>NC_136060.1:229601097-234601097 GCF_964261635.1 Lissotriton helveticus
GAGTTTGGAAGATTCTCTGGCTACGAAGTCAACTCCCTTAAGACCGAGATAATGTGCTGGGGAGGCGAAGATTGGGAAAGACGAGAGAGACCTGGATTTAAATACCTGGGAATTATGATAGAGCAAGATTTGCCGAGTATCCCCCTGTCAAACCTAAATAGAGTAACAAAGGAAATTGATCAACTTTTCCTTAGATGCAGAAACCTTCAACTTACAATATATAGCCGAATAAATATAGTTAAGATGGTAATTTTACCCAAGTTAACATATCTCTTCAGCGCCATCCCTCTCGAATTCCCCTCTAAGCTTCTTGGGAAAATCCAGAGTAAGATCGGTAGTTTTATATGGGCCAACAAGTGCTCCAGATTGTCCTGGAAGAAGCTTAAGAGGAGACTACTTAAGGGGGGGCTTGCATTACCTGATATTTTTTGCTATTGCCTTTCTTTTCAGTTTAAAAACATCCGTAGTCTTGTGTCCAGTCCTAGCGATAACATTTGGGGAGGATCTTGAAGGCTATGGCAATACATGAAGGGGGAGGAGATGGCTTTCTGTACAAATTTGGAGCTACAAGTTTTTTCAAGAAAGTCCGTCTAAAGGTGATCCGGGCGGCACTTAATTCATGGCAGTATCTGAAAACCAGGTGGGGTATAAAATATTACTCAGATTTTGCCCCAATCTGGGACTCTCCTGGGCTTCCTGACTGTCTAAAGGATAGTTTGGCGATGCCGATTAAATCCGCTGGCATTGCCATATGGTCTGAATTAATTTCTGCAGAAGGGATTCTTCCCTGGGAGGTCTTGAGAGTAAGGATTGGAGACTCTTTCTCACGATTTAAATTTATACAACTACGCTCATGGTATATTGCAGAAAAAAACAATATTGGCGGAAATTGGGAAATAGAGTCTAAATTCCAAAACCCCTCCCCCTTGAAAAAGGAAGTCGGGATGTGATACAGGAGTCTATTAGATGGAGAAGACATCGAACTCCCCCCACCTTTTCAGGTTTGGAGAACATCAATATTAGAAAAGGGAGCTGTAGAGTTTTATCTTCCATCTACTATAAACCTCTACAAGTTCGTAAAATCAGCTTCTTTGAAAAAAAAACACTTCTTTACTATCAATAGGATTTATTATACCCCTTATAGAATTGCTAAGTTTGTCAGTAACCCAATCCCTAGATGCCCTAAATGTGGTATGCTTAAGGCAGACGATCTGCATATGTTTTATGAATGTTCTCAATTAAAAAGTTACTGTCAGAATGTGGAATTGGCATTAACGGGTATATTTGATCGCACGGTTAATTTAGACCCAGCATTGGTCATTTTTGGTTTAAACTCTTTATTGGAAAACTGTATATCTAGAGCACAGACTGGCCTTTTTTAAAATCTGATTATGTTGGCCCAAAGGGAATTATGCATCCAATGGAAAGATCCAGCTGCTCCTGAGTATGAGAAATGGCTCCGGGCTGGTACAGAAGGCTTGACGGTACAGAAGGTAACATTTGGATGCCCTTGGTGTGCTGGGGGAAGGCACTAAGGTTGATATAAGATTGTCCAAGGATTACACCAAGCCTCGTACAAAGAAGCAGGCCTGGCGGCCCGTAGCGAATGCAGGAACATGGACCAGGGCTCCCAGGATCAAAGGGGTCTACCATGTTACGATTGCAGACGCTTACGGTGGTATGAGGACAAAAAAAAAATTAAAAAAAATTCCCCTATCAGAAATACCAAAAAGTTTCTTAAGTATTATTTTCTTGTCAAAAAGAAGTAAAAGGGATGGCTACCCGTCATAAATTTAAAATACTTAAACAAGTTTCTAACGTACAGACACTCCAAGATGGAGGGTATCCATCTTTTGAGGGACATACTGCAAGCTAGGAACTGGCTGTTAAAATTGGATCTGAAAGATGCCTACTGCACCCTACCCATGGACGAGGAGTGTCACAAGTACGTCCATTTTACTTGGACGGGAACACTCTATCAATTCCAATATCTTCCCTTCGGCCTATAATCAGCCCCTTGATGCTTCACCAAGGTCCTACGTCCAGTTTGTCTAATAATTTACCTAGACAATATCCTCATCATGTCTCAAGAAAAGTTAGAAATTATGAAACATTTAGAAATGACCATAGACCTTCTTCAAGACTTGGGTTTCATCATAAATTTGGAGAAATCTATTTTGACCCCATCACAAGAAATATAATTCTTTGGTTTCAAAGTAAACACTATTCTGTCCAACCTTATCCTTCCCCAGAAAAACGTTACCAAGATAAAGAAACATGTCTCCTTTATTCTTTCAAAATAGTCTATTTGTCTGAAAGACCTTGCCAGAGTTTTAGGTCTCCTCTCATCCTCTATTCAACCATGTCACCAGGTCACCTTCATTACTGGGGTCTGCAAAGATTAAAAGCTCTAAGCCTGAGGAAAGGCATCTGGTATGAAGATTCCCTCCCTCTTTCTGAAGATGCTCGAGAGGATCTCCATTGGTGGTTGAACAACCTCCAAGCCTGGAACAGGAAAGCTATTTTTGGAAACGTTCCAGATTTCACTTAAGAATCAGATGCGAGCAACCACGGCTGAGGTGCTCACCTAAACAACTTAGAGACTTGGGGGAGATTGTCCTTAGAAGAACTATCCCTTCACATAAATCTCTGGAGATGTTAACAGCCTTGAATGCGCTCATGAGCTTCAAACTTAGGCCCTCATTAGGATAGCGGTTTTTCCGCATCCTCCAGGCCAGCGGAAGAGTCCGCCGGCCAGGAGGATGCAGAAAAACCGCTGCGGAGCCTTCACAGACCCTCCGCCAGATTAGGATGGCTGGGGGGTCAGGAAGACCGTCTGCAGCTTTTCCGCCGCGGTCGCTTTCCGACCGTGGCGGAAAAGCTCTAACATGTCTGGCGGTGTCTATCAGACACCGCCAGGCATTTTAGGATGTCAGCATTTCCATGCCTTTCCACGGCGGCATTTCCGCCGTGAAAAGGCATACGGACTTTTGTTTGGGGGCCCGTTTCGGGCCCCCAGGGGTGAAGGGGGGTGGGGGGTGCACATGGGGGGTACCTATGGTACCCCCCTGCATTTGCGTGCACGAAGCGGCAGGCACCTCAAGGTGCCTGCCGCTTTGTGCATGCAAATGCACTGCTTTCATTTTTAACCTTGTGGCGGGTGCTGCTTGAAGCAGCACCCGCCGCAATGTTAAAAATACAGGATGTGACCGCCACCCTGGCGGTCACATCCTAATTGCACAGGAGGGACCGCTGCTGCTCCTGCGGACGGTCCCTCCTACTCTGGGGTGGCGGACGGACGCAGGTCCGTCCGCCATCCTAATCGACCCCTTAGTTTGGACAACTTCTCAGCTGTCTCCTATGTAAATCGCCTTGGGGGTACGAGATCGAAAAATCTCTCAGATATTGCCTAGTGAATTTGGTATTTTTGTTGGAACCAAAAGATCTCCCTCGGAGTAGAATTCATCCCGGGAACACATAATTTGAGGGCAGACTGGAATTCACGTTCCCTCCACGATTCCAGCGACTGGAAATTGAATCCTGAGGTATTTTCCATGACCCACGAGCTTTTGGGCCCATTCCAAATAGACTTGTTTGCCAGCAGATTAACTTACCAAACCTGAAGATACTTCAGTTGGAGGCCAGACCCGAATGCGTCAGGAGTAGATGCCTTTCTCCAGTCTTGGAGATCAAAGCTTATGCCTTCCCCTCCTTCTCAATGATTCAGAGATTTTTGTGGAAGGTGAAACTCGAGTCATGCTCCATCATTCAGGTAACTCCCTTTTGAAAAGCCCCTGTTTTGGTTTCCTGGGGTAATGGAATTAGAAGTGGACTTTCCATGGCTGATCCCATCATCCTTAGGTCTACTCCAGGGTCCGAATGGAGAAGAACACCCTTTGGTCTTCGAAGGGAAGATGAACCTTCTTGTCTGGAGGATGTCAGGGATTCAGGCAGATATTCTGATCTTTCGGGAGAAGCTGAAAGCCTATTGGAAGATGCATGGGTACCCGGAAGCAGGAAAAGATACATGTGTTTGGAGAAAATGGTCTGTTTGGTGCCTGGAAAGGGATTTGGATCCCGTTCAGTGTCCTCTACAACAGGTAGCTAATTATCTTGCTTATCTTTTTGAGTCAGGCCTTTCTTTCAGACTATCAACTGCTACTACAGCAACCCCCTAATCAAAAGAGGTATGAAGGGTATTAGACTAAGGAGACCTCCCAAGGCTCGCTACGAATCCCTTTGGGATGTTAACCTTATCTTTAATCTCTTCCTTTCTTGGCCCATCAACGATTTACTCTAGCTCAAAAAAAATTCCATGAAATTGGCAACTCTACTGTGTCTGATCTCCTTTAGAAGGGTCGCCGACATTGGAGCCCTAGAACTTTCTAATAGATATTACTCCTCCGAAGGTGTTCATTTCAACATTTGGGAATGAACTAAAACCATGTCAGTCTATCTTCTACGATTTTTTCCATGAATGTGAAAAATTGTGTGTTGTGAATAGTATGAAGTGCTATGAAAATAAGATTTCAATGTTTAGTCCCGTTGGTTGTGATTAACTTCTCTTATCATATGTTGGATGCTTTAGACCTGTTTCTTCAGCAACCTCAGCCAGATGGATTTGTCTGGTTATGCATGAGGCTGGAGTGGATCTCGCTAGATTTGGAGCTCACTCTTCTAGGGGTGCAATGGCTAGTAAAGTATTTTGGGCCGGAGGATCTCTGCCCCAAATACTTAAAGCAGCAGATTGGTTTAATGCAAGTACCTTCTCTAAATTTTACTTGAGACGAATAGAGCATTTTAGCAGTGTAGCTCTACATAGTTTTAAACATGCAAAATGGTAGCCTCCGGTCTTGTAATGAAATTACGATTCTCCAGTTATTGTGCAGAGAGAATCTTGATTTCATTAAAGACATACGGAGGCTAACATTATCCCACCCTCCTCTCCCCGAGAGGTTTGGGTTTGGTAATGTCGGTTTAATATGCTGATATTGCACATTTTGCTATTATTTTTCAGCTTTAAGTCTCTCTTTATACCTTTCACATTACAGTGTTCTTTATTCCTTCTCAGATAACAATGTTAAGGATTAATTGGACTTACTGGAATGTCACGTTGTACACCTGTGTCATCGTAGCCCACGAGGAAGATGGGAGCCTGCACAGTCTACGTGTCATGTTACTAAGGTTCTACTTATTGTGATGTAGTTACATTCTTTAAAGGGTTGCATGTTTGGGCAGCAAATATAAGTATTTGCAAAATGTTAGCCTCCATATGTCTTTAATAAAATCAATATTCTCTCTGCATAATAATTGGAGAATTGTAATTGTAAGACATGGACAAACAGCCTTTCACACCAATCTCAGACCATGTAATTGCAGGGTCTGTGTGAGCAGCTTACTGCCACATCGACTTGGCATTTAAAACTACTATTGAAGCCTTACACCTCCCTTTTATTACAGAAACGTCGCCCTAAGGTAGGCCTTAGGAATCCCATATGCCAAGGTGCTCTGTATGTAAAAGGTTTGACTTGTACTGTCACGTTTTGCAAGTCCTGGTAATGACAAAAACCCATATTCATTTTTCACTACTGTGAGGCCTACTCCTCTCATAGGTTATTATCCCAAATTCCATAATACCCTTCTATGATGCAATGCCTGATTAGAAAGGAGTGGCTGCATCATGTTTGTTATCTTTGGAATGGTATTGATAAATGTTCCTTACTGGTTAAGTTGAATATTTTTTTTTTTAATAAATGTCACTTTTAGTAAGTGCAAAAACAACAAGTGATGGACTGAATGTGGATCAATGTCACACACTCCCCCAGTCAAAAGATCTGGGCCCAAATCCATCGTTTTTTTGCACTCCACACCACCCTGGGTTAGACAATGGCGATATGCAAATCAGCTCTGACCCTGTTGCCCCATGGGAACAGTCCAGTCCGAACTACAAAAGCCATGTCCTTCCCAGAACGGAATCAAGCATCCGAGGACCGGACCGGTTTCGAGGTAACACCTCTCTTCAGCCCGGCTAGCTTGACTCCAAGTGGTGTGGAGTGCCTGGGACCCACGTCTGGGCATCCCCAGCGCGCTTAGGGCGGCAATTGCAAAAACAACAAGTGATGGACTGAATGTGGATCAATGTCACACACTCCCCCAGTCAAAAGATCTGGGCCCAAATCCATCGTTTTTTTGCACTCCACACCACCCTGGGTTAGACAATGGCGATATGCAAATCAGCTCTGACCCTGTTGCCCCATGGGAACAGTCCAGTCCGAACTACAAAAGCCATGTCCTTCCCAGAACGGAATCAAGCATCCGAGGACCGGACCGGTTTCGAGGTAACACCTCTCTTCAGCCCGGCTAGCTTGACTCCAAGTGGTGTGGAGTGCCTGGGACCCACGTCTGGGCATCCCCAGCGCACTTAGGGCGGCAATTGCAAAAACAACAAGTGATGGACTGAATGTGGATCAATGTCACACACTCCCCCAGTCAAAAGATCTGGGCCCAAATCCATCGTTTTTTTGCACTCCACACCACCCTGGGTTAGACAATGGCGATATGCAAATCAGCTCTGACCCTGTTGCCCCATGGGAACAGTCCAGTCCGAACTACAAAAGCCATGTCCTTCCCAGAACGGAATCAAGCAACCGAGGACCGGACCGGTTTCGAGGTAACACCTCTCTTCAGCCCGGCTAGCTTGACTCCAAGTGGTGTGGAGTGCCTGGGACCCACGTCTGGGCATCCCCAGCGCACATAGGGCGGCAATTGCAAAAACAACAAGTGATGGACTGAATGTGGATCAATGTCACACACTCCCCCAGTCAAAAGATCTGGGCCCAAATCCATCGTTTTTTTGCACTCCACACCACCCTGGGTTAGACAATGGCGATATGCAAATCAGCTCTGACCCTGTTGCCCCATGGGAACAGTCCAGTCCGAACTACAAAAGCCATGTCCTTCCCAGAACGGAATCAAGCATCCGAGGACCGGACCGGTTTCGAGGTAACACCTCTCTTCAGCCCGGCTAGCTTGACTCCAAGTGGTGTGGAGTGCCTGGGACCCACGTCTGGGCATCCCCAGCGCACTTAGGGCGGCAATTGCAAAAACAACAAGTGATGGACTGAATGTGGATCAATGTCACACACTCCCCCAGTCAAAAGATCTGGGCCCAAATCCATCGTTTTTTTGCACTCCACACCACCCTGGGTTAGACAATGGCGATATGCAAATCAGCTCTGACCCTGTTGCCCCATGGGAACAGTCCAGTCCGAACTACAAAAGCCATGTCCTTCCCAGAACGGAATCAAGCATCCGAGGACCGGACCGGTTTCGAGGTAACACCTCTCTTCAGCCCGGCTAGCTTGACTCCAAGTGGTGTGGAGTGCCTGGGACCCACGTCTGGGCATCCCCAGCGCACTTAGGGCGGCAATTGCAAAAACAACAAGTGATGGACTGAATGTGGATCAATGTCACACACTCCCCCAGTCAAAAGATCTGGGCCCAAATCCATCGTTTTTTTGCACTCCACACCACCCTGGGTTAGACAATGGCGATATGCAAATCAGCTCTGACCCTGTTGCCCCATGGGAACAGTCCAGTCCGAACTACAAAAGCCATGTCCTTCCCAGAACGGAATCAAGCATCCGAGGACCGGACCGGTTTCGAGGTAACACCTCTCTTCAGCCCGGCTAGCTTGACTCCAAGTGGTGTGGAGTGCCTGGGACCCACGTCTGGGCATCCCCAGCGCACTTAGGGCGGCAATTGCAAAAACAACAAGTGATGGACTGAATGTGGATCAATGTCACACACTCCCCCAGTCAAAAGATCTGGGCCCAAATCCATCGTTTTTTTGCACTCCACACCACCCTGGGTTAGACAATGGCGATATGCAAATCAGCTCTGACCCTGTTGCCCCATGGGAACAGTCCAGTCCGAACTACAAAAGCCATGTCCTTCCCAGAACGGAATCAAGCAACCGAGGACCGGACCGGTTTCGAGGTAACACCTCTCTTCAGCCCGGCTAGCTTGACTCCAAGTGGTGTGGAGTGCCTGGGACCCACGTCTGGGCATCCCCAGCGCACTTAGGGCGGCAATTGCAAAAACAACAAGTGATGGACTGAATGTGGATCAATGTCACACACTCCCCCAGTCAAAAGATCTGGGCCCAAATCCATCGTTTTTTTGCACTCCACACCACCCTGGGTTAGACAATGGCGATATGCAAATCAGCTCTGACCCTGTTGCCCCATGGGAACAGTCCAGTCCGAACTACAAAAGCCATGTCCTTCCCAGAACGGAATCAAGCAACCGAGGACCGGACCGGTTTCGAGGTAACACCTCTCTTCAGCCCGGCTAGCTTGACTCCAAGTGGTGTGGAGTGCCTGGGACCCACGTCTGGGCATCCCCAGCGCACTTAGGGCGGCAATTGCAAAAACAACAAGTGATGGACTGAATGTGGATCAATGTCACACACTCCCCCAGTCAAAAGATCTGGGCCCAAATCCATCGTTTTTTTGCACTCCACACCACCCTGGGTTAGACAATGGCGATATGCAAATCAGCTCTGACCCTGTTGCCCCATGGGAACAGTCCAGTCCGAACTACAAAAGCCATGTCCTTCCCAGAACGGAATCAAGCATCCGAGGACCGGACCGGTTTCGAGGTAACACCTCTCTTCAGCCCGGCTAGCTTGACTCCAAGTGGTGTGGAGTGCCTGGGACCCACGTCTTGGCATCCCCAGCGCACTTAGGGCGGCAATTGCAAAAACAACAAGTGATGGACTGAATGTGGATCAATGTCACACACTCCCCCAGTCAAAAGATCTGGGCCCAAATCCATCGTTTTTTTGCACTCCACACCACCCTGGGTTAGACAATGGCGATATGCAAATCAGCTCTGACCCTGTTGCCCCATGGGAACAGTCCAGTCCGAACTACAAAAGCCATGTCCTTCCCAGAACGGAATCAAGCATCCGAGGACCGGACCGGTTTTGAGGTAACACCTCTCTTCAGCCCGGCTAGCTTGACTCCAAGTGGTGTGGAGTGCCTGGGACCCACGTCTGGGCATCCCCAGCGCACTTAGGGCGGCAATTGCAAAAACAACAAGTGATGGACTGAATGTGGATCAATGTCACACACTCCCCCAGTCAAAAGATCTGGGCCCAAATCCATCGTTTTTTTGCACTCCACACCACCCTGGGTTAGACAATGGCGATATGCAAATCAGCTCTGACCCTGTTGCCCCATGGGAACAGTCCAGTCCGAACTACAAAAGCCATGTCCTTCCCAGAACGGAATCAAGCATCCGAGGACCGGACCGGTTTCGAGGTAACACCTCTCTTCAGCCCGGCTAGCTTGACTCCAAGTGGTGTGGAGTGCCTGGGACCCACGTCTGGGCATCCCCAGCGCACTTAGGGCGGCAATTGCAAAAACAACAAGTGATGGACTGAATGTGGATCAATGTCACACACTCCCCCAGTCAAAAGATCTGGGCCCAAATCCATCGTTTTTTTGCACTCCACACCACCCTGGGTTAGACAATGGCGATATGCAAATCAGCTCTGACCCTGTTGCCCCATGGGAACAGTCCAGTCCGAACTACAAAAGCCATGTCCTTCCCAGAACGGAATCAAGCGGGCATTTTCTGTTCCTACTTCACTGTGTGCCGGCCGTCTGTCTCCAATACACATCTGGGGTGGGTTACAGCTACATTTTGCACATTTCCTCAAACGCAGGAACGTTAGGTGTGACTGCATACTTATCTGCATTCTGATGGCAACTTCCTGAGCAGAAATAGAGAGGAAACTACAACTTAGAATTGAATAGGCAGTGTCCTGTATCCCACACAAATGACTGATTATACCCTACTAGTAGTCTGGAGCCAGGGCTGGGAAAAAAGGCCTGTGTACACTTCAAAGACCTTTCTTTAAATTCACCTGCACTTCATAGGCACATTTGGGTATAAGTACTTAGACTCAGACCCATTCCAATTTAGACACTTCTGGACATACAACTGAACTCTGTCAGAAGAACTGCTGTGCTGCATCAGGGACTGACACCCTGCTAGACTGCTGACCTGGAAGGCCTGCTTTTCGCTTGTGCTGGCCTGCTGCTCTCTACCCTGCTGAGCAGAGCTGTATTCTATCTTGAAAGTGAAGGTATCTCAAAGGTCTTATTGGATCTTCTCCTTTTGCTAGAAACACAGGGCTATCAAAGCCTCTTCCCCTTCTCCTATGGCTGGTTCACTGAAAGTGGACTCATATACTTGCACCAGTGATATTGGTGCATCTCCAATCTGAGTGCAGCAGAACCGGTGCATTGACCCTGTTGGGGAATTAGAACCTGGTGCATCACACTCAGAACGCTGCCCCACATTTAGAACCACTGCCGCCACTGCATGGAGAAGATCGACAAATTGTCCCTTCAGCTTGGTTTAACCCAGCACGTCATCCTTGGAACCACTGAACTTAGAACTGGTGCTTCCATCCACTGACCCGATGCATCACCACCCCTGTGTGGAGAAAATCAACACATTACCTCAACTGCGGGCCTGATGTTGACACATCGCTCACTGCAGCCGGCATCTTGCTGTTGCGACCAGGATCAAAGTACTCTCTTCACCAGGCCTGCATGAGATTTGTCACAGGCTTGTGCTTTATTGTGGTTGGCCTGAAGTGTTGACTTTGCCCCGGTCCAGTGTGACCAGGTAACCCCCTAGACACTTATTGCCTCTAAATACTATAACTCTATTTATACATTAAAACTCATATCTCAACTTTTACTTTATAGGATTATTGTCATTTTGGTCTCGATTTATTTATAAAATTATTGTTTATTTATTTAATTTTGGGAGTTTTTTTGTGTTGTTTTCTTTGTATTGCTCTGAGTGTTTTGCACACATAGTTTACACATTGCCTCTTCAGATAAGCCGGACTGCACTGTGCCAAGCTACCATAGGGTGAGCACAGGTTATCTTTCATTGTGTATCTAGCTTACCCTGACTAGTATGATGGTTACTACTTAGATAGCTCAATACCTCTGCCAACTAGAAGCTCATTTCTAACATTGGTAATCAGCGGAGAGGATTGGACATTTGTTTGTGTATTCCATACAGTAACTCATTATTCAGTACACCCTATTACCAAGACCAATTTGAGCCTTTTTCATTTCTCACTGATTGGCCTTTTAAATATTTTGGAAATCATGTCTCTCTCTGGAGAAGCCACAAATACATCTAAAGTCAATGATTTCAAGCTGGCCAGGTTAGAATCCTATACAGTAGCCTCTGATTAAAGGTTTTTGCAAATGATTTCATTCAAGGCTACACACGGAAGGTAGAGCTGAAAGAAATGGAGGAGGGTGAGCAGGAATTTCAAGGAGGAGGATGATAACTTGATTGTGGAGCCTGAGGTTGCTCTGGAACTGCCTGTGGAGGGGGCCATCAACTTGCTGTAAATCATGGTGATCCCTAGTGCAGGGAACATTGTGACCTCCAAGAATGTGTTCCCAGAGGAGCTGACAGACATGAAGAAGAGAAAAAACTAAAATTGGAGTTTACCAAACTGGAGCACAGGCCAAATCTTGCTTTGTTGGAAAAGGAGAAGGCCCTTGCCAGATTGGATGTGGAGCAAGCTCTAGAGGAGAATAGACAAGCATGGAGGAGAGGAAGATGTCTTATGAGCTGAGTCTCATATAGCTGGACATAAGAGCTCTACAAGTGGGGTCAAACAACAATAATGGCAGCAGTATACCTATAGTGTCCACTGGTGAGTCAGGAGCAAAGAAATCCAAGCTTTTGGGTACCCAGTTGTGGAGTGAGAGATGACATAGATACGTGGTTTGCAGCATGTGAAGTGGCTTTAACAGTGCACAAGGTCCAGAGGGGTTCTGGGGAAGTAGAGTATGGAGGTATATGCCAACAGTGGGGATGGACACTCTACATACACTAGAGGTAGAGGATCAGTCATGCTACACTGCTTTAAAGGCCATCTTAGTCCGCAAGTTTGGGTAGACCACAAAAAGTATAGGCAACGGTTCAGGGCCAGCCACAAATTCTCCGCACAGACCTATGTGGATTTCTTGGTTTATACTAGTGAGGCAGTGAAGGGTAGGGTAAGGGGTAGCAAGGTTGAAGATTCTTCAGAGCGGTCAGACTTATTTTAAAAGGAGCACATCCTTGATATTTGTTTGACAGTGCTATGCAAACACCTGGTTGATAGCAAGCTTAAAGACCCCAGGAAGTTTGCTGAGGTGATGGACATCAGGGTCAGCACCAGGGTGTCCAAGAAAGTATCTACGGAGGGCTCCAAGAAGAGTGGTCAGGGCTCAGATCAAAAGAAGAAAGGGAGAGAAAAAAGGACAGAGGGGCATATGATCAAGACAAGCGATACAATTATCGCCATTTTAGCAGCAGTTTTCTGCCGCTAAAACGGCTATAATTGTATCGCCTGTCTTGATAATATTCCCCAGAGTTCTCTAAAGGCCCCCAAAACAACTTGCAGGGGATATAGTCTGGTTTTTATTCCCAATCTGGCCACCAGAAGAAAATCAACCCTGACAAGAGTCAGAAGCCCAAGCACATCAAGTGCTATGAGTGTTTTGGATATGGACATTACAAGCTATACTTGTAGAGGCAGAAGCCCTGGAGTTCACTGAGGAGGACATTGCTTCCCCTGGTGACCTGCTTGAGCTTGCTGGATGGCATGTGGAAAGAGGACCCACCAACGTTTGTAGGAATGAAGCAAAGGGCTAAAGCCCAAGCAGCAGGTGATGTATCTAGCAGTCATCCCATTTACTGGGAGGACCACCTCCTGTACAGTTATCCTAAAAGCCCCTGTGCTTGGGAAAACAAGCGCCCTACTGGTTCCCCAATGCTACAGGGCCTTACTACTCGAGCTTGCTAACAAACTTCCCCTGACAGGACACCTGAACCAAACCAAGACCTTTGCAAAGCTTGCCCACCACGTTTATTGGCCAAGGAGCAGGACTACCTCAGATACTTTATGTAGGACTTGTGCAACCTGGCCGGTCAGTGGATAGACAGCGCAGAGGCTTAAACCCCCCCCCCCCCCTCTAATTGCTTGCTTGTCATTGGCACACCCTTTGAGTGGGTGTTCATCAACATTATTGGGCTAATGGGTCCCCAGAGTGCTTCAGACAAGAGTTTTATTGCAGTTCTGGTAGAACATGCCACTAGGTACCCAGAGGCAATCACTCTAAGGACCATGACTGCTTCTGGACGTGATGGGGATTTTTCCACTGAGTTGGTTTCCCCAAGGAAGTGGTGTTTGACAGGGGCAACAACTTCATGTCTGCCTATATACAGTCAATGTGGAAGGAGCGTGAGATAATCTACAAGTTCTCAACTCCTTACCATCCACAACCAAATGGGCTTGTTGAGACATTCAACAACACCCAGGAGGGCAGGATTAATGACCTACCAGAGTGGGACAATGTCTTGCCATGCCTATTGTTTGCCTATTGGGATGTTCCAGAGAAGATAGTGGGTTACAGCCCCTTAGAGCTTCGGTATGGGCACCCTGACAGAGTGCCTCTGAGCAGGTGAAAGAGGGGTAGGAGCAAGCTCCCAGGAAGATTCCCCACAATGTAGTGAGCTACATGTTTGTGAGAAGTTGGCTTGGTATATGCTGTCCAATATTCTACTGGGCACCTTGCACCAGTCCAAGCAACCCTAATTAATGGTAAGTTTAAAGATAACTTATACAGAAAGCTATCCTATTGGTAGCTGTGGAGAGCAGCTTTCAGGCTAAGTCTAGGAGGAATGTAAAGCAGCTTGTTTTACCAGTCTATAATCTCATGAATGACCAAATGAAAGGGGAACCACACCAGGTATATATACAAAATATATGTATTGATTCTAAACACATCCCTCTAGTCTCTTTAGGAGGCTAGAGGCAAAAGTACATTCAGTAAACTTAATTAGTACACAGTAAATTAGCACAATATACGTTGAGCCCTAGGGCCGTACCAAACCATATATTAAGAAAGTGGTATAAGAACCATGACTGACATAGATACAAGGCCTAGAGCCTTTAGAACCGCTGGGGCCACCAGGAGCCACCCAAGGTAATGACACAGGGAACCAACAGTAGACACTTGCAGTGTCTAAACACAGCTGCAAATCACCATTAACTTGTATGGGGAAAGTCGCGGTTGGAAATGTAAAGATTAAGGACACTTAGAAAATGACTTGGAGCAAAACCCTTTAGAACTAGGAGGTTCTAGAGGCAACACCCACGGGAGCACCAGAGTAATCGAGTGACCTCACCCAGGGAAGCCGGTGCATAGGTGTCTTTTGATGTCGGGTTTCGTCGTTGATTTCAATGGCGAGTTGCTGCAAAAGTGCTGCTGGTGACCAAGTGGAAAGTGTCCGGGTGGATCCAAGGGTGGATCGGAGCTGTGAAGAACCTGAAAGCAGAGGGGACAGAGTCTGGGTCACTAGCCAGTGACCAGGAAGGCGATGAACGGATGCCCACTGATGTTGGGAGCTTTCAGGTGAAGAAGGTGAAGCTTGACTCTTCAGCCACAAGGACAAGGAGGTGTCGACGATGACCAGATGCTGGATTAGAGCTGTCGCACAAAGGATGTCAAATGCTGCAGTGTCGGTTTCTGGATTGGACCCAACAAGCATTGGCAACAGCAACCCACACAGAAAGCAGAGATTGGCTTTGGTGCAGACCAGCAAGGTCTGATGGACTCACCCCATGGTGGGGAGTCAGGTCACATCTGGAGCAATCAGGGAAGCCCAAGGAAAAGAAGAGTTACCTTCTTATGGACCCAAAAAAGGAACAGGGAAAAAAGTCGATACATACCCATCAGTAGAGACAAGGCCTACCAACAGCCCCCCCACCGAAAGCGAGACAGCTACACCAAACTTGCCACAAGCATTGAAGAAGATCGGCAAAGAAGACACGCAAAAGGGGCACAATCCACAAGTAGCCACTGACCCAACTGACCGGGAAAACTCAGATAGAACTCAACTGTGCGAGCAAAGGCATATCAAAAATTCCCCTCAGATAATGGAAAACAAACATCGAACAAGCAGCCAGTGGGCCACGACAACCAGGGTAATCTCCACTAGACAAGAACAGAAGAAAAGCAGCGAAATGATAGATAAAGGCAATGCGGCAGGAATTGAGGAACCTCTAAACCAAGGGGAAGCCACAATCAACAACACCGGCAATATCCAGACATGCGATAGGGGGCAAGTCGGTACAACCATAGTACTGTTTCACCCAGAATATTGATCAAGAGGCCCAATGGATATCCTAAACAGGGGGAACATACTACGGCTACTGAAAACCATAGATAGCCTCAACACCATATCAACAACTGACTTGGAATCAGTAGAATTTTTGGAACCTCTGGAGTACCCCGGAGCAGAATCAACAAAAACGACATGGGTCACTACAGAATTCCCGGAGAAACTTCTAAAAGAAAAAGCAAAGTTCGACTCCTGGGGAATAAAACTACAGCCTTTTTACCAAACAAGATATCCAGATCCTCTACTGTATGATAGTCAACAAAGGGACAAGACAAAAGAACTGTACGACATTCAACAAAGGGGAAAAACAAAAGAACTATCCACCAAAAAAACTGTCCTAAGAGGAGCTCGAAGTAAAACCCCAGAGAACCTAGTGCTCCGAGACCAGCACGACAACAGAACAACGGCAAACGACAGTCTGCCCTCGCCTAACTGGAGCTGGCTCGCTAGGACCCTAAACGTGAAAGAGTCAAACCATTGACAAAGCAACACAAAACCACCAAAAACAATCAGTACCCTAAGCTTATGCTCATGGAACATTAACGGCTTAGGAGATAAACTCTCAGATATGGGCCTAAACATCTACCTGAAAAAGTTTTCAATTATCTCTTTGCAAGAAACCTGGTCTGACTCTCCCCCAGCGCTGCCGGGATACAATTTGAATTTTCTACCCTCATCCCAGAGCTCATTGTTTGGCCATAAGAAAGGTGGTCTGGCCACCTACAGCGCGCTATCAACGATAGCGAAAGTAGTTCCATTAGTTTATAACATAGCCGCACCTAACGCAATACAAGCACTATGTTTGTCGCTCCGTGAGCAAGAAACAAAAGAGGATATAATTTTAATAAACCTCTATTTGCATCCCAGGGAGAAAAGGAAGGGAGCACAACAGCTGAAGGAAGAACTCGTAAAACTGCTCAAAATCGAGAACACGAACAACATAATCGTCACAGGGGACTTCAACCTAAATATGCTCAGCCTATCGGCCCAGGAAACCACCGATGAGGAGGATCCGTTTGCCTGGGAGCAAAACCACCAAGACTGTACTTCGGGAGGTAGAAGCACAAAAACAGCCAGGAGCCTGCTTGCCAAATTTGAAGAGCTGGGCCTCAGGGCACTTAATGGCAGATTCCCAGGTGACCGCAACATTCCACAGCACACTGGCAAGCTCTACAATTGATTTTACATTCCTCTCCCGCAGTTTGTACCACAGGATAAAAGACTTTCAAATTTGCCCAATAGACTACAGCGACCATCTGCCCCAGGAAACAAAGATAGATACACCGAAAATACCAAGCCCACCAAGCGCCAGCAAACTGGGCTTGGACTTCACAATAAACGAGAAAAGACGGATAAAGTGCAAAACTAGCGACCCACAAAACCTCTTAGCGCAAGCTAAACAAGCTCTGGTTATGGCACAATCCATATCTCCAAATCTAATTATATGATGGGAGGCATTTACAAAAAAAATGAGAGATATAGCTGAAAGAAGTGGGCACACAAAGTCCGATGGCCAGGGCAGCACCGTGACACATAAGAGTCATTATGATTTCAGAAAGGACAGCAGGCTAAAAAGGCTGAAGACTCAGATCAACCACACACTGCAAAGAGTAAAAACAGACCCCACCGCCTGCCAAGCACTGAGAAAGCTAAAAGGAAATCGCAGGAAACTAACATGGCAACTAAAAAAGGACGCAGATGAGTCCTTTTGGGGAAAACTCCTTCATGACGCGAAAACCAACAATAGCGCACAGTTTTGGCAAAAGATTAATGGTGTGATTAATGAGCAAAGCCAGGGGATTGATTCCAATGTAACGGAAGAGGCCTGGATAACTTATATCAGTACACACTTCAGCGACACCCAAGAACTGCCAAAAGAAAATAAAGAACACATGCTCCCACACAAAGAAACCCCCAGAAGTAACAGGGATTTACCAATCACAAAGTTACAAATAACCAACAGAATCTCGAAAGGGAAAACAGGGGGAGCCCCTGGCCCAAATGGCATACCACCAATCATATTTAAGCAAGAACCAGAATACTGGGCTATTGCCTTCAAACCTATGTTTGAAAAAATATGGCAGACCTCAATAATTCCACAATCATGGAGGGGGACAATAATTTCACCAATATTTATAAAAGGTGACAGAAGAGACCCTAGAAGTTACCGGTTAATAGCCTTACTACGAGGCAAAGTACTATGCGGGCCTCTTACTTCAGGAGCTGACATCATGGGCGGAAGAAACATCAGCAATCCCATTCAACCAAACCGGCTTTCGGAAAAACATGGGGACGACTACAAATATTCTAGCCTTGTCACTTCTGATTGACTCAGCGCTAGAGGGAAAACAGCCCCTATACCTGTGCTACATCGATTATAGCTCGGCCTTTGATCGTGTAAACAGAAATCTGCTGTGGCAAAAACTAGAGAGAATGAAAATCCCTTCAACTCTGCTGAATCAACTAATCCTCCTACACAGCGACATGTGGGTCCAAGTCAAACTAGGAAATGGTGACTTTTTAACTAAGAAAATTCCAACCAGCACTGGAGTAAAGCAAGGATGCGTGCTAGCGCCAACTTTATTTAACCTTTTCATGGCCGAACTGTCAACTGTACTAAATGAAAACAACTCACACGCACCAAAATTAGGGGGCACCCAGCTGTCTAATCTATTCTATGCAGATGATCTGGTGCTAATCAGCCGGACTCCGATTGGCTTACAGCGGCTCCTTGACATCACCTCGCAATACTCCAAAACCAACAAACTCAGCATCAATTACAACAAAACAAAAGTCATGTGCCTTAACTCCCACAAAAAGACATAAACATTCAGCTGGTACTGGGACACAATGAAATTGGAAGTTACAAACAAATACCGTTACCTGGGAGTGATTATAGATCATAGGGGGAGCTTCACACCGCAGCGAGAGGCAATAAAAAAGAGAGGCTTAATGACAGCTGTCTCTCTAAGGAATCTGAAAAACAAGATCACTGGCCTAAATTTCGCCCCACTACTAAAACTGATCCAAGCAAAACTGATACCATCCATTACATACGGAAGCGAAGCAATGAGAGGCAGGGATGCTGGAACATTAGATGGAGTAATAACAAGAGCGTTGCGGATGATGTTCGGCCTCCCGAAGTACACTTCTCCGGCGCAGATCCGACTCGAGTTTGGGTTGGTAAAGGAAGAGCTTGCACGCAAGGGAGCATACCTCAAAAGCTGGTATAAAATCAGTAGGGGAGAGGCAAACACCCTCAACGCACTCCTATGGAGAGACCTACAAAGAAAAGTCCACAGCCCAGCAAGGCTTTTTCTGCAGGAGGCAATAACACAACTGGGGGCGCAACAATTGTGGGATCTGCAAGGGAATCTGGCAGGCTTAAAAAAAGCAGTAAATAACACTGTCAGGAAAGAATCTCTCCTAAAAGACAAAGCTTCACTAACGGAGCGAGCACACGGCTGGTTAACTATACAAACGTACAATAAACTCACACCACAGACATACCTTTTGACTAGTTTTACCAAAAAAACAAAAGAGTCATTCCTAAAACAACGGCTAGGAGTATTACCCTCAGCAGACCACATGGCCCCTTGGCTACGCCCACCAAAGCCAGCAAAATGCCACCTGTGCGGGAACCACGAGGAAAATATCGTACACCTCATCACAACCTGTAAAGATCTGCAGCAAGACCGCAGGAACTTGTTGAGACCCATATTTAACAAAGAAGGAATCAGGTCATGCAGACAGGCATCCTGGCCTGCTTCTCGGGCGATGATGTCCAATTGGCCTGCCGACTGGTAAAATACTTCGAAGCCGTAGAAACCAGAATCAACACAAGGAAAGAACAAACGGACAAAGACAGTGCTCCCTCCATACTCCTAGAACCAAAATAATTAAGATTGCATAGAGTCATAACCGGCTAACGAAACTAAACAACAACGGATTACTAGAAGTTACGAGCACACAGAGAAAAGGATGGACTTACTCCCATAAGGAATGTGGACCCCAAATAGGCCCCTGAACGGGAAAGGAGGCAAGGACTGACAAAAGAAACCTTCTATGAGGAAATGCAGAAGTTCCAAGTGGCAGACAAACACTTCCTTTTTAACAAATATTAATCCAATTTTTACTATTATCAAAAATGAAGCCCTTGTCTTAAAAATGTTCTTAACTTTTTATTGCTGTCGGTTTTTGTAATGGTTTTTATTAACTGTAAAATAAAGTTACTTATCCTGATTTTATCCAAGGAAAAGAAGAGTTACCTTCTTATGGACCCACCAGTCAACAGACCAGTGATTGCAAAGGGGCCTCAAGCAGAAATGCTAGAAGCGGGCTCACAGAACACTCATGGAGTGTAGGCCCACAATCATTGGTGCAGATGGTGCTCGGGGCTCGGACTACAAGTAGCTCAATGCACAACTTTGGAAAAGCTTGGGAAGTGACTGCACTAGCAAATGTGCACGGTGTCCAGGAGTTCCGATCCCACGTCACTCATGAGGGGTGTGGGTCTCAGCTTTGCTGGGGTCTTGTGTCAGCCTCTGAGAAGTCTGGAAGTCCATGTCCTGAGTGACAAATCCTTCGGGAGCCTTCGGGAGCCTTGGAAATGCAGACCGGCAAGATGCTTCTTTGGTGCCTGTTTGAACAGGGGAGTCATTCCTTGACCGCAAGGGAGATTCTTCCGTCTTTTAGTCGATGCAGAATATCGAAGTTCCAGGATATGTTGCAGAGTTTATTCCAGGTGTAATCTGAAGTCCTAAGGACTGGGGTCCCATACTTATACCAAGTTATACTAAAGCCTGTCTAGGAGGTGGTTGCACTTCCCTGTGACAGAAAACCTATTGTCCAGGCCTTCCCTGCCGGAGTTTCATCCAGCAGCAGGAGGTCAGACTCGTGTCTGTGGCTACAGCATCCAGTTTGTTATGCTGGGGCTTTTTAAATCTGTTACTGATTAGGTTAGTGTGTACATGTCTACTCCCTCTAGAAGGGTGGAATTCTACCCCGCCGCCAGGACTGGTGGGAAGGTAAGATTCGAAAGTGTTTGACACCAAACACGACATGTTTCCATGTAGCTATCCCAAAGTCAGCATTTACCGCAAGGTTGATTCTGAAAGCTGCAGAGAGGTCCTGCTTATGCATGGGCACCCTCTCACACAAAACCAAGAACTCTGCCTTCAGGATTGATAAGGCCTGCCGTAGGAGTGACTTATAGGTTGATATGTGTCAGTGATTAAAGGTAGATATAGGTAACCTATATCTCACTAAGGGGTGCATGCATCACCTTATCCAGGCTGCAGTAGCAGACCTGTGGTGCCATTTTGTAAGGCTTCCCAGGGGTGGCGTAATACATGCTTCAGCCCCTGGTTGGCCTCTGGGGTACCTATGCCCTTAGTACCTAAGGTACCATATACTAGGGACTCACAAGAGTAGCCCAGTAACCAATCTGGGGTGTACCTAATGTACATGCCATCAATTTAGAGAGGAACACAGATACGCTGCGGCCCTGATTAGCAGGATCCCAGCCAAACTAAGTCAAAAACCATCAAAACACCAGAACAAAGTGGGGGCAACGATGTAGTCAGATTCCACCTTCCTACATAACCTCCCCAAATGAAAGGAGATGAGGCTAACCTTGTCCAGGTGAGCCTTTATTGACTAAGGGGCCATATAAGGAAGTACCTGCACTAGCATGGTTAACCCCTGTCTTATGGTCCACTAAGCAATCCCTCTGACTAAGGGTATGAGCGGGTCTCCACCATGGAGGATTACTACCTGTGGTGTGTTTTGGTAAAGTAAAAGGCTGGTGAGAGGTCTGAGTGGGGAAGTGAGGCCCTAATAGGGTTGGTCTCAGCTTTCTCAGATCACTGGTCACCATGGAGGCCTTTCTTTCGGGGACTGAGTTATACTTTGCTCTAAGGGTCAACCTTTGGCTGCCTACATCTTGGGGTTGGGACCCTTTGTTTGGGTCACTGGAGGGACATGGTAGGTTGGGGACAACTGGGTCCCAAGTTTGCCTTTGCCCTAGAGAGCCCTGCTGAGGGTGGTCCCTATTCATTGTCAAAAAAGGGACCCCTCAGGAGGTTGAGGCCTTTTTACATGGCTAAGGCTACCTGACTGGGTGCCCTTAATCTGTTTATGGGGGTTACTCTGGGCAGGGAGCCCTAGGGGGTGTACTGACCTCCCTGACCTCTTCAGCCCTGGGCTGACTGAGGCAGGGTAGAGAGGGACAGGTTACGTGATGCAGACTGGGTACCTTTGGGGCAGTTCCTTCACTAGGGGTAGGATCAGTTCCCTGAGGAGGCTGACCCTTACCTATAATCTGGGAGGAAGAAGAATGTTCTTAATCCCTTGTGTTCTCTTGTGGAGGAGAGTGGGCCACTCTTTGAGGCTCCGTCACTCCAATATTTCCCTGGGGTTGGGCTGTGGCCATCACAGCCCCACTAACTCTCTCAGGGACGCCCAGCAATCTCAGTTGGGGTGGGTGTTCAACTTCAGCCCAGGCTGAAATTTCCAGGTCATTGCCCATTAGGCAATCTACAGGCAAGTTTGGGGACCTTGCCACTCTCTTTGGGCCTGTGACTCCTCCCCAGCTAAGATTGACTATGGCCATGGGGTTAACGGTGCTGACACCATCTATGTTGGTTACCTTGTAACTAAGCTCAGGTAAAAGCTGCTGAGGGGGGAACTAGTTTCCCTGTCACCATGGTGACACTAGCCCCTGTGCCCCTATAAGCCACAGCTTTCTGACCATTGATTATGGGATCCAGTCTGTACCTGCCCAAAGCATTGGGACCTATGGTAAAAGTGACAAATCCCATGCCACATCACAGACTAAGGCGGCTTGTGAGGGGGCCTGTCTAAGCTAGGGCCAAATTCGGTTCCACATCAGAATGCACCTAACTTTTTGGGTACAATACTACCACCTGGGGGATTACTACTAGTAGTAACAGGAGGAATGGTAGTATTTGGTGGAGGAACATTTTCTTTATTGCCAATACTGGGGCAACTGAGATCAGTTTTCCAGTGGCCAGGCTTTTTACAGCAATATGTTTTTTTTCAGGAGAGGAAGGAGTTTGGGACCCACCCCCATAAGTAGGTTTTTAGGGCCCTGTAGGGGACTTGTCTTTTGATTTATCCCCACCTTTCTCTTGGGACTAGGTAGAATCGTTCTTCTTGTCACCACCTTGATTCTTAGGCCTCACCCTGGTTCTGACCCATTTGTCTGCCTTCTTTCCCAATTTATTGGGAGAGGTCAGATCAGAGTCTACTAGGTACTGGTGTAAAAGCTGTTTTTGACAATTATTACGGATCTGCTCCACATAATCAAATTGTACAATCCTACAAAGTCATGCACGTCATGCACCTTGCTGCCCAGTAACCAGCCCTCCAGAGCCTTAGTAGCACAATCAACAAAGTCACCCTAGTCTTGAGTGTGAACCTTATGGGTGTCTCTGAACTTCAGCCTATACTATTCAGTGGTTAGGCCAAACCCATCAATCAGAGCACTCTTCAAGACATTGTAATTGTCAGCATCCTCTACTCTGACAGTGAGGAGCTTTTCTCTACCTCGGTCTGCAAAGGAGAGCCACAAGATTGCTGCCCACTGCTCCTTGGGGACCTTCTGAACTTTGCAGGCCCTTTTCAGTGCAGTTATCCATTTGTGAATGTCATCCCCACTCTGGTAGGGAGGGACAATCTTGCCCAAGTTCCTATGGTCATAAGACCTATGCCTACCACTAGGGATGTTGCTGCCACCATGGGACTCAAGTCCCATCTTTTTTCTTGCTCTTTCTAGCTCTAGGGACTCCCTTTCTGAGGCTACTCTTTGTTTCCGTATCTCCAATTGGGCTTCTTCAAACCTCAGCTGGTTCTCTCTCCTTTCCTGGGGGGTGTCCCTCTTATGAAACGAGACAGAGGTCCCAACAGATGTGTCAGAATGGTTAGATTCCACTGAAGGAGGTCATGGCCTTCTAGGCACACCTCAAACTCTTCCTGGGGGGACAAAGACAGGGCGACCTTGGCCTTCTTCATCTGCAGTTGGAGCAGGTTGATCCGGGTCTAGGTCATTGACACCTGCCTGGTCAACATCAGAGTCTGAGCCCTGAGGGTTTGTACCACTGGCCTCTTCCCCTTCTGTTGCTTCCACCCCACTGCCTACCCTTTCAGGCTCTAAAGTCTTCTTTTGATCATCAAGCATTAACATCTCTCTGAGATGTTGGGTGGTGGCATTCTTGCCTGTCTTCGATTTCCTCATAGTACACATAGCCCTTAATTCTAAAAAAGGGAATGTGTCATACTTCTTACCTCTAACCCTGCTTTGAGAAGTCTGAGCTCACCATGCTGTTGGTCACAGAAGGAGAAGAAGTGGAGGAGAGTGCACCTCTCCCTGACCTCTTAGACGTCAAGTAGTGAAATGGATCTGAGAAGCGATTAATACTGTCCCCCGGTCTGACTGTGGAACAGCAGAGGAACAGCCACCCAGCCTGTATGGATCTTGTCCTTGGCTTTCGCTCCATCATGGTTGGCCTGAACTGTTGACTTTGCCCCTGTCCAGCACAACCAGATAACCCCTGTATGCGCTTATTGCTTTCAAGCGCCGGAACTCTTTCTATTCTTTAGATATTCATTTCTCAAGTTCTACTTTTTGGACTTTTGTGATTTTGGGCTTGATTTATTTATAAAATTATTGTCTATTTGTCTAAATTTGTATGGAGTCTTTTGGTGGTGTTTTCTTTGTTTTATTGCTTGTGTGTGTTGCGCAAATACTTTACACATTGCCTCTTTAGAAAAGCCGGACTGCTCTGTGCCAGCGTACCAGAGGGTGAGCACAGGTTATCTTTTAGTGAGCATCTAGCTTAACCTGCTTGGAATAGTGGTTCCTGCCAATCTAAACCCCATTTCTAACACTTCACATTAAAATTGAAAGCAAAATTGGAGTGGCCACCATTTTATAATATTTTTAACTCGGGGTAAAAACACTTTTTGACATATATGATCGCTGCAATTTAATTTCTCATGGTTGAAAAAAAGCTCTCTTGTTTCTATCCGCTCGTTCCTTTTTTGTTTCCCATGCACGAGCAGCTGGTTCACATTATTCCGATGGCAGGCTTGCGAATAGGGGAATGATGTTGCATATAAGAATGGAAGACTTGTCTCATTCAAAGAGTGGGGAAGCACATTTTAGGTTGGTTGAATCACCATTTTATATAAATTATAAACACATAGGAGTAAAAGGCAGATAGATTGTAGTCTAAATTGCTAGATTGTAAGAAAGGCACTTTGAATTATATTGATAATGAGGACATAATGTCTATATTTACTGAGATCACAAAGTTTATTTATTTATTTTTTGCTTTTAAACTAATGCTCAGCAGGCATCATTTGCGGTAATGGTTTTCCAAATGACAAAGAGTTTTGTGATTGTCATGTTAAACTATGGTATTGTATGTGTTTGTTTACAGTTTCCATATCTTATTTATAATGTGTAACGAAATTCAGTTTCAGGATCAGTGAAGTTTCCACCTCAATACAGCCAAACAGAGAGGACAAGAAACAACAGTTTTATGAAAGGACCTGAGAATAGTGGTACAATACAGAAAAGTAGAAAAACAGCTCTAGGTTGCAGCATCTAAGACAGAAAATACATTAGGCCGAAAGCGGGTTATTCATTTGGAAAAGGGGGAATATTACATACTTAATAAACTTGCTCTCGTTAGGTCCCAATATATATCTCAATGAAACACTTTAGAATCCCTGGTAGGTGTGGCACAAGGAGCAGACAACGCTCCAGAGAAACGTTTGCTAAGGTCAAGCAGTAACTAAAACTATAAAGTCAAAACCAATTAAGAAAGTGGGAGAAAAATGTAATATTAACCACTTCGGCGCTGATGACGAGCTCAGCTCGTCATCAGTTGCGCCGCTTGCACGCTGATGACGAGCTGAGCTCGTCATGTAACGCGCGTTTTTAAAAAACGCCGCGTACAGCGGGAAAGCCGCCGCGCGCATGCGGTTAAAAAAGACACCTCAACTATTAAAATTTGATAAAGAAAACTTGATTTTTTTTTTTATCTTTAACTCAAAAAAGGGAATCCCATTATGGAAAATATTAATTTACTGTTGAATAGTGATCGAGTAGAGTCTGGGTAAGCCAAGAGAATCCCACTGGTCAAAGTTTTTACCTTAGAACTTAGTCCACTTTCTGGAGTTCAAAGTCTTCCAGCTGAATAATGTCTAATACTGTTGCAGGTTAAGGTACCTTAAGCCAGATACATCATCATCAAGCTCCCGTTGAAACCATTGACATCGTTTGCAAAAGCGCAGAGCAGGATACATTTGGATTTTGCAGCCACCAAAGTCATACTGCAACTGGGAATGCCATTATGCTGCTTGCTCAAGACATTGTTTTGCCTTTAAATGAAGACACATTTTTTGCTCTCAAAATGCACCATCAGGAAAAGAATGAAAGATGTAGCTGGAAAGGCAGGATAACTTTCGTGCAAAGTCCTACTGAATTCATTTTTAGCGTTTAAAACAATTAATTGCTGAACAAACTGAGAGGCATATTTATAATTGTTTTTGTGTCGCCCTCGCAATGACGATGCAAAATCAATGCCCAATTTATCAAGGCATGCAAGGTTATCTTGTGTGGAACTGAATTACTTTGATAAATCTAGAGTAACAGTGCAAATCAAGAGCTGTATTACTCTGCCCCATGGAGGCATTCCATGGGTGAAGCCTGAGTGTTCCCACGCATCCACCCATGGAAGGTGGCTTACTGCATTGTGCTGCACAAAACATTGATAAATGTGCCCCTTAGTTTTCTTGTCCACCTTAGATGCACCTTCCTGGGTAAGGCCACGTAAAACTTTTATGCAACTGCTGGAAAACATCTTTATGGTCACTACAGCAGCCCACAGGCCTCTTACCAGGCTTATAAGCAACAGCTCTCTCTCCAGTCATGATTCCTGAATGATCCACAGAGGTCAGCTTAGTCCTTGTCGAGTCAGAAGTCCTCGTGTTTTTTTTTCCTAGGACAGGGAAAAAGAAGGCCAGCCACTCACCCACCAGAGAGCACTTCCAGTCCTGGGGTGCTATCGGGCACCACAAGTCATTGAGTAGTCTTTCTTTCAACTGGGACTTTTTAAGATTTGGACATGGGATTACTTAAGAAGGTGAAGATGAAGGTGAGTTTGTCCAGAGTCAGTAATTATAGAATTAATCCCAATCTTGCATACATTTTTGATATCCTTTTGCAGTACTTCATATGTAAAAATTTCATGAAGCTCTACATAAAAAAAGGCTAACCCATTTCTTTTAAAAAAGGGTCTCTGGCACTGTTTCATCCCACCTGATGTTACGATTATGTATTTCCTTCTTGTATGGCCTAGAACTGTTATCTCTCCTATTGGAACTAGAGGCAGAGTTTAGGAGGACCCCAGAAATGGATGTCAGCAGATCCTTCCATCCACTTTTAGTTTCTAAATGAAATTAGTTAGTGGGAAGGGTAAATATTGTTTGCTAACTTTTTACCATTACCCCTCCCTGATGATGAATCCTTATTAATTGGTCAACTGTTAGGATATCTTGAAAGAAGCCCTGAAAAAGTCCTGGAGGATGAACCAAGCGTTGGCTGCCATTTTTTGTCTATAATGGAATAAATAAGAATGATCTGATACATCAACTGCTGGGGATCACTTTTTGTAAAATCGTCAATGGAATTTTCAATAACTCGTTGTGTTTTCTTCGCTGAATTACTAATTGGGGATGAAATTGACAGTGTTTTGGTGTGCTTTGGTGCATATGTTGGACATTTTGGTCTAGACTGCAGTTGCAGGTCTAGTGGACTTATACCCAAGGTGGGTAATTCGCACAATGGGCACCCCCCTTGTGAATTGATGAGCTGTAAAATGAGTGTTACAATATAAATAACTGACTTATAGATGTGCAGATCTTGAAGCATATCCACCGGATGTACGCATGTAAAGGGACAATATAGTTAGGAAATGACATAAAAATATACCTTTGAAATTCACTTACAAAACCAAAGGTTAGAGGGATTTAATAGTTAAGAAATATAATAAACTTTAGGCTCAGATTATACTAATGCAAAAGCATTGAAACTCAGCAGTTATAGTTACCTGAGCTAACTATACCTTGCGCCCACAATGCACTGCTTATGACCTCACATAATACATCACTGCAATCCTGCTTGCCCTGTGTGGTGTATTGTGCTGCTGCACTGTAAGGTCAGTTTGGTGCCCATTTCCCTCCGGCCCTCTGTTATCCAAGACCATGTCCTACCCCAATCCTCCTGCCCTCAGTGATCCAATGTACCATACTAACCAACATTTTACACTAAGTAAGAGGGTGATTTTGAAGATAAAAACCTGTGTAATTGATTTTGTAATTTGACTTACTTTGAAAAAAAGGAGAGTTTAGGTGGGAGTCAGATAAAATAAATCCCCTTTGGCCTTAAAAACATCGGGAGTCTCCTGCCTGAATCAGGCTGGCATGTATGGTTGTGCTGACCTCTGCCTCTTCCTTCTGCCCTCAATAGTCTGTTATATTCCAATTGCCTCTCTTGCCTGTCCTGCTTGGTAGGTTTGCTGCCCCTGCCCCCCTTTCCACTGCCTTCCATGATCTGTTGCGCTGCCACTGTCCCCCGCCTGCCCAGCCTGCCCAGTGTGGTCAACTTTTTGCCTCTGCACTCTCCTCACGGCCCTCAATTATGCGAGTCCATGCCCCTGACATCTGCCTTCCCACAGCATTCTAATGAACAACTAGAGTGCTAACACTCTAGATTTATTACAAAAGAGTGGCACACCTGACGTCATCTTGATGTACTCAAAACTAATACTTAAATCATTTCATTTAGAAATTATAACAATTAGATGATCTAATTACCATATAAATAATAGTTAGTGCTGTAAAAACTAAAATGAGTTCTCCAATAGCGACAAAGCATTTTTAAATTATTTGCTATCTTGATGTTTTTTTTATCCAGTTGATCATATGTTGCACTTAGGGGAGAGAATGTAGCCTTATGGCCAGCGCTGCAGACTTTGCAACTGGGGAACCAGGTTTGAGTTTCAGCGTCAGCTCAATATCCTGGTGCTTCTTTACAAGCCCCTTGAGCCACCCTTACACCACTTTTCCCATGATAAAAATGACCCAAAGGTGGCACAAGGAACTTGTAAATAAGCCCCACTGTGATTACAGGCAAATCACTTAATATCTCTATACCTAAAGCCTAAAAGGAATGTGTCCATGTGTTATGTAACTGATGCTCATGTAAAGCACTCTAATACCTTTGAGGCATGTCTACTCTATATACGACTGCAAAAAAACAAAACAAAATAAGTATTATGCACACTTCTATCATTGGGTTATACTTGGACTACATGTTAGTGATATTTGTGCTACATTTGGGCTCTTTTCCCTCTGGTTGTTAGCTTGGCAGCCTTATTTGTTATGAAGCTCCATAATTTTCGTATTCATAGCAGTATCCTCAGTAGAAAATGCTTTCAGTTTTCCACTTTAATTCCATCTAGATGGCGGTCAGATGTGCCACACATGTAGCATAATTTCAGAAGATTAGCACTCTAGTCACTCATCAAAACTCTGTAGTAAACTGCTGAACATCAGGGAGGTAATTGGCCCTCTGTGTGGCCCCCCTCCTTACTTTCCTGTAGCCCGGAGATGAGGGGGTTTCCCCTCCATTATATGATTTGAGCCCCTGGGAGGTGCAGGTCCAGGGGCAGTAGGGGGTCATGCACACCCGTATTTTTCTGGTAATTGCCCCAGGGAGGTGATGGTTCCCGGGGCTCTAGACGGCCATGTGACTGCCCCACAATTATTTTGAAGAAAGGCCAGGAGGTAGAAGCTCCAGGGGCTGTGGGAGGTGCCTGCAGCCCCCCATTATTGAAAGTTAAAGTGCCGGGGAGGTGGAGGTCCCTGGAGCGATGGGAGGGCTGAACCCCTACATTTATTTTAAATAAAGTCCTGGGGAGGTTATGGTCCATGGGGTTGGGGTGGTCTTCATGGCCTCCCCATTAAAGAGAGTTAATCCCTGGGGAGGTGGTGATCCCCGGGGCTATGGGGGGTCTGCGTGTCCCCAAGCATTATTGAGGGAGAGAGAAGATGAGAGGGAGAGAGAGAGAGAAGAAGAGAGGGGAGAGAGAGAGAGAGAGAGAGAGAGAAGGGAGGGGAAAGAAAAATATAAGAGAGGGGGAGAGAGAGAGAGAAGAAGATAGAGAGAGTGAGCCACCCCTGTGCACACAGGCCATACTGCTCACCTCCTGCCACCGGTATGTCTCCTTTCACTTGCTGGTATGTGTAGCAGTACACCAGGTCATACATCAGAGCCAAAGGCGTGATCTGAAACAGGTTCCAGAGCACACTACACACCCTTGCAGAAGACAACATCGCCCGCCTGCACATGCACACTCATGCAGAGGCACCCCAGGCCCTCCCGCCACACATCGGAGCATGCCTGCCCATCCATATTTGGCCTGTAGATAGGATGTCCCACAATATGTCGCTGCAAGCCACAAGCCCGGTGCCTGTGGACATGGCACCCTCCTCACCATGCAGCCATGCTGTGCAGGCCACCATGTCTTATGTCTGGTGCTGGGTCTTGCTTACTTCATGGAATAGGAAACACCAGGCCACCCGGCACCATCGCAGGCTACAAACCCGCTCAGCCCAATGGGTGCGACTAACTCTGTGAACCCAGAAGCAAGGCCACATGGCAGTAGGCCTGTGCAGTCCTCTGAGGTCCAGTAAGGCACACAAATCCTGAGCAGGATGGGGCATCATCGCAGGCTGCACACCCGCTGAGCAGCTTAAGGTGCCAATGACTCAGTGCACTCAAAGTCACAGTCCCGTGGCGGGGTGCCTGTGCCGGCCCCAATGCAGCGTGTGCCACAAACCCTATTCAACCCCAACCAGCGCCACGTGGCGGTAGGCCCATGCTGGCCTCAAGGCCTCGGGTCCGTCATCCAGTCACCACCGGCAGAGAGGTATGTGACTTTGTCGGCCCCTTGTATTTGCAAGGTCACATGGCCTGTGACGCCTGTGGTGGATGGGTGTGGTGTGCGTGCAAACCTGCCCTCAGGGAGTGGCTGTGACATGCTGACAACTAGACCAGTGACCTGCACACCACCAGCGAGTATGCCTGTGACGGGTAGCGTGTGGTCTGGCCTGCTGTTTGCCGGTACAGCGCAGGGCTTGCAGTAATGACTTGTGTGCCCCTGTTGTGGTATCCATGGGACTCATTACACAAATTGCTATGTAGCACTCTCTGACTGGCATCCCACAGGATGAGCATCATTGACGCAAGAAAATTCACTGTCCCCACATTCATACATGAATGATGAAAGACATTACACAGTAGTTCATCACTAGATGTTTATTGCACATCCAGTGTAGTTCTGCAGCTGGAGCAGTACAGGGCAATGCCGAGCACACTACACAATATGGGCCTGTGGAGGGCCAGCCAGATTCCATGCGGGGATGATAAGTCATGCGGAAGAGGAAGGGCACAGTCCGCAGTCTGGTCGTCGTGTCATTGGTCATCAAACAGGATGTGCCAGTCCATGTTGCTGTCAACGGTGAGTGCATCTGACTGAATCGGGGGTCAGTGGAAGTTCATGAGGCCATGTGCTGGAACAAGCAGAAACAGGCCAGGTGGCAGACATGAATGCTACTGAGTCCTTCTGATCACAGGCACATCCACGTCCTCATCCCCAGATGTGTGCTCTGCCACATCTGTGGATATTGCTGTAACGGCTGTGGCACTGTGTGCCACTGACACATCAGGAGCCGGAAGTGGATTGTCGGACACACTGTGTGCCACTGACACATCAGATGCCAGAGTGGTTAGGCCTGCCACACTGGGAGGCGGAAACCCACAAGGGAGCAGGGATGTGGATGGTGTGGAGGCAGTAGCATTCATCATCGCCACGCCTTGTGGCAGCAATGCCATGATGAGGATCTGCAGGGAAGGGTAGATCCCAGCTACATTCCACTGATGTGCAGCGGTGGCTGCCATATTTTCCACCTCCATCCGCACCATGTCCTCCCTGACCTTCTGCATGTGTGCCAGCTCACGGCTGGAGCCACTTTGAGCGGACAGGTGTTCTTCTCTCCACGTCATGACTCCAGCGATGTCAGTCGGAGCTCATTGGAGTCCATGGAGTGGGCCTACACACCCAAGGATGGCTTCAAGTTTGGTTGCCATGATGTCGAAGCCCAACCACACCTGCCCTGCGGTCTCCCTCTGGCACTCCGGCACACGGCGTTGGAAGGCCATGTGTTGTTCCTGGAGATCTTGGGGGAGTGCCGGGGCTGTGGGTGCCTCCTGCTGGGTGCTTTGGGTAGTGCGTGGGGTCTCCTTGATGCAACTAACCTGCCCCGATCCTAGAGGTGAGTGGCCGATGAGGTCAATGACGTCTTGGATGGTTTGGGTGTCGATGCTGGTGTTGTCCTCCTAATCATCAGTGAAGAGTGGCTGGGACTGCTCTGCAGAAGGTGTTGATGGTGCCCATGTGATGTGAAGGGGAGATGGTGTATTACAATGTGTCCACATGTATGTAGCCGCATGGTACATGTTGACATTCAGACAACATAGCATTGTACATTTTGACAGTCTGTGGATCTGGATGAGGACCCAGAGTCATTGTGGGTGTACACTGTACTCTGCTTGATTGTGCATGTGTGCCATTGTGCCCATCTCCACCCGTCCCCCAAGTACCTGGTGGTCACTCAACCTGTTGTGGTTCTGTTGTGTCGTGTCGAGCAGTGTCTGCTCCCCTGATTCTGGCCACATTCTCCACACTGAGGAATGTCGACGCCAGCTCCTCCATGTCATCCAGCTCAAGCTGTGGCGCTGGGCCTCTGGTCTGCGTTGCTGCCTTCTGGTTGGCGGAGAGTTTCTCCTTGGTCGGCCGCTTGATGTCATTCCTTCACCTCTTGATCTCGTACATTGTCCTCTTGTGCTCACCAACGGCATTCACCTTGTCCACGATGTCCCGCCATATCCCATTTTTGGTCCCCAATGACGCGTTGTAGGTGACAAACAGTTGTTGATGGTGTTCCATCATCTCCGTGACTATGATCCTGTTCTCCTGCGGACTGAACTTCATCTTCCTCTTCTTCTTCTCCTTTCCCTTCCCTATCCCTGAGGTCCTGGGCTGGTCGTCCAGGGTGTTTGTGGGGTTGCACTCGTCTGTTGCGCCTGCTCCGGCTGCCTCCATGGTGCTTGGGTTTTGGTCAGTTTGGGTGTTTTTCTACTTTTATGGTGATTTTTCCCGCCTGTCAGGTGTGTTGCAGGCCTGGCACTGCTTATCGCTGATTTCCTCATCGCCCTTTGACCCTTCGCAGATTTTTTGGTGTGGTTTGTGCTTTTGTCTCCAACGAGGTGGTTGTATCGCGGACATTGACTGCAGTTTTGCCAGAACATCGCATGCTACAGCTGTGTTGTGAATTCCACGTTGTCACAGAGCTGTTTTCTCGCGATAGGTTGCGATGTTGAAAGTTGTGTTACGCTACTCTTGCGGTAGTTATCACACGTTCTTGTGAATACACCCCTGAATCTTTTGCTTGAAACCAATCCTCCATACTGGCCCGTTTGGATTACTGTAATGTGCTTCTCCTTGGGTCTAATAAATCTGTGCTAAATCGACTGCAACGGGTCCAGAACGCTGCAGCATGCGCCATTTTTTCCCTCCCCAAGAACAGCCATGTCACAAACCCCCTTTTCCGCCTCCATTGGCTGCCCTTTGCTCAACGTGTACACTTCAAAGTGCTCTGCACCGTGCACAAGATCCTGACTGGCATTGGCCCTCACATTCTGAACGATATGTGCTCCCTCTATTCCCCGCCACACGCGCTGCGCTCAGCTAATCTTATCTTCGCGCAAATTCCACGCTTTCAAATGAACAGATCTGAGGGCCGCTCATTTAGGCGACTGGCCACTACCTTATGGAATTCCCTTCCTCTACATATCCGTTGCATCGCTGATCACCAGGTCTTCAGACGCCTTGTGAAGACTTGGTTGTACTCTCAACTCTAATCCCTCCCTGTTCATCAGTTTGCCTTGCATCAGCGCTGGGACGCCTCTTTGTCGAGGCAGCCATGCGCTTTACAAGTATTCTAATCTAATCTAATTTGCATACATTGGTGGTGTGTGGAAAAGCATTACTGCTAATGCTTTAAAATATCCTAATACCCTTCCCATTTTTTCAAGCAGAGAGCACGCACACAAAAACAGAAGTTCTTATATTGCTTTATTGCAAGGGCCTCCCTTAACCCCGTAATTTACAGGTGAATTAGTTTCATATTTTGACTGTGTAAAAGCCTTTCTCAATCCCAAAAAAAACCAGTTTGATGTTGCCTTTATGTGCATGCCAAACAATTGATATTGAAAACACACTCTGCAATTCTCAATTCATGGCAGTTCATTTTACAAACACATTCTGTATGTAATTGTTGCTTACAAGAATTGTATAATTATTATAAATGCAAAATAATTTAGAACAGCCCATTACTTTCTGAGTTGTAAATATGCCAAATTAATGAAAATACTTTCACTTCTCTTTACAGTGTTTTGCATCACTTGCATGGCATTTCTAATACCATCAACATTGTTTGAATGCTATAATTTGCACATCCACTGCTGTAATGAAAAATTATAACACATTATTTTTTTTTGCTTCAATTGTATGCACATAACAACTGTTGCAGGTAGCTGTGCCGCTTTTAAACCACAGACCTTATGCCACCATTATTTACAGGTGAGCCATCCAGTATGTCAATCTTCTTAATAGCACATTTAGTCAAAGTGTTGAGAGAACTTTCCTGAATATTGCATGGAATATCACTGAAAAAAACATAGGTTTCACACACGTTATAGTTAGGAATTAGCATTTAAAAAACCTTGCAAATTCACTGAAAAAAACATAAGTTTCACACATGTTATAGTTAGATGGACATTTCACTCATACAAAACCTTTGAAATTCCCCCGTTATAGTTAGTTCAGCTAACTATAACTCGCGCGACCGCAATGCACTGCTGATGACGTCACATATTACATCACTCATGACATGGTCAGTGACATCACTCATGACATCACTGATGACATCTCAAATTGTACGAGTGACATATGGATATCTGTATACTTGTAATAGTGATTTTATAACACACTAAGTATGGGTTACTATCTATATCAATAAATAAAGTGGTGTTTGTGTAAGTGTGTAGCTTAGTAAATATAAGTATGATCAATTATTTGCATAAGTAAGTAGGATGACTGCATAAGTAAATAGTATGTGTGCTGGTGTGTAATGTTGATATAGGTGTATAAGTATATTTAATAGTGTTCTATTGATCTTTGTTAGCATGTATGAGTGAATCTATAGGTAAGTGTTTAGATGTGTGTGTAGATGTAAGAATCACTGAGTGGGTTTTAAGAAACTTGTATTGGTGTGTCAATGGTTTCAAATATGGTACTCCATATATTATAATGAGTGTTGAAAGGTTATACTAGTGTATGATAAGTTGTATCAGATTGTCACGTGGATGATGTCACCAGTGATGTTATCAGTGATGTCATTTGAGATGTCATCAGTGATGTCATGAGTGATGTCACTGACCATGTCATGAATGATGTAATATGTGACATAATCAGCAGTGCATTGCGGGTGCGCGAGTTATAGTTAGCGGAACTAACTATAACGGGGGAATTTCAAAGGTTTTGTATAACGTGTGAAACCTATGGTTTTTTCAATGAATTTGCAAGGTTTTTTAAATGCTAATTCCTAAGTATAACGTGTGTGAAACCTATTGTTTTTTCAGTGAATTTGCAAGGTTTTGTAAATGATAATTATTAAATGTATTCATTATTATATTTCTTTCTTTTTATACTAATTTCTTACATTTTTACTGTAAATATTTATAAAATTATATTTCACATTCTTAATGTAAAATCATAACAAAACTAAATTCAAAAATATGTTTTTATTAATTCATTTTTTAAATAGTATATTAAAATTACATTGTATATAATTCCTTATTTATAGTTTTTTTTGTAATCGTACGGTACGCGTACTGTGATCGCACCATACTTTGTACACTAAATCGTACTCTGCGCGTACGTTACGAATGCGCTTTGACGTTACGCGTTGCATCAATGCTTCAGTGTGACATCATTACGGCGCCCTGTGCGCCTACGGCGGGGACCTTTCTAATAGTTTAAAAACATATATTTATGTATTTAATGTACATACTAAGGGAAGACATTATCTGGGATAATCATGAAAATACTTCTTTTAACTTTTAATAAGCGTATATTACTTTTGAAAGCAATTACGAAAATCGCAACGGTACGTCGTAAAGGCACCATAAATGCACCATAAGCGTACGCAAAGCCATGTGACCATAAAAGGAAAGTTTTGATTGGTTCATAATACTTCCTATTTCGAATGTTGAAAGACCATTCCCATTTTGATAATTCTATTTGGACTTTCTCCGGAGAAGCATCTATTTTGTGGAGCTGTAGTCTTTTAGAACCAAACTATACAATGGCTGATCTTTTTGAGACTTCGGTACGAAAGGGGGTGGTGATGGATGGAGCATCTGCACCAATCAAACATTCACACCCAGACAACAGATCTGGGTTTAATCCATCACTGTTCTTTAGCCCACTCTGCCACCCCAGTTCAGACATGGCCATATGCAAATCAGTCTGACCCTGTGCCTCATGGGAACAGTCCAGCCTGAACTGCCAAGCCATTCCTCCCCTGGACCGGAATCAAGCTTCCTAGGACCGGTTTCTGGCATTACAGCTGTCTTCAGCCAGGCTATCTTGAATCCAGTGGCAAAGTGAGCAAGGGACTCACGTCTTAGCATACCCTGCCAACTTATGGCAAACAAAGCTGTACAAAAGGGGGTGGTGATGGATGGAGCATTTGAACCAATCAAACACTCACACCCAGTAAACAGATCTGGGTTTAATCCATCACCGTTCTTTAGCCCACTTTGCCACCCCAGTTCAGACATGGCCAAATGCAAATCAGTCTGACTTTGTGCCTCATGGGAACAGTCCATCCCGAACTGCCAAGCCATGCCTTTCCTGGACCGGAATCAAGATTCCTAGGACCGGTTTCTGATTTCTTGCCCTTTAAAAAATATTATATAAATACCGTTCTCAACTACTTTATGACATTATATAATTATAAATATTTATATAAACGTTCAGTTTTAAAATTTCTTAAATTATCAAACCAGTCACTCCTTATCACTATTGGAAAAAACCCAGGCTGTTATTATAAAATGCAGTACTAAAAAAAGTACAATATGTATATTCACCTTACCTAGTCCAAACTAGTAGATGTGTTGTAGTAAAATGCAACCAATACTGGAACACTCAGTATATTTATATTTTAAGTTTTTCAAATGTATATAAAAGATACAAACCATCTTTGAACACTTATGTACTCAATCCATGTTTTGTTATTCACCTCTGTAGAAGCACACTCCATTTGCCATTCATAACAGTTATTTATACTTCCCTTAAACATAATTAATGGTAATAACATTATATATTATAAAATTAGCATCTGTGGAAGACAAAAAAAATACAGTTACAATATATCCTTTACAACACCGAATAATTTGTAAAACATTTCATTTGCCTTTTTTGCTGTTCTCAGAATATATTGAATTTCACTAGAAATAGTGAGTTCAATAGTACTCATCACATAACAGCGGGCAAAAAATTAGACAATCAATAAGATTATCTTAAAAAAAACAATCAACATTCTCAATTACAATAGACAAAAATTGAAATAAAACATATGTTAAATGTTTTTTCAAACAGCAATTTCTTACGTAACTATGAGATATCTCAAAGAATCTTAAAATACCAAAACACTATCATTAATTGTCAAACACTGTTAGGAAAGTTACTTTAAAACATATGCTGAGAAAATAGACAACAAATAGTCCTTAATAGTTTTATACACTTTTCCTCATGGCCAAATAGTATATCTCAAATTCTTAGTAAAGAACTTCCTCAATAGTAATCCTCAGCATCCGTCTCCCACCTTTCTGATCCAAAACCCCCGACATCATTTGCAACATCCCCCAAGGATCATCCCTCAACTTGACGCTATTCAACATCTACATAGCACCCTTACACAAGTGGCCCACCATCACAACCTCAACATTATCTGCTAAAGCATATGTAGTCAGTTTTCCAATTCTTATATCTTGAAGAATAGTTCCATAATCAACATCATTTGCCTGTCGCATATTTGTAATAAGTTCCTTATACTCAAAATATGACCAAATGTTTACATTTCCAATGCTCCCTAAAGACTTTCTGGTATCTTCATGCGCCAGTGTTTTAAACACTGGTTGTCCTTTTACAAGAGTAAGTTGTAGTAGATCTCAAAAAACTAAGACATGTTTTCCTCCAAATAGTACATCATAGTCTGTTTTAAGAATTTGCTGCATTCTTAAATGCACAAAGGCAAGCATTAAGTTTGATACCATGCTCACCTAATCAATAATGAGAAGTTTCATTTTCCTCAAGACTCTTGAAACTTCACAACAAGCTTCTCCAGATAGCTTGTGGTATTCTAATTTGTTTTCATGCTCTACTGGTAGCAATAATAAATGATGTAAAGTAATTCCTTTAATATTGTGGGCTGCTAATCCAGTTGGAGCAGTGACAACACAAGACAAATGGACTCAGTTGTTTTCTGTAGAAAAGTTGTAATTACTTTAATTAAAAAACTTTTGACTGTCCCAGTTTGTCCACTCATGTACATTCGGATAGGTTCAATTGATGAGCAAGAGCACTCTTTATTCTCATGAAGTAATCCATGGTGAATCTGTTCTCTCACTTGCTCATATATTTGTTTCTGCTCAGCATTTAGCTGTTCTTCCAAGTTTACTAAGTTTGTTACATTTCCTTGAGCTTGATACATTGCTGTTTCCACCTCTTCCATAGCAGTTGCTGCTTCATTTTTTACAATTGGTTCTCCTAGAGGATCCTGACTCAACGGAGCAGAAGTTTGACTGTCTTGAGAACTGTCTCTAGCAATCTCAGCTGCAATTGTAGCTTCTTGCTCAATTCTGTCGTTCAACATTTTCACATAATTAGCAAAAACAGGACATTCTATAGTATCTTTACTTGCGTTGAAGGATTCTTCATAGCTCTCAAAATCTCCAAGTAATTCCAATGCTGAACGCCACAGCTTGAAAAGTTGCAAAAGAGGTAAGTAGTAAAATTCCCTTTTGTCAGGAGTTTCACAACTCAGTTTACGGTGATTAATCAAATGTCCTTTTCTTTGTTTCACCAAACATCCTTCAGAACCAACCACGGCATATATACCATTATTGATGTTTTCTGTAATATGGCGTTTAAAAATATAGTTTTGAAGCACTTCATAGAGACACATGTTCTCAAGATGATGACTTCTATTTGAATAATATGTATCCAACATATTTGTTTTCACAATATCTGTACTTTCTGGCATTCATACGCTCCAATTTCGCGATGAGATAACATCTTCAAACTGTAACTATATAACTTCTTACTTAGACTCTTCTCGTGGGAAATCTCTTCCTACATCTCCTTAATTCCTCTTTTCTGATTTTGTTATGTAAGATGTTACATATCGAGCAACAGCAATGGAATTGTCTGCAACATATTGAATATCTATGTTAGCATTCCACATGGACAAAATGACTGGGTTGTAGTCATTTATGTATTTTGACTCTTCATTTCTTTTTAAGTTGTAGGTATTTTTGGGAGACTTTCTTGTGAGAGTATGTCACAAAGATGACATAAAACTGTTCACTCTTCCTTTCGATATTACAGGACGTGGAAATCCAATACGACATTTGGTGTAGAACTTGTCCTTCGATTTGTACTTTCGACGACAGTATTTCCCACAACGATGGCTTTGGAATCGTAAGACTTGTTGTCTTGAGTCCTTATCTTGTGTACTTTTGAGTATATCACATGTAGCATATTCTTCAATAAAAGACAACACAGTATCATCTAAATCTGTTCCAAATTTGGGAGAATCTTTGATCCATCTTAGCATATGTATGTGAGGAGCACCTCTCGCTTGATACTCCTTTCTCCAAAAGAAATCCAGAACCTCTCCAAGAGGAGGATTTTTTTATTGGTGATAAAATACATCATAGCTTCGAATCTGTGATTGAAATACCTGCATACATTAACTGGATCCAAAGAGCACAATTCTCCAGGTGTCTTGAATTCAATATTTAGTATATTTGGATTTGCCTCTCAAAGAAATTGAAGTAAATCATCCCAAGCATATTCAGCACAGCTTAGAGTAAGGAACCATGTAGGAGTTCCTAAGTTCCTTAGCATACATTTCAGTTCTCCATGACAACGGTACCAGTACTCATTAGTACTACGCTGACAAGCCATGAGAATAATCAGCTGAGATTCCATTATCTTTCTGCAGTACTTTATCCATAAATTTCTTTGCCGAAACATTATGCAGATGTACAACTGTTTTCAATATATGGTTTACTGCATAAGAAAGTCCAGACAAATCACTCTCAAACAAAAGATGAAACAAATACAGAATACATTGTCGAAATCTTGGATCTTCTGCATACAATCTTAATGTCAGGTATTCAGATGCAGGAATCTGTACAGGTCGGTCATCATATCGTCCTCCTTTTCCTGTAGGAAACAAATGATGGAAACAACGAGCTTCCAATCTTTTTTCCCATACACTAATGGGACTTCCCTTTGCTTCTTTCATTTGGAATAACTCAAAAGTATTCCCCATCACTTCTTTGGAATGCAGTGGATGAACACTGTAATGTTCAAATATTTCTTCAGTTCTGGACGCATCCACTTTTTCAATTTGTCTACATGGCAAGTCACTATCTTCTTCTACTGTTATTTCTTCTTCACTCATAAACACGTCTTTATAATATTGATTATTTTTCATCAGATACAACGTTGCCTTTTTTACTTTCCTAACATCCACTAATTCCTGCCAGATTTTCTTATTCTTTGTAGGTAGGCCATTAACAAGAATACCTAAAGGTTCATCTTCTATATTTTCTACACCAACAGTTTCAATATTTTTCTTTAAATCTAATGGCAAATACACAACTCTTCCCTTTAATCCTCTCTGTAAATCTGAAGGAGGCAATTTCCCTGTCTTAGGCTCCATACGAACAATAGCCTGAAAAGGATGCACACATTGAATAAGAATAGACTCATAGGTATTTAAATCCATCAGTTCAGAAGGAATTTTTATCAACTCAAAATTATTATGCAAAGCTCTAGCAGGCATTTTATTTTCATCTAATTTGTTTTAACAATATTTACAAATACACTGATTACAACCCAAATCAAAAGTATTCTCTACCAACAAATAAGTTACAAATTCCATCCAATCCTTATTATTTTCCTTTTCACATTTTAAATACAAATCAACATTCCTAGTATGATTTTTATAATGAGTACGTCGACAACAAATACAGGAATAATTTGGTGTTTTACCTGAAATCACCTTTAACTTTGTAATTTCTTGCTCAAATTTTTCTGTACTGCAATGTTGTACATTCTCTTCTACATTTCCTTCTACTAACGTATCTATTTCTGCACTATCTTCTTCTGCACCAAAGTAACTAACCTGAATTTCATCACAAACGTTCTTTACATCTGACACAGATCCATGCAAAAGAGCAATGTTCAACTTCTTTAACATTAGAGCTGGACTTTTTGCATAATACAACGTTCTGACTAATTTCCTCATTTCAGTATGATGTACTGCCAACATTCTGAGATGGTGAAAAACACGTCTACATCCTTTTTTAGAAAGACAAGCCAAAGAATGTCCTTGCAAACCAGTATTTTCTCTCACTCTGCAAGGGTTTAATCCTTGCAACATCTTAATCTTTGGTTTAACACTTTTCCTAGTATAGTTACGTAAGAAATTGCGTGAAAAAACAACAGATTCCTGCCGTACACTACAAATACTACTGCAATTGCAAGTGTACACTGGAGCTTTAGGACATCTCCCTAAAACTTCATCAGCTAACACCTCTTCTACATTTCTAGGAACAATTTTCTCTTTCTCAATAGGAAAACCATTGTTAACCTCATAAGCACGACTTGTAGTGTCAACTGCATGCAACAACTCATTACTCTGAAAATAACTCTCCTCATTAAAAAAAGGCTCAGAACTTGAACTATGTTTCCATTCACCCAAAAAAACTTCAGAAAAATTACTTCTATTAATTACTCTTCTCCATTTACTTTTGCTCTTCATTAAATGGATTGGCTTATCAAGTGATCGAATTCTATTGATTACTAAAAGAAAAAGGGTTTTTTTAATTCAAAAGGTTGCTCAACTACATTCACAATACATTTTCTCTTCTTATAAAATGCACTTTTCTTCTTACAATTCTTTATCAACTTAGTTAAGTTTTTCAAAATTCTAATTTAAAACATCTTCTTCCTCATTTTCTTATATTGATTTTTTCTTCTTTTACTATTTACATTTTTTTCAGAAGTCTTTCCATGGTTCTTCTCTTTTCTCTTAGTAGTAGAAACAGTGATTGTATTTTTTACTTTGCGCACACTACTATTAGTGGTTGACAATCTTCGCAAAAAAGTCTTAGTTTTCTTACCAGGACTTTTTTTCTTTTTCTTAACACATAGCTGTTCAGGAAAATGTTGTAGATCACTTTTCTTCAAATAATCTGCTTTCTTGCGTTGTTTCTTTTTTGCTATTTTTGTAGGCATGATGATTTTTTTTTCAGTGGTGATGAAAACAATATATAATTAAAAATATATTTCACTTTACAAAAATAAATAAATCAAATACACTATTATTTAATTTATAAGAAGGGAGGAGATATTATGACAACAAACATAAGAGTATGCCAATAGAAGGACTTACAACAAGAGAAAGAGGACTATGAGACAATAGGAAATATAAATAGAAAAGAGGAAACGAGCAAACACTGCAGTATAAGGGGATAAATATGGAATGAAAAGACAAGGAAATATAAAAAGAATTGGGAATATTAGGAAACAGACGAGACAATAAGGACAAAGAGACACTAAGGAACCCATTAGGATGGTGGGCAGCTTTCCCATACCAGACTGGCGGTACACTCCGCCAGCCTGACAGGGGCAATCCACTCGCCAACTCTACCAGAATGACTCCCCGCCATATTTGCATGGCTAGAGAATCTACAGCGGTCGGAAAGACCGCCCACCGCTTTTCTGCCCTGCTTGCCTTGCAATAAGTGCGGAAAGGGATTAATATAGTGGCGGTGTCTAATACACACCACCAGACATATCATGATAGACCTCTGCAGTTGCTTTTCCAAAGCAGTGATTTTGCCATAGAAAGACATATAGTCTTTACAGTGGGAGCCCCCTGTAAACCCCCAGAGTGCAGGAATAATAGAGAGCGCACACAAGGGGTACCTGTGGTATCCCCCAGCATTTGCATACACAAAGCAGCAGACACATTTCCATTTCCTGCATTACTTTTTTGCCAACAATACATCCAAAAATAAGACACAATACAACAAGAAAGAGGCCCAAGAGGCTTGTAAACATGCCCAACAATGTAAGCAGCAGTCTATGTATACTGACTGGAAAATTAATAAGAAAGACATATGATGAGAAAGAGAGGAATACGATGTCAGAGGATAGACTATAAAAAGAAGGGGCACTATTAGGAAACAGAAGGAGACAATAAGGACAGAGATGACAGAGGGGGACTAAAAAAACAGGAGGGAGTATGAGAAAAAGTGGCACTGTCAACAAAGACACATTAAAAGAAGGAAAGAAGGGAAATATCAGTAGAGAGGGGACACTATAAGCAGAGAGAGGTAGCCTGTGAGAGAGAGAGCAGACATTATGGAAAAAAGTGCAAGCGTAATTCTTTGATTTAAACAGACGCTCAGTTTGATTTTAGACAAAAAAATGTAAACCATACATTTCACCAAAACACATTTACCACACTATACCATTTTAGCAACTAAACACATTCCATGTATATGACCAGTACATTTCAGTAGACAATCCTGACTCATTTTGAAAATAAATTTCCAAATTGCACCATTATTTTTTTGGGCCACATTACATCCAAAAATGAAACACAATAGAACAAGAAAGAGACCCAAGAGGCTTGTAAATCTGCCCAAGAATATATGCAGCAGTCTATATATACTGACTCGAAAATTATTAAGAGAGACATATGATAAGAAAGAGAGGAATACCATGTCAGAGGTGAGACTAAAAAAAGAAGGGGCACTATTAGGAAACAGAAGGAGACAATAAGGACAAGGGGGGACAAAACGAACAGGAGGGAGTATGAGAAAAAGTGGCACTGTCAACAAAGACAAATTAAAAGAAGGGACAAAGGGAAATATCAGAAGAGAGGAGACACGATAAGCAAATAGATTTAGACTGTGAGAAAGACAGCAGACATTATGGAAAAAGGTGCAAGTGTAATTCCTTAATTTACACAGACGCTCAGTGTGATTCTAGACAAATAAATGTAAACCATACATTTGACAAAAATACATTTACCCCACTAAAACATTTTAGCAAGTAAACACATTCCATGTATATGACCAGTACATTTCAGTAGACAATCTTAACTCATTTTGCAAATACATTTCCAATTTGCACCATTATTTGTAAGGGCCACATAACATCCACAAAGGAAACAAAATAGAACAAGAAAGAGACCCAAGAGGCTTGTAAATCTGCCCAAGAATATATGCAGCACTCTACATATACTGACTGGAAACTATTAAGAGAGACACATGATAAGAAAGAGAGGAATACGATGTCAGAGGTGAAACTAAAAAAAGAAGGGGCACTATTAGGAAACGGAAGGAGACAATAAGGACAGAGGGGGACTAAAAGAACAGGAGGGAGTATGAGAAAAAGTTGCACTGTCAACAAAGACAAATTAAAAGAAGGAAAGAAGGGAAATAAAAGAAGAGAGGTGACACTATAAGCAGAGAGAGGTAGACTGTGAGAGAGACAGCAGACATTATGGACAGAGGTGCAAGTGTAATTCTTTAATTTACACAGACGCTCAGTGTGATTCTAGACAAAAAAATTTAAACCATACATTTCACCAAAACACATTTACCACAGTAAAACATTTTAGCAACTAAACACATTCCATGTATATGACCAGTACATTTCAGTAGACAAGCCTGACTCATTTTGCAAATATATTTCCAATTTGCACCATTATTTTTTTGGGCCACACTTCCGTCAAAAAATGAAACACAATAGAACAAGAAAGAGACCCAAGAGGCTTGTAAATCTGCCCAAGAATATATGCAGCAGTCTATATATACTGACTGGAAATATATTAAGAGAGACATATGATGAGAAAGAGAGGAACAAGATGTCAGAAGAGACACTAAAAAAATAAGGGGCACTATTAGGAAACAGAAGGAGACAATAAGGACAGAGGGGGACTAAAAGAACAGGAGGGAGTATGAGATAAAGTGGCACTGTCAACAAAGACAAATTAAAAGAAGGAAAGAAGGGAAATATCAGAATAGAGGGGACACTATAAGCAGAGATAGGTAGACTGTGAGAGAGACAGCAGACATTATCAAGTTCAAGTTCAAGTTTGTTTATTTGTTTGATTAATTAAAATCTTACAAAAATGTGACCTTAGAGAAAGTATCAGCATCAATACACATTTATACATCGTGCAAATAGTAAATGTCATAAAAAAAACTTTTAAAAAAACTAATAAAACTAGATAAAATTTTCCTTAAGACCTTTGGCAATCACATTTAAATTTTTTACAAAAGCAACATTCATTGGTAGGTCATTCGGGCTTAGGCATGCCATTATTGCTTGTCTACAGGTTTTTATATCTCTTGCATTAAACAACCTCCTGAGGATTAGTCTCCTTTCTGAGACTATGGCAGGGCACAGACATACCAAGTGCACAATGTCTTCTTTTCCCCCCTTGCAAAGTCTGCATAACGTATGGCCCTCGTTTGACTTCCAGGGTGGAAGATGACACAAACCTGGCCATAGACCAAAGCGTGCTCCTATAAATGTTCGCTTACTTTGGACTGACCATGCCGTATGGAGGTAAGCTTGGACTTGTTTTTTTTTGTAGCCGTTTATGATTGGCCATGAGTGCTTACGTTTTACTAATAAAGCTTTGTCTTTTAACAGCGATAGGTGAGTAACCAGCTTATTGATTGTTTTTTTAAAGCTTTCCTGCGTTATTGTGTTTTCCCAGATTGCTGATATTCCAAATTCTTCTTTTGCGTTGTTTAGGTATTTCCACGCTTGCAGTTTCTGGTTGTCTTTAACCTCTCTCCAAAAAGCTATAGACAATTGATTCACCTGATCATTTTTACTCTATTCCAAACTTTTAATATTTGGCCTTGCCGGGCATATAGCTGATTGTTCATACCGAATTCCATCCTTATTTGCGCTTGAGAGGCTTTACATGGTAGGGTAAATATTATTTTATAGGTTTTTGCTACAGCATTGTTGATAAGCACAGCATCCTTCCCATTTAGCACTTCAGCACCGTATGTTAAGGATGGTAATAGTTTGGCAGCTATGATGTTTAACAGTGGCCCGTGTGACAGTGCAGATAGATTCTTTTGTAGGGTTCTAAATGCCGCAATCAAGCTATTTGCCTTCCTTGCAATATCTTCCCTTTATGGTACAAAGCTTCCGGTCTCATTGAAAAGGACACCGAGATATCGATAACTCTCCACTTGCTCTAGTTGTGTTTGTCCCAACAACCATTTCATCTTTTGTTTTTTTTTCCTGTCACAACCATTATTTTTGTTTTTGTCTCATTTATTGTCATTTGGTTATCCTTTGCATATTTAAGTGTACAATCGATCAGTCTTTGCAGTCCCACTTTTGTGTGGCTCAGCAACACCACATCATCTGCATATAGCAAGTTAGACATTTGTTTTCCGGCTACCCTACGTTGATGTGAGTTTACCTCGTTTAATGAGTTGGAAAGATCGGCCACAAATAAATTGAAAAGTAAAGGTGCAAGCACGCATCCCTGCTTAAGGCCACGAGTCACCAGTATTTTATTGGTCAAAGCTCGGCCGTCGCCTATCCTCACCTTGACCCAATTATCAGAGTATAATAACTTAATAAGAGTCAGTAGTGAGCCTGGGATTCCGTAGCCCTCGAGTTTTTTCCATAGGAGGGACCTATTTACTAAATCGAAGGCCGATCTGAAATCGACAAAACAAAAGTAAAGTGACTGTTTAGAAAAAAGTGTCTTATCCATTAGAACTGATAAAATTAACAAGTTGGTTGTGGTGCCTAAGCCCTTAATGAAGCCGGTTTGGTTAAGGGGTAGTATTGACTTTTCCTTGACCCAATCTGTCAGAATTGATAATAAGAGACCTGCGAATAACTTGGCGTCCGTATCTTGCAGGTTGATCAGACGGTAATTCTCCGGTAATTGCCAATTCCCCTTTTTGAACACGGGCGATATAAGTGATCCTCTCCAGGATTGTGGTATTTTCCCTGTATGGATAATTTCATTGAAAACCTTTGTCAGATAGGTAGCCCATAATAGGGGGTCTTCTTTATAGAGGGCAAAAGGGATACCGTTGGGACCCGGAGCTCCATCCTTTTGTCTCTTTATTATGTTTGCTACCTCAGTGATTGTGAAATTTATCACCGGATCCGTTCCAGTTGGTCTTTCAGTGGGCTCTTTGTAGCCCCCACCATTGGTACATAATTCTATTTCGAAGAAAAGGTTTTTTTTAAGGAACCTTACCCAGTCTTCTTCTGTTATTGGCGAGGCTATTACATGCTTGTTTGGTCTGTTTATTTCGTTAATAATTTTCCAAAATTCTCTGGAATTTGGTTGGTTACTAGCGTGGAAGATTTTTGTCCATAGCTCTTGTTGGGTTTTGTTTTTTTCAGACCATATTAATTTCCTCAAATTACTATTCGTATTTCTGAGTTGTATCCTAACGTCTTCGTTATCCGGCATCTTGGTAAGTTGTTTCCTCAACTTGTTACGGGTCCGCCTCACTTTTTTAATAGTGTAGGGAAGATTGATTTTGTTATCACTTTTTTTTTTTTTCCCCTGAATTTCGATTTCTTACTAGTCGTGTTTTCATTATCCAACTCTACTGCCTTTTCGGTGAATTGTTCCCAACATAGTATTGCTGCCTGCGTTGCTTGCTTCTCAAAACATTCAACTGGCAATTTTTGGGCCCTTTTTTCCACAACATATTTTTTATCCGGTTTCCAGATGAATTTCATATGATTAATTGACGTAATCTGTCCTCGTGTGGTTAAATAACTTTAATGTCTGGAGAAATCAAAACACAATTCCACTATTTGCTGGCTGTGATCACTGTCGATTCGCTTATTGAGTCGATAGGAACCAATTTTATCAAACATGTCTAATGACATTAATGTAAAGTCAATTCTTGATTTGGATTCGTGGTTGTGAAATGACCAGCCAGGTGGTTGATCCGTTGGGAACCTTCCGTTTAGAGCACGTAGTCCTATTGCCTCCAAGTCCATCAGTAGGTTTTCCCAATTGAATTTCCCTTGCGAATTGGACTTTGATCCAATGATTGTTCCGGGATGGACCATTCATAGTTTTGAGAGTGAACCAAATCATTCCGTGTCATGTTAATCAGCAAGTTAATATTAAAATCCCCTGTGGCTAGAATACTGACAGTCGGATCAATCATTAGTTGTTCCAGCAGGAATGTTACTAGTTCAAAACTTGTGTTCTTGCTTGAATTCTGATGTGGTGGAATATAAATATTAAGTATTAGTAAGTTAATCCTGTTTTTTAGCTCGTCATGCCCCATTGTTATCTTAACAGCTTGTATATTTGTGTTATTGGTATCCAGCTGTTCATGGTTGATTTTGAGGTCCATCCCAATAAATATTGCCAGGCCCCCACATGGGTGTCCAAACTTGGTATATTTGATGGCTGGTACATAGAACCCTTTATAACCTTGTAAGAAGAAAGCTTCCGTATTCCATATCTCTTGCAAACATATGATTTGATAGATATTTGACAGGGATTCTATTCCGGCGTTTTAGATATTTTTTTTCCAGTCCATTGATGTTCCATGAACATATGGTTACCAGCTGCCGATGATCTCTCCGTTCCTTCAGTTTATTATGGTTATTACCTGGTCAAAGATCATGCTGAGCATTCCGTATCCAACTTTCATTTATTTGCCGAGGTTCTACCAGTTTTATTTCTTCCGGGCTCTCCTTATTAATCTGATGTAATCTACCCTGTGGGTTTTTTAATATTGAATATACTGGGATGCCTGTTACTTCCTTACGGGCGTTTTTTGGGAGATCCTTTTTAAACGGACTCGGGTAAGGTTTGGAAGGTGGATGAGCAATTTTGATCCCCCAACCATTGAAAATGTCTTGCTGTTTTATAATATGCTCCACTAGACGAGGGGTGTTGACCGTTAGGACTGTGTGTGGCTGAGAGCCGTCCATATTATGTGCAAATCACACCGACTCAATGTATTTTGATGTTATTTTTTCTAGCTCAGGAATCGATTTGAATAGTTGTAAGATATTCCCTCTATTCAGAATATCACTAGAACCTCTTGAGTTGTATACTGGTGTAAATATTATTTGTGCCAATTTCTTTGAATTCGTTGATACCATCTTGTTTTCGCTTTTTTTTTGCATAGTTTTACAGATAATTTGTTTATCTTCTCCAGTCCTTGTAACTGTTAATTCCTCATGGTTACTGTGATAATCTCCAATATACCTCTTTTTGCTTGTTGTTTCTGCACCAGTTGCAGTGTCTTCTGGTTGATTTCCAATACCAGGTCGGTAATCTTCCCTTTGGATGGAATTTGTAGGATCATTCAGTGAGTTGATTTTTTCTTGACAAACTGTTCTCCGTATCCTTAAACCTGAGCGGTTGTTTCTTCCGTTTAATGAGGTGTTAGGCTCAACTTCAGATAGCGCAATTTGAGTATCACTAGAGTCACTATGTATATTGCATGGATAATTCCAGGCTATACATCCCTTTCCATTTTGAGTATTACTTACTATAGGTTCCTGAGATGCATTCTGGTTATTGTGTGTCTGCATTTTTTTCCCAAGGGGTAAATTTCCACCGATTATTTTGGCCACATTATCATTCGATTTGGTTTCAGTGAGGGTATTTGGCTTGTTTTCAGTCTGTTTATCGGTCTGATTATTAAAGATATCATAATATTTTTCACCTTTTACGCTCTTGCCCACGGTATCAAGCTGGATCTCCTCCATCTCACTTTTTGTCAGAGCTGGTTCTTCTTCGATTAAGTCTTCCGGATCGGAATCCTGGGATTCTTCTGATGGAGGGTATACATTTACAGTGTTTTGATTTCTTAACTTATTTCTGGCCTTACGGATTTTTTTCCTTTGTCTCTTTGAGAGTTTATATCCTTGGCAATTTATTTTTTCCTTTTCTGCAATTGTTTGTCCATAAAGCTTTTGCGTGCCTGCGGGTGGTGATTTGGTTTCCACATTCTGCCCTACTGTTTTTCCTTGAAGTTTTGGTATATTTACCTCTTCAAATAAGTTTTTTTTGTTGTTTGAATAATGTTATGATCTTCAGCGGGCTGTGTGATTTGACCTGCTCCGGCCATTTTGCCTATGTTTTTATTAAGAATTAGATCTTTTACATCTTCCAATATGGTGTTTACTACCTCGGGTATGGTTGAAAGTTTATTTATGATTGGTTCACAGGGACACTCCAAATAGTTAGTTGCTGCATGTTCTTGGGCTTTAGGTATTAAGCAGTTCAGCGCCGACAACTTTCTGTCTATTTCGGAAACTGCATTAGCCATTACTCCGAGTATATCAATTTGTGTATCCATTTTGTTTGACTGATATGTCAGTGCTTCTAGTATTAGCGTAGACGTTTGGTAGAATATGTCCCATGTAGCTCCAGAATCACTTTTATCCTTTATCTCTCTTGTGGGGTTATAATCTTTAATTGGACAAGTCAAATCCCCGTTTTTCGGGGTCACACAGATTTGCTCCCTTTCCCTATGAGTTGAGTTATTGCTTTCAAGAATTTTTATCGATGTAGATTCTACCACATGGTTTTTTGATATATCCAAGTCATGGTTTCTTAATTCAAGCATTTTCCGTTTTTTAGTTTTACCAACTTCGACCTCCGCTGATGATTGTAGTAACGTTTCCCGTACAGTATTTCTAGGTTCCCATTCAAACTTGTTTGAATGTGAAGAATCTACTGCCAGTGCTGTCGTAATGTTGGTGACCTTACTGCTTGTTTCATGAAGTTTCCTCTTAGTTGTAATGTTCACATTAATCTCTAATGGTATTGGCCTTTTCAAGTCTGTGGGTTGTTGACGCATAGGAGTAGTTATTATTGGCTCATCGATCTCTCTTTTAACCATGCCCGTTGGCTCTGCGTCGTTTAGCTGTGAATCATGCATTGTAGTATGACATATTAGGTCTCTGTCTAGGTTCAATGTTTCACTTGCTCTGCTCTTTAGTTTCATTTCTTTGTTTAAAATGTTTCCATTCGCTGAATCTTCTATGTCAATACCTTTTTCCACAGGGAGTCTTGATGGTTCAATTGGGGTTTGTAATTGATTTTTGGATGTGTCTGATTCCATTGACATAAAAACCCCAGTAGGGTCGGTCAGGAATTCAAATTTCTGTGGTATTTTTGTTGACTTTTCAAACATCCGTGCAATTGGTGAGATTAGAGTTTGAGTTTGATTTAATCCCTTTGTCAGTGCTTTAATATTTTTTTGTACCTTGAGTGCTTGGGTTTTGCGTGTCTTTTTGGTCTGGGTGCCTGATGATCTTATCTTCCCAGAACGCATCCCTGGTTGCTTTGATGCCAATATATCACTTGGGGCTATGCTCCCAAACTTAAGAAAATGATTAGTGGTGACCAAAAGTGAGGTAAAAAGTGGTAGAGTTCAGATGATCACTCTTCAGCCTTTGTACAGCCTGACATTGGTCCTCCCCTTCAGCTCACTCTTGCCCTCCCAAGCCCGTCTACCCCTGGTTTAGGGCAGCTGCCGTCGGGAAGGGGGCGGGAGCGAGGGTTAGATCTGGCAGTAGGGCTGTGCTGTAATACTATAGTGATACTATAGTGATCTTTGCTTTTTCTTGGGTCAGTGTGGATACAAGGCTCAGCACCGTTGAAGCGAATATTCCAAAACTGCAACTCAGCCTGATCACCCGGTCACCTGTGATGTGATGTGATGTGCAGCTATTATATGCTGCTATTAGATCAAGTTTGTTGAAAGGAGGCTTATGTGGCTCCTGCCTGCTCCTGCCACTGCCTCTGCCTCTGGAGCGCCTGCCAACAATAACGTTTCAATGGGATCTTTATGAAGGCTATACTGGATTTTCGCCTTCCTTTCCCCCTGTTGGAGACCCCAAAGGATACCAAAGACGCCAAAAGATGCCAAATAACCCCTCGTTACACTGGCCGTGACACCGGCCTCCAGTAGGGGGCTTTACTCTCCGGTCCCTGCCGGGCAGCGACCCCCTTGCAGTCTCGCTGTTTGTATCCTTGTGCCCTTAGTAGTTGTTGATCTTCACGACCCACCCCCAGTAAAAACGGGCCAGTGAACCAGGGCACTGGGGGGGGGCGGCTGAGATCTTTCGGTTTGGATGTTTACTCCGCCGAGAAAACTCTCACTGCGGCTCCGACCGCAGCAGAAGGAGAAGCTTGGCCGGTTGTGCCTGGCTGCCTGGCTGCCGGGGGGAGACGTGCTCTCTTCTCCACGCTCCGCTCCACTGCCGCTCCACTGCCGCAGTTCTAACAAGGGGCGGTGGCAGCGGCGGTGGCAGGAGCGGCAGCTATAGCTCCGCGGTTTGTCCGTATTTGTCCTCGGATTACTTGCTTGGCAGCCCGTTGCTCTTTACTCGTTTCTTGTTGGATCCACCGCCAACAACTCTACGCTCTCGACTTCCTCTCGACTTCCTGTCGACAGATGGTGCTGTGCAAAAACTGCAGCAGTAGTCTCGGACTCTCGCAGAGAAAGCCTGATTACGTGAATGTCTAAAGGGGCCTGACAGAGTCCACGACGACTGGTAAGATTTACAGCAGACATTATGGAAAAAGGTGCAAGTGTAATTCTTTAATTTACACGGACGCTCAGTGTGATTCTAGACAAAAACATGTAAACCATACATTTCACCAAAACACATTTACCCCACTAAAACATTTTAGCAACTAAACACATTCCATGTATATGACCAGTACATTTCAGTAGTCAATCCTGACTCATTTTGCACTTACATTTCCAATTTGCACCATTATTTGTTTGGGCTACATTACATCCAAAAATGAACACAATAGAACAAGAAAAAGACCCTAGAAACTTGTAAAGCTGCCCAAGAATATATGCAGCACTCTATATATACTGATTGGAAAATTATTAAGAGAGACATATGATAAGAAAGAGAGGAATAAGATGTTACAGGTGAGACTAAAACAAGAAGGGGCGCTATTAGGAAACATAAGGGGACATTAAGGACAGAGGGGGATTAAAAGAACAGGAGGGAGTATGAGAAAAAGTTGCACTGTCAACAAAGACAAATTAAAAGAAGGAAAGAAGGGAAATACAAGAAGAGAGGGGACACTATAAGCAGAGAGAGGTAAACTGTGATAGAGACAGCAGACATTATGGAAAAAGGTGCAAGTGTAATTTTTTAATTTATACAGACGCTCAGTGTGATTCTAGACAAAAACATTTAAACCATACATTTCACCAAAACACATTTACCACACTAAAACATTTTAGCAACTCAACGTATTCCATGTATATGACCAGTATATTTCAGTATACAATCCTGACTCATTTTGCAAATACATTTCCAATTTGCACCATTATTTTCTTGGGCCACATTACATCCACAAATTGAAACATAATAGAACAAGAAAGAACCCATGAGGATAGTAAATCTGCCCAAGAATATATGCAGCAGTATATATATACTGACTGGAAAATTATTAAGAGAGACATATGATAAGAAAGAGAGTAATAAGATGCAAGAAGAGACACTAAAAAAAGAAGGGGCACTATTAGTAAACAGAAGGAGACAATCAGGACAGAGGGGTACTAAAAGAACAGGAGGGATAATGAGAAAAAGTGGCACTGTGAACAAAGACAAATTAAAAGAAGGAAAGAAGGGAAATAAAAGAAGAGAGGGGAAACTATAAGCAGAGAGAGGTAGACTGTGAGAGAGACAGCAGTCATTATGGAAAAAGGTGGAAGTGTAATTCTTTAATTTACACAGACGCTCAGTGTGATTCTAGACAAAAAAGATGTAATCCATAAATTTCACCAAAACACATTTACCACACTAAAACATTCTATTACTAAACACATTCCATATATATGACCACTACATTTCAGTAGAGAATCCTGAATGAGTTTGCAAATTCATTTCCAATTTGGACCCTTATTTTTAAGGGCCACATTGCATCCAAAAATGAAACCCAATAGAACAAGAAAGAGACCCAAGAGGCTTGTAAATCTGCCCAAGAATATATGCAGCAGTCTATATATACTGACTGGAAAATTATTAAGAGAGACATATGATGAGAAAGAGAGGAATAAGATGTCAGAAGAGACACTAAAAAAAGAAGGGGCACTATTAGGAAACAGAAGGAGACAATCAGGACAGAGGGGGACTAAAAGAACAGGAGGGAGTATGAGAAAAAGTGGCACTGTGAACAAAGACAAATTAAAAGAAGGAAAGAAGGGAAATAAAGAAAGAGAGGGCACACTATAAGCAGTGAGAGGTAGACTTTGAGAGAGACAGCAGTCATTACGGAAAAAGGTGCAAGTGTCATTCTTTAATTTACACAGACGCTCAGTGTGATTCTAGACAAAAAAATTAAACCATACATTTCACCAAAACACATTTACCACACTAAAACATTTTATTAACTAAACACATTCCATATATATGACCACTACATTTCAGTAGAGCATCCTGACTGATTTTGAAAATACATTTCCAATTTGCACCCTTATTTTTAAGGGCCACATTACATCCAAAAAAGAAACACAATAGAAAAAGAAAGAGACCCAAGAGGCTTGTAAATCTGCCCAAGAATATATGCAGCACTCTATATATACTGACTGGAAAATTATTAAGAGATACATATGGATACTTGTGGAGTGGTGTGGCTCACTGGTTAGAGGCGGCAGACCCGGAAGCAGAGAACGGCCCGGGACCAGGGTTCAATTCCCGACGCGGCAGGGTCGTGGACCAGGGTCAGCAGACTCGATAATTCTCGCCCCGGTGCCTACTCTAACCAGGAATCACACTCGGCAACTCTGGGCATTAGCTTGCCTCATCTCTACAATGGCCCCACACATTCGCCGGGGATGCCTGGTTTCACCTTGGAGATACCCAGTAGGGACCATCTCACAGGGATAGCCAGGACGGGTTCCCCAGCGGTCTACAGCGCCACGACGCCTCAGGGCAGCAGTGCGCTTTACAAGACACATACATACATACATACATGATAAGAAAGAGAGGAATAAGATGTCAGAGGTGAGACTAAAAAAAGAAGGGGCACTATTAGGAAACAGAAGGAGACAATAAGGACAGAGGGGGACTAAAAGAACAGGAGTGAGTATGAGAAAAAGTAGCACGGTCAACAAAGAGAAATTAAAAGAAGGAAATAAGGGAAATATCAGAAGAGAGGGGACACTATAAGCAGAGAGAGAGAGAGCAGACATTATGGAAAACGGTACGAGTGCAATACTTTAATTAACACAGACGCTCAGTTTGATTATAGACAAAAAAATTTAAACCATATATTTCACCAAAACACATTTACCACACTAAAACATTTTAGCAACTAAACACATTCCATGTATAAGACCAGTACATTTCAGTAGACAATCCTGACTCATTTTGCAAATACATTTCCAATTTGCACCATTATTTTTTTGGGCCACACTTCCGTTCAAAAATGAAATACAATAGAACAGGAAAGAGACCCAAGAGGCTTGTAAATCTGCCCAAGAATATATGCAGCAGTCTATATATACTGACTGGAGAATTATTAAGAGAGACAGAGAGGAATAAGATGTCAGAAGATACACTAAAAAAGTAAGGGGCACTATTAGGAAACAGAAGGAGACAATAAGGACAGAGGGGGACTAAAAGAACAGGAGGGAGTATGAGATAAAGTGGCACTGTCAACAAAGACAAATTAAAAGAAGGAATGAAGGGAAATATCAGAATAGAGGGGACACTATAAGCAGAGATAGGTAGACTGTGAGAGAGACAGCAGACATTATGGAAAAAGGTGCAAGTGTAACTCTTTAATTTACACAGACGCTCAGTGTGATTCTAGAGAAAAACATTTAAACCATACATTTCACCAAAACACATTTACCACGCTAAAACATTTTAGCAACTAAACACATTCCATGTATATGACCAGTACATTTAAGTAGACAATCCTGACTCACTTTGCAAATACATTACCAATTTACACCATTATTTTTTTGGGCCACACTTCCGTCCAAAAATGAAACACAATAGAACAAGAAAGAGACCCAAGAGGCTTGTAAATCTGCCGAAGAATATATGCAGCAGTCTATATATACTGACTAGAAAATTATTCAGCGAGACATATGATGAGAAAGAGAGGAATACGATGTCAGAAGAGACACTAAAAAAAGAAGGGGCACTATTAGAAAACAGTAGGAGACAATCAGGACAGAGGGGGACTAAAAGAACAGGAGGGAGTATGAGATAAAGTGGCACTGTCAACAAAGACAAATTAAAAGAAGGAAAGAAGGGAAATATCACAATAGAGGGGACACTATAAGCAGAGATAGGTAGACTGTGAGAGAGACAGCAGTCATTATGGAAAAAGGTGCAAGTGTAATTCTTTAATTTACACAGACGCTCAGTGTGATTCTAGACAAAAAAATGTAAACCATACATTTCACCAAAACACATTTACCACACTAAAACATTTTATTAACTAAACACATTCATATATATGACCACTAAATTTCAGTAGAGAATCCTGACTGATTTTGCAAATAAATTTCCAATTTGCACCCTTATTTTTAAGGGCCAAATTACATCCAAAGATGAAACACAATAGAACAAGAAAGAGACCCAAGAGGCTTGTAAATCTGCCCAAGAATATATGCAGCAGTCTATATAAACTGACTGGAAAATTATTAAGAGAGACATATGATAAGAAAGAGAGGAATACGATGTCAGAGGTGAGACTAAAAAAAGAAGGGGCACTATTAGGAAACTGAAGGAGACAATAAGGACAGAGGGGGACTATAAGAACAGGAGGGAGTATGAGAAAAAGTGGCACTGTCAACAAAGACAAATTAAAAGAAGTAAAGAATGGAATATGACTGGAAAATTATTAGGAGAGACATATGATAAGCGCGGCCCCACTCCCAACATAGAAAAGCCCCGGGGTGGTGGTCCCCGGGGCTGGGGGGTCCGTAACGGACCACCCAATGTTCAATATTAAAGCCCCGTGGAGGTGGCAGTCCCCGGGGCATGTGGGGAGGGATTGAGCCCCCACACAGATTTTTTTTTTTTTTAAAACAAACTCCCGGGGGTGGCGGTCCACGGGGCTGCGAGCAGGCTCTCTGCCCCCCCCCCACAATAACAATTACTTTGCCCCGGGGGTGGCGGGCCCCGGGGCAGTGTGGCGGGGATTGGGACCCCCCCACTCTTTTTTAATCATTTTGCCCCCGGGGGCTAATTTTAATAAAAGCAGACCGGGGTTTTTTTTTCCCCGCGGAGTTTGCGTACGCACGTGGACCCCGTGATTTAAAAAAAAATGGGGGCCTTGGGGGTCCTTGTGGGACCCCCTGAGCAGGCCTAGGGGGTCAGGGTATGTCTGCCTTGCCCCTTTATATGTTTTGCACATTTGTATTCTGCTTTCTTGTGCCTCGGTTCTACCGAGACACAAAATGGCTGCCAACACTTCCTGGTTTGGTATGTTGACAGACAGTTGACATCCAATGAGTATGCAGCTCGTGCTCGGGAAGGTGTGCGTACGGTACAGAGTACGGTAAGCTCCTCTGGATATACTTATGATTTTACTTATGATTTTCTCAGGAACTACTGAACGGATTTACACCATTCAAAAAAAGGGTCATCTGCGAACCAAACTCTACCTTTTTGCCGAATTTTGTGTAATTTCGTTCAGCCGTTCGGGCTGTAGCCCTGGCTAAATGTCCTATGGAAAATTGCATGGGGAAAACACGTTTTGGAACCCCCCTTTTTTCTTGGCCCCCGCTTCACAAGTCACCCCCAAACTTTCAGGGAAGGAGCGGAGCAGAGCAGGCCATTTTCTTGGAGAAATTCCCGAAGATTCGTCCACCGACATTAAAGTTATTCCAAATAGAATGTTGCAGATTTCCTATGGTAACTAGGTCCTAACTATATATATATATTGTTCTCAAGCTTCAGAAGAGCACACGACACTGCCTTATGCCATCCAGCTTGTTTAACCTCGCTGTAGCTTGCTCACTAACAACCTTCTTTCATTGCCCATTTCCGACGCGTTTCGAGGCTGGAACGCCCCATAATCATGGAAGGCTCTGTAGAGGGATTGAAAGAAACAGCGCTTAGTCCATAATTTATTCATTATATACAAACACCCTAAGTGGGCATGGCATATTTTACTCTAGCATTTTCACGCTGGTAGTTGAAGTCCAAACAACGCTGTAACACAATTAAACCTTAAGTAGGCTCAGTAGGGCACAATTTCACAGGCTTCATCGCCTTTTCGTGAGGCACGCTGTCTCCAGGGTGATGAAGCCTGTGAAAATTGACCCCTTCACCTACTCAAGGAACAGAACTTTGAGCTTAATGAATCTGCAGGGGGACTGAGCCTACTAAGGCGCTGTTTGGACTTTAACTACTTATTTATATACAACAAATGTCACATACACTGCCTTTTATTATTTTAGTTTGTTGTACATGTACCATTGGGAGATATATTTGGTCATCAGCACATCAATATACATATTTATTCACCCAAACAAAGATTATAATATGTACTCGTAACGTCATATTCCTACTGAATCAACTATTGACACATCTTTGGGCAGTCACACACCCCCACACCGAACCACACACATATTCACTCTCCCATACAAATAATCAGTTAACTAATCGATAACTAATATACACTTTCACGTAGCTCGTAACCAAATAGTGCAGCAATTTACACAACAACTGAGAAAATAATACAGATATTCACACAGTTTAGTCACTATCCAATATATTTAGTGAGACAATCACACTGCTACTAAATCCCCCATCCAGACACCTATACATACAGTCATTCTTCTTCAATGCAGATTGATATATATATATATATATATATATATATATATATATATATATATATATATATATATATATATATATATATATATATTCCACCAAGAAAAGATTAATGTCCGCACTCGCTCAATCCATCAATTTGGGTTTATTTCACAAGAGACTACAAACAATCCCCTTTCACCTACGCGTTTCGACCGCAGGTCTTGGTCACAGTGTTACCACTAGTCCATCATTACTTTCTAACTTATATACCTTCATACCCATTAGCAAATAATGGTGCATTATGGGTGAGGTAGTTTTAACGTTTCAAATGGAAAAATAAAACATTTGTGTTGCAGAAAAACAATGCGAGTTAACCAGTTGGAGCTGTAAACATAAGAATGATTCATAATTCTCATTTGTACAGTTTATAACCACAATCTTATAGTCGTTAATTACTAGGAATTTCCTATTAAAACCATTGTATGGGTTTAAAAGACGACTTTAAACAACGAATAAAGCATATGTCAGTGAAACATGCTCTCACTTATTCATTTGGAATGTAAACTTGAGTATAGGCATAGTGCCCCAGGTTATAATTTTGTACAAGTTGGATGTTGCTTCTGAGTAATGGCTAAGTGCCTTTCCCATTCATGGTCTTGTCACGTTTACAGCAGTTCTGGTTTCAATGGTTATTCGAGCAATCAATTTACAGTATTTACAATAAACAGTCATATATGGTTTACAAGTGGACATGCATCTCTTCGTCCATGTTCAGACCCCTCGGCATTTTAGTTTGAAACCTGATGATTAGGCGAGACTCCAATCGTCTAAGTAGTTGTTTCCTATTCCCTCCTCTCTCTTACAGCCATGGAATCTTTCTTCAAACAGAAACCGCTTGAAGAGTTGCAGCATTGGAACATGATTAAAGAAATGACAGATCTTTGCTTAAATAATAACATCTTTCTCTTCAACAAAACGTATTATGCTCAACGTTGCGGAACAGCTATGGGAGTTGCATTTTCCCCAAGCTACGCCAACCTAGCAATGGGATGGTGGGAGAGAACAACTGCTTGGGGAGAAGAGTATGACCAATATACATCTAAGGTCGTACTCTGGCTCCGATTTATTGATGATCTTTTCCTGATTTGGAATGGGACCACCACGGAATTTAACATGTATCTGGAAGAATTGAATAACAATGAACTGGGATTAAGATTTACATCCACAATAAGCGACAAGGAAATCGTCTTCCTAGATACTAAGGTCTATGTGGCAAATGGACAAATTGAAACAACAGTCCATCGTAAATCCACTGCAACAAACAGCATACTGCACGGAGAAAGCTTTCATCCTACTAATCTGAAAAAAAGTATCCCCTATGGGGAATTCATTAGGATGAAGAGAAATTGCTCCAATGTCAAAAAAATGAACTGCAAATACAAAGAAACCACTAACAGATTCCTAAAAAGAGGGTACAGTTATAATGATGTGAAAAAAGGAGAACTTAAAGCTAGAGCTTTGACTAGAACGGAAACATTGATCAACAAAGCAAAATTGGATATGACAACAAAAAAAGAAATTGAACCCATTCGGATGATAACAACTTACAGTAAAGAGAGCCAAAATGTGAGAAAGATACTGAACAAATATTGGAATGTCCTAAAGAAGGACCCGGACATTGGTGAACAACTGGGAGACCATCCACAAATGACCTATAGGAGACCACAATCACTACAAGATAAATTGGTGAGAAGCCATTTTCAATTGAAAAAGAAAAAGGACTGGTTAACTTTGAAACAAAATGGCTTTAAAAAATGTTATCAATGCAAAGCCTGTACTATTGGCCAGTCTTTAAAATCCTTGAAAGATCCTCAAGGTAAGATCTTTAATGTGGAGGATATTATCACATGCAAAACATCTTATATGGTATATATGCTAACATGCGCATGTGGTAAGAACTATATTGGAATGACTACTTGTCCACTGCATAAAAGGATCCTGGAACACATCAGGGCCATTCAAAATGGCGATATGTCCTACGCCATTGCAAAACACATGTCCAAACATACTGGAAAAACATGGAAAGATGTTCGTTACAGCGGACTTGCCACCATCCCTCAACATGAGAGAGGAGGGAATAGGAAATAACTACATAGACGATTGGAGTCTCGCCTAATCATCAGGTTTCAAACTAAAATGCCGAGGGGTCTGAACATGGACGAAGAGATGCATGTCCACTTGTAAACCATATATGACTGTTTATTGTAAATACTGTAAATTGATTGCTCGAATAACCATTGAAACCAGAACTGCTGTAAACGTGACAAGACCATGAATGGGAAAGGCACTTAGCCATTACTCAGAAGCAACATCCAACTTGTACAAAATTATAACCTGGGGCACTATGCCTATACTCAAGTTTACATTCCAAATGAATAAGTGAGAGCATGTTTCACTGACATATGCTTTATTCGTTGTTTAAAGTCGTCTTTTAAACCCATAGAATGGTTTTAATAGGAAATTCCTAGTAATTAACGACTATAAGATTGTGGTTATAAACTGTACAAATGAGAATTATGAATCATTCTTATGTTTACAGCTCCAACTGGTTAACTCGCATTGTTTTTCTGCAACACAAATGTTTTATTTTTCCATTTGAAACGTTAAAACTACCTCACCCATAATGCACCATTATTTGCTAATGGGTATGAAGGTATATAAGTTAGAAAGTAATGATGGACTAGTGGTAACACTGTGACCAAGACCTGCGGTCGAAACGCGTAGGTGAAAGGGGATTGTTTGTAGTCTCTTGTGAAATAAACCCAAATTGATGGATTGAGCGAGTGCGGACATTAATCTTTTCTTGGTGGAAATTTAATCGTGGGGACAGTTCATCTCTACTGTCATGCACCGCCCGTGCGAAGAGTGCGCTTGCAATTGAACAAATTGGTGGATAATATATATATATATATATATATTCACTGAAAAAACCATAGGTTATAGACCATATATAGTTAGGAATTAGCATTTACAAAACCTTCAAAATTCACTGAAAAAGCCATGGGTTATAGACCATATATAGTTAGGAATTAGCATTTACAAAACCTTATTTTACTCACACAAAACCATTGAAATTCCATATATAGTTAGTTGCACTAACTATATATCGCGCACCCGCAATCCACTGCTGATGATGTCACATATTACATCATTCATTACATGGTCAGTGACATTACTGATGACATCACTGATGACATCTCAAATTTGTCATGTTTAGTTTTTTCAATTAAATGGACCGCTTGTTACATACTCCTATACCCCTGGCTTTTCAAAGACACCATCTTGTAGAATAAAGGGCTGCGTCAAGGGTGGTATTGCCCAGAATGTCTTGTTTTCTAGTGCTCGTAATGACGAAGCCAGAACTGCCGAAAGGGATTCTGGTCCTGCCGCTACTTATTGGAGACATTGAACTATACTCTGGACCTGCCTGGCCTCGACCAAAATGGCGCCAGTATGGGAGCGACTTGCAACTCCTTATGACGTTCTAGTTACTTAGCCTTGACGTTATGGGGGATGTATGCGGTCTTTGTGCACATGGCGGGCGGGGAAGGGTACTGACTGGGAATACGGACAACCCTATTGATGTCGATTTTTCATTATTGATTATTGTATTAATAAAGCTAGTGATAAGTCAAGTATGTGGTAGATAAAAACATTTTCGTGTTTATGCACGCTGATGTGCTTTGAACGCTGCCCCCCCCCTCATCATTTAGATTACCACTGCCCATTGCACAAAAGCGTACCGGGCGCTCCCCACGCAAAAAAAACGTCTCCACATCAAACCTAGAGGGTGAGGGAGGATCTACTATGCCCCCTTATGGTCATTTCCCCCTTTGTTTTGGCCTCCTCTTGTCTCTCGATCCTACCGAGAGACAATATGGAGGCCTCTCCGGACTGTTTAGAATGTTGAAAGACACCGGAGAGCCAATCAGCTTCGCTTCGCGAAATTCCGTTACGCGTCAAGTACGCGAACTGGAGCGCTACCCGGAGCGCTGTTACAGATATATATATTTTTTTGCACGTTAATTTATCAAAATCCACTGGAGCACATATATTGAGACCTAGCAAAGGCACATCGGGCTAACAGTCCCTACAATTTTGCCAAGTTTCATGCAAATCCATTCAGCCGTTCGGGCTAAAAGTGAGGCCAACCGCCCTATGGAAATTAACATGGGGAAAACGCGTTTTGGGACCCCCTTTTTTCTCGGCCCCCCCTTGACGAACCCCCCCCTAATTTTCAGGGGCTGCTCAGAAACAACATGTTCAATGTTCCTGAAAATTTCAGCCAATTCCGTCCACAAACGCCAAAGTTATTAGACATAGAATTTTCAAAAATCCCATAGAGAAAAAATCCTAACTATATATACCTACTGGCGACCGCCAGTAGGTAATATATATATATATATATATATATATATATATATATATATATATATATATATATATATATATATATATATATATATATATATATATATATATATATATATATATATATATATATATATATATATATATATATATATATATATATATATATATAATACAAATTGACATATGGAACCAAACCACATTCACTGGATGATGTCATCAGTGATGTCATCAGTAATGTCATTTGAGATGTCATAAGATAAGATAAGATGTCACCTCCAAAATCAAAACCAAGAAATTCGGCGGTTGCCGCTTCTCCTATCTAGCCCCTGGGCTCTGGAACCCCCTCCCTCTATCCATCAAATCCTCCTCTTCCCTTCTGAATTTCAGTAAATTACTTAAAACTCACCTCTTTCCTCCTCTTGGCTAGAACCCCGCTACTCACGTTTCCCCCCTCACTCACTCTGTCTGTCAGTGCCAGGAAGCCTCGGCGTCAGTGCGCTTTACAAATTGCACCTAAGATAATACCTAAGACATAAGTGATGTCATCAGTGACCATGTCATGAATAATGTAATATGTGACATCATCACCAGTGGATTGCGGGTGCGAGTGTTACAGTTAGTACAACTAACTATAACTTAGGAATTTCAGTGGTTTTTTATGAGTGAAATGTCCAGCTAACTATAACACCCCTGAAACCTGTTTTTTTCAATGAATATATATATTACCTACTGGCGGTTGCTAGTAGGTAGTTATATTCAGGACCTAGTTTCCATAGGAAACCCGCAACTTTCCATTTGGAATAACATGGATATTCAATTTGTTGCGGACAATTCCTTTGCTGTTGCTCGATATGTAACATCCTACATAACAAAATCAGAAAAGACGGAATTGACGGAAATGTGGGAAGAGATTTCCCACGAGAAGAGTCTAAGTAAGAAATTATACAGTTACAGTTTGAAGATGTTATCTCATCGAGAAATTGGAGTGTATGAATGCTCGGTTCGCTTATCATCTGCAAGTCTATACTCGAAATCAAGAAGAATCATTTGGGTGAGTTTAGGTCTTTTTCCAACACGAAATCGAGTACTTAAATCTGTACAAGAAATTGAATATTTAGCTAAAAAAGAACCAGAAAGTGCAGATATTGTGAAAACAAATATGTTGGAAACATATTATCCAAATAGAAGTTATCATCTTGAGAACATTTGTCTCTATGAAGCGCTGCAAAACTATATTTTTCAACAGAATATTACAGAAAACATCAATAATGGAATATATGCCGTGATAGGTACTGAAGGATGTTTGGTGAAACAAAGAAAAGGACATTTGATTAATCACCGTAAACTGAGTTGCGAAACTCCCGACAAAAGAGAATTTTACTATCTAGCTCTTTTGCAACTCTTCAAGCCTTAAGAATTGAAATTACTTGGAGATTTTGAGAGATATGAAATTCGTTCAATGCAAGTAAAGATACTATACAATGTACTTTTCTTGCTAATTATGTGAAAATGTTGAAAGACAAAATTGAGCAAGAAGCTACAATTGCAGCTGATATTGCTAGAGACAGTTCTCAAGGTAGTCAAACTTCTGCTCCGTTGAGTCAGGATCAACTAGGAGAACCAATTGTTCAAAATGAAGCAGCAACTGCTATGGAAGAGGTGGAAACAGCAATGTATCAAGCTCAAGAAGATGTAACAAACTTAGGAAACTTGGAAGAACAAATAAATGTTGAGCAGAAACAAATATATGACCAAGTGAGAGAACAGATTGACCATGGATTACTTCATGAAAAGAAAGAGTGCTGTTGCTCATCATTTCAACCTATCCAAATGTACGTGAGTAGACAAGCTGGAACATGAAAACGTTTTTTAATTAAGGTAATTACAACTTATCTACAGAAAACAACTGAGTCACATTTGTCTTGTGTTGTCACTGCTCCAACTGGGTTGGCAGCACACAATATTAAAGGAATTACTTTACATCATTTATTAATGTTACAAGTAGAGTATGAAAACAAATTGGAGTACAACAAGCTATTTGGAGAAGCTTGTTGTGAAGTTTCAAGAGTCTTGAAGAAAATGAAACTTCTCATTATTGATGAGGTAAGCATGATATCAAACTTGATGCTTGCCAATGTGCATTTAAGAATGCAGCAAATTCTTAAAACAGAGTATGACGTATTATTTGGAGGAAAACACGTCATAGTTTTTGGAGATCTACTACAACTTACTCCTGTAAAAGGACAACGAGTGTTTAAAACACTGACGCATGAAGATACCAAAAAGTCTTTGGGGAGCATTGGAAATGTTAATATTTGGTTATATTTTGAGTATAAGGAACTTATTACAAATATGCGGCAGGCAAATGATGCTGATTATGGAACTATTCTTCAAGATATAAGAATTGGAAAAGTGACTGAACATGGCAAACAAGCGTTACAGAGAAGATGACTTTCCAATTTGTTTCCAAATGAAAATATTGTTCCTGAGAAAATATATTTGAGAATAGCAGAAAACAAATCTGTAATCTGTTTAATGGCAACGCGGCATGAATGTTCTATTTTCAATGATGAAATTTTAAAGTTGGATAATTAAGAAATTATAAAACTGGAAGCTATTGATAAAATAGGGCATGAACGAATCACTATTATTTTGACTGAAAAGTTGAAGAGGAAATTGGATTCTTTAGAGAAATTGATAAGTAAATCTGCTGGTTTACAAAATAATTTATATGTATGTGTAATCTGTAGTGTAATTGTTCGACATAATTTGAATGTGGAAAAAGGTTTAGTAAATGGAGCAATGGGTAAAGTTGTTGATTTCGTTAATTACGTAAATAGAGATGGTATTGAATTTTTGAAAAGCAAATTTGATCAAATTGAAGAAGTACAACAATTTAGACGCGCTTACTGATCATTTCCAGACGCCGTGAGGGGAACGGCTGTTCTTTGGATCCACTGCTCGCGCCAAGAGGGAATTGGCTTGCTCACAAGATCAGCGCCGTGAGGGGAACAGCTTTGCGGGCACCCTTGCCTACATCCCCCAGCAGCAACCAGGGGAAACACGTGACTCTACCGCCAGCCCCAGCCCTCAAAGCACGCACGCCCCCACGCATCGCGGGACGCGTTTACTGATCATTTCCAGATGCTGTGAGGGGAACGGCTGTTCTTTGGGTACTCTGCTCGTACGCCTTGCTCACAAGATCAGCGCCGTGAGGGGAACGGCATTGGAGACCAGCGCCGTGAGGGGATCAGCTTTGCGGGCACCCTTGCCTACATCCCCCAGCAGCCACCAGGGGAAACACGTGACTCTACCGCCAGCCCCAGCCCTCAAAGCGGGCCCGCCGCCATGCATCGCGGGACGCGCGCCAGCGTCGCCGGGCTAAGGGTGGGCCGTCTGTGGCGGTCCGTGGCAGGACGAGGCAGGGCTGGGTCATCCTTCTAACAGAGTACATTTATATGACCCAACACTTGGCTCCATGTGAGTAGGTCCTGTGAACTTTGTTGACTGTTGAAAGCTGAAGTTTGGACCTTTGTACCAGTGGCTTAATGGCTTTTTACTTGTTATAATATCCTGATGATTCATAATTTCAAACTGTTAGTTTAATAATCCCTTGGAACAAGGTCTGATTGTTCTTACAATGTAACACGTATATTATCAGTTTTTCTTCTTTTATTTTTGATTTTTATTGTACAGCACCCAATTTTCGTATAGCTAATATATTAGAACTAAGGTGGTATCAAGAGTATTTGGTGCTAACTTCATACTGTATAGAGCTGTTATCAAGCCACGCAGAGTCGTTTCTATTTACCTGTCTACTAGGCCCAAAAATTAACTGGTATTGCTTGACAAAATGGCAAGAAGGAAAGATGGTGGTGGACCTGGGATGGTAGGGACCTTAGATGCTTACTTTGCCAGGGCAGAATCAGTCATTAATAAGGAAATTATACTGACTGAACGTAGACTATCTCTGGACCTGCCTATAGCAGGTGATCTACCACTCCAGCTCTGTTAGACACACAGACACAATTTACACCCCCAGCTCAAGTAAGGCCTCCCCAGGTAGAGGTTGAGCTTTCCCAACCAAGTGACATCATGCTCTCTGGGACCCCAGAGTTGATACCTAGTCCGGTTGGGTATAACCTTCGGGGAGGATCACAAAAGCAAAAAAATGGCTTCTACTTGTCCTAAAAAATCTAGTGCCATCCCCCAAAAAAACAGGGTACAGAAGCAGGGTCACATAGGATCTAGAAGCAAAGAGATAGTAACAGTGGATGTGCATGCTATAGAAAAGGGGATCGGAGAGAACAATACAATACCGACCAATATGATGGGGTTATCATGAGTACTGAGGCTGGAGAGGAGGATTTTTGGGGAAATTGGAAGGCATGGTAAAATATCTGCTGGAACCGATTGAATAAAAATTGTGTGGGGTTGAGACTAGGTTACAGTATTTGGAGACGTCACTGGCTACATTTTTGACATCCAATGGTATAGGAGACTCTTATAATATCAACCCCAGACCTGTAAGTGCTATGCAAAGATCAGCTGATAATGATATAGTGGCAGACCTAATATCAAATAGCACTCGACCAACTGTCAAAAGTAGTACCAGCAATCTGCCTGAAAAACTTCAAGACACCGCAACCCCAGTGCACTCTGTAGTGACCGGGAGGAAACCCCCTACCCCAGACCTAGCTCAGAGGCCTGTTGAGGATTCTTGTCAGACACACAGACCCACGGTTATAGATCTCCCGCCAGAGGCCACTCCCTATGTAGTTATTTTAAGCCATGTCTCTGCCCTATTGCCAGGAGTGAATGAAAGTTATGATCAGCTGCTTAATAAAACAACTCTCTGGCTCAGTCAAAATACCCCTGAGGGAGTAAGCGCCATTAATACCATAATAATTGTGCGCAGGAAATTGGATTGGTAGCTCTAATAAGACAGGGAGTGGGGATTGTATTATTATTAAATTTGATAATCCTCAAACCGCGGGCCGCTTGTTACTAAGAGGTCACCGGTTACAACTAAGTATGGGTGAAATTTGTGAATTTGCGTTCCGCGAATTCGCGTGAAATTGAATTCGCAATCCGCAAAATCCGCAAATTCGTGCAGATTTGCGGATTTTTGTTTTTTTGCGTGTTCGCGGGATTTTTTGCGTGTTCGCTGTTTTTTTTGCGTGTTCGCTGGGCTTTTTGCATGTTCACGGGCCGCTTGCATGGCGAAGTTACCCATGCGGTCGTGTATGGGCACAGCACCCTCTGGATCACCACTGCCACCCTCTGGTTCATCACTTTCACCCTCTGGTTCACCACTGCCACCCTCTGGTTCACCCCTGCCACCCTCTGGTTCACCCCTGCCTCCCTCTGGTTCACCACTGCCACCCTCTGGTTCAGCACTGCCACTCTCTGGTTCACCCCTGCCACCCTCTGGTTCAGCACTGTCACCCTCTGGTTCACCTCTGCCACCCTCTGGTTCACGACTGCCACCCTCGGATTCATCACAGCACCTCTTATCTTATCTTATCTTAGGGGAAAATTATATAGCGCTCTGTCACCATAGGTTTCCTGGCGCTGGGTGGGGCTGAGAGATGTTAGAGAAGGGGGCTAGCCAGACTGTGTGAAGAGATTGGTTTTGAGAGATTTACAAAATTCCAGCAGAGACATGGAAGATTTGAGCAATAACGGCAACTGGTTCCAAAGTTTGGGAGCCAGATGGGCAAATCTGCAGCCACCGTATTTTTTTAGTTTAATTGGGACTACAGTCAGGAGTTGACGATGAGAGGACCGTAGGCTCCGTGCCGGACAGTAAGGAGTCACTAGGGATCTTAGAAAGGCGGGAGATGTACCAGTCACGGCTTTGTAAGTCAGGCAGCCGATCTTGAATGCGGCTCTCTGTTCGACCGGCAGCCAGTGGAGTTTGCAGAGCAGTGGTTTTGCAGACTGCCACTTTGGGGTCTTGTAGGCTAGTCGGGCCGCCTGGTTCTGCACAACTTGCAGCCTGTGAACCAGGTATTTCGGTAGGCCATGATACAGGGAGTTGGAAAAATCCAGGCGGGATAGCACAAGAGCAATCAGGACTTGTATCAAGGCTGCAGGCGAAAGGAGGTGGGAGACTTTCCTAATTCTCCAAAGCTGAAACATACAAGAAGATACGACTGCACCAACCTGAGGTTTTAGGAAGAGCTCTGAGTCTATGATCACCCCCAGACTCTTTGCCGACTTGTCCGGGACGGGCGGGGGGCCCAACTCTGTGGGCCAGAACTGGGGGCCCCAGTGGATGGGGCTACTGCCCGGAAGAATTAGTTCTGTCTTCCCTCTGTTCCGCTTAAGCTGGTTGAGGTTCATCAATTGCTGGATATGTAACATGACCGCCTGACAGTCGAGAGCTGCATTAGAGGTGTTAAGAGGGAAAATGATTTGCAGATCGTCTGCGTAATTGAAGACGGTGATGTCCCAGCTCTTCAAAGAAAGGATGAGTGGGCGAAGATAAAGATTAAAAAGCAGGGGAGACAGAGAAGAACCCTGGGGCATGCCACAGATGCAAGGTTCCCTAGTGGCTGTAAAAGGACCCAGGTGAACAGCCTGGGTTCTACCTGTCAAGAAGGATTTGATCCAAGCCAAGGCTGACCCCCGGACGCCGGCTTGTTCGACACGGTGGAGTAGGATGTTATGACCCACCGTGTCGAACGCTGCCGACAGATCCAACAGGAGCAGAGCCTGAGAGGACCCTTTGTCGGCATTGCTCCTGAGGGAGTCCATAACCGCCAAGATCACAGCCTCAGTAGAGTGGGCAGGTCTGAAGCCAGCTTGGTTAGGCTCAAGGTAGCCGGTGGACTCGATAAACTGGGAGAGGCAGCAGGTGACATGTGCCTCCAAGATCTTAGAGAGATAAGGCAGGAGAGAGATAGGCCGATAGTTGGCAGGGTCCACCTCTGGTTCACCACTGCCACCCTCTGGTTAACCACTGTCACCCTCTGGTTCAGCACTGCCAACCTCTGGTTCACCACTGCCACCCTCTGGTTCACCCCTGCCACCCTCTGGTTCACCACTGCCACCCTCTGGTTCATCACAGCACCCTCTGGTTCACCCCTTTCACCCTCTGGTTCAGCACTGTCACCCTCTGGTTCACCACTGCCACCCTCTGGTTCACGACTGCCACCCTCTGGTTCGTCACAGCATCTCTGGTTCACCACTGCCACATCCCTGGGGATGCACCAGTTATTGTAAATCTGCCCCTATACATTTAGCCAACGACGGAGCACTTACTGATTAGACAGTAGAAAGTACTCCAGTTGAGTAGAGGTATTGCACAAAAAGGTGGCATCTTCGTGGACAAACACGCAGGGCGGGATTCATTCTGCCCCCTGTTAGACTCGTTTTTTGTGCCCTTGTGCCCTCTGTTAGACTCATTTTTCTCTTGTTTTTCTGCCCTTCTGCCCTCTGTTACACTCGTTTTTTGTGCCCTTCTGCCCTCTGTTATTCCCTTGTTTTTGTGCCCTCTGACCTCTGTTAGACTCGTTTTTTATGCCCTTCTGCCCTCTGTTAGACTCATTTTTGTGCCTTTCTGCCCCGTTAGATTCGGTTTTTTTGCCCTTCTGCCCTCTGTAAGACTAGTTTTTCCCTTGTTTTTCTGCCCTTCTGTCCTCTGTTAGACTGGTTTTTTGTGCCCTTCTGCCCTCTGTTAGACTCGTTTTTCGCTTGTTTTTCTGCCCTTCTGCCCTTCGTTAGACTGCTTTTTGTGCCTTTCTGCCCTCTGCATCACCACATCATCACTCAGCGCTACCCCAGCATCACTCAGCACCACCACATTATCACTCAGAACCACCACAGCAGCACTTAGCACCACCACAGCATCACTCAGCACCACCACAGCATCACTCAGCACCACCACTGCACCACTCAGCACCACCACAGCACCACTCAGTGCCACCACAGCATCACTCAGCACCACCACAGCATCACTCAGCACCACCACATTATCACTCAGCACAACCACAGCACCACTCAGCACCACCACAGCATCACTCAGCACCACCACAGCATCACTCAGCACCACCACAGCACCACTCAGCACCACCACGGCATCACTCAGCGCCACCACAGCATCACTCAGCACCACCACATTATCACTCAGCACCACCACAGCATCACTCAGCGCCACCACATTATCACTCAGCACCACCACAGCACCACTCAGCACCACCACAGCATTACTCAGCACCACCACATTATCACTCAGCACCACCACAGCACCAATCAGCACCACCACAGCACCACTAAGCGCCACCACAGCATCTCTCAGCACCACCACAGCATCACTCAGCACCACCACATTATCCCTCAGCACCACCACAGCACCACTCAGCACCACCACAGCATCACTCAGCACCACCACAGCATCACTCAGCACCACCACAGCACCACTCAGCACCACCCCAGCATCACTCAGCACCATCCCAGTATCACTCAGCACCACCACAGCACCACTCAGCATCATCACAGCACCACTCAGCACCACCACAGCACCACTCAGCGCCACCCCAGCATCAATCTGCGCAACCATTGAACAACAACTGGTTCAAATATGTTCTCTCAATGTTTCAAACTTTATTACAAATGTCACAAAAAGATGTTAATATTTCACTTCTGTTCTTGGATTTTCGTCACAATAAAATACACTGAACATAATCTTCACAAAAGTTATTTACAAAAGTTTAAGCTATTGCCATTACAAATTAAAATCAATTTTATTTAAGTATTAATTATTTAAAAAAATTAAAAGCCATTGTAATTTGTAATATCAATACAGCTAAGTCACGTAAATACAAAACATGTTGCATTACAAATGCTATAGGTGTCACATTTGCGAAAGTTATAACTATTGGCATTGTAAATGACAAAGCTATTAATTTAGCTATTTTCAAAACCAACACATAAATAAAAAAAATTGTCATTTACAAGACCACTATCTCAAACTTTCCTAATGCGAGGCCTATTGCATTGCAAATGCTTGTTTTTATATCTGTCAGTGCTTCCTGTTGAGGTTTAATTTTCGTGACAGGCGCCTCATTGCCTACTTGTAACTATTCTCTGACCCTGCTTCAAGGGTCAGAGCAGGGTCAGAGCATAGTTGCAAGTAGGCAACGAGGCGCCAGGAAGCACTTACAGTCTTACAGCAGCAGGTGCCTAAGTTGAAGTTAATTTCTTTGTAACCCTTTTGTAAAAGGTTACAAAAAATTAGCTTTAACTTTTGCACCTGTTGCTGTAACCCTGTAAGTGCTTGGCTGAAAATTTGTCCCCGCTGATTCGCGGATTTTACTGCGATTTCGCGAGATTCGTAGATCGCGAAATCGCGGAAAATCCGCAAATTCCGCAGGCGGAACGAATTTTCAGCCCATGCTTAGTTACAACTGATGCAGGGTACAGGAATCCAACTATTACCTTTGGGATTTTTCTATAGACCAGCATCATGGAGGTACCCAGGAAGATCTGCTCAGGAGAAAAACTGGTGGTCAGGGGATCGGTCCAGTGTGAGATCCTTTACCGATCATGGCTGTCCACAGCCTCTACAGAATATGCTTGGTGATCCTACTCCCAATAGACACAGACTCCAGGTTCATAATATATATGAAATTCTGTCTGGTCTGGAATCTTGCGATTGACTTGAAGAGACTAGCGTTTTGGGCAGAGGGAGACCGGATGTCTCAGGCGCTGGGACAGTTGAAACACGTGCGGGAGGTCCGAATAATCTTATTTCATGGAACATTGCAGGATTAGCCGCCAAAATGACTAATCCTAGCTGGACTGCCTACATCAAACAATTTTTGATTATTTGTTTACAGGAAACCTGGTCGGTTGACTGCGAACTCCATCTGGAAGGATACGTGGCTCACTTTGTGCCAGCCACTGATTCTATCAGGGGCAGATCAAAGGGGGGTTTGGTTATTTACGTCTCTGTAGCTCTGGCATGCAGACTACGTGTAATCACCACCTCCAATCTGGGAACTCTTGTTTTAACATTAACAAAAGGGAACAGTACGGTTGGTCTGATAAACTTTTATAATTCACCCACTTCACGTTTGGATTCTAGTCATCTAACTGCTCTGACTGTTTTTATTAATAAGTCCATGAGCCACAGTCTTCACAACCTTATGGTTGTGGGCGATTTTAATGTTCATCCTTGTGGTAACCCCATGACTGTGTGCATTTCTCGCCTGAATTGCTCCCGAATTCAAGGTTTTCACTTTGAGCACTCGATAGAGGGGGAACTGCTTAATGATATGGTTAATGATTTTGACCTAACATCTACCATGGCCTTAACCGACCCTCATACAATATTTAAAGCACCTTCTTTTAAGGGCCATGGGAAGGGGACATTTATTGACTTTAGAATTAATTCAGTGATCATAATCCCCTGTCCTTACATCTAACAGGTCCCTGTGTCTCAAAGATAGGATCAAGCACAAATCGGGGACAATTGCGCACATCGGATGGCAAGCGCAGACTTAGATTGACCCAAGTTGCCCCTGAGTTGTTTTATAATAATATTAAAACAGTGTGCGCTGAAGAAATTGACACTTGCACAATGGGGGAGCAAGAACACTCCAAGGTACTGGCAGCTTTCCAGATAATTTCTGATAGGGTCACGGAATTATTGTTTGTACCAATTAAACAGCAATGTAATGGGGGACCTAAATGGTTTTATGAGAACTGCTCAAAATCAGCACGAAATTTAAGGGCAGCTTTAGCTTCAAAACCAAAGGTGCAAGCGGGTTGTCGCAAGGATTTTAAAAAAGCAATAGCTATACGCAAGGAGACCTTAAGGAATGAGGCATGGAATGAGTTACTAGACCCTGAAACTATTAAGAACAGCTCTAAGTTCTGGGGATTAGTAAAAAAAACATTCCTTGTCCAGGAATCAGGTGATGGTCTTGAATGTTATGTAGCCAAGGAGGCTTAGGAGGCTCATTTTGAGCTCATGTACGATTCCCCCTTAGATGATCACGGTAGTCTGGTACCTGATTTTAGCGATGATAAAATCACTATTGGTAGGGGGAAATTCACAAAGGAATTTTCGGTTTAACAGCCGGGAAAGCACCCAGACCTGATTGAATTCCCCACGACCTATATAAATCTGACCCCTCCTTTTGGGCTCCAATTCTTGAGTCTGTCTTTAATGCTGCGATTCACAATGGATGCCCACAGTCCTGGGGGGTCTCAACTATTGTACCTGTTTTCAAAAAAGAGGATAAGAGCAGTCCACATTGTTACCGACCCATTTCACTGTTAGATTCTTTGGTGAAAGTTATGGGAAGGGTTCTCCTGAAGAGGCTCACCTCGTGGGTGGAAGACAATAACATCATGTCAGTCTCCCAGTATGGCTTCTGCAGGGGACGCTCTATGATAACGCAATGTCTTAATCTCCTTTTAATTTTAACTAAATACATAGTAGTTTACAAGGGGACTGCCCACCTTGCCTTCATGGACCTGTCCTCAGCTTTTGACTGCGTAAACAGACAGAAGCTGTGGCAGTCCATGAAGGCTAAGGGGGTTGACATAGGTAATGAGAACTTTCTTGATGATCTACATAGACACACCAGAGCTAATGTTAGATTTTCCCGTGATTTGAGTGTGACAAAGGATTTTATTATCAAGAGGGGATTCCGTCAAGGATGTATTTTGGCACCCTTTTTGTTAAATTTTTACATTAACGATCTAGATAGCGTTTTACAGGAGGTGGGGGCTGACTGCCCCAGAGTAGGACATCGGGGTATTCCGGGCCTATTATACGCGGACGACGCGGTCCTTGTATCCAGGACCGAAAGAGGCCTACAAGCTCTTTTAAACGCTTTTCAGTCCGTTATGTCAGACAGGGACTTAACCATAAACAGTTCTAAATCGTATATTATGCAAGTAGGAAAACAACCCAGATGTAATTTTCAATTTACCGTTGGTGGTGCAACAATCCCCACAACTAGCACTTTTTCCTATCTTGGTGTCCTATTTGATAACAAACTAAATTGGGGCCCACACGTGTTAAAAAAGAAAGGGGATGTTGCAAGGGTGAATGCCTGAATTTTTAATTTTGCATCGAAATTGGGGAAAAAGCCTACCGGAGCAATGTTGCAATTATATACTGCTAAATCTGTAGTCACTGCAACATACGGCAGCGAAATTTGGGGGTATACCAAGGGGGAGCACCTACAGACCATGGAGAGCAAGTTTTTAAAGCGATTACTTTGTCTCCCACAGAGTGCGCCTAATTTAGCCGCCCATGAAGAACTGGGGGTCCAGTACGTCAGTGATATTTTTTCAATTCGCCCGCTGTCTTGCTGGTTAAAAGTCTGGTTAAACCCCGATATTCCGCTGACGCATATGATTTTAAAAGATTGTATGTTTATGGATAACTCATCCGCTATACCCTGGCTGAACTATTTGCAGAAAAGTTTTCTGAGCCTAGGGCGGAGTGAGTTATTTGAAACCCCTGACTGTATTACCGTAAAGGATGTGGAAGCAACTAAGATGGCATTCCTCTCGGAAAGGAGAATATTGAGGGAAGCCATCGAGGTGCAGAAACCGAGTGTCAGAACATATGTTATGTTAAAAACTACCCCTTTAATTGAACCATATTTAATGGGCTCGCTGACCTCGTATGAGAAATTTTTATTAACTAGATTCAGAATTAATCTTTTCTTTTATCTGCTTGTTAGGCCACAATCAACTATTTTTACTAAAGTAACAGCTTCCTGCGGCTGCAACGGAGAGTCTCCGCAGGATATGCTGCATTTTATGTTTTTATGTACATTCTATGAATTTCCGCGCAAACGCTATCTGGTCCCGCTTTTAAAGAAACTGAACTTCTGTCAAATCAGACCAGCCATGATGTTCCTACAATTACTACACAGTGATAGTATTCTTTTTGTATTAGAATTTCTGAAATCAACTGTAAAGTACAGAAAATGCTTGGATTTGTAATTAGTTCTTTTATCCTTCTTTGCACAGGCACTAATCACTTTAGAATAACCTGTGTTGCTATATTTGCTGCTAGTTATGTATTACTGTACTTTTTTAAGGATCTATATCTTGATCTGATTTTAATTAATGAACTTCTGGGATTGCTGTATTGTACTTTTGTGGTTTACAAATTAAACCGAAATAAAGTTTTATTGAAATTGAAATAGTCGTTGATCAGCTCGGTTTTTGCTTGTAAAAGATTTGTATGTTCGCAGAAAACAGTTTCCTGTTTCTTTGGCGCATGCGATGACTATTTATAAATCTCAAGGTTTAGGTGTAGATAGTGCGTTAGTGAATATTGGAAGTACTGTGTTTAAAGAGGGGATGGCATATGTTGCTTTGTCTAGAGTGAGAACTTTATCTGGATTGTACTTGATTGATTTTGATGAGAAAAAGATTAGTGCAGATGCAAATTGTGTGAAAGAGTATAATAGGTTAAGAAGAGAATATGCACCCAATTTAGGTCAATATCCAGTATTTGAAAAGCGTGTAGTAGGTAGAAAAAGAATATATGAGAATATCTGTAGTGAAGCTGTAGAGAAAGAAAAAAACAAGATGAAGATGTGATTGCAAGCAAAAATAAAAAGGACACTGTTGAAGAGATTGTTGGTTATCAGTTTGAAAATAGTTCTGGTGTCAACTGTAGTTGTTAATGTTGTTTTTTTTTCTTGAAAGTTTGCCACAGCAAATTGTTGAAAATCGGGAAAAAAGATTCTGTTTGTTGTTGTATTCTGTTTATGAGAAATGTAGTAGTGATAAAAGTAAAATACAAAGTGTGTCTGATATTTGAAATGTTTTGGACATATGTTCCTGGTTCTACTCAATTTACACATATTATTCAGCAAGATTGTCAGGAATTGCTAATGTATATGCGTGTTGTATTGGAAGATGAAGGTATAGATATTGAAAACTCATTGGCCTTTCTTATAAATGGCAACATGACTGTGAACATTGTTTGTTTACATGTAGCACTAACATAGACACCGAAAGATGTATATATTTGACTTTACCAGACTGTGAATCAGTGTCTTTTAACAATCTAGTTAGAGGAGCAAGTCAAAATATGGAGGGTACCCAATGTAAATCACAAATGTCATCAATATTATTTATACAAATATATGGACAGTATGTAATTTTAATGATGCAACATTGTGGAGCTGATGGAAGAAAATTGGAAACTTTAATACAAAATGTTGTAGCTACTCAACTATAATAATAATAATAATAAAGGGGCTTATAAAGCGCTTGGTGACGCCATCCCGGCGTGTCCCCGCGCTGTGGAGAGAGTGGCAGAAAGGCAGAGACAGGTCTACTGGGTGAACAGATGTGTTTTTAAGAGCTTCCTAAATATAGTTTCAGTCTTGGCCATCCTAATTTCGATGGGAAGAATGTTCCACTGGTTGGCTGCCAACACTCGGAAGGAGCGTCCACCCATTCTGGCCTTCTTTATACGAGGTACTTTCAGAAGGCCCATGCCCGTGGAGCGAAGTGCTCTGGTGGGCTGATAGGGGATAGCTAGATCCTTCAGATATTCAGGGGCTTTTGAAGCGGTTATCCTATAGCAAATTAAAAGTGCCTTAAATAGGATCCTTTTTTTTATAGGAAGCCAATGAAGGGCAGACAGAGTGGTTTTAGATGCCGTTCTTTTGGGGAGTCTGAGAACTAGCCGTGCTGCCATGTTTTGTAGCACCTGGAGCCGTCTTATGTTTTTCTCAGTTGTCCCTAGTAGCAATACATTAGCATAATCTATGCGGGAGGTGACTAATGCTTGGGTCATGGTGCGTCTAGCCTCCAGGGGCAGAAGGTCCAGCGTACGGTTTAGGGTCTTCATTATCCCGAAGCATTTCCCTGCTACTTTGTTAACGTGGCTCTCAAAAGAGAGTTTGGGATCCACCCAGACTCCCAGATTTTTTGCCTCCCTGCCAGGGATGGGTGTAGGGCCAAGGCAAGGAGGCCACCATTCCTGAGTCCAACTGGCATCCTTTCCCCCTATCACTAGAACCTCAGTTTTTGAGCCATTGAGCTTCAGGCAGTGTTGGTTCATCCAGCCTGCAAGCTCCTGCATGCAGGATTTAAAATTGGCCGCTGCTAAAGTGGGTGCCTGTGATAGGGAGATGAGCAGTTGAGTATCATCGGCATGAGATACTAATTCTATGCCGTATGATTGGACCACAACTGCCAATGGAGCCATATAAAGGTTGAACAGGGTGGGGCTCAGGGCAGAGCCCTGGGGCACCCCCTGTTCTAAGGCTATGCTGTCTGAGAGAAACGTGCCTCTCTGAACCTGAAAACTGCGGCCAGAGAGGAAGGCTTTGAGCCAACCCAATGCCGCCTTGGTGACCCCAGCACTGCTCAGACACTGTAGCAAGATGGAGTGAGCCACAGTGTCGAACGCAGCGCTGAGGTCCAGCATAATGAGAGCCATAGTGTGACCTTCATCTGCACCAATCCGCAGAGTTTCGGTCGCTCGCAAGAGGGCCGTCTCGGTCGAATAATTCTTCCAAAAGCCCGATTGGGAGCTGTGCAGTGCCTTATTAGCCTCTAAGTGATCCATGAGCTGTGTATTGGCTAATTTTTCGGTCACTTTAGCAAGGAAAGGTAGGAGGGAAATTGGTCTTAGGTTCTCTAGTATGTCCTGGCTTACATTCGGTTTCTTTTTTATTGGCAGCACTATAGCCTTCTTCCAGTCTCCCGGAAGAGAGGCCGAAGAAAACGATAGTTGAATAATGTGTCTAAAATAGGGCTCCAGTACTTCCAAACTAGCAGTCAGAACTTTAGGAGGGGCCGGATCTCGAGGGGAGCCCGATTTGACACTTTGGCATATATTTACCAATACATCAGGTGGAGGAACCAGGAAGCTGTGTAAACATAACTCCGTGGAACTGACCTCCCTGTCTTCCATGAGATCATAGCTAGCGGTCAGGTTTCCAGAGAAGCTTGCATAGATATCCGAGATCTTTCCAGAGAAATATTTCGCAATACTATTGCAGGTTTCAACTGAGTCGCTGGAGGACCTGTTGTCATTAGAGAGTACAGAGATCTCCTTAAAGATTTTAAAGAGCTCCTTAGAAGAGTTCTCTGCCTCATCAATCCGATTTTTATAATGGGCGGCTTTGGAGATGCGAACTTCTCTATAATACTCCCTCTGCAGTTTTTTATATTGTGTTTTAATCATTGGGCAAAAGTTAACACGCCATGCACGTTGCAGCTTTCTACAAGCAGATTTGAGCGTTTGAAGTTCAGGAGTGTACCACGAAGTGGTTTTCCTCGTAATTTTGGGGTTTCTCCCATTACGAATGGGGGCGGTTTTATCAAGGGCGCCTAAAATGCGGAGCTGTAGGTGACTGTACGCAGTTTCACAGTCCGTGCCTCCTATCGGACCTCCTATAGTGAGAAGTTCATTGAAGGTAGCCTGAGAGAAGGATTTCCATTTCCGCCGCGGGTATCGCTGCTCAGAATCTTTTTTTGAGTCATCCTCGGATGACTGAATGAAAAAAGGAATGACAAGATGATCGGACCAAGGGACCGGGATCGGTGTGGAGGATTGTACTCTGAAGTGGTTACCAAAGATGGGATCCAGGAGGTGCCCAAGTCTGTGAGTGGGGTCCTGGTTAATGAGATCAAGCTGTAGGGAGTGGAGTTCGGACCTAATGTCGCTCGCCTCCCTATCTAAGGGGTCATCAAAGTGGGCATTCAAATCACCAAGCACAAGAAAACTCTTTTTCCTAATCGCATGGTGAGCAGTGACCTCCAGCAGGTTAGCAATAAAATCATACATCCTGCCAGGAGGTCTGTACACAAGGATGCCTGAAAGGGAGGTCTGTGGTCCCATGTTTATATTGAACACACCAGCTTCACAGTGATCTATATTCAAAGGCAGTAGGGTGCATTGCATAGAAGTTCTAGTAGCAATGGCAATACCCCCTCCCCTGCCATCCTTCCTATCCAGTCTAGCAAGGGAATAGCCAGGGGGCAAAGCCTCTATGATGTCAGGATCAGAGTGTTCTCCCAGCCACGTCTCGGTAAAAAAGAGTATATCAAATTCCTCGTCCTCGAGTAGATGGTAGATTTGAATACTGTGTTTACCGAGAGAGCAGCAGTTAATCAATCCTGCCTTGACCTGCCTATTTACAGGAGCCATCCGAGATGGATTGAGGGGCTTGAATGAGCATAGAGGACAAGCATGTAATAATAGCGCCTCCATGGAGTGAACGCAGTTAAGGGAGACCTCAGGACAAAGAGCAAGCAGCTCCTCTCTATCGTAGCGTAACGTAGGGGGAGATATGAGACCAGAGTCCTTGGCCCCGCGCCCCGTCCTGTCGCGGACGGGCGCAGACGGGCTGGACTTTGGCTCGACTTCGGCGCGCTTCCGGCGCGCCCGCTGCACGCGTCCGCTGCGCGGTCGCTGGCCAACACACATTTATAGGCAGTAGGGGCAACTAGAACGCTGACTTGGCCGCCCGAGCCCGGAAGTGGTAGGCTCCTCCTCGCCCTCCGCAACAAACGCCCAGAAATGGACGCGGCGGACCGGGGCGGGAGTCGGCAATCAAGTGAGTGACACAAAAATAATTTCAGCACACAAATTAATTTAAAATTAGCCTTAGTCGCTAAAGTTAAAATACAACGCTAAGAATCAGCGCTAAACAGTGTGGCCCCTTAGAGCACAGAGCGCGAGCGGATAGAGCCTGCCACTGCCACTGGGAAGACTCTTCTCCACAGCGCGACTGTGAGAGGCTGCAGAATAAATACCCACGCCTCCTACAGCGCAACTAGAACGCTGACTTGGCCGCCCGAGCCCGGAAGTGGTAGGCTCCTCCTCGCCCTCCGCAACAAACGCCCAGAAATGGACGCGGCGGAGCGGGGCGGGAGTCGGCAATCAAGTGAGTGACACAAAAATAATTTCAGCACACAAATTAATTTAAAATTAGCCTTAGTCGCTAAAGTTAAAATACAACGCTAAGAATCAGCGCTAAACAGTGTGGCCCCTTAAAGCACAGAGCGCGAGCGGATAGAGCCTGCCACTGCCACCGGCAAGACTCTTCTCCACTATCAATATCAGTAACAACGTTTGTAGCTGTTTGTCTAAAGAGTTACCAAATTCTTACCTAATATTTTTAAAGTAAAAATTTAGGAACAAAATTTGGTCTTTCAGGATTTCTGCAGTTAAGGTAGGTTGGTCTGCTGTTGCAGAGTACTTTGTGAGTGAGGGTGAGGAGCTTGAAGATGATCCTCTAGTTGACGTTGAGACATTGTCGGTGAATCAGGTGGTGGGTGATGTGGCTGCAGCAGGGGACATTGATGATCAGTCTAGAGGAGGTCTTTTGAATTTGTTGTATTTGTTGTAGCTTTTTGGCTGCAATTCCTGTGTTGAATTTGTTGCCATAGTCTAGTCTGCTGCTGATGAGGGCCTGTGTTAGTGTTCGTTTGCTTTCGGTTAGGATCCACTTGTAAACGTTGCGGAGCATGCGTAGGATGTTGTAGCAGTATGATGAGATGGTGTAGACTTGCTTAGATATGGAGAGAGAGGAGTTAAAGATGAATCCTAGGTTGTGTATATGGTCAGTAGGTGCTGGTACTGTTCACAGTGTAGTCGGCCACCAGGAGTCACCTCAGGCTGAGGGGGTGGGTCTGAGAATGAGTATTTCTGTCTTGTCCGACTTGAGATTTAGAGATCTGATCCTTATGCAGTTGGCGACGGTTTTGGTAGGTATGTGGCTCCTTGGTGAGGGAGAAGATGAGTTGGGTGTCGTCGGCTTAGGAGATAATGTTGAGGTTGTGATGGCGGGCCACTTGTGTGAGGGTGGCCATGTGGATTTTGAATAGCGTCGAGTTGAGGGATGAGCCCTGGAGGATGCCGCAAATGATGTTGGTGATTTTGGATCAGAGGGTTGGGAGGTGGATGCTGGGGATTACTATTGAAGAACTTCCAAACTAAGAATTTGAAATATACTATCTGGCCATGAGGAAAAGTATGTAAAACCATTAAGGACTATTTGTTGTATATTTTATCAGCATATATTTGTAAGTAACTTTATTTGCAGTGTATGTGTGTTTTGTTAATGATAGTGTTTTGTTATTTTAGGATTGTTTGAGATGTCTCATACTTGCGTAAGAAATTGCTCTTAGAAAAAAACATTTAACATATGTTTTATTTCTATTTTTTAGATTGTTATTGAGAATGTTGAATAGGTTTTTTAAAAATAATCTTATTGATTGTCTTTTTTTTGCCCGCTTTTATGTGATGAGTACTATTGAACTCACTGTTTCTAGTAAAATTCAATATATTCTGAGAACAGCAAATAAAAAAGGCAAATGAAATGCTTTACAAATGTATTTTTTTTGTCTTCCACAGATGCTAATTTTATAATATATAATTTTTTTATTATTTATTATGTTTAAGGTAAGTATAAGTAACTATTAAAAATGGTCGATGGGATTTGCTTCTACAGAGGTGAAGAAACAAGAGAAAGACATTTGAAAAAGTTAACATATATACTAAGTGTACCTGAGGACCTACTATCTTTGACCATTCATTTAAAAAATGCCAGAGACTTTTATTATAGAGATTTTTAAAATGAAACATGGCTTTAGAACAGCTTTCTGCAACATACCACTATGGTATTGAATAGAAAGACTTGCTTGACTAGTAGAGACCATAGAGTTTTAGGATTAAAAGAGATCAAATTATTCTCATAAAATATGTCACAGAGAGTGTTTTCAAATACTCTATTGATGTTTAGAAGGACAGGATAAGTTACTGTGTGTAGTTTTCTCTATGTAAATATGTCCTCATTATACACAATACTTTGTGTTGAAGTGTTGTTCTATACCTGTTGCTGTGAGTATTTTCAAATTTTATAAGGAATCACTACTTTCTTATTATGTTAAAAGGTGACTACTGGATAGGTCTTTAAAAATGAATGTGCGTGAAAACACATGAAGTATTCAAAAACTAATGTGACAATGGTACCTAAATATACACAGATACATAGGGGTCCATTAGGATGTCGGACGGTGGCACCACAGCGATGGTGGCGGGGCGGAAAAACAGCTTTTTCTGCCCGCGAGCAGCGGAACTCACGTCCGCCACATTAGGATAGGTAAACATAGGTAATTTCCCATCCCCCGCGGAGCGACGCGCACCCCCATCAAAGTTCGCCCGCCACCGCGGCGGCGGGAGCCAATCGAGAATCAACGCCGTGCAGAATGACATCCGCCCTGCTCGACAAATTAGGATGGCCCAAACAAGCTGACGCACCGCAGCGGAGACACCGCCCAGCCTGAGCAGGCGGAAACTCGACAGCGGAGCAAGATAGGTGAGACCCGGTCCTGACCGCCATGAACCCAGCCCTCCATATGCATCCGGTGATGTTCCTCCTACAACACTATCATCAGATGGGCCGCCGCGGACGCCGCCGCAGGTATGCAAATACGCAAATGCAACACACAACACACAGGCCGACACACGGTCCAATGACCACACAGACACCCTGCTGGGGGACACAACACATCCACACGGGCACCCACACGTCACCCACCTCACAACAAGGCACCCCTCACCATCCGGGAGACACAGCGACCACCAACCAGCAGCAACGTCCCGGTCACGTCACCGCCGCGGTCAACACATGCACACTATGCAGAAGGCAAGGCCACTCCAAGGCATGGGCATGCCACAAACACCACAGGGACACACAGCCCCCAAAAACACAGCAACATACCCCACCAACCCACAGGCCAGGGGCCCATCCTGTGCACCCCCATGCACACCAACAAGCAGTGCAACAACAAGCACAATACACACCCTGCACCACACAACACACAACCAGGGAGACAGCCACTGCAGGAGTGGCTGACAAGGAACACACAACACCACTGCCACACACACTCTAGGCTCACAATATTTGCCAACACACACACACACAAACACACATCCTGGGTGTAGCCACAAACACCACACACAAACAGTGATGCCTCAACCGATGCATGCACAATAACAACACACAAACAATACAGGAACACATACTGAACTCAAACACAAACACACATACCCTGTCATCCAAACTGGGGAAAATCAATGGGAGCACAGACACAACAGGAGTACACAACAACATCCCCCAGGAAATAAACACACACACCATAACAGTAAACACACAAGAAGTGCATCTGGACCAACACACACAGCCACATGAAACCAATCACAGACGCACATAAAACCTCAATCAACAAACACCACAAGACAACAGGGGATGTACATCAGGCAATGCCAAGGCCACATACACACAGCACACAGCACCGCATGCACAACAAGCATTGTCTGCATAACAGGCATGATTGACACAACCGCATCATACACCACAAATCAGCACTGCACAGATACAACACCACACCCAGGAACTGAAGCTATACCACACCCTACATCCACACATCCAACACAAGAACTACACATCCACCACTCTGGGATACAAGAGCAAAGCCACCTCCACCACAGCACTGGCCAACACACACAGCTGAAGTGCACATGACCACTATAGAATGACCATTAGCACAAGGACAGCACACATAGGGCCAGATGTAGGAGCCTAAATACCGGTATTTAAGAATTGGCATGTAGGGGCCCTATTTTACCAATTCGGTAAAATTACCGAATCGATAAATTTACCGAATCGGTAAAATACCGATTCGGTATTTTTACCGAATCGGTAACTTCCCGATCTAGGTGGGACTCTTCTGAGTCCCAAGGGCCTTACAGAATCGGTATTTTACCACCCAATCCAATTGGGTGGTAAAATACCGAATCCAGGTGTGCATGCACATTTGTGCATGCACACCTATGCCATGTGACAGACATGTCACACATGCCTGTATTTGGGGTGCTAGAGGGTGTGAAAGTGACACCCCCTGCACCCTTGCAGGAATCGGTATTTACCGATTCGGTAATTACCGAATCGGTATTTCCCATTGATTCCTATGGGCTTCACAGCCCATAGGAATCAATAGGAAATACCGATTTGGTAATTACCGAATCGGTAAATACCGAATTTTAAGAATCGGTAATTCAATTACCGATTCTTCCTAAATCTCCCTCCTTCATATTTACCGATTCATAAATACTGAATCAGTAAAATTCGGTATTTATGAATCGGTTAGTACGATTCTCTTACATCTGGCCCATAAACCTTTGGGGCAATGTCCTGAGTGGAACAACACATATGGCCCAAGAACTGCACCACAAAGCACAAACCCACATATGAAGTGATGGGGAGGCACACACACATGGAAACCAAGGGGAAAGCTGACATCTAAGTTAAACAGCCTGCATGTCAGTAGCAGACATGTAAGGGGTGTACCACACACAAATAGAGGGACGGAACACTCACAATGGCCAAGCACCATGCCATACAGGAGTTGAAAAACCAACATATGCCTGCAATGCATGACAAACACAAACAGAATGCCAGTGTGGAGCAGCAGGGTCACACAGTTCACACAAATACACCCAAGACACAATGAGGATCAATCACACACAACACTGATGTGCAACTCACACACTTTGTACACTCCAAAGTGACAAACACGACAAGGAGGAGTCTCACACAACACCATGGATACACCTACACACAGCACAGTGTACTACAAACAGCTCACACAAGGGCATACAATTCTCTACCCAGGGCAAGACAAAACAAACAACAGGCTTACAACTCTTGGGTGACACATGTGTGTCTCACACAATACAGGGGCACACGCAGATCCACTACAAACTGACACCCTTCACACTGCACACCCCTGCTACACCCAACACCACGCATCTCATGTAGGCCATGGCACCAGGACCAAGGCCCAACACAAGATGACCATACACAGACAAGGCTGGGCGCACAGAAAGCAATCCACACACATACTACATTACATATCCCAGCCAGCTTCGAAACATCTGCACAGCATCACACCATGTGCTGGCAGTGTCCCCCAACCACACCTGTGAACAGTGTAGGCAACAACAGCAAATCACTAACAAGATTACTGCATGCCAGGTAAAATAGCCATCACAGATCACACAATTTGCAGGCTCAGAATGGACTTAAGACCCTGTCATCCCTGCTCAAAATTATGATGGCTGCAAAGAGCCTTGCAATGGTGAAGTGATACATGGAGCATGGTGCACAGGCAATCAAATGCGAACACAAACAGAACTTTAATCAGCAAGGACACCAACAAAACACACACCAGAAGTAACAGTATTTATTCACATATTGCACAGATGCAGCGGAACAACAATAGTAGACAACAGCAAAGCTCAAAATGATGCAAAAATGCTACATACCATGCACAGGTGAAACAGAAACAGGAAGGTTAGTGTCCAAGGTAGGGGAGAGGCTAACACAGCAGAGCAACAGGCCAACACAGCAGAGCAACAGGCCCAGTGTCCAGGGCAGGGGAGAGGCCAGCACAGCAGAGCAACAGGTCCAGCGTCCAAGGCAGGGGAGAGGCCAGCACAGCAGAGCAACAGGCCCAGTGTCCAAGGCAGGGGAGAGGCCAACACAGCAGAGCAACAGGCCCAGTGTCCAAGGCAGGGGAGAGGCCAACACAGCAGAGCAACAGGCCCAGTGTCCAAGGCAGGGGAGAGGCCAGCACAGCAGAGCAACAGGCCCAGTGTCCAAGGCAGGGGAGAGGCCAGCACAGCAGAGCAACAGGCCCAGTGTCCAAGGCAGGGGAGAGGGCAACACAGCAGAGCAACAGGCCCAGTGTCCAAGGCAGGGGAGAGGACAACACAGCAGAGCAACAGGCCCAGTGTCCAAGGCAGGGGAGAGGCCAACACAGCAGAGCAACAGGCCCAGTGTCCATGGTTGTAAACAATGGTCAGGACTAGCACACCTGTATGAGGCACAGGCGCATGAGGGGGATGTCAACTCACTCCTGGAAGTCATGCAGACATGGACCCGGCTGTGTATCGGTGACAGCAGGCCCACTTAACTGGGGTGACAGAGCCCCAGGTGCTGTGGGGCTAACAGTGGCCTGGCAAGCTTGAGGGATGTGTGGACCAGGTGGCATAGTGGCAAGTGGAGGTGGAGTAATGCAGACTTCTGACACAGTGTGGGTGGGAGAGGTTGGAGGGGTGCCCTTCCACTTTTTTGGAATATGAATTGGCTTCCTTGTCTTGGGGTTGATGGGAAGTGTTGATGACCCAACAGGCTCACACACCAACTGCCCCACATCAGGTGCAGACACTGACACTACCTCTGGTAATGTGCTGGATCCTGCGGAACGCTTGGTCTGGCTACGCCTCAGGTCCTCCTTCCCCTCTTTTCCTAGTGTACCCTCTACAGTGCCCTGCTTTGGCCTTTTTCACAGGGTTGGTCTTCACAGTGCCCTGATTTGCCTTTTTCACAGGGGTGGTCTCCACAGTGCCCTGCTTTGCCTTTTTCACAGGGGTGGTGTCTACAGTGTCCTGCTTTGCCTTTGTGCCAGGAGTGGTGTCTACAGTGCCCTGCTTTGCCTTTTTCACAGGGGTGGTGTCTACAGTGCCCTGCTTTGCCTTTGTGCCAGGGGTGATGACTACAGTGCCCTGTTTTGCCTTCTTCACAGGGGTGGTCTCCACAGTGCCCTGCTTTGCCTTTGTGCCAGGGGTGGTGTCTACAGTGCCCTCCTCCACCTGCTTCAATGGACTCGGAATTGGGGTAGAAGTGGTGGGTGGATGTGTCCCTATGCTCTTCCTAGGTGTACCCCTGATATGCAACACCTCCTCAGTTGACACAGACACTGCATGGGTAGGTCTGTGTGAAGTTGCAGTGACAGGAGAGTCATTTGCTGGTGATGCCTCTGCTACATGTGAGCCTGATGTCAGCCTCATTGATCGCCTGGCCTTGGTCTTCCCTGACTGGCTCTTGTCTGTGCATTGTGGGGTGGCCCTGCTCTTCAGTGGGGATGGTGTCTGTGGGCGGGAGTGCCTGGGTTGTGTCTGTTGTGTGCTCCTTGTGCTGTATCTTTTTGGTGACGCAGGCGAAACGTGGTCACTGTCACCTGATGTGGCCACTGACTGGGGGGGTGGACAAAGGCACCTGAGCTGCAATAGGAGCATGTGCCTGTTGAATGCCTGACTTCACTGAGGATGACAACGCCTGGACTGTACGGTGTAGCCCACCCACGTCAGAGTGCATGCCCTCCATGTATGCAACCACCTGGCCTAATTTCTTATCATGGTCACTGAAGGCATTGAGCAGGGCGGTCCGGCCCACACAGAGCTGGCGCAGGAGCTCTAAACACTCTGCACTGAGGGCAGCAGGGGGACAGGTGCAGGGGCAGCGGTGCCAGGTGTGAATGTCACTCATCCCCTCTTAGTGACATGGATACGGGCAGCCCCTGAGGAAGTGGATGGGAGGGTGGGACATGGCCCCTGGGTTGTAGATGCTGATGCTGACTCCCCATTCCCTGTGCCTGCCAACATCAATGCATCCCCGCTGGCATCAGATGATGTGCTACTCTGTGTCTCAGCCACGGACTCCTCCTGAATACTTCTGTCCCCCTCAGATGCGCTGGTGGGGTCTGTGTCACTGGCCTTCGCTGCAGCTGTAGTGCTACTCTCGCCACCACTGCTTTCTGGCTCATGTCCCTCCGTGGTCTCTTGTGAATCTGCATGAGAGAGAGAAACAGGGTTGTGTAAGTGTCATCATCTGGTCACACGAATTCAAAGCAATGCAGTACAGGAGAGGTACAAATGTACATGCTAACCACCACACCCAACAATCACTGTGCAGCTACACACAACATAGACCACATTACGGGGGGCGGAGCTTGCTTGCGTCGATGGCGGACGCCTGAGAGCGGAGCTCCGCTAAATCGCCCGACAATATCCATCATTAATCCTGAAATAAAGGCATATGCTGCATGCTGAGGATACCACATAGCCCCAAGACACCACCGGCACCCTAGGCGCCCGTAGAGAGAGCCGCCCGACATTGCAGAGGTGGGAGGCAGAGACCCGACACAGCGAGAGTAAGGGCCCCGGAGCCGTGGACTTGCGTGGTGTGGCCTCCCGAGTGCGTCGCGAGACGCGCGGTGCTCGCAGAGCTGCGCGACCGGTAGCTGCGGGGACCGGGAGCTCCAAACCTGTGACGGCAAGCGGTGAGTGCTGGACCCCGCCGGGAGCTCTGGACGGAGGGTGTGGGCATCTGCAACGAACTCTGTGACCCTGAGCAGTGACGGAGGGCGGGCGGCCTGCCCCACTCAAGCACTCGCATAGATGTGCTAAGGAGCAGGACGATAGGAGTGGGGGGCCCTAGTGGCCTGGTGCTTGTGGTTACTCTCGACGGCACTGTACTCCGATACTGCGTGGACAGGAGCTGCGCCCTGCAGGGACCTTCCCCTATTCTGCCCAAGAGCTGGGTCACTTCCGATGCTGCTAATTCCCCCCTAGGACAGCAGAGCCGCTTGGCGCCATCAACGCCAGGAGCCCACGTGGAGGGCGAATATGGCGGGGAGACATATTGCAAAGGCCGCAGAGGACTGTGAGTATACCAGGGCCAGACGCAGCTCACTGCAGAGCGCCACAAAGACCCATTCAAGTCCCCACTTTCAATGCTGAAAAGGAGACACCCTGAGTAACGTGCTGGTCTTGCACCCGCAGCTATAGGAGGCATCTCACCGGGCCCTGAGTGACTTTTTACGGCGGGATGGCTGACCACCGCCTGGACGCCATCTGAGACGCTCTCCCCATAGCGGCCCGGGGGCATCTGCCTCACCTGCTTAACATGAGTGGCCGCTCTGCGGGTAGACGGCCTGGGGACCCTCGAGGCCTTGGATTTGGTAGTGATACATCGACCGTTGGGGCACCCCTCCCCCGGAGCTAGTCTACGAGGAGTGGAATTGAGGAGTTACGGAGCAGCACAATGGGGAAAGGTGATAAAACACAGTCCAAGCTGCCATTCGAACAGCGGCGCAATAAGACCTTGGACACGGGAGAACCAGAAACTGGCCAGCCATCCACAACGCGTTCTACACTGGCATTAAGGAGCTACTAGTTAACATGGAAAAAGGACTACACGACAGCATGGCATCGATAGGGACGAAGATAGACGCTCTCACATACCGTATGGACAGGATGTCTGAAAGGATCGACAAACACGCTGAACGCATCAACATGTCCGAGCGACGGATCACCGAAGTGGAGGAGGGACAAATGGAACTTGATAAGGATCGCCAACACATGGCTAAACTTTTACAGGTGATACAGGACAAGTCGGAGGATTTGGAAGCCCGTTCCAGGAGATCCAACATCCGAATCACGGGAGTCCCAGAAACGACCCAAACGGGTAATATGGAGCTATTTGTTGAGAAGCTACTGACCACCTTGCTGGGGGAAGGCATATTTTCCCCTATGTTCATAGTAGAGAGAGCGCACCGCATGCTGGGTTGGAAGCCACGCCCGGGGGCCCCCCCAGGCCCATAATAGCCAAACTCCTGAACTACAGAGACAGGTACACTGCGTTGCGAGTGGCCAGGGAGAAGGGTCAACTGCAGTTCGAGGGCTCAGTCGTTTCCCTCTTTCCGGACTTCACTGCTAAGGTGCAAAAAGATCGGCGCCGCTTTGCTCCGTACAAACAACAGCTCAGGGATCTAGGCCTGGACTACGCCATGCTGTATCCAGCAAAATTGAGGATAAATCGACGACTTACTCCCACTTCTTTACTGACCCGAAAGACCTACAAAAGGCACTCAAGACTTGGACCAAGAAACAAAGGAACAGCCCTAGAGGTCAATCGGACGAACAGGACCCTGCCAGTGGCCTGGAGGAACAAGACTGATCGTGGTATGCCCCCGTGAACACCTTGAGCAACTACAACTAGCGATACACCATTGGTACGAAGGTGGCGAAGAGCGTTGGACATTTGCCTCCCCGATCTTGCAGACAGTGCTGAAGGCGAGCCCTGAGTGTCTTCTACGTAAGGCCTGAGACTTCGAGACATGGTGAGAATGTTCCATGGCAATGTTGAAACGTTTTTGTCTCTATCTCCTTTACCCTGGTTGACCCTTGGGGGCAGACACCCTGATTTAGATTGGCAGTCTTGGGGTGTTTCGGCCATTTTGAGGTGGATGGTTATATTCTGGCGGAGGATGCCAGTCACCTATACAGACAATCGGATATGGACAGCCGTTAATTGTCCTGTAATGGGTGATGAGGCGGGGAGCCGAGTAGCAGAAGCTGCTTTCTTTCTTATGTTACTTGTTCTAAATCTGGCAACCTCTGCCCCAGCGCTAATAGCACCACAGGTTCCTGTTGGGATCTATATGGGACGGTTGGGGAGCACGGGAGGGGGGAGTAAATTCTAGCAGGGCAGAGTTGGGGAAGGTCTGCTGTGGGAGGGGGGACGTGTTAGATAGGGGGGGCGTTAGGCCAGTTGTAGACGGCGCCAGACTGAACACTTTAGCTCATGCGCTCTTTAGTACTTGCAGCACAGCACGAGAGACAGCACAAACGGTGCATGAAGGCGAGCCACAACTCAAGGATGCAGATGACACACACCCAGGGTGCAAACCCGTGACACACATGCAACAATGGCGACTGATATGACCAACATTCGCACTGACAAAATAAGGGCGCTCACCTGGAATGTACGCGGCCTCAATGATCACAGAAAAGTACGTAAGGTGCTTAGCTACTTGCAGAGACACAACATAGATTTGGGTCTGATACAGGAGACACACCTCCCTATGGACACTAGAATGTTACATCATAGGGGACTAGAGGGTAATGTAGCGACCGCTGGCTTCACCTCACACGCCAGGGGGGTGATGACATGGGTGAACCCTAGATCTAAGCTCACGCAACAAACACTAGAATCCGATCCAGAGGGCCGTTACGTAATATCTCGATGCACTGGTCGGGGAAAGTCACTTGTAGTTGTCAATACATACGGTCCTAATTTTGATTCTCCCGATTTTTACAAGAAACTAGCAACCAAACTCAAACAGTACCACCCTGAATACCTCTGGTGGGGGTGCGACCTGAACCTCACTCTGGACCCCACACTGGACAGATCAGCTGGCCCAGACCGCAAACCTGCTGCATCAGCGGTGGAACTGCAGGGGGTTATGACGCGCTTTGGACTCTGCGATGTCTGGCGCTCACTAAACCCGACACAGGGGGGATACACTCATGACTCTGCCTATCATAACATCCACACTAGAATTGACTACTGGCTGCTCCATGAGGCTAGAGCTGGAATGATTAAGAGTTGCGAGGTACTCCCCAGAACCCTTTCAGATCACTCCCCAGTGATGCTGGAATTGGTTAACCAGCACGCGTCGATCCCACCTTTCACGTGGAGGTTCCCGCCGTATTCTTTATTGGACCCGGTTTTCAGGGGAGAGTTGGCCCTAGCCATAGACCTGTTCTTCGAGACAATATTGGCTCGGTCAATAGCTTCCAGACTGTCTGGGAGGTATTTAAAGTTTACATTCGGGGGGTCGCAATCTCCAAACACTCGGGAGTCCTAAAGGCGATTCGCGCACGACTAGAGGCACTAGAGAAGCAACTGGCCGCCCTAGAAGAACAGCAGAGAGACAGTGCAGAATGCGACTTGAGCGCCGAAATTAAGCGGGTGCTCGAGGAGTATCACGAAGAGGCAGACAGGGAAGTGAAACATTTGGGAAAGTATGCTACCGCAAGGACGTACGGTGAACGAGACAGACCTGGTACACTTTTGGCCAGGATAATCGGAGGAGGGAGGAAACGCCAGATAATAACTGAGGTCCAGTCACCTATGGGAGACTCCCTAACCGACCCAATAGACATAGCTAATGCTTTTAAAACCTACTACTCTACTTTATACACAGCCCAGGGAGGGGTTATGAATGAGGAAATCGAAGATTATCTGGGGCATATAGATCTCCCCTGTTTGCCTGACTCAGCTATAGAGTTCCTAATGCAACCGATCGAAAAGGACGAAATCTCCGACGCCCTTATGAGCATGAAATCTGGCAGTGCGCCCGGTTCGGATGGCCTCACGGCAGGCTTTTATAAAGCCTTTGCAGAGCAATTAATCCCACACCTATCGTCTTTGTTCGACGAAATCTGTGTAGAGGGCAAGATGCCGGACTCGATGAGAGAGGCGCAAATAGTCACTATTCTGAAACCTGGGAAGCCGGGTGATGTATGCAGCTCCTTCCGTCCCCTGTCACTCCTCACTAGCCTTACTGGCACCGCAGTTGGTCGCCCCAGAGCAAGCAGGCTTCATCCCCAGCAGGAACCTTACGTACAATATCCGTACGGTCTTAGGCACTATTCAACATACACGACAAGACAGGTCTGCATTGCCGGTATTCCTCGACATGGAGAAGGCCTTCGATTCTGTGGAATGGCCTTTCATGAGACAGGTGCTGCAGCGACTGGGCCTTGGTCAACCATTTTTACAAATGATAGGAGCGCTGTACCATGGACCACGAGCCAGACTACGGATTAATGACCTAGTGACAGACCCATTCCCTATCACTAGAGGCACGAGACAGGGGTGCCCACTCTCTCCCATGCTATACGCATTAGTGACAGAACCATTGGCTTGAGCCCTCCGGGAATACCACGCCAACGAAGGTATCTGCTTCCCCAACTACAAGATAGTGGTCTCCATGTACGCAGATGACACCCTGCTCTACGTTAGAGACCCAGAACGCAACTTAACGTCTGTACTAAGAGAGGTGGTGCGCTTTGGTGCACTTTCGGGCCTCAGAATCAACTGGTCGAAATCGCTTACCTTCCCCTTCACCCCAATGACCCGACCTATGACGATGGAATACCCGCTTACCTGGACTACTGACACGGTCAGATATCTCGGGATTCACCACCACACGGATTCTGAGACCCTCTTTAGAGCAAACTATGGCACGGCCTTTAGCAGACTAGAAGACGATGTGATGGCATGGTGTAAACTTCCCCTCTCCCTTATCGGACAAATTGCTATCATGAAAATGGTAGTGCTCCCCAGATTCCTCTTCTTATTTGCTGCCATACCGATGGTGCTCCCTTAAACATTCTTTCAGAGGCTACAGCAGGAGCTAACGAGACTAGCTTGGGCGGGCGGACAGCCACGTGCAAAGTGGTCACTCCTTACATTGCCATATAGTATGGGGGGTCTAGGAGCTCCGGACCTGGAATTATACTACAGAGTTGCTCAGGCGGCACACCTGCACACTTGGATACACGGACACAAGGACATTCCTCACTTAAAGATGGAGACCTTATTTGCTCTCCCGCTATCCCTCCCACACACACTCTTCGAACCTGTCGATCGCTGCACGGGAATCCTCGATTCACTGGCGGCTACGACACATGCGTGGAATAACCTCCTGCAGAGGCAGGGTGGAGTGCTACTATACACTCCCAGCATGCCCCTTGATTGGGTGCGCTGGCTGCCCCCTCTGCACGAAAAGGGAGTGCTTGAGGCCATGCGGAAACTAGGGATAGTGACTGCAGGAGACTTATTCAGTGATGGAGTGGTGAAAACTTGGGACCAGGTACGGATTACACAGGAGGACACGTCCCTGCTGACGAAATTTCACTTCTTTAGAGTGAGGCATGCATGCACAGAACTCCTAGGGGGAGACATGGCTGAACCGCCGGAAATTAAGGAACTCACGTACATCACTAAGGTCACAACCCCCCAAAAATTACTCACTCACCTTTACACCTTAGCAATGTCGCACAGGGAAAACACGTATACTAAGGCGAGACTGGCCTGGCAAGCAGACTTACAAATAACACTGGGCGACGACATTTGGAAATATGGTTGCATTAACACAAGAGGCATATCTCTGAACGGACGGCACAGGCTTGTCCATTTTAAATTTCTTAACAGAATATACTACACGCCAGCTAGACTCCACAGGTATGGGCTCAGACCCACTGCAGAATGCGACAGATGCCGTTTCCGGGAAGCTGAGTTTCTTCACTTTGCGTGGTACTGTCAGAGTGTTAACGATTTCTGGGGCGAAATTTTTTCAGAACTCAGCACCATTACGAAGGTGGTGGTCCCTCCGGACCCTGCGATGGCCTTGATAGGGTACACCAAAAATCTACCAAAAACAATCCGTAGGTTAATAGACATGGGGCTCCTACTAGCACGCAGGGTTGTCGCGTGTTGCTGGATGAGAGGCCCGAATCCGACTGTCAAAAGGTGGGCACACACTATGCTTTATGCCTGTACACAATCTGAGCTATATAGCGAACTGCTGCCCCCTACCAGTAGACCGAAGAATTTTTGGGGTCTGTACCAAACATATCTTACCACCCGTGCAGACTCGGACCAGGAGGCGGGAACGCAGGAATCCCAGGGGGGCTGGATAGTCCTGGGGGTGTAGCTACAACTTAATCATGGGTCTGTTTATGTACTCTGTGCGAGGGGGAACCAAGTAACGGTCGCCCTATAATGGAGGCTGTATGTGTATCTACTACTACTGCTACTGTGCTCTTAAAACGCCGCCTGCCCTAAACACAGGGTTGTTGGCTAAATGGCTATGTACCTGCGTGCGAAAACTGAGACAGGGGACATCATATTGCGCTGTACTTCTGGACTGTAGGGGGGGAGGCGGAAGGGAAGGGAGGGTTTGTAGACTTTCTGTATTGGTTGTAACTTGTATCTAAAACTTCTAAAAATAAAATTATAAAAAAAAAAACCCACAAAAAAACAAAACCAAACATAGACCACACCACTGCCTGCAACGCTGAAAATCTGCCATGAGTGAGCCATGTTGATGCCACACAGCACTGCACCCTGCCCCTACATGAAGTGTGCCCCACACACAACTTGGCCTGCCCACACCTTGGGACATGATGAGGGTACAACACTTGTTACCACTAACTGACCTTCAGGGAAGAGGAGGGGACAACACACACACCTATTAGGACATCACAATCCACAATGCCACGTAGGCCATAGCAAGCACCATGTGGTAATCTGGGGAACATTATTTGCAGATGTTGGGGCACCAACAATCTTGGTGCAGGCAAAGTCGGCATACATGAATTCACACTCTGCAAGTGGAAACTGCTGTTCACCCCATAATAGATTACCCACACCATCCCAATGCTGAATGACCATGTGGAGCCCAACACATCCGGCAATGGGAAAGTACAGCAGGGAGTATCTGCTCAGTAAGGCCAGGGTGGCACAATACCTGATACATAATGTAAACAACAAGGACCCCCTGTTAGGAAAATCAATTCGTAATACAGGGAAATAAACAATGTGAGAAGGGTAATCAAATACTCATGCAACAAGGGAGAAAATGCACGGAAAGCACCCAACAAAATAATAAAAAAACAAGATTGCATTTATTCATATGTGAACTTGTTCATATTAAAAACGTTTGTTAATGAAAAACATAATAATCCACAAATTACATAAACAAATCAATAATACAATGTTTAAATACTTATGACGCAATTACATACTAAAGTCATAGAACAATACAAACAAAATGAATCATTTAAAAACTTATGACACTATTACATGAAAAATTATAAAACAGTGGCAAACAATATTAATCAATCGACGCGCGTTTCGGCGTTGTTAGGAACGCCTTCTTCAGGAGCCACAAAAAAATCTGAAAGACATATGCAAAACAAATTTAAAACCCAAAATTGCAACCTCGAATTTCAAATTGAACAATACAAAATACATCTGAAGAATCTTTCTTCGACTGTGCTTACCTAACACTCCCTACTTGTGTAACTAATAGATGTAGCTACACAAGGTACAAACTGATAATTTTATATTTGAGCAGTGGTGAATGAGAGAGGGGGCGGGGTAAGGGAGGGGGGATGGGGGGGCGGGGGGGAGGGGGGCCGGGGGCCGGGGGGCCAAGGGGAATTGATGACCATAGAAAGAGGGAAAGGGTGGATACCCTGTAAATAAATCAAATGCACTATGCGCCAGATGGAACAATAAACTCTAGAGCTAAATGGCTTTGATGTAGCGATACCCCAGGGCTTCAAAAGGACTATACAAAGAGGGATAGGTCTATGTGTATAGTGCAAGAATGATGTTATCAGAATTTAAATCTATCAATTGCATTGTGGTGTAGTGTAGCTCCTATTTTCCCAATAGGCTCTGCGCATTGGAATAGTACCTACAGCAGTAAAGGCCTAGGCCAGACGTTAACTAGGTCTACTACTGTCGATACTAGACTTAATTTTTGGGTTTGCCAGCTAAGCTCAGAGTTCGCTAGAAACTTTCTCGAATGTTCAAGGAAGGAATTAACTCCCCTGATTAGACAAGAAGGGATTTAGTTTCTGACAACCATAGAACATGACAACTTTGCTCTCCCCTAATCAAGAGTCAATCTCGAGAGTCGTGTGAGCACAAGGCAATTATTTTACTCAGTCAGTACGTGCATTCTTAGTCTCATCAGAATGTAGAGAAAAGGAAGAGACGGGCGTGTTCAATAAAAGATGTTATTTATTGATCAGTCTCTTTTCTCGTACAAGAGAAATGGATCGATATTATTGCAATACTTATAGTTAAGTAAAGTGCATACATTAGAAGCAATAGTATAAAATAATACTGTAAAAACATTGATATGGTTTCTGAGCCATATGATGTTTTAAAATGATTAAAATATATTTACATACACATATACATTTGACTAAACGTACTCAACTGGTGTTTCTAAATACGCCTACCCCGTGTACCTGACCTAAGTCTAATACGTGGGCGGGAATAGAAAGTTACAGTTTAAGTTAAGTTTGTTTTTGCCAAGTGAATAACTAAAGAATTCTCTAGGAGGGGTTATTCAGTTCTGTACCTGGAATTTAGGATGAGTGAGGAATGGTATCTCTTTCTCTGCTCTCGATATTCCAGGCTGCCTGCGAGGGCTACCCGGAAGCGCCGGTGCTGGGTCTCTCGGCTTGAGATAGCAGCGCGTCTCTCAGCGCGTCAGGATGGCGGGGCTGCTGCCTGCGGGGTCTGCTTCTGCTCTCGGCTTCGGCAAGTATGGCTGCTCCGTCTTGTCACCACGCGTGTGTTTGCATAGGGCAAGGTCGGCAATATTTATACCTTAAAGGTGCCGGGATTGACGTAAGGATGGACATAGGTACGTCAATAAAGATGTCATACGACTTGCTCGTTAGCACATTCTTTACTAAAGTTCTCTGTGAAATCAAAACAATGGCCGCACGGATTATCCAGGTTGTCATAGGTTTGATTTGTTATGAGAACGTCGTATGCCTTATCAGGGGCTGGAGGAATGTCGCTTGTCTAATTAGATCTCAAGCGTTATGACCTAATCAGATAACACGTTCCTGTGCCGTAGTGTGACTGCGTCAGATAACGGTATCTGCATCATGGGGGATTTCTTGCCTCATGGGCTGACTGTTAGTTGACTAGCTAGGTAGTTTAACCAGAATAGGGTCAGGAATAGGGGGATCGATTCAGAACCTATAGAAATACACGACACCCACTCCACGCTAACTATGGTCATATCTACTAATCTATGCATAGTATAACATAGTACAACATACTATAGAGTATAGTGTATACCTTACCACCCCAAAATACATAAATGCATTTCGAAATTTTTCAAGTATACTGAAAAATTGCAGTCATATATATTGTATGCACTTAAGCTATGAATTAAATGCAAAAGTAAACACGCATTGTTATGCATTATTGCTTTTTGGTATATGAGAAATACACATGAAATGGCTCCTAATATGGCTATACAGAAAAAAAGTCGAAACCATTTCATCACATAAAATATATTGTGAACATACCAGCGGGCAGCTAAAGTCTATATAAAGTCTATAAAGTATCTAAAAAAATAGAAATCTTAGTTCTCTAGGAATAGTTTCTTACTTTAAGCAGAAGATCAGTGTCCCGGGAAAAATATATAGAAAAATATTTTAGGGGCTTGCTGAAAAAAGTTGCTGTCCGTGAACTGGATTGTAATTGTTCATGTGACTTTATTTTTAAAGTTGAAGGCCGAATTCAGGGAACGCCGTGTGCGAGTTTACTCAAAAGTCTCTATTTCTGTTCCGGAGAGAACATCATATCATTCAGGCTTTCGAAAAAACTGTCAACAGCTTCATGGGAAAGTTCCTCTAAGTCGGAAATAGGGGTAACCATGCATTCGTGCGCATGATTGTCTCCATTGACATTCTGATTTGCATTGCTGACAGAAGGTTGTACCTGTTCGATGCTGCTTTCATCTTGAACTTCACTACTCTTCAATCGCAGTGGTGAAGATTCCAGGAATGCCGTCATCAGAATTGGCAGCCTTTGAGGGCAGCACAGTGCGTGAACCTTGGTAGGAACCAACAGTGTATCTGCATCCACCGGCGCATCCGATTGTAGCGTCAGACAGGTGTCTAACACGCATTCTTCTCCGCATAGCAGACACCTTAGTACAGGTAAAACACACCTTTGCCACATTGGTCGAAATGATAGAAACCAAGTCATGTTTAGGTCTCTAAGCCGGGAGAGTCCCAGGATTTTTGATATCCGGTCCCGGTATCCAATGGCTAGGATCGTTTCTTCCATTGTCGTCAGAGTTTGATCTGTGACATGGGTTGCCATAACGAAAAATAAGGACTAGGAATAGGATTCCTGCAATTAGTCCCAGGATCAGGGGAAGTCCGCCAAAAATCGAATGGACGAAATCTGGAAAAATACCCAGTATGGCTTTGAATGGTGTTAATGCCATCGAAAATACTGTCTTAAATACCTTTGAGACCCCAGTGGTATCAGAAATATTTAAGATTTCGCTTAGGATTTCCGCGAAATGTACGGGGGAATTAGTTGATAGTAATGTATGTATCTCTGCAGTCGTCCTTGCGACTTGTAGATCATACGTTTCTTTTGATGACGTGAGCCTTGTAGGCGTCTGAAGAAGCACTGTTTTCATTCTGCTTAAAGTGTCTATTCGAATAGAAGTAATTTTCAAACTGGGCCATGCCCTTGCCTCCCTGTCTGGAAAGGAGCTGAGGAACAAAGAACGTCCACAGCACTTGACCTTCGCTGTTGTTGTGACGAGATAAGGAGTCCCGGATATCTAGGGTCTGGCCTGGTCATTTTGAAACCCTGTGTTTTGTTCAGGAATCTATCTTGACAGTTATTTGTATCTGTGGGCCAGATCAACCATTGTTTCCAATCAGGATGTGTTCTGTTTTGGTTAAGTATATGGCTTATGTCTATTTCTTCATCTGTATCAGAGTTATTGCTAAACATTGTTGGCTTTGGAATAGACAGGTTATTTAAATCTTTGATTTTGGCTAAGCCAAGACAGGTAGTTTGTTGAACAGTGTCATTTAAAAATATCATTTGTTCTGGGATCATGCAGGCTCTAAACAAAGCTTCTAAACCCTGTACTTGCCATTCTTTCGTCCCCCAAACACTTTTCAAATCAACATTTTTGTCCCAATAATCAAATCCAAAAGTATTCATTTTTTCAAAGAATGAGTCAGAATAAATCAATTTTGTGTTGGTTATCATGGTTTTGGTCCCTGTCTTGTTTGACAATTTAAAATAAAATGTTTCCGCATTACTTGTGTTAAAACCTGAAAAATATGAATATTTGCCATACACGGTTCTTGAGCTCCCTTTTGGAGGTGTAGCACAATGTTCCCATTGATTAAAATTTAAAACATTTCTAGGTTGTGCAGATTTATGCAAGAAATGGTTACCATAATGGTTATAGCAGTACATGCTGTCATAATTTGTAGAACCCTGCAAATAATCATGTTTTGTAAATTTAGCAGACATTACTAAGTCAGACATCATATTGTTAATACTTTCAAAGTCCCAATCATCAGCAAATGAGTTTGGTTTTGCAAAGTCACTCAAGGAGATCTTGATTTGGTGTGGATATTTCAGGATCTCGACCGGACCATAAATTTCATAGTCAGTGTTGTCCCAGGCTACCCCACCAGGTATTGGAATTGCTGTGAAGTTGGCTGAAGAAAGTTCTGAAGAAAGTTCTCGTTTCTCGACGTGTGAAGATGTGTGTGGTTTGAGGACCAAGTTGATGTTCTGACTTGCTGTGTCCATTTTAGCATATTTTCCCTCAATGAAGCGTCCCAAGGTAAATACCATGATGAGCCAAAGTATGAGGATAAATGCACCAAAACCCACCCAAAATTCAATCCATGGAGAAATCAGATATGTTTCTTTTAGTTGTTTCAAAAGTTCCTTTGCTTTGTCTTTAAAGGATTTTGGTGATGGCTGTGTCTTTTGTTCACTGAAGCCGTCAGAGGAATCATCGAAGTTGATGAAGTAACCAGATGCAGTTCTATCAATTGTTCCAATTGGTTCAGGATTTTTGTTTCTTGCATTTTCACTTGGTACTTCAGTATAGATTGGTGTGTCTCTGCTAAATGTTTTTATTTGGGTTTTCAGAGGTCTGAGTTCTATTGCATTGTTGCATAGTCCTTGTTGTTCTTCTTTAGGCGTTTCGAATGTGATGAGCCTTTTTGATAGAACCTCTGTACTGGTAGCAAACCTTGGTGTTCTGCTACTTATTGGGAGTCCACTTGGCCTACTGTTTGTTATCGGCCACATGTTGTGGTTTTACCAGGTCGATGGATACAACTCGGTTCTCCTTTTTTCCAGCAAGTGGCGGTAGTACAACTGATCTTGTCCCGTTGACAGACAAGACAGGAACTGCTTTTCTGTAAGAAGGCCCAAATTCCTTCTTTACCGCGATCTTCTCCCTGACTAGATCCCCGACTTTTGGAATCCAGACAGGTCTTGCTGGGACAGGTGGTGAATCTTCAGTGGTCGTTGGCTGTTGTTTCAACTGTATGTTGCTCAGGTCTTTTCTTGTTTTGTTTAAGTCCTGCAAAATAGCCAAACGGTCTTTGACATCAAAGCTTTTTTCTGTTACCACTGAAGTCTGACTATCAAGGTCAGAGATCAACATCCTAGTTCCGAATAATAATTCGTACGGACTGAATCCCTTCAGAGAATTTCTTGGCAAGTTATTTAGACTACGTTGGACACTTATTAGATGTTTGACCCACCCAGCTCCCGAACCTAATATCCTTTCTATTATAGATTGCTTTCTGTCTTGGTTTTTTCTTTACACCATCCCATACCCTCAGGAAGGAAGTGAGAAGATTCCCGCTGGGCTGTGCTCATTTGGCCATTCTTTCCCCCCCCAGGCTGGATTGCCTGAGAAAAAGAAAAAAATGGTCGAACGTAGCATGCTCTTAGCGTATATGCCATTTAGACTCGCAAATCTTGTATAACAGTCCGGACGTCAGCCGAGTGCTGTGGATCTACATTATAAGTGGAAACTAGCCTGTATATGTTAATCGCAAGCCATTCTTTTTGTTGGTAATATTATCCGCCTTGCTACGACGAGGTATTAAACTGCTTCTCTCCCCACTGCGATCTCTGTTGCAGTTTGGGCAGTTTTTTACAAACATGGTGTAGTGCAGGCTCATGCCTGGCCACCAGTACCGTGATTGTAATTCTTCCAGAGAATCTTTTAATTTATGGTGTCTGAGACCCTCGCCCATGTGTGCGTCTGCGATTAACAAGTTTCTCCTGTCCATGTTTGGAATCACTCTATCCCCCACTCCAGGGATTCGAGCAAAAGGAATGGAGTTTGCATCTATGATGTATGTGTAATTGAGTGGATAGTTGATCGGTAACGCTGAGCAGTCGCCTTTTGATGACGTTTTCACCGCCAGCAATGTTTCGCCGTCAATGTATTTTAATGTACGCTTTTTCCGATCTGCGGGAGCCGGTTTACTGGCTGCCGCTGCGGCTGTTTCAGCCAATGAATTCCCTACAACGTGAACGCCATCACGCTGGTGACTCAGTGAGTGTGTCACGTGAGTCTTTGGTAGTTCTTTTTTCAAAAGAGCTACCTGTTCCCAGAGCAGTCTCTGCTTTATTGGTGCATCCGTGTCATCTTTGTAACCGTTCTGAATCCAGGTCTGCAAATCCTTGTTATATGCTTTGACGCAGAAATATGAATCTGACACTATAAGTGTCGGGAATTCGCAATCCGCATTATCTAGCGCCATTTTCAAAGCTAATATTTCAGTTTGTAGTTCTGAATTAGTTTCTACTGAGTGTGATTTTGTTAATAGAGGTCTTAGTTTACCTCCGTGCCACACTTCTTTTGTAATCTCACATGTGGGATTGTATGCATGTTCTCCCCAAACGGAGGGTTGAGCATGTCCGTCTGTATAGATTACACAGGCGTAATGTCGTAGAGGCAGAATGTCGATTGGCAGAGGATACGTCTTTTCATATTTTAGATTTTTCAATTCTTCTAGTTCTGGATCAAAGAAGTAATATACTTTGTCCGTTGTGATTGAATTTACCCATTGTAACCATTCTGGATCCAATGTTGTTGTTGGTAAATTACACGGTGTTGTTAATGCCTCAAAGGCTGATTCAGCTGTTCTGACTGTGATATGTCTACCGTCAGCTATGTCTTTTTCTCTAGCTATTGCGGTTTGAACTGCTTGAACAATTTTTCCTTTGTTGTTGAATCTCTGTTCAGCTTTTGTGTAAAAATGTGATTTGAATGCAATTGGTACCTTATCTCCCTCATTAGAGGTTAGGTATGTGAATCCGCATCTCCCTGGGATGACTCGGATCACAAGGTTGCGTGTATTATCACGGGTTTCTAATTTTGTTTTAATTAGCATGTCTGTTTGTAAGGATCTCAAAATTTCTGTGTGTGCTTGAGTCCAACTGGATCTTTTAAAGTCTGGTTTAATTAGATCATAAAGGGGTTTGACCCTTTCTGCGTAATTTGCAATATATGTTCTTCCGAAATTTAGGAAGCCTAGAATTGACTGTAGGTTTTTTAGTGTTTTAGGAGCTTGGATTACGGCACATTTCTCTAGGAAATTGTCTGCCAGGCTTTTACCTTCACTTGATAACTCATATCCTAAGAATAGGACCGTCAGATGGGCAATTCTGGACTTTTTGAAGTTGAATTTGTAACCCTCTGCAGCGAACCCAAGTATTATGGTGTTCACTCTTTTCAAGTGAGTATCCAAGTCATCATCTGTTAAGTAAATGTCATCGACATAAGATAATGCTTCATCATCATATTGTTGTAGTAATTCTGTTACTCTCGCTGAGAATACCCCCGGGCTATTCTTGTACCCCTGGGCTAACCGACAGAATTGTTTTTGAGTGCCATTTACTGAGAATGCAGTTAAATATCTGCTCTCTGGTGCTATGTTTTGACAAAAGAATCCGTTGGAGATGTCCAAGGTTGTTTTGTATTTTTTGCGCACTATGTTATTCATTAGTGCAGCACTGTGTGAGTTTTGCACTGCAAAAGTTTTGCAACATGTGTTAAGGTGTCGGTAATCCAAAACTAGACGGTACGAATTGTCTGGTTTGGAGACCGGAAACAAAGGATTGTTCATTTGTGAGGTGCAAGTTTCAATCACCCCCTGGTATTCTAGTTGATCTAGTATTTCATTTACTTGTTTTTTAGCTTCTTGCTTAATTGGGTACTGCCTTTGTGCAGTAGGTTGTGATTTTAACTGGATTTTGTGAGGAGGAGAATCCTCATCCCATCCTACATGATTTTTATATAAAGCAGGTGCTAAGGCCACTGCCCACTTTCTAGCAAGTGTGTATTTTTTATGAATCGGTATTTGATTCGAGAAGGCAGGCATAATTACTTCTTCGCCATGAGGGCACTCCCTGACAAACTCTGGTGGCCAGTCTTTTTCAGCAAGAAGGATGTCATAGCCCTTGGATAGGTTATCCCAAAATAGTCCCCTTATTTTCCTAGTCTTATCTCCCTCTATACGTAATGTTATCTCGTATATCTTGTGGGGCTTGCTAACTCTGGTGTCTGCAGTTTCCACTTGAAGATATTCATTCGTGTCCACTGTCTCCAGATGATTCATAAGGACTTTGCGAGCTATGCTCACCTCTGCTGCGCTGTCTAGCATTGTCTGAGCCCACTCTCCGTTTTTCAGTTGTGTCCTCAGTATTCTCGGCATTGTTAACTACCTTGATACTGGCTACCTTCTTTTTGGGAAATTGTAATTTCTTTTTCAGTTGAGCAGGTTCCTTGTCTTTGGACTTGGCGTGCTCTTCTGATCGTCCTCTTCTTTCCGATTTCTGCGAGGAATTCTGAAAAGATTGAGAGGGACGTGTATCAATGTCTTGATATCTATCAGGTTTTTTAATATTATCCCTATTTCTAAGGTTATATCTATTCCCAGAGGGTTCACTCTGGGGTGACCTTTGTCTCGGGTTTGGAGATTTCTCTCTTCGCCTAGGAGACCTTCCTCTGGACTGGAATTTCTTTTCTTTAGGATTGGATTGTTTGTTCCCATCCCAGTTCTTTTTTGGTGAATTATTATTATTATTATTAAAAAACATTTTTTCTGGACTTGTAGTCAGTTGCGGTTTTACTGGTATTCCACCTAGACTATCTCTGCCTAGTTCTTCATAGGATTTTTCTATGATTCTGGCAATTTCAGCTGGTTGGTCTGCTATATCTGTCTCTTTTAACCTCTGGCGGATCGCCACGTTTGCTGCTTCACCCTTTATATTGGCTAGTAATATAGCCGAGACCTGCTTGAAGTCTTTTAGTAATTTCATACCAAGAGTTAAAGCAGGTTCTGGACCGTATTCATCTTGAATTTGTTTTAGCACATCTGGTATTACCGAAATGGATGGAACACCGTGCGTTTTTGTGTAGATGGAAGCAAAGACTGTACCCCAAGTGTCACAGTCCTCAATGTGTGGTGCGATTCCCATTGGGAGACATATAGTCAGAATTCTGTGTTTTTCTAATGGGGTGGTGTCAGGAAACACCGCCTCTATTTGGGTAATTTTCTGTGCCAACCAGAATGGTATTTGTTCCCGTTTAGCTGGAACTTTACCTAGGCAGGATTGGATGTTCTGTGGTGTAATTTTATTTGTGTTCCCCTGGTGAGGGGTCAGCTGTGGAAGTTTAATCGCTGGCTGAATTGTTGAAGTCCGCATCACATACTGAACTAATTGTCTGTGAATTTTTAGTAGTTGTTTTAGCTGTATTAGTAGCTCTGCTGCAGGCATTCTTTCGATGTCTGGATATGGTGTGTATCCGGCTAGGACCGGCCACGTTGCTCCTGGTCTTCCTAAAGGACCGAGCCTTGTAATGTGATTATTATGTTTTAGGGCGCCTTCAAATAAGAGCAAATGCTCTTGGAATTTGAGTGGTACTTCCACCTCCTCGAAAGGAGTGTACTCATTAGGAGGTTCCTCTACTTTGTAATAGTGGAAGTACTTTGTTATAGTATTAGCTGCTGGAAAATGTATCCATGTATAGTATACCTCTGTCTGCCGATATTCGTGTGCCTCGATTACGAATATGACTGTGCCACCTCTAGGTGTCAGTCCATTTTCTATAAGTTTTAAGGTTATAGATCTCCTTTTGGCGACCGGAATGAGTATTATATCCGCGTCTGCTGCTTGCATGGTAGCATCAGCATCTGCTATTTCAGTAGCTAATCTAGTAACCTCTCGTTCTTCATCGCTGTCCATTTTGCTGACAGGATGGTATTATGTTTATTTGTAGATCAGGTTTCTTTATGGAAACAGAGATTAGATGCACAATATTTTGGAACTGTTTTATCCTTCAACGTTGACTAGACCAAGAACCATACATAGGAGTTCCCTCCTGCGAGGTTTTGGAGGATATTATAACCTTTCACCCACTCCAGACGTCTTTGGAGTATTTGGGAAAAGGGGTCTGAGTGAGAAAGCACGACTGAGTTACTCTAAATGTCTTACGTTAGTTGTATCGCCCTTTCCAAACGCGTTGGGCGCCATGTAGTGTAGCTCCTATTTTCCCAATAGGCTCTGCGCATTGGAATAGTACCTACAGCAGTAAAGGCCTAGGCCAGACGTTAACTAGGTCTACTACTGTCGATACTAGACTTAATTTTTGGGTTTGCCAGCTAAGCTCAGAGTTCGCTAGAAACTTTCTCGAATGTTCAAGGAAGGAATTAACTCCCCTGATTAGACAAGAAGGGATTTAGTTTCTGACAACCATAGAACATGACAACTTTGCTCTCCCCTAATCAAGAGTCAATCTCGAGAGTCGTGTGAGCACAAGGCAATTATTTTACTCAGTCAGTACGTGCATTCTTAGTCTCATCAGAATGTAGAGAAAAGGAAGAGACGGGCGTGTTCAATAAAAGATGTTATTTATTGATCAGTCTCTTTTCTCATACAAGAGAAATGGATCGATATTATTGCAATACTTATAGTTAAGTAAAGTGCATACATTAGAAGCAATAGTATAAAATAATACTGTAAAAACATTGATATGGTTTCTGAGCCATATGATGTTTTAAAATGATTAAAATATATTTACATACACATATACATTTGACTAAACGTACTCAACTGGTGTTTCTAAATACGCCTACCACGTGTACCTGACCTAAGTCTAATACGTGGGCGGGAATAGAAAGTTACAGTTTAAGTTAAGTTTGTTTTTGCCAAGTGAATAACTAAAGAATTCTCTAGGAGGGGTTATTCAGTTCTGTACCTGGAATTTAGGATGAGTGAGGAATGGTATCTCTTTCTCTGCTCTCGATATTCCAGGCTGCCTGCGAGGGCTACCCGGAAGCGCCGGTGCTGGGTCTCTCGGCTTGAGATAGCAGCGCGTCTCTCAGCGCGTCAGGAAGGCGGGGCTGCTGCCTGCGGGGTCTGCTTCTGCTCTCGGCTTCGGCAAGTATGGCTGCTCCGTCTTGTCACCACGCGTGTGTTTGCATAGGGCAAGGTCGGCAATATTTATACCTTAAAGGTGCCGGGATTGACGTAAGGATGGACATAGGTACGTCAATAAAGATGTCATACGACTTGCTCGTTAGCACATTCTTTACTAAAGTTCTCTGTGAAATCAAAACAATGGCCGCACGGATTATCCAGGTTGTCATAGGTTTGATTTGTTATGAGAACGTCGTATGCCTTATCAGGGGCTGGAGGAATGTCGCTTGTCTAATTAGATCTCAAGTGTTATGACCTAATCAGATAACACGTTCCTGTGCCGTAGTGTGACTGCGTCAGATATTGGTATCTGCATCATGGGGGATTTCTTGCCTCATGGGCTGACTGTTAGTTGACTAGCTAGGTAGTTTAACCAGAATAGGGTCAGGAATAGGGGGATCAATTCAGAACCTATAGAAATACACGACAGTGGAAGGAGGCCTGAAAATTCCTATTCCTAGCAAGAACGGCTAACTAACATGTCACAACGCTCAAGGTGGTAAGCACATCAAAGAACATTGGACCAAGCTATTAGTAAATTGCACATTGCCAAAATGCACTGAAGGTTATTCAAAAGGATATATCTTTAATCCAAATGTATATAAACCCTGCAGCGAAAGATAGAAAAGGCAATGGCACACAAGCTGGATTACGTATGTTACGCCTTACCGAGAAAGTACAGGCGGCGTGCTCAGTACTTCTCCAAAAATGCATCCAAACGGGACAGCTCACGAACCTTTTCTATTTGTGAGGGCTGGATGGAAAATGTATCTCTACACAAAACGTGATTTCTGAAACAGAATTGTGTATCTGCTGTAGTTACAAAAACGGTTCTTTTGAAATATTACTCCGTATTCTAGACCCTAGATATAATAAGGGCATGTGTCTTACCGTTAGTGAAGAGCCAAGCGCATATATAACAACCTGCGGAGGCCGAACTGACGAAGTCTGTTGGCGTCACACAACCGTTGTGGGAGGAAAATACCTCAATAAAAAAGATGAGCCCCTCTTTCAATATAAGAATACGGTAAGAATCTAGCTGTACGCCAGGCTGTGTTTCTAAAACGGGAAAGCAAAGTGGCTACTGTTACGATTACTGTCGAGTATAGTCAGTTTCACGAATACAATGATAGCATCGGTCTAATGCTTGCCTTACCGTGAACATAGAAACCAAGGCGTATACAGACAGCCTGTGGGAGCCGCGTTAATGATGTCTGTTTGAGTCCCACTCAATACGAGTTAATTACGTTGAACTGGATAAAAGGGAGTGTTAGGTAAGCACAGTCGAAGAAAGATTCTTCAGATGTATTTTGTATTGTTCAATTTGAAATTAGAGGTTGCAATTTTGGGTTTTAAATTTGTTTTGCATATGTCTTTCAGATTTTATTGTGGCTCCTGAAGAAGGCGTTCCTAACAACGCCGAAACGCGCATCGATTGATTAATATTGTTTGCCACTGTTTTATAATTTTTCATGTAATAGTGTCATAAGTTTTTAAATGATTAATTTTGTTTGTATTGTTCTATGACTTTAGTATGTAATTGCGTCATAAGTATTTAAACATTGTATTATTGATTTGTTTATGTAATTTGTGGATTATTATGTTTTTCATTAACAAACGTTTTTAATATGAACAAGTTCACATATGAATAAATGCAATCTTGTTTTTTAATTATTTTGTTGGGTGCTTTCCGTGCATTTTCTCCCTTGTTGTATGAGTATTTGATTACCCTTCTCACATTGACAATACCCGATACAAGCACACATCACAGCAGCCACTCACACGACACAGCACAGCACAGCAACACACGCACATCACATGGCTCACTGCTGCGACATTTTCTGTACACATGCATCCACTCCAAGCAAAAGTCACGATCCCCAGATACTCACCAGCCCTGTCCTGCTCGCCATGCTCCTTCAGACGTGCATCCAGGTCTGGATGAGCCACTGCCAAGATGCGGGCCATCACTGGAGTCATGCTGCACCGTGCCAAACGCCCTGTGCGTGGTAGCATCCCCAATGTCATCTCAGCCACGGTTTTTGCAAGCCAACTGATGTCATCCCACCTCTTGTGGCAGTGTGTGCGTCGGCGGTTGGATACCCCCAGGGCTCGCACCTTTGCCGCAATGGCCCTCCACACGGCCTTGCGCTCGTTCACCTTGAGCTTCATGTATGAGAGGAAAGAAGGGTAAATGACCAGTTCCACATTGTCACGTACCAACATCTATCAGTACAGTAGCAAGACCCAGACTCAGGACCTATTGTAACCTCCCTCCCTCCAAAACTGGGGGACCCCGCACAAGGGCAGTGTGCATGGCCCACACATATGTGATTGCATGCACACATTGGGGCGTATAGGGTCCAGGATAATCTCACAAATGCAAGATGCATCAACATTTTATGCACTGACAGAAGTGTGAAAGTCTGCTATTACACAGGGCACAGATGTGGCATATCTATTGATAATTGTGAAGGAAGTGGTGCGAGGAACATGTGAGTCTGGTGGTGTTTATCGTTTGTGTGGGCAGCCACTGCTCCGACTCCCTGGGTCACACTGAGTTAGACAACAGGGGCACACAGAAATACTAACACAATCAAGTAATGTCCTGGCACCTACATGGCAAACATTTGTTGGCTCTGTATGGCTGACAATGTAACACTCCCCACTCACACATACAGGTACAGTCATGGAAAAGACTGACATTGTGACACACACACTGCCTCGCCCTGGAGACAGCTTGTCTGTCAGTGTTCAACACAACCCCACACCCTCAGGCATATACTGCAGCAGCACAACTACACGTCTGACACCCCCTGCCCGACAGCTACATTCATGGTGACTTACCACGACCTTCGGGACACCAAACAGCCTTGGGTACTGTGCCAGCACCTCATCCATAAGGACCTCTAGCTCCTCGCTGGTGAATGGACTGGCACAGATCTTCTCTGTCCTTGCCATCCCTGTGGACATGGAACACCTGTGGCGGAAGTGAGTGGTGAGGGGTCCCAGGCAGCAGGCTCGGGAGACAGCAGCAGGAGAGGGTCCCAGCCAGCAGGCTCAGGAGGCAGCAGCAGGAGAGGGTCCCAGTCAGCAGGCTCAGGAGGCAGCAGCAGGAGAGGGTCCCAGGCAGCAGGCTCAGGAGGCAGCAGCAGGAGAGGGTCCCAGGCAGCAGGCTCTTCAGGCAGCAGCAGGAGAGGGTCCCAGGCAGCAGGCTCAGGAGGCAGCAGCAGGAGAGGGTCCCAGGCAGCAGGCTCTGTGAGCTGTGGAAATGAGAGGCTCACTCCCACAAACTTATAGCCCCCTGGGGTCGTCTATAAGCTGCAATTCTGCACCAATTGGTTGTCCAGGTCTGCCTCTTTCAAAATCATCCAATGACCGCATACGCGCTGGCGGAGCACACCTTCCACGACTTTCAAATGTGCATCATGCCATCGCGATCATCGCTCCCATTGGCTGTAGGCAATTCTCCATGGCGGTGACCACCACACCCAACAATCACTGTGCAGCTACACACAACATAGACCACATTACGGGGGGGCGGAGCTTGCTTGCGTCGATGGCGGACGCCTGAGAGCGGAGCTCCGCTAAATCGCCCGACAATATCCATCATTAATCCTGAAATAACGGCATATGCTGCATGCTGAGGACACCACATAGCCCCAAGACACCACCGGCACCCTAGGCGCCCCCGTAGAGAGAGCCGCCCAACATCGCAGAGGTGGGAGGCAGAGACCCGACACAGCGAGAGTAAGGGCCCCGGAGCCGCGGACTTGCGTGGTGTGGCCTCCCGAGTGCGTCGCGCGACGTGCGATGCTCGCGGAGCTGCGCGGCCGGTAGCTGCGGGGACCGGGAGCTCCGATCCTGTGACGGCGAGCGGGACTATGGACGTGGGCAGCGGTGAGTGCCGGACCCCGCCGGGAGCTCTGGACAGAGGGTGTGGGCGTCTGCAACGAACTCTGTGACCCTGAGCAGTGATGGAGGGCGGGCGGCCTGCCCCACTCAAGCACTCGCATAGGTGTGCTAAGGAGCAGGACGATAGGAGTGGGGGGCCATGCCCTAGTGGCCTGGTGCTTGTGGTTACTCTCGATGGCACTGCACTCCGATACTGCGTGGACTGCGCCCTGCAGGGACCTTCCCCTATTCTGCCCAAGAGCTGGGTCACTTCCGATGCTGCTCATTCCCCCCTAGGACAGCAGAGCTGCTTGGCGCCATCAACGCCAGGAGCCCACGTGGAAGGCGAGTATGGCGGGGAGACATTGCAAAGGCCGCAGAGGACTGTGAGTATACCAGGGCCAGACGCAGCTCACTGCAGAGCGCCACGAAGACCCATTCAAGTCCCCACTTTCAATGCTGAAAAGGAGACACCCTGAGTAACGTGCTGGTCTTGCACCCGCAGCTATAGGAGGCATCTCACCGGGCCCTGAGTGACTTTTTACGGCGGGCTGGCAGACCGCCGCCTGGACGCCATCTGAGACGCTCTCCCCATAGCCGCCCGGGGGCATCTGCCTCACATGCTTAACGTGAGTGGCCGCTCTGCGGGAATACGGCCTGGGGACCCTCGAGGCCTTGGTTTTGGTAATGATACATCGACCGTTGGGGCACCCCTCCCCGGGAGCTAGTCTACGAGGAGTGGAATTGAGGAGTTACGGAGCAGCACAATGGGGAAAGGCGATAAAACACAGTCCAAGCTGCCATTCGAACAGCGGTGCAATAAGACCTTGGACACAGGAGAACCAGAAACTGGCCAGCCATCCACAACGCAAGACACCGCGTTCTACACTGGCATTAAGGAGCTACTAGTTAACATGGAAAAAGGACTACAAGACAGCATGGCATCAAAAGGGACGAAGATAGACGCTCTCACATACCGTATGGACAGGATGTCTGAAAGGATCGACAAACACGCTGAACGCATCGACATGTCCGAGCGACGGATCACCGAAGTGGAGGAGGGACAAATGGAACTTGATAAGGATCGCCAACACATGGCTAAGCTTTTACAGGTGATACAGGACAAGTCGGAGGATTTGGAAGCCCGTTCCAGGAGATCCAACATCCGAATCACGGGAGTCCCGGAAACGACCCAAACGGGTAAGATGGAGCTATTTGTTGAGAAGCTACTGACCACCTTGCTGGGGGAAGGCATATTTTCCCCTATGTTCATAGTAGACATAACGCACCGCACGCTGGGTCCGAAGCCACGCCCGGGGGCCCCCCCAGGCCCATAATAGCCAAACTCCTGAACTACAGAGACAGGTACACCACGTTGCGAGTGGCCAGGGAGAAGGGTCAACTGCAGTTCGAGGGCTCAGTCGTTTCCCTCTTTCTGGACTTCACTGCTAAGGTGCAAAAAGATCGCGCCGCTTTGCTCCGTACAAAGAACTGCTCAGGGATCTAGGCCTGGACTACGCCATGCTGTATCCAGCAAAATTGAGGATAAATCGACGAGTTACTCCCACTTCTTTACTGACCCGAAAGACCTACAAAAGGCACTCAAGACTTGGACCAAGGAACAAAGGAACAGCCCTAGGGGTCAATCGGACGAACAGGACCCTGCCAGTGGCCTGGAGGAACAAGACTGATCGCAGTATGCCCCCGTGAACACCTTGAGCAACTACAACTAGCGATACACCGTTGGTACGAAGGTGGCGAAGAGCGTTGGACATTTGCCTCCCCGATCTTGCAGACAGTGCTGAAGGCGAGCCCTGAGTGTCTTCTACCTAAGGCCTGAGACTTCGAGACATGGTGAGAATGTTCCATGGCAATGTTGAAACGTTTTTGTCTCTATCTCCTGTACCCTGGTGACCCTGGGGGGCAGACACTCCTGATTTAGATTGGCAGTCTTGGGGTGTTTCGGCCATTTTGAGGTGGATGGTTATATTCTGGCGGAGGATGCCAGTCACCTATACAGACAATCGGATATGGACAGCCGTTAATTGTCCTGTAATGGGTGATGAGGCGGGGAGCCGAGTAGCAGAAGCTGCTTTCTTTCTTATGTTACTTGTTCTAAATCTGGCAACCTCTGCCCCAGCGCTAATAGCACCACAGGTTCCTGTTGGGATCTATATGGGACGGTTGGGGAGCAGAGGAGGGGGGAGTAAATTCAAGCAGAGCAGAGTTGGGGAAGGTCTGCTGTAGGAGGGGGGGACGTGTTAGATAGGGGGGGCGTTAGGCCAGTTGTAGACAGCGCCAGACTGAACACTTTAGCTCATGCGCTCTTTAGTACTTGCAGCACAGCACGAGAGACAGCACAAACGGTGCATGAAGGCGAGCCACAACTCAAGGATGCAGATGACACACACCAAGGGTGCAAACCCGTGACACACATGCAACAATGGCGACTGATATGACCAACATTCGCACTGACAAACTAAGGGCGCTCACCTGGAATGTACGCGGCCTCAATGATCACAGAAAAGTACGTAAGGTGCTTAGCTACTTGCAGAGCCACAACATAGATTTGGGTCTGATACAGGAGACACACCTCCCTATGGACAGTAGAATGTTACATCATAGGGGACTAGAGGGTAATGTAGCCACCGCTGGCTTCACCTCACACGCCAGGGGGGTGATGACATGGGTGAACCCTAGATCTAAGCTCACGCAACAAACACTAGAATCCGATCCAGAGGGCCGTTACGTAATATCTCGATGCACTGGTCGGAGAAAGTCACTTGTAGTTGTCAATACATACGGTCCTAATTTTGATTCTCCCGATTTTTACAAGAAACTAGCAACCAAACTCAAACAGTACCACCCTGAAGACCTCTGGTGGGGGGGCGACCTGAACCTCACTCTGGACCCCACACTGGACAGATCAGCTGGCCCATACCGCAAACCTGCTGCATCAGCGGTGGAACTGCAGGGGGTTATGACGCGTTTTGGACTCTGCGATGTCTGGCGCTCACTAAACCCGACACAGGGGGGATACACTCATGACTCTGCCTATCATAACATCCACACTAGAATTGACTACTGGCTGCTCCATGAGGCTGGAGCTGGAATGATTAAGAGTTGCGAGGTACTCCCCAGAACCCTTTCAGATCACTCCCCAGTGATGCTGGAATTGGTTAACAAGCACGCGTCGATCCCACCTTTCACGTGGAGGTTCCCGCAGTATTCTTTATTGGACCCGGTTTTCAGGGGAGGGTTGGCCGTAGCCATAGACCTGTTCTTCGAGACCAATATTGGCTCGGTCAATAGCTTCCAGACTGTCTGGGAGGTATTTAAAGTTTACATTCGGGGGTTCGCAATCTCCAAACACTCGGGAGTCCTAAAGGCGATTCGCGCACGACTAGAGGCACTAGAGAAGCAACTGGGCGCCCTAGAAGAACAGCAGAGAGACAGTGCAGACTGCGACTTGAGCACCGAAATTAAGCGGGTGCTCGAGGAGTATCACGAAGAGGCAGACAGGGAAGTGAAACATTTGGGAAAGTACGCTACCGCAAGGACGTACGGTGAACGAGACAGACCTGGTACACTTTTGGCCAGGATAATCGGAGGAGGGAGGAAACGCCAGATAATAACTGAGGTCCAGTCACCTATGGGAGACTCCCTAACCGACCCAATAGACATAGCTAATGCTTTTAAAACCTACTACTCTACTTTATATACAGCCCAGGGAGGGGATATGAATGAGGAAATCGAAGATTATCTGGGGCATATAGATCTCCCCTGTTTGCCTGACTCAGCTAGAGAGTTCCTAATGCAACCGATCGAAAAGGACGAAATCTCCGACGCCCTTATGAGCATGAAATCTGGCAGTGCGCCCGGTTCGGATGGCCTCACGGCAGGCTTTTATAAAGCCTTTGCAGAGCAATTAATCCCACACCTATCATCTGTGTTCGACGAAATCTGTGTAGAGGGCAAGATGCCGGACTCGATGAGAGAGGCGCAAATAGTCACTATTCTGAAACCTGGGAAGCCGGGTGATGTATGCAGCTCCTACGGTCCCCTGTCACTCCTCACTAGCCTTACTGGCACCGCAGTTGGTCGCCCCAGAGCAAGCAGGCTTCATCCCCAGCAGGAACCTTACGTACAATATCCGTACTGTCTTAGGCACTATTCAACATACACGACAAGACAGGTCTGCATTGGCGGTATTCCTCGACATGGAGAAGGCCTTCGACTCTGTGGAATGGCCTTTCATGAGACAGGTGCTGCAGGGACTGGGCCTTGGTCAACCATTTTTACAAATGATAGGAGCGCTGTACCATGGACCACGAGCCAGACTACGGATTAATGACCTAGTGACAGACCCATTCCCTATCACTAGAGGCACGAGACAGGGGTGCCCACTCTCTCCCATGCTATACGCATTAGTGACAGAACCATTGGCTTGAGCCCTCCGGGAATACCACGCCAACGAAGGTATCTGCTTCCCCAACTACAAGATAGTGGTCTCCATGTACGCAGATGACACCCTGCTCTACGTTAGAGACCCAGAACGCAACTTAACGTCTGTACTAAGAGAGGTGGTGCGCTTTGGTGCACTTTCGGGCCTCAGAATCAACTGGTCGAAATCGCTTGCCTTCCCCTTGACCCCAATGACCCGACCTATGACGATGGAATACCCGCTTACCTGGACTACTGACACGGTCAGATAACTCGGGATTCACCACCACACGGATTCTGAGACCCTCTTTAGAGCAAACTATGGCACGGCCTTTAGCAGACTAGAAGACGACGTGATGGCATGGTGTAAACTTCCCCTCTCCCTTATCAAACGAATTGCTATCATGAAAATGGTAGTGCTCCCCAGATTCCTCTTCTTATTTGCTGCCATACCGATGGTACTCCCTAAAACATTCTTACAGAGGCTACAGCAGGAGCTAACGAGACTAGCTTGGGCCGGCGGACAGCCACGTGCAAAGTGGTCACTCCTTACATTGCCATATAGTATGGGGGGTCTAGGAGCTCCAGACCTGGAATTATACTACAGAGTTGCTCAGGCGGCACACCTGTACACTTGGATACACGGACACAAGGACATTCCTCACTTAAAGATGGAGACCTTATTTGCTCTCCCGCTATCCCTCCCACACACACTCTTCGAACCTGTCGATCGCCGCACGGGAATCCTCGATTCACTGGCGGCTACGACACATGCGTGGAATAACCTCCTGCAGAGGCAGGGTGGAGTGCTACTATATACTCCCAGCATGCCCCTTGATTGGGTGTGCTGGCTGCCCCCTCTGCACGAAAAGGGAGTGCTTGAGGCCATGCAGAAACTAGGGATAGTGACTGCAGGAGACTTATTCAGTGATGGAGTGGTGAAAACTTGGGACCAGGTACGGATTACACAGGAGGACACGTCCCTGCTGACGAAATTTAACTTCTTTAGAGTGAGGTATGCATGCACAGAACTCCTAGGGGGAGACATGGCTGAACCGCCGGAAATTAAGGAACTCACGTACATCACTAAGGTCACAACCCCCCAAAAATTACTCACTCACCTTTACACCTTAGCAATGTCGCACAGGGAAAACACGTATACTAAGGCGAGACTGGCCTGGCAAGCAGACTTACAAATAACACTGGGCGACGACATTTGGAAATACGGTTGCATTAACACAAGAGGCATATCTCTGAACGGACGGCACAGGGTTGTCCATTTTAAATTTCTTAACAGAATATACTACACACCAGCTAGACTCCACAGGTATGGGCTCAGACCCACTGCAGAATGCGACAGATGCCGTTTCCCGGAAGCTGACTTTCTTCACTTGGCGTGGAACTGTCAGAGTGTTAACGATTTCTGGGGGAACATTTTTTCAGAACTCAGCATCATTACGAAGGTGGTGGTCCCTCCGGACCCTGCGATGGCCTTGATAGGGTACACCAAAAATCTACCAAAAACAATCCGTAGGTTAATAGACATGGGGCTCTTACTAGCACGCAGGGTTGTCGCGTGTTGCTGGATGAGAGGCCCGAATCCGACTGTCAAAAGGTGGGCACACGATATGCTTTATGCCTGTACACAATCTGAGCTACATAGTGAACTGCTGCCCCCTACCAGTAGACCGAAGAATTTTTGGGGTCTGTACCAAACATATCTTACCACCCATGCAGACTCGGACCAGGAGGCGGGAACGCAGGAATCCCAGGGGGTGCTGGATAGTCCTGGGGGTGTAGCTACAACTTAATCATGGGTCTGTTTATGTACTCTGTGCGAGGGGGAACCAAGTAACGGTCGCCCTATAATGGAGGCTGTGTGTGTATCTACTACTACTGCTACTGTGCTCTTAAAACGCCGCCTGCCCTAAACACAGGGTTGTTGGCTAAATGGCTATATACCTGCGTGCGAAAACTGAGACAGGGGACATCATATTGCGCTGTACTTCTGGACTGTAGGGGGGGAGGCGGAAGGGAAGGGAGGGTTTGTAGACTTTCTGTATTGGTTGTAACTTGTATCTAAAACTTCTAAAAATAAAATTATAAAAAAAAAAACCCACAAAAAAACAAAACCAAACATAGACCACACCACTGCCTGCAACGCTGAAAATCTGCCATGAGTGAGCCATGTTGATGCCACACAGCACTGCACCCTGCCCCTACATGAAGTGTGCCCCACACACAACTTGGCCTGCCCACACCTTGGGACATGATGAGGGTACAACACTTGTTACCACTAACTGACCTTCAGGGAAGAGGAGGGGACAACACACACACCTATTAGGACATCACAATCCACAATGCCACGTAGGCCATAGCAAGCACCATGTGGTAATCTGGGGAACATTATTTGCAGATGTTGGGGCACCAACAATCTTGGTGCAGGCAAAGTCGGCATACATGAATTCACACTCTGCAAGTGGAAACTGCTGTTCATCCCATAATAGATCACCCACACCTTCCCAACGCTGAATGACCATGTGGAGCCCAACACATCCGGCAATGGGAAAGTACAGCAGGGAGTATCTGCTCAGTAAGGCCAGGGTGGCACAATACCCGATACAAGCACACATCACAGCAGCCACTCACACAACACAGCACAGCACAGCAACACACGCACATCACATGGCTCACTGCTGCCACATTTTCTGTACACATGCATCCACTCCAAGCAAAAGTCACGATCCCCAGATACTCACCAGCCCTGTCCTGCTCGCCATGCTCCTTCAGACGTGCATCCAGGTCTGGATGAGCCCTGCCAAGATGCGGGCCATCACTGGAGTCATGCTGCGCCGTGCAAAACGCCCTGTGCGTGGTAGCATCCCCAATGTCATCTCAGCCACGGTTTTTGCAAGCCGACTGATGTCATCCCACCTCTTGTGGCAGTGTGTTCGTCGGCGGTTGGATACCCCCAGGGCTCGCACCTTTGCCGCAATGGCCCTCCACACGGCCTTGCACTGGTTCACCTTGAGCTTCATGTATGAGAGGAAAGAAGGGTAAATGACCAGTTCCACATTGTCACGTACCAACATCTATCAGTACAGTAGCAAGACCCAGACTCAGGACCTATTGTAACCTCCCTCCCTCCAAAACTGGGGGACCCCTCACAAGGGCAGTGTGCATGGCCCACACATATGTGATTGCATGCACACATTGGGGCGTATAGGGTCCAGGATAATCTCACAAATGCAAGATGCATCAACATTTTATGCACCGACAGAAGTGTGAAAGTCTGCTATTACACAGGGCACAGATGTGGCATATCTATTGATAATTGTGAAGGAAGTGGTGCGAGGAACATGTGAATCTGGTGGTGTTTATCGTTTGTGTGGGCAGCCACTGCTCCAACTCCCTGGGTCACACTGAGTTAGACAACAGGGGCACACAGAAATACTAACACAATCAAGTAATGTCCTGGCACCTACATGGCAAACATTTGTTGGCTCTGTATGGCTGACAATTTAACACTCCCCACTCACACATACAGGTACAGTCATGGAAAAGACTGACATTGTGACACACACACTCCCTCGCCCTGGAGAGAGCTTGTCTGTCAGTGTTCGACACAACCCCACACCCTCAGGCATATACTGCAGCAGCACAACTACACGTCTGACACCCCCTGCCCGACATCTACCTTCATGGTGACTTACCACGACCTTCGGGCCACCAAACAGCCTTGGGTACTGTGCCAGCACCTCATCCATAAGGACCTCTTGCTCCTCGCTGGTGAATGGACTGGCACGGTTCTTCTCTGTCCTTGCCATCCCTGTGGACATGGAACACCAGTGGCGGAAGTGAGTGGTGAAGGGTCCCAGGCAGCAGGCTCGGGAGACAGCAGCAGGAGAGGGTCCCAGCCAGCAGGCTCAGGAGGCAGCAGCAGGAGAGGGTCCCAGTCAGCAGGCTCAGGAGGAAGCAGCAGGAGAGGGTCCCAGGCAGCAGGCTCAGGAGGCAGCAGCAGGAGAGGGTCCCAGGCAGCAGGCTCTTCAGGCAGCAGCAGGAGAGGGTCCCAGGCAGCAGGCTCAGGAGGCAGCAGCAGGAGAGGGTCCCAGGCAGCAGGCTCTGTGAGCTGTGGAAATGTGAGGCTCACTCCCACAAACTTATAGCCCCCTGGGGTCGTCTATAAGCTGCAATTCTGCACCAATTGGTTGTCCAGGTCTGCCTCTTTCAAAATCATCCAATGACCGCCTACGCGCTGGCGGAGCACACCTTCCACGACTTTCAAATGTGCATCATGCCATCGCGATCATCGCTCCCATTGGCTGTAGGCAATGCTCCATGACGGTGATGGTCCGCGGGTGCCCGGGATGCGCTACCGCGGTGGTGCATCATTCAAAATCATCGAATGACGCCTATGCGCTGGCAGAGCACACCTTCCGCGACTTTCAAATGTGCATCATGCCACCGCGATCATCTCTCCCATTGGCTGTATGCAATGCTCCATGGAGGTGATGGTCCGCGGGTGCCCGGGGTGCGCTATTGCGGTGGTGCATCATTCAAAATCATCCAATGACCGCCTACGCGCTTGCGGAGATTTCCCACCGCCATGTACAACTGTCCATATGCCAATGGCTTCCGCACTTGTGAAGGGGGTGGTGCTGGTGTCACACCGCTGGAGACAAGCGGTAGGTACCGCGATTCATGCAGAGGAGCTTGCCCACCGCCATGTACGACTGTCCATATGCCAATGGCTTCCGCACTTGTGAAGCGGGTGGTGCTGGTGCCACACCGCCGGGGACAGGCGGTAGGTACCGCGATTTCCATTACCACTAATAGCTATATCAATCCTGAAGAGTGTATCAGTACACAGCAGCAACATGGTAAAGGGCACATCATTGTACACACAATGCCATACTACCATGTCATCCACAGTTGTACGCACATTATGTGTGACACACTTTGGTCTGTGCTCCCTGCCATGTTACTCATGCACTTAATAGATGATGATGCTTGACACTCTTGAGGTTGTGTTCATGATGTGGTACAAATCCATTGGGAAAAAATGTCCAGGCCACATACAAACAGGCAAACAGAGGGCCCAAGTAACACCCACCCCATATAACACACCCACCACTAATACAAAATAAGCCACACCCACAAATTGACCAATAAAAGGGTCCACACATACAACCCATCATCCTTTGCAACATACCTATTTGCAAAAAGAAGACACTGCCAGCACATCAACAACTGCACCCACTAACCCTCGCACATACACCCTATCTCATCTAGACCCACAACACCCCCTTCACAATCAGACCCACACACCCCCATCCATACACACCATCACCCCCTCAATCACATACACCCCACACCATGACTACACCAAAGAATCCAAAGTTCACTAACCTGGAGATGGAGGTCCTTACAGATGAAGTCATCAGAGTGGAGCCACAGCTGTTTGGCGCATTGGACAGACAGACCAGCATAGCTCAGAAAACACGCCTGTGGGAGAGGATCGCACACCGGGTCAGGCGCACCAGGCAGGAATGTCAGTCCAGGTGGTATGATCTGCGAAGGATGGTCAAGAAGAAGATGGACCAGGACTACACCTGTGCACACCACACTGGAGGTGGTGGTCCCCGCAGACCTCCACAATACCAGTCCTGGGAGGAGAAAGTCATGGCCCTGCTACCACCGGTGGGAGTTCACGGAATACAAGGAGCCGTTGAGCCTGGTGAGTATACAAACAATTCATGTAATATGGGGGGACTCCCAGCAGTGCCCAACAGTATGGGGGTGGGTGGCCATAAGTCCCAGCAGTGCCCAACAGTATGGGGGTGGGGTGGATATAAGTCCCAGCAGTGCCCAACGGTATGGGGGTGGGGGGGATATGAGTCCCAGCAGTGCCCAACAGTATGAGGGTGGGGTGGATATGAGTCCCAGCAGTGCCCAACAGTATGGGGGTGGGGTGGATATGTATCCCAGCAGTGCCCAACAGTATGGGGGTGGGGTGGATATGAGTCCCAGCAGTGCCCAACGGTATGGGGGGGGGTGAATATGAGTCCCAGCAGTACCCAACGGTATGGGGTTTGGGTGGATGTGAGCCCCAGCAGTGCCCAACAGTATGGGGGTGGGGTGGATATGAGTCCCAGCAGTGCCCAACTGTATGGGGGTGGGGTGGATATGAGTCCCAGCAGTGCCCAACAGTATGGGGTTGGGGTGGATATGAGTCCCAGCAGTGCCCAACGGTATGGGGTAGGGTGGATATGAGTCCCAGCAGTGCCCAACAGTATGGGGATGGGGTGGATATGAGTCCCAGCAGTGCCCAATAGTATGGGGGTGGGGTGGATATGAGTCCCAGCAGTGCCCAACAGTATGGAGGTGGTTGTAAGGGGGAGGGTGATAGTGTGGAAGGTGTAGGGTAGGAGGCTGCCCTCATCCCATATGTCCCAGGTACACATCCAAGCACCATGGCCAATGCACAGGGAGTGTGAAATTACGCACAAGATAGCAGACAATGGGCCCTGGTGTAGGCAGCACAAGGCCCTCCTGTGACCAGTGCAAACACAAACACCAGGACAAGATCAGACATCCTGTGCAGGAACCCACAACCACGATCACGGCAGCATGCTTCATGGGGGCATAGCCAAACCACGAAGGATGGTCGCTTGCAAATCACACTCAAACAACTAGCATGGCCTGTCACACACACCCCTTACAGAAACTTATCCCCTGGGGACAGGCAATGGAGTGCAACACTGTCAGAATTGTCATGTAACAACAAAACAATCACTGATATGATTACGCATCCAAATTTAAAATGCACAGTGCTGATTCTCAAGTCTATTGTGCCTCTCACACAATGCACTTGACCCATCTCATGAAAATTGTGGATGCACTAAAGTTGCACCATGGACATGGGTATTGACAAGGTGATGCATCTTGGAGAAGTGCCACGTTCTAAAGCCATGAGCTAGAAGTGGGTGTACAGGTCCAGGGGGGTTGGCATCGTTTGGCCATCATGGAACAGCAACACCTATCAAAAGTAGCTGAATTGAATCAGAACAATTCTGCTCTGTCTCTTACATTAACATGCTGCATCTAAACCCTGTGCATGCTTGACGCTGGCATAAGGATTGACACTGTATTGTGAATATTGCATCACACAGAGCACTACTGTATCTGTGTCATGCCGGCAACACAAGCCACAGCAATGGCTGTGTCAGTCATTCTCAAGAAAATGGAACATGGCTAATACCCCTGAGCACATGTTAATTTGATCCCACTACATACACATACACAAGTGAACAATGACATCAATATAAAGCAGGTTGAACTGTGATTCTGACAATGGAGAACACAAGAATATGTGTCATGATAGTGCATTAACAGTGTCTGTCTCTCACACCCACAGGGCAACGTGTGGAAACCACCCCCAACCAGTGGGGAGAAGGATCCCAGTCCGAGGCTCAGCAGGACCCTCACCCCACCGACAGCGATGCCTCACATCACACCGTGGATGACCCCAACCAACCTGGCCCCTCTGGATCCCAAACCCCTGCAGCAACTGGATCAGATACATCTGTGCCAACCACCCGACCCATTCCCACCACATCCTAGCAGACAGGTCAGAGCCCTGCCCATGATCCACCAGAGAGCCAGTCTGAAAATGAGGGACACCCTTCGGCGGGCACCCTGGACGTGGCAGACAACATCCACCCTGCCAACACTCGGGGTCCCGTCGATCCGATGTGCGCACAAACGCAGGCCATGCTCATGTGGGTCAGGGTGGTGGGAGTGGCACAAGGCGGAGGCGAGATTCTGGCCAGGAAGCTGCAGGCACCGGTGTGGCTCAACTGAGTACCATCCTGGAGGCATACCGGCGGGACACCAGGGAGGTCAGCCAGGTAGTGGAGGCCCTCAACGAACTGAAACAACAGCAGGCCGAGCAATATGCCAGGCAAGTACGACATCATGGACGGGTGGAGGCAACACTGGCTGAGCCCTTGACGGTGCATCGGGATATGAGCCAATCTCTCCGTCAGATGTCTGCCAACATGCAGCACCCTCCCTGTGTCACCAGGCCACAAACGTCAAGGCAAAGTTCTACTCCAGCCACAGGGAGGGAGGAGGAGGAGGAACAGTCTGACGGAGCGTCCCATGCATCGTCAAGGCCTGCATGTGAGGGTCCCCTAAGGAAGGTGGGTCTTCCACGGCGAAGACGTTGAGAGGCAATGGGCCATGCACAACTCCCAGGACACCTGCCAGGCATATTGCCCTTGGGTGCAACAGCATCACCTATTTGACTCTCCCACATGGACTTGCTGGTCACAGTCTGCCCAATGATGCCACACACTGTGGCCTAGACTCTGTAGACTGAAACTGTAAAGCATCTCATCTCCAGCTGTGAACTTTGGATTCCCTCATTTTTGTACAGCACCTACTCACGTTTCCTGCACAAGATCACCAAATAAATCTAAGAAACATCATACGCATTGGTGTAGTAATCTTGTACCCAGAGTCTAAAACATATGTGTGTGGAAATGTATGAAATGCTAGAGTATTTAACAAACCGCAGCCATCCACACACTTGGATCAGAGTCCGGTTGAGGACACACATAGGTCAAATTTGTCAAATTACAAGATACATGGATGGCAATACACACCCGTGATGGTTACTAAATGCTGTAGGGGGGGTTTGGCTTGAAATACTGAAATTACAGACAGGCACAGGAGAGTCACTTGTAGGTGTATAGATCAGGGTTAAAATGTAGGTGTCCACGTAGGGAGTACCAACATCTGTGTCCTGATGTATGAGAACGATCATCAGCATGCAGCTGTACTGTGGATGTGATGAATGGTGCACAGGCCAAGGGTGGCAGGACAAACTGTGGGCAATGGCCTGTTGCACTCTCTACAAGCTCACCTGATCACGTGACTGCCCTCTATGCAGCTACAACAACCAAACTCATGTGCCTTGCCACGTCTGAGAAATCTCTTCACCAGACCGGCCACATCACACCACACCCAAGAGACGTGGTTTTCGTGTGTGTTCCTGGTGGCTATTTGACTGTCTGTGACGGCCATGTTGAAGTGGTGTGCTGAGGTTGCGTACTGCCAAGTTACTGTAAGGAAGGCGAGGTGTGCTGCTCTGGTGTTGACAAGGTAACACAGTACAATATTGTGCAGCTGGAAGGTGTGTGTGTGCTGTACGAGGCACATGACCTGGTTGTACCTAGACACACTGTCATGTGGGGCAGCATAGTCTTGCCAGTATGTGTTGCACACACAGGCAGAGAAGCTGTTATGGGTGAGTTTGAGGTATTGTGATACCAGGTGGATGAATGTCTGGTGTTCTCTGTGTGTAGGCTGGCAGGAGCATGCTCTACAGATGGATGGAAGGAGGAGTATCCTGTAGGCATGTGGGGTCCAGGATCTGGCCACTCGGTGCTGCATTATGGCTGTGGATGTATCTGGGTGACTCAGGGTCACTGCTAGCAAAATGGCAGAGTAATCACCAAATATCACGGTCACAGGATCAGGCCCCTTAGGGCCAAGTGGGGCACAGGACACACAGCGTCAGCAAGTGTAGTCTGCACGTCGTGGGTAGCAAGGTAAACAGCACTTACACAGCCATCTACCTCACGCACAATATTGAACTTTTGTCTTTACCAACACCATGCATGTTGTCACTGTACACGTATCCACATATGAACAATTAATTTACATCAGGCCATATTGAATACATGCACATTAGAAAGACATGTGCATTGACAGCAAGGAGGCACAGTGTTCTGTGGAAATCACACGTCATACACAACATGATGAAGTTCCTTGGGAGGCCATGCAGCATTATCCAATGTACATGGCCAGTGGCATTGCCCTGAACACAATAACAGTCATGCAATGATGTCACCTGTACTGCTGCTCAAAGATTCTCCACACGACTGCCAGGGACTGTCCATACCTTTGATCATCAGAGTTGTGCGATGCTGAAAGGGTTCCACCTCCAAATAGCCCCTTGGTCTGAGTACAAATGACAGACACAAAAAGGTGATCAGGCGAGGAAAGGAGAGGATGGGAACTGCAGGGAGGTAGATCTGAAACAGAGGCAAACAAGCATTAGGATTGCATTTTTATGTCACTGATTCAACAAATACCTCATGAGATACACTGTACCAGTCACACCTGTGAAGTGTAACCACTGTACTCTATTTGAGATCACAGATAATGCTATGACATAAGATCAGATGCATTTTCACAGACACATAAAATATAGTCCAGTCTGTCACCTATTAGAATCTTGTGTAACGCTCACAAGTCTGCTACTATGCAATGAGATCCATGTTGACAAAAACTAATTCACAGTGTATGATGATGTGTCCCAAAACAAGACATCAAATTGTATGGCAGTGCTACTTACGCAAAGTCAAATATCTGTATTTGGCCCTGTGAATCCGTAAGGGCCATAAAGGCAAACTTGACATCACCCACAACAGCTGTAAGCATTTCATATGATGAGGAAGATAATGACCTAAATCCAATGAAGCCCCTCTGGAGCCAGTCTGTTGCTCTTGCAAATGAGCCTCACTGTGCTAAACATGACAAGCAGGTGGTAATTAAGTCAACAGCAATAATGAGGAGCTGGGCCACATAAAGAACCCTACTGTCACCATGAGATGCTGCACGGGACTAGAGAATCATGTGATTAACCTCACTCCACTGGTGCCACGGAATAATTTACATGTGATTCAGCCCACCATTCTAATGTCATCAGCCCAACATACCTTGCATCGTGGGAATGGAAAGTGAACTTCAACTCACTGTGAAAGCAAATGTTGCAGTATTCTCAACCTGCACTGAGGTAACGACATGACAGTGGCATGACATACTGGCACAAGAGGCAATGCATCCATGCAAACAGACTCACACGACAGTTGTCTTAACATGAGGGACATACACCGGCCCAGACCTACACAACATGGTTTTTGGGAAACCAAAGTGTACTGGCCCACAGGGTTGAGGGGATGATCCAGACACATCCTGCTGCATACAGTGAGGCTGCAATCCCCCACAGAGTCCGTGGTTTTGATCTCCCACACAATGTCCAACCATGGTATATGCAATGTTTCAGTGTCAATGTTTACACACATTGATGCATTCACCAGAGTCAAAACTCAACGACAGATGACTGTCAGATAGGGTGAATATCCTGTCATGGGAGTGGGGCTACATGGAATCGGAAACCTGATGTTGTTGCATGCACGCATGGTCCAACAACTTGCGCATGAACATGTACCACACAATTGAAACCATACCAACGCAAAAAAGCCTTATATGAGTCCTTACCCAAACTGACATTTCCACATGTCCGTGCATGGTCCGTTGATTTTAAGCCTGGGCGTAAAATCCGTTCCGCTCGCGGATTTTGTGGATTTTCGGCAAATTCGCAATCCGCGAACTCTCGTGAATTTGCCGAAAATTCGCAAATCCACGCAAAGCGGATTTTTTTGCTTGGTCGCACTTGCCAAATAGAATACTATACAATTTTGCGGCACGCAGCGTTCACTTACCGTCATTCAGCGTTTGAAGAGTTGTTTTTCTCCATGTTTGCGTGTGCTGCGCCATTTTGGATCTTGCTGCAGGATCCTGCGGGAGTTTGTCGACCGCGATTACGTAATCGCGGCTTGCCACCTTGCACAGCGAGAGTTTGGCAATGCGAGTACGTCATAAAGACCCGTGATCACGCATCGCGGGAGTAAACACTTGCAAACACGTAGATGCGGCGGGCAGCGACATTGCGAGATTGCAAAATTTGCAATTTCGCACAAGAAATCCACCAGCAGGCAGCATAAACCTTGAAAATGATGATTTTTATCAGAATAACTCCTCAGGTTGACATTTGCCTGCACTTTTTGGGGGGAGGGGGAGGTGGGAGGAAGGAAGTGCCCCACAGTCTCCAACTTCCTGTTCCTGTCCAGCAGGCTCCTCCCAGTGCTTTCCTCATGTGCTGGTCACTTTGATTTGGATCTTGACCTGGAAGGATTACTTTTTGTGGATGGTGCTGGATATTTGGATTTGAGGCCTTTTTGACTTTCTTTGGATCACTTTTGGATTAGAAATGTCACAAGAAAGTTGATGTTGTTTGTTTGGGGCATTACAGTTGCTGCAACTACAATTTTGGAACTTTTTCAGAACATTAAATAAAATATATTGTCGGTAGCCACAGTATCCAGTAGGACCAGGGTTAGTTATGGGTGCATGATGCAACTGTTTTGTTGAATTTCAACATCATTTAGGGCATGGATGGCATTGGATTGTGGTGATTTTTGTGTGTTTTTCGATTTTTGGGGGTGTTGTTGGGGCCTTTTGCCCAGGGGTACTCGCTCAGTGGTGCATGGGATTAGTCTTTCTGTGTGGTCTCTTTAATGTAAACATCATGGAGGGCATGGATGGCATTGGATTGTGGTGATTTTTGTGTGTTTTTTTATTTTTTTGGCTGTCGGGGCCTTTTGCCCAGGGGTACTCACTCAGTGGTGCATGGGCCTAGTCTTTCTGTGGGGTGTCTTGAATGTAAACATCATGGAGGGCATGTATGGCATTGTATTGTGGTGATTTTTGTGTGTTTTTTTATTTTTGGGGGTGTTGATGGGGCATGGCCATGTGGGTGGGGGCCATTTTGAGGCCTGGTCTAGGGACATGTGGTGGGGGTGAAGGGGCCATTTTGAATACAGGCAGTGTGCTCTGTGCCATAGGCCTGCATCCAATGTGCCTTGCTTTCATCCATTATACCCAGGGGTACTCACTCAGTGGTGCATGGGCCTAGTCTTTCTGTGTGGTTTCTTTAATGTAAGCATCATGGAGGGCATGGATGGCATTGGATTGTGGTGATTTTTGAGTGTTTTTCGATTTTTGGGGGTGTTGTTGGGGCCCTTTGCCCAGGGGTACTCACTCAGTGGTGCATGGGCCTAGTCTTTCTGTGGGGTGTCTTGAATGTAAACATCATGGAGGGCATGGATGGCATTGGATTGTGGTGATTTTTGTGTGTTTTTCGATTTTTGGGGGTGTTGATCGGGCATGGTCATGTGGGTGGGGGCCATTTTGAGGCCTGGTCCAGGGCCATGTGGTGGGGGTGAAGGGGCCATTTTGAATCCAGGCAGTGTGCTTTGTGCCATAGGCCTGCATCCAATGTGCCTTGCTTTCATCCATTATACCCAGGGGTACTCACTCAGTGGTGCATGGGCCTAGTCTTTCTGTGTGGTTTCTTTAATGTAAGCCTCATGGAGGGCATGGATGGCATTGGATTGTGGTGATTTTTGAGTGTTTTTCGATTTTTGGGGGTGTTGTTGGGGCCTTTTGCCCAGGGGTACTCACTCAGTGGTGCATGGGCCTAGTCTTTCTGTGGGGTGTCTTGAATGTAAACATCATGGAGGGCATGGATGGCATTGAATTGTGGTGATTTTTGTGTGTTTTTCGATTTTTGGGGGTGTTGATGGGGCATGGCCATGTGGGTGGGGGCCATTTTGAAGCCTGGTCCAGGGCCATGTGGCGGGGGTGAAGGGGCCATTTTGAATCCAGGCAGTGTGCTTTGTGCCATAGGCATGCATCCAATGTGCCTTGCTTTCATCCATTATGCCCAGGGGTACTCACTCAGTGGTGCATGAGCCTAGTCTTTCTGTGTGGTTTCTTTAATGTAAGCATCATGGAGGGCATGGATGGCATTGGATTGTGGTGATTTTTGAGTGTTTTTCGATTTTTGGGGGTGTTGTTGGGGCCTTTTGCCCAGGGGTACTCACTCAGTGGTGCATGGGCCTAGTCTTTCTGTGGGGTGTCTTGAATGTAAACATCATGGAGGGCATGGATGACATTGGATTGTGGTAATTTGTGTGTGTTTTTTGATTTTTTGGGCTGTTGGGGACTTTTGCCCAGGGGTACTCACTCAGTGTTGCATGGGCCTAGTCTTTCTGTGGGGTGTCTTGAATGTAAACATCATGGAGGGCATGGATGACATTGGATTGTGGTGATTTTTGTGTGTTTTTCGATTTTTTGGGCTGTTGGGGCCTTTTGCCCAGGGGTACTCACTCAGTGCTGCATGGCCCTAGTCTTTCTGTGGGGTGTCTTGAATGTAAACATCATGGAGGGCATGGATGGCATTGGATTGTGGTGATTTATGTTTGTTTTTCGATTTTTTTGGGCTGTTGGGGCCTTTTGCCCAGGGTTACTCACTCAGTGGTGCATGGGCCTAGTCTTTCTGTGGGGTGTCTTGAATGTAAAGATCATGGAGGGCATGGATGGCATTGGATTGTGGTGATTTTTGTGTGTTTTTTTATTTTTGGGGGTGTTGATGGGGCATGGCTATGTGGGTGGGGGCCATTTTGAGGCCTGGTCGAGGGCCATGTGGTGGGGGTGAAGGGGCCATTTTGAATCCAGGCAGTGTGCTTTGTGCCATAGGCCTGCATCCAATGTGCCTTGCTTTCATCCATTATGCCCAGGGGTACTCTCTCAGTGGTGCATGGGCCTAGTCTTTCTCTGTGGTTTCATTACTGTAAGCATCATGGAGGGCATGGATGGCATTGGATTGTGGTGATTTGTGTGTGTTGTTCAATTTTTGGGGTGTTGTTGGGGCCTTTTGCCCAGGGGTATGCAATCAGTGGTGCATGGGCCTAGTCTTTCTGTGGGGTGTCTTGAATGTAAACATCATGGAGGGCATGGATGGCATTGGATTGTGGTGATTTTTGTGTGTTGTTAAATTTTTTTGGCTGTTGGGGCCTTTTGCCCAGGGGTACTCACTCTGTGGTGCATGGGCCTAGTCTTTCTGTGGGGTGTCTTGAATGTAAACATCACGGAGGGCATGGATGGCATTGGATTGTGGTGATTTTTGTATGTTTTCGATTTTTGGGGGTGTTGATGGGGCATGGCCATGTGGGTGGGGGCCATTTTGAGGCCTGGTCCAGGGCAATGTGGTGGGGGTGAAGGGGCCATTTTGAATCCAGGCAGTGTGCTCTGGGCCATAGGCCTGCATCCAATGTGCCTTGCTTTCATCCATTATGCCCAGGGGTACTCACTCAGTGGTGCATGGGCCTAGTCTTTCTGTGTGGTTTCTTTAATGTAAGCATCATGGAGGGCATGGATGGCATTGGATTGTGGTGATTTTTGAGTGTTTTTCGATTTTTGGGGGTGTTGTTGGGGCCTTTTGCCCAGGGGTACTCACTCAGTGGTGCATGGGCCTAGTCTTTCTGTGGGGTGTCTTGAGTGTAAACATCATGGAGGGCATGGATGGCATCGGATTGTGGTGATATTTGTGTGTTTTTCGATTTTTGGGGGTTTTGATGGGGCATGGCCATGTGGGTGAGGCCATTTTTAGGCCTGGTCCAGGCAGGGCTTGGCCATGTGGGTGGGGGTCTAGGGGCAATTTTGAAGCCAGGCAGTGTGCTTTGTTGTGTCATAGGCCTGCACACAGTCTGCCATGTTTTCATCTATTATGCCCAGGGCCCAGGGGTACTCTGTCAGTGGTGCATTTTATTGGTCTTTCCATTTTGGGGGTGGGTATAATAAAAATACTTACTTGCAAACTATTTATTGAAGCGCTACATATGCAACATTTATTTAACTGATGTTCCTCTGGCTTCGTTTGCTTTTAGGTGCAGAAAGACGAATCATCAGCCTCATCGTTCCTCATCAGTGCCAGGAAGAAGTCCTGCTGCGGTGTGTGCAGCACAACGTCACGTGTGGCCACAAACAACTCTGCAACTTGTGCAACTGCGGCCTGCTGTTCTGACATCTGAAGAAGATGGCCCCAAAAAAAGTTGCCCGTAGCTCTTCTAGCAAGAAAGTTGCCACTAAGGAGCAGAAGAAGCAACTGGTGCCACTTACCAAGGAGACTGGTGTGACGACCGCCACATTTTTGGGGAAAAAAAAGTACCCCTGCAGCGGGGTCTGCTGGGGACCAAGCTGGGAGCAGCACCTCCGCTCCATTGGGCTCAGTGCCACCACTACCACGCCAACTTAGGTCCAAGCCCTTGAGTGCTGCAGAGGCAGCCAGTATAGTTGTTCAATCACCATCGACCAGTGATGTTGGCTCATCGAGAAAGTAGCAGCATCCCTCAATCAACACAGGTTGTTGTAACTCATCTGACGAGTGTTCAACAAATCAAAGCCGCAACAACAACCACATGTGCAAGTACAAGCCCAAGTACATGTGGAAGGAGAGGCGGCGCAAGGGGAGGAGCAAGCAGAGGTGCATGGAGCGGCACAAGTGCCCACAATAGTTGTTCCTCCCGAAGTAGGGGCACATCAGGAAATCGTCATTCAAGCCGAGGTATCACATGAGGAAGCCACTCCTCCTGATGATTCATTGTCTTCCAGATCCCCAGCAAGGAAAAGATCAAGGATGGTGTCTACTTCTTCTTCAAGCCCCCTTCCTTCTGATGATATGGATGAAACTTGGGAACCACCACGGCCGTCTGAGAGTGAGTCACACCATGATCTGACAAAGGTAGCTAAGCGTAAAAGGAAGGTCCCCAAAAGTCTCAGAGTTATGGAGTGTGATGATGATGCTGAACAAGAAGGGGCGTATACTCCTGCTGATGAAGACTCTCACGACGATGACGCAGTCATCATAGGCGTCACTCCAGTCTCAGCGGGCATGCAGCACACAGACATTTTAACCCTAGCCCGAAATACTCCTGAGCATGATGATGATGATGCCGACGTGGGAATGGGACCACCACGAATGCAGTTAACTAGTACACCAACAGGGGATTGCTGGAGGGGATTGGGGCAGCTTTGCAGAAGAGTGCTGTTCACACTATACATCTGACAACAGACATGTGGACCAGTTGCGCAGCCACTGATTACAAGTGCATCACTGCACACTGGGTCTCTTTTTCAGGGGTTAAAGCAAAGATAAACGCAGGTGTTGACGAGGACAAAGTTTATAAAGCTGCTCGGAAACATGCAACAATAGCCATGTTTGCCATGGAGAATAGTCATACAGGAGAAAACATTTTGCTTGAGTTTAACACAAAGGTCTTTGAATGGCTGTCCCCAATGAAACGCATGATTGGTCATGTTTCCACGGATAATGGCGCCAATGTAGTTAAGGCCATGGATATGGGTAACTATTTCAGAGTGCCTTGTCTGGCGCACTGTATAAACCTGGTTGTTAAAAAATTCTTGAGTGAAGAAAGTCCAGTCTCCGAGTTACTGACCACCTGCCGAAGAATGTGCACACATTTCAACCATTCTTTTAAGGCCCGGAAGCAGCTGAGGTGCCTGCAACATGAACGTAAATTGCCAGTGAAAGCACACCTATCATGGACATGAGGATACAGGTGGAGAAATGGGACCTAGTTAAAAGCCTGACAGACATGTTTCATCCTTTTGAGGACTTCACGTGTGCAGTCAGCAGGGAGGACTGTAATTTGGGAAAAGCTATCCCATTGTTGAGCATGCTAGAGCACCGACTGAAGGCGGTGTGTTCTAAGTTTGAAAAAGATGGAAAGGAAGAAGCATGTGAGTTGGCAGAGAAGTTATTACACCGCCTACTTGGCGATGATCGTCTTGAAATGATCAACACAGAACAGCATTACATTTGTGCTACTATTCTGGATCCACGGTACAAAAAGGCAGTGGCAGGCAGAGTATTCTTTCCTTTTGATGACGCAGATGTTACAAAGTACAAACATTGGCTAGCTGTGTCAGCCACTCGGTTTGAAAGAGAACGGCAGGAAATTGAAGGAAAAGGTAGTACATCAGCATCAGCAGGCCGTCCGCAGTCAAAAAAATCCACTTCTGCATTTGTGGCTGTGGCAGAAGTGAGTGATTTTCCCTCTCAGCCATTAACGACACCAGCAACCGTATCATCTGCACCAGACACAACAGTAATATTGTGTGATGAAGAGGATTGGCTAACTCAGCTTGGGTTTGCTTCTGAAATGGTCCCAGAAAAAAGTAAGCAAAGTGGAGTAACCCTGGATAACCTTGAGTCGATGGTGCAGGCCTATTTGAATGACTCAACAGAGGTCCATCTTTCTCATGACCCATTGGCGTATTGGCATGGGAAAACAGTTGTGTGGCCAGAGATCACCAACCTGGCTATAAATTACTTGTCTTGCCCACTCGCAAGCGTGTCTTCTGAACGTGTTTTCAGTGCTGGTGGTGGCATTGTAACTTCCAAAAGGACCCGCCTCTCGCCCAAAAATGTGGAGAGGTTAACAATGATCAAGATGAATCAGCACCTCACCGAGCCCTGAAAATGAGTCAATGAATCACTAACTTTCTTTTCGTCCTTATTCACTTTTATTCCTGTGTTTCTGTCTTTCTTTGTTTTGCAAAATCTATATAAAAATCATTAATCACCTAATCACAAAAACAAGCCCATCAACAGAACTGTCTTCACTTATTTGCTTATTGATTTGAAGGTGCCGCAGTCTGCATTCCTCAGGTTCACAAGTTCACAAGAACATGCTCCTTTATCCTCCTCCTCCTCCAGACTCCTATTCCACTCAAGGCAGATGGCTGGATTACGCCCAATGAAGAAAGTCTCTGCAATTGTGGGGGTGTTCTTCTTCTTTGCGGGTGAGTGACGGGTCTGGGGCCATTGCTGGGAATGTCTAATACCGGATAAAAGTGGTTTGGACAAAATCGGAGGTGACATTTTGTTTGCGTTTTTGCTGACTTGCTTGTCTTTGAGGTGCTGTTTGGGGGGGGGGTCCCGGGTGTTTGTGGGTGGGTTTTGGGGTCTGGGAGCACTGCTGGCACAGTTTAATGTTGATTGCATTTTTTTTTCAGGAAATCCATGGTGGAAAAGGGGAGTTAGGGCCTAGCTGCAGAGCGCATTTGGACTGAATTCCAGGTAGTAGGCCCATTTTTGCTTTTTACCTGTTTGGGGGTGTTCTGCTTTTTTGCGGGTAGCTGCAGGGGTCTGGGGCCATTGCTGGGAATGTCTAATACCGGATAAAAGTGGTTTGGACAAAATCGGAGGTGACATTTTTTTTTGCGTTTTTGCTGACTTGCTTGTCTTTGAGGTGCTGTTTGGGGGGGTTCCGGGTGTTTGTGGGTGGGTTTTGGGGTCTGGGAGCACTGCTGGGTATGGATAGTTTTGATTGCAAGAGGTTTGAAGCAAATCCATGGTGGTAAAGGGGAGTTAGGGACTAGCTGCAGAGCGCGCGTGGAGTGATTTTGGAAATTTGCCTGAAAATGTCTAAGTCTCCATTTTTGTAGTTTTGCTTTTTGGCTGTTTGGGGGTCTTCTACTTCTTTCCGCCTGGGTTGACTGGTCTGGGTCCATTGCTGGGAAGGTCTAATACCGGATAAAAGTGGTTTGGACAAAATCGGAGCAGAAATAGATGTTGCGCTTTTGATCACTTGCCTGTCTTTGGGGTGCTGTTTGGGGGGGTTCTGGGTGTTTGTGGGTGGGTTTTGGGGTCTGGGAGCACTGCTGGCACAGTCTAATGTTGATTGCATTTGTTTTTCAGGAAATCCATGCTGGAAAAGGGGAGTTAGGGCCTAGCTGGAGAGCGCATTTGGACTGAATTCCAGGTGGTAGGCCCATTTTTGCTTTTTGCCTGTTTGGGGGTGTTCTGCTTTTTTGCGGGTGGCTGCAGAGGTCTGGGGCCATTGCTGGGAATGTCTCATACAGATAAAAGTGGTTTGGACAAAATCGGAGGTGAATTTTTTTTTGCTAATTTGCTGACTTGCTTGTCTTTGAGGTGCTGTTTGGGGGGGTTCCGGGTGTTTGTGGGTGGGTTTTGGGGTCTGGGAGCAATGCTGGCACAGTCTAATGTTGATTGCATTTGTTTTTCAGGAAATCCATGGTGAAAAAGGGGAGTTAGGGCCTAGCTGCAGAGCGCATTTGGACTGAATTCCAGGTAGTAGGCCCATTTTTGCTTTTTGCCTGTTTGGAGGTGTTCTGCTTTTTTGCGGGTGGCGCAGGGGTCTGGAGCCATTGCTTGGAATGTCTAATACCGAATAAAAGTGGTTTGGACAAAATCTGAGGTGAAATCTTTTTTGCTAATTGGCTGACTTGCTTGTCTTTGAGGTGCTGTTTGGCGGGGTTCCGGGTGTTTGTGGGTGGGTTTTGGGGTCTGGGAGCACTGCTGGGTATGGATAGTTTTGATTGCAAGAGGTTTGAAGCAAATCCATGGTGGCAAAGGGGAGTTAGGGCCTAGCTGCAGAGCGCGCGTGGAGTGATTTTGGAAATTTGCCTGAAAATTTCTGTCCCCATTTTTGTAGTTTTGCTTTTTGGCTGTTTGGGGGTCTTCTACTTCTTTCCGCCTGGGTTGACGGGTCTGGGGCCATTGCTGGGAAGGTCTAATACCGGATAAAAGTGGTTTGGACAAAATCGGAGAAGAAAAAGATGTTGCGCTTTTGATCACTTGCCTGTCTTTGGGGTGCTGTTTGGGGGGGTTCCGGGTGTTTGTGGGTGGGTTTTGGGGTCTGGAAGCACTGCTGGCACAGTCTAATGTTGATTGCATTTGTTTTTCAGGAAATCCATGGTGGAAAAGGGGAGTTAGGGCCTAGCTGCAGAGCGCATTTGGACTGAATTCCAGGTAGTAGGCCCATTTTTGCTTTTTGCCTGTTTGGGGGTGTTCTGCTTTTTTGCGGGTTGCTGCAGGGGTCTGGGGCCATTGCTGGGAATGTCTAATACCGGATAAAAGTGGTTTGGACAAAATCGGAGGTGAAATTTTGTGGGGTTTTTGGTGACTTGCTTGTCTTTGAGGTGCTGTTTGGGGGGGGTCCGGGTGTTTGTGGGTGGGTTTTGGGGTCTGGGAGCACTGCTGGGTATGGATAGATTTGATTGCAAGAGGTTTGAAGCAAATCCATGGTGGCAAAGGGTAGTTAGGACCTAGCTGCAGAGCGCGCGTGGAGTGATTTTGGAAATTTGCCTGAAAATTTCTGTCCCCATTTTTGTAGTTTTGCTTTTTGGCTGTTTGGGGGTCTTCTACTTCTTTCCACCTGGGTTGACGGGTCTGGGGTCATTGCTGGGAAGGTCTAATACCGGATAAAAGTGGTTTGGACAAAATCGGAGCAGAAAAAGATGTTGCGCTTTTGATCACTTGCCTGTCTTTGGGGTGCTGTTTGGGGGAGGTTCCGGGTGTTTGTGGGTGGGTTTTGGGGTCTGGGAGCACTGCTGGCACAGCCTAATGTTGATTGCATTTGTTTTTCATGAAATCCATGCTGGAAAAGGGGAGTTAGGGCCTAGCTGCAGAGCGCATTTGGACTGAATTCCAGGTAGGCCCAAAGTTTTTTAAGTGTGGCTTTTCCCGGGTTTTTCCTTTTGGCTTGTTTGGGGGGGGGGTTAAACTTGTTTTCGCCCAGGTTGACTGATCAGGAGCCATTGCTGGAAAGGTCTAATACCCGAAAGAAAGTGTTTTGGAGACAATCCCTGGGGAAAAAGTTTTTGCATTTTCTGAGATTTCGCTAACTCTACTGTTTTCGGGGGGATGTTTGTGGGGGTTCCTGGTGTTTATAGGGGGGTTTGCAAGTCTTGGAGCAATGCTGGGTATGGATACTTTTGCTTGCTTGCAAGTGGTTTGAATACAATCAATGGTGGGTAAGGGGGGGATGGGCCTACTTTACTTTCCAAGTACGTTTTGTCACCATTTTCTACTAGGCCTCGTTTTTGGAGATCTGATTGGGGGTCTTCTACATTTTTGCGACTGGGTTTAGTAAGGGTCTGGGAGCACTGTTGGGAAGGTCTAATTTTGCTCTAAAACACAGTTTACAGTACACCTAGCTTGAGGGGAAGGATCCGCTAAATTAATTTGCCCATACTTATTTATCCTTCAAAAGGAGACTCAGACAGAGTAGGCACTTTCAAAATTATTGTACTGTCTATTAGGAAACTCAAAGTGTGACTTTTTGCACTACACAGCGTACATTCCTTATATTTATTTGTCAGTGGTGTTCTAATATCACTTCCTGTTTTTCCATCAATAATTACCGGCCGGGTTTCAGCCTGTGCAATGGGAAAAAAAGGATGAAATCAGGCTTCACATTAGCGAGCCGCAATTCAGCATCCGCCAGGCAGGCAGTGGACAGGGTGTCTTCTGGTCACCAACATTGATGGATGAAGCATCAGATGGAAAGGAGGAGTCCCGCTAATAAGAGGAATGGTTGGATGCATGCAACTTACCAAATTCAACAGGACAACTACAAAAACATACAGATACAGTATCCATTCTTTTCAATTATCTTTTAAGTAATGTTATTGCTGTGAACTTCTATGAGTGTGACTCTGCATTTCTTTCATCTCTGCTTCTAAATTCATCCCTGCAGCCATTCTATAGGTTTTACTTCTGGTATTTTTTAAACCTAATTTAATGTAAGCAGTGTTTCTCTGAGTGCAGAGATAGGCAAGTGAAAACGCATAATTATTACTGCAGCCCTGTACTGTCGCATTCTTTCATTCACGGTTGTCGAAAGTACTACTTACTTTTCAGTAACCATGCATGCAGTAGTGCATGCACTTCCTTTATGTCACTTACAAGATTTATGGATAGCTTTGTACCCAAAGATTTGTTTATCTTCAATTATTGTTTGTCCATGCTGTGCTTTTTTTTCTTCTCTCAACAAAACTTTCCCAAAAACCCCCATTCCCATCCATTTTCCAAACCCTAACCCTCTACCCCCGGGCTGTGTGGTTTTGATTGACGTGTGACTAAATGACAGCAATAATTCTACACACTTGCTGGGGAGGATAAGGTCATAGCAACAGGCTGGTGAAGGAATCCGAGGATATATTCTTACTCAGCTTGACACTGAGTCACTATTGGCAAATGAAAGCAGATTTTCATGTGCGCCATCAACTTGATTGGTCACCAAGAACATCCTCCTCCTAGACGTGGCAAATTAATATTACGCTGCTGTGTCCTTCACCTTCAGTACTATTTCTTGTAGTAGTAGCCAATGTCAAAGAAATTCAACGCAAGTACTTTCAATACTTTACCATTTGTTCGGCTACATTGTAGCACTGTTCTAGTGTACTGTCACCTGCTATATTCTCTATCGTACCGTTCTAATGCTACGGTAAGGACAAACAAGGTTTCATTTTCTTTTTTTTCAGATGCTGCAACTGCCACTGTGTAACACCACAAGTACCACCGCAATGATGACATTTCATCCGCCCAGGATTGCCAACCTTAATCGCCATTTCCCGTGCAGCCAGCTCTGTGCCTAGCCCTATTTCCAAACACAAATTACAGGTAAGATAAGCGTTTAGGGGGAGGTAGTATAATGGAGTATTAGGAGAGACAATAGACTGAAGGTCCTAGGACTAATGAATTCACTTACTCTGTGACATGCACTTAGTTTTGAAAACATTTGGGCAATTACTAGTACTTACACAACTTGAATCAAGATGCCACTTAAGTTTCAGGAAAACAAACTTACTGTTAAACCCCCACCCACCCGCCTAAAAAGCAGTAAAAAACACGTATGCTAAGATAAAGTTTAAAGTATATTTATATATCCCTAACATAAATAATCTCCCGCAAGACCCAACCCAACCCACCCCCCCTCCCAAACCCCAACGAATGTCCATGAAAACTAAGTCCAAAAAAATAGAAAACCCAACTCCCAATTCCCACCCCCCAGAAGTCTTTAAAAAACGGGGCAAGGGACAGTCTACTCCTACTGCTGGCTGCTGCTGTTGACTTTTCGGGCCAGGTCGGCATGCTCCTTGCGGAGGGTCTCGAGCAGGGTTTTGGTGTTGAGGAGCTCCTGCTCGAGGTAGGACACCCTCAGTGAAAGGCGGTGCGTGCGTGCCTTGCACCTGCTGTGGGGGCAGCTGATTTCTTTGATGCTCGGCGGTGGCGGGTGGCTGCGGTACCCCGGCTCTGTACCGCTGGAGACCTGCTGCGCTGACTGGCTGACCCAGGGAGCGCGGAGGAGGATGCACGTGTCGCCGTGGATGTTGTCAACGTACTGTGCGTGTCCTCCTCCTCCTGGGCCACCAGCCGCCAATATTCGGCGACAGTGGCCTCCAGCCTCCGTTGCCAGGCCCTTTTAGCCAGCTCCTTCCGTGTTGGTTTGGAAGGAGCATCTATATGAAGAAAGAAAGACATAGTCTGTAACCAATGCTCTTTAAGATTAACACAAAATGATTCAGCAGAAAGTTGTGTCACAGTAGAACTAGCAACTTGCAAGCGCAGTACATAACTATTATGGCCAGTATCTATCTAACCTCCCACTTCTTCATCCTTGCTCTAACATTAGTGGAAGTTTAAGGAATCAATTCTACGAGCACTATGGACTCACTCCATTAGAGTCGACTATGACAGTACACCAGTCTTATTCTTCTTCTTCTCTCTTGTTTAGCAAAATTGGTACGTTAACTTCTGCAAGCCGGCATAATGCCAGCGCAGTCAACTTGCACCCGAGAAAAACAGACGCCCTCCATGATGAGTGAGGCAGACTTGCGTTACTGTACCAGTCCAGTACATGCAGGTGGTGATGCTCTTACTTTTCTATTACGGGTGGCACTGAGAATACTCTGTTACAAGGGCTACTGCTTAATTAATTTAACTTTCACCCTACAGTGCCAATGAATACTAGAAAAGGAAAATGAAGAATATAAATAATCTGATTATCTATCACTGCACATGGTATGTATTTGCTTACATTTGGGATGACGTTAGGTGCTTTGCTTTTTATTAAGTGAACAGTGATACATCCACACATGAATGACCGAGTTCTACTAAACTTATTAACAGAGGTAGTGAGTGGCCATCGTAATAGTCGGATATATGCTGTGCTTGCAATACAAACTACTGCTACTAATCATGGTAGTATTCGGACAAAATTACAACTTCTTTTCCTTGCCTTTCCTACACTGGGACGGACGTGCGGGTGCGGTGTTACATGCTCTTCAAAGTAACACTTAGTTCATCCAGTGACCGTCTACTCTCTCTAGATACACATATGCTATCTAAGAGTCAGATAGTACCATGATCCAGGCATCCATCCATTCAAACTATATGTCATTCATTCTTCTTCATGTCTCTCATCTGGACAAACCTTATGTTTTCTCACGGGAAAACAACCTTTTCATTTTATTTGGGAAACCCCAAGCCATACATCCGTGCTTGACTTGCATTTGAATTTCAACCAAAGCATATATTGCGCACACATACAGTTTCTGTTTCACCCACCCAGGCTGTTCTCCTTCCACCCATCCTTGCTTCATCCTTCACCCAGCCATGCATCATATTCCTTCCCAGCCACCTCGGGCACCAATCAAACACGTATCATTCTTCTTTGTCAGTCATCATTACTTTTAACTTGCTCGTCCTTCCACACTTACTTACACCCTTCTTTCGCTTTTCGCTCATTCCATCCATCAAGTTCATCTCAGATCTGATTTGGATTCTCGAAAAAAAATTCACCGCTGAGTTGAAGTAAATTTAGAGGTGGCTACTACCTGGTTGATAAAAAACTTTGTTCTAAATTTGAAAGTCTGCTTAACAGTATAGTAACTTAACTGTAGAACATATATACTACACCCGTGCAGAGAGCACACTATGCAGTCTGCAATCTCAATAAGTAGGGAATATAAGAGCTTACCACTGCCCGCCACTACCGTGGCAACCCACACAGCAGTTTCTTTCATCCGGCACTTGCACCGCCTCCTCACCAGAACTGTCCTCCACCTCCGCGCTGGGCCCAGCACCAGATGTTCCACCTACAAAGTACATTTAAGAATGTTAGATGTCATAGACATACACCACTCACTAGTATTTTGTCTAGGAATGAAGAAATGTGAATACAGAAACCAATCTATTTTAAACAACAAGGGGACCCCAATTAGTATCAGCGAGGGACCTCGGGGAGCTTAGTTATATGGAAACAACAATGGTCCCTGGCAGCGAGACAAAAGATTGAAAATGAATATAGACTCAGTCAGTTCTATATTAGAGAAGACATGCCCAGCCGGGCAGAGGTCCTCAAAATTTATATTTAAATCAAAGTTTGCAAAACAAAATAACACCTTCAACAATTCACGTGCGTGGGGCACAAGCCTGTACCCAGCCACAACAATACACAAACAACAACATACATAAAGGGCTTGTAAGGCAAAATCAACAGTCTCTGCAGAATTCCAAGTTTAGACAGAGAATTTCCTATAGGTACCATTACACAATTTTTGTAACAAATTATTTCACAAGTATATGGTACACAGTGGGTCGACGACGTTTCGGACCCCTTGCTAAATGATGGGGTCCATCATCAGGACAAAACAATGGTTGCCTTTATAATTTAAAAGCCTCTTTTGCCAGAGGGGTAAGGGTACTGGAGCTCAAGTAAGCGCGCAGGCGAGGGCTTACTTCATGAATAATTATTAATCCGCTTCAATCGGTATATCAGTGGTACCAGAATCTATATTTCGAGGGTCCAGGGCAATTGAAATGAGAGCTCACGGGAGGAGCGCGCAGACAAGGAGTTTAAAAAGGAACCAATTAGGGAGGCATTATCCGCTTGGTCGGTTCATCAGTGAATCAAGGACGTTAAGTCGAGGGTCCAGAAGGCGGGAGAAGAGTATGATCTTGCATCCGCATGTACCTTGTGCACCGGGTAATACCGGAAGCGCCGCGTCGCGCTGGGGTCCTGGAACCAGTAGGGCCGGGTCAGTCGGCAAAACTCGATTTCCTGGTTGAAACCAATATCATAATTTGTGACTGTCTACTCTAAAGTAAAAATGTCCCTTTTTCCAGGGAAGGGTGTTGTTTTGCTGCACTTTTTGGCACAACTTGAATGCTTGCTTTTTAACACAATGCACTATTTAGTGTCCATAGTTCTGTTTGTGCAGATTTGTCCCTGCAACAGTAGTAGTATGGATTGTCCTCCTATCCAAACCAAAAGTAAAGTAGTATCTTATTCTTTCTTGGTGGTCATTCACCTTTTTATTGTTGGTAATTGTCAAAGCATAAACATTTAGAAGACTTGAAAAGATATTATGGACAATCCCAGAGGACTGCACTCAGTGCATAGAGCTATTGCTGACTAGAATGGGAGTTTCGTTTAACACCTTTTGCCAACTGTCCAATCTTAGTTAGCTACACAGACAGACTAATAAGAATAATCTAGTAATACCACAGGGAGTCATAGTAGAGGCAGGATAAGAATTTAGATACAGTCTACAAGAAGATCAAAGACGATTTAGAAAAAATTGAATGAGGAACGCTAGGAAAAAATAGGTACTCTATATTAAAATTAAAACTTACCAGGGCCAGCAAAGGAGCCCTCGCCTGACAGGTCCTGGCCTTGAACAGCAGCAGCAGCCGATAACCCCTCCTCCTCTGTCCTCTTGCCCCTGGGGGAGCTGTTGTACAACATGAAAGAAAGAAAGACCCGAAAACATGGATGATTGTTGTCAACCAAATCAAACATTTCAAAAGAACAATAACAAAATATTTTGGCGAAATAGCAAATAGACAACTATTCCATGGGATATATTGACCTATCTCATGTGGTCTACTACGATATTGATATTGCTTGATTTGCGGACCGTCGACTTGGAAAGTTATGTAACTCACTAAACAAACTACTAAAAAGGTTTGCCTAGGACTGGCAGGCAGCAGTCCGCAGCACGCGTAGTGACAGACAATCTCCATCGTGATTGCAGATCAGCGACAACACTAAAAAGTTTCCTACTACATTAACCAGTCATTAAAATACTCAAAATATCAATCCACCACCACTATTTCTTCTTATTGCCAGGTGTACAAAGGAAGGACTGGACTTGAGTCTGTAGCGGCAGATTTACAAGCCCCTTGCGGCTCTTTTGCTTCATTGTTGCGTGACTTTTGTGACGCAGCGGCAGAACAAAAGAGGCGCCATGGTGTGGCGTATATTAACAACGTGACGCATACGGGAGATGCATCACGTTGTAAAGCCCTGCATCATCAGGGGGCGTTCCGGCGCAAGGGAGGGCGTTCCTGCGCAGGAACGCATCCTAAAAGTGGCTGAGGGAAATCTACAAGATTTCAATCAGTCCCTTTTAGGACAATGATGTGTGACTCAAACACTGTGCCTGCTTGAAGCAGACGTACGGCTTCACGCAGCATTGGGGAGATAGGGCACTCCAGAGCATTGCTGGAGCTGCGCCATCGTTGCGACGCAACTCCAGCAATGCGCCGCCTTTACGGCACAGATGCGTAACGCTTATGTGACGCTTTTGGCCCATGGTGCGCCGCATTGTAAATACGGCGCACCATGGGTGGTGGTGGCGTGGCGCACAATTACTGGCGCATCCCTGCTACATTGCAGGGATGCGCCGGTAATTGAAAATCTAACCCTTAGTGTCTAGCATTACGCAGTTCTTTACACTACACTCATACATAATTTCTCTGGCCAGTGAAATGAACACAAAATAGAAAACAAATAAGCATAGTAGCAACGCTACTGAGAAGGAGAGCAGTGCACCTGAAATGCACAGAAGATTTTGAAATATAATTTACCTACAATGTAATCGGCAGCATTATTGCTCTTGGTAAAAAACAAAAATTTGCAATATAATAACACAGAGAGCGGGAGAAAACAGAGTAGTGATGAAATAGCTAGAAATAGCCACTACTACTCACCAAGCCCGGGGATCTCAATGCCGAGCATGTCCAGCAAGTCGCGTTCCCAGTCCAGGAGATCCGTCCAACGGTGGGTGGCTTGGTTGTAGGTGCGCCGGACCCCAGAGTGTTGAAACATGGCCCTGCACACCTTCTCCCACTGCTTCCGGCCCTCCCGGAGCCCGTAGCCGCTAGCGATCTTGCCGCCTCCCATGATGGTCCTGGGGAGGCGGCGCTGGACATAAAAGACTAGTGCGGCCACCTCCTCCGCACTAAAAATCTCCCGAGCTATAACTTGCTCCCCCCTCATATGCCCGCACGGGAGCCGGGCACTGGGTGCGGGACCCTTCCCCTTCTCGTGCTGCTTCCCGGCTCCCCTTACCATGGTCTGGGGAGAAAGGAAGGTAAATAATAACTAAGAAATAGAATAGGGAAGAAGAAAAGAAAAGAGTTAAAAAAAGTAGTTTAAAATTACCCAAAAGTAGCAGAAAACACAAAAATATAGAGCTAGAAAAATAGAGGGATAGATAATAAGTAAAAGAGATTAAAAAAAAAGCAAAGGATGGCAGAGATTGACAGAGGATACAGAAAGCATGCCCAGAACCATAGCAATGAATGAAAAACAAGATGGCCGCCCCCGTTCACGACCGCGTGGGTAAGGTTGCGCGAGATTTCCCCCGCGATCACACGCGAACATGTACTAGCGAGCTGCACACTTTGCGAGATTACACATAGCGCCCGGAAACGGAATTACGTCACGTAAACAAGATGGCCGCGCCCATGTACGACCGCTAGGGTAACTTCGCAAATGTTGCGCTACAAGCGGCTTGCGAAAACGCAAAAATCACGCGAACTAACACGCCGCAAAAAAAACAAATTGTGTATTCGCATGAATTCGCGGCTTCCGAAATCGATCTCGCCCGAATTCGCGCCCCGTGAATCGTGCGAAATTGCAGAAAAACTATTTTTGCAAACCTGAAAGCACTCAGCAGGTGCAAAAGTTCAATCTTTGCGAACTGGTAAAAAACCCTCGCGAAACGACAGAAACACTTGCAAACCCCCCCCAAAAAAAACGCAAAATTCGCGAGAGTTCGTGAATTTTGCGGATTGCGAACCTGTAAATACGCAATTTTGCGGATTGCGAATCCGCAAAATTCGCCCATACTTAGTTGATTTGGCTGACGTTGCTATCATCATGAGCAATAGCAGGCTGACCAAGATGACACCAACGGACAACAGGCAGTGTGACCTGGGAATGAGAGGCACACAAGGGGTCAAGTACATAATAATTTCATTCAGACATGGTCATGTTGAATAGACTAAGGTTGTACTACACTTGTACATTCCAAGTTCACACATTGCTCGTCTGTGTGTGGCATTACATCTGCACCTGTGTGACACTGCACAACAAACATCAAAGTGACATTGCATACAGTCAGCTGGACACACAGCATGCTTCCCATTCAACTCTATGGTATATGCGTGAACAAAATGCAACTAGGACTCACCATTATGAAAAGAAGTTGCGGATGAGGTGACTCTGGATATCATCTTCAACCTCCTCGTCACTGGTATCCTGGCCAAGTCCTTCATCCTCCACAGGCGGATGTTCCAGCTCATCAGGATCTAGGATGAGTGGCACGGCCTCCTCCACTGCCATGTTGTGTAGCATGCAGCACACGGTGAAGATGTCACACACCTTGAGTGGGGTGTATTGGAGGGCTCCGCCTGTGTTGTTGAGGCACCTGAACCGGCTCTTCAGGAGTCCAAATGTTCGCTCTATCACCCGCCTGGTCTGCCCATGAGCATTGTTGTACCGCTGGTCTGCAGCTGTTCTGGGGTTGCGTAGCGGAGTCATGAGCCACGGCATGTTTGGATATGCTGCGTCTCCTGCAAATTGACATCATTGAAATGAGTGTGTAATATGATGCAGTTAAGGAAATACTGACATACAGACATGCATGAGTAACAGAGTTTACCCACCAACAAGACATGCCCGATGGTTGCGCAGATGCAGCATCATCTGTGGTACCCTGCTACTCCACATGATAAATGCATCGTGGCACGATCCTGGAAAACGTGTACAAACATGGGAGATCAGCATGTTGGCAAGACACACCACCAGGGCATTTATCGAGTGGTAATGTTTCCTGTTGCGGTACGCTTGCTCCTGAGCCTGTGGTGGCACCAGAGAAACATGTGTTCCACCAATAGCACCAATTACATGTGGCATGCGTCCCAGGCCATAGAATTTCCCCTTGACATCTGTCAACTGTGCAGGAGTAGGGAATGTTATGAATTCATCTATGTGCACCAACATGGCTGCCAATACATCACGTAAGACCCTGCTGAACATTGTTTGGGACATCCCTCCACATCAGCTATGGTAAATTGGAACATACCTGTGACAAAGAAATGTAGTGCTGCCATCACCTTTACCTTGGGTGTCAGCGCAGTTGGATACCTGTGTCGTGGTTGGAGATGTGGTTCCAGCCTGTCCGTCAGGTCCTGAATCAACTTTCGTGTGAAGCGGTAACGCCGTATGCAATCACGTTCCCTCATGGCATCCAAGTCTGGTAACAGCCTTGCTAGAGGGGATGCCCTGCACAACATATAAAGGAAAAAAGGGTACAACTGTCAGACAAAGACAATTACAATGTACATGGTACAAGCAACACTGCTTCAACAAATCTAATGATTTTTGAGTCTGGTGTGGGCTACACATTGAGGACACATGTGCCAGCTGGCTGTCACTCCTCCATGATAACTGATAGACCTGTTGTCTGTGGAATGGACATGACATTCAAACAAATGATCTGCTGGGCTGGTCTGAGTGAGCAGGACCATGTATCATGTCAGTGACACACGACACGTGAACTGCATGAGGAGGTTGTCTGCACATTCAGACAGCTGACAGCAATGCACACACCCACATCACATGTGCCATCATTTGCACATAACAGACATATTGTGCTTGAGGTGTGCATTTGCAACAACTACAACATGGACATTATCAGACTGCAGATATGTATGTTTGGGGACAAATGGTCTAAAATGCCATCACACATATGAGCGGATGATTTGTACCAGTAGCATGATGTGCGTACATGTGTAACCCTGTCATCACAGCAAAGACCCATCATAGATGCTCCTCCAGCAGATGAACTTGACAGTATACAAACAGCATGCACAATTTCGCACATGGCACACACATGACGTGGTCACACACGGTCATGCTGGGCGTCAATTTTACTTCTGTGACAGTAGGCATATTGCTGTCATCATGTGACAGATGCCTGTACTGAATGTTGTGCCATACCAGTGTTGATGTGCATCACAATATGTTCAAAATGTAACTCAGGTGAGAAGTATTGAATGTATCTGGAACACATGTGCACCGTGATTAATGACATGTCTGAACAGCTCTTCCCACATCAACTGTGCCACAATATCACATTCCCTGTGCTATATCACTGTCTGCCACACATAGGGCCTGCTGATGTAAGGATGCCATGCACATCTATACATCCACATGCTCAAAATGAGCCTACACCTACATCCCTGCCATGTGATTTCCTGGTATCACTCTCCCTATGTTGACATGAATGAGCTTATGTATGCAGCCTACACATGCATTTACTTGAGCATGTCAAACGCACTGTACCCCGATTGAACGTGCATGTGTACGGCTCGTTTCCCTATTGCATTATAGCTATACGCGAGCAATGCGTACCCCAAGTGAACATGCGTGTGTACCGGTCGTTACACTACTGCATTGTAGCCATATGTGAGCAGAGCGTACCCCGATTGAACGTGCATGTGTACGGGTTGTTTCCCTACTGCATTGTAGCCATACACGAGCAGAGCGTACCCCGATTGAACGTGCGTGTGTACGGGTCGTTTCCCTATTGTATTGTAGCTATACGCAAGCAGAGCGTACACCGATTGAACGTGCGTGTGTACGGGTCGTTTCCCTATTGCATTGTAGCTATACGCGAGCAATGCGTACCCCAAGTGAACGTGCGTGTGTACGGCTCGTTTCACTACTGCATTGTAGCCATGCGCGAGCAGAGCGTACCCCGATTGAATGTGCGTGTGTATGGGTTGGTTCCCTACTGCATTGTAGCCATACGCGAGCAGAGCGTACCCCGAATGAACGTGCGTGTGTATGGGTCGTTTCCCTATTGTATTATAGCTATACGCGAGCAGAGCGTACCCCGATTGAACGTGCGTGTATACGGGTTGTTTCCCTATTGCATTGTAGCTATACGCGAGCAATGCATACCCCAAGTGAACGTGCGTGTGTATGGCTCGTTCCCCTATTGCATTGTAGCTATACGCGAGCAGAGCGTACCCCGATTGAACGTGCGTGTGTACGGCTCGTTTCCCTATTGCATTGTAGCCATATGCGAGCAGAGCGTACCCCGATTGAACGTGCGTGTGTACGGGTCGTTTCCCTACTGCATTGTAGCCATATGCGAGCAGAGCGTACCCCGATTGAACGTGCGTGTGTACGGGTCGTTTCCCTATTGCATTGTAGCTACACGCGAGTAATGCGTACCCCAAGTGAACGTGCGTGTGTATGGCTCGTTTCACCATTGAATGAGTTGCATTTGCGACGGCAATCGCACCGTACTTGTGTGGGGATTCCAGAAAATACATAGGGAACATCTAGGGGAACAGTGGAATGGTTAGAATGCAGCCAGGTTGTCAAGGAAACAGAGATTTTAGAGTGTTCTACAGGTGTTCTTGAACATTCAGTTTGGCAAAACTATACAATGTTGCAAAAGTTGTTGTTGAGCTCAGGCTCAGTTTTCAAACCATGCAAATGTGTGTCACGGCCTTATGTGTCATGGTATTGGATGAAACTTAGGATGCAAACTATTCTGGCCTATCACACAGTACTCCTTGGACTCACAGACCCTCAGCAGCACAGATATAAGGCAGCATGTGGCTGTGAGAGGGCACTTGCCTGCACAACATTGGAGTGGACAACACAGCTGCTGTCTCTGTATCCTCTGGACCCTGATTAGCTGAGCATGGAGAGGGCACCTGCATTCAGTGAGGGGGAGAACAAGGCCCTGCTGAATGCCCTCCTGCCTAACTACAGCAAGCTGTATAGGAGACCAGAGGAGCAGGTGAGTGATGTGTGCACTACCCTGGACTGTGCACCTGTTGTGTGTGTGACACTACAGCCATTGTGTATGCATTGTAAATAGATGCTATGTTGTTTGGAGTGAGTGCCGGTGTGTACAGTGTGGTCTCTCACATGCAGTTAAAGATGTGGTGTAATAGTGTTTACTGCTCCTCAGCATTGTGCTAACTGTGACATTAACTGCAATGTGAATCACACTTTCTGCTGTGCCACACCTTGCATGTTCTTTTTGGATGTTTTCCTGAGCTGTTGCAGTGTTCCCCCATGAATGACATATGAATGTACTCACTGTAGATGGATTTGTTCATGACATGTGTGCCTGTTGGACAAAAGCATGCTTTGAAGTGATGCACATTGAAGAGTGTGATAGATCTTTGTCACCTGGCAAATTGTGTTGGTGATGTTTTGCAAGACTGGTGCATGACGTATGCCGCAGCTATACCCATGTGATGAGACAAGTATGCTGCACTGTGTGCATGACTTGGACAGTTAGCTTGAGGCCTGTGTCACATCTTTTGCAGGTGTGACATGTGCTAAGTGATGTTGTATACACTGTTGACAATGACAAGCAGATGAGCTGTACCAGGGTGTGCATGTGTGTTCTGAAGATGGTTATTTGGTGTAGTGGGGTGTGTGACAGCATGTCATGTGCTGCAGTGCACCCTAATGTAGCATATATTGCTCAGTGTGTGCCATGCTCAAAGAGTGGTTTGCACCCCTTATGGCATCTGTAGCCTTTCGATGGCATGTAGTGCATTGTTGTTTGCTCACAGGCCACATACACATGGACAATGATGCTAGTGTGGTCAGCATCCTATGGCCTGTTGTCATCGTCTATTTGGTGCAAGTGTGTGTCTTTGGGACATGGACCAGGTGTACTGATGTTGTCTCACTTTATATTTGTGACAGGTATCTGCCTATGAGAAGGGTGACATCTGGCTGGACATCGCCAGGGCTGTCAGGAGTGAGGGGGGCCTCGCAGGAGGCTCAGTAACATCAGGAAGAGGTGGCACGACATCCGGTGCTGGACCCGCCGCATCGCCAGGGTACAGCACAAGCTGGAAGCTCCATGCCGGCATGGCGGCACCCGCCACCTCACCCCCCCACATGCTCTGGGTCCTGGAAGTGGTGTTCCCAGACCTCCATAGGCAGTTGCAGGAGGGACAGCAGCAAGAAGGGGGTAGGTACATGTCTGTTTGTTGTCATGTGTGTCACATGCTACCTGCAGTGCTCCGAGGCATGGTAACACTCCCACAGTTGGAGTGATGTGGTCAGACAGGCACTTTATGCATTGGCATAAGAGTGGCCCAGTTTCAGCAGATGCTTCTTTACATGCCTTGCCCTACTCCACATTTGACCAGCGCTTTGGCTATTGATTGTTTTTCACATGTACTCCTACGGTGCACTGTCTTCGTATGCATATTCCTTTGCACATCATCATGTTGGAGGGAGGTCTGTGACACCTGTTGGTACCTTACATGTAGCACCACATGTGCACTGTGTCTGCCCTTCTTCATATTTTGGCACTGATCAGGAGTCTCAACATATGTTTTCTGCACGAGTCAGCCTCAGTGGCCTTTGTCCATGGTACACTTTCTAATTGTCATGTGTTAGCTACAGGTGCACACTGTACATGTAAACTAATTTTGGCTTGTGCATACTCACACTGGGCGATGCATGTGTGCATATACTCAAAATATGTTGCATGTTGTTTGTAAATAATATTGATGGTCCGCCACACAATGTGACTTTGGGTGTAGACAGCTGTGATGCCAGTCTGAGGTGATGGAACACTTGGTTCAGGTCCCTGGATGGCATCACATGGCAGTTCGGGCAGGACTTTTCCCATGTGGCACAGGGTCAAAGCGATTCAAACATGACCAGGTCTGGATTTAGGTGGCAGGGTGGGCAAATGAACAGTGATTCATCATCAGCTATCCTGTTGCCAGGCAGTGGCTCATCATTGTGTCTCTCATACAAGCTTTTGCCTTGCCTGTTACTTGTATCCTACTATACATTGAGCGTTGTGTCTCTTACAATTGCCCAAGACTAGGCTTAGCATTGTGCAGAATTCAGTGGCATGTGACTCATGATGCATGCCATGTTTAGAAATGTGCCCAAATGATTTGTAGCTGACATGTCTGATGTGTACAGGTGACTGATATGTTTTTCTTATTCTCCTTGCCAACAGCATCATAACCACAATCTGGAGGAGACACAGGCGCGGACCAGACAGAGGGACCCAGCGACAGTGCCACCTGCTTTGAGGAGTCAGAGGGAGGCAGTGGCACGGAGGGTGAGGAGAGTCAGACGGCCTGACCTCATGAGCATGACACCTAATACCATGCGGACGGCTCGGAATCAGACTCTCCGGAGGAGGGGGAATATGCAGCTGTGCCATTTTCTACATCTTTGTCTGTCCCCTCCTCCTCCAGTACCATCTCCACCCTCCCAGTTGTTAGGGTCCCTAGGGTCCGTGCTAGCCCCCGTGTCTCCTTTGTTCCCGGCACCGCAGCCCCTGCCCCTGTCTCCCCTGCTGCCCTCAGTGCTGAGTCTGTGGACCTACTCCAGCAAATTCTAGTAGGTCAGACATCCATGTTGACTGTCCTCGATGGACATACACAAATGATGACACAGTTGTTGTCGTTCATGGAGGGCATGTCATCTGCCATGTCTGATCTATGTCGGAGTGTGGCTGCCATAGAGTCATCACTGACGGCAGCACTGTCCACCCAGCAGAATCTGCCCCCCCTTCAGACCCATCCACCTCAGCCTCTCCCATACCTACCCAACGTACACGCAGACACCACAGGTCAGACACCACAACAGACACACCCAGCACACCCACACAGCAGACAAAGCGCAAATCTCCATGCACCCAATCTCAAGGGGATGTAGGCACACCCACAGGGAGAGGGGACACACGTCACACACGCATCCACAGACCCACGACAACAGACTCACAGCACTCTACCTCCACCCCCAAGGTGGTAGTTTTTCTGAACTGGCTGAAGTGTGCAGCCAAGTATATCTAGCCACATTCTGCGAGGCACCGGCCAGGGTGGAGGGATCCACACCACCTGCACCCACTACACCTGTCCTTCCCTCTCCTGTCCCTGTGGTGCCGGAGGATTCCCCAGATGATGCCCCCACTGTTTCCACAGACGATTGAACTCTATGTGCAGGCAAGTTTGGGTGTGACAACATCCAGGATGCCACAACCTTTTTTCAACGTTATTTGGACTGGCCTTTGGACTTCTGTGAGCATGGACTCATATTTATGTTTTATCTTTTGATGCGGCTGAATAAAGCTTTTGATTTTTGGATCAGTACTTTTGCTTTTCTGATAATGGCTTTGACTGCTGTGTGCCTGGGAGCTGGTGTGATGTTCACATTTGGGTATCATGTGTCTATTTCCTGATGGTAATGAGGTTAACCATGGTATGTTTCTGCTTTCACTGCTGGGCACTGCTGGGACTCATAGCCACACACACCCTATGCTGCTGGGCACTGCTGGGCACTGCTGGGGGTCTTAGCCACACAAACCATATGCTGCTGGGCACTGCTGGGGGTCTTAGCCACACACACCCTATGCTGCTGGGCACTGCTGGGGGTCTTAGCCACATACACCCTATGCTGCTGGGCACTGCTGGGGGTCTTAGCCACACACACACTCTAATGCTGGGCACTGCTGGGCACTGCTGGGGGTCTTAGCCACACACACACTCTAATGCTAGGCACTGCTGGGCACTGCTGGGGGTCTTAGCCACACACACACTCTAATGCTGGGCACTTCTGGGGGTCTTAGCCACACCCACCCTATGCTGCTGGGCACTGCTGGGGGTCTTAGCCACACACACACTGTAATGCTGGGCACTGCTGGGCACTGCTGGAGGTCTTAGCCACACACACACCCTATGCTGCTGGGCACTGCTGGGGGTCTTAGCCACACACACACTCTAATGCTGGACACTGCTGGGCACTGCTGGTGGTCTTAGCCACACACGCACTCTAATGCTGGGCACTGCTGGGCACTGCTGGGGTCTTAGCCACACACACACTCTAATGCTGGGCACTGCTGGGCACTGCTGGGGGTCTTAGCCACACACACCCTATGCTGCTGGGCACTGCTGGGGGTCTTAGCCACACACACACTCTAATGCTGGGCACTGCTGGGCACTGCTGGGGGTCTTAGCCACACACACGCTATGCGGCTGGGTACTGCTGGGGGTCTTAGCCACACACACCCTATGCTGCTGGGGGTCTTAGCCACACACACCCTATGCTGCTGGGCACTGCTGGGGGTCTTAGCCGCACACACCCTATGCTTCTGGGCACTGCTGGGCACTGCTGGGTGTGTTTTACACTCATCACTTAGATGTGACGTAACATACACATACATTACTGACGTATGTCCCACACGTCTCACCATTCCACTGGTGATATGCGGTATCGTACCGTACCCCGAGGTCGATGACGTAGGTGAGGCACGTCTCACTATTACACTGGTGATATGCGGCAGCGTACCGTACCCCGAGGTCGATGACGTAGGAGCGGCACGTCTCACTATTACACTGGTGATATGCGGTAGCGTACCGTAACCCGAGGTCCATGACGTAGGTGCACCACGTCTCACTATTACACTGGTGATATGCGGTAGCGTACCGTACCCCGAAGTTGATGATGTAGGTGCGCCACGTCTCACTATTACACTGGTGATATGCGGTAGCGTACTGTACCTCGGGGTCAATGACGTAGGTGCGGCACATCCCACTATTACAATGGTGATGTGCAGTAGCGTACCATACCCCGAGGTCGATGACTTAGGTACGGCACGTCTCACTATTACAATGGGGATATGCGGTAGCATGTGGCGCAAAGTACCCAGACATTACAGGCGTGCAAAGGTGATGTGCACGTGTGGCTCCACACACAGGTATACTTCAGTTGTTGGGGTTCGTTGTACTCACCGTCTGCGCCGTTGTCGGTTTCTATGTACGAGGTGGTGGGCGTACAGGACTGGGATGACACAGACGATGGGGTTCATGTCTTGTTTGTCGCGCACCGGGTTGCGGTTCGTGCCGGACTCTGCTTTTACGGCAGTTTTGAGCTCTCGTAGCAAAAGAGCCGTACGGAGTATCTGCAGCACGGATCGTACTTCCTGGTGCGGATGACGTGGTCTATTTACTTTCGGACGTCGCGTGGAGCGTCGGCCGAATGCAAATCATATGGACTTGCGATTTGTACGGAGTTTGTTACGAGTTGTACGGAGTGACGCTTTTGGTTGGGATCGTACTTGCTGAATCATACGGGGATGTTTACGAGTACGAATCGTACGGGGAAAAACGGTCCGTACGTAGATTCGGAGCGCTTTTTACCGGATCGGAATCGACCCCATAGTGTATCAAATTACATGTATATATTTTTTTTCCAATTGCAGGAACGTTTTTATAATCGCTCAAACGTCCGGAATATACACTTTACAAATAGTTATTCTAAATGTGAGAAGGAACAAGTATGAAAGGGCGATGTTATCCAACTCCACATTAAGATAGCAACAATTACCAATCATAACATCTTTCTTTTACTATCTTTTAGATGTAGAGCTTCAGGGTGCATTATGTCCAGCACGTGGTGAAAAACACACCGGTGACAGAAAGGTGAGCTGCAAATATTCTTTTCAGTCAGTCCCTCACTTCCTCTCTCCTTTCATAAAAAAATTACACACAATGTTAACTTCCTTTTTATCTTACAGGTTGTGTTTCACAAACTGGCGTTACTCCCCCCAAAAAAACCTACAAAGCTCTATGTTCGTATATTCGACCTGTTCTAAGGCCAAGATGCTCCCCCCACCGCCCCAGTCTTCTGACTGCTGCCCCTCGCTGCTGCTGGGAGTTCGAGGCCCTCCTCCACCCGTAGGCTCCTGCCTGCGCCTCATCCCTGGTGGCCCAGTGGTGGGCGGTAAGTATTCGGTCTGATCTGCTGCCTGTTTCCCGTATTTGTATTGTGTTTGTTGCCTGTTTTCTCTGTGTGCTGCTTTAGTGACTGTGTCCCATATTTGTATTGTATTTGTTGCCTGTTTTCTCTGTGCTCTGCTTTAATGACTTTTGCCTGTATTTGTTGCCTGTATTTGTTGCCTGTTTTTCTGTGTGCTACTTAAATAACTGTTGCCTGTTTCTTTCTGCTGTTCCTTTAGTTTGTTGCCGCCCCGCTCCCTGCACTCCCCGCATTCCTTTCCCGCCACTGCATCCCCTGTGGCCCCGCCCCTCCTCCCCCATTTGCTTCCCGCCACCCGCCTCCCAGCTGCTCCTCCCTCGCTCCACCCCTTCTTAATGCAGGAGGCAAGCCCGTGTCTGCCTGGACTGCGCCCCGCGCCAGAACCCCTGAACCCCTCGCACCCCACCACACCATACCCAGCCTCAGCTACGATGCCATCTCTCACCATGCTCTCAACACCAGCCGAGACCAACGCTGCAACCAGGACGCCCTGAAACGCACCCACTGATCCTTTTCCTGCCGCAGCTGCAGCTTCACCTGCAACAGAACCACCAGACCATCAAGGACCAGATCCAACCACCTCCGCTGCATACTCCTCAAAACCCGCTCCGAACGCAGACACGCCATCTAACACTGGGCCCTGCTCGACGCCACTGCCCCGGATGTAGCCTTCCTGACCGAGACGTGGTGGAACGACTCCTCTGCACCAGACATCGCCATTGCCATCCCAGACAGCTACAAGATCACCCGCAGGGACCGCGCCAACGACATCGGAGGAGGAATTGCCATCGTCCACAAGTCCACCCTCAAGGTCACCACCCACGCAGACGACACCCTCAACGCCGCCGACCACCTGCACTTCCGGATCCACACCGACCCACACACCACCCTCAGAGGAACACTCATCTATACCCCTGGACCCCGGGCCCAGTTCTGTGACTCCATCGCCAACCTCGCCCGCACCCACATACTCACCTCCATGGACTACATCCTCCTCAGGGACCTGAACTTCCACCTCGAGAACAACAACGATGTCAACTCCACCACGCTCATCGGCAACCTCGCCAACCTCGGCCTCAGACAACTCGTCACTGCACCCACCCTCTCCGCCGGCCACACGCTGGACGCCATCTTCTCCCGCCGACTGGATGAGGAGTAGCCGGCTGAAACTGAACTCGGACAAGATGGAGGTCCTCATCCTCGGACCCAACCCCCGGCCTGGGACGACTCCTGGTGGCTGACCACTCTCGGGACAGCACCGACACCCACCGACCACGCACGCAATCTAGGATTCATCCTCGACTCCTCCCTCTCCATGTCCAAACAGGTCAAAGCCGTCTCCTCCTCCTGCTACAACACCCTCCGCACGCTTCGCAGGATCTACAAGTGGATCCCGACCGAAACAAGAAGAACGGTGACACAGGCCCTCGTCAGCAGCAGGCTGGACTACGGCAATGCACTCTATGCCGGAATCCCAGCCAAACACCTACGACGACTACAGCGCATCCAAAATGCCTCCGCCCGACTGATGGTCAACGTCCCCCGCCGCAACCACATCACCCCCCACCTGACAAACCTACACTGGCTCCCCGTCGACAAGAGGATCACCTTCAAACTCCTCACCCACGCACACAAAGCACTCCACAACACCGGACCAGCCTACCTGAACAGCAGACTGAGCTTCCACACCCCCACCCGCCAGCTCTGCTCCACCAGCCTCGCCTTCGCCACCATCCCCCACATCCAACGAACAACCTCCAGCGGCAGATCCTTCTCCTATCTCGCCGTCAAGACCTGGAACAACCTACTTAACCACCTATGGCAGACCGAATACCTACTCACCTACAGAAGACTCCTCAAGACCTGGCTCTTCGAGCAGTAGCGAAATCCCCCCCCCCCACCACCAGCGCCTTGAGACCCTTACGGGTGAGTAGCGCATTTTACAAAGACCATGATTGATTGATTGATTGATTGATATTCTGCGATGATGCGTAGCCACTGTAACAACGACTGAGGAGCCTGCTTCGACATGTAGTGCACCCTCTTTGAATGACGCCAATGGCACAAGGTGAGCAAAGAAGCTTGTTTCCGAAACAACAACAAGATATATGTGAAAGGAGAGAATATGTAGTATGCAGCAGGTGCGCAATACCCATTAGGCTAACAGGGCTTCAGCCCTCCACCCGTTGTATGTGCCTCTTCCACATTTTAATGTCCTTTTTTCTCTCTCTTTCTTACCGTCTCTCACATCGTTTTTTTTATTTAGTTGAGTTTAAGTGGTGATCTCTGTTGACTACAGTGAAGCCTGCTTCCAGACTTAGCGGTACAAAAGGGGGTGGTGATGGACGGAGCATTCGAACCAATAAAACACTCACACCCAGTCAAGAGATCTGGGTTTAATCCATCACCGTTCTTTAGCCCACTCTGCCACCCCAGTTCAGACATGGCTATATGCAAATCAGTCTGAACCTGTGCCTCATGGGAACAGTCCAGCCCGTACTGCCAAGCCATGCCTTCCCTGTACCGGAAACAAGCTTCCGAGGACCGGTTTCTGGCATTACAGCCGTCTTCAGCCCGGCTTGCTTGAATCCAGTGGCAAAGTGAGCAAGGGACTCACGTCTGAGCATACTCTGCCACACTTATGGCGGCCAAAAGCGGTACAAAAGGGGCTGGTGATGGACAGATCATCCGAACCAATCAAACACTCACACCCCGTCAAAAGATCTGGGTTTAATCCATCACCGTTCTTTAGCCCACTCTGCCACCCCAGTTCAGATGGCTATATGCAAATCAGTCTGACCCTGTGCCTCATGGGAACAGTCCAGCCCGAACCACCAAGCCATGCTTCCAGACTTAGAGCACCCTCTTTTAATCATGCCTATGGCACTATGTGAGAAAGAAACTTGTTTCCGAAACAACAACAAATTATCTGTGAAAGAAGAGAGTGGGTAGTGTGTAGCAGCTTGACTGCGTAGAAATATACAATTACCTCTGAGCAGTGAGAATAGATAGGTTACAGCAGTCTGAGGAAATATTAAAATAGAGTTTTTTCTCCAGTATTAACTGCTGCTTCTATAATTTCTCTTACAGTTTAAAGTCGTTCTCTTTCTTTATCTCTCTCACTCTCTCTCACATCATTTCTCTTCCTCTTTTAAAGTTATGGATGCTGGTGTCCACTCTGCTGTGTATAACCTTAGTTGAGTTCAAGTAGTGAACTTTGTTGGCCACAGTGAAGCCTCCTGTGACACGTAGTGCACCCTCTTTGAATCACACCAATGGCACTAGGTGAGCAAAGAAACTTGTTTCCAAAACAACAACAAGTTATCTGTGAAAGGAGAGAGTGGGTAGTGTGCACCAGCTTGACTGTGTTGAAATATACAATTACCTCCAAGTAGTGACAACAGATTGGTTACAACAATCTGAGGAACAGATCTACAAGCTTATTGCATTACTTTTATGTCACTTTTAACATGGGAAAAGTGGCGCAAGGAGCTTGTAAATCTGTGTTTGACTTCTCAGGAAAAACTCTCAACTCCAGACTCTGCGAGTCAATGAGGTGCAACAGTCTAGGTACGCAATATTCGGGACTCACCGCTATGCAGTGGGAGTGTATGGGATATACTCCTTTGGAAGAAAAACAACACACAGATACCTCCTTACAGTGGAACTTGTTGTAATATAGAATCCTGAGTATATATAAAAAAAAGGAAAAATGTACGTATTCAGTTGTATGGACTATGCTATTATAACTCTTTATACTATCTTTCGGATCAGTAAACTTGAGGGTGCACTCTGAAGCAGCACATCCGTGGACACACAACGGAGGTAAAAGGTGAGCTATGAGTATTTTTTCCAGTATTAACTGTTCCATCTATAACTTTCTCTCACAGTTTAAATGTTGTTTTCTCTCTCTTTCTCTCTCTCACTCTCTGTGACATCATTTCTCTTTCACTTTTAAAGTTATAGACACTGCAGTCTTTGACGTGTAGAAGCAGAGATAAATTCAAGTTGTGAATTCTGTTGGCCACAGTGTTTATACAAGATAAGCACAGCGGCCTAGATATACAAGCCTCCAATGAAATGAATTAGGAAAAAATCGGCGTATTTACAAAACCATTGCGCCACTTTCGAGTCACGAAAGCAGTAGGCACTTCAATATAGACACCACTTGAACGTGGGAGTATAACAGAAGTGAAATTTACCAGGCACACTGCACATGTAAAATCCTAGGGTCATATTATCAAGCAAGGGTGATACATTATCGCCACTTTTATCGGCAGGAAACTGCTGCTAAAGCGATGATAATGGGCTTGATAATATGCCCTGTGAATTCCGATAGAAGCCCAGGTTCTGGTGTTAACCTGAGCTTCTATGGGCATTCACAAGGGCAGTTTCCTGCCGATAAATGCGGTGGTAATGTATCGCCCTTGCTTGATAATATGGCCCCTACTGTTTCCTTGACTTGTAATGTTTGACCTCATTTAGTCACATCAACTTAATTTTAAACACTAATTTTTCTTTTTGTTTTGCAATTACCAATCGTATGTCTATTGGAGTCTATATCATAATTTGTTTATAATATTGTTGTATTAAAGTTATTTTTGTAGTTCTTTATTATATTATTATCTTTCAGTTACGTTTCCAGTTATTGTTGTTTTAATAAAAGTTAATTAAAAAACTATATACGTCTTTTTTTGGGGGGGTGACGGTCCACAATAGAAATAATGTTTATAATTTGAAGTAGTATGGTAAGCCGTTTGAGAGTAGGTTTGAAAAGTACTGGCTGTACAAAAAGTTATATTTACTCTGGATCCTCTACAAGACAGAAAGGAAAGCAAACTAAAACAAAACACTGTGTACCAGATTTACAACCCCGTTGCGCCACTTTCACGTGCGAAGCCAGCCTCCTACAAAATTAAAAGTGTGTGGGCCTCAATGACGCCCATCCAAACCCAGAAACGATCACTCCCCGGAGATTTGTATATTGTGTGAGGGCGGGGCTGTGTGGCGCTCCGCCTGGTGCCCTTGAGAGCCCTGGAGTCTGCAACGCCCAGACCCGGTTCCTGCAGTGTCCTCGGGGGAAACAACCATTACAACGCGGTCATAACCACGCGTGACTGTCACCACGAAGCCACTAGCACGCATATGGCTTTACCACGCATGCCTTTACCAAGCATGCCTTTACCACGAGTATGCATTTACCACGCATGATAAAGGCATAAGCATGGTAATGGCTTTGTGGTGAAGGACATGCGTTGTAATGGCTGTGCTTCAAATTCGTTTTTAGGTATGTGTGTGACCAAGTCTGTTAAGGACAAGGACAAACAATGTGGTGTCTGTGGCAGGAAATCTCATGGATCAGAGAGAAGGTAGGCCGGAGGTAAAATAAATATGAAAGGGGCAGGTATAAAAAAAATGACGGAGGAAAACTACTAAAATGGCGGAGGACGGAGTATGCAATCAAGAATTGGCGCCCCAGGCAACACGTTAAAAAAAAACATATAGATCTATTATGAATATTATTATTAATATATTAGAAAAGTGTAGCAGAAGATGAGGCACAGCCCCTGAGAACAAAGCGGCAATTTAATACCTGAAATGAGGAGAGTGTGGCTTTACGAACTTGAAAAGGAAAGAAGCGTGGTGTTGGAAACGAGGCTACGCATGCGTAGAGACTATAACTGGTGCAGAAAAAAAAACGTAAAGAAACAACCTCAGAGGTGTACACATGGACCATAGAGGAGCATACCAGGAACTACGGGGTATGTCACTGTGAAGGGAAGGTGAATCGGAAAGAGAGGGGAGTACGAGAGTGCATGTTTGACACATAAACAGAAATGTAGAGAGGGAGTAGAAGAGCTGCCCAGAGTGAAAGTTTAAGCGCAATAGGTAGTTTAGCACATACCATATGTGTGGTAAAGGCATGCATGATGAATGCGTGCATTGTTATATGATACATTAAGAACGCGGGAAGCCTGTAAGACTGTGCGGACATAGTGGCTCCCTTCACAATCCCCAACATTTTTTATAAGACCCGGAGGATAAGATCCCAAGAAATATTAGAACGTTCTGATAGAGGCTAATTTTTCAATGGAAAAAGTAAATGTTCCACACCTAGTTCATTGTGGCACCCTGTTGTGCATGCCCTGGATGCACAATTCATAACCCTGTGATTTCTAAAAAAACATTATTTTAAATGTTTGGCCTTTGGGGTCCTAGTGGGACCCCCTGAGCAGGCCTAGGGGATCAGGGTGTTTCTACCCTGCTCCCTTTGTGTGGCGTTTCGCTTTTCTTTTGCTGCTTTCTTGTGCCGCGGTTCAGAATTAGCATTTAAAAAACCTTAGAAATTCACTGAAAAAACAATAGCTTTCACACATGTTATAGTTAGCTGGACATTTCACTCATACAAAACCATTGAAATTCCCCGTTATAGTTAGTTCAGCTAACTATAACTCACACGCCCGCAATGCACTGCTGATGACGTCGCATATTACATCACTCATGACATGGTCAGTGACATCACTCATAACATCACTGATGACATCTCAAATTACATCACTGATGACATCACTGATAACATCATCCTTGTGAAAGAGTGCCAGACCTCCTCTCAGCGTAAAATGACCTTTGATACACACATTCAAAAATAGAAATAAAAAATAAAATAAAAAATGGAGATACCAATACCAGTTACAACAACCAATTCAGTAATTCCAACATCTACATACACATCCACTCATTCACCAACAGTTCTATATAGTCACTCACTCATCATATGCACTCATACACCTATACATCCTGTTACACACCAACACTCATCCATACAGTTACTCACACACATACTCACACATGCAAATAAACTATCAAAAATCCATTTACTTGCATATACAGCTACACACACACCACTACACTCACTTATACAGAAAAGTACACATACTTACTCTCTTAAACAATCCCTTATAGAAACTCATACTTATTTATACAGGAACTCTTTCAATCTCTCACTCTCACATATACTCACTTATATACATCAATACTCACATATACTAGTTTAAAACATATGTAGTTACTCATAAAGATACTATTGAGACAGTCATTCACTCACTAACACACCCATACACACACTCATCCACCCATACAGTCCTGCACACATGCTGTCTTCAAAACACATACAAACAGTGAGTCAGTCATTCATGCATCTATGCACTAAGTAATACCCCCCACCAAACCAGACAGACACTCATACTGATACTCAAAAAACAACTAATAACCCATATAGACACTCATGTAGCTACTTACCAACCCATGCAGCCACTTATACACAAAGTGAGACACTGATACAAATATTTACATATTTGAACATTACTCGCTAATACATGTATTCACTAAGATACACTTAATAAGTCATTTATACAATCAATTTTACAAACAAAACATCCATTTAGACAGTAATTTACCCATTTATTCTTCCATCGACCTTTATGTATATACATATAAAAAACATATTTATTTTTCAGAAAGACACACATTCACTGGATGATGTCATCAGTGATGTCATCAGTGATGTCATTTGAGATGTCATCAGTGATGTCATGAGTGATGTCATATGTGATGTCATCAGCAGTGCATTGCGGGCACGCGAGTGATAGTTAGCTGAATTAACTATAATGGGAGAATTTCAATGGTTTAGTATGAGTGAAATGTCCAGCTAACTATAACATGTGTGAAACCTATGGTTTTTTCAGTTAATATATATATGTATACCTATCTGGATTCATGGTGATTTAACCTCATTACACTGTACTGTCAAGGTTACTTTGGTCTTCGCCTGCTTGAGTTCAAGTTTATTGAAACCAAGTAAAATCAGAAATTACTGCATATAATAAGCGGGATCAATAAACACTCATTCTAACTAACAGAAAAAGGATAAGATCCAAAAAACAGAAATAAGATGTAAAAGGAAAGTATACATTGTATGCGTAAAAGCTATATCAGGTGAAAGTAAAATAAAGGCAATAAAATACATCTGGCAAAGTTACAGAGGAAAAGGATTTTAAAAAAGACAACAAGTGGGAAGTTCAAGGGGGTTTGCGGACTTCATCAGAGTCAGCGATGGGATTAGTGATAACGGTGGTACCGGAAGGGGAGCAGTTAGATAAGTAGGAGGTGAGAGGAATCCACAGCAGATCTCTCTTAACAGCCAGGGAGATGGGGGTGACATAGTTGGTATCAAGCCTATGATTGAAGCAAATCGCATTCCACCAGGCAGAATAAGTGACGTTCGAGGAATCCTTCCAATTGGAGGTAATCAGGTGTAAAGCAACTGCGAGAAATAAATCTAGTAATTTAAAGTGAGAAGGGTGTTGAGGGAGATTTGGGGAAAGGGAACCCAATAGGATATTAGAAGGGAAAAGGGGAGATGTATAGAAAAGATAGTATTTATACGGGACCAAACTGAGTACCAAAAAGAGGTGATATTGGGACAATGAAAGAACATATGAGGCAAATCAGCATGAGTACAAGGGCAGGACCAGCAGGTAGGGGAAATGTCAGAGGAGAAGGAGGCCAGTTTAACCGGAGATAGTAGCAGACGTTGGTATACATAATACAAGGTTTGAGTGGTGTTAGCAGCTCTAGAGGTTTTATGAATTTTTAACCACATTTTATCCCATAAAGAGGTAGACCAAGATACTGATAAATCTCGTTCCCAAGCCAATTCAGTCTTTGTTTTAAGACGGAGAGGAGATTTTAACAAAGAATTATAGATGCTTGAAGCCGAAGGAGAGGAATACAATAGCGGGGAGAGAGTATCACAGAGGGGAGGTAAATCACAGGAGGAAGGAAGAGAATGAAGGTAAAGTAGAAGGGCAGGACGCAAAAGATCATATTGTGTCCGTGAAGAATTAGAAATATGAAATTGTGACTGAGGATCAGCAAAAGGAAGGGGGACATCATTATGAAGGAGCTGGGAGATCCACATCAAACCTCTAGATTTCCAAGAGTTCCAGAAAAAGGAACGGTTCTTAATTCGAAGCAATTTATTGTGCCAAATAGGCTGTTGATGAAGAGAAGCACAGGAGGGATACGAGGAAGGCAATAAAGGAGCCAAAAGATGTTGAGAGTGAGCAATGATGGGAGAGCGTGAGAGGGATGTAGCAGCAGAAAGAGTCAGAAATTCGGGGAAATCAAAGGGTGAGAGCAGAGCTTTTTCCAAGGACAACCAGACTGGGGGATAAGTAGGAAGATCAGTAGACAATCAACGGGAGGCTTATTTAAGAATAAAGGAGTAGTGATAAGATTTGAAATCAGGAAACTTAAGACCACCATTAGATTTACCTTTTTTAAATGAGGAAAGAGCAATGCGGGCAGGCTTGTTCTTCCAAAGAAATTTGGATAGAACAGAGTCTAAGCTGTTAAAGTAATATGAAGGAATCCGAACAGGAATCATAGATAGAGAGTAAAAGATAATAGGGGCCAACATAATTTTGATAGAATCTAATCTTTCCCACCAGGAAAGGAAAAGAGGATGCCACCTGGAGATAGAGTCTGACAATTTTTTCTTGATGTAGTCAAAGTTAGCTTTCAGAGTACTGGAGATAGTAGGGGAAAACCATAAGCCTAAATATTTTACTTTGGTTGGTTGCCAGGAGAAGCCAGTTTGGTCAAAATAATGTTTGAGACATAAAATATTAAGGGGTAGAACTTCACATTTATCCCGATTCAGACGATAGCCCGAAACTAAAGAGAATGCGTTAACCTGGCGGAGAAAAGAAGGGATAGACGAATCAGGATTCGAGCAGTATAAAAGAATGTCATCTGCATATACAGATAATTTAACCTGATTGAGGCCCGGGTTGTAACCTGTTATTTGAGAGTCTTGACGAATCTTAGTAAGACTCAAGAGCTACAATAAACAAAAGGGGAGATAGAGGACAGCCCTGACGGACTCCTCTTGAAAGGGAAAAATAATCAGAAGTTTTCCCATTAGCAAAAATGGAAGCTTTAGGACCAGAGTAAAGAAGAGAAATAAGGGAAATTAGCTTGGGAGGGAAGCCAATCCAGGAAAGAGCGCGAAACATAAAATCCCAACTAATCCTGTCAAATGCCTTCTCGGCATCCAGGGTGATAGCCGCGAGGGGAGAAGTAAAGGAAGAAGCCTTGCTGAGAAGATTGAATAAAACCCGGGAGTTGTCAGAGGAAAGACGTCCTTTAACAAAGCCCGATTGCTCAGGGCCAATAAGTTCGGGAAGAATAGGGTCAATACGCAAAGCTAACAATTTGGCAAATATTTTATAATCAGTATTTACAAGGGAAATGGGGTGGTAATTTTTGCAAAAAGCAGGGTCTTTACCCTCTTTAGGGATAAGACATATCATTGCTTCTTGAAATGTACCTTGAGAGAGACCGTTGGCAATAAAAGAGTTAAAGAGAAGGAGCAAACGGGGAGGAGAAGTTTAGAAAAACGTTGATAGAACTCAATGGTGAAGCCATCCGGGCCAGGGGCCTTACCATGTTTCAGGACTGAGATAGTGTGAGAAATTTCTGCTAAAGAAATATCCGCTTCAAGAGAGTGAAAGTCAACAGTAGGAGAAGGGGGAGGAGCAAGTGAGTGAAAATAGGAAGAGAGATCCGAAGGAAGTGGAATAGATTCAGGAGTATAGAGCTGTTTATAAAAAGTAACAAACTCCTGTAAGATATCAGCATCTTTGAAAAGAGACGTACCAGAGGAGTCAGTAATGGAAGAGATCCGGGTTCTATCCTGTCTAATCTTCAAATAGTTAGCCAAAAGTTTTCCCATTTTGTTTTGACCTCCGTAATAGCGGGCACTGCTTTTTAGAAGTAAGGGAGACGCGGCGTCAGTAGACAATTTGTTAAAGGTAATCTTGGCAGAAAGTAACTCTTTTAGAGATGAGTCTGAAGGAGCCCGATAATAAGAATATTCTAATTTTTTAATCCTGGCAAGGAGAAGAGAAGACTGCTTCTGAAAGGATCTTTTTTTCTAAGAAACATAGTTAATAATGAATCCCCTAGCCGCAGCTTTGAACGCGTCCCAGACCATAGTTGGAGAAGATTCAGGACTGGAATTAATGAGAAAGAACTCTTCTGCGAAAGAATTGAATTGGCCAGGGAACTTGGGGTCAGTAAGAAGGGAATTATTAAATCGCCATCGTCCACAAGGAGGGGAGAAGGGAATAAGATCAAAATCAACCAGAACAGGGGCGTGATCGGATATTAGGATGGAACCTATATCAGAGGAAAGAACATGTTGGGTCAGGGACTGACTGAGAAACAGATAATCAATACGGGATTGAGATTTGTGAGGGGGGAGAAATAGCTATATTCTTGGAGATCGGGATGACATAGTCTCCAAATATCAGTTAGGGAACTTAGTTTGATGACGGAAGTAAATTGGTTATGCATTTTTGAAGGGACAAATTTAACAGGGGAATGTCTGTCAAGAATTAGGTCATGAACTTGATTGCAATCGCCACAAAAAATAATATAATTATCAGTAATGGAAAGAAGTTTGTCTGAAATAAAAGGCCAAAAAGTATTGTCAACAGAGACAGGGGCATATACATTAAATATAACAATAGGAACATTGTCAACAGTGAAAGTGGTAATCACCCACGACCATCAGAGTCCATTTCCTGTTGAGTAACAGAGACATTAAACTTTTTATGAATTAGAATAGCAACTCCATTCTTTTTCCCTAAAGCAGGAGAGGAAAAAACATGGCCCACCCAAAGTCGTTGCAATTTAGCAGCTTCAATATCGGAAAGGTGGGTCTCTTGGAGCAACACAATATCAGATTGCAATCTAGCCAAATGCGAAAGCACTCGCTGTCTTTTAATGGGATTATTCAATCCTTTAACATTCCATGAAATAACTCGGAATGTAACGTATGAAAAACAACCATATTGGAGAAAAAAGCATACAATTCAATAAGCGAACATGAAATCAAATTATGCATTAACCTGGAAAGGAAATAAATCTGAGAGAAAAAAAGAAGGAAAAAGGAAAAGGACACAGAGGTGAGAAAAAATGAGAGCAGAGAGGAGGAAAGGGAGAGAAAGAGGAAGCAACAGAAAAGGAAAATGGAAGAAAAGAGAGAGGAGCATAAAAAGAGGAAGATAAAAAGGAGAGAAAGTGTGAGAGGAGGACAAAAGTATGAGAAAAGAAGTGCAGGCAAAAGACAGGGAAAGATGTAAAGAGTACAACCTACAGAAAAACAACCAAAGAAATACAAGGGAGAATAACATACCTACAAAGAGAAAATCCAAGGATACGAGGGGGGGGAAGAACCAGACGGGACGGCTGGCACAACCGGGAACGGACAAGACGGAGGACCGGGAGGCATCACATCAAAAAAGTGAAAAAGCTGTGGGAAAAAATATGAACACAATATGAAATCTCGAAGTTAAACAAAACGGTACAGAGAAGATAAGAACACATAATATTCAAGAAAAGTCAAACAATAACGATACAGGAAGAATTTGGAATACACAATATTCAACCATCAAGACATGGAATACTGCAACAACGACCAAAGGAGGGAAACATATAAATAGGAATCAGCCAACACCGGAGGAGGAAGCGTCCATGGAGTCGGTATGATGAGCATTTATGAAACTCAGGAGACGGAGCGGGTCTTCGTACGTAGTGGTCCTGTTGTTAAAAGTAACCTTAAAAAGGCAGGGGTGGAAAAGACCATACTGAGCGCCCATTGCACGAAGAGCAGGTCTCAAGTTGAGAAAGGCCTTCCTCCGATTCGCAGTAGCCTTGGCGTAATCCTGGACGAAGAATAAAGTGGACCCAGACCAAGTAACACGTTGAGAGGATTTGGCAGCAGAAAGGAACTTCAATAGATCTGTGTATTCCAAGAAATACAGGATTACCCCTCTAGGTTTCGGTGAGGGAGCAGTAGGTGAAGCCGGGCGACCCAGTCTATGTGCTCTCTGGATGTTAAGAACAGTGCCCTCTGGCATACGAAGAACTTTAGGAATGAAGGATTTGAAGAATGTGATTGGATCAGACCCCTCCTGTCCTTCCTCCAGGCCGTAAATGCGGAGGTTGTTACGTCTGTTACGATTTTCCAACTCCTCCACGTGGCGCTGAAGCAAAGAGACTTGAGCTTGAAGAGGAGAAACCTTGGAGCAAGTGTCCGTGATAGAGGAAATGGACTGTTCAACTGCTGTGACTCTGGTATCAAGTTGAGACCAAGTGTCAGTGAGAATTAGCAGCTTTGCATTGGTATCCTCCAATTTGGAATTAGTTTCCTCCATAAAGGGACGTAATGCCCTAATTTCCTCTAACAACACCTCCATTGAAACAGGCGAAGAAGATTTCGGTGGAGAACATGAATTCTGCCTAAGGCGCTTGGTGAGAGATTTCCCCGAAGGGGCTGACGCAGTTTCAGAAGCTGCCATGTCGTCAAACGGGGGTAGAGAGCCTTGTAGGTGTGAAAGTTGAGTAAAAACCTTCGAGTTTTTAATAAAAATATGCTTTGCTGTAGTTGCTGTGGAAAAAGAGCCTTTGGACCTGCCCATGAAGAGAAATAACACAGAGGTGGCCAAAAAATGCAATGAGGAGGAAGAGAAAGCACAAAATGGCCGCCACAAAGTTTCAATTACTTCAAGCAAAGTCAATAGCGCTGTAAATGTACATGAGACCTCCAAGTATCCCACATAATAATAAGGAAGCAGGAAAAAAGGCAATAACTATCTTAGGAGCCACAGTAATCCATTATGAAAGAGAAAAATCGGCACCTCAGCGCTGCAAGAAAAAACTAAATGGCGGTCGCGATATTGCGACAGGAGAAGAACACTCACATTGTTCCAAACATGACGAAAAAAACCATTGAAAGTGGACCAGAGAAGTCTGCAGCCGTTCAGGAGAGGTTCCGACGTCTTTTCATGAAGAAAACAGCGCCGAAGCAGCACGAAGAGAAGACAGCCGCCCGGTCCCGCCGAGGAGCCTCACACGGGGGCCGCCATCCCCGTCAGGCGCTAAGCCACGCCCCGGTCTTCGCCTGCCTGGATTCCATATTAATCCTTGAAAGTAAAGATTCTCTGTTTCTGTGTTCTTATGGCTCTATTTCAACAGGGGTACGCTGGAGTGGTATAGGACTACGCTCTATCCATGTGAGGCATAGTGGACTCTAATAAGGGTAGGTTATTGATGGAGCAGCTGATTTCAATGTACATTACACTGTTGATATCATTGTGCTGCTATTGATGATTTATGTGTTTTGCTCTATGAATGTTTTCGTTTTCTTATATGTTTCCCACAATACAGCCAAAACACAGAAAGGAATACTTTCCATAGTCTTGGCAGTTGGTAGTCGTGTCTTGATCTAGAGGTGTCATTATTTTGTTTTACAGGTACAGAGATTGTACTAGGTAATCATTGTCTCTACAGATCTAAGGTTAGTAGTAGTGAATGGGCATGCTTATATTGTTCTTTCCGTTTCAGGTCTCCCTCCCTGCTGTTCCCATCCTTTCCCCTGCTTGATCCTCCCACTGACCTGTACCATTACGGTTATTAAGGCTTGGGTATATCAGGAGGTGGACCCCTTATTAGCAACCAACCGATCCCGAGGAATGAAGAGCATGACAGAATTTCCGACTCACTGATTGAGTCTTCCTGGTCGGTTTGTGAGGGATGGCCACCCTTGATGATGTTTTAGCGGTTCTATTCAATGTACGGGCGGAACTAGCCACCTCACATCGGGAAACGGCCGATCTCAAGGCAAGGGTAGATGGAATGCAACGAAATCTTTTAAATATAGGGGGTTCGGCGGCAGCACCCACCAATGCTATGGTTGTTGAGCTTCCTGTATCTATACCATTAGCAACACCAGAAAGGTTTCATGGGGAGTCAAGCAAGGTCCAAGTGTTTTTAACACAGGTTATGCTTCACTTCTCTTGTAAACAGAAATCATTCCCCACCAAACAAGCCAGATTATAATTTCTGATCTCGTATTTAGCAGGTGATACGGCACAATGGGCTGTGCCGTTGATCACTCAAGACGATCCCCTTCTTTACGATTGGGACGAATTCCATACAGAATTTTTGAAAGTCTTCGACAGGAGGTCTGAGTCCTATACTGCTGATAAAGAATTATTACAGTTGAGGCAGGGCTATACAGATGTGGTTACTTATCTGAATGCTTTTAGAAGATTAGTGGCAGAAACAAACTGGCCAGAGGTTAGGCAAGCTGTGCTATTCCACCAGCTTGTCTCCTTTCTGGTGAAGAATTGGCTTGGTAGTTTGGTCTGCCCTGTTCCCATGATGCACTGGGCCAGGGACGGACTCATTTGCATATAGCCAGGTTCTGAGCTGGGATGGGGCAGTGAGCTAAATAACGGTGATGGATCAAGCCCTGATCTTTGGACTGGGTAAGTGTGGTCTGCTTAATTCAGACACTCTGTTCATCACCACCCCCTTTTCTGAATCGTTTTTGGCCACTATAGGTGTGGCAGGGTATACTCAGACATAAGTCCCTTGCTCACTGCTACATCAGGATTCAAGCAAGCCGGGCCGACGAGGCTGAAATGCCAGAAACCGGTCCCCGGTAGCTTGTCTCCTTTCTGGTGAAGAATTGGCTTGAAAGTTTGGTCTGCCCTGTTCCCATGATGCACTGGGCCAGGGACAGACTAATTTGCATATAGCCAGGTTCTGAGCTGGGATGGGGCAGTGAGCTAAATAACGGTGATGGATCAAGCCCTGATCTTTGGACTGGGTAAGAGTGGTCTGCTTAATTCAGACACTCTGTTCATCACCACCCCCTTTTCTGAATCGTTTTTGGCCACTATAGGTGTGGCTGGGTATACTCAGACATGAGTCCCTTGCTCACTGCTCCATCAGGATTCAAGCAAGCCGGGCCGACGAGGCTGAAATGCCAGAAACCGGTCCCCGGTAGCTTGTCTCCTTTCTGGTGAAGAATTGGCTTGGTAGTTTGGTCTGCCCTGTTCCCAAGATGCACTGGGCCAGGGACAGACTAATTTGCATATAGCCAGGTTCTGAGCTGGGATGGGGCAGTGAGCTAAATAACGGTGATGGATCAAGCCCTGATCTTTGGACTGGGTAAGAGTGGTCTGCTTAATTCAGACACTCTGTTCATCACCACCCCCTTTTCTGAATCGTTTTTGGCCACTATAGGTGTGGCAGGGTATACTCAGACATGAGTCCCTTGCTCACTGCTCCATCAGGATTCAAGCAAGCCGGGCCGACGAGGCTGAAATGCCAGAAACCGGTCCCCGGTAGCTTGTCTCCTTTCTGGTGAAGAATTGGCTTGGTAGTTTGGTCTGCCCTGTTCCCATGATGCACTGGGCCAGGGACAGACTAATTTGGATATAGCCAGGTTCTGAGCTGGGATGGGGCAGTGAGCTAAATAACGGTGATGGATCAAGCCCTGATCTTTGGACTGGGTAAGAGTGGTCTGCTTAATTCAGACACTCTGTTCATCACCACCCCCTTTTCTGAATCGTTTTTGGCCACTATAGGTGTGGCAGGGTATACTCAGACATAAGTCCCTTGCTCACTGTTCCATCAGGATTCAAGCAAGCCGGGCCGACGAGGCTGAAATGCCAGAAACCGGTCCCCGGTAGCTTGTCTCCTTTCTGGTGAAGAATTGGCTTGGTAGTTTGGTCTGCCCTGTTCCCATGATGCACTGGGCCAGGGACAGACTAATTTGCATATAGCCAGGTTCTGAGCTGGGATGGGGCAGTGAGCTAAATACCGGTGATGGATCAAGCCCTGATCTTTGGACTGGGTAAGAGTGGTCTGCTTAATTCAGACACTCTGTTCATCACCACCCCCTTTTCTGAATCGTTTTTGGCCACTATAGGTGTGGCAGGGTATACTCAGACATGAGTCCCTTGCTCACTGCTCCATCAGGATTCAAGCAAGCCGGGCCGACGAGGCTGAAATGCCAGAAACCGGTCCCCGGTAGCTTGTCTCCTTTCTGGTGAAGAATTGGCTTGGTAGTTTGGTCTGCCCTGTTCCCATGATGCACTGGGCCAGGGACAGACTAATTTGCATATAGCCAGGTTCTGAGCTGGGATGGGGCAGTGAGCTAAATAACGGTGATGGATCAAGCCCTGATCTTTGGACTGGGTAAGAGTGGTCTGCTTATTTCAGACACTCTGTTCATCACCACCCCCTTTTCTGAATCGTTTTTGGCCACTATAGGTGTGGCAGAGTATACTCAGACATGAGTCCCTTGCTCACTGCTCCATCAGGATTCAAGCAAGCCGGGCCGACGAGGCTGAAATGCCAGAAACCTGTCCACGGTAGCTTGTCTCCTTTCTGGTGAAGAATTGGCTTGGTAGTTTGGTCTGCCCTGTTCCCATGATGCACTGGGCCAGGGACAGACTAATTTGCATATAGCCAGGTTCTGAGCTGGGATGGGGCAGTGAGCTAAATAACGGTGATGGATCAAGCCCTGATCTTTGGACTGGGTAAGAGTGGTCTGCTTAATTCAGACACTCTGTTCATCACCACCCCCTTTTCTGAATCGTTTTTGGCCACTATAGGTCTGGCAGGGTATACTCAGACATGAGTCCCTTGCTCACTGCTCCATCAGGATTCAAGCAAGCCGGGCCGACGAGGCTGAAATGCCAGAAACCGGTCCCCGGTAGCTTGTCTCCTTTCTGGTGAAGAATTGGCTTGGTAGTTTGGTCTGCCCTGTTCCCATGATGCACTGGGCCAGGGACAGACTAATTTGCATATAGCCAGGTTCTGAGCTGGGATGGGGCAGTGAGCTAAATACCGGTGATGGATCAAGCCCTGATCTTTGGACTGGGTAAGAGTGGTCTGCTTAATTCAGACACTCTGTTCATCACCACCCCCTTTTCTGAATCGTGTTTGGCCACTATAGGTGTGGCAGGGTATACTCAGACATGAGTCCCTTGCTCACTGCTCCATCAGGATTCAAGCAAGCCGGGCCGACGAGGCTGAAATGCCAGAAACCGGTCCCTGGTAGCTTGTCTCCTTTCTGGTGAAGAATTGGCTTGGTAGTTTGGTCTGCCCTGTTCCCATGATGCACTGGGCCAGGGATAGACTAATTTGCATATAGCCAGGTTCTGAGCTGGGATGGGGCAGTGAGCTAAATAACGGTGATGGATCAAGCCCTGATCTTTGGACTGGGTAAGAGTGGTCTGCTTAATTCAGACACTCTGTTCATCACCACCCCCTTTTCTGAATCGTTTTTGGCCACTATAGGTGTGGCAGGGTATACTCAGACATGAGTCCCTTGCTCACTGCTCCATCAGGATTCAAGCAAGCCGGGCCGACGAGGCTGAAATGCCAGAAACCGGTCTCCGGTAGCTTGTCTCCTTTCTGGTGAAGAATTGGCTTGGTAGTTTGGTCTGCCCTGTTCCCATGATGCACTGGGCCAGGGACAGACTAATTTGCATATAGCCAGGTTCTGAGCTGGGATGGGGCAGTGAGCTAAATAACGGTGATGGATCAAGCCCTGATCTTTGGACTGGGTAAGAGTGGTCTGCTTAATTCAGACACTCTGTTCATCACCACCCCCTTTTCTGAATCGTTTTTGGCCACTATAGGTGTGGCAGGGTATACTCAGACATGAGTCCCTTGCTCACTGCTCCATCAGGATTCAAGCAAGCCGGGCCGACGAGGCTGAAATGCCAGAAACCGGTCCCCGGTAGCTTGTCTCCTTTCTGGTGAAGAATTGGCTTGGTAGTTTGGTCTGCCCTGTTCCCATGATGCACTGGGCCAGGGACAGACTAATTTGCATATAGCCAGGTTCTGAGCTGGGATGGGGCAGTGAGCTAAATAACGGTGATGGATCAAGCCCTGATCTTTGGACTGGGTAAGAGTGGTCTGCCTAATTCAGACACTCTGTTCATCACCACCCCCTTTTCTGAATCGTTTTTGGCCACTATAGGTGTGGCAGGGTATACTCAGACATGAGTCCCTTGCTCACTGCTCCATCAGGATTCAAGCAAGCCGGGCCGACGAGGCTGAAATGCCAGAAACCGGTCCCCGGTAGCTTGTCTCCTTTCTGGTGAAGAATTGGCTTGGTAGTTTGGTCTGCCCTGTTCCCATGATGCACTGGGCCAGGGACAGACTAATTTGGATATAGCCAGGTTCTGAGCTGGGATGGGGCAGTGAGCTAAATAACGGTGATGGATCAAGCCCTGATCTTTGGACTGGGTAAGAGTGGTCTGCTTAATTCAGACACTCTGTTCATCACCACCCCCTTTTCTGAATCGTTTTTGGCCACTATAGGTGTGGCAGGGTATACTCAGACATACGTCCCTTGCTCACTGGTCCATCAGGATTGAAGCAAGCCGGGCCGACGAGGCTGAAATGCCAGAAACCGGTCCCCGGTAGCTTGTCTCCTTTCTGGTGAAGAATTGGCTTGGTAGTTTGGTCTGCCCTGTTCCCATGATGCACTGGGCCAGGGACAGACTAATTTGCATATAGCCAGGTTCTGAGCTGGGATGGGGCAGTGAGCTAAATAACGGTGATGGATCAAGCCCTGATCTTTGGACTGGGTAAGAGTGGTCTGCTTAATTCAGACACTCTGTTCATCACCACCCCCTTTTCTGAATCGTTTTTGGCCACTATAGGTGTGGCAGGGTATACTCAGACATGAGTCCCTTGCTCACTGCTCCATCAGGATTCAAGCAAGCCGGGCCGACGAGGCTGAAATGCCAGAAACCGGTCCCCGGTAGCTTGTCTCCTTTCTGGTGAAGAATTGGCTTGGTAGTTTGGTCTGCCCTGTTCCCATGATGCACTGGGCCAGGGACAGACTAATTTGCATATAGCCAGGTTCTGAGCTGGGATGGGGCAGTGAGCTAAATAACGGTGATGGATCAAGCCCTGATCTTTGGACTGGGTAAGAGTGGTCTGCCTAATTCAGACACTCTGTTCATCACCACCCCCTTTTCTGAATCGTTTTTGGCCACTATAGGTGTGGCAGGGTATACTCAGACATGAGTCCCTTGCTCACTGCTCCATCAGGATTGAAGCAAGCCGGGCCGACGAGGCTGAAATGCCAGAAACCGGTCCCCGGTAGCTTGTCTCCTTTCTGGTGAAGAATTGGCTTGGTAGTTTGGTCTGCCCTGTTCCCATGATGCACTGGGCCAGGGACAGACTAATGTGCATATAGCCAGGTTCTGAGCTGGGATGGGGCAGTGAGCTAAATAACGGTGATGGATCAAGCCCTGATCTTTGGACTGGGTAAGAGTGGTCTGCTTAATTCAGACACTCTGTTCATCACCACCCCCTTTTCTGAATCGTGCTATTCCACCAGGGCTGAGGGAGGAGTTTAACAACATCATTGCACGAATCGATCCTCAATCTATTACATGTAAAGACCTGATTAGTCCTGTGCTACGCTTAGATCATCGACAAAGTGAGCATAAAGGTGATCATAAGAGGAAAGAAGGGAACAGGCCCCCATTTGAACGACAAAGAAACACTGACACCCAAAGGTGCTCAAGCTACATAGCCTTTGGATATTGGCACCATAGGCACAGCGTTAACACTGGCAGAAAAAGATGTAAGACGCAAACAGGGTCTGTGTCTATATTGTGGCAAAAAGGCCACTGTGTGAAGGAGTGTCCTACTAAGCCTAAGGGCAATCGATCTAGGAACAGATTGGCGACGGCAGTCTTAGATACTGCTTCGGAATCTAATTGATTCAAGAAAAGACAAAGGGGGTTCTTGAGGACAGTTTTATCTCCCTTCTTTACGTAATGGCAACCCCTTGGAGCAGGGACATTTCTTTATCACCTTGTTGCTCTTAGTGCAAACGGAATGGTTACGAGCTTCAGCCATGATCGACTCTGGGGCTCCAGGCATCTTCATGGAGATGGGGAAAGCAAGACACAGAGGTATTTCTTTGGTGCCTAATGACTGCCCTGAGGACATCTATGCTGTAGATGGAAAACTTAACACCAGACCTATAGGATACAACTCTGAAGAAGTACAGGTGCGATATGGAGCCTCTCACCGGGAAGGTTTAACCTCTAACATAATTCAGTATGGAACCATATTGCGGTTACCATGGTTGAGAGAACACAACCATGAAATTGATTGGAAAACCAGAACTGTGCTAATGAAATCACGTTATTGTATGGCACACTGTCACAGCGAACCAGATGGACCTGCAGCAGCACTAGCATCAGGTTTGACTATAGCATCAGCGGCTGAAAAAGATACCCACCTGCCAGCAGAGTATCAGGCCTTCGCGGAGGTGTTCAATGACGTCCAGGCAGAAGAACTACCTCCACACAGACAATATGATTGTCAAATAGATCTTGTTCCGGGAGCGGTAGTGCCTCGCGGGAAAATCTACGCCTTGACGGAACCCAAGGTTCTCCATCTCTGGAAATACTTAGATAAGTATTTGGGACTGGGGTTCATCTGTCCTTCCAAGTCTCCTGCTGCTTCTCTGCTTTTCTTCATACCTAAGGCTAATGGCGAGCTATGCACCTGTATCGACTTTAGGGCATTGAATGCTATCACTGTGAAGAATCGATATCCATTGCCCCTGATCCCGGTGTTGTTTTAGACCTCAAGGGCGCCTATCATCTGGTAAGCACGAGGTGTGATGATGAATGGAAGACAGCGTTTAAGACCCGCTATGGACAGTACGAATACATGGTGATGCCTTTCGGGGTATGCAACGCCCCGGTGGCGTTCCAGTATTTCTTGAACTATGTATTACGTGAGATCATTGACCACTATGTGGTGGTTTACATCGACGATATCCTCCTCTATTCTGAAGACGAAAACACACACATTGGACATGTGAAAAACATGCTACATATTCTCCAAAGCACCACTTGTTCTGTAAACTGAGCAAGTGTGAGTTCCACGTGAGTACTGTGGAATTCCTTGGCGTCATGCTCACTCCACATGGACAAGAAATGGCTGAACGAAAAATTGCAGGAGTGAAAGAGTGGCCTCCTCCTCTAAATGTGCTGGATGTGCAATGCTTCATTGGGTTTGCGAACTTCTACCGTTGTTTCAGAAATCAGTTCTCCAAGTTGGTAGCCCCCATAACACAACTGCTGAGAAAAACACAGAAGTCTGCATCGAACAAAGAGGCCCAAGAAGCATTTATAGCTCTGAAAACAGCTTTTGTCACCGCTCCTGTTCTGACTCATCCTGATCATGAAAAGCAATATATCGTTGAGGCGGATGCTTCTGATGTGGCATTAGGGGCGGTGTTATCCCAAAGGCATTCTTCCACCGGACAGCTGTATCCTGTTGCATTCATGTCGAAAAAGCTGAATGATGCAGCAAGGAATTACAATATTTCTGAAAAAGAACTCTTGGCAATAAAGAATGCATTTCTGGAGTGGAGGCACTTTCTGATGGGGGAACAGCACATGGTCACGGTTTATACTGACAACAGAAACCTTCAGTTTATGACTGCGGCTCGAAATCTCACCCCTCGTCAGCTCTGAAGGATGCCATTTTTCTCTGAATATAATTTTATTATTACTTACAGACCAGGGTTAGAGAACAGAAAAGCAGATGCACTCACTAGACAGTCGTCTTCCAAAGACATGGATATAGAGCAAGAGCATTCCATCATCAACCCCATGAAGGTTCTGTTTGTGATACAGCCCGATGACTTCCTCAGGGATTTACTGAGGGAAGTTAAAACGTATACCAGGAGAACTTGGATAAAAAGTCAAGAAAAGTTTCCCAATGAACCACGGCCGCTTGTTGGTACCTAGTGAAAGAAACAAGTCTTCCTTTGGTGTCCTGATTCACCCATTGCAGGATATTATGGGGTAAAAAAGACCTTGGACCTTATCAACAGACAGTTTTGGTGGCCATCTATCAGGGTAGACGTTGGAAGTTGGATAAAGACATGTGAAACATATGCCAGGATGAAATCAGACCATCAAAGCCCTCAAGGGTTTCTGCAACCTCTTCCTACTCCCAGTAGTCCATGGGAGAACATATCTTTAGATTTCATTGTGGGGTTGCCCGTAGATAAAGGATGCACCGTCATAATGGTTGTGGTGGAATACTTAAAAAAGAACGCCTCAACCAAACGCTCAAACAGTACTTGCATTGTTATGTGGACAAGTGCTCCGAATAGTGGGTGGATCATCTATTGTTAGCTGAAATAGCCTACAGCAGAAAAATTCCACATGCAGATAGGAATTCTCTGATCTATTTCCTTCCGGCGAATACCCCCTAAACCAAGTCAGAATAATAAACCTGCTGCAAAGAATACGACCATTACAAGCACTAGAAAGCAATGACATCAAACTAGTACGTTTTCCAGATAAGACCAAAACAACAACAGTGATAGTCGAATTCTGGTCATCAATCATCCCTACAATCATACAAAAAGAAATAGAGACTCTCCACAAATGCGGATTCGATGTGGCCCCAGAAGAAGGAAACAAATGGGAAACAACGGAAACTCTATCAACTAGATACCACCAAGTAGTAGCAATCCAACAAGGCAATAACAACTTGACAAATCTGCATAAAGAAGCCATCTCAGTCTCAATAACCAACGGAATTAGGCGATGCTGGACCAAGAGTCCTCCGGTGCAGGATAAATTACCCAACGATAACACATGGGCATGGATTGCAGAGAATCTCAACTGCACAAAACAGGATCATGTAATTAAGCGCCCCTTTAGCAATGGTCTATCCATCTATTCCTAGAACATCACAGGGAAAACGCAAGAGAAATTAGCAACAATCATGCAAGAACGTCCAGGGATAGTGGCATTACAAGAAACATGGGCTACTACAAATTTCATTCATTCTGATTATTTTGTTTATGATATTCCAGCTGAACCAGTTACCCACGGGCACACAAAAGGAGGGATAGCAATTCTTCTATCTGAAGAATACTATTGGGCCCAGGAAATCATACCCACATACTCTAAGAACTTCCAATGTTTAGAGATCAAAATTGGGGCAGATAAGACCAAAGCTCAAACAAAATGCTAATTTTTAAAGTCTATATACCCCTGGGAGCAAAAAAGGAGGTACTAGGGTTAAACATTCTAGAGGCCATAAAAAGGTGGTAGAAGAACAGGATTACCCGTTAATATTCCTAACAGGTGACTTAAACGGGCAAATCTCTAACGATCTTTTGGAAAAACGGGAATCAGGAGAAAAGGAGCAAGCATTGGCAATGCCTATACCATAATTTCCCTCAGGAAGCAAATCAAATAAGAGAGGGAAAATCATTCTATCAATACTCGCAAACTTGAATGGAGTAATACTAAACGGTAATGTCGAAGGAGATATCCCGGCTTCCTACATAAGAAAAGGTGGCCTAAAAGCATCAATTTTTGACTACATGATCTGTAGCTTAGGCCTCTTTGGATCTGCCCACCAACTTAACATAAAGTTCGAGAAAGGAAGAGATAATGCAATTCTACAACTAATAACCGGTTTAATATTGAAACAAACTTCTCCAGTGCACATAATGGAATTGCAGAGTACGGCACTGGTAAATCCTGCTCAAGGTCGGGTAACGTGGAACTCTAGATCCTTTGATAAAACCATTCAACTAACCGAGAAGTTAAATCTTCTAACAACAATCTACTCTACAGCCCCAATAATAAACTTTGAGGCAGTGCTTAAGAAACTGGTCCATATGCTAAAGGAAAGCGTAAAACAACGAGCAACAAAAAAACTAAGTATTAAAAGATGGAATACTGAACCCAGGACAAAGGAACTAAATAAATTAATCAGGGAACAATTCCTTCATTTCTCTGAGGCAAGAAAACTGAAAATTAACAAGCTAAAAAACTTTCGTAGAAGAAAAAACAACAAAAGAAAAACAAAAGATCCAAGACAAAAAAATGGGTAGATTTACAGATAGCAGCTACACAAAAGGACAAACGTTCCTATTGCACCATAATAGCGCTAGAAACGGGAACAAAAAACAGCTAAAAGCAAATCCTGTACCACCCTCAGAATGGGAAATATACATAACCAACCTATAGAAAACAAATCAAATCTCCAGTTGCGAATTACTATTACAAACTAATAGAGGACAGGAAAAAAGCTTATACATCGTGGCTCCATTACCATCTGAAATAGAATACTACATAAAAAAGTCAAGACCATTAGCTGCAATGGGTCCAGACCAAATTCCAATTATGGTCCTAAAAAACAACCCAAAGTCATGGAGTAACCTTTTAGCATGCGCCTTTAAACACATATACAGAACAGGAAAAAACCCAAAGTCCCGGAAAGGAAGCATTGTAATTCCAATACACAAGAAAGGCTCCAGGCTGCTCCCAAGTAATTATCGCCAGATTGCTCTTCTGGACGCAACCGGGAAGATTTTTGCTGCTGCTGTTCTAGACCATCTAAAAGAGTGGGCTTTCGCTACCGGCTCCATTCCACTTAACCAAGCCGGGTTTAGATCCAAACACTCGGTGACAGATAACATCGCAGTACTCCAAACACTATTAGAAAAATATGTGATCAGAAAGTCGCAGGCAGTGTGCGCAGACTTCGTAGATTTTATGACCGCTAACCAGGATGCCACAAGCTGTGCCGGTTCAAACTCTCTGGCTAGAACAGCTCTTTTGCCAGAGGGATCACAAATATAATTAGATGGGCATATAACCTGGTCCATGCTGATCAAGGAAATTTACTAGCTCTGTTAAAAATCAAAACACTTGACCCAGACTCTCCAAAGTATGTGTTTTATAAAAACTTATGCAGAGCTTTCAAATTATCATCTGTGACTTTGGATATGTTAAAATCTTGGTCACCAGCCCAACTGAAAAAATGCCTAAAGCATCTTACTCCCAGGTTAAGCATGACCCTCGACAAGCAACATTACTCTGATCTCTCAACGTACAAACAGTACGCAGATACAATGGTTTTTAAAAAGACTCAACAATATATATTTTTTAATTTAAATCATGGAGTTAGGCGAACTATTATTCTACTACGACTTGGGATACTACCCCTGAAATCATACACAATTAAATGGTTGCCAAAAGGAGGAGGGTCTAACCTCCGTGACTTATGTAAAGGTGGGGTGCAAGATCTGGAACATGTCCTCTTTGCCTGTCCAAATCCGTCTATTGTTGCTGCTAGGAACAGATACATAACACCGATCAAAATTAAATGTAATATGAATTCTGTTCAGAATTTGATTACCCTTTGCAATGCTCCACCCAATGAATTTGTGTGTATTAACGTGTATAACTTTAAAAAATCATTTTTAAAATTGTATTAGACAGATAATTTTAAAACCAAAATTGTAATTTTTATTGCTAAAAATGTGTTGTTCTCGCAAGAGAACTGAATCAAATAAACTATTTAATTTAGCCTACAATAATGCCACACACAGCTCCACTCAGGTTTCCCCATTTTATTGTACCTATGGACGACATCCTCGATTCCTTCCCTTCATCCATCCTACTGAGAATATCTACTTACCTGAAGCTTTAAAAAGGGTGGCTCATATTCGAGATAATCTGGTCAATCCACAAAGTTATCTGAAGGCCACAAAATGCAGGTATAAAGCCATGGCAGACAAACACAGAAGACCTGGGCTGTTATACCAAAGAGGGGATACTGTATGGCTGTCAACCCGAAACATTCATTTCAAGAAACACAGCGTGTTTAGCTCCAGATATAATGGCGACTACGGGCGCGCCCCCGGGCACGCACCAGGGCGCGTAGCCTAAGCGCGTCGGGTCATGTGACCTGAAAACAACACTTTTGATTGGTTCAGAACACTTTTGGTTTCCAAATGATGAGAAAGCCCAGGTCATGAGACCTGAAAATAACACTTTTGATTGGTTCACAACAGTTTTGTTTTCCAAATGATGAAAGACCCCACCTTTTTTCCTCATTCTCACTTTGTTGTTTGAGTGAAGAAGACCTGCATTCATTCTGTGAGAAATGGCTTCACTAGTAGCAGCTGCAGGTGCATCTGCACCACCACCACCTCCACCACCACCACAAGGACCACCACAAGACCACATTGGTGGTCAAGAAGAAGAGGAGGATGAAGAGGAGGAGGAGAGGAGGACTTTCCTGCCTGAGGACAATCCCCCATACAGACCCAAGGAACATTTTATTTGGAACTTTTTCAAGATACCAAGGGGTGCCAAAAAAGTGAATGCAGCTAAGGTGACTTGCCTCATCTGTAGCGAACAATTGTCAAGAGGGAACCCAAATAAGAAGTATTCTTTTGGGAACCACACTATGATTCGACATATGCAGAGGAAGCACCCGAACAATTATTCGGCAGCAGAGGTCAGGGAACTGACCAAGAACCCTCCCCTTCCTTTTTCTTCAAGCGCCTCCAATCAACCCACTCTATCGGATGCAGAGGCTAGGGAGATGGTCCCTAATGTACAAAGCAAGTTTGCAAATTTTAAATTTGTTTGCAAATATTGCAACAAAACAATTTCATATGGGGAGCAAAGCATCACTTTACTCAATCAAGCTGCAGAAAACCATCACTGCAGCAAGCAACCTTAATTTTTTTCTATTTTTTTTGCTCCAGTTGAGCTGTTTGCAATTCCCTGTGTTTTGTTTGACCCCAGAAAAACTACAAAAAAAATATAAAATTGCTCAGAAAAGCCCAAAAAAGTAAAAAATGTTCAAAAAAAATAAAAAAAATATAAAACAACGAAAAGAATAAAAAAAACAGTTCTTTTCAGAACTACCTCCAATTTATATAAAAATGCTACATTTTAAAAAAACTCTGTCTTTCTTTTTTTCTCCAGGGTACGCGTACCGGTACGTGTACTGGGCGCACACCCCGTCAAAAAAATAAAAAAAAATAATGAGTGTGTGTGTGTGTGGTGTGTGTGTGTGGGGGGGTGGGTTTGGGGTGTGTGTGAGGGGGGTATGAGTGTGGGGTGTGTGTGTGTAGGATGTGTGGGTGTGTGGGTGGGGTGTGTATGTGTGTGTGTGTGTGGGGGGGGTGTGTGGGTGTGTGGGTGTGAGGAGTGTGTGTGTGGGTGTGTGTGTGTGTGTGTGTGAGGTGTGTGTGTGGTGTATGTGTGTGTGTGTGGGGGGGGCATGTCAGAGGTGTGTGTGTGTGGGGAGGGGGGTGAGGTGTGTGTGGGGGATGTGTGGGGTGTGTCTGTGAGGTGTGTGTGTGTGGGGGGAGTGAGGTGTGTGTGGGTGGGGATGTGTGGTGTCTGTGGGTGTAGGTGGGGGTGTGGGTGTGTAAGGTGTGTGTGTGGGTGTGGGTGTGTGGGGTGTTTGGGTGTGGGTGGAGGTGTGGGTGTGTGAGGTATGTGTGGGGGGTGTGTGGGTGTGGGGGGTATGTGTGTGGGGTGTGTTTGTGGGATGTGTGGGTATGTGTGTGTGAGGAGTGTGTTTGTGTGTGTGTGTGTGTGTGTGTGTGTGTGAGGTGTGTGTGTGGTGTGTGTGTGGGGTGTGTGCCAGAGGTATGTGTGTGTGGTGGGGGGAGGTGTGTGTGTAGGAGTGAGGTAAATGATTAAGGGAAAGAGAATGAGTGAGGGAGCAAAGGAAGGGAACAGAGGGTAAGTGAAGTAAAGAATGGGGACTGAAAGAAGTTGAATGTGGGAGGGGAGTTAGGGAAAGGGGAGTAAACATGGAGGATAAGAATAAGTGAGGGAAGCAGAGTAAAGAAACAGGAGTGAGGTAGGGTGAGAAAATAGTAGTGAGGTTAAAGCAAAGGGTGATGACAAACTACATTTTTTTTGTCACACTTACCATATCATTAATGTAACTTTAATTACATTTTTTAGTACATTTTGTATCTGTGAAAGAGAGAAGAAAAAATAAGTTATAATTAGTAAAATATGTATTTTAAAATAAAAGATACAAATGAAGAGGTTAAAAATCATAACAGTGTATTTAGAAATAAAGTAAGAGTGAAGGACACAGAAAGGCAAATAAAGTAAGGTAGAAGGACAAAAAAAGGGAAAAAGAAATAGAAGGAGAGCAAATTACTAAGAGTAAGGCATATAGATTCACTGACAGAGAGAAAGAGAAGAAGAGAGAAATGAACTGAAGGTAAGAAAGATACTAAAAGAATGTGAGTTAGCAAAACTAAATCAGGAAACAGGAGTAAGTAAAAAGATAATGACTGAGAGGGAAAGGAGTCTAATTAGGAATGCATTTAGAAGAATGAGGAATGGAAAATAACTGAGAGTAAGTGAAGGAGAGTCATAGAGTGAAGGCATGAAGGGAGAGAGGATAATAGAGAAGGATTGAGGGAAAAGGAGTGAGGAAGTTAGTACACAGAGAGACTAAGAGAAGGACTGAGTGAAGTGGAGTACAATGAGTGAGGAAAGGAAATGAGTAAGGGAGCAAAAAAGGAAAGAGAGGAGAACAGGACTAAAACAGTGGTACTGAGAGAAAGTGATTCGGTGATGAAAGTAAAGAGAAGGACACTGAAAGATAGGAAATGAGGGGTAGTAATGAAACCAGAGTAAAAGAAATGGGATGCAGAACGATGAGAGAGGAGCAGAGAAATTATAGAAGGTAGATAAACACAAGTGAACATAACACAAGGAGAGTGAGGGACTGAGGACATAGTGGTAGTGAACGGAAACTAGAAAGAAGAGGTCAAAAGAAAGGAGCAAAAAAAGATAAGCGAGAGAGAGTGGGTGAGTTATAGTGATAGAGTGCGACAATAATGCTGAGTGAGTAAAGAGGAATTACTAAAAGAGCAAAGGAGGAAAAGACGGAAAAGGGAAGTAAAGCAGAGAGACTGAAAGCTGAAAATTGGTGCAAGGGAGAGAGGGGATGCAGACAGTTGAAATGAAAATGAGGGGTTGTGAAAGAAGTGCAGTAAACGAATGGGTGTGAAACAGAGTGAGAGAAAGACATTATAAGTGAGTAAAAAGAGCTGAAAGAGAATGCAAAAAGCAAAGTGAGTGTGAGACAATGGGAATACAATTTAAATTACACAATACAAACTATAGAATAACTTGTACAACATGTTACATAGTTTATTTTTGCTGTTCTCAGAATATATTGAATTTCACTTAAAACAGTGAGTTCAAACTACTCATCATATGACAGCGGGAAAAAAAACACAATCAAAAAGATTGTGTTTTTAAAAAAAATCTAAATTTAAAAATCACAAATGTACACTAATCTTTCATTCACTTACTTTTCCTTTAGGCCAAATAGTACATCATGAAGGTCCTTTTCGTTGGAAAGTACTCTGCTGTTCTGTAAAAATTCAATTTCTTCGACTTTCTAGAAGAAAAGCTCGAAGAACATCTGAAATATGTTTTAGTGTTTTCATATACTCCTTTTTACAGTCATGACTCTTTGCTCATTCCTTTACTTTTCTTTAAGGCCAAATAGTGTCAGATGTATCAGTATATTTTCAAATTACTTAAAACAAATTCTAAAATTACCGTTTTCCTGACGTTCTGAAAGAAAGGCTCAAACAACATTTTCACAATATTTAAATATTCATAATTCCATCTCTGGCTCTCTCATGTTGAACATTTCCTATAATACTGATATCACTTAATATGCGATCCACTTCCTGTACCTTTATGAGAACTATAATTTTTATATTATCTTCATCACTTTTACTCACAATATAATTTTAAACAGCAGACTAACTTTTATTAACTGCTCCCGTCTTCATAGGGCAATTACCTTTACTTAAATTTTGGTTCTAAAAACACTAGGTATGAATTTTTTGAGTCAAAAGGCAAACGTTGTTTGAAAGTCAAATGAGTGTCATTACAGTGGGTCCAACCTTTACGACATTTTAAATAGCATGTGTAATGCCCTAATGTTATTGAAGGAGCGTCATGATAAATAATAGCTACAGTTGCAAAAGTTCTTCCTGAAATTGATAACTGAGAAGCCACAACATTTTTAATAGAAGTTGACAATTTACTTCCATCAGGTCTACATCGTTGGAACATTAAAATGACATATTTACCATAAGTTTGTAAAAATAATGTGGACAGCATTGCTGACTTACATTGGGTACACACCATATTGTGATCAGATGCTTTAACTAGATTATTAAAAGGCACTGATTTGCAGTCTGGTAAAGTCAAATATATAAATCTTTCAGTGTCTATTCTAGTACTACTTGATAAACTACAGTTGTCGCAGTCATGCTGCCATTGATAAGAAAGGCTAAAAAGATTTTTTATATCTACACCTTCATCTTCCAATACATCAAACATTCCTGACAATCCTGCTGAATATTCTGTGAAAATTGATTTTGACCAGAACATATGTCTAGAAGATTTCGAATTTCTGAAACACTTTCTATTTTTGCTCTATCACTGCTACATTTCTCAAACACAGAATTCAATAAACAGCAGAATGTTTCATCCCAATTTTCAACAATCTGTTCTTGTAAATTTTGAAGAAAAAAACAACATTAAGCACTACATTAGCATAGTAGTTGACACCAGAACTGTTTTCAAACTGAAATCCAACAACATCTTCAACAGAATCCTTTTTCTTTCTGCTTACAATTACAGTTTCGTCTACTTTTTGTCTTTTTGCTACTACCTCACTGCAATTATTCTCATTTCTTCTTTTTCGGCCTACCACACGTTTTTCAAACAGAGGATATTGAGGCAAATGTGGAGCATACTCTCTTCTTAACCTATTGTATTCTTTAACACAATCTAGATCAGCACAAATCTTTGTTTCATAACACTCAATCAAATACAATCCTGATAAAGTTCTGACTCGTGATAATTCCACATATGCCATACCCTCTTTAAACACAGAACTTCCAATGTTCACCAAAGCACTATCTACACTTAAACCTTGAGATTTATGAATTGTCACCGCATATGCCAAACAAACAGGAAACTGTTTTCGGCGAACATATAAGTCTTTCACAAGCAAAAATCTAGCTGAACAACGACAAATTTGTTCTATTTCCTCAATGCCATCAAATTTAATTTTTAAAATTTCAATCCCATCTCTATTTTTGTAATTCACAAAATCAACAATATGACACATTGCTCCATTAACCAGACCTCTTTCAACATTTAAATTCCTTCTCAAAATGATACGACAATTTAAACACACATTCAGAGTCTTTTCAAAACCAGCAGTTTTAGATATACTCTTCTCTAATGAATCCAATTTTGATTTCAAATTTTCAGACAAAATATTTGTTGCTCCCATATGCTCTATTTTATCTATACCTTCCAGTTTCACAATCTCTTCATTTTCTAACTTTAACATTTTGTGGTTGAAGATGGAACATTCTTGCAGAGTTGGCATCAAGCATATCCCAGATTTGTTCTCAGTAATTTTCTTAAAAATATTCTCTGGAAAAATGTTTTCATTTGTATACAAATTTGAAATTAATCGTGCATGTAATGCTTCTTTCCCATGCTCACTTACTTTTCTGATTCTTACATCTTGTAGAATATTTTTTATAATCTTCATCCTTTGCCTGACGCATATTTTGAAGCAGTTCTGCATATTTGAAATTTAACCATATATTAACGTTTCCAATGCTTCCTAGGCACTTCCTGGTATCTTCATGCGTAACCATTTTAAACACTGGTTGTCCTTTCACTGGAGTCAACTGCAGTAGATCTCCAAAAACAATAATGTGTTTTCCTCCAAATAAGACATTATAGTCTGTTCTAAGAATTTCTTGCATTCTCAAATGCACAAAAGCAAGCATTAGATCTGAGACCATGCTTACCTCATCAATGATAAGAAGTTTCATTTTCTTTAGGACTCTCGTAACTTCAGAACAAGCATCTCCGTATAGCTTGTGGTATTGTAATTTGTTATCATGCTTAACTGGTAGCATCAGTAAACGATGTAAAGTAATCCCTTTAATGTTATGTGCTGTAAGCCCAGTTGGAGCGGTAACAACACAAGACAGCGGTGATTCAGTCCTTTTCTGCAGATAAGTTGCAATTGCTTTAATCAGAAAACTTTTTCCAGCTCCCGCTTCTCCACTCACATACAGTCGGACAGGCTGAAATGATGTACATGAGCACTCTTTTTTCTCATGACTGAATCCATGTTCAACCTGTTCTGTGAATTCGTCATATATCTGTTTCTGCTCAAGGTTTAGTTGTTTCACCAAATCGTCTAAGTTAACTACATCCTCTTCAGCTTGTTCCATAGCTCTTTCCACCTCATCCATGGCAGTGGCAGCCTCATTTTGAATAATTGGTCCTCTTAGTGGATCCTGACTCAATGAAGTAGAACTCTGACTATCTTGAGAACTGTCTCTCGCAATCTCTGCAGTAATTGTTGCTTCTTGCTCTATTTCTTCGTTCAACATTTGCAGATAATTTAGAAAAACAGGACATTCTATGGTATCCTTGGTTGCATTAAAAGAGTCTTCGTAACAGTGAAAATCTCCAAGTAGTTCTTCTTCTGTACGCCATGGTTTAAAGAGTTGCAAAAGAGCCAAATAGTAAAATTCCCTTTTGTCAGGATTTTCGCAACTTAATTTTCGATGATTAATCAAATGACCTTTTCTCTGTTTCACTAGACATCCTTCACATCCGATGACAGCATATATTCCATTATTGATATCTTCTCTGATGTTCCTCTTATAAATATATCTTTGCAGAACTTCATAGTGACAAGCGTTCTCAAGGTAAGGACTTCTATTTGGATAGTATGTATCCAAAATGTTTGTCTTCAAAATATCTGTACTTTCTGGTTCTTTCTCCGCCAAATACTCTATTTCTTCTACAGATTTTAAAACTCGGTTTCGTTTTGCAGCAAGACCTAGACTCACCCAAATGATGGTTCTAGATTTGGCATATAGACTTGCTGATGACAATCGATCAGAACATTCATATGCTCCAATTTCTCGATGTGACAACATCTTCAAACTGTAACTGTATAATTTCTTGCTTAGACTCTTTTCATGTAAAATATCCTCCCACATTTCCTTCAGTTCTGTCTTTTCTTTTTTTGTGATGTAAGATGTCACATATCGAGCCACAGCAATAGAGTTGTCAGCAACGAATTGAATATCCATGTTAGCATTCCACATGGACAAAATCACTGGGTTGTAGTTGTTGATGTACTTGGATTCTTCGTTTCTTTTTAAATTGTATGTTTTTTTGGTGATTTCCTCGTCACAGTATGTCATAGAGAAGACATCAAATTATTTACTCTTCCTTTAGAAATCACTGGTCTTGGAAAGCTGAAACGACAATTTGTGTAGAACTTTTCCTTGTTTTTGAATTTTCGACGACAATACTTCCCACAACGATGGGATTGAAAGCGTAAAACTTGTTGCCTTAAACTGTTTTCCTGGGTAGTTTTCGGAACAGCACATGTTGAATACTCTTCACTGAAACTCATCACTGTTTCATCCGAATCTGTTCCAAATTTGGGTGCATCTTTAATCCACAACAACATATGTATGTGAGGAGCACCTCTCGCTTGATACTCCTTTCTCCAAAAGAAATCCAAAACCTCTCCAAGGGGAGGATTTTTTTTGTTGGTAATGAAAGACATCATAGCTTCAAATCTATGATTGAAATATCTGCATACATTCACTAGATCCCAAGAACACAGTTCTCCAGGTGTTTTGAATTCTATATTTTGTATATTTGCATTTGCCTCGCGTATAAATTGAAGTAAGTCGTCCCAGGCATACTCGGCACAGCTAAGAGTGATGAACCATGTAGGAGTTCCTAAGTTTCTTAGCATACATTTCAATTCCCCATGACGGCGGTACCAATACTCGTTTGCACCACGCTGACATGCCATGAGATTGATTAGATGAGATTCCAAAATATTGTCTTGCAGATTGACTTTCTCCATAAAGTCCCTCGCTGAAAAATTTTGCAGATGTGCTCCACTTTTCAGTATATGGTTTACTGCATAAGAAAGCCCAGACAAGTCACTTTCATACAGTAGATGAAACAAATATGGGATGCATTGACGAAACCTTGGATCTTCAGCATATAATCTTAAAGTCCGGTATTCAGATGCTGGAATTTGAAGTGGTCGATCGTCATATCGTCCACCTCGACCTGTTGGAAATAGCTGTGGAAACCAACGAGCTTCCAAACTTTCTTCCCATACACTAATGGGACTTCCTTTTGCTGATTTCATTTGAAACAAGTCAATTGCATTCCCCATTACTTCTTTCGAATGCAAAGGATGAACAGTATAATGTTCATATATTTCTTCACTTGTAGACACATCAACTTTTTCAATTTGACCAGCTGAACAATCACTGTCTTCATCTGCAGCTGTTTCCTCTGCTTCAACACATACATGTTTGTAGTACTCATTGTTTTTGACCAAATACAACGTTGCCTTTTTGACTTTCCTAACATCCACTAAATCTTGCCAGATTTTCTTACTCTTTGTCGGAACGCCATTAACCAGAATAACCAGAGGTTCCTCTTCCACTTTCTCTACACCAATTGTATCAATATTTTTCTTGAAATCTAGAGGAAAATAAACAACTCTTCTCTTTAATCCTCTCTGTAAATCTGAAGGAGGCAATTTCCCTATCTTAGGCTCCATGCGAACAATTGCCTGAAAAGGATGGACACATTGAATCAAAATAGACTCATATGTATTTAAATCCATCAATTCAGGAGGAATGTCTACCAACTCAAGATTATTATGAACAGCTCTAGCAGGCATTCTGTTTTGATTTAATTTATTATAACAATATTTACAAATACGCTGATCAGAACTCAAATCAAAAGAATTCTCCACCCACAAATAAGTTGCAAAATCCTTCCACTCATAATTATTTATCTTTTCACTTTTTAGATATAAATCAACTAATCTAGTTTTATGCTTATAATGAGTTCGTCGACAACACACACAAGTAAAATTAGGCCTTTCACTTGATTTCACCTTAAACCTGGTAATTTCCTGATCAAACTTTTCTGTACTTGAAATCTGTACATTGTCTTCTACATTACCTTGTATTACTGTGTCAATTTCTACACTGTCCTCTTTTTCACAAAAATAACAAATCTTAATTTCTTCACAAATCTTCTTCACATCTAATTCAGGGGCATATTATCAAGGGGGTTTATCTCCGCTTTTTTGGCTTTAAAAGCCAAGAAAGCGGAGATAAAATTATCTCCCTATTACCAAGCTGTCGCTAACACCAGTTAGCGACAGCTAATAGGAGATAGTGACCATCTTGGGCCCCGCTTTGCATGTCAGTGATATTTATCACTAATGACATGCAAAGTGGGCGTGCCAAGATGTTAGCGACTGGAAACAGTCGCTAACATCGCTATCTCCTATTACCAACTTTTGGAGATATTCGCGCTAAGCGCGAATATCTCCAAAAGCTAACACCTGGCCCTGAGCAGTTCTTAGCCATGTTATCCAATGGGAAGTGGATAACATGGCTAAGAGCATTAGCTCGGTAATGCATGAATATCGCTGACTTTTCAGCGATATTCATGCATTGCGGCCGTTTTTTATCGCATTTGCGATAAACCTTGCTAATAGCAAGGTTTATCTGCGATAAAAATCGCCGATGTGCGGCGATAATTTTTGTCTCTAAACAAGTTAGAGACAAAAATTATCTCTATTGGTTGGTAATATGCCCCTCAGTTCCATGCAAAAGAGCACTGTTTAATTGTTTAAGCTTAAGTGCTGCTTGCATAATACAACATTCTCACTAATTTCCTCATTTTGTTATGATGCACTACTAACATCCTAAAATGATGAAAAACACTCTGACATACTTTTGTAGAAAGACAAGCCAGTGAATGCCCTTGCAAACCTGTGTTTTCTCTCACTCTTCAAGGATCTAAGTCTTGCAACATCTTTACTGTTTTAAACTTTTCTTACTATATGTACGTAAGAAATTACGAAGCAAATTGATTGATTCCTGTCACACTCTACAAATACTACTACACTTCCAAGTGTACACTGGACCCTTAGTACGTCTCCCTAAAACTTCATCAGCTAACACCTCTTCTGCTTCTCGAGGCACAAGTTTCTCTTTTTCAATCGGACAACCGTCTTTCACCTCATATGCTCGACCACTGGTGTCAACTGCATGCACCAAATCATTCTCCTGGAAGTAACTCTCCTCATTAAAAAATGGCTCACAACTTGAACTATGCATCCATTCTCCAGAAAAAACTTTACAAAAATGTGTCCAATTAATTACTCTTTTGCATCTACTCTTTGATTTGAAAACATCAATTGTCTTGTTAAGTGTCCTAATTCTATTGATTACTAAAATAAATAATTTTTTCTTAACTTCAAAAGCCTGATCAACAATCTTCTCTACATTTTTCTTTTTCTTATAAAAAACAGCTCTCTGTTTACCTTTCTTAATATTTTTTAACAAATTTAAAACCACCCTATTGCGAAACATTTGTTTACGAATGTCCCTAAATTGATTTTGCCTTCTATTCCTATACATATTATTGTCTCCTGCTGCAGTAGTAACAGTTTTTTGGGATCTCTCCTTCCTCTTCAAATTTTCTCTCTCCTTCTGTACATTCACATGTATATTATCATTTTTTTTGGATCTACATATGTTCCGAAAAAAAGACTTAGTTGTCTTACCAGGAGCTTTTTTCGCATTTTTTGAAGTATTTTTTGTAGGAGACTGCTTTAATTCCGTTGCTGTTTTTGATTTTTTCCGCTTAGCATCTTTCCGTGTCCTCTGCCTTGAGGGCATATTTCCTTACTATTGAAATCTTGATTTCAATCTGTGGTAAACAAATAAAAATAAAAAAATCATTATAGACCACTATTACCAAACAACAAAGCAATGACAATAAGCAAACAATATAAACACTATAATGCTTATACATATGACCGTATCTCTGTTTTTTAAATGTTATTCTAAAAAAATTATTCCGGCACATGAATTGGTTGTACATTATTGACAAGGATTAGATAGTATCTGCATGATTATAAAAAAATATATTTGCACATTTCACAATCATATCACCTGTGTTTCCTCAGATTAGTAAGCAGATTGTACAAATGTCCTGGGGAGCATAGGTGGTGAGACCGGTGTCTAAGAGTGCACTGTACTGGACTACATGAAGCCTATCCCCCACTACACTCTTAGACACAGCTCTCACCTTCTTTCCACCCCTGGACAGACCTCTCTTCCTTCCACTACACTCTTCAACACAGGCATCACTTCTTATGCACTCCTGGACAATCCTCACCTCATCTGCAACCCTAAATAGACCTCAAATCATCTGCACCATTAGACAGGCCTCAGTTAATCTACACCCCTGGACACGCCTCTTCTCATATGCACCCTGTTACCCTCAATTATACTCAATGTATTATAGTCTGTCCAAGGGGCGCAGATTAGATAATGCTTGTCTTAGGGTCAGAGGAGGTAAGTCCTCTCCATTGCACTCATGGACACAAGCCTCAACTCCTTTGCACCCCTGGACATGCCTCACCTCATCTGCACAATCCACTTCCTAATTTGAGGAAACACAGGTGACATGAATAACATTTTAGAAACAGAACGCAGGTCCTATGTACAAGCATTCCATTTCAGTACTGAAAACTCACTATTTTACTAAATAAATTTCCTCTCTATTGCAAACATTCCTACCAAGCATTACCAAAAAAATGACGCAAACCAACAGCAAAGAAGCTCAGTCTGCTTCATAATCTGAGGTAACACAGGTGACATGATTGTGAAAGCTTCAAATATTTTTATGTAATCATGCACACACTATTTATTCCTTCTCAAAAATGTAAAAGCCATTGATTTGCCCCAAAATCGTTTTTTGAATAACATTTTAGAAACAGAGCGCAGGTCCTATGTACAAGCATTCCATTTCAGTACTGAAAACTCACTATTTCACAAAATACATTTCCTCTCTATTGCAAACATTCCTACCAAGCATTACCCAAAAAAATGACACAAACCAACAGCAAAGAAGCTCAGTCTGCTTCCGAATCTGAGGTAACACAGGTGACTGATTGTGAAAGGTTCAAATATTTTTATGCAATCATGCACACACTATTTATTCCTTTTCAAAAATGTAAATGCCATTGATTTGACCCAAAATCATTTTTTAAATAACATTTTAGAAACAGAGCGCAGGTCCTATGTACAAGCATTCCATTTCAGTACTGAAAACTCACTATTTTACAAAATACATTTCCTCTCTCTTGCAAACATTCCTACCAAGCATTACCAAAAAAAATGACACAAACCAACAGCAAAGAAGCTCAGTCTGCTTCCTAATCTGAGGTAACACAGGTGACATGTTTGTGAAAGGTTCAAATATTTTCATGTAATCATGCACACACTATTTATTCCTTCTCAAAAATGTAAAAGCCACTGATTTGCCCCAAAATCGTTTTTTGAATAACATTTTAGAAACAGAGCGCAGGTCCTATGTACAAGCATTCCATTGCAGTACTGAAAACTCACTATTTTACAAAATAAATTTCCTCTCTATTGAAAACATTCCTACCAATCATTACCAAAAAAATGACACAAACCAACAGCAAAGAAGCTCAGTCTGCTTCCTAATCTGAGGTAATACAGGTGATATGATTGTGAAAGGTTCAAATATTTTTATGTAATCATGCACACACTATTTATTCCTTCTCAAAAATGTAAAAGCCACTGATTTGCCCCAAAATCGTTTTTTGAATAACATTTTAGAAACAGAGCGCAGGTCCTATGTACAAGCATTCCATTTCAGTACTGAAAACTCACTATTTTACAAAATACATTTCCTCTAAATTGCAAACATTCCTACCAAGCATTACCAAAAAAATGACACTAACCAACAGCAAAGAAGCTCAGTCTGCTTCCTAATCTGAGGTAACACAGGTGACATGATTGTGAAAGGTTCAAATATTTTGTAATCATGCACACACTATTTATTCCTTCTTAAAAATGTAAAAGCCATTGATTTGCCCCAAAATAATTTTTACAATAACATTTTAGAAACAGAGCACAGGTCCTATGTACAAGCATTCAATTTCCATACTGAAACCCATTGATTTGCCCTAAAACGTTTTTTAAATAACATTTTAGAAACAGAGCGCAGGTCCTATGTACAAGCATTCAATTTCACTACTAAAACCTCACTATTTCACAAAATACAAATCCTCTATCTTGCAAATATTGATATAATGCATTTTCAAAAAGCATCACACAAACCAACAGCAAAGAAGCTCAATGTGCTTCCTAATCTGAACTCTCTATCTATATTGAATGTGTAGTGTGTTCATCTAGGTACCTATATTGATACTCCTATTTCTGACCCTTGTCCGGTTATTAATTCACTAGTATCCATACAACGGCACAGAAACCCGTTTTCAGATTAGGTCATAGCGCATGCTGTCACATTAAGCAAGCACTATTTCTCCAGCCCCCTATAATGCACACCGAGTTCTCAAAACAAACCAACCCATCAGCAGACCTGGGAAATTCCCCGCAGCTATTGTTTTGATTTCGCTCGAGAACTCCTAAAAGGAATGTAAGAACGACCAGTGCTTATGACATTCTTACTGACGTCTTATGTCCATCCTTACGTCAAACTCGGCACCTTTCAGGTATAAATATACTGACGCTGCCCTAAGCAAAGACACGGTGGTGATGAGCTTGGAGCAGCGCTACTTGCCGGAGAGCCCAGCTGATGCAGGAAGCCCACGGACGCTGCCCCTCCCTTTTGACGCGCTGAGAGAGACGCTGCCTTTTCTCCTGCTGAGAAATCCAGCCTCCGGCGTTTCCGGCTTACCTTCGCGGGTAACTGGGATATCGAGTCCTGAGAGAGAGATACCAGCCCTCCTGCCTTCTAAATCCCAGGTACTGAACTGACTAACCCCTTACAGAGAATTCTTGAGTCAGATTCTTGGCAAAACAAACTTAACTTAAACTGCTACTTAGTTATTCCCTCCCACGTATTTAGCTTAGGTCAGGTACACCGGGGTAGGCGTAGTTAGAAGCACCAGTTGAGTACGATTAGTCAATGTATATATGTATGTATATCTTTTATCCATTTTAAAGTATCATATGGCTAAGAAACTATATCAATGCTTTTACAGTATTATTTTATAATCCTGCTTTTACTGTATGCACTTTACTTAACCTTAAGTATTGCAACTGTAGCGATTCATTTCTCTTGTATGAGAAAAAGAGACTGATCAATAAATAACATCTTTTATTGAACACGCCCATCTCTTCTTTCTCTACGAACTGGTGGAACTAAGTATGCACGTATTGAGTAAAATAGCTGTCTTTTGTTTTCACACGACTCTGGAGATATACTCTTGATTAGGGAGAGCAAAGTTGTCATGTTGTATGGTTGTCAGAAACTAAATCCCTTCTTGTCTATCCAGGGAGGTTAAACTCCTCCTCGCCTATTCGAGAAAGTTTCTAGTGAACTCTGAGCTAGCTGGCACACAAAACTTAAGTCTAATATCGTCAGTAGAAGACCTAGTTAACCTCTGTCCTACGTCTATACTATTGAAGATATTATTCCAATGCGCAGAGCCTATTGGGAATATAGGAACTATACTACATGGCGCCCAACGGTTTGGTAAGGCGATAAAACTAACGCAAGGCATTAGAGTAACTCAGTCGTGCTTTTCCACACAGACCCTTTTCTCCCATAAAACTCCAAAGACGTCTGGAGTGGGTCAAAGGTTAAATCCGCCAAACTTAGTAGGAGGAGACTCCTATGTATAGTTTTTTGGTTTATTCAACGTTGAAGGATACACTGTTCCAAAACATTGTGCATCTAATCTTTGTTTCCGTGGAAACCTGATCTGCAACAAAAAACCTTCCTGTCAGTAAAATGTCAGACGGTGAAGGAGATAGGGAGACAGCTAGATTAGCAGCTCAACTCCTAGCGGATGACACAAGTCTCCTACAGCAAGACCCGGAGGCAATACTCATCCCGGTCAGCATAAGAAAAACTATAACTTTAAAACTTATAGAAAATGGACTTACATCAAGAGGTGGTACAGTCATATTTGTAATTGAGGCACATGAGTATCGGCAGACAGAGGTATTCTATTCATGGATAAACTTTCCAGCAGCAAACGCTATAACAAAGGAGTTCCACTATTACAAAATAGAGGAACCACCGGATGAGTACACTCCTTTCGAGGAGGTGGAAATACCACTCAAATACCAAGAGCACCTGCTCTGGTTTAAAGGCGCCCTAAAACATAATGATCACATCACCAGGCTCGGTCCACTAGGTAGACCAGGAGCAACGTGGCCGGTTCTAGCCAGCTACACACCACATCCAGATATTGAAAAAATTTCAATACCAGAACTTTTAGTACAGTTAAAACAACTGATTAAAATACACAGACAATTAGTCCAATATGTAATGCGGACTTCAACAGTCCAAACAGCTATTAAAATTCCACAGCTGACCCCTCATCAGGGTAACACAAATAAAATCACACCACAGAACATACAGTCCTGTCTAGGTAAAGTACCAATTAAAAGGGAACAAATTCCATTCTGGTTAGCACAAAAAATCACTCAGATAGAGGCAGTGTTTCCGGATACTACCCCTACTGAGAAACACAGAATTCTGACTATCTGTCTTCCAATGGGGATCGCTCCACATGTGGAGGACTGTGACACTTGGGGTACAGTCTTTGCTTCCATTTACACAAAAACACATGGTGTTCCGTCCATGGCTGTAATACCAGAGGTGCTAAAACAGATTCAAAATGAATACGGTCCAGAACCTGCTTTAACTCTGGGTATGAAATTACTGAAGGACTTCAAGCAGGTCTCGGCAATATTACTAGCCAACATAAAGGGGGAAGCAGCAACTGTGGCGATCCGCCAAAGATTGAAAGAAACAGATATAGCAGAACAACCTTTTGAACTTGCCAGAATCTTAGAAAAATCCTATGAAGAACTAGGAAGAGATAGTTTGGGTGGACAACCAGTGAAACCACAACTAACTGAAAATCCTGAAAAGGTATTTATTAAAAATAATCTATACACTCCAAAAAAGAACTGGGATGGAAATAAACAATCCACTCCCAAAGAGAAGAAATTCCAGTCCAGAGGAAGGTCTCCTCGGCGGAGAGAAAGATCTCCAGAACTAGGACACAAGTCTCCCCAGAGGGAGCCCTCTGAGAAAAAATACAACCTTAGAAATAGGGATAATTTGAAGAAACCTGATAGGTATCAAGATATTGATACACGTCCATCTCGATCTTTTCAGACTTCCTCGCAGAAATCGGAAAGAAGAGGACGGTCAGAACACAGGGAAGAGCACGTCAAGTCCAAAGACAAGAAACCTGCTCATCAAAATAAAAAGTTACAATTTCCAAAGAAGAAGGTAGCCAGTATTAAAGTAATCAAACATGCCGAGGATCCTGAGGACACCGCTGAAAAACAGAGAGTGGGCTCAGACAATGCTAGACAGCGCAGCAGAAGTGAGCATAGCTCGCAAGATCCTGATGAATCATCTGGAGACAGTGGACACGAATGAATACATTCAGGTGGAAACTGCAGATACCAGAGTTAGCAAACCTCATAAAATATATTAAATAACTTTACGTATAGAGGGAGATAAGACTAGGAAAATAAGGGGTCTATTTTGGGATAACCTCTCCAAAGGCTATGACATCCTTTTAGCTGAAAAAGACTGGCCACCAGAGTTTGCCAGGGAGGCCCTCATGGCGAAGAAATGATTATGCCTGCCTTCTCAAATCACATTCCAATACATAAAAAATATACACTTGCAAGAAAGTGGGCTGTAGCCCAAGCTCCTGCATTATATAAAAACCACGTAGGATGGGATGAGGACTCACCTCCTCACAAAATCCAGTTAAAATCTCAACCAACTGCACAAAGGCAGTACCCAATTAAGCAAGAAGCTAAAAAACAGGTCAGGGAGATCTTAGATCAACTTGAATACCAGGGGGTGATTGAAACATGCACCTCACAAATGAACAATCCTTTGTTTCCTGTCTCCAAACCAGATGATTCATATCGTCTAGTTTTGGACTACAGTCACCTTAACTCATGTTGCAAAACCTTTGCAGTACAAAACTCACCCAGTGCAGCACTAATGAATAGCATAGTGCGCAAAAAATACAAAACAACATTAGACATCTCTAATGGATTCTTTTGTCAAAATATAGCACCTGAAAGCAGATATTTGACCGCTTTCTCAATAAATGGCTCGCAGTGAAATTCTGTCGTTAGCCCCAGGGGTTCAAGAACAGCCCAGGATTATTCTCAGCGAGAGTAACAGAGTTACTACAAATGTATGATGACGAGGCATTATCTTATGTCGATGACATCTATCTAACAGATGATGACTTGGATACTCACTTGAAAAGAGTGAACACCATAATACTTGGGTTCGCAGCAGAGGGTTACAAATTCAACTTCAAGAAGTCAAGAATTGCCCATCTAACTGTCCTATTCTTAGGATATGAATTATCAAGTGAAGGCAAAAGCCTGGCAGACAATTTCCTGGAAAAATGTGCTATAATCCAAGCACCAAGAACGCTAAAAAACTTACAATCAATTCTAGGTTTCCTGAATTTCTGAAGAACTTACATTATAAATTACGCCGAGAGGGTTAAACCTCTCTATGACTTAATAAAACCAGATTTTAAAAGATTCAATTGGACTCAAGAACACACAGAAATTTTGAGATCGTTACAAACAGACATGTTAGTTAAAACAAAACTGCTAACGCGCGACAACACACGCAACCATGTGATTCGGGTTATCCCAGGAAGATGCGGATTCACATACCTAACCTCTAATGAGGGAGAAACGGTACCAATAGCATACAAATCACATTGGTACACAAAAGCTGAAATGAAATTTAGCCCTACGGAAAAAATTCTAACCGCAGTACAGACCGCTGTAGCGAAAGAATGAGCACTAGCACAAGGTAAACAAATAATCATCGTGACACCAATACCAGCCCTGGAGGCGGTAACTAAGGCAAGCATTCCGAATGCTAAAGCACTACATCCGAGATGGATACAGTGGGCTAATTCTCTTGCTGCAACAGACGTGGTATACGAATTTGATCCTAAATTAAAAACACAAGAATTTCTCTAATATGAATTCGAATGTCCTCTGCCGACCGAAATCCTGCCTCTAGAACATTATGGTTGTATAATATATACGGACGGATCAGCACAACCCGCAGTTGGGGGTAAACAAGCTTATAGTGCTGCGTGCGCGATTGTTAAAGGTCGCTGGCACGAAGGAAAATTTAGACCACTAATCACAAAAACTCAATCTCTAGGAGATTGTACAGCTCAGTGAGCTGAACTACTAGCATTTAAGATGGTGCTTGAGAATACCGATCGCGAATTCCCCACACTCATAGTGTGCGATTCATATTATTGCGTTCAGTCTTATAATGAATACTTTCAGAACTGGGTTCAGAACGGTTTTAAAGATACAAAAGGTGGCACAATCAAGCATAAAATGCTTTGGGAACAAATAGTTCTTTTACAGAAAGAACTACAAAAGACTCACGTGATACATACACTGAGTCATCAACGTGATGGCGTTCACGTTGCAGGGAATTCATTGGCTGATGAGGCCGCAAAGGCAGCTGTGCAAACAGCTTCCGTAGGTGCCGTCACCAGATCAAAAACAAAAATAGACAGCGAAATATTGCAGGCTGTCAGCGGTACAGAAAACAATGCAATAAACACACTCCCGAAAGGCTTTCCAGTAAAGTACTCATACATAACTGATGCGAATAACGTTCCATTTGCTCGAATCCCTGGAGTGGGGGATAGGGCAATTCCAAACATGGAATATAGGTTAGGACTCATTATAGCGGCACACGAAGGGCTTGCTTCTGTACATGCTGGCGTTTCAGCCACAGTGTCATTATTAAAACAGAGATACTGGTGGCCTCAAATGAGAAGACAAACTAGGAACTATGTTCTAGAATGTGAGATATGTCAAAGAATGAAGGTATCAACAGTGAAACGACCAGCACAGGCGCCCCTTCTAATCACAGATAAACCATTAGCCTGTGTTTACCTGGACCACTGTGGTCCCTTACAAAGTGACGGTAACTATAAATATATCATGGTCGCAGTGGATTCATGCACGAGATTCATTTGGATGTGGCCCCAGCGCTCGGCTGACGCCAGAACTGTTATAAAAGATTTGCGAGTCTTTATCGGCACACACGCAATTGGCATGCTACATTCTGACCAGGGTCCTGCGTTTAGCTCTCGAGCTTACAAAGAGGCCATGAACAGCATGGGCATTGCATTGCGGTACTCTTGTCCCTTTCATCCTGAGGGAAACGGAATTGTGGAAAGAAAAAACCGTGACATAATGCAATCTATAACGGCAAAAGTATTAGGTTCGGGAGCTGGGTGGGTCAAACATTTAATAAGTGTCCAACGTAGTCTTAACAATCTACCAAGAAATTCTCTGAAAGGTCTCAGTCCGTACGAACTATTGTTTGGGACTAGAATGTTAATCCAGGACCTCGACAGTCAAACTTCTTTGGTTAAAGAAAAATGCTTTGATATCAAAGATCGTTTGGCTATTTTCCAGGACTTAAACGAAAAGAGAAAAGACCTGAGCAACATAAAGTTGAAGCAACAGCCAACAGCCACTGAAGAAAAACCACCTGTCCCAGCAAGGCCTGTCTGGATTCCAAAAATCGGGGACCTGGTCAGAGAGAAGATCGCGGTAAAGAAGGAATTTGGGCCTTCTTACAGAAAAGCAGTACCTATCTTGTCTGTCAACGGGACAAGATCAGTAGTATTACCGCCCCTTGCTGGTAAAAAGGAGAACTGAGTTGTATCCATCGACCTGGTTAAACCACAATCATGTGGCCGATAACAAGTAGTAGGCCAAGTGGACTCCCAAGAAGTAGTAGAACACCAAAGTTTGCTACAAATACAGAGGTTCAAACTGAGAGACTAATCACAATTGATAAACCTACAGTGAAACAACAAGGACTATGCAACAAAGCCATGGAACTTAAACCTCTTGAAACCAAAAGTAAAATCTTAAATCAAGAAACATCAATCTACAATGATGTAACCACAGACTATGCTAATGAAACAAAGAAAATTCAAAAAGCAAAAAAGAATCCAGAAGCAATTGAAACAATTGACAGAACAGCATCAGGCTACTTCATCAACTTCGATGATTTTTCTGAAGATCTAAGTGAGCATGGAGAACAGCGGACAAAAAAATATTTTAAAAACAAATCAAAGGAACTCATTCAACAACTAAAAGAAACTTATCTGATTTCTCCATGGATTGAACTTTGGGTGGCACTAGGAGTATTCATCCTCATACTTTGGCTCATCATGGTACTATGCTTGGGACATTTCATTGAGGGAAAATATGTTATAATGGACACAGCAAGTCAGAATATCAACTTGGTCCTGAAACCACACAAGTCTTCACACATCGAGAAAAGAGAACTTTCTTCAGTAAACTTCACAGCCAATCCTATACCCGGTGGGGTAGCATGGGACAAAACTGATTACGAAATCTATGGTCCGGTTGAGCTCCTGAAGTATCCTCATCAATTCAAGATTTCATTGAGTGACTTTGTAAAACCAAGCACATTCTCCGATGATTGGGACTTTAAAAGTATTAATGATATGATGTCAGATCTAGTGATGTCAGCTAAATTTACAGGACATGATTATTTACAAGGTTCATCCAATTATGACCAGATGTATTGTTATAACCACTATGGTAACCATTTTCTGCATAAATCTGCTCAACCTAGGAATGTTTTAAATTACAAACAATGGGAACATTGTGCTACTCCACCAAAAGGCAGTTCAAAAACATTTTATGATAGATTTTCATACTTCTCAGGGTTTAACACAAGTGATGCAGAAACGTTTTATTTTAGACTATTAAATAAGACAGGAATGAAAACCATGCTTACAAACACAAAATTAGTCTATTCAGAGAAATTTTTTGAAAAAATCAAAACATTTGGTTATGATTTTTGGAACAAAAATATTGAAACTAAGACAATCTGGGGTACAAGAGATTGGCAAGTGCAAGGTATAGAATCATTATTTAGAGCCTGCATGATCCCAGAACAAATTATATTTTTGAATGACACAATTCAACAGACATCCTGTCTTGGCCTAGCCAAAATTAAAGACTTAAACAAACCGTCTATTCCAAAACCAACACCCGACAGTAATAGCACTACAGATGTTGAGATAGACATATCCCATATTTTATACCAAAACAGAACACATCCTGATTGGAAGAAATGGTTGATCTGGCCCACAGACACAAATAACTGTCAAGATAGATTCCTGAACAAAAAACAGGGGTTCACATTGACCCTAGATACTCCCAGAGACAACATCCAGGGATTGTAACTACTTACAGTGTAGGGAAACTCTGCCTCGAATGGCTACAAACATCCACACTGGCAGAAATTAAACAATACTTGACTTTACTTAAAGAAGGTGCTGACTTGCGTGATTTCATTATGGGACCACGCAAACAGCATCCAAAACGTTTCATAGCGGCCTCTATATATGCAGCTTACAATGAAGCTTGGAAAGTAACTCAAATTGAAACATCAGAGAAAATACGGGAAATTGACCGTGTTAATTTGGAAAAATCACTTTCTGTTGTGGACAATGGGTTAATGACTCTGTCTTCCAGAATATATTCACTGGACAGTATTGTATCATCTGCAATCGATATAATTGAACAAGACTTAATGATGTTACAACACGGTCAGTCTCAATTGCGTTCTATTATACAGCTTGGCTGGACGTTACAAAATCTACGTTCAGGCTACGTGCCTTGGCGTTTAATCAACACAACGTCATTATTCAGTATCTTTAACCTTACTGATACACAAATCAGTTTAGCACAAAAGGGTGCAGAGTATACAATTCTGAGCATTGAAAAACTTGAGAGATTACCATTGACAATGTCAGAGCGACCTGTCATTGAATGCATAGTACATGGGATAATAACTATTCCGATAACAACTTTCCAGTTTCGATACTGTCAAAAATATATACAGGCAGGCCAGTATGAAAGGTTGGGTAAAGGGTTAATTAAGTCAACATGGAACTTACCTTATACACACACATGTTACAGTGATAAGGGACAGAGTGTATTTCTTAGTGGTAACAATTGTGAAAAATCACTAAGTGGTATACTTCTGTGTCAGGGCATAAGTTTACATGGGGCCTGCGAGGGGACTTAAAATAACCTTTCATGCCACCAGCTCGGCACACCTGCAGCACGAATAGAACCATTCTTTAGAAGACTTTCTAACGGGAGTTACATTCTAATTGTAGATCACAGATGTTGTGGCTTGCTGCCAGGAAAACCTTATCCAGTAAGCGTGACTTCCATGGTCATTTGCTGTGAGCGAGTATTGTTTCCAAATGACACTCGAGACAGGGAGGGAAAAATTTGGCCAAGTTTGAATATCTCTTCTATTCGAATTGATACTTTAAGCAGAATGAAGACTGTGCTCCTACAAATGCCAACCCATTTGACGTCATCAAAAGAAACGTATGATCTCCAAGTTGCAAGGACAACGGGTGAGATACAAGCCTTGTTATCAACAAATTGCCCCCTACACTTCGCAGAAATGCTAAACGAAATCTTAAATATTTCTGATACAAATGGTATCGCGAGTGTATTTAAGACCGTTTTTTCGCGACTGTTAACCCCATTCAAAGCAGTCCTGGGTATTTTTCCAAATTTCGTCCATTCCATCTTTGGCGGACTTCCTCTCCTGTTGGGACTCGTGGCAGGCATCCTATTTTTGCTACTCTTGCTTCGTTATGGCAAGCCATGTCACAGACAAGACTCCAGCAACAATGGAAGAAACGATCCTAGCTATACGCTACCGGGACCGCATAACTAAAGTCCTTGGATTAGCCCGGCTAAGAGATCTAAATATGACCTGGTTTCTTTCGTTCAGACCCATATGGCAGAATTGTGTCTTACCTGTATTAAGATGCATGCTATGCGGCGAAGAATGCGTGTTGGACACCTGTCTTACACTACAATCAGAAGTACCATTGGATGCAGATACTTTGTTGGGTCCAGTAAAGGCACATGCATTGTGCTGTCCCCAGCGGCTACCTATCCTGATGACGGCATTCGTGGAGACTTCACCACTACGATTGAAGGGTAGTGAAGTACAAGATGAGAGCAGCATCAACCAGGTACGACCTTCTGTAAGCAGTACTGGTCTAAACATCACTGAAAGCGAACATGCGCATGACTGCATGGTAGCGACATTTTCCAACTTGGTCGAACTTTCACCAGAAGCTGTAGACTGTTTTTTTGAGAGTCTGTCTGAAATGATGTTTTCACCAGAACAGAGAGAATGACTTTAAACAAAGTTGCACACAGCGTTCCCTGAACTCTGAATTTGGCCTTCGGTTTTTTAAAACAATGTGACTATGAATTATTATTTCTCTTCTCCCCTGAAAAGAAAAGTTTTTCCAGATCCAAAATATTTACCTTTTTGGCACTTATCTTCTGCTTTAAGTAAAACTATTCTTAGAGAACAGAGCTTCTATTCTTAGGAACTGTAGAAACAAAACATTACCTCAACCTATATTATATGCAAGTAATTGTATTTATATGTGATGAGATGGTCTCGCAATTTTTTTCTGTATTAAGAGCCATTTCATGTGTAATTTCACAAATCATTCATGCTGATATAAGATGTGCATCTCCTTTTTGAGTGATTATACTGCTTGAATGCATACAGTACCTATACTCATTTCGTGTATTTCGCATATGCCATTTTTCAAATGCAACAAATGTATTTTGGGGTGGTTCGGTATACACATGCATTATTAGTTATGTTTACTATTGCTTAGGTTAGTAAATATGTACATAAAATCGTGGAGTGGGTGTAGTGTGTTTATCTAGGTACCTATATTGATACTCCTATTTCTGACCCTTGTCCGGTTATTAATTCACTAGTATCCATACAACGGCACAGAAACCCGTTTTCAGATTAGGTCATAGCGCATGCTGTCACATTAAGCAAGCACTATTCCTCCAGCCCCCAAGAACGCACACCGAGTTCTCAAAACAAACCAACCCATCAGCAGACCTGGGAAATCCCCCGCAGCTATTGTTTTGATTTCGCTCGAGAACTCCTAAAAGGAATGTAAGAACGACCAGTCCTTATGACATTCTTACTGACGTCTTATGTCCATCCTTACGTCAAACTCGGCACCTTTCAGGTATAAATATACTGACGCTGCCCTAAGCAAAGACACGGTGGTGATGAGCTTGGAGCAGCGCTACTTGCCGGAGAGCCCAGCTGATGCAGGAAGCCCACGGACGCTGCCCCTCCCTTTTGACGCGCTGAGAGAGACGCTGCCTTTTCTCCTGCCGAGAAATCCAGCATCCGGCGTTTCTGGCTTACCTTCGCGGGTAACTGGGATATCGAGTCCTGAGAGAGAGATACCAGCCCTCCTGCCTTCTAAATCCCAGGTACTGAACTGACTAACACCTTACAGAGAATTCTTGAGTCAGATTCTTGGCAAAACAAACTTAACTTAAACTGCTACTTACTTACTCCCTCCCACGTATTAGGCTTAGGTCAGGTACACCGGGGTAGGCGTAGTTAGAAGCACCAGTTGAGTACGATTAGTCAATGTATATATGTATGTATATCTTTTATCCATTTTAAAGTATCATATGGCTAAGAAACCATATCAATGCTTTTACAGTATTATTTTATAATCCTGCTTTTACTGTATGCACTTTACTTAACCTTAAGTATTGCAACTGTAGCGATTCATTTCTCTTGTATGAGAAAAAGAGACTGATCAATAAATAACATCTTTTATTGAATACGCCCATCTCTTCTTTCTCTACGAACTGGTGGAACTAAGTATGCACGTATTGACTGAGTAGAATAGCTGTCTTTTGTTTTCACACGACTCTGGAGATATACTCTTGATTAGGGTGAGCAAAGTTGTCATGTTCTATGGTTGTCAGAAACTAAATCCCTTCTTGTCTATCCAGGGAGGTTAAACTCCTCCTCGCCTATTCGAGAAAGTTTCTAGTGAACTCTGAGCTAGCTGGCACACAAAACGTAAGTCTAATATCGTCAGTAGAAGACCTAGTTAACCTCTGTCCTACGTCTATACTATTGAAGATATTATTCCAATGCGCAGAGCCTATTGGGAATATAGGAACTACACTACAAATGAATAATAACTCACCTTTACAAATGCTTTGGGAGATTGAGAACAGTGTCAGATACACACACCAATATTTCTTTAGCAGAGCAAAAGGTATGTACTCTAGGCACTGCAACCATGAATGGCACAGAAAAGCTCTAATTCTATACACATATCTCTCATGTTAACCAATTAAAACTCTTCCCTCTCTATTTTCAAACCAACACCCTCCCCCCTCAGGCCTTTCTGCCTGTTACCATAGCAACTCCCTCCTTACTCACCTCTCAGGGTTAAAAGTTTATTCTACAATGTTGCGAATGAACTCAGCAAGGATGTTTGACCTCTCAATACACAAGCTTATCCAGTGCAAGTTTCTTTAAATGACTTTTTCTTAACCATTCAAATTACTTCTTTCACAGAACAGAACAAAGCACCCTAACTTTCAGTTTTCAACTATCTGAATCCACCAATCATTGCTTGTGATTCAAGAGCACTGAAACTCCACAGTTTTTTTTTTTGCAAACTCCTACTGTTCCAACTGCCATTTCATTCCTACACTTCATCTGACTGCACCAGAACCTCCTCTCACCATGTACTCTGTCTGGATTATTGGACATAGCTACATTCACTGGGCTCAAAGGTATGCAGCTATCAGAAATGTTCACAACCTTGATTTACCAAATATGCACATCAAGTGGATTGGCCAAAGAGGATTGAGATGTCATCAATTGATACCATTAGTGAAAACCTTTTACCATCTGCCACACCCTGACCTCATAATTTTGCACTGTGGTGGAAATGACCTAGGCACTTTGACTGGGGTAGGTCTGGAGATGCTTTTAAAGGACACCTTTGGGCAATTGATGACACTTTTTACACAAACTACCTTGGTATATTCCAATATATGCCAAAGACAAAAATGGAAGTGGTCCAACCAATTTTGTCCACAATTTGAGAAAGCACGGAAACATGTGAATAAATCTGTTTCTGCTTACATGAGAGACTATGGAATGGGTTCAATATACAACAATAACTTGCGTTACAACATGCAAGATATCTACAGAGGAGATGGTGTGCACTTCTCAGATGAGGGAAATAGAATATTTCTCCTGAATTTAAGACTGTGCATTGGAACATACTTGTAGGTACCTAAATCAGCCACAGAACCCAAAAGCTCTTTTCAGGGCTACCCTACATCTGATCATTCAAAATGATTATTTTACTCTAACTTTTTTCACTAATTTTCACCAAAGTACGCTCCCCGGTGCGCTCCCTGGTGCGCGTACCGTGCGCTCCCCCCGCGAATAATTTTAAAAAAATTGTTTTTTTTGGCCTATATGGGCCTCCTAAGCCCCCCTCAGAAAACCTAGGGGGCCAGAGGGTCTCTACCGTGTCCCCTTTTACCCATTCCGAACGTTGTTTGTCCTCCATCTTGTGTCTCAAATCTACCGAAACACAAGATGGAGGACTCCCGTTGCGCTGCCGGTACGCGTACCGGGGCACGCACCGGTAAGCGCTCCCAAATTTTTTTAAAAGTTAATTTACATAAAAACCACTGGAGAGACTTTCACCAAATATAGAATAGGCCCTACTACATACCAGTCCCTACCATTTTCCCAAACTTGGTGGAATTCCATTGAGCCATTTGAACTGTAGCACTGTCTAAATATCCTGAGGTAAATTACATGACAAAAACACATATGAAGTGTTAGGATTTACAACCAATTAAAATGTTACTTTCATTTTCTACTTTTTTATCCTGACATTTGATTGGTTATGTACATGAATATATATGAAAAATGAGAGGGAAACACGGCCATTTTGACTACAACTACCTGAGGTACATCTTGAAAGAATTTTCTCCATTTATCTTCATCACCTTTCAATAAGGTAAGTTGTTAATTTGTATGGGGCACTTTAAGTTAATTTGTAAAAACGTTTTCTGATAGTTATTTACTGTCCCTCTGTTATAGTTATAGATTGAGATAGGCTTCTCTGTTAAAGTTATGGATTGAGTTAGGCTTCTGTGGTATAATTATGAATTTACTTAGGCTTCTTCACATACACTTTTTTATATTTCTACTTAGTACCTCATACCATACACTGCCCAAAGATAACTTCACTGTTTAAAACTCAGAAGTACCTGTCTAAACATAAACCCAACACTGCCCTAACTCTACTGATATATTTATTTTTAATGCAATTTACAGCAAGAAAGGAAAACCAAATATTTCTTTTGAAATTCTTCTGGAGAACAATCCTGAGGAAGACTTTGACTTTATGGATCAGTCTCTGGACGAAGAGTTAGTTAATTGTGTGGAAGAAATGGAATCATGGACTGAAAATGAGGACATTCCTGACGATATAATGTTGGAAGTTCTTTTAAATTTTGAAAAATCACAGCAATACATTTTTATTTAATATTTAAAAATTGTTCTAGACATTATTCTTTTTTATATGTGATTCATGAAATAGTACCAAAATGAATATAATATAACGTGAGACTTATGGTATACTGTGCAACTTTTTTGTGTTACATAGTAATTTTGCTCATAGTTACTTCCTTTCTCCCACTATACTATCTCCAATGTGTATTTCACATCTCTTTTTCATCTCCTGCCTCCATGTTGTTTCTGCTTTCCTGACAGACTATGGTATGGATTCGATATACCACAATAACTTCTGTAACAACATGCAAATTATCTACAGAGGAGACGGTGTACATGGAATTTAAGACTCTGTATTGGTACCTACATGCTGGTACTTAAATCACCAACACAACACAACAACTCTATGCAAAGCTACCCTACCTCTAAGCACTTTAAATTATTATTTTACTGTTTCACTGGGTTTTCCTCATGGTACACTCCCCGGTACGCTCCCCGGTACGCGTACCGGGCGCTCCCCCCGCTAAAATCGGAAAAAAAATATTTATTTTTTTTGCCCCGCAAAGCCCTTTTATGGCCCCCACATCAAACCTAGTGGGTCAGGGGGGGTCCACCCTGCCCCCTTTTGGTCATTTCCCCCTTTGTTTTTGCCACCTCTTGTGTCTCGATCCAACCGAGATACAAGATGGCGGCCGCTATGGACTGTTTGGAATGTTGACAGACACCTGAGAGCCAATCAGCTTTCCGCGCGCGAACTCGTGGTGCGCGCTGGAACGCTCCCCGGTGCACGTACCAGGGCGCGCTTATAGATATATATTTTTTTCGAACCTAAATTACTCAAAATCCTCTGGAGCACATATCTTGAGACATAGCAAAGGCACATCGGGCTACCAGTCCCTACAATTTTTCCAAGTTTCGTGGGAATCCATTCAGCCGTTCGGGCTAAAAGTGAGTCCAACCGCCCTATGGAAATTAACATGGGGAAAACACGTTTGCCCGATGTGCCTTTGCTAGGTCTCAATATATGTGCTCCAGTGGATTTTGATAAATTAACGTTCAAAAAAATATATATATCTGTAACAGCGCTCCGGTTAGCGCCCCGGTTCGCGTACCTGACGCGTAACGGTACTTCGTGAAGCGAAGCTGAGTGGCTCTCCGGTGTCTGTCAACATTCTAAACAGTCCGGAGCGGCCGCCATCTTGTCTCTCGGTAGGATCGAGAGACAAGAGGTGAAGAAAAACAAAGGGGGAAATTAATGAAAGGGGGCAAGGTAGACCCCCTCCTGACCCCCTAGGATTGATGAGGGGGCTATTAAAGGGTCCCGCGGGGCAAAAAATAAAAAAATAATTCAGTTTTATCGCGGTAGAGGCGCTACCCGGTACGCGAACCGGGTAGCTAACCGGTAGCGTAACGGGAGTCCGCCATCTTGTGTTTCGGTCGAATTTAATCACAAGATGGAGGAAAAACAATGTGGGAAATGGGTATAAGGGGGCACGGGAGACGTATCCTGACCCCCTAGGTTTTCTAAGGGTGGCTGAGGAGGCTCATATATGTCGAAAAAGAAAATAAAATTGAAATTTTCGCGAGGTTAGCTGCCGGTACGCGAACGGGGTAGCGAACCGGGAAGTGAAAATTAGTGAAAAAAGGTACATTTGAAATTTTTAAAGAGTAATCATAGTTAAGGTAGCTCTGAAAAGAGCTTTTGGGTTCTGTGTAAGTTCTAGGTACTTATAAGTAGGTACCAATACATAGTCTTAAATTCAGGATGAAAATTCTGTTCCCCTCATCTGAGAAGTGAACTCCATCTCCTCTGTAGATATCTTGCATGTAGTAACGCAAGTTATTGTTGTAGATGGAGCCCATTCCATGGTCTCTCATGTAAGCTGAAACAGACTTATTTACATGCTTCCTCGATTTCTCAATTTGTGGACAAAATTGGTTGGACCACCTCCATTTATGTCTTTGGCATATATTTGAATATACCAAGGCAGTTTGAGGAAAAAGTGCCATCAATTGCTCAAAGGTGTCCTTGAAAAGCATTTCCAGATCTACCCCAGTCAAAGTGCCCAAGTCATTTCCTCCACAGTGCACAATTAACAGGTCAGGGTTTGGCAAATGCAAAAAGGTTTTCACCAATGGTATCAATTGGTGACATCTTAATCCTCTGTGGCCCATCCAGTTGATTTCCACATTTTGTAAATTGAGGTTGTGTAAATTTCTATTATCAGCATACCTTTGAGCCCAGTGGATGCAACTATGTCCAATAATCCAGACAGAAAACATGGTGAGAGGATGTTCTGCTGCAGTCAGATGAAGTGTGGGAATGAAATGGCAGTTGAAACAGTAGGAGTTTGTTATGAAAAAAACTGTGGAGTTTCAGTGCTAATGATTCAGTAGCAGTGATTGGTGGATTATGATTGCTGAAAACAGAAAGTTAGGGTGCATGGATGAGTTCTTTGAAAGATGTAAATTGAATGGTTAAGAAAAAATCATTTTAAGTAACATTGCACTGGATAAGCAGGTGTACTGAGAGTTCAGAGTTCAGTTGAAACATTGTTGTGTGAGAGGTCTTTCAGGAGGTAGTTGCTATGGAAAAAAGGCAGAAAGGGCAGAGGGGGGAAGGGTGTTCATTTGAAAAAAGTGAGGGAAGAGTTTTGATTGGCTGACATGAGGGATATGTGTGAAGAATTACAGGATTTCTGTGCCATTGCTGGTTGCAGACTCAGAAGATCATACCCTTTGCTCTGCTTAAGAAAAATTGGTGTGTGCCTGAGACTGTTTTCAAACTCAAAAAGCATTTGCTAAGGTGAGAAAAGATTCATTTACTTTAGATAGAGACTAGTATGGTTTATGGAGAAAATAAGGAAGCCAGCTGTGCATTTATATTGTTGTTTTGTGTCAAGTGTATTCATTATATTTTCCAAAAAGATTTTGCTTCTTTGACAAATTGTAATTGGAGAAAATGTGAAGTATTAGTACTGACAGAGTGTGCTTGTACATAAGAGCTGTGCTGTGTTTTCAAATTATGACCAGAAAATCGTTTTTTTTTTAAAAAGAAATGCTTTTTACATTTATGAGAAGGACAAAATGGTGTTTGCTTCTTTAAATAAATATTTCATTTCCCACCATGAATATGGGAGAATAATTTGCTTGTTTGTCGGTTTAAAAACACGTTTCTTGAAGTCATTTAGGTTTCACAATATGTTCTGCAAGAGTTTCATAGTCAACATGGGGGCAAATTTACAAAGCTTATGAGCCACATTCACGTCATTTTCTCCACGTTAAACGTGACTTTAAAGGTGGTGCAAGGTCCTTGTAAATACGCCCTCATGAGTGCTTTGTAAATGTAAGTCATTTCCCCGTGGTGCAAGGTCCTTGTAAATACGCCCCCATATGTGCTTGGCAAATTTAAGTACTGACAGGGTGTGCTTGTACATAGGAGCTGTGTTGTGTTTTCAAATTATGCCCAGAAAATCGTTTTTTTTAAAAAAAGAAATGCTTTTTACATTTATGAGAAGGTCAAAATGGTGTCTGCTTCTTTAAATAAATATTTCACTTTCCACCATGAATATGGGAGAATAATTTGCTTGTTTGCCGGTTTAAAAACACGTTTCTTGAAGTCATTAAGGTTTAACAATATGTTCTGCAAGAGTTTCATAGTCAAAATGGGGGCAAATTTACAAAGCTTATGAGGCACATTCACGTCATTTTCCCCACGTTAAAAGTGACTTTAAAGGTGGTGTAAGGTCCTTGTAAATACGCCCTCATGAGTGCTTTGCAAATTTAAGTCATTTCCCCGTGGTGCAAGGTCCTTGTAAATACGCCCCCATGTGTGCTTGGCAAATTTAAGTACTGACAGGGTGTGCTTGTACATAGGAGCTGTGTTGTGTTTTCAAATTATGACCAGAAAATCGTTTTTTTTAAAAAAGAAATGCTTTTTACATTTATGAGAAGGACAAAATGGTGTCTGCTTCTTTAAATAAATATTTCACTTCCCACCATGAATATGGGAGAAAAATGTGCTTGTTTGTCGGTTTAAAAACACGTTACTTGAAGTCATTTAAGTTTCACAATATGTTCTGCAAGAGTTTCATAGTCAACATGGGGGCAAATTTACAAAGCTTATGAGCCACATTCACGCCATTTTCCCCACGTTAAAAGTGACTTTAAAGGCGGTGCAAGGTCCTTGTAAATACGCCCTCATGAGTGCTTTGTAAATTTAAGTCATTTCCCCGTGGTGCAAGGTCCTTGTAAATACGCCCCCATGTGTGCTTGGCAAATTTAAGTACTGACAGGGTGTACTTGTACATAGGAGTTGTGCTGTGTTTTCAAATTATGACATGAAAATGGTTCATAAAGAAAAGGAATGCTTTTTACATTTATGACAATGACAAAAAGGTGTCTGCTTCTTTAAATAAATATATCACTTCTCACCATCAATCTGGGAGAATAATTTGCTTGTTTGTCGGTTAAAAAATCGTTACTTTAAGACATTTAGGTTTCACAATATGTAATGCTAGAGTTTCATAGTCACTATGATGATAATGATACACATTTAGAACTGTGTAGGAGGCATGGAGAAACTGAGGCTTCTGTAAGTGTCAAGGGAGGTGAGTAATATACATTGCTCTGTTGCATACAGTCCTCATCTTCTGCGTACTCTTGGATATGCTAGACCACATCTGGACAATGAGATACCTAAGCTGAGGAAATACAGGTGATGTGATTGTGAAATGAGCAAAAATATTTGCACATTTTTCAATTAAATCACCTGTGTTTCCTAACATTACGAATCACATTGTGCAGATGAGGTTTAGGCCTGTCCAGGGAGACAGAGGAGGCTGGCCTTTGTTCAAGAGTGCAGTGGACATGACTCACTTCGTTGGTAGGCCTGCACATGTATTATCTCCTCTGTACTCTTCAACAAGCCTAAATTTCATCTGCAACCCTGAGTAGGCCTCACCTCAAACAAACCTCTGGATAGGCCACACCTTATCGGCATCCTGAACCAATCATTTAAAATGTTAGGGGCAGATTTATGATGGCCGTGCGCCTCTTTTGCGCCGCCGTTGCGTCACTTTTGTGACGCAGCGGCGGCGCAAAAGATGCGCCATGTTGCGACATATTTACAACTTGATGCATCTAGGCAGATGTGTCACGCTGTAAAGTCCTGCGCCACATGAAACCTGCGTCAGGTTTCATGTGGGCGTTTTGTTGCAGGGTGGGCGTTCACTTGCATGAAAGCCCTGTAAAACTAACAGTCAAATTTACAAGATTTCACTGAGTCAGCTTTATGGCATTGTTGAATCAAATCCTTACGCCTGTTTGAAACAGGCATAAGGAGTGACGCACCATGCAATGTGTGGCTTGCCCCTGTGCATTGCAGGAGTCATGTCGCGCTTGAGACGTGATTCCTGCAATGCGCCGCTTTTGTGGCACAGATGCGTGACGCTTCTGTGCTGTTTTTGCCCCATGGTGCTCCGCATTGTAAATGCGGCACAACATGGGTGGCAGAGCAGCGGCGCACGTTAACTGGTGCATCCCTGGGGATGCGCCAGTTAACATAAATCTGCCCTTTTACATTTAAGTATGAGCAGGGGACACAGAGTCGGTGAGGCTTATCCAAGGTTAAGAAGAGATGAGTCCTGTTCACTGAAAACTTGGAAATAGGCCTCACCTCCTCAGCATCACTGGACATGGCTAAATAATATCTGCAAAATGTTACTCTTGTTAAACAATTTTACTATTATAGTCTCTCAGATTTGTCTCTTACTCTGCAACATCTCATTGTTGTTCTCTTTCTTTAAAGATAACGACAACATCAACCATGAGTGATAATGAGCAATCTGTTGATCTCGATCTTATCATTGAACTTGTCATTGAAACTTCAGTGGAAGTAGATCCCTTGGATGATTTATATCCTGTGGATGATGAAGAATATGATGAGGATGCTGATTTGTCAGATTTGTATGACATAGGGTGGGCAGCTGACCTGCTCGAGCCTATTGAACTATAAAGACTTTTAAAAATAAATTTAAGTTACTGGAAATGAAAAGTAACCATGTTAACCGTTTTATTTAAATTTAAATACAACTTCAAAAACAGCTTGTGTGAAGTGTCTTTAATAAAATAGTGAAATATGCTAATAAAATTAGTTCAGATTCACATATAAAAGAGCACAGGTCAAATGTAGAAGCATTCCATTTCTTTGCTACTATTTGTGAGTTTTAAATTTGTCAATGCACTAAAAATTATTGTATGTAGAATTGACAACTAGTGTGTTAATTTTTTGACGACTGTTATTGATTTACTGTTTGGTAATAGTGGTTAATAAAATTTTTTATTATATTTTACCACAGATTCAACTGCAGATAATTTCAAAATTAAAACATGCCTTTGAGGCAAAGGAGGAGAAAGGCTACAAAACCTCAAACACAGCAGCTTACTACATGCTTGCAGCAGTCCTCTACAATAAAAACTCGTCAAGTCACCAAAAAAGCTCCGGGTAAGACAACAAAATCTTTCCTAAGAAACATTTCCAAAAAAAAAAGTATCACTACAGAACATGTTTTAGTCCAGAAGAAGAGAGTCAATTTAAACAGGAAGGAAAGGCCCCTTAATAAAGTTAGTGGTAGAGCAGGAGAAAACTCTGTGAGTGCCGGTAGAAGGCACAATCAATTTAGGGACATTCGTACACGAATGTTCCGCAACAGGATAATTGTAAATTTGATGAAAAATGTAAAGAAAGGTCAACAGAAACTGGCTTTTTATAAGAAAAAGAAAAATGTTGAGAAAATTATTGATCAGGCTTTGGAAATAAAGCGAAAGTTAATTATTTTGGTAATCAATAGAATTAGGAAACTAAACAAGGCAATTTATGAATTCAAAACAAATAGTAGATGGAAGAGAATAGTTAATCGTACACATTTTTGTGAAGTATTTTCAGGAGAATGGATGCATAGTTCAAGTTGTGAGGCATTTTTCAATGAGGAGAGTTATTTCCAGGACAATGATTTGGTGCATGCAGTTGACACCAGTGGTCGAGCATATGAGGTGAAAGACGGTTGTCCAGTTGAAAAAGAAAAACTTGTGTCAACAGAGGCAGAAGAGGTGTTAGGTGATGAAGTTTTAGGGAGACGTCCTAAGGGTCCAGTGTACACCTGGAAGTGTAGTAGTATTTGCAGTGTGCGACAGGATTCCATCAATTTGCTTTGTGATTTTGTACGGACATTTAATAAGAAAAGTTTAAAACAGAAAATGAAGTTGTTGCAGGAATTAGATCCATGCAGAGTGAGAGAAGTGACAGGTTTACATGGTCATTCACTGCCTTGTCTTTCCAGGAGAGTATGCCAGAGTGTTTTTCATCATTTCAGGATGCTAGCAGTCCATCATAATAAAGTGAGGAAATTAGTGAGAATGTTGTATTTTGCTAAGAGTCCAGCAATTAAGCTTAAATAATTAAGCAGTGCTCTTTTGCATGGTTCTGAAGTAGATGTGAAGAATATTTGTGAAGAAATGGAGTTTTGTTACTTTGGAAGTAAAGAGGAGAATGTTGAAATTGACCCAGAAGAAGAAGGTAATGTGGAAGAGAGTGTACAGATTTCCAGTACAGATAATTTTCAGAAGGAAATTGCCACGTTTCAGGTGAAATCAAGTGAGAGGCCTAATTTCACTTGTGTGTGTTGTCGACGCACTTATTATAAGAATCAGACTAATGGCCGGATGTAGGTCGGTCGGTAACGGCCGAAAATTGGTATTTTCGGCCGTTACCGACCGGTATTTACGAAATGGTATGTAGGGCCACATATTTTACAGATTCGGTAAATGTACCGATCGGTAAATTTACCGAATCTGTAAAATACCGAATCGGTATTTTTACCTATTCGATAAATTTGATATGTAGGTGGGACTCTTCTGAGTCCCACAACCCTTACCGAATCTGTATTTTACCATCAAATATATTTGATGGTAAAATACCGATTCCGGTGTGCATGCACATGTGTGCATGCACACCTGTGCCATATGACAGGCAGACCTGCCCTTAGGGCAGGTATGCCTGCCACATGGCACCCTAGCCTCTTTTGGGGGTGCCAGAGGGTGTCAAAGTGACACCCCCTGCACCCTTGTGGAATTCGGTATTTACCGATTCGGTAAATACCGAATCGGTAATGCCCATTCATTCCTATGGGCTTCAAAGCCCATAGGAATGAATGGGCATTACCGGTCGGTATTTACCGAATCGGTAAATACCGAATTTTACAGATTCGGTAAAAGGAACATCTGGATGTTCCTACATGTCCCCCATTCTTATTTACCGATTCTTAATTACCGAATCGGTAAAATTCGGTAATTAAGAATCGGTAACCGAGTCCTACCTACATCTGGCCCTAAGTTAGTGGATTTATATGCAAAAAGTGAAAGGGAAAATAATAGTGAATGGAAGGATTTCGCAACATACTTGATGGTAGAAAATTGTTTTGATTTGGGATCGGATCAACGTGTGTGTACTTATTGTTGTAACAAATTAAATGAAAACCGGATGCCTGCTAGAGCGGTTCATAATAATCTGGAATTGGTTGACATTCTTTCTGAATTGAAGGATTTAAATACTTATGAATCTATTTTGATTCAAAGTGTCCATCCCTTTCAGGCTATTGTACGAATGGAGCCAAAGACAGGGAAATTGCCTCCATCAGATTTACAGAGAGGATTAAAAGGAAGAGTTGTTTATTTGCCTCTAGATTTGAAGAAAAACATTAATACAATTGGAGTAGAGAAAGTGGAAGAGGAACCTCTGGTTATCTTAGTTAATGGGGTTCCGACAAAGAGTTAGAAAATCTGGCAAGATTTAGTGGATGTTAGGAAAGTCAAAAAGGCAACATTGTATTTGATGAAAAACAATGAGTACTACAAGAATGTATGTGTTGCAGAAGAGGAAGTAAGTGAAGAAGAGGACAGCGATTTGTGTGCTGGACAAATTGAGAAAGTAGAAGCCTCTAAAAATGAAGAAATATATGAACATTATAGTGTTCATCCTTTGCATTCCAAGGAAGTCATGGGGAATGCTTTTGAGTTGTTTCAAATGAAACAAGCCAAAGGGAGTCCCATTAGTGTTTGGGAGGAAAGTTTGGAAGCTCGGTGTTTCCCACAGCTATTTCCAACAGGTCAAGGAGGAAGATATGATGAGCGACCTGATCAAATTCCTGCTTCTGAATACCGGACTTTACGATTGTATGCAGAAGATCCTAGGTTTCGTCAATGCATTCCCTATTTGTTTCATCTACTGTTTGAAAGTGATCTGTCTGGACTGTCATATGCAGTGAACCACATCTTGAAAAGTGGTGTACAGATGCAAAATATCTCGGCAAGGGACTTTATGGATAAAGTCAATGTGCAAGACAGTATTTTGGATTCTCACCTGATTAATCTCATGGCATCTCAGCGTGGTACTAATGAGTACTGGTACCGTCGTCATGGTGATTTAAAATGTATGCTGAGGAACTTAGGAACTCCCACATGGTTCCTCACTCTCAGCTGTGCCGAGTATGGCTGGGAAGACTTACTTGAATTTCTACGAGAGGCAAATGGAAACATTGAAAATATCGAATTCAAGACACCCGGAGAACTGTGCTCTTTGGATCCAGTGAATGTATGCAGGTACTTCAATCATAGATTTGAAGCTATGATGTCTTTCATCATGAACAAGAAAAATCCACCTCTTGGAGAGGTGTTGGATTTCTTCTGGAGAAAGGAGTATCAAGCAAGAGGTGCTCCTCATATACATATGCTGCTATGGATCAAAGATGCACCCAAATTTGGAACAGATCCGGATGACTTAGTGATGAGTTTCATAGAACAGTATTCTACGTGTGCTGTTCCAAAGACAAAGGAAGACAAAAGCCTAAGAGAACAAGTTTTACGCTTTCAAAGCCATCGTTGTGAAAAGTACTGTCGACGTAAATTCAGAAACAAGGACAAGTTCTACACAAAATGTCGTTTCGGCTTTCCACGACCGGTGATTTCTAAAGGAAGAGTGAACAGTTTGATGTCTTTGCTGCGACATAATGTGACGAGGAAATCACCCAAAAATACATACAATTTGAAAAGAAACGAAGAGTCCGAGTACATCAACGACTACAACCCAGTGATTTTGTCCATGTGGAATGCTAACATGGATATACAGTTTGTGGCTGATAACTGTATGGCTGTGGCTCGGTATGTGACATCTTACATCACAAAAAAAGAAAAGACAGAATTGAAGGATATGTGGGAGGACATTTCCCATGAAAAGAGCCTCAGTAAGAAGTTGTACAGTTTCGGTCTGAAGATGTTGTCGCATCGATAAATCGGAGCTTACGAATGTTCTGACCGGTTATCTTCAGCAAGTCTCTATGCCAAATCTGGGAGTATCATTTGGGCGAGTCTTGGTCTTGCTGCAACGCGTAATCGAGTACTGAAACCCGTTCGGGAAATTGAGTATTTGGCGGAAAAGGAGCCAAACAGTACAGATATTTTGAAGACCAACATGTTGGATACATATTATCCAAATAGAAGCAGTCACCTCGAGAATGTTTGTCTGTAAGAGGTTCTACAAAATTACATATTCAAGAGGAACATCAAAGAAGATATTGATAAAGGAGTGTATGCTGTAATTGGAAGTGAGGGATGTCTGGTCAAGCAAAGAAAATGCCAATTGGTAAATCATCGAAAATTGAGTGGCGAATCTCCTGAAAGAAAAGAGTTTTTCTATTTAGCTCTTTTGCAACTTTTCAAGCCTTGGCATGCAGAAGAGGAACTGCTTGGAGATTTCCTCTGTTACGAAGACTCTTTCAATGCAGTCAAGGAGACCATAGAATGTCCTGTTTTTCCAAAATATCTAGAAATGTTGAATGCGGAAATCGAGCAGGAAGCAACAATTGCAGCAGAGATTGCTAGAGACAGTTCTCAGGACAGTCAGAGTTCTGTTTCATTGAGTCAGGATCCACTAGGAGGACCAGTTATCGAAAATGAAGCTGCCACTGCCATGATTGAAGTGGAAAGAGCCATGGCACATGCTCAGGAGGATGCGGTTAACTTATAAGATTTGGAAAGACAACTCAACGTTGAGCAGAGGAAAATATATGACGAAGTTACAAACCAAATTGATCATGGATTAAGTCATGAGAAGAAAGAGTGCTCATGTACGTCGTTGAAGCCTGTCCGACTGTACGTGAGTGGAGAAGCAGGAACTGGAAATAGTTTCCTCATTAAAGCAATTTCATGTTATTTGCAGAAAAGGACTGAGTCATCCCTGTCTTGTGTTGTCACCGCTCCAACTGGACTGGCAGCACATAACGTTAAAGGTATTACTTTGCATCGTCTACTGATGCTGCCAGTGGAGCATGATAACAAATTACAATACCACAAGTTATCTGGAGATGCTTGTTGTGAAGTTTCAAGAGTCTTGAGGAAAATGAAACTTCTTATCATTGACGAAGTAAGCATGGTTTCCAATGTCATGCTTGCCTTTGTGCATTTGAGAATGCAAGAATTTCTTAAAACAGAGTATGATGTGTTATTTGGTGGCAAACACATCATTGTTTTCGGTGATCTTCTGCAGCTGACACCAGTGAAAGGACAACCAGTGTTTAAACTATTTACACATGAAGATACCAGGAAGTGCCTAGGGAGCATTGGCAACGTTAATATATGGTTAAACTTCAATTATGCTGAACTGCGTGAAAATATGCGTCAAGCGAAGGATGAAGATTATAAGAATATTCTACAAGATGTTAGAATCGGAAAAGTGACCGAGCATGGGAAAGAAGCTTTACATGCACGATTACTGTCAAATTTGTATCCAGAAGAAGACGTTCTGCCAGAGAATATTTTTCGGAAAATTACTGAGAAGAAATCTGGAATATGTTTGATGCCAACTCTTGCAGAATGTGCCATCTTCAACAACAAAATGTTGAATTTAGAAAACCAAGAGATTGTGAAACTGGAAGCTATTGACAGAATAGAGCATATGGGAGCAACAATTATTTTGTCTGAGAATTTGAAATCTAAATTGGATTCATTAGAGAAGACTATATCTAAAACTGCTGGTTTTGAAAAGACTATGAATGTGTGCTTAAATTGCCGTATCATTTTGAGAAGGAATTTACATGTTGAAAGAGGTCTGGTAAATGGATCAATGGGTAATGTTGTTGATTTTGAGAAATACAGAAATAGAGATGGAATTGAATTTTTAAAAATTAAATTTGATGGCATTGAGGAAGTACAGCTAATTGGTCGTTGCTCTGCTAGGTTTTTGCTTGTAAAAGACTTATATCTTCGCCGTAAGCAGTTTCCTGTTTGCTTGGCATATGCGGTGACAATCCATAAATCGCAAGGTTTAAGTGTAGACAGTGCATTGGTGAAAATTGGCAGTTCTGTGTTCAAGGAGGGTATGGCATATGTGGCATTGTCACGAGTCAGAACTTTATCGGGATTGTACTTGATTGAGTGTGATGTCACAAACATTTGTGCGGATCTAGATTGTGTTAAGGAATACAATAGGTTAAGAAGAGAGTATGCGCCACATTTGCCTCAATATCCTTTGTTTGAGAAACGTGTGGTAGGCCGGAAACGAAGAAATGTGACCAATAGTAGGGAGGTTGTAGCAAAAAGACGAAAAGTCGATGAACCCGAAATTATAAGCAGAAAGAAAATGGATTCTGTTGAAGATGTTGTTGGTTTTCAATTTGAAAATAGTTCTGGTGTCAACTGCTATGCTAATGTAGTGGTTAATCTTGTCTTTTCTCTAGAAACTTTAAAAGAACAGATTGTGATCAATTCGGATCAAAGTTTTTGCTGTTTATTGAATTCTGTGTTAGAGAAATGTAGCACTGATAGAACAAAAATAGAAAGTGTGTCTGAAATTCGAAATCTGTTAGACAAATGTTCAGGTCAAACGCAATTCTCTCAAAATATTCAGCAAGATTGTCAGGAGTTTTTAATGTATATGCTTGATGTATTGCAAGATGAAGGTGTAGATGTAGATCATCTGTTTGGCCTTTCTTATCAATGGCAGCATGACTGCGAGAACTGTAGGGTATCAAGTACTACTAGTGTAGGCTCAGAAAGATTTATATATTTATCTTTGCCAGACAGTAAATCAGTGTCCTTTAATAAGCTAGTAAAAGCAGCCGATCAAAACATGGAGTGTAGCCAATGTAAGTCTGCAATGCTGTCCACATTATTTATACGAAGTTATGGCCAGTATGTCATTTTAATGTTCCAACGATGTAGACCTGATGGAACGAAATTGACAACTTTAATTAAAAATTTTGTGGCTTCGCAGTTTTCAATATCAGGAAGGACTTTTGTAACTGCAGCAATTATATATCATGATGGTCCTTCAACAACATCAGGACATTACACAGCTTATTTGAAGTCTAGAAACGGCTGGTCATTCTGCAATGATTCTGTTTTAACTTTAAAAAAAAAATTGCCTTTTGACCTTAAAAATTCTTACCTGGTGTTTTTACAACCAACATTTTAGGGAAAGAATCTCGGGATTTGCTCTGAGGAATTTCAAGAGGCTCCTACACTATTTGGCCTTGAGGATAAGTGTAGTACAGAGTGAAAAGTTATTTTTGAGTTTTGAGTAGTTCCTGAAAAAAAGAAGGTTTTCTTACAGAAAGTGGTGGGCACGGATTAGTTAAAGGACAACAGAGTATTTCCCAAAGCAAACGGTGTTCTTACCATAACACTTGACGTCATGGAAAAATAAATGCACTTTGAATGAGTTTTGAAAAACTGTTTCTTTTAATAAGCTAATTCAAGCAGCCAATTAAAACATGGAGTAGAGGTAATGTAAGTCTGCAATGCTGTCCACATTATTTGTACAAACTTTTGGTTATAATGTCATTTTAAAATTCCAACTATATAAACCTGATGAAAGTAAGTTTTCATCTTTAATTACAAATGTTGAGGCTACACAGTCGTTGATTTTAGGAAGAACATTTGTAACTGCAGCTATTATATGACATGATGGTCCTTTGACAACATCCGCTTATTACACAGCTTATTTAAAATGTAAAAAAAGCTGGTGTTCCGGAAATGATTCCCATTTGACTATGAAACAATGTTGCCTTTTGACTTAAAATATTCTTACTTTGTGTTTTCAGAAGAGAGAATTTAGGGTAGGTAACTGGCCTATAATGATTCTAGGAGTTGATATAATTGTATGTACTGTTTTAAATTGCTTTGTGATTAACAGTGATCAAGAGAATTAAATAATTGTAATAGTCATAGAGGTAGTGTAAGTGTGTCTCATAGTAAGCAGTATCAGTGTCTTAGGAAATGTGGAACATGAGTGAGCAAGAAGGGTGAGATATTACTAGTACAGGATTGTGAAAGTGATCTTGAACGTTTTCTTTCTGAAAGTTGTGGAAAAAGAAAATGACGGGATTTGCTTAGAAGAATTCCAAGAGTTATAAATGGCTCTTACACTATTTGGCCTTGAGGAGAAGTGCGGTAGAGAGCGAGAAGTCATTTATTGTATGTAACATATTTGTCAAAACGATGGAGCTTTTCTTTCAGAAAGTGGCAGGCAGAAAATAATAACAGCACAACAGAGTATAAGCTGTTCATAGGACATCCTTCGACGTCATGGAAAGTAAGTTACTTTTGAGGAGTTCTGATTTCTGATTGGTTATGTTATATGGGTTTTTTAAACACAATCATTTTGATTGTGTTTTTTTTCCCCGCTGTTATATGATGAATACCTTCAACTCACTGTTTTTAGTGAAATTTGATATATTCTGAGAACAGCAAAAATAAACCATTTAACATGTATAATTAATTCTGTACTTTGTATAGTGAATTTTAATTTGTACTTGTCTTGTCTCATGCTCACTCGTCTTTTACTACCTTCTATCAATCCTCTTTACATACTCACATTGCCTTTTGTTTTATTCTCTTTCACCCTTGTTCTCTAACTCCACTTATCTTTCAACCTTTGTTTCCCTATTCCAACCTTGCTTTTTTCGTTTCTTCCTTGCACCATTTTCCAGCTTTTAGACCTTCTGCTTCGCTTGTCTTTTCCATCTTTCCTCCCTTTGTTTTCTAAATTAAATATTTTTGGGTTCTACTTTTTTGGTGCAATCAGTTAGTATAACTCACCCTCACTCATTTATCTTTCTTTGTTGCCTCACTCAGGGGCATATTACCAACCAATAGAGATAATTTTTGTCTCTAACTTGTTTAGAGACAAAAATTATCGACGCAAATCGGCGGTTTTTATCGCAGATAAACCTTGCTATTATCAAGGTTTATCGCAAATGTGATAAAAAACGTCCGCAATGCATGAATATCGCTGCAAAGTCAGCGATATTCATGCATTATCGAGCAAATGCTCTTAGCCATGTTATTCACCTCCCATTGGATAACATGGCTAAGAACTGCTCAGGGCAGGTGTTAGCTTTTGGAGATATTCGCGCTTAGCGCGAATATCTCCAAAAGTTGGTAATAGGAGATAGCGATGTTAGCGACTGTTTCCAGTCGCTAACATCTTGGCACGCCCACTTTGCATGTCATTAGTGATAAATATCACTGACATGCAAAGCGGGGCCCAAGATGGTCGCTATCTCCTATTAGCTGTCGCTAACAGGTGTTAGCGACAGCTTGGTAATAGGGAGATAATTTTATCTCCGCTTTCTTGGCTTTTAAAGCCAAAAATGCGGAGATAAACCCCCTTGATAATATGTCCCTCAGTCTGTATCTGACACTCTTTCCTTCACTTCCTCTGTCTCCTCTCTCCCTCACTCTCTTTTCCTTATTCACCCTTTCCTTATATAGTTTACCTTACTCACTTTCTTTTAGTAGCTTACACAACTTCAATTTAGTTTTCTCTTCTATCCTTCTTTTCTGTCACTGAAAGTATCTTCCTTTTTTTTCTCTTAGTAATTTACTCAATTACAATTTCTTTTTGTCTCTGACTGTCTATCACCGTTTCTTTCTCTTTTTTTTCTGCATGTTTATCTCTAACTTTATTTCTTTGTAAAATTGGATGATTTTCAATCTTTTCCCTTGTCTTTTCTAATTTTTAAATACATGTTTTAATATTTTTCAAATTTTTGTTCTTTCTTTCACAGATTGAAAGTATAAAAATAACAAGTGACTAAGTTAACGACAATTATAAGGTAAGTGTTTTGTACTCTTTTCGTTACATTTCTATCACATTTAACTTCTATTAGTTCCACTGCTTCATTTCTTTAACCCTCAGTTTCCTGCCTTTGCTACTTCCCTCATTCCTTTTTCTATTACTTACTTACTCTACTCCTTCCACTCCTTTTCTCAGTCCCTCTGTTCTCATAGTTCCTCACTCCTGTTCACTCACTCCGTCTCTATTACTCTCACTGTCTCTGACTCATCACTCTTTCACTACTTGTTCATTATGCTTTCTCCCTGTAGTTCAAGCACACTATGTTATTTACATTTCTTTGCTGTTTCAATTATTCCTTTTCTGTCACTTCTTCTTTTCTGCTTTCTGTTTTTTCTCTCTGTTATTCCACATGTTTTAACCTTAGTCACTGTCATACATCTTGTTTTATTCCTATTTACTTTCGCTAACTGTTTTCTTAACACTTTCCCTCAGGGTTGTTCTTTTAGTCCGGTTCTATCCCTACCTCTCATTCCACATCCTTTACTGTTTTTCTTCTTAATTTGAACATTCACTCACATTCTCTAAGAAACTCTTGTTTATCATTCTTCTACTCTCCTTTTTTCTTTCACTTCCTTATCTATTTTGTTTTTCTCAATTATACCCTCTTACATCTTTTCTTTGGTAAATAGATCTATTAAACAGTATCTCTGTGTTACTCCCTCTAGCTGTCTTTCTTTTAACATTACTCTCTATTTCCTTCCCTTATACTCACTCTTCCTTTTTTTTTTTTTTTTTTTAAATTTCTGTTTTGCTTCCGGTTCGCGTACCGGCGCGCGAACCGGGAAGCGAATCAAAAGAAATAGAGGTTGCCAGAGTGCTAAACATTCTAGCAATTTTTTATAAATGGGAGGTAGTTCTGAAAAGAACTTTTTTTATTGTTTTCGTTTTTTTTTTATTTTTCTGAATTTTTTTTTACTTCTTTGTATTTTTTGAACGGTTTTATATTTTTTTGGGGGGGGGGAAACGAAAATCATTCATTATAAAGGGCTCAACAGGAGCAACAAAAAAAAAAGATAATTTACTTCCTGGGGCGTTTTTGACATTTATGATGTTCAATAGCTTTGTTGATTAAATGTATGCTACTCTCCCTATAGCAAATTAATTTGCCGCAAAAAATGCAGACTTGCTTCACGACCCCGAAGTTCATCTGAATGTTTGGGACCGTCTCCCTCGCCTCTGGTCCCGTCACTGCCTGTTCGGTTGATGTACTGGCCACAGGAGGGGGGTTTTCCTGCAGGTCACGTACCTGCGCAGCACTATAATTTATAGGGTGCCACCTCTCCATGTGCCGATGCATGGTGTAATTCCCGAAGCTGTACTTTTTATCAGTCCCTCTGGACAGAGTTTTGTCACAGATCAGACATGTGACGTAGCTGGCATTTACTTTTTTTTGGCCCCGGGGAAATGTATAGAATTGCCAGATATAACTATCCTTCACATGGGACCTCCTTGGCTCTTCAGGCAAAAACTGTCTCCTCCCTTGCTCCTCTTCCTCTTCTTCCTCTTCTTCCTCCTCTTGATTAAGGATGACCCGAGGAGGTGGTCCTTCCTTCCTAGGAGGTGGTGGTGGTGGTGGGGGTGCACCAGCTGCAGCTACTAATGAAGCCATTTCTTATTAATCAAAATAGGTCTTCCTCTCACAAAGTTGAAAGTCAGAGTGAGAAAAAAGGTGGGGGCTTTCATCATTTGGGAAAAAAAAAATGTTCTAAACCAATGAAAAGTGTTATTTGTAGGTCACATGGCCTAGCCTTACATCATTAGGAAACCAAAAGTGAAATGAACCAATGAAAAGTTTTATTGACAAGTCACATGACCTGTTACGCTTACGTTACGCGCTCCGCGCCGCGCCCCGGATCGCTTCCGGGGTGCTGCGCTTCGCGCCTCGGTTTGCGCTCCGGAGCACTTCCGGGTGCGCTAACGCGGCGCGCCATAAGACGCATTACGCGACAACGCGATACGTCGCGCTTACACGACACGTCACGATGTTGTTTTCTAACGCGGCAGTTGCGCAAACGGAACGTTTACCAGTTCGCGGACCGGGTCGCGGCACCAAATTGAGCTAACGGGAAGCTACTCGGTGCGGGGACCGGTAGCGAAACAAAAAAAATATATATACATAAAAAATTGTATTAAAAACATATAAAATATATTTTTCGATTTAAAGAAGAATACATTTTAAAGTTTTTGATATTTGCTATTAAAAAACCATTGAAATTCACTGAAAAAACCATAGGTTATAGACCATATATAGTTAGGAATTAGCATTTACAAAACCTTGAAAATTCACTGAAAAAACCATAGGTTATACACCATATATAGTTAGGAATTAGCATTTACAAAACCTTATTTTACTCACACAAAACCATTGAAATTCGCATATATAGTTAGTTGCACTAACTATATATCGCGCACCCGCAATCCACTGCTGATCATGTCACATATTACATCATTCATGACATGGTCAGTGACATCACTGATGACATCAATGATGACATCTCATATGACATCACTGATGACATCACTGATGCCATCTCAAATGACATCACTGATGACATCACTGATGACAACATCCAGTGACTGTATGTTTCTGTAAAGTTAAAATATGTCTTACATATTGAAGAATGAGTGGATTTATAAGTGTCTCGATGAAGGATTTAGTAGGTGCATGACTGACTGTATGAGTGAGTGATTAAATGTGTCTCACTGAGTGCATGGGTTAGTGACTAAACTGTCTTAATTTGTGCATCATTATATCTGTTGTTCTGTAAACTGCTGCATGTGTTGATCAGTAGCTATATGAGTAACTATATGGGTTATTGATTGGTTGCCCATGTATTTGTATGGGAGACTGTGTGTGTGTGTGGGTGGCTGGGAGGTGTATGACTCTGTGCATAGATGTGTGAGCAGTTGATTCACTAGATGTATGGGTTCAAAAGTGCATGTGGAAACAGCTGTATGGGCGGTTGACTGTGTGCATGAGTGTATTGGTGAGTGAATGGATATCTCAGTGCTACATGTCAAAGTAAGTACATATGTAAAACACAGTACATTTGAGAGTTGGCATATATAAATAACTGTGCATAAGAGCCAGTGAATGTGTGAGTGGCTGTATGGATCATTGTGAACTTGTATCCGGGATTGTATAAGAGAGTAAATATGTGTTAGTATATGTTTGAATAAGTAAGGTGTGTATAACTGTATAGTTGAGAAAATGGAGGTGTGATTGATTCTTTGCATGACTGACTAGGTGTGTGTGTAACTTCATGGATGAGTGACAGTCTGTGAGTGTCTGTTTACACTGAGTGTATCTAAGGTTATATTAGAGTCTGAAGAGGTTCATCGTATTATCACATGAATGATGTCATCAGTGATGTGATCAGTAATGTCAAATGAGATGCCATCAGTGATGTCATCAGTGATGTCATTTGAGATGTCATCAGTGATGTCATCAGAGATGTAATTTGAGATGTCATCAGTGATGTCATCAGTGATGTCACTGACCATGTCATGAATGATGTAATATGTGACATGATCAGCAGTGGATTGCGGGTGCGCAATATATAGTTAGTGCAACTAACTATATATGCGAATTTCAATGGTTTTGTGTGAGTAAAATAAGGTTTTGTAAATGCTAATTCCTAACTATATATGGTGTATAACCTATGGTTTTTTCAGTGAATTTTCAAGGTTTTGTAAATGCTAATTCCTAACTATATATGGTCTATAACCTATGGTTTTTTCAGTGAATATATATATATATGCCTGTCTGTCTTGATTAGCAGCCCGTCCTCAATCAGGACCGCAGCAGAAAAAGAAACGGAAGACCCAAAATGCAGGTGAGTTTTTTTATTTTAGGCACACCTCGTCAGCATAACGTTTCGGCCTGCCCAGAGGCCTTGGTCATATATATATTACCTACTGGCGGTCGCCAGTAGGTATATATAGTTAGGATTTTTTCTCTATGGGATTTTTGAAAATTCTATGTCCAATAACTTTGGCGTTTGTGGACGGAATTGGCTGAAATTTTCTGGAAAATGGAACATTTTGTTTCTGAGCAGCCCCTGGAAATTTGGGGGGGGTTCGTCCAGGGGGGGCCAAAAAAAAAGGGGGGTCCCAAAACGTGTTTTTAACATTGAGTTTTCTATAGGGCGGTTGGCCTCACTTTTAGCCCGAACGGCTGAATGGATTTGCATGAAACTTGGCAAAATTGTAGGGACTGGTAGCCCGATGTGCCTTTTGTAGGTCTCAATATATGTGCTCCAGTGGATTTTGAGAAATTAACGTTTAAAAAAAGATATATATCTGTAAGCGCGCTCTGGGCAGCGCTCCGGTCCGCGGACCTTAAGCGTACCGGAACTTCGCGTAGCGAAGCTGATTGGTTCTCCGGTGTCTGTCAACATTCTAAACAGTCCGGAGCGGCCGCCATCTTGTCTCTCGGTAGGATTGAGAGACAAGAGGAGGCCAAAACAAAGGGGGAAATAACCATAAGGGGGCATAGTAGATCCTCCCTGACCCCCTAGGTTTAATGTGGAGGCTTTAAAAGGGCCCCGCGGGGCAAAAAAAAAACAACATTTTTTTTGTTTTTTTGCGTGGGTAGCGCCCGGTCCGCGAACCGGGAAGCGTTCTGGGCAGCGTACTGCAATGAAAAATGAATGATAGACTTTTTAAATGCTGTATGTTAATTGATTGTTGGTTTTGTTGATTATTTTTTATTTTCTTTATTTTTTAAGCATTTTTTTTATTGTGATTGTGTTTCATAATTTATTAAACTTTCTAACATTTCATTGTCAGAAATTTCATAATTATCATTGAATATACATTGTAGTCTCTGAGGGTGTAAAATGTCCTCATTTTCAAGGAGGTTATCTACTGCTTGTACACATTGCAGTAGTTCTTTGTCCCAAGTTTCATCGAAAAATTCAATATCATTTTCATCAATGATTTCTTGGCTGCTCTCTTGCAGGACAATTTGAAATTCAACTTTCTGTTCGCCTTCCATTTTGCCTGAAATTTAGATTAAAAAAATATATACTAGTAGAGATAGGGCACTGTTGGGATTAATTTTAGATAGGCAGTTTTTATCAGTGAATTTATCTTTGGGCAGTGTATAGTATCAGAGTGGAAGTAGGAATATAAAAAAGTGTATGTGATTTAACGTAAGTAAATTCATAATTATACAAGAGAAGCCTAACTCCATCCATAACTATAACAGAGAAGTCTATCTAAATCTATAACTACTACAGAGGGATAGTATATAACTATCAGAAAAAGTTTACCATATTAACTTATAGTGCACAATATACTTCAGTTTTAAAAATAAAAACTTACCTTTAGAAAGAAGTTGAAGGAATTAGTGAAAATACTATTGAAATGTACACCAAGAAGTAGTAGTCAAAATGGCTGTGTTTTCTTCTCTTCCTTTATATATATTCAGGTATATAACCAATGAAATGTCAGGTAAAAAAAGTAGAAAATGAAAGTAACATATTAATTGGTTGTCAATTCCAACACTTCAGATGTGTTTTGTGAAGTTATTTACCTCAGGGTATTTAGAGAGGTCTACAGGCTAAATGGCTAAATGGAATTCCAATCAAATTTGTGAAAATGGTAGGGATTGGTATGTAGTATGAGCTAATCTATATTTGGTGAAATTGTCTCCAGTGGCTTTTCTGTGAACTACTTTCCCACCTTTTTTGATGGTGCGCTTCCCAGGGAGCGACCCGGTACGCGAACCGTTGAGCGCCCCGGTTCGCGAACCTTAAGCGTTACGGAAGTCCACCATTTTGTGTTTCGGGCGAATTAAGATACAAAATGGAGGGCAAATAATGTTCAGAATGGGTAGAAGGGGGCACGGTAGACTTATCTTGACCCCCTAGGTTTTGTGAGGGTGGCTGAGGAGGCTTATATGTGCGGAAAAAAAACATTTTTTTTTTAAATTTCGCGAGGTTAGCTCCCGGTTCGCGTACCGGGTAGCGTCCCAGGGAGCGTACTTTGTTGAAAATTAGTGAAAAATGTTAGAGTAAAATAATAATTGTGAGTGATCAGATGTAGGGTAGCTCTGAGAAGAGCTTTTGGGTTTATGGTACATTTAAGGTACTTATAAGTAGGTACCAATGCACATTCTTAAATTCAGAGTGAAAATTCTGTTGCCCTCATCTGAGAAGTGAACTCTATCTCCTCTGTAGATATCTTGCATGTAGTAACGCAAGTTATTGTTGTACAGGGAGCCCATTCCATGGTCTCTCATGTAAGCTGAAACAGATTTGTTTACATGCTTCCTCGACTTCTCAATTTGTGGACAAAATTGGTTTGACCACCTCCATTTCTGTCTTTGGCATATATTTGAATATACCAAGGCAGTCTGAGGAAAAAGTGCCATCAATTGCTCAAAGGTGTCCTTTAAAAGCATTTCCAGACCTACCCCAGTCAAAGTGCCCAAATCATTACCTCCACAGTGCACAATTAACAGGTCAGGTTTGGGCAAATGCATAAAGGTTTTCACCAATGGTATCAATTGGTGACATTGTAATCCTCTGTGGCCAAACCACTTAATTTCCACATCTTGTAAATTGAGGTTAGGTAATTTTCTGTTCTCAGCATACCTGTGAGCCCAGTGAATATAACTATGTCCAACAATCCAGACAGAAAACTTGGTGAGAGGAGGTTCTCCTGCAGTCAGATGAAGTGTGGCAATGAAATGGCAGTTGAAAAAATGAGAGTTTAAAATGAAAAAAACTGTGGAGTTTCTGTGTTCATGAAGCAGTAACAGTGATTGGTGGATTTTGATTGCTGAAAACAGAAAGTTAGGGTGCATGGGTGAGTTCTTTGAAAGATGTATTTTGAGTGGTCAATAAATAATCATTAAATGAAAGATTGCAGTGGATATGCAGGTGCACTGAGAGTTCAGAGTTCAATTGCAACATTGTTGTGTGAACTTGCAAACACCAGAAGTCTTCCAAGAGGTGGTTGCCATGCAGAAAAGGCATGAAATGGCAGAGGGGGGAAGGGTTTTCATTTGAAAAAAAGTGAGGGAAGAGTTTTGATTGGGTGACATGAGAGATATGTGTGAAGAATTACAGCATTTCTGTGCTTTTGATAGCTGCAGACTCTGGAGTGCATACCTTTTGCTCTGCTGAAGACAAATTGGTGTGTTTCTGAGACTGTTTTCAAACTCAAAGTATTTGCTAAGGTGAGAAAATATTTCTTTAATTTAGATAGAGAATAGTGTGCTTTAAGGAGAAAATTATTAATTATGTGGCGCAAAATGCTTGTAAATATGCTCCCACCTGTGCATGGAAAATTTAGATTTTGAATGTTTGTGTTACATAGCCATGTTAAAAGTGATACAAACATGCTGCAAAGGCAATCAAAAAACGCTTTTATGTGTCTTAAGGACATTTTAAGTAATTTTCCCATGTGCAGTGTTTTGAAATTATGATTTGAAAATCGTTTTTGGGGAAAAGGAATTGTTTTTAAATTTATGACAAGGACATAATGGTGTATGCTTCTTTATAAGGCAATTGACTGTCCCTGATGTTATTTTTCCCATTTTAATGTAAGACCTTTCTCTGTGGCGCAAATTGCTTGTAAATATGGTCCCACCTGTGCATGGCAAATTTAGATTTTAAATGTTTGTGTTACATAGCCATGTTAAAAGTGACCCAACCATGCTGGAAAGGCAATCAAAAAACACTTTCATGTGTCTGAAGGACATTTTAAGTCATTTCCTCATGTGCAGTGTTTTCAAATTATGATTTGAAAATCGTTTTTGGGGAAAAGGAATGGTTTGTAAATTTATGACAAGGACATAATGGTGTATGATTCTTTATAAGGCATTTCAGTGTCTCTGATGTCATTTTTCACATATTACATTAAAAGACCTTTCCCTGTGGAGCACATTCCTTGTAAATATGCTCCCACCTGTGCTTGGTAAATTTAGATTTTGACTGTTTGAGTTACATAGCCATGTTAAAAGTGACCCAAAAACTTGCAAAGGCTTTTAAAAAAAACTTTCATGTGTCTTAAGGACATTTTAAGTAATTTCCCTGTGGGCAGTGTTTTCAAATGATGAATTGAAAATCGTTTTTGAGGTAATGGAATGTTGTTAAAATTTATGTGCGCCATATGCCCCCAAATTTATTTTTCAGGGGTGCAGCAGGGTGTTCTTGAGACACCCCTGCACCTTTGGAAAAATTCCTAATTTGCGATGAGCTAATTGCTAATCGCAAATTGCACCTTCATTCATATGGGCATCCTGGCCCATGGAAATGAATGGGTAATTTGCAATTAGCAATTTGCTCATCGCAAATTTGGAATGGTAAAGAATCGCTATTTATTCCTTAAAATTCGCTATTTTGGAAATGCAAAATAGTTATATGATACATATGGCGGTTGATGTCTAACAAGATAAGAAGCTTAGGGATACATTTATGATGACTGGTGCAATGAAGTGGACATCACTTACTTCATTGGTAGAGCTTTACATGTATTATGTCCTCTGTATTCTTCATCAAGCGTAACTTTAATCTGCAATCCTGAGTAGGCCTCACCTTAAACAAACCTCTGGATAGGCCACACCTTATCGTCATCATGAATTAATCATTTAAAATGCTAGGGACAGATTTATGATAGGTGTATGACTCTTTTGCGCCACTTACAAAACACTGTCCACGGGGAAATGACTTAAAATGTCCTTAAGACACATGAATGTGTTTTTTTAAAGCGTTTCCAATTTTTTTGGGTCACTATTAACATGGATATGTGACTCAAACAGTCAAAATCTAAATTCACCATGCACAGGTGGGAGCATATTTACAAGGAATGTGCTCCATGGGGAAAGGTCTTATAATGTAATATGGGAAAAATGACATCAGAGACACTGAAATGCCTTATAGAGAAGCATACACCATTATGTCCTTGTCATAAATTTGCAAACCATTCCTTTTCCCCAAAAACGATTTTCAAATCATAATTTGAAAACACTGCACATGTGGAAATTACTTAAAATGTCCTTAACTCAAAATTTGCTATTCTTTATTTTGTGATTGCACTGAAGGATTTGCAAATTTTGCGATTACTTAAATGCAATGTATCGAACAAAAAATATGTAAAAAACAACATTAAGGATTTGGAAACTACCACCAACTTCTAGTTTGTGGTAATTTGCAAATTCTTTTCAAAAAGCATTTTTTTCCAAAAAACAAAAGGTGCCATATGACGCCAATACATGTCCTTAGGGCATGTATGTGCGCAATATGCCCCCAAATTTCTTTTTCAGGGGTGCAGCAGGGTGTTCTTGAGATACCCCTGCACCCTTGAAAAAATTCCTAATTTGTGATGAGCTAATTGCTAATCGCAAATTGCACCTTCATTCCTATGAGCCTCCTAGCCCATTGAAATGAATGGGTAATTTGCAATTAGCAATTTGCTCATTGCAAATTAGGAATGGTAAAGAATTGCTATTTATTCCTTAAAATTCGCTATTTAGGAAATGCAAAATAGTTTGATGGGACATATGGTGGTTCATCTGTAACAAGATAAGAAGCTTAGGGATACATTTATGATGACTGGCGAAATAAAGTGCACATTACTTACTTCATTGGTAGGCCTTTACATGTATTATCTCCTCTGTATTCTTCATCAAGCGTAACTTTAATCTGCAATCCTGAGTAGGCCTCACCTTAAACAAACCTTTGGATAGGCCACACCTTATCGTCATCCTGGATTAATCATTTAAAATGCTAGGGACAGATTTATGATAGGTGTATGCCTCTTTTGCGCCACTGTGCGTCACTTTTATGATGCAGCGGCGGTGCAAAAGATTTGCTATGAGGCGACAAAATTACAAATTGATGCATTTAGGCAAATATGTCATCGTGTTAAAAAAACGTACCACATGAAACCGATGCAGCAGTGATGCAAAAGATGCACCATGTTGCAAGACAGGCCTCACTTGGGGCCATATGTATCAAGCTAATTAGCATTCGCAAAGATCAAAATTCTGCGAATTTCGGCCTTTGCGAATGTTAATTAGACAAATGGTATGTATCAAACAAGTTTGATGCAAAATAAGGAGTAGCAAAATTTGCTATTCCTTATTTTGCGATTTCACTGAAGGATTTGCAAATTTTGCGATTACTTAAATGCAATGTATCAAACAAAAAATATGTAAAAAATAACATTAAGGATTTGGAAACTACCACCAACTTCTAGTTGGTGGTAATTTGTGAATTCTTTTCAAAAAGCTTTTTTTCCCAAAAACAAAAGGTCCCATATGACGCCAACACATGCCCTTAGGGCATGTATGTGTGCCATATGCCCCCAAATTTCTTTTTCAGGGGTGCAGCAGGGTGTTTTTGAGACACCCCTGCACCCTTGGAAAAATTCCTAATCGCAAATTAAACCTTCATTCCTATGAGCCTCCTAGCCCATGGAAATGAATGGGTAACTTGCAATTAGCAATTTGCTCATTGCAAATTAGGAATGGTAAAGAATTGCTATTTATCCCTTAAAATTCGCTATTTAGGAAATGCAAAATAGTTTGATGGTACATATGGCGGTTCATCTGTAACAAGATAAGAAGCTTAGGGATAGATTTATGATGACTGGTGCATCACCAGGGATGTGTCAGTCATCCTGCGCCGCTGTTCCGCCACCCATGGTGTGCTGCATTTACAATGCGGGGCATCATGGGGCAAAAATGGCACAGATGCGTGACGTATCTGTGCTGTAAAGGTAGTGATTGCTGGAGTTGTATCGCAAGTGCGATGCAGCTCAAGCAAGGCTCAGGGGTGCCCCATCTCCACAATGTTGCATCAAGACCTATGCCTGCTTAAAGCAGGCGCAGGGTTTTGACGCAGCTTTCTCCTATCTGATTGTAAATACGGCACACCATGGGTGGCAGAGCAGCGGTGCACGTTAACTGGTGCATGCCTGGGGATGTGCCATTTAACATAAATCTGCCCCTTTACATTTAAGTATGTGCAGGGGACACAGAGTCGGTGAGGCTTATCCAAGGTTAAGAAGAGATGAGTCCTGTTCACTTAAAAATTAGACATAGTCTTCACCTGCTCAGCATTGCTGGACATGGCTAAATAATAGCTGCAAAATATTACTCTTGTTAAACAATTTTACTATTATAATCTCTGAGATTTGTCTCTTACTCTGCAACATCTCATTGTTGTTATCTTTCTTTAAAGATAAAGACAACATCAACATGAGCGACAATCTGCAATCAGTTGATTTTGACCTCATCATTGAACTCGTAATTGAAACATCAGTGGATGTTGATCCCTTGGATGATTTAAATCCTGAGGATGAAGAAGAGCGTGATGAGGATGCAGATTTGTCCGAATTATATGACATAGGGTGGGAAGCTGACCTGCTTGAGCCTATGGAACTATAAACATTTATTTTTAAAATTTATAATTAATAAAAAGTAAAAATGTAAACCGTTTAATTTAAAAATAAAGACACCTTCAAAAACAGGTTATGTGTAGTGTCTTCAATAAAATATTAAAATATGCTCATAAAATTAGATCAGATTCACATATAAAATAGCACAGGTAACATAAATATAAATGTCATTTCTTTTCTGCTATTTCTGTATTGTAAATTTGCCAAGGACTAAAAAATCTTCTATTTAAAATGTCAAGTAGTGTGTTAAGTTTTTGATCACTGTTATTGATTTACTGTTTGGTAATAGTGGTTAATAACATTTTTTATTATATTTTACCACAGATTCAACTGCAGATCATTTCAAGATTTCACCATGCCAACAATAGAAAGACAGAGAAAGGCTGCAAAACGTCAAAGACAGCAGGTGAAACAAAATAAGCAGCAGTCCTCTAACAAAAAGATTTGTCAAGTCACGAAGAAAGCACCGGGTAAGAGCACAAAATATTTCATAAGAAATATGTGTAGTAAAAAAAATATTACTACAGAAAATGTTTCAGTCCAGAAAAAGAGAACCAATTCAAATGGAAAGGAAAGGCCAATCAAAAATGTTACTGCTAGAGCAAGAGATAACTCTGTGCATGATAGTAGAAGGAAACAACAGTTTAGGGACATTCGTAAACGAATGTTCCGCAACAGGATAATTGGCAATTTGTTAAAAAATATTAAGAAAGGTCAACAGAAAGTGGTTTTTTATAAGAGAAAAAAAAAAGTTGAGAAAGTTATTGATCAGGCATTTGAAATTAAACATAAGTTATTTATTTTGATAATCAATAGAATTAGGAAGCTAAACAAGGCAATTTATGATTTCAAAAGAAATAGTAGATGGAAGAGAATAGTTAATCGTAGTAATTTTTGTGAAGTTTTTTCTGGAGAATGGATGCATAGTTCAAGCTCTGAGGCATTTTTTAATGAGGAGAGTTATTTCCAGGATAATGATTTGGTGCATGCAGTTGACACCAGTGGTCGTGCTTATGAAGTGAAAGATGGTTGTCCAGTTGAAAAAGAAAAACTTGTGACAACAGAGACAGAAGAGGTGTTAGGTAATGAGGTTTTAGGAAGACGTGCTAAGGGTCCTGTCTACACCTGGAAGTGTAGTCGTATTTGTAGTGTGCGACAGGATTCCATCAATTTGCTTTGTGATTTTGTACGGTCATTTAATAAGAAAAGTTTGAAGCAGAAAATAAGGTTGTTGCAAGAATTAGATCCTTGCAGAGTGAGAGAAGTGACAGGTTTGCATGGTCATTCACTGGCTTGTCTTTCCAGGAGAGTATGCCAGAGTGTTTTTCATCATTTCAGGATGCTAGCAGTGCATCATAATAAAGTTAGGAAATTAGTTAGAATGTTGTATTATGCTAAGAGTCCAGCAATTATGCTTAAACAAGTATGCGCTGCTCTTTTGCATGGTTCTGAAATAGATGTGAAGAATATATGTGAAGAAATTGAGTTTTGTTACTTTGGAAGTAAAGAGGAGAATGTTGAAATTGACCAAGAAGAAGAGGGTAATGTGGAAGATAGTGTACAGGTTTCCAGTACAGATAATTTTCAGAAGGAAATTGCGACGTTTCAGGTGAAATCAAGTGAGAGGCCTAATTTCACTTGTGTGTGTTGTCGACGCACTTATTATAAGAATCAGACTAAGTTAGTGGATTTATATGCAAAAAGTGAAAGGGAAAATAATAGTGAATGGAAGGATTTCGCAACATACTTGATGGTAGAAAATTGTTTTGATTTGGGATTGGATCAACGTGTGTGTACTTATTGTTGTTGCAAATTAAATCAAAACCAGATGCCTGCTAGAGCAGTTCATAATAATCTGGAATTGGTTGAGATTCCTTCTGAATTGAAGGATTTAAATACTTATGAATCTATTTTGATTCAAAGTATCCATCCCTTTCAGGCTATTGTAAGAATGGAGCCAAAGACAGGGAAATTGCCTCCATCAGATTTACAGAGAGGATTAAAGGGAAGAGTTGTTTATTTGCCTCTAGATTTGAAGAAAAACATTAACACAATTGGAGTAGAAAAAGTGGAAGAGGAACCTCTTGTTATCTTAGTTAATGGGGTTCCGACAAAGAATAAGAAAATATGGCAAGATTTAGTAGATGTTAGGAAAGTCAAAAGGGCAACATTGTATTTGAAAAAATATAATAAATACTATAAAAATGTATATGTTGCAGAAGAGGAAGTAAGTGAGGAAGAGGACAGCGATTTGTGTGCTGGTCAAATTGAGAAAGTAGAACCCTGTACTAGTGAAGAAATATATGAACATTATAGTGTTCATCCTTTGCATTCCAAGGAAGTCATGGGGAATGCTATTGAGTTGTTTCAAATGAAACAAGCGAAAGGGAGTCCCATTAGTGTTTGGGAGGAAAGTTTGGAAGCTCGGTGTTTCCCACAGCTTTTTCCAACAGGTCAGGGAGGAAGATATGATGAGCGACCTCATCAAATTCCTGCTTCTGAATACCGGACTTTGCGATTGTATGCAGGAGATGCTAGGTTTCGACAATGCATTCCTTATTTGTTTCATCTCCTGTTTGAAAGCGATCTGTCTGGACTGTCATATGCAGTGAACCACATCTTGAAAAGTGGTATACACATGCAAAACATCTCGGCAAGTGACTTTATGGATAAAGTCAATGTCCAAGACAGTATTTTGGATTCTCACCTGATTAATCTCATGGCGTGTCAGCGTGGTACTAATGAGTACTGGTACCGTCGTCATGGTGATTTAAAATGTATGCTGAGGAACTTAGGTACTCCCACATGGTTCCTCACTCTGAGCTGTGCCGAGTATGGCTGGGAAGACTTACTTGAATTTCTACGAGAGGCAAATGCTAACGTAGATAACATCGAATTCAAGACACCCGGAGAACTGTGCTCTTTGGATCCAGTCAATGTATGTAGGTACTTCAATCATAGATTTGAAGCTATGATGTCTTTCATCATGAATAAGAAGAATCCACCTCTTGGAGAGGTGTTGGATTTCTTCTGGAGAAAGGAGTACCAAGCAAGAGGTGCTCCTCATATACATATGTTGCTGTGGATCAAGGATGCACCTAAATTTGGAACGGATCCAGAAGACTCAGTGATGAGTTTCATCCAACAGTATTCTACGTGTGCTGTTCCAAACGCAAAGGAGAAGAAAAGCCTAAGAGAAAAAGTTCTGCGTTTCCAAAGCCATCGATGTGGAAAGTACTGCCGTCGTAAATTCCGAAACAAGGACAAGTTCTACACTAAATGTCGTTTCGGCTTTCCACGACCGGTGATTTCTAAAGGAAGAGTAAACAGTTTGATGTCTTCGCTGCGACACATACAATTTGAAGAGGAACGAAGAGTCCAAGTACATCAACGACTACAACCCGGTGATTTTGTCCATGTGGAATGCTAACATGGATATACAGTTTGTGGCTGATAACTGTATGGCTGTGGCTCGGTATGTGACGTCTTACATCACCAAAAAAGAGAAGACAGAATTGAAGGATATGTGGGAGGACATTTCCCATGAAAAGAGCCTCAGCAAGAAGTTGTACAGTTTCAGTCTGAAGATGTTGTCGCATCGAGAAATTGGAGCTTACGAATGCTCTGACCGGTTGTCTTCAGCAAGTCTCTATGCCAAGTCCAGGAGTATCGTTTGGGCGAGTCTTGGTCTTGCTGCAACGCGTAATCGAGTTCTCAAACCTGTGCTGGAAATTGAGTATTTGGCGGAAAAGGAGCCAAACAGTACCGACATTTTGAAGACCAACATGTTGGATACATATTATCCAAATAGAAGCAGTCACCTCGACAATGTTTGTCTGTATGAGGTTCTTCAAAATTACATATTCAAGAGGAACATCAAAGAAGATACTGAGAAAGGAGTGTATGCTGTAATAGGAAGTGAGGGATGTCTGGTCAAGCAAAGAAAATGCCACTTGGTAAACCATCGAAAATTGAGTGGCGAATCTCCTGAAAAAAAGGAGTTTTTCTATTTAGCACTTTTGCAACTTTTCAAGCCTTGGCGTGCAGAAGAGGAACTGCTTGGAGATTTCCTCTGTTACGAAGACTCTTTCAATGCCGCCAAGGAGACCATAGAATGTCCTGCTTTTCCCAAATATGTAGAAATGTTGAATGCGGAAATTGAGCAGGAAGCAACGATTGCAGCCGAGATTGCCAGAGACAGTTCTCAGGACAGTCAGAGTTCTGCTTCATTGAGTCAGGATCCACTAGGAGGACCTGTTATCGAAAATGAAGCTGCCACTGCCATGAATGAAGTGGAAAGAGCCATGGCACATGCTCAGGAGGATGCGGTTATTTTAGAAGAGTTGGAAAGACAACTCAACGTTGAGCAGAGGAAAATATATGACGAAGTTACCATGCAAATTGATCATGGATTAAGTCATGACAAGAAAGAGTGCTCATGTACATCGTTGAAGCCTGTCCGACTGTACGTGAGTGGAGAAGCGGGAACTGGAAAAAGTTTCCTCATTAAAGCAATTTCATGCTATTTGCAGGAAAGGACAGAGTCATCGCTGTCTTGTGTTGTCACCGCTCCAACTGGACTGGCAGCACATAACATTAAAGGGATTACTTTACATCGTTTACTGATGCTGCCAGTGGAGCATGACAACAAATTACAATATCACAAGCTATCTGGAGATGCTTGTTTTGAAGTTTCAAGAATCTTGAGGAAAATGAAACTTCTTATCATTGACGAAGTAAGCATGGTTTCCAATGTCATGCTTGCCTTTGTGCATTTGAGAATGCAAGAAGTTCTCAAAACAGAGTATGATGTGTTATTTGGTGGCAAACACATCATTGTTTTCGGAGATCTTTTGCAGCTGACACCAGTGAAAGGGCAACCTGTGTTCAAAATGCTCACGCATGAAGATACCAGGAAGTGCCTAGGGAGCATTGGCAACGTCAATATATGGTTAAACTTCAATTATGCTGAACTGCATTAAAATATGCGTCAGGCGAAGGATGAAGTTTACAAGACTATTCTACAAGATGTTAGAATTGGAAAAGTGACCGAGCATGGGAAAGAAGCTTTACATGCACGATTACTGTCAAATTTATATCCAGAATAAGATGTTGTGCCTGAGAATATTTTTCAGAAAATTACTGAGAAGAAATCTGGAATATGTTTGATGCCAACTCTTGCAGAATGTGCCAAATTCAACAACAAAATGTTGCATTTAGAAAAGCAAGAGATTGTGAAACTGGAAGCTATTGACAGAGTAGAGCATATGGGATCAACAATTATTTTGTCTGAGAATCTGAAAACAAAATTGGATTCATTATAGAAGAGTATATCTAAAACTGCAGGTTTTGAAAAGACTCTGAATGTGTGCTTGAACTGCCGTATAATTTTAAGAAGGAATTTACATGTTGAAAGAGGTCTGGTAAATGGATCAATGGGTAATGTTGTTGATTTTGTGAAATACAGAAATAGATATGGAATTGAATTTTTAAAAATTAAATTTGATGGCATTGAGGAAGTACAGCTAATTGGTCGTTGTTCTGCTAGATTTTTGCTTGTAAAAGACTTATATGTTCGCCGTAAGCAGTTTCCTGTTTGCTTGGCATATGCGGTGACAATCCATAAATCGCAAGGTTTAAGTGTAGACAGTGCACTGGTGAATATTGGCAGTTCTGTGTTCAAGGAGGGTATGGCATATGTGGCATTGTCACGAGTTAGAACTTTATCGGGATTGTACTTGATTGAGTGTGATGTCACAAACATTTGTGCGGATCTAGATTGTGTTAAGGAATACAATAGGTTAAGAAGAGAGTATGCGCCACATTTGCCTCAGTATCCTTTGTTTGAGAAACGTGTGGTAGGCCGGAAACGAAGAAATGTGACCAATACTGGGGAGGTTGTAGCAAAAAGACAAAAAGTCAATGAACCAAAAATTACAAGCAGAAACAAAAAGGATTCTGTTGAAGATGTTGTTGGTTTTCAGTTTGAAAACAGTTCTGGTGTCAACTGCTATGCTAATGTAGTGGTTAATGTTTTGTTTTCTCTAGAAAATGTAAAAGAAGAGATTGTGGTCAATTCTGATCAAACATTTTGCAGTTTGTTAAATTCTGTGTTAGAGAAATGTAGCACTGATAGAACAAACATAGAAAGTGTGTCTGAAATTCGAAATCTGTTAGACAGATGTTCAGGCCAAACACAATTCTCTCAAAATATTCAGCAAGATTGTCAGGAGTTTTTAATGTATATGCTTGATGTATTACATGCTGAAGGTGTAGATGTAGATCAGCTGTTTGGGCTTTCTTATCAATGGCAGCATGACTGCGAGAACTGTATGGTATCAAGTACTACTAGTGTAGACTCAGAAAGATTGATATATTTAACTTTGCCAGACAGTAAATCAGTCTCCTTTAATAAGCTAGTAAAAGCAGCTGATCACAACATGGAGTGTAGCCAATGTAAATCTGAAATGATGTCCACATTATTTATACGAACATATGGCCAGTATGTCATTTTAATGTTCCAACGATGTAGGCCTGATGGAACAAAATTGACAACTTTAATTAAAAATGTTGTAGCTTCGCAGTTGTCAATATCAGGAAGGACTTTTGTAACTGCAGCAATTATATATCATGACGGTCCTTCAATAACATCAGGACATTACACAGCTTATTTAAAGTCTAGAAATGGCTGGTCATTCTGCAATGATTCTGTTTTAATTTTCAAAAAAAAATTGCCGTATGACCTTAAAAACTCTTACCTGGTGTTTTTAAAACCAAAATTTTAGGGAAATAATCTCGGGATGTGCTCTGTGGAATTTCAAGAAGTTCTAATGGCTCCTACACAATTTGGCCTTGAGGATAAGTGTAGTTCAGAGACATAACTTCTAACCATAAGACTGGACGTTATGGAGAAATAAGTGCACTTTGAATGAGTTCAGAAAAACTATTTCTTTTTATAAGCTAATTGAAGCAGCCAATCAAAACATAAAGTAGAGGGAATGTAAGTCTGCAATGCTGTCTACTGTTTTACATTGCTTTGTGATTAAAAGTGATGTAGAGAATTAAATAATTGTAGTAGTCATAGAGGTAGTGTAAGTCTGCTTCATAGTAAGCAGTATCAGTGTCATAGGAAATATAGAACATGACTGAGCAAGAAGGGGAAGATATTACTATTCCAGGATTGTGAAAATGATCTTCAACATTTTAATTCTGAAAGTTGCGGAAATGCCAAATGACGGGATTGGCTTACAAGAAATCCAAGAGTTATAAATGGGTCTGACAAGATTTGGCCTTGTGGAAACTTGTGGTAGAGAGCAAGAAGTCATTTATTGCATGTAACATGTTTTTAAAAACGATGGAGATTTTCTTTCAGAAAGTGGCGGGCTGAAAGTAATAACAGCACAACAGAGTGTAAGCTGTTCATAGGACATCCTTTGACGTCATGGAAAGTAAGTTAACTTTAAGGAGTTCTGAATTCTGATTTGTTATGTTGTATGGGTTTTTTAAACACAATCATTTTGATTGTGTTTTTTTTTCCCCGCTGTTATATGATGAATACCTTCAAGTCACTGTTTTTAGTGAATTTTGATACATTCTGAGAACAGCAAAAATAAACCATTTAACATGTATAATTAATTCTGTACTGTTTGCATTTATGATGTATATGTAGAACTGTGTAGGAGGCATGGAGAAGGGTGAGGCTTCTGTAAGTGTCAAAGTTGTTGCATGCAGTGCTGCACTTCTGCGTATTCTTTCATATGCTGGACTACATCTGCACAATGAGATACCTAAGCAAAGGAAACACAAGTGATGTGATTGTGAAATGAGCAAAATAAATTGCACGTATTTCATTTACATCACCTGTGTTTCCTATCATTATGAATCACATTGTGCAGATCAAGTTTAGGTCTGTCCAGGGAAACATAGGAAGTTTGGACTTTGTTCAAGAGTGCAGTGGACATGACTCACTTCATTGGTAGACCTTCACCACATGTATTATGTCCTCTGTTCTCTTCAACAACTCGAAATTTCATCTGCAACCCTGAGTAGGCCTCACCTCAAACAAACCTCTAGGTAGGACACATCTTATTGGCATCCTGAAGTAATCATTTAAAATTTTAGTGTCTTGCGACACTTTTCTGAGACAACAGCAATGCAAAAGATGCACCATGTTTTAAGATAGGCCTCACTTCATCTGCATCAAGATACTGTTAGTTTAAAATGTATATCTTTAGGACTGTGTAGGGGGCCTGGAGAAGCAGAAGCTTCTGTAAGTGTCAAAGTTGTTGAAAAACTGTTTGTCCTTCAATCTTTTCCCTTGTCTTTTGTAATTTTTAAATACGTTTTAATATTTTTCAAATGTTTGTTCTCTCTTTCACAGATTGAAAGTATAAAAACAAAAAGTGAGTAATTTAACGACAATTATAAGGTAAATGTTTTGTACTCTTTTCATTACATTTCTATCACATTTAACTTCTATTAGTTCCACTGCTTCATTTCTTTAACCCTCAGTTTCCTGCCTTTGCTACTTTCCTCATTCCTTTCTCTATTACCTACTTACTCAACTCCTTCCACTCTTTTTCTCAGTCCCTCTCTTCTCATAGTTCCTCACTCTTGTTCACTCACTCCGTCTCTATTACTCTTAGTGTCTTTGACTGATCACTCTATCACTACTTGTTCATAATGCTTTCTCTGTGTAGTTGAAGCACACTAAGGGGCATATTATGAACACAGCCAATAAAATTATTGCTCTTTTTATTGGCAGAAAACTGGTGCAAAAGTGGTTTTAGCGGCAGTTTTCTGCCGCAAAAGCAGCTTTAGCGACACATTTCTGCCAATAAAAGCTGCAAAACTTGTATTGCCTATGTTGATGATATGGCTCTATGTTACTTACATTTCTTTGCTGTTTCAATTAATCTTTTTCTGTTATTTTTTGTTTTCTGTTTTCTATTTTTTCTCTCTGTTATTCCTCATGTTTTAATCTTATTTTGAACATTCACTCACATTCTCCAAGAAACTCTTCTTTGTTAATGTTATACTCTCTTTTTTTTTCTTTCACTTCGTTATCTATTTTGTTTTTCACAATTATACCCTCTTCCGTCTTTTCTTCGGTAAATAGATCTATTAAACAGTATCTCTTCTTTACTCCCTATAGCTGTCTTTCTTTTAACATCACTCTCTGTTTACTTTCCTTATACTTACTCTTTTTTGAAAAAAAAAAATTTTTTGGTTAGCTCCCGGTCCGCGTACCGGGAAGCTAACCGGGAAGCGAACCAAAAGAAATAGAGCTTGCCAGAGTGCTAAACATTCTAGCAATTTTTTTTGAAAGGGAAGGTAGTTCTGAAAAGAACTTTTTTTTAAATATTTTAGTTGTTTTATATTTTTTTTTTATTTTTTGAACATTTTTTGTTTTTTTTGTATTTTTTGAACAATTTTATATTTTTGGGGTTTTTTTTTTGGGGGGGAAACAACAAAAAACAGGCATTGAAAAGGGCTCAACAGGAGCAAAAAAAAAATTACTGGGGGCGGTTAGGGCAATTATGGTGTTCATACGCCAGGTTTATAGCATTTATGCTCATGTTGCCACATGCTAACAACGCACGACAGTGCATACAAGAGTGTATCATGTGGCCAAAATTTTCTTGTATATTTGGCACAGTTTCCTGTGCCTCTGCTGGTGTCAATGAAATGGGTATTCTTGATCTGGCCACAGGAGTTGATCTTGGATTTTCCTGCCAATCCCGTATTTCCGCCCGGCTATAATTGAGTGGATGCTTCCTTGTCATGTGCCTGTGCATTGTATGATTTCCGTAACTATATTTCTTATCCGTCCCTCTGGATAATTTTTCTTTACAGATGAGGCAGGTGACATACCTCGCATTGACTTTTTTTTGGCCAGGAGGGATCGAATAAAACTTCCAGATGAAACTGGCTTTCTTATGTGAAACCCGGGGCACCTCTTCTAAGAACTGTGGTTCTTCTCCCTCCTCTTCATCCATTTCTTCCTCTTCCTCCTCAGTGTTGGTCATCACCTGGGGAGGTGGTCCTCTCTTCCCATGAGGAGGTGGAGGTGGTGGTGGGGGTCCACCAGCTGAAGCAACTACTGAAGCCATTTCTGATATAGTAATGAAGGTCTTCCTCTCACAATGATGAAAGTCAGAGTGAGGAAAGAAGGAGGGGTTTTCATCATTTGGGAAAAACAATACTTCTCAACCAATGAAAAGTGTTATTTTTAGGTCACCTGACCTAGCCTTACATCATTATGAAACCAAAAGTGAAATGAACCAATGAAAAGTTTTATTAACAAGTCACATGACCTCTCACGCTCATGTTACGCGCTGCGGAACGCGCCCCGGTTAGCTTCCGGGTCGCTGAGCTTCGCGCCTCGGTCCGCGCCCCGGGACACTTCCGGGTGCGCTAACGCGGTACGTCACAAGACGCATTACGCGGCAACGCGATACGTCGCGCTTTCGCGACGCGCCGCGGATCGCTTCCGGGGAGCTGCGTTTCGCGCCTCGGTCCGCGCCCCGGGGCACTTCCGGGTGCGCTAACGCAGTACGTCATAAGACGCATTACGGGGCAACGCGATACCGTCACTATGTTGATTTCTTACCGGTTCGCGGACCGGGTCGCGGCATCAAATTGAGCTAACGGGAAGCTTCCCGGTTCGCGGACCGGGAGCGAAATAAAAAAAATATTTAAAAAAAATTATTAATAAACATATAAAATATATTTTTGGATTTAAAGATGAATACATTTTACAGCTATAGATATTAGCTTTTAAAAAACCAATGAAATTCACTGAAAAAACCATAGGTTATAGACCATATATAGTTAGGAATTAGCATTTAAAAAACCTTATTTTACTCACACAAAACCATTGAAATTCCATATATAGTTAGTTGTACTAACTATATATCGCGCACCCGCAATCCACTGCTGATCATGTCACATATTACATCATTCATGACATGGTCAGTGACATCACTGATGACATCACTGATGACATCTCAAATGACATCACTGATGACATCACTGATGACATCTCAAATGACATCACTGATGACATCACTGATGACATCTCAAATGACATCACTGATGACATCACTGATGACAACATCCAGTGACTGTATGTTTCTGTAAAGTTAAAATATGTCTTACATATTGAAGAATGAGTGGATGTAGAAGTGTCTGAACAAAGGATTTAGTAGGTGCATGACTGACTGTATGAGTGAGTGATTAAATGTGTCTCACTGAGTGCATGGGTTAGTGACTAAACTGTCTTAATTTGTGCATCATTATGTCTGTTGTTCTGTAAACTGCTGCATGTGTTGATCAGTAGCTATATGATTAACTATATGGGTTATTGATTGGTTGCCCAAGTATTTGTATGGGAGACTGAGAGTGTGTATGGGTGGCTGGGAGGTGTATGACTCTCTGCATAGATGTATGGGTTCAAAAGTGCATGTGGAAACAGCTGTATGGGCGGTTGACTGTGTGCATGACTGTATTGGTGAGTGAATAGATATCTCAGTGCTACATGTCAAAGTAAGTACATATGTAAAATACAGTACATGTGAGAGTTGACATATATAAATAACTGTGCATAAGAGCCAGTGAATGTGTGAGTGGCTGTATGGATCATTGTGAACTTGTATCCAGGATTGTATAAGTGAGTAAATATGTTTTAGTATATGTTTGAATAAGTAAGGTGTGTTTAACTGTATAGTTAAGGAAATGGAGGTGTGATTGATTGTTTGCATGACTGACTAGGTGTGTGTGTAACTTCATGGATGAGTGACAATCTGCGAGTCTGTGTTTACACTGAGTGTATCTAAGGTTATATTAGAGTCTGAAGAGGTTCATCGTATTATCACATGAATGATGTCATCAGTGATGTGATCAGTAATGTCAAATGAGATGTCATCAGTGATGTCATCAGTGATGTCATTTGAGATGTCATCAGTGATGTCATCAGTGATGTCATTTGAGATGTCATCAGTGATGTCATCAGTGATGTCATTTGAGATGTCATCAGTGATGTGATCAGTAATGTCAAATGAGATGTCATCAGTGATGTCATCAGTGATGTCATTTGAGATGTCATCAGTGATGTCATCAGTGATGTCATTTGAGATGTCATCAGTGATGTCATCAGTGATGTCATTTGAGATGTCATCAGTGATGTCATCAGTGATGTCACTGACCATGTCATGAATGATGTAATATGTGACATGATCAGCAGTGGATTGCGGGTGCGCGATATATAGTTAGTACAACTAACTATATATGGAATTTCAATGGTTTTGTGTGAGTAAAATAAGGTTTTTTAAATGCTAATTCCTAACTATATATGGTGTATAACCTATGGTTTTTTCAGTGAATTTACAAGGTTTTGTAAATGCTAATTCCTAACTATATATGGTCTATAACCTATGGTTTTTTCAGTGAATATATATATATATATATATATCAAAGCTCCAATTTCCAAGGATGTTTAGTCCAAAAAGAATGTAGCACACGCAGGGGTAGTTCCAAGAAGTTTTTAATGTCGGAACTCATACAGCAACAAGACGCGTTTCGCCATCGGGCTTTGTCAAATTGTCAATTTGTTCTATGAATGTTTTTGTTTTCTTTATGTTTCCCACAATGCAGCCAAAAAACAGAAAGGAATACTTTCCACACTCTTGGCAGGTGATAGACGTGTCTTGATCTACAGTTGTCATTATTTTGTTTTATAGGTACAGAGATTGTACTAGGTAATCATTTTCTCACCAGTTCTAAGGTTAGTGGTAGTGAATGAGCGTGCTTATATTGTTCTTTTCGTTTCAGGTCTCCCTCCCTGCTGTTCCCATCCTTTCCTTCCCCCGCTTGATCCTCCCACTGACCTGTACCATTACGGGTATTAAGGCTTGGGTATATCAGGAGGTGAACCCCTTTATGACCAACAAACCGATCCAGAGGACTGAAGAGCATGACAACAACAATTTTGAATAATAATGTGTACAACTTGCATTTCAGTGGACACATATGTTGGAGAAGGTAGGGCAGGTAGGTACATACACTAGTAAAAAAACGACAGTCACAAATAAGGACCAGTAAAGTTCTTAATAAATTATTCCTTGCTCAGCCCTTAGGAGCTTGGGTGGGAGCAGACAGGCTTAACATATGATGCAGGTGTGTAAAGTGTTTAAAAACATCAATCCACTAAATAAGTAAAACACAACACACAATAAAATTCCAACACCAACCTATAAAAATAGGAAATATTTGTATGATTAAAGGACACCAAAATGACTGTAATCCAATGTAGGGCACCGAAGATATGATTTTTAAAGACTAAGGGTCCGATTATGATGGCGGACGGACCTGAGTCCGTCCGCCACCATAGAGTAGGAGGGAACCTACGCATTGCCTGCGGAGTTCCCTCCTGTGCAATTAGGATGTGACCGCCACCCTGGCGGTCACATCCTCAATCTTTAACATTGCGGCGGGTGCAGCTTCAAGCTGCACCCGCCGCAATGTTAAAAATGCATGCACGGCATTTGCGTGGACAAAGCGGCAGGCACCGCGCGGTGCCTGCTGCTTTGTGCACGCAAATGCCGTGCATGCATTTTTAACAAATGCCGGGGGGTACCATAGGTACCCCCCATGTGCACCCCCCACCCCCCCTTCACCCAGGGGGCCCGCAACGGGCCCCCGAAGTGAAGGTCTGTATGCTTTTCCACGGCGGAAAAGCCGCCGTGGAAAAGCATACTTTCTACTCGATCATAATATGGCTGGCGGTGTCTGATAGACACCGCCAGCCATGTTATTGCTTTTCCGCCGCGGTCCGAAGACGACCGCGGCGGAAAAGCTGCGGACTGAAAAACGATCCCCCAGCCATCCTAATCTGGCGGGGGGTCTTTTTCAGTCAGCAGCAGTTTTCCCGCATCCTCCGGGCCGGCGGTGGCTTCCGCCGGCCCGGAGGATGCGGGAAAACCGCCATCATAATGTGCCCCTAAAATTACAAATAGCACTTAGAAGCAAATAGAGCACAAAGGGTTAAAAAGGGTCACTATGACTCTCTTTTTATTTTTATTTTTTTAATAAATTTTAATTTTATTGCAAGTTGGTCAGGTTACAAACAAATTTAAAGCAACAAACAGCATTAAGACAGCAGAGAGAGTTTCTTGTGTAAATAGTAGATAATAGAAGACAACAACATTTTCCAGTCCAGGTTATACATAAGGGAGGGAACACAGCCCCAGGCAAAATTATAATTAATAGCACAAAAACCACTACCCCAGTTCCCCCTCCATCCATCGCTCTAAAGGGGCCCAGATTTGTATTCCTACTGCCCTTCTTTTACGCCCTTTCGTTCGATAAATGGCACGTTCTAAGATACACATGGCCAAAAGACGTGCCCTCCAAGCAAAGAAAGAGGGCGGGTCTGGACTAATCCAATCTTGAGTCACACATGAGCGAAAGATCCCAGTGGAAATAAATATAAACTTTTTCTGGTCGTCAACCATACCTGTGGAGGAAACTCCAAACAATACAAGATCCGATGTTAGTACCACAGAGATGCCAAGTATCAAAGAAAGAAAAGCTTGAATTTCAGATAAAATTGTACTTAAATGTGGTCATGAGAAAAACATATGTACCATGTCCGCAGCGTGCAAGCCGCATCTACTGCATGAAGTACCGACCAATGAACCCCATTTTGTAATTTTAGCTGCGTATAATACAAATTGTACAACACCATATAATGCTGTGTCCTACTCCTACCAGAGAGCAAAATAGAATTAGCCAGATAGACTCTTAATGGAGTCCAATCCCAATTTCTCAGCCCACAGCTGTTGTCTAAACAGTAAGTCATCTGGATGTGAGGATAGTAGTAGATTATAAAAATATCCAATCTTTCTTTTTTGATACATGGAATCTATCAGAGGGATCCGATGTAGCGATGCGCGTTCCTGCACCGTTAATGAGTTAAGATAACTATGCCACTGCAGATATTTAAAATAGTCAGCGTTCGTGAGTTTGAATTTAGTTTGGAGCTCCACAAATGCTATCATTTTATTGTCCTGCAAAAGATCGCTAAATTGGTTAATACCCAGATTACGCCATCTTTTCATAGTGTAGTCTATACCCGCAATTGGAAAAATATGGTGGGACATCAGGGGAGTGTATCTCGTAATTTTAGGGATATCAACAATGCGTTTGATAGATTTCCAAGCCCTAAAAGCAGCTTTTAAAATCTTAAATTTAGTTCTTTTATAATAGCTAGGCTCAACAAATTTTAACAAACAGCCCCTTGCCTCTACCCCTAGAACCAGTTGATAGATTGACGGAGAGTGCGAATCCAAAATCGGGGCCTTATCGCCAATTATTAAAGGAGTAATGAATTGCAACACTGATGCAAGATAATAATAAAAAAAATATTGGATGCCCCATCCCCCCCTGGCCTTTGGAAGTACCATTTTTTGATAAGCTCTTCGGTGACGTTTATAGCCCCATAGAAATCTCCCTGTCATTTTCTCCAGCTGTTTGAAAATGGAAAGAGGAAAATCAAGAGGTATACAACGAAATAAATATAAAAATTTCGGCAGAATCACCATTTTCATCACATTATTTCTGCCATATAAAGACAAATGTAGGTGATTAATGTGCTCAAGTAAAGCATCAGACTTTTTTTATCATAGGAGCAATGTTTATTTCAGGAATCTGTGAAACTGGTGATGTGATCTTAATACCCAGATAAGTCGCAATGGGAACTATATTAGGAAGTGCAGGAGGGTTCTGGCCAGTAAAAAGGGTTTGTGTCTTTGACAGGTTCAGTTTATAGCCAGAAAAAGCACCAAACTGGGCGGCCAGATCTTCTATCTTAGAACCACCACATCATCTGCGTAAGCCAGTGCCCTATACTGTGTGCCTGCCGCCACCACTGGTGTTACATCCTGCGCAAGATTTAGTTTGTTTAGAAAAACGTCAATATATATTGCAAATAGCAGCGGGGAGGACGGACATCCTTGCCTTGTGCCACGATAGATGGGAAACGAGATTGATTTATTTACTCCAATTTTAATAGATGAGGTGGTTGTTCTCAATAAAGCTTTCAATGCTCTAGTCATACCAGGTCCAAACGCCTTAAAGGATAGAAGATCCCAGAGGTAGGGCCAAGCTCCTCTGCCCAATCCAACAAAGCTATTACTCGTCGGACATGATCCGTAGTGTCGCAATTGTGTATAAACCCATGTTGCCATCGAGAAACTATGCTGGGAATTATCGATGAAAGCCGTGCCGCTAAGATTTTAGAGAAAGCTTTGCTGTCGGCATTAATAAGTGTATCGGCCTATAAGATGCCAGGTCAGAGGCAGGTTTGTCCTTTTTGATAAATGCCATAATGATTGATTGGCCCCACAAGGGAGGGGTGTCACCTTGATGTGCCTCCAAGAATGTAGTCAACATATCTTGTTGTAGCACATTTCTGAACATTCCATAGAATTCTAAGGGAATCCCGTCTGGTCCCATGGCTTTACCAATGGGAAGAGAAAGTACCGCAGAATCTATCTCTTCCCATGTGATATCCATATCTAAGGTCTGAGCCTGTTCTAAAGAAAGTTTGGACACATTATCATTTGAAATAAAATTCAGAAGTAAGTCACTAGAGTAATCTAGAGTATCTTGAGCATAAAGCTTGCAATAGAATTGACGAAAAACCTCTAGAATCTCATCAGAATTAGTGTGTACTTGACCTGCCTCATCTTTGATTAAACCTATAAAGTTTGATGCCTTTTTTGCCGCGTCTTTTTTGCAAGGACTTTCCCAGACTGTTCGCCCATTTCATAAATCTGTGCCCTCATAACTGCAGACTGTTCTGGCACTTTAGCTGCAAAAACGTCATAAAGTTTTGCTTTAAAGATAGCTAATGAGGATTTAATGCGTTCAGTGTCCTGATTGGCCGTAATAGCTAATATCAGCTTCTCTTCCCACTAACGTAGTGATTTATATCAAAGATCCATTTTGTTTCGAATACATTTCTGTTTGTTAATCAAGTATGATAAGGTCTCCCCTCTCACCCCCAATTTAAAAGCATCCCAAACTATTTTAGGAGAAGCACTCCCTCTATTAAATTCACTATGACTCTGGTCAAATTCGAATGCACTAGTTTGCCTCTTAGCGTCTGGGACTACAGGTCCCACAATGCACCAGGCCAATCCAAGTAAAAGCCAGGTGAAGCTTGTCAGCTGGAGTTGTCCTTGTTGTTGATGTTGCAGGTAGCCCTTCTAGTACTTCCTACCTGTTGATCAAATCCTTTAAAGTCTAAGTAACACTGGTCAACTGGGCTTGTCTTGATAGAGTTGATCCAGGTGACTTTTTTAAGAGCTTTGTACCTGTCGATTTCAGGGATTCCACTCCTTAATCCTTTTGAAGTCAGGCAAAGTCCTATTTTGTGAAGCCCAAAGTGTGCAGCAGGATCAATCCTTATGAGTGCAGTCCTCTTATGATGCAGACCAGGGGTTAGGCTGGGCAGAACTTCTTCTCTTCATATTTGTGGGCAGGGAAATTAATTATTGCGCCACTCTCCATATTTTTCAAGGTCTCTGGGCTGGAAAGAATGATGGTACCACTGACCAATGGGATGAAGGATAACACCCTCTATGATGACCACTTCCCCTGAAATGTGTCATTTTCTTTTCCCAGAAAGCACTGTTCTACAAAAATCAAAATTGAGACAATCTCTCCTGGAGCATCAGGTCTGGCTAAGCCCAGCCACAGGTGTGGCTAACTTTTCCCTACGTGTCCCTTCCAGCCCCTCTCCTAATCTAGTTACAGGGGTTCCAACTTGGCTGGAGCTGCTGGAAGTTGGGTTGGCCTTGTTCCTGTCCTCACTGTCTTTTTTTCCCTTTGAAAACCTGTTTAGCTTCCCCCACTTCCTGTTCTGGCATTTACCAACAGCAGATCTCCTCCCACCAGATGTCTCTTTTTTCTCAATCCAGGCAACTTTACACTTCATTAATGCAGCTGGGCTCAACCCGTCAATGGCTGGACAATCAGAAGAGACTGCTACAGAGATGATGCGTAACTTTAGCAAAGTGGCTCTATAACTTCTTTCAAATAATACTTATAATAAATCCACCCTTGGAAAGTTGCTGGATTTATTGACACTATTATTTCCATACTTTGAATTATTATTTTAGCTTGCTCCTGTCAAAAGAAAGACTTACTTAATGTTAATTAAAGTCTTCCTATATTTTCCTATGGAGCTAGTGTACTACAATAGAGAAAAATTAAATTGGCAGTATTTTACCTCACCAGGGCATATAAAACATGTTTTATAATGCCCCAGCTAGTAGTCAAAATAGGTCAAAAAGTAGGGGGATACAGCAAAACTCCCTTGTTTCTCACAGCACAAGTAAAACCATGATTGAGTTCCTTGATGCTGAAGTAGCTGTATAAAATGAAATTAGAAACCAGATAGTTTTGTTAACAAATGACAGGCAATAGTCTTTTATTCGCTACTAGTGCACATCCAGCCAGATTAATCTACCATATCCCCTACGAGGAGCTCCTGTGTGCTAGGAGGAACTATAGAATACCCAACACATTTGAAACTGAAAGGGAGATTATGTAGCTTATATTCCATGAGAATGGCTACACTCTCACGCTCAGGGTCATTCAACAGGCTAATGAAAGAGAAGATAAAGTCCCCAGAGCAAATAATTTACACCCAAGTGACAGGCTCAAGGAGGAGCAAACTTCGAGATTAGATTCATCAACAAATTTTCATGTCAAGCTTATAAAATCAGAAAAATCTTTAACAAGCACTGACACTTTCTCCAGACGAATGAAATAATCAACAGGTATGTGCATGGAACACTTCAGATTACATTTAGAAAGAGCTGTTCCTTAAGAGACAACCTGCGCCACAACCTAGTTACACAACATACTTCTATAGGCAACCTACAACAGGGGCTTGGTTTCTCCTGCTGAAAAAAGTACATGAGTAGTTCGAATCATTCAACATTTAAAATTCCTAACACATCTAGGGAAGTCACAATCAGAAGAAATTTAACTTGCAGCACAGATTATTTTGTTTACTGTTTAATATGCCCTTGGGACTAAATGTACATTGGGAGCACTATTCATAAGGCCAAAACACAGATCTTGGAGCACATGAGGGCAATATGCCACAATGACAAGCAATACCGGGTGGTAAGGCAATTTCCAGAATACATTTCCAAAATGACAATCTTCTGAGTTTTGTAGTTGGATATGCTATTGAACCTGACATAACGGGAGGCAACAGGGAGAGAAAAATGCACATTCTTGACTCAAACTTTATCCTTGATTTTGAAACTTTGGTACTGGTTGGCTTAAACTTTGAGGTAGAAATGTCAGTGCATTTGGCTAACTGTTTTCATGTTGTGTTTTAAAGTTTTTTCAGACATATTGAGTGCAGTTAATTTTAATTAGGTTTTAATCAGTCTTCCATTTTTTTCTTTTAATTTCACTCAGGTTTCCACACTTACCTGTATCAAGAGTAGACAGCTTTGGACTTTTTCAAGATCAGCCTATCAAGATTATTCCTCTGATGAACTGTAAGAGAGTTGCCTGGTATGGCATTATTGGTGCACTTTTTTGATCGTGGTATTACTTAAAGATGAAGTTCACCATCTGGAGGTCACCACCATTAGGTGGGATGTGAGTGGTACCTTAACATTCCCAATTTGTAGGGGGTGAAGCAGATTAGTTCTAACACCAGATTTAAATGTACCCAATTCAATATTGTACATTAAACCTTTCTTTCTCCATGTGTACTACCCAAAATATACGTGGACCGCCCTGCCCTTTGGCCCAAATGTGGTTATACAGAGACCCATTTCTTACATATGACATGGAAATGTCCAGAACTGTGGCTATTCTGGGGGTGGGTACTGGAACGCTTATGGCAGGTAACAGGATCAAAGCTACTCCACTCCATCAAGGAGGTACTTCTGAGAATTCTCCTTAGACCTAAAGAGAAAAAACTTACACAGAAATGTCTCCAGCTTGGGCTGGTACTGGCCAAAAGGAGTACTGCAATCAGGTAGATGAGTCTGATGCCCTCCCACGGTGGAAAATTGGGCCAACGACTTAAGGGAAAGTGCAGCAGTGAAGTTAATTCGAATGAGGCAAGTTCGGAGGGATACAAAGTTTGAATAGGATGTGAGGTCCTGGTACACCATGATCTCAGAAATACCCATAGGAGAGATCCTCACCTCACAAGCGACAGAGGCGACTCGGGCTCACCACGCTGGCTCAGAGCTGGTGGTGCAGTCAGAGGGCACTCACAGTCTGAGACTATAATGTAGAAACACCACAATTGCAACATATAGTCCAACTCATGGTACATGGTGTGAGGGGGAGTTTCCTTAATGTGACCCAGGTGGAGTGGGGAGGGTTTGGTTTAGAGTTACAATGTAATGATATATCTCCCTGAGATACACCTGTTTGTGTCCGGACACATTACCAGGTTTATTAATGAAAGATTTCAGTTGTGAACACATCCTCTCATTCACAGGACTGTATTGTCATTTTTTATATAATTACCTGTGATATGTAAATAATGCTATGATTGTTTTATGATTCTGGATGACTAATAACTATAATTAAAAAAATTATTTTTTCAAAAAGACATTCACAATTGGTGAACTATGTTGCTCCATATTATGTGAGACCTTGACATTTACAATTATAGTTCATAGTCTTATAGACTATTTTGAGTTGCAGTAAGAGTTAGGGACACACTAAATAATGCTAAATAATGCTATGTTTGTTTTATGATTCTGGATGACTAATAACTATAATTAAAAAAATTATTTTTTCAAAAAGACATTCACAATTGGTGAACTATGTTGCTCCATATTATGTGAGACCTTGACATTTACAATTATAGTTCATAGTCTTATAGACTATTTTGAGTTGCAGTAAGAGTTAGGGACACACTTCTTTGTATGTATTACCAGTTTTGGCTGTATGCTCCCTTACTGTCAGATGAGCTGCACGTTCTCCAAATACACTGTGGCGTAATTCTAAGTACACAGTGTAATGTACAGCACACTGGTCTGCGCATGAAATAAACCCAGACAGTGGTATTGAGTATAGGTATACAGGCGCCACGTGGAAGAATCACACACAATATCGTAAATGAACAAATTACTTGACGGTGCTAAAATGTGAGGAGAACCATCAAACTCCCCAGGACAGGCCTCAGCCCCCAAGATCATATAAAACCCCTTAGCACACATGTATCAATGGTTGGAGTACCACATGTACAAAATGTATGTAATAAGTGCAGACATAAATAATAGACAAAGTGTTCTTCTTTCTTCTTTTTTGTTCTGTTTTAATATGTGTAAATCTTCACAAGTTGTTCCCAACAGCCAATACGTGTTTCGTCGCTAATGGGAGGTCGTCCCCTTCCTTTATCAAGGCTGTGTAATTACAAGAACACAAAAGCCAATGTATATATTGGGAAAACAATTCCACTGATTATAGTAACCCAAAAACCATCAGTTTCAGGACCAATCCAGAATAACGTGTACCTCATGCATGAGGTGGGAACGATGTCAATGCTCATCCAAATCAGTAAGTAACACAGAATGTACCACTGTGTAATAACAGTTGGTCTATGACCCAAATACAGATGGAGAGACCAAGTCTGAGTGCGTATTATTCTGCCAGCCAAATTTTCAGTTTAAAGTGTCTAAACAATTTGATTTTTGACACCACCACACCAGAAACCCATTGTGCGTTGGAAATATCACCACAAACAAAGTAGGTACTCTTATAGGCCGCAAAAATAGTTGTGCATATGTGTTGTAGTGGAATGTGTTTCACTGAGTGACTTACAGAACAGTTCAAACTCAGGAAATAGGTATTTATGAAGTTCGAATAGGAATTGATCCTTTATTTTGACTTTATTTCCACATAACACATCCATCATTACTACAACTAATAGTAACATCTTCAAATATGATAATTTATAATAAAAGAAGGAAAAGAAAACAGGGAGAGAAAAATATATACATTCAAAATTTTGAATAAAGTTGAGTATTAGACCTTTTGTGATTAGGCTGACTCGCGTAGCACCTATTTTAAGATGCATAATAAAAACTTTTACGCCTATCTCTGAAAAATTAGCCTTATGTGTGACCATATCTACTTCTGGGCCACCTAACCATTGTTTCTTTTATATTTTTCCCTTTATCTTTAATCTCTTTCTTTCTATATATATTTTTTACCTTTGTATATTTCTTGTTATTGTTTGGTATGATGCGGAATTTTTTATAGGTTTTCTGTAAAAACCTTATATTTTTATGCAAAATAATAGTATCACTGAATGTATATATTTTTCTCTCCCTGTTTTCTTTTCCTATTTTTATTATGAATTATCTTGTTTGAAGATGTTACTATTAGTTGTAGTAATGATAGATTTGTTAGGTTAAATGTTTCTTTTGCATTGTAAAGATATCCAATGACATGCAATATTTGGGACAAAGTCATGTTCTTTTGTTGTTAAAGATAAAATTAGCCGTTTAGTCATTTATATTGTTTAGATCTAAATTGATGATCAATGTTCTAGGTGCATATGTATATACCACAGAGCTGTAATATTGTGTTATTTTATGTACAACATAGCTATATTGTAACAGACGGGCTCCTGATGAAGGGCGTTTGGCCGAAATGCGCGTAGCTCACGTATACCGCATTGCTCGTATGAACTACTTTTTGACCGTATGTTCAACTTCATCTGTTCAAATTGTTGGATTGTCATGTGGTTTTGATCATTCATTTTACTCTATTTCAATTTTTTATATATTTTCTATTTCTCATTAGTATTTATCAACATTGTATATTTTCTTTAAACAAATTAATTGAAATGAATTTAAGAAAGATATATATATATATATTCACAGAAAAAACCATAGGTTATAGACCATATATAGTTAGGAATTAGCATTTACAAAACCTTGAAAATTCACTGAAAAAACCATAGGTTATAGACCATATATAGTTAGGAATTAGCATTTAAAAAACCTTATTTTACTCACACAAAACCATTGAAATTCCATATATAGTTAGTTGCACTAACTATATATCGCGCACCCGTAATCCACTGCTGATGATGTCACATATTACATCATTCATGACATGGTCAGTGACATCACTGATGACATCACTGATGACATCTCAAATGACATCACTGATGACAACATCCAGTGATTATGTGTTTCTGTAAAGTTTAAATATGTTTTACATATTGAAGAATGAGTGGATGTATAAGTGTCTCAATGAAGGTTTTAGTAGGTGCGTGATTGACTGTATGAGTGAGTGATTAAATGCGTCTTACTAAATGCACGGGTTAGTGACTAAACTGTCTGAAAGTGTGCATCAGCATGTCTGTTGTTGTGCAAGCTGCTGCATGTGTTGATCAGTAGCTATATAAGTAGCTATATGGGTTATTGATTGATTGCACAAGTATTTGTATGGGAGACTGAGTGTGTGTATGACTGGCTGGGAGGTGTGTGACTCTGTGCAGATCAATGTGTACTTGTATCAGTGATTCTATAAGAGAGTAAGTATGTGTTAGTATATGTTTTAAAATGTAAGGTACTCTATGTTTAACTGTGTAGATTAGAAAATGGAACTGTGATTGATTCTTTACAGGACTGACTAGGTGTGTGAGTAACTCCATGGATGAGTGGCAGAGTGTGAGTGTCTGTATAGGTGTATGAGTGCATATGATAGTGTTGTAAAGATGAGTGATTGTATGTATGAATGATTGTATGGGTGAATGAGTGAATGTGTGTGTAGACGTAGGAATCAGTGAGTGGGTATGTAGTAACTAGTATTGGTGTGTCAATGGTTTCAAAAATTATACTCTGTATTTAACACTGGGTGTAACAGAGGTTATATTAAAGTGTGAGGAGATGCATTGTATTGTCACATTAATGATATCATCATTGATGTGACCATTGATGTCAAATGAGATATCATCAGTGATGTCATTTGAGATGTCATCAGTGATGTCATCAGTGATGTCACTGACCATGTCATGAATGATGTAATATGTGACATCATCAGCAGTGGATTACGGGTGCGCGATATATAGTTAGTGCAACTAACTATATATGGAATTTCAATGGTTTTGTGTGAGTAAAATAAGGTTTTTTAAATGCTAATTCCTAACTATATATGGTCTATAACCTATGGTTTTTTCAGTGAATTTTCAAGGTTTTGTAAATGCTAATTCCTAACTATATATGGTCTATAACCTATGGTTTTTTCTGTGAATTTCATTGGTTTTTTAACAGCTAATATCTGTAGCTGTAAAATGTATTCTTCTTTAAATCCAAAAATATATTTTATATGTTTATGAATAATTTTTTTTTTTAAATATTTTTTTTTCTTCGTTCCCGCTTCGCGAATCGGGAAGCTTCCCGTTAGCTGACCTTGATGCCGCGAAATAGACCGCGAGCCGGTAAACGTTTCTTTACCGCAACTGCCGCGTTAGAAAACAACATCGTGACGCCTCCCGTCCGCATGACGTTTCGCGTTGTCGCGTGATACGTCATATGACGTGCTACGTTAGCGAACTCGTACGCTTACCGAGTCGCAAAGCACAGGTTTCTGGAAGCAAACCGGGAGGCCCTGCAAAGCGCGTAACGTAAACACAGCAGGTCATGTGACTTGGTAATAACACTTTTCATTGGTTCATTTCACTTTCGGTTTCCTAATGATGTAAGACTAGGTCATATGATCTAAAATGAACACTTTTCATTGGTTGAGAACTATTTTTTTTCCCAAATGGTGAAAATCCCTCCTTCTTTCCTCACTCTGACTTTCATCATTGTGAGAGAAAGACCCTTTGTTACCAGTGAGCAATGGCTTCTTTACTAGCTTCAGCTGGTGCTTCCCCACCACCTCCACCACATCCAAGGAAGAGTGGACCACCTGCTAAAGTTATAATTCAGCAAGAAGAGGAAGAAGAGGAACAGGACGACCTAGATAATCTCCCTATTATGGCCAGAAGATCTGTTGTACCGGAAGTAACGGGACCAGAGGGCAGGGAGATGGTGCCAAATATACAAACGAGATTTCGTGAAGTAAAACAAGTCTGCGTACATTGCAGTGGAATCATTTGCTACGCAGAAAGTAGCATCACTCTGATCAACAGAGCTATTAACAATCATGCTCATGTTTGTCCGAAACTCCCCAAACAATAAATTCTTTTTTTTGTTTTCTTCCTCCTGTTGAGCCCTTTACAATGAATCGTTTTCGTTGCCCCCTCCGAAAAAAAACCCAAAAAAATATAAAACTGTTCAGAAAAATTCAAAAAAAGTAAAAAAAATGTTCAGAAAAATAATAAAAAAAATATAAAACAACAAAAACAATTTAAAAAAAAGTTCTTTTCAGAACTACCTCCCCGTTATAAAAAAATTGGTACAATATTTGCAACTGTGCCAACCTCTATTTCTCTTAGTTCGCTTCCCAGTTCGCTCCCCGGTACGCGAACCGGAAGCGAACCAAAAAAATTTTTTTATAAAAAAGAACAGTAAGTATAAGGGAAGGAAACAGACAGTTATGTTAAAAGAAAGACAGCTATAGGGGAGTAAACTAGAGATACTATTACCTGTAATCCACTGCTAATGATGTCACATATTACATCATTCATGACATGCTCAGTGACATCATCAGCAGAGGATTGCGGGTAACAGTATCCCTAGTTTATTCCCTATAGCTGTGTTTCTTTTAACATAACTGTCTGTTTCCTTCCCTTATACTTACTGTTCTTTTAAAAAATTTTTTTTTAGATCTGTCAGAAACAGTGAAAGTAATGAAATATAAAAGACTACGTAGAATATGAGCACTGTATGCAACAACTTTGACACTGACAGAAGCCTCACCTTCTCCATGCCTCCTACACAGTTCTACATGTACATCATAAATGCAAACAGAACAGAATTAATTATACATGTTAAATGGTTTATTTTTGCTGTTCTCAGAATGTATCAAATTTCACTAAAACAGTGACTTGAAGGTATTCATCATATAACAGCGGGGAAAAAAAAACACAATCAAAATGATTGTGTTTAAAAAACCCATACATTACAAATCAGAATTCAGAACTCCTTAAAGTTAACTTACTTTCCATGACGGCCAAGGATGTCCTATGAACAGCTTACACTCTGTTGTGCTGTTATTACTTTCAACCCGCCACTTTCTGAAAGAAAACTTCCATCGTTTTCAAAAACATTTTACATACAATAAATGACTTCTCGCTCTCTACCACACGATTCCACAAGGCCAAATCGTGTCAGAGCCATGTATAACTCTTGGATTTCTTGTAAGCCAATCCCGTCTTTTCGCATTTCCGCAACTTTCAGAATTAAAATGTTGAAGATCATTTACACAATCCTGGACTAGTAATATCTTCCCCTTCTTGCTCAATCATGTTCTACATTTCCTATCACACTGATACTGCTTACTATGAAGCAGACTTACACTACCTTTATGACTAGTACAATTATTTAATTCTCTACATCACTTTTAATCACAAAGCAATGTAAAACAGTAGACAGCATTGCAGACTTACATTCCCTCTACTCCATGTTTTGATTCGCTGCTTCAATTAGCTTATAAAAAGAAATAGTTTTTCTGAACTCATTCAAAGTGCAGTTATTTTTCCATGACGTCCAGTCTTATGGTTAGAAGTTATGTCTCTGTACTACACTTATCCTCAAGGCCAAATAGTGTAGGAGCCATAAGAACTTCTTGAAATTCCTCAGAGCACATCCCGAGATTCTTTCCCTAAAATTTTGGTTTTAAAAACACCAGGTAAGAGTTTTTAAGGTCATATGGCAATTTTTTTTTGAAAATTAAAACAGAATCATTGCAGAATGACCAGCCATTTCTACACTTTAAATAAGCTGTATAATGTCCTGATGTTATTGAAGGACCATCATGATATATAATTGCTACAGTTACAAAAGTCCTTCCTGATATTGACAACTGTGAAGCCACACAATTTTTAATTAAAGTTGTCAATTTTGTTCCATCAGGCCTACATCGTTGGAACATTAAAATGACATACTGGCCATATGTTCGTATAAATAAAGTGGACATCATTTCAGATTTACATTGGCTACACTCCATGTTGTGATCAGCTGCTTTTACTAGCTTATTAAAAGAGACTGATTTACTGTCTGGCAAAGTTAAATATATAAATCTTTCTGAGTCTACACTAGTAGTAGCTGATACCCTACAGTTCTCGCAGTCATGCTGCCATTGATAAGAAAGCCCAAACAGGTGATCTACATCTACACCTTCATCATGCAATACATCAAGCATATACATTAAAAACTCCTGACAATCTTGCTGACTATTTTGAGAGAATTGTGTTTCGCCTGAACATCTGTCTAACAGATTTCGAATTTCAGACACACTTTCTATGTTTGTTCTATCAGTGCTACATTTCTCTAACACAGAATTTAACAAACTGCAAAATCTTTGATCCGAATTGACCACAATCTGTTCTTTTAAAGTTTCTAGAGAAAAGACAACATTAACCACTACATTAGCATAGCAGTTGACACCAGAACTGTTTTCAAATTGAAAACCAACAACATCTTCAACAGAATCCTTTTTGTTTCTGCTTATAATTTCAGGTTCATCAACTTTTCGTCTTTTTGCTACAACCTCCCCAGTATTGGTCACATTTCTTCGTTTCCGGCCTACCACACGTTTCTCAAACAAAGGATACTCGTGCAAATGTGGCGCATACTCTCTTCTCAACCTATTGTATTCCTTAACACAATCTAGATCCGCACAAATGTTTGTGACATCACACTCAATCAAGTACAATCCCGATAAAGTCCTAACTCGTGACAATGCCACATATGCCATACCCTCCTTGAACACAGAACTGCCAATATTCACCAATGCACAGTCTACACTTAAACCTTGCGATTTATGGATTGTCACCGCATATGCCAAGCAAACAGGAAACTGCTTACGACGAACATATAAGTCTTTTACAAGCAAAAATCTAGCAGAACAACGAGCAATTAGCTGTACTTCCTCAATGCCATCAAATTTAATTTTTAAAAATTCAATTCCATCTCTATTTCTGTATTTCACAAAATCAACAACATTACCCATTGATCCATTTACCAGACCTCTTTCAACATGTAAATTCCTTCTTAAAATTATACGGCAGTTCAAGCACACATTCAGAGTCTTTTCAAAACCCGCAGTTTTAGATATACTCTTCTCTAATGAATCCAATTTTGTTTTCAGATTCTCAGACAAAATAATTGTTGATCCCATATGCTCTACTCTGTCAATAGCTTCCAATTTCACAATCTCTTGCTTTTCTAAATGCAACATTTTGTTGTTGAATTTGGCACATTCTGCAAGAGTTGGCATCAAACATATTCCAGATTTTTTCTCAGTAACTTTCTGAAAAATATTCTCAGGCACAACATCTTCGTCTGGATATAAATTTGTCAGTAATCGTGCATGTAAAGCTTCTTTCCCATGCTCGGTCACTTTTCCAATTCTAACATCTTGTAGAATAGTCTTGTAAACTTCATCCTTTGCCTGACGCATATTTTCATGCAGTTCAGCATAATTGAAGTTTAACCATATATTGACGTTGCCAATACTCCCTAAGCACTTCCTGGTATCTTCATGCGTGAGCATTTTGAACACAGGTTGCCCTTTCACTGGTGTCAGCTGCAGAAGATCTCCAAAAACAATGATGTGTTTGCCACCAAATAACACATCATACTCTGTTTTGAGAACTTCTTGCATTCTCAAATGCACAAAGGCAAGCATAACATTGGAAACCATGCTTACTTCGTCAATGATAAGAAGTTTCATTTTCCTCAAGACTCTTGAAACTTCAAAACAAGCATCTCCAGATAGCTTGTGATATTCTAATTTGTTGTCATGCTCCACTGGCAGCATCAGTAAACGATGTAAAGTAATCCCTTTAATGTTATGTGCTGCCAGTCCAGTTGGAGCGGTGACAACACAAGACAGCGATGACTCTGTCCTTTCCTGCAAATAACATGAAATTGCTTTAATAAGGAAACTTTTTCCAGTTCCCGCTTCTCCACTCACGTACAGTCGGACAGGCTTCAACGACGTACATGAGCACTCTTTCTTATCATGACTTAATCCATGATCAATTTGCATGGTAAGTTCGTCATATATTTTCCTCTGCTCAACGTTGAGTTGTCTTTCCAACTCTTCTAAGTTAACCGCATCCTCCTGAGCATGTGCCATGGCTCTTTCCACTTCATTCATAGCAGTGGCAGCTTCATTTTCGATAAGAGGTCCTCCTAGTGGATCCTGACTCAATGAAGCAGAACTCTGACTGTCCTGAGAACTGTCTCTGGCAATCTCGGCTGCAATCGTTGCTTCCTGCTCAATTTCCACATTCAACATTTCTACATATTTGAGAAAAGCAGGACATTCTATGGTCTCCTTGGCAGCATTGAAAGAGTCTTCGTAACAGAGGAAATCTCCAAGCAGTTCCTCTTCTGCACGCCAAGGCTTAAAAAGTTGCAAAAGTGCTAAATAGAAAAACTCCTTTTTTTCAGGAGATTCGCCACTCAATTTTCGATGGTTTATCAAGTGGCATTTTCTTTGCTTGACCAGACATCCCTCACTTCCTATTACAGCATACACTCCTTTCTCAGTATCTTCTTTGATGTTCCTCTTGAATATGTAATTTTGCAGAACCTCATACAGACAAACATTCTCGAGGTGACTGCTTCGATTTGGATAATATGTATCCAACATGTTGCTCTTCAAAATGTCGGTACTGTTTGGCTCCTTTTCCGCCAAATACTCAATTTCCCGCACAGGTTTCAGAACTCGATTACGCGTTGCAGCAAGACCAACACTCGCCCAAACGATACTCCTGGACTTGGCATAGAGACTTGCTGAAGACAACCGGTCAGAACATTCGTAAGCTCCGATTTCTCGATGCGACAACATCTTCAGACTGAAACTGTACAACTTCTTGCTGAGGCTCTTTTCATGGGAAATGTCCTCCCACATATCCTTCAATTCTGTCTTCTCTTTTTTGGTGATGTAAGATGTCACATACCTAGCCACAGCCATACAGTTATCAGCCACAAACTGTATATCCATGTTAGCATTCCACATGGACAAAATCACCGGGTTGTAGTCGTTGATGTACTTAGACTCTTCGTTCCTCTTCAAATTGTATGTGTTTTTAGGTGATTTCTTCATCACATTATGTCGCAGCGAAGACATCAAACTGTTCACTCTTCCTTTAGAAATCACCGATCGTGGAAAGCCGAAACGACATTTGGTGTAGAACTTGTCTTTGTTCCGGAATTTACGACGACAGTACTTTCCACATCGATGGCTTTGGAAACGTAGAACTTTTTCTCTTAGGCTTTTTTTCTCCTTTGCGTTTGGAACAGCACACGTAGAATACTGTTCTATGAAACTCATCACTGAGTCGTCTGCATCCGTTCCAAATTTAGGTGCATCCTTGATCCACAGCAACATATGTATATGAGGAGCACCTCTTGCTTGGTACTCCTTCCTCCAGAAGAAATCCAACACCTCTCCAAGAGGTGGATTCTTCTTATTCATGATGAAAGACATCATACCTTCAAATCTATGATTGAAGTACCTACATACATTGACTGGATCCAAAGAGCACAGTTCTCCGGGTGTCTTGAATTCGATGTTTTCTACGTTAGCATTTGCCTCTCGTAGAAATTCAAGTAAGTCTTCCCAGCCATACTCAGCACAGCTCAAAGTGAGGAACCATGTGGGAGTTCCTAAGTTCCTCAGCATACATTTTAAATCACCATGACGACGGTACCAGTACTCATTAGTACCACGCTGACACGCCATGAGATTAATCAGGTGAGAATCCAAAATACTGTCTTGGACATTGACTTTATCCATAAAGTCACTTGCCGAGATGTTTTGCATGTGTATACCACTTTTCAAGATGTGGTTCACTGCATATGACAGTCCAGACAGATCGCTTTCAAACAGGAGATGAAACAAATAAGGAATGCATTGTCGAAACCTAGGATCTCCTGCATACAATCGCAAAGTCCGGTATTCAGAAGCAGGAATTTGATGAGGTCGCTCATCATATCTTCCTCCCTGACCTGTTGGAAAAAGCTGTGGGAAACACCGAGCTTCCAAACTTTCCTCCCAAACACTAATGGGACTCCCTTTCGCTTGTTTCATTTGAAACAACTCAATAGCATTCCCCATGACTTCCTTGGAATGCAAAGGATGAACACTATAATGTTCATATATTTCTTCACTAGTACAGGGTTCTACTTTCTCAATTTGACCAGCACACAAATCGCTATCCTCTTCCTCACTTACTTCCTCTTCTGCAACATATACATTTTTATAGTATTTATTATATTTTTTCAAATACAATGTTGCCCTTTTGACTTTCCTAACATCTACTAAATCTTGCCATATTTTCTTATTCTTTGTCGGAACCCCATTAACTAAGATAACCAGAGGTTCCTCTTCCACTTTTTCTACTCCAATTGTGTTAATGTTTTTCTTCAAATCTAGAGGCAAATAAACAACTCTTCCCTTTAATCCTCTCTGTAAATCTGATGGAGGCAATTTCCCTGTCTTTGGCTCCATTCTTACAATAGCCTGAAAGGGATGGATACTTTGAATCAAAATAGATTCATAAGTATTTAAATCCTTCAATTCAGAAGGAATTTCAACCAATTCCAGATTATTATGAACTGCTCTAGCAGGCATCTGGTTTTGATTTAATTTGTTACAACAATAAGTACACACACGTTGATCCAATCCCAAATCAAAACAATTTTCTACCATCAAGTATGTTGTAAAATCCTTCCATTCACTATTATTTTCCCTTTCACTTTTTCCATATAAATCCACTAACTTAGTTTGATTCTTATAATAAGTGCGTCGACAACACACACAAGTGAAATTTGGCCTCTCACTTGATTTCACCTCAAACGTCGCAATTTCCCTCTGGAAATTATCTGTACTGGAAACCTGTACACTATCTTCCACATTACTCTCTTCTTCTTGGTCAATTTCAACATTCTCCTCTTTACTTCCAAAGTAACAAAACTCAATTTCTTCACATATATTTTTCACATCTATTTCAGAACCATGCAAAAGAGCAGCGCATAATTGTTTTAGCATAATTGCTGGACTCTTAGCATAATACAACATTCTAACTAATTTCCTCACTTTATTATGATGCACTGCTAGCATCCTGAAATGATGAAAAACACTCTGGCATACTCTCTTGGAAAGACAAGCCAGTGAATGACCATGCAAACCTATCACTTCTCTCACTCTGCAAGGATCTAATTCTTGCAACAACTTCATTTTCTGCTTCAAACTTTTCTTACTAAATGACCGTATAGAATCACAAAGCAAATTGATGGAATCCTGTCGTACACTGCAAATACTACTACACTTCCAGGTGTACACAGGACCCTTAGGACGTCTCCCTAAAACCTCATTACCTAACACCTCTTCTATCTCTGTTCTCACAAGTTTTTCTTTTTCAACTGGACAACCATCTTTCACTTCATAAGCTCGACCACTGGTGTCAACTGCATGCACCAAATCATTATCCTGGAAATAACTCTCCTCATTAAAAAATGCCTCAGAGCTTGAACTATGCATCCATTCTCCAGAAAAAACTTCACAAAAATTACTACGATTAACTATTCTCTTCCATCTACTATTTCTTTTGAAATCATAAATTACCTTGTTTAGCTTCCTAATTCTATTGATTGTCAAAATAAATAACTTACGTTTAATTTCAAAGGCCTGATCAATAACTTTCTCAACTATTTTTTTTCTCTTATAAAAAACCACTTTCTGCTGACCTTTCTTAATAATTTTTAACAAATTCCCAATTATCCTGTTGCGGAACATTCGTTTACGAATATCCCTAAACTGTTGTTTCCTTCTACTTTCATGCATAGAGTTATCTCTTACTCTAGCAGTAACATTTCTCATTGGCCTTTCCTTACCATTTGAATTCGGTCTCCTTTTCTGGAGTGAAACATTTTCTGTAGTAATATATTTTTTTACTAGACATATTTCTTATGACTGTTTTTCGACTCTTACCCGGTGCTTTCTTGGTGACTTGACAAATCTTTTTGTTAGAGGACTGCTGCAATATTCCATGCTCCTGCTGTCTTTGACGTTTTCCAGCCTTTCTTACTCTTTCTTTGCTAGGCATCCTAAAATCTTGAAATAATGTGCAGTTGAATCTGTGGTAAAATATAATAAAAAATGTTATTAACCACTATTACCCAACAGTAAATTAATAACAGTCATCAAAAACTTAACACACTACTTAAGTATATAATATACTGAAGCCTATCTTCAATTTTTCACTGAACAGGACTCATCTCTTCTTAACCTTGGATAAACCTCACCTACTCTGTGTCCCCTGCACATAATTAAATGTAAAGGGGCAGATTTATATTAACTAGCACATCCCCAGGGATGCACCAGTTAACGTGCACCGCTGCTCTGCCACCCACGGTGTGCCGCATTTACAATCAGATAGGACAAAGCTACATCAAAACCCTGCGCCTGCTTGAAGCAGGCATAGATCTTGACGCAGGTAGGCTGAAAGCTAAAGCAACAACTAAGTGTCGTGTGCAGAACTTACAAAAAAGGAAAAATGGCGTTTAAACCAGTAATGAGACCATGCTAACGTAATACAGAGTAAAAATATCCAGGATCTACATCAGTTTGGGGTTCACGAACCTGGCAGGTACAAGGCACTGAGGCTTTCCACCGTGCATGTCTCATCCCAAAACATATGTTGTTTGTGAATGAAACAATTTCCCAGACCAAATGCTTTGGATTGGCTACTTCTAAAAAATTAAACACCCCTACTATCCCGGAGTTAGAGGAATACGATGGTTGGAGTAATTTTACTCGTTGTCTATTAAAGATTTACAGGCCCTACTCCGTAATTCTTCCTTTAACATTTCCAGTATAAATCCAAAAGGTTGACTGCTTTGGCAACGTGCCTTATCCACGGTTTAATAACGCTGCCTTTTGCTTTATATAAGTTTTCAAATTGTATGAAATATATACCAATAGGTCGTTATTAACCTTTAGGTAGTGGTTTTCTTCATCAAGTCTGGTCGCTTCCATACACATACAGATTTTCAAAGATGATCAAGAACTTTATCTGAATGGAGAGGAATGCACTGAGACGCCAGATCATTCACTAATGTGTAGGCACAGACAGTTACACGGTTCATGCAACAAACACCGACCAAATATGGCTTGCGTGTTGCAAGGCACGCCAGTTCCTGCTATCATCCCCACGTTCAAGTTCTTGGAAAATGGTAGTTATTTGATGCTCAATAATGAAGATTGTTCTGGGTTAATTAAAAGTATTCATTTTATCGTAACAGTAAATGAACGGGTTATTTGCTGCAGAAATGTTCTATTTCCTCCCACACATGAACATAGGGAGTTTTCAATCTGGCCACAAATACCAACCTTGGGAGCACATTTCAACAGCATGGCAAGAATAAGAGCTCTTTTGTCTCAGAGAGAGGTGGCCTTGAGTTCGGCCCGTGAAACTTTCGTGCTTCACATAGCGAACACCCGTACAGAGGTGCAGACCCTTTTAAATACAGATTCGACTTTGCATTTCAGCAAGATTACCCATTCATTTCCATGCAGCAGGAGGCCCATAGGAATGAAGGTGCAATTTGCGATTAGCAATTACCTCATCGCAAATTACGAATTTTTCCGACGGTGCAGGGGTATCTCAAGAACACCCTGCTGCACCCCTGAAAAAAAAATTTGGGGTCATATGGCGCACATAAATTTTGAAAACATTCCTTTACCTCAAAAACGATTTTCAACTCATAATTTGAAAACACTGCACATGGGGAAATGACTTAAAATGTCCTTAAGACACATAAAAGCATTTTTTGATTGCCTTTGCAGCATGTTTCAGTCACCTTTAACATGCCTATGTAACGGAAACATTCAAAATTTAAATTTGCCATGCACAGGTGGGAGCATATTTACAAGCAATTTGCTCCACAGACAAACTTCTTACATTGAAATGGGAAAGACTCTCAATTACCTTATAAAGAAGCAGACACCATTATGTCCTTCTCATCAATATTAAAACCATTGCTTTTTCTCAAAAACGATTTACAAGTCATAATTTGAAAACACTCCACAGCTCCTATGCACATAAAAGCCCTGTCAGTACTAATACTTCACATTTTCTCCAATTACAATTTCTCAAACAAACAAAATCTATTTGTGAAACACTTGAGACAAAGCAACATTTGAAAAACACAACTTTCTTCATAATTTTCTCCTTAAAGCACACTATTTTCTATCTAAATTAAAGAAATTTTTTCTCACCTTAGCAAGTACTTTGAGTTTCAAAACAGTCTCAGAAACACACCAATTTGTCTTCAGCAGAGCAAAAGGTATGCACTCCAGAGTCTGCAGCTATCAAAAGCACAGAAATGCTGTAATTCCTCACACAGATATCTCATGTCACCCAATCAAAACTCTTCCCTCACTTTTTTTCAAAGCAAAACCCTTCCCCCCTCTGCCCCCTCTCTGCTTTTTCTGCATAGCAACCACCTCTTGCAAGACCTCTCACACAACAATGTTGCAATTGAACTCTGAACTCTCAGTGCACCTGCATATCCAAAGCATTCTTTCATTTAATGATTTTTTCTTCGCCACTCAAAATACATCTTTCAACGAACTCATCCATGCACACTAACTTTCTGTTTTCAGCAATCAAAATCCACCAATCACTCTTACTGCTTCATTAACACAGAAACTCCTCAGTTTTTTTCATTTTACACTCTCATTTTTTCAACTGCCATTTCATTGCCACACTTCATCTGACTGCAGGAGAACCTTCTCTCGCCATGTTTTCTGTCTGGATTGTTGGACATAGCTACATCTATTGGGCTCAAAGGTACGCTGAAAACAGGAATTTACCTAACCTCAATTTACAAGATGTGGAAATTAAGTGGTTTGGCCACAGAGGATTAAAATGTCACCAATTGATACCATTGGTGAAAACCTTTATGCATTTGCCAAAACCTGACCTGTTAATTGTGCACTGTGGAGGTAATGATTTGGGCACTTTGACTGGGGTAGGTCTGGAAATGCTTTTAAAGGACACCTTTGAGCAATTGATGGCACTTTTTCCTCAGACTGCCTTGGTATATTCAAATATATGCCAAAGACAGAAATGGAGGTGGTCGAACCAATTTTGTCCACAAATTGAGAAATCGAGGAAGCATGTAAACAAATCTGTTTCAGCTTACATGAGAGACCATGGAATGGGCTCCCTGTACAACAATAACTTGCGTTACTACATGCAAGATATCTACAGAGGAGATGGAGTTCACTTCTCAGATGAGGGCAACAGAGTTTTCACTCTGAATTTAAGAATGTGCATTGGTACCTACTTATAAGTACCTAAATGTACCATAAACCCAAAAGCTCTTCTCAGAGCTACCCTACATCTGATCACTCACAATTATTATTGTACTCTAACTTTTTTCACTAATTTTCAAGAAAGTACGCTCCCCAGAACGCTTCCCGGTTCGCGAACCGAGCGCACTCCACGCAAAAAAACTAAAAAAACGGTATATATTTTTTTGCCCTGCGAGAACCTTTCAAAGCCTCCACATCAAACCTAGGGGGTCAGGGACGATCTACTATGCCCCCTTATGGTCATTTGCCCCTTCGCTTTGGCCTCCTCTTGTCTCTCGATCCTACCGAGAGACAAGATGGCGGCCGCTACGGACTGTTTGGAATGTTTACAGACGCCGAAAAACCAATCAGCTTCGCAAACCTCCGTAACGCGAAAAGTACGCGAAGCGGAGCGCTGTTACAGATATATATCTTTTTTTGAACGTTAATTTCTCAAAATCCACTGGAGCACATATATTGAGACCTAGCAAAGGCACATCGGGCTACCAGTCCCTAATATTTTGCCAAGTTTCGTGCAAATCCATTCAGCCGTTCGATTATTATTATTATTTTTTTTTTTGCCCCGCGGGGCCCTTTTAAAACCTCCACATCAAACCTAGGGGGTCAGCGAGGATCTACTATTCCCCCTTATGGTCATTTGCCCCTTCGCTTTCGCCTCCTCTTGTCTCTCGATCCTACCGAGAGACAAGATGGCGGCCGCTACGGACTGTTTGGAATGTTGACAGACGCCGGAGAACCAATCAGCTTCGCTTCACAAAGCTCCGTTGCGCGAAAAGTCCGCGAACCAGACCGCTGCCTGGTCCGCGCTTACAGATATATATCTTTTTTTAAACGTTAATTTCTCAAAATCCACTGGAGCACATATATTGAGACCTACAAAAGGCACATCGGGCTACCAGTCCCTACAATTTTGCCAAGTTTCGTGCAAATCCATTCAGCCGTTCGGGCTAAAAGTGAGGCCAACCGCCCTATGGAAATTAACATGGGAAAAACGCGTTTTGGGACCCCCCTTTTTTCTCGGCCCCCCCTTGACGAACCCCCCCCAAATTTTCAAAGGCTGCTCAGAAACAAAATGTGCCATTTTCCTGAAAATTTCAGCCAATTCCGTCCACAAACGGCAAAGTTATTAGACATAGAATTTTCAAAAAACCCATAGAGAAAAAATCCTAACTATATATACCTACTGGCGACCGCCAGTAGGTAATAAAAATGAGCATAAATAAAATTATATATTTTCCTCAAAATAAATTTGTATTTTTGATCTATGTGAAGAGCATAGGTGATGGTTGTATTCATTTGTACACCTAGAATGTTTGGGCTTTTTTGATTGAAGCTTGCTATAATTCCTTTACCTATCGTCATGAACCAGCTATATACACAAGTTGTAAATAGTTATTTCAGCATGGCTTTACAGCATTTTGCTTGGGTATTATTACATTCCAAAATGGCGCCTGATTTATTACTATTGTGTGGGTACTTAAGGGATTAGCCCAATCTCAGGGCCCCAATCATTCAAAATCTTTATTTCGGCTTCACGCCATAAAAGAACAGTTTATACATTGCAGTTCATGGATAATTAAACATTCAATTAAAATATTAAACTCATTCTTTGAAGCTGTGCAATACATGTTGAAAGACACTCGGAGCATGACAATAAAAACATGTGGACACTGAAGGACACCGCAATAATTCTGGAAAAAAAAATATACGGCTCAGTAGTACTGTCAAAAGCAATTCAAGTCTAAAAAATGATAACAACTCAGTTACAGCTGCTGACCCATTTTTTTCCTCTGGTAGCAAATAGAAAGTAAAAATCTACTAACACTAAATGTTATCTGTTGCGATGTGTTAGTGGACAAGATTCTCAGAGCCTGAAGGCAGGAACTCAAGCCTAATAATAGGCATATTGGTTTGATCCATCTTTTTCTTGCTTGGCCATACAGAGGGCAGAAAAAAAGAATATGCTGCTCATTCTCTATCTGGTTGTTTTCACAAAATGAGCAAACTTCGTCCAATGCATGAGAAGATGGATCTCGGTTCCTTGCCCAACGAGCCAAAGTTGATTTTATTAAAAGATTACCATATCTAAATTTTAAAAATAATGTTTTGGCAAGTGGGGGCTCTATTTCGTCCATAAAAGTCTCATAAAGGGGTTCATCCTTAAAGTTTAAAAATTTTGAGACTAATGAACCACTAGTTGTGGTGTTTACAGTCATATTTGCTACGAAGGACCAAAAGGCTCTTTTCAGGACTAATTTGGGGTTGGGTGGTAACAGCTCAGGGTTCTCCCAAAAGTGTTTCAGACCTATGTTATTGAGCCAAGTACTAACATGTCTAAGCCATGGAATAGTTTTCTGGCTGTCCAACGCCATAATCTTTATCAGCCCATCTTTATAGGCTTGAAGTTCAGGGACATGCCACAATCTAACCCATAGCATTAACGGTCTGATAAGAACATGATGGTCAGTTATTTTAAAGTTAAGGTCCAGTTGCAGGGGTACTAATGGTGTACCTCTCGGAACCCTTACCAAGCTTCACATAAAATTGTTATCTTGGACGCTAAAGGTCTCCTTAGACCCAGTCCCCCATAATTCCGCACCATAAAGAACTGATGCTTGAACTTTGAATTTAAATAGTTCCATTACTGGAGACACCGCTTTACTAGAGCTTAGGCTTTGCTCCCTAAGTATTGGTTTGACATTCTGAGCAAATAACATTTTACTTTTTTCCAATTGAGCTTTCCAGGTAAAGTTGGAATCTAGTGTCACCCCTAGATATGAAAAGTGTGGCACTGACTCCAACTTTACACCTTTTAAAGTTAGGCACCCCTTGTCTGGTTTGGTTGGATTTAGGGCCATGTATTTTGTTTTTTTTCCATTAATCTCCAGCCCCTTATGACTACAATACTCGTTAAAAGTATTCAATAAAGTCTGCAAGCCATTTTTTGTTTGAGATATCAAGATGGTATCGTCAGCAAATAATAGAGATGTTACCCTTTCGCCATTCAGTTTCGGAGAGTCATTTTTACATTTCTCCAAATATGAGGGAATATCATTCACGAAAATGGAAAAAAGCGTGGGGGCCAAGACGCATCCTTGACGAACTCCACGTTCGATTGGAATTTTTCGTGTTAACTCGCCGTTTGGACCCCATCTAATTCTCGCAAAGTTCCCTTCATGTAGTTTTATAATCTGAACAACTATATTATTTGGCATACCCGCTGCACTCAACGTTTTCCACAGAAGATCACGTGGCACTAAATCAAATGCTGCCCTTAAATCAACAAATGCAACATATAAGTGGGCCTTTTTTATCTTTACGTACTTCCAATAGAGGCAGCAGAATCTAAAGATCTGATCTATAGTGCTGACTTTTGTTCTAAACCCGGCTTGAAATTTAGTCAAAAATAAATTTTCCTCCAACCAATTACTCACACGTAATAAAATATGACGTGAGTAGATTTTCTGACGGATGTCCATTAGGCTAATTGGCCGATAATTACAGGGGTCCTTCCTGTCACCTTTTTTGTATATTAAAACAATTTCAGCTCCCTTCCAACTTTCGGGAAATTCTAAACTGAATGATAATTTATTGCACAGATAGTTAATATAGGGTGCCCATATTTGTGAGTCATGCTTATAGAGATCCCCAGGGATTTTATCCAAGCCTGGAGCTTTCCCAGATTTTATTTGGCTTATTGCCAACTCTGTTTCCCCTAAACTAAAAACGAGCGGATCTGCTGGAATTTCGTGACTTACTGTATTTGATACTATAGGGGAATCATCATATTTTTTATACAAATTTGTAAAATGAGTTACCCAAGTTAGCTCATCTAAAAAGGTGTCCTTAACCACCCTGCCTACATGGTTCCCATTTGCTACCAGCCTCCAAAAGGCTACATTATCGCGTAGTCTTGCGGCTAACAGCAATTCGGCCCATTTCTCTTCCTCCCATGCTATTTTTGATGTCCTTTGAACAGACTTATAGTTATATCTTGCTTTTTGTACATCCAATTGGGACTTGGATTTAATCGCAATCAGTAAATCCCTCTTTGACTCTCTACAGGATCTGTCGTACCAAGGCTTGCTATGAGACAGATTCTGGGTCTTTTGCTGGTTTTTTTTAAGCATTTTAGTTACCAATAATTTTAATTTGAGAAAAAACTCCTGATGTATAGTCAAGAAGGGAGTTTTTGCTTCCTCCTCGGGAGTTAAACCTAAATATAAAGCAAAGGTCCCCGCAAAAAGTGAGTATATTTCACTAAGGATATCGCTGTGATCCAAAATAAATGGCCATTTTAGCGATCTCCTATTGTTGCTAATATGGATCTCATTGTCATCGCCAACACCTTCCTCAAATGGGAGTGGTGGAGATGGATCATTAAATAGTGCAACATCTAAGGTCAATTTTAAGGGAAAATGATCGCTTTCAACCCTCTCCATTATTTCAAGATCTACAAGATACGGCCAAAGGGAAATAGAAACTAACACAAAATCCAAATTACTCTTGTAGGTGTTCCTACTAAAGGTGGGTTTCTTTAAGGTGTCGGACGGTAACCGACCGTTACAGGCTCTAAGGAAATGCTCTGTGCATAGTTTGATCAGCTGGAGAGCCAAAGTGGAACATTTGACCGATTTAATATTCTCGAGGAAAGGGATTTTATTCGCCTGATCTTCTTCCTCAAAGATCTCACTTAGGCCCAAAACAGGTTCATAATTGCAATTCAAATCCCCAGCCAAAATAACAAAATCCTCCCTAGGCTCCAGCCCACTCAAAAAACAGTCTAATTTAGAGATGGTTGGAGATTCTTTTGAAGATGAAGCTGGCCTATTGTAGATATTTATTAGGAATACTTTATTCCCATTAGAAGTTGTAATTTTTAATACTAGAATATCTACAGAATTTACGTCTATCACCTCAATATTAACCTTTAGATTTATTTTTACCCAAATCAGAAGTCCCCCCGACGACCTTCCACTTCTGGAAGGGGTTGCCCCAATACCATTGGTCTTGTAGCCTACCCTATGGGGAGTATCAACTGCCCATGTTTCCTGGAGTAAGCAAAAATCAAAAGATTCTATGAAATCAGCCCACTCAGGATCCCTCAAGTTGTTTGCGACCCCGGCTATATTCCAACATACCAAGTTAACTGGCACCCCAAGTACAGATGGCATAACAGTGTTGGCCTTTGGTATCTTTTCACTAATGTTTGTTACCAGGTAAAATGCCGAGGGTTTTCCCTCGGAAGGCGACTGACTCAAAGTGCGTGTTGGTTCTACCAATTCTTCGGGAATATTTGTGTTATAAGTTACAGTTTTAACCGGAGACAGGGATACAAGAGTTGCAAATACATCACGCTCATTTACAGCACCCAGAACAGTAGGATTCCTTATATCTCTTCCCTCTTCCCCCCGGTTCGGGAAACATCAATCGCAATTATCAAGGCCACTAAAAATATCAAATCTATTTGACGTTTCCAGTGGCGTGAAGGGTTTTAGGTGATCCATCCTTCTGTTTTGAAAGTTTTGAGATCTAACTGGAACGTAGTTCCATCCCATAGGGTCTGGGGCTGTCACAGAGCAGGGGGCATAATACGTACTTCTTGTGCCCTGTTGGGTCGGAGGGTACTGAACATATTGATTACACCCCACATGCTGTACAATAGGGTAGTTAGGTGGCTGAGTTTGAGTTATGTAATGTGGAGGGGGAGGGGGATACTGGGATGGAAACACCACTGACCTTGGATAAAAATACGTTAAGGGTCTTGGAATTATAGTATTATTGAAGCTGCCTGTCTGCCAGTTCAATATAAATTGAACCGCGTTGGGGTCCCTAAAGTTCACCACCACCACGTCACCATCAATATCTTTAGGTCTGCCCCCCAGCCAATCAAGACGACGAACATGAACAATTTCCCCATTGATATGATTTGCAATTGGCCTATGCATTCTCAGCCAATGCATTATCTTGTTTTTTAATTGGAAAAAACCCTCCCTCTTGTTTTGTTCAAGCACCGGGACACCTGTTAATACTACTACGTAGGGTACTGCCTCTGGTGGAAGTTCGGGCAGCGGAACCCTTCTAGATTTCCCCCAGGTTTGTCTGATTTCCCCCACCTCCCTTGGTGGTTTTATCAAAAGTAGGTTGGAATTGTTACCGATAGTTTTGGATGTATTATCAGTAGTTATGTTTGTAATATTACACAATAATTGATCAGCAGTCTTTTGTTGAGGGGGTGTGGGGGATGCATGGTGATGAACAATAGCTGACACTGTATTCTGCATAAGTTTAGAAGTAGATGCAGTTGAGGAGGGGATAGAAACAATGCAGGGGGAAATGGTAGAAAGTGGTTGGACTGTGGATGACGTGATTTGAGGTGCATTGTTAGATGCAAGACTGGATACATTGATGGTACCTGTGTGAGTTACAAAATCTTTTTTGACCAATGCATCCTCAATTTTAGACAATCTACACTCCACTTCCAATAGCCTCTCCAAAATGGATGCAGAGTAAGATTTAATCAGGTTCTCGATATCAAGTAAGGACACAGGACCCTTGATCTCAGTATGTTCATTAACAATAACACTAGTGTCCATACTGTCCTCCTTGTCTATCGGTGTATTAGGCAAGACTAAAGATGTAGATATGGTATGGATCCCCTCTGTATCAGATTGTAAAACACAGGGATTCTTGACAGGTTTGGCAGCTTTTTTTCCAAAATCAGAGCAGCTCAATTTAGGTTGTAGCGGATCCCATCTTTTCCGCCGTTTTTTGATCGGTGGTAGACCAAAGTTATTTCGCGTGGGTGGCAATTTTTTGGCCTTATTACGAATTGTATGCAACTGTGGCAAAGCATCTCCCTTCGATGTAATTGAACTACTTGCATGTGGTATTAAAGGCAAGCCAATCGTATCCGACCTAGATAAAATATCTGGTGAGTGAACAACCATGTTCGCTTCCGGAAGTTGGCAATCCGGTATATTAATCGTCTCATTGGCCACTATGCCAGTAACAGTGTCAAGAGTTCTAGTCACGGGAGTTAACGGCGGTAAAACAGACCCATTCTTTATACTTTCCACGGAACGGCGTCGATCCGCCCGCCGCTCCGCCAATACGATGTCCCTTGCAATATCAGGTGAAGATTTAGGAAAGTAATTATCCAAAGTCCCATTTAACAGCAAGCCCTGTTTTTCCTGCATGGGATGCTCAGAGTTTGTGGTGGCCATCTATAAGCAATAGGAGGAAATGGCAAAGTAGTCAGCGGAAGTAATGAGAAATTATCAAAACAGTCAGTACCTGCAGGCAAATGGGTGTGCCCAGTCCGGTCTCCTCGGTTCTCGGAGGGTCTCAGAGGGTCCGCCCTTAGTCCAGGCTTCGTCCCGGGAATCGTCCCGCTCACGCGTCCCGCTAACGCGTTATAGCTCCTGGTCTTATATGGGACGTTAAGTAGGGGGCGGAGACACGGGAAGAGGCGGCAGGTGTGCTGGATGCTTCGCGCACAGCCTGGTGGGCCTCGCAGTCCCGTCCTCCTGTGGCAGGCGCTCTCTCCCCCAACACGGCTTCTGGTACCGGGGCTCCAAGCAGGCAACAAACACAACGTCCAACTCCCAATGCGAGCGGCTCCCGCGAAGCGGGGGCCGCGAGGAGTTTTCAGAGGCTCAGAGCAGGGGGGCGGAGACACAGGAAGAGGCGGCAGGTGTGCTGGATGCTTCGCGCACAGCCTGGTGGGCCTCGCAGTCCCGTCCTCCTGTGGCAGGCGCTCTCTCCCCCAACACGGCTTCTGGTACCGGGGCTCCAAGCAGGCAACAAACACAACGTCCAACTCCCAATGCGAGCGGCGCCCGCGAAGCGGGGGCCGCGAGGAGTTTTCAGAGGCTCAGAGCAGGGGGGCGGAGACACGGGAAGAGGCGGCAGGTGTGCTGGATGCTTCGCGCACAGCCTGGTGGGCCTCGCAGTCCCGTCCTCCTGTGGCAGGCGCTCTCTCCCCCAACACAGCTTCTGGTACCGGGGCTCCAAGCAGGCAACAAACACAACGTCCAACTCCCAATGCGAGCGGCACCCATCACATAGGTAAACTGAGAAGAATGTTTAACTTTACCACTTTCGGCATTCACAAAGGGCATTTATTAGTAGCAAAGTTAGTTTTTTGTCTCAATTTTGGACTCAGCCAAACTTAAGACCAAAACTTAAGTTTAACTGAGACAAAAGTCTAACTTTACTACTCGTAAATTCCGTTTGTCAATACCAAAAGTTATAAAGTTAGACTCTTATCACAGTTTACCTTTGTGAATTGGGCTGTAGCTGTTTATTTTCATGCACTATATGTATTGGTGTTTGTGCTTCATTCATGGCAGTGACCAAGGCTGCGGCCCACATGCATTTGTAGAAGCTGTTTCAATAAATTGATTTCGCAGTACAGGAAAGGCTGAGCATTCCTTGGCAGGGTTAGGACTGGGCAGTAAACTCTGTTCCATTCATGGAGTTTGCTGAATTTTTCCGACTCCATGCTCCATGTAGAGTGTGGAGTTATGAAAAACTCAGTGGAGTGGTGTTTTTCCTCTCTCGAGCCTTGCCAATATGAGTGAGGAAAACCCCACAATATATCACCTCCCAGCATTATTACTCAATGCAGGCGGTCATGAGAGGTCTCTACTGCTCACATTGAGAAACCTGTCGCTCACATTGAGGAAGTTGCCGCTCAAGAAGAACATATACTCTTGCAGCAGGAAGGAGCTGCACCCTCTTGCAGTGTGCTTGGTGCCATTTGAGACGAGTTTACAATGAAGGACAAATACCCAGGCTAAAAGTCAGGGCGAACATCGTGATTTACCTCACTCCTTAGATTCTGAAACGCTGTGGAATGTGGCAGAGATTTTTTGGTATTTAGCAGAGTGATTGTATGGGTGAGTGGCTTTGTTGAGAGGCTGCATGGGTGAGTGAGCGGGTGTGTGAGCGGCTGTTTGGGAAAAAATGCGAGTGTGTGATTAGATGTATGGGCGAGTGAGTTGTTGTGTGAGTCTATGAATGGGTATGTGAGTGGTTGTGTGGGTGTGTGAGTGGGTGTATTAAAGGCTGTATGGGGTGTCAATGGGTGTGTGAGAGGTTTGTTGATGGTGTCATCAGTGATGTCACCATTGATGCTATTTGAAATGTCATCAGTGATGTCATCAGTGAAGTCACTGACCATGGAGTAATGAAATATATTAGGTTATAAGCAGTGCAATTTGGGGCAGTAAGTTATAGTTATCTCAGGTAACCATACCTGCAAAAGTGTTATAGTTTTGTGTGTGTGAAATCTGAAGCTAACTATAGCATCCCACTAACCATTTTTACAGTGAATTTCTAAGTTTTTTAAATTCCTTTCCTAACTTTAACATCCGTGAAACCTTTGTTTTTTTGTGAATTTTAAAGGCTTTTTGAATTGAATGTCCCAACTGTAACCTGTAACCTTTGAGAGTGGGTATGTGAGTGCGTGTGTGAGTATCTGTATGGGTCTTTCAGTAGATGTGCAAGTGGTTATGTTGGTATTTGAGTGACTGAATGTTCTATGAGTAGGTGTGTTAATGGTTTTATGGGTGTATGAGTGGGTATGTGAGTGACTAAATGGGTGTGTGAGTTGGTGTGTGAGTGCCTGTATTGGGTGTGTGAATAGGTGTGTGAGTGGCTTTGTGGTGTTTGAGTAAATGTGAGAGTGGCTAAATGGTTGGGTAAGTATCTAAGTATCTGAGTGTCTGAGTGTCTAGGTTGGTATGTCAAAAGCTGTGTGAGTGATTGGGCAAGAACAGAACCTCTCCTGCCTCTTTATTCAACAAGATTCCACAATTTTGCACAGAAGGTATATCCCACTGGAGGACTTTCTTCTGGTTAATTAGTAAGGGCTAACTCATTGCTTAAGTGCCGAGTGTACATTCTACACTCAGCTGTGTAATGGACCAAAAGAAAATGTCTCCAGTGACTCTCTGTTAAGTATGGGCGAATTTACGGATTCGCAATCCGCGAAATTGCAAACTTACTTGTCGGCTAGCAATGGTCGCAACCATGTTGTTTCTACGTCTGGTTCATCACAGCACCCTCTTTTTCACCACTGCCACCCTCTGTTTCACCACTGCCACCCTCTGGCTCACCCATACCACCCTCTGTTTCATCACTGTAGATTATTGGGGGAAAAGTACACTTGCCCTGCATCAACTGACATGAATGAATTAGGGGCTGATTGATTAATGTGACACTGATTTTGAACTTCCAGTCTGGCACCTGCTTCCTTATCTGTAATTGCTTTCTGTTGCAGTCTAATTTTTTTTAGCAGGACCTTTGTGGCATACTTGTAGCTATTCTCTGAGCCTGCTGTGAGGGTCAGAGCAGGGTCATAGAATAGTTGCAAGTAGGCAACTGAACTCTGGAGGGGCCCCTCAGGAAGCACTAGAGGGAATGGTTACTAATGATAAGATTGAACTTTTGCACCTGCTGAGTGCTTTCAGTTTTGCAAAAATCGTTTTTCTGCAATTTCGCGCGATTCGCGGGGCGCGAATTCGAGCGAGATCGATTTTGGAAGCCGCGAATTTGTGCGAATACACGATTTGGTTTTTTTGCGGCGTTTTAGTTCGCGTGATTTTTTGCGTTTTCGCAAGCCGCTTGTAGCGCAACGTTTGCGAAGTTACCCTAGCGGTCGTACATGGCCGCGGCCATCTTGTTTGCGTGACGGAATTCCATTTCCGGGCACTATGTGTAATCTCGCAAAGTGTGCGGCTCGCTAGTACATGTTCGCGTGTGATTGCGGGGGAAATCTCGCGCGAACTTACCCACTCGGTCGTGAACGGGAGCGGCCATCTTGTTTTTCATTCATTGCTATGGTTCTGGGCATGCTTTCTGTATCCTCTGTCAATCTCTGCCATCCTTTGCTTGTTTGAAGTTTTTTTTAATCTATTTTACTTATTATCTATCCCTCTATTTTTCTAGCTCTATATTTGTGTGTTTTCTGCTACTTTTGGGTAATTTTAAACTATTTTTTTAACTCTTTTCTTTTCTTCTTCCCTATTCTATTTCTTAGTTATTATTTACCTTCCTTTCTCCCCAGACCATGGTAAAGGGAGCCGGGAAGCAGCCAGAGAAGGGAAAGGGTCCCGCACCCCGTGCCCGGCTCCCGTGCGGGCGTTTGAGGGGGGATCAAGTTATAGCTCGGGAGACTTTTAGTGCGGAGGAGGTGGCCGCACTAGTCTTTTATGTCCAGCGCCGCCTCCCCAGGACCATCATAGGAGGCGGCAAGATCGCTAGCGGCTACGGGCTCGGGAAGCGGCGGGAGAAGGTGTGCCGGGCCATGTTTCAACACTCTGGGGTCGAGCGCACCTACAACCAGGCCACCCACAGTTGGACGGATCTCCTGGACCGGGAACGCGACTTTCTGGACATGCTCGGCATCGAGATCCCCGGGCTTGGTGAGTAGCAGTAGCTATGTCTAGCTATTTCATCACTACTCTGTTTTCTCCCGCTCTGTGTGTTATTATATTGCAACTTTTAGTTTTTTACCAAGAGCAATAATGCTGCCGATTACATTGTAGGTACATTATATTTCAAAATCTTCTGTGCATTTCAGGTGCACTGCTCTCCTTCTCAGTAGCGTTGCTACTATGCTTATTTGTTTTCTATTTTGTGTTCATTTCATTGGCCTGAGAAATTATGTATGAGTGTAGTGTAAAGAACTGCGTAATGCTAGACACTAAGGGTAAGATTTTCAATTACCGGCGCATCCCTGCAAAGTAGCAGGGATGCGCCAGTAATTGTGCGCCACGCCACCACCACCCATGGTGAGCCGTATTTACAATGCGGCGCACCATGGGCCCAAAACGTCACCGAAGCGTTACGCATCTGTGCCGTAAAGGCGGCACATTGCTGGAGTTGCGTCGCAACGATGGCGCAGCTCCAGCAATGCTCTGGGGTGCCCTATCTCCCCAATGCTGCGTGAAGCCGTATGTCTGCTTCAAGCAGGCGCAGGGTTTGAGTCACGCATCATTGTCCTAAAAGTGACTGATTGAAATCTTGTAGATTTCCCTCAGCCACTTTTAGGAAGCATTCCTGCGCAGGAACGCCCTCCCTTGCGCCGGAACGCCCCCTGATGACGCAGGGCTTTACAACATGATGCATCTCCCATATGCGTCACGTTGTTAACATACGCCGCACCATGGCGCCTCTTTTGTTCTGCCGCTGCGTCACAAAAGTCACGCAACAATGGAGCAAAAGAGCCGCAAGGGGCTTGTATATCTGCCCCTACAGACTCAAGTCCAGTCCTTCCTTTGTACACCGGGCAATAAGAAGAACTAGTGGTGGTGGATTGATAGTTTGAGTATTTTAATGACTGGTTAATGTAGTAGGAAACTTTTTAGTGTTGTCGCTGATCTGCAATCACGATGGAGTTTGTCTGTCACTTCGCGTGCTGCGGACTGCTGCCTGCCAGTCCTAGGCGAACCTTTTTAGTAGTTTGTTTAGTGAGTTACATAACTTTCCAAGTCGACGGTCCGCAAATCAAGCAATACTAATATCGTAGTAGACCACATGAGATAGGTCAATATATCCCATGAAATAGTTGTCTATTTGCTATTTCGCCAAAATATTTTGTTATTGTTCTTTTGAAATGTTTGATTTGGTTGACAACAATCATCCATGTTTTCGGGTCTTTCTTTCTTTCATGTTGTACATCAGCTCCCCCAAGGGGCAAGAGGACAGAGGAGGAGGGGTTATCGGCTGCTGCTGCTGTTCAAGGCCAGGATCAGTCAGGCGAGGGCTCCTTTGCTGGCCCCGATAAGTTTTAATTTTAATATAGAGTACCTATTTTTTCCTAGCGTTCCTCATTCGATTTTTTCTAAATCGTCTTTGATCTTCTTGTAGACTGTATCTAAATTCTTATCCTGCCTCTACTATGACTCCCTGTGGTATTACTAGATTATTCTTATTAGTCTGGTTGTGTAGCTAACTAAGATTGCACAGTTGGCAAAAGGTGTTAAACGAAACTCCCATTCTAGTCAGCAATAGCTTTATGCACTGAGTGCAGTCCTCTGGGATTGTCCATAATGTATTTTCAAGTCTTCTAAATGTTTATGCTTTGACAATTACCAACAATAAAAAGGTGAATGACCACCAAGAAAGAATAAGATACTACTTTACTTTTGTTTTGGATAGGAGGACAATCCATACTACTACTGTTGCAGGGACAAATCTGCACAAACAGAACTATGGACACTAAATAGTGCATTGCTTATCAATTATAATAGGCGCAGGTAGACTTTCCACATACCTCAGTGGTATCAGACTTTGAAGAACCCCCAATCTCCTTACTGACTACATAGTGTGGCAGAGTCATTTAGCTCCCGAATTCATCGATGATTGATCCCCAATGATGATTATCCAACGCAGGGCAAGAGTACAGAGTCAGAGTCCAGAAGTGTCAGAGGCATGGGCTCATGCTTGGAAATTGCAAAACCTTTTGCTCAGTCACTCTTGCCCAAAAACCACAGAGTCTTTTTAAGTTTTAAAGCTTTATTAAAAGTAAAAATATTTATTAAAATCAAGCTTGTCATAAAACATAAACGGTTGATTAAAAATGGGAAAGTGCTTAGAGATTTATTTCACACATTTATTGTGGGCGAGCCGAGCCCTCACCTGGTTTGAACTTTAATTTTTCTTTTTGGTGCTGAATCGTTGGTCACTCTGTCCTAGTGATGATGATTTGTTCTTAGAAGTGAAGCTTCTGTCTGTTATGAGAAAAATGGTGTGTGTTAAAAAGCAAGCATTCATCAGTTGTGCCAAAAAGTGCAGCAAGACAACACCCTTCCCTGGAAAAAGGGACATTTTTACTTTAGAGTAGACAGTCACAAATTATGAAATTGGTTTCTGTATTCACATTTCTTCATTCCTAGACAAAATACTAGTGAGTGGTGTATGTCTATGACATCTATCATTCTTAAATGTACTTTGTAGGTGGAACATCTGGTGCTGGGCCCAGCGCGGAGGTGGAGGACAGTTCTGGTGAGGAGGCGGTGCAAGTGCCGGACGAAACTGCTGTGCGGGTTGCCACGGTAGTGGCGGGCAGTGGTAAGCTCTTATATTCCTTACTTATTGAGATTGCAGACTGCATAGTGTGCTCTCTGCACGGGTGTAGTATATATGTTCTACAGTTAAGTTACTATACTGTTAAGCAGACTTTCAAATTTAGAACAACGTGTTTTATCAACCAGGTAGTAGCCTCCTCTAAATTTACTTCAACTCAGCTGTGATTTTTTTTTCGAGAATCCAAATCAGATCTGAGATGAACTTGATGGATGGTGTGAACGAAAAGCGAAACTAGGGTGTAAGTAAGTGTGGAAGGACGAGCAAGTTAAAAGTAATGATGACTGACAAAGAAGAATGATACGTGTTTGATTGGTGCCCGAGGTGGCTGGGAAGGAATATGATGCATGGCTGGGTGAAGGATGAAGCAAGGATGGGTGGAAGGAGAACAGCCTGGGTGGGTGAAACAGAAACTGTATGTGTGCGCAATATATGCTTTGGTTGAAATTCAAATGCAAGTCAAGCACGGATGTATGGCTTGCGGTTTCCCAAATAAAATGAAAAGGTTGCTTTCCCGTGAGAAAACGTAAGGTTTGTCCAGATTAGAGACATGAAGAAGAATGATTGACATATAGTTTGAATGGATGGATGCCTGGATCATGGTACTATCTGACTCTTAGATAGCATATGTGTATCTAGAGAGAGTAGACGGTCACTGGATGAACTAAGTGTTACTTTGAAGAGCATGTAACACCGCACCCGCACGTCCGTCCCAGTGTAGGAAAGGCAAGGAAAAGAAGTTGTAATTTTGTCCGAATACTACCATGATTAGTAGCAGTAGTTTGTATTGCAAGCACAGCATATATCCGGCGATTACGATGGCCACTCACTACCTCTGTTAATAAGTTTAGTAGAACTCGGTCATTCATGTGTGGATGTATCACTGTTCACCTAATAAAAAGCAAAGCACCTAACATCATCCCATATGTAAGCAAATAGATACCATGTGCAGTGATAGATAATCAGATTATTTATCTTCTTCATTTTCCATTTCTAGTATTCATTGGTACTGTAGGGTGAAAGTTAAATTAATTAAGCAGTAGCCCTTGTAACAGAGTATTCTCAGTGCCACCCGTAATAGAAAAGTAAGAGCATCACAACCTGCATGTACTGGACTGGTACAGTAACGCAAGTCTGTCTCACTCATCATGGCGGGCATCTGTTTTTCTCGGGTGCAAGTTGACTGCGCTACCATTATGCCGGCTTGCAGAAGTTAGCGTACCAATTTTGCTAAAGAAGAGAGAAGAAGAAGAATAAGACTGGTGTACTGTCATAGTCGACTCTAATGGAGTGAGTCCATAGTGCTCGTAGAATTGATTCCTTAAACTCCCACTAATGTTAGAGCAAGGATGAAGAAGTGGGAGGTTAGATAGATACTGACCACAATAGTTATGTACTGCGCTTGCAAGTTGCTAGTTCTACTGTGACATAACTTTCTGCTGAATCATGTTGTGTTAATCTTAAAGAGCATTGGTTACAGACTATGTCTTTCTTTCTTCATATAGATGCTCCTTCCAAACCAACATGGAAGGAGCTGTCTAAAAGGGCCTGGCAACGGAGGCTGGAGGCGACTGTCGCCAAATATCGGCGGCTGGTGGCCCAGGAGGAGAAGGACACGCACAGTATGTTGACAACATCCACGGCGACACGTGCATCCTCCTCCGGGCTCCCTGGGTCAGCCAGTCAGTGCAGCAGGTCTCCAGCGGTATGGAGCCGGGGTACCGCAGGTCCTAGGACCTTCAGTCTATTGTCTCTCCTAATACTCCATTATACTACCTCCCCCCAAACGCTTATCTTACCTGTAATTTTTGTTTGGAAATAGGGCTAGGCACAGGGCTGGCTGCACGGGAAATGGCGATTAAGGTTGGCAATCCTGGGCGGATGAAATGTCATCATTGAGGTGGTACTTGTGGTGTTACACAGTGGCAGTTGCAGCATCTGAAAAAAAGAGGAAATGAAACCTTGTTTGTCCTTACCGTAGCATTAGAACGGTACGATAGAGAATATAGCAGGTGACAGTACACTAGAACAGTGCCACAATGTAGCCGAACAAATGGTAAAGTATTGAAAGTACTTGCGTTGAATTTCTTTGACATTGGCTACTACTACAAGAAATAGTACTGAAGGTGAAGGACACAGCAGCGTAATATTAATTTGCCACGTCTAGGAGGAGGATGTTCTTGATGACCAATCAAGTTGATGGCGCACATGAATATCTGCTTTCATTTGCCAATAGTGACTCAGTGTCAAGCTGAGTAAGAATATATCCTCGGATTCCTTCACCAGCCTGTTGCTATGACCTTATCCTCCCCAGCATGTGTGTGGAATTATTGCTGTCATTTAGTCACACATCAATCAAAACCACACAGCCCGGGGGAAGAGGGTTAGGGTTTGGAAAATGGATGGGAATGGGGGTTTTTGGGAAAGTTTTGTTGAGAGAAGAAAAAAAAAGGACAGCATGGACAAACAATAATTGAAGATAAACAAATCTTTGGGTACAAAGCTATCCATAAATCTTGTAAGTGACATAAAGGAAGTGCATGCACTACTGCATGCATGGTTACTGAAAAGTAAGTAGTACTTTCGACAACCGTGAATGAAAGAATGCGACAGTACAGGGCTGCAGTAATAATTATGCGTTTTCACTTGCCTATCTCTGCACTCAGAGAAACACTGCTTACATTAAATTAGGTTTAAAAAATAGCAGAAGTAAAACCTATATAATGGCTGTAGGGATGAATTTAGAAGCAGAGATCAAAGAAATGCAGAGTCACACTCATAGAAGTTCACAGCAATAACATTACTTAAAAGATAATTAGAAAAGAACGTATATTGTATCTGTATGTTTTTGTAGTTGTCCTGTTGAATTTGGTAAGTTGCATGCATCCAACCATTCCTCTTATTAGCGGGACTCCTCTATTCCATCTGATGCTCCATCCATCAATGTTGGTGACCAGAAGACACCCTGTCCACTGCCTTCCTGGCGGATGCTGAATTGCGGCTCGCTAATGTGAAGCCTGACTTCATCCTTTTTTTCCCATTGCACAGGCTGAAACCCGGCCTGTAATTATTGATGGAAAAACAGGAAGTGATATTAGAACACCACTGACAAATAAATATAAGGTATGTACGCTGAGTAGTGCAAAAAGTCACACTTTGAGTTTCCTAATAGACAGTACAATATTTTTGAAAGTGCCTACTCTGTCTGAGTCTCCTTTTGAAGGATAAATAAGTATGGGCGAATTAATTTAGCGGATCCTTCCCTTCAAATTAGGTGTACTATAGACTGTGTTTTAGAACAAAATTAGACCTTCCCAGCAGTGCACCCAGACCCTTACTAAACCCAGTCGCAAAAATGTGGAAGACCCCAATCAGATCTCCAAAAACGAGGCCTAATAGAAAATGGTGACAAAACGTACTTGGAAAGTAAAGTAGGCCCTAATCCGCCCTTACCCACCATGGATTGTATGCAAACCACTTGCAAGCAAGCAAAAGTATCCATACCCAGCATTGCTCCAAGACTCGCAAACCCCCCCCCCACAAACACCAGGAACCCCCACAAACAGCCCCCCGAAAACGGTAGAGTGAGCGAAATCTCAGAAAATGCAAAAACTTTTTCCCCAGGGATCGTCTCCAAAACACTTTCTTTTGGGGTATTAGACCTTTCCAGCAATGGCCCCAGAACTGTCAACCTGGGCGAAAACAAGTTTAACCCCCCCAACAAGCCAAAAGGAAAAACCCGGGAAAAGCCACACTTAAAAAACTTTGGGCCTACCTGGAATTCAGTCCAAATGCGCTCTGCAGCTAGGCCCTAACTCCCCTTTTCCACCATGGATTTCCTGAAAAACAAATGCAATCAACATTAGACTGTGCCAGCAGTGCTCCCAGACCCCAAAAGCCACCCACAAATACCCGGAACCCCCCCAAACAGCACCTCGAAGACAAGCAAGTCAGCAAAAACCCCAAAACAATTTCACCTCCGATTTTGTCCAAACCCCTTTTATCCGGTATTAGACATTCCCAGCAATGGCCCCAGACCTCTGCAGCCACCCGCAATAAAGCAGACCACCCCCAAACAGGCAAAAAGCCAAAATGGGCCTACTACCTGGAATTCAGTCCTAATGCGCTCTGCAGCTAGGCCCTAACTCCCCTTTTCCACCATGGATTTCCTGAAAAACAAATCCAATCAACATTAGACTGTGCCAGCAGTGCTCCCAGACCCCAAAACCCACCCACAAACACCTGGAACCCCCCCAAACATCACCTCAAAGACATGCAAGTCAACAAAATCGCAAAAAAAATGTCACCTCTGATTTTGTCCAAACCACTTTTATCCGGTATTAGACATTCCCAGCAATGGCCCCAGACCCCTGCAGCCACCTGCAAAAAAGCGGAACACCCCCAAACAGGTAAAAACCAAAAATGGGCCTACTACCTGGAATTCAATCAAAATGCGCTCTGCAGCTAGGCCCTAACTCCCCTTTTCCACCATGGATTTCCTGAAAAACAAATGCAATCAACATTAGACTGTGCCAGCAGTACTCCCAGACCCCAAAACCCACCCCCAAACACCCGGAACCCCCCCAAACAGCACCTCAAAGACAAGCAAGTCAGCAAAAACGCAAAAAAAAGTCACCTCCGATTTTGTCCAAACCACTTTTATCCGGTATTAGACATTCCCAGCAATGGCCCCAGACCCGTCAACCCAGGCGGAAAGAAGTAGAAGATCCCCAAACAGCCAAAAAGCAAAACTACAAAAAAGGGGACTTAGAAATGTTCAGGCAAATTTCCAAAATCACTCCACGCGCTCTGCAGCTAGGCCCTAACTCCCCTTTGCCACCATGGATTTGCTTCAAACCTCTTGCCATCAAAACTATCCATACCCAGCAGTGCTCCCAGACCCCAAAACCCACCCAGAAACACCCGGAACCCTCCCAAACAGCACCTCAAAGACAAGCAAGTCAGCAAAAACGCAATTTTTTTTTTACCTCCGATTTTGTATAAACCACTTTTATCCGGTATTAGACATTCCCAGCAATGGCCCCAGACCCCTGCAGCCACCCGCAAAAAAGCAGAAAACCCCCAAACAGGCGAAAAGCAAAAATGGGCCTACTACCTGGAATTCAGTCCAAATGCGCTCTGCAGCTAGGCCCTAACTCCCCTTTTCCTCCATGGATTTCCTGAAAAACAAATGCAATCAACATTAGACTGTGCCAGCAGTGCTCCCAGACCCCAAAACCCACCCACAAACACCCGGAACCCCCCCAAACAGCACCTCAAAGACAAGCAAGTCAGCCAAAACTCAAAATAAATGTCACCTCCGATTTTGTCCAAAGCACTTTTATCCGGTATTAGACATTCCCAGCAATGGCCCCAGACCCGTCAACTCACTTGCAAAGAAGTAGAACACCCCCACAATTGCAGAGTCTTTCTTCATTGGGCGTAATCCAGCCATATGCTTTGAGGGAAATAGGAGTCTGGAGGAGGAGGAGGATAGAGGAGCATGTTCGGGTGAACTTGTGAACCTGGGGAATGCAGACTGCGGCACCTTCAAATCAATAAGCAAATAAGTGAAGACAGTTCTGCTGATGGGCTTGTTTTTGTTATTAGGTGATTAAAGTTTTTTGTTATATAGATTTTGCAAAACAAAGAAAGACAGAAACACAGGAATAAAAGTGAATAAGGACGCAAAAGAAAGTTAGTGAATCATTGACTCATTTTCAGGGCTCTGTGTCAGGGAAGAAGAGCTCGTCCTTAAACTCTGTGAATTCAGACGGGAGTAGGTCACTTAACAGAGAAGAATTTCCCTCATCTAAGTTGGTGTCCTCCACGTCTTCTTCCTGCGTGCATTCTCGTATTTTGTAATCTGGTGGTATGAGGTGCTGATTCATCTTAATCATTGTTAACCTCTCCACATTTTTGGGCGAGAGGCGGGTCCTTTTGGAAGTTACAATGCCACCAGCAGCACTGAAAACACGTTCAGAAGACACGCTTGCGAGTGGGCAAGACAAGTAATTTATAGCCAGGTTGGTGATCTCTGGCCACACAACTGTTTTCCCATACCAATACGCCAATGAGTCATGAGAAAGATGGACCTCTGTTGAGTCATTCATATAGGCCTGCACCATCGACTCAAGGTTCTCCAGGGTTCCTCCACTTTGCTTACTTTTTTCTGGGACCATTTCAGAAGCAAACCCAAGCTGAGTTAGCCAATCCTCTTCATCACACAATATTACTGTTGTGTCTGGTGCAGATGATACGGTTGCTGGTGTCGTTAACGGCTGAGAGGAAAAATCACTCTCTTCTGCCACAGCCACAAATGTAAAAGTGGATTTTTTTGACTGCGGACGGCCTGCTGATCCTGATGTACTGCCTTTTCCTTCAATTTCCTGCTGTTCTCTTTCAAACCGAGTGGCTGACACAGCTAGCCAATGTTTGTACTTTGTAACATCTGCGTCATCAAAAGGAAAGAATACTCTGCCTGCCACTGCCTTTTTGTACCGTGGATCCAGAATAGTAGCACAAATGTAATGCTGTTCTGTGTTGATCATTTCAAGACGATCATCGCCAAGTAGGCAGTGTAGTAACTTCTCTGCCAACTCACATGCTTCTTCCTTTCCATCTTTTTCAAACTTAGAACACACCGCCTTCAGTCGGTGCTGTAGCATGCTCAACAATGGGATAGCTTTTCCCAAATTACAGTCCTCCCTGCTGACTGCACGCGTGAAGACCTCAAAAGGACGAACCAAGTCTGTCAGGCTTTTAACTAGGTCCCATTGCTCCACCTGTATCCTCATGTCCATCATAGGTGTACCCTGTTTAAAGAATACTGATCGACTACCGCATACTGTTCATACAGACGCTCAAGCATGTAGAAGGTTGAGTTCCAACGTGTTGCCACCTCCTGGATGAGTGCTTTCACTGGCAATTTACGTTCATGTTGCAGGCACCTCAGCTGCTTCTGGGCCTTAAAAGAATGGTTGAAATGGTTGAAATGTGTGCACATTCTTCGGCAGGTGGTCAGTAACTCGGAGACTGGACTTTCCTCACTCAAGAATTTTTTAACAACCAGGTTTATACAGTGCGCTAGACATGGCACTATGAAATAGTTACCCATATCCATGGCCTTAACTACATTGGCGCCATTATCCGTGGAAACATAACCAATCATGCATTTTCTTGGGGACAGCCATTCAAAGACCTTTGTGTTAAACTCATGCAAAATGTTTTCTCCTGTATGACTTTTCTCCATGGCAAACATGGCTATTGTTGCATGTTTCCGAGCAGCTTTATAAATGTTGTCCTCGTCAACACCTGCGTTTATCTTTGCTTTAACCCCTGAAAAAGAGACCCATTGTGCAGTGATGCACATGTAATCAGTGGCTGCGCAACAGGTCCACATGTCTGTTGTCAGATGTATAGTGTGAACAGCACTCTTCTGCAAAGCTGCCCCAATCACCTCCAGCACATCTTCATGTAGTGCTGGAACCGCAACTCTGGCAAAATAGAACCGGCTAGGAACCTTCCATTTAGGGCAGAGCGTTGCCACCATTTCAAGAAAACCCACCCCTTCCACAAAAGAAAAAGGGAGAAGGTCCAGCGCTAGCATTTTAGCCAGCTTAGTGTTATACAGATGCGCCATTGGGTGGTTGCGTTCATATGGCGCTTCTGAAAACAACATGCTTCTAATGGTGGGCTGGACCATTTTACGGGATGATGATGATTTCTGCGACCCAGTTACGCTCCGTGATGAACTTTTTCGCATTGGTGTCTCACTCTCTCCCACACTCTTAGTGTGGCTCATATATCTTGCAGGGGGTGTGCTGCTTTGTGAGAAAATTCCTAGGCAGTCTAACCAGTAGGCAAACAATTGATCTGACCCAATAGCAAAAGGAACATTCAAGAAATAAATTTATAAAACAAACATACTTTTAATAGTAAAAATCATATAGAGACCTGAGCAAATATCAGATTATATGATAAAATCGAACAGTAATCAAAACATATACATATACTAATCAAAACATACAATTAATACATAAACTTTTTTTTTTAAAAAGAGAATTTTGACAATTAAATAAAAAGACACCAAAATCATAAGAGGTGCCTAAAGTGCAATGGCGAATAAGAACTCGACGCGCGTTTCGGCGGAAAACGCCTTCCTCAGGAGTCACAGTTGGTTATCTGGAAGTATATAAAAAAAAGGCATGTATAAGGGGGTGTGCTGCTGACAGGGGTACTGGGTGTAACTGAAGAAATGTTTGATGCTTCTTCTTCCTCCTCGTCATCAGCAGATGAAACATCAACGGATACAATTTGTTGACTTGCAATTCGGGCATCCTTGATCTCCCTTAGGTGTGCATGCCATTTGACAGTGTACTGTCTCTCAAGATGACCTCTCTGGCTTCCGATACCATAGTTGGTACCAAGCTTACCATGACTAACTCGAACCTTACAAATGGTACAAATGGCTATGTTTTCCCTTGTTGGGCTAACACTAAAGAAGTCCCAAACTGCGGACTTCAAATGTCTGTGGGGGGCGGAGGAGGCGATACTGGGTATGCTGCAAATGCCAGATGAACTGGAGGATGTGTGTTGCCGATATTTAGTACGTTGTGCACTTACAGCACCACTAATTGAGGAAATGGAGGTCGAGGTGGATGGAGGTCCCTTCTGGCGAGAAAATATGGAAGCTGTAGGTGGTGATGTTGGTGTACTAGTTAACTGCATTCGTGGTGGTCCCATTCCCATGTCGCCATCATCATCATCACTCTCAGCAGCATTTCGGGCTAGCGTTAAAATGTCTGTGTGCTGCATGCCCGCTGAGGCTGGAGTGACGCCTATGATGACTGCGTCGCCGTCGTGAGAGTCTTCATCAGCAGGAATATACGCCCCTTCTTGTTCAGCGTCATCATCACACTCCATAACTCTGAGACTTTCGGGGACCTTCCTTTTACGCTTAGCTACCTTTGTCAGATCATGGTGTGCCTCATTCTCAGACGGCCGTGGTGGTTCCTAAGTTTCATCCATATCATCAGAAGGAAGGGGGCTTGAAGAAGAAGTAGACACCATCCTTGATCTTTTCCTTGCTGGGGATCTGGAAGACAATGAATCATCAGGAGGAGTGGCTTCCTCATGTTATACCTCGGCTTGAATGTCCATTTCCTGATGTGCCTCTACTTCGGGAGGAACAACTATTGTGGGCACTTGTGCCGCTCCATGCACCTCTGCTTGCTCCTCCCCTTGCGCCGCCTCTCCTTCCACATGTACTTGGGCTTGTACTTGCACATGTGGTTGTTGTTGCGGCTGTGGTTGTTGAACACTCGTCAGATGAGTTACAACAACCTGTGTTGATTGAGGGATGCTGCTACTTTCTTGCGATGAGCCAACATCATTGGTCGATGGTGATTGAACAACTATACTGGCTGCCTCTGTAGCACTCAAAGGCTTGGACCTAAGTTGGCGCAGTGGTGGTGGCACTGAGCCCAACGGAGCGGAGGTGCTGCTCCCAGCTTGGTCCCCAGCAGACCCCGCTGCTGCTGCAGGCGTACTTTTTTTTCCCCAAAAAATGTGGCGGTCGCCACAACACTCACACCAGTCACCTTGGTAAGTGGCGCCAGTTGCTTCTTCTGCTCCTTACTGGCAACTTTCTTGCTAGAGGAGCCAGGAGCAACTTTTTTTGGGGCCATCTTCGTCCAACAGCCAAAAAAATCAAAAAACACATAAAAATCACCACAATCCAATGCCATCCATGCCCTCCATGATGTTTACATTCAAGACACCCCACAGAAAGACTAGGTCCATGCACCACTGAGTGAGTACCCCAGGGCAAAAGGCCCCAACAGCCAAAAAAATCGAAAAACACATAAAAATCACCACAATCCAATGCCATCCATGCCCTCCATGATGTTTACATTCAAGACACCCCACAGAAAGACTAGGCCCATGCACCACTGAGTGAGTACCCCTGGGCAAAAGGCCCCAACAACACCCCCAAAAATCGAAAAACACACAAAAATCACCACAATCCAATGCCATCCATGCCCTCCATGATGCTTACATTAAAGAAACCACACAGAAAGACTAGGCCCATGCACCACTGAGTGAGTACCCCTGGGCATAATGGATGAAAGCAATGCACATTGGATGCAGGCCTATGGCACAAAGCACACTGCCTGGATTCAAAATGGCCCCTTCACCCCCACCACATGGCCCTGGTCCAGGCCTCAAAATGGCCCCCACCCACATGGCCATGCCCCATCAACACCCCCAAAAATCGAAAAACACACAAAAATCACCACAATCCAATGCCATCCATACCCTCCATGATGTTTACATTCAAGACACCCCACAGAAATACTAGGCCCATGCACCACTGAGTGAGTATCCCTGGGCAAAAGGCCCCAACAACATCCCCAAAAATCGAAAAACACTCAAAAATCACCACAATCCAATGCCATGCATGCCCTCCATGATGCTTACATTAAAGAAACCACACAGAAAGACTAGGCCCATGCACCACTGAGTGAGTACCCCTGGGCATAATGGATGAAAGCAAGGAACATTGGATGCAGGCCTATGGCACAAAGCACACTGCCTGGATTTAAAATGGCCCCTTCACCCCCACCACATGGCCCTGGACCACGCCTCAAAATGGCCCCCACCCACATGGCCATGCCCCATCAACACCCCCAAAAATCAAAAAACACACAAAAATGACCACAATCCAATGCCATCCATGCCCTCCATGATGTTTACATTCAAGACACCCCACAGAAAGACTAGGCCCATGCACTGCTGAGTGAGTACCCCTGGGCAAAAGGCCCCAACAGCCCAAAAAATCGAAAAACACACAAAAATCACCACAATCCAATGCCATCCATGCCCTCCATGATGTTTACATTAAAGAGACCACACAGAAAGACTAGGCCCACGCACCACTGAGTGAGTACCCCTGGGCAAAAGGCCCCAACAACACCCCCAAAAATCGAAAAACACACAAAAATCACCACAATCCAATGCCATCCATGCCCTAAATGATGTTGAAATTCAACAAAACAGATGCATCATGCACCTATAACTAACCCTGGTCCTACTGGATACTGTGGCTACCCACAATATATTTTATTTAATGTTCTGAAAAAGTTCCAAAATTGTAGTTGCAGCAAGTGTAATGCCCCAAACAAGCAACATCAACTTACTTGTGAAATTTCTAATCCAAAAGTGATCCAAAGAAAGTCAAAAAGGCCTCAATTCCAAATATCCAGCAGCATCCACAAAAAGTAATCCTTCCAGGTCAAGATCCAAATCAAAGTGACCAGCACATGAAGAAAGCACTGAGAGGAGCCTGCTGGACAGGAATAGGAAGTTGGAGACTGTGGGGCACTTCCTTCATCCCACCCCCCCACCCAAAAAAAGTGCAGGCAAATGTCAACCTGAGGAGTTATTCTGATAAAATTCATCATTTTCAAGGTTTATGCTGCCTGCTGGTGGATTTCTTGTGCGAAATTGCAAATTTTGCAATCTCGCAATTGCGAGATTGTCGCTGCCCGCCGCATCTACGTGTTCGCAAGTGTGTACTCCCGCGATGCGTGATCACGGGCCTTTATGACGTACTCGCGTTGCCAAACTCTCGCTGTGCAAGGTGGCAAGCCGCGATGATGTAATCGCGGTCGACAAACTCTCGCGGGATCCCGCAGCAAGATCCAAAATGGCGCAGCACACGCAAACATGGAGAAAAACAACGCTGAATGACGGTAAGTGAACGCTGCGCACCGCAAAATTGTATAGTATTCTATTTGGCAAGTGGGACCAAGCAAAAAAATCTGCTTCGCGCGGATTTGCGAATTTTCGGCAAATTCGCGAGAGTTCGCGGATTGCGAATTTGCCGAAAATCCGCAAAATCCGCGAGCGGAACGTGATTTTACACCTACGCTTACTCTTTGTGCATTTCATTTTGGCAGTGTCATTGTTCCTCATACTTCTTCCGGAAATCTGTGATAACATGAATTCTCGTAAAGAGAAGATGACAAGACTACAAAAGGTAAATCTCCACCAAACAATGATACTTTCACTTAACTATATAAAGTGCTTTTTTGCTTGGTGGAGATGTCCTTATACTCTTCAGATTCAAGAATATGTCACCAAACTTGGTGAGAAACGCTCTATGGTGCTTTTTGGTAAGCTGTCCATCATCCTGGCAAAAGGCGAGAAGACCTTGGCATACTACTAACGTGGATGGGTTGGGATCACACAGATGGCCCTTTCAGGTTATTTTGTACATTTGCAGATTCATAGTAATTTTAAGGGAAAACAACAGACTCTGCTCACACCAGGTCAAGAATGAACGCACTCCTCACAGTAATTACACATTGTACTCCAATAGTTCAACAATGCATTCAACTTCAAAAAGGATTCCACTTCTTTTTTCATTGTGGAATTGTCGAAAAAACACACTTGCTTTGCTTTGGGAAAGCCCAGAAAGTTAGGATCATTTGACTTTTAAAAAAGGGGAAGAGCCCCCCTCACTGGGCTGTGTTTGGCCCCGTAGTGGTTCATGTCCTGGGGCCCAGCCAAGTATTAATAAGGGATGTTGGCTGGTTAGCTACCCCAGGCCAATTTTGGCCCTGTGGCTCCCATCCCCCTTGCCCACCAACTTGATGCTAAGTACCCTGGAACCCACCCATGACACCTGATGTGCACATTTTGAGATGGCAGGGGTGCCTCAATACCCATGCAGTCCCTGCCCGCTATTCACCTCCAGTGGGAGCCAGCATTTCTCCTGCACACAGGGAACAGCCAAAAATGCTGCTGCCTGTATGTGGAAGCAATTAACAGATGAAAATTCTCCTCCCAGCAGGCAGCAACAGTTTTCCTGCTCCCACCTGTTGGGAGCGGACTTACTGTCTGCTTTGACAGGGCGGGCGCTGTCATATCTTCTGCTAAGCACGAGCAAATTACCATGTCTTGAGGTTGGGCAACTTGGGACATTGAGAGCTTGACCTGGGGTTTTGGCAGTCCCCAGGGCCATCACTCACTCAACGATGGGGCTCTGTGGCCTCCTTCCTTTCTAATTTCAGGGCCGACTCCAGGGGGGTGGTGGTCCCTGGGGTCGAAAATGCCCCGGGAGAGAGCCCCATACAGCACCCTCACCCTTTTTGTGAATGGGTCTGGACGAAAGGAGATAATAGTCCCCGAGGTTGTAATAGGCCCACCAGGGGCATGCTTGCAGCCCTCTCCTCTATTTCATTATGGTCTTGCCCCAGGTAGGTGGCAGTCACTGAGGCTGATAGCAATCATCAGGAGGGGGCCCCATGTGCCCCCTCCAAACTACATATTTATATACGCCCCTGGGAACTAGAAACAAGCAACTGAACAACACTTATTTTCAATTTTACCACAAATTTTTATATCCACCTGCTATTTGGGGAAAAATTGAAGAACATATGCTTTTTGCCCTGGCGGGTACCCTGGGGTCCACCACCAGGCTTAGGGGTTGGTTATTTCTACCCTGCCCCCTTCATATTTATTGTTTTTACTTTTCCTTTGATCCTCGGCTGAAACCGATTCCCAAAGAGCTGGCAACACTTCAGGCTGAGTTCTGTTGGATCTGCAGAGGATCTGCTCCATAGATATACACATTTGTTTTTTTTAATAACTCCACAACTGCTGAACAGATTTACATTTTACACCAAATCACAAAAAGGTCTCTTTCTGGACCAGCCACTATCTCTCTGCCAAATTTGGTGTTATTCAGTCTAGTAGATTTGTCAAACCGCACCAAAATTATAAGCAAACCAAAAAAATGCTTTACCTATAGAAACTAGGTTGCTACTTTTAAATACCTACTGCCAACAGATACAGTTGCCGGTCTTCTTCAACCTCTACATGGAGCCACATGGTGATTTACTCACAGATTAGGGCATCAAGAGACCCCAATATGCTGATGATATGCAAATCTACTTGAAAGTCTCCTTTGCATCAGACATTCAACATCTCAAAGACTACCTGCATATCATCCAGGCCCGGCTGTCCAGTAGTTTCCTGAAACTCAACACAAAATATAGAGAAATTCCCCTATGGCCTTATACTTTCATATTTGACATAATTCAATTTATACTTTTATATTTAATGAAATCCCATTGGACACACAAATTACATAAAACCTATTTTTCGTTAATTTCTTTTATTCTTTTACTTCTTTACACATGAGTTGCTTTCATTTTTTACTTTTTTACTTTTTTATCAAGCATTTTCTTTATACACATTTGATAAAAACTATACAAAATACAAATATCAAAGTTTTGACAATATTTAAAGAAAAACCCTGTAATCCACACATACAAAAACAATCACTCTCTATTCATACATACTAGATACTGTTGCCCACACAACACACAATTCAACCAGACAAATTCTGTGATTGAGGTAGTCCAGATGGTTTAGGGGACTGAGTACGCCAGGTCTACGCGTTTCGGTGGGTTGGCACCACCTTCCTCAGGACCAACAGGTTTTCTCCCTTTAACTCTTGTGGGGACAGGGTTTCTGATATTAGAAAACGTCAGAGATATAAATTAGGGGTCTGCTTCTTCCTACGATTTCTTTATGTTCAGTGGTATATGCACAAGGTTCTTTTTTACCTTATTAAAACTTCACTTGAGATCCAAATAGGGGGGTGCGGAGGCGTTATTGTAGTGGTAAATTAATGTTCTAGATCCTCACCGCACGGCTTTCTATATGAGGCCGCCTTCTTTTGAGTGTTTTCCCTTTTTCCTTTTTTCCCCTTTTGTACTCGTCTTATTCTTCTGATTTATTAATTTAAAGTCTTTTCACCGCATTTTCCCGAGTCGCCATGCTCCGCTACGTGCTGCAACACTCACGTAGCGGAGCATGCCTCATATGCGCACCCCCCTATTTGGATCTCAAGTGAAGTTTTAATAAGGTAAAAAAGAACCTTGTGCATTTATTCTTTAAATATTGTCAAAACTTTGATATTTGTATTTTGTATAGTTTTTATCAAATGTGTATAAAGAAAATGCTTGATAAAAAAGTAAAAAAGTAAAAAATGAAAGAAACTCATGTGTAAAGAAGTAAAAGAATAAAAGAAATTAACGAAAAATAGGTTTTATGTAATTTGTGTGTCCAATGGGATTTCATTAAATATAAAAGTATAAATTGAATTATGTCAAATATGAAAGTATAAGGCCATAGGGGAATTTCTCTATATTTTGTTTATATTGTCCTCTCTTTTCCCTGGCCCAAAGCAAACCTTAGAGGGGGTCCCAATCTTTTGCTGCTGAAACTCAACACAAACAATACAGTATTTATGTTACTGCGCAAGACCAACAAACAAGAAACAGTGCATGCATTGCTGAATGACGTGAAGCTTGACAGCTTTGAAACCCAACCATCAGTGACTGCCAAGTCACCTGGTTTCCACTGAACACCAACATTTCCTTCAACGTTGGCCTTGTACCAGCTCTCTTCTAAAGAAAGTGAAACTGTGTCTTCTACAAAAAAGAAAGTTCAGAACTCCTATTCAAGCTGATAACATCCACCTCCATGGTTTTCGAGGCACCAAACTAGCACGCCCTATTGGTAACCTGCATGCTTCAGCAGGTCATAATGGGCTTGAAAAACTTTGATCATATCATTCACACTCTGATAGAACTCCATTTGCTCCCCTTGCCAGAGACACATTAAGTCTGGTGGTTCTTGGCACACCCACAGGCAGGGCCCCATTAGACTTTGGACTCAGAAGTGAAGAAAAGAAAGGCAGCAGGACATTAACATGTATGAACCCTTGATCTGGTACAAAGTCCCTGTATTCATCAGGACTGCTGGAATTAATTTCCAAAAATGTTACATTTGGTTTTATCTAAGAATAGAGATTCAGAATTTGTATTTTTTGTAATTTAGGTCACTGAAGAGAATTGGACTAAATAAACAGATTCCGGAGGTTTCTAAAGGAATATGCAGTGCATCCTTGATGCTATGAAACATCTGGTAGGCTTGTTCCTGACTCTCTGCTTCTGTCTTGGTCACCTCTAAAAACAGCGAGCATGTTAGTGCTGATAGCCCGATTCCCAAGGAAAGAATATGTACTTTTAGAACACTGTACATGCCATTCTTACTGAGATTAAAATAAGCGTATCCATAGTGAAAAACCTTGCCTGATAGTGATCTTGCCTATAAAGGATTATTTTAAAAAAACCTCTGTAGGGAAGAAATATTGGTTCGTATGGATCATGTAAGGTCAAGCTAGCTTGTGAGAGGGTGGTTAAGATATACCAAGTAAACAAATGGCATGTTTATTTTGCAAATGTTGACAGAAGGAAGCTCAAGTCAGCCCATTAGTAAATTGCATATACTTTAGAAAATGACATGATGAATTTATATATGTATAATTGAAATTAAAAATGTTACTATGGAAAAAAATCAACTTTGGGGCACTTATGAAAGGTTACGACAGAAATGTATTTGATATTTCGGTGCATTTTGTGCATGCTTTATAAATCTTACACCTTGATAACATCTGATTATCAAAACTTAAATAATGCCAAGGGATTACAATAGTCTTTTAACAAAATATAACATGTCGCATTGTACACATTGATAAATCGAAATGAAAGTAAAAGTACAATTCATAACAAAAACTACCCACTTCAGTTCGAAGCATTTGCATCAAAACAGAGCCTCAGTCGCGTCTCATGTTGATGAACTTTCAGCTCATTTGTATTCATGATTGACACTTGCTCAACGAAAAAAAATTCTTGTGATTTGTTAGTGTCTTTCTTGATACAGCTCCCTTGAGACTTGGCAGCCACCCTAGTCATTGGGGGAACCGGCCCCGTGGACGGAGGCCTCGGTGGCCTCGGGGCCCCATAGTCATTGGGGGAACCGGCACCGGTGGAAGGAGGCCTCGGTGGCCTCGTGACCCCAGCAGCAGTTGCAGACCTACAGAGAGGTTCCATAGAGAGCCACAGAGAGGCTTCTGATAGGCTTGCCACCCCCCAGTGGGCTTTTCCCATGGAATGAGGCATGGAGGTCTCAAAAGCTGTTTACTGGGGTGCAAAGAGCACTGAGAGTGCTGTGAGAGGCTACTTCCACAGGGTGCTAGGCTTTGCCGCATGAGGGGGGGGGAGTATCAGGAAGTCACCATGGAAATGCCTGGCCTTATGCCAGAGCGGCTTGTGGCTCACTGACCCAACCTCGGATACTTACTTGCCGTTGACACCAACAGTACAAGTAAGGGCAGTAAAGCAAAGTTGTACGACCTCAAATCATTGGCACTCACCTTATTTTCAGCCAGGATCATATGAAAAGTTATAAAGTACAGGGCTTTGGAAGAGCAACCACATCGACCGTAAGAGAGGCAGCATTTTCCAAGAGGTATGTAAGCTCTAGCACAGGGTCCATAACTTAATGCAGATTTTTTCATGACCAAAAGGAAAGTTAGGTACAATAGAATCCCTAAATGAAACCAGTAGCAAGTAAGGTTCAGCATGATTCCCGGAAAATAAACCTCTATGGACTCGGGCCGAAAGCAACACCAATAAGCAAATATTTCACCAGAGCGTCAAGTTCCCGAAGGTAAAGACCAGAGAAACAAACATATGCCTCCTTGGACAATTTGGTTGAACCCTCTCTAGCACAGCATGAGCACAGTACAGAAATTTGGATATATGACGTTATAACGCATACCTTTACAACGCTATTTTTACAACGCAGGAACCATTACAACGAATTACCATTACAACGCATTTTTTTACAACGCAATACTTTTACAACGCAATACCTTTACAACGTAAGTATTGGTAAGTATATAATATTTTTTTTAATGTAATTAATTAAATTTAATATAATTTATTTTAATTTATTAATATTTTTATTTTATTTGTACCCTGTATCCTTGTATTGGTAATTATATAATATTTTTTTTTAAATGTAATTAATTAAAATTAATATAATTTATTTTAATTTAATATTAATTTAAATTTATTTTTACCCTGTATCCATGTACCCCAAAACCCAAACCTGGCCCTGAACCCTAAAAATACCCCTTTACCCAAAAACCCAAACTTAGCCCTGAACCCTAAAAATACCCCTTTACCCAAAAACCCAAAACTGACCCTGAACCCTAAAAATACCCCTTTACCCAAAAACCCAAAACTGACCCTGAACCCTAAAAATACCCCTTTACCCAAAAACCCAAAACTGACCCTGAACCCTAAAAATACCCCTTTACCCAAAAACCCAAAACTGACCCTGAACCCTAAAAATACCCCTTTACCCAAAAACCCAAAACTGACCCTGAACCCTAAAAATACCCCTTTACCCAAAAACCCTAAACTGACCCTGAACCCTAAAAATACCCCTTTACCCAAAAACTCAAAACTGACCCTGAACCCTAAAAATACCCCTTTACCCAAAAACCCAAAACTGACCCTGAACCCTAAAAATACCCTTTTACCCAAAAACACAAAACTGACCCTGAACCCTAAAAATACCCCTCTACCCAAAAACCCAAAACTGACCCTGAACCCTAAAAATACCCCTTTACCCAAAAACCCAAAACTGACCCTGAACCCTAAAAATACCCTTTTACCCAAAAACCCAAAACTGACCCTGAACCCTAAAAATACCCCTTTACCCAAAAACCCAAACTTATAACATTTTTACTATAATACCCCTTTACCCAAAAACCCAAACTTATAAAATTTTTACTATAATAATATACTTACCAATACTTACGTTGTAAAGGTATTGCGTTGTAAAACTATTGCGTTGTAGAAAAATGCGTTGTAATGGTAGTTCGTTGTAATGGTTCCTGCGTTGTAAAAGTTGCGTTGTAAAAGTAGTCCGTTGTAAAAGTTTCGTTGTAATGGTAACATACCCAGAAATTTAGGGTGGGAAATAATCTCTCCTACGCCGGTAAAGTTAGTGGATCTTTGTCTACTCTCCATTCCACTTGGAACGTGGAGTTCCAGCAAAACTCGGCTATCTACCACTTGGCAGTGTTTTTTCTCATTTTGCCTCACCAACCACTCACCAGTATGCAAGTGCCAGACAGAATTTGCATACCGCAGCATCATTTTTTGGAGTTAGAATGCCACCCGGCGAGAGTTCTCAATGCAGGTGATTCGGCAGGTCATGACCGTTTCTGTTGAGAAACCTGTCATTCGAGTACAAAATATACTCAAGCGATAGAAAGAAGCAGCGCTTTCTGGTATGCTGCATGGTGCTGTTTTTGTCGGTTTTAGAGAGCAGACAAGTTCCTGCTGCTAAAAAACCCAGCATAGATAGCGCAACATGCCTATTTCTGCTTGCTTGCAAAACTCCATATAATCCCACATAGTTTTAATATAAAAAACTAAAATTGATGCTCTTGCAGCACACCATTTGTCCTTATTTTATATTGATTGGGTTAGTCAACCCCTTAGGTATGTATAACCCTAAATTATGTACAGAAAAGGCACAACAATATTCAACAAAAATCGAAATCCAGAAAGTTAATTCTTCATGATGTTTAGCAGTCTTTTTATTCATGTTATAAAAGTATTAAAATTCCCAGCGTTGTGGTATGCATACAGAAATCCTCAGTCCCAGTATTCATATGCACAATTCAGCTCAAAGTGTTCCACACAGACCCACGGGCATATTCCTGATGTCCGTCCTATTAGTCAGGGAAATCCAAATAGTATCAGAGCTGGATGTTGGCAAAAATATGGCCTCTAAAAATGTATTTCGCATCCGGGCTTTAATAGGCTGTTATGCAAGGTCTAGTAGTGTCAAATTAGAGCACCTCTACATAAGAGAGTCCGAATTTCACGTTGTATCCACCTCATACGTGAATTCCCATTTACGTCACTGCTGCAATATGGGCTCTAACCTCATTCTCTGTCAACCGGTCCTTCCATTATTGCATGCATGTCACTACAACAACGTCCCCTCCAAGGCTTGTAACAGTGCTTCAAAGAAATATTCCTTGCTTCACAATAAGTGTGGTCCAACCTTGATACGTTGTGACCTTAAATCACAAATCTCTTTAGCGGATCCACATGCCGCCACAGTCCCGGGAAAAGTGGTGGCATGCGGATCGGCTAAAGAGATTTGTAATTTAAGATAAACAACAAGGACTCAAACAGTTATTTGTCAAACTTGGAAGATTGCGTAAATTAGAACTATCTAGCTGGTGGGATTTGACCACTTTAAAAAAACACATAGAAATCAAACAAGTCCCTAGGGGACTGCGGGTCATTATCTTCCCTACTTTTGAAGATTTAGATCCTGATTTACTTGGTGAGTGGGAAAATCTAATCTTGGGATCCTCCTGGGGCATGATGAATATACTTATCCGACATGCGGAACGGAAAATAGCGCAATTGCTTACTGAAATTGATCTTATAGAGGAGGAGAGAAAACAAAAAAAAACGAACCGATGCCACAGATAAGAATTTCAAGATACTTAAGGAAGTATTGAGCTCACATTAGACTTAGTTTTAAAATGACTCCGTGGAATTCCATGGAGTGAAACTCCACGAGTTCCACCCACCACTAACAGAAATGCTCGGAAGGTCTGGAACACCAACCAGTCAATTTTATCCAGGGAGAAGACCTGTCAACTCCTGTCCATACCAATGGGAGGGTATGTTACCATTACAACGAAACTTTTACAACGGACTACTTTTACAACGCAACTTTTACAACGCAGGAACCATTACAACGAACTACCATTACAACACATTTTTTTACAACGCAATAGTTTTACAACGCAATACCTTTACAACGTAAGTATTGGTAAGTATATTATTATAGTAAAAATGTTATAAGTTTGGGTTTTTGGGTAAAGGGGTATTATAGTAAAATGTTATAAGTTTGGGTTTTTGGGTAAAGGGGTATTTTTAGGGTTCAGGGTCAGTTTTGGGTTTTTGGGTAAAAGGGTATTTTTAGGGTTCGGGGTCAGTTTTGGGTTTTTGGGTAAAGGGTTATTTTTAGGGTTCAGGGTCAGTTTTGGGTTTTTGGGTAGAGGGCTATTTTTAGGGTTCAGGGTCAGTTTTGGGTTTTTGGGTAAAGGGGTATTTTTAGGGTTCAGGGTCAGTTTTGAGTTTTTGGGTAAAGGGGTATTTTTAGGGTTCAGGGTCAGTTTTGGGTTTTTGGGTAAAGGGGTATTTTTAGGGTTCAGGGTCGGTTTTGGGTTTTTGGGTAAAGGGGTATTTTTAGGGTTCAGGGTCAGTTTTGGGTTTTTGGGTAAAGGGGTATTTTTAGGGTTCAGGGTCAGTTTTGGGTTTTTGGGTAAAGGGGTATTTTTAGGGTTCAGGGTCAGTTTTGGGTTTTTGGGTAAAGGGGTATTTTTAGGGTTCAGGGCTAAGTTTGGGTTTTTGGGTAAAGGGGTATTTTTAGGGTTCAGGGCCAGGTTTGGGTTTTGGGGTACATGGATACAGGGTAAAAATAAATTTAAATTAATATTAAATTAAAATAAATTATATTAATTTTAATTAATTACATTTAAAAAAAAATATTATATAATTACCAATACAAGGATACAGGGTACAAATAAAATAAAAATAATAATAAATTAAAATAAATTATATTAAATTTAATTAATTACATTTAAAAAAATATTATATACTTACCAATACTTACGTTGTAAAGGTATTGCGTTGTAAAAGTATTGCGTTGTAAAAAAATGCGTTGTAATGGTAATTCGTTGTAATGGTTCCTGCATTGTAAAAATAGCGTTGTAAAGGTATGCGTTGTTAAAGTATGCGTTATAACGTCATATATCCCAATGGGAGCAATTTTCAATAAAATAATTCTTGGTATAGCACAATGACTCGTCCTCGCAGGGGCCTCTCAGAGCTAATGCGACAAACAAATGGAAGAGCAGCCATTAGAACAGTCAGGACTTGAGATGTTTTTAAAACCAGAGAAGTGAGTGCATGCTTGGATGAACAAGGCGAGCCTGTTCCAGTAGTAGAGATTGAGATAAGAGAAGACTCAGCCACCATACCTGGTCGCACAAATATGCCAGGAACATAGAAGAAGTTGATTCATTGATCTAAGATTTCTGCTGGTTAGATGGAGGATCCTGTAAGTATTTGGATCCATTGCCTGACAAGGCTTTATGAGTCAGACAAATTAGTTTAGACAGTACTCTTTTCATAATGGGGAGCCATTGAAGGGCAATGAGCAATGGGACTGAAGGTGTGCCGAGAAGGCGTTTGACCGGGTTGTTTGGAACTTTATGTGGGAGGTGTTGGAGAAAAGGGGTTTCGGAGAAAACTGCAGGAAAGGTATTAAAGCTATGTATATGAACCCGGTGGCCAGAATTACCACTATGGGGCTTCAATCAGAGGAGATAACGATTAAAAGGGGTACACGTCAGGGTTGCCCGTGTTCACCCATTTTATTCGCATTATACATAGATCCTCTGATTAGGAAAATTGTGGCGTCAGAGAAAATTTCCCCTGTTATATCTCACGGTCACACTACTAAGATATTAGCGTATGCTGATGATTTGGCAATTGTCACAAATAAGCCGGATATAGCAATACAAGAATTAAATAACCTGGCTCAGCACTTTGGGATATATTCAGGATACAAACTTAATACTGATAAAACTATAATAATTTGTACAAAGAATATTCCGAAAAGAGATCAAAGATATGTTGACGCTGCAATTTATCTAGGAGTCAAAATTAATGCTGACGTGGGTAAAATAACTCAGGAAAATTATGTGCCAGTATTAGCGGTGATTGAGAAAGATCTAAGGAGGATCGACGTTTTACATCTCTCCCTGATCGGACGTGTTAATGTACTCAAAATGAAAATGTTCCCGAAATTGTTGTATTTATTTCGTGCTATCCCCTTGTTAATTGATGAATCCCTGATGAAAAAAATGGAATCAGTTTTCTCACAGTTTCTCTGGCAATATGGGAAAGTAAGAAGGTCATTAGCTAAATTGTCATTACCAATAGAGAGAGGAGGGCTAGCAGCTCCCAATCTAAGGCTATATCTATGGGTATGTTTACTGTTACATATGAAACACCTACTATGCTCCAATATCCCTGATGATTCCCCTAGGGTCCCTACAATCCATGAATTAGTAGTAGGTGAAAAAGCTAACGGAATTTTAACCCGGGAAGTAAGTGTTCAATTTTTCAAGAGGAGCAAAAGTAAGGTGATGCTAGGTGTATGGGGGGTTTGGAAGTTATTGTTGAAATTTCTTAAAATCCCCAAGATTAATGGAATTACAGACCTGTGGGATTCAACCCCATTCATACATCTGGGACAGAATAGAAATAGTGTTCTCTGGAAAAGGCGGGGTATTTGGTATTTGGGGGATGTTATGAATAAGGAAGAGATGTTGGGATTTGAGACCCTACAACAAAGATACGGTATCTCAGCGAACCACTGGATGTTGTATAACCAGTTAGAACAATCAGTGAAATCTATAAGACCCAGGATCTCTATTCAGGAGGTTAACCCGATTGTTCAGTATATAAGGAATGGGGGTAGGAAGATTAAAATAGGATATGGTTTTCTATTACAGGCCATGGAAGAGGATGTTGTACATGTGGAAAATGCTTGGGCTCTTAAAATTGGGGACCCAAATGTAGATGTGGACTATGCACTGGCGCTGAATAAGAAAATTCTAAGAGCAACTAATTTAAAAGCTCAACATTATAAGATGATCTTTAATATATACTACACACCCGCGAAACTGTTTAAATGGGGTAAAAGGGATACGGACAGATGTCCAAGATGTGACCAAGGCCCAGCAGATTTAATTCATATGTTCTATTCCTGTCCAAATCTGAAACCTGTTTTAACTGAAATAGAGAAGTTTTTATCAGGGCTGCTAGAGGGCCACATTTCTCTATCCCCAACGACTGTTCTAATTGGCAGGGATGAAAATCTTAAAATTACACAGGAAGCGGAAGCCTTTGTATTTTTGTGTGTTGCAGTATTAAGAATTTTAATAGCGGCAGCCTGGAAAGATCCAATAGCACCTTCATTCCAGATATGGTTAACTAGATTGCTTGGGATCCATAATATTGAGGATTGTTTATATAATTTTAAGGGACAAAAGAAGAAAGAATTTGGGAAAAAAATTTGGGCACCCGTTAATAAATGGAGGGAAACAAGAGGATGAAATTGTTGAATCTATGCCGGCTTGTAAATTCTGTTTTAGATAAGGGTTTGATATCGCCTTTTGTAAGATCTGAGGTACTTTATCAGTATTTGAACGTGTGTAAATATAAATATAAGAAGCAAGTGTGTAGATTGAAATGGACTTTTTAAAACCTCTGTGTATATTTCTCTCTTTTATCCAGCTGATAACCTAAATGTATGTATGTATGTTTTTTTTTTCTTTTTGTATTCTAATCCATCTCAATAATAAAAAAAAAGAAAAAAAAAAAAGGGACTGAAGGTGTGCCTAGTGGCAGTTTATTAACCAGGTGAGCTGCAGTGTTTTGGACCACCTGTAATTTAGATAAAAGGGACTCGCTGGAAGCTATGACAAGAGCATTTCCATAGTCAAGGCAGCTGAGTATCAATGCTTGAATAAGAGGTTTTCAGGAGCTCAGCGGAAGCCACTTAAAAATCCTTCTGAGAAGATGCAGTGTCCAGAAACACGTGCTGCATGTGAGTGTGACTTGGTCTTACATTGATAACTTATTATCTAGAAGTATGTACTTGTTACTGACTGTGTTGCTGGGGAAAAAGCAGGGCCAAGCCCAGCAGGCCGCAGTTATTGGACCTGAGCTTTTCCAAACAAAATTATCTCTGATGTGTCCCCATTTAACTGAACACAGTTAATGGACATCCAAGTGGGAACTTCTCTGATGCAGACAAGAAATTGCTATTTAACTTTTTGAATGTCATGCACAAAGGAAATGACTAATCGTGTATTGTCTGCATAAGAAGACATTTCAAAATCACAGGACTGGACTATGTGGGCATTTAGAGCAACATAGATGTTAAAGAGCGTGGGGCTCAAGGAGGAACCCTGAGGAACCCCCATGACCTTTTCGGTCCTGTCTTTAGGAAAGACTTTGACCCAATTGAGGGCGGTATCCTGGATTCCTATCTCATAAAAGCCTTAAATCAAGATGGACTCTGAAATAGTATCAAATACAGTCAACAGGTCAAGAAGAACCAGCATAGATGGATTTCAGACGTACAACGATATACTAAGTAAGTCTACTACTAGGGTGGTCTCAGTACTACGGGAGGGTTAAAAGCCCGATTGAAAGTCATTCAATGAATGGTGATTCTCCAAATAGGAGCAAAGCTGTTTATTACTGTAGGACTCTAGAAGTTTGCCCATCAGAGGAAGGAGAGATATAAGGTGATAGTTTGCTGGCTACTTAGTATCAGCATGAAGTTTCTTTAAGATACGTGTAACATGGGCAGCTTTCCTTCCTGAAGGACAGCCGCAAAAGTCAGGGATTGGTTGCACAAAGGTGTAATGGTGGGAGAGGTGGGAGAGGTGTGGCGCCGCGGCCAGGGCGACTGACGCTGGAATCTGGGGACCACGGTTCGATCCCCGGCTCCGGCGGCAGGTTAGCCCAGCACCATGTGACTCTGGGCAATAGCTCGCTTAATCTTCCCGACGGCCCCCAGCGCCTAGAGACCCTTACGGGTGATTGTGCGCTTTACAAATGTGGACTTATTATTTATTTATTAATGGTGAGCACAAGAAGAGTGGAAAGTGTGGCTATTACATGTGGGAAAGTGTGGCTATTACATGTGGGAGACACGGGTCAGAAGGAGAACCCGATTTTATTTTTGCTAGGAAGTCTAACAAGTGAGTTTGGGAAATAGGCTCAATCCTTTCAAGCACTACCGAAGTATTGATCCAGATAAACTTTCTAGGACAGACACAATTTGGCAAAATAGAATTGGTATGGAAACTATAATAGATATTATCTATTTTAGTTTCAAAGTGGTGGCTAAAGTATCACAGAGGCAGGTATGGTTGAGGTGCACTCATTTGTATTGATGGTAATCAAAATCAGCTTTTTAGGTGCTCCATTTATGTTCCAGTCTTTTGCAATTTGATTTGCTGATTCTCAGTTTGGCTGTATACCCGGGACCATTGGGTCGGAAGGATTTAGTAACGTGTAATTTATAGGGGGCAACTATGTCAAGAGCTTGGGAGAAGGAATCATGAAACATGGCTAATGCAGAGTTAATGTCCTATGAGTCATCCAAATCGGGGGCATGGAAATTAGATTGAAAATATTCCAAAGTGATCTTTCATGATGTTGATCATAAGCAATTTACTGTTTTAGGTTTTGATAGGGTGGCCCTGGTGGCAATCTGCAAGTTGATCAAAATGATCTTTCCAGGCAAGAGGATTAGGGATATAATCATCAGGAGCATAGAGGTAGAAATATTAGGTCCAATGTTTTGCCATCCGAATGGGTGGGCCCAGCCTCTATCAAGTGAAGGCCAAGCATTTTAAGATTGGCCAGCAGGATGGATACATCAGGGTCAGTGACTGTATCAACATGGTAGTTGAAGTCCCCTATCAAGAGGAAGTTTTGCATGGATAGTACATGAGGTGCTATTCGTTCTGCTTGGTTAAGACTACAATCTTGATTGGGTATTGGAGGGCGGTATACTAAAGGACCTTTCCACATATCTCTTTGGGAGGTTTCTAGTTTAAATACTGCTATCGCACCCAGTCGGTAAGTGCAGAGTTAATGGTTTCCACTGTAAGGGAATCTGGGAAGACACTATTCACTCCACTTCCTGGCTCTGATTCACGGGTCCAGTCTGACAAGTTTGTAATTGTCAGGAAATGCAATGGGAATGCAGGGTAGTACCAGAGAGTGGAGCCAAGTTTCGGTAATAAAACATAAGTCTGGTTGTAGGGATGCAAGTAAGTGCCATCTTTCTGTTGCATGTTTAGAGATGGACCTAGCATTACTGAAGAGATGTTTCAATGCAGGAGGACTGGACTGCGTCACAATCGGTTAGTCATTCGTTTGAGAGACAGAAGTTGTTGGGATGTTAGGCCACCTGTCGGGAGAGATAAGGCTCTCCCTGTTGCGAGAAGGCAAGGCTGCGTGACCGATGGAGCAGGAGAATTTACATTTATACCAAGAGAGTGGCCGTTCAAGACTCAATTGAGGCTGGGGGAAGCAGTACAGACAACTGGTCCTAAGATTCTTGATTTCATTGCTATTGTATAATTTCCTTATTAAGAGGCTTACCTCTTGAGGCATGGATGCATGGGTTTTGACACCCATCCAATGTTGGAGTGCAGATGGGTGTAGATTGGCTTGCCTTTAGCATCCCGACGGAGAGCTCACTCCGCTTGTCTGCTGTACATCAGTGCCAAGTTCTCTGTATATGCAAATCAGGGAGAAAACAGCTAGACCACAACTGTCCTAAAATGGCAGCTGCAGCAGTGAAACTGTACAAGAAGGAATACCCCTTGTCCCCCTCCACACAATCAGCAATGTGCATTCTTGTGACAGACCGGGGAGCTCAGTGATAATGCTGTCAAGTGCGGGAACAGAGTGCTGGCAGAATACAGCAAGCGAATGTACAGTGTATACAGACAGTGGTAAAAATAATGCAAGACAAGAATTTTAATAAGAATTTAACAATCGTTCAGCCTTAAATAAACAACTGGCATGAGTGTGGGTGCAGTAAAAGCAGTTAAAACCTCAGCAAGGAAACACATAAGTAGGTATACTACATGGGATGGCTTCTTCTGGACTAGCCTTAACCTAAGTTATTGGCCATTTCTCGCCTAGCCTTAACTAAACTTATCAAGTTATCTTCCATGTGCATGCTCATTGATAATGACTAACTTACATGTGACAGATATATAGGAAAGTTGCCTAAAGCGTATTTGCCTGCACTAACCCACATTGTTAATTCCACACCTAATACAGTTAACAATAGGGGCACAGGTACAGTAATGATGCCTAGTCCATTGGGAGGCTGCAAAGGATGAGACTGTAGGGGAGTTCTTGCAGATGGATGGAGTGACCCATTTATGGAGCACATGACTATGCTGATTCACCCAACTGAACAAAATAACCAAGGAGAAAAGAACAATAATAATGAAAGGGTCATAGAACAACCATGCTGCAAAAAAACAAACCTCACCTCAAAGCTTGTCTGTAACGACACAGTACTAACATCAATAATTTTGAGTTTGGCCACTGTGATTAGGTCACTGTTAGACCTGGCATCCTCGGCGTGGTTTCCCCCTATCTTTTTGACTCTACCTCCTGTATTTTTGATGCTGTGCTGGATTTCGTTTTTGCTGGTTTAGATGCTTTGGACACTCTGCCACTGCTGATCAGTGTCAGAGTGTAAGTGCTCCCTGTGTAAATTGTTATTGTAATTGGATATACCTGATTGGCATATTTGTATCACCAAGAAGTCCCTAGTAAAGTGCACTGAGTATGCCAGGGCTGGTGATGTCAAATGCTACTACTGGGCCTGCAGCACTGATTGTGCCACCTACATGAGTAGCCCTAAAATAGTGTCTCAGGCCTGCCACCCCTGGGCAAGTGTGCAGTCTGTGAACTGCCATGTCCTTCTGGTCAGTGTCCCCACAGACCAGGCGTACCCTTACCTTTCTGTGCACATTAGTCACCGCTATGGAAGGCCCAAGGTACCCCCTTGGGCAGGGTGCAGTGTATGTGAAATATAGAGTATGTACTTGTGCAGGTGTCATGCTGTGGTAGTGAATTACAGCCATTTTCTGAAAGTTTTTTTTAACTCCTGTGTTTGAGAATAGCACTTTTAGAAAGTTGCTGTTCTCTTGTCTGACCTTTTTGTGTGCCTTGTCCTGTTTGTGAATTGACTGTCTGGTTTGAGAGTGACAGGGGCTGGGGATTCCCCAGGAGGCTGGCTGAGTCAGCCCTAGGCTGAATGACTGCATTTGGAACTTGAGTGGTGGGAGGAGATGGCACCTGGGCCTGAATAGGGCTGTGCCTGCTTTCCACAATGCTGGCTCCACCTCCTGCTGGGTGGCTGACGGCCCTGCCCCTCTCTCCGAAAGGAAAGAAGAAGCCAGGAAAAACAAATTGCTTAAGGAACACCCAGAACTGGTTCAGATCGGGCTCAGAGCCCTCCTGCACAAAGGGAACAAATACTTTTAGGGGTATAAGTGCAGGACCCCTGACTACAGAACATTAGATCATCCTGGAATCAAGAAGGAACCTCTGCCAAGGAGAAAGCTGAATCTGAAGAAGGAAGACTGTCCTGCTTTTGCTCTGCTGGACTGACCTGCTGTTGCTTTACTGCCAAGGAGAGGGGACGGACTTTGCTTGGTGTTGTGTCCCCTGTCTTGAAGGAATCTCCGAGGGCCTGAGAGAGAGCTGGCTCCCTATTATGAAGGCCCAGGAACAAAAGGACTTCACCCCCAGCTTCCCTGAACTCTACCGAGAGAGTTCTGTCCTTCCTGGAGTGTGTGGCCCATGTGTGGTGCCTCTAGAAGTTGTACCTGTGTTGGGAAGCTGGAAACCAAGCTTTTAAAGACTTTCTGCAAGTTTTGTCGCATCGCTCGCTTGCGGAGCGCATCCCCGACAGTGCGAGGAAATTCCCGCCGCTACGAAGGTCGAGATCATCGCAGCGCCTGTTGCCGCTGCCAGAGCCGTCGCATCCTTTGTCTGTGGAATGCACCAGACTGGTGCGGGAAGATTACCATCGCTGCGAGTGTCGTCGCAGAGCCTGTCGTCGCTGGGTGGGAATGCCGCACCGCTTGCTTGCGGACAGCATCACGTCGCTGCGAGTGTCGTCGCCATCGCATCGAGGAGCAGCAAGAGAGAAATCAACTCTGGTCCATGCATCATCACCCTTGAGATCGTCGCAACTCCAAAGATCATCGCATCATGCCTTTGCAAGAGAAAACTTCCTATGGAACCTACGCACCGGAATCCATACAAGTCCGCCTTCCTCCCCATACAGACCAGATTCGTCGCAACATGCCCGCTGCTGCAGCGGGGTTGTCGCATCGCCTCCCCAGGGTCTCAGGAGCAACGCATCGCTTGTTTTTCACCGCACCAGCTTCTGCTTTGGAACTTTGTCGCATTTAAAAAGTACTGTTAGCTAAACGTGACGCAACTGTGAACTTTTCACGCAACTGTGGATTATTTTATCGCAACCTTAAGAACCCTTTTGCAACCATATTCTTGAACTGTGTATGTTGGATTTTTGTCATTTTGGTCTTGTGTAGTTTAGATTAAATACCTTTATTTTTTCTAAACTGTTGTGGAGTCAGTTTGTGGTATTTTCACTGTGTTATTGTGAGTGTTGGTACAAATACTTCACACATTGCTTTTGGAGAAGCTTGACTGCTTATGCCAAGCTACCAAGGGGGTCAGCAGAGGTTATCTAAAGAGTGTTTCCTCCTTACCCTGTCCAAATAGGCAAGGGTGCCTATTTTGACAGTGGTACCTACCTCTGCCAACTAGAGACCCCCAGTTCTAATATTGTTGTCAGCGGTGGGATTTGAACTTGTATTTGTACTAGACCCACAGTGATTGGTGTACATAACTAGTGAGTGCATGACACTATGCCACCGCATACTACTGTTTTTTTGGTTGGTTCTATTTTTGAGTTACTCGTCAAAGCATCATGTCTGTGAGTGGAAAAGCACCCAGTGTGGAGGCAGAATTGAAATTGGAATTTGTCATTGAGGATTAGTATTCCTACAGAGCAAAAGATCTTAAGCAATTCTGCCAACAGTGTGAGTGCCCCATAAAGAACAACGCCAGGAAAGAGGAGTTGCAGAGAATCTAGAAGGCCCATTGGGAGACACAAGAGGGAAATGATGCAAGTACAGGGAATGGGTTCCAAATCACAGATCTTCCTGTGAGCAGAACAGGCTCAAGGCCTGGCAGCACCCATTCCAGTAGGGGCTTCACCCAAGAAGAGTTACAAGAGAAGCAAAGAGTAAGAGAATATGACTTGGAAGTCATGAAGATGAAAATGAAGCGATTGGAAATGGAGAAAGAAAGGGCGGCGGAGCAAAAAAAAAATGCCCCATGCCCTGGAGGAAAAGAAATTGCTATTGGCTCATGAGTTGAGCATGATAGAACTGGATCTTAAAGCCAAGGAGGTGTATGTCAGTTTAAATGGTGGCAGCGCACAGCCAGTGCAGGGGGTAAAGTATATATTCACAAGGATCTGGTACAGAATTACATTAGGAGTGAGGATATTTATGCCTGGTTTACTTCTTATGAAATTGTATTAGGAATGAATGGTGTGCCTGAACAGCATTGGGGAGCGGGCCTGTGGAAACATTTTGAGGCTTCTGGGAGGAGTGCTCTAGAGCCCTTAGAGTTAGCAGGTGCCATGACCTACCTCAATATGAAGGAGGCCCTATGTTTAAGGTATGGAATTACCCCAGAGCAGTACAGATTGCACTTTAGAAACTCTAAGAAGAAAGAGTCTGAGACTTAGATGGAGTGTGTGAATTTGTACTCTCATGCACTAGAAGGTTGGATGAAGGGCAGCAAAGTAACTGAGTATAAGGGGTTGTTGCATTTAATTAGTTGGGAGCACTTGAGTAGTCTTTGTGTTCCAGAGCTGCACCAGCATCTTTTAGACAGCAAGCTGACAGACCCCATTGAGCTTGCTAAGGAGGCGGACCGCTGGACCAGTCCCAGTGTCCACAGAGGAATTGTGGCTTACCACAGCCAAAGGTGGGCAGGGTCCCCAGCAGAAGAGTGGGGGGGACAATGGTAAGCAAAAGGAGTTCTCTCAAGGGCCCCAAAATAGTTCCCTGGGAAAGGAGTCCCAACCCCCCAGACCCAAGTAGCCATGGCCCCCTAGGGGCAGATGGAAAAACAGAGGTCCCCCTACCTGCTTTCACTGCAATGAGATGGGACATGTTATCAACAGGTGCCCCAAGAAACCCCCAGCACCCTCTGGTGTTCTAGCCCCAGAGTTAGCAAGTGTAGCTTTGGGAGGGGATTTGATTTCTAGTGGGGAAGGAGAACTAGCAGTTATGACCCTTGTCTCTCAAGGAGACCAAGAGATGGTCCAGGAAAATTTACTGCCCACTAACACTAAGAAATACGGGCAGAAGGTGATCATCAATGGGAGGGATATAGAGGCTCTGAGAGACACGAGAGCCAGCGCGACATCTGTGAGGTGTCTGAAGAGCAGTGTATCCCCAATGTACTCAACCGGTAGTTGCAGCGGATAGCTCAGTGCACCTCTGCAAAGTAGCACGTGTTCCCTTTGAATGGGGAGGGGTCTCTGGTCTCTTGGAAGTTGTTGTCAGTGATGCCTTGCCTGTAGACTGTCTTCTAGGTAATGACCTGGAGAGTTCTCCATGAAAGGATGTAGAACACAGAACTCATTTGGAGATTTTGGGTTTGCCTGCGTGGATCTGTGTGACCACGCATGCTATGGCACCCAGTAGGGGTGATTCAGCAGGACTGGAGCCTGAAACAGTGGCCCAGACACCTGCCAGATGAGGAAGAGGCAGAGGGCGTGGGAAACCAGCCCCAGCTGTTCCCACGGTCCAGGAAGGAGCAGAACCTGAGGTGGATGCCCTGGAACCTACAGGGGAACAGGTGGCCGAACTGGGCGACCTTCCTGAGCTGACCCATTGGCAGCAAGAAGGTGGGCCCTCCAGGTTGGAATTCTGCAAGGAGCAGAAAGAGTGCCCTTCTCTCGTTAGTGTGCGGCAACAGGCTGCAGACCAGGCAGCAGGTGGAGCGTCCAGAGATGACTTCATCTACTGGGAAGATGACTTGTTATATAGCGAGCCTAAGTTTGCTGAGCCCGGTGCATTCCATGTGCTGGTGGGTCTGGCTCATGGTTTGCCTCTCGCAGGACATCTCGGGCAAGACAAGACCCTAATCAGGCTGGTCACCCACTTCCACTGGCCCAAGATTAGGAAGCACGTTGGTTCCTTTTGCAGATCTTGCCAAACCTATCAGGCCAGTGGCAAGACTGGAGTGAAGTGCAAGACACCCCTCTAACCCTTTCCTGTAGTTAGCACCCATTTCGAGCGGGTGGGCATCGACATTATGGGGCCCCTGGACCCCAAGACAGCCTTCGGCAACAGTTTCATCCTGGTCTTAGTGGACCATGCCACCCGGTACCCGGAAGCAGTCCCTCTCAGGACAATCACAGCACCCGTGGTGGGCCATGCATTGATGGGGATCTTTACCCGTGTGGGGTTCCCCAGAGATGTGGTCTCCGACCGGGGTACCAACTTTATCTCTAGGTACATGAAGTCTCTGTGGGAGGAGTGTGGGGTAACTTATAAGTTAGCCACTCCTTACCACCCTCAAGGAAATGGTTTGGTTGAAAGGTTCAACTGCACCCTGAAAGGTATGATTATGGGCCTAGCGGAGCCCATGAGACGGAAGTGGGACGTCTTGTTACCATGCCTGTTGTTTGACTACAGGGAAGTGCCTCAGAAGTCCTTAGGGTTCATTCCCTTTGAAATCCTGTATGGCCACCCTGTTAGAGGAACTCTCACACTGGTGAAGGAGGGGTGGGAGAAATCCCGTGGGAAAACCCCCCAGGATGTGTTCAGCTATGTGCTGGCCATCCGCAACCAGACACAACGCTTCAGGAAGCTCGCTCAGGAGAACCTGGAAGCTAGCCAGGAAGAAATGAAAAGATGGTACAACCAGAATACCACTCTGGTCGAATTTCAACTTGGGCAGAAAGTGTGGCTGATGGCGCCAGTGGAGCCTTGTGCGCTCCAAGACAGGTAGACTGGGCCATAGGAGGTGGTGGAGCGCAAGAGCGAAGTAACCTACCTGGTTAACTTGAAGACTCCCACGCAGCCCCTGAGAGTCTTGCATGTGATCCGCCTCAAACCACACTTTGAGAGGTCTGAAGTGACAATGCTCATGGCTACAGATGCTGGAGGGGAAGAGGATAGTGATCCTCTCCCTGACCTACTGGCAGCTAAGGAGCAAGACGGGTCAGTGGATGGTGTGGTCCTCTCGCCCACCCTGACCCCAGAACAGCAGAGGGACTGTTGCCTGGTGTTGGGTCAGTTTTCCTCCCTGTTTTCCCTGACCCCAGATTTCACCAATTGGTGCATCCATGATGTGGACACTGGAGATATTCTGCATGTGAAACAGAATTTTTACAGGGCAGCTGACAAGGTCAGGGCCAGCCTCAAGGAAGAGGTTTCCAATATGTTGGCGATAGGGGTAATTGAGCCCTCCAGCAGCACCTGGGCTAGCCTCGTGGTCTTAGTCCCAAAAGCTGCGCGCCCGGTGCCATCCCAGAACTCAGGTTTTGTCTGGACTACCGTGGGCTCAATGTGGTCACCAAGACTGATGCACGCCCCTTCCCCAGAGCTGATGAGCTTGTGGATCAGTTGGGAGCTGCCCGGTACCTCAGTACGTTTGATTTAACTTCTGGGTACTGGCAGATTGCCTTAACTGATGGGGCCAAAGAGAGGTCTGCATTCTCAATGCCAGAGGGGCACTTCCAGTACCGAGTCATGCCCTTTGGGTTGAAGAATGCCCCTGCCACCTTCCAGAGACTGGTTAACCAGGTACTGACCGGGCTGGAGGAATTCAGCACTGCATACCTGGATGACATTGCTGTGTTCAGCTCCACGTGGGAGGAACATTTGCAACACCTCTGTGAAGTGTTGAAGGCTCTGCAAAGGGCAGACCTCACTATCAAGGCCAGCAAGTGCCAGATAGGGCATGGATCTGTGGTGTACTTGGGACACCAGGTAGGGAGAGGCCAGGTGGCACCCCTACAGGCCAAGATTGATAACATTCTGGCTTGGTAGCCTTCCAAGACCCAGACAGAGGTGAGAGCCTTTTTAGGTCTTACCGGGTATTACAGACGGTTTGTCAAGGGATATGGCACCACCGTTGCCCCCTTGACAGAGCTGACTTCCAAGAAGCAGCCCAGAAAAGTGAACAGGACCGAAGCCAGCCAGACTGCTTTTGATACCCTGAAGACGGCCATGTGCACAGCACCGGTGCTCAAGGCACCTGACTTCTCCAGTGAGTTCATAGTGCACACAGACGCTTCAGAGCATGGTGTGGGAGCAGTACTCTCACACATCACTGAGGAGGGCTGGGATCAGGCTGTAGCTTTCATTAGTAGGAGGCTACTCCCCAGGGAACAGAGGTGGAGTGCAATTGAAAGGGAAGCTTTTGCTGTGGTCTGGTCTCTGAAGAAGCTGAGGCCCTACCTGTTTGGGACTCACTTTCGTGTTCAGACAGACCACAGGCCCCTCAGATGGTTAATGCAGATGAGGGGTGAGAACCCAAAACTGTTGAGGTGGTCCATCTCCCTACAGGGAATGGACTTTACTGTGGAACACCGCCCTGGCACAGAACACGCCAATGCTGATGGTCTGTCCAGGTTTTTCCACCTTAGTGAAGAGAACTCCCAAGAGGGTGGGCAGTTCTCCCCACTTTCAGCTGGAGGGGACACGTGTTATACCTGGCATCCTCAGCGTGGTTTCCCCCTATCTTTTTGCCTCTACCTCCTGCATTTTCGATGCTGTGCTGGATTTCGTTTTTGCTGGTTTAGATGCTTTGGACACTCTGCCACTGCTGATCAGTGTCAGAGTGTAAGTGCTCCCTATGTAAATTAGTATTGTAATTGGTTATACCTGATTGGCATATTTTTATCACTAAGAAGTCCCTAGTAAAGTGCACTGAGTGTGCCAGGGCTGGTGATGTCAAATGCTACTGGTGGGCCTGCAGCACTGATTGTGTCACCCACATGAGTAGCCCTAAAATGGTGTCTCAGGCCTGCCACCGCAGGGCCTGTGTGCAGTCTGTGAACTGCCATGTCCTTCTGGTCAGTGTCCCCACTGACCAGGCCTAACCCTTCCCTTTCTGTGCACATTGGTCACCCCTATGGAAGGCCCAAGGTACCCCCTGGGCAGGGTGCAGTGTATGTGAAAGGTACAGCATGTACTTGTGCAGGTGACATGCTCTGGTAGTGAATTACAGCCATTTTCGTTTTTCACTGCTGCAAGGCTATCTTGCTCCATAGGCTATCATGGGGGATGCTGGTTACAGTGTCTACCAGCATATCTTCCCAAAAGAGCAAGATAGGACATAAAAGTCTGGTATCCCTGAACTCAGAATTTAATAACACATCTTTTTAGGAAAGGGGGTTTTTAACTCCTGTGTTTGAGAATAGCACTTTTAGAAAGTTGCTGTTCTCTTGTCTGACCTTTTTGTGTGCCTTGGCCTGTTTGTGAATTGACTGTCTGGTTTGAGAGTGACAGGGGCTGGAGATTCCCCAGGAGGGTGGCTGAGTCAGCCCTAGGCTGAATGACTGCATTTGCAAATTGAGTGGCGGGACAAAATAACACCTGGCCTGAATAGGGCTGTGCCTGCCTTCCACAAAGGCTGGCTCCACCTCCTGCTGGGCGGCTGATGACCCTGCCCCTCACTCTGAAAGGAAAGGAGAAGCCAGGAAAAACAAAGTGCTCAAGGAACACCCAGAACTGGTTCAGACTGGGCTCAGAGCCCTCCTGCACAAAGGGAACAAATACTTTTCGGGGTATAAGTACAGGATCCCTGACTACAGAATATTAGATCATCCTGGAATCAAGAAGGAACCACTGCCAAGGAGAAAGCTGAAACTGAAGAAGGAATACTGTCCTGCTGTTGCTCTGCAGGACTGACCTGCTGTTGCTTTGCTGCCAAGGAGAGGGGAAAGACTTTGCTTGGTGCTGTGGCCCCTGTCTTGAAGGAATCTCCAAGGGCCTGAGAGAGAGCTGGCTCCCTGGTACGAAGTCCCAGGAACAAAAGGACTTCATCCCCAGCTTCCCTGAACTCTACTGAGAGTGTTCTGTCCTTCCTGGAGTGTGTGGCCCATGTGTGGTGCCTCTAGAAGTTGTACCTGTGTTGGGAAGCTGGAAATCAAGCTTTTAAAGACTTTCTGCAAGTTTTGTAGAATCGCTCGCTTGCGGAGCGCATCCCCGACAGTGCAAGGATTTTCCCGCCGCTACGAAGGTCGAGATCATCGCAGTCCCTGTTGCCCCTGCCAGAGCCGCCGCATCCTTCATTTGTGGTACAAAAGGGGGTGTTGATGGATGGAGCATCTGAACCAATCAAATACTCACACCCAACCAAGCTCCTAATACCTGGTTTTGCTGAAATCCATCAAACAACTAAGAAGACTAAGCTCTTCAGCAGACCCTCCAGAAGTTTATATATGTATGCTAACTTTCACATTAGCAGCCACAATTGTAAACATCAAATTCACCACAGAACTTACTCATGCAGGGTTAGTGGGTGACTTAAGGCTGCATGGACATAATTTATCAATTCTACTAATAAACGTGTAATTTAATTGCAAAGATGAACCAAGGCTAGAGTAGATGGGAGAACTATTGAATACATTAGAAGAGGTAATATTCACCCACCCTATAAGTGAGATAATCATCACAAGGTATTTTAACTCCCACACTATAGGGACAAACCCTGATGGCAACTGCACAGTCGCCCCATGGGAAGCAAATTCAATACTTTACTTATTACCTATAAACTTAAATCTGCCCAAGCGACAACCTAAGACAGACATTGTACAGTTAAAATGCCTGCGTTCTTCAATAACATCTCAGCGTTGGACTATGTTTTATTGAGCAAAGTGTTCTTGGACCAACTGCTGGACTTCTCAATCAGCCACCAGCAGACCAGTGACCATTCACGTTTAACCGCTATGCTAGCCTTACAATCAGTTAGTAGCCATAAAATAAACTTCCTGGGCTCTGCACCGGGGTGGAAATTCAGAAATTACTGAGAAGAGTGAAATGGTGTAAAATAAGCACATCAAGTCTAGCTGCATGGAAATCCAAAATCGAAACAAGAGAATAATAACATCTTCGGGAGCCTATATTTTCTCACACTAGCCTGACATGGTAATAGCCCTGCATCAACTACTGCACGTAAAAATGCATGGTAAGCAAAATGGCAAATACAAAAAGAAGATCCACTATCAATTGTGGTATAGGAATGAAGTGAAACAGAGCAAGAGAATCCTGAGGAAAGCCATCAGGCAATTCAAACTATATAGGGACGAGGACATCATAAAAAGTTAACCATAGCCAGAAAGATCCATAACAGGCTCATATGGCAGCATTACAAACATCAGTAATCAGTATGGCTCCGTGTCTTTCTCCTCCTGAAACATCACAATCAGATCGAATTTTGGCAGTATATTAACAAAATGGTCATATCCAAGATAAATATAATGGTGTAACCACAGATAGTCGGGTCAAGCATGTGAAACCATTATATTGCAAGAATGCTACGGAAGATCGTAGCTCCGCTTAATACAAGACAAAAGATAGACCAACATCTGGCCAAACTAATTTTAAACTCGAGGGTCCGAAGAGATCAAATTCAGCCCATGCCCTACCAGAGGGGACAGTAGTCTGATCATTAAAATCTTGAAGAAGAACAGGCAATAAAGGGCCCCTGGCCCTAATGGGCTGCTGATCCCAATTTAAAAGAATTTTGGGCATTCCCACTATCCCCACTTTACCACCATTGTTTTACAACAGCCACAGTCCTGGACGCTTGGCCAGGATCAATCATCAATCAATATACAAAAGGGTGACAACACAGACCCATTAACTACATAATGATTGCCTTGTTAGACATCGAAGAAAAGTCTTTTTCTATTGCAATACTAATGGACCTGGAAAGCTGTGTAAGGGAAGAGGCTCTCCTTCCATTTTATCAAGATGGATTCAGGGAAGGGGACTCCAGCATTGACAATATCATGACATATACCTAGAAGAGCAGGCAAACCAACCCAAAACTCCCCCCACTCTTGGTCAGCTTCATCGACTACACCACTGCATTCATCACAGTGCACTTGCACATACTGTTGGAACAAACTATGCAGATTGAGAACACCAAGGACTGCTTGATGAAGTGATTGTGCTTAACTCCCAAACCTGAGTGACAATCAAGCTCAATCATAATATAGCCACCAGAAACGTTTACACAGGGCTTGGTCGCCCCACTCACTGCTGCCGCTCCTGCCTGCCTTTGCCGCCTCCTGCCTGCAGATTCCTTCGCTCGCTGCTCCTGGGAATTTCCCGTTGCTCCTGGGAATTTCCCGCTGCCCGCTGCTTCTTGGAATTTCCCGCCGCTGCCTCCCTGCGGCCCCGCCCCCCTGTAATTCCATTCGCCGCCCCGCTCCCGCCACCCAGCTGCTCCTCCCTCCCGGCTTCTTACTTATGACGCCCCCAGAGCGACCGCGCAGCGGATGCGCGCAGCGGGAGCGCGCAGCGGGAGCGCCAATTGAGAGCCAAAGGTGCGCCAAAGGTAAGCCCGTCTGCGCCCGTCCGCGCCTGGCCTGCGCCCAGCGCCAGGACCCCTGGCCCTCCCCGCCGAGGCAAGACGACCCGACTGACCTACGATGCCACCACTCTCAACGCACTCAATGCCGGCCGGACCCACACCTGCTGCCGAGCCACCCCGAGACGCACCCACGGACCCTTCACCTGCTGCACCTGCAAGTTCACCTGCCTCCGAACCTGCCCCGCACCCGCCAAGACAAACACCAGCAGCAACCACCTCAAGTGCATCCTGATCAACACCCGCTCCGTCCACAGACACACCGTGGAACTCTGGAACCTCCTCGACGCTACATCACCGGACGTCGCCTTCCTCGCGGAAACCTGGATGAACGCCTCCTCTGCACCCGACATCGCTATCGCCATCCCGGACGGGTACAAGATCATCAGGTGGGACCGCATCAACCAGACCGGAGGTGGCATCGCCATTGTCCACAGGAACACCATCCGCATCACGACCGACGCCAACGACTCCTTCGCCGCAGCCGAACATCTCTACTTCCAGATTCACACCGACCCTAAGACGACCCTCAGAGTCACCCTCGTCTACAGACCCCCAGGACCACGCACACAATTCAGCGAAGACATCACAGACTTCATCAGCCGCACGCCCTCCCCTCCACTGACTACATCCTCCTCGGGGACCTCAACTTCCACCTGGAGAACAACAAGGACCGCAACACCACCGCCCTGCTGGAAAACCTCGCCAACCTCGGACTCAAGCAACTAGTCAACACCCCCACCCACTACGCCGGCCACACGCTTGATCCCGTCATCTCTTCCAGCAAGTACATCACCTTCAGCCACGCCACCAGACTCCACTGGACCGACCACAGCTGCGTCCACTTCAGCTTCAAAAGATCCACGACCCACCACCACCCGCAACAGGTACCTCACAGGAATTGGAGCAAAATCACCGCAGACCAGCTCACCACCTCCCTCAGCCAGAGCCCACCCGCCAACACAACGGACCCCAACGAAGCAGCCCGCAACTTCACACAGTGGCTGACCGCCTGCGCCGACGACCTCGTGCCACTAAAGAACCCTCCCAGCAGACCCAGAAGCAAGAAGGCATCCTGGTTCACCGACGACCTCAAGGACTCCAAGAAGACCTGCCGCACCCTCGAGAAAGCCTGGCTCCTCGACCGGACCACCGACAACATGACCGCCCTTAAACACGCTACCCGCATGCACCACCAGCTCATCCGCACCACCAAGAAGAAATCCCTGAAGGAATGACTGGACAACAACGCCCACGACAGCAAAGAGCTCTTCACTATCGTCAAGGAGTTCTCCAACCCCAGCACCGGCACCAACGACATCACTCCGTCACAAGACCTCTGCGATTCCCTCGCCTCGTTCTTCCACCGCAAGATCGCCGACATCCACAACAGCTTCGGCACCCCACCCACGCACCCAACCGTCGAACCAATGCCCCCCACCGCCACCCTTCGCACTTGGACCACGGTGACCACCGAAGACACAGCCCGCACGATGAACACCATCCACTCCGGATCACCGACCGACCCCTGCCCACACCACGTCTTCAACAAGGCCGACTCCACCATCGCACCCCAACTCCGGAACATCATCAACTCCTCCTTCAACACCTCCACCTTCCCGGAGAGCTGGAAGCACGCCGAGATCAGCGCCCTTCTGAAGAAACCTACAGCGGACCCCACCGATCTCAAAAACTTCCGCCACATCTCGCTCCTCCCTTTTCCTGCTAAAGTCATCGAGAAGATCGTCAACAGACAGCTGACCGCCTTCCTCGAGACGAACGGATCCCTCGACCCCTCGCAGTCCGGCTTCAGAGCCAACCACAGCACCGAGACCGCCCTCATCGCAGCCACCGACGACATCCAGACCCTGCTCGACAAGGGGGAAACAGTGGCCCTCATCCTTCTGGACCTCTCCGCTGCGTTCGACACGGTCCACCACCGCACCCTAGTCCAGCGCCTCAGCAACATCGGTATCCAAGAGAAGGCACTGGAGTGGATCATCTCGTTCCTCGCCGGAAGAACACAAAGAGTCCGCCTCCCCCCGTTTCGCTCCGAGGCCACCGAAGTCATCTGCGGCGTCCCGCAAGGATCTTCACTCAGCCCCACCCTCTTCAACATCTACATGAAACCTCTCGCAGCCATCGCACGCCAGTACAACCTCAACATCATCTCTTACGCCGATGACACCCAGCTGATCCTCTCCCTCACCAGAGACCCCGACACCGCCAGAACCTGCCTACACGAAGGGATGAAAGACGTCGCCGAGTGGATGAAGGACAGCCGCCTGAAACTGAACTCGGACAAGACGGAAGTCCTCATCCTGGGATCTTCGCCCTCCGCCTGGGACGACTCCTGGTGGCCCCCAGCCCTGGGCACAGCACCCAAGCCAACCGACCACGCACGCAACCTGGGCTTCATCCTGGACCCCTCCCTCTCGATGACCAGACAAGTCAACGCCGTCTCCTCATCGTGCTTCAACACCCTGCGTATGCTTCGCAAGATCTTCCATTGGATCCCGACCGAGACCAGGAAGACTGTCACCCAGGCACTCGTCACCAGCCGACTGGACTACGGAAACGCCCTCTACGCCGGAACCACAGCCAAGCTACAGAAAAGACTCCAGCGCATCCAGAACGCCTCCGCCCGACTCATCCTGGATGTCCCCCGACGCAGCCACATCTCCAGCCACCTGAGGAACTTGCACTGGCTCTCCGTCGACAAGAGGATCACGTTCCGGCTCCTCACCCACGCACACAAGTCTCTCCACGACCTGGGCCCCAAGTACCTCAACGACCGCCTGACCTTCTACACGCCCACCCGCCAGCTACGGTCCACCGTCCTCGCCCTCGCAGCCGTACCACGCATCCGAAGAGCCACCGCCGGAGGAAGATCCTTCTCTTACCTGGCTGCCAAGACTTGGAACTCCCTCCCCATCCACCTTCGGCGGACCCAGGACCATCTCGCCTTCAGGAAACAACTCAAGACCTGGCTGTTCGAGCAGTAGCATACCCCTCCCCCCAAGTGCCTTGAGACCCTCCCGGGTGAGTAGTGCGCTATACAAATGGCATGATTGATTGATTGATTGACACGGATCAAGGCTTAAAACACGGCTGTGTCCTCGAGCTTATGCTTTTTTAACTTACAATCTGCTGACCTTGGTCAAACTTTCAAAGCAGCGAATCTGTTAGTTTCCAAAATGTATCAGTCATGCCTATTTTTAAAGCAGTAAGCGGATACTATGAACCTAATGGATCCTACCAAGGTTGGAATGCAGAAAGCCCTGGACACGTTAAATTCATATAACATTAAGAACAAACTGGTGGTGAACTGTTGTAAGACAAAGTGAGGAGGGGTCGATGAAATGAAAAGCAGGCAGGCAGGCAGAGATGTAGTTGATTGAAGGTCTTTATTGTATCTTCAATGTAGGAGACCTCATCCTTCAAAGAACAGAAACAACTGACAAGCCGTTCAAGGCTACACATTCTATCTTAACTACATTCTATACTAGAATATGAAGGAAGGGCATGAACCATGGAGCATCAAGTAAGAAGTTGGCATAGGCTTTGATAGGAACACTACACAAAGGTTGTCATATTCGGGTGATAAACCCATTAGAATAAGAATCAATGGAGATTAGGAGACTTAACAATACAGAGCGTCCTCAAGTACAACTATATGGGCGTGTGGTTTGCAACTAATGGAAAGTCGAAATTGCATACAACCCACAAGGAGGAGAAGGGGGAGACAGTTACATACGCTTTGTACAAACTCTTCACAGGCAATACAGAGAGTATTTTTTATTTTTTATTTTATTTTTATGAGTTTTATATAGCGCTGGCTTGACCCAAAGGTATCAGAACACTTTTCAGAGTATCAGCGAGAAGCAAGTTACATAAGTTACAAAGCAAAACACAGTGTTAAACAATAATAAATAAGAGTTAAGAACTTGCGAAATACTCGAAGATGGCAACAAAGAACGCATGATGAGGCAAAATAAAGCAGTGGAGAACAAAGAAGCAAAGCAGAAACCAGAACAACCAGAGGGTCAAATGAGGGTAAAAGTGTGAAGAATAGCGAGGTAAGGGTAGGAAAGCAGATAAGGACAGGAGAGCCAGCGGGGGACAAAAATGGAGTTGACACCAAGGGCATCAGCCGAAATCGAAAAATGGGAAGTAGGTCTGTGAAAGATTGAGACGGTCAAAAAGTCACCCAGCTCGGACCGGCGGGGACAGAGGAATGGACGGAGATAGCCAAATTGGTGGCTCAAAGACAGGAGAGTTCACAGAAGACTGACCCTAAATGGCTGGGTGCACACGATTCCAAGACAAGAGGTTAAAGAGGGCCATTTCTGAAGGAAAAAAAAGAAAAAAACTGAAAGCAAACCAGGAGAGCTACAGTCACGGAGAGGAACTAGGACTGGTAGGAGCAAGAGAGTCAGGAGGGGGGACGACAGGCGACACCCAAGGCACAGCCATGTCATCTCCATGCATAAGTTCTGAGGCATCGGGGGCAACAGTGTCCTATCCGTAGGCCACGGGTCAAAGGAAGGAATGGGCAGCAGTCCATGGCACCAGATAAGGGCAGCAGTCCAGAGAACGGGAGGCAGCAAAACTGAAACTGAAGCGAGCATCTCACCGGCATGGATGGAAGAAGACAGGTTGAAACAGTCAAGCAAAGTGGAGGAACAATTCCTACCTCCACCAAACTCCCAAATCATTCCAGTCGTCTAGCGGGAAGTGAGACAGGTGGGCCAGTAGTGGTGAAAAGCAGCAGCTGTTGGATCTGGAGGTGGAGGGGAGTCCAGAGTGGAGAACCACAGCCCAGCTCCTCTGCGCTAGCCGTGGAAATCAAAGAGGCATCCGCAGCACTGAGACAGGTTCCGTAGAATGCTGGTCAACAGGGAGTGCAGAGAAAGTGTGAGGAAGGAGGAAGAACAGGCAGCAGAGACAAGAGAGGGAGCTGTGCCCGATGCCAGGCTGGGTAGGTGTCGGCTGCGGCAGGAAGTCAGAGCCAGACTCGCCTGTATCTGAACTGGTCGGCATCACCGGGCATCGGCCATGCTTGTCAGACTACGCAGGAGAAACCTCACACGCATTTCTTTCGAGAGTTTCGGGCTTCCCAAGCGGCAGATTGGAGCATCGAGGATGGCTTACAAGACAGGACCTCTGGTGAGTAGATTGATCCTGGAGGAAGGTGAAAATCCGGGGATTAAGCCAAAAAATTGACTCCTGACCGAGAGCTCCCGGCCGGAGCTCCTTACTGGTCGGACATCTAGGGGCAATTCAGATAATTCAGGGAAATAAGAGCTACACTTCTACCAACAGTTTGTTAGGGTTAACAAGCTTTCCCCTGGTGCTTTAGCTGCTAGCATGGGGAAGGTGCAATATCGAGCCTATCTGTGAGTTTTCAACTACCTTCATATACCAAAACTGTTTGGAGTTCAGAAACAAAGAAAATATGGTAAATAAGGGCGCCTACCTCAAGTATTATCACAGAATGCTTATTACAGACCCAGACACAATGAAAGAGGTACTGAATGGCCTATTCACAGCTGGAAAGAACTCTTAGTCAGACTACTTGACTGAACCCAAAAGTGAGGAGCTATTACAAGCCCCAATCGCCAGGTGAACGTCACTTTTTGTGACGTTCCCTTTTGCGATAGGGACTTGTACATATGACTCATGGTACTCCCAATTAAAGAACTAAATGGAAGATGGAAGTCACTTGCCAGCGCACGCGCGTGCAGACTATGTCACACAAGAGAGGAAACTTTGGAGCGCTTAATAGATATGTGTCCTGTTCTTTGAAATACACAACGCACTTTATTAAAACCAGTATGTCAAACAAGCAGCGTGCTCACTTTGGGAAGCAAAATAGTGAGGGGCAGATTCACAAGGAAGTGCCGCAGCTTGGCAACGCAAGCCCTTTGGCTGCGCTACACTGCTACACTTCCAAAGCACAGGAATGCAACATATTTACAATAATATGTTGCATTCCTGTGCTCTCCCCTGCGCTGGCGCACAAGCTGCTGCCATGGTGCATGGATGCCTGCATCATGGGGAAATAGTTTTTGTGCAGGAAGGGGCACCTACCTGCAGAAAAACAATCACTACAGTCATTTTCCTCTTTCAATGCGTCCTGTAGAATGCAGCACGCATTGAAAGAGGAAAAAAACGAAGAGAAATTAAAACATTTCTCCTCCTTGCACCTCTCGTCGCCACCCATAGGGTGATATAGCATTTAGACACATTTCCAAAATTACGATTTCTCGTAAATCTGGAAATGTGTCTTGTTCCATGGGTGTTGCGTGGGAACACCCACAGCAACACCCATGGAATGCCTCTTTTACGCAAAGTGCTGCGTGTAAAGGGGCCATATTTACAAGGACAGGAAAAGACACGCTGTGTGGTTTTTCCTGTCCTTGTAAATATGGAGCAGTAACATGCTCCACCAGTACGTCACAAAAAGTGACGTTCTGGTGGCGCAGTGGGCTTGTAAATCTGTCCCCTATTCTTCTTCATGTAAACTCCGACAGAGCTCGCAAAATTTGGGAAATGCATTGCGATGACCCACAGACTGTAAACTGGTTAAACTCCATAAAATTACGCTTCTTGTCTCTTAATAAAGCACGATGCACTTTCCTTGATGAGGCTTCAATCTTGTAAAGAGAATTTCCATGATCACTCCCAAGGCTAAATCGTGCAGTAAGCAGCCCTTTTGGGGTATTATCCACGATTATCTATAATTTAAGGGATGCAGACAAGAAGACATTGTGAAATATAAAATAGGAAAAGGGAAAACCAGTAGCTGATTCAAGATATGATTTTAAGATATGTCTGTCATGCTGAGTGTATCATTTTTTAAAACACTGGTAGCATTTTATTATTATCTTTGATACTCTGTTCGAATATTTTAGTAAGAACAGTGTGCATATGAATGTAATTTTAATCGAGCTTTTTATGAGATATACCCTACTTTTGTAACATGTTTAATTAATTGAAGCAAATAAATTTATATATATATATATATATATATATATATATATATATATATAAATATATATATATATATATATATATATATATATTACCTACTGGCGGTCGCCAGTAGGTATATATAGTTAGGATTTTTTCTCTATGGGTTTTTTGAAAATTCTATGTCTAATAACTTTGGCGTTTGTGGACGGAATTGGCTGAAATTTTCAGGAAAATGGCACATTTTGTTTCTGAGCAGCCCTTGAAAATTTGGGGGGGGTTCGTCAAGGGGGGGCTGAGAAAAAAGGGGGGTCCCAAAACATGTTTTTAACATTGAGTTTTCCATAGGGCGGTTGGCCTCACTTTTAGCCCGAACGGCTGAATGGATTTGCACGAAACTTGGCAAAATTGTAGGGACTGGTAGCCCGATGTGCCTTTTGTAGGTCTCAATATATGTGCTACAGTGGATTTTGAGAAATTAACGTTTAAAAAAAGATATATATCTGTAACAGCGGACCGGGCAGCGCTCCAGGACGCGTACTTTTCGCGCAACGGAGCTTTGTGAAGCGAAGCTGATTGGTTCTCCGGCGTCTGTCAACATTCCAAACAGTCCGTAGCGGCCGCCATCTTGTCTCTCGGTAGGATCGAGAGACAAGAGGAGGCCAAAGCGAAGGGGCAAATGACCATAAGGGGGAATAGTAGATCCTCGCTGACCCCCTACGTTTGATGTGGAGGTTTTAAAAGGGCCCCGCGGGGCAAAAAAAAAACAAAATAATAATAATCGAACGGCTGAATGGATTTGCACGAAACTTGGCAAAATATTAGGGACTGGTAGCCCGATGTGCCTTTGCTAGGTCTCAATATATGTGCTCCAGTGGATTTTGAGAAATTAACGTTAAAAAAAGATATATATCTGTAACAGCGCTCCGCTTCGCGTACTTTTCGCGTTACGGAGCTTTGCGAAGCTGATTGGTTCTCCGGCGTCTGTCAACATTCCAAACAGTCCGTAGCGGCCGCCATCTTGTCTCTCGGTAGGATTGAGAGACAAGAGGAGGCCAAAGCGAAGGGGGAAATGACCATAAGGGGGCATAGTAGATCCTTCCTGACCTCTTAGGTTTGATGTACCATTTTGCCAAGTTTGGTGTAATTCCGTTCAGCCATTCAGGCTGTAGACGTATGTAAATGTCCTATGGAAAATTGCATGGGGAAAACACATTTGAAAGTGTTGAAATTTAGAACCAATTAAAATGTTACTTTGGTTTTGTATTTGTGTGTGATGAAAGTTAATTGGTTATGTATATATGTCAAATGAGAGGAAACCACAGCCATTTTGTGATACTACTGTCTGAGGTACATTTGTGAGGAATTTTTGGTGGTGAATTTCTGGTGTTTGATTTACACAGTACTAACACTTCTGCTACTTTTAAAAAGATGAGTTGTTAATTTGTAAGGGGAACTATGTTGTACACTTGAAGATAATTTGAAAAATGTTTTCTGTTATTTATTTGCAGTCCTTCTGTTATACTAAATACTTGATAAAGTTAGTTTTATATTATGTATTACTAAAAACGATAAATGAAAGTGATTATTTTTTTCTGCAATTTACAGCAAGCAATTTCAAAATAAAATGGCTCACAATGAAGAGACCGTGGCAATTTCTTTTGAATTGTCCACTACATTGATTGAAATTGAGAGCACCAATAATGAAATATTGTCACAAGGAGGACATGACTTGTATGATTCCATTAGATTGATTGAAATGGACAGCACCAAGAATGAAATATTGTCACAAGGAGATGACTTGAATGATTCCACTACATTGATTGAAATTGATAGCACCAATAATGAAATATTGTCACAAGGAGGAGATGACTTGTATGATTCCATTAGATTGATTGAAATGGACAGCACCAATAATGAAATATTGTCACAAGGAGGAGATGACTTGAATGATTCCACTACATTGATTGAAATTGAGAGCACCAATAATGAAATATTGTCACGAGGAGATGACTTGAATGATTCCACTACATTGATTGAAATTGACAGCACCAATAATGAAATATTGTCACAAGGAGGAGATGACTTGAATGATTTTTTTGATCAATCTCTTGATGGCGAATTTATTGAGTGTTTGGAGACCATAGAGTTACAAGAATCATCATTGGAGACTTTTAATGAGGACATTGCTGATGAGGACATGTTACTAGTTCTTTCAAATTTAGAAAATTCTGAAGAATAAATTTATATTTAGAAATCAAAAATTGTTTGAGACATTATTCATTTTTATTTTTAATTTATGAGGTTGTAGCGAAGTGATTGTAGTATAAAATGAGACTTATAGTATAGAGTGCAACATTTTTATGTTACATGGTAAGTTTACTCATATTTACTTCCCTTCTGCCACTATATTATCTCCAATGTGTATTTGACATCTCTTCTTCATCTCCGGCCTCCTTTCTCTCACTGTGTGTCTCCGATGCATCTTATCGCTGCTATTTTGTGTAATTACAGAAGAGAGTAAAATAAAATAGTTCGGAACGTGAAAAGGGGGCAAAGTAGAGTACTCCTCACCCCCTAGGCCTTTTTAGGCGGTCCCAAAAGGATCAGTTTCTGCTTTCCTGAGAGATTATGGTATGAGTTCCATATACCACAATAACTTGCATTACAACATGCAAGATATCTATCTCCTATTACCAACTTTTGGAGATATTCGCGCTAAGCGCGAATATCTCCAAAAAGTAACACCTGCCCTGAGCAGTTCTTAGCCATGTTATCCAATGGGAGGTGGATAACATGGCTAAGAGCATTAGCTCGGTAATGCATGAATATCGCTGAGTTTTTAGCGATATTCATGCATTGCGGCCGTTTATTATCGCATTTGCGATAAACCTTGGTAATAGCAAGGTTTATCTTCGATAATTTCTGACGATGCTTAGTGGTAAAAAATTGGTTGGTAAGCATCGTTAGTGATAAATATCGCTTAACTTTGGTAATATGCCCCAACATCTGTTAACGTTCGATTCGAAGGAAATGAGGAAGTGTTGAAAAACATTGTCTGCGCCATCTTGCCTTTTTTGAAATGCCACACTTTTGTCGTGCACGGCAGCCATTTTAGATGTCTTGACCAGACCCACTCTCTGCATGCTGTCGATTCGTAGCATGGCTCCTCACCCATGCAAGCATCTTCCCTAGGCACTGGTCACCACAGCTCTCTGTCTCATGCATGGGCAATAAACCTCCCCCCATCTGCGCTGCTCTTCCCTGAGAATCACACTCTGTGCCCGCCCGACACCTCCCTTTCGCCCTATTCACTACCGCACCCTCTGACACTCCTCTTTCTCTGTGTCCGATTGTCCAGGCTATCAGCTAGCCCTGCAGATGTAGTTTATGGCCCCAGCTGTAAAGAATCACCCCTCTTCAAAGGAGTTATAGTAGATCAAGGCCCACACCCGATGAGATCCGTCACACCACACGTGTTCCTACTATCTGAAAACCATCCTGTATTGTGATTGGGGAGGGGACCGAGCCTGAAGCGGAAGATTCCAGGAATGACTCTTTGTACATCAAAGTTTTTACAATTATGTGTCACATTAAAAATATATAGCACTCCAACAAAGTAGTAGGAATATAAAACTTTAATAACATATAAATATATACAAGAAAACAAAAACAGTAAAAACATTTAAACAACGAAGAGACCGTGGCAATTTCTTTTGAATTATCCAATAGATTTATTGAAATTGACCGCACCAATAATGAAATATTCTTGTCAGTAGCGGTCTGTTGTGCGAATAGTTCCAAGGCAGCAGAACGCGCTGAAATCTAGATGGCACGAAAGTGATGTCTAGTAAGTTGCCGCCCAGCAAAAAACGGCGTGGGGCGCCGCGGGGGTGAGTGAGTCCAGTAGGCACCACAGCTATTCTTACCGGCATTGCAGAATTACTGCTGGGGACAATGCCTGTGCTGTAGCAGGGTCACAGCAGAAACAAAAAGGATTCTGTTGAAGATGTTGTTGGTTTTCAATTTGAAAACAGTTCTGGTGTCAACTGCTATGCTAATGTAGTGGTTAATGTTTTGTTTGCTCTAGAAAATGTAAAAGAGGGGGAGGCAGTCCAAAGTTCCGTTAAAAGGGCAAAGGAAAGGATCGGTGGTTTGAACTATCAGTCAAAAAGGGGAGGGGGTGCAATAATTTTTCCTACCGGGTCACACTGTGCTTTCACCGGAAGTGAGGTCTGCAGGATTCTAGTAATTCAAAGTGAGGCTGGCGCCAGCATGGGAGCGCCGACGTCCCGCGGATACAGTTTCGTCACTCCACGGGCGATCATGGCAGTCATTCCCCATCGGGGGTCGGAGACTCCCGCGGCTCCTCTAGAATCTTCAAGGTCGTGGAGGACTACGGTGGTGGAGTCAACCAGTGACCGGGCCATTTCTTTATGCTGGGCCCGCTCTTGCCAGGTCGACCGCCATTTTGAGAGTTCGGCAGCTACCGGCGATCGCGGGGTCACATGAGCGGACGGGCTCCACCCTGCCGGGCGAGACGTTGCAGCATGGCCACAGTGGAAGAACCCTTTTCCGGGCGCCTGGAGCGCTGAGGGTGCAGCTGGGAAGCCTCCACCTGGGGAGGCGGGAGAGGCCTGTTCGCACCGTCTCTCCCTCCCAGTGCACCCCACGGCGTCTCGCTTGAGATTTGTTATGGCCGGACCAGGCGATGAGGACGAGGGGGGGGGGGGGTCGGAGGCATGTGCAAGACATCCCCCCCCAGTGTTGTCGCAGCCATTATAAAAGAAAGAAGTGTCCCATCCGTCTTCGGGCCGGGCTTCCGGTGGATGTCGGCCGGACGCCCCTGGCTCTGGCCCCATGAACGGGTTTCTTGGTTTATCGGCTGCAGCCGGATCCCGTCGGCCTCGGCCCCCCGACCGTTGGTGGTCGGACCGGAAGAGCATGTGGCGGGACTACCTGCAACTCTCAAGGGCCACCGCGGCCGGACTGGGAGAGAGAGGGGAGGGTCGAGGAGACATTCCCCCCCCTGCAACTGTTCAGCGTTGTAAAGGCAATCCCCTGGCCGGGTCCCGATGGCCTCGGCCTCTCCTCCGGCTACACCCTACGTTAGGATCTCCTGGCCGAGGCGTGGCAGCAGGACCTGCCTTATATGGGCTGCTCCCGGCTGGGCGTAGCCGGAACCCTGCCCCACCTTGGAAGTTTCCAGAGTGGGGGTGGATGTTCTACTGACTTGCATTTTCCCTAGTCTATCGATTTTTTTGGCGTGGCAGCGAGGGGTGATTTGGTTTCTCTTACTGTTTTTCTGGTCTCTCACCACTGGCATATTTTAACGTTTTCTTGTTTCTAGGACATTAATAGGTTTTATCATTACGTTATGTTATCGTTTCTTTGTTCGTTGTTTAATAAAAGTTCATGTTCATCAGTGGCCTACTGATTTTCGTTTTCCTATTTTTTTCTTTCCAGGTTGTTTCATGGTAAAGATTCTGTTAACAGGATACAGTGATCACTTCGTTATTATTGCATATGTCCTTTTCACTAGGGGTGCTCTCTGGTCGGACCAGATGACGTATCTCTAGTAAATGGTCCGGGTGAAAAAGGTGCATCAATCAGTGGGGAGTAGATAGGCATGACAGATTACAACGGGGGAGAAAGGTCCGCATTACGTACCCTTTCACTACTTGCAAAGATTTTCCTACGTTTATTTGCAAACAGGGAATACCTCCAAAAAGAACTAATTCCCAAACAGTCAATGTTCGGACAATCAATCAATCAATGAGGAATGAAATAGGTACGACGTGTTAAAGGCTTGCGTTACCTACCCTTCACTATCTGCAAAGGGAGAGAGAATATTCCTATTCTTCCTCGTTTGCAGGTAGAGAAGATCCTTAAGAGAATTAACTTCGAACAATTCAATGCTCGATTGAAACAATCAACAAGGGGTACTGTGAACACAAATGAACGCCGCTTATATACATACGCATTGCTATTTTCAACAGGTTGTTCCTAATGTTTCTATTTTAGCGAGGTCAAAAAGAGATCCCATTAGTGGCCTACTGATTTTGCTCGATTCCTTTTGTTTTTTTACACGATTTTTCGCTATCTGCAAAGACTAAACAGAGTATTGCGACTCTGTGCTTGTTTGTAAATAGAGAATGAACCAAAGAGAACAATCAATCAAATGGAGAGAGAAGCAGGCACGACGGATTACAAAGGGGGCAAAGGGCTGCGTTAACTACCCTTCACTATCTGCAAAGAGAGAGTACTCCTAATAGAAATGAGGGGTGGGGGGCAGCATTCAAAGCAGATCAGTGTGCATAAACACGAAAATGTTTTTACTTACCACGTACTTGACATTCGACAGCTTATGATATTTGCTATTAAAAAACCATTGAAATTCACTGAAAAAACCATAGGTTATAGACCATATATAGTTAGGAATTAGCATTTACAAAACCTTGAAAATTCACTGAAAAAACCATAGGTTATACACCATATATAGTTAGGAATTAGCATTTAAAAAACCTTATTTTACTCACACAAAACCATTGAAATTCCATATATAGTTAGTTGCACTAACTATATATCGCGCACCCGCAATCCACTGCTGATCATGTCACATATTACATCATTCATGACATGGTCAGTGACATCACTGATGACATCACTGATGACATCTCAAATGACATCACTGATGAGATCACTGATGACATCATTCAGTGACTGTGTGTTTCTGTAAAGTTTAAATATGTTTTACATATTGAAGAATGAGTAGATGTATAAGTGTCTGGACGAAGGATTTAGTAGGTGCATGACTGAATGTATGAGTGAGTGATTAAATGTGTCTCACTGAGTGCATGGGTTAGTGACTAAACTGTCTTAATTTGTGCATCATTATGTCTGTTTTTCTGTAAACTGCTGCATGTGTTGATCAGTAGCTATATGATTAACTATATGGGTTATTGATTGATTGTCCAAGTATTTGTATAGGAGACTGAGTGTGTGTGTGGCTGGCTGGGAGGTGTGTGACTCTGTGCAGATCAATGTGTACTTGTATCAATGATTGTATAAGAAAGTAAGTATGTGTTAGTATATGTTTGAAAATGTAAGGTGCTCTATGTTTAACTGTATAGACAAGAAAATGGAAGTGTGATTGATTCTTTACAGGACTGACTAGGTGTGTGAGTAACTCCATGGATGAGTGGCAGAGTGTAAGTGTCTGTATAGGTGTATGAGTGCATATGATAGTGTTGTAAAGATGAGTGATTGTATGTATGAATGATTGTATGGGTGAATGAGTGAATGTGTGTGTAGACGTAGGAATCAGTGAGTACGTATGTAGTAACTAGTATTGGTGTGTCAATGGTTTCAAAAATTATACTCTGTATTTAACACTGGGTGAAACAGAGGTTATATTAAAACGTGAGGAAATGCATTGTATTGTCACATGAATGATATCATCAGTGATGTGGTCATTGATGTCAAATGAGATGTCATCAGTGATCTCATCAGTGATGTCATTTGAGATGTCATCAGTGATGTCATCAGTGATGTCACTGACCATGTCATGAATGATGTAATATGTGACATGATCAGCAGTGGATTGCGGGTGCGCGATATATAGTTAGTGCAACTAACTATATATGGAATTTCAATGGTTTTGTGTGAGTAAAATAAGGTTTTTTAAATGCTAATTCCTAACTATATATGGTGTATAACCTATGGTTTTTTCAGTGAATATATATATATATTCACTGAAAAAACCATAGGTTATAGACCATATATAGTTAGGAATTAGCATTTACAAAACCTTGAAAATTCACTGAAAAAACCATAGGTTATAGACCCTATATAGTTAGGAATTAGCATTTAAAAAACCTTATTTTACTCACACAAAACCATTGAAATTCCATATATAGTTAGTTGCACTAACTATATATCGCGCACCCGCAATCCACTGCTGATGATGTCACATATTACATCATTCATGACATGGTCAGTGACATCACTGATGACATCACTGATGACATCTCAAATGACATCACGGATGACATCACTGATGACATCTCATTTGACATCAATGACCACATCACTGATGATATCATTCATGTGACAATACAATGCATCTCCTCACATTTTAATATAACCTCTGTTACACTCAGTGTTAAAAACAGAGTATAATTTTTGAAACCATTGACACACCAATACTAGTTACTACATACGCACTCACTGATTCCTACGTCTACACACACATTCACTCATTCACCCATACAATCATTCATACATACAATCAATCATCTTTACAACACTATCATATGCACTCATACACCTATACAGACACTCACACTCTGCCACTCATCCATGGAGTTACTCACACACCTAGTCAGTCCTGTAAAGAATCAATCACACTTCCATTTTCTAATCTATACAGTTAAACATAGAGCACCTTACGTTTTCAACCATATACTAACACATACTTAGTCTCTTATACAATCATTGATACAAGTACACATTGATCTGCACAGAGTCACACACCTCCCAGCCAGCCACACACACACTCAGTCTCCCATGCAAATACTTGGGCAATCAATCAATAACCCATATAGTTACTCATATAGCTACTGATCAACACATGCTGCAGTTTACAGAACAACAGACATAATGATGCACAAATTAAGACAGTTTAGTCACTAACCCATGCACTCAGTGAGACACATTTAATCACTCACTCATACATTCAGTCATGCACCTACTAAATCCTTCGTCCAGACACTTATACTTCCACTCATTCTTCAATATGTAAGACATATTTTAACTTTACAGAAACACACAGTCACTGGATGTTGTCATCAGTGATGTCATCCGTGATGTCATTTGAGATGTCATCAGTGATGTCATCAGTGATGTCACTGACCATGTCATGAATGATGTAATATGTGACATCATCAGCAGTGGATTGCGGGTGCGCGATATATAGTTAGTGCAACTAACTATATATGGAATTTCAATGGTTTTGTGTGAGTAAAATAAGGTTTTTTAAATGCTAATTCCTAACTATACATGGTCTATAACCTATGGTTTTTTCAGTGAATTTTCAAGGTTTTGTAAATGCTAATTCCTAACTATATATGGTCTATAACCTATGGTTTTTTCAGTGAATATATATATATATATATATATATATATATATATATATATATATATATATATATATATATTACCTACTGGCGGTCGCCAGTAGGTATATATAGTTAGGATTTTTTCTCTATGGGATTTTTGAAAATTCTATGTCTAATAACTTTGGCGTTTGTGGACGGAATTGGCTGAAATTTTCAGGAAAATGGAACATTTTGTTTCTGAGCAGCCACTGAAAATTTGGGGGGGGTTTGTCAAGGGGGGGCTGAGAAAAAAGGGGGGTCCCAAAACGTGTTTTTCCCATGTTAATTTCCATAGGGCGGTTGGCCTCACTTTTAGCCCGAACGGCTGGATGGATTTGCACGAAACTTGGGAAAATTGTAGCGACTGGTAGCCCGATGTGCCTTTGCTAGGTCTCAATATATGTGATCCAGTGGATTTTGAGAAATTAACGTTCAAAAAAAGATATATATCTGTAAGCGCGCTCCGGGCAGCGCTCCGGTTCGCGTACCTGACGCGTAACGGAACTTCGCGTAGCGAAGCTGATTGGCTCTCCGGTGTCTGTCAACATTCTAAGCAGTCCGGAGCGGCCGCCATCTTGTCTCTCGGTAGGATCGAGAGACAAGAGGAGGCAAAAACAAAGGGGGAAATGACCATGAGGGGGCATAGTAGATCCTCCCTGACCCCCTAGGTTTGATGTGGAGGCTTTAAAAGGGCCCCGCGGGGCAAAAAAAAAAATAATAATTGGTGTTTTTTTTGCGTGGGGAGCGCCCGGTACGCGCACCGGGAAGCGCTCTGGGGAGCGTACTATAAGGAAAATAGAATGATAGACTTTTCAAATATTGTATGTTAATTGATTGTTTGTTTTGTTGATTTTTTTTATTTCTTTATTTTTTAAGCAATTATTTATTATTGTCATTGTGTTTCAAAATTTAATAAAATGTCTAATATTTCACTGTCTGAAATGTCGTTATTTTCATTGAACATAGCTTGTAATGTTTGAGTGTGTAATATGTCCTCATTTTCAAGGAGGACATCTACTGATTGCACACATTGCAGTAGTTCTTGGTCCCAAGTTTCATCCATAAATTCAATGTCATTTGGATCAATGATTTCTTGGTTGGTCTCTGCAAGGACAATTTCAAATGAAACTTTCTGTTCGCCTTCCATTTTGTCTGAAATTTGCATAAAAAAATATATATTAGTAGAGATAGGGCACTGTTGGGATTAATTTTAGATAGGCAGTTTTTAACAGTGAATTTATCTTTGGGCAGTGTATAGTATCAGAGTGGAAGTAGGAATATAAAAAAGTGTATGTGATTTAACGTAAGTAAATTCATAATTATACAAGAGAAGCCTAAGTCCATCCATAACTATAACAGAGAAGTCTATCTAAATCTATAACTACTACAGAGGGATAGTATATAACTATCAGAAAAAGTTTACCATATTAACTTAAAGTGCACAATATACTTCAGTTTTTAAAATAACAACTTACCTTTAAAAAGAAGTTGAAGTTATTAGTGAAAATCCTATTGAAATGTACACCAGGAAGTAGTAGTCAAAATGGCTGTGTTTCCTTCTCTTCCTTTATATATATTCAGGTACATAACCAATCAAATGTCAGGTAAAAAAAAATAGAAAATGAAAGTAACATTTTAATTGGTTGTCAATTCCAACAGATGTGTTTTGTGAAGTAATTTACCTCAGGGTATTTAGAGAGGTCTACAGGCTAAATGGCTAAATGGAATTCCAACCAAATTTGTGAAAATGGTAGGGATTGGTATGTAGTATGAGCTAATCTATATTTGGTGAAAGTGTCTCCAGGGTTTCTTCTGTAAATTACTTTCCCACCTTTTTTGATGGAGCGCTTCCCGGTGAGCGCCCCGGTACGTGAACCGGCAGCGTTACGGGAGTCCACCATTTTGTGTTTCGGTCGAATTAAGATACAAGATGGAGGGCAGATAATGTTCAGAATGGGTAGAAGGGGGCACGGTAGATGTATCTTGACCCCCTAGGTTTTCTGAGGGTGGCTGAGGAGGCCCATATGTGCGGGAAAAAAACATTTTTTTTAAAAATTTTGTGCGGTTAGCTTCCGGTTCGCGTACCGGGTAGCGCTCCGGGGAGCGTAATTTGTTGAAAATTTGTGAAAAAAGTTAGAGTAAAATAATAATTGTGAGTGATCAGATGTAGGGTAGCTCTGAGAAGAGCTTTTGGGTTTATGGTACATTTAGGTACTTATAAGTAGGTACCAATGCACAGTCTTAAATTCAAAATGAAAACTCTGTTGCCCTCATCTGAGAAGTGAACTCCATCTCCTCTGTAGATATCTTGCATGTAGTAACGCAAGTTATTGTTGTACATGGAGCCCATTCCATGGTCTCTCATGTAAGCTGAAACAGATTTGTTTACATGCTTCCTCGACTTCTCAATTTGTGGACAAAATTGGTTCGACCACCTCCATTTCTGTCTTTGGCATATATTTGAATATACCAAGGCAGTTTGAGGAAAAAGTGCCATCAATTGCTCTAAGGTGTCCTTTAAAAGCATTTCCAGACCTACACCAGTCAAAGTGCCCAAGTCATTTCCTCCACAGTGCACAATTAACAGGTCAGGTTTAGGCAAATGCATAAAGGTTTTCACCAATGGTATCAATTGGTGACATTTTAATCCTCTGTGGCCAAACCACTTAATTTCCACATCTTGTAAATTGAGGTTAGGTAAATTTCTGTTCTCAGCATACCTTTGAGCCCAGTAGATGTAACTATGTCCAACAATCCAGACAGAAAACATGGTGAGAGGAGGTTCTGCTGCAGTCAGATGAAGTGTGGCAATGAAATGGGAGTTGAAAAAATAAGAGTTTAAAATGAAAAAAACTGTGGAGTTTCTGTGTTAAGGAAGCAGTAGCAGTGATTGGTGGATTTTGATTGCTGAAAACAGAAAGTTAGGGTGCATGGATGTGTTGTTTGAAAGGTGTAATTTGAATGGTCAAGAAAAAATCATTTAATGAAAGATTGCACTGGATACGCAGGTGCACTGGGAGTTCAGAGTTCAATTGAAACATTGTTGTGTGAACTTGCAAACATGAGAGGTCTTTCAGGAGGTGGTTGCTATGCAAAAAAGGCAGAAAGGCCAGAGGGGGGAAGGGTGTTGATTTGAAAAAAGTGAGGGAAGAGTTTTGATTGGGTGACATGAGAGATATGTGTGATGAGTTACAGCATTTCTGTGCTTTTCATAGCTGCAGACTCTGGAGTGCATAGCTTTTGCTCTGCTAAAGACAATTTGGTGTGTTTCTGAGACTGTTTTGAAACTCATAAAGTATTTGCTAAGGTGAGAAAAGATTCATTTAATTTAGGTAGAGAATAGTATGGTTTAGGGAGAAAATTATGAAGAAAGTTGTGTATTTAAAATGTTGCTTTGTGTCAAGTGTTTTACAAATAGATTTTGTTTCTTTGTGTTACATAGCCATGTTAAAAGTGATGCAAAAAAAGTGCAAGGGTCTTACAAAAATGCGTTCATGTGTCTTAGGGTATTTTAACTCACTTCCCCATGAATGTATGAATATAATTGCTTTACAAGATGTGTTTAAAAACGTTTTTGAAAATCAATTAGGTTTCTTGATATGTACTGCTAGAGTGTCATAGGTTGCTTGGGGCATATTTTCAAGGCTTTTGACTTCCTTTGATGTAATTTTTCCCATTTTAATTTAAGACCTTTCCCTGTGGTGCAAGGTCCTTGTAAATACGCCCCCATCTGTGCTTGGCAAATTTAGATCTTGATTATTTGACTTACATAGCCATGTTAAAAGTGATCTAAAAATGGAGCAAGGGCTTAAAAAAAACGCTTTCATGTGTCTTAGGGTATTTTAAGTAACTTCCCCATGAATGTATGAATATAATTGCTTTACAAGTTGTGTTTAAAAACGTTTTTTGAAATCAATTAGGTTTCTTGATATGTAATGCTAGAGGTTCATAGGTTGCTTGGGGCATATTTATAAGGCCTTTGAGTCTCTCTGATGTTATTTTTCCCATTTTAATTTAAGACCTTTCCCTGTGGTGCAAGGTCCTTGTAAATACGCCCCCATCTGTGCTTGGCAAATTTAGATCTTGATTATTTGACTTACATAGCCATGTTAAAAGTGATCTAAAAATGGAGCAAGGGCTTAAAAAAAACGCTTTCATGTGTCTTAGGGCATTTTAAGTCACTTCCTGATGAATGTAGGTATATAATTTATTTAGATGATGTGTTTAAAAACGATTTTTGAAATCAATTAGGTTTCTTGATATGTAATGCTAGAGCTTCATAGGTTGCTTGGGGCATATTTATAAGGCCTTTGAGTCTCTCTGATGTTATTTTTCCCATTTTAATTTAAGACCTTTCCCTGTGGTGCAAGGTCCTTGTAAATACGCCCCCATGTGTGCTTGGCAAATTTAGATTTTGATTTTTTGACTTACATAACCATGTTCCATACAGTTGTAACCTTCTGCGTAGTCTTTGATATGCTAGACTCCATCTGCACTATGAGATACCTAAGCAAAGGAAACACAGGTGATGTGATTGTGAAATGAGGAAAAGAAACTCCACATTTTTCAATTACATCACATGTGTTTCCTAAGTTTACGAATGACATTGTGCAGATGAGGTTTAGGTCTGTCCACGGACACAGAAAAGGTCTGGCCTTTGTTCAAGAGTGAAGTGGACATGACTTACTTCATTGGTAGGCCTTCACATGTATTATCTCCTCTGTACTCTTCAAAAAGCGTAAATTTCATCTGCAACCCTGAGTAGGCCTCACCTCAAACAAATCTCTGGATAGGCCACACTTTATCGTCATCCTGAATCAATCATTTAAAATGTTAGGGACAGATTTATGATGTTGTAAGCTTATTTTGCGTCACTGTGCGTGACTTTTGTGACGCAGCGGCGGTGCAAAAGATTTGCTATGTGGCGATATATTTACAACTTGATGCATCTAGGCAGATGTGTCATGCTGTAAAGTACCGTGCCACATGAAACTGATGCAGCAGTGATGCAAAAGATGCACCATGTTGCAAGACAGGCCTCATTTCATCTCCAACAAGATAAGAAGCTGAATCTTCTGTAAATGTGAAAATTGTTGTATACACTGCTCAACTTATGTGTACTCTTTGATATGCTAGAGTCCATCTGCACTATGAGATACCTAAGCAAAGGAAACACAGGTGATGTGATTGTGAAATGAGGAAAAGAAACTCCACATTTTTCAATTACATCACCTGTGTTTCCTAAGTTTACGAATGACATTGTGCAGATGAGGTTTAGGCCTGTCCACGGACACAGAAGAGGTCTGGCCTTTGTTCAAGAGTGAAGTGGACATGACTTACTTCATTGGTAGGCTTTCACATGTATTATCTCCTCTGTATTCTTCAACAAGCGTAAATTTCATCTGCAACCCTGAGTAGGCCTCACCTTAAACAAACCTCTGGATAGGCCACACCTTATCGTCATCCTGAATCAATCATTTAAAATATTAGGGACAGATTTATGATAGGTGTATGCCTCTTTTGCGTCACTGTGCGTCACTTTTGTGACGCAGCGGCGGTGCAAAAGATTTGCTATGTGGTGACATATTTACAACTTGATGCATCTAGGCAGATGTGTCATGCTGTAAAGTCCCGTGCCACATGAAACCGATGCAGCAGTGATGCAAAAGATGCACCATGTTGCAAGACAGGCCTCATTTAGTCTCCAACAAGATAAGAAGCTGAATCTTCTCTAAATGTCAAAATTGTTGTATTCACTGCTCAACTTATGTGTACTATTTGATATGCTAGAGTCCATCTGCACTATGAGATACCTAAGCAAACGAAACACAGGTGATGTGATTGTGAAATGAGGAAAAGAAACTCCACATTTTTCAATTACATCACCTGTGTTTTCTAAGTTTACGAATGACATTGTGCAGATGAGGTTTAGGTCTGTCCACGGACACAGAAGAGGTCTGGCCTTTGTTCAAGAGTGAAGTGGACATGACTTACTTCATTGGTAGGCTTTCACATGTATTATCTCCTCTGTACTCTTCAACAAGCGTAAATTTCATCTGCAACCCTGAGTAGGCCTCACCTCAAACAAACCTCTGGATAGGCCACACTTTATCGTAATCTTGAATCAATCATTTAAAATGTTAGGGACAGATTTATGATAGGTGTATGTCTCTTTTGCGTCACTGTGCGTCACTTTTGTGACGCAGCGGTGGTGGAAACGATTTGCTATGTGGCGACATATTTACAACTTGATGCATCTAGGCAGATGTGTCATGCTGTAAAGTTCTGTACCACATGAACCCTGCGTCAGTTCTCATATAGGTGTTTTGTTGCAAGGTATGCATTAATTTGCATGAAAGCCCTGTAAAAGTAACACAGTGAAATTTAGAAGATTTCACTGAGTCAGCTTTATAGCATTGCTGAATCAAATCCTTACACCTGTTTGAAACAGGCATAAGAAGTGATGCACCATGCAATGTGAGGCTTCCTCCTGTGCATTGCAGTAGACATGTCGCGCTTATGACGTGATTCCTGCAATGTGCTGCTTTTGCGGCACAGATGTGTGACGCATCTGTGCTGTTTTTGCTCAATGGTGCTCCACATTGTAAATGCGGCACACTATGGGTGGCAGAGCAGCGGTGCACATTAACTGGTGCATCCGTGGGGATGCGCCACTTAGCATAAATCTGCCCTTGTACATTTAAGTATGAGCAGGGGACACAGAGTCGGTTAGGCTTATCCAAGGTTAAGAAGAGATGAGTCCTGTTCACTGAAAACTTGGACATAGGCCTCACCTCCTCAGCATCGCTGGACATGGCTAAATAATAGCTGCAAATTGTTACTCTTGTTAAACAATTTTACTATTATAATATCTGAGATTTGTCTCTTACTCTGCAACATCTCATTGTTGTTCTCTTTCTTTAAAGATAACGACAACATCAACCATCAGTGACAATCAGCAATCAGTTGATCTCGACCTCATCATTGAACTTGTAATTGAAACGTCAGTGGAAGTAGATCCCTTGGATGATTTAAATCCTGAGGATGATGAAGAACATGATGAGGATGCCGATTTGTCAGAAATTGTATGACATAGGGTGGGAAGCTGACTTGCTTGAGCCTATGGAACTATAAACATTTATTTTTAAAATTTACAATAAATGAAAAGTAAAAATGTAAACCGTTTCTTTTAAAAATAAACACACCTTTAAAAACAGGTTATGTGTAGTGTCTTCAATAAAATATTAAAATATGCTCATAAAATTAGATCAGATTCACATATAAAACAGGACAGGTAAAATGAAGAAGAATTCCATTTCTTTTCTGATATTTGTGTATTCTAAATTTGCCAAAGCACTAAAAAATATTCTATGTAAAAATGTCAAGTAGTGTGTTAAGTTTTTGATGACTGTTATTGATTTACTGTTTGGTAATAGTGGTTAATAACATTTTTTATTATATTTTACCACAGATTCAACTGCAGATCATTTCAAATTTTGAGAATGCCAACTAAGGATAGAATGAGAAAGGCTACAAAACGTCAAAGACAGCAGGTCCATCATTTACTGCAGCAGTCCTCTACAATAAAAAATTGTGAAGTCACCAAGAAAGCACCGGGTAAGACCACGAAAACATTCATAAGAAACATTTCTAGAAAAAAAAGTAGTGCTACAGAAAATGTTTTTGTCCAGAAAAAGAGAAGCAATTTAAACGGAAAGGAAAGGCCAATCAAAAATGTTACTGCTAGAGCAAGAGATAACTCTGTGCATGATAGTAGAAGGAAACAACAGTTTAGGGACATTCGTAAATGAATGTTCCGCAACAGGATAATTGGCAATTTGTTAAAAAATATTAAGAAAGGTCAACAGAAAGTGGTTTTTTATAAGAGAAAAAAAAAAGTTGAGAAAGTTATTGATCAGGCATTTGACATTAAACGAAAGTTATTTATTTTGATAATCAATAGAATTAGGAAGCTAAACAAGGCAATTTATGATTTCAAAAGAAATAGTAGATGGAAGAGAACAGTTAATCGTAGTAATTTTTGTGAAGTTTTTTCCGGAGAATGGATGCATAGTTCAAGTTGTGAGGCATTTTTCAATGAGGAGAGTTATTTCCAGGATAATGATTTGGTGCATGCAGTTGACACCAGCGGTCGAGCTTATGAGGTGAAAGATGGTTGTCCAGTTGAAAAAGAAAAACTTGTGACAACAGAGGCAGAAGAGATGTTAGGTAATGAGGTTTTAGGAAGACGTCCTAAGGGACCTGTGTACACCTGGAAGTGTAGTAGTATTTGCAGTGTGCGACAGGATTCCATCAATTTGCTTTGTGATTTTGTACGGACATTTAATAAGAAAAGTTTGAAGCTGAAAATGAAGTTGTTGCAAGAATTAGATCCTTGCAGAGTGAGAGAAGTGACAGGTTTGCATGGTCATTCACTGGCTTGTCTTTCCAGGAGAGTATGCCAGAGTGTTTTTCATCATTTCAGGATGCTAGCAGTGCATCATAATAAAGTGAGGAAATTAGTTAGAATGTTGTATTATGCTAAGAGTCCAGCAGTTATGCTTAAACAATTATGCGCTGCTCTTTTGTATGGTTCTGAAATAGATGTGAAGAATATGTGTGAAGAAATTGAGTTTTGTTACTTTGGAAGTAAAGAGGAGAATGTTGAAATTGACCCAGAAGAAGAGGGTAATGTGGAAGATAGTGTACAGGTTTCCAGTACAGATAATTTTCAGAAGGAAATTGCCACGTTTCAGGTGAAATCAAGTGAGAGGCCTAATTTCACTTGTGTGTGTTGTCGACGCACTTATTATAAGAATCAGACTAAGTTAGTGGATTTATATGCAAAAAGTGAAAGGGAAAATAATAGTGAATGGAAGGATTTCGCTACATACTTGATGGTAGAAAATTGTTTTGATTTGCGATCGGATCAACGTGTGTGTACTTATTGTTGTAATAAATTAAATCAAAACCAGATGACTGCTAGAGCGGTTCATAATAATCTGGAATTGGTTGAGATTCCTTCTGAATTGAAGGATTTAAATACTTATGAATTTATTTTGATTCAAAGTTTCCATCCCTTTCAGGCTATTGTAAGAATGGAGCCAAAGACAGGGAAATTGCCTCCATCAGATTTACAGAGAGGATTAAAGGGAAGAGTTGTTTATTTGCCTCTAGAATTGAAGAAAAACATTAACACAATTGGAGTAGAAAAAGTGGAAGAGGAACCTCTGGTTATCTTAGTTAATGGGGTTCCGACAAAGAATAAACAAATATGGCAAGATTTAGTGGATGTTAGGAAAGTCAAAAAGGCAACATTGTATTTGAAAAAAAATAATAAGTACTATAAGAATGTATATGTTGCAGAAGAGGAAGTAAGTGAGGAAGAGGATAGCGATTTGTGGGCTGGTCAAATTGAGAAAGTAGAACCCTCTAAAAGTGAAGAAATATATGAACATTATAGTGTTCATCCTTTGCATTCCAAGGAAGTCATGGGGAATGCTATTGAGTTGTTTCAAATGAAACAAGCCAAAGGGAGTCCCATTAGTGTCTGGGAGGAAAGTTTGGAAGCTCGGTGTTTCCCACAGCTATTTCCAACAGGTCAAGGAGGAAGATATGATGAGCGACCTTATCAAATTCCTGCTTCTGAATACCGGAGTTTACGATTGTATGCAGAAGATGCTAGGTTTCGACAATGCATTCCCTATTTGTTTCATCTCCTGTTTGAAAGCGATCTGTCTGGACTGTCATATGCAGTGAACCACATCTTGAAAAGTGGTATACAGATGCAAAATATCTCGGCAAGTGACTTTATGGATAAAGTCAATGTCCAAGACAGTATTTTGGATTGTCACCTGATTAATCTCATGGCGTGTCAGCGTGGTACTAATGAGTACTGGTACCGTCGTCATGGTGATTTAAAATGTATGCTGAGGAACTTAGGAACTCCCACATGGTTCCTCACTCTGAGCTGTGCCGAGTATGGCTGGGAAGACTTACTTGAATTTCTACGAGAGGCAAATGGAAACATCGAAAACATTGAATTCAAGACACCCGGAGAACTGTGCTCTTTGGATCCAGTGAATGTATGCAGGTACTTTAATCATAGATTTGAAGCTATGATGTCTTTCATCATGAATAAGAAGAATCCACCTCTTGGAGAGGTGTTGAATTTCTTCTGGAGAAAGGAGTACCAAGCAAGAGGTGCTCCTCATATACATATGCTGCTGTGGATCAAGGATGCACCTACATTTCGAACAGATCCAGAAGACTTAGTGATGAGTTTCATAGAACAGTATTCTACATGTGCTGTTCCAAACGCAAAGGAGGACAAAAGCCTAAGAGAACAAGTTCTATGCTTCCAAAGCCATCGTTGCGGAAAGTACTGTCGTCGTAAATTCAGAAACAAGGACAAGTTCTACACCAAATGTCGTTTCGCCTTTCCACGACCGGTGATTTCTAAAGGAAGAGTGAACAGTTTGATGTCTTCGCTGCGACATAATGTGATGAAGAAATCACCTAAAAACACATACAATTTGAAGAGGAATGAAGAGTCTAAGTACATCAACGACTACAACCCAGTGATTTTGTCCATGTGGAATGCTAACATGGATATACAGTTTGTGGCTGATAACTGTATGGCTGTGGCTCGGTATGTGACATCTTACATCACCAAAAAAGAAAAGACAGAATTGAAGGATATGTGGGAGGACATTTTCCATGAAAAGAGCCTCAGTAAGAAGTTGTACAGTTTCAGTCTGAAGATGTTGTCGCATCGAGAAATCGGAGCTTACGAATGTTCTGACCGGTTGTCTTCAGCAAGTCTCTATGCCAAATCTAGGAGTATCGTTTGGGCGAGTCTTGGTCTTGCTGCAACGCGTAATCGAGTTCTGAAACCTGTGCTGGAAATTGAGTATTTGGCGGAAAAGGAGCCAAACAGTACTGACATTTTGAAGACCAACATGTTGGATACATATTATCCAAATCGAAGCAGTCACCTTGAGAATGTTTGTCTGTATGAGGTTCTACAAAATTACATATTCAAGAGGAACATCAAAGAAGATATTGATAAAGGAGTGTATGCTGTAATTGGAAGTGAGGGATGTCTGGTCAAGCAAAGAAAATGCCACTTGGTAAACCATCGAAAATTGAGTGGCGAATCTCCTGAAAAAAAGGAGTTTTTCTATTTAGCACTTTTGCAACTTTTCAAGCCTTGGCGTGCAGAAGAGGAACTGCTTGGAGATTTCCTCTGTTACGAAGACTCTTTCACTGCCGCCAAGGAGACCATAGAATGTCCTGCTTTTCCCAAATATGTAGAAATGTTGAATGCGGAAATCGAGCAGGAAGCAACGATTGCAGCCGAGATTGCCAGAGACAGTTCTCAGGACAGTCAGAGTTCTGTTTCATTGAGTCAGGATCCACTAGGAGGACCTGTTATCGAAAATGAAGCTGCCACTGCCATGAATGAAGTGGAAAGAGCCATGGCACATGCTCAGGAAAGACAACTCAACGTTGAGCAGAGGAAAATATATGACGAAGTTACCAAGCAAATTGATCATGGATTAAGTCATGAGAAGAAAGAGTGCTCATGTACGTCGTTGAAGCCTGTCCGACTGTACGTGAGTGGAGAAGCGGGAACTGGAAAGAGTTTCCTCATTAAAGCAATTTCATGTTATTTGAAGGAAAGGACTGAGTCATCGCTGTCTTTTGTTGTCACCGCTCCAACTGGACTGGCAGCACATAACATTAAAGGTATTACTTTGCATCGCCTACTGATGCTGCCAGTGGAGCATGATAACAAATTACAATACCACAAGTTATCTGGAGATGCTTGTTGTGAAGTTTCAAGAGTCTTGAGGAAAATGAAACTTCTTATCATTGACGAAGTAAGCATGGTTTCCAATGTCATGCTTGCCTTTGTGCATTTGAGAATGCAAGAAGTTCTTAAAACAGAGTATGATGTGTTATTTGGTGGCAAACACATCATTATTTTCGGAGATCTTCTGCAGCTGACACCAGTGAAAGGACAACCTGTGTTCAAAATGCTCATGCACGAAGATACCAGGAAGTGCCTAGGGAGCATTGGCAACGTCAATATATGGTTAAACTTCAATTATGCTGAACTGCATGAAAATATGCGTCAGGCGAAGGATGAAGTTTACAAGAATATTCTACAAGATGTTAGAATTGGAAAAGTGACCGAGCATGGGAAAGAAGCTTTACATGCACGATTACTGTCAAATTTATATCCAGAACAAGACGTTGTGCCTGAGAATATTTTTCAGAAAATTACTGAGAAGAAATCTGGAATATGTTTGATGCCAACTCTTGCAGAATGTGCCATCTTCAACAACAAAATGTTGCATTTAGAAAACCAAGAGATTGTGAAACTGGAAGCTATTGACAGAGTAGAGCATATGGGATCAACAATTATTTTGTCTGAGAATTTGAAAACAAAATTGGATTCATTAGAGAAGACTATATCTAAAACTGCAGGTTTTGAAAAGACTCTGAATGTGTGCTTAAATTGCCGTATAATTTTAAGAAGGAATTTACATGTTGAAAGAGGTCTGGTAAATGGATCAATGGGTAATGTTGTTGATTTTGTGAAATACAGAAATAGAGATGGAATTGAATTTTTAAAAATTAAATTTGATGGCATTGAGGAAGTACAGCTAATTGGTCGTTGCTCTGCTAGATTTTTGCTTGTAAAAGACTTATATGTTCGCCGTAAGCAGTTTCCTGTTTGCTTGGCATATGCGGTGACAATCCATAAATCACAAGGTTTAAGTGTAGACAGTGCATTGGTGAATATTGGCAGTTCTGTGTTCAAGGAGGGTATGGCATATGTGGCATTGTCACGAGTTAGAACTTTATCGGGATTGTACTTGATTGAGTGTGATGTCACAAACATTTGTGCGGATCTAGATTGTGTTAAGGAATACAATAGGTTAAGAAGAGAGTATGCGCCACATTTGCCTCAATATCCTTTGTTTGAGAAACGTGTGGTAGGCCGGAAACGAAGAAATTTGACCAATACTAGGGAGGTTGTAGCAAAAAGACGAAAAGTTGATGAACCTGAAACTATAAGCAGAAAGAAAAAGGATTCTGTTGAAGATGTTGTTGGTTTTCAATTTGAAAACAGTTCTGGTGTCAACTGCTATGCTAATGTAGTGGTTAATGTTTTGTTTTCTCTAGAAAATGTAAAAGAAGAGATTGTGGTCAATTCGGATCACAGATTTTGCAGTTTGTTAAATTCTGTGTTAGAGAAATGTAGCACTGATAGAACAAAGTGTGTCTGAAATTCGAAATCTGTTAGACAGATGTTCAGGTCAAAAACAATTCTCTCAAAATATTCAGCAAGATTGTCAGGAGTTTTTAATGTATATGCTTGATGTATTGCATGCTGAAGGTGTAGATGTAGATCACCTGTTTGGGCTTTCTTATCAATGGCAGCATGACTGCGAGAACTGTAGGGTATCAAGTACTACTAGTGTAGACTCAGAAAGATTTATATATTTAACTTTGCCAGACAGTAAATCAGTGTCCTTTAATAAGCTAGTAAAAGCAGCTGATCACAACATGGAGTGTAGCCAATGTAAATCTGAAATGATGTCAACATTATTTATACGAACATATGGCCAGTGTCAAGCCTGTCGTGGTTGCTCCTCGGGATTGGATTGATGCAATAAAGGGGCCCACCTCTAGATCATCCCAAGTCTGGCTAAGGTTGTCACAGACTATTAAGGAGATCAAGCGGGGGAAAAAGAGAGGTCCGGAGGGGAACAGCTGGGCAACTGGAACCGACACCTGCAGATGGAGAAAGCAAGGGATGAGTGGCAGAAGACCCTCAGCTATAACTACTTTATACACTGCGTTACTCCTTTCCTCACCTGCAATAACCTGCAGGTATGCGGATACAAGGGGTGATATACAAGGCTCTTCTACGTCCCCTGGTGTTCCCACCAATATGAGGATGTAGAATACCAGGATGCCTACTAGAAACAAACAGTTACTATCACTCCTTGTTCGGTATGTTCTTACTGATAGGCAATTCCCCCCTCCGAGGAGATGGATGGTTTGCAATATCTAATGTCAGTGTAATAAGCAAACAAGTTATCCCCTATAATGAGTTATCAAGACAGTTCCTGATACCATCAAAGCAAGAACACAATTGCCCAAAATTAAACAAAACACAGCGTCTATGCAGATGCCTCTCTGCATGCGCCAAAATCAGTGATAAAGGAGGTTCCTTGAAGAGAATGCGGCACCTAAGCCTAGGTGTCCTGCAATGATAGGAACTTCCCACTCCTAGTGATTGTTTTGGAGCAGAAACCAAATGAGCACTGCACTTCCGGTTGAAGCACCGCAACACCAGCACCCCCCTTTGGTAACAGAAAACCTGACACACGTTCCCTGCTCAGGATTCGGGCGCTTCCTAAGCCCCTCCGCAGTAATCCGGGAAGCCAGGGGAAACTGCAAACACAACGGGCGCTTCCTAAGCCCCACCGGAGTATTCCACAATATAAGCGATGAGACCTCAGGAACACAACTCGCCAAAACGGGCGATGTCCTGAGCTGTTCCAGCCGGAACAACGGATCAACGAAAGCTGTGAGCCCTTTCCGCTCACCTTCAAAGGATACCATAAAGTACACAGGAACTGCATGCACCGCTAGCTCTCCAAGAGGAATAAACGGCAGCGTCTTCCTCTGCAAGCGCCCTGTTATGCCATTCGGTCGCGCAGCGTCAGTCCAGCGCGCGGCGCAAGGGATCATGGGATTTGTAGTTTGTTGTGGGTTCCTCGCCCGCGCTCGCTGCAGTCAGTGATCTACCAGCGGCCGGGGAATCCTGACAGCCAGTATGTCATTTAAATGTTCCAACGATGTAGGCCTGATGGAACAAAATTGACAACTTTAATTAAAAATGTTGTGGCTTCGCAGTTGTCAATATCAGGAAGGACTTTTGTAACTGCAGCAATTATATATCATGACGGTCCTTCAATAACATCAGGACATTACACAGCTTATTTAAAGTCTAGAAACGGCTGGTCATTCTGCAACGATTCTGTTTTAACTTTAAAAAAAAAATTGCCGTATGACCTTAAAAATTCTTACCTGGTGTTTTTAAAACCAAAATTTTAGGGAAAGAATCTCGGGATGTGCTCTGAGGAATTTCAAGAGGTTCTAATGGCTCCTACACGATTTGGCCTTGAGGATAAGTGTAGTACAGAGACATAAGTTATTTTTGAGTATTAAATAGTTCCTGGAAAAAAAGAAGATTTTCTTACAGAAAGTGGTGGGCACAGATTAGTTGAGGGACAACAGAGTATTTCCCAAAGCAAACGGTCTTCTTACCATAACACTTGACGTCATGGAAAAATAACTGCACTTTGAATGAGTTCAGAAAAACTGTTTCTTTTTTATAAGCTAATTCAAGCTGCGAATCAAAACATGGAGTAGAGGGAATGTAAGTCTGCAATGCTGTCTAGATTATTGGTCCAAACTTTTGATTATAATGTCATTTTAAAAATCCAAGTATATAAACCTGATGAAAGTAAGTCTTCAACTTTAATTACAAATGTTGTGGCTACACAGTCGTTGATTTTAGGAAGAACATTTGTAACTGCAGCTATGGCATGATGGACATTTGACAAGATCCGCTTATTACACAGCTTATATAAAATGTAAAAAAAATTGCTGTTTCGGAAATTATTGCCATTTGACTACGATACAATGTTGCCTTTTTACTTACAAATATGGTTACTTTCTGTTTTCAGAAAAGAGAATTTAGGGTAGGTAACTGGCGTATAATGATTCTAGGGGTTGATATAATTTTATCTACTGTTTTATATTGCTTTGTGATTAAAAGTGAAGTAGAGAATTAAATAATTGTAGTAGTCATAGAGGTAGTGTAAGTCTGCTTCATAGTAAGCAGTATCAGTGACATAGGAAATGTAGAACATGACTGAGCAAGAAGGGTAAGATATTGGTAATCTAGGATTGTGAAAGTGATCTTGAACGTTTTCTTTCTGAAAGTTGTGGAAATAGAAAATGACGGGATTTGCTTACAAGAATTCCAAGAGTTAGAAATGGCTCTTACATGATTTGGCCTTGTGGAAACGTGTGGTAGAGAGCGAGAAGTCATTTATTGTATGTAACATATTTCTCAAAACGATGGAGGTTTTCTTTCAGAAAGTGGCGGGCTGAAAATAAAAACAGCACAACCGAGTGTAAGCTGTTCATAGGACATCCTTCGACGTCATGGAAAGTAAGTTACTTTTGAGGAGTTCTGATTTCTGATTGGTTATGTTATATGGGTTTTTTAAACACAATCATTTTGATTGTGTTTTTTTTCCCCGCTGTTATATGATGAATACCTTCAAGTCACTGTTTTTAGTGAAATTTGATACATTCTGAGAACAGCAAAAATAAACCATTTAACATGTATAATTAATTCTGTACTGTTTGTATTTATGATGTACATTTAGAACTGTGTAGGAGGCATGGAGAAGGTGAGGCTTCTGTAAGTGTCAAAGTTGTTGCATACAGTGCTCACATTTTACGGAGTCTTTCATATGATAGACTACATTTCCACAATGAGATACCTAAGCAAAGGAAACACAGGTGATGTGATTGTGGAATGAGCAAAAAAAATTGGACGTTTTTCTATTATATTACCTGTGTTTCCTAACATTACACATCACATTGTGTAGATGAGGTTTAGGCCTGTTCCAGGAGACAGAGGAGGTCTGACATTTGTTCAAGAGTGCAGTGGGCATGACTCACTTCATTAGTAGGCCTGCACATGTATTATGTCCTCTATACTCTTCAACAAGCCTAAATTTCATCTGCAACCCTGAGTTGGACTTACCTGAAACAAATCTGTGGATAGGTTACACCTTATCAGCATCTAGAAACAATCATTTAAAATGTTAAGGGCAGTTTTATGAAGGCTGTGGGCCTCTTTTACGCCGCTGTTCCGTCACTTTTGTGTAAAAGATGCACCATGTTGTAAGATACGCCTCAGTTCCTTTCCAGCAAGATACCGTCAGTTTAAAATGTATATAATTAGGACTGTGTAGGAGGTATGGAGAACCTGAGGCTTCAGTAAGTGTCAAAGTTGTTGCATGCAGTGCGTACTCTTTCATATGCTGGACTACATCTGCACAATGAGATACCTAAGCAAAGGAAACACAGGTGATGTGATTGTGAAATGAGGAAAAGAAACTCCACATTTTTCAATTACATCACCTGTGTTTCCTAAGTTTACGAATGACATTGTGCAGATGAGGTCTAGGTCTGTCCACAAACATAGAAGAGGTCTGGCCTTTGTTCAAGAGTGAAGTGGACATGACTTACTTCATTGGTAGGCCTTCACATATATTATCTCCTCTGTACTCTTCAACAAGGCTAAATTTGATCTGCAACCCTGAGTAGGCCTCACCTGAAACAAACGTCTGGATAGGACACACATTATTGCCATCCTGAAACAATCATTTAAAATGTTAGGAACAGTTTTATGATGAATGTGCACCTCTTTTGCGCTGCCATTGCGTCACTTTTGTGAGACAACAGCAGTGCAAAAGATGCACCATGTTCCAAGATAGGCCTCACTTCATCTGCATCAAGATACTGTTAGTTTAAAATGTATATCTTTAGGACTGTGTAGGGTGCCTGGAGAAGCAGAAGCTTCTATAAGTGTCAAAGTTGTTGAAAAACTGTTTGTCCTTCAATCTTTTCCCTTGTCTTTTCTAATTTTTAAATACATGTTTTAATATTTTTCAAATGTTTGTTCTCTCTTTCACAGATTGAAAGTATAAAAATAACAAGTGACTAAGTTAACGACAATTATAAGGTAAATGTTTTGTACTCTTTTCGTTACATTTCTATCACATTTAACTACTATTAGTTCCACTGCTTCATTTCTTTAACCCTCACTTTCCTGCCTTTGCTACTTCCCTCATTCCTTTCTCTATTACTTACTTACTCTACTCCTTCCACTCCTTTTCTCAGTCCCTCTCTTCTCATAGTTCCTCACTCTTGTTCACTCACTCCGTCTCTATTACTCTTAGTGTCTTTGACTGATCACTCTTTCACTACTTGTTCATTATGCTTTCTCTGTGTAGTTGAAGCACACTAAGGGGCATATTATGAACACAGCCAATAAAATTATTGCTGTTTTTATCGGCAGAAAACTGCTGCAAAAGCGGTTTTAGCTGCAGTTTTCTGCCGCAAAAGCGGCTTTAGCGACACATTTGTGCCGATAAAAGCTGCAAAACTTTTATCGCCTATGTTGATAATATGCCCCTATGTTATTTACATTTCTTTGCTGTTTCAATTATTCTTTTTCTGTTACTTCTTCTTTTCTGCTTTCTGTTTTTTCTCTCTGTTATTCCACATGTTTTAATCTTATTTTGAACATTCACTCACATTCTCTAACAAACTCTTCTTTGTTATTCTTCTACTCTCCTTTTTTTCTTTCACTTCCTTATCTATTTTGTTTTTCAGAATTATATCCTCTTCCCTCTTTTCTTCGGTAAATAAATCTATTAAACAGTATCTCTGGTTTAGTCCCTATAGCTGTCTTTCTTTTAACATTACTCTCTGTTTACTTCCCTTATACTTACTCTTCTTTTTTTTTTTTTTTTTTTTTTTGGTTCGCTCCCGGTTCGCGTACCGGCGAGCGAACCGGGAAGCGAACCAAAAGAAATAGAGCTTGCAGAGTGCTAAACATTCTAGCAATTTTTTTATAAAGGGGAGGTAGTTCTGAAAAGAACTTTTTTTTAAATGTTTTTGTTGTTTTATATATTTTTTTTTTTTTCTGAACATATTTTGTTTTTTTTGTATTTTTTGAACAGTTTTATGTTTTTTTTGGAGGGGAAACAACAAAAAACAGGCATTGGAAAGGGTTCAATAGGAGCAAAAAAAAAATTATTTTCTGGGGCGTTTAGAGCACTTGTGGTTTTCAAATGCTCTGTTTATTTAGTTAATGCTCATATTGCCACATGAGAGTAATGCACCGCAATATAAACAGACCATCTTTATGTGGACAAAGTTTTCCTGAATGTTTGGCACTGTTTCCCGTGCCTCTGGCCCCGACAGAGATATCTGTGCCGATGTCCTGGCCACAGGAGTTGGTGGGTTATCCTGAATGTCACGCATCTCTGCCCGGCTGTAATTTAGTGGATGCCACCTTATCATGTGACGGTGCATAGTATAGTTGCCGTAACTATACTTCTTTTCTGTGCCTCTAGATAAGTCCTCTTTACATATCAGGCACGTCACATATCGAGCATTAACTTTTTTCTGTCCTTCAGGAAAAGAAAAAAACTGCCAAATGAAACTAGTTTTATGATGAGATACCCGGGGCTCCTCTTGTAAAAACTGTGTTCCCTGTATCTCCTCTTCCTCTTCTTCATCCTCTTCCTCCTCTGTGTTGGTAATGAACTGTGGAGGTGGTCCTCTCTTCCTATGAGGAGGTGGTGGTGGTGGAGGGGGTGCACCAGCTGAAGCTACTAATGAAGCCATTGCTCAGTGATCACAAAGGGTCTTCCTCTCACAAAGATGAAAGTCAGAGTGAGGAAAGAAGGAGGGGTTTTCATCATTTTGGAAAAAAAATAGGTCTAAACCAATGAAAAGTGTTATTTTTAGGTCACATGACCTAGCCTTACATCATTAGGAAACCAAAAGTGAAATGAACCAATGAAAAGTTTTATTAACAAGTCACATGACCTGTTACGCTTATGTTACGCGCTGCGGAACGCGCCCTCGATCACTTCCGGGGAGCTGCGCTTCGCGCCTCGGTTCGCGCTCCGGAGCACTTCCGGGTGCGCTAACGCGGCACGTCATAAGACGCATTACGCGGCAACGCGATACGTCACGCTTTCGCGACGCGCCCCGGATCGCTTCCGGGGAGCTGCGCTTCGCGTCTCAGTTCGCGTACCGGAGCACTTCCGGGTGCGCTAACGCGGCGCGTCATAAGACGCATTACGCGACAACGTGATACGTCGCGCTTCCGCGACGCGTCACGATGTTGATTTCTAACGCGGCAGTTGCGCAAACGGAACGTTTACTGGTTCGCGGACCGGGTCGCGGCACCAAATTAAGCTAACGGGAAGCTTCCCGGTTCGCGAACCGGGAGCGAACAAAAAAAAATAATAATAAAAAAAATTATTAATAAACATATAAAATATCTTTTTTGATTTAAAGAAGAATACATTTTACAGCTATAGATATTAGCTTTTAAAAAACCAATGAAATTCACTGAAAAAACCATAGGTTATAGACCATATATAGTTAGGAATTAGCATTTACAAAACCTTGAAAATTCACTGAAAAAACCATAGGTTATAGACCATATATAGTTAGGAATTAGCATTTAAGAAACCTTTTTTTTACTCACACAAAACCATTGAAATTCCATATATAGTTAGTTGTACTAACTATATATCGCGCACCCGCAATCCACTGCTGATCATGTCACATATTACATCATTCATGACATGGTCAGTGACATCACTGATGACATCACTGATGACATCTCAAATGACATCACTGATGACATCACTGATGACAACATCCAGTGACTGTATGTTTCTGTAAAAATAAAATATGTCTTACATATTGAAGAATGAGTGGATGTATAAGTGTCTGGATGAAGGATTTAGTAGGTGCATGACTGACTGTATGAGTGAGTGATTAAATGTGTCTCACTGAGTGCATGGGTTAGTGACTAAACTGTCTTAATTTGTGCATCATTATGTCTGTTGTTCTGTAAACTGCTGCATGTGTTGATCAGTAGCTATATGAGTAACTATATGGGTTATTGATTGGTTGCCCAAGTATTTGTATGGGAGACTGAGTGTGTGTGTGGGTGGCTGGGAGGTGTATGACTCTGTGCATAGATGTGTGAGCAGTTGATTCACTAGAGGTATGGGTTCAGAAGTGCATGTGGAAACAGCTGTATGGGCGGTTGACTCTGTGCATGAGTGTATTGGTGAGTGAATGGATATCTCAGTGCTACATGTCAAAGTAAGTACATATGTAAAACACAGTACATGTGAGAGTTGACATATATAAATAACTGTGCAAAAGAGCCAGTAAATGTGTGAGTGGCTGTATGGATCATTGTGAACTTGTATCAGGGATGGTATAAGAGAGTAAATATGTGTTAGTATATGTTTGAATAAGTAAGGTGTGTATAACTGTATAGTTGAGGAAATGGAGGTGTGATTGATTCTTTGCATGACTGACTAGGTGTGTGAGTAACTCCATGGATGAGTGACAGTCTGTGAGTGTCTGTTTACACTGAGTGTATCTAAGTTTTTATTAGAGTCTGAAGAGATTCACCGTATTATCACATGAATAATGTCATCAGTGATCTCATCAGTGATGTATTTTGAGATGTGATCAGTGATGTCATCAGTGATGTCATCGGTGATGTCATTTGAGATGTCATCAATGATGTCATCAGTGATGTCAATAGTGATATCATCAATGATGTCATTTGAGATGTCATCAGTGATGTCATCAGTGATGTCATTTGAGATGTCATCAGTGATGTCATCAGTGATGTCACTGACCATGTCATGAATGATGTAATATGTGACATGATCAGCAGTGGATTGCGGGTGCGCGATATATAGTTAGTACAACTAACTATATGTGGAATTTCAATGGTTTTGTGTGAGTAAAAAAAGGTTTCTTAAATGCTAATTCCTAACTATATATGGTCTATAACCTATGGTTTTTTCAGTGAATATATATATAGATATATATAGATATTACCTACTGGCGGTCGCCAGTAGGTATATATAGTTAGGATTTTTTCTCTATGGGATTTTTGAAAATTCTATGTCTAATAACTTTGGCGTTTGTGGACGGAATTGGCTGACATTTTCAGGAAAATGGAACATTTTGTTTCTGAGCAGCCACTGAAATTTTGGAGGAGAGTCGTCAAAGGGGGGCCGAGAAAAAAGGGGGGTCCCAAAACGCGTTTTTCCAATGTTAATTTTCATAGGGCGGTTGGCCTCACTTTTAGCTCGAACGGCTGAATGGATTTGCACGAAACTTGGCAAAATTGTAGGGACTGGTAGCCCGATGTGCCTTTGCTAGGTCTCAATATATGTGCTCCAGTGGATTTTGAGAAATTACCGTTCAAAAAAACATATATATCTGTAAGCGCGCTCCGGGCAGCGCCCCGGTTCGCGTACCTGACGCGTAACGGAACTTCGCGAAGCGAAGCTGATTGGCTCTCCGGTGTCTGTCAACATTCTAAACAGTCCGGAGCGGCCACCATCTTGTCTCTCGGTATGATCGAGAGACAAGAGGAGGCCAAAACAAAGGGGGAAATGACCATAAGGGGGCATAGTGGATCCTCCCTGACCCCCTAGGTTTGATGTGGAGGCTTTAAAAGGGCCCCGCGGGGCAAAAAAAAATTAAATATTTTTTTGGGTTTTTTTGCGTGGGGAGCGCCCGGTACGTGCACCGGGAAGCGGTCCGGGGAGCGTACTATAAGAAAAAAGAATGATAGACTATGATATTTTGAAATATTGTATGTTTATTGATTGTTCTTTTTTTTTTTTATTTATTTTTTATTGAAGTAGCAGTATTAATGATTATTAAATATAAATGTATTTTTGGAATTGTGAACAGTATACTATAAGTATGAATTTACATTATAATCAATTTGGTACTAGTTTATGAATTACATATAAAAATGATTAAAGACTCAAACAATTTTTTAATATTAAATATAATTTTATTTTTCGGATTGTTTTTCAAAATTTAATAGAACGTCTAACATTTGACTGTCCGATATGTCCTCTTGTTGAGTGAACATAACTTCCCTCATTTGACCGTCATCATAATGAAGTAAACAATCCACAGATTCTACACATTGTAGAAGTTCATGGTCTCGTGATTCATCCATGAATTCCAAGTCAATGGGTTCAATTATTTCCTCATTGTTCATGTCTAGGACAATTTCAAAGGAAACGTTCTGTTCTCCTTGCATTTTTGTGCTGAAATTTGAATAAAAAATAAATATATCAGTAGAGATAGGGCACTGTTGAGTTTAAGTTCAGACAGGTACTTTTGAGGCATGAAGTAGTACTATTAAAAAGTGCCTGTGAAAAAACCTATGTAAATTCATAATTATACCACAGAAACCTAAATCAATCCATAATTATAATAAACAAGCCTTTCTCAATGTCTAACTGTTACAGAGGGATAGTATATAACTATCTGAAAATGTTTTCAAATTTATAAAATAACATCTTACCTTTTAAAAACAAGTTTAAGTTGTGAGTGAAAATGATCTTGCAATGTAGTTCAGGAAGTAGTAGTCAAAATGGCTGTGTTTTTCTTTCTTTTTTTATATATATTCAGGTACATAACCAATCAAATGTCAGGTAAAAAAAGTAGAAAATGAAAGTAACATTTTAATTGGTTGTCAATTCCAGCACTTCAGATGTGTTTTGTGAAGTAATTTACCTCAGGGTATTTAGAGAGGTCTACAGGCTAAATGGCTAAATGGAATTCCAACCAAATTTGTGAAAATGGTAGGGATTGGTATGTAGTATGAGTTAATCTATATTTGGTGACATTGTCTCCAGGGTTTCTTCTGTAAATTACTTTCCCACCTTTTTTAATGGAGCGCTTCCCGGTGAGTGCCCCGGTACGCGAACCGGCAGCGTTACGGGAGTCCACCATTTTGTGTTTCGGTAGAATTGAGATACAAGATGGAGGGCAAATAATGTTCAGAATGGTTAGAAGGGGGCACGGTAGACCTATCTTGACCCCCTAGGTTTTCTGAGGGTGGCTGAGGAGGCCCATATGTGCAAAAAACATTTTTTTCTTTTATTTCGCACGGTTAGCGTCCGGTGCGCGTACCGGGTAGCGCTCCGGGGAGCGTACTTTGGTGAAAATTAGTGAAAAAAGTTAGAGTAAAATAATAATTGTGAGTGATCAGATGTAGGGTAGCTCTGAAAAGAGCTTTTGGGTCCTGTGGCTGATGTAGGTACCTACAAGTAGGTACCAATGCACAGTCTTAAATTGAGGATGAAAATTCTGTTCCCCTCATCTGAGAAGTGAACTCCATCTCCTCTGTAGATATCTTGCATGTAGTAACGCAAGTTATTGTTGTACATGGAGCCCATTCCATGGTCTCTCATGTAAGCTGAAACAGACTTATTTACATGCTTCCTCGATTTCTCAATTTGTGGACAAAATTGGTTTGAGGAAAAAGCGCCATCAATTGCTCAAAGGTGTCCTTTAAAAGCATTTCCAGACCTACCCCAGTCAAAGTGCCCAAGTCATTACCTCCACAGTGCACAATTAACAGGTCAGGTTTTGGCAAATGCACAAAGGTTTTCACCAATGGTATCAATTGGTGACATTTTAATCCTCTGTGGGCAATCCACTTGATTTCCACATTTTGTAAATTGAGGTTAGGTAAATTTCTGTTATCAGCAAACCTTTGAGCCCAGTGGATATAACTATGTCCAACAATCCAGACAGAAAACATGGTGAGAGGAGGTTCTGCTGCAGTCAGATGAAGTGTGGCAATGAAATGGGAGTTGAAAAAATAAGAGTTTAAAATGAAAAAAACTGTGGAGTTTCTGTGTTAATGAAGCAGTAGCAGTGATTGGTGGATTCTGATTGCTGAAAACAGAAAGTTAGGGTGCATGGATGAGTTCTTTGAAAGATGTAATTTGAATGGTCAAAAAAAATCATTTTATGAAAGATTGCACTGGATATGCAGGTGTACTGAGACTTCAGAGTTCAATTGAAACATTGTTGTGTGAACTTGCAAACATGAGAGGTCTTTCAGGAGGTGGTTGCTATGCAAAAAAGGCAGAAAGGGCAGAGGGGGGAAGGGTGTTGATTTGAAAAAAGTGAGGGAAGAGTTTTGATTGGGTGACATGAGAGATATGTGTGATGAATTACAGCTTTTCTGTGCTTTTTATAGCTGCAGACTCTGGAGTGCATACCTTTTGCTCTGCTAAAGACAATTTGGTGTGTTTCTGAGACTGTTTTGAAACTCATAAAGTATTTGCTAAGGTGAGAAAAGATTCATTTAATTTAGATAGAGAATAGTATGGTTTAGGGAGAAAATTATGAAGAAAGTTGTGTATTTAAAATGTTGCTTTGTGTCAAGTGTTTTACAAATAGATTTTGTTTCTTTGTGTTACATAGCCATGTTAAAAGTGACGCAAAAAAAGTGCAAGGGTCTTACAAAAATGCTTTAATGTGTCTTAGGGTATTTTAACTCACTTCCCCATGAATGTATGAATATAATTGCTTTACAAGATGTGTTTAAAAACGTTTTTGAAATCAAATAGGTTTCTTGATATGTACTGCTAGAGTTTCATAGGTTGCTTGGGGCATATTTTCAAGGCTTTTGAGTTCCTTTGATGTAATTGTTCCCATTTTAATTTAAGACCTTTACCCGTGGTGCAAGGTCCTTGTAAATATGCCCCCATCTGTGCTTGGCAAATTTAGATTTTAATTCTTTGACTAACATAGCCATGTTAAAAGTGACCCAAAAATGTTGCAAGGGCCTTAAAAAAAAACGCTTTCATGTGTCTTAGGCCATTTTAAGTAATTTCCTCTTGAATGTAGGTATATAATTGATTTAGATGATGTGTTTAAAAACGATTTTTGAAAACAATTAGGTTTCTTGATATGTACTGCTAGAGCTTCATAGGTTGCTTGGGGCATATTTATAAGGCCTTTGAGTCTCTCTGATGTTATTTTTCCCATTTTAATTTAAGACCTTTCCCTGTGGTGCAAGGTCCTTGTAAATACGCCCCCATCTGTGCTTGGCAAATTTAGATCTTGATTATTTGACTTACATAGCCATGTTAAAAGTGATCCAAAAATGGAGCAAGGGCTTAAAAAAAGACGCTTTCATGTGTCTTAGGGCATTTTAAGTCACTTCCCGATGAATGTAGGTATATAATTGATTTAGATGATGTGTTTTAAAACGTTTTTTGACATCAATTAGGTTTCTGGATATGTAGTGCTAGAGTTTCATAGGTTGCTTGGGGCATATTTATAAGGCATTTGAGTCTCTCTGATGTTATTTTTCCCATTTTAATTTAAGACCTTTCCCCGTGGTGCAAGTTCCTTGTAAATATGCCCCCATCTGTGCTTGGCAAATTTAGATTTTAATTCTTTGACTAACATAGCCATGTTAAAAGCGACCCAAAAATGGTGCAAGGGCCTTAAAAAAACGCTTTCATGTGTCTTAGGCCATTTTAAGTCATTTCCCCTTGAATGTAGGTATATAATTGATTTAGATGATGTGTTTAAAAACGATTTTTGAAATCAATTAGGTTTCTTGATATGTAGTGCTAGAGTTTCATAGGTTGCTTGGGGTATATTTAAAAGGCATTTGAGTCCCTTTGATGTTATTTTTCCCATTTTAATTAAAGACATTTCCCCGTGGTGGAAGGTCCTTGTAAATACACCCCCATGTGTGCTTGGCAAATTTAGATTTTGATTATTTGACTTATATAGCCATGTTCCATACAGTTCTCACCTTCTGCGTAGTCTTACATATGCTAGACTCCATCTGCACTATGAGATACCTAAGCAAAGGAAACACAGGTGATGTGATTCTGAAATGAGGAAAAGAAACTCCACATTTTTCAATTACATCACCTGTGTTTCCTAAGTTTACGAATGACATTGTGCAGATGAGGTTTAGGCCTGTCCACGGACACAGAAGAGGTCTGGCCTTTGTTCAAGAGTGAAGTGGACATTACTTACTTCATTGGTAGGCCTTCACATGTATTATCTCCTCTGTACTCTTCAACAAGCGTAAATTTCATCTGCAACCCTGAGTAGGCCTCACCTTAAACAAACCTCTGGATAGGCCACACCTTATCGTCATCCTGAATCAATCATTTAAAATGTTAGGGACAGATTTATGATAGATGTATGCCTCTTTTGCGTCACTGTGCGTCACTTTTGTGACGCAGCGGCGGTGCAAAAGATTTGCTATGTGGCGACATATTTACAACTTGATGCATCTAGGCAGATGTGTCATGCTGTAAAGTTCCGTGCCACATGAAACCGATGCAGCAGTGATGCAAAAGATGCACCATGTTGTAAGACAGGCCTCACTTCATCTCCAACAAGATAAGAAGCTGAATCTTCTGTAAATGTCAAAATTGTTGTATACACTGCTGAACTTCTGTGTACTCTTTGATATGCTAGACTCCATCTGCACTATGAGATACCTAAGCAAAGGAAACACAGGTGATGTGATTGTGAAATGAGGAAAAGAAACTCCACATTTTTCAATTACATCACCTGTGTTTCCTAAGTTTACGAATGACATTGTGCAGATGAGGTTTAGGCCTGTCCACGGACACAGAAGAGGTCTGGCCTTTGTTCAAGAGTAAAGTGGACATGACTTACTTGATTGGAAGGCCTTCACGTGTATTATCTCCTCTGTACTCTTCAACAAGCGTAAATTTCATCTGCAACCCTGAGTAGGCCTCACCTTAAACAAACCTCTGGATAGGCCACACCTTATCGTCATCCTGAATCAATCATTTAAAATGTTAGGGACAGATTTATGATAGGTGTATGCCTCTTTTGCGTCACTGAGCGTCTGTGACGCAGCGGCGGTGCAAAAGATTTGCTATGTGGCGACATATTTACAACTTGATGCATCTAGGCAGATGTGTCATGCTGTAAAGTCCCGTGCCACATGAAACCGATGCAGCAGTGATGCAAAAGATGCATCATGTTGCAAGACAGGCCTCACTTCATCTCCAACAAGATAAGAAGCTGAATCTTCTGTAAATGTCAAAATTGTTGTATACACTGCTGAACTTCTGTGTACTCTTTCATATGCTAGTCTCCATCTGCACTATGAGATACCTAAGCAAAGGAAACACAGGTGATGTGATTGTGAAATGAGGAAAAGAATCTCCACATTTTTCAATTACATCACCTGTGTTTCCTAAGTTTACGAATGACATTGTGCAGATGAGGTTTAGGCCTGTCCACGGACACAGAAGAGGTCTGGCCTTTGTTCAAGAGTGAAGTGGACATGAATTACTTCATTGGTAGGCCTTCACATGTATTATCTCCTCTGTACTCCTCAACAAGCGTAAATTTCATCTGCAACCCTGAGTAGGCCTCCCCTTAAACAAACCTCTGGATAGGCCATACCTTATCGTCATCCTGAATCAATCATTTAAAATGTTAGGGACAGATTTATGATAGGTGTATGCCTCTTTTGCGTCACTGTGCGTCACTTTTGTGATGCAGCGGCGGTGCAAAAGATTTGCTATGTGGTGACATATTTACAACTTGATGCATCTAGGCAGATGTGTCATGCTGTAAAGTCCCGTGCCACATGAAACCGATGCAGCAGTGATGCAAAAGATGCACCATGTTGCAAGACAGGCCTCACTTCATCTCCAACAAGATAAGAAGCTGAATCTTCTGTAAATGTCAAAATTGTTGTATACACTGCTGAACTTCTGTGTACTCTTTCATATGCTACACTCCATCTGCACTATGAGATACCTAACCAAAGGAAACTCAGGTGATGTGATTGTGAAATGAGGAAAAGAAACTCCACATTTTTCAATTACATCACCTGTGTTTTCTAACTTTATGAATGGCATTGTGCAGATGAGCTTTAGGCCTGTCCACGGACACAGAAGAGGTCTGGCCTTTGTTCAAGAGTGAAGTGGACATGACTCACTTGATTGGTAGGCCTGGACATGTATTATCTCCTCTGTATTCTTCAACAAACCTAAATTTCATCTGCAACCCTGAGTAGGCCTCACCTCAAACAAACCTCTGGATAGGCCACACCTTATCGTCATCCTGAATCAATCATTTAAAATGTTAGGGACAGATTTATGATAGGTGTGTGCCTCTTTTCCGCTGCTGTGCGTCACTTTTGTGATGCAACGGCGGTGCAAAAGATTTGCTATGTGGTGACATATTTACAACTTGATGCATCTAGGCAGATGTGTCATGCTGTAAAGTCCTGTGCCACATGAAACCTGCGTCAGATTTCATATAGGTGTTTTGTTGCAGGGTATGCATTTATTTGCATGAAAGCCCTGTAAAACTAACACAGTGAAATTTAGAAGATTTCACTGAGTCAGCTTTATAGCATTGCTGAATCAAATCCTTACGTCTGTTTGAAACAGGCATAAGGAGTGATGCACCATGCAATGTGAGGCTTCCTCCTGTGCATTTCAGTAGACATGTCGCGCTTACGACGTGATTCCTGCAATGTGCTGCTTTTGCAGCACAGATGCGTGACGCATCTGTGCTGTTTTTGCTCAATGGTGCTCCACATTGTAAATGCGGCACACCATGGGTGGCAGAGCAGCGGTGCACATTAACTGGTGCATCCGTGGGGATGCGCCAGTTAACATAAATCTGCCCCTTTACATTTAAGTATGAGCAGGGGACACAGAGTCGGTGAGGCTTATCCAAGGTTAAGAAGAGATGAGTCCTGTTCACTGAAAACTTGGACATATGCCTCACCTCCTCAGCATCGCTGGACATGGCTAAATAATAGCTGCAAATTGTTACTCTTGTTAAACAATTTTACTATTATAATATCTGAGATTTGTCTCTTACTCTGCAACATCTCATTGTTCACTGAAAACTTGGACATAGGCCTCACCTCCTCAGCATCGCTGGATATGGCTAAATAATAGCTGCAAAATGTTACTCTTGTTAAACAATTTCACTATTATAATCTCTTACTCTGCAACATCTCATTGTTGTTCTCTTTCTTTAAAGATAACGACAACATCAACCATGAGTGATAATGAGCAATCAGTTGATTTCGACCTTATCATTGAACTTTAATTGAAACGTCAGTGGAAGTAGATCCCTTGGATGATTTAAATCCTGAGGATGATGAAGAACATGATGAGGATGCCGATTTGTCAGAATTGTATGACATAGGGTGGGAAGCTGACCTGCTTGAGCCTATGGAACTATAAACATTTATTTTTAAAATGTACTTGAAATGAAAAGTAAAAATGTAAACCGTTTCATTTAAAATTTAACACAACTTCAAAAACAGGTTATGTGTAGTGTCTTTAATGAAATAGTAAAATATGCTCATAAAATTAGATCAGATTCACATATAAAACAGCACAGGTAAAATGTAGAAGCATTCCATTTCTTTGCTACTATTTGTGATTTCTAAATTTGCCAATGCACTAAAAATTATTCTATGTAAAAATAAAAAGTAGTGTGTTAAATTTTTGATGACTGTTATTGATTTACTGTTTGCTAATAGTGGTTAATAACATTTTTTATTATATTTTACCACAGATTCAACTGCAGATCATTTCAAAATTAAAGAATGCCTTCGAAGGACAGAAGGCGAAAGGCTACCAAACATCAAAGACAGCAGTTCCAAAAAATATTGCAGCAGACCTCTACAATAAAAACTTGTCAAGTTACCAAGAAAGGTCCGGGTAAGATAAAGAAATCATTCATAAGAAATATTTGTAGAAAAAAAAGTAGTCCTACAGAAAATGTTTTAGTCCAGAAAAAGAGAAGCAATTTAAACGGAAAGGGAAGGCCAATCAAAAATGTTACTGCTAGAGCAGGAGATAACTCTGTGCATGGTAGTAGAAGGAAAAACCAGTTTAGGGACATTCGTAGACGAATGTTCCGCAACAGGATATTTGGCAATTTGTTAAAAAATATTAAGAAAGGTCAGCAGAAAGTGGTTTTTTATAAGAGAAAAAAAAATTGAGAAAGTTATTGATCAGGCATTTGAAATTAAGCGAAAGTTATTTATTTTGATAATCAATAGAATTAGGAAGCTAAACAAGGCAATTTATGATTTCAAAAGAAATAGTAGATGGAAGAGAACAGTTAATCGTAGTCATTTTTGTGAAGTTTTTTCAGGAGAATGGATGCATAGTTCAAGTTGTGAGGCATTTTTTAATGAGGAGAGTTATTTCCAGGATAATGATTTGGTGCATGCAGTTGACATCAGTGGTCGAGCTTATGAGGTAAAAGATGGTTGTCCAGTTGAAAAAGAAAAACTTGTGACAACAGAGGCAGAAGAGGTGTTAGGTAATGAGGTTTTAGGAAGACGTCCTAAGGGACCTGTGTACACCTGGAAGTGTAGTAGTATTTGCAGTGTGCGACAGGATTCCATCAATTTGCCTTGTGATTTTGTACGGACATTTAATAAGAAAAGTTTGAAGCAGAAAATGAAGTTGTTGCAAGAATTAGATCCTTGCAGAGTGAGAGAAGTGACAGGTTTGCATGGTCATTCACTGGCTTGTCTTTCCAGGAGAGTATGCCAGAGTGTTTTTCATCATTTCAGGATGCTAGCAGTGCATCATAATAAAGTGAGGAAATTAGTTAGAATGTTGTATTATGCTAAGGGTCCAGCAGTTATGCTTAAACAATTATGCACTGCTCTTTTGCATGGTTCTGAAATAGATGTGAAGAATATTTGTGAAGAAATTGAGTTTTGTTACTTTGGAAGTAAAGAGCAGAATGTTGAAATTGACCCAGAAGAAGAGGGTAATGTGGAAGATAGTGTACAGGTTTCCAGTACAGATAATTTTCAGAAGGAAATTGCCACGTTTCAGGTGAAATCAAGTGAGAGGCCTAATTTCACTTGTGTGTGTTGTCGACGCACTTATTATAAGAATCAGACTAAGTTAGTGGATTTATATGCAAAAAGTAAAAGGGAAAATAATAGTGAATGGAAGGATTTTGCAACATACTTGATGGTAGAAAATTGTTTTGATTTGGGATTGGATCAACGTGTGTGTACTTATTGTTGTAACAAATTAAATCAAAACCAGATGCCTGCTAGAGCGGTTCATAATAATCTGGAATTGGTTGAGATTCCTTCTGAATTGAAGGATTTAAATACTTATGAATCTATTTTGATTCAAAGTATCCATCCCTTTCAGGCTATTGTAAGAATGGAGCCAAAGACAGGGAAATTGCCTCCATCAGATTTACAGAAAGGATTAAAGGGAAGAGTTGTTTATTTGCCTCTAGATTTGAAGAAAAACATTAATACAATTGGAGTAGAAAAAGTGGAAGAGGAACCTCTGGTTATCTTAGTTAATGGGGTTCCGACAAAGAGTAAGAAAATATGGCAAGATTTAGTGGATGTTAGGAAAGTCAAAAAGGCAACATTGTATTTGAATAAAGTACTATAAGAATGTATATGTTGCAGAAGAGGAAGTAAGTGAAGAAGAGGATAGCGATTTGTGTGCTGGTCAAATTGAGAAAGTAGAACCCTCTAAAAGTGAAGAAATATATGAACATTATAGTGTTCATCCTTTGCATTCCAAGGAAGTCATGGGGAATGCTATTGAGTTGTTTCAAATGAAACAAGCCAAAGGGAGTCCCATTAGTGTTTGGGAGGAAAGTTTGGAAGCTCGGTGTTTCCCACAGCTATTTCCAACAGGTCATGGAGGAAAATATGATGAGCGACCTCATCAAATTCCTGCTTCTGAATACCGGACTTTACGATTGTATGCAGAAGATCCTAGGTTTCGACAATGCATTCCCTATTTGTTTCATCTCCTGTTTGAAAGCGATCTGTCTGGACTGTCATATGCAGTGAACCACATCTTGAAAAGTGGTATACAGATGCAAAACATCTCGGCAAGTGACTTTATGGATAAAGTCAATGTGCAAGACAGTATTTTGGATTCTCACCTGATTAATCTCATGGCGTGTCAGCGTGGTACTAATGAGTACTTGTACCGTCGTCATGGTGATTTAAAATGTATGCTGAGGAACTTAGGAACTCTCACTCTCAGCTGTGCCGAGTATGGCTGGGAAGACTTACTTGAATTTCTACGAGAGGCAAATGGAAACATTGAAAATATCGAATTCAAGACACCCGGAGAACTGTGCTCTTTGGATCCAGTGAATGTATGCAGGTACTTCAATCATAGATTTGAAGCTATGATGTCTTTCATCATGAACAAGAGAAATCCACCTCTTGGAGACGTGTTGGATTTCTTCTGGAGAAAGGAGTACCAAGCAAGAGGTGCTCCTCATATACATATGGTGTGAGAGGTGTGGCGCCGCGGCCAGGGCGACTGACGCTGGAATCTGGGGATCAGGGTTCGATCGCCGGGTCCGGCGGCAGGTTAGCCCAGCACCATGCGACTCTGGGCAATAGCTTGCTTAATCTTCCCGACGGCCCCCAGCGCCTAGAGACAATAACGGGTGATTGTGCGCTAAACAAATGTGGATTATTATTATTATTATTATTATTATGCTGCTGTGGATCAAGGATGCACCTAAATTTGGAACAGATCCAGAAGACTTAGTGATGAGTTTCATAGAACAGTATTCTACATGTGCTGTTCCAAACGCAAAGGAGGACAAAAGCCTAAGAGAACAAGTTCTACGCTTCCAAAGCCATCGTTGCGAAAAGTACTGTCGTCGTAAATTCAGAAACAAGGACAAGTTCTACACCAAATGTCGTTTCGCCTTTCCACGACCGGTGATTTCTAAAGGAAGAGTGAACAGTTTGATGTCTTCACTGCGACATAATGTGATGAAGAAATCACCTAAAAACACATACAATTTGAAAAGGAACGAAGAGTCCAAGTATATCAACGACTACAACCCAGTGATTTTGTCCATGTGGAATGCTAACATGGATATACAGATCGTGGCTGATAACTGTATGGCTGTGGCTCGGTATGTGACATCTTACATCACCAAAAAAGAAAAGACAGAATTGAAGGATATGTGGGAGGACATTTCCCATGAAAAGAGCCTCAGTAAGAAGTTGTACAGTTTCAGTCTGAAGATGTTGTCACATCGAGAAATCGGAGCTTACGAATGTTCTGACCGGTTGTCTTCAGCAAGTCTCTATGCCAAATCCAGGAGTATCGTTTGGGCGAGTCTTGGTCTTGCTGCAACGCGTAATCGAGTTCTGAAACCTGTGCGGGAAATTGAGTATTTGGCGGAAAAGGAGCCAAACAGTACTGATATTTTGAAGACCAACATGTTGGATACATATTATCCAAATAGAAGCAGACACCTCGAGAATGTTTGTCTGTATGAGGTTCTACAAAATTACATATTCAAGAGGAACATCAAAGAAGATATTGATAAAGGAGTGTATGCTGTAATTGGAAGTGAGGGATGTCTCGTCAAGCAAAGAAAATGCCACTTGGTAAACCATCGAAAATTGAGTGGCGAATCTCCTGAAAAAAAAGAGTTTTTCTATTTAGCACTTTTGCAACTTTTCAAGCCTTGGCGTGCAGAAGAGGAACTGCTTGGAGATTTCCTCTGTTACGAAGACTCTTTCAATGCCGCCAAGGAGACCATAGAATGTCCTGTTTTTCTCAAATATCTAGAAATGTTGAATGCGGAAATTGAGCAGGAAGCAACGATTGCAGCCGAGATTGCTAGAGACAGTTCTCAGGACAGTCAGAGTTCTGTTTCATTGAGTCAGGATCCACTAGGAGGACCAGTTATCGAAAATGAAGCTGCCACTGCCATGATTGAAGTGGAAAGAGCCATGGCACATGCTCAGGAGGATGCGGTTAACTTAGAAGACTTGGAAAGACAACTTAACGTTGAGCAGAGTAAAATATATGACGAAGTTACCAACCAAATTGATCATGGATTAAGTCATGAGAAGAAGGAGTGCTCATGTACGTCGTTGAAACCTGTCCGACTGTACGTGAGTGAAGAAGCGGGAACTGGAAAAAGTTTCCTCATTAAAGCAATTTCATGTTATTTGCAGAAAAGGACTGAGTCATCGCTGTCTTGTGTTGTCACCGCTCCAACTGGACTGGCAGCTCATATCGTCTACTGATGCTGCCAGTGGAGCATGATAACAAATTACAATACCACAAGTTATCTGGAGATGCTTGTTGTGAAGTTTCAAGAGTCTTGAAGAAAATGAAACTTCTTATCATTGACGAAGTAAGCATGGTTTCCAATGTCATGCTTGCCTTTGTGCATTTGAGAATGCAAGAAGTTCTCAAAACAGAGTATGATGTGTTATTTGGTGGCAAACACATCATTGTTTTCAGTGATCTTCTGCAGCTGACACCAGTGAAAGGACAACCTGTGTTCAAAATGCTCACGCATGAAGATACCAGGAAGTGCCTAGGGAGCATTGGCAACGTTAATATATGGTTAAACTTCAATTATGCTGAACTGCATGAAAATATGCGTCAGGCGAAGGATGAAGATTACAAGAATATTCTACAAGATGTTAGAATCGGAAAAGTGACCGAGCATGGGAAAGAAGCTCTACATGCACGATTACTGTCAAATTTGTATCCAGAACAAGACGTTGTGCCTGAGAATATTTTTCAGAAAATTACTGAGAAAAAATCTGGAATATGTTTGATGCCAACTCTTGCAGAATGTGCCATCTTCAACAACAAAATGTTGTATTTAGAAAACCAAGATATTGTGAAACTGGAAGCTATTGACAGAGTAGAGCATATGGGATCAACAATTATTTTGTCTGAGAATTTGAAATCAAAATTGGATTCATTAGAAAAGAGTATATCTAAAACTGCGGGTTTTGAAAAGACTCTGAACGTGTGCTTAAATTGCCGTATAATTTTAAGAAGGAATTTACATGTTGAAAGAGGTCTGGTAAATGGATCAATGGGTAATGTTGTTGATTTTGTGAAATACAGAAATAGGGATGAAATTGAATTTTTAAAAATTAAATTTGATGGCATTGAGGAAGTACAGCTAATTGGTCGTTGCTCTGCTAGGTTTTTGCGTGTGAAAGACTTATATGTTCGCCGTAAGCAGTTTCCTGTTTGCTTGGCATATGCGGTGACAATCCATAAATCGCAAGGTTTGAGTGTAGACAGTGCATTGGTGAATATTGGCAGTTCTGTGTTCAAGGAGGGTATGGCATATGTGGCATTGTCACGAGTCAGAACTTTATCGGGATTGTACTTGATTGAGTGTGATGTCACAAACATTTGTGCGGATCTAGACTGTGTTAAGGAATACAATAGGTTAAGAAGAGAGTATGCGCCACATTTGCCTCAATATCCTTTGTTTGAGAAACGTGTGGTAGGCCGGAAACGAAGAAATGTGACCAATAGTAGGGAGGTTGTAGCAAAAAGACGAAAAGTCGATGAACCAGAAATTATAAGCAGAAAGGAAAAGGATTTTGTTGAAGATGTTGTTGGTTTTCAATTTGAAAACAGTTCTGGTGTCAACTGCTATGCTAATGTAGTGGTTAATGTTTTGTTTTCTCTAGAAACTTTAAAACAAGAGATTGTGGTCAATTCGGATCAGAGATTTTGCAGTTTGTTGAATTCTGTGTTAAAGAAATGTAGCACTGATAGAACAAAAATAGAAAGTGTGTCTGAAATTCGAAATCTGTTAGACAGATGTTCAGGTCAAACACAATTCTCTCAAAATATTCAGCAAGATTGTCAGGAGTTTTTAATGTATATGCTTGATGTATTGCATGATGAAGGTGTAGATGTAGATCACCTGTTTGGGCTTTCTTATCAATGGCAGCATGACTGCGAGAACTGTATGGTATCAAGTACTACTAGTGTAGACTCAGAAAAATGTATATATTTAACTTTGCCAGACAGTAAATCAGTGTCCTTTAGTAAGCTAGTAAAAGCAGCTGATCACAACATGGAGTGTAGCCAATGTAAGTCTGAAATGTTGTCAACATTATTTATACGAACATATGGCCAGTATGTCATTTTAATGTTCCAACGATGTAGGCCTGATGGAACAAAATTGACAACTTTGATTAAAAATTTTGTGGCTTCACAGTTGTCAATATCAGGAAGGACTTTTATAACTGCAGCAATTATATATCATGACGATCCTTCAATAACATCAGGACATTACACAGCTTATTTAAAGTCTAGAAATGGCTGGTCATTCTGCAATGATTCTGTTTTAACTTTAAAAAAAAATTGCCTTATGACCTTAAAAATTCTTACCTGGTGTTTTTAAAACCAAAATTTTAGGGAAAGAATCTCGGGATGTGCTCTGAGGAAATTCAAGAGGTTCTAATGGCTCCTACACAATTTGGCCTTGAGGATAAGTGTAGTACAGAGTCAAAAGTTATTTTTGAGTTTTAAATAGTTCCTGGAAAAAAAGAAGGTTTTCTTACAGAAAGTGGTGGGCACGGATTAGTTAAAGGACAACAGAGTATTTCCCAAAACAAACGGTGTTCTTACCATAACACTTGACGTCATGGAAAAATAACTGCACTTTGAATGAGTTTAGAAAAACTGTTTCTTTTTATAAGCTAATTCAAGCAGCCAATAAAAACATGGAGTAGAGGTAATGTAAGTTTGCAATGCTGTCTAGATTATTTGACCAAACTTTTGGTTGTAATGTCATTTTAAAATTCCAACTATATAAACCTGATGAAAGTAAGTCTTCAACTTTAATTACAAATGTTGTGGCTACATAGTCGTTTATTTTAGGAAGAACATTTTTAACTGCAGCTATTATATGACATGATGGTCCTTTGACAAGATCCGCTTATTACACAGCTTATTGAAAATGTAAAAAAAGCTGCTGTTTCGTAAATGATTCCTATTTGACTACGGTACAATGTTGCCTTTTTATTTAAAAATATTCTTACTTTCTGTTTTCAGAAAAGAGAATTTAGGGTAGGTAACTGGCCTATAATGATTCTAGGGGTTGATATAATTTTATCTACTGTTTTAAATTGCTTTGTGATTAAAAGTGATGTAGAGAATTAAATAATTGTAGTAGTCATAGAGGTAGTGTAAGTCTGCTTCATAGTAAGCAGTATCAGTGTCATAGGAAATGTGGAACATGAGTGAGCAAGAAGGGTGAGATATTACTAGTACAGGATTGTGAAAGTGATCTTGAACGTTTTCTTTCTGAAAGTTGCGGAAATACAAAATGAGGGGATTTGCTTAGAAGAATTCCAAGAGTTATAAATGGCTCTTACACGATTTGGCCTTGTGGAAACGTGCGGTAGAGAGCGAGAAGTCATTTATTGTATGTAACATATTTTTCAAAACGATGGAGCTTTTCTTTCAGAAAGTGGCGGGCTGAAAATAATAGCAGCACAACAGAGTGTAAGCTGTTCATAGGATATCCTTCGACGTCATGGAAAGTAAGTTACTTTTCAGGAGTTCTGATTTCTGATTGGTTATGTTATATGGGTTTTTTAAACACAATCATTTTGATTGTGTTTTTTTTTCCCCGCTGTTATATGATGAATACCTTCAAGTCACTATTTTTAGTGAAATTTGATAAATTCTGAGAACAGCAAAAATAAACCATTTAACATGTATAATTAATTCTGTACTTTTTGTATTTATGATATACATTTAGAACTGTGTAGGAGGCATGGAGAAGCTGAGGCTTCTGTAAGTGTCAAAGTTGTTGCATACAGTGCTCACATTCTACGTAGTCTTTCATATGATAGACTACATCTAAACAATGAGATACCTAAGCAAAGGAAACACAGGTGATGTGACTGTGGAATGAGCAAAAAAAATTGCACGTTTTTCAATTAAATTACCTGTGTTTCCTAACATTACATATCACATTGTGTAGATGAGGTTTAGGCCTGTTGCAGGAGACAGAGGAGGTCTCACATTTGTTCAAGAGTGCAGTGGACATGACTCACTCCGTTGGTAGGCCTGCACATGTATTATCTCCTCTATACTCTTCAACAAGCCTAAATTTCATCTGCAACCCTGAGTAGGACTTACCTGAAACAAATCTCTGGATAGGCCACACCTTATCAGCATCTAGAAACAATCATTTAAAATGTTAAGTGCAGATTTATGATGGCCATACGCCTCTTTTGCGTCGCTGTTCCGTCACTTTTGTGACGCAGCAGCAGTGTAAAAGATGCACCATGTTGCAAGATAGGCCTCAGTTCATCTCCAGCAAGATACCGTCAGTTTAAAATGTATATAATTAGGAATGTGTAGGGGGCATGCAGAAGCTGAGGCTTCAGTAAGTGTCAAAGTTGTTGCATGCAGTGCTGCACTTCTGGGTACTCTTTCATATGCTGGACTACATCTGCACAATGAGATACCTAAGCAAAGGAAACACAATTGATGTGATTGTGAAATGAGCAAAAGAAATTGCACGTTTTTCAATTACATCACCTGTGTTTCCTAACATTACACATCACATTGTGCAGATCAAGTTTAGGCCTGTCCAAGGAAACAGAGGAGGTCTGGCCTTTGTTCAAGAGTGAAGTGGACATGACTCACTTCATTGGTAGACATGGACATGTATTATCTCCTCTGTACTCTTCAACAAGCCTAAATTTCATCTGCAACCCTGAGTAGGCCTCACCTCAAACAAACCTCTGGATAGGACACACCTTATTGTCATCCTGAAACAATCATTTAAAATGTTAGGGACAGTTTTATGATGGCTGTGCACCTCTTTTGCGCTGCCGTTGCATAACTTTTGTGAGACAGCAGCAGTGCAAAAGATGCACCATGTTGCAAGATAGGCCTCACTTCATCTGCATCAAGATACTGTTAGTTTAAAATGTATATTTTTAGGACTGTGTAGGGGCATGGAGAAGCAGAGGCTTCTGTAAGTGTCAAAGTTGTTGAAAAACTGTTTGTCCTTCAATCTTTTCCCTTGTCTTTTCTAATTTTTAAATACATGTTTTAATATTTTTCAAATGTTTGTTCTTTCTTTCACAGATTGAAAGTATAAAAATAACAAGTGACTAAGTTAACGACAATTATAAGGTAAATGTTTTGTACTCTTTTCATTACATTTCTGTCACATTTAACTACTATTAGTTCCACTGCTTCATTTCTTTAACCCTCACTTTCCTGCCTTTGCTACTTCCCTCATTCCTTTCTCTATTACTTACTTACTCTACTCCTTCCACTCCTTTTCTCAGTCCCTCTCTTCTCATAGTTCCTCACTCTTGTTCACTCACTCCGTCTCTATTACTCTTAGTGTCTCTGACTGATCACTCTTTCACTACTTGTTCATTATGCTTTCTCTGTGTAGTTGAAGCACACTAAGGGGCATATTATGAACACAGTCAATAAAATTATTGCTGTTTTTATCGGCAGAAAACTGCTGCAAAAGTGGTTTTAGCGGCAGTTTTCTGCCGCAAAAGCGGCTTTAGCGACACATTTCTGCCGATAAAAGCTGCAAAACTTTTATCGCCTATGTTGATAATATGCCCCTATGTTATTTACATTTCTTTGCTGTTTCAATTATTCCTTTTCTGTTACTTCTTCTTTTCTGCTTTCTGTTTTTTCTCTCTGTTATTCCACATGTTTTAATCTTATTTTGAACATTCACTCACATTCTCTAAGAAACTCTTCTTTGTTATTCTTCTACTCTCCTTTTTTTCTTTCACTTCCTTATCTATTTTGTTTTTCACAATTATACCCTCTTCCATCTTTTCTTCGGTAAATAGATCTATTAAACAGTATCTCTGGTTTAGTCCCTATAGCTGTCTTTCTTTTAACATTACTCTCTGTTTCCTTCCCTTATACTTACTCTTTTTTTCTTTTTTTTTTTTGTTCGCTCCCGGTTCGCGTACCGGCGAGCGAACCGGGAAGCGAACCAAAGAAATAGAGGTTGCCAGAGTGCTAAACATTCTAGCAATTTTTTTATAAAGGGGAGGTAGTTCTGAAAAGAACTTTTTTTTAATGTTTTTGTTGTTTTATATATTTTTTTTATTTTTCTGAACATTTTTTTTTGTTTTTTTTTTTGAACAATTTTATGTTTTTTGGTTTTTTTGGGGGGAAACAACGAAAAACAGGCATTAGAAAGGGCTCAACAGGAGCAAAAAAAAATTTTTTTTTTGGGGCGTTTTGAGCACTTGTGGTTTTCATATGCTCTGTTTATCAAATTAATACTCATATTGGCACATGAGAGTAGGTTACCACAATAAAGACACGCTATCTTCATGTACACAAAATTTTCTTGAATGTTTGGCACTGTTTCCCGTGCCTCTGGCCCCGACAGAGTTACCTGTGCCGATGTCCTGGCCACAGGAGTTGGTGGGTTGTCTTGGAGGTCACGCATCTCTGCCATGCTGTAATTCAGTGGATGCCACCTCTGCATGTGACGGTGCATAGTATAGTTGCCGAAACTATACTTTTTATCTGTGCCTCTAGATAAATCTTCTTTGCATATGAGGCATGTCACATAGCGAGCATTCACTTTTTTTTGTCCTTGAGGAAAAGAAAAAAACTGCCAAATAAAACTATTTTTGTGGTGAGATATCTGGGGCTCCTCACGTAAAAACTGTCTTGGCTGTACTTGCTCTTCCTCTTCTTTGTCCTCTTCCTCCTCTGTATTGGGAATGAACTGTGGAGGTGGTCCTCTCTTTCTAGAAGGTGGTGGTGGTGGTGGTGGCGGCGCACCAGCTGCAGCTACTACTGAAGCCATTTTCTACTCAGCAAAATAGGTCTTCCTTTCACAAAGTTGAAAGTCAGAGTGAGAAAAAAGGTGGGGGCTTTCATCATTTTGGAAAAAAAATAGTTCTAAACCAATGAAAAGTGTTCTTTTTAGGTCACATGACCTAGCCTTACATCATTAGGAAACCAAAAGTGAAATGAACCAATGAAAAGTTTTATTAACAAGTCACATGACCTGTTACGCTTAAGTTACGCGCTGTGGGCCGCGCCCCGGATCGCTTCCGGGGAGCTGCGCTTCGCGCCTCGGTTCGCGCTCCGGAGCACTTCCGGGTGCGCTAACGCGGCGCGTCATAAGACGCATTACGCGGCAACGCGATATGTAGCGCTTACGCGACGCGCCCCGGATCGCTTTCGGGGAGCTGCGCTTCGCGCCTCGGTTCGCGTACCGGAGCACTTTCGGGTGCGCTAACGTGGCGCGTCATAAGACGCATTACGCGACAACGCGATACGTCGCACTTCCGCGACGCGTCACGATGTTGATTTCTAACGCGGCAGTTGCGCAAACGGAACGTTTACCGGTTCGCGTACCGAGTCGCGGCACCAAATTGAGCTAACGGGAAGCTACCCGGTTCGCGGACCGGGAGCGAACCAAAACATAATAATAAAAAATGTTTTTATTAATAAACATATAAAATATATTTTTTGATTTAAAGAAGAATACATTTTACAGCTATAGATATTAGCTTTTAAAAAACCAATGAAATTCACTGAAAAAAACATAGGTTATAGGCCATATATAGTTAGGAATTAGCATTTACAAAACCTTGAAAATTCACTGAAAAAACCATAGGTTATAGACCATATATAGTTAGGAATTAGCATTTAAAAAACCTTCTTTTACTCACACAAAACCATTGAAATTCCATATATAGTTAGTTGTACTAACTATATAGCGCGCACCCGCAATCCACTGCTGATCATGTCACATATTACATCATTCATGACATGGTCAGTGACATCACTGATGACATCACTGATGACATCTCAAATGACATCACTGATGACATCACTGATGACATCTCAAATGACATCACTGATGACATCACTGATGACATCTCAAATGACATCACTGATGACATCACTGATGACATCTCAAATGACATCATTGATGACATCACTGATGACATCTCAAAAGACATCACTGATGACATCACTGATGACATTATTCATGTGATAATACGATGAATCTCTTCAGACTCTAATAAAAACTTAGATACACTCAGTGTAAACAGACACTCCCAGACTGTCACTCATCCATGGAGTTACTCACACACCTAGTCAGTCATGCAAAGAATCAATCTCACATCCATTTCCTCAACTATACAGTTATACACACCTTACTTATTCAAACATATACTAACACATATTTACTCTCTTATACAATCCCTGATACAAGTTCACAATGATCCATACAGCCACTCACACATTCACTGGCTCTTATGCATAGTTATTTATATATGTCAACTCTCACATGTACTGTGTTTTACATATGTACTTACTTTGACATGTAGCACTTAGATATCCATTCACTCACCAATACACTCATGCACACAGTCAACCGCCCATACAGCTGTTTCCACATGCACTTTTGAACCCATACATCTAGTTAATCAACTGCTCACACATCTATGCACAGAGTTATACACCTCCCAGCCACCCACACACACACTCAGTCTCCCATACAAATACTTAGGCAACCAATCAATAACCCATATAGTTACTCATATAGCTATTGATCAACACATGCAGCAGTTTACAGAACAACAGACATAATGATGCACAAATTAAGACAGTTTAGTCACTAACCCATGCACTCAGTGAGACACATTTAATCAGTCACTCATACAGTCAGTCATGCACCTAATAAATCCTTCATCCAGACACTTATAAACCCACTCATTCTTCAATATGTAAGACATATTTTAACTTTACAGAAACATACAGTCACTGGATGTTGTTATCAGTGATGTCATCAGTGATGTCATTTGAGATGTCATCAGTGATGTCATCAGTGATGTCATTTGAGATGTCATCAGTGATGTCATCAGTGATGTCACTGACCATGTCATGAATGATGTAATATGTGACAAAATCAGCAGTGGATTGCGGGTGCGCGATATATAGTTAGTAAAACTAACTATATATGGAATTTCAATGGTTTTGTGTGAGTAAAAGAAGGTTTTTTTAAATGCTAATTCCTAACTATATATGGTCTATAACCTATGTTTTTTTCAGTGAATTTTCAAGGTTTTGTAAATGCTAATTCCTGACTATATATGGTCTATAACCTATTGTTTTTTCAGTGGATATATATATAGATATAAGAACTCATTGCTACCCTATCAGAACTGTATGTAAAATATATAACTAGTTGGTTAAATATTTGAAATCATGGTCGTAAATTGTGCTGCTTGCCACAATTTTTCCAACTTTTTCCCGAGGAAGAAGGATACCAAACACCTATAGAGACATTCAGACACCACTGCTTGCTGAGATGAAATCGAGGCTAGTTTGACTATTCTAGCTGGGACTACTTGCAGTTTTCAGACTTCTCCTGAGTACATTTGTTGATGCAGTGCTCTGCCTCAGAGGCCAAGATGAGGAGAAAAGTTAATCTAATTCATCATGCAAGTTCCTTTGTGAAACTGTCTCGTAATCATAAAACCCCACCCTCCCAAACATTGCTCTGTCTAAGTGACACATCCACACTACTTCCCCTGGAGTCCATGTAAAGCCATGTGATGTAGTAGAAGGTGTGCCATGGCAGCTGGTGTTCTGGTAGAAGATGTAATAGCACTCTACCCCCTTAGACAATGTCTATACCTTCTATACTCAAGGTTTGAAGTCAGAAGTCAATGATAATTGTGATTTGCTTTAAATAATATTTTCTACATGAGATTTTACCACATCCTACAGTTTTGAACAACAGTTACTAATATGGTTTTACATTTTTGTGTAACATTACCATGCTCAGGGGGGGCGGGGCGCTTTACATAGAAGCACTGTTCTACATTCATGAAGTGAAAACACAACATGATGCCATGGTAAGAAGATTGTACTGTGCGATTGTTCGATAACTTAACACTGACTTTTTTACCCCTGCCTGGCACGTAGCTGCAAGGACAGTATTCTGAATATGTATTTCCAGTGACATGAACGTTTAGTGATATAAGTGCTGCAATGTGCCCCATGCTCAAAGATGACTTCAGGGCAGCACCAGACATTTTTGCAATCACACATCACATGTGCATGTCTGTAGAAAAGACATAGGTCTGCAAATGAAACTGTCTACAGTTAGAAGTGCAAAGGGTTAACGTAAAACCACAGCATATACGTTAGATACAATAAAGAGTACAGTGCTGCGAGAAACGTATTCATCCTGCTGGTGACCGTCAATTGCATTCTGAGATGAAGAGTTTTGATATCTGCAATTTTAAAAGCTACATTGAGCTGATTCATCCATAGGTAAAAGTGCAGGGTTGCCAAGCACTGCACTATTTTATATTAAGGCTCTCTTTAATAGGCTTATGACAGGTCGTTGAAGGACTCACCCTGCTTCCTGGCCGTATTCTGTGCTTTAAGCTGTTAGTGGTGACTTCATATTCTTCCAGTAACATCTACTTTTACTGAATATGATGCAGCGTTGCGGGAAATCAGGCAGGCAATCCCAAATATAGACTCTCTGACTGAGATCAGTGAGCAACAGAGTGGCTCACACTTCCAAGCTAATTAATGTAGCATCACGAAGTTAATTGAGACTTCCAAACTCAATTGTAGAGTCATAATAACCTATGCAGAAATCTTTCCTATATAAGATATCTAAGATGCATAGCTCTTTTTAATGCACGACCATGTCACAAGCAGGTAAGCACAGTTTGACTTTTTAGTAACTTCTTAATGGCAAGGTTTGTGTGACATTTAAGTAATTTGCTTTCGCCTAATTATGTGAAATTTTGGTAAAATTGTCTGAAATTGCACAAAATGAATCTCTGTCATTTTGTGCTATATTTTATCGCCAAATTCATCCTTGTGTCAACATTGGGGCACAGGAGACATTTCACACGAAAAATAGTGCAGGCAATTAACGATATTGGGAACAACAGCTGCTCTAGCTCTGTTCTTGTGTGTGTGTTCGGTATAAATACCCTAAATAGAACATTCGCTGTAAGTTTTTATGTAAATGGTGCCCAATTACACGTAGTCGAACTGTGGAGTAATTCCAGAAATCTATAGTTGTCCTCAATCATAACCCAACAAAACTCTGGGTCAGTCTCGAAATCCATAAGGAATGCATATTCATCTGGGTGCTGAGACGTCAAAGATGACGTGTGAATAGTTACCACAACTCTCGCCCTCTCTCCCTTGATGGGTTGACGTATCGACGAGCAGCTGCTTAGCCTGGGACTGACCATGGCGAGCCGCTCTTGACTAGGTGCCCCCTCGCCTAGAGGAGGGGCGCCGTTAGTGGCGCCATGAAACCGAACTCCACATGGAAGGGCTGGTCTCGGTGATCAGATTTCGTGATGACGTGTGGGTACACATATCAACACCGAAACTTACTCCAGTTAGATTATAAGGCAGTGTCCCTCGGGTCTCCTCCTCTTTGTCTCCTTGAACCCAGGGAAGCCAGAAGAGTGTCGGAAACCGCCCACCCACCGGACAGAAGAGCAAGGAGTTGGGCAGAGCGCTGCCATTTAACACTAAAAGGGGACAAGCGCAGCAATGGAGGTTCAGCGACTGGAACTATGCAGTGGATAGTCAGGGAGAGGACTAACCTGCTGGTGGTCCTGGACTCTACTGCCGAGGTTAGGTTCGGGGAGGGGACTGACCTGCCGGTGTTCCTCTCTCTACTGCCCTATCCCGCAATGTAAAGGCTAAGTGGACTCTTTGGGAGGCTGACTGTGTTCAGGTACCTCGGTGGCCCGGTGTGCTATGCGATGGCCTGTATTGCAAGCAATGCAACGTTTGCTGTAGCGTGTTGGGGCCTGCCGGCAAAATGTGCGCAGCTGGATCGGCCTACTCAGCCAACAAATTTTAATACATGTGTATGGCGAAGCTGAAATCAATTATAATGTTATGCCTAATTTCCTTACTGCTTTTTGTCATGTGGATGTGGCAGAGTTGGCCACAAATGTAAATACATGTGGATGGCGAAGCTGAAATCAATTATAATGTTATGCCTAATTTCTTTACTGCCTTATGTCATGTGGATGTTGCTAAAGGTCTGTTCATGTGAATAATGATTAATATATCCAAGTAGTACTTTACTCCTGTTATGGTTGTGTAGATTTATATGAGTTAATATGAATAAAAGTCTACGCCTTGGACAATACAACCGATTCTGGATATTCTTGGGCCCAGGGGAAGCTGATGGGTGTCAGAAGTGAAGTGTTTCATTGTGCTCGTACTATTGTATTTGCTGCTCCAGGCTGTCCTACGGTAGATCTTTGCTAGTGCTCCTCATCACCACCTTCTTTCGATCGGACAGGGCTGGCGGCTACTTCAATACTGGAGTATTCGGCCGATTCAATCAATGCCTGCCAGAGACAAATAACTGGGGAGAACAAGGACCACAGGAATCCCCAGCGGGGTGTTGCATTAGCGGTGGACAGTCTGCCAGTGGAAGCCTGCAGTGCAACGGCCAATGCGAGACAGCATAGCTGGGCTGAAAAGCCAAAACTGGAAATGTGGCCAAAGAAAGCAACTGTCAAGGTGGCAGCTCGGGTAGAGGATGATTTGGTACAACCGACTGTTGCTTTTATGTTTTCGCGTTTGACTGCTGACTTACAGAAAAATTATAACTCACCGGAGGTGGAGGAGCAGGAGACACAGTAGAGGAGAAAGTTGCCAGGAATGAGAGGGATATAGTGGACGTGGTACCCTGTGGGATGCTGGGTGGTGGGGTAGATGGCCTCACAACCCCAGAGGCCGTATCTGATCTGTACATTAAGAACTCAACAGAGATCATAGGAGAGAATAAGGGAACAAACCAATTAGACACAGAAGACCACAGAAGAGCACGAATAACTGATGTTGAGATATCTGATCCGGTAAAAAGAAATGCTGAAAATGTAAAAGACACTAGCGAATGTAGGGACCTCCAAAGCCTTACGGCTAGCACGGGGGGAGCTGTCACCCAAACTGCCAGGAGAGAAGTTTTTCTCACGAATGGAGGACGCAATCTTTACAGATTACGGAAACACGCTCTGAAGCAGCAACCCCCTCTCGGACTCTGGCAGTAATAGGAAAGAGGGGTAGCTCGGTCCCCACGCATTTATGCCAGGGCGCCGACCCCCTCATTCCCCCTATCTCTATCAGTGGTGGGGCGTGTCCACGCCACATCTTGATGATGCGGCTGGCACACCCCATCACTGATTGGTGCAGGCTCCCTCGTTGGCCCGGAGGCAATCTAATTGCTTCCAGGCTAGCTGGTGTGTCACGGTCACAGTTGCGTGGTGCTTACGGCCAGCCTGTGTACCTCCAACTTGGTACAGGTAACAGCTAGGCAGGCCCTGGTGGGTGCAAGAATACATCGCGGTCATAGGGTTGGCATAAGTGTAGGTGGTTTTACCAGTTGTAAGGCAGAAGAGAGGATGGCTAGTGGACGTGGCACAAAGCGTTCCTGCGTGGAGCATATGCTGCAGGGCATGATGCGCAAGATGGCAGCGATGGACAGGAGATGGGGGAAAGTGGCCCAGATGGGGCAAAATGTGGCTGAGCTCACCCAGAGGTTGGATGCTCAGGCTGGGCCACCCGGTAGACCCAAGAGAATAATTGTGCCCCCTACAGCCGAGGGGGGAATTGGGTGCTTTGCCCAAGCGGGTTAGGGCCATGAGGGGTAGCGGCTGGGGGCCCAAGCAGCAGGGGGAGGGGGGTTCTCCTGGGGGGCCCTGATGGGGGGCTCACACGGATGGGTCTTCCTATCCCTACTCCCCTAGTCCCGGCAGGTGTGCCGGTTGCACCGGCTCCTTCCACACCGGCACCAACACCGAGCATATTGCATCTAGTGGTCCCAGCGGTAGTCCTGGTGGTACCCGTATATAACCCGGCGCCTATCCCAGTACCCGGCGCTGCACCCGCCATCCCAGTGGCAGTGCCTCCAGTGGTTGGTCAGGTACCCCCAGAGCTGGCAGCGCAGATAGCGACAGTACTCCCTTCCCTGGGGTTAGGGGGGATGTTACCTTCTTCAGTGGGTGAAAAGGAGGTGGGGGAGGATCCCTTAGCGGAAGCACAAAAAATGGTAGCAAGGATCATGACTGCCCCTGGCGGGGGGTGGGAGGGAAGTGCACCTATTACTCCACAAACAGCATGTCCGGGTAGAGTCTCCAGAAAGGACAAGATTGTTGAAAGAACGCGGGCCGCAGAAAGTGGTTAGGAGGTAGCATTAGTGTGGGTTCAATATTCTCAAGGAGGGAAAATCTGGGGCAACATTTAACACAGGAAGTGAAGGATTAAAAATGGGCGGGCAAATATGTCATTATGTTTTCTTTGTTAGTGGATAACAGAGAAATGGAGAAAGCAGGAGGACTGGATGTCGCCTAGCGAATGGCGGGGAGAAAAGGCAAGATTCAGGGTAGAGGAGACATTAATCAATTGGATCAGGGCCTTTTCTGTGTTCATGGCGATTACAGCCGAGCGTTCCCCTAATTTACAGGCAGAGATGGCATGTTACCAGAGTAGGATCACAACTTTCAGTGATAACTATGGAGGATAAGGGTGGAAGGAGTATGACATGAGTTTCAGGAAGGCGAAAGAGTTTAACCCCTCACTGTCATGGGATCAGGTGGATTCCATTTCATGGTATGGCCAGTTTACAGCAGGGCAAACCAGGGAGCGCTGGGCCAAGTTGGAACAAAAGCTACCCCTCCAAACCCCAACAGCCCTTTTGCCCGGCACAGGGGAGTGGCACGGCCCCTATGCCAGGGAACAGTGGGGGGCGAAAGGGAGTGTGCTGGGATTTCAACAAGCTTTCATGTACCAGGGCACAAGGCACCTGCAAGTTCAGGCACGCATGTTCCATTTGTAATCAACCTTACCACCCAGAAACAACTTGCCGTAATAAAGGTAACGCCTCTGGAAACAGGGGAAGGAAGAAACAGGATTAGGGAGGGTGGACGGCTGGTGTCTCAGTCGCCCGTTGACATTCTGGCTATGACTCCTTGGCTGAACAAGTACCCAGACCATGCCTCTGAGAGGATGTTGCAAGAAGGGTTTTGGCAGGGTGTAAGGATCCCAGCGGTGGGATATACCGGAATGGCAGAATGCAGAAACCAACTATCGGTTAGGGACAACCCAGAAGTGGTGGCGACAAAAATTGCTAAAGAGCTGTGCCTAGGCAGGATAGCGGGTCCTTTTAATAACATCCCTGTGCCTAATTTTATTTGCTCGCCACTCGGCATGGTGCCAAATAAGGAGGAGGGCCAGTTCTGGCTAATTCATAACCTATCAGCACCTAAGGGCGCATCATTAAATGACGCCATTGATGAAGACATTTGTAGCTTCAGGTATGCTTTCTTTGACCAGGCAGTGGATATGTTGAGGACTCTGGGATCTGGAGCCTTACTGGCAAAGTCAGACATTGAATCTGCATTTCGGCTACTGCCGGTTCATCCCCTAGATCAGCATCTGCTAGGCTTCTCTTTTCAAGGAAAATTCTACATGGATAACTGTATGCCCATGGGTTGTTCTGTTTCATGCGCTTACTTTGAGAAATTTAGTTCTTTCCTCGAATGGGTTTTTTAGGCAAACGACAGGACACCTCCATGTCATGCATTACCTGGATGACTTTCACTTTCTCGGGTCGGCGGGCACACAGGAGTGTGCATGGGCATTGCAGGAATTTTGCGTGCTCATGCGGGCTTTTGGGGTCCCTCTGGCGCCGGGAAAGACTGTGGGTCCAGCCACAGCATTGGAATTTTTAGGTATAGAATTGGACTCAGTGGACGGTTGTTTCAGGTTATCCAAAGACTAAATCATGAAATTTGGAGCCGCCCTCCAGCAATGTCTGGCCAAAAACAAAGTGACGCTACAGCAGCTGCAGCAGACTGTAGGCCAGTTGAATTTCGCACTAAGAGTGATACCCATGGCACGCCCATTCTCCCGCTAAATCTCACAGACCATGACGGGCCTGCGGGAGAAACACCATCGCACTAGGCTGCCAGCTAAGGTCCGCCATGACATGCGTATTTCAATTGCATTTCTGGAGGGCTTCAACGGCAGAGTGGTGTGTTGCGGGCCACCCACAACGTCTGCAGAGTTGGGTCTATGGACTGATGCTGCGGGCAGTGTGGGGTTTGGCGCCATACTTAGAAACAAGTGGGTGGATCAACGGTGGTCGTTTTGGTGGGAGGAGAACAGTTTGACAGCTAACATCGGTTTCTTAGAGCTATTTCCAATTTGGGTGGCATTAACAGTTTGCTCTGATCAGTTGTGTAATCGATCTGTAATCTTCTGGTCAGATAACATGACGGTAGTCGAATGTATCAACCAGCAGGCGGCATGGTATAAATGTATACTTCGCCTGCTGAAGGAAATTGTGCTGCCTTGCATGAAACTCAATGTACAGTTTAGGGCCAAACATGTCCCGGGGGTTTTGAATAATGCAGCTAATGCACTCTCTCGCTTTAAGATGTAGGTATTCAGGGAACATCTAACATCTGCAAAGGCGACGCCTACACATTTCCCAGCAACTCTCTGGCAAATTGGTGCCCCCAGCTACAGAACGTCGTGGTAGCTAGCCTAGTGCCCAGGACCAGAACCGCTTATGAAGGGGCTTTTTTGTCTTATTGCTCATTTTTGGGACGGGACTGGGTGAAGACATGGGATCAGTCAGATAAGTTCACTCAGTACCTAGATGCATTACATAAAGGAGGGTGCTCCGCATCAACGGCTAGCAGGCACATGATGGCTGTCTCTTTCTTTGTGCAGATTAAGAGGGCAAAGGACCCCATGAATAGTTTCATCGTGCAGAAGGCACTAAAGGGGTGGCGGCGCCTGCAGGCAGCCCCCATGAACACCAGACAACCGAAAGGTTTAGAACGGCTGGCCGCATTATTGCATGCCTTGTCTCACATCTGCAGTTCATTGGGGGAGGTACTCCTGTTCCATACATTGGACTTTTATGGGGCATTCTGGGTAGGTGAACTGGTGGCTAGCAGTAAACAGGACATGCTGGGTGGCCTCCGGCTGGAGCACACAAAAATACTGGGTGATACGCTGATGATTACCATACGTAAATCAAAAACTGATCAGGAAGCCCGGGGGGATGGGCTGGTACTCCATCGGGCACGGCCTAATCCTTGCTGCCCAGTGTCCCACGCAGTGGCCTTCATCAAACAGAGAGTAGGCGCAGCGGGGGAGCATTTTTAATGCATGCAGATGGTACCCCACTGACCAGGTTCCAATTCCAAAGAGCATTGGCATTGACAGTGGACAGGACTGGTTTCAACCCGAAAGACTTTGGGACGCATTCATTCCGGATCGGGGCTGCCACTGAAGCATCGGCTAGAGCGTTACATGCAAGCAGTGTAAAAAGGATTGGGAGATGGTCTTCCAACTGTTACAAGCGTTATGTGCGGCTGCACATGTTGTGAGGTGGCAGGATGACTTACGCTGATGCCTGTTTTGTTTGTTTGCTTGTATTTCATTTTCTCGAGCCTGTCACGCAGGGCGGAAACTGTCGTCGGTTCACCAACAGCAAGTACCTTCACCACGGGGGACCCAAGCACAAAGGAGTGAAACACAAGTTGTATGGGTTGTTGGTCATTCATTTGTGAAACGTGCTAAGTCTGTTTTCCTTGCAGGTGGCTATAGACAGAGGGCGGAACAGGGGGGTTTCAAGGTTTCCTTTCATAGTAGGGGGGCCTCTGCCTCAGTCAGTTTAGGGGGTTCTTTACAGAGTTGCTCGATAGATACAACCCGCTGCCCACAGTGGTTATCTTACATTTAGGGGGCAACCACCTGGTGAAGTTGGGCAGGAGGGTCCTGATGGAAGACATAATCTCAGAGGTAAACTGGTCGGCTAAAACACGCCAAGGCTTCACCATAGTTTGGTCGCAGATGATTCCTAGACTCAGATGGGGGGGACTCTGTCAAGGCTTTGAATCACTGGGTAAAGAGAATCAACAACAAGGTAGAGAAATTATTTCGGTCACCTCAACTGCAGAACATACCACATGGGTGCGTCATGGGGGAACAGTTCTTCTTACAAGACGGGGTCCACCTGACTAGGGCAACTATTTCTGGGGAATATTTTGGCATGGCTGGGGGGAGTTTGTAGGTAGGCATGACCTTTCAGAAGAGGAGGATAGGGGGGCAGATAGTCGGTCAACTATGCTGGCCTGTGGCGGTAAGGTCCTTAGGGGGCGGCGCCATTCTTGAATGGGGTCGCCCAGGGGGAGGGACAACTGGTCTCTCCTAGAACTCCAGGGGCGGTACATCCGCTTGGTTGAATGGGTGCGGGGAGGGGGGAGTCACGCTTTCTTTGGGCTAGTTAGCCACCCCGCACGTGCACTATGACGTCATAAAACGTCGCAGAGTGCAATGGCCCCCTTTTGATTAACGGAGTTCATGGAGCGTATGGGGGTAACCGGGAGGGGGGAAGTACCTCTGAGTAAACGGGCCCTCTGCGCATGCGCACTCATACATGAGGGTGTAGCTGGCGATAAGGATCTGACACCGGCTAGCGACCTTGCCATAGGCCCAAAAATAGGATATGCAGAAAATTCATAAGTGTGACATGTTAGACTCGGTTAGGAAACACGCTGTATTAGACATTTGTTAAGGTTAGCCCTTTCATACCTGTCTCCATTGTTTGTAATCTAATGTCAGTAGATTTTTCTGCATAAATGGTTATGTAAATATTGTTTATTTCAAATTTTTTATTTGTTTTCATGTTTAAAAATACGGCCGGGAGTTTGTGAGACCCACCGCCTTCCAAAGAAACTCCTCTCATGTCCAATTTCTCGTAATTGTGGGGGTGCACAAGACGGGGAGGGGGATGGTCGGTAGTCCCTGATCATATGGAAAGAGGAGGCCGCTCGGTCCCCACGCACATATGGCGGGGCGCCGACCCCCTACTTCCCCGCTATCTCTATCGGTGGTGGGGCGGGTCCACGCCGTGTCTCTAGGACGCGGCTGGCACGCCCCATCACCGATTGGTGCAGGCTCCCACGTTGACCCAGAGGCAATCTAATTGCTTCCGGGTCAACAATTTATTTGGGCATATTCAAGACCAAGGAGAGCCTTTACATTTTTGTCTTTTCCCCGGGAAGGTATACTCGTGAGCAGCCTCAATGATGCAATACACAATATTATTAAGGGGAGACATAAGCAGAGATGTTATTATGGATCCATCTACCTTTGAATTTTTGATTGGCCCAGAAGCCTGGGGGTGTCTATGGCGTAATTTAGTGTATGGATTTTGCAAAGGGGTACGTTTAAATATACTGCTCACTGCAGTTAAAGTATGGACCTCGGTAGGCCAGTTATTAGGGATAAGGAGGTCACATTTATATACCCCATTGAGGCAAAACAAGAATCTGGGTGACATTTTTAATAACCATTACTTTTATAACTGGTTAAAAGCGGGAATGAATCAACTAGGCTGTTTTTATACACTTTGCAGGATAATAACATATGAGTAGCTGAATGTGAAATTTGGCCTCACGCACAGAGTGATTTTAAATATTTGCAGATTAGAGATTATTTACAGAGCAAGGGGGTGTTTGGCGGAGAGATTTAAGAAACATTAACTGGTGGATAAATTAATACAGACTGTCCCACCCCATATAAATTGCTGAATCAATATATGAAGGATGATATGGAAAACTCCTCTAGCAAATGGCAAGCGAAGGTAGATATTACTGATGTCGCCTTTCAAAATGCTTTGTCCAACACACTAGTGACCCTGGTGCCTGCTAATCTTCAAGCCCAGCATTATAAAACATGTTTTAAGCTCTAATATACACCTTGTCAGATCACTAAGTGAGGTGAGGGGAAGGGTGTATATTGTCCATTCTGTGCGCTATATGAGGCTGATTTACTCCACATGTTTGCTACCTGCAAAGAGCTTGGATCACTAATCATAGAGATTAATGAATTCTTAAAGAGGAGATTAGTTGTACAGATTGAGGTAGCCCCCCCTGCTAATACTGTTGGGAATAACTAATTTAAGAGCACAGGATGGAGGAGCTCTTGTATGTATAACAATGGCAGTGTATAGAATATGTACAGCCTCAGCGCGGCTAGACCGTGTCTCCCCCACATTTCACTAATGGTTAGCTCGATTTTTAGTGGTCTATCTGCTAGATGCATCAACGTTCGATTTTGCAAGTCCTTAATTGCGAAGTTTAAGGATTCGCATTTAGGGACTCGCAAAATCAGATGCATGTAGGATTTGCTAAAATATTAGCAATTCCTAAATATTCCTTATCTGCGACTCACAGAGTGCGATTTGCAAATAAGTAATGACATCTTATTGATTCCTATGGGCCAAGAGGCCCATAGGAATGAATGGGGAGGATTTCTCAATTTGCGATTATCAATTAGCTAATCGCAATTTGAGAATGCGATTTCAAGGGTGACGGGTGTCCAAAGGACACCCTGTTGTACCCCTTAAATCGACCTGGACACTGGTATGGTGCACACACATGTCCCAAGGACATGTGTGTGTGTAACAATCAACTTTGAAAGATGCACTTTAGTGCATTTTTAATAGTTTTCGCTATTTACCATGAAGTTTAATTTCACGGTAAATAGCAACCCATATCAGCGAAATTGCTAGCTAATTTACATTCATGCATTGCATTTAAGGAAACTCAATTTGAGATTCCTTAAATGCAATCGCAAATAGCGATTTATGCATTTGGGATGATTCATCCCAAATGCATAAATACTGGTCGCAGAGGGGCAGATGCGAACGGTATTTCACTTGATGCATCTAGCTGTAAACGCTAGAGAAAGCAATATATATGCGATAGGGACACAATGCTAAAAAGAAAGGGATAAGAATCTGGAGCCACCTTGCCAAGTGGGTGGAACACTCGGATATCTAAACTATCATCAAATTGGTGTGGATCTACTTCACGAAAAACATATTCAGGGTCTGACAGCTCCTGCTATATAGTATCTGATATATTTTCAGCACTAGGGCACTTTTGATCCCGTGTTTAAAAGATCATTTGGGTAACCTGATTGAAACTGTGGCTTTTAAACTGCACTAGCACTTTGTGGATTTCCTTCGATGCTATGTTACCAATATAAGAAATTAGGATTTGATTTGGCATCCATTCTTTATTTGCACTATTCTATTTGCACATATCTCACTATTGCACTTTGTGTTGGATTGTTAATGATGTACTGAAATGGTGCTTATACACACTCCTTATGATTGCTCTTGTAATGTATTCAATTGTATGGTAGGGAGGGGGAGGGAGAGGGTCTTGGGCAAAGCGTGGGGGAGTGAAAAGATTATTTTCCTTTTCCTACTCCATAAAAAAGTTACATTTGAGAAACCATATTTGCCTGTATATTTTTGAGAAATACTAATGATAAGGCTCGCAGACAGTGGCGGCTCGCATAGGGTATGCTGCAGGGCGGTGGGGGGTGGGGAGGGGCAGGGTGAGACGTGGTAAACTCAGACATACAACAGAACGGAGGAAAGTCATCATTATGTTCCTCCGTTCCGCCATCTGTCAGAGTTTACTACCCACCCACCCTGGCCCTCACCCACCCCTCAGCATGCCCTCTGCGAGTCGTCACTGCACGCAGAGTGTTATGCTATCAGGCATAGGTATATGTTTGTGCTGTTAGCCATGCACATATCAGATGTAACATCTCCCTGACCTCTGTATTTCTGTGCACTCGAGGACAAGTATAGACCTTGTCAATAAGATTGTCCATACTGGTGCCTCATCGTTAGTTCAGCTACTCCGAAGATGCTCTATACTCATAAAAATTTGCATCGCCTTAATAAGGATAATAACAGGATATTCTGGCAAACTAATGAATTTGAAGGGCTACTGCTGTATGTTAATGCCTGTAAATTCAATGAAGGTTTGTTACACACACAGCTAAATAGTGTTGTCTTTTAAAACCCTTGTTGGACATTCCAGAACCTACGACGGGTAGTGCAAAAGTTTTTTCTGAATTTCTACGATTTATCATCCTACAATAAAATATGATCTATATTATTAACGCAGTCTTGAAAAAGTGGAAAAGTATGAGAAAACATGTGTTAGCTGTATTAACATATAAATATAATCCAGTGCAATTTATTATTGTTAATAATTTTTCCTATGAACTAACAAATGATGTATGCATAATGTAATGACTCTGTAAATTGTGGAATTAGATCAATTAATTTTATATCTTAAAGAGAAGTGCTTATGTGAGTTTGAATTTTAAATTTTAATGTAGTTTTACTTTCTGAAACAGTCAAATACTGTCCCGCTCCTTCCACTATGCAACTCTCCATCACTGTTCACCTCTATTGTGTGACTGTCACTCTCTCACTCCATACGCCCTCTTGTTTTTTTAAGTCACAGTCTGCTACAACAGAATTCACAGAATTTCCAAAAGATCAGATACATTTTTGCTAACATTGTTTATGATAGTTTGGACTCGGTCCTCTCTGCAAAACCAAAGTGAATGATGGACAGAGTCTTGAACATTGCAAGCACTCACCGCCAGTCAACTGATCTGGGTTTAATCCATCATCATTCTTTAGCTCACTCCGCCACCCCAGTTCAGACATGGCCATATGCAAATCAGTCTGACCCTGTGCCTAAAGGGAACAGTCCTGCCCGAACTGCCAAGCCATGCCTTCCCTGGACTGAAACAAGCTTCCGAGGACCGGTTTCTGGCATTTCAGCCATCTTCAGCCGAGCTTGCTTGAATCCAGTGGCAAAGTGAGCAAGGGACTCACGTCTGAGCATACCCTGCCAACTTATGGCAAGCAAAGTGGTACAAAAGGGGGTGGTGATGGACGGAGCATCTGAACCAATCAAACACTCACGCCCAGTCAACAGATCTGGGTTTAATCCATCACCGTTCTTTAGCCCACTTTGCCACCCCAGTTCAGACTGTTCCCCTGAGGCACAGTGTCAGACTGATTTGCATATGGCCATGTCTGAACTTAGCTGGCGGAGTGAGCTAAAGAACGTTGGTGGATTAAACCCAGATCATCAGACTTGGGGTGACTGCTTGCAATATTCAACACTCCATCCATCATTCCCTTTGGTTTTGCTTTGTTCGCCCTAAGTTGGCAGGGTATGCCCAGACGTCGGTCCCTTGCTCACTTTGCCACTGGATTCAAGCATATGCAAATCATTCTGACCCTGTGCCTCATGGAAACAGTCCAGCCCGACTTACCAAGCCATGTCGTCCCTGTACCAGAAACAAGAATCCTGGGACTGGTTTCTGGCTAATCAGCCGTCATCATCCAGGCTTGCTTGAATCCAGTGGCAAAGTGAGCAAGAGACCCACAACTGGGCATACCCCGCCAACTTAGTGCGAACAAAGCAAAACCAAAGGGGATGATGGACGGAGTGTTGAACAATGCAAGCACTCACCACCAGTCAACTGATCTGGGTTTAATCCATCATCATTCTTTAGCTCACTCTGCCACCTAAGTCCAGACATGGCCATATGAAAATCAGTCTGACCATGTGCCTCATAGGAACAGTCCAGCCCAAACTGCCAAGCCATGTCTTCCCTGGACTGGAAACAAGCACCCTGGGACAGGGTTCTGGCTAATCAGCCGTCATCAGCCAGGGTAGCTTGAATCCAGTGGCAAAGTTAGCAAGGGGCCAACGTCTGGGAATATGCTGCTAACTTAGGGTGAACAAAGCAAAACCAAAGGGGATAATAGATGGAGTGTTGAACATGGCAAGCACTCCATCCCAGTCAACTCATCTGGGTTGAATCCCTCATCATTCTTACGCTCACTCCGCCACCCCAGATCAGACATGGCCATATTCAAATCAATCTGACCCTGTGCCTCATCTAAACAGTCCAGCCCGAACTGCAAAGACATGTCTTTCCTGGACCACAAACAAGCATCCTGGGAACGGTTTCTGGTTAATCAGCCGTCATCAGTCAGGCTAGCTTGAATCCAGTGGCAAAGTGAGCAAGAGACCCACAACTGGGCATACCCCGCCAACTTAGGGCGAACAAAGCAAAACCAAAGGGGATGATGGACGGAGTGTTGAACAATGCAAGCACTCACCACCAGTCAACTGATCTGGGTGTAATCCATCATCATTCTTTAACTTACTCCGCCATCCCAGTTCAGACATGGCCATATGAAAATCAGTCTAACCCTGTGCCACATGTGAACAGTCCATCCCGAACTGCCAAGCCATGTCTTCCCTGGACCGGAAACAAGCATCCTGGGACTGTTTTCTGGCTAACCAGCCATCATCAGTCAGGCTAGCTTGAATCCAGTGGCAAAATGAGCAAGGGACCCACGTCTGGGCATACCGTGCCAACTTAGGGCGAACAAAACAAATCCAAAGGGGATGATGGACGGAGTTATGAACAATGTAAGCACTCCATCCAAGTCAACTCATTCGGGTTTAATCCCTCATCATTCTTTCGCTCACTCCGCCACCACAGTTCAGAAATGGCTATATTCAAATCAGTCTGACCCAGTGCCTCTTAGAAACAGTCCATCCCGAACTGCCAAGCCATGTCTTCCCTGGACCTGAAACAAGCATCCTGGGACCGTTTTCTGGCTAATGGGACATCATCAGTCAGGCTACCTTGAACCCAGTGGCAAAGTGAGCAAGGGACCCACGTCTGGGCATACCCTGCCAACTTAGGGCGAACAAAGCAAAACCAAAGGGGATGATGGATGGAGTGTTGAACATTGAAAGCACTCACCCACAGTCAACTGTTCTGGGTTTATTCCATCATCATTCTTTAGCGCACTCCGCCACCCCAGTTCAGACATGGCCATATGCAAATCAGTCTGACCCTGTGCCTAAAGGGAACAGTCCAGCTCGAACTGCAAAGCCATGTCTACCCTGGACCACAAACAAGCATCCTGGGATCGATTTCTGGCTAAACAGCCGTCATCAGCCAGGCTAGCTTGAATCCAGTGGCAAAGTGAGCAAGGGATCCACGTCTAGGCATATCGTGCCAACTTAGGGCGTACAAAGCAAAACCAAAGTGGAAGATGGACGGAGTGTTGAACATTGCAAGCTCTCCATCATAGTCAACTCATTTGGGTTTAAATCCCTCATCATTCTTTCGCTCACTCCGCCACCCCAGTTCAGACATGGCTATATTCAAATCAGTCTGACCCTGTGTCTCATGGGAACAGTCCAGCCCGAACTGCCAAGCCATGTCTTCCCTGGACCAGAAACAAGCATTCTGGGACCGTTTTCTGGCTTATCAGCCATCATCAGTCAGGCCAGCTTGAATACAGTGGCAAAGTGAGCAAGGGACCCACGTCTGGGCATACCCTGCCAATTTAGGGCGAACAAAGCAAAACCAAAGGGGATGATGGGCGGAGTGTTGAACATTGCAAGCACTCACCCCAAGTCAACTGATCTGGGTTTATTCCATCATCATTCTTTAGCTCACTCCTCCACCTAAGTTCAGACATGGCCATATGAAAATCAGTCTAACACTGTGCCGCATGTGAACAGTCCATCCCGAACTGCCAAGCCATGTCTTCCCTGAACCGGAAACAAGCATCCTGGGACTGTTTTCGGGCTAACCAGCCATCATCAGTCAGGCTAGCTTGAATCCAGTGGCAAAATGAGCAAGGGACCCACGTCTGGGCATACCGTGCCAACTTAGTGTGAACAAAACAAATCCAAAAGGGATGATGGACGGAGTTATGAACAATGTAAGCACTCCATCCCAGTCAACTCATTCGGGTTTAATCCTTCATCATTCTTTCGCTCACTCCGCCACCACAGTTCAGAAATGGCTATATTCAAATCAGTCTGACCCAGTGCCTCATGGGAACAGTCCATCCCGAACTGCCAAGCCATGTCTTCCCTGGACCTGAAACAAGCATCCTGGGACCGTTTTCTGGCTAATGGGCCATCATCAGTCAGGCTAGCTTGAACCCAGTGGCAAAGTGAGCAAGGGACCCACATTTGGGCATACCCTGCCAACTTAGGGCGAACAAAGCAAAACCAAAGGTGATGATGGATGGAGTGTTGAACATTGCAAGCACTCACCCACAGTCAACTATTCTGGGTTTATTCCATCATCATTCTTTAGCTCACTCTGCCACCCCAGTTCAGACATGGCCATATGCAAATCAGTCTGACCCTGTGCCTAAAGGGAACAGTCCAGCCCGAACTGCAAAGCCATGCCTACCCTGGACCACAAACAAGCATCCTGGGATCGATTTCTGGCTAAACTGCCATCATCAGCCAGGCTACCTTGAATCCAGTGGCAAAGTGAGCAAGGGATCCACGTCTGGGCATAACGTGCCAACTTAGGGCGTACAAAGCAAAACCAAAGTGGAAGATGGACGGAGTGTTGAACATTGCAAGCACTCCATCATAGTCAACTCATTTGGGTTTAAATCCCTCATCATTCTTTCGCTCACTCCGCCCCCCCAGTTCAGACATGGCTATATTCAAATCAGTCTGACCCTGTGTCTCATGGGAACAGTCCAACCCGAACTGCCAAGCCATGTCTTCCCTGGACCAGAAACAAGCATTTTGGGACAGTTTTCTGGCTTATCAGCCATCATCAGTCAGGCCAGCTTGAATACTGTGGCAAAGTGAGCAAGGGACCCACGTCTGGGCATACCCTGCCAATTTAGGGCGAACAAAGCAAAACCAAAGGGGATGATGGACGGAGTGTTGAACAATGCAAGCACTCACCGCCAGTCAACTAATCAGATTTTAATCCATCATCATTCTTTAGCTCACTCTGCTACCCCAGTTCAGACATGGCCATATGCAAATCAGTCTGACCCTGTGCCTCATGGAAACAGTCCAGCCTGGAACTGCTAAAGCCATATCTTCCCTGGACCGGAAACAAGCATCCTGAGACCGTTTTCTGGCTTATCGGCCATCATCAGTCAGGCTAGCTTGAATCCAGTGGCAAAGTGAGCAAGGGACCCATGTCTGGGGATACCCTGCCAACTCAGGGCGAACAAAGTAAAACCAAAGGGGATGTTCAACATTGCAAGCACTCACCCCAAGTCAACTGATCTGGGTTTAATCCATCATCATTCTTTAGCTCACTCTGCCACCTAAGTCCAGACATGGCCATATGCAAATCAGTCTGACCCTGTGCCTCATAGGAACAGTCCAGCCCAAACTGCCAAGCCATGTCTTCCCTGGACCGGAAACAAGCATCCTGGGACAGGGTTCTGGCTAATCAGCCGTCATCAGCCAGGTTAGCTTGAATCCAGTGACAAAGTTAGAAAGGGACCAACGTCTGGGAATATGCTGCTAACTTAGGGTGAACAAAGCAAAACCAAAGGGGATGATAGATGAGTGTTGAACATGGCAAGCACTCCATCCCAGTAAAATCATCTGGGTTGAATCCCTCATCATTCTTTCGCTCACTCCGCCACCCCAGATCAGGCATGGCCATATTCAAATCAGTCTGACCCTGTGCCTCATCGGAACAGTCCAGCCCGAACTGCAAAGACATGTCTTTCCTGGACCACAAACAAGCATCCTGGGAACGGTTTCTGGCTAATCAGCCGTCATCAGTCAGGCTAGCTTGAATCCAGTGGCAAAGTAAGCAAGGGACCCACGTCTGGGCATACCGTGCCAACTTAGGGCGAACAAAGCAAAACCAAAGGGGATGATGGACGGAGTTATGAACAATGCAAGCAGTCACCACCAGTCAACTGATTTGGGTTTTAATCCATCATCATTCTTTAACACACTCCACCACCACAGTTCAGACATGGCCATATGAAAATCAGTCTGACCCTGTGCGTCATGGGCCAGAAACAAGCATCCTGGGACCGTTTTCTGGCTAATCAGCCATCGTCAGTCAGGCTAGCTTGAATCAAGTGGCAAAGTGGGCAAGGGACCCACGTCTGGGCACACCCTGCCAACTTAGGGCGAACAAAGCAGAACCAAAGGGGATGATGGACGGAGTGTTGAACAATGCAAGCACTCCATCCCAGTCAACGCACTTGGGTTGAATCCCTCATTATTCTTTCGCTCACTCCGCCACCCCAGTGTAGACATGGCCATATTCAACTCAGTCTGACCCTGTGCCTCATGGAAACAGTCCAGCAAGAATTGCAAAGCCATGTCTTCCCTGGACCACAAACAAGCATCCTGGGACCGGTATCTGGCTAATAAGCCGTCATCAGCCAGGCTAGCTTGAATCCAGTGGCAAAGTGAGCAAGGGACCCATGTTTGGGCACACCCTGCCAACTTAGGGCGAACAAAGCAAAACCAAAGTGGATGATGGACAGAGTCTTGAACATTGCAAGCACTCACCCCCAGACAACTGATCTGGGTTTAATCCATCATCATTCTTTAGCTCACTCTGCCACCCCAGTTCAGACATGGCCATATGCAAATCAGTCTGACCCTGTGCCTAAAGGGAACAGTCCTGCCCGAACTGCCAAGTCATGTCTTTCCTGGAGCGGAAACAAGCATCTTGGGACCGGTTTCTGGCTAATCAGCCGTCATCACCCACGCTAGCTTCAATTCAGTTGCAAAGTGAGAAAGGGACCCATGTCTGAGCATACAGTGCCAACTTTGGGCAAACAAAGCAATACCAAAGGGGATGATCGACAGAGTGTTGAACATTGCAAGCACTCACCACCTGTCAACTAATTTGGGTTTTCATCCATCATCATTCTTTAGCTCACTCCGCCTCCTAAATTCAGACATGGCCATATGCAAATCAGTCTGAACCTGTGCCTCATAGGAACAGTCCAGCCCAAACTGCCAAGCCATGTCTTCCCTGGACCGGAAACAAGCATCCTGGGACAGGTTTCTGGCTAATCAGCCGTCATCAGCCATGTTAGCTTGAATCCAGTGGCACATGAGCAATGGACCAACGTCTGGGCATATGCTGCCTACTTACGGCAAACATAGCAAAACCAAAGGGGATGAACGACGGAGTTATGAAAATGGCAAGCACTCCATCCCAGTCAACTGATCTGGGTTTAATCTATCATCATTCTTTAGCTCACTCCGCCACCCCAGTTCAGACATGGCCATATTCAAATCAGTCTGACCCAGTGCCTCATGGGAACAGTCCAGCCCGAACTGCCAAGCCATGATGTCCCTGGACCAGAAAGAAGCATCCTGGGACCGATTTCTGGCTAAACAGCCATCATCAGCCAGGCTAGCTTGAATCCAGTGGCAAAGTGAGCAAGGGACCCACGTCTGGGCATACCCTGCCAACTTAGGGCGAACAAAGCAAAACCAAAGGGGATGATGGATGGAGTGTTGAACATTGCAAGCACTCACCCCAAGTCAACTGCTCTGGGTTTAATCTATCATCATTCTTTAGCTCACTCCGCCACCTAAGTTCAGACAGTGCCATATGCAAATCAGTCTGACCTTGTGCCTCATAGGAACAGTCCAGCCCAAACTGCCAAGCCATGTCTTCCCTGGACCGGAAACAAGCACCCTGGGACAGGGTTCTGGCTAATCAGCCGTCATAAGCCAGGTTAGCTTGAATCCAGTGGCAAAGTTAGCAAGGGACCAACGTCAGGGCATATCCTGCTAACTTAGGACGAACAAAGCAAAACCAAAGGGGATGATGGATGGAGTGTAGAACATTGTGAGCACTCACCCACAGTCGACTGATCTGGGTTTAATCCATCATTATTCTTTAGCACACTTCACCACCGCAGTTCAGACATGGCCATATGCAAATCAGTCTGACCCTGTTCCTAAAGGGAACAGTCCAGCGCAAACTGCCAAGCCATGTCTTCCCCAGACCGGAAACAAGCATCCTGGGACAGGTTTCTGGATAATCAGCCGTCACCAGTCAGGTTAGCTTGCATCGAGTGGCAAGTGAGCAAGGGACCAACGTCTGGGCATACCATGCCAAATTAGGGCGAACAAAGCAAAACCAAAGGGGTTGATGGACGGAGTGTTGAACATGGCAAGCACTCCATCCCAGTCAACTCATCTGGGTTGAATCCCTCATCATTCTTTCGCTCACTCCGCCACCCCAGTTCAGACATGGCCATATTCAAATCAGTTTGACCCTGTGCCTCATCGGAACAGTCCAGCCCGAACTGCAAAGGCATGTCTTTTCTGGACCACAAACAAGCATCCCGGGAACGGTTTCTGGCTAATCAGTCATCATCGGCCAGGCTAGCTTGAATCCAGTGGCAAAGTGAGCAGGGAGCCACATCTTGGCATACCCTGCCAACTTAGGGTAAACAAAGAAAAACCAAAGGGGACGATGGGCGGAGTGTTAAACAATGCAAGCACTCACAGCCAGTCAACTGATCTGATTTTAATCCATCATCATTCTTTAGCTCACTCTGCCACCCCAGTTCAGACATGGCCTTATGCAAATCAGTCTGACCCTGTGCCTCATGGGAAAAGTACAGCCCGAACTCCCAAGCCATGTCTTCCCTGGACGGAAACAAGCATCCTGGGACCGTTTCCTGGCTTATCAGCCATCATCAGTGAGGCTAGCTTGAATCCAGTGGCAAAGTGAGCAAGGGACCCACGTCTGGGCATACCCTGCCAACTTAGTGCGAACAAAGCAAAACCAAAGGGGATGATGGACGGAGTGTTGAACATTGCAAGCACTCACCAACTGATCTGGGTTTAATCTATCATCATTCTTTAGCTCACTCTGCCACCTAAGTTCGGACATGGCCATATGCAAATCAGTCTGACCCTGTACCTCTTAGGATCAGTCCAGCCGAAACTGCCAAGCCATGTCTTCCCTGGACCGGAAACAAGCATCCTGGGACAGATTTCTTGCTAATCAGCCGTCATCAGCCAGGTTAGCTTGAATCCAGTGACAAAGTTAGCAAGGGACCAACGTCTGGGCATATCCTGCCAACTTAGGGCTAACAAAGCAAAACCGAAGGGGATGATGGACGGAGTGTTGAACATGGCAAGCACTCCATTCCAGGCAACTCATCTGGGTTGAATCCCTCATCATTCTTTTGCTCACTCCGCCACCCCAGTTCAGACATGGCCATATTCAAATCAGTCTAACCCTGTGCTTCATGGGAATAGTCCAGCCTGAACTGCTAAGCCATGTCTACCCTGGACCACAAACCAGCATCCTGGGACCGGTTTCTGGCTAATCAGCCGTAATCAGCCATACTAGATTGAATCCAGTTGCAAAGTGAGCAAGGGACCCACGTCTGGGCATACCATGCCAACTTAGGGCAAACAAAGCAAAACCAAAGGGGACGATGGACGGAGTTATGAACAATGCAAGCACTCACCCCCAGTCAACTGATTTGGGTTTTAATCCATCATCATTCTTTAACACACTCCACCACCACAGTTCAGACATGGCCATATGAAAATCAGTCTGACCCTGTGCGTGATGGGCACAGTTCATCCTGAACTGCCAAGCCATGTCTTCCCTGGACCGAAAACAAGCATCCTGGGACCGTTTTCTGGCTAATCAGCCATCATCAGTCAGGCTAGCTTGAATCAAGTGGCAAAGTGAGCAAGGGACCCACGTCTGGGCATATCCTGCCAACTTAGGGCGAACAAAGCAAAACCAAAGGGGATGATGGACGGAGTGTTGAACAATGCAAGCACTCCATCCCAGTCAACGCACCTGGGTTGAATCCCTCATCATTCTTTCGCTCACTCCGCCATCCCAGTGCAGACAAGGGCATATTCAACTCAGTCTGACCCTGTGTCTCTTGGGAACAGTCCAGCAAGAATTGCAAAGCCATGTCTTCCCTGGACCACAAACAAGCATCCTGGGACCGGTATATGGCTAATAAGCCGTCATCAGCCAGGCTAGCTTGAATCCAGTGGCAAAGTGAGCAAGGGACCCATGTTTGGGCACACCCTGCCAACTTAGTGCAAACAAAGCAAAACCAAAGTGGATGATGGACAGAGTCTTAAAAATTGCAAGCACTCACCCCAGTCAACTGATCTGGGTTTAATCCATCATCATTCTTTAGCTCACTCCGCCACCCCAGTTCAGACATGGCCATATGCAAATCAGTCTGACCCTGTGCTTAAAATGAACAGTCCTGCCCAAACTGCCAAGCCATATCTTCCCTGGAGTGGAAACAAGCATCTTGAGACCGGTTTCTGGCTAATCAGCCGGCATCAGCCATGCTAGGTTCAATTCAGTTGCAAAGTGAGCAAGAGACCCATGTCTGAGCATACCGTGCCAACTTAGGGCGAACAAAGCAATACCAAAGGGGATGATCGACAGAGTGTTGAACATTGCAAGTACTCACCACCTGTCAACTGATTTGGGTTTTAATCCATCATCATTCTTTAGCTCACTTCGCCTCCTAAGTTCAGACATGGCCATATGCAAATCAGTCTGAACCTGTGCCTCATAGGAACAGTCCAGCCCAAACTGCCAAGCCATGTCTTCCCTGGATCAGAAACAAGCATCCTTGGACAGGTTTCTGGCTAATCAGCCGTCAGTAGCCAGGTTAGCTTGAATCCAGTGGCAACGTGAGCAATGGACCAATGTCTGGGCATATCCTGCCAACTTAGGGCAAACAAAGCAAAACCAAAGGGGATGATGGACGGAGTTATGAAAATGGCAAGCATTCCATCCCAGTCAACTCATCTGGGTTGAATCCCTCATCATTCTTTCGCTAACTCCGCCACCACAGTTCAGACATGGCCATATTCAAATCAGTCTGACCCTGTGCCTCATGGGAACAGTCCAGCCCGAACTGCCAAGCCATGATGTCCCTGGACCGGAAAGAAGCATCCTGAGACTGATTTCTGGCTAAACAGCCATCATCAGCCAGGCTAGCTTGAATCCAGTGGCAAAGTGAGCAAGGGACCCACATCTGGGCATACCCTGCCAACTTAGGACGAACAAAGCAAAACCAAAGGGGATGATGGATGGAGTGTTGAACATTGCAAGCACTCACCCCAAGTCAACTGATTTGGGTTTAATCCATCATCATTCTTTAGCTCACTCCGCCACCTAAGTTCAGACAGTGCCATATGCAAATCAGTCTGACCTTGTGCCTCATAGGAACAGTCCAGCCCAAACTGCCAAGCCATGTCTTCCCTGGACCGGAAACAAGCATACTGGGACAGGGTTCTGGCTAATCAGCCGTCATAAGCCAGGTTAGCTTGAATCCAGTGCCAAAGTTTGCAAGTGACCAACGTCTGGGTATATCCTGCCAACTTAGGGCTAACAAAGCAAAACCCTAGGGGATTATGGACGGAGTGTTGAACATGGCAAGCACTCCATCCCAGTCAACTCATCTGGTTTGAATCCCTCATCATTCTTTCGCTCACTCCGCCACCCCAGTTCAGACATGGCCATATTCAAATCAGTCTGACCCTGTGCTTCATGGGAATAGTCCAGCCTGAACTGCCAAGCCATGTCTACCCTGGACCACAAACAAGCATCCTGGGACCGGTTTCTGGCTAATCAGCCATCATCAGCCATGCTAGATTGAATCCAGTGGCAGAGTGAGCAAGGGACCCACGTCTGGGCATACCCTGCCAACTTAGGGTATACAAAGCAAAACCAAAGGGGATGATGGACGGAGTGTTGAACATTGCAGGCCCTCACCCCAAGTCAACTGATCTGGGTTTAATCCATCATCATTCTTTAGCTCACTCCGCCAACTAATTTCAGACAGGGCCATATGCTAATCAGTCTGACCTAGTGCTTCTCATAGGAACATTCCAGCCCAAACTGCCAAGCCATGTCTTCTCTGGACCGGAAACAAGCATCCTGGGACAGGGTTCTGGCTAATTAGCCGTCATCAGACAGGTTAGCTTGAATCCAGTGGCAAATTTAGCAAGGGACAAACGTCTGGGCATATCCTGCTAACTTAGGGCGAACAAAGCAAAACCAAAGGGGATGATGGATGGAGTGTAGAACATTGCAAGCACTCACCCACAGTCAACTGATCTGGGTTTAATCCATCATTATTCTTTAGCTCACATCCCCACCGCAGTTCAGACATGGCCAAATGCAAATCAGTCTGACCCTGTTCCTAAAGGGAACAGTCCAGCCCAAACTGCCAAGCCATGTCTTCCCTGGACCAGAAACAAGCATCCTGGGACAGGTTTCTGTATAATTAGCCGTCACCAGCCAGGTTAGCTTGCATCTAGTGGCAAGTGAGCAAGGAACCAACGTCTGTTCATACCATGCCAAATTAGGGCGAACAAAGCAAAACCAAAGGGGTTGATGGATGGAGTGTTGAACATGGCAAGCACTCCATCCCAGTCAACTCATCTGGGTTGAATCTCTCATCATTCTTTTGCTCACTCCGCCACCCCAGTTCAGACATGGCCATATTCAAATCAGTCTGACCCTCTGCCTCATCGGAACAGTCCAGCCCGAACTGAAAAGACATGTCTTTCCTGGACCACAAACAAGCATCCTGGGAACAGTTTCTGGCTGATCAGCCGTCATCGGCCAGGCTAGCTTGAATCCAGTGGCAAAGTAAGCAGGGACCCACATCTTGGAATACCCTGCCAACTTAGGGCAAACAAAGAAAAACCAAAGGGGATGAAGGACGGAGTGTTGAACAATGCAAGCACTAACCGCCAGTCAACTGATCTGATTTTAATCCATCATTATTCTTTAGCTCACTCTGCCACCCCAGTTCAGACATGGCCATATGCAAATCAGTCTGACCCTGTGCCTCGTGGGAACAGTCCAGCCCGAACTGCCAAGCCATGTCTTCCCTGGACCGGAAACAAGCATGCTGATACCGTTTTCTGGCTTATCAGCCATCATCAGTCAGGCTAGCTTGAATCCAGTGGCAAAGTGAGCAAGGGACCCACATCTGGGCATAACCTGTCAACTTAGGGCGAACAAATCAAAACCAAAGGGGATGATGGATGGAGTGTTGAACATTGCATGCACTCACTCCAAGTCAACTGATCTGGGTTTAATCTATCATCATTCTTTAGCTTACTCTGCCACCTAAGATCAGACATGGCCATATGCAAATCAGTCTGACCCTGTGCCTCATAGGAACAGTCCATTCCAAACTGCCAAGCCATGTCTTCCCTGGACCAGAAACAAGCATCCTGGGACAGGTTTCTGGCTAATCAGCCGTCATCAGCCAGGTTAGCTTGAATCCAGTGGCAAAGTTAGCAAGGGACCAACGTCTGGGTATATCCTGCCAACTTAGGGCTAACAAAGCAAAACCCTTGGGGATTATGGACGGAGTGTTGAACATGGCAAGCACTCCATCCCAGTCAACTCATCTGGGTTGAAACCCTCATCATTCTTTCGCTCACTCCGCCACCCCAGTTCAGACATGACCATATTCAAATCAGTCTGACCCTGTGCTTCATGGGAATAGTCCAGCCTGAACTGCCAAGCCATGTCTACCCTGGACCACAAACAAGCATCCTGGGACCGGTTTCTGGCTAATCAGCCATCATCAGCTTGCTAGATTGAATCCAGTGCCAGAGTGAGCAAGGGACCCACGTCTGGGCATACCCTGCCAACTTAGGGTATACAAAGCAAAACCAAAGAGGATGATGGACGGAGTGTTGAACATTGCAGGCTCTCATCCCAAGTTAAGTGATCTGGGTTTAATCCATCATCATTCTTTAGCTCACTCCGCCAACTAAGTACAGACAGGGCAATATGCTAATCAGTCTGACCTTGTGCTTCTCATAGGAACATTTCAGCCCAAACTGCCAAGCCATGTCTTCTCCGGACAGGAAACAAGCATCCTGGGACAGGGTTCTGGCTAATCAGCCATCATCAGACAGGTTAGCTTGAATCCAGTGGCAAAGTTAGCAAGGGACCAACGTCTGGGCATATCCTGCTAACTTAGGGCTAACAAAGCAAAACCCTAGGGGATTATGGACGGAGTGTTGAACATGGCAAGCACTCCATCCCAGTCAACTCATCTGGGTTGAAACCCTCATCATTCTTTCGCTCACTCCGCCACCCCAGTTCAGACATGACCATATTCAAATCAGTCTGACCCTGTGCTTCATGGGAATAGTCCAGCCTGAACTGCCAAGCCATGTCTACCCTGGACCACAAACAAGCATCCTGGGACCGGTTTCTGGCTAATCAGCCATCATCAGCCATGCTAGATTGAATCCAGTGGCAGAGTGAGCAAGGGACCCAGGTCTGGGCATACCCTGCCAACTTAGGGTATACAAAGCAAAACCAAAGGGGATGATGGACGGAGTGTTGAACATTGCAGGCCCTCATCCCAAGTCAACTGATCTGGGTTTAATCCATCATCATTCTTTATCTCACTCCGCCAACTAAGTTCAGACAGGGCCATATGCAAATCAGTCTGACCTTGTGCCTCATAGGAACAGTCCAGCCCAAACTGCCAAGCCATGTCTTCCCTGGACCGGGAAAAAGCATCCTGGGACATGTTTCTGGCTAATCAGCCATCATCAGATAGGTTAGCTTGAATCCAGTGGCAAAGTTAGCAAGGGACCAACGTCTAGGCATATCCTGCCAACTTAGGGCTAACAAAGCAAAACCAAAGGGGATGATGGATGGAGTGTTGAACATGGCAAGCACTCCATCCCAGTCAACTCATCTGGGTTTAATCCATCATCATTGTTTAGCTCACTTCGCCACCGCAGTTCAGACATGGCCATATGCAAATCAGTCTGACCCTGTTCCTAAAGGGAACAGTCCAGCCCAAACTGCCAAGCCATGTCTTCCCCGGACCGGAAACAAGCATCCTGAGACAGGTTTCTGGATAATCAGCCTTCACCAGCCAGGTTAGCTTGCATTCAGTGGCAGGTGAGCAAGGGACCAACGTCTGGGCATACCATGCCAAATTAGGGCGAACAAAGCAAAACCAAAGGGGATGATGGACAGAGTGTTGAACATGGCAAGCACTCCATCCCAGTCAACTCATCTGGGTTGAATCCCTCATTCATTCTTTCGCTCACTCCGCCACCCCAGTTCAGACATGGCCATATTCAAATCAGTCTGACCCTGTGCCTCATCGGAACAGTCCAGCCCGAACTGCAAAGACATGTCTTTCCTGGACCACAAACAAGCATCCTGGGAACGGTTTCTGGCTAATCAGCCGTCATCGGCCAGGCTAGCTTGAATCCAGTGGCAAAGTGAGCAGGGACCCACATCTTGGCATACCCTGCCAACTTAGGGCAAACAAAGAAAAACCAAAGGGGATGATGGACGGAGTGTTGAACAATGAAAGAACTCACCGCCAGTCAACCGTTCTGATTTTAATCCATCATCATTCTTAAGCTCACTCTGCCACCCCAGTTCAGACATGGCCATATGCAAATCAGTCTGACCCTCTGCCTCATGGGAACAGTCCAGCCCGAACTGCCAAGCCATGTCTTCCCTGGACCGGAAACAAGCATCCTGGGACCGTTTTCTGGTTTATCAGCCATCATCAGTCAGGCTAGCTTGAATCCAGTGGCAAAGTGAGCAAGGGACCCACGTCTGGTCATACCCTGCCAACTTAGGGCGAAGAAAGCAAAACCAAAGGGGATGATGGATGGCGTGTTGAACATTGCAAGCACTCACCCCCAGTCAACTGATCTGGGTTTAATCCATCATCATTCTTTAGCTCACTCCGCCACCCCAGTTCAGACATTTATTTATTTATTTATTTATTTATTCAGAAGTTTTCTATAGCGCTAGCAAGACCTGAAGGTAACAGAGCACTTTACAGTTAGAGACTGACAAATGAACAACATGACATATAAAAAGTAATAGCAGTCAACGAATGACAATGTAGAAGAAGTTGGTAACAGGATTCAGCATCTCCACATAGTTCTGGGGATGCTTGCTGATCCGAATTAACCACAGCCTAGGGAACGGATAACGAACAAGGATTTAAGTTGTCTCTTGAATTCCACATAGGACGTTATGGTTCTGATGTGCGGGGGGATGGAGTTCCATATTTTGGGGGCGTTTCCTGTGAAAGAGCAGTCCGCAATTTTCTTCTTTTTGGTTTTAGGTAGGATGAGCAGCAGGGAGTTAGAGCTTCTCAGATTTCTGACTTGACCTGGTTTTTTGAGCTTGTTTGCCAAGTATTCAGGTTTGCCGGTATGGAGGGCTTTATGGGTTAGGCAAGCCGTTGTGAAGGTACTACGCATTTCAGCTGGGAGCCACTTGAGTTCTTTGAGTGCCGGGGAGATGTGGTCAGATTTTTTGACGCCGTTGATCATTCTTGCTGCCGCGTGTAGTGTTGTTTTTAGTGGTGCCAGGTGTGATTTAGGGATGCCTGTTAGGATTGAATTCCCATAATCCAGTCTTGATAGTAATAGAGATTGCGTGGCTAATGTAGGGTTTGATTTTGTTCAAAAGTCTGAGGTTAAAGAATGCACTTTTCGCCGAGTTCTTTATGGGATTTGTCAAGGTAAGTTTGGGGTCTAGGGTGAAGCCAAGAGATTTTACGGAATCAGCTAGCCTGAGATTCCCTTTAAGCGCATCGATTGACTTTAGGCACTCGGTGAGGGTTGTCTTCTTTGTTCGAGATGAGGAGTGTCTCGGTCTTGTCGGGATTGAGTTTCAGTTGATTATTTGTAAGCCATTCTTGGACATCATTAAGGACGTCATTTAGTCTGTGGATGTCATTAAGAGAGGAGGTTTCCAGATAAATCTGCGTGTCATCCGCGTAGAGGTGGAAGCGGATGTTGGCTTTCCTGAGTAGTTTGGCGAGTAGTTCCATATAAATGTTAAAGAGCTGAGGAGAGAGCACTGAGCCTTGGGGGACACCCTTGTTGACTAGCTGGGTTTCGGAGGTGAAGTTCTTGATTTTTATTATTTGCATGCGGTTATGTAAAAAGGAGGAAAACCACTTGAGAACTATCTCGCCGAGGCCAGCTCTTTCTTGAAGAGCCTTGATGAGGAGCTTATGGTCCACCGTGTCAAAAGCTGGGGAGAGATCGAGGAGAATGAGGAGGCAGCATTTATCTGCGTCGAGAGATCCATGAATATCATCAATGATTTTCAAGATCGCGTTTTCTGTGCTGCGGCCTTGTCTGAAGCCAGATTGGAGCGGGTCCAGGAGATTAGTGTTGTCCGAATGTTGTGTCAATTGCAGGAGTACGCAGCATTTAAGTGTTTTAGAGAGCAAAGGGAGGTTAGATATCGGTCTGAAATTGTTCAAGACAGTTGAGTCAAGATCGGGTTTTTTCAGCAGAGGGGTGACTTGCCCCATTTTTAGACAATCAGGGACCGTTCCGCTTTTTAAGGAGCTGTTTATGAATTTGCCCCAGATAGGTGCTAGAATGAGCTTCATTTTTTTAATTAGTAAGGGAGGGATGGGGTCCGAGATGTGGGCTGATGGTTTGGAGGTCGAGATCAACGAGATTATCTCTGTTTCCAGGACGGGGCGAGAGCTAAGCCAGGGGGAGTGAGAGGGGCCGGAGGAGAGGGCCTGTGGGATACCCGGGCTGCTCTTCTTGAGGTGTGAGTTGTTGATGTCAAGAGATAGTTCGATTTTTAGGACCTTATCGTTGAAGAAGTTGGCGAAGTTATCGCATAGATCTTTGGACGCCTGTAGGGGTGTGGACAGAGGTTTGGATGTTTGTTGTCTGATTATGTTGCAGAGCTCCTTCGGTCTGTTTTTGGCTTTAACCAGTGCCTCGCGGAAGAAGCTGGATTTCTTGTTTTTGATATGGTTGTTGTACTTCCTGCGGGCTGATTTTAGTTGGAGGCGAAGAATGGCGGTTGGGATATTTCTCCACTTTCTTTCTTTGGCTCTAAGGTTTCTGCTTTCTGCGTTGAGGTCAGCGTTGAACCAGGTTCTGGATGGAGTGTCTCGGCTTCTTTTGAGCTTTAGAGGCGCTAGCTTGTCGAGAATGGAGACTAGCTCAGAATTATAGAGGTCGGTGAGATCATTGGTCGAGGGGTGTGAATTGTTGCCCGGAAGAAGTGAACTTAACTGATCTTCCAGGATATCTAGGGGTACTTGGGAGAGGTTTCTCGACCATTTAGGGGGTCTTGCGGGGGTTTGAGAGAGATGATGAGGTGGTTGATATGAAATAAGATCATATGATGGTCTGACCAGTCAACGGGAAGTATGTGGTTGACCAGGATTGAATTCTTTTGTGCAATGATGGCATCCAATGTGGCTCCTTTGTAGTGAGTCTCTTCAGTACAGTGTTGGGTAAGGTTGTTGTCATCAAGGAGGCTGGATAGCGATCTGATTAGAGGATTATGAGTCTCGTTCCATCGGAGAATCAAATCACCAAGAATTAAGTTTTTGGAATCGCCGAGTGCGTCTTGTGCTATCAGGTTGGATAGTTGTTCGCCAAAATCATTGTTTCTGCCCGGGGGGGGTGATAGAGTAGGTGACACAGTAGAGAATCGTTGTCTTTGATCTTGATGACGGCGGATAGACATTCAAATGAATCGTACTCAAAGGAGGAGGTTTCAGTGATGCTCCAGCTGTCTTTGTGGATGATGGCAACCCCACCTCCTCGTTGCTCTGTCCTGTCTTTGGAAATGAGGGAGAAGCCAGGTGGTACCAGCATGTCTAGGCAGGGAGGAGATGTCTTATTTAACCAGGTCTCCGTGAGGAACGCAACGTCAATGTCGTGAGTGGGAATAGCTTCCGCTAAGTCCGTTGCGTGTAGTGAAGCCGATCTGCAGTTGATTAGGAGGCAGTTGGTGAATTTATCCTGATTGCTGGCAGTTCTGTCTTTAGTCTCTCTAGGTATGGCGGTGAGGACTGGGAATCTCTGTGGTTTGAAGTTGGGTAGGTCTTTCCGGTGACCTGTGATTACTTGGATTTTGGATTTAGGTGAATCTGCGTTGGGAGAGTTGTATGTAGCGGCTACTATGGCTGCTTCACTGTCTGACATAGGTGCTTCTGATCTAAGCGGCCTGGAGGTCGGGTGTTTTGTGCCCGATAGGGTGGTAAATGGACATATGCACATCAGTCTGACCCTGTGCCTCATGGGAACAGTCCAGCCCGAACTGCCAAGGCAATCAATCAATCAATCATTTGTAAAGCGCACTACATACCTGCAAGGGTCTCAAGGCACTAGGGGGGCGCTACTGATCGAACAGCCATGTCTTGAGTATCCCCCTAAAGGTCAGCAGGTCTTGGGTCTGTTGTAGGCTCAGTGGAAGGTATTCCATGTCTTGGCGGTGAGGTGGGAGAAGAATCTCCCACTGTGGTTGTTCATTAGATGCGCGGGACGGTGGCGAGTGAGAGGTCGGCGGAGCGTAGCTGGCGGTTGGGGATGTAGAAGGAGAGCCGTCCTTTGAGGTAGGCTTGGCCAGTCTTGTGGAGTTCCTTGTGTGCGTGGGTGAGGAGCTTGAAGGATATCCGCTTGTTGAAGGGGGGCCAGTACAGGTTTCTCAGGTGGGGGTGATTTGGTCGTGGCATGGTACATCGAGGATCAGTCGTGCCGAGGCATTTTGAAAACGTTATAGTTGTTTGATGAGCTTGGTCGGGGCTCCCGTGTAGAGGGCGTTTCCGTAGTCGAGTCTGCTGCTGACGAGTTCCTGGGTGACTATCTTTCTTGTATCTGTCGCGATCCATCTGTAGATCTTGCTGAGCATGCGGAGGGTGTTGAAGCAGGAGGAGGAGACGGCTTTAACTTACTTGGTCATTGAGAGCATTGAGTAGAGGATGATTCCCAGGTTGCATGCGTGGTCGGTGGGTGTCAGGCCTGCCCCCAGTGCCGTCGACCACCAGGAGTCATCCCAGGCTGAAGGGGTGGAGCCAAGGATGAGGACCTCCACCTTGTCCGAGTTTAGCTTCAGACGGCTGGTCTTCATCCAGTCGGCGACGTCCTTCATTCCTTTATGGAGGTTTGCTATGGCTGTGATGGGGTCCTTGGTGAGGGAGAGGATCATTTGAGTGCCGTCGGTGTAGGACATTATGTTGAGTTCATGCTGTCGGGCTACGCGTGCGAGTGGGACCATGTAAATGTTGAACAGTGTCAGGCTGAGGGAGGATCCCTTGGGTACGCCGCAGATGATCTTGGAGGCTTTGGAACAGAATGTGGGAGGCAGACGCTCTCAGTTCTGCCGGTTAGGAAGGAGGGGGTCCAATCCAGAGCCTTGTCTCGGATCCCTGTGGCATGGAGACGTGCGCGTAGTGTGCAGTGGCAGACGGCGTCGAAGGCGGCAGAGAGGTCTAGATGGATGAGTGCTGCAGTCTCGCCGTTATCCAGCAGGGTCCTGATGTCGTCGGGGGTGGCTATGAGGGCAGTCTTGGTGCTGTGGTTGCTCTGGAACCCTGACTGGGAAGGGTCCAGAATTCTGTTTTCTTCGAGGTATCGGGTTAGCTGTCTGTTGATGGTTTTCTCGATGACCTTGGCCCTGAAGGGGAGCAGAGAGATGGGCCGGAAGTTCTTGAGGTCTCTTGGGTCTGCCTTAGCTTTTTTGAGTAGGGCGTTGATCTCGGTGTGTTTCCAGATCTCTGGGAAGGTCGCAGTCTTGAGGGGAGATTGATGATGTTGCGCAGGTGGGGTGCGATGTTGCTACTTGCTCTGTTGAAGACGTGGTGCGGGAATGGGTCTGACGGATAGGTCTTCATAGTGTCAATGATGCTCACGCTGGCCCAGGCTAGCAGGGGGTCGTGGTCGATGGTGTAGGAGGGTCTGTTGTGTTTCTGTCTGTTGGGGCTGTCTGGGTGTAAAAGCTGTAGTGGCTGTCTGATATCTTGCGGTGGAAGAAGGTGGCGAGGGAGTCCCACAGGGCTTGTGACGGCGGGATGTCGTTGGGGTTGGCGAATTCCTTCACGATGTTGAAGACATGTCGTCCCTGGCCTGGAAAAAAGCCTCCTGGGACTGGTTTCTGACTAATAAGCCATCATCAGCCAGGCTAGCTTGAATCCAGTGGTAAAGTGAGCAAGGGACCCACGTCTGGGCATACCCTGCAAACTTAGGGCGAACAAAGCAAAACCAAGGGTTGATCTTGGCGTGTTTCCAGATCTCTGGGAAGGTCGCGGTCTTGAGGGAGAGATTGATGATGTTGCGCAGGTGGGGTGCGATGGTGCTACTTGCTCTGTTGAAGACATGGTACGGGAATGGGTCTGACTGATAGCCAGAGTGAATTGAGCGCATGGTCTTCATAGTGTCAATGATGCTCACGCTGGCCCAGGCTAGCAGGGGGTCGTGGTCGATGGTATAGGAGGGTCTGTTTTGTTTCTGTCTGTTGGGGCTGTCTGGGTGTTAAAGCTGTAGTGGATGTCTGCTATCTTGCGGTGGAAGAAGGTGGCGAGGGAGTCTCACAGGGCTTGCGACGGCGGGATGCCCTGTGTCTGGGCATAGCCTGCAAACTTAGGGCGAACAAAGCAAAACCAAGGGGAATTCTGTCCATCAACTGTTGTTTTTGCTTGCGTTATTTGTTTATAGGCCTCCAGGTACTTGTTGTGACCATATGGCTTGTGGCCATTTTGTGTAGGCACTCAGAGTGCTTTTGTCATAGGTCTGAGTGCGTTCTCTGATCTAGGCCTATTGCTTCTTGTTGTGACCATGTGAGTGGTGGCCATTTTCTGTAGGCATCTGCCAGTGTGTTTTTGCCATAGGCCTGAATGCATTTTTGTTCTAGGCCTCCTCCTTCTTTTTGTGACCATGTGGATGGGATCCATTTTCTGTAGGCAGCTTGTGTGCTTTTACCATAGGCCTGCATGCCTTAGGCCTCCTGATTTTAGTTGTGACCATGTGGCTAGCAGCCATTTTGTGTAGGGAGCCAGTGTGCTTTAGCCATAGGCCTGAATATATTCTTTATTCTAGGCCTCCTGCTTCTTGTTCTGACCATGTGGCTGGTGGCCATTTTATGCAGGCAGATAGTGTGCTTTTGCCATAGACCTGCATGCATGGTTTGTTCTAGGCCTTTTGCTTTTTGTTTTGACCATGTAGCTGGCGGCCATTTTGTGTAGGCAACTAGTGTGCTTTCACCATAGGCCTGAATGCCTTAGGCCTCCTGCTTCTTGTTGTGACCATGTGGCTGTCAGCCATTTTGTGTGGTGAATCAGTGTGCTTTTGTCATTGGCCTAAATTTGTTCTTTGTTCTAGGCCTCCTGCTTCTTGTTGGTTGTGTCAATGTGGCTGGTGGCCATTTTGTGCAGGCAGCTAGTGTAAATAAGTAAATTCTTTTTTGCGTGATTAATAAAAATCATTGCAATGAAAACATCTTCACAGTTACATAATATATAAAAACAGAGAACTGCACTGCAGATGTTATTAACAATTGTACCAATACATTCATAAATATATAATAAAATCAAACATGAACCAGATCATGCAATAAAAACTAATTTAAAAAAGAAAGACATTTATTTTTTGAAACGTCAATGATTATTATAGCAAGATATTACACATATTACAAATTAAAGTGCCAACATGCATAATTGGGTAATATATAGCTCAATAACAATGATGAAGTGAATCAATTAGGTCCGACCCAGGCCAGGGTTGTTTTTAAAAGAAAAATTCAACAATTACTATAGCAACAAGGTATTTCACCTATTCTGTGTTAAAGTGCCAAACTGTCATAAATTGTACTTTCATAGTTCCCGGGCGATAGTAAAGTGCGACACGTATATCTGTCCCAAAATGGATACAATACATTCAGTTCGTACTACTAGGTATCTGACTGGGTAGAGGATCTCATAAGTTCTACCGGTACAAATTTAAAACATCTCAAACTGACAATACCAAAAATATTTCGACTGCATTAAAAAACTTTAGTAGTTGGCATAACACCGGAATAAACTCACCAGATAAGGACCTAACAAGTGCCTGGCGTGCTGATTTAACCCCGATCTTCAAAAAAAGGGGTTTTGAATATATATGTAATCAATTTAGGACACACACATACTATATGAAATAATGATTCTTGTAGCCATCCGCATAATCTGCATTTAGTATCGGTGCACTGCTCAATCCAGGGCTGCATAGACTCTTTTGTAGGACGTATCCCCATTTGTAGATTTAAAAAGCTATATCTTATATTAGCAGAGAAATATGACGTCAAATAGGGCTGAATACGTAACGACTGATATAAATTAATCATATACCACAGATGCTTTTTCCCTTCTAATGCGGTGTTATCCAACTTAAGGGAATCACATTTTAAAGGCAACTTACAGTGTCAATTTCTGAAGTGCTACTTTCAGACCAATATCCCTTAGTCACGTTGAAATATGAAATCTCCATTTAACAGTATGGGCAGACATATTTATATCAATCCAGCAATTGTTCCCTAGGGAGGCAGGGGCAGCAGATTACATAGAGAACATATATTTAAAAAAAAAACTCCAGCTGACACCCAGCTCTGCCTTGGGAGACCAAACTCTAGTCTTATTACTGCTTGCCCTATTGATCTGGAGATCCTTAAAAGTTGATTTAAAATCCTTGACCAGCAATAATTCTAAAGGTTTTAAATCTCTTCCCCTGGTAACGGGTGAGCCATATAAAAGTGTTGATTCTAGCTTAGCTTTCATAACTTTAAGAATATAATCATGAGATTGACAATTCAACAATTTTTTAAAATGTTAAAAGCAGCCAGTGTGCTGTTGCCATAGGCCTGCATGCATTCTTTGTTCTAGGCCTCTTGCTTCTTGTTGTGACCATGTGGCTGCCGGCCATTTTGTGTATCCAGCCTTTGTGCTTTTTCCATTGGCCTGCATGCATTCCTTGTTTAGGGCCTCCAGCTTCTTGTTGTGACATGTGGCTGGTGGCCATTTTGTGTAGGCAGCCGGTGTGCTTTTGACATAGTCCTGCATGCGTTATTTGTTCTAGGCTTCCTGTTTCTTGTTGTGACAATTGTGGCTGGCAGCTCCTTGTGTTATCATGAGCCAGCCAGTGTGCTTTCCCTGCCGGCCTGCATGTGTTCTCTTGTTGTCATCATGTGGTTGGTGCCTGGCAATGTTTTGTGTAGGCTAGGCAGCCAGTGTGCTTTCCCTATAGGCCTTCATGTCTTCTCTTTGTCCCGAGTGCTCAGTGTTGTTGTTGATGACAATGTGGGACTGGCCAGCAGACATTTTAGGTGTCCAACCAAATTTGGCACTTTGCCATAGGCTGCATGAATGGCTGAGCAATGAGATAGCAGTTAAATAACTTACTATATATTTGAGGATGACTTCACATATGCTTAATTGTATTCATTTTATTTTTTACATTTTTGAATTAATTGGTAAATCATTATTTATATATTTTTTAAAATATTTTTTCTAATGTACTATTTTTTGGTTCATAGTTAGTTAGCACTTTTCTACTACATCTGGCATCAATCAAGTCAACCCCATCTCTGCTATAGGTGCACAACATCATTCAGTGTATAGGGATTAGTCCTTTCATTGTCATTTGTCAGCTGCACTTCCCTGAGTGCCACATCTCACCTGAGTGATGTCTGTCACGTGACGTACATAAAGCAAACAGTTTCAGCTGCATGTTGTTGTTGTTTTTGCTCTCTTTTAATCTTCCTGAGTGTACAGTCAGTCACCAAGAAAGTTTATGTTGGTGTGCTTTGTTTTCCATATACTTGCATTGTATTGTTCATTATTTGTGATAGGGAGTAACCAGTGACCACACTAAAATATATTGTTTTTGTTTGTACTACTAATTGAAAAGCAACAATGCCACATTGCACTGATGTCCTTCTTGCTTCTTCTCTTTTAGGTGCACAAGAAACAACATCACCCACATTACTGCCAGAAAGAAGGCCTGTGCAAGGCATGATGCATGAGTGACCCACGCATCACAGGCACCTCTTCAACTTTTAAGCTAAGTGTTTCCGCTAACTGACAGATTCAGGATAGCCCCAAAGAAAGGAGCTAAAACTGCTACCAAGAAAGGGGCCAGTGAGAACAGGAAGAAGTTTACCACCAAAGAGACTGGCATGTCACCCCAGATCATTTTGGAAAACAAAAAACTGTCTGTCGCACCAGCCCCAGGGGAGAAAGCTGGGAGCAGCACTCCCAAATCAATGGACCAACACCAATCTAGGCTCAAGCCCATGTCTGTCACAGAGGCAGCCAGTATAATCATGTCAACACAGACGAGTAGTGATGTCTAAATTGACTTATCTCTATCGCAAAGTAGTATTTAAAAAAATTGTTGCAGGAAACTCAGAGAAGTGAACAACAACAACAGCCACAACTGCCAATAGTAGTTCCTCCTAAAGTAGTGGCAGTTTAAGAGATTAATGCTGAGGAAGTAGAGCAGTATGCTCCAGAAGATTCATTGTCTTCCAGATCTCCAGCTAGAAAAAGGAGGGTCAGTGGCGCATCATCTTCTTCTTCAAGCCCCTTTCTGAGGATCTATACACCACTTGGATCCACCTCAATCTGAGTTTGCAACACTCCACAAGACATGATTAGGGAAAAGGAAGCTTCCAGAAAGCCTTTGAGTTATGGAGGCAGAAGTAGAAGAGGAGGAGGACAATGAGTCATTAATCAAGGATGTTAGCCTATCCCCAGTGGAGAATTATGTTATCCCATCCCAACTTCCCAGGGGGGTGTGGCAGTGGCACAACAGATCCAACCACCACCAGCTGGCATATTTGCAAAGTCCCACATCGATCTACACACACAACCACCTCAGTAGAAGGATGGACTGCAGAGAGTCAAACGTCAAAACTCTCACCTACTGCCAGTTCATCTGACATTGTCAGTGGCACCAGCATTAGAAAGTTGAGCCCCCAATTTTGAACTTCTTTTTGGTTAGCCAGAAGAAGGCAAATATTGCCATATGTTCCCTCTGCAGAGCAAGTGTTAGTCGGGGTAAGCTTGGCACAAACAATGGTACCGGGGGCCAAACAACCCATCTGAGAAAGCATAATATGATTCTTTGGGAGGGGAAACTTAGCGGGCAAAAGATTTCAAGTGTTGTTGATGAAGGGGTGAAAGTCTGCTGAGCAGGGAATCCAAATCCGATTCGATCCGATCATGGTGGGAGGTGAAAAAAAGGAAGACATCTACACAAAGCAGCTCTGTCCCCAACAGTGCAGTAGTATAATACTCAGTTTGAGACACCAAGGCAACAGAGGACAGTGACTTCCCCACTGAAAAGTGGTTTGAGCCACCACCGCCTGCTCTCAAGTAGTCACCTGCATCAGTTGCATCAGGAAATAAATAAATTCAGGCTACTATTACAGCCATGTTTAGGCCGGAGGGGCAGTATGAACACAACCACCCAACGGCATGTTTGTAAAATGCAAAGATCGCTAAAATGTTAGTCCTGGACCTCCTCCCTTTTTCTTTTGTGGAAGGGATGTGTTCTCTTAATTTTGTGGCAGCCATCTGCCTGGAATGGAAGGTTCCAGCCATTTCAATCTTGCCAGAGTTGCTGTTCCATCCCTACATCACAATGTGCTTGAAATACGCTACAGTAGTGATGTTCTCCTTGGAGAAATCCTATACAGCTTCAAACATTTTGGAAGGGTTTAACAACTAGGTCTTTGAATGGGGGTGACCAGGAGGGCTTAAGATTGGATTTGTTGCCAAAGACAATGGCAGTAATATAGTTAAGGCCAAGGCTGATGGTGATTATTTCAGGGACCTGTGTGTGGCACACTGCAACAACATCACTGCACATGACTTTCTCAAAAAAGAAGACCAAGTAAGCAACTTATTGTCCACCTGCAAAAGTATCTGCACTCATTTCAGCCATTCATGTATAGCCCTGAAACAGCTGAGGGTCAATCAGCATGATAATAGTATGCCAGTTAAGTAAAATCACTCATTCCAAAGCTCACAATATACTGGAACTTCATTAAGTACATGCTTGAAAGCCTGTTTGGGCAGTACAGACCTATCAATAAATATGTCATGCAAAGAGGGGATGCAACTGTGAAAGGCATGATCATTGAGATGGACCAATGGGGCCTAGTCAAATGCCTGACAGAGATGCTGTTTTTTTTTAGGTGTACACATAAGTCAACAGTACCATGGACCGAGTTATCCCATTGTTGCACAGGGTACAGGAACAGCTACAGGAGGTGTCTGCAATGTGCACAAGTGTGCAGGAAACAAAAGATGCGTAGAACCTAGTGGAGAGCTTGATACTTTGCTTGTCTGCTAATACAAGGGTGCAAAGTGATATTGTGTCCTCCAAATATTACATCTGTACCACAATTCTTGATGCACGGTATAAACTATTAGTGCCCACTTTCATTCCTTTTTCAGGTGGGGATGTTATAAAATACAAAACATGGATAGTTGAGAAAGGCATTAAGTTAGAAAAAGAATGGAATTAGAGCGCCACTCCGCCAGGGCACAAGTCCTGCAGGACAGCCTTCAAGGGCACCATTAACAACATGACCAGGTGCATCAGCCTCAAAAGCTGCTACTAAGTGGTATCTACTGGCAGGGCTTAAATCCAGTGCAGAACCAAAAGCAAAAGAGGTCGAGCAAAGTGGAGCAACAGCAATTTACATTGAGCAAATGATCCAGGCCTATCTGGATAACGCATCAGAAGTATACCTTGATCAAAACCCATTAGTGTATTGGTATGGGAAGAGGTGCCAAGGGCCAGTGCTCAGCAGTCTAGCAATAAATTATATGGCTTCTCCTGTAGCCAATGTCTTTGCTGAGCGTGTTTTCTATGCTGCTGGTGCCGTTGTAACAGTGAGAAGGACCAGTCTCACATCCCAAAATATGGAAAGATTAACTATGAAGAAAATGAATCAGCACATTTATACCACCGGATTACACTATACCTGAAGTACCACAGGAGGAAGATGAGGAAAACCCAAGTCAAGGAAGTAGTGTGTTGGATGACCTACTTCTGGGCAAACCACCAGAGTTTGAAGATCAATCAATCAATCAATCCATTTATAGAGCGCGCTACTCACCCGTAAGGGTCTCAAGGCGCTGAAGGGAGGGGGGTGCTGCTACTGCTCGAATAGCCAGGTCTTGTGGTATTTCCTGAAGGTGAGATGGTCCTGGGTCAGTCGTAGGCGGACTGGGACGGAGTTCCATTTCTTGGCGGCCAGGTAGGAGAACGATCTTCCTCCGGTGGTGGTTCTGCGAATCCTTGGGACGGCGGCGAGGGCGAGGCTGGCGGAGCAGAGCTGGCGGGTCGGAGTGTAGAACGTGAGGCGTTTGTTGAGGTATTCGGGGCCCATGTTGTGGAGCGCTTTGTGTGCATGGGTGAGGAGCCTGAGCGTGATCCTTTTGCTGATGGGGAGCCAGTGCAGGTCTCTCAGGTGGGCGGATATGTGTTTGTGGCTAGGGATGTTGAGGATGAGTCGTGCAGAAGTGTTCTGTATGCGCTGGAGTCTTTTCTGAAATTTTGCGGTGGTTCCTGCGCATAGGGAGTTCCCGTAGTCCAATCGGCTGGTGACGAGGGCCTGGGTGACCATCTTTCTGGTTCCGTTAGGGATTCACCGGAAGATCTTCCGGAGCATGCGCAGAGTGTTGAAGCGTGAGGATGAGATGGCGTTGACTTGCTTGGTCATCGTGAGAGAGGATTCCAGGATGAATCCTAGGTTGCGTGCGTGGCCCGTGGGTGTCGGTGCAGTGCTCAGCGCTGTGGGCCACCAGGAGTTGTCTCAGGCAGATGGGGATGGTCCGAGTATGAGGACCGTGTTGAATACTTTTGGCCAGGGAAAAGAGAGGAAAACGCCAATACAACAGAGGAAAATTCCCTCATGGCCTAAATACTTTGCATCTTGTCACCTAGTTTACATTCTTTTCAAAAAAAGATCCTTCAAAAAATGGCAATAACACTTTTAGTTGTATTTATACTGATTTATTAGTTTTTTTCATTTATATCAAAATTTCTTTTATACTTTTTTCGAGTTCATTACATTCCTTATACATCCTGTCATTAAATAGTAAAACTTGGGTCATCATATATATAATATATACTTTTCAAATTACACATACGAATTCAAAAAACAAAGGACACCCTACAGAGCACACATCTAAACATACTCACACATTATCCATACATACATTAACACATACATCACTCCTCATCCAATACACTCTCTTTCTTCTGTGGCTAAGGTATCACAGATTGTTGTGTGAACTATCACGCCAGGTCGACGCGCGTTTCGGTGGATTTGTACCACCTTCCCCAGGACCTCAACAGAGAAAAGCTCACTTCCTTATTGTGTGGACACAGGGTATCCTTTGGCAGCTACAAGGGGATGTTTTAGTGGGGCTGAAGAAATGCGTGATTTGTGGTAAAAACTATTGAAAACCTGGGATTTATTTAGGCTTGTATTTTTATGTGATTCTTATTTTCTTGTTTCAATAGATTTCAGGCCCAGTTACCAGCGAGGAAATCTTGTTTTCAAGAGGCTCGGTTTTATACTCTGGTACTTTATCATCCATCCAATTTATTATTATTTTTTTTTCTCTTTAATTCGATTCAAAAATGATTTTCACTGGGCCGAGTCCTACATCCCGTATCTCCAAGTCCGATCCATATTCAAAAGTCCCGAGTATGAGGACCTCCGTCTTGTCTGAGTTCAGTTTCAGCCGACTGAGCTTCATCCATTCCGCCACCGCTTTCATTCCTTCCTGGAGGTTTGTTTTGTCGGTGGCTGGGTCTTTGGTGAAGGGAGAGTATCAGCTGGGTGTCGTCGGCGTAGGAGATGATGTTGAGATTGTGTTTGCGTGTGATGGCGGCGAGGGGGCTCATGTAGATATTGAAGAGGGTTGGGCTAAGCAAAGTGCCTTGGGCTACGCCGCAGATGATCTCGGTGGCCTCGGAGCAGAAGGGAGGAACGACGACTCTCTGGGTTCTGTCGAACCAGGTGATCCAGTCCAGGGCTTTTCCTTGGATCCCAGTGTTTTGGAGGCAGGTTATAAGGGTGTGATGGCAGACGGTTGCAAAGGCGGCTGAGAGGTCTAGAAGGAGGAGGGCGGTTGTTTCCCCGTTGTCAAGTAGGGTCCTGATGTCATCGGTGGCTGCGATGAGGGCGGTCTCGGTGCTGTGGTTGGCTTGAAATCCGGACTGGGATGGGTCGAGGGAGTCGTTTGCCTCGAGGAAAGCAGTCAGCTGTTTATTGACGGTCTTCTCGATGACTTTTGCAGGGAAGGGAAGAAGAGAGATGGGGCGGAAGTTCTTGAGGTCTTTAGGATCTGCTGTGGGTTTCTTCAGGAGTGTGTTGATCTCTGCGTGCTTCCAGCTCTCTGGGCAGGAGGCAGACGTGAAGGAGTTGTTTATCACGTTCCAGAGGTGGGGTGCGATGATGGTGTTGGCTTTGTTGAAGATGTGGTGAGGGCATGGGTCGGAGAAAGATGGTGTTCAAGACATGGGTGGTGTCTTCAGTGCTGATGGGGGTCCAGGCGCTGAGGGTGGTGGTAGGGGGCATTGTTTTGATGAATGGAGGCAGAGTCTGGGCACCGAAGCTGTCGTGTATGTAAGCGATCTTGCGGTGAAAGAACGTGGGGAGGGAGACGCAGAGGTCTTGCGACGGTGTGATGTCATTGCTGCTGGCGCTGGGGTTGGAGATCTCTTTTACGATGCTGAAGAGTTCCTTGCTGTTGTGTGTGTTGTTGTCCAGCGGCTCTTTGAACGATGTCCTTTCGGTGGTGCGGATCAGCTGGTGGTGTTTGTGAGTGGTGTTCTTGTGAGCTGTCAGGTTTTCTGTCGTCTTTTCGTGGTGCCAGGTTTTCTCGAGAGTTCGGCAGAATTTCTTCGATTCTTTGAGGGTGTTGGTGAACCTGGTGGCTTTCCTGTTGTTGGTCTTGCCTGGGGGGTTCTTCAGTGGGGCAAGGGCATCGGCGCAGTTGGTGATCCACTGTGTGAGGATGCGAGCTGCTTCGTTGGTGTCAGTGGTGTCGGTTGGTGGGTTCTGGCTCAGTGACGTGGTTAGCTGGTCTGTAGTGACTTTACTGCAGCCTCTGCGGGGGATCTGTTGCGGCGGTCATGGGATGTAGTCTTCTTGAAGGTGAAATGGATGCAGCTGTGGTCGGTTCAGTGAAGTTCGGTGGAGTGGCTGAAGGAGACGTGGTTGCTGGCGAAGAAGATGGGGTTGAGCATGTGGCTGGCGTAGTGGGTAGGAGTGTTCACCAGTTGCTTGAGTCCGAGGTTGGCGAACAGGGTGGTGGTGTTGTTGTCGTTATTGTTCTCCAGGTGGAGGTTCAGGTCCTCTAGGAGGATGTAGTCTGATGAGGCGAGGGTGTGCGGGCTGATGAAGTCGGCGATGGATTCACTGAATTGTGTGTGTGGACCTGGGGGTCTGTAGATGAGGGTTCCTCTGAGGGTGGTCTTGGGGTCGGTGGGGATCTGGAAGTGTAGGTGTTCGGCGGCGGTGAGGGTATCTCCGGTGTTGATCGTGTATGTTAGAACTGGTGGTCTCTAGTTGGCAGAGGTAGGTACCACTGTCCAAATAGGGACCCTTGCTTCTAGTCAGGTCAAGGAGGTAACCCTCTGAGATAACCCCTGCTCACCCTCTAGGTAGCTTGGCACAAGGAGTCTAGGCTAACCAGAGGCAATGCATAAAGTGTTTGTTCCAACACTCACAGTAACACAGTGAAAACACCACAAACTGACTCCACAACAGTTTAGAAAAATAAAGGTATTTTAATCAAAACTACACAAGACCAAAACAACAAAAATCCAACATACACAGTTCATGAATATGGTTTCAAAAGAGTTCTTAAGGTTGCGTTAAAATTCTTTAGGTTGCGATAGAATAATCCACAGATGCGTGAAAAGTTCACAGTTGCGTCACGTTTACTCACAGTACCTTTTAGTTGCAACAAAGTTCCAAAAGCAGAAGCTGGTGCGGTGGAAAACAAGCGATGCGTTGCTCCTGAGACCCTGGGGAGGCGATGCGACAGCCCTGCTGCAGCAGCGGGAGTGTTGCGACGAATCCGGTCTGTATGGGGAGGAAGGCCACTTGTATGGATTCCGGTGCGTAGGTTCCGTAGGAAGTTTGTTCTCGCAAAGGCACGATGCGACGATCTCGTAGGGGCTGCAGCGATCTCCTGGACGATGATGCGCGATCCAGCGGTGACCCTCTCTCTCGCAGCTCCTCGATGCGATGGATCTGCGACGATGCTCGCAGCGACGTGATGCGGTCCGCAAGCAAGCAGTGCGGCGATCTCACCCAGCGATGACAGGCTCTGCGACGACACTCGCAGCGATGTTCGATTTTCCTGCACCGGTCTGGTGCATCCCGCAAACGAAGGATGCGACGGCTCTGGCAGCGGCGTCAGGCGCTGCGACGATCTCGGCCTTCGTAGTGGCTGGAAACTTCTCGCACTGTCAGGGATGCGCTCCGCAAGCGAGCGATGCGACACTTTTCAATTTCAAAAGTCTCTCAAGCTTAGTTTCAAGCTTCCCAGCACAGGTACAACTTCCAGAGGCCCCACAACTGGATCAAGCACTCTAGGAAGGACAGAACTCTCTCAGCAGAGTTCAGGGAAGCTGGGGGTGAAGTCCTTTTGTTCCTGGGACTTCAGAACAGGGAGCCAGCTCAACTCAGGCCCTTGGAGATTCCTTCAAGACAGGGGACACAGCTCACAAGCAAAGTCCTTCCCCTCTCCTTGGCAGCAAAGCAACAGGTCAGTCCAGCAGAGCAACAGCAGGACAGACTTCCTTCTTCAATTTCAGCTTTCTCCTTGGCAGAGGTTCCTTCTTGATTCCAGGATGATCTAATGTTCTGTCTGTTGTCAGGGGTCCTGTACTTATACCCCTAAAGTCTTTGTTCTCTCTGTGCATGTGGGCCCTGAGCCCGGTCTGAACCAGTTCTGGGTGTTTCCTGAGTACTTTGTTTTGCTGGCTTCTTCTTTCCTTTCAGAGTGAGGGACAGGGTCGTCAGCCGCCCAGCAGGAGGTGGAGCCAGCATTGTGGAAGGTAGGCACAGCCCTATTCAGGCCCAGGTGCTAACTCCTCCCACCACTCCAGTTGCAAATGCAGTCATTCAGCCTAGGGCTGACTCAGCCAGCCTCCTGGGCCATCCCCAGCCCCTGTCACTCTCAAACCAGATAGTCAATACACAAACAGGCCCAGGCACACAGAAGGGTCAGACAAGAGAACAGCAACTTTCTAAAAGTGCTGTTCTCAAACACAGGATTTAAAAACAACCTTTCCTAAAAGATGTGTTATTAAATTCCGAGTTTAGGGATACTAGATACTTATGTCCTATCTTGTTCCTATGGGGAGAAATGCTGTTAACCACTGTAGCCAGCATCCCCCATGTTAATCTATGGAGCAAGATAGCCTTACAATAGTGAAAAACGAAAATGGCTGCCATTCACTACCAGAGCATGTCACGTGCACTAGTAAATGCTCTACCTTTTACATACACTGCACCCTGCCCCGGGGGGTACCTTGGGCCTTCCATAGGGGTGACTGATGCGCACAAAAAGGGAAGGGTTAGGCATGGTCAGTGGGGACACTGACCAGGAGGACATGGAAGTTCTACCCTGCACACAGGCACTGCAGTGTCAGTCCTGAGACATCATTTTAGGGCTACTCTTGTGGGTGGCACAATCAGTGCCGCAGGCCCACTAGTAGCATTTGTCATCACCAGCCCTGGCACACCCAGTGCACTTTACTAGGGACTTCATGGTGATACAAATATGCCAAACATGTATATCCAATCAGAATAATAATTTACATAGGGAGCACTTACACTCTGGCACTGATCAGCAGTGGCAGAGTGTCCACAGCATCTAAACCAGCAAAAACGAAATCCAGCACAGCATCAAAAATACAGGAGGTAGAGGCAAACAGATAGGGGGAACCCACGCCAAAGATGCCAGGTTTAACAGTGACGCTGATGGTGTTCCTGTATATGATGGCGATTCCTCCTCCGGTTTGGTTCACGCGGTCCTTATGGGTGATCTTGTAGCCTTTTGGGATGGCTATGGCGATGTCGGGGGCTGAGGAGGTGTTCATCCAGGTTTCCGCGAGGAAGGCGACTCCCGGCACTGTTGTGTTGAGGAGGTCCCAGAGTTCGACGGCGTGCTTGTGGACGAAGCGGGTGTTGAGTAGGATGCACTTTAGGTGGTTTTTGTCGTTGCTTGGTCCGGAGGGTGGGGTGCATGTTTGGAGGCAGGTGAATTTGCAGGCTTGGCAGGTGAAGGGTCCGTGGGTGCACTTCGGGGTGGCTTAGTAGCAAGTGGATGGTCAGCCGGTGTTGAGTACGTGAAGGACGGCGGTGTCATATCTCAGTCGGGTTTCTTGGCTTCGGTGGGGGCCAGGGGTCCTGGCGCTGGGCGTGGTCCAGGCGCGGACAGGCGCAGGCGGGCTTGCCTTAGGCACACCTTCGGTGCGCCAGCGGCACCCCCGCTGCGCGCGGCTGCTGCGCGTTTGCTGCACGGCCACTGCGCGGCCTCCATATGAGGGGAAGAGGGAGGGAGGAGCAGGTGGGAGGAAGGAGCGGGGTGGCAATTGGGGAACCAGGAGGGCAGAGCCGCAGGGGACGCAGCGGTGGGAGAGAGCAAGGGGGGGAGTGGGCAGGTGGCACAGAAGGCAAAAGGGCACAAAGTACGGCGGGCCAGGCACAAGGACAGGCAACAACAATGGGCACACAATCAAACAAAGTGAAAAACAAAATGAACAGAAATTAAATTAACACGGGGGACACCCGGTACAAACCGGGGCACAGCGAGTGGCAGCAGCAGGGGTAGCGTCACACAGGAGGACTGTGAGGTGGCTGAGGGGGGGACCTACCTGGTGACAGGGTCAAGGGTCGCTCCCTTTACCACCGTGCACCCTCCATATTAAGGGAGGGGAGCAGCTGGGAGGCGGGGCGGCGAATGGGGAACCAGGGGGCGGAGCCACAGGGGATGCAGCGGCAGTAGAGAGCAACGCGGGGGACACCAGGTACGAACCGGGGCACAGCGAGGGGCAGCAGCAGGGGTAGCGTCACACAGGAGGACCGTGTGATGGCTGAGGGGGCGACTTGCCTGATGAGCTCTACTTCCCTAAATGTTAGGCATGGGCCAACTACAACCATACAACTTTCTCTCTCAGTCTGTAGTCTATCGCTGATTTTTCTTTCTTTTGTTGACACCTTAAAAAACAATAGTTTCTAGGGGAAATTATTTACTTTATTATTTGTGTGTGTCTGGTTGACCAATTCATTCCCACTGCCTTACTTTTAGATACATTCTATTGCTAGATTGGAGTTGCAACTGTGTGCAGTGAAGACGTCCTGACTCCCCCCCCAAAATGTATTTCCCCCAAGTCAGGCATTAGACAGAGAATACAAACGAATGTGTACCTGCCTCCAACCCTGGCCCATACCATCTTTCCTTTCCTACCCTAGAGGGACTGCCCCACATGTGACACTATAATGTGATTTACGCTGGTAATTCTCTGCTTCATAAACAAATGAATCTGCATTCTGCAATGGACCATGAATCAATCACGGTGAGCACACCAGAAGAACAAGTAAATGCAGGAATCCATTGCACTCTAAGTGATTGTTATTTGTTGTGATGTGAACTTGTTGTCAAGGGTTGAAAAGAGATAATTCACATAGAGGCAGGCAGTGTGACACTGGGTGTTTGTTTATCAGCAACTATTACTCTTATTGTGTTAGTGATGATTAACAATGCTGATGGCCTAAAGATGGCTGATCAATAATTTTCCCCTGAAGGCTATTTGTTTTCCTTCCCCTTTGGGAAACCGTGAGATTCCTTCACATGGTCCACTCCACAGTCTACACTGCTTTGTTTATTTGTTTTCTGTTTTATACTCCTGAAAGAGTCAGACCTGACCTGTCGCTCAGATAATGCAAATATAAATCTAGTCTATACAAAAGTGACTTAATCTTTCCCTTCCTGTTGTTCAACAACAAAATGGTACTATAGATCGATCTATTGCATGTGAGTCAGGACTCGGGACACAGTTGGTATGGAGTTGGACACCATTCTCTGAATCAGACTGAGGAGGATCAGAGATGATGGAATGACTCAGGGGGTGGGCATGCCTACTTCGAGAACTGCCACCAGAAGAAGTTTTTGAAATCACTGAATTCAGTCAGTTCAGTTCAGTAAATCTTTATTTCGGTGATTAAAAACCATCATAAAAATACATTATACAAAATACATTAATTACATTTCTGAACCGTTCATCAGTAAAAACAGGGTTAACACTTTTAAAACATGTGGCAATATATACATCGTTGCTCAGTCTCTCGTGTTTCTTAATCTTACAGCTATTTTCTGAAAATTCATAATAGAGCATAAGGTGCGCATATCACTTGCTTTTTGCAATAAAAGTAGGGCAGTTTTAGCTTGATGGAATTTTGCCTCTTTTAAAATATCAGCAAGAAATCTTCGACGAGGAGTTCGATAAAAGGAACACAAAAGTACAAAATGAAGGGTGCCCTGCAGAGACCTATTGTCGCAGCCGCAGGCACCCTTCTGCTCAATTGTTAATGTAAAACCTGATGGATAAGCTCAAATATTATGTAACAAATTGAACCTAAAACGACACATTAAAAATCTGTCCTGCTGGTTGTACATCAAAAATAGGTTGGGCTCCATACCCTCTCCATTACTCACTAAACGGTGTGCCACTACCGATCTTTTTGCTGAGTCAGAGCATGATCTACCCAAATCAAATTTTTCTAGTAGCTGTTTTTTAATTGGATGTTTGCATGAGGTAGTAATTGAGGACGGATCACTAAAGAGTAACGGCTGGTCGATGATTCTTAAAGTATCCTTGACATATTTCAGCCAGGGAATATGGAGGCACTTGTCTTTTTGAAGACAATCGCCAACTATTACCCTACTTAGCTCAGCATCGGGGTTCAACCAAATTCTGAGCCATGTCATAATGGGCCTCACCTTCACCTGGTCTGCGATAAATGGGATCCCTAGCTCAGTGTGTGCAATTCCTGCTGGGGTGCTCTGTGGTATCTTTAGGATCCTGCGTAGGAATATGTCTTCCTCCAGTTGTAAAAAACGTGCATCCCTGAAACCCCAGACCTCTGCACCATATAGAGCCTTTGCCGTGCTTACAGCTACATATAGATTCATTACTTGCTCTGGTGACCAGCGACCCAACCTTCGGCAAAATTAAGTATCGCACCGTTTGCGGAAACCAGCTTTCTGCACCTTTCTTCAATTAAAAAATGTAACTTTATCTCCCCGTCAAACAGAAGACCCAGATAAGAAAAAGAGCTTACAGTTTCTAATATATGGGACCCTATTTTGAATACAAATTTCCTGCAGGATTTCTTGCCCGCCACCATCACGAAGGATTTGTTCAGATTCACGGTCAGATCTAATTTATCCATGAATTCCACAAATCCGTCAACGAGGTGTTGTAGACTCAGTGCTGTTCGTGCAAGCAGAACTGCGTCGTCCGCGTACAGCAGTACTGGAATATGACGCGTTCCTGCTTTGGGCCAATCCACATTTAAGGCAACCAATGTTCTCTCCAGATCATTTATATAAAGAAAAAACAAAAAGGGGGCAAGGATACACCCCTGCCTCACTCCGCTAGTGCACGGGAAGGAATCAGTACTCCCCCCCCCCCGTGCTATAGCGGACCTTGGCAGTGGTGTTCCAGTGTAATTCCTTGAGAATGTTTATAAGTCCAGGGTCGATTCCTATGTTACTCATCATGGCCCAAAGTTTGTTCCTATTTACATTATCAAAGGCCGCAGCCAAATCCATAAAACCCATATAGACTGTTCCTTTGCTGGCTTTTGTGTATTTTGCAACTAGTAGATAAAGGTTAAGGCATTGGTCGCTTGTTGATTTGCCTGATCTAAATCCATATTTGGTGTCTGCAATGGTGTGATGCTCTTCTGTCCAGGCCATAAGGCGATTTAAAACCGCCCTGCCCAGTAATTTGGCTGACACATCTATCAACGAAATTGGTCTATAGCATTGAGGGTTGTCCCACTGAATTCAGTCGATTTGGATGATGACTTTGATGTGGCCTAAAGGTGAACAACAGAACTACGCACCGCTGGGAAGTGCTGGTGAGTGGTGACTGACAGCTGTGCGCTAATTTTTCAGTTGCTTGGGAAAATGCTTTGTTGCTAGTTGTGTGTGTTTGCTCAATGCTGTCTGGCTCAAATTCAAAGCTAAGTGGTGGTTGGGTAGTGGGGGCTGTTGTTGAAGGTAACTGGAAACAGATATTTAGCCATGCCGCCTCTGAGTCTTCTCATTGCACTCCTTATGCAGTTTAGCTTTTCTCCTTGATTCTTCAATATCATTTTTATTTTTCAATCTTCAGGTCCTTCACCCTGCCACACCCTGGAAAAACAATATAACATACTCACACTTACCTTGCTGAACCGCATCCGCCAATCACCCAAGGTTGACGGACAGTCCAAGAGGAATGCAGTTGCACCTCCAATTTGGCAATAAAGTATAATTTTTTCTCTTTAATGATTAGAACTGTGTGTGTTATTTAGGTTTGTCTAATTGACTCCTACAGATATTTACATTTTCTTTGCTATCTTTCAAAGCTTGGTACAACCGAACATATTGTAACTTGGGTCTCTTTGGGGGCATATGGACAATTTGATTTGGTTTAACTGCACTAGTACTCATCATGCATGCACTTCTTTTTGCTCTCATAACAGATTTATGATAGTAGGCTGCCAAGATGAACGTTGTCCATGTATACTATTTGCCTTTGCCAAAACGTTCCCTCAAATCCCCCTTCACATTCATTCATTGAACCCCTAACCCTCTTCCGCTGAGCTGCACCAACTCAAGGTAGGGCAATGATCTTCCTCAGCTCTATATATAGCCCACACTGGCAATATTATAGAAATGTAGATTATCCACCCATGCACAGTATTTGATATTGAATTTTTTTTCAGAGGAACGTAGTTCATAATTTCCAACATCATCAGCACTGTACTGAGTGAGCCAAATGTTATGCTTATCCACTTCATAGTCTGAGTCAACTTTATGTTGTAACTTTTACTAGCTCACCATTCTGATTATTTTAATTCAACATTGCTTATCATATTTTCTCATTTGGCTCTCTATTGCTTGTGTACTAGTAGTACCCTATTATCCCTCTGGTGACTGTCTCAGTTTTTCTGTAACGCTTGCATAGAAAATGGCATTAAGTCAGTTTTTATTTCAATTTCATAAGTTCTCTGTAATTATTATTCCTCATCTTACAGTTTGAGTGTGGCTAGGAGGGAGTAGGACCTCGCTTCTGGATCTGGTGCTTTCATTATTTGACTAGTGCGCTAGCATGCTGCTACTGTCTACCACCACCACCATGGCACCTTGGAAAACCATGCAGCCATTGCTTTGTCTAATCACAGGTAAGAGAAGAATTGTGAGTGATTCAGTGTTAAGCTCCAATAATATATATATAATGGAAATTCACACACCTACACCCCCTCCGAGTCCTAAGGGGTTAATATAGTTGTATATTGCATGGACTAGGAGGAGAGAGTGGTAGGATAAGTGAGAGTACCACATAACTATTTGTTGGTGTTACACTATCAGCAGGTTTAAAAAACTGGCTACAGGCCTACTGCAAACTGGCTACAGGCCTACTGCAAAGTAAAAAAGATTTAAGAATTATAAAACAATTATTCATCTAACAAATATAAACTAGAAAACCCACAACTCCTGGCCCATCCCTCTTGCTAACCCCAACCCTTCTCCTAAGCAAGCTTATGAAGGAAGTCCGAAAACGTAATTGTTCATAAATGTCCATACATAAATAAGTGAAAAACCCCTAGAATGCCCCAACAAGACCCACCCACCAAACAAAAGATTAAAAAGGGGTAAGCGTAGCCATGGGCTAGAAGCTTCATCTCCAATTGGTGGAAATGCTCCTCTATCCTGTCTTCCAAGCGCGCCATACTCTAGAGCATTCACCACTGAAAGGCTCTATAAAGTCTATAGGGGAAAGCAGCAGTGGTTGAGTGGTAGCAGGCGGCTGCCTGCCCATGGCGCTGGCCTACCAGAGACACTGGGGCCGTACTGGGGCCTGACTGGGGCCCGGGGCATTGAAGTATGCATCCTCCTTCTCCTCCTGGACCACCAGCCGCTGATATTCGGTCCTGATGTCCCTCACCTTCCTTTGCCGGGTCCTGGATGCTCTCTCCTGCATATTGGGTTGTTGTGAAGAAGATGGTGATGGATTGGCAGGAGTAGCTATATCAAGAAAGAAAAAAGACAATTTGTAATCAATACTCTAAGCAAAACAGTAACACATCAAATTATATAATGGCACAGTAGCACTCGCAGTACATAACATTTGTTGGTATGCTCAATTCCTCAGCCATTCAATTTTGATGTGATTAAAGTTTCAGTCATCAAACACTATGGAGTATGCAAGTATTTTTCTTCTCTCTCTTGTTTAGCTAAATTAATGTAGAGATGCCAGCTGAGCTTGCTCTCTAGATAGACATACTAAATTTGCATTACTTTGCTACTTTGCTACTGTTTGCAGATGGGGCAGCTGTACTAGACAATTATCTGTTTTCCTATCATGGCTATGCTCTGTTAAAAAATGCTTCAGTTTTACCCTGACTACAACAAGGTAAATGAATACTAGTTACTAATATATGAATGAACTACGTCACTTGGGATACTACTATTGTAACCATGCAGCTGATAGGTCACTAATGGCTGTCACTGGCGAAATTCCATGGGTAGGGATTTGAAGCGAGGCAATTGAGGATGATGGGTGGGTACACGATATAAGTTGCGCTTGAAAACTACTGTGAGTTAAGGAAGTAGTCTGAAATACCACCTCAAACCTTTTAATCAAAAACCTTGACAATAAATACATTTCTTGTTCCCTGGGATGTTTCCATTTAACATTGATTTGTTTTTCTACAATTTTGTATTCTTCAACCTTGGCTTTGCTACTTAGTCACCATTTGCATTTTACATTACCTTCACCCAGTCTTCACCTTTGAATACCATCCATCCAACCATACAAACATTGCTCCCATTCTCAACAAAACTTTCAACAACACATATTTGTCATGAAAGCACCCATGCATCCTTGCTTTGACCCATAAAAAAACCCAGATGATTAGTTTCACCCATGCACTTTCACCCACCCAGGCAGGCATGCTTTCACCTTTCATCCATGCTTTACCCACCCATGTATTGTTGTATATCGATTTAGATTCCGTATGTATTTCCCGATTCATGCCCTTATATAGGTACAATGCACATTGCCCTTATATAGGCATAGAAACCCAGTCTTTATTTAGGCATAGCCCATGCTAACCAAATAGAGGCATGGCTACTTACATCTGTTCATCTACGTCACAACAAATTCTTGGAAAAACAGACTTTTATGCTTTAGGGACTTCCCCTTGCCTGGATATTGATTTCTCCAAGAACTCATTTATTATGCAAGAACATTAGGGGTTCATTCATGACGTTCATATGCTTGACTTTTACGTCAATACTGGCATTCCTAAACACCTTCAACATATAAATATACCTTCACTTGCTATGGCACGGCACTGTGCAGCTCGACTACCTACTTGCACGATGCTGCTCACCACAGCAAGTCTCGAAGGATGTCATCCCCCAGCTGACGCACTGATCAGACGCTGTTATCCTCCTCGCTGGGAATCCAGCTCCAGTGTTTCTGATTCCCCTTGCGGGTGTTAGAGATCGAGATACCTACCTCTCTCATTCTAAGGTATGGAGCTGATTAGAACCTAAAGAAACCTTTGGCAATCCTTGGCGAAACTAAACTTATGCTAAGACAGCACCTACTTCTTCCCTCGTATTAGACTTAGGTTAGGTACACTGGGGTAGGATTATTTTAGAGGCACCAGTTGAGTATTTTAGCCTGTGTTATTTATGTATATATTTTTATGTATGTCATAGCTACAGACCTTGCTATTACAGTATTATTTTATATTACTGTTAAAGCTGTACGTATTATAGTTTGCATTCTGTCCTACGATTGTAGCAGTTCATATCTCTTGCATGATAAAGAAGACTGTTCAATAACCCCTTTTTATTGAAACACCCATTTCTCTATTTCTGTGCAAACTCTGTAGAAATGAAGCATGCACGATTGACTGAGTGAAACGTTATCTATTGTTTCCACTACTCTGAAGATATTGTTCCGATTCTAAGGGAAACAAAGTTGTCATGTTTATGCAGTTGTCAGAGACTAATCCCTTCTTGTTCATTCGAGAAAGTTTCTAGTGACCTCTGAGTTAGCTGGCACACACAAGTCTTTAAGTTTAATGTACTCGACAGAGACATACTGACCTCAGTCATATGTCAAAGCTATAGTGTATATTATTCCAATGTGCAGAGCCTATTAGGGATATAGGAACTACACTACAGTATCCTCCTACCAGTCACCTATAGTATATTCATACTTTTACCCATGCATCATTCTCTGCCAGTCATATTATATTTCCCCGATCCTTCCTCCTTCCACTTGTCTTTCCCTTTTTCATCAACCCATCAAGGTCTGACTCTTCATTAAACTTTCTCTGTTGAGCTGAAGATAGAAGAGGTCATTAGTTACTCAACTCCTGCAGTATATGCTAAGTAAAGAGCGTGTCTTCAACTGTTCTCAAGTCTCAACAGTACAGTATATACTCTTGCAGCCAGTATATAAATTGCAAACAATATAACTTACCATCACCACTGCTGCTGGCTTACCCCCTGCAGCTGCTGCATCTGTTTCCTGGATGGCGGCACTGTCCCCGCTGGCCCCGGTACTGGTGGACGATGTGGATAGAAAAACTTACACATTTTTTAGATGTCATATACGGCTCCCCAAATGTAGTTATTTTTGTAGCAAACTTTTAAAAACAAACGCCACACACATCACTACTATTCGAATACAGATAGTATGTTCTATCAAAGAAATACGGTTGGGCATTTTGTTGGTGGCAGTTTTTGAAAAGCCTCTCAAAAAAACAACCCATAAAGGACTGGAAGGAGTGGCTACAGCTATTGATGAATCTGACTTTTTTAAAAGAAATAAGAGTGGCCAACTGGATGGACATAAGGTCTTCTTGTTTGGCAAATTCAATGGGGCCGTCCTCCTCCACCTCATTGTTCTTCCCAGTCATGGTGCACAGTAATCAGTTCACCATCAACTGCTTCTAATCATACTAGGCCTAGATAAGAAGACACACCTGTGGGGTGTCTAACATGACCATGGCCACTCTCTCATTTTATTGGTTAGCAATGACAATATGAGAAAGTAAAAGAAAGCCCTCTCATCTCAACAAACATGCGTATCATACCTTACTTTTGTATGCAATCTGCATGGCAGAGTAGTAGTACTAGTACTAGTAGTAGTAAGTAACCATGACCAATGGGTTCTCTGAGTCTTACAGTACCACCACTAGGCAGTCCACAAATTATATAAGGGGGAGGGAAAGCTGACTGAAAAACCAGAAGAAAGGATGCTACAGACAGACTAGTACAGACAGAGCCAGTTTAAGGTAAAATACAGACACTAGAAATATAAAATAACATAGTAAATAGGACAATGTAGAGATAACAAGAATTTAGAAATGGATAGATCGAAGAGGATTTAGGAAAACAATTTAATTAGGAAAGGGTTGAAAATAAAAAGTTCAAAATAAGGAGCGGTAAAAGTTAGGGAAATATATATATTAATATTAATACCCGAAGACTTACCAGGCCAGGAGAACCATTGGCCAAGGAGTGTTCTTCTTGGGAGGCACCTCCAGCTCTCCCACCAGTTCGGATGACCACTTGCCCCTGGATGCTAATGTTAGACATAATTATAGACACAAAAAAGAACTGGTGGTAAATAAATAATCGCTCCAAAAAGACTTTTTGACAGGAAATGTCAATTGCAATAACATTGAACCTTCCTAAATAAGATCAACTAGTAGTAGACTAGTATCATGGACCGTCCTATCTATTCCACATTTGCTAAACCTACCTAGCCCACATATTCTGAAGACTTTGGAATAAATTGTAAAAAATGATATTTACTTCTAAGTTCTGATCTCATTCGCAATCATTCCAAACCCCCATTGACTGACCAATTTACTAAGTCAGCATTTTGTCTTTAAATGCATAGATAGACACACGCATAAAATAAATTGGCTGGTTGCTTGTCACTGTATGGGCTACAAAAAGGTTCTAAGAACTGAAATGAGAGTACGAGCACCATTAATTTACCAACTTGCATTAATCTTAGTGACAGGTCTACTAAAAGGAGTCTCTCTAGAGTCTGCATTACTTAAGTTCTTACATATTATGGCCAAGCGAGCGCAAAGTCACAAATAAATACGATTAGGTAGTGCTGAGCACCTGTCTAGAATAATGATCCATCATATGCGATTTGTAAATGTAACTTACCTGCAAGTGAGCAGCATGCTTGCTATTTTGGAATAAAATATTTGCAATACCATAGAACACACAATTAATAATAATATTAATAATTAGCTGTCCAACAGGTCTTGCTCTTGATCCAGGATGTCGGACCACCAGTGTGTTAGCTGATTTGGATGTGCCAAACCCCAGAGCAGTGATACAATGCCCGGTGCACCCTCACCCAGAGCTGCCGCTGGTGCTCCTGGAGCCCTTACCAAGAACCAGGCCTGCCGCCTGCTGCCAGGGTGGAGGGAAGGTGATGCTGCATAAAATAAGGCACTGCCACCTCCACCTCTGAAAACAAGGCCTGGGGATGCACCCCTTTGGGGCACCGCCATTCTGCAAGGAAGGCAACTCTTGTTTGCTATCTTTTTCGGGTCATGATGCTGGGGGAGTGGAAAATAAAATGTAGAAAGTATAAACAAATTGCAAAAAGAAGAGGGAATGAAGTAAAAAATATAGGTAGGAAGTACAGAGAAAAACAGTACAAAAACTCACATAAACACAGCATAAAACACAAAATACACACTTGGGAAAACAGAGGTAAAGATAAACAATAATAAAGACCAGAAAACAAGGATTAAAAGGATTAGGAAAGATTGCAATAGTAGGCCCAAGCACCATCACAGAGAAAAAGCCCAACATGGAAAGCAAGTTGGAAACCTACATCCTAATCCCTATGGTGGAAAGCCAACCATAGCGATTATGTGCCAGTCTCCGACTAGCTGACTGGCTTCTTGATCCCGTCGGAACCCAGCCTTCATGACCGTCCGGTTTCACTTTTGACCACCTGCATCATAATGCGGCGACTAAACCTGAAACCACGATGAGGCTCAGAAAGCCACCGGCGTATAGTCGGATGCTTTCAACTCTAATCGTAATGAGGGCCTTACTGCGTTGTTCCAGAGCCTGTTTGCTCCTGAACCCACTTGGGTACTATTGGACATGGATAAGGGTAACGCCATTCCTCATTTGAATGGGCCAGGTGCATAACAAATACAAATTCCCATTTGACATTTTGCTGGTTCAAAGTGTGCACCCATCCAATTGGCATTAAAGAAGTTGCTGAACAAATATCAGCAGCCTATATTGTATTAGTGTCCCAGGCAGAAATTGTACACTGCACCTCCTTATTACACTCACTGAAGATAAGCGGTTTTCGTGATGTGTACTGGCTAAAATCTTTATGTGAAATGACATATCAGATTTCTCCCTAGTGCAGTGTTTGATGTTAACAAATGTTGAAAATGTAAGAGAGAACACGAGACAGAGACATTATTTAGTTTTAAGATGCTTAATTTGAGTTTGTCTCTGTATAGATTTGTAGTGGTCTGAAACTCAATTTTCATTTCGAAGAGTCAATTAATTTCTAAATAATTTCAATTTGCTGTGACTTTTTGCTGTGTCCGTTGCATAGTTGTTGATATCATTAGTTTTGTACCAAATGCCAAAGTAGCAAACTGTTGATTACATGGTTACTATGTGTATTTGTCTTATTAAGACAAACCGGTGTAAACAGGTAGTATTCAAAACAATGAAGAAAGAGGATTGTGTTTTAAAATAGTGGTAACATATAATTATCAAAGATCGCTAGATCATGAGTAATCTATTTCCTAATGGAAATGCTTGACTGCGCTGCCCATTAAAAGCAGCTTTATAATCTGAGGTATGTTGTTGAGGAAATCAAGAGATGATACAGTACTAAGTTGCAATTGCTGTGAATAATTCTAAAAGTCTTCAGATTTTTTTAGCAGCAGACATTTTCTGCCCTTCATTGTATGACATGTTTTTGGACCATTCTTATATTTAAATGTCAAGCTTAACAAATGGCCATGATAATTTGGTCAGCCTAAAGCAATTATTTAATGAATAATGCCTGCAAGGTAATGTACAATTCACCAGTTTCGTGGAGCTGCATGGTTTGAAGAAATAGAAATACATGTTTTAAAATGATTACAATATGACTTCTTAAGTAATAGATATGAGACTGAATCATTTCATTCTTAATCGAAAACTAATTGCCTAAAATATATATGTTGAGTTCTGTCATGAAGACGTCTTGAAATATTGTATAACAGTTCAGCTCATTGCAGAGCCACACAAAATGTGAAAATAGAAAGAGGGGCGCTCTTGCACTCTTTTCTCTTTTACTGACTTTTCTTGTGTTTAGATGAGTGCCAAATGGTGATCAGCTGTCAGACTCTCCACTGGCTGGCCAACCACAATCGCACTGAAGGGAAACAAAAGATGTGTTTCTAGGAGACAATGTATGTCAAGTCACAACTTCCCCAAGAGATAAATGGGGGTATGAAAAGGTGCATGATATTACTACAACAGCAAGGGTAAGGGTCATTTGTGTAATATGCCATCTGTTAGATGCAACGAAAGCATCATGCATATTCAATACTATTTAATGTATCATTCATACATATATATGTAAATTCATCATTTAACTAATGATGACTCCCTTCATAGAACAAAAACAGAATTGATAATATCACTGCCCTATTCAATGGCATTAATTTATCAGCACCCTAAGAATTACACTTTGATTCAAACTTAAGCCAAGAAGGTCCCTGGCAGATCTATGCAGAAGCGCATAGCCCACTGAGCTATTTTTTGAACATGTAAACTGTACGATACATATATACATGGGTGACAATGGCATGGACCCACTAAGCTATCTTGTTACAATTGCAAACTACAGCTTACATGTTTAAACACATTGCCACGAATAAGGCGTATTACTATAATTACTAAGCAGCAAGTCTGTGGTAACTAGCTACATGCGTCAATAGATGTACATTGATATGTATGTATTGAGCGCATATACAAATTCTTTTACGTGTAGCTTGTTATAGCAGTCTTGGTGTTTATTCATAACAATACGGTGAATTCTCAACAGCACTGGAAAAGACCATGCCATTTTCTAGTGGACAAAGCTTTAAAACTGCCTTTTCTTAAAGCAAAAGTATTACCTAAGAGCAACGATTGAGGAGATGTTTGGCAGCACACTTTGGCCAAGATGTACTGACCTTTCATGCGACGCAGTGCAGCAAGGCAACTTGCTGCACTGCACTGTGTGAATGTGAGAGAGCATAAATGCACCATATCTATGGCACATTTCTGCTCGCTCTTACAGCCTGATTCATGTACGGGCCGTTTTGCGTGTCCCTAATAGCGATCAATAGCGACTCGCTATTGAGGAAACGCAAAACGGCAATCATGTACTTTTCGGAGAAAAAATAGCGACTCGCATGCGGGCGCTAAAGTCGTTAGCGACCCACAAAATACGCAGAATAATCGCTATTTCCGGCTACCTGCGATCGGGATTGCGACTCGCAATCCCGATTGCGCTCGCAATCCCGATTGCACGGGATTGCGAGTCGCATTCTCGCGGGATCTGGAAAACGGGAAGACGCATTCCGAGCACCGTGATGACATCACAACCAGGAAGCAGCCAAATCCCACCCCCAAACACCACAGTGACGCTATCAGTCGACTGTCCACGACGGAAAGCTGCCACCAACCCGCCGTTTGCGCATCCCGACCCCGCCGAAATAGCGACCGCTATGTCAGACGACCCGCAGCCCGGACCCAGCAACAGCGCTGGCCGAAAGCGCAAATTGAAATTTTCCGAACAGGAGCTGGAGAACCTCATAGAGGGTGTGGTGGCCAACCACGACCAGCTGTTTGGTGCAAACTCCCGGAGGGTCCCAGAGCAGGAGAAGAGGAGGATCTGGGTGGGGATTGCCGCAAGCGTGAACTCTGTGGGCGTTGCGGACAGGTCCCTGGAGGAATTAAAAAAGCGGTGGTACGACCTCCGAGGGCGTGCCAAGGAGAGGGTGGCGGAGCGCCTTGGTGAGGCATCAGGCACCGGAGGTGGTGGACCGACTGTCCCACCCAACACCCCCCTGGAGGACCGGGTAGAGGACACGTTGGAGAGGGAGGCGTGTGTTGGCGTGACCCCTCTGGACTCCTCCCGCCCCACCCAAGACACCCAAGGTAAGTGGCATGCGACTGCGACCCTGTCCCCTATGACCGCCCCTGACCACATAGGCTCACTCATTGGCCCTTAGTCATGCCGTGCATCAGGAAATGCCCTGAAGCATTGTGGGAGACGTAGTATGTCCACAATGTAGTAGTACCACAATGCGGCCCCAAAGGTTCCAAAGTGCGCATATACACAGCCACCAGGGAATGACACCCAGCATGCATGTAACATCTGCACGTCTGACAGTCACATGCACCTAATGAGTATCCACTTACCCTCACAGGTGCGGGAGATAGCAGCGACAGTGAGAGGCTGCTGATCGACGAGGAGGCCCAGGAGGAGGAATCCCTACCTGCTACCCAGCCACCAGCCCCTGCGGCAGCGCCAACACCAGCAGCCAGGCCACCCACCTTGCCTGCTGCATCCGCCTCAGGCCCACCGGCTGCCAAGGCCAGGCCACCCACCTTGCCTTCCGCATCCGCCTCAGGCCCACCGGCTGCCAAGTCCAGGCCACCCACCTTGCCTGCTGCATCCGCCTCAGGCCCACCGGCTGCCAAGGCCAGGCCACCCACCTTGCCTTCCGCATCCGCCTCAGGCCCACCGGCTGCCAAGTCCAGGCCACCCACCTTGCCTGCTGCATCCGCCTCAGGCCCACCGGCTGCCAAGGCCAGGCCACCCACCACACCTGCCGCACCTGCAACACCAGCTGCTGCAAGACCTGCAGCTCGTCCACCACCATCTGGGCCAGCCACATCCGCTACACAGCGTCCTACCACCAGGAGGGGCAATGGCCGTTTCCACGCCTGCATGAGTGTGGAGCGGCGCATGCTGCGTTTACACCAGCGCCAGTCGCAGCAGCAAGGAGCCATCCAGCTCCAGCTGCAGAAGATCGGCCGCAATGTGGCGGGAGTGGGCGAGAGGGTGGACCGCATGACGGCGGCCATTGACCGCATGGCGACGGCTATGGAACACAACACTGCAGCGCTGGTGAAGCACCGAAGTGTTGCTAGCAGGCGCCACCACCAGTTGCTGAGCCGGCTGTCTACCTATAGCCGCTCCAATTATGCCTCGGCAAATGCCACCACCCTGCTTGCGCGGCGCTCGTTAACCCAGCAGCACCAACTCGTCCAGTGCTGCGAGGATATTACCCGAGTGCTGGAGCATTTGACAACCGCCGTCACCGCACTGCACGCACCTGTGATTCCGGCAATTGTGGGGGGTGATGATGCTAGTGAGGGTGCCTCTAGTGTCAGCAGCCACTCTGCTACGCAGGCCCCCACACCTAGGCGCAGCACAAGGGCTGCCCCAGCTCCAGCTGCCCAGGAAGAGGAAGAGGCTCCCAGGCACCTGGGAATTGTGCGCCGGAGGCGCCAATGACATTGTGTCAGGGACGGGCGCAGGCTGAACTTAAGCCTGCCATGGAGCGTCTCATGCAGTATGCATGAATACTGCATTTTGTAAATAGTTGTTACGGAGACCCATATATTTTTTTGTGATTCAAACAAATACATTTATTTTGGTGCACACATACGCCTTGTGTAATCATTACAGTTTGCATGCTATTGTGATATGTGGGGTGGGGGAAGGGGGTGGGCTAGAAATTGTTAGCTGTGATGTGGTTGCGACGTCTGTGGCCTTCAGCTGGGTTCTCCCCGCGTGCATGGTGCGCATGTGCTGGTGGCCGGTCGTCCCCCTCAGATTCACTGCCTGAGATGTCAACTGGTATCCGGCGCTTGGTTGCAATGTTATGAAGCATTGCACAGACAGCCACAATGCGGCAGCACGCTGCAGGACTGTAATACATGGCCCCACCTGTCTTGTGCAGTATACGGAACCTGCTCTTGAGCAGGCCAAATGTCCTTTCAATACAGTTCCTTGTCCGGATGTGCGCAACATTGTAGCGGCGTTGCTGAGGTGTGGCAGGGTTGAGGTAAGGGGTCAGGAGGTATTCCCGTAGGGCGTAGCCACTGTCACCTGAATGAGAGGAGCAGATGTTGATTGCCTGTGCAGCGCAGTTACTTCATAGCAATGTGACATTGTCGACAAAGTGTACTTACCAAGTAGGTGTCCTTCCCCAAACTCTCCCCTGATCAGTCGTGTGTGGAGTCCGCTGTGCCTGAAGATAAAGGAGTCATGGGTACTCCCTGGGTACTGGGCCACAATGTCAGTGATGATGGTCTTGGCATTGCAGACCATCTGTATGTTGAGGGAGTGGTACGACTTCCTGTTGCGGTACATATACTCCGTGCCAGCTGGTGGGCAGATGGCGACGTGGGTACAGTCTATGCAGCCAAGGACATGGGGAAAATGGGCAACATTATAAAATTGTAGTTTTGTGAGGTCCAAATCCTGTTGGCTCGTGGGAAATGTGATGTGCCGGTGGAGCTGGGTGAGCATGGCGTCAACAAAAGTGTGGAGGCAGCGTGACATGGTGGGCTGGGAAATCCCCCCAGCAGCGGCTACTATGCCCTGGAAACTGCCGGATGCCAGGAGGTGCAGGCTGCACAATACCTGCACATGTGTGGGCACAGAATTGTTTCGCCTTGTTGGGTGCTGCATGATGGGGTCGAGTTCTTGTATCAGCCAGGTGATCATTTCCCCATTCAGCCTGTATTTAGCATAAATCTGTTCTCTGGTTTGCCCCAGCAAGGTGACCCGCTGCCGGTAAATCCTTGCCTGCCTCATGCGTCTCCTCCGTGCTGCTCGCTGTAGCCTTCGCCGCCTCACCACCATGTACATCCCAGGCATTGTGGAACGCCTATTGCTGCTGCTGAATGTCCTTATGTGTGATTGGTCAGGCCTGGACCTGTTGGTGATTGGCTAACAGTTTTTCAAACTTTGGTTAATCATGGCTTTTATGGTTACCACCTGCTTTGAGTTGTCCTTAAATTGCGCCGCGCTAATGTGCGATTTAGCGATTTTTCGCTAATGTATTTCTTTCATGAATGCCGATTGAGACAATATTGCGTTTCGCTATTCAATTCGCAGATTCCGTGGTTGGTCGCTATTTCATTATCGCTAATGCTCGACTTCCCGGAGTCTGCGACTTTTACAGCGTAATCGCTATTCCGCTCGCTATTATTTTTTTGCGATTTCGCTATTTCGTACTTGAATGCCGATTCCGTGTTTTGCACCCGCAATTGCGTTTTCGCAGCCATTGCGGGCGCTATTTCGCTTCATGAATCAGGCTGTTAGTTTTGGTATGCTTCAGGCAGCCTAGCACCAAGGCAGGCACTCTTGCACCACGGGTACAAGGGTTTTTGCAATAAAAGGAAAAATGTTTTTGTGTTGGAAGGTATACGTTTGAGCACAAAAACAATCACTCACTCCGTTTTCCTCTTCCTAGGTGTGCTCTACAATGCAGCACACAGAGAAATAAAAATATGGAAAAAATATTTTTCTACTCATTATGCCATCTCCTGGGAGGCTTCGCAATTTCACACAACCCCTGTTTACAAACCTTCTTTGGGTCAATGCACTGAAACTCCCATACTCCACCCATTGAACTAATGCTTCCCAGAACAAAAGGTAACTGAATACAGCGCAAGATGGTGAGTTGCATTGCATTTCTTTAAAAAGCCATACAAGGCAGTGCAAATTGTCCCTTGCAATGCTTTGTCAATATCTACAAACATTGTGTGTCATGGCTGCTCCACAAGGGTGGTAGGAAGATATTTACAAAGAAATGGCAGACTGATACATTAGCCTTTAAAGCTTAACACCTCAGAAATGCAAGGCTGCACAACATTTACAAGGATATGGTGCAATGTTGTGTTTCCCCCTGAGTTGGCGCTACACTTAGCAGTGTAGCGCCAATGCAGACACCCTTGCACCATGGAGCAAGGATGTCTATGTGAAGTCGAAGATTGTTTATGTACAGGAAGGTCCCCCTTCCTGCACATAAACAATCTTGAAATGCCATTTTTTCACTTCTGTGTGTGCTGACTAATGCAGCACACATGGAAGTTACAAAATGTCATTTTTTTTAAAGATTGTTTATGTGCAGGAATGGTCAACATAAACAATCCAAGGCGTTTTGCTTTTTCCATGTGTGCTGCACAAGGCAGCAATGGTCATGCAGAAAATGTTATAAGCAGCCTTAAGTTATTGAAGAGACTAATCTCAGACTGACAATTTCTACTTAACATAGAATATTGTCTGCACCAGGTACTAACCTAAGTACATGTGCTTGTTTTGCTTCAGAAGATGGCCTATCTGTAACTTTTTCACCAGAGTATGAATGGAGCAGGTATTTAGCACCTTCAGATCTTAGTTATTTTTAGAGAGCAGTGTCTTTTTTGATAGCTTTTCTTAGTAGATATTTATTAGTCTTTTGTGTTTCTTACAAACGTGTTTGCAAACAGTGTGGTTCAAAGTAGACTCTCTCTATAGAGTACGTACTATTTACAGTACTCAGCAATCTACTGATATCAGGTTCAGTGTGTGTCAGGGGTTTGATACAAATAAAAGCTGTCCATGGTAAGCCATTTGTTGGAATTGGCATTCACTATTTGGGCTTTCTCTTGACAGTTTTATACAGATTTAACACCATAGTTAATGAGGGTTTACCATATATCTGTGGTTGATTGTTAATGTGAACTCAATCAATCAATCAGTCATATCATTTTTAAAGCGCACTACTCACCTGTGAGGGTCTCAAGTCGCTGGGGTGGGGAATGCTGCTACTGCTCGAAAAGCAAGGCCTTGAGGAGTTTTCTGAAGGTCAGCAGGTCTTGGGTCTGCCATAGGTGGATGGGGAGGGTGTTCAAGGTCTTGGCAGGCCAGGTGGGAGAACGATCTGCCGCCGGAGGTCGCTCTTTGGAAGCGGGGGACTGTGGCGAGGGCGAGGTCGGTGGAGCTGGCGGGTGGGGGTGTGGAAGCTGAGTCGTCTGTTGAGGTACGTTGGTCTGGTGTTGTGGAGTGCCTTGTGTGTGTGGGTGAGGAGCTTGAAGGTTATCCTCTTGTTGACCGGGAGCCAGTGCAGGCCTCTCAGGTGGGGTGTGATATGGCTGCAGTGAGGGATGTCGAGGAACAGGCGTTCAGAGTCGTTCTGGATGCGTGGGAGCCATCTAAGGAGTTTGTCCGAGGCTCCTGTGTAGAGGGCGTTTTCTATAGTCCAACCTACTGCAGATGAGGGCCTGGGTAACTGTTCTTCTTGTTTCAGTGGGGATCCACTTGTAGATCCTGCGGAGCATGGGGAGGGTATTGAAGCAGGAGGAGGAGACGGCGTTGACCCCTTTAGTCATGGAGAGAGTGGAGTCGAGGATGACGTCTAGGTTGCGTGCATGGTTTGTGGGTGTTGGGGTGGTTCCCAGTGCGGTCGGCCACCAGGAGTCGTCCCAGGCCGAAGGGGTGGATCCGAGGATGAGGACCTCATTCTTGTCAGAGTTCAGCTTCAGTCAGCTGTTCCTCATCCAGTCAGCAACGGGCTTCATTCTTTCATGAAGGTTGATTTTGGCGATGTGAGGGGTCCTTGGTGAGGGAGAGGATCAGCTGGGTGTCATCGGCGAAGGAGAAGATGTGGAGGTCGTGCTGACGGGCGACGTGGGTGAGCAGTGTCATGTAGATGTTAAACAGAGTTGGGCTGAGGGATGAGCCCTGGGGTACGCCGCAGATGATCTCGGTGGCTTCGGAGCGGAAGGGGGGAAGAAGGATGCTCTTTGTTCTGCCAGAGAGGAGGGAGGTGGTCCAGTCCAGGGCTTTCTCTTGAATCCTGGCGTTGTGGAGGCTATTTGTAGTGTGTGGTGGCAGACCATGTCGAAGGCGGTTGACAGCTCCAGGAGGATGAGGGCTGCCATGTCTCCGTTGTTCAGCAGGGACTTGATATCATCGGTGGCGGTGATGTAGGCAATCACAGTGCTGTGGTTGCTGTGGAACCCGGACTGGGAAGGATCAGGATGTTGTTCTCCGTGAGGTAGCAGTTCAGTTGTTCGTTGACATTCTTCTCGATGACCTTTGCCAGGAACGGGCGCAGGGAGATGGGCCGGATGTTCTTGAGGTCCTTGGGGTCTGCCTTGGGTTTCTTGAGTAAGGCGTTGATCTTGGCGTGCTTCCAGCTCTCCAGGAAGGTTACTGTCAAAGGAGGTGATGATGACTTTCCAGAGATGGGGTGTGATGGCTGTGCTGGCTTATTGAAGATGTGGTGTGAGCATGGGTTTGACGGAGATCCGGAGTGGATGGTGTTCATAATCTTGATGTTGTTGTCGTCGTTGCTGTTGGTCCAAGAGAGCAGGCTGTTGTTGCGGATGGTGGTCGTGGGGGCGGAGGTCTACGTGGTTGTCGGGCGGTCATGGCGTTGAAGCTATCGTGGATTTCTGGGATCTTGCAGTGGAAGAGCGAATCACACAGGTTTTGCGAGGGTGGGACGTCGTTGGTGTTGGAGCTGGGTTTGGAGAGTTCCTTCATAATGTTGAAGAGCTCTTTGCTGTTGTGCGCGTTGTTGTCTAGGCGGTCTTTGCAGGAGGCCCTTTTGGCGGATCTGATGAGGTGATGGTGTCTGCAGGTGGCGTTCTTGTGGGCTGCGTGGCTGTCCGGTGTTCGTTCACGGAGCGAGATCTTCTTCAGCTTTCGGCAGGTTTGCTTGGAGGCCCGGAGGTCTTCAGTGAACCAGCTGGCTTTCTTGTTGGTGTGACTGTTAGAGGGTTTCTTGATCGGGGCAAGGACGTTGGCGCTGTTGTTGATCCACTGACTGAGGTTGCGGGCAGAGGTGTCGGGGTCGGTGGGGTCGGTCGTTGGGCTCTGGGCGATGTTGGTGGTTAGCTGGTCTTCGGTAACTTTGCTCCAGCAGCGGTGAGGCATCTGTTGGGTGCGGTGGTGGGTGGTGGGTTTCTTGAAGGTGAAGTGGATGCAGCGATGGTTGGTCCAGTGGTATTCAGTGGTGTGGTTGAATGAGACGTGGGGGCTTGTGGAGAAGATCGGGTGAAGCGTGTGACCGGCGGAGTGGGTGGGTGTTGTGATGAGTTGTCTGAGTCAGAGGTTGTCTAGGTTGTCAATCAGGGTGGTGGAGTTGGTGTTGTTGTTCTCGAGGTGGAAGTTTAGGTCTCCGAGGAGGATGTAGTCCGTGGAGGCGAGGGTGTGCGTGCTGACAAAGTCGGAAATGGAGTCACTGAACTGTGGTTGGGGTCCGGGGAGTCTGTAGATAAGGGTTCCTCTGAGGGTGGTGTTGGCGTCGGTGTGAATCTGAAAGTGCAGGTGTTCGGCAGTGCTGAGGGTGTCGTCGGTGTTGGTCGAGACTCTGAGAGTGTTACTGTGGTGCGGTCCCTGCGGGTGATCTTATAGCCTTCCGGGATGGCTATGGCTATGTCGGGTGCCGAGGTGGGGTTCAGCCAGGTCTCTGTTAGGAAGGCGACGTCTGGGGAGGTTGAGTCGAGTAAGTCCCAGAGTTCAACGGCATGTTTGCGGGCAGAGCGGGTGATGAGAAGGATGCATCTGAGGTGGTTGGGTTCTTTCCTGGTCGGCAGCATAGTGGTGCCTATGCTTGTGAAGCTGCAGTACCGCCAGGTGAATGCTCTGTGGGTGCGCTTCGGGGCAGCGAGGAAGCAGGTGTGTGATCGTCCGCTATTGGGTGCGTGGAATGTTCTGGCATCATAGAGTGTCGGGCATCGTGGCGTTCGTGGAGCCCAAGGGTTCCGGTGCTGGGAGTGGTCCAGGCGCGGACGGGCACAGACAGGCTTCCCTTAGGCATGCCTTCGGCTGCGCGGCCTCCATATGAAGGGATGTGGAAGGGAGGAGCTGCTGGGAGGCAGAAGCGGGGCGGCAAATGGGATTGCAGGGGGGCATGGCCGCAGGGACGCAGCAGCGGGAAAAACAGGCCGGGCCGCAGGGGAACTGGGCACAGGAAGGAAAACCAAGTTTTGGCAAGAAAATAAGTACAGGCACAGAGGAATAAAAACACGTGCTACTATGCTACTTGTATAGCCATAGCAATTTGTATAGCAATGTGTGAAAAATGAATCTTGGATAATGTAATTTTAGATGTAATGAGTGATGTCATCAATGATATTGTACGTGATGTCATAGAACATGTCATGAGTTCTGTCATATGTGATGTCATAAGCATTAAATCGAGGGGGTAAGTTAAAGTTAGCACTACTAACATTAACTGGTGAATTTCAGTTTTTTTTTAAAACATTAATGTTCACATTCACCTACCTATACCATTACTTTAACCTTTGTTTTCCTCAGTGAATTTCTAAGATTTTTCTTAAACTAAAACTGATAATTTTACTACACCTTATTACACTGGTTAATATAGTAGGATGTGTGGAGGGACTGGCCTGTGTGCTGAAACCTCTCTCTGTAATTATAGGTGTACGTAGTAGGGTGTGAAGAGACACTGGGCTCTCCTCTCAGAGTTCTATCCCAGAAGATGAGTGTGGGTAGTAGTCTGTTTGGACGAGCTTTAACTCTACTCACAACACTTCACAAACCAATGAGCATAAATAGTACAGTCTGATCAACACCATCTCCAGTAAGACTTCTTCATAGAGAAACAAGTGTGTCTAGCAGAGTGTATTCAAACATTACGTACTCTTTCCGGCTTTTCACTATCCTGCGAGAGAATTGTGAGATCGAAACATGTTTTTTAAACAAATGGTTTAACTTTCTAATCATCACAGTACTTATCTCTTACACACCTCCTCTCAAAAACAAAGAACATAATATGCATTCCTACTAATAGAGTGTTTTGAGAACTCATCTACTCCGTTTTACCATTCAGTATCTCATGACAGTTCAGCAAGATCGTAAAAAAGAGTTAAAGACAATATACATTTAATTTCTTCACATTACTCATTCCACAGAGACATCCTTTCTAAATCTAGGGGGCCAGCATGTTGTCTGCTGCTCCTTACAAAGCTTTTTTCACATTACACTGAAATAGGGGTCATTTTATTTCTAACAGTCCAACAGACAGACCATCAGAATGCATGCACTCACAAGACTCGCAGGAACCTCTCCCTCCCTCAAGAGCATGAAGACTCACAGGAAAAATTGGCCTCTCGACCAATCACAGAGTACAATTTTTTATTTCGTATTCTTTCAAAATGCTTGTGGGACTCGAGCGAGCCAAAGTACAAATTGCTTTTGACCAGTAATATCTCAACAAATACTGAACGGTTTTACACCAAATCACAAAACACACACTCTGTGGACCGTGATCTAGCTTCCAGCCAAATTTGGTGTCCTTCTGTTCAGCAACTACTCCCCCTGTTGCCTCCATTAAGTCCCATATAGTGGGATTGCTTAGAGGTTTTTGGTGGGCACACCCCCTTTCTCCATCACTCGGCATACGCGCCCCCTGGTGCACTACTTTATTTATTTATTTATTTGAGGTTTTATAGAGCCCGAACATGGTATCAGAGCGCTTTACAGGGATAAACATGTTACGTACAGCATTAGTCATAGGCAAAAAGAATTAGGAAAGGGGGTTAGGGAATTGAACAAAATTAGAACAGAACCAGAGTTGTGTACAATAATCAGTGCAGAACCAAAATCAGCAAGCGACATGTAAGCGATAAAAAGGGAAAACCAGCAATTGTATGCAAGGAGACGGAAGATAGCAAAAGGCAGAGGGAACCAGCAGAACATTTGAAGGAGTGAGAGTTGGTACACAGAGAGTGCCAAGCAGCATAGGAGATTATGCACAGAAACAAAAGTCATGATAAATGGTGGTGTGTGAGATCAAGGAGAGTTATTGAAGGAATTTGCTCATTATGAAGATTTTAGCTTCCTTTTTGAAGATCAGCAGAGAAGGTATTATTCTGATGGAGGATAGTAGCGAGTTCCAGATTCTTGGAGCTGCCCCAGAGAATGCTCAGTTATACGTTTTTTCCTTGCAGAAGCTGGGTAGCTGGAGCACTAGGTATCTGGTGGACTGTGAGTTTCTGAGTTTCCCAGATACCACAATTTTGTGGGCGAGGTATGCTGGGGAGTTCGTGTACAGGGCTTTGTGTGTGATGCAGGCCAGCTTGAGCTGGATTCTGGCCTCAAGAGGAAGTCAGTTCAAGGCCTTTAGATGTGGTGAAATGTGGTAAAATTGTCTTGAGCCAGAGAAGAGTCTTGCTGCTGCATTGAGGCAAGCTTTTAGAGGGACAGTGGAAGTCTTTGGTAAGTCAGATAGGATAGAGCAGCCTTATTCAATTCTGGAGATAACTAATGCCTGAACTGCGGTTTTTGGGCTGGCAGTTTCTTTTTTTTAAAATATTTTTTATTAAAATACCTGGTACACTCAACAATAAATACATTTTACATTATAATCTGTTAAAAATCGATACACATGGATTTAGAAAATGTACAAAAAGCAGTCATACCGTGTATAGAGTAAAATGCGGCTTTCTGAGAAACAGTTAAAAAATATTTCATTTACACCCCGGATTGCTAAACCAGTATTTCATTACAGAGACATACATGATAACAAATCTAAAAAAGGAGCCTCTTCCAAGCACTAGCATCTAAGAGATTTCACGCCAGATTTGCTTCATAAGCGGGAATCCCTCCAGACCTTAATAGGGGCCCAAATACCCATCCCAAAATCTCTCATCTTCCAACCTCTTGGTGTGTTTATGGAGGATTCAATATTGTGAATCCCTAAGAGTCTAGCCAACCACATCTGGAAGGAGGGCGCTACTGTATCTTGCCAGCTTGAAGCTAACAATATCCGAAGGGCAGCCACACATATAAATACAAGGGCTTCATTCTCCTTGTTGAGCCCCAGATTGCTATCAGTTCCTATTATCATTAGGGTAGGGGATAGGTTGGTCTTAATACCTAGCAGCCCCTCCCAAAACTTCTCGATCTCTCCCCGAATTAGAGTTAGTTTATCACATTGATGGAACATATGCAGCAAGTTGGCTTTTCCTTCTAAGCATCTTGGGCATTTATCATCCTCCCTTTTCCACCAATCATATAATTTGGCTGGGGTAAAATACAGGCTAAAAAGAGTTTTATATTGTTGGGTTCTCAGGTTCGAAAAGTGGAAGAGTTTCGCGGCCAGCTGCAGTGCTTTATCTAAATTGACATCAGAGTCACTCAATTTAATTGCCCAGGAGGTTTGAAATGTTTCCAAATCATCCTGTACATTTAATAATAGGGACCCATAAATCATCTTAATTTTAGTTGCACCACCTAATAGGTAATCGATCATATTAACCCGACCCCCTGGGGCCTAATACCCATCACAGTTCTAAAGATTTGTAAAAACTTGAAGCCTGGTTTGCCAAAATTCCAATTTCTGCTGGATCTTTTCAAAACTCAACAGATTATCCCCTTAGAAAATATCACCTATTCTTTTAATCCCTTGTTGTTCCCACAATCTCCCCATCCTATCATTACTAAATTTTGGGAAAATACTAGAATTCCACAAAGGTGTATAATGATTAATTTTGGGAATTACCATTGCCTTCTGAACTAGTTTCCATATCTCCCAGACACTATCCAGACTTTGTATTGCATTTTCTTATAATAGCTTCTGTCATTTTTCCGCAGCAGAAGTCCCAGGGATTCTCTACCCAACAACAAATCGTAAATAGATGGAGGTTCTTGATTGCCATATTGGGTGTCATACAAATTTGTAGCGGGCTCAAATAGAATTGCCATCTGGCTTAACAGACATGCCCATTGGTAGAATCTGATATTGGGCATCGCCAGCCCTCCCTTGTCCTGCGGAAGAGATAAGTATTTCATGTAGCGCCTGATCTAACCATACTGCCAAATGAAATTCATGAAAACTGTCTCTATAGATTTTATCACAGCCTCGTCAATCAGATACAGAATAGAGTGGAAGAGATATAATATTTTGGGGAGCATAGTCATTTTAAGTACATTAACTCTCCCTATTATAGAAAAGTGCAAGGCATCTATTCTCTTTAAGTCTGCTCTGATTGATTTTAGCAACGGGTTTAAATTATCTTTTCCAATTGTATTTGTTGCGGAGCTTATCATGACACCCAGATAGACAACTGAATCTGAATACCTCAGATCAAGCCTTCTAATATTGTTAGTACATATTATCTGGGTTTTACTTTCATTTAGGAGGTACCCTGAACAATGTCCAAATTCCCTGGCTAACCCAGTGATAGCTATCAGAGCCCTATTTGGTTCTGGGGTGATGATAGCCAAGTCATTTGCATAGGCCAGCAGCTTGGTTATAAACCTATTACAGACTACCAGCTTAATATCCTCACATCCTAATAATCTCCGTACCAGGGGATCTATATACAGTGCAAGAAGAATTGGTGAACAGGGGCATCCCTGTTGTGTCCCCCAAGAAATAAAAAAAGATTCTAAGCTACCTCCCATTAGCTGGATTCTGGCTTTTGGATCGCAGTACATAGCTTTAATAGCTCTCAATTTATAAGGACCAAAGCACCATCGTTCCAATACCCCCACAAATACTACTAGACGCAAATCAAAGGCCCTTTCTGCGTCCAAAAGGATCATGGCCATCTTCCTCCCCGTGGCAGCCTGAACAACAAAAAGAGTAATAGCACACCTGATGTGGTCTGTAGTCCCTCGACCTGGGATAAACCCATGCTGCCACGGGGAGACCAGACCCTTTCAAGCCTTTTAGCCAAGACCTTGGCGGAGATCTTAGTGTCCATAATATTGAGGGATATTGGACGATACGAGCCAGGTTTGTCCTTGGGCTTCCCTTTTTTATGGAACACAACAATATTTATCTCCTTCCAGGATTGAGGTGTTTCACCAGAACAGATTATACCAATAAATAAATCCAACAATATAGGGGAAATCTTGTTCTGTATGCTTTTATATACTTCAAGCGGAATACTATCTGGGCCCGCTGCCTTGCCTGCTGCTAACTCCTGCAGTGCTTCCACCCCCTCACCTATAACCATATCATTATCAAGCACTGATCTGTCCAGATCACCCAGCTGGGGGCCTTCATCCTCGAAGTCCAGGCTAGCACCGTCTGAGCCCGTCTCTTCACTGTATAACTTTGATTAAAACATTTCAAGACTTTTAGGCTATCTTCAGGCTCTGTGTAATTCTGGCCCCCCTCTTGTATGTTAGATATTTAATTTGTATTACTTCCCTGACTAATCCATAGTGCTAGAAGTTTACCCGCCTGCTCTCCTGTCTCATAAACCCTACCCTTATGAATCTGATATTCATCTGCAGCTTTCTGAGCAATACACTTGTGTAACTCTGCTTTAATAATAAGAATATTCTTCTGGCTCTCGATGGTATCATACCCCTTACCGATTTCCCTCATATGATGTTCTTCTGCCGCTGCTAGCTGGGTGACTCGTTTCTCATTATCTTCCTGGGCCTTTTTCTTTAGCCTGGTGGAGAAGCTGACCGTTTCCCCTCTCTGTTCAGCTTTAAATGCATCCCAGACACTATTCCTAGCACAGCTATACCGATTCATGTCGTAATACTCTTGGGCCCATCTCCTTAAATGCTGTACAAATGCAGGGTCAGCTAATAGCTTCATCTCGAACGTCCATCTTGAGTGGGTCTTATCTGGGGTATCTATGTTAAACTGCAGGATTAGCGGACTGTGATCAGAGATAAGTTTTGGTAGTGTTTTAATACTGACTCTATTCACTTCTGTTGAGGAAATTAAAAAATAATCAAGCTTGGTATATTTCTTAAAGGGGCAGGAAAAATACGTGAAGCCAGGTTTATTAGGCTCTTTGATCCCCAGACATCTACCAGCCGATGTGATTTGATTAACGAGCTCAGCGCTCAAAATACCCTGGGCTTGCGACCTACATGAGCAACATTATTTGTAAGATCAGCAGAAATATTAAGATCTCCACACACAATGATGGGTCTTGAGCAGTTCATTAGTTCCAGTTCCAAAAAATCAAAAACCTCGGGATCATCTTGGTAGGAACTAAAAATTGTACAGAATGTAAATCCCATTTCCTGTATATATAGCCAGTATCGCCACCTCTCTAATTGTAGATGTTTGTGAGGGGCAGTACAGCAAATCAAAGCCCCTTAAACTTAAACAATGTTTGTTTCATGTCCAATCTCCTTCAAATTCTTTTGGCTTTTTCAGCATTCCACCTTTACACCCGGGCATCTTTATTTATCAATGTCATCCAGATATTCTCTAGCTCTTATTTCTGAAGCAAAATACAGGGTATGTCCCTCAGGGATCACTTTAAGTTGTGCCGGATTGATAAGGTAAACCTGAATGTTCTTATCGTGGAAAGGTTTTATTAACTGCCTCAACCTCCAACGTCTCTCCACCGTTGAGTGACAGAAGTCAGGGCGGACAAAGAAGGAGACCCCTCCACTTGTGATCTCCTTGCTTCTGATCTGGCCTTGTCTGAAACTGCCTGTCTCAAAAGGAAATTACCTAGAAATACAAGGATTACCCGAGGTTTATCCCCCTCTTTAGCTTGAACTCAGGGCTTAAACGTGGTGCAATGAGCCCTTTGAACTTCAGCTGCCCAATTCCACTCTCTCAGCTCTGGAAAGGCGGATTTAAAGAGATCAATTATGTATGCCCTTGTGTCCTGCCCTTCTCCTCCCTTAGGGACACCCGGCACCCTGAGGTTATTCCTCCTTTGCCTGTTCTCAAATTCCACCAGCTTCCAATGGATGTCCCTGATTTGCGAGCCATGAGCCTCCACCTGGGCTGATGCGTTGGCAGCTTCTGCCTCTGCCACAAATATTCTCTCCTCGCTATTCATCACCCTCTCCCCTACATTTATGCATGCATTAGAGAGCTTCCTGAGGGTTCCTTGCATTTTTCTCATTGCAGCCTGCGCCTTACGACTATCCTGGCACGTTTCCTTCCTATGAGAGAGGATGGCCTGGTGTATCACCTCCAGCGTGGGGGGTAGCGCCAATTTCAGCCTAGGGATTAACTGATGCATGACCCGATCATGGAGTGGCAGATGAGTAATCCCAATTCAAATCCTTTTTCCCTCGACCTTGTGTACCTGAGCGCAGGTTAGATTTTTTGGCTGTTATGGGGAGGTCCAGTTTGCTCTCCTCAGGATCAGAATCCAAGTTACTAGTCCCTGGTGATGAGCTCCGGTCATCTTCTGACCACTCTGCCCCCTCGGAAACCGAAAAAAACCAGTCACTGGGCTCCTTATCCATATCGACTCTCTCTTTATCACCAGTTAGTAAGTCTGTTGCAGAAATTGTGTCACTCATTTCAGTTTCAGGGGCAGGATGCGCAATGCCTTTCCATGCAGAGATCCACCAGTTATCGGGTCTTATCCGGAATAGCTTTAGTTATATCAGTAGTAACAACAGAATTTTGGTTTATCACTGTCAGGGCCAATATCTCCCTCAGAGTATCCGCTCTGCTGTCCCCCCCATTGGGAGCTATTAAAGCAATATCCCCCTCCTCACCGGCATCAGGGAAGGGGGGGGGTCTTTCACATCCACCTCCACCCCCAACCCTTCGCTTATGGCTGTGTCTCCTTATCCCTTACGTCTATAGTGGCTGGGGCATCTTGTGACATGTCCGAGATCTCGGCTGAGCTCACCTCTTTGTTCTTTTTTCCCCTCGCTCCCTTCTCAGCATTTGAAATTGCTGCTGCTGTCTCCGTCTGTGGCTCCTTTCCCCGCATCAGCATGTGAGATATCGATGGTCTGGCTGGTCGATTACTTGCTGAGGTCTCGCCTCTCCCCCTCCTCGGTGGATCCAGCGTTAGTACCTACTGTGCGTCCCAGGGAGTCTGTGCCGAAACATTCGACCGCATCAGAGCCAGAGCTTCTCCCTATAGTTTGCAGGCAGCTGCTCCCTTGGAGCCGGCAGGATTTGCCGCAGTCTTTGGGACCTTACTCTCGTTGTTCCGAGAGTTCCCTCATGCCAGGTGAGTTAGATATTTCCACACGGCGCGTTTAATTATCTGCCTACCAAACTTCTCCCAGATCACCCAGAGACTGTTGTACTAGCTCCGTTGTCCCACCATGGGGGGGGGAGATTTTTTTCAGCAACTGCTTACAGGTGAATCACAATATCAGTGATCGTGCAGGGGTTTCAAATTGCCATCCGACCCAACGCTCGGTAGTGCTGCTATCGGCCTCCTAAGCAGCCGCCGTCTTGCCTCTGGTGCTCCTTTGGGTTTGCAGTTTCAAGGAAGGGTTTTAGTTTCTCAAGTAGCTCAGATGAAACATGGCCATTTTGGCCATCAAGTTGATGTGTTTGCGCATATTCAGGTTGCTGTCCAACGTTATACCGATAGATTTGGCAGAATCCACTATGGTCGGTGTGCAGTTGAGTGCTGTGATCGAGTTAATCCATTCCTGGATGTCATTGGACTTATTAGGGTGGGAGATGAGGAGGAACTCAGTTTTTTGGGCATTTAGTTTGAGCTGGTTATTGGCAAGCCATTGAACAGTCAGTTTCAGGGCATCGTTCAGGTGGGTAATCTCCTCCAGAGTAGAGATTTTGATATATATCTGGGTATCATCGGCATACATGTAGAAGGAGGTGTAGGCCTTGTGAAGAATTTGAACTATGGGGTTCAATGTAGAGATTGAAGAGGGTTGGGGACAGAGTAGAGCCTTGAGGGACACCGATTGATATCGGGGAAAAAGCAGATAGGTTGCTGTTGACTAAGAAACTCTTGTTGAGGTTCTGGATGAAGGAACCAAACCATTTGATGACAGTACCTCCTAGACGCATCCTGTGTTTGAGGCATTCGAGAAGTTTCTCATGGTTGACGGTGTTGAATGCCGAAGAGAGGTCCAGAAGCATTAGTATATTTGTAGGTAACAAGGACCCCCTGATTTGGATCGTACTCCTGGGTCAGGGAAAACAGTTTTGTGCAAAGGTATCTACCCAGGCAGAAAATTAGGATTGAAAGCTGGCTATCAGAAAAAACACATTATATTTATAAAAAACTTAATAAACAAGCAATGGACTGAAATGATATCAAAAAGGATGATTTTTAATATAAAAAGAGAAATATATATGGATACATATGATTCAATAAAAAATAAAAAATAATTACATGATATGGATAAACATGTGGATAAACATGACTTATTCTAACACTCCATCATAATCAAACATGTAAATATTCATTAAAAAATTGAGTAAACAATTTTTTCTATAAAAATAATTTCTCTAATACAGAAAGTGTATAGGGCTGTGTGTCTACGCGTTTCGACAAAAAAACATTTGTCTTCATCAGGACAGTTCGGTGTCAGCCAATTTATCTACAAAAAGATAAAACAAAATCACAAACAGTTCACAGTGCATTGCCAGTCCTTCTGATAACATATACAAAAATTTAAGGAAAACAAAGGATTTTTTCCTTTTTTCTTTTTTAGAAACTTTCTTTTTCATTAACAAAACCAGACTTACATCAAAGTGTAACACAGATTCTAAAACATCGATTTGGAAACTACTAACAGAATAATAAATATCACATCCATAACAATAACGGAATGAAGCCCCAAGAAAACCCTATTATCGAAAATGATGTAACATTGTTGTATAGCTCCTATATATCCTTATATCGTGTTAAGTTAGCATAGGTACATTTGAGATTTAAACGCCATTTTTCCTTTCTTGCAACTTCTGCACACGACCCTTAATTGTTGACTTAGCTTTCAACCTAGTGGTTTGCCGTGGTGTATGTGAGAATAATATGTTATTGCTCTGATATCAGTCTTGTTTAATAAAACATGTCTGCACGGAGAGTGCTGAAGTTTCAGGAGCAACACGATATGGAATTGTTATGAGGTCTGATCTCCACGCCTTCATAGTCATAACACAAGTGCAGCCTTTGCCAACTTGGGCTTGAGGCGGGATTGATATTGCTTTGCACGAGAATTGTTAACACACTTGATGCGGTGCACATGCAGAGAGAGCTGGTGTATGCTGATGTGATTCCTTCATGCTAGGACACTAAGGTATGGGCCCGCCCTAAAACAACCCAAAGAGACCTTCTTAGACAATAATATAATATATGTGTTAGGGAGGGTGAGATATAAGTGTTGTTAACTCTTATTCATTACAGCATGTTAACATGCTGTCACCATTCGCTTTTTATGTCTTAGTAACTATGCTGATAATTTTGCTACTGATAATAAGTATACTTGTATTATCAAAGATACTGCGCCTGAGAAGACGGCATTAGTAAATAAACATTTCAAATGCACATGTGTCTTCTTTACTCCATGTTCTGGTTTGTAATGATAATATAACGAAAGAGTGTTCATGAGTCCCACGTACCCTGAGGTACTGTAAGTTCATGTTCTGGTTTGTCTAAACATTGGGTGTTTGATATGTCCAATGAGACACTGTAGCTAGCTCGGTAAGGGGTGAGTTGGTTGCTAAGGTAAGTTTTGGGACACCCTAATTTGCCGAGGTTCCACTCCTCTGTGCACAGTTCTGTGTGAGTACAGAAACCCTGCAACATGGCGCCCAACGGTTTCGGTGGTCTTATATCATGACACTCGAGTAGTTTATCGTTCATGCCTTAACCCCTTCACGTCCGTTTCCGGAAAACGGGGTGTCGGTGAAACCTACCTATTTTTTGAAATAGGTCTTTATTCAAGCTTGATTCTTTCTTAAACGGTTTCTTTGAATTACTACCCAGTTGTGCTACAAAGTATTCTTTGTGTTTTCTTATTTCCAATTCTGTAATGGCGGCAGCGGTGGCTATTGCGCAGCATAGTCGCGTAGCGGTACGCAACCATCTTCAGACGTACCAAGTCCCAGTAGATGGGATGGCTGTGATTTTCGTGGTATGTGCAGATCCGGCGTTTCCTTACGAGTTGTTTTACTCTTGGGTTACGTTTCCGGCTGTGGACGCTAATTCTGGTTTGTTCCACTCCTACACCGCCTCGGATGTCCCGGCTGAATATACGCCGTACAGGGCATTGGAAATACCTATTGATCATTGGCAGCATCGAGTTTGGTTTGATGGCGCCCTCCCCCACTCTATGTCCCCTGCGAGGTTAGGCCCACTCTCAATTCCAGGTACTAATTGGCCTGCGTTGGGTGGCTTTACCCCGCACCCGAATCACGGGGCTTGCACCCTGGCAGAAATTCGCAGGCTGCATGTAGTTTCCATTTCCGTGATTCGTGCTTTAGTGCAATACATCGGTCGACATCTTCCTGGTGGTCCCCAGGGGGGTGCGGCCGCTCCCCTGGAACGAGGCGGAATGCGTCTCAATCCAGTGATGGTAAATTCGGTTTTTGGTGCGCGTCCGGTTGACAACGATGACTTCCCATTCTGGCTAGCAGAGAAGTTTGATCAACTGGAGGCGGTTTTTCCGAATTCTACTCCTGCTGATAAACATAGAATGTTGACGATTACTCTACCGAAGGATATTACTCCTGAACTTGCTGACTGTGACAGCTGGGGAAAAACATTTGCGGCAGTTTATACAAGGTGCTTCGGCACCCCGTCTATGACTGCCCTGCCTGAAATCGTTAGACGTGTTCAGAATGATCACGGTCCAGAGGCAGCGGTTGAATTGGGTATGCGCCTGTGTGGTTCTTTTGAGATTGTAAGTGATCTCATTCTCTCCAATGTTAAAGGAGATGCAGTTAACTTTCAGGTGTCGAATGCTTTGGCTGCTCTGCCCGATGCCGACAAACCCCGCCAGTTAGCAAAGATTGTGGTGGCCGCTTATAAAACGATTGGCCGCACAAGTAGAGGTCTGAAATATTTTCCAGTGAAGGAGAAAAAACAACCACAGGGACAATCTGCAGTGACAGATGCCCAGCCCAAGTCCAAGAAACAAAATTGGCCTAAAAAACAGACACAGGGGAAGCAGACAACGCAGACTCAGGGTACTTTTCCTGCAATACAAGCTCCTGCGCCACCCGAAAAAATTTATGATTTGCGCGACCGCGCGATGATTAAATCGCCTGATCGTTTTCAGGGTTCTGATCAACGCTCTCCTCGTTCCTTTCAGGACACATCGGCCCCGAAGACCGGTGGAGGAGGAGGGGGTGGACGTGGACGTGGTGGCCAGCAAGGACGTGGCCAGTCCCGCCAGACGGACGGCGCAGTGAAGCAGGAGGATTCTACGCCTAGGCGTCCGCAGTTTGCGAAAAAGAAAGTCGCAGCCTTAACAGCGCATCGATATGCCACAGATAGTGAGGACGCGGCTTCGGAATCTGACGTGGGCTCTGACCTTGCTGGACAGCGCGGCGGAGATAACCATAGTCAGAGAGGCGCTGCGTCCACTACTGAGGGTGACAGCGACTGATGTCTACGTTGTGATAGAAACAGCGGATACTAGACTCGCTCCCCCTGAAAGACTATATGAAATTGTCCTGTTAATTGAAGGTGACATACAGCGTACCGTTAAAGGTGTATTTTGGGAGAATCTGTCTTCTACATATGATATTTTACTTTCGGAGGCTGACTGGCCCCCACCTTTTGTGCTCGCGGCGCCGCGAGGGGAGGAGGTAATCCTACCCAGTTTCGCGAACACTGTCTCGAAAGAGCATGCGCAGCATTTTGCAGAAGAGTGGGCTCGGGCTCTCGCGCCGGCTCTGTACCGTAACCAATGTGGTTGGGATAAATTGTCGCCTTGCCACGAAATTCCGTTGCGGTCTCAGCCGCAGCCTCAACCTCAATATCCCATTCGGCGTGAAGCAAAATCTTCCGTCGCGGAAATCCTTGAACAATTGGAATATCAGGGAGTTATTGAAACGTGTGTGTCACCGATGAATAATCCACTTTTTACTGTGAATAAACCTGACGGATCATATCGTTTGGTTTTGGATTACCGGCATTTGAACTCGCATTGCCGTAACTGTGCAGTACAGAATACCCACGGCTCTGCCCTAGTGGATAGTCTCGTGCGTAAGCGTTTCAAGACAACGCTTGACATATCCAATGGTTTTTATGCCCACAGATTGGACAGCTTTAGCTCCCAATGGACCAGTTTTACAAGCGCTGGAGTGCAAAAGCAATTCCGGCGTCTTCCAATGGGCTACAAGAATAGTCCTGGTGTATTTACCGCTCGAATTGTCTCTATTCTGGAGGCACTCGACCCTGATGCTTTTTCGTATGTGGATGACATATATCTCACAGACGACGATATTTGGGAGCATCTGTGTCGTGTAAATTCTCTTGTTTGCAACTTCGCAGACATGGGTTACAAATTCAACTTTGCAAAATCGCACATTGCTGAACACACAGTGTTGTTTTTGGGCTATGAGCTCAACAATGAAGGTAGAGGTTTGGCTCCTCACTTCTTGGAGAAGTGCGCACAATTGCGCGCACCAACAACTCTGAAAAAATTGCAATCCTTACTGGGCTTTTTGAATTTCGGCAGAACTTACATTCCGGAATATGCCCAGCGTATCAAGCCTTTGTATGCTTTGATACAACCAACTTTCTCAAAATCATGCTGGCTGCCTGAGCATTCAGCCATTTTGCAATCCTTGCAGGCTGATCTGCTCGCTTCTAAATATTTACTGACTCGTGATAACCACACCAACCTGGTCATAAGAATAATTCCTGGGACGGTGGGTTTCACTTACCTCACTTTTAATGAAGGTGACACAGTACCTATTGCTTACAAGTCACACTTGTACACCTCGGCTGAGATGCGGTTTCCCACCATAGAAAAGGTTTTAACTGCTGTACAGATGGCTATTCTAAAGGAACGAGCTCTGTCACAGGGGAAACGCATGCTAGTGGTAACACCCTGTCCTCATTTGGAGGCAGTCACGAAAGCCAGTGTACCAAATTCGAAAGCTTTGCACCCTCGGTGGATTCAGTGGGCTGCGTCATTGTCATCCTCGGATGTCATGTTTATTTTTGACGCTTCCTTACGGTCGCAGGAGTTCTTGCAGTATGAATTCGTTCACCCTGCTCCTCTGGCGATGCGACCTTTGGAGGACTTCCATTGCATCATTTACACTGATGGGTCGGCGCAGGTTGCGCATGGCTCTAAACATGCCTACGTTTCCGCATGCGCCATTGTGGTCGGTGCTATGTTGAATGATGAGTTCATTTCCAGGGAGGTACACACGTTGCCCCTGGGCGATTGCACCGCACAATTGGCAGAGCTTCGTGCTCTCTTACTAGCTTTGGAGTACGCAGATCCAAGTGTTACTACTCTAATTGTAAGTGATTCTTACTACTGTGTCCAGTCTTACAATGAAAACTTGTTCTTTTGGATTCAAAATGATTTTCATGATTCCAAGGGTAGCACAATAAAACATAAAATGATCTGGGTTCGAGTGGCAGAGCTTAAGGCTATGTTGCCACTCGTTTATGTGATTCATACTCTCGGTCATCAGCGCGTGGGAGTTCACGCTTTTGGCAACTCGCTTGCTGATGAAGCAGCGAAATCAGCAGTATCTACATACTTAGTTGCAGCAGTTACTAGGTCTAAAACCAAGATTGATAGCGACATCTTGGCAGCGATTGCTGCCTCTGAGAAGGGAAGTAAACATCCTTCGGGATTCCCTTCGAAGTATAAATACCACTTAAGTCCCGAAAAGGTTCCTTTTGTGACAATTCCTGATGTTGGGGAACGGCTGATTCCCAACTCGGATCGCAGAACAGACTTGATTACAGCGGCTCATGAAGGTGTGGCGTCTGCGCATGCGGGCGTCTCAGCCACTGTAACGCAATTACAACAACGTTTCTGGTGGCGGGGACTGTACAAACAGACGCGTGATTATGTCCTTCTTTGTGACATATGCCAGCAGATTAAACCTTCAACTGCTACGCGTCCGCCTCAGACTCAGTTGTACATTTCTAATAAACCACTAGGCTGTGTTTATTTAGATCACTGCGGTCCATTTTCATCTGATACTGCGTATAAATACATCTTAGTAGCAGTTGACTCATGCACACGCTTTGTTTGGGTATGGCCACATCGCAGCGCTGATTCCCGGACTGTCATCAGAGATTTGCGTATCTTTATAGGGATTTTTGCCTGTGGTACCTTCCATTCGGATCAGGGTCCGGCTTTCGCCTCTAAGGCGTATAAGGATGCCATGACTTCGATGGGGGTCCAAGTCAAGTTTTCGTCACCCTACAGACCCGAGGGTAATAGTGTAGTTGAACGAATGAACCGTGATTTAAAGCAATCTTTGACAGCCCGAGTTATAGGCACTGGCAGAAATTGGCTGGCTCACCTCTATGGCGTGCAGCGTGCTCTTAATAATCTCCCTAGAAGGTCTCTGGGTGGGCGGACCCCATACGAAATGCTCTTTGGCATCAAGATGTTCGTCCCTGACCTTGACGGTCTAGACTCGGTGGTTCGCGCCACTTCCTTTGACGCAGATGAACATTGCAATGTTTTACAGAATCTACAAAAGACGAGAGACACTCTTGCAAAGGAACATTTGCCCTCCACGTCGGATGATGCGTTGCAGATCCCGGTAGTTGGCTGGCTACCCCAAGTCGGAGAACTGGTTCGAGAGAAGATCGACAACAAGAAAGAGTTTGGTCCCTCCTATCGAGCTCCGGTCCCAGTGCTTGGAGTGAAGGGCACAAGAACAGTCATTTTACCACCACTTCCAGGTCGTAAGGAAAACAGGTTTATTTCTATTGACAATGTCAAGATACACAGAGTGGCCGATTCTTCTTAGCATGACACCGGCTGTTTCCTGTCCTTCCATTGTGAGAAATTCAATTATGCCCACTGCTTCTAATAATGAACCTGAGGTGGCCATCGAATTACCTGCTGTTTCCACTCCATTATTGAATAATTTACCAGGAACTAACCTTGATGAGACAGACTATACATACCCCACTGATTTGTCCATGCCTGACCTGCAAGCTCGTTTAGCCACGGAATCCAGATTTTCATTTGACTCTGCTTCCCTTGCCTCGAAAAAACCCTCTAAAATTGCATTATATGCTAGCCTGTTTAAAAAACATTTTTTGATACCTCCTTGGATATACATTTGGCTGGTCCTTTTTTCAGTTTACCTTTTTATGTCAATTGGTTTTGTGTTTTATTTTTTTCGGATTATGAATGGACACTATGTCGAGGAGAGAACTTGCATTACTCATTTGAATGGAACTTTGGCCCCACTTTCCTCTTCACATTCTACACACAGATTAAAAAGAGACTTGACTTTGGTTAACATCACAGCGTGGCCTGTTCTGGATGGAATCGCGTGGGATGCAGTTCGTTTTCAGATTCATGGTCCAACGGAAGTCGTTAATGTCCCTAATGTACTAAGAGTTAATATGGGGGATGTGGTGAAACAAAACATTCGTTCTGATGATTGGGATGTTAATGCTGTGGAAAGTTTGTTTTCTGATTTGAAATATTATGCTGCTTTTGATGCTGAGGATTTATATTTAGAATCTGCTAATTATGGTGAATTGTTCTGTTACCAACATTATGGCAATCACTTCTTACACAAGACATCTTCCCGAAGGGATGCGGTTAATTTTACTCAGTGGGAACATTGCCCAGCACCAACACAAGGGAGTTCAGAAACGTTTCTTAAAAAGTATACTTATTTCACTGACTTTAATCAGTCCAATCCCGAGTCCTTTTATTTTAAATTTCACAAACAGCCACTGTCCAAGGTTCGACTTACAAATACAAAATTGTTATATTCAAAGGCCTTCCTGGATCAATTAGTTACTGGAGGGTATGAGTTATGGAAGGATACCATAGACCTTAAATCAGTTTGGGGCTCAAGGGCCTGGCAGGTACAAGGCACTGAGGCTTTGCACCGTGCATGTCTCATCCCAAATCATATGTGGTTCTTAAATGAAACCATTTCCCAGACCACGTGCTTTGGATTGGCTACATCTAAAAGGTTAAACACCCCGTCTTTCCCGGAGTTGGAGGAATATGAGAATTGGAGTAATTTTACTAAATTGTCCATTAGAGATATACAGGCTCTGCTTCTGAATTCCTCCTTTAACATTTCCAGTATGAATCCCAAGGGTTGGCTGCTTTGGCACCGTGGTGCTGATTCTTGCCAAAAGAGATTTTTAAATATAACTGACGGTTTTAAGACTGTTAGATCTGATCCCCGTTTTGATTTGAGTCATACTGTCACCTCTTACTCTGTTGGCAAGTTGTGTCAAGCTTGGCTGAAACATTCAACTTTACCTGCGGTTAAGTTTCACCTTTCCAAACTGAATGCAGACGTGGATTTGAATGATTTCATTAAGGGCCCAGCTAGTGGCAGGTCGAAAAGGTGGTTATATGGTGTTTACAATGAAATTTGGAAACTCTCACAGATTGAGGCTGCTTCACGCCTTAGGGCTATTGATCAGGCAAATCTTGAGAAAGTGCTTGCAGTGGTTGACAATAGCATTAACGTGCTTTCCTCTAGAATTTACACATTAGATAATATTGTGTCGTCTGTTGTTGATATTGTGCATGATGAAGTGTCTGTATTATACCATGGTCAAAATCAATTACGTTCAATCATGCAGTTTGCATGGACACTACAGACTCTAAAAATGGGTAAAGTTCCCTGGGGATACATGAACGTTTCCTCTTTATTTGCACCATTTAATTTGACAGACAAACAACGCTTGCTTTCAATGCGTGATGCTTCCTTTTCTATGCTCCATATTGAAAGATTGGAATCTTTACCTTTTTCTGTGGCAGAGACCACTGCTGCTACGTGGCTTATCCACGGTTTAATAACGCTGCCTTTTGCTTTATATAAGTTTTCAAATTGTATGAAATATGTGCCAATAGGTCGTTTTGAACCCTTAGGTAGCGGTTTTCTTCATGAGGTCTGGTCACTCCCATACACATACAGATGTTTCAAGGATGAACAAGAGGTTTATCTAACAGGGGATGAGTGTACTGAGACGCCAGATCATTCTTTAATGTGTAGACACATACAGTTACACGGTTCATGTAACAGGGACAGACCGAATATGGCTTGCGTTTTACAGGGCACGCCAGTTCCTGCTATCATCCCCACGTTTAAATTGTTAGAGAATGGTAGTTATTTAATGCTCAATAATGAAAACTGCTGTGGTTTAATTAAAGGTATAGCTTTCATAGTAACGGTTAGTGAGCGAGTTATTTGCTGCAGAAATGTTCTTTATCCTCCCACACGTGAACATAGGGAGTCTTCCATTTGGCCACAGATACCGACCTTGGGAGCAGAATTCAGCGGCATGGCTAGAATAAGAGCTCTATTGTCCCAGAAAGAGGTGGCCTTGAGCTCGGCCCGTGAAACTTTCGTGCTTCACATTGCTAACACCCGCACGGAGGTTCAGGCTCTTTTAAACACTGATTTGCCCTTGCATTTCGGAGCCATGGTCCGTTCTATCTTTAACGCATCCTCCACAACGGGCCTAGCACATTTTTTTAAAGTTGTTAGCGGTGGTCTCGTGACTTCCTTTGAGAAGATTTTTGGAGTCATCCCTGCTTTCTTCCATTCTATTTTTTCATCCTTGTTTGGAGGGTTCCCGTTTTTGCTTGCATTAGCGGCTGGCGCATTGGTGGTTTTCTGCCTTTTTAAATATGGATGCCCTTCCTGTGCAAGACCACGCACGGCTACTACTGACGCGGTTTCGCAACCGCATGCTTGATTACTATGGCACACTGCCGTTAGCGACTCTAAGCACGGCGTTTGGATTATCTTTTCGGTTCTCCTATTTCACCTGTGTCCAGCCTGTATTTCGCTGTCTGACCTGTGATTTCCTTTGGGCCATTGATTTGTGTCTCTGCGGACCAGCATCTTCTGACGTCGATTTTGATCAACTGATGAGTCCTATCATTGCTCACGAGTTGGTTTGTTCTGACGAAAGGGTTATGGCCTTGGCGGTGGCACATGGACTAATGGGTCCCTGGAATGTGTTGTCGGCAGCGCAGAATTTCTTGGAACTAAGTTTTCTTGAGAACCCACCGAGCTGTCCTCTGATGGTTATAGAGGATCCGGTGCTGGAAGATCACGTATGTTCCTTTCATCTTTTAAATTGGATGGCTGAACTGTTTTCTGATGAGGACAGTGACTTCCTCCTGGAGGCTGTTGCAGCTTACTTTTCATATACGGTCTTATCTTAGACACTGCCTCAAATTGACATGCTGATTGATAGCATTTCCTTGACTTTATTGACTTTTGGTCAAGACATTTTATTTTTCCTTGCCTATTGGCTTGAGCCACATTATATTTGTGGGCTATTTTTTTAGCATTAATTTTTATAATTGAATCTTTATTCATGCTCGTTTATAAATGGATTCTGCTCTCATGTGATGGCACTTCTGTTACCTTATTTAGTCCGTTCTCGGATCATGGGGGGGTGTTGTATAGCTCCTATATATCCTTATATCGTGTTAAGTTAGCATAGGTACATTTGAGATTTAAACGCCATTTTTCCTTTCTTGCAACTTCTGCACACGACCCTTAATTGTTGACTTAGCTTTCAACCTAGTGGTTTGCCGTGGTGTATGTGAGAATAATATGTTATTGCTCTGATATCAGTCTTGTTTAATAAAACATGTCTGCACGGAGAGTGCTGAAGTTTCAGGAGCAACACGATATGGAATTGTTATGAGGTCTGATCTCCACGCCTTCATAGTCATAACACAAGTGCAGCCTTTGCCAACTTGGGCTTGAGGCGGGATTGATATTGCTTTGCACGAGAATTGTTAACACACTTGATGCGGTGCACATGCAGAGAGAGCTGGTGTATGCTGATGTGATTCCTTCATGCTAGGACACTAAGGTATGGGCCCGCCCTAAAACAACCCAAAGAGACCTTCTTAGACAATAATATAATATATGTGTTAGGGAGGGTGAGATATAAGTGTTGTTAACTCTTATTCATTACAGCATGTTAACATGCTGTCACCATTCGCTTTGTATGTCTTAGTAACTATGCTGATAATTTTGCTACTGATAATAAGTATACTTGTATTATCAAAGATACTGCGCCTGAGAAGACGGCATTAGTAAATAAACATTTCAAATGCACATGTGTCTTCTTTACTCCATGTTCTGGTTTGTAATGATAATATAACGAAAGAGTGTTCATGAGTCCCACGTACCCTGAGGTACTGTAAGTTCATGTTCTGGTTTGTCTAAACATTGGGTGTTTGATATGTCCAATGAGACACTGTAGCTAGCTCGGTAAGGGGTGAGTTGGTTGCTAAGGTAAGTTTTGGGACACCCTAATTTGCCGAGGTTCCACTCCTCTGTGCACAGTTCTGTGTGAGTACAGAAACCCTGCAACAACATTTAGTCAAAAACTAATGTTCTAGAAGTCCTATACTTCCAGAATTTTATGCTCACTCATTTATCAAGATTTATTTCATATATTTACTGCCTCAATGTACCATGTCTGTATGTAGTTTTATATGTCTCAAAGGGAATGTTATTATATATATATTCTAATGATTAGAATCAGTATCTATCTTGACAACAGTAGGTACATTTCTGTTGAGATTCTCCATTGCGTCAACTGCACCATCTGTATTGAGTTATTATGTGCACTCGATGAAAATATTTTTATATAGGTTTCCACATAGCAGCAAATTAATTGCATCTGTTTATTAACATTCAGGTTGCCAAAAATCCTTACCTAAGTTAGAGAAAATATATAGAGTAACTGATTCGTAGTAGATGGGGCAGGTAAGGCACCTCTCCTATTAGATCCGGAGACGGTATGTAATTACTATTTGACAAGAGAAAAAAGTTCTTTTAGATATTCTATAGATAAGTCTAGTTTTATTAAGATGTCCTTCATTATTAATATGAAGCTCGTAACAAATAGTATTCTTACCTGTCTAGGCAGTAATCACTGCTGCCATCCTACCAGAGCCAGCATCTACTTCTTAACGTCTTTAACAGTACAAGGTAGGTAACCTCATGGTATTCTTTAAGGGCCGATGTTTAAAAATAAACTAAAGAAAAAGATATATTTTTCTTTATTTTAGTGACTGTTCAGAATGATAGCAACAGGGACTAAGCACCAAAAATAAGTAGCAGTTCCTTAATGGTATTGTTTACCTTTTAGTCGAAGTTCAGGGGAAAACTAGGGAGGCGGATGACCGTGATGTTGAATTTTCTTTCCTTTTGGTTAAAAAAGCGTCTAGATCTCACAGAACAGCTATAAGATCGTGAAACAAGAAAAATTTATTTTTTATTTTTTATATGATATAAGGAAAATACATCTAATTTTATTTATTAAAAAATATTTATAAGGAACCTGTTCTCATGAATCTATTCTTATGGTAATTTACCTGTTATATCAGGCTGTATGGAAGGTAAATGACGCCGGGCTCTAAAAGCAGTCTTTCTCCGTACCTCTTGTGGTCCCCAGGTGAAAACGGTCCGGAAGTGCTTGCGGGTTCAAATTATCCCTGTTGACCGTTACAGATAGAAATTTAATTTTTGTAATAAGAACGCTCTAGGAGTTGGCATGAGCGGTCTTGAAAAAATAACATCGTTGTTAAAGGTTTACCTGATATACACTGACCATAGACAACCGAGCAGGGCAGGAAACGATAAAAGACGGTAAACCAAATGTTTGTCGGCTCCGCTCGTGTCCCAGGCGATGGTAGCACTCAAAAGAGGTTGCCTGTTTGGGCGATACAAAAAAACCCCATCTTGGATTTAATTAACTGGCGAGACAGTTTCTAAAGGGGTAAGTCAAGACCCCAGGTGATAATTAGGACTTAGCAAAGTTTGCCTATACGGACGTTACGAAAATCTCCCATTTGTTTAAAAAGCGGGAGGGTATTAGGAACACTGCTAACGGGATACCTATTACAGGTATGGCCACAGAGGCAGTGCCCGTAGACCAAAGAGCGGTTTAAAAAGCGGTATACAGAGCGTAGTCGACAAAGACCTTACCGGTATGTGGGACGCGAATATCAGAACAGCTCTGCCCTCCTCAGCGATTCTTGCAGGAAAAAGGAATTTCCATAGTCCTTTTTCTACTGCTATTTATGCTTAGCATTGGAACCGCCCTCATGTGGGTTGTGCCTGTTATTTAAAGTGACAGTATCTTCCAATAGGTACTGTGCCTGTTATTTAAAGTGACAGTATCTTCCAATAGGTACTGTCTCCGTGTTCACTACTTATTATGGCTGACATATCATCAGATCTATTTAGAGGAACCATCAACTACAATTTTTATATAAAATGAAATGAATCAAAGATAACCGCAAGCCTTATTATTTTCCTGAAAATACAAAAGTCGACGTTACTGCAATGCAGAGGGTCGATTGTTAATTATATTTTGACTTGAAAAACAGCGCTCCAATACCATTATATGAAGGAAAGATGTCTCAGTACTCTCATATAATTGCGTTTTCCCACGGTAGGTCCTGATTCAACCCATTGGTAAAAGTACCAAGGGTAAAGATCCAAAAAACCTCACGTTTTTTACGAATAGCGTCTCCCCCTTGGTTCTGTTGCATATGGATTTTTTCCAAGATGCGCCATCTTAATTCTTCAGGTTTGTGTTTAAACTCTGTGAAGTGATTAACTAGCGGGGCTGTCACTTTTTTTGTTTTAATGGCAGACCTGTGTTCAGTTAGCCTGGTCTTAATCATACGTGACGTCTCGCCCACGTAGCCCAGGTTGCAGGGACATACAAGTAGATATATCACATTCTTTGTGTTGCACGTCCAAAATTCTTTGGCTTGGATTTTTGTTTTATTGAAGTCCATGGTTTCACCTGTTATAATAGTGTCACATGATTGACAGGACCCACAACGTGAGGTACCCTTAATGGCAGTAGCCCCATCAATGGACTTCTGAATGAAAGGAATATTAACGATGTTGTTTTTATGTCGAGAATGGACCACATAATCTTTTAAATTCTTGTTTCGCCTATGGGCAAACATTGGTTTTTGTAGTTTGTTCTGGTTATCTGTGACATTTAAAAGGTGCCAGTTTGAGTTTATGATCTGCCTGATTGTAGAGTTCAAGGTCGAGTGTTTAGTAACGCAGACTAGTTTTGGATCAACTTTCTGTTTTTGTGAATTTAAAAGAGTATCGCGATCATAAAATCTTGCTCTCTTATAAGCAACTCTAACTAAACGTCGGGGATAGCCTCTATCTATGAACTTTTGTTTCATAATCTCTGCTTGAGCGTCATAGTCCCTAATATTAGTACAATTCCGCCTTACTCTCAAAAATTGGGAGAAGGGGATACTATCCTTCTGGCAGCGGGGGTGGTAACTCGTGAAATGCAGGAGGGTGTTACGAGCGGTAGGCTTCGTGTATAAGTCTACTTCGAGGGCTCCATTTCTGTTTTGAATGTTTATATCCAGGAATTCAACCTTAGTTTCATCAATATGTGCTGTAAACCTTAGATTTACATCAGTAAGATTCAGCCACAGAAGGAATTCCTCCAGAGTCTGTTTCCCATCGGTCCAAATAAAGAAGATGTCGTCAATATAACGGTACCAATGGGAAACAGACTCGAAAAAAGGGGCCACCTCATTAAAGATGAACCTATTCTCAAATAACATCATGTAAATATTAGCTATTGATGGAGCTATTGACGCCCCCATGCTTACTCCTTTGATTTGTAAAAACAGTTCCTTACCAAACTCGAAAAATTTTTCCTTCAATACTAAGGACAAGCAGTCTCTAATAAAGGGTTTGGAGCAAGGGATATTATATACATCAATAAACCACATGGTGGCCTCAATTGCTTCTGAACAGGTTCCTTATAAATATTTTTTAATAAATAAAATTAGATGTATTTTCCTTATATCATATAAAAAATAAAAAATAATTTTTTCTTGTTTCACGATCTTATAGCTGTTCTGTGAGATCGAGACGCTTTTTTAACCAAAAGGAAAGAAAATTCAACATCACGGTCATCCGCCTCCCTAGTTTTCCCCTGAACTTCGACTAAAAGGTAAACAATACCATTAAGGAACTGCTACTTATTTTTGGTGCTTAGTCCCTGTTGCTATCATTCTGAACAGTCACTAAAATAAAGAAAAATATATCTTTTTCTTTAGTTTATTTTTAAACATCGGCCCTTAAAGAATACCATGAGGTTACCTACCTTGTACTGTTAAAGACGTTAAGAAGTAGATGCTGGCTCTGGTAGGATGGCAGCAGTGATTACTGCCTAGACAGGTAAGAATACTATTTGTTACGAGCTTCATATTAATAATGAAGGACATCTTAATAAAACTAGACTTATCTATAGAATATCTAAAAGAACTTTTTTCTCTTGTCAAATAGTAATTACATACCGTCTCCGGATCTAATAGGAGAGGTGCCTTACCTGCCCCATCTACTACGAATCAGTTACTCTATATATTTTCTCTAACTTAGGTAAGGATTTTTGGCAACCTGAATGTTAATAAACAGATGCAATTAATTTGCTGCTATGTGGAAACCTATATAACAATATTTTCATCGAGTGCACATAATAACTCAATACAGATGGTGCAGTTGACGCAATGGAGAATCTCAACAGAAATGTACCTACTGTTGTCAAGATAGATACTGATTCTAATCATTAGAATATATATATAATAACATTCCCTTTGAGACATATAAAACTACATACAGACATGGTACATTGAGGCAGTAAATATATGAAATAAATCTTGATAAATGAGTGAGCATAAAATTCTGGAAGTATAGGACTTCTAGAACATTAGTTTTTGACTAAATGTTACATCATTTTCGATAATAGGGTTTTCTTGGGGCTTCATTCCGTTATTGTTATGGATGTGATATTTATTATTCTGTTAGTAGTTTCCAAATCGATGTTTTAGAATCTGTGTTACACTTTGATGTAAGTCTGGTTTTGTTAATGAAAAAGAAAGTTTCTAAAAAAGAAAAAAGGCAAAAATCCTTTGTTTTCCTTAAATTTTTGTATATGTTATCAGAAGGACTGGCAATGCACTGTGAACTGTTTGTGATTTTGTTTTATCTTTTTGTAGATAAATTGGCTGACACCGAACTGTCCTGATGAAGACAAATGTTTTTTTGTCGAAACGCGTAGACACACAGCCCTATACACTTTCTGTATTAGAGAAATTATTTTTATAGAAAAAATTGTTTACTCAATTTTTTAATGAATATTTACATGTTTGATTATGATGGAGTGTTAGAATAAGTCATGTTTATCCACATGTTTATCCATATCATGTAATTATTTTTTATTTTTTATTGAATCATATGTATCCATATATATTTCTCTTTTTATATTAAAAATCATCCTTTTTGATATCATTTCAGTCCATTGCTTGTTTATTAAGTTTTTTATAAATATAATGTGTTTTTTCTGATAGCCAGCTTTCAATCCTAATTTTCTGCCTGGGTAGATACCTTTGCACAAACCAGAAGCATTAGTAGGCAGGTTTTGCCATGGTCAAGGGCTTGGAGAGCATCATCAATGATGTGAAGAATAGTAGTTTCAGTGCTGTGTCCAGGCCTGAAACCAGATTAGAAATCGTCAAGCACATTGAAATTAGCGATATGTTGGCTCAGTTGCAGCTGCACACATTTCTCCAGCACTTTTGCAAGAAGAGGAATATTACAAATTGGTCTGAAGCTGTCTGCAATCACCAGATTCTTTTAGGGTGGAGATGACTTGCCCAGATTTCAGGGGGTCAGGTATGGACCCTTGAAGAAGGGAAGCGTTGATGATTGTAGTCCAAATGGGAGTGATGAGTAGGGAGGTCACTGCCAAGCATTTGGCGGGAGAAGGTCGTTGCAGTGGGTATTTGGTTTTAAGGGGGCTAGAGTATTTGAGATGGAATGGTCATCATAAAGTTTGAAGTAGGACCAGTGAGCATTGTTCTTGGGTGTAGCCTGGGTGGGAAGAGGGGCGAGATGGGTTCTGATAAGAGGAGGAGGGAAGTTTGAGGTGGCAATAAGTTTGAAACCTAGCTAATTGATTTTGGCTGTAAAGAAGGAGAACTCATCACAGGTTATTAGTAATTTTGTAGTTTCTATAGATGTTTTTGCTTGTTTGTTTGATTGAACTTTGACTATTTTGAAGAGTTTGCGGGGTCGGTTCTTGGCATTTTCCCGCTCTGATCTGAAAAACTCTTTTTTGGATATGAAGATGTTCTTGTTGTAGGTATTTATGGCCTGGCAGAGAAGTTTAGGTTGGGGGGACTGAGGGGTGCTGTCTCTAGTTTCTTTCTTTGAATTGGAGAGCTCTCCTTTCGCTATTGAGGGGTCCGCTGAACCAGGGTTTTCTGTCTTTGATTTGGGACCTTTTAAGCTTTAGTGGGGCCTAATCATCCAATATAATGGACATAGTCGAGTTGTAGTGCTCTGTGAGGTCATTGACCTTAGATAGAGTTGGGGGATATAGGTCATTCTCGCAGCGAGCAGTCAGCTTCTCGATGTCAAGGTTCTTAGTGTTGCTGAGCCAACGTTTTAGTGGAAGAGGTGTGGTGCAGCGGGCGAGGTGGCCGACTAAGGACCACAGGGTTCACGGTTTTATTCCGGGCTCCGGCAGCAGGTTAGCCCAGCACCATGTGACTCTGGGTAATCGCTTGCTTAATCTTCCCGACGGCCCCCAGCACCAAGACACCTCTCCGGAGGCAGCTGTGTGCTTTACAAATGCTGGTATTTCATTTAATTTCACCGGTTGCCCGTGTCTTTTCATGCGGCAGTCGGGTATTAGGAATGTGATGTCGTGGTGGTCTGACCAGTCACATGGATCAATTGAATTTAGCTTGACCGTCGATGCCTTGGCGATGATCCAATCCAATGTGGCACCTTTTGAGTGGGTTAGCAGGGTGCAGGCCTTGGTGAGTTATTGGTCATAGAGGAAGGTTGACCTTGGAGTCATTGGGGTAATTCCAATGCAGATTAAAGTCACTGTGGAAAATGTCATTTTAATGGGGGGAGACTTTAGCAGTAATGATTTCCATGAGGAGATCAATGAATGTTCATTCTTGCATGGGGGTGGTAGAAGATGTGCAATTTGCATAGCTGAGTAGAGTTGTTACTAATGGTTAGGGCAAGATATTCGCATGAGTCCGTGGGTGCTGCATGGAGTTCTGTGACAAGGAGGTGCGAGCGGTGGATGCATGCTACTAGTTGGGGGATTGAGACCCCTTGCCTCTAGAGGGTCCTTAGGAGCCAACTACCCCTCTAGTTACCTACAGTATGTCCCACACAGCTAAATTGCTAAGAGGTTATTGGATGCCACACACCCTTTTACCACTTCTCTGAAAATGTATCTCCTAGAGCACTACTGATTGGGGATGAAGTCCACTTTAGTCCTGAGGCCCTCAGGAGCCAAGGGGACAGCATCCCCCCACCAGCGGTGCACTTGCAGAGTGGTTGAAAAATGGGATGTGGCCTATAATCACCTCTCAGCAATCCCCCTGTGTGGGACTTACTGGTTGTAACAGGAGGTCTTGCTGGCTCCTAAGGACCCTCAGCAGCCAAGGGGACTTCATCCCCCTACCAGCAGAACACCAGGAGGTGTGATTTCACAGTGCTGCAGAAAGGAGGCGAGGCATCCGGCATCATGCCGGTACCATTTTCTTTTTTTTAATTATAAAGGTAGGAGGAGGTGTGGGCCCCCTTCCCTGGGCCATATTTGGCCCTGGTGACCACAGCCACGGGGCCAAGCATTTTTAGAACAGGGAGGGGTCCATACAGCCCCCTTCCTAAAGCGAATTATGACACCAGGGCCCTGCATTTATTTATTATTTTTTAACAAGAAAGGGGGGCCAAGCTGCCCCCTCCTGGGCCGATTATGGCCCCATAGACCCCATCCCAGAGGTTCTGCCTTTATTTATATATGTTTTTAAAAGGGGAGGGAGACTGTGGGTGTCCCCTCCCCAGGCTGATTGCAGCCTCACTCACTGCAACTGCCGGGGCCTAGCTTTGCTGTTATGGACAGTAGGGGGAGCCTGAAAGCCCGCACAGTCCTTGACGGCTCCCCGCCTACTGCGGGTGCTGGCATTGCTTTGCAATTTAATACAACACATTTTAGGTAGGGTCAGAGGCAAAGGTTTAAAGACCCACTGGGATAATAGGCCCCCCAATATCTATACAAACAACAATATCCCAGAGTCTACACACAAATGGAACCACGTATATTTTACCTAGCCAAGGCTAACTCAGAAAAAAATAAATCCTGAAAAATATTCAATACATTTTCGGATTCCCATCACTCACCGTTCCAGGTGACATGCTTCATCATCTGGGTCTCCTTTAATAGTCAACCTAGTGACTATAAGGGCTACAAATCCACGCTATTGATGGAGGAGCCCAAGGATGTTTTATAAACCTATACTCGATAGTTTATTCACACAGATGTGAGCAGACGTATTATAGAGTGTATGGGAAAGCAGTGCAGTGCAATTGTGAGTGTGAAGTTAAAATTGAAGCGTGGTAAGACCACAATTTTATTCTTGTCTGCCACGATCCAAACTAAAAACAGTGCAAAACAACAGTTTCAACAGATAGCTGTCTCTTATAGTCAAATGGTCAAAATGTTTCAGTACATCTAGGCAATCCTGTACCTTGTGCTTTCATCAGGACCTATCCAATAATTTTTCAGCTACAGCAAAAGTGGAAAAAAATAAAAATAAATCTAAAGTGTGTCCATGCATATGCCCCACTTGGAAACAATACAACCTTGTCACCTGTTTCTCACAGTTGCCAATTCTCGTATCTCTTGAAATATCTATGAAAAAATACAAAAAGGAGTACATATCATGGCAATCTAAAAGCCTTGAATGTAATCACACGTGTTCCATATTAATAACCATTGTAGCAACAAATTAGCCAGCAAGTTAACACTATTTTAGGGCACTCATCACTCTTTCTTACCTGAAGTATACGGAGGAAATACCTCACCCCACCTGGCAACGGCTCAGGATAAAGGAGGCACCGCTCTGAAAAGGAAGAAACAGAGCAACCCAACATTTAGACTTTGGTGGTCTGACTTGCCTTACATCTTCTACCTATTATTCATATTGTAGCAAAACCAGTATAAAACTTCTCACATTCCCACAAACCAACCCTTCCTGTTGTCATGGGCCGGTCCCTTATTACAGATATCATGGTGCTCAACTTTCTATACACCTGACTCAGCCTAGAGGTTCAAAAAACCTTTTCTCAATCGCTGATCCAAAATTTACAGTAGTGGAGATACCCCAAGAGAGGTGGTGGTGTCTCTCTGAATGCTAACCATCCCTCCATATCTACTCGGTATCTCAATTCTTCCCCTGAGATCATCACACATTACCGCTCAAGCATCCCGAGTGACTCAATGCAGCTAGCTTAAGGGATGACATAGTCTGTATCAAAGTACTCCAGAGCCTAATCAATTAGCGCGTCTCGCTCGCCATTCTCACTAATATCGCTAGACCTTACCTGTCCGTTGGTACCTCTGACGGTCATCCAAGCCGTCGGGGAGGTACCGACTACAGGAACTTGTGGTTTTTATATTAGCCGGCTCCTTTCTTCCTGCTCCTTGTTGCCAGCGCCTAACCACGCGAGAGCATGATTACGTCATCGCGTGTTGCCTCAACCTCATGGGAAATGTAGTCCCATCGTGTAACAGCGCGATGCTGAAGGTATGATTGTGTCATAACTAATAGCCTCAGCCTCATGGGTAATGAAGTCATTTAGTGCGTGCGAGCGCGATAATGAATGTTTAATGCTCAAAGACTATCCCTCAATCTTTGATCATTATGTCAATAGTATATGTAAATCATAGTGTGTTGTTTACTATACTAGACTTACAATACAAATGGCAATACATGAGTCATTGGCCATTAATGTTGTCTACTTTTTGGCCAAAGGTTATCCAACAAAAACTTCAAAAAACCTTTTTGCATTCCTAATGGTGGTTGTCCCTCGCTACCAAACACCCCCCCATAGATTAGCGATCTAGGAGGTATGATCTATCTAGCACACCATTATAATTTATTTGACAGGGAACAATTGGCACAGTGATGAAGTGATGAAATTTCTCTTGCTCAGGGAAAAAAAATGGGTTTTCAGACTCAAGAGCGATAAAATAGGTCTGAACGATTCCATCCCCTGGACCATGTTGTAAGGCATCATGAGAAAAGTGGCTGACACTATTAATGCATGACATCCAGTATGTTTACACCTACACAGACTTCATCACTGTGCCAGTTGTTCCCAGTCAGATAAATTATAATGGTGTGCTCGATAGATCACACCTCCCAGATTGCTAATTTATGGGGGTGTGTTTGGTAGCGAGTGAACGACTTTATTCAGCACAGCTCGCAGGAAGGTCCAGTCGGCTCGATCAAACGCCTTCTCCGCGTCAAGCGATAAAAGGCATGCCGGTATGTTCCGATGTTGTGCCTTCCCCACTAGATGGGCAATTCTGCGCACATTGTCTGCTCCCTGGCGATTTCGGATAAAGCCAAACTGATCCGGCTCTACAAGGCCAAGCATGTTTCATTTATTTTATTTATTTAAGAAGTTTTATATAGCCTTAGCCTGACCGGCAGGTATCGGAGCGCTTCACACAATTACAGAGCACTACAAAAGAAAGCAAAACATAATACAGTAAAGCGAGACATTCACGATACGAATCGTAGTAAGGAGAATGGTGATGAGTTCCATTACAGGGTCTTGGCAATCCGCATCCGAGAGAGGAGCAATGTCATTTTAAACACTCCGAGCTGCTCCTATCTGTTAGATAGGGAGCGGTCGAGGAAAAGGATTTTGAGCTGACTTTTGAATTTAGGGAAGGAAGGAATAGTTCTGGGCAATACCCAACTTGAAAAACCAGGGCACCCAGTAGAAAGACCAGGTCCATAGGCATTGGGTCCTCGGGCCAAAATCAGCATGGGAGGAGTGCAGTTGAACCCTCAACCTTTTTCAAAAAAAAGTTTTAAAAAGAGGAAGGCCCCAGCCAATGGGCTTCCTGGGGCCGGAATTGGGCCGTTGGGGGGCAATGTGGCCACCCTGCCACTATTTTTAAAATAATAAAATTAATATAATGGTCTGGCATGGGGATGTGGTCCCGGGGCCAAAATCTGCCTTGGGATGGGTACTGTGATGGCCCTCTCACCCACTGAAAAAAGGCCTGGCTCTGGGGAATGGGGTCCCAAGGGAAGAAAATGGCCCTTTTTAAAATTTTTGGGGAAAAGTCTCCAACAAGTCATCGAAGGCCAATCCCCCTTCACCACCACTCTGCAAATGCACCTCCTGGTGCACTGCTGGGTGAGGGATGCTAAGGTTCCTTGTGGTCAAGGAACCCTTTCGGTTACATCCAGTAAGTCCCAGGCAGCTGGATTAACTTGGAGGCCATGCCCCCTTTCTCATACACTCTGCAAACGGACCTCCCGGAACGCTGCTGGTTGGGGATTTAAATCCACTTTACTCCTAGAGGGCCTCAGACTAAATTGTACTTCCTACCCCAATCAGTAATACGCCACAAGTGGTGGAGAGAGGGGGCATGGCATCCAACAACCTCTTAGTAATCCAGCTGTGTGGGACTTACTGTAGGTAACTGAAGGGGTAGTTGGCTCCTAAGGACCCTCTAGAGCCAAGGGGTCTTAATCCCCCAATGAGGAGCATGCATCTACTGCTCGCACCTCCTCCAGTAAGCTGTGTGGGACTTACTGGAGGTAACAGGAGGCTAGATGACCCCCAATAACCCTCAAGATCCAAGGGGACTTCATCACCCAAATACTACTGCGTCAGTAGGTACATTTGCAGAGTACTAGTAGTGCAGTAGGAGGGATATTTTTGGAATGGATGAGAAAGGGAGCGTAGCCTCTAACAACATCTCAGCAATCCTACTGTGTGGGACTAACTGGAAAGAACAGGGGGAGTAGTCGGCCCCCAAGGACATCCCTGGGGGCCAAATACCCCTCCTGTTAATTTCAGTAAATCCCTCACAGCAGGATTGTTAAGAGGTCTTCGGAGGGCACGCCCCCTTTCTCCAATGCTCTGTAAACCTGGCTGTTGGTGGCACACTGGTTAGAGCATGAAGTCCCCTTTACAGTTGAGGGACCTTGGGGCCAAGAAGCACTTCTAAAATTACCTGTAAGTCCTACACAGTGGGATTCCTGAGAGCTGGTCGAAGGCCCACCCCCCTTTCTCCACCACTCTGCAGAGGCCATTAGTACTTAAAAAACTATAGAAATTCACAAAAAAAGACAACGGTTACAGGGAGGTTATATTTAGGAATTCGCATTTAACAAATCTTTGAAATTCACTGAAAAAAACAAAGGCTACAGGTGTGTTAAAGTTAGGAAATGGAATAAAAAAACATAGAAATTGACTGAAAAAACAAAGGTTACAGGGACGTTGTAGTTAGGCTCAGGATTCACTTGTGCAAAACCAGTGAAATTTAGCAATTATGGTTAGCTGTGCTAACTATACCTAAATGCACTGCTTATGAACTCACATATTACTTCAATCGTGACATGGTCAGTGACACAGCTCATGAGATCACCAATGACATCTCAAATGGAATTTCAATTAATTTCTAAGGTTTTTTAAAATTCCATTTCATAACTCTAAAGCCTCTGATTCCTTTGTATTTTTCAGGGTATTTCTATTTATAGTTTTTATAGTTTTTATAAAGCACTCTGTCATCAACTGGTATCCTGGAGCTGCCGAACCCGGTCAGAGGTGGTGCATGAGAAAAATAAGCGATCATAAGACAGAACAATATGCAGTGTTACAGGGAATGGATGACTTGGTATAGTTACTTGAGAAACAGTGAGGTATTGAGCATTTTCCTAAACTTTAACAAGTAAGTCATAGCTCCTAGATAGAAAGGAAGAGAGATCCAGAGCTCAGAAGCCCGGACCATACATTTTCTACCACCTTGCCTACATTTCCAGAATTTAGGCTCACAAAACAAGTTAGCGGATGCAGAATGCAGAGATCTGTTAGGAACATATCTACTCAACCTCTTTTGCAAAGGTACATTGAATAGCCCATGAAATGCTTTGAAGGCCAGGCACAGAGACTTAAACTGGATTCTCTTCTTAAGTGGCAGCCAGTGAAGCTCCTTTAGCGCCAATGATGCAGAAGTTCTCCAAGATCTATTCAAAGCTAGTTTGGTGGCTACAATCTGCACCCTTGACAGGTGGCAAGAAATAATCAGGTGTGTCCAAAAGAAGAGCATTGCAATGGTCTAAGTGACTAAGAACCACACTACGGATGATCAAGGCTCTAGAAGAGGATGGATGCAACTATAGGATCTTGCAAAGAGTTTTCAGAAGTGCAAAGCAAGTTACAGCTGCTTTATTTACATGTCTTTTCATCCTAAGTTTATTATCAAAGGTGACTCCCAGGTTCTGAACTGTGCTGACAGTAGCAACAGGACCCTTGAACAATATAGGTGAGAAATTGGAGGATAGAGCCTCAGGGCTTGTGTGAGCCATATAGACGTTAAATAAGATTGGGCTGATGGCAGAGCCCTGTGGTATTCCCTGATTCATAGCCTTGACCTGGGAGCGATAAGGGGGACAAACCACTGCTTGAATTCTATTCTGGAGGAATGAATGGAACCATTGCAAAGCAGTTCCACATACTCCAATGGACTCCAGTTGAGCTAAAAGGATGTCATTCCAAACAGTGTCAAAAGTGGCCTAGAGATCTGATAGAATCAGTGCCACTGAATGCCCTTCGTTGACTCACATCCTTAGCTCGTCTATAGCCTTATCAAAGCTGATTCACGGCAATGGCCAGGTCTAAATCCAAACTGTTCCACCTCCAATTAGTTACTGTTTTCAAAATAATGAATGAGGAGCCTGCTGACATAGCGTTCCACAATTTTTACCGGAAAGGGCAAAAGTGAAATGGGTTCTGTAATTACTCATAACACCTGGATCAAGAGATGAATTTTTCAAAATTGGCGTAACTATGGCATTTTTAAATGAAAATGGCACTGTTCCTGATTGCAGGGAATGATTGCAAATTGACTGTAACACAGGAAACAAGGTTTCTGCATGTTCCTTCCAGATTCTAACTGGAAGGACATCCAGGGGTGAGCCAGATGGGTTAGCCATGGCTATACAGTAAAACCTTTCATGAACAAAGGATCAAAGCCATCTAGCCTCCCTGACACTGGTTTGGACACCATGTTAAACTGTTCATCTGAACTTTTATGGCAGCCTTTGCCGAGATAGAGGAATGTATGACACCTAAGATTGTAGTTATACTATCCTCAAAATACTTTGCCAGGTCAATATAAATGCCTTGTGAAGGTATAATAGCTTGGCTCAAACATGCAGGGTTAGCCGTTTCCCTCATAATATCAAACACCTTCTTGGTGCTATTTGGGGCAGAATGAATGGCTTTAGCATAAAGGTCCGCTCTGGCCTTTCAATAATGCCTAACTTATAATCATACAGAGCCTCCTTAAGAGGAATGTTGTCCTCTTCCCTATAAGCAATGTGCCATCTCCTTTCAAGTTTTTTGCATTGCTTTTTATCCTCAGTTGATCATTGAACCAGGGGGTCAAAATTTTAGGATCAGATTTCCTTTTCTTTAAAGGAATGAGCCGGTATAGGATCTCAGAGATACAGCTTTCTAAAAAGGAGAACTTGTCTTCCACAGAATACCCTGTATCCTCACTCAGAAAGTGAAGCAATATTCTCAAAACAGGGCCCCTGCAGTCTAATCCAGGCTCTGCCAGAACGTTTTATGACCTTATATCCTTTAGCTTTGTGAGCCTTTCTGCCTAGAGGTGAAAATGCCACCAAAGAGTGGTCAGTCCAGCAGCAAGGTGTAATATTATATTATGGCCTCTCTCATGGGCTGGAGTTGATCCAAACCCAAAGTGCTACACAAACCCAACAAGTCTCCCAAAGCTGGAGTAGGATCTGTGTCCAGCCAGAAATTAGAATCACTCTATATAACACAATTAGAATGAGTTAGTGATTTTGCTGACTATATCTAGAGGGGACAGAAGGTATGAGCAGGAAGGCTCGGGAGGATGGTAGCATAAGATTCCAGAACAGAGACAGCTTTCCCCATCCCTAAGAGAGAATCCTAATAAGTCAGGCCCAGCCAGGTCATCAAGATTAAGTGGGACAAAGTTCCACTTCTCTTTGAAAATAATTCCCGTACCTTCCCGTCCTATCCTTTTGTAGTTTATGGAACATTTTATACCCCCTTGGGCAAGCAAAACCCAAATCAATCAGCATATCAGGAGAAGTCCAAGTTTCCATAAAAAAACACACGTCTAAACTATAGCTACTCTACAGCTCCCCAATTTCTGTTAAATGTTTGGCTAAAAAACTCACATTAAGCAATCCACATTTTAAAGTTGTACCTGGAGGGGTAAAGATTTCAATCTGGGGGATGGAAATTTCAGTTCCTGTAGCAGTGCTACCCCAGCCAGAGCCAATCACTCAACAATAGCCAGTAGACATTCTCTGGAATAGCTTTGTCGGTGCTGCACCCGCTCCTGTACATGTTTAAAGCTCTGAGAAGCGTGGCTGGAACTGTGCGCAGCCATGCGCAGAAAGCTTGCCTTTGGCACGGTTGCACTTGAATCCCCATTTTTCGTCAGAGACAGACAGAGAGAGACGACTAGACCAGCAACAAAAAGGGTGGAACGAGGGTAACGCGCTCTAACTAGCGGTATATATATATATTGCAACAAACCCTTCTTCTCTCGAAAGAAATCAGAGGCCACACAGGGGGAACACCGAGGAAACTGCTTTATTCACAAGCTGTGGCGAATGCATTTCGGCATTTTTGTGCCTTCTTCAGCGCCCAAACAGTCACGATCTAGTCCTTTGCGCAAATGCACGTCCTGACATTCATTTGGGCGATCCCAAACAAGCTTCGCCCCCAACAAGAATGTGAGCACACCTGATGCATGTCCGTGATCTTCTGTGGACTGCAGGACCCAGAATGCACGATGAGGCTCCCAGGTAAGATGTGGGTGGGGGAAATTCTGCCTAATGGTGGCGCTTGAGGCAGGACACAGCGCAAAGTCCAAGAAAAATGTTCCTGCTTGACATACCAGTGAAAACAGCACCCTCAGGTCCCCAACTGCTCAGCCTTGATGCTCGGGATTCCTTTTCAGTGGGGGCAGCCAGACAATGCTCGCCGCCCAGCATGAGGTGGAGTGCCTCAAAACCACCTTCTTCTCTTCCCAACACCCGGGCGGGCCCAGGCTGTCCGATCACTCGGAAAACCAACAAACTGCCATGAGCAGGATGCCAGTGAAGACCGGGCCACTTAATGGAGCAGGGGCCTCTGAAGCACGTCTCTGGCCGACGTGACAATGTTGCAACAAACCCTTCTTCACTCGAAAGAAAGCAGAGGCCACACAAGGGGAACACCGAGGAAACTGCTTTATTCACAAGCTGTGGCGAATGCATTTCAGCATTTTTGTGCCTTCTTCAGCGCCCAAACAGTCCAAGTTTCCATAAAAAAACACACGTCTAAACTATAGCTACTCTACAGCTCCCCAATTTCTGTTAAATGTTTGGCTAAAAAACTCACATTAAGCAATCCACATTTTAAAGTTGTACCTGGAGGGGTAAAGATTTCAATCTGGGGGATGGAAATTTCAGTCCTGTAGCAGTGCTACCCCAGCCAGAGCCAATCACTCAACAATAGCCAGTAGACATTCTCTGGAATAGCTTTGTCTGTGCTGCACTTGCTCCTGTACATGTTTAAAGCTCCGAGAAGCATGGCTGGAACTGTGCGCAGCCATGCGCAGACAGCTTGCCTTTGGCACGGTTGCACTTGAATCCCCATTTTTCGTCAGAGACAGACAGAGACGACTAGACCAGCAACAAAAAGGGTGGAACGAGGGTAACGCGCTCTAACTAGCGGTATATATATATATATATATATATATATATATATTGCAAAAAACCCTTCTTCTCTCAAAAGATAGCAGAGGCCACACGAGGGGAACACCGAGGAAACTGCTTTATTCACAAGCTGTGGCGAATGCATTTCGGCATTTTTGTGCCTTCTTCAGCGCCCAAACAGTCACAATCACCAACTGCGCAAATGACCTCGCACCACTGAGGAACCCTCCCAGTAGACCTGGCAGCAAGAAAACCTCCTGGTTCACCGACTAACTCAAGAACTCCAAGAAGAACTGCCGCACCCTCGAGAAAGCCTGGTGTCACGACCAGACCACAGACAACATGACTGCCCTCAAGCACGCCACCCGTAAACACCACCAGCTGATCCGCACCACCAAGAAGACAGCATTCACAGAACGACTCGACAACAACGCCCACAACAGCAAGGAACTCTTCAGCATCGTCAAAGAGCTCTCCAACCCCAGCGCCGAAAACGACATCACCCTCTCGCAAGACCTCTGCGACTCACTCGCCTCGTTCTTCCACCACAAGATCGCCGATATACACAACAATTTCGGCGCACCTGCCACGCACCCAACCACTGAACCAACGCCCCCCACCACCACCCACTGCGCCTGGACCCCGGTCAGCATCGAAGACACCACCCGCACAATGAACACCATCCACTCCGGATCACCAACCGACCCCTGCCCCCACCACGCCTTCAACAAGGCCGACTCCATCATCGCACCCCAACTCCGGGACATCATCAACACCTCCTTCAACAGCGCCACCTTCCCGGAGATCTGGAAGCACGCCGAGCTCAGCACCCTCCTGAAGAAACCAACAGCAGACCCCACCGACCTCAAGAACTACCGCCCCATCTTGCTCCTCCCTTTTCCCGCCAAAGTCATCGAGAAGACCGTCAACAGACAGCTTGCCGCCTTCCTCGAGACGAACGGATCCCTCGACCCCTCGCAGTCCGGTTTCCGAGCCAACCACAGCACCGAGACCGCCCTCATCGCAGCCACGGACGACATCAGATCCCTGCTTGACAACGGGGAAACAGCGGCCCTCATCCTCCTGGACCTCTCTGCAGCGTTCAACACTGTCTGCCACCACACCCTAGTGCAGCGCCTCAGCAACATCGGAGTCCAAGACAAGGCACTGGAGTAGATCATCTCGTTCCTCGCCGGAAGAAGCCAGAGAGTCCGCCTCCCCCGTTCAGATCCGAGGCCACCGAAGTCATCTGCGGCATACCACAAGGATAATCACTCAGCCCAACCCTCTTCAACGTCTACATGAGCCCTCTCACAGCTATCGCACGCAAACACAACCTCAACATCATCTCCTACGCCGATGACACCCAGCTGATCCTCTCCCTCACCAACGACCCCACCACCGCCAGAACCAGCCTGCACGAAGGGATGAAAGACGTCGCCGAATGGATGAAGAACAGCCGCCTGAAACTGAACTCAGACAAGATGGAAGTCCTCATCCTGGGATCATCGCCCTCCACCTGGGACGACTCCTGGTGGCCTCCTGCCCTGGGCAGCGCACCCAAACCGACGGACCACGCACGCAACCTGGGCGTCATCCTGGACTCCTCCCTAGCAATGACCAAGCAAGTGAACGCAGTCTCATCATCCTGCTTCAACACCCTGTGCATGCTCCGAAAGATCTTCCGATGGATCCCCACCAAAACCAGGAAGATGGTCACCCAGGCCCTCGTCACCAGCCGTCTGGACTATGGAAACACCCTCTACGCGGTAACCACAGCCAAACTCCAGAAAAGACTCCAGCGCATCCAGAATGCCTCAGCACGACTCATCCTGGACATCCTGCGCCGCAGCCACATCTCCGCCCACCTGAAAGACCTGCACTGGCTCCCCGTCAACAAGAGAATCACGTTCAGACTCCTCACCACGCACACAAGGCTCTCCACGACTTGGGCCTGAAGTACCTCAACAGCCGCCTCACCTTCTACACACCCACCCGCCAGCTCCGATCCGCCAGCCTCGCCGTCGCCTCCATCCCAAGAATTTGGAAATCCACCGTCAGAGGAAGATCCTTCTCCTACATGGCAGCCAAGACATGGAACTCCCTCCCCACTCACCTACGGCTGACCCAGGATCACCTCTCCTTCAGGAAATTACTCAAGACCTGGCTGTTCGAGCAGTAGCGCCCCCCCCCGTCCCCCAGCGCCTTGAGACCCTTACGGGTGAGTAGCGCGCTATACAAATTTATGATTGATTGATTGATTTCAAAATTAGTAACAGTGTCATAGAAGAGCTGAACATACTTTTTTGTAAGTAGCGAGAATGAAGAGGAAGAAATGTAGGCTGCAGATATCAGCTGTGATTTCCTAGATGAAATCTTTGATGCTGCTTTTGTGGAAGCATTAGATGACATCGAGTATGATCATATGACTTTTGAAATTGATAATCAGGAAAATGAAACACATGATGAAATGATTGTAGAAGCTCTATTAAAATATGAGATGTTACAAGAATAAATGTATTATTATATAATAAAAATGGTTTGAGAAACTCTTCTAGCAGAATTGTAATCATTCAGCTAGTACTGAAGTACTCATGAGGCAAAGTGGGCCTTAGGGCATGGACTGCTTCAAACCCCTATAGACTATGTATGCACTCTTCCATGGACCGTCAAACTTGTGTTTTATACCTTCAATACCCCAGTCTGTATCTTTACACTTCCAGCAAACACTATCAAACTTCTGTTTTAATATTGCAGTGAGCCACACAGCATAATGCATCACATTTATTTTCTGTTACCACCTCAAACACTAATATTACAGTAAAGATTTTTTTAGAATAGTTGCAATTTCTCCAAAAATGTGTTATGAAAGCAGTTGGAAGACTGATAATATAGTAAACACGTTTTAAAAATAGTTTCAAGGTATCACAAAATATTTTATGTGAGCACCACAAACCTCGATATTACAGTCATGAAGTTGTGAAAGTGGCTGAAGTGTAGCTTAAAATATTGAACATGAGGAGCAAAAAAACACTGTAACAACAAATAACAGTAAAGAAGTTGTGAAAATAGTTTCAATATATCACAAAAACTCATTTCACTTCACTGAGAACATGTTTCTTTTCTATTGACAGATTTTATATCTTACAGATGGAAAATGTCACTTACACAGTAAGCATTTCTTTTTGGCATGTAGTGTTGTAGATTTAGATGCTTTTCATAGTCTTGCCATGTCGTGTTGTGTTTGGCCGAGGTAGTAGCTATAACAAAAAGGCTCGATAAAGGGCCTTGACTTTGAATTAGAATGTGAAATTCAAGAATAATTGATAACCCAAGCCAAGAAAGGCAGCAAGTGAGCAAATTTCCCACTGCCTTTGGGCGGGGTAGAAGCTACAACAATAAGGTTTGATAAAGGGCCATGACTTTGAATCAGAATACGAAATTGAACAATAATTGATAACCCCTGCGAAGAAAGGCAGCCAGTGCGCACATTTTCCACTGCCTTCTGCCGGGGTAGTATCTACATGAAAAAGGCTCGATAAAGGGCCTTGACTTTGAATCAGAATATAAAATTGAAGAGTAATTGATACCCCCAGCCAAGAAAGGCAGCAAGTAAGTGTGTGTATGTGTGGATGATGTGTTCATTGAATGGAAGATGAATAAGGTAAAAAGTAAGAAAGGCTGCAGACGCGCAAAGTAACCACTGCCTTATCACGGAAGTAGATCTTTGGATACGCAGCTCATTACACAGACTGTGCATCGCAAGAAAGGATGCAAGTGTGGAAATTACCCACTGCTATTTACGGGAAGTAGTTACCACAAAGGCTGAATAAAGGGCCTGCAGTTTGAATTTGTATTACAAGAAGAATAATTGATAACCCCAGCCAAGAAAGGCAGCAAGTGTACAAATTTCCTACTGCCTTCGGCCGGGGTAGTTGTTACAACGAAAAAGGCTCGATAAAGGGCCTGCACTTTGAATACGGATATGAAATAGAAAAATAGTTGATAACCATAGCCAAGAAAGGCAGCAAGTAGGTGTGTGTATGTGTAGATGATGTGTTGATTGAGGGGAAGATGAATAATGTGAAAAATAAGAAAGGCTGCAAGTGTGCAAATTACCCACTGCCCTCTGACGGGGTAGTATCCACATGAAAAAGGCTCGATACAGGGCGTTGAGTTTGAATCAGAATATGAAATTGAAGAGTAATTGATAACTCCAACTAAGAAAGGCAGCAAGTAAGTGTGTATATGTGTGGATGATGTATTGATTGAATGGAAGATTAATAAGGTAAAAAGTAAGAAAGGCTGCAGATGCGCAAGGAACCACTGCCTTATCAAGGAAGTTGATATTTAGATACCCAGCTCATTACACAGACTGTGCGTCGCAAGAATGGATGCAAGTGTTGAAATTACCTACTGCCATTCACGGGAAGTAGTTATCAAGAAGGTTGAATAAAGGGCCTGCATTTTGAATTTGTATTACAACAAGTATAATTGATAACCCCAGTCAAGAAAGGCAGCAAGTGTGCAAGTTTCCTACTGCCTTCGGCCGGGGTAGTAGTTACAACAAAAAGGCTTGATAAAGGGCCTGCACTTTGATTAGGAATATAAAATTTAACAATAATTGATAACCCTTGTCAAAAAAGACAGCAAGTAGGTGTGTGTATGAGTGGATGATGTGTTGATTGAGTGGAAGATGAATAATGTAAAAAATAAGAAAGGCTGCAATAGTAGAAGTTACCCACTGCCTTTAGCCGGGGAAGTATTTACAACAAAAAGGCTCGATAAAGTGTCTTGACTTTGAATCAGAATATGAAATTCAAGAATAATTGATAGCCCCAGCCAAGAAAGGCAGCAAGTGCGCACATTTCTTACTGCCTTCGGCCGGGGTAGTTGTTACAACAAAAATGCTTGATAAAGGGCCTGCACTTTGAATACGAATATGAAATACAATAGTTGATAACCATAGCCAAGAAAGGCAGCAAGTAGGTGTGTGTACGTGTAGATGATGTGTTAATTTAGTGGAATATTAATAATGTAAAAAATAAAGGCTGCAAGTGTGCAAATTACCCACTGCCTTTAGCTGGGGAAGTAGTTACAACAAAAAGGCTCGATAAACGGCCTTGATTTAGAATCGGAATATGAAATTGAACAATAATTGATAACCTCAATCAAGAAAAGCAGCACGTGTGCAAATTTACCACTGCCTTCGGTCGGGGTAGTTGTAACAACAAAAAAGCTCAATAAATGTCTAAGGACTAATGTGGAGGATAGCGATGGTCCTGTTTCCTGTTTTTTATCAGGTCGATAGACTGTTCCACGTAACACAAAAGTTCATCGCAATAAATGCATAGAAATTTAAGTTTATCAAAATCAAGATCAATATGTGAGTATGGACTGTTTGCTAGGGGTGGGCGTAGTTCGCGAAGTAGCGCTACGCGAAGCTACGCGAAGTGCTCTTCGCACTACGCGAACTTCACGTAGCACTACGCGAGCTGCGTAGTAGCATGTTCGCACTGTGCAAGATGCGTTTTCAATGATTGCACAGTGCGGACAAGCATCCAGCACTGTGCAAGCATTGAAAACGGCATCTTGCACAGTGCGAGCTGTAGTTTTCTGCTGCTCGAGTAGATTATTACTCGAGCGGCAGCTTTCTCAACGCGAACAGGTAGTTTCTCATTGAGAGCGGTCGCGAGCATGCGCAACCACTCACAATGAGAAACCTGACCTCCCCGTGTTGAGAATCTCGCCGGGATGTCATTTTGCTTGCTCGCGGCCGCGAACATGACGTTCAGGACCGCGAACAAGCAAAAAATGACCGCTGCACTACGCTACGTTGCACTACGCATGTTCGCACTGTGCTACGTGCATCTCGCGTAGTGCGAAGTTGCGCAAACTTCACAAACTCCGCGAGCGTAGCGTAGTGCTTCGCCCATGTTTACTGTTTGCCAAAGATACTGTTGCAGCAGTTGATGTGCTTGGTGCAGCAGCAAGTGGGTTGTCCTGCAATCTCTGTGTTACAGCTCAAGCAAAGTTGTGGGAGTGCAAGTTGTTTACGAGTTGCACTATATTTGCTGTGCCAAAGGAGTTTTTTTTTGATTGATCACCCCTTGAAAGAGTTGTTTGGTAAATTTTACAGGTTACTAATGGTTTGTGTATTTCAGTTAGTATGTGTCTGGACTTCTCTGGAATCTTCAAGGGACACATTATGGCTTTCATAATACAGAAATACTTTGTACTTAGTGACATTCAATTCTATTTTATGTAGAACGGTTGAATTCTGCATCCGCCTGTTTTGACAGGTTACACTACATGTTTCTATGCAGCCAAAGAAAGCTTAGCATGGCTATGCATGGGCACCCTCTCACACAAAACCCAGCACTCAGCATTCAGGATTGTAAAAGCTTCCCATAGGAGTGACTGATGAGTTTATATATGTCAGTGACAAAAGAAAAGAAAAAGAAGTACGCTTGATTTACATTAGAGATATACAGACCTGAAAGACTATGCATGTAAATCCATGAAATCTTTTTTGAAGGTATGGAAGAAGGCAGTGAAAGGGTGTTTAGAAGCAATACTGTCCAGCATAAAATGTGCATAATTGTTCTTTTTGTTCACTCTAAACACATCTTTTGGATTATGACCATGGAATAGTGGTATAACTATATTATTGATTAAATTGTCAGACGTCTACCTTAGTGATAGTGGAATTACCACTACTTTTTAGACTACCATTGAACAATAATGTGTTGAGGGTTGGTATTGCTTGTTCACCTTCAAAGAGGAGGAAGATTTAAATTTATATTTCAACACCTTAACAAAATATTTGCTCGATTTGAAAAAGAATATTAAGTAGGAATATTAGAGGAAGTCTGGCCCAACTCTAAAAGTATTGTGCAAATCGTGACAGCTGAAGGAAGTGTGTCTCAACATTACTTCTTATGATAATCCGGACACAACACTACATCGCAGGAGTATGCAAAACATCTAATTAGACATCTTGCATGCGATAACACCTTTACTTTAAGACATATATTTTGTATATTTGTAACCAGTAAAAGATAACCAGGATGTTACATTTGGTTTTATACATTCAAGGTGGACCCATCTGTGGCATTTGAAACACTAGAGTGTGACACCTTATTTATCATTGAAATGTTAAAGTCAAACCTGATGACTCCTTTAGGTCCATTGCAATTTTCAGTCGGTAATTCCCCAGAAATATTATAATAGTAAAAATCTGGGCAACTGGCTGCTGCGTTAGGTAGCATTCTGCAAACTGAAAACATAATAACAAATGTATATGTTGAGCAAAAGTCGAACCTGAATGTTAATGTACATAAAAAACAATTAATCACAAAAGGTTTCAGGTTGAAAAGCAATCATAGGTTTCAGAGCAGAGAATTTCAGTACACACATTGATGGGGAATTATTACTTAAAGATAGGTAACGGTATTAGGAATGAAAATATACATACATTTGGTCTTGAGAAACATATTTTTGAGAGGCAGGCATTGATTACCTGTAAAAATATATGAAAGCACATGAGCTTCTAAAGAGGAACCAAGATGTACATCATACGCTATTAGCCATAGTATACACAATTTACATGTAGCAGAAACTAACTTTATTAACTATCCATTGGTTCATTTTAAGTGACCAAAAAGAACTGTTGTATATTTTAAAGCTCCACACTATTGCTTCCAAATGTTTTTTTTACTGGTTTCTTCTACACATTCAAATCTTTTTTCAGGAATATAGTTTGACTAGATGCTGCATATGGATAATGTGGTGTAGCTGATACAGGTGCTGAAGATGGAACAGGTGATGAAGATGAAACAGGTGATGAAGATGGAACAGGTACTGAAGATGGCATAGGTGCTAGTGAATTATCACTTGTCATGCTTCCTGCATAATTAATTATGAAAAGTTTTGAAAAGTAACATTTCTTAAAGAAGAAATTAGTTTAACAACCTACCACAAACCTTTCTCAAACACAAAAAGCTAATTAAAAATACTTTTCTTACATTAATGTCATTTGTAAAATATGTTGTGTGCAGAAAGACATAATCACGTACTGTTCTTCAACCTATTAACTTTTCACCTATATAGGAGAGAATTACACCAGCCAATAAAAAAACATTACTATAGACATTCAAATTATATGCCAATACTGAAAAAATTATGCTACTGTCAATAGAGATTTTTTTAGATAGTCTACGCAATTCATGCTGCTGGAATTTAATGAAACCGTCAGGATACACATTACAGCTTATATAATCTAGAAGCTCTTAGTACTTAGTGGCATCCATTTCTATGGAAAATGAAGATAAACGGGAAAAAACGTTAAAAGAAAAGCATTATAGATGTAAAGAACAAATTTTACATGCTCACATTCAAGTATAAAGACATAAATGACTATAAAGGTGTGTGAATATATAATTAGTAAAACAACTGTCACCCCGTCTTCACAGCTCAATACGCCCACAAAGTTTAAGCGAGGGATACAGAGTACAGTCCATACAAAGGGACGGGTAAGGCCTGCAAAATGGATGCAGTTTGAAAACATGGCAGTGTTAGAAAGGGCGCTCAGGCACTGCAGTGCCAAGCCAGACTTTTATATTTAGAGTTACTTGTGTGGGTGGTACAATTACTGCTGCAGGCAGACTAGTAGCATGTACATGAGCAGCCCTGGTATATATATATAGTATACTTTACTATCAAGAGTAACATAAATACGACACAGAAATTCATGCACACACAATTAATTAAAAAAAGGTCTAGGAGGGCCCTGTGATGCAGAAGGAAATATTCCAATCCACCATATATTATCAATAAGAATAGAGGCCTGGGAAGGCCACGTGAGGCAGCAATAAATATTAAAAGTCATGGGAGGATTAGGAGGGAGCAAATACGATGAAGCACAGAGCACGTGGCGCACAAAAGTAAAGCAAAACAGCTGGGAGGGGCACGTGACGAAGTAAAAAATAATACTAATATGAACGCACAAATTGTAACAATACTGGCTAAAGCGCTTAACAGTACAAAAATACGACACAGAAATTCATGCACGCACAATTTATTTAAAAAAGGCCTAGGAGGGCCCCGTGACGCAGAAGGAAATATTACAATCAACCATATACGATCAAAAAAGAATAAAGGCCTGGGAAGGCCACGTGAGGTAGCAATAAATATTAAAAGTCATGGGAGGATAGAAAGGTGCAAATACGATTAAGCACAAAGCATGTGCCGCACAAAAATAAACCAAAACAGAGCTGGGAGGGCCATGTGGCGCAGTAAAAAAATTAACGTACTATTTATAACAATACAGGCTAAAGCACGTGACACAGTTCAAAAATACTAAAGAGAAATTCATGCAAGCACAATTTATTTAAAAAAGGCCTAGGAGGGCTCCGTGACGCAGAAGGAAATATTACTATCAATCATATACGATCAATAAGAATAGAGGCCTGGGAAGTCCACGTGAAGTAGCAATAAATATTAAAAGTCACAGGAGGATTAGGAGGGAGCAAATACGATGAAGCACAAAGCATGTGACGCACAACAATAAAGCAAAACAGAGCTGGGAGGAGCATGTGACGCAGTAAAAAAATAATACTATTATGAACGCACAATTTATAACAATACAGGATAAAGCACGTGACAGTTCAAAAATAACAAAAAAGAAATTCATGCACCCACAATTTATCTAAAAAAAGTCCTAGGAGGGCCCCGTGACGCAGAAGGAAATATTACGATCCACCATATATGATCAATAAGAATAGAGGCCTGGGAAGGCCAAGTGAGGTAGCAATAAATATTAAAAGTCACAGGAGGATTAGGAGGGAGCAAATACGATGAAGCACAGAGCATGTGGCGCACACAAAAAAAAGCAAAACAGCTGGGAGTGGCACGTGACGCAGTAAAAAAATAATACTATTATGAACGCACAATTTATAACAATACAGGCTAAAGCACGAAACAGTTAAACAATACGACACAGAAATTCATGCACGCACAATTTATTTAAAAAAGGCCTAGGATGGCCCCGTGATGCAGAAGGAAATGTTACCATCAACCATATACGATCAATAAGAATAAAGGCCTGGGAAGGCCACGTGAGGTTGCAATAAATATTAAAAGTCACGGGAGGATAGAAGGGTGCAAATACGATGAAGCACAAAGCAAGTGGCACAGAAAAAGAAAGTAAAGCAGAGCTGGGAGGGCCACGTGACGCAGTAAAAAAATAAAACTATTATGAACGCACAATTTATAACAATACAAGCTAAAGCACTTGATACTTCAAAAATACGACACAGAAATTCATGCACGCACAATTTATTTAAGAAAGGCTAGGAGGGCCTTGTGATGCAGAAGGAAATATTACGATGAACCATATTCGATCAATAAGAATAGAGGCATGGGAAGGCCACGTCGGGTAGCAATAAATATTAAAAGTCACGGGAGGATTAGAAGGGAGCAAATACCATGAAGCACAAAGCACGTGGCGCACAAAAATAAAGTAAAGCAGAGCTGGGAGGGCCACGTGACGAAGTAAAAAAATAATACTATTATGAACGCACAATTTATAACAATACAGGCTAAAGCACGTAATAGTTGAAAAATACGACACAGAAATTCATGCACGCACAATTTATTTAAAAAGGCCTAGGAGGGCTCCGTGATGTAGAAGGAAACATTCCAATCCACCATATACTATCAATAAGAATAGAGGCCTAGGTAGGCCATGTGAGGCAGCAATAAATATTACAAGTCACGGGAGGATTAGAAGGAAGAAAATATGAAGAATCACAAATAAACCACAACAGAGGTGGGAGGGCCACGTCACGTAGTAAATAACAAATAATATCATGCAGGTACAATTTACAGTGGAGGCTGATGTTGTGACGGCTTTTCTTACCTATGCTTCTGTCGTCTTTTATCTTGTCTTCAAAGGCTGGGACTTTGGCTGGGCCTGGGGTGGACTGGGCTTGGGCGCCGCCGCCTCCGCACCTATGGTGGTCTGGTTGGGCGGCAGCAGCAGTGACACCATGACGAGTGTCACAAGTCCTCCTCCGCTCGAGCAAACAGTTTGTGGTAAAATCATAAATGACAGTCTGTCTGTCACCGCAGCACAGGCAGGCAAAAAAGAGCGTGCTCACGTCACTTCCCGCATTATATGGGAACCGCGGGGGCTGACCAAACCAAGCCCAGGGCTATCATTGGTAGCGTTTTTGTGGTCTACAAGAATGACGGCCCTGGGGATCTCCCATTGGCTAATATATTGGCTTCCAGGCTGTGTGATAGCAAGAAAACTAGGTGGTGGCATCTGAGGAGTGTGGGCGGGCATGCACCGCACATATGCAAGTGTGGCGGGGTTATCATGTGCACAGAGGCAGGCCCAGAATCGGATCTCCAATGAGTGACCACTTCTAATCATTCTCCTAGCGCACCCTGTGCTCTGATTTGACACTGAGAGGGTGATCGACCCATACTTTGGACTGCTAATCATACTCAGCGCGTACCCGCGCATACGCTACGAATGCGCTTTGACGTTATGTGTCGCATCAAAGCTTCCATGTGATGTCGTGTATGGTGCCCTGTATGCGCTAGGAGCCAATGTTATTAATTGTTTAAAAACATATCTTTATGTATTTAATGTACATACTAAGGGAAGACATTATCTGGGATAATTATGAAAATATTTTTTTTTTACTTTTAACAATTGTATATTACTTGTAAAAGCAATTACACAAATTGCGGTGGAACGTCATGCGTACTCGCATCGTAAGAGCACCGTAAGCGTATGCAAAGCCATATGACTTAAAAGAAGAGATTTAAATGGTTCAGAACACTTCCTATTGCAACTGTTGAAAGTTCCATCCCATTTTATTCATTCTACTTTGACTTTCTAAGAAGAAGCATCTCTTCTGAGAATCCTGTCAAATAGAAGGAAGATCACCATAATAATAGCAATGGACTCATCTTCCAGCCATTCTTCAGAGGGAGATTTCATTCCTGAAGAACCTCCAAAGAAGAGAAAGAAGCTCTAATTTGGAAGTTTTTTACTTTCCCTGAAGGGCAAAAAAAGGTTAATGCTCCAAAAGTAACCTGTACAATTTGCCAAACAACTCTTTTAAGGGGTGATCCATCTAAAAAATACTCCTTTGGCACAGCAAATATGGTGCGACACGTGAAGAACTTGCACCCCAATACGTTGCTCGAGCTGCAACACGGAGGGTGCAGGATAACCCACCTGCTGCTGCACCAAGCACATCAACTGCAGCAGCATTTGCAGCAAGCAGTCCACACCCACAAATTGATCCTGATTTTGGTGAAGTTAAAATTCTATGCATTTATTGCGATAAACTTTTGTGTTATGGGGAACAGTCTATTGACCTGACAAAACGCAGGAAGCAGGAGCATAGCTGGCCTCGACATTATTTTATTTTTTTCATTCTTTTGTCCCCGGTAGACACATTTTGGGTTCCAGTTCAATTTTTTGGGTTTTAAAAAAAAACTTGTTTACAAAACTCAAATAAAATAGAAAACTAAAAACACAAAAAAAGCCAGTTCTTTTTAGAACTACCTACACTGGTCAAAGAAAGAACTATATTTTTATATTAGTGTATGAAAGTTTCTTCGAATGAATGTGTAGTTCATAAATGAATACATGAATACATTAATAGTGTATGGTGAATGTGAAAGTGCAGAACTATAAGGAACTGCAAGCAGTTTACCTATAGTATACTGTAGTACCTCTGAAGCACTTGAATGTAACATATGCACATAAATATGTTACAAGTCTATGCTTCAATTTGCACTGCTGGTGAAAATGCCTGGATGAATTTCCATGTGTTAAGGATGGATTTACAACCCCTTGTGCCTCTTTTAACACAGCTGTTGCATCACTTTTGTGATGCACTGGTCGTGCAAAAGATGTGCCATGCTGTGTAGTATTTACAATGTGACACGTCTGGAAGGTGCATCACTTTTATAAAGCCCTGAGCCAGAAGGAGGTGATATCACAGTACACAATAACTGGCATATCTCTGAGGGATGTACCAGGTATTGTACATCTGCTGATTAGTGTTTTAATGTGTATAGATAAGCACAAAGTGCTGTATGGTCACTACAATACTGAAACAGAAGTGTGATAGTGTTTACTGGAAGTGTAAGGATACAGATTGGGGAATTGAAGATATAAAAGAAAAGTTTCCCGGTGCATAGAACACTACATGCATAGTCTATGGGGGTTTTCTCAGGAACTACTAAACGGATTTACACCATTTAACAAAAAGCCCAATCTGCGAACTGAACTCTACCTCTCTGCCAAATTTGGTGTAATTACGTTAGGGTACGCGTACGGTACGATTACACCAAAAAAGACAATGAAAAATTAATTATATAGAATTCAATGTTAATACATTGTAGAAAAAAATTATCAAAAAAATAATTTGCAATTTAGTTTTATTATTTTACAATAAGAATATGAAATATAATTAAAAAAATAAAATAAATGTAAATATTTATATTAAAAATGTAAGAAATTAGTATAAAAAGAAAGAAATATAATAATTAATACATTTAAAAATGTTCATTTACATAACCTTTGCAGTTCACTGAAAAAACCATAGGTTTCACACACGTTACAGTTAGGAATTAGCATTTAAAAAACCTTGAAAATTCACTGAAAAAACCATAGGTGTCACACATGTTATAGTTAGCTGGACATTTCACCCATACAAAACCTTTCAAATTCCTCTGTTATAGTTAGTTCAGCTAACTATAACTTGCGCGCCCGTAATGAACTACATAGATGAGTATCGGTGTGTAACAGGATGTATAGGTGTATGAGTACATTTGATGAGTTTGTACATGTCTGAGTGACTATATAGAACTGTTGGTGAATGAATGGATGTGTATGTAGATGTTGGTATTACTGAATAGGTTGTTGTAACTGGTATTGGTATCTACATTTTTTAGAAAACTAGTTTATATTTTTGAATGTGTGTATATCAAAGTCTAAATTACGATGAGAGGAGACCTGCCACTCTGTCACAAGGATGATGTCATCAGTGATGTCATTTGAGATGTCATCAGTGATGTCATGAGTGATGTCACTGACCATGTCATGAGTGATGTAATATGTGACGTCATCAGCAGTGCATTGTGGGCGCACGAGTTATATGTCGTAAAACAAATCCCGACCACTGATCTCGCAGGGGAACCAAAAGAATATCTTTCAGTAACGAGCCATCAACACACAGACTTGTGTGAGCAGTTGAAAGTTTTTTATTGCAAAATTACAGGACGGCTGTCCTCCATGACGCGTTTCGCACCGCGGACGGAGCTTGATCACATGACACGCCTCGGCAAGCTGTGCAATTTTAAAGTGTATTAAAGCCCAAACAACCAAAGAAAAAAGGCTGAAGGGCAGCAATAGATTGAAAATAAAGTATAACGACAGGTAATGACACAGAGAGGTTGAATAGAAGCAAGAAATGCACAAAAATACTAACTCGACATAGATATTCAGTGCTCAAATGTAAATTTCATAAAGAAAACAGCAATCCATCAGAGATAAAAATTATGGCAAGTGCCCCTAAATCACTACTAATATTTACAAACACAGTAATAAATAATCTTTACGAGTTGCTGCAATATAGAAACATGAGCTAAGCCAGAGAATAAAGTGCAAATGCAGAAAATTCAAAGACAAAAGTTTGATATGTCTATGTCAGTGCAAATTCGAGACAATAAAGTGCTTTAGATCGTGTCTAAAAACCTCTCCAAAAGGTCAACAGTATATTCAGCGAAGCCAAATTTCATGTTGCCAAATCTGATGGTGTCAACCCATACGAGTCGTAAAGTGCAAAAATCTGATTGAAAAACAAAATAAGAAAAATGTATATACACAAACACATAAACAGTATAGCGGAAGCTATATGTCTTAAACCTACAATGCAAATTATAGACTTGTAATGCAAATACAGAAATGTTTGCATTGGTGCCTTGGCTAAAATTATTCAAGAACAGGACTGTCAAATTTTAAGTAAAGCATGATAGGCAATGCAAAATTCCGAAAGTGAGATGGAACAATAGATTTACAAAAAGTTATTAAGATCTTCAGTCACGTTTAACCCATTTGGCACCATAGTATCCAATAGCAATATAAAATGTGTTTCCTTCTGCCTGAGAAGTTTTTCACGGTCCCCCCCCCCGTCCGGGATTGGGGACTGAACCCAGAACAGTGAATTCAAAATCTTTGTTTATTGCTATGCACAGCTTTGAAATGTCGAGCTACTGGATAGTCACTATCCGAGTTGACAATCGCTCGGACGTGCTGCAAAATGTGTTTGTTCACTGGAAGTTTAGTACTACCTATGTACTCTAAATTACAAGTGCATTTCAGTTTATTGATGACAAATTCTGAACGACAGGTTAAGTACTCTGGAATGGCTATTTGTTTTTCACTAAAAGCAGTTTGATAGTGATATATATACCACAGCAGTGAAAATAAATGCAGCCCAATACCATGTTATTAGGAGCAACTGTACTAATACACACAATGTGCACATTTTTTATTAAAATGAAAAGATTACATTTTTGCACCAGAGAAGGGTAAAATATCCATGAGAAAAACACTTTATTGCCTCACATATTACATGTAACAATTACGAAACACCTCCACTAATAGCCAGGGGGTCTCTTCACTATGTTTATTTTACCATATTACCCAAATATTCCCCTTTGTATCCTGGTTCTGATTAAATACCTTTTGGCTAAATAAGTATGCATGAAAAATACTAAAGCATAACCAAATGCAGATACATCGATTATGATAGTCATCCTATAGTCTGTCTGTCTATCTATCTATCTATCTATCTATCTATCTATCTATCTATCTATCTATCTATCTATCTATCTATCTATCTATCTATCTATCTATCTATCTGTCTGTCTGTCTGTCTGTCTGTCTGTCTGTCTGTCTGTCTGTCTGTCTGTCTGTCTGTCTGTCTGTCTGTTTGTCTCTCTGTCTGTGAGCCTGCCCGCATGTCTGTCTGTCTTTCCAACTATCTTTCTGCCTATCTGTCTGTCTGTCGGCCTGTCTAAAAAGTTGGACAGATTAGAGATTGCAGAGATGAATTGAAGCTTAGTCTCATACACATGTTAGTGGGGGGCAGGTTTAAGAAGAACAGCAAGATGGGACTGCTAGCCATTATTACACAAATGACTTATCTAAATTGAAGGAGATCCTCTAGACATGTACAGTCTTTGGGAGAGAGTTGCACAGCTTGAAATGATTATAATATATCCTGATGGGAACTGACATTTTTGGAATGAAGACTCTATCAAAGCCTGTTAGAAATATGATGTGCTGTCCAACTTCATTTAAAACGATGTAAATGAAAAGGTGGGCTGTACCAATCTACATTATACCCTATGAAACTTGTAATAATTTAGATGGAATATCCCATCGCCAAACTTGAAATCTGGTCCATTTACATGCTTAAGGGTTTAACTCCTATGGGAATCCAGAGCCTTTTTCTTCACTTAGCGACTGCTATTACACTTCAGAGCTGTGCAACCTGCTACTCTTCCTTCAGCAGCTTACAATTCCTGTTAGTGAATATGTCCATGCTAGTGCTTGCGAGTATTGGTGACAGTGGATATGGCTCCACTGTCTCAAACTTTAAAACTGGTTTAAATGGTTTCCCAGGTTGTTCTCCAGACATAGCCTTTCTGCTGAGTAAGGCAATTCACTGCAGGTAACACTGGAACTTTCTTCATTGTGGTGCATCCACAACAAAGACACACTAAAAGTGTGATGTTTCTGCACCTGGCTGACTTCAGCTGAACTGAAAGATTACAGAAGGATAGACAAAGAGCCTGCCCCCCTTCTACTTGCCCTTACTTTTTCATCTGTGTGCCCCTGCGCACCCCCCTTGCTCTCCGTGGTTAACTTGCTACCTTTGCCCCCCTTCTGCCTACCCTCTTTTCTAGGTCTGTGTGTGCTCACTCCTCCTGACTGCCCTCCATGTTAAATTGCTGTCACTGCCCATCTCCCCATTGTCCTCCATTCTTTATGTGTGCAACTGTCCCTTATTGTCCGCCCTCCATGTTCAATTGTACTGCCCCTGCCCATGTTGGACTTCCTTCTAATGTCAGCTTGCTACTACTGACACTAATTCTTGCCCTCTGGTCTCCAGTTACTGACCCCTCCCCCTCCCGCCTGCCCTCTATGGCCCATTGGGCTGACCCTACGCATGCAGGCCTGATAGCGATGGTCACATTACTGTCCCTATTTTCTTCCATCTGCCTTCCATTTTTCTGCTTCATGTTCCTGCCCCATTCCATCAGTCCGCTGTGGACAGCTTACTGCCTCTGCCGGCCTGCTCTACATGGCCACCTTGCCACCCCTGCTCCTCTCCTCCCTGCCTTTTGATCTCTATCTGCTAGCCCCTTCCTTATCCCTCGTTCCTTCCAAGGTCCATTGTGCTGCCCCCCCAGGCCTTTCCTTTATGGTCAGCTTTCTGCTCCTGCCCCTCCTCACTGCCCTCCATTGTCTAAGTCTGTCCCTGCCCCCTCCATCCTATCTCGCACTGCTGCTGCCCGTTCTGAATATCATTTGTGCTTAGCTCGCTGTTGTCCAAATCCATGTCCCTTCCTCCTCCCATTCTGCCTGAACTGATGTGCTGTCACTGTCCCTAATGCTATTCCTCTCTGCTTAGCTTGTAGTCCCTGTCCCTGATGTCTGGCTCCATGCCCATACCCACCTTCCATGGCCCATTGCGTTGCCCCTTGAACCTGCTCTGCATTGGAAGTTTGCTGCCCCTGCCTGCTCCTCCCTGCCCCATTGTCTGTGTGCCAGCACTGTCTCCTCACTCCTGCTTCCCCCTGCTCTCCATGTTCCAATGAGGTGCCACTACCCCTTCGGCCTACCCTGCACAGTCAGTTGTGCTTCCACTGCCTCTCCCACCTATCCAGTATGGTCAGCTTATTGCCCCTGTCTTTGTCTTTGCCCTCTCCCTACCTGCCTTTCATCATGTTCATGCTCTATTCCCTCCCTCCCTTGATCCATTGTTCTACCACTGCCCCTTCGCTGGACTTGCGTGGTCTGTTGCGCTTCCATTGCCCTACCTGCCTGCCCTGCCTGGTCAGCTTGCTGCCATTGCCCCCTCACCCATACTCTCTGGTGACTGGGTCAAGCCACTACTCCCTCCCTTCTGCCATCCATGTCCTTTGTCCTGTCTCGGTGAGCATGTTTTGCTGCCAATTACACTCCCACCTACAATGCATGGCTCATTGTGCTGCCACTGCCTCTCCCACCACCCTGCATGTTCAGTTTGCTGTCCATGCCTTCAATCCCCCACACTAAATTTTCCATGTGTATGCCCCTGCCCCATTCTCTTGCCCTCCATGGTCTGTTGTTCTACAACCTCCCTGCCACTTGCCCTGTATGGTCTATTGTGCTGTAATAAGGCCTGCTGCTTGCCCTATGAGATCAGATTGCTGCCCTGCAACCTCCCTTCAACCCTCCATTGTCTGAGTCTGTGCCCTTTCCTCATTTCTCATGCCTGTTATGGTAAGTTGTGATGCCATTTACCCTCTCCTCTCACCTCTATGGTTCTTTGTGCTGCCACAGCATCTCTCACCAGTCCTGCATCACCCTTGCCATGTTCTCCCCTGCCCTACTTGGTCTGTTGTTCTAATACTGCCCCTCTTGCCTGACCTGCATAATCTGTTGTGCTGCCACTAAAGCGTGGTCAATGTGCGTTCTCTGGCCTTGCTCCCCCCTACCTCTGATGTCTAAGTCCATGCCCCTGCACCCTCCTTCCCAAGAGTGTTCTAATGAAGAACTAAAGCATTAACTTTCTGTTTTTATGACTAAAGTGTGACACTTATTAAGTTAACTTGATGGAATTAAAACTGTGAAAGCTAAAGTATGTCCTTTAGGAATTAACAAAATTAAGGTTAGTTTCTCATAGAAATTATGGTTACTGCTCTACAAAGCTAAAATGAGAAGACATTGTCCAACTACTTATCAAAGGGCTTATAGATTAGTTGCTATTTTTATATCAAATTGATTACTTGATTATTGTTTCCATGAGTTAGGTAAGCTGTTTGCACACTTCTATCATTGGGCTGTATTTGGACTATATTTGGGGGAGGGTCTATTTGGGCTACATGTGGGTTCCTTTTTCTCGGGCAGCCATCTTGGCAGACATTTTTGTTATCTATCCCCCTATTTCTTCATTTACAGCAGTATCCTCTGTATGCCATGCTTTCAGTTTTACAGCTTTGATTCCAACAAGCTGGCATGTCACACTTTTGTCATACATACAGAATGTTTGCATCTGTTTGCTTATTAAATACTGTGGTAAATCAGCTGATGATCGTCAGGGAGTTTCCTAGTAGGCTGCTGCCAGTGTTGAAAGTACATGTTTTAGTCTGCATGTCAGCATGCTCTCTGCCAAATTTGATGTCATCTTGTTCAAGCTTTTGTTTCTAAAATGATATCTAGAAAATCTACAATGGGCACTACACCCAACAACAAACGTACCAAAATGGGAAAAAAAAGTAACAAAAAAGTTAGTATCTGCCCTCCCTCAGACAACAAACATTTTTCAAAGTACTATATTGAACATATTTGATTTTTTCCCTAAAAAGCAAAGGTTCCAAAGAGAATGAATACAGCTGATATTGCAGACAAAAAGAGAGTGTTGCTTTCCCTTCAAAATCCATATCCAAAATGACGCGGCTTAACAGAGCAGAGGGAGAAGTCATCAGTATAGGAAGAGGATACAGCAACTGTATGTATAGCAGCCTACCAGTCTCTTTGTGCATTTCTTCCAGTTAAAAAAAAGGAAAAATCCATTTCTATTTGAAATGCTTGTTTCACAATCAAAAAATTGCCTAAGCAGTGCTCTCTAGCAAATATCAACCTAAATTGTTTTGTGACCACTTCCGTTAATGACCTGCAACTCTTGCTGGGGGAAGGCAGCTTATGTTCTTACCAATTGCATTGTTTCCACACTTCTCATGTTTCCATTGTACCAGCTTTTTGTTAAGTCAGATGACATATTGGCATAATCACACATACATTTTGTCACAAAATCTGTGTTTACTACGAACGAAGTGAAATATTTGTGCTGTCGTTCAGTATGAGTACAATACCCTAAGGAGTTGGCACACAGTCACACAAAGGATTGCAATTGATTTTACCCATAAATGTCATCATTACACACAACAGACATTTCAATAGATAATACAAAGTACATCTAAACAGCACATCCTTAATACAATTCAAATTCATGATCAGTCCATTAAAGTCTTTGCAGCAAACATAGAAACCGTAGTAGAAAAATACCAATGCATACTATTATTATATAATTCATAAGCAGCAGCAGAAATAAAACCTACTTTTCCATCATTAACATTGAGAATAGCTCCAACAATGGATTCAAATTCATAATCATAGAACCCCAGAAGCTAAAACCATATTCTTAAGCTAGATCAAAAAGTGTATATGAATGTTCATAAAGTGCAAGGTCATAAAGACACAGACGTTGTTACATAGAAGCAGCATTTCCATCACACCTTTAAATATTTAAATACCAATAGATCTATAAAGTGCAAGTGGATAATAAATATATATTTCCAGTGGTACCAAAAAAATTCCATATTGACTGATGGCCAAGAATTGAACACTCCAGCAGATATTCCTTTGGCCTTTTGTATCGGAAGCAAAGCCCCTGCTTTGCGGTGTTCCATAGGGCTCTATATATATATTTCCAGTGGTACCAAAAAAAAAATTCCATATTGACTGATGGCCAAGAATTGAACACTCCAGCAGATATTCCTTCGGCCTTTTGTATCGGAAGCAAAGCCCCTGCTTTGCGGTGTTCCACAGGGCTCTGCACTTAGCCCTGTATTCTTTAATATCAACATTACCCCGCTCGCAAAGTTGGCTGAAGACTTGGGGGTGAGAGTGATCTCTTACGCTGATGACTCTCAGCTTGTGTTTTCCTTTAGAGATCATTCTGACGGCAGCTTGGCCAATTTTCGTTACTGCCTTATTAACATCTCCTCCTGGATGACGTCTAACAATCTTAAGCTTAATACGGATAAGACAGAAGTCTTGTTTTTTAATCAGATGTCCCCTCTCCCCGCTGTGCTATGTTGGCCGGCGGAGCTTAATCCCCTTCCTGCTTCAGCTCAAACAGCTCGTAATTTGAGCTTTGAATTTGACAACGTCCTATCATGTAAAACCCATATTAATAAAGTGACGTCAGCCTGTTTTGGCAAACTTCGCATGATCAGAAAGATTTTTCCATATCTACCTCTTGACTCACGTAGGATGGTTGTTCATGCCCTGATTACCTCTCATTTAGATTATTCAAATAGCCTGTATGTAGGGGCTCCAGCATACCAGATCCATCAGCTGCAAATCGTGCAGAATGCGGATGCTAGGCCAATTGGTAACATCCCCTGCCGCCACTCTATTTCCCCATACTAAAGGAAGCTGCATTTGCTGTCAGTGACCCGACATATTTAATTTAAAGCAATGGTCTTTGCTTTTCGGACCCTTAATGCCGTGGCCCCGTTTATCTGCAAAATAGGCTGAAACTTGTTCATTCAATTAGAAATCTCAGCTCTAACAATCTCCGTCTGCTTACCACCCATCGGTTTCATCGGTCCAGAATGGGAGGCAGGTTTTTACGGTAGGGACCGCTAAACTCTGGAACAGCCTCCCACTAGAGCTTTGGCTGGTTTCATCGGAATCACTGTTTCGTAATAAATTGAAAACTTGGCTGTTCTCCTGTCCCTGGTCGCTGCCTTCTGTATTAATAGTTTGCTGTCTAGCTGCTGCCATCATTAGTCTTAGGTCGCTGTCTGCAGTGCCGGGACAACCCCGTTGGGGGTAGCCGTGCGCTTTATAAGCTTCTAAATGAATAAATAAATAAATATCAACAGATAAGAACCTCGAGCACATCAAACGCCACCAACTCTACCTTTCCCCACCTTCACTACTGACCAGCTGGTCCTTTCATCCATGGAGAAACCGGGCCCATATCCTGGAACCCCACTGAGGTTTCTTATGCCTTTTTAGCATTTATATAGGGATATTTCCTTAACCCTGGGCTTAGATGGCGTAGTAGCACTACGCGTAGCTACCTGAAGTGCACTTTGTGCTATGCACGCTACACGTAGCTACGTGAACTGCATAGTGCGGTAGGGAAAATGCTGTTCACACTGATTGCACAGTGCCGGATGCTTGTCCTCACTGTGCAACCATTGCAAATGGCATCTTGCCTAGTGCAAGCGGTCGTTTTCTGCTTTGTACTCAAACGGCAGCCTTCGCAACGCAGACTGGTAGTTTCTCATTGCGAGCTGTTGCGAGCATAGGCGACCACTCGCACTGAGAATCCTGACCTCCGCGTGTTGAGAATCTCGCTGGGAGATTTATTTTCCACGCTCGCGATCAGCAATTTGATGTTGCTGATCGCGAATGAGGAAAAAGACTTGCCGGGATGTTGATTTTGCTGGCTCGCGGTCACCAACTTGACGTTGAGGATCGCGAGCAAGCAAAAAATGCCCGCTACACGTTTTTGCACTGTGCTACGTGCAAGTTGCATAGCGCAAATTACGCACGCTCCACGAGCACAGCGTAGTACTACGCCCAGGGTTCATTTTCTTATGATAGATTGCCAACAACCTTGACCTCCACAATCAAAATGTTGGGGGGTCTGGACTTAGCAATTGTGTTGCAATGCATAGCCCGGCAACTGACATAGCCACAAATATATGCCGCGAGCCTCAAAGCATCATTGTGCTATTAATTACTCCTAAAATCATCAATGCAAGGGTAATTCAAACCTGCCCACCAATAATTTACCCCATAAACCTCCCAGTCTCCTGCAGAGATAGTTGGGGCATGAGAAAACATTTGGATAATTTTAGAGTACTCAAAACCACACCTATTACATTTGCCATTGAACCTACCACCCCACTTTCCTCCGTTTGCCGGTGTGATATAAATAAACAATAGCCTTAAAATGCTGGCTTCTCAAACTGTTCATTAACAGCACTCTGTTACCTAGAACCAACAACTCATGGAAATAAAGTCCCTCCACACCAAATCTAGCCTCCCACTTAGAGTTTTGCAACTCTACATCATCTTGTAATACTTGTATCAATTACCGTAGACTATGCCAATCCCAGCTTTTTGCCTCATTGCCTCAACTACAGGGGTCCCAGCCATCGTGTTTGCATCCTTCATATTTTTAAAAAGAATGTATTGGAGCTGCAGAAATTTTAAAAAGTCACCCTTGGCCATCTCAAATGTCATAACGGAGCAAAAAGTCCATCAGAGTACATATCCCCTAAAGCTGTTAGAGCCTCTGTGCCCAACTATATGTTATTGCATCCTGAAACACAGATGGAACAACTGACAGACATCGTAGGTGTGTAGAGATTGATCTTGGGGAATTCCAGTTTTTGCTTGACTTTAGCCCAGACTATATATGCAGCTTTTAAGATCTTAAACCTAGTTTTCTTGGAATAGTTAGGTTTGCTGTGTAAACAAGATATGAAGACTTCAATCTAGCTTCACAACATTACCTGGCATTTCTAAGTCACCTGTTTTTTTCATTCTTCTCTTAGTCATCACAATCTGAGATGGAGTACTCACCTGCCTTTTTTATACTTGAAGTTGTTCCTCCTCTACTATTTCTAGTGCAGTAATTTCTTCACATGCAGTAGGGAAAGCTTCAACAAAAAGGTTAAAAAAACTCCATCTCCTACTAAAGCTACTTCTTCAGTTTCCCTGGAACTTATTTTCAAGCATATTAGAGCACTATACCCTTGCATAGAGGAGACCATTGCAAAATCCAGTGCCTCAGTGATAACTGGTCGACCTCGAGGAGAGGATGGTATCAGCTGAACAATGCATTTCGGACCTCATTAATTCAGCTCATAGAGTTCCACACCTTCAGTTTCATACCTTCTTGCTTCAAAAGCAGGTTGAAGATTTAGAAACAGAAATCGCTGGAATAAATTAAATATTTATGGTTTTCTGGAAGGAATCTGACCCAGTCTTTTATTGTTAACCTTACATCCTAAACTATTAAATCTGCCAGATTTTTCTCTTTTGAACATACAACGTGCTCATAGACTTGGTCACAAGCCTATTGCAGCATCCACTTCCCAAAAACTTCAAGGTGTTACACTTTATTTTCTTGAATACACAGATCTGCTTAAAGTTTTATCAGCGGCTCATCCTAGAAAACAAATATTTTGGACAAGCAATACTTATACTTTTTTCCAGGATTACGCTAAAAATATGGCAGACAGGTGCAAGGACTTTCTCTGTTTAAGACCTGCACTCCATTCTCTTGGAGCCTATTTTGGTTTGTTTCACCAATGCCTTTTGAAGGTCACCTATAACAACAAAACTTTTGAAATGTACACCTACCAGTCCTTGCCCGTCTGCAAGCTTTTCTCCAGGAGTATAAAGTAGTATTCATGAACACTTCCAAACCTACCAAGACTTGAAATATATTCTGTATTATTGTTAGTGTAGCCTGTTATCCCTTTTTGAGGCGTTTTGTTCCTGCTATACACATGCTGTTACAATGACCTTCTCACTTTACCTCAATATCTATTTATAAATTGTTCTATAATGCCCATCTTAATTTTCTCTTTACAGAAGTCTGTTCCCCAACTAGGTCTCCCTCAACATCACCTTTCTCCACTTATGTTGTCTCCCTGGGCCTCAGATGTGTCATCCTTCCATAGGGTCTCACCTTCCCCCGTCTTCTTTGAAAATATTTGACAGCATCTCTCTTATTCCTGTTCTACAATCATTTTTTATCCCTTTGTCTTTCTGTGATTCTCAACTTATCTACCACCTTATTCTTTCTGTGCATAATTCCCTTCCTTTTTGTGAAATATGGCTCCCTCTCCCTTTGCCTCCTTCCTCTCCCCTGTTATTTCATGCCCTTTTCACTTTGGCTCACCTTATATGTTTTTAGTGCATGCTCAAATAACCTTTCAGAATTTTTAAATATATGTTATTAACACTTTTATCTTGTAATGTCAGGTGTTTGGGTTCATCAGTTAAGCTTCAGAGGGTTTTATCCCAATTATTACATTTTAATTGCTGATATTGCCCCTAAACTGAATCTCTAAAATTGAAGAGAGGGTAGCTGGTTAATGTTTTTTTTTTCACCAGGCAATGGTAAGAAAAATGTTGTTGCTGAATTATGTCATGTCACACAATATTCATCTAGTTTCACAAGAATCTGATTCCGAGGGACATGGTTACTCATGTGCCTTTTGATTAATGGTGTCAGTCTCTCTTTTAATATCTGCCCCAATAAAAACTTTGGTGCATATATTACTGAAAAACATTTACAATGCCCTGATGATCATCCTATTTTTGGCAAAGGCTGTAATCAGATTGTTGAACGATTAACTGACAGAGTCTCTATGTTTGTATATGTGCCCAACAAATCTGAGTAGCTATTCCTTCAATCAGTTTCACAGCATGCGTTAATAGATGCTTGGAGGCTTTCCAATCCCACTTTGTGCGAATACATTTACTATTCTCCCACACGCCAATCTCAATCAAGGATCGATTATATCTTTATCTCACATTCACTATCACAAAATTTACATTCTGCTGACATAGGCTCTGTTCTAATTTCAGATCATGCCCCGGTTCAATTAATTTAGATATTTTGTCCAACACTGCTAAATCTAATCAATGGAGATTTCATAATGCTCTACTTTTAGACACTTCTTTCACTTCTGCTTTCTCCTGTTTCTTTATTGACTTCTTTGAATCACAGAGATGAGCTTGACTTCCACTGCATTAGGGACACTTTCAAATCCTATGCCTGTGATTTTATTATTCGATATGTATTCAAAATGAAAAAACATTCTCTTCAAAAAAATATTGAATTACTTCAACATGTCAAACAATTAGAACATTCTTATATCTCTAAATCCAAACAAATTCGCAAAGATCTCATTAATTCAGACTTCATAATAAAAGAATTCTCCACTTTGGTTGCGTTTTCCTTTCTTCTTAAATCCAGTGCCAAAAATGATGGTGGCTAAAACAAGTCTGACAAATTATTAGCCACTTATCTCAAGAATAAAAAGAACAGAAAATCCACCAACATTGACACACTACTAAACACACTCCTGCAGACTCTGACACTGACAAATAGCTGGCTAACTCACACAAGGATTTGGTATATGGCTAGATTTCACTGAACTAGAAAAGAATAATACCATGTCGGAACTTCATAGTGCCATATCTTCACTTAGTTCGGGCAAAGCACCAGGGCCTGATAACTTCACTACTAAGTTTTTCATGCATTTTCCCAAATCACTCCTATTTAAACTTTCTGTTCGTATCACTACCTTCCTTCAATCACGTAAATCCTCTGGAACTTTATCGTCTGCCCTTATTTATTGTATCTATGATAAAAGTACAGGCACATTTCCCATGTCAACATTGACAAAAATATTTTCTAAAACTTTAGCTCTCGGCCTGCATAATCTGGTTTTGTCAAGGGTCATTACATATCTGATAAAACTCATTTGTTATTTGATGTCCTTTCTAAATCTTAGCAAACACTTTATCCTCTAGCAGCTATTAGTTTGGATTGCTGAGATAACTTTTGACTGTGTTAACTGGTCATTTCCATACTTTAAAATGCTTTGGTTTTAGAAATGAAATTATCTCTATTATTTCCCTTCCTTATTCCTCCTCCATGTGGCCATTTATGTAAATTTATCTTTGGGTAAGGAAAGACTGTCCTCTGTCACTTTTCCTCTTATCTGGCTCTTGAACCCTTTCCTTCTAAAATAAGGAACAATCCAAAAATACTTTTTTATGGACTACTCAACAAATTAAGACATCAATATATGCAGACAGTATTCTTTTATTCATATCGGAACCCCATACATCTGTCAATGCCTTCATCCAGGAAGTAACTTTCCTCTCAGTCTATTGTCTATAAACGTAATCACAGCAAATGTGAAATCCTGCCCTTAAACAAATACTCTTTAAGACATCACTTTTCAGCAACTAATTTCTCTTGGAACTTTTCCAGGCTCAAATATTTAGGATTATGGTTCTCACATTCCCTCAAAACCTCAGATTCTTTCAGTCTGGAGGAGTGTACACTTAAAATAACTACGCTGGTGGTATCCTTTGAATCTCTCTAGTTGGGATCATTGAGACACCATTAAAATGATGATAGTACCTATTGTTCTCTATACTATTTCTAACATTCCTCTATCTATTCTACTAAAAAATGTTAGACAAATCAACTCTATACTTTCATCTTTCCTATGTAAGAAGAAGGAATCTCACCTGTATCTAACAAAACTAAAATGCATTAAATCAAGTGGTGGTGTTAATTTTCCAGATTTTTAGAAATATAATTCAGCCTCATTATTGAGACAACCTGTTCAATGTATCCAAGAGTCTCAAAAATACTATTTTTCATGTGTACTATTGGAGAAATCTTTTCTCTCTCCCTTCCTTTTCTTTTTGTGAATATCCATCCTTTCACTAAAAAGCCTCAAAATCTTTACTCAGCCATTTTTAAACACATTTACTCTATTGAATCCTAGGAAGCTGTATGATGCTATTCACGTTCCCTTTTTGCTCAGTTCTCCTATTTGCTACAACACCTACATAATGCACAACAATCGATCCATCCATTGGAACATTTTGAGTAAATATGGACTTATCTGCGTTAATCAACTCTTCATTTATGACTCTTTTCTTACTTCTTCTCAAGCTTGATCTATTTTTCTTTTTCCCTAATCTTTTCAGCAGCAGTTTCACCTTTTACAATCCATCATGATAGTTGCACTTACTAAGCTTATCTCAACCTAAGCACACGCTTCTATTTCTCCTTCTCTACTTTGCATGCTTTTACCCAATACCCCTAAAGGCTCTTTCATATACCGTACCTTATGCTAACCTGCCACTGATAGACCTAATTCAGATACAGAGATGGCAGGGGAAAATAACGGGGGAATAGTTTGGACTGTTTCCTTTTGGAGACAAACTTGGACAAAAATACGGTCTTCCCCCCTGAACTGCAAATACCACTCAAACACTATTCTATATTTACAATAGGCTTCTCTTTTCTTATGTTTCTTTGCTTAGCATCTTCCCAGATCACCCTGATTGCTGCTGGTCATGCCACTCACAATTAGCAAATCTAAAACACATGCTTTTCAATTGTACATTTGTAAAAAAAATTCTGGACACAGTTTTGGAATCAAATTAATGCTATTTTTGACACTTTTGTAACCCTGTCATTTACTAACATCTTCCTAGGTAGTTTATCTACTGATTGGGAACATGTGTCATCTCACATAAAATTCATTGTTCTACTAGCAGTTGCACTTCAGCAACTCACCAACAATTGAAAGAATATTTCACAATTGGCTTTCCAAGCTTGGTGGTATGCGGTATGTTACTATCACAGACTTGATACAGCTTATATTCACTCTATTCTACTTGCAATTAAGGGGCCCATTATGATACCAGGCGGATCGCCACCGCCCGTATGGCGGTGGCGATCCGCCCGCCAAAAACCACCGGCTGCCTCTAATTTCCCCCAGCCTCATTACCATGGGGAGGAGGACCCCGGCGGACGGGAAGACCGTCCGCAGGTTTTCCGCCGGTAGGCAATCCGCCCGATTGCCTACTGGGCGGAAAAGCAGTTACTATGACGGCGGGGATGTGCCTTTCCATGGCGGCATCTCTGCCACCGAAAGGCAGGCGGTTTTCAACATTGGGGGCACGTAGCAGGCCCCCAGGGATTCTGGGGGGTTGGGGGTGCACATGGGGGGTATCTATGGTACCCCCCAGCAGTTCCATGCACAACATGGCAGGCACCGCGCGGTGCCTGCCATGTTGTGCATTGAAGTGCACAGCATGCCTTCCTGGCATTGTGGCGGGCGGTGCTGACTGCACCACCCGCCACAATGAAAGGAATGACAGGAATGCTGGATGTGCATCCTAATGTTCCCCATGGGACCCCCGCCCTCATGGCGGGCGGTCCTTTTTTGTGTTGTGATGGCGGGCGGACATCCTAATGTGCCCCCAAGTGTTCAATTTTATGGAGTCCCATTACTAATGGTATTGAAAGTCATGCTAAATTTTCACTATATCGCCTCCCTATTAAGGATGATGTTTCTAAACCCTCCTGATGTTTATGTCTTGCTTTCATAACTATTGCATAAATAAACCTTCATTGTATTTTATTATTGTTGTATAAATGCTCAAATTGGATCTTGTCCCTTTTTAATCATAACATTGTATATTTCCACTCCGTCTCCCTCTCTCCTCTTTCTTCCCTTTGTACTCTCTGTTTGTGCTTGAATCTAATAAACTTCTTCTAAACTAAAAAAAAAAAATTCCTCTTTACGCAGCTTTACTTTCCTTTATCATAGAGTTGTTACTGGGGTGTGACTTGGGCAAAAGCACCAATTTTTGTAGACGCAAACCCCAGTCAGCTAATATAAGAAAACTAGGCATTCAGGCAAAAAAAATAACACCTTCTTGAAATAGGCATTAAAAAGAGGAAATGTTTTGAGTTCTCCATACAATCCACACAGTGTTCTTGTGCTGCAGTGTACACTCCAAGTTCAATGTGTGGGATGTTTCTAGAGTACGTATAGGCATAGAAATTTGTACGAAAAGGGGATGACTCCTCTTCAAATCCTATTCTAGAGAGTGCACATTCACCTCTCCATCTTGGTATATTCTAGAGAGTGCACAATCACCTCTCCATCTTGGTATACGGATGTGTGTCGGTCAAGGTTATTTTTCGTAATGCTTAAGCATGGGGCCTGACAGCACCAACAGGTTAGCTCAATAAATATATATCTGGACTGCTTTCTTCTCTTCCACAATGTGTTGCGCCAAAAAATAAAATATTTGAGGTGTAATTCTGTCATACGATCAACCCCTGAAGTAATAAGTAGACAATAAGTTCAAATATAGTGACACCCACCAAAGTGTAAGTGTTGAAATCTGTGTGTATCTTTGAAAAGATAAAGCATAAATGCATTTAAAACACCAGCATGTTTCTAATTTATGAACAAAAGGACTAATCTATACAGTCCAGCTAAATCGAATGAAATGTCTCTTAGGATGCTAAGATGGCACAGGCCAAACATTTACTTCGGGCTGTCGTTTCTTTTTCAATGGTATGTCTGTTCATCCTATTGACCTTTTATTAAAGTGTTTCCAACCTGAGACTTTGGGGTCTCAGCACTATGATATTGTGGTATACTTTCCCTGTGTTTTACCACCATGTGGCTTGCACTGTGTACTTACATGCTCCACTTAGTAAGGGTTGGAAGATGGTTTTGCACGCGATGCATGGCCTCCTCAATGTCTTGCCAGGTATCTTCATGTTTTTCCCAAAATACTGACTCCATTTGAGGTGCATTATACGCCGTGGAAAATGTGGTCTCAGTAGCATTTACTTTTGGGAAGGTCAGCTAGTTGCAGCTCAGTGAATAATTCACTGTAGTTACTGGAGTCTCCTGCTTTCCCTGTCACGTCCAAACAATGAATGGATTGCATCCCAAGACCACACTAAGCCCCTTATTTATGGGTATTTGGTGTAGGGCAATGCAGCAAGTCACCTTTCTGCGTTGCCCTGTGTCAAATTGGATTGCACCATATTTGTGCAATATGTTGCATTTCTGTTCTTTTCCCTGCACTAGTGCAGTTTTGGCTTCCTATCTCCAACACAGGCACCCTTGCACAATGGTTCAAATGTGCTTGTGTTGTCAGCAGGATTGTTATTGGGCAGGAATGATTCAAAAAAGGGGGTGGTGATGAACAGAGTGTCTGAATTAAGCAGACCACTCTTACCCAGTCCAAAGATCAGGGCTTGATCCATCACCGTTATTTAGCTCACTGCCCCATCCCAGCTCAGAACCTGGCTATATGCACATTAGTCTGTCCCTGGCCCAGTGCATCATGGGAACAGGGCAGACCAAACTACCAAGCCAATTCTTCACCAGAAAGGAGACAAGCTACCGGGGACCGGTTTCTGGCATTTCAGCCTCATCGGCCCGGCTTGCTTGAATCCTGATGGAGCAGTGAGCAAGGGACTCATGTCTGAGTATACCCTGCCACACCTATAGTGGCCAAAAACGATTCAAAAAAGGGGGTGGTGATGAACAGAGTGTCTGAATTAAGCAGACCACTCTTACCCAGTCCAAAGATCAGGGCTTGATCCATCACCGTTATTTAGCTCACTGCCCCGTCCCAGCTCAGAACCTGGCTATATGCAAATTAGTCTGTCCCTGGCCCAGTGCATCATGGGAACAGGGCAGACCAAACTACCAAGCCAATTCTTCACCAGAAAGGAGACAAGCTACCGGGGACCGGTTTCTGGCATTTCAGCCTCATCGGCCCGGCTTGCTTGAATCCTGATGGAGCAGTGAGCAAGGGACTCATGTCTGAGTATACCCTACCACACCTATAGTGGCAAAAACGATTCAAAAAAGGGGGTGGTGATGAACAGAGTGTCTGAATTAAGCAGACCACTCTTACCCAGTCCAAAGATCAGGGCTTGATCCATCACCGTTATTTAGCTCACTGCCCCATCCCAGCTCAGAACCTGGCTATATGCAAATTAGTCTGTCCCTGGCCCAGTGCATCATGGGAACAGGGCAGACCAAACTACCAAGCCAATTCTTCACCAGAAAGGAGACAAGCTACCGGGGACCGGTTTGTGGCATTTCAGCCTCATCGGCCCGGCTTGCTTGAATCCTGATGGAGCAGTGAGCAAGGGACTCATGTCTGAGTATACCCTGCCACACCTATAGTGGCCAAAAACGATTCAAAAAAGGGGGTGATGATGAACAGAGTGTCTGAATTAAGCAGACCACTCTTACCCAGTCCAAAGATCAGGGCTTGATCCATCACCGTTATTTAGCTCACTGCCCCATCCCAGCTCAGAACCTGGCTATATGCAAATTAGTCTGTCCCTGGCCCAGTGCATCATGGGAACAGGGCAGACCAAACTACCAAGCCAATTCTTCACCAGAAAGGAGACAAGCTACCGGGGACCGGTTTCTGGCATTTCAGCCTCATCGGCCCGGCTTGCTTGACGGCCGGCCGACGACGCCTGAAATTGCAGAAACCGGTCCCCGGAAGCTTGTTTCCTTCCCAGTACAAGAATTGGCTTGGTAGTTTGGTTTGCCCTGTTCCCATCATGCACTGGGATAGGAACAGACTAATTTGCATATAGCCAAGTTCTGAGCTGGGATGGTGCAGTGAGCTAAAAAACGGTGATGGATCAAGCCCTGATCTTTGGACTGGGTAAGAGTGGTCTGCTTAATTCAGGCACTCTGTTCATCACCACCCCCTTTTCTGAATCATTTTGTCCACCATAAGAGTGGAAGGGTATACTCAGATGTGAGTCCCTTGCTCATTGCACCATCAGGATTCAAGCAAGCCGGGCCGACGACGCCTGAAATGGCAGAAACCGGTCCCCGGAAGCTTGTTTCCTTCCCAGTACAAGAATTGGCTTGGTAGTTTGGTTTGCCCTGTTCCCATCATGCACTGGGATAGGAACAGACTAATTTGCATATAGCCAAGTTCTGAGCTGGGATGGTGCAGTGAGCTAAAAAACGGTGATGGATCAAGCCCTGATCTTTGGACTGGGTAAGAGTGGTCTGCTTAATTCAGGCACTCTGTTCATCACCACCCCCTTTTCTGAATCATTTTGTCCACCATAAGCGTGGAAGGGTATACTCAGATGTGAGTCCCTTGCTCATTGCACCATCAGGATTCAAGCAAGCCGGGCCGACGACGCCTGAAATGGCAGAAACCGGCCCCGGAAGCTTGTTTCCTTCCAGGTACAAGAATTGGCTTGGTAGTTTGGTTTGCCCTGTTCCCATCATGCACTGGGATAGGAACAGACTAATTTGCATATAGCAAAGTTCTGAGCTGGGATGGTGCAGTGAGCTAAAAAACGGTGATGGATCAAGCCCTGATCTTTGGACTGGGTAAGCGTGGTCTGCTTAATTCAGGCACTCTGTTCATCACCACCCCCTTTTCTGAATCATTTTGTCCACCATAAGCGTGGAAGGGTATACTCAGATGTGAGTCCCTTGCTCATTGCACCATCAGGATTCAAGCAAGCCGTGCCGACGATGCCTGAAATGGCAGAAACCGGTCCCCGGAAGCTTGTTTCCTTCCCAATACAAAAATTGGCTTGGTAGTTTGGTTTGCCCTGTTCCCATCATGCACTGGGATAGGAACAGACTAATTTGCATATAGCCAAGTTCTGAGCTGGGATGGTGCAGTGAGCTAAAAAACGGTGATGGATCAAGCCCTGATCTTTGGACTGGGTAAGAGTGGTCTGCTTAATTCAGGCACTCTGTTCATCACCACCCCCTTTTCTGAATCATTGGGCAGGAATGGCACTTTCCTGCACAGAAAACATTCAACAAAGCTTTTTCCTCTTTCTTTGTGTGCTGCGTAATGAAGCACAAATAAAAAGAGGAAATAACAAAGAAAAATAAAGATATTCCTCCTAGTTACACATTTGGTGCTTTCCCATTATTAAATGCTCTTCTCGGCAGTGTCAAAATCCATGAGTGCTACATGGTAAAACCCATAACAATACTCATAGAATGTCTCCTGAGTCCAGAGTAAGCTAATGCAGTGATTTGCTCCGCCTTGCCTTACTCCAGATCTATGAGGCCATTTAAAGCCACGCATAGTGTGCTGCAGGAGCATCAATTTTTGTGGCTGTTCAGGGGCGGGGGACATCACACATAGAAACAGCAAAACACCAATGATTGTTTATGTGTAAGAAGGTCCCAACAATGCAGCACCCGTCACAATGTTGGAAATGCAGAATGTGACCGCCAGGGTGGCGGTCGCATCCTAATCAGTGGTGTGAGACCGCTGCACATCTGGAGGCTGGTCCCAGCACTGCTAGGTTGGCGGGCGGAAGAAAGTTCGCTCGTCATCCTAATCAGCCCCTTTATTCTTGGAACTATCTGTTCTCTCTCACTTTTCTATCCTTGCCACCGCCCGCCTTCTTACTGATTCCTATGTTTTTTACTTAACTAACTCTTCCCAACCTTTTAGTTCTCTCCAACATCAAAAATGTCTTCCTCATTGATAGTATACCTCATCAGCCTACTCTTGCCAATCCATTTTTATCATCGGCTAACTCAAATCTTAATCCTCATAATGTCTGAACAAACATTTTCTATTCCCACATGACTACAATCACCTGGAAGTCTCACTGTTGATTCTGCAGCAAATCGCCTTTTGCAGGATCACTCCACATTTTTCAAATTTTCTTGGACCCTTTTGTTCTGCCATATGCACTGTGCCTCTGCTAATGAGTACTGCTGTGAATGTATTCTGGTTTACAAATGGCAGTAGTAAAATTGCTCCACACCATTATGCGTTTCAATAAGGTCATTGTAGACTACAATGAAAAAGAACCTTTGGCCTGGCAGTTAAATGTCATATGGGGATGCTGTGTGTACTTACACAACCCAAATGCAAGACAACAATTTATAGCTGGCAGGAGTTCCACTTGGATCTAGCAGGGCTGCTCTTCCAATGCATCTAGAAACACATGACAGGAAAAGTGTCCTTTGCCTTGTAAGAAAAGCCTGTTTGTATATATTCATAAGTCTGAAGTGTGCCTTCTAAGCCCAAAGTGGCCATTTGTTCCAAAAACAACTCACACTCAAACATTTGCTTACTTTTGTTTAGTATTTGCAGAAACAAAATATAAGCACATAAGGCTATTGGCACAGAGCATGTAAGCTGTGAGCGAATGTCCAGAGGTGATGTAGAAAAACTCTAGGTATGCAGGATATTAGCCAAAATCTAAAGTGTTAACCAAAGCAAGGTCTTCGTTAATTATGGTTGCCCATCAGACAATAGACATTTAAATACCAGTGCAAAGCTAAAAGTTTCTGACATTATGACTCCACAGTTACTTTACAGCAAGATCTTAATTAGCACATATTGGAATTGGATGCACACAGTAAGATAGGAAAGAGGGCAAGATACACTACTGAATTATTATACAACAAAAGTTTGTAATAAAACTAGGTCTAATTTTCACCTTTGTCCATGTTTTTTTATGGTGTACAGACATACTATTGGAGTTTTTATTTTCGAAGAACAAAATATCGAGCTGGAAATATCAAAGGGAAGAATATCGAGACATCAAGAATATTGGTGACCAAAATATCGACATGAAGGTAAGAAATATTGTTTTCGTTAACATCAAAGTCAGTAATATCATTAGTAAAAATATTGTTGTTAATAATATCAATATTTATATTAGTATTAAGAATTTTAGCATGTATTTTAAATGCATGTGTTCTATATTTTTGGTAAAGTATTGTATTTTTTTATATATATGTATTACATTTTTAGAAGTTATTGAATAGTAAATTCCGTAGTGGGTTGTGGGTTTATAGGGGAATAGGGTGGTAAGTCATTTGTATATAGCAAATTTAATAATCATTTTTAGAAATTATTCATTATTTTTATAGGAAAATAGGGTGGGGAGTAATTTAATTATAATTAATTAACTATTAATTTGTATTCATTAATAATTTAGTATTTATTCATTTATATTGTAAATTGTGGCAAATCCTTTATTATTAATTTGTTATTAATTGTTTGCTAATTAATACTAATTAATTGGTACATGTGTAAATTGTGTTATATTTTTAGGAGCGTGTTTTGGGTTTATAGGAGAGTAGTGTGGGAAGTAATTTATTAGTAAATAATTTATTTAGATTTTTAATTATTTAGTATACTTATGTTTTAAAAAATGTATATTGTGGTAAATAGTATATTGTTAAATATTTATTAAGTGGTTATTAATAATGATTGATACATTATTTATTATGTTATTTGTGTGTGATTTTTAAGAGTGGGTGTGTGTTGATAGGGGAGTAGGCCGGGCAGTTATTTAATTTCTTTATTTAAAAAATATATATTTAAAAATGTATTTTAAATGTATTTAGAATGGTAATTGTGTGAATTACATTATTATTCATTGTTTTTAAATTGTTTGTTAATTTCAAAAATTAATTAATTATGTTAATAGTGTTATGTTTTACAACATTGGGGGTGGTATTTATAGGGGAATATGGTGGGAGGTACATTTCTTTAAAAAAATTAATTGTTTGTTAATTATTTTAAATTATTTTACTGGAGTGGGAATAGTAAAATATTCCTCTCCACTATCCAACATTTTCCCTAATGTTGCACTCTTTGGAGTGGGAATAGTAGTTTTTACCTCTACTCTATTAAACACTTTCCCTACTGTTGCACTTTCTGGAGTGGGAATAGTCATTTTTACCCCTCGCTATCCAACACTTTATCAATGTTGCATTCACTTGAGTGGGAATAGTAATTTTTACCCCTATGCTATCCAACACTTTTCCTACTGTTGCACTCATTGGAGTGGAAATAGTAAATTTTTACCCCTCCACTGTCCACACTTTCCCTACTGTTGCAGTCACTGGAGGGGGGATTGTAATTTTTACCCCCACGCTATCCAACATTTTCCCTACTGTTGCACTCTCTGGAGTGGAAATAGTAATTTTAACTCCTACACTGTCCAACACTTTCCCTACTGTTGTACTCACTGGAGTGGGAATAGTAATTTGTACCCCTATACACTCCAACACTTTACCTACTGTTGCACTCATTGGAGTGTAAATAGTAATTTTTACCCCTCCACTATCCACACTTTCCCTACTGTTGAACTCACTGGATTGGGAATAGTTATTTTTACCCCTACGCTATCCAATACTTTTCCTACTGTTGCACTCACTGGAGTGGGAATAGTAATTTTTACCCCTCCGCCATCCAATATTTTCTCTACTGTTTCAGTTAATGTAGTGTAAAATGTATTTGAAAAAGAATACAAATATTTTAATATTTTAATTTAATATACATATTTTATTTTTATTTTTATGTTTTTGGTGTATGTTTATATATATGTATTTATATGTTTCTAACAATGTATACTTTAATAAAATATATATTTAATAATATTATTAAGTAAAACTATATATTATATTTTATATATATGTACGTTCTATTTTTTTTACATTATATGTAATACTTATAATTTTGAAAAATTTCCAATAATTCTAAAACTTTTTTTAATTCTATGTATTATTTCCTTTACTTTACGTTATATTTTTAACTTAAAAAAATATTTTTAACAATGATATTTTAGACAATATTGTTTTTCTCGATAATTTTGTACTTACCGTTATGTAGATAGGAATTTGATATTCTGGACATTGATATTTTTACATCAATATTTATGTACCTCAATATTTTTGATGTCCATATTCTGTCAGTGATCCGTTTTTATACCACCAATAGCATGCAAAATAAGAAACAAGATTAAAGAAATAAATTACTGCACTCTAGAGATAAAAATAGTAGAGAACACAGATTAATGTGGTATTATTTATAAAATTACCTGAAGAATAGTAGCAAAAAGCAAAACACTTTCATTTCTATAAGTTAAGTTTAGAAACATTTGGATGGCAGGCGGACTTTGTCCACCCGCCATCCTACCGTGGAATAGGACCGCCCGCCATTGGTGGGGGGGTCCCGTTCGTGACATTAGGATGCACCTCCACACTGGCGGGAGCATCCTGCATTCTTGCCATTGTGGCGGGCGGTTCTCTCAGCAAAGCCCACCACAATGCCAAGAAGGCATGTCGTGCAGTTCCATGCAAAATGTGACAGGCACCGCGCTGTGCCTGTCATGTTGCGCATGGAACTGCAGGTGAACCCCCTACCCCCCATAATAGAATCCCTGGGAGTCAGCTACGGGCCCCCAATGGTGAAAAACGCCTTCCTTTCCGTGGTGGCAACGAAGGCATGTCCCAGCTGCCATGCTAATATTGATGGCAGTGTCTCCCAGACACCGCCACCATGTTAGCTGCTTTTCCGCCCGGTCGACTCTTCGACCAGGCGAAAAATCGGCGGACGGTCTTTCCATCCGCCGGGGTCCCCCCCACCATGGTAATGTGGCGGGGGAAAATTCTAGGCAGGCGGAGGTTTCAAGCGGGCAAATCGCCACCGCCATACAGGCAGTGGCGATCCGCCCACTAACTTAATGACTCCCTTTTTTGTGGTAGACACTTCCCAGGGGCAGATGTGAGAATTGCACCTGGACTTCACTCTATACTTTTATTTTGGTATAATTGGGCAGTGATCCTTCCCTTCTGTCTAACATTAAATAGTGCATTTGTAAGAAAATCGGTTATTAGTCAAGGAGGATGTAAATCTTGTCAGGTTCAACACAGGTCAATAAAACTGGACTCACCCCCTTGTAGATATCAAACAGAGAAAACAAGCATACCTTAGGTGAAAGCGAGAATTATCTAGTAGCAACAAAACAATAAAAAGGCAAAACAAGCCACAGGAAAAATCAAATTTCTAAGACTAGAAAAAATTTGATTGAAGAAATTAAATAAATTATTCGAATCTAATTAGGGGACCCAGAAACATACATTTTAAATATTTTAGGGCAAAACATATCAAGAACAAGTAAAATGTCAATACAAAAATCACTGCTTTTGATTGACTGGGACCTAGGAGTAATTTCAGACCAACTGCCATGGAATGGTGGTCAGATACACCAAGCAAGTCTTCTCGGTTAAAGATTTTACCTTGTAACTCAGTCTCTGAAAATGTCAAAAGTTTCCAGTGGGGCAACATTGCAGGATCTGCTGAAGATTTTTTTTTGCAGGAAAAGCTAATGGTGGGAACATTCAAATTTCAGGCCTGACAAAGTTTTCTCTTTAATTGGGTACTTTTCACACTAAGGGTTATGTTTAAAAATTGCATTAATAGGCTAATGTACAGTGGGTCCTTCAGTCAGCGTCGGATTGGTAACGCGGGCATTCGGGCACTGTCCGAGGGGCCGGTGTCCGAGTTCCTGCTGTGGGCTGCTTTTTTGAGCAGTCTGGGGGCCGATTTGGGCACTGTCTCTATTGTTCGAACAGCCAGCGGTCCAGTGGGTACCTGAGTTGCCTTTCTATAGGCAGATGGGCACTTGTTACCTCCTAATTAGCAAGAAGCTGAGGTCTCACTCCCTTTGTCTCGCTGGTAGGCCCATTAACGTGTGCACAAACTGAGCCGGGGGAGGGGGCCTGAGTAGAATTGGCCTCACTTGTTTCCAGGTGTGTTTCAGCAGTGTAAACGAACATGTGCATTTTTTTTACCCCCGCTTTTTTATTTATAAGATTACGCCGAAGTAGTCATTTAAGGTAAGGCACTATGCAAATGTGGGCCGATTTTTTTGGGGGCGTACCCGGGCAGATTTTCAATCCAAATCAAACCCTGCCTTGAGTATACTTTGGGCTTCACCGACATATGAGCAGGCCCAGATTATATGTGTTGGTAATAGACTGGGGCTCAGACTGTGGCAATCCAACCTAACATATATATGGGACCCCCTCTATATTTACTTCGCAGGTCAGGGAACGAGAGGAGCAACAAAAGCAAAAAACAGTGAACAATGTTCCCTCGAGACCTATATAGTGAAAATAGTACCACTTCTATACTTTTACTTTTGTTATTTTACACAGTATACGGCAACATCAACTTTTTTTCATTTGTATTTTTTATTCTGATATTTTTTATAAATTTTTCTGAGTACAAAAGTCACATTTATCAATTTATCATTTATAACATATACGTTTCCTGAAAATCATTTGATCAAATACACAATAATTCATTTAAGACAATAAAAACATTTTTGTCTACCGTGCAGAAAGGAAAACATACTTGAATACACCAATAAACATAACCACACACAAACTCACTCATTCATACTACATTCACTCCTTTTTCTGCGTCTGAGGGATCGCAGATAGATACGCGATTTTTTTATACGCAAGGTCGACGCGTTTCGGTGGTATAAAACCACCTTCCTCAGGACCTTCTGGCAGAAAAGACAGATACTCTTTGCACAAAAATAATCACTGCACGGTATAATATTCATTCATACTACATTCACTCCTTTTTCTGCGTCTGAGGGATCGCAGATAGATACGCGATTTTTTTATACGCAAGGTCGACGCGTTTCGGTGGTATAAAACCACCTTCCTCAGGACCTTCTGGCAGAAAAGACAGATACTCTTTGCACAAAAATAATCACTGCACGGTATAATATCCGCAATTTTTTGGAGTGGAGACCTGCTTCAGTCAGCTAGTCTCAACATAAACACACAAAGTTCTTGGGGCGAGCCATGCCTTAAAAACGTCTATTCTTTAATCATATGTAGACCTCGGGTTTTGTCTTTGGTTCTTCCTTTTTCTCAAAAAGCCAAATTATTCTTTTTGTCGCTCTCGTGTCCACAAAATTAGGGGCTTCCTTTTGTAATTATTGTATTCTGATAGATGTATTGTATTAGCTTTTTGCGCGTTGTTGTACTTCCCGAATCCGTTGATATCTCCTCTTCACCTTCTCTTATATCTATTATTTGCAATGCGGTCCGCGCGTTGTGATGAAGATACACCTTTGGAATCGGGATTTTGAGCACTGCGACTTAAAATCAGGACAGCCGTGTTCAACCTAAAAGAAATAACATTGCAAATAATAGATATAAGAGAAGGTGAAGAGGAGATATCAACGGATTCGGGAAGTACAACAACGCGCAAAAAGCTAATACAATACATCTACAGAATACAATAATTACAAAAGGAAGCCCCTAATTTTGTGGACACGAGAGCGACAAAAAGAATAATTTGGCTTTTTGAGAAAAAGGAAGAACCAAAGACAAAACCCGAGGTCTACATATGATTAAAGAATAGACGTTTTTAAGGCATGGCTCGCCCCAAGAACTTTGTGTGTTTATGTTGAGACTAGCTGACTGAAGCAGGTCTCCACTCCAAAAAATTGCGGATATTATACCGTGCAGTGATTATTTTTGTGCAAAGAGTATCTGTCTTTTCTGCCAGAAGGTCCTGAGGAAGGTGGTTTTATACCACCGAAACGCGTCGACCTTGCGTATAAAAAAATCGCGTATCTATCTGCGATCCCTCAGACGCAGAAAAAGGAGTGAATGTAGTATGAATGAATATTATACCGTGCAGTGATTATTTTTGTGCAAAGAGTATCTGTCTTTTCTGCCAGAAGGTCCTGAGGAAGGTGGTTTTATACCACCGAAACGCGTCGACCTTGCGTATAAAAAAATCGCGTATCTATCTGCGATCCCTCAGACGCAGAAAAAGGAGTGAATGTAGTATGAATGAGTGAGTTTGTGTGTGGTTATGCTTATTGGTGTATTCAAGTATGTTTTCCTTTCTGCACGGTAGACAAAAATGTTTTTATTGTCTTAAATGAATTATTGTGTATTTGATCAAATGATTTTCAGGAAACGTATATGTTATAAATGATAAATTGATAAATGTGACTTTTGTACTCAGAAAAATTTATAAAAAATATCAGAATAAAAAATACAAATGAAAAAAAGTTGATGTTGCCGTATACTGTGTAAAATAACAAAAGTAAAAGTATAGAAGTGGTACTATTTTCACTATATAGGTCTCGAGGGAACATTGTTCACTGTTTTTTGCAATCCAACCTAATGCATGGTTCCAACTGCCACTATAAATGCATAACGGTTGCACAATGTTGATTGAAATTCTTGATGTACGCACTGAAAATGTAACACAATGTAACACAATGTTTTATTTGGAATGCCAATACAAAACATTTTTTAAAAATCTACCTCCAGTCATTTTTGAGGCGCTCCAGTGAGGTAAGCCTGAAGGTGCATCTGATTAGGTCATCTCAAGATCGGAGAACTTTGCCACGAATTTGAGCTGAATCTGCAGTCTTGGAAGTCCAAAGTTTTTCTAACCCCCAACTTTATACACTCTAGGTTTATTCTGTGGCCTGCAGAACTTCAGGACAACACTTAGGGGTTAGCACTGTTTAAAGCAGAGGCATAGAGAACGTTCTTGTTGTCATCCATCAGGATGGAGATAATGCCCTGCTCCATGGCTTTCCAAACTCAAGGCTGGCATCCCTTAGTGGTATAGGAGAGGACCCTGATGCTTGAAATGAAATAATAAAATGAAATAAGACTTATAAAGCGCCGCGATGTCCAAGAAAGAATGTCCTGCACATCCCTGCACTGCGTGGCAGGCACTGCACAGTGCCTGCCATCTGGTACAGGGACATGTAGGGGGTACCATGGGTATCACCCCAGTGCACCCACACCCCTCCAACACATTGGGGGCCCGCAATGGGCACCGCAGACATTCTCTGCATGCTTTTCCATGGCGGTCTCACCGCCGCGGAATGGCTGGCTACCGCCGGCATCATGATCATGCCGGCGGAGCCTGTCCCTGCACCGGCACCATTGTGGCATTCCGATTCCACCCGCTAGGCTGGTGTGCGGACTGCTACCGGTGGAAAATATTAATCAATATTATTAATTAATATTTTTTAACATTATTAATATTCATTAACTATTGTAAATAGTGGAAAATCTCACCGTTGTTCATTCATTCTTATAAGAAATGTATAGTCAATTATAAAAAAAACATTTTGACTGCAAAAGCGGGATACTTTACGAAACAGTTGAGCTGGTTAAAAACTGTACTGAAGAGCTGTTTCGTATTGACCTCCACACCAGCTGCTAATTTTGCCATAGAAAATCAAAACATTTGCAATGCATTGACAATTTTTCGCCCACAAGAAGGTTCAGGACATCTTTGATAGCTTTTCTGCCAATTATCAAACTATTAGGCAGTCCCTGAACACTGATCTTTGAGTGAATGACACCGATCATGGCATAGACAAATCTTTTAGAATCTGCATGTCTGCAGTCACTGACTTGATTGGCAAAAACTTAACGCTGTTTGGGCACAACACATTTTTCAGGTCTCCCTTCTGGGTACTGCAAGAACTAGGAACCTTCCCAGTCCTAAAAAATAAACTAAACATCCTCGGCATTATTTTGATGAGAGACTGACCTACAAAAAACAGGTTAATGCAGGTATTTCTTCTCCTTTCTTTGTTTTAAAAGCTAAAAATAAACTGGCTACCTGATTACATTTGACTTATTAAAGACAGAAGCCATTGCATTGATTCTCTCTCGCTTGGACTACTGCAATGGACTTTAGCTAAACTTGCAAAATAGGTTGTTCTCCAAGTTGCAGACTGTGCAAAACTCAGCAGCCAGGATCTCCTAAACCTACCCAAATTTCCATTTTGCAACCCAGACCCTGATTCAACCTCATGTACTCCCTCTAAAGAAGGAGGCCATTTTAAAGCATGTTGAATAGCTTGTAAAGCCTTAGCTGGAATAGGCCCTGAATATTTGAAAAGAAATTGCTTCCTGGTGGAGATAAAACAACCTGAAATGGTTACATGCCAGTAAACAAATTGATTGTTAGGATCACTGATCACTGTCTTAGAAAATAATTAATATTTTGCACACCCTATATTTTAGCGGATATAGACTGCTTCTTTGCAAAATGCAATACTCGACCTGTCCGTTTTTCACAATCCATAGAATCAACAAGATATAATCTTACATGTTTCATCAATTTAATGGTGGTATCAGCCAGGCAGAGCACTCCGCTCTACGGGCGCAAAATTACTAACAGTGCCTAAAATCCGGACTTTGCATTGGGGAGGACGTAGCTTCCAGTACGGCACTTCTAAATTGTGGAATCTTCTGCCACCCGAGATCAGGAAGGCCAGCTCTCCTATGAGCTTTAGAAAAAACTTGAAAACCTGGTTGTTCCTGTGAGGGGTGTCGGTTAGGGTTCTGCTCACGGTTTTAGCGCCGAGACACCATTTTTGGTATTTGCGCACTTTATAAATATCATTATCATTATCATTATCAATAATTTTGTATATTTTTCAAAACGTGATTCAGTCCTTAATTGCATTTCATCTACTTGAATCAATGTCCTCCTCAGTTGTCGGTACAAGGGCCTTAAGAATCTAAATATATATTAAAATGAACAAAATTAAATTAAATGAGTCGTGTTTGCAACGTAAAAGGTTGCAAACATTATTAATGTTATGTTTTGTAATAGATCTTAAAAACATACAGGGGCATATTATCAAGGGGGTTTATCTCCGCTTTTCTGGCTTTAAAAGCCAAGAAAGCGGAGATAAAATTATCTCCCTATTACCTAGCTGTCGCTAACACCAGTTAGCGACAGCTAGTAGGAGATAGCGACCATCTTGGGCCCCACTTTGCATGTCAGTGATATTTATCACTAATGACATGAAAAGTGGGCGTGCCAAGATGTTAGCGACTGGAAACAGTCGCTAACATCGCTATCTCCTATTACCAACTTTTGGAGATATTCGCGCTAAGCGCGAATATCTCCTAAAGCTAACACCTGCCCTGAGCAGTTCTTAGCCATGTTATCCAATGGGAGGTGGATAACATGGCTAAGAGCATTAGCTCGGTAATGCATGAATATCGCTGACTTTTCAGCGATATTTATGCATTGCGGCCGTTTTTTATCGCATTTGCGATAAACCTTGGTAATACCAAGGTTTATCTGCGATAAAAACCACCGCAGCTCAGCGGTAAAATTTTGTCTCTAACTAAGCAATAGCGATAATTATCGCTATTGCTTGAAAATATGCCCCACAATGCTTTTTGGGATCAGTCATAAAAGTATGCAGATACAATTACAATTCATGGTTACTCATTGAATAGAGAGCTCTCAAAAGACATTAAACGAGTACACAGTAACACATTTTAGATTCATATTTCCTTCGTAGACAAATGTGGATAATTGTATTTTAACGTTACCCTTTTATTATTATACAAGTACAACCACATCGTTTGTAAATATTGTGCCCCCTAGGGGCCAATATCACCTTATCAATGATAGGAAGCTGTGGCAAGCAGGTATCGATCATTCTTTTTTTACTCTATCATCCTGCCAAATATGCAGAGATCGCTGGTCAATTTCGCCTACACTTTAATTTACTGCTGAAGCCATTCTGTTCTTAATGTATAGCCATACAGTCTCTAAAATCCACTGTTTAAAGGATTGCACTTCCTTCATTTCTCGTTGCTCGTTTTCTCAATTGAAAGGCAGTGATGCCCTTATACACAATCAGACATGAATACGGCCATCTATAAAATACACATGATTATGCTTGCTTTATGCAGTTCTCTGCTTTCCAGTCTTTCTATATACAGTGACTATGGGTCACCTTACTGTCGATGGCTAGAATGCAAGCTTTCTAGTTAACTCACTTAAAAATGCCTTGCATAAATGTACCTGTATTCTCAGTCGTCTATTACAAATTAATTGGAAGAAAACTGCATAATATTTTGTCGCTTTTTTAAAAAAGATTGTTTTTTGCTTCGCTGGAGGAACATCAGAACGAGCTCATAATACGTTGCAGTGTATTTGAAAGATATAAGTGATCATCAAACGTAATCATACACGCTTCTTCACTGTCCGATCCTTATTTCTCAAAAACATATATGAAATATTTTTAATAACCGAATCTAGGACTATTATCCCCACCATTACGTTTTCGGTAGCTTATTTAGAACTTATTTACATTTTTGTCCAGCTATGAATATGTTTGAAAAATGTACATTTTTTATATATGATTTTAGTATTTAACCGTGCTTACTAATTTGTGTACATTTTGACTGCGGAAGTTGGTTGAATACAAACATTTTTCATTCACTTCTCTATTGCCCTCTAATGACACTTCTCGACCTGCTAATTTGCAATGGTTATTTTTGCATATGACTTACTTTTTGCATTATAACAATATGGCTGATGTACGAGTTAGTCTGCATGTTATAACCTGCAGTAGAACAGGGAATATTGTTTTAATCAAATTTAAATTAAAATACAAAAATACTAGCAAACAATCAAAGCAACCCATACTTCGTCTCGCACGATAGATATGCTCTGTGAGATGTGAAAACAACAGCAAAAATGACATAAACAATAATATTTATAATGATAATACTCAAATAATAATAATAACAACAATTAAAAAAGTATTAATTGTGAGAATACGTATTAATATCATCGTTAATATTAATATTACAGCTGGGTTCAAGTGTAACCTACAGTCCTTCCTTGCTTATATCTTATTTTGTGTGAAGGATTTATGTGAAGTTCCTAAGTAATAGACGAATGGGAAAAGTGTAAGTGTATGAAATATGTCTGAAAGAAGAATTGTTTTTTGCTGATCATGACTAAACGATGGGCATACTTCAGCTGCTAATAGCGAGGAATGCTTTACTTTCTGCTTCTGCAAACACAACATCTCAGGAGGACAGTCAGTCGTATCTGCCACTATCAATTTCTCAAGATCGCTAACATTAGCAAATATATCACGGAATCTGCCACTAACTTGTGAGTGGACTTCTTGGCTCACTCCAATATTGATTACTGTAACTCATTATTGATCTGTTTCTGCTTCCATGCGGCAGGCAGTGTGATCTACTGAGAGAGACGCACACCTCTAAGCGTTTTAGGAAAAAAGAAACATAGAACGGTCTCCATTCTCCATGTGTTACATTTTTAGCCGAAACAAAATTAACCACGAATTTGCAGCATTTTGCTTTTATAGAGGTGAACTCTGCCAGGTACGTATTGTAAACACATGTTGATCCAAAAATAGAAGGAAACAGCTGCCAATTTGCAAAGTTCGAATTTAAAGATGAGAAAGGTCCTCTGGAATTAGAACACAATACATAATACTAGCAACTATTAAAAGTGGCTCTTTAAGAAATGTTATCCCAAAGTGTCCTCTTCAATGGATATTATTGCTATTGTGAATCAGGCAATGTGATTTGTAGATCACAATGTTTTTTTGAGATTGCGTGTTTGTCCTACTACTATTTAAGCATGTTACTTGATCATGAAATACCTTGAAGAAAACAAGAGGTGGTTGGCAAAAAAGGAACAGTTTGTTTAATTAAACATAGTGGCCGGGAGAACAGTGACAGGCACAGGGTCTGAGAACTGTCTCCATTTGCAATCAGTCTGTGACTTTCTTTTATATGGTCCATTGAAGGTAATACAGGTTACGGCGATCCCAGTATGGTGAGGATTGTAAGATGCTGCCTTTGTAGTCATGAATTCATTGTCTAATAGATAATACATGTGGACTTTGACCTTGTGTGGACACAATGTGGCCAGTGGGTAACGTGTCCAGATGTCTGTCATGAGGAGCACGTGATCATTTGTGTTATTTTTTTTTTGTTTGAATATGTTTTTTATTGGTTCAAAAAGCAGATATCAAACCAGTAGACAATGCATATACAGTGACTAGGGAACGCAATCGAACATGTGTCATGTCTGTTCCTTTGGACATGCATTTTGTAAAAGAAACAACAGTCACACCTGACCTAATAACAAATCAAAGTAGTCCACTGGGCAATAGTTACAGGTATTGTCCATATATCAACAGATACCAGGAGCAACAGCGGTTGCTAATCCACAGGGACTATCGTCTGCTTCTACATATCTCTTCTCCGGGGTGGCATAGTGAGAGCACTCAATACACCATTCAGATAATTGCAACGTTTCACATATATACCCTTGGCATTATACATATCCAAATCTTACTTTAAACTCAAGAAAACAATGAGTGACAATATTTAACAAAACATAGAGACTTAGAAACAGGAGACCAAATACCTACAGATGGGCAGAGTATAGGTGTACATGCACCACTCTATGGAAAGGCGGTTTGAGGCGTTGGAAACAAGTGTGTCCGGTGTGATACCAGCGCGGGGGTTGACCGGAATTGCCTATAGGGAAAATGTGGGAGGGGGGGGGCGGAAGGCCAGCGTGGAGCAGAGGAGGGGTATGGGGGGCAGATCAAGAAACAAGGGCAATGGGGGAGGACAGCAGGGAGGGGGGGGAAAGGGAGAAGGGGCTCTGTGGGGGAGCAAGGTGAGGTTCGTAGGGAAGTCGCTGGCAACAGAGTAAGCGACGGTAGTCGGGCATCTAAGTAATGCCTAGTTGCCGACACGATTGGTGATGTGCGGACAGGGCGGCGTCCCAGTCCTGTGCTATCGGGTACATGCGAAGACCCTCAGTTTCTTCTCTATGTAGCGCAACGCTCTCCGCCCCGGCCCAGTTATTAAAGGAATTGCGCCAGTCTATCGCTCGGGGGGGGGGGCACTATTCTTCCAGCGCTTGGTAATGAGGCGCTTTGCTGTTATCAGTCCCAGAATCGCTCCTGAGCTTTCGTTTGTTTAGTTCGCCGAAATCGTCCCAGAAGACAAGCTTCCCACGTGTGTGGCAGGGAGCCCCCCCGTCACTGCCGACAAAAAGGTCGATATCGCTACCCAGTAGCTACAGAGGGAAGGGCACCCCCAGAGGACATGCAACAGATTTGCATCCAACAGTCCACACCTGGGGCACGCCGAGGTGGTGAGGCCGAAATAGCGATTCAGTTTATCCGGGGTCAAATATGCCCGGTGCACTATATAATATTGGATTAACCTAAACCGTGAGTTTAGCGGAACATTGCCCGCCCCAGCTAGTACCATTGCCCACTGTTTATCGGACCAGTCGTGACCCCAGTCCACCTTCCACTTGTCTCTCAGTTTTTGGGACGAAAATTGCGTGTGGTAGTGCAGCGCTTGGGCGAGCCAGTGCACTACGTGGGAACTGTTTCCCATTACATGCAGATATTGCACCAATAGGTGCGTTGGCAGCTCCTAAGAGAGGTCGCCCCAGGCCCTCATCAGTATGTGAAGGAGTTTTGCATGAACCAAGAATTGTCCTGGCGGCAAGTCAGTATTAGCTGGTCAGGGTTTCGACGGAGAGAAGGGCACTCTCCTCGTACAGGTCTCCCAATCCCTCCAGGTCCACAGCCGTCCAGCAGGTCAGTGCGGCCTCCGTCAGTGTTCCCCCCTCCCAAGGGGTACCCAAGAGTGGCAGATTTGGGGCATAGGGTTTTATAGAATTCGTGATTTTAAGGCTCCTCGTAAAGCATTTCCTCGCCACCGCCAAGTGTATCTGGTCGGGGCAGCGGCCCTTGGCTAAAGGATGGAACAGCGCATGTATCTGTGTTACATTCAGCACTGAATCCATCGTGGCCAGGTCATTTAAGTTCTTGCCACTTAGCCAGTATGTGACCCATTGCAGTTGTGCCGCTAAATAGTACAATTCCTGGTTAGGGACAGCCAATCCACCAGCCTCCGCCGCCGCATGGAGAGTTTTCAACGCCACTCGAGGGCGCCCCTTGTTCCAAATTAGGCATCTGGTTAGGGTGTCAAGTTCGCGAAAAATTCGGGTTGGGACGTACACCGGCAGAGTCGCATAATAGTATAGCAATTTCGGGAGTACAATCATTTTCGTGAGTGTGACTCGGGCCGGGAATGATCATTTGTGTTATGTGTCACAATTAGCTATATGTTCCTAACTCATGTGGCATCTGACTTTATGGTGTTTTAGGAGCAAGCCTACCCCCCTCGGGCCATGTGTGCTTTATTGGGGCCAATCTACCTTGACCATTGTAGTGATGCTGTGCCTATCTGTGGGATTGATCTAAGGTTTCCTGTCCTTGTGTTGGTTGCCAGTTACCTGCCAACCCATCTGTGACAAGTTTCAAGTTTCAAGTTTAGTTTATTATGTTAACGGAACTCTTTACGAGGTCCACATAAAAGACATAAAATATACATACAGAAAAACAAGAAATTTTCAAAGATAGTTAAAACATCAGGAACACTGCATTAATACAAATCCAAGAAACACTTAAAAAACTTGTACAGTTTAAAACAAAACATTTCATTTGGCGGGGAGATCAAAGCCGCCCAAAAAGCAGTAGCAGACAAAATGTTAAGTTGGAGGCAAATTGGTTTTAACCATCTTCGCCTAAAAGGCATCAAAGCTGGACAAACGAAGATGACATGGGGCAAATCTTGAGCATACATCTGACAAAAATCACAAATCGGTGACAGGCCATACCATTTGGAATGGAGAGATTTTAACGGAAGCAAATCCTGTCTTACTAAGAACATTAGGCGTCTAACGCCATGAGGAATATTCCATTTGTGACCTATTAATCAATATCCCCAGCCTAGGTCTCAGTGATTACCTGACAATATATTTGTGAGTTGGGGTTGATGTGAAGTTCACAACGGGTAAATTTTTCAAGAAAGATGCCATTTCATTCACATAAATGAATGTATCGGTTTTCATATGTGCATCAACTGTTTCCATATTAACAGTCCCCCCTCTAGTTGATTTTTCAACAACACTATCTAACCCGTACTTTTTGACAGTTATTTTATTGGAGTTTTGTTGTTCTTTATGCTCACGTTTGTCAACCACTACCTTCCTTTTTACTTGCATTTTTCCCAGTTTGAAGACTGTATTTTACTGCAGATAATCCCCAATTGTACAGATCCACATATAAATAAGAACACAATGAAAACTGGGAACAGCAATGTGCACAAACTGGAGATCCACAGGGGGAGCCAGGAGAATCAATTTAAGAACTCCTGCTCAGGGGCACTGCTCTACTCACACATGTCTCATTGTAAATGGTGCAGTGCTTGGATGACAAGAGTCAATGTTCCAGTCCCATATTATTCCCTGGAATGAATGTGCATCAGGACACACCGATCTTGGCACACACACCTCCATTCATTGGTGTCATTATGACTAACACTTATCAGTGCTGCATCACCATGAGGCAATGGCTCTTAGTTCTTGCTTGATCAAATTAAGGCTGAGTTCAGTGATGTTCATCCTTTTAAGCATCTCCCACCTGGTAATTTGCAGCCAGGGAGCATTAGCTTTTGTCTGTAGGGTAAAGAAGGGTATGGTCCCTCCTGACGATATTTGTGTGTCGGTGAACAGTCTGTATTCTTCTGGGATGTCCTTGTACTGAGCCAATCAAAAATATTTTGATGGAGCAACGTTGTCTTCTTCCTTAACAGCTGCTGGTACAAGTCTGAGAGTTCTTCTCCTTGAATGACCAGGGTTGGGGTGTTTATGGTGACCAGGGAACAGAGTCAGTGCCATCCAGGATGACCTAAGTAAAGGCAAACTCGCCACACTGGCAGAAGTAATCCATAAGTGTGGAGGTGCCCAATTGCATATCTGGAATGTGCATTATCACTCTGCAACTAGAATGTGTGCCCAGTGGAAGTGTTGCTTTACATCTGAAACGTACAGAATACAGCTTAAGTTTCTGTACAAATAAAGGTTGCCCCTTCCCTTCTAGCCAAGTGTATCCACCCACTTTGGTATGCTAGATTTGCTGAAGGAGGTGTTCATGCTCTCATTCAATGCTCCCCATGTGACACATTCCCTTTATTATCCTCGAGCTGGACAGCCCTACACAGCAACTACATGTCAGGGAATCACTTGTTGTTAAAGAAGACTGCCAATAAAGAAAAAGACCTGATTGAAAAGTGCAAAGTCCAATTTCCTTTGTAGAACAGCGTATGGGGGGCTATTACTGCAACCCATCTGCTGGTTACAAACAATGAACAGTCTTATCCAGTCCCAATAGCCCAAAGAATTATATTCATATATTTATAAACATACATTTATCAGTGAACTCCATATAAACATTCCCCCTACTGAAAAGGTGTATATAAACAAACAAAGAATTGTGTGAAGATGAGCATGTCCCTCATGTGCGCTTCACCAGAGGAGCTGCTGGTAGGTTTCACCAGTTTGTCCACGTTTCTCATCATCAGTAACTTTCTCACCAGTGGAAAAAAAGAAGAAAAGTGTCCAGTCTGAAAGAAAACGGTGCAGACAATAATATGTGTATGTCAAAAGCAACCCTGTAATGTGCATGAGAATAAATTATTTCTCCAGATGAAATTGAGTTAAGACTCACATGTACAAGGTTCAGATTTTACTCAAAGCTTAAAAGCAAACTGCATGTTGCAGACCCCTTTAAGATTGGCCAATATGTTTCAATGCCTTTCTTCTGTTGCGGCAAATTCTTCAGGGCTCGAGGACAAAAAGCACCTCACTGGACTCAGAGTGACTGATAAACATAAACAAAAGAACTAGTTAAAACTCCCAACCAGTTAGGACATCCTCCATAACATCTACTGGATGTCAAAAATTACTTATATGGCACAAATACCAGGGTATATTTACCAGGAGGTAGCCAAGGGCAATCATACCAGTTTCCCACTGTGTCGGAGGGTGTTTCCTTCAACAGTAAGTCCCCCACCGGCACACTCCATTGCAGTTAATATACCTCTGAAAATATGCACCAAATTTTCAATTGATTCTAAAGGGAAACACAGGCTGACCAGTTCAGATTGTTGCGGTACATCAGAACCTGCCATGTTCCGCAAAAGTTACACACAAAGGACAAGGCATATTTAAATCTTACTGCTGTGTCAACCCGTCCGTAATGGACTTCGTTAATAGTGCCGTCCACACAATGTATTAAAAACAACAATGTATTACCCCTCTCTGTTAAATTCCTTGGAGTAGTAATATATCAAGGGTCACTCACCAATCCTAATAGTCACACGCATACTCATTCGGACGTGTTTCTCCTCTCATTGCGCTGCACTTTCAAGTGCACGTCCCGGAAGGGCAATGTCATGTGACCTTGCCATTGGTCACATCACGTTGAAGCCCCAATGTGAGCACCATGTTTAGGTGATGGAATGTTCTATTTTGAGCACCTAGGAGCCGTAGGGCATAGTGCTTAAATCAATCAAAGGATTTAAATTTCCATCAACAAGAAAAAATTCCAGGGGCATTTCTTCATTTGAAAATTATCATTGCCTATATACAACAACACTTTCTTTAAAAAAAATGTTTGCCACGTTACATCCATCTATACACGTGAGTGTGCTAGATGCAGGACTCCAGACCCTTCTTTTGAGTGAAAAAATATCACGGAGCCACCAAAAACAAAATACATCAGCGTCGGTAGGATTCTTCCCAGACACCCGTGTGTCTACCAGCCCTATTTTCAGCTTCCTACCTTGGACCAAAATTAACCAGCATATTCCTAATTGTCACAAAGGTCAAGGACATCCATTTACTGCTCTTAATCTGTAAGCAACCATTCCTCTAATGATTCCCATATTATTTCAAGGTACTGGACATTATTATGTGGGACCGCACAATCTAATCAATCATGGCAAATACCCTCACTGACACCAAGGTTACAATCATCATCTCCCACACAGGAACGTGCAGTATTGAATGGAACCAGTTCTCAAATGCCAGCGATTTATCTGCTGATCTTATTCCACTCAATAAAATCATTTAGGCCAGATTGGTCAGCCTTTTCAGAGAAAATCCAACAGACCTCCTTTCTTGCAGGGATCCCTTCTATGTTGCATGCCAGACTACTCTTTCTAGCACAGTCCATTTTAGTGCTCTGTGGTCATGACGTTGGTCCTGAAAATGGCGTACCCACCGTGTGGTTAATTTTCCAGCTTGTATTGTGCTCAGATGTTCTTAGATTCATACTTTGATTTTTCATGTGGTTAAACCTATGTAGTGTAGGCCACACTCACACGTAAGTCTATATATCATGTTTGTAGTGTTGCAGTTGCTGAATGTATTCTGATACCATGTCATACCACTCTATGCATTGTAGCACAAATGACTGAGGTGTGTCATAAAACCAGTCTTGAGCCCCAAGAGCACGCGCTGCTGCCACCAGCATAGCATCTTGGGGTATACTGGTATAAAGTGAATCAATATCCATGGTCACCAAGAAATTATTTGTAGGATCAAACTCTACTTCATTGAGAATATCTAAAATGTCGTATCTTGAACATAAGAAGGTTGTTTTAACACTGACTCCCTCAGAAAAAAGTCTGCAAATTGATACAATGGTTCAAGGACAGATTGTATTCCCAAAACTATCGGGCATCCTGGACGTGGTCGTTGGACCTTGTGAATATTTGGCAGTATGTAAAATGCTGGTGTCCCAGGTTTAGGATTCATTAAAAATTCAGCCTCTTTACCAGAAATCCACTTTTTCTCCTTTGCCTGTTCCACCACTGTCTTAATAAGAGGTTGAAGTTCATTGACTGGTTCTCTATGGAGCGGTTGACATTTTCAAGCGCCCCAAGTAGTCTCAAGACTTCAGTCTCGTAATCGATGGTATTCATTACAACCACTGCCTCCCTTTATCTGCGGATTTTATAGTGATTGCCTCATTATCCTGTAAGGATTTAATTGCCTGCAAGTAGTCACGGCCCATGTTATTAAATGTATGTTGATTCTCTGACTGCTCTAATACAGTAATGTCGTGGAGCATCCTTTGTTCAAATACCAACACCTCTGGTGCTACAGAAGAACTTGGGGAACAGAACGGTGGGGGCTGATGTAAGTTTGTTGAAAATAATGAAGGAGGATCACAGCTCTAATTTGCATAGAATTTCTTACGCTTAATCTTCCTCATAACTTCATGAAATTCCATCCCACGTTTAAAAGAGTCATGTGGAGAAGTGGGTACCTTTATTTAAAACCCGCAGCTCACTGCATGTTAGTGCATGGTCAGATAGACTAACCACTATATTGCTCATAAGGGAGTCCTGCCCCTACTGCGAGTTATTCATGTTAAATAATGTTGCCATGACTGGTCTTAATTCTGGCGTGCCCAGCCTCTGCCTCGCTGTCCTCCTCCTCTGTTGTCTCTCTGGTGCTGTCCTAAAAAAGACCTCAACAGAGCTCCTAGATCTTCGTTAGACCTGGTATGGGGATTAAATCTCACTTGGTTCTGATTTAAAGGTTGTGCACCTGTCTCTTCTTCATTACTACTGGTGCTGTCAAAAGTCCAGTTTTAAGGAGTTCTTCTGGCCTGTTGGCGTCCACCCCTTTGATAATTTGACTGTTGTGCTTGCTCATTACCTGGTTGGAAATATTTATCTTCCACACAGGGAAATGTCCATTCGTGGGAGTACCGATCTAGGTTATGTTTAAGCCCTCTGATCTTCTGGTTGACCATATAATTCTTACAGTCTGCAAGGTACTCCTGAATGTGCAGCAACTGCTCCTTGGTATCAATGAGAGTGGTATCCTGTTTGGTTGTCACTTCTAGCTCCAAAATATCTTTTAATAATTCTTCACTAAGGGGCTCATTAGTATGGCAAGCGGCGGGAAATGGGACCGCTCGCTATGTATGCGGCAGTCCCGCATTAGGATGCACCCGCCATACTCGCGGGTGCATCCCGCATTCCTGACATTGTGGTGGCCGGTGCTTTCAGCAGCACCCTCCGCAATGCCAGAAATGCAAGTTGTGCATTTGCATGCACAACGTGGCAGGCACTGTGCGGTGCCTGCTACCTTGTGCATACAAATGCAGGGGGGTACCATAGGTACCCCCCATGTGTACTCCCCATCCCCCAACACCCTGGGGACCCGCAACGGGCCCCCAAATAAAAAACTGCTTGCCTTTCCATGGCAGAGTCTCCACTATGGAAAGGCACATCTCCGCCATTATAGTAATATGGATGCCGGTGCCTGCGAGGCACAGCCTCCATATTGATGTGCTGTTCCACCCGGTAGGCAATCGGGCAGATTGCCTACCAGCAGAAAACCGGCGGACGGTCTTCCCATCTGCCGTGGTCCCCCCCTCCATAGTAATATGGCGGGGGAAATGGGTTGCATGCGGTGACTTTTTGCGTTCGGATCGCCACCGCCATACGGGCGGTGGCAATCAGCCCGCTATAGTAATCACCCTTTACGTCTTTTGGCTGTGTTAATAATTAAGATAAGCCAGTCCCGGGTGCATTTATTTGTAATGTAAATACAATCCACCCGGAACTTTCTATCCTCTAAAAATATTTGTGGCTCTATTCTAACTATAAGACTAGCTGGGGCGCCGCCTGCTCGAAGGTACTCTGTCATAAATGCCCCATGTAGGCAACCCTCACTGGGAGTAGTGAAGGCCCAGATGATATTGAGGCAATTTGCTCATCTGAAAACGCTAGACAATTCCTGTCCATACTCTCACTGTCCAAAATACGGTCACTGCCAGCATATATACACAGGCATAAACAAAAACAGGATGCTGGTGGTAAAGCAAATAAGGAGAAAGGGATTACCCTATTGATGCTTAGTGGCTTATAGCAAGGCTTTTGACCATGTCAACCGCCAGCTGCACTGGTCCAAGCTCATAACCTAGGATATCCAAGAAGCATTACTACGTGGCATTCAATGACTCTATTCTGACAGAGTAAAACTGGGAAACAATAAAGCAGTCTCCGACAAGATAAAAAGTGCACAAGGCTGCAAACACAGGTGCGTCTTAGCCCCAGACCATTTTAATTTGCTTAGGTCTGGTCTGGTACCCCCGCTGAATTGAGTCACCTGGATCCCAGCAAAACTGGAGAATCAACCTATAACTTTGCTGCCTTATTCAGATGACGTAGTCCTCTAAAGCCAAATGGCAATAGGGCTAGGAAGGCTGATTAAAGTTGTACATAAACATAGTAGCTTAAATGGAATGACAGTACTTTGGAAAAACAAACGTAGTTTTCAGCAGAAAAAGGAACAAAACAGGTGCCTGGTATTCAAATACTTGGGATGTTGGCTGGTTGACAAAGGAGACCATTTAACTCATCGAAACTCATTAAAACCAAAATGTGCTTCATTACAATTTGCATTTAAAGCCATTCGCAAAGGTACAAAACAGCCTAATATTGAACCTCTGTTGAAGATTTTAAAAGCCAAACTCATCCCCACATTGGGGTACAGCACAGAAGACTTTCCAGGGAAACTGGGTGCCTTTTCGAATGGTGCTCAGACTGCCATTTTTAGATCATTGTTTAAACGCCCTCACTTCACCTCACCAACCCAGATCAGGCTAGAGTTCATGGTAAGTGATCAACTCCTGTTACAGAAAGTCACTTTCTTGTTACACATTAATTCAGCATGTGCCGCAAGAGAAGGCTCACTGAAGAATCGAATCTGGCAGGAAGTTCTATCTGCAAATTGCTTGGCATTCCAAAATGTTTGGAAAAACATTTTCTCTGAAGCCTTGGGGGCAGATTTATGAAAACTGGCGCATCCCCAGGGATGCGCCAGTTATTTTGCGCCGCTGCTCCGCCACCCATGGTGCGCCGCATTTACAATGCGGCGCACCATGATGCAAAAACGGCACAGAGGCGTGAGGCATCTGTGCCGTTAAGGTGGCGCATTGGTGGAGTTGCGTCGCAAGCGCGACGCAGCTCCAGCAAGGCTCGGGGGTGCCCCATCTTTACAATGCTGAGTCAAGACCTACGCCTGCTTCAAGCAGGTGCAGGGTTTTGACGCAGCATTGGCCTGAAAGTGACTGAGTGAAATCTTATAGATTTCACTCAGCCACTTTTGCGAGGCGCACCTGCCCCGGAACGCCTACCCTGCGCCGGAACGCCCACAAGTGGCGCAGGGCTTTACAACGTGACGCATCTGCCTAGATGCGTCACGTTGTAAATGGGTCATAGGGATGCGCCACGTTTACGCCGCAGTTGCGTGACGCAAACGTGGTGCATTCCCAACATAAATCTGCCCCTTGGAGCTTAAAGCTGCAGTAGCTCTCTGGAATTCAAAAATGACTCATCAGCGGTTTAAAATAACTTTAAATAAAGAGCGTCATAAGAGATCTTTTGTATCTGATCGTCAGACCCTCATGAGAAGAAAACACACAGACATAGTTATCAGGAGCTATGCCCAGCGCCCAAAGAGGTGTTAAAAAATACATCACTAATTCATTTGAAATGCTTTACAAAGTTAAGTTCTAGCTTCTTCCTATGGGCGTTTTTTCTTCATTAGACTCTACCTTCACGAGCGTGCCGCCCTATCAGCAATATGTGCCGTCTTTATGGCCTGCTCCTGGAGCCACTACCTCACCTGCTCTGCATATGCCGCATGTTAATTCATGAACGTAGAAGGTTTATCCTTCACTTCTTGATCAAACATGCGACATGAACAATACAGGCTGCTGTCAATTTCCTTTCGAATGATACCCATTTGCAAGTAATATCCAACTTTATAAAAATTCTTAACAGAGTGGACAAAATATTAAGGAATTTTAGCCACATGCCCACTCCCTTTTGGGTCATATGGACATAACTCTAGCATGTATCAAAAGCACAAACGTTGTTTGTATTCAGAGCGAGCCAGCATCTGATACAAACGAGATCAGCGGCTTCATGGGTGGTACTTAAACGTTAGTCTACTCCCCATGTTTTGTTTTTGTTTAATCATTTCGATTGGCATATTCTTGACTAACGGGAGAAAAGAATGGGCAGGCTGCTAAGCAAACGCTCTTAAAATCACATGGGTCTTATTCGAGTCCTTGACCATCTCTCTTTTATCCCCTATCGAATGTTGCCTATCCTGTCATTCCAGGATCTTACTGTCCAGATTTCGATGGTGGCAAAAGTATCTTGTAATACAGCTGCTTGTGAATATTTAGCACTTTAAACAATAGGTTAGCATATGGCAGTTTATGATTTAGCACTTGAGTATAGTTATGGTCCCTGACCAATTTCACCTTTCAGAATGTAGTAACAGCAATAATATGCTATTGTGTTTAGATTCAGAAGCCTTAAGTTATTAACTTAATTCAATGTAACTTTATTCGGTCAAATAAAAAAAATAGGCCATAAAAGTACATGGAAATATAGGCTATAGCTATATTCACACATAAAAGTTTAAAAAATTATCATACATTAAAAACAATTTAGAAAGTAAGGGCCTCATTTATGAGGCCTTGCGTCAGTTTTGCGCTTCCGATGCGTCACTTTTTGTGACGCATCGGCGGCGTAAAATATGCCTCCTGTTGCACACTATTTACAAAGTGACGCATCTAAGCAGATGCGTCACTTTGTAAACCCCAGCCCTACATTATACCTGCGTCAGGTATAATGTATGCAGAGGGGGGCGTTCCCCCGCAAAAAGCCTCGTAATAGTGACGCAGTGAAATCTATGAGATTTCACTGCGTCACTTTTAGGACGCTGTTGCATCAAAATCTTGCGCCTGCCACACAGCAGGCGTAAGACTGACGCAAGCCCTTTTACATGGGGCTTTCCCCATGTGAAAGGACGCATTGCTGGAGTTGCGTCACTTTTGCGACACATTCCAGCAATGCGTGACTTTTGCGCTTACAGATACGTCAGAAATACTGACGTATCTGTAACTCCTTGCGCCATGATGCGTCATACTGTAAATATGACGCATCATTGGTCTCGCAAGGAGGCCGCAGTGAAAAGTGACGCATCGCTGTTTTCACGCAGCGATGCGTCACTTTTCATGAATGAGGCCCTGTGTGTGTAAAGGACTTTAGGGTTCATCAACACATCAAATAACCGTGCTTGAAATGAGCCGAAAAATGCAAATTGAAGTCAGATTTCAGAGCTCGATTACAATGTTAGAGAAAGTAGCAGTAGCGAAAAAAAGCATGAGGAGGGGATAGAGAGAGAATAAAAACGTCAAATAGGGTCCGCTATGCGCTCTTACTATCCTCCCAAAGTAAACTCAACATCTCTGCTAACTCCATAGACTGAGCCACAATGCACATAACATTTTAACAGACTAGCCCATCATGGTGTGTCTATCCCTAAGAGCTGCTTTCAGAAAGGCACAGACAGTGAAAAATGAAGGAGAGCTGGTCTACAATGTCGGAGACATAGCCTCTGTAACAAGGGTATCAGAAAGTGCTTTCGTACTGGGCTGTGCAATTTGCAGATGAACATAAAGTGCAGTAGTCATTGTGCAGAATGATTATCACTGGGGCAGGAGGAGACTATGTGCCCCTCTGTGTCGAAAAAGTATTTGAAGAATAGAGACCAATAAATTGTCCCTACTGCTCTGAAGCGTAAGAGAAGTGACTGTTCCCATCTTGAAAGGTCCAGAAACAGATTCAAAGGGGGTTCATCAGTGCATAAGAGACTAAAATAATGCAACACCGATGGTTTGGATAACTCGTGTTTCAGCCTAATGTTTGCACAGTAGTCCATAAATAGTGTTATCAACTCCATCTTGTCATATTTGGGGGTATGACTGGGTTCAATATCCACCAGGATATACCGAGGGAAACAAAATGATCCCTTATATAAATCAACCAGGGTATGGAGAGTGCCTTATCCAGCATCAGGCAAGCAGATATAATTTCATTACAGAGCTTAGCAGCTGGATTCAACCAAATACTAACCCATATTAAAATTGGCACCAGCTGCATCTTTTTCTCTATGAAACCCTGGTTTAACTCGAAATTGGTAATGAGACTAGAGGTGGATGGTGGTGAACTCAGCAACTGTCGCAAAAAGCAGTTTTCCTCCATCTGAAGAGGATAGCATTTACTGAAATCCCAGACTCCAGCTCAGTAGGTAGCTACACTGATGAATTGCGAATTATAAACTTTCCGTGGTGGAAACACAGTTCGCCTAATATGCGGTCAAATGAGGATGCAGACTGTACCTGCCGTTTTGTTAAATTTAACACTGGCCTGAGCAAGATGGGGATTCCACGACCCTGATGAACTAAAATGTAACCCTAAATAACAAAAGTTGTCAACGGTCATCAAAACATACTGATTAATACTAATTGTATTTAGCCTTGGTTTGCCCAGGCCACTGAGTTAGTATTTAGGTTCAGATTGTGCATAAAAGAAACAAAACTTTACACCTGATATCTCAGTGGTTTTGGAGTGAGGGCTATCAATACTACATCGTAACTCGAGTCTTTCGTCATATTTCGTTCACCCCCTGTTGACTTTTATCTATCCTGCCATTCCAAGCATTCAATGTCCAGATTCAGATGTCGGTAAAAAATCTTTGAACACAATTGCTTGCGAATAGCCTGCATTTTCAATAATAGCGCATGGCATTTTATGACTCAACACTTTAGTATAATTATTGATCCCTGACCAATTTCCATTTTTTTAAATGTATTAACAGCAATGAAGTTCCATCATGCTGAGTTCCAGAAGCTTTAAACTAACAACAGTTGCACCACCCTCACTGTAGTAGGCTAGTCCATTCCAAGGCCTCTTATTCTCTTGCCACAGTTATTGGAATTTGTCATGTGTATATTTAGTGATGCCTAGTTTGATTTTATCATTTGATGTCAATTCACTGATAAATCAGATGTTGTTTTACAACAGCACGCTATGTGCCACAAATGTATTAACCTCTTGTGAACTGACTGTGATGGACACAGTGACACTGCTTTTGATGTATTGATTTTATTCACTTATATTACTATATTATGCTGTTGCCACTTTAAAGGACTTAATTGTCTAAGTAAAGTATTTAAACCCCTAATATTTCAATAACAAGTATGTAAGTTAAGCTCCTCCTTCTTTTTCCCGGCACTACATATACACATTTGAGTAACTTTACACTCCAATGTGATGAATAGCCAAAAGTGTAAACATACTCAAAAATGTAAGAGTAAACATACATTTGTAACTTATTCACAAGTGTAACTAACCTTTGTTTATATCCCTGTAGTTGTTTTTTTACTATAGAGTAATGGTATTTTCTTTATTTAGGTTGTCTTATTATGTATTCATTGCATCTACCTTGTAATGTTGAATAGTGGGCATTTTTAAAAATGATTCTTCAATTTAACAGGCACAATCACAGAGCAACATCATAATTTTCTGAACTTTAAAAAAAAAATAAGTTGTGTGATAAAATACTTCTTAAAGTCAGCTTTACCTCTGCTAATGTTAAGTCATTAGATTTTTTAGTTTAAAACAACTACTGAGGTGTCATACCTTGGCCATTGCTATAAATACTGGTTAAATATTTCAATTATTTAGAGCTCAGTTAACATGAAAACGTTCTTTTGAGTAGTTTTTGCATATAACATGTCATATATATAGAACTTTCATCATGTTTATGCGGAAAACATCTACCGCTTACATTTCTAAGTGTGCACCACTATTCAACCAGAGACACAGCCAGGGATACAATGAGGAACTTTACCTTCACATCATCAATCATTCACTGACAGTCTAAAGAAAGTACTGGCTAGTGGGGTTGTCCCACTTCTACAGAGGAACACTATTGTACACAATGCCACTCAGACTGATGGACAATCACTTTTACATACAAAGTCCTATTCATGTTGTGGATCTTTAGTGATGTGGGACAGTACAATTGAGCAGATAAACATTGACTTAGTCAGTCTCAAACATTACATCAAGCGTTTGTGTCACACCCCAACATTCAACTGCATATGTACATTCTGATGTATGCTGGTGATATATTTAGATCTATACCTGTCGTGGACTTTTGCATTACTTTCCAACACATTTAAAAATGTGACAAATAATTTTCAAAATGTGCAGGTACAAAAGAGAAAAACGGGAAGTGGAGCAAAAAAGGGCCCAACACAGATAGAGAAGCATGATTTAGGAGTTGACGGGATGCAGATGTGACACAAACATGAACTGGACCAGCTCTTTCTTGATATTAGGGTGTCTCAGATAAGAAACATTTGGACTTGGTAGAGCAGGAGAGTGAGTATGGGCACCATTAAAATAAAAACAATACAAATATACAAGTTAAAACATTACAAAAACGATGACATTCCAAAATAAAGAATGCCTTTCGTTGTCTTTAAAAAACTGGCAGTAAAATGTAGATATTAAATTGGGGGTCAAAGTAAGAAAATAGTAGTACGAGTGCTAATGGGCTTCAGATATTACAATACAAGCTCCAGAGAACGTCTCTCCACAAGCCATAATATGCCCACCTGACTGGTAGATAACGCAGTGGTGCATGCATGCCTCCATCGTATTATCCTGGCTAGTTTGTTGTGCAGGTGTTTAGGTGGAGAGTGGGGTAATGGGTGGTGCCAATTGTGACACATCAGCAGGGGCGTAACACAAGGCCCCGCAGCCCCCGCATTGCGGGGGGGCCTCGCGCTCCAAGGGGCCCTGGCCGGGTCCCTCCTCACGTAATAAATACACCTGTGACGCACTGTAGGCTTTAAAATGGTGCGCAGCTAGCACGGGCCCCGGCCGGGGCCCCTGCGGGAGTCTTTGAGACTTTGAAATGGTGCGGGGGCCCGGCCGGGGCCCCGCGAGTCTTTGAAATGGTGCGGGGGCCCCGCCTGGGAGTCTTCGAAATGATGCCGGCCCCTGCCGGGGCCCGAGTCTTCTAAATGGTGCGGAGGGCCCCCAGCCGGGGCCCCGAGAGTCAAGTCCGAAATGGTGGGGGGGGCCCGGCCGGGGCCCGTCACCCGTGTGAGTGTCTGAGTGAGGCACTTTTGTGTGAGCAGTTAATATTATCACCAGTCCACTCGAATCTATGAAATGGCGGCGCCTCCTGAGAGACTGAGAGTCCTGACTTTCACTTTCCACCGCCGCGTATGCGCGTGGGGGGCGGGGGCAGGACTATCTGGTGAGTGGTGAGTGGTGACCAATGCCAGGCAGCCCCAGGGGTACAACACATGCGCAATCGCCGGCGGCGCTGCACGCAATGAGCTCACACGTTTGAGTAAGGTGTGGCGTGTGGCATCACCAGGGGCGCGCATAGCGATAGTCAAAAAGACAGAGAAGAACGAAGACAAAGCCAGGCCCGCCCGCCCACGCTCAGGACTGTCCGAACTCCGAAGTAAGTCCGTCATCGGTGGGGCCTCCAGTGTGCTTGACAGCCTGGAGGAGCGTATCTCTGTTTCTAATGTGCGAATGGATCAGGAAGGACCTTGTGAATACCCCCATAGCTGCCAAGGTTTCAGATTGTCAGGTGTGACATTTTCAAAATTTCAGTGTAGTTATGAGTGACATTTCAACAACTATGATTGACATCAAGTAATGAAACAAATATCAGAAATAACCGACATGCCGAGTGGCTCCCCCCCACAGACAGATGTAGCCTGTGTTTAACTTTAAGGGTATTGGTATATTTTCCTAACTCAACGTTATAAGCAACGGCCTTTACATTTAATTAGAACTGTAAGTTTCAATTCAAATTTACACTCAAAATTATTTAGTTGCAAGTGTGACTGGAAAATCAATAAATATTTGCGCACCAGACACAAAAGCTAATTTAAGTTCCTTCAGTTGAGCCAGTAGCGCAGCACATACGAAAGCTCGGACCTGAAAAATCACTGTAGCAATAGATATCTCGGTAGTCCGTATTTCAGGCAGCTGCTCGATCTTTGCGCGCAGATACTGCTGACAACCCAGGGAAATTTGCGTTACTCTCTCAAAGGCGACACTCGGTTTACACAAAAATATCAAACATCTGCTAAAATAAAGTATTACTTTAAACTCCAACCCCTGTGGTAGCTTCACGCTTTTCCAACAGGGCAAGTTAAGCAGTGTAATTTAAATAATAGATGCACACTGCCCGGGGGCTCTGGTGTGCAGCCTCGCGCTATTTTTAACGAGTTGCACGGGCCTCTACCCACCCAGCACCTACCACTAAGTAAAAAAAACTGGTCCTCCACAGAAACTGGTAACTGTTCATTTCAAGCGCCGATTCCATTTCTGAAGAGCAGGGCGTCGCCACGGGAAAGGAGAAGGCCAGGGGCAGCAGCACAGCGGAGATACTGCCAAGGAAGGGAGAACGGCACCGCGCCAAATTGCCAGGCAGGAGTTAACTAATAAAAACAAACAAATACTGACTCTATGTATGGATTTTTAAGTGACATGTTTTTGTTATGGAGAAAAACGTGACCTTTAATTGCAGGTCCCTTTTATAAAAGCTATAGTTAAAAGACCACACCAAATACATTCTTCATTTCTTTGAGACCTCCTTTATTGCAAAAGCCGATCTCTAGAGGCAAATATGAGTGTACTGTGGTAATATGATAGGTTCTGAATAACAAAATACCTCTCTGCGGGGTTTATTGCAGTGTAATAGAAATTTTACGTTATATCCAGGCCACTGGAATTATGCGATTGTGCAGCTGCAGCGATTTTAGCATAATTATTGATTTGCCGCATTTGCCACATAATCTGCAGATTTTAACAAAAACATTTTTTATTTCCAGCTGAAACTGTTAAAAAAGTGCTAAAATGCAGCATCATGCGTTGCTGCGCAGTGGAAGGCCCTTTGCAAAACTGATTATAACTGAATATTGCTATTTTTGGGTGTTAAAATGGTACTAATGAGATGCAATCAAAGACCATACAGTGTTACCAAGTTTAAGATGATGAGATAATGATGTAATACTATTACAAAATGTGCCACATTATGCCACATAATTTGGCCCTCTCCTGACGCATAATTCCAGTGGCCTTGATTATATCCCTAGTCACTTTTTCATAGCTTCTCATAATAAATGGATAAGGCCTATTGCTTAAAGTAAAACTGATTTGAATCATTTTAGAGAGCTAGCAGGTATGCTTAAGTCTTTTGAAAAAAGTACAGCCTATTTGCCTCAGCCTATCACTTTCCTGAGGCTTGCCTGGTACTGCGACGAGCTGGACAGCGCTCAGAGTCCGCAAGTCAACTGACTGTAGTGACTGAGTAATTATGGTAATTTATTATCAGGCATTTGAGATTATCAGGGCCTCTCACATCCTGTTTGGGACAGTTGGGGCCCACAGTGCCCTTCTATTTGTGGTGCTTTGCAGCAGTTTTAAGATCCTCTTAGGGTTTCTTGTTGCTCAAAAGGATGTTATTTCTGATATTTATATGTTTCCCACGTCTTCATTGCTCGATTTTGCTCTCGAGAAAGTGTCACTCATAGCCTTTGAATGTCACTCATAATTACATTAATATTATGAAAATGTCACACATAAGCAATCTGAAACCTTGGCAGCTATGCACTTACACACAAGGAAACTGTGAATGAATCCCTTTATGAGTGCAAAAATGACTTGAATAGGAAACATATTTTTACACTTGTAAAAAAGCTATTTACATTAAATGTATGCAAAAAGGGTTGGGGAATCAAACCCTGTATCGGTGTACAGAGCATTTTCCACATATTGCTTCTCAATGACATTATATAGACTACCCTGTGTTTTGGACTGCTAACGTGATTTTTGTCATATGTTGTAGTAGTATGTTTTTTCACCTTTTTGGACATTTTTTGAAATGGGGATGCAAGTATAGGCTCTTCTGAATCTTGATAACATGTTTTTTATTTGATTCATCTTTAGCCAGATGACCTTCATAAGAACTGGAGTGGTATGAGCAAATTTAGAGCTCCTAGTGGTATTCGGAATGATTTTTTTTTTTTGGCATGCCATGTAAAGAATGTTTTCACGATTTATAATTTGCCAAATTTGGCTTCAGCTATCTTTATTCTAAAGCTTGCAGTTTCCAGTGTAGATGGTTTGTGGTTGTGTTGGGTATACTGTTGTATTATGCTTCCTCTTGTTTGGCTTCTTTTTAGTAAGGATTTTGAGAGTTCCCGTGGCGTTATCGGGACCACAGTTGGTGCTGCTGGGTAAGGTTATGTGGGACTACACTTCTGTGAGTTTTGTAAGGGTGGTCTGGTAACAATGTTAGTCACCACTGAGACTATACCAATCGGCACCCATTAAATGTTTGGGGATCAAAAGATCACCATCAAGAGTGTCTGATTCTTTTGTTGGGTCTCTTACTATTTAGAGAGCGACCTGTGCATTGTCAGTACACGTGTGGAACCCAATATTGTGATTTAAAAGTAGATTCAATTGAGGCTCTGGGTATATATTAAATTATATTTTTGGGGGTGCTGATCCCTTGGGTGGTTTAGGTTGTTATTGTCTTGGTTGTGCTGAACTCACCATGAACATGTATTCATTTCAGACATCCAGTGAAGGGGAGAACTAAAGGAAAACGTTTGCATTTTGCCAATAGGCACAAACCAAACTTCTCTTATGCTGACAAAGGTCAAGCCAGACATATTTAGGCAAACTGTTGATTCCGATAAATTGAGTAACCTATTTCCAGACATTCGTACTTGACACACATAGACTGACCAGGCAGAAAGGAAACACTATCTAAGATGTAAAGGACTACCATGACTTATTGCTGGTCAGATTCACAATATCCAGTGCTCCAAGTCCTGACAAATTCCTTTTACCCTTTTTGGTTGGAGACAATGCAGAAACCTATCAACATATATATGTGGGGGGCCCAAGCTCTAGTCGGCTCTGTGCACAGGCAGCGGGTCCCTGGCTTGAGAGCTCCTGACTGGGTCTGGACCGTGGGGGGGGCCACTCTATATATTCTGCAGGGGGGCCCGTCAAGTTTCGTTACGCCACTGCACATCAGTGGAAGGTGCAGGCTCGTCCGCTGTCAGCGCAAGGTTCAGGTGATTTATTCTGAAAAGGTGGTTGGGGATAATTGTGAAGGGGAAAGAGTACTTTCCTTGCATTCCACACCTAATACACACTAGGCAGTGCTTGAACTACACAGTCTATGCTTGTGATGCCTTCCTTCCTGGTGAGACATAATAATGTGCAACAATGAAATGGTTGCTGAAGGACTCGATTTTCAGCCTGAGAAGGACCAGCTTTACCCCCTTCCTCCTCACCTAATGACAGCAGCATGGTTTGAGCTGCCTAATACGACCCTGTTGGTGCTCTATTGGGTAAGGCAGGTGGGGCTTAGGCTGATCAAGCAGCCCCTGCTGTTAGGGTAGAAGTGTTGTTTTAACAAATAAAATAAATGAAAAATTATTAACAAAACGTACACACAGGAACAACAGTGACTGATGATGCATCAAATTGTGAATTTCAAGTACAGTACTATTCCATCATTATGAAAGAATTAATCAACACCACACGTTTTATATTTTAGTTAATGAAAGATGAAACAATAAAACTAAATTAAAACATTGTGAAATGGTGGGCACATATGTTCAGTTTGTTTTACATAATTTTGGAAAGATTATCTCAGATTGTCTCAGACATATTTTGCAGCTCTTCCAGCAGATGGTTCACTCACTGAGATACACTCTGTTTTAAACAGGAAGATTTGCAGCCTGATTCATGAAAAACGGGATTTGCGAGTCTCAAATAGCGATAAAATGCGAACCGCTATTGAGAACTCGCAAATCTGAATTCATGAAGATTACCGGGGAAAAAAAGCGACTCGCACGCGGGCGCAAAATCCGTTAGCGACTAACGATAATCGCAGAATAATCGCTATTTCCGGCTACCTGCGTCGGGAATGCGAATCGCAATCACGCGCGTCGGGAATGCGAATCGCAATCACGCGCGTCGGGAATGCGAATCGCAATCACGCGCGATCGGGAAAACGGGAAGTCGCTTTTCGAGCACAGTGATGACATCACAACCAGGAAGCAGGCAGTTCCCACCCCATTCACCACAGTGAGGCAGACCTCGAGGGAGCAAGTTGGAAAGCAGCAGCTATTCTTGTGATTGCGAATTTGCTACTACTCTGCTGCCATGTCTGAGGAACCTGTTCCTGGCCCCAGCAACAGCACAGGGCGCAAGAGGAAGCTAAAGTTTTCTGAGCAGGAGCTCGAAAATTTGATAGAAGGGGTGGTGGCCAACCACGACAGACTCTTTGGGATAAACTCCAGGAAGGTCCCGGAGCAAGACAAAAGGAGGATCTGGCTGGGAATAGCCTCCAGTGTGAACTCCGTGGGTGTGGCCGATAGGTCACTGGAGGAGCTCAAGAAACGTTGGTATGACCTCCAAGGTCGTGCCAAGGAGAGGGTGGCGGAGCACCTTGGAGAGTCATCGGGCACTGGAGGTGGCGGACCTACAGTCCCTCCCAACACACCCTTGGAGGACCAGGTGGAGAACACCCTTGAGAGGGAGGCGTGCGTTGGCGTCACACTTCTGGACTCCTCCCGCCCCACCCAAGACACCCAAGGTAAGTGGCATGCGACTGCGACCCTGTCCCCTATGACCGTCCCTGACCAAATAGGCTCACATAATGTCCCTTAGTCATGCCTTTGTTGCGCATCAGGAAATGCCCTGAAGCATTGTGGGAGATGTAGTTTGTCCACAATGTAGTAGTACCACAATGCAGCCAGACAGGTTCCAAAGTACGCAAATCCACAGCCATCCAGGGAATGTCACCCAGCATGCATGTAACATCAGCACGTCTGACAGTCACATGCAACTAATGAGTATCCACTTACCCTCACAGGTGGCGCAGAAAGCAGCGACAGCGAAAGGCTGCAAATAGATGAGGAGGCCCAGGAGGAGGATTTCCAACCGCAAACCCAGGCACCAGCCCCTGCCGCTGCAACAACACCAGCAGCCAGGCCCCCCACCGTTGTGGCCCCTGCATCTGGCTGACCACCCACAGCAAAAGCCAGGACCCCCACCGTTGTGGCCCCTGCATCTGGCGGACCACCCACAGCCAAAGCCAGGACCCCCACCGTTGTACCCCCTGCATCTGGCGGACCACCCACAGCCAAAGCCAGGACCCCCACCGTTGTACCCCCTGCATCTGGCGGACCACCCACAGCCAAAGCCAGGCACGCCACAAATGTACCTCCAGTCCCTGCCGCACCAGCAACGCCTGCTGTGACACCACCTGCAGCTGGTGCTACGACATCTGGGCCTGCGACAGCGCCAACACAGCGGCCAGCCACTGTGACAGGCCAGCAGAGCAGGCGTGGGAGGTCTCGCCATCACACCACTGCTGCAATCAGCAGGAGGGGCAATGGACAGAGACATGCCTGTTTGAGCGTCGAAAGACGCATGTTGAGGATCCATCAGCGCCAGTCACAGCAGCAAGGTGCCATTCAGCTCCAGCTACACAAGATTGGGCGCAATGTGGCCGGAGTGGGAGACCGCATGGACCGCATGACGGCGGCCATGGGCCGCATGACTGCAGCCATGGAGGCCAACACTGCTGCGATGATCAAGCAGCGCAGTGCAGCAAGCCGGCGCCACCACCAGCTCATGAGCCGGCTGTCCTCCTACAGCAGGTCCAATTATGTGGCTGCAAATGCCACCTCACAGTTGTCGCGGCGGTCACTAACACAGCAGCACAAACTTGTACAGTGCTGTGAGGACATCACCAGGGTCCTGGAGCACCTCACCACGGCAGTTACGGCACTACACCCTCCTGCTCTACCTGCCACTGTAGGGGGTGACGATGGCAGTGAGGGGGCTTCCAGCGTCAGCAGCCAATCTGCCACACTAGTCCCGCCACTTAGGCGCAGCACCAGGGCAACGCCAGGTACAGGTGCCCCGGAAGAGGAAGAGCCTCAGAGGCGCTTGGGCATAACGCGCAGGAGGCGCAATTGACTCTTTCAGACAATCACTGGCACAGGCTGACTATAAGCCTGCCCTGTCCTTTGACACTGCAGTATGAAGGAATACTGTTAGTAGTAAATAGTTGTACTGATTACCTTTTTTTTTGTGAATGAAACAAATATATTTATTTTGCAGCACACATTAGCGTTGGGTAATCATTACATTTTGCATGCAATTGTGATTTGTGGGGTGAGGGAAGAGGGTGGGCTAGAAATTGTTCTCTGTGATGTGGTTGCGACGTCTGTGGCCTTCAGCTGGGTTCTCCCCGCGTGCATGGTGTGCATGTGCTGGTGGCCGGTCGTCCCCTTCTGATTCACTGCCTGAGATGTCAACAGGTATCCGGCGCTTGGTTGCAATGTTATGAAGCATTGCACAGACAGCCACAATGCGGCAGCACACAGCAGGACTGTAATACATGGCCCCACCTGTCTTGTGCAGTATACGGAACCTGCTCTTGAGCAGGCCAAATGTCCTTTCTATACAGTTCCTTGTCCGGATGTGCGCAACATTGTAGCGCCGTTGCTGAGGTGTGGCAGGGTTGAGGTAAGGGGTCAGGAGGTATTCCCGTAGGGCGTAGCCACTGTCACCTGAATGAGAGGAGCAGATGTTGATTGCCTGTGCAGCGCAGTTACTTCATAGCAATGTGACATTGTCGACAAAGTGTACTTACCAAGTAGGTGTCCTTCCCCAAACTCTCCCCTGAGCAGTCATGTGTGGAGTCCGCTGTGCCTGAAGATAAAGGAGTCATGGGTACTCCCTGGGTACTGGGCGACAATGTCAGTGATGATGGTCTTGGCATTGCAGACCATCTGTATGTTGAGGGAGTGGTAGGACTTTCTGTTGCGGTACATATACTCCGTGGCAGCTGGTGGGCAGATGGCGACGTGGGTACAGTCTATGCAGCCGAGGACATGGGGAAAATGGGCTACATTGTAAAATTGTAGTTTTGTCAAGTCCAATTCCTGTTGGCTCGTGGGAAATGTGATGTGACGGTGGAGCTGGGTGAGCATGGCGTCAACGAAAGTGTGGAGGCAGCGTGACATGGTGGGCTGGATATCCCCCCAGCAGCCGCTACTATGCCCTGGAAACTCCCGGAGGCCAGGAGGTGCAGTCTACACAATACCTGCACATGTGTAGGCACCGAATTGTTTCGCCTTGTTGGGTGCTGCATGAGGGGGTCAAGTTCATGTATCAGCCAGATGATCATTTGCCCATTCAGCCTGTATTTAGCAAATATCTGTTCTCTGGTTTGGCCCAGCAAGGTGACCCGCTGCCGGTAAATCCTTTCCTGCCTCATGTGTCTCCTCCGTGCTGCTCGCTGTAGCCTTCGCCGCCTCACCACCATGTACATTCCTGGCATTGTGGAACGCCTAATGCTGCTGCTGAATGTCCTTATGTGTGATTGGTCAGGCCTGAACCTGTTGGTGATTGGCCAACGGTTTTTCAAATTTTACTTATTCATGGCTTTTATGGTTACCACCTGCTTTGAGTTGTCCTTAATTTGCGCCGCGCAAACTGCGATTTTGGGGTTTTTCGCAATTGTAGATTTTTCATGAATGCCGATTGAGAATATATTGCGTTTCGCTATTTCTTTCGCAGATTCCGTGGTTGGTCGCTATTTCCGTATCGCTAATGCTCGACTACCGGGAATCTGCGACTATTATAGCGTAATCGCTATTATGTGTTAGCGTATTCGCTATTATGTGTTAGCGAATTCGCTATTTTGTTCTTGAATGCCAATTCCGTAAATTGCACCCGCAATTGCATTTTCACTGCGATTGCGGGCGCTATTTAGCTTCATGAATCAGGCTGTAAGAGTGCTCTAGTGGCAAAACTACAGTGACACAATCGCAATCTGGAAAAGGTATTCATTTTTGCACTCTGACACACGCTGAGATTTGCACTCTCAGCAAAAGTGCACTCAAAGAGACACCACAATATAGTGAGGCACTCATTTTCCAAAGCAGGAAGAAGTTTGCACTAATTTCCACTCACTCATCCAAAACACTCAGATGTAGATTGACAGATAACATTTTATTGGTTCAAAAGGTAAAGTGATGGACTATGTGACAAACTTTGGTGCTACTTCCACTACAAAGCTACTTATTAACACACACTCAGTGGATGACTTGTGTAAGTGGTTCCACAGACCATTGCCTATTCTTGACAAATGAGAAGAAAACTTTGTATTTTTGTTTTTGAAATGAATCCCGTTTTCCTTTAAGGAAACAAGGGTGCATTTAAAAAAAAATATTATTAAAAAGCCATGGTGGTCTGCTGACCCCAGGAGGCCACCATCCCTGTTATTTTTGTGATTCCCAATGGGTCACAAAGGTAGGTCTTTTTGTGACCCACTGGGATATCACAAAATGTGTCAAATACACACTTGTACATTACTGTTTGCGATTACCAAATAGCAAAATCCAACAAATTCGCTATTTGGTAATTGCAAACACTTACCTTAGTACATCTGGCCCTTAGTGCCTAATGAGAGAACATGCTCATTTATCTTTGGGAAATCTTGACTTGACAATTAAATAGATACATTTATAACCAAACATATTTTAGTGTGACACTACATTGGGCTGCTTCCTCTAGATGCCCATCAATCGGATCACTGTATCTGGCCTACACGCAATTCGCCTTTTGGGTTCCAAGACCATCTATGGCCTGTGTATGAATTGCCTTCCTGTTCACCAAGATTCAGCTGCCAGGCTACAGGTTATTGTGCTTAAAGTAGCAAATACCATGACAGCACCATGCACTATGGGCCAGATGTAGGTAATTCTATTTTACCGACTCATAAATACCGAATTTTACCGATTCGGTATTTATGAATCGGTAAAATAGAAGGTGTGAGATGTAGGTGAAATCGGTATTTGAAATACCGATTCTGTAAAAATCGGTATTTACCGATTCTGTAATTACAGAATCGGTATTTCCCATTGATTCCTATGAGCTTTGAAGCCCATAGGAATCAATGGGAAATACCGATTCTGTAATTACAGAATCGGTAAATACCGATTTTTGCAAGGGTGCAGGGGGTGTCACTTTGACACCCTCTAGCACCCCACAGCCAGGCATGTGTGCCATGTGGCACACAGACATGCCCTAAGGGCACGTCTGTCTGTCACATGGCATAGGTGTGCATGCACACATGTGCATGCACACCTGGATTCGGTATTTTACCACCCAATTGAATTGGGTGGTAAAATACTGATTCTATATGCCCTTTGGGACTCAGAAGAGTCCCACCTACATTTAGATTTACCGAATCTGTAAAATTACCGATTCGGTATTTTACAGATTCGGTAAATTTACCGATTCGGTAAATTTACCGAATCTGTAAAATAAATACCCCTACATGCCGATTCTTAAATACCGGTCGGTAACGGCCGAAATCGGCCGTTACCGACCGGTATTTAGGCTCCTACATCTGGCCCTATGTGGCTTATAACAATCAAAGGATTTCTGTTGCAGGCCGAGATGGGATTGCAGGTGTTGCTTTCCTGAGATAGCAGTGCAACACAGCAGACATTCCAAAGTACTGTGCTTTGCTCCTAGACCAAAATGTATTTGTGAGCCATGGAAAAACATGTAGATTGGAAGGACAGGGAAGAGACATTATTTTTATCAATATTAAGTTGCAAACAGTTGAACCTGTATACATTGTCACTATCCCTTCCAGACTGTTGAGTATTCCCAAGTCTATCTGCCGCACCTCTTCAGGCTGGAGCTCAGGGGCTCTTGCAGTTCTAGTCCAGTTTTGTTTATCACATTGCATTAGCTCTAAAAAGGTGCATCCATGAATACTCAGGTGACTCTGACACTCGCAGGATTGACAGGGAGCGCTGCGTTTTCCACTCAAGTGGCGCACCTTTGGATTTGGAAGTGGGCGGAGCGCGAGTTTGGCGCGAGTTTGGCAAGTTCGGCGTTTGGTGCTCGGTGTTTGGAGCACGGAGGGGGAGCGCGGCACTTTGAGCTGCTCCCACATCTGCACGGAGACCCGCTCGGAGACAAGAGCGGGCAAAGGCCGACAGTACCATGGCACTCACGGCAATTGCGGACCGGCACTTGTGGCACTTGCAGATCAGCGGAACCCAGCTCGCCGGGACCCGGACTCAGCCAGAAACCAGCTCACCCGGACCCAGACTCTGATTGACGCTGCCCCTAGAGGCTCCCCCTAGGCTCCCCCGAGGCTCCAAGCGGTTTTCAGGTGAGAAAACGCACTCCTTCGCCTGCATTGACTCGCCACCTAGCACTGCTTGACTCAAATTCGCCCCATTACACAAGCAGTAACCCCCTCATCCAGGGCAGTCCACCCCCCCCTCTGAACGCAGAGAAAGGTGATTGAAGAAAGAGGTGGAGGCGGACGGGTTAAACTGGCGGTTGATGAGCAGCGAGACAGGGCTCTAAGAACTCTACCAATAGCTTTGCTCCTGCTCCAGTAAAACACCTTAAGAAAAGTATTTTTAACCATTTTTAAAACCTTTTCAAATACTTGGCATTAACCATTCCACCATTGCCAGATCGGATCTTTTCCGTTGGAGATAAATGGGGATTATTGCGGCATTTCTTGAATGAGTCCCCCCCAGCTGCCATCATCGGACAACCATTCTGAACGAACAGCAGTCGTCTGCTCTTTTACGCCTGCCATTTCATGCCCCTCTACACTGGACAGGACACTGGGCAAGATTGACATATTTTTGCACACCTTTTGTAAATAGTTCTTACACCTTCAAAAACCTAAGACGTTAATTTAAAGTCAAGACATCTATTGTGCAGAAGCAAGTATGCGGATTAGGAACGCAGGCCTAATACAGTCTCAATCTAACTATCGCCCGCACAAGTCCGCAGGACGTCAAAAAGCAAGAATGTTACATCCTGTGGGCAAAGAAAATACAAGACATGATATGCCCCTACAGGATAGGACCCTACACGAGGGGAAACAATCAGGAGAAGATACGATAAATGCCTCCCCAGCTTCTGGATCAGCCCCCAGGACAGAGGTCAAAAACACAAACACAACTACAAAGGAGGCCACAGGAATAACGGGAAGCCTGGGCAACCATGACGATATGGACAATAGAGACCGGCACGAGAACGTAAATAATAGTGACATCACCTGCAGCAGCAGCAGCCTTAAAGGCAACTACGACATCAGGAAATACTTTCTACAACAACAAAAACAAGGTAATTTTATTGCCCTAGGTAAATTAATTGATACATCTCCCGACGCAGCAGGCCGAACACTGCTCTCTCCATCACCAACAACCCACCAGGCACAGTTAAATATGAAAACTCGAACCAGAAGCCATCATTGACTGTTCCTCTGTCACCAAAAGTGTTGATTGTGAAGGGCAACAAAATGCAACTTGAATCCAATCTAACCGACCACAATCGGACCAGAGTTAACAACTTAGGAATCGACACTCTGGTGCCTATAAACTTGTCCAATGATTCCTTAGGACCACAATCCACTATTGCTTTAGAGGGAAGTGAAACAAATAAGGAATTCTACACCCTAATAGAAAACACATTGATCCTGAGCGCCACCGGCACACCTCTGAAATTTCAGTTGTGCTCTCCGAACGCTCCGCATGTGTCGATTAAATTAGGGGACGACGATGATGATGTGGCCCCCCCATGACAAGAACATCTTGCCTCAGATTTGGAGAAAAGTTTAGCAGACTCTAAATAACAGCTGCCGCCCGGGGAAACTAGCTTGGCCCCACAAAAAATAGAAAACTACCTTCAATTAATTAATGGAGCCTTGATAACAATAGGAGATGCCGCACTAATGCACGCGGACAAACTTGACATTCAAATAAACATTCTGCAGTCCGTAGTAAGCTTGATCTCGGGAGTGGACTGAAAACTGGAACATCTAAACTGCTTAATACGTAGAGCGCAGGCAGACACAGACATAATGATGAAAACGAACGATTGCGGGTGTTCCCCGCTACTGCATTATCTGGAAAAACTCCCGGATATAATGAGTACATTGGTCATGAATCTCAAGCATGAGGTAAACGGAAGTAAGAATAATTCAACATGTTTCCCCCTTCAAAATCCAATACAGAGTCCAAGCGTTATGAACACACATAAAGGGACAATAGCCACATAATCACCTTTAAGGCCCTTTAAGGTGGAGATCAAACACCAAAACAACTCTAGGGGACAGACAACTCGCCTAGGACCCAAACCAAAGTTTAAAGGCCACACAGGAAAGTTTAGTGAGAACCCAGGAAACTCTCGGTAGTAATATTTATGAACCAAAAAGCCCATCGAATACTAACTTTCCGGTTTCAAACCTAGATCCACAACTACTATCACAATCCCATCAAACAATTAATAATATTCCTGGAAAACCAGACGATTTAGTTCCATCTCCCTTAGAACGACAATCCTTATCTAGGAAAAATAAGAAAAAACTGAAAAAGTTAAATAAAATAAAAAAAGACTAAAGTTACGCAAAAGGGAAAATTGAGCGTTGGTTCGCGCCGGCGAACAAGGATAATGAAACTACCGGAAGTGGGGTTCTGAAGAGCCAGGGTTTGACTTCGGCAGACCAAAATAGAGACACACAAAGAAGTGGAAAACTTACGATGGTAACATCTCCTAAGAACCCACCACGTGTCTCAAGCGAAAACTTGAACAAAGTCCCGACTGACAAATCTCCCGTGGCAAGCACTACCTTGAGTTATGCACAAGGCCCACAGGTCCACGACCATGGTCAGGACATCACGCATAGATCTGACCTGTAGACGTAAATCCCCTTAAGGACAGCCACACTGAATCCACATCCAACATACAACGTGAGTTAATTACAATTCAAGCAAACAACAAAGATGGCCTACTTTGCCCAGATCATACAATTACCGCTAGGTTTGATTCACACATTCACATCGCAAAAATGAACAGGATCGAGGAGGGACTGGTCCCAGATGACTCCGCCATGTGGAAAGCGCTTCCTGAAACTCCTCTGGCTCCCCTCAATTCATGGAACCCTGTTCAGCCATCAGACCCAGACCTTGTACCCGGAATACATCTTGCAAGGGAGAATGGACATCCTCAACAGAGGGAATCTCCTGCAACTCTGTGGAAACATTCCAGGTCTGGAGAATATAAAATCAGCAGACATTGAGAGGGTGGGTTTCTCTGGCCCAGGGCCTAGTGAACAAAATGAAATACCAGAGATAATCTTCTCTAATCCCAATATGGTGAATGCACTGAAGGGACACAAAACCCAACTGGATAATTGGGGTATAAAAATCAAGCCTCCTCTATTGATGAAATACCCGGAGAATTTGAAAGAAAAAAATCTTCAACAGGGAGATGATGACTCGAAGAGACGGAAAAACAAGACCAGCAAGTGTCTAACTCCATCTGCCACCGGATCCATCTTACATGGCTCAATCGGTGGCACACAAACAATACTGTTGAATAGCAACTTAATTCAAATTCTCAAACATACAGAAGGAGGTAACCGTTCTTGCTCAATCATGGGTCAGTGCAACAAAGATTGGTCTTGGCTCTCCCAGGTATTAAATTCTACTTCCTAATAGCAATATTGATGTTCCACTGAACAATCATCTGACAATAAAAAAGAAGCTGGTATCTTGTAATAACACCACCGGTCAAGAGTCGGGCAACCATCCAGTACCAACAAACTCCAGTATTGGCCATTGACCAAAATTTTACCATCAATATAGTGTCATGGAATGTTGCCGGGCTACGTGAAGTTTTGCAAAGCCCAGTAGCAGTGGGACTCATGGTTGACGCAGATATAATCTCCGTACAGGAAACATGGGCCACCTCCTCTACACCAATAGTGAACTATGCCGAATATTTTAAACCAGCAAAAAAGGCTAACATTTTTGGGAGACCGTCAGGGGGCATTTCAACGTACATTAAGCATCCATTGAACAATACTAAACACTTCAGATATGTTTCTGGCTGGAATTTTGAAAGGCCTTACAACAACCGATGGCCCGATTCCAATTCTTCTTATTAACATCTACTACAATCGGTATGGGCCAGACTCAAGCGATAAACTGACCCGCTTATTAAATGAGATTGAAATCTACGCAGGCATGGACTCAATCATCTTGGGCGACTTTAACATCCATGGTATAGGTCAAATAATTGATGTAAAAAAACATAACAGAAGCACCAAAAGATGTAATGCCCTCATTCGAGTCCATAACCTGGCAACATCACACAGCATAATTACAAAAAACATTCCAACAGCACAGATATCCCCTACGTTCAAGAATCAGACAACAATCGACTACATTTTACTAAGCGAACGCTTACAAAAACATCTGTTAAGTGATAATGTACAACCTCGGACAGAAAGCGACCATGCCGCTCTCATAATAACATTGTCTATGAAAGCGAAATTTAGGCATACTATGAACTGTTTTGGGTCCACATTTAGAGAGGAGCAATATAGACTCCTCTGAAGAATTAAATGGGGTCCGCTTCCGACTCATAAGTTTGCTGCATGGAAATCCATCTGGAAAGGCTGGCGGACCGGCTGCAACGATGTGGGCAGAATCAGAGAGTGGGGCGCTCTCGCATATGACTTAGCCCACCAACTTTGAAGGATCAAACACCGAAGAGCCGTCGACAACCCTATATACAAATTGGGATTCCAGCCAGCAATCAGGAAATCCTCAAAAGCACTCAACTCCAAACGCAGAGCCTATCGAGAAACCAGATCGACTAACGCAAAAAATGATCTAAAAGAGGCGGCCAAGAGTTGTTTGCGAAGTGAAACGCAAAGCAACAGAGCGGAAATGGTTGAACATCTTTGAGCTGCTTGCGCCCAGTAAGACCCAGGAATTTTGGCAATACATAAGCAAGCTTACCCAGGGAACCTGCAATAGAGAGAATCCCCTTGACGCAAATACTTGGATAGTCCATCTAAAAACTCTTTATACCAACGATCAGAGAAAAATTCAAGTAACAAAACATCCCTTGAAGAACATCCAAATGAAGAAACAACCGACCTCACGCACCCTCCAGTGAATGTTACACTGGCTGAAAGAAAAGTTCTAAAATCTATTTTGAAAAAAATACGTCACAATGGGGCCCCTGGACCAAATGGCTTGCCGGGCTCTCTCTTCCGTGAGGACATCGACTTTTGGACAGAGAACCTGGGTCAGCTGTACGCGGAGTGCAGACTCCTGACATACATCCCAGATTCCTGGAGGCATCTCTACTACATCCAATTTACTAAAAAGGACCAAGCACAGATGCTAAGAGCTATCGAATGATTGCCTTATTGGACGTGGAGGGCAAGGCATATGCAAGTTCCCTCCTCATGGAACTATCAAATTGGGTCAACGGGGAAAACTTACTTCCCTTCTATCAAACAGGCTTCCGCTCGGAAAGCTCTACCATAGATAACATCATAGCCCTATCATACCTAATACAACAAACAGCAGTTTGGGGCAACCAGCCTCTCTCCGCTTGTTTCATCGATTACACAGCAGCCTTCGATGGTGTAGATCGAAATATATTATGGAGGAAATTAGCGAGCTGGAACATCTGCCCAAAACTTTTACAAGCCATCAGATCACTGTATACTCAAACGTGGATATGAGTTAAACTCTCATGCGAATCAGCCACAAAAAAAATTAGTACAGACCACGGGTTAAAGCAGGGCTGTGTCCTTGCCCCGCTTCTTTTTAACTTATATACAGCTGATCTGGGTAACACATTGCAGGGAGCAAACCTGGCGACTCCTAGGATCAGGGGAGTCAGAATCCAATTGATTAAGTACGCAGACGACCTGGTCCTCTTGGATCACACCAAAGTAAGTCTTCAAAAAGGCTTGACAGCATTAGCAGTGTATAACGTCGAAAACAAGCTGGTGGCAAATCCTTCATAATCCAAGATATTAATCTTTGGCCGCTACCCAAAAAAGAAGTTGATAACATGGAGACTGGGATTGCTATTATTATCAATCACTGAAACATGCAACAGGTTCACCGACACAAGCTCCAGCAGAAAGCCAAAATGGTTACTTACGCCATTTGCAAACTCAATGCCACCTTGGAAAGTCCGACTACCACGTCCATCCAACGAGTTTTGAGAGCAAAATTACTGCACTTCCTCAATTACGCCATGCAGGCGTTCCCAGGCAAATTGGGGCAAGACCTTGAAAAAAATCAACTGCGCTGCCTACAAAAAGTTATTTTGCCTTCCGCTATGCACAAGGAACACTCTAATTCACATTGAATTCAACCTCAACTGGAAGAATTCGCAAGCCTGGCAAAATACTACTTTCTGACCACTGGCATCAGAGAACTCGATGAAGTTTGTCATAAATAAAATATTCAAAAAACCAGGTAACCCATGTTCAGCAGGTCTAACTTTAGCCAAAGAGCTTCTAAATCTAGCGATAGAGAACTGGGACCCCAACATAATAAAGTATACGACCGTCAAAACAGCAATAAAAAAGCAAGTAAGATTCTGGTCACGAAAATTGTATATTGAAGCTTTGACAGTCAGAGGCTTCCACGAGACACAAAGCTCTCCACACATTTTAAATTGCCACAAACCGCACCTTCTACAGCCGTTGGGCAGGCAAGCCCTACAAAGGATCTTGGCAGCAAGATTGCATGTGCTTCCCTTAAAACACCTGTATCCTACGGTCAAAGTAAGTCCAGCGATCACGGAGTGTCGTCTCTGCCACTATAAGCGTGAAACATTGTCTCACATCCTATTATGCTGACCTGCCTTGTCATCAGTCTGTAGAATCCATCTAAGGCCTATCCTTCTCCAACTGGGAACACGGACGGTAAAAGAGGCAGTGCTTCAACTATATTTGCTGGACACGGTGAAGCACATGGCAAATTTCGCTAAATTTATTTACCATGCGCGAAAAGCCTTAATCGATAGTCCGACCACGGCACAATTTGACTTTTAACTGGTAGAAGTTCCCATGTAAAACGTGCCCTCTACATACACATCATTTTATTCAATTTTAAATACGTTTTTTATGCTGATTGTTCTCCTTTTTGTATTGATTTTTATTAATCATTCAAATAAAGTATTGTCATTGTCAATACTCAGGTACTAGTGTAAGCAGACCCTTTAAAAAGCCTCCCTATAAGTATGTATACCACTTATATCCCAGCCAATAATGATGCTCAAATTACCTTTAATAAAGCCTTTAGTGTTGCTCGTATTGCTAGCACTTCTGCTGTATCAGACTGGGGTGGCACAGTCTGCAGGATTTTATGTGGACAGGCCACAATTAGACCATCATAGACAACCCCTAGTGGGCCTTCACAGTAGTTGTGTGGGATTGCAATGTTAGCATTCAGAAACCTCCTGGTCCTGGGTGATGACTTCACTAGAAGACACACATTATACCCCTTAGATCTGATGCTACCAGGTAGGTCGCTCCCCCTCCGCACAGCACCGCCTGTGTCTCCCTGTCCCAGCTGCCACTGCTGAGGAAGTTTGAGGCCCTCCACCACCCGCAGGCTACCACCTGCACCTCATCCCTGGTGGCCAGTGGTAGGCCGTAGGTAGGTTTGTTCATCCTCCGCTTTATTGCTTTTATTGTATTGCCTGTATTTTTATTGTTGTGTCTGTGACTGCTGGTGTCTGTCTTCCCCCGCTGCCTGTACTTGGTTCATGCCCCTTTTTCTTCCCTCTGTTCCCCTCACTGTCCCCGTGCTCTCTCTGCCCGGTCTTTCCTTCTGTACCCCTCACCGCCCCCGTGTCTCTGCCCGGGTTTCCCTTATGTTCCCCTCGCTACCCCCGTGCCCCTCTGCCCGTTCTGCCTTCTGTTCTTAGCTGCCCCTGTATTTCTGTATTCTGTATTTTGCCCTTTTTGCCTTCTGTGCCACTCATTTTCCCTCGTTTTTGTGCCTCTTTTGCCTTCTGGTCCACTTGTTTTTTGTGCCCTTCTGCCCTCTGTTCCACTCGTTTTCCCCTTGTTTTTGTGTCCCTTTGTACTTCTGTCCCACTCCTTTTTTGTGCCCTCTGCCTACTGTTCCACTCGTTTTTCCCTTGTTTTTGTGCCCCTTTTGCTTTCTGTTCCAATCCTTTTTTGTGCCCTCTGCCCTTTGTTCCACTCATTTTTTGTGCCCTTCTGCCCTCAGTGCCACTCGTTTTTCCCTCGTTTTTTGGGCCCTTCTGCCTTCTGTTTCACTCATTTTTGAGCCCTTCTGCTCTCTGTGCCACTCGTTTTTCCCTTGTTTTGTGCCCCATTTGCCTTCTGTTCCACTCGTTTTTTGTGACCTTCTGCCCTCTGTTCCACTCGTTTTTTTGTGCCCTTCTGCCCTCTGTGCCACTCGTTTTTTCCCTTGTTTTTGTGGCCCTTTTGTTCTGTTCCACTTGTTTTTTGTGCCCTTCTGCCCTCTGTTCCACTCGTTTTTGTGCCCTTCTGCCCTCTGTGCCACTCGTTTTTCCCTTGTTTTTGTGCCTTCTTTTGCCTGCTGTTCCACTTGTTTTTGTGCCCTTCTGCCCTCTGTTCCACTCGTTTTTTGTGCCCTTCTGCCTTCTGTGCCACTCATTTTTCCCTTGTTTTTGTGCCCCTTTTGCCTTCTGTTCCACTTGTTTTTGTGCATTACTGCCCTCTGTTTCACTCCTTTTTTTCTGCCCTCTGTGCCTCTCGTTTTTCCCTCGATTTTGTGCCCCTTTTTCCTTCTGGTACCTCCGTTGTCCCTCACCGCCCTTGCCGCTCCGTCCACTGCTGCCCCGCCCCCCTGACTGCCCACTGCCCATTTATTGCCCCCCTCCCGCCTCCCAGCTGCTCCTCCCTCCCACCTCCCCATATAGCCTGACCACTGCATGGTGAGGAGAGCGACCCTTGACTCCACCAGGTAGGTCGCTCCCCCTTCGCACCGCACCACCTGTGTCTCCCTGCCCCAGCTGCCGCTGCTGAGGAGGTTCGAGGCCCTCCACCACCCGCAGGCTACCACCTGCGCCTCATCCCTGGTGGCCAGTGGTAGGCCATAGGTAGGTTTGTTCCTCCTCCTCCGCTTTATTGCTTTTATTGTTTTGCCTGTATTTTCATTGTTGTGTCTGTGACTGCTGTTGTCTGTCTTCCCCCGCTGCCTGTACTTGGTTTGTGCCCCTTTTTCTTTCCTCTGTTCCCCTCGCTGTCCCCGTGTTCTCTCTGCCCGGTCTTTCCTTCTTCACCCCTCGCTGCCTCCGTGTCCATGCCTGGTTTTCCTTTCTGTTCCTCTCGCTGCCCCCATGCCTCTCTGCCCGTTCTGCCTTTTGTTCTTAGCAGCCCCTGTATTTCTGTATTCTGTACTTTGCCTCTGTAGCACTCGTATATCCGGTATTTCTGTGCCTTTTTTGCCTTCTGTGCCACTTGTTTTTCCATCGTTTTTTACCTCTTTTGCCTTCTGTTCCACTTGTTTTTTTGCCTTCTGCCCTCAGTTCCACTCATTTTTTTGTGCCCTTCTGCCTTCTGTTCCACTCGTTTCTTGTGCCCTTCTGCCCTCTGTTCCACTCATTTTGTTTGTGCCCTTCAGCCCTCTGTGCCACTCGTTTTTCCCTTGTTTTTGTGCCCCTTTTGCCTTCTGTTCCACTCCTTTTTTGTGACCTCTGTTCTACTCGTTTTTTGTGCCCTTCTGCCCTCTGTGCCACTCATTTTTTTGTGCCCTTCTACCTTTTGTTCCACTCATTTTTCCCTCATTTCTGTGCCCCTTTTTCCTTCTATTACCTTCTTTGTCCCTTACCACCCTCGCCGCTGCATCCCCTGATTGCCCAAAATCCATTCGCGGCCCCCGCCTCCCACCTCCCAGCTGCTCCTCCCTCCCACCTCCCCATATATGTCGGCCGTTGTGCCGCCGTGCCGCTGGCGAGCCAAAAGCGCACCTAAGGCAAGCCTGTCTGCGCCCGTCTGCACCTGGACCGTGCCCAGCGCCAGAACCCCTGGCCCCTGCACCCACCACGACGACTGCCACCACTACGACGCCAGCACTCTGCACGCTCTCAACTCTGGACAGAGCCACACTCACTTTAAGGCCACCCAGAAAAGCACACACAGCCCCTCCACTTGCTGGAACTGCAGCTACACCAGCCTCAGAGCCAACGAACCACCTGCCAAGAAAGACCACAACCACCTCCATTGCATACTACCGAACACCCGCTCCGCACGCAAGCATGCCGTCAAGCTCTGTGACCTGCTCGAGACAACATTACCGGATGTCGCCTTCCTGACAGAGACCTGGTTTAATGACTCTTACAACGCAACTTTTACAACACACTACCATTACAACGAATCTTTTACAACACAACATCCATTACATCGCATGCCATTACAACGCAACCATTACAACGCATGACACTACAACGCATACCACTACAACGCATGTCATTACAACGCATAACATTACAACGCATAGTACCCTTACACTATCCAACACTTACCCTACTGTTGCACCCCCTAGAGTTAGAATAGTAATTTTACCCCTACACTATCCAACACTTATCCTCCTGTTGCACCCCCCTGGAGTTATAATAGTAATTTTTATCCCTACACTATCCAACACTTACCCGACTGTTGCACCCCCTGGAGTTAGAATAGTAATTTTTACCCCTACACTATCAAATACTTACCGTACATGCAATGTAATGTTGTTCATTGTAATGGTATGCGTTGTAAAGGTAGTATGCTTTGTAATGTAATGCGTTGTAAAGGTAGTTTTTAAAAATACGTTGAAATGGAATGCATTGTAATGGATGTTGCGTTGTAAAAAATGCGTTGTAAAGGTATGTGTTGTACAAGTATGCATTGTAACGTCATACATCTGACCCAACATCGCCATAGCCATCCCAGACAGCTACAAGATCACCTGCAGAGACCGCACCAACGGAGTCGGAGGAGGAATCGCCATCGTCCACAAGAACAGCATCAGGATCTCGACTAGCACCGATGACGCGCTCAGCACTGCTGAACACATGCATTTCCAGATCCACGAAGACCCTAACTCCACCCTCAGAGGCACCCTCGTCTACCGACCCCCTGGACCCTGCCACCAGTTCAGCGACTCCATCGCCAACTTAATCAGCACGCACGCCCTGACCTCAACCGACTACGTCCTCCTCGGAGACCTAAACTTTCACCTTGAGAACAACAACAACAACAAAAACTCCACAACCCTAATAGATTACCTCGCAAACCTCGGACTGAAGTAACTCGTCACAACGTCCACCGACTCCGCAGGCCACATGCTCGACCCCGTCTTCTGCTCAAGCCTGCACATCTCCATCAGCCACACCACCGAACTCCTCTGGACCGACCACCAATGCATCCACCCATCAGATCCCCCGCCGCTGCTGGAGCAAAATCACCGAAGACCAACTACGCGCAAACCTCGCTCTCAGCCCACCCACCGAACCCTCCAACACCGAAGACGTTGCCCACAGCCTCAGACGCTAGATCGAGGACTGCGCCACAGCTTCGCCCCGCTGAAGAAAATCCCCCACAGAGACACCAGCCAGAGAGGCCAGCTGGTTCACCCCAGAACTCCTAGTCTCCAAGCAAGCCTCATGGAAACAAGAGAAGAAATGGCACAGTGAACAAACTCCGGACTGACACTCAGCACACAAGGATGCCATCCACAACCACCATCACCTCATCAGAGCAGCCAAGAGGACCTCCTTCAAAGACTGCCTGGACAACAAAGCACACAATAGCAAGGAGCTCTTCAACATTGTGAAGGAACTCTTCATCCCCACATTTGTAATAATAATAATAATCCACATTTGTAAAGCGCGAACCATCACCTGTTATGGTCTGTAGGCGCTGGGGGCCGTCGGGAAGAATAAGCAAGCTATTGCCGAGAGTCACATGGTGCTGGGCTAATCTGCCACCAGCCCCGGGGATCGAACCGCGATCCCCAGATTCTGGAGTCAGTCACCCTGGCTGTGGCCCACACCTCACCCCAGCTCCAACACCAACAACATCCCGCCATCGCAAGCCCTGTGCGACTCCCTCGCCACCTTTTTCCACCACAAGATAGCAGACATCCATGACAGCTTCAACACCCAGACAGCCTCAACAGACAGCAAAACAACAGACCCTCTGCTCACCATCGACTAAGACACCCCGCTAGCCTGGGCCAGCATGAGCATCGATGATACCATCAGGAAAATGCGCACAATCCACTCCCGCTCTCTGTCAGACCGATTCCCGCACCACGTCTTCAACAGAGCAAGCAGCTCCATCGCACCCCACCTGAGCAACGTCATCAATCTCTCCCTCGACACCGCGGCCTTCCCAGAGATCTGGAAACACGCTGAGATCAAAGCTCTACTCGAAAAACCTAAGGCAGACCCAAGAGACCTCGAAAACTTCCAGCCCAACTCTCTGCTTCCCTTCCTTGCCATGGTCATTGAGAAAACCCTCAACAGACAGCTACCCCGATACCTCGAAGAAAACAGAATCCTGGACCCTTCCCAGTCAGGGTTCCGCAGCAACCACAGCACCGAGACTGGCCTCATCGCCGCCACCGATGAGATCAGGACCCTGCTGGACAACGACGAGACCGCAGCACTCATCCTTCTAGACCTCTCTGCCGCCTTCGACACCGTCTGCCACTGCACACTAAGCGAATGCCTCCACACTGCAGGGATCTGAGACAAGGCTCTGGAATGGACAACCTCCTTCATCTCCGGCAGAACCCAGAGCATCCACCTCCCCCCATTCCGTTCCAAAGCCTCGGAGATCATCTGCAGTGTACCCCAGGGATCCTCCCTCAGCCCAACGCTGTTCAACATTTACATGGCCCCGCTCGCACACGTAGCCCAACAGCACAACCTCAACATAATCTCCTAAGCCGACGACACTCAGCTGATCCTCTCCCTCACCAAGGACCCCATCACTGCCAAAGCCAACCTCCACAAAGGAATGAAGGCCGTCGCCAACTGGATGAAGACCAGCTGTCAAGTTTCAAGTTTCAAGTTTATTTTTTATTTGCTTTGGTACTCCACTGAGGACCACAAATATTATACAGATAAGATTCAATTACTACAACGTTTAAAACTTCTCATGTTAGTACAAAGATAAAAAAGGCTTTAAAAATTTATAAAATTTATAACATACTAGTTCATTCGGGGGAGATTTGCATGTGATAATCAATTCCTTTACGGTGGTAATACGGCATCTGACATATATGGGGTACAGATGTTTTGCCCTTGCCGCTACTACTTTTGGATGGGGACAGGTGAACAGTAGATGCTCTAAGTCTTGCTCCCCGCCATTACATAGGCTGCATAATGTGGTTTCGTTTGGATGCCATTTCGCTGTTATAGTTTGGACGGGTAAAATGCCCAGCCGAAGCAAGATAATTGATCTCCTAGTGCCATGCGTAAGATTAAAATCTATATATTTCTGCGTTTTCTTGAATACCACTGTTTCCGTAATGTTTTTATATAAAGTTAATTTGGCGCAATGCGAGAAGTCAAGTTCAAAGCTAAGTCTTGGGGTATAGCATTTCAGAAAAAGTTTCAATTGAGATGGTGTCCAAGTTAGCAGCAGATTGACATTAATATCCGCCAGTTTAAAGGCAATAGACATGTTTTTGAAGAATACATGTTTCGATGAGTCGGAGTCAAAAGTCTCTGCTTTGAGCAGGGAGCGAAGAGTCCCATCCTTCGCATGTAGCAGGTTGTATGGCCACCTAATCACGTTGGCGATACCTTTAGAGTAAGAGCTCGTGAGTGAAAGTTCAAGGCGGAGAGCTTGTACTGGGATAGATTGCGATACCTTTTACATTCTCCTTAGTATTTTTCCTTCTTTTAGGTCCAGGAATGACCACAGTTTGATTGAAATGTATTCCAAGGCGTATGATAGAACTGCAGTTATCTTCACACTGTAGACTTTTAGCAGGGAGGAGAAGTGTCTATTTCCAGAGGCCGCGTATAGTCTTTGCAGAGCTCCTGCATGTACCTCGGATTTCCTGGACAGGTTTAGAAGCTGTTGATTGTTTTTTAGAGACTTAGTAAAAATCCTGCCCAGGTAGGTGTAGTCCTCAACCTCTTAAACTTTTTCGTCGCCCAGTCTCCAACAGTATTTGCTGCTTTTTTTCCTCCCTGAAAAAGAGACTATTTTTGTTTTGGTTAAATTAGGAATTAAACTTTTTTCCTGGGTATACTTATGCAGGGCATCCAGATCGCTTTGCAGACCAAAGGGTGTTAAGTCCAATACTATAATATCGTCTGCATATAGTAGGGCATGGATATTTTGAGCTGCTACCTTTGGTGGGAAGCTTCGCACTTGTTGTAGACGCTGCGGCAGATCACTGAGATATAATGAAAACAGCAAGGGGGCAAGGAGACATCCTTGCTTGAGTCCATTTGGCGTAGGGATCGGGTTGGTCAGGCCCTTTTCCCTCCCCATTTGAACTTGACACCAGGTGTCTGTGTGCAGGGCAATTATAATTCGTAGTAGCTGTTCTGGGATTCCTAATTTCCTCAGTTTATTCCATAGCAACGCTCTGTCCACTCGGTCGAACGCTGTTGTAAAGTCAATAAATGCTGCATACACAGGCTGGGATTTAACTACCACATATTTGTCAAGGATAGTTTGCAGCATCGCGATGTTGTCTATGACTGAGTGCTTTGGCCTGAAGCCTGCTTGGTAGAGCGGAATCAGTCCCAGTGAGAATGCCCACTTTTTAAGTTGGTCCAGGACCTCTGCAGCAAAGATCTTTCCCGTGGCGTCCAATAGCGCTATTTGTCTGTAATTGCCAGGTTGGTGTCTTGGTCCCTTTTTATGTATTGGTACTACGATGCTCCCCTTCCATGATTTTGGCATTTCCCCTGTCTTGAGAATGAAATTAAAAAGGGGAGAAAGCACCATACTCCATCCCTTAGGGCCAGCCTGAAGAACCATGATTGGAATTTGATCTGGGCCGGTGGCTCCTGTTGATCTTGCCTTCCTTATGGGCATTTCCGTAGAGAAGGGGGAAGCAGTTCCAATGGGCGAGGGGTTTCCTTCGCAATTACTTGTGGTTTTACTAGACATTTCATAGGTTGTATTTAATTTATACAGGTTGGTTAAATATAAATCCCATTCTTTAGGGGGAACTGGGATGGGTTGCAGGGCCTTTTTTGTGCCTGTCTCTTTTGCAATTAAGGACCAGTAAGTGCGTTGGTTGTACTGCTTTGCTGCTATCCGCAGATCGACCCAGTTTTTATCTTCTGCAGCACTTTTTATACGTTGTTTCTCCCTCTTGAGTTGATTCTTAAATTTGTTGATGTCTGCCTGTCTTGGCATTGAGAGTTCCAGGAACTGTGCTCTTATCAGTTTGTTCAGCATTTTTGCGGTTGTAGATGACTTATTAGTTTTATTTCTGTGCTTTGCTGGTACTGCTTGTTGCAATTTATATTGTAGCATTTGTTTTAGTATCTCGAGAATTGACTCAAAGTTTGTTATTGGGTTGGAGGAGTGTTTTATCAAAAGAAGTTGATTAGTGTTTATTAAGGTGGTTATTTTATTGAGCGTAGATGAATTCCAATAGATCTGCCTTTGATTTGTCTTTACCATAACTGTACTATGTTTGAACATGATATGGCTAGTTGGACATGTGATTGTTTTCCATTGCGTAAGTAATGACAGAATAGCATGGTCGCTTCCCTGGACAGAGTGAATTCGAAGATGTGAGGCAGACCAAAATATATCCAAGCTGCAGATCATATAGTCCAGGATTGATAAGGTATTAGTTCCCCGTCTCGTGTAAGATGCAGGAATGTCACCTTCCACGTTCCCGTTTAGAATAGTTCCATTTAATAGTGGGAGTGATGCTAATAATATTTTCCCCCTTTTATCGACCTTATTTCCAATCGGGAACAACGGCACTGAAATTTCCAGAGCTTGTTCTTTGTACCAGTTTGCCCATTTTGATATTTCACTATTTGATAGTTTTCCATTAAGGTCGCCCATGATCATATATGGCAAATAGGCTAGGGCTTCTATTATTTGCTGGATACCATCCAAGATGTCAACAAATAGCCCATAATTTTTTTGTCCAGGTGGAATATATACGTTGAAAAGTAAAAAGTTTTGGAGATCTGAGGGGTCTGTTCCCAGCCTGATCTTAATACATTGAAAGTGTTTAGATTTTGTTTTAATGATTCCTTGGCCCAATTATACTCTTCGCTTAATAGGATAGCTATCCCTCCCTTCGCATGACCTCGGTCGACTTCCTGGGCGGGAATATCATAGGTGAAATACCCATCCTGATGAATGCTTTTTTTTTACCAGGTTTCTTGTAGCGCAATTATAGCGGGTTGATTTTTTGCGAGCTCAATCATTTTTTTCTTTTGTTTTCCCTGCTATATTCCAGGATGATATCGATAGGCCATTGGTAAACAGAGTGATTCTTGTTCAGTGCTTGTTTTTTGTTGTTCAGAGTCTCTGCGATCCATAACCATGACTGTTCTACTCTTGCTGCATCCTTTTTTTGGGTACTTTGGCTGCAAATTTCCCTTTCTCTGTCCTTTACGGAAATATATAGATTTTCTGCTGAATTTTCTATGTAATTGGTCATTTTATTTGGCTGATTGGGGATTTTTCGAAATGGTCCCTTATGCCGATTTCTCGAGTTACAGTCTGTAGTTTTCTGTACTGAGGTCAAATCGTAGCCACATTTGTGGAGAGTCTCTTGTTCTTTCAAGATAATTCCAGGCAGCACAGGTGACCAAAATTCTACCATAGCGGTTTTCATGTTTTCTTTATCCGGGAGGGTTACTAAATTAATTTCTTTTCGTGTTAAGGTTTGTAGCGGCAAAATACGTTGCAGGAGATTAATGATTCGGCCTCGATTGAGGGGGGCATCATCTATGCGAAAGAGCTCTGTTATTTGTAGGTGTGTTGATGTTATCTCCTCCTGCGGTGAGTATTTATTTTGATGATCTTCGGGTCCTTTGAAGCAGATTTTTAATGCTGGGCTTGCCGGGTCGTAAAGGAAGTCTTTTGCCCTTGGGTTTAACGAGGAGCTTTGTTGTGTGTTTTTATTTTCTGATTTTACCGTCGAGTTTCGATTTTTTATCTTTGATGGCGTGGGCGATTTTGTACTTTCTTCATTGTCGAGCTGGATGTCAGGAGAAGCAATTGTCTTCTGAAATTTAAGTTTATGTGCTTTCTTCCTTTTGAATCTTCTTAGCGGCTTTCCCCTTTTTTTCTTTACCTCCACTTGCTTCTTTTTTTAAATTTTTCTATTTTGTAAATCCCGCGCGTCCTCGCTATTTAAGTCAATGCTATCCTTTATTTCTTGATCCCCGGCGGAACTGGTCGTGATATGTTTGTTTTTGGTATTCCTAAATATAGGGTATAGGTTAGGCTCTCTGTTGTTTTCTTCTTTAAAGAGTTTCCTTAGGGAATATACGATAGTTTCACACTGGTTACTCATAGTCCCCTTGCATGATTTATTCCCTGTTTGTGTTCCAAATTCTCTTTTACCCGGAGCTAGATGGGTACTGGTGGTTTTGATGTCACTTGTTGCTTCTTGATTGTTAACAGATGTTCCTTTTGTTTTCATTGGCTCGGTTTGTTCTTTTTTCCTCTTTTCTTCTACTAGGAACTTTAAAATTCCTATTTGCACGTCAAGTGTTTGATCCGAATTCTCCAAAATATTGCCTAAATGGGCGAGGACCGAGTCCAAGATGTTTTGCAATGTGAAGAGAGATTTAGACACTGGAGTATAGTTTTCGTTAAGCTGGCAGTCTTAAACATAAAGAGATCTGGCGAATATTCCAAGAGGCCTTCTCGATCCGAGGATTCTAGTAACATGCTATTGTGTATGTCATGAGGCTCTATTTGTGGCCCGAGATCCATATCTCCGTCTTTGGTGATGGTTTCTGGCCGTATGGGATTATAGTCTGGGCTGTATTGTATATTTGATAGGCCCAATATTATTTGGCCAGTTGATTCTATTTCGAGGGGTGAGTCCACCCGCTCCGATAGAATGGTTTTTTGATCAGCCTCGGGAGTTTTTAGTGTGTGTTCTTTGGGGTGGTCTTGTATAGTTCCCACTTTATCTTCCCCATCCTCCTTTATAACAGCTACTATAGCTGAGTTTGACTGATTTTTTGCTATTTGTCCATCAGTGATTAATGTTGTAAAGTACTTTCTTATTTCAGAGGTTCCTGTTACCCGTCCACTTTTTACCGCTTTATTAGAGGTCTTTCTAGTTGCCTCTTCTGTTCCCATTCTTTTCATAAAGATGGTTTGTGATCTCAGTTTCTTGAAGGCTATTTTCCTGCACCGGGACAATTGGTAGTATATTTTCCGATGGTCGGATGATACTGAGGTTTTACACTGCGCAGAGGATTTGTTTGTCTTCCTACCTCTGCTCTCTACTCACTAAACTCTGGTTGCCTCAGCAGCGGTGATCCGTAGCGGGGGTAATGCACTAGGGGGGATACTGGGAGATAGTTCGTGAGGGGATCACATTAACTCTAGTTCTCTCCTTTCCCCTTCCCCGTAACCCCCAGTGCCACTCTCACCGTCCTGCTGCTGAAGGTCCCAATATACAGTGTACGTGTATGGTGTATGTTTCCAGCTTCTGGATCCACTGGCTCCTCGGACTTCCCCAGGCGCCTTGGGCAGTGGCTTATGGCTGGGGCTGGATCGACAGGCTGTTGGGGTGATGCCTCGCTGAGTGTGGACCCTTTGATATCCTTAGGCTGCCTTGGATAGCCTCTGCCTCTGCCTCTATCTCTGCCTCTATCTCGGGGGCCTCTGTCTCTGCCGCCGTCTTACTGGTTCCCCTAAGCTGAAGTGGTGGTCTGTGGTTTAGACGAGTGGGGCACGCACAACAGAGAAGTGGCCACTCCTGACCTGGTAAAGCAGCATCTGTTGAGTCTGCCACAGGTGCACACTCACCTATTGCAGTGCTCCTGGCTCCCCTCTCACGCTTGCAAAGGTAGCAGAGCCGCCTCCCGGCCGTACTGCAGTGCTGCACAGTACCGCGCTCGCAACACTCACAAAGCCTTTCGGGGCTGCACAGTCCAGTAGCCAGAACTGCCGCTTCTTCCTTCCTTCAGGCCGCTCGCGGTCGGCTCTCTTTCTCACTGTATTCTCGCTGTATAATCCTGTTGCGTTACACAGCGCTGGGTTCGCGTGGGGCGTGGGGCTCACAGGGCTCACAGTCCAGACCTGCTGCCCATGGTCGCGTTCCTGCTGAAGTCCGCTCCTCTCCGGTACTGCCGCCGCTTGCTCTACCACCACTTGTGTGCACAGCTCGCTCTGAGCTCCCCGCAGGCACCACAGATCCACAAGATTATCGGACACTGTCGGAGCCGCTGCCTCCTCTCCCCTGCTCGTGGTTCGCGACTCTCAAGCTCTCCGTCTTGATCTCCCTCGTTCGCTGCTCTCTGCTGCTCTCTACTGGCCAGCACATGAACAATAGGGGAGCACTATAGCAAGATAGGATGCAAACAGCAGACTAGGTAACATTGTTGAACGTGGACACCGACATGTTTAACGTGGACACCGACATTTTAACGTGGACACCGACACCGAAGACCAGCTGTCTGAAGCTGAACTCGGACAAGATAGAGGTCATCATACTCAGCACCAACCTTTAAGCCTGGGACGGCAGCTGGTGGCTGACGGCACTGGCAGCAGCCCCGACACCCACTGACCACACACGCAACCTAGGAATCATCCTCAACTCATCGCTCTCAATGACCAAGCAAGTCAATGCTGTCTCCTCCTCCTACTTCAACACCCTCTGCATGCTCCGCAAGATCTACAGATGGATCCCGACAGATACAAGAAAGACAGTCACCCAGGCCCTCGTCAGCAGCAGACTCGACTACGGAAACGTCCTCTACTCCAAAGCCCCGACCAAGCTCATCAAACGACTACAACACATCCAAAACTCCTCGGCACGACTGATCCTTGACGTACCACGCCACGGCCACATCACCCCCCACCTGAGAAACCTGCACTGGCTCCCCGTCAACAATAGGATATCCTTCAAGCTCCTCACCCACGCACACAGGGCACTCCACAAGACCGGCCCAGCCTACCTTAACAGACGGCTCTCCTTCTACATCCCCCAACCGCCAGCTACGCTCTGCCGACCTCTGACTTGTCACCGTCCGCGCATCCGAAGAACAACCACCGATGGGAGATCCTTCTCCCACCTCACCGCCAAGACATGGAACACCCTCCCACTGAACCTATGACAGACACAAGAGCTGCTGACCTTCAGGAGGATACTCAAGACCTGGTTGTTTGATCAGTAGCACCGCAGCACCTTGAGACCCTCGCAGGTATGTAATTCACTTTATAAATCATTGATTGGTTGATTCATGCTGTTGCAGATCATTGTGGGTCTAGTGTAGTAAAGTGCTTTGTGGGCATCTTTTCAACAGTACACTTACAGCCTGTGGGCCACCTCCTCTAGCGAACACTAAACATGTTAACTTGAGTTCAAGTGATCCCACAAATGAGGATTCTAAATGTACCAAAATATGTGTTATTATAAATAATAATAATGCAGTTCTACAATGGAGAAACACACTTTTTTGCAAGTGCTGGCACATCCCCAGCATCCCCCATCACTGTTGTTTCACTATAAATTGTAGTTTACATATGCCAATGTAAATGAGACACACTTTTTGCAAATTCCAGTTTCTTAGTCAACAGCCTATGCAAAATCAGATTCCAGAATTTTGTTGGGTTGGAAAAAGACAGTCATCCTGGAAGCCATCATACATGATGACAGCTATTCAGGAGGGCAACTCATGCCAGACCTGCTGTTTTATGACATAATAATCCCTAGGCTTCACCCTGGACAAAAACTTGTCAATGAAGGATCACATCAAAAGCTCAGCCAAAGAAGAGATTTACACAATAAAACACCTCCAAAAAATCAAACCATTCTTCCCCTATTATGATTTCAAGTTAATTGTACAATATCTGGTCCTCTCCAAACTTGACAATGGGAATGCCATCCTGACAGGGACCCCGAAAATTCACCTCTTCCCCCCTTAGATCAGTACTAAACTTGGCAGCCAGGCTCATACAGATATTGAACAGTTTGAACACATCACACCTGCCCTCAAGACCCCTCAATTGTCTTACCATCAAAGGAAGATGTACTTAAAAGACTGCCTGTCTCTCCCACAAGCTAAAAACGGTGATGGATCAAGCCCTGATCTTTTGACTGGGTAGGAGTGTTCTGCTTAATTCAGATACTCTGTCCATCACCACCCCCAATTGTTTTGGCCACTATAGGAGTGGAAGGGTATGCTCAGACATGAGTCCCTTGCTCACTGCACCATCAGGATTCAAGCAAGCCGGGCCGAAGACGGCTGTAATGCCAGAAACCGGTCCCCGGAAGCTTGTTTCCTTTCCAGTAAAGAATTGGCTTGGTAGTTTGGTCTGCCCTGTTCCCATGATGCACTGGGCCAGGGACAGACTAATTTGCATGTAGCCAGGTTCTGAACTGGGATATTGCAGTGAGCTAAAAAACGGTGATGGATCAAGCCCTGATCTTTTGACTGGGTAGGAGTGTTCTGCTTAATTCAGATACTCTGTCCATCACCACCCCCTTTTCTGAATAGTTTTGGCCACTATAGGAGTGGAAGGGTATGCTCAGACATGAGTCCCTTGCTCACTGCACCATCAGGATTCAAGCAAGCCGGGCCGAAGACGGCTGTAATGCCAGAAACCGGTCCCCGGAAGCTTGTTTCCTTTCCAGTAAAGAATTGGCTTGGTAGTTTGGTCTGCCCTGTTCCCATGATGCACTGGGCCAGGGACAGACTAATTTGCATGTAGCCAGGTTCTGAACTGGGATAGTGCAGTGAGCTAAAAAACGGTGATGGATCAAGCCCTGATCTTTTGACTGGGTAGGAGTGTTCTGCTTAATTCAGATACTCTGTCCATCACCACCCCCTTTTCTGAATCGTTTTGGCCACTATAGGAGTGGAAGGGTATGCTCAGACATGAGTCCCTTGCTCACTGCACCATCAGGATTCAAGCAAGCCGGGCCGAAGACGGCTGTAATGCCAGAAACCGGTCCCCGGAAGCTTGTTTCCTTTCCAGTAAAGAATTGGCGTGGTAGTTTGGTCTGCCCTGTTCCCATGATGCACTGGGCCAGGGACAGACTAATTTGCATGTAGCCAGGTTCTGAACTGGGATGGTGCAGTGAGCTAAAAAACGGTGATGGATCAAGCCCTGATCTTTTGACTGTGTAGGAGTGTTCTGCTTAATTCAGATACTCTGTCCATCACCACCCCCTTTTCTGAATTGTCTCTCCCACAAAGCCATTCGTTCAAATACCCCCAACTATTTAGACAACAAACTCACAAAAGCAGGAAGAACCAGACCTCTGAGACACTACAACACACTTGTTCTCATTCCTCCCAAACTAAAAAGGAAATCAACCCTGCTTGCTCTTTTTCTGGAAATGCACTGGCATATGAAACTCTCTCCTGTGAGACCAATGATGCAACCCCTCCTACTCTTGCTTCAAAAGAGACTTGAAACTCCATCTCCTCAACAAATACTGGAACACATGAGCAATCTAAGTTTCTGTTCAAATGTTCTCTCTTTCTAAGTACAGACCCCTTGGAACAGTTGGCTGTTTTGTTTTTGCTCTCCCATACTCCTACTGTGCTAATTAGTCAGTAACCACCCTCCTTGACTAACTATTTTTCCTTGTGTATATTTTGTGTCTTCCACCCTCATTGCCTAACTATTTTTCCCGGTATATTTTTTGTGTGCACTTAGATCTAAGATTCAATCAATCAATCACAGACATTTATATAGCGCACTACTCACCCGGAGGGTCTCAAGGCGCTGGGGGGGGGGGGGGGAGTGCTGCTACTGCTCAAATAGCCAGGTCTTGAGCTTCTTCCTGAAGGAGAGGTGGTCCTGGGTCAGGCGCAGGTCGGTCGGGAGGGAGTTCCAGGTCTTGGCGGCCAGGTAGGAGAAGGACCTTCCTCCTGTTGTCGTTCTTCGGATGCGGGGGACGGCGGCGAGGGCGTGACTGGCTGAACGGAGATGTCGTTTGGGAGTGTAGAAGTTGATGCGGTTGATGAGGTAGCTCGGGCCTTGATCGTGTAGGGCTTTGTGTGTGTGGGTGAGGAGGCGGAAGGTGATTCTTTTGTTGACGGGGAGCCAATGCAGGTCTCTCAGATGTCCGGAGATGTGGCTGTGTCGTGGGATGTCGAGGATGAGTCTGGCTGAGGCGTTCTGGATCCGCTGGAGTCTCTTCTGGAGCTTGGCGGTGGTTCCGGCGTAGAGGGCGTTGCCGTAGTCCAGTCGGCTGGTGACGAGGGCCTGGGTGACCGTCTTCCTGGTCTCGGTGGGGATCCACCGGAAGATCTTCCGTAGCATGCGCAGGATGTTGAAGCATGACGAGGAGACGGCGTTGAATTGTCTGGTCATGGTGAGGGAGGAGTCCAGGATGAAGCCCAGGTTGCGTGCGTGGTCTGTCGGTTTGGGTGCGCTGCCCAGGGCGGGGGGCCACCAGGAGTCGTCCCAGGCAGACGAAGATTGTTTCGCTTCATATTCCCAGCAACTTGATTATTGGCTTGCTCTCGATTATGTAATCAATCCAATACCGTCGGGTCTAGCTAGCGCTATATAAAACCTACAAATAAATACATACTAATGAATAAATCAATAAATGTTGTACAAACAACAACAACCAACTGTGCAAGAAGTGACTTTGCATGTAATGTCTGTTGATCACATCATGCTATGATCGAAATATGATTTTTCTCCCACAGTTATAGTACAATATGTTGATGGCTGCAAGTCCAGATATTAGTCTTGTTTTATAAATAAATGGAATATGTCAACATTTATTCTGAGAAAGAGATCATTCATTCAGCATATTTGTGATTAATGCAGTATGTGTATTTGTAGAGGGTGATAACCCCATGACGTGTTTACATGGTGGCAATTTCTTCTGTGATTGACAGATCTCGCCTGTCTTGGCGTTTTAGCTATGGTCACTATGCTTTCTGGGAGTCACAGTTGCACTTTGTCAGTGGCAGACTGGCTGTTAACATACCAGGACAGTGACTATTTAGCCAGCTGTTTTGAATGTTTGGAAGCTGGTCACTTTCTAACTGAGAGGAGTTACACTAAATGTTATCACATTACTTATTATCGCCAATGCAAGTAAGACATTCTAAAGATAGATTATGTATTGCACACTAGGACGCAGCTCGTACCTGCTAGCCTTCTAAATAATTAAATACTGAACCTTTCATGCACCTATACACATATAAATACACAGTGAGGCATATTCTGAAGGAGCTATCGCTGAATTAATGGCACTTTATCGCAGCCAAAGTTGCAATAAATTCATCAACCCATTCACAAGCTGGGGCTAACAGACCATAGACCCAGTTTATCCACTATAGCAGCCCCAAGAAACATCGCCACTTACGACCCTGACAACTATCACTAATGAGATGCAGCGTTGGCGTTCCAGTGCAAAAAGCCGTGACAAGACCACTCCGAAACATTCACAACAACCAGCCAGATCAGCGATAAGATCCCAAAACATTCAATAAGGAGTAGCAGGAAACTATCACCTGCTCTGACCTGGTGTAAAGTTGGACCATAGCTAGCACCACAAAAGGAAGGCCAGCCCACCGCCTCACCTGAAGAACAACAGATGCCATGGAGCAACTGAACATGCCGGCTGGACACCCGAGAGGGCCACAACACCCACTGCCACCAACTCCAGGAGCAACCCCTACGCCCCTGGACACCCACCACCCCCCTCGGACCAACACTGAGGCAGTGCAGACAAAGACAGCGACCCTTTAAAAATGCACCAACCTCACAGACCCAACACCAGAGGTTGTCATTGCCCACCACAGGCACAAAAGGACAACCATCCTCCACATCCTTAACACCATTGTACACCAGCTGACAGTACCAACACAGCAGACTACCAACATCCCACCTCAGACCAAGCTGCTGGCCCTGATGCTCCTGTTGGCCACTTGTACCCTGCACCCAACATCTGCACGAGTTGGAGGAGTCACACTGCATGCCCAATCCAAGTCACTCACAATGGTCATGGATGACACTATCAGCTTGGTACCCCACTGTCTATACTTCCCACACACTGCGCAGGAACAACCGGAGACCAAGCAAGGCATCTACACCATAGCTGGCTTCTGGCATGTGTCAGGGGGCAATTGTCTGCACACATATACTACTTGTGCCCCTGGCAACACTGCACACAATAACGGCAACCGAAAGCACATCTATACCATCAATGTGCAGACAATAGTGGATCACCGGGGAATCTACCCCAACGTCGCTGCCAACCCCCAAGGCATTGTGCATGAGCCCTTCCCCTTCCGACAGTCCATCATCAACCTGCGCTACCAGGATAGCACCCACGGAAATGCAATGCTCATTGGCCAATACCAAATGAACACACCACACACCTCAACTACACAATCAAGCAACTCATGACACAGGAAATGCATGTCACAAGCTCACATACAACATGCACACCCACCAGACACGACAGAACAACTTACTGTGGGAACCTGGGCCAGCCATGTGCATTAGCCTTCAACGGCATGGCACCTCAGCCACACAATAGCAGGATGTGGGAAGAGGTGGGACCCAGGCACGTGCAAAGGAGGCAAGTGACCCATGAATGAGAATGTACACAATGCCAAGTGTGGCGTGGATGTGCTAGACAGACTGCAGTATGCAGAACACACACATATCCATGTCGACACATACCGCTGGTGTTTGGAGTGTAGTGGACAGTGAACGCAACCATGTCAACCCAGCCAGTGGGGAGGAACACAGAAATGTAGCTTGTTACATCCCCCCGTAAGCGTGAGCGGAGTGGGCTGGCCAGGCACACGCCAGGCCAACGTTGGGGTGTGAATAAAAGGCACGTAACTATGAGCGTGGTCCTCTTCCAGAATGCCGAATGTCCCTGCCAGGGCAGCACCTCTCACTGCACCATGAGGACAACGCCGTGAGCGGTGATGACAGCGATCCTGTGTGCCTGCTGCACCCCGGAGTGCTGGTCCCCGAACCAGTCCTGCCTGCCCCTGCGCACCCAGGCCTCAATGCCCACCTGGTGACACCGGCGTGTGTCAAAGAGGGCCCACCATGTGCCGGTGCAATCTCCAAGCCCAAGGCCTGCAACCTTGGCAGCCAGCTCAGACCATCACAGCCTCCGCAACACAGCCCTGCAGTACTCCTTACTTGTTGACTTACTCCACCAGCATGCACAGCGGACAAGTAGGTCACACATTTGGAACTGAGTCTTGATTACACCATGACAGAGCACAATAAGCACAATAATTATGGCTGAGTGTATGTCAATATACGCCCTTCCACGTGATGCCACTAGGCCTTAGTGGTACATCACAACCACAAGATTCTGTGGGCTCACGCAGACTGCTGCTCTCGGCCTACGCTGCACTCGAGTAGGTCACAAAATTGGAACTGAACATCGATTATGCAAAGGTAGAGTACATATAATTTCAAGCGAGGAGAGGAGTAAGAGGATGATGTGCATTTTGGCAGAAAAAGTGATTATCGTTACGGAGGTGATCAAACTCTACTGACAACTGCCCTGGTGCAACTAACACGAGCCTACGAAATGTGGCTGTTGGTCACCGCTGACAGCTGCCTCTGGTCTACACTGCGGTCCAGTAGATCACATAGTCTTGATTTAGTAATGGCAGTTTTCATATCAGTGTACTGGCATCATCGCACACTGCATCCCCTCTCAGCCCCGGTGCTACTAAGTCTGTTCCCGGACATTCATGGACACTGTCTGGTCGTACATTGGTGGCGTAAGGGTATATGGACTAGGGGGATGTTTTCATCCTCATGTAGCTGATACCAAATTGGGTGTGGCAATGAGGCTGTCACTTTCAACTCCACCATTTGCTGCTTCTGGATAACATCGGAACTCCTGCATCATGCGCTGGAGGACACCTTCAACTGTTCCCCACAACACTCTGCCACATTCACCTTCAACATCAATGAGGACCCGCCCAGTCTGCGTGGCCCTACCTCAGTCCACCGTAAGTCACTGTCCTGCGGCAGGGTGCCTGTGCCGGCCGCTGTGCATCCGGGGCCACTAACTCTGTGCTGGTCAGGTCCGGGACCCCTTCTTCTGAGATATTGGATGGCCTCTGAGGTGATGGCCTTGGGGTCATCAATGCCATGTGTTTGCAGCCCTGTGCTGTCCGCTGCCTCTGGCTTCAACTGCAGCCCAGCAGGGCTCACTCATCAAATTGAGTCCTGACCGGCCCGGACGTCACATCACAGCAGGAGGCACACGCCACCACCGCCAGGACCAACTCCAACCACCAACTGCCAGTGCCCAACTGGTCATACTGGCAGACTGACAGAGTTGCTCGCGCCTGTTGTGGATGCCTTCTTCTGTCTGATCCCCTGCTCAGCACTCCAGGTGCCACTGACTCAGTCCACCGCAACCCATGGACCCTTACTTATTGGGTTTTGTGCTGTGGAGAGGTTGCGCAGCAATGTCACCTCAAGCAGTGTGGGAGACCTGGGACGTTGATGAGGTTGATGAGGCAGGTCTAACACACCCCACTGCATCTGCATCAGGAATATCTCAAAGGGACACAATCCTAGACTTTTTCTTAACATGAGCTTGAGCTTGCTCAGTTCTAGTGCCCCAACCTCAGTGCACTGCAACTGCCAGACACTTCTGTTTTCTTGTTGGGTGACCTCTTTACTTGCTCCGGCTCCCTTCATGTTGCTCAGCACTTGACTCTGTTATGCAGGTTTTTTCAATTTCCGTTGCTCTGGTGTTCACTGTTCAAGTTGTTGCCACCAGCGCCAAGCAAGCAATCCGTGCGGGCTGGCTTACACTCACCCCACACATCCAGCACAGGCATCACTGTATATGTGGCCCTGCCAATAAAGGCGCCAGGTGCACATGCCCATAGCCAGTTCAATATAATACCTGCGTGTGTCCCTGTGGTCTTGTTGTATGCATGAGGGCCATGGGCCCTACAACATTACATTGTGCTGTGTACAGCGGGCACAGACATGTCACCGCAGGCAGGGGTTGGAGCTTCGACATGTAGCTTTGTCATGTAGCTTTGTCGTCACCCACTCAATTCGTAAGGGGAGTGGCCTGGGCCGTTGTACGCAGAGCCAACGTGGGTGTGTGACTGCTATTTGCGTGCCCCTGGGCGTGGTTCTGTACTGTGAATGTGCATCCGCATGTGTCTCTATGGCAGTGTGGGTCTCCTTTGTGGGGTGTAGGTGGTCCTTGAAGGATAATAGACACCAACATATGTGATCTAGTTCATCTTCCATGGGTTTGGACCCCACCCACACCTATTCAACCACCTCCTTTTGGCGTTCTGACAACTGGCATTGGGGTGTCATGTGTGGGTGGGTGAAGTGTTGTGAGCCATCTGTGCTTGCTGGTGCTTCCTGCTATGTGGTCTTTTGCAGGCTCTGTGTTCTTCTCTAAGTAGTTTGGCTGCCCGGGTCCTGGTGGTGGGTTGCGTGGGGTGTCCATGGGCTGTTGTAGGGCATCAGTGTCGAAGGTGTGGTGGTCCTTTACGGCATCACAGATGTGTTGTCTTCTGTGCTCTGCTGCAGGTGTTGGTGTGCCCCTCTGCAATGTGAAGGGGAGATGCATGTTGACATTGTGTTGACATGTATGTTGTCCCATTGTTCTTGTTTACATGCAGACTGTATGACAATGTACATTGTGACTGTTTGGGAGGAGCAGGATTTGGATGCAGGACCGTGTACATTTAACTACATGACGGATGTGAGATTGTGTGCGTACATTTCCATTTCACAGTTTCCTGTCAGATGTAGTAGGCATGTTTCTGCGCGTGTACGGAGCCAGTTGTATCCTCTGTTCTGCAGTGTCTGCTTTGCGTATTGTACCACATTGTAGTCAATGTGGGTGTGCTGTTCTTGCTATGTGTGTGTGCTGCAGTTTGCCATGGGGATGAGGGACATGAACCAGGGTAATTGTTGGTGTGCAGTGTGCTACACATTGTTGTGCATGCGTGCCATTGTGCCTATCTCCCATCTCCCAGTCCATGGTTTTTACTCACCTTGTTGATGTTGTGTCAGGTCCTCTCGAGCTGTGTGTGCACTCCCTACTCCTTGCACCGTCTCCACACTGATGACTGTGGCCTCCGTTTCCTCCAGCTCCTCCATTGGCGCAGGATTCCCACCTCCTGTCGCTGTTGCAGCCTTCCTGTTGGCAACATGTTTGTGCCTAGTTTAGGTTGTCACATCATGCCAGCTCCTCTTGGCCTCCTCGATTGGCCTCCTCGACACTGCGACTGCATTCCAGGTGGTATAATTGTGGGTCAGTTGATGGTAGTGTTCTGTCACCTATGTAACGCTGATCTGGCTCTACTGTGGACTGCAACCGGTCTTCCTCTCCCTCTTCTCCTTGGCCGTCCGCGTCCCCGTTTTTCCTTGCTGGTGGTCTGTGGCGGTTGTGGGGTTCACGTTGGCCTCTGCGCTTGGTCTGGGTGCATCCATGTTGCTACGTGTTTTGGATTGTTTCTGGTGTGTTGCTTCTGTATTTTTTATGGTGCATTTTCCCGCAAGACACGTGGGATTTGCAGGCCTGTCCCTGGTTTTTGTTGCTTTTTGTACCGCAATTGGCCTCATCGCAAGATTATTTGCGTTCGCATTTCGCATTTTTACGGCGTGGCATTGATTTTAACAAAGACATTTGACACATTGCCAGGAGATTGGTGCATGGTGCCGCAGTGTTGAGAATGCTTCGTTAAAACGCCTTAATTTTCCCGCAATAGACTGCAATGTTGGAAGTTGCAATAAGTTACTTTTGCAATGGTTATCACAAGTTCTTGAGACTATGCCCCCATCTTTGTACCAAGGGGTCTTTGTCCCATCGCAAACTCTGCCTAGATTTTCCCATTAAAAAATAAAGTAGGGGCTTCAATAGGCGATGAATGAAAGAAGGTTTTGTTAGAACTCGGCTCTGGCTGGAGCTGTCATTCGTGGTAGGAATCTACTTGGTCAACATGATATGCAAAATATAAATATTGTCTAATACTTATTTCCCAGTGCTGCTGGATGTGAGGCTTCCCAGCGGACTTTGGTTAACAGTGGCTTCCCTGGTGTAAATATTAGTCTAGGTTCAAAGCTCACTGCTCTGGAAGGAGCTGGCAGCATTGTAGTTATATTAAAGGGACCTTGACAGCCCTGCTTTGCACAGAGGGTATTGTTTTCAACGTTTCTCTTTACATGTACAACACTGCTTGGTTCTATTGGTGAGAAAGTGTCACTCAAAATGTCACACATAAGACAATGAAATGTCACACATAAGCACACTAAAAACGAGGCAATGTCACAATCTGAACACTTACCAGTCTCTCTCTCTCTATGTCCCCTTTGGAGAATGTAACAGAGGCGCCACAGCAGTTGTGCTAGTCCTTTAAAGATGCTTCCAAAGACTCCAGACTCCTCGTCGAACCCACACATACCCAATTAGATAAATGCCTAATCTGTCGTAGACGTATCATTTATATTTTTTCAAATGATTTATTACAGTATCGTTTCATGTGGATTTTTTGGAAATCTTGTGCAGAGTTCCCATGACAGCTGACAAGTCTCACTTTATTTCACCCATAAAAATAAAAAAATAAAAATAAAAGTGAAGTAACAATGGAGTCATCTAACTAGATTTTGAAACATTTACTGGTTAGTCCGAGACATCAGGTTCAATTCAAAGCAATGATAAACCGATGAATCATTCACTGAAAACATGATAAAAGGAAGTACATACATTTGCCGCAAATTCCGTTGCTAGATTTGTGACTTAGTAGCACCTACACAAGATTAAAACAAAGAAATGACATGGGGGCACTTAATGGTACGTATGACTCACTGCATCTTTTTTTTAATAGGAGATAAATGCGACCTTGGTACACTTCCTTTGTAGTGAAATTCTTCGATTATGCATACTGGCCCCACTCACGGTAACAGGGGCCACTTAAGGTTTAATGCACGCTGCTCAAAGGGAAATAATAAACGCGAGTTTGACATGGCAGCAACACACCCGAAAACGGAATGCACATTGTTGTTCTTTTTTAATAAATTATTGGCAGATCACTCGAAATGAGAAAAGAGTTTACTATGTATTCATTTGCGACTCTCCTTGCTCATGTGTTTGTGATACCGTTGCTATTTTGTTGTTCATTATTACAACATTCTATAAAAATGCAAGGAAAGTTTCAATTCTCTCTGCTAAGGGTTTATGAGGAATTAATTCAAAAGATTATTTATTAATCAAAGCTATTTTTTTGCATATAGTTCTCTGTGTGATAGAAGACATTTCCTTCATTGTGCTTTTGCTGAGCGTACCTGAATTTTATATCTAATTGTCAACGTAGGTAAAATCAACTAAGACTGATTTACATGTAAAACATGTCCCCAGTTAAAGCAAAAAAAAAAATGGTAAAAGCCAATAATGCACACATCTATGTATCTCTCCACATTGTGTTAATAATTTAGAAAGAATACCTGGCACGTTAAGACATAGCATTGCAATAGGGTGAATGCATACACTTCATCATATATAATGCTGAGTTAAAACATTCTGAAAGTGTAATCTATGCCTTCGGGATCGGAAGTCGCTTTAAGAAATAGGTACAAGCCTTATATGATAAGCCCAGTGCTAACTTAGCATATTTAGGTTTATTATCATCTTTTTTCCCGTGTCCTGTGGCACGCGCCAGGGGTGCCCTCTCTCACCCCTATTATTTGCTCTATATATAGCGCCATTCATCTGTGCTTTACAAAACAATCCACGAATAAGTGCTTTTAGTAACAGAACAACTTCTTTAAAGGTCAACGCTAATGCGGACGATTTGGCAATATTCTCCACAGACCCAGGGGAAGCATTAGGGGAAATAACAGCGGCGGCTGTCGGGTTTGGTCAGATATCAGGGTACAAACTAAATATTAATAAGATCCAAATATTAATTAATCATAAACCGCTAGATGTTATACAGGGCGTATGTCCAGTCGTCACTTATCTAGCGGTGCGGATATCAGCACAAATAGAGAAAATTATCTCTCTGAATTATGAGGAGGTGCTGAAGGATACGATCAAATCATTTAAAAATTGGCACAAGCTACCGATAGGCATCATAGGTCGTATTAATATAATTAAAATGAAAACCCTGCCCAAGTGTTTATACCTTTTTCGCTCTATTCCACTACGGGTCCCCAACTCCTTCAAACAATTAGAAGGAGCAATTGGTAGCTTTATATGGGGATACAAGAAATCTAGGCGAGCGATAGAAAGTTTAAAATTACAATTTAGTCAAGGAGGCTTGGAGTTACCGGATTTAAAGATTTATTTCTGGTCATCTTTATTTAGTCGCCTCCGTAGTTTGATTAATCCTGCGAGTATTCTATTTTTTCATGCATTTATGCTGGGGGAAGAAAGCAAGATGTTTTTGTATAGAATAATGGACCCTAATTATTTTAAAAGGGTTAAATTCAAGACCGCTCAGGACAGCATATATATCTGGCGGGCGATTTTGCATAAAGGCAATATATCTTCATATCATGATAAATTCCCTCTGTATTCTAACCCTGCCTTACCTAATATATTTCACGATGGGGTAGGGAAAAATTGGAGCAGATTGGGAATGGGATGTTTGGGTGATCTCTATGATTATAATGGTATTATTGCTTTTGAAAGACTACAACTCTTATATAAATTACCAAATTATATGCTGCTAAAATATTATCAGATCCGAGATTATCTTCTAAAGCACCTGAAGTTGATTAATATACCTGGGTCTGAGGTTTGGGATTTTATAAATGAAGAAGTAAGGGAATCTATTATTAGCAAGGCTTATAAATAGTTGAGCAGCAACAGAGCATTAGATTGGGAAAGATTGGCTAATCAATGGAGTAAAATATTGGAGATTCCTGTAAGGGTTAGCACTATAATACAAGCATTGAACACTATAAAAGACATTCTACTAATTTGAGATTGCATCAACATCGGACGATCTGTCTTCTCTATTGCACACCTGAGAGGATAGCCAAGTGGGCGGTTAACAATATAATTACAGATAGGATGAAGTGCCCAAGGTGTGATATGTATAAGGCAGATATCAAACATATGTTTGTAACGTGTTTAGAGCTAAAAACATTTTGGCAGGATGCTCAGAATATCATCCACCAGAAATTGGGGTTAGAAATACCTTTGACAGTAGGGGAAATTATGCTGGGCTGTAGTAATGTTGGACTTAAAAGCAGTGGCCTATTAACTATTTTGTTAGTTTTGGCAGGGCGGATTATTGCTCGCGAATGGATATCGCCAAAGCCTCCAAATGTGATGGATTGGTGGCTTTTAGTCGAACAGACATATGATATGGAACAGGCATTGGCCAAGTTAAGAGGCATGAGCTCAGTTGCTAAATGTAATAAAATATGGGCGTCTTGGCTTTAGATAATCTTCTGGAAATTCAAGGATGCCTAACGTGGTGTAAATAAGTGGGTCCTAGTATGTCGTTTGGTATTTATTTTTTATGTACTCCTAGTTTAATTACTTTATCTGTTATATTATGTTTTGATACTGGTTATATGCAGTATTGATACTGCTTTGATGTATTTGATTGTACTATACATTACCCAATCATTGACAAATAAAAAATTATGAAAAAAAACATTTTGAAAGTGTTCTTAACCCTTTCACTGCTAGGCCTCCCCTCCCCCCATGCAAAGCCTTTTTTGGGGTAGTTCATACTTAGGCACCTGTAATTTTTTGACCACATAAGATATCCATACCAAATGTGCGTTCTTTTCTTCCAGCATCATTTGATTGTTAAAGTTTCCCAGGGTTTGTTGATTCCCTTGGAGGGGACACAGAAATTAGCCAAAAAAATGCCACATTTGGGGTTTTGGGGAAACATTGGAAAAAAGTGCTGAAGATGAAAGCGTCTGATTTTTTCCCTGCAAATGGTATCAACAGAGGGTTTGCATGTGTGTGTAAAATACTTCTATTTAATTTTTTTAAATCATAAAATCGTGGAACAATCCACCAGATGCATAAAACTACAAGATAGTTAATACGGTTAAAAGACATCGGGGTAAAAAAAAACCAGTACTATTCCTTTTTATTCATCGTACTGCTGATCTTATAACTCTGCTACTATGTAACAGTTGTAGCAGCGCATATATTTTATATGAGAAGAACAGCAGTTCAATAAATTCTTTCTGTAAATATGCCTGACTGTTTCTTCTGTGTGTCTCTCTGAGAAAAAATGAGCAAGCACAAGTGACTGGGTGAAAAGTAGTATATTGTGTCCAAGTGTCTGAGGAATCAGGGTTTGTTGTGGTCTGAGGTTGCCATAAATTGATCTCTCTGATAAAAGGAGATTCAAGTGGAACTGTGAGCTAGCTAACATACACAGCGGGGTGTACAGAGACAGTCTGCCACCAGACCCACAGGATATGTTATCCAAAAACAGCCTAGGTCCTGCATGAAGGGTACTATAGGAACTAAACTACAATATGGATGGCAAACATTTTGCTCAGATGACCTTAAGAAAATGGCTTGTTGAACAGCTGCTGAGCTTTTTCTGCAAGGTTTTAAATGCAAAAATTGGGGATGTTTGGCTTTTATTGGCCCTTGGTCCTGGTGTTGCTTGAAATTGAGATGGCGGTCTAGGTGGAACCCTAGGTATTTATATGAGTTCACCTGAGACAAAGGTGTGTCATTTAGCAACCAGGTGAATTTAGGGCGTTTTTTGTGGCATCGGAAAGCACATGACTTTCGGTTTTTGATGGTTAATTTCTAGTTGAGCAGAGATGGTGTGTGCCCCTAGTTGGGAGATTTGCCGCTGCAGACCTAGTGGTGTTTGTATTAGGAGGACAAAGTTGGAGACTTACTATAGATGTTTTCCCCAATGCGGGGGTATCGCCTTGTAATGAGCGAAGGTTTTTCGCTAAGTAGGCTGTATAGATGTTAAATAAACAGGTGGTAGCACGCATCCCTGTTTTAGGCTATTACTTGTTGGTATTTTAATAGGCTTCGCCCGTCTCCTTCTGTTTTTTGGACCCATGTTTGTGAATAAAGGTTGAAGATTGTCTCTAGTAATTTAGTTGGTGCGCCCCATGTTTTCATTTTCGCCCATAGTTCAATTCTCTGGACTCTATCGAAGGCTGCTTTCAGGTCTATAAAACATGCCTACAAGATGTTTTATTTTGCAATGGCCTAGTTAATTAAAAGAGTGACTGCGGATATGTTCGTTGGGGTACCCATCCCTGCCGGAATTCCTGTTTGTGTGTTTGGGATGAGGTTTGTACGGCTGACCCAATCTTCCAGGTCTGCCAACAGATTTGATGCATAGATTTTTGCCTCTACATCAATGAGTGCTATCAGTCTATAATAGGATGGGTCAGAACATGCCCCTGATTTATATATTGGTTGTGATATACTTCCTCACCAGGAGTCTGGGATCATGCTGGACTCAATGATGTGTGTGAACTGAGGTGTATGATGGCCAGACTATAAGACGGGGTCTTTTCTGAATAGTGTGTTTTGCAGGCTGTTTGGCCTTGGTGCTTCGTCTGGTCTCAAATTGTTTATGGTACTTACCTAGTTGTCTCCCTGGCTTCTGGTTGAGTGTTGTCGTCTTTTGAATATTCCGATATTGGAGTGGAGCCTTAGATTGTTGTGTGCCAATTTTGATCTCAATTTTCTCTGAGGCAGGTGGTTTTTGGGCGGTGTGAATTGTTGTCTCCCTAGTTTCCATCCCCATCGCTTTTACAGGGTAAGGGGTGTTTGGCTCACCTAAGGGTGGGATAGTGTTGTAAGTTAGTTTGATGTGCCCTCTCCATGTGTCTTCCATTATTTAGTAGTTGAAGTGAGGATATGTGCCATTTGATAAAAGATTGATGTTTTTCCAAAAGAGTTTGGAATCTCTTTGTTTGCTGGCGTGGAGGAGTATCGTCCATAATATTTCTTTGTATGCTTGCTTGGCCAACCTGATTTCTTTATTAGATCTTTTTTAATTTTGCTATTGATGTCAGAGTCTGCTGTGACGATTCTGGGCCCTCGATTTGCAGTAATCTTAATTGTTTGTTCGATTCTTTTTTTTGTCCTCATTTTGTTTGTGTACCAGGCTGACCCAGTTGGTCTATTGGCTTTGTGACCGTTTGCTTGGTTGGAGAATGTTTTGTTTAGTTCTATGGTGAACATCTCCCAGGTCTTTATGCACGGAGTTTCCACTTCTGGCGATGCCAGTAATGTAATGCATGTCCCCATGATGCTATCTGTCTTGTTCTTGTTCTAGATGAGGTGTTTTAAGTTATAAGATTTACTTGATAATGACCTGGTTTTCGTTTGACCGGACCTGGTTAGAGTTGTGGTCAGTGTGAAAAGTCGAGGATAGTGGTTGCTTTCCGCTCTTTCCTTTATTTGGAAGTCTGGCATTAAAAGCAGGAGATCTGGGTCCGTCAGAGTGTAATTAATGGTTGTTTCTGTTTTGTTTGTCACTCTGGTGTATGCTGCAGGGCTGTCCAACTGTACATTTAGATTGTGCAATGAAAGTTCTTCCAGGCGAGTTGCACATCTCTTGCCCTGTATGCCCCATCTGCTTGTGTTACATTGTCTTGCCTGTGTGAGGCCTGATACATTTTTTTCACTGCCTTGGAGTAGATTCATGTTAAGATCCCCAGAGAGGTTTATGCTGGCTTGAGGGTGAATACATTTTAGTGTTTCTAGAGCTACAATCAGTAGTTTGGTTCTTGGAGCCTTTTGTTTGGCAGCAGGATGGATATAAATGTTCATTGGATTAGCAAGCTGATTGACGGCGAAACAACACGTTTAGTGCATTACATCCAGGAGGAGTCGAGGTCGATGCAGAAACTTTCCATGGAATGTCCGTTGAGATGTAGATTGAAAGGCTGCCTTTTGCCCTTCCATACTTTGCATCTCTTATCACTGGGTTGAGATATCCTGTAAAACCTACAATTGTTGATTTGTTCATCTGCCATGTTTTTTTGTAATAGGAGTATATGATGTTGTATGATGAATTCTACAAAGTCAGCCTCTTCGAGTTATGTACTCAAGCCATTGACATTCCATGAACAGATCTAACATCCCTGGATTGGTTTGGAGTACTTATGTGGTTTTGATCATGCTATTCCATAATTGGTTGTTAATGCGGTCATCTGCCAGGTGTCTGAGGATGTTGCTGCTTCGGGATGGGTGAAAGTGATGGTGATTTTCCTTGCTGTTTCATTTTGCACCTTTTGGGATGCCCTCTGTCCGTTTTTGTATTTGTAGTGGGCTTGGATAGAAAAGGTGCTCTGCCTTTCTTAGCTCAATGCCCCATTTGGAGAAGGACTCCTTATGCCGCCAAATTTGTTCGACAAAGAAGTGACCCGTCCATTTTGCTGTTGTGATATCGTGGACAGTTTGATTGAGATTGGGTTTGGACTCTATACTTTCAATGATCATTGGTTTTGATATGGCTCAGAGTTGGAAGAGCCTTATTTAATAATGCACTTCTGTTTAGAATATCATGTGCTCCCCTTGAGATATAACGTGGGACTAGATCTATCTGATTATGGCCTTTGCTGGGAGGATCGATTCTTTGTTCTTTGGCTAGGACACTTGGAGTCTCTGGTATTGCCTCAGTGGGTGATGAGTGGTCTAAATTGGAATTGAGCAGTTTCAAGCTCTATTGTGTTGAGTGCTTCAGGGGCTTGTGGCGGGATTGACCACCTCACCTCCCAAGTGATGAGCTTTGGACTGGAATTCTTCGTTATTGCACCTCACTTCCCGGACGGCTTGCCTGTTGGTGGCAGCTTCCTGTCGGCTAGATATTCTTGCTTCAGACGTTTTGCCCCTAATTGTTTGTGTAATGTTGATTATTTGACTGACTTGGGTGGTTGTTTTTTTTATTTTTCACCCGTGCGAGGGATTGAATATGCTATATGTTTTCTTTGGTGGAGTTTTTGCATTTTTTTGTTGTTTGAGATGTTTGCCTCTTTTGTAGATAGAGTGAAGTGATCCTGAGTGCAGGCTGTGTTCAAGGTGTTTTGTTCTGTGTTGTCCTTTTCTGATGTCCTGTCAGACTTGATTGATGGGGAAATTGTGGTTGGCCCCTAACAGATTAATTTGCTTTTCCTTGCATTCCACAGGCATTTTCTTTCCTCATCGTCAGGGAAGCTGTCACATGTTTCTGTTTGGAGTTTACTTCTGCTACTGTGTGCAGGCTGTTGTGCGTGGGCGGCACGTCTCTTAAGCCTGCATGGCCACATTCCCTCAATGCGTCAAGTCTGGTTGAGCTTGCCTGTGCCGGGGCATCTTGAGTTTTCTTTTCACTTTGACTTTGGCTCCTGGGGTTCTCGAGGCACAGCCGATCTCTCTTGTCGGAGCTTATTATGCTTTTGGTCTTTAGTGGTGGATCCCTGACTGCCCCAGTAGTTCTGACATTAAGATTGGAACCACTGCTAGTTTGTCAAATATTTGGGGGCAGTGACACGTTTGAAATGTTGTGTCCCGATCTTGCTGGACCTTCGTAATCATAGCAATAAGAGTGTGCAGATTTTGTTCAATCCCCTGAATGAATGTGGCTAAGATGTTTAGAAGCTCGACTTGAGTGTCTAGCTTATCAGTGTGGTAGATCATTACCTTTCCGATGGTATCCATTGTGTTTAACAGGTGGAGCCATACAGCAGATGTTGGAGAGCCAATTGAGGCTTCTGACTGAGGACAGCCTGGTTGATCTAGTTGGGACAGTTGGAACGTTTGCTCTGATGGGTTGTTGATATTGTGTGGATGTTCGTTTTTTTGTAAAGTAATGGGTATGGTCGTACGGACTGAGGTTGACTTTTTGGATTCAATTTGTGACCGCCCACTTGATTTATAGTGAGATGGTTCCTTGCCGGGTTGCTGTGCTGTTTTCTGTGAGGCAAGTGATAAGGCAAGGGTATCAAGATATTGGGCGCGGGCATAGGTAAAGCCCTGTTGTTCTGGGGATGGGAGGACTGTTGAGGGGGTGGGAGAGAGTGTTTGTCCAGAAGGGCTTAGGATGCTGAATTGTGGATGCATTCACTCATCTATGGATTTTTGAGTTGATGGTTGCAATTCTTGTTCATCTGGGAAGAGTGTTTGGCTTGTTAGTAGGTCCCAACTTGGGTCAGGGCGCGTATGGACAAGAGACTTGGTGATTTGATGGTGCCTTTGACGGATATGAGGAGGGTTTAGGCCTATAGGTGTTAGTGAATCCTGCTTTGTTTGCAGGCTTGAGTCTGCGCTGATTGGGGAAAAGAGCATATTTAATCCCATGCCCTAAATTGTTTTATTTCTATTGTTGCAACTGTCGGTTAAAAAGACATTGATTTGTTTGCTTTGAAAGTCTGTGATGCTGTTGCTTTGTATGGCGTCCTGGGGTCCAGGTTGTCGCAGGGATTCCGTTCTCATACAGAACTGTGCATAGAGACTTGGAACCTCAGTGAATTAGGGTGTGCTAAAACTCACCTTAGTACCCAAAATCCCCTAACAGACTAGCTACAGTGTCTCATTGGTTATTACAAACTCCCAATGTTTAGACAAACCAGAACATGGACTTAGATTACATCAGGTAATGTGGAACACATGAACACTCTTTCGTTATACCATCATTTCAACCAGAACAAGGAGTAAATGAGGACGCGTGCACATTTGAAATGTTTATTTTCTAATGCAGTGTTCTCAAGCGCAGTATCTTAGCTAATACAAGCAAACATATTATAAGAAACAAAGTAATCAGCATAGTTACTAGTCCATAGAATATAAAGGGTAAAAGCATGTTAAAATGCTAGATGAAAGAAGGCTAAAAGTCACCTAATTCTTACCCTCCCTTGCTAGTATATTGTATTATATCTAAGAAGGTCTCTTTGGGTTTTAGCATGGCGGCCCCATACCTTAGATCCTAGTGGCAAGGGATCACATCATCTTCCACCAGCTCTCTGCATGCGAAACACCATCAAGTGTGTGTGTGTGCTCTGTGCAATGCAATATAAAACACGCCTAAATCCAGAAAATTGGCCGCAGCTGCATGTCTGTTATGTCTAGAAACGTGCGAAGATCAGACCTCATAACAACCACTGTGTTGAGATATCCTTGAAGACTTCGGCACTTACTGTACAGACACAGCTCTCCAAGCAAAGCTGATATCAGAGAAATAACATATTATTCTTGTGTGGAGCGAAAACATTCTACTAGGCTCAAAGCTGAAGTAACAATTATGTGTCGTGTGCAGAAGCAGCAAAAAGGTAAAATGGCGTTTAAACTCCTAATAAGCTCATGCTAACTTAACACAGTGTGTAGGCAAAGCAGATCTATATGACAATGTGATCCATGTTACTTTCGAATTTTTAGAAACTCTGTTATCATCGCCAGCTTTCTGGCTTTGAAATCAGGGTTGTGCGTGGCGGGTTCTGGTGGCGCTCTTTCCCTGTATCTTTCTTGTTCCAAATGTGAATTGGTCGTGGTGGCACCTTTTGTGGTGGTTGTGGCATTTGTGGCAATTGTGGTGGTTATGGACCAAAGTGGCTCTTTTTTTTTGGGTGAGTCTGGTTCTAGATGATTCAATGACTCTGGTCCAGATGATTTTGTTGCTTGATTCATGCCCAGTAGTCCCCCCTTTTCCTTTTTAGGCTTGACTTGTGTTTTTTGGTTTCTCAGTCTCTAGTTTTACCTGACCTCATGCCGGGTATGTTTTTACCAGCTGGTGGGTTGCAAGTGCTGGTGAGCTGCAAATGCTGACTGGAGCCCTGCTCAAAGCTCCCCATCCCCCCCAGAAGCCTGGGCTTGCTGTTTTTTGCTGCTGCTACTATTGCAAGGTCTGGCCTGATCTGGGCTGGTCTGAACTGAACTGATGCTGAGCTGGCCGGGCTGCTGTTTAGGGTCTAAGGTCTAGGAGAGAATGGTTGGTGGTAGTGGACAACAGTTCCTGCTTTATTTTTTGTTCTGCTTTGCTTTGCTATTCTGCTTGTTTTCCCTGTGTCTGACCCCTTGTGTCTTGGGCCTTGCTGTTATGCTGTTTTGCTATTGTGTTTGATAAAAGGCTTGGTTAGAGCTTGAAGTTCTAGGTGGCCGTTGCTCGCACTTGGTGGAGTCTTCTGTTTCTTTTTTGAAGTTTTTTTTAACAAATGTTTTTTGTTTTTTTATTTTTTAGCAGCCAGGGGGAAGGCCCTGGGAGTGACGGAGGAGCTCTGGGGCAATGAGGGTTGAGATGTTGGAATGTTAAGATGTTTGTTCTGTATTTTGGTCAACTGGTGGTGGCTGGTGTCAAAGGGGACAATCAGGGCTCACGAGGCGGCTCTGCAGGCATGTGTGAGTGTTTATGTTGCATTTTGCACCATTTCCTGTCATGGGCACCAGCCCTACCCACACAAGTGAGGTATTATTTTTATCAGAAGACTTTGGAGAATGCAGGGTGGATGGAATTTTCTGGATCCACGCAGGTTCAGAACTTTCCATCACAGAAATGAGAGGACACTTTTTTTTTTTTTTACAAATTCTGAGGTTTGCAAGGGATTCTGGGCATGAGAACCTAGTGAGAACCACACAAGTCACCTCATCCTGGATTCCAATGGGTGTTCTGTTTTCACAAATGTATGGGTTGCTAGTTTTCCCTGGGTGCCCACAGAGCTAGCGTAAAAAATCTACAGCTATGCACTTTGAAAAAAAAGGGTCTGTTTTCCCAGAAAAAATGTGGCGTGGCCAAGTTGCCTTTTGTGCTGTTTCCTGTCGTGGGCACAAGGTCTACCCACACAATTGAGGTACTATTTTTATTTGAAGACTTTGGAGAATGTGGGGTGGGTGGAATGTTGTGGACCCATACAGATACAAAAGCTTTTCATCACAGAAATGTGAGGAAAATTTCGTTTTTTTTCAAAGTCAAGGGAGTCTGAGTAACAGAACCTGGTGGGAGCCAGACAAGTCACCCCATCCTGGGGTCCCGTGGGTGTCTAGGTTTTATAGATGTATAGGTTTGCTAGGATTCCCCAGGTGCCGGCACAGCCAGGGTTAAAAATCTACAGCTAAGGCACTTTGACAAGAAAGGGTCAGTTTTCACAGTAAAAATGTGGTGTGTCCACGTTGCGTTTTGGGTCGATTCCTGACGCAGGCACTAGGACTAACTACACAAGTGAGGTATCAATTTTATTGGAACACTTAGGGGGATGTGTGGTGTGTGGAATTTTGTGGATCCACGATGATTCAAGAACTTTCCATCACAGAAATGTGAGGAAAATGTGTTTTTTTACAAAGTTTGAAGCTTGCAAGGGGTTCTGGGTAACCAAACCTAGTGAGAGCCACACAAGTCACCCAATCCTGGATTGCCCAGCGTGTCTAGTTTTATAACAATGTATAGGTTTTCTAGGTTTCCCTAGATGCCGGCAGAGCTAGGGTTCAAAATCTACAGCGAGGCCCTTTGCAAAAAATGGTAAATTTTCACTGTAAATTTGTGGTGTATGCATTTTGTGTTTTGAGCTGTTTCCTGTTGTGGGCACTAGGTCTACCCACACAAGTAAGGTACTATTTTTATCGGAAGACTTTGGAGAATGCGGGGTGGGAGGAATTTTGTGGATCCATGCAGATACAATAACTTTCCATCCCAATAATGTGAGGAAAATGTGTTTGTTTTACAAAGTTTGAGGTTTGCAAGGGATTCTGAGCAACAGAACCCCATGATGGGTGCCCCTTGGTGTCTAGCCTTAAAAAATGTGTAGGTTTGCTAGGTTTTCCTACGTGCCGGCAGAGCTAGGGTTCAAAATCTACAGCTAGGCACTTTGCAAAAAAAGGGTCAGTTTTCACTGTATAAATGTGGTGTGTCCACGTTGTGTTTTGGGCCATTTCCTGTCATTGGTAGTAAGCCTGCCCAAACAAGTGAGGTATCATTTCTATCGGGAGACTTTGGGGAATGCTGGGTGTGTGGAAGTTTGTGGATCTGTGCAGATTCCAGAAAATGTGTGTTTTTTTACAAGGTTTGCAAGGGATTCTGGGTAACAGAATCTAGTGAGAGCCACACAAGTCAACCCAACCTGGATTCCCCCTGTTGTCTAGTTTTAAAAAATATACAGGTTTGCTATGTTTCCCTAGGTGCTGGCTTCGGTAGGACCCTATTAAGCATGGGCGGATTTTGTGTATTTACGGATTGGCAATCTGCAAAATCCGCGAACTCCCGCGAATTTGCGGATTTTTTATTTTTTTTTGGTTCGCCAGGGTTTCTGCCAGTCCACGAGGTTTGTGTACCAGTTCGCAATTGCGAACTTACTTGTCGGCTCGCAACGGCCGCAACTATGTTGTTTCTACGTCTGGTTCATCATCACAGGTTTGCGAAGTTACCCTAGCGGTCGTACATGGGCGCGGCCATCTTGTTTGCATGACGTAATTCCGTTTCCGGGCGCTATGTGTAATCTCGCAAAGTGTGCGGCTTGCTAGTACAATTTCGCGTGTGCTCGCGAGGAAAATCTCGCGCGAACTTACCCACGTGGTCGTGAACGGGCGCGGCCATCTTGTTTCTCATTCATTCCTATGGTTCTGGGCATGCTTTCTGAATCTGTATCCTCTCTGAATCTCTGCCATCCTTTGCTTGTTTGAAGTTTTTTTTGATCTATTTTACTTATTATCTATCCCTCTATTTATATAGCTCTATATTTTTTTGTTTTCTGCTACTTTTTGTTAATTTTAAACTACTCTTTTAAACTCTTTTCTATTCTTCTTCCCTATTCTATTTCTTCTTTATTATTTAGCTTCCTTTCTGCCCAGACCATGGTAAAGGGAGTCAGGAAGCAGCCCGCGAAGGGGAAGGGTCCCGCACCCCGTGCCCGGCTCCCGTGCGGGCGTTTGAGGGGGGAGAATGTCGCGCCCCGGGAGATCTTCAGCGCGGAGGAGGTGGCCGCACTAGTTTTTTATGTTCAGCGCCGCTTCCCCAGGACCATCATGGCAGGCGGCAAGATCGCTAGCGGCTACGGGCTCCGGGAGCGCCGGAAGCGGTGGGAGAAGGTGTGCCGGTCCATGAACCAACAATCTCGGATCCGGCGCACCTACAACCAAGTCACCCACCGTTGGACGGATATCCTGGACCGGGAACGCGATCTGCTGGACCTGCTCGGCCTTGAGACACCCGGGCTTGGTGAGTAGTAGTAGCTATTTCTTTACTACTCTGTTTTCTCCTGCTCTGTGTGTTATTATCTTGGAAATTTTTGGTTTTTACCAAGAGCAATAATGCTGCTGATTACATTGTAGGTAAATTATATTTCAAAATCTTCTGTGCATTTCAGGTGCACTGCTCTCCTTCTCAGTAGCGCTGCTACTATGCTTATTTGTTTTCGATTTTGTGTTCGTTTCATTGGCCTGTGAAATTATGCATGAGTGTAGTTTGAAGAACTGTGTAATGCTAGACACTATGGGTCAGATATTTAATTACCGGCGCATCCCTGCAAAGTAGCAGGGATGCGTCAGTAATTGTGCGCCACGCCACCACCACCCATGGTGCACTGTATTTACAATGCGGCGCACCATGTGCCCAAAACGTCACCGAAGCGTTACGCTTCTGTGCCGTAAAGGTGGCGCATTGCTGGAGTTGCGTCGCAACGATGGTGCAGCTCCAACAATGCTCTGGGGTGCTCTATCTCCCCAATGCTGCGTCAAGCCGTACGTCTGCTTCAAGCAGGCGCAGGGTTTGAGTCACGCATCATTGTCCTCAAAGTGACCGATTAAAATCTTGTAGATGTAACTCAGCCACTTTTAGGATGCGTTCCTGCGCAGGAACGCCCTCCCTTGCGCCGGAACGCCCCCTGATGGCGCAGGGCTTTACAACGTGATGCATCTCCCATATGCGTCACGTTGTTAATATACGCCGCATCATGGCGCCTCTTTTGTCCTGCCGCTGCTTCACAAAAGTCACGCAACAATGGAGCAAAAGAGCCGCAAGGGGCTTTTAAATCAGCCCCTACAGACTCAAGTTTAGTCCTTCTTTTGTACACATGGCGATAAGAAGAAATAGTGGTGGAGGATTGATAGTCTGAGTATTTTAATGACTGGTTAATGTAATAGTAATAGTAATAGTAACTTTTTATTGTTTTAGGTCAATTAAAACCATTACAAAAGTACATTGATCACTCATACCTTCCGATAAAAAACTGTAAGAAAAAATATATTATGTTTTAAAACAAAAACCATTGATAAAAACAGTTTGGTGCGGGTGTGTGGTCATAGTGTGGTGTAATGTAGTAGGAAACTTTTTAGTGTTGTCGCTGATCTGCAATCACAATGGACTTTGTCTGTCACTTTGCGTGCTGCGGACTGCTGCCTGCCAGTCCTAGGCGAACCTTTTTAGTAGTTTGTTTAGTGAGTTACATAAGAACTTTCCAAGTCGACGGTCCGCAAATCAAGCAATACTAATAACGTAGTAGACCACATGGGATCGGTCAATATATCCCGTGGAATAATTGTCTATTTGCTACTTCGCCAAAATATTTTGTTATTGTTCTTTTGAAATGTTTGATTTGGTTGACAACAATCATCCATGTTTTCGTGTCTTTCTTTCTTTCATGTTGTACATCAGCTCCCCCCAGGGGCAAGAGGACAGAGGAGGAGGTGGTTGCTGCTGCTGCTGTAGAAGGGCAGGATCGGCCAGGTGAGGGCTCCTTTTCTGGCCCCTGTAAGTTTTCATTTTAATATAGAGTACCTATTTTTTCCTAGCGTTCCTCATTCGATTTTTTCTAAATCGTCCTTTATCTTCTTGTAGACTGTATCTAAATTCTTATCCTGCCTCGACTATGACTCCCTGTGGTATTACTAGATTATTCTTATTGGTCTGTCTATGTAGCTAACTAAGATTGCACATTTGGCAATTCCATTGGACTCCCATTCTAGTCAGCAATAGCTCTATGCACTGAGCCTTCCCTGGAAAAAGGAATTTTTTTACTTTAGATTAGACAGTCACAAATTATTACATTGTTTTCTGTTTTTTTTCACATTTCTTTATTCCTAGACCAAATATTATATAGTAGTGAGTGGTGTATTCTAACAATCTTAAATGTAATTTGTAGGTGGAACATCTGGTGGCGGGGCCAGCGCGGAGGTGGTGGTAGTGGATGAGGAGGACACTTCTGGGGAGGAGGCGGTGCAAGTGCCGGACAACACCAATGTGCCTGTGAGGGTTCACACGGTGGTGGCGGGCAGAGGTAAGCTATATATTCCTTACTTATTGAGATTGAAGACTGCAGAGTGTGCTTTCTGCACGGGTGTATTATAAATCAACCAGGTAGTAGCCTCCTCTAAATGTACTTCGACTTAGCTGTGAAGTTTTTGGCGAGAAGAATCCCAATCAGATCTGAGATGAACTTGATGGATGGGATGAACGAAAAGCGAAAGAAGGGTGTAAGTAAGTGTGGAAGGACGAGAAATTTAATGATGACTGGCAAAGAAGAATGATATGTGTTTGCTTTGTCCCCGAGGTGGCTGGGAAGGAAAGAATATGGTATGTTGCATGGCTGGGTGAATGATGAAGCAAGGATGGGTGGAAGGAGAACAGCCTTGGTGGGTGAAACAGAAACTGTATGTGTGCATATACTTTGAATGGATGGATGCCTGGATCATGGTACTATCTGACTCTTAGATAGCATATGTGTATCTAGAGAGAGTAGATGGTCGCTGGATGAACAAAGTGTTACTTTGAAGATCATGTAACACCGCACCCGCACGTCCGTTCCAGTGTAGGAAAGGCAAGGAAAAGAAGTTGTAATTTTGTCCAAATACTACCATGAATAGTAGCGGTAGTTTGTATTGCAACTGCAAGCACAGCATATATCCGGTTATTATGGTGGACACTCCCTACCTCTCTTAATAATTTTAGTTTAGTAGTAGTACGTCATTCATGTGTGGGTGTATCACTGTTCACTCAATAAAAAGCAAAGCACCTAAAGTCATCCCATATGTAATCAAATACATCCCATGTGAAGTGATAGATAATCAGATTATTTAGTTTCTTCTTTTTCCTTCTCTAGTACTCATTTGCACTGTAGGGTGAAAGTTAAATTAATTAAGCTGTAGCCCTTTTAACAGAGTATTCTCAGTGCCACCTGTAATAGAAAAATATGAGCTTCACCACCTGCATGTACTGTACCGGTACAGTAACGCAAGTCTGTCTCACTCATCATGGTGTGCGTCTGTTTTTCTCGGGTGCAAGTTCACTGCGCTGGCATTATGCCGGCTTGCAGAAGATAACGTACCAATTTTCCTAAACAAGAGAGAAGAAGAAGAATAAGACTGGTGTACTGTCATAGTCGACTGTAATGGAAGTCCATTGTGCTCGTAGAATTTGTTCCTTAAACTCCCACTAATGTTAGAGCAAGGATGAAGAAGTGGGAGGTTAGATAGATACTGGCCTCGATAGTTATGTACTGTGCTTTCAATTTGCTAGTTGTACTGTGACACAACTTTCTGCTCAATCATTTTGTGTTAATCTTCAGAGCATTGGTTACAGACTATGTCTTTCTTTCTTTATATAGTTGCTCCTTCCAAATCCAACAAACCATCAAGGAAGGAGCAGGCTCGAATGGCCTGGCAACGGAGGCTGGATGCCACTGTCGCAGAATATCGGCGGCTGCTGGCCCTGGAGGAGGAGGACACGCAGTCTACTAGTACATCTACTGCGACAGCTGCATCCTCCTCCGGGCCCACACGGGCAGCCAGCCAGCGCAGTGCTCCAGCGGTACGGAGCCGGGCTTCCAAAGCCAACCGCCACCGCCGAGCAGCAAAGACATCAGCTGCCCCCCACAGGAGTTGCAAGGCACGCCAGCGCCGCTTATCCCTCAGAGTGTCCTACCTGGAGCAGGAGGTCTTAACTTATAAGAACTTGGTGGAGGGCCTCCGCTCCGACCATGCCACCCTCCGCAAGGTGTATGATGCCCTGGCCGCTACAGTGAACAGCATCCTGCCGTAGTGTCCCTTGCCCCTTTTTTAGAGACTTTTGGGGGTTGGGATTTGGGAGTTGGGTTCTTTTTGGGACTTTTGAAGGACAATCGTTGGGGTTAGGGAGGGTCTTGCGGGAGATTATTTTGTTAGGGCTATACAAATATACTTTTTGAAACTTTATCTGAGAGCATAACTGTTTTTTACTGCTTTTAGGTCTGGTGGGTGGGGGTTTAACAGTAAGTTTGTTTTCCTGAAACTTAAGTCTGTGTCATTTTCTTCCTTTAAGTGTAAATGGCTAAATGTTTTCAACACTAAGTGCCTCTCACAGAGTAAGTGATCCCCCCTTTCCCCACCATGGATTTTCTTCAAATCACTTGCAACCAAAATTACACATTCCCACGAGTGCTCTAAGACCCCAGAACTCAGTTGCAAAAATCAAGAACACCCCGAAACACATGCAATCCTGCTGCTAGGGCTAACCCTAACGAACCCTAAGTTACAAAAAGTGCCAAAGGCTTTCCCGCATGGATGTTTTCCAAACCAGTTTTATCCGGTATTAGACGTTCCCAGCAATGGCCCCAGAGCCGTCAACCCAGGCGAAAACAAGTGGAAGACCCCAAAACGGCCAAAAAGCAAAAGTACAAAAATTGGGACTTAGTCACTTTTCTGAAAATTTACAAAATCACTCAGTGCGCGCACTGCAGCTAGGCCCTAACTCCCCTCTGCCTCCATGGATTTCCTTCAAACCTCTTGCTATCAACACTATTCATACCCAGCAGTGCTCCCAGACCCCGAAACCCACCCACAAACACCAGGAAGCCCCACAAATAGGCCCCCGAAAACGCTACATTGAGCGAAAAGTCAGAAAATGCAAAAACTTTTTCCTCATGGATGTTGTCCAAACCAGTTTTATCCGGTATTAGACCATCCCAGCAATGGCCCCAGAGCCGTCAACCCAGGCGAAAACAAGTAGAAGACCCCCAAACAGCCAAAAAGCAAAAGTACAAAAATTGGGACTTAGTCACTTTTCGGAAAATTTCCAAAATCACTCAGTGCGTGCTCTGCAGCTAGGCCCTAACTCCCCTCTGCCTTCATGGATTTCCTTCAAACCTCTTGCTATCAAAAGTATCCATACCCAGCGTTGCTCCCAGACCTCGAAACCCACACCACAAACACCAGGAAGCCCCCCAAACAGGCCCCCGAATACGCTACAGTGAGCGAAATGTCAGAAAATGCAAAAACTTTTTCCTCATGGATGTTGTCCAAACCAGTTTTATCCGATATTAGACCTTGCCAGCAATGGCCCCAGAGCCGTCAACCCAGGCGAAAACAAGTAGAAGACCCCCAAACGGCCAAAAAGCAAAAGTACAAAAATGTGGACTTAGTCACTTTTCTGAAAATGTCCAAAATCACTCAGTGCGCGCTCTGCAGCTATGCCCTAACTCCCCTCTGCCTCCATGGATTTACTTCAAACCTCTTGCTATCAACACTATTCATACCCAGCAGTGCTCCCAGACCCCGAAACCCACCCACAAACACCAGGAAGCCCCCCAAACAGGCCCCTGAAAACGCTACATTGAGCGAAAAGTCAGAAAATGCAAAAACTTTTTCCTCATGGATGTTGTCCAAACCAGTTTTATCCAGTATTAGACCTTCCCAGCAATGGCCCCAGAGCCGTCAACCCAGGCAAAAACAAGTAGAAGACCCCCAAACAGCCAAAAAGCAAAAGTACAAAAATTGGGACTTAGTCACTTTTCTGAAAATTTCCAAAATCACTCAGTGCGCGCTCTGCAGCTAGGCCCTAACTCCCCTCTGCCTTCATGGATTTCCTTCAAACCTCTTGCTATCAAAAGTATCCATACCCAGCGTTGCTCCCAGATCTCGAAACCCACGCACAAACACCAGGAAGCCCCCCAAACAGGCCCCCGAAAACGCTACATTGAGCGAAATGTCAGAATATGCAAAAACTTTTTCCTCATGGATGTTGTCCAAACCAGTTTTATCCGGTATTAGACCTTCCCAGCAATGGCCCCAAGGCCATCAACCCAGGCGAAAACAAGTAGAAGACCCCCAAACAGCCAAAAAGCAAAAGTACAGGTGATTAAAGTTTTAATTATATTAACTGTGCAAAACAAAGAAAGACAGAAACACAGGAATAAAAGTGAATAAATACGAAACAGAATATTTCTGATACATTGGCTCATTTTCAGGTCTCGGTGTCAGGGAAGAAGAGTTCGTCCTCATACTCTGCAAATTCAGACAGGAGTAGGTCAGTGTCACCTAACACAGAAGAAATTCCCTCATCTAAGTTGCTGTCCTCCTCGTCTTCTTCCGTCGAGCAATCTGGTACTTTGTAATCTGGTGGTATGAGGTGCTCATTCATCTTGATCATTGTTAACCTCTCCACATTTTTGGGCGAGAGGCGGGTCCGTTTGCAAGTTACAATGCCACCAGCAGCACTGAAATCACGTTCAGAAGACACACTTGCAAGTGGGCAAGACAAGTAATGTATAGCCAGGTTGGTGATCTCTGGCCACAATTCTTTTTTCCCATGCCAATACGCCAATGGGTCAGCATTAACATAGACCTCTGTTGAGTCATTCAGATAGTCCTGCACCATCGACTCAAGGTTCTCCACGTTTCCTCCACTTTGATTACTTTTTGCTCTGACCTTTTGAGAACCAAACTAAAGCTCAGCTAGCCAATCCTCTTCATTACTCGATATTTCTGTTGTGTCTGGTGCAGATGATCCGGTTGCCGGTGTCTTTAACGGCTGAGAGGTCACTTCTGCCACAGCCACAGGTGCAGAAGTGGAATCTTTTGACTGGGGATGGCCTGCTGATGCTGATGTACTGCCTCTTCCTTGAATTTGCTGCTGTTCTCTTTCAAACCTCATGGCTGACAAGGCTAGCCAATGTTTGTACTTTGTAACATCTTCATCACCAAAAGGAAATAATGCACTGCCTGTCAGCGCTTTTTTGTAGCGTGGATGCAGAATAGTAGCACAAATGTAATGCTGTTCTGAATGGATATTTTGAAGACGTTCATCGCCAAGTAGGCGCTCTAATAATTTCTCCACCAAAACAAAAGCTTCTTGCTTTTCTTCATCTTTTTGAAACTTAGAAGACACCGCCTTCAGTTTGTGCTCCAGCATGCGCAACAATGGGATAGCTTTTCCCAGTAAAGTAAAATTTATTTGCACAATTAATTAAAATCATTGCAATCTACACACTCATGATTGACCATTAAAAGACGATCTTCAGAATCGAAAAAAAATCTGAAAGTTTGTGAAATGAAATTACAATCCTCCCTGCTGACTGCACGCGTGAAGACCTCAAAAGGACGAAGCATGTCTGTCAGGCTTTTAACTAGCTCCCATTGCTCCGCATCTAGATTCAGGTCCTACTGAGCTGTACCCAGTGTTAAGAAATACTGATCGAGTACCGTAAACTTCTCATACAGACGCTCAAGCATTTAGAAGGTTGAGTTCCAACGTGTTGGCACCTCCTGGATGAGTGCTTTCACTGGCATTCGACGTTCATGTAGCAGGCGCCTCAGATGATTCCGGGCCTTAAAAGAATGGCTGAAATGGTTGCACATTTTTCGGCAGGTGACCACTAACTCGCATGCTGGACTGTCTTTATCCAAGAATTTTCTAACAACCAGGTTGATACAGTGCGCCAAACACGGCACTCTGAAATAGTTACCCAGATCCATGGCCTTAACTACATTGGCGCCATTATCCGTGGAAACATAACCAATCTCGCGTTTTTTTGGGGACAGCCAGTCAAAGACCTTTGTGTTAAACTCATTCAAAATGTTTTCTGCTGTATGACGTTTCTCCAAGCCAAACATGGCTAGTGTTGCATGTTTCCGAGCAGCTTTAAAAACTTGGTCCAGGTCAGCACCTGCGTTTAGCTTTGCTTTAACCCCTGAAAAGAGACCCAGTGTGCAGTGATGCACATGTAATCAGTGCCTGCGCCACTGGTCCACATGTCTGTTGTCAGATGTATAGTGTGAACAGCACTCTTCTGCAAAGCTGCCCCAATCACCTTCAGCACATCTTCATGCAGTGCTGGAACCGCAACTCGGGCAAAATAGAACCGGCTAGGAACCTTCCATTTAGGGCAGAGCGCTGCCACTAATTCTAGAAAACCAACCCCTTCTACAAAAGAAAAAGGGAGAAGATCCAGCGCTAGCATTTTAGCCAGCTTAGTGTTATACAGACGCGCCGTTGGGTGGTTGCGTTCATATGGTGCGTCTGAAAACAACATGGTTCTAATGTTGCCCTGGACCATTTTACGGGATGATGATGATGACTTCTTCGACCCAGTTACGCTCGCTGATGAACTTTTTCGCATTGGTGTCTCACTCTGTCCCACACTCTTAGTGTGGCTCACAGGGGGTGTGCTGACAGGGGTACTGGGTGTAAGTGAAGCGTGTGACGCTTCTTCCTCCTCGTCATCATCAGATGGAACATCAACGTTTTCTCGACTTGCAATTCGGGCTCTCTTGATCTCCTCTAGGTGCGCAAACCATTGGACAGTGTGCTGTCTCTCAAGATGACCTCTCTGGCCTCCAGTCCCATAGTTGGTACCAAGCTTACCACGACTAACTGCAAGCTTACATATGCTACAAATGGCTCGGTTTTCCTTTTTTGTGCAAATACTAAAGAAGTCCCAAACTGCGGACTTGAAATGTCTGGGGGGGCCAGAGGAGGCAATACTGGTGGTGGGCATGCTGCTAATGCCACATGAAGTGGAGGATGTGTATTGCTGAACTTTACTACGTTTTGCACTTTGCCCACCACTAATTGAGGTCGAGGTGGATGGAGGTCCCTTCTGGCGAGGAAGAAATATGGAAGCGGTAGGTGGTGGTGTACTAGTTAACTTCAATGATTGTGGTGTTCCCATTGCCTCCTCGTCAACTTCATCATCACGCTCAGCAGCTTGTCGGGCTAGGGTCAAAATGTCTGTTTGCTGCATGCCCGATGGGGCTTCAGTGACGTTAGTGATGACTGCGTTGTCGTCGTGAGAGTCTTCAGCAGCAGGAGTATACGCCACTTCTTGTTGAGCGTCATCACACTCCATAACTATGAGAGTTTCAACGACCTTCCTTTTACGCTTAGCTACCTTTGTCAGATCATGGTGTGCCTCAGCCTCACTCTCAGACGGCAATGGTGCTGGTTCCCAAGTAAGATCCATATCATCAGAAGGAGGTGGGCTTGAAGAAGATGTAGACACCACCACCCTTGATCTTTTCCTTGCTCGGGATGTGGAAGACAATGAATGATCATCAGGAGGAGTGGCTTCCTCGAATGATACCTCGGCTTGATTGTCGATTTCCAGATGTGCCCCTACTTCGGGAGGAACAACTATTGTGGGCACTTGCGCCGCTCCATGCACCTCTGCTTGCTCCTCTCCTTGCGCCCCCTCTCCTTCCACATGTACTTGGGCTTGTACTTGCACATGTGGTTGCTGTTGCGGCTGTGGTTGTTCAACCCTCGTCAGATGAGTTACAACAACCTGTGTTGATTGAGGGACATTGCTGCTACTTTCTTGCGATGAGCCAACATCACTGGTCGATGGTGATTGAACAAGTAGACTGTCTGCCTCTGCAGCACTCAAGGGCTTGGACTTAAGTTGGCGTGGGGGTGGTGACACTGAGCCCAATGGAGCGGGGGTGCTGCTCCCAGCTTGGTCCCCAGCAGATCCCGCTGCTGCTGCAGGCGTATATATTTTTTTATTCCCAAAAAATGTGGCGGGCGGCACACCAGTTTGCTTGGCAACTTGCTTCTTCTGCTTCTTTCTGGCACCTTTCTTGCTAGAGGAGCTACGGGGAACTTTTTTGGGGGCCATCTTCTTCAGATGTCACTTAGAACAGCAGGCCGCAGTTGCACAAGTTGCAGAGTTGTCTGTGGCCACACGTGATGTTGTGCTGCGCACACACCGCAGCAGGACTTCTTCCTGGCACTGGTGGTTCTCTTGTGCACCTAAAAGCAATGGAAGACAGAGGAACATCAGTTATACACACCAAAAAATCGACAAAAACCACAAAATTCAGCACAATCCCAGCCTACCCATGGCCTCAATGATGTTTAAATTCAAGAAGACACCCCACAGAAAGACTAGGCCCATGCACCACTCACTACCCCTGGGCATAATGGATGAAAGCTAGGCAAAATGGGTGCACCCCAAGCACATGTTGCCTGTACCAGCACTCAAGATGGCCACCACCACCCACATGGCTAGTCCACATCAACAGTACACCCCAAAAAAAACGAAAACTACACAAACATCACCACAATCTAATGCCATCCAGGATGTTTACATTAAAGAGAGTGAGAGCCCACAGGCCGACTCAGTCCATGCACCACTCACTACCCCTGGGCAAAAGGCCCCACCAGCAGCCCCAAAAAATCGACAAAAACCACAAAATTAAGCACAATCCCAGCCCACCCATGGCCTCAATGATGTTTAAATTCAAGAAGACACCCCACAGAAAGACTAGGCCCATGCACCACTCACTACCCCTGGGCATAATGGATGAAAGCTAGGCAAAATGGGTGCAGGCCTCAGACACTGCCTGTCTTCAAAATGGCCCCTTGCACCCCAAGCACATGTGGAGGGCCTGCCTGTACAAGCACTCAAAATGGCCACCACCACCCACATGGCAAGTCCACATCAACAGAACACCCCAAAAAAAACAAAAAACACACAAAAATCACCACAATCCAATGCCATCCAGGATGTTTACATTAAAGAGACCCCACAGGCAGACTCAGTCCATGCACCACTCACTACCCTGGGCAAAAGGTTACAACAGCGGCCCCAAAAAAATCGACCAAAAAACACAAAATTCAGCACAATCCCAGCCCATCCATGGCCTCAATGATGTTTAAATTCAACAAAACAGTTGTATCATGCACCCATAACTAACCCTGGTCCTACTGGATACTGTGGCTACCCACAATATATTTTATTTAATGTTCTGAAAAAGTTCCAAAATTGTAGTTGCAGCAACTGTAATGCCCCAAACAAACTTATTGTGAAAGTTGATTTCTAATCCAAAAGTGATCCAAAGAAAGTCAAAATGGCCTTAAATCCAAATATCCAGCAGCATCCACAAAGAGTAATCCTTCCAGGTCAAGGTCCAAATGAAAGTGACCAGCACATGAAGAAAGCACTGGGAGGAGCCTGCTGTACAGGAACAGGAAGTTGGAGACTGTGGGGCACTTCCTTCCAAAATGGACTCCTTGCTAAAAAAAGTGCAGGCAAATGTCAACCTGAGGAGTGATTCTGACAGAAATCATCATTTTCTGAAGATTTATGCTGTTTGCTGGTGGATTTTTTGTGCGAAATTGCAAAATCTGTATTTTGCGAGTGCGAGATTGTTGCTGCCCGCCGCACCTACATGTTCGCAATTGCGAACTCTCGCGATGCGTGCTGCTGTGCAAGGTGGCAAGGCGCGATGACGTAATCGTGGTCGACAAACTCCCGCGGGATCCCGCAGCATAATCCAAAATGGCGCAGCACTAGCAAAATATATAAAAAAACAACTCGGCAAACGCTGAATGACGGTAAGTGAACGCCGCTCGCCGCAAAATTGTATCACCAAGAAAAAAAATCCGCCGCGTGCGAATTTACGGATTTTCGGCAAATTCGCTAGAGTTCGCGGATTGCGAATTTGCCGAAAATCCGCAAATTCCACGAGCGGAACGGATTTTACGCCCATGCTTAGACCCTATATCACAGGTAGGCAGATTCCGAAAAAAAATCAGTGACTAGTTGGCTTTCTGCTACTCTGGGGAGGGGGGGAAGTAGGGCTATATTCCCCATATGCCCCCAAGGGTGGCAGAAAGACTGTGGCTATTCTTTTGGTGCGGTTGGGCATTGGGATGCCCATTCTGGTTAGCCCCCACCCCTACATATAAAAATGCCAGCATAATCGCTGTTGCCTAGTGGGCTCTCTGTCCCCCCGGGGGCAGATCAGGGGCTACTGCCCCATCTGCCTTCCGGGGGGGCAGAAAAACATTGGCATTTTTTTTTTGGGGGGTGTGGGGGCATTGGTATGCCAATTCAGGACAGCCCCCAACCCGAACTTTGGAGAAAAAAATCACTGGTGACTAGAGTGCGTTCTGCCCCCCCCATTCTGGCCAGCCCCACCCCTACCTATATAAAACAAAATACCTGGCGCTTAGTGGGCTTTCAACCCCCCAGGGGGGCAGATCAAGGGCTATTGCCCCTATCTGCCTCCTTAGGGGCAGAAAGTATTTTGTTTTCTTTGAGAGGGTAGGGTGGGGGCATTTGTATGCCCATTCTGGGCGGCCCCCGGGCCTATAAAAAAAGAATCCCTGGCATCTAGGTACTTTCTACCCATTCCATTGTCACCTGCACCTCCCTGTGTTCCACATCCTAACTTGATGCACATTAAGCAAACAGTTAGATCTGAATGTTTTTGTTGTTGCTCTTTCTTATCCTTCCTGAGTGTATACCATGAAAGTTTATGTTGGTGTGGATAAACAAATGGATAGTTACCCTGTATTGCTAATTATTTATTATAACTTAAGTAACCACACTAAATGATATTGTTTGTTTGCAATATTAATTGAACTGCAACTATGCCCTGTTTCATTGATTTTCTTCTTGCCTGTTTGCTTTTAAGTGCACAAGAGAAGAGACATCAACCACAGTACTGTCAGACAGAAGACCTGTGCACGACATGACGTGTGACTGATTATGCAACATGTGAAGAACAAAAACAATTGCCAATGCTGAGAGTCAACAAGTCAAAAGCAACAACGGAAAACTGGTGGTTATGAATGTATCAAAAAAACACCTGCTTTATAAATTGCAAACAATACTTTTTAATTCCTTTTATCGCAATTCTTATCAATTTTTGCATGAACACAATTTTAGTACAATTGTTTTTGTTCTTCATAAGCTTAGGTTGACTCGGCCTTGCTGAGTTTGGAGTCAAGACCCTCTTCTGTTTTTTTGATTATGCAACATGGGCATATCTTCAGCTTGTAAAGCTAAGTGCCACTGCCATCTGATAGCTTCAAGATGGCTCCACAGAAAGGTGCTGCCAAGAAAGTGGCCAGTGGGGAAGAGAAGAAGCAGATTTCCACCATCGCTGCACTTGCCTCCGCTAAGCAAGCTGACAGCAGAAATCCTGCATCAACAGCACCCCTCAATCTAAGCCCTGGACCATGGATGTCAGTGAGATAGCCACTGCAATCATTTTGACGCCAATGTGCAGTGATGTTGAATTGAATTTGTCTTTTTCACAGTGTAGTGCACAATTGTTTCAGGAAAAATAGCAAAGTTGACAGCAGACACAGTATCAGCCAGAAATAGTACAATTGCCTGATGTTGGAGCAGAACAGGAGGTTGAGCTTCCTTCCAAGCAAAGAACTCCTCTTTCAGAATCATTGGCTCCCAGATCTGCAGCAAGGAAAAGGAAGGGTACTACTCAACTTTTTCTCCAAGGACCACTTCTGATGATAATGATAGGCGCATGGAGTGGACCTCGGCAGAGTCCAGGAGACAACAGGTGCAGTAAGGGGAAAGAAAAGTTCCTCAAAGTCTTAGACTTATGGACTTATGGAAGGCCTGGCATGCATTATGGTATTGGAGGCTAAACGATCCATATGAAAAAACACCACACAATCAAGTGGAAGAGCCTCTTAAAGATCTTGAATGTGGTTGTGGTGGTGAGGAGATCCATGGAACATCAGCTACAAGTACAAGTCCAATCGCGTCGGAAGGTAATGATCTGGTAGAAGAGGGTGACATCTTCCTGCAAAGCAGCCATGTCCCCAGCAATGAACTAGTAGATTCACCCACCTTTGTGACTTCACAATGGCACAAGATTCAGAGTGAGATGGAGACACCACTGCTTTTAGTGACTGCCCCACCACAAGTATCATTGAGTCTACTACCACCATCTAATCTGTGTCAGTGGCCCCAGAAAAGAAGAAAGTCCAGGCTACTATTACAGGCATATTTAGAAAGAAGGGGCCCTATGAGCAGAACCATCAAACTGCACATTTGTATAATGAGAAGCTGGCAAAAAAGTGAGCACTGGACTTCCTACCTTTTTCTTTTGTGGAAGGAGTGGGATTCTTTGAATTTGTAGCAGCCATCAGCCAGAAATGGAAGGTGCCATGTCAAACTTATTTTGCCAGAGTTGCTGTTCCAGTGTTGCATCATGATGTGCTTAAGATGGTTGAAAAAGCTTTGCAGCAACGTGCTGATCAAATAACCCACCTCTTGACATGTGGAGCAGATGTCAGGCGACTGATTACATGTGCATCACTGTATACAGGATCCCTTTTGCACAGGTAAATCAAAAAGATATCTGCAGGGCTTGGCTCTGATTAAAGTTTTAAGAGCATTCAGCGGCATGCAACAGTGGCCATGTTCGTCATGGAGAAATCCTATATAGCTGTAAACATCTTGGAGGAATTTACCAGCAAGATGTATTAATGGCTGCAACTCAGGGATCTCGGAAATTGATTTGTTGCCAAGGACAATGGCAGTAACATGGTGAAAGCCATATCAGACAGAGGCTATTTCAGGGTCAAGGTTTTTTGGCCCATTGCACCAACCTGATGGTGCAAGGCTTCCTCAAAAAAGAAGACATTGTCAACATCATACTGACCAGAAGCAGTTGCAGATTATTTAGTGCAATGTTAGAGCACCAGGTAAAGCCCTGATACTGGAGGTGCCAACACATTGGAACTCAACTTTTTACATGTTGGAACAACTGTAAAAAAAGATCAATTACTATGTCATTAAAAGAGGAGGGGATGAAGTTTGGTAAGCTATGACCATGGATGCGTACAAATGGCGCCTAGTCAAATGTCTGACACAGATGCTACTCCCTTTTGAGGTTTTGTCACTGGAAGTTAGCAAGGGGAATAGTATGAGGGGCCAAGCTATCCCATGGTTGCATCTCCTAGAGTACCAGGTAAAGAAAGTATCTGAAAGGTTCTCCCCTGATGTGTGAAGGTTAGGTGTGAAGGAAAACACAGAAGCACATAAAAGGCTGCAACTTGACATCATTGCCTCTAAAGAGTACATCTGTGCACACGACTTGATCCACATTTCATCCCAAGTTCTTTCCTTTTTCTGAAGACGATGATTTGAAATACAAAATACATCCAGTCCTAGGATGCTTGTTTTTGATCCAGGGAGGACCTGGCTTAGCAGTTCAAGCTGGAATGTTCCAACGAGGAACAGGGTCAAGACTGATTTGCATATGGCTGGGTCCAAACTGGGGTGGCATGGTGAGCAAAAGAACAATGGATAAACCCAGGTCTTTGTGACTGGGGGTTCATTTTTGCATTGTTCAGCATTCCGTTCATCATTTGTTTGTTTTGCAGTGAGTGGTTAGGGTATGCCAAGATGTGGGTCCCGTGCTTTCTGTGCCACTGGATTAAAGCTAGTCTGGCTGATGAGGGGTGATGCCCCGAAACCGGTCCCAGAATGCTTGTTTCTGGTACAGGGAGGACCTGGCTTGGCAGTTCGGGCTGGACTGTTCCCATGAGGAACAGAGTCAAGACTGATTTGCATATGGCTGGTTCCAAACTGGGGTCGCATGGTGAGCAAAAGAACGATGGATTAAACCCAGGTCTTTGTGCCTGTGGGTGTATGTTTGCATTGTTCGGCATCCCGGCCATCATTTGTTTCTTTTGCAACTGTAGAGCAAGCCAGAGACTTGGAAGATGAATTACTAAAACTTCGAGTCCCACCCCGCAGTTCTGGGGTGCCGCCTTCAACTTCCAGACAGAGCAGTCTTGTCTCACATTAGCCAACAACACTATAAACTGAAACACCGGAAATAACAGCAACAGAAGGACCAAAGCCAACAACTGCATTTTATTGGCTTCAATTGGCAGGGCTCAATTCCAGTGCTGAGGTGATGGCAAAGCAGGTTGAGTAAGTGGCAGCACCAATGACCATCCACAAGATGTTTCAGGAGTATATGGATGATCCAAAAGAGGTATATGTGGATCAATATCCATTGATATATTGTTATGGGAAGATGCACCAATGTTATTCGGAAACTTTATGTGTTAATCTTTTAAAACATTTTTTTATAAATCATTGCAATTCTATAGCACCAATTTTTTATACTGGTGAAAAGCGCACCTTGTATTCATGTGGCAGTTCTTTGTCCTCAGGTTACTTTGAATTTTGTACCTGACAGGAGCTGGGCAGGGTAACAGCGTGGTGCCAATTGTAAAATTATTGATTCAATAGACAGAAGTTTATACTTGCAGTGTGCAGGTTATAACCCTCACATTGAGTCATATACCTTTACAGCTTCATCATATTACCAGCACCCATTGATCATGTCTTTTGTGGACATTGCACACTTAAGCATGAATCAAGCTCACACTAAAGGTTACTCAGCTGAAGAAGTGGAGTCCATATACTCACTCATACAAGATACACAAGATTTTCAGGCAAAACTCGGGTTAGTGAATCAGGTTTTAAAACAGTAGGAGTACACGTTAAGAAAGGAAGTCAATCAGAGCCTACATGCCACAACACTTATTCAGTATCATAAGGTGAAACGAATACCTAGAGGATTAAGAATATCTTTGCGCCCCATGCTTTTCAAATTCAATAAACCCTTCATGTTGCAATGGTTTGCCATATTGAATAAATGTTTGTTGGACCTTACTTCTTCTGATTGTAGAATAATTATCAACTATTTTAAAGAAACTGGCAACGGAGATTCATGATTTGAAAACTAGCTTAGAACAAATGATGACGGCTGAAACACTCGCATAAACACTGAATAATGTCAATGCAAAAATCGACGAACATGCCAAGGAAGTGCATGAATATAAATTGCATACATTTAGGCGTGACACTATAGACTATAAACTTGACGAGGTCTATACGTGGGCTGACTCATATGTCCAAAAACGCATCTTTTAAAAACCCAATGGATCCACATCAGAGGAAAGTGTGGCTACTGAACAGGACACTGTATTAACATGTCCGCCAGCAGCAAGCATCATCAATCCATTACAATCCATTACAATCCTCATCTGAAACACCTAGTGCAAGTGGAACAACGAAAAAGTATTTTTTAGAGGTAGGTCAATCCTCCAACCATCCACCAGAAGGAGGAGAGAAAAAAGAAAAAATCCAGAAAACCCCAGGCAGAATCCGAAGAGAACCTAGTAATGAATATTTTAGATGTGACTCTGACACCACTAGAGTTGTCTATATGGAATAAAGGTATGACCTTTATTCCAACTTATACTACCCAGATTTATGAAACAGATGTGGCATTATTGAAATTCATGCGTAAGCTTAGGTTACACTGGTTTTTTCAACGTCTCTCAAAAGAAACTGTCACACTGACAGTAAAAGAAGAAAAAGTTTTCAAACCCAAGAACACTTTCTTATCTCCAATTTTCCCATAAGTAGTTGGATTTATTTGACCTCTCTGTTAAGAAAGACCTGGAGAAAATACAAATTACAGCTAACATACGAAAAAACCTGACTAAAGCAGAATCTTTGGCTCTGCGAAAACTGGCAGGGAATGAGAAGATTGTATTTCAGCCAGCAGATAAAGGGAGATCCATGGTAGTAATGAATACCACCTACTACATAGACAAAGTGCAGGAGCACGTGATGGACTCTGATACCTATATTTTATTGGATCCTGATCCCACATCAGATTTTCAAAAAACACTGGCTGAGACTCTCAATAAAGCCATTGAGTTAGGAATATAAATGAAAACAGCAAGAAATAATTTTTAATATCTGAATTTCCAGCACATCTATATGTTGCCGAAAATGCACAAGAATCCAGTTGACCCACCTTTTCGTCCAATTGGCGCAGGTTGCGGCTCAATACATGTACCGGTAGGAGTATACATTGATCACTTCTTGCAACCACTTTTGCAGGGTTGGGTATCTTATGTTCAACATACAACTGATTGTTTTGTTTCATCAAATTGATGCAGGCACAAGTTTATATTGCAGAAGACATGTGGCTATATACAATTGATGTTGTAGCTCTATATACATCAATACCACACTCAGAAGGTTTGGAAGCTGTGGAGTGGATGTTGCTGAGGAGCAACTATGAGGTGTTGCAGAATATTCTCTTACTTGAGCTGCTACAATTTAGTACTCATGGAAGGGTACATTTTTTTTACAACGCACTGGCACATCAATAGGCTTTACGGGTGCAACCACTTATGCGAATATTTTCATGGCAAAATATGAGGACGCTCATATATTGAATGATAAAACCTGGGTAGACCATCGGATGTTATAACTTCGATACATTGACAATATTTTAGTATTGTGCAAGGGTCCCAAAGAACATCTTGAAGAATGCATCAGAATACTGAATACACATCACCCATGCAAACAAATGCCTGTTGCACAGCTTCATGGAAAAAGTACAGTGGTTTCGTATCTCAATGGACACTTCAAAGTTCAGGTTGCCACTGTCAGAGAAAACACCAATGTTTGTATAGTTCTTCTTTTATTGTATCTTGTTAGCCAACCAACACGTGTTTCGTCGCATGGGAATACAGTAATTCCGCGACTCCTCAGGGCTGGGGAGGATACAAGATGAACAAAAATGGAGCGTACCACAGTAGGGAGGAAGTACACAGTAAATACTTTTGTGATACGATTTGGTGATGGTGCAGTAACAATTTAGAGCACCGTGAAATGGAACAAAACAATGAAGTGGAAAAACAAAGACCGTACCCACATACCGATGCAGGCGGAAAAAGGCAGAACAGCGGGTAGTGCTGTAGAAAGCAACTGGGCTGAATGTGACATAATAAAACATCGGTATGAAGAAAACTAAAGTGCTATTTTGTGTATGAGTGGCTCAAAAGAGACAGAGAAATCGAGTGACTGTGTGTGTGGTGACGAGATAAGGTGAGATTGCAAAAAAACGGGGGAATCTTGAACGTGACAATTCTATAATCTTGTGTTTATAGAGCACCATATGCCTAAAAGCATGCTCAGAGGGTAATGCTTATTTACAATTTATTTATTTTTTTTGTCGAAAATGGTACGGATTCTATTCTCAGCTCGTTTGCCAAAAAGGGCATGCGTCATACCTGAAAATTAAGTGTGGCGGACCGCAGGTCTATTGAATTAAAACAAAAAAAAGGGGGGTGGAAGGAGAGGGGTACACAAAATCAAAATCGGTTCCGACTGTTTGAAGCTCGGTTAAATTAATAATAGGGTATCATATTCAAAATGAAGCAAAGGAAGTTGTGTTGAAATTCGAGATCTCACCGCTTGGCGGGTGATAATTCCAACCCGGCCCCGCTCGAGATCAGGTAGAAGACGTGTGTCCAAAATGACATCAAAGCGTTTCTTGGGGTGTCAATGAAGAAATAGAGTAGAAAAAATGGGGTAAAGGCACTATTCGAGTTGTTTAATATCACTGCAAAAAGTTCAGGGTGGAAGGGGGTTTCGGGGGAGTAGAGGTGGGTCAGCATCTTACCTTAAAATAAGTATGTGTGTTCAGTGCAGCTGGTGTGATTGACTATGATCAAAATAAACCAACATTTTACACAACACAATTACACCAATTCAGAAAAAACACAGGAAGAGGAGAGTGATTGGCCCCAAATTGAATCAAAAGTATTAGCTGACCAGCTTCTGTGTGAACCACCTGAGTTTGAGGACAAACTCTACTTCCCAAACTAAGCATGCAAGTGCCCTGAATACAACTTTTTATTATTTCTAGTTGAACTTCTGTCTTTGAAAAAAAAGTAGCTGGTGGAACATTATAATTTTTGTTCCAGATTTATGCTGCTTCACCATTTTTTTAGTCTCATATATTGCCGGATTCCAGTTGGACCAGTGTGCATTGGAGAAGCCTCCACAATTCCTTCATGACATTGGAGACAATGCCTACCCACTTGCACGCCTATTGCCTATCTCTTTTTGCCCCAGAAGATCACTGATTTATATAAGTGCCTGTCAATACCAAATTTTAATGTGTTGCTTGCAACAAAGATGATTACATACTATCTTAACTACCCATGCTTGGATTGAAAGATGCAACTGTAACTATTGCAATGGTGAGGGATTGTTTGTATGAGTGATGATGATGATTGATGAGTCATATGGTGTCGTAAATTGACAGTAATGGGTTAGCATTTAGCTGAAGCCATCTTGTATTTAGAAGTTATCTTATCCGCTTTGTGAAAGCCATTTTGTATTTCTGGCAGCCATTTTATTTGCCATGTGCTCTGTCCTACCTTTCTGCTAACTGCTCTTGTAGTCTGCCTAGAGACAAACTATATTCAACATATTCCACTTCGCACATGCCCAGAAGGGCCTAGCTAGTAGAATGCACCTGCTTCTCTAGTATAACTGTCAGGCTATTTTGCTGCTGTATGGAGAAGTAACTCTCCTCCCACTTTGTTGAGCAAGTAGATCTTGTATGCCCATCTTAGTAATTTTGCATGCTTACATGATTGATTTGCAATGTTTGGGGCCTGAGTTATAGGCGATCATTTTTTCCCAGAAGGTGATTGCCCTTTACAAATTTAGCAAACATTCATTTACCTGTATAGTCCACTGATATAATCATTCTGTTTTTTCATCATCTGGGATGGCTGCCCAAGACAATTGTTTGATTTACAAGACTGCCAAATTCCAATCTCTTGCTGTCACGAAAGGGGAGATGTTGTACCTACCACAGTGCTTGGATTGGAACAAGTAACATTTGCACCAATCAGTGATCAGATTATCAAGTGACTGTGAGTGAAGATTGATGTGGTGGCTGACAGTAAGGCAGGGTGTTTTGAACTGTAATTCATGATATTTCTTGAGATGATTATTGATTTGCAATGTTCAGGCCTGAGTGATGGGCTATTCTTTTTTTCCCTGGAGGTGATTGGCCCTTTCACATTTAACTAGATTTAATTGCAGGGTCCTCTCCATTTTTCTGGTACATCAGAGACAAAAACAGTTACTTTAGGTAAGACACAAAAACCTATGCAAAATACTGCACTTCTGTTTCTCTAGTTGTTTTTCAACAGCAGTGCACTACACGTCTATCTCGCTCGGGTCATGATGATGACTGGTCTGGGATGGAGTTACTCATAGTCCGAAAGACGATAAAAGCACTAAGGGTAGGAGCAGCAGGACTACCTCATCAACATCTAGAAGCCAGAAGTATTGACTTCAGTTCAAAGGTAAACTAAGAGTCTGAGGCCTAGTAATCAGCCAAGTGGAATGGAGATAGGTGCATTTATTTTTTAAATGCTGCTGTGTGTGTGCGTTGGACTTGTGGCAAAAGTGAAACTCTGAGTTTCCCTTTATTTTTTTGCTCTGACTCAAAAAATCCAGTTTTTGTTTTACAATCCTCCACCCTTCTAATCTCCTGCATGAACAAAAGTTGAAAGCTGAGCCCAACACTCCTGCTTACCCAGCGGATCGGTCCAGACTGAAACCCAACAGTGGAAATTCCAGAGGAGAATGCAGATACACCACCTAATTTTGCAAGACATATTATATTGTTTAAACAATCATATTTGGAGTACTGGATGGGTGGGTTCACTCCCAAACCTAGAAGACAGAACAATTAAATATCATTTAACTTGGAGTCTCGGTTGCAGAGGACTGTTTGCAATGCATTTAACTGTACTCTGTCATACTCATTCCTTTGTTTCCTTCCACAACAGATTTATGACGAACGATGTACTGCTCGTTCCTGAGATAAATGCTGTCCTTGTGCAGTGTTTTTCTTTGTCAAACCTTTATCAAAATCCCCTTTCCCATCCATTCATCAAACCCCTAAACCTCTTCCCCAGGGCTGTGTGATTTATTGATATATGGCCTAATTTACACCATGAGTAGATCACACACTTGATGAGGCAGATGTGGTGAAAGCAACACCAACTTACTGCAGGATCTACTAAGAAATAGCCCACACTGGCCCCATTTACCTAATCGTGCATGAAAAGTAATCCACATTTTAGATATAGAACAAAGAAAATCAGTCGTCGACATCATATTTAAGGCCTGCTTCTGTTGCATAACTGCAAACAACTAACCTAAGCTTGTCCACTCCAGATTTTATGTCCATTTTTTATGAGTTGAGGATTTTGTAACTAAGTTACTACTAGCTCCACATTGGCCAAATTACATTTTGTTATTTATCTCAATCAGGAATTCCTGTTGTGTCAAAGCTTTGATATATAACCCACTAACTCAGTCTTTATATTTCCATTTAGATGTCCATGATGGATACTCATTCTGTTGATGAATACTACAATTGGAGCTCACCTGGATGGAAGTGGGACCTCACTTGTAAATTTGTGATACCTTCCCTGTTACTGCTTCATCTATGTTCAGGTAAGACTACTGAACCAGTGAACTTAGTAAGTAAGTAGCTAACTCCTACTATTCTAAATATAGGTTGTTCTAAACAATGTAGGTCATGGCAGCATCCCCCCTAATGGTCAAGATAGAGAGCTATAACTCTGTAACTAAGAGGTATATTCTTCCTTACAAGCACATAAACAGGCTGAGTAAAAACTGAAGGCAGCAGTGCAAAGTAAAAGTAAAATAAACTACTTCAGGCATACATTTATCTAAGCTATAAATTCTCTTTTTTCTTTAAAAAGATGCCCACCCTCTCCACCCACACAACATACCTACCACCTGAACTGACCCAAGGCCCAATGTCCCAAATGTCCAAACAAAGTCAAACCTGATCCACACCTAACTCCCTTCCCACGCTCTCCACCCAGCAAAGATAACAAGTCCCTCCCACCAAAACAAATAATTAAAAAAGAGCGAAAAAAAGTCATTTTGAATATCAGTCCGGAGCTGGTCCAAGCTCCTCTCCATCCCAGTGAGCCAGCCCCGATGGAGTGCAGCCGCTGCAGCATGCAGCGCAGCATTTGCATTTGCCTGTTGTCAGTGTGGCTCACAGATTTCAGCAATTAGCAGCGGCACCGACAATGGGACAAACCGACAGCTCGAGGCTGAGAGGGACCGGCTGCAATGGGGCCAGGGAGAGAGGAATTTATTTACGCCTCCTCTCCTTCCAGGCCTCACAGCCACCGGTATTCTAGCTGGAAACGTGGCAGCCTCTGTTTTTTTTGTTACAATGTGAGGGCGGGTGTCCCTTTTGGTGGGGGTTTGCTATGTTTGTCTGTCTAACCCCTATCGCAATTCCCTATGTAACAATCATACCTGAGAAGGGAAAAGGGGCCTGGAAACCTTGTGCTTGCATCTAATCCCATGAGAGGTGGGGAAGGGAAGTGAGAATAGGATAGGACTACTGGTGGCTTCTGATCAGGAGGCTTTGGGGGCAGGAATTGTGCTACTTTGCACAACCGGGGGGCCTTTTACCACTGCTGTCCCTTGTCCAGTCCTATTATGGTTCTACTAACTGGGCCAAGACCAACCCTTGCTGCACTTGACTCTTACTAGTAGTGTAGGCAAGCAGTCACAAGCTTCTCAGGAAAGTGTGCGGGTACCCAAGCACAAGAATTAATCACACCCTGAGCAGCACAATAGGAAAACATTAACCACATAGGCTAAGCCACTTGTACCGTAACTAGGCAGGCAAATTACATCTTGCCTTACAATGCATCTGCCTTAACCACACATATATCTCAACCATGCATATGTGTGGTTAAGGCAGTCAGCACTCTAGTTCCAGAGACCGGATGGGTGGGGAGAGGAACAGGAATATGCGAGAGTAAGGGCTAGGACTTGGCTTGGTAAGTAGGGCTTGGGGGAGGCTGGTGCATTTTAGGCGAGGGGTAGCTTTCAAGAGGGTAGTTTTAGGCCTCGGGACAGAGGGAAGGGGCAATTTTGAGGGCCGGGGTCTGCTTTAGGACTCACTGCAGGGGCTTGGGTCGGGGTCGTTTTTTTGCCTGGGTGGTTTTTTAGGGCTCAGGGCAGGAGGCTAGGCCTGGAGTAGATTTATGCCTGGGGTCTGTTTTAGTGCTCAGGGTGGGGGCCAGTCGGGGTAATTTTATTGGCTGGGGTGGGGTACAATGCAGTGTTATGGGCTAGTTTTTAGGGCGCAGTGCTGGGGGTAATGTTTAGCGCTGGGGCAGAGGGATTGCAGTGCTGGGGGTAATTCATTGTAAAGGCATGCATGGTAAAGAAGCAGTCGTGGCTGAGACCGTGTGGTTCAGTCAGGCATTGTAGAGGCATGCGTTGTTCTATCATACAACCAGCATAATAAGACCAATGTCATGGCAAGTGCTACTCTTTGTAGAAAGGAGAAGTAATAGGTTACACAAAAAGCATAAACTTGCACTACCCAGCCATTCATGCATAAATACCTGATTCCGGGCGCAAGTGTATGTACTCGCATGGCCTCTGCTGATTGAGACTTCTCCTGCCTCTAGTGGGTATCTTCCCTCACACTGTGTCTCTCAGTCACAAATTCGGGTTCTAAAGGTAAGCTCTTTGGGACAGCCCATGCACTTACCCAGTAGCATTCATTCTCCTGGGGCTGGGACCTTCCAGTCTCTCATAGTCTGTAGTGCCAGCATGGAGCTGAGCTTGGTGACACACAGTAATTTTCTCAGGGATACACGGGAGCTGGGTATGCAGCAGCACACTGCACAATGCATCTCTGAAGAAGGTCACAGCAGGAGTGGATGATTCTGTTGGTGGATTTTCCAGGCAGTGGCAGCAGATCACTGTTTGCTCTAGCCCTCAGATAGACTATCAAGCTACTTGACTTATTTTGGGGTTAACTGTGGAGCTTTCTTCTTGGGCACCCAGACCATATGATCGCAGATGATGATTACTTAGTGTGGTGCACTCCAGGCACCATCTAATTCTTTATGAGGAACCCACAAAGTATGTCTTAGATCACGTTTTCAGGACTGCTCTCGATCCAAAGGCACACTTGGCAATCCTACAGTCACACTGTTTATTTATGGGGCACTTTGGCCAACAGCAGGTGCTTATTACATCTCCATTTGAACCCCCTACACAGGCATTTCACTTTAGGGGCCTAACAGCTTCAACAGGGATTTTTGATGAAGGTCACAAAGCCCGACCTTGCAGTGCAGTAATTGCTTTTGGGCTCCTGGTTAGCGAGTTCTTGTTGGATGGCCCTACAGCAGATCTTTCCATGATTCACTCATCCTGCAGGGTTGGTGCTTCCTTCTCTCGCTTACAGGATAGACATCTTTGCAACCTGGACAGTTAGTATTCCCTCCATCAAAATGGACTCAAGTAGATGTTTCTTAGCCTCAAAGGGTTTGGCTGTCAGTTCCGCACCAACACTTTGCTGCATAGTAGTGCCCTAGTACTCTGCAGAGCCACCCATTCTCGGTAGAAGAGACCACAACATTGAGGCACAATGAGTCTTGAGCTAGCATCTTCATATGTGCTTCCTTGGTACTCATTTTGGTCTATTACCCTTTCATGTGTCCTGGCGAGGACCTTTCCAGGCCTGACCTTTGTCTGTAAAGATGCTCTGCCCAGCAGGACCGTCCACAGGTGGAATGCCCACACATAACTACAATGATGTGCGAGCAAATGCATCCAGCTCTCTACAACCCCTGCTCACAGAGATCAGGTAGAGAGATAAGAATATGTGCCCCTTCAAAGTACTCCTTTACCTAACAACAGGTAGTGGTGACCTTACCCTTGCCCCATGCATCTACCTAACAGCAGCTGGAGTCCAGGTTATTAACAGCCCAATGTGTCTGGAAGAGCCCGAGTGCTTCCATTGAAAGACTGTATCCTCTTTTCTCACTATTGCATCTGGTGCTTGCTCCGCCCATCTAAGAGACCTACACATATGATGTCTGGAGAAAACAATCTTTCCTCCTTCTTATACTCTGGTCCAGGCTGTGGGCTTCACAATTGGAACTGGTCGGCCTGGGTCACTGGTTTCAGGAAATATTACCAATACTAGCAGACACACATGATTTTGGATTTGAGGATTTCGGGTTCATCATGAGCAGCATAACTTTAGATGAATGAGCCTATAAGTGTACATTCATGTCTCAGATTAAAATAGCCAGTTACTATGATTCACCAACCATGGTATGTTGCCACCACCAGGCTCTACCCATGAAACCTGTGACAGGGACGATAGTCCTCTCTCACCATGAGGGTGCCATTGGTCCAGAACCAACCGTCATCAAAGACCAGACCTTTATTCCCTATTGTTTGTCTAGATTCATAAGAAAAAACGCTACTGCTTTGCTTTCATATTCCTGAGTCATGCTTTGGTAGTTAATGTTGCATTATAATATGCTGTAACTTTGTGACTACTTTTTGTTATCTACTAATTTGTAAATATGCATTAAACTTGAAGAATACAGAGATGTCTGTCAGTACGACACTAATATTTTTCTTAATCCCTCTGTTGACAGATAATAATAATAATTTTGTAATGCTTTCACAACTCCCTAGAGCTCCTGTCATGCTTCGTGGCTGGCAAACGCTTTCAGGTTCAGCAGGGCATTCTGACCAGCAGCAAAGGCATGAGCCGCTGATCACGGCTCTCAGAAAATAATGAACCGCTGTTTGACCAGCTGTGAACCCCTGTGGAGGTAGTGATTAGGAGCTGAAAGGAGTATGGAGATGTCCAGGAGCAGGCCACCTTGGATCTTTGGATCGGTGAGGCAGCGACAAGTAGTAAGGTGAGGCGAGTTGGAACTCTGAGCCAAGGCAGAGGATACCAACCAAAGGATAATTGACTAAATTAATAGCGCAATAAGAGCGGCAGTGAAGATTAGACAGCGCAGAACAGGTGCCGGGTGGCTAATGGTGGATGGACTCTTTCTTATGAACTTGTAAGTAAGTGCGACTATAAACTGTTTAGGTGCATGGAAACACACAGACTTGCAGGACTGGAACGTCATTAACCCTACTTTGAAAAACAGTGGTAAGGCATACAGTAGTCAGTGCAAGAGGGCCAGGAAGAGGAGCCCCTTTAAGTGATGTTTTCGATACCATTCCTAGGGCGGATGCCACCGGCAGACCGCATAAGCAGCCCACCTAGTGGTCAGTGCATCCCGAGGCTTCACAGCCTCCCTAGTTTCTCCCTTGAGTTGCTTTAAGGGGACACATACTGCAGCGCTCTGTTTTGAAGAGAGTGTCGCTAGCGACTATTCAAGGAGCATTTAAAGGAGATTGAGGTGGTAATAAGTAATCTGTTCAAGGGAAGCAATACTCATTTTGCAATGCACCTGCCAAAAATAGACTTGCAACAAAAACTGTCAAGGGCCAAAAGAATTGTTTGGCAACAGTTAAATCAAACAGAGGGACTGTGAACCCTGAACCTTCAATTATATTCTTGGGACAGACCCATATGCCTCTCAAGGTAATTTTTTGTCAAGATTAACCGCACCACTCAGACTATGGTGTCATATGTCAACCTAGGTGCGATTTAGGTATCCACTGCTTCCTCTTTACAAGTCCCATCACTACAAATGTCTTAGACAACTGAAGATCACAATATTTTGTGTTGGACAAATGGCTGTTAGCAGTCCAGCTAGTCCACGAATATGTGAAAATCGCCTATTGGTGGCATCCTTATCCCAAGATTTAACCCCAGCAACTTCCTCAATGCTACAAACAATTCACTAGAGAGCATCACCTGATCAAGTATTATCTGCACCACTTCCTAAAGGATCACGTCCAATTTTTTCACATTCGCACACCCCTCAAGGCCAACCCCATTGAATCCAGCTGTATTGTTGTTTACCATGGCTAATAATTTCTTAGCTACCGATAATTTATCACACAATCAGATACTGCCACTGAGGCTCTCAGTCTGGATGTTAGCAATAAAGAGACAAGAGACTTGTTTCTAGAGTATTTCAGCTTACAGATGCTCCTTGATTCATGGTCAAAATTGGGTCAATCTGTCAGTCACAGAAACCAATGCAGCAAGATGGAGCAAAACAATGTGCACTCTCTACCATCAGCTTTATTTCCCGCCTTGCCTTCCTTTCCGCAGATAGCGTTTGCATTACAGTAGGTTTTAAGGGAAATTCAAGAAATAAAAGCTTGCCAAACACAGGTCGATAAAGAAACCAACGAGCAACTGCATTCTATAAATGAGAATTGTTCCTATGTAAGTAGGGAGCAAGCAGAACAGAGAATCCACAACCTCAAAGATAACTATCAGCAACTAGAAAGCCTGGCAGCAATATCTAAGAATGAGCTGGGTGAACTAAAGGCCAAGCTGGAAGAAATTAAAGACAGCGCTTGCCGGTCTAATCCATGCTCTGTGGGCATACCAGGGGGTTGGGAGAAGGACCGATATGTTGACAAGTTTATAACTGATTTAATGAAGACATACGTAAGCCCTGAATCTTCTACCAAAGATCGTGATTTTACAATCATGCATTACAATAGAGCTCCTGGCTGTGTCTCTTCCAATGCAAAATATCCATGAACAATCCTTGTTACATTTGGGAATTATCGCATAAAGGAACAGATACTTACTATAACTCCTTTTTTCAGATCTTTTCTGATATGTCATTATATACTGCTCGCAGGCAAAAGGAATTCAAGTCCATGGTTGACTGGATCAGGACAGCTGGAGTACAAGCAGGTCTAGTTCAACAGCCGAGGCTAAAGGTTATTCATAATGAACGATTTATTATTTTTCTACACTCCCCTAAGCTGTGTAAAATGTTGGAGTACCTTTACTCTTGAAAGAATTGATTACTCGCATTGTATTTAACCTTCATACTGTATGACCTGATTGCCACACGGTCATGCTCTATGAATCGCATAATCTTCCAGGAACATTATGTACTTGTATTGTGATGATGTGATGTAATGCAATTACTCTGCTGACTATGTGTCTGGTATTCCTTTAGGGTGAGCTGTTATTTCCCCTTTTACTTTTTTTGGTATCAAATACAAATTATGGAATTCTTTAAGTTTATTCAAATATGCATTTTCAAGGATGCATTGAAGTTTTTTTTGTTGAAAGGGGGACCAGCCACAACAGGGTGAAAATTTCAAGATATGAAAAGCCTTCGGCCAGATGCCCATGCCACCCAAGATAGCAGTTCTGGGTGCATTACCGGAGAAATCATTCCAGGAGAAAGCCAATGCAGGAGCATTGGTTGGGAGGGTATTTGTGGGAGAGATAAGGTTGTTATCCTCAGGAGCCACCATGGTTGGGGCCCAGGGGGGATCCACAGTAGGAAAGAATGACTGTGTAGAGGGGAGGTGCTGCACTCTTCAAAAAAGAAGAGGACAAGTAGAAAGGTCATATTGGAGGTATGGAGGGGTCTGTGTGTCTTCAGCGGCTCAGGGAGGAGTAGGCCGCTTGGCAGTCCTCCCCCATACACACATTGTGTCTGTGGCTTGCCTCTTCCACCCGGGACTGGGTAAAAGGGCTTGGATTGGCATGGCAGGAGAAGGAGGTAGTGGTTTACAAGTCCTGCTCAGAACTCTTCAGGTATATGGTTGGTTAAAAAGGCATTTGTTTATTAGTGTGTTCTGTTGCATGACACTGCGTGGAAATTGTTGTCCCTCCTGACACTGGCCACTCTTCCTACGTTGAACACTTATGTCAGTGTCTGTTTTAATATTCAAAAGTTAGGAACAATCCTCACCGGTGAAAATGTATTAGCTGGGAAGATTCTTCGGATGGAATCAGGTCACTAAGACAGTGGCACTGTAAAATGAGAAACCAAAATGTACGTGTCTTGGAAAAGAGCATTGATGTCTGTAAATACAGCAGGAGATGTTGTGTGCAATGCAGTTCATTCAATGTGACGACCCGGCACGTATACAGTTCACAGAAGTAAACCCGCTGGTCTGTTGTGGATGTACTCGTGGTTAACACTTCTGCACGAGGGGCAGTGTAGCAAAGACTCCGGACTATGGGGCATATTACCAAGCAATAGCGATAATTATCGCTATTGCTTGGTTAGAGACAAAATTTTACCGCTGAGCTGCGGCGATTTTTATCGTAGATAAACCTTGGTATTACCAAGGTTTATCGCAAATGCGATAAAAAACGGCCGCAATGCATGAATATCGCTGAAAAGTCAGCGATATTCATGCATTACCGAGCTAATGCTCTTAGCCATGTTATCCACCTCCCATTGGATAACATGGCTAAGAACTGCTCAGGGCAGGTGTTAGCTTTTGGAGATATTCGCGCTTTGCGCGAATATCTCCAAAAGTTGGTAATAGGAGATAGCGATGTTAGCGACTGTTTCCAGTCGCTAACATCTTGGCACGCCCACTTTGCATGTCATTAGTGATAAATATCACTGACATGCAAAGTGGGGCCCAAGATGGTCGCTATCTCCTACTAGCTGTCGCTAACTGGTGTTAGCGACAGCTAAGTAATAGGGAGATAATTTTATCTCCGCTTTCTTGGCTTTTAAAGCCAAAAAAGCGGAGATAAACCCCCTTGATAATATGCCCCTATCTTCTGCAATCACCCTTTTTTCCCTATTGCAGTTCCAGTGCAGTTAATCAAGGACTTATAGCCGGGAGGGGGGAAGGCACTTTTCTGCCGCTAATAGTCACATCACCACATATCGCCGGCCAACACCGGATTCACTATCGCCATCGCGCTGATGTTATCGTGAGTTTTCATCGCCATGTAATGACTGCTTGTTAATACGCCACTAACATGGCTTCCGGTCAGAGAGCGTGCCTTATTCAAACTTGGTTGTCTTGTATACCAGGCTAGATCGGGCACTGCTCCTCAGTTCATCTGCTCCCTTATCAAGCCATATTGCCCAGGCAGAGAACTTCGCTCAGCCCATTTGGCCCTTCTTACCATCCCTCGCTTTAAAAAGCAAAGGGCTGGCGGAGCGAGGTTCGCAGTTCTGGCCCCAACCTTCTGGAATTCCCTCCCTGTCACACTTCGTACCTCACTTTCTTATCCTTTGTTTCGAAAAGAGCTAAAAACTTTTTTGTTCACACAAGCGTATCTGACCTAATTCTCATTTGCCGTTTGTCCACTGATCAACACTAGCGCCATGAAACCGCGTGGTATGCGAGCGCTGAATAAATAATTTTAAATTCAAATTCAAATTCAAATAGTTTTCAGGGTTAGGCTACGATAACATAACTGACAATAACTGGTGTTGGAGATAGTTATCGCCCGTCCTTGAGAATAGCCCCCTTTGTATTTGTTGCTTTGTTGATCACTATGTCATTAATATCACAGAACTGGAAATCCACCGAGGAACCAAAGTGAATTCAATAGCTTCATAAGATGAAACAGTGAAGCAGTATGAGAGTCTTTACACACATAAAAATCGAGATAGAGATATGAAGAATGTACTAGCTGGTATAATTATTAGTGTGAGATAATACATTGGCACGATGTATATTGTTGACTTACTTCATAGTAGGTAATTAATTTAATTTTAGCCTTTTTAGGGGTGACCTCTCTCTTTCACTTCCTCTCTTCCTTGTGCCTTTTCTTTGGTATTTTTTCTTCTTCATATGCAAAATGAATATCACTGTATTTGTAATGTTGATAAGGAGAGAGATTGTCTAATATATTGCTTCACTATAGTGTATTTTTATATGCAATGACACTTCTACTTATTAAATAAAAATGTTGGGAAAAGAAAAAACTTCCAGGAATAATCAGTGGCTCTGAGTTTTACTTTTCATTAGCACAATCCTGACGGCTATTTCTTCTTTGCACCGGACTTCTGCCTCTCATTGCGGGTTCTGCCTTGACATATGAACCAGAAAGATGGATTGGTAGCAGGCAGGTCTATATTCATTTGCCATTTATTATGTCAAGATACAATTTATTTCATTTTTGAAACAGTGTTTGCTAAAGCGTGGTTGGGTTTTAGAGTGTGGGTGAAGGACGTGGCCCTCTAAGGGCCGGCAGGTTATTTCCACAACCATCTGTTATGCCTTCCCAAACGAAGAGTCGGTCAGACAGTAGAGAATATACACTTACTTTATTATTAGTTCCCTGCAGAGAGGGCCCCGGTCAGACCTGCACCCTAAGATGGACGCTGAGGGGACTGCCTCCCCAAGGCTCGCTAATACACGATAAACATTTATAGAGACCTTGGCCACGCCTCCCATGGAAAAGTACTGGCTTAAGCCGGGCATGAACAAAGAAGGTACAGAGAGATGAGCTAACACCTGCCAGATGGGCGCCCTATCAGTACACCAAGGCCACTGTGCCGGGTCTCATCGTCTCCTAACATGGGAGCTGAAATACATAAACAGAAAGGAATGCAAGGAAAGAGCATCTATTCATTAGCGAGTCAGGTGCCAACCTTAAACAGGAGGAGAAATAATAACGATGTACAATTTAGCTGAAGCGAACTAGAAATGTAAATGAGGCTTAGTGCACGTTCAAACCAGGCTGTCTTATAGTAATTGTGAAGCAAAAAATGAAGGCACGCAGGCCAAGGGAATATACATGTTGCGGAGATAACTCAGCGAGTTGCACAATACGAAGACAAATGGAATCTATTTAGCCACATATGGCCACCTACATAACATTTATATATGCACAGCGGGGAGGGGAATTTTCAAACCCTACATGGGTGAACCTTAAGATGTAAAGATTGTGCCACGGAAAGTAAGGTTTCAAATCACTGAAATGATCAGAAAGTATTCCAATAGCTTCTCAAATCCAGTTTGGTACGATTCCCTTCCTGCAACACATTAAACTTTGTGTATCACGTATAATTGTTGCAAAAAATGATCCGGTGTTTGTTACTAAATTAAAATATATGTATTTTTTTATAGAAGGCAATTAAACATATTCAGTTAATTTTTCTACACGAGGATATGGCTGTTTTTTTTACAATGACACTGTAATCAATTTTAAAACATACTTCCGAATCTTAAGGAAAAATGGCATGAACAAACATATCAAAAATTTAATTTGCAAACGGGAGTATGCAATTCATTTTCTCATTATGCTTTTGAAAAACCATACTGCGGCTCAAGAAACCAAGTTCTTGGTTATTTATAGCATTTAGACAATAGACTTTTCATACCAGACCATCCATCAGAGAAACGTACAAGTTACAAAGCGTGTTTCTTTCCTGCATCCTTTGTCTTTGTCCTAAAACAATAGTATGATTCTTTTTCTTCACCATGATGTCAGTGTTGTAATTGTTGCTTTTCGAATGATGTATTCCAACGCAAAATGTCATTAAGAATTATAATTCACCATTCAAATGAGAAATATGGCCTGGAAAGAAGACGGACACAACTTTCACATCCTGCTTCCTTTTTTTTATTTTCGAAAATAATGCTCACTAATCCATTTTTTATTGAAATGGACACAACGTACACACCAGTTTTGGCATTGAACTATCCCTTTCCAGAATCATGGATGTGTGCGAAATACTCTGGAAGCTTGCACTTTATTTGGCCGATTTACCTTCCTGTTTAAATATGTAGCGATACCTTTCCCCAAGGATAGGTGGTCGTGATATACCGTGTTTAATATATGCTGACGACCTTGTAATTTTAGATGTGACCTAGCTGGATCTGCAAAGAAAACTGCAAGGTTAATAAACCGTGACAAATCGAAAGATTTAGTAATGGGGAGAAGAAGCAATATATATAATTGGCACATAGAAGATATGTTGATAGAAGAGTCCCCCACATACCAATACTTGGGTTTGATGTTCTATATCTAAATTCCAGACATTAGTAGAGGGCCGATGATTAAAAATGTCTTGAGTCTACCGCTTTCCTCAATGAAACAAGCAATCCATATTAAACTTGGTTTATCCTCGTGGAATTTTATCTCTGTCTAAACAATATGCTTTTGGCAAATCAATCAATCAATCAAATCATTTGTAAAGCGCATTATTTACACCCGTGAGGGTTTCAAGGCGCTGGTTGAAGAGTCAGGTCTTAAGTCGTCTTCTAAAGGTCAGCAGGTCTTCGGTTTGTCGTAGGTTTAGGGGGAGGCTGTTCCAGGCCTTGGCGGCGCGGTGGGAAAAGGACCTGCGTCCGTATGTGGTTCTGCGGATGTGCGGGACCATTGCCAGGGAGTGGGCAGCGGAGTGGAGTTTCCTGTTGGGTACGTAGAAGGAGAGTCGGCTGTTGAGATAGGCTGAGCCAGTTTTGTGGAGTGCCTTGTGTGCGTGAACCAGGAGCTTGAAGGAGATTCTTCTGTCGACGGGGAGCCAGTGCAGGATCCTCAGGTGGGGGGTGATGTGGTTGCGGCCCGGGATGTCGAGGATAAGGCGTGCAGATGCATTCTGGATTCTTTGCAGTCTGTTGATGAGTTTGGACGAGACTCCGGCGTAGAGGGTGTTTCCGTAGTCGAGTATGCTGCTGACTAGGGCCTGAGTGACTGTTTTCCTCGTGTTTGTCGAGATCCATCTGTAGATCTTGCGGAGCATGTGGAGGGTGTTGAAGCAGGTGGAGGAGACTGCATTGACTTGTTTGGTCATGGTCAGTTTTGAGTCGAGGATGACTCCCAGGATGCGTGCGTGGTTGGTAGGGGTCAGGGGTGTTCCCAGTGATGCGGGCCACCAGGAGTCGTCCCACGCTGAGTGGTTTGGCCCGAGGATGAGGATCCACGTCTTGTCTGAGTTCAGCTTAAGACTGCTTTCCTTCATCCAGTCGGCGACGGCTTTCATTCCCTGTTGAAGGTTGGATTTGGTGGTGAGAAGGTCCTTGGTGAGGGAGAGGATCAGCTGCGTGTCATCGGCGTGGGAGATTATGTTGAGGTTGTGCTGTCGGACGATGCATGTTAGTGGTGCCATGTAGACGTTGAACAGCGTCGGGCTGAGGGAGGATCCTTGTTGAATGCCGCAGATGATCTCGGAGGCTTCGGATCGGAACGGGGGGAGGCGGACTATCTGAGTTCTGCCTGTGAGCGAGCAGGTGGTCCAGTCCAGGGCCTTGTCATGGATCCCTGCTTCTTGGAGGTGCGTGCATAGTGTGCTGTGGCAGACAGTGTCGAAGGCGGCGGAGAGTTTCAGTAGGATGAGGGCCGCCGTCCCGCCGTTGTCTAGTAGGATCCTGATGTCGTCTGTGGCAGCGATGAGGGCGGTCTCGGTGCTGTGGTTGCTGCGGAATCCTGATTGGGAAGGTTCCAGGATGCTGTTGTCTTCGAGGTGACGGGAGAGCTGGATGATAACTATCTTCTTTATGACCTCTGCTGGAAACGGAAGCAAGGAGATGGGCCAGTTCTTGAGGTCGCTCGGATCTGTCTTCAGTTTCTTCAGTAGAGCGTTGATCTCTGCTTGCTTCCAGTTCTCAGGGAAGGTAGCGGTCTCGAAGGAGAGGTTGATGATGTTGCGCAGGTGTGGTGCGATGGATCTGCCGGCTTTGTTGAAGATGTGGTGTGGGAGAGGATTGGACGGGGATCCAGAGTGGATTGTGCCCATGGTTTTGATTGTGTCCTCGATGCTCACGTTTGCCCAGATTGTCAGGGAGTCGTGGTTGGTGGGGTGCGGTGGGTCCGGTGTGTCGAGGTCTGTAGGGGTTGTCCGGGGGTTGAAGCTGTCATGGATGTCGGTGATCTTGCGGTGAAAGAAGGTGGCGAGGATGTCGCACAGGACTTGTGATGGCAGGATGTCGTTGGTGCTGGAGCTGGGGTTGGAGAGTTCCTTCACAATGTTGAAGAGCTCCTTGCCTATGTGTGCGTTTTTGTCAAGGCGGTCTGAGAAGGAGGTCCTTTTGGCGTTCCTGATGAGGTGGTGGTGGTTGCGGATGGCGTCTTTGTGGGCAGCGTGGCTGTCCGGCGTCTTGTTGCTGTGCCATATGCTCTCCAATTTCCAGCAGTTGCGCTTTGAGGCGAGGAGTTCCGGAGTGAACCAGCGTGCTCTTTTGCTGGTGTCTCTGATGGTGGGCATTTTCAGAGGGGCTAAGGTGTTGGCGCAGTCGTTCATCCAGCGTCTGAGGGTGAGTGCACCATCGTCGGGGTAGGTGGGGTTGGTCGGTGGGTTGAGTGCGAGGCTCGTCTGTAGTTGGTCTTCAGTGACTTTGCCTCAGCAGCGGCAGGGGATCTGTAGGGTGTGGTGGAAAGTGGGGGGTTTTCAGTAGGAGATGTGGATGTCATGGTGTTCTGTCCAGGTGAGTTCGGAAGCGTGGCTGAAGGCGACGTGGGAGCTTGAGGAGAAGATGGCATCAAGCGTGTGACCGGCGAAGTGGGTCGGTGTTGTGATGATCTGTTTTATTCCGAGGTTGGCGAAGTTGTCGATCAGGGTAGAGGAGTTGTTGCCGCTGTTGTTCTCCAGATGATAGTTCCGAGGAGGATGTAGTCTGTGGAGGTCAGCGCGTGGTGCTGATGAGGTCAGCGATGGAGTCGCAGAATTGTGGCCGGGGTCCTGGCGGTCTGTAGACGAGGGTGCCTCTTAGGGTGGTCCTGGGGTCCATGTGGATCTGGAAGTGCATGTGTTCGGCGGTGCTGAGAGTGTCGTTGGTATTTGTTGAGACCCTCATGGTGTTTTTGTGGATGATGGCGATTCCTCCTCCAGCTCCCTTGGTGCGGTCTCTGCGGGTGATCTTGTACCCGTCGGGATGCCTATGGCAATGTCTGGAGAGGAGGTTTCGTTCATCCATGTCTCTTTCAAGAAGGCAACGTCCGGGTTGCGGTGTCGAGTAGGTCCCATAGCTCGACGGCGTGTTTGCGTGAGGAGCGGGTATTGATCAGGATGCGTCTGAGCTGGTTGGGATCTGTTGTTGCGGGTGTCTCGGCAACTTCGAGGCAGGAGAAGCTGCAGTTCCGCTAGGCGAAGGGACCATGGGTGCGCTTCGGGCGGCCTTGCAGCAGGTGTGGGTTCTTCCTGGATTGAGAGCGGCGAGGGTGTTGATGTCGTAGTGGAGGCGGTCTTCCTGGCTGGTGCGGGGGGCAGGGGTTCTGGTGCTCAGCGTGGGCCAGGCGCGGACGGGAGCAGACGGGACTGCCTTTAGGCACACCTTCGGCCACCATATATGGGGAGGAGGGGAGGGGGGAGCTGCTGGGATGCGGGAGATGTGTTTCGGGGCAGAGAATGGACGAGGAGGGGGCGGCCCGCTGGGGAAGCAGTGGCGGCACGGGGGAAGGAGACAGGCGAGGGGCACGGACTCAAGAAGGGGGCACAGAAGTCAGCACAAGGGGCACAGAATAAAAGGGGGCACAGAAGTCAGCACAAAGGGCACAGAAAAAAAGTGTAACTGGTCATAATATCGAATTCATAATATCGATAGGACAAAATATCGAGTCAAAAATATCGAGTATAGGGAAATATCGTATTGTAGAATATCGAGGACAAAAATATCGTTGAGAATAACATTTAAAAAATATTGGTAACAAAAATATCGAATCAAAAATATCGAGTAGTCATAATATCTATTTTTTAGTGTTGTCAAAAATATCGATAATATAAATATCGATTGTTAATAATGTAATAAAAATCTTTAAAAAAAATAATATGTTTATAAAATGTTGAATTTGTTTGATATTGTCAATATTAGTAATGTTCGAAAAGTGTAAATAATTAGAATAAAATATTTGTTATTGATGGGATATTGTGTTATTAGGGCATAAGGGTGGGGAGTAGTTTAAAAAAAATTATGCTAATAATAATAAAAAATAATAAATAATTAGTTAGAATAATAAAAAGAAAATCAAATTTCCGAAATATTTAATATAATATTTTTTAATAAAATATTTTAAAATTATAAAAGGTATTTAATTTTTAGGAGCGGGATGTTGGGTTATTAGGGGATAAGGGTGGGGAGTAATTTTAAAAAATATTTGAAAAATTTCAAAAATATGTGAAAAGATTTATTTTATTTTTTTAAATCTAAAATAAAGCTAAAAATAAAATTAAAATAATATACTAAAAATGTATAATAAAAAAATATATATATAATGTTAAGGAGCGGGATTTTGGGTTATTAGGGGATAAGGGTGGGGAGTAGTTTAAAAATATATTTGAAAAATTTTACAAAATGTGATAAAATGTAAAATTAAAAAAAAATAAAAATAAAAAATTTAAATAAAATAAATCTAAATTTTTTTAAAATTAAAATATGTCGGAGTGGGATGTTGGTGAATTAGGGTATAAGGCTGTGGAGTAAAAAAAAAAAATTACAAAAAAAAAAAAAAATTACAAAAAAAAAAAAATGTCAAATATAAATTTGAAATAAAATTACAAAATTCCAGAAAACCATAAAATTTCAATAAAAAATATTAAATATTTAAATACATTTTAAATTATAGTAAAAATCTAATAAAAATATTTAAAATTTTAGAAAATTTTATATAATTTTTAAATAAATTTAAGAAATGTAAAATAATAAAAAATGAATAAAAAAAATTTACATTTAAAATTTAAACTAATAACAAATATTTATAAATAATTAACACATTTTTGAGAAAATTTACTATTATTAATTTATTAAAAGTAGATTTTTGTTCAACAATACATAATTAAGATGGGTCAGTGTCCAGCACCTTCCCTGATATTTGTTTGACTGGAGTTGGAATAGTAAATTATAATGGGTCAGTGTCCAGCACCTTCCCTGATATTTGTCTGACTGGATTTGGAATAGTAAATTATAATGGGTCAGTGTCCAGCACCTTCCCTGTTATTTTTTGGAATGGAGTTGGAATAGTAAATTATAATGGGTTAGTGTCCAGCAACTTCCCTGATATTTGTCTGACTGGAATTGGAATAGTAAATTATAATGGATCAGTATCCAGCACCTTCCCTGATATTTGTATGACGGGAGTTGGAATAGTAAATTATAATGGGTCAGTGTCCAGCACCTTCCCTGATATTTGTCTGAGTGGAGTTGGAATAGTAAATTATAATGGGTCAGTGTCCAGCACCTTCCCTGATATTTGTCTGACTGGAGTCGGAATAGTAAATTATAATGGGTTAGTGTCCAGCACCTTCCCTGATATTTGTTTGACTGGAGTTGGAATAGTAAATTATAATGGGTCAGTGTCCAGCACCTTTCCTGATATTTGTCTGACTGGGGTTGGAATAGTAAATTATAATGGGTCAGTGTCCAGCACCTTCCCTGATATTTGTCTGACTGGAGTTGGAATAGTAAATTATAATGGGTTAGTGTCCAGCACCTTCCCTGATATTTGTCTGACTGGAGTTGGAATAGTAAATTATAATGGGTCAGTGTGCAGCACCTTCCCTGATATTTGTCTGACTGGAGTTGGAATAGTAAATTATAATGGGTTAGTGTCCAGCACCTTCCCTGATATTTGTCTGACTGGACTTGGAATAGTAAATTATAATGGGTCAGTGTCCAGCACCTTCCCTGATATTTGTCTGACTGGAGTCGGAATAGTAAATTATAATGGGTCAGTGTCCAGCACCTTCCCTGATATGTGTCTGACTGGAGTTGGAATAGTAAATTATAATGGGTCAGTGTCCAGCACCATCCCTGTTATGTGTTTGATTGGAGTTGGAATAGTAAATTATAATGGGTTAGTGTCCAGCACCTTCCCTGATATTTGTCTGACTGGAGTTGGAATAGAAAATTATAATGGGTCAGTGTCCAGCACCTTCCCTGTTATTTGTTTGATTGGAGTTGGAATAGTAAATTATAGTGGATTAGTGGCCAGCACCTTCTCTGATATTTGTCTGACTGGAGTTGGAATAGTAAATTATAATGGGTCAGTGTCCAGCACCTTCCCTGATATTTGTCTGATTGGAGTTGGAATAGTAAATTATAATGGGTTAGTGTCCAGCACCTTCCCTGATATTTGTCTGACTGGAGTCGGAATAGTAAATTATAACGGGTCAGTGTCCAGCACCTTCCCTGATATTTGTCTGACTGGAGTTGGAATAGTAAATTATAATGGTTTAGTGTCCAGCACCTTCCCTGATATTTGTCTGACTGGAGTTGGAATAGTAAATTATAATGGATCAGTGTCCAGCACCTTCCCTGATATTTGTTTGACTGGAGTTGGAATAGTAAATTATAATGGGTTAGTGTCCAGCACCTACCCTGATATTTGTCTGAGTGGAGTTGGAATAGTAAATTATAATGGGTCAGTGTCCAGCACCTTCCCTGATATTTGTCTGACTGGAGTTGGAATAGTAAATTATAATGGGTTAGTGTCCAGCACCTTCCCTGATATTTGTCTGACTGGACTTGGAATAGTAAATTATAATGGGTCAGTGTCCAGCACCTTCCCTGATATTTGTCTGACTGGAGTCGGAATAGTAAATTATAATGGGTCAGTGTCCAGCACCTTCCCTGATATTTGTCTGACTGGAGTTGGAATAGTAAATTATGATAGGGTCAGTGTCCAGCACCATCCCTGTTATGTGTTTGATTGGAGTTGGAATAGTAAATTATAATGGGTTAGTGTCCAGCACCTTCCCTGATATTTGTCTGACTGGAGTTGGAATAGAAAATTATAATGGGTCAGTGTCCAGCACCTTCCCTGTTATTTGTTTGATTGGAGTTGGAATAGTAAATTATAGTGGATTAGTGGCCAGCACCTTCTCTGATATTTGTCTGACTGGAGTTGGAATAGTAAAATATAATGGGTCAGTGTCCAGCACCTTCCCTGATATTTGTCTGATTGGAGTTGGAATAGTAAATTATAATGGGTTAGTGTCCAGCACCTTCCCTGATATTTGTCTGACTGGAGTCGGAATAGTAAATTATAACGGGTCAGTGTCCAGCACCTTCCCTGATATTTGTCTGACTGGAGTTGGAATAGTAAATTATAATGGTTTAGTGTCCAGCACCTTCCCTGATATTTGTCTGACTGAAGTTGGAATAGTAAATTATAATGGATCAGTGTCCAGCACCTTCCCTGATATTTGTTTGACTGGAGTTGGAATAGTAAATTATAATGGGTCACTGTCCAGCACCTTCCCTGTTATTTGTTTGATTGGAGTTGGAATAGTAAATTATAATGGGTCAGTGTCCAGCATCATCCCTGTTATGTGTTTGATTGGAGTTGGAATAGTAAATTATAATGGGTTAGTGTCCAGCACCTTCCCTGATATTTGTCTGACTGGAGTTGGAATAGAAAATTATAATGGGTCAGTGTCCAGCACCTTCCCTGTTATTTGTTTGATTGGAGTTGGAATAGTAAATTATAGTGGATTAGTGGCCAGCACCTTCTCTGATATTTGTCTGACTGGAGTTGGAATAGTAAAATATAATGGGTCAGTGTCCAGCACCTTCCCTGATATTTGTCTGATTGGAGTTGGAATAGTAAATTATAATGGGTTAGTGTCCAGCACCTTCCCTGATATTTGTCTGACTGGAGTCGGAATAGTAAATTATAACGGGTCAGTGTCCAGCACCTTCCCTGATATTTGTCTGACTGGAGTTGGAATAGTAAATTATAATGGTTTAGTGTCCAGCACCTTCCCTGATATTTGTCTGACTGAAGTTGGAATAGTAAATTATAATGGATCAGTGTCCAGCACCTTCCCTGATATTTGTTTGACTGGAGTTGGAATAGTAAATTATAATGGGTCACTGTCCAGCACCTTCCCTGTTATTTGTTTGATTGGAGTTGGAATAGTAAATTATAATGGGTTAGTGTCCAGCACCTTCCCTGATATTTGTCTGACTGAAGTTGGAATAGTAAATTATAATGGATCAGTGTCCAGCACCTTCCCTGATATTTGTTTGACTGGAGTTGGAATAGTAAATTATAATGGGTCACTGTCCAGCACCTTCCCTGTTATTTGTTTGATTGGAGTTGGAATAGTAAATTATAATGGGTTAGTGTCCAGCACCTTCCCTGATATTTGTCTGAGTGGAGTTGGAATAGTAAATTATAATGGGTCACTGTCCAGCACCTTTCCTGATATTTGTCTGACTGGAGTTGGAATAGTAAATTATAATGGGTTAGTGTCCAGCACCTTCCCTGATATTTGTCTGAGTGGAGTTGGAATAGTAAATTATAATGGGTCAGTGTCCAGCACCTTCCCTGATATTTGTTTGACTGGAGTTGGAATAGTAAATTATAATGGGTCACTGTCCAGCACCTTTCCTGATATTTGTCTGACTGGAGTTGGAATAGTAAATTATAATGGGTTAGTGTCCAGCACCTTCCCTGATATTTGTCTGAGTGGAGTTGGAATAGTAAATTATAATGGGTCAGTGTCCAGCACCTTCCCTGATATTGGTCTGACTGGAGTTGGAATAGTAAATTATAATGGGTTAGTGTCCAGCACCTTCCCTGATATTTGTCTGACTGGAGTTGAAATAGTAAATTATAATGGGTCAGTGTCCAGCACCTTCCCTGATATTTGTCTGACTTGAGACGGAATAGTAAATTATAATGGGTCAGTGTCCAGCACCTTTCCTGATATTTGTCTGACTGAGTTGGAATAGTAAATTATAATGGGTCAGTGTCCAGCACCTTCCCTGTTATGTGTTTGATTGGAGTTGGAATAGGAAATTATAATGGGTTAGTGTCCCTCACCTTCCCAGATATTTGTCTGACTGGAGTTGGAATAGTAAATTATAATGGGTCACTGTCCAGCACCTTCCCTGTTATTTGTTTGATTGGAGTTGCAATAGTAAATTATAGTGGATTAGTGGCCAGCACCTTCTCTGCCATTTGTCTGACTGGAGTTGGAATAGTAAATTATAATGGGTCAGTGTCCAGCACCTTCCCTGATATTTGTCTGATTGGAGTTGGAATAGTAAATTATAATGGGTTAGTGTCCAGCACCTTCCCTGATATTTATCTGACTGGAGTTGGAATAGTAAATTATAATGGGTCAGTGTCCAGCACCTTCCCTGATATTTGTGTGACTGGAGTTGGAAAAGTAAATTATAATGGGTCAGTGTCCAGCACCTTCCTTGATATTTGTCTGACTTGAGTTGGAATAGTAAATTATAATGGATCAGTGTCCAGCACCTTCCCTGATATTTGTTTGACTGGAGTTGGAATAGTAAATTATAATGGGTCAGTGCCCAGCACCTTCCCTGATATTTTATAGATTGGAGTTGGAATAGTATATTATAATGGGTCAGTGTCCAGCACCTTTTCTGATATTTTATAGATTGGAGTTGGAATAGTAAATTACAATGGGTTAGTGTCCAGTACTGTGAATGATATTTTTGGGAATTTTTGTGGACTACTGTATTGAATTGGTTATGTTTACATAATTGTATAATTTATTTATGTAATTTTAATGAAGTGGTAATAGTGTGTTATATATATGTAAAATATGTATCTCATAAAGAATGTTATAAAAAAATAAGAAGTAACTTATTTGTTTTCATGATATATGTAATGGTACATGAAGTTATAAATTTACATTTTTGAACATAATTAATACATTTCATTTTTTTAATAAATTATACACTTATCAAAAATAAGTAGACATGGATGTTTAGAAGATTTTTATTGACAAATTGTATTTATAATATGCACAGAACAGTATATAATATTTCTGTTATTTTACACAATAATGTAGTTACACATTATATATTACATTACATTTATGTATGTTCATAAATGTAAATTTTTCCAATAAAATATTTTTAATCATATTTTAACAATAAATGATAAAAGAGTTTTTCCTTATATTTGGTCAAAAAATAGTAACATTTCAAACATATTTAACATAATACTTTTATAAGCATATTATTTATTTATTTAATAATGTTAATATATAAGATATTAATATTATAAAATATATATGTCATATGTAAACAAAAATATAAAATAATAAGCAGTTATATAGTTATGTTTATAATTTTAAATGTAAATACAATTTACAAACATTGGTTCATATAAAATACAATGTTCATAATCAATATAAGTTAAACAAATAATCATTATTACATGTATATATATATTTGAGGAAAATACATTATTCATAATGGTATATTAAATAGTACATCATTTAGTAAGTTGGTTATAATGTTTCATTAGTCATTTGCAACAAATTATATACATGTTTTACATCTTTAATAATAATAATGAATATATTATATTAATTATTATAATTCATTTATAATGTTTGTAAACAATAACATTTTAAATTAAATTACATATATGCAAGGTACAACTATTTATTCATATTTATATTTTGCATTGCATTTATTTACAAATAATTATATACATTGTATTAATAATATTAATAAATAATGTTTATTATTTATTTATATTATTAATTTACAAATGTAATATAGTTGTAGAGTTAATTAAATCAACTAATAAACAAATATAATATGTATAAATTCACCCAAAAATATGTTTAATGTATTTATAGCAATTTTAATATATTTTTATAATATTAATATTAATTAATATTATAAAAATAGTATTTAATATTAATAATTAAAGGATATTTAATATAATAATATTTTTATATGAGTTATATAATAGTGTATACAATAATAAGTGCATTTATGTATTTTATTTACACTGAGAACATTGTATTTTGTATGTTTAACTTCCTAATATTGTTTAAAGGGGACTACTTTTTTACCGCGTAAGGTTATTTTGCTACATTCAGGTCTGGAGAAGCCCGCGGTTGGAAGCTGCGTCGCGTTCAGGAAGGTAAGGTGTATTTTAAGTAATATATTTTACAGAATAGTAGTGTTTGAGTGTATATTATAGTTTTGTAGTAGTAATGTGTGTATGTAGTAGTTGGTTTGCTATGTTAAAGCTGATAAAATCTTTTGACGGAGGTGTCGTGTGTGTTTGACGCGTTGTGTACTTTAATGTTTTGGATGTTATCATATGTGTATTTTAATGCTTTATATTAATGTTTATATTTATATTTGGACATGTATGGGTTTTATGTGGGTGGGTTTGTTTTCAGAATGCTTTTTTACAGGTTCCGGTATTACGGTGTATATTTCCGGAGAAGGAAGCGTTTTTTTTTTAGAAATGAGTGTATTACTTTGTAATGTAATATTTAAAACTCTTTCTCCATTTTTCGTTGTTTCCTGGAGCGTTACTTTATATTTTTCATATTTTTCGGGATTTTAAGGGTATTCGTTTGGAATGGACTTGGAGAAGATAATGCGTAATTTTTTTTTAAACAAAGTGTGTGTATGTTCGTTTTTTGGAATTAAGTCTACACACTTTGTTTATTTTCGTGCTCCTGGAGCGATTTTAATGTAATTTTACTGTGTTTCGAGTTTCAGTATATCATCTTGGATTGGGAGAAGAATATGGGTTTTTATTTTAAATTACGTGTGGGTATATTACTTTTTATTAAAAAGGTACCACACTTAATTTTTTGGGATTCCTTGGAGCGTTTTTTTTGATTTTTAATTCTTTTCGGGTTTTTTAATGGTTTGATAATTGGATTTGTAATGGATTGCCTAAGGATTGGATGGATTTTAACTGCATGTATTACGTCTTCTTCAGTGACATAAATTGTAAGTATTTTCATTTTATATTACTTGGGTGGGCACTGTAAATTGTCGATTTTTTGTAATGTTTGATATTATAATAAATATTGAATATTTGTTTACAAATTGTTTTGTAAAAGTTTATAAATATGTACTACAAATATGTTATATTTTTTATGATATCAAAATATCAATATATTGTATATATCTGACAGTATAAAAAATGTTTTAAGGATATTTCATAGAAGAGATTTTGCTATTAGGGATAGGTACTCTAGACCTCTTGTTGAAGGATATAGTGTGACCTGGCTTTGAAGTAGTCGGAACATTTGTTTTGTTTGTTTGGTTAGTTTTGGCCCTATTTCTCTTACAGATTGTTCCATGCGTAGTTCTTGGTAGCTTTGTCCTTTTAGTAAAGCTGGTATTAGATTGTGGAAGGTGGGTTTTCCTCTGCTAGTGGTAGCTTGGAATGCATTATGCTTTCCTTCTACACTGTTGTTGGTTTTAGCCTCCTGATTCAATGTACTTAGATATACATTCCACCAGGCTATGTGGAATTTAGGTTGTCGTCTGTGTCCAGATCTATGTAACCTTCCCACCCAAGTATCTTCAAAGTAGACTAGAAGTGGGGCCAATTTGTCTTCATATTTTTTGTAGTATGGACTGTCTACTAGTATATTATAATGTTCTGCAACATCAGTTACAGGGACATAGGAAAGTGAAATTAATTGTTTTACTTGATATGCAAAATTGCTATCTGTTGCATATAGGATGCTTAATGTTGATTTTTGGAGGTGTCTCCATATGCTTTGGTTAAAATGATAATAGCATCCTTGTATTGATGTGTGGGGAAATGTTTTTAAAATGCTAATAATCATTGCTAGCTCGAAATCAATAATTATTTTTTGGGGAAAATAATTATTGATTTCGTTTTTTATTACATTTAGTATTTCTGTATATGTGTTTTGTTGTTTGTTAGGTAACAAACAGTAAATAAATGGGATATTGGAATGATGGTACAATCCATGTATGCTATATAGTTGATAGAATGGTTTAGGACATGGTTTAAAAGTACCATCCATCATCCAGTGTTCGCATTGTTGTAGTTTCCTTAAATTAGTAGCAGTAGCAAACATAATTATTCCGTTTGTAGGGCTTTCATTGTCATATAGTATGAATTTATCCTTATTATGTGTGATGCTCATTTCTGATGAAATTATAACTTCCTCAAATGTTGTAGGGTTAGGTTCAGTTGTAGTAGTGAGTCTTTTTGGCGTGCAATTGTCCTTTTTAGGGAGTGAATTGATGGCAGTTGACATGAAGCATGGCTAGGAACTTTCAAAAGTTCCTCTTTTAGGATCTGTGTTGTTGGTTTCTCACTCCCTGTACTTGCTTCTTTGATACTTTCTAAAGCATCCCTGATCTCTATTTCTGTGACATTAGGGAGGTGGTTGTGTTCTCTAGTAGATAATACATTTGCATCATCAGTAGTAGCCCTACCATAGCATTTATTAGAATAATATTTTGTACATTTCCAAAATACTTTCGTTCCTGTTTGTCTTTCCTGATTATAAACATAGCCCATATAGCATAGCAACAGTTTATTTTTCTGTGACATTACAAATTGTGCACCTTCAGTCATTTTTCTATTATTTTTGCTAGGGAAAAATAGTAAGAAACATATTTTAATGGTAAATCTAGTTCTATATACTTGTTAGAAATTTATATTTCACAATTTATACTTACAGTTATATTTTCTAGTGTAGAGAAATGTAGAAAAGCTGTTTTCAAAATCTTTCTTATATGTTCTTCTTTTATTTCTGTTGGTAAGAACAGCAAGAATGTGATTAGTTATTAATTTACAATAATTGTTGATTTTTCTAGGGGAATGGTGTTTAGTAGGTAGCTTTTAATGGCATTTTAGGAAGTTAACAGAGATACTTACTTGTTAGAATTGTGTAGTCTTTGCTTTAGGTGGGATTTAATTAGGATAGATTGTGAATATCCGTGTAGAAGATAGAATAGAATTTGTTTTATAGTAAAAGGCTTAAATATTTTAGTGACTTTTAGGAAGCTAACAGATATACTTACTTGGTAGAATTCTGCAGTCTTTGCCTTAGGTGGGGTTTAATTAGGATGTATTCTGAATATCTGTCAAGAAGATAGAATGTAAAAAGATATTTATTAGAAAAAGGCATAAACATTTTAGGGCTTTTTAGGAAATTAACAGTTCTACTTACTTGTTAGAAATCTGTAGTATTTGAGTTTGGTGCAGTATAATTAGGATGTATTCTGAATATCTGTGAAGAAGATAGAATAGAAAAATATGTTTTAATAAAAGGCTTAAACATTTTAGTTACTTTTAGGAAGCCAACAGATATACTTACTTGTTAGAATATTGTCGTTTTTTCCTTAGGTGGAGTTGAATTAGGAATTATTCAGAATATCTGTGTAGATTATAGAAGGAAAAAAAACGTTTATTATTGAAAATATATAACATTTTAGTGCGTTTTAGGAAGCCAACCTATATACCTACATTTTTAAGTACTGTACTATTTTCTTTAGGTGGAGTAGAGTTAGGATGTATTGTGAATATCTGTAAAGAAAATAGAACAAAGAAGAAAAGGATATTATTAAAGATTTGTAACGAAATGTATTTAGTGTGTTACAAAACATTTATATATAATTACAATGAGTATGTAGTGGTTAAGAATTTGTCATAGGTTATTTTATGATTTTTAGAAATGTTTGTAGAAGGGATAGTAAAGTAGAAAACTAAATGTTATTTTCACGATAAAGAGACATAGTCATTTATCGACTTTAGTACTTGTTTAGTTAAAAAATTAGCTATAACTTACTTGAATTATTTATGTAGAAATCTTGTTTTCTGCAGTAGAATTCTCAGGAATAAAGTTGTCAAAGTGTAGCCTTCTTTTTTCTATAGATTTACCAGCAGGAATTGGCTGTAGGCATGTACTCCTTTTATAGTGTGTATTCAATGTGTTCATTCATTTGATTGGATGTTTTACGAAAGGGACCATTTTATTGGTTAGTTTGAATTTTTTTAGATTTAATTGCTTGGCTTCTTGTTGTGAAAAAGCAAAATTGAGAAGAATTCAGCATTAAATGTCGTAAATATTTTATTAGATTGCAAAATATGTATTTATAATGTTGTAATATTATTTATTAATGTATGTGCTGCAATGTTTAAATAATATGTGGTAAAAAAGCTATAAACAACTAATGTGTATTTCCAAATGTTTATCTATATTTTATATGTATTTTGAAGTGTATATAGTTCAAAAAAGCAAGATTTAAAAAGAAAAATTCTTAAATGTATAAAATATATTGTCGATAATAATAGATTTTCGATATTTTGACTGTCTATATATATGCTGTCAATATTTTTGTAGTGTGTCATGCAATTTTCCTTAAAACAATATTTTTGTACTCTATATATTTTCTATCTATATTAGTGTAGTCGACATTTAAAGTAGTCGATAATTTGTCCTCGATATTTTTGTAATTTCTTAAATGAATATAGGAAGTCGATATAATTGTAGTCGATATTTTCTCAACGATATTTTAGCAACTCGATATAGTGTCCGTCGATATTATGTCAGTGATCCAAAAAAAGGGGGTACAGAAGTAAGCACAAGGGGCACAGAATAAAAGGGGGCATAGAAGCAACGGCGAGCACGGGGTAGGGGGCCACAGAAGAGGAGCGGGCAGACAAAGTTAAAGGCGCAGAGCAGATACGAATCTAAGGCCACCACTGGCCACCAGGCATGAGGCGCAGCTGGAAGCCTGTGGGTGGGGGAGGGCCTCAACTTCAATGGCGGCATTACTCGACAGTGGGGGTGCAGGCGGAGGGGGGAGCGACCTACCAGGGAAGCTCAAGGGTCGCTTCCCCCTTCCAAACATGCTCAACAGACAATTTGTCCCTGGTTTGCATGAAATAAATATGCCAAAGTGAATTGTGATGGACAAGAGTAACTAATCTTTGACTAAAGGAATTGGCTTTCCTGTTAAATTTTGAGAATTTTAACCACAAGGTTTTAACTTTTAACAAAGTATAGCAAAAAGGAGCTAAAGGAAAAACCTGCCATGGAATCTAGAGATAAGGATCTAAGCTACCTCTACAATATGAGTTCAAGATAGTTTTTACACATTTCCTGGCAGAGAGATAAAAAAACGTTTCAGACCTCTTGGAACTTTCAAATTCAATCTGGCGCACAGAGTTTAACATGTTGGGTAGGGTTAAAGCCTGGGTTCTCCCTTTTTTCCAGTCTGTGGGCAAATGATGGGTACAGAATGTTTCTGTGAGTGTGGGTTGCATAAAACATTCTGGCAACAATAATATGCAAGGCCTATTTTTAGTAAATATGGAATAATGAACTGTAGTAAATTCCCTTTATGTTCCACTTAGTTCACCATTTTAGCCTAACTGCACATTGTAGGCCGCTATGCTTTACACACGATACACATAACATCTGTTGTTGTACCACAATATTATTTTAGAAATATCCAACACATTTTTTTGCTACTCAGTACTACTTCTTGGGATTCAGTCTGAATATTTCGTACAAGGTGAAACAACACCGTGCCCTATTTTTCTGTGGTCGGTCAGTATCATATTCAAACATTTAGAGACAACACAGAGGTGAACCTGAGGTTTTCCAACATGGCACTTCTTATCACATAAATGGAGACTTGCCTTGTTGAAATCAGAGACGAGGATTTCTAGCAGAGGGAAAGGTCCTGGAATAGGCGCACCAGCCTGGTGCAATCTTAGATGCAGACCACCGAACTACAAATACTAGGTATCGGTTCTGCTTCTAATCCCATAGATCACAGAAATAAGACTATGCTCATGTAGTGAGGCTAGGTTTAGGAAGATATATCATATGCCATGGTAGGGTTTTTCATTTTATACAGTTTGCTCGTAATTCTTATTACTTTGCTCAGTTTTATATGTTTCCTAATTGCAGCGAAGTTGCTTCATGATGGAGCACGATTGTTTCAATACATATTGTAATCTTTCTTGTGTCTTTCTTTTCCTTATTATTATCATGCATGTGTGAGAAAATGAAAGATGATGATCAGTTCCCATGGTTCCACTAGGGACAAGAGAATTGTGTTCTGGATTGGCAATTTACCTGTTACTTCGGGAAGGTTAGGAGGGCAGGTGAGGCACTGTGAGCTAGTCGGATTTGGGACCATAGGTACTGATGTGCTGTGGGGACTCCGCTCCTACATTCTGACGTTCTGTCATCCCAGGCATAGTTCTCTTTCCAAACAGAACAAGGTCAAATGCTATAAAATATTGTAGGATATGTGACATTTAGATGTTGCCATCTCAGTAGGTAGGTGTTTAGTAGCTGTCAGCAAGTTGAATAAGTATGGGGAAGGAAAGATCCTCTCCAAGATTGGGAATTATAATGTTGACATTTATTTACGTGTTTCTGAGTGACTATTTTAAATGTATTTATTACAATTCTTATTAAAATATCATATGTATTTTACGTGTGATTTTGACATTAATTGGTTATAAGGAGCTGTTGTATATTTGAAAGACTTTAGTTTAATGGACTTTGGTCGAAATAAACCTGATGTTCACTCTCTCTGTCTGGAAGTAATGAAATTTCAACGCTGGAGGTAAAGACATTTCATAACTATATCTGTGTCTGCCCCATCACACTCATCACAGCCGATTTAGGGCTCCAGCTTGCGGTGCTGCTAAAAAGTGTTCTATTTTCGTGTATGTGTATAATTTTGATATTGTGCACACATAAAGGTGCTCACTCTCAATTGGTGGGGGTTGCATAAGGAATTGCATAAGATGTGCATAATAGTAATATCATAACAATGGTAGTCGGCCTAGTACAGCTAGTATTATTTCCAAAAGTGTTTTGGCCCAAATATATATTAGGGTCATGATATAATAATTGAATTTGTGTGTGAAATATAAAAGTTTTTACATGCATCCTGTGAGAAGTCTTGTTTCTGAGGGTCAGCATTTTAACACAAGGGGCTGCTGTGCCTTTGCTTTAAACTTAGCCTCTGTGGTGAGCCTGACTGTTTAGAGCCAAGCCACCTAAGGGAGAGCATGGGTTATACAGCAAGTGTAATCACCTGCCCTTGATAGGAGCAGAAGTTCTGCCTGACTGGGAGCATCCCTTCAGCCAACCAGACAGTGCCAGTTCCAACAATGACTCCTCCTTGATCTGTGAACTGCATCATCACCTTGCATTGTAAAGCAAACTCAAGTAATTGATTACTCTTTGTTAGACTGCTTTTAAAAAACTTTTTTTGATGTATTTTTTGTTTTTTTGCTGGAGGCCCTGAGAATGAAGATGAATGTCCAGGACTGACTGCATGAGGGTGTAAGGGCAAAGATTGTTTAGAATACTGTGGGGACAATTAGAATTTCAGCATGGAGGTGGCCTAAAGGGTTTTTTCTCATTTTACTTGTCTTTCGTTATGCAGATTTACAAACTTGCAGTGTCTCCATCTTCTTGAAATTAAAACAAACATCAGCAGTAATCACCAACTTAGTTCCAGCTCACTCTAAGCTATTGGAATCTTTGCCGTACATTATTGTATCACCATAACATATCACCACTTTGGGATGTCTTCACACATCAGAGAAATATGTTAAGTTATTGGTGTTTTTATAACACAATAGTCACCCTGGAGGGTATCCCAGCACCCTGTAGCTCCGTAGCAGGCGTGTGAAACCAGCTCTATGGGCGTACTAAAAAAGCCAGGTCTTCAGTGTCTTACAATTATTAAGGAGAGAAGAGGAGAATCTGATGTGTTGTGTGAGGTTGTTCCAGGCTTTTGGGGCAGGTACGAGAAGGTGAGGCAACCTGCTTTGCTTTTTGTATGCACGGGGTGTGTGCTAGTCAAAGATTATCAGAGAGCAGATATCTGGAAGGTTTATAGAAGTGAATGTAGCATTTCAGGGTGACAGGGCCAATGCTGGGGAGAGCTCTGTAGGTTCATGTGAGAAAATCACCTGAGATAGGTGGGTGCTATTGATACAGTTGTAGAATCCAGTCTGACTGAAGGATGCGACAATGTTCATTAATAATGCTGGTGCACAAGGCCACCCACCTATTTCTGCTCATAGCTTGCATACAGCATCGATAACACCAGTCCATTTATGCAATGAGAAGCTACCCACAATGTCAAAAGGTTTGAAGCTTGATATACTTTTCAACTGTCACTGTGAAACAGTTGCACAGTTAAATACTAGGTGCTGTTGCTGAACCAGTGAAGAAAACCAGTGTACATCCCATCTATCTCACCAAAGATACGTTGAGCAGTGGTCAAGTTACAGCATACTGGCTCACCTTCAAGGCGATTAAGAAGATGGAATCAACCGCTGGTCTACTAGTACTGCTTTTTAAGGCATTCATCAGGTGAGTTTTGATATGCTCTATATTGAAAAATCATCAATGTTATGCTAGCGTTTATTAATGGTTTGAATTCAGGGGTCCAGTATGTTGTAACTGACAATCAGGACCATTTTGAAAGCCATGTAAATGGATACTTCTGACTGCTTTGGCTTTACCTTTTATCAACCAGATAGGTGAGGACTTCGTCCTAAAGAAAAAAAGCCCAAGACATATGGGTCTTTTATCACTAGATTTGCTCATATTTTAACAGTTTGATTAAATCCTAAGAGCAGTTTGGGACCTTTAGCCAGCTAATAAAGTCCATGTACATGCCATCATATAAATGAGGTTCCAGTATACTGGTATACTACCTTCTGCTTGCTGCAATGCCTGTTTGAGCATGCAAGTCTCTCATCAAACATGTAATATATAACATGGCAATGCATGTGTCAAAGCCTTCCCTTTGACTGATGAGCAAGGACTTAATGGCGATTTTTAATCTGATAGTTCTTTGATCCCTGTGGTCCACGAAGCATTCTCAGGAGGTCTACAACTGCTTAGAAAATTACATATTATCAATAGATGAATAACGTGTTTATTTATTTATTTTTATTTATTAGTATTTTGTAGAGCGCCTGGTTACACTAGCAAGTGTGTCCCCGCGCTGTAAATGCTAATGATGATGTTCAGTGCTGATGCTTCCTACGATTTTAGTTTTTGGGGAAGAGTAGAGTTTTCAAGTCTTTTCTGAATTTAGACTCAGATGGTTCCGTTTGCAGTTCCACTGGAAGTTGATTCCATTTCTTGGCCGTTTGGACTCTGAAGGATTTCCCCCCCAATAAAGAAGAAAAATGGGCAATTACAAATTGTAAAATGATCTGTAAATGTGAAGGAATTCGAAATTGGAGGCCAAACTTTAACTTAGTATCATCAGATTGATTTGTGGGAGCATTGCAAGTGCATCAAACAGAATATAGTATGAATGATTTGTGAATTAAACAAAACATTTCATTATTTGAGTATTGGTTTAATAAATGTTTGTTTCTGTATTTGTGTGTATGGTTATGCGGTTCAAATCATCAAGTCATAGACAGCTAGGTTAAGAGCCTCTCAGGTCTCCACGGTCCTTGAGAGCGCAAAGAGATGTTACTCCATCCAATTCTGGTGCTTCTCTCATGCTGGTGTTATTTTATTTATGTTGTGTAATATTTTATGTCCCCACGCATTTGCCCGCCACTCCAATCAACAAACTTGCCAGTCGCCTCTGCCATCATCGGAATACTATGAAATTAGAGATGTAGTAGACCAAGGAGATTTTGCATAATGAATACCTATTGGCTTCATTGGCATTGTAAAATAGAGAATGTAGTGTGAGGACCTTAGCTAAACCTTTTTTTTTAAGTATATTTTGGTTATAAGTGCATCTGCTGCTGTTTGGGAATGGGTATTAATTTGTTTTGTGTTAACTGTATGCCAGTGAATGCTGTTGTTCATACTGAATTTGGCATTTATTTGCTTCTTCTGAGACCTCCCTCTGAGAAATTGGGTTGTTGGTTGACTGGGGTGTGATTCCTGGTCAGGAAACAAGCACAATCCCTTGTTGTGTGAACCACAAAAGGTCACTCAATTAACATGTGCTTAACCCTGGGTAGCGAGACACAAAAACAGGCTTAACTTAGAGGCAATGTGAAGAATGTATGCAACACACAAACAGTAATAATGTGAATACACAGCATGAGAAAAATCCCAACACAATGTAGTAAAATAGAGTACTTTTTCATAAATTATTTTACACCAAAAAGACAAATATTCAATCAGTAGAACTGGAGTTATAGTTTTTAGTAAAAACTAGCACCTAAAAGTTCAAATTGTCAACCACAGACATCTAGTCACACAAGACCGGGTTGATGTCGAAGGTAAAAGCTGACTGTGATGGAGCGTGGTCTGTATACAGGATATGAATTAGGCCCAGACAGCCCTTATCTTTGAACTTAAAATTCTTTTTAAAGAAAAATGTCTGAGAAAGTAGAAGTTCAGTGGGGCAAGGCTGCAGGAGTGTTGGAGGAGGGAGTGTCGTCACTGGATGGCCTTGGAAATAAGACGCAGATCTAGTTGACAAAATAAAAGTTGAAAATGCCCAGTGGGATGAGAGAGAGGGCTGTAGTTGAAGACAGATCCAAAAAGTCAAATACCCCTTTAGTGAAAGACTGCTGAATTGTATTGGCTCCTGCAGAGAGGAACATTGCGGGAGAAGCTGGAAAGGCAATCTGGCCGGCGATGTACCTCAAGCGTATAGGTGAGCCAGTTAGTTCTTGGTTCCTCCTGATTCTCAGAGCACTTTTTGTCAAAGTTTGTCTGTCCTCAGTTCTGGGCACATTTAGGTCCACAACCATGGGGTCTAGGACTGGTGGGACACCTCTTGAGGGTTCAGCACTCACTCAGGCTGGGTCCAGTTTTTAGTTCTTGATGGTGGGAGCCTTTTGCGTCCCTGTGGCTCTGAACAGGAGGCCAGCAAACTAGCCCATGAGTCACTTCTGTTAGTCCTGGGTGCAGGTGAAGATGCAGGGCTCGACAGCCTCTGAGGGTTCAGGCATCAAACATTCCTTCCAGGTACAGCAGCAGTCTGGCAGAGTGTGCAGCAGGTCACAGCAGGAGGCATAGCTTTGAGAGTCCTTTTGCAGGTCGCGTAGAGAACTGAAGAGTGAGTCTGAAGTTTCTATTTTATACCCTGACGCCCTTCTTCTGGAAGGTGAGAGAAGCTTCTGGAAAGGTTCTTTGAAGTGCATGACATTTCCTGACTCCCTTGCCTTGGATATAGGCTTACTGAAGTAACAATGTAGAGTTATTAGGCCCCTTGTGTGGAGACAGGATCCAGCCTATTCAGGTGCAAGTGTGGGTGTGATCAGCTCGACCCCCTCATCCTGCCAGTTGATGGTCCATTAAGGTACGCTTAATGCCTCTTTTATGTCACAGTCTAGATGTTAGCCACACACAGTCATGTGACTCGAGAGGCTGAAGGCACAAAAGGCCATGGGTGGGAAAAGGCCAACTTCCTAAAAGTGGTATTTGCATAATTGTGATAAAAACAAGATTGTACTATCATTGCAATTTCATAGGTACCAAAAATGAGACATCTACCGCCTCTCAATTAGGAATTATACTTTTTAAATGTAATACGGTTTACCCAATTTTGTCCTTGGGGAAGGGAAGGCCACACGGCTGTGAAAAACAAATGTGAGGTTTTTCATACCAGGACATGTATAGCTTAATAGTACTTGCCAAATCTTTTAATTTCAGAATACCCTGCCCTATGGGCTACCTTTGGCCTACCTTAGGGGTGACATATATGCAATAAAGGAGGAGTTTAAGGTTTGGCAAGAGGATTTATTCAAGTCAACATGGCAGTTTAAAACTGAATTCATGCTGCAGTGGGAGGCTTGGGACATGTTTTAAGGTGCTACTTAGGTGGGTAACACAATAAGTTTGGCAAGCCCACTAGTAGAATTTAATTTGCAGACCCTGGTTATATAGTATACCACGCTACAAGGGATCATAGGTAAATTAGATATGCCCATTAAGGGTATTCCAATCAAAACATGTTTAGAGGAGTGAACACAAGCACTTTAGCACTGGTTAGCAGTGGTAAAGTGCACAGTGTAGTCATAAGGCCAACAAAAATTAATTTTGGCAAAAAATGAGGCAAGGAGGCAAAAGGTTTGGAGGAAGATCACCCATAGCCTGTCAGGTCTAACACTTGCCCCCCCTCCCCCAGCTGAAATTTAAGAAAACCATCCAACCTCCTGGTGAGTTCACATCATTAAAGAAGAAGAACATGGAGAGACTATCATCATTGGAGTAGTCTGACCAAGGTCTCTGTTCCAACCCAAAGCCCATAGCCTGTAGGGAGATAGACTACCACAACAATTTTGGATACTCACCCACCAGTTGCATTAGACACCTGGGGGCCTTTAGTCTGTCTGAACCCAGAAGTGAGTCCCAAACAAGTATGTCCTTAACTTCTTCAGTGCCCAGACCAAAGCAGAGGCTACTCTTTCAATAGCACTACGTCTCTGGTCCCTGGAAAGTAACCTTCTACCTTCTACACATGAAAGTTACAGGTTGGTCTAGGCCTTCATCATTGAGCTGTGATAAAACTGCCCCATGCCATGCTCCGAGGCATCTGTTAAACCAATAATTATTTGGAAAAGTCAGGGGGCTTGAGCACAAGGGCTCTGCACATGAGCTGCTTGAGTGAAGTGAGTCGAAGGCTTCTCGGCAAACTTCTGTCCAGATCACCTTCCTTGGCTGCTTCTTGGAAATCAGCACAGTCCTCCTGTAATATCCTGTGAAGCCCAGGAAGGACTGCATTCCAGTTTAATTGTTTGGGGGCTCCTAGTCTGGTATGAACTCTATCTTGGCCTAAAGGGGCTGCACCTGCCCACAGGGCATCCCAAGTACACCACAGAGCCCTGCCATACCTACCACGTATTGCCTTTGAAAGTCAGGCCTGCGTTCTAAAGGGCCTGGAGCAATCTCTGCATGTGAATGAGTGATCCTTCCAGATGCTATTGAATACAGCTATGTCATCCAAGTAAGCAGCACTGAAGGCCTCCATACCAGCCAGAAGCTTGTTCACCAGCCTCTGGAAGGCGGCAGGGGCATTTTTCAGTCCAAAGGGCAGCATTTTTAACTGAAAGTTGCCCTATTGGGTAGAACAGGCTCACCTCTCCTTATAGGATAAACCTGTTGCCTGAGGCTGCCTTGGGGTCCAAGGGCCCTACAATGTTGATGTCGATCCTCTTAAATGGGGTGCAATTGGCAGGCAAGGGATTATGGGAGACTTCAGCTTTCCTCCTGTCGTACCACTGGCCTGGCAGGTTGAACACTTCCTACAGAGTATATCTGAGGGAATCTACATCCAGGAGCAGTAAAAGTGGGGGGTAAGCCTGGCAAAGGTCTTGTTCTAAACCAGATGTCCTGCGAGGATAATCTCATGAGCCAGCCCCCATAGGAAGGTCCTGTAGCATTGGAGCACTACCAATGCATTTGTAGCCCCAAGCACAGATACCTTAGACTCACTATACAGGATGTCATGCTCCCAATATATGTGGTGATCTCCAGAGGTATTACCAGCTACCTGGGCTTCAGCTTGCTGCCTCATACTCCCTAGGGTTGGTCACTCCCTCTGGGTCTTCCAGAACTATTCCCTGGTGGAACCTTCATCTGTTTGCCATCTAGCAAGCTCAGACAGGACACCAAGGGAGGCAATGTCCTCTCCAGTTGGCTCTAGGAGGCTTTCTCCGGCACCTCATCCACCACCACTGTAAGACATTCAGGGGCTGGTTTTCTGTGCCCCCTACCCCCCTCTCTAGACTTTCCTCCTGGGCAGACATTGACCTGGTGACCACAGACACCCACTCAGGCAACCCCAACATCCCCAGGGGTGACCTAAGCTTCACTTCTTTCCAGGTAGTGTGCTCCAAGGTACAGAGACAGAATATTGATTAACAAATATTGAATTGCACAAATATTGTGGCAAAAATATCGGGGTTCAGGAATATCAACAGACAAATTCTCGTGGTCAAGAATATTGATTTTAGGTAAGTAATATTGATGTACAAAATATCAAAGTGCTTAATATCCTTTGCAAAAATATAGTTGTTAAAAATATTGATTTTTTATTAATGTTATGTATTTTAGTATATATTTTATGTAAGTGATGTTTGCTTTTTGTATAAGAATTGTTTGAATTTTTATTATATGTCTTAACTTTGTTACTAGTTAATATTATTTTTATTTGAATTTTGAAACTTTTTGGTTTCGTAGTGGGTTGTGGGTTTATAGGGGAAGAGGATGGGATGCAATTTAATTACATAAAATGTATTGCTTATTTTTAGTTGTTTTTTATTTATTTTTATTTGAGTTTTGCGTTTTTAGTTCCATAGCAGGTTGTGAGTTTATCGGGGAATAGGGTGGGTAGTAATTTAATTATATAAAATGTATTGATTATTTTTAGTAGTTATACATTTTTTTATATGACATTTGCTTTTTTAGTTCCGCAGCGGGTTTATAGGGGAATATGGTGGGAAGTAATTTATTTATATAAAATTGTAAGAATAATTTGTATTTATTAACATTCGTTTAATTGTGATGTTATAGTGTCAAATGTATACATTAATTTAATATTAATTATTTAATAATTAGTAATTAATTCATATAAATTAATTAATTAGTAATTAATGATGGTAATTGTGTAATTAATTTTAGGTGTGTGATGTGGTGTTTATAGGTGTAAATGGTGCGAAGGGTGGGGTGTAATTTTTTTTTTTGATGAACTAATAATTAGTTGTTAGTTAATTTAAAATATTTATTTAGTATTTAATTGTGGTGATTGTGTGATTAATTTAAGGTGTGTATTGTGCTGTTTATAGATGTAAATGGTGGGAAGTAATTGTTGTTTTATTAATTAATTATTAATTTGATGTTAATTAATTACAATTAATTAATTAGTAATTAATTATGGTAATTGCGTAATTAATGTTAGTTGTGTTTTGTGGATATTATAGTGTTAAAGAATTTGTACTCAATGAATGTTTATTATCTTATTTTATTAAAAATAGATTTTAAATTCATTCTTAATTATGTTAATTATGGAAACACATTTAAATAAAAATGTTGAAGCCTTCTTTTATCAGTGTGGTTATAAAGGGTATAAAATTAAATAAATGCATTTATGTTTTAAATAATTAGTTTGTTTGTTAATATTTGCTCCTTTTAAATAAATATTGTTTATACGTGTATTTATTAATTTATTTATATAATATGTGTACCTTTTTGTTATATGTAATTAACATTATAATGTGTTCTTTTTAGGTGTGTAATATTTTAATCATATATTTTTAAAATATTGTTTAATTGTTTTCAATTTTTTAAATGTTATTAGAAATGTTTGTTTCTCCACTGTTACACTCACTGGGTTGGGAATAGTAATTTTTACCTCTCCGCTATCCTTCATTTTCCCTACTGTTGCACTCATTGGAGTGGGAATAGTCAATTTTAACCCTCTGCTATCCTGCTCTTTCCCTACTGTTGCTCTTACTCGAGTTGGAATATAAATGTGTACCCCTCCCCTATCCAGAACTTCCCCTACTGTTCTCTCACTGGAGTGGGAATAGTAATTTTACCCCTCCCCTATCCAGCACTTTCCCTATTGTTGCACTCACTGGAGTGGGAATAGTAATTGTTACCCCTTTGCTATCCAAAATGTTCCCTACTGTTGCACTCTTTGTAGTGGGAATAGTAATGTTTACCTTTTCGCTATCCAGCACTTTCCCTAATGTTGCATTCACTGGGGTGGGAATAATAATTTGTATCCCCCCGCTATCCAATACTTTTCCTTCTGTTGCACTCTTTGGAGTGAGAATAGTAATTTTTGCCCCTCTGCTATCCAACACTTTCCCTACTGTTGCACTCACTGGAGTGAGAATAGTAATTTGTACCCCTCTGCTATCCAACGCTTTCCCTATTGTTGCTCTCACTGGAGTGAGAATAGTAATTTTTACCCCTCCGCTATCCAGAACTTTCCCTACTGTTCACTCACTGGACTGGGAATAGTAATTTTACCCCTCCACTATCCAGCACTTTCCCTACTGTTGCACTCTTTGGAGTGAGAATAGTAATTTTTGCCCCTCTGCTATCCAACACTTTCCCTACTGTTGCACTCACTGGAGTGAGAATAGTAATTTTTATCCCTCCGCTATCCAACACTTTTCCTAGTGTTGCACTCACTGGAGTGAGAATAGTACTTTGTATCCCTTCACTATCCAAAACGTTTCCTACTGTTGCACTCACTGGAGAGGGAATAGTACTTTTACCCTCTACTATCCAGCACTTTCCCAACTGTTGCACTCACTAGAGTGAGAATAGTAATTTTTACTTCTCCGCTATCCAATAATTTCCCTACTGTTGCACTCACTGGAGTGGGAATAGTAATTTTCACACCTTCGCTATCCAAAACCTTCCCTACTGTTGCACTCACTGGAGTGGGAGTAATCATTTTTACCCCTCTGCTATCCAACACTTTCCCTATTGTTGCTCTCTTTGGAGTGGGAATAGTAATTTCTACCCCTCCACTATCCAACATTTTTCCTACTGTTGCACTCACTGGAGTTGGAACAGTAAATTTAATTATTTCGCTATCCTATATTTTCCCTACTGTTCTATTTATTGTATTGCTATATGTAATTTTTAATTTTGTTTTAATAGTTTAATGTTTTAATTAGTTATAAAATGTATTTTTTAATTTTAAATTATGTATGTAGATATTTTATTTTTATATAATTAAAAAGTTTAAAATTAAACAAAAATGTTAGGTAATACATTATTTTAAAGTACAAATATGTATATGCATACATTATTATGTTTGCATGTTTATATTTTCTTAAATTAGTTTTTTTAAAATATTTAATCAAAATGTATATATATTAAATTACATATATTTTGTTAAAATAATACTAATCTTTTATATATGTAATATCTATTATTTTATTTTATTTAAATTTTTACATGTATATGTTTTACATCTATATTTTTAACTTCGATATTTTTGATTCAATATTTGTGTACTTACCTGTTTAAGTATGGGAGCAGATATTTTTGCATTCTATATATTTTTTTCGATATATTTTTACATTGTTGTTTTTAGCATTCTATCAGTGAACCATGCTCAAGATCTTCCTTAGTAGACAGCCAACAGGCATGGCAGGGCTGACATCAAAATTTCTTAAGACCTTAGACCCCCCCATTCAAAGGGAACTAGAGCCACATGGTAGTGGCTCTCCTGGTTGTCTGCTTCAAAATCCTAGTGGAATTTATTGGAAATCAGTTGCTCCGAGGAAACCTTATGATACCTTACAGGAGTCATACTGGCTCCTGTGTACCACTGAGCCTTTACCCTGTGCCCATTTATGGTGACCCGCTACCTATGCTATGCTAAGTTTTGGGAGGCATGTTGGCTTTGAGAAACATCTCCTTGTCACCAAGGGACACTAGGATAATCTCATTGGTTTCCCCCTAAATAAATTGAGTCATCTCTCCTCTAAGCACTATGGTAGCCAACCATGGGGGTTTGCCTCCACTGGGAGGCTATGCCCTTTTGGGGCACTTTGGATCACCTGTTATGTGCCCTTATAGTACTTGAGGACAGAGTTACTATGATTCGTGTTGCAGAAGCCGTTCCTCTGTTGGCCACATTGGGATTGGGGCCCTTTCCTTTGTGAACTATTTTGTGGGCCTTGAGAGAACGCCTTCTTTTTATCACCTTAATCCTTATTCTGATGGGAACCATGATCACAATTCTGGGAGTCCCCCAGATACCTTCTTAGATACTCTGATGCTGACCCAGAGGTCTGCCTCCTCAACAAACCTCCTGGGGTCAGTCAGCTTGCTATCCCCCAGGTGTTGGTGCAGCTCTTTAAAACAGGTATTGAGCATGTGGTTCCCACAATTCAGGGTGTACATCCCAGTGAAATTATCTACCTTGCTGCTCCTCACCCAGTCCTTCAGTGCTTTGTTGGAATAGTCTACAAAGCCAACACAGGACTTATTTGGGAGGTCGTGGCTGTCCCTGAACCTCTGTCGGTGCTTATCAGGGGTCAGCTCAGATTTGGTATGAGGATTGGCCTTCATGGGGGCATACGTGGTGTGGTATACTAACTCAATTGAGAGGAGTGTGTCCCTTCCCACCGTGGGCTACCTCATATGTTGAGAGCCATTTATCAATATCATCTCCCACTGTAGTGTAGTTCCTATTATCCCATTAGGCTCTGCGCATTGGAATAATATCTTCAATAGTATAGACGTAGGACAGAGGTTAACTAGGTCTTCTACTGACGATATTAGACTTAAAGTTTAGTGTTTGCCAGCTAGCTCAGAGTTCACTAGAAACTTTCTCGAATAGACAAGGAGGAGTTTAACCTTCCTGGATAGACAAGAAGGGATTTAGTTTCTGACAACCATAGAACATGACAACTTTGCTCTCCCCTAATCAAGAGTATATCTCTAGAGTCGTGTGAAAACAAAAGACAACTTACTTTACTCAGTCAGTTCAGTGCATTCTTAGTTTCACCAGATTGTAGAGAAAAGGAAGAGACGGGCGTGTTCAATAAAAAGATGTTATTTATTGATCAATCTCTTTTCTCATACAAGAGAAATGAATCGCTATTATTGCAATACTTATTGTTAAGTAGAGTGCATACAGTAAAAACAGAATTATAAAATAATACTGTAAAAGCATTGATATGGTTTCTTAGCCATATGATACTTAAAATGGATAAAATAGATACATACATATATACATTGACTAATCGTACTCAACTGATGCTTCTAACTACGCCTACCCCAATGTACCTGACCTAAGCCTAATACGTGGGCGGGAGTAGATAAGTAGCAGTTTAAGTTAAGTTTGCTTTGCCAAGGGTCTGCTTCAAGAATTCTCTGCAAGGGGTTATTCAGTTCAGTACCTGGGATTTAGAAGGCTGGAGGGCTGGTATCTCTATCTCAGGGCTTGATATCCCAGCTGCCTGCAAGGGCGGCTGAAAGCGCCGGAGCTGGATTTCTCGGCAGGAGAAAAGGCAGCGTCTCTTTCTCAGCGCGTCAGAAAGGAGGGGCAGCGTCTGTGGGCTTCGCTGTCGGCTGGGCTCCTCGGCAAGTCTCGCTGCTCCAATCTTGTCACCACCTTGTGTGTTTGCTTAAGGCAATGTCGGTATTATTTATACCTGAAAGGTGCCGAGATTGACGTAAGGATGGACATAAATACGTCAATAAGGATGTCATAAGAACTGGTCGTTTGCACATTCTTTACTGAAGTTCTCGGCTAAATCAAAACAATGGCTGCGGGGATTTCCCAGGTCGCTGTAGGTTTGATTTGTTTTGAGAACTCCGTATGCCTATTAGGGGGCTGGAGAAATAGTGCTTGCCTAATGAGATGGCATGCGCTATGACCTAATCAGATAACGGGCTTCTGTGCCATTGTATGGCTAATCAGATAACGGGTTTTTGTGCAGTTGAATGGCTGCTAGTTAATTATTAACCAGACAAGGGTCAGAAATAGGGGGATCGATACAGTACCCATAGTAAATACATCACACCCACTCCATGTAATCTATGTCCATATTTACAAATCTAGGCATAGTAAACAAAACTAGTAGTGCATGTGTATACCGAACCACCCCAAAATACAATCAAATGCATTTTGAAAATTGGAAATGCGAAATACACGAAAAGATGAGTATAGTTACTATATGCACTTCAAGCAGTATAATAATGCAAAATCTAATACGCATATTTTGAAATCAGCATAAACGAAATGCGGAAATTACACATGAAATGGCTCTTAATACAGAAGAAAAAATTCGAGACCATCTCATCACAAAATCATAAATATTTGTGAACATGCTAGAGGGTAGCTAATGTCTCTAGAGTAGCTAAAAATAGAAATTTTGTTCTCTAAGAATAGTTTTACTTTAAGCAGAAGATAAGTGTCCCAAAAAATCGTAAATATTTTTGGAAAAGGAAAGAAAAAAAAAATGTCCCGCTCTCCGTAAAAACTGGTGAGAAAATTTCTTATTGCTTTATTTTCAAAGTTGAAGGCCAAATTCAGGGTGTAGGGAACACTGTGTGCTAGTTTGCTCAAAGTCATTCTTTCTGCTCTGGTGAAAACATCATATTGTTGAGACTTTCGAAAAAACTGTCAACTGCTTCTTGCGAAAGTTCCACTAACTCGGAAAAATTTATTAACATGCATTCATGAGCATGATTGCCTTCATTGATGTTTCGATCAGCATAGCTGACAGAAGGTCGTACCTGATCGATGCTGCTTTCATCTTGTACTTCACTACTCTTCAATCGTAGTGGTGAAGTCTCCACGAATGCCGTCATCAGGATTGGTAGCCGCTGGGGACAGTACACTGCATGAGCCGTTACCGGACCCAACAAAGTCTCTGCGTCCATTGGCACATCCGATTGTAGTGTCAGACAGGTGTCCAACACGCATTCTTCGCCACATAGCAAGCACCTTAATACAGGCATAACACAACTTTGCCACATCGGTCTAAATGAAAGAAACCAAGTCATGTTCAGGTCTTTAAGCCGGGCTATTCCAAGGACTTTAGTTATGCGGTCCCTGTAGCGTATGGCTAGGATCGTTTCTTCCATTGTCGCTGGTGTCTTGTCTGTGACGTGGTTTGCCATAACGAAGTAACAGGATCAAAAATAGGATGCCTGCCACTAGTCCCAAAAGGAGAGGAAGTCCGCCAAAGATGGAATGGACAAAATCAGGAAAAATACCCAGGATGGCTTTGAATGGGGTTAAAGCTCCCAAAAACACTGTCTTAAATACACTCGAGATTCCGCTTGTATCAGAAATATTTAAGATTTCGCTCAGTATTTCTGCGAAATGTATGGGGGAATTGGTTGATAACAGTGAATGAATCTCTGCAGTTGTCCTTGCAACTTGGAGTTCATACGTTTCTTTTGATGACGTTAACCGGGATGGCGTCTGTAGGAGCACAGTCTTCATTCTGCTTAAAGTATCAATTCGAATAGAAGAAATTTTCAAACTGGGCCATAACCTTGCCTCCCTGTCTCGAGCATCGTTTGAGAACAATACTTGTTCACAGCACATGACCTTCGTAGTCACGGTTATGAGATAAGGTTTTCCGGGCAGCAGACTGCAACATCTGCGATCTACAATTAGAATGTAACTCCCGTTCGAGAGTCTCCTAAAGAATGGTTCTATCTGTGTTGCAGGTGTGCCTAGCTGGTGACATGAAAGGTTATTTGTAGTCCCTTCACAGGCTCCATGCAAACTAATACCCTGACACAGAAGTGTACCGCTTAGTGACCTTGCACAATTATTGCCACTAAGAAACACATTCTGGCCTTTATTACTAACACATGTGTGGGTATAGGGCAAGTTCCATGTTGACTTAATGTACCCTTCACCCAACCTTTCATACTGGCCTGCCTGTATATATTTTTGGCAGTATTGAAACTGGAAAGTTGTTATCGGGATATTAATTATCCCATGTATTATCCATTCAATGACAGGTCGTTCTGACATTGTCAATGGTAATCTCTCAAGTTTTTCAATGCTCAGAATTGTATAGTCAGCACCCTTCTGTGCAAAACTGATTTGTTTATCAGTAAGGTTAAAGATATTAAACAGTGAGGTTGTGTTGATTAAACGCCAAGGCACATAGCCTGAATGCAGATTTTGTAACGTCCAGCCAAGTTGTACAATAGAACGCAATTGGGACTGACCGTGTTGTAACATCAGTAAGTCTTGCGATATTATATCGATTGCTGAAGACACAATACTGTCCAGTGAATATATTCTGGAGGACAGAGTCATTAACCCATTGTCCACAACAGAAAGGGATTTTTCCAAATTAATACGGTCAATTTCCCGTAGTTTTTCTGCTGTCTCAATTTGAGTTTCTTTCCAAGCTTCATTGTAAGCTGCATATATAGAGGCCGCTATGAAACGTTTTTGACGCTGTTTGCGTGGTCCCATAATGAAATCACGCAAGTCAGCACCCTCTTGAAGTAAAGTTAGGTGTTGCTTAATTTCTGCCAGTGTGGATGTTTGTAGCCATTGAAGGCAGAGCTTGCCCACACTGTAAGTAGTTACTATCCCTGGATGTTGTCTTTGGGAATATCTAGGGTCTGGCCTGGTCAATTTGAACCCCTGTATTTTGTTCAGGAATCTGTCTTGACAGTTATTTGTGTCTGTGGGCCAGATCAACCATTGTTTCCATTCAGGATGTGTTCTGTTTTGGTTTAAAATATGGTTCACGTCTATCTCAACATCTATAGAGCTATTACTGTTCGTTGTTGGCTTTGGAATAGACGGTTTGTTTAAGTCTTTGATTTTGGCTAAGCCAAGACAGGTAGTTTGTTGAATAGTGTCATTCAAAAATATAATTTGTTCTGGGATCATGCAGGCTCTGAACAATGATTCTATACCTTGTACTTGCCAATCTTTTGTACCCCAAACAGTTTTTGCTTCAATGTTATTGTTCCAGAAATCAAAACCAAATGTATTCATTTGCTCAAAAAATGAATCTGAATATATAAATTTCGTGTAAGCATCGTCTTCATACCTGTCTTATTCGACAATTTGAAATAAAATGTTTCTGCATTACTTGTGTTAAACCCTGAAAAATATGAATATTTATCATAAAATGTTTTAGAACTACTCTTTGGAGGAATAGCACAATGTTCCCATTGGTTATAATTTAAAACATTTCTAGGTTGTGCAGATTTATGGAGATAATGGTTACCATAGTGGTTGTAGCAGAACATTTGATCATAATTAGACGAACCCTGCAAATAATCATGTTCTGTAAATTTAGCAGACATTACTAGGTCAGACATCATATCATTAATACTTTCAAAGTCCCAATCATCAGCAAATGTGCTTGGTTTTACAAAGTCACTTAACGAGATCTTAAATTGATGTGGATACTTCAGGATTTTAACCGGGCCATAGATTTCATAATCAGTATTGTCCCATGCTACACCGCCTGGTATAGGATTGGCTGTGAAGTACACTGAAGAAAGTTCTCTTTTCTCGACATGTGAAGATGTGTGTGGTTTAAGGACCAAGTTGATTTTCTGGCTTGCTGTGTCCATTTTAGCATATTTTCCCTCAATGAAATGTCCCAAGCATAGTACCATGATGAGCCAAAGTATGAGGACAAATGCACCTAATGTCACCCAAATTTCAATCCATGGAGAAATCAGATAGGTTCCCTTTAGTTGATGAAAAAGTTCCTTTCCTTTGTCTTTAAAAGTTTTTGTTGATGGCTGTACTTCCGGTTCACTTGGATCTTCAGAAAAACCATCGAAGTTGATGAAGTAGCCGGATGCCGTTCTGTCAATTGTTCCAATTGCTTCTGGATTACTATTTGCTTTTGGATTTTGCTTTGTTTCATTAGAAAAGTCTGTAGTTACATCATCGTAGGTCGGTGTTTCTTGATGAAAAGCTTTGATTTGGGGTTTAAGAGGTTTAAGTTCCATTGCTTTGTTGCATAGTCCTTGTTGTTTCACTGTAGATTTTTCAAATGTGATCAGTCTTTCAGTTTGAACCTCTGTGGATGTAGCAAACTTTGGTGTTCTGCTACTTCTTGGGAGTCCACTTGGCCTACTATTTGTTATCGGCCACATGATTGTGGTTTAACCAGGTCGATGGATATGACTCAGTTCTCCTTTTTACCAGCAAGGGGCGGTAGTACTATTGATCTTGTCCCGTTGATAGACAAGACAGGAACTGCTTTTCTGTAAGAAGGCCCAAATTCCTTCTTTACCGCGATCTTCTCTCTGACCAGATCCCCGACTTTTGGAATCCAGACAGGCCTTGCTGGGACAGGTGGTTTTTCTTCAGTGGTTGTTGGCTGCTGTTTCAACTTTATGTTGCTCAGGTCTTTTCTTGTTTCATTTAAGTCCTGTAAAATAGCCAAACGATCTTTGATATCAAAGCATTTATCTTTAACCACTGAAGTCTGACTATCAAGGTCCTGGATCAACATTCTAGTCCCGAACAATAGTTCGTACGGACTGAGTCCTTTCAGAGAATTTCTTGGCAGGTTATTTAGACTACGTTGGACACTTATTAAATGTTTAACCCACCCAGCTCCTGAACCTAATACCTTTGCTGTTATAGATTGCTTTATGTCACTGTTTTTTCTTTCTACGATTCCATTTCCCTCAGGATGAAATGGACAAGAGTACCGCAATGCAATGCCCATGCTGGTCATGGCCTCCCTATAAGCTCGAGAGCTCAAAGCAGGACCCTGGTCAGAATGTAGCATGCCAATTGCGTATGTGCCGATAAAGACTCGCAAATCTTTTATAACAGTTCTGGCGTCAGCCGATCGCTGGGGTCTACATTATAAGTGAAAATAGTCTCTACATGTTAATATGACGCATTATTCATACTGGGTGTGTTTATGTTGGTAGCCTATTCCTTATTGAGCGAAAAGCCGTGGGAATATACCATTTCGTTCACCACTGCGATCTCTGTTGCAGTTTGGACAGTTCCTCGCGAATAGGTGTTGGTCCAGACTCATTCCTGGCCACCAGTATGTTGTTTGTAATTCTCCTAGAGAATCTTTAATTGTGCGATGTCTTAGACCCTCGCCAATATGTGCGTCTACTATTAACAAGACTCTCTTGTCCGTGTTTGGAATTACTCTATCCCCCACTCCAGGGATTCGAGCAAAAGGGACTGAGTTTGCATCGATTATGTATGTATAACTGAGTGGGTAATTGATCGGTAGCGCTGACCAGTCGCCTTTTGATGACGTTTTTACTGCCAGCACAGTTTCACCGTCAATGTATTTTACTGCATGCTTCTTTGTAGCTACGGAAGCCGATTTAGTTGCTACCGCTGTGGCTGTCTCAGCCAATGAATTCCCTGCAACGTGAACGCCATCACGCCGATGACTCAGTGAATGTATCACGTGAGTTTTTGGTAGTTCTTTCTGTAAAAGAACTACTTGTTCCCAAAGCACTTTTTGCTTTATTGTTGCACCTGTGTCATCTTTGTAACCGTTTTGAATCCATTTCTGTAAATCGTTATTGTATGATTTGACGCAGTAATACGAATCGCACACTATAAGTGTCGGGAATTCGCGATCGGCATTATCTAGCGCCATTTTTAACGCTATTATTTCAGTTTGTTGTTCTGAATTATTTTCCACTGAGTGTGTTTTTGTAAATAGAGGTCTCAATTTACCTCCGCGCCACACGTCTTTTACAATTTCGCATGTGGCGTTGTAAGCCAGCTCTCCCCAAACTGAGGGTTGAGCATGACCGTCTGTATATATTACACAGGCGTACTGTCGTAAAGGCAGAATGTCGATTGGCAGAGGGTATTCTCTCTCATATTCTAGATATTTTAATTCTTTCATTTCCGGGTCAAAATAGTATTTTACTTTGTCTGTAGCAACAGAATTTACCCATTGTATCCATTCTGGATTCAGTGCCGTTGTCGGTAAATTACATGGTGTTGTTAATGCCTCAAAAGCTGATTCTGCTGTTCTGACTGTAACCTGTCTACCGTCGGCTTGGTATTTTTCTTTTGCTACAGCTGTTTGAACCGCATGAACAATGTTTTCCTTAATGCTGAACCTTTTTTCAGCTTCTGTGTACAAATGTGATTTGTATGCAATTGGTACCTTCTCTCCCTCATTAGAGGTTAGGTACGTGAATCCGCATCTTCCTGGGATGACTCGAATCACAAGGTTGCGTGTGTTATCACGTGTTTGTAATTTTGTTTTAACTAACATATCTGTTTGTAAAGATCTCAAAATTTCTGTGTGTTTTTGAGTCCAATTGATTCTTTTAAAATCTGGTTTTATAAGATCATAGAGAGGTTTAACTCTCTCTGCATAATTTATAATGTAAGTTCTTCCGAAATTTAGGAAACCTAGAATTGATTGTAAGTTTTTTAGTGTTCTAGGTGCTTGGATTACAGCACATTTCTCTAGGAAATTGTCAGCCAGGCTTTTGACTTCACTTGATAGTTCATATCCTAAAAACAGGACAGTTAGATGGGCAATTCTTGACTTTTTAAAGTTGAATTTGTAACCCTCTGCTGCGAACCCAAGTATTATGGTGTTCACTCTCTTCAAGTGAGTATCCAAGTCATCATCTGTTAGATAGATGTCATCGACATAAGATAATGCCTCATCATCATATATTTGTAGTAACTCTGTAACTCTTGCTGAGAATAATCCTGGGCTGTTCTTAAACCCCTGGGGCAAACAACAGAATTTTTTTGCGCGCCATTTATTGAGAACGCGGTCAAATATCTGCTCTCTGGTGCTATATTTTGACAGAAGAATCCATTAGAGATGTCTAATGTTGTTTTGTATTTTTTGCGCACTATGTTATTCATTAGTGCAGCACTATGCGAGTTTTGTACTGCAAAGGTTTTGCAAAATGAGTTAAGGTGTCTGTAGTCCAAAACAAGACGATATGAATTATCTGGTTTGGAGACAGGAAACAAAGGATTATTCATTTGTGAGGTGCAAGTTTCAATCACCCCCTGGTATTCAAGTTGATCTAGGATCTCTTTTATCCGTTTTTTAGCTTCTTGCTTAATTCGGTACTACCTCTGTGCAGTAGGTTGTGATTTTAACTGGATTTTGTGAGGAGGAGAGTCCTCATCCCATCCCACATGGTTTTTATATAATGCAGGAGCTTGGGCTACTGCCCACTTTCTTGCAAGTGTATATTTTTTATGAATTGGAATATGATTTGAGAAGGCAGGCATAATTATTTCTTCGCCATGAGGGCACTCCCTGACAAACTCTGGTGGCCAGTCTCTTTCAGCTAGAAGGATGTCATAGCCCTTGGAGAGATTATCCCAAAAGAGACCCCTTATTTTCCTAGTCTTATCCCCCTCTATACGCAATGTTATTTCATATATTTTATGAGGTTTGCTAACTCTGGTATCTGCAGTTTCCACCTGAATGTATTCATTCGTGTCCACTGTCTTCAGATGATTCATAAGGATCTTGCGAGCTATGCTCACTTCTGCTGCGCTGTCTAGCATTGTCTGAGCCCATTCTCCGTTTTTCAGCTGTGTCCCCAGTATTCTCGGCATGGTTGATTACTTTAATACTGGCTACCTTCTTTTTTGGAAACTGTAATTTTTTATTTTGATGAGCAGGTTCCTTGTCTTTGGACTTGACGTGCTCTTCCCTGTGTTCTGACCGTCCTCTTCTTTCCGATTTCTGCGAGGAAGTCTGAAAAGATCGAGAGGGACGTGTATCAATATCTTGATATCTATCAGGTTTTTTTATATTATCCCTATTTCTAAGGTTGTATTTTTTCACAGAGGGCTCCCTTTGGGGAGACTTGCGTCCTTGGTCCGGAGATCTTTCTCTCCGCCGAGGAGACCTTCCTCTGGACTGGAATCTTTTTTCTTTGGGAGTGGATTGTTTATTTCCATCCCAGATCTTCTTTGAAGTGTTTAGGTTATTTTTAATAAATACCTTTTCAGGATTTTCTATTAGTTGGGGTTTCACTGGTTTCCCACCCAAACTATCTCTTCCTAGCTCTTCATAGGATTTTTCTATGATTCTGGCAAGTTCAAATGGTTGGTCTGCTATATCTGTTTCTTTCAACCTCTGGCGGATCGCCACATTTGCTGCTTCTCCCTTTATATTGGCTAATAATATTGCAGAGACCTGCTTGAAGTCTTTTAGTAGTTTCATACCAAGAGTTAAAGCAGGTTCTGGACCGTATTCATCTTGAATTTGTTTTAGCACATCTGGTATTACTGACATGGATGGGACACCATGTGTTTTTGTGTAACTGGAATCAAAGACTGTACCCCAAGTGTCACAGTCCTCCACATGTGGTGCGATTCCCATTGGAAGACAGATAGTCAGAATTCTGTGTTTCTCAAGAGAGGTGGTATCAGGGAACACTGCCTCTATTTGAGTGATTTTTTGTGCTAACCAGAATGAATTTGTTCCCGTTTTGCGGGTACTGTACCTAGACAGGACTGTATGTTCTGTGGTGTAATTTTATTTGTGTTCCCCTGATGAGGGATCAGCTGTGGAATTTTAATCGATGGTTGGACTGTTGAAGTCCGCATTACATATTGGACTAATTGTCTATGTATTTTAATTAATTGTTTTAGCTGTGCTAAAAGATCTGGTGCAGGCATTTCTTCAATGTCTGGATGTGGTGTGTATCCAGCTAGGACCGGCCACGTTGCTCCTGGTCTACCTAGTGGACCGAGCCTGGTGATGTGATTATTATGTTTTAGGGCGCCATTAAACCAGAGCAGGTGCTCTTGGTATTTGAGTGGTATTTCCACCTCCTCGAAAGGAGTGTACTCATTAGGAGGTTCCTCTATTTTGTAATAGTGGAAGTCCTTTGTTACAGCGTTTGCTGCTGGAAAGTTTATCCATGAATAGAATACCTCTGTCTGCCGATATTCGTGTGCCTCAATTACGAATATGACTGTACCACCTCTCGGTGTCAGTCCATTTTCTATAAGTTTTAAAGTTATAGATTTTCTTATGTTGACCGGGATGAGTATTGCATCCGGGTCTTGCTGTAGGAGACTATTGTCATCGGCTAGGAGTTGAGCTGCTATTCTAGCTGTCTCTCTTTCTACTTCATTGTCTGACATTTTACTGACAAGAAGATTTTGTTTATTTGCAGATCAGGTTTTTATGGAAACAAAGATTAGATGCACAATATTTAGGAACATTGTATCCTTCAACGTTGAATAAACCAAGAACCATACATAGGAGTCTCCTCCTACGAAGTTTGGCGGATATAACCTTTCACCCACTCCAGACGTCTTTGGAGTATTATGGGGAAAAAAGGGGTCTGTGTGAAAAAGCACGACTGAGTTACTCTAATGTCTTACGTTAGATTTATCGCCTATCCAAACCGTTGGGCGCCATGTAGTGTAGTTCCTATTATCCCAATAGGCTCTGCGCATTGGAATAATATCTTCAATAGTATAGATGTAGGACAGAGGTTAACTAGGTCTTCTACTGACGATATTAGACTTAAGTTTAGTGTTTGCCAGCTAGCTCAGAGTTCACTAGAAACTTTCTCGAATAGACAAGGAGGAGTTTAACCTCCCTGGATAGACAAGAAGGGATTTAGTTTCTGACAACCATAGAACATGACAACTTTGCTCTCCCCTAATCAAGAGTATATCTCTAGAGTCGTGTGAAAACAAAAGACAACTTATTTTACTCAGTCAGTTCAGTGCATTCTTAGTTTCACCAGATTGTAGAGAAAAGGAAGAGACGGGCGTGTTCAATAAAAAGATGTTATTTATTGATCAGTCTCTTTTCTCATACAAGAGAAATGAATCGCTATTATTGCAATACTTATTGTTAAGTAGAGTGCATACAGTAAAAACAGAATTTTAAAATAATACTGTAAAAGCATTGATATGGTTTCTTAGCCATATGATACTTAAAATGGATAAAATAGATACATACATATATACATTGACTAATCGTACTCAACTGGTGCTTCTAACTACGCCTACCCCAATGTACCTGACCTAAGCCTAATACGTGGGCGGGAGTAGATAAGTAGCATTTTAAGTTAAGTTTGCTTTGCCAAGGGTCTGCTTCAAGAATTCTCTGCAAGGGGTTATTCAGTTCAGTACCTGGGATTTAGAAGGCTGGAGGGCTGGTATCTCTATCTCAGGGCTTGATATCCCAGCTGCCTGCAAGGGTGGCTGGAAGCGCCGGAGCTGGATTTCTCGGCAGGAGAAAAGACAGCGTCTCTTTCTCAGCGCATCAGAAAGGAGGGGCAGCGTCTGTGGGCTTCGCTGTCGGCTGGGCTCCTCGGCAAGTCTCGCTGCTCCAATCTTGTCACCACATCGTGTGTTTGCTTAAGGCAATGTCGGTATTATTTATACCTGAAAGGTGCCGAGATTGACGTAAGGATGGACATAAATACGTCAATAAGGATGTCATAAGAACTGGTCGTTCGCACATTCTTTACTGAAGTTCTCGGCTAAATCAAAACAATGGCTGCGGGGATTTCCCAGGTCGCTGTAGGTTTGATTTGTTTTGAGAACTCCGTATGCCTATTAGGGGGCTGGAGAAATAGTGCTTGCCTAATGAGATGGCATGCGCTATGACCTAATCAGATAACGGGCTTCTGTGCCATTGTATGGCTAATCAGATAACGGGTTTTTGTGCAGTTGAATGGCTGCTAGTTAATTATTAACCAGACAAGGGTCAGAAATAGGGGGATCGATACAGTACCCATAGTAAATACATCACACCACCCCATAAGTGACACTAGGTCCTTGCGTATGAGGACCCTAACCTCTCCAGTGGATGATGCTGGTATGCTATAAATAATATTGCTGAACTCATCTGCATTGCATTTTTGTCCAGCTCCTTTAGACTAATCTCAGGGGACATTCTATTTTCTTCCTTGGCCAGTCTCTCTCATACTAACCTCTGATCAGATTTCAGTTTTTTGTTTGGCTAACTCTAACTTGAGTCTCCTCCACTCTCTCCAGTTTTCCAGCTGCTGTGGGGTGAGCCTCCTGACAGACACACTGCTCCCTGCTCTATCCTAGTCATCATCTGGGGTGGAGTTATGCTCTCCATTTGCTGGGTCTTGTTTCTCCTCTGCCTCTGTTTGTACTCCCTCCTCCTTATTGCTATTCATGTTCTCCTCTCCTGAGGTGACCTGCCACCTCTGCACCTTCTCTAAGGTCCTGAGAGCTACCTGGAGATACAGGGGCATATTATCAAGGGGCTTTATCTCCGCTTTTTTGGCTTTAAAAGCCAAGAAAGCGGAGATAAAATTATCTCCCTATTACCAAGCTGTCGCTAACACCAGTTAGCGACAGCTAATAGGAGATAGTGACCATCTTGGGTCCCGCTTTGCATGTCAGTGATATTTATCACTAATGACATGCAAAGTGGGCGTGCCAAGATGTTAGCGACTGAAAACAGTCGCTAACATCGCTATCTCCTATTACCAACTTTTGGAGATATTCGCGCTAAGCGCGAATATCTCCAAAAGCTAACACTTGCCCAGGAGCAGTTCTTAGCCATGTTATCCAATGGGAGGTGGATAACATGGCTAAGAGCATTTGCTCGATAATGCATGAATATCGCTGACTTTTCAGCGATATTCATGCATTGCGGCCGTTTTTTATCGCATTTGCGATAAACCTTGCTAATAGCAAGGTTTATCTGCGATAAAAATCGCCGATTTGCGGCGATAAGTTTTGTCTCTAAATAAGTTAGAGACAAAAATTATCTCTATTGGTTGGTAATATGCCCCACAGTTTGGTAGCCCTCCTGTCTGCTTTCAGTTTCTTGTTCTTGTAGAGTTTCAGGAGCTCAGCCCTACTGAGAGCATCAAAGATTCATGACTCCATCTCTATAGTGCAAAAAAGAAGGCAGGACACTTAACTTTAGGAAAGGGGGAAAACAGCCAATGGAAAAACTAAGGATGAATTTAAAAATAGGTCACTCTTATATAACACAAATCAGAGTATGGTACTGATCAAACGCAGGTCTTGAGCCATACCGCTGAACGCCAATGTGAGAAACTGGGTTGTTGACTGAAGGGGTGTGGGCCCTGGTCAAGCAATAGCCACAATCCCTGGAAGGGGGAAAAACACATATTCACAAAATTATCATGTTTTCATCTCTGGGTAGCTTGGCACAACAAGCAGTCAGACTTAACTTAGAGGCAATGTTTAAAGTATTTTGTGCTGTACATAGATAGTAATAACGTAGGTACATAAAACAAAAAAAATCCCAAACTAGTTTAGAAACTTAGGAGCTCATTAAGATGGCGGACAGACTTGAGTCCGTCAGCCATCCTGTGGTAAACTGGAACAATCCGCAATACCAAATCAGGATGTGACCGTCACAATGGCAGCCGCATTTTGGTTTTTAACATTGCAGCGGATGTTGCTCACTGCAGCACCTGCTGCGAAACGGAAACCATGTTGTGCATGTTACTGCACACATGGCAGGCACCACACGGTGCCTGCCAAGCTGTGTTGTGAAATGTAGGGGGTAGCATGGGTACTCCCCAAGTGCACCCTCACCTCCCCCAACACATAGGTGCCCGCAAAGTGCCAACCTAAGTAATCCCCACGTGCCTTTCCATGACGGCTTTGCCGCCATTGAAAGCCTGCAATTACCCTTCATCATAATTTGGTGGACGGTGCCTGCTAGGCACGCCACCATTTTATGGCCCCTCGTCTGCCAGGCAATCTGAATAATTGCTTATGGCAGAGTAGTGGCGGGTGGTCTTTCTGTGTGCCGCGATCAGGAAACGATTCCCCCCACCATCCTAATTCGGCGGGGGCAAACCTGCGGTCGGCGGACGGGAGGATCGCCACCGAATGGCAGGCAGTGGCGGTCCTTCCACCATCCTAATCAACCCCTACAAGTAGATTTCATTAAATGACTTGACACTAAAATGATGAAGATCCAAACAGTAGAAACATAGTTATCAATGTTTAATGTTTTTAGCAAAAGCGAGCACCTAAATATTTAAAGCACTAACCGCAGCAATCTAGTCATGGGAGACTGAGTTGAAGTCAAAAGTTAAGGCCAACCTGCAACAGAGTGCAGTTCGGATAAAATATGTGGATTGGGTCCAACCAGCGCTAACCTTCAGACTATGAAGAATTCTTGAAGAAAAAGTTCTGGGAAGGTAGAAGTTCTGCAGGCAGGCGGCAGGGGTGTCAGAGGAGGGACTGTCGTTGTCAGATATCCTTAGAACGAAGGCGCAATGGAGATTTTTACCTTCTGACTTATTCATTGAAATGGAAGTCAACAATCTCCAGTGGGAGGAGGCAAAGGGCTGTATCTGAAGACAGTTCCACGTGGCCATATAAGCCTTTGATGAAGGATCGCTGAAACAGCCATGATGTTGCGGAGAAAAACATAGTGGGAGAATCTACAAAGTCCATCCAAACAGCAATGGACCTCATGTGGATAGGTGAACAGGTTGGTCCTGGTCTCCTTCCAGTTCTTTTAGACAGCTAGGCACCTTTAGCACCACAACCAAGGGTCCAGAACTGTTGGGACACCTCTTGGGGGTTCAAGACTCAGTCAGGCTGGATCCATGTGCTGGTTCAACATGGTGGGAGCCTTTTTTGTCCCTCTGGATCCAAACAGGAGGTCAGCAAACTAGCCCGTGCAGTCACTTCTGGTAGTCCTATGGGCAGATGAAGATGCCAGGCTCAACAGCATGGAAGGTTCCTGTGGGTTCAAGGTAGGCTTCAGGCAGCAGAGCAGTCCTTCGAGTTATATCAGAACTCTGACAGAGTACACAGCAGGTCACAGTAACAGGGAGTTCTCTGAAAGTCCTTCCTCAGGTCCAGTAGAGAACTGAAGAGTGGGTCTGATGATCCTAGTTGTATACGCTGGTGCCCTTCTTCCGAAAGCTAGGCAAATCTTCTGGAAATGTTCTATGAAGGCCATGGAATTTCCTGACTCCTCTGCCCTGGCTCCAGGCTAGCTGAAGTGACAATGCAGAGTCTGTAGGGCCTTTGTGTGGAGACAGGACATAGCCTATTCAGGTGCAAGTAGGCTGTGTTTAGCTCTGCCCCCCATTATGCCAGTTGATGGCACATTGAGGCACACTTAACCCCGTTATTGTGTGACTGTCTGGGAGAAATTCAAAAAGAATAATATTCAGCCACACCCAGTCATGTGACTCAAGACAGTCTGCAGGCACAAAGGGCTATAGGCAGGAAATGCCAACTTTCAAAAACAACTGATAAAATCATTGTTTAGAATTCAGCCAGCGGTGATGGAATAAAGGAAAAAAAGAGGTTAGTTAGTTGGCTGTTGAGAGTTAAAAGTAAACATTTTTTTCATAAAAAAGAGAAGATTTCATTGCCTCTCCTAATTTGCTGTGTATTTTCAGTGTTTCACAGTTCTGACGAGAACCATCAAATCTTATAGGGTTCGAAATGTGTTGACAGTTATCAAATCACCAGGGTCAAAAGGTAATTTGGCTTATGGTGAACCCTGTTTTACATCACAATTTGAGAAACTTGGTTAGGCCTCCCTCTTTTTGTTTTAAGCCCAAAAAAAGGTTGGATGATCAAACTCCTGCTGTATATGTTTTCAAGGTGAGCCTATACTATTTGTTTAATCAATTGAGGCTCATTGGCTCTGCTAAATGTCAGAACTGTGACATATTGATACACTTCACAGTTTTTATTGCTGTTCCCATTTTTTTGCATTGTGTTTTTAAAAATGTATTATGTGTTATAATGTGTCTTGTACTAACATAATTTCATAATTTCTTTATTTTTTTTGTTTTTGATGTTTTAATGTTTATTGCAGTAGCTAGAAAAGAAGAGAATAAATGTTCTGTACTAACAGTGAAAAATAAAAAACGTGATTACATTGATTAAGTTGGGTGAACACATTTTAAAAATAACTTATAGTCAAGGATTAATGTCAGTGATGGATTTTTCTTGGTTGTTTCTTTAGGGATGACATATATAATAAAAGGGGAGTTTAAGGCTTGGCAAGAGAGCTTAAATGCCAAGTCGACATAGCAGTTTACAACTGCATTCAGACTGCATTGGCAGGCCACTGACATTTCTAAGGTGCTACTTAGATGGGTGGCACAATACATGCTGAAGGCCCATTGGTAGAATTTAATTTGTAGTTACTGGTTATTTGGTATACCACTCGACAAGAGACTTATAAGTATATTAAATATGCCAATTAAGGGTATGCCAATCAAAGCATGTTTAGGGGGGTGAGCACAAGAACTTCAGCACTGGTTTGGGGAAAGACCACCCTAGGGCTAACAGGCCTAACACTCCCCATTTACCTTGCCTCTGAAGTCTTGCTTATTCTTCTTTTCAGCACCTCTTAGGAGAATCATGTACACACCCAGACTTCTTTTTAATAGGTATCAATTAAAAAGCCACACTACTCTGAATCAGAAACAATTCATTTTAAAGACTCTATGTCTTGTGGTGTAAATGTCAATGTAAATTGTGTACCCAAGCATTAGAAAATTAAATTAGCTAATACTATATATATAAAATTAGGAGATCGTGGCATCTGGGAGTGGTAAGTAAATTGTGTTCAACTAACCGACCTCCAGGGAATGATTATTTTAGCAACCTCAAATGTTATCTCTTTGGATCTTTTGAGGCCTTCCCAGTTGCACTGCCACTGACATTCTTCTCTTCTCATTGGTAGGTTTTTTGCAAATAATAGTACTGCTTTCTTGTTCATCTTAGGGTACTTCTTTATTTTTGTCTAATTGCAAGAAGGCCAAAACTTCTCAACTTCCCCTGACTTGAACAGTGGTGAAAATAATATTTTGCCCAATCTGTTTTTCAGATGACTTTTGTGTTTGGAAAATATATAAAGTTCATTTTGAATTGGGGTCTCTTCTTATCCCCAGACAGGTGCAGATGCTTGCCTTTCTTATGTCTTTGGCAATTTACACTTTTGAGTAAGTTTAATACATTCAGCTATTCACAACAACTACGTGTATTTTACAGGTAAACTGTAATTGGGCTTTTGGAGACTGTAATTGGGAATTGCAATAGTTTACCAGATCATTGGAAGAAATTAATTGGGCATTTCCTAGAAGATGTGCCTGGATCAGAGGATATGAATGAGCACATGATGTTTAAGAGAGTGTTTGTATATCTGGTTATGTATGTCGGTATGCTTTTGATGTGCTACTGACATATCAATGGTGCTGATTAATTAAGATGTAGGTAGGGATTAGAATATACTTTTATCTCTTTTGGTCAATATTTTTTTATTTATTCTGGCACATATTGTAGCCATATTTGTCAGTGATGCCACTTGCTGTGATTTAATTAGGGTCAATGGCCACATGAATCCTTTTCAAATTATGCCATTGGAGTCCAAGGTAGCAAACACAAGGAGATGATGGACGAGGCGCTGAAACTTTTCAGACACTCACCCCCAGTCACAGATCTGGGTTGAATCCATCATCGTTCTTCAGCTCACTTCGCCACCCCAGTTCAGATATAGCTATCTGCAAATCAGTCTTGACCCTGTGCCTCATGGGAACAGTCCAGCTCGAACTGCCAAGCCATCTCTTCTCTTGACTGGAAACAAGCATCCTCGGTCCAGTTTCAGGCTAACCTCCTTGCGTTTGTATTGGAGTCAAAGGTACATGAATTCACATCGTATTGTGTCACTGGAGTATCAATTAGAATGTGATGTTATTTTTAAAAAAAGTTTATTCTTTTTATTTTATAGAGTTCATATAGCACGAACTTGACACGAATCGGGTATCAGAGCACTTTACATAGCACCAGTTGCATTAAATGAGGACACATTCTCTTTTGTTAGGCACGTGAGATTAAGTGATTTGCCCAGAATCACAGGATGTTGAGTGTCATTGCCGAGACTCAAACCCAGTTCCCCAGATTCGAGGTTGACCGCCCTAGCCATTAGGCCAACTCCTCTCCCCACTCCTACTATCTCCAGAATTCTAAATTTACATCCAAGAGCACCAATAATTCCTACAGATTTTGGTATTTTTATTTAGCATTAAGCTATGTCACACAGGTAGTAATCATTTTCTATATAGTATTAGGTCTCCTTGTAATTAGAAGTGGCTATAGAATGTGACTCTTATTGATCTTTAGTACACTTCAAAATGGCTGCCATGTTTTGGCTTGTTTACAGACACTGACATGTGTCAGTGAGAGAGACGATTACGAGTAGGAAGTGTCTGTTTGTTAAAGTTTTGATATTTGAATCATCTAGTTCATTTAGAAATCGTTAGACGAGGGACAGATATAAGATGAAGCAGACTCTCGGAACTTGTGCAAGATGCTGTCCAGCTAATTTTATTCTTCAGTAATCATTTTCTATATAGTATTAGGTCTCCTTGTATTAAGAAGTGGCTATAGAATGTGACTCTTATTGATCTTTAGTACACTTCAAAATGGCCGCCATGTTTTGGCTTGTTTATAGACACTGACACGTGTCGGTGAGAGATACGATTACGAGTAGGAAGTGCTTCCTGATCGGGTCTTTTAAAAACATGGTTTTCAGACATGTCGGGTCTTTTGTATATTACCTTTTGACAGGAATGAGGAGCGGTTATCAGGCTGCTAAGGGTAAGAAGTTTGTTAGATGAAATTTATCGACGTTGGGGGTAGTAATGTTAAAAATATAACTTGTAGTGACTTTTGTGAGATTTCTTGTTTACAGCTTTTTCATCTCTCTATATTGATGGAGGGATACTTTAATGGTAATGTGTTATGAGATCATTGTCTTCCTAAATTGCATTAAGATATGCAAGGGAGACGGTTGCATTATTTAGTGTTCACGACCATACAATCGGCGATGGAAAACGCTTTTTAAATATGGCCGCGGTATTAGGTGATTCTTCTATGCATATTCATCAGGAGTCGCGGTACATTTGAATGAGGAATCTTGCAACACTTTTTTGATTATACTATCAAAAAATTGTAAAATACATATTGGATAGTGCCGTGCCACCATGCGTTTTCATCCTAACAAAGTGCAAACTAGAGTGTGGGGTTCTTAGGAACTCCATACGCAATCTTCCGCAATCCATCGCTTGGTCGTTTGTGGTTCCATTGCCGTAAACTGCAAATGCAGACTACATAGTGTCATCAGAATGGGGGTGGTTACATTATTACAAATTGCACACCCAGGAAGAACAGTGTTATTTGAATATGTTTTCGCTCTTAACACTGAACTATACATGTTGTAGGGTTGTAGAGAAGATTAGAGATCTTTCTCTTTGGAGCATTAATATTATATTTGCTTTCCACTCCACAAACCAACAATGTACAATACAATAGTGATAAGATGCCATGGGGAAACCATGAAACAAGGTTGATGCTATAGTGCATATTTTAACCCCTTCTATGCTAATGACAAGGTCAGCTCGTCATGCAGTACCACTGGCCCTGTGCTTATGACGAGCTGACCTTGTCATGAACAATGCATGTCTGAAGCTTTCAGCACAGGAGGGAAATCTCCTGTAGCATTGAAGGTGTTAAAGTTGATCAGATGCTTACGTGCGTATACTCAGGAGACGTTGTTGGTGCATTACTTTTACGCTCGTGATGTGTGTCACAAGCACAATAGTCGCGTGGGACTGAACATTAATGAAATAGAGCTCTTGTTGAAAGATTATATTCGTTACAAGCATGAATATCCAGATTGTGAGGGGTATTGATGAACTGGAGCATAATATGGTGAAACATGGTTTCTGTGGTTTTTCTGCTTTCTCCATGGAAATCTGTTAAAGTATTTAGGATGATGTTGAACACTCTTTTTGTTTATGTGTTCTCTCTGCTGCCGGTTTGAGGATGTAAATCTCATCATTATAATCTTTGGAATTTCAGAAGTGTGAAATAATAAAGAATCAACCTGTTCGGGGATAGGAATACCACAAGATGGGATGCAACACTGTTTACAATACTGCCAAATATGGTGTTCAATTCTTAGACTCTACACATCTTATTATCTTTTTTTTTATATATGTATAGATGAGTGGTTGTTCCTTGTTGTATTATTATGCTGTTGAAATCCCATATTGACATACATACATGGAGCAATAGAAGAACTTTTATTTTGACAAATGACATTAATTTATGTCCTTTTTCTTCAAAATGATTGTGCTCAAGTTATATTTTTTATAAATAATCATGGAAATTTCAACATGTATAGTTGTATAGTATTGTTTAACTGTAAATATATATGTTTATGTATTTATTCATTCAATGTGAACATTTTTTGTATAGGCTCCTCATTTTAAAATATGTATAATTTGTATATTTCTTAAATAGCCCTGAAGAAGTCTTTCAGTAGACGAAACCCGTTGGCTATGCTTTTTGGAACTGTGGAGTGAATCCGTTGATGAAAAAATAAAGTGCAAACCACATTTGAAAATACAAACAACAGGAGTTGGACAATTCTTCATTGTGCTAATAATTTGTGGACTTTAACATGATATAGTAATATGTATGCATAAGAGTGCTGAAACCATTTTGCAGTGCAATTTGTTGTGGGACTTTGTTCCATATTGTGGGGAGTATAGAGGGAAGCACTCCCTCGTTTCGTGCACCTTTTTGTGTTACTTTAGGACACAATTCAATCTGTTGGGTGCTGTTCTAAGTAGCCCCTGCCCTCTTCGTGTGTGTTTTGCTATGTCACACAGCTCTGAGTTTTGGTTTCAATGAGGTCAAATAGTTTTTTCAAAAAGGTAAAAACATATTGGTATGAAAAATCAATCAATTCACTACAGATGCTCTGCTTGGTATAACAATGAAGTCTGGAGGTTGCAAATCACTTGCAGTCTCCCAATAATTGTGTAAAAATCTAGTGACCAAGTCAGCATATACATGGTTGCTGTTGGATGTTTGGTCTTCAGTCTTTTCCATTCCCTGGAGAGGCATTTTACTTCACACCTTAGGAGTACAGGATTTGCCAACTTTATAGCTATAAGACACCTCATGTTTACATATGCCTGGGATGTAAAGTTGTTGACAAACTGTTATGACATAGGCTTCTCAGGACCCAAAGCTGTTCCATTCAAGACAATTGAAAACAGTTTTCCTCTTGTTATTTCTGCCCATTTCTATGCTATTGGTGGAATCCTTCTACTAATGAAAGCAACTGACTAGATGTCAACATACTTGCTCAGTGAGTCAAACAGAGCAACAAACCAATAGTGAGATGCAATTATTTAAGACACAGTATCCTGGCTAAGATTAGAGTTACAGTTGTCATTTTTTTGTTATTTGGAAGGGTGTGTACTTGACTCATTGATATGCCACCAGTCCTATCATCCTTAGCCAAGTTACATTGATATACTCAAATTCCAACACATCAGTTTGGAGTGTTAGGGACTCACTGGAACACTTAAATATCTTTTTTGCCATGCTTTAATCTGCAAAACACCTGTTCTACAAATGTCCTTCAAGAAAGCCAATCATAAAAAAATATATATTAGGCACAAGATGAAGCTAATATACATATTTTAAATGAAACATCATCTCTCAGCTTTAACATGCACAATACCGCTGTACATGGTAGCATAACCCCCACCCTCAAAACCTGCCTTGGTGCCCAAATATAAGGAACTTGCAAGAACTCCCTTTGTGATCACATGGCCTTGACTTCTGGAAAACAATTTGTTGCCTGCTAATTTGCAGCTATTAAACAGTATAAATGTATTTAATGTCCAAGAAGTTCTTACTCTGCACGTTCTTAAAGATAAATGTGGGTCTGAAACTTATCAAAAGTAAAGCATCATTGACCTTCCTATGGCTTGGGAATGATCTCCTTCCTATTTCAAACAACCTGTCAGCTAATGTTCCAGGTAAACTCCTAATTAGCTGTCTGTAAAATTTGCGTAATTTCCTTTCTTTTAATTACGTAAAATTATGGCAAAATGATGCAAATCTGTCATTTCATGATACATTTTAGAGTAAAAAAATGTTTTGCATCAATTATTGGCTTGAGATAAATTTAAACAAGAGCACTGCATACAGCACACAGGGGCATATTACCAACCAATAGAGATAATTTTTGTGTCTAACTTATTTAGAGACAAAAGTTATCGCCGCAAATCGGCGATTTTTATCGCAGATAAACCTTGCTATTAGCAAGGTTTATCGCAAATGCGATAAAAAACGGCCGCAATGCATGAATATCGCTGAAAAGTCAGCGATATTCATGCATTATCGAGCAAATGCTCTTAGCCATGTTATCCACCTCCCATTGGATAACATGGCTAAGAACTGCTCCTGGGCAAGTGTTAGCTTTTGGAGATATTCGCGCTTAGCGCGAATATCTCCAAAAGTTGGTAATAGGAGATAGCGCTGTTAGCGACTGTTTTCAGTCGCTAACATCTTGGCACGCCCACTTTGCATGTCATTAGTGATAAATATCACTGACATGCAAAGCGGGGCCCAAGATGGTCACTATCTCCTATTAGCTGTCGCTAACTGGTGTTAGCGACAGCTTGGTAATAGGGAGATAATTTTATCTCCGCTTTCTTGGCTTTTAAAGCCAAAAAAAGCGGAGATAAAGCCCCTTGATAATATGCCCCACAATTAGGAGAAATGGCATTATGGCGTATTTGTAGGACTTTCATGTAAAGGGTGTTAAAACAAATTTCACAATTTACGCCAACATACTTTAAATTTCACCTAGGCCCACTTCTAATGTGTCCTTAGAACCAGTTCGTTGACCATAGAGAAGAAAAAGTCTCATGACTATGAACACCAGTCTGAGGAAGTGCACTAGCACTATAGCCAAGAGCTGAAATGTGCGCTGTATTGTCACAATATTAAATGTGTCTGTTCTTTGCTGTTTCAGTTGGAGCGGCATATGAAGTTAAAATGAGTAAGTTTCTGTATTTACATTTTTGGCACTCAAGTAAATGTAATGTTTTATCAATTTGTATTGTAGATAAATTAAAAATGAATATGTGTCCTTGCTGCATTCAAAACAGTCAGGTTTGAGAGAGTCAGAACGTGAGCTAGCCAGCTGTGAAACCGTGACACAAGTCTCCCAGCCTTAAAGAGAATACAACAATACCCTGATTGATGAATGAGTTAGGACTGTTCTTTATCAGACATAAGACTGAGGAAAATATGAATGCTTTCAGGATAATCATAAGCAATTATATTAATTTCAGTGGTGAAAATGTAAGTATTTGATAGAGGGTGGCTATTGGGAGGAAAAATGGGATCGAAAAGTGTCACCTGTATGGCTTTATGGAGTATTTTTCGCTGCCTTGATTGTACTACTGCAAGACTAGTACATGTTGTACTTTCCCCCTTAGCACACAGTACTATCACGCATGTCTGAAGACAAATGCCTCTTTTTGCATGGTCATCGTCATGTTTTGGACTGATGCTGCTAGTTTTATGCTTCGGTGCACTGAGACTCTTCTAACCATGCCCTGGTGCATGTACTATGACGCTACGAACATGTCAAAATTGTCTATATTCTAAATTGGCAACTTTAACTTATCTATAAGTCCCCAGTATATGGTACAAAGTGAATCCAGGGCCTGCAAGTTTAAAGCCACTTGTGGACTGCAGCCCACATAGTGCAACCACTAGAGTGACATAGCAAAACATGACTGTGGGACTACCACTGTAGCCTGTATGTTCCGTATTAAAACTGCACATTTGACTTGCAAGAATAATTCCATCAGATAGGCCTAACCCCACTTTTTAATCAAATTAGTTACCCAATATTAAAAAGTCACCCCTAAGCAAGTCTTTAAAGGCCCTTAAGACAGGGTGCATGGAATTTAAACGTAGGATTGGTAAAAGTACAGTGCAACACATGTCCTTATAGGTAAAAGCCCTAAAGTCTATTTTCACTGTAGCAGGATTAGCTTTTCCATATATTACAATGTATAATGGTATCTCTGTCTAGGAAACTCCTACAAAGTAGATTTTTTGACTTTTTAAAATATTCATTACAAGTACAATTAATGGGTATTGCTGGATTTGTACTAGATATTTAACAAAAGGTACTTTTAAAAAGTAGTCCTCTACCTTCCTTAAGCCTAGAGAAAGCCATTTGCATAAGCATTCAACTGTCATACAGTATCTGAATAGCTCCTTCAATGATGTGTGAGCTTCCTCTCGGAGCTAAGACAAAGGCCTTTGACTGAGAAGGTTTTCCGTTCCTTTAACCTGTCACAGACAAGTGAGATAACTCCTTGGCCTTATCTCCCTTTGTTCCTCTAGTCAGCCAGGCACAGGTTCCAGTGGGAGAAGAGCTGATCCCATAACCAGTATTGAGTGACCACTTAGTAGCTGTTGCTCATTTCCCTGGCCACACCTCTTGAGTGTGCATCTGAGCTCTGTACAGGGGACAAAAGGTTCTGCTATTTTTTATTTAGGTAGAGCGATCCACTGTGGGATTGATTGCAGGAGGGCACACAGGTAATGCAGCAAAAATGGGTAGAGTTACCCCATCAAACCGTTCCCAATTGGTTAGGGAGGTGCTAGGAGTCACCCCACCCACAGGCTAGTGCCATGTATGTGGCACTCTTCAGAACAGAATTGCACCTGTGGAGGCCAAAAGAAGTACTACACTAGCTGTTGGGACTGGTGAGGAGTCATGAAAGGCTGGACAAGCTCCCACTTGCCCTTAGGACAGAAAAATGGACTGCAAGGGTTTGTTAGCTGGCCTCCTGATAAGCTACAGGGGCACTTCATGCTGCTGGAACCTCTTTTCCTGAAGAGTCCAGTTGACTTGTTCCAACTAGACCTGCCCTGTACCCTGCTGGAGGCTTCTGCTGAAGTGAGACTTGAGGCCCAAGTGCTGTTCCTGAGGTCATTGGACCCTTTGCTGTGTCAAAGTGTATTCCCTTCAACATCCTAAAAACCTGGGAAACTAGAAACAAGTTGGTTCCAAAGACATCCAGGCAACTGGGACAAATCTACCAAGTCAATCTGATGAAGGTGCATTGCCACTGGTCCAAAGATTCAGGTTACTCACGCTCAGAGCCTTTCTGCAGCAACATCTATTTCAGTGGGACATTGTGGTATGGGTATCCAGCTTTGTGGAGCCCTGTTCAGCTACAATTTTCAGTCTTGTCACACAGGAGGAATCCAAGGTTAAAAAAAGTGGCTTGGGCTTGATTTTTTGTTAGTAGAAAGGGTGCAAAGGATACTGAGTCGCAGTTCCTTTTCTGCCATCATAAAGGTCCACTCACCAAATTTAAAACTGGGTGATCTGTAGTTTTACAACGGTGAAGACTACTCAGTCTCTGCTGTGGCCAAATTTCCCTAATGGAACTCCGGAGAATTGCCTTTATGTCTGCCCTCCCGATTTAGCTGGGCAAATATATCGTTGTTTTTTACTGCTCGTCACCGCCAGAAAAACCTTGGCGGTAAGGGGCACTAAAACATAAAAATGCCCCACTCACCATGGGAGAGGACTCACTTTGGGGTTATGTTTTTAAAAATATAATAAACTTTGCAACTTTGCTGAGGGCTCTGTCATGTTTAACGGAGCAATACATCAAAGTTACAAAACATTTATCGGAATTACACCTCCTTGACAGTGGTTTCAGTGAATGCAAAATATTTCTGTTGGCTTGACGGGCATTTCTAAATTTGGCTGCTGAGACCATTGCTAGGGTGATAGAGTAAGATGCTCTGCTGTTTTGGCAGAGAACAGCCTGACTGCTTAAATTGGGCCCTCATTCTGAAAATGTTTGACTGCCATTTCACAAGGTAAAACTTTAGACTGGGATGAACCCTGATATCTGAATCAGACCTGCACTTTATGGCATTATGCCTTTACTAGCCCCTAGGTCTCAGGCAAGCAAAACTAAATGACCAAGGTTTGTGCTTATTGCTTTCTAGTGCTATTTTCATTACACATTTAAAAATTCATATCTCTGGTTTTTGATATTGGATTCTTGTCATTATGATGTAATTTTGTTCATTCAATCAATCGCTATTTTTATAATTTGTAGTGGAATATGTATTGTGTTATATTTTCAACTTTTTAACTCTTTGAGTATTTGTAAATGCTTTACTAATTTTCCTAAATTTAACTGGTCTTCTCCCTGCCAAAGCTACCAAAATGGTTTAGTTCAGGTTTAAATTACTGAAACCATTACTGAATCAAACAAGAATAATGACTTTATTGTTACATGTGTTGAACTACTATCCACCCCAACTAACAATCCATTTTCTGGCATTAACGTTTAGCGGTGGGATACAGAACTTGTGTTTAGCAGTACCAATCAACTATCAAGCAATACTTAAATTGAACTGAAATCAAACATTTATTTTTGATTTTAACTGTCATAGGTTCTACATTTTGTTCTAAATTATGATAGATTCCACATTTACACCTTTTAAAATCGAAGGGGACTTGGAGTTAGATCTGCCTGCCCTGCAACTCTAATAGTGGTGCAGATAAAGGCCTATACAGAGAAAGGAAATTGAAGCCGGGGCAAAATACCAGGAAGGGTCATTATAAAAGGTCACTCAAGCACAGATCCATTGTGAGGAGGAAGTAGTGGATGCAGCTCCAGAGGATGAAAGGGCCGGGGACCACCTGTCTCAAAATTAGTCATCTAGTGTACCATCCAGCTCTGGGAACAAAGCAGACTTTGCCAGCATAAGCCATTTTGAAATTGTCATCTGCCCTTTGGAGCTCATTTGAAGCCAAACTGATAGCCTTAGCACTGTAGGAGAAGAAACTTGCACTGGAAGAATAGAGACTTGCTTTGAAGGAGAAGAAGAACCGTTTAGGATGCTTGAGGTCTTTTTCAACCTCAAACACACCTTACTTTATCCTAGCATGTTTCCTTCCTGAGCAACAAGCCCAGCAGGTAATTTCCACAGTGAAGAAACATGTGTCGTACAAATACGAGAGACAGAAACTCTTTACAACGGCGGACTATTCATATTACACTAACATTAAACAGAAGATGTTCTGGCTTTTAGATCCCGGCTTTGTCAGAGAAAGATTCAATATAGACGTATGGAGCTGACCACTATGCTCATCACCTTCAATGGTCATTCCAGCGAATATAATGATCCATAGCTTCTTGAACAATGGCTGGATAAAATGAATTCCCCACCAAAAGATACTAGGCAATAATGCCACCTCGATGGTCATCCTTGCTCACCAACGAATCACAGACAGAATATCGAAGGTCAGAATATCCACCTACAGAAATATTGAAGCAAGAATATCGAAGTCAAGAATATCTACATCCTATCTAAATTATGGTAAGTACAAAAATATCAAAACAAATATCGATGTCAAAAATATCGTTGTTAAAAGTATCCTTTTTTATTTCAGTTAAAAATATAATATACATTAGGTAAATAATAAATATAATATAATTAAAATAAACATAGTTAAAAATATTTCAAAATGTTTAAAAATTATAAGTTATATATATAATGTAAAAATAAATGAAACCTATACATATAGGGGCCGATTCCGATTCGGTAAAATCCTGCCCCTATCGCCGTACGGAGCATTTTTCCCATACGAATCGTATCCCGAACCGTCCCGTACGTACGATGTAGTACGATGTGCACCCAAAGCAGTTCTCCGTATGAATCGTACCAAGGACTGTACGACTCAAGAATCCATAAGGATCGCATTCGGAACATGCAGCACGCGATGTCCGTACGTATCGAAGCATCATTTTCCGACCCAGCAAGTACGAATCGTCTGGACAACACTCCGTATGACTCTCTTGATACGGGAGCTGAAAACATCTGGAAAAGCAGATTTTGACTCAAAATGCTGCGAAACGGCCCCCCCCGAGTATGGTGCGTACACCCCATGATTGCAGGGGTACGGTGCATCGGGGTATGGTGCGTACACCCATGGAATTCAGGGGTACGGTGCATATGTCCCGTGCGTACACCCCATGATTGTGGGTGTACAGTGTGTAGGGGTACGGTTCATACCCCCCAAGGCCGTATGTGTATGGTGCGTACACCTCGTGCGTACGCCCCTTGAGTTTAGGTTACGATGCATATGTTAATGTGTGGCTCTCCGTACCAATTGCTTCTAGGTGGCGTTTTCCGTATGAATTGCGTGCTCAATCCCCAGTCCAGATTGTACTTGTCATACAGCATGTTTATGATTTATACAGTTCACTGTGAGGTTCTATGTCGTATGGATTTAACCTCGTGTTTCGTACGGTTCGCAATGATTCAGACTTATTTTTTACCTACTCGATCGTACTACGCGATTCGGACGGAATTGTATGATTCGGACGGAAACGGCTACAAATGCGAATCGTCGTACGGATTTGTTTCCTCAATCGGAATCGACCCCATAATATATAATATGTATACTTACTTATTAATATGTATAATAATTATTTTAATAATGTATACATTGTTAATAAATATCTTATAAATTATAAATACATCTATACACATAAAACAATAATATAAATGCAAATGAATATAAATATATATAACACATTTTAAAAAGTAACATTATTTTTAATATATTTTTTTAATTAATTATTTACTACATTAACTAAAATAATACAAATAATGTTAGATAGCGGAGGGAATACAATTATTATTCCAACTCCAAACAGTGCAACAGTAGGGAAAGTGTTGGATAGCGTCAGGATAAAAATTACTATTCCAACTCCAAACAGTGGAACAGTAAGGAAAGTGTTGGATAGCCAAGGGGTAAAAATTAATATTTCCACTCCAGTGAGTGCAACAGTAGGGAAAGTGTTGGATAGCGTAGGGGTTAAAATTACTGTTCCCATTCCAGTGAGTAAAACAGTAGGGAAAGTGTTGGATAGAGAGGGGTACACATTACTATTCCCACTCCAGTAAGTGAAACATTAGGGAAGGTTTTGGATAGTGTAGGGGTAAAGATGACTATTCCCACTCTAGTGAGTGCAACAGTAGGGAAAGTGTTGGATAGCTTAGGGGTAAAAACTACTATTCGCACTCAAGTGAGTGCATAAGTTGGGAAAGTGTTGGATAGCGTAGGGGTTAAAATTACTATTCCAACTACAGTGAGAATAACAGTGTCGAAAATGTAGGATAGCGTAGGGAATAAATTAACATACTTATTATTTACACATAATTGCTGTAAAATAAATAGCTGTTAAATAAATAATCTAATAATCAATAAAAAAAATGAATCATGAACACGAACAAAATTGAATTAATATTTACCTAAATAACATTAAATTACTTTCCATCATATTCCCCAATAAACACACAACCCGCTACACATAAAAAAGTAACACAATTATTTTAATTATCAATTAATCAATTAATAAAAATTAATTACCAATGACAAATTAACTAACAAAAAATGTATAATCAATACCAATTAAGAAACATGTATAATTACTTTATTATAATAAATTACTTCCCACCCGAATCCCCTATAAACCCACAACACACCAAACATTAAAATATAACACAATTAATTCAATTATCAATTAATTACCAATCAATAAAACATTTACAATAAATTAATTAACAATAACCATAAATCAAAAATGAAATACATTAATTATAATTAATATGATACATTAATCAATTAATACAAATTAATTACCAATTAATAATTAATTAACAATAAATAAATAGTAATACATAAAAACATAATAATTAATTAATTTTGATGTAATTACTTCCCACCCTATTCCCCTATAAAGCCACAACCCGCTCTGAGACTAAAACGCAAAATGTACATTTTTTTTTTACTAATTTCTAAACATTTAATACATATATTTAAACATAATAAAAATACATAAAAAAAGTTAAACATACATATAAAATACATACTAAAATACATAACACTAACTTAAATATTGATATTAACAATGATATTTTTGCTAACGATATTACTTACTTCGATATAAAAAAACAATATTACTTACCTTAAGGTCGATATTCTAGTCACCGATTTTCTTGACATTGATATTCTGTTCCTACAATATTAACACATTGATATTAGTGTAGGTCAATATAAAAAAATCGATATTTTCACTGTGTACCCTCACCAACAATAGGGAGGAGCGCCCTCACTTAAAACAAGTGACTCAGAAATGGGTGGTGGAGACCGAGGTCCACACTGGTCTTCCCATGTCTCCAGGGACGAACCCTGCTCACTGCTGAAATCTTTACTCTTCTGGTGGATCTGAAATGTCCACCGCCATTTGTACTTCTCAAATGTTATGACAGGAGAGGGATATTTCATCCTTCCTTTTCCACTTATGACATCTTCCAACATTTTTGGGGACATATTATTCTATAAATGAATATGCCATTAGAGGTCTGAAAGTAAGTACAAAATAGCTCAGAATAATATGACACATAAAAAGTTGATAGACGGAATGTTGAACATTGTCAAACATTCACCTCCAGTCACAGATCTGGGTTTAATCCATCATTATTTTGCTCACCACACCACCCCAGTTCAGACATAGCCATATGCAAATCAGTCTTGAACCTGTGCCTCATGGGAATTGCAGACCAAACTGACAGGCCATGTCTTCCCTGGACAGGAATCAAGCATCCTAGGACCGGTTTCGGGCTTTCAGCCCTCATCAGCCAGGATAACTTGACTCCAGTGGCATAGTGAGCAGGGGACCCACGTCTGGGCATACCCTTCCCACTTAGGGTGAAAATGCGACACAAAAAGTTGATGGACGGAATGTTGAACATTGTCAAACATTCACCCCCAGTCACAGATCTGGGTGTAATCCATCACTATTTTTCTCAGAACGCCATCCCAGTTCAGACATAGCCATATGCAAATCACTCTTGACCCTGTGCCTCATGGGAACAGTCCAGACCGAACTGCCAGGCCATATCTTCCCTGGACAGGAATCAAGCATCCTAGGACCGGTTTCGGGCTTTCAGCCCTCATCAGCCAGGTTAGCTTGACTCGTGGCACAGTGAGCAAATAAAAGATGATTTAGGCCCAGATCTCTGCACTGGGGTGAATGTATATTTACAACAAGGGGTGGTGAGGGACAGAGTCTCTGAATTAAGCAGAATACTCTCACCCAGTCAAAAGATCAGGGCTAGATCCAACACCGTTTTTTAGCTCATTGCACCATCCCAGTTTCAGAACCTGGCTGTATGCAAATTAGTCTGTTCCTGTCCCAGTGCATGATGGGAACAGGGCAAACCAAACTACAAAAGCCAATTCTTACACTGGGAAGGAAACAAGCTTCCGGGGACCGGTTTCTGGCATTACAGCCGTCTTCGGCCCGGCTTACTTGAATCCTGATGGTGCAATGAGCAAGGGACTCATGTCTGAGTATACCCTTCCACGCTTAGGGTGGACAAAAATATTTACAACAAGGGGTGGTGAGGGACAGAGTCTCTGAATTAAGCAGAATACTCTCACCCAGTCAAAAGATCAGGGCTAGATCCAACACCGTTTTTTAGCTCATTGCACCATCCCAGTTTCAGAACCTGGCTGTATGCAAATTAGTCTGTTCCTGTCCCAGTGCATGATGGGAACAGGGCAAACCAAACTACAAAAGCCAATTCTTACACTGGGAAGGAAACAAGCTTCCGGGGACCGGTTTCTGGCATTACAGCCGTCTTCGGCCCGGCTTGCTTGAATCCTGATGGTGCAATGAGCAAGGGACTCATGTCTGAGTATACCCTTCCACGCTTAGGGTGGACAAAAATATTTACAACAAGGGGTGGTGAGGGACAGAGTCTCTGAATTAAGCAGAATACTCTCACCCAGTCAAAAGATCAGGGCTAGATCCAACACCGTTTTTTGGCTCATTGCACCATCCCAGTTTCAGAACCTGGCTGTATGCAAATTAGTCTGTTCCTGTCCCAGTGCATGATGGGAACAGGGCAAACCAAACTACAAAAGCCAATTCTTACACTGGGAAGGAAACAAGCTTCCGGGGACCGGTTTCTGGCATTACAGCCGTCTTCGGCCCGGCTTGCTTGAATCCTGATGGTGCAATGAGCAAGGGACTCATGTCTGAGTATACCCTTCCACGCTTAGGGTGGACAAAAATGTTTACAACAAGGGGTGGTGAGGGACAGAGTCTCTGAATTAAGCAGAATACTCTCACCCAGTCAAAAGATCAGGGCTAGATCCAACACCGTTTTTTAGCTCATTGCACCATTCCAGTTTCAGAACCTGGCTCTATGCAAATTAGTCTGTTCCTGTCCCAGTGCATGATGGGAACATGGCAAACCAAACTACAAAAGCCAATTCTTACACTGGGAAGGAAACAAGCTTCCGGGGACCGGTTTCTGGCATTACAGCCGTCTTCGGCCCGGCTTGCTTGAATCCTGATGGTGCAATGAGCAAGGGACTCATGTCTGAGTATACCCTTCCACGCTTAAGGTGGACAAAAATATTTACAACAAGGGGTGGTGAGGGACAGAGTCTCTGAATTAAGCAGAATACTCTCACCCAGTCAAAAGATCAGGGCTAGATCCAACACCGTTTTTTAGCTCATTGCACCATCCCAGTTTCAGAACCTGGCTGTATGCAAATTAGTCTGTTCCTGTCCCAGTGCATGATGGGAACAGTGCAAACCAAACTACAAAAGCCAATTCTTACACTGGGAAGGAAACAAGCTTCCCGGGACCGGTTTCTGGCATTACAGCCGTCTTCGGCCCGGCTTGCTTGAATCCTGATGGTGCAATGGGGTGAATGTATGACATTGTTCTGCTTTCTGTCCATCAATTGTTATTTTTGCATTTGTTACCCGTGAGACGGATATGCTCAGACGTGAGTGCCGTGCTCGCCATGCCACTAGAATCAAGCTATCCTAGCTGATGAGGTCTGAAAGCCCGAAACCGGTCCTAGGATGCTTGTTTCCAGTCCAGGGAGGACCTGGTCTGGCAATTCGGCTGGACTGTTCCCATGGGGCAAAGGGTTAAGACTGATTTGCTTATGGCTGGGTTCAAACTGGAATGGCACAGTGAGCAAAAAAACAATAGATTTAGGACAAGATCTTTGTACTGGGGTGAATGTATGACATTGTTGTGAATTCTATCCATTAACTGTTGTTTTTGCATTTCTCACCCCGAGTCCTAGGATGTTTGGTTCCAGTCCAGGGAGGACTTGGCTTGGTGTTTCGGGCTGGACTGTTCCCATGGGGCTCAGGGTCAAGACTGATCTACATATGGCTGGGTTCAAACTGGAATTGCATTTTGAGCAAAAAAACGATGGATTTAGGCCCAGATATCTGTACTGGGGTGAATGCATGACATGGTTCTGCATTCTGTCCATCAACTGTTGTTTTTGCATTTGTCACCCCGAGTGGGACAGGTATACTCAGACGTGAGTTCCGTGCTCTCCATGCCACTGGAATTAAGCTATCCTGGATGATGAGGGCTGAAAGCCCGAAACCAGTCCTAGGAGGATTGTTTCCAGTCCACGGAGGAACTGGCTTGGCAGTTTGGGCTGCACTGTTCCCATGTAGCACAGGGTCAAGACTGATTTGCATATGGCTGGATTCAAACTGGAATGGCATGGTGTTCAAAACAATGATGGATTTAGGCCCAGATCTCTCTACTGGGGTGAATGTATGACATTGTTCTGCATTCTGTCCATCAACTGTTGTTTTTGCATTAGAATATTATGAAGCATCATTAATGTCATCACACATACAACACCCTTAGGTGAAGCAAGCTTGAGTTATGTGAAACATTTACCCTATACAATACACTTCATTTGTAGCCAAGTCCATATTAACAATCAACCACAGATAGAACAGTATCCTCAAGTGCACAGTGTGTTCAATATATTTACAGTTGTTCAGATAAATCTAAATTCTTCCAGATACTAAACTTCTGTTACATAACCAATGTTCTACTACATATATCCTTTACCTGTATCAAACCCTTCACAGTAACCTAACCTACAGTGAGAAATGAAGTGGATATGAGAAGAAAAGTGGGTACTGTAAATAGTGTTTACCCTATAGAGAGAGTTTCTTCTATAGCCACTGTTTCCAGACAGTTAAACTCTCATAAGAAAAACACCACAGTTTATTAAAAAAGTATCCACTAAGAATAGTGTTCACTCTATGCAAAGCTTGTCCAGGGAGACACTATTCATTAAAAACTATCAATGTCTTTAGGTGCTACGGTCGTACTGACTGCGGCCTTTATACTGTGGTGAACATTTTACAGATATTTCATCATCTGATGTTAATCAAGCACATGTTCATAGGTTAGAACCTTGTGCACACACTATTCTGTCTTATGAAGAAATGTTCATGGTGAGTAATTTCTAGAAAAATCAACAAGGCTGGTAGCAATATTTAGTATCTACCATGTAAAATCTTTGCCCTATTGGAAACTTGTTTTACTGAATTAAGAAACCTGTTTTGAACATACGGACACAAGTCATCAACTGTCACCTGCACAGAGTTACTCCTGCATACTACACATTAGACTGTACCACTGCTTGGCTGAATGCCTAACGCATTCCCCAAGTACAAAAACATTGACTGGGTTATCATACTTCTAGTAGTTGACATCATTATAAGTTTATAAGAACTCATGTGTCAGCAGAGAGATTAAATAAGCAGAAGCTTCTATCGAAATGATTGGCGGAGTGGACACAGATTCATAGTATGATTCCAGATAGGCTAAACTATTTCCTAGACTTTAGCAGGTGAAACTCAATAGTTTGGAAGGTTAGGGAACTGCATACATTCTACATATTGACCATACCACTGCTTATCTGAATGCCCGACTCATTCTCTAAGTGCATAAACAGTGACCGGGTTCTCATACTGCTAGTACTTGACATCAGGATAACGTTATAAGCACTTATGTGTCAGTAGAGAGATTAAATACCCATATGCTTCTGTCAGGATGTTTGTAGGAATGGACACAGAATCACAGTGTAATTCCAGACAGCCAAGACTATTCCCTAGAAAATTGTGTCACAAATTTAAACTATACCTCTGTAGATACTTATAAAAACAACTCTCATCACTAATACATTAACTCAACATATACATTTCCAATTTCAAATAAACACAGAGATTATGCACTATAATTCCAATGTACATATGCACACATTAAAACAATCAGTCATAATCAGCAATCCCTATTGCAAAAGACACATAATAATATACAAATTGAATATTAAACAAAATGTAAACACATTACAAAAACAAAGGCACCACTTAGAACACCTCACACTCTGCTTTCAAATTGATTGTAGATTATGAAGTATCTGAATCACACACCAGATTTTCTTATGCACACAATGAATGTAGTGCACTGCTCTTAGTAAAACCAAAAAATGGCAAACCTCTCATTCTGCACACATATAAATGTAAATATCAAATCACATTACTTCCCAGATTAATTCAAAGTCTAACACACTTTTCTATTGGTTACACATATCAAAACTTGCCAACTGACCTCTAACTGAACCCAAAATGCTTCTGGAATTTTCTGAAGTCGCACCTGGTCCATGCACCATTAGTGAAGAAACCGGGTGTCCACGTGCGACCTCAAAAGTGTATGACAAATAGGTTTTTTTTGTTCATACCATACTACTTTTAACTATAGCAGTGGCTTGGGAAATATCGCTGCAATTACATATTACTGTAATATTATTAAGAAATACACATTTTAATGCCAAGCTTTACTTCAAACCCTACCCCCATTCTGCTTAATGCTGTTACCATTGTAACAGTTCATGGAACACTCAACTGAAGACACAGGTCACAAGTTTAGCACACTGTGTTGCAAATTCAAACAGCAAGTGTGCTTGACTTTCAAACAGTTGTTTCTAACCAATAAGAAACATGCTTTTTAAACACAGAAACATGCACCCTATTTTTCAGTGTATATTGTTCTCAATCAGCCAATCATTTCTCTTCTTTTTTTTAAACTGCATCTTGTCCACCATTTTAGAAACATCTTATTTTACAAACTACATACTTCACCTACAGACATCTTCTGAGTGCATCCAGTATTCCCATCAAGATGCTTAGAGTGTGGATTGTGGGACACAGATATATTTCCTGGTGCAAAAGGTATGCTGAAAGCAGGGGTATTGACAAAGACCTAGCTTTGCAAAATGTAGACATTAAATGGATTGGACAGAGAGGATCAAAGTGGCACCAATTGATGCCATTGGTTAAATCCTTTTTGCATCCCCAACACCCTGACCTCAAAATTGTGCACTGTGGTGGCAATGACCTAGGCACTTTGACTGGGGTAGGTCTAGAAATGCTAATGAAGGACACCTTTGCAGAATTGATGTTACTTTTCCCCCAAACTGCCTTTGGCTCCTCTAACATTTGCCAAAGACAGAAATAGAAATGGTCCAATGAATTTTGCCCACAAATTGAGAAAGCTAGAAAACATGTCAATAAAGCTCTTTCTGCTTATCTCAGGGATTATAGGATGTTGTCCATTTAAAAGAACAATCTGCGTTTTAATATGGATGGCATCCACAAGACAGATGGTGTACATTTCACTCAACAACTTCAGACTCTGCATAGGTACTTACTTGTAGGTACCAAAATCTCCCAATAAACACAAGGGCTCTTTTCAGAGCCACCCAAGATCTAAACATATAAGCTAGATTCTTATTTAAAACATATTACTTGTTTTTTGCCTGGAGTCGCTCACCCAATGCGGTTTGGAGTCGTGCACCCAGTGCGTCCACACCAGGAGGCTGTGCTGGGAGATGCCCACTCAGCACGTTTTGGAGTCACGCACCCAGCGGGTTCACACCAGGGGGCGCACTTGGAGCCGTGCACCCAGCGCGTTCACTCCAGTGGGCCACGTTGGGAGCCGCACACCCAGCGCGTGTTTGAGTAATGCACCCAGCGTGTTCACACCAGGGGGCCATGCTGGGAGGCACGCACCCAGCGTATTCACACCAGGGGGCCACACTGAACGTCGTGCTGGAGTCACGACTCCAACTTTTTCCATAAAAAAATTGGCTCCTACCACTAATTTCTATTTGCCTCGGTGACCCCATCCCCCGGGGCCTATAAACAATGTTGGGGACCGTGGTGGGATGCCCTAATACCCCCACGGTTCCCAAGCTCCCCGCATCCTCCGGGAGCCGGCATTGCTTTTCCACACGGGGAGCTGCTAACATGCAGCTCCTTGTGTGGAAAAGCAAACAGCTTTGGATTTTCTTCCAAAATTCAAAGCAGAGTTTGCTACCGTAGGGCGGGAGACATGCTCCAGTGGGAGACATGCTGCCGCCCTACTGTAGCAAACATCAGTGTCCCGGGGGTGGGCACCGCGGGACAATGCAGGAGCTGGACCTGGGGGGTGGCAGTCCCCAGGGCCATCGAAGGCTCCAGGAGGGGGGCCCCGCAGCCCCCCTCACAACAATTCAAAAGGCCCGGGGTGACAATCCCTGGGATGGCAGGGGGGCCGTGAGCCGCCGCTGATATTTTTAGAAAAGCCCCGGGGTGGCGGTCCTCGGGAATTGGCGGCCTTGGAGGCCCTTACCCATTTAAAAATAAAACCCGGGGGTGACATTCCCCGGGGCTGGGTGGCTGCTGTGTCTGCCTCCCTAAATATTTTTAGAAACCCCTGGGGGTTGGCGGTGATGTCATCAGTGATTTCATTTGAGATGTCTTCAGTGATGTCATTAGTGATGTCACTCATGCATGTCATGAATGATGTAATATGTGACGTCATCAGCAGTGCAATGCGAGGGCACGAGTTATAGTTAGCTCAACTAACTATAACAGCAGAATTTCTATTGTTTTGTATGAATGAAATGTCCAACTAACAATTACCTCCCTAAAAACTATGTTTTTTTAAAATGCTAATTCCTAACTATAACGTCTGTAAAACCTATGGTTTTTTAAGTGAATTTCAAAGGTTTTGTAAATGCTAATTTCCAATTATAATGTTCATTAAGCATATCTTTGTTTTCTGTCCTTTTTAATTATCATCCCATACTCAACCTGGTAAAACTGCAAATCTCTCCGCTCCTCAATCGATACCTTCCGCTAACAAAATCGCACACAAACCAGAGCGACAACTAACGTTAATGATATACAAACTAGGCGTTCCTGTGCAAAAAAAACACGAAAACACCACTTCCCCATATTTTCAACAACCAGCCAAATATGCAATGCTACCTAAAAACAGGCAATAGCCCCACTTACCAGTAACAAATTAACATGAACCTTTAACTTACGTAAGGACTTCAACTATCTACTGCGTGAATTACACCCCACTCACAACCACATCTAAAGACCAACACGTGATAGAGGTACTAATCATGCAGCTCTGATACCCAACAAGGCCACAACACCCAGCGCCACCACCACCAGAACGTCCGCCCGGACCACTCCCCCGCTACTACCACTGAGGCAGCACGAAACAGGACAACAGACCTTCCCAAAATACCATATACCCTCAACCGCACAACAGCTGAATGTTCGGAGATGTGTCAACCAACTATGTGTGAAGGAGGCAAGTCGCCCATCAACAATAATTCACCCAATCCCAAGTGTACCGGTGATGTGCTGCACAGACCTCACTATGCAAAGCACAAACTTCTCCATGTGGAGATAGAGTATTGATACGTGTAGTGTACTGCTCAGTGGATGCAACTATATTACCTCAGACAGTGTGGAAGATCTCAGTCTGTAACCCTTGAAGAATCACCCCCAAACTTTCAACATAGGAGTTGATATCAATAAATTGGAAATGTATTTGCAAAATGAGTCAGGATTGTCCACTGAAATGTAGTGGTTATATATATATAGAATGTGTTCAGTCACTTAAAGGTTTTAGAGTGGTAAATGTGTTTTTGTAAAATGTATGGTTTTACATTTTGTGTCTAGAATCACACTGAGCGTGTGTGTATTTATTTATTTTTTTAAAGTTTTTATTGACAGAGATTTACAACCAAACAATGCAGTCATGGCATCAATACATCAAAAAAGTAAATTTGAAAAACAATCATGTTAATTACGTTTTTTAAAGATAAACAAAGCAAAAGAAAGGACACGGGAAAGAAACACAACGATACCCCTCCACAGACAGGAAATTTTAAAAAGAATAAGAAAAAACATCCAATCATTTCAATGAATCCAATCATCAACCGGTGCCCAAATCCTAGATGCCATCTGTCTCCTCCTCCTACCCTTAAGAGAGAAAACTGAAAGTTCAAGCCTATGAATAGCTAATAATCTAGCTCGCCAATTCTGAGAAAGTCGAGGCTTCAGAGGATAACCATTGAGAGGTTATACACAACCGAATCTGGGACATAGATATAAACTGTAAAGCTGATTCATAACGCGTATTTCTAACGACTTCTCTGTTCCTAAAATCACAACCAAATATCACCAATTCTGGAGTCAGAGTGCACCTAATCTTAAGCGTAGTATTAATGAAACATTCGATATCTGTCAAGAAACTAAAGAGGGACGGACACGAATAAAATATATGAATAATATCAGCCACGAATAGCCCACACCTTGGACAAGAATTTCCCTTTCTACTACCCCATTTTGAAATTTTTGCCGGTGTATAATATAAATCCAACATTGCCATATAGCTTTGGGTTCTGAGGGTTCCAGAGACCATAACCTCACTGGCAAGCTCTAGCACTGGCGTTAAGTCAATGCCAATCTTTCCGAGCTTACCTTACCATTTAGTACTCTGGGCTAGCAAATCATCAGGGAGAACAGACAGTATATATTGATACACCATACCTATTCTACCTCTTTTCTGAATCAATTCTATGATAGGCAATTTGTCTGACATAGAAGGTACAACCTTTAGATGGTTATAAACAAAGCTTTGGATCTGTAAATATTTTAAAAAGTTGCGTGATAACAACTGAAATTTGTCCTTTATGAAAACATAAGGTAACACTTGCCCATCCCCAACTAAATCTCCTATTACCCGCACTCCCTGCGATTTCCATCTAAACATAGTTTTACCCTGAAATATTCCAGGCAGAAGTCGAGCGGATTTGAGAGGGGTATTTATATTAATATTATGGATACCTAATTTCCGCCTGATTTACTGCCAGATGGTAAACACAGCTATGATGACCTTAAATCTAGTTCTTTTATAATAACTTGGCTCCATCACCTTACCCTTAGCCGCTTCCCCAAACCTATCTTAAAAATAGTCGGACGATTGCATAATGGCACTACAGCTTTATCTCCAAGTAGTGGTACTCCCAGTGACTGAGCCATCACTGCCCAGTAGTACAAGGCCAAATTTGGTACCGGCCAACCCCCACGATCCTGCGGAAGACACATCCACTTAGCTGCCCTGCGGGAACGTCTGTACCCCCACAAAAAACTATAACAAACCCTATCCGCCTTAATCAAACTGCTTTGAGAGAATTCTAAGGAGATAGTCCTAAATAAATATAAAAACTTAGGGAGTATTAACATTTTAAGGACACTGCATCGTCCATACAGAGAGAGGTGAAGATGATCTAACCGCTCTAGTTTAGTATTAGCAGCCTCTACATCCGGAAGAATGTTTAAATCCGGAATGGTTTCGACTGCAGCAGTTATACAAACCCCTAAATATGTGGCTTCTGTGACAACTGGGGCGTCCGAGAATGGCATATCGGGTGTCTGAACCACCTGGGGTTTGGATACATTTAACTTGTACCCTGACACCGCCCCAAATTGCTCAGCCAGATCCTTAAGTGCACTAACTGCAGAAGAAACATCAGATGTTAAAACAACTATGTCGTCTGCATATGCCAATGTACGATAGATTGTATTGCCAGCCCTGATCACCCTCTATTCTACTCAGGAATGGATCAATATATAGGGCAAACAGCAAGGGTGAACACGGGCACCCCTGCCGCGTGCCCCTACTTATGGAAAAGGAGTTAGTCTGTTGGCCAGAGATGCGAAGTGTAGCTTTTGGGGAGGAATACAGCGCCTGAATCGCCTGTAGACATTCAGTAGTAAATCCCTTCCACTGGAGCACGGCCCAAAAGAACCCCCAGGAGACCCTGTTGAACACCTTATTGGCGTCCAACAGGATCACCCCGAGGGGAGAGGCCATGACCTGTGCCCAATCTAATAATGCTATGACACGTCTAACGTGGTCTGCAGTGTCCCGCCCCAGAATAAATCTGTGCTGGTGAAAGGAGACCAAAGGCGTAATCACCTGTGCTAGTCTGGCTGCTAGAATTTTTTAATACATTTTTGAATCACTATTAATTAGTGATATCGGTCGAAAAGATGATGGTAACAACTCTGGTTTACCCTTTTTTTTAAACAAAACTATAGTAGTATCTTGCCATAATTCCGGCACTATACCCTTCTGCGCGCTCTAAGTACTTTAAGCAAATCTTGTCGAACCTCACCTAAAAATGCCTTATAGAACTCAAGTTGCACCGTATCAGGGCCACAGGCCTTACCATTTGCTAGAGACTTCACCACAAACTCCACCTCATCCCATTGAATAGGAGCGGACAAAGCTTCACACCGCGCCTGATACAACTTTGGGGTATCCACCCCTGATAAAAAAATCCTTCACTACTGTCTCTATCCGAGGCCTAAGGACATCCTCCTTATACAGATTGGTATAATAGTTTAAGAACACCTCATTTATACCCTCCTGAGTGTCATGCACTACCCCCATTTGATCTTGAATTTTTATAACACGACTCTGTACACTACGCTGGTGGAGTCTCTTGGCAAGAACCCTGCCGGAGTTCTCACCGAACTCAAACATCTCTGTACGATATTGCAAATATTTCGAAGCGAGGTCCTGTCCAAAAGACTCCACCAGCCCAGCCTTTATTATTGCTACCTCCTGTTGACCAGATTCTATATTATGGCCCTGATTGATTTTACTTCCGCATCCCTTAGCTCTTTCATTCGTCTCTTGAGCTGCTCTTGATCTGACTTCCACCTGTATGAGGAGAAGCTCTCCACACAAACCCGCTTTCAAAGTGTCCCACACTATCTGATCGGTTGCAGTGCCCCTATTAATTTTTTTAAATTCAACTAGCCATTTCCGAATAAGGGCACAATAAGCCTCATCAAATAATAGCTTTCTTTCAAATGTCCACTCCTGAGGAGGTTTTCTAGTCCGCGGCCACGGACATTCAGCTATCAACGGATTAGGATCCGAAAGGATCCGGGGAGGAGAACAAATAGAAGAGACAGCTGCCACCTGCTCAGAAAGAAAAACATAATCTAGCCTAACATATTTATTGTGGGGAGCTGAGTAATATGTATAACCATCATCCGATTTATTTTGCAAAAACCATAAATCTATATCTCCATGCTCTTGAAGTAACATCTGAAGTGCTTTAAACACCTTTGGCTTCCTACCAACATAATTGCAATCCTTAGTAAGATTAAAATCACTTGTTGAATTAATATTCATATCGCCACAGAAAAAGAGTGGACTCGGACAGTTAGCTAATTCAATGTTTAAGTAGTTGACCACCTCAGAATCATCTATATTAGAGCCATAAACAGTACAGACCGTTAATGACCTACCACCAATTAACAATTCAGCAATGGCCCATCTACCCATTCGATCTTCTCGAGCCCTTTTACAGGCCCCCACTCCCAGCTTCATCAGGATAGCCACTCCTCTTATCATTGAAGACTGTTTAGAACATACTATCAATTGAAACCCTGGCAGCTTCAGGCAATCCCGCCTTCCGCATGGTATATGCGTCTCCAGTATGCATAAAATGTCGAGATGCATAGTTTGCACTATTTTAGAGAATAAGGCCCGCTTCTTAGCATCATTGAGGCCGCATACATTCTATGTACCTATAAAAAGTTTATCCTGCCCCATCAGAGCTATCCATGCTCAGCCGACTTTGTAACTTTGCCAATTTTTCGAATATACCACAAAATAAACATACAATCATTTGATCAAACTTTAATGCCATTTCTGCTGACTTTCAAAGCCTTGCTTATTCTTGTCCCTGCCTCACACCCCCCTGCACCTACCCCCTTCCCTACCCCTGACTACCCACCCAGACAACCCCCCCCATTCACCACCCCATCCCTTACAACACCCTTAAGTCGCAACAGGACTGATGTCCTTGTGATGAAAAGAGCTGGTGACTCTCTCCCACACGGGTTCTTTCACCCAATCAAAACAAACAGAAAAACAAGAAAGGGAAGGACTAAGGACAAAAGCACTAGATATTAACTGCTAAGGGAAAAAAAATATTTTTTGACATGAATCCAAAAAAAAACCCAGAAAACACAGCCCAAAATATTATTATCCAAACACACTGCTAGTGCTTGCCTCATCTTCCTCCCTCTCTACCTAATAAGAAAAAAGCTAAAGCACCCATAAGGCAGCTACTCCCCAAAGCACTACAACAGATTATATCGTAGAAGGGAATTCCTTAGCCTGTATTTCAGAAGAAAAGAATTTTGTCTGACCTTGATGAATAATTTTTAGCTTAGAAGGGAACAACAAAAAAGCCTGCGCCCCTTTCGCCTGAAAGGGGGCGATCAGCTGACGGAGCTGCCACCTCCGTTCCACTGTCGCAGGACAAAAATCAGGCCGAACAAAAAAATCACAGCCCTTACCGCGCCTTTTCCTATCCGGCCTTGCTAGGTCATACAACATTTCCCTTGCTAAAAAGTTATTAAGGCAAATCAAGATTGCACGAGGCTTATCCCCAGTCTTTTGCTGCTGTTTGAAAGGGAATCGATGAGCACGGAGAACCTCCGGCTGCCAATCCCACTGTGAGATTTCTAGAAATGCCTCTCTGAAAAGTTCCACCACAAATTGGCTTACGTCTTCCCCTTCACAGCCTTCTGGAACACCTAAAATGCTAAGATTATTTCTTCTCACTCTATTTTCCAAGTCAGTTAATTTCCATAACATGTCCTGCTTCTGCGCCCCAATCAAATCAGTAGCGCTCTTCTGTGCAGCAAGAGAATCTTCCAAACTGGAAATCCTTTTCTCCACTTCCCCGATTCTAGATGCTATCTCCGTGCATGTTTTTGCGACCCTCCGGACAGAATTCTGGACTCTTCGGCAGACCCCCTGAGTACGGGCATTCTCTTGACGCGATTCCTAGTGATATGCAATAATCTTTTGATAGATAAGTGTAAGCGTGATCTCAGAGGGTGGTATATCAGACTCTTGAGCCTGCTTTAAAGTTACTGCAACTAACTAATTTATCCAAAAATGAAGATCCATGTGTCTCTGAATCCTCTCCCACAGGACCCCGAAGTCTCTGCCCAGCCCCTTTTCAAACTGTGAGGGGTGCCGAATACCCAACCCACTGCTCAAGATATCATTCTGCCTCCACTCACCAATGTTGCTACCATCGTCTGTCCAGTCAGGCTTAAACTCGTCCCCATCCAGAGATGACCCAGTATGCTCAGAGAGGGAAAACACATTTTCACCTTCTAGTTCCTTAGAGAGCTGGTTAGCAATATCGATACCTTGATTAGCAGCTTCACTCGTTTTATCCGCAGATATACTGGCGACAGGCGTGCAAACCAAGCCTAGAGCTTCATCTCCTGTTTGAACTGCATTTCCCAAAATGCAGTTCACCGGGTTGCTAAAATCAATACCGGAATCCACTCTTAAAAGATTTTGTAGAAGACTATCTATCGAGTTCACCTGCCCAGGCACCCCAGGAATCTTCAAAGTTTTATCCTGGACTGATGGTGCACTACCATCATTACCAAGACACCTGACATAGGAATCACAATCGTAGGTGCCACCCCATTCTCTACTGCAGTGCCTATCAACAAATCCTCAGAAGCTTGGCCAGCATGAGTAGCTTCTACAGCATAGTTTTTAGATTTGGCGTTTAGCTGATTAAACAAAGCAGGTACTGTCTTCACGCTACCTCTCGAGTCGGTGCCATTGCGAGCCGATCCTGCCTTCTTCTCACTGCTGCCGTTTCCCTTCGTGAGGCTCCCTAAGTCGCTCCCTCCCTCTCGTCCATGCTAAGAAGCAGCGGCTGCAGCTGCAGCGGAACGTTCTCTCGCCGCTAATGCTGCCTTGGAGATAACCTTTGGCTCCATACTGAAGCCGCCGATGCACTGGAAGGTTGGGACCGCACACCACGCTGACAAACGGAACAGCCGATATCCGCTGCATATGCCAGAAGCCGGAGAGCAGGTAATCAATCTTTGCATCTCATCTCAGTCAGTAGACATATTGCAACTGTAGAGACCGCCGGAGAAACTGCTTGGGAAGCCGCCTAGGATGCCCGCAAACTCGGGTGGAGACTCCATGTGAGAGACCGCCAGCTCACACAGCCGATCGTGCGGCCGCCATCTTGTCCCCCTCTGTGTGTGTAAATTAAGGAATTATACTTGCACCTTTTTCCATAGTCTCCCCTGTCTCTCCTCACAGTCTACCTCTCTCTGCTTATACTGTCACCTCTGTTCTGATGTTTCCCCTCTTTCCTTATTTTCACTTGTCTTCCTCATAGTGCTGATTGTTCTCATAGTCCCTCCTGTCCTCTTTGTCCCTCTCTGTCCTCATTGTCTCCTCTGATTCCTAATCACCCCCCTCTTTTTATACTCACTCTTCTGATCTCTTAATCCTCCCTTTGTCATCATATTTCTGTTTTCTACACATTTTTGTCTCTCTCTCTCTTTATATTCCTTATTTTTTTCTCATATATTCTTATTTCCTTATATTCTCGTTTTCTTCTTATTCTTGATCTTCTTTGTACATACTTCACATTCTTTTCTTTTCTTTTTCTTTCTCTTCTCATACTCTCCTCTCTCTGCTCTCACTTCTCTTCTCTTTTCTTATACTCCTGATTCTGTCCTGATATTCTACACTTTTCTTATTGTCATATTCCTCTCATCATTCTCACCCCTGTCCTTATACTTCCTCCTGTTTTCATATTTTCTCTTTTCTCTTACTTTTCCTTGTCTCCTCATACTATTCCATTTTACTTATATTCCCTTTTGTCCTATACTCCTTCTCTTTGTATTCGTCTTCTCCTTTCTCTTCGTATTCTTTTTCTGTTTTTGTTTTTTGTTGGCTCTCTTTATACTTCCCATTTCTGTTCAGATTGCCTGTTCTCTTCTCCAACTCCTCCTTGACTCCCTGTGCATACTTTGCAGCACTTTCCTCATACTCCCAGTATTTTCATACTGACCTCTCTCTTAATATTTGTTTGTCTTGTCATACTCTACCCTCTTTCGTCATACTTTTTTCACACTTCATAATCCACCATCTAGTTATACTGTTTCCTTTTTTCTTTGTAGTGTATCTTCTGTTTTTGTACACCCTTTTTCTTCTTATGCACCACTTTTTCTCACATTATCGCTGCTCTCTTCTGGTACTCTTCTGTCTCTTGTATATTCACCCCTCTTTCCTTATATATTTTTTTGTCCTTATACTAGTGCATGTTTCCACATATTATTTGTTTTCTGTTTATAGTCCTTGTCTCTCTTCTTATACTGCCCCCCTGTTTCCTCACAGTCTGTTTGTTTCTTCTTATACTCTCCCTTCTCTCGTCATACTGGCACCTTTCTCCTCATACTCCTTCTTATCTCTTCATACTTTCCAGTCTTTTCATAGCCTCTTTTTCCCCGTCTACTGTAGTGTCTGCTAATTTTCTTTTTTCTATTTAAATTTCTCGTTGTCTCATAGACCTCTTTCTCTTGCTGTAACTGTTTCTATTTTCATACTCCCATGTTTGTTGTGATAATCTCCCCTCTCTTCTTTTAAGTAATATGATAGTGTATTCCATATATTTATTTTTTTAAAGTGATATTTTTTTTTTATTAGATTCTTTTGATCAACACTGAAAACAAATCATCATGCCTATAAAAACTGAAAAGAGGAAAGAACGAAAGAAAACAGTTTATTTAAAGAGAAGTCATCTACAAGATTTACCTGAAGAACAATGGGGCATATTACCAAGCAATAGCGATAATTATCGCTATTGCTTGGTTAGAGACAAAAATTTACCGCTGAGCTGCGGCGATTTTTATCGCAGATAAACCTTGGTATTACCAAGGTTTATCGCAAATGCGATAAAAAACGGCCGCAATGCATGAATATCGCTGAAAAGTCAGCGATATTCATGCATTACCGAGCTAATGCTCTTAGCCATGTTATCCACCTCCCATTGGATAACATGGCTAAGAACTACTCAGGGCAGGTGTTAGCTTTTGGAGATATTTGCGCTTAGCGCGAATATCTCCAAAAGTTGGTAATAGGAGATAGCGATGTTAGCGACTGTTTCCAGTCGCTAACATCTTGGCACGCCCACTTTGCATGTCATTAGTGATAAATATCACTGACATGCAAAGTGGGGCCTAAGATGGTCGCTATCTCCTACTAGCTGTCGCTAACTGGTGTTAGCGACAGCTAGGTAATAGGGAGATCATTTTATCTCCGCTTTCTTGGCTTTTAAAGCCAAAAAAGCAGAGATAAACTGCCTTGATAATATGCCCCCATGTGTTAATAAAAAGAAAAATAGTCCTGGTAAGAAAACTAAGACTTTTCTGCGAAAATTGTTAAACACTAAGGGGCCAATTAGGATGGCGGACGGACCTGCGTCCGTCCGCCACCCCAGAGGTGGAGGGACCGTCCGCAGCGGCGGTCCCTCCTTGCAAATTAGGATGTGACCACCACCCTGGCGGTCACAATCTGTATTTTTAACATTTACATGCACAAAGCGGCAGGCACCGCGCGGTGCCTGCCGCTTTGTGCATGTAAATGCTGGGGGGTACCATAGGTACCCCCATGTGCACCCTCCACCCCCCGACAACCTGGGGGCCCGCAACAGGCCCCCAAACGCCAAAGTCCACATGCTGGAAAAGCATGTTTCCCCATGCATCCTAATATGGCTGGCGGTGTCTAATAGACACCGCCACCATATTAGAGCTTTTCTGCCGCGGGACCGCTGCGGAAAAGCGGCGGACGGTCTTCCCGTCCGCAGATGACCCCCCTGCCATCCTAATCTGGCGGGGGGTCTTTTCTCGTACCGCAGCGGTGAATCCGCATCCTCCAGGCCGTCGGTGGCTTCCGCCGGCCCGGAGGATGCGGATTCACCGCAATCCTAATCGGGCCCTAAGAGTAGTGTGCACAAAGAGAAAAAAGGTATTATTGCATCTGCAACTAAGAGGAAAGAAAAAAAACATGGAAAATCATCTTCTGAAAAATCCGTCTTTAGCAAAAGGAGGAAAAACCAATATAAGGAAATAAGGAAGAAGATGTTCCATAATAGAGTATTGTTTAATTTGACTAAGGTAGTAAAGAATTGTAAAAAGAAAAACAGCATTTTATAAGAAAAAGAAATGTATTGAAAAAGTAGTTGAGAAAGCTTTTGAATTGAAAAAAAAAACTATTTGTTTTAGTAATCAATAGAATTTGATCACTAGATAAGCCAATCCATTTAATGAAGGCCAAAACTAAGTGGAAAAAAGTAATTAATAGAAGTAATTTTTCTGAGGTTTTTTTGGGTGAATGGAAACATAGTTCAAGTTCAGAGCCTTTTTTTAAAGAAGAGAGTTATCTTCAGAGTAATGATGTGTTGCATGCAGTTGACACTACTGGTCATGCGTATGAGGTTAAAAATGGTTGTCCTATTAAGAAAGAGAAAATTGTTCCTAGAAATGCAGAAGAGGTGTTAGCTTATGAAGTTTTAGGGAGACGTACTTAAGCTCCAGTGTACACTTGGAATTGCAGTACTATTTGTAGTGTACGGCAGGAATCTATTGATTACGTAACTATACTAAGAAAAGTGTTAAACAGAAGATTAAGATGTTGCAAGGATTAGACCCTTGCCGAGTGAGAAAAAATACTGGTTTGCAAGGTCATTCTCTGGCTAGTCTTTCTAAAAAGTATGTAGAAGTGTTTTTCACCATTTCAGGATGTTAGCAGTTCATCATACTCAGATGAGGAAATTAGTCAGAACATTGTATTACGCGAAAAGTCCAGCACTAATGTTAAAAAAGTTGAACAGTGCTCTTTTGCGTGGATCTTTATCAAATGTAACAAATGTTTGTGATGAAATTCAGCTTAGTTACTTTGGTCCCCAGGAAGACAGTGCAGAAACTGAAACATTAATAGAAGAAAATGTGGAAGAGAATATACAACACCGTACAAACTCATTATAAAACTCATTATAAAAATCAGACCAGGACTGTTGATTTGTATTTAAAAAGTGAAATTGAAAATAATATTCAGTGGAAGGATTTTGCAACTTATTTGTTAGAGAGAATTTTTTGATTTGGGTACTGATCAGCATATTTGTAAATATTGTTATACTAATTTGATGAGAACAAAATGCCTGCTAGAGCTGTGCATAATAATTTCGAGTTGGTAAGTATTCCTTCTGAACTGATGGATTTAAATACTTATGAGTCTATTCTGATTCAATGTGTGCATCCATTTCAGGCTATTGTTAGTATGGAGCCTAAGACAGGGAAATTGCCTCCTTCAGATTTACAGAGAGGATTAAAGGGAAGAGTTGTATATTTGCCTCTAGATTTAAAGAAAAATATTGAAATAATTGGTGTAGAAAATGTAGAAGATGAACCTCTAGTTATCCTTGTAAATGGCGTTCCTACAAAGAGTAAAAAAATCTGGCAAGAATTAGTGGATGTTAGTGATCCAGCGGGCTATAGAAAATATATCATAAACAACGCTACCCAACTTCATAACCTATAAACAAAATTCTAAACTAAATATGGACCCATTTATAAACCTGATATATTTTGGGCCTACTGAATCAGGTGGTCAGAATAAATCTATATACACATTATCTACAAACTATATACATTTTTATACATTTGCAGAAAGAATATTGTCATTAGAATAAAACCCAACCATTTAAACGACCACCATAGGCGACGTGATCTAGCTAATAGTAACCTACACTTCTGAATAACCAAGACCAGCTTGTTTGTCAAAAGTAAGATTTTATTTACTAAATTATGGTATATAAGTTGAAAGTTTTATGAATCAAATTTATTAGCAATAATGCAAGCATGATTATAATGAAATATGAGAAAATTACTATTTAAGCAAATGAAACAATTTTAAAGAAAATATATAAAGTTTAGCATTTCTAAAACCTAATTCCCTAACTGAGCTAAATAGATAGAAATTAAAGTAAAGTTCTTTGAGGATTCTTACGTGCTCCACGCAAAGTCCAGCAGCACATCACCCTCATCGGAAAGTCAGAAAGCAGCAGCCAGCCCAACCCTAAGGGTATGACTTTTTATACCTTTCTACACTAACTAAACTAGCAAAGGAAAGTTTTCAGAAATCCTCGACGTCCCATTGGCTGAAAGTGACAAGTGACATGTCACCCGTTTCTCAAAAAGTTCCATTAAATCAAGTCTCATAAAGACCATTGTCTCTTCCACGTGAAGCCAGAAGCTTCCTGAGATTGCAACAAATGTATTAAGTCATTCTCGCAGCGTCCATAGACTTTCAATACAACTTCCGCGGATGCCAAGTTAAGGACTGACAAAATGTTCACTTTCGACCTTGGCCATGTCCGACAGAATGATGTCAGCTCATCAGTTTTTGCTTTGTGAATGCAGCTTCAATAAACGTTTTAATTCAGAATGGGCGTCTCGTGACTTTCTGCAGAATTATATGTCAGCTCTTTTTCTGCGGTTCAAATGACTAGGCCCAAAAGCAGGCAACTTATGTTTTCTAGTATAAAACAAACACAAGAAAAGTATTAATGTAAGAAATAAAGTAGATTCTGTATCCACCCCATGGTTTACTAATTAATTAACCCACCCGATTAATCAATATGTTACCTAGCCATTGCAAACAAATAAAGCAGCGTTTATATCTACCAGTCTCCGTTTTTCCAAGAGACCCATATGCACCTAGAATAGTAGAAATGACATCACACAGACAAGGAAAAGCAAAACAAGCACATGCTTCTTTTAAGTTTGCAGCAATTAGTAATGACAAAAACGAAAACAATAATTTATTTTATTATTTTGTACGAACAAAAAGATGCAACATTTATGCACGTTTATGAGCACACATGTTAGTCCCCCCACGTGTAAAGTTTAATCTAAGTTGTATTAGCACGACATATCACAAATCATTAATATTATTATTCATGTTATGGAAATGTGACTTCGCGAGTTTAAACAAAATTTTGTTTTCTATCTCGCTCCATCAACTCCCTCATCTGGTGATTAACAAATCACCACACCAGCACTCAAAATTTTGGTAAATTAAATTTTTAAGAAATCGATTCAAATTCATTTGTATCAGTAAACCTAAAAGTCTGTTTCTGCATAATCTTTGCAATTAACATGACGCTCTCTATGTAACTCCTGTAATTCGATCTCTCTTTCTTCTTCTTTTCTGAGTTTATAGATTCTTTTCTTTTCTTTCAACTGTTTCTTTCTTTTATGTAACAAACAACCTAATTTGGTCAAAATAAAAATGAATACTATTACAATCAAAGGTGTCAGAATCTTGCCAAGAATTGAACTTCCGATATTATGAAACCAGTTTTTAATTGCTTGAAACCTTTTTGAAAGTTTCCCTGTAAAATCATCTTCTTCTAAAGGAATTATCTCTGAATGCATTTGTGTAATATTCTTAATATACATTTCAATATTCTTACTTTCATCAGGTATATATGTACAGCAATGTTGAACATGTAAAATGCCACAGACTCCTCCCTCTTTTGCTAGGAGTATGTCTAAAGCAAGACGATCTTGAATTACCATGGATCTAATTGCAATAACTTCAACATTCACTAATTGAAACCCATCAGCAGTGTCAGTTGATAATCTATCAACTATAGTGGACAATTTTCTAATTCTCCCAGCATTTAGGGTTATACCAACAAAAGGTATTACAGCTTGAAAAATATCTCCCAGAACTTCAGTAAAAGTTTCTCTTTTAGCTCTATTTACATAATTATGAATTTTAAACAATCCTTCTGAATCTCTGTCAACATGAAACACTTTAGGAAAAACAATTCCCACATAACAAGTTCCATACCAATGGTCTGGAAGGTTATAGTAGGCTTTGTCACCACAAACAAAATAAATCCCAGGAAAGATAGGATCTTTTCCACCTTTAAATCCCCAACCTCCCATAATCTGATAAGTATCTTCACAGTTACTCGCACCTACAAAATAATTATCAAAAAGTGTATTATCTCTTCTAATGCAAAGCTTTCCACTAACTGGTTTGTCTATGTGAATTGCAATATTTTCAAGCATTTTGCCATTTAATTTCTCATCCTCTTTTTGCCAGAAGGCTGACTTAGTCTGCTTGACTAATTCATTTCTCTTATAAATTGCTCTTCTCTCCTCAACCATATTCAAAAATTTCTTTCCTTCAGCACTTAATTTACATGTTAGATTATTCTTGTAAGCATACTCATATGTGAGTTCGTTAGTAACAAGGAAATATTCTCTCATTTGTTTTGCTTTCTTATGCTTATTTAAAGCATTATCAATCTTAACATTAGCAAAAATTTCATCATAATTTGAATAGTAATATTCTAAACGTCCAGTTTGATAAAATAAACTAGTTAATACACTACATGTTACAGCATAAGTGAGAGGAAGCATATTATATGTTACTCCCTCAGAAACAGAAGCAGGTAACTTAACGCAGACATAGCAGTCTTTTGCATTCATTACCTTAACATATTCACTCAATAGTTTTGTGAATGTATTACTTGAAAAATCACCTATCGATTTATCTTGATGAAAGTTAGCCTGATGATCAATAACTTTTGCAGATGCACTATGTTTAGTTTGGCTAACCAGAGCTTTACTTGTTATGTTAACTTTGTGTAATTCTCTATTTATTTTTAAAGGGATAATCACAGCTAGTACCAACCAGAGCAGAACTAAAATGAGCAGACATACCAGAGTCATCTTACAGCATCTTTTAAAAACAGAACACTTTGAAGTGCTCTCCTTAACATAAGGCATTTTTAGGTTAGTTTTAGCCTCAAAAATAAAAATAAATTTTAAAATTTATATACACCCCCCTTTTAAAATATATTTTTCTTTTATAACCCTAAACAAGATTTCTTCGACCTTATGTCATACATAAGTTTTCTTCAACTAAACAGTTTTTCTTCAACCTTGTGTCAACTAACAAATTTTCTTCAGCCTTTTGCCAATTTAATAATTCTTGTACTTCAATCATTGTCACTAATTTCTTGGATTTCGTTTTCTTCTTCACTACTATCATATATGTCAATAACAGGTGGAATTACTAAGTAAGTCCACTCAGGAGACTTGTATTTCTGGTTTGGTCTTATTATTCTCTTCCCTTTTCTCGATATCACTTCAATTTTTCTTCCAACTCCAACTTCTTTTCCTGGACTCTTTTGACTACTTATTTCCTCTACTTGTTCTATTGGCTTTTTGATCAATCTGACTCTCAATCTTCCACCTGGCCAGTAGTCTGCTTTTCTCACGTACTTCTTCTTTGGTTCAGAATTATTTGATTCTGACTTCCAAGTCCTTTTCTTCCCGTTTTCACTTCCACCTTCCACGTCACTTTCTTCAGTTTCGTAGTCTGAAATTTCAATTGACTCAGGAACTTCTCTATTCGGCAATTTCACTCCTTCAGGAACTTCACTTTGTCTTCCATCACTGGTACTCGGTAATTCGTTCTCCTCCTCTTCCTCAATTACCTCTAACTTCCCAGATTTCGGATTTTTGTTCCTTACTTCAGAGTTTGTTCTCTGCCTTTCGATACTCTCCTGGTCTGAAACTTCTTTTTGTTCTGCTTCTTTGTCTTCAATAGAGACAACCGAATCCTCAGTTATCTTTCCTTTTAACAGATTCTCTTCACCTTCAGAATCTATTTCAATTATTTCTAAGTCTTTTCTTGTCAGATTTCCATTCACTGGCACAGTTTCCAGATGTCGACTTTCTTGTCGATCTTCAGAATCTGGAATTACTTCACCTTCTGTTCTGCCTTCTGCTTCAGAATCAGAATCATCTGTGGTATCACTTTCAATATCAGAACTCTCAGGAGTTGGTACTGGAATAGTATGACTAGGATGTATCCAACGTTTCAATCCTTTGCACTTTACAGCATTAGTAGTGATCAAGATTATCTGCCTAGGTTTCTGCCATCTAGGAGCTAGACAATTCCTTCTCCGATGTACTTTCGTTCTGACCCAATCGCCAGGTCTCAGATCATGAGTCAAAACTTTTTCATTTGATTGAGCTTCAGTTCCCACCTGATTAGACACAGAAGTTACCATATCAGATAACCTTTTACAGTAATCCAAAATTGCACTGTCATTTATGCTCAACAGTTTACCTACAGGTACAAAAGCTTGCCTCATAACTCTTCCCATTAAAATTTCATGAGGACTCAAACCTGTCTTTTTATCTGGTGTACTTCTTAATGACATCAAAACAAGTGGAAGAGCATCTGTCCACTTAATACCTGTCTCAAGACACATTTTTCCAATTCTGTTTTTGATTGTTCCATTTATTTGTTCAACTACACCTGATGCCTCTGGTCTGTATGCACAGTGTATTTTCTGCTCAATGCTCAAAGCTTCACAAATTAACTTCATCAGTTTGTTATCAAAATGGCTTCCTCCATCACTCTCAATAGTGACTGGAAAACCGTACCTTGGGATGATTTCTCTGAGCAATAGTTTTGCTACTGTAATTGAATCACAATGTCGTGTAGGGAAAGCCTCTACCCATCTTGAGAATAAGCATACAATTACAAGCACATATTTCAAACAGTTGTGTAAGGGCATTTCAATGAAATCCATTTGTAACCTGGTAAAGGGACCACCCTCTCGACCAATTGTTCCTGTCCCCACCACTGATTTTCTGTTTGGATTCATTTGTTGGCATGACAAACACCTTTGACAAAAAGATTCAGCAATGGTTCTAAATTTGGTATTGAACCATGTTTCTCTAAAAAGTCTGACCATAGAATCTCTTCCTAGATGTGCTGGACCATGATATAATCTGGCCATGTCAGCAATCAAACAATTTGGTAAGACTACTCTGCCATCTTTGTAAACCCACACTCCATCTTCTTCACGTGGTCTACAATCTGATCTTAACCACAAGTCTTTTTCATCATCTTCTGCTTCGTTTTGTAAATCTCTAATCTCATGCCATGTTTCTACAACAGTTGTTAGCATTAATGAATTTGAATCAGTTTCTTTACTCCTCTCCCGATTGTATGAATAATTTTTCCTTGCGCAGTACTTTGCTGTTTCATCTGCGAAGGCATTTCCCTTGGAAATATAATCAGTTCCTCTAGTGTGCGCTGCACATTTGACAATGGCAATTTCTTTTGGCAATTGTATTGCTTCAATTAATCTTCTAATGAAAACTGCATTTTTAATTGGTGATCCTGTTGATGTCATGTATCCTCTCTGTGACCAGAGTTGTCCATAATCATGCACAACTCCGTACCCATACTGACTATCAGTAATGATGGTAACTCTTATATCCTTTGATATTTCACATGCACGAATTAAAGCAATCAATTCAGCCACTTGAGCTGAACGAACTCCTTCAAGACATGATGCTTCTTCAACATCTACAACTGTACAAACTGAGTATGAAGCTTTCAAGACACCTCCTTCGGATCTTAAGCATGAGCCATCTACAAAGTAGACAAAATCCGATTCAGACAAAGGTCTGTCTTTGATGTCTTTTCTTGGTTTTGTGCAGAATTCCATGACATCTAAACATTCATGTTCTGTCTCAATGTCATCAACGATTTCAGAATCAGGCAGTAATGTAGAAGGATTCAGATTCAAACATCTTGAAATCGAAACATTATCTGCTCCCAGTATGATTTTCTCATACTTTGTCAATCTGCTACTTGTTAAATGTTGAGTCTTACCTCTTGTCAGTAATATTTCAACTGAATGAGGCACAAAAACCTTCACTGGAAATCCCATAATGATTCCTTCACTTTGTTCGAGGCTGATACTTGTAGCTGCAACTGCTTTTAAGCAACCTGGTAATGCTTTTGCAATTGGATCAAGAACTGCAGAGAAGTATGCAATAGGTTTCTTTAAATTTCCATGTCTCTGTATTAATACAGATAATGCACATCCTTCTCTCTCACTGCAATACAGTTCAAAATCTTTCTCATAATTTGGCATACCTAAAGCAGGAGCTTGACATAAGCTCTTTTTCAGGTTCTCAAAAGATTCCATCTCAGCATCATTGAGAATAATTGGATCTTTTACATCTGATTTGGTCAGTCTTTGTAGTGGTTTTGCAATTACTGAAAATCCACTTATCCATTGTCGACAGTAACCTACCATTCCCAAGAACATTCTGACCTGTCTTTGTGTTCTTGGTGGTAACATTGCCTGAATCATTTTTATTCTCTCTATTGTTACTTGTCTTTTTCCTTTTGCAATTCTGTGACCAAGATATTTTACTTCTTGTTTGCAAAACTGTAGTTTTGCTGGGGACACTTTATGTCCTTCTTCTGCAAGGCGATTTAACAGAATTATTGTGTCTGTTACACAATTTTCTCTTGTCTTTGCAGCTATTAACAAATCATCAATATACTGCACCAGTGTAGACCTACCTGGTAAGTCTAAATCTTCTAATGATCTTTTTAACAGTTCGTTAAAGATTGAAGGACTTTCTGTATAGCCCTGAGGGATTCTTGTCCATCCAAGGGTCTTACCTTGGAATCTGAAAGCAAAGATTTCATAACTATCTGGATGTAAGGGAACAGTAAAGAATGCATTGCAAAGGTCAATGACTGTATACCATTCAGCATCATGTGGAATCTGAAATAGAATTACTGCTGGATTTGGAACCACAGGACAACATGGAATGACAATTTGATTAACCTTTCTCAAATCTTGTACGATCCTAAATGTTCCGTTAGACTTTTTAACTCCCATAATTGGTGAATTACAAGAGCTACTCTTCATTTCCTTTAATACACTTTGCTTGATTAATTTTTCAATTATAGGTGTAATACCTTCAATTGTTTCTGTTTTCATTTTATATTGTGGAGTGTTTGGAAATTCTATTCCCTGTTTCAATGCAATTTTTACAGGATCTACGTTTTTCATTAGACCCATCTCATTTCCAGTAAAATCCCATATTTCAGATTTCACTGTTTCCTTTAGCTCTTCAGGTAAATCCTTTTCTTCAAATGCAGGAAACAATTTTGTTTCTTCTGCTTCCATCATCATCATTGTCATCCTGTATAAACCATCTTCCTCCATTGTTTGTAACTCAACTCCATCAGGAGAACAATATATTCTGCAATTCATTTTACATAGGATGTCTCTGCCTAATAGATTTACTGGACTACTATTACAAACCACAAATCTGTGTTTGTCTCTGTAATTTCCAATTTCAACTGGTACTGGATCAGTTAAGTCTGTTTTAATTTGCTGATTACTTACTCCGACAACTTGGATGGTATCCCCAGAGAGAGGTAGGTTTTCAATTTCCACTGATCTAACAGTAGAACGGGTAGCACCAGTGTCCACTAGAAAAGTGATGTCTACATCATTAACTTTCCCGTTTACATAAGGACCAGACTGGTCAACCTCAAGAGTGGCTCCAACAACACACTCTTCCTCCTCTCTCGGGCACCGTCAGCAATAATCATCAGAATCGCTGTCTTGACTTTCTGCTAATAAAAATTGTTGTGAAGCATTTTGCATTTGAACCCTTTGCTGCCTTTGCTGTTTTTGTGGTTTTATTACCTGTTCACTTCCCTGAAATCCCACGTTTGGATTATATTTTTGAACTCCCCCACAATTCGGAAAAGGTGGTTGTGGCAATTGATCTTGACGATTATTCACCTGTTGTTGTTGCTGTTGTTGTAACTGTCGCTGAATATTAAATTCGTTTAACCCCTGTTGCATCTGTAGCTGTTGCTGCAGGTCAACACCATTCTGCATCTGTGGATTCAATAAGGGATTCTTTAAGTTTTTAGGAGGATGAGGACACTCGTCCCTCCAATGTCCAATTTCGCCACAATTAAAACAAGGTAATCTTTGCTTCAGCTCCTCAATCTTTGGGCTAAATTTCTTTGGGAAATTATTACCTTTAAACTTTCCTTGTATCTGGTTTGTATTTCCAGTTTGAACAAAATTAGTGTTCTTATTTCCCATGCTGGCAATCTGTTGCTCAGCCACCTTTACCTGAGCCCACATGGCTTTCTCCTTCAGCTTCTTCTGTTTTACTTCTATTTCATCGCTACAATACTTTGCTTTTCTTAGAATATCATCTACAGATAGTGATTGCCATCCGACAATACTAGTTCTAATCATTTCTCCAATTTCAGGTTTTAGTCCATAAACAAATCTATAGACAAAATGACTCATGTCTTTTTCATCTAATTTTTCATAACCACTGTATTGTTTAAAGATTAACAATAGTCTTTCATAAAAAGAATGAACTGATTCTTTTGTTTCCTGTTCTGTTCTTTCTATTTTAACCCAATCAACTTCTTTGGGTGGAATTTTGTTTTTCATCCAAACAATTACTTTTTCATAGAAATCCATTACAAGTGGATTTGGGGCACCTGTTTCTTTAATTCGCTCAGGTTCTGTTTTTGGCCAACGAATCGATATTTTACATTCTGTCCAAAGATCAGATGGAACTACAATGTCAAAAAATCCATCTAAATCAATCCACAGAACTTTTGACACTTTGATAAATCTATCAACTTGTCTGTACCACTCGACTGGTTTTTCCCTCAATTTTGGAAAGTCATTTGTAAATAACAGAATGTCCTGTCTCGACCAAGGGACATGAACATATCCTCCTCCTGCTACTTCTCTCATTGGAAATTGTTTTGACAATTTTTCCAATCTTTCATCTTCCTTCTTTTTCGTCCATTTTACTCTCCATTTATTCAGTTCTCCTAGCTTTTTGATATAGACAATCAAATCTTTAATGTGAACTATTCTTCCCATTGAGTTCAAACTCTCAATGTCGCTTTCTGAAAAGTCTAATCTGTAATGCTTTGCAAAATTCTTTTGTTTACTCACATCGATTTCAAGTTCTGCTGCTAGATCCTCTAATTGATCATATTTATTTTTCGTTTTCCACTGAATGCTTTTGCAAATGAATAGTAGTTCATCATCCCGATAGTAATTTAAACTATCTGGGCCAATTGTTCCAATTATTAATTCTTCGATATTCGCTTTTAATTTGGCCACATCAAGTTTTGGTGTGGTTACCCTGACTTCAGGACTCCCTATATCTGACATAGCACCCATTGGTGTTTTTGGAGATAAATCCTCATTAAAAGTTAAATCAGGCATTCTTGATTTAGAAGTGTTTAATTCCGTTAAATCTGAATAAAATTTTTCAGCAGCCTTTTGAATTTCTGTATTTAAAGGAATAGTTAATCCATTTTTGTTTGTATTCTTTTGATCAAATATAGGCTGAACAGGACCAATTGTTACTGGAACTGTGACAGCTTCCATGCCTTTTGTCATTCTTTTAATTAATTCTTCTTTAGATCTTAAATATTCATTATAATCAACATCTTCAACATTTCTTGTCTCTCTTGCATAATCTTTTGGAGGTTCCCTTGCTCTTGGAGTCATTGTAAAATGTCTATCTTCATTTCGAGCATTCTCGAATTCTGATCTTCTAGGAGTTTCAGTGATTTCACAATTATTTGGATAACGTTTAGGAGCTTCACTAATTGGAGGTGCACTCGGTGAAGTTTCAGTAGAAACCACCGGAGTAGACCATGATCTAGGAGGTCTCAAAGGCTGATTAGGCTGATTCTTTCTAGTAGTTGTATATATTTCTTCCATAACTGCATCCTCAGATTCACTTTCCATAGATTTCCCTGTAGGAGAACCCATTACCATTTCATGAATTAAATACAATCCTTCACTCATGTTTCCCTGTCTCCACATTCGCAATCTATCTTCATGAGTTTCTCTTTTCCAAGATGGATTTTTAGAAGGTCTTTTAATTCCACTAGCTTCTCTTTGTAACTGATACATCTCGTCTTCCCATTCAACTAAAGCTTCAAATTGAGTTGGTCTCGGTTTTGGAACAAGAGCATTCATTTTCTCTCGTAAGTTTCTTAAAACTCTTACATTAAATGAACCATCATCAGGCCAAGCTAAAACACCGTCGTTTTTAGTATAGCGTTTCCAACTGTCGAACCATAAGACAGTATGATATCCGTATTCACCTTCCATATACGCTGCAGGTGTTTTATACTTATGAAGTAGTTTACCACCTCGCGTTTCGATTTTCTTGTCAGGTGAAAATAAATTCTTAAATTTCTGAAATAATGTTGTCCTTTTCTCAACATGTTTAAAATGATAACTCATTTTTAAGAGTTAAATCTAATTCACAAAATCGTTCGAAAAATATTTCCGGGATGTTCCGCAAAACAACCAATCCGTGCGCGAAACACACCAACAAGCCAATAACAGTTGAGCTACGTCACTTTTCAGCTCAACCAATAAATTTGGAGATTTTCTGAAGGATCAATCAGCTCACTGGCCGTCAGAGACTCAAGAGCCAATCAGAATACAGCTTGTGACGTAGGTCACCCAATCCCAGCGCGGCTCTGTGACGTACACAGCAGCTGCGGTTTCTCGCTTCTCACTCCTGGCGCTTACCCCTCCTTCACAAAATCTTTTCACAGCGCCATTTTAAGGACACTTTTCAGTGTAAATTAATTCTTAACAATGACTATAAAGACAACATCTGTTCGTTTCACTATTTAGGATAGTTTACATACATTCAAGTATCCACACTTCGGAATAGGCGGCGCTATTCACACTAAGGATAATATTCAATTGTCAGTAGAGTAACCTTACCCCACCCTTCTAACACGTATAATTATGAACTCGCTTTGCTCTGAACCCACCGCGAAGTGAAAGTTCTAAGAGTTCCACTTGAACATAAAATACAATTCAAACTCGCACTTTTACACGGAAAATTCCCTAATTTCAAACACACATGAAATCCGTACAGGACTCTCACCTGTTTATAGATATCATGCACCGTTAGCAAAATAACGACGTTATCCGTACAGGGCTCTCACCTGTTTATAGATATGAAACATGTACCCGTACAGGACTCTAACCTGTTTATAGATAATCATGCACCGACGTTAATTTTACCCTTCACTCAAGCTCAGATATAACTAATACTCTCATCACAGTGAGTTTTATGGAAGGCGCTTTGTCCCTATTCTCATGCTGCTTTAATTTCTTAGAAAACCCTCACTATACAAGATTCAGACCTAGCCCTAAAACTGTGCTGCTCGGCGACAACACTATGGTACACGGCGATACCTCTTGTGATACTCGGCGATATCACTACAAACAGAACAGATGGCTTGCGTGACTAATTTCTCGCCACACAATCTATACCGGTATAGTTTACAGATAGCACGAAAAACGAACTTAACATGTGTTAAAACATCGATCCTATTTCCATACCATAACGTAACCCTTAGCAACCAACATATTACCTTGGTTACCTCTTAGCAACCATCCTCTGCTACCAGAGAATTGATCCAGCGGGCTATAGAAAATATATCATAAACAACGCTACCCAACTTCATAACCTATAAACAAAATTCTAAACTAAATATGGACCCATTTATAAACCTGATATATTTTGGGCCTACTGAATCAGGTGGTCAGAATAAATCTATATACACATTATCTACAAACTATATACATTTTTATACATTTGCAGAAAGAATATTGTCATTAGAATAAAACCCAACCATTTAAACGACCACCATAGGCGACGTGATCTAGCTAATAGTAACCTACACTTCTGAATAACCAAGACCAGCTTGTTTGTCAAAAGTAAGATTTTATTTACTAAATTATGGTATATAAGTTGAAAGTTTTATGAATCAAATTTATTAGCAATAATGCAAGCATGATTATAATGAAATATGAGAAAATTACTATTTAAGCAAATGAAACAATTTTAAAGAAAATATATAAAGTTTAGCATTTCTAAAACCTAATTCCCTAACTGAGCTAAATAGATAGAAATTAAAGTAAAGTTCTTTGAGGATTCTTACGTGCTCCACGCAAAGTCCAGCAGCACATCACCCTCATCGGAAAGTCAGAAAGCAGCAGCCAGCCCAACCCTAAGGGTATGACTTTTTATACCTTTCTACACTAACTAAACTAGCAAAGGAAAGTTTTCAGAAATCCTCGACGTCCCATTGGCTGAAAGTGACAAGTGACATGTCACCCGTTTCTCAAAAAGTTCCATTAAATCAAGTCTCATAAAGACCATTGTCTCTTCCACGTGAAGCCAGAAGCTTCCTGAGATTGCAACAAATGTATTAAGTCATTCTCGCAGCGTCCATAGACTTTCAATACAACTTCCGCGGATGCCAAGTTAAGGACTGACAAAATGTTCACTTTCGACCTTGGCCATGTCCGACAGAATGATGTCAGCTCATCAGTTTTTGCTTTGTGAATGCAGCTTCAATAAACGTTTTAATTCAGAATGGGCGTCTCGTGACTTTCTGCAGAATTATATGTCAGCTCTTTTTCTGCGGTTCAAATGACTAGGCCCAAAAGCAGGCAACTTATGTTTTCTAGTATAAAACAAACACAAGAAAAGTATTAATGTAAGAAATAAAGTAGATTCTGTATCCACCCCATGGTTTACTAATTAATTAACCCACCCGATTAATCAATATGTTACCTAGCCATTGCAAACAAATAAAGCAGCGTTTATATCTACCAGTCTCCGTTTTTCCAAGAGACCCATATGCACCTAGAATAGTAGAAATGACATCACACAGACAAGGAAAAGCAAAACAAGCACATGCTTCTTTTAAGTTTGCAGCAATTAGTAATGACAAAAACGAAAACAATAATTTATTTTATTATTTTGTACGAACAAAAAGATGCAACATTTATGCACGTTTATGAGCACACATGTTAGTCCCCCCACGTGTAAAGTTTAATCTAAGTTGTATTAGCACGACATATCACAAATCATTAATATTATTATTCATGTTATGGAAATGTGACTTCGCGAGTTTAAACAAAATTTTGTTTTCTATCTCGCTCCATCATTAGGAAAGTGAAAAAGGCAACGTTGTATCTGGTAAAAAATAATCATTACTATAAAAATGTGTATGTGAGAGAAGAAGAAATAACTGTAGAAGAAGATAGTGAGTCGCCATCTGGACAAATTGAAAAGGTGGATGTGTCCAGAAATGAAGAAATATATGAACATTACAGTGTTCATCCACCTCATTCTAAAGAAGTGATGGGGAATACTATTGAGGTATTCCAAATGAAAGAAGCAAAGGGAAGTCCCATTAGTGTATGGGAAAACAGCTTGGAAGCTAAGTGTTTCCCTCAGTTGTTTCCCACAGGAAAAGGAGGACGATATGATGACCGACCTGTGCAGAATCCTGCATCTGAATACTGGACATCAAGATAGTACGCTGAAGATCCAAGATTTCGACAATGTATTCCATATTTGTTTCATCTTTTGTTTGAGAGTGATTTGTCTGGACTTTCTTATGCAGTAAATCATATATTGAAAACAGGTGTACATTTTCAAAATGTTTTGGCAAAGGAATTTTTTGATAAAATACACCAGAAAGATAATGATTTGGAATCTCAGCTAATTAATCTCATGGCATGTCAGCGTGGCACTAATGAGTACTGGTACCGTCATCATGGAGAACTTAAATGTATGCTAAGGAACTTAGGAACTTCTACATGGTTCCTTACTCTAAGCTGTGCTGAATATGCTTGGTATGCTTTACTTTAATTTCTTCGAGAGGCAAATCCAAATATAGTAAATATTGAATACAAGACACCTGGAGAATTGTGCTCTTTGGATCCAGTTAATGGATGCAGATATTTCAATCATAGATTTGAAGCTATGATGTCTTTTATCACCAATAATTTGGAACAGACCCAGATGATACTGTGCTGTCTTTTATTGAAGAATATGCTACATGTGATGTACCCAAAAGTACACAAGATAAGGACTTAAGACAACAAGTCTTACGATTCCAAAGTCATCGTTGTGGGAAATACTGTTGTCGAAAGTACAAATCTAAGGACAAATTCTATACCAAATGCCGTTTTGCATTTCCACGACCTGTAATATCAAAAGGCAGAGAGAGAACAGTTTCATGTCATCTTTGCGACATACTCACAAGAAAGTCTCCAAAAAATACCTACAACTTAAGAAGAAATGAAGTGTCAAAATACATAAATGACTATAACCCAGTCATTTTGTCCATGTGGAATGCTAATGTGGATATTGAATATGTTGCAGACAATTCCATTGCTGTTGCTTGACATGTAACATCGTACATAACAAAATCAGAAAAGACGGAATTGAAGGAAATGTGTGAAGAGATTTCCCATGAGAAGAGTCCAAGTAAGAAATTATATACTTACAGTTTGAAGATGTTATCTCATCGAGAAATTGGAGCATATGAATACTCGGATCGCTTATCATCTGCAAGTTTATACTCCAAATCTAGAAGAATCATTTGGGTGAGTCTAGGTCTTATTGCAACACGAAACCGAGTACTTAAATCTGTACAAGAAATTGAATATTTAGCTGAAAAAGAGCCGGAAAGTACAGATATTGTGAAAACAAATATGTTGGATACATATTATCCAAATAGAAGTCATCATCTTGAGAACGTTTGTCTCCATGAAGTTCTGCAAAACTACATTTTTAAACGGAATATTACAGAAGACATCAATAATGGTATATATGCCGTGATTGGTTCTGAAGGGTGTTTGGTGAAACAAAGAAAAGGACATTTGATTAATAACCGTAAACTGAGTTGCGAAACTCCTGACAAAAGAGAATTTTACTATTTAGCTCTTTTGCAACTTTTCAAGCCATGGCGTTCAGAATTGGAATTACATGGAGATTTGGAGAGCAATGAAGATTCCTTCAATGCAAGTAAACATACTATAGAATGTCCTGTTTTTGCTAATTATGTGAAAATGTTGAATGACGAAATTGAGCAAGAAGCTACAATTGCAGCTGAGATTGCTAGAGACAGCTCTCAAGACAGTCAAACTTCTGCTCCGTTGAGTCAGGACTCACTAGGAGAACCAATTGTTGAAAAGGAAGCAGCAACCGCTATGGAAGAGGTGGAAACAGCAATGTATCAAGCTCAAGGAGATGTATTAAACTTAGGAAACTTGGAAGAACAACTAAATGTTGAGCAGAAACAAATATATGAGCAAGTGAGAGAACAGGTTCACCATGGATTACTTCTTGAGAAGAAAGAGAGCTCTTGCTCATCATTTGAACCTATCTGAATGTGCGTGAGTGCTGGAACAGGGAAACGTTTTTTAATTAAAGTAATCACAACTTTTCTTCAGAAAACAACTGAGTCACATTTGTCTTGTGTTGTCACTGATCCAACTGGATTAGCAGCCAACAATATTAAAGAAATTACTTTACATCGTTTCTTACTGCTACCAGTAGAGCATGAAAACAAATTGGAGTACAACAAGCTATCTGGAGAAGCTTGTTGTGAAGTTTCAAGAGTCTTGAGGAAAATTATACTTCTGATTATTGATGGGGTAAGCATGGTATCAAACTTAATGCTTGCCTTTGTGCATTTAAGAATGCAGCAAATTCTTAAAACAGAGTATGACATATTATTTGGAGGAAAACACGTCATAGTTTTTGTAATCTACTACAACTTACTCCTGTGAAAGGACAACCAGTGTTTAAAACACTGGCTCATGAAGATACCAGAAAGTCTTTGGGGAGTATTGGAAATGTTAACATTTGGTCATTTTTTCAATATAAGGAACTTATTACAAATATGCGTCAGGTAAATGATGCAGATTACGGAAATATTCTTCAAGATATAAGAATTGGAAAACTGACAGAACATGGCAAACAAGCTTTACAGAGATGATTACTTCCTAATGTGTTTCCAAATGAAAATATTGTTCCTGAGGAAATATATAGGAGAATTGCAGAAAACAAATCTGTAATCTGCTTAATGCCAACACTGCGTGAATGTTCTATATTCAATGAAGAAATGTTAAAGTTGGAAAATGAAGAAATTATAAAATTGGAAGCTATTGATAAAATAGAACATGAAGGAATCACCATTATTTTGACTGGGAAGATGTAGAGGAAATTGGATTCTTTAGAGAAATCGATAAGTAAAGCTGCTGGTTTAGAAAAGAATTTGTATGTATGTGTAAACTGTAGAGTAATTTTATGTCGTAATATGCATGTGGAAAAAGGTTTAGTAAATGGAGCAATGGGTAAAATTGTTGATTTCGTTAATTATGTAAATAGATATATTATTGAATTTTTGAAAATCAAATTTGATGAAATTGTGAAGTACAACAATTTAGTCGTTGTTCAAACTCGTTTTTTGCTTGCAAAAGATTTGTATGTACGCAGAAAACAGTTTCCTATTTGTTGGCATATGCGGTGACCATTCATAAATCTCAAGGTTTAAGTGTAGATAATGCTTTAGTCAATATTGGAAGTACCGTGTTTAAAGAGGGAATGACATATGTTGCTTTGTATCAAGTGAGAACTTTATCTGGATTGTACTTGATTGACTTTGATGAGACACAGGTTAGTGCAGATACAAATGTGTGAAAGAGTATAATAGGTTGAGAAAAAAATATGCACCCTATGTAGGTCAATATCCAGTATTTGAAAAGCCTATGGGAGGTAGAAAAAGAAGATTAGAGAATATCTGTAGTGAAACTGTAGAAAAAGGAAAAAAACAAGATGAAGTTGTGCCTGCAAGGAAAAAGAAAAAGGACAGTTTTGAAGAGAATGTTGGTTATCGGTTTGAAAATAGTTGTGGTGTCAACTGCTATGCTAATGTAGCTAATGTTGTTTTTTTTCTTGAAAGTTTGCAACAGCAAATTGTTGAAAATCTGGACGAAATATTCTGTTCATTGTTGTATTCTGTTTATGAGCAATGTAGTAGAGATAAAAGTAAATAAAGTGTTTCAGCTATATACAAAATGTTTTGGACATATGTTCTGGATCTACTCAATTTACGGTTTGGCAGGAATTTTGAATGTTTATGCTTGGTGTATTGGAAGATGAAGGTATAGATATTGAAAATCTTTTTGGCCTTTCTTATGAATGGCAACATGACTGAAAATTGTTTGTTTACATGTACCACTAACATAGACACTGAAAGATTCACATAGTTGACTTTACCAGACTGTGAATCAGTGTATTTTAACAATGTAGTTAGAGGAGCAAGTCAAAACATGGAGTGTAGCCAACGCAAATCACAAATGGTATCAACATTACTTATACAAAGATATGGACAGTATGTAATTTTAATGCTGCAACGTTGTAGAGCTGATGGAAGAAAATTGGAAACTTTAATTAAAAATGTTGTAGCTACTCAAGTATCAATATCAGGAAGATCTTTTGTAGCTGTTGCAATTATTTTTCATGATGGACCTTCTACAACATCTGGACATTACACTTTTATTTAAAATGTCTGAAAGGTTGGATACATTGTAATGATAGCTAATTGGTTTTTAAACAACGTTTGCCTAAAGAGTTACCATATTCTTAACAACTATTTTTAAAGCCAACATTTTAGGAACAAAATTTGGCCTTTCAGGATTACTGCTGTTAAGGTAGGTTGGTCTGGTGTTGTAGAGTACTTTGTAAGTGAGGGTGAGGAGTTCGAAGGTGATCCTCTTGTTGACGTGAAGCCAGTGTAGATCTCTCAGGTGGTGGGTGATGTGGCTGCGGACTTGGCAGTGTGGGTAGGTCGTAAGGAGCCACACAGGTCTACCAAACCTCCACTTTTAAGGGAGACCTAGCCTGATGTGTTGACTGCCCTGTACTGTTGATGCCTGGACTTTACAGCCTTCTAGGCAGTTCCAGTGCACCACATGTATACTGTGACTTTAGCAATGTTCTAAATTTTGTCTGAGAAGCACAACATTAGCTACTGATGAACACACAAACATCACAGTGTAGACAGGGGTAGTAGAGAATACATTGCACTTAGGGCACGTGCGGACAGAAGCAGATAAACACCGGAGTGGAGCACGATTACAAGGACAATAAACATCAAAACTGAAAGACCATGACATTCTCAGAAGTATGCACTCCCACTCAAAAATGCATTGAAAATCTGCTCCTGGAATATCAATGGGCTGGGAGATAAGACCTCGTACCCAGAACTGCAATCTTACCTGCAAATATTTTATATAATTTCACTCCAAGAAACATGGAGCGAAACACCGACGGAACTGCATGGCTTCAACATGCTTCACCTACCGGCAATTAGAAACTCTAAATTCGGACACAAAAAGGGAGGTTTCGCTACATACAGTTCTATTAGTAGTATCTACGCAGCAGAACCTTTACCATACAACTTAGCGCCACCAAACGAGATACAAGTAATCTGAATTACTTTACAGGGGAGGATAAGAAAAGAACATATAATACTTGTGAACCTCTATCTGCACCCACGTCACAAAAATAAAGGGAGTCAACAATTAAAGAAAGAGCTGGTGAAAATTATAACAGGGGAGAAAACAAACAACTGGATAATCACAGGGGAGTTCAACCTAAACATGCTGAGGAAATGAGTTGTTGACATCAACTCAAAAGACGATCCATTTGCATGGGAGGAAATGTCCCAAGCCATCAGCACAGATGGAAGACTCACATACACCTCAAAAAATCTGTTGTCGCTTTTAGAACAATTGGGCTCACGAACACTAAATGGCAGATTTCCTGGAGATCGTCCACAAACAGCAACTTTTAACAATGCATCAACAAGGTCTACAATTGAATATACATTCTGCTCTCATTATATGTTCACAAGAGTAAAAAACTACTGCATTGGAAGTGTAGACTTCAGCGACCACTTACCCCAAGAAATCACAATAGAAGATCAATCATTATATAAACTACCCGTAGCAAACACAATCTGCTCAGATTATACTAACAATGAAAGAAGAGTAAAATGTAGAACCAATGATCCCGAGGGACTCCTATCTTCTGCAAAACAACTCAGGGAAAAAGGTAAAGCAGTAAACTCCTACATAATTGCAGGCTGGGAGGAATTCACAAACGCCCTACGTAATAGCTACGGAGATTCAAAGGGGCATTCTCCAAGTAGGAGAATCAAGTTCCATCAAAACCTACGGTCAGGTCCCATCTTACGGAACAACGTTAAACTAAAACAGCTAAAAGTACGGATAAACAACACACTGTGGAAGCTGAAGAACGATCACTCAGCACTGCAAGAATTGCGGCAGTTGAAAGCTACCCGCAAAAAACTTATATGGCAAGATAAAAAGGAAGCAGATGAATCTCTTTGGGCTACACTTCTGTATGATATTAAAAGCAACAACAGAGCACAGTTTTGGAAAAAGATTAATGACCTATCTAACCCGCAAGGTCTGCACATCAGCTCCAATGTCACTGAAGAAGCTTGGATAAACTACCTCGAATCCCATTTTAACAAAAAACAGACTTCCGAAATTGGCTTAAATGACCCCGCGCCCAGCATGGAAACCCACCTGCATCCTGGACACCTCAGTAAAGAACACGGTCAGAGCCTCACAATCACAAAGAACCAAGTTTATAAGAGAATTTTGAAGGGTAGGCGAGAGGGAGCTCCTGGCCCAAATAGGATCCCGCCTATACTGTTCAAACAAGATCCTGAAATTTGGTCCATAGTCCTAAAACCGATCTTTGATGAAATCCTACAGACATCAATAATACCAGCATTGTGGAGGGGCTCAATAATCTCACCTATTTACAAAAAAGGCAACAGGAGCGACCCAAAGAGCTATCGGCTGGTAGCTCTTCTGGACAATGAGGCCAAATATTACGCCGGGGATCTTCTACAAGAATTAACAACATGGGCCACAGAAATCAAAGCAATACCATATAATCAAACTGGTTTCTGCAGAGACATGGGCACTGCTACTAACATCTCCGCCCTCTCACTAATGATTGATACCGCACTTGTAATCAAACAGCCTCTATACATCTGTTTCATTGATTACAGTTCAGCATTTGATCATATAAACAGAACTATTCTGTGGCACAAACTAAAAACGTTAGGTATCCCACCATTACACCTGAGACAACTAATCCTTTTACATAGTAACACCTGGGTACAAGTAAAGCTTGGGCAGGCGACCACCTATCAAAAAAGATCAATACAACTTCAGGACTAAAACAAGGGTGCGTACTTGCCCCGACACTTTTTAATCTATTTATGGCCGAGCTTTCAGTCCAACTCAATGGAATTAATGCGCACGCCCCGAAGTTAGGAGGTCATCAGCTATCTAAAATTCCATATGCAGATGACTTAGTACTCATCTGCAGGACACCCATAGGACTACAACGCCTGCTGGATACTACACTTCAATACTCAGATATCAATAGACTAAGCATCAACCAAGATAAAACAAATGTCATGTGTGTAAACCAATGGAAAACAAAAACAAACTATAAGTGGCACCATTCAAAGTTAAACTTGAAGTCGTACAAAAATATAAATATTTGGGAGTCATGATTGATAGCAAAGGCAACTTCAAAGCGCAATGCAAGGCAATAAAAAAGAGGGGATTAACAACAGCGATTGCACTAAGAAACTTGAAAAATACAACCACTGGGCCAAGCTTTCTCCCTCTGACCAAGGTGATGCGAAGCTATGAGAGGGAGGGACGCGGAAACATTGAATGGTATCATCGCCAGAGCGCTATGAATAATATATTGGTTGCCTGGATATACATCTCCTGCACAAATGCGGCTCGAATTTGGGATACAAAGACAGGAGCTAGCCAGAAAAGGAGCTTTTGTTAAAACCTGGTTCAAGATCAAAAAGGGGCAGCCAGAAACATTAAACTTCTACTTGTCGAAGTAGAAACCACAGAAACGTGCCCAGCCAGACATTTTCTGGGCACTGCACTTGATCACCTGGGGTTAAGGCAACTCTGGGCAACTTGGGGGACTATGGCAAGCTTCAAAAAAATTGTGAACAACATCGTTAAAAAAGAATCCATTTTATAAGACAAAGCAGCTTTGGCGGACCGTTCACATGGCTGGCTCACTATTCAATCTTACAGTAAAACGACACCTCAAGCTTATCTACTCGCCAACTTCTCTAAAGCCACCAAAGAGAAGTTTTTGAAATTTAGGTTAGGAGTATTACCAACAGCATACCATCTGCCACCTTGGCTGCACCCGCCTAAGCCAGCAACGTGCCGCCTGTGCAGGGAAGGAGAGGAGGACATAGTCCACATCATTACCATCTGCCCTGAGCTTATGCAGGGACGCCGGTCACTTCTTAGACCCTTTTTAACAAAAACCAAGTACGGACGTGCCGACAAGCAGTGCTTGCAAGCTTCTTAGGCGATGACATTCAATTAAGCTGCTACTTGGTAAATTTTTAACTGCAGCAGATCTTCAATTAAAACAGCTATCATCGGATCATCGATGAAGCTATGCTGGAACAGAGATGGCGACGACCTGTCAATCCTTTGCGCTCACATCTGTGTTTTTAAGCATGTAATTTGTAAGCATTTTTTTTTGCACATACAAGCTCCAAAGAAAAATATCAAAAGGTTATTTACCCTTGTATAAAACAATGAATGTTGAGACGGGACTATGCACTACAAACATGCACTGATCACGGCCTCACAAACTGCTGTTTACCTCAACCGATAACAATGAAGAAACAACACTACGGGTCATCAAGGTTGGTGGAGGGGATCAGCTCTGTGATCTTAATGTGCACTTTTTAATTGAGGTCATAAGCTTATTTTAAACTAATGTTTTATTGCTTATAAACGATGCTCATATATCTTTTTTGTAATGGTTTTAATTAACTGCACAATAAATATATACTATACTACAGTGTAGACAGTTCATTTTTTGGTCCTCAAGAATCGCGAGTCAAAAGACACATATGCGAGGAACATGTTGACCGTCTAACAAATAATTCCTAATCGCTGACACAATAGCAGGGGACATTACACCCCAGGGTTTGTCAGCTACACTGCTTTTAACTGAGGCAGGAGACCCCCAGAATAAAAATCATTTTAAGGTACTCCCAGCCCAATTTTAACTCACTACCACGTCTACATACGTGTCCTGTCCCCATAACCGCACTTCACCTAACGGCTGTTGGAAAAAGATCTCCGGTAATGGTCAGTAGGTGTTGGTACTATTCACAGTGTAGTTAGCAGCAGGAGTCATCTGAAGCTGAGGGGGTGGGTCTGAGGATGAGAACCTTCATGTTGTGCGAGTTCAGTTTAGGGAGCTGCTCCTTATCCAGTAGGTGACATCCTTAATTGCGTCATGGAGGTTGTTTTTTGTGGTATGTGGCTCCTTGATGAGGAAGAGGATTAGCTGGGTGTCGTCAACGAAGGAGATGATGTTGAGGTTGTGATGGTGGGCCACTTGTGTGAGGGTGGCCATGGAGATGTTGAATAGCGTCAGGCTGAGGGATGAACACAGGGGGACGGTGCAAATGATGTCAGTGGTTTTGGATCAGAAGGCTGGGAGGCAGATGCTCAGGCTTACTATTGAACAACTTTCAAACTAAGAATTTCACACATACTATTTGGCCAGGGGGAAAAGTATGTGAAACCATTAAGGACTTTTTGTTGTAAATTTTATCAGCATATATTTGTAAGTAACATTATTTATAATGGAAGAAAATGAATGATTGTGTTTTGTTATATTAAGATTGTTTGACATACATATAATCTTATAAAGTAGTTGAGAATGGTTTTTGCATAATATATTTTAAAGTGTAAAATAGTTGATAAAGCTAGTTTTGTATTATGTATTAGGAAAAACAATAACATAAAGTGTTTATGTTTTTCTACAAGGAACAACAACATATAAAAATTCACTATGGAATAAGAACAGAATAATATGGAAGATAGTTTCAAAATTAGTAACACTCTGATAGAGGACCTAAATATACCTTTCATGGAGAGCGCGAATAAAGATGAAAATATTGGTGGTGGAGATATTACCTGCGATTTTTCTAGATGAAACAATGGATGATGATTTTGCGCAAGCATTAGAGGACATCGAGTTTCATGATATGACTTTGAAATTGATAATCAAGAAAATGAAATATCAGATGAAATCATGCTAGAAGCTCTATTACATTCTGAAATGTTACAAGAATAAATTTATGATTACAAATTAAAAATGGTTTCAGAGACTCTTCTTTCAGAATTGTAATCATTCAGCTAGTATCCAAGTACTCATGCTGCAAAGTGGGCCTTAGGGCATGGACTGATTCAAACCTCTATAGATTATGTATGCACTCTTCTATGCACCAGCAAACTTATGGTTTATAGCTTCAATTCCCCAGTCTCTCTCCTTACACTTGTAGCAAACACTCTGTCATTGATGATTCAGTATTGTACTGAGGTATTCATCGGAATGTCCTTATGTATGCACTGTGGTAAAAATGAAGCTCTTATAAAATCAGTCATGCAGTCTCTTTGCAGAAGTGTAATTATACAGTCAGTACTCAAGTAATTATAGAGCAAAGTAGGCCTTAGACCATGGAGTACTTTAAAACTCCTATAGACTATGAATGCAGTCTTCTATGCACCTGCACACTTGTTTTTTATACCTTCAATTCCCCACTCTATATCATTATACGTATAGCAAACACTCTGACATTGCTGTACTTATCGATACACTGTTGTAAAAGTTCAGCTTGACACTGCTTGCAGAAGTCTTATCATCCAGTCAGTACCCAAATATGTGTCTAGTAAAGTAGGCCTTAGTATATGGACTGGTTCAAACTCCAGTTTACTATGCATGTACTCTTCTATGTACCTGCAAACTTGGCTTTTTAACTTTCAATTGCCCAGTCTGTATCTTTACACTTCCTCCAAACATTCTGCTACTGCTATTTTAGTATTGTAGTGAGTCATACAGCAGTATGTTATTAGGTATGCACTGTTGTAAAAGTGAAGGTGCTATATATTCAGCTAGACAAATTCCTTGTAGAAGTGTAAGCATTCAGTCGGTTCCCAAGTAGTCGTGGTTCAAAGAAGGCCTTAGGGCATGGACTGCTTCAAATCCCTATAGACTATGCATCCACTGTTCTATACACTGGTAACTTGCCTTTTATACCTTCAATTCCCCAGTCTGTATCATTAGAGTTTCACCAAACAGTCTCACAATACTGTTTCAGTATTATAGTGAACTATACAGCACTATGTGCTTATCTATACACTGTTCTAAAAGTAAAGCTGCTATACATTCAGCTACACACTCTCCTTGCAGAATTGTAATCCTTCAGGGCCTCATTTATAAGGCTCCTAGAGCCATTGGAACGTCACTTTTTGTGATGTTCCGTGGTGCACCTGTCTGTGTGATATTTATCAGGCAGCACTAAGGCACTTTTTTTGGCGTACTACTGCCTGATTTTACGCAGTGTTCTGCGTGAAAGGGGCGTGAAATAGGTGTTGCTGAGGACGTTCCCTGCAACACCCATGGCCTTTTGACACTGCCCCACATTTACGGGAATGTAAATCTGAGGCAGTGCCAAAAAGCTTATGCCTCCCCAGAGGAGGTGTAAGGAAGGTGCAACGGGGACAAATAGTTGTATTTCTCCTTGTTTTTTCTTTTTCTATGTGTGCTCCATTCTGCAGTACACGTAGAAAAAGGAAAGTCTCTGTGATTATTTTTGTACAGAAAGGTTTCCCTACCTGTACAAAAATAATCTTCCTTGCAACGCAGGCCCCCTTGCACCATTGTGCAAAGGTGTCTGCGTTGGTGCAGGTAGAACATTGTGTGTCGGCGCAAGGGAAAAGGACAGGAATGCACCGCATCTTATAAATATGGCGCATTCCTGCCTTTTTCTTTTGCCACAGGGAAATGCAGCAGGAAGTCCTGCTGCACTTCCCTACGGCAAAATCTCATCTATAAGGCCTATGTCAGTAGCCAAGTACTTATGGTGCAAAGTGGGCATTAGGGCATGGAGTGCTTCAAACCCCTATAGACTATGCATACACTGTTCTATGCACCTGCAAATTTGCCTTTCATATGTTGAATTCCGAAATCTCTAATCTTACACTTCCACCAAACACTCTGTCACTCTTGGTATAGTTTCGTAATGACTCATTGATCATTGTGTTGTAAGGCATTAAAACAGTAATCAGTAGATGTACAATAAGTGGCACATCCCCAGAGATATGCTACATATTGTGCACTGTGACATCACCAGCATGGATGCACCATATTTACAATGTGGTGCACTATGGAGCAAAAATGGCATAGATATGTGAGGTATCTGTGCTGTGAAGATGGCACATTGCTTGACTTGCATATGAAACCCAATGCAGCTCCAGCAAGGCTCTTTGGCCCTATGCTCATAATGCTGTGTCAATCCTTACACCTGCTTCAAACAGGTGCAGGGTTTTGATACAGCATAAGCCCAAAAGTGACAGTATGAAATCTTATAGATTTCACTTAGTCACTTTTAGGAGGTGTTCCTGCACCAGAACACTCTCCCCCTGCGCAGGAAATCCTCCTTCTGGTGCAGGGCTTTACAATGTGATGCACCTTCCATAGGCATCTCATTGTATATACTACACACCATGGCACATCTTTAGCACCACTACTGCATCACAAAAGTGCTGCAACAGATGTGTAAAAGAGACACAAGGGGATTGTAAATCCACTCCTAACACATAGCAATTCACCCAGGCAGTTCCAGCAGCAGTGCAAATTGAAGCACAGATTTGTAACATATTTATATGCATATGTTACATTCATGTGCTTCGGAGGTACTACAGTATACGATAGGTAAACACCTTATAGATTTATGCTGTAGTATTTCCTTATAGTTTTGCACTTTTACATTCACCATACATTAGTAGTGTATTCATTCATTCATGTATGCACTACACATTCATTCAGACAAAGTTTTACACACTATCATAGAAATATAGCTCTTTCTTTGATGAGTAGAGGTAGTTCTGAAAATAACTATTTGTTTGTCTTTGTTGTTTTATATTTTATTTTTATTTTTTCTAAAAGTTTTTTTTGTTTTTGTTTTTTAAACAAAAAAAAATGAAACTAGAATCCCAAAAACTGTGAAATGTCAACAAAACAGGAAACAAAATGTATTGACGAGTACAGTTGTGGTTCCTCTTCTTCCAAAGAATAAGTTCTATGGATTGCTCTCCATAGCTCAAAAGTGTGTTGCAAAACTTACAACGAATTGTTATGTCTCCAAATTCTGGCTGTATGTTTGGAATCATACTGCTCTGTGGTGGTGGTGGTGGTCGGGCACTCAATGTACTTGGAAGAGCAGATCCCTGGTCCTCCTGCAATCTTCTTGTGACAGCTCTAGCCCAATTATTAGGATGTATATTCTTTACATGGCGCACCATGCTCGCTGTCCCAAACAAATATTTCTTTCTTGGGTCGCCCCTGAACAAAGTTGTGTCACATATTTTGCAAGTGACTTTAGAGGCATTAACTTTTTTTTTCACCCTCAGGGAAAGTGAAAAACTTCCAAATAACTGCTTCTTTTCTTTTTGGTTGAGGCTCCTCAGCAATAAATCCTTCCTCTGAAGATTACTCAGAAGATGTTTACAAAAATGCAGCAATGGTGAAGGTTGTTTCAAAATTTACTGAAGCTCCACAGAAGATATCCTTCTCCTGAGAAAGTCAAAGAAGAATGAATAAAATGGGAGGGGTCTTTCAACAGTTGAAGTTGGAAGTGTTATGAATCAATGAAATCTCTTCTTTTATAGTCACATGGCTGTGCGTACTCTTACGGTGGGCTTACGGAACTCTTGCGCTGCGTTTACGGTGCTCTTACGATGCGAGTATTTACGACGTACCGCCGCGAATTGCGTAATTGCTTTTAAAAGTAATATACGCTTATTAAAAGTAAAAAAAAAAAACATATGTACATTAAATACATAAATATATGTCTTTGAACAATTAGAAACTTTCGTGGCGTGCGCATACGGGGCGCCGTACTTGACGTCACGCGGAAGCGTTGTTACGACACGCAATGTGAAAGAGTATGCGTAACATGTGTGCTTGTACGCGCAGAGGACGATTTCCCATACAAAGTATGGTGCGATCACCGCACGCGTACCGTACGATTATAAAAAAAAAACACAATGAAAAAGGAAGGAAATAGAATTTAATTTTAATATATTTAAAAAAAAGAAATTTAATTAAAAAAGAATTTAGTTTTGTTGTTATTTAATATTAAAAATATGAAATATAATTTATAAAATAAAAAATATCTAATTATTCATAATTAAAATGTAAGAAATTAGTATGAAAAGAAAGAAACATAATAATTATTACAATTAAAAATTATCATTTACAAAACCTGTGAAATTCACTAAAAAACCATAGGTTTCACACATGTTATAGTTAGCTGGACATTTCACTCATACAAAACCATTGAAATTCCCCCGTTATAGTTAGTTCAGCTAACTATAACTTGCGCGCCCGCAATGCACTGCTGATGAAGTCACATATTACATCACTCATGAAATGGTCAGTGACATCCCTTATGACATCACTGATGACATCTCAAATGACATCACTGATGACATCATCCTTGTGACAGAGTGGCAGACCTGCTCTCAGCGCAATATAACCTTTGATACACACATTCAAAAATAGAAACTAACATTTTCAATAAATGGAGAAACCAATACCACTTACAACAACATATACAGTAATTCCACCATCTACATACATATCCACTCATTCATCAACAGTTCTATATATTCACTCATACATGTACTCACTCATCATATGTAGTCATACACCTATATATCCTGTTACACACCGACACTCATCCATACAGATACTCACACACATACTCACACATGCGAATACACTATCAAACACCCATTTATTTGTATATACAGCTATGAACACACCACTACATTTACTTTTACAGAATCGTACACATACTTATTCTCTTAAACAATCACTTATAGAAACACATACTAATTTATACAAGAACTCTTCTAAACTCTCACTCTCACATATACTCACGTATATGCATCAATACTCACATATACTAGTATAAAACATATGTAGTTACTCATAAAGACACTATTGAGACAGTCATTCACTCACTAACACACCCATACACACACTCATCCACCCATACAGTCCTGCACACATGCTGTCTTCAAATCACAAACAGTGAGTCAGTCATTCATGCATCTATGCACTAAGTAATACCCCTCACCAAAACATACAGACACTCATACTGTTACTCAAAAGGCCAACTAATAACCCATATAGACACTCATGTGGCTACTCACCAACCCATGCAGGCACTTATACACAAAGTGAGACACTGATACAGATATTTACACATTTAAACATTACTTGCTATTACATGTATTCAGTAAGAAACACTTAATAAGTCAGTTATACAATCAATTTTACAAAAAAAACCATCCATTTAGACATCTATTTACCCATTTATTCTTCCATCGACCTTTAGATATACATATATGAAAAATATTTATTTTTCAGCAAGACACACATTTACTGGATGAAGTCATCAGTGATGTCACCAGTAATGTCATTTGAGATGTCATCAGTGATGTCATGAGTGATGTCACTGACCATGTCATGAGTGATGTAATATGTGACGTCATCAGCAGTGCATTGCGGGGGCGCAAGTTATAGTTAGCTGAACTAACTATAACGGGGGAATTTTAATGGTTTTGTATGACTGAAATGTCCAGCTAACTATAACATGTGTGAAACCTATGAATTTTTCAGTGAATTTCTAAGGTTTTTTAAATGGTAATTCCTAACTATAACGTGTGTGAAACCTATGGTTTTTTCAGTGAATATATATATATATATATAATGCAACAATCTAACAAAAAGTACTTCACAGTAATGTTTAACTTGATTTGTAAAGCGTTAGTACAATGCACCTTTAAACCATCTATAAAATGGCGACAATTTCTGTTTCTAAAAGTTAATACAAGGTTGACAGTCTAGACTTTTAATTGAAATGGAAAAGGGGACTTAATTTTTGTACTGCACAATGCAATTTAAAAAGGGCCTAGACATCAAGAACTCTATGGTCCAGTGGAAGGCTTGTAGTAGCCAAAACGCGTAGGCCGTCCTAATCGTTGCACGTTCTTTTGCACATGGTGTGTAAATAAATACTTTTGTTTAAAAATCTACATGTTGCTGTGCCGTGACTTCAATCGCCAGGAGCGAGGTGAGAAGAATCCAAGAAATATATATATATATATATATATATATATATTCACTGAAAAAACCATAGGTTATAGACCATATATAGTTAGGAATTAGCATTTACAAAACCTTGAAAATTCACTGAAAAAACCATAGGTTATAGACCATATATAGTTAGGAATTAGCATTTAGAAAACCTTATTTTACTCACACAAAACCATTGAAATTCCATATATAGTTAGTTGCACTAACTATATATCGCGCACCCGCAATCCACTGCTGATGATGTCACATGTTACATCATTCATGACATGGTCAGTGACATCACTGATGACATCACTGATGACATCTCAAATGACATCACTGATGACATCATCTAGTGTCTGTGTGTTTTTGTAAAGTTTAAATACGTTTTACATATTGAAGAATGACTGGATGTATGGAAGACTGAGTGTGTGTGTGGCTGGCTGGGAGGTGTGTGACTCTGTGCATATCAATGTGTACTTGTATCAGTGATTGTATAAGAGAGTAAGTATGTGTTAGTATATGTGTGAAAAGTATGGTGTTCTGTGTTTAACTATAGATGAGGAAATCGAAGTGTGATTGATTCTTCACAGGACTGACTAGGTGTATGAGTGCATATGATAGTGTTCTAATAATAACTGACTGTATGTATGAGTAATTGTATGGGTGAATGAGTGAATGTGTGTGTAGACGTACGAATCAGTGAGTGCGTATGTAGTAACTGGTATTGGTGTGTCATGATGTCATCAGTGATGTCATTTGAGATGTCATCAGTGATGTCATTTCAGATGTCATTAGTGATGTCATCAGTGATGTCACTGAAGTATGGTGTTCTGTGTTTAACTGTATAGATGAAGAAATGGAAGTGTGATTGATTCTTTACAGGACTGACTTGGTGTGTGAGTAACTCCATGGATGAGTGGCAGTGTGTGACTGTCTGCATAGGTGTATGAGTGCATATGATAGTGTTGTAATAATAAGTGACTGTATGTATGAGTTATTGTATGGGTGAATGAGTGAATGTGTGTGTAGACGTAGGAATCAGTGAGTGCGTATGTAGTAACTGGTATTGGTGTGTCATGATGTCATCAGTGATGTCATTTGAGATGTCATCAGTGATGTCATCAGTGATGTCATTTGAGATGTCATCAGTGATGTCATCAGTGATGTCACTGACCATGTCATGAATGATGTAATATGTGACATCATCAGCAGTGGATTGCGGGTGCGCGATATATAGTTAGTGCAACTAACTATATATGGAATTTCAATGGTTTTGTGTGAGTAAAATAAGGTTTTCTAAATGCTAATTCCTAACTATATATGGTCTATAACCTATGGTTTTTTCAGTGAATTTTCAAGGTTTTGTAAATGCTAATTCCTAACTATATATGGTCTATAACCTATGGTTTTTTCAGTGAATTTCATTGGTTTTTTAACAGCTAATATCTGTAGCTGTAAAATGTATTCTTCTTTAAATCCAAAAATATATTTTATATGTTTATGAAGAATTTTTTTTTTAAATATTTTTTTTTCTTCGTTCCCGCTTCGCGAATCGGGAAGCTTCCCGTTAGCTGACCTTGATGCCGCGAAATAGACCGCGAGCCGGTAAACGTTTCTTTACCGCAAGTGCCGCGTTAGAAAACAACATCGTGACGCCTCCCGTCCGCATGACGTTTCACGTTGTCGCGTGATACGTCATATGACGTGCTACGTTAGCGAACTGGTACGCGAAGCGAGTCGCAAAGCGCAGGTTTCTGGAAGCAAACCGGGAGGCCCTGCAAAGCGCTTAACGTAAACACAGCAAGTCATGTGACTTGGTAATAACACTTTTCATTGGTTCATTTCACTTTTGGTTTCCTAATGATGTAAGACTAGGTCATATAATCTAAAATGAACACTTTTGATTGGTTGAGAACTCTTGTTTTTCCCAAATGATGAAAATCCCTCCTTCTTTCCTCACTCTGACTTTCATCATTGTGAGAGAAAGACCCTTTGTGATCACTGAGCAATGGCTTCTTTAGTAGCTTCAGCTGGTGCTTCCCCACCACCTCCACCACATCCAAGGAAGAGTGGACCACCTGCTCAAGTTATAATTCAGCAAGAAGAGGAAGAAGAGGAAGACGAGGAAGAGCAGGAAGAGAGGCAGTTTTTGCCTGAGAAACCCAGGACGTCTCACCGGAAAGAAAACTTCATTTGGCAATTTTTAAAATTCCCAAAGGTCAGAAAAAAGTAAATGCAAGATACGTAACTTGCCTTATATGTCAAGATAGACTGTCCAGAGGAACCGAGAAAAAATACAGTTTCGGAAACTACACAATGCATCGCCATATGACTAGGTGGCATCCTAACAACTACAGTGCTGCACAGTTTCGGAACGACCTAGATAATCTCCCTATTATGGCCAGAAGATCTGTTGTACCGGAAGTAACGGGACCAGAGGGCAGGGAGATGGTGCCAAATATACAAATGAGATTTGGTGAAGTAAAACACATCTGCGTATTTTGCGATGGATTCATTTGCTACGGAGAAAGAAGCATCACTCTGATCAACAGAGCTATTGACTATCATATGCAAGTTTGTACGAAACGCCCAAAATAATAAATACTTTTTTTTTGTTTTGTTGCTCCTGTTGAGCCCTTTACAATGAATCGTTTTCATTGCCCCCTCCAAGAAAAACCCCCAAAAATATAAAACTGTTCAGAAAAATTCAAAAAAAGTAAAAAAATGTTCTGAAAAATAATAAAAAAAATATAAAACAACAAAAACAATAAAAAAAAAAGTTCTTTTCAGAACTACCTCCCCGTTATTAAAAAATTGGTACAATATTTGGAACTGTGCCAACCTCTATTTCTCTTAGTCCGCTTCCCAGTTCGCTCGCCGGTACGCGAACCGGAAGCGAACCAAAAACAGTAAGTATAAGGGAAGGAAACAGACACTTATGTTAAAAGAAAGACAGCTATAGGGGAGTAAACTAGAGATACTATTACCCGTAATCCACTGCTGATGATGTCACATATTACATCATTCATGACATGCTCAGTGACATCATCAGCAGAGGATTGCGGGTTTTTTGGCAACGTGCCTTATCCACGGTTTAATAACGCTGCCTTTTGCTTTATATAAGTTTTCAAATTGTATGAAATATATACCAATAGGTCGTTATGAACCTTTAGGTAGTGCTTTTCTTCATGAGGTCTGGTCGCTTCCATACACATACAGATGTTTCAAAGATGATCAAGAAGTTTATCTGAATGGAGAGGAATGCACTGAGATGCCAGATCATTCACTAATGTGTAGGCACATACAGTTACACGGTTCATGCAACAAACACCGACCAAATATGGCTTGCGTGTTGCAAGGCACGCCAGTTCCTGCTATCATCCCCACGTTCAAGTTGTTGGAAAATGGTAGTTATTTGATGCTCAATAATGAAGATTGTTCTGAGTTAATTAAAAGTATTCCTTTTATCGTAACAGTAAGTGAACGGGTTATTTGCTGCAGAAATGTTCTATTTTCTCCCACACATGAACATAGGGAGTTTTCAATCTGGCCACAAATACCAACCTTGGGAGAGATTTCAACGGCATGGCAAGAATAAGAGCTCTTTTGTCTCAGAGAGAGGTGGCCTTGAGTTCGGCCCGTGAAACTTTCGTGCTTCACATAGCGAACACCCGTACAGAGGTGCAGACCCTTTTCAATTCAGATTTGCCTTTCAATTTCAGCAAGATGGTTCGGACTATCTTTAACGCATCCTCCACAAAGGCCCTGGCGCACTTTTTTAAAGTTGTTACCAGTGGTCTCGTGACTTCATTTGAGAAAATCTTTGGAGTCATCCCTGCTTTCTTTCATTCTATTTTCTCCACTCTGCTTCGTGGATTGGCATTTTTACTTGCATTACCAGCGGACGCTCTTGTGCTTTTTTACATTTTTAAATATGGATGTCCCTCCTATGCAACCTCCCACCCTGCAGCTGCTGACACTGTTCCGCAATCGCATGCTAGAATATTATGGCACAATGCCGTTGGCGATATTAAGCACGGCATATGGATTATCTTTTCGATTCTCCTACTTCACCTGTGTCCAGCCTGTATTTCACTGCCTGACCTGTGATTTCGATTGGGCCATTGATTTGTGTCTCTGCGGACCGGTTTCTCCTGACGTCGACTTTAATCAGCTGATGACTCCTATCATTACTCACGAGTTGGTTTGTCCTGGCGAAAGGATTATGGCTGTGGCATTGATGCATGGACTAATTGGTCCCTGGAATTTATTGGCGGCAGCACAGTCTTTCTTGGAACAGAGCTTTCTTGAAAACCCACCGAGCTGTCCTCTGATGGTGATAGAGGATCCGGTGCTGGGAGAGCACGTATGTTCTTTTCCGCTTTTAAATTGGATGGCTGAACTGTTTTCGGATGAAGACGGTGACTTCCTATTGGAGGCTGTTGCAGCTTATTTTGCATACACAGTTATGTCATAGACCTTTTTCATGTTTGATATGCTGAGTACTAGCATTTCATTGACAATTCATTGACTTATTTGTCAAGTTTTTATTATTTACCTTGCCTATTGGCTTAAGACTCGATAAAGTACTTGGCTGTTTTATTTTTCTTTAGCATTAAATTTTCCTAGTTTTTAATGCTTTACCTTGCGGACCGTCCACATATAAACTTGCAATCTGCTCTCATGAGATGGCACTTCTATTATCTTATTCAGTTCGTTTCCGGATCATGGGGAGGTGTCATATAGGTCCTGGATATCTTTACACCGTGTTAAGTTAGCATGGGCTCATTACCGGTTTAAACGCCATTTTTCCTTTTTTGCAACTTCTGCACACGACACTTAGTTGTTGCTTTAGCTTTCCACCTAGTAGTTCATCGTGGTTTACATGAGAATAATATGTTATTGCTCTACTATCTGCTTTGCTTGTTAAACTATATCTGTACAGCGAGTGCTAAAGTTTCAAGAACAACACGATACAGAATTGTTATGAGGTCTGATCTCCACGACTTCATACTCATAACATAAGTGCAACTTCTGCCAATTCTGGGCATGAGGCGGGTTTTATATTGCTTTGCCGAACACACATACACAACAGTTGATGCGGTTCACATGAAGAGAGAGCTGGTGTATGCTGATGTGATTCCTTCAAATCTAAGACACTAAAGTATGGGCACGCCCTAAACCAACACAAAGAGACCTTCTTAGCAAATAATATAATATGTGTATTAGGGAGGGTGAGATATAAGCAGCCGCGGGCCGTGGAGGGAGTTACGGTGAGGCAGGGAGGCGGGGAGGGGGAGAAGCAGGGTGGAGCCCTCTCTACCCTGCCCCTCCCCCTCCCCGCCTCCCTGCCCCACCGTAACTCCCTCCACGGCCCGCGGCTGCTTATAAGTGTTGCTAACTCTTATTCATTTACAGCATGTTAACATACTGTCACCATTCGCTTTTTATGTACTAGTAACTATGCTGGTAATTTTGCTACTGATAATATGTGTACTTGTATTCTCCACCCTGCTTCTCCCCCTCCCCGCCTCCCTGCCTCACCGTAACTCCCTCCACGGCCCGCGGCTGCTTATAAGTGTTGCTAACTCTTATTCATTTACAGCATGTTAACATACTATCACCATTCGCTTTTTATGTACTAGTAACTATGCTGGTAATTTTGCTACTGATAATATGTGTACTTGTATTATCTAAGATACTACGCCTGAGAAGACGGCATTAGTAAATAAACATTTCAAATACACATGTGTTCTTCTTAACTCCATGTTCTGGTTTCTAAGAAATATATAACGACCGACTGTTCATGAGTTCCACGTATCCTGAGGTACTATAAGTTCATATTCTGGATTGTCTAAACATTGAGAGTTTGTTATATCCAATGTGACACTGTACCTAGCTTGCTAAGGAGTTTTTGATTACTAACGTGAGTTTTGGGACACCCTAATTCGCCGAGGTTCCAATCCTCTGTCCACAGTTCTGTGTGAGAACAGAAACCCTGCGACAGGGGCACCCCCGACCCTTGCTGGAGCTTCATCACACTTGCGATACAACTCCAGCAATGCGCCACCTTTACGGCACAGATACATCACGCATCTGTGCTGTTTTTGCCCCATGATGCGCCGCATTGTAAATGCAGCACACCATAGGTGACGGAACAGCGGCACAGAATGACTAACACATCCCTGGTGATGCGCCAGTCATCATAAATGTATCCCTATGCTTCTTATCTTGTTAGAGATGAACCGCCATATGTATCATCAAAGTTTTTTGCATTTCCTAAATAGCGAACTTTAAGGAATAAATAGCGATTCTTTACCATTCCTAGTTTGCGATTAGCTATTTGCTAATTACAAATTACCCATTCATTTCCTTCATTTCCATAGGGCGGTTGGACTCACTTTTTAGCTCGAACGGCTGAATGGATTTCCACGAAACTTGGCAAAATTGTAGGGACTGGTAGCCCGATGTGCCTTTGCTATGTCTCAAGATATATGCTCCAGTGGTTTTTACGAAAATTAACTTTGAAAAATATATATTGGGCTACATTGGCCTATATATATGTTGGAGCCCAAATGTAGCCCAATGTAGCCCAATTAAGCCCAATGTAGCCCAATGTAGCCCAAAGATGGCCGCCAGACACACAAAAAAACAAATGTAGCCCAAATATCAGCCAGATGTAGCCCAACTATAGCCCAGTGACAGAATGACCAATCAGCTTCGCAAACCTCCGTTACGCGAAGCGGAGCGCTGTTACAGATATATATCTTTTTTTGAACGTTAATTTCTCAAAATCCACTGGAGCACATATATTGAGACCTAGCAAAGGCACATCGGGCTACCAGTCCCTAATATTTTGCCAAGTTTCGTGCAAATCCATTCAGCCGTTCGATTATTATTATTATTATTTTTTTTGCCCCGCGGGGCCCTTTTAAAACCTCCACATCAAACCTAGGGGGTCAGCGAGGATCTACTATGCCCCCTTATGGTTATTTCCCCCTTTGTTTTGGCCTCCTCTTGTCTCTCGATCCTACCGAGAGACAAGATGGCGGCCGCTACGGACTTTTTGGAATGTTGACAGACGCCAGAGAACCAATCAGCTTCGCTTCACAAAGCTCCGTTGCGCGAAAAGTACGCGTCCTGGGACGCTGCCTGGTCCGCTGTTACAGATATATATCTTTTTTTAAACGTTAATTTCTCAAAATCCACTGGAGCACATATATTGAGACCTACAAAAGGCACATCGGGCTACCAGTCCCTACAATTTTGCCAAGTTTCGTGCAAATCCATTCAGCCGTTCGGGCTAAAAGTGAGGCCAACCGCCCTATGGAAAACTCAATGTTAAAAACACGTTTTGGGACCCCCCTTTTTTCTCGGCCCCCCCTTGACGAACCCCCCCCAAATTTTCAAGGGCTGCTCAGAAACAAAATGTGCCATTTTCCTGAAAATTTCAGCCAATTCCGTCCACAAACGCCAAAGTTATTAGACATAGAATTTTCAAAAATCCCATAGAGAAAAAATTCTAACTATATATACCTACTGGCGACCGCCAGTAGGTAATATATATATATATAAATATATATATATATATATATACATCCATCACCAAAACCTCCTTCCATCCGGACAGAGCAGAGGCTACACAGGGGAATTCCAGGGAACCTGTTTAATAATTCACGGCAAATGCATTTCGACCTGATGGCCTTCCTCAGTGCCTAGCAGCATCCATCACTCTCCCAGTTCCAATTATTTATAGTCCTTCCTCGTTGTTGCCGAGCAAAGACACTCCGCCTCCCACTCAGGTGTGACTGCTCAACCTCCGTAGTTCACAGTGTTGCTGTGAACTCCAAGTCCCACAATGCTGTTCGTTTGCAGGTGAGTAGTGCGGATGGTTTGAAAGAAGCGCAAAGATGATCTTGCTGCCTACTTAGTAATTGAAATAGCTGTAGAGACCAATGTTCTGCTGCGATGTGTGATGCTTGGTTCCCCGGGTCCCCAAACCACGTCAACCTCCATACTTCAGTGTCCCTCCAGTGGGGGCAGGAGTATAGTACATCCCGCCCTGTGTGAAGTAAATACTTCACAACCACCTTCTTTCCATCCAAAGCATAGAGGTGTGCCCCATCTTTTTCAATACCTTGAAAAAACGCCACAACGCTGCCAGGGCAGCAGCCAGAACAGATGGGGCCAACTTGCAACATGGGGGCCTCTGTAAAGCGTAACTGACCAACGCTTAAAACATCCCCAAAACCTCCTTCCATCCGGACAGAGCAGAGGACACACAGGGGAATTCCAGGGAACCTGTTTAATAATTCACGGCAAATGCATTTCGGCCTGACGGCCTTCCTCAGTGCCTAGCAGCATCCATCAGTCTCCCAGTTCCAATTATTTATAGTCCTTCCTCGTTGTTGCCGAGCAAAGACACTCCGCCTCCCACTCAGGTGTGACTGCTCAACCTCCGTAGTCCACAGTGTTGCTGTGAACTCCAAGTTCCACAATCAATCAATCAATCAATCATGCCATTTGTATAGCGCACTACTCACCCGGGAGGGTCTCAAGGCGCTTGGGGGGAGGGGTATGCTACTGCTCGAACAGCCAGGTCTTGAGTTGTTTCCTGAAGGCGAGATGATCCTGGGTCAGCCGAAGGTGGATGGGGAGGGAGTTCCAAGTCTTGGTAGCCAGGTAAGATAAGGATCTTCCTCCGGCGGTGGCTCTTCGGATGCGTGGTACGGCTGCGAGGGCGAGGCTGGTGGACCGTAGCTGGCGGGTGGGCGTGTAGAAGGTCAGGCGGTCGTTGAGGTACTTGGGGCCCAGGTCGTGGAGAGACTTGTGTGCGTGGTGAGGAGCCAGAACGTGATCCTCTTGTCGACGGGGAACCAGTGCAAGTTCCTCAGGTGGCTGAGAAATGTGGCTGCATCGGGAGACATCAAGGATGAGTCGGGCGGAGGCGTTCTGGATGCGCTGGAGTCTTTTCTGTAGCTTGGCTGTGGTTCCGGCGTAGAGGGCGTTTCCGTAGTCCAGTCGGCTGGTGACGAGTGCCTGGGTGACAGTCTTCCTGGTCTCGGTCGGGATCCAGCGGAAGATCTTGCGAAGCATACGCAGGGTGTTGAAGCACGATGAGGAGACGGCGTTGACTTGTCTGGTCATCGAGAGGGAGGGGTCCAGGATGAAGCCCAGGTTGCGTGCGTGGTTGGTTGGCTTGGGTGCGGTGCCCAGGGCTGGGGGCCACCAGGAGTCGTCCCAGGCGGAGGGCGAAGATCCCAGGATGAGGACTTCCGTCTTGTCCGAGTTCAGTTTCAGGCGGCTGTCCTTCATCCACTCGGCGACGTCTTTCATCCCTTCGTGTAGGCAGGTTCTGGCGGTGTCGGGGTCTCTGGTGAGGGAGAGGATCAGCTGGGTGTCGTCGGCGTAAGAGATGATGTTGAGGTTGTGCTGGCGTGCGATGGCTGCGAGAGGTTTCATGTAGATGTTGAAGAGGGTGGGGCTGAGTGAAGATCCTTGCGGGATGCCGCAGATGACTTCGGTGGCCTCGGAGCGAAACGGGGGGAGGCGGACTCTTTGTGTTCTTCCGGCGAGGAATGAGATGATCCACTCCAGTGCCTTCTCTTGGATACCGATGTTGCTGAGGCGCTGGACTAGGGTGCGGTGGCAGACCGTGTCGAACGCAGCGGCGAGGTCCAGGAGGATGAGGGCCACTGTTTCCCCCTTGTCGAGCAGGGTCCGGATGTCGTCGGTGGCTGCGATGAGGGCGGTCTCGGTGCTGTGGTTGGCTCTGAAGCCGGACAATGCTGTTCGTTTGCAGGTGAGTAGTGCGGATGGTTTGAAAGAAGCGCAAAGATGATCTTGCTGCTTACTTAGTAATTGAAATAGCCGTAGAGACCAATATTCTGCTGGGATGTGTGATGCTTGGTTCCCCGGGTCACCAAACCACGTCAACCTCCATACTTCAGAGTCCCTCCAGCGGGGGCAGGAGTACGGTACATCCCACCCTGTGTGAAGTAAATACTTCACAACCACCTTCTTTCCATCCATATATATATATATATATATATATATATATATATATATATATATACATACATACATATATATATATATCCAAACAGTTGCACAAGGTTTTCAAATACTGCAAACAAGGTTTATTCCTTAGAACCGCTACGCGTTTCGACACAAGCCTGTGTCTTGATCACACGATTTCAAACATTCTACTAAGATTATTTAAATAACAAATAAACATAGATGAGGCACCATTGTAAAATCCCACATGACGTCAACATATGCAGACATATTTGAATGGTCACAGTAAGTGCATACTTTGCTATACAAAGTAAGAAGGGAGTAAAATAAGCATATACATCACGAATAGAAGTATATCTTCCTGTATACCTCATTTATGCATAGTGCCATACTCCACATAACATATTCAAAAAATAATGCAATAGAATAACAAAAGAGTGCAAATGTACTATTTAAAGAAAATCTGCTACTCGTATTTATCGTCACGAACTTCATCAGAGCATAATCCACATACGCAGTCTAGTGCCACAGAGATCTCATGTATTCATTCATCAAAGATGATCTTACGTATAACAATGGCTCTATGAGCCCCTTTCTACCTCCAAAGTCTGCTGCAATGGCCTAGTCCTGCTAGACATTTGCTTGCGGTCTAGAGCCAAAATAGTAGGCTTTGTAACAGAAACAAAGCCCCATCTTGTTATAAATTTAAGGTCTAGTGCCTTAATATTAAAACGCTATTGAAAACTGATGTGGGATTATCTTAATATACCAAAAGGAAAAATAAATCGGGGACCTCAATTCAATAATGCATAATACCAATACAACAACCACCACCTAATGATAACTCAATAAAAAGTGCATAAGTGTTTCATTAGAAAGTCTCTTATCTTAAAGTGAAACAGTGCATTCCATCCAAATGAAGAATAGGGTAGGGAACCAGTGCTGTGCTCAAAAAAGTGAAGGGTCCCTTCCTTTCCTCCTGTAAAAGAATATAAAAGAGACAATATTAAAACCAACAGTGAATTAAAAAACGTACACATATTAAGTAATTTGTCACAGTCAAAATTTTCAATTAGAAACATTTTTTGCATATAAATGTATCTCTTTAAAAATCTAACAATGGAGAAACACAAGTCTATACTTTAATCATTTCAATCTTCATGTAAATGCTTTGCCAATTCTTCGTCTAAGTTTTGCCCTCCCGGGAACCTGGTCTCTAGTTCCATGATCCACTTAGATTCTTTCTTTCTGAGTGCCAGTTCCCGATTGCCCCCCCTCCTTCCCAAATTAACCTGCTCTACAGCAAAGAATCTGAGGAGGGAGTTGTTAGATTGATGCATTTCCTGGAAATGGCGAGCAATGGGATAATGTAAGTCAACATTGGTTATCACTCTTCAGTGTTCCTGAATTCGTTTTTTTACCATGCAGATAGTACTTGCTACATACCTCCATTTACAGAGACATTCGAGTACATAAATAACGTAGTTGATGTTACATGTAAGGAATTGTGCAATGGTCCTTCGATGGCTAGTCCCAGGTATTTCGACGTCCTTCACCATATAGCTTGATTTACACACCCTACAATGCCCACAATAATAAAATCCTTTAAGGCCATGTATATGATGGTTGCGTGTATCAGTGATATCCCCTCTCACTAAGATATCCCTGAGACTTTTTCCTCTTCTGTATGTTACCTGTGGTCTGTCACTCAATTTGGGGCCTAAGATATTATCTGATTTTAAGATTTTCCTATTGTCGCCCTGAATCATGTGGATATTAAGGTATAAAGGTAGTGATGACTCTTAAAGTCCCCTCCTCCTTATCCTTGTTTGCATTCAATGTCAATGTTTCAGACCTCTGGATTTCTGCAGCCTTTTTAATAGCTTTTTCCAGAACCCGTTCCGATATCCACATTCTCTAAATCTGTCCAATATACTCTCCTGTTCGAGAAGGAATTCCTTCTTGCCCTCAGTAACTCTCCAAAAGGTATACTCCATTTCAGTGGTCCTGGATGAGCAGTGAGGGCATGTAAAAGGCTATTGCCTGCAGTTTGCTTTCTATGGAGACTTGACACCAAGCCCCCATTCTCGACCCTGATTTCCATGTCCAGGAATTCAATACGCTCCTTGCTCATGGTATATGTAAGATTTATGTTATACATGTTGGTATTGAACTTTCGGATGAAATTCTCAGCTTCTTTTTCTGTACCATGCCAGACAATGAAAAGATCATCGATGTATCTGATCCATATTTTTACCATATTTCAGCAGAAGAGATCAGCCACAGTTATCGCTAGTAAGTCTGGATAAATTATATATTTCTACTACCTATCCATCATGATTCAAGACGGCGAAATGTTCGGCTCTCTCTCCCCTCAAAAGACGGCCGTTTGTGAGCTTCGGCAGGAGCGGTCAGCTCACACGTCCACTCACGTGGACGCCATCTTGCCTCGATGCAGTCACAAACATATTAATTATTGTCTGTTCTTATGGACTAGAAGTGGTTGGGGAGTGCTTCTTTAGAAGAGATGTTTTATAAATGTGTGAGAGATCAAAAATAAATGAAAATGTGCAGTATGTTTTCTGTATGACTTTGTTGACATTAGAGAAGTACATGTGATTATAAGTGATACTATTTGTCAGGCTGTGTCGCTGTGGTGGATATATGTAGGTGTTGAAGTGGTTCGTGTTTTGCTGATGCTGAGCTTCACAATCCCTTTTGAGACTCCCTTCAATTTATTCATTACATTTAATATCTTTAATATAGTTATAGTAAAGGGGCGGTATATCAAAAGTTTGGAAATTAGATCTTTGTTTACTCTCCCCATCCCCTGCTATACACTCTACGGAGTGTTTAAACCACTTTCGTAACATATAGATGTCTAACCAGTAAAGGTGGTGTAGTTCGACTGGGCCAATTTATAAACCATGCTATGGGATGGTTTATGTTTTACCCTCCAATTTGAATGTTTGAATACTTTTTGCTGATAAGTGTTCCAGCAGACACTTGTTAAAATTAAAGTTGTATATGGGTATAGTGGCGCTGCTGGGAATGGTGGGGGTTTCTGTTTGATTTTATAAGGTTATCCAAGGGTAACACCGAATATAGTAACGTGCAGATGTCGAGCTACTAAAGGTTATATATTACCAGTGGGAGTACTTATGAAGCGCTGTATGGTATGGGATATATTTTACCTGCAAATTTGCATGTTTTAACACGTTTTGTTGATGAGATTTTTGGAGGACATCTGTTGAAATTAGGCCTCTGTATGGCTATAGTGGCGCTTCTACATTTGCTGGGGCTCTTTCTTTTATTGCACAAAGTTAAGCAAGGTCGGGTGTGGAGGTGGTGTACTGGTACAGTGACTATTTATAAACCGTCTTATGGTATGGTGTATGTTTGAGTTGCAAAATGTCAGGTTTTAATAGCTTTTGCTGATTAGTGTTCCGGCAGACACCTGTTGGAATTAAGTATATGTATGGCTATAGTGGTGGTAACGGGAGTCCTGGGGCTCGTTGTTTGATTTCGTAAGGTTAAGCAAGGGCATGGGTGGGAGAGGTGTGTATGTTGCTGATTATAAGACGGACATTTGTAACGTGGTCATGTGTAGTTATTAAAGGTAATGTAGTTTCACTGGACCCATTTCTAATCCGTGCTATGGGATGGTTTATGTTTTACCCGCCAATTTGCATGTTTGAATAGTTTTTGCTGATAAGCGTTCCGGTAGACACCTTTTAAAATTAACCCTGTGTATGGGTATAGTGGGGCTACTAGGAATGGTGGGGGTTTCTGTTTGATTTCGTATAGTTAACCAAGGGCGGGTATGGGTATGGGGGAGGTAGTTATGATAGAGTTTGAAATATAAAATATAGTAACGTGGAGATGTGGAGCTACTAAAGGCGGAAGTAACACTGGGAGCACTTACAAAGCGCCCTATGGCATGGTATATGTTTTACCCGCAAATTTTCATGTTTTATTACGTTTTGCTGATGAGCTTTTTGGGAGATATCTGTTGAAATTAAGCCTCTGTATGGTTGTAGTGGCGCTTTTACGTTTGCTTGGGCTCTTTCTTTTATTGCATAAAGTTAAGCAAGGGCGGGTGTTGAGGTGGTGTAGTGGTACTGTGACTATTTATAAACCGTCTTATGGTATGGTGTATGTTTGAGTTGTAAAATTACAGGTTTTAATAGCTTTTGATGATGAGCGTTCCAGTAGACACCTGTTGACATTAAGTCTACGTATGGATATAGTAGCGGAAACTGGAGTGCTGGGGCTCGCTGTATGATTTCGTAAGGTTAAGCTTGGGTATGGCTGGGGTGGGGTACTTGCGTATGTTGCTAATTATAAGACGGACATTTGTAAGAAGATATGTGTAGTTAGTAAAGGTAATGTAGATTTACTGGGCCCATTTATTAACCGTGCTTAGGGATGGTTTATGTTTTTACCTCCAATTTGCATATTTGAAAACTTTGTGTTGAGAAGTGTTCTGGTACACACCTCTTAAATGTAAGCCTGTGTACGGGTATAGTGGCGCTAGTAGGAATAGTGGGGGATTCTGTTTGATTTTGTATGGTTAAGGAAGGGCGAGGTGGGTGTGGGGGAGCTGGTTGTGTTGCTGATTAAAACACAGAATTTAGTAATGTGCAGACGAGCTACTGAAGGTGATGCAGTATCACTGGGCGCAATTACAAAGTAGCCGATGGCAACAGTAATATATAAGTTTTACCCGCATATTTGTATGTTTTAATACGCTTTGCTCATGAGCGTTCTGGTAGACAGTTGTTGAAATTAAGTTCTTGTATTGCTATAGTGTGTCTACTTGGTTTGGTGTGGCTCTTTCTTTAATTTTGTAAAGTTAAGGAAGGATGGGGAAGAGGGTGGTACAGAGGCAGTGTGCCCATTTATGAATCACTTTATGATATGGTATATGTTTTTCTAGCAAATTCCCATGATTTAATAAATTTTGGTGATGAGTGTTCCAGCAGACAGGTACACAAATCACAAAACATTTCTGTGGATAAGACATCTTCGTGCTGATAGACACTCTTGTACTGTGGTAGAAGGCTGATATCTTTGAAGGAAAATGATGAAACTTGGGTGCCATTGTAGATTTCAATGTAGGCTTATACTGGTTGTTTGTTACCATGGTGTAGTTAGGGTTCTAAGTGGGAGACAAAAAAGTGGGGGTGCTCTAAAAGTGGGGCAAAGCTCTTAAAGGGGTGTGGTCTATGCAAGTTGGGGGTGGTCTAAATCAAGATAAGTATCTTTGTGTGCATTAGAAAATCCTCTCCAATTATTGTACGTTCGGGAAAAAACATTCTTTAAAGGACTTCCCTTTCTTCTACAGCATGGGTAACCTAGCGTGTGTCTCCAGTTCTCAGTAGTGAGCAAAATAGGCATGCGTACATTGTTGTGCATGGTGTCACTGCAGTGTAATTAAAAATAAAATAAAATTAACTATCTTTGAGAGGGCCGAAAATAGAGCCTGGTAGAGAGTCATTTGGAGGCTCTCGGAAAATAAGTGCTGGTCCTCAGACCCTGCCCAATTGAAGCGCAGTATCCATCCATCCTAAGCACTGCGCCATTCAACCATATTTTAATTGATTCATATATTCCTACTTATATACATACATACATCTGTTTGTCCGCTTATCTTAAGCATCTATGGGCACACTCGCCTATAGTAAGTACTGTGCCATTCATGCAGCCATACGCCTATATATGCATAGATATATCTTTCCCAGAATCAATCCTAAGCATTTATCAGCCCACCCACTTATCGTAAGTACTGGTCTCTGCATTCATTCATCCTTGCATCCATCCATACATTGATACATGGATCTCTGTATCTATGCATTGATGCATCTGGTCATGAGTCCACTCGCCCTTTATTCAACTATACGTTCTTATTTCCGTACATCGTCTGCCCCCGATTCTAAATACGATGTATTATACTCATCCACCTACCCTCTGAAGGCATTGAAAAGGCTTGCGAAAAGCATTAACAGGCAGATTTTTTTATAAGGAATAACAAAGCTTTGAGTGGCTCAAAACCCTTCTCAGGTGGTGTTTTAAACAACAGTACATCTAGCGAAAGAAATGTAAAGGAGCTTTTAAGTGTAATACCTTAATTTAGAAACATAACGTTTTGTCGAGTTGGTTATAGGTACACTTTTTTAAAGTGGCTGTGACTGACAGATACTGAATACCTGTACTTCTTATATTTGAGAAAGTATACCAGAGAGCTAATTTAGGGTGGTGAGAACCTTTAGTTCTATATTTCCATGTGAAGTACAGTATAGGAATATAAAAGTAATTGGAAAGCTTTTATGTTTATATTAAAGAGGGGGGGTGAGAACTTAGTGAGGCAGGTAAAGTGTGTGTTTTCGTAGCACTAAAACAAGACCGTGTATAAGGTGAGAGCAGGTTAATGCTGGAGTTGCCTGCATGTGGTCGTTTGCAGAGGCACAACTAGAGGGATATTTCGGGGAGCCTAATTCTTTCAGCAATAGGCAGAGTGGGGATGTAGGAAATGTAAAAAGGGGCGAAAAAGAACAGAGTCTCCTTTAGGCCAACAGCTGATGGAGGATTGCGCTTATTCTGTTTGTTTTTGCATTGTATGTGTATCTTGACGGGTTTTGACCCATTCCACTTACTGCACACAAGGTTGGCCGCCCGTGCTGGAGAGATAGCAAGCATTTGCAGATTTGGCCCAGTTGGAACATTTCTCTTGTGTACCCATATCATTGGGCCCAGTGGTGCATGTCTTCCATGTCTTGTCATGTCTTGTTCATTCTTTTGCATTCTTTTAGTATTTTCAGATCACATTTGTTCATTTGGCCCTCCATCTTCAGATGGAGGAGGTTCTTTTGTAGTTTGCGACATACTGATACATCACAAGCTTCTGTTGGTATAGGGACTACTGAAACAATTGATTTAGCCTACATGAAGAGGTCTTCCTTCCTGCCCCTCCCACAGATGTTAAATTGATCTTATTTTTAAGCTTTATCTTCAGAATAACGTGCATTGGCTAATACACTCAGGTGCTAACTGGAGATTGTTTTTCCACCCTTTGTCTACTCCTTAGTTCCCTTGCCATAAACACAAGTGGGCTCTAGTGTATTATAGCTATGGGCAAACGGAAAGCACCACACTCCTTAATGGACAAGAAAAACAAAATCTGCAAACTTATGCAAGCTTCCGATTTCACCAAGCTCCAGGACCTTCCAACACTTGCTGACATAAACACTTTAATAGAGGAGGTGGAGTCGCTCCTGAGAAATGATCATGGAAGAAATCATCCAAAATGTGTGATAAAGTAGCGCTCATATTTTCTAGAAATAAAAATTCTTAACATCTGGTACTCAAACACACCCAGCAGGTGGAGGATTTAGGGAAGGGTTTATCTAATAGTCCCTCCCTATTTGCAAACCACATTTCTGCACCTATTCATGGCGCTGGGATATTGACCAATCCACCCGAATGCTCGAACAGTTTTGCCACCCCTGCTACATCTGGTTCTTCATCAGGAGACGAGCCAGTGGGAACACCCTCAGACTCTATCCCAAGAAATGTTCCCAACACAGTTTGGTCAAATTTTCACAGCAGTGTTATGCCGAAACCTAAATGATTCATCACCAATATCCATGACTGGGCAAATCAGGTTAAAGGCTGGGTCGAACCTGAAGGAACATGAAGATGAGATTGTTGCAATGAAGGTCTAACAGCAGAGGTTGGGCATTTAAAATCCCGAATACACCCAACTTTACGCAAACGCCCGTCACGCGATGTGCCCCCCTCTAACAAGGCCCTGATTTTGGAACATAATAGGCACAGAGATAATAGTTTAGGGATAACACATAATCAATTCACCTACTACTCGCTATGATACCCCTTTTGCTAGGCCCTTACACTTGATTACTCCCACAACCTCTGTTGCTGTGGTTTCTCATAAATCCAAGGCGTAATTGAAAACAAGCACCTCTCCCCGAAGGAATTCTTTGACAGGATTGAAGGGCACATTGTATCCCAACAGCACAGGAACCGCCCATATGGTGAGTGTTCCTAAGCTGCCTTTAGGAACACGTGAGGATGGGGATTTTCTGATTTATAAAAGTATACATTACATCAGGACAGTGTGGCACTGCTACTCATCATACAGTCTGATATTTTACAAGCCAGACCCCTCCACGATACACAGGAGGACCTAGTGACTCTATCAAGTTAACTTTTAAATCTATAATTCTGGTGGATGGTCTAATAGGTTTGGAGTTGCCAAGAATGGTCTCTCCGGTACTCTAATACAGTTTTAGCTAAATCTGGCCTTGGGCACTGATTCTCAGCTGATCAACTATTCTGACCAACCCTTGTACACTTCCATTTTTTTTTGTAACAGAGTTTTATATAGCACAAACCTGACCCAAAGGTATCAGGTATCGGAGCACTTTGCACAAGCACCAGTTGTATTACATGGGGACACATTCATTTTTGTTAGGCATGGGGAGATTAAGTGATTTGTCCAGAATCCCAGGATGTTGCACGTCCTTGCTGAGACTCAATCCCGGTTCCCCAGATTTGAGGTTGACTGCCCTACACCCTCACCCCCCCATGGTAAATTGACTGAAAACCTCCTCAAATATATCATCTCTTTTAGGATTCGGACACTCAATGCAAAATGAGATATTCCCTACAGATTGTAATGCTATGAGGTTAGTCCCAAATTCCTTAGCCATGCACACTCCTTTGGTAATCTGTGCTAAACATGCAAATGTAGTCAGTCATTTTTCTTGAAACATGTCTTGAATCAGAAGAAATTTAAGAGAACTAGAGTGGGACTCATTCATTGACCAATTTGATATTTGCCTAGTACAGGATACCTGGAGTGTAGATTCAGTCCATAGATCAGGTTACAACAAGGCTGCAAAATATACATCTGAACGACTATGTCTCCAAGTAAGTGTTAATTAAATTTGAAATAAAAAAAGCAAAAAATAATTGTAACTTGCAAAAATATACTTTAAAAAACGGTCTAACTCACTGTTTAACTTTTCTTTTTCTAAACAGAATATCTAACTTTCTTCTACACACCAACAAAAACGACATACCAAACAACGCAAAAAAAGGTAAGTATATTTCAAAAACAACTTTAAACTTACTGTAGGAGCACCACCAAAACTTGCTAATAACCTAAGCATCCTCAAACACTTAGGGCCTCATTTATGAGGTTTTCCCATAGGGCAGCACCACAGGCCTTTTTTCTACACAGCCCTATGGTAAAAGAAAAGGGCATGATTGCGCTGTTTCTTTCAAATACGGCACATTCCTGTTATTTTACCTTGAGCGGATGCATAATGGGCTGCCATGCACCAACACGGGCACCTTTGCACCAAGGTGCAAATGTGCCTGAGTTACGGGAACGATTACTTTTGTGCAAGAAGTGAAATCTTCATGCACCAAAAAAATCCCAAGAGGCTATTTCCTCTTTCTATGTGTTCTGCAGAATGCAGCACACATAGAAAAAGGAAAAACGAGGAGAAATCAGACAACTCGTCTCTGCACCCACCCACGCCGCCGGCCACACACTTGACCCCATCTTCTCTGCAAGCCCCCACGTCTCCTTCGACCACACCACCGAACTCCACTGGACTGACCACCGCTGCATCCACTTCACCTACAGGAAGCCCACCACACACCACAGCACCCAATAGATTCCCCGTCGCTGCTGGAGCAAAGTCACCAAACACCAGCTAACCACAATCCTCGCACAGAACCAACCCACCGACCCCACCAACTCAGTCCCCACCGCACGCAACCTCAGACAATGGATCGACGACTGTGCCAATACCCTCGCCCTGCTCAAGAAACCCTCCAACAGCCGCACCAGCAAGAAAGCCAACTGGTTCACCGAAGAACTCCAGGCCTCCAAACGAGCATGCCGGAAACTGGAAATGGCTCAGCGAAAGAACACCGGACAGCTACACGACCCACAAGACCGCCACCCGCATACACCACCACCTCATCAGATCAGCAAAAAGATCCTCATTCAAAGACCACCTAAACAACAACGCACACAACAGCAAAGAGTTCTTCAACATTGTGAAGGAACTCTCCAACCCTAGCTCCAACATCAACGTCATTCAACCCTCACAAGACCTGTGCGACTCGCTGGCCACCTTCTTCCACCGCAAGATCGCCCACATCCACGACAGCTTCAATGTCACGACCACCCCGACAACAACAGTTTCCATCCCCCCGCGACCACCACCCTCACCAACCGCCTGCTCTGCTGGACCAACATCAGTGACGACGACACCCGCATGATCATGAACTCCATCCACTCAGGATCACCGTCAGACCCATGCCCACACCACAACAAATCCAACACAGCCATCGCACCCCAACTCCGGAAAGTAATCAACATCTCCTTCAAGATAGCAACCTTCCCGGTAAGCTGGAAGCATGCCGAGATCAACGCCCTGCTCAAGAAGCCCAACGCTGACCCCAAGGACCTCAAGAACTTCCATCTCCCTGCTCCCATTCCCGGCAAAGGTCATTGAGAAAGGTCATTAAGAAAATCATCAACAAACAACTGACCCACTACCTTGAGGAGAACAACATCCTGGACCCGTCCCAATCCGGGTTCCGAAGCAACCACAGCACCGAGACTGATCTCATCGCAGCCACCGATGACAGCAGGACCCTGCTGGACAACGGAGAAACAGCAACCCTCATCATCCTAGACCTATTAGCCGCCTTCGACAAGGTCTGCCGCCGCACACTACAAATATGCTTCCACGAAGCCGGGATTCAAGAGAAGGCCCTGGACTGGACCACTTCCTTGCTCTCCGGCAGATCACCGTGCATCCGCCTCCCCCTTCTGCTCCGAAGCCCCCGAGATCATCTGCGGCGTACCCAGAGTTCATCCCTCAGCCCGACGCTATTCAATATCTACATGACCCCTCTCGCCCACGTCGCCCGACAACATGACCTCAACATCATCTCCTACGCTGACAACACCCAGCTGATCCTCTCCATCACCAAAGACCCTCAGACCGCCAAGACCAACCTCCATGAAGTAATGAAGGCCGTCGCAGAATGGATGAGGAACAGCTGACTGAAGCAGAACTCAGACAAGACGGAGGTCCTCATCCACGGATCCACCCCCTCAGCTTAGGATGACACATGGTGGCCGACCACACTGGGCACAGCACCAACACCTACCGACCACACACGCAACCTAGGAATCATCCTCAACTCCACCCTTTCCATGACTAGGCAGATCAATGCTGTCTCCTCCTCCTGCATCAACACCGTCCGCATGCTCCGCAGGACCTACAAGTGGATCCCCACCAAAACAAGGCCCTCGTCAGTAGCAGGTTGGACTACGGTAACGCACTCTACACAGGAATCCCGGCCAAACTCCTGAAGCGGCTTCAACGCATCCAGAATGCCTCGGCACGTCTGATTCTCAACACCCCCCACCGCAGTCACATCACTCCCCATCTGAGACACCTGCACTGGCTCTCCGTCAGCAAGAGGATCACCTTCAAGCGCCTCACCCACGCACACAAGGCACTCCACAATGCCAGACCAGCATACCTCAACAGACGACTAACCTTCTACACCCCCACCCGCCAACTCTGCTCTGCCGATCTCACCCTCACTGCGGTCCCCCGCATCCAACGAGCGACATCTGGTGGCAGATTGTTCTCTTTCCTCTACGCCAAGACCTGGAACACCCACCTACGGCAGACCCAAGATCTGCTCACATTCAAAAGGCTTCTCAAGACCCGGCTTTTAGAGCAGAAGCAGCACCCGTTCACCCCCAGCGCCGAGACCCTCACGGGTATATAGTGTGCTTTACAAATGCTGTGATTGATTGATTGATTGATTGATTCTCGCTCTGCAAGATTTTCTCAACATGGACGGTTGTAGGTAGTTGCAGGTATATGCAATGAGAAAGTTGCTTCTCGCTGTGGCAAAGCTGCCTCCTGAGTAAAATATTTATTCAAGGAGCAGCAGAAACCAGTCTCCCCGGGCACGCCACGTGGTGCCGTTTGTGCTGATTTTGCAGCACGGACAAGCTCCCAGTGTCAAAAATCAGTGTGACAGGCTGATTCCTCTCACGGAACTCCACAGAATCTTGTGGTGTTTTTAGGTTACTCTGTGGAATTCCATGAGTTCCGCCCACCACTAGTAAATACAGGGTACCCTTATGAAAGTAAATATTTTCGATTTATCATGAATACATTTATTATAGTTCATTAAATATACGGATGGCTCTTATTAAAATGAACACATATAGCCACTTATAACAATTGAATGATAAAATACGCACAGATTAACATGGTTAAATGCATGTTGAAATTGCCTATAACAGGGTGGGGTACTAAATTACATATTGCTCTAGGGCATACCCCTGCTCTATAAGTGTTTGCTCACTCACTCACTCATTAACTGACTGAAAGCATTTCTGGACTGCTTTGGGAACATTCCCAGTTGCATTTGTGCCACAGCTGACATGTCAGTTGTAAATGACACACCAACTGCACATCTACGCTAGCCTTGATTTTGCAAAAATTCCTTTTGCTCTCCTTTGGGAATTTTCTCAGTAGAAGTTCTACAGAAAAGACCTGGTCAAAATCTTGCAAACAGTTAGTCTATATTTCAGGTTTTGAGACCTTTAACACAAGGAAAACTATGCACCATTACAGTGTTACCTTTATTCTAAAGTATGAAACGCACACCCTATTGTATTACAATAGAAGTCAAATGTGAATGAGGACATTAGTCTCTAACATTGCAGTTTCCTGCAAAACTGATTCTTAGGACTATATTGTTTTCTCTTTGTTAATGCTTGCTTCATTCTCTTCTGCATTGTCAAATGCATAGAAATATTTGTGCTGGACCAGGACAAAGTGTTTCTTGGTGCAGGAAAGGTGTCCAATGCACCAGCCAAAGCTTCAGGTGCTCTGGTTTGCCTCTTGGGGTTTTGGACTACAATTTCAACAATGCACATGATCAACATCTGGCGATGTTTATAAAGTGTGCGCCAAACTTATCCAAACTTCTGGATCTTCTTCCAGAAGGTTTCCTTGAGAGTTCAAAGTGTCCATATCACTAATCAAGGGGTTTAGAATCGCTGAGACAGTGCTTGGGATGCTGGGGCTATAATTCTCACAATGCTGTTGGCCAAATCCTTAAATTTCCTCTGATTGCATGGAGACTTCTTGGTGGAGATGATGCAGGTGGTCTCTGTTAACATGTAGCTTACAGGGAGTCCACTTCTTAATGAAAAAACAATTCTTAGGACTATATTGTTGTCTCTTTGTTTCTGCTTGCTTCATTTTCTTCTGCCGCAAGCTAAATAAGTCCTGCATATTGCAGTCTCTTTGAGTGCAGTGCTTTCACTGCATGTCAAATTGTCACTTTAAAATGAAAGGATTTACTCAGTCTATAGTGGCATTTGCTGTATTGCCTCAAACTACAAGCCATGAACAACTTGTCTATCTGACATAGTCTCAAATAGTTCAGGGCATGTCAGGAACATTCCTCCATCTTTAAGACTCTCTTTTCCTCTGTTTCTCTCACTCTCCTTCTTCACCTCTCTCTTTCTCCCTTTGAGATTCTCTCTGTCTCTCAAAGAAAGCTGCACATTCCTAAACGGCAAGTAAAATTTGTAAAAGTTTCACTGGCCAATATTTCCATACTTCTCTGGATGAAAACAGTATCTCACATTTTAGGATGGACTTATCGAAGATCCGGAAGTAGTCAAAAACAATTGAATGGGACAGAAATAGGCAAAAACAATTGAAGCTTGACTACCACATTGTCACTATACTCAGTTCAAATGGTCATTTGACATGTTTCTGTCCATGATAGGGTAACCCACACATGCGAGAAGTGTTGAAATATTTGCTTTCCTCCAAATTCAGGAAAAGACTCAAATGTAATTTGAGGGAATTATTTTTAATCAAACATTGATATTTAAGGAGAGTACTGATTGGGATGATTGAGCCCTGGGTGGGAGTGGCGCTCAGTCTTACCGGTATATGTACTGCTACTATTCTTCGTTATATGGTGCCCAGGGAGGGGGTAATCACCCAACACCCCACAGTTCAGATCAAAAGATCTGTACAACAATTCATATCAAGCCCTGGCACACATAAAGGCAGTGTTTTTAGTCAATAACTTATAGCAAGGAAGCAAGCATGGCATATATAGGTAGATTTAATGTTTTCTTGTTGTAGCTCAGCCAACACGTGTTTCTTCAATCAGGACAAGGGACCAGGGACTTCCTCAGGGCTGGAAAACATATGTAAAAAACAAAGTGTAAGCCCATACACATGGACACAATTGATGTGTTCTTAATATATGATGTACAAGTGGACCCAACTGGGCACGCTTATATAAATAGACATCAGAACCAGATCTATATATGTGAACCAATCAGTTCTCCATGTAAGTGCCTGTTTGTGGAACAAAAGCCTTACAATGTCTAGTACATAGATCCATGGTGTCAGGTAATGTCTGACATGGTGAGCAAATCAACATTCATACCAGGAAGAAAAATGGACGGGGTGGAAAACGTTTTTTTTTTATATATATATAGGAATATAGGATATATATGTGGTGGGGTGAACAAAAAAATTGTTTATAGACAAATGGACAAGTGCGTAAAGAATTCATGTTAATGGTGCTGTCTTGTAAGTTGTAATTACTGGGTCAATCAATCAATCAAACATAGCATTTGTATAGCGCGCTACTCACCCGGAGGGGTCTCAAGGCGCTGGGGGAGAGAGGTCCATTACTGCTTGAACAGCCAGGTCTTGAGTTGCTTCCTGAAGGAGAGATGGTCCTGGGTCAGCCGAAGGTGGATGGGGAGGGAGTTCCACGTCTTGGCTGCCAGGTAGGAGAAGGATCTTCCTCCGGCGGTGGCTCGGCAGCGAGGGCAAGCCTGGTCGATCGTAGCTGGCGGGTGGGCGTGTAGAAGGTCAGGCGGTCGTTGAGGTACTTGGGGCCCAGGTCGTGCAGAGCCTTGTGTGCGTGGGTGAGGAGCCTGAACTTGATCCTCTTGCAGACAGGGAGCCAGTGCAGGTCTCTCAGGTGGCCGGAGATGTGGCTGTGTCGGGGGATGTCCAGGACGAGTCGTGCAGAGGCGTTCTGGATGCGTTGGAGTCTTTTCTGAAGTTTGGCTGTGGTTCTGGCGTAGAGGGTGTTCCCGTAGTCCAGTCGACTGGTGACGAGTGTCTGGGTGACGGTCTTCCTGGTCTCGGTGGGGATCCATCGGAAGATCTTACGGAGCATGCGCAGGATGTTGAAGCACGATGAGGAGACGGCTTTGACTTGTCTGGTCATCGAGAGGGAGGAGTCCAGGATGAAGCCCAGGTTGTGTGCGTGGTCCGTTGGCTTGGGAGTGGTGCCCAGGGCAGGGGGCCACCAGGAGTCGTCCCAGGCGGAGGGTGATGATCCCAGGTTGAGGACTTCCGTCTTGTCTGAGTTCAGTTTCAGGCGGCTGTTCTTGATCCACTCGGCGACGTCTTTCATCCCTTTGTGTAGGCTGGTTCTGGCGGTGGCGGGGTCGTTGGTGAAGGAGAGGATCAGCTGTGTATCATTGGCGTAGGAGATGATGTTGAGGTTGTGTTGGTGTGCGATGGCTGCGAGGGGGCTCATGTAGACGTTGAAGAGGGTTGGGCTGAGTGATGATCCTTGTGCTACGCCGCAGATGACTTCGGTGGCCTCGGATCTGAACGGGGGAAGGTGGACTCTCTGGGTTCTTCCAGCGAGAAACGAGATGATCCACTCCAGTGCCTTCTCTTGGATTCCGATGTTGCTGAGGTGCTGTACTAGGGTGCGGTCGCAGACAGTGTCGAACGCTGCGGAGAGGTCCAGGAGGATGAGGGCCGCTGTTTCCCCTTTGTTGAGCAGGGATCTGATGTCATCGGTGGCTGCGATCAGGGAGGTCTCGGTGCTGTGGTTTGCTCGGAAACCAGACTGCGAGGGGTCGAGGGATCCATTCGTCTAGAGGAAGGCGGCGAGCTGTCTGTTGACGGTCTTCTCGATGACTTTGGCAGGAAAAGGGAGGAGCGAGATGGGGCGGAAGTTCTTTAGGTCGGTGGGGTCCGCTGTTGGTTTCTTCAGGAGGGCGCTCATCTCGGCGTGCTTCCAGCACTCCGGGAAGGTGGCGGTGTGGAAGGAGGTGTTGATGATGTCCCGGAGTTGGGGTGCAATGATGGAGTTGGCTTTATTGAAGACGTGGTGGGGGCAGGGGTTGAATTGTGCAGGACACCTGTCACAGGTGCCCTGACAATTCTGGAAGGGATAACACTCCAGGTGGGAGGGAACAGAGCCCCAAGGAGGAGGAGGACCTCGTGTGGGAAAGCCCACCCCAGTCTCCTGTCCAGCCACCGGGTACAGGCCCAGGGTTGGTGGGTCAGTGTCAGGATGTCATACCTGACCTGACAGGAGGGAGAGTGGACCAAGGCTGCCAAGCACCTGGGGCTACTGCCCCCGCTCTACAGAGGTTGTAGAACCATGAAAGACCTGGGGTCTGGTTCTCATCACTGACAGCTGTCATTGGCCACTGTGGCTTTCTGTCCAGGTGGACAGAGTTGCCCCTGGGAGGGGGACAGGAATCGCACACCAGGGGTGGACTGGGCCACACCACTGTGTTGGCCATGTGGGTACTGTATGTCTGTTGGGACACACCTGTGAGCAAGCTAAGGTTAGGTGCTGCTCAGATTTTGTCCACAGGTGAGGAGAAGGTTTCCCCATGGGTTAGCTTAGGCGGCTCTGAGACTGTGGTCAGAGGGACCATAAAAGGTTCAGATTGGCGTAGAACTGGAGTATGCCCCTTCATTTGCGGGCCAGGGTCCATGTTCTATCGCCAAAAACAGGGAATCCCATCAAGGGAGTGATTGGTCTACCCTGCGTTTTGGCTGAAAGGGGGTTGTGTTGGACTTAGCCCTTTTTTCAGGGTAATTCCAGAACTTTTAGCCTTCCTCCTGTATTGTTTTCTGACCTGTATTTGTTTGTTTTATGACTCAGGGAGCTTCACCACTGCTGATCAGTGCTAAAATGCGTATACTCTCTATTGTAAAGTCTTGTAATGGATTAGTGACTCCATGATTGGCCTATTTGATTTACTTGTCAGACCCTAGTACAGTGCACCATGTGTTCCCAGAGCTTGTAAATCAAATGCTGCTGGTGGGCTTGCAGTACTGGTTGTGCCACCCATTGAAGCAGCTTGTAAAGTGTAACTCAGGCCTGCCATTGCAGAGCCTGTGTGCAGTCTAGTACTGCCATGTCGACTTGGTAAGTGCACCTTCTTATCAGTCCCTAAACCTTCCCTTTTCTACATGGTTGCCACAACTAAGGTAGGCCCAAGGGCACGGTGTATTGTAGGTAAAAGGAAAGACATGCCCTGGTGTTTGTGGCTTGCCCTGATAGTAAATTACAGCCAATTTCGTTTTTCTTTATACTTTATTCGATAAAACAAACTTTATCATAAAAGTACATACAATTCATTGTTAAAAGAGGTATACAAACTTTAAAAAGGTGAGATCTTTTCAAAAGCAATGAAGACAATATAAAATTTTAAAAAGAATAGATTAAGTAAAGTCCTGGAGCAGAGAACAGAGAATCGGAAATATTCTAGTGGGTATGTAATACACACAGTTTCCTACCCCGTTCTCATTTTTATGAGTCTTGAACGTATCTGCCAGGCCTTTCCCAAGAATTTGGCGACTCCGCAAAAAACCATCATAGATGTTGTGTCCGTTGTCAATATGCGGAGTGCCGTCACATGGTGCCTGACTCCCAGTTCTCTGCATACTGCCTTTAACCACCTTCTCCTGGGTCCGCTATATGCTCTACAGGCAAATAGGAAGTGGGCTAAGGGCTCGTTAGGGTTTGAACAGCCAGGGCAACTAGAATGGTTGGACATAGATGACTTCCAATGCCTGGTAAAAGTGTTCAGGGGAAGTGTTCCATGTCTAAATTTTAAAAACAAGGTTCTGTCTCTAGGTGTTTTAATGACATCGAGAAAGGATTCAAACTTCCTCACCGGCTTATGCTCTAAAAAATGGTCAGTTAAAACTCCCCAATTTGATTTCTCGAGCTCCTTGGCTTGAACCCATTCCCAGTATATTTTTTTAATTGTTTCTTTTGGGGGTGGTGACTGGGACAACCATGTTTCACTTAGCCCCAAGTTGGTAATCAGGTCCCTTAGGTTGTCCAGCCAGGCGATTCTTGACAACTTATTTAGGGTGATAAGTTCGTCCAGGACTGCAGCATAGTGTACCAGTTCCGGTGTCCTTCTCAATCTTACCCAATATAAGAGAGGTCGAAGGGTGACAATATCTTTAATTGCAGGACGGCCCATATCTTGCAGCAGTGGTTTCAAGGGGGTAGAGACTGGGAGACCCACCAAGTCTCTCAGAAACTTATTTTCCATTTTGGTTAGCTCTGTGATCTTGTCAAAGCCCCAAAGTTCTGACCCATATGTTGTTGCTGCCAATGCTTTCCCATCATAGATGGCAAGGACGGGTGCAATGGGCCTGCTTACTGAGGCTCGGTGTTCTCTGGCAATGGCTCCCGTGGTCCTTTTCAGATTCAAATGCATTTTTGCTAAGTGGGAGTCCCACTTCATTCTCCAGTTTACCCTTACTCCCAGATAATCAAATGCATCAACCTCCTCCAGTGAACATCCATTAAGCACAACATTAATCTTCCTTGGTCTCTTTGTTTGGGACAGCACCATTAATTTAGTTTTTGTAGTGTTAATTGTTAACCCACGTTCCTCACAGAAGGCATCAAACTTGGTCAAAAGTTTTTGGAGACCAGAGGGGGTTTTGGACATAAGGAGGGTGTCGTCCGCAAAAAGGAGGGTCGGTATTTTTTTACCTGCCAGGGTGGGAGCATCCACAGGGTCCTCTCTCAAATGGCCTGCCACTCCATTTATAAAGAGGGAGAACAAGGTGGGAGCCATCACACAACCCTGGCGGACCCCCCTATTCACTGGTATTTTATCAGTTAGTTGGCCCTCACTCCCCCATCGGATCCTTGCATATGTGCCATCATGCAGTCTTTTAACAAGCTCAAGGAGGTAGCGGGGGTAGCCCATGTCCTGAAGTACCTGCCATAAATTAGTACGTGGGACAAGGTCGAAGGCGGTTTTTAGGTCTATGAATGCCAGATATAATGACCCTTTACCGACCGAAACAGTCTTCCAATAAATCGCAGTGAATCGGAAGACTTGATCTATCGTGCCGACCTTTTTTCTAAAACCCGCTTGTAGGTGTGTTAGAATATCACCCTCCTCCAGCCATGACACCGTTCTGGATATGATGACCCTGCCAACCACCTTCTGAATTACATCAATCAGACTGATTGGTCTATAGTTGGCAGGGTCATCTCTAGCCCCCTTTTTATGTATCGTGACAACTTCTGCCCCTTTCCACGACTCTGGGACTGGAAAGCCCTGAGTCAGGAGATTCAATAGCGGAAAGATAAGGTTGGCCCAAAGGGTCGGGTCATGCAATAAAAGATCACCAGGCAGGCCATCCGGGCCAGCAGCCTTCCCCGGGGCAATATTTTTAATAGCTGTTTCGACCTCAAGAAAAGAGAAGATATCTACTGGTTCGATATTTAAGATGGTTGGCTTGGAGTCTAAGTGTGGATCTGGCAATTGCACAGAATCAGCCTCACAAGAATAGAGATTCAAGAAGTGGGAATAGCATTGCTGTTCGGTTATGTGGTGTACAGCAGGATCCCCTCCCCTTCTAGATGAATTATTTATTAAGTCCCAAAAAAGAGTTGAGTCCTTTATGGAGGCAGCCATCCTAAGTTCCTGCCAATGATCTTCCTCCCATGTTCGTTTTGACAATTCTATTGTTTTTTTATATTCTTTTCTAGCTACCCCTAGAGCTGCTGGGTCCTTTTTCTGAATCGCAAGCGAGATGGATTTCCTCTTTTCCCTGCAATCTCCTGTAAACCAAAGGTTGCCATTTTTAAAAATAGTGTTTTTCCGTCTGTTTGATCCTGTAATTTTAAAATAGGAGCTCAAATTATCTATAAAGTCTTTATAGATATTACCCAAATCTGAGCTAATGACCTCACCCTGTAGGATATTCAGCTTACTAAATTCCAATCCCTTTGATGTTACCAAAAGGCCTATGCTTTCCAGAATTTTCTCATGGGACGCCACCTTGTGCCATTTTAACCTTCTATTACAATTAGATGGGACTACTTCTTTGGTTTATAGGCGGTTAATCAGGGTTTTCCTTTTTAAATCCCATCTGATTTCGGCAGAGAGTGGATTGTGGTCACTGTCCGGCATCTGCTTAACATCCATGTCGACAACATTCCCCCATAGCCTTATATCCATGAGGATGTAGTCAATATGTGATTGGCCATTAAGGCTGTTAAAGGTCATGGCCCCCTTTGGGTCCGAAGCTGTTCTGCCATTTAAAGCACGCAGATTATATTCCAATGTCAGAGCATTGATCTGTAAAGCTCTAACCGACCATCTCTTAATAGGCCTTAAATTCAATGGGGGATAGACTGTTTAATGTCCTCCTCCATAACCCCTAATAAATCATCCTCCATTAGGGGTTCATACGTGCAGTTGAGGTCTCCTCCCAGTATGATGTTAGATCTTGAGGGGGTAACCTCTAGAGCCATTTCCAAAAGGGATATTGTTTCTGATTTTTTACAAGCTGGCGCTCCTCTGGCATAGACGTTAAACAAATCTACTCTGTTGCCCTTTAGTGGACCCTTAAAGTATAAATGCAGAATATCTTCTGAATTTGTATTATGACAGGTGATGTCCAAGTTCATTGTCATCTTGACCCATGTGATAAGACCTCCTGATGGGCGACCCCTACCTTGGCTAACAGCAGGAATGAAGAATGTGGAGTAGCCTGATTTATACAGGGGTGTCGTGTTCCAAGTCTCTTGGAACATGCAGACCTCATGTTCCTCAATAAAATCATTCCATTCTGGAATTACCAGATGTTTTTTGAGGCCTGCTAAGTTCCATGAGAGGATACGATTTGTATCTGAAGTGTCCCCCACTTCTATATTGTTTCCATTTCCATTCTGCTTTGAGGGGATTGTGATAGTGGATGTACTAGGGAATTTCGTTTTTCACTATTGTAAGGCTACCTGTCCCCATAGGCCGAATGGGCAGTTTGATTATAACATCTTATAATCCTAACTGACCCAGGGAACATGGTAGAAAAACACATTTAGTACTCCTGAACTCAAAATGTTTAAAATACATCTTTTAGTGAAGGTGATCTTTACATTATGTGTCTGAAAATACCACTTTTAGAAAGTAGGTGTTCTCTTACCTAACCATTCAGCCTGCCTCTGCTAGCTTGTGTATTGCATGTGTGATGTGTGAGTGACAGGAGGACTTGGGCTCCAGCAGTCTGATGAGTCAGGGCTGGGCTGAATAAGACCTTGGCTGAATAGACAGTTGGGGGACAGAGATTTCCTTTTACACCCCTGAGCCATCATAGAATAGAGAGTAAGGGGAGGAGTTTTCCTTTCAGCTACCTGGGCCAGGTCTGCTTTCAGCAATGCTGTCTCCACCTCATGCCAGGATGCTGCATATAACCGGTTTTGGCTGGGTACAGTCACCCTCTGCCTTCAGAGGACAAAGGATTTACTGGTTTAAATATTGAGACCCAGACCCCAAGACTTTAGATCACTTCTGGAAATCAAGCCAAACCTTTACCAAGGAGAGGAACCAAAAAAAGCTGAAAGATTTTCTTGGGTTGGCCTGCAGTGGTTGCTTATTTGCCAAGGAAAGGAGAAGCAGCTTTTATTGAACTGTCATCATCTTGAAGAAGAATCTCTAAGGGCTTGAATCGTGCTTGCCTCTTGCTGAAGTGTCAGTGATACAAGACGTCACCACCAGCTCCCCCCTAAATTTCCTTGCTGGGAATTCTGTCTGCAGAATCCTGCGTATTGTTGGGTGCTGGAAGCGCGACGCAACGAGAAGAAGCTTGTCACCGCCGCAGCTGTTGCCGTTGCATCACAGGAGGGGCGTGTTGCCGCCGGAGAGGTCCCCATTGCATCACCGTAGAAGCGTGGCTCCGTTGCAGCTGTTTGTCATCTTATCACCAAAGAAGCATGTCGCCACCGCAAGGGTCGCGTCAAATCACCAGAGCAGCGTGTCACAGGGCCTGTCATGGCTCAGAAGTTCCAGAGTCGCCACACGACCGTCGGACATGCACGCATCACCTTCCCATCGTTGCATCGCATCAAAGAGGCCATCTTGTTGCATCGCACCGGCCACATTGCCGCGCCATCTTGTCGCCTTATAACCGGAACGCAATATGAGATCGACGCATCCCCTCCTCTCCGGTAAGGAACAGACGCATCGCATCGCCTACTTTGAGCAAGCACTGAGGAACAGACGCATTGCCTCCCCAAAGCAAGGAACTGACACATCGCTATCCCTGCAAATCTTTTGTTTATTTGCGTTACGCATCCAAAGGTACTTTTTGAAAAATGTGTCGCATTCACCATCATCTTTGAACTAAGCTATTTTTACCATCTAAAAGTCATTTTTCTAATACTGTATTGTGGATTTTTGTTTTTTGGGACTTGTGTTAGGCCTATATAAAGAATACTTATTTTTTATAAAACCTGTGTGGTGTCCATCTGTCGAGTTTTCAGTGTATTACTGTATGTGTTCACAAATGCTTTACACACTGCCTCTGAGATAAGCCTTCCTGCTCGTGCCAAGCAACCACAGGGTTGAGTGGGGGTTATCTTAGGAGTGTAGCCCCTTCCCCTGACTAGAACCAAGGGTCCCTATTTGGACAAAGGTGCCAACCATTGCCAACTAGAGACCCCCAGTTCGAACAATATGCAAATTCGACTTTGGATTTAATGGTAGTATTAAAGTCGCAAACAACCTTATTTTTCCATATACTCACCCCCAAGGTCTCCCCTGGGTGCCCCAGGGTAAGGGTGCCTTACCACCTTAAGCAGGGACATTATAAAGGATGTTTTATAAGCCCAGGTGAGGGAAAACTATGATTGTTGTGATTGGCTCCATAGGCTAACACTGTAATATTTTATTAGAGTATGAATATTGTTAGGAGCCATGTAAAATAGACTTCAAGATATCAAAAAATAGTTGCGATAAAGACAACACCTTGCCACTGTTGGATTTGTAATAACTATTATAGGAAAGATGTTTTTAAAATCTCTTGTCAGTGAGCAAAAGTCCAGCTTTCTAGTTGCTTTCATCTGATTGTCCAGCCTGCTCTCAGGCTGTGCCAGTGCTGCCTGATGAGGTGTGAAGTGTCCTGTTAGAGGACCGTATTACTTTTCATTAGGTGGAGATGTGCAAGATAACAGGAAAGGGAAGAGGAGTAGCCACATTAGTCTTCAAACTGAGAATATCATTTTAGGACAGCACAGGCCCACCCCGACATCATTTTTTTTCAGCCTCACAGGAATTTCTGTAATTAGATGACGGAGAGGGTTGGAAAGGGAGTGTTTAGGGAAATTAGCCACACCAGTAGGTTGGGTTAGTATGATCCAGCTTCTCTGGAGAGAACTTCTTCATGCTGGATTTTGAAAGAAGTATGCTTTCTGAGAGAGGAATATGCCACTCTTTGTTGGAAGTGGTCATATACCTGGGTGGCACCCTGCATCCCATTGGTCAGTGGTGCCACCCTGCTTGACACCCAGAAGCATGGATAAATATGGGGTGCTGTAATGCTCCTCAGATCTGCTGCCTAAAGAAATAAGAAGAAGGGACTAACCCGCTGAATTCTTGGCCTGCACCAAAAGGACTTGAAGGACTGGGCTACTTAAGGCCCAGCGGTGCCAGGGGACAACACCTAAAACCTTCGTGGGATACCTGTTCTGGCGTACAATTTGACAGAGACACAGGAGACTTCCTTCGGCGTCAAAGATCAGAGTTTTATTACTGCAGGGATACAGAAGTCACTCGAAGTACAACATCGTGTAGGTTCTGAGAGTCTGCTTCAAATTGCATATGTGGATCGCTCCTTTTATACAAGTTTTCGTCATAGAATAACATTACGAACAAAAGGTTACAACTCGGTTCCCACAGTAAACTTTAAAAGGCTTCATTCATGGTGTCGGAAACCCGGAACATAATTACAGTAACATTTGCCGGTTCCCAACTGTAAAAGCACATTATCCCTCCGCTAGGCACATTCCGCTCTGGTTGTAAACAGACAAGAGAGGGAGAGACAGGAACAGGTGCAAGGAAGGCAGACAACAGTAGAAGAAAGAATGTGGGGGTAATATCGGAGGCATGGTCACAGGATCAAAGGATTCAAACTTAGCATATGCAAGGCTGAATCAATAGCCCGCCGTGGCACGATTACCCTCGAGCGGAGCCATCTGCCTTTGCAGTGTCATCCTCCAGTGTCATAAAGGACGCACCAAAGGGATATGCTTCATCCGCAAAGCTTGGGAATCCCAGGGTCATAAAGCGAACATTTTCACTTCGCTGGCTACGTGAGGGCAAGAAACAAAATGGATGCCGTATCTAAATTGGAACCCAAGGGTTCAAATAAAGAAAACATGGAAATAAGACGAACCCTTCCAAGTAGTGTAGTGAAAATGCGTACACTCACTATACTCGTCATTTACGGTTCGTAGATACCAAACTCGTCCACATTCGTACCTGCCCAAAACATCGTATCGGTCCTTACGGAACCTCAGACGCTCCTTTTGCCCTCATGTAGGCAAGCACTAGTCGAAATCAGAATCAATTTCGATATTCCTCAGATCATTTAGGTGTTGCTGAAACATCATCCTATCCATCAATGTCTCTTTGGTAACAAATGGCCTTCTTATACACGCTGTAGCGCAAAGGCCACATAAGGCAGGACCACACTGCACACAAAGACAACACGTGAACAGAAACGCCACAACAACTCCCATAATCATCAGAATCTTCCAACCCCAAGTTGACATTAGGCCCCAAAACCATCCTAGAAGCGTCCGAACTCCCTCGTCCACGTGTATGGACTCCGAGATTTTATGCAACTTCGAAATGGCTTGATAAACAGTTGGAGCATTATCAGGTATGAAAATGCAGCAGCTTGAATGGATTACCCTGCACACACCACCTCTATCTGCAAGTATAACATCTAGAACCATACGGTTCTGAAGCGTCATAAGTCTATCCGCTTGCAGCTCTGCCGTCAGGTTACCAAGGGCGCTTGCAGTGATATTAGCAGTCGATTCCACCACACGAGTCAACTGTCTCAAGTTCCTACTGTTAACCATAGGACCCCAAAATGGTAGGAAACCCTTAAAGAAGTCTCCTGCCTCTTGACTCGCAGTGTCCTCTTTGCTAACGACGCCTCTCACAACTCTAGTCTTGTGATAGTCTGAGGCAACTGTAAAAGTAGGCGGTAAAAGATTCGCGATATAACATGTGCCTGAAAAATCACGGGGCAACCATGTATAAGCACGATCGTAACACACAAAATAAGTACCCTTGGCAGTCAAAAAGACGGGGGAAGAGAGCATTGGTAAGACATACGTCTCAGTACAAGCACTCTTCCCAAGCTGAGCTCTCGGATTTCGACCCAAACCTTGCAGACAGAAATTACCAAGATGGGGTACAATCCAGATCCGAGACGAGCTCTTAAGCTGTCTATCGCTCACTAACATACCATACTCAACCTCACTCAGATCCTTGTAAGCTCGCAACTCTTCTTCTGGAATGATTGTTGAATCAAAAATATCTTTATTCAAATCAGCAATAGCCATCGCCAGAGACTTGTGATACGGGCCAGGACCAAGGTCTGTGGAGCGAGGCTCTCGACTGGGGTAGGAATCAAGTGCACTACGAAACACTGCTTGGAATGCTCGAGCTGACCCTTGGGAGCTATAGGGAAGAACTAAATATGGAATACCCTTATCCATGGTATGTGGCATCAACCCACACACCCAACAATTGGTAGTATTCATCACCAACTGATGCTGATGTAGAAGTTGAATAAAGGAGTTGTTCATAAATTCCGCACGTCTAACCTGTTCATGTTGAGGCAAAGGATGAAAGGAATGTGGTGAAATAGTGGAGACAGAATTTAGGGCAAATGTAGAAGAAGTAGGTGAAATGGAAGGCAACAATAATTGAATCCCAAAGTACACTCCACCCACTAGTAGCATAGAAACAGTTAAGAATAACATGAATACCTGTAACAAAAAACTTTTTGTTCGAAACATCTTGTGCAATTTGGATCTTTGCGCCGTCATTTTCTCCATTTCTAACAGCTTAGAAGACTCCATCCTCTAAAAACCGTCCGTGACGTTCTTGACGCACTTCGTTCTGAGTAGCGATTATCAATTCCCAGGAGTTCCCAGAAATTGACAAAGGGTAATCGACCTAGTGTCAGATACCTGCTAAACAGAAGGAGGTACCCGCACGGCCCTACGGTCAACCCAGATGATAAAAAAAATTGATTTTATTAGTCTTTTTTATGTGAGCGGAGAAAATATCGACGGCTCCCAGGTCGAGTCTGCTCTTCGAACAACGGTCCAGATGGCAACACAGTGTCCGATTGTTCAGGTAACAGTTCAGGACTTAAATTCTCCAATGTTGCAGACAAAGGTGCTGTCACAGCTGTATCAACAGGAATGTCCGATTGAATTAGATCATTCTCTACAGGCTGAGCGTCGCTAAACGGTAGATAGCAAAGGGGGGACTCAGTTTCACATGAGCCAACTCCCCTCTTTATCCATGTATCAGCTGGCAAAGGAAGCGGAACCTTTTTGGTGTGGGTGGCGTGCACCCAGTGTTTTCTGCCTCCCAGCCGAACCGCAGTCCTCGTTGCCAATAGCACTTGGTAGGGTCCTACGAATCTCGGCTCAAGGTTGCGCTTTCGTCCAAAATTTCGGGTGACCACCCAGTCACCCGGTTGCAGCCGATGACCAGGGCCCTCTGTTTGTGCCGGTAGTGCGTCGTAAACCTGTTGATGAATCAAACTCAATTTAGCAGTCAGATCATAAAGATAATCGATCAACATTGGATATTCAAGTCTGTTAAACTCTTTAGGCCTCGGAACTCCCCAAACGTTTGCAGGACGGCCGAACACTATCTCATATGGGCTAAGCCCTACTCGAGAGTGCACAGTCGCCCTGGTCGATAAAAGGGCTAGAGGCAAAGCATCAGGCCATGCTAAACCAGTCGTTGCCTGGATCTTGGCAAGTTTTAATTTCAGGGTGCCATTGTATCCTTCCACCAAACCCGCAGACTGAGGATGATTAGCACTATGAAATTTTTGCCTTATGCCAAGGCCACTACACACACTCTTCATCACACTACCCACAAATTCACTTCCGTTATCTGACCATACAATCCGTGGCATTCCGTACCTGGGAAAATATTCTTTGAGTAGAATTTTTGCTGTGGACAGGGCAGTATTATCTTTAAGGGGGTAAGCCTCAATCCATCTGGAGAATGCACAAACTACAACCAGGACATACTTCAGATTATTACATCTCTCCATGTGGATAAAGTCTAACTGAATAATTTCAAAGGGATATGTGGGAGGAGCGAAATGGCCAGGTGGAGTGAGGGTGCCCTTGCCAGGATTATACATCAAACATACCATGCAATTCTTAAGTACTCTCTCCGCACACTTCGTAATTCCATCATTCTTCCACACAGGAGACAACAACTTACATATGCCTTTCGTGCTAATGTGTGATGTACCGTGTGCCATAGTAACAACAGCAAGCACATACGCATCTGGTAACATCCATCTCTGCTTTTCTGACAAATCAATCCAACATCCATTCTCGTCTAACTTCCCCGTATTTTCTTTCCACTGCGTCTTTTCCATATTAGTAGCCGCATTCTGTATCTCCTTCACACTCTCTATTGTGTCTTCACACATACTAGTTTCCGCCGGCCATCTTACTGCACTCGCAACATACATTCGATTTGTCAGATTTCGGGCTGTCTCCTTAGCAATCTCATCCGCAAACGCATTACCACGATCCGTCACTTTCCGATGCGCACTGCATTTAATTATTGCCACCTGTTTAGGTAATGTAAGTGCATCCAAAAGGTCATTCACAAGCTGTCCATGCTGAATCTTCGCACCATGCGATGTGAAAAACCCTCGTTCTCTCCACAGTCGTCCAAAACTATGCGCTACGCCAAAGGCATACTGACTATCGGTAAACACATTCACCCGCTTTCCTCTAGACAACACACATGCTCTCGTCAATGCGATCAACTCAGCTGCCTGGGCCGAATTCTGACTCAATCTCGCAGTTTCCACAACCGTACTCAACGTCACTACAGCATACGCAGTCGTCACATCACCATTCGGCAACTTGAAACACGAACCATCAACATACAGAGTACCATCGGGATCTATCAATGGAATATTTTTCAGGTCAACACGACCCTTCGTCTCTTCTTCAGTTCTTAAGTAACAATCATGTGGTGCTACATCACCTAATTCCGTGCTGATCGGCAACAGCGTTGCTGGGTTCAACACATTATAGCGTTTTATCCGTATATGACTTGCCAAGAGCGTCAATTCATACCCAGACAACCTCGCGCTCGTTAAGTGCTGAGTTTTGGTTCGATTCAAAAGAGTGTCTACTGCATGCGGGACCATCACTGTAAGCATATTATCCATGACCAAACCTGCGGACTGTCGAATGGACACCGCAGCTGCCGCTGTTGCTTTTAAACAACTCGGTAAGGCTCTAGCCACTGGATCCAAGGTCGAGGAAAAATATGCACATGGCCGTTGTTTGTCGCCAAACTGTTGCGTCAAAACACTCAACGCACAACCATCCCTCTCGTGAACGTAAAGTGTGAACGGTTTACTGTAGTCGGGAGTACCTAGAACAGGAGCTGAACACAACGAATCACGTAATTCCGAAAAACTTTTCTGACACTCTTCAGTCCAAGGCAAAGGAGTAGGAACATCCTTGCACGTGAGAGCTAACAATGGCTTCGCCAACAATGAAAAATTTGGAATCCATTGTCTGCAGTATGACGTAATACCTAGAAAGGCACGTACATCTCTCTGAGTTTTTGGCACAGTCATTCGAGCAATTGCTGCTATTCTTTCTGGGGTCAACCTTCTCCCTTCTTTTGACAATAAGTGACCCAAGTAAGTTAATTCTTGGCAACAATATTGCAGCTTAGAAGGTGACACCTTGTGATGCAGGTCACATAAATGTTGCAATAACGACACTGTAGTAGTCTTACAAATAACCTCGGTATCAGCAGCCACCAATAAGTCGTCAACGTACTGAATCAAAGCCGCACCCGTCGGTAACTCAAACGCATCAAGTTGACTCTTAAGGGCTTGACTGTAGATGGAAGGACTCTCACAGTAGCCCTGTGGTGCGCGTTTAAATCTAAAACTGCGACCACCCAATGAGAATCCGAATATGTCTCTGCTTTCTGCAGCGATCGGAATACTAAAGAAAGCATTCTTTAGATCGATCACCGTAAACCAGGAGGCAGGAGCTGGAATTAGGGTGAACAAAGCCGTGATGTCGGGAACCACAGGAAACTGTGGGACCACAATTTTATTCACCTCTCGCAAATCAATCACGAAACGATACACAGGAGGTTTAGATGGATCAGTTTGTTTCAAAATCGGTAACACAGGACTATTACACACATTACCCCTAGTTTCTTCAATGACATCTTTCTCGATTAGATCATAAATGATCGCTAATAGCGCACGCTCACCATCAAGAGAAATACGATACTGAGGTATACGTGGTAAGCGCACATTGGTTTTCAACTGGACCACATAAGGTGGAATGTTTAGCAGTCCCACATCATTGGGACCCGTGGCCCACAGAGACACAGGAAGAGAACTCAATTCCGGTGGGAACTTATCGATCGCCACGTACATAGGTGAGATTACTCTCTGACCTAGTGTAAGCTCCACTCCCGCAGGAGAGCAGTACAAAGTCGCATATAACCGTTTTAACAAATCCAAACCCAAAAGATTCTCACCACAACCAGTGGATAAAATCAATGGGGCCTCTAGCTCACGTGGACCAATCGTAAGGGACAAAGGGCTAGAGACAGGATTGCTAACAGGGGCGCCAGAGAATCCAATGGAAACATTCGTTAAGCCAGACAAAGGTGCGCCAGGGAGTTTAGAATGCATGATGGAACTTTTTGCTGCACCAGTGTCCAACAGAAAAGGCTCAACTACGCCAGATGTAGCAACTGCGATGTAAGGCCCCTTCTGATCAACCGGAACTGACACTACTCCCTCTCTTTGTCGGTGGCTGTCCTAGTATCGGTCATCTGCAACAATCTCATGTTCAACGTAATAGTCGTCCACATGATACTGTGCAGATCTATCGGACCTCGTGTTTCGATGGTCAAAACAATTATTCACATCCGATGAACCAGTAGTGTGCTCATTTTGATTTCGAGGGGCGCCCCGACCTCTACCTCGAGACGTCTGTTGGGAACCACCACGACCACCTCGTGCCAAAACATGGTTATAGCGGTCACGTAAAGCAGGACAATTAAATTTAATATGGCCTTCTCCCCTACAATATGCACATTGATTATACCCAAGCATAGATCTAAAGTCAGAGGAGTCAGAACGTGACTGTATCCTAGAGGACTGTGCCTGCGGTCGATATTGATGTTGCGAATCATTCTGATTCGAACGCGGAGGATACGCTTGTTGCAACAAAACCTTAGTTTTAAGCTCTTTCGTTTTCTTATCTGAACGATCACTTTCTTCTTTTTCCCTATTTTCGTAGTACTGAGCCGGCGCTAGAATTTGAGCAGTGGTTGAAACAGCCCATGCACTTTCAGAATTTTTCAATTTGTTGCATAGCTCAGGCAACAAATTTAACACGAACTTATCAACGAATAACCGCTGACCTCCCTCAGTGCTCATGTCCTGACCACTATGATCGATGAATGCTTCCTCAAATCTAGTAAAGAAATCCGAGACACTCTCGTCTTTCTTTTGCTTACAAGCCGATAGTTTGTCCCAATTCACCCTCATTGCTGGCATAAGTGTTTTCATGAGCGTGATTATTCTTTGGGGCAGATCCGTAATTAACTGCTCAGGCTTAGCCCCACCAACTTGTCGTCCATCAGCCGCAATTATTGTAGCCCAGTCGCCGCCTAATCCAATTAAATGATTCTCTTGGCGAATTTTCGCCCAAATTGGTTGTGGCACAACATTACCAAACAGCATGTCGATATCAGCAAGGTTCATAATAGAAGCATCCACCAATTGGGACAACTCCTTATAATAACCTGTCGGATTCTTGCGCGGATCAGGCAAGGATTGCTTCTCCTGCAAAACTTCTGATCGTTTCCATGGGAGGTGTATCCAAACTCTTTGGAAGTATGGCGGAACCACAGGATTAGCTTGCGGATCACCTGGCATCCAAACTGGCGGAACCTCTCTTATAGGATACTGACCAGCGCTTGCTTTCGGGGTATCGGAATCATCATCAAACGACACTCGAGAAGGCACTGTGGACCTAAAAGCCAATAATCGCTCTAATGCGCGTCGCACATCTCCATCTACTATCATACCATTCGAGAATTGACTCTGAAGTTCAGCCATATCAGACGGTACATCATCTAAATCATCATTATCCCACTCTTCTCTCAAGGAGTTGCACATTTCTTCAAATACAAATCTCTGTGTTGGCTCATTAAACTGAGAAAATGTATCGAAAACTATGCGCGGGGTATATTTAGCGGGGTGTCTAACCCATTTACGCGCCATATTTTCCAACGTTGCTCTCTCCCTCCCACAAGGGATTTGACTTCGTCTTTGAGAAACGTCAGAGATATCGGATGGAAATAACGATCCAGAAAGTGGAGAATAGTGGTTAGCAACAGAGTTAGGAATACGATTACGAACGGAAGGAGAAGAAGAAAGAAGAACGGGAGCTACAACATTAGAAGTAATCGTAGAAACAGTTGGAGTAGCAGCAAGAACAATAGACTGAGAAGATACAGGCAAAGAAACAGGAGGAAGAGGAGCAGGTAGAGGAACAATAACAGGACCAACAACAGGCTGACCAGCAGCCGCTAAAGCAACAGGAGGAACTACAGGAGCGGTAGCACCCTGTGCATAAGGAGGTGGTGATTTCAACAGATACGCTAACAAAGGATCCTCTTTTAAATCATCATCCTTTTTATCAGAATTTGAAGATAAAACCGGATAACATTTATCCCCCCACATGTGATGCAGTCTAGTCGAAACTTCCCTATCTCTTTCTGCGTTATCTTGACGGTGGTGCTCTGCATCTCGCATTATCGTAACGATACTACTGTCCTTCTTATTTTTCTTATGCTGTTTGATTTCTTTCTGCCTGCCTTCTTTGCGCCATAACCGAAAGGAATCGAATATAGCTGGCCTAGCTTTCTTTTTAAATAATTTTGCCTCAAGATTATCTAAAATCTCTGTTTCATAACTTCCATGTGGTGGCCAACTGACCACACCATCATTCTTTGTATAATGAATCCAGTATTCGTTATATATAATAGGGCCCACACCATGTCGACTATAGAGCTCATATATCGGAGTTCCAACTGGGGGTATCGGACACGAGTCCTCCAACCGGGAAGCCATTGCGTTACATCTGAAGAAACTAAGAAAACTACTACGGCCAGGCATCGTGCACACTAACCCAGTATCAAACTTCAAGGGTTATCGAAGTACAAAATCTTCGTGAAATACAAAACCCTCGGTTTTTGGCAATTGCAACTGTCAAATAACAACTTAGAACCAACAACTTAGGACCACAAATGTAATGGACCATGCATACAACTTAGCACCAACCACAACTTAGGACACTGGGAGCGACCCACCGAATACTTAACTGAGAGCACAATGGCGTCACCAGGAAGGCCCGTCTATCGTCTCGCCATACAAAGGACTACGCCAGGCGCCAAAACAGGTCGACAGTCAGAGCATCGGTCCGTCGCAGCCGTCAGGAGGCGGGAATCTTCGCAGGAAAAGTCTTCGGACCACTTATTTCGACAACTGGATCAATGAAGCGGGGTGCACCTTCCCTCGGAGATTTCACACGAAGTTCCTCACGATCGTCAGGCTTTGGACCGGTACCACTGATGTCGCCCCACGTTGGGCGCCAACTGAAGGACTGGGCTACTTAAGGCCCAGCGGTGCCAGGGGACAACACCTAAAACCTTCGTGGGATACCTGTTCTGGCGTACAATTTGACAGAGACACGGGAGACTTCCTTCGGCGTCAAAGATCAGAGTTTTATTACTGCAGGGATACAGAAGTCACTCGAAGTACAACATCGTGTAGGTTCTGAGAGTCTGCTTCAAATTGCATATGTGGATCGCTCCTTTTATACAAGTTTTCGTCATAGAATAACATTACGAACAAAAGGTTACAACTCGGTTCCCACAGTAAACTTTGAAAGGCTTCATTCATGGTGTCGGAAACCCGGAACGTAATTACAGTAACATTTGCCGGTTCCCAACTGTAAAAGCACATTATCCCTCCGCTAGGCACATTCCGCTCTGGTTGTAAACAGACAAGAGAGGGAGAGACAGGAACAGGTGCAAGGAAGGCAGACAACAGTAGAGGAAAGAATGTTGGGGTAATATCGGAGGCATGATCACAAGATCAAAGGATTCAAACTTAGCATATGCAAGGCTGAATCAATAGCCCGCCGTGGCACGATTACCCTCGAGCGGAGCCATCTGCCTTTGCAGTGTCATCCTCCAGTGTCATAAAGGACGCACCAAAGGGATATGCTTCATCCGCAAAGCTTGGGAATCCCAGGGTCATAAAGCGAACATTTTCACTTCGCTGGCTACGTGAGGGCAAGAAACAAAATGGATGCCGTATCTAAATTGGAACCCAAGGGTTCAAATAAAGAAAACATGGAAATAAGACGAACCCTTCTAAGTGGTGTAGTGAAAATGCGTACACTCACTAAACTCGTCATTTACATTCGTACTTGCCCAAAACACCGTATCGGTCCTTACGGAACCTCAGACTGCGCTCACCAAAATTGCACATGCTGCACACTGTGGGACTCAGCACCATAAGGACTTTGCGTGACTCTGAAAGTTTAAGGTGTGGACTCCCTGCAAGTTACAGGTTAATAGGCCCACCTGCATCAACACCACCAAAAGTCCCCATACTGGAGTGCACCCTGTGGCATCTAAGGATTTGGCCAGGTGAATTGTGGGAATTGTAGTCCAGGCATCCTAAATACCATCTAGGAGATTCTAGACATTTTGATTGGTATTTTGGACACTTTGAACCCGCAATGAGTCCTTCTGGAAGGACCTCTAGAGGTTTGGAGCAAATTTTGGAGCAAGCTCCATGAAATGATCAACCTGACATCGAGAGTCAATCCGGCTACCTTCAACTGCGGCCCTGCAAATTACAGGTTAACAGGGCCCACCTGCATCATCTCCACCAAAAGTCCCCATACTGGAGTGCGCCCAGTGGCATTTAAGGATTTGGCCGGATGCACTGTGGGAATTGTAGTCCAGGCATCCCAAATACCATCTAGGAGATTCTAGACATTTGGATTGGTATTTTGGACACTTTGAACCCGGAGAAAATCCTTCTGGAAAGACCTCCAGAAATTTGGAGCAACTTTTGGAGCAAGCTCCATAAGATGATCGACCTGACATCGAGAGTCAAGCCGGCTATTTTCAACTGCAACCTTGCAAATTACAGGTTAACAGGGCCCAGTGGCATGACTCTGCCTGGATTTTAGGTTCATTCTGTTGAAAGCTCCAGAGCTCCAGCCTTCCAGGGTTTGACCAGAGCCTCACAGAAAGCCAAGCAGGAGAACCTGCACAGAATCTTGCCTGATGAAGTGCCTTTGCTCAACCTCAAGGGAAAAAGCTCCAGTAAAAACGAAGTGTGAGAGAACAATTTTCACTGAGGCCTCCCACTTAATGTATCCGGCCAGGGCTCTATCACGGTCAACTTCAAACTTTGACTTTGTCCCGTAAAAGGGCGAGCAAACGTCACAAATTGGCGATATATATTTTTAAGCACTAGAAAGTCTTTATTCTTTAAAAATTCATATCTCTGGTTCCCAACATTGGATTCTGATTGTTTTGGTGTTTATTAATATATAAACGTATATCCTAATTTTATGAGTTGGATATTTATTGTGTGTTATGTCATACTTATTTACTGTATTGGCATTTTTAAATGCTTTACATACGTGTCTTCTAAGTTAAGCCTGCCTGCTTGTTGTCACCTACCAAGGGGCGAGCAAGGGAATTATTTATTGAGACCCTTACCTTTTATTAGGTTTGTGGCCTTAATTCTAGTGGAGTCACTTCTTATCACTACTAATAAACGACTTTCCAACACACAGGTATTAAACATGAACTGGACGCCATTCCTCAAAGGCAGAAAAGAATGACATATTTTGGGTGCTGTGCTGCGGAACGATTGCTCCATAGAAGTGCTTTTCTAATTGCAGCTCCTTAAGTAACTCAAATTTCTTTGTGAAAATGTTTTGGTCTAAAGCTTCATGTTTGATTATGATAAGAATGAACACTACAGAAGAAAAGAACCAACGTGTGGTAGAGAACCATTAGGACAAGTATGATGAAGAGAAGCATTTCATATCCCTATTACACTCTTAAAAATAAAAATAATGCACAGTGTCATCGAATCAAGTGAAAGTAATATCCACTTAACAATAGTTTACTTTTTAGCTTGAAATAAATGTAAAGCAAATGCAAATAAATATGTAAATCTCAGTGAACAACTGATTTATCTATAAGCCACATTTGAGACACAGGTGCAACATGAGCACAATTGAGTGAAGTCAAAATTGTTTAACTGGAACTGATATATTGTTCAAGCACATCACAGAACAGATATTAGAACTTATCATTTCTGTGCTTTGGGCCTGATTCACAAAGGTAAACTTACACTTTTGTGCAAGTTTACATTTGTTTTAGTATTCACAAACACAGATGTAATACTAAGTTTACAACTGCAGAGACTGCGCAGCCTGGGAAGACAGCTTCACACTTAAAAACATAGGATATCAGAAGTTTTAAGCTTAATATTAAATCTGTGTTTGTTTTTAGAGGGGATGTGGACTGTTACTTTGTTGTGTTGTAATGTTTTATAGGGGTGTGCTTTCAGCTCTTTCTTGAATTGGAGTAGGGTGTGTGTGGTCCTGATGACTATTGAGACTTTGCTCCCGTAGCTAAGTGCCTTATAGTAAAAACCTGTTGACTTATTCTTTTCTTTTTTCATGGTTCTTCAATTGCTGTTGTATTGTTAGGAGCCAATAGAGGTGGTGCGCCTGTGAGCCAGATAGGCAAGATAGGCAAGGCTGATGATTGTTATGAATTTGCAGGTAATGCATTGATATTGTATATAGTGTGATCTGTCATGGGTGGAAGGTGGATGTTTAACAGGGTTGTCATATTTTTTTTGTAGCACGTAGAATGCCTTAGCAGAGGCCAAGGTAGAGTCTGGGTGGTCAGTACCCTGAGCTTGCCATCATCCAGAAGTAGGAAACGATGGCTTGAGTTAGTTCTGAAGTGAACACTTCACTTTATTATGTAGAGTGAGATGGTGCTAGGCAGTATTTTCCAATATATTTCTTTAAACCATTAACAAATGGTCAGGTTGGTGTCTATGGTGAATCAGAGTGACTTGGTGCTGGGTCAAAGTTGTTGTTCTAATCTGTGGAGATTATTTTTTTTCAGTCTGGTTTAGTTTTTTTTCATTTTTAGCAAATAGTAGAAATACTAAGAAATTCTAATATGGTGGTTCTGAACTTCAGTTAGCTGCTGGTCCAGAGCTGGATAAGGTGCATGCAGTGGTTAAAGCTTCGATGACTAAAGTGGATAAGATTACTATTAATTTGCATTATATATTATCAGCATGTTGGTTTATCTTGATGAAATTATCACAAGTTCCAAGGGTGATAATATAGTGGTGATGAGGTTAAGATGGAACGCTTTGAAACTCTGTGGGTTGTAAGGATATTCTGGGACCTGGAGATGCTTTTATGAGAGAACTGGTGTTGGTTGGATAGGTAAAAGATGATCGCCGACTGGGAAAGCTTATATTTCATGCTCACGCTTAAAAGCTGCAAGTGAAAAAGAGGAAACAATTAGAATGAATGTTCAAAGTCTTTTGTGTCAGCTATGTCTCACTTATAGTCATTAGTCTGCTAAATGGTTTAAAAAACACTGGAAGCAAAAATAATTTTTACAAGTAGTTGTATATAGTAGCATGTAACTATAAGAATTAAGAACTGTCTAGTTCTAGTGATTATATGTACACAGAAAGACAGGCGCTCACCATCATAGGCATCATTGAAGGGTCATGCAACAAAGTATTTCATTACAGTGCATTGTTTAAAAAAATATGACAACATGCTTGTAATTTGAGATGGTTTATGATCTTTTATTAAATTATTAACTCATACGTTTTTTAAGTGGCTTGTTGCAGAAGTAGCCTCAGTTAATATTGGACAATATTGTTGTATAGTGGTTTTCAAATAGGCAATTCATCTTTTATAGACATCATTTGTAGTTAATAATTTTTACGACTTTTAAAATATGTTGCCATCTACTCCACTACAGGTTTGTCATTAAATGTCAGTATAAACCTAATGGAATGTCGGATGCCTCATTAAATTAAATGATGTCTTCTTTTAAAGCAATTTTTCATTCAGTTTGTCTTTCTTTACTTGTAAACTACTACGCTTTAATATATTTGGATTCTAACAAGATTTCTGAATGTGTATACCAAATACAATATTATCTAACATATGTACATATTATACAGTGGTGGTTCCCACGGTGCAGTTATGGCTAAGTCCAAAATGTCTGTATTGCTATTAACTTTGTGGCCATGTGAGGTATTTGCACAAAAGTATCCAAAGAGGCTCATCCACTTCAGCTCCTTATTGGAAAGTTTTGGTCCGATCTATGAAGTCATGGCTAAGAAAAAGGGGGTCCCAAAACATTTATTTCCCATTGACACTTTGGAATCCCAAGAAGAACTTCAGGAAGAAATTCCAGACATTTGGAGAAGTTTGGAGTAACTATTGCAGAAGTTGACCAGGTATATTTTGGGAGTACCAGACCCTAAGAGGCAAACCAGAGCATCTGCACCCTTTGCTGATGCTGTGGACCACTTTCCTGAATAAAGAAACACTTCTAAAGGTTAAGTGTAAAAGTGTTACATCATGGGTGGCACAGCCTTTTGTGTAACCCTTTGAGTGACTATTTGCTTCTGATCACTAGTTTTACTTTCAATCTTTATAAATTCATATGTCTGGTTTCCTACATTGGATTTTTGACGTTTTGGTGCCATTGTAGTCATAAAAATGTTTCCTGTTTTTATATATGGTATTGTTGTTATGTGTTGTATCATGCTTATTTAATGTAATAGGGTTTTTAAATGCTTTACACGCCTTTCTCCCAAGTTAAGCCTGCCTGCTCATTGCCAGCTACCAAGGGTCAAGCAAGGGAATCATTTATTGAGACGTTTACTGAACCTTTTACTGTGTCTGTGGCCTTAATACAGGTGGTAGGTCCCAATTTATCACTACTAATAATCCACTTTCAAACAGTTTGCAACTGGTAGAGTACAGATAAGTATTGTCATTAAATGCAGGCGTGCATTTGGTGGTATAATTTTTTATGATCAGGCTTCGAACCCATAAAGCCTCTGGTATGCAAATTCCCAGTTGAAAGCCACTGTCACAATTGATCAAAGGCACCTCACAATTCAAAATTGGGCTTGCCATTTGTGATAGCCACATTTCGCCTCATTGCTATTAGCAAGGACGAAAAGTTGTGAAAGTGAACTAAAATGGGTGTCACATTATTTATTGTGGATTCAAAAGATCTATATCCTTATAGGGACTTTCTGTCAGCCCTCTTCAGCCTTTGGTCTGCCATTTACATTTTTCTTTCAACCACTATAGTGTACAGATTTGTCCAATGACTCAGCCCACTTGAGTAATATACTAGCATCCTTGTGAGTTGCAACATTCCACCCTTTTGCCATAGGCACATATTTTATATCTCTGCTTGTAGACAATTTGTTTTAAGGTTGACAACAGCCCAGTAGCTTCTTCAATCATAAGCATAGCACGACAAAAGAAAATTACTGACAAAGCCAAATTGCTTGGCATTTTGTTGGGACTGATGCTGAAGTCAGGGATTTTTTTGAATGTGAATGCAGTGACAGATGTCTGCTATCCATCACAGGATTATAGCATTACATTGATTCATTGGCATTCATTAGCATATACAGCAGATATCCTGCCTCAGTTAGTATGATCGCAGCAAGATTGCACAAATGTTAATGAATATGTACACTTTGCTTAGATGTTTGAATACACCCATTGAACTGTGCACCAGGCCCTTACCAAAATCAAACAAAAGCAACACTTGATTTGATGATTCTGGTATCAGTTCACAGTATAAAGGACTATGGGGCACATGCATCAATGTAAGGAATTGTGTTTCCTTAATAGCGATTTTTAAGTAATCGTTATTAAGGTAGTAAGGACTCACAATTCCCTATGCATGTAGGAATCGCTAAATACATTGCGATTCCTACACATTCCCTATTAGCGTAGCGCAAATTGCGATTCACTGTTAGGGAATGCCTTCCAATTCATTCCCATGGGCTTGGAGGCCGACAGGAATGAATGGTAAACCATTTGCAATATGCGATTAAAAAAAGGTAATCGCAAATTGTGCATGCAATTTCAAGTGTGCTAGTGGGCTAAAAGGCAACCCTGATTCACCCCCAAAAATGGCATGAGTGCACATGTAGCGCACAGACATGTCCTAAGGGCATGTGTGTGCGCCACATGGCACCTAGAAAAATGCAATTTTTTGCATTTTTCAAAGGAATTGCAAATTACCATCTACTTGAATTTGATAGTAATGTACGATTCCTTAATGCAAAGTCGCATTCCCCGAATGCTTCTTGGATTGCATTCAGGGAATCGAAAATTGAGATTCCCTAACTGCATTTGCAAAATAGGTAATCACTAACTTTGCGATTACCTATTTTGCGAATGGCTTTGGGCTTGATGCATCACAAAAGGCTAATTACCAGTTGCAAAGGGGGCGATTCTGCAAATCAGCCCCTTTGCGTCTGGTAATTAGCTTGATGCATGTACCCCTTTATCAAATAAAACATAAAGACATGTATATATATCGATGTGACATCATAAAGGATTACTTGAAGACTCTGCATTACTGATGAGATCACTAGCCCAAATCACAATTCTATGTAAGTTCAATTGACATAAACAAATAGCTTAATTTATTAATGCAAATTTGAGTTAATAAAAGGTAAATTTGCACTCAAGTGTAAAATTACCTCCCTGTTGTTGTTAGCGTGCGCTTGTGACACAACCTTAGGAAAGGTTAGGAATAATTATTTTGCAAAACTGGACTACTTTCCAGTGTAGGAATGAACAGGTGGCAACCCTAGTTTTAACATAATGCTACACTTTTATTGATACAAAGACATTTTCCATGAATAATTGCACATAACATACAATTACACACAAATACATGGTGTGTGCCAAAACTGAAAATCACAAAAAAATTCCAGTACTCTTGGCAGCCTCTTCAAATTTCACAAATGTGTAATTCTACAATCAGGGCCTGATTCACAAATGAAAAATTACACATTTGTGTAAGTTAACGATTTTTCAGTATTCACAAAACTACATTTGTATAGTATGTTTACGAGTGCATAGACTCTGCAGTAAGGGTGGATAACTATGTGCATAAAACGATAGGCCTGTTCTATTAAAAATTTAACTGATTTGTAACAATTCTTATTACTTAGCAATTGTCATTTTTACTTAGCATCACTAACCCATTACTGTTACACAATATGCTAACAAAGCTGTTTGGAGCCGTATCACCTGGACTGATTTTTAGAGTTTATGTGGCCCCCACTCTTATCCAGTTGGTTAATTATTTTGAACTGCCTCAAAGTGAGATTGATTTTGCCCTGGTAGTTGGGTGGGCTGAGGAGTACATTGATAAAGCATACCATATGATGTGGGTGAGCCTTCCTGATGAAATATATTGATAGATTATTTCAACTAGCTGTCCTAGTATGAAATCAAAATAAGACGCTAACTATATCATCACTGTATCTTTTTGTGGTTATGTGTATCTGATAGGGAGGATATACGGTGATTGTAACTCTTTCTCTCTCACTGTGATACACACCTGGAATAACTTTGTCAATAAATAGAAGACCCAATAATCAAAAGTCCATAAACTTTATATCTGGTAATTCTATGTCCAGAGGCTTTTGGTTGTGTTATCACTTTTGGAGAAAACCAGAAGAGAGGTGGTGACAGGACAGAGAACGATGGTTTGAGAGCTGCCCAACCCACACTGATCTCCTGCAGCATGTTCCTTTCAGCTTCCACTCCCATGACACTTCCTGTTCTATCCATCATAGTAACAGCCCTTGGTGTTGACCAACAAAACAGTTACATATACACAAATTAATCTTTGCAGTGAACAAGTATACCTGCTCAGCCATAAGGATCTTTAAAAGTTACGCGCCACATGCTCACGATGGAACTATGGAAGATTGGATATATTAGGGGTAAAATGGAGCTGAACACATTTGAAATGTGATCTGAAATAAAGTCAGATAGATCCAGCCATCTATCATACATGCCTAAATTCCACTGAAAAGGGGTCACAGATGTGGAGACAAGAAAAGGATGAAATCACAACCTGAAAAAGCTCAGGCATTTAAGACAATAGATCACATATCCAGAAAACAGCACTTGGTAAAATCACTATTCGTTTCTACTGTACACCAGAGGAAGCTGAAAAGAAGAACAAGTTTAAGTTATTGGTGAACTTCATTTCTCAGCTGTTGATAGTACAAGTTTTAGGATCCTACATAATTGCAAATTGCACACTCAATTACACTTCAAAGTTGTAAATATCAAGCAGGTCTTATCCTGCTATTGAATGTTTTTGCACCACCCATATGCCATGGCAGTGCTGAAAGAGACACATGGTAAAATACAACTTATTATTGGAGGGCCACCCCAGCCATGTGTCTGCAGACTATCTCTTTCACATATATGCAAATGGAAGCTAACTTTGAGTACTTCATCATCTCAGACATTGGGACATTAAAATCGGGATTGCTGTAGCCAAAAACTATTACTATTGCTGGAAGTGCTACAGAATATGCTGAACCAAAGGATAAAGACTGTGTCCTAGTCACCCTCGATATGACATCAATGGATATGAAGGTTACCTTTCAAATGAAGGACTCAAGTGCCTACTCCAGATTTAAAAGCACTGAACGCATTTAATGACCCATTTTCTACCCCTTATCAGGTCATTTGCACTGAAACCTCAAAAAAGACAAATTAAGATTATCGCTGAGGGGCAATCCCTGGCAGGTGGCCCTGCTGATGCCTCTTCTTAACATAAACTGGTATGTTATCAGCTCTGACAAAACCCTGTGCCTCTTATTGTGCATTTCACAGTGACTAAGCAAGAAGATTTCAGCATCACCATTTAGGTGGCTGGGTCATTTCTTGCCTCATTTGAAAATCTTCCACTGCTGCTGATGGTTGAAAGTTGTTTAAACTAGGTTGACCGCAGATTTCCTATATGCAATGAACCATGTTGCCTCATGTGACTATGCCTGTGAGGTTCTTGCAATAGGAATTACGGTAATCCATTTATGTTTTGCACACAATGGGACTTCACAGAGCTGCAGTACGAGAGACACATCATCTTCTTCCAGTCTATTTAATCTGTTTCCATTTCTATGTACCTTCATACCGCAGTTCTCATTCTTGCTGTCTGCACCGAGTAGGTGCAAAGTTATGCTTGGCACACAGAGTTGGGGTGTAGGTCACAGCTCATGTACCTTATGCCAGAATCTTGACTGCACATGTTTCCTACACCTTAAAAGATACTCTTTAGTGGTTTGGTACAACGAACTCCCAACCAGACAACTACCAGTCAGGGCAATAGCACTCTAGCTCCTTTAAACACTTGGCACAATTGTTTGCTCACATGCCACCCTTTTTTAATGTTCAATTTTGGGGACGTTTTGCTGTACTGTCAAGAGAAACTGGACTGCAGAGTCCACAAGGCCACACTGCAGAAGTAGAAGTGGCAGAAGAGGAGTGTCCTTGAGTGAATTATAGTGCACTTGCATTCACTGCGACCTGAAGGAGACTGGGACACTCCTTTTGGACCAAAGATGAAGTTTTACCAAGGCTTGATGAGAGCAATGGCCACACATTGGAGCCTTTATTTCAAGAGATACTGATTTATGGGTTTTGGCTTATCACCATGACTTGTGCCCTATGTACTGCTCCTCGTTATGGTATCATATGACCAGCTTTACCATTGGGCTGCATTTATGTATTCATTAGCCTTCTGCTGTACATACTATGCCCATGGGGAAGTGGAAGCTTCAAGGGTGTGAGGACCACGGTAAAGCATCAGTAGTCACCACGAGCTTCACATTGGACTATTTTTTGGCCAGGGCAGTTTGGATTATTATTAAATAAATTTATTTGGCTGACAGATGACTATCTGTGGAGCAGGGTGATGTGTCAACCATTTCACCACCTACTATACCTCTTTCAAATGTTGATGATGCATTGAAAGTTAATGTTTCAATTAGCCATACAGAAATTATTCAAATGACTGACAAAGTTCCTAGTCGATTTATGACCTTGGCAGGGGGAGGCATTAATGTGGATTCATCGCTTGCCAGTGATGAAGATCAGTAGGTCAAGAGGAAGCGATACAACAATGGCCGAGGCCTCTAATAATCTAACTAAAGATAAAATCTTAGGTATATGCAGCTTGAATGAGACAGATCGAGAACCCATTGGGGATATTGTGAATCACAACTTAGTTCTTCTGCTTGAGAAGTTTAAAACTTACTCCGATGCCTGTGTTGCCCCACTGGTGTAGATAATGAAAGTAACCACTGCCGACACCCAATCTGTAGTGTAGTTCCTATTCCCAATAGGCTCTGCGCATTGGAATAATACCTACAGCAGTAAATGCCTAGGCCAGACGTTAACTAGGTCTACTACTGTCGATACTAGACTTAAGTTTTGGGTTTGCCAGCGTAGCTCAGAGTTCGCTAGAAACTTTCTCGAATGTTCAGGAAAGAATTAACTCCCCTGATTAGACAAGAAGGGATTTAGTTTCTGACAACCATAGAACATGACAACTTTGCTCTCCCCTAATCAAGAGTATATCTCCAGAGTCGTGTGAGCACAAGGCAATTATTTTACTCAGTCAGTACGTGCATTCTTAGTCTCATCAGATTGTAGAGAAAAGGAAGAGACGGGCGTGTTCAATAAAAAGGTGTTATTTATTGATCAGTCTCTTTTCTCGTACAAGAGAAATGGATCGATATTATTGCAATACTTATAGTTAAGTAAAGTGCATACATTAAAAGCAATAGTATAAAATAATACTGTAAAAACATTGATATGGTTTCTGAGCCATATGATGTTTAAAATGATTAAAATATATTTACATACACATATACATTTGACTAAACGTACTCAACTGGTGTTTCTAAATACGCCTACCCCGTGTACCTGACCTAAGTCTAATGCGTGGGCGGGAATAGAAAGTTACAGTTTAAGTTAAGTTTGTTTTTGCAAAGTGAATAACTAAAGAATTCTCTGTGAGGGGTTATTCAGTTCTGTACCTGGAAGTTAGGATGAATGAGGAATGGTATCTCTTTCTCTGGTCTCGATATTCCAGGCTGCCTGCGAGGGCTGCCCGAAAACGCCGGTGCTGGGTCTCTCGGTAGGAGATAGCAGCGCGTCTCTCAGCGCGTCAGGAAGGCGGGGCTGCTGCCAGCGGGGTCTGCTCTGCTCTTGGCTTCGGCAAGTATGGCTGCTCCGTCTCGTCACCACGCGTGTGTTTGCATAGGGCAAGATCGGCAATATTTATACCTTAAAGGTGCCGAGATTGACGTAAGGATGGACATAGATGCGTCAATAAAGATGTCATACGACTTGCTCGTTAGCACATTCTTTTACTGAAGTTCACTGTGAAATCAAAACAATGGCCGCACGGATTTTCCAGGTTGTCATAGGTTTGATTTGTTATGAGAACGTCGTATGCCTTATCAGGGTCTGGAGGAATGTCGCTTGTCTAATTAGATCTCAAGCGTTATGACCTAATCAGATAACACGTTCCTGTGCCGTAGTGTGACTGCGTCAGATAACGGTATCTGCATCATGGGGGCTTTTCTTGCCTCATGGGCTGACTGTTAGTTAACTTGATAGTTAGTTTAACCAGAATAGGGTCAGGAATAGGGGGATCGATTCAGAACCTATAGGAATACATGACACCCACTCCACGCTAACTATGGTCATATTTACTAATCTATGCATAGTATAACATAGTACAACATACTATAGAGTATAGTGTATACCTTACCACCCCAAAATACATAAATGCATTTTAAAATATTCAAATATACTGAAAAATTGCAGTCATATATATTGTATGCACTTAAGCTATGAATTAAACGCTAAAGTAAACACGCATTTGTAGACATTATTGCTTATTTGGTATATGAGAAATACACATGAAATGGCTCTTAATATGGCTATACAGAAAGAAAGTTCGAGACCATTTCATCACATAATAAAATATTTGTGAACATACCAGCGGGCAACTAAAGTTTATAAAGTATCTAAAAATAGAAATCTTAGTTCTCTAGGAATAGTTTCTTACTTTAAGCAGAAGATAAGTGTCCCGAAAAGTTTGTAAAAAATAAATTGGGGCTGCTTAAAAATTGCTGTCCGTGAACTGGTGGGAAAAATTGTTCATGTGACTTTATTTTTAAAGTTGAAGGCCGAATTCAGGGAACGCCGTGTGCGAGCTTGCTCAAAAGTCTCTATTTCTGTTCCGGAGAGAACATCATATCATTAAGGCTTTCGAAAAAACTGTCAACAGCTTCATGGGAAAGTTCCACTAAGTCGGAAATAGGTGTAACCATGCATTCGTGCTCATGATTGTCTCCATTGACATTCTGATTCGCATTGCTGACAGAAGGTCGAACCTGATTAATGCTGCTTTCATCTTGAACTTCACTACTCTTCAATCGTAGTGGTGAAGACTCCACGAATGCCGTCATCAGGATTGGCAGCCTTTGAGGGCAGCACAAAGCGTGAACCTTGGTAGGAACCAACAATGTATCTGCATCCACTGGCGCATCCGATTGTAGCGTCAGACAGGTGTCTAACACGCATTCTTCTCCGCATAGCAGACATCTCAATACAGGTAAAACACATCTTTGCCAAATTGGTCGAAATGATAGAAACCAAGTCATGTTCAGGTCTCTAAGCCGGGAGAGTCCCAGGATTTTTGATATCCGGTCCCGGTATCCAATGGCTAGGATTGTATCTTCCATTGTCGCGAGAGTTTGATCTGTGACATGGGTTGCCATAACGAAAAATAAGGACTAAGAATAGGATTCCTGCAATTAGTCCCAGGATCAGGGGAAGTCCGCCAAAAATCGAATGGACGAAATCTGGAAAAATACCCAGTATGGCTTTGAATGGTGTTAATGCCATCAAAAATACTGTCTTAAATACCTTTGAGACCCCAGTGGTATCAGAAATATTTAAGATTTCGCTCAGGATTTCCGCGAAATGTACGGGGGAATTAGTTGATAATAATGTATGTATCTCTGCAGTCGTCCTTGCGACTTGTAGATCATACGTTTCTTTTGATGACGTGAGCCTTGTAGGCGTCTGAAGAAGCACTGTTTTCATTCTGCTTAAAGTATCTATTCGAATAGAAGTAATTTTCAAACTGGGCCATGCCCTTGCCTCCCTGTCTGGAAAGGAGCTGGGGAACAAAGAACGTCCACAGCACTTGACCTTCGCAGTCGTAGTGACTAGATAAGGAGTCCCGGGCATAAGACTACAACATTTGCGGTCTACAATAAGAATGTAACTCCCATTATAGAGTCTTTGAAAGAATGGTTCTATTTCAGTTGCAGGTGCGCCTTGCTGGTGACATGAAAGGTTGTATGAATTCCCTTCACAGGCTCCATGCAAACTAATTCCGTTACACAGAAGCGTGCCGCTTAGTGACATAGCACAATTGTTGCCACTAAGAAACACTTTCTGTCCTTTATTACTGACACATGCATGTGAATAGGGCAGGTTCCAAGTTGTTTTAAGGTACCCCTTCCCCAATTTCTCGTACATGCCAGCCTGTATATATTTTTGGCAGTATTGAAACCTGAAGGTTGAGATTGGAATATTTATGATTCCGTGGATTATCCATTCACTGACAGGTCGTTCTGACATTGTCATTGGTAATCTTTCTAGTTTTTCAATGCTCAAGATTGTATAATCAGCACCCTTTTGCGCCATACCGATTTGTCTATCAGTAAGGTTAAAGATTTGGAATAGTGACGTTGTGTTGATTAAACGCCAAGGCACATAGCCTGAACGCAGATTTTGTAACGTCCAGCCAAGCTGTACAATAGAAAGCAATTGTGACTGACCATGTTGTAATAACAGTAAGTCTTGCGATAATATATCGATTGCTGAAGACACAATGCTGTCCAATGAAAAAATTCTGGAGGACAGAGTCATTAACCCATTGTCCACTACAGAAAGTGATTTTTCCAAATTAATACGGTCAATTTCCCGTATTCTCTCTGCTGTTTCAATTTGATTAACCTTCCAGGCCTCATTGTATGCTGCATATACAGAGGCTGCTATGAAACGCTTTTGACGCTGTTTGCGTGGTCCCATTATGAAATCACGCAAGTCAGCACCATCAGTAAGTAAAGTTAGGTGTTGCTTAATTTCAGGCAGTGTGGAAGTTTGTAGCCATTGAAGGCATAATTTGCCCACACTGTAGGTTGTTATTATCCCTGGGTGATGTCTTTGGGGATATCTAGGGTCTGGCCTAGTCATTTTGAACCCCTGTGTTTTATTCAGGAATCTGTCTTGACAGTTATTTGTATCTGTGGGCCAGATCAACCATTGTTTCCAATCAGGATGTGTTCTGTTTTGGTTTAATATATGGTTTACGTCTATCTCTTCATCCGTATCAGAGTTATTGCTAAACATTCTTGGCTTTGGAATAGACGGTTTATTTAAATCTTTGATTTTGGCTAGGCCAAGACAGGTGGTTTGTTGAACAGTGTCATTTAAAAATATCATTTGTTCTGGGATCATGCAAGCTCTAAACAAAGCTTCTAAACCCTGTACTTGCTATTCTTTTGCACCCCAAACACTTTTCAAATCAACATTTTTGTCCCAATAATTAAATCCTAAAGTATTCATTTCTTCGAAGAATGAATCTGAATATATCAACTTTGTGTTGGTTATCATGGTTTTCATCCCTGTCTTGTTTGATAATTTATAATAAAATGTTTCAGCATTACTTGTGTTAAAACCTGAAAAATATGAATATTTGTCGTAAACGGTTCTTGAGCTCCCTTTTGGAGGTGTTGCACAATGTTCCCATTGATTATAATTTAAAACATTTCTAGGTTGTGCAGATTTATGTAAAAAATGGTTACCATAGTGGTTATAGCAATACATACTATCATAATTTGTAGAACCTTGCAAATAATCATGTTTTGTAAATTTAGCAGACATTACTAAGTCAGACATCATGTTATTAATGCTTTCGAAGTCCCAATCATCAGCAAATGAGTTTGGTTTTGCAAAGTCACTCAAGGAGATCTTGATTTGGTGTGGGTATTTCAGGATCTCGACCGGACCATAAATTTCATAGTCAGTGTTGTCCCAGGCTACCCCACCAGGTATAGGATTGGCTGTGAAGTTGGCTGAAGAAAGTTCTCTTTTCTCGACGTGTGAAGATGTGTGTGGTTTGAGGACCAAGTTGATGTTCTGACTTGCTGTGTCCATTTTAGCATATTTTCCCTCAATGAAGCGTCCCAAAGTTAATACCATGATGAGCCAAAGTATGAGGATAAATGCACCAAAACCCACCCAAAATTCAATCCATGGAGAAATCAGATATGTTTCTTTCAGTTGGTTCAAAAGTTCCTTAGCTTTGTCTTTAAAGGATTTTGATGATGGCTGTGTCTTTGATTCACTGAGGCTTTCAGAGGAATCATCGAAGTTGATGAAGTAGCCGGATGCAGTTCTGTCAATTGTTCCAATTGCTTCAGGATTTTTGTTTCTTGCATTTTCACTTGGTACTTCATTATAGATTGGTGTGTCCCTGCTAAATGTTTTTATTTGGGTTTTCAGAGGTCTGAGTTCTATTGCATCGTTGCATAGTCCTTGTTGTTCTTCTGTAGGCGTTTCGAATGTGATGAGCCTCTTCGTTAGGACCTCTGTACTGGTAGCAAACCTTGGTGTTCTGCTACTTATTGGGAGTCCACTTGGCCTACTGTTTGTTATCGGCCACATGTTGTGGTTTTACCAGGTCGATGGATACAACTCGGTTCTCCTTTTTACCAGCAAGTGGCGGTAGTACAACTGATCTTGTCCCGTTGACAGACAAGACAGGAACTGCTTTTCTGTAAGAAGGCCCAAATTCCTTCTTTACCGCGATCTTCTCCCTGACTAGATCCCCGACTTTTGGAATCCAGACAGGTCTTGCTGGGACAGGTGGTGATTCTTCAGTGGTTGTTGGCTGTTGTTTCAACTGTATGTTGCTCAGGTCTTTTCTTGTTTTGTTTAAGTCCTGCAAAATAGCCAAACGGTCTTTGACATCAAAGCTTTTTTCTTTAACCACTGAAGTCTGACTGTCGAGGTCAGAGATAATCATTCTAGTTCCAAATAATAATTCGTACGGACTGAATCCCTTCAGAGAATTTCTTGGCAAGTTATTTAGACTACGTTGGACACTTATTAGATGTTTGACCCACCCAGCTCCCGAACCTAATACCTTTGCCGTTATAGATTGCTTTATGTCACGGTTTTTTCTTTCAACAATTCCGTTCCCCTCAGGGTGAAATGGACAAGAGTACCGCAATTGCACGCCCATGCTGACCATGGCCTCCTTATAAGCCCAAGAGCTAAAAGCAGGACCATTGTCCGAATGCAGCATGCCAATTGCGTATGTGCCGATAAAGACTCGCAAATCTTTTATAACAGTTCTGGCGTCAGCCGTTCGCTGGGGCCACATCCATATAAATCTCGTGCATGAGTCCACTGCAACCAAGATATATTTATAGTTACCATCCCTTTGTAAGGGACCGCAGTGGTCTAGATAAACACAGGCTAATGGTTTATCCGAGATTAGAAGGGGCGTCTGCGCTGGACGTCTCACCGTTGATACTTTCATTTTTTGACATATTTCACATGCTAGAACATAGTTCCTCGTTTGTCTTCTCATTTGTGGCCACCAGTATCTCTGTTTTAATAATGATACTGTGGCTGAGACGCCAGCATGAATAGAAGCAAGCCCTTCGTGTGCCGCTATTATTAGTCCTAACCTATGTTCCATGTTTGGAATTGCCCTATCCCCCACTCCAGGGATTCGAGCAAAAGGAACATTGTTTGCATCAGTTATGTATGAGTATTTTACTGGAAAGCCTTTAGGGAGTGGTTCTATCGAATCCTTTTCTGAAGCGCTGACAGCTTGTAATATTTCGCTGTCTATTTTTGTTTTTGACCGGGTGACGGCAGCTACGGAAGCCGTTTGCACAGCTGCCTTCGCGGCCTCATCAGCCAATGAATTCCCTGCAACGTGAACGCCATCACGTTGATGACTCAGTGTATGTATCACTTGAGTCTTTGGTAGTTCTTTTTGCAGAAGAACTACTTGTTCCCATAGCATTTTATGCTTGATTGTGCCACCTTTCGCATCCTTGAAACCGTTCTGAAGCCAGATCTGCAAGTATTCATTGTAAGACTGAACGCAATAATACGAATCACACACTATGAGTGTGGGGAATTCTCGATCGGTATTTTCAAGCGCCATCTTGAATGCTAGTAGTTCAGCTCACTGAGCTGTACAATCTCCTAGGGATTGTGTTTTAGTGAGGGTTGGTTTAAATTTCCCTTCGTGCCAACGACCTTTAACAATCGCGCACGCAGCACTGTAAGCTTGTTTACCCCCTACTGCGGGTTGTGCTGATCCGTCTGTATATATTATACAGCCGTAGTGATCTAGAGGCAGAATTTCGGTTGGCGGAGGACATTCAAATTCATATTGGAGAAATTCTTGTGTTTTTAAGTAAGGATCAAATTCGTACACCACGTCTGTTGCAGCAAGAGAGTTAGCCCATTGTATCCATCTCGGATGGAGTGCTTTAGCATTTGGAATGCTTGCCTTTGTTACCGCCTCTAAGGCTGGTATTGGTGTCACGTTTACTATTCGTTTACCTTGTGCCAGGGCTCGTTCTTTTGCTATAGCTGTCTGTGTTGCTGTAAGAATTTTTTCCGTTGGGCTAAATTTCATTTCAGCCTTAGTGTACAAGTGTGATTTGAATGCAATTGGTACCTTTTCTCCCTCATTAGAGGTCAGGTATGTGAATCCGCATCTCCCTGGGATGACTCGAATCACAAGATTGCGTGTGTTATCACGTGTTTCTAATTTTGTTTTAATTAGCATGTCTGTTTGTAAGGATCTCAAAATTTCTGTGTGTGTTTGAGTCCAATTGGATCTTTTAAAGTCTGGTTTAATTAGATCATAAAGGGGTTTGACCCTTTCTGCGTAATTTGCAATGTATGTTCTTCCGAAATTTAGGAAGCCTAGAATTGACTGTAGGTTTTTTTAGTGTTTTAGGAGCTTGGATTACGGCACATTTCTCTAGGAAATTGTCTGCCAGGCTTTTACCTTCACTTGATAACTCATATCCTAAGAACAGGACTGTCAGATGGGCAATTCTGGACTTTTTAAAGTTGAATTTGTAACCCTCTGCAGCGAACCCAAGTATTATGGTGTTCACTCTTTTCAAGTGAGTATCCAAGTCATCATCTGTTAAGTAAATGTCATCGACATAAGATAATGCTTCATCATCATATAGTTGAAGTAATTCTGTTACTCTCGCTGAGAATACCCCCGGGCTGTTCTTGTACCCCTGGGCTAACCGACAGAATTGCTTTTGAGTGCCATTTACTGAGAATGCAGTTAAATATCTGCTCTCTGGTGCTATGTTTTGACAAAAGAATCCATTGGAGATGTCCAAGGTTGTTTTGTATTTTTTGCGCACTATGTTATTCATTAGTGCAGCACTGTGTGAGTTTTGCACTGCAAAGGTTTTGCAACATGTGTCAAGGTGTCGGTAATCCAAAACTAGACGATATGAATTGTCTGGTTTGGAGACCGGAAACAAAGGATTGTTCATTTGTGAGGTGCAAGTTTCAATCACCCCCTGGTATTCTAGCTGATCTAGTATTTCATTTACCTGTTTTTTAGCTTCTTGCTTAATTGGGTACTGCCTTTGTGCAGTAGGTTGTGATTTTAACTGGATTTTGTGAGGAGGGGAATCCTCATCCCATCCTACATGATTTTTATATAAAGCAGGTGCTAAGGCCACTGCCCACTTTCTAGCAAGTGTGTATTTTTTATGAATCGGGATTTGATTCGAGAAGGCAGGCATAATTACTTCTTCGCCATGAGGGCACTCCCTGACAAACTCTGGTGGCCAGTCTTTTTCAGCTAGAAGGATGTCATAACCCTTGGAGAGGTTATCCCAAAATAGTCCCCTTATTTTCCTAGTCTTATCTCCCTCTATACGTAATGTTATCTCGTATATCTTGTGGGGTTTGCTAACTCTGGTGTCTGCAGTTTCCACTTGAAGATATTCATTCGTGTCCACTGTCTCCAGATGATTCATAAGGACTTTGCGAGCTATGCTCACTTCTGCTGCGCTGTCTAGCATTGTCTGAGCCCACTCTCCGTTTTTCAGTTGTGTCCTCAGTATTCTCGGCATTGTTAACTACCTTGATACTGGCTACCTTTTTTTTGGGAAATTGTAATTTCTTTTTTAGTTGAGCAGGTTCCTTGTCTTTGGACTTGGCGTGCTCTTCTCTTTGTTCTGATCGTCCTCTTCTTTCCGATTTCTGCGAGGAAGTCTGAAAAGATTGAGAGGGACGTGTATCAATGTCTTGATATCTATCAGGTTTTTTAATATTATCCCTATTTCTAAGGTTATATCTTTTCCCAGAGGGGTCACTCTGGGGTGACCTGTGTCTCTGGTTTGGAGATTTCTCCCTTCGCCTAGGAGACCTTCCTCGGGACTGGAATTTCTTTTCTTTTGGATTGGATTGTTTGTTTCCATCCCAGTTCTTTTTTGGTGAATTATTATTAAAAAATATTTTTTCTGGACTTTCAGTCAGTTGCGGTTTTACTGGTATTCCACCTAAACTATCTCTACCTAGTTCTTCATAAGATTTTTCTATGATTCTGGCAATTTCAGCTGGTTGGTCTGCTATATCTGTCTCTTTTAACCTCTGGCGGATCGCCACGTTTGCTGCTTCACCTTTTATGTTGGCTAATAATATAGCCGAGACCTGCTTGAAGTCTTTCAGTAATTTCATACCAAGAGTTAAAGCTGGTTCTGGACCGTATTCATCTTGAATTTGTTTTAGCACATCTGGTATTACCGAAATGGATGGAACACCGTGCGTTTTTGTGTAGATTGAAGCAAAGACTGTACCCCAAGTGTCACAGTCCTCTATGTGTGGTGCGATTCCCATTGGGAGACATATAGTCAGAATCCTGTGTTTTTCTAATGGGGTGGTGTCAGGAAACACCGCCTCTATTTGGGTGATTTTCTGTGCCAACCAGAATGGTATTTGTTCCCGTTTAGCCGGAACTTTACCTAGGCAGGATTGGATGTTCTGTGGTGTGATTTTATTTGTGTTCCCCTGGTGAGGGGTCAGCTGTGGAAGTTTAATCGCTGGCTGAATTGTTGAAGTCCGCATTACATACTGGACTAATTGTCTATGAATTTTTAGTAATTGTTTTAGCTGTATTAACAGCTCTCCAGTAGACATCCCTTCGATGTCTGGGTGTGGTGTGTATCCGGCTAAGACCGGCCACCTTGCTCCTGGTCTACCTAAAGGACCGAGGCTTGTAATGTGATTGTTATGTATTAGGGCGCCATCAAATAAGAGCAAATGCTCTTGGAATTTGAGTGGTACTTCCACCTCCTCGAAAGGAGTGTAAATGTCGGGTGGAACCTCTATTTTGTAATAGTGGAAGTACTTTGTTACAGCATTTGCTGCTGGAAAATGTATCCATGTATAGTATACCTCTGTCTGCCGATATTCGTGTGCCTCAATTACGAATATGACTGTGCCACCTCTAGGTGTCAGTCCATTTTCTATAAGTTTTAAGGTTATAGATTTCCTTTTGGCGACCGGGATGAGTATTTTATCCCCGTCCGCATCTAGTGCTGCAGTATCAGCTGCTACTATTTCAGCTGCTAATCTAACTGCCTCTCTTTCTTCATCACTGTCTCCCATTTTACCGACAGGATGGTATTATGTTTGTTTGCAGATCAGGTTTCTTATGGAACAAAGATTAGATGCACAATATTTTGGAACTGTTTATCCTTCAACGTTGACTATACCAAGAACCTTACATAGGAGTTCCCTCCTGCGAGGTTTTGGAGGATATTACCTTTCACCCACTCCAGACGTCTTTGGAGTATTTGGGAAAAGGGGTCTGAGTGAGAAAGCACGACTGAGTTACTCTAAATGTCTTACGTTAGTTTTATCGCCCTTTCCAAACGCGTTGGGCGCCATGTAGTGTAGTTCCTATCTTCCCAATAGGCTCTGCGCATTGGAATAATACCTACAGCAGTAAAGGCCTAGGCCAGACGTTAACTAGGTCTACTACTGTCGATACTAGACTTAAGTTTTGGGTTTGCCAGCGTAGCTCAGAGTTCGCTAGAAACTTTCTCGAATGTTCAGGAAAGAATTAACTCCCCTGATTAGACAAGAAGGGATTTAGTTTCTGACAACCATAGAACATGACAACTTTGCTCTCCCCTAATCAAGAGTATATCTCCAGAGTCGTGTGAGCACAAGGCAATTATTTTACTCAGTCAGTACGTGCATTCTTAGTCTCATCAGATTGTAGAGAAAAGGAAGAGACGGGCGTGTTCAATAAAAAGGTGTTATTTATTGATCAGTCTCTTTTCTCGTACAAGAGAAATGGATCGATATTATTGCAATACTTATAGTTAAGTAAAGTGCATACATTAAAAGCAATAGTATAAAATAATACTGTAAAAACATTGATATGGTTTCTGAGCCATATGATGTTTAAAATGATTAAATTATATTTACATACACATATACATTTGACTAAACGTACTCAACTGGTGTTTCTAAAGACGCCTACCCCGTGTACCTGACCTAAGTCTAATGCGTGGGCGGGAATAGAAAGTTACAGTTTAAGTTAAGTTTGTTTTTGCCAAGTGAATAACTAAAGAATTCTCTGTGAGGGGTTATTCAGTTCTGTACCTGGAAGTTAGGATGAATGAGGAATGGTATCTCTTTCTCTGGTCTCGATATTCCAGGCTGCCTGCGAGGGCTGCCCGAAAACGCCGGTGCTGGGTCTCTCGGTAGGAGATAGAAGCGCTTCTCTCAGCGCGTCAGGAAGGCGGGGCTGCTGCCAGCGGGGTCTGCTCTGCTCTTGGCTTCGGCAAGTATGGCTGCTCCGTCTCGTCACCACGCGTGTGTTTGCATAGGGCAAGATCGGCAATATTTATACCTTAAGGGTGCCGAGATTGACGTAAGGATGGACATAGATGCGTCAATAAAGATGTCATACGACTTGCTCGTTAGCACATTCTTTTACTGAAGTTCACTGTGAAATCAAAACAATGGCCGCACGGATTTTCCAGGTTGTCATAGGTTTGATTTGTTATGAGAACGTCGTATGCCTTATCAGGGGCTGGAGGAATGTTGCTTGTCTAATTAGATCTCAAGCGTTATGACCTAATCAGATAACACGTTCCTGTGCCGTAGTGTGACTGCGTCAGATAACGGTATCTGCATCATGGGGGCTTTTCTTGCCTCATGGGCTGACTGTTAGTTAACTTGATAGTTAGTTTAACCAGAATAGGGTCAGGAATAGGGGGATCGATTCAGAACCTATAGGAATACATGACAAATCACAACAGTCCACCAGGGTGGGGGAGTTTTAACATCTGTAAAATCTTTCTGTATTGCATGATTCTTAAAAAGCCCTTGCAACATTATACAATAACTGAAATTAATTGCTAGGTGCTTAGCTTTGCTATAAAATCTAAAAACATCGTGAAAGCCTAATCTAAAAAGGCACTAAAGTCCAATTTAAACAGTTGAAAAGTTATGAGGGGAATCATTATGGCATAAAAAGCTGTATAGCTTGATGCACAGTCCATGACACACTGCAGAAGAGGGTTTGGCGTCTTCCTAGTAGGGGGGAGAGGTTGTATATATAAACAATAAGGACAAATAGGCTCCACTGCCTATAAGACTTGAGACATATGTAGATCATTGATTGGGAACGGTAATCTCAGTGAGGCAGGGAGTCAGGTTACCTGCCCGATCATCGTGCACACATCTCACTTCCTCTAGCTTCTTAGTTAGGCGATCCATAAATCTGCATAGGTAAGGGTAGAGTTCAAGCCATCAAAGCAAGCCAGAACCGCTCCTCTGCAAGATCTTATTTCCTTAACGATCCAACCCCTTCGCAATAGGGACCTTCTGTCTTCTAAGAGATTAGGGCATAACCATATCACGTGCATTATGTCTTCCCTGTGTTGGCTGCAGAGCCTACACGTTTCTTGGGCACACTCTCTTTTCCATTTTGGGAGGGGATAGGTCAAAGGAATCACCCCCATTCTCAGCCTTAAGAGCTGGGACTTAGTGCGTTCATTAACACCTTGACTGCGGCGCAAATTCTGCCGCAGTGCTGGGGAGATAATTAGTGGGTGGGATTCAGATGGCCGGGGGCCGTCCTCCGCATACACCCACAGTGACACGTTACAGCTCATGGCCATCATGCGCATGCAAGGGGTTAAAGGTGGTTGTTAGGTAACTCTGAGGTTTCAGCTGTGGGTAAGTTCATAGAGTCATCGCACCGGGATTCCGTTTGGAAAGGCTAGCCCTGTCTTCTAATGAAGAAAGTTAATTCTGATTTTTGCTATCCTCTTGAATTCGTGTTGACTAACTTGTAGGTCCCAAACATTGCTCAAGCCAAGAGAACTAAGGCCGCGGATATAGAGCGTGGGCTCACCTACTCCGTTTACCATACTCACCTGGGCCCATAAACAGTACACACCTACGCTTAATCAGGATTTAATTAACCTTTTAGGACCTATACCATTGACTTACCAATCCTAGTCACCGGTACCTAGAGTCCTAAGGGATCAAGGGAGTTGGCATTCATAAAATAACCACAAACTCAGGAAAGGTTTAAACACTTTATCAATGAAATTTCTTAAATGTCATAGCCCATACAATTTCAAATAAAGCTTGTTCAAATAGGAAGAAAATAATCAGAGCAAGATAATGTGAAAATATTGCGAGACTTTCCTCAAGCATTGAAACATAGGAAGGGTAAGAAAGGGAAAGAGTACAATGACATACCCACACAAATTTTACATTTACCTATAATGGTGTGAAAACCAACCCTGGTCATGGGCTGGGACAAAGGACAGGACTCTAGATAGTTCAGGTGCCAACAGGACAGGAAACGTGCAGACCAGAAGCAGGACAAGTACGGACCAAATTGGATCAGGACAGGACCACCGCAGGTCAGGACCGGCACCCAAAGCTAAAGTGTAACGCCAGCGTTACACCCTCTCTGCAACTAACAGTCAGACCCCGATTGGGTTATCGACCTCCTTCCCAGAACCCCGATTGGGTTATCGAATCTTCTGACAGAGTGCTCCGCCAGCACCTCTGCTCCCAATCGCCTATTGAGTACGTTGGGTCAGTGACAGGTCAGCTATTCGGACAAGTCGGACAATCTAACTAGCTAAGCCTACCTTAGTTATACCATTTTTCAGGGCAGTGTACCACCCCCCAATGTTGCAAGTTTGTGTATTCCCTCAATTTGATTGGTCAAAAGCAAGGAGAGGTCAACACACCATTCCAGTTTTGAGGTCATTTCAATCATATATTCAAATCTATGTTGCCTTCCATGATTGTATTTTCCCATGCACTTTTATTCCTCCCAACAATGGATGTTTCAATAACAAATACAATCTATACGAAGATTGGTAAGTTGTCTTCCTGAGGGTAAAAGTTCAGGGGAACAACCTTTACTACGCAACTTTTAGCACGCAGTGCTATTACAACGCAGACTTTAAAACGAAAACCATTACAACGCATTACACTGGGGGGCGCTCTAGGATAGGGAATAGTTTTAATTTACTATCCAACATCTTCCCTAGTGTCCACGGGGACTGGTGTTGGAATAGTAAATTAAACTATTCACTATCCAGCACCCCCCAGTGTAATGCGTTGCAATGGAATGCGTTTTAAAACTTGCGTTGTTACAGAATGCGTGGTAAAAGCATGGGTTGTAACAACGTACATCCAAAAGTTCATTTTCCCAGGTGCATTGCAGGTTAAACTGTATTGTATTGTATTTTTATTTTTGTAAAGCGCACATTTCAGCAATTAGGTCTCACAGCGCTGGCAGAGGTTATAGGTCATGCGAGAGAGAGGAGTTGTTATGCTGGTGCCTTGAATAGTAGTGTTTTGAGTTCTTTTACGGAAAATCTTGTGATTCTGGTTGGATCTTAAAGCCGTAGGCAGGGAGTTCCATGCCGTGGGACCCACCTTCGAGAAACTTCTATCTCCATTTCTGACAGTACGGACCCTTGGTATCTTTAGGAAATATTTGTTTGAAGATCGTAATGTTCTTTCCGAGCAATATTCCTGGAGTTTGTTTTTTAAATATTTCGGGCCTTGTCCATTTAATGATTTGTGCACTAGGCAACAGATCTTGAACCTTATGCGCTTTCTGACTGGAAGCCAGTGCAGTTTCTTCAGGCAAGGGGCAGAGGGGGTGCGTGGGGGTAAGTCAAGGGTCAGTCTGGCTGCTGCATTTTGGAGTGTCTGCAGCTTACTTAGTGTGCCCTCGTTTGCGTCAGCAAGGAGGGCGTTACCGTAGTCAAGGCAGCTGGTAATTAAGCCTTGAATCAATGGTTTACGATAGAACAAGGGCAGCCATTTGAATATTTTCCTTAGGCTCCTCATGAGACCTATGCAGGTATGTACTAATGTATTCGTATGGGGAACCATGGACAGCTTGTCATCAAGGAGGAAGCCCAAGTTCCGAACAGTGTCTTTTGGGGAGGGGCAGGATCCAAGTTCCGGTGGCCACCATCCTTGGGACCAGATGGATTTGGCCGCACCGAAAAGCATTATTTCGGATTTGCCTGCATTGAGCATTAGGAAATTATTGGTCATCCAGCTTTTTATTTCTAGCATACAATTCCGGAATCTCACTTTAGTCTCTGCTGGATCGGAGCCAAGGGTTATAAGGATTCGGGTATCGTCGGCGTACGACAGTGTGTCGAAGCCGAAGTCCCCAATTATTTTGGCCAGTGGTGATACGTAGACGTTGAATAAGGTTGGGCTTAAAATTGAGCCCTGGGGTACTCCCTTGTCGTTATCAATAGCTTCTGATGAGAAAGGTCCTGATTTGACCCTAGAGCTACGGCCTGTAAGATAGCTCTGGATCCAGCCTAGGGCTTGGCCTTCGACACCTATCCCCGCCAGCCATTTTAATAGGACTCTGTGGGATATGGTGTCAAAGGCCGCCAAAAGGTCTAGCAGGATAAGAATAGCCGACTGTTTGGAGTCCAGTGCCAACCGGATATTGTCAACCACCTCTATCAGTGTAGTCTCAGTGCTATGGGAAGCTCTGAATCCTGACTGTGAGGAATCTAATAGCGAGTGTTTTTCAAGGAATTTTACCAGTTTTATATTGATGATAGATTCCATTGATTTGCCAAAGAGTGGTAATAGGGATATGGGGCGGTAGTTTATCGGTTGCTTGGGGTCTGTGTTGTTTTTCTTAAGGATTGGCCTCACAATGGCTTCTTTCTAGGGAGTGGGGAACAAGGCACGAGTTAGGGACATATTAAAGATAAAAGTCAATGTGGGAGCCAGGGCGGGTGCCAGTTTAGCTAAAATCGGGGCGGACGCTGGGTCTTTGGGGGAACCTGATTTGGCCTTTTTTAGTCTGTTGGCTACCTCGTCCTCGGTGATTGTTCCGAAGTCAGCTAAGTTTTGCTGTATGGGGTTTATCGTGGAGGAATCAGCATGGCATGGCTCACTTGTTGTGCCTGTTTCTGTGGGAAATGTTTCGTGGATTGTATTGTCACTGGCACGGTTTCAATGCCATGGTTTGTAGACTCGAGGGAATTCAGCACATGCACGTTGAGAGTCTCAAAATGGAGTTCAGCAATGACGCATCAGGCCCAAATACGAGCTAGTAACAAAGTCAAAGAGAAACAATTTTAGAACAAAGAATAAATGAAAGCACTGTATACCACTTATCTCTACTCTATTCCCCTTACTTTTTTTTTAACTATAGTGGTAATGATTTAGGCAGAAATAACAGGGAGTACGAGCAGCAGTGCAATCATCAGCATGTGAAACTTAAAGCAGCCATCTTTCGTTCTAGTGCGCTAAAGCACAGATTTCCCACCAAAGCAGAAAATACGTCATGTCACGTGAGTGTGACAGACGCATGCGCAGAAAAGTTTCCACGTTGCGGCGTCCATATTAGGTCACTCGAGTTACTGTTAGTAAAAGCACATTGACAAGCTTCTCCTAGATACTAGAAATATTGTGTGATGCAATATTAGTAATACGAAACAGGTTTATTAATGCATTATGTGTTATTTCGAGTGGGTTGAAACCGAGCAAGTCTCTACGTGCAAAACCTTGCTCCATCAATCCCCTCTTTGATGATATTTTATATCATCACAAATTACAGAAACAGATGCCAACTTTTCAACATGTGCTCAGCTCTATTTCTTCAAACACTCTTTTAGGCTTTTCACATTATTCATGTGAAAGTTTTTCATTTTCTTGTATAAATCCCCATTTAATTCTTCAAGCTCAATTTCATTGAAGTTTCTTTTCTTTCCTTTCTTATTTACTGTATATGTCTTTTTATGCTTGCAACATTTGTAACAAATTATTATCCCTAAAATCAGTAGGGCTACTCCCACCATTGGCATCAATATTCTACCCACAAAACTTTTTTCTACGTTAGAAATCCAACTACTTATCGAAGAGAGACCACTAATTAGTCTTTTCCATGCACTGTCAACCTCCAGTGGTTTCAATTCTTCTCTCAAATGTGTAATGTTTCTTGCATAATTTCCAATTTCAATGCTTTTGTCTGGAATGTAAGTGCAACAATGTTGCGTTTTCAGCATTCTACAGACTCTGCCCTCTGTTGCCAATAGTATATCAAGAGCAAGTCGATTTTGTTAAACCATTGATCTTACTGCAACTAGTTCAGTGTTGATCATTAGAAATCCACTAGCAGTGTTGGTCGATAAGTGATCCACCACTGTTGACAATTTGCAAATCCTTTGAATGTTCAGAACCACTCCCACTTAAGGTATTATTGCACTAAATATATCACCTACAATTTCAGCAAACGATGCTCTTTTACTATGTGTTAGTCCATTAGTTTTTTCATTGCTTCCAGTAATTTTCTCTACATGGTATACCTTTGGGAATACTTTTCCAAAATAGCAACTCCCATACCAGTGATCAGGCAACTTAAAATAGGCCTTGTTCTCCACAAATATAATACATTCCTGGAAAAACTGGTTCAGTTCCATCTTTGAAACCCCAACCCCCAATTACTTTGAAATTATGTTCACATTCACTGGAATCAATGAATATATTGTTATAATAATCTGTTTTCTCCTTATGGAGACAGAGTTTCCCTTTCTTTTCAAAATTCAGTAACATAGCAGCTTGAGTCTTGCCATTAGAGGTAAACTCTTTATTTTCAGCCCATTTAGGAATATTTTGTTTCGGTTCAGAGGCTTTTCTATGGAAATCCTGTCTCCTTTTCTCTATTAAATCAAGAAAAATCTTTTCTTTCTCGTGTAATGTACATGTTAGATTATCTTTGTGTGCTTCAGCTATATCTATTGATTCTATTGTTAGAAAATAATCGCCCATCAAGTGTGTAGAATCTCTAGTACTAGAAATACAATTTAAATTTCTACGTAAAGGAACTTCAGAAAAATTACATCAAATTGGAATAATTATATTGCAGTTTTCCAGTTCTATAAACCAGACTAGCTAAAATGTTACATAAAATACCATAGGTCAGGGGTAAGTGATGGTATGTGACCCCTTCAGCTACTGATGTCGGCAACTTCATGCACACATAACGATTACTGATCTCCATAGCTTCTACATAATGTACTAACAATTTTGAAAAAATATATTCAAATTATTTCTATTTCTAGCTCTACTGTAGTGTAAATCTTCCTCATCTGGTGCTTCTAAATCTACTTCCGGTTGCTTAAGGCTAACTGTTTTCTCATGTTTATGTGTGTCTAATTTCTTAGGTGCATCTACTTGTTCAGGTATATTAGTATTATTCTGCATCTCTTTGCTCATTAAGTAAGGTATAGCTAAGGTCAGTCCAAACCATACTGTAGCTACTATTAATATACTACATGTGCATACTCTACAACATGTCCTTAGACAATTTCTTTTCGGTTTTCCATTTACATTATAATCAGCCATTTCTGACTAAGGAGACTTTCCCCCCTCTTTGTAACTTTTCCACAGACTTTAACCTGTAAATCTCTCCTCAAGTTGGTCTCACTTCTTCATCAGTCTGATCAACAATCCATTTGTCATCACACAGTTCTAGATTTTCGAAATCTTCAAGTATGATGTAGGTCCACTCAGGTCCTTTGAATTTGTTATTCAGTCTTTTCAAACGTGGACTTCTTCTTCTTGGTTGCTCTATAGATGGTCCAATTTGGCTTGATATTTTATTTACTTGCTCTGGTTCTTCATTTATTGTTTTAAGACGAAATTTCAGTCTTTTGACAAACTTAGGTCACTTATCTCCCTTTCTGAGCCTTTTAGCTGGCACTGCACTTTCACTTTCTTCAGATGCTCTTTTATTTTCATTCAGTTGTGGCACATCTGGTTCAATGTCGTCCTCTGTATCCCTCTCTTTCTGACGTGGTCCAGGTCTTATTTTTATTTCTACTGCCTGGATACTAATCTGGCCTTGTTCAGGAGTTTGCTGTATTTGACTTTGTGTCTGGGATGCTTCTGAGTCCCATGAGAACAAGAGGTAAAGCATCAGGTCACTCCAATCGGGTAGATTCATACATCTTTCCCAATCGTGACTTGATTGAGCCATTCAGTTGTTCCGTCACTCCAGAAGCCTCTGGGCGGTATGCACAGTGCAGCCTTTGCTCAATTTGGAATGCTTAACGGATTAGACAAACTATTTCATTTTTTAAATGAGACCCTCGGTCTGATTCATTGTTACTGGAAAACCGAATCTAGGTATGAGTTCCCTAAGTAGAAGCTTGGCTACAGTGAGGCTATCATTCCTGCGGGTAGGGTAGGCTTCCACCCATTTTGAAAACAGACAGCCAATGACAAGGACATTCTTCAGTCCTCGGCAAGGGGGTAACTGGATAAAATAAATCTGGAGTTATATGAAGGGAAATTCTGCCTTTCCAATCTTTCCTGGCAACACTACAGTTCTCTTACCAGGATACATTTGTTGGCAGGTTATACACCTCTGACAAAGACTCTCTGCTACATTCCTGAATCTTGCATTGAACCAACTCTGTCTAAACAGTCTAAACTTTGCATCCCTACCTATGTGTGAATCTCCACGGTACATCCTAGCGATAGAAGCAAGCATACAATCTGGTAACATAGGTCTCCCATCAAGGTAAATAATAACTCCATCCTTAACCCTTCTCCGACATCCTATTTTCTCCCACTCTTCCTTTTCCTTTATTTCTGCCTCATTTTGCAAATCTCTCACTTCCTCCCATGTTTTCACTCTTTCAAGCAACATAAGTTGGCAGCTGTTTCCACATGCATTGATCTTCTTATTTATTGCCATCTTATGTTTAGCACAATGCTGGGCTAGTTGGTCAGCATATCTGTTACCTGCTGTCACACTTGACCTCAGCCACTTCTTTTGGCAATTAAATTGCTTCCAGCAAGTCTTTTACATAATGTCCATTCCTAATAGGAATACCTGAAGAAGTCAGATACTCCCTTTGCATCCAGAGTTGGCGAAAGTCATGCACAACCCCGTAACCATACTGACTATCAGTGTATATGGTCACTATCCAATTTTTCCCAAATTTGCAGGCTCTTGTCAATGCGACTAATCTGGGTGTTTATCCAGACTTGACTCCATGTATATAGAATGCTTTAACTGGACCTCACAACATACCCACAGTATAAGCAGCACTCAATCCTCCTTCCTCGTGTCTCATGCATGAGCCATCTATAAAAAGTTCCAACTCTGATTTTAACGGTGGCTCTTCTCTTATATCTGGACGGGGCTTAGTACTGTATTCTGTGAGGTTGATGCAATCATGCTCGACTTCCTCTGTCACTTCTTCAAAATGTGAATCAGATAACAGCATAGCTGGATTTAGGACAGTGCATCTGGCTAAGGTCACATTCCCTGCACCGAGAAGGATTTGCTCATACTTAGACAGCCGACTGGGAGTTAAATACTGAGTACGTGTTCTGGTTAATAGAATCACCACTGCATGTGGGACATACACAGTTATAGGGTGTCCCATAATAATGGATTCACTTTACTCAAGACTCATGCAGGTTGGAGCTACTGCTTTCAGACATCCGGGCCATGCAGATGCCACTGGATCCAGTGTAGCAGGAAAATATGCCACAGGACGTCTCATTAAACCGTGAGTTTGGGTCAGGACGGACAATGCACAATTGTCACGGGCATCACAGAACAGTGCAAAGTCCTTTGAATAATCAGGCATCCCTAAACCTGGAGCTGAGCACAGACAGTCTCGCAGATTTAGGAAGGCAGTCATGCTTTCGTCATCCCACTCTACTGGGTCCTTTGCTTTCTTTGTAGTCATCTGTATCAGGGGTTTAGCTAGGACTGCAAATCCCACAATCCACTGCCTGCAGTAACCTACAACTCCAAGAAACATTCTGATTTCTGTCTGTGTTTGAGGTAGATTCATGTTTCTGATTATTTTGATTCTTTCAGAGGTAACTCTTCTGACACCTCTCTCTATCTGGTGCCCCAGATATTTTACTAATGTGGTACAGAATTGTAATTTTTCAGGTGACACTTTATGTCCTGCTTCAGCCAAATGATTCAGTAATGCAATACTACCAATAACACAGTCATTTCGAGTTTTAGACGCCACCAATAGGTCATCTATATACTGCACCAGGACAGACTGTCCGGGCAGCACTAGAGATTCAAGACATTTTTTCAATATCTGAAAATAAATTTGCTATCTGGATGTAATGGTATGGAGAAAAAGGCATGGCACAAATCAATTACCGTGAACCATCCGGCTCCCCACGGTATCTGATACAAAATCACTGCAGGATTTGGCACAACTGGACAACGTGGGACGACAATTTTATTAACCTTGCGGAGGTCTTGCACAACCCTATATTTTCTGCTCGGTTTCTTTATGCCAATTATAGGTGAATTACATGGACTGCTCATGATTTATTGTACAATGCTTTGCTCAACCAAACGCTATATTTCTGCTGCAACACTTGCTTTTATATCGGGGCTCATTTTGTATTGTTGAATATATGGGTAAACTGGACCTTCTTTCACTATTACTTTTATCGGATCCACATTTGCCATTAATCCTACATCTTTTCCAGTGAAATCCCACACTTCAGGATTCACCGTATGCTGTAATTCTTTTGGTAGATCTTCCACTATCATCTTTTTATTTTCAGTTTCTTGTTTGGCTAACATTAATTTATAAACTCAATCTTTGTCTGGGGCTTGAATTTCAATACCACTTGGGGTACACAAGATTGTGCAATTCATTTTACACAATACTCCCTGCCTAATAGGTTCATTAGACTGGAGTCGCATACTACAAATGTGTGCATTTCTTTAAAATTCCCTATTCTGATTTCCATTGGTTCTGTAACAGAGGTACTAATTTGTTTATTAGAAACGCCCACTACTTGGATCGCTTCTCCCGAGAGGGGTAGGTTTGGATCATCTGCTGTTCTCACAGTAGAACGCGTAGCGCCAGTATCCAACAAAAAGGTAACATCATTTCCCTCAACCTTTCCCTCAATGTTTGAACCTGACTGATCTACCTGCAAGGATACGCCAAGTACGCACTACTCGTCCTCGCCTATCAGGCCCCGTCAGTAACTATCTTCCTCGAAACATGCGGCACTCAAAAGAAATTGTGATGTCACTGTGCTCTCCTTGTACTTCCCTCCCAATTTGTGGTATCCACACTGTATTTAGCTTGGCTCCCAGAATCTGGCATAGGTGCAAGTGGTAACTGGTTCTGTATTACCTGTTGCTAGTGTTTCTTTGACACGCCATTCTGCGTCTGTGGATTCAAATAGTCAGTTTAGACATTATTACTCAGCACGGCCTTACAGTCGTTCATCCAATGCCTGCTCATTCTTCCTCTCGGTTTACCCCCATTTCCATCTCCTTGATTCTGAATATTTTTCAATTGATTCAACTGGATTTCTTGTTGATCTGCTAACTTTACTTGTGCCCACATTACCTTTTATTCTAAATTATTTCGTTTATTGTTAATCTCATCTCCACAGTATTTTGCAAACTTAAGTATTTCATCAGCAGGCTTGGCCAGCCAGCATATCTTATGATCCTTAATCATTTGCAAAATTTCTGGCTTTAACCCTGACACAAAACGATAAATAAATTGTGTCATGGCTTTTGTATCAATGTTTTCCAATACACTGTACTGCTAGAATACCTGTAAAAGGTGCTCATAATATGCATGCACTGATTCATCTTTATTTTGGGTAGTTCTGTCTATTCTTGTCTAATCAGTTCTTTTGGGGGTACTTTCCCCTTCAGGAAGGTTATGGTCTGATGGTATTTTTTCATTACTTCATCTGATGATGATCCTGTCTTTGTATCTCTGGGGTATTCGTCACTGGGCCAATCAATAGTAATTTTACATTCTGTCCATAAATCTGCTGGTACTACATTATCAAACAACCCATCTAAATCTTTCAACAATACTTTTGAGACCTTTACAATTCTTTCGACTTGCTAGTACCACTCTACAGGTTTCTCTCTGTAGTTTGAAGTTTAGTTTATTATGCATAGTTAATTAAAACCTTTGCAGTGCGTATTACAAAATTCTTAAAACATCATTATTTTAAACCAACAAAATAGATAATAATATTAGGAAATTTACACAATAGTAATTCAATCAGGCTATTCAGCACACTTTGTACACTGAGTGGTAAGCAGTACAGGTCCTCTTATTTCGGACTGTTCCCGTCTTGTTCACCCATGTGCTGTTTTAGCCCCTAGCATTTTTGCGTTTCCCAAGAATGACCCTCTGGTGCTGGACGGACATGTGCACTAGATGTACCCTTTGGATGCTGATGACCGGTTGCTTAATGACATGAGTCTGTAGCGTTGTCCCCCAGTTTCGGCTGACTTAGCGCTCTTCACTCTGCCGTTTCCAGAAATTTCACCAGTCTACAATTTAGTTTAATGTTTGACGGATTCAGGCAGGTGAACACTGCTTGCCTCCTAGTGCTGATCCCTTTTTCCTTGAATTGGTCTTTAAGGAGCAGTTGGCGTGCTTGTTGCAGTTCTGCACATGAGCAAATTACATGAAGAATGTCGCCATTCTTTAAGTTGCATAGCGTACAGGTATCTTTCCCGTCTTTCCTGAGCCATGGCGGTTGATGCTCTATACTTGGCAAAATCCCTAGTCTGCATTTTTAGAAGTTCATTTTTGTGGCTTTCGGATAACCCTGATTAAAGTATGTTTGTGGTGTTGATGATTTGGAAGAGTTTAGGGTCATCCATCCATGCGATCTTTTTGAAACTAGTGCCTTATCCTCCAGTAAGGAGAGTAATTTGAAATTTTTCCAAACTAGTTTTTTGAAAGTGCTATGGCCAAGTTGTGTGTCCCAGAGCTCTGAAAGTTTAGTGGCTTCCAATGCTGCTTGAAGATAAGTTCTTGCCTCAGAAGCATCCCTCCTTTGTATGTCCTGCCATAGCAGAGAGTTTAATGTATCTGAGGAGGCGCTTCTGAGTTTGTGCATGCAAATGATCTATACCCCGTTGCTGGCTAGACCTTGCTTTTGCAGGCCAAATTCCAGTCTTATTTGAGCCGGAGATCTATAAGGCGGGAGCGAGAACATTGTTCTGTAAGCTTTAACCTGTGTGCTGTCCAGGTCTTTGGAGTCTCTTCTCCGCATAGCCTCGCTGCCATAGGTAATCGAGGGAAGCAGCTTTGCCTTGATTACTTTCAGGAACGAAGTCAAAGTCGGACCCATCAATTGAGTTGCCAGGTTTTTCGTCAGAGCAACCGATGAGCCTCTCCTTTTTATTTCATGCTTCTGGAGGATTAAAGCGCCATCTTTGTCGAAGATGACTCCCAGATATTTGTACACGCCATCTGGCTCAATTTTTAGGCCGCCGAGAGACCAGCTCTTCTGTTGTTTTTTGTTGCTGTTGATTGACATTGATTCAGAAAAGGGGGTGGTGATGAACAGAGTGCCTGAATTAAGCAGACAACTCTTACCCAGTCCAAAGATCAGGGCTTGATCCATCACCATTTTTTAGCTCACTGCACCATCCCAGCTCAGAACTTGGCCATATGCAAATTAGTCTGTTCCTGTCCCAGTGCATGATGGGAACAGGGCAAACCAAACTACCAAGCCAATTCTTATACTCGGAAGGAAACAAGCTTCCGGGGACCGGTTTCTGCCATTTCAGGCGTCGTCGGCCCGGCTTGCTTGAATCCTGATGGTGCAATGAGCAAGGGACTCACATCTGAGTATACCCTTCCACGCTTATGGTGGACAAAATGATTCAGAAAAGGGGGTGGTGATGAACAGAGTGCCTGAATTAAGCAGACCACTCTTACCCAGTCCAAAGATCAGGGCTTGAGCCATCACCGTTTTTTAGCTCACTGCACCATCCCAGCTCAGAACTTGGCTATATGCAAATTAGTCTGTTCCTGTCCCAGTGCATGATGGTAACAGGGCAAACCAAACTACCAAGCCAATTCTTATACTGGGAAGGAAACAAGCTTCCGGGGACCGGTTTCTGCCATTTCAGGCGTCGTCGGCCCGGCTTGCTTGAATCCTGATGGTGCAATGAGCAAGGGACTCACATCTGAGTATACCCTTCCACGCTTATGGTGGACAAAATGATTCAGAAAAGGGGGTGGTGATGAACAGAGTGCCTGAATTAAGCAGACCACTCTTACCCAGTCCAAAGATCAGGGCTTGATCCATCACCGTTTTTTAGCTCACTGCACCATCCCAGCTCAGAACTTGGCTATATGCAAATTAGTCTGTTCCTGTCCCAGTGCATGATGGGAACAGGGCAAACCAAACTACCAAGCCAATTCTTATACTGGGAAGGAAACAAGCTTCCGGGGACCGGTTTCTGCCATTTCAGGCATCGTCGGCCCGGCTTGCTTGAATCCTGATGGTGCAATGAGCAAGGGACTCACATCTGAGTATACCCTTCCACGCTTATGCTGGACAAAATGATTCAGAAAAGGGGGTGGTGATGAACAGAGTGCCAGAATTAAGCAGACCACTCTTACCCAGTCCAAAGATCAGGGCTTGATCCATCACCGTTTTTTAGCTCACTGCACCATCCCAGCTCAGAACTTGGCTATATGCAAATTAGTCTGTTCCTGTCCCAGTGCATGATGGGAACAGGGCAAACCAAACTACCAAGCCAATTCTTATACTGGGAAGGAAACAAGCTTCCGGGGACCGGTTTCTGCCATTTCAGGCGTCGTCGGACCGGCTTGCTTGAATCCTGATGGTGCAATGAGCAAGGGACTCACATCTGAGTATACCCTTCCACGCTTATGGTGGACAAAATGATTCAGAAAAGGGGGTGGTGATGAACAGAGTGCCTGAATTAAGCAGACCACTCTTACCCATTCCAAAGATCAGGGCTTGATCCATCACCGTTTTTTAGCTCACTGCACCATCCCAGCTCAGAACTTGGCTATATGCAAATTAGTCTGTTCCTGTCCCAGTGCATGATGGGAACAGGGCAAACCAAACTACCAAGCCAATTCTTATACTGGGAAGGAAACAAGCTTCCGGGGACCGGTTTCTGCCATTTCAGGCGTCGTCGGCCCGGCTTGCTTGAATCCTGATGGTGCAATGAGCAAGGGACTCACATCTGAGTATACCCTTCCACGCTTATGGTGGACAAAATGATTCAGAAAAGGGGGTGGTGATGAACAGAGTGCCTGAATTAAGCAGACCACTCTTACCCAGTCCAAAGATCAGGGCTTGATCCATCACCGTTTTTTAGCTCACTGCACCATCCCAGCTCAGAACTTGGCTATATGCAAATTAGTCTGTTCCTGTCCCAGTGCATGATGGGAACAGGGCAAACCAAACTACCAAGCCAATTCTTATACTGGGAAGGAAACAAGCTTCCGGGGACCGGTTTCTGCCATTTCAGGCGTCGTCGGCCCGGCTTGCTTGAATCCTGATGGTGCAATGAGCAAGGAACTCACATCTGAGTATACCCTTCCACGCTTATGGTGGACAAAATGATTCAGAAAAGGGGGTGGTGATGAACAGAGTGCCTGAATTAAGCAGACCACTCTTAGCCCAGTCCAAAGATCAGGGCTTGATCCATCACGTTTTTTTAGCTCACTGCACCATCCCAGCTCAGAACTTGGCTATATGCAAATTAGTCTGTTCCTGTCCCAGTGCATGATGGGAACAGGGCAAACCAAACTACCAAGCCAATTCTTATACTGGGAAGGAAACAAGCTTCCGGGGACCGGTTTCTGCCATTTCAGGTGTCGTCGGCCCGGCTTGCTTGAATCCTGATGGTGCAATGAGCAAGGGACTCACATCTGAGTATACCCTTCCACACTTATGGTGGACAAAATGATTCAGAAAAGGGGGTGGTGATGAACAGAGTGCGCTGAATTAAGCAGACCACTCTTACCCAGTCCAAAGATCAGGGCTTGATCCATCACCGTTTTTTAGCTCACTGCACCATCCCAGCTCAGAACTTGGCTATATGCAAATTAGTCTGTTCCTTTCCCAGTGCATGATGGGAACAGGGCAAACCAAACTACCAAGCCAATTCTTATACTGGGAAGGAAACAAGCTTCCGGGGACCGGTTTCTGCCATTTCAGGCGTCGTCGGCCCGGCTTGCTTGAATCCTCATGGTGCAATGAGCAAGGGACTCACATCTGAGTATACCCTTCCACGCTTATGGTGGACAAAATGATTCAGAAAAGGAGGTGGTGATGAACAGAGTGCCTGAATTAAGCAGACCACTCTTACCCAGTCCAAAGATCAGGGCTTGATCCATCACCGTTTTTTAGCTCACTGCACCATCCCAGCTCAGAACTTGGCTATATGCAAATTAGTCTCTTCCTGTCCCAGTGCATGATGGGAACAGGGCAAACCAAACTACCAAGCCAATTCTTATACTGGTAAGGAAACAAGCTTCCGGGGACCGGTTTCTGCCATTTCAGGCATCGTCGGCCCGGCTTGCTTGAATCCTGATGGTGCAATGAGCAAGGGACTCACATCTGAGTATACCCTTCCACGCTTATGGTGGACAAAATGATTCAGAAAAGGGGGTGGTGATGAACAGAGTGCCTGAATTATGCAGACCACTCTTACCCAGTCCAAAGATCAGGGCTTGATCCATCACCGTTTTTTAGCTCACTGCACCATCCCAGCTCAGAACTTGGCTATATGCAAATTAGTCTGTTCCTGTCCCAGTGCATGATGGGAACAGGGCAAACCAAACTACCAAGCCAATTCTTATACTGGGAAGGAAACAAGCTTCCGGGGACCGGTTTCTGCCATTTCAGGCGTCGTCGGCTCGGCTTGTTTGAATCCTGATGGTGCAATGAGCAAGGGACTCACATCTGAGTATACCCTTCCACGCTTATGGTGGACAAAATGATTCAGAAAAGGGGGTGGTGATGAACAGAGTGCCTGAATTAAGCAGACCACTCTTACCCAGTCCAAAGATCAGGGCTTGATCCATCACCGTTTTTTAGCTCACTGCACCATCCCAGCTCAGAACTTGGCTATATGCAAATTAGTCTGTTCCTGTCCCAGTGCATGATGGGAACAGGGCAAACCAAACTACCAAGCCAATTCTTATACTGGGAAGGAAACAAGCTTCCGGGGACCGGTTTCTGCCATTTCAGGCGTCGTCGGCCCGGCTTGCTTGAATCCTGATGGTGCAATGAGCAAGGGACTCACATCTGAGTATACCCTTCCACGCTTATGGTGGACAAAATGATTCAGAAAAGGGGGTGGTGATGAACAGAGTGCCTGAATTAAGCAGACCACTCTTACCCAGTCCAAAGATCAGGGCTTGATCCATCACCGTTTTTTAGCTCACTGCACCATCCCAGCTCAGAACTTGGCTATATGCAAATTAGTCTGTTCCTGTCCCAGTGTATGATGGGAACAGGGCAAACCAAACTACCAAGCCAATTCTTATACTGGGAAGGAAACAAGCTTCCGGGGACCGGTTTCTGCCATTTCAGGCGTCGTCGGCCCGGCTTGCTTGAATCCTGATGGTGCAATGAGCAAGGGACTCACATCTGAGTATACCCTTCCACGCTTATGGTGGACAAACATGATTCAGAAAAGGGGGTGGTGATGAACAGAGTGCCTGAATTAAGCAGACCACTCTTACCCAGTCCAAAGATCAGGGCTTGATCCATCACCGTTTTTTAGCTCACTGCACCATCCCAGCTCAGAACTTGGCTATATGCAAATTAGTCTGTTCCTGTCCCAGTGCATGATGGTAACAGGGCAAACCAAACTACCAAGCCAATTCTTATACTGGGAAGGAAACAAGCTTCCGGGGACCGGTTTCTGCCATTTCAGGCGTCGTCGGCCCGGCTTGCTTGAATCCTGATGGTGCAATGAGCAAGGGACTCACATCTGAGTATACCCTTCCACGCTTATGGTGGACAAAATGATTCAGAAAAGGGGGTGGTGATGAACAGAGTGCCTGAATTAAGCAGACCACTCTTACCCAGTCCAAAGATCAGGGCTTGATCCATCACCGTTTTTTAGCTCACTGCACCATCCCAGCTCAGAACTTGGCTATATGCAAATTAGTCTGTTCCTGTCCCAGTGCATGATGGGAACAGGGCAAACCAAACTACCAAGCCAATTCTTATACTGGGAAGGAAACAAGCTTCCGGGGACCGGTTTCTGCCATTTCAGGCGTCGTCGGCCCGGCTTGCTTGAATCCTGATGGTGCAATGAGCAAGGGACTCACATCTGAGTATACCCTTCCACGCTTATGGTGGACAAAATGATTCAGAAAAGGGGGTGGTGATGAACAGAGTGCCTGAATTAAGCAGACCACTCTTACCCAGTCCAAAGATCAGGGCTTGATCCATCACCGTTTTTTAGCTCACTGCACCATCCCAGCTCAGAACTTGGCTATATGCAAATTAGTCTGTTCCTGTCCCAGTGCATGATGGGAACAGGGCAAACCAAACTACCAAGCCAATTCTTATACTGGGAAGGAAACAAGCTTCCGGGGACCGGTTTCTGCCATTTCAGGCGTCGTCGGCCCGGCTTGCTTGAATCCTGATGGTGCAATGAGCAAGGGACTCACATCTGAGTATACCCTTCCACGCTTATGGTGGACAAAATGATTCCGAAAAGGGGGTGGTGATGAACAGAGTGCCTGAATTAAGCAGACCACTCTTACCCAGTCCAAAGATCAGGGCTTGATCCATCACCGTTTTTTAGCTCACTGCACCATCCCAGCTCAGAACTTGGCTATATGCAAATTAGTCTGTTCCTGTCCCAGTGCATGATGGGAACAGGGCAAACCAAACTACCAAGCCAATTCTTATACTGGGAAGGAAACAAGCTTCCGGGGACCGGTTTCTGCCATTTCAGGCGTCGTCGGCCCGGCTTGCTTGAATCCTGATGGTGCAATGAGCAAGGAACTCACATCTGAGTATACCCTTCCACGCTTATGGTGGACAAAATGATTCAGAAAAGGGGGTGGTGATGAACAGAGTGCCTGAATTAAGCAGACCACTCTTAGCCCAGTCCAAAGATCAGGGCTTGATCCATCATGGTTTTTTAGCTCACTGCACCATCCCAGCTCAGAACTTGGCTATATGCAAATTAGTCTGTTCCTGTCCCAGTGCATGATGGGAACAGGGCAAACCAAACTACCAAGCCAATTCTTATACTGGGAAGGAAACAAGCTTCCGGGGACCGGTTTCTGCCATTTCAGGTGTCGTCGGCCCGGCTTGCTTGAATCCTGATGGTGCAATGAGCAAGGGACTCACATCTGAGTATACCCTTCCACACTTATGGTGGACAAAATGATTCAGAAAAGGGGGTGGTGATGAACAGAGTGCGCTGAATTAAGCAGACCACTCTTACACAGTCCAAAGATCAGGGCTTGATCCATCACCGTTTTTTAGCTCACTGCACCATCCCAGCTCAGAACTTGGCTATATGCAAATTAGTCTGTTCCTGTCCCAGTGCATGATGGGAACAGGGCAAACCAAACTACCAAGCCAATTCTTATACTGGGAAGGAAACAAGCTTCCGGGGACCGGTTTCTGCCATTTCAGGCGTCGTCGGCCCGGCTTGCTTGAATCCTGATGGTGCAATGAGCAAGGGACTCACATCTGAGTATACCCTTCCACGCTTATGGTGGACAAAATGATTCAGAAAAGGGGGTGGTGATGAACAGAGTGCCTGAATTATGCAGACCACTCTTACCCAGTCCAAAGATCAGGGCTTGATCCATCACCGTTTTTTAGCTCACTGCACCATCCCAGCTCAGAACTTGGCTATATGCAAATTAGTCTGTTCCTGTCCCAGTGCATGATGGGAACAGGGCAAACCAAACTACCAAGCCAATTCTTATACTGGGAAGGAAACAAGCTTCCGGGGACCGGTTTCTGCCATTTCAGGCGTCGTCGGCTCGGCTTGCTTGAATCCTGATGGTGCAATGAGCAAGGGACTCACATCTGAGTATACCCTTCCACGCTTATGGTGGACAAAATGATTCAGAAAAGGGGGTGGTGATGAACAGAGTGCCTGAATTAAGCAGACCACTCTTACCCAGTCCAAAGATCAGGGCTTGATCCATCACCGTTTTTTAGCTCACTGCACCATCCCAGCTCAGAACTTGGCTATATGCAAATTAGTCTGTTCCTGTCCCAGTGCATGATGGGAACAGGGCAAACCAAACTACCAAGCCAATTCTTATACTGGGAAGGAAACAAGCTTCCGGGGACCGGTTTCTGCCATTTCAGGCGTCGTCGGCCCGGCTTGCTTGAATCCTGATGGTGCAATGAGCAAGGGACTCACATCTGAGTATACCCTTCCACGCTTATGGTGGACAAAATGATTCAGAAAAGGGGGTGGTGATGAACAGAGTGCCTGAATTAAGCAGACCACTCTTACCCAGTCCAAAGATCAGGGCTTGATCCATCACCGTTTTTTAGCTCACTGCACCATCCCAGCTCAGAACTTGGCTATATGCAAATTAGTGTGTTCCTGTCCCAGTGTATGATGGGAACAGGGCAAACCAAACTACCAAGCCAATTCTTATACTGGGAAGGAAACAAGCTTCCGGGGACCGGTTTCTGCCATTTCAGGCGTCGTCGGCCCGGCTTGCTTGAATCCTGATGGTGCAATGAGCAAGGGACTCACATCTGAGTATACCCTTCCACGCTTATGGTGGACAAACATGATTCAGAAAAGGGGGTGGTGATGAACAGAGTGCCTGAATTAAGCAGACCACTCTTACCCAGTCCAAAGATCAGGGCTTGATCCATCACCGTTTTTTAGCTCACTGCACCATCCCAGCTCAGAACTTGGCTATATGCAAATTAGTCTGTTCCTGTCCCAGTGCATGATGGTAACAGGGCAAACCAAACTACCAAGCCAATTCTTATACTGGGAAGGAAACAAGCTTCCGGGGACCGGTTTCTGCCATTTCAGGCGTCGTCGGCCCGGCTTGCTTGAATCCTGATGGTGCAATGAGCAAGGGACTCACATCTGAGTATACCCTTCCACGCTTATGGTGGACAAAATGATTCAGAAAAGGGGGTGGTGATGAACAGAGTGCCTGAATTAAGCAGACCACTCTTACCCAGTCCAAAGATCAGGGCTTGATCCATCACCGTTTTTTAGCTCACTGCACCATCCCAGCTCAGAACTTGGCTATATGCAAATTAGTCTGTTCCTGTCCCAGTGCATGATGGGAACAGGGCAAACCAAACTACCAAGCCAATTCTTATACTGGGAAGGAAACAAGCTTCCGGGGACCGGTTTCTGCCATTTCAGGCATCGTCGGCCCGGCTTGCTTGAATCCTGATGGTGCAATGAGCAAGGGACTCACATCTGAGTATACCCTTCCACGCTTATGCTGGACAAAATGATTCAGAAAAGGGGGTGGTGATGAACAGAGTGCCAGAATTAAGCAGACCACTCTTACCCAGTCCAAAGATCAGGGCTTGATCCATCACCGTTTTTTAGCTCACTGCACCATCCCAGCTCAGAACTTGGCTATATGCAAATTAGTCTGTTCCTGTCCCAGTGCATGATGGGAACAGGGCAAACCAAACTACCAAGCCAATTCTTATACTGGGAAGGAAACAAGCTTCCGGGGACCGGTTTCTGCCATTTCAGGCGTCGTCGGCCCGGCTTGCTTGAATCCTGATGGTGCAATGAGCAAGGGACTCACATCTGAGTATACCCTTCCACGCTTATGGTGGACAAAATGATTCAGAAAAGGGGGTGGTGATGAACAGAGTGCCTGAATTAAGCAGACCACTCTTACCCAGTCCAAAGATCAGGGCTTGATCCATCACCGTTTTTTAGCTCACTGCACCATCCCAGCTCAGAACTTGGCTATATGCAAATTAGTCTGTTCCTGTCCCAGTGCATGATGGGAACAGGGCAAACCAAACTACCAAGCCAATTCTTATACTGGGAAGGAAACAAGCTTCCGGGGACCGGTTTCTGCCATTTCAGGCGTCGTCGGCCCGGCTTGCTTGAATCCTGATGGTGCAATGAGCAAGGGACTCACATCTGAGTATACCCTTCCACGCTTATGGTGGACAAAATGATTCAGAAAAGGGGGTGGTGATGAACAGAGTGCCTGAATTAAGCAGACCACTCTTACCCAGTCCAAAGATCAGGGCTTGATCCATCACCGTTTTTTAGCTCACTGCACCATCCCAGCTCAGAACTTGGCTATATGCAAATTAGTCTGTTCCTGTCCCAGTGCATGATGGGAACAGGGCAAACCAAACTACCAAGCCAATTCTTATACTGGGAAGGAAACAAGCTTCCGGGGAGCGGTTTCTGCCATTTCAGGCGTCGTCGGCCCGGCTTGCTTGAATTCTGATGGTGCAATGAGCAAGGAACTCACATCTGAGTATACCCTTCCACGCTTATGGTGGACAAAATGATTCATAAAAGAGGGTGGTGATGAACAGAGTGCCTGAATTAAGCAGACCACTCTTAGCCCAGTCCAAAGATCAGGGCTTGATCCATCACGGTTTTTTAGCTCACTGCACCATCCCAGCTCAGAACTTGGCTATATGCAAATTAGTCTGTTCCTGTCCCAGTGCATGATGGGAACAGGGCAAACCAAACTACAAAGCCAATTCTTATACTGGGAAGGAAACAAGCTTCCGGGGACCGGTTTCTGCCATTTCAGGTGTCGTCGGCCCGGCTTGCTTGAATCCTGATGGTGCAATGAGCAAGGGACTCACATCTGAGTATACCCTTCCACACTTATGGTGGACAAAATGATTCAGAAAAGGGGGTGGTGATGAACAGAGTGCGCTGAATTAAGCAGACCACTCTTACACAGTCCAAAGATCAGGGCTTGATCCATCACCGTTTTTTATCTCACTGCACCATCCCAGCTCAGAACTTGGCTATATGCAAATTAGTCTGTTCCTGTCCCAGTGCATGATGGGAACAGGGCAAACCAAACTACCAAGCCAATTCTTATACTGGGAAGGAAACAAGCTTCCGGGGACCGGTTTCTGCCATTTCAGGCATCGTCGGCCCGGCTTGCTTGAATCCTGATGGTGCAATGAGCAAGGGACTCACATCTGAGTATACCCTTCCACGCCTATGGTGGACAAAATGATTCAGAAAAGGAGGTGGTGATGAACAGAGTGCCTGAATTAAGCAGACCACTCTTACCCAGTCCAAAGATCAGGGCTTGATCCATCACCGTTTTTTAGCTCACTGCACCATCCCAGCTCAGAACTTGGCTATATGCAAATTAGTCTGTTCCTGTCCCAGTGCATGATGGGAACAGGGCAAACCAAACTACCAAGCCAATTCTTATACTGGGAAGGAAACAAGCTTCCGGGGACCGGTTTCTGCCATTTCAGGCGTCGTCGGCCCGGCTTGCTTGAAACCTGATGGTGCAATGAGCAAGGGACTCACATCTGAGTATACCCTTCCACGCTTATGGTGGACAAAATGATTCAGAAAAGGGGGTGGTGATGAACAGAGTGCCTGAATTAAGAAGACCACTCTTACCCAGTCCAAAGATCAGGGCTTGATCCATCACCGTTTTTTAGCTCACTGCACCATCCCAGCTCAGAACTTGGCTATATGCAAATTAGTCTGTTCCTGTCCCAGTGCATGATGGGAACAGGGCAAACCAAACTACAAAGCCAATTCTTATACTGGGAAGGAAACAAGCTTCCGGGGACCGGTTTCTGCCATTTCAGGTGTCGTCGGCCCGGCTTGCTTGAATCCTGATGGTGCAATGAGCAAGGGACTCACATCTGAGTATACCCTTCCACACTTATGGTGGACAAAATGATTCAGAAAAGGGGGTGGTGATGAACAGAGTGCGCTGAATTAAGCAGACCACTCTTACACAGTCCAAAGATCAGGGCTTGATCCATCACCGTTTTTTATCTCACTGCACCATCCCAGCTCAGAACTTGGCTATATGCAAATTAGTCTGTTCCTGTCCCAGTGCATGATGGGAACAGGGCAAACCAAACTACCAAGCCAATTCTTATACTGGGAAGGAAACAAGCTTACGGGGACCGGTTTCTGCCATTTCAGGCATCGTCGGCCCGGCTTGCTTGAATCCTGATGGTGCAATGAGCAAGGGACTCACATCTGAGTATACCCTTCCACGCCTATGGTGGACAAAATGATTCAGAAAAGGAGGTGGTGATGAACAGAGTGCCTGAATTAAGCAGACCACTCTTACCCAGTCCAAAGATCAGGGCTTGATCCATCACCGTTTTTTAGCTCACTGCACCATCCCAGCTCAGAACTTGGCTATATGCAAATTAGTCTGTTCCTGTCCCAGTGCATGATGGGAACAGGGCAAACCAAACTACCAAGCCAATTCTTATACTGGGAAGGAAACAAGCTTCCGGGGACCGGTTTCTGCCATTTCAGGCGTCGTCGGCCCGGCTTGCTTGAAACCTGATGGTGCAATGAGCAAGGGACTCACATCTGAGTATACCCTTCCACGCTTATGGTGGACAAAATGATTCAGAAAAGGGGGTGGTGATGAACAGAGTGCCTGAATTAAGAAGACCACTCTTACCCAGTCCAAAGATCAGGGCTTGATCCATCACCGTTTTTTAGCTCACTGCACCATCCCAGCTCAGAACTTGGCTATATGCAAATTAGTCTGTTCCTGTCCCAGTGCATGATGGGAACAGGGCAAACCAAACTACCAAGCCAATTCTTATACTGGGAAGGAAACAAGCTTCCGGGGACCGGTTTCTGCCATTTCAGGCGTCGTCGGCTCGGCTTGCTTGAATCCTGATGGTGCAATGAGCAAGGGACTCACATCTGAGTATACCCTTCCACGCTTATGGTGGACAAAATGATTCAGAAAAGGGGGTGGTGATGAACAGAGTGCCTGAATTAAGCAGACCACTCTTACCCAGTCCAAAGATCAGGGCTTGATCCATCACCGTTTTTTAGCTCACTGCACCATCCCAGCTCAGAACTTGGCTATATGCAAATTAGTCTGTTCCTGTCCCAGTGCATGATGGGAACAGGGCAAACCAAACTACCAAGCCAATTCTTATACTGGGAAGGAAACAAGCTTCCGGGGACCGGTTTCTGCCATTTCAGGCGTCGTCGGCCCGGCTTGCTTGAATCCTGATGGTGCAATGAGCAAGGGACTCACATCTGAGTATACCCTTCCACGCTTATGGTGGACAAAATGATTCAGAAAGGGGGTGGTGATGAACAGAGTGCCTGAATTAAGCAGACCACTCTTACCCAGTCCAAAGATCAGGGCTTGATCCATCACCGTTTTTTAGCTCACTGCACCATCCCAGCTCAGAACTTGGCTATATGCAAATTAGTCTGTTCCTGTCCCAGTGCATGATGGGAACAGGGCAAACCAAACTACCAAGTCAATTCTTATACTGGGAAGGAAACAAGCTTCCGGGGACCGGTTTCAGCCATTTCAGGCGTCGTCGGCCCGGCTTGCTTGAATCCTGATGGTGCAATGAGCAAGGGACTCACATCTGAGTATACCCTTCCACGCTTATGGTGGACAAACATGATTCAGAAAAGGGGGTGGTGATGAACAGAGTGCCTGAATTAAGCAGACCACTCTTACCCAGTCCAAAGATCAGGGCTTGATCCATCACCGTTTTTTAGCTCACTGCACCATCCCAGCTCAGAACTTGGCTATATGCAAATTAGTCTGTTCCTGTCCCAGTGCATGATGGTAACAGAGCAAACCAAACTACCAAGCCAATTCTTATACTGGGAAGGAAACAAGCTTCCGGGGACCGGTTTCTGCCATTTCAGGCGTCGTCGGCCCGGCTTGCTTGAATCCTGATGGTGCAATGAGCAAGGGACTCACATCTGAGTATACCCTTCCACGCTTATGGTGGACAAAATGATTCAGAAAAGGGGGTGGTGATGAACAGAGTGCCTGAATTAAGCAGACCACTCTTACCCAGTCCAAAGATCAGGGCTTGATCCATCACCGTTTTTTAGCTCACTGCACCATCCCAGCTCAGAACTTGGCTATATGCAAATTAGTCTGTTCCTGTCCCAGTGCATGATGGGAACAGGGCAAACCAAACTACCAAGCCAATTCTTATACTGGGAAGGAAACAAGCTTCCGGGGACCGGTTTCTGCCATTTCAGGCATCGTCGGCCCGGCTTGCTTGAATCCTGATGGTGCAATGAGCAAGGGACTCACATCTGAGTATACCCTTCCACGCTTATGCTGGACAAAATGATTCAGAAAAGGGGGTGGTGATGAACAGAGTGCCAGAATTAAGCAGACCACTCTTACCCAGTCCAAAGATCAGGGCTTGATCCATCACCGTTTTTTAGCTCAATGCACCATCCCAGCTCAGAACTTGGCTATATGCAAATTAGTCTGTTCCTGTCCCAGTGCATGATGGGAACAGGGCAAACCAAACTACCAAGCCAATTCTTATACTGGGAAGGAAACAAGCTTCCGGGGACCGGTTTCTGCCATTTCAGGCGTCGTCGGCCCGGCTTGCTTGAATCCTGATGGTGCAATGAGCAAGGGACTCACATCTGAGTATACCCTTCCACGCTTATGGTGGACAAAATGATTCAGAAAAGGAGGTGGTGATGAACAGAGTGCCTGAATTAAGCAGACCACTCTTACCCAGTCCAAAGATCAGGGCTTGATCCATCACCGTTTTTTAGCTCACTGCACCATCCCAGCTCAGAACTTGGCTATATGCAAATTAGTCTGTTCCTGTCCCAGTGCATGATGGGAACAGGGCAAACCAAACTACCAAGCCAATTCTTATACTGGGAAGGAAACAAGCTTCCGGGGACCGGTTTCTGCCATTTCAGGCGTCGTCGGCCCGGCTTGCTTGAATCCTGATGGTGCAATGAGCAAGGGACTCACATCTGAGTATACCCTTCCACGCTTATGGTGGACAAACATGATTCAGAAAAGGGGGTGGTGATGAACAGAGTGCCTGAATTAAGCAGACCACTCTTACCCAGTCCAAAGATCAGGGCTTGATCCATCACTGTTTTTTAGCTCACTGCACCATCCCAGCTCAGAACTTGGCTATATGCAAATTAGTCTGTTCCTGTCCCAGTGCATGATGGTAACAGGGCAAACCAAACTACCAAGCCAATTCTTATACTGGGAAGGAAACAAGCTTCCGGGGACCGGTTTCTGCCATTTCAGGCGTCGTCGGCCCGGCTTGCTTGAATCCTGATGGTGCAATGAGCAAGGGACTCACATCTGAGTATACCCTTCCACGCTTATGGTGGACAAAATGATTCAGAAAAGGGGGTGGTGATGAACAGAGTGCCTGAATTAAGCAGACCACTCTTACCCAGTCCAAAGATCAGGGCTTGATCCATCACCGTTTTTTAGCTCACTGCACCATCCCAGCTCAGAACTTGGCTATATGCAAATTAGTCTGTTCCTGTCCCAGTGCATGATGGGAACAGGGCAAACCAAACTACCAAGCCAATTCTTATACTGGGAAGGAAACAAGCTTCCGGGGACCGGTTTCTGCCATTTCAGGCGTCGTCGGCTCGGCTTGCTTGAATCCTGATGGTGCAATGAGCAAGGGACTCACATCTGAGTATACCCTTCCACGCTTATGGTGGACAAAATGATTCAGAAAAGGGGGTGGTGATGAACAGAGTGCCTGAATTAAGCAGACCACTCTTACCCAGTCCAAAGATCAGGGCTTGATCCATCACCGTTTTTTAGCTCACTGCACCATCCCAGCTCAGAACTTGGCTATATGCAAATTAGTCTGTTCCTGTCCCAGTGCATGATGGGAACAGGGCAAACCAAACTACCAAGCCAATTCTTATACTGGGAAGGAAACAAGCTTCCGGGGACCGGTTTCTGCCATTTCAGGCGTCGTCGGCCCGGCTTGCTTGAATCCTGATGGTGCAATGAGCAAGGGACTCACATCTGAGTATACCCTTCCACGCTTATGGTGGACAAAATGATTCAGAAAAGGGGGTGGTGATGAACAGAGTGCCTGAATTAAGCAGACCACTCTTACCCAGTCCAAAGATCAGGGCTTGATCCATCACCGTTTTTTAGCTCACTGCACCATCCCAGCTCAGAACTTGGCTATATGCAAATTAGTCTGTTCCTGTCCCAGTGCATGATGGGAACAGGGCAAACCAAACTACCAAGTCAATTCTTATACTGGGAAGGAAACAAGCTTCCGGGGACCGGTTTCAGCCATTTCAGGCGTCGTCGGCCCGGCTTGCTTGAATCCTGATGGTGCAATGAGCAAGGGACTCACATCTGAGTATACCCTTCCACGCTTATGGTGGACAAACATGATTCAGAAAAGGGGGTGGTGATGAACAGAGTGCCTGAATTAAGCAGACCACTCTTACCCAGTCCAAAGATCAGGGCTTGATCCATCACCGTTTTTTAGCTCACTGCACCATCCCAGCTCAGAACTTGGCTATATGCAAATTAGTCTGTTCCTGTCCCAGTGCATGATGGTAACAGGGCAAACCAAACTACCAAGCCAATTCTTATACTGGGAAGGAAACAAGCTTCCGGGGACCGGTTTCTGCCATTTCAGGCGTCGTCGGCCCGGCTTTCTTGAATCCTGATGGTGCAATGAGCAAGGGACTCACATCTGAGTATACCCTTCCACGCTTATGGTGGACAAAATGATTCAGAAAAGGGGGTGGTGATGAACAGAGTGCCTGAATTAAGCAGACCACTCTTACCCAGTCCAAAGATCAGGGCTTGATCCATCACCGTTTTTTAGCTCACTGCACCATCCCAGCTCAGAACTTGGCTATATGCAAATTAGTCTGTTCCTGTCCCAGTGCATGATGGGAACAGGGCAAACCAAACTACCAAGCCAATTCTTATACTGGGAAGGAAACAAGCTTCCGGGGACCGGTTTCTGCCATTTCAGGCATCGTCGGCCCGGCTTGCTTGAATCCTGATGGTGCAATGAGCAAGGGACTCACATCTGAGTATACCCTTCCACGCTTATGCTGGACAAAATGATTCAGAAAAGGGGGTGGTGATGAACAGAGTGCCAGAATTAAGCAGACCACTCTTACCCAGTCCAAAGATCAGGGCTTGATCCATCACCGTTTTTTAGCTCAATGCACCATCCCAGCTCAGAACTTGGCTATATGCAAATTAGTCTGTTCCTGTCCCAGTGCATGATGGGAACAGGGCAAACCAAACTACCAAGCCAATTCTTATACTGGGAAGGAAACAAGCTTCCGGGGACCGGTTTCTGCCATTTCAGGCGTCGTCGGCCCGGCTTGCTTGAATCCTGATGGTGCAATGAGCAAGGGACTCACATCTGAGTATACCCTTCCACGCTTATGGTGGACAAACATGATTCAGAAAAGGGGGTGGTGATGAACAGAGTGCCTGAATTAAGCAGACCACTCTTACCCAGTCCAAAGATCAGGGCTTGATCCATCACCGTTTTTTAGCTCACTGCACCATCCCAGCTCAGAACTTGGCTATATGCAAATTAGTCTGTTCCTGTCCCAGTGCATGATGGTAACAGGGCAAACCAAACTACCAAGCCAATTCTTATACTGGGAAGGAAACAAGCTTCCGGGGACCGGTTTCTGCCATTTCAGGCGTCGTCGGCCCGGCTTGCTTGAATCCTGATGGTGCAATGAGCAAGGGACTCACATCTGAGTATACCCTTCCACGCTTATGGTGGACAAAATGATTCAGAAAAGGGGGTGGTGATGAACAGAGTGCCTGAATTAAGCAGACCACTCTTACCCAGTCCAAAGATCAGGGCTTGATCCATCACCGTTTTTTAGCTCACTGCACCATCCCAGCTCAGAACTTGGCTATATGCAAATTAGTCTGTTCCTGTCCCAGTGCATGATGGGAACAGGGCAAACCAAACTACCAAGCCAATTCTTATACTGGGAAGGAAACAAGCTTCCGGGGACCGGTTTCTGCCATTTCAGGCATCGTCGGCCCGGCTTGCTTGAATCCTGATGGTGCAATGAGCAAGGGACTCACATCTGAGTATACCCTTCCACGCTTATGCTGGACAAAATGATTCAGAAAAGGGGGTGGTGATGAACAGAGTGCCAGAATTAAGCAGACCACTCTTACCCAGTCCAAAGATCAGGGCTTGATCCATCACCGTTTTTTAGCTCACTGCACCATCCCAGCTCAGAACTTGGCTATATGCAAATTAGTCTGTTCCTGTCCCAGTGCATGATGGGAACAGGGCAAACCAAACTACCAAGCCAATTCTTATACTGGGAAGGAAACAAGCTTCCGGGGACCGGTTTCTGCCATTTCAGGCGTCGTCGGCCCGGCTTGCTTGAATCCTGATGGTGCAATGAGCAAGGGACTCACATCTGAGTATACCCTTCCACGCTTATGGTGGACAAAATGATTCAGAAAAGGGGGTGGTGATGAACAGAGTGCCTGAATTAAGCAGACCACTCTTACCCAGTCCAAAGATCAGGGCTTGATCCATCACCGTTTTTTAGCTCACTGCACCATCCCAGCTCAGAACTTGGCTATATGCAAATTAGTCTGTTCCTGTCCCAGTGCATGATGGGAACAGGGCAAACCAAACTACCAAGCCAATTCTTATACTGGGAAGGAAACAAGCTTCCGGGGACCGGTTTCTGCCATTTCAGGCGTCGTCGGCCCGGCTTGCTTGAATCCTGATGGTGCAATGAGCAAGGGACTCACATCTGAGTATACCCTTCCACGCTTATGGTGGACAAAATGATTCAGAAAAGGGGGTGGTGATGAACAGAGTGCCTGAATTAAGCAGACCACTCTTACCCAGTCCAAAGATCAGGGCTTGATCCATCACCATTTTTTAGCTCACTGCACCATCCCAGCTCAGAACTTGGCTATATGCAAATTAGTCTGTTCCTGTCCCAGTGCATGATGGGAACAGGGCAAACCAAACTACCAAGCCAATTCTTATACTGGGAAGGAAACAAGCTTCCGGGGACCGGTTTCTGCCATTTCAGGCGTCGTCGGCCCGGCTTGCTTGAATCCTGATGGTGCAATGAGCAAGGAACTCACATCTGAGTATACCCTTCCACGCTTATGGTGGACAAAATGATTCAGAAAAGGGGGTGGTGATGAACAGAGTGCCTGAATTAAGCAGACCACTCTTAGCCCAGTCCAAAGATCAGGGCTTGATCCATCACGGTTTTTTAGCTCACTGCACCATCCCAGCTCAGAACTTGGCTATATGCAAATTAGTCTGTTCCTGTCCCAGTGCATGATGGGAACAGGGCAAACCAAACTACCAAGCCAATTCTTATACTGGGAAGGAAACAAGCTTCCGGGGACCGGTTTCTGCCATTTCAGGTGTCGTCGGCCCGGCTTGCTTGAATCCTGATGGTGCAATGAGCAAGGGACTCACATCTGAGTATACCCTTCCACACTTATGGTGGACAAAATGATTCAGAAAAGGGGGTGGTGATGAACAGAGTGCGCTGAATTAAGCAGACCACTCTTACCCAGTCCAAAGATCAGGGCTTGATCCATCACCGTTTTTTAGCTCACTGCACCATCCCAGCTCAGAACTTGGCTATATGCAAATTAGTCTGTTCCTGTCCCAGTGCATGATGGGAACAGGGCAAACCAAACTACCAAGCCAATTCTTATACTGGGAAGGAAACAAGCTTCCGGGGACCGGTTTCTGCCATTTCAGGCGTCGTCGGCCCGGCTTGCTTGAATCCTGATGGTGCAATGAGCAAGGGACTCACATCTGAGTATACCCTTCCATGCTTATGGTGGACAAAATGATTCAGAAAAGGAGGTGGTGATGAACAGAGTGCCTGAATTAAGCAGACCACTCTTACCCAGTCCAAAGATCAGGGCTTGATCCATCACCGTTTTTTAGCTCACTGCACCATCCCAGCTCAGAACTTGGCTATATGCAAATTAGTCTGTTCCTGTCCCAGTGCATGATGGGAACAGGGCAAACCAAACTACCAAGCCAATTCTTATACTGGGAAGGAAACAAGCTTCCGGGGACCGGTTTCTGCCATTTCAGGCGTCGTCGGCCCGGCTTGCTTGAATCCTGATGGTGCAATGAGCAAGGGACTCACATCTGAGTATACCCTTCCACGCTTATGGTGGACAAAATGATTCAGAAAAGGGGGTGGTGATGAACAGAGTGCCTGAAATAAGCAGACCACTCTTACCCAGTCCAAAGATCAGGGCTTGATCCATCACCGTTTTTTAGCTCACTGCACCATCCCAGCTCAGAACTTGGCTATATGCAAATTAGTCTGTTCCTGTCCCAGTGCATGATGGGAACAGGGCAAACCAAACTACCAAGCCAATTCTTATACTGGGAAGGAAACAAGCTTCCGGGGACCGGTTTCTGCCATTTCAGGCGTCGTCGGCTCGGCTTGCTTGAATCCTGATGGTGCAATGAGCAAGGGACTCACATCTGAGTATACCCTTCCACGCTTATGGTGGACAAAATGATTCAGAAAAGGGGGTGGTGATGAACAGAGTGCCTGAATTAAGCAGACCACTCTTACCCAGTCCAAAGATCAGGGCTTGATCCATCACCGTTTTTTAGCTCACTGCACCATCCCAGCTCAGAACTTGGCTATATGCAAATTAGTCTGTTCCTGTCCCAGTGCATGATGGGAACAGGGCAAACCAAACTACCAAGCCAATTCTTATACTGGGAAGGAAACAAGCTTCCGGGGACCGGTTTCTGCCATTTCAGGCGTCGTCGGCCCGGCTTGCTTGAATCCTGATGGTGCAATGAGCAAGGGACTCACATCTGAGTATACCCTTCCACGCTTATGGTGGACAAAATGATTCAGAAAAGGGGGTGGTGATGAACAGAGTGCCTGAATTAAGCAGACCACTCTTACCCAGTCCAAAGATCAGGGCTTGATCCATCACCGTTTTTTAGCTCACTGCACCATCCCAGCTCAGAACTTGGCTATATGCAAATTAGTCTGTTCCTGTCCCAGTGCATGATGGGAACAGGGCAAACCAAACTACCAAGCCAATTCTTATACTGGGAAGGAAACAAGCTTCCGGGGACCGGTTTCTGCCATTTCAGGCATCGTCGGCCCGGCTTGCTTGAATCCTGATGGTGCAATGAGCAAGGGACTCACATCTGAGTATACCCTTCCACGCTTATGCTGGACAAAATGATTCAGAAAAGGGGGTGGTGATGAACAGAGTGCCAGAATTAAGCAGACCACTCTTACCCAGTCCAAAGATCAGGGCTTGATCCATCACCGTTTTTTAGCTCAATGCACCATCCCAGCTCAGAACTTGGCTATATGCAAATTAGTCTGTTCCTGTCCCAGTGCATGATGGGAACAGGGCAAACCAAACTACCAAGCCAATTCTTATACTGGGAAGGAAACAAGCTTCCGGGGACCGGTTTCTGCCATTTCAGGCGTCGTCGGCCCGGCTTGCTTGAATCCTGATGGTGCAATGAGCAAGGGACTCACATCTGAGTATACCCTTCCACGCTTATGGTGGACAAAATGATTCAGAAAAGGAGGTGGTGATGAACAGAGTGCCTGAATTAAGCAGACCACTCTTACCCAGTCCAAAGATCAGGGCTTGATCCATCACCGTTTTTTAGCTCACTGCACCATCCCAGCTCAGAACTTGGCTATATGCAAATTAGTCTGTTCCTGTCCCAGTGCATGATGGGAACAGGGCAAACCAAACTACCAAGCCAATTCTTATACTGGGAAGGAAACAAGCTTCCGGGGACCGGTTTCTGCTATTTCAGGCGTCGTCGGCCCGGCTTGCTTGAATCCTGATGGTGCAATGAGCAAGGGACTCACATCTGAGTATACCCTTCCACGCTTATGGTGGACAAAATGATTCAGAAAAGGGGGTGGTGATGAACAGAGTGCCTGAATTAAGCAGACCACTCTTACCCAGTCCAAAGATCAGGGCTTGATCCATCACCGTTTTTTAGCTCACTGCACCATCCCAGCTCAGAACTTGGCTATATGCAAATTAGTCTGTTCCTGTCCCAGTGCATGATGGGAACAGGGCAAACCAAACTACCAAGCCAATTCTTATACTGGGAAGGAAACAAGCTTCCGGGGACCGGTTTCTGCCATTTCAGGCATCGTCGGCCCGGCTTGCTTGAATCCTGATGGTGCAATGAGCAAGGGACTCACATCTGAGTATACCCTTCCACGCTTATGCTGGACAAAATGATTCAGAAAAGGGGGTGGTGATGAACAGAGTGCCAGAATTAAGCAGACCACTCTTACCCAGTCCAAAGATCAGGGCTTGATCCATCACCGTTTTTTAGCTCAATGCACCATCCCAGCTCAGAACTTGGCTATATGCAAATTAGTCTGTTCCTGTCCCAGTGCATGATGGGAACAGGGCAAACCAAACTACCAAGCCAATTCTTATACTGGGAAGGAAACAAGCTTCCGGGGACCGGTTTCTGCCATTTCAGGCGTCGTCGGCCCGGCTTGCTTGAATCCTGATGGTGCAATGAGCAAGGGACTCACATCTGAGTATACCCTTCCACGCTTATGGTGGACAAAATGATTCAGAAAAGGAGGTGGTGATGAACAGAGTGCCTGAATTAAGCAGACCACTCTTACCCAGTCCAAAGATCAGGGCTTGATCCATCACCGTTTTTTAGCTCACTGCACCATCCCAGCTCAGAACTTGGCTATATGCAAATTAGTCTGTTCCTGTCCCAGTGCATGATGGGAACAGGGCAAACCAAACTACCAAGCCAATTCTTATACTGGGAAGGAAACAAGCTTCCGGGGACCGGTTTCTGCTATTTCAGGCGTCGTCGGCCCGGCTTGCTTGAATCCTGATGGTGCAATGAGCAAGGGACTCACATCTGAGTATACCCTTCCACGCTTATGGTGGACAAAATGATTCAGAAAAGGGGGTGGTGATGAACAGAGTGCCTGAATTAAGCAGACCACTCTTACCCAGTCCAAAGATCAGGGCTTGATCCATCACCGTTTTTTAGCTCACTGCACCATCCCAGCTCAGAACTTGGCTATATGCAAATTAGTCTGTTCCTGTCCCAGTGCATGATGGGAACAGGGCAAACCAAACTACCAAGCCAATTCTTATACTGGGAAGGAAACAAGCTTCCGGGGACCGGTTTCTGCCATTTCAGGCGTCGTCGGCCCGGCTTGCTTGAATCCTGATGGTGCAATGAGCAAGGGACTCACATCTGAGTATACCCTTCCACGCTTATGGTGGACAAACATGATTCAGAAAAGGGGGTGGTGATGAACAGAGTGCCTGAATTAAGCAGACCACTCTTACCCAGTCCAAAGATCAGGGTTTGATCCATCACCGTTTTTTAGCTCACTGCACCATCCCAGCTCAGAACTTGGCTATATGCAAATTAGTCTGTTCCTGTCCCAGTGCATGATGGTAACAGGGCAAACCAAACTACCAAGCCAATTCTTATACTGGGAAGGAAACAAGCTTCCGGGGACCGGTTTCTGCCATTTCAGGCGTCGTCGGCCCGGCTTGCTTGAATCCTGATGGTGCAATGAGCAAGGGACTCACATCTGAGTATACCCTTCCACGCTTATGGTGGACAAAATGATTCAGAAAAGGGGGTGGTGATGAACAGAGTGCCTGAATTAAGCAGACCACTCTTACCCAGTCCAAAGATCAGGGCTTGATCCATCACCGTTTTTTAGCTCACTGCACCATCCCAGCTCAGAACTTGGCTATATGCAAATTAGTCTGTTCCTGTCCCAGTGCATGATGGGAACAGGGCAAACCAAACTACCAAGCCAATTCTTATACTGGGAAGGAAACAAGCTTCCGGGGACCGGTTTCTGCCATTTCAGGCGTCGTCGGCCCGGCTTGCTTGAATCCTGATGGTGCAATGAGCAAGGGACTCACATCTGAGTATACCCTTCCACGCTTATGGTGGACAAAATGATTCAGAAAAGGGGGTGGTGATGAACAGAGTGCCTGAATTAAGCAGACCACTCTTACCGAGTCCAAAGATCAGGGCTTGATCCATCACCATTTTTTAGCTCACTGCACCATCCCAGCTCAGAACTTGGCTATATGCAAATTAGTCTGTTCCTGTCCCAGTGCATGATGGGAACAGGGCAAACCAAACTACCAAGCCAATTCTTATACTGGGAAGGAAATAAGCTTCCGGGGACCGGTTTCTGCCATTTCAGGCGTCGTCGGCCCGGCTTGCTTGAATCCTGATGGTGCAATGAGCAAGGAACTCACATCTGAGTATACCCTTCCACGCTTATGGTGGACAAAATGATTCAGAAAAGGGGGTGGTGATGAACAGAGTGCCTGAATTAAGCAGACCACTCTTAGCCCAGTCCAAAGATCAGGGCTTGATCCATCACGGTTTTTTAGCTCACTGCACCATCCCAGCTCAGAACTTGGCTATATGCAAATTAGTCTGTTCCTGTCCCAGTGCATGATGGGAACAGGGCAAACCAAACTACCAAGCCAATTCTTATACTGGGAAGGAAACAAGCTTCCGGGGACCGGTTTCTGCCATTTCAGGTGTCGTCGGCCCGGCTTGCTTGAATCCTGATGGTGCAATGAGCAAGGGACTCACATCTGAGTATACCCTTCCACACTTATGGTGGACAAAATGATTCAGAAAAGGGGGTGGTGATGAACAGAGTGCGCTGAATTAAGCAGACCACTCTTACCCAGTCCAAAGATCAGGGCTTGATCCATCACCGTTTTTTAGCTCACTGCACCATCCCAGCTCAGAACTTGGCTATATGCAAATTAGTCTGTTCCTGTCCCAGTGCATGATGGGAACAGGGCAAACCAAACTACCAAGCCAATTCTTATACTGGGAAGGAAACAAGCTTCCGGGGACCGGTTTCTGCCATTTCAGGCGTCGTCGGCCCGGCTTGCTTGAATCCTGATGGTGCAATGAGCAAGGGACTCACATCTGAGTATACCCTTCCATGCTTATGGTGGACAAAATGATTCAGAAAAGGAGGTGGTGATGAACAGAGTGCCTGAATTAAGCAGACCACTCTTACCCAGTCCAAAGATCAGGGCTTGATCCATCACCGTTTTTTAGCTCACTGCACCATCCCAGCTCAGAACTTGGCTATATGCAAATTAGTCTGTTCCTGTCCCAGTGCATGATGGGAACAGGGCAAACCAAACTACCAAGCCAATTCTTATACTGGGAAGGAAACAAGCTTCCGGGGACCGGTTTCTGCCATTTCAGGCGTCGTCGGCCCGGCTTGCTTGAATCCTGATGGTGCAATGAGCAAGGGACTCACATCTGAGTATACCCTTCCACGCTTATGGTGGACAAAATGATTCAGAAAAGGGGGTGGTGATGAACAGAGTGCCTGAAATAAGCAGACCACTCTTACCCAGTCCAAAGATCAGGGCTTGATCCATCACCGTTTTTTAGCTCACTGCACCATCCCAGCTCAGAACTTGGCTATATGCAAATTAGTCTGTTCCTGTCCCAGTGCATGATGGGAACAGGGCAAACCAAACTACCAAGCCAATTCTTATACTGGGAAGGAAACAAGCTTCCGGGGACCGGTTTCTGCCATTTCAGGCGTCGTCGGCTCGGCTTGCTTGAATCCTGATGGTGCAATGAGCAAGGGACTCACATCTGAGTATACCCTTCCACGCTTATGGTGGACAAAATGATTCAGAAAAGGGGGTGGTGATGAACAGAGTGCCTGAATTAAGCAGACCACTCTTACCCAGTCCAAAGATCAGGGCTTGATCCATCACCGTTTTTTAGCTCACTGCACCATCCCAGCTCAGAACTTGGCTATATGCAAATTAGTCTGTTCCTGTCCCAGTGCATGATGGGAACAGGGCAAACCAAACTACCAAGCCAATTCTTATACTGGGAAGGAAACAAGCTTCCGGGGACCGGTTTCTGCCATTTCAGGCGTCGTCGGCCCGGCTTGCTTGAATCCTGATGGTGCAATGAGCAAGGGACTCACATCTGAGTATACCCTTCCACGCTTATGGTGGACAAAATGATTCAGAAAAGGGGGTGGTGATGAACAGAGTGCCTGAATTAAGCAGACCACTCTTACCCAGTCCAAAGATCAGGGCTTGATCCATCACCGTTTTTTAGCTCACTGCACCATCCCAGCTCAGAACTTGGCTATATGCAAATTAGTCTGTTCCTGTCCCAGTGCATGATGGGAACAGGGCAAACCAAACTACCAAGCCAATTCTTATACTGGGAAGGAAACAAGCTTCCGGGGACCGGTTTCTGCCATTTCAGGCATCGTCGGCCCGGCTTGCTTGAATCCTGATGGTGCAATGAGCAAGGGACTCACATCTGAGTATACCCTTCCACGCTTATGCTGGACAAAATGATTCAGAAAAGGGGGTGGTGATGAACAGAGTGCCAGAATTAAGCAGACCACTCTTACCCAGTCCAAAGATCAGGGCTTGATCCATCACCGTTTTTAGCTCAATGCACCATCCCAGCTCAGAACTTGGCTATATGCAAATTAGTCTGTTCCTGTCCCAGTGCATGATGGGAACAGGGCAAACCAAGCTTCCGGGGACCGGTTTCTGCCATTTCAGGCGTCGTCGGCCCGGCTTGCTTGAATCCTGATGGTGCAATGAGCAAGGGACTCACATCTGAGTATACCCTTCCACGCTTATGGTGGACAAAATGATTCAGAAAAGGAGGTGGTGATGAACAGAGTGCCTGAATTAAGCAGACCACTCTTACCCAGTCCAAAGATCAGGGCTTGATCCATCACCGTTTTTTAGCTCACTGCACCATCCCAGCTCAGAACTTGGCTATATGCAAATTAGTCTGTTCCTGTCCCAGTGCATGATGGGAACAGGGCAAACCAAACTACCAAGCCAATTCTTATACTGGGAAGGAAACAAGCTTCCGGGGACCGGTTTCTGCTATTTCAGGCGTCGTCGGCCCGGCTTGCTTGAATCCTGATGGTGCAATGAGCAAGGGACTCACATCTGAGTATACCCTTCCACGCTTATGGTGGACAAAATGATTCAGAAAAGGGGGTGGTGATGAACAGAGTGCCTGAATTAAGCAGACCACTCTTACCCAGTCCAAAGATCAGGGCTTGATCCATCACCGTTTTTTAGCTCACTGCACCATCCCAGCTCAGAACTTGGCTATATGCAAATTAGTCTGTTCCTGTCCCAGTGCATGATGGGAACAGGGCAAACCAAACTACCAAGCCAATTCTTATACTGGGAAGGAAACAAGCTTCCGGGGACCGGTTTCTGCCATTTCAGGCGTCGTCGGCCCGGCTTGCTTGAATCCTGATGGTGCAATGAGCAAGGGACTCACATCTGAGTATACCCTTCCACGCTTATGGTGGACAAACATGATTCAGAAAAGGGGGTGGTGATGAACAGAGTGCCTGAATTAAGCAGACCACTCTTACCCAGTCCAAAGATCAGGGCTTGATCCATCACCGTTTTTTAGCTCACTGCACCATCCCAGCTCAGAACTTGGCTATATGCAAATTAGTCTGTTCCTGTCCCAGTGCATGATGGTAACAGGGCAAACCAAACTACCAAGCCAATTCTTATACTGGGAAGGAAACAAGCTTCCGGGGACCGGTTTCTGCCATTTCAGGCGTCGTCGGCCCGGCTTGCTTGAATCCTGATGGTGCAATGAGCAAGGGACTCACATCTGAGTATACCCTTCCACGCTTATGGTGGACAAAATGATTCAGAAAAGGGGGTGGTGATGAACAGAGTGCCTGAATTAAGCAGACCACTCTTACCCAGTCCAAAGATCAGGGCTTGATCCATCACCGTTTTTTAGCTCACTGCACCATCCCAGCTCAGAACTTGGCTATATGCAAATTAGTCTGTTCCTGTCCCAGTGCATGATGGGAACAGGGCAAACCAAACTACCAAGCCAATTCTTATACTGGGAAGGAAACAAGCTTCCGGGGACCGGTTTCTGCCATTTCAGGCATCGTCGGCCCGGCTTGCTTGAATCCTGATGGTGCAATGAGCAAGGGACTCACATCTGAGTATACCCTTCCACGCTTATGCTGGACAAAATGATTCAGAAAAGGGGGTGGTGATGAACAGAGTGCCAGAATTAAGCAGACCACTCTTACCCAGTCCAAAGATCAGGGCTTGATCCATCACCGTTTTTTAGCTCACTGCACCATCCCAGCTCAGAACTTGGCTATATGCAAATTAGTCTGTTCCTGTCCCAGTGCATGATGGGAACAGGGCAAACCAAACTACCAAGCCAATTCTTATACTGGGAAGGAAACAAGCTTCCGGGGACCGGTTTCTGCCATTTCAGGCGTCGTCGGCCCGGCTTGCTTGAATCCTGATGGTGCAATGAGCAAGGGACTCACATCTGAGTATACCCTTCCACGCTTATGGTGGACAAAATGATTCAGAAAAGGGGGTGGTGATGAACAGAGTGCCTGAATTAAGCAGACCACTCTTACCCAGTCCAAAGATCAGGGCTTGATCCATCACCGTTTTTTAGCTCACTGCACCATCCCAGCTCAGAACTTGGCTATATGCAAATTAGTCTGTTCCTGTCCCAGTGCATGATGGGAACAGGGCAAACCAAACTACCAAGCCAATTCTTATACTGGGAAGGAAACAAGCTTCCGGGGACCGGTTTCTGCCATTTCAGGCGTCGTCGGCCCGGCTTGCTTGAATCCTGATGGTGCAATGAGCAAGGGACTCACATCTGAGTATACCCTTCCACGCTTATGGTGGACAAAATGATTCAGAAAAGGGGGTGGTGATGAACAGAGTGCCTGAATTAAGCAGACCACTCTTACCCAGTCCAAAGATCAGGGCTTGATCCATCACCATTTTTTAGCTCACTGCACCATCCCAGCTCAGAACTTGGCTATATGCAAATTAGTCTGTTCCTGTCCCAGTGCATGATGGGAACAGGGCAAACCAAACTACCAAGCCAATTCTTATACTGGGAAGGAAACAAGCTTCCGGGGACCGGTTTCTGCCATTTCAGGCGTCGTCGGCCCGGCTTGCTTGAATCCTGATGGTGCAATGAGCAAGGAACTCACATCTGAGTATACCCTTCCACGCTTATGGTGGACAAAATGATTCAGAAAAGGGGGTGGTGATGAACAGAGTGCCTGAATTAAGCAGACCACTCTTAGCCCAGTCCAAAGATCAGGGCTTGATCCATCACGGTTTTTTAGCTCACTGCACCATCCCAGCTCAGAACTTGGCTATATGCAAATTAGTCTGTTCCTGTCCCAGTGCATGATGGGAACAGGGCAAACCAAACTACCAAGCCAATTCTTATACTGGGAAGGAAACAAGCTTCAGGGGACCGGTTTCTGCCATTTCAGGTGTCGTCGGCCCAGCTTGCTTGAATCCTGATGGTGCAATGAGCAAGGGACTCACATCTGAGTATACCCTTCCACACTTATGGTGGACAAAATGATTCAGAAAAGGGGGTGGTGATGAACAGAGTGGCTGAATTAAGCAGACCACTCTTACCCAGTCCAAAGATCAGGGCTTGATCCATCACCGTTTTTTAGCTCACTGCACCATCCCAGCTCAGAACTTGGCTATATGCAAATTAGTCTGTTCCTGTCCCAGTGCATGATGGGAACAGGGCAAACCAAACTACCAAGCCAATTCTTATACTGGGAAGGAAACAAGCTTCCGGGGACCGGTTTCTGCCATTTCAGGCGTCGTCGGCCCGGCTTGCTTGAATCCTGATGGTGCAATGAGCAAGGGACTCACATCTGAGTATACCCTTCCACGCTTATGGTGGACAAACATGATTCAGAAAAGGGGGTGGTGATGAACAGAGTGCCTGTATTAAGCAGACCTCTCTTACCCAGTCCAAAGATCAGGGCTTGATCCATCACCGTTTTTTAGCTCACTGCACCATCCCAGCTCAGAACTTGGCTATATGCAAATTAGTCTGTTCCTGTCCCAGTGCATGATGGGAACAGGGCAAACCAAACTACCAAGCCAATTCTTATACTGGGAAGGAAACAAGCTTCCGGGGACCGGTTTCTGCCATTTCAGGCGTCGTCGGCCCGGCTTGCTTGAATCCTGATGGTGCAATGACCAAGGGACTCACATCTGAGTATACCCTTCCACGCTTATGGTGGACAAAATGATTCAGAAAAGGAGGTGGTGATGAACAGAGTGGCTGAATTAAGCAGACCACTCTTACCCAGTCCAAAGATCAGGGCTTGATCCATCACCGTTTTTTAGCTCACTGCACCATCCCAGCTCAGAACTTGGCTATATGCAAATTAGTCTGTTCCTGTCCCAGTGCATGATGGGAACAGGGCAAACCAAACTACCAAGCCAATTCTTATACTGGGAAGGAAACAAGCTTCCGGGGACCGGTTTCTGCCATTTCAGGCGTCGTCGGCCCGGCTTGCTTGAATCCTGATGGTGCAATGAGCAAGGGACTCACATCTGAGTATACCCTTCCACGCCTATGGTGGACAAAATGATTCAGAAAAGGGGGTGGTGATGAACAGAGTGCCTGAAATAAGCAGACCACTCTTACCCAGTCCAAAGATCAGGGCTTGATCCATCACCGTTTTTTAGCTCACTGCACCATCCCAGCTCAGAACTTGGCTATATGCAAATTAGTCTGTTCCTGTCCCAGTGCATGATGGGAACAGGGCAAACCAAACTACCAAGCCAATTCTTATACTGGGAAGGAAACAAGCTTCCGGGGACCGGTTTCTGCCATTTCAGGCGTCGTCGGCTCGGCTTGCTTGAATCCTGATGGTGCAATGAGCAAGGGACTCACATCTGAGTATACCCTTCCACGCTTATGGTGGACAAAATGATTCAGAAAAGGGGGTGGTGATGAACAGAGTGCCTGAATTAAGCAGACCACTCTTACCCAGTCCAAAGATCAGGGCTTGATCCATCACCGTTTTTTAGCTCACTGCACCATCCCAGCTCAGAACTTGGCTATATGCAAATTAGTCTGTTCCTGTCCCAGTGCATGATGGGAACAGGGCAAACCAAACTACCAAGCCAATTCTTATACTGGGAAGGAAACAAGCTTCCGGGGACCGGTTTCTGCCATTTCAGGCGTCGTCGGCCCGGCTTGCTTGAATCCTGATGGTGCAATGAGCATGGGACTCACATCTGAGTATACCCTTCCACGCTTATGGTGGACAAAATGATTCAGAAAAGGGGGTGGTGATGAACAGAGTGGCTGAATTAAGCAGACCACTCTTACCCAGTCCAAAGATCAGGGCTTGATCCATCACCGTTTTTTAGCTCACTGCACCATCCCAGCTCAGAACTTGGCTATATGCAAATTAGTCTGTTCCTGTCCCAGTGCATGATGGGAACAGGGCAAACCAAACTACCAAGCCAATTCTTATACTGGGAAGGAAACAAGCTTCCGGGGACCGGTTTCTGCCATTTCAGGCGTCGTCGGCCCGGCTTGCTTGAATCCTGATGGTGCAATGAGCAAGGGACTCACATCTGAGTATACCCTTCCACGCTTATGGTGGACAAACATGATTCAGAAAAGGGGGTGGTGATGAACAGAGTGCCTGAATTAAGCAGACCACTCTTACCCAGTCTAAAGATCAGGGCTTGATCCATCACCGTTTTTTAGCTCACTGCACCATCCCAGCTCAGAACTTGGCTATATGCAAATTAGTCTGTTCCTGTCCCAGTGCATGATGGGAACAGGGCAAACCAAACTACCAAGCCAATTCTTATACTGGGAAGGAAACAAGCTTCCGGGGACCGGTTTCTGCCATTTCAGGCGTCGTCGGCCCGGCTTGCTTGAATCCTGATGGTGCAATGACCAAGGGACTCACATCTGAGTATACCCTTCCACGCTTATGGTGGACAAAATGATTCAGAAAAGGGGGTGGTGATGAACAGAGTGGCTGAATTAAGCAGACCACTCTTACCCAGTCCAAAGATCAGGGCTTGATCCATCACCGTTTTTTAGCTCACTGCACCATCCCAGCTCAGAACTTGGCTATATGCAAATTAGTCTGTTCCTGTCCCAGTGCATGATGGGAACAGGGCAAACCAAACTACCAAGCCAATTCTTATACTGGGAAGGAAACAAGCTTCCGGGGACCGGTTTCTGCCATTTCAGGCGTCGTCGGCCCGGCTTGCTTGAATCCTGATGGTGCAATGAGCAAGGGACTCACATCTGAGTATACCCTTCCACGCTTATGGTGGACAAACATGATTCAGAAAAGGGGGTGGTGATGAACAGAGTGCCTGAATTAAGCAGACCACTCTTACCCAGTCCAAAGATCAGGGCTTGATCCATCACCGTTTTTTAGCTCACTGCACCATCCCAGCTCAGAACTTGGCTATATGCAAATTAGTCTGTTCCTGTCCCAGTGCATGATGGGAACAGGGCAAACCAAACTACCAAGCCAATTCTTATACTGGGAAGGAAACAAGCTTCCGGGGACCGGTTTCTGCCATTTCAGGCGTCGTCGGCCCAGCTTGCTTGAATCCTGATGGTGCAATGACCAAGGGACTCACATCTGAGTATACCCTTCCACGCTTATGGTGGACAAAATGATTCAGAAAAGGGGGTGGTGATGAACAGAGTGCCTGAATTAAGCAGACCACTCTTACCCAGTCCAAAGATCAGGGCTTGATCCATCACCGTTTTTTAGCTCACTGCACCATCCCAGCTCAGAACTTGGCTATATGCAAATTAGTCTGTTCCTGTCCCAGTGCATGATGGGAACAGGGCAAACCAAACTACCAAGCCAATTCTTATACTGGGAAGGAAACAAGCTTCCGGGGACCGGTTTCTGCCATTTCAGGCGTCTTCGGCCCGGCTTGCTTGAATCCTGATGGTGCAATGAGCAAGGGACTCACATCTGAGTATACCCTTCCACGCTTATGGTGGACAAAATGATTCAGAAAAGGGGGTGGTGATGAACAGAGTGCCTGAATTAAGCAGACCACTCTTACCCAGTCCAAAGATCAGGGCTTGATCCATCACCGTTTTTTAGCTCACTGCACCATCCCAGCTCAGAACTTGGCTATATGCAAATTAGTCTGTTCCTGTCCCAGTGCATGATGGGAACAGGGCAAACCAAACTTCCAAGCCAATTCTTATACTGGGAAGGAAACAAGCTTCCGGGGACCGGTTTCTGCCATTTCAGGCGTCGTCGGCCCGGCTTGCTTGAATCCTGATGGTGCAATGAGCAAGGGACTCACATCTGAGTATACCCTTCCACGCTTATGGTGGACAAAATGATTCAGAAAAGGGGGTGGTGTTGAACAGAGTGCCTGAATTAAGCAGACCACTCTTACCCAGTCCAAAGATCAGGGCTTGATCCATCACCGTCTTTTAGCTCACTGCACCATCCCAACTCAGAACTTGGCTATATGCAAATTAGTCTGTTCCTGTCCCAGTGCATGATGGGAACAGGGCAAACCAAACTACCAAGCCAATTCTTATACTGGGAAGGAAACAAGCTTCCGGGGACCGGTTTCTGCCATTTCAGGCGTTGTCGGCCCGGCTTGCTTGAATCCTGATGGTGCAATGAGCAAGGGACTCACATCTGAGTATACCCTTCCACACTTATGGTGGACAAAATGATTCAGAAAAGGGGGTGGTGATGAACAGAGTGCCTGAATTAAGCAGACCACTCTTACCCAGTCCAAAGATCAGGGCTTTATCCATCACCGTTTTTTAGCTCACTGCACCATCCCAGCTCAGAACTTGGCTATATGCAAATTAGTCTGTTCCTGTCCCAGTGCAAGATGGGAACAGGGCAAACCAAACTACCAAGCCAATTCTTATACTGGGAAGGAAACAAGCTTCCGGGGACAGGTTTCTGCCATTTCAGGCGTTGTCGGCCCGGCTTGCTTGAATCCTGATGGTGCAATGAGCAAGGGACTCACATCTGAGTATACCCTTCCACGCTTATGGTGGACAAAATGATTCAGAAAAAGGGGTGGTGATGAACAGAGTGCCTGAAATAAGCAGACCACTCTTACCCAGTCCAAAGATCAGGGCTTGATCCATCACCGTTTTTTAGCTCACTGCACCATCCCAGCTCAGAACTTGGCTATATGCAAATTAGTCTGTTCCTGTCCCAGTGCATAATGGGAACAGGGCAAACCAAACTACCAAGCCAATTCTTATACTGGGAAGGAAACAAGCTTCCGGGGACCGGTTTCTGCCATTTCAGGCGTCGTCGGCCCAGCTTGCTTGAATCCTGATGGTGCAATGAGCAAGGGACTCACATCTGAGTATACCCTTCCACGCTTATGGTGGACAAAATGATTCAGAAAAGGGGGTGGTGATGAACAGAGTGCCTGAATTAAGCAGACCACTCCTACCCAGTCCAAAGATCAGGGCTTGATCCATCACCGTTTTTTAGCTCACTGCACCATCCCAGCTCAGAACTTGGCTATATGCAAATTAGTCTGTTCCTGTCCCAGTGCATGATGGGAACAGGGCAAACCAAACTACCAAGCCAATTCTTATACTGGGAAGGAAACAAGCTTCCGGGGACCGGTTTCTGCCATTTCAGGCGTCGTCGGCCCGGCTTGCTTGAATCCTGATGGTGCAATGAGCAAGGGACTCACATCTGAGTATACCCTTCCACGCTTATGGTGGACAAAATTATTCAGAAAAGGGGGTGGTGATGAACAGAGTGCCTGAATTAAACAGACCACTCTTACCCAGTCCAAAGATCAGGGCTTGATCCATCACCGTTTTTTAGCTCACTGCACCATCCCAGCTCAGAACTTGGCTATATGCAAATTAGTCTGTTCCTGTCCCAGTGCATGATGGGAACAGGGCAAACCAAACTACCAAGCCAATTCTTATACTGGGAAGGAAACAAGCTTCCGGGGACCGGTTTCTGCCATTTCAGGCGTCGTCGGCCCGGCTTGCTTGAAACCTGATGGTGCAATGAGCAAGGGACTCACATCTGAGTATACCCTTCCACGCTTATGGTGGACAAAATGATTCAGAAAAGGGGGTGGTGATGAACAGAGTGCCTGAATTAAGCAGACCACTCTTACCCAGTCCAAAGATCAGGGCTTGATCCATCACCGTTTTTTCGCTCACTGCACCATCCCAGCTCAGAACTTGGCTATATGCAAATTAGTCTGTTCCTGTCCCAGTGCATGATGGGAACAGGGCAAACCAAACTACCAAGCCAATTCTTACACTGGGAAGGAAACAAGCTTCCGGGGACCGGTTTCTGCCATTTCAGGCGTCGTCGGCCCGGCTTGCTTGAATCCTGATGGTGCAATGAGCAAGGGACTCACATCTGAGTATACCCTTCCACGCTTATGGTGGACAAAATGATTCAGAAAAGGGGGTGGTGATGAACAGAGTGCCTGAATTAAGCAGACCACTCTTACCCAGTCCAAAGATCAGGGCTTGATCCATCACCGTCTTTTAGCTCACTGCACCATCCCAGCTCAGAACTTGGCTATATGCAAATTAGTCTGTTCCTGTCCCAGTGCATGATGGGAAGAGGGCAAACCAAACTACCATGCCAATTCTTATACTGGGAAGGAAACAAGCTTCCGGGGACCGGTTTCTGCCATTTCAGGCGTCGTCGGCCCGGCTTGCTTGAATCCTGATGGTGCAATGAGCAAGGGACTCACATCTGAGTATACCCTTCCACGCTTATGGTGGACAAAATGATTCAGAAAAGGGGGTAGTGATGAACAGAGTGCCTGAATTAAGCAGACCACTCTTACCCAGTCCAAAGATCAGGGCTTGATCCATCACCGTTTTTTAGCTCACTGCACCATCCCAGCTCAGAACTTGGCTATATGCAAATTAGTCTGTTCCTGTCCCAGTGCATGATGGGAACAGGGCAAACCAAACTACCAAGCCAATTCTTATACTGGGAAGGAAACAAGCTTCCGGGGACCGGTTTCTGCCATTTCAGGCATCGTCGGCCCGGCTTGCTTGAATCCTGATGGTGCAATGAGCAAGGGACTCACATCTGAGTATACCCTTCCACGCTTATGGTGGACAAAATTATTCAGAAAAGGGGGTGGTGATGAACAGAGTGCCTGAATTAAACAGACCACTCTTACCCAGTCCAAAGATCAGGGCTTGATCCATCACCGTTTTTTAGCTCACTGCACCATCCCAGCTCAGAACTTGGCTATATGCAAATTAGTCTGTTCCTGTCCCAGTGCATGATGGGAACAGGGCAAACCAAACTACCAAGCCAATTCTTATACTGGGAAGGAAACAAGCTTCCGGGGACCGGTTTCTGCCATTTCAGGTGTCGTCGGCCCGGCTTGCTTGAATCCTGATGGTGCAATGAGCAAGGGACTCACATCTGAGTATACCCTTCCACGCTTATGGTGGACAAAATGATTCAGAAAAGGGGGTGGTGATGAACAGAGTGCCTGAATTAAGCAGACCACTCTTACCCAGTCCAAAGATCAGGGCTTGATCCATCACCGTTTTTTCGCTCACTGCACCATCCCAGCTCAGAACTTGGCTATATGCAAATTAGTCTGTTCCTGTCCCAGTGCATGATGGGAACAGGGCAAACCAAACTACCAAGCCAATTCTTACACTGGGAAGGAAACAAGCTTCCGGGGACCGGTTTCTGCCATTTCAGGCGTCGTCGGCCCGGCTTGCTTGAATCCTGATGGTGCAATGAGCAAGGGACTCACATCTGAGTATACCCTTCCACGCTTATGGTGGACAAAATGATTCAGAAAAGGGGGTGGTGATGAACAGAGTGCCTGAATTAAGCAGACCACTCTTACCCAGTCCAAAGATCAGGGCTTGATCCATCACCGTCTTTTAGCTCACTGCACCATCCCAGCTCAGAACTTGGCTATATGCAAATTAGTCTGTTCCTGTCCCAGTGCATGATGGGAACAGGGCAAACCAAACTACCAAGCCAATTCTTATACTGGGAAGGAAACAAGCTTCCGGGGACCGGTTTCTGCCATTTCAGGCGTCGTCGGCCCGGCTTGCTTGAATCCTGATGGTGCAATGAGCAAGGGACTCACATCTGAGGATACCCTTCCACGCTTATGGTGGACAAAATGATTCAGAAAAGGGGGTAGTGATGAACAGAGTGTCTGAATTAAGCAGACCACTCTTACCCAGTCAAAAGATCAGGGCTTGATCCATCACCGTTTTTTAGCTCACTGCACCATCCCAGCTCAGAACTTGGCTATATGCAAATTAGTCTGTTCCTGTCCCAGTGCATGATGGGAACAGGGCAAACCAAACTACCAAGCCAATTCTTATACTGGGAAGGAAACAAGCTTCCGGGGACCGGTTTCTGCCATTTCAGGCGTCGTCGGCCCGGCTTGCTTGAATCCTGATGGTGCAATGAGCAAGGGACTCACATCTGAGTATACCCTTCCACGCTTATGGTGGACAAAATGATTCAGAAAAGGGGGTGGTGATGAACAGAGTGCGCTGAATTAAGCAGACCACTCTTACCCAGTCCAAAGATCAGGGCTTGATCCATCACCGTTTTTTAGCTCACTGCACCATCCCAGCTCAGAACTTGGCTATATGCAAATTAGTCTGTTCCTGTCCCAGTGCATGATGGGAACAGGGCAAACCAAACTACCAAGCCAATTCTTATACTGGGAAGGAAACAAGCTTCCGGGGACCGGTTTCTGCCATTTCAGGCGTCGTCCGCCCGGCTTGCTTGAATCCTGATGGTGCAATGAGCAAGGGACTCACATCTGAGTATACCCTTCCACGCTTATGGTGGACAAAATGATTCAGAAAAGGGGGTGGTGATGAACAGAGTGCCTGAATTAAGCAGACCACTCTTACCCAGTCCAAAGATCAGGGCTTGATCCATCACCGTTTTTTAGCTCACTGCACCATCCCAGCTCAGAACTTGGCTATATGCAAATTAGTCTGTTCCTGTCCCAGTGCATGATGGGAACAGGGCAAACCAAACTACCAAGCCAATTCTTATACTGGGAAGGAAACAAGCTTCCGGGGACCGGTTTCTGCCATTTCAGGCGTCGTCGGCCCGGCTTGCTTGAATCCTGATGGTGCAATGAGCAAGGGACTCACATCTGAGTATACCCTTCCACGCTTATGGTGGACAAAATGATTCAGAAAAGGGGGTGGTGATGAACAGACTGCCTGAATTAAGCAGACCACTCTTACCCAGTCCAAAGATCAGGGCTTGATCCATCACCGTTTTTTAGCTCACTGCACCATCCCAGCTCAGAACTTGGCTATATGCAAATTAGTCTGTTCCTGTCCCAGTGCATGATGGGAACAGGGCAAACCAAACTACCAAGCCAATTCTTATACTGGGAAGGAAACAAGCTTCCGGGGACCGGTTTCTGCCATTTCAGGCGTCGTCAGCCCGGCTTGCTTGAATCCTGATGGTGCAATGAGCAAGGGACTCACATCTGAGTATACCCTTCCACGCTTATGGTGGACAAAATAATTCAGAAAAGGGGGTGGTGATGAACAGAGTGCCTGAATTAAGCAGACCACTCTTACCCAGTCCAAAGATCAGGGCTTGATCCATCACCGTTTTTTAGCTCACTGCACCATCCCAGCTCAAAACTTGGCTATATGCAAATTAGTCTGTTACTGTCCCAGTGCATGATGGGAACAGGGCAAACCAAACTACCAAGCCAATTCTTATACTGGGAAGGAAACAAGCTTCCGGGGACCGGTGTCTGCCATTTCAGGCGTCGTCGGCCCGGCTTGCTTGAATCCTGATGGTGCAATGAGCAAGGGACTCACATCTGAGTATACCCTTCCACGCTTATGGTGGACAAAATGATTCAGAAAAGGGGGTGGTGATGAACAGAGTGCCTGAATTAAGCAGACCACTCTTACCCAGTCCAAAGATCAGGGCTTGATCCATCACCGTTTTTTAGCTCACTGCACCATCCCAGCTCAGAACTTGGCTATATGCAAATTAGTCTGTTCCTGTCCCAGTGCATGATGGGAACAGGGCAAACCAAACTACCAAGCCAATTCTTATACTGGGAAGGAAACAAGCTTCCGGGGACCGGTTTCTGCCATTTCAGGCGTCCTCGGCCCGGCTTGCTTGAATCCTGATGGTGCAATGAGCAAGGGACTCACATCTGAGTATACCCTTACACGCTTATGGTGGACAAAATGATTCAGAAAAGGGGGTGGTGATGAACAGAGTGCCTGAATTAAGCAGACCACTCTTACCCAGTCCAAAGATAAGGGCTTGATCCATCACCGTTTTTAGCTCACTGCACCATCCCAGCTCAGAACTTGGCTATATGCAAATTAGTCTGTTCCTGTCCCAGTGCATGATGGGAACAGGGCAAACCAAACTACCAAGCCAATTCTTATACTGGGAAGGAAACAAGCTTCCGGGGACCGGTTTCTGCCATTTCAGGCGTCGTCGGCCCGGCTTGCTTGAATCCTGATGGTGCAATGAGCAAGGGACTCACATCTGAGTATACCCTTCCACGCTTATGGTGGACAAAATGATTCAGAAAAGGGGGTGGTGATGAACAGAGTGCCTGAATTAAGCAGACCACTCTTACCCAGTCCAAAGATCAGGGCTTGATCCATCACCGTTTTTTAGCTCACTGCACCATCCCAGCTCAGAACTTGGCTATATGCAAATTAGTCTGTTCCTGTCCCAGTGCATGATGGGAACAGGGCAAACCAAACTACCAAGCCAATTCTTATACTGGGAAGGAAACAAGCTTCCGGGGACCGGTTTCTGCCATTTCAGGCGTCGTCGGCCCGGCTTGCTTGAATCCTGATGGTGCAATGAGCAAGGGACTCACATCTGAGTATACCCTTCCACGCTTATGGTGGACAAAATGATTCAGAAAAGGGGGTGGTGATGAACAGAGTGCCTGAATTAAGCAGACCACTCTTACCCAGTCCAAAGATCAGGGCTTGATCCATCACCGTTTTTTAGCTCACTGCACCATCCCAGCTCAGAACTTGGCTATATGCAAATTAGTCTGTTCCTGTCCCAGTGCATGATGGGAACAGGGCAAACCAAACTACCAAGCCAATTCTTATACTGGGAAGGAAACAAGCTTCCGGGGACCGGTTTCTGCCATTTCAGGCGTCGTCGGCCCGGCTTGCTTGAATCCTTATGGTGCAATGAGCAAGGAACTCACATCTGAGTATACCCTTCCACGCTTATGGTGGACAAAATGATTCAGAAAAGGGGGTGGTGATGAACAGAGTGCCTGAATTAAGCAGACCACTCTTAGCCCAGTCCAAAGATCAGGGCTTGATCCATCACGGTTTTTTAGCTCACTGCACCATCCCAGCTCAGAACTTGGCTATATGCAAATTAGTCTGTTCCTGTCCCAGTGCATGATGGGAACAGGGCAAACCAAACTACCAAGCCAATTCTTATACTGGGAAGGAAACAAGCTTCCGGGGACCGGTTTCTGCCATTTCAGGTGTCGTCGGCCCGGCTTGCTTGAATCCTGATGGTGCAATGAGCAAGGGACTCACATCTGAGTATACCCTTCCACACTTATGGTGGACAAAATGATTCAAAAAAGGGGGTGGTGATGAACAGAGTGCGCTGAATTAAGCAGACCACTCTTACCCAGTCCAAAGATCAGGGCTTGATCCATCACCGTTTTTTAGCTCACTGCACCATCCCAGCTCAGAACTTGGCTATATGCAAATTAGTCTGTTCCTGTCCCAGTGCATGATGGGAACAGGGCAAACCAAACTACCAAGCCAATTCTTATACTGGGAAGGAAACAAGCTTCCGGGGACCGGTTTCTGCCATTTCAGGCGTCGTCGGCCCGGCTTGCTTGAATCCTGATGGTGCAATGAGCAAGGGACTCACATCTGAGTATACCCTTCCACGCTTATGGTGGACAAAATGATTCAGAAAAGGAGGTGGTGATGAACAGAGTGCCTGAATTAAGCAGACCACTCTTACCCAGTCCAAAGATCAGGGCTTGATCCATCGCCGTTTTTTAGCTCACTGCACCATCCCAGCTCAGAACTTGGCTATATGCAAATTAGTCTGTTCCTGTCCCAGTGCATGATGGGAACAGGGCAAACCAAACTACCAAGCCAATTCTTATACTGGGAAGGAAACAAGCTTCCGGGGACCGGTTTCTGCCATTTCAGGCGTCGTCGGCCCGGCTTGCTTGAATCCTGATGGTGCAATGAGCAAGGGACTCACATCTGAGTATACCCTTCCACGCTTATGGTGGACAAAATGATTCAGAAAAGGGGGTGGTGATGAACAGAGTGCCTGAATTAAGCAGACCACTCTTACCCAGTCCAAAGATCAGGGCTTGATCCATCACCGTTTTTTAGCTCACTGCACCATCCCAGCTCAGAACTTGGCTATATGCAAATTAGTCTGTTCCTGTCCCAGTGCATGATGGGAACAGGGCAAACCAAACTACCAAGCCAATTCTTATACTGGGAAGGAAACAAGCTTCCGGGGACCGGTTTCTGCCATTTCAGGCGTCGTCGGCTCGGCTTGCTTGAATCCTGATGGTGCAATGAGCAAGGGACTCACATCTGAGTATACCCTTCCACGCTTATGGTGGACAAAATGATTCAGAAAAGGGGGTGGTGATGAACAGAGTGCCTGAATTAAGCAGACCACTCTTACCCAGTCCAAAGATCAGGGCTTGATCCATCACCGTTTTTTAGCTCACTGCACCATCCCAGCTCAGAACTTGGCTATATGCAAATTAGTCTGTTCCTGTCCCAGTGCATGATGGGAATAGGGCAAACCAAACTACCAAGCCAATTCTTATACTGGGAAGGAAACAAGCTTCCGGGGACCGGTTTCTGCCATTTCAGGCATCGTCGGCCCGGCTTGCTTGAATCCTGATGGTGCAATGAGCAAGGGACTCACATCTGAGTATACCCTTCCACGCTTATGGTGGACAAAATGATTCAGAAAAGGGGGTGGTGATGAACAGAGTGCCTGAATTAAGCAGACCACTCTTACCCAGTCCAAAGATCAGGGCTTGATCCATCACCGTTTTTTAGCTCACTGCACCATCCCAGCTCAGAACTTGGCTATATGCAAATTAGTCTGTTCCTGTCCCAGTGCATGATGGGAACAGGGCAAACCAAACTACCAAGCCAATTCTTATACTGGGAAGGAAACAAGCTTCCGGGGACCGGTTTCTGCCATTTCAGGCGTCGTCGGCCCGGCTTGCTTGAATCCTGATGGTGCAATGAGCAAGTGACTCACATCTGAGTATACCCTTCCACGCTTATGGTGGACAAACATGATTCAGAAAAGGGGGTGGTGATGAACAGAGTGCCTGAATTAAGCAGACCACTCTTACCCAGTCCAAAGATCAGGGCTTGATCCATCACCGTTTTTTAGCTCACTGCACCATCCCAGCTCAGAACTTGGCTATATGCAAATTAGTCTGTTCCTGTCCCAGTGCATGATGGGAACAGGGCAAACCAAACTACCAAGCCAATTCTTATACTGGGAAGGAAACAAGCTTCCGGGGACCGGTTTCTGCCATTTCAGGCGTCGTCGGCCCGGCTTGCTTGAATCCTGATGGTGCAATGACCAAGGGACTCACATCTGAGTATACCCTTCCACGCTTATGGTGGACAAAATGATTCAGAAAAGGGGGTGGTGATGAACAGAGTGCCTGAATTAAGCAGACCACTCTTACCCAGTCCAAAGATCAGGGCTTGATCCATCACCGTTTTTTAGCTCACTGCACCATCCCAGCTCAGAACTTGGCTATATGCAAATTAGTCTGTTCCTGTCCCAGTGCATGATGGGAACAGGGCAAACCAAACTACCAAGCCAATTCTTATACTGGGAAGAAAACAAGCTTCCGGGGACCGGTTTCTGCCATTTCAGGCGTCTTCGGCCCGGCTTGCTTGAATCCTGATGGTGCAATGAGCAAGGGACTCACATCTGAGTATACCCTTCCACGCTTATGGTGGACAAAATGATTCAGAAAAGGGGGTGGTGATGAACAGAGTGCCTGAATTAAGCAGACCACTCTTACCCAGTCCAAAGATCAGGGCTTGATCCATCACCGTTTTTTAGCTCACTGCACCATCCCAGCTCAGAACTTGGCTATATGCAAATTAGTCTGTTCCTGTCCCAGTGCATGATGGGAACAGGGCAAACCAAACTACCAAGCCAATTCTTATACTGGGAAGGAAACAAGCTTCCGGGGACCGGTTTCTGCATTTCAGGCGTCGTCGGCCCGGCTTGCTTGAATCCTGATGGTGCAATGAGCAAGGGACTCACATCTGAGTATACCCTTCCACGCTTATGGTGGACAAAATGATTCAGAAAAGGGGGTGGTGTTGAACAGAGTGCCTGAATTAAGCAGACCACTCTTACCCAGTCCAAAGATCAGGGCTTGATCCATCACCGTCTTTTAGCTCACTGCACCATCCCAACTAAGAACTTGGCTATATGCAAATTAGTCTGTTCCTGTCCCAGTGCATGATGGGAACAGGGCAAACCAAACTACCAAGCCAATTCTTATACTGGGAAGGAAACAAGCTTCCGGAGACCGGTTTCTGCCATTTCAGGCGTTGTCGGCCCGGCTTGCTTGAATCCTGATGGTGCAATGAGCAAGGGACTCACATCTGAGTATACCCTTCCACACTTATGGTGGACAAAATGATTCAGAAAAGGGGGTGGTGATGAACAGAGTGCCTGAATTAAGCAGACCACTCTTACCCAGTCCAAAGATCAGGGCTTTATCCATCACCGTTTTTTAGCTCACTGCACCATCCCAGCTCAGAACTTGGCTATATGCAAATTAGTCTGTTCCTGTCCCAGTGCAAGATGGGAACAGGGCAAACCAAACTACCAAGCCAATTCTTATACTGGGAAGGAAACAAGCTTCCGGGGACAGGTTTCTGCCATTTCAGGCGTCGTCGGCCCGGCTTGCTTGAATCCTGATGGTGCAATGAGCAAGGGACTCACATCTGAGTATACCCTTCCACGCTTATGGTGGACAAAATGATTCAGAAAAGGGGGTGGTGATGAACAGAGTGCCTGAATTAAGCAGACCACTCTTACCCAGTCCAAAGATCAGGGCTTGATCCATCACCGTTTTTTAGCTCACTGCACCATCCCAGCTCAGAACTTGGCTATATGCAAATTAGTCTGTTCCTGTCCCAGTGCATAATGGGAACAGGGCAAACCAAACTACCAAGCCAATTCTTATACTGGGAAGGAAACAAGCTTCCGGGGACCGGTTTCTGCCATTTCAGGCGTCGTCGGCCCAGCTTGCTTGAATCCTGATGGTGCAATGAGCAAGGGACTCACATCTGAGTATACCCTTCCACGCTTATGGTGGACAAAATGATTCAGAAAAGGGGGTGGTGATGAACAGAGTGCCTGAATTAAGCAGACCACTCTTACCCAGTCCAAAGATCAGGGCTTGATCCATCACCGTTTTTTAGCTCACTGCACCATCCCAGCTCAGAACTTGGCTATATGCAAATTAGTCTGTTCCTGTCCCAGTGCATGATGGGAACAGGGCAAACCAAACTACCAAGCCAATTCTTATACTGGGAAGGAAACAAGCTTCCGGGGACCGGTTTCTGCCATTTCAGGCGTCGTCGGCCCGGCTTGCTTGAATCCTGATGGTGCAATGAGCAAGGGACTCACATCTGAGTATACCCTTCCACGCTTATGGTGGACAAAATGATTCAGAAAAGGGGGTGGTGATGAACAGAGTGCCTGAATTAAGCAGACCACTCTTACCCAGTCCAAAGATCAGGGCTTGATCCATCACCGTTTTTTAGCTCACTGCACCATCCCAGCTCAGAACTTGGCTATATGCAAATTAGTCTGTTCCTGTCCCAGTGCATGATGGGAACAGTGCAAACCAAACTACCAAGCCAATTCTTATACTGGGAAGGAAACAAGCTTCCGGGGACCGGTTTCTGCCATTTCAGGCGTCGTCGGCCCGGCTTGCTTGAATCCTGATGGTGCAATGAGCAAGGGACTCACATCTGAGTATACCCTTCCACGCTTATGGTGGACAAAATGATTCAGAAAAGGGGGTGTGATGAACAGAGTGCCTGAATTAAGCAGACCACTCTTACCCAGTCCAAAGATCAGGGCTTGATCCATCACCGTTTTTTCGCTCACTGCACCATCCCAGCTCAGAACTTGGCTATATGCAAATTAGTCTGTTCCTGTCCCAGTGCATGATGGGAACAGGGCAAACCAAACTACCAAGCCAATTCTTACACTGGGAAGGAAACAAGCTTCCGGGGACCGGTTTCTGCCATTTCAGGCGTCGTCGGCCCGGCTTGCTTGAATCCTGATGGTGCAATGAGCAAGGGACTCACATCTGAGTATACCCTTCCACGCTTATGGTGGACAAAATGATTCAGAAAAGGGGGTGGTGATGAACAGAGTGCCTGAATTAAGCAGACCACTCTTACCCAGTCCAAAGATCAGGGCTTGATCCATCACCGTTTTTAGCTCACTGCACCATCCCAGCTCAGAACTTGGCTATATGCAAATTAGTCTGTTCCTGTCCCAGTGCATGATGGGAACAGGGCAAACCAAACTACCAAGCCAATTCTTATACTGGGAAGGAAACAAGCTTCCGGGGACCGGTTTCTGCCATTTCAGGCGTCGTCGGCCCGGCTTGCTTGAATCCTGATGGTGCAATGAGCAAGGGACTCACATCTGAGTATACCCTTCCACGCTTATGGTGGACAAAATGATTCAGAAAAGGGGGTAGTGATGAACAGAGTGCCTGAATTAAGCAGACCACTCTTACCCAGTCCAAAGATCAGGGCTTGATCCATCACCGTTTTTTAGCTCACTTCACCATCCCAGCTCAGAACTTGGCTATATGCAAATTAGTCTGTTCCTGTCCCAGTGCATGATGGGAACAGGGCAAACCAAACTACCAAGCCAATTCTTATACTGGGAAGGAAACAAGCTTCCGGGGACCGGTTTCTGCCATTTCAGGCGTCGTCGGCCCGGCTTGCTTGAATCCTGATGGTGCAATGAGCAAGGGACTCACATCTGAGTATACCCTTCCACGCTTATGGTGGACAAAATGATTCAGAAAAGGGGGTGGTGATGAACAGAGTGCGCTGAATTAAGCAGACCACTCTTACCCAGTCCAAAGATCAGGGCTTGATCCATCACCGTTTTTTAGCTCACTGCACCATCCCAGCTCAGAACTTGGCTATATGCAAATTAGTCTGTTCCTGTCCCAGTGCATGATGGGAACAGGGCAAACCAAACTACCAAGCCAATTCTTATACTGGGAAGGAAACAAGCTTCCGGGGACCGGTTTCTGCCATTTCAGGCGTCGTCGGCCCGGCTTGCTTGAATCCTGATGGTGCAATGACCAAGGGACTCACATCTGAGTATACCCTTCCACGCTTATGGTGGACAAAATGATTCAGAAAAGGGGGTGGTGATGAACAGAGTGCCTGAATTAAGCAGACCACTCTTACCCAGTCCAAAGATCAGGGCTTGATCCATCACCGTTTTTTAGCTCACTGCACCATCCCAGCTCAGAACTTGGCTATATGCAAATTAGTCTGTTCCTGTCCCAGTGCATGATGGGAACAGGGCAAACCAAACTACCAAGCCAATTCTTATACTGGGAAGGAAACAAGCTTCCGGGGACCGGTTTCTGCCATTTCAGGCGTCTTCGGCCCGGCTTGCTTGAATCCTGATGGTGCAATGAGCAAGGGACTCACATCTGAGTATACCCTTCCACGCTTATGGTGGACAAAATGATTCAGAAAAGGGGGTGGTGATGAACAGAGTGCCTGAATTAAGCAGACCACTCTTACCCAGTCCAAAGATCAGGGCTTGATCCATCACCGTTTTTTAGCTCACTGCACCATCCCAGCTCAGAACTTGGCTATATGCAAATTAGTCTGTTCCTGTCCCAGTGCATGATGGGAACAGGGCAAACCAAACTACCAAGCCAATTCTTATACTGGGAAGGAAACAAGCTTCCGGGGACCGGTTTCTGCATTTCAGGCGTCGTCGGCCCGGCTTGCTTGAATCCTGATGGTGCAATGAGCAAGGGACTCACATCTGAGTATACCCTTCCACGCTTATGGTGGACAAAATGATTCAGAAAAGGGGGTGGTGTTGAACAGAGTGCCTGAATTAAGCAGACCACTCTTACCCAGTCCAAAGATCAGGGCTTGATCCATCACCGTCTTTTAGCTCACTGCACCATCCCAACTAAGAACTTGGCTATATGCAAATTAGTCTGTTCCTGTCCCAGTGCATGATGGGAACAGGGCAAACCAAACTACCAAGCCAATTCTTATACTGGGAAGGAAACAAGCTTCCGGAGACCGGTTTCTGCCATTTCAGGCGTTGTCGGCCCGGCTTGCTTGAATCCTGATGGTGCAATGAGCAAGGGACTCACATCTGAGTATACCCTTCCACACTTATGGTGGACAAAATGATTCAGAAAAGGGGGTGGTGATGAACAGAGTGCCTGAATTAAGCAGACCACTCTTACCCAGTCCAAAGATCAGGGCTTTATCCATCACCGTTTTTTAGCTCACTGCACCATCCCAGCTCAGAACTTGGCTATATGCAAATTAGTCTGTTCCTGTCCCAGTGCAAGATGGGAACAGGGCAAACCAAACTACCAAGCCAATTCTTATACTGGGAAGGAAACAAGCTTCCGGGGACAGGTTTCTGCCATTTCAGGCGTCGTCGGCCCGGCTTGCTTGAATCCTGATGGTGCAATGAGCAAGGGACTCACATCTGAGTATACCCTTCCACGCTTATGGTGGACAAAATGATTCAGAAAAGGGGGTGGTGATGAACAGAGTGCCTGAATTAAGCAGACCACTCTTACCCAGTCCAAAGATCAGGGCTTGATCCATCACCGTTTTTTAGCTCACTGCACCATCCCAGCTCAGAACTTGGCTATATGCAAATTAGTCTGTTCCTGTCCCAGTGCATAATGGGAACAGGGCAAACCAAACTACCAAGCCAATTCTTATACTGGGAAGGAAACAAGCTTCCGGGGACCGGTTTCTGCCATTTCAGGCGTCGTCGGCCCAGCTTGCTTGAATCCTGATGGTGCAATGAGCAAGGGACTCACATCTGAGTATACCCTTCCACGCTTATGGTGGACAAAATGATTCAGAAAAGGGGGTGGTGATGAACAGAGTGCCTGAATTAAGCAGACCACTCTTACCCAGTCCAAAGATCAGGGCTTGATCCATCACCGTTTTTTAGCTCACTGCACCATCCCAGCTCAGAACTTGGCTATATGCAAATTAGTCTGTTCCTGTCCCAGTGCATGATGGGAACAGGGCAAACCAAACTACCAAGCCAATTCTTATACTGGGAAGGAAACAAGCTTCCGGGGACCGGTTTCTGCCATTTCAGGCGTCGTCGGCCCGGCTTGCTTGAATCCTGATGGTGCAATGAGCAAGGGACTCACATCTGAGTATACCCTTCCACGCTTATGGTGGACAAAATGATTCAGAAAAGGGGGTGGTGATGAACAGAGTGCCTGAATTAAGCAGACCACTCTTACCCAGTCCAAAGATCAGGGCTTGATCCATCACCGTTTTTTAGCTCACTGCACCATCCCAGCTCAGAACTTGGCTATATGCAAATTAGTCTGTTCCTGTCCCAGTGCATGATGGGAACAGTGCAAACCAAACTACCAAGCCAATTCTTATACTGGGAAGGAAACAAGCTTCCGGGGACCGGTTTCTGCCATTTCAGGCGTCGTCGGCCCGGCTTGCTTGAATCCTGATGGTGCAATGAGCAAGGGACTCACATCTGAGTATACCCTTCCACGCTTATGGTGGACAAAATGATTCAGAAAAGGGGGTGTGATGAACAGAGTGCCTGAATTAAGCAGACCACTCTTACCCAGTCCAAAGATCAGGGCTTGATCCATCACCGTTTTTTCGCTCACTGCACCATCCCAGCTCAGAACTTGGCTATATGCAAATTAGTCTGTTCCTGTCCCAGTGCATGATGGGAACAGGGCAAACCAAACTACCAAGCCAATTCTTACACTGGGAAGGAAACAAGCTTCCGGGGACCGGTTTCTGCCATTTCAGGCGTCGTCGGCCCGGCTTGCTTGAATCCTGATGGTGCAATGAGCAAGGGACTCACATCTGAGTATACCCTTCCACGCTTATGGTGGACAAAATGATTCAGAAAAGGGGGTGGTGATGAACAGAGTGCCTGAATTAAGCAGACCACTCTTACCCAGTCCAAAGATCAGGGCTTGATCCATCACCGTTTTTAGCTCACTGCACCATCCCAGCTCAGAACTTGGCTATATGCAAATTAGTCTGTTCCTGTCCCAGTGCATGATGGGAACAGGGCAAACCAAACTACCAAGCCAATTCTTATACTGGGAAGGAAACAAGCTTCCGGGGACCGGTTTCTGCCATTTCAGGCGTCGTCGGCCCGGCTTGCTTGAATCCTGATGGTGCAATGAGCAAGGGACTCACATCTGAGTATACCCTTCCACGCTTATGGTGGACAAAATGATTCAGAAAAGGGGGTAGTGATGAACAGAGTGCCTGAATTAAGCAGACCACTCTTACCCAGTCCAAAGATCAGGGCTTGATCCATCACCGTTTTTTAGCTCACTTCACCATCCCAGCTCAGAACTTGGCTATATGCAAATTAGTCTGTTCCTGTCCCAGTGCATGATGGGAACAGGGCAAACCAAACTACCAAGCCAATTCTTATACTGGGAAGGAAACAAGCTTCCGGGGACCGGTTTCTGCCATTTCAGGCGTCGTCGGCCCGGCTTGCTTGAATCCTGATGGTGCAATGAGCAAGGGACTCACATCTGAGTATACCCTTCCACGCTTATGGTGGACAAAATGATTCAGAAAAGGGGGTGGTGATGAACAGAGTGCGCTGAATTAAGCAGACCACTCTTACCCAGTCCAAAGATCAGGGCTTGATCCATCACCGTTTTTTAGCTCACTGCACCATCCCAGCTCAGAACTTGGCTATATGCAAATTAGTCTGTTCCTGTCCCAGTGCATGATGGGAACAGGGCAAACCAAACTACCAAGCCAATTCTTATACTGGGAAGGAAACAAGCTTCCGGGGACCGGTTTCTGCCATTTCAGGCGTCGTCCGCCCGGCTTGCTTGAATCCTGATGGTGCAATGAGCAAGGGACTCACATCTGAGTATACCCTTCCACGCTTATGGTGGACAAAATGATTCAGAAAAGGGGGTGGTGATGAACAGAGTGCCTGAATTAAGCAGACCACTCTTACCCAGTCCAAAGATCAGGGCTTGATCCATCACCGTTTTTTAGCTCACTGCACCATCCCAGCTCAGAACTTGGCTATATGCAAATTAGTCTGTTCCTGTCCCAGTGCATGATGGGAACAGGGCAAACCAAACTACCAAGCCAATTCTTATACTGGGAAGGAAACAAGCTTCCGGGGACCGGTTTCTGCCATTTCAGGCGTCGTCGGCCCGGCTTGCTTGAATCCTGATGGTGCAATGAGCAAGGGACTCACATCTGAGTATACCCTTCCACGCTTATGGTGGACAAAATGATTCAGAAAAGGGGGTGGTGATGAACAGAGTGCCTGAATTAAGCAGACCACTCTTACCCAGTCCAAAGATCAGGGCTTGATCCATCACCGTTTTTTAGCTCACTGCACCATCCCAGCTCAGAACTTGGCTATATGCAAATTAGTCTGTTCCTGTCCCAGTGCATGATGGGAACAGGGCAAACCAAACTACCAAGCCAATTCTTATACTGGGAAGGAAACAAGCTTCCGGGGACCGGTTTCTGCCATTTCAGGCGTCGTCGGCCCGGCTTGCTTGAATCCTGATGGTGCAATGAGCAAGGGACTCACATCTGAGTATACCCTTCCACGCTTATGGTGGACAAAATAATTCAGAAAAGGGGGTGGTGATGAACAGAGTGCCTGAATTAAGCAGACCACTCTTACCCAGTCCAAAGATCAGGGCTTGATCCATCACCGTTTTTTAGCTCACTGCACCATCCCAGCTCAAAACTTGGCTATATGCAAATTAGTCTGTTACTGTCCCAGTGCATGATGGGAACAGGGCAAACCAAACTACCAAGCCAATTCTTATACTGGGAAGGAAACAAGCTTCCGGGGACCGGTTTCTGCCATTTCAGGCGTCGTCGGCCCGGCTTGCTTGAATCCTGATGGTGCAATGAGCAAGGGACTCACATCTGAGTATACCCTTCCACGCTTATGGTGGACAAAATGATTCAGAAAAGGGGGTGGTGATGAACAGAGTGCCTGAATTAAGCAGACCACTCTTACCCAGTCCAAAGATCAGGGCTTGATCCATCACCGTTTTTTAGCTCACTGCACCATCCCAGCTCAGAACTTGGCTATATGCAAATTAGTCTGTTCCTGTCCCAGTGCATGATGGGAACAGGGCAAACCAAACTACCAAGCCAATTCTTATACTGGGAAGGAAACAAGCTTCCGGGGACCGGTTTCTGCCATTTCAGGCGTCGTCGGCCCGGCTTGCTTGAATCCTGATGGTGCAATGAGCAAGGGACTCACATCTGAGTATACCCTTACACGCTTATGGTGGACAAAATGATTCAGAAAAGGGGGTGGTGATGAACAGAGTGCCTGAATTAAGCAGACCACTCTTACCCAGTCCAAAGATCAGGGCTTGATCCATCACCGTTTTTAGCTCACTGCACCATCCCAGCTCAGAACTTGGCTATATGCAAATTAGTCTGTTCCTGTCCCAGTGCATGATGGGAACAGGGCAAACCAAACTACCAAGCCAATTCTTATACTGGGAAGGAAACAAGCTTCCGGGGACCGGTTTCTGCCATTTCAGGCGTCGTCGGCCTGGCTTGCTTGAATCCTGATGGTGCAATGAGCAAGGGACTCACATCTGAGTATACCCTTCCACGCTTATGGTGGACAAAATGATTCAGAAAAGGGGGTGGTGATGAACAGAGTGCCTGAATTAAGCAGACCACTCTTACCCAGTCCAAAGATCAGGGCTTGATCTATCACCGTTTTTTAGCTCACTGCACCATCCCAGCTCAGAACTTGGCTATATGCAAATTAGTCTGTTCCTGTCCCAGTGCATGATGGGAACAGGGCAAACCAAACTACCAAGCCAATTCTTATACTGGGAAGGAAACAAGCTTCCGGGGACCGGTTTCTGCCATTTCAGGCGGCGTCGGCCCGGCTTGCTTGAATCCTGATGGTGCAATGAGCAAGGGACTCACATCTGAGTATACCCTTCCACGCTTATGGTGGACAAAATGATTCAGAAAAGGGGGTGGTGATGAACAGAGTGCCTGAATTAAGCAGACCACTCTTACCCAGTCAAAAGATCAGGGCTTGATCCATCACCGTTTTTTAGCTCACTGCACCATCCCAGCTCAGAACTTGGCTATATGCAAATTAGTCTGTTCCTGTCCCAGTGCATGATGGGAACAGGGCAAACCAAACTACCAAGCCAATTCTTATACTGGGAAGGAAACAAGCTTCCGGGGACCGGTTTCTGCCATTTCAGGCGTCGTCGGCCCGGCTTGCTTGAATCCTGATGGTGCAATGAGCAAGGGACTCACATCTGAGTATACCCTTCCACGCTTATGGTGGACAAAATGATTCAGAAAAGGGGGTGGTGATGAACAGAGTGCCAGAATTAAGCAGACCACTCTTACCCAGTCCAAAGATCAGGGCTTGATCCATCACCGTTTTTTAGCTCACTGCACCATCCCAGCTCAGAACTTGGCTATATGCAAATTAGTCTGTTCCTGTCCCAGTGCATGATGGGAACAGGGCAAACCAAACTACCAAGCCGATTCTTATACTGGGAAGGAAACAAGCTTCCGGGGACCGGTTTCTGCCATTTCAGGCGTCGTCGGCCCGGCTTGCTTGAATCCTGATGGCGCAATGAGCAAGGGACTCACATCTGAGTATACCCTTCCACGCTTATGGTGGACAAAATGATTCAGAAAAGGGGATGGTGATGAACAGAGTGCCTGAATTAAGCAGACCACTCTTACCCAGTCCAAAGATCAGGGCTTGATCCATCACCGTTTTTTAGCTCACTGCACCATCCCAGCTCAGAACTTGGCTATATGCAAATTAGTCTGTTCCTGTCCCAGTGCATGATGGGAACAGGGCAAACCAAACTACCAAGCCAATTCTTATACTTGGAAGGAAACAAGCTTCCGGGGACAGGTTTCTGCCATTTCAGGCGTCGTCGGCCCGGCTTGCTTGAATCCTGATGGTGCAATGAGCAAGGGACTCACATCTGAGTATACCCTTCCACGCTTATGGTGGACAAAATGATTCAGAAAAGGGGGTGGTGATGAACAGAGTGCCTGAATTAAGCAGACCACTCTTACCCAGTCCAAAGATCAGGGCTTGATCCATCACCGTTTTTTAGCTCACTGCACCATGCCAGCTCAGAACTTGGCTATATGCAAATTAGTCTGTTCCTGTCTCAGTGCATGATGGGAACAGGGCAAACCAAACTACCAAGCCAATTCTTATACTGGGAAGGAAACAAGCTTCCGGGGACCGGTTTCTGCCATTTCAGGCGTCGTCGGCCCGGCTTGCTTGAATCCTGATGGTGCAATGAGCAAGGGACTCACATCTAAGTATACCCTTCCACGCTTATGGTGGACAAAATGATTCAGAAAAGGGGGTGGTGATGAACAGAGTTCCTGCATTAAGCAGACCACTCTTACCCAGTCCAAAGATCAGGGCTTGATCCATCACCGTTTTTTAGCTCACTGCACCATCCCAGCTCAGAACTTGGCTATATGCAAATTAGTCTGTTCCTGTCCCAGTGCATGATGGGAACAGGGCAAACCAAACTACCAAGCCAATTCTTATACTGGGAAGGAAACAAGCTTCCGGGGACCGGTTTCTGCCATTTCAGGCGTCGTCGGCCCGGCTTGCTTGAATCCTGATGGTGCAATGAGCAAGGGACTCACATCTGAGTATACCCTTCCACGCTTATGGTGGACAAAATGATTCAGAAAAGGGGGTGGTGATGAACAGAGTGCGCTGAATTAAGCAGACCACTCTTACCCAGTCCAAAGATCAGGGCTTGATCCATCACCGTTTTTTAGCTCACTGCACCATCCCAGCTCAGAACTTGGCTATATGCAAATTAGTCTCTTCCTGTCCCAGTGCATGATGGGAACAGGGCAAACCAAACTACCAAGCCAATTCTTATACTGGGAAGGAAACAAGCTTCCGGGGACCGGTTTCTGCCATTTCAGGCGTCGTTGGCCCGGCTTGCTTGAATCCTGATGGTGCAATGAGCAAGGGACTCACATCTGAGTATACCCTTCACGCTTATGGTGGACAAAATGATTCAGAAAAGGGGGTGGTGATGAACAGAGTGCCTGAATTAAGCAGACCACTCTTACCCAGTCCAAAGATCAGGGCTTGATCCATCACCGTTTTTTAGCTCACTGCACCATCCCAGCTCAGAACTTGGCTATATGCAAATTAGTCTGTTCCTGTCCCAGTGCATGATGGGAACAGGGCAAACCAAACTACCAAGCCAATTCTTATACTGGGAAGGAAACAAGCTTCCGGGGACCGGTTTCTGCCATTTCAGGCGTCGTCGGCCCGGCTTGCTTGAATCCTGATGGTGCAATGAGCAAGGGACTCACATCTGAGTATACCCTTCCACGCTTATGGTGGACAAAATGATTCAGAAAAGGGGCTGGTGATGAACAGAGTGCCTGAATTAAGCAGACCACTCTTACCCAGTCCAAAGATTAGGGCTTGATCCATCACCGTTTTTTAGCTCACTGCACCATCCCAGCTCAGAACTTGGCTATATGCAAATTAGTCTGTTCCTGTCCCAGTGCATGATGGGAACAGGGCAAACCAAACTACCAAGCCAATTCTTATACTGGGAAGGAAACAAGCTTCCGGGGACCGGTTTCTGCCATTTCAGGCGTCGTCGGCCCGGCTTGCTTGAATCCTGATGGTGCAATGAGCAAGGGACTCACTTCTGAGTATACCCTTCCACGCTTATGGTGGACAAAATGATTCAGAAAAGGGGGTGGTGATGAACAGAGTGCCTGAATTAAGCAGACCACTCTTACCCAGTCCAAAGATCAGGGCTTGATCCATCACCGTTTTTTAGCTCACTGCACCATCCCAGCTCAGAACTTGGCTATATGCAAATTAGTCTGTTCCTGTCCCAGTGCATGATGGGAACAGGGCAAACCAAACTACCAAGCCAATTCTTATACTGGGAAGGAAACAAGCTTCCGGGGACCGGTTTCTGCCATTTCAGGCGTCGTCGGCCCGGCTTGCTTGAATCCTGATGGTGCAATGAGCAAGGGACTCACATCTGAGTATACCCTTCCACGCTTATGGTGGACAAAATGATTCAGAAAAGGGGGTGGTGATGAACAGAGTGCCTGAATTAAGCAGACCACTCTTACCCAGTCCAAAGATCAGGGCTTGATCCATCACCGTTTTTTAGCTCACTGCACCATCCCAGCTCAGAACTTGGCTATATGCAAATTAGTCTGTTCCTGTCCCAGTGCATGATGGGAACAGGGCAAACCAAACTACCAAGCCAATTCTTATACTGGGAAGGAAACAAGCTTCCGGGGACCGGTTTCTGCCATTTCAGGCGTCGTCGGCCCGGCTTGCTTGAATCCTGATGGTGCAATGAGCAAGGGACTCACATCTGAGTATACCCTTCCACGCTTATGGTGGACAAAATGATTCAGAAAAGGGGGTGGTGATGAACAGAGTGCCTGAATTAAGCAGACCACTCTTACCCAGTCCAAAGATCAGGGCTTGATCCATCACCGTTTTTTAGCTCACTGCACCATCCCAGCTCAGAACTTGGCTATATGCAAATTAGTCTGTTCCTGTCCCAGTGCATGATGGGAACAGGGCAAACCAAACTACCAAGCCAATTCTTATACTGGGAAGGAAACAAGCTTCCGGGGACCGGTTTCTGCCATTTCAGGCTTCGTCGGCCCGGCTTGCTTGAATCCTGATGGTGCAATGAGCAAGGGACTAACATCTGAGTATACCCTTCCACGCTTATGGTGGACAAAATGATTCAGAAAAGGGGGTGGTGATGAACAGAGTGCCTGAATTAAGCAGACCACTCTTACCCAGTCCAAAGATCAGGGCTTGATCCAGCACCGTTTTTTAGCTCACTGCACCATCCCAGCTCAGAACTTGGCTATATGCAAATTAGTCTGTTCCTGTCCCAGTGCATGATGGGAACAGGGCAAACCAAACTACCAAGCCAATTCTTATACTGGGAAGGAAACAAGCTTCCGGGGACCGGTTTCTGCCATTTCAGGCGTCGTCGGCCCGGCTTGCTTGAATCCTGATGGTGCAATGAGCAAGGGACTCACATCTGAGTATACCCTTCCACGCTTATGGTGGACAAAATGATTCAGAAAAGGGGGTGGTGATGAACAGAGTGCCTGAATTAAGCAGACCACTCTTACCCAGTCCAAAGATCAGGGCTTGATCCATCACCGTTTTTTAGCTCACTGCACCATCCCAGCTCAGAACTTGGCTATATGCAAATTAGTCTGTTCCTGTCCCAGTGCATGATGGGAACAGGGCAAACCAAACTACCAAGCCAATTCTTATACTGGGAAGGAAACAAGCTTCCGGGGACCGGTTTCTGCCATTTCAGGCGTCGTCGGCCCGGCTTGCTTGAATCCTGATGGTGCAATGAGCAAGGGACTCACATCTGAGTATACCCTTCCACGCTTATGGTGGACAAAATGATTCAGAAAAGGGGGTGGTGATGAACAGAGTGCCTGAATTAAGCAGACCACTCTTACCCAGTCCAAAGATCAGGGCTTGATCCATCACCGTTTTTTAGCTCACTGCACCATCCCAGCTCAGAACTTGGCTATATGCAAATTAGTCTGTTCCTGTCCCAGTGCATGATGGGAACAGGGCAAACCAAACTACCAAGCCAATTCTTATACTGGGAAGGAAACAAGCTTCCGGGGACCGGTTTCTGCCATTTCAGGCGTCGTCGGCCCGGCTTGCTTGAATCCTGATGGTGCAATGAGCAAGGGACTCACATCTGAGTATACCCTTCCACGCTTATGGTGGACAAAATGATTCAGAAAAGGGGGTGGTGATGAACAGAGTGCCTGAATTAAGCAGACCACTCTTACCCAGTCCAAAGATCAGGGCTTGATCCATCACCGTTTTTTAGCTCACTGCACCATCCCAGCTCAGAACTTGGCTATATGCAAATTAGTCTGTTCCTGTCCCAGTGCATGATGGGAACAGGGCAAACCAAACTACCAAGCCAATTCTTATACTGGGAAGGAAACAAGCTTCCGGGGACCGGTTTCTGCCATTTCAGGCGTCGTCGGCCCGGCTTGCTTGAATCCTGATGGTTCAATGAGCAAGGGACTCACATCTGAGTATACCCTTCCACGCTTATGGTGGACAAAATGATTCAGAAAAGGGGGTGGTGATGAACAGAGTGCCTGAATTAAGCAGACCACTCTTACCCAGTCCAAAGATCAGGGCTTGATCCAGCACCGTTTTTTAGCTCACTGCACCATCCCAGCTCAGAACTTGGCTATATGCAAATTAGTCTGTTCCTGTCCCAGTGCATGATGGGAACAGGGCAAACCAAACTACCAAGCCAATTCTTATACTGGGAAGGAAACAAGCTTCCGGGGACCGGTTTCTGCCATTTCAGGCGTCGTCGGCCCGGCTTGCTTGAATCCTGATGGTGCAATGAGCAAGGGACTCACATCTGAGTATACCCTTCCACGCTTATGGTGGACAAAATGATTCAGAAAAGGGGGTGGTGATGAACAGAGTGCCTGAATTAAGCAGACCACTCTTACCCAGTCCAAAGATCAGGGCTTGATCCAGCACCGTTTTTTAGCTCACTGCACCATCCCAGCTCAGAACTTGGCTATATGCAAATTAGTCTGTTCCTGTCCCAGTGCATGATGGGAACAGGGCAAACCAAACTACCAAGCCAATTCTTATACTGGGAAGGAAACAAGCTTCCGGGGACCGGTTTCTGCCATTTCAGGCGTCGTCGGCCCGGCTTGCTTGAATCCTGATGGTGCAATGAGCAAGGGACTAACATCTGAGTATACCCTTCCACGCTTATGGTGGACAAAATGATTCAGAAAAGGGGGTGGTGATGAACAGAGTGCCTGAATTAAGCAGACCACTCTTACCCAGTCCAAACATCAGGGCTTGATCCATCACCGTTTGTTAGCTCACTGCACCATCCCAGCTCAGAACTTGGCTATATGCAAATTAGTCTGTTCCTGTCCCAGTGCATGATGGGAACAGGGCAAACCAAACTACCAAGCCAATTCTTATACTGGGAAGGAAACAAGCTTCCGGGGACCGGTTTCTGCCATTTCAGGCGTCGTCGGCCCGGCTTGCTTGAATCCTGATGGTGCAATGAGCAAGGGACTCACATCTGAGTATACCCTTCCACGCTTATGGTGGACAAAATGATTCAGAAAAGGGGCTGGTGATGAACAGAGTGCCTGAATTAAGCAGACCACTCTTACCCAGTCCAAAGATCAGGGCTTGATCCATCACCGTTTTTTAGCTCACTGCACCATCCCAGCTCAGAACTTGGCTATATGCAAATTAGTCTGTTCCTGTCCCAGTGCATGATGGGAACAGGGCAAACCAAACTACCAAGCCAATTCTTATACTGGGAAGGAAACAAGCTTCCGGGGACCGGTTTCTGCCATTTCAGGCGTCGTCGGACCGGCTTGCTTGAATCATGATGGTGCAATGAGCAAGGGACTCACATCTGAGTATACCCTTCCATGCTTATGGTGGACAAAATGATTCAGAAAAGGGGGTGGTGATGAACAGAGTGCCTGAATTAAGCAGACCACTCTTACCCAGTCTAAAGATCAGGGCTTGATCCATCACCGTTTTTTAGCTCACTGCACCATCCCAGCTCAGAACTTGGCTATATGCAAATTAGTCTGTTCCTGTCCCAGTGCATGATGGGAACAGGGCAAACCAAACTACCAAGCCAATTTTTATACTGGGAAGGAAACAAGCTTCCGAAGACCGGTTTCTGCCATTTCAGGCGTCGTCAGCCCGGCTTGCTTGAATCCTGATGGTGCAATGAGCAAGGGACTCACATCTGAGTATACCCTTCCACGCTTACGGTGGACAAAATGATTCAGAAAAGGGGGTGGTGATGAACAGAGTGCCTGAATTAAGCAGACCACTCTTACCCAGTCCAAAGATCAGGGCTTGATCCATCACCGTTTTTTAGCTCACTGCACCATCCCAACTCAGAACTTGGCTATATGCAAATTAGTCTGTTCCTGTCCCAGTGCATGATGGGAACAGGGCAAACCAAACTACCAAGCCAATTCTTATACTGGGAAGGAAACAAGCTTCCGGGGACCGGTTTCTGCCATTTCAGGCGTCGTCGGCCCGGCTTGCTTGAATCCTGATGGTGCAATGAGCAAGGGACTCACATCTGAGTATACCCTTCCACGCTTATGGTGGACAAAATGATTCAGAAAAGGGGGTGGTGATGAACAGAGTGCCTGAATTAAGCAGACCACTCTTACCCAGTCCAAAGATCAGGGCTTGATCCATCACCGTTTTTTGGCTCACTGCACCATCCCAGCTCAGAACTTGGCTATATGCAAATTAGTCTGTTCCTGTCCCAGTGCATGATGGGAACAGGGCAAACCAAACTACCAAGCCAATTCTTTTACTGGGAAGGAAAAAAGCTTCCGGGGACCGGTTTCTGCCATTTCAGGCGTCGTCGGCCCGGCTTGCTTGAATCCTGATGGTGCAATGAGCAAGGGACTCACATCTGAGTATACCCTTCCACGCTTATGGTGGACAAAATGATTCAGAAAAGGGGGTGGTGATGAACAGAGTGCCTGAATTAAGCAGACCACTCTTACCCAGTCCAAACATCAGGGCTTGATCCATCACCGTTTTTTAGCTCACTGCACCATCCCAGCTCAGAACTTGGCTATATGCAAATTAGTCTGTTCCTGTCCCAGTGCATGATGGGAACAGGGCAAACCAAACTACCAAGCCAATTCTGATACTGGGAAGGAAACAAGCTTCCGGGGACCGGTTTCTGCCATTTCAGGCGTCGTCGGCCCGGCTTGCTTGAATCCTGATGGTGCAATGAGCAAGGGACTCACATCTGAGTATACCCTTCCACGCTTATGGTGGACAAAATGATTCAGAAAAGGGGGTGGTGATGAACAGAGTGCCTGAATTAAGCAGACCACTCTTACCCAGTCCAAAGATCAGGGCTTGATCCATCACCGTTTTTTAGCTCACTGCACCATCCCAGCTCAGAACTTGGCTATATGCAAATTAGTCTGTTCCTGTCCCAGTGCATGATGGGAACAGGGCAAACCAAACTACCAAGCCAATTCTTATACTGGGAAGGAAACAAGCTTCCGGGGACCGGTTTCTGCCATTTCAGGCGTCGTCGGCCCGGCTTGCTTGAATCCTGATGGTGCAATGAGCAAGGGACTCACATCTGAGTATACCCTTCCACGCTTATGGTGGACAAAATGATTCAGAAAAGGGGGTGGTGATGAACAGAGTGCCTGAATTAAGCAGACCACTCTTACCCAGTCCAAAGATCAGGGCTTGATCCATCACCGTTTTTTAGCTCACTGCACCATCCCAGCTCAGAACTTGGCTATATGCAAATTAGTCTGTTCCTGTCCCAGTGCATGATGGGAACAGGGCAAACCAAACTACCAAGCCAATTCTTATACTGGGAAGGAAACAAGCTTCCGGGGACCGGTTTCTGCCATTTCAGGCGTCGTCGGCCCGGCTTGCTTGAATCCTGATGGTGCAATGAGCAAGGGACTCACATCTGAGTATACCCTTCCACGCTTATGGTGGACAAAATGATTCAGAAAAGGGGGTGGTGATGAACAGAGTGCCTGAATTAAGCAGACCACTCTTACCCAGTCCAAAGATCAGGGCTTGATCCAGCACCGTTTTTTAGCTCACTGCACCATCCCAGCTCAGAACTTGGCTATATGCAAATTAGTCTGTTCCTGTCCCAGTGCATGATGGGAACAGGGCAAACCAAACTACCAAGCCAATTCTTATACTGGGAAGGAAACAAGCTTCCGGGGACCGGTTTCTGCCATTTCAGGCGTCGTCGGCCCGGCTTGCTTGAATCCTGATGGTGCAATGAGCAAGGGACTCACATCTGAGTATACCCTTCCACGCTTATGGTGGACAAAATGATTCAGAAAAGGGGGTGGTGATGAACAGAGTGCCTGAATTAAGCAGACCACTCTTACCCAGTCCAAAGATCAGGGCTTGATCCAGCACCGTTTTTTAGCTCACTGCACCATCCCAGCTCAGAACTTGGCTATATGCAAATTAGTCTGTTCCTGTCCCAGTGCATGATGGGAACAGGGCAAACCAAACTACCAAGCCAATTCTTATACTGGGAAGGAAACAAGCTTCCGGGGACCGGTTTCTGCCATTTCAGGCGTCGTCGGACCGGCTTGCTTGAATCCTGATGGTGCAATGAGCAAGGGACTCACATCTGAGTATACCCTTCCATGCTTATGGTGGACAAAATGATTCAGAAAAGGGGGTGGTGATGAACAGAGTGCCTGAATTAAGCAGACCACTCTTACCCAGTCTAAAGATCAGGGCTTGATCCATCACCGTTTTTTAGCTCACTGCACCATCCCAGCTCAGAACTTGGCTATATGCAAATTAGTCTGTTCCTGTCCCAGTGCATGATGGGAACAGGGCAAACCAAACTACCAAGCCAATTCTTATACTGGGAAGGAAACAAGCTTCCGGGGACCGGTTTCTGCCATTTCAGGCGTCGTCAGCCCGGCTTGCTTGAATCCTGATGGTGCAATGAGCAAGGGACTCACATCTGAGTATACCCTTCCACGCTTACGGTGGACAAAATGATTCAGAAAAGGGGGTGGTGATGAACAGAGTGCCTGAATTAAGCAGACCACTCTTACCCAGTCCAAAGATCAGGGCTTGATCCATCACCGTTTTTTAGCTCACTGCACCATCCCAACTCAGAACTTGGCTATATGCAAATTAGTCTGTTCCTGTCCCAGTGCATGATGGGAACAGGGCAAACCAAACTACCAAGCCAATTCTTATACTGGGAAGGAAACAAGCTTCCGGGGACCGGTTTCTGCCATTTCAGGCGTCGTCGGCCCGGCTTGCTTGAATCCTGATGGTGCAATGAGCAAGGGACTCACATCTGAGTATACCCTTCCACGCTTATGGTGGACAAAATGATTCAGAAAAGGGGGTGGTGATGAACAGAGTGCCTGAATTAAGCAGACCACTCTTACCCAGTCCAAAGATCAGGGCTTGATCCATCACCGTTTTTTGGCTCACTGCACCATCCCAGCTCAGAACTTGGCTATATGCAAATTAGTCTGTTCCTGTCCCAGTGCATGATGGGAACAGGGCAAACCAAACTACCAAGCCAATTCTTTTACTGGGAAGGAAAAAAGCTTCCGGGGACCGGTTTCTGCCATTTCAGGCGTCGTCGGCCCGGCTTGCTTGAATCCTGATGGTGCAATGAGCAAGGGACTCACATCTGAGTATACCCTTCCACGCTTATGGTGAACAAAATGATTCAGAAAAGGGGGTGGTGATGAACAGAGTGCCTGAATTAAGCAGACCACTCTTACCCAGTCCAAAGATCAGGGCTTGATCCATCACCGTTTTTTAGCTCACTGCACCATCCCAGCTCAGAACTTGGCTATATGCAAATTAGTCTGTTCCTGTCCCAGTGCATGATGCGAACAGGGCAAACCAAACTACCAAGCCAATTCTTATACTGGGAAGGAAACAAGCTTCCGGGGACCGGTTTCTGCCATTTCAGGCGTCGTCGGCCCGGCTTGCTTGAATCCTGATGGTGCAATGAGCAAGGGACTCACATCTGAGTATACCCTTCCACGCTTATGGTGGACAAAATGATTCTGAAAAGGGGGTGGTGATGAACAGAGTGCCTGAATTAAGCAGACCACTCTTACCCAGTCCAAAGATCAGGGCTTGATCCATCACCGTTTTTTAGCTCACTGCACCATCCCAGCTCAGAACTTGGCTATATGCAAATTAGTCTGTTCCTGTCCCAGTGCATGATGGGAACAGGGCAGACCAAACTACCAAGCCAATTCTTATACTGGAAAGGAAACAAGCTTCCGGGGACCGGTTTCTGCCATTTCAGGCGTCGTCGGCCCGGCTTGCTTGAATCCTGATGGTGCAATGAGCAAGGGACTCACATCTGAGTATACCCTTCCACGCTTATGGTGGACAAAATGATTCAGAAAAGGGGGTGGTGATGAACAGAGTGCCTGAATTAAGCAGACCACTCTTACCCAGTCCAAAGATCAGGGCTTGATCCATCATCGTTTTTTAGCTCACTGCACCATCCCAGCTCAGAACTTGGCTATATGCAAATTAGTCTGTGCCTGTCCCAGTGCATGATGGGAACAGGGCAAACCAAACTACCAAGCCAATTCTTATACTGGGAAGGAAACAAGCTTCCGGGGACCGGTTTCTGCCGTTTCAGGCGTCGTCGGCCCGGCTTGCTTGAATCCTGATGGTGCAATGAGCAAGGGACTCACATCTGAGTATACCCTTCCACGCTTATGGTGGACAAAATGATTCAGAAAAGGGGGTGGTGATGAACAGAGTGCCTGAATTAAGCAGACCACTCTTACCCAGTCCAAAGATCAGGGCTTGATCCATCACCGTTTTTTGGCTCACTGCACCATCCCAGCTCAGAACTTGGCTATATGCAAATTAGTCTGTTCCTGTCCCAGTGCATGATGGGAACAGGGCAAACCAAACTACCAAGCCAATTCTTATACTGGGAAGGAAACAAGCTTCCGGGGACCGGTTTCTGCCATTTCAGGCGTCGTCGGCCTGGCTTGCTTGAATAGTTTGTGGTAGTTTGGTCTGCCCTGTTCCCATGATGCACTGGGCCAGGGACAGACTAATTTGCATATAGCCAGGTTCTGAGCTGGGATGGGGCAGTGAGCTAAATAACGGTGATGGATCAAGCCCTGATCTTTGGACTGGGTAAGAGTGGTCTGCTTAATTCAGACACTCTGTTCATCACCACCCCCTTTTTTTCTGAATCGTTTTTGGCCACTATAGGTGTGGCAGGGTATACTCAGACATGAGTCCCTTGCTCACTGCTCCATCAGGATTCAAGCAAGCCGGGCCGACAAGGCTGAAATGCCAGAAACCGGTCCCCGGTAGCTTGTATCCTTTCTGGTGAAGAATTGGCTTGGTAGTTTGGTCTGCCCTGTTACCATGATGCACTGGTCCAGGGACAGACTAATTTGCATATAGCCAGGTTCTGAGCTGGTATGGGGCAGTGAGCTAAATAACGGTGATGGATCAAGCCCTGATCTTTGGACTGGGTAAGAGTGGTCTGCTTAATTCAGACACTCTGTTCATCACCACCCCCTTTTTTCTGAATCGTTTTTGGCCACTATAGGTGTGGCAGGGTATACTCAGACATGAGTCCCTTGCTCACTGCTCCATCAGGATTCAAGCAAGCCGGGCCGACGAGGCTGAAATGCCAGAAACCGGTCCCCGGTAGCTTGTATCCTTTCTGGTGAAGAATTGGCTTGGTAGTTTGGTCTGCCCTGTTCCCATGATGCACTGGGCCAGGGACAGACTAATTTGCATATAGCCAGGTTCTGAGCTGGGATGGGGCAGTGAGCTAAATAACGGTGATGGATCAAGCCCTGATCTTTGGACTGGGTAAGAGTGGTCTGCTTAATTCAGACACTCTGTTCATCACCACCCCCTTTTTTCTGAATCGTTTTTGGCCACTATAGGTGTGGCAGGGTATACTCAGACATGAGTCCCTTGCTCACTGCTCCATCAGGATTCAAGCAAGCCGGGCCGACGAGGCTGAAATGCCAGAAACCGGTCCCCGGTAGCTTGTATCCTTTCTGGTGAAGAATTGGCTTGGTAGTTTGGTCTGCCCTGTTCCCATGATGCACTGGGCCAGGGACAGACTAATTTGCATATAGCCAGGTTCTGAGCTGGGATGGGGCAGTGAGCTAAATAACGGTGATGGATCAAGCCCTGATCTTTGGACTGGGTAAGAGTAGTCTGCTTAATTCAGACACTCTGTTCATCACCACCCCCTTTTTCTGAATCGTTTTTGGCCACTATAGGTGTGGCAGGGTATACTCAGACATGAGTCCCTTGCTCACTGCTCCATCAGGATTCAAGCAAGCCAGGCCGACGAGGCTGAAATGCCGGAAACCGGTCCCCGGTAGCTTGTATCCTTTCTGGTGAAGAATTGGCTTGGTAGTTTGGTCTGCCCTGTTCCCATGATGCACTGGGCCAGGGACAGACTAATTTGCATATAGCCAGGTTCTGAGCTGGGATGGGGCAGTGAGCTAAATAACGGTGATGGATCAAGCCCTGATCTTTGGACTGGGTAAGAGTGGTCTGCTTAATTCAGACACTCTGTTCATCACCACCCCCTTTTTTCTGAATCGTTTTTGGCCACTATAGGTGTGGCAGGGTATACTCAGACATGAGTTCCTTGCTCACTGCTCCATTAGGATTCAAGCAAGCTGGGCCGACGAGGCTGAAATGCCAGAAACCGGTCCCCGGTAACTTGTATCCTTTCTGGTGAAGAATTGGCTTGGTAGTTTTGTCTGCCCTGTTCCCATGATGCACTGGGCCAGGGACAGACTAATTTGCATATAGCCAGGTTCTGAGCTGGGATGGGGCAGTGAGCTAAATAACGGTGATGGATCACGCCCTGATCTTTGGACTGGGTAAGAGTGGTCTGCTTAATTCAGACACTCTGTTCATCACCACCCCCTTTTTTCTGAATCGTTGATTGACATTGTGCGAGTTTTATTAAGGTTTATTTTTAGGCTGTTTTCCATGGCGTCTTTTTCCATTACGGTCAGAAGACGTTGAAGATCAATGTAGGTATGGCTAAGTAGCACTATGTCGTCCGCATACAGAAGATTGCTCAGAGTTTTCCCTCCTATCCTTGGTGAGTGGGAGTTACAAGCATCGAACATTCTCGGAAGATCCGCCATAAAGAGGTTAAACAGAATTGGCAAAGGCACACACCCTTGTTTGAATCCTTTGGTAGTTCGTACTTTCGAGGACAGGTGTGTGCCCCTGCCTAGTTTCATCTGCACCCAGGTGTCTGTATGGAGGAGCATCAGCATGTGTAGGGTCGGCTGCAGTAGACCCCATTGCGTCAGTTTCCCCCATAGTCTACTTTTCTCGATGTTATCGAATGCTGCACTGAAGTCGATATAGCATAAGTGAAGCGGGATCTTGGAAAACTTTGCTGCATTGATGATTAGTGAAATAGCAAGGATGTTATTTGCTGTTCCAGTTTTTTCTCGAAAGCCAGTCTGATTCAGTGGTATAATCCTCGCTCGAATGTTTCCCATGATATGCCCCTGAAGTCCTGGGCCGTGGATCTTGCTAATTTTTTTACTGGCAAGATAAAGCTCATCCAAGACTCTTTCCATCTGGCGACGCCTGCTGGTGCAACCTGCACAGAGGAGAACCCGCGCCTGGCAGTTTCATCAGGCCCGTCGCTGGCAGTCTTCCCCCTTCTTTCAGCCGCTGCGTCGTTAGGACTCATGGGCGCGCTTAAATCTGGTTCGCCCTTGGATCCCTGCCCGGCGAAGTTTCTATCTAGAATGGCGGAAGTTTTAAATCCTCTGGTCAACCCTCTTCTAAATCTATCACTGAGCCAGGGTCTGGTCCCACCAGCGTGGAAACAGGCTATGGTGATCCCCCTGCTGAAGAAGCCTGGCCTCGATCCTGAGGCGTTGGTCAATTATAGACCAATTTCTCTCTTGCCTGCCCTGATGAAAATTTTGGAGAAGCACATTCATACGGTGCTCTCCAATTTTCTGGAATTGCATGAGCTCCTGCATGCCTCCCAATCGGGCTTCCGCCCTAATCTCAGCACAGAGACAGCACTCCTGGAGGTGTCGGAAGACATCAAAGGAGTTCTGGACTCGGGAGGCAAGGCCATGCTGGTCATGTTGGTCCTCTCGGCGGCTTTTGACACCATCCCCCATGATGGCCTTCTCTCTAGACTCCACGAGATAGGCCTCAGAGGGACGGTGCTCAGCTGGTTTTCATCATTTCTAGCCGACCGCCGACAAACGGTCTGGGCCCCCCGGACTCTGCTGTGATGCCGCCACTGGGTGTTGGGGTCCCCCATGGCTCTATTTTGAGCCCGACCCTCTTTAACATCTTTATGACCCCTTTGGCGGCACTGGCGGAGTCTTTTGGGGCCCGGATCGTGTCCTATGCCGACGACACACAGCTCCTCTTCTCCTGCGAGAGGGGAGGAGATTTCAATGGAGAGAGCATCCGGGATTGCCTTGGGGCTGTCTTCAGATGGTTTCATCTGAGTGGCCTCAAGTGCAATTCTGAGAAGTCTGAGGTGCTCTTCTTTGGGTGTACGTCGGACCCTGACTGGCATGGCTGGTGGCCTATCAATATGTTTCCACCTTCCTCCCCATCTTTAGTTGCCAAGAATCTGGGGGTCAAGATGGACAAGGGCTTGACGATGAGAGCTCAGATTCTGGGGGTGACGGGCACCTGTTTCGGTCTCCTCAAGGTACTAAGGAAGTTTCTACCCCTTTTGTCGGAAGAACACCGGAAACTGACTGTGCAGGCTCTGATCGGGTCACGGCTGGACTATGCCAATGTCCTCTACCTGGGCCTGCCGGAGTATCTGCTACAGCGCCTCCAGGTGACGCAGAACGCTGCGGCAAGAGCCATTTATGGCTTAAATAGGCGAGCCAGTGTGGCGGGTCTCTTGCAGGCCTTACACTGGCTGCCTATCCGCAAGCGCATTATTTTCAAGACGCTGACTTTGGCCTATAAGGCCCTTCACTCTGGAGGCGCAAAGTACCTTCAAAGGAGACTGTCCTTTTATCACCCGGCCCGGGCTCTCAGATCGGAGTCACAGTTCCTGGCTGTGGTGCCACGCGTGGAAAGAGCTCGTATTGGAGGTCGCTCCTTTGGACTGCGGGCACCTCAGCTGTGGAACTCTCTGCCGCTGACACTCCGGGGCGCTACCAGCCTGTTGGCTTTTAGGAAGGGTCTAAAGACCTGGCTGTTTACTCTATAGGCCTTTCTTCCCCTTTTTATTACTGCATTCCCTTCTCTGTTTTTATTGACGTGTTATGTTATTCTGCCGTAGGTCTCGCTGTTAAAGCGCCGGGATACTCTTTTTGAGTCGCCGCGCGCTATATAAAAAGAAATTTAACATAACATAACATAACATAACATAATCAGATTAGACTCAGCCCAAAGCACGATCTCCTCTAGGATGGTGCTGGCAAAGTATTACACCTCGTTATCGAGAAGGGCTACTAAGCGGTAGTTGTTTGGGTCAACCTTATCTCCTTTTTTGTATATAGGAACAATCATCGACTCCCTACAGGATTTTGGGATTCTTCTTTCCTGCATTTGGCTATCTGCTTTTTGATTAAGCCTGTTTGCTAGATTCTCAAAGTCTCTGGGAGGTTGTTGTTTGTGCCTAAAGAGACTTGACCATGTGATTCTAGTATGTACTTTTCCCAGTTAGTCTCTATGGTCTTATTGGTCCTCGATTGAGCTCCTGGTTGCTCCATGTGCTCATTGAAGTGGCTGGAGAGGTATTTAACCCAGGTCTCTTCAGTGATGTGAGATCCTATTTCTTTGTGCAGCGGGCGCATGATCCCATTCACTGTTTTCCAGAAGCGGGCACTGTTGTTGGTATTTATATCATAAAGAAGTCTGGTCCAGAGCTCGTTTTCCCCATCTCTCTTGAAGCTCCACTTTGTTTGTTTGAGAGCTGCCCTATGATGTTTCAATTCTACTCGTAGGCGAATGTTGTTAGGGGATATTCTCAGCTTCCGTAGCATCAGGTTTACGGATCTTTTTAGTTTCTTTAGTTTTACTCTCTGTTCCTTCTTTAGATTGTTCATGCTGCACTCTTTGCGAAGATTGTCTTTTGGATTGACAGTGACTGCAAGTTTTTTTAGCAGTGTAACCGTAAAGTGATTCCAATAGGTGATATGCCCAGCTGCAGTTGATATTTGAGTATCGAACAGTTGGAGTGCCGCTTCGGCATTGGCGATCGAGTTTACTGGTGTGCATTTGATCCTTTTTTGATTCAGTAAGTGGATCAGCCCCATAGTTATATCTGGCCTGATTAGGTTTGGCGTGTTTGATGTTATCTGGCATTCCTGAGGGCGGTGGTCTCTGTCGCCCTTGTCACCCATTCTGAACCCCGAGATGCGTGGAAATAGCGCAAGGCTTACAAAAGTATAGTCCAGAATGGAACTCGTTGTAGTTGAGAAAAAGCATTTTGCTGGTGGAACAGGTTTCTCTCTGAGTTTCGGGAAATCATTTGTAAATGATAAAATATCCTGTTGGGACCATGGGACATGTACATATCATCCTGCTGGCACTTCTCTCATTGGACACAACCTTTCTACTTGTTCCGGTTCTTTTAATAAATTCTCAGTCATAGTATTTTTCGCTTGGGCTTCCTCCTTTTTCTTGGTCCATCTAGCTTTGCACTTGTCTTTATTTGTACTTTTCGTCCTGACACATTCATGTTTTCTAAATCTTTGTCAGAAAATTCAGCTCAGTAGGGTTTCTGTAATACTTTAGATTCTCCAATATCAATTCCCATCTCCAATCCCAAATTCATTAATTTTTCATTTAACATTTTTGTATTTCGAGTAATACTTCGACATATAAACAACAATTAATCCTCACTGAATCTATTTATTCTATCTAACCCCACATTTCCAGCAAGCAATTCTTCCAATTCGACCATTAATTTGAAAATATCCAATGCTTTTGGCTGTGATTTTGACTTTTCTATTTCTCGAGACCACCTCTCTATTTCTTCTGGGACACTACAGTAGCACTTCTTGTACCTGAGGATGTTTCCATTCTTACTTCTTTATGGCTTCCGGGAGTGTTTTTCCTGTGTGAACTACTTCCGGGTTTTCTTATAGGTAAATCCATTAGGGATACTACTGACTCGCACTCACTTGCTTGATCATTAATAATAAAGGTTTCCTTTCTAGGCTGTAGTACAGGTGTGGTCAGAACAGGAGTTTTAGGACAGATTTGTTTATCACTATACAAGGGAACAACAGGACCTATAATTACCGGTATAGTTAAAGCTTCAGGACTTGTATTCAACTGGGAAATGTTCTGAATTAATTCATTTCTCTGTTTATTTGTTGCCTCTCTTTCTCTTTCCTGTAAGACTTTTTCTAGTGAAGGCTCATGTACCACTTGTGGAACCAAAGGTGGTGTCTAGAACGGGGCTCTGGGGTTGGCTCTACTTGCTTCCTCATAGTAAGGTGGCGGATGTTTCCTTAATAAATCTTCTAGATAATCATCATATGAGTCACCACTAGTCATTAAATTCTTCCTTTTTTCTGTGCACTTGCTTCCTGATGGTTCTTCTGACATTAGTACGGGATATAATCCCAACATAGACTGTCTCCATTTATTCATTTGCTTATCTCTTGTCTCTTTAGGAAATCTAGGATAAAATGTACTCCAATTTCTGTCATTTCTGTGTCTATCTCGCTCAAAAGCCTCACTTTTTTCCATTCCTCTAATGCTTCGTACTGGGTCAATCTAGGTCTGGGATTTAATTAATTCATGCGTGTCCTCAGATTGTACAAAACTCTTCCATTAAAAGTACCATTTTCTGGAAATGCCAAAACACCATCATCTTTAGTGTACTCCATCAAGTTCTCTAACCACACACAAGTGTGATAGCCCCTTTCTACCATCATGTATGATGCAGGCTTATTTGGTGGTGGAATAATAATCCCTTCTCTAGTTTTAATTATTTTATCTTTCTTAAACATATTCTTAATTTTCCTAAAAAGTGACATTTTTCTTTTCTCTCGTACATGAAATGAGGGCTTCCTCTTATGTATTGTTCTTGCGCAAACCCTAACTACCTCCTATCCCGTCTATTTCCTATAACTGTTGGATCTAAATGCCACATATAATTTGCACTAATAAATTTAATATGTAGTTACATTCAATTGTTTACTAAATGCTCCACCAATACCAGCGCGTTTCTTATTTTCACGAACCAATCAGAGTTTAGTTTTCAAATTAATTTAGACCAATAAATGCGTGGCTTTTCTCATGAGACAAGTTCCCACGCTCCTGCACTCACCCCTCCTTTACAATTATTACCTCGGCTACACACCCGCTGTCTCAACCAATACCAGCGCGGCTCTTGGTGACTTCAGCGCAGTACTGCAACTGACTCTCTCCCTTGCAAGGTAATATGAAAATGTATTTATTTTCACTTTTAAATGCAATACTCATTAATTAACAACATAAAACATTCACCACTGTGCCTAAGTGACTGAATTCAAAGGAAAGAATGATTTCTTTCACTGCGAGTAAATCCCTTCCGCTTGCTCTTCATACACTGTGAGTAAATCCCTTCTGCTTACTCTTCACGCATGCATCAGAGAACCTGTTACTCCCTCAGGCTTACCCTTTCTAGGTGATATAAGGCAAGGTTTCACCAGCAAACTTCTTTGCTATCATTTATTCACACATTTATACAGAAGACCCTATTCAGTGCTTCAAGTTCTACCTAGCTTATACGCATTTAATTCCTTAGGCAAGTGACCTCACTGCAGTGTGGCTTCCATTTACCACCCGCTATTCTGCCCCCGGGGATTCCAAACAACATAGAACAATACAAACTCTTTTTTGGTAAATACATAAAATCAGTACAAATCAAATAATCAATACGCGACTTACTACCTATCTTAACTAAACCCTAGCCATCATGCTGCTACCAAAAGAATACTGATAGAGAACGGGCTCACCTGCACCGTTTACCATACTTACCTGGGCCCATAAACAGTACACACTTTGAACAGGTAAACCTACGCTTAATCAGGATTTAATTAACCTTTTAGGACCTATGCCATTGACTTACCAATCCTAGTCACCGAGTCCTAAGGGATCAAGGGAGTTAGCATAATAGGCAGTAAATAAACAGTTGCATTCATAAAATAATCACAAACTCGGGAAAGGTTTAAACACGTTATCTTCGGAATTTCTTAATTGTCATAGTCCATACCAATTCAATTAAAACTTGTTCAATTAGGAAGAAAATATTCCAAGCAAGATAATGTGAAAATATTGTGAGACTTTCCTCAAGCATTGAAACATAGGAAGGGTAAGAAAGGGAAACAGTACAATGACATACCCACACAAATTTTATATTTACCTAGAATGGTGTGAAAACCAACCCTGGCCATGGGCTGGGACAAAGGACAGGACTCCTGATAGTTCAGGTGCCAACAGGACCGGACAGGTGCGTACCAGAATCAGGACAAGTACGGACCAAATTGGATCAGGACAGGACCACCGCAGGTCAAGACCGGCACCCACATCTAAAGTGTAATACCAGCGTCACACCCTCTCTGCAATTAACAGTCAGACTCCGATTGGGTTATTGACCTCCTTCCCAGAACCCTGATTGGGTGATCGAATCTTCAGACAGAGTGCTCCACCAGCACCTCTGCTCTCGATCGCCTACTGAGTACGTTGGGTCAGTGACAGGTCAGAAATTCGGACAAGTCGGACAATCTAACTAGCTAAGCCTTCCTTAGTCATACCATTTTCCAGGGCAGTGTACCACCCCCAATGTTGCAAGTTCATGTATTCCCTCAATTTGATTGGTCAAAAGCGAGGAGAGGTCATCACACCATTCCAGTTATGTGGTAATTTCATTCATATATTCAAATTTATGTTCCCTCCCATGATTTTATTTTCCCATGCACTTTTATTCCTCCCAACAATGGATGTTTCAACAACAAAATACAATGTATATGAAGACTGGTAAGTTGTCTTCCTTTTTGAGGGTAAAAGTTCATTTTCCCAGGTGCATTGCAGGCAAGACTGTCACTGGCACGGTTTCAATGCCATGGCTTGTGGACGCGAGCAAATTCAGCACATGTGCGTTGAGAGTCTCAAAATGGTGTTCAGCAATGACACATCAGGCCCAAATGCAAGCTAGTAACAAAGTCAAAGAGAAACAATTTTAGAACAAAGAATAAATGAATGCACTGTACACCACTTATCTCTACTCTATTCCCCTTACTTTATTTTAACTCTAGCGTAATGATTTAGGCAGAACAAACAGGGTTTACTACGAGCAGCAGTGCAAGCATCCGCATGTGAAACATAAAGTAGCCATCTTTAGTTCTAGTGCGCAGAAGCAAAGATTTCCCACCAAAGCAGAAAATATGTCATGTCACGTGAGTGTGACAGACGCATGCGCAGAAAAGTTACCACGTTGCGGCAGCCATATTAGGTCACTCAAGTTACTGTTAGTAAAAGCACATTGACAAGCTACTCCTAGATACTAGAAATGTTGTGTGTTGCAATATTAGTAATACAAAACATGTTTATTAATGCATTATGTGTTATTGAATTTGATGCAAGTCTCTTTACGTGCGAAACCTTGCTCCATCAGCGGGACAGGTAGTGATGCCCCACCGACCAGACACTTGTTTTCAACTGTATCTATTTGTAGTGGGCTAGGCTGCCTTCCTTGGATGCCCTAAGCTTGGGACAGCTTATTAGGAAGGCTTCCATGCGGGCCAGTGCCTGTCTGCTGATACCGAATTCCAGTCTGATTTGTGCCGATGACTTGTAATTGGGAAGCTGGAAGATCGTTTTGTAAATTTTTGCAACTATTTTGTCTAGTTGCCCCCTGTCCCGCCCTTTTAGTACCTTACACCCATAGGTTAGGCTTGAGATAATCTTTGCCTGGACCACCTGAAGGATTTGAGCGAATGTTTGACCGTTTAATGTTGGGGGGGAGTTGGGGAACGATAATCCTGATCTTGAATCAACAGAACCAGTCAGGGCCGGTATGCATGGGTCTATTTGCACCCCACTGGCTGCTTCATCTGGTGACTCTATTGCTCCAATCAAAGACTCTCAAGTGATTCCTGTCTAGGTGTACAAACCATAAGCCAAGCCAGGGATATTAGCAACTTGGCAGGGGACAAACACATGACGATTTCTCCGGAGGTCTTGTCACTTAAAGACACATGCACTAACCTGACCTATTGGAATGTAGCTGGCCTGAGTACAAAATGGTCGATCCAATTTGAACCAATTACATCTCACGTTTTGATGTTGTGATACTACAGGAAACTTGTCACACTAAGCAGACCCTCCAGCATTTCGCGATTTCGCGATTTGCAAAATAATCGCGAAATCAGCAGAGGAGCGCGATTCCCGCGATATTTACCCTTTTGGCCGCGAAAAAGGTCTCCGGCAGACAGCAAAAGAAATGATAACATCCTATTGGCTGTACGCGCATATCGCATACGTCACTACGTGGCTCCTACACTGTAATACTTGCCTGCTTCTTACTGCGGCCGGCCGGCATTAGGCAATCATTTCCTTGTTCCTTCTTTTCACCGAACTTTTCACGAGCTAAAGCTTTTCACAAAAACACCATTGTGTATCCCGCACATAATCAGCGTGTGCACCAGTGAACGGAATAGAACCTAAAATTCAACAATGCGAGGTGCACAGCTCGGCAAATCGAGAGAAGGAAAGCAGGACACGTTTGGAAGCGACAGGCAGCAGAGCACGCGCCCTCCCTTCACTTACGAAGGGCAGGATTAGGATGCGGCTGAATCCACGGTGAGCTAAGACAGCCACTTCTTCATCCCTTTTTTATGGATCCATCACTCTGCCTATCATGGTTCCCGGTAGTATCCGTGCCTGCACTTGCGCGCACACTATCTTTCCCTTGCACTCACACTTTATTGCATAGCGCGCACGTCTCTGCTTCCTGCAAAATTAAGACTTTTTGCTGCCCGCAGCCTCCTAAAATACGAGTGCTGTGAAAAGAATGAAAGGTATTTTTCTTGGGGCTGAAATGCAGGGAGAAAGTCTTGTGAGTTTACAAGGCGTGGGGAAAGCGTTCGAAAACGGTCGACATTCCCTGCCATGGGCCTGTGGAATGTCATAACAGAACCCTGAGCAGCCGGAAGTTAAACATCCCATTCGTGTAGGGAAAGATTAATCAGGAGTTGAGAAGCATTCAGGTGCACGTCCAGAAATGTTTGTTTTATATGGCAATACGTCTGCACGATTTGTGTTTGTTTGTCGTTATTGAAGAGAGTCTGGTTCGGCTTAGCAAGCAATTTCTGCAAATCTGTCCAAAGTTTTCAGCTGTTTAAAAGTGCCCCAAAATAAAATGTAGTGGGATACCGGCGCAAATACTTTATTTCACAGAGTTTCCCGTTTGTTTTTCCTCCAATATGAGAGCATGTATCACCCATTAGTTCACCACAACAGCACAGAGAGAAATAAAGGGGAAAGGCACAGAAGAGGATCAGAGTATTGTAAGTAGTGATAAGGTAACAAGGTTAAGGAAGATGGGGGTACAAAGACAAGGGAAAAGAAAATAATCAAAGAAAAAGCAACAGAGAAATGAGAAAGAGAAGCAAAGACTGGAGAGAGGCATGGAGAAAGTGAAAGCAGAAAGTGGTAGGAGAGATGAGGGAAAAAGAAGGGGTGAAGGAACACAATGGAGAGAAATATGTGATTGATTTATTCTTGGTACTAAATGACACAACATATATGAGTGACCTTTAAACTGTGGAAAGGGCGTAACCACACTAACAACAAACATATCAATGTAGTGTTTACAACTAGCTGTGAGTCATGCATTTCAATCTACTGTGTAAACGGGGTTCTTTTCAGAGAGCTGGATTTCACCCTGTAGGTCAGCATTTGAGGCGCCTCAGGTGACACAGCCCTCTAGAGGCAGTGGCGCTTCCCCGCCGTCCAATTTCTGCTTCCTTCTGGCCAAGCGACGTTTGTATTACAAATTCCCATTTCGATTAATGAGAGAGCAAGTCAGTTTCCAGCCATAGGAGCCTTCTGCGGCAGAATAACTATCAGAAGGGAGCGCTGGAGTGCAGACATATGCAGGTCATCAATTGCATGGCCACGTTGAGTTATATATGGATGAATGGACAGAAGCAGCAAAATACCATTTGGGGCAGCACACTATACTAAGTTCAGATTTTTAGCATAAGTGTTTTAAGCCAGGCCCTTAATTACATCGGCCACGCCCCAGTGAGCAACCCCCAGTTTTTCATCCTACTCAAAACCCTGCACACACCCCTCTGCTGTTACACAATTAATCACGTTGTAAATACCCCGCACCATGGTGCATCTTTTGCGCCGCCGCTGCGTCACAAAAGTGACGCAACGGCGGCGTAAAAGCAGCCCAAGGGGCTTGTAAATCTGCCCCAAAGTGTCTACATTGTAAAGAAACCAAATATACATAGCTTCATGTAGTTAAATAACTAAAAAAACGAAGATATCTGTGTTTGTTGTAGGAAAAATGGCCACATAAAATGCCGCAAAATTGCCGCTAAATGTCCATATTTGTGCCGCTAAATTTCCATTTTTGTGCCGCTAAATTTGCTAATCCATGCCGCTATATCCTGGGGGGTCTGACTAAGGCTATTGTATGGGATGTGTACAAAACCTTTGCTAAACCTACTACACGCTCAATGAGGGGTAGAGCAAAGGGTGGTTTGGTAACTATGGCTCAAATGTCTAAGCTTTTCAAGGTAATTTTAATCTCTGTAGTAACCCAGGCATTCAACTGTTATGGCTAGTGCTTCCTAAGAGGTTTAATTTCTTTATTTTCAATACCTATAATCCGGTTGTGGAGAAAGGTTGTCAAGTCAGGATTTTTTTTCATGCCATGGAAATCTTTTAGATAATGGCTGATCATATTCTGAATGAGTTTTAACTGATTATTGGAGGCAACTTTAATGCCAAGCTGAGTAATAATACAACGTGCAATGATCCTTTTCGTGTAAGCGATACTGCCTAAGTATGCCAGATGCAGATCAGAGAGGTGTGGTATTGCTACATAGTTTATCGTCCTTCAAACTTTAAAATCAGGGTGAAATTGTGGATGACTTCCAGGGAGAAGAACCCACCTTTATTGGTCGGGGCAATGGAACTGTTATTGATTACATCTTTATTTCTAATCGTTAGGCTGACCATGTTCACTTAGTGGGGCTTGTGGAAAGGGAGTTCAGCAATCATCACCCAAAGAAATAATACTTAGCTTACCTGCTGCCTCCCCTCCAACCACTTCTAAATGTGTACCTGACATCACCTCTAAGGACAATAGTCTTCTTCTAAGATGACAATCAGGAAATATTACTACCTTTTGGCAACCATAGTAAGGAGCTATCCTTGCTGCTACAGTCCAGCATCATTGTTAGACTCGGTCGTAAATTTGCTGGGTCGAATCATCTTAAGCGGATGCCGGAGTATAGCGACTGGCACCTTCAGTAAGGCATAGTATGGATTTAGAGAAGGGTTAGGGACACAGGGCCAGTGTCTACATCTCAGCTTATAGTTTGGCAAATATACTATTGCCAAAAAGGGCAATTGCCAAAAATGTTTGATTGCATGAACCAGTCAAAACGTTGGCACATCCTTATTGAAACTGGCTTACCTCTTCCCTTGGTTGATTTTTATACTGTGGGACCTAAACTATGGTCAGGTACAGTATGAAGGCGGAATGCCCGGAGACTTTTTGATTGGTCACAGGTGTGTTTCACAGATGTGTTCTGGCACCAATCTTGTTTCTCTTACATATAAATGGACGGAACTCATTTCTTTCAATGACAGTCCCAGCTCTGCTCTATCCAGATGATATGGTTTTGTTAGCCCACATGCCTTGTGGTTTATGGTGCCTTATAAAGAACGTTCAACTTAATATATATAAAACCCACTATATGGTGTGTGTGAAGAAAAACGAATAAGTTAGACCTAGGCAGAAACATTTCAAGGGTTTCTGAATTCCTTTACCATGAATGACCTTTGATTTCCACAGTAGATTTTTGCCCTGTATCACCAACCGCTGCCTTCATTTTAATCAGTACCTAGGTGGCTTATTTGATGTGTATTGAAAAGTCAGTGGCAAATCTGTACTACCCCTTTTAGAAATGTACAAATTGAAATGTATACCGGTTATGGCTTAGGAGGTTGGAATATAGCTTTTATGCGATTGTACCAAGCTACAGCAGGAGGAAAACCTTTTCTGTTGGTGTCTATTGGGATTAGGACCCAGCAGCGCACAGTATTTTCTTCATAAGGAGCCTGGCTTCACCTGTGTGCTAGATCAGGTAGATCTATCACACAGAGGTCCACCTCTGGATTTCTGTGTGGAGTAATGAGAAAGGGCATTCAACCATGAAGTTGTAGTCAACTGTTTTGCTTACGACTCTGCTCCTAGGATCGCATCGCTAAATGATGTCAAGAAAACTGCTGAAACTTTGGGCAGACCAGATCTATTTACCTCACTGTAGTCCATTAGCAGTAGGGAGGGTGATAGAGGCTTGCTGCATATAATAGAGAAAAACAGGTAGTTCTGCAAGGCAACTGTTTCTGCAACTTATTCAAACGAGTATGATTGTGGTGCTCCACCCATCATCGTTGTTGGCCTTCGTTACCCATGATTGTCTTCCCAGCTTTGTTGTTAACAGGTCTTTCGGGCTTACTGTATCTTCCAGAAAGTTTCCCTGTTATGAAGTAGCCAGCTGACAAGGACTTGTCAATTGACTGCAGCAGACCAACCAAAAACCAGCCATCAAACATCTGAGAAACGTGAATGCAACAGAACCTGACAACATTCCTGCAGAGACACTGCAGGCAGACATTGACACATCAGTAGACATGCTTTACTCCATGTTTGGAAGGATCTGGGAAGAGAAAAATGTGCCATCAGAGTGGAAGGAGGGATATGTGACGAAGATTCCCAAGAAATGTGACATGAATAACTGTACAAACTACAGAAGGAAACAATTATATCATTCCCACGCAAAGATTTCAACAGATTCATCCTGAACAGAATGAAGGAACAAGTCAATGCTCAGGTGTGACACCAGCAAGCTGGTGTCTGCAAATATAGATCCTGCACAGACAAGATTGCAACACTACACATCATCGTTGAGCAGTCAATGGAATGGAACTTCCTCCTCTATGTCAACTTCATCAAATATGAGAAGGCATTCAACAGCATAGACAGAGAGACCCTTTGGAAACTCCTCTGCCACTACTGTGTGCCAAATAAACTCATAAGCATCATCAAGAACTCCTATGAGGGAATGACCTGCAAGATAGTCCATGGAGGACAACTCACTGAAGCCTTCGAAGTGAGGACCAGAGTCAGGCAGGGTTGTTTGCTCTTGCCTTTTCTATCAATGCTGACCATAGACTGAATCATGAAGACATCCACAGCAAGGAGAAGAAATGGGGTCCAGTAGACACCTTGGACACCGCTCAACAACATGGACTTTGTAGGCAACCTGGCCCTATTCGCCTATACTCATCTGCAGTTGCAAGAGAAGACCGGCAATCAGGCAGCCAAATCAGCACAACTTGGCCTTAACATCCATAAGGGCAAACCAAGATCCTGAAGACTAACACATCCAGCCCAACTGCAATCACTCTTGCAGGCGATGCACTGGAAGAGGTTGAGATCTTCACCTACCTTATCAGTGTCATAGACAAGCAGGATGGCACAGGCATCAATGTCAAGTCAAGAATCAGCAAAACAATGGTGGCCTTCATTAAGATAAAGATTTGAAGCTCCAAGGACCTAATAATTCAAACCAAGATCAGGCTTTTCAACACCAATGTAAAACGGGTCCTTCTGTAGGGAGCAGAAACTTGGAGGACAACTGTGACCACAACCAACAAAAGTCCTGACCTTCATCAACAAATTTATGAGGAAAATCTTCCACATCCACTGGACAAACACAATCATAAACAACGGCCTATGGCAGCAGATTTTCCAACTTCCTGCTTATGAAGAAATCATGAAAAGACACTAGGGCTAGATAGGTCACACCCTCCACAAGCCCACATAAAAACACCACGAGGCAAGCCCTCATGTGGAACCCTCAAGGGAAAAGAAACACCTAGCGCTTATGCCTTGAGGCTGACTGCAAGGAGTTGGGTTACATCTGAGTCATACTGAAAGAAAAGCTCGGAACAGAGATGGCTGGACAGTCCTGGGGTAAGGTCTATACCCCAGGAGCGGTAGTAGACGTATGTAAATATGGTCATGGGGCCATATCTAGCAGTGTCAAATAATGTGTAGGAAAGGGGTCTTCTGTCAAAATTTCGCTTAGGCACCATCAGAAGTTACCTGGACTTTCCCCCGGGCCAATATAATTCTTATTTTATTTTGCTCTTCCATGTTTCGAATCCTCCCTTCAAATGCTAGTAAATGTGTTCTTTTTCTGTGTAAATCTCATCAGTCTTTTAGATATAAAAATTTTGTGTCAGCTCTTCAGTTTGTGTTTTATCAATACATACCAGAGTTTGTATTCTATCTAAGCCATTTGTATGTCATGTGTGTGGGAGGATTTCTAAAAAATGCTGATCATTGGCAAAAATCCATTGACTTTTAGAAATGATTGATTGATTTATCCATGTGGCAGTGTACTTTCGAGAAGTGTTCTGAACTGGGGTGGCAGAGTGGGCTAAAGAACTGTGATGGATTAAACCCATATCTGTGGACTGGGTGTGAGTGTTTGATTGGTTCAGATGCTCCGTCCATCACCACCCCCTTTTGTACCACTTTGTTCGCCATAAGTTGGCAGGGTATGCTCAGACGTGATTCCCTTGTTCACTTTGCCACTGGATTCAAGCAAGCCGGGCTGAAGACGGCTGAAATGCCAGAAACCGGATCTTGGAAGCTTGTTTCCGGTCCAGGGAAGGGGTGGCTTGGCAGTTCGGGCTGGGCTGTTCCCATGAGGCACAGGGTCAGACTGATTTGCATATGGCCATGCCGGAACTGGGGTGGCAGAGTGGGCCAAAGAACGGTGATGGATTAAACCCAGATCTGTTGACAAGGTGTGAGTGTTTGATTGGTTCAGATGCTTCGTTCATCACCACCCCCTTTTGTACCACTTTGTTTGCCATAAGTTGGCAGGGTATGCTCAGACGTGAGTCCCTTGCTCACTTTGCCACTGGATTCAAGCAAGCCGGGCTGATACGGCTGAAATGCCAGAAACCGGTCCTCGGAAGCTTGTTTCCGGTCCAGGGAAAGCATGGCTTGGCAGTTCGGGCTGAACTCTTCCCATTAGGCACAGGGTCAGACTGATTTGCATATGGCCTGAACTGGGGTGGCAAAGTGGGCTAAAGCACGGTGATGGACTAAATTCAGATCTGTTGACTGGGTGTGAGTGTTTTATTGGTTCAGATGCTCCGTCCATCACCACCCCCTTTTGTACCGAGAAGTGTTCTTCAGTCAAAAATAACAACAGGAACGTCAAAGCTCAGACATTTTTGAAGTGACTATAAAGTAACATCGCAGGCATATTTGCATCTTATTACATACACACTTTCTTTTGACTTGTCAGTGAAACTTGATACACACGAGTTGGATGGTACTGCTTTCTCACGTCAAGCACAGTGACAGACAGCTGCTGAAGTTAGTCAGCACATGCTTGTGTGTTCAAACAGAATCATGCTGGGAATCCTCGGAGTTCCCTTCGACCGATGAAGTACTGCAACATAAACGGTAGCTCTTCTTTCTGGAATGTAAAATGACTAGACCTTGGCCTATGCGCCTTTGGTCACTGTCTTGTCAATCGTGCATTTTTGGGAAGTAGACAGTTTCAGCCTTTCTTGTAATTCAGAGCATCTCCTACAGTAAGCACCCGGTGAAGTAAGGCCAAAGTATACAGTGGCAGCAACACGTCGGCTGGCAAGGTTGGATATGGGTTCTAAACATGCCATAAATAGTATGTATGTGTGTATGTGAGTGCATGTATGGAAACCCTTTGTGGCAGAAATGAAAGTCATGATAAATATAGACACTAGACTACTCCTGGAGAAAGTGTTGCCTTGCGCCAGGGAAAGGCCAAATGCAGTGCTCAGGTCTTCCTCAAGAAGCCATCTCATGGAACATTCACTCCAGCCATTGCTGCCCCAGAATTACGCACGTGGAATTTGAAATGGAGGGTAGGTGGCGAATGATTGCTGTGCCCATCCGGGGAGGTGTTAGGCTCATGTGAAATGTATCTATAGGTCACTTACGAACGTCATTGTAATTCCACAGCTCTGAAGTATTTGAAGAGGCACTGAAATGCTCTATAAATGAATGTGTTCATATTTTAGCCCAGTCTCCACTAGCTTGACTCTCACAGGTAGCTGATAGGTAGCTAGCTGGTCCTCACACGGTCGATTTGTTGAAATCAATTAACCTTCTTAGGAGTCCCACTGATACTTGGTCCTTTTAAACCAACAAAGAAGAAATTGGCACAGAAGCTGAAATATAAAAGAACATCTTTATTAACCTCAAATGAGTGAGACTACGTCACACAGAAGCCTTAGCAACTGAATGAGGCAGTCTGAGGAGTACGGAAAATTGGGGCTTTATATATGCTTAGGGTTACATAGTAAGCATAAATGCAAGGGGCAGTCCTGGCTCATGTAAGCATGCAAAATTACTATGTTGGGCATACAAGATCTGCTTGCTCAACAAAGTGGGAGGAGAGTTACTTCTCCATACAGCAGCAAAAATAGCCTGACAGTTATACTAGGGAAGCAGGTGCATTCAACTAGCTAGGCCCTTCTGGGCATGTGAGAAAGTGGAGGATGCTGAATATAGTTTGTCTCTAGGCAGATTTCAAGAGCAGTTAACAGAAAGGTAGGGGAGAGCTCATGGCGAGCACATGGCAAACAAAATAGCTGCCAGAAATACAAAATGGCTTTCACAAAGCAGATAAGATAACTTCTAAATACAGGATGGCTTCAGCTAAATGCTAACCCATTGCTGTCAATTTACAACAGATTGTTTGAATGATTAACTGTTTTCTTTTCTTTTCTTTTTTTTACAGTGCTTACTTTCAGACTATGAGCATACAATGCCTGGAAACCAGATTAGTCATATATGCCTACCTGTTTAGTTGTGTAACTAACGGGGCTCCAATGCTCCACCCCCTCTTGCACTCCTTAGCCTGTACTTGTTTTAAGGATGTGTAACAGCATATTTGCAGAGCACGCTGAAAGATTAGTCCTGGGAATACATGAACATTACAATTTAATGCAATACAATGCAAATTATCCAACACGTCATATAGTCTCTTCAAAATAAAACAAAAAAGTGTATTTTTTAAGAGGCTTTTTACCTTAGTACATCAAAATTATTAATATATCACTCTGTTGGGTGGGATTTATTAAACGTGAAAATGTACTAGAAACATCCAACTGCCCTCTTACCCAATGAAATTAGGTAAGGTAAATTAGCTGTCATGTGTATCCTATATGTGGTCTAGATTTTTATTATGTTTTTTTCTAATTGTTTACACACATTTGCTTCAAAAATGTTCTCAAGGACAGAATTCCCCCCCCCCCCCTTCGAATCGACCTTATGTCAGGGCTCACTTGCTAAGTCAAACTCACCCCCACTTTTTACGCCTCACCACTTTGCCCAGCAAGTCATTTTACTGTGCTGTGTCACTAGGAAAGGGTTGGAATGTGCGATGTTTAAGGCAAGACGGTGCATTCCAGTCTTTTGCCCTGCACTGGCACACTAGGACTGCCTAGCACCAATGCAGGTCCCCCTGCACCATGCTGCAAGGTTGCCTGTGTTGCATGCCGGATTGTTTTTGTGCAAAAAGGGGAACCTTCCTGCACAAAAACAATCTTGAGAGGTGTTTTCCTCCTTCTGTATGTACTGCAGAATCCAGCACACATAGAAAAAATAAAAACTAGGAGAAATAATTATATTTCTCGCTGTTACGCCTGTCATCGGGAGGCATATCTTTTTGGAGAATTCCCAGGTTTACCTGTTCTTGTAACTTTAAAGAATGCGTCAAAATCCATGGATGTTGCATGGGAACACCCACATAACATCCATGGAAACCCCTTCATGGCACAGTTTAATGCAGCGTAGAGATTTGCGAGTTATGTAGCCCTTGTGTGGCTATATAACTTTCATTTTGCATTTGCGTCTCTCTTGCACCAAATTGCGTGGTGCAAGAGTGACACAAAGGGCCTTATAAATATGATTCTTAGTGTAGCGATTCTCCTCAGAATATCTTTTCTCCATAGAAAGTGTGTGGACCTGGACTGGTCTTGTATTTGTTAGACTGAAAACATGAGACACAATTAGTCATAGATCAGACCAGGCACTTGATGCAGGTGAACGCCTATTTGTTTCTTAATTTTCACTGATATCCACTGGCTCTATTGTGGGAGGTGAATTATGGCTGTAGAGCCTTGATATACAAAGCCCTTGTGAGGTTGCAAACCCTGTGATTCAAAAAACCTCACTGTTTGCAACCACAAAAGGGAAACAAATCTATGAATCAGAAATGTTTTCAGTCACAATTATATGAATATGTTTTGACATGGATTTTCCTTGATATCAAATAATTTGTGTCGGATGATGCACACCCTGAAATTAGGCCCTGCTAGCTTCGTGCATATAGCACATTTTCTGGGTTGCATTAGCCTCACATACACACATGCCAACTAGCACACCATTGGTCATATTTTGTGTACTTACTGCCACAACCAGATCCAGTCTCACTAAATGTATGACTGGTGCAAGATACTCTGGATAATACACAGGTTTCTCCTTCATATATAAGTTTAAACAACCACCTCACACTTTCGATGGCCCCTACTTAGGGTCGTTTTACCAATACTACACATAAAGTACATGTTGAAAATTGGATTGTTAGTAGCAATAAGGTCACTAACACAACCTAGGGCTCAGAACAGGTATTAGAATATTATTCCCTTGCTCAACCTTTGGTAGTTTAGCTGTGAGCACTCAGGCTTAACTTCAGAGAGAGGTATGTAATGCATTTAAAAACACCAATTCAGTAAATAATGAAGACACAACACACAATACAAATCCAACACTAATCTATATAAATAGGACATATTTTTATCTGACACCAAAACAAAACAAAAATCCAATGTAGGGAACAAGAAATATATATGTTTTTAAATTTAAGAAAGTCATAATTTCAAGCCAACGATGATAGAGCCCTGTGCGGCTACCCCTCACAGTAGACCTCAGTCAAAGATTTTAGCTTCTGACAGGGGGAAATGGGTGGCAGGCAGGTAAGGATGTCTGGCGGATCACCAACGCCCGCATGGCGGTGGCGATCCGCCAGACATCCTAATGGGCCCCTATATCTCCAAAATTCAATATGGCTGAAGTCTCAGCAGAGATGCTAGAGCTGGCTAAACCAACCTCCAGGGTGGCTCATCTCCATAATCTGCCCCCTCTGGCATTTACACATCCTTTCCTTAAGCCCGCCATTTAGCTTGGTTCAGAGGGGATGAGCATAGATAGACCTGGCTTTCTCTGTCTGTCCCCCATGGCCTTTGAAGCTCATGGTTCACAATCTCTTCCCATTGCTCTGGCATTCCTATGTCACAGAACCATCCCCTCTCAGAATGTCTCTTCACCCCAGGTGCACTAATCACTTCATAAAAGCAGCCTGGCTAATCCACTCAACTCTGGCTAATCAGGGCAGATCACAGGAAGGCTGAATTTTGGCCTACAGACAAAAAAAGTCTTATTACTTCCTTTCTGAACATTTTAGAATAAATTTAACAACATCATGTTGTTAGACTTATTAATACAATTCCCTAAGTCCTTGAGAGATATTTTTTGTAATTCCTAGTGGGAGTTATAAATCAATAACTTCCTGACATGTTAACCTATGTGGCTGGGGATCTGCACTGGGAAAAATGAACTTGAACATTTCTCCAACACCAGGGCTTATAAAAACATCTTTTATAAGGACCCTGCCTAAATTTACAGGACCCTCCACCCCTGGGACATCTAAGGGAGACTTTATGGTGCTGAATATGTAAACACATTGCAGCTCCTCCCTCCACAATGCTCCTAGCTAAAAAGTTGATTTTGGGAAGCACTTTGCTACCATTAGGGAAGTGAAATGTGCAATTTCACTCTTCCCAGGGCATATAAAACCCTCCAAGGACCTCAATATAAGTACCTGACCCCTCCCCCTCAACCCCCCCACTCCAGAGAAAACTTGGCAAGTCCCTAATTTTCCCGAATATTGTAGTTTATTAATTTTTAAGGGACCCAAACAAGTTTTGGCACAATTTACATTTTAAAAGTAGTCTTGCTAACCTGTAGTGTACCCTAGTATATGTAGGTGTTTTCAGCATAGTACTGGCCCTGGACCTGGTTAGGCAGAGACCAGGGACAGTCAGTGTCAGTTACCACCAGTACCAGTCAGCAAAACATGGGGATGCACAGAGCACGGACGATTTTGCCATACTTCACAATAGTAAATTTGAGTTCACCCTTTACTGAAGACTTCACTATCACTGGAATTCAAATCAGCAGCACAATTGATTAGTTCATTCTATTAATAAACAGTTGCGGCAAAAAATGAAAAAATAAGGGGCAGGGTACATAAAGAGGGGAAGATCAATGAGTGAAGTATTACTATCAAAAATATCTGAGCAAAAATGCTATTAAAACTATTATGTCAAATAAAGTTTCTACAGTCATAAACAAAGGTACATTGTCCTTGTCGTCTACGTATCCCTCCTGTTTGCTGTCATTAACATCCAATTATGACCATGATAAAAGAATCTCAGTGATTTGTATCCAACTTATCTTTGCAATGATGCCACTTCAAACTCAGCATTGGAGATTCACTTTCTGAGTCTTAGCGCCGAGACGCCCACGGGCATTTGTTCGCATGTAATAAATATAAAATAAATAAATAAATAAATAAACTCAGGCCGTATCATGTTAGGTCTTGTAGAGCCTAAGATAGAGAGACCAAGGGAATACATATAGACAACAACCCACTAACAACACGGAGAGCAGAAATCGATTAAAGACTGTTATCCACTCACTAACATGAAAAGTTAACCAAAACTCACCCTCAGCGTAAATGCCTGATTAATTAGAGGCAGTTCAATTGATCTCAGATTCAACACTGTCATCGGAATCTCTATCTTGCAGCCATCTGTCAACTTCTATTGCAGCAAATAAATCAGCGGTCAACATGCAGCTATCCTAGTTGAGTTACTGAGGAATATAACGGATTTATGGAGCCAGCATGGCTCTCTCAAAGGAAACCAACTAGAACTAGTCCAGAAAAAATACTTCCTGAAATAGCCAATTGAGGACAAACCATCTGAATCATCTAAACAAACTTTTCAAAGAGGAAACCTGGATCCAGCAATGTCTTCTAGCCCAATGAGAGGTAAGTTCTCCTTTACACTCCATGAGCCTCTCATGGAGCCAGGACAAAAACTATCTTTATCTTACCAATGGAAAAATCGGGGGGGGGGAGCATAGCATTTGTAATAAATGAAACACCCATTAAAGTCACCAAGTTCCTTCCAGGCCTCCATCTTATATTCTCAAACAACTTATTGTGTGTACATTTCATGACCCTTACAGGGGTTTACAGGCTGGGTCTCTATAGGGATTTCAAATTTGTTTTGTGCCATCTGGGGAAAGGCAGGATCTTGCAGATCTATAAAACCTTGGTAGCAAGCTCACCCGACCTGATGGGTCGCCTGCGGGACAGGTGGGAGAAGTGGGTGGGAGAACAAGATGAAGCTAACTGGCAAGATCCTGCACCTCGGACTCTAGCTATATCAGTGAGACTGACTGATGCAATTCAAATATCTGCACCAGGCATCCATCATACCCCATTGAATGTGGAAAGGCAGAATCCGAGATACCGCTGCACGCTCCGGCGCCAAGCTTGTGAAGGTGGCTTCTATCATTCGTATGGCCTTGTCCACTAATACACAAGTTCTGGGCTGACATAATGAATACCCTCTCAATGGTGGTTGGGCCATGGAATGAGGCACACACTTTGAATCACATTGTTTAGCCTACTGGAGGATGTGGGGATCTTAGGGGAGATGAGATGTTGGTGGGACTGAGAACTGTTTGGCCAAAAGAGACATCACTAGGTAATGGAACTCTCCTGAAACCTCATTTGAGGCTTGGGTTAAGGAAATGTACTGCTGTGGCAAAATAGAAGAGGTGCTATAAATGGCCTGGGTCAGCCCACATACGTTTGAGACTATTTGAAGGAAATGGTGGACATACTTTAGCCTGGGGAGTCAATGATGTATTTCCAGGACCTGAACACTGGCATATAGATGGAGTGAAGGGGAACATGGCAGAGAAATGGATAGCACTGTGTACAAAGGAGAAACTGTATTTGGTTTTGTGTGTATTGGAAATAAATGGCGATAAAAATGTTTCTATACAAAAATTACACCATTCGGTAACTACGAATAACAAAAGACAAGTGAATGCGTGACCTGTTTAATATCCCCCTTACACTGGGAAATCCAGAAGACACTGGAACTCAACAAAAAATGCTTGCGCTCAACATCAATAAGATTTGTGAGAATGAGGAAGCTTACTTCACCAGCAGCAGAGGAAGGAACAAAAATATCATGCCCCATTAGGGAGACTCTACTTGATCTATACCTCACCCAGCATATTTGGACCTCAAGAAAACTAAGCTAGCCGAAAAACTTACATTATTTCAAGTCTTGACACCTAATCCACTTTGTGTCACTGTCTGGAAGGAATGCACAAATGACAACAGCAGAGACATTCACAGTCTTGTGACCCAGCATACTAGTAGAAGACACAAATGGTTAGGGCAAGAAAATGCCAATGGTCTAAAAGTGACAATTTCAGAATTGTGATTTAAAATCCAACTTTACTGCTTATCATTTATTACATTTAATAATGTAACCCCATGATAGTAAATGAGAGAGGGCTTCACAACAGTGTAAAATGACTTTAGAGATGTTTGCAGCTAGGGCATCTAAATCCCCATCACCTATGTCCTTCACTTTAAACACAAGGCACTTCGCCCTATAAGTTTTTTTGGAGCCCACTTTCAAGGTCACATATATGTATTAATAAGGAAGGTTCAGGCCTGTCAAAAGGTTTATTTTGCCACATTGACATGGCAGTTTAAAATTGCACTACAGGCTGCAGTGGCAGGTCTGAGACATGTTTACAAGTCAACTCCTCTGGGTGGCATATTGAGTGCTGCAAGGCCACTAGTAGATGTGATTTCATTACAAGACCGGAGGCTACATTATGCATATTACTTTTATTGCAGCACCAAGCAGCCGCCTACATCATAAAGTAAACTTCTAAAATAGAACGTCATGAACCAGACAAAGGACAAGATCACTAGGCAATCTTCCTCTTTTAAATGCGGCTCCAAGCAGATAAGTTATTCCTTACTACTCTCTCTAACTTTCTCTGTTAATCCTTATAAAAATAATTCCAATAGATTTTATTTATATCTGATACATTTTACTATACATTCCTATTTCTTACGATTAACATTGATATTGTTAAATGTTTAATTATTTGTTATTGCCCTTTTCTTTCTCAATTCATATCGCCTTTTCTGTATGGTTAACTGCCTTTATTCCAATGTTTAACGATGTTCACTGATTGTCATAACTCGAATTATCAACCGCTTTTTTACTTGCCTATTTCCTCCCATTTTGACCTTTCAAAATGTCTGGGCGATTTCTAATATCAGTCAAGTACCCTCTCGTTGGTGTCTTCCCCCCACCTTCCCTCTTGTTCTCTCGCTGTTCCGACCTCCAATTTATGGAGACCGGCGCCCCCTTTCCTCCCCTCCTAACCGCCTTGTTTACCTTTAATCGCGCTCGGGTCAGCGCTCGAGCTTCCCGCTCCCCTTCCGCCTCTGCGCTGCGCTCGACTCAGCGCTCGAACTCCACGGATCCCGAGGCTGCCTCACACCCACGGGACCTACGGCCGCTCCTTCTACCTCGGCCCTCGACCCTCTGCACTCTAGAGGAAAGACCCTTAGCAACACACACGCAACATCGTGTGGTTGCTCGGGTCATTTCCTCCTTTACCGGCTTTCACAGCCTTTCACAGCTGATCGCGCTCGTGAAATCGAGAACTGTGTACTTCGATCGGCTGTTTGTCAGTGCGTGGCAGTTGCTCTTCCCCCTAATACCTCCATTTAGCGTTTTTTGACCCATTTTAACTTGGGTTTATCCTCTTCTCGATCCTGTTCGTTTTTTCCCTGATAAAAAAAAAAAAAAGGGAGAGTTTTAGGTTTAGACCTTATTTTGCCTTTATATATATAAAAACAAAAAAAAAAGAGGAGACAACAATAGGAGCTCTTGAAATACCTTATATATTATAATATTTATTTGCCTTCTTTTAGTTAAAAAAAAAAAAATGTCTGATATGGACTCAGATGAAGGCATTACCCCCCTAAACAATATTGAAGATGAGTCAATTAGAAGTATGATTCATAGGGAAATGAGATCATGCATGTTTTCAACACTTGCTAGGGTTATGGCGTCAAAGAGGCCTCCTCCCTCCGGAGAAGATAAAGCCCTACCAATTGAAGATAAGCCTACTAATGGTGACGAAGTGATTGAAATTAGGGGTAAAAAATCCAGAAAGAGAAATAATATTGATTATACCCCATGGAGCACTACAACAGGTCTTAGTACCTCAAGCTTGGTGGGAGAGCCTCACTCCTCCGATGCTTCGGGTGTCCTCAGCGGCACAACATTTAAAGGTGTCCCTCGCGGCACAACGTTTAAAGGTGTCCCTCGCGCACAAATCATCCTAGTGCTCAAGATAACGATCTCGAATTCTTTCATGATGATTTTGACAATGATCATGATGACAATAATTCTGAATTCCCTGATGAGTACATCCTCGACCTGGACAAAGACAACCAGGAATTTGACTCACAATTATTTGATGATACTGCTCCTTCCTTTTCCAGAGATATTTTAGATCCTCTAGGTCAAGAGATGTTTTCCCCTCTTAACATTAGACATCCTCGCAGCTCAGAATGGTTTCCTCAAGATTATGTCAGTAAATTTATTGCGGAAGTGGCTTAGAAACCCTCTAGAAAGAGAAACCCGAAACCTCCTAAGAGCAGAATGCTCGAGACCATCTATTGAAGGCAAAGTTTGCAATACCCCAAACCTGGATCCCGAGCTCATTAAATATCTTTTTAAACTCAGAAGAGATCCCAGGAAAGGGATGGAGAGGTCCCTTAAAATTTGTCAGGATCGCCTCCTTGATGTCTTGGGCCCCCTGGCCAAGATTATTGATGCTGCAGAAGATAGCTATATTACTGGTTCCCCACTTGACACCGATACTATTCGCGGTTGGAGCCAAAGGGCTCTAGTTTTACTGGGCAATGCTAATGCTGGGCTCAACTCAGAGAGAAGAAGGGTTGTACTTTCTAAAATTAGCCCTAAATTAAGCGATCTGGCAGATAAAGAACCCTCCCTCAATCCTAAGGGTTTACTCTTTGGTGAAGATCTGATTAAAACATTGGGCAAATACGTTTCAACTTTCACCGCCCTAGATAAAGCCCACCAAAATATGAAACGTGTTTTCAACTCAAACAACCTTTTTGGCAGGGCTGGAAGAAGGGGCCAATCTTCCGACCGCTTTAATCGCAGGCCCTACCCCAGATCCAGAGGCTTCGGTGGAAGAGGATTTCAACCCTCCAATCAGGCTCAATTCTTCCCTTCAAGAGGAAGAGGTTTCCAGTCCAGAGGCTTCAGGGCAAGAGGAGCCACTAACGACACCAATCCTCAAAGTGAGTACTACAATTCCTTATTCTGCTCCCCTTTCTTCCCCAAAAGTAGGAGGCAGGTTAAAGTTTTTTGCCCAAAATTGGAAACTCATTACTCAAGATCCCTGAGTCCTAAATACCGTAAATGGGTTTACCATAGACTTTATAGAGATCCCTGTACAAACTTCACGTCCCAGGGAAATTCCCCTTACCTTGGCTCAAGAGAAGATAATAGAAGAGGAGATCTCCTCCATGCTTCTGAAAGGTGCAATTTTAGAAGTCCCTATGCATTTTCTGGGATTTATAAGTACACTCTTCCTTGTGGAGAAAAAGGACAAAGGTTGGAGACCTGTTATAAATTTGAGAGAGCTCAACAAATACCTTTTCTACAGACACTTCAAGATGGAAGGCATCCATCTTCTCAGAGATTTGTTACTAGAAGGAGATTGGCTGGTCAAGTTAGACCTAAAGGACGCCTATTTTACCATTCCTATGGCCAAAGATCATCAGCCATTCCTACAGTTCATTTGGAAGAATCGTCTATTCCAATTCCAAGCTTTTCCTTTCGGTCTATCATCAGCCCCTTGGTGTTTCACCAAAATAATGAGATCTGTTGTTTCTTCCCTGAGAGAGAAAGGTATTCGTATGATTATTTACTTAGACAACATCCTTATCATGTCGCAAGATTATTCCCAGATCCTTCAGGATCTCAATACTGCGATAGACCTCTTAGAAAATCTAGGCTTCATCGTAAACAAAGAAAAATCAATACTTTCTCTTTCGAAGTCCATGGAGTTCCTGGGCTTCACAATAGACACCTCAAATTGTCATCTTCTTCTTCCACCGAAGAAGATTTCCAAAATCAAGAAAGAGATAAAGCATGTTCTCAAACATCAGACTCTTTCACTAAGAGAACTAGGCAGACTCCTCGGTCTCCTTTCCTCTTCTATCCAAGCCATCTTTCCGGGACCACTGAATTATCGTGCCCTTCAGAGAATAAAAGCAAACGCCCTGAGATCAGGTTTGTGGTACGGAGATCGTGTCTCACTCAACCAGGAGGCCATAGTGGAACTGAACTGGTGGTTAGAGAACCTAGATGCTTGGAACGGGAGAGCAATATTTGGTTCTGCGCCGGACTTCATTCTGGAGTCCGATGCAAGTCTGCATGGCTGGGGTGCCTGTCTCCTAGATCAGAGCACTGGAGGAGTTTGGTCTCAGGAGGAATCCTTACATCACATAAATTTCCTGGAACTCACTGCAGGTCTTTACGCCTTGATGAGTTTCAAACACTCCTTTCAGGGCAGATCTGTTATTCTAAAAATGGACAACATGTCGGCAGTAGCTTATATAAATCGTCTAGGAGGTACCAAATCTGTGGACCTCTCGAATCTGGCCAGAAAACTATGGATGTTCTGCCTCGAACACAAGATTTCTCTGAAGGCGGAATATCTTCCTGGAAAATCCAACCTTTGTGCGGATTGGAACTCAAGATTCCTCTTAGATCACTCCGACTGGAAACTCAACTCCTCCGTTTTCATTTCCCTCAACATATATTGGGGTCCCTTCCAAGTAGATTTGTTCGCGAGCAGATTGACTTTTCAACTAAAGAGTTATTACAGCTGGATGCCCAATCCGGGCACTCTAGCAGTGAATGCATTTCTCCAGCCTTTCCCCCCTTCGCAATGATTCAGAGAGTCCTTCAGAAAGTGAGGCACCAACACGCCTCAATCGTTCTAATTACTCCCTTTTGGCCATCCCAGGCGTGGTTCCCTACTGCTCTGGAACTGGCCTACGATCTTCCCCTCCTACTCCCACCCTTGATAGATCTTCTTACAGACGTAGACGGTCACATTCACCCTCTTGTTCAAACAGGGAATTTGAACCTTCTTGCCTGGAGAGTGTCAGGAGATCCAACAATCTCGCAGGACTTTCGTCTACAGCTTCATCTCTCCTTGGAGAATCATGGGCCCCCGGTACACACTACCGATACAACAACATTTGGAAAACCTGGTTACGTTGGTGCTTGGAAAGGGACCTGGATCCCGTGGAGGCACCTGTTGTTAACATAGTTAATTTTCTTGGTGAACAATTTGATAGAGGTCTGAGTTACAGATCTATCAACTGTTATAGATCTGCTATCTCTGCTGGTCATTCCTTAATCAACGGTAAGACGGTAGGTAAAAATGTTATTATTTGTAGGATACTCAAAAGTATTAGACTTAGAATACCTCCTAGACCTAGATATCAATTTCTTTGGGATGTGAAATCAATTCTTGATCTTTTCTGTAGTTGGCCTGACAATACTGTTTTAAGCAGAAAATTCCTTTCTATCAAGCTAGCTACTCTTCTTTGCTTAATTTCTTGTCGTAGGGTCTCCGATGTTAAGGCTTTAGATATTTCATATAGATCTTATGATATGTTTGGTGTTAAATTTGAACTGCATAGAAGAACCAAGACTATGTCTGATTCTATCTTTTATCCTCGTTTTGATACTTGCAGTAAGATTTGTGTTGTTAATTGTATGAAAGAATACGATCTGAGAATGAACTCTCTCCGTCCTTCTGGTGTAAGTCAATTACTTATTTCCTTTGTTAAACCTCACAAGGGTGTTTCTTCTGTCTCTATTGCAAGATGGGTTAAATCTGTCATGAAACTTGCTGGTGTTGATCTGAGTATCTTCAAACCACACTCTATCAGAGGCGCGATGGCCAGTAAGTCTTTCTGGTCAGGTGGTAAGTTGGATGATATCCTCAAGGCTGCTGATTGGTCCAACTCCAGAACTTTTGCTCATCATTATTGTAAACCTGTTTCTCATATGTCTGATGTTGTTTTACATGGCTACCAACATGCATAATGTAGCCTCCGGTCTTGTAATGAAATTGCGATTCTCCTATTAACATGACCAGAGAATCTGGATTTCATTAAAGACACGGAGGCTATCATTATCCCCCCCACCCTTTCCCTGGGTGGTTGATTCTTCTACTGTTTTATTCTTCAATTTGTATATCTGATTCTGAATGTTTAAATTTCGCTTTAAACTTGTTTTTATCTCTTTCAGGTATACTACTTCATTTTATTGTTTATTTATAAAATTATTGACATCTCTTTTACCTTTTCAGATAACCTTTCATGACTTCGTGGTCTTGTTTCTGGATGTTCTGTTCATCTTTCTTCCCTCCTCAAGTTTAAAGCCTCGATTGAAGCCAAGTTTGAAGCCATGGTTCCTTTCCTTGTAGTTTATTGGACATTTCCTTACCTTACTTCTCACCACATTTAAAAGAGGAAGATTGCCTAGTGATCTTGTCCTTTGTCTGGTTCATGACGTTCTATTTTAGAAGTTTACTTTATGATGTAGGCGGCTGCTTGGTGCTGCAATAAAAGTAATATGCATAATGATAGCCTCCGTGTCTTTAATGAAATCCAGATTCTCTGGTCATGTTAATAGGAGAATCGCAATTTACATGCCGTGGGTATATGCAGTACTATTAACTAGGGACTTATGGGTACTTTAATGTGGCACACTGAGTGCTGCAGGACCACTAGTAGTATTTGATTTACAAGCCTTGGGTACATGTAATACCATTTCCTAAGGACGTATAAGTACATAGGAAAGGAGATATTTAGTCTGCACCTAGATGTACCAGTAATTGGTGGATCCAATATACTCTGTTCCTCTGTCCTGAACAGAGGTAACAATGCGTTAGTTACTTAAAGGCTTTGGACATTTCTGCAGTTCTAAAAGATTAACCATCAACATCAAAAAGTGAACATTTGGTACTCAACCCTAAATCAAATTTGAAGTTGACTTTTAATATCTGCTGTGCAGCATTCAACTGAGTGGCAAATTAACATGGGCTGGGCAAGTTTGTAAAAAGTGGACCCATCTTAAGCCATTATTGGAGCGGTTGTACATTTATCAGATAGATAGAACAAGTAATCAAATCCTATAAAATGAAAACCATGGCATCCAGCTCTTAATGTGTTAAGCTCTAGGGCAGAAGAACCCCAGGAAAGCAAGCGGCCAAGAATAATTTCCTACCATGCGTAATTAACCTTTGCCCAGGAACACAAACAATCACACTCAGAGTTAACGGGGCCAGCAGAAAAATCGAAGGTTTGACAGCCTTGAAAACTCTTCTGTATTGGGTCCGCTTGTGGGCCGATCCAAACTTTGCAGTCTACCAAAAAGCCATGCACGACCTATCCTCCAGCAAAATGCAGCTGTCTGCTGTGGTTTGTCAACATTGCTAATAACCACCACAAAAAAGACTGCGTGGACTACTGGACAAAACTGAGCTAAGGGCTAGATCGAACATTCACTCAATTAAGTAGCAGCATTTGATCTTCCGTGGGAGGCAGAATTTTGAGCAAAAGAGAAGGCTAGCAGTGATGGCACCTCTGCTAAGGTGGTGGAGCATTGCCTCACTGCTCTCAGAGCATGACAAAGAAAATTATAATAATGTAATTATTATCATTTTATTTTTCGCAGTTTGTAGGTTGTGTTAGGGTGGGTCGTCTATCACAAGGGAGAAGTGGTTGCCAGACTCCAAGTGTGCATGATGGTTTGGCCGACAGTCTTGGGCCTGCCAAACAGTCATGTGCACTTTGCATGTTCCCTACCAGGCTGTAATACATTCCTGGTGAGGAACATGCCCAAGCGCCCACTGCCTGTCTGAGTGCCGAACCACAACACTCACACCAATCACAAAGTTGCCTTTGCAGCGTTGTGATTGGCTTAGGGGAGCCTGGGTGTGCTTCCTGGTTCTGGCCGGAGCGGAGGGACAACGGAGGAGCGACACGGCGAGAAGGTAAGTGTTTTATTTTCATTTTGTATGCCCTGCCCCTCCACCCTTGTTCCCTGCCAGCTGCTACTGCAGGCTACTGTCAGATTTTCCAACAATAAAAATAGAAAATAGAGTATTTTTCTAAACATATCTGCATACAATATTACAGAAAATTCAAAAGGTCCCTGTACATAAAGTATACATGCTTCTGTGACAATGGCATAACGCAAAATGATATCGCCCCCATGCAGAATGGGATGTGGGACCCCCAATTCACCCAAATCTCACAGATATGCATTTGTTTTGGGTTGAAGGGAACCCATTGAAGGATTAGTGGCCCCCTGAAGGTATGCACATAGATACTGGAAGGGTACCCTTCCAGTACCAAACCTATATTAGACATGATGCAGACATGATTGTTTGGTGCAAAGGTGTGTGCATAGTGAAAGGCAACCTGATTCTGAGCCAGTGCTAGGGAGAAAGTAATGCAGCCCAATATTTTAGTAGGTAATCCACTTTCCTGTTCTCTCTCCCTTTCACACAATGCATCGCAGCATCTTTGAGTGCTGGGTTGGGATAAGTAATATTATCATCCACTAGGGTTCTCATTGGAATTATACATGTATACTTATATGAGCAAAGGCACAATTGCACAAAATAAATCATAATAGAATGTAGTTAGATAAAGCTATACACTGAAGTCTAATACAAACAATAAGACCAACCCGAGAATCATGTTTTATGTTATTCAATACATATATTCTTACATACATATGTAATATAAATAGTGTCTCCTATGAGATGTAACACAATACACTGGTGGAATAGACAAGGTATACAAAATAGGACAAAACAAGGCTTCCAAAATTATAACAAATGACCGACAATTATTCATATGTACCTCAATTAAACCACTTTCCCATCAGGACCATACAATGTAAGTAACACCTGAGACAGAAATAATTAAAAATCCATCTTAATAAAAGGTGATAGAGAAAAGTCCAAGAGTGAAAACTGTGGCATAGAGGTGAGCCTACCTGATGGAGGCAAAAGAAACCAAAAATGGTGCAACCCACCACACACGCTCAACTACATAAGAATATTTATGCAGGAAACCCAGGTGGGAAGTGTGCATAAAGAATATAAACAGCGAAAAGGAAGAATATGTAATTAAGTGCTATAGCAAGCCACCTAATAACAAGAAGGCACATAGATAATAGCCCAGCAAGGTCCAGCCTACACACTTAACCCTATGTAGAGGGATTCCTGTGTAAATTTATGTGATCTTTGTGCCAAGCTGTGTAAAAATCCACCACAGCCCGTTTGTTGGATAGAGGATTAGTCCTGAATAGAACTGAATCAAGAAGGCGGGCTGCAGCAGTCATCCTAACCCCGTATCACAGGATCCAGTCATGAGAAGCGAGGTGTCATGATCTTTGAAATAGGGACAGTGAATGAAAAAGAGGCTAGGGACTCAATAGCTCCCATCTATGGTGGCCAGGAGGGGGCAGAGCTAGCCCATTGCTACAGGGATGTGACGCTCTTTTATCAGTGGTAACAAGGCTGGATTGCCATGAGAAAAACATAAAAATCATAAAACATGTATGAAAATCACATTTAGGGATTATGAATTTGCCATTTTTACCAAATTACAAATAGCTAATTGCTAAATGCAAAAAATAGCACAAAAAAAAGCTATCACTGCAGAGGGTCTGAGGCTGTGTACGAGGCTGAGAGCAGGAGCTCAACATTCCACAGTGCAGAGACATGCACAAATACCAAGCATGGTATCCGAGGTGAATTCAAAGGAGGCCTGAGGATGGAAACGAAAATTAAAATTTAGTGAAAAAGATTTGAAGGTTCTAATACAAGAAGTGGACAAGAGCCACGATAAATTGTTGGGTAAGAATTCCGTCCATGTACCAGAGTAGGAGGAAAAGAAAATCTGGCTGGACATACAAGAAAAATCAGTGCAGTGGGCAGTCACAGAGCGCACCATTGAAGAAATTTGCAAGCTTTAGTATGACTTGCGGATAAGGGTAAATGAGAAGGTAGCATGCATGCTTGCTGATTTAAAGATTCCTTGGCATCTACCATCTACCCAACCTTTGTCATTGCCCCTTGAGGAATTGGTGTCAACCCTACTGCCTGAGTCCATCATTGGTGTCATCAACATCGACACCTCAGTCGCCCCCACCACCAGCCAAGGTAAGATGCATGCTTAAGTGCACTTGCCCCCTATAAGTCAAAAACTGCACTTTTAGCAAGGCCAGCAACATTTTAAAATCACACTCCGGTCCACTTCTCAGCAATGCATTATGGGATATGTAGTCAGGTACACAAGATGCAAAAAGAGTGGACAAATGTTATAAGCCTGGGTGCAGTTGAGTACCAAATGCAAGTGACCAATAAACACACTGTGTTTTGGTAAATCAAACCATTTTTATTTAAATTAAGAATGTCACAAAGCTGTACACACATCATACTGAAGTAGTTCTGTTACATTCACATATACACCAAAGCCTCAAGCTGAGGACAACGCTACACGAGAGCCAGAGGAAACCCAGGCACAGGGAGTGGAAGAACAAATAGTCACCACAATGCCAACAACACCTGCATCAACCACACACAGGTACACTGTGTCCCCACTACCAGAGTTTGAAGTAGAAGGCGATGACACCCAGCAAGAGCTGCAATCAATGCCAGTTGAGCAGGCACAGACCCAAAGTGAGCAGTCGCAATTGCAGGATAGCAACACCTATTGCAGGAGACACAGAGCAAGAGCACACAGTGCCTCTGAGGTAGGAGATGGCTCCTCTGTCTTTACCTGTCTGAAGGGCATTATGGAGAACGTTCAGAGCCTGCAATTAAGACATATATGGTTGATGCAAACCCAGCTAGTGTCTCTGAAAAGCAACATGGTGAACATGAAGCACCGCATCAGGGAGTTGACCAACACAGTTGCAGAAGGCCATAGGGAAAATCCTAAAAATCTCAGGGAAATGACAGACGCCATCAGAGACCTCCCAACGCAGACAAAGTCACCACCTATTGGGCCAATTGGATAGTTACACCAGGGCAATCAACCGTCTGAGCAATGCCACAGCTGTCCTGTCCAGACCTATTGTGGCCATGCAGGTGGACATGGCAAACTGCAGTTTAGAAGTTGCCAGGGGATTGCTGCAGGTCACCAGTGCTTTTGAACAATTACAGATAGCTACAAAAGCTGGGATAAGTGTACTGGTGCAGGAGACAGTGAGGAGGCCTCCAGCCTCAGCAGCATTACTGCCCCAGTGACTGAGACCAGATGGCAGATTGTGAGGCAAGGTACGGTGCCTGAGCCCTCATCAAGAGGAGCCAGTGTACACGCTGACTGTTCCAGTGCTGTGCATGCCCAACCAATGTAGATAAGGATTTGAGCAAGGTATGCCAATAGGTGTGGTAACCTGTTGAAAATCGTATGTTGTTGAACAAATTATTATACATGTAACATGAAAACAGATGTGTGTATACAGTTTGCCTGTGATTAGGGTGAATTAAACACAGTAGCAATTAAGTCATGAAGTTCATTGTCTCATCATCACTCACCCTAAAAATAATTACGTGTTATTTCTGCATGATGTTGTCTGCCATCTGCTGCCCTTGATTCGTCTCCAGGTTGACCTGTCCTACATGGTTCATCTTCCTCATCTCTGCCTGGATCAGATAGGTCCAATTGTATGCCTCTGGAAGTCAAAATGTTGTGCAGCATTGCACAAGTGGCCGAAATTTTACAGCATATCTCAGGCCTGATCTACAGTGCATCTCCACTTTTATGTAGGTTGCAGAACCTACTCTTCAGTAATCTGAAGGTCCTCTCTATCACATTGCATGTAGTCTTGTGCACAGTATTGTACTGCTGTTGAATTGAAGTAGTTGGATTTAGGTATGGGGTGAAAATGAAGGGGCGCACAGCATATTCACAGTCACCTATAGGGGGAAAAGGCATTATATTACTCACTGTAATGTGTCTCCATATCCAGATAGTTTACAGGACTGTGTCACATGCATTTACCTAGCAGGCATCATTCTCCAAATTCACCCCCAAGTAAATGTGCATGTATACCACTGTGTGTAAAGAAGAGCGAATCATGCGTACTACCTGGATATCGTGCCACAATGTCTGTGATTATATGTGAGGCATTGCATATGACTTGGATGTTCAATGAGTGATACGATTTCATGTTCCTGCAAACATGCTCATTGACTCAGGGGGGCATATATCTACATGTGTCCCATCAATGCACCCAATTACATAAGGGAATTAAGCTATCTTGTCAAATGTAATTTAGTTTTCTACAATTCCTATGGTGTAATGGGAAACCTGCTGTACTGGTGTATCCTCTGCAACATAGCGTCTGAGAGTCCATTGAAAAGATGCTTCAGAGCACCTTGTGACATCCCTCCTGCTCTGCTATTATCCCTTGGTAGCTCCCTGATGCTAGGAGGTGCAGTGAACATAGAACCTGATCACGTGTGGGTACGGCATTGGTCCTGTGTGTAAGATGATGCAGTAGTGGATACAGTTCAGCTATTAGGCTAAGATTATAGCTGAATATGATCTATATTTATCATATATTTCATCCTCTGTCTGCCCAAACAATGTGACGCACATTCTGAAAATGTGCTCCTGTCTCCTCCTCCTTCTCTGTGCTGCTGCTTGAATAGGTGTTCTCCTCGCTATGGCTTTGAACGCTGACATTGTGAAAAAATATGTGGCTCTCTGGGCCTGTTTAAATAGCTTGCACCTGGTTACCACCTGATTTGAATTGGTGGTATTTTACACGTGGAACATTGCACATTTGAAGTAATTGCAAATTGCAAAAGGTGCATAAATGTATTTTGCGATTACCTAATTGCCAATCGGAGTTTATGATTTTCATTTGGTTAACTTTTTAAGGAATCACTATTTTAGCGATCAACAAGGTTTGGCCTGCGAAGCTATTCAAGCATTCGGCAAGGTCGTTTTGCATTTCAAACGGACTAATTTTGCAATTCATACAGTTTGCATATATAAAATAGTTTCACACATGTACCCCATATTGCCTTTTTGTGGGACATGTATACAATGGAACAATTAAGCATAAAGAATGTCAGGCAAGACAAAATGCACACAAATGGAAATTGTGAGGCAGCCCTTTGCCTTGATGAATAGATACTCTTAGTGGGATATTCTCAAGAACGTGCGATAATCATCTCCAAAATAGGTCAACGCAATTTTTCATATCACCGTCTATCGTGGGAAAATAACACTGTGTTACAGTCGTATTCACAAAATGGCGGTAACATGCGATAGAATCCAGATAACGCGTCAAATGTCTGCAATAAAATTACAGTGACGGCGATAAAAATCCAAAGCTGAACGTGAAAAAAGTGGCGATGGGCCCAACCGCGATAAAAAAATCTGGGATAAGCTGCGACGGGCCTGCAATTCACACACGTCAGTCGGGAAAAATCACTATCAAAGCAGAAAAAAACACTAACAAAACCAAAACCACTGCGAAGCACAATGGAGGTAGCCGGAGCAAGTATAGAGGACAACCAGAACCCCACAAGCCCCACGGAGAACCATCCTGGGACCTCGGGGTCAGGGAAGGGCAAGGAGAAGAAGAAGAGGAAGGAGCCGTTCAGTCCGCAGGAAAACAGGATTCTGATAACAGAGGTGATGGAATACCATCAACTACTGTTTGTCACCTGTCATTGGTAAAAAAAAAATGGAATATGGCAGTGGACAAGGTGAATGCAGTTGGAGTGCTGAGAAGGACCATGGAAGAGGTCAAGAGGCGCTGGAAAGATGTCAAGCAAACTCAGCAACAACCAGAAGGCAGCAATGCAGACTGGAGGTTGGAGACCAGTGCCACAGGAGGAGCTGGATGAGATGGAGGAAATGGTGTCCACACTCATCAGTGTGGAGACGGTGGCAATAGTTGTGGGACAGGACACTGCTTGACATGACCTGACACAACAACAACAGGGTGATTAACGACCCGGGACTGGGTTAACGGAGGGAGATGGGCACAAAGGCACACTTGCACAATATTTATTTATTTATTTATTTATTTATTCAAAGTTTTATATAGCGCGAACAAGATCCTTACAGATATCAGAGCGCTTCACAAAGACAGGGTAGGGGCAATAGGAAAGAACAGAGAAAATGAGCAGTATAATAGTCGCTAACATGGTAGGATAATAATAACATACATAGCACATATCAATATACAATCAGGTAAACAAGTAGTATGAGACGGCGCAAGTCATTGATCCCACTACAGAGGTGTTCAGGTACACCTTGGGTGTGTGGATGGTTAACACCAATGTCTTAGTATAGAGAGAACCCTAAGTGGGGGCATCGGGAGAGCGAATCAGTAAAACAAAGTGTATGATATATTGGTCTGTAGTAAGAGAGTAGCGTAGGAGTGTCCCCATCAAGTAGAAGTATAGTGCCAAAGGACAGGTGAACAGTGATACAAAGCAGTGCAGAGTCTCTGATCCAGCACCTATAAGGTTCAGGAGATCTTGGCCAGAAGGATGGTTTTCACCTCTTTCTTGAAGAGTGCAGTGGAGGAGATAAGCCTAGTTTCAGGAGGGAGCGCATTCCAGATCCTGGGTGCCATTCCTGAGAAGGAGCGCTTGTATGTTTTCTCTTTCCGAAATCTAGAAGGTTTCAGGAGTAGATTTTTTGTACTTCTATTAGATCTAGAACCACCTGATATAGACAACTTTTGAGCGAGGTAGTTGGGTGCATTGTGGTGCACGGCCGCATGTGTCATAACTGCAATTTTTAGTTGTATTCTGGCTTCAAAAGGCAGCCATTTTAGAGACTTTAAGTCTGGGGTTATATGCGAATGTTTTCTTGAGCCAGTAATGAGTCTCGCGGCAGCGTTCAGGGAGGCTCTTAAGGGTGCTGTTGTGGATAGCGGGAGTCCGCTGAGGGCCACAATTCCGTAGTCTATTCTAGGGATGACTAAAGCTTGTACGGCAGTTTGGAAGTCTTCGGCAGGGAGGAAGGGTTTAATTTTCCTCAGTGTGTTGATTTGGAAATTAACTCCTTTTGTGGCTTTGCTAACGTGCTGCTGCATGTTGAGCTTGGCGTCGAGTGTGATGCCTAGGGATTTCGCCGAGTCCACGATGGTCGGTTGGACATTGAATGCTGTTAGGTTATTGAGCCAGGTTTGGGTGGTGGAGATTTTCGCCGGGGGTGAGATGAGTAGGAACTCAGTTTTCAGAGCATTTAGTTTGAGGTGATTATCGGCCAACCAAGATTGAGTGTTAATAAGCGTGGAATTCAGATGTTTGATATCTTCCGGGGATTGTAGCTTTAGGTAAAGTTGTGTGTCGTCAGCGTACATATGGAATTGGACATTGGAAGCTTGGAGCAAGGTGGCGAGCGGTTCCATGACGAGGTTGAACAGTGTGGGGGAGAGGGAGGATCCTTGTGGAACACCTAGGTCTGCAGGCACAGGTGTAGATAGCACATTGTCGATCTTGAACTTCTGAGACCGGTTGTGGAGGAAGGACGAGAACCATTTCAGAACAGTTCCCGATAGACCCATTCTAGTGCTTAGCAGCTCCAGCAAGTTCTCATGTTTGACCGTGTCAAATGCTGACGAGAGGTCAAGAAGGATGAGGAGGCAGGACTCATTGCGATCAAGAATTTGGAGGGCGTCATCAATTATGTGTGTCATAGCTGTTTCCGTGCTATGTTTCGCTCGGAAGCCTGATTGATGAGGGTTGAGGAGGTCAAATTGGTCAATGTGTTTTGTTAGTTGGAGTTGGACACATTTCTCCAGCAGTTTGGCCAGGGTGGGGATATTGGTGATGGGCCGGTAATTGTCTAGGTCAGACGGATCTGCTGTAGGTTTCTTGAGTATAGGTGTGACTTGCCCCACCTTGAGGGAGTCTGGAATGAGGCCTTGTTGTAGGGAGCTGTTGATGATTTTAGTCCAGAGAGGGAGGAGCAAGGGGATGAAGTCTTTTACAGCATTAGCAGGTAGAGGGTCTGTGAGGTGATTAGAGGGCTTCAAGGTGCAGAGCAGTTTGTGTATTGCTTCTTCCGAGTAGGTATCGAAGTACAGCCAGGATGCCTTGTTTTTAGGTTGAGTGTTAGACATTCTGGTGTGGTTGGGGAGTCGGCTCACATCCATGATGAGGTCATTTCTTATGTTGTCAGTCTTTAGCTTAAAGAAAGCAGAGAAGGCTTCACAGTGTGGGGTGTCGCTTGTTGTGCTGTTTGATTGTGAGGGTTGAGTCTTTGTTTGGGTCTTGATTAGTTCGAACAGCTTTCTTGGCCTGTTTTTTGCTTGGTCCAACTGACTGCTAAAGAAGTCCGACTTAGTGCGCTTTATTTTCCTGAAGTAGGCATTTCTCTTGTTCTTAAGCCTTTTGAGGTGCAGTGCTGAAGGGTCCGATCTCCAGGTGCGCTCTGCCATTCGCATAGTACGCCTGTCGTCATTGAGTCTATCGTCATACCAGGGGTTAGAAATTTTGGTGGAGACTCTCTTCAGTTGCAGTGGGGCGACTTCATTGACTATTGTATTCATAGAGTCAAGGTAGTGGTCGGTCAGTGATTGAACATCCGAGGCACCTGAAGGGGCAAGGAGGAGATTGCCGATGTGGGGAGGTAGGGTAGAGGGGTTAAGATTCTTCATGTCCCTTTTCCATGTTTTGCATTTGATTGGTTGAGCCGGGATAGGTTTAACTTTTTCATTGATAAAGAAGGTGATAATGTGGTGATCTGACCAGTCGCAGGGTTGGATCGCCTCCAGTTGTGTGGTGTTCTCTTTGGCAATGATGAGATCGAGTATCGAGCCTTTGTCGTGTGTTGGTCTATCGCATAATTGGATGAGGTCAAGCGCATTAAGGAAACTTTTCAGACTATTCACCACTGTGTCCTTCTGATCGTTCCAGTGGAGATTGAAGTCACCCAGGTAGACTTGGGTGATCTGCCGACCGGCATTGGAAGAGATCATGTCCATGAGTTGTTGGGTGAATATGAGATTGTCACCAGGCGGGTGATAGATGAGATGTAAAGCACAAACTTGTTTGCCCTCGCTGGTGATGTCGAGGCAGAGGAGTTCACAGGAGGAAAGGGAGGGGGAGGTGACTTGAGTAACGGAGAGGTTGCTCCTAAAAATGCATGCAATTCCCCCGCCCGTCTTGTCAGGCGACCTGTCCAACCTAATGATGTGATAGTTGGGGGGGACTAGTATGTCCATAATCGGGGTAGAGGCTTCAGAAAGCCACGTTTCCGTTAGAATGGCCAGGTCCAGATCCCTAGCTGAGACGAGATCAGCGATGTCGGAGGAGTGTCTCTGGGCCGATCTGCAAGTGAGTAAGATGCATTTGAGTTTGGGAGAGAGAAGGGTGGTCGAGCTTTCTAGTGTGAGGGGAACTTTTCTGAGGTTGTTAGGGACGGAGCCTCTGTTTTTGAGTGTTGGGAGCCTCACAGGGTTTGTAAGAATTATGGGTATGGGGATGTGTGTGTTGGATATGTGTTTTTTCGGACCTGGGCCATAAGAGCGTAGGAGAGAGCATAAGTCGCGGTCCGACAGTGGGTTGAGGACACGACGGGGGCGGTGATGATTATTGCGAACGGGGATAGTCGGCCAGCGCGGATGTCGTTGGAGGCGAGGGTATGTAGGGAGGGTGCGCCGTTTGTAGGGTAGAGGGACGGTGGGAGGTCGATTGGGCTGTGAGGAGAGAAGGTCTTTGATTGCGTGGACATCTTTTTTGATTTGTAGAATATCCTCTTTGACTTGTTGGAGGGTGGATAAAGTCAGGTCAGGAGGTGCATTGGGGATGGGGTTGGTGGTGAGAGTCATTGGTGAATGGTTGATTAGTGAGCTGGAAAGCAGGCAGGGTATCGAGGGGGGATATACTAGCGTTGTTGGAAGGTTCTGCGGCGCTAATGAGTGGGATGGCATTGAAAGTGTGGGCGTGTTTGTGGGCGAGGGGTGTGGGTGAGGTGGGTGAAGTAGGCGGTGGGTGGGAGGCATAGGTAGTGAGGTCAGTGGGAGACGGTGCCGGTGAGTAGAAGAGCGAGTGAAGGCTGAAGACAGTGGGGGAGACAGGAGGGTAGTGAGGGCTGAGAATAGGAGGTGGGAGAGAGGGGGATGCTAAGGTTGGGAAGGCGGTATGTTCTGTATGTTTTGTTGGGAGGGTGAGAGGGTCGTGGGTAGGAGTGGGGAGGGGGCTGGGGGTGGAGAGAATAGGAGGTGGGAGAGAGGGGGATGCTAAGGTAGGGCAGGCGGTATGTTTTGTTGGGAGGGTGAGAGTATCGTGGGTGGGAGTGGGGAGGGAGCTGGGGAGGGAGAGGCGTCTGCCGTGGGGGGGATGGGCGGGGGGGTGGATAACCTCCGAGCGGTGGTGTGTTCAGATGGTGGCGTGTTGTGGGTGGGAGTTGTTATGTCAGGGGGGAGAGGGATGGGGGGGTATGAGTGGGGGTAAAAGGGGTCATGTTAGAGGGGCGGCTAGTATATGAGGTGGAGAGATTTGTGACTGTGTTTGGGGAGTGTGGGGCGTTAACAGCAGGTGGGCCATTTTCTGGGGAGCCGGGGGTAGAGGTGTTGTAGGTGGGGGCTGCGTCGTCATCGGTGATAGTGCTGGTGGAATTCTGGGTGGAGCTCTGCAGCTTGGAGAGGTGCTCTTTGCACTTGGGGAACAAGTTATCTAGTAGTTCCAGGTTCTTGTCCGTGGATTGCATTAGGACAATCCCGTTATTGTAGATAGTAATGGTGGTTCTGCCATGGAAGAGTTGGGAAGGTGTGATAGAGAGAGTTATGCCATGAGCTGTTTTCCTGGTGGTGGAGACGGTGAGTAGGGTTAGAAACGCTTTTCTCCATTGGGCTGTGCGTGAGGTGTGGAAGATGATGTCAATGTTCAGGGCTCCATTGCCCGGTGAGAAGTAGGTGTCGGCAAAGGGTGTTTCCGGGTGCGACCTCAAGAAGTTATGTTTAAAGCGTTTGGCGGCTTTTTTGGTGAGAGTGGAAGGGTAGTTGATTCTATATGTGTGCTTACCGATGAGATCCATGTTAGGATGGCTGTAACGTTGGGTGTGGGAGAAAAGATGACAATAAGACTGTCAGTCGTTGGTTACAGGGCACAGGCGTGAGACTAGTGAGTAGCCAAAAGTATAAGAGGTGGCAGTCGATGCAATCCAGGGAAACAATGCGTAGGTGCAGCTTACACAATGTACAGTATAAGAGAGGTAGCAATCAGCTTACACCCTGTACAGTATATGAGAGGTAGCAACCAGTTAGGTGGAGCCAAATTACGAAGATGGTCAGAGCAGAGTAATGAGTAAATGAGCAGAGTAGTGCAGAATACAAGTGCAGGTCTAATACTGATAGAATATAGAGATAGGATCCAGATACAAAAATTTGCGTGAGTCAAAAACTCAAGAGTCGAAAATGACATTGGTTGCCAAACCAAAAAATATGAGGTAGCAATCTGTGCATTTACAAATGTTCAAAATACAGGTAAAAGTGGCACTGGTGAGGAACCAAAATATATGAAATAATATATGAAATAAACTGTGCATTACAAATGTTCAAAATACCGTTATAGGTATAGTACTGCAATGATATGCAAACACACTTTCATATATAAAATAGCAATCTGTACATTACAAGTGTTCAAAATAAAGCTAGGAGTGTGATACTGCTATGATGGCAAAACACTCTTTCACAAATGAGGTAGCAATCTGAGTCTTACAAAAGTTCAAAATAAAGCTAGGAGTGTAATACTGCAATAATAGGCAGACATTCTTTCCAATAGAGACTAGTCTAAAATGGCCGCCAAATAGATCAGATCAAGACAGTAGTCCTCTGTTTGCTGCTGTGCCGGCAGGGGAGATAGAGATATTAGTCCTCTGTCTGCTGCTATTACTTTAAGCACAGGGGAGGAGATTACACTTTCTGTTTAAGCAAGCAGAGCTCAAGGCTAGCTGGGAGGAATTCTTATCTCTGTGTGGGGGAGTTAAGCTGAGCTGAGGGGCCATGTGGACAACAGAGGTAGGGGGGATTTATTGCTACAGTTTTATGGCCCCAGCCATTTTGAACAAAGGAGTTAGATTTTTTAAAAAGAGAGCAGGCGGGTGGGAGAAGTAAATACCTTAAGTTTCTGTATGCCTGTAAAAATTGCCAGTAGAGTTTTACAAAAGCACTGCTTTAGTCCATGATTGGCTCAGTTCCACTTCGTAGAAGTATGAGGCTGTATGTACTGTATGTCCTTGATCTCAAATCGGGGCTCCCAGCCTGTATTAACCTGAAAAGCGGCTCAGCCGTTTGCCAGGTATCCACCGGTGTCGATGGGGGCAGGCTTCGGTCTTCTGTCGCCCCTTCAGCTCCTGCTAGAACTCCGGGAACACTTCACTCGCTTGCTCCTATTAAAGAGTTCTTTTTGAAGTTGAGCTGTGCTTAGCTCTCGCGGGTCCGCTTCGAGAGATGGTGACACCACTGTGTTTGCCAGCAGTCAGCGTCCCTCTCAGCCCTCCAGTCCGCTAGTGTTCCTCAGCTGCGGGGTGGCGGGAGAGGGGGGGGTTGCGTTGCCGTGTCCCGGTGCTCAGTGCCCTTTGCTGCCGTCGGGAGGTGGTCCCTGCTTCAGGTCGTGAGTGAGTGGGGAAGGGGTCCGGTGTTCCTCCCGCCTTGGTCCTGATACCAGCTGTCCGCTAGGCTTCCTCTAGACCGGGGCTCTAGTGCGGGGACCAATCCTCCAGTGCCTCCGTCGCGCTCGTCGTTCTCCAAGCAGGCTCTCTCAGCAGGAGGGTCGGCCCCGTCGTCCCGCTCCGCACCACTGTGTTGGGGCACCTCCTCAACCACCACAGACTGCCTGCCTCGCCTGCATCACCTCCACAGTGCCCGTCAGTGGCTGGCGTCCCGGCAGGCGGTCCCGACAGTCCTCAAGCCGTCAGCAGGGGGAAACCGGGGCGGGTGAGATGACTGATCCCGTGCCTGCCAGTGATCGGCGTTCGCAGCAGACAGCCCCGGCAGCCACGGCCGCGCCGGGGCACCCGACAGTATTGCCTCTCCGACGCCCACAGTCACCCGGTCCCCAGCCGCCACCAGCCTCCAGCAGCAACCGCAGCATACACTGTGGCACTCCCCCGTTGTCTTGTGCTCTGCCGATGCTCCGTAGTTAATCGCAAGGGTCCCAGCCGCCAGTGATCAAGAGGTAGATGTCTTTTCCGATGATGCTGACCAATCCAGTTACTTTAAAAAGCCAATATAGTTACTCGATAAAAATCCAGTTACTCGTAACTATTTTTCACGCAGGAGGATGGGTGCTATCCGGGATAAATCCCAACGAGGGAACCCGAGCCCTAGGAGCTCCGGATGAGCGCTCCTACCGGGCGGCCATCTTGGCTTGTGAAAATTAAATATAGCACAGTAGCACAATAGCACAATAAAGTATAGCACAGTGCACACCCACCATGACTCTGGATCATGTCCCTGATTCCCTTGGCACAATGCAGAACACATAGAAACAGCAAGTAGGCCCCTGTCAACAATGTGCCCAGAGAGGGCCCTTTCCACACATCACCAATTTCACAACCAACCCATGCACATGTGTAAAATCCATCAAACTGGTGTGTCTGTGAGTCACACTGACAATGAAATTGACACTGCATGAGGAGTAGCATGGGATGCAGTCAATATATCATAACATGTTGCACGCCACATCACTGAGGTGACAGAGTGTGGACCACATCCGTAAATGAGCAGGTCACACTCTGACACATCCACAAACAACCCCTGACATCAACAACACATCTGTGAACAAAAATGCCGCAGCCTCCCAACTCCCACCAAGAGCCCAATTTATCCAAGTATGCAACATCTCAGCACTGTATAAGCACAGAAGTCAAAGGCACACCGCCTGAACGGGATAAGGGGCAGCAAAATCAGAGCTGCAGGGGCGACTCTCCCAAAAAGCAGCACACACGCATAACATTTAGAGCACAGCAACATTGAAAACAATGTGGTACAAACTGCAACACTTTCACAACAGAACAAAGGACACAACTGGTGCCACTTGTGTGTAGAAACTGTCCAATCTCATTCAGCATAGCAGAGATATGTTAGATGATAATATAAAAACACACATCGTGATGTTGTCAAAATGTCCACTGTCCCGCATCAAATAGGCAGCTCCTCCCAAACATTCACAATGTACATTGTCATGCAGTCTGTATGTAAACGTGTACAATGTGTCAGCATACATGTGAACACAATGTTAATTGCAGAGGGAAAATCAACACCTCCTGCAGAGCAGACGGATCATCTCTTCACTGATGATGAAGAGGACCTCCCCACCTTCGACAACAACGTCTGCCAAGAGCTCATGGACAGCTTCGGCACCCCACCTCCAGAAGCAGGGCAGCCCAGTTGCATCAAGGAGACCTCACCCCCTGCACAGACCACACAGCAGGAAGCACTGACCACAATGGCTGCCTCCAAGGACCCCCACGAACAACACATGGCCTTCCAACGCCGTTTGTTGGGGTGCCAGGAGAAGATGGCTGATCAGGTGCGGGTGGAGTTTGACCTCATGGCAGCTAAACTAGAAGCCATTTGTGGGTGTCTAAGTCAAATCAGGGACCGCTCACAGTCCCTAACAGACACCCACAGTCCGCTCCATGCTCTCCAATGTTGGACCTGTTAGGAAGCTTGCCACCCCAAAACAGACCATGGGAGAAGATAACAGTTGCAGATATAATAATGCAGGCCTGATTTAGGCAAATTGACAACCTCTGAGCAGCGGAAGTATGAACTTTCTACGCAAGGGGGCATAATAGTTACAGAAAAACATAAAATGGAGGTTGTCTTGCCCTGAGAAATTGTCCCATGGGCAGAATTTTAGTGTACCATGTTTCACATATCCTTGAGGAATTGCTAATAGGCAGGGGGCCAAATTCAAATGGAATCTAATCAGCACAAAGCAATGATATGCTTTGCTAACAAAGAATAGGTACGGTTGTATCTGTTGGCTCAGGCGCAATGTGGCAAACCTTCTCACAGAGGGCTTGGCTAACAGCTTCTCTTCCCTGAGCCCCTGTTGTTTGTCCAGGAACTGCTGTTTAATATTACTGATGGTGACTTGACCCAAAGGCCCAGGCCTCAGGTACAGGTCGGGACAGCCAAGCCATCTTGTCTGTTCCATTATATACTTTAGCCAGGGAATGTGCAAAGCTCCCACCAAAAAACAATCACAGACATGGTGGATGCTGACCCCAACAGGCCACGATCCCAGTTATTACAAGCCATTCCCAATGGGTTGCACATTGCAACCTATCTTGTGAATAATTTTGTGACTAGCAAATTAAAAGTCGCAAAAAATTGCAATTTGTGAGTCGCAAAATGAAATGTCGTACATGTGGCCCCAAGTTCGGAACTGGCCACGTGTGAACGCCATTCCTCCGTTGTGTTCAATCCTTGCTCTATAAAATAGCACAGTTAAAGCCAGTTGACTTCCATTTTTCAGAGGATACTTGTGAGATCTCTTACTCTTGCCGGAATGGAGGAGCAGCCAATTACCTGCCATTTGATATCATACTCTGTATGATTCTTTTCCAGGAAATGGGGTACCATGGAGACAATTGCTACTGTGCATTTTATTCATCTGCGGTGTGTTTATACTCGGTTGTGAAGCACCATATTGCACACACCACGTTTGTAGAGCTACCATTGGGGCAAAAAGTGAGCTCTCTTTTTACTGAACCATGTTCAAAGATCTTAGTATCAAATATGAAAATACATGCCAAGCAGTTTCCGCCGTGATAAAGGCCCAACACAGGTGGAAGACCCCACGTGCTCTGGTGCTATTCTGGCAGTTTGTTAGTGGTTGTGGGATGACAAGGTGGTCTTTAATACTTTTCCCTGATTGACAACTTTGTTAATCTGGAACGAGATGTCTAATTTCCAAATGTATAACTCAATATTTCTTCGAATTAATGCCATTACTTTGGACAGAATAAGTCGGAAACAAAGAGAATCTGTCTATGCTGTGCACCTTGTTTTTTAAAATTCGTGCCTGAACTCGAAGAAATTCTAAGTTATATGTTTAATCTTTTGATAACTTACAGGAAAAAAGCACGTGTTCTGCTCTGTGCAGACCCATCATGATGCAGAACCTGTGTAAAATAAAACCACCACGGGCATTAGTCCTTGCCAAAGTTGGCTTGTCTATAGAAAGGAATATGTGTCATTGTGCTATCATTATGGAGCTGTCATTCCTGAATCAAGTGTGTCTGTGTAAGTAGTGGTGAAAGTTTGAAATGTCACTGACCATATCCACATGTTGCAGCAAAAATAACATTTTTGTTCTACTGAATGATTCCCTTGTATCTTCTAACCTCGTATCTAGGCCTTGTTCCAATGTTCTCCAGACAATTGGAAATATGGACAAAAGAATTGCATATCAAGGTTTGCAAAGACAATTTTAAAGATAGTGTGAAGATTCAGAAATATCAGGTACATTTTCCTTCTCAGAATTCAAGGGACAAGTTGCTTTTCTCTACTTTTCTACTGGTGCTTGGCATCATAGGAAGCTTGGTTAAAAAACACCCCTACTCTCTGAGCTAAGCCATCCTGAAACAGAACAAAGCTCATAGTCTGAGACATGGATCAAACCCATGTTAGACGAGATGACATGTTCTATTGTCACTTCAAGCCCGAGAACAGACATAAAGGGTGCTGTGGAGCTGCACCTGATTACAATGTGCTCCTAAAATGGGTTGTGCAGGAGAAGTCTCACACACGGACGCAAAAAAGCATGAACATGCACTTGTAGAGTTTGATTGGTCAATTGAACTATTCTGTGACCAATACCGGGCAACATTACTACACCCAACAAGATCAACAGAGGATTGAAACAAGATCAAGAACCTAGGGGCATATTAAAAAGGAACACGGAAAATTAACGCTAAGGGCGCTTAGCATTAGCATTTGAAATGTTGTCTATAAGGTATTTGGGATGAGTGCTGCTGGCGTGTAGTGTTGAGTTTCCAGCAGTGCCCCTTCTGTGTAGTGTGGTAACATTTTGCCCTCCTTTCACAAACACACTAACATCCAAAAATTCTATACTTTCATTGCTCATCTGGGAGGTAAACTTTAGATTTACTGTGTTCTTATTGATCTTATCGATAAAATCTGAAGCACTTTTGACATCACCTTTCCAGACAATGAAAATATTGTCAATGAATCTAAACCAATGCTGTACATGGTTGTTATACTCAATGGAGTGTATGCGTTTGAGGACCCGCTCCTCCTACCAGCCTACGTGAAGACACGCATAGCTGGGAGAGAAGCAGGCCCCCATAGCAACGCCCCTCTTCTGCACGTATATGTCAGTATTAAAGACAAAGAAATTGTTGTCAAGACACCAAGCAATCAATTCCATCAGTGACTTGTTGTGGTTATAACATTCAGCTGGTCTAGTCTCTAGAAAGTCCTTCACAGCATTTAGACCATCTTTATGTTGGATGCTAGCATATAGCGATTCGATATCTAATGCTATGAATAGTGAGTCTTCTGCCCATCTTACTTTTTGTAACTTGGTCAAAAAATCACCGGTGTCCTTAATATATGTTTGGAGTTTTATTTACAAAGCTTTGCAAGAAGTAATCCACATATTCAGTCACATATTCACCCACTCGTAATCCGTTTGTGTTCCTGAAGACTCTCTTTGCCGCTACAGGAGTAGCCTACCAACGCCTCCCAGTGCTGCTGATCTGTGGGGAAGCCTTGAGAGACCTAGTGGCCGCAGAGGAGGGTGAGGCGCCGGCCCCGGGACTGCGAGGACCAGCATACAACAGCTCCAGCTGGTCCTCTTCCCGCGTGAGCCGCGCCCCCTCCCAGTGCCACGCCCCCAGGCCAGCGCGATAACTTCTCCCGGCACCCGCTTCGCGGGTGCCACTCGTAATCCGTTTGTGTTCCTGAAGACTCTCTTTGCCGCTACAGGAGTAGCCTACCAACGCCTCCCAGTGCTGCTGATCTGTGGGGAAGCCTTGAGAGACCTAGTGGCCGCAGAGGAGGGTGAGGCGCCGGCCCCGGGACTGCGAGGACCAGCATACAACAGCTCCAGCTGGTCCTCTTCCCGCGTGAGCCGCGCCCCCTCCCAGTGCCACGCCCCCAGGCCAGCGCGATAACTTCTCCCGGCACCCGCTTCGCGGGTGCCACTCGTAATCCGTTTGTGTTCCTGAAGACTCTCTTTGCCGCTACAGGAGTAGCCTACCAACGCCTCCCAGTGCTGCTGATCTGTGGGGAAGCCTTGAGAGACCTAGTGGCCGCAGAGGAGGGTGAGGCGCCGGCCCCGGGACTGCGAGGACCAGCATACAACAGCTCCAGCTGGTCCTCTTCCCGCGTGAGCCGCGCCCCCTCCCAGTGCCACGCCCCTACAATTAAGCGCAACGTAAAAGCGACCCCAGCAACGCGCATCGCGGGACGCGCGCGGGGCATAGTCCGGGGCGAAGACCGGGCAAAGAGCGGGCCGTTTTAGGCCGTTCGAGGCCCGGCGAGCCCGGGAGATCGCCCAAAGCTCTATCCATTGGAAGCTACCTCACCTACCTTTCTCCACATTCGCTACCTAACTCATATCATCATAAATCACGAAAACTACCATCTATTACTTCATCATCTCATAGTATTACAAGATGGTAGCCACAAGAGGGTCTAAACAAAAAACCCCTGCTCCAGGGAGCGCCAGAAAGTTACTGGGACCCATGGACGATTTCCTGGCAAAAGCAAATTCACTCATTGATCAAAGTATCACCCTCATTGAAAAAAGAGTGTCACTGGACTTACAATTTGCCAAGCGATCTTCCCTGGGTAATCTCGCAGAAGCTAAAACTCCCGCCCCGACTGCAAACAAAAAAGCGTCAGTTATCTCGCAAGAAGGCAGACGCAGCCTTCCAAACAACATAAACCTTTCTGTTTCTGACCTTGCAGACTCCCCGCTAGCCTCAGAATTGGAAAAAACGCCAGAGCTACCATCTCAATCCCCTACCCAGAGATCCCCCCTGGAAGACATCCAAGCAAGAGGAAGGAGAGAAGGAGCGATTAGCAAAAGTAAGTTCCCCCAAAATAATTTTATACTAGCCAACACTGCTCCTCCTCCGAATATTCCTCAGATCGCACTAACGTCGACACTAATTCCCCTCCAACCACAGCAAGCACTTGCGACAGTAATAGTCCATCGAGAACAACAGGAAGGATCCACACCTATTCTGTTGGACTCGCCATCGCAACTACACATAAAGGCCCCTGAAAATCCGGATAATTCCATACTATTAGAGAAGATAACAGAAATCTTTAAACAACTACTACTACCTGTAGAATTAAAGCTAACTAAGCTAGAATCACAGATTTCGAAGCTCATCCCATCTTCACAATATTCCCAGGGGCCCTCCCCAAAGAAGAAAGGGAACGCAATTTCTTCTCACAACGCTCCCCCTAACTCTTCGAGCAGCACCACAAAACCTCCTATCCCCCACACAATCACTTCACAGACAGTACCACCCACCGTTCCCCCCCCCATCCCAATACCTCCAGCCACTCTGACCCAAAGTACTCCAAACCCTTCTACTGTAGGTCCGGCTACACTAAAACAAACCAAAACGCAACCACCCACAATCACTCGACCACAACCAGCCCCCAGAAAAACTGCTCCCCTTAAAACCCCGGCACACAACTCCTCCTCTCAACCAGCTCAAAAAAATCATCCAAAAGAGCATGGAGAAGTCAGACTCCATACGGAGCTTCCTCCCGAGGCTGCCCCCTACGTAGCAGTCATGATTGGAGTAATCGAACTACCTCCTAACACGGCGGAACCGCCGTGGTCCTTAAAGAACAAAGTTCATCATTGGCTGCAGACTAACCGCCCCATGCCGCCAAACTGCCATGGTAGGATCTCTTCACTTTATAGGACTCCGTGGGTGGGGAAAGGCAGCAAACAATACCCAGGGGACTGCATCATCATCACCTTCGAGGACCCATGGGTGGTAGATTATATCACCTCTGGGGAACATCCAAATCCAAAGGGAAGTATAAGAATTAAACCCCTCTCATTCTTCTACCCCTCCATCCAAACCCCAAATACTAATTTCTTCGAGGACCCCGCTTTTCCCTGGGTCGAGCCACCCCAGCGCCAACTAAGCTTCCCCGACAACAGACAATATGGCACTTCTCGCTTTAGGGAACAGGAAATCCCTTGGCAATTAGTCAACCAACGCCAGCCGGGAGAAACTCACGGAGAATGGGGATACCAACAACAGAGGAGGATCCGTAGAGCTCCACCTAGATGGGATCCCTGGCACAACATCCCAACAACAAACAGATACAGTCCCCTAGAAATGGTGGATTGACCATTAAGGGACTCAGAACAAATCACCCCAAGCTCGATACACTCCTCCTCCCAAAGTAACAACCCCGTCATAACTTCACCATCCTCTGCCCCGAAAGAGAACCCGCATACAATACCTTTACTATTCTGGAATGTGGCGGGCCTCCGAACCAAGATCAACGATCCTGTGGCAGTCAACTTCCTAGAGCAAGGCAAAATAATCTGCCTCCAAGAAACCTGGGCAACTTCGGAGTTACATCTGTTAGGGTATAAAACCTACTTTTCACCTGCTACTCGAAGTCCAATAGGCAGACCCAAAGGAGGTTTAACAATTTATATTGCAAACACTCTTTCCCACCTAAAAGTGTCTAACCTCTTCACTGACTCCAATTACCAGATACTTTCCCTCTCCTTCGCAAACGAAGATACCATCATTCTCGTTAATTTCTACAACAACATAGCGGAAAACGTCTTCCTCACCTTCATCGATAACATGCAGGAGAGACTAAGATCCCCCCAATACGGGGAGACTAATTCTAAAACGATCCACTTCATTTGGGGAGGGGATTTTAACACACATCCGTGTCCATTGGCAGATTCCAAAATTTGCGGTTTTTTGGATGATAATGATGCCCCACTAGCTCACTTCATCCATAATAAACCTGGCAACGCCCTGAATAACATCCTCTCAGAGCTTGACCTATTTATTTCCAATTCCCCGAAGGCTGAGAAAAATCTGTTTAAACCAACCTATGTAGCTAGAGGCTACCAGACAACAGTGGACTACATCCTGCTGTCCTACAGCCTTGCCGCAAAAGTCACAGACCATCAAGTAATACACAACCTACTAAGTGACCACTATGCATTAAAAACCGAACTTCATCTATCGGAACATAGATCCAAGGCTACGGACATTGCAGCTGCCCTTACCCAAAATAATCTACAACTGCACAAACAAAATGGCTATTCTATAAAATGGGAAAAGATCGACCCACAAAAACTCACAAAACAGTTAGTCAACCAGGCATACTCGCATATTATTAACTGCCTGGACTTAGCTTTAAACCACGCCGAGGTCCTGTCGAACTTTGCAGAAATACTGAAATTAGCCAAGAGCCTACTCATGGGGAAAACAACTAATAAACACACGGATAGGAAAGGTTGGTTCAACCACAACTGTACGAGAGCCCTAACTGATCTAAAAACCGCCCTCCATAAAAAACCAAGGGATGCGGGCCACATCCAATTTCTGAGAAAGAAATACAAGTTGGAACGTAAAGAAAAATTACAACAAATGAAAGAGAAACTCTGGAATGACCTAGATAAGAGCTCTCTATCAAAAAATAGTAAGGACTTCTGGAGAACGATCAGAACCCCTTTCCTCTCGGACAACAACTCTCCTAAGATAGAGGTGGCAATAGATGAGGGAACTTGGATAGCTCATTTTGAACAAATTTTCAAAAACCAAGAAATTACTGACCATCCACCTCATCACCACAACGAAGTACAATACCCAATCCCAATTTCTTTTGACATCACAGAAATTCTGGTGGCTCTGGATAAAAGCAAAACCGGAAAGGCCCCGGGTCCGGACGGCGTGCCTGTGGACCTTTTTAAGTTTAACCAGGAGCTTTGGGCACCTATCTTAACAAGAGTATGTATAGCAGCAGCTAGCGAGGGCATTTTGGACTCCTGGACAAGATCAATTATGGTCCCCATCTTCAAGAAAGGGGACCGACAGGACCCAAAATGCTATCGTCCCATATCCCTCCTGGACTCCCTTGGCAAAGTGGTGGGAAGGGTCATTCTGGAGAGACTACAACTGTGGAGTGAGGAAAAGTCCATCATCTCGGATTTACAATTCGGCTTCAGAGAAGGCCTGGGGACAGTTGAGCAGGCACTTAACCTCAGCCTCATAATGGCCAAATATATGCACGCAAAGAAATCGACGGTATACATGGTCTATGTAGACCTGTCTGCCGCTTTCGACTGCGTAGCACATTCCAAACTATGGACAGTCCTAAAAGAGATGAATGTGGACCCCTCATTGTTGGACCTTCTAAGAGAGCTGTATTCAGGTGCTTCAGCTAGAGTACGGTTCGGAAAGAACGGCGAGCTGACGGCATCATTTGGGGTGGAGCGAGGAGTTAGGCAGGGCTGTGTCCTGGCCCCCTTTCTCTTCTCGCTCTACACAAACGGCTTGGAGGAGGCAATGCTGAGAGGGGCCCAGGACCTCCCAAAAATGAAACAGAGATTGATTCCAGCGCTCCTCTACGCGGACGATGCCGTCATCCTGGCCCGAACCCCGCGTGAACTCCAGTACTCTCTAAATAGATATACCACCTTCATGAACTCCCTGGACCTAAAAGTTAATGTAAAAAAAACTTTTGTCATGACCACGGGGAGGGGGAAGAAAGGGAAAAAAAACATCTTCCTCGATAGTCAACCTTTGGAGAGTGCCACACAATATCCATACCTTGGGATTGTGATTGATGATAATCTAACATGGAGACCAGCAGTTGAGGCGAGATGTCACAACTTTAAGCGCGCAATAGCAGCCCTGCAGACTTTTTCCCGAAAACTGGGAAGGAGGCGCCCCATAGAACTTTTAAGAATCTACAATGCCAAGTGCCAGGCGATAGCTCTTTACGGAGCAGGGATCTGGGGTCATACAGATGTTGGAGCCCTCCAAATAATTGAAAATCGATTTGTAAGATTTCTTCTTGCCACCCCAAAAGGCTCACCAAACTACGCCTCTCACATGGAATTGGGTATTCCTTACTTGCAGGATCTCCTTAAAATTCAGCCACTACTTTTGTGGAGGCGTATTTGGACGTCGGAAGCTAACACACTATCACAGTCGATAGTGGCTGACACAATGTCACTCGACTATGCCTACAGAATCAAGTGGCTTAGCTACGTCAGAAACTTTCTCACCGACCTTGGCCTCGAAAAATATTACCTACAGCCAGAATCACTGGTAGCTCTCCCAAAAAAGGAACTCAAAGAACTCGCACTACGGCACCTGGAAACACTAAGACTGTCATCCGAATCAGCAAAACCTTCAGTGGTTAACGCTAACACAATCCAGCAAACGTTTGGCATTCAACCGTATCTTACTCTTGACATTAAAACATTCGAGAGGATGTTACTTACCAGGCTCAGACTGAACCTTTTTTACAGACTGGTCGCCTTCCCATTAAACAAAGCCTGGGACCCGAACCTGCCTCCGTGCCCATGTGACGCGATAACTACCCAATCAAATATTCACGTCATTTTATTCTGTAAATTTTATCATCTCCACAGAAAATATTGGATACTTCCGCTGTGCAGGCGATGGGGCCTCAGACAATGTCGACCAGCCTTTCTAAGACTGCAAACCTTAGAGTCGGAAGAAGTCTGTTACCTGGTTTTAAACTTTTTAAAATGCATTTTGAACCACAGAAAAAACCTTTAGCAAACCGCACTAAGGAAAAAGTAAAAGGAAACTATTTAATGATCGAAGACTCTCTGAAACAAAATTACCTTTTTCCCTCTTTGCTTAAATGCACAAAATGTTTTCTTCTTATGAAATGGTTTTTCCTTTTTAATCTATGTATGTATGAATTTCTTATGTTATTTGCTTCTTTTATGGTTTCTCTTTGTGATTAACCGAATAAAGAATTATTATATATATATTCACCCATGCTTTCAATTGCAGATATAATTGGTCTTCCTGGTATTGGTACAGTGTTCTTATGGATTTTAGGAATTAAGTATATTCTTGGTACTATAGGGAAATTCACTTTTAAATACTTATGTTCCTCATTAGATATCATTCTCTCCATTTTCTATCGCGCCGGAAGTTTCTTCAATATTGTTTGGGTTTGTTTGTATTGTGGATTGTCTTATGAATTGGGCATGTTAGATAATCTATCATCACTCTCTTCCTCGTTGCCCAGTTCATATAGTGTTTGCAGCCTTTGAATATCGGATGCTTGAAATGACTTAGTAGGCTGATCAGTAATGATTCTTTTATGTTGGGATTCTTTCAAACCTTCCTTGATTGCAAAAACAAATGTCTATTTCAATTTGCGGATAAAGCAAATGTGTACTGTGTACTTGTATAATTGAAATCACTCACTGGACAAAATGACAGGCCTAGGGCTAGCAGTTGTTTTTCCGACTCTGATAGTACTAGTGGCGAGAGGTTGATTATTGTGTTGTCATCTACTTTTTACACCAATAATTTCTTTTCTTTGACTTTGCATTTTCTCTTTTTGGGCCTTACATAGTTATATAACAGGCTTGCTTGTGAATAAGTGCCCAATTACCAGTGCATAAAACACATGGATGGTTGTGCGGCATTGTGTGCATATTTGGCTGGCACATGCAGCATCAGCGCCACAGAAATATACAAATATTTTCAGCAACCTGGATTGACACTTGCTGTCAATCCAGCAGCAGTCTTGGTATGTCACAGCTGTCTGTCATTCCCAATTGTCAGTTAAGTCACTTGCATGCACAAATAGGTTTGCGACCTGTTTGCACATGCAAAATACAAAAGGGTCATGTACTAACGCTATTTAGTGACTCACAAGCTATTTGTGACTCGCTAAATAGATTAGCGACTCACTATTAGGAAGGGGCGTTCCAAGGGCATCCCTTCCTAATAGCGAAGTCTGAGCCCTATGTATGATTGTTTTCGCAGTTGCCATTTAAAGCACTCGCAAAAGGGATGAGGTCCCCTGGGGACGCCTTCCCCTTTGTGAATGCAGGGGAAAATATTTTTTAGGGGCAGACAGTGGTCCCAGGGGCCACTATCTGCATATAGAAAATGAAACGAAAACGTTTAATTTTTCTTTTTTTAAATGCATCCCGTTTTCCTTTAGGGAAAACGGTCTGCATTTTAAAAAAAAATGCTTTATTTAAAAGCAGTCCCAGACATGGAGGTCTGCTGAGCCCAGCACCATACCTAGGAGGACCAGCCATTCCCAATGGGGTCGTAAATTGTGAGTGCCACATTAATATTCATGAGGCATACAATTGGCAATCCCATTGGGAATTGTAAACAGACACTGTTGTACATTGTGATTTGCGACTCGCAAATCACAATGGTCGTACGTCTAGCACACGGTGACTCGGAGCAAGTCAAGACTTCAGGATGCTGCCTCAGCTATGCTGCACAGGCTAATTATCTCAAAAGAGATTGGTTGTGGATCCTTTGATCTTCTATGTGAACTTTGACAGCGGCTGACACACTCATTTACCATGCAGAATTTTTAAACACAACAGCTTTCGGGCCAGATGTACGACCATAGAAATAGTGCCTTGCAAATTGTGAGGCGCTATTACCAGTGTACAATAGTGTATTTCACACCAATTCTCAATGGGGTCGCACCAATTCTCAATGGGGTCGCAAATAGAGAGGCTCATGAATATTATTGAGCCTCTCGCAGTTTGCGACCCCATTGGGAATGGCAGGCCCTCCCAGGTATGGTGGCCTGCTGGGATCCGCAGACCTTCATGTCTGGGACTGCTTTTACATAAAGCAGTTTTTTTAAGGGTAGGTAGTGGTCCCTGGGACCGCTGCTTGCCCCTAAAATATATTTTCCCCCGCATTTGCAAAGGGGAAGGGGTCCCCTGGGTACCCCTTCCCTTTTGCGACCCCATTACCACCCTCTTGAAGAGGGTGGTAATTTCCGAGGGTTTTGCGTCCGCAATTGCGGACACAAAACATTCTTACATAGGGTTATGCTCGCTATTAGGAACGGAATGCCCCTTCCTAATAGCAGTCGCAAAACCTATTTTGCGAGTCGCCAAAAATTATGACTCGCAAAATAGGGTTTGTACATTACCCATACTATTTTTGCATGCACAAACGGGTTTGCAACCCCTTTTGCGCACGCAAAAATGGTCATACATCTTGCCCTTAGTTTCTTACTTTTACTCATTGACACAAAACATTTTTTAAATGTTTCTATAAACTCACCACTTTTTACAGTCTTATAAAAATCCACTATATTTGGCGATCCACCTCTCAATGGCACCCAACCTTGGTTTTTCTTGATCTAGCAATGATTATAGGATACGGCCACCTCGTAGGCTAATAAAAACATTGTGATGGATCTGTAGCATATTTTCCCATTTCTATCTATATTAGAGTCATGTTTTGCCTATGGTAACACACAGACTTGGAATATAGGGGAAGAAGAACTGCCTCTTTTGTTTAATTGCGAAACCTAAACACACCATGGGCCCGCATCCACAAAAAAATATGCAAATACATTTTTATTTTATGGTTACAGGGTAATTTAGCAACCATAATGACCACGCTAATTCAATTATTGGTGTATGCCAGCAATATCGGTACTATCAAAAGAACACAATAGCAATTACATTGCTCAAAAAATGTGTGTCAGTGTGTGTATATGTGTGTGTGGTATCTTAGAGTTTCGTGTCCGTTCTGAATTTTTACACAACCGCATTTGTATTGGGCCCTAAACAAAATAAAATGCATAGAGCAATTTAAAAATTCAGGCACATAATGTATATGTTTTCTTATGTTGTGTCATGTCACGGTACAGCCAGCTGTCATTCTCTGGTCACTGCTGTGTTGTATTTGTCACTAAGTGGCGCAACACAATTTCCGACAGGGAGGCCAAACACGGCAGAAAATCACGGGGCTCCGGCCCACTGCGGGAGCCCCCCGTCCACAACAGTGGCAGCATTACAGCTCCTTAGGGAAGTGGAATCTATCATCATGTTACTAAGCAACTCTGCTGCTCTAAAGTACTTCTTGGAACTCACTTGTTTCCCCTAATTGATTCAGTCCACATCATTTTGAGCATAAATGGGACATCATGTTTAGAAATATGCTGCACAAACTACTTTCCGCTAGCCTGTCTCGCTGCAACTGCATATCTAAATCAAGAGCTGGCATATAAATGTCATAGTGAAGGCAAATTTTATCTACCTCCTGAGTTGCGTTGACATTTAATACATATAAATTATTTTGACAGCCCGAGATTCTTTCTGAAGTTATCTTCAATCTGTCAGAAAAGAAGGAAACGCTGAATAGCGAGTCTGCTATTTCAACTTTGAGCAGCATAAAGTTTTAATTATCGATTCTGACTTACTGCTGTTGTACATGATCAAAATGCTTTACATTTAGCTCACTAGGAACCCTCTACTTTTGCCATTTTCATATATTTGAAGTCACCAAGCCATGAGGTTGAGAGGATGCTTCTTAAAAATCTAAGGTGATGCTTAACATCACAGACTCATGATATGAACTACTCGTGGAACTAAAAACCTCATGTTTTGGAGGGAGAATTTCACCTGCTATGGCTAAAATAAGACAGCATACAATCTATTCAGTAGAAGCTCTGTATTAAAATCAAGCATTTGCATACATACCCCATTGACAACGTAGTGTATCTCAGCGCAGTGGCAGGGAGATGTTTTGTGCTAGAGAAGCATTATGTTCTTCGTGGGATGCCATGGTCAATGGCAGCTGTTGAACTTTGAAAGCATTGGGACGTAAACAGGGGCATTTGGTGTAATTCTGTGGCCTATGTGGCTGTACCATATTGCACTGAGTGAACAAGATTTCTGCTGGAGGAGTATGCTGGGTTTGGGTCTGAGAATTAGTCTGAAAAATTAATGAGTAGGTACCCCCCACGCCTAGGGGAGGGGCGCCCTTAGTTGCGCCACGGAGCCGAGCCTCCTCCAGTGGTTAGATGCTGGAAGAGGATGGATCCCTGCTGACGGTCCAATACTGAAAGGAAACCGAAACTTAATTAAGTTATTTAATGCGGCGTCTCAGGGGTCTCGTCTTCTTTGTCTTCTTGGACCCCAGGCAAGACACAGGAGTGTCGTCATCTAGGAGAGCCGCGGTGGATTCAAGGAGGCCTGGCGTAGCGCTTATCCCATCGAGCTGTTGGCTCTGTTAAGTAATATGGTAGTACCCGGAACCCTAGTTCACGGGTTCGATTCCTTTTCTTTTTTTCCTTTTTTTTTTTATTGGAAAAAACACCTGGTACAATCATAAATACATACAATTTTTCCTCATAAACCTCATTTAAAATCTAGAAATAATATTTACAAGAAATGTACAAGAGAAGTATATAGATGGACTGGATCAGGTTAACATTTTCAAAAAAGAGAAGAGCAGCATAATTCATTTACATCATAAAGTGCTAGGTCAGAATTTAATTACGTCCATGATACCACCAAGTAGCTTTATTGGGACCTTAAATTTATGTATGAGCATCCAGCCAGCCCTTAATCGATGCCCATATGTCCCGCCCCCAATCCCTCATCTTTTTACCCCTCCGCAACTAGAGGGCAGATTCGATGTTATAGATCTTAAGGAGCCTAGCCAACCACATCTGATAGGAAGGGGGTGCTACATCTTTCCAGGCGGAGGCTAACAATATCCGGAGAACAGTCACACTCATAAAAACGAATGCTTCATTCTCCTTATTAAGGCCCAAATTACTATCGGTTCCTATCAACATTAGGGTATGGGATAGATTGATCTTAAAACCTAGCAGCCCCTGCCAGAATTTCTCAATCTCCCCCTGGATTGGAGTTAATTTATCACATTTGTAAAACATTTGCAACAGGTTAGCTGGGCCTTCTTGGCATCTTGGACATTTATCGTCGAGTCTTTTCTCCCATTCACATAATTTGGCAGGGGTGAAATACAAATTAAAAAGGGTCTTATATTGCTGAGCTTTCAAATTGGAGGAGCGGAAAACTTTACTAGCCATCTGTAGAGATTTATCTAAATCTACATCTGGATCGCCCAGTCTAGTTGCCCAGGATGTTTCACATTTTTCCAAGTCATCCTGTATACGTGACAGTAGAGATCCATAAATCATCTTCATTTTAATTTCACCCCTTAATAAATATTCTATTATACTAATCTGACCTCCTGGGATAATCCGAGGTCTGATACCCCGAGTACTCCAGCGATCTGCAGATATTTAAATCCCTGATTCACCGCGATTCCAAATATCTGCTGAATCTCTTCAAAGCTCAACAAACTATCTCCTTCAAAAATATCCCCTACTCTTTTAACCCCTAGTTGTTCCCATAATCTCGCCATTCTATCATTGCTACATTGCGGGAGACTACTAGAATTCCACAAAGATGTATAGTAATTGATTTTAGGAATTACCATTGCCTTTCGAACTAGCTTCCATATTTGCCAGAGACTATCCAGCACCTTATATTGCATTTTTTTATAGTATCGTCTATCGTTTTTGCGTAGCAGGAGTCCCAAGGCCTCACTGCCCAATACCAGCTCATATATGGATGGAATTGCTTGGTAATTATATCAAGTATCAGATAGATTTGTGGCAGGCTCGAATAAGATTGCCATCTGGCTCAGTAGACAGGCCAGTTGATAAAATCTAATATTTGGCGCTGCCAGCACTCCCCTTTGTTGTGAGAGGGATAGGTATTTCAATGAACGTCTGATCTTACCGTATCGCCAGATAAAATTTGCAAAAATTGTCTCAATAGTTTTTAGGACAGCCTCATCAATCAAATATGAGATCGAACGAAATAAATATAAAATCTTAGGGAGCATAGTCATTTTAAGGACATTAACTCTTCCTATTATGGAAAGATGGAGGACATCTATTCTCTTCAAATCTGCCGTAATTGATTTTAGCAATGGATTAAAATTATCCTTTACAATTTCATAAGTTAACAAACTTATTCTGACTCCCAGATAAACAGCTGCGTCAAGATACCTATCATCAGACCTTATGATATTCCTTGTGCAGATTATCTGGGTTTTACATTCATTTAAATGGTATCCTGAGTTCCACCCAAAATCCCTGGCTATCCCTGCGATCGCTGCCAAAGCCTTATCTGGTTCTGGGGTAATAATGGCCAGATGGTCCGCATAGGCTAGCAGCTTAGTTTTAAACCTGTTGCTAACTACTGGATCAATCGGACTACATTCTAAAAGACAACGTATATGGGGATCTATGTACATAGCAAAAAGAATAGGGGAGAAGGGACATCCCTGTAGTGTCCCTCTTGCAATAGAGAACGATTATGAGCTACCTCCCATTACTTGAATTCTGGCTTTTGGGTCGGAATACATCGCCTTAATAGCTCTCGAGATTCTAGGGCCAAAGCCCCTTCGGTCCAATATCCCCCACAAATAGTTCCACATGACGGGATCAAAGGCCTTTTCGACATCCAGAAGGATCATGGCCATCCTTTCCCCCGCGGCAGCCTGGGCATCAAACAGCGTGATGGCACGTCTAGCATGGTCCATTGTGCCACGACCTGGGATAAACCCATGCTGCCACGGGGAGACCAGACCGCCAATGAACCCTCCAGGCCTTTTGGCCAAGACCTTGGTGTAGATCTTTGTGTCAGTATTTATGAGGGATATTGGATGATACGAGCCAGGTTTTTCCTTCGGCTTACCCTTCTTATGAAATACAACAATATTTGTTTCCTTCCACGAATGCGGTACAACCCCAGAACAAATAATGCCGTTAAATAGGTATAACTGTATAGGTGCAATCTCATTCTGCAAGCTTTTATAAACTGTAAGTGGGATATTATCGGGACCCGAGGCCTTCCCTGGTGCTATCTCCTGCAATGCCTCCATCACTTCTTCCATATTGATGTCACTATCAAGCATAGTTCTATCTGCCACAGCCAGTTGAGGTCCTTCGTCCTTAAAATATGGGCCAACCCCATCAAAGTGCATCTCTTCCATGTATAACTTTTGATAGTAATTTCTAAAAACCTTTAATATGTCTTTGGGTTTTGTATAGTTCAGGGTACCTTCTTGGATATTAGATATTATATTCTTATTAGAGCTCTGCCTTATTCGAAGTGCTAGAAGCTTCCCCGACTTTTCCCCTGTTTCATAGAGCCTGCCCTTCTGTGTCTGATATTCATCTGCTGCTTTCTGGGCCAACCACTTGCATAATTCTGCTTTTATGGCCAGGATCCTCTGCTGACTCTCATCAGTGGCATCACAGGCCTGGATAATATCCCTTATATGATGTTCTTCTGCATCCACAAGCTGGGCAGTTAGTTTCGCATTGACTTCTCGATCTTATTTTCGTAATCTTGTCGAGAAGCTTATTGTTTCTCCTCTCAGGGCGGATTTAAATATGTCCCAAACCATATTTCTATTAGCACTATATCGATTTATATTAAAGTATTCCAAGGCCCAGCTCCTTAAATTCTCTACAAATATAGGGTTAGCTAATAGCTTCCGCTCGAAGGTCCATCTTGTCCGATTCTCGCCTGAAATACCAATATTATACTGCACAATTAGCGGATTATGATCGGATAAGAGTCTGGGTAGCTTTTTAATCCCAACCCTATTTAATTCAGTGGAGGAGATTAAAAAAGAATCCAATTTGGTATATTTTTTGTAAGGGCATGAGAAATAAGTAAATCCCTGACTATTAGTCTCCTTATTCCCCCAGACGTCCACCAGACCATGTGATTCCATTAAAGAACTCAAGGCGCGAAAAACTTTAGGTTTAAAACAACCATAAACACTGTTATTAGTCAGATCAGCAGATATATTAAAATCTCTACACATAATAATGGGTCTTGACCAATTAGTTAATTCCAATTCTAAGAAATAAAAATCTCGGGATCTTCTTGATTGGAACCATAAACTGTACAAATTGTATACCCCATTTCATGTTCCACCAACGCCCATCTCCCTTGGCCATCTGTCATTTGCAGCTTTATTCTACCAACGGAAGATCTAGCCAATATTGCTACCCCTCTAATTGTGGATGTCTGTGAGGAGCAGGCCAAGAGGTCATAACCTCTTGTGCCCAACAGATTTTTTTTGGCCCATGGGAGATGGGTCTCTTGTAAACAGATCAAATCCATCTGATTTGATCTGACAAAGTACCCTAACTTTTGTCTTTTCCCCCAATCATTCAATCCTCCTATATTAACTGTGCAAATTTTAAGCATCCCCAATTTTTAGAGCTTTCCATTCTAGATCATTATGCCATCTTAAATCCATAGACAGCTCAGAAGCAGACACGTAACCACTCCAATAACACCAATTATACAATAGTATCAGGATTTTTTCCCTTTTTTCCCCATTTTTTCTCCCCCCATTCCCTCACCCCCACCTTAAACCCTCCCCCCCATTACCTTCCCTCCCCCTTACATCCCCTACCCTAGTGAGACGCTCAGACCTTGGTCTGCGCATGTGATGTACACAGCATTGGCGAGGTAGGCCAATAAAAAATTATAAACTTAAATTCCTGGACCCTCCCAAAATTCCATTGCATCAAACAAATCACAATATATGAGCCACCTTAACCTCCCCTAAGAGTCCCCTCCTCCCCCCCTCATTACTCTACCAAACCCATCACTCAATAATATCCAGGAACCAAGAGCGTCTTCAATTTTCAGCTACACACATGTCATTAGAACCTTCTTATTTGGCACTTGTATCAAGATACTCTTTAGCTTTGATTTCTGAAGCAAAGTACAGAGTCTGTCCGTTATGGATTACTTTAAGCTGCGCCGGGTTGACAAGATACACTTGAATGTTTTTGTCCTGAAAAGGTTTTATTAACTGCCTCAATCTCCATCGTCTCTCTACTGTTGAATGGCAGAAATCAGGACGGACAAAAAACTAGACCCCTTGCCTATTCTCCTTGCTTCTGGTCTGGCCTTTTCTGATATGTCCTGTCTTAGAAGGAAATTGCCGAGGAATATAAGGATCGCGCGAGGTTTATCCCCCTCTTTTGTCTGAACTCGGAGTTTAGACGGGATGCGGTGGGCCCTCTGAACTTCAGCCTCCTAGTTCCATTCACTGAGTTCCAGAAAGGCAGTTTTAAAGAGGCCAATAATATACATTCTTGTGTCCTGCCCCTCAACTCCTTCAGGGATACCCAGCACCTTGATGTTATTTTGCCTCTGCCTGTTTTCAGACTCCTCAAGCTTCCACTGGCTATCCCTGATTTGGGAACTATAGGCCTCGACCTTAGCTGACGCGCTGGCAGTTTCTGACTCCGTCACCACAATTCTCTCCTTGAGATTTGTCACCCTCTCGTCTGTATGTGAGCATGTCTTGGATAGCTTTATAACCGTTCCTTGCATCTTCCTAATTACTGCCTGTGCCTTCTAACTGTCCTGTTGTGTTTTCTCCCTATGCGAAAGGATGGCCTGGTGAATCATCTCCAGCGCCGATGGAAAGGCACCAATTTTCGACTGGGGATTAACCGACTATATGACCTGATTGGTTCGCTTTCCTGGCCGTAGTGGGGGTTCAGGCTCATCATCTTCTAAGTGGGGGTCAGAATCTAAATTACTGGTGCCTGGTGATGAACTCTGGTCACCCTCGATCCATTCTCCCCCATCTGGGAGTGAAAAAAAACAGTCACTGGGTTCTTTATCCATGTCAGATCTACCTTTATCTTCATCTTTATCTTTATCGATAGCTGTTAAATCTTTTATAGTGGATACAGCTGTTCCTTATTTTCCAGACCAGGCCTCGGCAACCTTTTATCGCATACACCCTCTATGGCCTGACCCACGGCATCCTGGATTTTATTCTTGCCCACGGCAGTGTCATGATCTATTGTTAAGGAAATCACCAGCATAATTCTAGTGCTTTCCTGGCCATTGCTCGTTGTCAAGGCATTATCTCCTTTATCATAGATAGAGCAGGGACTTGAGAGAGCAGCCTCTGGCCCCCTCCCAGATGCACCATCTGTAGCTAGACCACCAAGACAATCAACAATTGAGGCTGGGGACCCAGAGGAATCTGACGCACTCACCTCCTTATTCTCCTGTCCCTTAGCCCAATTCTTCAGTCCATTGTCCGCACTCGTGGGTGTCCCAGTGAGAGTCTGAGTCCTCGTCTCCTTGCCGCGAACAAGCATTTCCGCTATTGAGGCTCCGGGCGGTCGATTCTTCACCATAATTCTGCCTTTGCCTTTCCTCAGCGGATCTGGGGCTAGGGCATGATGTCCAGAACCGGCCTCCGTCCGCTCTGCAGCACCCGGCGCTGTAACAGCTGTAGCAGCCTCAGTCGCTGCCTCCGCCCTGAGTTTACGAGCGGCCGCCGCCATCGTGGTAGCTTTGGAGCCAGTAGAGCTTGCTGCGATCTTCGGCGCCATTGTCTCACTGCTTCCAGTAACCTCCGACACCAGCAGGTGAGCCAGCAATCTGCGAGCGGCGCGCTCAATCAGCCGCGGTCCGATTTTCAGCCAGAGTGACACCAAGCTATTACTCTGGCGGCGCAATCCCACCATGAGAAACGAGGAAGGGGGGCAGAGCCTCACGGAGAATTTCACAGGCAGCTCAACCAGATCGTTTGGGAGGTTTTTCTGTCTGCTCCTAGCCCGTACTTGCCAGTGCTGCTGTCGGCCACCTAGTCAGCCGCCATCTTGCCCCCAAAAAACTCACAGATTCCTTATGGGCTGCTTTGATATTGTTCTTTTTTCAGTTTTAATTTAAGGTAAACATTTTTATATCATATTGTTAATTTTCATTTTCATTTTAGGTGCTGTGCGCAACAAATTATTTTGTGGGGCCACGGCGGGAAGCAGAGTTGTTTGAGGCTGCCACGTTGTTGAGGGCGAACGGTATGTGGTTGGGTGTGAATTCGGAGGTAGAGCGTCGTCTTCAGCCTGGGGTTTGTGCATCGGAGTGAATTAAGATGCGCCTTTGTGGCGCAGTTTGTTGCACTGTGCTTAGGGGATGTCCCCCTTTTCAAATGTGAATTATATAAAGTCAGTGGGGGCCGCGGCGGGAAATGAATGACTATGGTGGCGGCAAGTGGCCTTAATATGCTGAGGGGGGGCCCGTCTATGTGGGAAGCGTGGCTACGGCTTCCTGTAAAATAACCAGTGTGTACATTGCCTGGGATTACCCTGTACAATTCCAGTATGCTTTTACTTGGAATTACAATGGGTAATCGGGGTGTGCCTGTTGCACGGAGTTATTTATTGAAGCTACTGCGGTGAAATGTATCGGGTGAAGTGCATAGCTGCTAAGTGGGTTTGGAGGTCCATGCATTATTTTCAAGGTATTTCTTTTTGGGTTTTGATAACCTGGGGCAAGGGTGTTGATATCACGGTGCGGTAGCTGTCCAAGTTGTGTGGGCGGCCCGGTTGGTGCGAGTGACAGTGGGACAGTGGCTTTCGAAAGAGGCTGCCATGATATGCAGAGGGCACGCACAGTGCTAATAAAGTTGTTGTGTGATCTGGTAAGGTAGCGGGGCCTCTATGAAAGCGGGCCGCGGCAGGAAGCTGGGTTGATCTTGCATCTGCCCGTGATAGGCGGAGGGCGTGCCCCTATACAGATGGGGTGAGGCTCCAGTATCGGAGCACGGTCTGCAACCAGGTCAGGGGTTGCAATATGGCACATAGGCTCACTGATAGTGAAATACCAGTACTTTAAGAAAAGAGGGACATCAATAGCAAAAGTTCACATTAGAAACGACGGTTGGTGGGCTGTACGCTGGTCTAGGGATGCGGCAACCTCTAGCTCGTGCCTCTGCACATCAGCGTTCAGTGGAGAGCAATTCGAGGCTATGGGGAGGCAGTGCCCAGGACGCAGCCTTAAATAGTGCAGCAGGCGCAGTTCTACCGGTCCCTAAGGTGTGACGGAACCACTGCACTCCATGCAGAAGGATGCATAATGGCTCGGTAGGCGTAATACACTTGAACTCTGTCAGAAATGTTTTGCAATCCAGTAATTTTTCAGGTTACATGGACACAATTAATATAGGGGGTGTTACAGCCAGACCTGCCGAGTTAGCTTCTGGGAGTATAGGGTTCAAGAAGCAGTGATTGATCTGAGCAACATTTTTTAAAGGTTGTTGTATATATTGTATGTGTGCAAGCATAAGGGCTAGCCTCCTCAGTCGCAGAAAAAATAAATGCATCTGATTTTGTATAATAAAGGCGGAAGCACACCGAGCATTAATGGCTTGTTATTCTCTTCCCTTATATGATCGTGGGAGGTGCACTGCGCAGACATCCCAGCAACATGCTCTCAAGACGGTGACTAGCAGGAACTTCAGGATTACTAACGTAGCGGTACCAGCAGGTATGGGAAGCATTTCGTGCCCCCTGTGGTAATTGGTTTGTATATTATAGGCAATTGGGCTCAGGGGTAAATATAGCCTGGCCTGTGCAGAGCCAAGCAGCCCCTCTCCTTGCAACATAATGAGGCGGAAACACAACAGGCATTCTTGCTAATTTAACTTAAGCTCCTGTTGACATGGGCAGGGACAGGACTGGGCTGCCACTTTAAGTAACAAGTGATCAGACAATGCTGGGGAGGTAGATCCATCAAAGTTTTGCTTACAGATTTAATATTACCTGCAGGGCTGAGCGCCCTGGCAGTAATAACATCAGCTGTTTGTCACTGTCGTTTTCAGTATGTTCGCTCCCAATACTCCTACCAGTCCCAATGGTGGTTAATTTTCTCCAGAGCGAGTAGGTCCGGCTAAAGTCGTCTGGGTCAGTTCGTACCAGCCTACATACCAATGCTTGCATCTAAACACATTTTCATTTAAATCTTTATTTCGGCATGAATACCATAAAAGAACAGTTACATAGGTACAATTAAAATTTCTTTTGAAATACACAACTTGCTATATAAGTTCGTTCGATTTTCATGTCGATTCTTAAGTAAAATCCAAAGAGTTAAAACATTCATAGTAGCTATACAATTTGTAAGAACAATTATGGGCGACAGGAATGAAATTTCATCAATTATCCTTCTCTTATTAATAAGCAACCATTTTGACATTTACAATTTATATCCCATTTTTCTTCTTAGGAAAAAGATGCTATACAAGAATTTGCTGACACTAAACACAATAGGTTGGCTAGTGTTAGACAAAAAAATCCTTAAAGCATGGGAACATGATCTTACACCTAATATTAAGCATATAGGTTTGATCCATCTTTTTCTAGCCTGAGCATATGCTGGGCAGAGAAAGAGGACATGTGACTCATTTTCTTTTTTGTTACTTCCACACATGGTACATAACTCATCTTCTCCGTAAACATGGCTGGGTGATACCAAAGGGGCTGAACTAATTCCCGGCATTAATAGGTAGTCATTCATGAGGTTCTCATGGTCCTTCTAATAAGTCTATAGAGCCAATGAGTCAGTGGGCAATCCTTCTCAAGGCGATTGTCGCAAGAGGACCGCCTTCCACTCAAAGTTGGGACAATCAGCCCGTGACCATGTTGAACAGAATATATTCCTTTCGTCAAGGGCAGGTAAAACAATTTTCAGTGCCACCTTAGTGGCAATAGTAGTGGTACGCAAGCATAGTAGCGGGACAAACCAAATACTAAGGACATAACAACTGGTTGCTGTAGCGGGTTGGGGCCTGCTGGCACAATGTACGCAGCTGAGTGGGCCGGATTAAATAAATACATTCTACAGCTACCGCTTGACTTCAACAAGGGCAACACAATTTTTCTTATGTTAGGCACTCACATTAAATAACAATTAATAGGCACTTGGGCCAAATAGAAGCAACAAGGTTAGGGGACTGAATACGTGTCACCGGTTAAATAAAATACACTACAAGGCACACAAAATAATTTAGCAAGACCTAGCTGAGCCACTTACAGGAGGTTGTGTATCAGTTGGATTAGACATCAAGTCCAGCCTCTCTGAAGTGAAGGCCGCTTGGTATAGGTGGTGATAGTTCACGTGCCCTGGATTGCAAGTAATAAACTGTTTGCTGTAGCGCATTGGGGCCTGCTAGCACAATGTGCACAGCTGAGTGGGTCGGTCGAGTCGGAGAAATTCAAATGTAAGGCCACGTGCCCTGGATGGCAAGTAATGAACTGTTTGCTGTAGCACGTTGGGGCCTGCTGGCACAATTGGCGCATCTGAGCGGGTCGGTCTAGTCGGCCAAATGCTTATTCTAATGTAAGGCCAATCTCCCTGGACTGCAAGTAATGAACTGGTTGCTGTAGCACGTTGGGGCCTGCTGGCACAATGTGTGCAGCTGACAAATGTAAGGCCAAGCGGAAGTTCAAATGAAAAATTGTGTCTAATTTCCTTACTGCCTTTGACAGGTGGATGTTGATAAAGTCTGATACTGTGAATAATGCTATACATATCCAAGTTCGATACTTTTACTCTGGTATAAGGACCTATGCCTTGGATTGCTTGGTATAGGTGGTGATATGGTAACATATCCACAGGTTTCATCTCCGGTGCAATGTAATTACACCTCATGCAGTATAATATCAGAAGTACACCAGCAGTGATACCCTAGGGGGGACATCTTGCCCTGGGTCTTATCTGCATATGGATAAGCACCAACACAGAGAGAGCAACCTCAGTCTGCAGGGGGAAGCTGTAAATCAACGGAAACAAGTGGTTCGCAAAATAGCAAGGCGTGCACGAGGGCTCCCGGCATAAGGGACACATTGGGTGGCTTCCAAGAGGCGTCTGTAAGGTGCACATGGCTTCATCAGCTGGTAATTAGCTTCTTGGGTTCCAGGTGGGCAACAGAGGGGGCTCACCTGGCGGTGGTTCAGGACTTTCTGGCCTCACCCAAGATGATCAGTGGATGTTCTTAGGTTGTTGCACTGGGCTCCAGGGCCAATGCATTATTGGAGGCCCTTGTTTGGGTTGTTTCCTCCATGATCGAGGGTACCGATTGCTGACTGGTCTCTGGTGGTTATCATGGTTTCTAATGGGATAGAGAGCATTGGAGTTAGACTCCAGGACGACATACCATTACCTGAACTTTGCAGCCAAAAAACATTAAGGGAGCGTTCTGGGTCCAGGTAATTGACGTTAAGCTGATTCTTGATGATGCTACCAATTGATGACCTTCTGTTAGAAGGGGCATCATCTTTAGTGAAATAGTCAATCAGACCTACGGGAATATGGATATCTTAGGGGGTTGTCAGACTGCAACTAGGGCCAAGCACCTCTCCCCAGGGGGTGTCTAGTAACAAAAATAAAAGTTCCATGCCAGGCAATTTAGCCTTTCACACTGAGTGGGATGGCCGAGTTTGCCAAATTCAAGTTAAAGTGTACAGCCAAGCTGAAGTTCAAGTGTAATGTATGGCCTAATTTCCTTACTACCATGACATGTCGGCCGAGTCGGCCAAATTCAGGTTAAAGTGTACCGCCAAGCTGAAGATCAAGTGAAATGTCTGGCATAATTTTCCTTACTGCTCTTGACATTTGGAAGTTGCTAAAGTTTGATGCTGTGAATAATGATATATATACAAGTGGAATACTTTTACTCTCGTAATGGTTTGTGGTGATTATCTGATTTGATGAGAATAAAAAGTCTACGCCTTGGATAACATAACCTGCTTCTGAGAGTTCTTGGGCCACCGGAGATGCAGAAAGGTGTCAGAAGTGGGTGTTACGTTGTGCTCATACTATGAATAGGAGGCCCCCACGCCTAGGAGAGGGGCACCCTTAGTTGCACAACGGAGCCAAGCCTACTCCAGGGGTTAGATGACGTAAAGGAAAACAAAACTTAATTAAGGTGACGTCCCAGAGGTCTCATCCTCTTTGTCTTCTTGAACCCCAGGCAAGCCGCAGGAGCGTCGTAAACCACCCAAGCACCCGGCAGAAGAGCAAGGCGGAGCGCTGACAGATAACAGCAAAAGGGCATCTACAGCGATGGGGGTTCAGCTACTAGATGGACCCCAGGTGGGGATAGAATGGAAGTGTGCAGAGGGTAATAATGGAGGGAACTGACCTGCTGGTGTTCCTGGAATCTACTGCCCTAAACCGCAACTTATGGACTGAGTAGAATCTTCGGGCAGCTGCCGGTGTACAGGTACCTCGGTGGGCCGGTGCGCTATGCAGTTCCCAGGTTTTCAAGTAATGCTGCTGTTTGCTGTAGCGTGTTAGGGCGCAGCTGAGTAGGACGGCCGAGTCGGCCAAATTCAAGGTGCGCTATGGGGTGCCCTGGATTTCCCAGTAATGCAGCTGTTTACTGTAACACATTAGGGCCTGATGGTACAATGTTTAAGTGTATGGCCAAGCTGAAGTTCAAGTGTAAAGTATGGCCTAATTTCCTTACTGCCTTGACATGTCGGCAGAGTCGGCCAAATACAGGTTAAAGTGTACGGCCAAGCTGAAGATCATGTGTAATGTCTGGCATAATTGTCCTTACTGCTTTTGGCATGTAGATGTCGCTAAAGTTTGATGCTGTATATAATGATATATATACAAGTGGAATACTTTTACTCTCGCAATGGTTTGTGGTGATTATCTGTTTTGATGACAATAAAAAGTCTATGCCTTGGACAACATAACCTGCTTGTGAGAGTTTTTGGGCCACCGCGGACGCAGAAAGGCGTCAGAAGTGGGGGAGGAGTGAGTGTTACGTTGTGCTACGTTGTGCGCATTCTATGCAATGTAGTCATTTGTCTCCAAATGGGATAGAAAACCACATTTTACATGGAATTCTTGAAATCTTCAAATTTTTAAACACTTGTAATGATGGGGATGTTGGAAATTATTCTGAAATGCTTGTGATGCCGTTAGTTTAGTTCTAGATACTGATAAAGAAAGGCATGAGCATATTCGTGATGTATAATTTCTTTGTTTTTCATGAATCAATGACTCTAATAAATGACACTTATGAAAACTGAAGGTGGCATATTCTTCACCCTAATATATTGTTGGAAGTTGGCTCTGTGTATAGTATAACTGTAATTGGTTATATTGTGCGCAGAGTTCAGAGATTCCGTTAGAAGTGTACAGGGCACAATGTAAGGCCAAAGTGCTCTATTTGTGGTAGTGTGGGCGAGCAGCTTTAGGCCTAACACAGAGGAGTGAAAGACATTTGTTATGCACACAGTGCACACAGTGACTAATAAATGATTCAAGACTCAAAAAGTATATTCACACCAATTTTAGAAAAATAAGCTTCTTCCAAAATTTGATTAAGACCAAGATGTTCGCAAACAGGTAAGTACGTTTTTCAGGAAAAATACTTTATACTTTAAACATTTTCAAGCTTTGCAATGTTAACCTATGGAGGAAAACATGAATGTGGTTTTTCAGATGAGTACAGGACTTACAGCTCCAGTCTTCTGGGGTTCAGGTCAACACCAGGGTAGGTTCAGATTGGAGCCAAAACTGCACTACCAGTGACACAGGGGCTGCTGGGTGGAGAGGTCAGATCGGGTCGGTGCCCATTGTTAACTAATGCAGACTGTGGGTTCTCGAAGATGTGCTGCTCACAGGTGGGTAAAGCGGTGTCAGGGGTCGATCTCCTGGAGTTAAGGTAAGTACAAGCGGAGGGCACAAGGCAGCACCAAACCTATAACCTCAGCAGCACAGGGGCAGTCAGGTGCAAAATGGCAACACAGCATCGGGCACCCAATACAATTCAATAGGGGAGATTGAGGTTGAAGAAAGGCGCAGGCTACGGCAAGGAAAACGAAGAAAACCCTCAGTTGCCCATGTAGAGATGCTATGGGATATAGGGACACCATCAGTCAGGATCCCTAAGGCCCAGGAGCTTCGAGTGTAGATGTGTCCTTAGGTGTTGGTAAACAGCTTACTGAGCAGTTTGGGGTCAAGGGGAATCTTTGTGTTGAGGCTGCAGGCGTCAAAGTGGAGTTCAGCCGGGGTCAGTCCACAGTGTACTCGTGCTCAGAAGCACTAGGGAACCTTCTCTGGACCAGTGGACCACTTGGACTCATGCAGTGGGTGTCGGGTGCAGAGTTGGATCCGGAGGTGAGTTTTTTAGTTCCTCAGGGCAGGATTCTTTTTATTTGGAACATGGTTTCCACTGGGCAGGTCCACTGTCCACAGGAGATTAAGAGTCTTTATCAAAGGGCTTTGGAAGTTGGTGGGCCTGCAGGATGAGTAATCCAATTGCAGCGAAGGCGAAAATCAGCAAACAGGCAGGCAGGGATGGTGCAGAGTCACTCATTGGTCCTACTTCTCTCGTGCTGGTGCCGCCTTTTTTCCGGGCTTCTGAGGTTATCGGAGATATGATTTCAGGGCCTGGGGGAGCCATCTAATTACTAGATTTAGGGGTGTAACAGGGGACCAATGGATTCCTTACCTGTGGTATCTACACCCACTGTTATGCCATCCTCCTGTGGGAGTGTGGTATGACCCCATTTGGATAAGTACCACCAATGGAGGCACTGAAAAATGTGCTTTACTTCACCTCCATCACCTGAGGCGTGGAGTTGGCAAAGTTGGGGACAGTTTGTGCTTTAGTTACTATGGTTAGGAAATGTGCCTTTTTAGGGGCACATCGGTAGAGGGTTCACCTTTCTCTTTGTCCATGGGTCCTTAGACCAACAAAATAGAGATTGACACTGAAGCTAAAATTCAAAATAACAAGTTTATTCACTCATGAGTGAGACCACGTCCATCCAACACCCTTGAGTGTTCCAGGAGGTAAAGTGCTTGAATGCACAGACCAAGTGCCTTTTATACTGAGTGTGTTGTAGAGTAAACATGTAGACCCAAAATAGAAGGTACAAGCATTCACAGGAATAGCTACCAACAAACATGGGCAGATGGATATCACTTAGTTGGCAGAGTGGGAGGGGAAACAGAACTGCTTACATACGTAGGAAATGGTAGACAGTTACATTCTAAAAGAGGTGCATTCTAGAAGCTACAGGCCTCTCTGAGCTCATACATTGCTCTGAGTCAGTACTGAAGGAGTTAACTAAAGCTGATGCCACAAGCAGATTTGAAAGGCAAGCAGCAGTGAAGATGGAAGAATTACATAGCTGACAAAATGGATGCCACAAACAAGATGGCTTCAGCTCATGCTAACGCCAATTATTTTCGATTTCCACAGATGGCCGTTTTAGCATTAGCTAAAGATATCGCAATGATTTGGAAGGAACATGGAAGATATTAACCCTGGGCGTAGTTCGCGTAGTAGCGATACGCGAAGCTACGTGAAGTGCACTTCGCACTACGCAAACTTCACGTAGCACTACGCGAGCTGCGTAGTAGCATGTTCGCACTGTGCAAGATGCGTTTTCAATGATTGCACAGTGCGGACAAGCATCCGGCACTGTGCAAGCATTGAAAACGGCATCTTGCACAGTGCGAGCTGTAGTTTTCTGCCGCTCGAGTAGATTATTACTCGAGCGGCAGCTTTCTCAACGCGAACAGGTAGTTTCTCATTGAGAGCGGTCGCGAGCATGCGCAACCACTCACAATGAGAAACCTGACCTCCTCGCGTTGAGAATCTCGCCGGGATGTCATTTTGCTTGCTCGCGGTCGCGAACATGACGTTCAGGACCGCGAACAAGCAAAAAATGACCGCTGAACTACGCTATGCTGCACTACGCATGTTCGCACTGTGCTACGTGCAGCTCGCGTAGTGCGAAGTTGCGAAAACTTCGCAAACTCCGCGAGCGTAGCGTAGTGCTTCACCCAGGGTTAGAAGATATCATGGACATCAATCATCATTAATTCACTAATTTCTTGGTCTATTACAAGTTGGTCATTTACATTCTTAGCATTTTGTTTAGTCAGTATACATGAGGCACAGGAGGAAAAACAAAGGGAACAGAGCATCGGGCCACATTGTATACATTAGCAAGAAACTAAAAGAATCGCAGCAAATATACATAGGGCTAACAATAATTTCCATCCCCATATAGTAAACATGGTCTATAGCCATCCAGTCAAAGTCCATGTTCCTGGATCCTGATGGATTTCAGTGGCTATTTTGTGCATCTTTGAAATCGCTTCAAAATTGCTTCAAAAACTGAAAGGGCGTGGTCCGGAATGCATACGCAGAAGCTACTATCAATGATGCGACATGCTCCACCACTGTCAGCCAGGATAACATCGAGGACCATCCTGTTTTGGAGTGCCACAATTCCTGCAATTTGTAGTTCTTCTGTGATATTTCCAGGTGCCATGGCTGTCTGACTGGTTACAGCCTCCACAACACGTGTCAAGTGCCTTATCTTTCTGCTTTTTAAGGCCGCACCAACAAAGAAGAATAGTACCAAATTAAAGTCAACGTACTGCTGCAGTGCAGTATCGGTTTGACCCACTTTATCATTGTTTATTGTCCTCTTGAATGGGCTCTTAGAAATGCCATTATACAGTTTCAATCAATCAATCAATCTTAGTTTTTAGTATTTATGGTAGGTTGTAGGTGCCAAAAACACAGGTGGTAGCAAAAAGGTCACAAAGCAGCTACCTGACCACCCACAAAGAAGGTGGTAATAACCTTTATTTCCACAAATGAAATAGGTATTATGTGAGGACAAAAAACTACTATTGTTTATTCTAGTAATGTTCAATGTTATAGTACAGTCACTTTTTCCCACAGGGATACTACCAATACTGCTCACACAAAGGTCTGCTCGAGCTCTAGTTACAGCTATAACAGAAGGTCCATTACCCTTGATAGTTTGAGTGTTAGGGAAAACATAGCGCACAGAGGAATTTCCTTGACGATACTCCTCCATTTCCCATACAGTTCTTTTAGCTTGTGGATCTCCTTCCTCATCAGGGTAACAAGCTCTATTTAACTAAAAATGTAGGGCCATATTATCAAGGAAGCTGCAGTAGTTTATCGCCGCTTTACCGGCAGGAAACTGCCGATAAAGCGGCTATAATGGGTTTGATAATATGTGATTCGAATTTCAATCGAAGCCCAGGTTAGATGTTCACACATCTAACCTGGGCTTCGATTGAAAGTAAAAGTCATTTTTTTGATATTCAGGGAAGATCTGTATAAACTGGATAAGTGCACTGTACAAATCCCTTCCAACGTCGACCTGATCTTTCGCAAATCCTCGATCATCATCAGTGAAATTGAAGCCTGTTCCAACCCCACATCTAACCTGGGCTTCGATTGAAATTCGAATCGCATACTATCAAGCCCATTATCGCCGCTTTATCTGCAGTTTCCTGCCGGTAAAGCGGCAATAAACTACCGCAGCTTCCTTGATAATATGGCCCTTAGTCTTCCTACATCAGCATAAGTAATGTTAGCAACTTCAGAGGCCCACAACAATGCAAACCAGGCTCTACAGGAGCCATTGTGTGTAAACGGCAAAGGAAAGAAAGGCGTTTCTCCCTTTTTCTGATGAGCTGGCATCATTCCGCACACCCAACAGTTGGTAATGTTTGTAGAATTATGGGTGTGATGCAACATTTGAATGAACTTATTGTTGAGATAAGACAGTCGAAGCTTCTGCTGGTGATGAGGAAGAGTGAAATGGGGGTGTTCATTGGGGACAGGAGTAGTAGCAGTCAGTTTTTCCCGAGCAGGAGCTACTCCCTCTGCAACCCATGTTATTATAGCAATGAGAACAACAATCGAAGTGAGTCCAATAATGAAAATACTCTTTTGATCACAAACTCTTGCAGCAGTTTGCTTCTTCTCCTTAGGCATGTTCATCTCGTCGTTGAACAACAGAAACTGATCACTAGAGCCCAAGACATTTGCATCAACATAAGGACCTTTCTGATCTACTGGCACTTCAACCTGTTCTGTACCCCATCCTAGGCAATCCTATGCATAGTTAGAATACTCAAGACCATCAGTCGAATAATCAGACATTTGAAATTGATTTTGTCTATCAAAGGTATTAGAATAATTCGGTTTGTGTTCAGCTGTCTCAAATCTGATATGATTTCCTATTCCTTCCCTTTGTTCTGAATTCCCTGGGCGTCCTCTCATGCTTCCTCTACCCCATTGATACTGCTGATCTCACAAAGGGGGCACTCAGAATGCCAATGTCCAATCTCTTTACCATAGGCACACTGATCAGAAGACAAAGTTGCTCGAGAGAAAGGGGGTACACCAGGGGTATATACTGCACATCCACCTCTACCACTACCTCTGAATGGTTGACCATAGACTTGAGCCAACATAACTTTTGTTTTTAAATCCTTAACCTTTTTATCCTCCTTGTTTTTTGCTTCCAATTCCTGACGCTCATAATACTGGGCCACAGTCAAAAGGGAGACTGGAGAAGACGTAGTCCATGAACTCTCGCTGGCCTTTAGGTGTGGGTTACATCTAGACAGATGAAGAAAGGTAAAAAAACAAAAACAAAGCAGCAGGCATTTTCCATCTATGAACCCAGCATATGGAACTTCATACTCATATCCATCAGTACCTCCCCAATGCTGCTTCAATTTAGGAAATAGATGAAAACACAATTATTTCAGAAAGTCCTCCGCACGATGCATTATGATTCTATGAACCAGCTACTTATCATATCCTTAATTCATAGTATGCTTATCTTTGACGCTATACAGAGCTACTCTGCTGTTTATCTAGGCTTTGGCAATAGAAATACCACAATACATACATACATACATTGATACATATAGAGACATTCTACTATGGGTTGGAACCAGATGAAGTGTATTACCATTGCTAGAAACTTAGAACAATTATCTGAGTGACTACTGAGAGAAATACTGTCAGGGTGAGAGACACCATGTATGATGGAATGTCTAGTATGCATGAAGATCTTACATTGATTGACATAGAAATATGCTTTCTAAACTATATTGCTGCAGAAGGCAGAAGAAGCACGTGTTATTTTTGTTTTTATTGTAACAAAAATATGCATTTAGCCACTAATCTTGACTACTGGAGAAGTGTATAGATTGAACATTGCTAGATATTTTTCACCTATTTGGCCAATTTAAGGAATAGTGCTGACTCTTTTTAACAACAGAGAATACTTTTAAAGATTTTTGTGCATCAACCCTATATAATTTGGTATGAAGTCAAGTGAGTGTACAGAATGGAAATCTGTCATGAGACCATCTAGGTGACAATTATATCATTAAGTATATTTAAAGAGTTATCTAACACATCATTATGCGTTTGCATTAAGTGTTTTAAAAAGGAGATCAAGATACTGTTGTAAATATAATTTGTTTAAATGAAATGCCAGTCAACTTGCTCCCTAGAGTAACAATAACTTAGGCCCTAGCCATGCTCTGCAAATTGCCCTCTATATTACATCGCTCAGCATGAGTTACTTTAGGGCACTGATTATAGTTACTAGATATAACTATAATAGGTATGTTTTAGGATTTTGTTAGTTTAAAATGGAATGTGTGGACACTGCAGGTGTAAAATATATGTCAGATCTGGCAGCTTTGGAGTGATGTGTTTCTCCTGTCTTTTTTCCTTCGGCCCTACTTGTTTTGCATTTAGTTTTTTTAGGTTTTTTCAGATTTTAGAACTCCCCTGTGTGAATTCTGATTATGATTGGTTATCCATGAATGGCATATTTGATTTCCTGGTAAGTCCATAGTAAGGTGCAGTATGTGTCCCAAGGCCTGTAATTGAAATTCTACTAGTGGGCCTGCAGCACTGATTGTGTCACCTACGAGAGTAGCCCTGCAAACATGTCTCAGTCATGCCACTGCGTTGACTGTGAGTGCAGTTTTAAACTGACATGTTGACCTGGCAAGTACACCCACTTGCAAGATCCAACCCTTACATTTTACTACATGTAAGGCACTTCTAAGGTAGGGTCAAGGTAGCCCCATGGGCAGGGTGCAGCATACTTAAAAGGCAGGACATGTGCTTGTGTGTTTTAGATGTCCCGATTGTGAAATCCTGATCATTTTGTTTTTCGCTATTGCAAGGACTATCTCTCCCATAGGTTATCATTGGAACATCTTTAAAGTGTAACTTCCAACTGCGATGAGTTTTCGAGTGTGGGGTCCGTGGACTCACAATTTTAAAATACATCTTTTAGTGTAGTTGTTTTTAAATGGCATGTTAGAAAATGGCACTCTTAGAAATTGGTCATTTTCTTGGTTTACCATTCTGTGACTCTGGCTGTCAGAGGAATCCCCATCTGAGAGAGGGTGACAGTAGGGATGTTTGTGCATTCACTCTAGACAGTCACACAAACAGAGCTGAGGTGTGACCTGCATATCCTGATGGCCCATTACTAGGCTGATTGGTCTCCCTGAACAAGAGTGGTGGCAGGAGTTGTCACTGATACCTGAATAGAGCTGTGCCTTATTATAAGTACTGGAGCTGTAACACCATAACTTCAGAACACTCTGGACTAAGAGGTCATTCTGCCAGAAAGAAAAGTTGGACACTGTAGGAGGGAATGGCACTTTGCTTGCTGCTTTGTTGTGCTGGCCTGATACTTGCTGCTTCTGTCCTGGGAGTGAAAGAACTGGACTTTGCTTTCTATATCCTGATTTCCAAGGTTCTTCAAGGATTTGTGCATGCTTTCCTCCTGTTAAGAAGTCTCAGGCTGTCCAAGACTTCACCTACCAGTGCCTGGTCTCTTCTGCTGAGGGCACAGACTTACCAAGTGTTGTCTAATCCAGTTCCTGGTGCCTTGTAAGTAGAATGTGGTAAATCTGAGAAGAAAATCCATGCATTGTCTCTTAGCGCCCATTTATGTGATGCAGCACCATTGTGCGGTTGAAAAACGAATGCATCGCTGCTATGCAGCTGAAGAATCGACGCATCATATGACATGCAGCTGAAATATTACTCCAACCTGGGTCCAGAGCACCATTTCACCGAAGTCTGTGATGTTTGCTCCTACTACGACATGAGCCCTGCAGTGCGGCTGTAGTATTAAAACACATCACCTGCTTCGCGGCTGGTAAATTGATGCAGCACCTTTTCCACCACTGCATCGATCCATCACATCTGGATTTTTTTGCATCGCCCCTGTGCACTAAATTCTTCATTGACATTGCCCAGCAGTAAGGAATCAAGGCAGCAGTCCGGTGATTGACGTATCATCTTCCCTCACAGTAAGGAACTGGCGGAACACCTTACCTGGGAGTAAGGAGTTGATGCATCACTTTACTTATCTGATGCTTTATCTCCCCTGCACCTGTTTTCGTTTTTGATTTTGGTGCATCCCTGGTACTTTGTGATAATATTAATACATAACTAGTGTCCTATATTTTTTATACTAGTGTGGTGTCTTTTTGCACTGTTTTCACTGTGTTAGAATGTGTATATGTACAAATGCTTTTTACATTGCCTCTGAGATAGGACTGACTATTCATGCCAAGCCATGAATGGGGTGCGCAGGCTTTATCTTAGCTGTGTAATCTCCTGACTAGAATAAGGGTTCCTTCTTAAACATGGTGCAAACCTCTGCCAACTAGACAACCCTATTTCTAACACTGGTGAGGAGAGGACTTGTTTTTGTACTTTACTTTACTGCTGTGCACTACTAACGTATCGCATACCACTACACAACCAGATACTGTTTTTCGTTTTACCTTTTTGAGTTTGAGTACTTTTTAAAATGTCTGCTACAAGCATGTCTGAGTCTAGAGAATCATTAGTTGCATCCGTAGATTTGGTAATTGAGGAGGAAAGGTTGGATTTCTGCAATGTGCAGCAATTTAAGCAAATCTGCAGGCACCTCAAAGTAACCATATTGGGGGAAAGTGTTTGTCAGTAAAGAGATGAAATGTATTATTTCCACTACATTTTAAACCAATTTGGGAAAGGGGTTGGACACTAAAGGGGTGACATTTAATATACCCTCTCCAATGTAAACCAATAAGTGGGAAGCGTTGGACAATAAAGGGGTGTCATTTACTATTTCCATTCAAATCTAAACCAACTTGAGGAATGTGCTGTACACTGAAGGGATGAAATTTATCATTCCCAATATGACCTTTACTATCACTACTCCAATCTAAGCCAATTTGGGGAAAGTGTTGACACTAAAGGGTGACAATTACTATTTCCTCTCCTATATCAATCAATTTGGACTAGGTGTTAAATAATAAACTGATAACATTCACTATTCTGAGCCCAATAAACCATATTCGGGAAGGTGTTGAAGAAAAAATGGGTGACAATTAATATTCCCACTTCAATCTCATGCTATTTTAGGAAGGCATTGGATGCTAAAGAGGTGAAATTTATAACAGCCACTTCACAACCTAACATTTTACACAGGGTAATATCAATTAAACTTTTTACATGCCCAATCAATATTCCATTTTCATACTTTTAATAAATATAAAAATTAAAAAAAATGTATCCTAAAACACACTAATGCAAACTGCAAACATTCATATACATATTTAATATATAAAATTAATATTTTAATGACTACTAAAATTGATATATTGTTGAAAAAATGTACTACCATTCAGAAACTTTACACAATAAAGTGAAAATAAAATTATAATACAAAATTAAAAATCATACATTAGAAAATTATTTTTAAAACGTTTATATTTAACAAAAAATGAAAACAACTGTATTAAAAAATGTAAAACAACAAATGTTATTTTTTAATCAATTTTGAATATTTAAAAAACAACTTTTACATTTTAAATTTGAACACGAAAGTCTTACTAATTATTCCACTGTATTAAAATATTTAATATCTTTTCAAGTTTGCTATTAAATTTTTTTCTTGTTTAAAAAATATTTAAAGCCTTTGACATATATCATAATAAACATCTAATGAAATTATATTAAACATTCCAAGACAAAAAAATACATTTAAAATGTCTAAATTATTCATATGCATACCTTTAAAATTATTAGTTTAAAAATGTAAATTTAAAATAAACATTTGTTAAAAATCTCTTCACCATTATTCCCTAAAAAAGCAATATCCTGCTACCAAAAAATAATTTTAAACAATTACTGAAATACATCAATAAAACAAGTTCATAAATAAGAAAAATCTCACTAAAAACAAACAAAAAATAATACACATATACATGCAAGCACACTACAATGAATTATAGACTAATTAAAACTCACAAATGATATCACATACAGCAATATTTTCTACATCAATATTTTTCACAACAATTTAAAAAAAAGACAATAAAAACCATTGTTTTACCTTAAATATGTCTGTTGATCATAATAATAATAATAATAAGGGAAATTTGTAGAGCGCCTGGTTACGCGCAGCGGCGTGTCCCCGTGCTGTAGTGAGTGGAAACAGCAGAGTCACAACCACAAGGTCGGCCCGGCTACTGCGTGTAAAGGTAAGTCTTTAACTTCTTCCTGAAGCCGAGTTCAGAGGGCTCCAGGCGAAGGTCCAATGGTAGGGCATTCCAAATGTTCGCGGTCAGATATCTAAAGGACCTACCCCCCATACGTGACTGTTTTATCCTGGGGACCTTCAATGGCCCTGTGTGGGAGGAATGCAGGGCGCTCGTAGGGACGTACCAAGTAACCAGTTCCTGGAATAGGTCACGTCTCAATCACAACAATCGCTCGAGGGTGGCGTTCTTTAAACCATTGTCCAAAATCACCTTTTTTTAAACTCATTTCCAACCGGCTGGTGGAGCCCGCACGAGTTACCATTGCTTATTCAGACCACAACCTCCAGGTGTAGGTCTACCAGTTCATCATAATCGGAATTCATTTGGATCCTACACTACTTACCTCACAGGATCCCGGTCCTTCATTGGTTGCGACTGTCATCATTTTCCTAACCCTCCAGTCCTGATGAAGACCCACTTTTGACGCATATTAAGCAGCGCTACCGCCTGGGTCAAAACGTCAACGTTGCAGTCACACTAGTCCATGTAGATTCCCTGTCCCCAACATAAAATCACTCTTCGGTCGTGTATTCATATATTGAGAAATGGACAGTACAGCATAACTTCTATTGGCCTTATGTATTACCTATTTGTATAATATAAGTATAGCACTTTTTCACTTATCACCATGAGTCACTTTTCTGCTCTTCAATCACTTTATCGCCTTGCATTTTATTGTTTTATTGACAGCCATACTCATTAATTTGTGCGCATAATACTAATACAATACAATTGTCATTTCTGACCAGAAAATATTTTGTCCTTGTGGTGTGTTCCTATTTGGTTCTCTAAAAGTGATGTTGAACCTTTTTATTCCACTAAGTTTTGCAAATGTTTTCTCCTACTATTCCAGAAGTGCTCCTCATTGGTTCCTTTTGTTTTGGTGTCTCATTGAATTTATAGTTTAGCTTCTATGGAAACAAGGTAGCCTAAACCTGAGGTTACGACTCCACAACACAGACTACAGTACCACATAATTGCTCTCCAAAACACATTATCCCACTCCACATAATTCCTATAACCTAAATACCACATACTTTCTATTCACATAATTTCACTGCACAACATACCACATAATTCCACTACACACAACATACATCTACTCTACACCAAAAAACATTAATTAAAATCTTTAACATTTACAACGTCAAAGCTCTAACGCTCACAAATGTGAGACCTATTACATTACAAATGCTTCTTAACCTGGTATTCGCGTTTTAGGGTGGTGCAAAACGGGGGATGGGCCTCCGACCAGTGCTCAGGAATTCTGCTACATAGGACTTACGGGAGGTACAAGGAGGGCTTCTTGGCCCCCAAAGTCCCTCAGTCGTGAAGTGAACTTCATCCCCCAACCAGTACAGTGCTGACGCATTGTTCTTCGTTTTTGATATACATATTGCTGGCTGTTTGTATCCCGAGGAAACATAGAAAATATATACGCATCTCGGTTTTTGATCTAAGAAATTGGATGGATCCTTGAAAGCCCTAGTTCTGATAAGGCCCGAAATCATAGTGCTGAAACGCATCGACATTTATTTGAAGACACCTTTAAAGAATGAAGAATAATTAAAACATTGAATTTAAGGGAGTACACAAAGAACAGAGGTGTAAATTACATACCTCTCTGGCTCCGATATGTTTGGGTGATCTTGTTTTGAAGGAATGCAATTTATCATTTTGGGAAGATTCTTTTTTTTTAAAAATAAGGGCATTGATGTATAAAGGTCCAATATATGTGTTAGTTTGTCCATAATGTAAATATAGTGTATATATTTGTGTGTTTGTATTGAGTATTGTGTATTGTGTATATATATATATATATATATATATATATATGTATTTCTTTGTGTATATATACATGTGTTGATAAAAGAAAGACATTTGTTTATACTTATCTATATTCATCATTCAAGAAAATGGCAAAAATAATAAATTAGCTTGTTTTTTGTAATCATCTACTGGTTCCCCTTGGTTTTAGACAACTAGAAGTGATGAACATTGTTTGATACTAATCAATTTAGGTAGGAAGGGATGATTCATTGATCTTTTCCGTTAACTTATAGATTATTATTTCCTAGGCATCATTTATTTTAGGGTATTATGTATGTTACCCAGATGCGGTATGGTTACTTGGGTTGCCCAGTGTGTATTGAGGCACAATTCACATCGAGTCATGATTGCAGATGATGCAGTTCAGTAGGCAACAGACATTGCTACCAGTGCGGCCTCCTGGACCACCATCATCGCTGGCTGTGCACACGCTGAGTGCTTCAGGTACCACTAACTGTACAGTTCAAGTCAATGCCACGTGGCTGTGGGCCCTCCCTGACTGCTGCCTCCGGCCTACAGTGCGGTCAGCAGGGCCCACAATTCAAGTTAAATCTTGACTCATTAATTTCACAGTCCAGTAGGCAACTAATTATAATGTAATCCATGTACAAAAAAGTAAGTGCACCAATATCAAAGTCAATGTCCTCAAAGTGTATCCAAACAATATCCTTTTTGTATCCTTGCTTCAAGAACTGGTTTTATATCAGTTATTGCTTTAGAACAATTACCACATTCATCTTGCAAGTCCAAAGGAACACTGAATGGCAGTCTACACTGCGGACAGCAGAGCTCACAGTTTGAATTCAGTTTTGATTTATTAATTGCAGAGTGAACTGTACTCTATGTCCTCGGACTTTTTTCGAAAGGAAGTGACAAAAAGCATTCCTCAATGTCTGTGCTCACTACTGCCTATGATCTACACTGCGGACAGCAGGGCTCACAATTCAGATTAAGTCTCGATTGCAGATGACGCAGTCCAGTCGGCAAAACATATTTTTCCCAGTGCTGCCCGCCCACACCACACATCATCGCTGGTTGCGCACACGCTGAATGCTTCTGATGCCCCTACGTCACTTCATTACAACTCATGGACCCTATAAGATAGAATTCTTTGTGTATGTTTTGAGATCTGCTGCCCCTACCTCAGTGCACCACAAGTCATGGACTCTTTACGATAGAATCTTTAAGTGTTATTTCACATCTGGTGTGTGTGATTCTATTGTACTTTGTTGCGGCACCAACCATTCCCTGAGGGCTGGCTTACACTCATCCCACAGGCATCCAGAACAGACCTCACTGGACATGTGACCCTGGTAATAAAAAAGGGGCAGAGTGTGCCCGTACCCAGTTCCATTATCTATTTAACTGTGTCCGTGTGTTCATTATGTATGCGTGATGCCCCTGGGCCCTACTACATTACATTGTGCTGTGCACAGTAGGGGTGGGTGGAATTTGCGTAGTCGCACTACGCAAACCTCCGCGAAACGGTATACAATCTCCGCGAGCATGCAAAAGTTGCGCAAACACAGAGAACTGCTTGTTCTGCCTGTTTGCAATGCTTGTTTCCTGAACGCGGATGCTGTTTGCGTGCTCGGAAACAAATATCTTGTGAACACGCATTTTGAAAGTGCGAACAAGCAAAAAAAATCCGCAAAGCCGCGGATCGTGGAATTTATGGCAATTCCTAGCTCTCCGTGGAATGCAAAATTCTCCAAATTCTGCAAATTCCGCGAGCTGAACGGAATTTACTGCCCAGGCCTAGTGCACAGCGCACGCAACCATGTTACCTCTGGCAGTGGGGAAGACTTTGGTTATGTAACTTTTTCTGGGTCATTATATAAGTACATGGGTGGAGACTGGATCATTACAGTACTGCGAGGAGAGTGTATAGTGAATTTATAAGTGCTTGGGATTGGCGGAGTGATTGGATAAGTACATATGTTGGCGGCACGTAAACCCCGAGCATGAGCGTAGCTCTATTTGGCTGCCCTCCATGTGCCAAAAACTGAAATTTGGGCTTTAGATGGCCCTGTATTACTACAGCTGCAACACTCCACTGAATGTGCAATAAACATTCATATCCACACAGATGATTCATAACCACGATATTTCTTATGTGGAAGTATAGATGAATGTATAGTCAGTGGTTCCCCCTACCTTCCATATTGGCCATGTTGTGGGACTTGGCTCACAGGGTGACACATTGGCTCTTGATGCCGGGGTGGCGGCAGCACTACAACAGGGACACCCGTATCAATGGATTCCTCATACAGCCCAGGACGGAACCACGCCCAGAGCCCCCGGGTCATTGTTCACAGCCTCATGCAGGACTGGCATATGCCAGACCAGCCCACTCCGCTTAAGCTTACAGTGAGGGGCGACAACGCTACATGGCCCAGGTTTTCATTGTAGTGATCTGCTGGTCACAGGTCTAGTTGTCAGTATGCCACAGCCACTCATTCACAGTTGGTTTACACCCACACCACACCCATGAAGCACTGGCATCACAGGACACGTGACCCTGCCAATAAAAAGGGCCGGGCACACATGCTTGATGCCATTTCTGACCTCTCTCTGGGTGTATCGTGTGGTGTGCATGTGGGTGAGGGAGCCCAGGGGCCGGCGACATCATATTCCCCTAGCCCAGAGGTGACATGATGGTGTCCGCACCACGTTACCCTATCATAGAGGGTCCATGACATTTGGGGCACAGACTTGGTGGCACCGGATGCACGGCAGCTGGCACAGGCACACCACCATGTGACGGTGACTTTCGGTGCACTGAGGTAGGGGCACTGTAAGTGCTGAGTGGGTGTGCAGCCTGTGATGATGTCCCATCCCGGTGGTTCGGACAGCTCAGGTTTTGTGTGCCCCGCTGGACCGCAGTGCAGTCCTTAGCCATCGGACAGCGTGGGCCTACCACCACATGGCGTGGCCTCGTTGGTCACAGAGTTAGTGGCACCATAAGTGCTGAGCGGGTGTGCAGCCTGCGAAGATGCCGGGTGCACTTGTATGTTCTCTGCCATGGCAAAATCAAGACCCAGCACCAAATGTGAGACCTGATGGCCTGCGGAGTAGACTGCATGATGTGGAGGGTGCCCTGTCCGCGGGCCCCGGGCTTGGGGCTTGCTGCCACGCATGGTGAGCCCTCTTTTGTACACGCAGGTGGTGGAAGGTGAGCAGTGAGGCCTGGGTGCGCAGGGGCGGGCAGACACATCTGGGTGGTGGGAGTGGATGGTGTGTAGCAGCCTGGGTACACAGGGGTGGGCAGTCACCTCTGGGCAGTGGGAGTGGGTGGTGTGCAGCAGCCTGGGTGCGCAGGGCAGGCTGACAACGCTGGTCGGCGGGAGTGGATGGGGTGCAGCAGCCTGGGTGCACAGGGCAGGCATACACCTCTGGGCTGTGGGAGTGGATGGGGTATAGCAGCCTGGGTGCGCAGGGGTGGCACAGCGGTGAAGGCGTGTGCAGACATATGTACACTACAATTAGTGATTCCATACTCTGTTTCAGATGAGTGAGTTTGAGGGCTGCAGTATATCCCGGCACGTGGTTAGAGACACACCGGTGACAGGGTTAGAGACACACCGGTGACGGAAAGGTGAGCAGTGAGGCCTGGGTACGCAGGGGCGGACAGTCACCTTTGGGTGGTGGGAGTGGATGGTGTGTAGCAGCCTGGGTGCACAGGGGCGGGCAGATATCTCTGGACATGGGAGTGGATGGTGTGCAGCAGCAGGGGTGCACAGGGTGGGCAGTCACCTCTGGGCAATGGGAGTAGATGGGATGCAGCAGCCTGAGTGCGCAGGGGCGGCACAGCAATGAAGGTGTGTGCAGTTGTATGTACTCTGCCATTACTGATTCTATACTATGTTTCAGATGAGTGGGCTTGAGGGCTGCAGTATGTCCCGGCATGTGGTTAGAGACACACCAGTGGCGAAAAGGTGAGCTGTGAGGGTTTTGTCAGCTGTGTTGGTACTCACTCTCCCTCTCCGTCTCTTCCTTCCTTTCTCTCTCTCACACTCTTTCTCTCTCTCTTCCTCTCTCTCTCACTCTTTTTCTCTTTCTGTCTCTCTTCCTCTTTCTCATACTCTTTCTCTCTCTCTTCCTCTCTCTCATTCTTTCTCCCTTTACCTCTCTCTTCCTCTCTCTAACTCTTCCTCTCCTTCTCCTTTGATGGATGCATGACACACAATCTTATCTTGCTTTTTGTCTTGCCGGCTATGATTCACAGATTGAAGAAGGATGACACGTCATGGCTGTATCTACTTTTATTTTGTTGTTTTGCGTAAATAAAACCTTTTAAATCCATAGATGACTGTGATTCTCATTTGTTATGTTCGGCATGTTCCTTTCACATTTGTTTGCAGGGATAATCAGGGGGAGATGGCGGACAAGAGGATGGTGGCGGGGGTGTCGGGCACTCTTGGGTGTCCGAGCTGCATGATTGTAGGCTTCATGGCATCTGTTGTCCTTCAGGTGTGGCTGTGGCTCCCTTTCATATTGCAGGTTGTAGTCTGACTTTACAACAGCTCAGAGCAGTCATAAACTTCCTGGTGCTAATGCACCTTATCGCCTATTTAGTGTTCTCTTCGCTGATCTTGCAGGTCGTTGAGAATGTTGTGAAGCGGTGTGTTCGCTGCTTTTTGCACAGGAACACCTACTCTGCATCTCATTAGTGATATTTGCCTCAGTCATCCGTGACGATGTTTGTTGGGGCTGCCATCGCTGGTAAACTGGTGATATTGGCTGTTTGCAACAGCTTGTGAATGGTGCGTTAAATTTAGCACCATTTTGGCTGCCATAAAGTGCTGTTAACTCGGTGATGTGTCCTTGAGAAATACCCCTTGGTGTTTTAAACACCTGAGAAGTACTCGAATGCCGCGCTGAGAGCCTCTCACTCTTTGTATTCACACTATGGGGCCGCACTGAGAGCCGCACACCCTTCCTGTTCACAATAGAGAGACCTCTGACCCTGTCTTCAGGCAGGTCGCTCCCCTCACTGCCACGCAGCCTCCTGTGTGTCCGGTGACTCGCTGCCACTGCCGCCCGTGAGAGCCCGCCTTCTTCCTCGGCGAAGCCTCGTCCTGCTGCTTCTTGTGCCTCGTGTGCTCTTGTGTCCTTGCTGCCCCTTTTGCATTCTGTACCCTGTGACTCCTGTACCATTGTGTCTATATTGCCCATTTTTTTGCATTCTGTACCTCGTGTCCGCCTTTCCCCGCTCCCTGTCCCCTTGCGTTTCCCGCCACTGCGTCCCTTCGGCCCCGCCCCCTGTTGTCCAATTGGCCGCCCCGCTCCCACCTCCAAGCTGCTCCTCCCTCCCTCTGCCCCTCATATGGAGGCCACGCAGCGTCCGCGCACAGCGGGCCCACCGCTGGTGCGCCGAAGGTGCGCCAAAGGCAAGCCCGTCTGTTCCTGTCAGCGCCTGGACCACGCCCAGCACCAGGACCCATGGACCTCAGCGACACCAGCCCACCCGTCTGAACTATGACGCCACAACGCATTCAACACCAGCCGAAACCCCGCCTGCCACCGAGCCACCCCCGAAATGCACCCACGGACCCTTCACCTGCCAAGCCTGCAAATTCACCTGCTCCAGACCCGCACCGTGCCCGGCTGGCCAGGCACCAGCAACAATCACCTCAAGTGCATCCTGCTCAACACCCGCTCCATCCACAGGCATGCCGTTGAACTCTGGAACCTCCTTGACACAACATCACTGGACGTCCCCTTCCTCACAGAAACCTGGATGAACGCCTCCTCAGCCCCAGACATAGCCATAGCCATCCCGGATGGCTACAAGATCACCCGGAGGAACCGCATCAACCAAACCGGAGGAGACATCGCCATCGTCAACAGAAACACCATCCGCATCACGACCAATGCCGACAACACCCTCACTGCAGCCGAGCACCTTCACTTCCAGATACACACCGACCCCAAGATAACCCTCAGAGGTACTCTCATCTACAGACCCCCGGGACCACACACACAAATCAGAGAAGCCATTGCAGACTTCATCAGCCCGCACGCCCTCACCTCCTCAGACTACATCCTCCTGGGAGACCTCAACTTCCACCTAGAAAACAACAACGACAACAACACCACCATCCTGCTGGACAACCTCGCCAACCTCGGACTCAAGCAACTGGTGAACACCCCCACCCACTATGCCGGCCAGACGCTTGACCCAGTCTTCTCCTCCAGCAACCACATCTCCTTCAGCCACTCCACTGGACAACACTGGACAGATCATAGCTGCGTCCACTTCAACTTCAGGAAAACTACGACCCACCACCACCCGCAACAGGCTCCCCATAGATGCTGGAGCAAGATCACCACCGACCAGCTCACCACCGCCCTGAGCCAAAACCCCCCCACCAACACTACGAACTCCAACGAAGCAGCCGGCAACCTCACACAGTGGCTCACCAACTACGCCGACGCCCTTGCACCGCTGAAGAATCCTCCCAGCAGACCCAGCAGCAAGAAAACCTCGTGGTTCACCAACGACCTCAAAGACTCCAAAAAATCCTGCGATACCCTCGAGAAAGCCTGGCGCCACGACCAGTCAACAGAAAACATGACAGCCCTCAAGAACGCCATGCGCAATCACCACCAGCTGATCCATACCACCAAAAGGACAGCATTCAGAGAACGACTGGACAACAATACCCACAACAGCAAGGAACTCTTCAACATTGTTAAAGAGCTCTCCACCCCAGCGCCAGCAACAACGACATCACGCCCTTGCAAGACCTCTGCGACGCACTTGCCTCGTTCTTCCACCACAAGATCGCCAACATACACAACAGCTTCAGCGCCCAGACCACGCTCCCAATCACAGAACCTACGTCCCCCATCACCATCCTCTGCGCCTGGACCCCTGTCAGCACTGAAGACACCACCCGCGTGATGAACACCATCCACTCCGGCTCCCCTGCCGACCCCTGTCCACACCACATCTTTAACAAAGCCGACTCCATCATTGCATCCCAACTCTGGAACATCATTAACAACTCCTTCGCATCCGCCACCTTTCTGGAAAGCTGGAAGCATACGGAGATCAGCGCCCTCCTGAAGAAACCGACTGCGGACCCCATGGACCTCAAGAACTTCCGCCCCATCTCGCTCCTCCCGTTCCCCACTAATGTCATCGAGAAAAACGTCAACAAACAGCTAACCTCTTCCTCGAGACCAATGGATCCCTCGACCCTTCGCAGTCCGGATTCCGAGCAAACCACAGCACCGAGACCGCCCTCATCGCAGCCACCGACGACATCAGGTCTCTACTCGACAACGGGCAAACTACTGCCCTCTCCTCCTCGACCTATCGGCCGCTTTTGACACAGTCTGCCACCACACCCTAACATCCTGCGCATGCTCCGAAAGATCTTCCGGTGGATCCCCAACAACACCAGAAAGACGGTCACCCAGGCCCTCGTCACCAGCCAACTGGACTACGGGAATGCCCTCTACGCCAGAACCACAGCCAAACTACAGAAAAGACTCTAACGCATACAGAAAGCGTCTGCACGACTCATCCTGGACACCCCCCGACACAGCCACATCTCTCTGCCCACCTGAGAGACCTACACTGGCTGCCCATCAGCAAAAGGATCACGTTCAGTCTCCTCACCCACGCTCACAAAGCTCTCCATGACACGGGCCCCGAATACCTCAACAACTGCATCACGTTCTACACACCCACCCGTCTGCTCCGCTCCACCAGCCTCGCCCTCGCCACCGTCCCACGGATTCGCAGAACCACCACCGGAGGAAGATACTTCTCCTTCCTGGCTGCCAAGACGTGGAACGCTCTCCCCACCCGCCTACGACTGACCCAAGATCATTTCTCCTTCAGGAACCAACTCAAGACCTGGCTCTTCGAGCAGTAGCAGCACCCCCCTCCCAGCGCCTTGAGACCCTTGCGGGTGAGTAGCGCGCTCTATAAATGCCCTGATTGATTGATTGACATACACATCAAGTTCACACTAGGGGGCAGCGCTGAGAGCCATGCACCCTTTGTGTTCACACTTGGGGGCGGTGCTGAAAGCTGAGCTGGGGTCGCCACTTCAAATTTTTAGGGAAAAATGTACAATCGCCTCGGGGACCCTTATTGAAGCGAGAGGAGGTTTTCCTTCTCTCGCTTTAACGAAGCAAACCAGGGTTTGTTATCACAGGGTGGAAGCCATCACAGGGTGGAAGCCATGCTCCCGCCCTGCCATAGCAAACAGCTATGTCCCGGGAGAGGACACCCCGGGACATTGCAGAAGCCAGCCCTGGGGGGTGGTGGTCCTCATAGCATTCCACTTCAGGAGGAGATCCGGGCTGCTCCCTCACTCTATTTTCAAAACCCGAGGTGGTGGTTGTCCTCTGGGCTGCCAGAGGGCCGTGTGCCCTCCCGCACCTAATTTACATAGCCCCGAGGAGGTGGCGGTATAATTATACGATTGGCCCGGGACCTGGCCCACCTGGGGGCTCATTTAAATGAAGTGGGGGTGCCCCCGCTTCATTTTTTTTTTTTCGTCCTGGTTTGAGCACCCAGCCTAGGGGGTCAGTGTGTTTCTACCCTGTCTCCTTTTCTTCACTTTTAACTTGCTTTTACTGTTTTCTTGTGACTTGGTTCTACCGAATCACAAGATGGCTGCCAACACTTCCTGGTTTGGAGTGTTGGCAGTCAATCACAGTTAAGCTTGTGGTCAGGAAGGTTCATGAACCTACCGCATCCCTAGATATTGAAACTTTTATTTATTTCTTGCGAGAAATGTGCATGCGCGGGCGCCCGCGCATGCGCATTTGGTTGGAAGAAGTCGGCGCAAAGAAGAAGATGAAGACCCGGGACGCCGCAAAAAAGGTAAGTGCTTTTCTTTTCTTTTTAACCTATTTAAAATCCAAATTAGGGGTGTAGAAGAGAGGGAGGCGGGCGGTGCGTAGTGGGGCTACGCGAAGCGCGTGTGTGGGCGTAGATTCATGCCCACTTCACGAAGCTTCGCGTAGTCCCACTACGCCCACTACGCCCAGGGTTAGTTTGTTCACATCAGATTGTCAAATGAAATCATAATAACAGATGTACATATAGTGCCGCATACTTGAGCCAAACTAATTACTCCACTGCGTACCACATGCCCAACATGTAATTCTCTTCATTAGTATATGCATGAAGTGATGTGCTGTCCTAACTAAGTGAGCATGCCCAGAAGTCTTATGCAAATGTAAAATCATTCGGAGCCCAATGCTCGAATGGATGCGCGCCGCACCGGTAAAATACTGTGTAGTAGCATAAATTGTCTGCACTGTCTCATGCATGACAGTTAATACGGGAAATACGTTAATGCACATGTCCAGACTGTCACAGTATTGTCTTATCCTAACATGGAGATGCCTGCTCAAATGTATTGTGCATGTATAGAATAGTCAGAGCCACATACTCAAAAGGACATGCATCATGCTGGTGGAATATATTTACTGTTATGTGTGAAAATGTGTTCATCAAGTATGCCAACACGCAAACACCATTCCACCAGCAGGATGCATGTCCTTTCGAGTATTTGGCTCTGACTATTATATACATGCACAATACATTTAAGCAGGCATCTCCATGTTAGCATAAGCCAATACAGTGAACACAGTTTTTGAAGTTACCAACAAGTTGCACACAACTGCCGAACTGCCTTGTGGAGTGGGTGCTTCTCGATGATTGTGGTCGCATCCAAACACCAAAACCACACTCCTCATGACCACCCAAGAAGATAAAGAACTCGCGGATCACAGGTAAAATGCTCTTTATCTGCACATGGCATGACGCAATTCGTCAATTGCAGACTTCCTCGGATGCCGACAAACAATGCAAGTGCATTTCACAGTCACATTTAAACACCTCATGCCCCGCTACGATTGTTTGAGGCATCAGTGATGGTCCAGCAGGGAGGTGTGTGTGTCCGGACTAAGGCCTCCGAGTCCAAACAGAGCAGGCCCTCTAACTTAAGTACTTCCCCAGTGGGTTGGGCCCTGCTGACTCCCCACGCCTCCTTGATCTTTAATGTGTCTGGTGAGCAAGTTGCCGTGATACTCAACCCTCCGCATACACTCACGTCTAGGGCCCCTGGAGACAACTGCAATGAATCGCCATCACCTGTGCAGTCACAGTCCAAAACGAAGATGGCAGAGTGCTGTTACGGGGATGCGGCGGTTCGGAGTATTTCAAAACGTTTTTGAAGTTACCAACAAGTTACCACACAATCGCCGAACTGCCTTGTGGGATGGGTACTTCTCAATGCTTGTGGCCACTTCCAAACACCAAAACCACCCTCCTCATGACCACCCAAGAAGCTGAAGCACTCGCAGATTCACATATAAAATGCTTTTTATTTGTATTTGGCATGATACGTTTCATCAATTGCTGACTTCCTCGGATGTCGCCAAACAATGCAAGTCCAGTTCACAGTCACATTGAAACACCTCATGCCCCGCTACGATTGGGTGAGGCATCGGTGACGTTCCAGCAGGGGGTGTGTGTGTCCGGACTCAGACCTCCGAGTCCAAACAGAGCATGCCCTCTAACGTACGTACTTCCCCAGGGGGTTGGGCCCTCCTGACTCCGCATGCCTCCTTGATCTTTAATGTGGCTGGCAAGCAAGTTGCCGTGATCCTCACCCCTCTGCATACACGAACGTCTAGGGCCCCTGGAGACAACTGCAATGAGTTGCCATCACATGTGCAGTCACAGTCCAAAACGAAGTTGGCAGAGCGCTATTATGGGGATGCGGCAGTTTGGAGTATTTCAAAACGTTTTTGAAGTTACCAACAAGTTACCACACAATCGCCAAACTGCCTTGTGGGGTGGGTATTTTTCGATGCTTGTGGCCACATCCAAACACCAAAAACACCCTCCTCATGATCACCCAAGAAGCTGAAGCACTTGCGGATCACAGATAAAATGCTCTTTATTTCGATATGGCATGACACATTTCATCAATTGCTGACTTCCGCAGATGCCGCCAAACAATGCAAGTGCAGTTCACAGTCACATTGAAAGAAAAGAGAAAGAGAAAAGAGGGGTGCAGAAAGAGGCAAGAGATCTGCAGAAAAAAACAACAGAGGTGCTGAAAGAGGCAAGTGAGGTGCAGAAAGAGGCAAGAGATCTACAGGAAAAAAGTAACAGATTTGCTGAAAGGGGCAAGTGAGGTGCAGAAATAAGCAGGAGAGGTGCAGAAAGAGACAACAGAGGTACAGAAGGAGGCAAGAGGGGTATAGGAAGAAGGAACAGGGGTGCAGAGAAAGGCAAGAGAGGTGCTAAAATGAAAGGCAAGAGAGGTGCTGAAATAGGCAAGTGAGGTGCTGAAAGAGGCAAGAGATCTGCAAAAAAAGCAACAGAGTTGCTGAAAGAGGCAAGTCAGCTGCAGAAAGAATCAAGAGAGCTGCAGAAAGAAGCAACAGAGGTGCTCAAATAGGCCAGAGGGATGCAGCAAGAGGCAAGAACAGTGCAGAAGGAACCAAGAGAAGTGTAGAAAGAAGCAACAGAGGTGTTGAAAGAGGCAAGAGTGGTGCAGAAAGAGAGGTTTAGAAAGAGGCAAGAGAGTTGCACAAAGAGGGAAACGGGTGCAGAAAGAGGCAAGAGAGGTGCAGAAAGAGGCAAGAGGGGTGCAGAAAGAGGCAAGCGAAGTGCAGAAAGAGGTAAGAGAATAAGACAAGTGCAGAAAGAGACAACAGGGGGCAGAAAGAAGCAAGACAGGTACAGAAAGTAGCAGGAAAAGTGCAGAATGAAGCCACAGGGGTGCAGAAAGAGGCAAGAGAAATGCAGAAAGAAGCAACAGAGGTGCAGAAGGAGGCAAGAGAACTACAGAAATAGGCAAGAGAGTTGCAGAAACAGGCACAAGAGGTACAGAAAGAGGGGACAGAAGTGCAGACAGAGGCAATAGAGGAATAGAAAAAAGGTAAAAGGGGTGCAAAAAGAGGCAAGAGGGGTGCAGAAATTTGCAAGAGAGGTGGAAGAGCAGTGCAAAAGAACCAACAGAGGTGAAAAAAGAGCCAAGTGAAGTGCAGAAGGAGGCAAGCGAACTACAGAAAGAGGCAAGAGATTTGCAGAAACAGGCAAAAGGGGTAAAGAAAGAGGAAACAGGAGGGCAGACTGAGGCAACAGAGGTGCAGACAGAGGGAAGAGGGGTTCAGAAAAAGGCAAGAAGGATGCAGAAATTTGGAACAGAGGTGCAGGAAGAATCCACAGCAGTGCCGAAAGAACCAATAAAGGTGCAGAAAGAGGCAAGAGTGATACAGAAAGAAGCAAGTGAAGTACAGATTGAAGCCAAAGAGGTGCATAAAGAACCAACAGAAGTGATAAATGAGGTAAGAGAATACAGAAAGGGGTAGGAGAGATGCACAAAGAAACAAGAGGGGTAAAGAAAGAGGCAGGAGTAGTGCAGAAAGAGGACGAGAACTGCAGAAACCAGCAACAGAGGTGCTGAGAGAGGCATGAAGGGTGCAGAAAGAAACAAGACAGGTGAAGAGAAAAGGAACAGAGGTACAGAAAGAGACAAGAAAAGTGCAGAAAGAGGAAAGAGTGGTGTAAAAAGAGACAAGAGAGTTGCACAAAGAGGGAAGAGGGGTGCATAAAAATCAAAAGGTATGCAGACAGAAGCAAGGGAGGTGCAGAAAGAGGCAAGAGAGGTACAGAAAGAAGCAAGAGAGTTAAGGAAAGATGCAAGTGAAGTGCAAAAATAGGAAAGACACTGTAGAAAGAGGCAATAGAGGTGCAGAAAGAGTCAAGTGAGGTACAGAAAGAAGCAAGATAACTGCAGAAAGAAGCAACAGAAATGCAGAAAGAGGGGTGGAGAGAGAGGTAGGAGGGGCGCAGAAAGAAGCAAGACAGGTGCAGAAAGAAACTAAAGAAGTACAGAAAGAAGGAACATAAGAGAGATACAGAAAAAGGCAAGAGAGGTGCAGAAAGAGGGAAGAAGTGTGCAGAAAGAGACAAGAGGGGTACAGAAAGAAGCAAATGAGTTGCAAAAAGAGGCAACATACGTGCAGAAAGAGGGAAGAGAGGTGCAGAAAGTAGAAGAGATTTGCAGGAAGAGGCAGGAGAGGCACAGAAGGAAGCAAGAGTGGCTTGCACACTATTAGTACCATTTTTGGGAACGTTGAAGCCGTTTGAGCTAGAAACAAGGCTTTTTTTGTTCAAATCTGCCGATTAGTGAGCAGATGATGAATTATGTGGCTAATGCAGAAAATTTATAATTGTAAGAAAGTCGGGTGCAGCCAAACAGCTGCATATTTCCAGTGGTCCTGCTCATACCTCTGACTAGGTCCTCAGTGAATCCTTCTTTTTTTCCACTGAGTTCATAGTTGAGCTTCTAAGGAAATGAGGAAGACTAAACCTGACGTTACCACACCACAACACAGACTACCATACCACACAATTACTCTCCATAACACATAATCCCACTCTACATAATTCCTATACACTAAACACCACATACTTTCTATCCACATAATTTCAATGCACAACATACCAGATAATTCGACTACACACAATGTACATCCACTCCAGTCCAAAAAGATTAGTGAAAAACCTTTACATTTACAGCGTCAATTGCTCTAATTCTCACAAATGTGAAACATATTACATTGCAAAGACTTCTTTATAGTCGTATTTGCAGAGTGGTGGAAAAAGGGTGCTGGGCTTCCGACCAGCACTCAGGAATTCCAAAGCGTAGGTACCAGGAGGGCTTCTTGGCCCGCAAAGTCCCTCAGTAAATTGGACTTCCTCCCCCATCCGGTACCCTGCCAGGAGGTGCGTTTGCAGATTAGTGGAGAAAGAGGACGTATGGCCTCTGAAAAACTCTTAGCAAACCCACAATGTGGGACTTACTGGAGGGAATAGGAGGGGTAGTTGCACCACAAGGACATCTGTGGGGGCCAAATACCCCTCCTATGACTTCCAGTTAGTCCCACACAGCAGGATTGCTAAGTTCTCATAGCAGGCCACGCCCCCTTTGCCCACCACTCTGCAAACATGCTCCCTGGTGCACTCTTGGATGGGGATTAAAGTCCCCTTTGCTGCTGGGGGTCCTTTTGGTGTCAACTAGCCTACCTCTTACCTCCAATAAGCCCCACACAGTTGGATTGCTGAGGGGTGGACAAAGTCCATGCCCCCTTTTTACACCACTCTGCAAATTTGGCTGCTGGCACACTTCTGCGCGGGGGGTGAAATCTGCTTGTGTCCTGAGGTCATCAGGACACAAGAGGACCTCATCACCCCACCAAAGCAGAGTTTGCAATGAGAGGGCGGCAGCCGCATGGCTCCCACCCTGTCATTGCAAAGTGCAATGTCTTGGAGGTGGGCACCCCGGGAAACTACTGGAGCCAGCCCTGGGTGGATGGTGGTTCCCAGGGCCATCTAGGGCTCCAGGAGTGGGGTTGCGTCGCCCCCCATCCTGTGATTATAAACCCCCGGGTAGATGGTGGCCCCCTGGACTTTGGGGGCCCACAATGCGCCCCCATAATATTTAAAGAAGCCCCAGGGAGGTGGTGGTCCCCGGGGTTTGCGGGGCCCATGAGGCCCCCACTCATTATTTAAAGAAGCCCCGGGAGGTGGTGGTCCCCAAAGGCATGGGGGGATGAAAGGCCCCCTCATTATTTAAAGAAGGCCCAGGGAGGTGGAGGTCCCCAGGACTTGGGGGGCCCGCAAGGCCCCCCGTTAATTATATAGCCCGAGGAGGTGGTGGTCATCAGGACTTGGGGGGTGGCGAGGCCCCCCTCATTACGTAAAGAAGCCCCGGGGAGGTGGTGGTCCCATAGGGCTGCGTGGGCCATGTGGCCCCCACATATAATTAAGTAAGCCCCTGTGGGCACCTGCATACATTAAAATATTGCCCCTAGGACCTGGCACACCCGGGAGCTAAAGAACAACGAGGCGCTAAAGTCCGTGCTTCGTTTTTTTTGTTTTCTCAAACTGATTCACGCACCCAGTGCAAATTAAGCAGATTAAATAAAAATAAATATATATATGTGATGTGATGTGATGTGATATGAAAGGAATTTGTAAAGCGCAGCATACACTGTACAGTTTCTTGGCGCTAAGGCAGAAGGACAGAAGACACCTAACTGGACAGTGAGAGGGAAAAGGAAAGGACAGGGGCAGGGTGGGGGCGAGGAGGGGTGAGAGGGACCGGAAAAGGGGGGGTAAAGGATTTTAATTGTACACAGAGCAAAAAAGGTAAGTCTTGAGGAGGGATCTAAAGCGGGTGTAGAGCGAGGCTGACCTTAGGTGCCAAGGGGAGGACGTTCCAGAAAGATGGAGCTAGAAACGAGAATCTTAGGCCGCCCCATTTCTTACGCTTGACTCTGGGGACTTTAAGAAGAGCCAAGTGAGCCGAGCGCAGGTTGCGGGAAGGGACATACGGGTGGATGAGAGAGGAGATGAACGTGGGGCCTAGGCCGGCTAGAGATTTAAAGACCAGGCAACCCAACTTAAATTTGCAGCGTTCAGAGACAGGAAGCCAGTGCAGGGATTTTAGCAGAGGGCTGATGTGGTGGTGCCTCGGTTGGTGAAAAATGAGGCAGGCCGCCTTGTTCTGGACAAGCTGCAAGCATTTAAGTTGGTAGTCGGGGATGCCTACGTACAGGGAGTTGGCGTAGTCAATTCTGGAGATGACTTACGCCAAGAGGGCCAAGGTGAGGGCTTCGGTAGTGAGAAAACGCGCGATTTTCTGTTTTTTGCGTAGTTGGAAGAAGCAAGAAGAGACCGTAGCATTTATCTGGTGTTTCATCGAGAGGTCTTTACTAATAATGACCCCCAGACTTTTGGCCGAGTCAGTTGGGCGGGGGGAAGGCCCAAACTAGCAGGCCAATAGTTGGAGTTCCAAGGATTGGACGGACCTCCGACAAGAACCAATTCAGTCTTGTCGGGGTTAAGTTTCAGGTGATTTGCCCCCATCCAGTCGCTGATGTGGCAGAGAGTGGCTTGGAAGTCGGATACTGACTGATCCGAGGAGTCGATGTTAAAGACTAACTGGATGTCATCCGCGTAATTGAATGCGGAGACATTTTTATGTCGGAGAGAACTGATCAAAGGGGTGAGGTATAAGTTATATGCTTTTTTTGGCCCTGGCGGTCCTTGTGGGACCCCCTAAGCAGGCCTAAGGGGTCAGGGTGTTTATACCCTGCCACACTTTCTTGTTTTTAATTTTTTTTACCCTTTTTCTGCCAATACTTCCAGATTTGGAATGTTGATAGCCAATCAAAATGAAGCTTGTGCTCAGGAAGAGTTGCAACTCCTCCTCTGTGCTCAGATTTTGAATTTTTTATTTTTGAATTGATCATCAACTTCTGAATGGATTTACACCATTTAAAAAAAACTACACTTTCTGAACCAAGAGCTACCTTTTTCCCAAATTTGGTGTGATTCCATTCAGCAGTTCCGGGCTGTAGCTCTGTCTAAACTTTAATATGGAAATTAAAACCGGGAAAATGTGTTTTCAGACCCGCCTTTTTTCTCAGCCCCTTCTTGACAAATTACCCCGAAACTTTCAAGACAGGCGCTGACTAAAGCACGACATTAGTTTTGAAACTTTCGCAACTATTCATCAAACGACATCAAAGATATTAGCAAAAGAAAAAACCCTTTTTGAATAGAAACAAGGTCCTAAGGAATGGATGCATAAGAGTCAGGATGCATGATTAAGTAGGTGTGTGACTGACTGTTTAAGTGAGTGATTAATTGTGTCTTACTTAATGCATGTGTTAGCGACTAATACAGCCATTCACACAGTTTAGGCTGTCAGATGGTGTGTAAGCAGTTGCATGGTTTGGTTAGCAGCTAAATGAGGATCTATATGGGCTATTGATTGCTTGTAGGAGCATCTGTATGGGTGCCTGAGTATCTGTGTGGGTGGGTGTGACTCTGTGCATACATGTGTGAGTAGAAAATTCACTGCGTATATGTGTTCAAGTCTGTAACTGTGAAGGGCTGTATGGCTGGGTGAGTTTGTGACTTTGTGTATGGGTGTCTTGGTGAGTGAATGGACACCTCAGTGGGTGTCAGTCCCGGGGTCTGTGGGGGGGCCATAAGCCCCAGCAAATATTTTCAAAAAGCCCAGGGGTGGCAGTCCCCAGGACTTGGGGGCCTCCCACCCATTTAGTTTAGAAGCCCCAGGGGGTATCGGTCCCCAGGGCTGGGGATGCTGTGAGCCCCTCACAAACATTTTCAAAAAGCCCCGGGGGTTGGCAGTCCCTGGGGCTGGAGGGTCCCTTTGGGCCCCCAATACAATGAAAGATTGCCCCCGGGATTTATCCCACCCGGGGGCTAAATATTACTGAAGCATTTTTTTCTGCAGCCGGATCCGCAGATCCTCTACTCTTCCCGTGATTTAAAAAAAAAAGAATTGGGGGGGCCTGGGGTACTTGTGGGAACCCCTAAGCAGGCCTAGAGGGTCAGGGTGTTTCTACCGTGCCACCTTTTCATGTTGTAGAACCAAGGCAGAAGATGGCTGCCAACACTTCCTTGAAGTATTGACTGCCAATTAGCATAAAGCTCATAATCGGGAGGGTGCGCAGATCCTGTGCTGCCATAGATATCACTATTTTTTCAAATTTGATTTTCTCAGCAACTACAGAATGGATTTATGCCATTTAACAAACAGAGTTATTTCTGAACAAAGGGCTACCTTTTTGCCAAATTTGGTGTAATTCCGTTCAGCAGTTCGGGCTGTAGCTGCGGCTAAATTTTCCTATGGAAAATTGCATGGGGAAAACATGTTTTGTGACCCCCCTTTTTTTTCTTTTTTCCTCTTTGTTGTTCTATTGTGTCACTTTTTGGATGTAATGTAGGCAAAAATAATGCAGCAGATTGGAAATGTATTTGCAAAAAGAGTCAGGGTTGTCCACGGAAATGTAGTAGTTATATACATGGAATGTGTGCAGTTAACATTTTAGTGTAGTAAATGTGTTTTGGTAAAATGTATGGTCTCATATTCTTTGTCTAGAATCACACTGAGCGTCTGTGTACATTAAGGAATTATACTTGCCCCTTTTTCCATAATCTCCCCCCTCTCTCCTCACAGTCCACCTCTCTCTCTTATACTGTCTCCTCTCTTCTGATATTCCCCCTCTTTCCTTATTCTCACTTCTCTCTCCTCATAGTGCTCCGTGTCCTCATAGTCCCCCTTGTCCTCATATTCCCCCTCTGTCCTCATTGTGTCCTCAGTCTCCTTCTACTCCATGTTTTTTTATACTCACTCCTCTGTCCTCTCACTCCTCCCTCTGTCATCATACCTCCCTTTTAACAGTTCCCCAGTCAGTATATATAAACTGCTGCATACAATCTTGGGCAGAATTACAAGCCCCTTGTGCCTCTTTGTTGTTCTATTGTGTCACTTTTTTGGATGTAATGTTGGCAAAAATAATGCAGCAAATTGTAAATGTATTTACAAAATGAGTCAAGGTTGTCCACTGAAATGTAGTAGTTATATACATGGAATGTGCGCAGTCATTTAACTGTTTTAGTGTAGTAAATGTGTTTTGGTAAAATGTGTGGTGTCATATTTTTTATCTAGAATCACACTGAGCGTCTGTGTACATTAAGGAATTATATTACTTGCCCCTTTTTCCATAATCTCCCCCCTCACTCCTCACAGTGTACCTTTCTCTGCTTATGCTGTGTCTTCTTTCCTGATATTCTCCCTCTTTCCTTATTTTCACTTCTCTCTTCTCATAGTGCTCCTTGTACTCATAGCCCCCCTGTCTTCATATTCCTCCTCTGTCCTCATTGTCTGCTGTGTCTCCTAATACTCTTACTTCTTTTTATACTCCTGTGTCTGTCCTTTTACTCCTCCCTCTCTCAAACCTTCCTCTTAAGAATTCCCCAGTCAGTATACATAAATTGCTGCATACACTCTTGAACAGATTTACACGCCCCTTGCTCCTCTTTGTTGTTCTATTATGCCACTTTTTGGATGTAATGTTGACAAAAATAATGCATGAAATTGGAAATGTTTTGGGAAAATGAGTCAGGGTTGTGCATTGAAATGTAGTAGCTATATACATGGAATGTGAACCGTTACTTAACTGTTTTAGTGTAGTAAATGTATTTTGGTAAAATGTATGGTCTCATATGTTTTGTCTTGAATCACACTGAGCATCTGTGTACATTAAGGAATTATACTTGCCCCTTTTTCCATAATCTCCCCCTTCTCTCCTCACAGTTTACCTCTTTCTGGTTATACTGTCTACTCTCTTTTGATATTCTCCCTCTTTCCTTATTCTCACTTCTTTCTTCTCATAGTGCTCCTTGTCCTCATAGTCCCCCCTGTCCTCATATTCCTCCTCTGTCCTCATTGTCTCATCTGTCTCCTACTACTCTCCCTTCTTTTTATACTCCCTCCTCTGTCCTCTTACTCCTCCCTCTGTCATCATACCTCCCTCTTAACAATTCCCCAGTCAGTATGCATACACTGCTGCATACAATCTTAGGTAGATTTACAAGCCCCTTGTGCCACTTTGTTGTTCTATTGTGTCACATTTTTGGATGTAATGTTGGCAAAAATAATGCAGCAAATTGGAAATGTAATTGCAAAATGAGTCAGGGTTGTCCACTGAAATGTAGTAGTTATATACATGGAATGAGTGCAGTCACTTAACCGTTTTAGTGTAGTAAATGTGTTTTCGTAAAATGCATGGTCTCATTTTTTTTGTCTAGAATCACACTTAGCATCTTTGTACATTAAGGAAGTATAATCGCCTCTTTTTCTATGTTCTCCCCGTCTCTCCTCACAGTCTCCCTCTCCCTGCTTATATTGTCCCTTCTCTTCTGATATTCCCCCTCTTTCCTTATTCTCATTTTTCTCTCCTCATAGTGTTCCTTGTTCTCATACTCCCTCCTGTCCCCATATTCCCCTCTCTGTCCTGTTACTCCTACCTTTGTGCTCATATTCCCCCTTCTACTCATATTCTCCACTGTTCTCATAGTCTCCCTCTCTGTGCTCATACTCCGTCCTCTCTCCTTATATTCCTCCTCTCTCTTCATTCTTCCCTCTCTCTCCTTCTACTGCTCCCTCTCTTCATACTGTCCCCTCTCTCCTCTTACTTCCCCCTCTCTCCTCATAATCCCTTTGTCCTTATATTTCCTCTGTCTTCATAATCCTCCTCTCTGTGTTCATACTTCTCTGTTTCTCTTCATATTCCTCCTCTTTCCTTATTGTGTCCCCTGTCTCATAATACTCCGCCTTCTTTTTATACTTTCTCCTGTCTCCTTTTACTCCTCCCTCTTTCCTCATGCCTCCTTGTTAAGAATTTCCCAGTCAGTATACATACACTGCTGCATAAACTGTTGTGTAGATTTACAAGCCCCTTGTGCCTCTTTGTTGTTCTATTGTATCACTTTTTGGATTTAATGTTGGCAAACATAATGTAGAAAATGGCATATGTATTTGCAAAATGAGTCAGGGTTGTGCACTGAAATGTAGTAGTTATATAAATGGAATGTGTGCAATCACTTAACCGTTTTAGGGTAGTAAATGTGTTTTGGTAAAATGCATGGTCTCATATTTTTTGTCTAGAATCACACTGAGCATCTGAGTACATTAAGGAATTATACTCGCTTTTTTGCATATTTTCCCCCCTCTCTACTTACAGTGTACCTCTCTCTCCTTATACTGTCCCCTCTCTTCTGATATTCCCTCCCTTTCCTTATTCTCACTTCTCTTTCCTCATAGTGCTCCTTGTCTTCATATGCCCCCTTGTCCTCATATTTTCCTCTCTGTCCTGTTACTCCTCCCTTTCTACTTATATTACCCATTGTCCTTATAGTCCCCCTGTCTGTGCTCATACTCACCTCTTTTTGCATTTTATCCCCTCTCTCTCTTCACACTCTCTTTCTCTCTCCTCATACTCTTTCTTCTCTCCTCATAACCCCCTTTTTCCTGTTACTCCACCCTCTCTGCTCATTTGTCCCCATTTCCTCATACTCCATCCTCTCATTATAGTCTCCTGTATTTTCCGATACATCTCCCTCTTTCTTCATACACATCCCTGTCTACTTATACACATCTGTGTGTTTTTATACTCCTCTCTATTTCTTTGTTCTCACTCCTCTCTTCATATTCTTCCCTGTTTCCTCATACTATTTGTGTGTCGTCATACGCTGAAGCACTTATAAATTCAGTCATGCACTCTCCTTACAGAAGTGTAATCTTTTAGTCAGTACTCAAGTATTGATGCAGTGAAGTAGGGCTTAGCAGATGAACTGCTTTTTTATGTCATATATATTTTTTATTACAGATTTTATTTATCAACAGTAAAAGAAATTGATCATGCCTTCAAAAAGTGAAAAGAGGAAACAACGTAATAAAGGTTATTATTTAAAGAGAAGTCATCTACAAGATTTACCTGAACAACAATGTGTGAACAAAAAGAAAAAATATTCTGGTAAGAGAACGAATATTTTCTTGAAGAACTAATCAAATACAAGGAGTAGTGCGCACAATGTTAAAAATACAAATTGTGTATCTGCAAGTAAAAAGAAAAGCAAGAGAAAAGAGAACAACCGTGGGAATTCATCTTGTAAAAAAGCAGTTTATAGTAAAAGGAAGAAAAATCTGTTTCAGGAAATTAGAAAAAGAATGTTTTATAATAGAGTTTTGTGGAATTTGATCAAGGAAGTTAAGAAATGTAAAAAAACTGCATTTTATAAGAATAAGAAACGTATAGAAAATGTAGTTGAGAAAGATTTTGAATTGAAAAAAAATTGTTTGTTTTAGTAATCAATAGAATTCGATCACTAGATAAGCCAATCCATTTATTGAAGGCCAAAAGTAAGTGGAGAAGAGTAATTAACAGAAGTAATTTTTCTGAGTTTTTTTTGGATGAATGGAAACATAGTTCAACTTCTGAGCATTTTTTTAATGAAGAGAGTTATCTTTAGAGTAATGATTTGTTGCATGCAGTTGACACCAGTGGTCGTGCCTATGAAGTTACAAATGGTTGTCCTATTGAGAAAGAGAAAATTGTTCGTAGATATGCAGAAGAGGTGTTAGGTGATGAAGTTTTAGGGAGACGTGCTAAAGCTTCAGTGTACAATTGGAATTGCAGTAGTATTTGTTGTGTACGGCAGGAATCTATTGATTTCTTACGCAATTTCTCATGTAACTATACTAAGAAAAGTGTTAAAGAAAATATTAAGATGTTGCAAGGACTAGACCCTTGCAGAGTGAAAGAAAATACTGGTGTGCAAGGTCATTCCCTGGCTTGTCTTTCTAAAAAAGAATGTCAAAGTATTTTTCACTATTTTAGGATGTTAGCAGTACTTCATACTGAAATGAGGAAATTAGTCAGAAGATTGTATTATGCAAAAAGTCCAGCACTAATGTTAAAAAAGTTGAACAGTGCTCTTTTGCGTGGATCTGTATCAGATGTAATGAACGTTTGTGATGAAATTCAGGTTAGTTACTTTGGTCCTGAGGAAGACAGTGCAGAAATTGACACATTAATAAAAGGAAATGGACCAGGACTGTTGATCTGTATTTAAAAAGTGAAAAGGAAAATAATAATGAGTGGATGGAATTTACAACTTATTTTTGGTAGAGAATTTGTGGTGACATGTTGTATGACCTCATTGGAACTATGTCGTGTCACTTGGAATGTTGGTCTGTGAGTGTTCCCTGCATGGCAGTTACTGTCTGTATTGAAACCTGCCAGCTGGGACGGCTCTCTTCATACCTGAATAAATTCTCCTCTCGGAAAACCTATACTCGAGTCAGCTTCACTTTATTACAGTGGCGACAGAGGATAGGATGAACATTTACCTTAACAGATTGTTCTGCTTCAGTTTTCCTTACAACGTTTATTTTTATTACTTCTTGGAATCTTACCTAATGACAATTTAGTTTAATTTTTGATGTACTACAGCGCTGGCTTACCGGTTTCCACGTCCTCACGCTTCAAAGGTGCGCGCGCAACTGCATCACATTGTTGCTACGCGATGACTTCATCAAAGTTGTGATGACGCATTGATCCACAACGAAGGAGTCCTATACGTCATGACGCATTAATGATCGTTCCACAACAAAGGAATTCCTCACACGTTTTCTCTGCTCACGAGGCCAAACGAAAGATTCCATATTCATGAAGCAAGATTAAAAGCTTCGCATCTTCACGCTGATGCGCACAGCAACATTCTTTTCACACGCGCAGAGTATCCAAAAGTCATTCTTTGCACTGATACGCACAGTTACATTGCGTGTCACATTTTATTTTCATTTACAGTACTTATAAGCACTACTTCTCGACGAATTCGAGAATTCTTCAGCTTATTTAATTCTTTCCTGCCATCTAGTGGTCGTTTTTAGATGACTTTAGCCTCAATACGATCACCACGAGGAAATTATACAAAAGAAAGCAAAATACTTTTCAACATCTATTTTGTATATATTTTTTTCCTCCTCTTGTCATTTCTGGTTTCACTTGACATTTTCTTTTTGTTATTTCATCAGTGTGTCTCTGCTGTGATTCACACACAAGATCTTCAAGCAAATAAGCAGTGAACATTTTCACATTTCAAAATGCAAAGTGTTACTCCACCTGCACCGTTCCTACAAGTACCTGGTGATCCTCCATTAGAATGGAAATTATGGATTAGATCATTTATGGCATATTTAGGTGCAATTGATGGTCAACGGTACAGACCAGAAAGAAAAAAGAATCTTATGTACTATCATTTGGGTGTTGAAGGACAAAATGTCTTTGACCATTTACCTCCATATGACCCTCCTGATGGTGAGGATCCAGATGAATTTGAAAAAGCTTTGGCAAAGTTAGAAAAATATTTTACCAAAACTAAAAATGTAGTGGTACACAGGTATACATTTTTCACAAGAACACAAAAAAGTGATGAAAGTATTGATTCATTCATTACTGCTTTAAAAATGTTGGCTGCAAATTGTGATTTTGATAATTTTACATCTCAACCTATTAAGGACCAGCTGGGTGCACGTTGCTATTGCAAAGAAATTCAAAAGAAATTACTTACATGCAAAGATCCCACGTTAGATGAAGCGAACGACATTGTTAAAAGCATTGAAACTTCGATGGAAGATGTAAAACAACTTGAAACAGCGTTATCCACTACAACTGTTTCTGGTGCTGTTTCTAATTTACCCGCTGCTAAACCATCTTTTGTCCCACATAGCAACTTCAGTAGAGACCTAATCTATCTAGAGGTGGCAGATTTTCTACGCAAAGTAGACAATATGATCCAAAGATGTTTTGTTACAGATGCAGTTCATCATTTCATGTATCTTCCTTCAAAAATTGTCCAGCCATTAGCCAGCAATGTGGTCAATGTGGCAAAATGGGACACTTTGCCAAGATTTGCATGAGAGGTAGAAGAGGAAATTTAAGAGGAAGTGTAAGATGTGTGGTTAACGATAGTGATAATTTCAACATTGAAGGTGATTTTTCACATGAGGATGTCATTAACCAAGAATATGTTGTTGTTGTCAAAAATTGTGATGAAAAAAGTAATATTCAACATATTTCTGATCCTGAAATTGATGTGATCATTGAAAATGATCACGTTCAATTACTTGTAGACACAGGTGCATGCATCACTATTGTTTCACAAGACAAGTACACTAAATTTTGGTCAGCTAAAAGTCTATTGCCCCCGGATGTTCTTACGGTAGCTTTTGAAGGAAGCAGAATTGAATTACTTGGATATTTCTGGGCCAGGATTAATGTTTTAGGGGTAATCATCAAAGGGAAAGTGTTTATAGCCAGACGAGGAATTAATGTTCTTGGTCTTCTGCATCAAGCTGAAATTGGTTTGACTATTGAACCTGGATCAGCTAATCCTGGGTTCATTGACAAACAAACTACACAAGATTTTCAAATAACCTCTGTGACTGACTCTATACCTATTACTCATGTTAGCAACAATTGGGAACATAAGTTTAGTAAAGTATTTGAAGACCGCCTTGGAAAGATCACTGATTTCCAACATTTCATCAAGGTTAAAGATAACGTCATTCCCATTAAACACAAGTTACGTAATGTTCCCCTAAGTATCAGAAGCGATCTTTCAAAACATTTACAAACACTATGCAATCAGGGTATTATTGAGAAAGTTGAATCTACTCTCTGGCTTTCCCCAATAGTTTTGGCCAGAAAAAGGTCAGGTGATCTCAGAATGTGTGTGGACTTACGCAGTCTTAATGAGGGCATTTGGGTCGATGGGTTTCCTTTACCACGAATTGAAGATCTTATTGCCAAAGTAGGGTCATCGGCATGGTTCACTAAGCTTGATCTTAAAGCCACCTCTCACCAAGTTGAATTACACCCTCATTCCAAACATCTTACTGCCTTTGTCACCCCGGATGGTGTTTTTCAGTTTTGTCGTCTCCCTTTTGGGCTGGCATCGGCTGCAGCAGTCTTCCAAAGACTCATGTCAGAAATGTTTGAACACAATCCTAATGTTGTTGTCTTTCAAGATGACATTCTTATATTTACAAAAACAGAAAGTGAGCATGATTTGGCAATTGATGAAGTTTTTAAGGTACTAGAAAGTAGAGGTCTTACATTGCAAAAGCGTAAATGTATTTTCAAGGCTAAAGAGATAGAGTACTTGGGACATATTATTTCTGAAACAGGTATTAAACCTAGACCTGGATTGGTCAAAAGCATTATTGAGGCACCTGCTCCCCAAAATAAAGAGCAGCTCATGTCTTTTCTTGGTTTGTGCGAGATTTACGCTAAATTTATGAAAGATTTTGCGAAAACTACTGAATGCTTTAGGTCTTTGCTGAAGAAAGGAGCTATGTTTAATTGGTCAGATGACTGCAAGAAGGGTTTTCAAAAAATTAAAGATCACATACTTTCAGCTCCAGCCTTACAAGCGTTTGTTGAAGGAAGACAAACCATTGTCACAGTCGATGCTTGTGAGTATGGACTTGGGGCAGTTCTTTCACAACATTTTGAGGGGAAGGAGTACATGGTAGGGTTTGCTTCTCGAACTCTTCGTCCCGTTGAACGGAAGTATTCCGTTATAGAAAAGGAACTCCTAGCTTGTACCTGGAGGGTAGAAAAATTCAAACCATACTTATGGGGCAGGTAATTTGTTCTCAAAACCGACCATCGACCATTAGTTGATATTTTGAAAGGAAAGAATGTTAAGCGTACTACTGCTCCCTTAGCAAGATTGTCCACAAAATTACTTGAATACACTTTTAGTGTGGAATATATTCCAGGGGGGAGAAACAGCAGGGCAGATTGTCTCTCTAGACTTCCCATCCCTGACAATGATGAACAAGATTGGGAGACTGAAGTGGAGGAATGTTTTGTGGCGAATATACGTCAAGAGTCTCTTTCCTTTATGGAAGCCGATTGGATTAGGGAACTTGACAATGATGTTGTACTTAAAGAAGTTTCATTACACATTAAAGAAGGATAGCCGAGAGAGAAAGTCTTTCTCCTGATCTTCAAATGTTTTGGAAGATTAGTGATGAACTATCAATGGAGAATGGGGTAATTGTAAGGGGTGACAAATTAGTTCCTCCGTCGTGTTACAGAGAAAATATGATTTTAGCTTCTCATTCAGGCCATCTTGGTACCACTATTACCAAAAGAAAGGTGAGATCTGATTTTTGGTGGCCAAAAATGGATTCTCAAGTAGATGAACTTGTCAAACAATGTCCACATTGCAATGCCAGTGACAAGGTGCTAGTGTTAGAGGGTGTTGTTGATTCTCAGGTATTCACTCCTGGTAGGGCCTGGCAGAAGTTGGGTATGGATTTTCTGGGTCCTTTTCATGTTCTCCCCAACAACTCAAAATACTTCTGGTCCTCATTGATCATTTGTCAAGATGGGTGGAAGTTGAACCTATCAGTGTACCAAATTCGAAGAGTGTTATTGATTGTTTGAACAGAATTTTTCTTAGAGAAGGGCATCCTGAAGAAATTATAACAGATAATGGGGTTCAATTTGTTTCGCACGAAATGAATACTTTTCATAAAACATGTGGTATCAAGCACACTAGGACACCACTTTATCACCCACAGAGAAATGGTAAAACTGAGAGATTCAACAGAGTTGTTGTAGAGTGTGTTCAAGCAGCTTTCAAATCCAGGAATTGTGTTTTTCAAGCGATTAAAGATCTTGTTTGGTCGTATCGTACATCTCCTCATGTTGCCACCAATCATTCTTCATTTGAACTTATGAGAGGGAGAAGCTTGTTCACAAATTTACCCTTTTTGGATGGTGAAAAACTTTCGTCAGTGACATGAGAGACATGTGGGAATCAGCAAACAAAAAATCTTCTGAAACTAGTTTTAGAAATCGTAGACCTGTAAAAAAGGATTTCCACTGTATTCAAGTAGGGGATTGGGTTAAGGTAAAAAGTCCCATTTTTGTAAAAATAGGTCTTTCAAATTTTTTAGATTCTCAACAAGTAGTAGATATTCGAAGAAATGCTGTGAAATTGTCTAATGGAAACTGGTAGTGTACTTCTCAAGTTGCTAAAGATCCTTGTATTTCTCCAAGAAATGTGATTTTCAACAATGTTTCAGAAGGGAATGTGGTCAGGAAGAGTACTAGAATTTCTATCAGACCAAGTAAACTGCAGGATTATGTTTAACTCTTTATTTCTTTATATTCAATTTTCTCCATTTTCTGTTTTACATTTTTATTATACTGTTTACTTTTATTTTCATTAAAAGGGGGGAGGTGTGGTGACATGTTGTATGACATCATTGGAACTATGTCGTGTCACTTGGAATGTTGGTCTGTGAGTGTTCCCTGCATGGTAGTTACAGTCTGTATTGAAACCTGCCAGCTGGGACGGCTCTCTTCGTACCTGAATAAATTCTCCTTTCGGAAAACCTACACTCGAGTCAGCTTCACTTCATTACAGAATTGTTTTGATTTGAGTTCTGATCAGCGTATTTGTAAATATTGTTATAACAAATTAGATTAGAACACAATGCCTGTTAGAGCTCTGCATAATAATCTTGAGTTGGTAAATATTCCTTCTGAACTGATGGATTTAAATACTTATGAGCCTATTCCTATTCAATGTGTGCATCTATTTCAGGCTATTGTTCGTATGGAGCCTAAGACCGGAACATTTCCTCCTTCAGATTTACAGAGAGGATTAAAGGGAAGAGTTGTATATTTGCCTCTAGATTTAAAGAAAAATATTGAAAAAATTGGTGTAGAAAATATAGAAGATGAACCTTTAGTTATTCTTGTTAATGGCGTTCCTACTAAGAGTAATAAAATCTGGCAAGAATTAGTGGATGTTAGGAAAGTAAAAAAGGCAATGTTGTATCTGGTAAAAAATAATCAATATTATAAAAATGTGTATGTGAGAGAAGAAGAAATAACTGTAGAAGAAGATAGTGACTCACCATCTGGATGTGTCCAGAACTGAAGAAATCTATGCAGTAAACCATATTTTGAAAACAGGTGTACATCTGCAAAATGTTTCGGCAAAGGAATTTATGGATAAAGTACTGCAGAAAGATAATGTTTTGGAATCTCAGCCAATTGATCTCATGGCATGTCAGCGTTGTACTAATGAGCACTGGTATCGTCGTCATGGAGAAATTAAATGTATGCTAATGAACTTAGGAACTCCTACATGGTTCCTTACTCTAAGCTGTGCTGAATATGCTTGGGATAATTTACTTCAATTTCTTCGAGAGGCAACTCCAAATATAGTAAATATTGAATACAAGACACCTGGAGAATTGTGCTCTTCGGATCCAGTTAATGTATGCAGGTTTTCAATCATAGGTTTGAAGCTATGATGTCTTTTATCACCAATAAAAAATACTCCTCTTGGAGAGGTTCTGGATTTCATTTGGAGAAAGGAGTATCAAGCGAGAGGTGCTCCTCACATACGTATGCTAATATGGATTAAAGATGCTCCCGAATTTGGAACAGACTCAGATGATACTGTGTTGTCTTTTATTGAAAAATATGCTACATGTGATATACCCAAAAGTACACTAGATAACGAATTAAGACAACAAGTCTTACGATTCCAAAGTCATCGTTGTGGGAAATACTGTCGTCGAAAGTACAAATCTAAGGACAAATTCTACACTAAATCTCATTTTGCATTTCCACGTCCTGTAATATCGAAAGGAAGAGTGAACAGTTTTATGTCATCTTTGCGACATACTATCACAAGAAAGTCTCCAAAAAATACCTACAACTTAAGAAGAAATACATAAATGACTACAACCCAGTCATTTTGTCCATGTGGAATGCTAACATGGATATTCAATACGTTGAGGACACTGCCATTGCTTTTGATCGATATGTAACATCCGACATAACCAAATCAGAAAAGACAGAATTGAAGGAAATGTGGGAAGAGATTTCCCACGAGAAGAGTCTAAGTAAGAAATGATATAGTTACAGTTTAAAGATGTTATCTAATCGAGAAATTGAAGCGTATGAATGTTCGAATAGCTTATCATCTGCAAGTCTATACTCCAAATCTAGAAGAATCATTTGGGTAAGTCTATGTCTTGCTGCAACACAAACTCGAGTACTTAAATCTGTACAAAAAATTGGATATTTAGCTGAAAAAAGAACCAAAAAGTTCAGATATTGTGAAAACAAATATGTTGGATACATGTTATCCAAATAGAAATCATCATCTTGAGAACACGTGTCTATGAAATGCTGCAAAACTATATTTTTAAACGGAATATTACCGAAAACATTAATAATGGTATATATGCCGTGATTGGTTCTGAAGGATATTTGGTAAAACAAAGAAAAGGACATTTGATTAATCACAGTCAACTGAGTTGCGAAACTTGAGGTTCTGTAAATTCTGAATTCGTTCGTGCTCAGCCTCCATTTTGTAGTCGCGGCCATTTTGTTGCCCTCACTCAGGCAGCGCAGCGAACGCGATGTTTTTGTCGTTTCTGCATTTACGTGTCAGTTGGCTTCTTTGCCTGTGTTTACTAACTAGTGTCAGGGCCTGGCCGAGTACACTAATTCCTGTCTGAGCTCATTAATCCCCGTCCGGACTATTTGTTGGTTCACACCATTCTTTCCTCCAAGTTATTTTATCTGCTATCCTTCGCAACATGTCTCTTGCATTCTCATGTTTCACGACTGTCCTTCCACAACATGCAGCTGTGTTTTCTCTACTCATAAATTGAATTGTGTGGATTCACTTGTAATTTACTCAAGGGGTCGAGTGACAAACATAACCGGGAAACTTGAGTTGCTTTAATGTTTGCCCATGTCTCACGCTCTTGTGTGATTGCATTTCGTATTGTATTGCACCGTATATAAACCTGTGCGCCACGGAGTTAAGTGGCAGTCTCTTTTGAACCTCGTTTTTACCAACGACTTCTAAGACCACTGTACTAGCTGCAGCTAATAAATACTATCTTCTACGCCAGACGAAGAGTCCGTGTCTCTGTTTCTGACAAGGCAGGTGAATCCAGGGGATTTCAGGCGTACCCTGCGCCACCGAGCCTTAAGGCTATGGTTCTCCAAACTCCTGACAAAAGGGAATTTTACTATTTAGCTTTCTTTCAACTTTTCAAGCCTTGGCGTTCAGAATTGAAGTTACTTGGAGATTTTGAGAGCTATGACGATTTGTTCAACGCAAGTAAAGATACTATAGAATGTCCTGTTTTTGCTAATTATGTGAAAATGTTGAACAACGAAATTGAGCAAGAAGCTCCAATTTCAGCTGAGATTGCTAGAGACAGATCTCAAGACAGTCGAACTTCTGCTCCGTTGACTCAGGATACACTAGGAGAACCAATTGTTCAAAATTAAGCAGCAACAGCTATGGAAGAGGTGGAAACAGCAATGTATCAAGCTCAAGAAGATGTAACAAACTTATTAAACTTCGAAGAACAACTAAATGTTGAGCAGAAACAAATATATGAGCAAGTGAGAGAACATATTGACCATGGATTACTTCTTTAGAAGAAAGAATGCTCTTGCTTATCATTTCAACTAAGTATGGGCGAAAGATCCGTTCCGCTCGCGGAATTTGCGGATTTTAGACGATTTCGCGATCCGCGAATCTCGCGAAATTGCTGAAAAATCAGCAAATCCGCTCACGGGGGAATTTTTTTTAGAAGCCCCGCTCTTTGGCCCCGTCGCACACACTAGTGGTTTGCACTGTTTTCCCGCCCTGACCCACTATGATGGACAGCTCACTCGAGGGACCCCGGCGCTGGGCAGGTGCGCTTTCTCCCCGTATCTACCGTCGAAAAGTATCTGTGATGCCTGATGGAGACCTCTGCATCCTTGACTTTCACGAGTGCAATCCCCGTGCAGTTCCTGTGACCAGGAGCTTCTTTCTCCTCATCTGCTGCTCTGATCAGTCTCTGACCTTTTATACACACAAGAGGCAGGTGAACTCGCATAGAAGCACCGCTCTTTGGCCCCACCGCACACACTAGTGGTGTGCACCGTTTTCCCACCCTGACCCACTATGATGGACAGCTCACTCAAGGGACCCCAGTGCTGGGCAGGTGTGCTTTCTCCCCACATCTACCTTTGAAAAAAAGCTGTGATGCCTGATGGAGGCCTCTGCATTCTTGACTTTCACAAGTGCAATCCGCGAGCAGTTCCTGTGACCAGGAGCTTCTTTCTCCTCCTCTGCTGCTCTGATCGGCCTCTGACCTTTTATATACTCAAAGGGCATGTGAACTCGCATAGAAGCCCCGCTCTTTGGCCCCGCCGCACACACTAGTGGTGTGCACTGTTTCTCCCGTCCTGACCCACTATGATGGACGGCTCACTCAAGGGACCCCGTAGCTGGGCAGGTGTGCTTTCTCCCCGTATCTACCGTTGAAAAGTAGCTGTGATGCCTGATGGAGGCCTCTGCATCCTTGACTTTCACGAAGGCAATCCCCCTGCAGTTCCTTTGACCAGGAGCTTCTTTCTCCTCATCTGCTGCTCTGATCGGTCTCTGACCTTATATACACACAAGAGGCATGTGAACTCGCATAGAAGCCCCGCTCTTTGGCCCCGCCACACACACTAGTGGTGTTTACCATTTTCCCGCCCTGACCCACTATGATGGACAGTACAAAAGGGGGTGGTGATGGACGGAGCATCTGAACCAATCAAACACTCACACCCAGTCAACAGATCTGGGTTTAATCCATCACCGTTCTTTAGGCCACTCTGCCATTTCAGTTCAGACATGGCCATATGCAAAACAGTCTGACCCTGTGCCTCATGGGCACAGTCCAGCCCGAACTGCCAAGCCATGCCTTCCCTGGACCGGAATCAAGCTTCCAAGCAACGGTTTCTGGCATTTCAGCCGTCTTCAGCCACGCTTGCTTGAATCCAGTGGCAAAGTGAGCAATGGACTCAACGTCTGAGCATTCCCTGCCAACTTATGGCGAAGAAAGCGGTACAAAGGTGGGTGGTGGAGGACGGGCATCTGAACCAATCAAACACTGATCGGTCTCTGACCTTTTATACACACAGGAGGCATGTGAAATCACATAGAAGCCCCAATCTTTGGCCCCGCCGCACACACTAGTGGTGTGCACTGTTTTCCCACCCTGACCCACTATGATGGACAGCTCACTCAAGGGACCCCGGTGCTGTGCAGGTGTGCTTTCGTCCCGTATCTACAGTTGAAAAGTAGCTGTGATGCCTGATGGAGGCCTCTGCATCCTTGACTTTCATGAGTGCAATCCCCGTGCAGTTCCTGTGACCAGGAGCTTCTTTCTCCTCATCTGCTGCTCTGATCGGTCTCTGACCTTTTATACAAACAAGAGGCATGTGAACTCGCATAGAAGGCCCGCCCGTTTGGCCCCGCCCACACACTAGCGGTGTGCAACATCTTCCCGCCATTTACCCACTATGATGGACAGCTCACTCAAGGGACCTCTGCACCCTTCGGCGCGATTACATAGTAACACACACATGGTCACTGGAGACAACTCTTCTGGCCTTTTACGCAACTGCAGTGTAGGAAAAGCACTATACATTTACCAAACGAGGTAGCACTTACTGATTAGCCAGTAGAAGTATAGAAAGTACAGTCTATTTGTGCAAAACTGCAAATCTGCGAGTTCGCAAATTTTTCCTCGAACTCGCGGATTTTTTTGCATTTGCGCACAAATTTGCGAACCGCAAATCCGCAAAATTCACCCATACTTAATTTCAACCTATCCTAATGTACGTGAGTGGAAAAGCTGGAACAGGCAAACGTTTTTTTATTAAAGTAATAACAACTTTTCTACAGAAAACAACTGAGTCGCATTTGTCTTGTGTTGTCACTGCTCCAACTGAATTGGCAGCACACAATATTAAAGGAATTACTTTACATCGTTTATTAATGCTACCAGTAGAGCATGAAAACAAATTGGAATACCACAAGCTATCTGGTGAAGCTTGTTGTGAAGTTTCAAGAGTCTTGAAGGAAATAAAACTTCTCATTATTGATGAGGTAAGCATGTATCAAACTTAATGCTTGCCTTTGTGCATTTAAGAATGCAGCAAATTCTTAAAACAGAGTGTGACGTATTATTTGGAGGAAAACACGTTATCGTTTTTGGAGATCTACTACAACTTACTCCTATAAAAGGACAACCAGTGTTTAAAACACTGGCGCATGAAGATACCAGATAGTCTTTGGGGACCATTGGAAATATTAACATTTGGTCATATTTTGAGTATAAGAAACTTTTTTACAAATATGCGGCAAATGATACGGATTATGGAACTATTCTTCAAGATATAAGAATTTGAAAAGTGACTAAACATGGCAAAGAAGCTTTACAGAGACGATTACTTTCCAGTTAGTTTCCAAATGAAAATATTGTTCCTGAGAAAATATATATGAGAATTGCAGAAAACAAATCTGTAATCTGCTTAATGCCAACACTGCGTAAATGTTCTATATTCAATGAAGAAATGTTAAAGTTGGAAAATTAAGAAATTATAAAATTGGAAGCTATTTAGTCTCATCATGGCGACAGAACCCCCCCGCCCCAACATACCCAAACGTCCCGCAAATAATACACAAACACAGTGTTAGATTGGGGAAAGTTGCTGCTGGTTTATTACATACAACATTATGTAATCATTGTGGTTCTCTTACGGGCGATATAAGGGCAGGCCGCATTCTCGCCACCTGCCCGCCTGATGAGCCAAGCAGCACTATGGCGAACCACCTATATGCTGCCCTATTATGGTAATAATATACTCCAGCCCCTTGCGGGGCGTAGCGTCTCTAGGCACAGGCCCACAACCGCCCGAAGGACTACTGAGGCACCGACATGGATTCCCGGACCTCCCTTGAGGTTCCAGGTTTTAGGCTCTGGCACCCCTATGTGCCCGCTGAACTACAGTGCTGCACCTCTCTTGCTTCTGGATCGCCCTGTTACTCCGCCTGCAACGAAAAAGTACATATTAAAAGTTCCAACAGTGCCCCCCCCGCTGACACTCAGGGTAAGAGGTAGGGAGGGAAAAGAGTGTCCCTGACATAGGTCGCGCGGCGTCCGGAGCGGCAAAGAGGCATCTAAAATGGCGAGGGGAAGTTAAATACCCCAAGCCCTGCCTGCCGCCCCGGACGTGCGTCGCTGGCCCACCCTCTCTCCTGCCGGGGCTCCACCTCCCCGGGAAGGAGTAGACAACCAAAGACAAGGGGCGGGGGAGGCCCCCTGAGACTAGGGGGCCGCCCTCTTGATGGCCACGGGGTAGCTTTGGGCAGCCGCATAGTCTCATCATCGCAACAGAACCCCCCCGCCCCAACATACCCAAACATCCCGCAAATAACACACAAACACAGTGTTAGATTGGGGAAAGTTGCTGCAGGTTTATTAAATACAACATTATGTAATCATTGTGGGTTATCTTACGGGCGATCCAAGGGCAGGCCGCATTCTCGCCACCTGCCCGTCTGATGAGCCAAGCAGCACCGTGGCGAACCACCTATATGCTGCCCTATTATGGTAATAATATACTCCAGCCCCTTGCGAGGCGGAGCGTCTCTAGGCAAACCCCCTGTTGCACAGGCCCACAACCGCCCGAAGGACTACTGAGGCGCCGACACGGATTCCCGGACCTCCCTTGAGGTTCCAGGTTTTAGGCTCTGGCACCCCTATGTGCCCGCTGAAGTACAGTGCTGCACCTCTCTTGCTTCCGGATCGCCCTGTAACTCCACCACAGCCCGGCCGGCGGCCACCGTCAACGTCCGGGCCCCCCACACTTAGCTACCTAGATTACCTGCAACCCTTGCTCTGCAGAGCTTCTCGTAAGTCCTAAAGGAACAAGTCCAACCCGACTGGTGAAAGGTGAACCCGTCTACTTCAAAGTAGCCTTTGATCCTGTCCTGAATCATTTCATGCCTGATGAAACCAATGCCCATCTGTTGGGTGAATTTTCTCATGGCGCTGTTGATTTTTCTCCTAGACCTGTCTATAGCTTCGCATGAATTAGCGCCCTGCCAAACCCTGCGTGGCACAATTTCTGACCATCAGACTTCACACTCCCCCACTAGTCTGCAGGCCTCTCCCAAGTCAATTTTCATCTTCTGCAATAGTGTAGACCTTCCCAGGTTCGTGAGGTCGTTACCCCCCAGGTGAACGACCAAGTGATAAGGAGGCGCACCCGCCGCAGATAGCGCTTCCTTTAATCTGTACACTAGGCTGTTCCAGCGCATGCCTGGGAAACCCAACCACACACAATCGGTGTTCGAGAAACCCTGCGTCCAGTTCCTGATGGCTGCCCACCGACCCAACCTGGTGACGGTCGAATGCCCCAAGACCCACACTCTTGACCCTGTCAAAACAAAAGACACAATTCACTTTCTTTCCTTTATTGACTTAAGGATTGCACAACACACTGAAACACTGCACACCAATATTTACAACTGTAATGACACTGTAAACTGCGGCAACAGCTAGCCCATCATGGGCGGATGTACCGCTTGTAACAAAGGGACTCCCAGCGCCCCACTTTTTGAACACTCGCTGGCTGCATGGCAGCTTTGAAGGCCGCAGTAGCTGCCCCTATTCTGGACGAGTGGCTGGAAAACTTCTTCCCCTGAGCCAACAATCCTGCTCTGGCGAGGCATGCCAACATTATTTTGTCCATTTGGTACTTAGTGAGTGGGCCAAGGTCTGCATGAATCAGGAGGTATCCTTCTGCTGCTGGACGTTGGATGAGGTAGACCTGTGTGACAGCAACTGGACAGTATCTAGGGTCCCCGAGGGGAGCCAGCACAATAACTACCCCTTTTCTTACTTGGTCTGTTTTAGACCTCCTGAGTGTGATGGTCATGTTCCTGTCTACGCCAATGTCCGACAGTCCCAGGGCGTCCCCTGAGCTGTCGGTCTTGGAGCGATCCACTATCTCGCTGCTCCAAAACGCTCCAAAGAAGGCTAGGCAAAAGGCTGCCGCAAACAGAGAGGCCTCAAACTGCGAGTGTGCCACTGCTTGTTGAACATCTAGCATGGATTGTAAGGTGGGGAAATCAATGGGTGACCTATTGTCGGGGACCCTAGGTTCGTCCCTCGCTCAACCCTTCAGGGCCGCCCTGATGACAAAGGACTTAGCCGGATCCCGTGCCCCTCTCAATCTGGCGTCATGGCTGATAGCCGCCAGGTGGCCACAGGCCCAGGAGTGTGATTTTCCTTGTTTTTTAGCCCAAACAACAAATGCCTGCACTCTGTCCTCAAGAGTCAAGGCTGACAAGCTCATGTCCTCAACAGCTTTGTTGAAATTCGCAAGGTGACTCCCATAGTGCCTTCTCGTACCTGGGGCCAGCCTTCTCTCCCCTAATGCTCTTAACTCCTGCTCCACTCCAAGATGCGCCAGAGTGCTGGTGGGAAGGGGGTCATCTCTGCTCTCGCCCGCGGGCAGCCGCCCGGAAACGGTCCCACTGGAAACGATGAAGAGCATCAGCTGCTACGTTTTTGACCCCCGCAATGTGCCTAGCCCTAAACTCAATGTTGCAGTGTAGGCTCCCTCTGGCTTACTCCCTCAGCAGACACAGTACCAGCAGGCAACTGGCTGTTTGCCCGTTGATAGCCTGGATGACCACCATGTTGTCTGACCAGAAGAGGACCTTTCTGTCCGACAAGGTCCCAGGCCAGAGGTGTAAAGCAATGACAACGGGGAAAAGTTCAAGCACAGTGATGTTGGAGGTGATGCCACGCTTGCCCCAGGCGTTGGGCCATTCCTGCGCCCACCAGTGTTCGCCCAGAATTGCACCAAAGCCCTCCCTTCCTGATGCATCCGTGAACATGCTGATTTCTGGACTGTCTACCCAAGGGGCCCTCCATATCACCGTCCCATTAAAGTCAGACAAGAATTCTTCCCACATCACCAAGTATTTCTTCAGGCCAGCAGACAGCTTCATGAGGTGATGGCGCTTGACCACCCTGACGTTAGCCCTGGCTAATCTTCTAGCAAACACTCGGCCCAGTGGGATGACTCGTGCAGCAAAGTTGAGCTTGCCCAGGAGGCTCTGGATGGCCCCTAGGGGCGCTCTGTCTCTCCCCCGCAGTTCCTGAATATCCCGTTACAAGCCCTGCACCTTCCCGGCAGGGAGTCTTGACACGCCCATAACGGTGTCTAACTCAATGCCCAGAAATGTGAGAAACTGTGCCGGGCCTTCCATCTTGCCAGGTGCCAAAGGCACTCCCAGGTGTCTAGCCAGGTCCATGAAGCATTTTAGTCCATCACCACATTCCTGCGTACCATCCCTCCCAATGAATAAGAAATCATCAAGGTAGTGCGTCACTGCTTCGACGTCATATTTCACTGAGAGAGACCACTGCAGGAAAGAACTGCAGGCCTCAAAAAAGGCGCAGGATACCGCGCAGCCCATAGGCATGCACTTGTCAAAGAAGAAATCCCCTTTCCACTTGAAGCCCAGGAGGTGCTGGCTCTCAGGGTGAACCGGCAAGAGTCTAAAAGCTGCCTCTATGTCTGCTTTGGCCAACCAGGCCCCCTTCCCTGCTCTCCTAACCAGGTCAATTGCCATGTCTAAAGAACAGTAGGACACCGAGCTGGCACCCTCCGCCAGCCAAGAATTAACTAAGTCGCCCTCGGGAAAGAAAGGTGGTGGATGAGCCTGAAAGACCCTAACTCCTTTTTGGGGACCACACCCAGGGGGATACCACAAAGTCAGGGAGGGCGGGAGAGGAAACGGGCCCGCCACCCTCCCTAGTGCCAGTTCTTTTCTGATCTTTTCGCCCACCGCCTCCGGGAGGTCCCTCGCTGACTTCAGGTTCTCAGAGTCCCTGCTGACCTTGGGACCCAGGTATGGGATCTTGAAGCCCACAAAAAAGCCCTCCGCTAAAGTGGCCCTATCTTTCACATTGGGGTAGATCCTGAGGAGAGGTAAGAGGTTGGGGATGATGATCGGAGACGGACCTTTGTGCTGGGAAGAGGCCACCGGGGCGGGGGCCGCTGCAGTGGGGAAGGAGGCATGGTCGGGAGGGAAGGAAGGAAGTAGAGGCGGCGGGGTAGGACGAGAGGTGCAATATCAGGCCGGGGAAAGGCTGTTACTTGTCTCATCTGGCAGGGCCCGCTGCAGGCTCGCGCTTATCGCATGACGTGGCAGGATGGGAGCCGCTGCACTTGCTGCAGGAGTGGGCAAATCTGCAGGCCTTCCCCCCAGGTGCAATTTCCCCCTTTGTAAAGCCTGCATGTCCCTGTGATCTTTCTGTTCCCTTGTTTATGGAAGCCCCCTCCACCTCGGCCCCCCCGAAAGGACTGCTTGGAATGCCCTTTCCTCTCCTGGTTCTGGCCCCTGCCTGCTTCAACCTTCTTATCATTGGAGCTGCTTTTGTCCACCGCATCTGTCTTACCCTTGCCCATGTGCTGCATCCATAACCTTACTTCCATTTGATCCCAATCTAACTCTGGACAAACCTCCATCTTCTTCCTGAACTCACAATCATATCTGTACCAGCCCATGCCACCAGTCGATTCAGCCTCTTCCGTTATGACACTCGCATACTGGAAAAGGCTCTGGGCCTGCTCAGGAAAGCGGTCCGTGATGACTGCTGCTAGAATGGAGAACGCCTGCCTCCAGTTCTTGATGGATTTCTCAGGCCAGGCCTGAAAGTGGACCTTTTTGTCCTCCTCTTTTTCCCCCATTTTTCTGATGTCTACCCCATCGGCCCCAAGCATGAGCAGGGAGAAAATGTCAATAAACTCCCTATGCCAGATGCCCTCCTTAGCCGCCTGCGGCACCTGCCAGGCGAGGGAGCACTTACCCGACAGCAAGGGGGCCATGGTCATCTGTGATGTTGGGGCGGGAGCCACCCCCGGGGTAGCCATGCTGGAGGAAGTGGCGGGCGCTGCGGGTTGCACGGGCACGGCAGGGGTGGCAGGGGAAACAGGAGGAATAACTGGGGCAGGGGACGTGACTGGCGCTGCGCATTGCTGGGCGCCCAGGGCAGCCGGGTCAGCCTGGGCTGCTGGAGAGTTGACCGTAGCGCTGCTGGTACTTGGACCACCCTGAGCTGTGAGCCCGCCCCACACTTGAGTAAACAATGCCTCGGCCGGGGCCAGAGGAGCCGGTGCTGGTGCCACCGTCCCTGCCCCAGGATGCACAGGCACTGCCCCTGCTGGGAGGGTAGGCGCCCTTAATCCTGCTCAGACCTCTGACATGAAGTCTGCAAGGGTATTCATGAGCTTACCAAGGTCCTCACGTGTGGCAAAGTCCGGGGTGGGCGCAGGTGCCGCCGGGGGGGTGCGCCCTGACCACGGCGGGAGGGGAAGCGGCCGTATGCACGATAACGTTTCTGACTATTTCGGGCGCACGTCCTTTGGCGGGTGGCGGGTCCGTGGGAAAGTCTGTCACTGTTGTCTTCCGCACCCGCTTGGACCTGATGTGCCTGGCCTCCTCAATTGTCTCCTGTTCAGCTGCTGGGGGCGACAAACCGACCTAGGAGTCCCCGGGATAGTTAGAGTTCAAACGTTCGCTGGCCCAAGCGACCCCTTTTGTCTTGATCAGATCCATGACCGCTTTCAGCTGTGCATCATGGGAAGGACCTGGCATGGAGTCATCAACTTGGGACATCTGGGTGAAAAGCGGCGGGGATTCCTGGCTATCCCTTCCGCACTTGGTGTACCCTGAAAAAGAAAGAGGCTGTGAGCTGGCCGGAAAGGAAGAGATGCACAGCTGAGCCCCCGCTCAAGAGCCTGCCTACCAACAATGCTGCTGTAGTGCGCCGTTACCACAACTTCTGCCACCCTCCGCTAACCCCGCGCCCACTGTACATACCTCTGTAAGACAAATCCACTTGCAGGGGGGGTGCAGAATGCGTAAGCTGTAAAATTCAGGCACGACGTTGGTCTGAAAGGAAAACTAATGCGTGAGTACAGCTCTTACCAGGTCTCAGTGCACCCTGGCATGTTGTGCATGTTAAAACGGCATAGTATTGCGAGAGATAACAGGCGGGGGCACGGGTACAATTACGAAGCCCTGCTAACAACACAGCACAACAGTAACGACAGTGCATGGGGTCAAATCTGGACAAGCAAAGATGGAGATCTGGAAATGAAAATGCTTGACAGTTACTCCAACCCAGCCTCATACCTTGGGTGGGAACTAGTGGGGTCAGGAGGAGCCCCTTCTAATGCGTTCTCCCTGGCTGCCCTTTTCGTTGTCCGGTACAGAATCAGGCTGATCTCCGCCATCCGCTAAGGGCATATGTGGCTGGCATGGATGCCCAGCGGTGGGGAACAGGCGGCCATCTAATTGCCTATCGTATCTCCTTGTCTGCACCCGGGGTGCCGGGCGACCTGGACCAGGCGCTGCACCCGGGACCTGCCTGCATTAAGCATTCACAGTGCTAGCCCTGGTGGCAACTATAGTAAAAACGACATGCCTCCGGTGTCCCTCTAATTACCTGCACCCTGCCCCTTAGAGCTGCTTTGCGAACCCCTTGCTGGGAATTCCTTAACACCTGCAACAGGAGAACTGGATAAATGAACATCCCACGATGTACGGTCACTCACTTAGCCACTATAACTGTTGACCCCCCCCACCTTCTCCCTGCACATGGGTGTGCCCCCCTTTCCGGGCACAAAGGTGCGGTGGACGCAAAAGCAGCCATTGACCTGGGATGCCTAGTGCCTGCCAGAGGGCGGACAAATGCTGGCGCAACCTCCTGCTGCCTCGCTGCAACGCTTTTCAGCTTGGCATACCTAATACTCAGCCAGGCCCTTTAGAGCTACGGAATGTCCTACTGTTTCTTCTTTATTGTTTGCCGAAATATCGCGCAAACTCACCCCACCGGTAATAGAGCGCTTTGCCTGCGTACCAGTTATGATTGCACATGTACACAGGGAGGTTGAGTGATTTACCCAGAATCACTAGGATGTGGAGTCGACCCCAAGGCTTGAACCGTGACTTACTAGCTTCAAAGTCAGCAGTCTTGCCGTCTGACCACGTTTTCTCTAATGCTCTCCTCTCCTGCGCCACTCCCCGCATGTTGGGAGGGAGGGGGGTGGGCGGCGGGGGTTTGGGCTCCAGTTTGATGACAACCTTGCCCGCGGGCCACACATCGTGTGTGCGGCCGGGGGGGGAGAGCGAGCGGGTGAATGTGCCTGGTGCCCTTCGATTCGAGCCGGGCAAGCGGGAGAGATAGGAGCCAAACCTGCGCTAACCTAATGAACAATAATCGAACTATGCTGTAGATCTGCCCCTCGAGGCATGCACCCCCCGCATACAACCTTGACATGCATGCCCGCAGTGGTGGTGCCCCTCGCGGGAAGGCGAGCAGGCGCGCCGCAGCGGGCTAGAACGCCGCTGGGGCTTGAATCTAGTACCGGCAGTCCGCTGAGGGCTCCAGTCGGGACACACCCGCGCGCTCCGTCCCAAGGGTAGCCCAGACCTGACCGCCACATCCGGCCTCAAGATAGCCGCCACCTGATGACCCATCATTGTTGCGTGTACCATCCAATGGCTTCAACGCCCCCTCTCACTGTTGCTAGCGATAAGGCCAGAGTGCCCTTCCTTGCCTGATCACTACCGCCAGCGACTGCCAGCACCGCGTTACCACTCTTGGTGGTGCCACCTCTGGTATGGCTGCCCCTCGCCCCTCCATGGTGAAACTAGAGCGCTGGGACACCACGACACACCACAGAAGGATCGCAACCATGGGTACGTGCTAGCACCGACGGGAGCTCTCCTACCGGTTTGCTGCTCTGCGCCCACATGCCGGACGACCGCTTGCCCTACCAGGGACTCACCGCAAGTATGAAAAGAGTGTCCCTGACGTAGGTCGCGCGGCGTCCGGAGCGGCAAAGAGGCATCTAAAATGGCGAGGGGAAGTTAAATACCCCTCGCCCTGCCTGCCGCCCCGGACGTGCATTGCTGGCCCACCCACTCTCCTGCCGGGGCTCCACCTCCCCGGGTAGGAGTGGACGACCGAAGGCAAGGGGCGGGGGAGGCCCCCTGAGACTAGGGGGCCGCCCTCTTGATGGCCACCGGGTGGCCTCGGGCAGCTGCAAATAAATTAGAACATGAAGGAATCACTATTATTTTGACTGAAAAGTTGAAGAGGAAATTGGATTCTTCAGAGAAATCGATATGTAAAACTGCTATTGCTTTAGAAAAGAATTTATATGCATGTGTAAACTGTAGGGTAATTTTACGACGTAATTTAAAAAGGTTGAGAAAATGGAGCAATGGGTAAAATTGTTGATTTCGTTTCGTTAATTATGTAAATAGAGGTGTTATTGAATTTTTGAAAATCAAATTTGATGAAATTGCAGAAGTACAATAATTTGTTCAGCTCGGTTTTTGCTTGTAATAGATTTGTATTTACCCAGAAAACAGTTTCCTATTTCTTTAGCGTATATGGTGACCAATAATAAATATCAAGGTTTAAGTGTAGCTAGTGCTTTAGTGAATATTGGAAGTACCGTGTTTAAAGAGGGTACGGCATAATTTGCTTTGTCTCGAGTGAGAACTTTATCTGGATTGTACTTGATTGATTTTGATGAGACAAAGGTTAGTGCAGATGCAAATTGCGTGAAAGAGTATAATAGGTTAAGAAGAGAATATGCACCCAATTTAGGTCAATATCCAGTATTTGAAAAGCGTGTCGTAGGTAGAAAAAGAAGATTTGAGAATATCTGTAGTGAAACTGTAGAGAAAGAAAAAAAACAAGATTAGTTGTGATTGCAAGCAAAGAGAAAAAGGACAGTGTTGAAGAGAATGTTGGTTACCAGTTTAAAAATAGTTCTGGTTTCAACTGCTATGCTAATGTAGGTGTTAATATTCTTTTTTTTCTTGAGAGATTGCAACAGCAACTTGTTGAAAATCGGGAAGAAAGATTCTGTTCGTTGTTGTATTCTGTTTATGAGAAATGTAGTAGTGATAAACTGTTTGTTTACATGTAGCACTAACATAGACACTGAAAGATTCATATATTTGACTTTACCTGACTGTGAATCAGTGTCTTTTAACAATCTAGTTAGAGGAGCAAGTCAAAACATGGAGTGTAGCCAATGTAAATCAGAAATGTCATCAAGATTATTTATACATAGATATGGACAGTATGTCATTTTAATGCTGCAATGTTGTAGAGCTGATGGAAGAAAATTGGAAAGTTTAATTAAAAATGTTGTAGCTACTCAAGTATAAATATCAGGAAGAACTTTTGTAGCTGTTGCAATTATTTTTCATGATGGACCTTCTACAACATCTGGACGTTACACTGTTTATTTAAAATGTCTGAAAGGTTGAATACATTGTAATGATAGTCAATTGGTTTTTAAACAACGTTTGCCTAAAGAGTTACCTAATTCTTACCTAATATTTTTAAAGCCAAAATTTTAGGAACAAAATTTGGCCTTTCAGGATTACTGCTGTTAAGGTAGGTTGGTCTGGTGTTGTAGCGTACTTTGTAAGTGAGGGTGAGGAGCTTGAAGGTGATCCTCTTGTTGACATGAAGCCAGTGTAGATCTCTCGGGTGGTGGGTGATGTGGCTGCGGCAGGGGCCATTGATGATCAGTTGGGCGGAAGTGTTTTGGACTCGTAGTCATTGTAGGTGTTTGTCCGAGTTGAGATTTAGAGAGTTGATCCTTATACAGTTGGTGACATCTTTCGGTGGTATGTGGCTCCTTGGTAAGGGAGAAGATGAGTTGGGTGTCGTTGTCTTAGCAGATAATGTTCAGGTTGTGATGGCGGGCCACTTGTGTGAGGGTGCCATGTAGATGTTGAATAGTGTCAAGTTGAAGGATGAGCCCTGGGAGACGTTGCAAATGATGTCGGTGGGTTTGGATCAGAAAGGTAGGAGATGGATGCTGAGGATTAGTATTGAAGAACTTCTGAACTAAGAATTTGAGATATACTATTTGGCCATGAGGACTATTTGTTGTATATTTTGTGAGCATATATTTCTAAGTAACTTTATTTGCAGATATCTCATAGTTATGTAAGAAATTGCTGTTAGAAAAAAACATGTAATATATGTTTTATTTCTATTTTTAGATTGGTATTGAGAATGTTGAATGTTTTTTTTAAGATAATCTTATTGATTGCCTTTTTTTTGCCCGCTGTTATGTGATGAGTACTATTGAACTAACTGTTTCTAGTGAAATTCAATATATTCTGAGAACAGCAAAAAATGCAAATGAAATGCTTTACAAATTATTTTGTGTTGTAAAAGATATATTGTAACTGTATTTTTGTTGTCTTCCACAGATGATAATTTTATAATATATAATTTTCTTAATTATTTAATTATTTTGAAGGTAAGTATAAGTAACTGTTAAAAATGGTCGATGGGATGTGCTTCTACAGATCTGAAGTAACAAAACATGGATGGAGTACATACGTGTGTAAAGATGGTTTGTATCGTTTAAAGACATATGAAAAAATTTAAATATTTATACTGAGTGTACCAGTATTCTTTGCATTTTACTACAGCACATCTACTAGTTTGTAACAGGTAAGTTGAATAGACATATTGTACTTTTTTTAGTACTGCATTTTATTATAACAGCCTTAGTTTTTTCCTATAGTGATAAGGAGTGACTGGTTTGAAAATGTAAGAACAATTTAAAACTGAACATTAATTTAAATAATTATATTTATATAATCTTATAAAGTCGTTGAGAATGGTATTTGTAAAATATTTTGTAAAGGGCAAAAGAGTTGATAAAGCTAGTTTTGTGTTATGTAATAGGAAAAATGATAAAATGAAGTGTTTATGTTTTTGTACAAGGACCTACAACATAAGAAATTCACTATGGAAAAACAACAGAGCAATATGGAAGACTATGGCAAAATTAGTAACACTCTCATAGAAGAGCTAGACATACCTTTCATGGGCAGCGAGAATGAAGAGGTAAAAATTTGTGCTGCAGATATCAGTTGTGATTTCCTAGATGAAACGTTGGATGCTGATTTTGTGGAAGCATTAGATGACATCGAGTTTGATCATATGACTTTTGAAATTGATAACCAGGAAAATTAAATACCTGATGAAATTATTTTAGAAGGTCTATTAAATTATGAGATGTTACAAGAATAAACTTATTAATATATAATAATAATGGTTTGAGAGACTCTTCTTTCACAATTGTAATCATTCATTTGAGATGTCATCAGTGATGTCATGAGTAATGTCACTGACCATGTCATGAGTGATGTAATATGTGACGGCATCAGCAGTGCATTGCAGGCGCGCGAGTTCTAGTTAGCTGAACTAACTATAACGGAGGAATTTCAAAGGTTTTGTATGAGTGAAATATCCAGCTAACTATAATATGTGTGAAACCTGTTTTTTTCAGTGAATTTCTAAGGTTTTTTAAATGCTAATTCCTAACTATAACGTGTGTGAAACCTATGTTTTTTTCAGTGAATTTCAAAGGTTTTGTAAATGATAATTTTTAAATGTATTAATTATTATATTTCTTTCTTTTTATAATAATTTCCTAAATGTTTATTATAAATATTTATATTTATTTATTTTGTAAGTTATATTTCATATTTTAATGTAAAAAATAACAAAACTAAATTCAAAAATATTTTTTTTATTAATTAATTTTTTATTCAATGTATTAAAAATACATTCTATATAATTCCTTTTCCATAAATTTTTTTTTGATAATCGTACCGTACGCGTACGGTGGACGCACCCTACTTTGTACAGTGAATCGTTCTCTGCCCGTACCTGCGCACACGTTACGAATGCGCTTTGACGTTACGCGTCGCATCAACGCTTCCGTGTGACGGCGCACCATACGCGCACGCCATGAAAGTTTCTAATTGTTTAAAATAATATATTTATGCATTTAATGTACATATTAAGGGAAGACATTATGTGGGATAGTCATAAAAATAGTTTTATAAAACTTTTAATAAGCGCATATTACTTATGAAAGCAATTACGCACATCGCGACGCTACGTCGTACGTACTCGCACCGTAGGAGCAGCGTAAGTGCAGCATATGAACTTCGTAACGCACCGTAAGAGTACGCACAGCCATGTGACTCTAAAAGAAGAGATTTCATTGGTTCATAACACTTCCTATTCCAACTGTTGAAAGACCCCTCCCATTTTGATCATTCTACTTGGACTTTCTCAGGAGCACCATCTATTCTGAGGAGCTGCAGTCCTTTAGAAGAAAACTGAAAAATTGCTGGTCTTCCTGAGAGTTCTTCAGAACATTCTTCAGAAAATAAATTTGTAGTTGAGCCCCATCAAAAAAAAAGGAAGGAAGCATTTATTTGGAAATTTTTTACATTTCCTGAGGGGCAGAAGAAAGTAAATGCTCCAAGGGTAACATGCAAAATATGCAAAGTTACTCTTTCTAGGGGTGACCCCTCTAAAAATATTCTTTTGGAACTGCTAGTATGGATCGTCATGTGAGAACCTTGCATCCTACCAACTATGCAAGGATAGCCACTCAGCTTGCAAGAATACTCCACCTGCACGTACCCCATGTACGCTGGGTGTACGGCAGGTACCCCCATGATCGCAAGGGTAGGGCACGTACCCCTGCGATTATGGGGGGTACGCGCCGTACCCGGGGGGGCCGTTCCGTACCTGTTTCGGGGCGAGCTCCCGTAGAAAAAGGGTCGTACGGAGCGTACCGAACACGGATCGTACTTGCCGGGTCGTAAAAAGCAGCCGCGAAACGTATGAACGTCGCGTACAGCGGCTTCCGAGGGCGATTCGTACGGGAATTTCATTCGTACGGTCCCTGGTACGATTCGGACGGATAGCTGCATGGGGTGTGGATCGTACTACGTCATTCGTAAGGGGACGGTTACGGGTACGATTCGTACGGAAAAAAATGCTCCGTACGACGATTCGGAGCGCTTTTTACCGGATCAGAATCGACCCTTAATGTAATTCGATGTCCTCTAATGCTTCAATGAAATCCTCATCCATTGTTTTATCGAAGAAATCACAACTTATATCTGCATCAATATTTCCATCTTCATTTTCACAAACAATAAAAGGTACATTTATCTCCTCTATCAAAGTGTTAGAAAGTTCAACACTTTCTTCTACATACTTCTGCTCCTTTTCCATAGTGATTTTTTTAAAGGTTGTTGTTCCTTGTAGAAAAACATAAACACTTTATTTTATCATGTTTCCTATTACTTAATACAAAACTAGCTTTATCAACTAATTTTCCTTTTACAAATTATTTTAAAAATACCATTGTCAACTACTTTATAAAACCCTAATAATAAAATTGCTCATATGATTTTTTAGTTATAAAATGTTCTTACATTTTCAAACCAGTCACTAAGGCTATTATAATAAAATGCAGTACTAAAAAAAATACATAATATTATTCACTTTACCAGTTGCAAAGTAGCAGGTATGTTGTAGTAAAATGCAAAGAATACAGGTACACTCAGTATATATTATTCCTATTTTCTTCAAATATGTTTAAAAGATACAAACCATCTTTACATACGTATGTAGTTCATCCACATGCTCTTACTCCTGCTCTGTAAAGGTACATCTCATTTTTAACACTTATATTTACCTTCAAAATAATAAATTAAAATAATTAATTAGTCTAAAATTAGCATCTGTAGAAGATAAAAAAATACAGTTACAATTCATCTTTTACAACACAAAATAATTTGTAAAGCATTTCATTTGCCATTTTTGCTGTCCTCAGAATATATTGGATTTCACTAGAAACAGTGAGTTCAATAGTACTCATCACAAAAAAAACAACAATCTCAATAACAATCTAAACAATAGAAAGAAAACATATGTTAAATGTGTTTTTCTAAGACCAATTTCCTATGTAACTATGAGGTATGTCAAACAATCTTAAAATAACAAAACACTATCAATAATTTTCTTCCATTATAAATAATGTTACTTACAAATATATTCTTTCAAAATTTACAACAAAAAGTCCTTAATGGTTACACATACTTTCCCCATGGCCAAATAGTATGTGTGAAATTCTTATTTTAAAAGTTGTTCAATAGTAACTCTAAGAATCTGTCTCCCAGCTTCGTGATACCCTCACACAATTGACCCGCCATTACAACCTCAACATCATCTCCTACGCCAACGACACCGAGACCATCCTCTTGCTCCCCAAGGAGCCACATATCACAAAAAACAACGTCCACGATGTAATTAAGGATGTCACCAACTGGATAAGGTGCATTTTTCTAAACCTGAACTCGCACAACATGGAGGTACTCATCCTCAGACCCACCCTCTCAACCGTGAATGACTCCTGCTAGCCAACTACACTGTAAACAGTGCCAACACCTACTAATCATGTACACAACCTATGATTCATCCTCAACTCCTCACTCTACATATATAAACAAGTCTACAGCATTTCCTCACACTTCTATAACGCCATCCACATACTCCGCAACATTTATAAGTAGATCCTAACCAAAAGAAGAACAGTAACGCAGGCCCTCATTAGCAGAAGACTACACTATGGGAAAACACTCTACAGAAAAATTCCAGCCAAACACCTACAATGACTACAACAAATCCAAAACACCTCCACCTGACTGATCTTCAATGTCCTCTGCTGCAGCAACATCACTCATGACCTGATACTCCTACACTGCCTCAACATCAACAAGAGAATCACCTTCAAGCTCCTCGCCATCACTTCCAAAATACTCTACAACCCCAAACTAATCTACCCTAACAACAGTAATGCTGAAAGGCCAAATTTTTTTCTTAAAATTTTGGCTTTAAAAATATTAGGTAAGAATTTGGTAACTCTTTAGGCAAACGTTGCTTAAAAACTAATTGACCATCATTACAGAGTATCCAACCTTTTAGACATTTTAAATAAACGACAGTTTCCAGCTCCCGTAGAAAAAGGGTCGTACGGAGCGTACCCAACACGGATCGTACTTGCCGGGTCGTAAAAAGCAGCCGCGAAACGTATGAACGTCGCGTACAGCGGCTTCCGAGGGCGATTCGTACGGGAATTTCATTCGTACGGTCCCTGGTACGATTCGGACGGATAGCTGCATGGGGTGTGGATCGTACTACGTCGTTCGTACGGGGACGGTTACGGGTACGATTCGTACGGAAAAAAATGCTCCGTACGACGATTCGGAGCGCTTTTTACCGGATCGGAATCGACCCTTAATGTAACTCGATGTCCTCTAATGCTTCAATGAAATCCTCATCCATTGTTTTATCGAAGAAATCACAACTTATATCTGCATCAATATTTCCATCTTCATTTTCACAAACAATAAAAGGTACATTTATCTCCTCTATCAAAGTGTTAGAAAGTTCAACACTTTCTTCTACATAGTTCTGCTCCTCTTCCATAGTGATTTTTTTAAAGGTTGTTGTTCCTTGTAGAAAAACATAAACACTTTAATGTATCATGTTTCCTATTACTTAATACAAAACTAGCTTTATCAACTAATTTTCCTTTTACAAATTATTTTAAAAATACCATTGTCAACTACTTTATAAGACCCTAATAATAAAATTGCTCATATGATTTTTTAGTTATAAAATGTTCTTACATTTTCAAACCAGTCACTAAGGCTATTATAATAAAATGCAGTACTAAAAAAATACATAATATTATTCACTTTACCAGTTGCAAAGTATTAGGTATGTTGTAGTAAAATGCAAAGAATACAGGTACACTCAGTATATATTATTCCTATTTTCTTCAAATATGTTTAAAAGATACAAACCATCTTTACATACGTATGTAGTTCATCCACATGCTCTTACTCCTGCTCTGTAAAGGTACATCCCATTTTTAACACTTATACTTACCTTCAAAATAATAAATTAAAATAATTAATTAGTCTAAAATTAGCATCTGTAGAAGATAAATAAAATACAGTTACAATTCATCTTTTACAACACAAAATAATTTGTAAAGCATTTCATTTGCCATTTTTGCTGTCCTCAGAATATATTGGATTTCACTAGAAACAGTGAGTTCAATAGTACTCATCACAAAAAAAACAACAATCTCAATAACAATCTAAACAATAGAAAGAAAACATATGTTACTGTTACTCCTACACTGCCTCAACATCAACAAGAGAATCACCTTCAAGCTCCTCGCCATCACTTCCAAAATACTCTACAACCACAAACTAATCTACCCTAACAACAGTAATGCTGAAAGGCCAAATTTTGTTCTTAAAATGTTGGCTTTAAAAATATTAGGTAAGAATTTGGTAACTCTTTAGGCAAACGTTGCTAAAAAACTAATTGACCATCATTACAGTGTATCCAACCTTTTAGACATATTAAATAAACAGTATAATGTCCAGATGTTGTAGAAGGTCCATCATGAAAAATAATTGCAACAACTGCAAAAGTTTTTCCTGATATTGATACTTGACCAGCTACAAAATTTGAAATTAAAGTTTCCAATTTTCTTCCATCAGCTCTACAATGCTGCAGCACGACTTGATTTGGCTCCCTTTGGTAACATATCTCTCCTCCTTTGCTCCAGCACATGCCTCTCCAGATCCTAGCACTGTTGAGGTGCGCAAACCACCATGAGTTTCTTTCTTTTTTCTTTAATGCCTTTTTGTTATAACATTACGTTCTGCTATATTTTATGGTACCTTTCATTCATATACGTAGGTGATGTTCATATAATCTTCATGCTTGTTCTATTTGCCTTTAATGAGAGTTTTTATTGAATTGCTTATTTTATGTATATGTTTATCATCATGATGATTGTATCCCTTTCCCCTTCCCTCTCCTTCCCTTATTTATTTCTTCAATAAACTCAAACTTAAAAAAAATTACATACTGTCCATATCTTTGTATAAGTAATGTTGATGACATTTCTGATTTACTTTGGCTACACTCCATGTTTTGCTCCTCTAACTAGATTGTTAATAGACACTGATGTTATATCTTCTTGAGCTTGATACATTGCTGTTTCCACTTCTTCCATAGCAGTTGCTTGAATAATTGGGTTCTCCTAATGGATCCCGACTTAATGGAACAGAAGTTTGACTGTCTTGAGAAATGTCTCTAGCAATCTCAGCTGCAATTATAGCTTCTTGCGCAATTTTGTTCTACAACATTTCCACATAAATAGCAAAACAGGACATTCTATAGTATCTTTACTTGCATTGAAAAAGTCTTCATAGCTCTCGAAATCTCCAAGTAATTCCAATTCTGAACGCCATGGCTTGTAAAGTTGCAAAAGAGCTAAATAGTAAAATTCTCTTTTGTCAGGTGTTTCGCAACTCAGTTTACAACGATTAATCAAATGTCCTTTTCTTTGTTTCACCAAACATCCTTCAGAACCAACCACAGCATATATACAATTATTGATGTTTTCTGTAATATTCTGTTTAAAAAATGTAGTTTTTCAGAACTTCATAGAGACCAACATTCTCAAGATGATAACTTCTATTTGGATAATATGTATCCAACATATTTGTTTTCACAATATCTGTACTTTCTTGCTCTTTTTCAGCTAAATATTCAATTTCTTGTACAGACTTAAGTACCCGGTTTCGTGTTGCAGCAAGACCTAGACTCACCCATATGATCCTTCTAGATTTGGAGTATAGACTTGAAGATGATAAGCGATCCGAGCATTCATATGCTCCAATGTCTCGATGGGATAACATCTTGAAACTGTAAGTATATAATTTCTTACTTAGACTCTTCTCATGGGAAATCTCTTCCCACATTTCCTACAATTTGTCTTTCCTTATTTTGTTATGTACGATGTTACATATCGGGCAACAGCAATGGAATTGTCCACAAAATATTGAATATCCATATTAGCATTCCACATGGTAAAAATGACTGGGTTATAGTCATTTTTGTATTTTGACTCTTCATTTCTTCTTAAGTTGTAGGTATTTTTTGGAGACTTTCTTTTGATAGTATGTCGCAAAGATGTTCACTCTTCCTTTCGATATTATAGGACGTAGAAATGCAAAACGGCATTTGGTCCTTAGATGTGCACTTTCGACGACAGTATTTCCCACAATGATGGCTTTGGAATTGTAAAACTTGATGTCTTAAGTCCTTATCTTGTTTACTTTTGGGTACATCAAATGTAGCATATTCTTCAATAAAAGACAACACAGTATCATCTGAGTCTGTTCCAAATTTGGGAGCATCTTTGATCCATATTAGCATATGTATGTGAGGAGCACCTCTTGCTTGATACTCCTTTCTCCAAAAGAAGTCCAGAACCTCTCCAAGAGGAGGATTCTTTTATTGGTGATAAAAGACATCATAGCTTCAAATCTATGATTGAAATGTCTGCATACATTAACTGGATCCAAAGAACACAATCCTTCAGGTGTCTTGTATTCAATATTTAGTATATTTGAATTTGCCTCTCGAAAAAATTGAAGTAAATCATCCCAAGCATATTCACCATAGCTTAGAGTAAGGAGCCATGTAGGTGTTCCTAAGTTCCTTAGCATTCATTTAAGTTCTCCATGACGACGGTACCAGTACTCAGTACCACGCTGACATGCCATGAGATTAATTAGCTGAGATTCCAAAACATTATCTTTCTGATGTACTTTATCCATAAAATCCTTTGCCGAAACATTTTGAAGATGTACACCTGTTTTCAATATATGATTTACAGCATAAGAAAGTCCAGACAAATCACTCTCAAACAAAAGATGAAACAAATACAGAATACATTGTCGAAATCTTGGATCTTCAGCATACAATTTTGATGTCCGGTATTCAGATGCAGGAATCTGCACAGGTCGGTCATCATATCGTCCTCCTTTTCCTGTGGGAAACAACTGAGGGAAACAACGAGCTTCCAAGCTTTTTTCCCATACACTAATGGGACTTCCCTTTGCTGCTTTCATTTGGAATAACTCAATAGTATTCCCCATCACCTCTTTAGAATGAAGTGGATGAACACTGTAATGTTCATATATTTCTTCAGTTCTGGACACATCCACTTTTTCAATTTTTCCAGATTGCAACTCACTAGCTTCTTCTACATTTATTTCTTCTTCTCTAACACAAACATTTTTATAGTACTGATTATTTTTTACCAGATACATCGTTGCCTTTTTCACTTTCCTAACATCCACTAATTCTTGCCAGATTTTTTTACTCTCTGTAGGAACACCATTAACAAGAATAACCAGAGGTTCATCTTCTACATTTTCTACACCAATTCTTTCAATATTTTTCTTTAAATGTAGAGGCAAATATACAACTCTTCCCTTAGACAACCATTTTTAACCTCATAAGCACGACCAGTAGTGTCAACTGCATGCAACAAATCAATACTCTGAAAATAACTTTCTTTATTAAAAAAAGGCTCAGAACTTGAACTGTTTCCATTCACCCCAAAAAAACTCTGAAAAATTACTTCCATTATTTTTTTCCACTTACTTTTGGCCTTCCTTAATGTGATTGGCTTATCTAGTGATCGAATTCTATTGATTACTAAAACAAAGAGTCTTTTTTTAAATCAAAAGCTTTCTCAATTACTTTTTCAATACATTTCTTTTTCTTATAAAATGCAGATTTTCTTTTACAATTCTTTACTACCTTGGTCAAATTACACAATACTCTATTATAGAACATCTTCTTCCTTATTTCCATGTATTGGTCTTTCCTTCTTTTGCTGAACACATTTTTTCCAGAAGACAATTTTGCATGGTTCTTCTCTTTCCTCTTAGTTGCAGATGAAATAATACCATTTTTCTCTTTGTGCACATTACTCTTATTGTTAAACAATTTACGCAGAAAAGTCTTAGTGTTCTTACCAGCACTTTTTTTATTTTTATTAACACATGTTCTTCAGGTAAATCTTGTAGATGACTTCTCTTTAATTAAAATGTTTTCTTTAGTATTTCGTCTTCTCAATGTTGATCAAAACAATCTATTATAAAAAATATATATCACTTTACAAAAATAAATATATGAAATACACTTATATTTTTATATATATTATGAACAGAAACGGGAAGTATAAAGAGAGCCAACACAAAATGAAAACAGAAAAAGAAGATGAAGAGAGACAAGAGAAGACAAACACAAAGAGAAGGAGTATAGGACAAAACGGACTATAAGTAAAAGAGAATAGTATGAAGAGACAGGAGAAGTAAAAGAAAAGAGATAAAAATATTAAAACAGGAGAGACAATAAAGACAGGGGTGAGAATGATAAGAGGAATATGACAAAAGGAAAAATGTAGAATATCAGGACAGAATTGGGAGTATAAGAAAAGAGAAGAGAAGTGAGAGCACAGATAGAACAGTATGAGAAGAGAAAGTAAAAGAAAAGAAAAGAATGTGAAATACGTGCAAAGAAGAGCAAAAATAAGAAAAAAAGGAGAATATAAGAAAACAAAAGTATATATGAGAAAACATAAGGAATATAAAGAGAGAGAGAGACCCCAAAATGTGGAGAACTCAGAAATATAAGAAAAGACTGAATGTATAACAAGAGAGAGATTATTATGAGGAGACAGTAAAAACTATGATGACAGGGATGAATATTAAGACAGGAGAGATTATGAAGAGTAGGAGAACTATGCAAAAAGAAAGGCAAAAAGGAACAGAAAAGAGAAGTATAAGCAGAGAGGAAATGAAAACAATACAACAAGAAAGAGGCCCAAAGGGCTTCTAAATCTGCCCAAGAGTGTATGCAGCAGTCTTTGTATGTTGATTGAGGCATTGTTAAGAGGGAAGTATAATGAGACAGGAAGGATTAAGAGGTCAGAGGAGAGAGTATAAAAAGAAGGAGGACTATTAGGAGACACAGGAGACAATGAAGACAAAGCAGGACTAAGAGGACATGAGCGACTATCAGAACAAGCAGCACTATGAGCAAAGACACGTAAAAAAAAGGAAACAGGGCAAATATCACAAGACAGGGGACAGTATAAGCAAAAAGAGGTAGACTGTGAGGAAAGACAGGGGAGATTTTGAAAAAGAGGCAAGTATAATTCCTTAATGTACACAGATACTCAGTGTGATATTAGACAACAATTTTAAAACCATACATTTTACCCAAAACACATTTACTAAACTAAAACTTTTAACTGACTGAACACATTCCATGTCTATAACACCTAGATTTCACTGGACAATCCTGACTAATTTTGCAAACACATTTCCAATTTGCTGCATTACTTTTTTGCCAACATTACAGCCAAAAAGGAGACAGTATAGAACAAGAAAGCGGCCCAAAGGGGCTTGTAAATCTGCCCAAGAGTGTATGCAGCAGTCTATGTATACTGACTGGCCATTGCTAACATGGAGGTATGATCAGACAAGGAGGATTAAGAGGTCAGAAGAGGGAGTATTAGAAGAAGGAGCACGATTAGCAGATACAGGGGACAATGAAGACAGAGCAGGACTAAGAGGACATGAGCGACTATCAGAACAAGAAACACTATGAGGAAAGACACGTCAAAAAAAGGAAACAGGGCAAATATCACAAGACGGGACAGTATAAACAGAGAGAGGTAGACTGTGTAGAGAGACAAGGGAGATTTTGGAAAAAAGAGCAAGTATAATTCCTTAATGTACATAGACGCTCAGTGTGATACTAGACAAACATTTTAAAACCATACATTCTACCCAAAACAAATTTACTACACTAAAACTTTTAACTGACTGAACACATTCCATGTGGACAATCCACTGGACATTTCACTGGACAATCCTGAGTCATTTTGCAAACACATTTCCAATTTGCTGCATTATTTTTTGGCCATCATTACATCCAAAAAGGAGACACAATACAACAAGAAAGAGGCCCAACAGGCTTGTAAATCTGCCCAAGAGTGTATGCAGCAGTCTATGTATACTGACTGGCGCATTGCTAACAGGGAGGTATGATCAGACAAGGAGCATTAAGAGGTCAGAGGAGGAAGTATAAAAACAAGGAGGACTATTAGGAGACAGGACACAATGAAGACAGAGCAGGACTAAAAGGACATGAGCAACTATCAGAACAATCAGCACTATGAGGAAAGACAAGTGAAAATAAGGAAAGAGGGGAATTATCAGGAGAGAACAGTATAAACAGAGAGAGGTAGACTGTGAGGTTCTGCCGAGACTCAAGATGGCTGCCAACTCTTCCTCGTTTGGAGTGTTGACAGACTGTTAACAGCCAATGAGTATGCAGCTCGTGCTCGTAATGGTACGCTTTACCGTACGCTTACCGTACGCGTACGGTAAGCTCCTCAAGATATACTTATGATTTTACTTTTGATTATCCCAGGAACTACTGAACGGATTTACACCATTTTACAAAAAGGGTGATCTGTGAACCAAAACTCTACCTTTTTGACAAATTTGATGTAATTCCGTTCAGCCGTTCAGGAAAATTGCATGGGGAAAACACGTTTTTGGGCCCCCTTTTATCTCAGCCCCCGCTTGACAACTCAACCCCAAACTTTCAGGGAAGGAGCGGAGTGGAGCAGGCCATCTTCTGGGAGAATTCCGCGAAGATTCGTCCACTGGCGCCACAGTTATTCTAAGTAGAATGTTGCGGATATTCTATGGAAACTAGGTCCTGACTATAACTACCTACTGGCGACCGCCAGTAGGTAATTACCTACTGGCGGTCGCCAGTAGGTAGTTATAGTTAGGATCGTTTTCCATAGGAAATCCGCAACATTCTATTGGGAATAACTTTAGCGCCGAATGAGGGATCTGCCTGTAATTTTCCCTAACTTTGCCTCGCCGCTGCAGTCCGCTCCTTCCCTGAACGTTTCGGGGGGATCCGTCAAGCGGGGGCCGAGATAAAAGGGGGGTCCCAAAACATGTTTTCCCCATGTTAATTTCCATAGGGCGGTTGGACTCACTTTTAGCCCGAACGGCTGAATGGATTTCCACCAAACTTGGCAAAAGTGTAGGGACTGGTACCCCGATGTGCCTTTGCTATGTCTCAAGATATATGCTCCAGTGGTTTTTACGAAAATTAACTTTGAAAACATATATATTGGGCTACATTGGGCTATATATATGTTAGAGCCCAAATGTAGCCCAATGTAGCCCAATTTAGCCCAAAGATGGCCACCAGAGACAAAAAAAAACAAATGTGTGAGTGAGTGATTAAATGTGTCTCACTGAGTGCATGGGTTAGTGACTAAACTGTCTTAATTTGTGCATCATTATGTCTGTTGTTTTGTAAACTGCTGCATGTGTTGATCAGTAGCTATATGAGTAACTATATGGGTTGCCCAAGTATTTGTATGGGAGACTGAGTGTGTGTGTGGGTGGTTGGGAGGTGTATGACTCTGTGCATAGATGTGTGACCAGTTGATTCACTAGATGTATGGGTTCAAAAGTGCATGTGGAAACAGCTGTATGGGCGGTTGACTGTGTGCATGAGTGTATTGGTGAGTGAATGGATATCTCAGTGCTACATGTCAAAGTAAGAACATATGTAAAACACAGTATATGTGAGAGTTGACATATATAAATAACTGTGCATAAGAGCCAGTGAATGTGTGAGTGGCTATATGGATCATTCTGAAATTGTATCAGGGATTGTATAAGAGAGTAAATATGTGTTAGTATCTGTTTGAATAAGTAAGGTGTGTATAACTGTATAGTTGAGGAAATGGAGGTGTGATTGATTGTTTGCATGACTGACTAGGTGTGTGAGTAACTCCATGGATGAGTGACACTCTGTGAGTGTCTGTTTACACTGAGTGTATATAAGGTTATATTAGAGTCTGAAGAAGTTCATCGTATTATCACATGAATGATGTCATCAGTGATGTGATCAGTCATGTCAAATGAGATGTTATCAGTGATGTCATCAGTGATGTCATTTGAGATGTCATCAGTGATGTCACTGACCATGTCATGAATGATGTAATATGTGACATCATCATCAGTGGATTGCGGGTGCGCGAAATATATAGTTAGTGCAACTAACTATATATGCAAATTTCAATGGTTTTGTGTCAGTAAAATAAGGTTTTATAAATGCTAATTCCTAACTATATATGGTCTATAACTTATGGTTTTTTCAGTGAATTTCAAGGTTTTGTAAATGCTAATTCCTAACTATATATGGTCTATAACCTATGGTTTTTTCAGTGAATTTCAATGGTTTTTAATAGCAAATATTAAAAGCTGTTAAATGTATCCTTTTTTTAAAGGAAAAATATATTTTAAATGTATTTAATATAATTTGTTTATGTATATATATATATATATTTTTTTTTTTTTTGTTTCGCTACCGGTCCGCGCACCGGGTAGCTTCCCGTTAGCTCAATTTGGTGCAGCGACCCGGTCCGCGAACCGGTATCCTTCCGTTAGCGCAACTGCCGCGTTAGAAAACAACATCGTGACGCGTCGCGTAAGCGCGACGTATCACGTTGCCGCGTAATGCGTCTTATGACGCGCCGCGTTAGCGCACGCGGAAGTGCTCCGGAGCGCGGACTGAGGCGCGAAGCGCAGCTCCCCGGAAGCGATCCAGGGCACGTCGCATAAGCGCGACGTATCGCGTTGCCGCGTAATGCGTCTTATGACGCGCCGCGTTAGAGCACCCGGAAGTGCTCCGGAGCGCGAACCGAGGCGCGAAGCGCAGCTCCCCGGAAGCGATCCGGGGCGCGGCGCGGAGCGCCTAACGTAAGTGTAACAGGTCATGTGACTTGTTAATAAAACTTTCTATTGGTTCATTTCACTTTTGGTTTCCTAATGATGTAAGGCTAGGTCATGTGACCTAAAAATAACACTTTTCATTGGTTTAGAACATTTTTTTTCCCAAATGATGAAAGCCCCCACCTTTTTTCTCACTCTGACTTTCAACTTTGTGAGAGGAAGACCTATTTTCATTATTAAGAGATGGCTTCAATAGTAGCTGCAGCTGGTGCACCCCCACCACCACCACCACCTCCTAGGAATGAAGGACCACCTACCCAGTTCCTTCCCAACCGTGAGGAAGAGGAGGAAGAAGAGGAAGAGGAGGTACATGAGAGAGTATTCTTGCCTGAACAGCCCCGGAAATCCCACCACAAGGACAGTTTCATTTGGCAATTTTATACATTCCCAGAAAGCCAAAAAAAAGTCAATGCCCGGTATGTCACATGCCTGATCTGCAAAGAAGTTCTGTCCCGAGGCACAGATAAAAAATATAGCTACGGGAACTATACTATGCATCGCCACATGCAAAGGTGGCATCCAATAAATTACAGCGTGGCTGAGGTGCGTGACCTCCGTGAAAACCCACAAACTCCTGTGGCCACCACCTCAACACAGGCAAGTTTTTCGGGACCAGAGGCGAGGGAGACGGTCCCCAATATCCAGAGCAATTTTCAACACATCAAGCTAGTGTGTATTTATTGTGGGGGACTAATTTGCCACGGGGAGATGAGTGTGATTTTAATGAACAGAGCATTCGAAAATCACAAGAGCTCAAAACGCCCCAAAAAGTGATTTTTTTTTTTGCTCCTGTTGAGCCCTTTCTAATGCCTGTTTTCCGTTGTTCCCCCCCAAAAAAACCCAAAAAAACATAAAAGTGTTAAAAAAATACCCCAAAAAAATATTCAGAAAAAAAATATATAAAACAACAAAAACATTAAAAAAAAGTTCTTTTCAGAACTACCTCCCATTTTTAAAAAAATGACGAAAATTTTTAGCACTCTTCACTTCATTTTTCTCATTGGTGCGCTTCCCGGTACGCGCACCGGTGAGCGCCCCGTTGACGCAACACAAAAAAAAAGAAACAAAAACAAGAGAAGGAGAGCATAAGAGAAAGAGAAAGAGAGAGTAATGTTAAGAGACAGACAGCAAGAGAGAGCAACACAGATGTACTGTGTAATACATAGTAAAACAGTGTAAAAGATATAACAAAGTGTAAGAGAGAAAATGTGAAAAATATAAGGCTGTGAAACAAAGAAAGAGAGAAGAAGAATACTAAAGCAGAGGCACATGAAGAATGTGAGTGTCTGTAAAGACTAAAAGGAAAGAGAAAAAATGATGTACAAATAAAAGGTAATAACGGAACCAGATTTAAATATCACTGGTAAAGGAGAGAGAGAAAAAAGTAGTGTGCATAAATAAAGAGGGATGAAATAAGATGGATAACATCGAATAAAGTTAAAACATGTGGATTGACAGAGAAATGCGCTACCCATAGTATAAGTAAAGAGGGGTGAAAGAGGGAGAAATATTGAATTAGGATAACACATGGTGAGTGACATAGAGAGTGGACATAGAGAGTAAAGGAAACAGTACCTGAATGGGCCTGAGTAAAACAGCAAAAAAAGTTAAGTAATGCAATGTGTGTGACTTACAGGGAGTCAGTGGGTGTAGGTAGGAGTTTGGGTGTGTAAGGTGTGTCTGTGGGGGGGTTGTGTGGACTGTTTTGGTGTGGGTAGAAATGAGGGTGTGTGAAATATGTATGAAAAGTGTATGAGTGTGGGGTGTATATGTGTTCGATGTATGTGTGTGTATGGAATGTGTGTGTGTTTTTGAAGAGTGTGTGTGGGAGGTTTTTTTGTGTGTATGAGGTGTGTGTGTGGTGTGTGTGTGGGTGTATGTTACAGGTGTGTGCATGTGTTAGGAGGGGGATGAGCTATATGTGTAGGAGTAAGGTAAATAATAAAAAAAGAGAATGAGTGAAGAAGCAAAGGAAGGGAACAGAGGGTAAGTGAAGTAAAGAATAGGGATCAAAAGAAGTTGAATATGAGAGGGTAAATAGGGAAAGGGGAGTAAACATGGAGAATAAGAATAAGTGAAAGAAGCAGAGTAAAAACACAGGAGTGAGGTTAATTGAGAAAATGTTAGTGACCTTAAAGCAAAGGGTGATAACAAACTACATTTTTTTAGTCATACTTACCATATAATAAATGTAACTTTAATTTTTTTTACTACAGTTGGTATCTGTGAAAGAGAGAAGAAAAAATAAGTTATAATTAGTAAAATATGTATTTTAAATTAAAAGATACAAATGAAGAGCTAAAAACATCATAACACTCTATTTAGAAATAAAGTGAGAGTGAAGAACACAGAAAGGGAAATAAACTAAGGTAGAAGGACAAAAAGAGGGAAAAAGAAATAGAAGGAGAGCAAATTACAAAGAGTAAGGCATATAGATTCACTAAGAAAAAGAGAGAGAAGTACAGAGAAATGAACTGAAGGTAAGAAAGATACTAAAACAATGTGAGTTAGCAAAACTAAATCAGGAAACAGAAGTAAGTAAAAAGATAATGACTGATCCAGGTAACAGTCTAATTAAGGATGCATTTAGAAGAATGAGGAATAGAAGATGACTGAGAGTAAGAGAAGAACAGTCATAGAGTGAAAGGATGAAGGGAGACAGAATAATATACAACAATTGAAGGAAATGGACTGAGGAAGTTATAACGTAGACACACTAAGAGAAAAACTGAGTGAGGTGGAGTACAATGAGTGAGAAAAGAAAAAAAGTAAGTCTGCAAAAAAAAGGAAAGAGAGGAGAAGACGACTAAAACAGTGGTACTGAGAGAAAATAATTTGGTGATGAAAGTAAAGAGAAGGACATTAAAAGAAAGGAAATGATGGATAGTAACGGAACCAGAGTAAAAGAAATCGGATGAAGAACGATGAGAGAGGAGCAGTGAAGTTGTTGTAAAAGAAATGATAGAAGGTAGATAAACACAAGTGAAAATAACACAAGTAGAGTGAGGCACTGAGCACAGAGAAGTAGTGAACGAAAAATAGAGAGAAGAGGTCAAAAGTAAGAAGCAAGCAAAGATAAGCGAGGGAGAGTGGATGTCAGAGAATGGGAATACAATTTAATTTACACAATCCAAAGTATAGAATAATTTCTACAACATGTTACATAGTTTATTTTTGCTGTTCTCAGAATATATTGAATTTCATTTAAAGCAGTGAGTTCAAATTACTCATCATATGACAGCGGGAAACAAAAAAACCACAATCTAAAAGATTGTGTTTTAAAAAAAACCTTACATACTGACAAACGACAAATGTACGCTAATCTTTGATTGACTTACTTTTCCTTGAGGCCAAATAGTATATCATGGAGGTCCTTTTCTCGTTACATAGTATTTTGCTGTCCACTTAGAAATCCATTTCATCGACTTTCTACAAGAAAAGCTCCAAGAACATCTGAAATATTTTGAAAATTTTAATATACTCCTTTTTTTCAGTCATGACTCTTTACTCATTCTTGCACCTTTCCATTTGGCCAAATAGTGTCACATGTATGAGTATATATGAGTACTCCTCCCGTCTTCATAGGCCAATTACCTTTACCTAAATTTTGGCTGTAAAAACACTAGGTATGATTTTATAAAGCCAAAAAGCAAACGTTGTTTGAAAGTCAAATTATTGTCGTTACATTGGGTCCAACCTTTAGAAGTTTTTAAATAGCATGTGTAATGCCCTGATGTTGTAGAAGGACCGTCATGAAAAATAATAGCTACAGTTGCAAAGGTTCTTCCTGATATCGATAACTGAGAAGCCACGAAATTTTTAATAGAAGTTGTCAATTTAGTTCCATCAGGTCTACATCGTTGGAACATTAAAATAACATAATGACCATAATTTTGTTGAAATAATGTGGACAGCATTGAAGACTTACATCGAGTACACACCATATTGTGATCCGCTGCTTTAACTAGATTATTGAAAGACACTGATTTGCAGTCTGGTAAAGTTAAATATATAAATCTTTCAGAGTCTATTCTAGTAGTACTTGATGAAGCACAGTTATCACAGTCATGTTGCCATTGATAAGAAAGGCCAAATAGATTTTTTATATTTACTCCTTCATCTTGTAATACATCAAACATATACATTAAAAATTCCTGACAATCCTGCTGAATATTCTGTGAAAAATGATTTTGACCTGAACATATATCTAGAAGATTTCTAATTTCTGAAACACTTTCTATTTTAGCTCTATCACTACTACATTTCTCTAACACAGAACTCAATAAACAGCACAATGTTTGTTCCCGATTTTCAACAATCTGTCTTTGTAAATTTTGAAGAAAGAATACAACATTAACTACTACATTAGCATAGCAGTTGACACCAGAACTGTTTTCAAACTGAAATCCAACAACATCTTCAACAGAATCCTTTTTGTTTCTCTTTACAATTACACTTTTATCTACTTTATGTCTTTTTGCTGATACCTCACTGCAATTACTCTCATTTCTTCTTTTTCGGCCTACCACACGTTTTTCAATCAGAGGATATTGAGGCAAATGTGGAGCATACTCTCTTCTTAACCTATTGTATTCTTTCACACAATCTAAATCTGCACAAATCTTTGTTTCATCACACTCAATCAAGTACAATCCTGCTAAAGTTCTGACTCGTGATAATGCCACATATGCCATACCCTCTTTAAACACAGAACTTCCAATGTTCACCAAAGCGCTATCTACACTTAAACCTTGAGACTTATGAATTGTCACCGCATAGGCCAAACAAATAGGAAACTGGTTTCGGCGAACATATAAGTCTTTCACGAGCAAAAATCTAGCTGAACAACGACAAATTTGTTCTATTTCATCAATGTCATCAAATTTAATTTTTAAAATTTCAATTCCATCTCTATTTTTGTAATTCAGAAAACCAACAACATAACCCATTGCTCCATTTACTAGACCTCTTTCAACATTTAAATTCCTTCTTAAAATGACACGACAATTCAAACACACATTCAGAGTCTTTTCAAAACCAGCAGTTTTAGATATAGTCTTCTCTAATGAATCCAATTTTGATTTCAAATTTTCAGACAAAATAATTGTTGCTCCCATATGCTCTATTTTATCAATAGCTTCCAGTTTCACTATCTCTTCATTTTCTAACTGTAACATTTTGTTGTTGAACATGGAACATTCTTTCAGAGTTGGCAACAAACATATGCCAGATTTCTTCTCGTTAATTTTCTTAAATATGTTCTCTGGAAGAATGTTTTCATTTGGGTACAAATTTGAAATTAATCGTGCATGTAAAGCTTCTTTCCCTTGCTGACTTACTTTTCCGATCCTTACATCTTGTAGAATATTTTTATAATCTTCATCATTTGCCTGCCGCATATTTTGAAGCAGTTCTGCATATTTAAAGTCTAACCATAAATTAACGTTTCCGATGCTCCCTAAGCACTTCCTGGTATCCTTATGTGTGAGCATTTTGAACACAGGTTGTCCTTTCACTGGAGTCAACTGCAGAAGATCTCCAAAAACAATAATATGTTTTCCACCAAATAAGACATCATAGTCTGTTCTAAGAATTTCTTGCATTCTCAAATGCACAAAAGCAAGCATGATATTTGACACCATGCTTACTTCATCAATGATAAGAAGTTTCATTTTCTTCAGGACTCTCGAAACTTCGGAACACACATCTCCTGATATCATGCTCCACTGTCAGCATCAGTAAATGATGTAAAGTAATCCCTTTAATGTTATGTGCTGCCAGCCCAGTTGGAGCAGTAACAACACAAGATAGCGGTGATTCAGTCCTTTTCTGCAGATAAGTTGCAATGGCTTTAATCAGAAAACTTTTTCCAGTTCCCGCTTCTCCACTCACGTACAGTTGGACAGGCTTAAATGATGTACATGAGCATTCTTTTTTCTCATGACTGAATCCATGTTCAATATGTTCTGTGACTTCATCATATATCTGTTTCTGCTCAAGGTTTAGTTGTTTCACCAAATCTTCTAAGTTAACTTCATCATCTTGACCTTGTTCCATAACTCTTTCCACCTCATCCATGGCAGTAGCAGCTTGATTTTGGATAATTGGTCCTCCTAGTGGATCCTGACTCAATGAAGCAGAACTCTGGCTGCCTTAAGAACGGTCTCTCCGCAATCTCTGCAGCAATTGTGGCTTCTTGCTCTATTTCTTCATTCAACATTTGCAGATAATTTGGAAAAACAGGACATTCTATGGTATCCTTCGTTGCATTAAAGGAGTCTTCATAACAGAGAAAATCTCCAAGAAGTTCCTCTTCTTCACGTCATGGTTTAAACAGTTGCAAAAGAGCCAAATAATAACATTCTCTTTTATCTGGATTATCACAACTCAATTTGCGATGATTAATCAAATGACCTTTTTTCTGTTTCACTAGACATCCTTCACATCCAATGACTCCATATATTCCATTATTGATATCTTCTCTGATGTTCCTCTTATAAATATATCTCTGCAGAACTTCATAGAGACAAGTGTTCTCAAGGTGATGACTTCTATTTGGATAGTATGTATCCAACATGTTTATCTTCAAAATATCTGTACTTTCTGGTTCTTTCTCCGCCAAATACTCTATCTCTTGTACAGATTTCAAAACTCAATTTCGTGTTGCAGCAAGACCTAGACTCACCCAAATGATGGTTCTAGATTTGCCATAGAAACTTGCTGACGACAATCGATCAGAACATTCATACGCTCCAATTTCTCGATGCGACAACATCTTCAGACTGTAACTGTATAATTTCTTGCTTAGACTCTTTTCATGTGAAATGTCCTCCCACATTTCCTTTAGTTCTGTCTTTTCTTTTTTTGTGATGTAAGACGTCACATATCGAGTCACAGCAATAGAGTTGTCAGCAACGAATTGAATATCCATGTTAGCATTCCACATGGACAAAATCACTGGGTTGTAGTCGTTGATGTACTTAGACTCTTCGTCTCTTTTTAAATTGTATGTAATTTTTGGTGATTTCCTCGTCACAGTATGTCGCAGAGAAGACATCAAACTATTTACTCTTCCTTTAGAAATCACTGGTCGTGGAAAGCTGAAACGACATTTTGTGTAGAACTTGTCCTTGTTTCTGAATTTTCGACGACAGTACTTTCCACAACGATGGGATTGAAAGCGTAAAACTTGTTGCCTTAAACTGTTTTCTTCTGTAGTTTTCGGAACAGCACATGTTGAATACTCTTCAATGAAACTCATCACTGTGTCACCCGAATCTGTTCCAAATTTGGGTGCATCTTTAATCCACAACAACATATGTCTGTGAGGAGCACCTCTCGCTTGATACTCCTTTCTCCAAAAGAAATCCAAAACATCTCCAAGGGGAGGATTTTTTTTGTTGGTAATAAAAGACATCATAGCTTCAAATCTATGATTAAAATATCTGCATACATTCACTGGATCCAAAGAGCACAGTTCTCCAGGTGTTTTGAATTCTATATTTTGTATATTAGCATTGGCCTCTCGTAGAAATTGAAGTAAGTCCTCCCATGCATACTCGGCACAGCTAAGAGTGAGGAACCATGTAGGAGTTCCTAAGTTTCTTAGCATACATTTCAATTCCCCATGGCGACGGTACCAATACTCATTTGTACCACGCTGACATGCCATGAGATTGATTAGATGAGATTCTAAAATATTATCTTGAAGATTCACTTTCTGCATAAAGTCCCTCGCCGAAACATTTTGTAGATGTGCTCTACTTTTCAGAATATGGTTTACTGCATAGGAAAACCCAGACAAGTCACTTTCATACAGTAGATGAAACAAATAGGGAATGCATTGACAAAACCTTGCATCTTCAGCATATAATCTTACAGTTCGATATTCAGATGCAGGAATTTGAAGTGGTCGATCGTCATATCGTCCACCTCGACCTGTTGGAAATAGCTGTGGAAAACAACGAGCTTCCAAACTTTCTTCCAAGACACTAATGGGACTTCCTTTTGCTGTTTTCATTTGAAACAAGTCAATTGCATTCCCCATTACTTCTTTGGAATGTAAAGGGTGAACAGTATAATGTTCATATATTTCTTCACTTCTAGACACATCAACTTTTTCAATTTGGCCAGCTGAACAATCACTGTCTTCATCTGCAGCTGTTTCCTCTGCTGCAACACATACATCTTTGTAGTACTCATTGTTTTTGACTAAATACAACGTTGCCTTTTTGACTTTCCTAACATCCACTAAATCTTGCCAGATTTTTTTACTCTTTGTTGGAACCCCATTAACTAGAATAACTAAAGGTTCCTCTTCTACTTTTTCTATACCAATTGTATCAATATTTTTTTTCAAATCTAGGGGCAAATAAACAACTCTTCCCTTTAATCCTCTCTGCAAAACTGTAGGAGGCAATTTCCTATCTTAGGCTCCATGCGAACAATTGCCTGAAAAGGATGGACACATTGAATCAAAATAGACTCATATGTATTTAAATCTATCAATTCACGGGGAATGTCTATCAACTCCAGATTATTATGAACAGCTCTAGCAGGCATTCTATTTTGATTTAATTTGTCATAAAAATATTTTCAAATACGCTGATCAGAACTCAAATCAAAAGAATTCTCCACCCACAAATAAGTTGCTAAATCTTTCCACTCATAATTATCCCTCTTTTCACTTTTTGCATATAAATCAACTAACCTCGTCTGAATCTTATAATGAGTCCGTCGACAACACACACAAGTAAAATTCGGCCTTTCACTTGATTTCACCTTAAACCTGGTAATATCCTTCTCAAACTTTTCTGTATTTAAAATCTGTACATTGTCTTCCACATTACCTTGAATTGCTGTCTCAATTTCTACACTGTCCTCTTGCTCACGAAAATAACAAATCTCAATTTCTTCACAAATCTTCTTCACATCTAATTCTGTTCCATGCAAAAGAGCACTGTTTAATTGTTTAAGCTTAAGTGCTGGACTTTTTGCATAATACAACATTCTCAGTAATTTCCTCATTTTGCTATGATGCACTGCTAACATCCTAAAATGATGAAAAACACTCTGACAGACTTTTCTAGAAAGACAAGCCAGTTAATGGCCTTGCAAACCTGTGATTCCTCTCACTCTGCAAGGATCTAAGTCTTGCAACAACTTCATTTTCTGCTTTAGACTTTCCTTACTATATGTACGTAAGAAATTACAAAAGAAATCAATTGATTCCTGTCGCACACTACAAATACTACTACACTTCCAAGTGTACACTGGACCCTTAGTACGTCTCCCTAAAACTCCATCAGATAACACCTCTTCTGGTTCTCTAGGCACAAGTTTCTCTTTTTCAATCGGACAACCATCTTTCACTTCATACGCTCGACCACTGGTGTCAACTGCATGCACTAAATCATTCTCCTGGAAGTAACTCTCCTCATTAAAAAATGGCTCGCAACTTGAACTGTGCATCCATTCTCCAGAAAAAACTTTACAAAAATTAGTCCGATTAATTACTCTTTTCCATCTACTGTTTGATTTGAAAACATCAATTGTCTTGTTAAGTGTCCTAATTCTATTGATTATTAAAATAAATAATTTTTTCTTAACTTCAAAAGCATGATCAACAATCTTCTCTACACTTTTCTTTTTCTTATAAAAAGCAGCTCTCTGTTTACCTTTGCTAATGTTTTTTAACAAATTTAAAACCACCCTATTGCGAAACATTCGTCTACGAATGTCTCTAAACTGATTCTGCCTTCTATTCCTATACATATTATTCTCCCCTGCTCCAGTTTTAGGATTCTTTGAATTTCTCTCCTTCCTTTTCAATTTTACTCTCTCATTTTCTTTTTGTACATGGTGTCAATTATTTTTTCTGGATGTACATATGTTGAGTAAAAAAGACTTAGTTGTCTTACCAGGAGCTTTGTTCCTGTTTTTTGAAGTATCTGTTGTGGAAGAATGCTGTAATTCCGTTGCTATTTTTGATTTTTCCCGGTTGCGTTCTTTCTTTGTCCTTTCTTTTGTGGGCATCCTAGCTTTTTCTTCAAATAACGATTTCAATCTGTGTTAAAGAAAAACAGTACCACATTATAGACCACTATTACCAAACAACAAAGCAATGACAAAAAGCAAACGATCAATACAGGGTTTCAGATCAGGTGAGGATTCTCCAGTGGTGCAAAAAAGGTGAGGAGTGTATTGAAAAATATAGTGGAAGACAGCTCTGTCCACAACTACAAAGAAGATCAGACCTATGTCTAACTCCACTGCACTCTTATACACAGGCTTCACCACCTATGCTTCCCAAGAAAATATTGAGTTATATAGTTATATAAAATTGTATTTTATAAAATTGTGAAGCTCCATGAGAAAGCGTTTGCCTCAGTCTTATTCCTGTTGTGAGGCAGGTGCAAGATTTTGCCTCAGTCTTATCCCTGCTGTGAGGCAGATGATTGTAAATAGGATCTGTGCTGTGTTTCCTAAATGTGATGTCAAAAACGATTTTGGAGAAAATGATTGGTTTTTACATTTTTGATTATAATGTGGCGCAGAGGTTTAAAAAGTGACGCATCTACCTACATGCATCAATTTTTAAATATGCAGCAAAAAGGTACTTGTTTGGGTTTTCATGGGGAGCGTAGTTGGTGAAGCTTGTGTCTAAGAGTGCAGTGGACTAGGCTTCATGAAGCATATACCTGTCTGCATTCTTAGACGCAGGTGTCAATTTGACTCTTTACAGAGATGTTAGCTGTGTTTTAAATCATTGTAGGAATCATATTGAGTTTGTTTGCATAGAGGAATTGTATTTTGTAAAATTGTGAAGCTCCATGTGAAAGCGTTTGCCTCAGTCTTATTCCTGTTGTGAGGCAGGTGCAAGATTTTGCCTCAGTCTTATCCCTGTTGTGAGGCAGATGATTGTAAATATGATCTGTGCTGTGTTTCCTAAATTTGATATCAAAAACGATTTTGGGGAAAATAAATGTATTTTACATTTTTGAGTATAATGTGGCACAAAGGTTTAAAAAAATGACGCATACATGCGTCACTTTTTAAATATGGGGGAAAAAGGTACATGTTTGGGTTTTCCTGGTGAGCCTAGGTGGTGAGGATTGTATCTAAGTGTGCAGTGGACTAGGCTTCATGAAGCATATCCCTGTCTGCATTCTTAGAGACAGGTGTCAATTTGACTCTTTACAATGATGTTACCTGTGTTTTAAATCAGTGTAGGAAGCATATTGAGTTTGTTTACATAGAGGAATTGTATTTTGTAAGATTGTGAAGCTCCATGAGAAAGCGTTTGCCTCACTCTTATTCCTGTTGTGAGACAAGTGCAAGATTTTGCCTCAAAACACCTGTGTCTAAGAATACAGCAGAGATAGGCTTCATAAAGCCTAATCCACTGCACTCTTAGACACAAGCCTCAACACCTATGCTCCCCAGGAAAGCCCAAACAAGTACCTTTTTTTGCCCCATATTTAAAAATTGACACATGTAGGTAGATGCGTCACTTTTTAAACCTCTGTGCCACATTATATTCAAAAATGTAAAAACCATTTATTTTCCCCAAAATCGTTTTTGACATTACATTTAGGAAACACAGCACAGATCCTATTTACAATCATCTGCCTCACAGCAGGGATAAGACTGAGGCAAAATCTTGCACCTGCCTCACAACAGGAATAAGAGTGAGACAAACAGTTTCTCATGTAGCTTCACAATTTTACAAACTACAATTCCTCTATGCAAACAAACTCAATAAGCTTCCTACACTGTTTTAAAACACAGCTAACATCATTGTAAAGAGTCAAATTGACAACTGTGTCTAAGAATGCAGACAGGGATATGCTTCATGAAGCCTAGTCCACTGCACACTTAGATACAATCCTCACCACCTAGGCTCCCCAGGAAAGCCCAAACATGTACCTTTTTTCCCCACATTTAAAAAGTGACGCATGTATGCGTCATTTTTTAAACCTTTGCGCCACATTATACTCAAAAATGTAAAATCCATTTATTTTCCCCAAAATCGTTTTTGACATCACATTTAGGAAACACAGTACAGATCATATTTACAACCATCTGCCTCACAGCAGGGATAAGACTGAGGCAAAATCTTGCACATGAAGCTTCACAATTTTACAAAATACAATTCCTCTATGCAAACAAACTCAATATGCTTCCTACACTGAGTTAACACAGCTAACATCATTCTAAAGAGTCAAATGTATTTCTATTAAACATGCACACATTCTTTATTACTTTTAAAAAATGTAAAAACTATTTTTATGCTTCATGAAGCCTAGTCCACTGCATTTTTAGACACAAGCCTCACTACCTACGCTCCCCAGGAAAGTCCAAACATGTACCTTTTTGCACCATATTTAAAAAGTGAGACATGTAATTAGATGCGTCACGTCTTAAACCTCTGCGCCACAATATACTCAAATATGTAAAAAATAATAATTTCCCCAAAATCGTTTTTGACATCACATTTAGGAAACACAGCACAGATCCTATGTACAACCATCTGCCTCACAGCAGGGATAAGACTAAGGCAAAAGCTTTCACATGAAGCTTCACAATTTTACAAATTACAATTCCTCTATGCAAACAAACTCTATATGCTTCCTACACTGAGTTAACACATGTAACATCATTGTAAAGAGTCAAATTCACAACTGTGTCTAACAGTGCAGTCAGGGATAGGCTTCATGAAGTCTAGTCCACTGCACTATTAGACACAAGCCTCACCACCTACGCTCCCCAGGAAAGCCCAAACATGTACTTTTTTGCACCATATTTAAAAAGAGAAACATGTAATTAGATGCGTCACGTTTTAAACCTCTGCGTCACAATATACTGAAATATGTAAAAAACATTCATTTCCTCAAAATCAATTTTGAAATCACATTTAGGAAACACAGCACAGATCCTATGTACAACCATCTGCCTCACAGCAGGGATAAGACTAAGGCAAAAGCTTTCACATGAAGCTTCACAATTTTACAAAATACAATTCCTCTATGCAAACAAACTGAATATTCTTCCTACACTGAGTTAACACATGTAACATCATTGTAAAGAGTCAAATTCACACCTGTATCTAACAGTGCAGTCAGGGATAGGCTTCATGAAGCCTAGTTCACTGCACTCTTAGACACAAGCCTCACCACCTACGCTCCCCAAGAAAGCCCAAACATGTACCTTTTTGCACCATATTTAAAAAGAGACACATGTAATTAGATGCGTCACTTTTTAAACCTCTGTGCCACAATATACTCAAATATGTAAAAAACATTCATTTCCCCAAAATCGTTTTTAACATCACATTTAGGAAACACAGCACAGATCCTATGTACAACCATCTGCCTCACAGCAATGATAAGACTAAGGCAAAAGCTTTCACATGAAGCTTCACAATTTTACAAATTACAATTCCTCTATGCAAACAAACTCAATATGTTTCCTACACTGAGTTAACACAGGTAACATCATTGTAAAGAGTCAAATGTATTTCTATTAAACATGCACACATTTTTTATTTCTTTTAAAAAATGTAAAAACTATTTTTTCCCCCCAAAATCGTTTTTTACATCACATTTACAAAACACAGCACAAGTCCTACGTAGAAGCATTCCATGTCACGACTAAAAATTCACAATTTTACAAAATACAATTACTCTATGCAGTAAAAACTTTTTACCAAGCATTATCAAAAAGCATGACACAAAGCAACATGTAAAGACCACAATTTTCTTCCAAATCTTCTCCATAGAGTATACAAGTCTCTATGTATATTAAATGAATCATAACTCACCTTTACAAATGCTTTAGGACATTCACAACAGTGTCAGATACACACACCAATATTTCTTTAGCAGAGCAAAAGGTATGTTCTCCAACCACTGCAAACCATAAAGGCACAGAAAACATCTAATTCTACACAGATATCCCTTTTTGTTAACCAATTAAAACTCTTCCCTCTCTATATTCAAACCAACACCCTTCCCCCCATCAGCTCTTTCTACCTGTTACCATAGCAACTCCTTCCTCACTGAGCTGCCAGGGTTAAAAGTTTATTCTACAATGTTGCAAATCACCTCTGCAAGGATGTTTGACCTGCAAACACACCAGCTTATCTGGTGTAAGGTTTCTTTAAATAACTTTTTTTAACCATTCAAATTACTTCTTACACAGAACACAACCATGCACCCTAACTTTCAGTTTTCACCTATCTCATTCTACCAATCATTGCTTGTGATTCAAGAGCACTGAAACTCCACAGTTTTTTTTTTTGCAAACTCCTATTATTCCAACTGCCATTTCTTTTCCACACTTCATCTAACTGCACCAGAATCTCCTGTGACCATGTATTCTGTCTGGATTATTGGACATAGTTATATCCACTGGGCTCAAAGGTATGCTAGTAACAGAAATTTGCACAACCTTGATTTATCAAACGTGAACATAAAATGGATTAGCCACAGAGGATTAAAATGTCACAAATTGATTCCATTGGTGAAAACCTTTTTGCATTTGCCACACCCTGACCTGTTAATTCTGCACTGTGGAGGAAAGGACTTGGGCACTTTGACTGGTGTAGGTCTGGAAATGCTTTTAAAGGACACCTTTGAGCAATTGATGGCACTTTTTCCACAAACTGCCTTGGTATATTCCAATATATGCCAAAGGCAGAAATGGAAGTGGTCCAACCAATTTTGTCCACAATTTGAAAAAGCACGGAAACATGTGAATAAATCTGTTTCTGCTTACATGAGAGACTATGGAATGGGTTCAATATACAACAACAACTTGCGTTACAACATGCAAGATATTTACAGAGAAGATGGTGTGCACTTCTCAGATGAAGGGAATAGAATATTCCTCCTGAATTTAAGACTGTGCATTGGTACCTACTTGTAGGTACCTAAATCAGCCACAGAACCCAAAAGCCCTTTTCAGGGCTACCCTATCTCTGATCACTCCACATGATTATCTTTTTCTAACTTTTTTCACTATTTTTCACCATAGTACGCTCCCCGGTACGCTTCCCGGTGCGCGTACCGGGCGCTCCCCCCGCGAAAATTTAAAAATATAATTTTTTTTTGTCCTATATGGGCCTCCTAAGACCCCCTCAGGAAACCTAGAGGGTCAGGGAGTGTCAACCGTGCCCCCTTATACCCATTCCCAACGTTGTTTGTCCGCCATTTTCTGACTCAAATCTACCGAAACACAAAATGGAGGACTCCCGTACCGCTGCCGGTACGCGTACCGGGGCGCGCACGGGGAAGCGCTCCAAAAAAAATAATAAAAGTTAATTTACATAAAAACCACTGGAGACACTTTCACCAAATATAGAATAGGCAATACTACATACCAGTCCCTACCATTTCCCCAAATTTGGTGGAATTCCATTCAGCCATTTGGCCTGTAGCCCTGTCTAAATATCCTGAGGTAAATTACATAACAAAAACACATCTGAAGTGTTAGAATTGACAACCAATTAAAATGTTACTTTCATTTTCTATTTTTTTTTCTGACATTTGATTGGTTATGTACATGAATATAAATGAAAAATGAGAGGGAAACACAGCCATTTTGACTACTACTTCCTGAAGTGCATTTGAAAAGGATTTTCACTGACAACTTCAACTGCTTTCTCAAAGGTAAGTTGTTATTTTGGAAAGTGAAGTATGTTGTGCACTTTAAGGTAATTTGGAAAACATTTTCTGATAGTTATATACTATCCCTCTGTAATAGTTATATATTGAGATAGGCTTCTCAGTTATAGTTATGGATGGAGTTAGGCTTGTCTTGTATAATTATGAATTTACTTAGGTTTTATCACATACACTTTTTTATATTTCTACTTCCAGTCTGATACCATACACTGCCCACACATAACTTCACTGTTAAAAAATCAAAACTACCTGTCTGAACTTAAACCTAACAGTGCCCTATCTCTACTGATATATTTATTTTTTATGCAATTTACAGCAAGAAAATGGAAGGACAACAGAATATTTCTTTCGAAATTGTTCTGGAGAACAACCCTGAAGAAATTATTGATGAGAATGATGACTTTGATTTTATGGATGAGTCACTGGACCATGAATTGGTTCAGTTTGTGGAAGCAATAGAATCACAGAATGAAAATGAGGACATTCCAGACAATATATTGTTAGAAGTTTTATTAAAATTTGAAAAAGAATCAGAAAAATAAATGTATATTTAATAATCAAAAATTGTTCGAGACATTATTCATTATTATATGTAATTCATAAACTATTACCAAATTGATTATAATATAAAGTCAGACTTATAGTATACTGTGCAACGTATTTGTGTTACATAGTAATTTTGCTCATAGTTACTTCCTTTCTCCCACTATATTTTCTCCAATGTGTATTTGACATCTCTTTTTCATCTCCTGCCTCCATGTTGTTTCTGATTCCCTGACAGACTATGGTATAGATTCCATATACATACCACACTAACTTCTATAACAACATGCAAATTATCTACAGAGGAAACGGTGTACATTGAATTTAAGACTCTGCATTGGTACCTACATGTTGGTACTTAAATCACCCACACAACACAACAACTCTATTCAGAGATACCCTACCTCTAAGCACTTTAAATTATTATTTTAGTGTTTCACTGAGTTTTCCCCATGTGTGGGGGTGGGGGAGGTGTGTGTAGGGGATGTGCGGGGGGTGTCTGTGAGGTGTGTGTGTGTGTGTCTGTGTGTCTAGGGGGGATGAGGTGTATAGGTGTGTGGGGTATATGGAAGGGGGTGGGGATATTGGTATGTAAGGTGTGTGTGTGGGTGTGGGTGTGTGGGGTGTTTGAGTGTAGGTGGGAGTGTGGGTGTGTGAGGTGTGTGTGGGGTGTGTGAGGGTGTGGAAGGTATGTGTTTAGGATGTGTATGTATGTATGAGATGTGTGGATGTGTCTGTTGTGAGTTCTCTCTGTGTGTGTTGGGGGGAGATGTGTGTGTGGGATGTGTGTGGTGTGTCTGTGAGATATTTGTGTGTATGTGCATGTGTGTGTGTGTGTGGTGGAAGGGGGTGAGGTGTGGGTGTGTGGGATGTGGGTGTAGCTGTGGATGTGTAAGGTGTCGATGTGGGGGTGTGTGGTGTTTGACTGTGGGTGGAAGTGTGCATGTGTGAAGTGTATGTGGGGAGTGTGTGGGTGTGTGAGTGTGGGGTTGTGTGCATGTGGGTGTGTGTGGGACACACTTGTAGGTACCTAAAACAGCCACAGAACCCAAAAGCTCTTTTCAGAGCTACCCTACATGTAATCACTCAAAATGATTATTTTACACTATTATTTGTACTATTTTTCACTTAAGTACGCTCCCTGGTACGCTCCCCGGTACGCGTACCGGGCGCTCCCCCCGCGAAAATCGAAAAAAAAAAAAAAAAATTTTGTCCCACGGGACCCTTTTATGGCCCCCACATCAAACCTAGGGGGTCAGAGGGGGTGTACCCTGCCCCCTTTTGCTAATTTCCCCCTTTGATTTTTGCCACCTCTTGTATCTCAATCCTACCGAGACACAAGATGGCGGCCGCTGCTGACTGTTTCGAATGTTTACAGACACCCGAGAACAAATCAGCTTGCCGTGCGCAAGTCGCGTGGCGCGCCCGGAGCGCTCCCCGGTACACGTACCGGGGCGCGCTTACAGATATATACATTTTCTTAAACCTAAATTACTCAAAATCCACTGGAGCACATATCTTGAGACATACCAAAGGCACATTGGGCTACCAGTCCCTACAATTTTGCCAAACTTTCAGGGAAGGAGCGGAGCGCCGCGAGGAAAAGTTGCTGAAAAATTGAGGCAGATTCCTCAACCGGCGCCAAAGTTATTCCCAATAGAATGTTGCGATTTCCCTATGGAAATCGATCCTAACTATATATACCTACTATATATATATATATATATATATATATATATATATTCACTGAAAAAACCATAGGTTATACACCATATATAGTTAGGAATTAGCATTTAAAAAACCTTATTTTACTCACACAAAACCATTGAAATTCCATATATAGTTAGTTGTACTAACTATATATCGCGCACCCGCAATCCACTGCTGATCATGTCACATATTACATCATTCATGACATGGTCAGTGACATCACTGATGACATCACTGATGACATCTCAAATGACATCACTGATGACATCTCAAATGACATCACTGATGACAACATCCAGTGACTGTATTTTTCTGTAAAGTTAAAATATGTCTTACATATTTAAGAATGAGTGGATGTATAAGTGTCTGGATGAAGGATTTAGTAGGTGCATGACTGACTGTATGAATGAGTGATTAAATGTGTCTCACTGAGTGCATGGGTTAGTGACTAAACTGTCTTAATTTGTGCATCATTATGTCTGTTGTTCTGAAAACTGCTGCATGTGTTGTTCAGTAGCTATATGAGTAACTATATGGGTTATTGATTGGTTGCCCAAGTATTTGTATGGGCGACTGAGTGTGTGTGTGGGTGGCTGGGAGGTGTATGACTCTGTGCATAGATGTGTGAGCAGTTGATTCACTAGATGTATGGGTTCAAAAGTGCATGTGGAAACAGCTGTATGGGCGGTTGACTGTGTGCATCAGTGTATTGGTGAGTGAATGGATATCTCAGTGCTACATGTCAAAGTAAGTACATATGTAAAACACAGTACATGTGAGAGTTGACATATATAAATAACTGTGCAAAAGAGCCAGTGAATGTGTGAGTGGCTGTATGGATCATTGTGAACTTGTATCAGGGATTGTATAAGAGAGTAAATATGTGTTAGTATATGTTTGAATAAGTAAGGTGTGTATAACTGTATAGTTGAGGAAATGGAGGTGTGATTGATTCTTTGCATGACTGACTAGGTGTGTGAGTAACTCCATGGATGAGTGACAGTCTGTGAGTGTCTGTTTACACTGAGTGTATCTAAGGTTATATTAGAGTCTGAAGAGCTTCATCGTATTATCACATGAATGATGTCATCAGTGATGTGATCAGTAATGTCAAATGAGATGTCATCAGTGATGTCATCAGTGATGTCATTTGAGATGTCATCAGTGATGTCATCAGTGATGTCACTGACCATGTCATGAATGATGTAATATGTGACATGATCAGCAGTGGATTGCGGGTGCGCGATATATAGTTAGTACAACTAACTATATATGGAATTTCAATGGTTTTGTGTGAGTAAAATAAGGTTTTTTAAATGCTAATTCCTAACTATATATGGTGTATAACCTATGGTTTTTTCAGTGAATTTTCAAGGTTTTGTAAATGCTAATTCCTAACTATATATGGTCTATAACCTATGGTTTTTTCAGTGAATTTCATTGGTTTTTTAAAAGCTAATATCTATAGCTGTAAAATTTATTCTTCTTTAAATCCAAAAATATATTTTATATGTTTATTAATAATTTTTTTTTAAATATTTTTTTTGTTTCGCTCCCGGTCCGCGAACCGGGAAGCTTCCCGTTAGCTCATCTTGATGCCGCGACCCAGTCCGCGAACCGGTAAACGTTCCGTTTGCGCAACTGCCGCTTTAGAAATGAACATCGTGACACGTCGCGAAAGCGCGACGTATCGCGTTGCCGCGTAATGCGTCTTATGACGTACCGCGTTAGCGCACCCGGAAGTGCCCCGGGGCGCGGACCAAGGCGCGAAACGCAGCTCCCCGGAAGCGATCCGCGGCGCGTCGCGAAAGCGCGACGTATCGCGTTGCCGCGTATTGCGTCTTATGACGTACCGCGTAAGCATACCCGGAAGTGCCCCGGGGTGCGGACCGAGGCGCGAAGCGCAGCGACCCGGAAGCTATCCGGGGCACGGACCGGAGCGCGTAACGTAAGCATAACAGGTCATGTGACTTGTTAATAACACTTTTCATTGGTTCATTTCACTTTTGGTTTCATAATCATGTAAGGCTAGGTCAGGTGACCTAAAAATAACACTTTTCATTGGTTGAGAACTATTGTTTTTCCCAAATGATGAAAACCCCTCCTTCTTTCCTCACTGACTTTCATCATTGTGAGAGGAAGACCTTTATTAATACTTGAGAAATGGCTTCAGTAGTTGCTTCAGCTGGTGCACCCCCACCACCACCTCCACCTCCTCATGGGAAGAGAGGACCACCTCCCCAGGTCATGACCAACACAGAGGAGGAAGAAGAAGAAATAGAGGAAGAGGAGAGAGAAGAACCACAGTTCTTGGAAGAGATGCCCCGGGTTTCCCATAGGAAAGCCAGTTTCATCTGGCAGTTTTATTCAATCCCTCCAGGGCAAAAGAAAGTGAATGCGAGGTATGTCACCTGCCTCATCTGCAAAGATAAATTATCAAGAGGGACTGATAAAAAGTATAGTTATGGGAACTATACCATGCATAGGCACATGACCAGGAAGCATCCACTCAATTACAGCCGGGCGGAAATACGGGATATGGAAGAAAATCCAACATCAACTCCTGTGGCCAGGTCAAGATCGTCAATATCATTGACACCAGCAGAGGCACGGGAAACTGTGCCAAACATCCAAGAGAATTTTGGCCACATGAAACATACTTGTATGCACTGTGGTGCGTTGATAGCATGTGGCAACATGAGTATCAATTCAATAAACCTAGCTTACAACAATCATAATTGCCCTAACCGCCCCCAGTAATTTTTTTTTTGCTCCTGTTGAGCCCTTTTCAATGCCTGTTTTTTGTTGTTTCCCCCCCCAAAAAAACCAAAAAAAATATAAAATCGTTCAAAAAATACAAAAAAAACAAAAAATGTTCAAAAAAAAATATATATATAAAACAACAAAAACATTAAAAAAAAGGTATTTTCAGAACTACCTCCCCTTTCAAAAAAAATTGCTAGAATGTTTAGCACTCTGGCAAGCTCTATTTCTTTTGGTTCGCTTCCCGGTTAGCTTCCCGGTACGCGGACCGGGAGCTAACCAAAAAAAAAAATAAATAAAAAAAAAAGAGTAAGTATAAGGAAAGTAAACAGAGAGTGATGTTAAAAGAAAGACAGCTATAGGGAGTAAAGAAGAGATACTGTTTAATAGATCTATTTACCGAAGAAAAGACGGAAGAGGGTATAATTGTGAAAAACAAAATAGATAAGGAAGTGAAAGAAAAAAAAAGAGAGTAGAACAATAACAAAGAAGAGTTTCGTGGAGAATGTGAGTGAATGTTCAAAATAAGATTAAAACATGGGGAATAACAGAGAGAAAAAATAGAAAACAGAAAACAAAAAATAACAGAAAAAGATTAATTGAAACAGCAAAGAAATGTAAGTAACATAGAGCCATATCATCAACATAGGCAATAAAAGTTTTGCAGCTTTTATCGGCAGAAATGTGTCGCTAAAGCCGCTTTTGCGGCAGGAAACTGCCGCTAAAACCACTTTTGCACCAGTTTTCTGCCAATAAAAACAGCAATAATTTTATTGGCTGTGTTCATAATATGCCCCTTAGTGTGCTTCAACTACACAGAGAAAGCATTATGAACAAGTAGTGATAGAGTGATCAGTCAAAGACACTAAGAGTAATAGAGACGGAGTGAGTGAACAAGAGTGAGGAACTATGAGAAGAGAGGGACTGAGAAAAAGAGTGGAAGGAGTTGAGTAAGTAGGTAATAGAGAAAGGAATGAGGGAAGTAGCAAAGGCAGGAAACTGAGGGTTAAAGAAATGAAGCAGTGGAACTAATAGAAGTTAAATGTGATAGAAATGTAACGAAAAGAGTACTAAACATTTACCTTATAATTGTCGTTAAATTACTCACTTTTTGTTTTTATACTTTCAATCTGTGAAAGAGAGAACAAACATTTGAAAAATATTAAAACATGTATTTAAAAATTACAAAAGACAAGGGAAAAGATTGAAGGACAAACAGTTTTTCAACAACTTTGACACCCTACACAGTCCTAAAGATATACATTTTAAACTAACAGTATATTGTTGCAGATGAAGTGAGGCCTATCTTAAAACATGGTGCATCTTTTGCATTGCTGTTGTCTCAGAAAAGTGTCGCAAGACACTAAAATTTTAAATGATTGCTTCAGGATGCCAATAAGATGTGTCCTATCCAGAGGTTTGTTTGAGGTGAGGCCTACTCAGGGTTGCAGATGAAATTTAGAGTTGTTGAAGAGTACAGAGAAGATAATACATTTGCAGGCCTACCAATGAAGTGAGTCATGTCCACTGCACTCTTGAACAAAGGCCAAACCTCCTCTGTTTCCCTGGACAGACCTAAACTTGATCTGCACAATGTGATTCGTAATGATAGGAAACACAGGTGATGTAATTGAAATACGTGCAATTTCTTTTGCTCATTTCACAATCACATCACTTGTGTTTCCTTTGCTTAGGTATCTCATTGTGCAGATGTAGTCCAGCATATGAAAGAGTACGCAGAAGTGCAGCACTGCATGCAACAACTTTGACACTTACAGAAGCCTCACCTTCTCCATGCCTCCTACACAGTTCTACATATACATCATAAATGCAAACAGTACAGAATTAATTATACATGTTAAATGGTTTATTTTTGCTGTTCTCAGAATGTATCAAAATTCACTAAAAACAGTGACTTGAAGGTATTCATCATATAACAGCGGGGAAAAAACCACAATCAAAATGATTGTGTTTAAAAAACCCATACAACATAACAAATCAGAATTCAGAACTCCTTAAAGTTAACTTACTTTCCATGACGTCAAAGGATGTCCTATGAACAGCTTACACTCTGTTGTGCTGTTATTACTTTCAGCCCGCCACTTTCTGAAAGAAAACCTCCATCGTTTTTAAAAACATGTTACATGCAATAAATGACTTCTTGCTCTCTACCACAAGTTTCCACAAGGCCAAATCTTGTCAGAGCCATTTATAACTCTTGGATTTGTTGTAAGCCAATCCCGTCATTTGGCATTTCTGCAACTTTCAGAATTAAAATGTTGAAGATCATTTTCACAATCCTGGAATAGTAATATCTTCCCCTTCTTGCTCAGTCATGTTCTACATTTCCTATGACACTGATACTGCTTACTATGAAGCAGACTTACACTACCTCTATGACTACTACAATTATTTAATTCTCTACATCACTTTTAATCACAAAGCAATGTAAAACAGTAGACAGCATTGCAGACTTACATTCCCTCTACTCTATGTTTTGATTGGCTGCTTCAATTAGCTTATAAAAAGAAATAGTTTTTCTGAACTCATTCAAAGTGCACTTATTTCTCCATGACGTCCAGTCTTATGGTTAGAAGTTATGTCTCTGAACTACACTTATCCTCAAGGCCAAATCGTGTAGGAGCCATTAGAACTTCTTGAAATTCCTCAGAGCACATCCCGAGATTCTTTCCCTAAAATTTTGGTTTTAAAAACACCAGGTAAGAGTTTTTAAGGTCATACGGCAATTTTTTTTTGAAAATTAAAACAGAATCATTGCAGAATGACCAGCCATTTCTAGACTTTAAATAAGCTGTGTAATGTCCTGATGTTATTGAAGGACCGTCATGATATATAATTGCTACAGTTACAATCAATCAATCAATGACACTTATATAGCGCGCTACCTACCCGTAGGGTCTCAAGGCGCTTGGGGGAGGGGGGGTGCCGCTACTGCTCGAACAGCCAGGTCTTCAGCTTCTTCCTGAAGGAGAGGTGGTCTTGGGTCTGGCGCAGGTCGGTCGGGAGGGAGTTCCAGGTCTTGGCGGCCAGGTAGGAGAAGGACCTTCCTCCTGTTGTCGCTTTTCGGATGCGGGGGACGGCGGCGAGGGCGTGACTGGTCGATCGGAGATGGCGTTTGCGAACGTAGAAGTTGAGGCGGCTGTTGAGGTCACTCGGGCCTTGGTTGTGTAGGGCTTTGTGTGCGTGGGTGAGGAGCCGGAAGGTAATTCTCTTGTTGACCGGGAGCCAGTGCAGGTCTTTCAGGTGTCTGGAGATGTGGCTGTGTCTGGGGATGTCGAGGATGAGTCTCGCTGAGGCGTTCTGGATCCGCTGGAGTCTCTTCTGGAGCTTGGCGGTGGTACCGGTGTAGAGGGCGTTGCCGTAGTCCAGTCGGCTCGTGACGAGGGCCTGGGTGACGGTCTTCCTGGTCTCGGTGGGGATCCACCAGAAGATCTTTCGTAGCATGCGTAGGATGTTGAAGCACGCCGAGGAGACGTTGTTGACTTGCCTGGTCATGGAGAGGGAGGAGTCCAGGATGAAGCCCAGGTTGCGTGCATGGTCTGTCGGTTTGGGTGCGGTGCCCAGGGCGGGAGGCCACCAGGAGTCGTCCCAGGCGGAGGGTGAGGAGCCCAGGATGAGGACCTCCGTCTTGTCCGAGTTCAGTTTCAGGCGGCTGGTCGTCATCCACTCGGCTACCTCTTTCATCCCTTCGTGTAGGCTGGCTCTGGCGGTGGCGGGGTCGTTGGTCAGGGAGAGGATCAGCTGGGTGTCGTCGGCGTAGGAGATTATGCTGAGGTTGTGTTGGTGTGCGATGGCCGCGAGGGGGCTCATGTAGACGTTGAAGAGGGTGGGGCTCAGAGAGGATCCTTGAGGGACGCCGCAGATGACTTCGGAGGCCTCTGACTTGTACGGTGGTAGGCGGACTCTCTGTGTTCTTCCGTCGAGGAAGGAGATGATCCATTCCAGCGCCTTGTCCTGGATTCCGACGTTGCTGAGGCGCTGTACTAGGGTGCGGTGGCAGACAGTGTCGAATGCCGCGGAGAGGTCTAGGAGGATGAGGGCTGCTGTTTCTCCGTTGTCCATCAGGGCTCGGATGTCATCGGTGGCGGCGATGAGGGCGGTCTCGGTGCTGTGATTGGCTCGGAAGCCGGACTGTGAGGGGTCGAGGGATCCATTCGTCTCGAGGAAGGCGGCCATCTGCTTGTTGACGGTCTTCTCGATGACTTTGGCTGGAAACGGGAGGAGCGAGATGGGGCGGTAGTTCTTGAGGTCGGTGGGGTCCGCTGTTGGTTTCTTGAGTAGAGCGCTGAGTTTGGCGTGTTTCCAGCTCTCAGGGAAGATGGTGGTGTCGAAGGATGTGTTGATGATGTCTCGCAAGTGGGGTGCGATGACAGCGTCGGCCTTGTTGAGGACGTGGTGAGGGCAGGGGTCGGTCGGTGATCCGGAGTGGATGGAGTTCATCGTGCGGATGGTGTCTTCGGTGCTGATCGGGGTCCAGGCGTGGAGGGTGGTGGTGGGGGGTGGTTGTTCGGTCATGGTGAGCGTTGGTTGGTTGTTGAAGCTGTTGTGTATGTCCGCGATCTTGTGGAAGTATGAGGCGAGGGAGTTGCAGAGGTCTTGTGATGGGGTGATGTCGTTGTTTCCTGCGCTGGGGTTGGAAAGCTCTTTCACGATGTTGAAGAGTTCCTTGCAGTTGTGTGCGTTGTTGTCCAACCGGTCCTTGAATGCTGTTTTCTTGGCGGCGCGGATCAGCTGGTGGTGTTTCCGGGTGGCAAGTTTGAAGGAGGTCCTGTTGTCCGGTGTCGGTTCCCTTCTCCAGACTTTCTCGAGGGCTCGGCAGTTCTTCTTGGAGCTCTTGAGTTCGTCGGTGAACCATGGGGCCTTCTTGCTGCCGGGTCTGCTGGGCGGGGTCTTCAGTGGGGCGAGTACGTCCGCGCAGTTGCTGATCCACTTTGTGAGGTTGTCGGCGGCCTGGCTGGGGTTCGCTGAGCTGGCAGAAGGGTGCTGGCTCAAGGAGGTGGCGAGCTGGTCTGCTGTGATCTTGTTCCAGCTTCTGCGGGTGGCCTGTTGCTGGTGTTGGTGGGTCGTCGTTCTCTTGAAGGTGAAGTGGACGCAGCTGTGGTCCGTCCATTGAAGCTCTGTGGCGTGGCTGAAGTCGATGTCTGTGCTGGAAGAGAAGACTGCGTCGAGTGTGTGTCCGGCGAGGTGGGTGGGGGTGGACACCAGTACAAAAGCCCTTCCTGATATTGACAACTGTGAAGCCACAACATTTTTAATCAAAGTTGTCAATTTTGTTCCATCAGGCCTACATCGTTGGAACATTAAAATAACATACTGGCCATATGTTCGTATAAATAATGTGGACATCATTTCAGATTTACATTGGCTACACTCCATGTTGTGATCAGCTGCTTTTACTAGCTTATTAAAGGAGACTGATTTACTGTCTGGCAAAGTTAAATATATAAATCTTTCTGAGTCTACACTAGTAGTACTTGATACCATACAGTTCTCACAGTCATGCTGCCATTGATAAGAAAGCCCAAACAGCTGATCTACATCTACACCTTCAGCATGCAATACATCAAGCATATACATTAAAAACTCCTGACAATCTTGCTGAATATTTTGAGAGAATTGTGTTTGGCCTGAACATCTGTCTAACAGATTTCGAATTTCAGACACACTTTCTATGTTTATTCTATCAGTGCTACATTTCTCTAACACAGAATTTAACAAACTGCAAAATCTTTGATCAGAATTGACCACAATCTCTTCTTTTACATTTTCTAGAGAAAACAAAACATTAACCACTACATTAGCATAGCAGTTGACACCAGAACTGTTTTCAAATTGAAAACCAACAACATCTTCAACAGAATCCTTTTTGTTTCTGCTTATAATTTCAGGTTCATCAACTTTTCGTCTTTTTGCTACAACCTCCCCAGTATTGGTCACATTTCTTCGTTTCCGGCCTACCACACGTTTCTCAAACAAAGGATATTGAGGCAAATGTGGCGCATACTCTCTTCTTAACCTATTGTATTCCTTAACACAATCTAGATCCGCACAAATGCTTGTGACATCACACTCAATCAAGTACAATCCCGATAAGTTCTAACTCGTGACAATGCCACATATGCCATACCCTCCTTGAACACAGAACTGCCAATATTCACCAATGCACTGTCTACACTTAAACCTTGCGATTTATGGATTGTCACCGCATATGCCAAGCAAACAGGAAACTGCTTACGGCGAACATATAAGTCTTTTACAAGCAAAAATCTAGCAGAACAACGACCAATTAGCTGTACTTCCTCAATGCCATCAAATTTAATTTTAAAAAATTCAATTCCATCTCTATTTCTGTATTTTACAAAATCAACAACATTACCCATTGATCCATTTACCAGACCTCTTTATACATGTAAATTCCTTCTTAAAATTATACGGCAGTTCAAGCACACATTCAGAGTCTTTTCAAAACCTGCAGTTTTAGATATACTCTTCTCTAATGAATCCAATTTTGTTTTCAGATTCTCAGACAAAATAATTGTTGATCCCATATGCTCTACTCTGTCAATAGCTTCCAGTTTCACAATCTCTTGCTTTTCTAAATGCAACATTTTGTTGTTGAATTTGGCACATTCTGCAAGAGTTGGCATCAAACATATTCCAGATTTCTTCTCAGTAATTTTCTGAAAAATATTCTCAGGCACAACATCTTGTTCTGGATATAAATTTGACAGTAATCGTGCATGTAAAGCTTCTTTCCCATGCTCGGTCACTTTTCCAATTCTAACATCTTGTAGAATAGTCTTGTAAACTTCATCCTTCGCCTGACGCATATTTTCATGCAGTTCAGCATAATTGAAGTTTAACCATATATTGACGTTGCCAATGCTGCCTAGGCACTTCCTGGTATCTTCATGCGTGAGCATTTTGAACACAGGTTGCCCTTTCACTGGTGTCAGCTGCAGAAGATTTCCGAAAACAATGATGTGTTTGCCACCAAATAACACATCATACTCTGTTTTGAGAACTTCTTGCATTCTCAAATGCACAAAGGCAAGCATGACATTGGAAACCATGCTTACTTCGTCAATGATAAGAAGTTTCATTTTCCTCAAGATTCTTGAAACTTCAAAACAAGCATCTCCAGATAGCTTGTGATATTGTAATTTGTTGTCATGCTCCACTGGCAGCATCAGTAAACGATGTAAAGTAATCCCTTTAATGTTATGTGCTGCCAGTCCAGTTGGAGCGGTGACAACACAAGACAGCGATGACTCTGTCTTTTCCTGCAAATAGCATGAAATTGCTTTAATGAGGAAACTTTTTCCAGTTCCCGCTTCTCCACTCACGTACAGTCGGACAGGCTTCAACGACGTACATGAGCACTCTTTCTTGTCATGACTTAATCCATGATCAATTTGCATGGTAACTTCGTCATATATTTTCCTCTGCTCAACGTTGAGTTGTCTTTCCAACTCTTTTAAGTTAACCGCATCCTCCTGAGCATGTGCCATGGCTCTTTCCACTTCATTCATAGCAGTGGCAGCTTCATTTTCGATAACAGGTCCTCCTAGTGGATCCTGACTCAATGAAGCAGAACTCTGACTGTCCTGAGAACTGTCTCTGGCAATCTCGGCTGCAATCATTGCTTCCTGCTCAATTTCCGCATTCAACATTTGTACATATTTGGGAAAAGCAGGACATTCTATGGTCTCCTTGGCAGCATTGAAAGAGTCTTCGTAACAGAGAAAATCTCCAAGCAGTTCCTCTTCTGCACGCCAAGGCTTGAAAAGTTGCAAAAGTGCTAAATAGAAAAACTCCTTTTTTTCAGGAGATTCGCCACTCAATTTTCGATGGTTTACCAAGTGGCATTTTCTTTGCTTGACCAGACATCCCTCACTTCCTATTACAGCATACACTCCTTTCTCAGTATCTTCTTTGATGTTCCTCTTGAATATGTAATTTTGAAGAACCTCATACAGACAAACATTCTCGAGGTGAATGCTTTGATTTGGATAATATGTATCCAACATGTTGGTCTTCAAAATGTCGGTACTGTTTGGCTCCTTTTCCGCCAAATACTCAATTTCCCGCACAGGTTTGAGAACTCGATTACGCGTTGCAGCAAGACCAAGACTCGCCCAAATGATACTCCTGGACTTGGCATAGAGACTTGCTGAAGACAACCGGTCAGAACATTCGTACGCTCCGATTTCTCGATGCGACAACATCTTCAGACTGAAACTGTACAACTTCTTGCTGAGGCTCTTTTCATGGGAAATGTCCTCCCACATATCCTTCAATTCTGTCTTCTCTTTTTTGGTGATGTAAGACGTCACATACCGAGCCACAGCCATACAGTTATCAGCCACAAACTGTATATTCATGTTAGCATTCCACATGGACAAAATCACCGGGTTGTAGTCGTTGATGTACTTGGAGTCTTCGTTCCTCTTCAAATTGTATGTGTTTTTAGGTGATTTCTTCATCACATTATGTCGCAGCGAAGACATCAAACTGTTTACTCTTCCTTTAGAAATCACCGGTCGTGGAAAGCCGAAACGACATTTGGTGTAGAACTTGTCCTTGTTTCGGAATTTACGACGACAGTACTTTCCACATCGATGGCTTTGGAAACGCAGAACTTTTTCTCTTAGGCTTTTCTTCTCCTTTGCGTTTGGAACAGCACACGTAGAATACTGTTGTATAAAACTCATCACTGAGTCTTCTGGATCCGTTCCAAATTTAGGTGCATCCTTGATCCACAGCAACATATGTATATGAGGAGCACCTCTTGCTTGGTACTCCTTTCTCCAGAAGAAATCCAACACCTCTCCAAGAGGTGGATTCTTCTTATTCATGATGAAAGACATCATAGCTTCAAATCTATGATTGAAGTACCTACATACATTGACTGGATCCAAAGAGCACAGTTCCCCGGGTGTCTTGAATTCGATGTTTTCTACGTTAGCATTTGCCTCTCGTAGAAATTCAAGTAAGTCTTCCCAGCCATACTCGGCACAGCTCAGAGTGAGGAACCATGTGGGAGTACCTAGGTTCCTCAGCATACATTTTAAATCACCATGACGACGGTACCAGTACTCATTAGTACCACGCTGACACGCCATGAGATTAATCAGGTGAGAATCCAAAATACTGTCTTGGACATTGACTTTATCCATAAAGTCACTTGCCGAGATGTTTTGCATGTGTATACCACTTTTCAAGATGTGGTTCACTGCATATGACAGTCCAGACAGATCGCTTTCAAACAGGAGATGAAACAAATAAGGAATGCATTGTCGAAACCTAGCATCTCCTGCATACAATCGCAAAGTCCGGTATTCAGAAGCAGGAATTTGATGAGGTCGCTCATCATATCTTCCTCCCTGACCTGTTGGAAAAAGCTGTGGGAAACACCGAGCTTCCAAACTTTCCTCCCAAACACTAATGGGACTCCCTTTGGCTTGTTTCATTTGAAACAACTCAATAGCATTCCCCATGACTTCCTTGGAATGCAAAGGATGAACACTATAATGTTCATATATTTATGCACTAGTAGAAGTTTCTACTTTCTCAATTTGACCAGCACACAAATCGCTATCCTCTTCCTCACTTACTTCCTCTTCTGCAACATATACATTCTTATAGTATTTATTATTTTTTTTCAAATACAATGTTGCCTTTTTAACTTTCCTAACATCTACTAAATCTTGCCATATTTTCTTATTCTTTGTCGGAACCCCATTAACTAAGATAACCAGAGGTTCCTCGTCCACTTTTTCTACTCCAATTGTGTTAATGTTTTTCTTCAAATCTAGAGGCAAATAAACAACTCTTCCCTTTAATCCTCTCTGTAAATCTGATGGAGGCAATTTCCCTGTCTTTGGCTCCATTCTTACAATAGCCTGAAAGGGATGGATACTTTGAATCAAAATAGATTCATAAGTATTTAAATCCTTCAATTCAGAAGGAATCTCAACCAATTCCAGATTATTATGAACTGCTCTAGCAGGCATCTGGTTTTGATTTAATTTGCAACAACAATAAGTACACACACGTTGATCCAATCCCAAATCAAAACAATTTTCTACCATCAAGTATGTTGCGAAATCCTTCCATTCACTATTATTTTCCCTTTCACTTTTTGCATATAAATCCACTAACTTAGTCTGATTCTTATAATAAGTGCGTCGACAACACACACAAGTGAAATTTGGCCTCTCACTTGATTTGACCTGAAACGTGGCAATTTCCCTCTGGAAATTATCTGTACTGGAAACCTGTACACTATCTTCCACATCACCCGCTTCTTCTTGGTCAATTTCAACATTCTCCTCTTTACTTCCAAAGTAACAAAACTCAATTTCTTCACATATATTCTTCACATCTATTTCAGAACCATGCAAAAGAGCAGCACATAATTTTTTAAGCATAATTGCTGGACTCTTAGCATAATACAACATTCTAACTAATTTCCTCACTTTATTATGATGCACTGCTAGCATCCTGAAATGATGAAAAACACTCTGGCATACTCTCCTGGAAAGACAAGTCAGTGAATGACCATGCAAACCTGTCACTTCTCTCACTCTGCAAGGATCTAATTCTTGCAACAACCTTATTTTCTGCTTCAAACTTTTCTTATTAAATGACCGTACAAAATCACAAAGCAAATTGATGGAATCCTGTCGCACACTGCAAATACTACTACACTTCCAGGTGTACACAGGACCCTTAGCACATCTTCCTAAAACCTCATTACCTAACACCTCTTCTGCCTCTGTTGTCACAAGTTTTTCTTTTTCAACTGGACAACCATCTTTCACTTCATAAGCACGACCACTGGTGTCAACTGCATGCACCAAATCATTATCCTGGAAATAACTCTCCTCATTGAAAAATGCCTCACAGCTTGAACTATGCATCCATTCTCCAGAAAAAACTTCACAAAAATTACTACGATTAACTATTCTCTTCCATCTACTATTTCTTTTGAAATCATAAATTGCCTTGTTTAGCTTCCTAATTCTATTGATTATCAAAATAAATAACTTACGTTTAATTTCAAATGCCTGATCAATAACTTTCTCAACTTTTTTTTTTCTCTTATAAAAAACCACTTTCTGTTGACCTTTCTTAATATTTTTTAACAAATTGCCAATTATCCTGTTGCGGAACATTCGTTTACGAATGTCCCTAAACTGTTGTTTCCTTCTACTATCATGCACAGAGTTATCTCTTGCTCTAGCAGTAACATTTTTGATTGGCCTTTCCTTTCCATTTGAATTGCTTCTCTTTTTCTGGACTGAAACATTTTCTGTAGTAATATTTTTTTTACTGCAAATATTTCTTATGAATGTTTTTGTACTCTTACCCGGTGCTTTCTTGTTGACTTGACAAATCTTTTTGTTAGAGGACTGCTGCTTTTTTTCAATCACCTGCTGTCTTTGACGTTTTGCAGCCTTTCTCAGTCTTTCTTTCGTTGGCATGGTGAAATTTTGAAATGATCTGCAGTTGAATCTGTGGTAAAATATATTAAAAAATTTTATTAACCACTATTACCCAACAGTACATCAATAACAGTAATCAAAAACTTAAAACACTACTTTACATTTTTACATATAAGATTTTTTAGTGCATGGCAATTTTAGAATACAGAAATAGCAGAAAAGAAATGGAATTTATATTCATGTTACCTGTGCTTTCTTATATGTGAATCTGATCTAATTTTATGAGCCTATTTTAATATTTTATTGAAGACACAACACATAACCTGTTTTTGAAGGTGTCTTTATTTTTAAATTAAACGGTTTACATTTTTACTTTTTATTTATTATAAATTTTAAAAATAAATGTTTATAGTTCCATAGGATCAAGCAGGTCAGCTTCCCACCCTATGTCATATAATTCGGACAAATCTGCATCCTCATCACGTTCTTCTTCATCCTCAGGATTTAAATCATCCAAGGGATCAACATCCACTGATGTTTCAATTACAAGTTCAATGATGAGGTCAGAATCAACTGATTGCTGATTGTCGCTCATGTTGATGTTGTCTTTATCTTTAAAGAAAGATAACAACAATGAGATGTTGCAGAGTAAGAGACAAATCTCAGAGATTATAATAGTAAAATTGTTTAACAAGAGTAAAATTTTGCAGCTATTATTTAGCCATGTCCAGCGATGCTGAGCAGGTGAAGCCTATGTCTAATTTTTCAGTGAACAGGACTCATCTCTTCTTAACCTTGGATAAGCCTCACCGACTCTGTGTCCCCTGCACATACTTAAATGTAAAGGGGCAGATTTATGTTAAATGGCACATCCCCAGGCATGCACCAGTTAACGTGCACCGCTGCTCTGCCACCCATGGTGAGCCACATTTACAATCAGATAGGAGAAAGCTGCGTCAAAACCCTGCGCCTGCTTTTAGCAGGCATAGGTCTTGACGCAACATTGTGGAGATGGGGCACCCCTGAGCCTTGCTGGAGCTGCATCGCACTTGCGCTACAACTCCAACAATGCGCCACCTTTACAGCACAGATACGTCACGCATCTGTGCCATTTTTGCCCCATGCTGCGCCGCATTGTAAATGCAGCACACCATGGGTGGCGGAACAGCGGCGCAGGATGACTGGCACATCCCTGGTGATGCGCCAGTCTTCATAAATCTATCCCTAAGCTTCTTATCTTGTTACAGATGAACCGCCATATGTATCATCAAACTATTTTGCATTTCCTAAATAGCAAATTTTAAGGAATAAATAGCAATTCTTTACCATTCCTAATTTGCAATGAGCAAATTGCTAATTGCAAATTACCCATTCATTTCCATGGGCTAGGAGGCTCATAGGAATGAAGGTGCAATTTGCGATTAGCAATTAGCTCATCGCAAATTAGGAATTTTTCCAAGGGTGCAGGGGTGTCTCAAGAACACCCAGCTGCACCCCTGAAAAAGAAATTTGGGGGCATATGGCGCACATACATGCCCTAAGGGCATGTATTGGCGTCATATGGCACCTTTTGTTTTTTGGAAAAAAAGCTTTTTGAAAAGAATTCGCAAATTACCACCAACTAAAAGTTGGTGGTAGTTTCCAAATCCTTAATGTAATTTTTTACATATTTTTGTTTGATACATTGCATTTAAGGAATTGCAAAATTTGCAAATCCTTCAGTGCAATCGCAAAATAAGGAATAGCAAATTTTGCTATTCCTTATTTTGCATCAAACTTGTTTGATACATACCATTTGTCTAATTAGCATTCGCAAAGGCCGAAATTCGCAGAATTTTGATCTTTCCGAATGGTAATTAGCTTGATACATATGGCCCGAAGTGAGGCCTGTCTTGCAACATGGTGCATCTTTTGCATCACTGCTGCATCGGTTTCATGTGGCACGTTTTTTTTACACCATGACACATCTGCCTAAATGCATCAATTTGTAATTTTGTCGCCTCATAGCAAATCTTTTGCACCGCCGCTGCATCACAAAAGTGACGCACAGTGGCGCAAAAGAGGCATACACCTATCATAAATCTGTCCCTAGCATTTTAAATGATTAATTCAGGATGACGATAAGGTGTGGCCTATCCAGAGGTTTGTTTAAGGTGAGGCCTACTCAGGATTGCAGATTAAAGTTACGCTTGATGAAGAATACAGAGGAGATAATACATGTAAAGGCCTACCAATGAAGTAAGTAATGTCCACTTCATTGCGCCAGTCATCATAAATGTATCCCTAAGCTTCTTATCTTGTTACAGATGAACCGCCATATGTATCATCAAACTATTTTGCATTTCCTAAATAGCGAATTTTAAGGAATAAATAGCGATTCTTTACCATTCCTAATTTGCAATGAGCAAATTGCTAATTGCAAATTACCCATTCATTTGCATGGGCCAGGAGGCCCATAGGAATGAAGGTGCAATTTGCGATTAGCAATTAGCTCATCGCAAATTAGGAATTTTTCCAAGGGTGCAGGGGTGTCTCAAGAACACCCTGCTGCACCCCTGAAAAAGAAATTTGGGGGCATATGGCACACATACATGCCCTAAGGGCATGTATGGGCGTCATATGTCACCTTTTGTTTTTTGGAAAAAAAGCTTTTTGAAAAGAATTCGCAAATTACCACCAACTAGAAGTTGGTGGTAATTTGCAAATCCTTAATGGCATTTTTTGCATATTTTTTGTTTGATACATTGCATTTAAGGAATCGCAAAATTTGCAAATCCTTCAGTGCAATCGCAAAATAAGGAATAGCAAATTTTGAATTAAGGACATTTTAAGTCATTTCCACATGTGCAGTGTTTTAAAATTTTTATTTGAAAATCGTTTTTAGGGAAAAGGAATGGTTTGTAAATTTATGACAAGGACATAATGGTGTATGCTTCTTTATAAGGCATTTCACTGTCTCTGATGTCATTTTTCCCATATTACATTATAAGACCTTTCCCCATGGAGCACATTCCTTGTAAATATGCTCCCACCTGTGCATGGTGAATTTAGATTTTGACTGTTTGAGTCACATAGCCATGTTAAAAGTGACCCAAAAAAATTGCAAAGGCTTTAAAAAAACACTTTCATGTGTCTTAAGGACATTTTAAGTAATTTCCCCATGGGCAGTGTTTTGTAAGTGGCGCAAAAGAGGCATACACCTATCATAAATCTGTCCCTAGCATTTTAAATGATTAATTCATGATGACGATAAGGTGTGGCCTATCCAGAGGTTTGTTTAAGGTGAGGCCTACTCAGGATTGCAGATTAAAGTTACGCTTGATGAAGAATACAGAGGAGATAATACATGTAAAGCTCTACCAATGAAGTAAGTGATGTCCACTTCATTGCGCCAGTCATCATAAATGTATCCCTAAGCTTCTTATCTTGTTAGAGATCAACCGCCATATGTATCATCAAACTATTTTGCATTTCCAAAATAGCGAATTTTAAGGAATAAATAGCGATTCTTTACCATTCCTAATTTGCGATGAGCAAATTGCTAATTGCAAATTACCCATTCATTTCCATGGGCCAGGATGCCCATAGGAATGAAGGTGCAATTTGCGATTAGCAATTAGCTCATCGCAAATTAGGAATTTTTCCAAAGGTGCAGGGGTGTCTCAAGAACACCCTGCTGCACCCCTGAAAAAGAAATTTGGGGGCATATGGCGCACATACATTTTAACAACATTCCTTTACCTCAAAAACGATTTTCAAGTCATAATTTGAAAACACTGCCCACAGGAAAATGACTTAAAATGTCCTTAAGACACATGAAAGTTTTTTTTGAAAGCCTTTGCAATTTTTTTGGGTCACTTTTAACATGGTTATGTAACTCAAACAGTCAAAATCTAAATTTACCATGCACAAATGTGACCATATTTACAAGGAATGTGCCCCACGGAGAGAGGTCTTTTAATGTAATATGGGAAAAATGACATCAAATGTCCTTAAGACACATAAAAGCGTTTTTTGATTGCCTTTGCAGCATGTTTGTATCACTTTTAACATGGCTATGTAACACAAACATTCAAAATCTAAATTTGCCATGCACAGGTGGGAGCATATTTACAAGCAATTTGCGCCACAGAGAAAGGTCTTACATTAAAATGGGAAAAATAACATCAGAGACAGTCAATTGCCTTATAAAGAAGCATACACCATTATGTCCTTGTCATAAATTTAAAAACAATTCCTTTTCCCCAAAAACGATTTTCAAATCATAATTTCAAAACACTGCACATGGGAAAATAACTTAAAATGTCCTTAAGACACATAAAAGCGTTTTTTGATTGCCTTTGCAGCATGTTTGTATCACTTTTAACATGGCTATGTAACACAAACATTCAAAATCTAAATTTGCCATGCACAGGTGGGAGCATATTTACAAGCAATTTGCGCCACAGAGAAAGGTCTTACATTGAAATGGGAAAAATAACATCAGAGACAGTCAATTGCATTATAAAGAAGCATACACCATTATGTCCTTGTCAGAAATATTATAACCATTCATTTTCCTCAAAAACGATTTTCAAGTCATAATTTGAAAAGACTCCACAGCTCCTATGCAGAAAAACACCCTGTCAGTACTAATACTTCACATTTTCTCCAATTACATTTTCTCAAAGAAACAAAATCTATTTGTAAAACACTTGAGACAAAGCAACATTTGAAAAACACAACTTTCTTCATAATTTTCTCCTTAAAGCACACTATTCTCTATCTAAATTAAAGAAATATTTTCTCACCTTAGCAAATACTTTGAGTTTGAAAACAGTCTCAGAAACACACCAATTTGTCTTCAGCAGAGCAAAAGGTATGCACTCCAGAGTCTGCAGCTATCAAAAGCACAGAAATGCTGTAATTCTTCACACATATCTCTCATGTCACCCAATCAAAACTCTTCCCTCACTTTTTTTCAAATGAAAACCCTTCCCCCCTCTGCCATTTCATGCCTTTTCTGCATGGCAACCACCTCTTGGAAGACTTCTGGTGTTTGCAAGTTCACACAACAATGTTGCAATTGAACTCTGAACTCTCAGTGCACCTCATATCCAGTGCATTCTTTCATTTAATGATTTTTTCTTGACCACTCAAAATACATCTTTCAAACAACTCATCCATGCACCCTAACTTTCTGTTTTCAGCAATCAAAATCCACCAATCACTGTTACTGCTTCATTAACACAGAAACTCCACAGTTTTTTTCATTTTAAACTCTTATTTTTTCAACTGCCATTTCATTGCCACACTTCATCTGACTGCAGGAGAACCTTCTCTCACCATGTTTTCTGTCTGGATTGTTGGACATAGTTACATCTATTGGGCTCAGAGGTATGCTGAGAACAGGAATTTACCTAACCTCAATTTACAAGATGTGGAAATTAAGTGGTTTGGCCACAGAGGATTAAAATGTCACCAATTGATACCATTGGTGAAAACCTTTATGCATTTGCCAAAACCTGACCTGTTAATTGTGCACTGTGGAGGTAATGATTTGGGCACTTTGACTGGGGTAGGTCTGGAAATGCTTTTAAAGGACACCTTTGAGCAATTGATGGCACTTTTTCCTCAGACTGCCTTGGTATATTCAAATATATGCCAAAGACAGAAATGGAGGTGGTCAAACCAATTTTGTCCACAAATTGAGAAGTCAAGGAAGCATGTAAACAAATCTGTTTCAGCTTACATGAGAGACCATGGAATGGGCTCCCTGTACAACAATAACTTGCGTTACTACATGCAAGATATCTACAGAGGAGATGGAGTTCACTTCTCAGATGAGGGCAACAGAATTTTCATTCTGAATTTAAGACTGTGCATTGGTACCTACTTATAAGTACCTAAATGTACCATAAACCCAAAAGCTCTTCTCAGAGCTACCCTACATCTGATCACTCACAATTATTATTTTACTCTAACTTTTTTCACTAATTTTCAACAAAGTACGCTCCCTGGGGCGCTTCCCGGTACGCGAACCGGGAGCTAACCTCGCTAAATTTTTTAAAAAATGTTTTTTTTTCGCACATATGGGCCTCCTCAGCCACCCTCAGAAAACCTAGGGGGTCAAGATAAGTCTACCGTGCCCCCTTCTACCCATTCTGAACATTATTTGCCCTCCATCTTGTATCTTAATTCGACCGAAACACAAAATGGTGGACTCCCGTAACGCTTAAGGTTCGCGAACCGGGGTGCTCACCAGTTCGCGTACCGGGTCGCTCCCTGGGAAGCGCACCATCAAAAAAGGTGGGAAAGTAGTTTACAGAAAAGCGACTGGAGACAATTTCACCAAATATAGATTACCTCATACTACATACCAATGCCTACCATTTTCACAAATTTGATTGAAATTCCATTTAACCATTTAGCCTGTAGACCTCTCTAAATACCCTGAGGTAAATTACTTCACAAAACACATCTGAAGTGTTGGAATTGACAACCAATTAAAATGTTACTTTCATTTTCTACTTTTTTTACCTGACATTTGATTGGTTATGTACCTGAATATATATAAAGAAAGAGAGAGAAACACAGCAATTTTGACTACTACTTCCTGAATTACATTGCAAGATCATTTTCACTCACAACTTAAACTTGTTTTTAGAAGGTGAGATATTATTTTATAAATTTGAAAACATTTTCAGATAGTTATATACTATCCCTCTGTAAGAGTTAGACATTGAGAAAGGCTTCTTTATTATAAGTATGGATTGATTTAGGTTTCTGTGGTATAATTATGAATTTACTTAGGCTTCTTCTACTATCCCTCTGTAAGAGTTAGACATTGAGAAAGGCTTCTTTATTATAATTATGGATTGATTTAGGTTTCTGTGGAATAATTATGACTTTACTTAGGCTTCTTCACAGGCACTTTTTAATAGTACTACTTCACGCCTGAAACCATAAAGTGCCCATAGATTACTTCTCTGTTATAAACTCACAAGTACCTGTCTGAACTTAAACCCAACAGTGCCCTATCACTACTGATATATTTATTTTTTATGCAAATTACAGCAATAAAATGGAAGGTGAGCAGAATGTTTCCTTCGAAATTGTTCTGGACAGCAACAATGAACAAGTTATGGAACCCATTGATGACTTAGAATTCATGGATGAGTCACGGGACTATGAATTACTTCAATGTGTAGAATCTGTCGATCATTTACTCCATTATGATGACGGTCAAATGTGGGAACTTATGTTCACTCAACAAGAGGACATATCGGACAGTCAAATGCTAGACGTTCTATTAAATTTTGAAAAACAATCTGAAAAATAAAATTGTATGTAATATTAAAAAATTGTTTGAGTCTTTAATCATTTTTATATGTAATTCATAAACTAGTTAAATGTTAGAAATGTTATTAAATTTTGAAACACAATCACAATAATAAATAATTGCTTAAAAAATAAAAAAATTAAAAAATAATCAACAAAACCAACAATCAATTAACATACAGTATTTGAAAAGTCTATCATTCATTTTTCATTATAGTACGCTGCCCAGAACGCTTCCCGGTTCGCGAACCGGGCGCTACCCACGCAAAAAAAACATTTTTTTTTTTTTTTTTTTTGCCCCGCGGGGCCCTTTTAAAGCCTCCACATTAAACCTAGGGGGTCAGGGAGGATATACTATGCCCCCTTATGGTCATTTCCCCCTTTGTTTTGGCCTCCTCTTGTCTCTCAATCCTACCGAGAGACAAGATGGCGGCCGCTCCGGACTGTTTAGAATGTTGACAGACACCGGAGAGCCAATCAGCTTCGCTACGCGAAGTTCCGGTACGCGTAAAGTCCGCGAACCGGAGTGCTGCCCAGAGCGCGCTTACAGATATATATCTTTTTTTAAACGTTAATTTCTCAAAATCCACTGAAGCACATATATTGAGACCTAGCAAAGGCACATCGGGCTACCAGTCCCTACAATTTTGCCAAGTTTCGTGCAAATCCATTCAGCCGTTCGGGCTAAAAGTGAGGCCAACCGCCCTATGGAAAACTCAATGTTAAAAACATGTTTTGGGACCCACCTTTTTTCTCGGCCCCCCCTTGACGAACCCCCCCCAAATTTCCAGGGGCTGCTCAGAAACAAAATGTTCCATTTTCCAGAAAATTTCAGCCAATTCCGTCCACAAACGCCAAAGTTATTAGACATAGAATTTTCAAAAATCCCATAGGGAAAAAATCCTAACTATATATACCTACTGGCGACCGCCAGTAGGTAATATATATATATATATATATATAAACCACTGAAAAAACCATAGATTTCACACCAGTTATAGTTAGGAATTAGCATTTAAAAAACCTATTCAATTCACTGAAAAAACCATAGGTTTCACACCATTTATAGTTAGGTGGAAATTTTACTCGCATAAAACCATTGAAATTCCCACATTTTAGTTAGTTGGACTCACTATAACTTGCGCGTGCAATGCACTGCTGATGACGTCACATATTACATCACTCACGACATGGTCAGTGACATCACTCATGACATCACGCGCAAGTTATAGTGAGTCCAACTAACTATAACTAATATATATATATATATATATTACCTACTGGCGGTCGCCAGTAGGTATATATAGTTAGGATTTTTTCTCTATGGGATTTTTGAAAATTCTATGTCTAATAACTTTGGCGTTTGTGGACGGAATTGGCTGAAATTTTCAGGAAAATGGAACATTTTGTTTCTGAGCAGCCCTTGAAAATTTGGGGGGTGTTCGTCAAGGGGGGGCTGAGAAAAAAGGGGGGTCCCAAAACGTGTTTTTAACATTGAGTTTTCCATAGGGCGGTTGGCCTCACTTTTAGCTCGAACGGCTGAATGGATTTGCATGAAACTTGGCAAAATTGTAGGGAATGGTAGCCCGATGTGCCTTTTGTAGGTCTCAATATATGTGCTACAGTGGATTTTGAGAAATTAACATTTAAAAAAAGATATATATCTGTAACAGCGGACCGGGCAGCGCTCTGGTTCGCGGACTTTTCGCGCAACGGAGCTTTGTGAAGCGAAGCTGATTGGTTCTCCGGCGTCTGTCAACATTCCAAACAGTCCGTAGCGGCCGCCATCTTGTCTCTCGGTAGGATCGAGAGACAAGAGGAGGCCAAAGCGAAGGGGCAAATGACCATAAGGGGGAATAGTAGATCCTCGCTGACCCCCTACGTTTGATGTGGAGGTTTTAAAAGGGCTCCGCGGGGCAAAAAAAAAAAAAATAATAATAATCGAACGGCTGAATGGATTTGCACGAAACTTGGCAAAATATTAGGGACTGGTAGCCCGATGTGCCTTTGCTAGGTCTCAATATATGTGCTCCAGTGGATTTTGAGAAATTAACGTTCAAAAAAAGATATATATCTGTAACAGCGCTCCGCTTCGCGTACTTTTCGCGTTACGGAGCTTTGCGAAGCTGATTGGTTCTCCGGCGTCTGTCAACATTCCAAACAGTCCGTAGCGGCCGCCATCTTGTCTCTCGGTAGGATTGAGAGACAAGAGGAGGCCAAAGCGAAGGGGGAAATGACCATAAGGGGGCATAGTAGATCCTTCCTGACCTCTTAGGTTTGATGTACCATTTTGTCAAGTTTGGTGTAATTCCGTTCAGCCATTCAGGCTGTAGACGTATGTAAATGTCCTATGGAAAATTGCATGGGGAAAACACATTTGAAAGTGTTGAAATTTAGAACCAATTAAAATGTTACTTTGGTTTTGTATTTGTGTGTGATGAAAGTTAATTGGTTATGTATATATGTCAAATGAGAGGAAACCACAGCCATTTTGTGATACTACTGTCTGAGGTACATTTGTGAGGAATTTTTGGTGGTGAATTTCTGGTGTTTGATTTACACAGTACTAACACTTCTGCTACTTTTAAAAAGGTGAGTTGTTAATTTGTAAGGGGAACTATGTTGTACACTTGAAGATAATTTGAAAAATGTTTTCTGTTATTTATTTGCAGTCCTTCTGTTATACTAAATACTTGATGAAGTTAGTTTTATATTATGTATTACTAAAAACGATAAATGAAAGTGATTATTTTTTTCTGCAATTTACAGCAAGCAATTTCAAAATAAAATGGCTCACAATGAAGAGACCGTGGCAATTTCTTTTGAATTGTCCACTACATTGATTGAAATTGAGAGCACCAATAATGAAATATTGTCACAAGGAGGACATGACTTGTATGATTCCATTAGATTGATTGAAATGGACAGCACCAAGAATGAAATATTGTCACAAGGAGATGACTTGAATGATTCCACTACATTGATTGAAATTGAGAGCACCAATAATGAAATATTGTCACAAGGAGGAGATGACTTGTATGATTCCATTAGATTGATTGAAATGGACAGCACCAATAATGAAATATTGTCACAAGGAGGAGATGACTTGAATGATTCCACTACATTGATTGAAATTGAGAGCACCAATAATGAAATATTGTCACAAGAAGATGACTTGAATGATTCCACTACATTGATTGAAATTGACAGCACCAATAATGAAATATTGTCACAAGGAGGAGATGACTTGAATGATTTTTTTGATCAATCTCTTGATGGCGAATTTATCGAGTGTTTGGAGACCATAGAGTTACAAGAATCATCATTGGAGACTTTTAATGAGGACATTGCTGATGAGGACATGTTACTAGTTCTTTCAAATTTAGAAAATTCTGAAGAATAAATTTATATTTAGAAATCAAAAATTGTTTGAGACATTATTCATTTTTATTTTTAATTTATGAGGTTGTAGCGAAGTGATTGTAGTATAAAATGAGACTTATAGTATAGAGTGCAACATTTTTATGTTACATGGTAAGTTTACTCATATTTACTTGCCTTCTGCCACTATATTATCTCCAATGTGTATTTGACATCTCTTCTTCATCTCCGGCCTCCTTTCTCTCACTGTGTGTCTCCGATGCATCTTATCGCTGTTATTTTGTGTAATTACAGAAGAGAGTAAAATAAAATAGTTCGGAACGTGAAAAGGGGGCAAAGTAGAGTACTCCTCACCCCCTAGGCCTTTTTAGGCGGTCCCAAAAGGATCAGTTTCTGCTTTCCTGAGAGATTATGGTATGAGTTCCATATACCACAATAACTTGCATTACAACATGCAAGATATCTATCTCCTATTACCAACTTTTGGAGATATTCGCGCTAAGCGCGAATATCTCCAAAAAGTAACACCTGCCCTGAGCAGTTCTTAGCCATGTTATCCAATGGGAGGTGGATAACATGGCTAACAGCATTAGCTCGGTAATGCATGAATATCGCTGAGTTTTTAGAGATATTCATGCATTGCGGCCGTTTATTATCGCATTTGCGATAAACCTTGATAATAGCAAGGTTTATCTTCGATAATTTCTGACGATGCTTAGTGGTAAAAAATTGGTTGGTAAGCATCGTTAGCGATAAATATCGCTTAACTTTGGTAATATGCCCCAACGTCTGTTAACGTTCGATTCGAAGGAAATGAGGAAGTGTTGAAAAACATTGTCTGCGCCATCTTGCCTTTTTTGAAATGCCACACTTTTGTCGTGCACGGCAGCCATTTTAGATGTCTTGACCAGACCCACTCTCTGCACGCTGTCGATTCGTAGCATGGCTCCTCACCCACGCAAGCATCTTCCCTAGGCACTGGTCACCACCGCTCTCTGTCTTATGCATGGGCAATAAACCTCCCCCCATCTGCGCTGCTCTTCCCTGAGAATCACACTCTGTGCCCGCCCGACACCTCCCTTTCGCCCTATTCACTACCGCACCCTCTGACACTCCTCTTTCTCTGTGTCCGATTGTCCAGGCTATCAGCTAGCCCTGCAGATGTAGTTTATGGCCCCAGCTGTAAAGAATCACCCCTCTTCAAAGGAGTTATAGTAGATCAAGGCCCACACCCGATGAGATCCGTCACACCACACGTGTTCCTACTATCTGAAAACCATCCTGTATTGTGATTGGGGAGGGGACCGAGCCTGAAGCGGAAGATTCCAGGAATGACTCTTTGTACATCAAAGTTTTTACAATTATGTGTCACATTAAAAATATATAGCACTCCAACAAAGTAGTAGGAATATAAAACTTTAATAACATATAAATATATACAAGAAAACAAAAACAGTAAAAACATTTAAACAACGAAGAGACCGTGGCAATTTCTTTTGAATTATCCAATAGATTTATTGAAATTGACAGCACCAATAATGAAATATTCTTGTCAGTAGCGGTCTGTTGTGCGAATAGTTCCAAGGCAGCAGAACGCGCTGAAATCTAGATGGCACGAAAGTGATGTCTAGTAAGTTGCCGCCCAGCAAAAAACGGCGTGGGGCGCCGCGGGGGTGAGTGAGTCCAGTAGGCACCACAGCTATTCTTACCGGCATTGCAGAATTACTGCTGGGGACAATGCCTGTGCTGTAGCAGGGTCACAGCAGAAACAAAAAGGATTCTGTTGAAGATGTTGTTGGTTTTCAATTTGAAAACAGTTCTGGTGTCAACTGCTATGCTAATGTAGTGGTTAATGTTTTGTTTTCTCTAGAAAATGTAAAAGAGGGGGAGGCAGTCTGGGGTCCTTGTTGATAATAAAGATTATCTTGAATACACCTTTCTCCATGCTTTATTGGTGTATGCTACACAGTCCAAAGTTCCGTTAAAAGGGCAAAGGAAAGGATCGGTGGTTTGAACTATCAGTCAAAAAGGGGAGGGGGTGCAATAATTTTTCCTACCGGGTCACACTGTGCTTTCACCGGAAGTGAGGTCTGCAGGATTCTAGTAATTCAAAGTGAGGCTGGTGCCAGCATGGGAGCGCCGACGTCCCGCGGATACAGTTTCGTCACTCCACGGGCGATCATGGCAGTCATTCCCCATCGGGGGTCGGAGACTCCCGCGGCTCCTCTAGAATTTTCAAGGTCGTGGAGGACTACGGTGGTGGAGTCAACCAGTGACCGGGCCATTTCTTTATGCTGGGCCCGCTCTTGCCAGGTCGACCGCCATTTTGAGAGTTCGGCAGCTACCGGCGATCGCGGGGTCACATGAGCGGACGGGCTCCACCCTGCCGGGCGAGACGTTGCAGCATGGCCACAGTGGAAGAACCCTTTTCCGGGCACCTGGAGCGCTGAGGGTGCAGCTGGGAAGCCTCCACCTGGGGAGGCAGGAGAGGCCTGTTCGCACCGTCTCTCCCTCCCAGTGCACCCCACGGCGTCTCGCTTGAGATTTGTTATGGCCGGACCAGGCGATGAGGACGAGGGGGGGGGGGGTCGGAGGCATGTGCAAGACATCCCCCCCCAGTGTTGTCGCAGCCATTATAAAAGAAAGAAGTGTCCCGTCCGTCTTCGGGCCGGGCTTCCGGTGGATGTCGGCCGGACGCCCCTGGCTCTGGCCCCATGAACGGGTTTCTTGGTTTATCGGCTGCAGCCGGATCCCGTCGGCCTCGGCCCCCCGACCGTTGGTGGCCGGACCGGAAGAGCATGTGGCGGGACTACCTGCAACTCTCAAGGGCCACCGCGGCCGGACTGGGAGAGAGAGGGGAGGGTCGAGGAGACATTCCCCCCCCTGCAACTGTTCAGCGTTGTAAAGGCAATCCCCTGGCCGGGTCCCGCTGGCCTCGGCCTCTCCTCCGGCTACACCCTACGTTAGGATCTCCTGGCCGAGGCGTGGCAGCAGGACCTGCCTTATATGGGCTGCTCCCGGCTGGGCGTAGCCGGAACCCTGCCCCACCTTGGAAGTTTCCAGAGTGGGGGCGGATGTTCTACTGACTTGCATTTTCCCTAGTCTATCGATTTTTTTGGCGTGGCAGGCGGTGGGACAGCGAGGGGTGATTTGGTTTCTCTTACTGTTTTTCTGGTCTCTCACCACTGGCATATTTTAACGTTTTCTTGTTTCTAGGACATTAATAGGTTTTATCATTACGTTATGTTATCGTTTCTTTGTTCGTTGTTTAATAAAAGTTCATGTTCATCAGTGGCCTACTGATTTTCGTTTTCCTATTTTTTTCTTTCCAGGTTGTTTCATGGTAAAGTTTCTGTTAACAGGATACAGTGATCACTTCGTTATTATTGCATATGTCCTTTTCACTAGGGGTGCTCTCTGGTCGGGCCAGATGACGTATCTCTAGTAAATGGTCCGGGTGAAAAAGGTGCATCAATCAGTGGGGAGTAGATAGGCATGACAGATTACAACGGGGGAGAAAGGTCCGCATTACGTACCCTTTCACTACTTGCAAAGATTTTCCTACGTTTATTTGCAAACAGGGAATACCTCCAAAAAGAACTAATTCCCAAACAGTCAATGTTCGGACAATGTTAAATGTTATGTTATGTTATGTTATGTCAATCAATCAATCAATGAGGAATGAAATAGGTACGACGTGTTAAAGGCTTGCGTTACCTACCCTTCACTATCTGCAAAGGGAGAGAGAATATTCCTATTCTTCCTCGTTTGCAGGTAGAGAAGATCCTTAAGAGAATTAACTTCGAACAATTCAATGCTCGATTGAAACAATCAACAAGGGGTACTGTGAACACAAATGAACGCCGCTTATGTACATACGCATTGCTATTTTCAACAGGTTGTTCCTAATGTTTCTATTTTAGCGAGGTCAAAAAGAGATCCCATTAGTGGCCTACTGATTTTGCTCGATTCCTTTTGTTTTTTTACACGATTTTTCGCTATCTGGGGCGCGACGCGCAGCGCGTAACGTAAGCATAACAGGTCATGTGACTTGTTAATAAAACTTTTCATTGGTTCATTTTACTTTTCTTATTCTAATGATGAAAGGCTTGGTCATATGACCTAACGCTTTTTATTACTTCCGAACATTATTTTTTCTTAAATATATGTTATAATGTTCCAGGCTAATGTACTTTCCCGGAAAATTTACAACTGTCCTGCAAGTAAAATATATTCTTTTTTCGAGAAAAAGGGCGTTTCTTCGTCCCATGACGGAGCCGTTGAGCAAAAGAGGGTCGACCTGCTGTCTTAGTCGCCGATACGCCTGAATATGAGATTCTTATCGATCACTTTATGTTGCAGGAGTAGAAAACACAACAGCCCTTGACCATTTATCTTTACTGCGTTCCTGCGTATTATACCTTTTACCCTTCATGTAATTGGTCTGCTTTATTTCACTTGCCTTTTAATGATTCTAAAACAGTGACTATTATTAAAAACTTTACCAATGTATATACTACTACCATGTTTTCTTTTAAAAACCTTTATTGTGAAAATTTCATTATACAAATACGAGCCTATAACCACGTGGGCCGGCCACGGAGCAAACTGTAATCGTATATGATGAGTAGACATTTACACTGTAGAGGAACGTAACGGGCGGGCCATTAGGTTGCAAGAACTAAGGTGTCTAACAGTTGCGGAATCGGTGGACGTACATTTTATAATTAAAATACGACAGGGCCAGTTACAATAAAATTATCTAGATATACATTTGCGGGCAAGTACCATGCGTGACGTTAATTCGAACTTTCAATAGTACAGTAATCAATAACACATCAGAACTTAATATCAATAGGGATGTCGAAATACTCAATCAATTCTCGTCCCCGCCCGCCATGTGCTTCAAAACTGCATACGTATCTCGTGATTTCAAGGTTCTGCAACCAGTACACAACAAGGAGTTACGAGTCCCATTTATTCCGGCGCCATTTTTAGGTGAGGACAGGCAGGTCCAGGATATAGTCAAAATGTCTCTACCAACCATCGACTATGATGATGTTCATATGCTGTATTTATAGAGTAACACTCATCTGTCCACATGAAATTAATTTGCCACAATCTAAACATGTCATTTTAATCTTTCCAAAGTTCTTCTAAATATTTTGGACCGTTTCCCTTGCCTCTGATGCTGTCAGTGCCACTTCTTTGATGAATGTACTGGCAGGTCGGGGGTTCTCCTCCAAATCTCTCTTTTATGCAGCACTATAATTAATTGGTGCCACCTCTCCATATGACGATGCATGGTATAGTTACCATAACTATATTTTTTTTCGGTTCCTCTGGAGAGTACATCGTGGCAGATGAAGCGTATAACGTACCGGGCATTTACCTTTTTTTGCATGTAGAGGAAAGGAAAAAAAAATCGAGCGTCCGAGTTCTAAGGTGTCCCAGGGCCATTTTAGTGGACCAGGCCCAAATCCAAAGAACAGGCCGCCATTTTGAGAGTCCTGTTGCAGCCGCCTGTCGCTGTAGCATCAAGAGTGGCCAAAACTCAGCTGAATGGCAACTGAAACGGTAAAGGGGTGCCCCACTACAGCAGACGAGCCTCCACCTAGGAAGGCCCGTTCACGCCGCCTCCCCCCCCCCCTTCGGGCACCCCACGCCGTTATTCGGAGCAGTATTGTAGGATGGCCACACCAGTGCAGCAACTTGCTAGACACCACCTCGGTGGTAACCGAATCTCAGCGCCTTGTGGTGTCTTCTATTCAGAAAACATTGTTGTGCTGCCTTCGACCTATTCGCCGCAAGTGCGCACGCAACTCAGCTGCATAGCTTGCTAGACACCACCTCGGTTCTAACCGAATCTCAGCGCCTTGTGGTGTCTTCTATTCCAAAAATATTGTTGCGCTGCCTTTGGCCCCATTCGCACATCGGTCCGCTACTGCCGCCATCTCACAGGCCAACGGGGCGCCCCACGCCGACTTTCAGCATTGTAGGATGGCCACACCAGTGCACCTTACTAGACACCACCTCGGTGCCATCCGGATCTTGGCATCTCAGCGCCTTGTGGTGTCTTCTATTCAGAAAATATTGTTGCGCTGCCTTTGGCCCCATTCGCACATCGGTCCGCTACTGACGCCATCTCACAGGCTAATGGGGCGCCCCACGCCGAGTTTCAGCATTGTAGGATGGCCAACCAGTACAGCAACTAGCTAGACATCACCTCGGTGCCATCCGGATCTTGGCATCTCAGCGCCTTGTGGTGTCTTCTAGTCAGAAAATATTGTTGCGCTGCCTTTGGCCCCATTCGCACATCGGTCCGCTACTGACACCATCTCACAGGCCAACAGGGCACCCCACGCCGACTTTTACCATTGTAGGATGGCCACACCAGTGCCACAACTTGCTAGACACCACCTCGGTGCCATCCGGATCTTGGCATCTCAGCGCCTTGTGGTGTCTTCTATTCCGAAAATATTGTTGCGCTGCCTTTGGCCCCATTCGCACATCGGTCCGCTACTGACGCGAACTCACAGGCCAACGGGGCGCCCCACGCCGACTTTCAGCATTGTAGGATGGCCACACCAGTGCTGCAACTTGCTGGACACCACCTCGGTGCCATCCGGATCTTGGCGCGTTGTGTTGCCTTCGGCCTATTCGCACATCGGTCCGCTACTGACGCCGCCTCACGTGCCAACGTATTTTCTCCGCATTTTATACCCTATGCCGCATAACAGGTCATGTGACTTGTTTATAAAACTTTTCATTGGTTCATTTTACTTTTGGTTTCCTAATGACGGAAGGCTTGATCATATGACCTAAAAATAACACTTTTCATTGGATGAAAACTTTTTTTTTTCCCAAACGATGAAAGCCCCACCTTGTTTCTGGATGTTTCACACTGAAGCTGGCGTCACCATGAAAGCACCACCATCTCGTGGCTCCGTCGTGGTCATTCCGCGAGCAATCATGGCAGCCGCTCCCCACCAGAAGCCTGCAGGAGTCGGGGGCCCCCAAAACTTTTGTTGAATCCTCAAGGCGGAGGGGACGCTTTCGAGAATGGGGTCCAAGACCTAGCAGACAAGCGTCCGATTTCCAAGGTGTCCCAGGGCCATTTCAGTGGACCAGGCCCAAAAATAAAAGAGCCTGCCGCCATTTTGAGAGTCCTGTGGCAGCCGCCTATCGCTGCACCGCAAGAGTGGGCGCAACTCAGCTGAATTGCGGCTTTTGACACAGTGGACCAAAAGCGGACGGAATGGCAACTGAAACGGTAAAGGGGCGCCCCACTACAACAGACGAGACTCCACCTGGAGAGGCCCGTTCACGCCGCCTCCCCCCCCCCGGGGCGCCCCACGCCGTTATTCGGAGCAGCATTGTAGGATACCAAAACCAGTGCGGCAACTTACTGGACATCACCTTGGTGCCATCGTTCTGCTGCCTTGGAACTATTCGCACAACAGTTTGCTACTGATGACCCACCCCCCGCGACGCCCCACGCCGGATGCCGAAATCAGTGCGGCACCCAGGCAACATCACCTGGGTGCCGTCCATAAATCTGGATGTTGTGCTGCGTTGGGACTATTCGCACAGCCGACCGCTACTTCGTTGTTTTTCCCTAAAAATGTTTATATGTTTTTACTGTTTTTGTTTTGTTGTATATATTTATAAGTTATTAAAGTTTTATAATCTTACTACTTTGTTGGAGTGCTATATATTTTTAATGTGACACATAATTGTAAAAACTTTGATGTACAAAGAGTCATCCCTGGAATCTTCCGCTTCAGGCTCGGTCCCCTCCCCAATCACAATACAGGATGGTTTTCAGATAGTAGGAACGCGTGTGCTGTGACGGATCTCATCGAGTGTGGGCCTTGATCTACTATAACTCCTTTGAAGAGGGGTGATTCTTTACAGCTGGGGCCATAAACTACATCTGCAGGGCTAGCTGATAGCCTAGGACCGGCCTGGACAATCGGACACAGAGGAAAAGGAGTGTCAGAGGGTGCGGTAGTGAATAGGGCGAAAGGGAGGTGTCGGGCGGGCACAGGGTGTGATTCTCAGGGAAGAGCAGCGCAGATGGGGGGAGGTTTATTACCCATGCATAAGACAGAGAACGAGGGTGACCAGTGCCTGGGGGAGATGCTTGCGAGGGTGGGGAGCCATGCTAAGGATCGACAGCGTGCAGAGAGTGGGTCTGGTCAAGGCATCTAAAATGACTGCCGTGCACGACAAAAGTGTGGCATTTAAAAAAAGGCAAGATGGCGCAGACAATGTTTTTCAACACTTCCTGATTTCCTTCGAATCGAACGTTAACAGACGTTGGGGCATATTACCAAAGTTAAGCGATATTTATCCCTAACGATGCTTAGCAACGAACTTTTTACCGCTAAGCATCGTCAGAAATTATCGCAGATAAACCTTGCTATTATCAAGGTTTATCGCAAATGCCATAAAAAAACGACCGCACTGCATTAATATCGCTGAAAACTCAGCGATATTCATGCATTACCGAGCTAATGCTCTTAGCCATGTTATCCACCTCCCATTGGATAACATGGCTAAGAACTGCTCAGGGCAGGTGGTAGCTTTTGGAGATATTCGCGCTTAGCGCGAATATCTCCAAAAGTTGGTAATAGGAGATAGCGATGTTAGCGACTGTTTCCAGTCGCTAACATCTTGGCATGCCCACTTTGCATGTCATTAGTGATAAATATCACTGACATGCAAAGTGGGGCCCAAGATGGTCGCTATCTCCTACTAGCGGTCGCTAACTGGTGTTAGCAACAGCTAGGTAATACAGAGATAATTTTATCTCCGCGAAGCGGAGCGCTGTTACAGATATATATCTTTTTTTGAACGTTAATTTCTCAAAATCCACTGAAGCACATATATTGAGACCTAGCAAAGGCACATCGAGCTACCAGTCCCTACAATTTTGCCAAGTTTCGTGCAAATCCATTCAGCCGTTCGATTATTATTATTATTTTTTTTTTTGCCCCGCGGGGCCCTTTTAAAACCTCCACATCAAACCTAGGGGGTCAGGGAGGATCTACTATGCCCCCTTATGGTCATTTGCCCCTTCGCTTTGGCCTCCTCTTGTCTCTCGATCCTACCGAGAGACAAGATGGCGGCCGCTACGGACTGTTTGGAATGTTTACAGACGCCGGAGAACCAATCAGCTTCGCAAAGCTCCGTTACGCGAAAAGTACGCGAAGCGGAGCGCTGTTACAGATATATATCTTTTTTTGAACGTTAATTTCTCAAAATCCACTGGAGCACATATATTGAGACCTAGCAAAGGCACATCGGGCTACCAGTCCCTACAATTTTGCCAAGTTTCGTGCAAATCCATTCAGCCGTTCGATTATTATTATTTTTTTTTTTTTGCCCCGCGGGGCCCTTTTAAAACCTCCACATCAAACCTAGAGGGTCAGGGAGGATCTACTATGCCCCCTTATGGTCATTTGCCCCTTCGCTTTGGCCTCCTCTTGTCTCTCGATCCTACCGAGAGACATGATGGCGGCCGCTACGGACTGTTTGGAATGTTTACAGACGCCGGAGAACCAATCAGCTTCGCTTCACAAAGCTCCGTAACGCGTAAAGTCCGCGAACCGGAGCGCTGCCTGGTCCGCTGTTACAGATATATATCTTTTTTTGAACGTTAATTTCTCAAAATCCACTGGAGCACATATATTGAGACCTAGCAAAGGCACATCGGGCTACCAGTCCCTACAATTTTGCCAAGTTTCGTGCAAATCCATTCAGCCGTTCGGGCTAAAAGTGAGGCCAACTGCCCTATGGAAAACGCAATGTTAAAAACACGTTTTGGGACCCCCCTTTTTTCTCGACCCCCCCTTGACGAACCCCCCCCAAATTTTCAGGGGCTGCTCAGAAACAAAATGTCCCATTTTCCAGCCAATTCCGTCCACAAACGCCAAAGTTATTAGACATAGAATTTTCAAAAATCCCTTAGAGAAAAAATCCTAACTATATATACCTACTGGCGCCCGCCAGTAGGTAATATATATATATATATATATATATATATATATATATATATATATATATATATATATATATATATATATATATGGTACACAGACATAATATCGACTCCAAAATATCGTTTGGACAGAATATCGAGTTTTAAATATCGTTTGGAGAAAATATCGACAGGACAGAATATCGACAGCCAAAATATCGTTTTTAAGGTAAGTGAAGTAATATCGACTGTAAATAATATCGAAAGTAAAAAATATCATTTTTTATATAATATGTAATTATTTATAGTGTTTTTATGTTATAATATGTGTGAAGAGTGTCATTTTATGTTATAATTATTTTTAATTAATGATTTTTTTTTAATTATTGTGTAATTTTATTCTGTAGCGGGTTGTGGGTTTATAGGGGAATAGGGTGGGAAGTAATTTAATTATAATTAATTAAATATGTAAATTTATTAATTGGTAGTAATAATTAATTAATTGGTAATTAAATAATATATGTTAATTATTTAAAATGTAATTGGTAATTAATTTAATTTAATTTATTAATTGCTAATTATGTAAATTAAAATAATTTATTTCCTGTAGCGGGTTGTGGGTTTATAGTGGAATAGGGTGGGAAGTAATTTAATTATTATTTATTAAATATGTACATGTATTAATTGGTAGTAATATTTAATTAATTGGTAATTAAATAATATGTGTTAATTAATTAAAATGTAATTGGTAATTATTTTAATTTAATTGATTAATTGCTAATTATGTTAAATTAAAGGGGTATTTTTAGGGTTCAGGGTCAGTTTTTAGTTTTTGGGTAAAGGGGTATTTTTAGGGTACAGGGTCAGTTTTTAGTTTTTGGGTAAAGGGGTATTTTTAGGGTTCAGGGTCAGTTTTTAGTTTTTGGGTAAAGGGGTATTTTTAGGGTTCAGGGTCAGTTTTAAATTTTTGGGTAAAGGGGTATTTTTAGGGTTCAGGGTCAGTTTTTAGTTTTTGGGTAAAGGGGTATTTTTAGGGTTCAGGGTCAGTTTTGGGTTTTTGGGTAAAGGGTTTTTTTAGGGTTCAGGGTCAGTTTTGGGGTACAGGGGTACAGGGGTACAGTGTAAAAATAAAGTAAAATTAAATTTACATTAATTTAATTTAATGCAATGAAATTAAATTAAATTATAGTAAATAATTTTAAATAATTTAAATTAAAAAAAATTATTATATACTTACCAATACTTACGTTGTAATGGTAGTGCGTTGTAAAAGTTGCGTTGTAACGTCATATATCCACTGTTGCACTCTTTGCAGTGGGAATAGTAATTTTTACTCTTTTGTATTTGTACGTTTATAATATTGGCTATTATTTAATTAAATTTTGTTACTATATATATATATGTTTTAAGAAATATGATTAAAAAAATATTATTTTTTTACTTTCATTAATTATTTAATTATTAAAAGTTAATTTAAGTATTGTTAATTATATTTTAGTAATTAATTTTTTATATTAATGTAATTAAACATTGTTTTTATTAAAGTCGATATTTTTTACAACGATATTTTTGTAAATCTCAAAATGTTGTCTTCTGTCAAAAACACAACCACCATGGACTCCCAATGCGTTCAGCAGTATTTTATTTGCAGAAAAGTTTAGGCAAAACTAACTCGACGCGTTTCGAGACCCTGTCTCTTGGTCACGAGTACCGTCAGTGAAGTGAAAGTAGTTTAAATAACCATGTGATTTGTGTTCAATTAACATAGAAAACAGACTGTGATGTGTAGTTCATGGGAAATGTATACAAAATTACATCAATTCAGTAGTGTTGTTATATAATCAAAAAATCGAGCGTCCAAGTTCTAAGGTGTCCCAGGGCCATTTTAGTGGACCAGGCCCAAATCCAAAGAACAGGCCGCCATTTTGAGAGTCCTCTTGCAGCCGCCTGTCGCTGTAGCATCAAGAGCAGCCGAAACTCAGCTGAATGGCAACTGAAACGGTAAATGGGCGCCCCACTACATTTCAGCATTGTAGGATGACCACACCAGTACAGCAACTTGCTACACATCACCTCGGTGCCATCCGGATCTCGGCGCCCCACTGCAGATGAAGTGCCTCTCAACTATGAAACCACCACGGTGACATCCGGATCTTGGCGCGTTGTGCTGCCTTCGGCCTATTCGCACATCGGTCCGCTACTGACGCCATCTCACAGGCTAATGGGGTGACCCACGCCGAGTTTCAGCATTGTAGGATGACCACACCAACTTGCTAGACATCACCTCGGTGCCATCCGAATCTTGGCATCTCAACGCCTAGTGGTATCTTCCATACAGAAAATATTGTTACGCTGCCTTTGGCCCCATTCGCACATCAGTCCGCAACTTAGACATCACCTCGGTGCCATCAGGATCTTGGCATCTCAGCGCCTTGTGGTGTCAGTCAGAAAATATTGTTGCGCTGCCTTTGGCCCCATTCGCACATCAGTCCGCTACTGACACCATCTCACAGGCCAATAGGGCACCCCACGCCGACTTTTACCATTGTACGATGGCCACACCAGTGGCACAACTTGCTAGACATCACCTCGGTGCCATCCGAATCTTGGCTTCTCAACGCCTTGTGGTATCTTCCATACAGAAAATCTTGTTACGCTACCTTTGGCCCCATTCGCACATCGGTCCGCAACTTAGACATCACCTCGGTGCCATCCGGATCTTGGCATCTCAGCGCCTTGTGGTGTATTCTCTTCAGAAAATATTGTTGAGCTGCCTTTGGCCCCATTCGCACATCGGTCCGCAACTTAGACATCACCTCGGTGCCATCCGGATCTTGGCATCTCAGCGCCTTGTGGTGTCTTCTACTCCGAAAATATTGTAGAAAATATTGTTGCGCTGCCTTTGGCCCCATTCACACATCAGTCCGCTACTGACACCATCTCACAGGCCAACAGGGCGCCCCACGCCGACTTTTACCATTGTACGATGGCCACACCAGTGCCACAACTTGCTAGACACCACCTCGGTGCCATCCGGATCTTGGCATCTCAGCGCCTTGTGGTGTCTTCAAATCAGAAAATATTGTTGCGCTGCCTTTGGCCCCATTCGCACATCGGTCCGCTACTGACGCCATCTCACAGGCCAACGGGGCGCCCCACGCCGACTTTCAACATTGTAGGATGGCCACAGAAGTGCGACAACTTACTAGACACCACCTCGGTGCCATCCGGATCTTGGCGCGTTGTGCTGCCTTCGGCCTATTCGCACATCGGTCCGCTACTGACGCAAACTCACAGGCCAACGGGGCGCCCCACGCCGACTTTCAGCATTGTAGGATGGCCACACCAGTGCGGCAACTTGCTACACACCACCTCGGTGCCATCCGGATCTTGGAATCTCAGCGCCTAGTGGTGTCTTCTATTCCGAAAATATTGTTGCGCTGCCTTCGGCCCCATTCACACATCGGTCCGCTACTGACGCCATCTCACAGTCCAACGGGGCGCCCCACGCCGACTTTCAGCATTGTAGGATGGCCACACCAGTGCGGCAACTTACTAGACACCACCTCGGTGCCATCCGGATCTTGGCGGGTTGTGCTGCCTTCGGCCTATTCGCACATCGGTCCGCTACTGACGCAAACTCACAGGCCAACGGGGCGCCCCACGCCGACTTTCAGCATTGTTGGATGGCCACACCAGTGCGGCAACTTACTAGACACCACCTCGGTGCCATCCGGATCTTGGCGCGTTGTGCTGCCTTCGGCCTATTCGCACATCGGTCCGCTACTGACGCAAACTCACAGGCCAACGGGGCGCCCCACGCCGACTTTCAGCATTGTAGGATGGCCACACCAGTGCTGCAACTTGCTGGACACCACCTCGGTGCCATCCGGATCTTGGCGCGTTGTGTTGCCTTCGGCCTATTCGCACATCGGTCCGCTACTGACGCCGCCTCACGTGCCAACGTATTTTCTCCGCATTTTACACCCTATGCCGCATAACAGGTCATGTGACTTGTTTATAAAACTTTTCATTGGTTCATTTTACTTTTGGTTTCCTAATGATGGAAGGCTTGATCATGTGACCTAAAAACAACACTTTTCATTGGATGAAAACTTTTTTTTTTCCCAAACGATGAAAGCCCCACCTTGTTTCTGGATGTTTCAGACTGAAGCTGGCGTCAGCATGAGAGCACCACCATCTCGTAGCTCAGTCGTGGTCATTCCGCGAGCAATCATGGCAGCCGCTCCCCACCAGAAGCCTGCAGGAGTCGGAGCCCCCAAAACTTTTGATGAATTCTCAAGGCGGAGGGGACGCTTTCGAGAATGGGGTCCAAGACCTAGCAGACAAGCGTCCGATTTCCAAGGTGTCCCAGGGCCATTTCAGTGGACCAGGCCCAAAAAGGAAACAGCCTGCCGCCATTTTGAGAGTCCTGTGACAGCCGCCTATCGCTGCACCGCAAGAGTGGGCGCAACTCAGCTGAATTGCGGCTTTTGACACAGTGGACCAAAAACGGACGGAATGGCAACTGAAACGGTAAAGGGGCGCCCCACTACAACAGATGACACTCCACCTGGAGAGGCCCGTTCACGCCGCCTCCCCCGGGGCGCCCCACGCCGTTATTCGGAGCAGCATTGTAGGATACCAAAACCAGTGCGGCAACTTACTGGACATCACCTTGGTGCCATCGTTCTGCTGCCTTGGAACTATTCGCACAACAGTTTGCTACTGATGACCCACCCCCGCGACGCCCCACGCCGTTATTTGCTGGGTGGCAACTTACTAGACATCACTTTCGTGTCATCTAGATTTCGGCGCGTTCTGCTGCCTTGGAACTATTCGCACAACAGTTTGCTACTGATGACCCACCCCCCGCGACGCCCCACGCCGGAAATCTGGACGTTGTGCTGCGTTGGGACTATTCGCACAGCCGACCGCTACTTCGTTGTTTTTCCCTAAAAATGTTTATATGTTATTACTATTTTTGTTTTCTTGTATATATTTATAAATTATTAAAGTTTTATAATCTTACTACTTTGTCGGAGTGCTATATATTTTTAATGTGACACATAATTGTAAAAACTTTGATGTACAAAGAGTCATCCCTGGAATCTTCCGCTTCAGGCTCGGTCCCCTCCCCAATCACAATACAGGATGGTTTTCAGATAATAGCAACGCTTCTGCTGTGACGGATCTCATCGAGTGTGGGCCTTGATCTACTATAACTCCTTTGAAGAGGGGTGATTCTTTACAGCTGTGGCCATAAACTACATCTGCAGGGCTAGCTGATACCCTAGGACCAGCCTGGACAATCGGACACAGAGGAAAAGGAGTGTCAGAGGGTGCGGTAGTGAATAGGGCGAAAGGGAGGTGTCGGGCGGGCACAGGGTGTGATTCTCAGGGAAGAGCAGCGCAGATGGGGGGAGGTTTATTACCCATGCATAAGACAGAGAGCGGGGGTGACCACTGCCTGGGGGAGATGCTTGCGAGGGTGGGGAGCCATGCTAAGGATCGACAGCGTGCACAGAGTGGGTCTGGTCAAGGCATCTAAAATGGCTGCCGTGCACGACAAAAGTGTGGCATTTGAAAAAAGACAAGATGGCGCAGACAATGTTTTTCAACACTTCCTGATTTCCTTCGAATCGAACGTTAACAGACGTTGGGGCATATTACCAAAGTTAAGCGATATTTATCCCTAACGATGCTTAGCAACGATTTTTTTACCGTCAGAAATTATCGCAGATAAACCTTGCTATTATCAAGGTTTATCGGAAATACGATAAAAAACGACCGCCAGTAGGTATATATAGTTAGGATTTTTTCTCTATGGGATTTTTGAAAATTCTATGTCTAATAACTTTGGCGTTTGTGGACGGAATTGGCTGAAATTTTCAGGAAAATGGCACATTTTGTTTCTGAGCAGCCCTTGAAAATTTGGGGGGGGTTTGTCAAGGGGGGGCCGAGAAAAAAGGGGGGTCCCAAAACGTGTTTTTAACATTGAGTTTTCCATAGGGCGGTTGGCCTCACTTTTAGCCCGAACGGCTGAATGGATTTGCACGAAACTTGGCAAAATTGTAGGGACTGGTAGCCCGATGTGCCTTTTGTAGGTCTCAATATATGTGCTCCAGTGGATTTTGAGAAATTAACGTTTAAAAAAGATATATATCTGTAACAGCGGACCTGGCAGCGTCCCAGGACGCGTACTTTACGCGCAACGGAGCTTTGTGAAGCGAAGCTGATTGGTTCTCCGGCGTCTGTCAACATTCCAAAAAGTCCGTAGCGGCCGCCATCTTGTCTCTCGGTAGGATCGAGAGACAAGAGGAGGTCAAAACAAAGGGGGAAATAACTATAAGGGGGCATAGTAGATCCTCGCTGACCCCCTAGGTTTGATGTGGAGGTTTTAAAAGGGCCCCGCGGGGCAAAAAAAAAAAATAATAATAATAATCGAACGGCTGAATGGATTTGCACGAAACTTGGCAAAATATTAGGGACTGGTAGCCCGATGTGCCTTTGCTAGGTCTCAATATATGTGCTCCAGTGGATTTTGAGAAATTAACGTTCAAAAAAAGATATATATCTGTAACAGCGCTCCGCTTCGCGTAACGGAGGTTTGCGAAGCTGATTGGTCATTCTGTCACTGGGCTATAGTTGGGCTACATCTGGCTGATATTTGGGCTACATTTGTTTTTTTGTGTGTCTGGCGGCCATCTTTGGGCTACATTGGGCTACATTGGGCTTCATTGGGCTACATTGGGCTACATTTGGGCTCCAACATATATATAGGCCAATGTAGCCCAATATATATTTTTCAAAGTTAATTTTCGTAAAAACCACTGGAGCATATATCTTGAGACATAGCAAAGGCACATCGGGCTACCAGTCCCTACAATTTTGCCAAGTTTCGTGGAAATCTATTCAGCCGTTCGAGCTAAAAGTGAGTCCAACCGCCCTATGGAAATGAAGGAAATGAATGGGTAATTTGTAATTAGCAAATAGCTCATCGCAAACTAGGAATGGTAAAGAATCGCTATTTATTCCTTAAAGTTCGCTATTTAGGAAATGCAAAAAACTTTGATGATACATATGGCGGTTCATCTCTAACAAGATAAGAAGCATAGGGATACATTTATGATGACTGGCGCATCACCAGGGATGTGTTAGTCATTCTGTGCCGCTGTTCCGTCACCTATGGTGTGCTGCATTTACAATGCGGCGCATCATGGGGCAAAAACAGCACAGATGCGTGATGTATCTGTGCCGTAAAGGTGGCGCATTGCTGGAGTTGTATCGCAAGTGTGATGAAGCTCCAGCAAGGGTCGGGGGTGCCCCTGTCGCAGGGTTTCTGTTCTCACACAGAACTGTGGACAGAGGATTGGAACCTCGGCGAATTAGGGTGTCCCAAAACTCACGTTAGTAATCAAAAACTCCTTAGCAAGCTAGGTACAGTGTCACATTGGATATAACAAACTCTCAATGTTTAGACAATCCAGAATATGAACTTATAGTACCTCAGGATACGTGGAACTCATGAACAGTCGGTCGTTATATATTTCTTAGAAACCAGAACATGGAGTTAAGAAGAACACATGTGTATTTGAAATGTTTATTTACTAATGCCGTCTTCTCAGGCGTAGTATCTTAGATAATAGAAGTACACATATTATCAGTAGCAAAATTACCAGCATAGTTACTAGTACATAAAAAGCGAATGGTGATAGTATGTTAACATGCTGTAAATGAATAAGAGTTAGCAACACTTATAAGCAGCCGCGGGCCGTGGAGGGAGTTACGGTGAGGCAGGGAGGCGGGGAGGGGGAGAAGCAGGGTGGAGAATACAAGTACACATATTATCAGTAGCAAAATTACCAGCATAGTTACTAGTACATAAAAAGCGAATGGTGACAGTATGTTAACATGCTGTAAATGAATAAGAGTTAGCAACACTTATAAGCAGCCGCGGGCCGTGGAGGGAGTTACGGTGGGGCAGGGAGGCGGGGAGGGGGAGGGGCAAGGTAGAGAGGGCTCCACCCTGCTTCTCCCCCTCCCCGCCTCCCTGCCTCACCGTAACTCCCTCCACGGCCCGCGGCTGCTTATATCTCACCCTCCCTAATACACATATTATATTATTTGCTAAGAAGGTCTCTTTGTGTTGGTTTAGGGCGTGCCCATACTTTAGTGTCTTAGATTTGAAGGAATCACATCAGCATACACCAGCTCTCTCTTCATGTGAACCGCATCAACTGTTGTGTATGTGTGTTCGGCAAAGCAATATAAAACCCGCCTCATGCCCAGAATTGGCAGAAGTTGCACTTATGTTATGAGTATGAAGTCGTGGAGATCAGACCTCATAACAATTCTGTATCGTGTTGTTCTTGAAACTTTAGCACTCGCTGTACAGATATAGTTTAACAAGCAAAGCAGATAGTAGAGCAATAACATATTATTCTCATGTAAACCACGATGAACTACTAGGTGGAAAGCTAAAGCAATAACTAAGTGTCGTGTGCAGAAGTTGCAAAAAAGGAAAAATGGTGTTTAAACCGGTAATGAGCCCATGCTAACTTAACACGGTGTAAAGATATCCAGGACCTAGATGACACCTCCCCATGATCCGGAAACGAACTGAATAAGATAATAGAAGTGCCATCTCATGAGAGCAGATTGCAAGTTTATATGTGGACGGTCCGCAAGGTAAAGCATTAAAAACTAGGAAAATTTAATGCTAAAGAAAAATAAAACAGCCAAGTACTTTATCGAGTCTTAAGCCAATAGGCAAGGTAAATAATAAAAACTTGACAAATAAGTCAATGAATTGTCAATGAAATGCTAGTACTCAGCATATCAAACATGAAAAAGGTCTATGACATAACTGTGTATGCAAAATAAGCTGCAACAGCCTCCAATAGGAAGTCACCGTCTTCATCCGAAAACAGTTCAGCCATCCAATTTAAAAGCGGAAAAGAACATACGTGCTCTCCCAGCACCGGATCCTCTATCACCATCAGAGGACAGCTCGGTGGGTTTTCAAGAAAGCTCTGTTCCAAGAAAGACTGTGCTGCCGCCAGTAAATTCCAGGGACCAAGTAGTCCATGCATCAATGCCACAGCCATAATCCTTTCGCCAGGACAAACCAACTCGTGAGTAATGATAGGAGTCATCAGCTGATTAAAGTCGACGTCAGGAGAAACCGGTCCGCAGAGACACAAATCAATGGCCCAATCGAAATCACAGGTCAGGCAGTGAAATACAGGCTGGACACAGGTGAAGTAGGAGAATCGAAAAGATAATCCATATGCCGTGCTTAATATCGCCAACGGCATTGTGCCATAATATTCTAGCATGCGATTGCGGAACAGTGTCAGCAGCTGCAGGGTGGGAGGTTGCATAGGAGGGACATCCATATTTAAAAATGTAAAAAAGCACAAGAGCGTCCGCTGGTAATGCAAGTAAAAATGCCAATCCACGAACCAGAGTGGAGAAAATAGAATGAAAGGAAGCAGGGATGACTCCAAAGATTTTCTCAAATGAAGTCACGAGACCACTGGTAACAACTTTAAAAAAGTGCGCCAGGGTCTTTGTGGAGGATGCGTTAAAGATAGTCGGAACCATCTTGCTGAAATTGAAAGGCAAATCTGAATTAAAAGTATTCCTTTTATCGTAACAGTAAGTGAACGGGTTATTTGCTGCAGAAATGTTCTATTTCCTCCCACACATGAACATAGGGAGTTTTCAATCTGGCCACAAATACCAACCTTGGGACAGATTTCAACGGCATGGCAAGAATAAGAGCTCTTTTGTCTCAGAGAGAGGTGGCCTTGAGTTCGGCCCGTGAAACTTTCGTGCTTCACATAGCGAACACCCGTACAGAGGTGCAGACCCTTTTCAATTAACTCAGAACAATCTTCATTATTGAGCATCAAATAACTACCATTTTCCAACAACTTGAACGTGGGGATGATAGCAGGAACTGGCGTGCCTTGCAACACGCAAGCCATATTTGGTCGGTGTTTGTTGCATGAACCGTGTAACTGTATGTGCCTACACATTAGTGAATGATCTGGCGTCTCAGTGCATTCCTCTCCATTCAGATAAACTTCTTGATCATCTTTGAAACATCTGTATGTGTATGGAAGCGACCAGACCTCATGAAGAAAAGCACTACCTAAAGGTTCATAACGACCTATTGGTATATATTTCATACAATTTGAAAACTTATATAAAGCAAAAGGCAGCGTTATTAAACCGTGGATAAGGCACGTTGCCAAAAAACCCGCAATCCTCTGCTGATGATGTCACTGAGCATGTCATGAATGATGTAATATGTGACATCATCAGCAGTGGATTACGGGTAATAGTATCTCTAGTTTACTCCCCTATAGCTGTCTTTCTTTTAACATAAGTGTCTGTTTCCTTCCCTTATACTTACTGTTTTTGGTTCGCTTCTAGTTCGCGTACCGGCGAGCGAACTGGGAAGCGAACTAAGAGAAATAGAGGTTGGCACAGTTCCAAATATTGTACCAATTTTTTAATAACGGGGAGGTAGTTCTGAAAAGAACTTTTTTTTTATTGTTTTTGTTGTTTTATATTTTTTTTATTATTTTTCGGAACATTTTTTTACTTTTTTTGAATTTTTCTGAAGTTTTATATTTTTTTGGGGTTTTCTTGGAGGGGGCAATGAAAACGATTCATTGTAAAGGGCTCAACAGGAGCAACAAAACAAAAAAAGAAGTATTTATTATTTTGGGCGTTTCGTACAAACTTGCATATGATAGTCAATAGCTCTGTTGATCAGAGTGATGCTTTTTTCTCCGTAGGAAATGAATCCATCGCAAAATACGCAGGTGTGTTTTACTTCACCAAATTTCATTTGTATATTTGGCACCATCTCCCTGCCCTCTGGTCCCGTTACTTCCGGTACAACAGATCTTCTGGCCATAATAGGGAGATTATCTAGGTCGTTCCGAAACTGTGCAGCACTGTAGTTGTTAGGATGCCACCTAGTCATATGGCGATGCATTGTGTAGTTTCCGAAACTGTATTTTTTCTCGGTTCCTCTGGACAGTCTATCTTGACATATAAGGCAAGTTACGTATCTTGCATTTACTTTTTTCTGACCTTTGGGAATTTTAAAAAATTGCCAAATGAAGTTTTCTTTCCGGTGAGACGTCCTGGGCTGCTCAGGCAAAAACTGCCTCTCTTCGTGCTCGTCGTCCTGTTCCTCTTCTTCTTCTTCTTGTTGAATTATAACTTGAGCAGGTGGTCCACTCTTCCTTGGATGTGGTGGAGGTGGTGGGGAAGCACCAGCTGAAGCTACTAAAGAAGCCATTGCTCAGTGATCACAAAGGGTCTTTCTCTCACAATGATGAAAGTCAGAGTGAGGAAAGAAGGAGGGATTTTCATCATTTGGGAAAAACAAGAGTTCTCAACCAATCAAAAGTGTTCATTTTAGATTATATGACCTAGTCTTACATCATTAGGAAACCAAAAGTGAAATGAACCAATGAAAAGTGTTATTACCAAGTCACATGACTTGCTGTGTTTACGTTAAGCGCTTTGCAGGGCCTCCCGGTTTGCTTCCAGAAACCTGCGCTTTGCGACTCGCTTCGCGTACCAGTTCGCTAACGTAGCACGTCATATGACGTATCACGCGACAACGTGAAAAGTCATGCGGACGGGAGGCGTCACGATGTTGTTTTCTAACGCGGCACTTGCGGTAAAGAAACATTTACCGGCTCGCGGTCTATTTCGCGGCATCAAGGTCAGCTAACGGGAAGCTTCCCGATTCGCGAAGCGGGAACGAAGAAAAAAAAATATTTAAAAAAAAAATTATTCATAAACATATAAAATATATTTTTGGATTTAAAGAAGAATACATTTTACAGCTACAGATATTAGCTGTTAAAAAACCAATGAAATTCACAGAAAAAACCATAGGTTATAGACCATATATAGTTAGGAATTAGCATTTACAAAACCTTGAAAATTTACTGAAAAAACCATAGGTTATAGACCATATATAGTTAGGAATTAGCATTTAGAAAACCTTATTTTACTCACACAAAACTATTGAAATTCCATATATAGTTAGTTGCACTAACTATATATCGCGCACCCGCAATCCACTGCTGATGATGTCACATATTACATCATTCATGACATGGTCAGTGACATCACTGATGACATCACTGATGACATCTCAAATGACATCACTGATGACATCACTGATGACATCTCATTTGACATCAATGACCACATCACTGATGATATCATTCATGTGACAATACAATGCATCTCCTCACATTTTAATATAACCTCTGTTTCACCCAGTGTTAAAAAGAGAGTATAATTTTTGAAACCATTGACACACCAATACTAGTTACTACATACGCACTCACTGATTGCTACGTCTACACACACCTTCACTCATTCACCCATACAATCATTCATACATACAATCACTCATCTTTACAACACTATCATATGCACTCATACACCTATACAGACACTCACAGTCTGCCACTCATCCATGGAGTTACTCACACACCTAGTCAGTCCTGTAAAGAATCAATGACACTTCCATTTTCTTGTCTATACAGTTAAACATAGAGCACCTTACATTTTCAAACATATACTAACACATACTTACCTTCTTATACAATCATTGATACAAGTACAGATTGATCTGCACAGAGTCACACACCTCCCAGCTAGCCACACACACACTCAGTCTCCCATACAAATACTTGGGCAATCAATCAATAACCCATATAGTTACTCATATAGCTACTGATCAACACATGCAGCAGTTTACAGAACAACAGACATAATGATGCACAAATTAAGACAGTTTAGTCACTAACCCATGCAGTCAGTGAGACACATTTAATCACTCACTCATACAGTCAGTCATGCACCTACTAAATCCTTCGTCCAGACACTTACACATCCACTCATTCTTCAATATGTAAGACATATTTAAACTTTATAGAAACAAAAAATCACTGGATGTTGTTATCAGTGATGTCACTGACCATGTCATGAATGATGTAATATGTGACATCATCAGCAGTGGATTTCGGGTGCGCGATATATAGTTAGTGCAACTAACTATATATGGAATTTCAATGGTTTTGTGTGAGTAAAATAAGGTTTTCTAAATGCTAATTCCTAACTATATATGGTCTATAACCTATGGTTTTTTCAGTGAATTTTCAAGGTTTTGTAAATGCTAATTCCTAACTATATATGGTCTATAACCTATGGTTTTTTCTGTGAATATATATATATATATATATTCACTTAAAAATCCATAGGTTTCAGCCACGTTATAGTTAGGAATTAGCATTTAAAAAAACCTTAGAAATCCACTGAAAAAACGATAGGTTTCACCTATGTTATAGTTAGCTGGACATTTCTCTCATACAAAACCATTGAAATTCACCCGTTATAGTTAGTTCAGCTAAATATAACTCGCGCGCCCGCAATGCACTGCTGATGATGTCACATATTACATCAATCATCACATGGTCAGTGACACCCACTTCCTTTACAAAGAAATGGAAAGTTTGCATCTCTGCAACCTCTCTAATTATTCACCTTAGTCATCTTCCACTCAATCAATACAACAACCACAAATACACACACCTACTTGCTACCATTCTTGCCTAAGCTTATGAATTATTCTTCTTTAATTCAAATTCAAAGTGCCGGCCCTTTATTCAGCCTTCTTGGTAACTACTACCCATGAATAGCAGTGGGTAATTTGCACACTTCCGTCCTTTCTTGCGTCTTTTCTATCACACACTGCGGCAGGTTTACAAGCCCCTTGCGCCACTTTTGCATCATTTTTCCCACAACCTTGTAAATCTGCCCAACTGTGTGTACTTTATGCACTAATGTTTCTTCCTTATTTGTTGTACTAGTTTCTCTTGCTCCCACTGTGGAATCCAACATCCTATCTGTGTAATGACCTGGAAATCCAAAGATCTACTTCACTGACAATGCAGTGGGTAGTTTGCATCTCTCCAACCTTTCTTATTTTTCACGTTTTTCATCTTCCACTCAATCTACACATCATCCACACATACACACATCTAATTGCTGCATTCCTTAGCTGTGATTATCAACTATTCTTCTATTTTATATTCATCTTCAAAGTGCAAGCCCTTTATCGAGCCTTTTTGTTGTAACTACTGTTCCAGAAATACTGCTCATACACAGAACTGTGCATAAAGACTTAGGACCACAGTGAATTACGGTGTTCCAAAACCCACCTTACTACACAAACCCCCTACCAAACTAGCAATCAGTGACTCATTGGTGTTTCGCCCTAGAGCAAAAACACCAATGACTAGTCAACCCAGAACATGCAACTTAGATTACATGAAGTAAAGTGGATAACAAAAACACTCTTTCAATATAGTCTTACACCAGTCCAAAACAAGATGTAAATAAAGACACGTGCAACTTTGAAATGTTTATTTCTAACGCCATAATCTCATGCACAGTACCTTAGAAAATACAACCACACATATTATCAGAAACAAGGTTGTCAGCATTGTTACTATTCTATGAAATACAAACGGAAAAAGCATCCTATAATGCTAAAGGTAAACAAATTTAAAATATACCTACATTTCACCCTCCCTACCTAGCAGATTAGTTTATAACTACAGCAAGTCTCATAGGATTACATGGGCAGACCCATACCTTTGGTACTCAGCAGTAGTCGATCACATTCAGTGCTCCACAAACTGTTAAGATACAAATGTTCTCCAACTGTTTGTAACTTTGCCTCCACAATGGATTATGACACGCGCAAGTATCAGAGGTGGCCACAGCTCCATATGTATTATGGCTCAAACGTGCGAGGATCATTCTGAATAACAGACACAGTATTCAAGATAACCTTGATATTCCATGCTCTCACTATACACACTAATCTAGCGAGGCAGTTTACAAATCTAGCATACCAAATTATTCTCATATAAAGCAAAATACTCAGCCTTCTCTAAACAATATCACAAGTACGTGTTGTGTGCAAAGCAGAGCAGGAAAGCAAAAATAGCATATAAGCTTCTAATAAACGCATGCTAACTTAACAGGGTGTGAGTGCAACGCTCATCCCCACGGCACCCTTTCTTGATCAAAGCACATGATATAAATGTGGGCGAATTAGAAACGCAGAGTCCAAACCTAAAAAGCAGAGTCAAGTTCACATTTCCAAAAAAAAGTTATTCGCTCTTAGATAGAAAGCAGAAGCTAAATGATAAAGAATACATAGAAAAATCAGAGTCTTAATCCAACAGCGTGTAAGCACAGTATGTAGCAACAGCCTCCAACAGGAAGTCATTGTTCTCATCTGAAAACATTTCAGCCATCCAATTCAATAGTGGGAATGAACATACATGTTCTTCAACGACCGGAGTCTCTATCACCGTCGGAGGAAAACTCGGGTCATCTTCAATGTACCTACATGCCAAGAACTCAAGCGCCGCTGCAAAAACATTCCAACGTCCCATTATTACATGTGTCACTGCTAAGGCCATAATCCCGCCGCCAGAACAGAGCACGTCATGAACCAGTAAGGGGCTCATCAGCTGGTCATAGTCCGCGTTGGGAGACACCATACTGCAGAGACACAAATCCAGGGCCCAGTCAAAATCACATCTCAGGCAATGGAAGACAGGTTGAACGCATGTGAAAAAGGAGAATCAAAATGATAATCCATAAACTGCACTCAACGTAGCAAGAGGCAGGGCTCCATAGTAACTAATCATTCGGTTGTGAAGCAGCAACAGCCGGAACATATTACCGTCTGCTGCAGGATGTGCATCCATATTTATGTAAACAAATTAATAAAAGCACACCAGCAACTAATGCAAGTATTAGGCGCAAACCACCAAAGATACTGGAAAAAATCAAATGAAAAAATCCCAAAAAGACACCAAATATACTTTCTACAGAAGTCACAAGGCCACTGCTTCTAACTTTAAAAAAGTAAGGTAACCCCGTAGTCAAGGACACATTAAAGATACTCTGAAATAACTCCACAAAATTCAAGAGCACGTCTGTATTTAATAAAGCATGCACTTCTGTGCGAGTGTTTGCTACATGAAGGACAAATGTTTCTGTACCAGATATAAGAGCGACCTCTTTTTAAGACAATAGCGCTCATATACGACACATTTGGTTGACTCTGCTTTCAAGGTCGAAATCGACAGCCAGATGGAAACATCCAGCTTCCAATTCAGAGGAGTTAACACAACTTTTTTTTAATCAAACCACACGTTTAGTTACCGTAATCATGTAAAAGATTCCTGCTAACATTGCACAACAATCTCCATTATTTCAAAGTAAATAACTCCCGTTTCCAGTACAGTGAACGTTGTTATGATAGCAGGTGTCGGACTACCTTTCAAAACTCAGTTCAAATTAGCCGCATCTTGTTTACAAGAGCCATGCAATTGTATGTATCTACAAAGGAAGTAGTGATCTGGTACTATTGTGCAATCCTTGCCATTCACATAGACTTCTTTTACCTCCCTCAGACACCTATATGTAAATGGTAATAACCAAGCTTCATGCAGATAAGCGCTCCCTAAACATCGATATCGGCCTATAGCATAGTATTTCATGCAAACCTCAAACTTAACCAGGTTAAAAAATAACGTTATGATACTGTGGATAAGCCACACACCTGACTTGGATCTCCAATGAGTCAGCACTTCTAACCATTCTCAGAGCGCGCCCTGTGCTCTGATTTGACAGTGAGAGAGTGATCGCACCATAGTTTGTACTGCTAATCATTCTCAGCATACGCTACGAATACCCTTTGACGTTACTAAGCATGGGTGTAAAATCCATTCCGCTCGCGGATTTTGTGGATTTTTGGCAAATTCGCAATCCGCGAACTCTCGCGAACTTGCCGAAAATTCGTAAATCCGTGCGAAGCGGATTTTTTGCTTGGTCGCACTTGCCAACTAGAATACTATACAATTTTGTGGGAGTAAACACTTGCGAACACGTAGATGCGGCGGGCAGCGACAATCTCGCAATTGTGAGATTGCAAAATTTACAATTTTGCACAAGAAATCCACCAGTAGGCAGCATAAACCTTGAAAATTATGATTTTTATCAGAATAACTCCTCAGGTTGACATTTGCCTGCACTTTTTTTTTGCAAGGAGTCCATTTTGGGGGAAGGGGGTGGGAGGAAGGAAGCGCCCCACAGTCTCCAACTTCCTGTTCCTGTCCAGCAGGCTCCTCCCAGTGCTTTCTTCATGTGCTGGTCACTTAGATTTGGATCTTGACCTGGAAGGATTACTTTTTGTGGATGCTGCTGGATATTTGGATTTTTGCAAAACTGAAAGCACTCAGCAGGTGCAAAAGTTCAATCTTATCATTAGTAACCATTCCCTGTAGTCCCTGGAAGGATTACTTTTTGTGGATGCTGCTGGATATTTGGATTTTTGCAAAACTGAAAGCACTCAGCAGGTGCAAAAGTTCAATCTTATCATTAGTAACCATTCCCTGTAGTGCTTCCTGAGGGGCCCCTTCAGAGTTCACTTGCCTACTTGCAACTATTCTATGACCCTGCTCTGACCCTCACAGCAGGCTCAGAGAATAGCTACAAGTATACAACAAAATAAATGCATAATCTTAATAATGTTTTTTTGCTGACCAACACGTGTTGTAATGCCTGTGCCTTACGTCTTTCAAATTACTTTCTAGCTATACGTGTGACCAAGTCTGATAAGATCGGAGACCAAGGACAAACACCGTGGTATCTGTGGGCCGAAATCTCATCAATCACAGAGAAAATATGCACAGGGTCAAATGAAAGTAACAGGTATAATAAAAATAACGGAGAAAAATTACTAAAATGGCTGTTGGACGGAGTATGTAATCAACGTTTGGCGCCTCGACACTACATTTCAAATAAATATACATACAATATGTTTATTAATATATTACAAAAGTATAGCACCGGATGACACACATGACCCGGGAAAAGAAAGCGGAAAATGTAATACCTAAAATCAGGAGAGGTTTGCTTGGCGAACTTGAAGAAAAAGAAAAAAAAGTGCAACTGATGCAGGAAAAAAACTCGGAAAGTTTTACACACTGTCATAGAAATATAGCTCTAAAAATGTACCCCGTAATTTGACCCCCCGGGACCTTTTCCACCGCATACAAGTACTGCACGAGTACCCCGCCATTTTTTATTTTATTAAAAATAAAAATTGAGCCTAAAGATCCATGTACCATCCCCCTGACCACGACTATAGGGTCAGAATGTTTCTACCCTACCCCCTTTCCTTATTTCTCAACTTTGTTTTACTGTTTTCTTGTGACTTGGCTCTCGCTACAAACAAGATGGCTGCCAACATTTCCTGTTTTGGAGTATTGACAACCAATCAGCATGCAGCTCTTGCTCGTAATTGTATGTGTTTCCATACGCGTACGCCGCGATTTTCTTTTTAAAAAATAAAAAATAAAAAATAGAGCCTAAACATCCATGTACGACCCCCTGAGCAAGCCTAGAGGGTCAGAATATTTGTAGCCTACCCCCTTCCCTTATTTCAAAACTTTGCTTTACTGTTTTCTTGTGACTCTGTTCTAGAGAGGCACAAGATGGACGCAAACACTTCCTGGTTTCGAGTGTTGACAGACAGATCACAGCCAATCAGCATGCAGCTCGCGCTCGTAATTGAAGAAATTTCCGTACGCGAACTCCGTCTCTAGATATCGCTATGATTTTACGTGCAATTTTCTCAGAAACTACTGAACGGATTTACACCATTTAACAAAAAGCACAATCTGCTAACAGAACTCTACCTCTCTGCCGAATTTCGTGTAATTCCATTCAGCCGTTCGGGCTGTAGCCCTTGCTAGAGGTCCCTATGGAAAATTGCATGGGGAAAACACATTTTGGGACCCCCTTTTTTCTCGGCCCCCACTTAACGAATCAGGGAAGGAGCGGAACCGAGCAGGCAATTTTCTTGGAGAAATTCACGAAGATTCGTCCACCGGCGCCAAAGTTATCCCAAATAGAATGTTGTGGATTTCCAATGGAAACTAGGTCCTAACTATAACTACCTACTGGCGACCGCCAGTAGGTAATATATATGTATATATATATATATATATATGTGTGTGTGGGTGTGTGTATTTGTATCACACACAATACAGTAGTAGCTGAAAGAAATGTGGGCACTCCAGGACTTTTTTACCCTTGGGACATCTTGCTTCTGCCGGAAGATCCACAGGAGGCAGGAAGGACATTTTTGCCCTTGGGACATTTTGCTTCCATAGGAGGATCTATCTAGCTGCCTAGAACATGAGGAAATTTTACAAGCAACCATTACAGAACCCTAAAATTTAGTCCCCTGTCATGTGTCAAATTTAAAAAAGATATAAGGAGACAGAGTAGGGATACCCTGCCCCCTTATGCTGTGTTGGAGATCCTTGAGGGCCCCTCACCCCCTGGAAATTAAGAAACTGGAAGATGAGATCCCCAGGGCCCATGGTGGGCAAGGAGGGTTGCTGCACACCCTTCTAAGGGGCGTTAAGCATGAAGCCACACACAAGGAGTCAAATAATGTTTATATTTGGTTAGGTTTCCATCAAATGTAAACAGATACCTGAGTTTTGTTTAGTGATTGGTGTGAACAGCAGCATTTCTTGCTGGCCAAATCCTTGTGCATCTCTCCTGTGGTAGTTGTTGAAATCTCAAGAGATTTCTGAAAGTATCTGCGGCCATATTAGGTGCAATAGTATTTAAACTGCACCCAAAGCACTCCACATGCTTTGCCTTGAGAACTTGGGAAGCATCCACCACCACTTACTTTGCTAACTTCTGGTTCTTTGATCACCACGCTCTTACCCCTGGGATCTTCAGTCATAGAGACATCACTCTGAGAAAGAAAGACTCTACGTTAGTGCTCTCCAACTCTTCATGATAACATTAAATGTGCAGAACTGTTATGTTGCTTCAGAAACAAGAGTGCAAGGATTACTTCGATCAACGGAGAGGAAGACTCCGAGCAATTGGTGTCATGACAACACCACAAGAACTATGTGAGGATTAGCATGTTGGTATTGATGTAAGTGTATATGCTTGAATAAGCAAAAGCAAATATAAATGGGCACTGTTTGAGAGTCTTTTGGAGGGCCAAACTTGCATATTAAAATTGTATGTTTTTTCTGGATAACTGCACACATTCACCTCTAAATACCCAGAGGAATGAGAAGGCTCAGTAAATCAATCTGACTCTTTAACAACAAGGGTGCCAAGATTGCAGGTATACATTCATATGTGTTTTGACTGAACAGAACGGGAGAGGGGAAATGTTAGGGTGTCATTCATGGCATTAAGTATTAAAGCCTTATTGTCTTACAAGGCTCGACCACCAGAAACAGAATATGGAAAGAAAACACAAGCCCCTTCTCCCTAGGCTTGATCCATTTATCTGGCAGCAATACCTCTTCTCTAGAAGGACAGGTAGAGTATAGAGGAGGTGGGTTCATATTGTCTCTGTGACACCGCTGTGTAAGTCCTTATGTATCATTAAGTCTAAAAACATTTGCTTTTTGTGAATTTTTTAAATATACGTTTGATTACAACATTTGGAGACAGATGATAGATCTGTCATATATCTTAATATGCTCACCCCTTGATAAAGGCAATAGGGATCATTTTTATAGTATGGTGTTGCCAAAGGACGGTTGGCTCCTAGCAGGCCATGACCTGTCAACCCCATGCTGCACACATGGGTTTGGCTGTGTGAAGGAGGGCTTGCCGCAGGGCCTGCGACCAACGCCCTTCTGCACATGGCATTAGGCTGTGGTCACCCGCATAATGATTGGCTGGTGGTTGGTTTTACGCTTGGCAACAAAATGTTACTTTATGTTAAAAACACCCTAAAAATTCACTGAAAACACAAAAGTTAAAGTGATGTTTTAGTTAGGTGAAACTACCAATGACAAATCAATGTTTTAAACAAAAACACTGAAATTCACCGGATATAGTTATATCCAATAACTATCACTCCTGCCCTCATCATGCACTTCTAATGACCCCACGTTTTGCATCACTCATGACATCTTCTATGAGATCATTGATAACATCACTGCAACATTTGAAGCATCATCAATGTTGATAAGACTGTGCATGGTAAAGGCTCTACTAACAAGTACCTTATGGCATGAATTAAGCTGGATTTTCTAACAATGTCACGGAGGTAAGGAAGGACAGAGTGATTCCAGAGGCAACACTTAGCAAGGAGACAAGGCAAGATAACACTAGGCTACTCAAAGTATAATTGAGTCTACTAAATAACACTGGACAGAAGATAGAAAAGGTAACGCATGCACAGGTATGTGAGCAAGAGCCCGACCTGGTGGATTAGTGGACAATTCGTCCCCTGTAGTGACCTGTGTTTGACCTTGTGATCACGGGTTTAAATCCTAGCTGGTTCACTCAGCCATTTATTAGTTGGAGGTCGATAAAATGAGTACCAATTGGGTAATAATAAACATCTGTTATTATGCACCAAGATACCCATTGTGGTGAAAGTATGCTTTACAAATATACAAGTTAAGTTATAAGCGGTCTCTTGGTAACTTAAGGTAAGCTCTTTGGACTGCCACCAGAAGACTGCTCTTAAAAACAGTCATACAGTGGAGTCATGGTGGAACCTGCTGTGGAGATTCTGTTGTACTCAGTGCAATGTGGACCGAGACTGACTACAACACTGAGACTGACCTGGGTACAAAAAGCAGAAGTCTTGTTCTTACCTGATAGGAACATGGACCAAGCCAGCGATCACACAGTAAAAGTTTAGGAACAGCAACAGACAGTGGAATCTACTTTGGAACGAAATAACCAAAATACAGGACAGAGATGACAGCAATCAGACATTGCAAAAAAAAATAACAAAAAGTCACGAATCGAGCTTCAGAAATCAAGAAGAAGAATACAGGAATCAAGGGCAGGCTTTATCCAACAGGCACTGTAAAAAGTAATGCACTGTTGGTACAGTGAAATTGGAACTAGGATTCAGAGCAATGGACTTGCGGTTGCACCCAAAAGGCACTGGGACAAGTATTGCCCCATTGGTGCAGGGAAACTGGAACTAGGATTCAGAACAAGGAATTCAAGAATGAACCCAACAGTCACAAGAACAAGGGAAGTACCATAGTTTATCAGTGGTTGATAAGTAAACCCTGAAATGAAATGTTGAGTGGCTCTTATTTCTGGTAGGATTTCAATACTGAACTTCAGCACATGTATTCATAATGACAGCAGGGTCACAGGAGTACCACCACCCGTTGGCAGGATCACAGGATCCTGACAAACCACTGATGTCACTTTGTTGCAGTGATAGAACGCTCACCATGTTAAGTTCAGGCTTTCAGCTTTGAACTCAGTCACTTTTTTGTGTCTCAGTTGTGGCCAGTGATGCAGAGTTTGAATCGCTAGTCAGAAGACCAGACACCTTTACAAAGAGGTCATCTGAGGCAGTTTTCAGCACAACAATAAACTACGAATGGGATCAAACTTCTAGTCTCTGTCTTCTAGAGGTAGAAAAAAAGTACAAATTTCCACTTTTTCTCTAACTCTATGGATGTTTTTTCTGGTCCCTCCTGCAGTACGCAGGTTCTCGGACAGGCTTGTAGTAATCAGGTTTTGCTCCAGCAGGATCCAGTACCCAATAGTCATTTGGGCCTTGTTGGATCAGCCAGGAGTCTTTCTGCATTTTTGTCCTGGTGCATGTAAAGAGGATGCCAACCTCTTGCCACTTGTAGAGAATATGAGTGTCTGGGTGATAGTGGGAATCAGGAGACCTAGGGTCTTTTTTCTTCCAACATTTAGGCAGTCTTCAATTTCAAGGATGTTGGCTTACAAGGTCCAGGAATGATACGAGGATGTGGCGGTAAGGCAGCAATCTTATCCCGTACTCTAGCAAGTGACGAAGAATTCCTATACCCAACCCTAACTATTTAATCATAATAACTCAACCTCATTTTTCAGCACTTCCATCTTTGGTTTACTGCAAAGGATCTTAGAATCACACAATCCAAGATGGATTTCTTTTTCCTCCAGCGGTGCAGTGCTGATCCTTTGTTAGCCCCTTTTCTGTTCAAATGAGATGCCCTCCCCTCTCTTAGGGTGCAAAATAGTTTATGATGATCCTGGAAAGAGTGAGAGCAGTTCTTACAAGACCCATTTGGCAACAATTAACTGGTATGACTTTACTTTGTGTCCCTGTCCCACTTCCAGATGTTTAAACCTTGTTAAGGGGTCAGATATTGACATTACTACTACCTTCATGGGGCCTAAGTTCCTTTGGAGGCAGTGGTCATTCACTCACAGCCATAAATGTGTACTGGGCTTCTGAAGCAGAACTGATTTTAAACTTGGTTTCAATCAGACAGAAAAAATTGCACATTAAAACATAAAAAAAGGTTAGTTTTCCACTTAACCTATCAAAAGTTTGACCATAAGGAATGATTTGGGGCTCATTTTTACAGGGATCGTCTGTTAGAGACCTCCTGGGGCTTTTAGTGTTCAGCAGCAACAATCACTGTTAGATACCCTCACTAATATGGCAGCCACTCACCACAAATTAGTAATTTTGGGGGACTGTAATTTGTGGTTAAATCGTTCTCTTGACTCTGGTTTATTTCAAATTACTTCACTCATGCAAAGGTCTTGGCCTTTTTCAGCAGGTCTCTGAGGCCACTCATAAGGCTGGGCATCTCCTTGATTTAATTTTCTCGGAACCCCATATCCTGCACATTGGCGAAATTCTGCCTATGGATTCATTGATTATATTTTTTGTTAAACTTAAGACCCCTCAGACTCAGGTTTCGCGTCCTACGACGGAATATCTATGCAGAGATTGGAAGGCTCTCACACGGCTGAGGATTTCTGACTCTGTGTTCAAAGTCGGAGACTGTTTCTCTTTAGACAAGCAAGCTGAGGAGAATTATACCTCACTGTGTCTAAAGATCACCTCGGCTTAGGATTCTTGTGCCCCCCTGAAAAAACACAGTTGTAAGGGCAGAATCTCTGCCCCTTGGTTTAACGATACACTAAAAATTCTGAAATTAGCGTGTAAACAGGCTGAGAGGAGATTGAGGTGTGGCTACAAGGAGACAGATAGGCTGTTATTGAAACTCAAAATCTTGGATTATAAGAATGAGATTAGAAGGTCTAAAGCTGACTATTTCTCTTCCTTAATTTGTAATGCCTCTAACAGCTCTAGAAGCATTTTTGATATTCTTAATAGTCTCACTAGCCCTGACTGCTCTAAGAATGCAATATCTACCCCTCAAGAACTCTGTGAGAACCTGGCTAGGTTCTTCAGAGAAAAGATCCAGCTGATTATTGATGACCTTGAGGGTGGCCAGCAAGCAGTTGGGAATACTGTCTCTGAGGCTAGGACTTTTCTTGCCCCTGTGGGGAGTGTTTTGGAGGGTGTGGATAATGGCCCCATTTATCAGATCGCTGAACAACTATCTGAGTTCCTGCCTTTAAAAGCGGAGGACTTCAGCAGACTGGCACAGGGTATCTCCTCTGGCTCACCCCTGGACCCGGTTGCACACAAGGTTTGGAAGGAGTTTGAGGAAGAATTGTTGCCTACTCTTCACCTGATCTGTAACCAGTCGTTAATTAGTGGTATAGTCCCCTCCCAATGGAAGAAAGTCTTGGTGTCCCCTTGTTGAAGAAGCCATCCCTTGATCCTGAGTGTTCAAAAAACTATATGCCTATTTCCTTGCTGCCGTTCCCTGCTAAAATTGTGGAACGTGTGGTTAGTATCACCCTTTCTACGCACCTGGAACAACAAAAACTGCTGGAGGAGGTGCAATTTGGATTTCGGCCGGCTCACGGGACTGAGACGGCCCTGGTGACCGTTATGGATATGAGCTTCAAAGGCGGGCAGACAGGGGACAGACAGCAGCACTGATCCTGCTCGACCTGTTGCCACCTTTGATTTGGTCAATCATGAAATCCTGTTGAGAAGATTGAGCGAGGCCGTGGTGAGAGGCTGCACCTTACGTTGGTTTCAATCTTTTCTGCAGGATAGACAGCAGGCGGTGTCCCTCCCCCACTTTCAATCTGCCTTCTCCAGCGTGCTGCACTGTGTTCCTCAGGGCTCGGCAATTATCCATATTTTATTCAACATTTACTTAAAACCTCTGATTGTGGTCATCAAAACACATAATATCAACATCATAAATTATGCGGATGACACACAGCTGATCCTCTCCTTTGAGGGAGAGGACTCGACACCAGTGGAGGTGTTTCATAACTGCTTGCGGGACACGGCCCGATGGCTACAAGAAAGACGGAGGTGCTCTTTTTCGCCGCAAACAGGTTACCTCATTCCCTTCCCTGAAATTTCTGGCCCTCTGGAACTTCGACTGAAGTTTGGCCGGTGAAAACTGTCCGTAATCTGAGCATCGTGCTTGACAACAGGCTTACTATGGAAGCTCAGGTCACTAAAACGACAGTATGCTGTTTTGCGATCATCAGGTCCCTTCGGAAAATGTTTCCGTTATTACCTTCTCAGACGCATGCACAAGTCGCATGATGTACGTTTCTCAGTAGGCTTGACTACTGTAACGCCCTTCTGCTTGACTCCCCTAATTTCCTGCTGGACAGATTACAAAGGATCCAGTCAGCAGCAGCCAAGTGAGTCGTAGGGCTGCCTAGAAGATCTTTCGCGTCTGCAGCTCTGGCAAAAATTCACTGGCTCCTTTTGAGACAGAGAGTGTAATTTAAATCTCTCTGCCTTGTTTTTAAAGCCCTTCATGGGATAGGGCCTGTGCTGAAGCGAAAAAAAATGTGCCTGGTACACCCCAACAAGATTGCTCCACTCCTCATCGGTGAGACTGGTGAAGGTACCAAGGTTTAGGAAAGCTAGGTCAGGGGGTAGCTCTTTTGGGGTGGCAGCGGCCAAACTGTGAAATAGACTCTCTTGGGAGATCGGACAAATTAGGGAGCTCCTTCCATTCAGAAACAATATAAAAACTTGGCTGTTCCCCAAGACCTAGATGCCTGACCATGTCTTTGACACTTCCTCCTTCCTTTTTTGAGCCGCCAGTGCCAGGATGCCTTCAAGGTGACAGTGCGCTTTATAAGCTGAATAAGTAAATAAATAAAAGTCCACTTTCCCTAATAACTTATATTTATGAAATAAGCAATGCATATTTTTGTCTTTGCAGAAATAGGAAATACGTACTTTCATCCAATTTTGGCCCATTTACGTAAACCGTGAAAACAGCTTTTGGATCGTTTACTGAGTACGCTACTCCCATTAATAGTATGCCTCATTTTTATATAACAGGCACCCAGCACTGTGTGCTTATAAGGTACATTTTATGGGTGAGACTGATTTAATATAAAAACAGGTTGTCTTACATGGCAAAGGCACTTCTCTTAGCCAAGCGTCTCTACATTGATTTTAAACTGCATCCCACCAAGAGCACAATGGCGCTCCTGGTGGCCAATGACCATACATTTTTGTCATACATGTAAGTGATGTCAATACACACCGCAGTATATATATGGGGCCTCATTTATGAGCCCTTGCGTCACTTTTACGCCGCCGGTGCGTCACTTTTTGTGACGCACCAGTGGCGTAAATAATGCGCCTTGTTGCGCCATATTTACAAAGTGACGCATCTAGGTAGATGCGTCACTTTCTAAACCCCTGCGCCACATTATACTTGCGCCAGGTATAATGTATGCAAGGGAGGCGTATTGACTTAAGGAAGGGTCGTCGAAGTGACGCAGTGAAATCTATGAGATTTCACTGCGTCACTTCTAGGACACCGTTGCGTCAAAATCTTGCGCCTGCCTCACAGCAGGCGTAAGACTGACGCAACCCTTTCACATGGGGCTTGCCCCATGTGAAAGGAAGCATTGCTGGAGTTGCATCACTTTTGTGACACACTCCAGCAATGCGTCACTTTTGCGCTTACAGATACGTCAGAAATACTGACGTATCTGTAACTCCTTGCGACATGATGCGTCATACATTAAATATGACGCATCAGGTATGTCGCAAGGAGTGCGCACTGAGAAGTCACGCATCGCTGCTTTCACGCAGCAATGCGTCATTTCTCATAAATGAGGCCCATGGCATTTTATTTCCTCGCCACTTGTGCAATTCCTGCACCATTTACAATGGCCGTACTGGAAAGTCAAATGTACCAATTTAGTGAAGTCAATTTCAAAGTGCCTGTTTTCCGGCGAAAGCACAGACACTATAGTGCTGATTAGGACTTGCAGAGTGCACCGCGTCCTAATTCAGTAAAATATGACCCAAAAAAATGGAGACCAAGGCAAAAATGAAATAATGTCTTTATTACTATTTGAAATTGTAATCAGATTGCATTTTACCTATACACCACAGTACAGATGCAATGCAATTCCTATCAACTGTGAATAGTATTATAGTTAAATAGATAATGCACACATGTATTATTGTGTGTATTGTGTGAAAACTTGTATTCGTGTAAAAAGAGGCAAGTTGAATGGACTTGCCGATGCTTAGCTTTCTATTCAACTGGGACACTTTAGTGTGTTTGTTATTCAAACTGTACATATCCTCCTAAGAACAGAACCGCATAAGTCTAAAAAATATTTCAGTTTCTGCTTTTTTGCTGCTTGATGGGTGAAGGTAATTGTTTTTACCAGTCAGTTTCCCTTCTCTGTGTGCGTATTAGCTCCTGCCATAAGATTCATATAGGGTCATCATTTTAAGCCCTTGCTGTCAAAAAGAAATAATAAAAAACCCACACGTGTTTGCCAGTTGATATATCCGTTTTGAAATACTCCTCGATGCAGTTGTCAAGAAATATTTGCAGGGACAGTTAACAGTTCTCAGAAACTGATAAAGAGGACAAAAAAATCGGAATGGGGGTTTTGACACTAACATGTCTTGAAGATGGTCTGCGTAATCTATGTGAAAAGCTTCCATAAAAGGATTCATGCGTTTGTTCCATTGTATTTTATGGAAAGCATGTGAAGATTGTGGTTTATCGTTGTTCGATTTCAAAAATGCATGTTTCTCTATGTTTTATAATACAGACCCGAATGGCAAATTAAGGGGCATATTTATTGGGATTTGGTGCAGGGCAGCGTAGCAAGTCAAGTTGCTACACTGCCCTGCATCAAAGTGAAAGGCCAAGAAAGCGCTGCATATGTGGCATATGTCACATTCATGTCCTTTCCCCCTGCACTGGTGCAGTTTCGGTAGCCTAGGGCCAATGCAGGCATCTTTGCATCGGGGTGCAAGGGTGCCCCATGGTGCAAGGGTGCCTGTGTTGCATGCAGGATTGTTTTTGTGCAGAACGGGACACTTTCCTGCAACAATCCTGGGAGGCCTTCCCTCTTTCTATGTGTACTTTTCAGAATGCAGCACACATAGAAAAAGGAAAAAACAAGGAGAAATAACTTGCGCTTCCACTGGGGAGGCGTAACGATTTGGAACATACCCACATCTGGGGAAGCATCAAAATCCTTGGCTGTTACAAGGTAACACCCCCTGAAACGTTTGTGGAATGCATCCTTAATGCAGTGTAAGGGAATGCAGCAATTTGAGCTACATTACCTTGCTCCATATCTATGAGGACATGGCATCACTTTGTGTGGTGTTAGGCACGGAAGACGCCAAGTTAAGGCACTAAAAGGAACAGTGTCATTTTTTTCAATAGTAGCATTGAGAGTGCTTCTTACTAGCTTACCTCTGGTTGGCTCCTTCCAGAATGTCGATGGACTCAGGGTACATTCGGGCCATCCCCATTCCTACCAGGCGTACCTTTGTGAGGCAGATATTGTCTTTCATTTTCTTCTATGTTCTATTTTTTGTTTCAATCAAAGTGACTAATTATCCAGGTGCTGATAAATGCCCCAGAACTCCTTTTGTGGTCGAGAAAGAGCGGAAACATGTTGACATATATGGTAAAATCCTCCCAGTCCTCTCATATTTTTAACCCTATCCCAGACGACATTTGAATAAAGTTTATCCAGCCCTCCTGAGATGTTTTTATCTGTTCCTCACTTGTGCTTTGCACTCTGCCCCTCACTTGCCTACTTAAAACTGCTTATTATTTTTCAAAACACCTCTGCTCCTCCTCTTTGGGGAGTGGTAGCCTACACTAGGTACCTCGCGGCCCGGATGTAAGGAGGGAACCCAATGATGAAGCATGTCATTTTTGGGTGACTGATGGTTCTCGTCCATTAAGAGCCACTCTTCTCGTGGAACACATATATAAGTCTGATCTTTTCTCAACATTAAAACGTTCACGATGTTTTGCAGTGAGCGGGAGGGCTGTGCTCTCTCTGTGATTATTCAGATGCATGGAGATGCATGGAGACCTGTGTCTTAGAATTGTACGTCTGCCTTAATTCAATAGCTGCAGTCAGTGTCAGCACTGAGGATGGTTACGTTTTAACGGAGTTAACCCATAAAACTACCTGACCTGGGTCATGATAACAGTACGTTCAGAAAAGGGTCATGGTAGTTCTTTCAAATTACATATAAATTGGTTTCTTCTATTCCTATAGGTCTGATGGTCTGTGTTAGTCTACGTTTCGACCCCTGTTGGTAGGAGGGTGGTTTGATTTCTCAATGTGGGGTCTTCTTCAGGACAAGGTTGTGTGGGGAGCACCTGTAAACGGATGGAGCTGTCAATGAACGATCCTAATAGGCTTTGAATGGCTCTGTATTTTGCTGGACATTAGTCATCTGGGGTAATGAATCTCCTCCTGATGCGTGTTGCCAAACAGTCAACAGGACAAAGTCTCGCTCTCGTCTTTCTGTAAACTGTTTACAGAAAGACGAGAGCGAGGCTTTGTCCTGTTGACTGTTTAGCAACATGCATCCGGAGGAGATTCATTACCCCAGATGACTAATGTCATTGAAATCCCATGTACCTATGTGTAATGAATATGAGGGAACTATGGACCAATATTAGTCTGTAAAGTTTCTACTGTATATAAATGCAAATGTTTCTATGTCACTATACCATTACTCTGTCCCTCACTCATCCATTCACCCCCATTACCCATAAAACCTTCTTTCTCTTTATCACATTGCGAGCACTGTAAATAATACATACACTAAGAATATACCTAAGTGGCTATATTGAATTACATTAATGCTCTGAATTACAAGAGCATCTAATGAATATTTCTCTTACGGAATAAAAAATAAAAAATCTTCGTTTTTGTTGAATTGAATTGGAACTGTTTTGTGGTGATTCGTTTATCTTTACATGTTTTAATTTGAAAGAATTACCATGACCCTTTTCTGAAAGCACTGAGGATGGGACATCCCTTAACTGTTATTGCCCCACACTCACTTGAAAACAAATCCAGTACATGACGAACAGAACTTACAAAGTACTAGCAGTACATCCTTCCTAACGAAAATATAATTCTTAAGAGATGTCAGATATTAAATCTATTGACATTATTACCCTTAAATGAGGTCTCCAATGTAGACAAAGTTGAACAAATTGGCTAGATGTCACCGATTTATTCATCATGCTAATGCCAGATATAAAAGACACACCTTTGATTAAGCCTGATTTTGTCGATGGCTCATGTCAGAGAAATAATGAAGGCACCATAAGAGCAGGTTACACTGTCTGTACAATTCAAGAGGTTGTGGAAGCTGAATGGCTTTGAGGTGTTACCTCAGCACAAGTTGCAAAATTAATTGCTCTTATAAGAGCTTGTAGTCTGACAGCCCATTCAAGAGTGGCTTTGTTTACAGATAGTCAATATGACTTTGGTGTGATCTATGATTTTGAACAGTTATGGTCACAAAGAAGTTTCATGATCTCATTTGCCACAGCCATTAGAAATGGAGAACGTGTAAGGAAATTGCTTGAAGCCTTACACTTGCCCACCTAAGCTGCAGTTGTTAAATGTGCAGCTCACAGAAGTGGCAATAGATATGTTACATTATGAAACACATTTGCGGATGAAGTTTCTCAGTACATAGTTAACGGGGCTTATACAAATAAATCTGAAGAGGACACTGTTTTCTCAATGTTGTTGTCAGTAGCTGACACATGAGAAGAGCTCAAGAGATTACAGAAAGATGTTTGAGAAGTAGAACAACCTGCTTCCACACAATGTGCATGCTCCATAGAATCTTCAGATGGATCCCAACTAATACAAAAAGAACATCATTCAGGCACTTGTCACCAGCTGCTTCGACTATGGCAACCCCCTCTAAGCCGGCATCTCCAGCCATCTCCTCAGAAGACTCCAGACCGTACAAAACGGTGCAGCAATATTCATCCCAGAGCTCCCCAAATTAACCCACATTGCCCACCACCTCCGAGACCTCTGTTGGCTCCCCATACTGAAGTAATGCCAGTTAAAGATCCTCATGCATGCCTACAAAGCCCTCTAAGACCTTGGACCTTCCTACATCAACCATCTGCTGAACTTCCACCAACCCTTAAGACACCTTTGTACCGCTTCCCTTGTCCTCACGCCTGCACCCCACAGCTATTGCAGCAGCAGCCACTCCTTCTTCTACATCACTGCCAAGACCTAGAATTACCTGCCCCTCCAGCTCCACACAGCCTCCATGCTGGCAGACTTCACAAAGAGACTCAACACCTGGTTCTTCGATGGAGACACAGCACCCAGATAGCCCTAGGAGTGACATCAATGTGCCTTACAAAAACTGTTTGATTGATTGATTGAGAACAACAGAGTTGGATCAGAGCGGAATGTGGGAAGAATGCATGTCACATTTGGATATCAGCCGATGGAAGTCCAGTGTTGCAATACAATTTAGAATTTCCCATGACACGAAATGTCCATGGCCCAACACATCTAAGGAGAGATGCAATTAGTTTACCCCTACATTTAGGATGCTGCAAAAGAAGTGCTCCATCACTGCGTGACATATCAACAGATGAACGTTGGGAAAATAACACCAGTAATGTTAAGCCATGTAGAACGATCAAGTAGTCTCTTTATGAGGAAGTTAATAGAACTTATTGAGCTGCCTGTTTGCAATGAGCTAAGATAGATCCTGGTTATAGTGTGCATTTTCTCTCGATAGATGGAAGCCTGCTCAGCACAGGAAAATTATAGTTTCACTGTATCAAAACTGCTGTTACAAGAGTTCATACCTAGGAACAGATTACCAGTTTCTTTGGTGCCAGATCGCCTGACTCATTTCAGCAATGAGGTCTTAAAAATGATTTGTGCAGCTTTTCCAAATCCATTTATGCACACCAATTTCAACGAATATGTTTGTTTTTAAATATAATTTGTTTTGGTTTGGCTACCTTCAAAGTACGACATTTTCCGTTTTGCTCTTCCTCCAGACAGCAGTGTATCACAGCAGGACAGCCTCCAAACCTGATAGGGCACAGGACAGGTCCAGTGAGTGGGGTTCACACCTGGAGGGCAGTCTTAATGGGAAATTCTAATTAAAAGACTCATTCAGTACTCTATCTGGGAATCTTTTCATCCACATTTCCTTGCTGAGATGTTTACATTCTTCTTTGACTGGTGACCTCCTTTATAATCCAAGATTAATTTAGAAGTTACTGGAAGATCCTGGCTCTTCCTTCCTCCAGTGTGAGCCTCACCCATTTTTTTAGGAATGCAAACATACACTAATCTGACAGGCGTGTTCATCCACCTCTGCATGTTCCACAAGCAGGCCAATAAGTCTTATAATATGTGAACCAGAGACCCTTGTGCACTTTAACATTAGCGGATACTCATGCATCTTTAGTGCTGCACACAAACAAGTATGTAGGCCTTCGTATAATCAACTACTCCTGGGCACATAAACATTTTAGCCAAATGCACTTATACATGTATGTACTGTCTATATGCACTTAAGGAGGATCTGTCTCAAGTGTCCATCAACACAATGCACACAAACATGCAGGTAGTGGTTGGACCACATCTGTCTTAATGTAAACAAAGGTTGAGCTGATCACACAGCAGTGGAATTTAACTATCTAAGGGCCAGATGTAGGTAAAACTTATTTACCGATTCTTAATTACCGAATTTTACCGATTCGGTAATTAAGAATCGGTAAATAAGAGGTGGGGGTATGTAGGAACATCCAGATGTTCCATTTACCGAATCGTTAAGAATCGGTATTTACCGATTCGGTAAATACCGACCGGTAATGCTCCATTCATTCCTATGGGCTTTGAAGCCCATAGGAATGAATGGGGCATTACCGGTCGGTATTTACCGATTCGGTAAATACCGATTTTGACAAGGGTGCAGGGGGTGTCACTTTGACACCCTCTAGCACCCCCACAAAAGGTTCAGGGGCCATATGGCAGGCATACCTGCCCTAAGGGCAGGTCTGCCTGTCATATGGCACAGGTGTGCATGCACACATGTGCATGCACACCTGAATCGGTATTTTAACATCAAATACAATTTGATGGTAAAATACCGATTTTGTAGGCCTTGTGGGACTCAGAAGAGTCCCACCTACATATCAATTTTACCGATTCTGTAAATATACCGGTCGGTAAATTTACCGACCGGTATATTTACCGAATCGGTAAAATTACCGATTTTCCCTGTTTACCTGCCCCTACATATCAAATGCCAAATACCGGTCGGTAACGGCCGAATTCGGCCGTTACCGACCGGTAAAACCCTACCTACATCTGGCCCTAAGAGTGGTCCTGGAGTTACCACTCCCATGACACAGGTAAGGATTTCTGCCCCTACCTGTTGATAACTTACAAATATAATGGTATGCTGCTAGCAAAACACCTGTGCTGCTCATCTCATGGAAAGGGCAGTAGCCCCGACCAATATGAGTGTAGGGCTAGGTGCTCATCTTCCAATCTAACCATACAACAATATAGAAGCTTGGCATAGGATCATGCTACACACAAATGATTTTGCTTACTTGGAACAATTTCTAACCAGCTATATCGATATTTCCAGAGGTGTGCCTTGTTTGGATAGGTTTCTAAACAAAGATCTGCATATTCCCACAGTTGTGCCTTTTCAGTTCCAACAGTCACCTTGCCTTCTGAATTCATTTCAGTTTTACATAATTAGTTTCTATTGTCAATAATGTGTGTAGTAAAATTACCATAGACACTTTTATTAAATTAATAATTATGTCATTAATAGCTTTAACTTTCAACCTGGGGCTCTACTCCACTTCATTGTGTTTGTATGAACAAGTGGTGTTGACAAGGCACATTTCACTGTTGTGTCTTTAAAAATTCATACTATAACAATTCTATTATTTCAATGTATTTATTGTCTGAGGAGGTAATTAATACAGGCAGCAAAGTCAATCAAAAACAACTCATCAGTAATTTACATAATATTAGACCATCAAGATAATAAAAGCAATCATAGTGAGAATACACTATATTATGTTCAATACTTTCTTTTTCTTCACCCAGAGATAGCTATGAGTGAAATAACGATATTAACATGTGGTTAGCTTGTCAACTTCTCATTTTTTTAAACAGTTAGCTAAAGTTGCCTACTTCTGTCATAGCAGCTCAACTCGTAAGGAGATTCCAAATTTTGCATCCGAGATTCTGAGCTTTCCTTGCTTTACTTTTAAACATACTTATTTTGTTATGATATCAAGCAAGGTACTGTGCTCACCATTGATTAAAAAATGAAGGTTCTGAATTTTGCCATTTATTTACTATACAATTTTTAGAATTGCCCATTGCCACAAACCAAGGAGAACTTGTGGCCGCATTAGACACAGTTTTACTATTCAAACCAAGTAAAGCTAACATGGGAGTCGAATGTATATGTGGGTAATGGTAATGGCAGATAGGATTTCAATGATCCTTGTTCGGAACGTTGTAAGTGTAGTGCATGTGGCAGATGTGTATATCAAATGACTGAATTCTCTCACACCTTGAACAATCAGAGCTAGACCTCCTTCCCCACCTATGTAGTTTTCTTCGGCAAGTAATACAAATTGAAAATAGTTTTGAAATGTTGCAATTTTAACCTGGCAGACAATAGAACTTTGCGACCCATAATTAGTTACTCATGGAAATAAGTGGTCCCCCCACCATTATTCGCTTTGCATACCATTTTCATGTCTGTGCCTCGATATTGTCTTTCTCAAGATCCAGAAATATAATTTGTATTCATATGTATTTACCGAGAGTCAAACACTTTTTAGATATTATTGAGTGTGTTATGGAATTTTCCAACCTATTTAGTACTCGCAAACTAATCATCTGCAAGAAATGTCTGAGCTGTAGATATTTTTTGAAAATCGTGTCTTCCTAACCCATAATTGTCTTGGAGAGTTTCAAATCAACACTATAATCGTCTTTCAATATGTCCCCAGCCTGTCTGATGGAAACAAGAGAGAATCCCATAAAGGAGGATAACAGTTGTCTTTTGTAATTTTCATCATGCAGCCACCTTATTCATATTCTAAACATCATCCTTAGTGTATTAAATCTAACTTTTTTGTCGTAGCTCAGTTCTGTGAATTTTAGTAGGAAGCCTAATTTGCTAATCCTAAAGCCTTAAATAAAGTTCGTTGGCAGAGCTTTGTTCACTATTTCCTTAACAAAAGGTCCAATTATTGAGTGCACTGCATCATTGCAGCTATATAGGTAAACCTAAAATAAGGGAGAGCTACCCCACCTGTATCTAATGAAAATCTCATGAATTTAATGGCCCTTGTAGTTCCCATACATCCCCATAAAAAAGTTTGTACAAATCGAATCCAGCTTTTGGAACCACTTGGAGCTGACCTCTAATGGTATGGCCCGGAACAGGTATAAAACTCCCCACAATACAGACTTTTTAACTATTATTACAGTGTAATCATGAGCTTCAAGACATCCCACTTTTTCAAATATGTCTCTGTCTTGTTAAGAACCACATCATAATTGTGGGAGATCACTTGCCCCAGATTAGTTGACATTTTCCAAGATAGGTAGCAATCTCTGTTTGTATCCTATCTATCATGTGTAAAACAGACTATCTGTTTTTTATCACTTTTCAGCTGGTATCCTGAAAGCCCCAAACAGCTTTGCTACTATTGCAATCTCATTCATTGTAGTATCTGGCTCAGTGGAGAATACGGCAATTTAATCTGCATTGTGCCAGTTCTTTAAGTGAATAAGAGGTTTGATTTTAACGTTTGAAAACGGCTTCTGCAGAAATGGTTCAATATATTGGGGCCCATTAGGATAGCGGGCGGGAAATCACCCCGACCGCCATAGAGGCGGAAAAAAAATGCCCGCCGGGACCGCGGATAAACCGGCAGTCAAATTAGGATCAACCGCCAAAAAAGACCGACCGCGGCGGTAGCGGGCTAACAAAAACCGTCCGACGCGTGTGGTGACGTCTAAAAAACGACCACTGCGGTCGGGAAAGCAGCGGAAAAGCTACACCCCGCCGCAAGCATAGCGGAGACACCGCACGGGAAATTAGGAATTCCCCGATGGTCCCGCGGTACGAACTGCTGTTTCCGAACGCCCAGGTCACACACTGCAGTGATTGGGAGAGACAGCGGAAGAGCTGCAGCATAGCCTCCGCCGCGGACGGTACATGTAAAACATGGCGGACAAATCCAAAACACCGCAATGATGCCTAACTGAGCACAAATCAAAGTAGCCATGCCCCGCAAATACACAAACACATATCAATGTTAAAAAAATAAAATAAAATACTCCCAGGACAACACCCACAATACACCTCACAGCAAAGGACCAATTGAACACACCCACACAGCTGAGTATAAATACAGGTCCTTCACTGACCACAATTCTTTGCAACACTCCAGAAGAGAAGGGCATACACCAGATCTGAGAGGGGAGGCAAAATAACACAGCACACACACATCACCACCACCACCACCACCATCACACCAGCACCAAAAACTCCCCAGCATGCAACACATCTCATACCTCAACACCACACCCACCACACCCACCCCTGCACCCACAAACACTGCAAACACCAACCACCATGGCAGCTCAGAAAATGTCAAAATTCACAGAGGGCGAGTTGACAGTCATGGTCAATGAGATAGTGAGAGTGGAACCACAACTGTTTGGTAGCCTGGTCCAACAGACTCCATTAGCCACAAGGACACAAATGTGGGAAAGGATAGTCCAAAGGGTCAATGCAGTAGTGACCACCCTGTGATCCAAGAAGGAGATAATGAAGTCGTGGCATGATCTCAAGAGGGTTGTCAAGGAGAAGAGGTGCAAGAACTTGGAGCTGGTGAACGTGACTGGCAGTGGCCCTCCCAGCCCAAAGAAAACATTCACACCATGGGAGGAGTAGGTGCTTGCCATACTGCATCCTGAGAAACGGAGGCTAGTAAGTACAAACAAATGCCAACCAACACACTGATAAGTACATCCTTTCACAACCCAATCACCATTGCACTGTTCACCCTCACCTAACAGGTAGCCAGCCATCTTCACTGTGAGGCCTGTTTGCAGGAGGGAGGCCTGCACTACCACTCCCAGCATGCCCCCTGTCCCACACTCCAGCAGCATGGAGGCCTCCCCCACCCTGGAGCATGTATCAGCCATTGTACTGTTCATCAAACAGACTCATAGGTAGGTAGCCATCTTATATTGGAGGACTGCTTATGGTGGGAGGACAGTATCGCTACCACTCCCAGCATGCCCCCTGTCCCACACTCCAGCAGCATGGAGACCTCCCCCACCCTGGAGCATGTGTCAGCCATTGCACTGTCTACCCTCACCAACAGGTAGGTAGCCATCTTGTATTGGAGGACTGCTTGGGGTGGGAGGACTGTATCACTACTCCCAGCAAGCCCCCTGTCCCACACTCCAGCAGGATGGAGTCCTCCCCCACCCTGGAGCATGTGTCAGCCATTGCACAGTTCATCAAACAGACTCACAGGTAGGTAACCATCTTGTATTGGAGGACTGCTTGGGGGTGGGAGGACTGTATCACTACTCCCAGCATGCCCCCTGTCCCACACTCCAGCAGCATGGAGGCCTCCCCCACCCTGGAGCATGTGTCAGCCATTGCACTGTCCACCCTCACCAACAAGTAGGTAGCCATCTTGTATTGAGGACTTCTTGGGGTGGGAGGACTGTATCACTACTCCCAGCATGCCCCCTGTCCCACACTCCAGCAGCATGGAGGCCTCCCCCACCCTGGCGCATGTGTCAGCCATTGCACAGTTCATCAAACAGACTCACAGGTAGGTAGCCATCTTGTATTGGAGGACTGCTTGGGGGTGGGAGGACAGTATCACTACCACTCCCAGCATGCCTGCTGTCCCACACTTCAGCAGCATGGAGGGCTCCCCCACCCTGGAGCATGTGTCAGCCATTGCAGTATCCTTCAAACAGGCTCACAGGTAGGTCGCCATCTTGTATTGGAGGATTGCTTGGGAGTGGGAGGACTGTATTACTAGTCCCAGCATGCCCCAAGTCCCACACTCCAGCAGCATGGAGGCCTCCCCCACCCTGGAGCATGTGCCAGCCATTGCACTGTCCACCCTCACCAACAGGTAGGTAGCCATTTTGTATGGGAGGACTGCTTGGGGTGGGAGGACTGTATCACTACTCCCAGCATGCCCCTGTGCCACACTCCAGTAGCATGGAGGCCTCCCCCACCATGGAGCATGTGTCAGCCATTGCACTGTCCACCCTAACCAAACAGGTAGGTAGCCATCCTCACTGCTCTACCTGTTTCTGTCTGGGAGACCTGCAATACTACACAGGGCACCAATTGCATGCAATACATTGACACAGGACCTGTATGAGTTCATGATGTTGGCATGCACCATGTAATAACAGCCAGCATTGCCTGTGACAAGCATACAAAAGTTGTCTCAATTGTGTAGTGTACAGACAGCAGATGACATGCAGCTAACAGAATCCCTGCACATCGCCCAACACTGACCATTTTCCATCTAATCCACAGGTGATGAAGATCTTGCTGCTGCGGACAACATCAACCAGCAGAGCCAGTCTCCACCCCCGGTACATGGACTCTCGGATGTAGACTCCCAGGTCAGTTTGGACGATGAGCTCCAGGCCGGCCAATCTGGTGTGCCAAGGCCCAACCGGGCCCAGGACACCATCCTCCCAACCACCACGTCTGCTGCACCAACAACTGCACAGCAGACCCCTGCAGTCACGACCTGTGCCTCCACCGCTGCCACCTCGGACACCACCACCACCACCCTCCCTGTCCAAGGGGACGACTAGGACACACCACCAACTGTGGAGGGCAGGGAGAGTGTGCGAGGACCCACCATGGTGAGGCAACAGGTCCGTGGCAGCAGGGCAGGTGGGAGGGCCAGGGTCCCCCCCAGACATCAGGAGGTTGGCACATCATCCCTGGACCACTCCACCCGAGTCATCGGTGCATATGAACAGTTCCAGGGACAAAGTGGCTGGTAGGATGAATTTTTAAGTGAGCTCATCCTGCTGATGAGGTCCATCGACAGACGTATAGGTCAAATGGTGGACGTCATGGCCCAGCAAGTGGCGTTGCAGAGGAATAGGCCTGTGTCCCAAACAACACCTCTGCCCCCTCCTGTTGTGCCACAGAATGACAGTGCACCATCCTCCCCTGCGCCAACAGAGAGGGGCGAGTCTTCTGACATCACTGGCCATTCAGCAGTCCCCCCACTGCCAAAAAGATCAAGGGGGCATCCAAAGAAGAGCCTGGGAGTCTCCGGAGGCAAAGCACCTGCCACACGCCAATCACGGAGCCAGCCCTGATGGCAATCCTCTTCTCCACTGCATTGACTGTTTGCACTGTCTTTCCCCACATGTCCTTGGCTATGGCAATTGTCTGTTGGACTGGGTCACCACATCCATGTGGTGTCTACTCTTGCTTCTCATCTACCATGACTGTCAACTCACTGCTCATTCCCCACCTTCATGTAAATATTCCTGCACCAGATTTTGTGCAGTATCGTTTTTAGTGCAATATTTACTGTGTTGACAATATCCATTATGTGTCCAAAAGATGTACAGTATGTAGGGCAGGATTATTCTGAAGCACCTAGGGAGACACAACAGAACAACAGTCACTGGTGTCATTGTGGCATCACAGACAGAACACTACACAAAACATACACAAGAGACTACTGGCATACAAGACAATGGGCTGCAGGTGTGAACAAATAGAGTCCAGCATACGTCCCCATATGGAACGTAAATGTCACATTTATCACACAGAGGTGACTGAACGTGTGCCTGTCTCTACCGTCCGCAGATAGCCCTGCACAACAACCACCACCACAACAGATAATGTACAAGTAGAACATCTGTACACACCTTGAAGTGAAGTAGCGGTTGATAAGCTGTTGACGAATGTCAACTCCTTCCTCCTCTCCACTGTCCTCATCACTGGACTCAGGTCCATGGGCAGGTGCGGACCTTGGTTCCTCTCCATCATCCAGGAGCAGGGGAATCCTCTTGTGAATGGCCAAATTGTGCAGCATACAGCATGCCACAATGATCTTGCAGACCTTCCCAGGCAAGTATGCAAGTGCCCCTCCAGTCCGGTCAAGCCAGCAGAATCTTGATTTGAGTAGCTCAAAAGTCCGCTCAATGACACGTCGGGTCCTGCCGTGTGCCTCATTGCACCTGACGTCAGCCGTGGTCCTGGTATTTCGCACTGGACTCAGCAGCCAAGGTCGACTGGGATATGCTGAGTCACCTAGGAAATAAAAACACACATTGCAATGTCGCACAGGCAACAGGTCACAAACACACCTCACGCCTTATCACAGGGCACACTTACCCACAATGCAAGCACGATCGGAATGCAGGTTAGCCATCATATGGGCACCATGCTGTTCCTCATGACGTAAGAATCATGGGCAGAGCAGGGGAATTTTTCACACACCTGCGAAATCGTCATGTCCGCAAGGCACACCACCTGCACATTTACAGAATGATAATGTTTACGATTCCTAAAAATATGCTCAGTGGCCTGTGGCGCAACCAGACCTAAATGGGTGCAATCGATGTCACCAACAACATGTGGTATGTGCCCAAGGTCATAGAAGTCACCCTTCACTTCATGCAATTCAGCTCCCCTGGGGAAATGTATATATTGATTTTTATATAACATCATGGCTGCAAGAACATCCCTCAGCACCATGCTGAACATGGGTTGCGACATCCCTGCAGCGGCGGCCACGGTTTCCTGAAAGGAACCAGTAGCAAAAAAGTGGAGGGCAGCCATCACCTTGTATGTAGGTGTGAAGGCAGTTGGGTAGTGGCGATGAGGCTGCAGGTGGGGCTCCAACTGGTCACAAAGGGTCTTGAGGCTTGCCCTGTCGAGGCAGAATTTTCGGATTATCGCAACATCCTCCATGTCCCCCAGCACTGTCATGTGGCGTATGAGATTTGGCTTCCTCCTAGGTGTAATGTACATGTACACATGTCAATCACAACCATCACGAAGTTGACCCAGCACATACCGTGGATCATGTTACACAAAACATTATAAATTCCATGTGAGATGCATGACACACGAGGTTACATGTGTATAAAGTGGGGACACACCAATCCATTTACCTAAAGCATGTCCCACAGACATAACAGAATATCAATGTAAAAAGCACAGTTCCTGAACTGGACATTCCACATGTGCACAACTCATCCAGTAAATCCACAAAGGTGTGAGATGACCATGAATGCCTCACAGTCATCTGCTTTACCTGTCACACCTCAATGCATCATTTGGAGCTGGCGCACAGGAAGAGCACAATGATCACAGTAGATGTTAAACTTGTGTGCATGGGCTGATATGGTAGCACACATATGGAACAACACCATACAGTGAGACAAGCCTTGCCAAGGTCAGCACAGACCCACAGCGCAGTGCTTGGTTACACATAATTAAGACCAGCTTAACACTGTCAGCCATCATCAACCATCAAATGCATCAGTGACAATGCAGGAACACAGAGCAATGTGCGTCACACATAGCATGCAACCACCTGTGCCTGATAACATGAGATGCAATTGTGTGTACAATGATGTGCCATTAAACCTGTTGGTGCTGTGTACTGATGCAGAGTTTGCGGTTCAAATTCCCATTCCATGTGACCAAATTTGCGGAAGCAACTGCCACATGTGTGGCGCAGCATGCCCACCGCCAGCAACCCATGCAAATAGCTACCGCACTTGTGGACGGGGGTGGAGCTGGTGTCACACAGCCGTGGACAGGCGGTAGAAACCGCCATATGTGTGGCGCAGCATTCCCACCGCCAGCAACCCATGCCAATAGTTACCACACCTGTGGACGGGGTGGTGCTGGCATTACACCACCACGGACAAACGGTAGCAACCGCCATATGTGTGGCGCAGCATGCCCACCACTGGCAACACATGCCAATAGCTACCGCACTTGTGGATGGGGTGGTGCTGGCGTCACACACCCGCGGACAGGTGGTAGCAACCGCCATATGTGTGGCGAAGCATGCCCACCGCCAGCAACCCATGCCAATAGCTACCGCAGAACAGGTCCTGTGCACACGCATGTGTAGTTGGTGGTCCGATTGTGCGGACTGCGTTCTCTACCAATGCAGAGAAAAGGAAACGTAAGATTCAAGTTTCTGGTGAATAAAGTTTTTTATAAGTCAAACAATGGACAGTACAGTGTGCACAGGACCTGTTCTCAGTCCAGTTGGTCTAGACCTGCCTAGACCACATTCAGGGGCCTCTTTTCCGAAGGGTTTGTGTTCCCCTGTCCTGTTTTGCACCGCTTGCTTACAGCACACCATTCTCAGCTACAATATCATACTGCTTAAAGCGCCACTACTTCCTACTCCCTAACACAAACCCAGTCTCCAACCGGAATCCAATAGCTACCGCACCTGTGTACGGGGGTGGTGCTGGTGTCACACCGCCGCGGACAGGCGTTAGCTAGACACCATTATTTACAACAAGGGGTGGTGATGGACAGAGTCTCTGAATTAAGCAGAGTACTCTCACCCAGTCAAGAGATCAGGGCTAGATCCAACACCGTTTTTTAGCTCATTGCACCATCCCAGTTTCAGAACCTGGCTGTATGCAAATTAGTCTGTCCCTGGCCCAGTGCATCATGGGAACAGGGCAGACCAGACTACAAAAGCCAATTCTTACACTGGGAAGGAAACAAGCTTCCGGGGACCGGTTTCTGCCATTTCAGGCGTCTTCGGCCCGGCTTGCTTGAATCCTGATGGTGCAATGAGCAAGGGACTCACATCTGAGTATACCCTTCCACGCTTAGGGTGGACAAAATTATTTACAACAAGGGGTGGTGATGGACAGAGTCTCTGAATTAGGCAGAGTACTCTCACCCAGTCAAGAGATCAGGGCTAGATCCAACACCTTTTTTTAGCTCATTGCACCATCCCAGTTTCAGAACCTGGCTGTATGCAAATTAGTCTGTCCCTGGCCCAGTGCATCATGGGAATAGGGCAGACCAGACTACAAAAGCCAATTCTTACACTGGGAAGGAAACAAGCTTCCGGGGACCGGTTTCTGCCATTTCAGGCGTCTTCGGCCCGGCTTGTTTGAATCCTGATGGTGCAATGAGCAAGGGACTCACATCTGAGTATACCCTTCCACGCTTAGGGTGGACAAAATTATTTACAACAAGGGGTGGTGATGGACAGAGTCTCTGAATTAAGCAGAGTACTCTCACCCAGTCAAGAGATCAGGGCTAGATCCAACACCGTTTTTTAGCTCATTGCACCATCCCAGTTTCAGAACCTGGCTGTATGCAAATTAGTCTGTCCCTGGCCCAGTGCATCATGGGAAAAGGGCAGACCAGACTACAAAAGCCAATTCTTACACTGGGAAGGAAACGAGCTTCCGGGGACCGGTTTCTGCCATTTCAGGCGTCTTCGGCCCGGCTTGCTTGAATCCTGATGGTGCAATGAGCAAGGGACTCACATCTGAGTATACCCTTCCACGCTTAGGGTGGACAAAATTATTTACAACAAGGGGTGGTGATGGACAGAGTCTCTGAATTAAGCAGAGTACTCTTTGTAATTAATTTGCCCACCATTAGTGTGGAAGGGTATGCTCAGACATGAGTCCCTTGCTCATTGCACCATCAGGATTCAAGCAAGCCGGGCCGAAGACGGTGTAATGCCAGAAACCGGTCCCCGGAAGCTTGTTTCCTTTCCAGTGAAGAATTGGCTTGGTAGTTTGGTCTGCCCTGTTCCCATGATGCACTGGGCCAGGGACAGACTAATTTGCATATAGCCAGGTTCTGAACTGGGATGGTGCAGTGAGCTAAAAAACGGTGATGGATCAAGCCCTGATCTGTTGACTGGGTAGGAGTGTTCTGATTAACTCAGATACTCTGTCCATCACCACCTCCTTTTTGTAATTAATTTGGCCACCATGAGTGTGGAAGGGTATGCTCAGACATGAGTCCCTTGCTCATTGCACCATCAGGATTCAAGCAAGCCGGGCCGAAGACGGCTGTAATGCCAGAAACCGGTCCCCGGAAGCTTGTTTCCTTTCCAGTGAAGAATTGGCTTGGTAGTTTGGTCTGCCCTGTTCCCATGATGCACTGGGCCAGGGACAGACTAATTTGCATATAGCCAGGTTCTGAACTGGGATGGTGCAGTGAGCTAAAAAACGGTGATGGATCAAGCCCTGATCTGTTGACTGGGTAGGAGTGTTCTGATTAACTCAGATACTCTGTCCATCACCACCCCCTTTTTGTAATTAAGTTAGCTAGACACCAGCACCGCCATGGGGCATAGCCTACAGCCAATGGGAGCGACAATTGCGGTGGCATGATGCAGGTTTGAAAATCGCGGAAGGCGTGCTCTGCCACTGCAGAGCCAATCATTGGATGCTTTTGAATGAGGCAGACCTGGACAACCAATAATTTCAGCTTGGCACCTCACAAACGAGCCCATGGGGCTATAAATCTGTGGGAGTGAGCCCAACATTTCCACTGCTCACAGAGCCTGCTGCCTGGGACCCTCTCCTGCTGCTGCCTGAAGTGCCTGCTGTCTGGGAACCTCTCCTGCTGCTGCCTGGGACCCTCTCCTGCTGCTGCCTGAAGTGCCTGCTGCCTGGGACCCTCTCCTGCTGCTGCCTGAACTGCCTGCTGCCTGTGACCCTCTCCTGCTGCTGCCTGGGACCCTCTCCTGTTGCTGCCTGAGGTGCCTGCGGCCTGGGACCCTCTCCTGCTGCTGCCTGGGACCGTCTCCTGCAGCTACCTGGGACCCTCTACTGCTGCTGCCTGAAGTGCCTGCTGCCTGGGACTCTCTCCTGCTGCTGCCTGGGACCCTCGCCTGCTGCTGCCTGAAGTGCCTGCTGCCTGGGACCCTCTCCTGCTGCTGCCTGAAGTGCTTGCTGCCTGGAACCTTCTCCTGATGCTGCCTGGGACGCTCTCCTGCTGCTGCCTGAAGTGCCTGCTGCCTGGGACCCTCTCCTGCTGCTGCCTGGGACCTTCTCCTGCCACTGCCTGAAGTGCCTGCTGACTGGGACCCTCTTCTGCTGCTGCCTGAAGTGCCTACCGGCTGGGACGCATCAACAATCACTGTAACCACAGGTGTCACATGTCCACAGGGATGGCAAGAACAGAGAAGATCCGTGCCAGCCCATTCACAAGCGAGGAGCTGGAGGTGCTAGTGTCGAGGTGCTGGAACAGAACCCGAGGCCGTATGGTGGCCCCAATGTAGTGGTAAGTTATCATTGAGTGTACTGTTGGGCAGGGGCGGGGGTCATACATGCATGGGACTGGTGATGTGTGTGACATACAGAGGGCTTTCATTGCAGTCATCCTGCATGTGTGCGTGTTTGGCATGTAGCCTGTACGCCCTCATGTTTGCATGCTATGATGACTATTTGGCCCATGCAGAGTGCCCTTGTGTGGTGTCCCCGAGTTTGGGTATTTGTGGGATTCCAATAGGTCGAGACTCTGCAAAATGCTACTGTAGTGATAGATGCGGGAACATGACACAGTGCAACTGGTAACTTACCCTACTTTTCTCCAATACCTGCTGCTCAAGGTACATCAGCCGTGTGGAGGGCCATTGCTGCCAAGGTACGGGCCCTGGGGGTATCCAACAGATGACGCACCCACTGCCACAAGAGATGAGACGACATCAGCCGGCTGGCAAAAAACGTGGCCGAGATGACCTTGGGGCTGCTACCACGCACTGGGCGTCTGGCACGGCGAAGCTTAACACCACTGATGTACCGCATATTGGCAGTGACTAATCAGGAGTTGGATGCACGTCTGAAGGAGCATAGGCAGCAAGGCAGGGGTGAGTATTTGCGAGGGTGACTTTGCCTGGTAGCCAATGCATGTGTCCAGAGCCAGTTGCCAGTGATGTGTCATGTGAGTGGCTGCAGGGATGTGTGCTAGTGTCAGGCATTGTGCCTAACAGCTCATGAAAAGGTTGATCATCCATGCTGTGCTTTATCATAGCCAGGTGTGTTGGGCTACACATGGTCATTCTGCATTGTGATGGTGTGGGAAATGTATTAGGGGTGAACAGAAGGGTCCACTATCTGAGTGTGAGTTCATGCATTCCTACTTTTCATGCACCATGATTGTTGAGGGTCACAAGTCTGAACTCAAGGTGCCCCTGAGTAGCACATTTTGCTTAGTATGGCCTACTTGGCATTGTGGACTGTCATGTCCTAATAGGTGTTTGTGTTCTCCCATCCGGTTCCCTGGAGGCATGTCAATGTCACTGAGTTTTGGTGCATGATATTTGTGGGCATGTGAGGTTGTGTGTGGTACACTTAATCTACCGGCAAGGTGTTGTGCTGTGCCCTGAACATGGCTCAGTCATGGCAGGTAGTCAGTGTTGCAGGCACTGTTGTAGTGTATGTAGTGTGTTGCTGCAATGTTTATGCAGGGTGTGGTGGTCAGCATGTTGATTTATGCATCCCCTGTATGCATGCTTTAATTAGCTTGATCCTGATGTTGTCATTTATACAACCCTGCATCTGTCTCACATGCAGATTCGCCAGTGTGCACGGAGGAACCGGAGCCAGAAACCAGTGGAGGGTAGAGTAGCACTACAGCTGCACCGGAAGCCAGTGACACAGAGCTCACCAGCGCATCTGAAGGGGACAGGAGTATGCAGGAGGAATCTGTGGCAGAGACACCAAGTACTTCATCATCTGATGCCAGAGGTGATTCATCCATGTTGTCAGGCAGAGGGGATGGGGAGTCTGCTATATCATCTGCCACTCAACGGCCAGTGCCCCGTCTCCCATCCACTTCCTCTGGTGCAGCCCGTGTCCGTAAGAGGGGACGTGTTACAGTCACACCTGGCACCGCTGAGCATGCACCTGTCATCCCTGCTGTCATCAATGCTGAGTGTGTAGAGCTCCTGCGCCAGCTTTGTGTGGGCCAGACCGCCCTGCTCAATGCATTCAGCGACCATGACAAAAAATTGGGGCAGGTGGTTGCCTGCATGGAGAGCATACACTCTGACATGGGTGGGCTCCACCCTACAGTACAGGGTTTGTCAGCCGCAGTGATGTCTGGCCTTCAACAGGCACATCCTCACATTCATGTTCAGGTGCCTATGTCCACCCCCCAGTCAGTGGCCACATCAGAGGACAGTGACCACGGTTCACATGCATCACAGAGACGATACAGCAGAAGGAGCACAAAGGAGACACAAGCCAAGCGGTCTCGCCCACAGACACCATCCCCCCAGAAGTGCGGAGCCAGCCCAGAAAGCATAGACAAGAGCCGGTCAGGGAAGAGCAAGGTCGAAAAAACAATGAGGCAGACATCAGCCTCACCAACCTCTGAAGCATCTCCATCAAAGGACTCTCCTGTCCCTAAAACTTCACGTAGAGCTCGGCGTGCAGTGTCTGTGTCCACTGAGGAGGTGTTGCATAGCAAGGGTACACCTAGGATGGGCACAGGCACAGTTACCCCTACCACATCAACTCCAATTCCAAGCCCAGTGAAGCAAGTGGAGGAGGGCACTGTAGGTGCCACCCCAGGCAAAGGGGCAAAGGAGGGCACTGTAAGTGGGACACCTAGCAGACAAGCAAAGGAGGGCACTGTAAGTGGGACACCTAGCAGGAGGGCACTGTAAGTGGGACACCTAGCAGACAAGCAAAGGAGGGAACTGTAAGTGGGACACCTAGCAGACAAGCAAAGGAGGACACTGTAAGTGGAACACCTGGCAAGCAGGGTAAGGTGGTCCAGAGGTGTAGCCAGACAAAGCGTCCTACAGGATCCAGCACATCACTAGAGGGAGTGCCAGTGTCTGAGCTAGATGCGGGCCAGTCGGTGTGTGTACCTGATGTGTCATCACCTGTTCCCATTAACCCCAAGACAGGGAAGCCATTTTGTATTCCCAAAAAGTGGAAGGGCACCCCTCCAAACTCTCCCACCCACACTGTGTCCCAGGTCTGCATGACTCCACCTCCACGCGCCACTATACCACCTGATCCAAACAGCCCTCCAGCTTGCCAGATGACTGAAAGCCCTACATCACCTGTTTCTCTGTCTCCCCAGTCAGGTGTTCCTGCTGAGACCGAAACACAGCCAGATCCAAAACAACCTGACAGCCAGATCTGAGTGTTAGTCCCCCTCATACACATGTCTCTCATAGAGGTGTGCTAGTCCTGACCATCGTTTGCCACCTGGTTGTGTTGCTGGCCATGAAAGGGTACAGTCATACACACTTACTGTGCAGCTTCTCATGCCCTGACTCTGTACTTGTTCCTGTCCGCTGGCCTTGTCGTTCACTGCTGTTCTGGTCTTGCCTGTGCAGCCTCTCATGCACTTGCTGGGCCACCTGCCCTGGGCACTGACCCTGTTACTCTGCTGTGTTGTACTCTCACCTGTGCCATGGACACTGACCCTGTTGCTCTGCTGTGTTGGAGTCTACCCTGTGCAGCCTATCATGCACTTGCTGGGCCATCTGCCATGGACACTGACCCTGTCGCTCTGCTGTGTTTTACTCTCACCTGTGCCATGGACACTGGCAGGTTTACTGAATCAAGTCTGCCTATTCCTGAAAGCTGGAAAGATGGGGAATTTAGCACCACAAATGTTTTGTTGATGCCATTTGCAGGAAAAAAACAGATGGTTTCTTCTGCAGCACGTTTTTTCCTTTTTTCCCATTTAAACGAAAATGTATTAGTCCCCTCCAGGGAAATATACATAATTAAACACACCTGTATGAATACTTTATATATTTTGCTTAATGGCAATGTAATTTTCCATTTCATGAAGGCAGCTTGACCAAAGTTGAAAATAAATAAAACAAATAATACAGGTGTGTTTGTTTAAATTTCTTAAACAACAACATTACATACATATTAAATACACATTGAAAAATTATTACTTGTAAGAGATTTTTCAAAATGCACAAGTCTACACCTCATGTAAACAGACAATTCAAAAGGAGACAAGTAAAAAAGAAGCTTACATTCAATTCTGGCAACAACATAGTTGATTTGCCTCATGGTCAAGTAGCAGCAGCAAAGGAAGAACTTGGCCAATAGGGTTCATGATGGAAATGGAAGTGGAAAAAGAAATAACCTTGTATGCCTTCTAAACTGCCAACTCAGGTGTGGAGGCTTACCTGCCACAGTTACGTCGGAGGGAAGGCACATCATGATTGCCCGGTAGAAACATTGGGTGGACTCCCTCCGACAGCTGCTTTTGCCTATGGCGCCATCACGCAGGAGGACATTTATGATGTAGACCACAGCACTCGGATGGGCTATCTTCCATAGACCTGCCAGCATCTAAATTGAGTGGGCAGACTTCCTTGTAGGAGGGCGATGACACCGATAAAAATTGACTGTGGGACCAGATCTGTCAAGATCTATATCAGCAAAAAACACAGTTGATGGACAGAATGTAGAACAATGTCATACATTCACCCCAGTACAAAGATCCGGGCCTAAATCCATCGTTTTTTTGCACTCCACACCACCCTGGGTTAGACACTGGCTATATGCAAATCAGCTCTGACCCTGTGCCTCATGGGAACAGTCCAGTCCGAACTACCAAGCCATGTCTTTCCCAGACCGGAATCAAGCATCCAAGGACTGGTTTCTGGCTATCAGCCTTCATCAGCCTGGATAGCTTGACTCCAATGGTGTGGAGAGCCTGGGACTCACGTCTGAGCATACCCAGCACACTCGGGGTGAAACTTGCAAAAAACACAGTTGATGGACAGAATGTAGAACAATGTCATACATTCACCCCAGTACAATGTTCTGGGCCTAAATCCATCTTTTTTGCACTCCACACCACCCTGGGTTAGACACTGGCTATATGCAAATCAGCTCTGACCCTGTGCCTCATGGGAACAGTCCAGTCCGAACTACCAAGCCATGTCTTTCCCAGACCGGAATCAAGCATCCAAGGACCGGTTTCTGGCTATCAGCCTTCATCAGCCTGGATAGCTTGACTCCAGTGGTGTGGAGAGCCTGGGACTCACGTCTGAGCATACCCAGCACACTCGGGGTGAAAATTGCAAAAAACACAGTTGATGGACAGAATGTAGAACAATGTCATACATTCACCCCAGTACAAAGGTCTGGGCCTAAATCCATCGTTTTATTGGACTCCACACCACCCTGGGTTAGACACTGGCTATATGCAAATCAGCTCTGACCCTGTGCCTCATGGGAACAGTCCAGTCCGAACTACCAAGCCATGTCTTTCCCAGACCGGAATCAAGCATCCAAGGACCGGTTTCTGGCTATCAGCCTTCATCAGCCTGGATAGCTTGACTCCAGTGTGGAGAGCCTGGGACTCACGTCTGAGCATATCCAGCACACTCGGGGTGAAAATTGCAAAAAACACAGTTGATGGACAGAATGTAGAACAATGTCATACATTCACCCCAGTACAAAGATCTGGGCGTAAATCCATCGTTTTTTTGCACTCCACACCACCCTAGGTTAGACACTGGCTATATGCAAATCAGCTCTGACCCTGTGCCTCATAGGAACAGTCCAGTCCGAACTACCAAGCCATGTCTTTCCCAGACCGGAATCAAGCATCCAAGGACTGGTTTCTGGCTATCAGCCTTCATCAGCCTGGATAGCTTGACTCCAGTGGTGTGGAGAGCCTGGGACTCACGTCTGAGCATACCCAGCACACTCGGGGTGAAAATTGCAAAAAAAACAGTTGATGGACAGAATGTAGAACAATGTCATACATTCACCCCAGTACACAAATCTGGGCCTAAATCCATCGTTATTTTGCACTCCACACCACCCTGGGTTAGACACTGGCTATATGCAAATCAGCTCTGACCATGTGCCTCATGGGAACAGTCCAGTCCGAACTACCAAGCCATGTCTTTCCCAGACCGGAATCAAGCATCCAAGGACCGGTTTCTGGCTATCAGCCTTCATCAGCCTGGATAGCTTGACTCCAGTGGTGTGGAGAGCCTGGGACTCACGTCTGAGCATACCCAGCACACTCGGGGTGAAAATTGCAAAAAACACAGTTGATGGACAGAATGTAGAACAATGTCATACATTCACCCCAGTACAAAGATCTGGGCCTAAATCCATCGTTTTTTGGCACTCCACACCACCCTGGGTTAGACACTGGCTATATGCAAATCAGCTCTGACCCTGTGCCTCAAGGGAACAGTCCAGTCCGAACTACCAAGCCATGTCTTTCCCAGACCGGAATCAAGCATCCAAGGACCGGTTTCTGGCTATCAGCCTTCATCAGCCTGGATAGCTTGACTCCAGTGGTGTGGAGAGTCTGGGACTCACGTCTGAGCATACCCAGCACACTCGGGGTGAAAATTGCAAAAAACACAGTTGATGGACAGAATGTAGAACAATGTCATATATTCACCCCAGTACAACGATCTGGGCCTAAATCCATCGTTTTTTTGCACTCCACACCACCCTGGGTTAGACACTGGTTATATGCTAATCAGCTCTGACCCTGTGCCTTATGGGAACAGTCCAGTCCGAACTACCAAGCCATGTCTTTCCCAGACCGGAATTAGGCATCCAAGGACCGGTTTCTGGCTATCAGCCTTCATCAGCCTGGATAGCTTGACTCCAGTGGTGTGGAGAGCCTGGGACTCACGTCTGAGCATACCCAGCACACTCGGGGTGAAAATTGCAAAAAACACAGTTGATGGACAGAATGTAGAACAATGTCATACATTCACCCCAGTACAAAGATCTGGGCCTAAATCCATCGTTTTTTGGCACTCCACACCACCCTGGATTAGACACTGGCTATATGCAAATCAGCTCTGACCCTGTGCCTCAAGGGAACAGTCCAGTCCGAACTACCAAGCCATGTCTTTCCCAGACCGGAATCAAGCATCCAAGGACCGGTTTCTGGCTATCAGCCTTCATCAGCCTGGATAGCTTGACTCCAGTGGTGTGGAGAGCCTGGGACTCACGTCTGAGCATACCCAGCACACTCGGGGTGAAAATTGCAAAAAACACAGTTGATGGACAGAATGTAGAACAATGTCATATATTCACCCCAGTACAACGATTTGGGCCTAAATCCATCGTTTTTTTGCACTCCACACCACCCTGGGTTAGACACTGGCTATATGCTAATCAGCTCTGACCCTGTGCCTTATGGGAACAGTCCAGTCCGAACTACCAAGCCATGTCTTTCCCAGACCGGAATTAGGCATCCAAGGACCGGTTTCTGGCTATCAGCCTTCATCATCCTGGATAGCTTGACTCCAGTGGTGTGGAGAGCCTAGGACTCACGTCTGAGCATACCCAGCACACTCGGGGTGAATATTGCAAAAAACACAGTTGATGGACAGAATGTAGAACAATGTCATACATTCACCCCAGTACAAAGCTCTGGGCCTAAATCCATTGTTTTTTTGCACTCCACACCACCCTGGGTTAGACACTGGCTATATGCAAATCAGCTCTGACCCTGTGCCTCATGGGAACAGTCCAGTCCGAACTACCAAGCCATGTCTTTCCCAGACCGGAATCAAGCATCCAAGGACCGGTTTCTGGCTATCAGCCTTCATCAGCCTGGATAGCTTGACTCCAGTGGTGTGGAGAGCCTGGGACTCACGTCTGAGCATACCCAGCACACTCGGGTGAAAATTGCAAAAAACACAGTTGATGGACAGAATGTAGAACAATGTCATACATTCACCCCAGTACAAAGCTCTGGGCCTAAATCCATCATTTATTTGCACTCCACACCACCCTGGGTTAGACACTGGCTATATGCAAATCAGCTCTGACCCTGTGCCTCATGGGAACAGTCCAGTCCGAACTACCAAGCCATGTCTTTCCCAGACCGGAATCAAGCATCCAAGGACCGGTTTCTGGCTATCAGCCTTCATCAGCCTGGATAGCTTGACTCCAGTGGTGTGGAGAGCCTGGGACTCACGTCTGAGCATACCCAGCACACTCAGGTGAAAATTGCAAAAAACACAGTTGATGGACAGAATGTAGAACAATGTCATACATTCACCCCAGTACAACGATCTGGGCCTAAATCCATCATTTATTTGCACTCCACACCACCCTGGGTTAGACACTGGCTATATGCAAATCAGCTCTGACCCTGTGCCTCATGGGAACAGTCCAGTCCGAACTACCAAGCCATGTCTTTCCCAGACCGGAATCAAGCATCCAAGGACCGGTTTCTGGCTATCAGCCTTCATCAGCCTGGATAGCTTGACTCCAGTGGTGTGGAGAGCCTGGGACTCACGTCTGAGCATACCCAGCACACTCGGGTGAAAATTGCAAAAAACACAGTTGATGGACAGAATGTAGAACAATGTCATATATTCACCCCAGTACAACGATCTGGGCCTAAATCCATCATTTATTTGCACTCCACACCACCCCGGGTTAGACACTGGCTATATGCTAATCAGCTCTGACCCTGTGCCTTATGGGAACAGTCCAGTCCGAACTACCAAGCCATGTCTTTCCCAGACCGGAATTAGGCATCCAAGGACCGGTTTCTGGCTATTAGCCTTCATCAGCCTGGATAGCTTGACTCCAGTGGTGTGGAGAGCCTGGGACTCACGTCTGAGCATATCCAGCACACTCGGGGTGAAAATTGCAAAAAACACAGTTGATGGACAGAATGTGGAACAATGTCATACATTCACCCCAGTACAAAGATCTGGGCGTAAATCCATCGTTTTTTTGCACTCCACACCACCCTGGGTTAGACACTGGCTATATGCAAATCAGCTCTGACCCTGTGCCTCATAGGAACAGTCCAGTCCGAACTGCCAAGCCATGTCTTTCCCAGACCGGAATCAAGCATCCAAGGACTGGTTTCTGGCTATCAGCCTTCATCAGCCTGGATAGCTTGACTCCAGTGGTGTGGAGAGCCTGGGACTCACGTCTGAGCATACCCAGCACACTCGGGGTGAAAATTGCAAAAAACACAGTTGATGGACAGAATGTAGAACAATGTCATACATTCACCCCAGTACACAAATCTGGGCCTAAATCCATCGTTTTTTGGCACTCCACACCACCCTGGGTTAGACACTGGCTATATGCAAATCAGCTCTGACCCTGTGCCTCATAGGAACAGTCCAGTCCGAACTACCAAGCCATGTCTTTCCCAGACCGGAATCAAGCATCCAAGGACTGGTTTCTGGCTATCAGCCTTCATCAGCCTGGATAGCTTGACTCCAGTGGTGTGGAGAGCCTGGGACTCACGTCTGAGCATACCCAGCACACTCGGGGTGAAAATTGCAAAAAAAACAGTTGATGGACAGAATGTAGAACAATGTCATACATTCACCCCAGTACAAAGATCTGGGCCTAAATCCATCGTTTTTTGGCACTCCACACCACCCTGGGTTAGACACTGGCTATATGCAAATCAGCTCTGACCCTGTGCCTCAAGGGAACAGTCCAGTCCGAACTACCAAGCCATGTCTTTCCCAGACCGGAATCAAGCATCCAAGGACCGGTTTCTGGCTATCAGCCTTCATCAGCCTGGATAGCTTGACTCCAGTGGTGTGGAGAGCCTGGGACTCACGTCTGAGCATACCCAGCACACTCGGGGTGAAAATTGCAAAAAACACAGTTGATGGACAGAATGTAGAACAATGTCATACATTCACCCCAGTACAAAGATCCGGGCCTAAATCCATCGTTTTTTTGCACTCCACAGCACCCTGGGTTAGACACTGGCTATATGCAAATCAGCTCTGACCCTGTGCCTCATGGGAACAGTCCAGTCCGAACTACCAAGCCATGTCTTTCCCAGACCGGAATCAAGCATCCAAGGACTGGTTTCTGGCTATCAGCCTTCATCAGCCTGGATAGCTTGACTCCAATGGTGTGGAGAGCCTGGGACTCACGTCTGAGCATACCCAGCACACTCGGGGTGAAACTTGCAAAAAACACAGTTGATGGACAGAATGTAGAACAATGTCATACATTCACCCCAGTACAATGTTCTGGGCCTAAATCCATCTTTTTTGCACTCCACACCACCCTGGGTTAGACACTGGCTATATGCAAATCAGCTCTGACCCTGTGCCTCATGGGAACAGTCCAGTCCGAACTACCAAGCCATGTCTTTCCCAGACCGGAATCAAGCATCCAAGGACCGGTTTCTGGCTATCAGCCTTCATCAGCCTGGATAGCTTGACTCCAGTGGTGTGGAGAGCCTGGGACTCACGTCTGAGCATACCCAGCACACTCGGGGTGAAAATTGCAAAAAACACAGTTGATGGACAGAATGTAGAACAATGTCATACATTCACCCCAGTACAAAGGTCTGGGCCTAAATCCATCGTTTTATTGGACTCCACACCACCCTGGGTTAGACACTGGCTATATGCAAATCAGCTCTGACCCTGTGCCTCATGGGAACAGTCCAGTCCGAACTACCAAGCCATGTCTTTCCCAGACCGGAATCAAGCATCCAAGGACCGGTTTCTGGCTATCAGCCTTCATCAGCCTGGATAGCTTGACTCCAGTGTGGAGAGCCTGGGACTCACGTCTGAGCATATCCAGCACACTCGGGGTGAAAATTGCAAAAAACACAGTTGATGGACAGAATGTAGAACAATGTCATACATTCACCCCAGTACAAAGATCTGGGCGTAAATCCATCGTTTTTTTGCACTCCACACCACCCTGGGTTAGACACTGGCTATATGCAAATCAGCTCTGACCCTGTGGCTCATAGGAACAGTCCAGTCCGAACTACCAAGCCATGTCTTTCCCAGACCGGAATCAAGCATCCAAGGACTGGTTTCTGGCTATCAGCCTTCATCAGCCTGGATAGCTTGACTCCAGTGGTGTGGAGAGCCTGGGACTCACGTCTGAGCATACCCAGCACACTCGGGGTGAAAATTGCAAAAAAAAAGTTGATGGACAGAATGTAGAACAATGTCATACATTCACCCCAGTACACAAATCTGGGCCTAAATCCATCGTTATTTTGCACTCCACACCACCCTGGGTTAGACACTGGCTATATGCAAATCAGCTCTGACCATGTGCCTCATGGGAACAGTCCAGTCCGAACTACCAAGCCATGTCTTTCCCAGACCGGAATCAAGCATCCAAGGACCGGTTTCTGGCTATCAGCCTTCATCAGCCTGGATAGCTTGACTCCAGTGGTGTGGAGAGCCTGGGACTCACGTCTGAGCATACCCAGCACACTCGGGGTGAAAATTGCAAAAAACACAGTTGATGGACAGAATGTAGAACAATGTCATACATTCACCCCAGTACAAAGATCTGGGCCTAAATCCATCGTTTTTTGGCACTCCACACCACCCTGGGTTAGACACTGGCTATATGCAAATCAGCTCTGACCCTGTGCCTCAAGGGAACAGTCCAGTCCGAACTACCAAGCCATGTCTTTCCCAGACCGGAATCAAGCATCCAAGGACCGGTTTCTGGCTATCAGCCTTCATCAGCCTGGATAGCTTGACTCCAGTGGTGTGGAGAGTCTGGGACTCACGTCTGAGCATACCCAGCACACTCGGGGTGAAAATTGCAAAAAACACAGTTGATGGACAGAATGTAGAACAATGTCATATATTCACCCCAGTACAACGATCTGGGCCTAAATCCATCGTTTTTTTGCACTCCACACCACCCTGGGTTAGACACTGGTTATATGCTAATCAGCTCTGACCCTGTGCCTTATGGGAACAGTCCAGTCCGAACTACCAAGCCATGTCTTTCCCAGACCGGAATTAGGCATCCAAGGACCGGTTTCTGGCTATCAGCCTTCATCAGCCTGGATAGCTTGACTCCAGTGGTGTGGAGAGCCTGGGACTCACGTCTGAGCATACCCAGCACACTCGGGGTGAAAATTGCAAAAAACACAGTTGATGGACAGAATGTAGAACAATGTTATGTTATGTTATGTTATGTTAAATTAGGGCTTATATAGCGCAACGGCTACTCCAAAGGAGTGTCCCGGCGCTTTGAGCTCCAAACCAAAAGGGGGGCAGAAAACACAACAGTAACAAAAAAAGGGGCCACAAAGGGGAGAATTATCCGGCAAATAGCCAAGTTTTCAAGTTTTTCCTGAAAATAAGCAAATTAGAGGTGCTCCGCAGAGACAACGGCAATGAGTTCCAAAGCTTAGGAGCGAGAAAGCTAAAAGACCGGCCGCCTAGCCGAGCCTTTTTGATACGTGGAACCCGAGCCAAGGCCAAAGTTTCTGACCTAAGGGAGCGTGCCGGTCGATAAAAGTCCAGCCTCCTCTGAAGATACTTGGCACCAGTGCCATATAAGGCCTTGTGGGCAAGAGTCATGGTCTTAAACAGTATCCTCTTCCGCACCGGGAGCCAGTGAAGGGATGCAAGAAGATGAGAGGCACTAGTCCGACGATGAAGGCCAAAGATGGCACGCGCAGCAGCGTTCTGGGTGATCTGCAGGCGTTGGAGGAGGTATTCAGGCAGGCCCAGATAAAGAGCGTTAGCATAGTCCAATCTGGACCCTATGAGGGCCTGAACGGTAATCCTCCGATGTTGCTCCGAAAGTAAGGGGAAAAACTTGCGCAACATTCTGAGGATCCCGAAACAGGTTCCCGTAAGGGTGGACACCTGGGATTTGAGCGACAGCTCATTGTCGATTTTGACTCCCAGGTTCTTAGCCCACTTAGATGACTGTGTGGGAGGGAACTTGTCTACAGGCCACCAGCCTCGCCAATCTGGTTCAGAGGGGCATCCGAAGAATAGTATCTCGGACTTATCCGAGTTGCACTTGAGGCTGTTTTGTGAAAACCAGCTAAAAACAGCCCCAAGGCACTCGCGGATCCCTTCGCCATCAAACTCTTCACCCTTACGACAGGTGAAGAGGAGCTGAGTGTCGTCAGCATAAGAGACGATCCGGGCCCCATAGGACTCCGCCAATGTCGCCAGAGGGGTCATCAAGATGTTGAAAAGAGTGGGGCTCAGGATAGAGCCCTGAGGCACTCCGACTCCCAATGGCGGCATCTCGGCGGATCCGGGTGGAACCCAGACCGTCTGGCGGCGGCTGGCCAAAAAGGAAGAAAACCAGTTGAACACCGTCCCCCCAAGCCCGATGTCATGGAGCCTAATGAGGAGATCCTCATGGGGGACGGTGTCAAACGCCGCCGACAGGTCTAGCATGACTAACAGCACTCTGCCTCCCATATCCAGCACCTCTCTAATGATCTCCGAGACTTCCAAGAGCGCCGTCTCGGTGCTTAAGTTGGAACGGAATCCCGATTGGGACTCATGGAGCAGATCATTAGACTCCAGGAAATTGGAGAGCACGCCATGTACGTGCTTTTCCAAGATCTTGGTCAGTGCTGGGAGGAGCGAGATTGGTCTGTAGTTGGAAGGAGCCTCCGGGTCAAGATTAGGTTTCTTGATCAGAGGAATGACCATGGCTTGCTTCCAGGTCGGAGGCAAAAAGCCCTCGCTCAAAGAAAGATTAAGGATGGGATTGGCTATAGGATTTATAGCATCTGCCACTCTCGCCAGAAATTTTGCCGGGCATGGGTCTAATGGTGAGCCCGACTTAAGGTTCCTCATCAGGGTTAAAGATATGTCAGCCGAGAGAGGAGGAAAATCGAGCAGGACTGGGCCCGGTGGAGACAGAGGCACTGCCTCAATCGGCCTCACAGACACATTATCCAGGTCTCTCTGCGGAAAGGAGGCCTGGATTTGCCTGATTTTGGTGGTAAAAAAGTTGGCAATAGTGTTGGCCCAGATCTCTGTCGGGGCACTCTGAGTGGAAACAGACCGAGGGCCAGTAAATTCCCGCACGATTGAGAAAATCTCCTTACAGGAGTTGGCAGCGTCGTCAATCCTTTTGGCGAGATATCGTTTCTTGCTCTGAAGAACAAGTACATGGTATGCCTTCATCGTTGTTTTATAACGTTGTTTAGCCTCAGGCTCATACTGGGCTCTCCATGCACGCTCTGCCACTTTGCAATGCCTGCGGGCAATGGCTAGGTCCTCCGTGAACCAGGGAGCAGAGACCCGTCGAGCAGCGGACCTGGGTGGCTGGAGGGGAGCGAACTCATCGAGTCTGGCGAGGAGCCATGATTGTAAGCTCTCCAGATCTTCCTCTAGATCCCCAGTACAGACCACAGGGTGATCAATTAAGGCATGTGTGAGCATGTCCGAGGTCACCCTGTGCAGTGTTCTGTAGTTGCTGCCCTGCTGTCTCGTAGTTCTGGCAGGGGGGGCCGAGATACACCCCAGTACAAAGATCTGGGCCTAAATCCATCGTTTTTTGGCACTCCACACCACCCTGGGTTAGACACTGGCTATATGCAAATCAGCTCTGACCCTGTGCCTCAAGGGAACAGTCCAGTCCGAACTACCAAGCCATGTCTTTCCCAGACCGGAATCAAGCATCCAAGGACCGGTTTCTGGCTATCAGCCTTCATCAGCCTGGATAGCTTGACTCCAGTGGTGTGGAGAGCCTGGGACTCACGTCTGAGCATACCCAGCACACTCGGGGTGAAAATTGCAAAAAACACAGTTGATGGACAGAATGTAGAACAATGTCATATATTCACCCCAGTACAACGATTTGGGCCTAAATCCATCGTTTTTTTGCACTCCACACCACCCTGGGTTAGACACTGGCTATATGCTAATCAGCTCTGACCCTGTGCCTTATGGGAACAGTCCAGTCCGAACTACCAAGCCATGTCTTTCCCAGACCGGAATTAGGCATCCAAGGACCGGTTTCTGGCTATCAGCCTTCATCATCCTGGATAGCTTGACTCCAGTGGTGTGGAGAGCCTAGGACTCACGTCTGAGCATACCCAGCACACTCGGGGTGAATATTGCAAAAAACACAGTTGATGGACAGAATGTAGAACAATGTCATACATTCACCCCAGTACAAAGCTCTGGGCCTAAATCCATCGTTTTTTTGCACTCCACACCACCCTGGGTTAGACACTGGCTATATGCAAATCAGCTCTGACCCTGTGCCTCATGGGAACAGTCCAGTCCGAACTACCAAGCCATGTCTTTCCCAGACCGGAATCAAGCATCCAAGGACCGGTTTCTGGCTATCAGCCTTCATCAGCCTGGATAGCTTGACTCCAGTGGTGTGGAGAGCCTGGGACTCACGTCTGAGCATACCCAGCACACTCGGGTGAAAATTGCAAAAAACACAGTTGATGGACAGAATGTAGAACAATGTCATACATTCACCCCAGTACAAAGCTCTGGGCCTAAATCCATCATTTATTTGCACTCCACACCACCCTGGGTTAGACACTGGCTATATGCAAATCAGCTCTGACCCTGTGCCTCATGGGAACAGTCCAGTCCGAACTACCAAGCCATGTCTTTCCCAGACCGGAATCAAGCATCCAAGGACCGGTTTCTGGCTATCAGCCTTCATCAGCCTGGATAGCTTGACTCCAGTGGTGTGGAGAGCCTGGGACTCACGTCTGAGCATACCCAGCACACTCGGGTGAAAATTGCAAAAAACACAGTTGATGGACAGAATGTAGAACAATGTCATACATTCACCCCAGTACAACGATCTGGGCCTAAATCCATCATTTATTTGCACTCCACACCACCCTGGGTTAGACACTGGCTATATGCAAATCAGCTCTGACCCTGTGCCTCATGGGAACAGTCCAGTCCGAACTACCAAGCCATGTCTTTCCCAGACCGGAATCAAGCATCCAAGGACCGGTTTCTGGCTATCAGCCTTCATCAGCCTGGATAGCTTGACTCCAGTGGTGTGGAGAGCCTGGGACTCACGTCTGAGCATACCCAGCACACTCGGGTGAAAATTGCAAAAAACACAGTTGATGGACAGAATGTAGAACAATGTCATATATTCACCCCAGTACAACGATCTGGGCCTAAATCCATCATTTATTTGCACTCCACACCACCCTGGGTTAGACACTGGCTATATGCTAATCAGCTCTGACCCTGTGCCTTATGGGAACAGTCCAGTCCGAACTACCAAGCCATGTCTTTCCCAGACCGGAATTAGGCATCCAAGGACCGGTTTCTGGCTATTAGCCTTCATCAGCCTGGATAGCTTGACTCCAGTGGTGTGGAGAGCCTGGGACTCACGTCTGAGCATATCCAGCACACTCGGGGTGAAAATTGCAAAAAACACAGTTGATGGACAGAATGTGGAACAATGTCATACATTCACCCCAGTACAAAGATCTGGGCGTAAATCCATCGTTTTTTTGCACTCCACACCACCCTGGGTTAGACACTGGCTATATGCAAATCAGCTCTGACCCTGTGCCTCATAGGAACAGTCCAGTCCGAACTGCCAAGCCATGTCTTTCCCAGACCGGAATCAAGCATCCAAGGACTGGTTTCTGGCTATCAGCCTTCATCAGCCTGGATAGCTTGACTCCAGTGGTGTGGAGAGCCTGGGACTCACGTCTGAGCATACCCAGCACACTCGGGGTGAAAATTGCAAAAAAAACAGTTGATGGACAGAATGTAGAACAATGTCATACATTCACCCCAGTACACAAATCTGGGCCTAAATCCATCGTTATTTTGCACTCCACACCACCCTGGGTTAGACACTGGCTATATGCAAATCAGCTCTGACCATGTGCCTTATGGGAACAGTCCAGTCCGAACTACCAAGCCATGTCTTTCCCAGACCGGAATCAAGCATCCAAGGACCGGTTTCTGGCTATCAGCCTTCATCAGCCTGGATAGCTTGACTCCAGTGGTGTGGAGAGCCTGGGACTCACGTCTGAGCATACCCAGCACACTCGGGGTGAAAATTGCAAAAAACACAGTTGATGGACAGAATGTAGAACAATGTCATACATTCACCCCAGTACAAAGATCTGGGCCTAAATCCATCGTTTTTTGGCACTCCACACCACCCTGGGTTAGACACTGGCTATATGCAAATCAGCTCTGACCCTGTGCCTCAAGGGAACAGTCCAGTCCGAACTACCAAGCCATGTCTTTCCCAGACCGGAATCAAGCATCCAAGGACCGGTTTCTGGCTATCAGCCTTCATCAGCCTGGATAGCTTGACTCCAGTGGTGTGGAGAGCCTGGGACTCACGTCTGAGCATACCCAGCACACTCGGGGTGAAAATTGCAAAAAAAACTGTTGATGGACAGAATGTAGAACAATGTCATACATTCACCCCAGTACACAAATCTGGGCCTAAATCCATCGTTTTTTGGCACTCCACACCACCCTGGGTTAGACACTGGCTATATGCAAATCAGCTCTGACCCTGTGCCTCATAGGAACAGTCCAGTCCGAACTACCAAGCCATGTCTTTCCCAGACCGGAATCAAGCATCCAAGGACTGGTTTCTGGCTATCAGCCTTCATCAGCCTGGATAGCTTGACTCCAGTGGTGTGGAGAGCCTGGGACTCACGTCTGAGCATACCCAGCACACTCGGGGTGAAAATTGCAAAAAAAACAGTTGATGGACAGAATGTAGAACAATGTCATACATTCACCCCAGTACACAAATCTGGGCCTAAATCCATCGTTATTTTGCACTCCACACCACCCTGGGTTAGACACTGGCTATATGCAAATCAGCTCTGACCATGTGCCTCATGGGAACAGTCCAGTCCGAACTACCAAGCCATGTCTTTCCCAGACCGGAATCAAGCATCCAAGGACCGGTTTCTGGCTATCAGCCTTCATCAGCCTGGATAGCTTGACTCCAGTGGTGTGGAGAGTCTGGGACTCACGTCTGAGCATACCCAGCACACTCGGGGTGAAAATTGCAAAAAACACAGTTGATGGACAGAATGTAGAACAATGTCATATATTCACCCCAGTACAATGATCTGGGCCTAAATCCATCGTTTTTTTGCACTCCACACCACCCTGGGTTAGACACTGGTTATATGCTAATCAGCTCTGACCCTGTGCCTTATGGGAACAGTCCAGTCCGAACTACCAAGCCATGTCTTTCCCAGACCGGAATTAGGCATCCAAGGACCGGTTTCTGGCTATCAGCCTTCATCAGCCTGGATAGCTTGACTCCAGTGGTGTGGAGAGCCTGGGACTCACGTCTGAGCATACCCAGCACACTCGGGGTGAAAATTGCAAAAAACACAGTTGATGGACAGAATGTAGAACAATGTCATACATTCACCCCAGTACAAAGATCTGGGCCTAAATCCATCGTTTTTTGGCACTCCACACCACCCTGGGTTAGACACTGGCTATATGCAAATCAGCTCTGACCCTGTGCCTCAAGGGAACAGTCCAGTCCGAACTACCAAGCCATGTCTTTCCCAGACCGGAATCAAGCATCCAAGGACCGGTTTCTGGCTATCAGCCTTCATCAGCCTGGATAGCTTGACTCCAGTGGTGTGGAGAGCCTGGGACTCACGTCTGAGCATACCCAGCACACTCGGGGTGAAAATTGCAAAAAACACAGTTGATGGACAGAATGTAGAACAATGTCATATATTCACCCCAGTACAACGATTTGGGCCTAAATCCATCGTTTTTTTGCACTCCACACCACCCTGGGTTAGACACTGGCTATATGCTAATCAGCTCTGACCCTGTGCCTTATGGGAACAGTCCAGTCCGAACTACCAAGCCATGTCTTTCCCAGACCGGAATTAGGCATCCAAGGACCGGTTTCTGGCTATCAGCCTTCATCATCCTGGATAGCTTGACTCCAGTGGTGTGGAGAGCCTAGGACTCACGTCTGAGCATACCCAGCACACTCGGGGTGAATATTGCAAAAAACACAGTTGATGGACAGAATGTAGAACAATGTCATACATTCACCCCAGTACAAAGCTCTGGGCCTAAATCCATCGTTTTTTTGCACTCCACACCACCCTGGGTTAGACACTGGCTATATGCAAATCAGCTCTAACCCTGTGCCTCATGGGAACAGTCCAGTCCGAACTACCAAGCCATGTCTTTCCCAGACCGGAATCAAGCATCCAAGGACCGGTTTCTGGCTATCAGCCTTCATCAGCCTGGATAGCTTGACTCCAGTGGTGTGGAGAGCCTGGGACTCACGTCTGAGCATACCCAGCACACTCGGGTGAAAATTGCAAAAAACACAGTTGATGGACAGAATGTAGAACAATGTCATACATTCACCCCAGTACAAAGCTCTGGGCCTAAATCCATCATTTATTTGCACTCCACACCACCCTGGGTTAGACACTGGCTATATGCAAATCAGCTCTGACCCTGTGCCTCATGGGAACAGTCCAGTCCGAACTACCAAGCCATGTCTTTCCCAGACCGGAATCAAGCATCCAAGGACCGGTTTCTGGCTATCAGCCTTCATCAGCCTGGATAGCTTGACTCCAGTGGTGTGGAGAGCCTGGGACTCACGTCTGAGCATACCCAGCACACTCGGGTGAAAATTGCAAAAAACACAGTTGATGGACAGAATGTAGAACAATGTCATATATTCACCCCAGTACAACGATCTGGGCCTAAATCCATCATTTATTTGCACTCCACACCACCCTGGGTTAGACACTGGCTATATGCTAATCAGCTCTGACCCTGTGCCTTATGGGAACAGTCCAGTCCGAACTACCAAGCCATGTCTTTCCCAGACCGGAATTAGGCATCCAAGGACCGGTTTCTGGCTATCAGCCTTCATCAGCCTGGATAGCTTGACTCCAGTGGTGTGGAGAGCCTGGGACTCACGTCTGAGCATATCCAGCACACTCGGGGTGAAAATTGCAAAAAACACAGTTGATGGACAGAATGTGGAACAATGTCATACATTTACCCCAGTACAAAGATCTGGGCGTAAATCCATCGTTTTTTTGCACTCCACACCACCCTGGGTTAGACACTGGCTATATGCAAATCAGCTCTGACCCTGTGCCTCATAGGAACAGTCCAGTCCGAACTACCAAGCCATGTCTTTCCCAGACCGGAATCAAGCATCCAAGGACTGGTTTCTGGCTATCAGCCTTCATCAGCCTGGATAGCTTGACTCCAGTGGTGTGGAGAGCCTGGGACTCACGTCTGAGCATACCCAGCACACTCGGGGTGAAAATTGCAAAAAAAACAGTTGATGGACAGAATGTAGAACAATGTCATACATTCACCCCAGTACACAAATCTGGGCCTAAATCCATCGTTATTTTGCACTCCACACCACCCTGGGTTAGACACTGGCTATATGCAAATCAGCTCTGACCATGTGCCTCATGGGAACAGTCCAGTCCGAACTACCAAGCCATGTCTTTCCCAGACCGGAATCAAGCATCCAAGGACCGGTTTCTGGCTATCAGCCTTCATCAGCCTGGATAGCTTGACTCCAGTGGTGTGGAGAGCCTGGGACTCACGTCTGAGCATACCCAGCACACTCGGGGTGAAAATTGCAAAAAACACAGTTGATGGACAGAATGTAGAACAATGTCATACATTCACCCCAGTACAAAGATCTGGGCCTAAATCCATCGTTTTTTGGCACTCCACACCACCCTGGGTTAGACACTGGCTATATGCAAATCAGCTCTGACCCTGTGCCTCAAGGGAACAGTCCAGTCCGAACTACCAAGCCATGTCTTTCCCAGACCGGAATCAAGCATCCAAGGACCGGTTTCTGGCTATCAGCCTTCATCAGCCTGGATAGCTTGACTCCAGTGGTGTGGAGAGCCTGGGACTCACGTCTGAGCATACCCAGCACACTCGGGGTGAAAATTGCAAAAAAAACAGTTGATGGACAGAATGTAGAACAATGTCATACATTCACCCCAGTACACAAATCTGGGCCTAAATCCATCGTTTTTTGGCACTCCACACCACCCTGGGTTAGACACTGGCTATATGCAAATCAGCTCTGACCCTGTGCCTCATAGGAACAGTCCAGTCCGAACTACCAAGCCATGTCTTTCCCAGACTGGAATCAAGCATCCAAGGACTGGTTTCTGGCTATCAGCCTTCATCAGCCTGGATAGCTTGACTCCAGTGGTGTGGAGAGCCTGGGACTCACGTCTGAGCATACCCAGCACACTCGGGGTGAAAATTGCAAAAAAAACAGTTGATGGACAGAATGTAGAACAATGTCATACATTCACCCCAGTACAAAGATCTGGGCCTAAATCCATCGTTTTTTGGCACTCCACACCACCCTGGGTTAGACACTGGCTATATGCAAATCAGCTCTGACCCTGTGCCTCAAGGGAACAGTCCAGTCCGAACTACCAAGCCATGTCTTTCCCAGACCGGAATCAAGCATCCAAGGACCGGTTTCTGGCTATCAGCCTTCATCAGCCTGGATAGCTTGACTCCAGTGGTGTGGAGAGCCTGGGACTCACGTCTGAGCATACCCAGCACACTCGGGGTGAAAATTGCAAAAAACACAGTTGATGGACAGAATGTAGAACAATGTCATACATTCACCCCAGTACAAAGATCCGGGCCTAAATCCATCGTTTTTTTGCACTCCACACCACCCTGGGTTAGACACTGGCTATATGCAAATCAGCTCTGACCCTGTGCCTCATGGGAACAGTCCAGTCCGAACTACCAAGCCATGTCTTTCCCAGACCGGAATCAAGCATCCAAGGACTGGTTTCTGGCTATCAGCCTTCATCAGCCTGGATAGCTTGACTCCAATGGTGTGGAGAGCCTGGGACTCACGTCTGAGCATACCCAGCACACTCGGGGTGAAACTTGCAAAAAACACAGTTGATGGACAGAATGTAGAACAATGTCATACATTCACCCCAGTACAATGTTCTGGGCCTAAATCCATCTTTTTTGCACTCCACACCACCCTGGGTTAGACACTGGCTATATGCAAATCAGCTCTGACCCTGTGCCTCATGGGAACAGTCCAGTCCGAACTACCAAGCCATGTCTTTCCCAGACCGGAATCAAGCATCCAAGGACCGGTTTCTGGCTATCAGCCTTCATCAGCCTGGATAGCTTGACTCCAGTGGTGTGGAGAGCCTGGGACTCACGTCTGAGCATACCCCGCACACTCGGGGTGAAAATTGCAAAAAACACAGTTGATGGACAGAATGTAGAACAATGTCATACATTCACCCCAGTACAAAGGTCTGGGCCTAAATCCATCGTTTTATTGGACTCCACACCACCCTGGGTTAGACACTGGCTATATGCAAATCAGCTCTGACCCTGTGCCTCATGGGAACAGTCCAGTCCGAACTACCAAGCCATGTCTTTCCCAGACCGGAATCAAGCATCCAAGGACCGGTTTCTGGCTACCAGCCTTCATCAGCCTGGATAGCTTGACTCCAGTGTGGAGAGCCTGGGACTCACGTCTGAGCATATCCAGCACACTCGGGGTGAAAATTGCAAAAAACACAGTTGATGGACAGAATGTAGAACAATGTCATACATTCACCCCAGTACAAAGATCTGGGCGTAAATCCATCGTTTTTTTGCACTCCACACCACCCTGGGTTAGACACTGGCTATATGCAAATCAGCTCTGACCCTGTGCCTCATAGGAACAGTCCAGTCCGAACTACCAAGCCATGTCTTTCCCAGACCGGAATCAAGCATCCAAGGACTGGTTTCTGGCTATCAGCCTTCATCAGCCTGGATAGCTTGACTCCAGTGGTGTGGAGAGCCTGGGACTCACGTCTGAGCATACCCAGCACACTCGGGGTGAAAATTGCAAAAAAAACAGTTGATGGACAGAATGTAGAACAATGTCATACATTCACCCCAGTACACAAATCTGGGCCTAAATCCATCGTTATTTTGCACTCCACACCACCCTGGGTTAGACACTGGCTATATGCAAATCAGCTCTGACCATGTGCCTCATGGGAACAGTCCAGTCCGAACTACCAAGCCATGTCTTTCCCAGACCGGAATCAAGCATCCAAGGACCGGTTTCTGGCTATCAGCCTTCATCAGCCTGGATAGCTTGACTCCAGTGGTGTGGAGAGCCTGGGACTCACGTCTGAGCATACCCAGCACACTCGGGGTGAAAATTGCAAAAAACACAGTTGATGGACAGAATGTAGAACAATGTCATACATTCACCCCAGTACAAAGATCTGGGCCTAAATCCATCGTTTTTTGGCACTCCACACCACCCTGGGTTAGACACTGGCTATATGCAAATCAGCTCTGACCCTGTGCCTCAAGGGAACAGTCCAGTCCGAACTACCAAGCCATGTCTTTCCCAGACCGGAATCAAGCATCCAAGGACCGGTTTCTGGCTATCAGCCTTCATCAGCCTGGATAGCTTGACTCCAGTGGTGTGGAGAGTCTGGGACTCACGTCTGAGCATACCCAGCACACTCGGGGTGAAAATTGCAAAAAACACAGTTGATGGACAGAATGTAGAACAATGTCATATATTCACCCCAGTACAACGATCTGGGCCTAAATCCATCGTTTTTTTGCACTCCACACCACCCTGGGTTAGACACTGGTTATATGCTAATCAGCTCTGACCCTGTGCCTTATGGGAACAGTCCAGTCCGAACTACCAAGCCATGTCTTTCCCAGACCGGAATTAGGCATCCAAGGACCGGTTTCTGGCTATCAGCCTTCATCAGCCTGGATAGCTTGACTCCAGTGGTGTGGAGAGCCTGGGACTCACGTCTGAGCATACCCAGCACACTCGGGGTGAAAATTGCAAAAAACACAGTTGATGGACAGAATGTAGAACAATGTCATACATTCACCCCAGTACACAAATCTGGGCCTAAATCCATCGTTTTTTGGCACTCCACACCACCCTGGGTTAGACACTGGCTATATGCAAATCAGCTCTGACCCTGTGCCTCATAGGAACAGTCCAGTCCGAACTACCAAGCCATGTCTTTCCCAGACCGGAATCAAGCATCCAAGGACTGGTTTCTGGCTATCAGCCTTCATCAGCCTGGATAGCTTGACTCCAGTGGTGTGGAGAGCCTGGGACTCACGTCTGAGCATACCCAGCACACTCGGGGTGAAAATTGCAAAAAAAACAGTTGATGGACAGAATGTAGAACAATGTCATACATTCACCCCAGTACAAAGATCTGGGCCTAAATCCATCGTTTTTTGGCACTCCACACCACCCTGGGTTAGACACTGGCTATATGCAAATCAGCTCTGACCCTGTGCCTCAAGGGAACAGTCCAGTCCGAACTACCAAGCCATGTCTTTCCCAGACCGGAATCAAGCATCCAAGGACCGGTTTCTGGCTATCAGCCTTCATCAGCCTGGATAGCTTGACTCCAGTGGTGTGGAGAGCCTGGGACTCACGTCTGAGCATACCCAGCACACTCGGGGTGAAAATTGCAAAAAACACAGTTGATGGACAGAATGTAGAACAATGTCATACATTCACCCCAGTACAAAGATCCGGGCCTAAATCCATCGTTTTTTTGCACTCCACAGCACCCTGGGTTAGACACTGGCTATATGCAAATCAGCTCTGACCCTGTGCCTCATGGGAACAGTCCAGTCCGAACTACCAAGCCATGTCTTTCCCAGACCGGAATCAAGCATCCAAGGACTGGTTTCTGGCTATCAGCCTTCATCAGCCTGGATAGCTTGACTCCAATGGTGTGGAGAGCCTGGGACTCACGTCTGAGCATACCCAGCACACTCGGGGTGAAACTTGCAAAAAACACAGTTGATGGACAGAATGTAGAACAATGTCATACATTCACCCCAGTACAATGTTCTGGGCCTAAATCCATCTATTTTGCACTCCACACCACCCTGGGTTAGACACTGGCTATATGCAAATCAGCTCTGACCCTGTGCCTCATGGGAACAGTCCAGTCCGAACTACCAAGCCATGTCTTTCCCAGACCGGAATCAAGCATCCAAGGACCGGTTTCTGGCTATCAGCCTTCATCAGCCTGGATAGCTTGACTCCAGTGGTGTGGAGAGCCTGGGACTCACGTCTGAGCATACCCAGCACACTCGGGGTGAAAATTGCAAAAAACACAGTTGATGGACAGAATGTAGAACAATGTCATACATTCACCCCAGTACAAAGGTCTGGGCCTAAATCCATCGTTTTATTGGACTCCACACCACCCTGGGTTAGACACTGGCTATATGCAAATCAGCTCTGACCCTGTGCCTCATGGGAACAGTCCAGTCCGAACTACCAAGCCATGTCTTTCCCAGACCGGAATCAAGCATCCAAGGACCGGTTTCTGGCTATCAGCCTTCATCAGCCTGGATAGCTTGACTCCAGTGTGGAGAGCCTGGGACTCACGTCTGAGCATATCCAGCACACTCGGGGTGAAAATTGCAAAAAACACAGTTGATGGACAGAATGTAGAACAATGTCATACATTCACCCCAGTACAAAGATCTGGGCGTAAATCCATCGTTTTTTTGCACTCCACACCACCCTGGGTTAGACACTGGCTACATGCAAATCAGCTCTGACCCTGTGGCTCATAGGAACAGTCCAGTCCGAACTACCAAGCCATGTCTTTCCCAGACCGGAATCAAGCATCCAAGGACTGGTTTCTGGCTATCAGCCTTCATCAGCCTGGATAGCTTGACTCCAGTGGTGTGGAGAGCCTGGGACTCACGTCTGAGCATACCCAGCACACTCGGGGTGAAAATTGCCAAAAAAAAGTTGATGGACAGAATGTAGAACAATGTCATACATTCACCCCAGTACACAAATCTGGGCCTAAATCCATCGTTATTTTGCACTCCACACCACCCTGGGTTAGACACTGGCTATATGCAAATCAGCTCTGACCATGTGCCTCATGGGAACAGTCCAGTCCGAACTACCAAGCCATGTCTTTCCCAGACCGGAATCAAGCATCCAAGGACCGGTTTCTGGCTATCAGCCTTCATCAGCCTGGATAGCTTGACTCCAGTGGTGTGGAGAGCCTGGGACTCACGTCTGAGCATACCCAGCACACTCGGGGTGAAAATTGCAAAAAACACAGTTGATGGACAGAATGTAGAACAATGTCATACATTCACCCAGTACAAAGATCTGGGCCTAAATCCATCGTTTTTTGGCACTCCACACCACCCTGGGTTAGACACTGGCTATATGCAAATCAGCTCTGACCCTGTGCCTCAAGGGAACAGTCCAGTCCGAACTACCAAGCCATGTCTTTCCCAGACCGGAATCAAGCATCCAAGGACCGGTTTCTGGCTATCAGCCTTCATCAGCCTGGATAGCTTGACTCCAGTGGTGTGGAGAGTCTGGGACTCACGTCTGAGCATACCCAGCACACTCGGGGTGAAAATTGCAAAAAACACAGTTGATGGACAGAATGTAGAACAATGTCATATATTCACCCCAGTACAACGATCTGGGCCTAAATCCATCGTTTTTTTGCACTCCACACCACCCTGGGTTAGACACTGGCTATATGCTAATCAGCTCTGACCCTGTGCCTTATGGGAACAGTCCAGTCCGAACTACCAAGCCATGTCTTTCCCAGACCGGAATTAGGCATCCAAGGACCGGTTTCTGGCTATCAGCCTTCATCATCCTGGATAGCTTGACTCCAGTGGTGTGGAGAGCCTAGGACTCACGTCTGAGCATACCCAGCACACTCGGGGTGAATATTGCAAAAAACACAGTTGATGGACAGAATGTAGAACAATGTCATACATTCACCCCAGTACAAAGCTCTGGGCCTAAATCCATCGTTTTTTTGCACTCCACACCACCCTGGGTTAGACACTGGCTATATGCAAATCAGCTCTGACCCTGTGCCTCATGGGAACAGTCCAGTCCGAACTACCAAGCCATGTCTTTCCCAGACCGGAATCAAGCATCCAAGGACCGGTTTCTGGCTATCAGCCTTCATCAGCCTGGATAGCTTGACTCCAGTGGTGTGGAGAGCCTGGGACTCACGTCTGAGCATACCCAGCACACTCGGGTGAAAATTGCAAAAAACACAGTTGATGGACAGAATGTAGAACAATGTCATACATTCACCCCAGTACAAAGCTCTGGGCCTAAATCCATCATTTATTTGCACTCCACACCACCCTGGGTTAGACACTGGCTATATGCAAATCAGCTCTGACCCTGTGCCTCATGGGAACAGTCCAGTCCGAACTACCAAGCCATGTCTTTCCCAGACCGGAATCAAGCATCCAAGGACCGGTTTCTGGCTATCAGCCTTCATCAGCCTGGATAGCTTGACTCCAGTGGTGTGGAGAGCCTGGGACTCACGTCTGAGCATACCCAGCACACTCGGGTGAAAATTGCAAAAAACACAGTTGATGGACAGAATGTAGAACAATGTCATACATTCACCCCAGTACAACGATCTGGGCCTAAATCCATCATTTATTTGCACTCCACACCACCCTGGGTTAGACACTGGCTATATGCAAATCAGCTCTGACCCTGTGCCTCATGGGAACAGTCCAGTCCGAACTACCAAGCCATGTCTTTCCCAGACCGGAATCAAGCATCCAAGGACCGGTTTCTGGCTATCAGCCTTCATCAGCCTGGATAGCTTGACTCCAGTGGTGTGGAGAGCCTGGGACTCACGTCTGAGCATACCCAGCACACTCGGGTGAAAATTGCAAAAAACACAGTTGATGGACAGAATGTAGAACAATGTCATATATTCACCCCAGTACAACGATCTGGGCCTAAATCCATCATTTATTTGCACTCCACACCACCCTGGGTTAGACACTGGCTATATGCTAATCAGCTCTGACCCTGTGCCTTATGGGAACAGTCCAGTCCGAACTACCAAGCCATGTCTTTCCCAGACCGGAATTAGGCATCCAAGGACCGGTTTCTGGCTATCAGCCTTCATCAGCCTGGACCGCTTGACTCCAGTGGTGTGGAGAGCCTGGGACTCACGTCTGAGCATATCCGGCACACTCGGGGTGAAAATTGCAAAAAACACAGTTGATGGACAGAATGTGGAACAATGTCATACATTCACCCCAGTACAAAGATCTGGGCGTAAATCCATCGTTTTTTTGCACTCCACACCACCCTGGGTTAGACACTGGCTATATGCAAATCAGCTCTGACCCTGTGCCTCATAGGAACAGTCCAGTCCGAACTACCAAGCCATGTCTTTCCCAGACCGGAATCAAGCATCCAAGGACTGGTTTCTGGCTATCAGCCTTCATCAGCCTGGATAGCTTGACTCCAGTGGTGTGGAGAGCCTGGGACTCACGTCTGAGCATACCCAGCACACTCGGGGTGAAAATTGCAAAAAAAACAGTTGATGGACAGAATGTAGAACAATGTCATACATTCACCCCAGTACACAAATCTGGGCCTAAATCCATCGTTATTTTGCACTCCACACCACCCTGGGTTAGACACTGGCTATATGCAAATCAGCTCTGACCATGTGCCTTATGGGAACAGTCCAGTCCGAACTACCAAGCCATGTCTTTCCCAGACCGGAATCAAGCATCCAAGGACCGGTTTCTGGCTATCAGCCTTCATCAGCCTGGATAGCTTGACTCCAGTGGTGTGGAGAGCCTGGGACTCACGTCTGAGCATACCCAGCACACTCGGGGTGAAAATTGCAAAAAACACAGTTGATGGACAGAATGTAGAACAATGTCATACATTCACCCCAGTACAAAGATCTGGGCCTAAATCCATCGTTTTTTGGCACTCCACACCACCCTGGGTTAGACACTGGCTATATGCAAATCAGCTCTGACCCTGTGCCTCAAGGGAACAGTCCAGTCCGAACTACCAAGCCATGTCTTTCCCAGACCGGAATCAAGCATCCAAGGACCGGTTTCTGGCTATCAGCCTTCATCAGCCTGGATAGCTTGACTCCAGTGGTGTGGAGAGCCTGGGACTCACGTCTGAGCATACCCAGCACACTCGGGGTGAAAATTGCAAAAAAAACAGTTGATGGACAGAATGTAGAACAATGTCATACATTCACCCCAGTACACAAATCTGGGCCTAAATCCATCGTTTTTTGGCACTCCACACCACCCTGGGTTAGACACTGGCTATATGCAAATCAGCTCTGACCCTGTGCCTTATAGGAACAGTCCAGTCCGAACTACCAAGCCATGTCTTTCCCAGACCGGAATCAAGCATCCAAGGACTGGTTTCTGGCTATCAGCCTTCATCAGCCTGGATAGCTTGACTCCAGTGGTGTGGAGAGCCTGGGACTCACGTCTGAGCATACCCAGCACACTCGGGGTGAAAATTGCAAAAAAAACAGTTGATGGACAGAATGTAGAACAATGTCATACATTCACCCCAGCACACAAATCTGGGCCTAAATCCATCGTTATTTTGCACTCCACACCACCCTGGGTTAGACACTGGCTATATGCAAATCAGCTCTGACCATGTGCCTCATGGGAACAGTCCAGTCCGAACTACCAAGCCATGTCTTTCCCAGACCGGAATCAAGCATCCAAGGACCGGTTTCTGGCTATCAGCCTTCATCAGCCTGGATAGCTTGACTCCAGTGGTGTGGAGAGTCTGGGACTCACGTCTGAGCATACCCAGCACACTCGGGGTGAAAATTGCAAAAAACACAGTTGATGGACAGAATGTGGAACAATGTCATACATTCACCCCAGTACAAAGATCTGGGCGTAAATCCATCGTTTTTTTGCACTCCACACCACCCTGGGTTAGACACTGGCTATATGCAAATCAGCTCTGACCCTGTGCCTCATAGGAACAGTCCAGTCCGAACTACCAAGCCATGTCTTTCCCAGACCGGAATCAAGCATCCAAGGACTGGTTTCTGGCTATCAGCCTTCATCAGCCTGGATAGCTTGACTCCAGTGGTGTGGAGAGCCTGGGACTCACGTATGAGCATACCCAGCACACTCGGGGTGAAAATTGCAAAAAAAACAGTTGATGGACAGAATGTAGAACAATGTCATACATTCACCCCAGTACACAAATCTGGGCCTAAATCCATCGTTATTTTGCACTCCACACCACCCTGGGTTAGACACTGGCTATATGCAAATCAGCTCTGACCATGTGCCTCATGGGAACAGTCCAGTCCGAACTACCAAGCCATGTCTTTCCCAGACCGGAATCAAGCATCCAAGGACCGGTTTCTGGCTATCAGCCTTCATCAGCCTGGATAGCTTGACTCCAGTGGTGTGGAGAGTCTGGGACTCACGTCTGAGCATACCCAGCACACTCGGGGTGAAAATTGCAAAAAACACAGTTGATGGACAGAATGTAGAACAATGTCATATATTCACCCCAGTACAATGATCTGGGCCTAAATCCATCGTTTTTTTGCACTCCACACCACCCTGGGTTAGACACTGGTTATATGCTAATCAGCTCTGACCCTGTGCCTTATAGGAACAGTCCAGTCCGAACTACCAAGCCATGTCTTTCCCAGACCGGAATTAGGCATCCAAGGACCGGTTTCTGGCTATCAGCCTTCATCAGCCTGGATAGCTTGACTCCAGTGGTGTGGAGAGCCTGGGACTCACGTCTGAGCATACCCAGCACACTCGGGGTGAAAATTGCAAAAAACACAGTTGATGGACAGAATGTAGAACAATGTCATACATTCACCCCAGTACAAAGATCTGGGCCTAAATCCATCGTTTTTTGGCACTCCACACCACCCTGGGTTAGACACTGGCTATATGCAAATCAGCTCTGACCCTGTGCCTCAAGGGAACAGTCCAGTCCGAACTACCAAGCCATGTCTTTCCCAGACCGGAATCAAGCATCCAAGGACCGGTTTCTGGCTATCAGCCTTCATCAGCCTGGATAGCTTGACTTCAGTGGTGTGGAGAGCCTGGGACTCACGTCTGAGCATACCCAGCACACTCGGGGTGAAAATTGCAAAAAACACAGTTGATGGACAGAATGTAGAACAATGTCATATATTCACCCCAGTACAACGATTTGGGCCTAAATCCATCGTTTTTTTGCACTCCACACCACCCTGGGTTAGACACTGGCTATATGCTAATCAGCTCTGACCCTGTGCCTTATGGGAACAGTCCAGTCCGAACTACCAAGCCATGTCTTTCCCAGACCGGAATTAGGCATCCAAGGACCGGTTTCTGGCTATCAGCCTTCATCATCCTGGATAGCTTGACTCCAGTGGTGTGGAGAGCCTAGGACTCACGTCTGAGCATACCCAGCACACTCGGGGTGAATATTGCAAAAAACACAGTTGATGGACAGAATGTAGAACAATGTCATACATTCACCCCAGTACAAAGCTCTGGGCCTAAATCCATCGTTTTTTTGCACTCCACACCACCCTGGGTTAGACACTGGCTATATGCAAATCAGCTCTGACCCTGTGCCTCATGGGAACAGTCCAGTCCGAACTACCAAGCCATGTCTTTCCCAGACCGGAATCAAGCATCCAAGGACCGGTTTCTGGCTATCAGCCTTCATCAGCCTGGATAGCTTGACTCAAGTGGTGTGGAGAGCCTGGGACTCACGTCTGAGCATACCCAGCACACTCGGGTGAAAATTGCGAAAAACACAGTTGATGGACAGAATGTAGAACAATGTCATACATTCACCCCAGTACAAAGCTCTGGGCCTAAATCCATCATTTATTTGCACTCCACACCACCCTGGGTTAGACACTGGCTATATGCAAATCAGCTCTGACCCTGTGCCTCATGGGAACAGTCCAGTCCGAACTACCAAGCCATGTCTTTCCCAGACCGGAATCAAGCATCCAAGGACCGGTTTCTGGCTATCAGCCTTCATCAGCCTGGATAGCTTGACTCCAGTGGTGTGGAGAGCCTGGGACTCACATCTGAGCATACCCAGCACACTCGGGTGAAAATTGCAAAAAACACAGTTGATGGACAGAATGTAGAACAATGTCATATATTCACCCCAGTACAACGATCTGGGCCTAAATCCATCATTTATTTGCACTCCACACCACCCTGGGTTAGACACTGGCTATATGCTAATCAGCTCTGACCCTGTGCCTTATGGGAACAGTCCAGTCCGAACTACCAAGCCATGTCTTTCCCAGACCGGAATTAGGCATCCAAGGACCGGTTTCTGGCTATCAGCCTTCATCAGCCTGGATAGCTTGACTCCAGTGGTGTGGAGAGCCTGGGACTCACGTCTGAGCATATCCAGCACACTCGGGGTGAAAATTGCAAAAAACACAGTTGATGGACAGAATGTGGAACAATGTCATACATTCACCCCAGTACAAAGATCTGGGCGTAAATCCATCGTTTTTTTGCACTCCACACCACCCTGGGTTAGACACTGGCTATATGCAAATCAGCTCTGACCCTGTGCCTCATAGGAACAGTCCAGTCCAAACTACCAAGCCATGTCTTTCCCAGATCGGAATCAAGCATCCAAGGACTGGTTTCTGGCTATCAGCCTTCATCAGCCTGGATAGCTTGACTCCAGTGGTGTGGAGAGCCTGGGACTCACGTCTGAGCATACCCAGCACACTCGGGGTGAAAATTGCAAAAAAAACAGTTGATGGACAGAATGTAGAACAATGTCATACATTCACCCCAGTACACAAATCTGGGCCTAAATCCATCGTTATTTTGCACTCCACACCACCCTGGGTTAGACACTGGCTATATGCAAATCAGCTCTGACCATGTGCCTCATGGGAACAGTCCAGTCCGAACTACCAAGCCATGTCTTTCCCAGACCGGAATCAAGCATCCAAGGACCGGTTTCTGGCTATCAGCCTTCATCAGCCTGGATAGCTTGACTCCAGTGGTGTGGAGAGCCTGGGACTCACGTCTGAGCATACCCAGCACACTCGGGGTGAAAATTGCAAAAAACACAGTTGATGGACAGAATGTAGAACAATGTCATACATTCACCCCAGTACAAAGATCTGGGCCTAAATCCATCGTTTTTTGGCACTCCACACCACCCTGGGTTAGACACTGGCTATATGCAAATCAGCTCTGACCCTGTGCCTCAAGGGAACAGTCCAGTCCGAACTACCAAGCCATGTCTTTCCCAGACCGGAATCAAGCATCCAAGGACCGGTTTCTGGCTATCAGCCTTCATCAGCCTGGATAGCTTGACTCCAGTGGTGTGGAGAGCCTGGGACTCACGTCTGAGCATACCCAGCACTCTCGGGGTGAAAATTGCAAAAAAAACAGTTGATGGACAGAATGTAGAACAATGTCATACATTCACCCCAGTACACAAATCTGGGCCTAAATCCATCGTTTTTTGGCACTCCACACCACCCTGGGTTAGACACTGGCTATATGCAAATCAGCTCTGACCCTGTGCCTCATAGGAACAGTCCAGTCCGAACTACCAAGCCATGTCTTTCCCAGACCGGAATCAAGCATCCAAGGACTGGTTTCTGGCTATCAGCCTTCATCAGCCTGGATAGCTTGACTCCAGTGGTGTGGAGAGCCTGGGACTCACGTATGAGCATACCCAGCACACTCGGGGTGAAAATTGCAAAAAAAACAGTTGATGGACAGAATGTAGAACAATGTCATACATTCACCCCAGTACACAAATCTGGGCCTAAATCCATCGTTATTTTGCACTCCACACCACCCTGGGTTAGACACTGGCTATATGCAAATCAGCTCTGACCATGTGCCTCATGGGAACAGTCCAGTCCGAACTACCAAGCCATGTCTTTCCCAGACCGGAATCAAGCATCCAAGGACCGGTTTCTGGCTATCAGCCTTCATCAGCCTGGATAGCTTGACTCCAGTGGTGTGGAGAGTCTGGGACTCACGTCTGAGCATACCCAGCACACTCGGGGTGAAAATTGCAAAAAACACAGTTGATGGACAGAATGTAGAACAATGTCATATATTCACCCCAGTACAACGATCTGGGCCTAAATCCATCGTTTTTTTGCACTCCACACCACCCTGGGTTAGACACTGGTTATATGCTAATCAGCTCTGACCCTGTGCCTTATGGGAACAGTCCAGTCCGAACTACCAAGCCATGTCTTTCCCAGACCGGAATTAGGCATCCAAGGACCGGTTTCTGGCTATCAGCCTTCATCAGCCTGGATAGCTTGACTCCAGTGGTGTGGAGAGCCTGGGACTCACGTCTGAGCATACCCAGCACACTCGGGGTGAAAATTGCAAAAAACACAGTTGATGGACAGAATGTAGAACAATGTCATACATTCACCCCAGTACAAAGATCTGGGCCTAAATCCATCGTTTTTTGGCACTCCACACCACCCTGGGTTAGACACTGGCTATATGCAAATCAGCTCTGACCCTGTGCCTCAAGGGAACAGTCCAGTCCGAACTACCAAGCCATGTCTTTCCCATACCGGAATCAAGCATCCAAGGACCGGTTTCTGGCTATCAGCCTTCATCAGCCTGGATAGCTTGACTCCAGTGGTGTGGAGAGCCTGGGACTCACGTCTGAGCATACCCAGCACACTCGGGGTGGAATTGCAAAAAACACAGTTGATGGACAGAATGTAGAACAATGTCATATATTCACCCCAGTACAACGATTTGGGCCTAAATCCATCGTTTTTTTGCACTCCACACCACCCTGGGTTAGACACTGGCTATATGCTAATCAGCTCTGACCCTGTGCCTTATGGGAACAGTCCAGTCCGAACTACCAAGCCATGTCTTTCCCAGACCGGAATTAGGCATCCAAGGACCGGTTTCTGGCTATCAGCCTTCATCATCCTGGATAGCTTGACTCCAGTGGTGTGGAGAGCCTAGGACTCACGTCTGAGCATACCCAGCACACTCGGGGTGAATATTGCAAAAAACACAGTTGATGGACAGAATGTAGAACAATGTCATACATTCACCCCAGTACAAAGCTCTGGGCCTAAATCCATCGTTTTTTTGCACTCCACACCACCCTGGGTTAGACACTGGCTATATGCAAATCAGCTCTGACCCTGTGCCTCATGGGAACAGTCCAGTCCGAACTACCAAGCCATGTCTTTCCCAGACCGGAATCAAGCATCCAAGGACCGGTTTCTGGCTATCAGCCTTCATCAGCCTGGATAGCTTGACTCCAGTGGTGTGGAGAGCCTGGGACTCACGTCTGAGCATACCCAGCACACTCGGGTGAAAATTGCAAAAAACACAGTTGATGGACAGAATGTAGAACAATGTCATACATTCACCCAAGTACAAAGCTCTGGGCCTAAATCCATCATTTATTTGCACTCCACACCACCCTGGGTTAGACACTGGCTATATGCAAATCAGCTCTGACCCTGTGCCTCATGGGAACAGTCCAGTCCGAACTACCAAGCCATGTCTTTCCCAGACCGGAATCAAGCATCCAAGGACCGGTTTCTGGCTATCAGCCTTCATCAGCCTGGATAGCTTGACTCCAGTGGTGTGGAGAGCCTGGGACTCACGTCTGAGCATACCCAGCACACTCGGGGTGAAAATTGCAAAAAACACAGTTGATGGACAGAATGTAGAACAATGTCATATATTCACCCCAGTACAACGATTTGGGCCTAAATCCATCGTTTTTTTGCACTCCACACCACCCTGGGTTAGACACTGGCTATATGCTAATCAGCTCTGACCCTGTGCCTTATGGGAACAGTCCAGTCCGAACTACCAAGCCATGTCTTTCCCAGACCGGAATTAGGCATCCAAGGACCGGTTTCTGGCTATCAGCCTTCATCATCCTGGATAGCTTGACTCCAGTGGTGTGGAGAGCCTAGGACTCACGTCTGAGCATACCCAGCACACTCGGGGTGAATATTGCAAAAAACACAGTTGATGGACAGAATGTAGAACAATGTCATACATTCACCCCAGTACAAAGCTCTGGGCCTAAATCCATCGTTTTTTTGCACTCCACACCACCCTGGGTTAGACACTGGCTATATGCAAATCAGCTCTGACCCTGTGCCTCATGGGAACAGTCCAGTCCGAACTACCAAGCCATGTCTTTCCCAGACCGGAATCAAGCATCCAAGGACCGGTTTCTGGCTATCAGCCTTCATCAGCCTGGATAGCTTGACTCCAGTGGTGTGGAGAGCCTGGGACTCACGTCTGAGCATACCCAGCACACTCGGGTGAAAATTGCAAAAAACACAGTTGATGGACAGAATGTAGAACAATGTCATACATTCACCCCAGTACAAAGCTCTGGGCCTAAATCCATCATTTATTTGCACTCCACACCACCCTGGGTTAGACACTGGCTATATGCAAATCAGCTCTGACCCTGTGCCTCATGGGAACAGTCCAGTCCGAACTACCAAGCCATGTCTTTCCCAGACCGGAATCAAGCATCCAAGGACCGGTTTCTGGCTATCAGCCTTCATCAGCCTGGATAGCTTGACTCCAGTGGTGTGGAGAGCCTGGGACTCACGTCTGAGCATACCCAGCACACTCGGGTGAAAATTGCAAAAAACACAGTTGATGGACAGAATGTAGAACAATGTCATATATTCACCCCAGTACAACGATCTGGGCTTAAATCCATCATTTATTTGCACTCCACACCACCCTGGGTTAGACACTGGCTATATGCTAATCAGCTCTGACCCTGTGCCTTATGGGAACAGTCCAGTCCGAACTACCAAGCCATGTCTTTCCCAGACCGGAATTAGGCATCCAAGGACCGGTTTCTGGCTATCAGCCTTCATCAGCCTGGATAGCTTGACTCCAGTGGTGTGGAGAGCCTGGGACTCACGTCTGAGCATACCCAGCACACTCGGGGTGAAAATTGCAAAAAACACAGTTGATGGACAGAATGTAGAACAATGTCATACATTCACCCCAGTACAAAGATCTGGGCCTAAATCCATCGTTTTTTGGCACTCCACACCACCCTGGGTTAGACACTGGCTATATGCAAATCAGCTCTGACCCTGTGCCTCAAGGGAACAGTCCAGTCCGAACTACCAAGCCATGTCTTTCCCAGACCGGAATCAAGCATCCAAGGACCGGTTTCTGGCTATCAGCCTTCATCAGCCTGGATAGCTTGACTCCAGTGGTGTGGAGAGCCTGGGACTCACGTCTAAGCATACCCAGCACACTCGGGGTGAAAATTGCAAAAAACACAGTTGATGGACAGAATGTAGAACAATGTCATATATTCACCCCAGTACAACGATTTGGGCCTAAATCCATCGTTTTTTTGCACTCCACACCACCCTGGGTTAGACACTGGCTATATGCTAATCAGCTCTGACCCAGTGCCTTATGGGAACAGTCCAGTCCGAACTACCAAGCCATGTCTTTCCCGGACCGGAATTAGGCATCCAAGGACCGGTTTCTGGCTATCAGCCTTCATCATCCTGGATAGCTTGACTCCAGTGGTGTGGAGAGCCTAGGACTCACGTCTGAGCATACCCAGCACACTCGGGGTGAATATTGCAAAAAACACAGTTGATGGACAGAATGTAGAACAATGTCATACATTCACCCCAGTACAAAGATCTGGGCCTAAATCCATCGTTTTTTTGCACTACACACCACCATGGGTTAGACACTGGCTATATGCAAATCAGCTCTGACCCTGTGCCTCATGGGAACAGTCCAGTCCGAACTACCAAGCCATGTCTTTCCCATACCGGAATCAAGCATCCAAGGACCGGTTTCTGGCTATCAGCCTTCATCAGCCTGGATAGCTTGACTCCAGTGGTGTGGAGAGCCTGGGACTCACGTCTGAGCATACCCAGCACACTCGGGGTGAAAATTGCAAAAAACACAGTTGATGGACAGAATGTAGAACAATGTCATACATTCACCCCAGTACAAAGCTCTGGGCCTAAATCCATCGTTTTTTTGCACTCCACACCACCCTGGGTTAGACACTGGCTATATGCAAATCAGCTCTGACCCTGTGCCTCATGGGAACAGTCCAGTCCGAACTACCAAGCCATGTCTTTCCCAGACCGGAATCAAGCATCCAAGGACCGGTTTCTGGCTATCAGCCTTCATCAGCCTGGATAGCTTGACTCCAGTGGTGTGGAGAGCCTGGGACTCACGTCTGAGCATACCCAGCACACTCGGGTGAAAATTGCAAAAAACACAGTTGATGGACAGAATGTAGAACAATGTCATACATTCACCCCAGTACAAAGCTCTGGGCCTAAATCCATCATTTATTTGCACTCCACACCACCCTGGGTTAGACACTGGCTATATGCAAATCAGCTCTGACCCTGTGCCTCATGGGAACAGTCCAGTCCGAACTACCAAGCCATGTCTTTCCCAGACCGGAATCAAGCATCCAAGGACCGGTTTCTGGCTATCAGCCTTCATCAGCCTGGATAGCTTGACTCCAGTGGTGTGGAGAGCCTGGGACTCACGTCTGAGCATACCCAGCACACTCGGGGTGAAAATTGCAAAAAACACAGTTGATGGACAGAATGTAGAACAATGTCATACATTCACCCCAGTACAAAGCTCTGGGCCTAAATCCATCGTTGTTTTGCACTCCACACCACCCTGGGTTAGACACTGGCTATATGCAAATCAGCTCTGACCCTGTGCCTCATGGGAACAGTCCAGTCTGAACTACCAAGCCATGTCTTTCCCAGACCGGAATCAAGCATCCAAGGACTGGTTTCTGGCTATCAGCCTTCATCAGCCTGGATAGCTTGACTCCAGTGGTGTGGAGAGCCTGGGACTCACGTCTGAGCATACCCAGCACACTCGGGGTGAAAATTGCAAAAAACACAGTTGATGGACAGAATGTAGAACAATGTCATACATTCACCCCAGTACAAAGCTCTGGGCCTAAATCCATCATTTTTTTGCACTCCACACCACCCTGGGTTAGACACTGGCTATATGCAAATCAGCTCTGACCCTGTGCCTCATGGGAACAGTCCAGTCCGAACTACCAAGCCATGTCTTTCCCAGACCGGAATCAAGCATCCAAGGACCGGTTTCTGGCTATCAGCCTTCATCAGCCTGGATAGCTTGACTCCAGTGGTGTGGAGAGCCTGGGACTCACGTCTGAGCATACCCAGCACACTCGGGGTGAAAATTGCAAAAAACACAGTTGATGGACAGAATGTAGATCAATTTCATACATTCACCCCAGTACAAAGATCTGGGCCTAAATCCATCGCTTTTTTGCACTCCACACCACCCTGGGTTAGACACTGGCTATATGCAAATCAGCTCTGACCCTGTGCCTCATGGGAACAGTCCAGTCCGAACTACCAAGCCATGTCTTTCCCAGACCGGAATCAAGCATCCAAGGACAGGTTTCTGGCTATCAGCCTTCATCAGCCTGGATAACTTGACTCCAGTGGTGTGGAGAGCCTGGGACTCACGTCTGAGCATACCCAGCACACTCGGAGTGAAAATTGCAAAAAACACAGTTGATGGACAGAATGTAGAACAATGTCATACATTCACCCCAGTACAAAGATCTGGGCCTAAATCCATCGGTTTTTTTGCACTCCACACCACCCTGGGTTAGACACTGGCTATATGCAAATCAGCTCAGACCCTGTGCCTCATGGGAACAGTCCAGTCCGAAATACCAAGCCATGTCTTTCCCAGACCGGAATCAAGCATCCAAGGACCGGTTTCTGGCTATCAGCCTTCATCAGCCTGGATAGCTTGACTCCAGTGGTGTGGAGAGCCTGGGAATCACGTCTGAGCATACCCAGTACACTCGGGGTGAAAATTGCAAAAAACACAGTTGATGGACAGAATGTAGAACAATGTCATACATTCACCCCAGTACAAAGATCTGGGCCTAAATCCATTGTTTTTTTGCACTCCACACCACCCTGGGTTAGACACTGGCTATATGCAAATCAGCTCCGACCCTGTGCCTCAAGGGAACAGTCCAGTCCGAACTACCAAGCCATGTCTTTCCCAGACCGGAATCAAGCATCCACGGACCGGTTTCTGGCTATCAGCCTTCATCAGCCTGGATAGCTTGACTCCAGTGGTGTGGAGAGCCTGGGACTCACGTCTGAGCATACCCAGCACACTCGGGTGAAAATTGCAAAAAACACAGTTGATGGACAGAATGTAGAACAATGTCATATATTCACCCCAGTACAAAGATCTGGGCCTAAATCCATCGTTTTTTTGCACTCCACACCACCTTGGGTTAGACACTGGCTATATGCAAATCAGCTCTGACCCTGTGCCTTATGGGAAAACTCCAGTCTGAACTACCAAGCCATTTCTTTCCCAGACCGGAATCAGGCATCCAAGGACCGGTTTCTGTCTATCAGCCTTCATCATCCTGGATAGCTTGGCTCCAGTGGTGTGGAGAGCCTAGGACTCACGTCTGAGCATACCCAGCACACTTGGGGTGAATATTGCAAAAAACACAGTTGATGGACAGAATGTAGAACAATGTCATACATTCACCCCAGTACAAAGATCTGGGCCTAAATCCATCGTTTTTTTGCACTCCACACCACCCTGGGTTAGACACTGGCTATATGCAAATCAGCTCTGACCCTGTGCCTCATGGGAACAGTCCAGTCCGAACTACCAAGCCATGTCTTTCCCAGACCGGAATCAGGCATCCAAGGACCGGTTTCTGGCTATCAGCCTTCATCATCCTGGATAGCTTGACTCCAGTGGTGTGGAGAGCCTAGGACTCACGTCTGAGCATACCCAGCACACTCGGGGTGAATATTGCAAAAAACACAGTTGATGGACAGAATGTAGAACAATGTCATATATTCACCCCAGTACAAAGATCTGGGCCTAAATCCATCGTTTTTTTGCACTCCACACCACCTTTGGTTAGACACTGGCTATATGCAAATCAGCTCTGACCCTGTGCCTCATGGGAACAGTCCAGTCCGAACTACCAAGCCATGTCTTTCCCAGACCGGAATCAAGCATCCAAGGACCGGTTTCTGGCTATCAGCCTTCATCAGCCTGCATAGCTTGACTCCAGTGGTGTGGAGAGCCTGGGACTCACGTCTGAGCATACTGAGCACACTCGGGGTGAAAATTGCAAAAAACACAGTTGATGGACAGAATGTAGAACAATGTCATACATTCACCCCAGTACAAAGATCTGGGCCTACATCCATCGTTTTTTTGCACTCCACACCACCCAGGGTTAGACACTGGCTATATGCAAATCAGCTCTGACCCTGTGCCTCATGGGAACAGTCCAGTCCGAACTACCAAGCCATGTCTTTCCCAGACCGGAATCAAGCATCCAAGGACCGGTTTCTGGCTATCAGCCTTCATCAGCCTGGATAGCTTGACTCCAGTGGTGTGGAGAGCCTGGGACTCACGTCTGAGCATACCCAGCACACTCGGGGTGAAAATTGCAAAAAACACAGTTGATGGACAGAATGTAGAACAATGTCATACATTCACCCCAGTACAAAGCTCTGGGCCTAAATCCATCGTTTTTTTGCACTCCACACCACCCTGGGTTAGACACTGGCTATATGCAAATCAGCTCTGACCCTGTGCCTCATGGGAACAGTCCAGTCCGAACTACCAAGCCATGTCTTTCCCAGACCGGAATCAAGCATCCAAGGACCGGTGTCTGGCTATCAGCCTTCATCAGCCTGGATAGCTTGACTCCAGTGGTGTGGAGAGCCTGGGACTCACGTCTGAGCATACCCAGCACACTCGGGGTGAAAATTGCAAAAAACACAGTTGATGGACAGAATGTAGAACAATGTCATACATTCACCCCAGTACAAAGCTCTGGGCCTAAATCCATCATTTTTTTGCACTCCACACCACCCTGGGTTAGACACTGGCTATATGCAAATCAGCTCTGACCCTGTGCCTCATGGGAACAGTCCAGTCCGAACTACCAAGCCATGTCTTTCCCAGACCGGAATCAGGCATCCAAGGACCGGTTTCTGTCTATCAGCCTTCATCATCCTGGATAGCTTGGCTCCAGTGGTGTGGAGAGCCTAGGACTCACGTCTGAGCATACCCAGCACACTTGGGGTGAATATTGCAAAAAACACAGTTGATGGACAGAATGTAGAACAATGTCATACATTCACCCCAGTACAAAGATCTGGGCCTAAATCCATCGTTTTTTTGCACTCCACACCACCCTGGGTTAGACACTGGCTATATGCAAATCAGCTCTGACCCTGTGCCTCATGGGAACAGTCCAGTCCGAACTACCAAGCCATGTCTTTCCCAGACCGGAATCAGGCATCCAAGGACCGGTTTCTGGCTATCAGCCTTCATCATCCTGGATAGCTTGACTCCAGTGGTGTGGAGAGCCTAGGACTCACGTCTGAGCATACCCAGCACACTCGGGGTGAATATTGCAAAAAACACAGTTGATGGACAGAATGTAGAACAATGTCATATATTCACCCCAGTACAAAGATCTGGGCCTAAATCCATCGTTTTTTTGCACTCCACACCACCTTTGGTTAGACACTGGCTATATGCAAATCAGCTCTGACCCTGTGCCTCATGGGAACAGTCCAGTCCGAACTACCAAGCCATGTCTTTCCCAGACCGGAATCAAGCATCCAAGGACCGGTTTCTGGCTATCAGCCTTCATCAGCCTGCATAGCTTGACTCCAGTGGTGTGGAGAGCCTGGGACTCACGTCTGAGCATACTGAGCACACTCGGGGTGAAAATTGCAAAAAACACAGTTGATGGACAGAATGTAGAACAATGTCATACATTCACCCCAGTACAAAGATCTGGGCCTACATCCATCGTTTTTTTGCACTCCACACCACCCAGGGTTAGACACTGGCTATATGCAAATCAGCTCTGACCCTGTGCCTCATGGGAACAGTCCAGTCCGAACTACCAAGCCATGTCTTTCCCAGACCGGAATCAAGCATCCAAGGACCGGTTTCTGGCTATCAGCCTTCATCAGCCTGGATAGCTTGACTCCAGTGGTGTGGAGAGCCTGGGACTCACGTCTGAGCATACCCAGCACACTCGGGGTGAAAATTGCAAAAAACACAGTTGATGGACAGAATGTAGAACAATGTCATACATTCACCCCAGTACAAAGCTCTGGGCCTAAATCCATCGTTTTTTTGCACTCCACACCACCCTGGGTTAGACACTGGCTATATGCAAATCAGCTCTGACCCTGTGCCTCATGGGAACAGTCCAGTCCGAACTACCAAGCCATGTCTTTCCCAGACCGGAATCAAGCATCCAAGGACCGGTGTCTGGCTATCAGCCTTCATCAGCCTGGATAGCTTGACTCCAGTGGTGTGGAGAGCCTGGGACTCACGTCTGAGCATACCCAGCACACTCGGGGTGAAAATTGCAAAAAACACAGTTGATGGACAGAATGTAGAACAATGTCATACATTCACCCCAGTACAAAGCTCTGGGCCTAAATCCATCATTTTTTTGCACTCCACACCACCCTGGGTTAGACACTGGCTATATGCAAATCAGCTCTGACCCTGTGCCTCATGGGAACAGTCCAGTCCGAACTACCAAGCCATGTCTTTCCCAGACCGGAATCAAGCATCCAAGGACCGGTTTCTGGCTATCAGCCTTCATCAGCCTGGATAGCTTGACTCCAGTGGTGTGGAGAGCCTGGGACTCACGTCTGAGCATACCCAGCACACTCGGGGTGAAAATTGCAAAAAACACAGTTGATGGACAGAATGTAGATCAATTTCATACATTCACCCCAGTACAAAGATCTGGGCCTAAATCCATCGCTTTTTTGCACTCCACACCACCCTGGGTTAGACACTGGCTATATGCAAATCAGCTCTGACCCTGTGCCTCATGGGAACAGTCCAGTCCGAACTACCAAGCCATGTGTAATGTCCTGCTGTATTGGTTGACATAAGTTTCTTCATGGAATGTAGAATTCTACTCTGTCATGCTTATAGAATGTAGAATGTGCTTGGGAGTCAGTTGGTATCCTGGCTGTTCGTGGATGGGGCGAATAAACTACACCTGAACCAACAAGCTATTCTTTATTATATTTAGTATAATTATTGACTACTTTACATTGGCGACGATCCTACCTCTCTTCGCCTCAACACGCAGTCGTCCCTGTAACCTCTCCAGCGGCTGCATACACTTGAAAGGAAGCGTAGTCTTCCCAGCGGCTGATCGTTTGAAACATCACCGTTTTCAGGAAACGCTCATACGGTGAGGAGTATTGCGGGAGGTTGAAAGTAAACAAGGGACTTTTAAAAAAAAAAAAAAAGGAAGGGAAATTAAAGAAATAATGCGCGCGAGCATTAATCAGCTTTGAAAGTAGCGCATTCGCTCGCGCTGTCTACTGATCGCCTCGCACTTCAAAATGGCGGTGCGTGTCAGTGACGCGTAGCGTCATTAGCATAAAAAATCTCAGCCTCGTTTTCGGAGAAAGAGAATTGACGCATGAAGCTGGCTTGAAAGGAAACTCACGTCAGTAGAATAAAGGGCATTGTGACACGCTCTGATTCTAAGTGAGCGGAGGAAGGCATTGTGAAGCTTAATAGAACTATTGCAAGGGCAGAACTCTAAACCAGGGAACTTGAAGAGTGCAGCTTGCACATCTAATGGATTGTGACATCAGCATTTCTTTATTGTGTTTCTTACAGCTCTAATACAGTATAACAAGGAGCACTTAAACATCACAAAGAGCATTTGAATATAACAAGGAGCATTTAAATATTACAAGGAACATTTAAAAAAAAAAAAATAATAGTTACATATAAGTTTTTTTTTTTGTTTCTTTTTTCTCTCTATACAACAGGATTTATAAACATGCAAAATGTAACGCAACCTGCATTTTTTTTAATAAGTCCAGGTGAACCAAATGTAAAATGGCAAAAATGGAAGAAGATTTTTGCAAATTACGCAAGAGTATGTGGCACGAATTTAAGTGCAGAAAGAAAGCATTCATTACTTCTGCACTGTCTAGGAGGAGAAGGACAAGACGTCCTAGAGCATTTACCTGAACTCACTGCTTCGGAACAAAGGAATTTGAACGAATATGAAGTAGCTATTGAGCAATTGGATCGACACTATCTTCCTAGATTAAGCACAATAATGGAAAGGTATCATTTTGGCTTAAGAGGACAGAAGAAGGATGAATCAGTTGAGGAATATGTTTCTGCACTAAGGAAGTTAGCCTCATCGTGCAAATTTGGACAGACTTTGGATGAGAGAATAAGGGACCAATTTGTACTAAGATGTGCCCATGACAGCATTCGAAAAGAACTCTGGCTGAAAGATGAACTGCCATTGGATGAAGTATTGGGAATAGCAAAGCAAGTTGAACACATGACGAAATGTGTAGATGAGTTAAAAGTAGAAAAAGAGAAGATGAATGAACCTGAAAAGAAAGATGAACCTAAAGTTGAAGAAGTAGTAAGTCAAGTGAAAAAAGAAGAAAAGTCATCGATTGATAAAAGTGAAAATGGAGCGAATAATTTCAATCCTAATTTTAATGTTACTAGTAAATTTTCATGTTTCAGATGCGGTAATAATGGGCATTTGGCTAATTCATCGAATTGCCCTGCTTTGAAATCGATTTGTAACAACTGTGGTAGAAAAGGGCATTTCTCAAAGTGTTGTAGGACTAGAAATAGTAAGAGAGATAATGTGTATAAAAGATGGAATCAACCTCAGGTAAAGACTGTGACTTTCCAGGTCAATAGTGGTTCGTTAGAACATCCTTCGCACTTAGTAAAAGTGGATGATGCCATGATTGAATTTAAATTTGATTCATGTTCCCAAATCACCATGATTGATGAGGAATTGTTACATAACACTGAATCAAAGGAGAGAGAGAGGACTAGGTAAGCTAGTCCAGATCCCCGTAATTATATGTCAAAATCAAGAAGGACTAGCTTTTTATATAAGGAAGACTCAATGGAGTACGTATGTCAGGAAAAAACCGGTGGTTTTTTTTTAAAAGCCCTCACCCACCAACCTAGTTGGTGGCATGCTTCATCATCGGGCCCACCACAGTGGCACCTAACGTGCCCCGGGTGTGCTTCGACGCCACATTACTGCGGAGCTGGTATAATTGCTGAGTGTGCAGTGTGGTGAGAGTGAAGGTGAAGATTAAAAAGCCATACAAAAATCCCAGCACCCGAGGGTAAAAATATTTTAATAAACTGGGTCTCTGTTGGCAAATTAAAAGGCAGACGGACACAGTGGAGTATGGATTATGACCTCCAGTGTCCAGTGGTCTACATGTTTCAGCCTGGCCTTTCTTAATTTAAAACAGGCTTTCCTCAGGACCAAGTGAGTATGTGTGGGTTTTTAAATAGATAATTTACAGTGAGTGTTTTTGTTTTTATGTGTAGCACTCCCTACGGTGCTATATGGGTGAGAAGGGGGTTCCCTCTCGCTTTGACAGTATTTTTCTGTTCAAAGCCTTCTTGGGTCGCCTGGCAGAGAAAAAGACCGAAGATGTCGATCTGGTTCCTCCTTGGACCTGTCGTCCTTCTGCGGCAATTATCTATTTAAAAACCCACACATACTCACTTGGTCCTGAGGAAAGCCTGTTTTAAATTAAGAAAGGCCAGGCTGAAACATGTAGACCACTGGACACTGGAGGTCATAATCCATACTCCACTGTGTCCGTCTGCCTTTTAATTTGCCAACAGAGACCCAGTTTATTAAAATATTTTTACCCTCGGGTGCTGGGATTTTTGTATGGCTTTTTAATCTTCACCTTCACTCTCACCACACTGCACACTCAGCAATTATACCAGCTCCGCAGTAATCTGGCGTCGAAGCACACCCGGGGCACGTTAGGTGCCACTGTGGTGGGCCCGATGATGAAGCATGCCACCAACTAGGTTGGTGGGTGAGGGCTTTCAAAAAAAAACCACCGTTTTTTTCCTGACATACGTACTCCATTGAGTCTTCCTTATATAAAAAGAATTGTTACATAAGACTTTTGGAGATAAGGTTAAACTCTTCAAAAGCGACATATTACCTTTAGGCTATGGAAAAAAACCTATTAAAATATTAGGTTATTTCATGACTATTCTTGAGTTGGGAAGTCGCATCATACCTGGGAAAATTTATGTAACCAATTTTGGAGATGCTTTGATTAGTTGGAGGGATCAGCGAGACTTGGGCGTAAAACTTGATCCAAATGCTTCACCTCAGGTACAGATACAAGAGGTGGAAAATTTAGCTGAAATGTTTGCAGGAAAGTTTCCAGGAGTGTTCAAGGAACAGTTAGGATGTTTAAAGGGATACAAGCACTGCATAAAATTAAAAAAGAATGCCATACCTGTTATAGCAAAAGTAAGAAGGATTCCTTTAGCGGAACAAGGTAAAGTACAAAAAGAAATTGAAAAACTGATTGATAATAAGATAATAGAACCAGTGGAAGCTACCGAATGGTTGGCCCCAGTTGTAATAGCTAAGAAGCCTACGGGGGAAATTCGCCTTTGTATTGATTTGAGGGCACTTAATAAGGAAGTAATTGTAGACAGATTTCCATTGCCAAACATTGATGAGATAGTGGGGACTCTGGAAGGGGCAAAGTATTTTACCACTTTAGATCTAGCTTCTGCTTACCATCAAGTGGAACTAGATACCACTTGTCAAGATCTTACCGCTTTTATTACCCCTATGGGCACTTTTAAATTCAAGAGGATGCCTTTTGGGTTAATCTCGGCATCCTCAGTATTCCAACGCATCATGACTCATATATTGAAAGGTCTTCTAGGGGTGAAGTGCTATCAGGATGATTTATTAGTTTATGGTTCCAACGTACAAGAACACAATGATCAGGTGTGTGAGGTGTTAAAGAGGTTGTCTGAGGCTGGTCTATCTCTCAAGAAAGAAAAGTGTAAGTTTGGGCTAAGGGAAGTAAATTACCTTGGTCACTGTATCAGGAGTGAAGGTGTTTTTCCCAAGTTAGAGTTGGTCACTTCAATTGATAATATGGTTGAACCTGTAAACAGGGATGAATTATTGTCATTCCTTGGAATGGTTGAGTTCTATGGGAAGTTTATTTTACACTTTGCGGACAAAACTAAAAGTATGAGAAGACTCACTGCAAAGAATGTGACATTTGTGTGGTCAAATGACTGTAAAAAAGAATTTGAAGAGATTAAGAGAGAGTTAAAAGAAGCTCCCTGCCTTCAGGCATTTGTTCCGGGCTTACCAACATTTGTATATACTGATGCTAGTGACAAAGGACTAGGTGCTGTGTTGGTACAAAATAAAGGTGGTAATGATTTCCTCATTGCCTGTGCTTCTAGATGTCTTCGTGGTCCGGAGCTTAATTATTCAGTAATTGAAAAAGATTCGTTAGCAATTTTTTGGGCCTTAAAAAAATTTAAGAATTTAGTCTGGGGGACTAAATTTGTTGTAAAGTCTGACCATAAGCCTTTGAAGGAAGTTTTTAGTAAGAAAGGGTTAGATTCGATATCTTCAAGGATCAGGAAATGGATAATAGCATTACAGGAATATGATTTTGAGGTGCAATATTTACCTGGTGTTTCAAATAAGGCAGCGGATTGTTTTTCTAGACTGGTTAAAAGAGGTGATCTTCACAGTGATGAAGTAATGCAAGATGAAGATGAGTTTCTTGATGTTTGTGAAGTTACTGAGGGTGTTGTTGGGAAAGATGAGTGGAAAGAGGAACTGTTAAAAGATGAGGAGCTAACAAAGGTCATGTCTTCTCTAAGGGATAATAAACGTTTGGATAAGCCTTGGTCTCTCGTTTCAGAAGAATTGTCGATAACGGATGAATTGCTTACGCGAGGTTTGAGACTGATACCTCCTTATGTTTTAAGGAAGAGATTATTGTTGCATGCACATTCTGGTCATCAGGGTATAGTAAAGACTAAAGAAATGTTACGCACACAATTTTGGTGGCCAGGAATGGATTTGGAGATAGAGCGAATGGTCAGAGATTGTGTAGAGTGTTGTGCGAGTGACAAAATTTTGAAAACCAGACAGATGCCCATGGTTTGCCGATCTTTGCCTAATCATCCTTGGGATGAATTAGCCATTGACATTTTAGGTCCTCTTACTGGAGTTTCTGACACTCCATATCTAATTGTGTTAATAGACCTTTATTCTCGTTGGATTGAAATAAGTGGTGTTAGTGAAATTACGTCTGAGTCCGTCATTAAATTTCTATCTGGAGTTTTTATGAGGGAAAGTTTTCCAAACAGTATTTTATCAGACAATGGCCCTCAATTCTGCTCAGCGCTGTTTGGTGACTTTCTTACTAAAAGTGGTATATTGCACAAAGGGTCCTCTTTGTACCATCCAGAAACCAATGGTGCAATTGAGAGAGTTAACAAAACGTTAAAAGAATGCATTCAGCTTGCCAGGGCTAATGGTTTGAATTGGAAAGTGGAGCTTAAAGAAAGAATTGAAGCTTACAGATATACTCCTCACTCCACCACTGGTAAATCTCCCTTCGAATTGTTCAAAGGAAGGGTACCCAACACCATGTTGTGTCCTGGTTGGATGAATCTGAATAAAGGGTTTGTTGATAATCATATTGGTGGTTGGAGGGAAAGGGAGTTAGAAAAACAAGCTTGTAGAAAAGCTTATTTTGATAATAAGAAATGTGTTCGTTCTCAGGAAATTAAAGTAGGTGATTTTGTTAAAATAAAAGCACCTGTTGGGAGGAGTTCCTGGTCGAAATATACAAATGTCAGACCAGTTATTAAGGTGTTTAAAAATGCCATCAAAACACAAGATGGAAGAATTTGGAATAAAAGTAGGGTTGTTGTGATTAGATCAAGAAATGTTACTCAATTTGCATCAAATCCTGGTTATGAATCCTCTCCAACATTCCGAATACCTGTATCCAATTCTAGCAATTCTTCCTCTCTTCATGTGAGGAGTCAGAGATTACGCAGAGCGCCTGCTTATATGAAGGATTATGTTTGATCTTTCTTTTGCTTTATCTGTCAATAGTAATCAGTTTTCTTGTTTACATCTTGTCACCTGATTCCTTTTACTACAGTTATTGATATTATTATTATATAGGAGGGAGATGTGTAATGTCCTGCTGTATTGGATGACATAAGTTTCTTCATGGAATGTAGAATTCTACTCTGTCATGCTTATAGAATGTAGAATGTGCTTGGGAGTCAGTTGGTATCCTGGCTGTTCGTGAATGGGGCGAATAAACTACACCTGAACCAACAAGCTATTCTTTATTATATTTAGTATAATTATTGACTACTTTACACCATGTCTTTCCCAGACCGGAATCAAGCATCCAAGGACAGGTTTCTGGCTATCAGCCTTCATCAGCCTGGATAACTTGACTCCAGTGGTGCGGAGAGCCTGGGACTCACGTCTGAGCATACCCAGCACACTCGGGGTGAAAATTGCAAAAAACACAGTTGATGGACAGAATGTAGAACAATGTCATACATTCACCCCAGTACAAAGATCTGGGCCTAAATCCATCATTTTTTTGCACTCCACACCACCCTGGGTTAGACACTGGCTATATGCAAATCAGCTCAGACCCTGTGCCTCATGGGAACAGTCCAGTCCGAAATACCAAGCCATGTCTTTCCCAGACCGGAATCAAGCATCCAAGGACCGGTTTCTGGCTATCAGCCTTCATCAGCCTGGATAGCTTGACTCCAGTGGTGTGGAGAGCCTGGGAATCACGTCTGAGCATACCCAGCACACTCGGGGTGAAAATTGCAAAAAACACAGTTGATGGACAGAATGTAGAACAATGTCATACATTCACCCCAGTACAAAGATCTGGGCCTAAATCCATCGTTTTTTTGCACTCCACACCACCCTGGGTTAGACACTGGCTATATGCAAATCAGCTCTGACCCTGTGCCTCAAGGGAACAATCCAGTCCGAACTACCAAGCCATGTCTTTCCCAGACCGGAATCAAGCATCCACGGACCGGTTTCTGGCTATCAGCCTTCATCAGCCTGGATAGCTTGACTCCAGTGGTGTGGAGAGCCTGGGACTCACGTCTGAGCATACCCAGCACACTTGGGTGAAAATTGCAAAAAACACAGTTGATGGACAGAATGTAGAACAATGTCATATATTCACCCCAGTACAAAGATCTGGGCCTAAATCCATCGTTTTTTTGCACTCCACACCACCTTGGGTTAGACACTGGCTATATGCAAATCAGCTCTGACCCTGTGCCTTATGGGAAAACTCCAGTCTGAACTACCAAGCCATGTCTTTCCCAGACCGGAATCAGGCATCCAAGGACCGGTTTCTGGCTATTAGCCTTCATCATCCTGGATAGCTTGACTCCAGTGGTGTGGAGAGCCTAGGACTCACGTCTGAGCATACCCAGCACACTTGGGGTGAATATTGCAAAAAACACAGTTGATGGACAGAATGTAGAACAATGTCATACATTCACCCCAGTACAAAGATCTGGGCCTAAATCCATCGTTTTTTTGCACTCCACACCACCCTGGGTTAGACACTGGCTATATGCAAATCAGCTCTGACCCTGTGCCTCATGGGAACAGTCCAGTCCGAACTACCAAGCCATGTCTTTCCCAGACCGGAATCAGGCATCCAAGGACCGGTTTCTGGCTATCAGCCTTCATCATCCTGGATAGCTTGACTCCAGTGGTGTGGAGAGCCTAGGACTCACGTCTGAGCATACCCAGCACACTCGGGGTGAATATTGCAAAAAACACAGTTGATGGACAGAATGTAGAACAATGTCATATATTCACCCCAGTACAAAGATCTGGGCCTAAATCCATCGTTTTTTTGCACTCCACACCACCTTGGGTTAGACACTGGCTATATGCAAATCAGCTCTGACCCTGTGCCTTATGGGAACAGTCCAGTCTGAACTACCAAGCCATGTCTTTCCCAGACCGGAATCAGGCATCCAAGGACCGGTTTCTGGCTATCAGCCTTCATCATCCTGGATAGCTTGACTCCAGTGGTGTGGGGAGCCTAGGACTCACGTCTGAGCATACCCAGCACACTCGGGGTGAATATTGCAAAAAACACAGTTGAAGGACAGAATGTAGAACAATGTCATACATTCACCCCAGTACAAAGATCTGGGCCTAAATCCATCGTTTTTTTGCACTCCACACCACCCTGGGTTAGACACTGGCTATATGCAAATCAGCTCAGACCCTGTGCCTCATGGGAAAAGTCCAGTCCGAACTACCAAGCCATGTCTTTCCCAGACCGGATTCAAGCATCCAAGGACCGGTTTCTGGCTATCAGCCTTCATCAGCCTGGATAGCTTGACTCCAGTGGTGTGGAGAGCCTGGGACTCAGGTCTGAGCATACCCAGCACACTCGAGGTGAAAATTGCAAAAAACACAGTTGATGGACAGAATGTAGAACAATGTCATACATTCACCCCAGTACAAAGATCTGGGCCCAAATCCATCGTTTTTTTGCACTCCACACCACCCTGGGTTAGACACTGGCTATTTACAAATCAGCTCTAACCCTGTGCCTCATGGGAACAGTCCAGTCCGAACTACCAAGCCATGTCTTTCCCAGACTGGAATCAAGCATCCAAGGACCGGTTTCTGGCTATCAGCCTTCATCAGCCTGGATAGCTTGACTCCAGTGGTGTGGAGAGCCTGGGACTCACGTCTGAGCATACCCAGCACACTCGGGGTGAAAATTGCAAAAAAGCACAGTTGATGGACAGAATGTAGAACAATGTCATACATTCACCCCAGTACAAAGATCTGGGCCTAAATCCATCGTTTTTTTGCACTCCACACCACCCTGGGTTAGACACTGGCTATATGCAAATCAGCTCTGCCCTGTGCCTCATGGGAACAGTCCAGTCCGAACTACCAAGCCATATCTTTCCCAGACCGGAATCAAGCATCCAAGGACCGGTTTCTGGCTATCAGCCTTCATCAGCCTGGATAGCTTGACTCCAGTGGTGTGGAGAGCCTGGGACTCACGTCTGAGCATACCCAGCACACTCGGGGTGAAAATTGCAAAAAACACAGTTGATGGACAGAATGTAGAACAATGTCATACATTCACCCCAGTACAAAGATCTGGGCCTAAATCCATCGTTTTTTTGTACTCCACACCACCCTGGTTTAGACACTGTCTATATGCAAATCAGCTCTGACCCTGTGCCTCATGGGAACAGTCCAGTCCGTACTACCAAGCCATGTCTTTCCCAGACCGGAATCAAGCATACAAGGACCGATTTCTGGCTATCAGCCTTCATCAGCCTGGATAGCTTGACTCCAGTGGTGTGGAGAGCCTGGGACTCACGTCTGAGCATACCCAGCACACTCGGGGTGAAAATTGCAAAAAACACAGTTGATGGACAGAATGTAGAACAATGTCATACATTCACCCCAGTACAAAGATCTGGGCCTAAATCCATCGTTGTTTTGCACTCCACACCACCCTGGGTTAGACACTGGCTATATGCAAATCAGCTCTGACCCTGTGCCTCATGGGAACAGTCCAGTCCGAACTACCAAGCCATGTCTTTCCCAGACCGGAGTCAAGCATCCAAGGACCGGTTTCTGGCTATCAGCCTTCATCAGCCTGGATAGCTTGACTCCAGTGGTGTGGAGAGCCTGGGACTCACGTCTGAGCATACCCAGCACACTCGGGGTGAAAATTGCAAAAAAACACAGTTGATGGACAGAATGTTGAACAATGTCAGACATTCACCCCAGTACAAAGATCTGGGCCTAAATCCATCGTTTTTTTGCACTCCACACCACCCTGGGTTAGACACTGGCTATATGCAAATCAGCTCTGCCCTGTGCCTCATGGGAACAGTCCAGTCCGAACTACCAAGCCATATCTTTCCCAGACCGGAATCAAGCATCCAAGGACCGGTATCTGGCTATCAGCCTTCATCAGCCTGGATAGCTTGACTCCAGTGGTGTGGAGAGCCTGGGACTCACGTCTGAGCATACCCAGCACACTCGGGGTGAAAATTGCAAAAAACACAGTTGATGGACAGAATGTAGAACAATGTCATACATTCACCCCAGTACAAAGATCTGGGCCTAAATCCATCGTTTATTTGTACTCCACACCACCCTGGGTTAGACACTGTCTATATGCAAATCAGCTCTGACCCTATGCCTCATGGGAACAGTCCAGTCCGAACTACCAAGCCATGTCTTTCCCAGACTGGAATCAAGCATCCAAGGACCGGTTTCTGGCTATCAGCCTTCATCAGCCTGGATAGCTTGACTCCAGTGGTGTGGAGAGCCTGGGACTCACGTCTGAGCATACCCAGCACACTCGGGGTGAAAATTGCAAAAAACACAGTTGATGGACAGAATGTAGAACAATTTCATACATTCACCCCAGTACAAAGATCTGGGCTTAAATCCATCGCTTTTTCGCACTCCACACCACCCTGGGTTAGACACTGGCTATATGCAAATCAGCTCTGACCCTGTGCCTCATGGGAACAGTCCAGTCCGAACTACCAAGCCATGTCTTCCCAGACCGGAATCAAGCATCCAAGGACAGGTTTCTGGCTATCAGCCTTCATCAGCCTGGATAACTTGACTCCAGTGGTGTGGAGAGCCTGGGACTCACGTCTGAGCATACCCAGCACACTCGGGGTGAAAATTGCAAAAAACACAGTTGATGGACAGAATGTAGAACAATGTCATACATTTACCCCAGTACAAAGATCTGGGCCTAAATCCATCGTTTTTTTGCACTCCACACCACCCTGGGTTAGACACTGGCTATATGCAAATCAGCTCAGACCCTGTGCCTCATGGGAACAGTCCAGTCCGAAATACCAAGCCATGTCTTTCCCAGACCGGAATCAAGCATCCAAGGACCGGTTTCTGGCTATCAGCCTTCATCAGCCTGGATAGCTTGACTCCAGTGGAGTGGAGAGCCTGGGAATCACGTCTGAGCATACCCAGCACACTCGGGGTGAAAATTGCAAAAAACACAGTTGATGGACAGAATGTAGAACAATGTCATACATTCACCCCAGTACAAAGATCTGGGCCCAAATCCATCGTTTTTTTGCACTCCACACCACCCTGGGTTATACACTGGCTATATGCAAATCAGCTCTGACCCTGTGCCTCAAGGGAACAGTCCAGTCCGAACTACCAAGCCATGTCTTTCCCAGACCGGAATCAAGCATCCACGGACCGGTTTCTGGCTATCAGCCTTCATCAGCCTGGATAGCTTGACTCCAGTGGTGTGGAGAGCCTGGGACTCACGTCTGAGCATACCCAGCACACTCGGGGTGAAAATTGCAAAAAAACACCGTTGATGGACAGAATGTAGAACAATGTCATACATTCACCCCAGTACAAAGATCTGGGCCTAAATCCATCGTTTTTTTGCACTCCACACCACCCTGGGTTAGACACTGGCTATATGCAAATCAGCTCTGCCCTGTGCCTCATGGGAACAGTCCAGTCCGAACTACCAAGCCATATCTTTCCCAGACCGGAATCAAGCATCCAAGGACCGGTTTCTGGCTATCAGCCTTCATCAGCCTGGATAGCTTGACTCCAGTGGTGTGGAGAGCCTGGGACTCACGTCTGAGCATACCCAGCACACTCGGGGTGAAAATTGCAAAAAACACAGTTGATGGACAGAATGTAGAACAATGTCATACATTCACCCCAGTACAAAGATCTGGGCCTAAATCCATTGTTTTTTTGTACTCCACACCACCCTGGTTTAGACACTGTCTATATGCAAATCAGCTCTGACCCTGTGCCTCATGGGAACAGTCCAGTCCGAACTACCAAGCCATGTCTTTCCCAGACCGGAATCAAGCATACAAGGACCGATTTCTGGCTATCAGCCTTCATCAGCCTGGATAGCTTGACTCCAGTGGTGTGGAGAGCCTGGGACTCACGTCTGAGCATACCCAGCACACTCGGGGTGAAAATTGCAAAAAACACAGTTGATGGACAGAATGTAGAACAATGTCATACATTCACCCCAGTACAAAGATCTGGGCCTAAATCCATCGTTGTTTTGCACTCCACACCACCCTGGGTTAGACACTGGCTATATGCAAATCAGCTCTGACCCTGTGCCTCATGGGAACAGTCCAGTCCGAACTACCAAGCCATGTCTTTCCCAGACCGGAATCAAGCATCCAAGGACCGGTTTCTGGCTATCAGCCTTCATCAGCCTGGATAGCTTGACTCCAGTGGTGTGGAGAGCCTGGGACTCACGTCTGAGCATACCCAGCACACTCGGGGTGAAAATTGCAAAAAAACACAGTTGATGGACAGAATGTAGAACAATGTCATACATTCACCCCAGTACAAAGATCTGGGCCTAAATCCATAGTTTTTTTGCACTCCACACCACCCTGGGTTAGACACTGGCTATATGCAAATCAGCTCTGCCCTGTGCCTCATGGGAACAGTCCAGTCCGAACTACCAAGCCATATCTTTCCCAGACCGGAATCAAGCATCCAAGGACCGGTATCTGGCTATCAGCCTTCATCAGCCTGGATAGCTTGACTCCAGTGGTGTGGAGAGCCTGGGACTCACGTCTGAGCATACCCAGCACACTCGGGGTGAAAATTGCAAAAAACACAGTTGATGGACAGAATGTAGAACAATGTCATACATTCACCCCAGTACAAAGATCTGGGCCTAAATCCATCATTTTTTTGTACTCCACACCACCCTGGGTTAGACACTGTCTATATGCAAATCAGCTCTGACCCTATGCCTCATGGGAACAGTCCAGTCCGAACTACCAAGCCATGTCTTTCCCAGACCGGAATCAAGCATCCAAGGACCGGTTTCTGGCTATCAGCCTTCATCAGCCTGGATAGCTTGACTCCAGTGGTGTGGAGAGCCTGGGACTCACGTCTGAGCATAACCAGCACACTCGGGGTGAAAATTGCAAAAAACACAGTTGATGGACAGAATGTAGAACAATTTCATACATTCACCCCAGTACAAAGATCTGGGCCTAAATCCATCGCTTTTTCGCACTCCACACCACCCTGGGTTAGACACTGGCTATATGCAAATCAGCTCTGACCCTGTGCCTCATGGGAACAGTCCAGTCCGAACTACCAAGCCATGTCTTTCCCAGACCGGAATCAAGCATCCAAGGACAGGTTTCTGGCTATCAGCCTTCATCAGCCTGGATAACTTGACTCCAGTGGTGTGGAGAGCCTGGGACTCACGTCTGAGCATACCCAGCACACTCGGGGTGAAAATTGCAAAAAACATAGTTGATGGACAGAATGTAGAACAATGTCATACATTCACCCCAGTACAAAGATCTGGGCCTAAATCCATCGTTTTTTTGCACTCCACACCACCCTGGGTTAGACACTGGCTATATGCAAATCAGCTCAGACCCTGTGCCTCATGGGAACAGTCCAGTCCGAAATACCAAGCCATGTCTTTCCCAGACCGGAATCAAGCATCCAAGGACCGGTTTCTGGCTATCAGACTTCATCAGCCTGGATAGCTTGACTCCAGTGGAGTGGAGAGCCTGGGAATCACGTCTGAGCATACCCAGCACACTCGGGGTGAAAATTGCAAAAAACACAGTTGATGGACAGAATGTAGAACAATGTCATACATTCACCCCAGTACAAAGATCTGGGCCCAAATCCATAGTTTTTTTGCACTCCACACCACCCTGGGTTAGACACTGGCTATATGCAAATCAGCTCTGACCCTGTGCCTCAAGGGAACAGTCCAGTCCGAACTACCAAGCCATGTCTTTCCCAGACCGGAATCAAGCATCCACGGACCGGTTTCTGGCTATCAGCCTTCATCAGCCTGGATAGCTTGACTCCAGTGGTGTGGAGAGCCTGGGACTCACGTCTGAGCATACCCAGCACACTCGGGTGAAAATTGCAAAAAACACAGTTGATGGACAGAATGTAGAACAATGTCATATATTCACCCCAGTACAAAGATCTGGGCCTAAATCCATCGTTTTTTTGCACTCCACACCACCTTGGGTTAGACAGTGGCTATATGCAAATCAGCTCTGACCCTGTGCCTCATGGGAACAGTCCAGTCCGAACTACCAAGCCATGTCTTTCCCAGACCGGAATCAGGCATCCAAGGACCGGTTTCTGGCTATCAACCTTCATCAGCCTGGATAGCTTGACTCCAGTGGTGTGGAGAGCCTGGGACTCACGTCTGAGCATACCCAGCACACTCGGGGTGAAAATTGCAAAAAACACAGTTGATGGACAGAATGTAGAACAATGTCATACATTCACCCCAGTACAAAGATCTGGGCCTAAATCCATCGTTTTTTTGCACTCCACACCACCCTGGGTTAGACACTGGCTATATGCAAATCAGCTCTGCCCTGTGCCTCATGGGAACAGTCCAGTCCGAACTACCAAGCCATATCTTTCCCAGACCGGAATCAAGCATCCAAGGACCGGTTTCTGGCTATCAGCCTTCATCAGCCTGGATAGCTTGACTCCAGTGGTGTGGAGAGCCTGGGACTCTCGTCTGAGCATACCCAGCACACTCGGGGTGAAAATTGCAAAAAACACAGTTGATGGACAGAATGTAGAACAATGTCATACATTCACCCCAGTACAAAGATCTGGGCCTAAATCCATCGTTTTTTTGTACTCCACACCACCCTGGTTTAGACACTGTCTATATGCAAATCAGCTCTGACCCTGTGCCTCATGGGAACAGTCCAGTCCGAACTACCAAGCCATGTCTTTCCCAGACCGGAATCAAGCATACAAGGACCGATTTCTGGCTATCAGCCTTCATCAGCCTGGATAGCTTGACTCCAGTGGTGTGGAGAGCCTGGGACTCACGTCTGAGCATACCCAGCACACTCGGGGTGAAAATTGCAAAAAACACAGTTGATGGACAGAATGTAGAACAATGTCATACATTCACCCCAGTACAAAGATCTGGGCCTAAATCCATCGTTGTTTTGCACTCCACACCACCCTGGGTTAGACACTGGCTATATGCAAATCAGCTCTGACCCTGTGCCTCATGGGAACAGTCCAGTCCGAACTACCAAGCCATGTCTTTCCCAGACCGGAATCAAGCATCCAAGGACCGGTTTCTGGCTATCAGCCTTCATCAGCCTGGATAGCTTGACTCCAGTGGTGTGGAGAGCCTGGGACTCACGTCTGAGCATACCCAGCACACTCGGGGTGAAAATTGCAAAAAAACACAGTTGATGGACAGAATGTAGAACAATGTCATACATTCACCCCAGTACAAAGATCTGGGCCTAAATCCATAGTTTTTTTGCACTCCACACCACCCTGGGTTAGACACTGGCTATATGCAAATCAGCTCTGCCCTGTGCCTCATGGGAACAGTCCAGTCCGAACTACCAAGCCATATCTTTCCCAGACCGGAATCAAGCATCCAAGGACCGGTATCTGGCTATCAGCCTTCATCAGCCTGGATAGCTTGACTCCAGTGGTGTGGAGAGCCTGGGACTCACGTCTGAGCATACCCAGCACACTCGGGGTGAAAATTGCAAAAAACACAGTTGATGGACAGAATGTAGAACAATGTCATACATTCACCCCAGTACAAAGATCTGGGCCTAAATCCATCATTTTTTTGTACTCCACACCACCCTGGGTTAGACACTGTCTATATGCAAATCAGCTCTGACCCTATGCCTCATGGGAACAGTCCAGTCCGAACTACCAAGCCATGTCTTTCCCAGACCGGAATCAAGCATCCAAGGACCGGTTTCTGGCTATCAGCCTTCATCAGCCTGGATAGCTTGACTCCAGTGGTGTGGAGAGCCTGGGACTCACGTCTGAGCATAACCAGCACACTCGGGGTGAAAATTGCAAAAAACACAGTTGATGGACAGAATGTAGAACAATTTCATACATTCACCCCAGTACAAAGATCTGGGCCTAAATCCATCGCTTTTTCGCACTCCACACCACCCTGGGTTAGACACTGGCTATATGCAAATCAGCTCTGACCCTGTGCCTCATGGGAACAGTCCAGTCCGAACTACCAAGCCATGTCTTTCCCAGACCGGAATCAAGCATCCAAGGACAGGTTTCTGGCTATCAGCCTTCATCAGCCTGGATAACTTGACTCCAGTGGTGTGGAGAGCCTGGGACTCACGTCTGAGCATACCCAGCACACTCGGGGTGAAAATTGCAAAAAACACAGTTGATGGACAGAATGTAGAACAATGTCATACATTCACCCCAGTACAAAGATCTGGGCCTAAATCCATCGTTTTTTTGCACTCCACACCACCCTGGGTTAGACACTGGCTATATGCAAATCAGCTCAGACCCTGTGCCTCATGGGAACAGTCCAGTCCGAAATACCAAGCCATGTCTTTCCCAGACCGGAATCAAGCATCCAAGGACCGGTTTCTGGCTATCAGACTTCATCAGCCTGGATAGCTTGACTCCAGTGGAGTGGAGAGCCTGGGAATCACGTCTGAGCATACCCAGCACACTCGGGGTGAAAATTGCAAAAAACACAGTTGATGGACAGAATGTAGAACAATGTCATACATTCACCCCAGTACAAAGATCTGGGCCCAAATCCATAGTTTTTTTGCACTCCACACCACCCTGGGTTAGACACTGGCTATATGCAAATCAGCTCTGACCCTGTGCCTCAAGGGAACAGTCCAGTCCGAACTACCAAGCCATGTCTTTCCCAGACCGGAATCAAGCATCCACGGACCGGTTTCTGGCTATCAGCCTTCATCAGCCTGGATAGCTTGACTCCAGTGGTGTGGAGAGCCTGGGACTCACGTCTGAGCATACCCAGCACACTCGGGTGAAAATTGCAAAAAACACAGTTGATGGACAGAATGTAGAACAATGTCATATATTCACCCCAGTACAAAGATCTGGGCCTAAATCCATCGTTTTTTTGCACTCCACACCACCTTGGGTTAGACAGTGGCTATATGCAAATCAGCTCTGACCCTGTGCCTTATGGGAAAACTCCAGTCTGAACTACCAAGCCATGTCTTTCCCAGACCGGAATCAGGCATCCAAGGACCGGTTTCTGGCTATCAGCCTTCATCATCCTGGATAGCTTGACTCCAGTGGTGTGGAGAGCCTAGGACTCACGTCTGAGCATACCCAGCACACTCGGGGTGAATATTGCAAAAAACACAGTTGATGGACAGAATGTAGAACAATGTCATACATTCACCCCAGTACAAAGATCTGGGCCTAAATCCATCATTTTTTTGCACTCCACACCACCCTGGGTTAGACACTGGCTATATGCAAATCAGTTCTGACCCTGTGCCTCATGGGAACAGTCCAGTCCGAACTACCAAGCCATGTCTTTCCCAGACCGGAATCAGGCATCCAAGGACCGGTTTCTGGCTATCAACCTTCATCAGCCTGGATAGCTTGACTCCAGTGGTGTGGAGAGCCTGGGACTCACGTCTGAGCATACCCAGCACACTCGGGGTGAAAATTGTAAAAAACACAGTTGATGGACAGAATGTAGAACAATGTCATACATTCACCCCAGTACATAGATCTGGGCCTAAATCCATAGTTTTTTTGCACTCCACACCACCCTGGGTTAGACACTGGCTATTTACAAATCAGCTCTGACCCTGTGCCTCATGGGAACAGTCCAGTCCGAACTACCAAGCCATGTCTTTCCCAGACCGGAATCAAGCATCCAAGGACCGGTTTCTGGCTATCAGCCTTCATCAGCCTGGATAGCTTGACTCCAGTGGTGTGGAGAGCCTGGGACTCACGTCTGAGCATACCCAACACACTCGGGGTGAAAATTGCAAAAAAACACAGTTGATGGACAGAATGTAGAACAATGTCATACATTCACCCCAGTACAAAGATGTGGGCCTAAATCCATCGTTTTTTTGCACTCCACACCACCCTGGGTTAGACACTGGCTATATGCAAATCAGCTCTGCCCTGTGCCTCATGGGAACAGTCCAGTCCGAACTACCAAGCCATATCTTTCCCAGACCAGAATCAAGCATCCAAGGACCGGTTTCTGGCTATCAGCCTTCATCAGCCTGGATAGCTTGACTCCAGTGGTGTGGAGAGCCTGGGACTCACGTCTGAGCATACCCAGCACACTCGGGGTGAAAATTGCAAAAAACACTGTTGATGGACAGAATGTAGAACAATGTCATACATTCACCCCAGTACAAAGATCTGGGCGTACATCCATCGTTTTTTTGCACTCCACACCACCCAGGGTTAGACACTGGCTATATGCAAATCAGCTCTGACCCTGTGCCTCATGGGAACAGTCCAGTCCGAACTACCAAGCCATGTCTTTCCCAGACCGGAATCAAGCATCCAAGGACCGGTTTCTGGCTATCAGCCTTCATCAGCCTGGATAGCTTGACTCCAGTGGTGTGGAGAGCCTGGGACTCATGTCTGAGCATTCCCAGCACACTCGGGGTGAAAATTGCAAAAAACACAGTTGATGGACAGAATGTAGAACAATGTCATACATTCACCCCAGTTCAAAGATCTGGGCCTAAATCCATTGTTGTTTTGCACTCCACACCACCCTGGGTTAGACACTGGCTATATGCAAATCAGCTCTGACCCTGTGCCTCATGGGAACAGTCCAGTCCGAACTACCAAGCCATGTCTTTCCCAGACCGGAATCAAGCATCCATGGACCGGTTTCTGGCTATCAGCCTTCATCAGCCTGGATAGCTTGACTCCAGTGGTGTGGAGAGCCTGGGACTCACGTCTGAGCATACCCAGCACACTCGGGGTGAAAATTGCAAAAAAACACAGTTGATGGACAGAATGTAGAACAATGTCATACATTCACCCCAGTACAAAGATCTGGGCCTAAATCCATCGTTTTTTTGCACTCCACACCACCCTGGGTTAGACACTGGCTATATGCAAATCAGCTCTGCCATGTGCCTCATGGGAACAGTCCAGTCCGAACTACCAAGCCATATCTTTCCCAGACCGGAATCAAGCATCCAAGGACCGGTATCTGGCTATCAGCCTTCATCAGCCTGGATAGCTTGACTCCAGTGGTGTGGAGAGCCTGGGACTCACGTCTGAGCATACCCAGCACACTCGGGGTGAAAATTGCAAAAAACACAGTTGATGGACAGAATGTAGAACAATGTCATACATTCACCCCAGTACAAAGATCTGGGCCTAAATCCATCGTTTTTTTGTACTCCACACCACCCTGGGTTAGACACTGTCTATATGCAAATCAGCTCTGACCCTATGCCTCATGGGAACAGTCCAGTCCGAACTACCAAGCCATGTCTTTCCCATACCGGAATCAAGCATCCAAGGACCGGTTTCTGGCTATCAGCCTTCATCAGCCTGGATAGCTTGACTCCAGTGGTGTGGAGAGCCTGGGACTCACGTCTGAGCATACCCAGCACACTCGGGGTGAAAATTGCAAAAAACACAGTTGATGGACAGAATGTAGAACAATGTCATACATTCACCCCAGTACAAAGCTCTGGGCCTAAATCCATCATTTTTTTGCACTCCACACCACCCTGGGTTAGACACTGGCTATATGCAAATCAGCTCTGACCCTGTGCCTCATGGGAACAGTCCAGTCCGAACTACCAAGCCATGTCTTTCCCAGACCGGAATCAAGCATCCAAGGACAAGTTTCTGGCTATCAGCCTTCATCAGCCTGGATAGCTTGACTCCAGTGGTGTGGAGAGCCTGGGACTCACGTCTGAGCATACCCAGCACACTCGGGGTGAAAATTGCAAAAAACACAGTTGATGGACAGAATGTAGAACAATGTCATACATTCACCCCAGTACAAATATCTGGGCCTAAATCCATCGTTTTTTTGCACTCCACACCACCCTGGGTTAGACACTGGCTATATGCAAATCAGCTCAGACCCTGTGCCTCATGGGAACAGTCCAGTCCGAAATACCAAGCCATGTCTTTCCCAGACCGGAATCAAGCATCCAAGGACCGGTTTCTGGCTATCAGCCTTCATCAGCCTGGATAGCTTGACTCCAGTGGTGTGGAGAGCCTGGGACTCACGTCTGAGAATACCCAGCACACTCGGGGTGAAAATTGCAAAAAACACAGTTGATGGACAGAATGTAGAACAATGTCATACATTCACCCCAGTACACAGATCTGGGCCTAAATCCATCGTTTTTTTGCACTCCACACCACCCTGGGTTAGACACTGGCTAGATGCAAATCAGCTCTGACCCTGTGCCTCATGGGAACAGTCCAGTCCGAACTACCAAGCCATGTCTTTCCCAGACCGGAATCAAGCATCCAAGGACCGGTTTCTGGCTATCAGCCTTCATCAGCCTGGATAGCTTGACTCCAGTGGTGTGGAGAGTCTGAGACTCACGTCTGAGCATACCCAGCACGCTCGGGGTGAAAATTGCAAAAAACACAGTTGATGGACAGAATGTAGAACAATGTCATACATTCATCGCAGTACAAAGATCTGGACCTAAATCCATCGTTTTTTTGCACTCCACACCACCCTGGGTTAGACACTGGCTATATGCAAATCAGCTCTGACCCTGTGCCTCATGGGAACAGTCCAGTCCGAACTACCAAGCCATGTATTTCCCAGACCGGAATCAAGCATCCAAGGACTGGTTTCTGGCTATCAGCCTTCATCAGCCTGCATAGCTTGACTCCAGTGGTGTGGAGAGCCTGGGACTCACGTCTGAGCATACTGAGCTTACTCGGGGTGAAAATTGCAAAAAACACTGTTGATGGACAGAATGTAGAACAATGTCATACATTCACCCCAGTACAAAGATCTGGGCCTAAATCCATCGTTTTTTTGCACTCCACACCACCCTGGGTTAGACACTGGCTATATGCAAATCAGCTCTGACCCTGTGCCTCATGGGAACAGTCCAGTCCAAACTACCAAGCCATGTCTTTCCCAGACCGGAATCAAGCATCCAAGGACTGGTTTCTGGCTATCAGCCTTCATCAGCCTGGATAGCTTGACTCCAGTGGTGTGGAGAGCCTGGGACTCACGTCTGAGAATACCCAGCACACTCGGGGTGAAAATTGCAAAAAACACAGTTGATGGACAGAATGTAGAACAATGTCATACATTCACCCCAGTACACAGATCTGGGCCTAAATCCATCGTTTTTTTGCACTCCACACCACCCTGGGTTAGACACTGGCTAGATGCAAATCAGCTCTGACCCTGTGCCTCATGGGAACAGTCCAGTCCGAACTACCAAGCCATGTCTTTCCCAGACCGGAATCAAGCATCCAAGGACCGGTTTCTGGCTATCAGCCTTCATCAGCCTGGATAGCTTGACTCCAGTGGTGTGGAGAGTCTGAGACTCACGTCTGAGCATACCCAGCACGCTCGGGGTGAAAATTGCAAAAAACACAGTTGATGGACAGAATGTAGAACAATGTCATACATTCATCGCAGTACAAAGATCTGGACCTAAATCCATCGTTTTTTTGCACTCCACACCACCCTGGGTTAGACACTGGCTATATGCAAATCAGCTCTGACCCTGTGCCTCATGGGAACAGTCCAGTCCGAACTACCAAGCCATGTATTTCCCAGACCGGAATCAAGCATCCAAGGACCGGTTTCTGGCTATCAGCCTTCATCAGCCTGCATAGCTTGACTCCAGTGGTGTGGAGAGCCTGGGACTCACGTCTGAGCATACTGAGCACACTCGGGGTGAAAATTGCAAAAAACACTGTTGATGGACAGAATGTAGAACAATGTCATACATTCACCCCAGTACAAAGATCTGGGCCTAAATCCATCGTTTTTTTGCACTCCACACCACCCTGGGTTAGACACTGGCTATATGCAAATCAGCTCTGACCCTGTGCCTCATGGGAACAGTCCAGTCCAAACTACCAAGCCATGTCTTTCCCAGACCAGAATCAAGCATCCAAGGACCGGTTTCTGGATATCAGCCTTCATCAGCCTGGATAGCTTGACTCCAGTGGTGTGGAGAGCCTGGGACTCACGTCTGAGCATACCCAGCACACTCGGGGTGAAAATTGCAAAAAACACAGTTGATGGACAGAATGTAGAACAATGTCATACATTCACCGCAGTACAAAGTTCTGGGCCTAAATCCATAGTTTTTTTGCACTCCACACCACCCTGGGTTAGACACTGGCTATATGCAAATCAGCTCTGACCCTGTGCCTCATGGGAACAGTCCAGTCCGAACTACCAAGCCATGTCTTTCCCAGACCGGATTCAAGCATCCAAGGACCGGTTTCTGGCTATCAGCCTTCATCAGCCTGGATAGCTTGACTCCAGTGGTGTGGAGAGCCTGGGACTCACGTCTGAGCATACCCAGCACACTCGGGGTGAATATTGTTAAAAACACAGTTGATGGACAGAATGTAGAACAATGTCATACATTCACCCCAGAACAAAGATCTGGGCCTAAATCCATCGTTGTTTTGCACTCCACACCACCCTGGGTTAGACACTGGCTATTTACAAATCAGCTCTGACCCTGTGCCTCATGGGAACAGTCCAGTCCGAACTACCAAGCCATGTCTTTCCCAGACCGGAATCAAGCATCCATGGACCGGTTTCTGGCTATCAGCCTTCATCAGCCTGCATAGCTTGACTCCAGTGGTGTGGAGAGCCTGAGACTCACGTCTGAGCATACTCAGCACACTCGGGGTGAAAATTGCAAAAAACACAGTTGATGGACAGAATGTAGAACAATGTCATACATTCATCCCAGTACAAACATCTGGGCCTAAATCCATCGTATTTTTGCACTCCACACCACCCTGGGTTAGACACTGGCTATATGCAAATCAGCTCAGACCCTGTGCCTCATGGGAACAGTCCAGTCCGAAATACCAAGCCATGTCTTTCCCAGACCGGAATCAAGCATCCAAGGACCGGTTTCTGGCTATCAGCCTTCATCAGCCTGGATAGCTTGACTCCAGTGGTGTGGAGAGCCTGGGACTCACGTCTGAGAATACCCAGCACACTCGGGGTGAAAATTGCAAAAAACACAGTTGATGGACAGAATGTAGAACAATGTCATACATTCACCCCAGTACACAGATCTGGGCCTAAATCCATCGTTTTTTTGCACTCCACACCACCCTGGGTTAGACACTGGCTAGATGCAAATCAGCTCTGACCCTGTGCCTCATGGGAACAGTCCAGTCCGAACTACCAAGCCATGTCTTTCCCAGACCGGAATCAAGCATCCAAGGACCGGTTTCTGGCTATCAGCCTTCATCAGCCTGGATAGCTTGACTCCAGTGGTGTGGAGAGTCTGAGACTCACGTCTGAGCATACCCAGCACGCTCGGGGTGAAAATTGCAAAAAACACAGTTGATGGACAGAATGTAGAACAATGTCATACATTCATCGCAGTACAAAGATCTGGACCTAAATCCATCGTTTTTTTGCACTCCACACCACCCTGGGTTAGACACTGGCTATATGCAAATCAGCTCTGACCCTGTGCCTCATGGGAACAGTCCAGTCCGAACTACCAAGCCATGTATTTCCCAGACCGGAATCAAGCATCCAAGGACTGGTTTCTGGCTATCAGCCTTCATCAGCCTGCATAGCTTGACTCCAGTGGTGTGGAGAGCCTGGGACTCACGTCTGAGCATACTGAGCTTACTCGGGGTGAAAATTGCAAAAAACACTGTTGATGGACAGAATGTAGAACAATGTCATACATTCACCCCAGTACAAAGATCTGGGCCTAAATCCATCGTTTTTTTGCACTCCACACCACCCTGGGTTAGACACTGGCTATATGCAAATCAGCTCTGACCCTGTGCCTCATGGGAACAGTCCAGTCCAAACTACCAAGCCATGTCTTTCCCAGACCGGAATCAAGCATCCAAGGACTGGTTTCTGGCTATCAGCCTTCATCAGCCTGGATAGCTTGACTCCAGTGGTGTGGAGAGCCTGGGACTCACGTCTGAGAATACCCAGCACACTCGGGGTGAAAATTGCAAAAAACACAGTTGATGGACAGAATGTAGAACAATGTCATACATTCACCCCAGTACACAGATCTGGGCCTAAATCCATCGTTTTTTTGCACTCCACACCACCCTGGGTTAGACACTGGCTAGATGCAAATCAGCTCTGACCCTGTGCCTCATGGGAACAGTCCAGTCCGAACTACCAAGCCATGTCTTTCCCAGACCGGAATCAAGCATCCAAGGACCGGTTTCTGGCTATCAGCCTTCATCAGCCTGGATAGCTTGACTCCAGTGGTGTGGAGAGTCTGAGACTCACGTCTGAGCATACCCAGCACGCTCGGGGTGAAAATTGCAAAAAACACAGTTGATGGACAGAATGTAGAACAATGTCATACATTCATCGCAGTACAAAGATCTGGACCTAAATCCATCGTTTTTTTGCACTCCACACCACCCTGGGTTAGACACTGGCTATATGCAAATCAGCTCTGACCCTGTGCCTCATGGGAACAGTCCAGTCCGAACTACCAAGCCATGTATTTCCCAGACCGGAATCAAGCATCCAAGGACCGGTTTCTGGCTATCAGCCTTCATCAGCCTGCATAGCTTGACTCCAGTGGTGTGGAGAGCCTGGGACTCACGTCTGAGCATACTGAGCACACTCGGGGTGAAAATTGCAAAAAACACTGTTGATGGACAGAATGTAGAACAATGTCATACATTCACCCCAGTACAAAGATCTGGGCCTAAATCCATCGTTTTTTTGCACTCCACACCACCCTGGGTTAGACACTGGCTATATGCAAATCAGCTCTGACCCTGTGCCTCATGGGAACAGTCCAGTCCAAACTACCAAGCCATGTCTTTCCCAGACCAGAATCAAGCATCCAAGGACCGGTTTCTGGATATCAGCCTTCATCAGCCTGGATAGCTTGACTCCAGTGGTGTGGAGAGCCTGGGACTCACGTCTGAGCATACCCAGCACACTCGGGGTGAAAATTGCAAAAAACACAGTTGATGGACAGAATGTAGAACAATGTCATACATTCACCGCAGTACAAAGTTCTGGGCCTAAATCCATCGTTTTTTTGCACTCCACACCACCCTGGGTTAGACACTGGCTATATGCAAATCAGCTCTGACCCTGTGCCTCATGGGAACAGTCCAGTCCGAACTACCAAGCCTTGTCTTTCCCAGACCGGAATCAAGCATCCAAGGACCGTTTTCTGGCTATCAGCCTTCATCAGCCTGGATAGCTTGACTCCAGTGGTGTGGAGAGCCTGGGACTCACGTCTGAGCATACCCAGCACACTCGGGGAGAAAATTGCAAAAAACAGAGTTGATGGACAGAATGTAGAACAATGTCATACATTCACCCCAGTACAAAGATCTGGGCCTAAATCCATCGTTTTTTTGCACTCCACACCACCCTGGGTTAGACACTGGCTAGATGCAAATCAGCTCTGACCCTGTGCCTCATGGGAACAGTCCAGTCCGAACTACCAAGCCATGTCTTACCCAGACCGGAATCAAGCATCCAAGGACCGGTTTCGGGCTATCAGCCTTCATCAGCCTGCATAGCTTGACTCCAGTGGTGTGGAGAGCCTGGAACTCACGTCTGAGCATACTGAGCACACTCGGGGTGAAAATTGCAAAAAACACAGTTGATGGACAGAATGTAGAACAATGTCATACATTCACCCCAGTACAAAGATCTGGGCCTATATCCATCGTTTTTTTGCACTCCACACCACCCTGGGTTAGACACTGGCTATATGCAAATCAGCTCTGACCCTGTGCCTCATGGGAACAGTCCAGTCCGAACTACCAAGCCATGTCTTTCCCAGACCGGAATCAAGCATCCAAGGACCGGTTTCTGGCTATCAGCCTTCATCAGCCTGGATAGCTTGACTCCAGTGGTGTGGAGAGCCTGAGACTCACGTCTGAGCATACCCAGCACACTCGGGGTGAAAATTGCAAAAAACACAGTTGATGGACAGAATGTAGAACAATGTCATACATTCATCCCAGTACAAAGATCTGGGCCTAAATCCATCGTTTTTTTGCACTCCACACCACCCTGGGTTAGACACTGGCTATATGCAAATCAGCTCTGACCCTGTGCCTCATGGGAACAGTCCAGTCCGAACTACCAAGCCATGTCTTTCCCAGACCGGAATCAGGCATCCAAGGACCGGTTTCTGGCTATCAGCCTTCATCATCCTGGATAGCTTGACTCCAGTGGTGTGGAGAGCCTAGGACTCACTTCTGAGCATACCCAGCACACTCGGGGTGAATATTGCAAAAAACACAGTTGATGGACAGAATGTAGAACAATGTCACACATTCACCCCAGTACAAAGATCTAGGCCTAAATCCATCATTTTGTTGCACTCCACACCACCCTGGGTTAGACACTGGCTATATGCAAATCAGCTCTGACCCTGTGCCTCATGGGAACAGTGCAGTCCGAACTACCAAGCCATGTCTTTCCCAGACCGGAATCAGGCATCCAAGGATCGGTTTCTGGCTATCAGCCTTCATCATCCTGGATAGCTTGACTCCAGTGGTGTGGAGAGCCTAGGACTCACGTCTGAGCATACCCAGCACACTCGGGGTGAATATTGCAAAAAACACAGTGGATGGACAGAATGTAGAACAATATCATATATTCACCCCAGTACAAAGATCTGGGCCTAAATCCATCGTTTTTTTGCACTCCACACCACCTTGGGTTAGACACTGGCTATATGCAAATCAGCTCTGACCCTGTGCCTTATGGGAACAGTCCAGTCTGAACTACCAAGCCATGTCTTTCCCAGACCGGAATCAGGCTTCCAAGGACCGGTTTCTGGCTATCAGCCTTCATCATCCTGGATAGCTTGACTCCAGTGGTGTGGAGAGCCTAGGTCTCACGTCTGAGCATACCCAGCACACTCGGGGTGAATATTGCAAAAAACACAGTTGAAGGACAGAATGTAGAACAATGTCATACATTCACCCCTGTACAAAGATTTGTGCCTAAATCCATCGTTTTTTTGCACTCCACACCACCCTGGGTTAGACACTGGCTATATGCAAATCAGCTCAGACCCTGTGCCTCATGGGAACAGTCCAGTCCGAACTACCAAGCCATGTCTTTCCCAGACCGGATTCAAGCATCCAAGGACCGGTTTCTGGCTATCAGCCTTCATCAGCCTGGATAGCTTGACTCCAGTGGTGTGGAGAGCCTGGGACTCACGTCTGAGCATACCCAGCACACTCGGGGTGAATATTGTTAAAAACACAGTTGATGGACAGAATGTAGAACAATGTCATACATTCACCCCAGAACAAAGATCTGGGCCTAAATCCATCGTTGTTTTGCACTCCACACCACCCTGGGTTAGACACTGGCTATTTACAAATCAGCTCTGACCCTGTGCCTCATGGGAACAGTCCAGTCCGAACTACCAAGCCATGTCTTTCCCAGACCGGAATCAAGCATCCATGGACCGGTTTCTGGCTATCAGCCTTCATCAGCCTGCATAGCTTGACTCCAGTGGTGTGGAGAGCCTGAGACTCACGTCTGAGCATACTCAGCACACTCGGGGTGAAAATTGCAAAAAACACAGTTGATGGACAGAATGTATAACAATGTCATACATTCATCCCAGTACAAACATCTGGGCCTAAATCCATCGTATTTTTGCACTCCACACCACCCTGGGTTAGACACTGGCTATATGCAAATCAGCTCTGACCCTGTGCCTCATGGGAACAGTCCAGTCCGAACTACCAAGCCATGTCTTTCCCAGACCGGAATCAAGCATCCATGGACCGGTTTCTGGCTATCAGCCTTCATCAGCCTGCATAGCTTGACTCCAGTGGTGTGGAGAGCCTGAGACTCACGTCTGAGCATACTCAGCACACTCGGGGTGAAAATTGCAAAAAACACAGTTGATGGACAGAATGTAGAACAATGTCATACATTCATCCCAGTACAAACATCTGGGCCTAAATCCATCGTATTTTTGCACTCCACACCACCCTGGGTTAGACACTGGCTATATGCAAATCAGCTCTGACCCTGTGCCTCATGGGAACAGTCCAGTCCGAACTACCAAGCCATGTCTTTCCCAGACCGGAATCAAGCATCCAAGGACCGGTTTCTGGCTATCAGCCTTCATCAGCCTGCATAGCTTGACTCCAGTGGTGTGGAGAGCCTGGGACTCACGTCTGAGCATACCCAGCACACTCGGGGTGAAAATTGCAAAAAACACAGTTGATGGACAGAATGTAGAACAATGTCACATATTCACCCCAGTACAAAGATCTGGGCCTAAATCCATCGTTTTTTTGCACTCCACACCACCCTGGGTTAGACACTGGCTATATGCAAATCAGCTCTGACCCTGTGCCTTATGGGAAAACTCCAGTCTGAACTACCAAGCCATGTCTTTCCCAGAGCGGAATCAGGCATCCAAGGACCGGTTTCTGGCTATCAGCCTTCATCATCCTGGATAGCTTGACTCCAGTGGTGTGGAGAGCCTGAGACTCACGTCTGAGCATACCCAGCACACTCGGGGTGAAAATTGCAAAAAACACAGTTGATGGACAGAATGTAGAACAATGTCATACATTCATCCCAGTACAAAGATCTGGGCCTAAATCCATCGTTTTTTTGCACTCCACACCACCTTGGGTTAGACACTGGCTATATGCAAATCAGCTCTGACCCTGTGCCTTATGGGAACAGTCCAGTCTGAACTACCAAGCCATGTCTTTCCCAGACCGGAATCAGGCTTCCAAGGACCGGTTTCTGGCTATCAGCCTTCATCATCCTGGATAGCTTGACTCCAGTGGTGTGGAGAGCCTAGGTCTCACGTCTGAGCATACCCAGCACACTCGGGGTGAATATTGCAAAAAACACAGTTGAAGGACAGAATGTAGAACAATGTCATACATTCACCCCTGTACAAAGATTTGTGCCTAAATCCATCGTTTTTTTGCACTCCACACCACCCTGGGTTAGACACTGGCTATATGCAAATCAGCTCAGACCCTGTGCCTCATGGGAACAGTCCAGTCCGAACTACCAAGCCATGTCTTTCCCAGACCGGATTCAAGCATCCAAGGACCGGTTTCTGGCTATCAGCCTTCATCAGCCTGGATAGCTTGACTCCAGTGGTGTGGAGAGCCTGGGACTCACGTCTGAGCATACCCAGCACACTCGGGGTGAATATTGTTAAAAACACAGTTGATGGACAGAATGTAGAACAATGTCATACATTCACCCCAGAACAAAGATCTGGGCCTAAATCCATCGTTGTTTTGCACTCCACACCACCCTGGGTTAGACACTGGCTATTTACAAATCAGCTCTGACCCTGTGCCTCATGGGAACAGTCCAGTCCGAACTACCAAGCCATGTCTTTCCCAGACTGGAATCAAGCATCCATGGACCGGTTTCTGGCTATCAGCCTTCATCAGCCTGCATAGCTTGACTCCAGTGGTGTGGAGAGCCTGAGACTCACGTCTGAGCATACTCAGCACACTCGGGGTGAAAATTGCAAAAAACACAGTTGATGGACAGAATGTAGAACAATGTCATACATTCATCCCAGTACAAACATCTGGGCCTAAATCCATCGTATTTTTGCACTCCACACCACCCTGGGTTAGACACTGGCTATATGCAAATCAGCTCTGACCCTGTGCCTCATGGGAACAGTCCAGTCCGAACTACCAAGCCATGTCTTTCCCAGACCGGAATCAAGCATCCATGGACCGGTTTCTGGCTATCAGCCTTCATCAGCCTGCATAGCTTGACTCCAGTGGTGTGGAGAGCCTGAGACTCACGTCTGAGCATACTCAGCACACTCGGGGTGAAAATTGCAAAAAACACAGTTGATGGACAGAATGTAGAACAATGTCATACATTCATCCCAGTACAAACATCTGGGCCTAAATCCATCGTATTTTTGCACTCCACACCACCCTGGGTTAGACACTGGCTATATGCAAATCAGCTCTGACCCTGTGCCTCATGGGAACAGTCCAGTCCGAACTACCAAGCCATGTCTTTCCCAGACCGGAATCAAGCATCCAAGGACCGGTTTCTGGCTATCAGCCTTCATCAGCCTGCATAGCTTGACTCCAGTGGTGTGGAGAGCCTGGGACTCACGTCTGAGCATACCCAGCACACTCGGGGTGAAAATTGCAAAAAACACAGTTGATGGACAGAATGTAGAACAATGTCACATATTCACCCCAGTACAAAGATCTGGGCCTAAATCCATCGTTTTTTTGCACTCCACACCACCCTGGGTTAGACACTGGCTATATGCAAATCAGCTCTGACCCTGTGCCTTATGGGAAAACTTCAGTCTGAACTACCAAGCCATGTCTTTCCCAGACCGGAATCAGGCATCCAAGGACCGGTTTCTGGCTATCAGCCTTCATCATCCTGGATAGCTTGACTCCAGTGGTGTGGAGAGCCTGAGACTCACGTCTGAGCATACCCAGCACACTCGGGGTGAAAATTGCAAAAAACACAGTTAATGGACAGAATGTAGAACAATGTCATACATTCATCCCAGTGCAAAGATCTGGGCCTAAATCCATCGTTTTTTTGCACTCCACATCACCCTGGGTTAGACACTGGCTATATGCAAATCAGCTCTGACCCTGTGCCTCATGGGAACAGTCCAGTCCGAACTACCAAGCCATGTCTTTCCCAGACCGGAATCAAGCATCCAAGGACCGGTTTCTGGCTATCAGCCTTCATCAGCCTGCATAGCTTGACTCCAGTGGTGTGGAGAGCCTGGGACTCACGTCTGAGCATACCCAGCACACTCGGGGTGAAAATTGCAAAAAACACAGTTGATGGACAGAATGTAGAACAATGTCATATATTCACCCCAGTACAAAGATCTGGGCCTAAATCCATCGTTTTTTTGCACTCCACACCACCTTGGGTTAGACACCGGCTATATGCAAATCAGCTCTGACCCTGTGCCTTATGGGAAAACTCCAGTCTGAACTACCAAGCCATGTCTTTCCCAGACCGGAATCAGGCATCCAAGGACCGGTTTCTGGCTATCAGCCTTCATCATCCTGGATAGCTTGACTCCAATGGTGTGGAGAGCCTAGGACTCACGTCTGAGCATACCCAGCACACTCGGGGTGAATATTGCAGAAAACACAGTTGATGGACAGAATGTAGAACAATGTCATACATTCACCCCAGTACAAAGATCTGGGCCTAAATCCATCATTTTTTTGCACTCCACACCACCCTGGGTTAGACACTGGCTATATGCAAATCAGCTCTGACCCTGTGCCTCATGGGAACAGTCCAGTCCGAACTACCAAGCCATGTCTTTCCCAGACCGGAATCAGGCATCCAAGGACCGGTTTCTGGCTATCAGCCTTCATCATCCTGGATAGCTTGACTCCAGTGGTGTGGAGAGCCTGGGACTCACGTCTGAGCATACCCAGCACACTCGGGTGAATATTGCAAAAAACACAGTGGATGGACAGAATGTAGAACAATGTCATTGTTAGACCTGGCATCATTGGCATGAGTCTCTCCTCCATTTTTTCTGTTTGCCTCCTCTGTTTACGATGTTTTTGCTGGTATATGCTTTGGGCACTGTGCCACTGCTGATCAGTGCCACAGTGCAAGTGCTCCCTATGTGAAATTGCTGTATTGATTGACTTCCACGTTTGGCTTATTTGGTTTACTATCAGTCCCTAGTAGAGTGCACCAGGAGTGCCAGGGCTTGTAAATACAAATGCTGCTAGTGGGCCTGCAGCACATGTTGTGCCACCCACAAAAGCGGCCTAGTAAAAGTATGTCTGAAGGTCTACCATTGCTAGACCACGTGCAGTCTGACTGTCACGAGGACTGCGCAAGTACACCTACTTGCCAGTCCCTGAACCTTCCCTTAACTTCATGTTAGTCACCCCTATGGTAGGCCCACGGGCAGGGTGCATTGTAAGCATAAGGTAGGACAAGCCTGACAAGGTTGGCATGTCCTAATAGTGAATTACAGCCATAGTCGTTTTTCACTATTGTAAGGTAACCTGCTCTCCATCAGTTAGAATGGGCTGCCAGGATTATTAATGTTATAATCCTAGCGGGCTCGGGGAGCATGGTGCAATGTCGAGTTTGGTATCCCTGAACTCAGGGTTTAATAACGCATCCGTTTGTGTGGATGGTTTTTGGACTCTGTGTTTGAAAATAGCACTTTTAGAAAGTAGCTATTTGCTTGTCTAACTGTCTACCGGTCTCTGCTGGTTCTGGTGTGTGTGTGACAGGAGCTGGGTGGCTCCAGAGAGTCTGAATGAGTCAGTGTGGGATGAGTGGGGCATTTGCATTGAGAGTAGGGGAGAGTAGCTCTTGATAGCCTGCCCTGCCTGATACAATGTTGGCTCCGCACCCCTGCCAGGCGACTGATGACTCTGTGCTTGCCTGGGACTTTCCTGGCCCGCCTCCTGCCGGGCAGCTGATGGCCCTGCCCCTGCCAGTGACAATGCTGGCTCCGCTCCTGCTGAGCGGCTGAGGACTCTGCCCTGCCCAGTGAATAGGCCAGGTGCTCTGGCCTGGCAACACCCACAACAAACCCAGGATGGGGGGAATTTCCCCTGCATGGACAAAGGGATCAAAGCCAAAAAGGGGTATAAGAGAAGGACCCCTGAACCAAGAATTTAGATCACTTCTGACAAGGAAACCTGAACCAAGGACAAGAAGCCTGCTGATCTAAGGACTGCCTACCCCTTCTGCCAGAGTGCTGTTTGTTGGGGGAATCCTGCATTGCTTCTTTATTTTTGCCAAGGAACCAGGAGAGAGGAACTTTGTGTGTACTCTCACTCTTTGCTGAGAAAATCTCCAAGGGCTGGAAGAGTGCCAGTCTCCTGTTGAAGTCACAGGGCTAAAGGACTTCATCTGCTTAAAGTGCTATTTGCTGGAATTTGTGAATCCAGCACCTCTGAAAGAATCCAGCAATCTCGACGCCGACGGACGCCGCCGAATCCAGCTCGACATCGTGAGTAACGGCTCCAGTGTCCCGCTTCCTCGACGCCGGCCGCCGGGCCCGATCGACGCCAGCAGCAACGCCAGTGAGTAGTGAGTTCGGCTCCAGCTCCAAGTGACCCCGTGTCTGCACCGCCGCTGATCGCATCGACTTCGAGCCCTCTCGACGCCGTGAGCGCTGCTCACTCTTGCAACATCGACATCGACGACGTCGTATCCTGCTTCATCCCGTGAGCGCTGCTCCCGCCTGACTTCGGTCGACGCCGCTGCAGATCGCCCCGACTCGGAGGCTCGATCGACGCCGAAGACGCGACGCCGGACATCTCGACGCCGCTGATCATCGAGTGCTTCACTTTTTCCAAGGTACTGTGTTGTTGGGGTCTGTGCGACTCCGGGCTCGACGTAGCGCTCCTCGCGGTCGACGCCGAACCTTGGGATTAACTTTGCCTCGACGTCGTGTGACTCCCGTGTGGGTTACATTGTTGCCAAGAACTGTGTTTTAGAGAAGAAGAGTTGCTTTTGATACTAAAGACTTTGTGCTAAGAAGAAACCGTGCTTGAACTATTATTTTTCCTTCCAAGAGTATTTATTGAGACTGTGGTATATTTTTGTCGTTATTTGGTCTTGTGCTAAGCCTTATATAAAAATACTTATTTTTATAATACTACTGTGTCGTGTCCATTTGTAGTGTATTCACTTTATTACTGTATGTGGTCATAAATGCTTAACGCACTGCCTCTGAGATAAGCCTGTCTGCTTTGCCAAGCTACCAAGGGGGTGAGCAGGGGTTATCTAAGTGTGTGATCTCCTTGCCCTGACTAGAAAAGGTGTGTCCCTATTTGTCAGAAGTGTATACCTCTGCCAACTAGAGACAGCCGCTTCTAACATTGGTGGGTCAGCGGTGGGATTTTGAACTTTGCATTTATGACCCATGTGCAGTGATTAGTGTGCGCTACATAGTGAAAGCAGACCATAGCGCAGCCACAATCTGTTTTGGTTGGATATTCTATTTTTGTTCTCCGCTTTTCCTGAAGCTTGATTTTTGAAACTGCCAGTTTTGACCATGAGTACTGCTGGAAGCACTACACCTGTTGTTGCTGTTGTGGAGGAATTTGATAGGAGTAAGATAAATGGTTATTCCTTAAAGGAGCTGAAACACTTTTGCAAACAATTGAAAGTCCCTACTCCAGGCCTCTCCAAGAAAGCAGAATATTTCAAAGCATTGGAAGCCTTGTTAGAGGCCAGAAATCCCTCTGATCCGGTGGTGGGACCGACAGAGGAAGGGGAGGAGGAAGTGCCCGTGACTGGGCCTGTATCCCCTCCTGGCAGCAGTGTTTCCTCCAAGGGTCTTTCCCCTGAAGAAAGAGAAGAAAGGGCGAAGGAGCGAGCCTACAACGTGGAAATGGCAAAACTTAAGATAAATGGGCAGTTGGAGATAGAGAATGCAAGAGGCAGGAGAGAAGCTGATTTGGAGATCAAAAGATTAGAGTTTGAGAGAGAGAAGTTAGCTTTTGAGCGTGAGAAAATGGTGAGGGACATGGAGCTCAAAGCTAAGGAGTTAGAATTGAATCCCTCTGGTGGCAGCGTCCCATCTGTGCCTGCAGAAAGTAGGTTTTATTTTCCCAAAGATGTGATCAAAGATTTTCAGAAGAATGAGGATATTGGTCAATGGTTTAAAGCATATGAGTTAGCATTGTTGGCCCACCGGATCCCTGAGAAGGATTGGGGAGCGGGGTTGTGGGGTCGCTTTGTGAATGAGGGAAGAGATACCCTGTTAGACATGCCTGTTGAGAATAGGACGTCTTATGCTCATATGAAAGATGCTTTAATGTTAAGGTATGGCCTAACCCCAGAAAAGTACAGACAGGCCTTTAGAGAATGTAAGAAGTTGCCTGGTACCACGTGGGTGGAGTATGTGTCATATTTTTGCAGAGCCATGGATGGTTGGGTAAAGGGCAGCAAAGTGGAAAGTTATGATGCTCTTTATGATTTGTTTGCTTGGGAGCACTTGTCTAATAACTGTTTTCCAGAGCTGCGCCAGCACCTTATTGATAGCAAGATATCTAACCCTAGAAAACTTGCTGAAGAGGCGGACCGCTGGGTCAGTACCAGGGTCCACAAGGGTCCAGTGGGAGACTCAGCCAAAGGTGGGCAGGGTCCCCAGCAGAAGAGTGGGGGGGACAGGGGTAAACAGAAGGAGTCCCAGAAAGGGCCCCAAAGTAATCCCCAAGGGAACCAAGGGAAAGGTTCCCAGCCTCCCCCTGTGAAGAAATCAGAGGCCCCGCCAGGTAAACCTGGTCATAGGGGCCCACTGACCTGCTTCGTTTGTAAGCAGGTAGGACACCGTTTTTATGACCCTCAGTGTCCCTTGAAGAAGTCTGGTGCACTACCCAGTGCACCACCCCGTCAGTTGGCTAGTGTAGCTCTGGGAGGGGAGGAGATGGTTGCCCATGGTGGGGAGGGTCCCGCGGAGATGTCCCTGGTCTCTCTAGGAGACATGGAATTGGTCCCTCCACCCCCTCTGCCTAGTAACACTAAGAAATATAGGCAGTGGGTGACCATTAATGGCCATAGAGTGGAAGCTCTCAGAGACACCGGAGCGAGTGTGACAGCTGTCAAATGTCACTTGGTGTCCAGAGAGCAGGTTGTTCCCCACGCATTCTACCCTGTGATAGCTGCTGACAACTCCCAGAAAGAGTGTGAGGTAGCTCAAGTTTCCTTTGAATGGGGGGGAGTTTCAGGTACTCTTCAGGTTGCTGTGAGGCCCGCCATGCCTGTTGATTGTCTCCTGGGCAACGATTTAGAAGACTCCCCTTGGGCTAAGGTGGAGAGGGAGACACATTTGAAAATGTTGGGTGTGCCAGAGTGGGTGTGTGCAACCACTCGATCCATGACCGCAAGTAAGGGTGTTGATGGGGTTCTGGAGCCTGAAAGTATGGCCCAGGACCCAGCTGTGAAGAGAAGAGGCAGGGGGCGCGGGAAACCGTCCCCCGTAGTTCCCGTGGTCCAGGAGGAGGCAGACCTCGAGGGGGATGCCCTGGAACCCACAGGTGAACAAGTTGCCGAACTGGGAGACCTGCCCGAGCTGACCCATTGGCAGCAGGATGGTGGTCCCTCCAGGGAGGAATTCTGTGCAGAACAGAAAGTGTGCCCTTCTCTTGTGGGTATGAGGCAGCAGGCCTCAGCCCAAACCTCAGGTGATCAGTCAGGGTCACATTTTGTGTACTGGGAGAACGACCTCCTGTATAGCGAGCCTAAGGCTGCTGAGCCTGGGTCAGCCCGTGTGCTGGTGGTACCCCAGCGCTTCAGAGCCTTCCTACTGGGTTTGGCTCATGACGTTCCTTTAGCTGGACATCTGGGGCAAGACAAGACCTATGACAGGCTTGTCACCCATTTCTATTGGCCTCAGATGCGAAGGGATGTAGACATCCAGTGCAAGACCTGTCAGACTTGCCAGGCAAGTGGGAAAAGCGGGCGGAAGCAGAAGGCTCCCCTCCAACCTTTTCCCGTGGTCAGTACCCCCTTTGACCGGGTGGGGATTGACATTGTTGGGCCACTGGACCCCAAGACAGCCCTGGGCAACCGGTTCATCCTGGTCTTGGTGGACCATGCCACACGGTACCCGGAAGCCATCCCTCTCAGAACAGTGACTGCCCCCGTGGTGGGACGGGCGCTGATGGGTGTTTTCTCCCGAATGGGGTTCCCCAGAGAGGTGGTGTCAGACCGGGGCACCAACTTCATTTCCAACTATATGAAGTCTCTGTGGAAGGAGTGTGGGGTAACTTATAAGTTCACCACTCCTTACCACCCTCAAGGTAATGGGTTGGTTGAAAGATTCAACCGTACCCTTAAAGGCATGATCATGGGTCTTGAAGAACCAATGAGGCGTAAATGGGACGTCCTCTTGCCATGCCTGTTGTTTGCTTACCGTGAGGTGCCACAGAAGTCTCTAGGGTTCAGCCCCTTTGAGCTTTTGTATGGTCACCCGGTAAGAGGACCTTTAAGTCTGGTCAAAGAAGGCTGGGAGCAATCTCCCAGGAAACCTCCCCAGGATGTATACAGTTACATGCTGGCCTTTAGGAACCAGACTAGGCGCTTCAGGGATCTTGCTCAGGCAAATCTGGAGGCCAGCCAGGAGGAGATGAAGCGGTGGTACGACCAGAGGGCCACTCTGGTAGAGCTTCAGCCTGGACAGAAAGTTTGGGTCATGTCCCCTGTGGAACCTTGTGCGCTCAAGGACAGGTGGACTGGACCATTCGAGGTTGTGGAGAAGAAGAGCGATGTCACCTACCTGGTGGATTTAAAGTCTCCCAGGAACCCCTTGCGGGTCCTGCATGTCAACCGTTTGAAGCCCCACTTAGAAAGGTCCGAAGTGGGCATGCTCCTAGCTACAGATGCTGGAATGGAGGAGGAGAGTGAGCCTCTTCCTGACCTCCTGTATGCAAAAGAGCAGGATGGGTCAGTGGATGGTGTTGTCCTCTCTGACACACTGACCCCTGAACAGCAGCAGGATTGTCGCCATTTGTTGGGGCAATTCCCTGATCTGTTTTCCTTGATTCCTGGTGTTACTCAGTGGTGTGTCCATGATGTAGACACCGGGGACAGCACTCCTGTCAAGCACAAGGCTTACAGAGTGACTGACAAGGTCAGAGCATACATCAAGGAGGAGGTCTCCAAGATGTTTGCCCTAGGGGTGGTTGAGTCCTCTAGCAGTCCTTGGGCCAGCCCCGTGGTCTTGGTTCCAAAGGCTGCAGCGCCTGGTGCTTCACCGGAACTTCGGTTCTGTGTGGATTACCGAGGACTCAATTCAGTCACCAAGACTGACGCGCACCCCATCCCCAGAGCTGATGAGCTCATCGATCGGTTAGGGGCTGCCCAGTACCTTAGTACGTTTGATCTAACGTCTGGGTACTGGCAGATCGCCTTGACCGATGGGGCAAAAGAGAGGTCAGCATTCTCCACACCAGATGGGCACTACCAGTTCCGGGTTATGCCCTTTGGGATGAAGAATGCCCCTGCCACCTTCCAGAGGTTGGTCAACCAGGTCTTGGCTGGACTGGAGGATTTCAGTGCCGCCTACCTGGACGACATCGCAGTGTTCAGCGCCAGCTGGGAGGAACACTTGTGCCACCTCCAGGAAGTGTTGTTGGCCCTGCGCAGAGCAGGCCTCACAATCAAAGCCAGTAAGTGCCAGATTGGGCAGGGTTCAGTGGTGTACTTGGGGCACCAAGTAGGGAGCGGCAAGGTGGCCCCCCTGCAACCCAAGATTGATACCATCCTGGCATGGGCACCGCCCAAAACCCAGACTCAGGTGAGAGCCTTCCTGGGTCTCACGGGTTACTACAGGAGGTTTGTCAAGGATTATGGTAACATTGTGCACCCCTTGACTTCGCTGACTTCCAGGAAGCAGCCACGACTTGTGAACTGGACTGACGCCTGTCAGACGGCCTTTGACACCCTGAAAACTGCAATGTGCACAGCACCCATACTCCAGGCACCCGACTTTTCTAAAGAATTTGTTGTTCAGACGGACGCTTCAGAGCATGGCGTGGGGGCTGTTCTAGCTCAGGTGAATGAAGAGGGCCGGGACTTACCTGTAGCCTTCATCAGCAGGAGGTTACTTCCCAGGGAACAGAGGTGGAGTGCGATAGAAAGAGAAGCATTTGCTGTGGTCTGGGCACTGAAAAAGCTGAGACCCTACCTGTTTGGGACTCACTTCCGGGTGCAGACAGACCACAGGCCCCTCAGATGGTTGATGCAGATGAGGGGTGAGAATCCAAAGCTGTTGAGGTGGTCCATTTCCCTACAGGGGATGGACTTCACGGTGGAACACCGCCCTGGCACAGATCACGCCAATGCTGATGGTCTGTCCAGATTTTTCCGCCTTAGTGATGAGGACTCCCTAGGGTAAGGGTAGTTCTCCCCACATTTCAGCTGGAGGGGACACGTGTTAGACCTGGCATCATTGGCATGAGTCTCTCCTCCATTTTTTCTGTTTGCCTCCTCTGTTTACGATGTTTTTGCTGGTATATGCTTTGGGCACTGTGCCACTGCTGATCAGTGCCACAGTGCAAGTGCTCCCTATGTGAAATTGCTGTATTGATTGACTTCCACGTTTGGCTTATTTGGTTTACTATCAGTCCCTAGTAGAGTGCACCAGGAGTGCCAGGGCTTGTAAATACAAATGCTGCTAGTGGGCCTGCAGCACATGTTGTGCCACCCACAAAAGCGGCCTAGTAAAAGTATGTCTGAAGGTCTACCATTGCTAGACCACGTGCAGTCTGACTGTCACGAGGACTGCGCAAGTACACCTACTTGCCAGTCCCTGAACCTTCCCTTAACTTCATGTTAGTCACCCCTATGGTAGGCCCACGGGCAGGGTGCATTGTAAGCATAAGGTAGGACAAGCCTGACAAGGTTGGCATGTCCTAATAGTGAATTACAGCCATAGTCGTTTTTCACTATTGTAAGGTAACCTGCTCTCCATCAGTTAGAATGGGCTGCCAGGATTATTAATGTTATAATCCTAGCGGGCTCGGGGAGCATGGTGCAATGTCGAGTTTGGTATCCCTGAACTCAGGGTTTAATAACGCATCCGTTTGTGTGGATGGTTTTTGGACTCTGTGTTTGAAAATAGCACTTTTAGAAAGTAGCTATTTGCTTGTCTAACTGTCTACCGGTCTCTGCTGGTTCTGGTGTGTGTGTGACAGGAGCTGGGTGGCTCCAGAGAGTCTGAATGAGTCAGTGTGGGATGAGTGGGGCATTTGCATTGAGAGTAGGGGAGAGTAGCTCTTGATAGCCTGCCCTGCCTGATACAATGTTGGCTCCGCCCCCCTGCCAGGCGACTGATGACTCTGTGCTTGCCTGGGACTTTCCTGGCCCGCCTCCTGCCGGGCAGCTGATGGCCCTGCCCCTGCCAGTGACAATGCTGGCTCCGCTCCTGCTGAGCGGCTGAGGACTCTGCCCTGCCCAGTGAATAGGCCAGGTGCTCTGGCCTGGCAACACCCACAACAAACCCAGGATGGGGGGAATTTCCCCTGCATGGACAAAGGGATCAAAGCCAAAAAGGGGTATAAGAGAAGGACCCCTGAACCAAGAATTTAGATCACTTCTGACAAGGAAACCTGAACCAAGGACAAGAAGCCTGCTGATCTAAGGACTGCCTACCCCTTCTGCCAGAGTGCTGTTTGTTGGGGGAATCCTGCATTGCTTCTTTATTTTTGCCAAGGAACCAGGAGAGAGGAACTTTGTGTGTACTCTCACTCTTTGCTGAGAAAATCTCCAAGGGCTGGAAGAGTGCCAGTCTCCTGTTGAAGTCACAGGGCTAAAGGACTTCATCTGCTTAAAGTGCTATTTGCTGGAATTTGTGAATCCAGCACCTCTGAAAGAATCCAGCAATCTCGACGCCGACGGACGCCGCCGAATCCAGCTCGACATCGTGAGTAACGGCTCCAGTGTCCCGCTTCCTCGACGCCGGCCGCCGGGCCCGATCGACGCCAGCAGCAACGCCAGTGAGTAGTGAGTTCGGCTCCAGCTCCAAGTGACCCCGTGTCTGCACCGCCGCTGATCGCATCGACTTCGAGCCCTCTCGACGCCGTGAGCGCTGCTCACTCTTGCAACATCGACATCGACGACGTCGTATCCTGCTTCATCCCGTGAGCGCTGCTCCCGCCTGACTTCGGTCGACGCCGCTGCAGATCGCCCCGACTCGGAGGCTCGATCGACGCCGAAGACGCGACGCCGGACATCTCGACGCCGCTGATCATCGAGTGCTTCACTTTTTCCAAGGTACTGTGTTGTTGGGGTCTGTGCGACTCCGGGCTCGACGTAGCGCTCCTCGCGGTCGACGCCGAACCTTGGGATTAACTTTGCCTCGACGTCGTGTGACTCCCGTGTGGGTTACATTGTTGCCAAGAACTGTGTTTTAGAGAAGAAGAGTTGCTTTTGATACTAAAGACTTTGTGCTAAGAAGAAACCGTGCTTGAACTATTATTTTTCCTTCCAAGAGTATTTATTGAGACTGTGGTATATTTTTGTCGTTATTTGGTCTTGTGCTAAGCCTTATATAAAAATACTTATTTTTATAATACTACTGTGTCGTGTCCATTTGTAGTGTATTCACTTTATTACTGTATGTGGTCATAAATGCTTAACGCACTGCCTCTGAGATAAGCCTGTCTGCTTTGCCAAGCTACCAAGGGGGTGAGCAGGGGTTATCTAAGTGTGTGATCTCCTTGCCCTGACTAGAAAAGGTGTGTCCCTATTTGTCAGAAGTGTATACCTCTGCCAACTAGAGACAGCCGCTTCTAACAGTCATATATTCACCCCAGTACAAAGATCTGGGCCTAAATCCATCGTTTTTTTGCACTCCACACCACCTTGGGTTAGACACTGGCTATATGCAAATCAGCTCTGACCCTGTGCCTTATGGGAACAGTACAGTCTGAACTACCAAGCCATGTCTTTCCCAGACCGGAATCAGGCATCCAAGGACCGGTTTCTGGCTATCAGCCTTCATCATCCTGGATAGCTTGACTCCAGTGGTGTGGAGAGCCTAGGACTCACGTCTGAGCATACCCAGCACACTCGGGGTGAATATTGCAAAAAACACAGTTGAAGGACAGAATGTAGAACAATGTCATACATTCACCCCAGTACAAAGATCTGGGCCTAAATCCATCGTTTTTTTGCACTCCACACCACCCTGGGTTAGACACTGGCTATATGCAAATCAGCTCAGACCCTGTGCCTCATGGGAACAGTCCTGTCCGAACTACCAAGCCATGTCTTTCCCAGACCGGATTCAAGCATCCAAGGACCGGTTTCTGGCTATCAGCCTTCATCAGCCTGGATAGCTTGACTCCAGTGGTGTGGAGAGCCTGGGACTCACGTCTGAGCATACCCAGCACACTCGGGGTGAAAATTGCAAAAAACACAGTTGATGGACAGAATGTAGAACAATGTCATACATTCACCCCAGTACAAAGATCTGGGCCTAAATCCATCGTTTTTTTGCACTCCACACCACCCTGGGTTAGACACTGGCTATTTACAAATCAGCTCTGACCCTGTGCCTCATGGGAACAGTCCAGTCCGAACTACCAAGCCATGTCTTTCCCAGACCGGAATCAAGCATCCAAGGACCGGTTTCTGGCTATCAGCCTTCATCAGCCTGGATAGCTTGACTCCAGTGGTGTGGAGAGCCTGGGACTCACGTCTGAGCATACCCAGCACACTCGGGGTGAAAATTGCAAAAAAACACAGTTGATGGACAGAATGTAGAACAATGTCATACATTCACCCCAGTACAAAGATCTGGGCCTAAATCCATCGTTTTTTTGCACTCCACACCACCCAGGGTTAGTCACTGGCTATATGCAAATCAGCTCTGACCCTGTGCCTCATGGGAACAGTCCAGTCCGAACTACCAAGCCATGTCTTTCCCAGACCGGAATCAAGCATCCAAGGACCGGTTTCTGGCTATCAGCCTTCATCAGCCTGGATAGCTTGACTCCAGTGGTGTGGAGAGCCTGGGACTCATGTCTGAGCATTCCCAGCACACTCGGGGTGAAAATTGCAAACAACACAGTTGATGGACAGAATGTAGAACAATGTCATACATTCACCCCAGTACAAAGATCTGGGCCTAAATCCATCGTTGTTTTGCACTCCACACCACCCTGGGTTAGACACTGGCTATATGCAAATCAGCTCTGACCCTTTGCCTCATGGGAACAGTCCAGTCCGAACTACCAAGCCATGTCTTTCCCAGACCGGAATCAAGCATCCATGGACCGGTTTCTGGATATCAGCCTTCATCAGCCTGGATAGCTTGACTCCAGTGGTGTGGAGAGCCTGGGACTCACGTCTGAGCATACCCAGCACACTCGGGGTGAAAATTGCAAAAAAACACAGTTGATGGACAGAATGTAGAACAATGTCATACATTCACCCCAGTACAAAGATCTGGGCCTAAATCCATCGTTTTTTTGCACTCCACACCACCCTGGGTTAGGCACTGGCTATATGCAAATCAGCTCTGCCCTGTGCCTCATGGGAACAGTCCAGTCCGAACTACCAAGCCATATCTTTCCCAGACCGGAATCAAGCATCCAAGGACCGGTATCTGGCTATCAGCCTTCATCAGACTGGATAGCTTGACTCCAGTGGTGTGGAGAGCCTGGGACTCACGTCTGAGCATACCCAGCACACTCGGGGTGAAAATTGCAAAAAACACAGTTGATGGACAGAATGTAGAACAATGTCATACATTCACCCCAGTACAAAGATCTGGGCCTAAATCCATCGTTTTTTTGTACTCCACACCACCCTGGGTTAGACACTGTCTATATGCAAATCAGCTCTGACCCTATGCCTCATGGGAACAGTCCAGTCGGAACTACCAAGCCATGTCTTTCCCATACCGGAATCAAGCATCCAAGGACCGGTTTCTGGCTATCAGCCTTCATCAGCCTGGATAGCTTGACTCCAGTGGTGTGGAGAGCCTGGGACTCACGTCTGAGCATACCCAGCACACTCGGGGTGAAAATTGCAAAAAACACAGTTGATGGACAGAATGTAGAACAATGTCATACATTCACCCCAGTACAAAGCTCTGGGCCTAAATCCATCATTTTTTTGCACTTCACACCACCCTGGGTTAGACACTGGCTATATGCAAATCAGCTCTGACCCTGTGCCTCATGGGAACAGTCCAGTCCGAACCACCAAGCCATGTCTTTCCCAGACCGGAATCAAGCATCCAAGGACCGGTTTCTGGCTATCAGCCTTCATCAGCCTGGATAGCTTGACTCCAGTGGTGTGGAGAGCCTGGGACTCACGTCTGAGCATACCCAGCACACTCGGGGTGAAAATTGCAAAAAACACAGTTGATGGACAGAATGTAGAACAATTTCATACATTCACCCCAGTACAAAGATCTGGGCCTAAATCCATCGCTTTTTTGCACTCCACACCACCCTGGGTTAGACACTGGCTAGATGCAAATCAGCTCTGACCCTGTGCCTCATGGGAACAGTCCAGTCCGAACTACCAAGCCATGTCTTTCCCAGACCGGAATCAAGCATCCAAGGACCGGTTTCTGGCTATCAGCCTTCATCAGCCTGGATAGCTTGACTCCAGTGGTGTGGAGAGTCTGAGACTCACGTCTGAGCATACCCAGCACACTCGGGGTGAAAATTGCAAAAAACACAGTTGATGGACAGAATGTAGAACAATGTCATACATTCATCGCAGTACAAAGATCTGGACCTAAATCCATCGTTTTTTTGCACTCCACACCACCCTGGGTTAGACACTGGCTATATGCAAATCAGCTCTGACCCTTTGCCTCATGGGAACAGTCCAGTCCGAACTACCAAGCCATGTCTTTCCCAGACCGGAATCAAGCATCCATGGACCGGTTTCTGGATATCAGCCTTCATCAGCCTGGATAGCTTGACTCCAGTGGTGTGGAGAGCCTGGGACTCACGTCTGAGCATACCCAGCACACTCGGGGTGAAAATTGCAAAAAAACACAGTTGATGGACAGAATGTAGAACAATGTCATACATTCACCCCAGTACAAAGATCTGGGCCTAAATCCATCGTTTTTTTGCACTCCACACCACCCTGGGTTAGACACTGGCTATATGCAAATCAGCTCTGCCCTGTGCATCATGGGAACAGTCCAGTCCGAACTACCAAGCCATATCTTTCCCAGACCGGAATCAAGCATCCAAGGACCGGTATCTGGCTATCAGCCTTCATCAGACTGGATAGCTTGACTCCAGTGGTGTGGAGAGCCTGGGACTCACGTCTGAGCATACCCAGCACACTCGGGGTGAAAATTGCAAAAAACACAGTTGATGGACAGAATGTAGAACAATGTCATACATTCACCCCAGTACAAAGATCTGGGCCTAAATCCATCGTTTTTTTGTACTCCACACCACCCTGGGTTAGACACTGTCTATATGCAAATCAGCTCTGACCCTATGCCTCAAGGGAACAGTCCAGTCGGAACTACCAAGCCATGTCTTTCCCATACCGGAATCAAGCATCCAAGGACCGGTTTCTGGCTATCAGCCTTCATCAGCCTGGATAGCTTGACTCCAGTGGTGTGGAGAGCCTGGGACTCACGTCTGAGCATACCCAGCACACTCGGGGTGAAAATTGCAAAAAACACAGTTGATGGACAGAATGTAGAACAATGTCATACATTCACCCCAGTACAAAGCTCTGGGCCTAAATCCATCATTTTTTTGCACTCCACACCACCCTGGGTTAGACACTGGCTATATGCAAATCAGCTCTGACCCTGTGCCTCATGGGAACAGTCCAGTCCGAACCACCAAGCCATGTCTTTCCCAGACCGGAATCAAGCATCCAAGGACCGGTTTCTGGCTATCAGCCTTCATCAGCCTGGATAGCTTGACTCCAGTGGTGTGGAGAGCCTGGGACTCACGTCTGAGCATACCCAGCACACTCGGGGTGAAAATTGCAAAAAACACAGTTGATGGACAGAATGTAGAACAATTTCATACATTTACCCCAGTACAAAGATCTGGGCCTAAATCCATCGCTTTTTTGCACTCCACACCACCCTGGGTTAGACACTGGCTAGATGCAAATCAGCTCTGACCCTGTGCCTCATGGGAACAGTCCAGTCTGAACTACCAAGCCATGTCTTTCCCAGACCGGAATCAAGCATCCAAGGACCGGTTTCTGGCTATCAGCCTTCATCAGCCTGGATAGCTTGACTCCAGTGGTGTGGAGAGTCTGAGACTCACGTCTGAGCATACCCAGCACACTCGGGGTGAAAATTGCAAAAAACACAGTTGATGGACAGAATGTAGAACAATGTCATACATTCATCGCAGTACAAAGATCTGGACCTAAATCCATCGTTTTTTTGCACTCCACACCACCCTGGGTTAGACACTGGCTATATGCAAATCAGCTCTGACCCTGTGACTCATGGGAACTGTCCAGTCCGAACTACCAAGCCATGTCTTTCCCAGACCGGAATCAAGCATCCAAGGACCGGTTTCTGGCTATCAGCCTTCATCAGCCTGCATAGCTTGACTCCAGTGGTGTGGAGAGCCTGGGACTCACGTCTGAGCATACTGAGCACACTCGGGGTGAAAATTGCAAAAAACACTGTTGATGGACAGAATGTAGAACAATGTCATACATTCACCCCAGTACAAAGATCTGGGCCTAAATCCATCGTTTTTTTGCACTCCACACCACCCTGGGTTAGACACTGGCTATATGCAAATCAGCTCTGACCCTGTGCCTCATGGGAACAGTCCAGTCCGAACTACCAAGCCATGTCTTTCCCAGACCGGAATCAAGCATCCAAGGACCGGTTTCTGGCTATCAGCCTTCATCAGCCTGGATAGCTGGACTCCAGTGGTGTGGAGAGCCTGGGACTCACGTCTGAGCATACCCAGCACACTCGGGGTGAAAATTGCAAAAAACACAGTTGATGGACAGAATGTAGAACAATGTCATACATTCACCGCAGTACAAAGTTCTGGGCCTAAATCCATCGTTTTTTTGCACTCCACACCACCCTGGGTTAGACACTGGCTATATGCAAATCAGCTCTGACCCTGTGCCTCATGGGAACAGTCCAGTCCGAACTACCAAGCCTTGTCTTTCCCAGACCGTAATCAAGCATCGAAGGACCGTTTTCTGGCTATCAGCCTTCATCAGCCTGGATAGCTTGACTCCAGTGGTGTGGAGAGCCTGGGACTCACGTCTGAGCATACCCAGCACACTCGGGGAGAAAATTGCAAAAAACAGAGTTGATGGACAGAATGTAGAACAATGTCATACATTCACCCCAGTACAAAGATCTGGGCCTAAATCCATCGTTTTTTTGCACTCCACACCACCCTGGGTTAGACACTGGCTAGATGCAAATCAGCTCTGACCCTGTGCCTCATGGGAACAGTCCAGTCCGAACTACCAAGCCATGTCTTTCCCAGACCGGAATCAAGCATCCAAGGACCGGTTTCTGGCTATCAGCCTTCATCAGCCTGCATAGCTTGACTCCAGTGGTGTGGAGAGCCTGGGACTCACGTCTGAGCATACTGAGCACACTCGGGGTGAAAATTGCAAAAAACACAGTTGATGGACAGAATGTAGAACAATGTCATACATTCACCCCAGTACAAAGATCTGGGCCTAAATCCATCGTTTTTTTGCACTCCACACCACCCTGGGTTAGACACTGGCTATATGCAAATCAGCTCTGACCCTGTGCCTCATGGGAACAGTCCAGTCCGAACTACCAAGCCATGTCTTTCCCAGACCGGAATCAAGCATCCAAGGACCGGTTTCTGGCTATCAGCCTTCATCAGCCTGGATAGCTTGACTCCAGTGGTGTCGAGAGCCTGAGACTCACGTCTGAGCATACCCAGCACACTCGGGGTGAAAATTGCAAAAAACACAGTTGATGGACAGAATGTAGAACAATGTCATACATTCATCCCAGTACAAAGATCTGGGCCTAAATCCATCGTTTTTTTGCACTCCACACCACCCTGGGTTAGACACTGGCTATATGCAAATCAGCTCTGACCCTGTGCCTCATGGGAACAGTCCAGTCCGAACTACCAAGCCATGTCTTTCCCAGACCGGAATCAAGCATCCAAGGACCGGTATCTGGCTATCAGCCTTCATCAGCCTGCATAGCTTGACTCCAGTGGTGTGGAGAGCCTGGGACTCACGTCTGAGCATACCCAGCACACTCGGGGTGAAAATTGCAAAAAACACTGTTGATGGACAGAATATAGAACAATGTCATACATTCACCCCAGTACAAAGATCTGGGCCTACATCCATCGTTTTTTTGCACTCCACACCACCCAGGGTTAGACACTGGCTATATGCAAATCAGCTCTGACCCTGTGCCTCATGGGAACAGTCCAGTCCGAACTACCAAGCCATGTCTTTCCCAGACCGGAATCAAGCATCCAAGGACCGGTTTCTGGCTATCAGCCTTCATCAGCCTGGATAGCTTGACTCCAGTGGTGTGGAGAGCCTGGGACTCGTGTCTGAGCATTCCCAGCACACTCGGGGTGAAAATTGCAAAAAACACAGTTGATGGACTGAATGTAGAACAATGTCATACATTCACCCCCAGTACAAAGATCTGGGCCTAAATCCATCGTTTTTTTGCACTCCACACCACCCTGGGTTAGACACTGGCTATATGCAAATCAGCTCTGACCCTGTGCCTCATGGGAACAGTCCAGTCCGAACTACCAAGCCATGTCTTTCCCAGACCGTAATCAAGCATCCAAGGACCGGTTTCTGGCTATCAGCCTTCATCAGCCTGGATAGCTTGACTCCAGTGGTGTGGAGAGCCTGGGACTCACGTCTGAGCATACCCAGCACACTCGGGGTGAAAATTGCAAAAAACACAGTTGATGGACAGAATGTAGAACAATGTCATACAGTCACCCCAGTACAAAGATCTGGGCCTAAATCCATCGTTTTTTTGCACTCCACACCACCCTGGGTTAGACACTGGCTATATGCAAATCAGCTCTGACCCTGTGCCTCATGGAAACAGTCCAGTCCGAACTACCAAGCCATGTCTTTCCCAGACCGGAATCAAGCATCCAAGGACCGGTTTCTGGCTATCAGCCTTCATCAGCCTGGATAGCTTGACTCCAGTTGTGTGGAGAGCCTGGGACTCACGTCTGAGCATACTGAGCACACTCGGGGTGAAAATTGCAAAAAACACAGTTGATGGACAGAATTTAGAACAATGTCATACATTCACCCCAGTACAAAGAGCTGGGCCTAAATCCATCGTTTTTTTGCACTCCACACCACCCTGGGTTAGACACTGGCTATATGCAAATCAGCTCTGACCCTGTGCCTCATGGGAACAGTCCAGTCCGAACTACCAAGCCATGTCTTTCCCAAACCGGAATCAAGCATCCAAGGACCGGTTTCTGGCTATCAGCCTTCATCAGCCTGGATAGCTTGACTCCATTGGTGTGGAGAGCCTGGGACTCATGTCTGAGCATACCCAGCACACTCGGGGTGAAAATTGCAAAAAACACAGTTGATGGACTGAATGTAGAACAATGTCATACATTCATCCCAGTACAAAGATCTGGGCCTAAATCCATCGTTTTTTTGCACTCCACACCACCCTGGGTTAGACACTGGCTATATGCAAATCAGCTCTGACCCTGTGCCTCTTGGGAACAGTCCAGTCCGAACTACCAAGCCATGTCTTACCCAGACCGGAATCAAGCATCCAAGGACCGGTTTCTGGCTATCAGCCTTCATCAGCCTGGATAGCTTGACTCCAGTGGTGTGGAGAGCCTGGGACTCACGTCTGAGCATACCCAGCACACTCGGGGTGAAAATTGCAAAAAACACAGTTGATGGACAGAATGTAGAACAATGTCATACATTCATCCCAGTACAAAGTTCTGGGCCTAAATCCATCGTTTTTTTGCACTCCACACCACCCTGGGTTAGACACTGGCTATATGCAAATCAGCTCTGACCCTGTGCCTCATGGGAACAGTCCAGTCCGAACTACCAAGCCATGTCTTTCCCAGACCGGAATCAAGCATCCAAGGACCGGTTTCTGGCTATCAGCCTTCATCAGCCTGGATAGCTTGACTCCATTGGTGTGGAGAGCCTGGGACTCATGTCTGAGCATACCCAGCACACTCGGGGTGAAAATTGCAAAAAACACAGTTGATGGACTGAATGTAGAACAATGTCATACATTCATCCCAGTACAAAGATCTGGGCCTAAATCCATCGTTTTTTTGCACTCCACACCACCCTGGGTTAGACACTGGCTATATGCAAATCAGCTCTGACCCTGTGCCTCATGGGAACAGTCCAGTCCGAACTACCAAGCCATGTCTTACCCAGACCGGAATCAAGCATCCAAGGACCGGTTTCTGGCTATCAGCCTTCATCAGCCTGGATAGCTTGACTCCAGTGGTGTGGAGAGCCTGGGACTCACGTCTGAGCATACCCAGCACACTCGGGGTGAAACTTGCAAAAAACACAGTTGATGGACAGAATGTAGAACAATATCATACATTCACCCCAGTACAAAGATCTGGGCCTAAATCCATCGTTTTTTTGCACTCCACACCACCCTGGGTTAGACACTGGCTATATGCAAATCAGCTCTGACCCTGTGCCTCATGGGAACAGTCCAGTCCGAACTACCAAGCCATGTCTTCCCAAGACCGGAATCAAGCATCCAAGGACAGGTTTCTGGCTATCAGCCTTCATCAGCCTGGATAGCTTGACTCCAGTGGTGTGGAGAGCCTGGGACTCACGTCTGAGCATACCCAGCACACTCGGGGTGAACATTGCAAAAACACAGTTGATGGACAGAATGTAGAACAATGTCATACATTCACCTCAGTACAAAGATCTGGGCCTAAATCCATCGTTTCTTTGCACTCCACACCACCCTGGGTTAGACACTGGCTATATGCAAATCAGCTCTGACCCTGTGCCTCATGGGAACAGTCCCGTCCGAACTACCAAGCCATGTCTTTCCCAGACCGGAATCAAGCATCCAAGGACCGGTTTCTGGCTATCAGCCTTCATCAGCCTGGATAGCTTGACTCCAGTGGTGTGGAGAGCCTGGGACTCACGTCTGAGCATACCCAGCACACTCGGGGTGAAAATTGCAAAAAACACAGTTGATGGACAGAATGTAGAACAATGTCATACATTCATCCCAGTACAAAGATCTGGGGCTAAATCCATCGTTTTTTTGCACTCCACACCACCCTGGGTTAGACACTGGCTATATGCAAATCAGCTCTGACCCTGTGCCTCATGGGAACCGTCCAGTCCGAACTACCAAGCCATGTCTTTCCCAGACCGGAATCAAACATCCAAGAACCGGTTTCTGGCTATCAGCCTTCATCAGCCTGCATAGCTTGACTCCAGTGGTGTGGAGAGCCTGGGACTCACGTCTGAGCATACCGAGCACACTCGGGGTGAAAATTACAAAAAACACAGTTGATGGACAGAATGTAGAACAATGTCATACATTTACCCCAGTACAAAGATCTGGGCCTAAATCCATTATTTTTTTGCACTCCATACCACCCTGGGTTAGACACTGACTATATGCAAATCAGCTCTGACCCTGTGCCTCATGGTAACAGTCCAGTCCGAACTACCAAGCCATGTCTTTCCCAGACCGGAATCAAGCATCCAAGGACCGGTTTCTGGCTATCAGCCTTCATCAGCCTGGATAGCTTGACTCAGGGGGTGTGGAGAGCCTGGGACTCACGTTTGAGCATACCCAGCACACTCGGGGTGAAAATTGCAAAAAAACACAGTTGATGGACAGAATGTAGAACAATGTCATACATTCACCTCAGTACAAAGATCTGGGCCTAAATCCATTGTTTTTTGCACTCCACACCACCCTGGCTTAGACATTGGCTATATGCAAATCAGCTCCGACCCTGTGCCTCATGGGAACAGTCCAGTCCGAACTACCAAGCCATGTCTTTCCCAGACCGGAATCAAGCATCCAAGGACCGGTTTCTGGCTATCAGCCTTCATCAGCCTGGATAGCTTGACTCCAGTGGTGTGGAGAGCCTGGGACTCACGTCTGAGCATACCCAGCACACTCGGGGTGAAAATTGCAAAAAACACAGTTGATGGACAGAATGTAGAACAATGTCATACATTCACCCCAGTACAAAGATCTGGGCCTAAATCCATCGTTTTTTTGCACTCCACACCACCCTGGGTTAGACACTGGCTAGATGCAAATCAGCTCTGACCCTGTGCCTCATGGGAACAGTCCAGTCCGAACTACCAAGCCATGTCTTTCACAGACCGGAATCAAGCATCCAAGGACCGGTTTCTGGCTATCAGCCTTCATCAGCCTGGATAGCTTAACTCCAGTGGTGTGGAGAGCCTGGGACTCACGTCTGAGCATACCCAGCACACTCGGGGTGAAACTTGCAAAAAAACACAGTTGATGGACAGAATGTAGAACAATGTCATACATTCATCCCAGTACAAAGATCTGGGCCTAAATCCATCGTTTTTTTGCACTCCGCACCACCCTGGGTTAGACACTGGCTTTATGCAAATCAGCTCTGACCCTATGCCTCATGGGAACAGTCCAGTCCGAACTACCAAGCCATGTCTTTCCCAGACCGGAATCAAGCATCAAAGGACCGGTGTCTGGCTATCAGCCTTCATCAGCCTGGATAGCTTGACTCCAGTGGCGTGGAGAGCCTGGGACTCATGTCTGAGCATACCCAGCACACTCGGGGTGAAAATTGCAAAAAACACAGTTGATGGACAGAATGTAGAACAATGTCGTACATTCACCCCAGTACAAAGATCTGGGATTAAAAATCCATCGTTTTTTTGCACTCCACACCACCCTGGGTTAGACACTGGCTATATACAAATCAGCGCTGACCCTGTGCCTCATGGGAACAGTCCAGTCCGAACTACCAAGCCATGTCTTTCCCAGATCGGAATCAAGCATCCAAGTACCGGTTTCTGGCTATCAGCCTTCATCAGCCTGGATAGCTTGACTCCAGTGGTGTGGAGAGCCTGGGACTCACGTCTGAGCATACCCAGCACACTCGGGGTGAAAATTGCAATAAACACAGTTGATGGACAGAATGTAGAACAATGTCATACATTCACCCCAGTACAAAGATCTGGGCCTAAATCCATCGTTTTTTTGCACTCCACACCACCCTGGGTTAGACACTGGCTATATGCAAATCAGCTCTGACCCTGTGCCTCATGAGAACAGTCCAGTCCGAACTACCAAGCCTCGTCTTTCCCAGACCGGAATCAAGCATCCAAGGACCGGTTTCTGGCTATCAGCCTTCATCAGCCTGGATAGCTTGACTCCAGTGGTGTGGAGAGCCTGGGACTCACGTCTGAGCATACCCAGCACACTCGGGTGAAAATTGCAAAAAACACAGTTGATGGACAGAATGTAGAACAATGTCATACATTCACCCCAGTATCGTGATGGGCAGAACCCCGTTGCTGTCGATAAGGGAGGTACAGCCATCTAATTGCAACCGCTGACTTAGCTGGCATATGGTCGCTAAGCAAGGTCAGTCACTGGAAAACATTAGGGAACTTTTGGAGCAGAGGACTTTGGAGCTCGATTTATTATCAAGTACCACCCCAATGGCTAGATAGGATTCTAAGTTCACCAGGATATATGAGGAGACCACGGGAAAGATAGGGGAGTTTTTCTGTATCAAAGAAAATGTGGGCCGTAAAGCCCACTCCCCACAAGCAACACATTTGTGGTACTCTGCTTTATGCAGGGAAAGGAGACAGGACCTATCACTAGCCCTTAGAGCAAATGACCAGACTAAAGTAACCTTAGCGAGGAAGATCTACTATAAGACATTAGATCAAGCCAAGCGTCTGTGGGAAGAAATGCACTGACAGGAGCTTAAATTTGCTGCTCAGTTGAAGGATTCTACCACATTCTGGGAGCTCTTTAACATTAGTACGAGGAAGGGAGCTGAGCCGATTCCTAACCACATAACAGTTCGCCAATGGTTCGACCATTTCCATGGTTTGTATTCGGGAGCGGTAGGGAACACTCCCTCTGAGCAGGGGACTCGGTTAACAACCTCCGAGATCCCTGACCCGGGGGAGACATTTGGGCTCAAGGAGGTACTATTGGCCATTGCAAGCATTGCGCCAGGCAAGGCGGGGGGTCCTGACGGCCTTCCAGGCGATTTATTACGTCATGACCCAAATCTTTGGGCCCTCTTTATCCTCCGGGTTTTGAATCTCATTGTGAGTGGTCGCCCTGTCCCAGACTCCTAGAAAGGCGCTGAGGTAGTGACCATCTACAAGAAGGGGGATAGGGAGGATCCTGCCAACTACTGACCGATTAGCCTAATCGATGTAGTGCAGAAAGTGGTTACTCAGGGTAAAGAGCAGGGTGATGAAAACTGGGTAAATAATATAACTGAGACGCAAGTAGCTTCATCATGTACCGAGTTATGTATAGGCAATGTTGCAGATAATGAAATAACTGTAACCAATGACAATGCTAATGTTCCTCTGATTGCAAGTTTAGAAGTTTCAGTTTTGTCTAATCACATTGAAAGTACAGAGATTAGTAATGCTGACTCGCTTGTATTTAACAGTTGGAATATAGCTGGAATTAATTCCAAATTAGGTACTACATTTTGGGACAACTTCATCACATGTGGTTATGACATTATCTGTCTACAAGAGACATGGCATACAGGATTAATAGAAGTTGAAGGTTATAGTTCCTACAGTGTGGCAGCAGTGGCTTCGAAAGCTGGTAGAGCTAAGGGAGGCCTACTGACTTTGGTTTCAACTACCTTGACAGAATTTATGCTTGGGGAACACTCTATAGTCTGTCAACATGCGTCTATATTGCGCCTAAAACATAGCCATGGTAGGGATTTAATCATTGTGAATTTTTACAACAACATTGTGGGCCCCAAACGTGATAGGATTGTCCCTGATGTTGAACGTGCTATTGAAGCTGCAATCTCTCTTTCTAAGAATAACTATATAGTTCTGTGGGCAGGTGATTTTAACATTCAAGCCTGCAGATACGCCCGGAAGGGGATATGTGGTCACCACGAGGATTATACAGGGGGTGACAGTGTTTATGTTAACCATTTCCCGCACAGTAACTATGGCAGCGCATTGAATAATTTAATAGCCAAGTTTAATTTGGAACTGCTTGATTGTATAAAAAACAAAAATAATGAAATTTGTCCAACTTTTAGGGGGAGAGATGCCCATACTAATATAGATCACATCCTGGTGTCTAGTGGCTTAATTTTTACCAATGTTTGGGTAATAGAGCAGCCGGTGAGTGATCATAACAGCATCTCTATGGAATTAATGGGCTGGGGTCAAAAAAGTGTTGTGAGTAGTAAAGCTGTTCACGGGATTTCCGCTGAGAGATCAAATGGAACAAGAATCAAATGGATCAAAATTGACCCCAATAAATTAACAAAGGATATTATTTGTAAATGTACCAGAGAGGTTGAATATTGCCTTGCTCCTAATGTGATAGCGCATGATGTTCTCTCCAACTTTATGAAAATTACATGTACAGTTGAAAATTCCCTGTTAAAAAGAAACAGAAGGGTTAAAAGAAACAAAAGTGTATGGTTTGATAAAAGTTGTGCTGAGACTCTGAAAAGACTAAAAAGTGTAGTGAATAAAGAAAGAGTCAGAGAAGAACGTAATAATTATAAACTGGCCCTGGCAATTAGGAAAAGGGAGCTACAGGACGAGGCCTGGAATAAACTTGATATGGCCGCTGTAACTAAAAACCATAAACTTTTCTGGGAAACAATAAATGACCCATTCTTAAAGAATGAAAATACCCCCGAGGTTAGTTCCCATGTCAGTTGTCTTGCATGGATTGTACATTTCTCAGAGATTTTTAATTCGGATCTTAAAATTGATGGGTCGATTTTATGTTTTAACTGGAAGAAAATGCAGTTGTTTTTAACTATGAATGAAGTGATAGATGCAATTAAAAAAAGTAAGGGTGGTAAAGCCCCAGGGCCCGATGGGGTACCCATTGACTTTTATAAGCATGAAATAACATTATGGGCCCCAATCTTAACTCGTTACTTTAATGCTGAGGTGGAAGATGAGCTACCACTGACCTGGGGCCAATCAATTATTAAACCCCTCTATAAAAAAGGACCCAGGTCAGAGGCTAGGAACTATCGTCCAATCTCTCTTTTGGACTCGACAGTTAAAATCCTTAGTCGAGTCCTTTTAGTGAGATTGGAAGCCTGGGCCGAGGAGAACAACATTCTGTCTCCAGTGCAGTATGGGTTTCGTAGGGGATTAGGAACACAGGAACAGTGCGTGAACCTGGAACTCATAGTTGGCAAGTATACCAAAGCAAAATCAGGTAATCTTTATCTATGCTTTGCCGACTTGAGTTCCGCGTTCGATCTGGTGGAACACGCACTGCTCTGGCCCATATTAATATCTATGGGTGCCCCTACCGAAATTATCCATCTGCTAGCTCGCCTGTATAGTAATTTATCATGCAAAGTAAGGTTTGGAATAGATGGAGAGTGTACCCCTTTCTTTGAAGTCAAGCGAGGCATCCGTCAAGGATGCGTATTAGCTCCTTTATTATTTTCACTTTTTATTAATCATGTGGATACATTTCTGAAACTGACTAATACAGATGCTCCAACTATAAATGGTAACCCCGTCCCTGTCCTTTTATATGCGGACGATACGGTCCTCCTTTCTAGGACACAGAATGGTCTACAACAACTAATTGACCAATTTCAAATTTTTATTAAGAACAGGAATTTGAAAATCAACAAAGGGAAGACCGTCACCATGGTTTGTGGTAAGAAACCTAGAAAACACAAACCTTTTTTCTTAGATGGAGAGAAATTAGAATCTGTTAATAGTTTTTGCTATTTAGGAATCAATTTTTCGGGTAATGGGAAATGGACAACTGAACAAAATAGCGTCCTTTTCAAAATGGCCCGGAATACAAACTGTATTTTCAGATTCGCAGCGAAACTGGGGGATCGCAGAATTCGTGAAATGTTAACCCTTTTTAATGCTACATGCATCTCCTCTGCTATCTATGGGGCTGGAGTATGGGGGTATGATGCACAGTGTACTAAATCTATCCAGGTGAGGGAGAATGCGTTTTAAAAAAGATTAATTTGTGCTCCAGTTATGGCTTCAACAGAGTTAATACACAAGGAATTAGATATGTACTACATCAATGATCTAATTGCCCTTCGTCCTCTATCCCTGTGGCGCTCAATATGGGTAAAGGAGGAAACCAGGTTCACACAGGACGTAATAACTGATTGTATTAAACTTGATTGCCGATCGAACATTCCTTGGCTGAAGCATATACATTATTGGTATAAAACTTTATATGGACTGGACATTTATAATGATTTAACAATGGACCCTATTTTATCCAAACGGGAGTTGAAGGTCTCGTTTATGAAATATGCTGAAGAGACCAGGCTGGAAAAATATACTAAACAGAGCACATTCATTTTTTATCAACGCTATAATATTAATGTTGGCTTTCAAACTTATCTTGTAACAGTTAGTATTCCATCCCACCGTTTCGTTTTAACCCGTCTCCGCCTAGGAATTGTGCATCATCTTGTGGCTTTTCCTGTGCCCAAAAAACCTGGAACTTGTGTATGCCCATGTGATGGTAAATCAAAGCAGAGCACATGTCACTTTATACTATCTTGTACTTTTTATACTTTTTTAAGGAAATATTACTTGAAACCCATCTTTTTAAAATATAATACGCATCATCTACAAACAGCAATGTCACTAGTATTTAATCTAGAGTCTTCAGATGTATGCTTTTATGTGGCTACTTATATTTTAAAATGCATCTCTGTAAGAAAATCAATTATTGTATGTATTTTGTTAGTTGTTGATTGTACTATGCACTTTAAACTTGATGCTGCTGAACTACGTATTTGTATTTTGCACAAAACCATGGTGCACTTTGAATTTGATGCTGCTGAATCATATAATTGCATTTTGCACATATATTGTTGTTGGACTAATTGCTGCTACCAATATTTTTCTTGTGTAGGATTGTCTTATTACCTGCAGTTTATTCATTATTATTTTAATTCAATAGTTAGTTTAGGTGCTGCTAATTGGATATGCACTTAAGAATTGTTAATTTGCACATATACAAATCTTGAGATAATACTTAGCACTTTAAATTGTTTATTTGCACATATTCAAAGGTCGTAGGATGGTTAAGTTTTTAGCCAAATTTGTTGATCATATGACTATGCATTTTTAATATTGTTAAAATGTTTTTAACATGAGTGCTATTATGCAAGATTATTTTTGAGATAGCTTAATTTAGTATTGTGTTAAAAATTCTCTTGTGTGTATGCTGCTATATGGTTGTATTTCTTTTACAAACCAAATAAAGCATCTTTGAGTTTGAGTTTGAAAGTGGTTGGCAGGGTCCTCCTCATGAGACTAAGGTCATGGATTGATGAGGATGATGTCTTGTCACACTTCCAGGCATGATTTAGACAGAGGGTTGGCACAATGGACCAGGTCTTTAGATTTTTTACTATCTACTGGAAATCTGTAGTAATCGAGAAAGGCAGCCTTTATTTGGCATTTATTGATCTAAGAACAGCCTTCGACCTGGTCCCTCGTGCCAATCTATGGCAGGTACTGTCCGATCTAGGCAATCCCCCTCTGATTTTGGATCACATCGAACGCCTCCATGAGGGGAGTTATGCCAGAGTTAGGGGGGCTGTCAGGGCCACCTGACCGAGAGGGTAGCGGTAGAGAGGGGGATATGCCAGGGTTGTGTTTTGGCCCCGACTTTGTTCTCCCTCTTTGTCAATGGGGTGGTAGACCATTTGAGGGAGGACCCAGCCGGCGCACCAACCCTGGCAGGGGAAAAATCGCCCACGTTGCTCTTTGCAGACGACACCCTCTTGATCTCTAAAAGCCCGATGGGATTACAAAACTACTAGATAGGTTTAGCCAATTTTGTGATTCCAGAGGCTTGTGTATAAATACAACTAAAACCAAGCTAATGGCACTGGCACCATCTAAACAATTTAGAAACACCATCAAGCTGAATGACTCCCCATTAGAACTAGTCGAAGCTTTCAACTACCTGGGTGTACGGGTCAACAACTTGATGAAGTGGAACTCCCATCTCTCAAAAAGGCTCCTCAACCACAAACGTGTGTCGGGGGCTATTGCAAGACACCAGCGTCTTTCCTACAGTCGACCCGTGGCACCTGCCATCAAGGTCTATGACGTAAAAGTCTGGCCCTCTTCCTTATACAGGGTGGAACTGTGGGGATTCGAGAACACCACGGACTTAGTGAGATCGGAGAACAAGTTCTTTAGAGATCTGGTCTCAGTCCCTCCATTGACCCCACTAGTCCCGCTCCGTTATGACTACGGGAAACATTCAATAAACGACATAGCAAGGTGTCTCCATAGAAGCCACACGAAATCAGAAACATGGCACTTTGACGGAGAACTTCCTAGATCACAAGCTCACCTCCAAATTGGAACCCTTTCTTGATCTCATCGAATCCCCGAGCGATAGGGTACTCTACTTGAAGCTGAGGTTTGGCACACTCCCACTGAATGATTTCATCGCAGGGTGGAAACACATGAAGGAGAAAGATAGCAGGCGCCCCGGCTGTGCTTTCCCTACGGAATCCATTCCCCACTTTCTCTTTGCCTGTACAAACAGGCAAGAAGAAAATGTCTGAAACCTGTGTGTTCCAATCTGGGATCCAGGAACTACAGGGAGGTGTTGCGTATTTTAACAACAGACACCTCCATCCCTAGTGTAATCTGTGGGACAGCCAAATATCTGGGATGTGCCTGGATGACCAGAACTAAACTTCTTTGGGTGAACAAAGCACAGACTTAGGAACTTTAGCGAGGTGCCCCTCTCATGCTGGGGCTTTTATTGTACATGAATTGTTTTAAACTTGTATAGTTTTTAAGGAATTTTTTACATTTTGTATAACCTGTTTTAATCAAGTTGCACCCAGTTTTGTGCTGTTTGTACGACAAAGCAATACTATTCCCTTTTACAATATTGGATGTTCCAAAAGGATGAATTGAATGTGTACACTTTTATGATATTTGTATATCGAATAAAGTCATACAACAACAACAACAACATTTAGTGAAAACATGACTGAATCATGAACTTTAATTTTAACTATGACATATCTTCCATCAGTATCTGAAAATGTACTAAAAATTCGGCAATGTAATTTTTTTGCAAAAAGAATAGCCACACCACTTTTTTGCCATTTGCCGTTGAAGAGACAATATAATCAATCCACTTTTTTCCATATATACTAAGATTTTGTCATCTATATGTGTTTCCTGTATAAGACAAATATCTGCTTTGCAACTTCCTAAATGCTCTAAAATGTTGGTGCACTTAACTGGATGACGTAAACCTTTAACATTTAATGAGAGTACTTTACTATTATGATCATTAGCCATAATAGAAGAATAAGAGAAAAAAGGTCAAGAGGAGGAGAGTAAGAATTAAGGAAAGAATAGGAAAAATAGTAGCTCCAGAACAAGCAAAAAGGAAAGAGTAGATAAAACATAGAAAAACAACAAACATGAAATATTAATACCAGGAATGAAACGCACACACGATTTATAACCATGACCGGAACAGTTGGAGCCCCATGAGAGAATAAATCATCAATTTGTCCGAATATACGTAACTAGCAATATTCAAGTAGCAGAGTCACGAGTATCCATTGAGTGCTGTGCATGTTGATCCAGAAATTCTTCAGGACGATGGAAGGATTTAGAGAATTTATCTTTCCAAATACACATTGTTGAAGGGTCTAAAAGTCCATATTTGAAACCAAGCCTTCTTAGTTGAGGACAAAGAGCAGTGAATTCCTTGCGATTTGAAACAGTCTCCCAAGCAAAATCTTGATGGATAAATATTTTATTCCCATCGACCATCAATGAGGGAATTTCTCGTGCTGCTTTTCTGATCAAGACCAAATGGTGGTGACGGAGAACTTTAAAGATCATTTGTTGAGGCTTTATGTGATGAGGGTTGCGATGAGAAGGAATCCTGTGTGCCTTATCAATTTCAAATTTTTCTGGTAATTAGATTTTTACACGGCCGGGAATCAGATTTTTAAAATACAATCTGCAATTGAAACCTTCAACATCTTCCAGTAAATTGAAAATGCATTGGTTATATTGTCTGTTATGATTTTCCATGTCTAAAAGCAGTGTAGACATAGGTGATGTTTTCACCACAAGTGGGGTAAAAGCTTCTATTTTACCTTTAGTATTTTAATTGAATTATCAAAGATTTTCATTGATAAACTAGCCATGTCTTTGCGCACGCTTTTATTCTCTGACAAAATTGTATCTGTATTAGCACGCAGTGCCTGAATTTCGTCAAGAATTAAAGTTACAGAAGGTTCAGTTGACTCAACCACTTTAGATTTAACTGGAGGTGGTGAAAATTGCTGTCTCTTTTTATTATGAAGAGAATGAGTATTTTTATTTTCCATTCTCTAGTAAAAAGAATTACATTTGTAGAGTAATATAAAGTTAAGGAGCAGAGAGAGTATTATTTGAGAAAAAATCCCGAAAATGACTGGTTCAGCAGCTAAAATAGTCTGTGGGAGTGGCTAGACCCAAGCCAGATCCTCTCCTGAGCAATTACTCCGCCCCACTGAGAGACAAGCCTGGCAATACCTCGATGCAGAGCTGAGTGCAGCAGCCTGAAGGAGAAAAACACAACTTCAGCTTGAAACAACTCCACAGCACAAGTACTGGCTTCATACATACAGCGACCTCATAATGGTCACAATTCTGACATAAGTTTGTTGTTTTAAAGTAAAAAACTGCCAAAAACGAGCTGGAGCTCGCCAGGAGGCAGCCATTTTGGAATGCGCGCTCACGTGTCTCCATGCTGGTGAGATTCTGACTGCATTCATTTCAGAGTAGTCTTCCACACGGTTAAGAGAGGAAGGAGAGAAATCAGGTATTATTTGGATTTAGGAATGTCAACAGATATATTTTCAGCTTTAACATCACAAACCCATTCACGATCAAAGGAGGTAGGACCAGTTGGTTCTGTTAATCATGCGAACTGTGAATTCAGCTGGTATGGAAGTAGGGAAGCATGATGAGAGGGTTAACATAAAAATAGTTGTGTTAAAGAGACTGACGCTGGGACCGAGTGGGGTGAAAAGGGCGTTCTTCTCACTGGTTGAATATTTGTAGCAATTAACTAAACCATAAGTTGAATAGAAAACGACAATGCTTTTATGGGGTGGGATAGTTGGTAAATGTTCATAACTTAAATGAATATTATGGGCTACATAAAAGGTTCTATCAGTTCATGGATGTGGCTATAATGCATATCAGGGATAGGTTTCGCCAAACCAAACATCAAAGCAGGTTAGATTAAGTATCTGAAGAGTTTGCAAGGCCATCAAGGGGTATATGTATGAAGCCCATTTACCGTTCGCAACGGGCCAATTCTGTGAATCGGCCCGTTTGCGAACGGGAAAAAGTATTTTGGGATGCATCATCCCAAAAGGCCCTTGCCAAATAGGGAATCGCAAAATTTGCAATTGTTTATTTTGCAAAAGCATTTAAGGAATCGAAATGTGCGATTCCTTAAATGCAATGTAAAAAGCACTCAAGTTGTGCGATTTCTTCTTAGGAAATCACAAATTACCACCAACTTCAAGTTGGTGGTAATTTGTGATTTCTTTGAAAAATACACTTTTTTGTATTTTTCAAACAGCCATGTGGCCCACATACATGCCCTTAGGGCATGTATGTGGGCCACATGTGCACACATGTATATTTCAGGGGTGCAACAGGGTGTCCTTTTGACACCCTGGCACCCTTGAAATTGCATTCTCAATTTGCCATTCTCTAATTGAGAATCGCAAGTTGAGAATACCTTCCCATTCATTCCTATGGGCCTCTAGGGGAGGTATTCCATAATTGTGAATCGCAATTTCCGATTCGCAATTAAGGAATATATAGAATTCGCTAATTTATTAGCAAATCCTACATACATAGGGTTTTGTGATCCTCATTTAGCGATTCTCTAAAAATCACTATTTGAGAATCGCAAATGTATCCTTTGATACATATGCCCCCTAGTCTTTCCTGTTAAACAATGACAAAATTGATCTGTGGTGGTTAATTAAGGGAAAATATTCGAATTGTTATTGTTATTGTTATTTTTGATTTGTAGCGCGCCTAATCACCTACAGGTCTCTAGGCGCTCGGAAATCACAAGAACAACAACTTAGCAAAGACAGAAAAGCAACCATTAGTCTATATTGCACTCATGGATCTTCTAAACAGCAGTGTTTTTAACACCCGTCTAAAGCGTAGGAGATTCTCTTCCCTGCGCAGCGGCTCGGGTAGTGCGTTCCACAGCTGCGGAACTAGCACAGAGAAGGCTCTCCCTCCCTTAGTTACCAGTTTGTGCCGGGGACAGACCAGTAGTTGAGAATCCGAAGATCTTAGAGATCTCAATGGGCTGTACACCGCCAGGCGATCCTTGATGTAGGCAGGTGCCAGGCCATAGATTGCCTTATGAGCTATACACAGATTCTTAAATTCTGCTCGCTCTTTAATAGGGAGCCAGTGCAGGCTCTGTAGCAGGGGAGATGCTTTCGATCGTCTTGGTAGTCTAAAAATAAGACGTGCATCATCATTCATAACAACCTGTAGCCTGTATATCAAAGTTTTAGGCAGGCCAAGATAGAGGGCATTTCCGTAATCTATCCTCGAGATCACGGTGGCTGCTACGATTGAGCGCATTATTGATTGGGAGAGAACGGGGGCTAGCTTACGTAGCTGCCGGATGATGTTGGTGCAACTTCCCATCACCGAAGAGATCTGGCTGACCATCGATAAATCACAGTCCAGTTTGATCCCCAAACTCTTTACGTTCAGGCTAGGTTTTGGAGCGGGGCCTAACTCCGCGGGCCAATAGAGGTCTCCCCATGGGGAGGTGGCAGATGGAATCACCAATACCTCGGTCTTGTCTGGGTTGATTTTCAAAAGATTTCCCGTCATCCATTGGACCGTGTACCTCAAGATGTTCTGGGTTTGGAGTTGTGCGGCACTTGTGTTATCGACACTCAGCAACAGCTGAGTGTCGTCCGCATAGTTGAATACTGTGCAGCCCATGCTCGCCAAAGAGGCAATCCGAGGTTGCAGGTAGAGATTAAATAGAAGTGGGGACAGGGCCGAGCCCTGAGGTACCCCACATTCTAACGTCCCCACCTCAGAGATTTCATCCCCAAGTTGTATCCTTTGGGTCCTTCCCGAAAGGAAGGATTGCAACCATCTGAAGGCCCGGCCTTTGATGCCAAAGTTCCTCAGCCTCTCCAGAAGCAACGCATGGCTGACGGTATCGAACGCCGCTGAAAGGTCTAACAAAATCAGGGCGCTCGGTTTCTTACCGTCAGCCAGGCCTCTCAATTCATCCAGCACCGAGAGCATCACCAACTCGGTGCTGTGATGGGCTCGAAACCCTGCCTGCCGTTCATGAAGTAGATGGTGAGACTCCAGGTACGTGGACAGGGATTTTAATACATGTTGTTCCAGTATTTTTGAGAGGAATGGCAACTGAGAGATAGGCCTATAGTTCTTTAGCACAGCAGGGTCTGCGCCTGGTTTCTTTAGCAGGGGTCTTACACGTGCTTCCTTGAGCTCAGCTGGTATATGCCCTGTCTCCAAAGATCTATTAAGGAGGAAGATGATGCGTTCCTCCACCAAAGGGCGGGCTAGCTGGAAGACTCTTGGTGGACACGGATCTGCTGGAGATCCGGATTTAATTCGACCCATCAGCTGCTCCAAGCTCAGTGTATCAATCTCTGGAAACAGTGCGATGGTACAGTCAGCCGGTTTATGAGGGCCTATCGGCGTGGCCCACCCATTTGCCATGCCACTTTTTATCTCTTGGATAATAGTTCTCACTTTCTCCAGGAAATATCTCTGAAAGGCATTGCAATTTAAAGGAGACTGGGAGTTATCGGGTTTTTTACTCAACTCCGACAAGATCTTAAAGGTCTCCTTCTGGACATTGGCTGCCTTGCTTAGGCGAGCCTCATAGTATTCAGCTTTTGCTAGAGCAATAGACTTTTTGCATAGATTGAGAGAGGTTCGATAGAGGTTTCTAGCTGAAGCCTGTTGAGTTTTCCTCCATCCTCTTTCTATCGCTCTATCATATCATGTTGTTTTCCGTTAATATAGGGTAAAGAGCACATTGCCTGCTTGCCTAGATCCCCAATGGCAAAAGAATGATTTATATTTTATTGCAGTGCTAAAAAATCTTTTGTAAAGTATTACATATTACACATGTAATCAAACTTTGAGTAGTGACATCTTAAGGAAGGAGCATCAGGGAGGGAGGACGAAAATCTTATTTTCCTCTAACCTAAATATGCTAAGTTATGACAGAGAATAGTACTACTTAAACATGTTTTTGTTGATAAATGTAGGAAAATCCGAACTCTCCATCGCTATGTATTATTTCAGAATATTATCGGAAAATTGTCGATTAAGCTAGGGAATGAACGATAATGACATCTGTGTCAAAAAAATAATATATAAAAAAATCATGAAAGCTCAAGGGAAGTCACAAATGTTTACATTCAGTTGTAATTTCACAAAGATTTCCGTGGTCTGACAAAATCAATTATTTTTTTACATAATGTGAACTCGCAGCGGGTTTTTAGTGGTGATAGGGATAGTAAGAGCACATCACTTTCAATCGAAACTAGATAGCTGTGTTTTAGCTCTAGCAGACCTTATTTGAACCGTTCTGCGTCAGTGTCAACAATCCATAAATAAGCTATTTAAAATATAAATCCTGCCTGATTTCCACAGCATTCCACTTCTTACCGGGCATTCAATCCATCATTAAAAAGTCTGCAAAAACGTCGCAATTTCTGCAAGTCTCGCCAGAAAATAGAAAATTGGCTTCCCACAGTGAGTTTTAAAATGAAAAAGGGTTTTGAATGGCAGTTTTGAAGGGGAAAACACGAATCCAAGAGGCAAAACCTTTTGGTTTGTCAGTTATTAAATCCAAACTTTCTTTCAAAGTGGGCCATATCACAATATTTTAATGTCATTATGTGTATTATGTAAATATTTTGTATTTTAGCTTGGCTTTAAAAAAATTTGTTTTTCTGCATTCCAAAGTATGTTAATGGTACAGAGAAAGCATTTGAAATTTCCTATCATATTTGTTAGAAAACCTTGCACGGTATGCGCTTGTAATAATGTTTCAATATCAGTATTTTACTAAGTATTTAATTAATGGTGGGGAGGGACCGATTCCCAAAGTCATTTGGACACTTACATTTGATTTCGCAGCGTGTGAGCAAAACTGTCGTAGGGACCAGGAATGGGTGTTGCTGTGTATGGATATTAGTTAAAAAGATGAGCAATTATAAATATTTGGATTTTTGGGTAATCACATTGGCCCAGATTTATTTTTCATTGTCCTTGCATCGCGATTTACAAAGCCAAGGAATGGGCTATTTGTGCCACATTGCCGGCCTTCTAAAGAAATGTAATTTAATGCAGAGACTTGCGCTGCTTTATGTTACATGTTGAGCTGGTAGGTATTCCAAGGATGGCGCATCACCATTTTTATCCTTTCACTCATTGATTTGACGCAATTCCAGATTTGCAAAGGTATGTATCAAATTTGTACACCTCTCAGAGGATGGCGTAACAACTGGAAAAAATCTTTCACCTCAGCTCTTTACTGGAATGTTTCCAGATGATCCATCATGTAGCAGCATAGTAACAAGGGGGCATCCAAATTGCAATTTCCCATGCACTTTCCATTGGGGCTGGACTGACTTGCACCAAATTTAACAGACAGCTAGATCATTTCTCAAAAAGCGTGCTTTTGTGGTTATATGTAAATCTGTTAAGCGATTTCAGAGAGACTTAAGGATTGAAAAATAGAAAACTCTACTGCCGCAGGACGCCTGAAGGAGTCCAGAGAGAGTCCAAAGGGAGAACTATGGGACAAGACCAGTCCCACGAGACCTGCGGCTGTGAGTGGATGAATGGCTGCAACATGAAGAAAAATGTTGCTGCCTCCATGAGAGGTCATGGGGACTCTGTCCATAGTCCAGAAACTGCAGTACAATTAAGGTACAAGGGGGCAGGTTAAGAATACCCTGACCCCTAGCCCTTGTGAGAGTGTCCCAAAGGGAGGTTCCCTGGGGACAAAATGTAAAAAAAAAAGATTTTGGGTTGTTCCAATCTCGCAGAACTCCTGCTGGAGTTCAGAGGTAGTCTAGAATATTCCCACAGCACAAAAAATAAAAAGTAAAAAAGCTAACATGAGGTTTTTGCCTTCTTTTGGAGGGTGGTTTGCTGCTCATGCCATGCACAGTTTGGGGTTTATCATAGTTAGTTATTTTACTTTACGTTTAATAAACCCTAGAAATGATTTGAAAAAACTACAGAGGTTGAAGTGACATTATAGTATGGTATGTTAAAATATTGCTTCACCTGTTATAGTTTCCTGAAGTAACTATAACAAGCACAGTGATGTAATCAATGATGCCATTTCAGATGTCATCTGTGATGTTATCAATGATGTCATTGAACATGTCATGAGTGGTGTAATGTGTGATGTCAAACAGTGCATGGCTGGGGTGAAGGTCCTAGTATTAAAGAGTGCTTTTTATTTAAGTTTGAGCCTAACATTTTCTCTTGTGTACAATTAATGAGGATGTATTCTGTCTTTTTGTGAAGATACCTTGTTTTTCTGTGTTTTTGTACATCAATTTGGTTCTGATGCACCTATGACAAATAGAAACAACATCTGTTTGGTTAGTCTTCCTTCATTTACAGGAAGTTCCATTCCTTCCAGCCTCATTTGGGAGTAGCACTTAGGTGGGATTACATCTTCTGCTGGGCCCTCCGGCGTTTTTTGCATTTGTTTTGTGGAATTCTACTTTGACAAGGGCATCTGTAGAGGAGATTGAAGAGATGGAAGAATAGGAGAAAGAAAGTTCAACAACCAGCAGGGAGTCGTTTGCTTGGCAGTTCATCTCAATACCTCTATTGGAGAAAACGTGTCAGCCAAAATTGTCACTTGCTGACAGTGACAAGGACTTTGTGGAGAAGCGTGGCTCAGTGGTTAGAGGCGGCAGACCTGGAAGCTGAGTTTGGCCGTGGACCAGGGTTCGATTCCCCGCCTCGGCGGGTCTCGGGCTCAAAAATTCCATGGACTTGACAATTCTCGCTCCGGTGCCTACTCGACTCACGGGGTCACACTCTGTGACTCTGGGCAATAGCTTGCTTAATCTCCACTACGGCCCCTCGCGGTGGGATGCCTGGCTTTCACCTTGTGGATATCCTGCCGGGGTATCTCACAGGGGAATACCAGGACGGGTTCCCTAAGCAAGCGAGATACCAGGTCGGTGATTTGTGCTATATAAATACATGTACATTTACATTTACATTCTCCCAGGGTATATTTAAGAAGTACTGCCAAAGATTATCAGGCACGTAGAAGCACACCAGGTTCTGCACCCCTAACAACTCAACAGAGCAGAATGGCAACATGATGCTGAGGAGGCATTTACGTCTACCTCTGGACCCTCCAAAGCACCAGGATACACTGTCCAATCTCAAGTTTGCCTGGGACATACTGACACTAACCGTGCTTACCAGCACATGATAATTTACTGTGAAAAGTGCAGCACACATAGAAAGAGGGACATACCCCACAGGATTGTTTTTGTGCAGTAAGGTGTCACTTCCTGCACAAAAACAATCCTGTCTACCATGCAAGCACCCTTGCACCATGATGCCAGTCAGCGCTAAGAAGCGACAGGAATGCACTATATAATGTTAAATATGGAACATTCCTGCCCTTTCTCTTTCACACAGTGCAAGGTGGCTTGCTGCATTACGCTGTGTGGAATATTGATAAATCTGCCCCCCGCCCCATTTTTCAAAGTATTTAATCAATACCTCAGGTGATCAGCAGGACCAGTCACTCTTTTTAAAAAAAAATTCTACCCCAATCCTCCCCCTCAAATTGACATGTGAGAAATCATGAGAAATTGCACAGTGAGGGTTTAGTGAGCCTCACTGTCTAAAGAGACTGGCCTGTCCATAAGAGAATATGTACAGAGCAAAGGCCACAGGATCAAGCTTCCTACTCATATCTGGTTGATTGCCCACAAGCGGTCAGCTACCCGCAAATGTTTTAGTACAGGGACAAGACTGTGTGTAGAAGGAATGTGGAGCCCTAATGGGGCATACATATTTGGAGAAAGTGGGCTTTTTTTAACTACTTCTGTAAAACGTAAATGCTTTACATAGTAGGGACTTGACCAACTACTTCTCATTGATCGTAAACAAGAGTCTGTATCCACAAAAGATTCATTACAGGGTGAAGTTTAAGCTCAGGAGGAGTTGACAACTTATGCACACTTGAGAGTATGAAGTTAGTGGGCTCTCCATGAAGAGTTTCTTCAAGATGAAGCTGTGAGTGGTAGAGGCTTGGCCTTCTGAGGGGGCTTGGGTGTCTGTAGGGAGTAGGCTCTTTATGAAGAGTTGTTCACAATGTGAATGCTGTGTTTAGTATGGGCTTGATCATTGAAGCTGTTTTGGGTATCTGGAGGGAGTGGGCTTGCAGTAAAACCTTCTCTACTGGGCAAAGGCTGTGCTATCCCTCTTTAACAGTAGAAAGGCGAGCTTAACAACACTAGAAAGCAATAGATATATTCTACAGATTTATTGCAATATCCAAATGTTAGCTTAGTAAACACAATATAAATAGTCAATATGATAAAAAAAAAGCTAACAGAATAGTAGCTGCAACATTTAAGGGCAGAATGAAATGCAGAACATATTGCAACATATTGGTTAATGCATAAAGCAATCTTAATGTCAGTATTTCCATTCCCACAATCACATCTTGAGCATAACTAGCAGCAAAGAAAGGGCCTAATTCACACTTTAAAGATGGATCACATCTGCATACCTTTGTGAAAAAGTAGGATAATATTCATTATAGTAACATAGTAAGTTATCATTAGGGCTTATTTACAAGTCCCTTGTGCCACTGGTGCATCACCTTTTATGACGCTCCGGCGGTGCACATTCCAGTCCCATATCTACAAGTCCCAGCGAAGCCACTTTGCATTGCTTTTCATGGCATCGTAGATATGGTGTAAGGCAAAGTAGAAGAAGTTGCTGCATTGCTTTTCACTGCATCACAGAGGCATTCCATGGGTGTTATGGTAGATGTTACCACACAACACCCATGATTTTTGATGGATTACCAGATTTACAAGGATCTGTAAACCTGGGAATGCATCAAGAATGTGCGCCACCCCAGGGCAGACGTAAGAAGAAGAAATATATTTATTTCTCCTTGCTTTTTCCTCTCTCTGCAGCACACATAGAAAGAGAAAAATTCCTTCTAGAATTGTTTTGTACAGGAAGATGCCCCATCCTGCACATAAACAATACTGTCAACAACACAGACACCCTAACACAATGGTGCAAGGGTGTCTCCATTGGCGCAAGGAAGCCAAAATGGTGCCAGTGCATTAGGAAAGGACAAGAATGCACTGTATATTGGAGCTCTTGTTCATAACTCAAATACAGTTACAAGCCCAGTACAGAGCAATATAATCACAATGGGAGAATGTCCTAGTCGGTTGGTGGACTTAGATGTTATTATAAATGAAGAATTGCTTTTTGGTCAGCAAAGCAATTCAAACAGAAATGTCCTTGCATGAAAAAGAAAGGCCTGTTGTATTTTATCAAACCATGTGAGAATATGTGTTTTTGACAATCTTAAAACAGGCAGTAATCAGCAAGGAAAATACTCAATGTATGAGGCACATAAAATGTCGGTCTTTTTCTGCTGAAATTAGGTACTCTCTTTCTCCTGTGCATAGAAAGAGAGCACCCATTTATATTGCTTCTGTTTTTGTGACCATTATCTGTGTTGTGGTCAAATTAGTGGATACACACTGCAGACTCATTGATAAGCTGCAAGGGCACTTTATATGCCTTCAGAGTTTGTACCATCCAACTTCGTTGCGTTATATCTCACCTCTGATGCTCTTTTTGTTGCAGACTTACACACTCTTTGAAAATGTTGAGAGTAGTCAAAATCATGGATACTTGGTTTGAGAGTGTTTGAAAGGCATTGTCAGCAACTTTAAATGTAATCTGCTGTATTTTTTTGTCATCTACTTCTTTCTGCACCTTCTTTTTTTCTGAATATGCCTGCTCTTCCTCTTCAGTAGCATATATAAAAGTGGATAAAATTCCTTTATTCTTCACTGGATGTGGACCCAAAAGAAAAACTTGTCTTCATTAACTTTCACTGCCGGGACCCGTGAAAGAATGTTATACTTTATAAATACATTGCACCCTGCCCTCTAGGCTGTTCAGGGTCTACCTCAGAGGTGGCTTATATGTATTAAAAAAGAAGGTGTGGGCCTGGTAACAGTTTTTTTTTGCCAGGTCGAAATAACACTTTAAAACAACACACACAGGCTGCAATTATAGGCCTGGGGTATATTTAAAGTGCCACTTAAGTAGATGGCACAATCAGTACTGCAGGCCCCTCATAGCATTTATTTACAGAACCTGAACACATGGAGAACCACTGGACTAGGTATATACGAGTAAATTAAATATGCTGATTGGGTACAAGTGAATTCTACTAAGACAATAATTTAGCACTGGTTAGCAGTGGTAAAGTGTGCACAGTCCTAAGGCCATGAAAAACAAAATCAGCAAAAACAGGAGGTCTGAAGGCAAAAGGTTAAGAGGAAGACCACTTCAAGCTTGCCAGGTCAAACAAGGCCATTTGTGAATGCAAATAGGCTTGACACAACAAGTGAAGAATGTGTGAATGTCTCTGAAGGTACTGCTATTGTAAGCATTTCTGTTTGACTCAAAGGCCGTCTAGTAACAGGTTAAGAACGCATGCTTTAAAAAAAGAAAACATTGACATGCTTTTTTATTTATGAAAGAAGTAGTGGTTTTCCAGTGTTCTCATAATGCCCCGTACAAGCCTTATAATAAAAAAACGTTTCCCTTGTGCTGGTGCAATAATACCCTTAGCATAATTGAGACAGATTGTGCATTTGTTTTACAACTCGAAAAGCAGGGTGCATCATAATTTGCTTGAGATTTCAGATGTAATTTCCATGCTTTCCTTTGCAAATACCAGTGACAGCGAGTGCAGGTAACCGTGGTAGGGCAAGGCGGGGCATAGAGGTGAAGACGGCAGTATAGGGATATTTAATTAAATGAACCCATCGTCTGTCGACTCCCCCTCCCCTCGCCCACCCCACCAGGCATACCTGCACCAGCCATGACTGGAAAATACTTTTCATTTTCAGATGCTTTTGTTTACTATGCTCTTTGGGCAGAAGCAGTTTGCTTCCTGTAACTATTCTTATTCCGTCTCCACGAAGAGAGCTAAACGATGCAGTCATACATTTTTTTTTCGCAAGATAATTCATTTTCATATTATCTAAAGCATGGTTTACTAAGTCACTTAATTAAAGATAAAATAATTTTTAAATTAAGATAGCAAGAGGCTTAGAAAGAACATTTTGGACATTTTATCTGAAGCTGCTCTCCTCACGGTTGTTCATTGCAATCGTTTAAGAATCAATTATGTTTCATTGGTGGCTGGCAATTCCATGTTGATAGTATCACTGTGTGATGTCTGTGGTACAGTGCTTAGCCATTTAAATTATTTGAATGAGTCGAAAATCAATCACATTAGCATAATTGAGTGTCCATGATTTTGATTCTATTTTTTCCGAACATCCCTTTTGGCCTTACATTTTGATATTCATGTGAATGCGTATATCTTCAAGAGTTAACAAAAAGGATGTAGTCCTCAATATTTACAGATTATGCACATGTAGCTGACACCCCCACTTGATAAATCATGTTAATATATGGGAGAATGCAACCAGAATATTTTTAGATATACCACAAAAACGAGTTTAATCCTTTTTCTGCAATTTAATTACTCATGAGGGACTGAGTCACAAAATAATGGTATGCATTCAATTTAGAAGCACAAATGGCGTGATTATGAGTGCAAGGAAGCAAAAACAAAGTCATCACAAAAGGAGGTCTGAGGGTAAATAGTTAGGGGAAAGACCAGGTAAAAAACAGCTTAACTACATTTTAATAATGTATTGTGCTGTATATTGTTCTTGTAATTGTTTCATGTCAGGTTTTTAAGCTTTTAGAGCAATATGAGCTTTAATAAAGTGTAATTTTAAATATTTATTAAAATGTTTTTTTCCATTAGTATATTCTCATTATTTTTAAAGTATGTCCTACATTTACATTGTAGCTCACCTGCACTACCACAGGAGCCTAAACATACTTGTAAAGGACACGCCAAAAATGTCTTATTGACTCAGCTTAGATTGTACTCGCCTCTTTCTATTGCTCCCTGTCACCTACAATGTGACCATCTCCTAAGCTGGCAAGATCATGGCATCTTCCCCCACAGCAGCTGGGAAAAATAGAAGCGTGTACTGATGTCAGCCACTGCATTAAGCTCTGGTAGAGTTTTCTGTGACCACTGCATGTTGTCTCTGCTCTTAAGTAAACCCTGTCGAGCACCAGGGTGAGGCTAATGTGGTTACAAGTGTAAAATGTGAGGAGGAACTAGGGGCCATATTCTCAAGAAAGGGTGATACATTATCGCCGCTTTTATTGGCAGGAAACTGCCGCTAAAGCGGCGATAATGGGCTTGATAATATGCCCTTGTGAATTCCCATAGAAGCCCAGGTTCTATTGTTAACCTGGGCTTCTATGGGAATTCACAAGGGCATATTATCAAGCCCATTATAGTTGCTTTAGCAGTAGTTTCCTGCCGATAAAGTGGCAATAATGTATCGCCCTTTCTTGATAATATGGCCCTAAATGTTTTAATTGTAGACATCTGTGAAATGTCAAACACCTGAATAGCGACATTGTGAGTTTATCCTCTTCTGCTGTCCAGCCTGTATCCACATCCTCCTCAGCATTGCTTATAAAGATGCAAAATGTGGAACACACTGGTGCAGTCTGTGGCAATTTAAATAGGTAGTTCCTAATTACAACTGTATTCTATTTTTTATTTTTTTCACAGTTTTTATTGCAATTTACACAAGATAAACATAAGCCACAGCGTGTACAGTGTGCAGCAAGTTAACAAGATTATGTACATGCAAATGATGTGTTGATTGACAGTGGCTAATAATAAAATAAAAAAAATAAAACAACATTGCGGGTACATACAATAACGAATCTTGATAAATCAATTGACAATTGGATAGCTGTCACAGTAGTTTTTTTGGGGTTTGTTTCTTAACACTGAGAGATGTAACAATCAGTGAGTTCAGCAAATACTTTTATTGCAGAAGATAAGGGGCAGCAGGGACGCATAGATATCACTGGTGGTGTCGTAATACATCAGGTCTCTCAACCAAGCTTTCACCAACGGTGGTGCTGTTCTACCCCAATGCAGGGAGACCTGTCTTTCGGCCAGCAGCAGTGCAATTGCGGTAAAGCGTCTAATCCCAACACTCAGAGGGAGAACATACCCCAGAAGCCAGCAACAGCGAGGGTGCAAGTTCGGTCTCAACCATTAGTTCCAAATCTCTAAATACAGCCTCCCAAAATGCCAAAACAGATGAGCAGTTCCACGCCAGATGGATAAAATCAGCTTATGCCGCTGCATGTCATTGGTTATTATCCGACTTAGTGCGGTCCATCTTTGCAAGCAGCATGGGGTGACATAAGATCTATATATATACTTGAAATGTAAACATTTATGTTTATATTTATTAGCTACATAGTGTGTTTGTTCACAACAATAGGTCCACATCTTGTCTATGAAAGGGTGTGCCAGATCCCCCTCCCAGGCCGCCTGAATTGCCCGCACACCGCTGGTCACAGTGTCTGTGCGAGATGATAATGTCGGGAAACTAGATGTGTGCTGTCGAGTGACGTGATGATCGTGGTGAGGGGTGGGAACCCCGGGGTTCTACAACCAAGGGGCAAAGTGCCGCAGCCAGTGAAACCCGTGTTCTGTGCACAAGGAAATGATCTAGTGTGGACACGTCGGGACCTTCCATCAGGTCTGCTACTGGCGCATCTGTCCATCCTCAACATATCACCCACGGTTCAGAGAAGACAGCGGGTGAGTGCGTATTGTGTTAGAGCTTCAGTGGTAAGAGGCAGCCACGGATTATCTAAGATTGGCAGATGTGGAGAGTACAAACGATCTGTCTTTAAATATTTGCGGAGATGCCCCCAAGCCTAGCATGTGGTTTGAAAGCCGGCCGGAGTCCTAGCCAGCCCAAGCGGGAGAACAGTGGAAAGGAAATAAGGGCAGGCCTGAGTGTATTCAAGCTTTAGAAATTGCAGTTGCGCGTCTGGATGTTACCAAAAATAAGCATAATGTGCCTGTGCCACCAAATAGTATAGATAAAAGTCGGGTACTCCAGACACCCTGCACAATGGGCTGGGTAAGAGTCTGCCTTCCCACTCATGCCTGTCCACTCCCCCCCTCAGTCCAACCACATTAGTATGCCACAAAGTGCATTAAAAAAGGTAACCATGAGTGGGATTGGAATGTTTGAGAACAAATATGAAAACCAGGGTAAAACCACCATCATCATGATCGCAATTCGGCCAGCCATTGATAGTGGAAACGCTATCCAGCGAACAATCTGCCCCACAAGTTGATCCATGGCCAGACCATAATTAAGAGGAATGACCTCCGAAGCCGTGCGCTGCAGAATCACGCCAAGATATCTAGGGGGGTCATCACACCAGCACAAGAGAAAGTCCAATGTAAATGAGAAAGTGACGTCATTTAAGGGAAAAACCTTAGACTTGATCTAGTTGATACTTTGAGCTGATTTGTGTTTTTTCCATTCTTTATGATTACTAGGATTTTATTTTCGGAACCACTTGTTAGGTGGATTGCCGAACCTCTATTCGTGGGATAGGCGGACCTCGCCTTTTTCCAAACACAGAAACACAGAAGTGAGTATACTACACAAACTAATCTCAACATTTTGACAATAGAGGATAAATAGGATTGCTTACCACTATCTCTTGCATCTTATGTTTTTGCCTTTTAGAACACCGGTCGTAATGTGGCCACGCCTGTTTTAAGAAATAGTGTCTATGAATTCCTAGAGAACTTTTCTTCATTAAAAGGTTAGTGATTCAAAAGTACAATCACTAGGGATCCCGAGCAGTTTTCGTTTTGTTGTAAAAGCATCACTAGGGATACGGCTGTACACCACTTGGTATTGGGTCTTAATTTCTTTTTATCTTTCTCTTCTGACACTGTTGAGCACAATGTTGGTCTCTTTATTATTTGTTGGAGAATTCACTTTACATATAATTTGTTGCACTTTCTTCTTGTTCTCACTTCTTAAGTGTAATGATTAACCCTGGGCAAAGCACTATGCTACGCTCGCGTAGTTTGCAAAGTTTGCGCTACTTCGCACAATGCGAACTGCACGTGCAGTGCAAACATGCGTAGCGTAGCGCAGCAGGAATTTCTTGCTTGCTCGCAGTCCTCAACGTCAAGTTGGCGACTGCGAGCAAGCAAAATGACATCCCGGCGAGACTTTTTCCTCGTTCGCAATCAGCAACATCAAGTTGCCGATCGCGAGCGTGGAAAATAAACCTCTGGGCCATTTTTTCAATGCTGGAATGTCAGGTTTCTCATTGCGAGTGGTCGGGTATGCTCGCGACCGCTCACGATGAGAAACTACCAGTCCGCATTGAGAAAGCTGCCACTCGAGTAAAAATCTACTGAAGCGGCAGAAAACTACAGCTCACACTTTGCAAGATGCCGTTTTCAATGATTGCACAGTGCCGGATGCTTGTCCGCACTGTGCTATCATTGAAAACGGCATTTTGCACAGTGCGAACAGGGTACTACCAGTTCGCATAGAGCTACGCGTAGCTCGCATAGTGCGAAGTGCACTTGCATAGCTTCGCGTGGTGCTACTTTGCAAACTACGCCCAGCCCTAGTAATGATCTTCTAGTAAATACCATGGCGAAAATGATCCATCACTAAAAGGAGGTATTTCATATTTGAACATGTACAAAACTTGAGACTATGCTTTTGTTTTTGCAGCCTTGAGGAAGTCACCGGATGTGATGAATTACGTGTCGGCTGTTGTGCTGTTGGATCAAGACTATAGAGCCTCTTACATCTTTTACAAATTAGTTTTCTAATTGTCATATTCTTTTGAAAGAAGAGGGGGTCTCTATGTCTCATGTTTAAAAATGATGATGTCCTAATCTATTGTTTTTTTATCAATCCAACTCTGCCTGGTATCAGTGATACATTGAGAAATATAAAATGCAGTCTTACTTATAAAGGTTGAACATAAGGGGAAACAGATATCACTTTATGAGTGCCTGTATTGTACATTGCTCCAGTTGATCACTAGTCCGGAAAATATGCCAAACTGCACCACTTCCCTTATGATTGGGGGAGATTTGTAGCAGGAACCCGGACAAATAAAATAATATTACCCACGTATAAGGAGGCCAGGAGGCCTCGCTGAAGGTGCCACTCCTGCAGATGTCACACCAGGGAAATCATATGGCCAATTACAAGTGATATGCACGTTGCAGGAACCTTTGCTAATAGTTTATAGTCTTGAAGCAAAAGTGACAGAGGTACAACTATCAGGCGGTTTGCCCGGTTTGAAAAGTATGACAATAGTTTGTGCATTTATATGGAACTGTGTTCATATAGGACTAGGACAGCAATTATCTCACCAATGATGATAAGGAAGAAAACAGAGAGTAATCGCGAGCAGCGAAGGATCATTTCCAAGGGGAAGAGCCTCTGTTTGAGTTGTGATTTGTGGTATTTCCAAAAGTCAGCAGCTTCTGCAGGTGTATCAAAAATTGAAGTCTTTCCATTAATCTGGATCCGGAGGCGTGCCAAGTACAGCATGGCGTAACAATATTTTCACCCTTCAGAGTTCGTTTGATATCCTGGAATTTGCATCTGGCCTCATGTACTACTGGTGTAAAGTCTGGGTAAAGTGACAGCAACATTACCTGAAACTGCAGATTTTTTATACCTCTGGCCTTGTGTAGGGTGACGTCCCGATCTCGAAAATTGAGCAATTGAGTTGTAATAAGGCGTGGGGGAGCACCAGGGGCCGATAGGGATCTATGTGCTCGTTCTGCAGCAAATGTGTCAGAAAAACTGTCTGCCAAACAGTTTAGACAGCAACGTATGTCTCATGGGGCCTGTGTTGGTAGTCTCAGCAACTCCGGTGCTAAGTAGCCGCTATTTAGCCCGGATTCAGGTGCATGTATCTGTTACAAAATGGCCCTACATTGGGCCTTCATTCTAAAGGGCATCAGCGTCCCCAGTGCTCGAATCTAAGGGTAGGTGGGCCCCCAGTGTCCTGGGGGGTTCGTAGCTGACTTGGTGACTCACTGCCGCCCCTGATAATCAGCCCCGGAGGAGCCTCACTGTGCCACCGCTCCATCTCTCCAGGCCGTAGAGCCCCAGCCTCGATTTTTCCATCAGCCGTCCTCCACAGCGGCGTCCCCACCCTCAGGCCCGCCCTGAGGGCAGCATCCTGCTGCTGCTTTAGCAGCTCCATGTGTGGAAGGCAGGGGCATCTCTGCCAACTGGCTCACACTACACCAGCGTCCCGAGGTCTCAGATGACCGTGGCTGTGTTCAGGGGCTTAAACAGCCAGCTTGTGAAGCCGGAAGGCAGTTCAGTGGTCGCGAACCCTCAAGAGCTCCTCGATCAAGCCACCATCTTCGTGCTCGGTCAGGCCACACCCCCCACAACTGGAGTCAACTCGTTGGGAAACTGTCAATGCAAAATGAAATTTTTGTGAGCATTAGTTAATTGTAATTGTTTAATACATCTAATGTGTAGAACGGGGGGAATATTAATTATGCTGGCATAATTGGCATAAGTTTGGTCATTCGATGTAACAAAATGTATGCAGAATTACAAAAATCCTCTATAACTCCACATTGCGCAATGGGACTCCTATTCAGGGAAAAATTGCAATGTAGAATGTACAGTTTGGGTAATTTTTGAGCGTGAGCAGCAGTGTTTTGAATTTGAGCGGCCGTTCCTTTAACCCAAGTGGTCAACAAGCATTCTCAGTAAAAATGTTTTACTTGAGTGAACCATTTGGGTAACTTTTTAGCATGAAACTACAAATTTCATCATGGATGACAGTGTTTTGAATGCAAGCTGCAGTTACTTCAAGGCATGCAGTCAACACAGATATTGGGGTAAGCAGACCATTTGAGCAATTTTTTAGTGCAAAATTACACATCCGAATGTGTGTGCATTGTTATAAATGTAAGCGAGTGGAAATCAACTTACATTTACATTTTCAAGTTAAATGTTACCTGAACAGACCATTCAGTTAATTTTTTGAGTGTGAGATATAGTTTGCATTTTTACAAGCAATATAGCTACATGTTGCTGAAATTTCAAATAAATATGCCTCAGAAAATGACTTCAGTTGCGCACAATCCTACTAAGGGGCCAATTACGATGTCATTTCGAAAGGCTCCCAATAGGATTCGGAATCTGAGAATCCAATTCGGAACCCATGTTTTGAACTGAATCAGATAGCTTTTCCAATGACAGATTAGGATGCAAGGAAACCGTTCGGGCTGTCTGATTCAGTTCCGATCGGCATTCGGACAGCACTAGTCATTCAGAGCTGAATCGTACAGCTCTATTTACACGGTTGCTGACCGAGCAATGACGATGAGCGATTCTGACAGCCGTTCTGAATTGGTCAGCCCGACATGAAACGGCTGTCAGAATCTGACTTTGCGGGCCCGTAGCAGGCCCCTTTTCCCCCAGAGGCCTCCGGTTGGGGCCCGTGGGTGTGCCTATGGGACCCTTCTTTACCACCATACACAGTGTGACAGGCACCATGGGCTGCTCGTCACAGGGTGCATGATTTTCCCCAACCACCCCTTTTTTCAAAGAGAGCCTGTGTTGAAGTCAATGTGATTCTGAGTGAACGATGAATGGGACCTTCGTAATAGGTCGGTCGGACTCGCAGAACCCGATTCGGTCAGTCGGAAGAGTTTCCAAACAACATCGTAATCGACCCTAAATTGCAATTCCCAATTTGGAAATCACAAATAAGAAATCACAATCAGTAAATTAGTTACAAAAAATGATAGCTCAGATGAATATTTTGTATATCTAGCCCAATACTCCAAGTTCGTGAAGTCTTTTCTGCCTATGAAACTGCCATGAAAATGTATTGTCAGTTATAGTAAATTAGACATTGCTACACCAATTGTCTAGGGAGAATGTAGAAACAGGCATGGCAATATGTGCCTAACAGAGACAAAATGACTTCTTGAATGACAAACGTTTTGTAGTGATGCGAGTTTGGCATAGTACGATTTTTTTTTATCTAGCAAGGTGATTTTCTATGGGTAACATGAAATCTGACATGGTAATATAGATATATATTTTTTTTAAACCAACGTGAAACATGGCATTATATTATGGACAATAGCCAGATAATGCACAAACAAGCAAACAAATCTTCAGAAATGTAGGAAATGGCAGATCAAGTAACACTGAATTAGTGCAATGTGAATACCCAGATGGAAATGTGAAACTGGCATATCAATGAGGAAGCTGTGTTTGTAGTACAGCAATTGTCACTTTAAGAATATGTACAAACTTGAAAAGCATTTTGCACTAAATTGTAGTGAAATAGATCTGGCTACGTAGGTACAGAAACTGGTGTTGGCATATGGAGGATAACTATGGAACAGGCGAGCAGCATTCCGGACTACCTAGAAGCAGATACGCAGTGTTTGGTGCCCTTCCATTCTTGTCTCTATTGAGAATACGCTCACTTCTAACATACACTAGTGCTAAAAAGCTGCTCCATAGTCTCCGAGGTAAGACAGTCGAAGTGTTACACTACACCCCTCTTCTGTGTGAAGTGGGAAACTGCTACCGACATTACATGCCATTCTGCTTGAAAGATATCTTACCTAATCTACCCATGGTTTCTTGCACTGATAACAGTGGAACGCTGAAACCAAATTGCTGTAAAGGGCATTCCAAGAGGAGAAGCTGCAAGGGTGTGATGTAATAGCCGCCCTTACTGGACGGTATGTGATGGAAATGCAGAACAAAAGGAGCGCAGAATAAACAATAGACTGTAACACTCCACATGCAATTTAATTAAATCTTCGTAATTGAACGGCTCTCCGGTGTTACATCAACTGTAAAATAATCAAAACATGTTTACCATTGTAAGGATTTTCAACAATGCCTACTTAAGAAGCCACATTGAGCTTCGGTTCAGCATTGAGTTGTGAGATGCAACCCTGCTAAACATAACATAGAACAATGCAAAAAGTAACTATTAGAATTAAATTACAGAAATCTTATCAAACATATCGGAAATCCAATGTTCAGTTCCACTGGATGAATAATGGAAAGTGGCATGCATAATGCTACTATTTAAGAAAATGCCCTGGGATGCTGTAAAGAAATTAAGGCTCAATTTGTTTTTTAACCTCAGTGGTACAGAATGCATTAGAACCAATTTTAAGTGATTAGGCAGAGAGCTCTTAGAAAAGAACAGCTTGATGGAACATTGCCTTGCCAAGATAATTTCAAAAACAAAGGATATGCTGGATATTTCTGGATGGAAGTGAAGATGAAACTGCCAGGAGAGACACATGGAGTGGAGTACACATCATAAATGCACTTGTTCCAGGAAGCATTTGACAACGTCTTTATTGAAGGTTAATTTATCGGATGGAGATAAAAATGAGAACATTTAACTCGGTTGAAAACTGTTTGGAAAAGAAAGAACGTAAACTGGCCAGATGCTAAGCTTTTAGAAAATGGAACATTATGATAAGTATTAGACTGTCATTGGAGTGTGTTTTGTCTACTGTTTATGCAGGATGATTATGGTATTGTGTGCCATTCTAATACAGATCTGACTTTGCTTTAATCATTGGACTTTTAATTAAAAAAAATACAAAACGAAAATTGAAAAAATTAAATGAAAAGAATATTTGACTATCTTGTCTAAAAAAAAACAAAGATTTGTAGAGAGTTACTTGTCACATACACAGGTGAAATATGCCAAACAAAATATCCATTCTACAGATGTTCCTTGCAATGACCGTATTGGACATAGCTTCCTTACGAGCTCAGACACGGGGAGTCTCTGCTGAGAGAAATGTGATTTGTATACTGTATGAAATATAATAAAATATTATTTTCATTTAGTAACCGAAACGGCATATTTTCAGTCCCCCAGACTGCCAATAACATGGGGGTTGCCTTGTGGTATATTTGCATGGCTTCTTGCATACTGTAAAGTGCGTGATATGTAGGATGAAAAGGTACTTGTACAGTTCAATGGTCTGCGCTAATAATACAGCATAGTGGGGCATATGTACAAAGAAATGTCAGAGCGCAGAGCACCGTCAAATTTGGCAGCGCCGCACTCCAATATTTCCAAAACTTCGACATTTCCAAAACGCAGTGAGATGCACCGCTGTGTTTTCCCTAGCTCTGGTGCTAAAGTTAGCTGCCTAGTGCCAAAGCATGCACCCTTGCACCATAGTGCAAGGGTGCCTCCATTGCAGGGAATCATTATTTATTCGCAAGAAGGGACACCATCAATATTCAATAATGGCGATGAGTTACTTCAGTGTGCTGCATTGTGTACAAAAAAGTCTAGATATCCTGTGCAGAAGAGATACATCCATCATTTGCATTTGTACTAATTTTAGTAACATTATTAAACAGGAGTTGTGTAGTCACAAATAAAAGATGAGAACATGTTGTCTGCCTGTATATGAATTAGAAAGAAGTAATACTTGTTAGGGATATATTGTCCTTATTAATGTGGGTTTTAACTTATATGATCCGTGAGCATATGCTTTGATGATGAGATATGGTTCTTGTGGTTGCAGATAGCTATATATATGTTGGGACTTTATGAGTTTAGTTAAAGATGCAGAGAGGTATATATTTTGGAAAGATGACCTGAAGGTGTACATCTATTAAGAAATTGCATATATGTTTACATGGTGATCAATGTTCAGTAAGGTTGATGAAATGTTATGTATATGGTGAGGGTTGTGTTTTTTCTGGATCACTGACATATTACCGACGGACAGAATATTTACTAGCAAAAATATTGATGCCAAAATATCGACAGACAGAATATCGAGTTTGTATCTACAAAAAGGTAAGTACAAAAATATTGAGTCAAAAATATCGTTTACAAAAATATGGGGGGCATATTACCAAGCAATAGCGATAATTATCGCTATTGCTTGGTTAGAGACAAAAATGTACTGCTGAGCTGTGGCGATTTTTATCGCAGATAAACCTTGGTATTACCAAGGTTTATCGCAAATGCGATAAAAATTGGCCGCAATGCATGAATATCGCTGAAAAGTCAGCGATATTCATGCATTACCGAGCTAATGCTCTTAGCCATGTTATCCACCTCTCATTGGATAACATGGCTAAGAACTGCTCAGGGCAGGTGTTAGCTTTTGGAGATATTCGCTCCTAACGCGAATATCTCCAAAAGTTGGTAATAGGAGATAGCGATGTTAGCGACTGTTTCCAGTCGCTAACATCTTGGCACGCCCAATTTGCATGTCATTAGTGATAAATATCACTGACATGCAAAGTGGGGCCCAAGATGGTCGCTATCTCCTACTAGCTGTCACTAACTGGTGTTAGCGAAAGCTAGGTAATAGGGAGATAATTTTATCTCCGCTTTCTTGGCTTTTAAAGCCAAAAAAGCGGAGATAAACCAACTTGATAATATGCCCCATAGTTTATTAAAATATCGACTTTATTAAAAACAGTGTTAAATTAAATTAATAGTTAACATTAATTACTAAAATATACTTAAAAACACTCAAATTAACTTATAATAATTAAATAATTAATAAAAGTTATAAAATTTTTTTTACAATCATATTTGTTAAAACATATATATATAGTAACATTAAATAATTAAATAATATCCAATATTATTACCATAGGATAGCAAAAGTGTGAAAAATACTATTCCCACTCCAGAGAGTGCAACAGTAGGGAAAGCGTTGGATAGCGTAGAGTTAAAAATGACTATTCCCACTCCAGTGAGTGCAACAGTAGGGAAAGCGTTAAATAGCGTAGAGGTAAAAATTACTATTCCCACTCCAGTGGGTGCAACAGTGGAGAAAGCGTTGGATAGTGTAGGGGTAAAAATTACTATTCCAACTCCAAAGAGTGCAACAGTAGGGAAAGTGTTGGATAGCGTAGGGGTAACAATTACTATTCCCACTCCAAATAGTGCAACAGTAGGGAAAGCATTGGATAGCGTAGGGGTTAAAATTACTATTCCCACTCCAGGGAGTGCAACAGTAGAGAAAGCGTTGGATAGCGTAGGGGTAAAAATTACTATTCCCACTCCAAATAGTGCAACAATAGGGAAAGCGTTGGATAGCGTGGGGGTTTAAATTACTATTCTCACTCCAAAGAGTGCAACAGTAGAGAAAGCGTTGGATAGCGTAGGGGTAAAAATTACTATTCCCACTCCAGTGAGTGCAACAGTAGGAAAAGCGTTGGATAGCGTAGGGGTCAAAATTACTATTCCCACTCCAGTGGGTGCAACAGTAGGGAAAGCGTTGGATAGCGTAGGGGTAAAATTTACTATTCCCACTCCAGTGGGTGCAACAGTAGGGAAAACGTTGGATAGCGTAGGGGTAAAAATTACTATTCCAACTCCAAAGAGTGCAACAGTAGGGAAAGCGTTGGATAGCGTAGGGGTAAAAATTACTATTCCCACTCTAGTAGGTGCAACAGTAGAGAAAGCGTTGGATAGCGTAGGGGTAAAAATTACTATTCCCACTCCAGTGGGTGCAACAGTAGGGAAAGCATTGGATAGCGTAGGGGTAAAATTTACTATTCCAACTCCAGTGGGTGCAACAGTAGGGAAAGCGTTGGATAGCGTAGGGATAAAAATTACTATTCCAACTCCAAAGAGTGCAACAGTAGGGAAAGCGTTGGATAGCGTAGGGTTAAAATGACTATTCCCACTCCAGTGGGTGCAACAGTAGGGAAAGCGTTGGATAGCGTAGGGGTTAAAATTACTATTCCCACTCCAGTGGGTGCAACAGTAGGGAAAGCGTTGAATAGCGTAGGGATAAAAATTACTATTCCAACTCCAAAGAGTGCAACAGTAGGGAAAGCGTTGGATAGCGTAGGGTTAAAATGACTATTCCCACTCCAGTGGGTGCAACAGTAGGGAAAGCGTTGGATAGCGTAGGGGTTAAAATTACTATTCCCACTCCAGTGGGTGCAACAGTAGGGAAAGCGTTGGATAGCGTAGGGATAAAAATTACTATTCCAACTCCAAAGAGTGCAACAGTAGGGAAAGCGTTGGATAGCGTAGGGGTTAAAATTACTATTCCCACTGCAGTGAGTGCAACAGTAGGGAAAGCGTTGGATAGCGTAGGGGTAAAAATTACTATTCCCACTCCAGAGAGTGCAATAGTAATGAAATTAAATACCTCATATATTATTTCAATAAATATAAATTAATATCTATAAAAAATTAATTAAAAGTAATTACCAATTTAATATAATATAATAATTAATCAATTAAAATTAAAAATTAAAAATAATTATTACAATTATTTACCTATTAATACAAATTAATTACAAATTAACAATTAACAATTTAATAATTACAAATTAATGAGCAATTCATTGTCATTAAATACAATTAAATACATTTATTTATTTAATTAATTATAAATAAATAACTTCCCACTCTATTCCCCTATAAACCCGCTACAGAAAATAAATTATTAAAATTAACATAATTAGCAATTCATCAATTTATTAAAATTAATTGCCAATAAAAATGTAATGATTACCAAATATAAATGAATTAACAAATAATTAAAATGAATACAAATAAATAAATGTACATATTTAAATAATTATAATTAAATTACTTCCCACCCTATTCCCCTATACACCCACAACCCACTACAGAAAATAAATTAGTAAAATTAACATATTTAACAATTAATTGCCAATTAAAATGTAATCAATTACCAAATATATATTAATTATCAATTAATTGAAAAATAATACCAATAAATAAATTTACATATTTAATTAATTATATTTAAATTACTTCCCACCTATTCCCCTATAAAACCCACAACCCGCTACAGAATGAAATTACACAAAAATAAAAAAAACAAATTTCATTAATTAAAATTAATTATAACATAAATACACATTTTTCACACATATAATAACATAAAAAACACTATAAAAAATTAGATATTATTAAAAGTTCGATAATTTTAATAACCTATATTATATACTTCGATATTTTAACTTTCTATATTTTTAACATTCGATATTGCATTACTTACCTTAAAAACGATATTTTTGATGTCTATATTCTGTCCAGTCGATATTTTGTCCAATCTATATTTAAAACTCAATATTATGTCCATTCGATATTTTGTGGTCGATATTTTGACTGTTTACCGTTTTTTCTTTAAACATGGTTGGTTTGTTTAAAATTGATAAGGATTAATAATGCAGAATGCCTTGAGAGTTCTGGTGCTAGCTTCATTTGGAGTGTAACTTTTGTTTGGAAAATGCTGAGTATATATTTTAGAAACAGAAGAAGTATCTGAGAAATGATGTAGCTATATCATTCACAACATTTTTGTGCTTTGGAAAATTAAAAAATGTTGAATTCCATTTTAGAAATGTCCTGATGTATGTGCATGTTCAGTAGCAAAGCAATGTATGCTCCTAGAGAGCCATGTATGCAATTATATACCAAGCATTATATCTAGGCTTCACTCACACGTAGCTCAGTTGTAAAGCAAAAATACAGTAAAACAGGTAGTTTGATACTGACAGAGGAGATAACAAATGAGACAGACATATAGTCCCAACCTTTGTTCGCTGGAAGCTGCACGCATGAGCGTTCGCACACAAGACTTTTCCCAAGCGTGAAAACAATCTATCAAAGCACGCACGTCTCAGTTTCAAAAGGGACTTACACCATTCACCAGCCACTGCCTTATAAATAGGAGCACTGCAAAAAGTACAGTCTTTTCCTTGGTGGTGAAGTGAGTGTGCATCTATAATGCAGGGGAGTGCAGCAGGTTTGCATTTTCGGGATAGGGCCATTGGAATACCATAAAGTCTAGGGCAGGCAGCAGTTATACTTTCTGCTTTTCGCTTTTTGTGTCAGAGGGGTGGGGGGCCTGCACACATTCACCAGAAATGTTTATTTCATTTCAGTGAGTCTGCTCGGTTTGTAGCATCCGTGCAGCATGCACATGTTACAAGAAACAATCATTTCTTATTTCATGTCGGTTTAGTATGCTTGTAAGCTCTTGTCAAACTACAGCTGTTCGCACTGTAGAATTGGAGCTGCGTTGCACTTTCATTGTTATAACATGAACTGTAAACAACATGCCGGTCCCTATAATGCAGGCCCTATTTTCTCTCTCCCTGTGATCCCCTCCCCACCTCCCCCACCTGCTATACATTTATACAATCAGGCATAGACCGGCCCCTGGTCGAGTTTGCTCAAATTAAATAATGAAACTGTTGTGCTTTAGGGTCAGACTTTGAGCTGGGTAAATATTTTTTGACAGCTTTTTTAATGATTTCTTTTTGGTTTTGTTTCAAATGATGACTTATGATGGACGTCCCAGATTTTTTTATGGCCTAGCTCTGTTGCTGTGAGGCGTTAGCACTTGGTGCAGTCATACCTAGCAATGACCTTGTGGGTTTGCAGGGTGCTGTGTTCAAAATAACTTTTCGGTTTGGAAGCAGGTGCTACAGGTTTCCTTTGGTGTCCAGGGATGTATGTCGTTAGCACGCATGCTTTTACAACGCATGCCTTTACCACGCAACTTTTACAACGCAAGTCGTTACAACGACTTGTGTTGGGGGGCGCTGGATAGTGAATAGTTTAATTTACTATTCAAACTCCGGTCCCCGTGGATAGTAGGGAAGGTGTTGGATAGTAAATTAAACTATTCCCTATCCTAGAGCGCCCCCCAGTGCAAGTCGTTGTAATGATGTGAGTTGTAAAAGTTGCATGGTAAAGGTAGTTCGTTGTAAAATTTGCATTGTAAACACTGTCCACCGGTGTCCAGCAGTTTCATGCAACAATAAAAGGGTCGAGACGATTCTGGTGATTAAGGCTCCTGCTGGAGAGAGAGCAGAGGATGTCTAGTGGCAGGGCCAGCCTTTTCTAAAGTATAGCAAAGGGTTAATGTGCCTGCTACAAATGTGTAACAACCAGATCACAGAACTGAGTGTGAGTGAACAATGAGTTAGGGGCATATCAGCAAGGAACGGCGATGAATAACCCAAAATGTGCTTAGCGCTTTGGTATTTATTGCCGTTTATCTCTGGAATTTATCACCCTGGTAGCGTGTTATCAACAACGCATTGCTCCAGGGCGATAACAATTCCAGAGATAGTGGGGGAAATCACCAGTTTGCAGGGAACATCGCTGGTTTTCCAGCGATGTTCCCTGCAAAAGGGTGATAACCTTGCTGATACGACCTGAGGTCATAGCAGCATAATCCACCCCCTATGTTAGGGATGGGTAAGGCAGGATTTTAGCAGATGTTAGTTTTTGGAGAAAATTGCTAACTAACGTTTGCTAAAATGCTGGGGCAGCCTTGTAAATATTGCGATGTGCACATCAGCGATATTTGCAAGTCTGTACTGACCAGTGACGCCCACTTTGCATCTCATTAGAGATGCAAAGGGAGGCGTCGGGAAAAAGGGTGCTAACATGCGATTATGCATGTTAGCAACCTCTTGTAAATAGGGCGATAAATTAACAAGGGCTTTATCTCTGCTTTTTGGCTTTTAAAGCCAAAAAGCAGAGATAAAGCCCTTGTTAATTTATCCCTTAGTTTCTTAAAAAACTCTTCTGTCAGTTTCAAAATGACCATTACAAAACCCTGCCCCAGTTTAGGTGGCTGTCGATTACTGTTGGAAAGCGATCTTGACGGCTAAAACTAACTATTTCACTGAGAGAGTCGCTCTCTCTGCCAATAAACCTCGAGAAATGTTCTCCTTGGTTCATCATCTCGCTACCTCTGATCGCACCAGCACCAGTCTTGTCCCTACCCAGACACTCTGCCTCTCACTCAATGATTATTTTATTGACAAGATCGCCAATATAAAGGCTAACATTCCCTTGGCACAGCACACCGGTGTTCCCTGTTCCCTTCCTTTGCCCTCGGATGTATGACGTTACAACGCATACTTTTACATCGCATGCCTTTACAACGTGGTTTTTACATCGCATACCATTACAACGCATAATGCTTTTAGGCGCTGGATAGTGATTTATTTAATTTACTATTCCAAATCCAGTCCCCGTGGATAGTAGGGAAGGTGTTGGATAGTATATTAAATACATTCCCTATCCTAGAGCGCCCCCCAGCGCTATGCGTTGTAATGGTTTGCGTTGTAAAAGTTGCGTCGTAATGGTAGTGCGTTGTAAAAGTTTCGTTGTAATGGATGTTTCCCTTTGCCCTCCTCGTCAATGGATCATTTTTCTCCCATTTCTACAGATTGCTTTCTCAACCTGCTTTCCAAAGTCAAATCCGGCTTGCCAGCAGACTGTGCCCCGGCACGGATCCTTAAAGCTCTTTTTACCAGTTGCCCCACTCCTCCTCTTGCTCTTCTTAATGCCTCCTTGACTTTGGGTTCTGTTCCTTCTTCTTTTAAAACTGCAAGGGTTCTTCCCATTCTAAAGAAACCCGGATTAGATTCTTCTCTCCCCTCTAATTTCCGGCCTATTTCCCTTCTCCCCTACTTGGGAAAGATCCTCGAAAGCCATGTCACTTCTTGCCTGTCCTCTTACGTCAAGGAGAACCACCTCCTGGCCTCCCATCAGGCAGGCTTTCGACCAGGACACTCTACGGAGACAGTTATCATCGCTGTCCTGGACGAACTCAAGGGGAAAGCGGACACCAATCTTCCCCAAGCCCTGGTTCTCCTGGACCTGTCCGCTGCGTTTGACACGGTCGATCATGCCACTCTTCTCGGCCGTGTCAGCGCAGCGGGCATTTGTGGCGTAGCCTTTTCTTGGCTGGCGTCCTTCCTTTCGGGCAGGTCTCAAGCGGTTCACCTCTCGGGCTTTTCTGCTCCCCCCCGCTCAGTCACCTGTGGGGTCCCTAAAGGCTCTTCCCTTTCCCCTCTTCGTTTTAACCTTTATATTCATCCTCTCATTATTTCCCTTCGCGAGCTGGGGGTCTCTGTGTATAATTACGCGGATGACCTCCAGCTCGTCTTTGATCTTTCTTCTCCCTCGATCTCTCTTCCTAAATTCTGCTCCACTCTAGTCTTTATTTCAGATTGGATGAGCACCAATCATTTAAAGCTCAATCCCGATAAAACGGAGCTTGTCCTCACGGGTGGTCCCTCCAATCCTTGGTCCCCGATCCACTGGCCCCCTTCCTTCGGCTCCCCCCCTTCTCCGGCCCCCTCTGTTCGGACCTTGGGCATTAAGGTCAGCCATGACCTTACCATGCACGCCCAAGTCAGTTCCGTTGTATCCTCTTGTTTTTTGTCCCTTCGTCTCATCCGGAAGATTTCCCGGTATTTTTTAGCGGACGCCCTTAAATCCATAGTCCTGGCCCTTATCACCTCTCGCCTTGACTATGGGAATGGTCTGTATGTAGGCATTCCTGCTTATGAAACCCGACGCCTACAGGCCATTCAAAATCAGGCTGCCCGTCTCATCCTCCGCCTCCCCAAATCATCTCATATCACGCCTGCACTTAAGTCCCTCTATTGGCTTCCCGTGCACCTCAGATCATTTTTTAAATTGGCCTGTCTGACTTTTTGGGCCTACACTGACTCAGCCCCCTTCTTCATTAGTTCTTTGATTACTCCTTACACCCCCACCCGCACTCTTCGTTCCTCTTCTCTCTCCCTCCTACATGTCCCCCGTTTTCGTAAATCCAGAACGGGGGGCACCCGCTTTTCGGTTCTGGCCCCTCGGTTCTGGAATACCCTCCCTCTCTCTATCCGTTCTATTCCCACCTATGCTCACTTTCGCAAAGCTTTGAAAACATTTCTTTTCTCCCAGGCATTCCCCTGTTAGCTCCTTTGGTTTCCTCAGTTGAGTCTAGTTTGGTCTTAGCGCCAGGAAGCCGCTTGGCCGCAGTGCGCTTTATTAAATTTCTTTTTCATTTCATTTCATTTCAAAAAGCCCAAAGGTGTTCATCCAACACCACGTAGTACAACACCACAAACAATGTAATTCCTTTAAAATAGGTTCCCATTTTATCACATACAAAAGCTTGCTGCAAGTGAATATTGAGTTGTCAGATCAAAAGTGAATACTCACTGTTTACTGCCGGAATTAAGACCTGCTTTACTTTAAAAGGCCTACTGAGTGCAATAATTGTGGATCTAACATTCGGCCGGGAGCAGGCTAATGACATGTAAGCAATGGACCAACCTGCGAGTAGGTGATGTGTAATTCCTAATTAAATCAGCAGGGGTGGATTTTGCGCCTTCTGCAGGAGCGTGAGCTTTAACAGAAGCATGTACAGATAGCAACTATGCAAGTCTGACTTTACCAAAGTGGCACAAATTAAAAGAGATACATTGTGACTTGCAATGTTAGAGTCTAAGGTTGAAGAGACAGCTGCTGCTAATGCATTTGAGCTCCAAGATAACTGACCTTGGATACTTTGATAAAAGCCACATACTGATGGAGGCTTCAGACCATCATTCAGTGGGGGTTCGCTGAGGGAGTGTTGCGGGGGGGCAGGGTTGGGGGTAGTGGACTCCGACGTATGGTGGAATGGAGTAAGGTAAGTAAATAAATAAATAAAACATTTTACCTTGCACGCGCTGCATCGCCAACTCACCAATGCAGCGCATGCAAGGTACATTGTTTTATTTATTTATTTATCACCCACTATGCCCCTCCCCAACACGCCCCAGTGACCCACAGCACTCCCTCAGTGAGCCGCCACTGCCATCACTCAAAGAACAGGCCTGCCTGTTTTCACAAGCATACTTTAAACAAGATGAGCAACAGGGTAGCTTGAACATAATAAATAGAGTAATATATAACACGCCCCAGAGATTGTTGAAGCAGCCATATGACCAATTAATTAAAACATAAATGGATGTCCTAGAGAAAGGGTCTGTGCAAGGCCCTGTATAAATAGACATGCATCAGTATCCAAATGATTTGGTGCTCTACTTGTCTACTGGTAATTCTTGATGCTAAAATAAAGAAAGAATATTATGATGGAGATTGAAAAAACACCTCTCACACCTAATATCAGCAAGCACACAAATTGCTCATTAACGTCCGTTCAGTATCCAACTCAGCAGTAATCATTCGTTTTCTACACCACTATACTTCACCTTTCTGTCTTCTTAGAGGGTGGCAGTAGGGACATCTTAAGGATGTTGGGGGCCCTGGGCCAAACATATCTTCGGCCCCCTGTTCGGAACTACCTTGAATTTATGATCCTTTTTCAGCTATCTCATGCCCTCTTTGGCCAGGTCACTGACAGTTGTTAAATATATATTCTACTGAATAGTCTTCCAGCAAACCTCTTCCAAATGAGCAGTGCTCCAATCAAGAATATTCAGTAACATTTTATAATAATGGTGCTCCCTTCTGCGTCCTGTCCTTTTCTATGCCTGGGGTATAGGTGTAACTAGAATAAAAAATGAATATCATGATGATCTGTCTCCACACAGCAAAACCATCTCAAGACACTGTTAAAAAGAGCTATATGTGTGAAATGCACTTGTTCTCGAACTCATTGTAAACAAAAGTTTTGAGTTGTAATTGCCATGGATTTATGTACTCGCCGGCTACGCTCGCATGCTTGCCGCACACAGCCTTGGCTGCAGCGCACAGAGATCTTGCAATGCCACACACAGAGTAAAACATTTAGAGGGAACATTGGTCCCAACATCCATGTATCTAACAGTAATGATACTTTCACAGTCAGTCAGGCAGTATTCAGGTACTTATGTATTCATGCAACCACTAATGAGGCAGTTATCAAATCAGTGATTTAGTATCCAGGGAGTATTTCAATTACCAAGCTGATTGTTCAAACCACTGTCCTCGCCAGACTGGACTATTGAGATGCACTTCTCCTCAGCTCCAATAAGTTTGTGACCAAAAGGCCGCACGCTATTTGCGCTCCCGATTCTCTGCTTGGTCTTCGGCCTTCTGCGCCAACTTCACTGGCTACCTATAGAGCAGAGAATCCAATTGAAGGTGCTGTGCTTTACCCACAAGGCTCTCACCGGCTCAGGCCCAATGATTTCAAGCAATCTTTGCCTTCCTTACACCTGAAACGCAATCTACGCTTGGCCGATCTCTTTCTAGTGCGGGTTCCTTGGTTTTGTAGAACCAGAACTGGAGGACGTTCATTTAAGGTGCTTGCGCCGACACTCTGGAATTCACTGCCTCTTTACATCAGAAGCATCTTCAACCACCTGTCCTTCAGGAGGGCGGTGAATACCTGGCTCTTTTGCTGACTGTTTTTTTCTTCTCTCATCCTCCTCTCTCTGCCACCAGCACTGGGACGTCTCATTGCCGGGACACCTATGTGCTTTCCAAATTTTATAACATAACATTTATAACGACACATGTACTCTTCAAATCAGGCAGGCAGAAATTATGTAGTCATTTAGCAATGGAGCACTACTTATACATTGATCAAATCATCCAGGTAGAAACAATTTACTTATGCAATTTACAAGGCTGTAACTATGCAGTCATTGTAAAACTCGCTCAGAAAATAAGATGTCATCTAAGTATACACTTACAACCTATGCAGTCATTGAAATACTGAGGCACACGCATCAACTCAGGAAAACACTCAGGTTCTACTCATTAACTCATCTAATTACATAGAGTAGTACTGTAGAAAACCTAAAATAATTAGAGGGCCATGAAAAGCTATGAAGAATGGCTTTACGTGGCTTTGTAAATATGGAGCAAACACATTACGGCACTGGTGAGTCAAAAAATGTGACGCTCCAGAAAGTGCATGGGGCTTGTGAGTATGTCTTCTTGCCTTGATTTTTAGTTTAAAATTTACTACAGAAGGTATAAACTCTTCTTTCACCATGTATAAGTGAGAATTGAGATATGCTGTAGCTGTGTTATACAAGACGGTGAAAATTTTTTAAAAGGTACCTAATAAATAACGTTTTGTGTTGTGCTCTGGGTGTGTTACATCGAAGTAAGTGCATGTAGTTATATGTTCAGGTTCATCTGTACATTTGAAACTGCTAAATAATATGAACACTGTTTTTGTATTATGTGTAAGTCAATATTCGTTGGTAGAATGCCTAGGGTAAAAAAAAATATATACTGCTGTTTACAGAACAATACCTACATTTTTACACACAGTTACAATACCTACATAAGCTTGGATGGGAAATAAACAGAAGAAGCTACAGTATGTTTGAACAAAGAATTTATTAAAGGGGCAAATTGCTGAAATAGAAAAAAGAGCCACTGGTAAGTGGACAAAGTCTTTTCTTAAAAATAGATGTGCTAATTTGCAAAGATTACAAAATGAAGAAAATTAAATTATGACTATGAGAAATGATAAGAGTGGACAAAGTGTGCATTGCAAGAAATGTAAAGATAGTACAATTCGTATATGCACTTTAACTAGGGGACAGAAGCAGTTTAAAGACATCAGAGCCAGAATGTTTCATTGTAAAGTGGTTATAAATCTACATAGAAATATGGAGAAGTATAGAAGGAGGAGAGAGGCACTCAAACAGAAATAAAAAGAGTTGAGAGAGTAGTTGATAAGGCCTTTGCTTTGACGAGGAAGATTTCATTTTGATTCTAAATAGAATGAATACTCTGGACAAAACAGTGTTGTACATGAAGAGACAAAACCAGAATAAAAGATGAGTGAATAGAAGTAACTTTTGTACAGTTCTATAGCAAAAGAGGTGATCACTGATGGTACCTAGGAATGTAGAAGTTATTGTAAAAGAGTTCAAAGTGACACCTAGTCAGGCCACTGTATCTAAATGAAATTGTAGTAGTATTTATAGTATTAGACAGCAATCCATTGATATATTAAGGACATTTCTACGTAAGGTGAAGTTTAAAACACAAAATAAATACTTAACAAGTTTTGGATCCTTGCAAGCTGAGAAAGCATATACATTTTCACTCACTAGCTTGTTTATCAATGAAAGTGTGTCAAAGCACCTTTCATCCTTTTAGGATGTTAGTTGTACACCACTCAACAATGCAAACTATAGTTAGTAGGCTGTACCTTCTGAAACCTCCTGCTTTATGTTTAGGAGAAATAATAGGGAATTTTTACATTGTACTGTGGCAGAGGTACAAAACGTTTGTAATGATGTGCAGTTTTGTTTCCTTGTCCACAACAGGATTGTAGGAAATTTGAAGAGTTGATAACAGGTGGAGTTGTAGAACATGACACAGGTACTATAGTCAATAGTTTAGAAGAAGAGGTTATAAAATGTACGACAGTATTTGCTGAAAAAACAGAGTCTGTTTGTATATGCAGTTGACACACTCACTACAAGAATCAAACGCAGACTGTTGACTTACATTTAAAAGGTGAAATAGAGAATAATAATAACTGGTAAAACCTTGCACTGTACTAATTTTCAGAAGAAAGATTTGACTTGTCCACATGACAAGTTTTGTGTAAGTACTGCTACAATAAATTAGAGGATAATAAAATGCCTGCTAGACCCGTGCATAACAAGTTAAAAATGGGTCCCCTGTGAGAAGCACTTCAAGGTTTCAATATTTATGAGTCCATTCTTGTCCAAACTATACATCCATTTCAGGCTATGGTACTATGGTACGTATGGAGCCAAAGACAGGCAAGTTACCCCCAACAAAGCTGCAAAAAGGTGTAAGAGTTAGATTAGTGTATTTGTCAATAGATGTCAAGAAAAACATTGAAACAGTAGGAGGAGAGCGAATTTTACAGGAAGGACAAGTAATTCTTGAAGCATGGTGCCTACCAAGAACAAAAAGATATGGCAGGAGTTAGTAGATGTTCCCAAAGCTAAAAAACAACTTTAAATCTGGTACAAAACAATATTTACTATAGAAATGTGGAAAGCATACAAGATATCACACATATGGAGGATCAGACATTTCCATCAACAGGTCATATTGAGAAAGTGGATCTGTCTGGAACAGAAGACATTTATGAACATGATTTTTTTGTTATTGTGATTTTCAATAATCAACAGTCATATTAGAGACAGCTGGTACATAGGTATAATCGTATCAGCGACAGTTGCATGTATGCAACCCCGTGGATTACATTCAACATTTTATAGATCATATTGTTGTTGATGTACACAAAAAAGCATTATGCTGGAAATTACACATAACTTACAATTTTACTCTTTGGCATTGTTAAAAAAAAACATCAACCAATGTTCATTTGCATTATTATCGGGCATACGAGAACACTATTTGTCACTGGATCCATCCTACCTCCAGTGTTTGCATCCAGCTACAGTATATGGGGTCATCCAGCCCCAAGCGTGAGTGTCCTTATAGCCTGGCTTGAGGTTCTATACAGCATTTTTTCCCATTGTCACGTCCTGGTTTCAGAAACCAATCCCACAGGGTTGGACAGTAAATATGTTTCAAGAGACTTCCCATATATCTTTGGGGCACAAGGATATTAAGGGACAATCAGCTTAAGCAAGTATTTGTTCTTGACAAAATATAAAATGTCTGATCTATTTCATGAACTTAGGGGCTCTGCCCCGTCCCCATCTGTACGCAATTCTGCGCTTGGCCATCAGAAACACATATCAGCGACAACACTAAGCTATGAGTTTAGTGTACCACAATAGGGCCAGCAATGGAGATGCTTACAATGTCAGTGATGTCATCTGTTCCATTGCCTCAAAGACCAGTCGCCAGTATTCATTAATTCTAGAACAACTCCAAGCTAAATGGAGTAAGTCTGCACCCTCCACCCCACACCTATCACAATGATCGTTCTCCCTTAGCTTATATTTATACATCTTGGCTTGTGTATAATAAATACAGTGAAAAAATTTGAAATGGATAATACGTAGGCAGTTGCTAGCCAACACTTGTTCTGTTTGTGACCTTCAATTTGTCTTTTGACTATCAGTTATTTTGCACCCCAGTTCTTTTGCCCAGTGTGTTCTAGCAGAGTATTGGCCTGTAGTCTGTTGAGTGTGTACCCTGTGATATAGGGCAGAGACGGCGTGATCAGGTGTCTCGGATTTAAGTATTATGTGAAGTGGGGGAAAGGTTGGGGGCTTTGATGGATAGGATGGCTTGTTATCTTTAACGCCCTGTCTCAGTCTCACATACAAAAAAAGTCAAGTGGTGTGGGCGTTATAGCTGTGAATAACTGTTTAAGTGTACGGAACTTCCCATCCCGGTATAAGTCCCCCCAGCATGTTATATTTGTCCTCCCCATGACTTTCCTAAAAGCTGCTTCCTATACCACTTGTATGCAAGAGTGATATGTCAGTGGGAGAAAAGGGAGTATAACATTGGAGCTTGCAGCAAATGAGCTATACGGAGCCAAGCAATTGCAGTACATGCGACCGTCATGCTTTCTCTGATGCGTGGTTTGGGAGCGCTATATGTCATGCCCGTCAAAGGAATTGGGTCTGCAAGACAATGCTCCACAGCTATCTGTAGCACATAGCTCGGCAGATGGAACCAATAGATAGTGCACACAATGGGCTTGGGCACACAGATAATATAGGTCAAAATTGGGAACATCGAAGCCTCCTTGAGAGTTAGGTCCAGTAATGACGTCCCACTATAGACTCGGTTGCTTACCTCCCCAAGTCAACCTAATCAATTCAGAGTAAGCATGGGTGTAAAATCCGTTCCGCTCGCCGAATTTGAGAATTTTCGACAAATTCGCGTTCTGCAAATCGCGCGAATTTGTCAAAAAATTCGCAATTCGCAAGCTTGCGGATTTTTTTGCTTGGTCGAGACTTTTTGTCCGCGAGCACGCAAAAACGGACGCGAACACGCAATTGCACAACGCGAGCATGCAACTAGCCCATGTACGACCGCATGGGTAACCTCGCGGTAGCCCAGCTGAAAAAATCCCGCGAACATGCAAAAAGCCCCGCGAACACGCAAAAAGCCCCGCGAACACGCCAAAAAAAACAATTGCGCAAATTTGCGGATTTTGCGAACCGCGATTGCGCTTTCACACGAATTCGTGTACCGCGAATTCGCAAATTTCGCCCATACTTAGTTCAGAGCGGAGTGCTGTGAAGAAGTGCTTACCAAGGCTCATGAATAGGTACAACAGCTGAGGGAGAATCACCATTTTTATTAGAGAAGTTCTGCCCACAAGAGATAGAGGCAAAGCAATCCATCGTGTGACACAACTCGTCATATTGTCCAAAGGTCTACTATATTGAAGGCGCATTAGCTCCCCACGGTCCCCTGTACTGCATGTTCCTATGTATTTAACTTCTGAATTGCATTATTCTACCAAGGAATTAAGGGAAACTGTGTTGTAGGGGATGTGAGTGGAAATATTTGTGATTTCCCCAATTAATATGAATCTCTGAGAGTAGTCCAAAAACAATTAATTTGCTTAGGATGCGATTCAGATTCTGTTGTGGGTCTCTGACATATAGGGTAATATCATCCACATAGAGGGAGATGAGGATCTGATGCATGCAACCTCACAATGCTTTTTCCAGATGGTGTTGCCGCAGTTTGGCCGCAAGGCGTTCAATATCCAGCACAAAAAGTAATGGGGAAAGTGGACAACCTTACCTTGTGCAAGAATAATTAATTGAATTTAAAATACCAATTAATAGCAGTCCCTTTTTTTTTCTGTAATCTAACTGCTGCAGTCAAAATGCTAGCTATGTTAAAACATTTCAAAACATTGGTCAGCATTTGCAAGTATATAAAAGCAGGTCAAGCCTGTATACAACCTTTGCCCTTAAAAATGGGTAAAATACACCAATTTCGGATGTGCAAAAAATGATCACAAAATAATCCAAAATGCATTGAGGCCTGAGTGGAAAAGTTAACATATGTACAAACATTCAGGTCCTCTGGCTTTTGACATCCCATTGGTTCTGCAATAAGTAAATGTAGTTGGTTCGATGTAAATCTTACCAGGAGGAAACAATGATGGTGATTAGTAACTATATATATATATATTTTTTTTTTTGCAGAGTTTTATATAGCGCGAACTAGAACCGAACCGAATCAGTTATCAGAGCGCTTTACATAGCACCAGTTACGTTACATGAGGACACACTTTCATTTTAGGAACGGGGAGATTAAGTGATTTGCCCAGAATCACAGGGGGTTTTTGGCGTCGTTACCGAGACTCGAACCCAGATCCCCAGGTCCGAGGTCGAGCGCCTTAGCCGTTAGGCCAACCCCTCTCCCCTTTTAGATATGTTTTAATTGTTTGTGAGGGGCTTGGCTGATTCTAAAGCCTCTCTATCCATTTCTGATAACTCAAGGTACGTGCTTTTAGCCCAGCTCATGTCCACCTTTCGGAGTTTCTCTGGGGAGCTAAATTGCTCTGATCTCCCCAGATAAGATGCAGTACTTTTCACGCAACTTAGCCAAGAGATGCTATTTGCTCGGTCAAGAGCTAAACAATCGCGAATGATAACGCGGTTCATCCCAAGCTCGGGTTAGTCCAAATACTTATCCATTTAAGTAAAGGTGCCATATCTATATTATCGAATATTAAACCTAAACCTGTTTCTTGATGGATAATATAGGTAGATGTTGATTGTGGCACAGACAAAAGACTTCTTACAAATGTATTTTCCACTATGTGGAAATCACCCGCTTCTCTGAATCCCCAGAGATCGGAACCATAGTTTGCTAAAGCAAGGCATTTAGCCCTATAGATGATTAACATGGCATGCATTGGCTTTGATCCATATCTACATGCAAAGTTTAGGACAGCAAAGGTAGATCTGGCCATTGCATTTCTTTTGGCCTTCATTTGTGGGACCCATGAACTCTTTTCATCAAATAACACTCCTAGATATAACAACTAGGTCACCTGTGTTATTACATTGCCTTCACAATAGTGGGATTTTGAAAAGTTAAAGTTTGAAAACAATGTTAAAAGATGCTGTAGGCCAATCGCTGTTCTAGCTAAAAGAGCAGCATTGTCTTCCTTTAGAAGTCTATTGGGAGTCCATTGAGGCCATGTGCTTTACCGGACTGCATTTGCATTATTGCAGCCTGATTTTCATCCTCCTCAAAGGTGGCCACCAAATAGTCTCTCTGCGAGCTCCTCAACCAGCCGAAGACCACATCATCCAAATACGCAGTCAAATCAAGTGGAGACTGTGGGGGAGTAGGATCTGCTTACTATGATTACCCCCACTTTTTACTGGTTATTCACTGTTTTTTTTACTTTAGTCTGGCTGGGGCCCTGCTAACCAGGACCCTAGCCTAGCTGCTGTCTATCTAAAATGATTGCCTGTACATTAGGTATACTCCAGATTGGTTACTGGGTTACCCTTGTGAGTCCCCAGTATATGGTACCTTAGTTAATAAGGGCTTAGGTACCCCAGAGGCCTATCAGGGGCTGACGCATGTATTATGCCACCCCTGGGAAGCCTTCCAAAATGGCACCACTGGTCAGCTACTTCAGTCTGGGTAAGGTGGTGCATGCACCCCTAACTAAGATATAGGTTACCTATATCTACCTTTAAACACTGACACTTATAAAACTATAAGTCACACCAATGGCAGGCCTTATCAATCCTGAAGGCAGAGTGCTTGTTTTTGTGTGAGAGGGTGCCCATGCATGAGCAGGACCCCTCTGCATATTTCAGAATCTATTCTCTGAAGCTGTTCTGTGATGCAGCTAGACCAAATACTCTTAACTGCATTATAACCTAGCGATAAATGTTAACTTTGGAATGGCTGCATAGAAGCATGCCGTGTTTGGTGTCAAACACTTTGGAATCTTACCGCCCGCCAGTTCTGGCAGCAGGGGTAGAATTCCACCCTTCTAGAGGGAGAAGACATGTACACACTTACCTAACCGGTAATAGTTTAAAAGAGCCCTAGCATCACAAATGGATGCTGCAGCCACAGACACAAGTCTGACCTCCTGCTGCTGGATGAAACTCCGACAGGGGAGGCCTGGACAATAGGTTTCCTGTCACAGGGAGGTGTAACCACCTCCCAGACAGGCTTTAGTGTATTGGGGCTGGGTGGATGTATTCATAGAATGCTTTTCAGACAGTGCTGGGGACACACTTGGTGTCCCTGTGCATATCCCAGTTCAAACCGGTTACAGGGTCACTCAGCCCCTGCTCTGGCACAAAACTGGACAAAGGGAAATGGGCGTAGCCACCCCCTCCCTAGATCCTCCCATAGGTGGGTGCCCAGAGTATGTCCAACCCCCTAACTTAGTATAAGTATAGGACCCCAATCCTTATGACTTTAGATTACACCTGGACAAAACTCTGCAACATATATCCTGAAAATTCGACATTCTTCATCGACTAGAAGACGGAAGAATCTCCCTTGGTGTGAAGGAGTGACTCCCCTGCTCAAACAAGCACCAAAGAAACATCTTGCTGGTCTGCATTGCCAAGGCTCCCGCCGGATCCTGACAGATTTGCAATTCAGGACACAGACTTCCAAACTTCTCAGAGGCCAACACGAGATCCCAGCAAAGCAGAGATCAGCTGCCTTCCTGAGTGATGTGGGACTGGAACTTCTGGACACCATGCACATTTGCAAGTGCATCAACTTCTGGAGCTTTCTCGAAGTTGTGCATTGGGCTATTCGTAGTCCAAGCCCGAGCACCATTTGCACCGAAAGTTGTGGGCCTACACTCTACGAGTGTTCCGTGAGCCCGCTTCTAGCATTTCTGCTTGAAGCCCCTTCACGATCCCTGGTCCGTCAACAGGTGTGTCCCCACAAAGGTAACTCTTCTGTTTCTTGGGCTTTCCTGGTAGCTCCAGATGTGCCTTGACTCCCCTCCAAAGGGTGACTCCCTCAGACCTTGCTGGTCTGCACCGAAGCCAATCTCTGCTCTCTGCTTGGGTTGCTGTTGCCAAAGCTTGTTGGGTCCAATCTGGAAAACAGCACCGCAGCACTCAATATCCTTCAGTGGACCGCTCGAATCCAGCTCCTGGTTGCCCTCGACGCCTCCTGGTCCTCGTGGCTGAAGAGTCAAGCTACACTTTCTTCACCTGAAATCACCAGACATCGGTTGGCATCTTCTGATCGCCTTCCTGGTCACTGGCAAGTGACCCAGACTCTGTCCCCTCTGCTTTCATGTTCTTCAGATCTCCGATCCACCCTTGGATCCACCTGACACTTTCCACTTGCCACCAGTAACACTTTTCAGCAGCTCGCCATTGAAATCGATGACGAAACCCGACACGAAAAGACACCTATGCACCCGGCTTCCCTGGGTGAGGTAACTCAAGTACTCCGGTACTCCCGTGGGTGTTGACTCTAGAACCTCCTAGTTCTAAATGGGGTTTGCTCCAAGTCCTCTTCTAAGTGTCCATAATCTGTAAATTTCCAAAAGCCACTTTCCCCATAGAAGGTAAAGGTGATTTGCGGCTGTGTTTAGACACTGCACGTGTCTCCTGTGGGTCCCCTGTGTCACTACCTTGGGTGGTTCCTGGTGGCCCTAGCACTTCTAAAGACCCTAGGCCTTGTATCTATGTCAGTCGTGGTTCTTATACCACTTTCTTAATATGTAGTTTGGTACGCCCCTAGGGCTCAACGTATATTGTGCTAATTTAATGTGTGCTAAATAAGTTTACTGAATGTACTTTTGCCTCTCGCCTCATAAAGAGACTAAAGGGATGTGTTTAGAATAAATACATATCTTTTGTATATATACCTGGTGTGGTACTCCTTTCATTTGGTCATTCATGAAGTAATAGACTGGTAAAACAAGTTGCTTTACATTCCTCCAAGATTTAGCGTGAAGGCTACTCTCCACGGCTACCACTAGGATAGCTTTCTATATAGGTTGTCTTTACACCTACCATCAATAAAGGTCATTTGAACTGGTGCAAGGTGCCCATTAGAATAGTGGACAATATGCCAGACCAACTTCTCACAGACACTACCGACTAGGAGTGTATAATGCAGTGTACTGAGTAGTAAATGCGTTAAGTATAGCTGTGTTATCTCTGTGCCTATCACCTTCCTTGTCTCAGATTCCAAGCACATAGTTGGAGAAGCGAGGCTTGCGGATTTCTTCCACAAGAGCTCAACCAGGACGCTCTCTCTCTCCACACCTGCGGGCTACCTGATATTTACCCCTGAAGTGAACCTCTCGTTCTGCAGGATCCTTGTATTCAGAGAGTTTCTCCCTGAAATCCCTTTGTAATGTCCCATTCGTGCCACGACCCATCTCGCCTTCTAATCTCTTTAGTTCACCTTCCAATTTCTGTAGGGTGCTTTGAATATCGCAAAGTACCCCTGAATTCTTGGCTATGCAAAAACCACAAATCATTACATTAAAAGCCTCCCACACTGTTGCAATGCACTCCACTGACCCTCAGTTTTGTTGGAAGAAATCTGTTATCTCCTGCCCCAGTTCGGCACAAAAACTGTGTCCAGCAAGGAGCGAGGCATAAGTCTCCTGCTCCTGTGGGATACACCACGAACCGGCTGGGCTAAGGACAGTTGGACCGGCGAGTGGTTGGAATATGTTCTCACTAAGTGTTCCACTGTGTCTATCCAGGGGTCTCTACCTCTGTATACCAAGCAATGTTCCAACCTAGCCCATGTCATGTGCAATGCTGTGTAATGTGTGCCTTCTTTCGTCTCCGGGTGTGTGTGTTGCCACGTGTCTAACAGTCCATTATCTGCTACTATACTTTGAATAGCTTATGTGATTTGGTGTAGTGGTGGGGGAGAGGATTTGACCTATCATGCACTGGGTCCAAGGTGGTGTTAACATCTCCACCCCATATTATATGAGTAGATCCTATCTCCAGGATTTTGCCCCTGAGTCTGGAATTTTTTTAGGGGTAATCCACATTGGGACCTTAACAATCAGCATGATATATACACATCAATGTTAATGGCAACAGAATATTCTAAAGACAGCCATGATTAATAACACATATATTTATTGAATATCAAAAATTGTTTTACTTTATTTTAATTCCAGAAAATTATATTTCTCAAGTTTAACAAATCTAATAATTCATACATTGTCTTTTAAACTCATAAATCACAGGTTTTGGCATATCTTGATTATCACCAAATCCAAATTGAGATACTTCAGGAAAATCATCTAGCCGCTCACAGCACTCCCTCATTTGCTTGTAAATGGGCAGAGTATAGAGTATTCTCATCATACTACTCATATTCCAGAGGGACAGCGAAATTGTTAAAGAAAAAAACGCGATATACCTCAAGTGGCATGACACAAGATCAATCAGGGCGTTACTGCATTATTTGGGGCAGACTGGGCTCTACCTCTACCACTTTGGTGTGTTGTTATCAGCATGATATATACACATCAATGTTAATAGCAACAGAATATTCTTTTAGACAACATGGACTGTGGGATTGGTGTCCATACTGATTCCAGACAGCCCCACGAGGTATGTTTCCCTGTATACCAGCTAGCTCATTGTTCCAATAGAAACGCCTCTTACCAAGGAGAGAATAGTTCTTGGCAACTGTTGAACATGACAACTCTGTACCATCACGGATCGAGGAAACAGTGCGATACTTTTCGCTTAGTCACTCTTTCTCACTTTGTCTCAGAAAGATACGCAGAATAAACAATGGGGACGTTTTCAATCAGCATTTATTGAACCAGCGTCATTCTAGTGTGAAATAGGTGTGCTGAAACAACCATTAGACAGAAAAATAAATAAATGATTATAAACACCAACAGAGTAAAAGGATGTTAGATTTCTACCATGGTGCTAAAACAATGAATACAGACAAGTATATGATATACAAGATTGTGAAATGGCACTTGTACGATGCAACCCTAACAACATGTACCTAAGTGTACCTGGCATGTATGTAGGTGTAAAGCCAAGAATCCCTCTAGCATAAAGTCAACCCCATTACCTGAAGTGAGAGACTGTGGGACCCCGATTGGTCTCAACATGGACACCCAGCGATGGATGTCAGACCACTGCGAACTGGAGTGTCTGCATGCAGGAACCTTAGCATCTTGCATCAGAGAAGCTACCTAATTAGGTCCTACCCATCTGTCCTACCTGTTTGCTCAGTGGAAACTTGAGACCTATATTCAAAAGATATAGGAGAAAAGCAAAACAGGGTGAGAGAATTTCTCAAGAGACCTGGATTTTACCAAGAAAGAACAGTTCTATTAGAGAAAATATAGACATCTACGGTTGTGCTCATATATGTGCTTATAGACAACATTCTCCTTAATATGGAGAGTTCAATGTGAACTATAGTTATATGGCCATTACCCTAAACACGACTATATTCTTAGTCTATAATATTGTAGACATTCCATATTGTTGTATTAAATCTTACCCTAGATTTTAGGGGATACCAGCATCATGGTCACAGAGGGGACCTTTCTAGTCACACACTAACATTTAAAGAGTGAGAATAATGAAACAAGCTTCAGTTTGAAGAGCACACAAAGGGATTGTTTTTAATTTTTGAATATACATATTGGAATGTATTTTATTTGGGTTTCTATATTTATAATTCACAGGCTGTATATGAGGTATCTAACAGCGTTACTGACTAATATAATTCTCTAGGCTTATTCAGCAGGGTCATAAATTCATTAGTCAATTAAAGTCTATAGGTTCTTCAAGTTATCTTTGGTCTTTAAAATGTGGTTGAGGAGACTGCTGCTTAAAGGTAGTACTTGACTAATATATTCATGGGAGAATACTTAGGGTAGTATAATGCTCTTTACGAAAAACCCATTTTAGACAAATGTGATAACTCTTAATCCTCTTGTGAGTATCAAGTGTTCTGTCCCTCGTAAAGCACCCAATAATACATATTTTATGTTCTCATTTGTTAAATTAAATATAGAGGATGCTGTGCTGATCCTTAAATAGTGAAAAATCATTGTTGGTATAGAACTGATATCCCCCCTTGGCACTCACACAAAACTTTTTGGAATATGAGGGACTGCACTACTTACAGGTATATGTTACTTCTACTACAGAATAAGAATATAGTCCCATTTCACATTGAACTCTCAATATTCTGGAGAATGCAGTCTATAAGCACTTGTATGAGCATGACCATCGATTTCTATATTTTCTATAATCGAACTGTTCTTTCCTGGTAAAATCCAGGTCTCTTGAGTAATTCTATCCCCCTGTTTTGTGTTTCTCCCACATCTTTTGCATATAGGTCTCAAGTTTACACTGAGCAAAGTCTAAAAAGGAAGATTGTTTAAGCACATATCACCATTAGGGATCCATATGCCCTGACAAATTCTCTAGACCGTTCTGGCTATTTACTAAACGGCAGGAACATATTGCCAGGTAGTGGATGGGTATGAGTCATTATACCCCATGCACCCACTCAGTTTTGATTTATAATCATACCTAGTGTTCCATTAAATAAATGTATTCCCCCAGTTACACTAAGGTATTTTTAATTATACATTTGGATTACCAGCTCTTTCGTGATGTCCAGTAAGATTTCTGCAAGATCTCCCTCCTTTCACAGATTTCTAGAAATGATGGTTTTCTTCTCAAACAAAACAAAACCTCCTCTTGGTGAAGTGATTGATTTATTTCGGTGTAAAGAGTGCCAAGCCAAGTGCTCCCCATATTCCCAAGCTGTTATGGGAAAAAGAGGCACCAAAATTTGGGACAGACAGTGTTGTCTTTTATTGAGCAGTGTGTAACTTGTGCCATCACAAAGGAGAGTAGTGACAACATTTTAGGACAACAAGTTTTAAGATTCCAAAATCATAGATGCAGAAAATACTGTCAGCGACGATACAAAGCAAAAGGGAAATTAGTACAAGATTTAATTTTGGAGTCCCACGACCCAGTCCTAGGCTCTACCCTTGCACTCATCCAATCACCCAATCTACTCTTATACTTATCCAGTCACCTATGTGCTACTCATATACTCATCCACTCACCTAGCCAAAACCCATGCACTAATCTAATCACCCAAGCAGTATCCATGCACTCATCCATTCACATAGGTACTATATATGCACTAGCACAATCACCTAGGCACTATCCATGGACTTATCCAATCACCTAGCCACTACCCTTGCACTCATCCCTTCACTGAGGCACTACCCATGCACTCATCCACTCAGCCAGGCACTACTTATGCACTCATCCAATCACCCAGGCAGTACCCATGCACTCATCCAATCAACCAGGCAGTACATATGCGCTTATCCAATCACCCAGACACTACTCATATATACTTCCAATCTCCCAGGCACTATCCATGCACTCATACAATTACCCAGGTACTACCCTTGCACTCATCCATTCACTCAGGCAGTAAACATGCACTCATCCATACACTCAGACATTAGGCATACACTCATCTATTCAACTAGGCACTACCCATGCACATATCCAATAACCCCAATACTACCTTTGCACTCATCCATTCACTCTGGCACTACACACACGGTCATCCATTCATTCAGGCACTACCTAACACTCATCCAATGACCCGGGTACTACACCTGTACTCATCCATTTGCTCACACCATACACATGACCTCATCCATTCACCCAGAAACTCAGAATGCACATATCAGATCACTCAGGGACTACCCATGCACTCACAGAATCACCCACCTGTGACTCTTGCACTCATCCATTCACACAGCCACTACCCATGCACTAAGCAATCACCCAGACACTAACCACAAGTTTGGTTATCAGCCAGAAATTTCCTTTTGCAATGGTGGTGGAGGGGGTCAATCGAGAAAGTCCGCCGTGCGGAATGACGTTACGACTGCTGTTACGACTGCCGGACAAATCACGATGCCTCATATAACCCATCATAACTCAGCAGAGAAACCAGTCACTCCGGAGATCAAAACCCAAATCCCAGGTCCCTCCAGACATTCCAAACCGCTATGGATCCAGGTCTTCAAGCCCTTCCGCTGCTGTACCTGATCCACTACCAGCAGATAAGACGTTGACACAGTCACCACTGCTGGTACTTAAATAGCACATCTTCTCATACAACCAAACACACAACTCCTGTACAGAAATATGGTTCCTGTCCACGTCAGGCGCTCTGGTGGAGACAAGAACATATCCCTCAGTGTACTCACACATGTCCTACTTGCTAGAAATCCCCACCTCTGCATCGGGGTCGCCCATCAACAGCAAAATCAACAGCAAAATCACTGCAATGTCCTGATCACGTCACTGCAGCGGTGAAGACGCAGGAAAACCTGTGCACAATGTAGTAGTCAGGGCTGGCGTCAGGCATGGGCAGTCTGGTCAGCTTCCCAGGGCTCCATCTTCACCCTACTCACATGGTGGGCTGCATCAGTTGGCCACAGCCCGAATTTAGTAAATTAAGAAATGAAGACTCACTCTGCATATTAACAACCACTGAACTGTTCACACTGCATGTCAAGTCCCTCAGAAAGATCCCACACTGACACTCTGTCACATACACATACCATAGGTCAGCAGGAATGTATGAGAATAAATGTACTAGCCCAAAGTGGAGTGCACAGTGCTGTAAAACCATGGAGATGCAAGCCACATAGCATTTGTACATGACATGCAAGAGGAGGAACATATCATACTATGCTTAGGCCATCAAATCAGACATGGGTGGCACAATGATTGAAATTAAAACAAAGTGACATCTGTGCAATATCTCTTTGATGTAGTAAGGTAAGCTATGCACAGGCACAGGAATGCTAGGAAGTGTCAGAAGCCATGTAGAGACCAGTCCCACATCTGTGTCAAGTTGTTGTTGTAAAGCTTGAGTTCCTGGAACTGCAGGGGATTAAGGAGAGGAAGGGCAGCCCCAGCAATGTAAGCCCAGAGACACTCCAGAGGAGGATCTTGGGGGAGTATAATGTGTCATAGTAATGTGCAAAAACCTTGCAAATCTGGTTGAGGCCATTGCTCTATTGGGTAAGATTATGGTCCACCCCGGAACTTGCAGACTATAGAGCTGGATTAATGGAAATTATGGAATTGGACACTTTTAACTCGATCAAGTGGCTGAGACACATATCCATATGGCTTACAAAAATAGGTCTATCACACTTCTGGAAAAATCCAACCACCTTGCAAACCAACTGTAAAGATCAGGTAAAAACTGCTTATTGGTATTATATGAATAACAATGTATATGTACGTGCCACTGGTTCATTAACACTCAAATTTTTGCAATTTATGGACATCCCTATATTTGAACAATTCATGGACGAAGTTGAACCACCTTTGGCTAAAACCATATATCTTCAATATAGATATGGGGTTTTACAAATAAATGCAAATACTTGCCGGTGGGGAAACTCCAATTCCGATGGGAAAGACCCATATTGCAAATTGTGTGAATTGAAACAAAACGAAGACGAGGCACACATTCTATTCTTTTGCCCATTATATAAATCACAACGTATGAAATGGATTAAACCTCTTTGTAAAAATGTGTACCACAATCATGCACATGCACAATCCTGACAAGTGACAGGTCAAATATAGGAGCACCTATCACTATTGTGCACTCAAAATAAACTCATGAACAAGACTCCACATTGCTGCATGTGACATACACACAAGAAATGCACACTACACATTCAACACACATCTGGATGTATTACAACGCACAAACTACTCTCACACAATGTCATTCAAATAGCACACCACACAGACATTGCACCTGTCAGTAGAAAGAGCCAAAACTGCATTCATCATCAAGAAAAACACAACATATGCGAAAAACAATTCATCACATAATCAACTCAGCTTGACATCAGGGGGATGCACACCAGGAAGTACAAGGCAATTTACACTGACAGGAATGCATGCACAGTAAGCAGTGTGTAAACACCAACAAAACCAGTAGCATACATATCTGAGTGCCCCACCATGAACTTCCATAACACAAATCATCACAGGACACAGAGTCACATCACACTCAGAAAGGGTAGCAGTACCTCAGCAAACAGACATAGAGCTTAGCCATCACCCATAGCTGCACAACTCATGAAAACACAGACGCAAACAACATCACTAGAGGACTCTGCTGCTCAAATACATGCACTGCACATGAGCAACCATTACTGCAAGCAAGTATACGATAATAAAACATAACTAATTGTGAAACTGTCCTGAGTGGCACATTGGTCCTGTACACAGATCATCCTCCAACAGTATAGTGTCACACTATGAAGTGGTGGGGAGAGTCACACACTGGCAAGTCATGGGGTGAAAGACATGAGACTGAAGTGGTGTGTACATCAGTATTGGACAGGTGAGCAGTGTACAGTGCAAAAACACATGGAAGAGTAACTCACAATGTGTAGGCATCAGAAGAACCTATAGGGGATGGTATGACTCCTCATACCACATATTATACTCTACCCAAAAATGTGTCAAGTGACAGCAATGCATGAGAAAAAGCGCAAATAATGTCAGTGTGGCTGAGCAGGTCAGCACAGTGAGCACACACTTAAACAAGACCTATGGTTGCTCAATAAAACACAACACATACATGACAGTGACACACTCTGCATACTTACCGCTAACAGCGACAACAAGTACGTGTCATCTAGGAGTGCGAGAACATAACGAAACACTGCACAGTGCTCAACCTACAACTCCTACATGTGCGCACCATCTGAAGCACATGTCTGACAATGTAACCAAACAGGCACTCATTACCTGGATCATACATGTGTGTAGTTGGCATGTGCAGGGGCACATACATATTAACACTACTGACAATGACAGGCCTATCATACTGCATGACTACTCAAGTGCACACATTCAAATGTACCCATGTGACTATGAAGACAGGCCTACACAAGATGACTGCACATCAACACTGCTTTTCACACATCAAGAAAGATCCCACAGATATGACGGACCCTGGCCACCCCGCAAGTAATCCTGTGGATAGAGTTCACCTCTGTTGTTGTATTGCATCCTAACATGACATGTGTACAATTTAGCAAATCTGAGCATAGAATGATTAGTTCATGACAAACAACCATCTTTCCACCCTCATGCCTTAGATACAAAAGAAACAAAAGTGCCTGTCACCTCTGGAAGCCTCTGAAAAAGTCATTCAAGTAATTGCCAATGTGAAAGTAGCATAGAGAGCATGTGTCACATGAACCTATACCCATACATAACACCTTTTACTTAGCAAGGGCAGCGACAAAGCAGACAACATGAGTAACAGTCTTTATTACAAAATATCCAGATAGGCATCAAAAGTGCAAACCATCAAGACCATTGTCCAGTCCAGTACAAATTCCTAGTATGCACATGTATGCATGACAAACTGCAAAGGAAATGGGCATCAAAAGCAACAAACAGCAAGGCCATTGGCCAGTCCATATTTCTAGTCTGCACATGTGTGCATGAGAAACTGCACAAGAAATGGGTGATACCGTCCACTGCCATGGGAATCACCGCAGCTCAGGGGCTACATATGGGCAGTCCATGCACCTCTGTTGGAGAAATGGTTGGGGAGGAGAACTTGGCTTAAATATTTGGTTTTAAGTTGACCTAGGAGGGGGCTGATTGTCCGGGCCAGTTGGAGGACTGGCCCTGGGAGAGAGAGAGAACTGGCTGAAGTAGAGGCATCCATGGCTGTGGGAGCCTGAGGGCTGCTTGTACCAGGCATAGTGCTGGTACAGGGAGGTGGAGACATGCTGCTTGTAGGCACAGTGTTTGAGAGTGAATGTTGAGGTCTGGGTCTCAACTGCTTAGGGATTCAATAGTCCACAGGTGTCTTGGCTGTGGTAGGAAGTGAGGTGGGCACAACAGCCTCACTCGCCATCAAAGGTGTATCAGGTGCAGGTGGCTCTCCCCATGGGGATTTGCTGGACCTGGTGGTACCTGTGTCGTGGCTTTGCCTTTTCCCCTGCATCCCCTGTTGTCTAGGTAAACCCCCCATATTGCTCTCTTGTCCCTGCCACAGGGGTGTGGGTGGGAGTTGACGTTGTGGGTGAATCTGCCCTTGAAATGTGTTTGGGGTTATTCGTTGCAGGCACCAGGTTCACAGCAGACAGGGCAAGTGTCTGTTGGTCTTTGGGAGCAGGTGTGAGGATGGAGTGCCCTTGGATGGTATTGTCTTTGATGAATGTGATGTTGAATCCTGCTTCTTCACCTGATGCCCCTGAGTGTCATGTGATGGGCTTTTGGTTTTGCCCATTTTGTGTTGTGGTGATGGTGTCTGTGGTCTGGTACGCATCAAGTCCTGCTGTTGTGTGCTCGTATGGAGGACTTGGTGCCTGAGGGCTCTGGCGTGTGGGCACTATCATCAGGTGGTGCCACTGGGAGGGTGGTTGCTTAAGGGACAGGAGCTGGACTGGGAGCCTGTGACTGCTAAATGGCTGCCGTCACTTTGGAGGATAAAGACTGGACAGTTCGGTGTAGGCCACCCACGTCAGAATGAATGCCCTCCATGAATGCAACAACCTCTGCCAACTTCTTGTCATGATCCTGGAAGGCATTCAGGAGACCACTCTGACCCACACACAGCTGGTGCAAAAGGTCTACCATCTCCACACTGAGAGCAGCAGAGGAGACAGGGGCAGGGGCAGCGGTGCCTGGGGGGAAGAAGACCCTACCCTTGTTAGGGCTGCGTGCACAGACAGCACTTAAGTAAGTAAGTAAGTCATTTTATTGCTCAGTTAATTAAAACCATTGCAATTATTAGCTTATAAAAACCATTGGTTAAATACAATTGGTGTAAAAAAAAAAAAAAGAACAAGTATATATAAAATGAGAATGACTTGTATAAAAATATAATAATGAATACAGAAATGTATGCTTATTTCGGACTGAGCATAAAATTTAAATAAGGTCAGACACTTGTTTTCCGCCTGGGTATTAGGCCGAACTGTGGTATATGTTACAAAGTCTGTTTGATCATATCAGTCCCCTACTGTTTTGTTGTGTCCTATGTAGCCTTCGGGATTCAGACCGTTACCCATATCATATGATTGATCCCTTATCAATGTCCGTTTGGATTTCGCTTCATAAGTTAGCGTCAACCTGTTTCTGCCCTCTGTCATTCTTGTTTCTTTTCTGCTTTCTCCAAGAATTTGACAACGTGGCTTGCTAGTTGAATGTTTGTTCCGTTCAAGCAAGCCTTTACGGCCTGCCGGCGTGTTCTTATGCCCAGCATGTTGAAGTGCTGTTTTAGATGGGATCTGCGCTCTGTGTCCAGACCTTTGCAGGTACATAATAGGTGCAGGATGTCTTCTTTTGTGTTCCCACATACTCTGCAATTGATTGTTTCTTGGGGCCTTTTCCATGGGGAAGATGGTTTTGTACTGGAAGTTGGCGCAGCCGTAAGCATAGGAACTTCTCCTTTGTGCGCCTTGAGAAAGCATCCAAGAGGTCGGGCACTGGCCGAGGTGTGGCGGAAGAAGAGGCAGATCTGGAACTTCTTATGCCTCCCAAAATCGAAGAGTCACCACTGGAGTTTGAAGAAGTGGAGGTTGGTGTTTCCAGGCGGGAATCATCCAGGGCACTCCTGGCACCCTCAGAGGCGCTGGTCACATCAGTGTCAGTGAACTCATGACAGTCGTGCCAGAATCTTCCCCACTGGTGTCCATCCCCCGTCTTTCCCTGCCCTCAGCGGATGCTCCAAGAGCCAGAGATATAGGTTCAGTATAGTGTCATACTCACAAACATCATATGCAAGCCAAGCACAAAACTTTAAAATGATACTCCCATGTAGTACTCCTCCATGTACAATAAGAACATGCATAGTTGATAGTAATGCTCCATGTGGGTTTGACACAGCCAAATAGGTGGACCTGTGCCTCCCTGTAACTACACATACTATTCTCTGTAAGCATACCTACGTTTCTGTAGGTGAGATAGATATACATCAAAACATGTTGTCTCTGTCACATATGGAGCACCATAGATGCAAACCCCAAAATGTCCTTTTGCAATGACTACAAGCTCCTGATAACCACCATGTTGTGCTTTGAAACAGAACTACAGTCGGACATTGGTGTCAGCTGTGTAGATGTCACAAATGTTCTGTTGTGCACAGCACACATCTATAAATGTACACTAACATGATATGCACTGCTGTTTAGTGCCAGGTGATGTCGATTACACTCATACTGCAGCATGTCACAAGGCCACATCTCATCTGTCAATGACAAGGGTCATGGTTTTAAACACATGAGAAACAACACGTTGTAAAAATGCAGAACAGCTGCACTCAACACTGAGGCCACTTAGAAGCCATTGCATCACACTAGAGACATCATAGACCTTCCCACTGGGTCACGTTTGGAATTTATGCAGTCACTCACACCCAAAGTCTCACTTAGCTGAATACTCACCCGCAACTTGCTGCTGATGAGCCCTCAAGCCTCCATTCAGCTCTTGCTGTGTCACTGCCAAGATGCGGGCCATTAGTTGTGTCCTGCTTCTGCCCACCAACCTGCCACTCCGAGGGATCACCCCCAGTGTTATCTCTGCCACTTTTTGCCCAGCCAGCAGATGTCATCCCACCTCTTGTGACTGGATGTGTGCCATCAGTTGGAGACACCCAGAGCCCGCACCTTGCGTGCAATGGCCCTCCACATCGCCGTACATTGGTGGCCCTAAGCTGCAGGCATGGGAGACAAAAAGAGGACATTTCAGTGACACTGTGTCATGCACCACTGTGAGTCAGTACAGGAGCATGAAAAAACATAGCACACTAATACGAAAATGTTGAGCAGAGGCCATAAAGCATGACACATAGTACACTTGCATTGAATAATCTCATATAAATGTATGATGATGGACACAGTACATGGCCATCTCATACACACGCAGAGTTCAAACACAGCAAGCAATGTGAAATTGACTCTTATCTGTGGAAGCAGATGGAAGCGGCTTAATTAGGATGCGTAGCAGCTGCATGCGTACCTGCCTCTCGGTTTTTGCTACAGTACATAGGCACACGGATTGTCATGGTTGTCCAACCTCTAATTTGATCCCGCAATTCGGAGCTGGTAATTATTCTCTACACCGTGAATTCCCATGTACACTGTTTCTGGAGGCCTGACTGGACAACACTAATTGACGTGTCTCCAGCTTTCTGTTCTACACCCTCGCCATCTGGCGCATCTAAGTTCCCTGTCAGCTTCCTCTCCCCTCCATGGGTCCCCGGCTGGGAGCCATGTGAGCACTGTTTTTTTCACTTTCCACTTCCTTGTGGTGCACTTCAGTCATGCTGGCTTATCCTCCTTCGATTCAGGTGTCCCTATACCAAGAGATCCTGAAGAGACCCCTAATTTCTATAGGGATTAAAACGCCGTTGACAGAAACTAAGCGAACCGTCCATCAGCGCCAATTATCATATAAGCATTTTCGGTACTAAGCATTAACTGTGATGGTTTATATTCACATAAACAACTAATGTACGTATCATATAATGCTTTGTGTATGGTTTTTCTCCTTTGAAAATTTACCTAACCCTTACAAATACTGCGATTGCAAATTCAAGTATTATCATTAGTCACATTGTTCAACAGGAACCACTATTTCTGTTAATACAAAACTTACCTCGTGTGTAGGGTCTCCCTTGTTTCCTTCTTCCGACCTAAATAGAGCAAGCAAAAACATTGTATTTAACACCAACACTAGCTGGGAGCAACAGAGAATCACCACATGTAACAGTAAAAATGTGATCTACATGATCACTTGCCCATTCGGTCTGCATTACATTGGGATGACCAAGCGTCCTGTGAAAGTATGCATCTGTGAACACAGGAGCTATGTTAAATGCCAGAAACAACCACACCATAATATATCTTCAATCTACAGTTATTGAACAACTGGATTCAGAAAGTACTCTGTTCGAGAAGGAACAGTGATGGGTTTTCTGTTTGGGCACCCACATAGGGTGCCTGAATGATGACATACCATGGGGACACATAAAATAATATTCTTAACATGTCCCAGGTCATATGATCCTAAACCACCTAAGATACAGGCATAATAACCAGATGGTGCCATTGTGTACAAAGACGTCCAGTGCACCGCACCTTACCATCCTGTATTACCATTCCCCTAATACATCTGGGGAGGGGGGTGAAACAGCTAATGAAGCACCATCTATTACCATATGGTACTCTCACTAACTTACATATATATACCCCACTTATTCACGTATTACCCTGCAACCTCATCACCCCTGACATCGGTTCCCCCGTAACACATTTGAGGGCATGGGCATTGGAGTGAACTTAGTACTATCCCGTAGTACACATATTCATATTTAACTCACATGCACTACGCCAGCCCTAGGTAACGGGAACAGAATGAATGGACAACACACCAAGGGAGAAAGTCGACCATAGCCACATCTCCCCTGGAGTAATGAATTTTCTTTTGCAAGTGACTTGGAGTACATTACAGTTAATTACAATAATACGTCATGTTTTTTTCTATGTTGAAGGCACATTTAAACTTTTTATGTTTTTATGTGTATGCACACCAATGTTCCGATGAATCCGCAAACACATGTTTTAAAATTATTCCAGCACGGAAATTAAGGCAATCAGAGGCAGCCATTTTGGGGCGCTTAGCATTCTAGTCTTTCTAGTTTAGCCAACAGCACCCAGAAGCCAGTTAGTCCTGCAGCTGTTCAGTTTTCTGTGTGACTGATTGCAGCTCACACCGGAAACAAATACAGGCACTGTGCAAGCATTAAGTGTTCGATGGAGCCAATGGCAAGCATTGTTCCTAGGGTGAGCGAGACGCTTTGATGGAGTAAGTACGGCATAGCCGATAGTCTAGGTCACCATACTATTGGGTTCTATAACCTTATCACCAGTATAGAAGACTACAATCTCTATTTTGTATCTAGCTTCTGAATTGAACCGTTTATTTTATGCCAACATAGTTTGACTATGAAGGCTCCTCCACTCCCATGTGGAAGGTCATGGGTCTCATTAGGTAACCTAAAATAAACGTTTCTCCGTCAGCTTTTTCAACATACTAAGGAGTGGAAACACCTTCTTTCACTCACATACAGATATTTACAGGCACGCAGTACAGGGGCATTATAAGAAGGCTCTTGTTTCTGCATAACAGATAATGCTACAAGAGGGTGTGATTATTTAAATGTTATATGTATTGTACTGTCTTGTTTGTCGTTTTTCTTAAAAAGAGGGCAGCACGAATCACATGTATATTTGTAATGCAATATCGTGCATGAAGTGAAAAATATATCACAGAAAATATATCAGATTTTTTTCCACACACAATTGAGGTGAAAATTCATGTCATGAAAATATCGAAATACATCAAGGCTACTAATTCTTTTTCTCCTATCCTTTCAGATTGTCAATTAAGAAATTGCTAATCCTTTCAGTTAAGAATATTACCAGGTAGATATTGAACGGATGAATTGCAAAGAGGTTTATTAATTTAATACACCTAACAGGCTAAAAGCACTAGGCATTAGTCAGAGTGGTAATAGGGATCATTTCATTAGGTCCTGAAGAGAAGCTTAGGGGTAGGCTTCGAAACATGTTGACTTGCAAGGGAACTGCTCACTAATGTTTTTTCCCTCCTCTTTTCCCACTTTTTATCAATACCAGCTATAGGGAGCCTTAAAGGTTAGTTTTTCCATAAAGCCAGGTATTTTTAATTCACTCATTCCTGACCCTTCCACTCACACTCTAAGGTGGTGTCCTATGGGAGTACTTTATATCACAAAACCTCCTTAAGCAATGTTACAACAGGCACACATTCTTATCTCATGCATTCACCTTACGAACTGAAACATCACTGTTCACACCAGGGTTTGTAATGTATTGGCCCAAAAACCTACAGTTTATACATACATGATCATGATTTATTAAAACAGAAGTTCATATAGAATTAAAATTGCATTTTTTCAATAGTTACACAAACAGAAAAATCATTATATTAAAAGACAATTATAAAAAATATAATCACTAGTGGCCACTTAGAGAACGATGTACTGTCACGAGAGAATTGGCTTGAGACACGTGCAAATTAATTTGCCCCCCTAAGACCCGAATAGCACCTGCAGGCCGAGCCTCGGCCCCATGGTTTCTGAGGCCCTAAGGAAAAGTAGAAGTACTTGTAAACGGTTAGAGAGAGTTTGGAGGAAGAATTTTAATTCCTTAGACAAAACTGCGTATAAACTTGCATTAAAAGATCATTACATCAAAGTTTGTGAGGAAAAAAAGAGTTTTTTGTCCTCAAAAATTGAGGGAGCAGGAAACAGCAGTAAGGAGTATTTCAAAATTGTTAAAGATTTCTCATCCCTCAGCGCCACTAATAGCCTTTTTTCTAAGGGTGGGCGTAGTTCGCGAAGTAGCGCTACGCGAAGGTACGCGAAGCTACGCGAAGTGCACTTCGCACTACGCGAACTTCACGTAGCACTACGCGAGCTGCGTAGTAGCATGTTCGCACTGTGCAAGATGCGTTTTCAATGATTGCACAGTGCGGACAAGCATCCGGCACTGTGCAAGCATTGAAAACGGCATTTTGCACAGTGCGAGCTGTAGTTTTCTGCTGCTCGAGTAGATTATTACTCGAGCGGCAGCTTTCTCAACGCGAACAGGTAGTTTCTCATTGAGAGCGGTCGCGAGCATGCGCAACCATTCACAATGAGAAACCTGACCTCCTCGCGTTGAGAATCTCGCCAGGATGTCATTTTGCTTGCTCGCGGTCGCGAACATGACGTTCAGGACCGCGAACAAGCAAAAAATGACCGCTGCACTACGCTACGCTGCACTACGCATGTTCGCACTGTGCTACGTGCAGCTCGCGTAGTGGGAAGTTGCGAAAACTTCGCAAACTCCGCGAGCGTAGTGTAGTGCTTCACCCAGGGTTACATTTTCCTCCTTCAAAAGATTTAAAAAATCACAACTATTCATGCTTCACTTGGGGAATCTCCCCTTAATATGGTGGGTAACTCAGGTTGCCCCCCCCTGTTGTTTCTAATGTCAGTGGGACCCTCCTGCAATTCTCTCCTATTCCACCGGCCGACTCCCTGAAGATAATGGAAGGACTGAAATCCGGCTTTCCCACTGACCCCTACCCAGCGAAAATATTGGCTTCTACCACTGGGGTGATAAACCCTGCTTTTAATCAGGCCCTGAATCTCTCACTCTCAGAGGGCAAAATGCAGGCCAGTTGGAAACACAGAAAAATCCTACCGCTCTTAAAGAAACCGTCTGCCAACCCCTTTGTAGCCAGCAATTGTAGGTCAATTTCTCTGTTGCCCTTTTTCTCCAATTTTTTGGAGAAATATGTCAACAATATCATCTCTGGGTTTTTTGAGGACATTCATGTATTACATCTTAGCCTGTTCGGGTTCAGAGCAAACTTCAGTACAAAGTCGGCTCTGTTGGAGGTATCTGAAACTATTAAAACGACTCTGAATGGAGGTAAAGCTGTATTGATATTGCTGGACCTCTCGGCGGCTTTTGATACCGCGCACCATTCTCTTCTTTTGCGCAGCCTTCAGGGCTGTGGCATTGGTGGCACAGTCCTCCGGTGGTTTACATCTTACCTGGGAGGCCGTCAGCAAACAGTGTGGTCTCCCCCCGTTTTCGGCCTCTATTTCCTTGCTGAATATTGCTGTTCCGCAGGGATCTATTTTAAGCCCCACTCTATTCAATGTGTTCATGGCCCTTCTGGCACTTTTGGCAGAACAATACGGTGCAAAGGTTATATCTTACACAGATGATACACAGTTACTGTTCACCTGTGGAAAGGAAATGGCCCTGAATTGGAGTTAGTTAAACACATGCCTGTCTAAAGTGTTTCCCTGGTTTAAACGGAACCAACTGATGTGTAAATCTGAAAAGTCATAACCCAGGTGAGGAATGGTGCAAATGACGCCACTGAATATGTCTCCCCCTGCAAGTTTTGCCACCTTGGTCCAAAACCTTGGGATGAAAATTGACATGGACATGTCCATGAAGTCCCTGGTCCAAGCAGTGGCTGGCACTTGCTTCGGCCTTCTGAAAATGTTGAGGAATTTTCTTCCACTACTCCCAGTCCCTCGTAGGAAAACAGTGGTTCAAGCATTGATCATATCCCGGCTTGATTATGTGAATGTGTTGTACCTAGGCTGCCCTAACTATCTTCTTGGCCGTTTACAGGTGGTACAAAACGCCGCGGCAAGAGCCATACTTATGATTGGCTTTAGGGCTCAAATGACCCCGATTTGAAGTTCCTGCACTGGCTCCCGGTGCATAAGAGGGCACAATTTAAAGCTTTGGAATAGGCCTAGAAGGCTTTTCACAATATAGGTGCCCCATATCTGAGAAACAGAATCAAGAAGTATGCTCCACCTAGAAGTCTGAGGTTTTCTCGCTCTCGCATGGATGGTCGTTCTTTTCAGGTGGTAGCCTCTCAGCTTTGGAATAATCAGCCGCTTGCTCTACGTCATGCCCAGGATCTCCTCTGCTTTAGGCAAGGTTTAAAAACCTGGCTTTTCATGGAGTAAAGTTGCTGTCAAAAGCGTGCTTTTTTAGGTCTCGCTACGAAGAACGCGCTAAGTGTGTTCTCGCAGCGAGAACTATAGTCGGCGTGTCAGCCGGAAAACGACGAAGGGAGACAAGAGCTTGCCGCGCGCCCAGCATTCCCTATGGCGGCGTCGGATTCCAACGCACGCCTTCGGATCGGGTCGCGCATGTGAGCTTCTACCGTAGACAGCTCACGTGACGTCGCGCGGCCCAATCCGAAGGCGCACGTCGGAATCGACTCTCGCAGTCCCGCCCCTTCTCGTCGGACCGGCACTCGCCCTGCACGTCTTGTTTCTACAACAGTTAGTAATGGCGCCGACCAGATGGTTATAGATTGTAGCCACATGAGCCAAAGTGCACTTTCATCTTCTGAAGTGCCCCCAAGCCACCACTCTACGTACAGTGGGCACGTACGGAATGTTAACAAATGGCACAATGCTCTCGGCGCAACTTCTGTGGCCCCTTGGGTTGCATTATTCAGGGCTGGACTTGGAGTCCAAATCAGCACTGGAAAAATCGTTCGAACCAGCCCCCCACTGCAAGAGGAGCAACTAGAATGGGCCCAAACGGAAGCATGATCGAGTCATTGCAGCCCAACCAGCTCCGAACGAAGCCCCCGGACCGCTGACCACATTGAAAATGCCACAGTGGCAGAATGGACAATCAGGCCCTGGCCATATTTCAAATCAAAATGAGAAGGACCTTATGGTACAATTGTTCATATTTTGAGGAACTGATCCAAACTAGCATTTCACTGTATGGAAGTGGCTGAAAAACATGCATGCGTAGCACATTTTGCCAACATAATGGAGGGTAGGTCTGAAGCGAGCACAAAGCACAATCAGGCGGTGTGTACCTCATTCATCTCTACCTTTGCTGAAGGTTCAGGAATCCCTGGAGAGAACATTCAACAAAAATAGTTTAAAGCTAGACTTTGAAGGATGATGGTAGGAGAGAGTAATTGCAGGGATGCACAGGCTTGAGGATAGAGCATGGATAATATAAGAGGAAGAAGAAAATAAGAGAGAGATGATTGAGTTCTTAGAGCAACTTTTTAAAAGTGCAATGAAATGAAATAAAAACTTATAAAGCGGAAACTAAAGACCAGAGGCATCTTGCTGCTGCTAAACACACTGAAGAAGACCAGAAGGCTTTAATTATCTGGGAAAGAGACAAGTTTTTAGTGACTTTCTAAATGAATTCAGATTAGGGTTTAGCTTTAAATTAAGGGGGAGGGAGTTCAATAGCTTGGCAGGGCCACTCATGAAAATTCTAACTCCCCATGAAGCTTTCCTAAACTTAGGAACTGTGATATATTTGGTTGAGGAGGAACAAAGCCTCCTAGAAGGAACATTTCTGGTCAATTATTTCCTAAGAAAGTCGGGCCTAGAGTCGCGTAAAGCCTTGTAGGCAATGCAAAGAGCCTTGAATTCTATCCTTCTTTTCATGGGCAGCCAATGTAACTTAACCAATGCTTGGGAGGCTGATTGGAACTCGGGGATCCCCAATAGAAGCTGTGCTGTGGCATTCTGCAGGGTCTGTAGTTTGTGGAGGTGCCTTTGTTCTATGTTCAGGAATAAGTCTTTGCAATAATCCAATCCAGATAGAGCCAAAGAGGCCTCTACCCTTTTCCGAAGATCAGTTGGACTAAAGGGACATATTTTTCTATGTGTGATAGCACAGACACCAACTCCAAAGAGGAAAGGACAATGACAGTTTTAATTTGCACACATTTTATGAGAGAATGCAACAGTTATTCAATTTTATGAATGTTAAGACTACTAGCAACATAGCTCACTACTTTAGTGCCTCTAAACAGAGGGATAACTGAATATTACAGAGTCCACTCCAAGTGTCACAGCTCAGTTGGTTAATGCAACTACCCTGAAGAGCTGGGTGTAATCAGCAAGTGTTAAATGCCAGATCAACTACGAGAGCTCAGTAGATTAATAAAACCTCTCTGCGGCCTCTGTGAAACAACTAGTACACAATTCCAAGTCCCAGTAAGATGTTTAATTTCTTTAATTAACCTACTGCAGGGATCTGAATACGAGTTGCAGCTCAAACATTTGACAAGAAGAACAGCTCTGTGGTAATGTACCTGTTGCAACTATTACTAGCTAACCTGAAGGCCTGATATTTTTGAGGTTGATAACATAGATATATTTAAGTCATATTATAACAATAATTATTTTCAGAAAGCCAAGAGCCCATTTAGATTCTCTAGCGTTGGTTATTTTCTAGAATCGCATGCTTGAATAATACCCTCTCATCGAGTTAGGGGTTGACAGCGACTTACAAAAATACTGTTTAAAATTCAATTACCTGAAAGACTTTAAAATAATGTTTATTTAGTAGGCTCTTCACCTCATTAGAAACTACAACCTGTGTGCTGTGAGGTGACTGAGCTCCACTCCCCCTGAGGCATCATACATAAGATTGTGCCTGCATGTCACATGCAAAGGAGGTCCTTGGTGAGCTGTAAACATTTCTTTAGACAAGTGTACTTTTCTTTTTTTATCTTTTTCAACCATCTACTCTTCCCTGGACTTCTCCCGCCCTTTCTGCCATCAGCCAGGAAGATTTGTGGTTAGAGGACACCATGGGCGAATATTTCAAGGAGGCCATGTGTACCCTAGGGAAGGAAAGGATTTACACAGATTTACACAGATGACACTTACTAGGAATGCATATATTCCAGATAGCATCACCTCGATGTTCCATATCAACAAACAGGGAGGTAGGAGGCCACACATTCTGGTGGAGGAGGCCCGGACTCTGTGAAACTGGGCAAATGAGCATATAATCACTGTCAGGAGCCTTTTCCTTTTTCAAGGTTTAGAACACTCAGCAGGAGAAAGAAACAAGTGTGAATTCGACCAATCCAAGACAGACATCGTGTTTCGTCACTGGGGTTGACCGGACCTGGATCTCTTTGCCTGGAGGCCACAACATGTGCTGGTTCTTTGACAGCAGGTATTGGCAACCGACGCTATAGGGTGATGCTTTTTTAGGTCTCGCGCCTAGCGTTGCAGTGTGCAGCCTTGCACGCGCAGCGAGAGACCTCATGGAGGGGCTCTGAAAGCTGACCACATGCTTTGTGCATGTGCCTTTGTTTTCATCAGCTGCTATTGGCTTTTGCGTGCGTCTTTGTAAAAAATACAGCACGCCATTGGTGAAAGGCGTGTGCATGTCCCAGCTTCTTTAGAAATGTAACCACACATGTCCTATTGGTGTCTGTTACGTGCAGCGGCGGCATCTGAGACCTAATAATAAACATGTGTTTATAATTAGCGCACGTTTGCTTTGCTGCTGCACGCCCCGCTTCTATGTGGTGCGCGCTCACTACTGGTTTCGATTCTGTGCTTGTTTAGTCAGTAGACATTTAAAACCGGAGTAATGCCAAAATGCTTTTCGATGAGGATGGCGTTACACAATCAACAGACAAAGCTATTTCATAGACATACAGCGTTTATTAAAACAAACCTATAAAACAAGCCTCCAGACACAATCACATGTTTCTCACCGTTTGCCAACCGAATTCCTGCAGCACGCACCTGAAGGGATTCCACACCACCCTCAATTGTATTAGACCTGCCTGTTTACCAGCAGTGCTGTCAGGGGGGCAAGGGAAGGCACACAGCGTTGTTATCTGCAGCCACAGTTGGCGGATGTCTCAGCAAAGGCGTGCGTGGAATTCTACCTGGGCACAAGCTCACGTGAAGGGCGTTTTACTCAGTACAGCCATGTTTGCATAAATTTCCATCCGAGCAGTTAGCAGGCGAACACGGCGAACTCTGCAGCTCCGATTATGAGTTGTGCAGTGCTGCTAGGAGTAAACTACACAACCCACCCCTCCAGTACTATGCAATTAGAAGGCAAACTCCTTTGCAAACATGTGAGGAAAGTAAAATACAATATATAGTACCACAGAGAATTACCTGTTATGCAGGTTTTTACACACACACATATGTACCTTCTTCAGCTTAGAAGGTGGTAAGCGTGTGCAAGGGACCTGATATGAGGCAGGGCGGGTGGAAAGAGGGCTGTCAGCACCCGAAGAATAGAGCTGCGGCTTCGGTGATAGCCGCACTCGGGAGCAGTGTTTACTTGGGTGCGTGCAGGGGTGGGAGGGGAGAAGGACCCTCGAAGATTGGCACACACCCAGGTGATGTACTGAACTATGGCGACCAGGTGGCACCCTGTGCTGACCTCTCGTATCAGTGTGGCATGCTGTGACTGGCACTGCCCGCGCCACAGTTCCATTCTATGCCATGGTAATCTCTGGTGTTTCTGCGCCACTCCCGCCCACCACAGTTCCTGATGACTCTTTACTTAACAAGATCCCGCGTGAAGTGATGGGACCGTCTCTGGGAGAGAACCGGGGATGGTCACTGATTCAGATGGAAGCTCTGGATTTCCGGCCATCAGGAGTTCAGCGCCGCCACCGTGCCCCTTCGGCACTTCCAACCACAAACAAAACCAGTGTTCTGAGGCATTCATTCAATTAATCGCAAGGGCTGACTTTACAACAACCTATGTCTGTGCAATAGCCATGCTCCAGTACCCCAAATTCCTGATCCGCTCTGCTTATTTTGTCATCACCGCTTCCTTTCCATATCGACATTTCATGGCCTTGTTTTCTGTTGGCAGCTGTACGTGACCACAAACAGCAATTATCTGCCATAGGAGGCATGCACGGCATAGGAAGGGGCTGCATTTGATCCAGGGCACAAGTCCTAAATGAGCATTTGCAATGCACTAGGTCTCTCATTTGTTAAAGTTAGAGCTGTTGGCGTTGAAAATGAAAATGTTTTTTACTTGTGTTTTTTTATTTGCAGTGGAGTATTTACATATGCATAGCTTTATTGCCATTGATATAAAATAGTAAAAGTAAAAGCATTGTAATTTTTAACACCAACAGCTCTAACTTTAACAAATGTGGGACCTATTGCATTGCAAATGCTTGTCTGTTCTGTCATTGGTTTTCTTTCTCAGCACCGGGACACTCCTTGGAGTAGCCGGGCGCTTTATAAGTGCCCAGTGACATAACATACCATAACTGTAAGAAACAAGATTAAAAACACCACACAAGAGTTAAAACAGACAACAATCTTTGTCGTAAGTCGCCATAACCAACAAAATTGATTATACAAATGAACCCTGGTGAACTGTAATTTCTCAACTACTAGGGTAACGTAAGTGTTGATAGATTTATGGCAAACTGGCGTTTCAAAGGTCTATTCAAGTTGACCCCTCTTTTTCAAGACAATAACGCAATGTACTCTTGTTGTGTCAAAGCATCTACAAACATAAATAAATATTTTAAACAGAAAATATTTCAAATACAAACTATGCATTAATAATTTTGTCACAATAAAATCGATACTCTTAACACTACTATTTGTTAATCACTGCAGTTTGTGATGCCAAAACAACACTCAACTCGGTCTCAACAGTATAGATGATTTAGCAAAACCCCCTCTTCCACAAATGCCACACTCATTAGGACAAATTATATCAGCTCTTTTTGCGGTTACTGAGTATCCCATCAACATCCAAAGTGCTACTCACACATTATGACATTCAACTAATCAATTACACATATACATTACTACTACTGTAAAAAGTGCACCGTTACTTACTAATACACTATTTGATGTTGTGCCAAGATAATGTTGTGTTGATCCACAACTCTATAGTAGGATGCCATGGCCTGGTCTGCTCCTAATCAGAAACCACATGTATGAAAAATGATTCCTTTAAACGTTCAATAAATACCGCGGTCTACTCTACATGTGTTTTCAGTTCCTAGGATGCTTGATTCCGGTCCAGGGAAGACCTGGCTTGGCAGTTCGGGCTGGACTGTTCCCATGAGTCACATGGTCAAGACTGATTTGCATATGGCCATGTCTGAACTGGGGTAGCGTTGGTGAGCAAAATAACGATGGATTAAACCCAGATCTGTGACTGGGGGTGAATGTTTTGCCAATGTGCAACATTCCGTCCATCACCTTGTGTGTTTTGCTGTTGGCCCTATGTGGGAAGGGTTTGCCTAGACGTGGGTCCCGTGCTAACTACGCCACTAGAGTCAAGCTATCCTGGCTGCTGATGGATGATAGCCAGAAACCGGTCCTAGGTTGCTTGATTCCGGTCCAGGGAAGACATGGCTTGGCAGTTCAGGCTGGACTGTTCCCATGAGGCACAGGATCAAGACGATTTGCATATGGCCATGTCTGAACTGGAGGGGCATTGGTGAGCAAAATAACAATGGGTTAAACCCAGATCTGTGACTGGGGGTGAATGTTTTGCCAATGTGCAACATTCCATCCATCACCTTGTGTGTTTTGCTGTTCGCCCTATGTGGGAAGGGTATGCCCAGACGTGGGTCCCGTGCTCACTACGCCACTGGAGTCAAGCTATCCTGGCTGCTGACGGATGATAGCCAGAAACCGGTCCTAGGATGCTTGATTCTGGTCCAGGGAAGACATAGATTGGCAGTTTGGGCTGGACTGTTCCCATGAGGTACAGGGTCAAGACTGCTTTGCATATGGACATGTCTGAACTGGGGTGGCATTGGTGAACAAAATAATGATGGACTAAACCCAGATCTGTGACTAGGGGTGAATGTTTTTCCAATGTGCAAAATTCCGTCTATGACCTTGTGTGTTTTGCTGTTCACCCTATGTGGGAAGGGTCTGCCCAGATGTGGATCTCATGCTCACTATGCCACTGGAGTCAAGCTATCCTGGCTGATGATGGCTGATAGCCAGAAACCGGTCATAGGATGCTTGATTCCGGTCTAGGGAAGACATGGCAGTTCGAGCTGAACTGTTCCCATGAGGCACAGGGTCAAGACTGATTTGCATATGGCCAGGTGACTTTTCTGTGTCGTTCCTACACTACCTTTTACTCTTTTACTTATCTGTCACGTTGGGTTTGTTTTGTTTGCAGTAGCTGTAACTAATAGGTCCTGAAGAAAGCAAGGCTAATAGCCAGGTTTGCTGAAACATGTCGACCACGTCACACCACTAGGCAGGTTATAATTTCACCCTGTCTGAGCTATTTTTTAACATTGGTGCTAGGAGTTAAACCCTAATAAATTAATTATTGCTCCTTAAACCAATTTTATTCACCCCTATTCTTTTCCTGGTTTTTCTTGCACTGCACTATAGATTTCTCTTCAACCCCATCAGCTACCTTACCAACACATATGGTTTGCACCATAATACCAACACATACAGACTTACAGGAAGATCTCTTCTTTCTGTCAATACACCGAGATCTGGTACAGTGTTGGTCCTCGGGGCCCCAAATGATGAAGGGCGGTTCCGAGTGGTGACTGATGGGAGCCAGAGACCAGATACTTATTTTGATCTGGCATAGAGATATATACATATATACACATATATATGTTCTTTAGCATTTACCCCGAAATCATATGGATAGTGGGAGCGCTACACCCGTTCTGTCTTCACTAACTAGCCTGTCTTTTTATTGACCCTCTGGTACTCTGTTGTGAATACTGTTAGTTGGGCTTGTATTCAGAGCTGGTCATTAAACTGCCCATGGGTCCCCCCTTACTGTATGTGTTTTGAATCTTTATGAGCAGTCGCCTGACTGCGGACCCTTTGTTTGTCTGAGTGTTTGGATCTTAAATAGACTACACTTTCTCCACCCTCAAGTGGGTGGTTTTTTGCTCTATATAGTGCCTGTATTTTGTGTCTCTTTGAGCACACGTAGTGCGGCTATGATGGCGGAGAATCATGGTCTGTCATTTGATGACGCAGACCTTCAATTGGCCTTAGCCGATTTCCCGGATTTATTAGACGTCACACCCCAAACAGTTGTGACTAGTGAGGAGGAATGGGGAAAGCTGTTAGCCCTAAAGAAGTCCATGACCAGAACATCTCTACATGGAACCATCATGGCCCAGTACCTACGCAAGGATTGCGCCCCTACTGGGCTCATAGTTACTAATGTCCCCAGACTATTTTTAAATGACAAAGAGTTTCTGAAAAATTGGGCGATGATAGCCTGGCGCTGCACGAGGGACTGGCTGATCTTGATTATCAAGACTTCCAAATCAGCAGCTGATGCTATTCTGATTGAAATACAGATCACCGAATCTAAAATTAAAACTACCCTCTCAGATAAAATCTTTCGGAAGAAAAAGGAGGAGTCTGACAAAAGTAATAGTGATTACAAAGACCATATCCTATTTACCAAAATGGAGAAATTCAAGAAAGATCTTGAGAAGTTTCAACTCGAAAGAGTGTATCCTTACACCAGCAATTCATATATTCCACCAGTATACAACTCTAATAGCCGCAAAACTAGCTCCAACTATGGTACTTCTGACTCAGATGGCAGTTCCAATGGTAGCGATTCGGGCAGTGACAACCAATCTAGACCTAACAGAGGTCGAGGTAGAAGGAATTTCAACCAATCGTGGAGCGGCAACCAACACAGTCAGGGTCCCCAACAATGGTGGCCACCACATCCGTGGCAGTATGGGCCTCCGAATTTTCCTCCCAACCAACAGATCCCCTTCCAACCTCCCATGGGACCCTTTCCTCCGAATTTCCCACCAGCCTTCCAAACCAACTTTAATGGGCAGCCTTTTTTAGGGTATGGCCGTGGCAGGTCACGGGGCAGAAAGAGAGGGCAGTCCCAAACACCAGCACAACCACAACCTCAAGTACACTTCAACTCTCCGCCGACAACGAGTACGACTCGAAATCTACGGAGTGCCACGGCCAAGAACAAAGATCAGACTCCAACGGAGACAACATCGTGATCAATCTGAGTAGTCGCACACTCACCCAGATTGAGCAAACGGCTCTTAACAGAGGACTGGGCTTCGTTCCAACACACAAGAACGAACATTTCGAAACTCGTGTGGAACTGTCCAAATTCATTAGGAAAGTGCGGTTGCACTTCTTCTTTAAGGACAAAGAGATACCGGCCCAAGATGAAACTATGACCAACACTGGACTTAGACCTAAATCGACGTTTAATCCCCCCACTCACCTAATGCCAGCAAACGTCCTGGCTTTTGAGCAGGCCATTGAAAGGGATATCGATGAGCTCTTTGAACATGACAGTAAAACCTTCTGCAACCTCCCCAAGGCTGAGCACCAAGCCCTCAAGTCCTTGTCGGCTGATGAATCTATAATAATTAAGCCGGCCGATAAGGGGGGAGCAATCGTCATTCTTGACACCGAGACATACAGGGCCGAGTGCCTTCGCCAATTAAGTGATGTCAGATCTTACCGCCTCCTGGACCAAGACCCCACAGCAGATCTGCAAAGGACGATTCGGAACATGACAGAGGAAGCAGTGAGCGAAGGATGGGTAACGGAGTCAGAGGCCCGTTTCCTTAATACTGAACATCCGGTGACTCCCTACTTCTATATACTACCTAAAGTACATAAGGAGAAACGCCCACCACCCGGCAGACCTATCATCTCGGGCATTGGGTCCGTTCTGGAACCCTTGTCCACGTTTGTCGATCACTTCCTACGCCCGATGGTCCAAACCATGCCGACTTACCTTAAGGACACAACCGATGTCTTACGTATATTACCTGATCTCGATTTCAACATCAACACGGACCTGTTGGTTTCGTTTGATGTAGAGGCATTATACACCTCTATACCCCAGGACGAAACCCTGGAGGTTATTCATTCACTATTGGACTCCACTGAGATAGATACCATTACTCCGACACATTTTATCATGGCTTGTGCTACTCTAGCCATGAAGAAGAACTTCTTCCAGTTCGAAAATAACATCTACTTACAAGTGTCTGGAACAAGCATGGGGAGCGTTTATGCCCCCAGCTTGGCTAATCTCTACGTGCATTATTTCGAACAGAGGTTTGTCCTCAATGAGTCCAATCCTTATCGTGATCATATAAGAACATGGAGACGATACATTGATGACGTCCTGGTGGTGTGGCGTGGCTCTGAAGACAGTTGTCGAGACTTCCTTGGCTGGTTGAATAGCAGGAATGCCTTTCTACGCTTCACCATTGAGATTGGCGTGGATAAACTAGCCTTTCTGGATCTTTTGATTAAAGCCACATCTACGGGTTTGGAATCCGAGTTGTACAGGAAGCCTATGTCCAGGAACTCTCTGTTGTTATATGACAGCCACCATCCCAAGTCCATGCGCGATAATCTTCCGTTTGGACAGTTCCTGCGAGTCCAAAGGAACTGTTCCACTGACATTTCCTTCGGAACGCACTCCACTGCACTCAAAAACCAGCTTGTTGCAAGGAAATATCCACCCCGCTTGGTCAACCGAGCTTTAAAACGTGCTAAGAACAACAACAGGGAAGCACTGTTAGAACCTACTACCCCTAAAGCACCCCTTGAGAGGCTAACCTTTGTACACACCTTTGGCACACTATCCCATAATATCAAGAAAGCGGTTAAGAAACGCTGGCCCATCTTGAACTCAGGCCCTCATTCTATTCCACAACCACTGTTCTCCTTCAAAAGGGGTCCCAATCTGCGGGATAGGATGGTACACACCAGACCCCTCGGTGAGACGCCAAGAGCTGTAGGCACCCTTTGGGATCTACCTCCTGTGACCGGCCACCACCCCTGTGGCACTTGCCAATCATGTGCCCAAACTTCCAGGACAAATGAGATAGACATCGGGACTTCCAAACCCTGGAAACAACTAAAGTTCACGAATTGTAATAGTGACAAATTAATTTATCTCATAACCTGTCCGTGTCAACTCAGGTATGTCGGGATGACCACCCGCAAAATAAAGGTGCGGCTATCTGAGCACAGAAGTACTATTAACTGCAGGCGACAGGCCACCAAACTCACCAATCATTTCATCACGCAGAATCATACACCCACGTCCTTTAAGTGGACAGTTCTGGAGAAACCATTCATTCCGTCTCATATCACCAATGTGAGCGATTTCTTACACAAGAAGGAACAGAAATGGGTGCTGAAGTTGGGGACCGACCGAACGGGGCTGAATGATGATATCCCCTGGTCCTCGTTTTGAGTCTTTCCAGTATGGTGTACCCGACTCAGTATAGTGTTATGTGTCCATTCAGTATAGTGATCTAACAGTATCTAAGGTGCCCTCATGGCTATTCTTTGCCTATGCTTGTTTTTCTTAAAGCCCTAATGACACTCGTCTCATCCCTAAGTTACTATCTCAATGTAGTGATTAGACTTAGTCATAGGTGCCCTCATGGCCATTATATACTGTTTTATGCCACTGCTTGTTTTTTTAAGGTTTTTTTAAGGCCCTTTTTGACACTTGTGTCATTCAATAGATAACATTCTAGATGACTGTGCATCACGTCAGATTCTGCAAAGTGCAACCACCGGGAGTGTCTTGATCGTTTTCTGACATAGATCGCGCAAAGCGGTGGGCACTCTGTCAATTGTCATTAACTGTTGCGCTCTATCCAGAGCTTTTTGTTATTATTGTCCTTGACTGGGCATACTATTGGTTACCTAGCCGGGACGTAGCCCCAATCAGGGGCTCCGTTCCTTTGCTGACGCGTGACGCTTTGTTTGGCGCGTCACGTGAGCTGAACGGACCAATGAGTCAACACGCTACATAATCATGGTGTAAACATCCCGCCGGTACCTCCCCAGACGGCACAGATGCCGCGAGGAAGTACCGACGGATAGGTGAGTGTGCGCTACGCTCCCTGGCAATAGCGCGCAGTTCTGAGCCTCAGCATAGAGTCCTTAACTGACAAGCAGATAGAAAACGGGTCTTCTGGGTCTTTTGTTGTCCCACGCGCTCACAGCCCTGTAATGGTTGGGGAATGTGTTACTGCTGCAAGTAACATTTGAACCTGGCGGGTCGTACGCTGTGATACGAGCGTTTCTGGCATTTGAGTCCTGCAACATTGGGCATATTCTATAATCTAGCGGTGACGTGACACCCACCGCCATACACTACCTGGCTTTACACTACCTGGCTTTGCACACTTGATATTTGGGTCCAATTAAAACACATTTTGCAACATCAGATACATGCATTTGATGCTAAAATGGCTATGACATTACTCCTCATCATATGCTAACATCTTACTATAAGTAGTGCTCTCATTGATTAAATTCAGGCTCTACACGGTGAAGGATTCTTGACTTTGAATTTATTCACCTCCCTTTTTTATAGAGCGGTGCTTCACCAGTCCTGAGCCGCAGCCAGGCGAGGTGAGGTGTTTATCTCTTACTGATCAGGTAAGGGGTACCCTGTGAGACTTGAAATATTTCATTCATCACGTTTTCATTTACACTTGGTCAGTGTGCCTTTTTAAGAGTTCAGGTTCTGGACTACACCTATGTGGATAAATTTGCACGAGGTGTATTAGATAGGCTTGTTGTAGACAGCTATGGGGAGATTAGCTCACGCCATGCTTTGTATTTTCAGCCCGCCGCTGAGTGTAAGAAGAGGTCTGGAACAGACACAACCTGGAGGTTCAGGTGACTTTTCTGTGTCGTTCCTACACTACCTTTTACTCTTTTACTTATCTGTCACGTTGGGTTTGTTTTGTTTGCAGTAGCTGTAACTAATAGGTCCTGAAGAAAGCAAGGCTAATAGCCAGGTTTGCTGAAACATGTCGACCACGTCACACCACTAGGCAGGTTATAATTTCACCCTGTCTGAGCTATTTTTTAACATTGGTGCTAGGAGTTAAACCCTAATAAATTAATTATTGCTCCTTAAACCAATTTTATTCACCCCTATTCTTTTCCTGGTTTTTCTTGCACTGCACTATAGATTTCTCTTCAACCCCATCAGCTACCTTACCAACACATATGGTTTGCACCATAATACCAACACATACAGACTTACAGGAAGATCTCTTCTTTCTGTCAATACACCGAGATCTGGTACAGTGTTGGTCCTCGGGGCCCCAAATGATGAAGGGCGGTTCCGAGTGGTGACTGATGGGAGCCAGAGACCAGATACTTATTTTGATCTGGCATAGAGATATATACATATATACACATATATATGTTCTTTAGCATTTACCCCGAAATCATATGGATAGTGGGAGCGCTACACCCGTTCTGTCTTCACTAACTAGCCTGTCTTTTTATTGACCCTCTGGTACTCTGTTGTGAATACTGTTTTGCTGTTCACCCTATGTGGGAAGGGTCTGCCCAGATGTGGATCTCATGCTCACTATGCCACTGGAGTCAAGCTATCCTGGCTGATGATGGCTGATAGCCAGAAACCGGTCATAGGATGCTTGATTCCGGTCTAGGGAAGACATGGCAGTTCGAGCTGAACTGTTCCCATGAGGCACAGGGTCAAGACTGATTTGCATATGGCCATGTCTGAACTGGGGTGGCGATGGTGAGCAAAATAACGATAGATTAAACCCAGATCTGTCACTGGGGGTGAATGTTTTGCAAATGTGCAACTTTCCGTCCATCACCTTGTGTGTTTTGCTTTTTGCCCTATATGGGAAGGGCATGCCCAGATGTGGGTCCCGTGCTCACTACGCCACTGGAGTCAAGCTATCTTGGCTGATGATGGCTGATAGCCATGAACCGGTCCTAGGATGCTTGATTCCGGTCCAGGGAAGACATGGCTTGGCAGTTCGGGCTGGACTGTTCCAATGAGGCACAGCGTCAAGACTGATTTGCATTTGGCTATGTCTGAACTGTGGTGGCTTTGGTGAGCAAAATAACTATGGAGTAAACCCAGATCTGTGACTGGGGGTGAATGTTTTGCCAATGTGCAACATTCCGACCATCACCTTGTGTATTTTGCTGTGTTTTCAGATTAGGAGGAGACCAAGCAGTGGCATCCTACTATAGAGTTTTGAATCAACACAATTTTGTCCAAATAATATCTTTGGCATTGGCAATGTCACTCCGCGGGGGCCATGCAGTCGCTACCGTGATTTCGCATCTTTCAATTGTAACCAATGACCGGGCCCGCAGTAGCGAAGTGCACCTACCACGGGTTTGAAAATTGTATTTCACTACCGCGATTGCGGTTCCCATTGGCTGCAATGGCATGGGTATTGGTGGTGTCTCACGACAGGGCCCAAGCGGTTGCTTCCGTAATCGTGCATCTTTCATTTGTAACCAATGACTGGGCCCGCAGTAGCGAAGCACGCCTACTGTGGGTATGAAAATTGTATTTCACTACCACAATCGTTTTTTCCATTGGCTTCAATGGTATGGGCATTGGCGGTGGCACACCGCATGGGCCACGCGGTTACTACAGCGATTTAGCATCTTTCAATTGTAACCAATGACCGGGCCCGCGGCAGGCGTGCACGCCTACCGCGGGTTTCAAAATTGTATTTCATTACCGCAATCGTGTTTCCCATTGGCTGCAATGGTATGAGCATTGGCGGTTGCACACTGCGTGGGCCAGGCGGTCGCTACAGCAATTTTGCATTTTTCAATTATAACCAATGACCAGGCTCGTGGTGGGGGAGCACGCCTTCCGCAGGTTTCAAAATTGTATTTCACTACCGCAATCGTGTTTCCCATTGGCTGCAATGGTATGGGCATTGGCGGTGGCACACCGCGTGGGCCAGGCCGTCGCTACCGCCATTTGACATCTTTCATTTGCAACCAATGACTGGCCGCACGGTAGCGGAGCACGCCTACCGCAGGATTCAAAATTGTATTTCAGTACCGTAATTGAGGTTCCCATTGGCTGCAATGATATGGGCCTTGGCGCACAGAGTGGGCCAGGCGGTCGCTACCATGATTTGGCATCTTTCTATTGTAATCAATGACCAGGCCCGCAGTATTTCACTACAGCGATCGCGGTTCCCATTGGCTGCAATGGCATGGGCATTGGCAGTGGCACACCGTGGGGGACAGCCAATGGCTACCACAATCATGCATCTTTTAATTGTGGCCAAAGACCGTGATCGCAGTGGCAGAGCATGCATACCGCACCTATTGACACATTATGCTCTAGCAATGGCAGTAGACAATTATCATCATTGAGCACTATACCTTGACAATGTATTACAGCTCCTGTTTGCAAAACTGAATGCTAGTCTGACATTCAACACACTGATGCCTACACATGCCATGTCAGTGCACATGATTACATGCATTGGCACTTACTTACTCACATGTCACCTATGATATTTGTGTGCATGTAAACAGATTTGGAATGTAATGGAGTCTCATATTTGTGAACATGTCAATGTGAGAGGGCTAATCAACACACAGTAATGATGGATTGACCACATAATGTGCCTATTTCACTGCGCACATTGCTGTATTGATTCTGATAGTTGATCAGCTTACACACACTGTGCTCGTTGTGTAGAAAAGTGGTGCTTTGTGCAACTTAAGCAAGAAGTTGTGGCAGGTACAGCAGCTACGTAGAAGTCAGCAGTAGTGCTATTTCCAATAAGTACTATGTCAACTACTTCCAGGGCTGGGGACACAAGATGTTGGAGTGTACCATTTACCATTCACATAGATCAAGGTGTCTATGCATGTGAATTGTGCATTAAGCTGTTGTTATAGTCCAGTCATTGTTGGTGCTGCATCAGTCAAGATGTAAGATGTTTGACACATCCCATAGGGGAATTAAACTGACATGTGTCCCCTTTCATATTATGTAGGAGACGACCAAATGTGCTTCGTCCATTCCCAGTGCTGACGAACATGAAGGATGAGGACATCATAAGGAAATTCCATCGGGATCGCCTTACCCTTCAAGCATATGTGGTCAGTTGGAGCCCCATCTCAGGCCTCACACAACCTATCCGACTGCTTTGACACCAAAAGTTAAGGTGATGGTGGCCCTGCATCTCTTTGCAACTGGTTAGTTTCAGTATGCGGTGGCCAACGCCGGTGGGATGTCTCAAGCTATGTTCGGCATGGTGCTACGTGATGTCCTGTCCGCAATGATGACATACAAGGACCGCTACATCCACTTCCCAAGGAGACATGAATTGGCAGGTGTGAAGGGTGATTTTTATGATCTTGGATACCTACCTAATGTTGTTGGTGCCATTGACTGCACACATGTTGGCCTAGTTCCACCACAGGCATGTGAGCACATCTACCAGAACAGGAACATTTCCATTCCATTGATGTGCAAGTGGTATGCCAAGCAGATATGATTATCTCCCATGTCTGTGCCAAAGTCCCCAGTTCTGCACATGACTCCTGCATACTGCGTAACAGCAGCATCCCACAACTGATGTCAATTCTTTATCCGGAGCGTGCATGGCTTGTTAGTGAGTACTCAGAGTCAAGTAGTGTGCTGTATGTGTTACATGCTGTTCTCAGCTACTGTTTATGCTAGTAAATTGCTCTGTGTATCTCACACCTAGATGACTCTGCGTATCCCAACCAGCCTTGAATACTGAGCCCCCGAGGAATGCAAGGACCCCAGGTGAAGTCAGCTACAATGATGCACATGGGAGGACATGTCGTGTGGTGCAGCGTACTTTTGGGCTTCTGAAGTCTAGATTCCGGCGTCTGGACAAGAGTGGAGGTGCACTACTCTACTCTCCCGAAAAGATGTGTCAGATCATAGTTGCATGCTGCATGCTCCACAACCTGGCCTAGCGCAAAGAGATCCCTCTGCTCCTGGACGATGATGAGCAGCAGATGCCCCCCTTCAAACCCACACATGCCCAGTGATGACAATAGTGGAGAAGAGGAAGGTGTGTCAACAGCTCATCAACAGCTACCTCCCTTGGGTGTAAGTGACATTGTACAACAGTGGCATTGTCTGTTGTCTTTGATGGTAGTGGCAAGGCATAGATGATATTTTTGTCTGCTGGCTGTTGTTGGCTCTGTGCTTTTGGCTGATGTGTGTGGCACAGGGTATTTTTACCTCATGTCTATGATGATGCTGTTTCTCCTTATTATATGTGCTGGTTTTTGTACATTCATGACTAGTGGTGTGTTCTAGCTGTAATGGCATCACCTGACAACTAAATGTCATTCTCTTGTGTCTTTCTAGGTTCCTTCACCCTCTCAAAATCTTGTCACAATCAGAGCTTGGGGTACATTGGAATCTAAGTTGACATTGTACATACTGTGATAAACATGGAGCTGACACAAAGACATAGGTGTGTAGAGAGTGTTTATTTATAATAAGTATTTGAGACAGAGAAGTGAATATTTACGAAATTGTGCTAAGTGAGTTTATGAGTTGTCAGTGATGGTAAATGAGGCAAATAGAGTAGTCACCACATTGATGTAGTCACACAGTCCAATACTCCTGCCATCAATACGGCAATGTGGGTAAGGATAGTGAACAAAGTCAATTTTCAGGGCAACACAAGTTCCATCATGGCTGGCTCTGCTACATTCCTTGGGTTGGTGCTTTGCCACGTGATCCTCCCATGGTTTTTCTCGGACGTCCCATCCTGCATTTGGCAGAGGGAGCCTCTGCTGCAAGCGCCGCGGTGTCTTAGGAGTCATTTTATTGCAGCTCACCCTTCTCTGTGGCAGCAGCTGAGGTGGTGGGAGTATCAGCAGTTGGGCCACTGGAGGGAGGTTGAGCCATCGTTTGAGCCACTGGTCTGTCCCTCAGAACACCCACAAGCTGGCCCATGAGGTCCACAAGTAGGTCCATACGTGTGCCCATGGACCTCAGCAGCAGGCGGAGCTCACGCACTCTTTCCACAACCTGGCCCATCTCTTCCTGCTTATGTTGCTATGCCCCAAGGACTCTTGTAATGGTGTCAAGGGCTTCGGTCCCAGTGTCCTACTGTATTTGTCCCCCAGTTTCCCTCCCACCTGCCCTGCTGACCCAGACCTGTGGTGTTGGCACTCGACACACCCGCAAACTCTCCCTGAAATCCTCTGATTGTGTTGTGGTGTTGGTAACCACTGAGGCAGGGAGAGAGTTGCAGGCAACAGTGCTGATGGTGGTGGTTGAAACCGCACACGTCGTTGTTGCAGGGGTCACCGCTATTGTCGATTCTGTGGTGGTGGTGACAATGAGGGGCTGTTATGTGGTGCGCCCTGGCAATCCGGATGGGCCAGGTTGTTGCTCCTCATCCGAGAAACGTAGGTAGTCTGCATCCAAGAGTTCATGTTCCGGGGGGGGGGGAGGCAGGCTCTGCATGTTGATGGTGTTTTCTGCTCCAGTTGCTTGTGGATCTCCTGTTGAACAGAGGTCAAATGGTCATTGTAGTGCACTCCAGAAGCCTGGTTTTAAATGTTTGGATGTTACATGCGTGACATACACCAAACACTTTACATTGCACTCACTTGGTACGGCAGCAAGATACTGAGCATCATGACATGATGTTGAGGTACAAACATTACTTGTCAATGGTTTGACATGTAGATAGAAACCATGTACCACGTACAGATTGTGTGATTACAAGGACATGTCATCATCTAATGACTTGCGGCACATCAACTATATTTGACGCGTCTTTTTTGTTTGCTCTTCATGGAATTTCAGCTAAGCGAGTACTAGCCATTGTAATGTTATGGATACCTTTTTCATATCATGTACTTTGCATTCTTTGTCAGATTGACCATGCATGTTTTGTGTTCATATGGGCCTTTCATGCTCTGACACCATGGCACTTACACATTGCATTCTGTGCTGTGCATGATTGAGCCCTGAATCTATTCCACATGTGACATGTGAGTGCTGGTGTGGTCATATGGCTCCATGCATTTTTAGACAGATGGAAGGGTGCATGCACTGACTACCTACCTGTTCTGTGACAAAAGTGGAGGGAAATGCCTGCCACATGGTTCTGAGTGTGGGGAGTGTTCCTCCTGCTGTGGGATAAGCGGGCCAGGTGGGAGTTATAGTGCAGGCTTCCCACCCAGAAACACCCCTCCCTGTTGAGATGGCTACCTACCTGTAAGTTTGATGAGTGCAATGGAATGGATGCCACATGGTTCTGGGTGTGGGAAGTGCTTCATCCTGCTCAGCTGAGGGACAAGGGGGCTTAGGGGAGTTGTAGTGCAGGCTTTCCACCCACAAAGAACCCTCCCTTTTATGATGGCTACCTACCTGTTAGATGAAGGTAAGCAATGAAATGGCTGCCACATGGTTCTGGGTGGGGGGAGTGCTCCATCCTGCAGAGCTGTGGGACAAGGTGGCCTGGTGGGAGTTGCAGTGCAACCTACCACCTACAAACACCCCTCCCTGTTAAGATGTCTACCTACCTGTTAGGTGAAGGTGGGCAGTGAAATGGCTGCCACATGGTTCTGGGTGTGGGGAGTGCTCTATCCTGCTGAGCTGTGGGACAAGGGGGGATGGGGGGAGTTGTATTGCAGGCTTCCCCCACAAACACCATTCCCTGTTAAGATGGCTACCTATCTGTTAAGCGAAGGTGAGGAATGAAATGGCTGCCACATGGTTCTGAGTGGGGGGAGTGCTCCATCTTGATGAGCTGTGGGACAAGGGGGCCTGGTGAGAGTTGTAGTGCAGGCTTCCCACCCACAAACACCCCTCCCCATTAAGATGGCTACTACCTGTAAGTTTGATGAGTGCAATGGAATGGCTGCCACGTGGTTCTGGGTGTGGGGAGGGCTCCATCCTGCTAAGCTGTGGGAAAAGGGGGCCTGGTGGTAGTTGTGGTGATGGCTGCCTATACATATGCCCCCATGGAAATATTGCTAGCTACCTTTGGGATGAATCAGAGGAAGGAAATGTTAATTCTGTGAGACGTGTTTTGGGAAGAGTGTGGTGTACATAAGTGCATTTGTGTTTAGGAAGTGTAGCTTTCTAGTTGTACAAGACAGTACATAGCAGTGTTGTGTGAGACATTTGTTGGTACTTACCAGCCTCCACTCCCCCGGGTATTTCTATGATACTCTCTGGATGTAGTATGGCAAGTACCTTCTCCTCCCATTTGGTGAATGTTAGTGGTAGAATGGGAGGGCCACCACCAGTTCTCTGAGACAGCTCATTGTTCTTGTTGGCACACTCTTTCACCCTGCTCTTGAGGTCATGCCACCTCCTCTTGATGTCGTTCAGGGTGCACGGGGTGGTCCCTACTGCATTGACTTTGTTGACTATCCTTGCCCACATTTGATTTTTTGTGGCTACTGGTGTCTGTTGGACCATGCTTTCAATCAAATGTTGTTATATTCTGATTATCACATCTACCATCACTGACAACTAATTATCCGTGAATGTGTGCATCTTCTTCTGTGACATCGTGCCTGATGTGCAAATGGTTGAAAGGTGCAGGTGTGAAGAAGGTGGTGGTGATGGGTGTGGTGTGTGTGTGGTTGTGATGGTGTGGTGTGTGCTGATTTGCCTCTCCTTTGTGCTGTGGGGTTGGGCCCTTCAGTTCTGGAATTGTGCAAAGGATTCTGTGCTGGGAAGGGGCTGCCTATCTACTCAGCTATGTGGGAGGGTCAACATGGAGTATTCATGTCAGGTGTGTTGTGGGTTGACCTGGGATTTGCATTTTTTATTTGCCAAGGGGATGTGTCATTGGGCTGTGTTAGGTGTTTTTTAAGGCTGAGACAGATAAACAGCCACACTTGGTAGCCTTGTTGTGTGGTTACTTTCGACCGACATACCTCTTTCTGCGCAACCGTGGCGGTCACAATGCAACAGTCCTTCTGCCGGCTCTACCATTTATCATTTGCTACGATTGCAGTGGTCAGAAACAATTGATCGTTCCGTTGGCACCGCCATTGTATCGTAATTTCACTTGCGGTCATTCTGCTGTTCAAACAGCGGTTTGTGCTCTTTGTGCAGCAAATACGACTGCTGCGTATGAATGTTCAGCTTTTCCGGACGTTCCCGGCAGAGTTTTGTGGAATCCGTCTGCCGCGGTTGGATTTTTATGGCAGTGCATCCTAATCTGACTGGCGATTTTCCTGCGGTACATGCAGACGGTTAATTTCCTCTACCACTGCGTCGGAATGCTTTTCCAACTCCAATCGTAATCGACCCCAATGTTTGCACTCATCCATTCAATGAAGTGCTACTTCTTCATTTATCCAGTCACCCAAGCGCTACCAACACACACTCATATAATCAACCAGGCACTACCCATGCACTATTCCAATCACCCAAGCAACACCCATATACTCATCTACTTACTCAAGCACTACCCATGCAGTCATGCAATGAACCAGCACTGCCCATGCACTCGTCCATTCAATGAGGAACTATCGATACAATTATCGAATTAACAAGGCCCTACTCTTCCTCTCATCCAGTCACCCACAAGCACTACCCTTACACTTATACAATCACTCAAGCACTACCCCAATACTCATTCAATCGCCAAGGCACTATACATGCACCTATGCAATTACCCAGGCAGTGCCGGGGCACCCATATAATCACTCAGGTGGTACCCATGCCCTTATCATTTACTCAGGTAATATCCATACACTTATCCATTCACACAGACACTACCCATGCACACATTCAGTCACCCAGGCAGTATCCATGTACTCATGCACTACGCTTGCACTTATACAATCACTCAACTAAACATGTGCTCATCCACTCACTCAGGCACTACCCATGCACTCATCCAACCACTCAAGCAGTAACCATGCACTCATCACTTCACTCAGGCTCTAGCTATGTACTCTCCCAATCATTCAGACATTATCCTTGCACTCATCCAATCACCTAGACACTACCATTGCACTCATCCATTCACTAAAACATTAACCTTGCACTCATCCACTCACCTAGTCACTACTTATGCAATCATCCAATCACTCAGGCAGTACTAATGCACTCATACTATCACCCAGCCACTACCTATATATTCTTCCAATCACTCTGGCATGAGACATGCACTCACACAATAATCCAGACACTACCCTTACACTCATGCATTCGCTCAGGGGTCAGCATGTGCTCATCCCTTCACTTACGCACCACCCATAGACTCATCTGATTACCAAGGGACTATCCATGCACTCATTCATTATCTCATGTACTACTATGCACTCATGCATTCACCCAGGCCCTAACCATGCACATATCAAATTACTCAACCAGTACCCATGCATTCATCCTTTCAATCAGCCACAACCCATGGACACATCAAATCAACCAGGCACTACCCCTGTTCTCATCCATTCATCCAGGCACTACGCGTGTATTCATTCATTTACTCTAGCCCTACCCACACACTCATCCAGTCACCTAGGAACTACCCTTGCACTCATCCATTTACTCAGACACTACCCATGCACTCATCTATTCACCCAGGCACTACCCCTGCACCCATCCAATCACCCAGGCACTACTCTTCTACTAATCCATTCATGCAGTCACAACCCATGCCCTCATCTATTCACCCAGGCACTCATTCAGTTACCCAGGTACTACCCATGCACTCATTCATTCACCCAGCCATTTTCCATGCTCTCATCCATTCAGAATGTTGACACCTAAAATAACCCCATACCATTATATTGAGTATTACATATTGATGTCTAAAATATCGACATCGTATATAATTACAAAAATATTGAGAGAAAAAATATTGAGGTCAAAAATATAGTTGTACAAAATTTTGTTTATTACCTACTGGCGGTCGCCAGTAGGTATATATAGTTAGGATTTTTTCTCTATGGGATTTTTGAAAATTCTATGTCTAATAACTTTGGCGTTTGTGGACGGAATTGGCTGAAAGTTTCTGGAAAATGGAACATTTTGTTTCTGAGCAGCCCTTGGAAATTTGGGGGGGTTTCGTCAAGGGGGGGCCGAGAAAAAAGGGGGGTCCCAAAACGTGTTTTTAACATTGAGTTTTCCATAGGGCGGTTGGCCTCACTTTTAGCCCGAACGGCTGAATGGATTTCCATGAAACTTGGCAAAATTGTAGGGACTGGTAGCCCGATGTGCCTTTTCTAGGTCTCAATATATGTGCTCCAGTGGATTTTGAGAAATTAACGTTTAAAAAAAGATATATATCTGTAAGCGCGCTCCGGGCAGCGCTCCGGTCCGCGGACCTTAAGCGTACCGGAACTTCGCGTAGCTAAGCTGATTGGCTCTCCGGTGTCTGTCAACATTCTAAACAGTCCGGAGCGGCCGCCATCTTGTCTCTCGGTAGGATTGAGAGACAAGAGGAGGCCAAAACAAAAGCGAAAATGACCATAAGGGGGCATACTAGATCCTCCCTGACCCCCTAGGTTTAATGTGGAGGTTTTAAAAGGGCCCCGCGGGGCAAAAAAAACAAAAAAACATTTTTGTTTTTTTTGCGTGGGGAGCGCCTGGTCCGCGAACCGGGAAGCGTTCTGGGCAGCGTACTGCAATGAAAAATGAATGATAGACTTTTCAAATGCTGTATGTTAATTGATTGTTGTTTTTGTTGATTATTTTTTATTTTCTTTATTTTTTAAGCATTTTTTTTAATGTGATTGTGTTTCATAATTTATTAAACTTTCTAACATTTCATTGTCAGAAATTTCATAATTATCATGGAATATACATTGTAGTCTCTGAGGGTGTAAAATGTCCTCATTTGCAAGGAGGTTATCTACTGCTTGTACACATTGCAGTAGTTCATTGTCCCAAGTTTCATCGAAAAATTCAATGTCAATTTGATCAATTGTATCAATCAATTCTTGGCTGCTCTCTTGCAGGTCCATTTCAAAAGAAACTTGGTTTTCGCCTTCCATTTTGCCTGAAATTTGGATTAAAAAAATATATATTAGTAGAGATAGGGCAATGTTGGGAATAATTTTAGATAGGCATTTTTTATCAGTGAATTTATCTTTGGGCAGTGTATAGTATCAGAGTGGAAGTAGGAATTTAAAAAAGTGTATGTGATTTAACGTAAGTAAATTCATAATTATACAAGAGAAGCCTAACTCCATCCATAACTATAACAGAGAAGTCTCTCTAAATCTATAACTACTACAGAGGGATAGTATATATCTATCAGAAAAAGTTTACCATATTAACTTATAGTGCACAATATACTTCAGTTTTAAAAATAAAAACTTACCTTTAGAAAGAAGTTGAAGGAATTAGTGAAAATACTATTGAAATGTACAGCAAGAAGTAGTAGTCAAAATGGCTGTGTTTTCTTCTCTTCCTTTATATATATTCAGGTATATAACCAATGAAATGTCAGGTAAAAAAAATAGAAAATGAAAGTAACATTTTCATTGGTTGTCAATTCCAACACTTCAGATGTGTTTTGTGAAGTAATTTACCTCAGGTATTTAGAGAGGTCTACAGGCTAAATGACTAAATGGAATTCCAATCAAATTTGTGAAAATGGTAGGGATTGGTATGTAGTATGAGCTAATCTATATTTGGTGAAATTGTCTCCAGTGGCTTTTCTGTGAACTACTTTCCCACCTTTTTTGATGGTGCGCTTCCCAGAGAGCGACCCGGTACGCGAACCGTTGAGCGCCCCGGTTCGCGAACCTTAAGCGTTCCGGGAGTCCACCATTTTGTGTTTCGGTCGAATTAAGATACAAGATGGAGGGCAAATAATGTTCAGAATGGGTAGAAGGGGGCACGGTGGAGTTATCTTGACCCCCTAGGTTTTCTGAGGGTGGCTGAGGAGGCTTATATGTGCGAAAAAAAAAAAAAAACATTTTAAAATTTCGCGAGGTTAGCTCCCGGTTCGCGTACCGGGTAGCGCCCCAGGGAGCGTACTTTGTTGGAAATTAGTGAAAAATGTTAGAGTAAAATAATAATTGTGAGTGATCAGATGTAGGGTAGCTCTGAGAAGAGCTTTTGGGTTTATGGTACATTTAGGTACTTATAAGTAGGTACCAATGCACATTCTTAAATTCAGAGTGAAAACTCTGTTGCCCTCATCTGAGAAGTGAACTCCATCTCCTCTGTAGATATCTTGCATGTAGTAACGCAAGTTATTGTTGTACAGGGAGCCCATTCCATGGTCTCTCATGTAAGCTGAAACAGATTTGTTTACATGCTTCCTCGACTTCTCAATTTGTGGACAAAATTGGTTTGACCACCTCCATTTCTGTCTTTGGCATATATTTGAATATACCAAGGCAGTCTGAGGAAAAAGTGCCATTAATTGCTCAAAGGTGTCCTTTAAAAGCATTTCCAGACCTACACCAGTCAAAGTGCCCAAGTCATTACCTCCACAGTGCACAATTAACAGGTCAGGTTTGGGCAAATGCATAAAGGTTTTCACCAATGGTATCAATTGGTGACATTTTAATCCTCTGTGGCCAAACCACTTAATTTCCACATCTTGTAAATTGAGGTTAGGTAATTTCCTGTTTTCAACGTACCTTTGAGCCCAGTGAATATAACTATGTCCAACAATCCAGACAGAAAACATGGTGAGAGAAGGTTCTCCTGCAGTCAGATGAAGTGTGGCAATGAAATGGCAGTTGAAAAAATGAGAGTTTAAAATGAAAAAAACTGTGGAGTTTCTGTGTTCATGAAGCAGTAACAGTGATTGGTGGATTTTGATTGCTGAAAACAGAAAGTTAGGGTGCACGGATGTGTTCTTTGAAAGATGTATTTTGAATGGTCAATAAAAAATCATTAAATGAAAGAATGCACTGGATATGCAGGTGCACTGAGAGTTCAGAGTTCAATTGCAACAAAGTTGTGTGAACTTGCAAACACCAGAAGTCTTCCAAGAGGTGGTTGCCATGCAGAAAAGACAGAAAGGGCAGAGGGGGGAAGGGTTTTCATTTGAAAAAAAGTGAGGGAAGAGTTTTGATTGGGTGACATGAGAAATATGTGTGAAGAATTACAGCATTTCTGTGCTTTTGATAGCTGCAGACTCTGGAGTGCATACCTTTTGCTCTGCTGAAGACAAATTGGTGTGTTTCTGAGACTGTTTTCAAACTCAAAGTATTTGCTAAGGTGAGAAAATATTTCTTTAATTTAGATAGAGAATAGTGTGCTTTAAGGAGAAAATTATGAATTATGTGGCGCAAATTGCTTGTAAATATGCTCCCACCTGTGCATGGAAAATTTAGATTTTGAATGTTTGTGTTACATAGCCATGTTAAAAGTGACCCAACCGTGCTGGAAAGGCAATCAAAAAACGCTTTCATGTGTCTTAAGGACATTTTAAGTCATTTTCCCATGTGCAGTGTTTTGAAATTATGATTTGAAAATCGTTTTTGGGGAAAAGGAATTGTTTTTAAATTTATGACAAGGACATAATGGTGTATGCTTCTTTATAAGGCAATTGACTGTCCCTGATGTTATTTTTCCCATTTTAGTGTAAGACCTTTGTCTGTGGCGCAAATTGCTTGTAAATATGCTCCCACATGTGCATGGCAAATTTAGATTTTGAATGTTTGTGTTACATAGCCATGTTAAAAGTGATACAAACATGCTGCAAAGGCAATCAAAAAACGCTTTTATGTGTCTTAAGGACATTTTAAGTAATTTTCCCATGTGCAGTGTTTTGAAATTATGATTTGAAAATCGTTTTTGAGGTAAAGGAATGTTGTTAAAATTTATGTGCGCCATATGCCCCCAAATTTCTTTTTCAGGGGTGCAGCAGGGTGTTCTTGAGACACCCCTGCAGCTTTGGAAAAATTCCTAGTTTGCGATGAGCAAATTGTTAATCGCAAATTGCAACCTTCATTCCTATGAGCCTCCTAGCCCATGGAAATGAATGGGTAACTTGCAATTAGCAATTTGCTCATCGCAAATTAGAAATGGTAAAGAATCGCTATTTATTCCTTAAAATTCGCTATTTAGGAAATGCAAAATATTTTGATGATACATATGGCAGTTCATCTCTAACAAGATAAGAAGCTTAGGGATAGATTTATGATGACTGGCGCATCACCAGGGATGTGCCAGTCATCCTGCGCTGCTGTTCCGCCACCCATGGTGTGCTGCATTTACAATGCGGCGCAGCATGGGGCAAAAACGGCACAGATGCGTGACGCATCTGTGCCGTTAAGGTGGCGCATTGCTGGAGTTGTATCGCAAGTGCGATGCAGCTCCAGCAACGCTCAAGGGTGCACCATCTCCACAATGTTGCGTCAAGACCTATGCCTGCTTAAAGCAGGCGCAGGGTTTTGACGCAGGTTTCTCCTATCTGATTGTAAATGCGGCACACCATGGGTGGCAGAGCAGTGGTGCACGTTAACTGGTGCATGCCTGGGGATGTGCCATTTAACATAAATCTGCCCCTTTACATTTAAGTATGTGCAGGGGACACAGAGTCGGTGAGGCTTATCCAAGGTTAAGAAGAGATGAGTCCTGTTCAGTGAAAAATTAGACATAGGCTTCACCTGCTCAGCATCGCTGGACATGGCTAAATAATAGCTGCAAAATTTTACTCTTGTTAAACAATTTTATTATTATAATCTCTGAGATTTGTCTCTTACTCTGCAACATCTCATTGTTGTTATCTTTCTTTAAAGATAAAGACAACCTCAACATGAGCGACAATCTGCAATCAGTTGATTTTGACCTCATCATTGAACTTGTAATTGAAACATCAGTGGATGTTGATCCCTTGGATGATTTAAATCCTGAGGATGAAGAAGAGCGTGATGAGGATGCAGATTTGTCGGAATTATATGAAATAGGATGGGAAGCTGACCTGCTTGAGCCTATGGAAATATAAACATTTATTTTTAAAATTTATAATTAATAAAAAGTAAAAAGGTAAACCGTTTAATTTAAAAATAAAGACACCTTCAAAAGCAGGTTATGTGTAGTGTCTTCAATAAAATATTAAAATATGCTCATAAAATTAGATCAGATTCACATATAAAATAGCATAGGTAACATAAATATAAATGTCATTTCTTTTCTGGTATTTCTGTATTGTAAATTTGCAAGGACTAAAAAATCTTCTATTTAAAATGTCAAGTAGTGTGTTAAGTTTTTGATCACTGTTATTGTTTTACTGTTTGGTAATAATGGTTAATAACATTTTTTATTATATTTTACCACAGATTCAACTGCAGATCATTTCAAGATTTCACCATGCCTACAATAGAAAGACAGAGAAAGGCTGCAAAACGTCAAAGACAGCAGGTGAAAAAAAATATGCAGCAGTCCTCTAACAAAAAGATTTGTCAAGTCACGAAGAAAGCACCGGGTAAGAGCACAAAACAATTCATAAGAAATATGTGTAGTAAAAAAAATATTACTACAGAAAATGTTTCAGTCCATAAAACGAGAAGGAAATCAAATGGAAAGGAAAGGCCAATGAAAAATGTTACTGCTAGAGCAAGAGATAACTCTGTGCATGATAGTAGAAGGAAACAACAGTTTAGGGAGATTCGTAAACGAATGTTCCGCAACAGGATAATTGGCAATTTGTTAAAAAATATTAAGAAACGTCAACAGAAACTGTTTTTTTATAAGAGAAAAAAAAAAGTTGAGAAAGTTATTGATCAGGCATTTGAAATTAAACGTAAGTTATTTATTTTGATAATCAATAGAATTAGGAAGCTAAACAAGGCAATTTATGATTTCAAAAGAAATAGTAGATGGAAGAGAATAGTTAATCGTAGTAATTTTTGTGAAGTTTTTTCTGGAGAATGGATGCATAGTTCAAGCTGTGAGGCATTTTTTAATGAGGAGAGTTATTTCCAGGATAATGATTTGGTGCATGCAGTTGACACCAGTGGTCGTGCTTATGAAGTGAAAGATGGTTGTCCAGTTGAAAAAGAAAAACTTGTGACAACAGAGGCAGAAGAGGTGTTAGGTAATGAGGTTTTAGGAAGACGTGCTAAGGGTCCTGTGTACACCTGGAAGTGTAGTAGTATTTGCAGTGTGCGACAGGATTCCATCAATTTGCTTTGTGATTTTGTACGGTCATTTAATAAGAAAAGTTTGAAGCAGAAAATAAGGTTGTTGCAAGAATTAGATCCTTGCAGAGTGAGAGAAGTGACAGGTTTGCATGGTCATTCACTGGCTTGTCTTTCCAGGAGAGTATGCCAGAGTGTTTTTCATCATTTCAGGATGCTAGCAGTGCATCATAATAAAGTGAGGAAATTAGTTAGAATGTTGTATTATGCTAAGAGTCCAGCAATTATGCTTAAAAAATTATGCGCTGCTCTTTTGCATGGTTCTGAAATAGATGTGAAGAATATATGTGAAGAAATTGAGTTTTGTTACTTTGGAAGTAAAGAGGAGAATGTTGAAATTGAGCAAGAAGAAGAGGGTCATGTGGAAGATAGTGTACAGGTTTCCAGTACAGATAATTTCAAGAGGGAAATTGCGACATTTGAGGTGAAATCAAGTGAATGGCCTAATTTCACTTGTGTGTGTTGTCGACGCACTTATTATAAGAATCAGACTAAGTTAGTGGATTTATATGCAAAAAGTGAAAGGGAAAATAATAGTGAATGGAAGGATTTCGCAACATACTTGATGGTAGAAAATTGTTTTGATTTGGGATTGGATCAACGTGTGTGTACTTATTGTTGTTGCAAATTAAATCAAAACCAGATGCCTGCTAGAGCAGTTCATAATAATCTGGAATTGGTTGAGATTCCTTCTGAATTGAAGGATTTAAATACTTATGAATCTATTTTGATTCAAAGTATCCATCCCTTTCAGGCTATTGTAAGAATGGAGCCAAAGACAGGGAAATTGCCTCCATCAGATTTACAGAGAGGATTAAAGGGAAGAGTTGTTTATTTGCCTCTAGATTTGAAGAAAAACATTAACACAATTGGAGTAGAAAAAGTGGAAGAGGAACCTCTGGTTATCTTAGTTAATGGCGTTCCGACAAAGAATAAGAAAATATGGCAAGATTTAGTAGATGTTAGGAAAGTTAAAAAGGCAACATTGTATTTGAAAAAAAATAATAAATACTATAAGAATGTATATGTTGCAGAAGAGGAAGTAAGTGAGGAAGAGGATAGCGATTTGTGTGCTGGTCAAATTGAGAAAGTAGAACCCTCTACTAGTGAAGAAATATATGAACATTATAGTGTTCATCCTTTGCATTCCAAGGAAGTCATGGGGAATGCTATTGAGTTGTTTCAAATGAAACAAGCCAAAGGGAGTCCCATTAGTGTTTGGGAGGAAAGTTTGGAAGCTCGGTGTTTCCCACAGCTTTTTCCAACAGGTCAGGGAGGAAGATATGATGAGCGACCTCATCAAATTCCTGCTTCTGAATACCGGACTTTGCGATTGTATGCAGGAGATGCTAGGTTTCGACAATGCATTCCCTATTTGTTTCATCTCCTGTTTGAAAGCGATCTGTCTGGACTGTCATATGCAGTGAACCACATCTTGAAAAGTGGTATACACATGCAAAACATCTCGGCAAGTGACTTTATGGATAAAGTCAATGTCCAAGACAGTATTTTGGATTCTCACCTGATTAATCTCATGGCGTGTCAGCGTGGTACTAATGAGTACTGGTACCATCGTCATGGTGATTTAAAATGTATGCTGAGGAACTTAGGTACTCCCACATGGTTCCTCACTCTGAGCTGTGCCGAGTATGGCTGGGAAGACTTACTTGAATTTCTACGAGAGGCAAATGCTAACGTAGATAACATCGAATTCAAGACAGCTGGAGAACTGTGCTCTTTGGATCCAGTCAATGTATGTAGGTACTTCAATCATAGATTTGAAGCTATGATGTCTTTCATCATGAATAAGAAGAATCCACCTCTTGGAGAGGTGTTGGATTTCTTCTGGAGAAAGGAGTACCAAGCAAGAGGTGCTCCTCATATACATATGTTGCTGTGGATCAAGGATGCACCTAAATTTGGAACGGATCCAGAAGACTCAGTGATGAGTTTCATCCAACAGTATTCTACGTGTGCTGTTCCAAACGCAAAGGAGAAGAAAAGCCTAAGAGAAAAAGTTCTGCGTTTCCAAAGCCATCGATGTGGAAAGTACTGCCGTCGTAAATTCCGAAACAAGGACAAGTTCTACACTAAATGTCGTTTCGGCTTTCCACGACCGGTGATTTCTAAAGGAAGAGTAAACAGTTTGATGTCTTCGCTGCGACACAATGTCATGAAGAAATCACCTAAAAACACTTACAATTTGAAGAGGAACCAAGAGTCCAAGTACATCAACGACTACAACCCGGTGATTTTGTCCATGTGGAATGCTAACATGGATATACAGTTTGTGGCTGATAACTGTATGGCTGTGGCTCGGTATGTGACGTCTTACATCACCAAAAAAGAGAAGACAGAATTGAAGGATATGTGGGAGGACATTTCCCATGAAAAGAGCCTCAGCAAGAAGTTGTACAGTTTCAGTCTGAAGATGTTGTCGCATCGAGAAATCGGAGCGTACGAATGTTCTGACCGGTTGTCTTCAGCAAGTCTCTATGCCAAGTCCAGGAGTATCGTTTGGGCGAGTCTTGGTCTTGCAGCAACGCGTAATCGAGTTCTCAAACCTGTGCGGGAAATTGAGTATTTGGCGGAAAAGGAGCCAAACAGTACCGTCATTTTGAAGACAAACATGTTGGATACATATTATCCAAATCGAAGCAGTCACCTCGAGAATGTTTGTCTGTATGAGGTTCTGCAAAATTACATATTCAAGAGGAACATCAAAGAAGATACTGAGAAAGGAGTGTATGCTGTAATAGGAAGTGAGGGATGTCTGGTCAAGCAAAGAAAATGCCACTTGGTAAACCATCGAAAATTGAGTGGTGAATCTCCTGAAAAAAAGGAGTTTTTCTATTTAGCACTTTTGCAACTTTTCAAGCCTTGGCGTGCAGAAGAGGAACTGCTTGGAGATTTCCTCTGTTACGAAGACTCTTTCAATGCCGCCAAGGAGACCATAGAATGTCCTGCTTTTCCCAAATATGTAGAAATGTTGAATGCGGAAATTGAGCAGGAAGCAACGATTGAAGCCGAGATTGCCAGAGACAGTTCTCAGGACAGTCAGAGTTCTGCTTCATTGAGTCAGGATCCACTAGGAGGACCTGTTATCGAAAATGAAGCTGCCACTGCTATGAATGAAGTGGAAAGAGCCATGGCACATGCTCAAGAGGATGCGGTTAACTTAGAAGAGTTGGAAAGACAACTCAACGTTGAGCAGAGGAAAATATATGACGAAGTTACCATGCAAATTGATCATGGATTAAGTCATGATAAGAAAGAGTGCTCATGTACGTCGTTGAAGCCTGTCCGACTGTACGTGAGTGGAGAAGCGGGAACTGGAAAAAGTTTCCTCATTAAAGCAATTTCATGCTATTTGCAGGAAAGGACAGAGTCATCGCTGTCTTGTGTTGTCACTGCTCCAACTGGACTGGCAGCACATAATATTAAAGGGATTACTTTACATCGTTTACTGATGCTGCCAGTGGAGCATGACAACAAATTACAATATCACAAGCTATCTGGAGATGCTTGTTTTGAAGTTTCAAGAATCTTGAGGAAAATGAAACTTCTTATCATTGACGAAGTAAGCATGGTTTCCAATGTCATGCTTGCCTTTGTGCATTTGAGGATGCAAGAAGTTCTCAAAACAGAGTATGATGTGTTATTTGGTGGCAAACACATCATTGTTTTCGGAGATCTTCTGCAGCTGACACCAGTGAAAGGGCAACCTGTGTTCAAAATGCTCACGCATGAAGATACCAGGAAGTGCCTAGGCAGCATTGGCAACGTCAATATATGGTTAAACTTCAATTATGCTGAACTGCATGAAAATATGCGTCAGGCGAAGGATGAAGTTTACAAGACTATTCTACAAGATGTTAGAATTGGAAAAGTGACCGAGCATGGGAAAGAAGCTTTACATGCACGATTACTGTCAAATTTATATCCAGAACAAGATGTTGTGCCTGAGAATATTTTTCAGAAAATTACTGAGAAGAAATCTGGAATATGTTTGATGCCAACTCTTGCAGAATGTGCCAAATTTAACAACAAAATGTTGCATTTAGAAAAGCAAGAGATTGTGAAACTGTAAGCTATTGATAGAGTAGAGCATATGGGATCAACAATTATTTTGTCTGAGAATCTGAAAACAAAATTGGATTCATTAGAGAAGAGTATATCTAAAACTGCAGGTTTTGAAAAGACTCTGAATGTGTGCTTGAACTGCCGTATAATTTTAAGAAGGAATTTACATGTTGAAAGAGGTCTGGTAAATGGATCAATGGGTAATGTTGTTGATTTTGTGAAATACAGAAATAGAGATGGAATTGAATTTTTAAAAATTCAATTTGATGGCATTGAGGAAGCACAGCTAATTGCTCGTTGTTCTGCTAGATTTTTGCTTGTAAAAGACTTATATGTTCGCCGTAAGCAGTTTCCTGTTTGCTTGGCATATGCGGTGACAATTCATAAATCGCAAGGTTTAAGTGTAGACAGTGCATTGGTGAATATTGGCAGTTCTGTGTTCAAGGAGGGTATGGCATATGTGGCATTGTCACGAGTTAGAACTTTATCGGGATTGTACTTGATTGAGTGTGATGTCACAAACATTTGTGCGGATCTAGATTGTGTTAAGGAATACAATAGGTTAAGAAGAGAGTATGCGCCACATTTGCCTCAATATCCTTTGTTTGAGAAACGTGTGGTAGGCCGGAAACGAATAAATGTAACCAATACTGGGGAGGTTGTAGCAAAAAGACGAAAAGTCGATGAACCTAAAATTACAAGCAGAAACAAAAAGGATTCTGTTGAAGATGTTGTTGGTTTTCAGTTTGAAAACAGTTCTGGTGTCAACTGCTATGCTAATGTAGTGGTTAATGTTTTGTTTTCTCTAAAAAATGTAAAAGAAGAGATTGTGGTCAATTCTGATCAAAGATTTTGCAGTTTGTTAAATTCTGTGTTAGAGAAATGTACCACTGATAGAAGAAACATAGAAAGTGTGTCTGAAATTCGAAATCTGTTCGACAGATGTTCAGGCCAAACACAATTCTCTCAAAATATTCAGCAAGATTGTCAGGAGTTTTTAATGTATATGCTTGATGTATTGCATGCTGAAGGTGTAGATGTAGATCAGCTGTTTGGGCTTTCTTATCAATGGCAGCATGACTGCGAGAACTGTATGGTATCAAGTACTACTAGTGTAGACTCAGAAAGATTTATATATTTAACTTTGCCAGACAGTAAATCAGTCTCCTTTAATAAGCTAGTAATTGCAGCTGATCACAACATGGAGTGTAGCCAATGTAAATCTGAAATGATGTCCACATTATTTATACGAACATATGGCCAGTATGTCATTTTAATGTTCCAACGATGTAGGCCTGATGGAACAAAATTGACAACTTTAATAAAAAAATGTGTAGCTTCGCAGTTGTCAATATCAGGAAGGACTTTTGTAACTGCAGCAATTATATATCATGACGGCCCTTCAATAACATCAGGACATTACACAGCTTATTTAAAGTCTAGAAATGGCTGGTCATTCTGCAATGATTCTGTTTTAATTTTCAAAAAAAAATTGCCGTATGACCTTAAAAACTCTTACCTGGTGTTTTTAAAACCAAAATTTTAGGGAAATAATCTCGGGATGTGCTCTGTGGAATTTCAAGAAGTTCTAATGGCTCCTACACAATTTGGCCTTGAGGATAAGTGTAGTTCAGAGACATAACTTCTAACCATAGGACTGGACATTATGGAGAAATACGTGCACTTTGAATGAGTTCAGAAAAACTGTTTCTTTTTATAAGCTAATTGAAGCAGCCAATCAAAACATGGAGTAGAGGGAATGTAAGTCTGCAATGCTGTCTACTGTTTTACATTGCTTTGTGATTAAAAGTGATGTAGAGAATTAAATAATTGTAGTAGTCATAGAGGTAGTGTAAGTCTGCTTGTATCAGTGTCATAGGAAAAGTAGAACATGAATGAGCAAGAAGGGGAAGATATTACTATTCCAGGATTGTGAAAATGATCTTCAACATTTTAATTCTGAAAGTTGCGGAAATGCCAAATGACGGGATTGGCTTACAAGAAATCCAAGAGTTATAAATGGCTCTGACCAGATTTGGCCTTGTGGAAAATTGTGGTAGAGAGCAAGAAGTCATTTATTGCATGTAACGTGTTTTTAAAAACGATGGAGATTTTCTTTCAGAAAGTGGCGGGCTGAAAGTAATAACAGCACAAAAGAGTGTAAGCTGTTCATAGGACATCCTTGGACGTCATGGAAAGTAAGTTAACTTTAAGGAGTTCTGAATTTTGATTTCTGATGTTGTATGGGTTTTTTAAACACAATCATTTTGATTGTGTTTTTTTTTCCCCGCTGTTACATGATGAATACCTTCAAGTCACTGTTTTTAGTGAATTTTGATACATTCTGAGAACAGCAAAAATAAATCATTTAACGTGTATAATTAATTCTGTACTGTTTGCATTTATGATGTATATGTAGAACTGTGTAGGAGGCATGGAGAAGGTGAGGCTTCTGTAAGTGTCAAAGTTGTTGCATACAGTGCTGTACTTCTGCGTATTCTTTCATATGCTAGACTACATCTGCACAATGAGATACCTAAGCAAAGGAAACACAAGTGATGTGATTGTGAAATGAGCAAAATAAATTGCATGTATTTCAATTACATCACCTGTGTTTCCTATCATTACGAATCACATTGTGCAGATCAAGTTTAGGTCTGTCCAGGGAAACATAGGAGTTTTGGACTTTGTTGAAGAGTGCAGTGGACATGACTCACTTCATTGGTAGACCTTCACATGTATTATGTCCTCTATTCTCTTCAACAACTCGAAATTTCATCTGCAACCCTGAGTAGGCCTCACCTGAAACAAACCTCTGGATAGTAGACATCTTATTGGCATCCTGAAGCAATTATTTAAAATTTTAGTGTGTTGTGACACTCTTCTGAAACAACAGCAATGCAAAAGATGCACCATGTTTTAAGATAGGCCTCACTTCATCTGCATCAAGATACTGTTAGTTTAAAATGTATATCTTTAGGACTGTGTAGGGGGCCTGGAGAAGCAGAAGCTTCTGTAAGTGTCAAAGTTTTTGAAAAACTGTTTGTCCTTCAATCTTTTCCCTTGTCTTTTCAAATTTTTAAATACATGTTTTAATATTTTTCAAATGTTTGTTCTCTCTTTCACAGATTGAAAGTATAAAAAGAAAAAGTGAGTAATTTAACGACAATTATAAGGTAAATATTTTGTACTGTTTTCGTTATATTTATATCACATTTAACTACTATTAGTTCCACTGCTTCATTTCTTTAACCCTCAGTTTCCTGCCTTTGCTACTTCCCTCATTCCTTTCTCTATTAACTACTTACTCAACTCCTTCCACTCTTTTTCTCAGTCCCTCTCTTCTCATAGTTCCTCACTCTTGTTCACTCACTGCGTCTCTATTACTCTTACTGTCTTTGACTGATCAGTCTATCACTACTTGTTCATAATGCTTTCTCTGTGTAGTTGAAGCACACTAAGGGGAATATTATGAACACAGCCAATAAAATTATTGCTCTTTTTATTGGCAGAAAACTGGTGCAAAAGTGGTTTTAGTGGCAGTTTTCTGCCACAAAAGCAGCTTTAGCGACACATTTCTGCCAATAAAAGCTGCAAAACTTTTATTGCCTATGTTGATGATATGGCTCTATGTTAATTACATTTCTTTGCTGTTTCAATTAATCTTTTTCTGTTATTTTTTGTTTTCTGTTTTCTATTTTTTCTCTCTGTTATTCCTCATGTTTTAATCTTATTTTGAACATTCACTCACATTCTCCAAGAAACTCTTCTTTGTTAATGTTATACTTTCTTTTTTTTTCTTTCACTTCCTTATCTATTTTGTTTTTCACAATTATACCCTCTTCTGTCTTTTCTTCGGTAAATAGATCTATTAAACAGTATCTCTTCTTTACTCCCTATAGCTGTCTTTCTTTTAACATCACTCTCTGTTTCCTTTCCTTATACTTACACTTTTTATTTTTTTTTATTTTTTTGGTTAGCTCCCGGTCCGCGTACCGGGAAGCTAACCCGGAAGCGAACCAAAAGAAATAGAGCTTGCAAGAGTGCTAAACATTCTAGCAATTTTTTTGGAAAGGGAAGGTAGTTCTGAAAAGAACTTTTTTTTTATATTTTTGTTGTGTTATATATTTATTTATTTTTTTTGAACATTTTTTGGTTTTTTTTTTATTTTTTGAACGATTTTATATTTTTTTTGGTTTTTTTGGGGGGGGGGAAACAACAAAAAACAGGCGTTGAAAATGGCTCAACAGGAGCAAAAAAAAATTACTGGGGGCGGTTAGGGCAATCATGGTGTTCATATGCCAGGTTGAGTGCATTGATGCTCATGTTGCCACAAGCTAATAATGCACGACAGTGCATACATAAGTGAATCATGTGCCCAAAATTTTCTTGAATATTTGGCACAGTTTCCCGTGCCTCTTCTGGTGTTAGAGAAACCGGTATTGTTGGTCTGGCCACAGGAGTTGGTCTTGGATTGTCGTGCATATCCCTTAATTCTGCCCGGCTGTAATTTAGGGGATGTTTCCTCGTCATGTGCCTGTGCATTGTGTGATTTCCAAAGCTATATTTTTTGTCCGTCCCTCTGGACAATTGTTCCTTGCATATCAGGCAGGTGACATACCTTGCGTTGACCTTTTTTTGGCCACGAGGCATTGAAAAAAACTGCCAGATGAAACTGGCTTTCTTTCTGGAAACCCGGGGCAACTCTTCTAAAAATTGTGGTTCTTCTCCCTCCTCATCCATTTCTTCCTCTTCCTCCTCAGTGTTGGTAAGGACCTGGGGAGGTGGTCCTCTCTTCCCATGAGGAGGTGGTGGTGGTGGTGGGGGTGCACCAGCTGAAGCAACCAATGAAGCCATTTTCACACAAGCAAAATAGGTCTTCCAACAAGCAAAATAGGTCTTCCTCTCACAATGATGAAAGTCAGAGTGAGGAAAGAAGGAGGGGTTTTCATCATTTGGGAAAATCAATACTTCTCAACCAATGAAAAGTGTTATTTTTAAGTCACCTGACCTAGCCTTCCATCATTATGAAACCAAAAGTGAAATGAACCAATGAAAAGTTTTATTAACAAGTCACATGACCTCTCACGCTCATGTTACGCGCTGCGGAACGCTCCCCGGTTAGCTTCCGGGTCGCTAAGCTTCGCGCCCCGGTCCGCGCCCCGGGACACTTCCGGGTGCGCTAACGCGATACGTCACAAGACGCATTTCGCGGCAACGCGATACGTCGCGCTTTCGCGCCGCGGATCGCTTCCGGGGAGCTGCGTTTCACGCCTCGGTCCGCGCCCCGGGGCACTTCCGGGTGCGCTAACGCAGTACGTCATAAGACGCATTACGCGGCAACGCGATACCGTCACTATGTTGATTTCTTACCGGTTCGCGGACCGGGTCGCGGAATTAAATTGAGCTAACGGGAAGCTTCCCGGTTCGCGGACCGGGAGCGAAACAAAAAAAATATTTTAAAAAAATTATTAATAAACATATAAAATATATTTTTGGATTTAAAGAAGAATACACTTTACAGCTATAGATATTAGCTTTTAAAAAACCAATGAAATTCACTGAAAAAACCATAGGTTATAGACCATATATAGTTAGGAATTAGCATTTACAAAACCTTGAAAATTCACTGAAAAAACCATAGGTTATAGACCATATATAGTTAGGAATTAGCATTTAAAAAACCTTTATTTTACTCACACAAAACCATTGAAATTCCATATATAGTTAGTTGTACTAACTATATATCGCGCACCCGCAATCCACTGCTGATCATGTCACATATTACATCATTCATGACATGGTCAGTGACATCACTGATGACATCACTGATGACATCTCAAATGACATCACAAATGACATCACTGATGACATCTCAAATGACATCACTGATGACATCACTGATGACATCTCATTTGACATTACTGATCACATCACTGATGACATCATTCATGTGATAATACGATGAACCTCTTCAGACTCTAATATAACCTTAGATACACTCAGTGTAAACATACACTCACAGACTGTCACTCATCCATGGAGTTACTCAGACACCTAGTCAGTCATGCAAAGAATCAATCACACCTCCATTTTCTCAACTATACAGTTATACACACCTTACTTATTCAAACATATACTAAAACATATTTACTCTCTTATACAATCCTGGATACAAGTTCACAATGATGCATACAGCCACTCACACATTCACTGGCTCCTATGCACAGTTATTTATATATGTCAACTCTCACATGTACTGTATTTTACATATGTACTTACTTTGACATGTAGCACTGAGATATCCATTCAGTAACCAATACACTCATGCACACAGTCAACTGCCCATACAGCTGTTTCCACATGCACTTTTGAACCCATACATCTAGTGAATCAACTGCTCACACATATATGCACAGAGTCATACACCTCCCAGCCACCCACACACACACTCAGTCTCCCATACAAATGCTTGGGCAACCAATCAATAACCCATATAGTTACTCATATAGCTACTGATCAACACATGCAGCAGTTTACAGAACAACAGACATAATGATGCACAAATTAAGACAGTTTAGTCACTAACCCATGCATTCAGTGAGACACATTTAATCACTCACTCATACAGTCAGTCACGCACCTACTAAATCCTTCATCCAGACACTTCTACATCTACTCATTCTTCAATATGTAAAACATATTTAAACTTTACAGAAACACACAGTCACTGGATGTTGTCATCAGTGATGTCATCAGTGATGTCATTTGAGATGTCATCAGTGATGTCATCAGTGATGTCACTGACCATGTCATGAATGATGTAATATGTGACATGATCAGCAGTGGATTGCGGGTGCGCGATATATAGTTAGTGCAACTAACTATATATGTAATTTCAATGGTTTTGTGTGAGTAAAATAAGGTTTTCTAAATGCTAATTCCTAACTATATATGGTCTATAACCTATGGTTTTTTCAGTGAATATATATATATATATTCACTGAAAAAACCATAGGTTATAGACCATATATAGTTAGGAATTAGCATTTAGAAAACCTTATTTTACTCACACAAAACATTGAAATTACATATATAGTTAGTTGCACTAACTATATATCGCGCACCCGCAATCCACTGCTGATCATGTCACATATTACATCATTCATGACATGGTCAGTGACATCACTGATGACATCACTGATGACATCTCAAATGACATCACTGATGACATCACTGATGACATCTCATTTGACATCATTCTTGTGCTAATACGATAAACCTCTTCAGACTCTAATATAACCTTAGATACACTCAGTGTATACAGACACTCACACACTGTCACTCATCCATGGAGTTACTCACACACCTAGTCAGTCATGCAAAGAAACAATCTCACCTCCATTTCCTCAACTATACAGTTATACACACCTTACTTATTCAAACATATACTAACACATATTTACTCTCTTATACAATCCCTGATACAAGTTCACAATGATCCATACAGCCACTCACACATTCAGTGGCTCTCATGACAGTTATTTATATATGCCAACTCTCACATGTACTGTGTTTTACATATGTACTTACTATGACATGTAGCATTGAGATATCCATTCACTCATCAATACACTCATGCACACAGTCAACCGCCCATGTAGCTTTTTCCACATGCACTCTTGAACTCATACACCTAGTGAATCAACTGCTCACACATCTATGCACAGAGTCACACACCTCCCAGCCACCCCCACACAAACTCAATCTCCCATAGAAATACTTGGGCAACCAATTAATAACACATATAGCCTCTCGTATAGCTAATGATCAACACATGCAGCAGTTTACATCACAACAGACATAATGATGCACAAATTAAGACAGTTTAGTCACTAACCCATGCATTCAGTGAGACACATTTAATCACTCACTCATACAGTCAGTCACGCACCTACTAAATCCTTCATCCAGACACTTATACATCCACTCATTCTTCAATATCTAAGACATATTTTAACTTTACAGAAACATACAGTCACTGGATGTTGTCATCAGTGATGTCATTTGAGATGTCATCAGTGATGTCATCAGTGATGTCACTGACCATGTCATGAATGATGTAATATGTGACATCATCAGCAGTGGATTGCGGGTGCGCGATATATAGTTAGTGCAACTAACTATATATGGAATTTCAATGGCTTTGTGTGAGTAAAATAAGGTTTTCTAAATGCTAATTCCTAACTATATATGGTCTATAACCTATGGTTTTTTCAGTGAATTTTCAAGGTTTTGTAAATGCTAATTCCTAACTATATATGGTCTATAACCTATGGTTTTTTCTGTGAATTTCATTGGTTTTTTAACAGCTAATATCTGTAGCTGTAAAATGTATTCTTCTTTAAATCCAAAAATATATTTTATATGTTTATGAATAATTTTTTTTTTTAATATTTTTTTTTCTTCGTTCCCGCTTCGCGAATCGGGAAGCTTCCCGTTAGCTGACCTTGATGCCGCGAAATAGACCGCGAGCCGGTAAACGTTTCTTTACCGCAAGTGCCGCGTTAGAAAACAACATCGTGACGCCTCCCGTCCGCATGACGTTTCACGTTGTCGCGTGATACGTCATATGACGTGCTACGTTAGCGAACTGGTACGCGAAGCGAGTGCCAAAGCGCAGGTTTCTGGAAGCAAACCGGGAGGCCCTGCAAAGCGCTTAACGTAAACACAGCAAGTCATGTGACTTGGTAATAACACTTTTCATTGGTTCATTTCACTTTTGGTTTCCTAATGATGTAAGACTAGGTCATATAATCTAAAATGAACACTTTTGATTGGTTGAGAACTCTTGTTTTTCCCAAATGATGAAAATCCCTCCTTCTTTCCTCACTCTGACTTTCATCATTGTGAGAGAAAGACCCTTTGTGATCACTGAGCAATGGCTTCTTTAGTAGCTTCAGCTGGTGCTTCCCCACCACCTCCACCACATCCAAGGAAGAGTGGACCACCTGCTCAAGTTGTAATTCAACAAGAAGAAGAAGAAGAGGAACAGGAGGACGAGCACGAAGAGAGGCAGTTTTTGCCTGAGCAGCCCAAGACGTCTCACCGGAAAGAAAACTTCATTTGGCAATTTTTTAAAATTCCCAAAGGTCAGAAAAAAGTAAATGCAAGATACGTAACTTGCCTTATATGTCAAGATAGACTGTCCAGAGGGACCGACAAAAAATACAGTTTCGGAAACTACACAATGCATCGCCATATGACTAGGTGGCATCCTAACAACTACAGTGCTGCACAGTTTCGGAACGACCTAGATAATCTCCCTATTATGGCCAGAAGATCTGTTGTACCGGAAGTAACGGGACCAGAGGGCAGGGAGATGGTGCCAAATATACAAATGAGATTTGGTGAAGTAAAACACACCTGCGTATTTTGCGATGGATTCATTTCCTACGGAGAAAGAAGCATCACTCTGATCAACAGAGCTATTGACTATCATATGCAAGTTTGTCCGAAACGCCCAAAATAATAAATACTTCTTTTTTTTGTTTTGTTGCTCCTGTTGAGCCCTTTACAATGAATCGTTTTCATTGCCCCCTCCAAGAAAAACCCCAAAAAATATAAAACTGTTCCGAAAAATTCAAAAACAGTAAAAAAATGTTCAGAAAAATAAAAAAAAAGTTCTTTTCAGAACTACCTCCCCGTTATTAAAAAATTGGTACAATATTTGGAACTGTGCCAACCTCTATTTCTCTTAGTTCGCTTCCTAGTTCGCTCGCTGGTACGCGAACTGGAAGCGAACCAAAAACAGTAAGTATAAGGGAAGGAAACACACACTTATGTTAAAAGAAAGACAGCTATAGGGGAGTAAACTAGAGATACTATTACCCATAATCCACTGCTGATGATGTCACATATTACATCATTCATGACATGCTCAGTGACATCATCAGCAGAGGATTGCGGGTTTTTTGGCAACATGCCTTATCCACGGTTTAATAACGCTGCCTTTTGCTTTATATAAGTTTTCAAATTGTATGAAATATATACCAATAGGTCTTTATGAACCTTTAGGTAGTGCTTTTGTTCATGAGGTCTGGTCGCTTCCATACACATACAGATGTTTCAAAGATGATCAAGAAGTTTATCTGAATGGAGAGGAATGCACTGAGACGCCAGATCATTCACTAATGTGTAGGCATATACAGTTACACGATTCATGCAACAAACACCGACCAAATATGGCTTGCGTGTTGCAAGGCACGCCAGTTCCTGCTATCATCCCCACGTTCAAGTTGTTGGAAAATGGTAGTTATTTGATGCTCAATAATGAAGATTGTTCTGAGTTAATTAAAAGTATTCCTTTTATCGTAACAGTAAGTGAACGGGTTATTTGCTGCAGAAATGTTCTATTTCCTCCCACACATGAACATAGGGAGTTTTCAATCTGGCCACAAATACCAACCTTGGGACACGTTTCAACGGCATGGCAAGAATAAGAGCTCTTTTGTCTCAGAGAGAGGTGGCCTTGAGTTCGGCCCGTGAAACTTTCGTACTTCACATAGCGAACACCCGTACACAGGTTTGCCTTTCAATTTCAGCAACATGTTTCCGACTATCTTTAACGCATCCTCCACAAAATCCCTGGCACACTTTTTTAAAGTTGTTACCAGTGGTCTCGTGACTTCATTTGAGAAAATCTTTGGAGTCATCCCTGCTCCCTTTCATTGTATTTTCTGCACTCTGGTTCGTGGATTGGCATTTTTACTTGCATTACCAGCGGACGCTCTTGTGCTTTTTTACATTTTTAAATATGGATGTCCCTCCTATGCAACCTCCGACCCTGCAGCTGCTGACACTGTTCCGCAATCGCATGCTAGAATATTATGGCACAATGCCGTTGGCGATATTAAGCACGGCATATGGATTATCTTTTCGGTTCTCCTACTTCACCTGTGTCCAGCCTGTATTTCACTGCCTGACCTGTGATTTCGATTGGGCCATTGATTTGTGTCTCTGCGGACCGGTTTCTCCTGACGTCGACTTTAATCAGCTGATGACTCCTATCATTACTCACGAGTTGATTTGTCCTGGCGAAAGGATTATGGCTGTGGCATTGATGCATGGACTACTTGGTCCCTGGAATTTACTGGCGGCAGCACAGTCTTTCTTGGAACACAGCTTTCTTGAAAACCCACCGAGCTGTCCTCTGATGGTGATAGAGGATCCGGTGCTGGGAGAGCACGTATGTTCTTTTCCGCTTTTAAATTGGATGGCTGAACTGTTTTCGGATGAAGACGGTGACTTCCTATTGGAGGCTGTTGCAGCTTATTTTGCATACACAGTTATGTCATAGACCTTTTTCATGTTTGATATGCTGAGTACTAGCATTTCATTGACAATTCATTGACTTATTTGTCAAGTTTTTATTATTTACCTTGCCTATTGGCTTAAGACTCGATAAAGTACTTGGCTGTTTTATTTTTCTTTAGCATTGAATTTTCCTAGTTTTTAATGCTTTACCTTGCGGACCGTCCACATATAAACTTGCAATCTGCTCTCATGAGATGGCACTTCTATTATCTTATTCAGTTCGTTTCCGGATCATGAGGAGGTGTCATCTAGGTCCTGGATATCTTTACACCGTGTTAAGTTAGCATGGGCTCATTACCGGTTTAAACGCCATTTTTCCTTTTTTGCAACTTCTGCACACGACACTTAGTTGTTGCTTTAGCTTTCCACCTAGTAGTTCATCGTGGTTTACATGAGAATAATATGTTATTGGTCTACTATCTGCTTTACTTGTTAAACTATATCTGTACAGCGAGTGCTAAAGTTTCAAGAACAACACGATACAGAATTGTTATGAGGTCTGATCTCCACGACTTCATACTCATAACATAAGTGCAACTTCTGCCAATTCTGGGCATGAGGCGGGTTTTATATTGCTTTGCCGAACACACATACACAACAGTTGATGCGGTTCACATGAAGAGAGAGCTGGTGTATGCTGATGTGATTCCTTCAAATCTAAGACACTAAAGTATGGGCACGCCCTAAACCAACACAAAGAGACCTTCTTAGCAAATAATATAATATGTGTATTAGGGAGGGTGAGATATAAGCAGCCGCGGGCCGTGGAGGGAGTTACGATGGGGCAGGGAGGCGGGGAGGGGGAGAAGCAGGGTGGAGCCCTCTCTACCTTGCCCCTCCCCCTCCCCGCCTCCCTGCCCCACCGTAACTCCCTCCACGGCCCGCGGCTGCTTATAAGTGTTGCTAACTCTTATTCATTTACAGCATGTTAACATACTGTCACCATTCGCTTTTTATGTACTAGTAACTATGCTGGTAATTTTGCTACTGATAATATGTGTACTTGTATTCTCCACCCTGCTTCTCCCCCTCCCCGCCTCACCGTAACTCCCTCCACGGCCCGCGGCTGCTTATAAGTGTTGCTAACTCTTATTCATTTACAGCATGTTAACATACTATCACCATTCACTTTTTATGTACTAGTAACTATGCTGGTAATTTTGCTACTGATAATATGTGTACTTTTATTATCTAAGGTACTACGCCTGAGAAGACGGCATTAGTAAATAAACATTTCAAATACACATCTGTTCTTCTTAACTCCATGTTCTGGTTTCTAAGAAATCTATAACGACCGACTGTTCATGAGTTCCACGTATCCTGAGGTACTATAAGTTCATATTCTGGATTGTCTAAACATTGAGAGTTTGTTATATCCAATGTGACACTGTACCTAGCTTGCTAAATAGTTTTTGATTACTAACGTGAGTTTTGGGACACCCTAATTCGCCGAGGTTCCAATCCTCTGTCCACAGTTCTGTGTGAGAACAGAAACCCTGCGACAGGGGCACCCCTGACCCTTGCTGGAGCTTCATCACACTTGCGATACAACTCCAGCAATGCGCCACCTTTACGGCACAGATACATCACGCATCTGTGCTGTTTTTGCCCCATGATGCGCCGCATTGTAAATGCAGCACACCATAGGTGACGGAACAGCGGCACAGAATGACTAACACATCCCTGGTGATGCGCCAGTCATCATAAATCTATCCCTATGCTTCTTATCTTGTTAGAGATGAACCGCCATATGTATCATCAAAGTTATTTGCATTTCCTAAATAGCGAACTTTAAGGAATAAATAGCGATTCTTTACCATTCCTAGTTTGCGATGAGCTATTTGCTAATTAGCCGAATGTAGCCCAATGAAGCCCAATGTAGCCCAATGTAGCCCAAAGATGGCCGCCAGACACACAAAAAAACAAATGTAGCCCAAATATCAGCCAGATGTAGCCCAACTATAGCCCAGTGACAGAATGACCAATCAGCTTCGCAAACCTCCGTTACGCGAAGCGGAGCGCTGTTACAGATATATATCTTTTTTTGAACGTTAATTTCTCAAAATCCACTGGAGCACATATATTGAGACCTAGCAAAGGCACATCGGGCTACCAGTCCCTAATATTTTGCCAAGTTTCGTGCAAATCCATTCAGCCGTTCAATTATTATTTTTATTATTTTTTTTTGCCCCGCGGGGCCCTTTTAAAACCTCCACATCAAACCTAGGGGGTCAGCGAGGATCTACTATGCCCCCTTATAGTTATTTCCCCTTTTGTTTTGACCTCCTCTTGTCTCTCGATCCTACCGAGAGACAAGATGGCGGCCGCTACGGACTGTTTGGAATGTTGACAGACGCCGGAGAACCAATCAGCTTCGCTTCACAAAGCTCCGTTGCGCGAAAAGTCCGCGAACCAGAGCGCTGCCTGGTCCGCGCTTACAGATATATATCTTTTTTTAAACGTTAATTTCTCAAAATCCACTGGAGCACATATATTGAGACCTACAAAAGGCACATCGGGCTACCAGTCCCTACAATTTTGCCAAGTTTCGTGCAAATCCATTCAGCCGTTCGGGCTAAAAGTGAGGCCAACCGCCCTATGGAAAACTCAATGTTAAAAACACGTTTTGGGACCCCCCTTTTTTCTCGGCCCCCCCTGGACGAACCCCCCCCAAATTTTCAAGGGCTGCTCAGAAACAAAATGTGCCATTTTCCTGAAAATTTCAGCCAATTCCGTCCACAAACGCCAAAGTTATTAGACATAGAATTTTCAAAAAACCCATAGAGAAAAAATCCTAACTATATATACCTACTGGCGACCGCCAGTAGGTAATATATATATATATATATATATATATATATATATATATATATATATATATATATATATATATATATATATATTACCTACTGGCGGTCACCAGTAGGTAGTTATAGTTAGGACCAAGTTTCCATAGGAAGAACATTTTTTGTTTTGCTTATAACTTTGGCGTTGTTTTATGATTCTTCATGATATTTTCCAAACTAATTCTTTGTTCATATCAGCTCCTATGTTGAAAGTTTGGGGGTGATCTGGCAAGTGGGGCCGAGAATAAACATGGAGAAAATGTGTTTTCTCCATGTTAATTTCCATAGGAAACTTTAGAAAAGGCTACAGGTCGAATGGGTGCACGGAATTACCCCAAATTTGGCAGGGAGAATGGTCTTGGACTAGAAAGCACGCTTTTGTTAATTTGGTGTAAATCGGATCAGTCGTTTTTGAGAAATATCGAAATATACAGATATCGATACTTGGGAATTCTGCAATCTAATTGGCTAAGGCGTTATGAGCACGGGCTTGCTGCTTATTGGCTACGAGCGGTGCGAGCGGTTGCAACTAGGAAGTGTTGGCCGCCATTTTGTGATTTCATTGAAGCAAGTCAGGGGTAAAAAAGGGTGAAAAAAGTAGGAAATGGAGGGTAGGAGCAACTATAACCTCTGTGGGGTGTTTAGGGTGTGCTATAGAGGGGGTGCGAAGCGAAGTATTTACCCCTACTGGTGTGAAAGTGCTGGGGAACACTGTTCCGATTGAGTCTTAGATATCACAACTCTTTTTCTTCACACTTGTGTCTCTCTCTCCCGTCCTATCTTTTAGATACTGTTACATGGAGACTATAGCACCCACTGACATATTGATATATAACGGCCATGTTTGCCAGCAAGATGCTGCGCCTCTAGACCTCCTAGGTTCTTGTTTGTTATGGTATATGTTTTACCCGCAAATTTGCATGTTTTAATATGTTTTGCTGATGAGCATTTCAGGAGACATCTGTTGAAATTAAGCATCTGTATGGCTATAGTGGCGCTTCCAGGTTTGCTGGGGCTCTTTTTTTTTTTATTTGTTTTTATTAGATTTACATTTAAATACCTATTAATCCACATCATTACATTACATGATCAAGTCAGTGTACTCATTTCAAATTTTGACATGTGTTTTGTATAAGAGTAGTGCAATATCATCCGACAGACTGGTACATTGTGCAGACATCACTCCAAGTTCGTATAGAACAAGAATATCTATCTCAGTATTTTAGGAACGGCAGGACGTAACAACAGGAAATGCATCCAGTCCGTGATGAAATTGCAGGTTGCGGAGAAAAACAATTGAAACATTTTAAAACGTATTAATAATGTCCCTATCCCCCACCCTCAACTACCTATGCGCTCAGATTTTTAGTGTGTGTGTGTCAGCTCGGTGCATAGCCTGGCAGTCTCTAATTTGCGTCAGTAGTGTTGTGTCTGATCTCCTCCCTTACATGTTTACAGTTTAGATTTGTTGCACCCATTTACATGCAATGTTACTAAAGAGAAAGTGCATCCGCCTCAAGTCTCTTGTCCTATTAGCGTCTTCGGGGGACATTTGCCCATTATGCGAAAGTGTCATGGTTTGCGAAGTCAAGTAACAGTGTTCGCCATTCCATTGAGCTAGGTGTCTTTCTTTGTCCCCTATACTCTTCTCTTTGTAATTTATCTCCTTCCGCCTTTCCCCACCTTATTACCTTTCCATGCCAATCCACGGGGTCTGGGGGCCTAGCAGATTTCCAGCGCGCCATCTCTGCTCTCTTTGCTAGGAGAAGGGCCAGGTTAGAAAATCTTCTTCTTTTTATCTCTAGGACCCAGTTGCTACGAAGTTCAGAGTGGTTGTCCTCTTCCAAAAGAGGAAATGGTTGGTAAAAGTGCAATGTACACAAACTCCTGTGTATAAGTGGGGTTGTAGCAGTATTTGTAGTATTCAACAGGTATCTTTTGATATAATGCAAAATTTGCTACCAGAATATACACAGAAAAGTATTAAACAGAAGATTAAGTTGTTACAAGGACTAGATCCATGTAATGTAAGTAAATATACTGAGAAGTGTGGGCATTCTCTGGCTTGTCTTTCAAGAAAAATGTGTAAAAGTGTTTTTAATCACTTGAGGATGTTAGCAGTACACCTTTCACAAATGCGGAAGTTTGTAAAGAAACTGTTCTATGTAAAAAGTCCTGCATTATGTTTAAGTGAACTGAATAAATGTCTTTTACATGGTTCTTTATCAGATGTTCAAAAAAAGTGTAATGATATTGAAATGCGATATTTTGGTTCAGATGGGCAGTCCATAGAAAGTGAAAGTTTGACAATTACAGATGTTGGAGGAGATGGGGAAGTGATTAGCACTGATCAGTTTGAAGAATAAATTGAAAAGTTTAATGTAGTGTGCTCTGAAATACCAAACTATGTTTGTGTTTCTTGTCGATGTCCTCATTATTAAAGTCAAACTAGGAATGTTGATTTGTATTTGAAAAGTGAAAAGGGGAACAATGGTAAGTGGAAAGAATTTGCAACTTACTTGTTGGTGGATGGTCGATTTGAGTTAGGTAGTGATCAACGTATATGTAAAAATTGTTACAACTAATTAGAAGAGAACAAAATGCCTGCCAGAGCAGTACATAATAACTTAGAATTAGTAGCTATTCCGGAGGAACTGGCAGAATTGAATACATATGAGTCTGTTCTAATTTTATCTGTTCATCCTTTTCAAACTATAATTCGGATGGAGCCTAAAACAGGTAAACTGCCACCAACAGACTTGCAAAGAGGGCTGAAAGGAAGAGTGGTGTACTTACCTTTGGATTTTAAGAAAAATATTGAAAATAATGCTGGAGAGAAAGAAGAAAATGAGGCAGTAGTCATTCTAGTAAATGGAGTACCAACAAAGAGTTGGAAAATATGGCAAGAATTTGTGGATGTTAATAAAGTTCAAAAGGCTACGTTATATCTTATAGAGAACAATATTTATTACAAAACTGTAAATGTGGATGAACAGGTAATAAGTTTAGAAGATGAATTTGAAATTTCAAGTGGTCAAATAGAGAAAGTGGACAAGTCAAGGACTGAAGTGATTTATGAACAATACACAATATGTCCTTTGCATTCAAAAGAAGTAATAGGAAGCAGCATTGAGTTATTTCAAATGAAAAAAACACTCCAATAAGGGTATGGGAGAAACGCTTGGAAGGTTGTTGTTTTCCACAGCTGTCCTACTGGAGAAGGTGGATGGTATGATGATCGACCTGTACGGATTCCATCGTCAGAATGTCAGTCAACAAGATTATATTCTGAAGATCCTAGATTTCGACAGTGCATTCCATACATATTTCACCTTTTGTTTGAAAGTGATCTGTCTTCTGTGTCGTATGCAGTGAACCACATACTTAAAACTGGAGTTCATCAATCACTTCTTTCTGCAAAAGAATTTGTGGAGAAAGTTCAAGAAACAGATCAAAATTTAGAAGCACAGTTAATCAATGTGATGGCATGGCAACGTGGAACAAATGAGTATTGGTATCGTCGTCATGGAAACTCAAGTGTATGTTACGGTACCTAGGTATGTATGGGAAGATTTGCTTGAGTTTCTCAGAGAAGCGAATTCCAATATAAAAAATGTTGAAATAAATACTCCAGGTGAACTGTGTCCATTGGATCCTGTGAACGTGTGCAGATATTTTAATCATAGGTTTCAAGCTATGATGTCTTGTATCTGAAATAAAAAGAGAAAGGAGTATCAAGCAAAAGGTGTACCTCATATACATATGCTACTATGGATCAAGGATGCACGAAAATTTAGAAATTATTCTGATGAAACAGTATTGTCTTTCATCGAACAGTATGTAAAATGTGAGATAACAAGAGGAGAAGGAGACAGAAGCTTGAGACAGCAAGTTTTATGTTTCCAAAGTCACCGTAGTGGAAAATATTGCAAAATAAAATACAAGTCTAAAGGAAAATTTTACACCAAGGGGTTGATTCGGATTGGGGATAAAAAACCGTTGTCCGATTTGTATTCGTAGCCGTCTCCGTACGAATTAAAAAAGTCCGTCCGAATTGCGTAGTACGATCCGAATTCCAAAAATACGTCTGAATATCAGCGAACTGTACGAACCACAATCGAAGACCCGTACGAAATGTCGTCGGAACTCCAACCGTACGATTTGTAAACATGCCGTACGAACTAACAAGTACGATCCAGACCAGGGACCAAGTACGCGATTTGTACGGGCAAACGTAGTCCCGTATGAAGCATGATTCGTACGGAAAACATCGCTTATGAGCAAGCCGCACCAACAAATACGACTCGCACACCCCACAATCAAGCGTACATGCACCCCGGGTATTACCTTTCCATGCCAATCCACGGGGTCTGGGGGCCTAGCAGATTTCCAGCGCACCGTCTCTGCTCTCTTTGCTAGGAGAAGGGCCAGGTTAGCAAATCTTCTTCTTTTTATCTCTAGGACCCAGTCCCAATATACAGTACTCTAGCGAGCTCTACGGTCGTGCAGGGATAACCGCACTTAAGGTCGCACGAACCAATTCCCAGTAATGACCTAATTTGGGGCAGGACCATATCATGTGCAGCAGGTCGGCTCATGACTGCTGGGGCTCCTTCTTTTATTGCGTAAAGTTAAGCAAGGGCGGGTGTGGAGGTGGTGTAGTGGTACTGCAACTATTTATAAACTGTCTTATGGTATGGTGTATGTTTTAGTTGCAAAATTGCAGATTTTAATACCTTTTGATGATGAGCGTTCCGGCAGACACCTGTTGGCATTAAGTCTATGTATGGCTGTAGTGCTGCTAAAGGGAGTGCAGGGGCGCATTGTTTAATTTTGTAAAGTTAAGGAAGGGCAGGGGCGGGGGTGGGGAGGTGGGTATTTTGCTGATTATATAATGGACATTTGTAACGTGCACACGTGAAGCTAGTGAAGGTGAAGTAGTGCCATTGGGTCCATTTTAAACCACTCTATATGTACTCTAAAAGGGACAGGGCAAGCTTCTGAAAGGGGTTGTGGGCTATCTTAGTAAGGGTGCGGTCTAAATCAAGATAACTAGCATTGTGTGCTTAAGAAAATCCCCTCCAAATATCCTACCTTTGGAAAACGCACTCTTTAAAGGATTTCCCTTTCTCCTACAATGTGGCTCACCTAGCATGATGTCTCTACTTCTCAGTAGTGACCAAGATGAGCATGCGCACATGGTTGTGAATGCTCTCACTGCAGTCCAATAAAAAAAAACTGACTACCTTGGCGAGTGCTGAAAAAAGAGCCCGATAGAGACTGTTTCGAAGACCCCTGAAAATAACTGCCGGTGCTGAGACCTGGCCCACTTAAAGCCCTGCATCCATCCATCCTAAGCACTGGGCCATCCAACCATCTTTCAATTCATCCATACATTCCTCCTTACATACATTTGTCCCAGAACCAATCCTAAGCATCCATCAGCCCACCCGTCTTTCCTAAGTACTGATTCATGCATCCATTCATCCTTTTATACATCCATACATCCTTTTATCCATCCATACATCCATCCATCTAGGTATCCCTTCATCCATCTGGCCATCCATCCACTCGCCCTTTATTCAACTATCCATCCTTATTTCCGTGCACCCTCCGCCCCAATCCTAAATACAGCGTATTATACTCATCCACCCAGTTTCTTAAGGGACCGAAAAGGCTGGCGATAAGCATTGACAGGGAGATGTTTCTGATAAAAAACAAGAAAGCTTTCAGTTGCTCTTTGTGGACCATAGTTCACCTTTTTTGTTAGTGTGTTAAACAAAGCTTGATCCAGCAAAATAAATGTAAAGCAGTTTTTCAGTGTACGACGTTAATTTAGAAACATAACGTTTTGTCCATTTCTATTTAGGAACACTGCTTTGAACTGGCCGTGACTGAGAGATACTGCATACCTGTAGTTCTTATATTTGAGAGAGTATACCAGACAGCTAATTTGGGGTGGTGAGAACCTGCATTTCTATATTTCCAAGTGAAGCACAGTATAGGGATATAAAGGTAATTCCAAAGCTACTATCTTCATATTAAATAAGGGGTGTGAGAACTAAGTCAGCCAGGCAGGTGTGTTTTTGTAGCACTAAAACAAGACACTGTGAAAGGTTAGAACAGGGTCATTCTGGAGTTGGCTGCCTGTGGTCCTCTCCAGAGGCGCAACCAGAGCGAAATTTCGGGGGAGGCTAATTCTTCCAATAATAGGCAGAGTGGGGATGTGGGGACTCTAAAATGGATGAAAAAGAACATAGCCTTAACTACAAGCAAATGGTCTTTTGAAGACCTGTGAAGTACTCGGGTGCGGCTCTGTGTGTGCGCCCGGGAAGCTGTCTCAGAGAGTGCGGATCAATGGGTGTTGCGCACATGGTGGTCTCTCTGCTAATCACCCACGAATATGTTGCTCCTGCGCTGCATAAAGAGAAGGGAAATCCTGAGCTTCTTTAAAGGATTTCCTTTCTCCTATAATGCTACTCACCTGGCATGATGTCTCCATTTCTCAGTAGTCAGCAATGTGCATGCTCCCACAGTCTCAGTGCAGTGCAATAAAAAAAAAACAACGGACTACCTTTGCGAGGTTTGAAAATAGAGCCCCATAGAGACCCATTTTGAGGTCCCCAAAATAAACTGCCATTGCTCAGACCCCGCCCCACTTAAAGCCCTGTGTGCAGTGTTATGTTTGCAAAGTTGAAGATAAAATTGTTAGGCTAATAATGAATGGTCATTTCTGTGTGTGCCGTTTGGTTGATAATAGCATTCTAAGTACATAGATTACAATTTTTGAAAACATTATCGATAAAGTTGTCTGTGGTGGGTTGCAGAGGGAGTGCTGTGGGGTAATAGGGTTCTGCGGAGAGGGGAAAAGTACAAGGTAGTGCAGTTACATACAAATTGTAAAGGTGTATTTAAATAATTAAATAAATACTTGCTGTATGTTCTGTGGCACTACTCGTCATACTACTGCTCCTCTGCCGTGCTCCATCACGTTGCAGCAGTGCCTCTGTAAGCCATCAGTAGAACCTATATAAGTGTATGTTATTATTTTAACTTATTAAAAAGATGTAAAAAATAATTGAATCTATTTTTTGTCACTCAGGAAATTATTTATTTTGGATTAAAATTTGAAAATGCCTAGAAGAACTGAAAAAAGGAAAAAGAAAAATATATATATATTTGACCAAAAGGAAAGATTTGCAATTAGAAACAAATTAGAGTAGTACACAAACAGTGTCTTGTAGTAAAAATACTAGACAATTTTTGAAAAAATATTACAAACATTTAATGAAAAGAAAACATCACACAAAGCAAAAAGAAGAATTTTTCAAGTAAGTAGAAGCAGACTTCAATTTCAAATACCAGGAAAAAGAAACATGAATAAGAAACTGTTACTCAGAGACGAAAGCAATTTCAAGAAATTCGTCAGAGACTTTTTCGATCTAGAGTGGTTCTGAATTTAATGAAAACATGCTGCAAATATAAAAAGTGCTGCAATTCAAAGAGAAGCAGCGTATTGAAAGTATAGTGGATAGTGCTTTCAATTTAAAACAGAACTTATTCATTCTAATTTTGAAGAGAATCAAAGTGTTGGATAAAATAGTCAAAGTGTTGAAAGACAAAAAGTAGAAGAATAATACTTGTGAACAGAACCACCTTTTGCAAAGACTTTAATGGACATTGGAAACATACTTCTACTAGTGAACCTTTTTTTAATGAGGAAAATTACTTCCAGGAAAATAGTTTACCATTTGCAGTTGATACTGGAGGTCGTCGCTACGAAGTTCAGGATGGTTGTCCTCTTCCAAAAGAGGAAATGGTTGGTAAAAGTGCAATGTACACAAACTCCTGTGTATAAGTAGGGTTGTAGCAGTATTTGTAGTATTCAACAGGTATCTTTTGATGTAATGCAAAATTTGCTACCAGAATATACACAGAAAAGTATTAAACAGAAGATTAAGTTGTTACAAGGACTAGATCCATGTAATGTAAGTAAATATACTGAGAAGTGTGGGCCATCTCTGGCTTGTCTTTCAAGAAAAATGTGTAAAAGTGTTTTTAATCACTTGAGGATGTTAGCAGTACACCTTTCACAAATGCGGAAGTTTGTAAGGAAACTGTTCTATGTAAAAAGTCCTGCATTATGTTTAAGTGAACTGAATAAATGTCTTTTACATGGTTCTTTATCAGATGTTCAAAAAAAGTGTGATGATATTGAAATGCGATATTTTGGTTCAGATGGGCAGTCCATAGAAAGTGAAAGTTTGACAATTACAGATATTGGAGGAGATGGGGAAGTGATTAGCACTGATCAGTTTGAAGAATAAATTGAAAAGTTTAATGTAGTGTGCTCTGAAATACCAAACTATGTTTGTGTTTCTTGTCGATGTACTCATTATTAAAGTCAAACTAGGAATGTTGATTTGTATTTGAAAAGTGAAAAGGGGAACAATGGTAAGTGGAAAGAATTTGCAACTTACTTGTTGGTGGAAGGTCGATTTTAGTTAGGTAGTGATCAACGTATATGTAAAAATTGTTACAACTAATTAGAAGAGAACAAAATGCCTGCCAGAGCAGTACATAATAACTTAGAATTAGTAGCTATTCCGGAGGAACTGGCAGAATTGAATACATATGAGTCTGTTCTAATTCAATCTGTTCATCCTTTTCAAACTATAATTCGGATGGAGCCTAAAACAGGTAATCTGCCACCAACAGACTTGCAAAGAGGGCTGAAAGGAAGAGTGGTGTACTTACCTTTGGATTTTAAGAAAAATATTGAAACTATTGCTGGAGAGAAAGAAGAAAATGAGGCAGCAGTCATTCTAGTAAATGGAGAACCAACAAAGAGTTGGGAAATATGGCAAGAATTTGTGGATGTTAATAACGTTGAAAAGGCTACCTTATATCTTATAGAGAACAATATTTATTACAAAACTGTAAATGTGGATGAACAGGTAATAAGTTTAGAAGACGAATTTGAAATTTCAAGTGGTCAAATAGAGAAAGTGGACAAGTCAAGGACTGAAGTGATTTATGAACAATACACAATATGTCCTTTGCATTCAAAAGAAGTAATAGGAAGCAGCATTGAGTTATTTCAAATGAAAAAAACACTCCAATAAGTGTATGGGAGAAAAGCTTGGAAGGTTGTTGTTTTCCACAACTGTCCTACTGGAGAAGGTGGATGGTATGATGATCGACCTGTACGGATTCCATCGTCAGAATGTCAGTCAACAAGATTATATTCTGAAGATCCTAGATTTCGACAGTGCATTCCATACATATTTCACCTTTTGTTTGAAAGTGATCTGTCTTCTGTGTCGTATGCAGTGAACCACATACTTAAAACTGGAGTTCATCAATCACTTCTTTCTGCAAAAGAATTTGTGGAGAAAGTTCAAGAAACAGATACAAATTTAGAAGCACAGTTAATCAATGTGATGGCATGGCAACGTGGAACAAATGAGTATTGGTATCGTCGTCATGGAAACTAAAGTGTATGTTACGGTACCTAGGTACACCAACATGGTTTGTCAGACTTAGCTGTGCAGAGTATGTATGGGAAGATTTGCTTGAGCTTCTCAGAGAAGCGAATTCCAATATAAAAAATGTTGAAATAAATACTCCAGGTGAACTGTGTCCATTGGATCCTGTGAACGTGTGCATATATTTTAATCATAGGTTTCAAGCTATGATGTCTTGTATCTGAAATAAAAAGAGAAAGGAGTATCAAGCAAAAGGTGTACCTCATATACATATGCTACTATGGATCAAGGATGCACGAAAATTTAGAAATTATTCAGATGAAACAGTATTGTCTTTCATCGAACAGTATGTAAAATGTGAGATAACAAGAGGAGAAGGAGACAGAAGCTTGAGACAGCAAGTTTTATGTTTCCAAAGTCACCGTAGTGGAAAATATTGCAAAAGAAAATACAAGTCTAAAGGAAAATTTTACACCAAGGGGTTGATTCGGATTGGGGATAAAAAACCGTTGTCCGATTTGTATTCGTAGCTGTCTCCGTACGAATGAAAAAAGTCCGTCCGAATTGCGTAGTACGATCTGAATTCCAAAAATACGTCTGAATATCAGCGAACTGTACGAACCACAATCGAAGACCCGTACGAAATGTCGTCGGAACTCCAACCGTACGATTTGTAAACATGCCGTACGAACTAACAAGTACGATCCAGACCAGGGACCAAGTACGCGATTTGTACGGGCAAACGTAGTCCCGTATGAAGCATGATTCGTACGGAAAACATCGCTTATGAGCAAGCCGCACCAACAAATACGACTCGCACACCCCACAATCAAGCGTACATGCACCCCGGGCCCGAAAAACGACCGTAACTGCCAGCCGCACCAACAAATACGACTCGCACACCCCTCAATCAACCGTACACACACCCCGGGCCCGAAAAACGACCGTAACTGCCAGCCGCACCAACAAATACGACTCGCACACCCCTCAATCAAGCGTACACGCACCCCGGGCCCGAAAAATAACCGTGACTGCAAGCCGCACCAACAAATACAAACCACAAAAAATGTCCCGTATGAGCCAGCAACAACAATAACAACGAACCGCACAACCCCCACTCATAAAGTGCACACAAACCCCAAATCCAGCACAAGGAGGGTGCAAATGATTCGCACAACCCCACAAAACAAGTCTACTGTGATTACACCATAGAAAAACAATGTCCTGGCCACATCCAAACAGGCATACAGAGGATCCAAGTGACAACCACCCCTTATAACACACCCAGAAAAAATTCTAAGTAAGCCACACTCACAAATGGACCAATAAAAGGGCCCACACATACAACCCATCATCCTTTGCAACATACCTATTTGCGCAAAGAAACTGACAGCACACCAACAACTGCAGCCATACACCTTCATACATACACCCTATCTCATTCACACACACCACCCCCTTCACAATCAGACCCACACACCCTCATCCATATACACCATCACCCCCCCCAATCACATACACCCACACCATGACCACACCAAAGAATCCAAAGTTCACTAACCCGGAGATGGAGATCCTTACAGATGAAGTCATCAGAGTTTTTCCACAGCTGTTTGGTGCATTGGTCAGACAGACCAGCATAGCTGAAAAGACATGCCTGTGGGAGAGGATTGTCGAGAAGGTCAATGCTGTTGCACCCATCACACGCAACAGGGCGGTTTGCCAGAACAGGTGGTACGATCTGCGGAGGATGGTCAAGCGCAAGATGGATGAGGACTACGCCAACGCTCATCACACTGGAGGTGGCCCTCCCCGCAGACCTGCACAATACCATCCCTGGGAGGAGAAATTCATGGCCCTGCTACCACTGGTGGGAGTTCACGGAATCGAAGGAGCCGTTGAGCCTGGTGAGTATACAAACAACTCATGTAACATGGGATCACTAACAGCAGTGCCTAACAGTATGGGGGTTGTGGCCATGACTCCTAGCAGTGCCTAACAGTATGGGGTGTGTGGCCATGACTCCCAGCAGTGCCTAACAGTATGGGGGTGTAAGGCCATGACTCCCAGCAGTGCCGAACAGTATGAGGGGTGTGGGGGTGTGTGGCCATGACTCCCAGCAGTGCCTAACAGTATGGGGGGGTGGGGGTGTGTGGCCATGACTCCCAGCAGTGCCTAACAGTATGGGGATGTGTGGCCATGACTCCCAGCAGTGCCGAACAGTATGGGGCGTGTGGGGGTGTGTGGCTATGACTCCCAGCAGTGCCTAACAGTATGGGGATGTGGCCATGACTCCCAGCAGTGCCGAACAGTATGGGGGGTGCAAGGGGAGTGGCAGAAGGCTGCAAGGGGGAGGGTGAGAGGGTGCAAGGTGTAGAGTAGGAGGCTGCACTCAACCCATATGGCCCAGGTGCACACCCATGCACCATGCTCAATGCACAGGGAGTGTGAAAGTACTGACCAGATAGCTGACACTTGGCCCTGGTGTAGGCAGCACTAGGACCTCCTGTGACCAGTGCAAACACTAACACCAGGACAAGGTCAGATATCCTGCACAGGAACTCACAACCACTATCATGGCAGCATGCTTCATGGGGGGACAGACACACCAGGAGGGACGCCCACTTGCCAATAGCACTCAAACTACTAGCATGGCCTGTCACACACACCTCTTACAGAAACTGAGCCTGTGGGGACAGACAATGGAGTGCACCACTGTCACAATCGTCAAGTAACACAACCTCAAAAATACTGATCTGATGACGTATCCAAACAAATAAAGCACAGTGCTGAATCACAAGTCCATTGTGCCTCTCACACAATGCTGTTGCCTCAGCTTTGTGATGCTGTGGATGCACTCAAGTAGCACCATGAACCTGGGTATTGACAAGGTAATACATCTTTGAGAAGTGCCATGTCCTAAAGCCCTGTGCCTGAAGTGGGTGTACTGGTCCTAGGGGGTTGGCAGTGGGTGGCCGTCATGGCACAGCAACACCTCTCAGAAGTTGCTGAATGAAATCAGCAAAATTCCACTCAGTCACCATCATAAACATGCTGCATTAAAACCCTGTGCATGCTTGAACCAGGCATAATTATTGACACTGCATTGTGTAGATTGGGCCACACAGAGCACGGCTGGATCTGTGCGGTGCTGGCGACACAAGCCACAGCAATGGCTGTGACAGTCATCGTAAACAGTACCCAACATGTCAAGAACCCGTGAGTACATGTCAATCTCCGCCCACAACATACCCATACACAAGTGAACAATTTCAACAATCCAAAGCAGGGGGAACATTGCTAACGACAATGGATATTGAATTTGGATGTTGCATGATAGTGCATTAACAGTGTTTGTCTCTCACACCCACAGGGGAACGTGTGGAAACTACCCCCAACCAGGGGGGAGATAGATCCCAGTCCCAAGCTCAGCACGGCACTGACCCCACCGTCAGCGAGGCCTCTCAACAAACTGCGAATGACCCCAACCAACCAGGCCCCTCTGGATCCCAAACCACTGCAGCAGCTGGAATAGATACATCTGTGCCAACCACCACACCCATTCCCACCACATCCCAGCAGACAGCTCAGAGCCCTGCCCATAATCCACAACAGAGCCAGTCTGACAATGAGGGACATGGTTCGCCGGGCGCTGCCAGCACTCATGGGTCCCTTCGACATGATGTGCCCACAAACGTATGCCCGGCTCCTGTGGACAGGGGTGGTAGGAGTGGCGCAAGGCGGAGGCGAGAACCTGACCAGCCAGCTGCAGGGCCCGGTATGGCAGAACTCAGAGAAATCATGGATGTGTACCGGCGGGACACCAGGGAATTCAGCCTGGTAGTGGAGGCCCTCAACAAAATGACAAATCAGCAGGCCCAGCTACATGCCAGTCAAGAACGACACCTGGGACGGATGGAGGCAAGACTGGATGAGCTCATGACGGTGCATAGGGAAATTAACCAATCACTCCGTCTGATCGCTGTCAACATGCAGCACCCTCCCTGTGTCACAAGGCCAGAAACATCTAGGCAAAGACCAACAGCAGGCACAGGGAGGGAGGAGGAGGAGGAATATTCAGACGGAGAATCCCATGCATCGTCAAGGCCTGCATGTGATGGTCCCCCAAGGAAGGTGGGTCATCCACGGTCCAGACGTTGAGAGGCATAGGGCCATGCACAACTCCCAGGTCACCTGGTCTGGCATCTTGCCGTTGTGGGCAACAGCATCACCCTATTGACTTTCAGACTCTCCCACATGTACTTGCTGGTCGCAGTGTGCCCAATGATGCCAAGCACTGTGGCCTGGACTCTGTTGACTCATATTGTAAGGCATCACATCTCCCACTGTGAACTTGGGATTCCCCCTTGTTGTACAGCACCTACCCAAGTTACTCGCACAAGAGGGCAAAATAAATCTAACTAGCACAATATGCATTGATGTATTTGTATGTACTCAGATTCTAATACATTTGTGAGGTGAAATGTCTTCAAATGCCACAGTCTCCTGCAAACTCTAGCCATCCACACACTGGGATCTTAGTCCGGCTGTGGACACACATAGGTCACAAGATAGCCAAAACTACATACATGGATAGCAATACTCACCCGTGATGGTTACTAACTGCAGAAGATGGTGTTTGCTTGAAATACTGCAATGACAGACAGTCATAGAAGAGTGTGTGAGGTGTCAAGAGCATGGCTAATATGTAGGTGTCCACGGAGGGAGCACCAACATCTGTGTAATGAGGTATGAGATCTAGCAGCCACATGCTGTTGTACTGTGGATATGAAGATTGATGGCCTGGCAAAGGGTGGCAAGATGGACTGTGGGCAATGGGGTGTTAGATGGTAGACGAACATATCATTTATTTTGCCTGGGTCTGTGGAGTGCCGACTGAGTGTGGCTGAGGAGTATGAAGGTGAACCTGCATTTGGATGTGGGACCATTGTAGGTATCTCAGCCGGATGGCCATGTGACAGTAGCAGGGGATGTTGAGGATGAGGTGTGTGCATGTGCATGCAACCTGGATTTCCACAAGTACTCCGGAAGTCAGGTTCTTGTTCCTGTGTAGAGGTTGTTGCTGTAGTTGGGCTGGCTGGTGTTGTGGATGGCAACCAGGCTGAATACCACCTTGCCAACAGACATCACCATAGCCATACCAGAAGGCAATGACAACTCCTGCAAACACCGCACCTACAGAGTGGTAGGAGGAATTGCCATCATCCACATTAACACTCCCAGAGTCACTACCAACACCAAGGACACCCTCCCCACCGCCTAACACATGCATTTACAGATCCACACCAACACCACCCTCAGAGGAACACTCATCTACAGACCACCTGGAGTCCTACCACTATTTATCAACTCCATCGCTCACCTCATCAGCACGCTTGCCCTCGCCTACACGGTTTACATCCTCCTTGGGGAAATTTACTTCCACCGTTCCACCGTCATAACAACAATGACGCAAACTCCACCGCCGTGATGGACAACCTTGCCAACCTTGGATTACAACAACTCGTGACAACCCACACCCAACCGCTAGGCACACACAGGACCCCATCTTCTCAGAAACTCCACACATCTCATCAAAACAACACCACCTAACACCACTGGACAGACCACAGAAGCGTCCACTTCACCTTCAGGAAACCCACCACACCCCCGGCACATAGACCATGCCACGCCGCTGCTGGTGCAAGCTTACTAAGGACTAACTGACAGCCATCTTTGCCCTGGGACCACAAGCCTACCCCACCTACCCCCACACCGCTGCTATCTGCCTCAAACAGTGGATCAACGACTGCACAGACACCTTCGCCCCACTCAAGTCCTCCGCCACCTAACACAACAACATTGCCGCATGGTTCACCAAAGACCCCAGGACCTCCAAGTGCACCTGTCGGAAGCTGTAGAGGAGCACGCACTGCAAACAATCACCAGAAAGCTACAACGCACACAAGAGTGCCACCCGCAGACACCACCAACTCATCAGAACCGACAACAGGACAGCCATCAAGGACGGCTAGACAGCAACGCACACAACAGCAAATAGCACATCAACATCGCTATTCAACTCTCAAAAGCCAAATACAGCACCAACGACATTCCACCATCACAAGACCTGTATGACTCACTGGCCAACTTCTTTCACGGTAAGATCATCGACATCCACAACAGCTTCTACTCCACTAGCCTCACATCCACAACCGAGACCACCCCCTACGACCAACACCCACTAAATTCACCTGATTGCCTGATACCACGTCAGCAATGAAGACACCATCATGAGCAAGGACTACATTCACTCTGGATCCCCATCTGACCCATGGCATATCCACATTTCCAACCAAGCCAGAAAAGCCATCTCACCCCTTCTCCGTAAAAATATCCTACATCTCCTTCGAGACAACAACCTTCACTGGGAGCTTGGAGAATGTCGTGATCACCGCCTTACTGAATAAACCTAAGGTGGACCACAATACCTCTCGAACTTCCTGCCCATCTCCCTGCTCCCCTTCCCAGAACAAGTCACGTAGAAGATTATCAACAGACAGCTGACCCGCTACGTCAAAGACAACAACATCATAGAACCAACCCAGTCTGGATTCTACATCAACCAGAGCACGGACACCGCCCTCATTGCCGCCACCAACAACATCAAACGAAAAACCACCACAGGGTCTGGGCTCCCAACGGCACAGCTTGCCACAAGCTTATAATAAACAAAATAAATGCACGTGCCGCTAACTAGTTAACCTGACATCTTTTTGGGTCACAACATACGACAGGAACGCTATGTTTGTTGGATTGAATTCCAATTATTTGATTTGTTTCTTATTTTATTAATTGCTCTTATATTTGATCATATGCTTTATCAAATTTTTTACGTAAGCTAAAAAACCTTATGTACACAACAGAAATCATTTATTTATTTATTTATTTATTGCACTTATAAAGCGCGCTATAACCTCGAGAGGCAACCTGGCGCTGGCAGTAACAAAGACGGAGAGGAAGGGCAGTTGGAGGCGGCTGATGGTTTGAAAAAAAAGCCAAAAATGAATAAGTGATAGGAATTAGTAAATCATATACTTTTGTTAAAAACACAAAAAAACAGTGATTGGCTTTTGTTGTGAATACTTTGATTCCAGCACGTATTTAACTATTGATGTATCTTTGTTTTGTCTGTTTTGGTGAAAATTTTCGTATTGGTATGATTGAGGGATGACTGATGTTTGAATGAAGAAATGTTAGGAATGTATCATTGTAAATAGGAGGATTTATTGAAAATAAGAATGTGATTTCTGTTGTGTACATAAGGTTTTTTAGCTTACGTAAAAAATTTGATAAAGCATATTATCAAATATAAGAGCAATTAATAAAATAAGAAACAATTCAAATAATTGGAATTCAATCCAACAAACATAGCGTTCCTGTCGTATGTTGTGACCCAAAAAGATGTCAGGTAAACTAGTTAGCGGCACGTGCATTTATTTTGTTTATTACCAACAACATCAGCATCCTCATGGACAAAGGATAAACAGACGCCCACATCCATCTGGACCTATCAGCAGACTTCCACACGGTCTCCCACGGCACCCTAACAGTACGCATCCATGACGCAGGAATCAAAGAGAGTGCCCTGGTCTGGACCACATCCTTTGCCACCGGCGGAACCCAGAGCATCTGCCTCCCACAGTACTGTTCCAAGACCATGGACACCATCCGCAGCGTCCCACAGGGATCATCCCACAGCCCAACAGTCTTAAATATCCAACTCACCCATGTGACACAACAACAGAGCCTCAATATCATCTCCTACACCAATTACACCCAGCTGATCATATCAACCTCCACAGAGGAATTAAGACTGTTGCAAAATGGAGTAAGGACAGCAGGCTGATGCAAAATCCTGACAAATCGGAGGTACACATCCTCGGCCCCACCAGCTCAGCCTGTGACGACTCCTGGTGGCCAACATCGCTAGGAACAGCACCATAACCCACCAAACACGCACACAACCTGGGGGGCATCCTGGACTCCTCACTCCCCATGAACAAGCAGGACAACGCCATCTCTGCTTTCTGCTTCAACACCCTCTGAATGCCCCACAGGATCTTATAATGGATCACCTCGAATACACAAAAAACAGTCACCCTGCCCCTCTCCACCAGCTGACTTGAGGAAGAGAACACCATTGACGCAGCTACAACAACCAAACTCCTGAGCCTGCTGCAATGCATCTAGAACACCTCGGCACGTCTTATCCTTGTTTGCGACAACCCAGCCACATCACACGACACCCGAGAGGCCTGCACTCGCTCCTTGTCAACAACAGCATCAGCTTCAAACTCCACATCCACGCACACAAAGCTCTACACCACGCAGGACTAGCAAACCACAACCACAGACTCAGCTTCTACATACCCACCCGCAGCCTCTGCTCTACCAACCATGCTCTCGCCACTGTCCCTCACATCCAGAAAAACACAGTGACAGATCATTCTCCTACCTCGACTCAAAGACCTGGAACACCCTCCTTACAAGTCAACAACAGACCCAGGACCTGCTGCCCTTCACAATACTTCTCAAGGCCAGGGTGTTTTGATCAGTAGCAGCCCCCCCAGCGCATTGAGACCGTCACGGGTAGGTAGTACGTTTAACTAATGAATCGATTGATTGATAGATGGCTTAGCCAAAGTTTGTGTGTAGGATAGGAGAGCTGTAGATGATAGTTACAATGAGTCTGGTCAGGATGCTGGTGTGAAACTGGCTGTGCAGATGTTTGACAATGCAGAGTGTGTCCATGGTGTTGGATGTGACTCTGAGGGTGTACCCCGTTAAGTCTGACCAATCATAATCCTGGATTGGGTGTGTGATCCCTGTGGGATTTTGACAATCCGTCTGTGATGGCTAGGCAGAAGTAGTGTTCTGAGGTTGCGTACTACCACGTTACAGCATTGGAGGCGATGTGTGGTGGTGTTGTGTCAACGAGGTAATACACTACAATGTGGTGCTGCTGGAAGTAGTGTGTGTGCAGTACGAGCCACATGACCTGGTTGTACGTACACGCACTGTTAAGTGTGGCTGTGTCTTGTTGTCAGTATGAGTTGCACACACAGCCTGAGAGGCTGTCATGGGTGTGTTTGTGGTAGCATGTTACCAGGTGGATGATTGTCTGGTGTTCACTGTGTGGAGGTTGGCTGGGGCATGAGTCTGTTGTGCCACATGTGTCATTCAATCAAAAGGAGGCCAAGGGGGAACAAAGGGAAATTGCCGCCCCCCATTCAGACACTGTTCAAGAACAAAAAGGCCTAACCCACCTCACACCAAATTCCTTACGACCAATGGCAGAGTTACATGGCCAATTTATACTACTGCCTCAGATGTGTACCTTGACACTAATCCATAGGGTCATGGTGTGTTTCACGTTTACATAAAAATTACACCAAGGTCTAATCCCACTCTAAAAATTGAAAATAAAGTGAGCAAAGAGAGAGTGCCTCACAGTAGCAACACCCGAGGGGGTTCCTGACAGACAATTGCCAGTTTACCCACTTCTCATCATCTGCCACTCTCTCTTCGTGTGAAAAGGAAAATACAAATAGTGATTCCCTAACTAATATAAATATGGTGCCCAAATAAACAACCACTATGTTCCCTCATATCAATTAAGGTGAAACTAAAGTGTGTGTGCACCTGGAACCCCTATGATAGCCAAAGACAATAGGCCACCACTATTAAAAAGGGGAGGGACTTGCTAGCTAAACGACTTTCTTCTGATGCTGTCACATGTGTCATCAAATGAGCTGAGTGTCTTGCAGTGTGCATGTTGCAGGTGCTGACGGCCCTGCCTTTTTTCATGGCGGTTGTGCAACAGTGGCACAGACAAGATGTTGCATGCTTCAATAATGGATGGATGGAGGAGTATCTCATAGGTGTGTGTGTGGCTGGATTGGGCCACGCCGTGCAGCGTTGTGGCTGGGGATGCTGCAGCCGGGAGGTGTGAACACATGACGGCAGAAGGGGCGATAGAACATGCTAAAAAGGCACACAACCCAAGGATTCTTGCTAGGCAATAAGTGACCTGTGTATGTGAGCCTGGAGTGGCTGGTTACACATGGGTCACTGCCTGAAACTGTGTGAACATTCACCAAACATCACGGCCCCAGGACGAGTCACTATAATGCCAAGCGGGGCACAGGACACACTGCGTCAGCAGCTGTAGCCTGCACGGTGTGTGAAGCAAGCAACAGAACACATACACAACCATGTACATCATGCACAATATGGTCCATTAGTCATTACCAACAGCATGCTTGTTGTCACTGTACACATAACCACATCTGAACAATCATTGTAAACAATGCCATATAGAACGCATGCAGACTGGAAAGATAACGGCGGTGACAGCAATGAGGCACAATGTACTGTGTGAAACGCAGTTCCGACACAATAGGATGAAGTTAGTTGCAAGACCATGCTACATCAGCCAATTTACTTGCCCAGTGGCATTGCTCTGACGACAATAACAATCATGCAATGATGTTACCTGTAATGCTGGTGATACACTTTCCACACAACTGCCAGGGACTGTCCGTACCTGTGATCATCAGAGTGGTGTGATGCTGGAAGGGTTCCATCTCCCAATATCCGCTTGGTCTGACTACTTATGACAGACACATTAGGGCGATCAGGCGAGGGAAGGTGAGGATGGGAAATGCAGGGAGGGAGCTCTGAAACAAAGCAAACCAAGCATAAGGATTCCATACTTTTTGTTACAGATTCACAGATTACCTTGGCACCTAGACTGTACCACTCACACCTGTGTAGTGTAACCACTGCCATTGTGTCCTATTACTTATCACAGATCTTGCAATGAGACAAGATCAGATCCTTCAACACGGACACATGAGAGTTAGTAGAGGTTGTCACCAAAATGGAGCATGTATGACGCTCACTAGGCTGCTACAATGCAATTAGATCCATGCAGTCATGAACGACATCACAGTGTATGATTGATGCTCGTTATCTCAGTAATTGTGACGTATAGCAGTGCAAATGACACAAAGCCAACAATCCGTAGTCAGCCCTGTGAATCAGTAAGGGTCAGGAAGGGAAAGTAGACATCACCCGCAAGAGCCGTAAGCAGCTCCTCAAATGAGGAAGGAAATAACCTAAACACCAGGAAGCCCCATAGGGGCCAGTCATTACCTCTTGCAACTGTGCCTTACTATGCTAGACAGGACAAGCATGTGTAACTAAACTCAACAGCGAGTAAATAGGAACAATGCAAAAAGATACAACCCTACCGTGACCAGGATATGCTGCATGGCAGAAGAGATTTCGGGCAATTACCTCACCGGACTGGTGCCACGTAAGTGTGAACATTTGCTACAGCCCAATGTTGTGATGTAATCAGCGCAACATACCTGGCATCATGAGAATGGAAAGTTAACATCAACTTAGTGAGAAGGCTATCGAAGCAGTATTCTCCACCGGCACTGAGGTAACGACAAGACAGTGTCATGACATACTGCCACAAGGGGCAATGCATCCATGCAAACAGACTCACAGGACATTTGACAGAAGATGTGGGACATACACTGGCCCACACCAGCACAACATGGTTTAGAGGAAATCAAACTGTACTGGCCCACAAGGTTGAGTGGATGATTCAGACACATCCTGCTGCACACAGTGAGGCTGCAATTCTCCACAGAGCCTGTGTTTATATCACACACAATGGCAACCCGTGCCATCCGCAATGTGTCAGGGATAATGTTAACACACATTGATGCATTCACCAAAGTGAAAACTCTACTACAGATGACTATCAAGAAAGGTGACTGTCTTGTCATGGGAATGGCGCAAAATGAAAGTTGATACATGGTAATGTGACATGTATGTATGGGCCTACAACATGCACATGAACAGTTTCTACACAATCAAAAACCATACCAACAATAAACTGCCTGTTTGGAATCCTTACCCAAACTGACATTTCCACATGTCTGTGCAGGGTATGCAGATTCATCCGACGTTGCTATCATCAAGAGGAATTGCAGGAGGACCAAGATGACACAAACAGACAACAGGCAGGGTGACCTGGAAAGGACAGTCACACAAGGGGTCACGTACTGGATATATTCATTCAGACATGGTCATGTACAATACACTAACAATATAGTACACTTGTACATTCAAAGTTTAATCATTGCGCTCTTGTGTGTGGCATGACATTGTCACTTGTGTGACACTGTACCACAAACATCAAAGTGACATTGTATACAGTCTGCTGGACACACAGTATGCTACACATGTCACTCTATGGTAGTAGCTTGCACACTATTTTACAGGTACTCACCGTCATGAGAAGAAGTTGCGTAAGAGCTGACTCCGGATATCATCCTCCTCCTCCTCATTGTTAGCATCCTGGCCAAGGCCTTTGTCCTCAACGGGTGGATGGTCCTCATCATCAGGATCCAGTATGAGTGGCACGTCCCCCTCCAATGCCATGTTGTGCAGCCTGCAGCACACGGTGAAGATGTCACACACCTTGAGCGGGGAGTATGGTAGGGATCCACCTGTCTTGTCGAAACACCTGAACCGGCTCTTCAGGAGTCCAAACGTACGCTCGATCACACGCCTGGTCTGGCCGTGTGTATTATTGTAACTCTGGTCTGCAGCAGTTCTGGGGTTGCGTAGTGGAGTCATGAACCACGGCATGTTCGGATATCCGGCGTCTCCTACAACAATACATCATGTCAATGAGTGTGCAATGAGAAGCCATGAGAGAGCTAAATTACATTGAGACATACATGAGAAACAGTGTTTACCCACCAACAAGACATGCCGGATGGTTGCGCAGCTGCAGCATCATCTGTGGTACCCTGCTCCACCTCATGATGAATGCATCGTGGCATGATCCTGGAAAACGTGCACAAACATGGGAAATCATCATGTTAGCAAGACACACCACCAGGGCATTTATGGAGTGGTAATGTTTCCTGTTGCGGAAGGCCTGCTCCTGAGCCTGTAGTGGCACCAGTCCAACATGTGTCCCATCAATGGACCCAATTACATGTGGCGTGTGTCCCAGGGCATAGAATGCACCCTTGACATTGTTCAAACTCTTGTGGAGGAGGGAACTTAATGAATTCATCAATGTGCTGCAACATAGCAGCTAAGACATCACGTAGGACACGGCTGAACATGGTCTGGGACATCCCCCCCACATCACCTATGGTGAATTGGAACGTACATGTGGCAAAGAAATGTAGGGCTGCCATCACCTTTACCTTGGGTGTCAGCGCAGTTGGATACCTGTGTCGCGGTTGTAGATGTGGTTCCAGCCTGTCCGTCAAATTCTGAATCAACTCTTGAGGGAATCTGAAGCGGCGGATGCAATCACGTTCCCTCATGGCATCCAAGTCAGGCAGCGGCCTTGGCAGAGGGGGTGCCCTGCACGACATGTTTGGGTAAAAAGGTGTACAACTATCAGCAAACAAAAATTACAATGTACATAGCACAATCAACACTGCTTAAACACATGAAATCACTTCTGAATCTGCCGTGGGCTATACATCATGGACACTTATGCCAGCTAGTTGGCACTCCTACAACAAAATTGATTCCCCTGTTGGCTGTGAAATGCACACAAATGATCATCTGGGCATGTCTGAGTTAGCGGACCAATGTATTGCGTCAGTGATACACGTCACGTGACCTGCATGAGAAGGTGGTCAACACATTCAGACAGATGACTGCAAGGAACACACCCACGTCACATGTGCTATATATTTTACATTTCAGTGATATTGTGCCTGAGTTGTGCATTTTACAAAACTACACCACAGCCATCCTCTGAATGCAGATCTGTATGTCTGTGGCCAAATGCTCTATGATGCCGTCACACACATGAGCTGTTGAAATGCCCCTATGGCTTGGTGTGCGTACATGTGAGACACTTGCAATCACGACACAGACCCATCATAGATGCACCTAAAGAGGATTATGTTTACCCGATACAAACAGCATGTCCAATATATTACATGGCACACACATTACATTGTCACACAGGGTCATGCAGAGTGTCAATTGGTATAGTGAGACAGTGCCCCTGTCCCTGGCATCATGTGACAGATGCCCGTAATGAAGAGTGTGCCATCACAGTGTTCATGTGAATAACAACATGTTCATGATGTTACTCATGTGACAAATGTCAAGGTAATGTGAACCACATAGTGGCCCATCACAAATGTCATGTCTCCACAGCCCATCACACATCAACTGTGCCATTAAATCACATGCCCTCTGCTATATAACTGTGTGCCACACCTGGGGCCTGGTTCGTGCGTTTGTACGGCTCGTCTCACTATTGCATTGTAGCCATACGCGTGTGGAGCTACCCCACTGGTGCGTGCGTTTGTACGACTCGTCTCACTGTTGCATTGTAGCCACACGCGTGTGGAGCGTACCCCACTGGTGCGTGCGTGTGTACGGCTCATCTCACTATTGCATTGTACCCATACGCGTGTGGAGCATACCCCACTGGTGCGTGCGTGTGTACGGCTCATCTCACTGTTGCATTGTAGCCATAGGCGTGCGGAGCATACCCCACTGGTGCGTGCGTGTGTACGGCTCGTCTCACTATATCATTGTAGCCATACGTGTGTGGAGCGTACCCCACTGGTGCGTGCGTGTGTACGGCTCGTCTCACTGTTGCATTGTAGCCATACGCGTGTGGAGCATACACCACTGGTGCGTGCGTGTGTACTGCTCGTCACACTATTGCATTGTAGCCATTCGTGTGTGGAGCGTACCCCACTGGTGCGTTCGTGTGTACGGCCCGTCTTACTGTTGCATTGTAGCCATACGCATGCGGAGCGTACCCCACTGGTGCGTGCGTGTGTACGGCTCATCTCACTGTTGCATTGTAGCCATACTCGTGTGGAGCGTAACCCACTGGTGCGTGCGTGTGCAACGAATCACGCACCGTACTTGTGTGTGGATCCCTGAAAATACATAGGGAACACCTAGGGGACGAGTAGAATGCCCAGAATGCAAGCTAGTTGTCAAGGAAACAGAGATTTCAGTGTGCTACAGATGTTCTGCAAAATTCAGTTGGCCAAAACTATACAATGTTGCAATGTTTGTTGTGTAGCTAGAGCTCAAATTTTAAACCATGCAAATGTGTGTCAGGGCGTTATGTGGAATGAGATTGGATGAAACATAGGATGCAAAGTAATCTGCCCTTACACACTGTCTTCCTGAGACTGATAGCCCTTCAGCAGCACATGTTTAAGGCTGCATGTGGCTGTGAGAGGGCACTTGCCGGCACCACATTGGAGTGGACAACACTGCTGCTGTCTCTGCATTCCTTGGACCCTGATTTTGCTGAGCATGGAGAGGGCACCTGCATTCAGTGAGGAGGAGAACCAGGCCCTGCTGGATGCCCTCCTACCTAACTACAGCAAGCTGTATGGGAAACCAGGGGATCAGGTGAGTGATGAATGTGTGAGTGTCACTACAGCCATTGTGTATTTATGGGACAGAGAGATGCAATGTACTTTGGAGTGAGTGCCTGGTATGTACATTAAGGTATCTACCATGCAGTGAATGATGTAGCTAAATAGTGTTTACTGCTTACCGGCATTGTGCTAAGTGCATTCACTAGAGCATGTGTGGTCTACTGAGAGTTCTTAGGTGTAGTGGGATATGTGACAGCATGTCACCTGCTGTCCACCACCCTGCAATAGCATATCTTGTTCAGTGTTAGCCATGCTCAGTGAGTGGTTAGCACCCCTTAGGGCATCTGTTGCCTTTCAAAGGCATGTAGTGCATTGGTGTTTGCTCACAGGCCACATTCACATGGACAATGATGCAAGTCCTGTCAGCATCCTCTGCCCTGTTGTCATCATCAATGTGGTGCAAGTGTGTGTCTTTGGGACATGGAGCAGGTGTACCGATGTTGTTTCACTTTGTCTTCCTCACAGGTATCTGCCTATGAGAAGGGGGAGATCTGGCTGGACATAGCCAGGGCTGTCAGGGATGTCAGGTCTGAGGGGGGCCCTCACCGCAAAACCCGGAACATACGCAAGAGGTGGCAGGACATCCGGTGCTGGAGCCGACGTATCGCCCGGGTGCAGCTCAAGCTTGAAGCTCCACGCCGGCATGGCGGCACACGTCACCTCACCCCCAGCCTGCTCCGGGTCCTGGCCATGATTTTCCCAGACCTCCATAGGCAGTTGCAGGAGGGACAGCAGCAAGTAGGGGGTAGGTACATGTCTGTTTGTTGGCATGTGTGTCACTTGCTACCTGCAGTTTTCCGAAGCCTGGTAACACTCCCACAGTTGTGGTGGTCTGGTCAGACAGGCACTTCATGCATTGTCATTGCTATGCCCCATATTCAGCAGATGCTCCCCATCTCCACATTTGTCCCCTGCTTTGGGTAATTCATTTTTGAGCATGTCCTCCTAGGGTGCAATGTATTATTATGCATATTGCTTAGCATATCATCATGTTGGAGGGGGGTCTGTGACACTTTAACTGTTCCACGACCTGTGCACTGTGGTTGCCCTTCATGATATTTTGGCACGGATCATGAGTCTCAACATGGAGTTCTGCACGGGTCTGCCTCAGTGGCCTTTGTCCCTGGTATACTTTGTATTTCTCATGTGTTAGCTGCATGTGCACACTGTCCATGTATACAAAATCTGGCTCATGCATACTCACACTGGGCAGTGCGTGTGTGCATATTCACAAGAAATTTTGCAGGTTGTATGGGACTAATATTGATGGGCAGCCACACATTGTGACCTTGGCTTAGTTAATATAGCTGCTAAGTTATTGAGACCCAGATTCTGAGTTTTCACTACTTGAGCTGTATCACTCACATTGATGGAGTGATTGGGGTGTTGTGCATGGGAGGTGTGATAGTGATAGGACTGCCTGTTTAGCCTTGTCAGTGGTGTGCTGTGTATGTTATTTCTAATGCAAATTTGTCAGTATGCACTTAGCCTGTGCTGCTGGACAATGCAGTCATTGTAGGATTTACAGACAATGTTTTTGGCTCACAGAGATGATGGTTCCACATCGATTTATGCTACATGTATGGTTTGGTGGTGCAACACAGTTTTGTCTTGGTGTCCACACTACTATATTCACATTTCCCATGTGGTTGGGTATGTGTCAAGAATGCATCAATGTTTTTCACATTCACAGTTGTAGGCATATTAGCTTTGTATTTTTCTGGATTTTGTACATGTGTGCCACTTCACTTGACAGCCAGTGTGTGTTATGTGCTAGCAACTATATGGTCTGGGGATAGATGCCCCTGAGAGGAGTGTCACTAAAGTGTGTGGTGATGGAGGGAGCCTCTGCACCCATCATATACTCACACCCAGTCAACAGGTCAAGGTTTTATCCATCACGTCTCTGTTGCACACTCTGCACACAAGTTCAAACGTGGTCATGTGCAAATCTGTCTGTCCATGTGCCTCATGGGAACAGTCTAGCCATAATTGTCAAGCCATGCCTTCCCTGGACTGGTAACAAGGTTCCAGGAACCACTTTCTGGCATTACAGACGTCTTCAGCCATGCTTGTTTGTATACACATCTGTGTTTCACACAAGCCTGGCTGTAGACAGCTGTGATGCCAGTGAGAGGTGATGGAAAACGTTTTTCAGGTCCAGGGATGGCATCACATGGCAGTCCGGGCAGGACTGTTCCCATGTGTCACAGGGTCTAACAGATTTGAACATCACCTTGTTTGGACTTGGGTGGCAGAGTGGGCAACTGAACAGTGTTTGATCAACACCTATCCTGTTGACAGGCAGTGGCTCATCATTGTGACTGTCATCCAAAATGTGGCCTGGTCTGTTACTTGTATCTTTGTATACAATGAGCGTTGTGTCTATTACAATTGCGCATTACCAGACTTATATATGTGCAGAGTTATGTGGCATGTGACTCATGATGCATGCCATGATTAGAAATGTCCCCAAATTATTTGTTGCTGATATGTCTGATGTGTACACGTGACTGATATATTTTTCATTTTCTCGTTGTCAACAGCATCATCACCACAACCTGGAAGAGACAAAGGCACGGACCAGACAGAGGGACCCAGCAACAGTGCCACCAGCTTTGAGGAATCGGAGGGAGGCAGTGGCACAGAGGGTGAGGGGAGTCAGGCGGCCGGACCTCATGAGCACAACACCTCATACCATGCAGACGGCTCGGATGCTGACTCCCAGGAGGAGGGGGAATATGCAGCTATGCCATCTACAACAACTATGCCTGTCCCCTTCTCCTCCAGACCCATCTCCACGCTCCCAGTTGTTAGGGTCCCTAGGGTCCGTGCTACCCCCCGTGTCTCCTTTGTCCCCGGCACCACAGCCCCTGCCCCTGTCTCCCCTGCTGCCCTCAGTGCTGAGTCTGTGGACCTGCTGCGGCAGATCCAAGTTGGCCAGACGTCAATGCTGACTGTCCTCCATGGCCAAACACACATCATTCAAATACAAGTCCAGGGAGACCCTGGGCTGCTAGAAGCACAACAGTTGGGCATTAAGCCTCTAGAAATTAAATGGAATTTTTTCACGTTTTCATTTATTTTTTAACCGGTAGCTTATTTGCTCATAAGTAGTAATCATCAAAAAATATATATACACATATGTTTCAAAAGAACATTCGTAATCAATATCAACATTAGACACATGAAAATATTAACAAGACATATTTTCAATTCCTGTGAGATGGTATTAACGGTTCATCAATAATAGGTATTCAAAAACAATAACCAACATCCCAATGCATTTCGGGTTACGTGAGGAACCCTTCTTCAGGGGATTAATTGTATGCAGTCAAAAATTCAATCGTCCTTGAATGATTGGTATCTCAATATGCAGATTCGACAGGATCTAAAAGGCAACAACATACCAGAATATATTTTGAATTTTTTCATATGTACAAGAATTCATCACAAAAGAACATTCTGGAGTGAACACTGAGGGAAAAGAGCCAAATTACATGCCACCAGAAAATGACACCCGTGTCATACTCAACAATCAATGAATGTGAGGTGCAGGAAATGAAACCGACTCGTTAATGAAAAGTACTGAAAATTAAACATGCTGCACTCTCAAAAGTCTGAAACAGGCTACAAAACCGTGACATTAAAAAACATGCCGGTGACAGTTACACCATGTGAATTGCAGTATTCAAATATCTGCCCTTAAATCTAAAGGTGCATCTTCAATATAAAAGAGTACGTACACTCGTGAAAACAGTCTCATGTTTATCAAATGGAGCCAGCATCAATATCCCTTTCTGTATCAAAACCTAAACAACGAATACATAAATGGGAGCCTTTGTTACTATAGTGCACTGTGTTTATATACCAGTGTGATTCTGAAGTCGAAGCACATCTTACCGCCAACTTCAGAAACGGGTGATGACGCTGCTCAAGAAGTGGTCGCCCAGCAACATTCTATGTGTTAAAATAAGACTCGCGGTCAGTCCAATGCTGTAAAGCTGCCGCCCTTACCAAAACTAACTATTAATATTATATTCGTCAACTAACCTGCCGCCTCCAGCTTCGGCGTCCTGAATGAGTTTCTCCGGTGCGAGTCCGCCCTACCGATCACGTGGTGCGGAACTCGCCCGGTGGTTACTACCTTACTCAACACAAAGGAGGGACAATAGTCACGCAGCTTTGTTGTGCCTCACTAAACATGGCGATTATAGTGCGCCCTGCAGCCTGAACGCTGTGTACAATGAGTGCATCTGTCGTATGGATCATCAGTGAACCTATTCAGAGTTTTCTTAATGGGTCACTAATTCTAAAGTCCTTTATCCTGAGTTGAGACAAAGTAATGGTGGTGTAATACCCTCATTAGTGAGATTATGCACAAAAGTGTGTTGAAATAAACTCAAAGGGAGTCTCAGCCATACTGTCATGGATTCTTATTGTATTCCTACGCTTGATACAAGAATATCTAAGGTAACAAGGTGAAGGTGAAGATAAAAGTGAAAAAACATAATGAGTGAAAAAGAGTAAAAGAACTCATTCATGACTCAATTACGTGATTTATGAGAGAGCTGTAACAGAAATGAGAAAAGAAAAGTATGAGTGATTGCCAAGACTCAGTGTTCCCCCTTACAATCTGAAGTACGTCATCATATGAAATTTTAAAGAAAACACAAGAGTTCATAATGATCATTTAAACCATTTGGATTAATGGTTCCTAAGAATTTTATCCAGTGTGTTTCCCTTCTCGCTAGAAGTGTATGCAAATCCAATCCTGGGGAGCGTTCTATTCGTTCTAGGACTGTGTACCTGAGTTGGGGAATTGTATGATTAGCTTCTACCCAATGTCTGGCCAATGGGGAGGTTGTAGTGCGATTCCTAATTCGACTTTTGTGCTCTACTATACGAGTCTTTATTTTTCGACTTGTACGTCCCACGTAAACTAGTCCACAGGGACACTTGATCGCGTATACAACTCCTTCCGTATTGCAATCTGCATTGTGTCTTAGTTTGATGCTGACACCTGATTGCGGGTGAGTGAATTGATCACCTGTGATAACATTACCACATTGTCCGCAGTTATAACATTTCATCATGCCCCATGTCACCGGCATGTTTTTTAATGTCACGGTTTTGTAGCCTGTTTCACACTTTTGAGAGTGCAGCATGTTTAATTTTCAATACTTTTCATTAACGAGTCGGTTTCATTTCCTGCACCTCACATTCATTGATTGTTGAGTATGACACGGGTGTCATCTTCTGGTGGCATGTAATTTGGCTCTTTTCCCTCAGTGTTCACTCCAGAATGTTCTTTTGTGATGAATTCTTGTACATATGAAAAAATTCAAAATATATTCTGGTATGTTGTTGCCTTTTAGATCCTGTCGAATCTGCATATTGAGATACCAATCATTCAAGGACGATTGAATTTTTGACTGCATACAATTAATCCCCTGAAGAAGGGTTCCTCACGTAACCCGAAATGCATTGGGATGTTGGTTATTGTTTTTGAATACCTATTATTGATGAACCGTTAATACCATCTCACAGGAATTGAAAATATGTCTTGTTAATATTTTCATGTGTCTAATGTTGATATTGATTACGAATGTTCTTTTGAAACATATGTGTATATATATTTTTTGATGATTACTACTTATGAGCAAATAAGCTACCGGTTAAAAAATAAATGAAAACGTGAAAAAATTCCATTTAATTTCTAGAGGCTTAATGCCCAACTGTTGTGCTTCTAGCAGCCCAGGGTCTCCCTGGACTTGTATTTGAACGATTATTATTTAGGAGGGAGTCTGGCACGCAACCCTCATGCTAGTAAGCACGCTAAGATTTCCTCAGAATCCACATAACCTATTTACATAATTGAGTATTGGTGTGCAGATCCACCCCACACAAGCAATTTTATACCCACAGTGCCAACCCACGGATCAGCACCCAAGAGCAATCATGTCCTGGCAGGACATTTCAAATCTGACCACGAACCAGGCAGAAACAAAAGTCTATTCATCTGAAGAAGCGGAAATAATTTATGCCTTAGTGAAGGAAGTGAGGGAATATGGAACATCAACAGGAACTACGACGCAGCAACTAAAACAACTCGAATATTTGATGAGAAAAGAAGTGAACCAAAGACTACACGCAACCACGTTGATAGAATATCACAAAGTCAAGCGTATACCTCGAGGCTTAAGGGTTGCACTACGCCCAATGCTCTTCAAATACAACAAATCCTTTATGGCCCGCTGGAACGCAATTCTGAATAAATGTTCGCTCGATTTGATTCTGCTCATAATAGAAGAAATATCGTCACTATTAAGCGAATTAGCGTTTGACATCAATAAATTAAAAAACGAAATAAGTAATCGGATGGAGAATGAGAACTGGAATCAAGTACTTGAGAAAATAAATAAAAATCTTGATACGCATGCAAAGGAAGTACACGAAAGGAAGATACGGAAGTTCCGAAGGGACACGATCGATTACAAATTGGACGAGGTTTACACCTGGGCCGAAAAATATGCACAAAAGAGGGTCTTCAAAAAACCAGACGCAACATCGTCTGAAGAAAGCATAGTACAAGATGAGGATTTAACGATGCAGAGGCCACCTGCTACCTTGACACATTTCACAGTACCAAACTTGGAAACTACAGCTACCACCTCCACAAGTAGTGGACCTTTTTTAGGAGAGGGCCCCACGACCAAAATTCCACCAGACAAAACGTCAATACTACAAGACGAAACACAAGGCGTGGACAAACCAAAGGCGCACAAAGAGCAAGGAAGGCCACAGCGATCTGTGAAGAAGTGAACTCTTTGGTAATCAACATCTCATCAAGACAGTTAACCATGGAGGAGATTAGGGTACTCAATAAAGGAACCTCTTTTGTTCCATCCTACACGTCCAACGCATTAGAGACGGAGGTAGCCCTTTTTAAATTCATGCGTAAATTAAGATTAAAGTGGTTCTTCACCATCAACCCTAGTCAACAAGAACTTACGACTGAACAGAAAAAATTCAGACCAAAAAGTAAATTTTTATCACCAATCTCCCATAAGACCCTAGACACTTTTGAGTCTTTGGTCAAAAAGGATTTAGAATCAATCAAATATGGCTCAATACAACATCAAAATTTGAGTCCTAAGGAACGACGCATTCTTAACAAGTTGAGACAAGATTCTTCAGTAACATTTCATCCAGCGGATAAAGGAGGAGCTCTAGTGGAGCTCGACACCGACTTTTATAACAAGAGTGTAATGGAACACATTCATGATAGAGATACTTACCTTCCTTTGGAACAAGATCCAACAAATGAATTGCTGAGAATACTGGATGAGTTCTTGTCTAGAGCCTTAGAATCTGGTATCATAGATGAGAACACTAAGACATTTTTGTTCAACTCTGCACCCAAGATTCCGACCTTATACATGCTACCGAAGGTGCACAAGCACAAAACTAAACCACCTTTTCGACCTATAGTAGCAGGGTGTGGCTCTATCCACGAGACTCTTGGATACTATCTTGACTTTTATTTACAACCGTTGGTCCAATCCTGGAAGACATATGTGAAAGACACCACCGACTGTTTATTGAAACTGGAATCACAAAAACATCTCTTTGCGAATGACATCTGGCTCTGTACAATCGATGTAGTCGCACTATATACCTCTATAGCACACAAAGAAGGACTGGAGGCAATAGAATGGCGATTGTTAAATTCTGATATTGATCACGATAAAGCAGTTTTTCTTCTAGAACTACTACATTTTGCACTCTATAACAACTACTTTGTGTGGAAGGATAACTTTTTCATACAGCGCACAGGGACAGCGATGGGTTTTCCCGGAGCACCGTCATACGCCAATACTTACATGGCTCATTTCGAGGACCAACACATACTTTCTAATTTGATGTGGAAAAGACACGCAGCAGTTTTCTTGAGGTACATCGATGACATTCTTGTCATCTGGACAGGCACCAGAGATGAACTGGAAGAGAGCATTTGCAAACTGAATGAATTGAACCCTCGCATCCAGTTCACTCATAGTATCGAAAAACAGAAGATTCATTTCTTGGATATTGAAATAAGCAAAACATCAACTGGGTTATCTACGTCAGTATATAGGAAGCCAACAGACGTCAATAATGCGTTGCTTTTTACGAGTGCACACCCGTACAGTTTAAAAAAACATCTTCCGATTTCGCAGATGATGCGAATTAAGAGGATAACATCAGATGATGTACGAAGTAAGGAAGAGATTACTAAACAGACACAACAATACAAAGAGCGAGGTTACCCAGAGCAAATACTCAGTGAAGCTGTTCAGATCACGTCAAGAAAAACACGCGATGAACTTCTAACACCCAAAGAGAAAGTACCGATGCAACGTGAGGTATTTGTTCTCAAGAACTCCACGCAAGCTACACAGATCAAGACAATAATTAGGAACCGTTGGGAACTCATCGAAAATGAACCTGATTTTAGAACAGTTTTTCTAGGCAGTCCTCTTTTTGCACACACCAGAACCAAGAATCTGAGGGAACTCTTGAAACCTCAAAAAGGAACTGCTAGACAAAGATAGAGGGGCATGATGAAATGTTATAACTGCGGACAATGTGGTAATGTTATCACAGGTGATCAATTCACTCACCCGCAATCAGGTGTCAGCATCAAACTAAGACACAATGCAGATTGCAATACGGAAGGAGTTGTATACGCGATCAAGTGTCCCTGTGGACTAGTTTACGTGGGACGTACAAGTCGAAAAATAAAGACTCGTATAGTAGAGCACAAAAGTCGAATTAGGAATCGCACTACAACCTCCCCATTGGCCAGACATTGGGTAGAAGCTAATCATACAATTCCCCAACTCAGGTACACAGTCCTAGAATGAATAGAACGCTCCCCAGGATTGGATTTGCATACACTTCTAGCGAGAAGGGAAACACACTGGATAAAATTCTTAGGAACCATTAATCCAAATGGTTTAAATGATCATTATGAACTCTTGTGTTTTCTTTAAAATTTCATATGATGACGTACTTCAGATTGTAAGGGGGAACACTGAGTCTTGGCAATCACTCATACTTTTCTTTTCTCATTTCTGTTACAGCTCTCTCATAAATCACGTAATTGAGTCATGAATTAGTTCTTTTACTCTTTTTCACTCATTATGTTTTTTCACTTTTATCTTCACCTTCACCTTGTTACCTTAGATATTCTTGTATCAAGCGTAGGAATACAATAAGAATCCATGACAGTATGGCTGAGACTCCCTTTGAGTTTATTTCAACACACTTTTGTGCATAATCTCACTAATGAGGGTATTACACCACCATTACTTTGTCTCAACTCAGGATAAAGGACTTTAGAATTAGTGACCCATTAAGAAAACTCTGAATAGGTTCACTGATGATCCATACGACAGATGCACTCATTGTACACAGCGTTCAGGCTGCAGGGCGCACTATAATCGCCATGTTTAGTGAGGCGCAACAAAGCTGCGTGACTATTGTCCCTCCTTTGTGTTGAGTAAGGTAGTAACCACCGGGCGAGTTCTGCACCACGTGATCGGTAGGGCGGACTCGCACCGGAGAAACTCATTCAGGACGCCGAAGCTGGAGGCGGCAGGTTAGTTGACGAATATAATATTAATAGTTAGTTTTGGTAAGGGCGGCAGCTTTACAGCATTGGACTGACCGCGAGTCTTATTTTAACACATAGAATGTTGCTGGGCGACCACTTCTTGAGCAGCGTCATCACCCGTTTCTGAAGTTGGCGGTAAGATGTGCTTCGACTTCAGAATCACACTGGTATATAAACACAGTGCACTATAGTAACAAAGGCTCCCATTTATTTATTCGTTGTTTAGGTTTTGATACAGAAAGGGATATTGATGCTGGCTCCATTTGATAAACGTGAGACTGTTTTCACGAGTGTACGTACTCTTTTATATTGAAGATGCACCTTTAGATTTAAGGGCAGATATTTGAATACTGCAATTCACATGGTGTAACTGTCACCGGCATGTTTTTTAATGTCACGGTTTTGTAGCCTGTTTCACACTTTTGAGAGTGCAGCATGTTTAATTTTCAGTACTTTTCATTAACGAGTCGGTTTCATTTCCTGCACCTCACATTCATTGATTGTTGAGTATGACACGGGTGTCATCTTCTGGTGGCATGTAATTTGGCTCTTTTCCCTCAGTGTTCACTCCAGAATGTTCTTTTGTGATGAATTCTTGTACATATGAAAAAATTCAAAATATATTCTGGTATGTTGTTGCCTTTTAGATCCTGTCGAATCTGCATATTGAGATACCAATCATTCAAGGACGATTGAATTTTTGACTGCATACAATTAATCCCCTGAAGAAGGGTTCCTCACGTAACCCGAAATGCATTGGGATGTTGGTTATTGTTTTTGAATACCTATTATTGATGAACCGTTAATACCATCTCACAGGAATTGAAAATATGTCTTGTTAATATTTTCATGTGTCTAATGTTGATATTGATTACGAATGTTCTTTTGAAACATATGTGTATATATATTTTTTGATGATTACTACTTATGAGCAAATAAGCTACCGGTTAAAAAATTAAATGAAAACGTGAAAAAATTCCATTTAATTTCTAGAGGCTTAATGCCCAACTGTTGTGCTTCTAGCAGCCCAGGGTCTCCCTGGACTTGTATTTGAACGATTATTATTTAGGAGGGAGTCTGGCACGCAACCCTCATGCTAGTAAGCACGCTAAGATTTCCTCAGAATCCACATAACCTATTTACATAATTGAGTATTGGTGTGCAGATCCACCCCACACAAGCAATTTTACAAACACACATCATGACACAGTTGTTGTCATACATGGAGGGCATGTCAGCAGCCATGTCTGGCCAAAGTCGGAGTTTGGCAGCCATAGAGTCTTCATTGACGGCAGCACTGTCCATCCTGCAGTGTCAGCCCCCCTCCTTCAGACCCATCCAATTCACCCTCTCCCATACCTGTCCAACATACAAGCAGACGCCACAGGTCAGACACCACAACAGACACACCTAGCACACCCACACGGCAGTCGAAACGCAAATCTCCACACAGCCAATCTCAAGGGGAAGTAGGCACACCCACAGGGAGAGGGGACAGACATCACACATGCATTAACAGACACACAACACCTGACTCACAGCCCTCTACCTCCACCCCCATTGTGTCCCCGGGTTCCGGTAGTAGTTTATCAGAACTGGCAGCAGTGTGCAGCGCAGAATATCTGTCAACCTTTTGCGCTGCACTGTCCACTGTGGAGGAATCCACCCCAACTGCACCCAGTACACCTGCCCTTCCCTCTCCTATCCCCGCGGTGCCGGACCCTGACTCCGATGATGCCCCCCATGTGTCCACAGACATCTGAACTCCATGTGCAGGCAAGTTTGGGTGTGTCAACATCCACACCGCCACCACTGTTGGGGACATTTATTTGGACTGGCCATTGGCCTTTTGTGAGCCTGGACTCATTACTTGCGTATTTTACATTGTTTGGCTGAATAAAGCTTTTCATTTTTCATTCCGAACTTTTGCTTTTCAGGAAATTACTTAAGCTGCTGTGTTCCTACGAGTTGGTGTAATGTTCATTTTTGGGTATTGTGACAGATGTCTATTTCATGATGGTAATGAGGTGGACCGTGGTATGTTTGTGCTATCCCAATGTTGCATCAAAAATTCTAGATTGGTGTGTGTGCAGTTTGCAGGCAGACATTGTCCCAAAGAGTGTCCCTTCCTCAGTGACACATGTGATCTTCACTACGGACAGTTACACAATTGTTGTGATGACGTTTGTGTTGCTTCCCTATAGATTTGTAGCTTCCCTTCGGCAATGGCCATGCCTGCTCACAAATCCATTCAGATAATTGGTCAGTGCCATCAATGCTACTCACTGTGCTTGGGGTTGCAGTATGTAGTAATGCCTTCAGGGAGACCATCATACTTTGTCACACTATGCATGACAATGTTATCAGCCTTGACGTTATGATTCAGATTGTAAATTTTTTACATTTGGAAACACAAAATACATGTTGGTTCTTTGTATCTAGGGGATTACTACCCTGTTACATCCATGAGGGAGTACATGTTGCACCACCTGGACATTGACATCATGTCCGGTATGTACATGACACTTCATTAGTCCATTTTGTGCATCATTTATTTGGTGGTCTACACACAATTGAGTCCTGATGGAGGGGTGTGTGCCAGCAAACTAGACGGGTGGATATACATGTGGGATCTGACAATACACTCACATGAGGTGTGTTACCCAGTGTGTGACAGGATACCGTTCTCCGTGGAGTAGGTCACTGCTGTATGATGTGTTGATATGCAACTATCATGAGTGTTCCCAGATAGGGATATACACATACAGGCATGCACTTGCTGTATGATGTTGGACATGCACACCCCTATGACTGAGCACTGCTGGGGGTCCTCCTCTGTACACACCCCCTATACTGTTGGGCACTGCTGGGCACTGCTGGGATTCCTCTGCACCCACCCCCTATAGGGTTGGGCACTGTTGGGAGTCCTCTGCACCCACCCCCCTATATTGTTGGGCACTGCTGGGAGTCAGAGACACTAAACAACTTGAAGGTCTGGAGTGAAGCTGAGTCTGCTAGGTCCTCAAAAGAAACAAAATAGACTGAACATGCATTGAGCCAGCCCACAGATGATAAGAGGACACTGTGGAATAGACTTAGATTAAAGTCCTATCAGCCCACCCTCATGGCGGAGCATCGTCATTTAGGACATCAGAAACCAAACCGGTGTCTCCATGCCCAGATGTATTGGCTAGATACCACACGATTTAGGGTTCAAAGTTGATGAAAGTGTCCTCGCCATTAGCGGTGCTGGTATAATGCAGTGCAGTGTGAATATAGTGAGTGAAGTTAAAATGACGGTCAAGGCAAAACATTTTTTTATTCATATTCACCTGGACGTCACATTAAAAAGGGTGAAAGAACAGTGTGAAAAAATCACTGTAATCTTTGCTTAAAGGTGAAAAGGGGCCAACATGTTTCTGCCATAAGGTGAAAGTACACCGGCATTCTTCAGGGCCAATGATGTATGCTACTGCAAAGATACACTCTAGATTTGAGTGACATAAAGAGTGAAATATGACACTACAACAAATTTTGGCGAATGTGGTCACTGGACCACCCTACCGTATCCTTACGAGTTCTGTGATAAGTGAAGGATACCGTCCCTGCAGGGAGAGAAAAAACAGAGAAACACACCAAACATAGTTGTGAAACAAGTGATAACTAAATTCCAGGGAACAAGCAGACCTGGACACAACATATTGTCAACAAATGAGTATTAACAGAACTCAGCTCAGGCCAGTCATCTTTGTGACGGCCAGTATCATATAAAATGATTGCCATTAGGGCCAGACATAACAGTTCTGTTTGTTTTAGTTTTAGATAGACAATTGGACCTACCCAACTATTTGTGGGAATCCAGCCTCACCTCACCCGGCAACGGCTCGGAGGATGAGGCCCCGCTCTGTGCACAAGAAATCATATATAGGACATAGTCAGAGCCCTGATAGATGCCCTAAGCCTATTGGCATGTTATTAAATTGTGCGTAAAACTTAATTGTAAATTGCCCACCATGATCATTGCTGCATGGAAGAAAGGTAGGTAAAGCGTGCAATGTGACTATTGTAGAACCCTGTTGTGTACGTATGTTCATGAACATTATAGAGTGCTAATAAAACAGGATGGAAAAATGTCAGACCAGTCCTGCTTGTTTCCGCACAGTACTACTATGTTAACATGAAATTGGCTCTCTTAAATGTACATCTTCATGGCGTCATAGATCTATTAAGCGCCTGAGTGGGATATGTGATATGATCACTACACAAAACGCTCCAGAACTTGTTAAGTGTTGTCTCTAGGTAGTAAGTAATGGAGAATGAGTTAGGGTAAATCATTAAGAGAGGAGACCTTCCCTCAGCGTGAGAGTGTAGATGACAAACTCCTATACCCAACCAAGGAGGCCAGCATGTACCGACTCCCCCGATTTACAAAAACTTTCGCCATAAATCCTGAGAACTCACCTCTCCGTCGGTACCTCTCGGCATTTCGCAACTATATATCGGCAATAAAATGTTTTTTCTCCTTGAGTGGACAGTAATAACTAGCCGTGGGCACGTGAACACGATTTGCCCTATAGACAAACTGTCGTGTTCCGCAAGGAGTTACTTACATAGCGCATGCCCCGAGTTGAGTAAACAACACTATATTACACGCGCATGCGGGTTCTTCCAACCGGCGTGCGATTATAAACAATCACTCCGAGATGCACGTCCACTATTGAGCTCACCCGACTGCGCATGCTCCGTTACTAGACATGATCTTTGTCTAGTGTTAGATCGGCGCGCATGCGGAATACGCTTTAACTTCCTCAGGTGAGGCGAGTTAATCAGTTGTCCACCAATCACTGGGGCTATATCAACACGCCTCTCGCCTCCCGTCGTTGCCTCCCCTTCGGCTCAGGACCACGCCGAGAGGTACCGATGGAGAGGTGAGTTCTCAGGATTTATGGCGAAAGTTTTTGTAAATCGGGGGAGTCGGTACATGCTGGCCTCCTTGGTTGGGTATAGGAGTTTGTCATCTACACTCTCACGCTGAGGGAAGGTCTCCTCTCTTAATGATTTACCCTAACTCATTCTCCATTACTTACTACCTAGAGACAACACTTAACAAGTTCTGGAGCGTTTTGTGTAGTGATCATATCACATATCCCACTCAGGCGCTTAACCCCTTCCACGCTCATGACGAGCTGGGCTCGTCATGCAGTAGCCTCCTCGCACGCTCATGACGAGCCCAGCTCGTCATAAACCAATGAGGATCACGAAATCCCAGCACAGCAGGGGAATTCCCATAGCATCCAAGAGGTTAATAGATCTATGACGCCATGAAGATGTACATTTAAGAGAGCCAATTTCATGTTAACATAGTAGTACTGTGCGGAAACAAGCAGGACTGGTCTGACAATTTTCCATCCTGTTTTATTAGCACTCTATAATGTTCATGAACATACGTACACAACAGGGTTCTACAATAGTCACATTGCACGCTTTACCTACCTTTCTTCCATGCAGCAATGATCATGGTGGGCAATTTACAATTAAGTTTTACGCACAATTTAATAACATGCCAATAGGCTTAGGGCATCTATCAGGGCTCTGACTATGTCCTATATTTGATTTCTTGTGCACAGAGCGGGGCCTCATCCTCCGAGCCGTTGCCGGGTGAGGTGAGGCTGGATTCCCACAAATAGTTGGGTAAGTCCAATTGTCTATCTAAAACTAAAACAAACAGAACTGTTATGTCTGGCCCTAATGGCAATCATTTTATATGATACTGGCCGTCACAAAGATGACTGGCCTGAGCTGAGTTCTGTTAATACTCATTTGTTGACAATATGTTGTGTCCAGGTCTGCTTGTTCCCTGGAATTTAGTTATCACTTGTTTCACAACTATGTTTGGTGTGTTTCTCTGTTTTTTCTCTCCCTGCAGGTACGGTATCCTTCACTTATCACAGAACTCGTAAGGATACGGTAGGGTTGTCCAGTGACCACATTCGCCAAAATTTGTTGTAGTGTCATATTTCACTCTTTATGTCACTCAAATCTAGAGTGTATCTTTGCAGTAGCATACATCATTGGCCCTGAAGAATGCCGGTGTACTTTCACCTTATGGCAGAAACATGTTGGCCCCTTTTCACCTTTAAGCAAAGATTACAGTGATTTTTTCACACTGTTCTTTCACCCTTTTTAATGTGACGTCCAGGTGAATACGAATAAAACATTTTTTTGCCTTGACCGTCATTTTAACTTCACTCACTATATTCACACTGCACTGCATTATACCAGCACCGCTAATGGCGAGGACACTTTCATCAACTTTGAACCCTAAATCGTGTGGTATCTAGCCAATACATCTGGGCATGGAGACACCGGTTTGGTTCCTGATGTCCTAAATGACGATGCTCCGCCATGAGGGTGGGCTGATAGGACTTTAATCTAAGTCTATTCCACAGTGTCCTCTGATCATCTGTGGGCTGGCTCAATGCATGTTCAGTCTATTTTGTTTCTTTTGAGGACCTAGCAGACTCAGCTTCACTCCAGACCTTCAAGTTGTTTAGTGTTTCTTATAGTCTAAATGGGGGTTTAAACTTGAATGGTCTTTAAATGTATTCCCTTTTGACCCTCCTCTGAAAGTTGTTTTTCTATGCACTGCTGGGAGTCCTCTGCACCCACCCCCTATACTGTTGGGCACTGCTGGGCACTGCTGGTGGTCCTCTGCACCCACCCCCTATACCCTTGGGCACTGCTGGACACTGCTGGGAGTCCTCTGCACCCACCCTCTATACCCTTGGGCACTGCTGGGGGTCCTCTGCACCCACCCCTATACTGTTGGGCACTGCTGGGGGTCCTCTGCACCCACGCCCTATAATGTTGGGCACTGCTGGAAGTCCTCTCTGCCCACCCCCTATACTATTGGGCACTGCTGGGCACTGCTGGGAGTCCTCTGCACCCACCCCCTCTACTGTTGGGCACTGCTGGGCACTGCTGGGGGTCCTCTGAACCCACCCACTATACCCTTGGGCACTGCTGGGCACTGCTGGGAGTCCTCTGCACCCACCCTCTATACCCTTGGGCACTGCTGGGGGTCCTCTGCACCCACCCCCTATAGTGTTGGCACTGCTGGGGGTCCTCTGTACCCACCCCCTATAATGTTGGGCACTGCTGGGCACTGCTGGGAGTCCTCTGCGCCCACCCCCTATACTATTGGGCACTGCTGGGCACTGCTGGGAGTCATCTGCACCCATCCCCTATACTGTTGGACACTGCTGGGCACAGCTGGGGGTCCTCAGCACCCACCCCCTATACCCTTGGGCACTGCTGGGCACTGCTGGGGGTTCTCTGCACACACCCCTATACTGTTGGCACTGTAGGGCGCTGCTGGGAGTCCTCTGCACCCACCCCTATACCCTTGGGCACTGCTGGGGGTCCTCTGCACCTACCCCCTATACTGTTGGGCACTGCTGGGCACTGCTGGGGGTCCTCTGCACCCACACCCTATACTGTTGGGCACTGTTGGGCACTGCTTGGGGTCCTCTGCAACCACCCCCCATACCCTTGGGCACTGCTTGGGGGCCTCTGCACCCACCCTCTATACTGTTTGGCACTGCTGGGCACTGCTGGGGGTCCTCTGCACCCACCCCCTATACTGTTGGGCACTGCTGGGAGTCCTCTGCACCCATCCCCTATACTGTTGGGCACTGCTGGGCACTGCTGGGGGTCCTCTGCACCCACCCCCTATACCCTTGGGCACTGCTGGGCACTGCTGGTAGTCCTCTGCACCCACCCCCTATACCGTTGCGCACTGCTGGGAGTCCTCTGCACCCACCCTCTATACCCTTGGGCACTGCTGGGGGTCCTCTGCACCCACCCCCTATAGTGTTGGCACTGCTGGGGGTCCTCTGTACCCACCCCCTATAATGTTGGGCACTGCTGGGCACTGCTGGGAGTCCTCTGCGCCCACCCCCTATACTATTGGGCACTGCTGGGCACTGCTGGGAGTCATCTGCACCCATCCCCTATACTGTTGGACACTGCTGGGCACAGCTGGGGGTCCTCAGCACCCACCCCCTATACCCTTGGGCACTGCTGGGCACTGCTGGGGGTTCTCTGCACACACCCCTATACTGTTGGCACTGTTGGGCGCTGCTGGGAGTCCTCTGCACCCACCCCTATACCCTTGGGCACTGCTGGGGGTCCTCTGCACCTACCCCCTATACTGTTGGGCACTGCTGGGCACTGCTGGGGGTCCTCTGCACCCACACCCTATACTGTTGGGCACTGTTGGGCACTGCTTGGGGTCCTCTGCACCCACCCCCTATACCCTTGGGCACTGCTTGGGGGCCTCTGCACCCACCCTCTGTACTGTTTGGCACTGCTGGGCACTGCTGGGGGTCCTCTGCACCCACCCCCTATACTGTTGGGCACTGCTGGGAGTCCTCTGCACCCACCCCCTATACTGTTGGGCACTGCTGGGCACTGCTGGGGGTCCTCTGCACCCACCCCCTATACTGTTGGGCACTGCTGGGCACTGCTGGGGGTCTTCTGCACCCACCCCCTATACCCTTGGGCACTACTGGGCACTGCTGGTAGTCCTCTGCACCAACCCCCTATACCCTTACGCACTGCTGGGGGTCCTCTGCACCCATCCCCTATAGTGTTGGGCACTGCTGGGGGTCCTCTGCACCCACCCCCTATACCCTTGTGCACTGCTGGGGGTCCTCTGCACCCACCCCTATAGTGTTTGGCACTGCTGGGGGTCCTCTGCACCCACCCCCTATACTGTTGAGCACTGCTGGGCACTGCTGGGGGTCCTCTGCACCCACCCCCTATACTGTTGGGCACTGCTGGGCACTGCTGGGGGTTTTCTGCACCCACCCCCTATACCCTTGGGCACTGCTGGGCACTGCTGGGTGTCCTCTGCACCCACCCCCTATACCCTTGCGCACTGCTGGAGGTCCTCTGCACCCACCCCCTATAGTGTTGGGCACTGCTGGGGGTCCTCTGCACCCACCCCTATACTGTTGGGCACTGCTGGCTGTGAGTCCTCTGCTCCCACCCCTTATACCCTTGGGCACTGCTGGGGGTCCTCTGCTCCCACCCCCTATACTGTTGGGCACTGCTGGGGGTCTTCTGCACCCACCCCCTATACCCTTGGGCACTACTGGGCACTGCTGGTAGTCCTCTGCACCAACCCCCTATACCCTTACGCACTGCTGGGGGTCCTCTGCACCCATCCCCTATAGTGTTGGGCACTGCTGGGGGTCCTCTGCACCCACCCCCTATACCCTTGTGCACTGCTGGGGGTCCTCTGCACCCACCCCTATAGTGTTTGGCACTGCTGGGGGTCCTCTGCACCCACCCCCTATACTGTTGAGCACTGCTGGGCACTGCTGGGGGTCCTCTGCACCCACCCCCTATACTGTTGGGCACTGCTGGGCACTGCTGGGGGTTTTCTGCACCCACCCCCTATACCCTTGGGCACTGCTGGGCACTGCTGGTAGTCCTCTGCACCCACCCCCTATACCCTTGCGCACTGCTGGAGGTCCTCTGCACCCACCCCCTATAGTGTTGGGCACTGCTGGGGGTCCTCTGCACCCACCCCTATACTGTTGGGCACTGCTGGCTGTGAGTCCTCTGCTCCCACCCCTTATACCCTTGGGCACTGCTGGGGGTCCTCTGCACCCACCCCCTATACTGTTGGGCACTGCTGGGGGTCCTCTGCACCCACCCCCTATACTGTTGGGAACTGATGGGCACTGCTGGGAGTCCTCTGCACCCACCCCCTATACTGTTGGGCACTGCTGGGCACTGCTGGTGGTCCTCTGCACCCACCCCCTAAACCCTTGGGCACTGCTGGGCACTGCTGGGAGTCCTCTGCACCCACCCTCTATACCCTTGGGCACTGCTGGGGGTCATCTGCACCCACCCCCTATACTGTTGGGCACTGCTGGGGGTCCTCTTCACCCACCCCCTATAATGTTGGGCACTGCTGGGCACTGCTGGAAGTCCTATGCGTCCACCACCTATACTATTGGGCACTGCTGGGCACTGCTGGGAGTCATCTGCACCCATCCCCTATACTGTTGGACACTGCTGGGCACAGCTGGGGGTCCTCTGCACCCACCCCCTATATCCGTGGGCACTGCTGGGCACTGCGGGGGGTCCTCTACTCCCACCCCCTATACTGTTGGGCACTGTTGGGCACTGCTGGGAGTTCTCTGCACCCACCCCCTTTACCCTTGGGCATTGCTGGGGGTCCTCTGCACCCACCCCCTATACTGTTGGGCACTGCTGGGCACTGGTGGGGGTCCTCTGCACCCACACCCTATATTGTTGGGCACTGTTGGGCACTGCTTGGGGTCCTCTGCACCCACCCCTATACCCTTGGGCACTGCTTGGGGTCCTCTGCACCCAACCTCTGTACTGTTTGGCACTGCTGGGCACTGCTGGGGGTCCTCTGCACCCACCCCCTATAGTGTTGGGCACTGCTGGGGGTCCTCTGCACCCACCCCCTATACTGTTGGGCACTGCTGGGGGTCCTCTGCACCCACCCCCTATAGTGTTGGGCACTGCTGGGGGTCCTCTGCACCCACCCCCTATAATGTAGGGCACTGCTGGGCACTGCTGTGAGTCCTCTGCACCCACCCCCTATACTGTTGGGCACTGCTGGGCACTGCTGGGGGTCCTCTGCACCCACCCCTATGCTGCTGGGCACTGCTGGGAGTCCTCTGCACCCACCCCCAATACCCTTGGGCACTGCTGGCTGGGGGTCCTCTGCACCCACCCCTGTACTGTTGGGCACTGCTGGGCACTGCTGTGAGTCCTCTGCCCCACCCCCTATACTGTTGGGCACTGCTGGGCACTGCTGTTGGTACTCTGCACCCACCCCTATACGACTGGGCACTGCTGGGCACTGCTGTGAGTCCTCTGCACCCACCCCCTATACCCTTGGGCACTGCTGGGGGTCCTCTGCACCCACCCCTATACGACTGGGCACTGCTGGGCACTGCTGTGAGTCCTCTGCACCCACCCCCTATACCCTTGGGCACTGCTGGGGGTCCTCTGCACCCACCCCCTATACTGTTGGGCACTGCTGGGCACTGCTGGGGGTCCTCTGCACCCACCCCCTATACTGTTGGGTACTGCTGGGCACTGCTGGGAGTCCTATGCACCCACCCCCTATACTGTTGGGCACTGCTGGGCACTGCTGGGGTTCCTCTGCACCCACCCCCTATACTGTTGGGCACTGCTGGTGGTCCTCTGCACCCACCCCATATACCCTTGGGCACTGCTGGGCATTGCTGGGAGTCCTCTGCACCCACCCTCTATACCCTTGGGCACTGCTGGGGGTCCTCTGCACCCACCCCCTATAATGTTGGGCACTGCTGGGCACTGCTGGAAGTCCTCTGTGCCCACCCCCTATACTATTGGGCACTGCTGGGCACTGCTGGGAGTCCTCTGCACCCACCCCTATACTGTTGGGCACTGCTGGGCACTGCTGGGAGTCCTCTGCACCCACCCCCTATACTGTTGGGCACTGCTGTGTACTGCTGGAGTTCCTCTGCACCCACCCCCTATACTGTTGGGCACTGCTGGGAGTCCTCTGCACCCACCCCCTATACTGTTGGGCACTGCTGGGCACTGTTGGGGTTCCTCTGTACCCACCCCTATACTGTTGGGCACGGCTGGTGGTCCTCTGCACCCACCCCATATACCCTTGGGCACTGCTGGACACTGCTGGGAGTCCTCTGCACCCACCCTCTATACCCTTGGGCATTGCTGGGGGTCCTCTGCACCCACCCCCTATACTGTTGGGCACTGCTGGGGGTCCTCTGCACCCACCCCCTATAATGTTGGGCACTGCTGGGCACTGCTGGAAGTCCTCTGTGCCCACCCCCTATACTATTGGGCACTGCTGGGAGTCCTCTGCACCCACCCCTATACTATTGGGCACTGCTGGGAGTCCTCTGCACCCACCCCCTATACTGTTGGGCACTGCTGGGCACTGCTGGGGGTCCTCTGCACCCACCCCCTATACCCTTGGGCACTGCTGGGCACTGCTGGGAGTCCTCTGCACCCACGCTCTATACCCTTGGGCACTGCTGGGGGTCCTCTGCACCCACACCCTATAGTGTTGGGCACTGCTGGGGGTCCTCTGCACGCCCCTATATTGTTGGGCACTGCTGGGCACTGCTGGGAGTCCTCTGCACCCACCCCCTATACTATTGGGCACTGCTGGGCACTGCTGGTAGTCATCTGCACCCATCCCCTATACCCTTGGGCACTGCTGGGGGTCCTCTGCACCCATCCACTATACCCTTGGTCACTGCTGGGCACTGCTGGGGGTACTCTGCACCCACCCCCTATACTGTTGGGCACTGTTGGGCACTGCTGGGGGTCCTCTGCACCCACCCCCTATACCCTTGGGCACTGCTGGGGGTCCTCTGCACCCACCCCCTATACTGTTGGGCACTGTTGGGCACTTCTGGTGATCCTCTGCACCCACACCCTGTACTGTTGGGCACTGTTGGGCACTGCTTGGGGTCCTCGGCACCAACCCCCTATACCCTTGGGCACTGCTTGGGGTCCTCTGCACCCACCCTCTATACTGTTTGGCGCTGCTGGGCACTGCTGGGGGTCCTCTGCACCCACCCCCTATACTGTTGGGCACTGCTGGGGGTCCTCTGCACCCACCCCCTATACTCTTGGGCACTGCTGGGCACTGCTGGTAGTCCTCTGCACCCACCCCTATACCCTTGCACGCTGTTGGGGGTCCTCTGCACCCACCCCCTATAGTGTTGGGCACTGCTGGGCACTGCTGGGGGTCCTCTGCACCCACCCCTATACTGTTGGGCACTGCTATGCACTGCTGTGAGTCCTCTGCACCCACCCCCTATACTGTTGGGCACTGCTGTGAGTCCTCTGCACCCACCCCCATACTGTTGGGCACTGCTGGGCACCGCTGGGGGTCCTCTGCGCCCACCCGCTATACCCTTGGGCACTGCTGGGGGTCCTCTGCACCCACCCGCCAATACTGTTGGGCACTGTTGATCATTGCTGGGGGTACTCTGCACCCACCCCCTATACTGTTAGGCACTGATGGGCACTGCTGGGTGTCCTCTGCACCCACCCCCTATACCCTTGGGCACTGCTGGGGGTCCTCTGCACCCACCCCTATATGGCTGGGCACTGCTGGGCACTGCTGTGAGTCCTCTGCACCCACCCCCTATACCCTTGGGCACTGCTGGGGGTCCTCTGCACCCACCCCCTATACTGTTGGGCACTGCTGGGCACTGCTGGGGGTCCTCTGCACCCACCCCCTATACTGTTGGGCACTGCTGGGCACTGCTGGGAGTCCTATGCACCCACCCCCTATACTGTTGGGCACTGCTGGGCACTGCTGGGGTTCCTCTGCACCCACCCCCTATACTGTTGGGCACTGCTGGTGGTCCTCTGCACCCACCCCATATACCCTTGGGCACTGCTGGGCATTGCTGGGAGTCCTCTGCACCCACCCTCTATACCCTTGGGCACTGCTGGGGGTCCTCTGCACCCACCCCCTATAATGTTGGGCACTGCTGGGCACTGCTGGAAGTCCTCTGTGCCCACCCCCTATACTATTGGGCACTGCTGGGCACTGCTGGGAGTCCTCTGCACCCACCCCTATACTGTTGGGCACTGCTGGGCACTGCTGGGAGTCCTCTGCACCCACCCCCTATACTGTTGGGCACTGCTGTGTACTGCTGGAGTTCCTCTGCACCCACCCCCTATACTGTTGGGCACTGCTGGTGGTCCTCTGCACCCACCCCATATACCCTTGGGCACTGCTGGGCACTGCTGGGAGTCCTCTGCACCCACCCTCTATACCCCTGGGCACTGCTGGGGGTCCTCTTCACACACCCCCTATACTGTTGGGCACTGCTGGGGGTCCTCAGCACCCACCCCCTTTAATGTTGGGCACTGCTGGGCACTGCTGGAAGTCCTCTGTGCCCACCCCCTATACTATTGGGCAGTGCTGGGCACTGCTGGGAGTCCTCTGCACCCACCCCCTAAACTGTTGGGCACTGCTGGGCACTGCTGGGGGTCCTCTGCACCCACCCCCTATACCCTTGGGCACTGCTGGGCACTGCAGGGAGTCCTCTACACCCACGCTCTATACCCTTGGGCACTGCTGGGGGTCCTCTGCACCCACCCCCTATAGTGTTGGGCACTGCTGGGGGTCCTCTGCACCCCCTATAATGTTGGGCACTGCTGGGCACTGCTGGGAGTCCTCTGCACCCACCCCCTATACTATTGGGCACTGCTGGGAGTCATCTGCACCCATCCCCTATACTGTTGGGCACTGCTGGGCACTGCTGGGGGTCCTCGGCACCCACCCCCTATACTCTTGGGCACTGCTGGGCACTGCTGGTAGTCCTCTGCACCCACCCCCTATACCTTTGCACACTGTTGGGGGTCCTCTGCACCCACCCCCTATAGTGTTGGGCACTGCTGGGCACTGCTGGGGGTCCTCTGCACCCACCCCCTATACTGTTGGGCACTGCTGGGCACTGCTGTGAGTCCTCTGCACCCACCCCCTATACTGTTGGGCACTGCTGTGAGTCCGCTGCACCCACCCCCGTACTGTTGGGCACTGCTGGGCACCGCTGGGGGTCCTCTGCACCCACCCGCTACACCCTTGGGCACTGCTGGGGGTCCTCTGCACCCACTAGCCAATACTGTTGGGCACTGCTGGGCATTGCTGGGGGTACTCTGCACCCACCCCCTATACTGTTAGGCACTGATGGGCACTGCTGGGTGTCCTCTGCACCCACCCCTATACCCTTGGGCACTGCTGGGGGTCCTCTGCACCCACCCCTATACCCTTGGGCACTGCTGGGCACTGCTGTGAGTCCTCTGCACCCACCCCCTATACCCTTGGGCACTGCTGGGGGTCCTCTGCACCCACCCCCTATACTGTTGGGCACTGCTGGGCACTGCTGGGAGTCCTATGCACCCACCCTCTATACTGTTGGGCACTGCTGGGCACTGCTGGGGTTCCTCTGCACCCACCCCCTATACTGTTGGGCACTGCTGGTGGTCCTCTGCACCCACCCCATATACCCTTGGGCACTGCTGGGCATTGCTGGGAGTCCTCTGCACCCACCCTCTATACCCTTGGGCACTGCTGGGGGTCCTCTGCACCCACCCCCTATAATGTTGGGGACTGCTGGGCACTGCTGGAAGTCCTCTGTGCCCACCCCCTATACTATTGGGCACTGCTGGGCACTGCTGGGAGTCCTCTGCACCCACCCCTATACTGTTGGGCACTGCTGGGAGTCCTCTGCACCCACCCCCTATACGGTTGGGCACTGCTGTGTACTGCTGGAGTGCCTCTGCACCCACCCCCTATACTGTTGGGCACTGCTGGTGGTCCTCTGCACCCACCCCATATACCCTTGGGCACTGCTGGGCACTGCTGGGAGTCCTCTGCACCCACCCTCTATACCCTTGGGCACTGCTGGGGGTCCTCTGCACCCACCCCCTATACTGTTGGGCACTGCTGGGGGTCCTCAGCACCCACCCCCTTTAATGTTGGGCACTGCTGGGCACTGCTGGAAGTCCTCTGTGCCCACCCCCTACACTATTGGGCAGTGCTGGGCACTGCTGGGAGTCCTCTGCACCCACCCCCTATACTGTTGGGCACTGCTGGGCACTGCTGGAGGTCCTCTGCACCCACCCCCTATACCCTTGGGCACTGCTGGGCACTACAGGGAGTCCTCTACACCCACGCTCTATACCCTTGGGCACTGCTGGGGGTCCTCTGCACCCACCCCCTATAGTGTTGGGTACTGCTGGGGGTCCTCTGCACCCCCCCTATAATGTTGGGCACTGCTGGGCACTGCTGGGAGTCCTCTGCACCCCCCCCTATACTATTGGGCACTGCTGGGCACTGCTGGGAGTCATCTGCACCCATCCCCTATACTGTTGGACACTGCTGGGCACAGCTGGGGGTCCTCTGCACCCACCCCCTATAACCTTGGGCACTGCTGGGGGTCCTCTGCACCCACCCCCTACACTGTTGGGCACTGTTGGGGGTCCTCTGCACCCAACCCCTATACTGTTGGGCACTGCTGGGCACTGCTGGAGGTCCTCTGCACCCATGCTCTATACCCTTGGGCACTGCTGGGGGTCCTCTGCACCCACCCCCTATAATGTTGGGCACTGCTGGGGGTCCTCTGCACCCACCCCCTATAGTGTTGGGCACTGCTGGGAGTCCTCTGCACCCACCCCCTATACTATTGGGCACTGCTGGGCACTGCTGGGAGTCATCTGCACCCATCCCCTATACTGTTGGACACTGCTGGGCACAGCTGGGGGTCCTCTGCCCACGCCCACTATACCCTTGGGCACTGCTGGGCACTGCTGGGAGTCCTCTGCACCCACCCCTTATACCCTTGGGCACTGCTGGGGGTCCTCTGCACCCACCCCCTATACTGTTGGGCACTGCTGGGCACTGCTGGGGGTCCTCTGCACCCACACCCTATACTGTTGGGCTCTGCTTGGGGTCCTCTGCACCCACCCCCAATACCCTTGGGCACTGATTGGGGTCCTCTGCACCCACCCTCTATACTGTTTGGCACTGCTGGGCACTGCTGGGGGTCCTCTGCACCCACCCCCTATAGTGTTGGGCACTGCTGGGCACTTCTGGGGGTCCTCTGCACCCACCCCCTATACTGTTGGGCACTGCTGGGAGTCCTCTGCACCCACCCCCTATACTGTTGGGCACTGCTGGGGGTCCTCTGCACCCACCCGCTATACCCTTGGGCACTATTGGGCACTGCTGGGGATCCTATGCACCCACCCCTATACTGTTGGGCACTGCTGGGCATTGCTGGGGGTCCTCTGCACCCACCCCCTATACTGTTGGGCACTGTTGTGTCGTGTTTTGGCAGCTCCTGAGTTAGCGTTTAGCACAGCTACACGGTCTTTTCTGTTAACTTGACCAAAATGAACGGGGGCCATTTTGAATCCCTCTGACTTCCGTTTCCTATGAACACGCTGCCTCGTGGTCAGTATGCCCTTTTGTCCTTTCTCGATACCCATGGTCACTAGTCTGCTCGGCAACAGGCTATTTTTAGTACTGGTCAAGCGCACATGCGCATTACGCACCAATTGGTCACTCTTTAGGAATGTTCACACTAACTGACCAGTGCTGTTGAAACTCCTCCCACACGTTGGCTGTGTTCCAAAAATGACCTTATATGTACCTAAAATGTGTAACTTGTAACCGCCTATCTTTTTATTACTATTAAACTGTATAAAAGAGGTCGCGCACCAATGTTCGGTGTGCTACTTCTTACATTGCCGAAGGGTGCTGTAGGAATGTATCACCACCCCATGGGGTCTTAATAAACTTGTCTTTTACCTTTTCCAGTGTCCGTGCCAACTTCTATACTAAGGCGTCCGAGAATTTAGCAGAGTATGTAGGCCTGATTTGAACCCAACACCACAATTGGCGACCACGAAGGGACTCATCGGCGACTCGGATGCCCGAAGGAGAGGTCGTGACGAAGGTTAGGAAACTCGCCATGGACGCGATCGCTGCCATTGAGTGACCCGAGTCTCGGCACCCACGGTGTGTTTTCCCTTCCTTCCGATCTGACCTTCCAGGTGGCGCCGGTCCTCGACTGAGATTCTGATCTTGGATTGTCGTGATGTGCCGTTTTGGCTGATTTGACCACAGAACTTGGCAGTTGGACTTTGGACGTTTGAAAATATTTGGTAAGCTTTTAAGTGGTGAGGTAGTCTACTGACACTTACTGTGGCTTTTTGAAACTTTGAATTTGAATTTGTTAGCTAACGTTTTGAATCTTTGAATTTGAATTTGAATATGTGAAGTGCACCTCACATAGGCAGGCATGTAGGGATATTTCTCTGATTTATTTGATTTGAACAGTGCACCGTGTTAGGTGACATTTTGTAGTATCACGTTTTGTGGTACTTTTTGAAACATGCCTGTTTTTAGCACACTCCGTAGGATGTGCTGTTCTGAAAACGGTACCAATTATCGATTAAGTGCAAAACAGCCGGCTCCCCCAGAGGGGACTCCAAATCGTGACATGTATGTAAAATTCGGTATTCCACCAATAATGTATAGTACATTATGGCATAAGTATACTAAAACTGATCGTGAATTACAGTGGCCACTATATGGGTCGTTTGACCTTCGAAAGGTACAGTATGTAGAACAGTGTTTGTTTCAGCGAAGGTCTAGACAAGATATGTTTGATTGTGTGCGTATGTGGGAGAAAGAGGTGCGTGAACGAGCGAAGCGTGAGGAAGCCTTGGCGGAGAAAGTGCAGCGGAAGGCTGCACATGACAAAGCTTTACAGCTACAGGAGAAGGAATTACAGGAAAAGAAAGAGAGGGAGAGACGAGAACGCAATTTACAGGTTAATGGTCAATTCCCTATCAGGCGTCCTCTTTATCCAGTCCTTACTAATGAAACGGATGATTTTTCATTACTAGATCGGTGTCCGCCTCCGTATGTCGTACCTACGGCTCCGAACGAGGACTCGGACGAGGATAGTGATCGAACACAGCGTACCAGGTTACATGCGGAACGAGCTGCGGAATTACGTTCATTTGCACAAAAATTAAATATTAATACTGTTACTGTTTCTGACGTTACTGAACAAATGGAACAGTGGCCTGATAAGGAACGACTGTATTTTTTAGATCATTTTGGAAATGAAGTTGTTGAGCGGTATAGAAAATATTCTCTCGAGTTAGAACCAAAGGAGATATCCAAGGGTTGTGAGAATTTTCGTAAAGGTCTTTTTGTTCTTTCAGATGCGGACGACTTCTTCAAATGTTTGATTGAACTGCGTAATGAGGCGACACGACTACGGGAGTTGGAAAAGTCGAAGAATTCGTCTACGTCTGGAGCGACGGGGATATCCAAAGAATGCCCTATCTTTGAAACAGATAAGATCGCTGCGATTAATGTTAGACCTATGCGAGAAGCTGCGCCTTTATATGTCCCTCATAAAGGGGATGGCACAGATGATGATAAGAGATCAAAAGACGCGAAAGGGTATTTTGTATATAACTGGGTTTATACGCCTTGGAATAGAGCAGATGTTATGGCACTGAAGAATGCGTTACCTGATCCCCTTAAAAATCCTGCGGCTTTCTATGAAAATGTTGAAAGTGCAATTTCTTCGTGTATCATGACGTTAGTTGATATTGATCTATTTTTTGGGTTAATATTGCCCCCTGACATGTGGAGAGCGATTCGTAGGTTTGATGACCTCACGACTCTCGGGGCCACTTGGAAAGATCTTGTTCAGGCTGATTTAGATAGAGAACCAGCATGTAAGCCGTGTCAATTAATATTAGACCTTCCAGGGGCCATACTAACAAAACTAAAGACTCTTGCTCCCGCTAAAAAGATTGATTGGACTATATTAGCCTCTTGTAAGCAGAAAGCGGATGAATCAGTTTCCGATTTTTTCTCTCGCTTCGAGGAAGCGTTCCATGATTACAGTGGTCAATTATTGACAGAAGATACTGGCAGGCATTTATTTATTGATAAGTATGTGGCTAATCTCCTACCGGAGATTGCGAAACGATTGAAAACGAGTGAAAGTTCATGGACCACAGCGACCCCAGTTTCTTTATTGACTATGGCTCAATATTATGAAAGACAGGAATTGGAGGCGAAAGAAAGTAGTGAAAAGAAGGCGAAGGAATTGAAAACGAAGGTAATGTTAGCTCAGGTTCAGGCTACGAGAGGGAACACTAGAGGGGGACGAGGATCGTACAGTAATGCTCCTCCCCCTCGTTCTGACATTTCTGTGAATCAATGTGCATACTGCAAACAGTTTGGGCATTGGATTGCAGACTGTCCGGTGTTTCGAGAGCAGCGTAATTTGAGGGGGCGAGGAAGTGGAAGGTCTAGAAGTTATTATGGAGGGTCAAGAGGAGGTTATGGCACGAATGATCGTGGGGGATATGGAGCGAGGGGTCGTGGTCAGTCAGATTATAATACGTTTGATAATCGCAATCAATATCAGATAAATGAGGGTGGTCCTGCTGAACTACGGGATGAGCATTACGCATAGGATTGCGTAGGATGGGGTGTGGAATCGGTTGAGGTACCAGTTGATCAGAGGGGTCCATACATAGAAGCACATGTTCTGGGTTCCACTGATCAATTTCTGGTCGATACAGGAGCTACTCGTAGCGCTTTGTCCAAATACTTGGTTCCAAGGGCTCCCCTGTCTGGCGAGGTAATTACAGCAATAGGGTTCGATGGAACACCTACTTCTAGCCCATTGTCTCAACCAGTTGCATTTCATGTCGATAAATTTGCTGCCCCTTGTCCCTTTTTGTTGTCTCCAAATACACCAGATAATATTATTGGACTCGATATGTTAAAACACTTTCGAGCTACTATTCGCTGTGCCCCAGAAGGAGTGCGAGTTGTGTTGAATGAGAATTACCCAGACTTTGAGCGAGTGTGTTTTCTCCATGAATCTGAAGTATTGGCCTCCTTACCGAAAACGTTGTGGGCCACTTCTGATACGGATGTAGGGCGAATGATAATTCCTCCAGTGCGTATTACTGTAAAGGAGGGAGTATCTCTGCCACGTGTCCCGCAATATAAGATTTCTAGAGAAGGTGAACTTGCTTTAATACACATTGTAAATGATTTGATTTCGGCAGGAGTAGTCGAGGAAGTTCCTTACAATGTTTGCAATAGTCCAATTTTACCGATCCTTAAGAGAGATACAGATGCTAAGGTTTACCGTTTCATTATTGATTTGAGGGAAATAAACAAGATAGTAGTGCCTCAGTACCCGGTGGTGTCTGACATCACCACATTGCTTACGTTGGTTCCACCGACGGCAACTACTTTTACAGTCATTGATTTGAAGAATGCCTTCTTTTCGATCCCTGTACATCCTGACAGTCGATATCTATTCGGCTTTACATTAAATAATAAATCGTACAGATTCTGTCGAGTTCCTCAAGGCTATACTGAAAGTCCTAGCATTTATAGTCAAGCATTAAAAAGACAGCTTGATTCCTTTGACTTACAAGAGGGAGTGGTTCTCATTCAATATGTAGACGATATCTTACTTGCTGCAGACACGCCAGAACAATGTGAGAAGAGTACCTTTTTCTTGCTTTCCTTCCTGGCTAAACATAATCATAAAGTTTCGAAGAAAAAGCTACAATATTGTAGACCAAAGGTGACCTACCTCGGTCATCTTTTGTCTAAGGAGGGCCGTGCATTGACACCAGATCGAATTCAAGCAATTCTAGATACTCCAGTCCCTCGCACTCAGAAAGATGTTCGCGCCTTTATAGGTTTGACGTCTTTTTGTAGGCAATGGATATTGGGTTTTTCGCATATCGTTAAGCCATTGTTGGCATTGTTGTCTAAAGATACACTGATTTCCATTGAATGGACGGATGAATGTCAGAATGCTTTTGAGCAATTGAGACAAGCTCTTTGTTCTGCACCAGTGTTGGGTACACCTGATTACACGAAGATCTTTACATTATATGTACACGAGAAGGATGGGTGCGCATTGTCAATGTTAGTGCAGACACACGGAGATAAACAGAGGCCTTGTGCATACTTCTCGGCGGTACTCGACCCTGTGGCTCGAGGATTGCCTGGATGTTTTCGAGCAGTTGCAGCAACAGCAGTAGCGATACGACAAAGTGAGGGAATAGTTTTGTCACACAAATTGTTGGTGCTAGTTCCCCATGCAGTAGATGCGTTACTGAATCAAACGAAAACACAGCATCTAACTAGTGCCCGTCTGACAGGATATGAGCTAACGTTGTTGGCGCCGCACATCACACTAAAACGATGTGCAACATTAAATCCTGCTACTTTATTGCCGGATCCTGTTGCTGAGACCCAGAAGGAAGAACAACATGATTGTGTTTTTCTGACTGAGGAACAGACAAAGGGTCGTATCGATTTACAGGATACGCCATTTCCAGATGTAGATGGGGAACTGTGGGTTGATGGGTCATGTGTGAGGTTACCAGATGGTACGACTTCCGCAGCTTATGCGATCACGACACTTAAGACTGTGATAGAAGCAGCACGGATACCCCAAAAATCGGCTCAAGCGGCTGAGTTGATAGCCTTAACGAAGGCATGTGAGTTAAGTGCTGGACTATGTGTGAACATTTACACGGATAGTCGTTACGCTTTTGGAGTAGTGCATGATTTTGGCCTACTTTGGAAGGAACGAGGATTCCTGACTTCACACGGAGTACACATCATGCATGGAGAATTAGTACGCGATCTCCTGAATGCACTGTTATGCCCAAAGAAAGTTGCAATAGTCAAGTGCAGCGCACATAAAAAGGTGACGGACAAAATAGGACAGGGCAATGCTTTTGCAGACCGCATTGCGAGAGAGACCGCTATGCTGAAAAATAATTTCCCCATGTATGTGGTGAAGTCACAAGCTGAGCGGTGGCATGATGCTAGAGAAGAAATACTCGATATACAGAAGTCAGCATCAGAGGCAGAACTTGTGAAATGGGCCATCGAGGGAGTACTGGATGATGAGGGTTGCTGGCGTAGTAAAGATATGGAGAGATGGAAACTACCCATGGCCTATTTACAAACAATGGTGCAAATGACACATGGACTGGCACACATTGGAGCTCTCGCAATTACTAAATTGCTTACACGAGTTTGGGAAAATGCTGACATTGCTAGCACGGCTAAGAGAGTTGTGCAGAGCTGTCTGATATGTTTGCAGCACAATCCTGGACAAGGGACTCATACTCCTAAAGGTGGGTTTGTTCCACCTACTGCACCATTCGAAGTATTGCAAATGGATTACATCCAGCTGGAACGCTGTAATAATCTCAAGTATGTCCTAGTGGTGGTGTGTGCCTTCAGCAAATGGATTGAGGCTTACCCTACGAAAGACAATACAGCATTGACAACAGCTAAGGTGCTACTCAAGGAGTACTTCCCGCGATACGGTGTTTGTAAACTTATGTGGAGTGATAACGGCCCTCATTTCATTGGGAAAGTGGTGGAGTACGTCCTGAAAGGATTGGGAATAAAACAAAGATTCCATGCTGTCTTTCATCCGCAATCAGCAGGTTTAGTAGAGAGATACAATGCAACTCTGAAGCTGAAGCTAGCAAAGATAGTGGCATCGACATCTCTGAAATGGCCGGACGCTTTGCCTCTGGCATTGCTGTCCATTCGATCAGTGCCCCATTCTCGGTCTGGCCTCACACCCTATGAAGTGGTGTTTGGAAGGCCTATGAATATCTGGGGAGTTCCAAAACCTCGTTTGATACATGATATGCCTTGTATAATGATGAACGATTATCTGGCACGATTAACAAATGATTTGCTTTCTATTCATCAACAGGTTCGAGAGGCGCTCCCTGATAATTCTGCTGGTGAGGCTCACGATCTCCGCCCTGGGGACCACGTGATGGTCAAAGTCTTTGAGCGATCCAGCAGTTTGGAACCAAGATGGCATGGCCCTGAGCAAGTGCTGCTGGCTACGCGAACTGCCGTGAGAGTCACCAATAAGAAACGGTGGATACATTCAACGCACTGCCGACGTGTCTCTCCGGATCTGGTGAGCCCTGTGGTGCTATCTGACTACAGAAAGATTTTGGATACAGAAAAGAGCCCAGCTGTCACGCCTGATGAATTGGAGGGAGCCTTCCCGGACCACGTTGTTTCTGATAAAGTGAAATATAATCTACGCCCCAGGAAATAAGATTTCTCTTGTGCTCTTTTTGAAACTGGTTGGTGACCGCTCTGAGGTTTGTGAAACGGAAGCCGGGAATATCAAGGGGGGGGGATCAGTTCTGCCCAGTGTAGCGACACCCGTCTTGAATCCCGGAGAACAAATCAACGGCAGCCTCGGTTCAGAACCATCGTTTTATTTTTTTCCCGCGTAGTGTTGTTTTTGAAGAAGTATTGTTTTATGAACTATGGCCTCTCCTTCGACACGAAAGAGGAGAATTCTTGGTGCTGTTTTGTTTGTTTTGACTGTAGTGGTGATCGCAGTATTAGCTTGGACTATAGAACTGTTGTTTCCTGTACGAGAACATTTACTGCCCACCACTCCAAGCCCGTCTGAACATTTTCATTTCACTCTGCCTTTTCATGAAGAAAGACATAGACAGACTTATTTGAACAACAGCTTTATTAAGATTCTGCATCATACTCATAATATGACCAATACGTCCAATTGTTGGGTGTGTGGAATGTTGCCCGGACATCAGAAGAAAGGAGGAACACCACTCATTCCTCTCCCGTTTTCTCATAATGGTTCTTGTCATGCTTGGTACACTCTTCTTTTTACTCTGCGATGGCCAACGAAAGGTGGACTACTTTTTCGGTTGAATAAAATATGCTATAACGATAAAGATGGCTATCCACACGCTGAAGGAACTAAATTCGAATGGGAAGAATATCGTCCGGACAATGTTTCTACACCTCGTGTATATACGAATCAAAGACTTATAAATGTGACGAGCATGCATATAATAACCGTTATCGATACAAAAGCAGATTTGTGTATCAGAAATAAAGGTACAATCCCTGTAGGCCGCAGTGAATGTAATATTACGCTTACCTTTGATACACCGACTGGAATTGCATTTGTAGCTTCACATAACACATATTTCATTTGTGGAAATAAGGGATACCATCGTCTACCATTGGGATGGTTGGGAACGTGTTATATAGCGTTTGTATTACCACCTGTGTTTATTGCTCCTCCCATGTATCACAATGATTATGTTTTGTACCATGATTTCATATTGAATAGAGTGAAACGAACAATAGATCTCGATGAAATAGACCAGACTGATACCACTTTACAACAATATGTAGATTTCAATTTGGGGTTATTTTCATTCGTAGGAGCTGCATTGAATAGCAGGAAGATAAGGCGGCTTACACGTGTGGTAGAAGCCGTTGCTAATGAAACTGCCTCTGCTTTAGGGAATATTACTGAAGAATTACAAATTACCAGAATTGTAGCGCTCCAGAATCGAATGGTTCTAGATGTGATACTAGCTGATAGGGGTGGAGCATGCCGTGTCATCGGAAGTAGTTGTTGCGTGTACGTACCAGATAACTCACTTTCTGTATATGATTCAATTACAAAATTACATAAGATAGCTGCTGAGATCCACCCAGAAAATGGAACATGGACCTTTTCTGGTTGGTTCTGGACCCTGCTTAGTACTTGGGGTTGGAAATGATTAACGATTCTATGTGTTTTTATTGGAGTACTATTTTTTCTTTGTCTATGTATTCAATGTGGCCCTACATTATGTTCTGTATGTATCACAGCCTGTATTCCGTCCAAACGAGCTATTGTTAAGCAAGAGAAACTGATCAATGATGAAGTATTGAAAATAATGGCTATTAACATTGAGGATGAACATTCTGACTATGTCCACTATGAGGTAGCTTTTGCTAAACGCTAAAAGGGCCGTCTGTCGTGTTTTGGCAGCTCCTGAGTTAGCGTTTAGCACAGCTACACGGTCTTTTCTGTTAACTTGACCAAAATGAACGGGGGCCATTTTGAATCCCTCTGACTTCCGTTTCCTATGAACACGCTGCCTCGTGGTCAGTATGCCCTTTCGTCCTTTCTCGATACCCATGGTCACTAGTCTGCTCGGCAACAGGCTATTTTTAGTACTGGTCAAGCGCACATGCGCATTACGCACCAATTGGTCACTCTTTAGGAATGTTCACACTAACTGACCAGTGCTGTTGAAACTCCTCCCACACGTTGGCTGTGTTCCAAAAATGACCTTATATGTACCTAAAATGTGTAACTTGTAACCGCCTATCTTTTTATTACTATTAAACTGTATAAAAGAGGTCGCGCACCAATGTTCGCTGTGCTACTTCTTACATTGCCGAAGGGTGCTGTAGGAATGTATCACCACCCCATGGGGTCTTAATAAACTTGTCTTTTACCTTTTCCAGTGTCCGTGCCAACTTCTATACTAAGGCGTCCGAGAATTTAGCAGAGTATGTAGGCCTGATTTGAACCCAACACCACAGTTGGGCACTGCTGGGAGTCCTCTGCACCCACCCCCTATACCCTTGGGCACTGCTGGGGGTCCTCTGCACCCACCCCTATACTGTTGGGCACTGCTGGGCACTGCTGTGAGTCCTCTGCACACACCCCCTATACCCTTGGGCACTGCTGGGGGTTCTCTGCACCCACCCCCTATACTGTTGGGCACTGCTGGGCACAGCTGGGGGTCCTCTGCACCCACCCCCTATACTGTTGGGCACTGCTGGGCACTGCTGGGAGTCCTCTGCACCCACCCCGAATACTGTTGGGTACTGCTGGGCACTGCTGGGAGTCCTCTGCACCCACCCCCTATACTGTTGGGCACTGCTGGGCACTGCTGGGGTTCCTCTGCACCCACCCCCTATACCATTGGGCACTGCTAGAGGTCCTCTGCACCCACCCCCTATACTGTTGGGCACTGCTGGGCACTGCTGGAAGTCCTCTGCACCCACCCCCTATACTGTTGGGCACTGTTGGGCACTGCTGGGAGTCCTCTGCACCCACCCCCTATACCCTTGGGCACTTCTGGGGGTCCTCTGCACCCACCCCTTATACTGTTGGGCACTGTTGGGCACTGCTGGGGGTCCTCTGCACCCACCCCCTATGGTGTTGGGCACTGTTAAGCACTGCTGGGAGTCCTCTGCACCCACCCCCTATACCCTTGGGCACTGCTGGGGGTCCTCTGCACCCATCCCCTATACTGTTGGGCGCTGCTGGGCACTGCTGGGGGTCCTCTGCACCCTCCCCCTATACTGTTGGGCACTGCTGGGCACTGCTGGGAGTCCTCTGCACCCACCCCCTATACTGTTGGGCACTGTTGGGCACTGCTGGGAGTCCTCTGCACCCACCCCCTATACCCTTGGGCACTGCTGGGGGTCCTCTGCACCCACCCCTATACTGTTGGGTACTGCTGGGCACTGCTGTGAGTCCTCTGCACACACCCCCTATACCCTTGGGCACTGCTGGGGGTCCTCTGCACCCACCCCCTATACTGTTGGGCACTGCTGGGCACTGCTGGGGGTCCTCTGCACCCACCCCCTATACTGTTGGGCACTGCTGGGCACTGCTGGGAGTCCGCTGCACCCACCCCCCATACTGTTGGGTACTGCTGGGCACTGCTGGGAGTCCTCTGCACCCACCCCCCATACTGTTGGGCACTGCTGGGCACTGCTGGGGTTCCTCTGCACCCACCCCCTATACCATTGGGCACTGCTAGAGGTCCTCTGCACCCACCCCCTATACTGTTGGGCACTGCTGGGCACTGCTGGAAGTCCTCTGCACCCACCCCCTATACTGTTGGGCGCTGTTGGGCACTGCTGGGAGTCCTCTGCACCCACCCCCTATACCCTTGGGCACTTCTGGGGGTCCGCTGCACCCACCCCTTATACTGTTGGGCACTGTTGGGCACTGCTGGGGGTCCTCTGCACCCACCCCCTATGGTGTTGGGCACTGTTAAGCATTGCTGGGAGTCCTCTGCACCCACCCCCTATACCCTTGGGCACTGCTGGGGGTCCTCTGCACCCATCCCCTATACTGTTGGGCGCTGCTGGGCACTGCTGGGGGTCCTCTGCACCCTCCCCCTATACTGTTGGGCACTGCTGGGAGTCCTCTGGACCCACCCCCTATACTGTTGGGCAGTGCTGGGCACTGTTGGGAGTCCTCTGCACCCACCCCTATACTGTTGGGCACTGCTGGGGATCCTCTGCACCCACCCCCTATACTGTTGGGCACTGCTGGGCACTGCTGGGGGTCCTCTGCACCCACACCCTATACTGTTGGGCTCTGCTTGGGGTCCTCTGCACCCACCCCCTATACCCTTGGGCACTGATTGGGGTCCTCTGCACCCACCCTCTATACTGTTTGGCACTGCTGGGCACTGCTGGGGGTCCTCTGCACCCACTCCCTATAGTGTTGGGCACTGCTGGGCACTTCTGGGGGTTCTCTGCACCCACCCCCTATACTGTTGGGCACTGCTGGGCACTGCAGTGAGTCCCCTGCACCCACCCCCTATACTGTTGGGCACTGCTGGGAGTCCTCTGCACCCACCCCCTATACTGTTGGGCACTGCTGGGGGTCCTCTGCACCCACCCGCTATACCCTTGGGCACTATTGGGCACTGCTGGGGATCCTATGCACCCACCCCTATACTGTTGGGCACTGCTGGGCATTGCTGTGGGTCCTCTGCACCCACCCCCTATACTGTTGGGCACTGCTGGGAGTCCTCTGCACCCACCCCCTATACCCTTGGGCACTGCTGGGAGTGCTCTGCACCCACCCCTATACTGTTGGGCACTGCTGGGCACTGCTGTGAGTCCTCTGCACACACCCCCTATACCGTTGGGCACTGCTGGGGGTCCTCTGCACCCACCCCCTATACTGTTGGGCACTGCTGGGCACTGCTGGGGGTCCTCTGCACCCACCCCCTATACTGTTGGGCACTGCTGGGAGTCCTCTGCACCCACCCCCCATACTGTTGGGTACTGCTGGGCACTGCCTGGAGTCCTCTGCACCCACCCCCTATACTGTTGGGCACTGCTAGAGGTCCTCTGCACCCACCCCTATACTGTTGGGCACTGCTGGGCACTGCTGGAAGTCCTCTGCACCCACCCCCTATACTGTTGGGCACTGTTGGGCACTGCTGGGAGTCCTCTGCACCCACCCCCTATACCCTTGGGCACTTCTGGGGGTCCTCTGCACCCACCCCTTATACTGTTGGGCACTGTTGGGCACTGCTGGGGGTCCTCTGCACCCACCCCCTATGGTGTTGGGCACTGTTAGGCACTGCTGGGAGTCCTCTGCACCCACCCCCTATACCCTTGGGCACTGCTGGGGGTCCTCTGCACCCATCCCCTATACTGTTGGGCGCTGCTGGGCACTGCTGGGGGTCCTCTGCACCCTCCCCCTATACTGTTGGGCACTGCTGGGCACTGCTGGGAGTCCTCTGCACCCACCCCCTATACTGTTGGGCACTGTTGGGCACTGCTGGGAGTCCTCTGCACCCACCCCCTATACCCTTGGGCACTGCTGGGGGTCCTCTGCACCCACCCCTATACTGTTGGGCACTGCTGGGCACTGCTGTGAGTCCTCTGCACACACCCCCTATACCCTTGGGCACTGCTGGGGGTCCTCTGCACCCACCCCCTATACTGTTGGGCACTGCTGGGCACTGCTGGGGGTCCTCTGCACCCACCCCCTATACTGTTGGGCACTGCTGGGCACTGCTGGGAGTCCTCTGCACCCACCCCCCATACTGTTGGGTACTGCTGGGCACTGCTGGGAGTCCTCTGCACCCACCCCCTATACTGTTGGGCACTGCTGGGGTTCCTCTGCACCCACCCCCTATACCATTGGGCACTGCTAGAGGTCCTCTGCACCCACCCCCTATAGTGTTGGGCACTGCTGGGCACTGCTGGAAGTCCTCTGCACCCACCCCCTATACTGTTGGGCACTGTTGGGCACTGCTGGGAGTCCTCTGCACCCACCCCCTATACCCTTGGGCACTTCTGGGGGTCCTCAGCACCCACCACTTATACTGTTGGGCACTGTTGGGCACTGCTGGGGGTCCTCTGCACCCACCCCCTATGGTGTTGGGCACTGTTAAGCACTGCTGGGAGTCCTCTGCACCCACCCCCTATACCCTTGGGCACTGCTGGGGGTCCTCTGCACCCATCCCCTATACTGTTGGGCGCTGCTGGGCACTGCTGGGGGTCCTCTGCACCCTCCCCCTATACTGTCAGGCACTGCTGGGCACTGCTGGGAGTCCTCTGCACCCACCCCCTATACTGTTGGGCACTGCTGGGCACTGTTGGGAGTCCTCTGCACCCACCCCTATACTGTTGGGCACTGCTGGGGATCCTCTGCACCCACCCCTATACTGTTGGGCACTGCTGGGAGTCCTCTGCACCCACCCCCTATATACTTGGGCACTGCTGGGGTTCCTCTGCACCCATCCCCTATACTGTTGGGCACTGCTGGGCACTGCTGGGAGTCCTCTGCACCCACCCCCTATACTGTTGGGCACTGCTGGGCACTGCTGGGAGTCCTCTGCACCCACCCCCTATATAGTTGGGCACTGCTGGGCACTGCTGGGGGTCCTCTGCACCCACTCCCTATACCCTTGGGTACTGCTGGGCACTGCCGGGGGTCCTCTACACCCACCCCCTATACTGTTAGGCACTGTTGGGCACTGCTGGAGTCCTCTGCACCCACCACCTATACTGTTGGGCACTGCTGGGCACTGCAGGGAGTCCTCTGTACCCACCCCCATACTGTTGGGCACTGCTGGGCACTGCTGGGGGTCCTCAGCACCCACCCCTATACACTTGGGCACTGCTGGGCACTGCCAGGGGTCCTCTGCACCCCCTATACTGTTGGGCACTGTTGGAAACTGCTGGTGGTCCACTGCACCCACCCCCTATACTGCAGCTTTAAAGTAACCAAAAGTAGAAACAAAACACAAAATATAGATGTAGAAAAAGAGAGGGATAGATAATGTTAGACGGGGACCCGGAGGGTCGGCCGGGTACAGGGGGGAGAGGCCTCCGGTGAGGGTCCTCCCCGGTAATCGTACAGACAGGTAACTTCCCCCCCACAGATAGACACCACACAGGGACGCGTTCTTCACACTTTTATATTTCTTAAGAGCAAGGTAAGTGACGGTACAGCAGGACCAGGATACGAGGACCCTGTCAATTCTAGTCTCTTTGGGGGGAAGGGTAGCGGGACAGTCTCAGTACCGGACCGGTACGGGGGTAGCAGGTGTGGAGCTCACAATCCTCGAGCTGATGGTTCGCAAGTAGGGGCCGCGGCAGCGCCAGCAGGCCTTCAAGATGGTTCACGAAAGGATGAGCCGCGGCAGCGCCAGCAGGCCTTCAAGATGGTACACGAAAGGATGAGCCGCGGCAGCGCCAGCAGGCCTTCAAGATGGTTCACGAAAGGATGAGCCGCGGCAGCGCCAGCAGGCCTTCAAGATGGTTCGCGAAAGGATGGGCCGCGGCAGCGCCAGCAGGCCTTCAAGATGGTTCACGAAAGGATGGGCCGCGGCAGCGCCAGCAGGCCTTCAAGATGGTTCACGAAAGGATGAGCCGTGGCAGCGCCAGCAGGCCTTCAAGATGAGTTTGTCTCGGTGTCTCTCGACTCCAGGATCCAACTGCCTTCCTGCTCTGGAGCTGCCCCAGTTATAGGCCTGGCGCCCTTTGATGTCCGGACCCTCGCACTTGGAGGTCGGGGGGTCCGGGATGAGGGAGTCCAGACACCCAGCAGGGGGGTGGAGCCAGCGCCCAGGGAGGCTGGGGCGATCGACACCTGGCGGAGGGGAGCCGTTGACACTCCTTCTCCCTTTGACCTGCCAAGTGGTCTCTGTACCCCCTGGGTGGATGGTGGTGCCTCGATGTCGGGGCCTGGCTGGGCCCGAGGCCGAGGTCGACCCGAGGCCACGAGGCCTGGTCGAGTAGTCTCCAAAATGGCGGCTGGGCCAGGGACAGGGGTTCTGGAAAGGACCCGGGCCAGCTGATACGGTGGTGTTCAGGAGCCAGGGTTCCGTCGGGGAAGGGCCGGAGGTTGCCCCGGCGGGCTGAGGGGGCGGTTCTTGTCCGGGGAGCAGGAGGAGCAGGGGTCCGCGACCCGCCATGCGGGGAGGGGACAGCCTGGCCACGAGGCCTGTCCAACAGATAATGAGTAAAAAAGATCCAAAAAAAGTTCAAAGAAACAAAGGATTGCAAATATTAGAGGAGGATTAAAAAATTATGCCCAGAACCATATTAATAAATGAAAAACAAGATGGCTGCTCCCATTGAGGACCGCGTGGGTAAGTACGCGTGATAATTCCCCCGCGAGCCCGCAAAAACGCACGCGAACACGTAATAGCGCCCCGCGCAAAACGCGAGCTTGCAAATAGCGGAAACGGAAATATACAACGCGCACAAGATGGCCGCGCCCATGTACGATCGCATGGGTAACTTCGCGGTCGGTGCGCTGCAAGCGGCCCAAGAATACGCAAAAAACCCACAAACACGCAAAAAAAAAGAAAACCCGCAAATTCGCACAAATTCGTGGATTATGCGAAAGACGAGTTCGCTTTCGCGTGAATTCAGGTACCGCGAATTTGCGCATTTCGCCTATACTTAGATGACATCACCAATCGTATCTCTGATGCACCTACTCATACCCCCACTTAACCTTTCATACACCCATTCCAACTTTCAACTTTCACACTACCATTCTCGAAAACATTGACACACCCATACCCATACTCACTCACTGGTTCATAGGTGTACACACACACTCACTCAGTCACCCATACAGCCACTCATATACCAACTCACTCACTAATAAACCACTGATATATCTACTCATAAAGTCACACAGTCACTTGCACACTCCCAGTCACCTATGGAGCTATTTACATACCTACTCACTCACCCATAGAGTCACTCATACATCCACTTACTCTCCTATCCTGTTATATACACACACCAACTCTCTTATTCATACAGATACTAACAGATGCTTATTCACCTATACAGTCACTGACACAAACACACACTCACCTATACAGCCACTCTCACAAATACTCACTCACAGATACAGTCACTTATATAATCCAATGCTCACCTATGTTGCCTTTCACATCTGTAGTTACTCACCCATGTACCACTGACACATCCTTTCACTCACCCACACAGCCATATGCACACTCACTCACCTATACAACCCCTCTCAGATGCACTCCTGAAGCCATATAGTCAGTGATTCACCCACTCACTCATTCATGGAGGGAGTCTCACTCCCTCACCCAAGCACACAGACACTCATTCACCCACACAGGTACTCAGATAACCATTCAATAACACATACAGCCACTCATGTACCTACTCACTGACACATGCAGCCACTTACATACCAACAGACAGACTGAAATAGACACACACTAAATAGTCACTCACCCATACATTTACTGAGACACGTATAATCACTCACTTATACAGTCAGTCAAGCACCCACTAAATCATCCACACAGGCACTCATACACCCACTGATTTATTAATACACCTACCTCTATGGGTGTCTGTTTTTCTGTGTATGTGGGTGAGGTGGTGTGTGACTGACTATATGGATGAGTGAGTGGGTGAGTCATTAATAATAACCTCCAAAGTCCTCACCCATGCATTCCAGGCCCTTCACAAAACTAGACAAACATACCTGAACAACTGCCTCTCCTTCCACGCACCCAAAAGACTCCTTTTGATCAGCTGGCCTCTCTCTGGCTACCGTCACACACATCTACAAGACCAGAACAGGAGGAAAATCCTTCTCCCACCTCACAGACAAGGCCTGGAACGGCCTCCCCCTCCACCTCCGGCATGCCCCCCCCAGGACCCTTGTTTAGCAAGGTCCTAAAGACTTGGCTTTTTGGATGACCCCAGCACTCAGCTGAGCCACCTCCCTAGCATCATGAGACCCTCACAAGGGGGTAAGCAGGGGTTATTTCAGAGGTGTAACTCCCTTATCCTTACTAGGAATAATCATCCCTTCTTGTACAGGGTAACAAACTGCCAAGTAGAGACCCCATTTCTAACATATTTTCATTGGCACTTTATTACATATGTAACTGAGTATATCAGTATCTCCTTGATTATGTGACTGGATATGTAGGAAACCTACATACTTTCTTTCGTTTTACATGTTCTCATAACTCCGTCATTGCATGTCCTTTTTGAAAGTACACCGTTATTGACATATCTGTGAAATGTATTTGTTGTTCTTCAGTTTTTAAATTGGCATGAAGCAAAAGCTTTTCTTACGCAAAATATCACACCTAAAGTACAAGAATAGTATACCATTCACATTACTAAAGAACCACTAATGGCAATATTTCCCACTTTCTTTTCAGTAATACTGATGTACTTTTTTTTATTATTCCACTTTTCAGTGGTTCTTTTTAACCCTTTCTTAACCTCCTGTTAATGTCTGTGGGTGGACTCTCAAATCAGTTGCAACATTGCATTTAAGGTAAGTCTTGGATAGTATAGGGGTCATAATTACTATTGTAACTCCAAAGTGTTGGATAGTGTAAGAGTACTATGCGTTGTAAAGGTATGTGTTGTAATGACTTGCGATGTAATGCCTGCGTTGTAGTGACATGCATTGTGATAACATGCTTTGTAGTGACATGCAATGTAATGTCTGCGTTGTAATGACATGCAATGTACAGTATGTCGTGATGTAATGACTGCTATGTAAAGATAGTGAAATGTAATGACTGCGTTGTAAAGGTTGTTTCCATCTGGAGATATAAGCATATCCAAAATATCATAACATTAAGAAAAAGAATTCTAGACCCAATCACAGATGTACTTACTTTGCTTTCAAAAACACTACCTAAGTTTAGGTAGCTACATATTTACACCAGCCAATCAAATATGTTCTTATAAAACATCTCTTGTCCTCCATTTGAACTGTCTTTCATTTTCAAACTGTGTTGTTTAGCTCCAGGGGTCTCCTGCGTGCTACACCTCCTTGCCTTTAAAATGTTAGAGTGTTGCTACCTTTGCTTGAGAGCATTGTGGATTGCTAACATCCAGATCTCATGATTGTGCACTGTGGTGGCAATGACATAGGCACACATACTGAGGTCAGACCGGAGATCCTAATGAAGGATACCTCTGGTCAATAAATGGCACTACTTTTAACACAACCTTGGTGTAAGTTAACATTTGCCAAAGGCCAATGGTCATGTAATTATGTCCACAGATAGACAAAGCTAGGAAGCAGTTCAATCAAACTGTTTCTTCATTCCTCAGAGACCACAACATGGGCTCATCTAATAAAAAAAAAAAATATGCTTTGACATGGAGAATATCAACAGAAGTTAAAAGAAAAACATTTTGCAGAGAAATGCAATATAGTCTTCCTCAGCAAGACGACATCCTGTTTTATGTATAGTTTTATGTATAGTTATCAACTATACACTATAAACACAGATGCTCTTCTAAGAGTCACCAATTTGTCAAACACTAGTCAATTTTCTTTTTTAATCCCTTTTTTACATTTTTTATCAACTTTGTGAATCAGCCGCATCTCCATAAATCAAATGCACAAATTAAATGCACAAACACACATAAAGGCCTTCCCTACTTTGTGACTGACTGTATGTATCTGACTGAATGCGTCAATGTGTGAGTGGGTCTGTGAAAGGGTGTATGAGTGTCTGGGTGTGTCTTTGAGTGGATGTGTGAGTCTCTGAATAGGTCCCTGCGAGTGGGTACATGATTGTCTCTGAGTGGGTCTGTGGGTGGGTACACAAGTCTCTGAGTAGGTCTGTAAGTAGGTGCATAAGTCTCTAAGTGGGTCTGTAAGTAGGTGCTGGTCCCCTGCACCCACCCGCTATACCCTTGGGCACTGCTGGGGGTCCTCTGCACCCACCCGCCAATACTGTTGGGCACTGCTGGGCATTGCTGGGGGTACTCTGCACCCACCCCCTATACTGTTAGGCACTGATGGGCACTGCTGGGTGTCCTCTGCACCCACCCCCTATACCCTTGGGCACTGCTGGGGGTCCTCTGCACCCACCCCTATACGGTTGGGCACTGCTGGGCACTGCTGTGAGTCCTCTGCACCCACCCCCTATACCCCTGGGCACTGCTGGGAGTCCTCTGCACCCACCCCCTATACTGTTGGGCACTGCTGGGCACTGCTGGGGGTCCTCTGCACCCACCCCCTATACTGTTGGGCACTGCTGGGCACTACTGGGAGTCCTATGCACCCACCCCCTATACTGTTGGGCACTGCTGGGCACTGCTGGGGTTCCTCTGCACCCACCCCCTATACTGTTGGGCACTGCTGGTGGTCCTCTGCACCCACCCCATATACCCTTGGGCACTGCTGGGCACTGCTGGGAGTCCCCTGCACCCACCCTCTATACCCTTGGGCACTGCTGGGGGTCCTCTGCACCCACCCCCTATACTGTTGGGCACTGCTGGGGGTCCTCTGCACCCACCCCATATACCCTTGGGCACTGCTGGGAGTCCCCTGCACCCACCCCCTATACTGTTGGGCACTGCTGGGCACTGCTGGGAGTCCTCTGCACCCACCCCTATACTGTTGGGCACTGCTGGGCACTGTTGAGAGTCCTCTGCACCCACCCCCTATACTGTTGGGCACTGCTGGTGGTCCTCTGCACCCACCCCATATACCCTTGGGCACTGCTGGGCACTGCTGGGAGTCCCCTGCACCCACCCTCTATACCCTTGGGCACTGCTGGGGGTCCTCTGCACCCACCCCCTATACTGTTGGGCACTGCTGGGGGTCCTCAGCACCCACCCCCTTTAATGTTGGGCACTGCTGAGCACTGCTGGAAGTCCTCTGTGCCCACCCCCTATACTATTGGGCAGTGCTGGGCACTGCTGGGAGTCCTCTGCACCCACCCCCTAAACTGTTGGGCACTGCTGGGCACTGCTGGGGGTCCTCTGCACCCACCCCCTATACCCTTGGGCACTGCTGGGCACTGCAGGGAGTCCTCTACACCCACGCTCTATACCCTTGAGCACTGCTGGGGGTCCTCTGCACCCACCCCCTATAGTGTTGGGCACTGCTGGGGGTCCTCTGCACCCCCTATAATGTTTGGCACTGCTGGGCACTGCTGGAAATCATCTGCACCCATCCCCTATACTGTTGGACACTGCTGGGCACAGCTGGGGGTCCTCTGCACCCACCCCCTATAACCTTGGGCACTGCTGGGGGTCCTCTGCACCCACCCCTTACACTGTTGGGCACTGTTGGGGGTCCTCTGCACCCAACCCCTATACTGTTGGGCCCTGCTGGGCACTGCTGGGGATCCTCTGCACCCACGCTCTATACCCTTGGGCACTGCTGGGGGTCCTCTGCACCCACCCCTATAATGTTGGGCACTGCTGGGGGTCCTCTGCACCCACCCCCTATAATGTTGGGCACTGCTGGGAGTCCTCTGCACCCACCCCCCTATACTATTGGGCACTGCTGGGAGTCATCTGCACCCATCCCCTATACTGTTGGACACTGCTGGGCACAGCTGGGGGTCCTCTGCCCACGCCCACTATACCCTTGTGCACTGCTGGGCACTGCTGGGAGTCCTCTGCACCCACCCCCTATACCCTTGGGCACTGCTGGGGGTCCTCTGCACCCATCCCCTATACTGTTGGGCACTGCTGGGCACTGCTGGGAGTCCTCTGCACCCACCCCCTATACTGTTGGGCACTGTTGGGCACTGCTGGGAGTCCTCTGCACCCACCCCCTATACTGTTGGGCACTGCTGGGCACTGCTGGGGGTCCTCTGCACCCACTCCCTATACCCTTGGGCACTGCTGGGCACTGCCGGGGTTCCTCTACACCCACCCCCTATACTGTTAGGCACTGTTGGGCACTGCTGGGAGTCCTCTGCACCCACCACCTATGCTGTTGGGCACTGCTGGGCACTTCAGGGAGTCCTCTGTACCCACCCCCATACTGTTGGGCACTGCTGGGCACTGCTGGGGGTCCTCAGGACCCACCCCTATACACTTGGGCACTGCTGGGGTTCCTCTGTACCCAGCCCCTATACCATTGGGCACTGCTAGAGGTCCTCTGCACCCACCCCCTATACTGTTGGGCACTGCTGGGCACTGCTGGAAGTCCTCTGCACCCACCCCCTATACTGTTGGGCACTGCTGCTGGGAGTCCTCTGCACCCACCCCCTATACCCTTGGGCACTGCTGGGTGTCCTCTGCACCCAAACCTATACTGTTGGGCACTGCTGGGCACTGCTGTGAGTCCTCTGCACCCACCCCCTATACCCTTGGGCACTGCTGGGGGTCCTCTGCACCCACCCCCTATACTGTTGGGCACTGCTGGGCACTGCTGGGGGTCCTCTGCACCCACCCCCTATACTGTTGGGCACTGCTGGGCACTGCTGGGAGTCCTCTGCACCCACCCCCTATACTGTTGGGTACTGCTGGGCACTGCTGGGAGTCCTCTGCACCCACCCCCTACACTGTTGGGCAATGCTGGGCACTGCTGGGGTTCCTCTGCACCCACCCCCTATACCATTGGGCACTGCTAGAGGTCCTCTGCACCCACCCCCTATACTGTTGGGCACTGCTGGAAGTCCTCTGCACCCACCCCCTATACTGTTGGGCACGCTTGGGCACTGCTGGGAGTCCTCTGCACCCACCCCCTATACCCTTGGGCACTTCTGGGGGTCCTCTGCACCCACCCCTTATACTGTTGGGCACTGTTGGGCACTGCTGGGGGTCCTCTGCACCCACCCCCTATGCTGTTGGGCACTGTTAAGCACTGCTGGGAGTCCTCTGCACCCACCCCCTATACCCATGGGCACTGCTGGGGGTCCTCTGCACCCATCCACTATACTGTTGGGCACTGCTGGGCACTGCTGGGAGTCCTCTGCACCCACCCCCTATACTGTTGGGCACTGCTGGGCACTGCTGGGAGTCCTCTGCACCCACCCCTATACTGTTGGGCACTGCTGGGGATCCTCTGCACCCACCCCTATACTGTTGAGCACTGCTGGGAGTCCTCTGCACCCACCCCTATACACTTGGGCACTGCTGGGGTTCCTCTGTACCCAGCCCCTATACCATTGGGCACTGCTAGAGGTCCTCTGCACCCACCCCCTATACTGTTGGGCACTGCTGGGCACTGCTGGAAGTCCTCTGCACCCACCCCCTATACTGTTGGGCACTGCTGCTGGGAGTCCTCTGCACCCACCCCCTATACCCTTGGGCACTGCTGGGTGTCCTCTGCACCCAAACCTATACTGTTGGGCACTGCTGGGCACTGCTGTGAGTCCTCTGCACCCACCCCCTATACCCTTGGCACTGCTGGGGGTCCTCTGCACCCACCCCCTATACTGTTGGGCACTGCTGGGCACTGCTGGGGGTCCTCTGCACCCACCCCCTATACTGTTGGGCACTGCTGGGCACTGCTGGGAGTCCTCTGCACCCACCCCCTATACTGTTGGGTACTGCTGGGCACTGCTGGGAGTCCTCTGCACCCACCCCCTACACTGTTGGGCAATGCTGGGCACTGCTGGGGTTCCTCTGCACCCACCCCTATACCATTGGGCACTGCTAGAGGTCCTCTGCACCCACCCCCTATACTGTTGGGCACTGCTGGAAGTCCTCTGCACCCACCCCCTATACTGTTGGGCACGGTTGGGCACTGCTGGGAGTCCTCTGCACCCACCCCCTATACCCTTGGGCACTTCTGGGGGTCCTCTGCACCCACCCCTTATACTGTTGGGCACTGTTGGGCACTGCTGGGGGTCCTCTGCACCCACCCCCTATGCTGTTGGGCACTGTTAAGCACTGCTGGGAGTCCTCTGCACCCACCCCCTATACCCTTGGGCACTGCTGGGGGTCCTCTGCACCCATCCACTATACTGTTGGGCACTGCTGGGCACTGCTGGGAGTCCTCTGCACCCACCCCCTATACTGTTGGGCACTGCTGGGCACTGCTGGGAGTCCTCTGCACCCACCCCTATACTGTTGGGCACTGCTGGGGATCCTCTGCACCCACCCCTATACTGTTGAGCACTGCTGGGAGTCCTCTGCACCCACCCCCTATACCCTTGGGCACTGCTGGGGTTCCTCTGCACCCATCCCCTATACTGTTAGGCACTGTTGGGCACTGCTGGGAGTCCTCTGCACCCACCACCTATACTGTTGGGCACTGCTGGGCACTGCAGGGAGTCCTCTGTACCCACCCCCATACTGTTGGGCACTGCTGGGCACTGCTGGGGGTCCTCAGCACCCACCCCTATACACTTGGGCACTGCTGGGCACTGACAGGGGTCCTCTGCACCCACCCCCTATACTGTTGGGCACTGTTGGAAACTGCTGGGGGTCCTCTGCACCCACCCCCTATACTGTTGGGCAGCTTTAAAGTAACCAAAAGTAGAAACAAAACACAAAATATAGATGTAGAAAAAGAGAGGGATAGATAATGAGTAAAAAAGATCCAAAAAAAGTTCAAAGAAACAAAGGATTGCAAATATTAGAGGAGGATTAAAAAATTATGCCCAGAACCATATTAATAAATGAAAAACAAGATGGCTGCTCCCATTGAGGACCGCGTGGGTAAGTACGCGTGATATTTCCCCCGCGAGCCCGCAAAAACGCACGCGAACACGTAATAGCGCCCCGCGCAAAACGCGAGCTTGCAAATAGCGGAAACGGAAATATGCAACGCGCACAAGATGGCCGCGCCCATGTACGATCGCATGGGTAACTTCGCGGTCGGTGCGCTGCAAGCGGCCCAAGAATACGCAAAAAACCCACAAACACGCAAAAAAAAAGAAAATCCGCAAATTCGCACAAATTCGTGGATTATGCGAAACACGAGTTCGCTTTCGCGTGAATTCAGGTACCGCGAATTTGCGCATTTCGCCTATACTTAGATGACATCACCAATCGTATCTCTGATGCACCTACTCATACCCCCACTTAACCTTTCATACACCCACTCCAACTTTCAACTTTCACACTACCATTCTCGAAAACATTGACACACCCATACCCATACTCACTCACTGGTTCATAGGTGTACACACACACTCACTCAGTCACCCATACAGCCACTCATATACCAACTCACTCACTAATAAACCACTGATATATCTACTCATAAAGTCACACAGTCACTTGCACACTCCCAGTCACCTATGGAGCTATTTACATACCTACTCACTCACCCATAGAGTCACTCATACATCCACTTACTCTCCTATCCTGTTATATACACACACCAACTCTCTTATTCATACAGATACTAACAGATGCTTATTCACCTATACAGTCACTGACACAAACACACACTCACCTATACAGCCACTCTCACAAATACTCACTCACAGATACAGTCACTTATATAATCCAATGCTCACCTATGTTGCCGTTCACATCTGTAGTTACTCACCCATGTACCACTGACACATCCTTTCATTCACCCACACAGCCATATGCACACTCACTCACCTATACAACCCCTCTCAGATGCACTCCTGAAGCCATATAGTCAGTGATTCACCCACTCACTCATTCATGGAGGGAGTCTCACTCCCTCACCCAAGCACACAGACACTCATTCACCCACACAGGTACTCAGATAACCATTCAATAACACATACAGCCACTCATGTACCTACTCACTGACACATGCAGCCACTTACATACCAACAGACAGACTGAAATAGACACACACTAAATAGTCACTCACCCATACATTTACTGAGACACGTATAATCACTCACTTATACAGTCAGTCAAGCACCCACTAAATCATCCACACAGGCACTCATACACCCACTGATTTATTAATACACCTACCTCTATGGGTGTCTGTTTTTCTGTGTATGTGGGTGAGGTGGTGTGTGACTGACTATATGGATGAGTGAGTGGGTGAGTCATTAATAGTAACCTCCAAAGTCCTCACCCATGCATTCCAGGCCCTTCACAAAACTAGACAAACATACCTGAACAACTGCCTCTCCTTCCACGCACCCAAAAGACTCCTTTTGATCAGCTGGCCTCTCTCTGGCTACCGTCACACACATCTACAAGACCAGAACAGGAGGAAAATCCTTCTCCCACCTCACATACAAGGCCTGGAACGGCCTCCCCCTCCACCTCCGGCATGCCCCCCCCAGGACCCTTGTTTAGCAAGGTCCTAAAGACTTGGCTTTTTGGATGACCCCAGCACTCAGCTGAGCCACCTCCCTAGCATCATGAGACCCTCACAAGGGGGTAAGCAGGGGTTATTTCAGAGGTGTAACTCCCTTATCCTTACTAGGAATAATCATCCCTTCTTGTACAGGGTAACAAACTGCCAAGTAGAGACCCCATTTCTAACATATTTTCATTGGCACTTTATTACATATGTAACTGAGTATATCAGTATCTCCTTGGTTATGTGACTGGATATGTAGGAAACCTACATACTTTCTTTCGTTTTACATGTTCTCATAACTCCTTCATTGCATGTCCTTTTTGAAAGTACACCGTTATTGACATATCTGTGAAATGTATTTGTTGTTCTTCAGTTTTTAAATTGGCATGAAGAAAAAGCTTTTCTTACGCAAAATATCACACCTAAAGTACAAGAATAGTATACCATTCACATTACTAAAGAACCACTAATGGCAATATTTCCCACTTTCTTTTCAGTAATACTGATGTACTTTTTTTATTATTCCACTTTTCAGTGGTTCTTTTTAACCCTTTCTTAACCTCCTGTTAATGGCTGTGGGTGGACTCTCAAATCAGTTGCAACATTGCATTTAAGGTAAGTCTTGGATAGTATAGGGGTCATAATTACTATTGTAACTCCAAAGTGTTGGATAGTGTAAGAGTACTATGCGTTGTAAAGGTATGTGTTGTAATGACTTGCGATGTAATGCCTGCGTTGTAGTGACATGCATTGTAATAACATGCTTTGTAGTGACATGCAATGTAATGTCTGCGTTGTAATGACATGCAATGTAAAGTATGTCGTGATGTAATGACTGCTATGTAAAGATAGTGAAATGTAATGACTGCGTTGTAAAGGTTGTTTCCATCTGGAGATATAAGCATATCCAAAATATCATAACATTTAGAAAAAGAATTCTAGACCCAATCACAGATGTACTTACTTTGCTTTCAAAAAAACACTACCTAATTTTAGGTAGCTACATATTTACACCAGCCAATCAAATATGTTCTTATAAAACATCTCTTGTCCTCCATTTGAACTGTCTTTCATTTTCAAACTGTGTTGTTTAGCTCCAGGGGTCTCCTGCATGCTACACCTCCTTGCCTTTAAAATGTTAGTGTTGCTACCTTTGCTTGAGAGCATTGTGGATTGCTAACATCCAGATCTCATGATTGTGCACTGTGGTGGCAATGACATAGGCACACATACTGAGGTCAGACTGGAGATCCTAATGAAGGATACCTCTGGTCAATAAATGGCACTACTTCTAACACAACCTTGGTGTAAGTTAACATTTGCCAAAGGCCAATGGTCATGCAAATTATGTCCACAGATAGACAAAGCAAGGAAGCAGTTCAATCAAACTGTTTATTCATTCCTCAGAGACCACAACATGGGCTCATCTAATGAAAAAAAAATATGCTTTGACATGGAGAATATCAACAGAAGTTAAAAGGAGAACATTTCACAGAGAAATGCAATATAGTCTTCCTCAGCAAGACGACATTCTGTTTTATGTATAGTTTTATGTATAGTTATCAACTATACACTATAAACACAGATGCTCTTCTAAGAGTCACCAATTTGTCAAACACTAGTCAATTTTCTTTTTTAATCCCTTTTTTACATTTTTTATCAACTTTGTGAATCAGCCGCATCTCCATAAATCAAATGCACAAATTAAATGCACAAACACACATAAAGGCCTTCCCTACTTTGTGACTGACTGTATGTATCTGACTGAATGCGTCAATGTGTGAGTGGGTCTGTGAAAGGGTGTATGAGTGTCTGGGTGGGTCTTTGAGTGGATGTGTGAGTCTCTGAATAGGCCCCTGCCAGTGGGTACATGATTGTCTCTGAGTGGGTCTGTGGGTGGGTACACAAGTCTCTGAGTAGGTCTGTAAGTAGGTGCATAAGTCTCTAAGTGGGTCTGTAAGTAGGTGCATGTGTCTCTGAGCAGGTCTGTGACTCAGTACATGATTCTCAGAGTAGATCTGTGAGTGGGCATGTGAGTCTATGAGTGGATCTATGAGTGGGTGAATGAGTGTCAGATTGGGTCTGTGAGTGGTTGTGTGTGTCATAGTGGGTCTGTAAGAGGGTATGTCAAGTCAAGTCAAGTCAGGAACATTTGTATTGCATACATATCACTTCTGAAGAGTCTCATGGTGCTTGCAGATGGCTCTGACAAGCCATGTCTTCAGCTTCTTATGAAAGCAGCTATGTTCGGGGATGGTGCGCAGATATAAGGGCATTTTGTTCCTTGATGACGGAGCAAGAAAGGAAAAAGCTCGGACGCCATTCCTGGCAGTGTGGATTTTGAGAGGAGTAAGCAATGCCTCGTTACTGGATCTAAGCATTCTTCATGGCTGATACCAGATTAGCTTTTGTGACCAATACTTTGGACCGTTTCCATACATATGCTTATGAACCAAGCATAGGGTTTTAAAAAGGATCCGCTTTTTCACTGGAAGCCAGTGGAGAGCTTTTAAGCAGGGGGCAGAGGGAGATCTTTGCGGAAGGTGGAGGACTAACCTAGCTGCAGTGTTCCGCACAACCTGAAGCCTATTTAAGAGGTAACAACACAGAACCAAGGAGTATCTCAAATATCAAAACAACATATTAACCAACGTCATTAGTCGACAACAGTTTATGTTCACAAAAAGAATTATTTATAGCAGGTTTGGCTTCTTCTCTTTTTTTATTGTTTTTCTCTTTGCTTCAGTTTCGTAATTTCGTAGGTTTTTTTCACAATTATGGTAGCCACATGTATTTTGTTACAGCCTTTCCCAAACAGCCTACGCGTTTCGTCCTCACAGGGACATCATCAGGGCTGTGGAAAACAAACAAAAAAAGGATTCTATGACTGATAAAATAATCAAACAATTGTTTTATAAATTCCAAATGCAAATGATTACGAGTTATGCTGCCTATTTAACATTCTAAACAAAATTTATGTTACAAAACCTGCCTATATAACACGCTGTTTAGCAATACCATCTTACATGAGAAATATATGCCAGAACTCCTACTCATAGGTGGTACACGAATAACTCATTAATACAATCATACCATCAGATTGCCCCAAAGTTGTTAGTATTTATACCAACCGGGTCTTACTACAGAATTTAGTACATACATGCAATCCTAATTTCACAAAAGTAAATAGTGACGCTCACCAAATTAGTAGAAACTGAAAATCTTCAAAGAGGATTCAAAATTGACCAGCGGATGCGAGCATGTCAGTCCTTGGCATAAATAGCTAGTACTTTCTGAATTCCGATATTCTGAATCAAAAGTAAAACAAAATATATATATATATATATGTATCTGCCTCATAATTCCTATTGGTAACAAAATGTTCATCATGGTTCATATCGCCCCAATATAACTGTAGCGTATATTTAAGCAAAAAACTTCATGGCGTAATTAGCTATTACTTTCTGAGGTTCAATATTCTAAATCCAGAACCCAGGAATTATATGTATTTGCCTAATGAATCTTAGTGATAAGGAGATATTCATCAATGTTGATATGGCCCCAATATAACTATGACAAGTATTTCAGAAAAAGCTTTTTATATGCCAAAACAATTTCAGGGCAATAAAACGCACTATTCCTACCATATAGGCCTCAGCCACTGTTATGAATGAAGTATTCCTTGGGTCCTGGTTTCCCAATGAAGAATTTTAGATAATTACAGGAAATAATAAGACTGTGTAAATGGTAGTGTAGAGGTATCAATAGTTAGAAGTGTTGTTTGTTTTTCCTATGTTTTCAGAATTATCTAAAATTCTTCATATATACGCTACAGTTATATTGGGGCGATATGAACCATGATGAACATTTTGTTACCAATAGGAATTATGAGGCAGATACATATATATATATATTTTTTTAACTTTTGATTCAGAATATCGGAATTCAGAAAGTACTAGCTGGTCAATTTTGAATCCTCTTTGAAGATTTTCAGTTTCTACTAATTTGGTGAGCGTCACTATTTACTTTTGTGAAATTAGGATTGCATGTATGTACTAAATTCTGTAGTAAGAACCGGTTGGTATAAATACTAACAACTTTGGGGCAATCTGATGGTATGATTGTATTAATGAGTTATTCGTGTACCACCTATGAGTAGGAGTTCTGGCATATATTTCTCATGTAAGATGGTATTGCTAAAAAGCGTGTTATATAGGCAGGTTTTGTAACATAAATTTTGTTTAGAATGTTAAAAAGGCAGCATAACTCGTAATCATTTGCATTTGGAATTTATAAAACAATTGTTTGATTATTTTATCAGTCATAGAATCCTTTTTTTGTTTGTTTTCCACAGCCCTGATGATGTCCCTGTGAGGACGAAACGCGTAGGCTGTTTGGGAAAGGCTGTAACAAAATACATGTGGCTACCATAATTGTGAAAAAAATCTACGAAATTACGAAACTGAAGAAAAGAGAAAAACAATAAAAAAAGAGAAGAAGCCAAACCTGCTATAAATAATTCTTTTTGTGAACATAAACTGTTGTCGACTAATGACGTTGGTTAATATGTTGTTTTGATATTTGAGATACTCCTTGGTTCTGTGTTGTTATTATTGTTACAGTGGTCTGGGCGGTGGACCACTCCAATTTGAGTGTCTAAATTATTTGAATTAATTGGATACATTAGAAGTTGCTGATCTTGCATAGTGCTCCAAACAGGTGACTCCACCGCATTGTGTAGCGTTGTATCCTATTTAAGAGGTTTTCATTTATTGAAAGCAGTAGGGTGTTCCTGTAGTCCATTCTGTTTATAACTAATCCCTGTATTAATGGTTTATGCGCCTCCATAGGAATCAATTTAAAAACATTCCTCAAACTGCACATTACACCTAAACAGGTGCCAATGACCTGATTGATTTGTTTTTTTTTTGGACAAATGGTTGTCCCTTTAAAAGCCAAGATTCCGTACCATTTCTTTAGGGGTTGGGCAAAGGCCTAGATTGGATGGCCACCAGTCATGTGCTCAATGTTCTGCAGCTTTACCAACGAGCATAATCTCTGACTGGCTACCATTTAGTTGGAGATGGTTTGCCCTCATCCACTTCTCAACATGAGTCATGCCATTTTTAAAAAGCTGCTTGGTTTCATTTGGGTCCGGGCCCAAGGTGATCAGGATCTGAGTGTCATCAGCATAGAATATGACATCAAAACTGTAGGCTTTGATCACCTTGGCTAATGGTGTCATGTACACATTAAAAAGCGTTGGGCTCAAAATAGAGCCCTGCGGTACTCCCATCTCAATAGGTCTCTCACATGCGATGCTGTTTCCTATCTGAACAGTTGTTACACGGTCAGATATGTGAGTTTCTGAGGTAGACTATGAGTGGATGTATGAGTGTCTGAGGTGGTCTGTGAGCGTGTGCATTAGTGTCTTAGTGGGGATGTGGGGATGTGAGTGGGTGTATGAGTCTCTGAGTAGGCCTGTAAGTGGATGTATGAGTCTCTGAATGGTCTGTTACTGGGTGTGTGAGTCTCTGGGTAGGTCTATGAGTGGAGGTGTGTCTCTGAGTGGGTTTTGATTTGGTGTGTGGGTGTCTGAGTGGGTCTGCGAGTCGGTGCATGTGTGCCTGAGTGGGGGCGTGAGTGGGTGTGTGTATCTCAGCGGGTTTATGTAGATGCAGGAGTATCTCTGTTGAACTGTGAGTAGGTGCATGAGTTTCTAAGTATATTCGCAATGATTCTTGCATCTGGATATAGAACTGTGTTTTTCCTTTCATAGCTCAAAAACAACTGAACAAATTTACACCAAATCACAACGAAGACACTTTCTGGACACATTCTACTCTTCTTCCAAATTTGGTATATTAGGTGTGAGTAACTTTATTTTTTGATTAATAAAAATCATTAAAATGGTGAACATACGAACATTATAAAACATATGTCATGAATAGTTGCTAAAATATTTACATGTGTACCATCACGATGGGAATGAAAGATAAAATTCATCAGAAAACAATTTAAAATCATAAAAAACTTTTTTATAAAAGTAGTTGTAAACCTTAGTTATCCGTTCTAGTTTTTCCATCTACTCGAACCACAGGCAGACATTTGCTATTAAGAAGCAACAATTAATAACTTTTGATAATTTAGTGCTTGTGGTGAGGATTTTGGGGTTATAATCCATTTATGTAATGAGCCCCGTGCATACAGTGTTTCAAAGGATTCCAGGGATGCACAGGAAAAACAAATCAACCCGTACGCCGGGGCCATTGTCAGCTATTCTTGTGTAGTACAGAGGGCTATGCAAATCGGAAAAGAGTACAACATGGGCGCAGGGCTTTGTCTGTCTTTTGATGGTTAACCGTTAGTGGCTTACAGGGTCTCACTGTTAGTACATTTTCTTGCTGTTCCTGTAACAAACTTAGTGAACCTGATGTTAAGCTGTGGAATATCCAGGTTCATTGATGCAAGAATAGCCTGACAGCATGTACGAATACCAAATTTGTTCCATTCGCTCTTTAACAATTTCCTTCGGTCGTCACGAGCTGCAGGACAAAGACATATCACGTGCTCGATTGTTTCTGTACTGCCTCTGCACATTACATTTGGATTTGCACATCGCCATCTTGGCAGGTGATACAGAAATGGCCATTCACCCATTCTGAGGGCCAAAAATCTTTTTTTCCACAGCACTGAGTAGGTACATGACAGATGTGGTCTCATAATCCCTGGCTGGAATCCTGATACAACCGTCCAGGCGTGCTTACGTTGAACCTCGGGCTCTGTCCAAGTGAAGGACCAGAGGCGGATGTTTCTTTTGATATGGGTTTTAAGTACCTGCTGTGAAGGATTAGAGGTCCAGATTTCTTCTGTATCGAGGAGTTGTAAGGAATCCTGCAAGTAGCGCCGGTGTGAACTACCGATTTGACCAGCTGAGATTTCCAGCCACAAAAAGGGCCTCCAGGCTTCCCTCTTTGGAGCTACACAGCTTGTTGCACAGCCTGATGTACGCTCCACGCCCTATTGCTTGGTGGTCTTGAAGACCAAAATCAAGACGTACTTGAGCGGGGAAGGAGGATTTAGGTAGGCCCAATTTGGTGTAATTTCATCTAGGGGTTCAGGCTGTAGTCATGTCTAAAATCTCTATGGGAACTAACATTGGAAAACATTTTTTTGTGACCATCCCCCTTTTTCACAGACTCTGCTAAACAAATCACTCCTAGGTTTTGTGTGCACAACTAGAATCAGGAGGTTACTTTTAAAAAAAACATTTCATAATGGCGCCAGAGTTATAAGCTAGTCTAACAATGCTTGGAAACTCGGTCCCAACTATGACTACCTTTTTGCCATATATATCTGTACCTTACTTAAAAGTCAATTGGCAAGTTTCATGAAATCTGTCCAGGACTATATATATATATATATATATATATATATATATATATATATATATATATATATATATATATATATATATATATATATATATATATATATATATATATTACCTACTGGCGGTCGCCAGTAGGTATATATAGTTAGGATTTTTTCCCTATGGGATTTTTGAAAATTCTATGTCTAATAACTTTGGCGTTTGTGGACGGAATTGGCTGAAATTTTCAGGAAAATTGAACATTTTGTTTGTGAGCAGTCCCTGGAAATTTGGGGGGGGTTCGTCAAGGGGTGGCCGAGAAAAAAGGGGGGTCCCAAAACGTGTTTTTCCCATGTTAATTTCCATAGGGCGGTTGGCCTCACTTTTAGGCCGAACGGCTGAATGGATTTGCACTAAACTTGGCAAAATTGTAGGGACTGTTAGCCCGATGTGCCTTTGCTAGGTCTCAATATATGTGCTCCAGTGGATTTTGAGAAATGAACGTTCAAAAAAAGATATATATCTGTAAGCGCGCTCCGGGCAGCGCTCCGGTTCACGTACCTGACGCGTAACGGAACTTCGCGTAGCGAAGCTGATTGGCTCTCCGGTGTCTGTCAACATTCTAAACAGTCCGGAGCGGCCGCCCTCTTGTCTCTCGGTAGGATCGAGAGAAAAGAGGAGGCCAAAACAAAGGGGGAAATGACCATAAGGGGGCATAGTAGATCCTCCCTGACCCCCTAGGTTTGATGTGGAGGCTTTAAAAGGGCCCCGCAGTGCAAAAAAAAAATACTTTTTTTTGTTTTTTTGCGTGGAGAGCGCCCGGTCCGCGAACCGGGAAGCGTTCTGGGGAGCGTACTATAAGGAAAAAAGAATGATAGACTTTTCAAATACTGTATGTTAATTGATTGTTGGTTTTGTTGATTATTTTTTAATTACTTTAGTTTTTAAGCAATTATTTATTATTGTGATTGTGTTTCAAAATTTAATAACATTTCTAACATTTCACTGTCTGAAATGTCGTCATTTTCATTGAACATAGCTTGTAATCTCTGAGTGTGTATAATGTCCTCATTTTGAAGGAGGTCATCTACTGCTTGCACACATTGCAGTAGTTCTTGGTCCCAAGTTTCATCCATAAATTCTATATAATTTGGATCAATTAATTCTTGGCTGCTCTCTTGCAGGACAATTTGAAATGAAACTTTCTGTTCGCCTTCCATGTTGCCTGAAATTTGGATAAAAAAAATATATATTAGTAGAGATAGGGCACTGTTGGGATTAATTTTAGATAGCCAGTTTTTATCAGTGAATTTATCTTTGGGCAGTGTATAGTATCAGAGTGGAAGTAGGAATATAAAAAAGTGTATGTGATTTAACGTAAGTACATTCATAATTATACAAGAGAAACCTAACTCCATCCATAACTATTACAGAGAAGTCTATCTAAATCTATAACTACTACAGAGGGATAGTATATAACTATCAGAAAAAGTTTACCATATTAACTGATAGTGCACAATATACTTCAGTTTTTAAAATAACAACTTACCTTTACAAAGAAGTTGAAGTGATTAGTGAAAATCCAATTGAAATGTACACCAGGAAGTAGTAGTCAAAATGGCTGTGTTTCCTTCTCTTCCTTTATATATATTCAGGTATATAACCAATCAAATGTCAGGTAAAAAAAGTAGAAAATGAAAGTAACATTTTCATTGGTTGTCAATTCCAACACTTCAGATGTGTTTTGTGAAGTAATTTACCTCACGGTATTTAGAGAGGTCTACAGGCTAAATGGCTAAATGGAATTTCAATCAAATTTGTGAAAATGATAGGGATTGGTATGTAGTATGAGCTAACCTATATTTGGTGAAAGTGTCTCCAGTTGTTTTTCTGTAAATTACTTTCCCACCTTTTTTGATGGAGCGCTTCCCGGGGAGCGCCCCGGTACGCGAACTGGCGAGCGCCCCGGTACGCGAACCTGAAGCGTTACGGGAGTCCACCATTTTGTGTTTCGGTCGAATTAAGATACAAGATGGAGGGCAACTAATGTTCAGAATGGGTAGAAGGGGGCACGGTAGACTTATCTTGACCCCCTAGGTTTTCTGAGGGTGGCTGAGGAGGCCCATATGTGCGAAAAAAAACTATTTTTAAAAAAAAATTCGCGAGGTTAGCTTCCGGTTTGCGTACCGGGTAGCGCCCCGGGGAGCGTACTTTGTTGAAAATTAGTGAAAAAAGTTAGAGTAAAATAATAATTGTGAGTGATCAGATGTAGGGTAGCTCTGACAAGAGCTTTTGGGTTTATGGTACATTTAGGTACTTATAAGTAGGTACCAATGCACAGTCTTAAATTCAGAATGAAAATTCTGTTGCCCTCATCTGAGAAGTGAACTCCATCTCCTCTGTAGATATCTTGCATGTAGTAACGCAAGTTATTGTTGTACACAGAGCCCATTCCATGGTCTCTCATGTAAGCTGAAACAGATTTGTTTACATGCTTCCTCGACTTCTCAATTTGTGGACAAAATTGGTTCGACCACCTCCATTTCTGTCTTTGGCATATATTTGAATATACCAAGGCAGTCTGAGGAAAAAGTGCCATTAATTGCTCAAAGGTGTCCTTTAAAAGCATTTCCAGACCTACCCCAGTCTAAGTGCCCAAGTCATTACCTCCACAGTGCACAATTAACAGGTCAGGTTTTGGCAAATGCATAAAGGTTTTCACCAATGGTATCAATTGGTGACATTTTAATCCTCTGTGGCCAAACCACTTAATTTCCACATCTTGTAAATTGAGGTTAGGTAAATTTATGTTATCAGCATACCTCTGAGCCCAGTAGATGTAACTATGTCCAACAATCCAGACAGAAAACATGGTGAGAGAAGGTTCTGCTGCAGTCAGATGAAGTGTGGCAATGAAATGGCAGTTGAAAAAATAAGAGTTTAAAATGAAAAAAAACTGTGGAGTTTCTGTGTTAATGAAGGAGTAACAGTGATTGGTGGATTTTGATTGCTGAAAACAGAAAGTTAGGGTGCATGGATGAGTTCTTTGAAAGATGTATTTTGAATGGTCAAAAAAAAATCATTAAATGAAAGATTGCACTGGATACGCAGGTGCACTGAGAGTTCAGAGTTCAATTGAAACATTGTTGTGTGAACTTGCAAACACCAGAGGTCTTCCAAGAGGTGGTTGCTATGCAAAAAAGGCAGAGAGGGCAGAGGGGGGAAGGGTTTTGATTTGAAAAAAGTGAGGGAAGAGTTTTGATTGGGTGACATGAGAGATATGTGTGAAGAATTACAGCATTTCTGTGCTTTTGATAGCTGCAGACTCTGGAGTGCATACCTTTTGCTCTGCTAAAGACAAAGTGGTGTGTTTCTGAGACTGTTTTGAAACTCATAAAGTATTTGCTAAGGTGAGAAAAGATTTATTTAATTTAGATAGAGAATAGTGTGCTTTAAGGAGAAAATTATGAAGAAAGTTGTGTTTTTAAAATGTTGCTTTGCCTCAAGTGTTTTACAAATAGATTTTGTTTCTTTGAGAAATTGTAATTGGAGAAAATGTGAAGTATTAGTACTGACAGGGTGTTTTTGTGCATAGGAGCTGTGCAGTGTTTTCAAATTATGACTTGAAAATCGTTTTTGAGGAAAAGGAATGCTTTTAACATTTATGACAAGGACATAATGGTGTATGCTTCTTTATAAGGCATTTGAGTGTCTCTGATGTTATTTTTCCCATTTTAATGTAAGACCTTTCCCCGTGGTGCAAATTCCTTGTAAATATGCTCCCACATGTGCTTGGCAAATTTAGATTTTGAATGTTTGAGTTACATAGCCATGTTAAAAGTGACCCTACAATGCTGCAAAGGCAATCAAAAAACGCTTCCATGTGTCTTAAGGACATTTTAAGTCATTTCCCCATGTGCAGTGTTTTCAAATTAAGACTTGAAAATCGTTTTTGAGGAAAAGGAATGCTTTTAACATTTATGACAAGGACATAATGGTGTATGCTTCTTTATAAGGCATTTGAGTGTCTCTGATGTTATTTTTCCCATTTTAATGTAAGACCTTTCCCCGTGGTGCAAATTCCTTGTAAATATGCTCCCACCTGTGCTTGGCAAATTTACATTTTGATAGTTTGAGTTACATAGCCATGTTGAAAGTGACCCAAAAATGCTGCAAAGGCAATCAAAAAACGCTTTCATGTGTCTTAAGGACATTTTAAGTCATTTCCCCATGTGCAGTGTTTTCAAATTAAGACTTGAAAATCGTTTTTGAGGAAAAGGAATGCTTTTAACATTTATGACAAGGACATAATGGTGAATGCTTCTTTATAAGGCATTTGAGTGTCTCTGATGTTGTTTTTCCATTTTAATGTAAGACATTTCCCCGTGGTGCAAATTCCTTGTAAATATGCTCCCACCTGTGCTTGGCAAATTTACATTTTGATAGTTTGAGTTACATAGCCATGTTAAAAGTGACCCAAAAATGCTGCAAAGGCAATCAAAAAACGCTTTCATGTGTCTTAAGGACATTTTAAGTCATTTCCCCATGTGCAGTGTTTTCAAATTAAGACTTGAAAATCGTTTTTGAGGAAAAGGAATGCTTTTAACATTTATGACAAGGACATAATGGTGTATGCTTCTTTATAAGGCATTTGAGTGTCTCTGATGTTATTTTTCCATTTTAATGTAAGAACTTTCCCTGTGGTGCAAATTCTTTGTAAATATGCTCCCACCTGTGCTTGGCAAATTTAGATTTTGATTGTTTAACTTACATAGCCATGTTAAAAGTGACCCAAAAATGCTGCAAAGGCTTTTAAAAAACGCTTTCATGTGTCTTAAGGACATTTTAATTCATTTCCCCATGAATGTAGGTAGGCCTCACCTTAAACAAACCTCTGGATAGGCCACACCTTATCGTCATCCTGAATTAATCATTTAAAATGCTAGGGACAGATTTATGATAGGTGTATGCCTCTTTTGCGCCACTGTGCGTCACTTTTGTGACGCAGTGGCGGTGCAAAAGATTTGCTATGTGGCGACAAAATTACAAATTGATGCATCTAGGCAGATGTGTCATGCTGTAAAAAAACCGTGCCACATGAAACCGATGCAGCAGTGATGCAAAAGATGCACCATGTTGCAAGACAGGCCTCACTTCATCTCCAACAAGATAAGAAGCTTAGGGATAGATTTATGATGACTGGTGCATCCCCAGGGATGTGCCAGTCATCCTGCGCCGCTGTTCCGCCACCCATGGTGCGCTACATTTACAATGCGGCGCACCATGGGGCAAAAACAGCACAGATGCGTGACGCATCTGTGCCGTAAAGGTGGCGCATTGCTGGAGCTGCATCGCAAGTGCCATGCAGCTCCAGCAAGGCTCAGGGGTGCCCCATCTCCATTTAATCTGCAACCCTGAGTAGGCCTCACCTTAAACAAACCTCTGGATAGGCCACACCTTATCGTCATCCTGAATCAATCATTTAACATGTTAGGGACAGATTTATGATAGCCGTGTGCCTCTTTTGTGCCGCTGTGCGTCATTTTTGTGACGCAGCGGCGGTGCAAAAGATTTGCTATGTGGCGACATATTTAAAAATTGATGCATCTAGGCAGATGTGTCATGCTGTAAAGTCCTGTGCCACATGAAACCTGCGTCAATTTTCATATAGGTGTTTTGTTGCAAGGTATGCATTAATTTGCAAGAAAGCCCTGTAAAACTAACACAGTGAAATTTAGAAGATTTCACTGACTCAGCTTTATAGCATTGCTGAATCAAATCATTACGCCTGTTTGAAACTGGCATAAGGAGTGATGCACCATGCAATGTGTGGCTTGCTCCTGTGCATTGCAGTAGACATGTTGCGCTTACGACGTGATTCCTGCAATGTGCTGCTTTTGCGGCACAGATGCGTGACGCATCTGTGCTGTTTTCACTCAATGGTGCTCCACATTGTAAATGCGGCACACCATGGGTGGCAGAGCAGCGGTGCACATTAACTGGTGCATCCCTGGGAATGCGTCAGTTCACATAAATCTGCCACTTTACATTTAAGTATGAGCAGGGGACACAGATTTGGTGAGGCTTATCCAAGGTTAAGAAGAGATGAGTCCTGTTCACTGAAAACTTGGACATAGGCCTTACCTCCTCAGCATCGCTGGTCATGGCTAAATAATAGCTGCAAAATGTTACTCTTGTTAAACAATTTTACTATTATAGTCTCTGAGATTTGTGCCTTACTCTGCAACATCTCATTGTTGTTCTCTTTCTTTAAAGATAACGACAACATCAACATGAGCGACAATCAGCAATCAGTTGATCTCGACCTCATAATTGAACTCGTAATTGAAACATCAGTGGAAGTAGATCCCTTGGATGATTTAAATCCTGAGGATGAAGAAAAACATGATGAGGATGCAGATTTGTCAGAATTGTATGACATAGGGTGGGAAGCTGACGTGCTTGAGCCTATGGAACTATAAACATTTATTTTTAAAAATTTATAATAAATGAAAAGTAAAAATGTAAACCGTTTCATTTAAAAATAAAGACACCTTCAAAAACAGGTTATGTGTAGTGTCTTCAATAAAATATTAAAATATGCTCATAAAATTAGATCAGATTCACATATAAAACAGGACAGGTAAAATGAATATGAATTCCATTTCTTTTCTGCTATTTCTGTATTCTAAATTTGCCAAGCACTAAAAATGTCAAGTAGTGTGTTAAGTTTTTGATGACTGTTATTGATTTACTGTTTGGTAATAGTGGTTAATAACATTTTTTATTATATTTTACCACAGATTCAACTGCAGATTATTTCAAGATTTCAGCATGCCAACTAAAGAAAGACTTAGAAAGGCTGCAAAACGTCAAAGACAGCAGGTACATGATATAATGCAGCAGTCCTCTAACAAAAAAACTTGTCAAGTCACCAAGAAAGCACCGGGTAAGAGCACAAAAACATTTATAAGAAATATTTGTAGTAAAAAAAATATTACTACAGAAAATGTTTCAGTCCAGAAAAAGAGAAGCATTTTAAACGGAAAGGAAAGGCCAATCAAAAATGTTACTGCTAGAGCAAGAGATAACTCTGTGCATGATAGTAGAAGGAAACAACAGTTTAGGGAGATTCGTAAACGAATGTTCCGCAACAGGATAATTGGCAATTTGTTAAAAAATATTAAGAAAGTTCAACAGAAAGTGGTTTTTTATAAGAGAAAAAAAAAAGTTGAGAAAGTTATTGATCAGGCATTTGAAATTAAACGTAAGTTATTTATTTTGATAATCAATAGAATTAGGAAGCTAAACAAGGCAATTTATGATTTCAAAAGAAATAGTAGATGGAAGAGAATAGTTAATCGTAGTAATTTTTGTGAAGTTTTTTCCGGAGAATGGATGCATAGTTCAAGTTGTGAGGCATTTTTTAATGAGGAGAGTTATTTCCAGGATAATGATTTGGTGCATGCAGTTGACACCAGTGGTCGAGCTTATGAAGTGAAAGATGGTTGTCCAGTTGAAAAAGAAAAACTTGTGACAACAGAGACAGAAGAGGTGTTAGGTAATGAGGTTTTAGGAAGACGTCCTAAGGGTCCTGTGTACACCTGGAAGTGTAGTAGTATTTGCAGTGTGCGACAGGATTCCATCAATTTGCTTTGTGATTTTGTACGGACATTTAAAAAGAAAAGTTTGAAGCAGAAAATGAAGTTGTTGCAAGAATTAGATCCTTGCAGAGTGAGAGAAGTGACAGGTTTGCATGGTCATTCACTGCCTTGTCTTTCCAGGAGAGTATGCCAGAGTGTTTTTCATCATTTCAGGATGCTAGCAGTGCATCATAATAAAGTGAGGAAATTAGTTAGAATGTTGTATTATGCTAAGAGTCCAGCAATTATGCTTAAACAATTATGCGCTGCTCTTTTGCATGGTTCTGAAATAGATGTGAAGAATATTTGTGCAGAAATTGAGTTTTGTTACTTTGGAAGTAAAGAGGAGAATGTTGAAATTGACCAAGAAGAAGAGGGTAATGTGGAAGATAGTGTACAGGTTTCCAGTACAGATAATTTTCAGAGGGAAATTGCGACGTTTCAGGTGAAATCAAGTGAGAGGCCTAATTTCACTTGTGTGTGTTGTCGACGCACTTATTATAGGAATCAGACTAAGTTAGTGGATTTATATGCAAAAAGTAAAAGGGAAAATAATAGTGAATGGAAGGATTTCACAACATATTTGATGGTAGAAAATTGTTTTGATTTGGGATCGGATCAACGTGTGTGTACTTATTGTTGTAGCAAATTGAATCAAAACCAGATGCCTGCTAGAGCAGTTCATAATAATCTGGAATTGGTTGAGATTCCTTCTGAATTGAAGGATTTAAATACTTATGAATCTATTTTGATTCAAAGTATCCATCCCTTTCAGGCTATTGTAAGAATGGAGCCAAAGACAGGGAAATTGCCTCCATCAGATTTACAGAGAGGATTAAAGGGAAGAGTTGTTTATTTGCCTCTAGATTTGAAGAAAAACATTAACACAATTGGAGTAGAAAAAGTGGAAGAGGACCCTCTGGTTATCTTAGTTAATGGGGTTCCGACAAAGAATAAGAAAATATGGCAAGATTTAGTGAATGTTAGAAAAGTCAAAAAGGCAACATTGTACTTGAAAAAAAATAATAAGTACTATAAGAATATATATGTTGCAGAAGAGGAAGTAAGTGAGGAAGAGGATAGCGATTTGTGTGCTGGTCAAATTGAGAAAGTAGAACCCTCTACTAGTGAAGAAATATATGAACATTATAGTGTTCATCCTTTGCATTCCAAGGAAGTCATGGGGAATGCTATTGAGTTGTTTCAAATGAAACAAGCCAAAGGGAGTCTCATTAGTGTTTGGGAGGAAAGTTTGGAAGCTCGGTGTTTCCCACAGCTTTTTCCAACAGGTCAGGGAGGAAGATATGATGAGCGACCTCATCAAATTCCTGCTTCTGAATACCGGACTTTGCGATTGTATGCAGGAGATGCTAGGTTTCGACAATGTATTCCCTATTTGTTTCATCTCCTGTTTGAAAGCGATCTGTCTGGACTGTCATATGCAGTGAACCACATCTTGAAAAGTGGTATACACATGCAAAACATCTCGGCAAGTGACTTTATGGATAAAGTCAATGTCCAAGACAGTATTTTGGATTCTCACCTGATTAATCTCATGGCGTGTCAGCGTGGTACTAATGAGTACTGGTACCGTCATCATGGTGATTTAAAATGTATGCTGAGGAACTTAGGAACTCCCACATGGTTCTTCACTCTGAGCTGTGCCGAGTATGGCTGGGAAGACTTACTTGAATTTCTACGAGAGGCAAATGGAAACATCGAAAACATCGAATTCAAGACACCCGGAGAACTGTGCTCTTTGGACCCAGTCAATGTATGCCGGTACTTCAATCATAGATTTGAAGCTATGATGTCTTTCATCATGAATAAGAAGAATCCACCTCTTGGAGAGGTGTTGGATTTCTTCTGGAGAAAGGAGTACCAAGCAAGAGGTGTTCCTCACATACATATGCTGTTGTGGATCAAGGATGCACCTAAATTTGGAACAGATCCAGAAGACTCAGTGATGAGTTTCATACAACAGTATTCTACGTGTGCTGTTCCAAACGCAAAGGAGAAGAAAAGCCTAAGAGAAAAAGTTCTACGTTTCCAAAGCCATCGTTGTGGAAAGTACTGTCGTCGTAAATTCCGAAACAAGGACAAGTTCTACACCAAATGTCGTTTCGGCTTTCCACGACCGGTGATTTCTAAAGGAAGAGTAAACAGTTTGATGTCTTCGCTGCGACATAATGTGATGAAGAAATCATCTAAAAACACATACAATTTGAAGAGGAACGAAGAGTCCAAGTACATCAACGACTACAACCCGGTGATTTTGTCCATGTGGAATGCTAACATGGATATACAGTTTGTGGCTGATAACTGTATGGCTGTGGCTCGGTATGTGACATCTTACATCACCAAAAAAGAGAAGACAGAATTGAAGGATATGTGGGAGGACATTTCCCATGAAAAGAGCCTCAGTAAGAAGTTGTACAGTTTCAGTCTGAAGATGTTGTCGCATCGAGAAATCGGAGCTTACGAATGTTCTGACCGGTTGTCTTCAGCAAGTCTCTATGCCAAATCTAGGAGTATCATTTGGGCGAGTCTTGGTCTTGCTGCAACGCGTAATCGAGTTCTGAAACCTGTGCGGGAAATTGAGTATTTGGCGGAAAAGGAGCCAAACAGTACCGACATTTTGAAGAGCAACATGTTGGATACATATTATCCAAATCGAAGCAGTCACCTCGAGAATGTTTGTCTGTATGAGGTTCTTCAAAATTACATATTCAAGAGGAACATCAAAGAAGATACTGAGAAAGGAGTGTATGCTGTAATTGGAAGTGAGGGATGTCTGGTCAAGCAAAGAAAATGCCACTTGGTAAACCATCGAAAATTGAGTGGCGAATCTCCTGAAAAAAAGGAGTTTTTCTATTTAGCACTTTTGCAACTTTTCAAGCCTTGGCGTGCAGAAGAGGAACTGCTTGGAGATTTCCTCTGTTACGAAGACTCTTTCACTGCCGCCAAGGAGACCATAGAATGTCCTGCTTTTCCCAAAAAGGTAGAAATGTTGAATGTGGAAATCGAGCAGGAAGCAACGATTGCAGCCGAGATTGCCAGAGACAGTTCTCAGGACAGTCAGAGTTCTGCTTCATTGAGTCAGGATCCACTAGGAGGACCTGTTATCGAAAATGAAGCTGCCACTGCTATAAATGAAGTGGAAAGAGCCATGGCACATGCTCAGGAGGATGCGGTTAACTTAGAAGAGTTGGAAAGACAACTCAACGTTGAGCAGAGGAAAATATATGACGAAGTTACCATGCAAATTGATCATGGATTAAGTCATGGGAAGAAAGAGTGCTCATGTACGTCGTTGAAGCCTGTCCGACTCTACGTGAGTGGAGAAGCGGGAACTGGAAAAAGTTTCCTTATTAAAGCAATTTCATGTTATTTGCAGGAAAGGACTGAGTCATCGCTGTCTTGTGTTGTCACCGCTCCAACTGGACTGGCAGCACATAACATTAAAGGGATTACTTTACATCGTTTACTGATGCTGCCAGTGGAGCATGACAACAAATTACAATATCACAAGCTATCTGGAGATGCTTGTTGTGAAGTTTCAAGAATCTTGAGGAAAATGAAACTTCTTATCATTGACGAAGTAAGCATGGTTTCCAATGTCATGCTTGCCTTTGTGCATTTGAGAATGCAAGAAGTTCTCAAAACAGAGTAGGATGTGTTATTTGGTGGCAAACACATCATTGTTTTCGGAGATCTTCTGCAGCTGACACCAGTGAAAGGGCAACCTGTGTTCAAAATGCTCACGCATGAAGATACCAGGAAGTGCCTAGGGAGCATTGGCAACGTCAATATATGGTTAAACTTCAATTATGCTGAACTGCATTAAAATATGCATCAGGCGAAGGATGAAGTTTACAAGATATTCTACAAGATGTTAGAATAGGAAAAGTGACCGAGCATGGGAAAGAAGCTTTACATGCACGATTACTGTCAAATTTATATCCAGAACAAGATGTTGTGCCTGGGAATATTTTTCAGAAAATTACTGAGAAGAAATCTGGAATATGTTTGATGCCAACTCTTGCAGAATGTGCCATCTTCAACAACAAAATGTTGAATTTAGAAAAGCAAGAGATTGTGAAACTGGAAGCTATTGACAGAGTAGAGCATATGGGATCAACAATTATTTTGTCTGAGAATTTGAAATCAAAATTGAATTCATTAGAGAAGACTATATCTAAAACTGCAGGTTTTGAAAAGAGTCTGAATGTGTGCTTGAACTGCCGTATAATTTTAAGAAGGAATTTACATGTTGAAAGAGGTCTGGTAAATGGATCAATGGGTAATGTTGTTGATTTTGTGAAATACAGAAATAGAGATGGAATTGAATTTTTAAAAATTAAATTTGATGGCATTGAGGAAGTACAGCTAATTGGTCGTTGTTCTGCTAGATTTTTGCTTGTAAAAGACTTATATGTTCGCCGTAAGCAGTTTCCTGTTTGCTTGGCATATGCGGTGACAATCCATAAATCGCAAGGTTTAAGTGTAGACAGTGCATTGGTGAATATTGGCAGTTCTGTGTTCAAGAAGGGTATGGCATATGTGGCATTGTCAAGAGTTAGAACTTTATCGGGATTGTACTTGATTGAGTGTGATGTCACAAACATTTGTGCGGATCTAGATTGTGTTAAGGAATACAATAGGTTGAGAAGAGAGTATGCGCCACATTTGCCTCAATATCCTTTGTTTGAGAAACGTGTGGTAGGCCGGAAACAAAGAAATGTGACCAATACTGGGGAGGTTGTAGCAAAAAGACGAAAAGTCGATGAACCTGAAATTATAAGCAGAAACAAAAAGGATTCTGTTGAAGATGTTGTTGGTTTTCAATTTGAAAACACTTCTGGTGTCAACTGCTATGCTAATGTAGTGGTTAATGTTTTGTTTTCTCTAGAAAATGTAAAAGAAGAGATTGTGGTCAATTCTGATCAAAGATTATGCAGTTTTTTAAATTCTGTGTTAGAGAAATGTAGCACTGATAGAACAAAAATAGAAAGTGTGTCTGAAATTCGAAATCTGTTAGACAGATGTTCAGGCCAAACACAATTCTCTCAAAATATTCAGCAAGATTGTCAGGAGTTTTTAATGTATATGCTTGATGTATTGCATGCTGAAGGTGTAGATGTAGATCACCTGTTTGGGCTTTCTTATCAATGGCAGCATGACTGCGAGAACTGTAGGGTATCAAGTACTACTAGTGTAGATTTATATATTTAACTTTGCCAGACAGTAAATCAGTCTCCTTTAATAAGCTAGTAAAAGCAGCTGATCACAACATGGAATGTAGCCATTGTAAATCTGAAATGATGTCAACATTATTTATACGAACATATGGCCAGTATGTCATTTTAATGTTCCAACGATGTAGGCCTGATGGAACAAAATTGACAACTTTAATTAAAAATGTTGTGGCTTCACAGTTGTCAATATCAGGAAGGACTTTTGTAACTGTAGCAATTATATATCATGACGGTCCTTCAATAACATCAGGACATTACACAGCTTATTTAAAGTCTAGAAATGGCTGGTCATTCTGCAACGATTCTGTTTTAATTTTCAAAAAAAAATTGCCGTATGACCTTAAAAATTCTTACCTGGTGTTTTTCAAACCAAAATTTTAGGGAAAGAATCTCGGGATGTGCTCTGAGGAATTTCAAGAAGTTCTAATGGCTCCTACACGATTTGGCCTTGAGGATAAGTGTAGTACAGAGACATAACTTCTTACCATAACACTGGACGTCATGGAAAAATAAGTGCACTTTGAATGAGTTCAGAAAAACGATTTCTTTTTATAAGCTAATTCAAGCAGCCAATCAAAACATGGAGTAGAGGGAATGTAAGTCTGCAATGCTGTCTACTGTTTTATATTGCTTTGTGATTAAAAGTGATGTAGAGAATTAAATAATTGTAGTAGTCATAGAGGTAGTGTAAGTCTGCTTCATAGTAAGCAGTATCAGTGTCATAGGAAATGTAGAACATGAGTGAGCAAGAAGGGTAAGATATTAGTAGTCCAGGATTGTGAAAATGATCTTCAACATTTTAATTCTGAAAGTTGCGGAAATACAACATGACGGGATTGGCTTACAAGAATTCCAAGAGTTATAAATGGCTCTGACATGATTTGGCCTTGTGGAAACGTGTGGTAGAGAGCGAGAAGTCATTTATTGTATGTAACATATTTTTCAAAACGATGGAGGTTTTCTTTCAGAAAGTGGCGGGCTGAAAGTAATAACAGCACAACAGAGTGTAAGCTGTTCATAGGACATCCTTCGACGTCATGGAAAGTAAGTTAACTTTAAGGAGTTCTGAATTCTGATTTGTTATGTTGTATGGGTTTTTTAAACACAATCATTTTGATTGTGTTTTTTTTTCCCCGCTGTTATATGATGAATACCTTTAAGTCACTGTTTTTAGTGAAATTTGATACATTCTGAGAACAGCAAAAATAAACCATTTAACATGTATAATTAATTCTGTACTGTTTGCATTTATGATGTACATGTAGAACTGTGTAGGAGGCATGGAGAAGGTGAGGCTTCTGTAAGTGTCAAAGTTGTTGCATACAGTGCTCATATTCTACGTAGTCTTTCATATGATAGACTACATTTCCACAATGAGATACCTAAGCAAAGGAAACACAGGTGATATGATTGTGGAATGAGCAAAAAAAATTGCACGTTTTTCAATTATATTACCTGTGTTTCCTAACATTACACATCACATTGTGTAGATGAGGTTTAGGCCTGTTCCTGGAGACAGAGGAGGTCTGACATTTGTTCAAGAGTGCAGAGGACATGACTCACTTCGTTGGTAGGCCTGCACATGTATTATCTCCTCTGTATTCTTCAACAAACCTAAATTTCATCTGCAACTCTGAGTAGGACTTACCTGAAACAAATCTGTGGATAGGTTACACCTTATCGGCATCTTGAAACAATCATTTAAAATGTTAGGGTCAGATTTATGATGGCCGTGCGCCTCTTTTGCTCCACTGTGGGTCACTTTTGTGTAAAAGATGCACCATGTTGCAAGATAGGTTTCAGTTCATCTCCAGCAAGATACCATCAGTTTAAAATGTATATAATTAGCACTGTGTAGGGGGCATGCAGAAGCTGAAGCTTTTGTAAGTGTCAAAGTTGTTGCATGCAGTGCTGCACTTCTGGGTACTGTTTCATATGCTGGACTACATCTGCACTATGAGATACCTAAGCAAAGGCAACACAGGTGATGTGATTGTGAAATGAGGAAAAGAAACTCCACATTTTTCAATTACATCACCTGTGTTTCCTAAGTTTACGAATGACATTGTGCAGATGAAGTTTAGGTCTGTCCACGGACACAGAAGAGGTCTGGCCTTTGTTCAAGAGTGAAGTAGACATGACTTACTTCATTGGTAGGCCTTCACATGTATTATCTCCTCTGTATTCTTCAACAAGCATAAATTTGATATGCAATCCTGAGTAGGCCTCACCTTAAACAAACCTCTGGAGAGGCCGCACCTTATCGTCATCCTGAATCAATCATTTCAAATGTTAGGGACAGATTTATGATAGGTGTATGCCTCTTTTGCGCCACTGTGCGTCACTTTTGTGATGCAGCGCCGGTGCAAAAGATTTGCTATGAGGCGACAAAATTACAAATTGATGCATCTAGGCAGATGTGTCATGCTGTAAAAAACCCGTGCCACATGAAACCGATGCAGCAGTGATGCAAAAGATGCACCATGTTGCAAGACAGGCCTGACTTCATCTCCAACAAGATAAGAAGCTAAGTCTTCTGTAAATGTCAAAATTGTTGTATATACTGCTCAACTTCTATGTACTCTTTGATATGCTAGACTCCATCTGCACTATGAGATACCTAACCAAAGGCAACACAGGTGATGTGATTGTGAAATGAGGAAAAGAAACTCCACATTTTTCAATTACATCACCAGTGTTTCCTAAGTTTACGAATGACATTGTGCAGATGAACTTTAGGTCTGTCCACGGACACAGAAGAGGTCTGGCCTTTGTTCAAGAGTGAAGTGGACATGACTTACTTCATTGGTAGGCCTTCACATGTATTATGTCCTCTGTTCTCTTCAACAACTCGAAATTTCATTTGGAACCCTGAGTAGGCCTCACCTCAAACAAACCTCTAGATAGGACACATCTTATTGGCATCCTGAAACAATCATTTAAAATGTTAATGTCTTGCGACACTTTTGTGAGACAACAGCAGTGCAAAAGATGCACCATGTTTTAAGATAGGCCTCACTTCATCTGCATCAAGATACTTTTAGTTTAAAATGTATATCTTTAGGACTGTGTAGGGGGCCTGGAGAAGCAGAAGCTTCTGTAAGTGTCAAAGTTGTTGAAAAACTGTTTGTCCTTCAATCTTTTCCCTTGTCTTTTCTAATTTTTAAATACATGTTTTAATATTTTTCAAATGTTTGTTCTCTCTTTCACAGATTGAAAGTATAAAAATAAAAAGTGAGTAAGTTAACGACAATTATAAGGTAAATGTTTTGTACTCTTTTCGTTACATTTCTATCACATTCACCTACTATTAGTTCCACAGCTTCATTTCTTTAACCCTCAGTTTCCTGCCTTTGCTACTTTCCTCATTCCTTTCTCTATTACCTACTTACTCAACTCCTTCCACTCTTTTTCTCAGTCCCTCTCTTCTCATAGTTCCTCACTCTTGTTCACTCACTCTGTCTCTATTACTCTTAGTGTCTTTGACTGATCACTCTTTCACTACTTGTTCATAATGCTTTCTCTGTGTAGTTGAAGCACACTAAGGGGCATATTATGAACACAGCCAATAAAATTATTGCTGTTTTTATTGGCAGAAAACTGCTGCAAAAGTGGTTTTAGCAGCAGTTTTCTGCCGCAAAAGCGGCTTTAGCGGCACATTTCTGCCGATAAAAGCTGCAAAACTTTTATTGGCTATGTTGATGATATGGCTCTATGTTATTTACATTTCTTTGCTGTTTCAATTAATCTTTTTCTGTTATTTTTTCTTTTCTGTTTTCTGTTTTTTCTCTCTGTTATTCCACATGTTTTAATCTTATTTTGAACATTCACTCACATTCTCCAAGAAACTCTTCTTTGTTATTGTTCTACTCTCTTTTTTTTCTTTCACTTCCTTTTTTATTTTGATTTTCACAATTATACCCTCTTCCATCTTTTCTTCGGTAAATAGATCTATTAAACAGTATCTCTGGTTTACTCCCTATAGCTGTCTTTCTTTTAACATTACTCTCTGTTTACTTCCCTTATACTAACTCTTCTTTTTTTTTTTTTTTGGTTCGCTCCCGGTTCGCGAACCGGGAAGCTAACGGGGAAGCGAACCAAAAGAAATAGAGCTTGCCAGAGTGCTAAACATTCTAGCAATTTTTTTTGAAAGGGGAGGTAGTTCTGAAAAGAACTTTTTTTTAATGTTTTTGTTGTTTTATATATATTTTTTTTTTTCTGAACATTTTTTGTTTTTTTTGTATTTTTTGAACAGTTTTATGTTTTTTTTTTGTTTTTGATGGAGGGGAAACAACAAAAAACAGGCATTGGAAACGGCTCAACAGGAGCAAAAAAAAAAATTACTGTCTGGGGCGTTTAGGGCAATTGTGATTTTCATAAGCTCGGTTGATTAAGGTAATACTCATATTGCCACAAGACAGTAATGCACCACAATACAAGCAGGTAAACTTCATATGGACAAAGTTGTCCTGAATGTTTGGCACGGTTTCCCGTGCCTCTGCTGCTGTCAAAGATATCTGTGATGATGACCTGGCCACAGGAGTTGTTGGGTTGTCCTGCTGGTCACGCATCTCTGCCCGGCTGTAGTTTAATGGATGCCACCTGCTCATATGACGATGCATGGTGTAGTTACCGAAGCTGTATTTTTTTAAGGTGCCTCTAGATAACTTCTCCTTACATATGAGGCAGGTGACATATCTCGCATTTACTTTCTTCTGCCCTTCAGGGATCGAAAAAAACTGCCAAATAAAACTGGTTTTCCGATGAGAAACCCGGGGCTGCTCTTCTAAAAACTGTGGTCCTTCTGTCTCCTCTTCCTCTTGCTCATCCTCTTCCTCCTCTGTGTTGCTGATGAACTGGGGAGGTGGTCCTCTCTTCCCATGAGGAGGTGGTGGTGGTGGTGGGGGTCCACCAGCTGAAGCTACCAATGAAGCCATTGCTGAACTATCAAAAAAGGTCTTCCTCTCACAAAGATGAAAGTCAGAGTGAGGAAAGAAGGAGGGGTTTTCATCATTTGGGAAAAAAAATAGTTCTAAACCAATGAAAAGTGTTATTTTTAGGTCACATGACCTAGCCTTACATCATTAGGAAACCAAAAGTGAAATGAACCAATGAAAAGTTTTATTAACAAGTCACATGACCTGTTACGCTTATGTTACGCGCTGCGGGACGCGCCCCGGATCGCTTCCGAGGAGCTGCGCTTCGCGCCTCGGTTCGCGCTCCGGAGCACTTCCGGGTGCGCTAACGCGGCGCGTCATAAGACGCATTACGCGGCAACGCGATACGTCGCGCTTTCGCGACGCGCCCCTGATCGCTTCCGGGGAGCTGCGCTTCGCGTCTCAGTTCGCGTACCGGAGCACTTCCGGGTGCGCTAACGCGGCGCGTCATAAGACGCATTACGCGACAACGTGATACGTCGCGCTTCCGCGACGCGTCACGATGTTGATTTCTAACGCGGCAGTTGCGCAAACGGAACGTTTACCGGTTCGCGGACCGGGTCGCGGCATCAAATTGAGCTAACGGGAAGCTTCCCGGTTCGCGAACTGGGAGCGAAGAAAAAAAAATATTTAAAAAAAAAATTATTAATAAACATATAACATATATTTTGGGATTTAAAGAAGAATACATTTTACAGCTACAGATATTAGCTTTTAAAAAACCAATGAAATTCACTGAAAAAACCATAGGTTATAGACCATATATAGTTAGGAATTAGCATTTACAAAACCTTGAAAATTCACTGAAAAAAACATAGGTTATAGACCATATATAGTTAGGAATTAGCATTTAAAAAACCTTTTTTTACTCACACAAAACCATTGAAATTCCATATATAGTTAGTTGTACTAACTATATATCGTGCACCCGCAATCCACTGCTGATCATGTCACATATTACATCATTCATGACATGGTCAGTGACATCACTGATGACATCACTGATGACATCTCAAATGACATCACTGATGACATCACTGATGACATCTCAAATGACATCACTGATGACAACATCCAGTGACTGTATTTTTCTGTAAAGTTAAAATATGTCTTACATATTGAAGAATGAGTGGATGTATAAGTGTCTTGATGCAGGATTTAGTAGGGGCATGACTGACTGTATGAGTGACTGATTAAATGTGTCTCACTGAGTGCATGGGTTAGTGACTAAACTGTCTTAATTTGTGCATCATTATGTCTGTTGTTCTGTAAACTGCTGCATGTGTTGATCAGTAGCTATATGATTAACTATATGGGTTATTGATTGGTTGCCCAAGCATTTGTATGGGAGACTGAGTGTGTGTGTGGGTGGCTGGGAGGTGTATGACTCTCTGCATAGATGTGTGAGCAGTTGATTCACTAGATGTATGGGTTCAAAAGTGCATGTGGAAACAGCTGTATGGGCGGTTGACTGTGTGCATGAGTGTATTGGTAAGTGAATGGATATCTCAGTGCTACATGTCAAAGTAAGTACATATGTAAAATACAGTACATTTGAGAGTTGACATATATAAATAACTGTGCATAAGAGCCAGTGAATGTGTGAGTGGCTGTATGGATCATTGTGAACTTGTATCCAGGCTTGTATAAGTGAGTAAATATGTTTTAGTATATGTTTGAATAAGTAAGGTGTGTATAACTGTATAGTTGAGGAAATGGAGGTGTGATTGATTCTTTGCATGACTGACTAGGTGTGTGAGTAACTCCATGGATGAGTGACAGTCTGTGAGTGTATGTTTATACTGAGTGTATCTAAGATTATATAAGAGTCTGAAGAGGTTCATCATAATATCACATGAATGATGTCATCAGTGATGTGATCAGTAATGTCAAATGAGATGTCATCAGTGATGTCATCAGTGATGTCATTTGAGATGTCATCAGTGATGTCATCAGTGATGTCAAATGAGATGTCATCAGTGATGTCATTTGAGATGTCATTTGAGATGTCATCAGTGATGTCATCAGTGATGTCATTAGTGATGTCATTTGAGATGACATCAGTGATGTCATCAGTGATGTCATCAGTGATGTCATTTGAGATGACATCAGTGATGTCATCAGTGATGTCATTTGAGATGTCATCAGTGATGTCATCAGTGATGTCATTTGAGATGTCATCAGTGATGTCATCAGTGATGTCACTGACCAAACATCTAATAACCCATATACATACACATGTAGCTACTCACCAACCCATGCAGCCACTTATACACAAAGTGAAACACTAATACATATATTTAAATATTTAAACATTACTCACTAATATTTATTTTTCAGAAAGACACACATTCACTGGATGGTGTGATCAGTGATGTCATGAGTGATGTCACTGACCATGTCATGAGTGATGTAATATGTGACGTCATCAGCAGTGCATTGCACACGCAAGTTATAGTGAGTCCAACTAACTATAACGTGGGAATTTCAATGGTTTTATGCGAGTAAAACTTCCAGCTAACTATAACTGGTGTGAAACCTATGGTTTTTTCAGTGAATTTAATAGGTTTTTTAAATGCTAATTCCTAACTCTAACTGGTGTGAAACCTATGGTTTTTTCAGTGAATTTCATAGGTTTTTTAATAGCAAATCTCTATAGGTATGAAATGTGATATTGAATTGAATTTTATAATTATGTAATAGTTTATTTTTTTTGCTTGGAACGCTCCCGGGGCGCTTACCGGTGCGCTCACCGGTAAGCGCTGTGTTACGGCGCGCCCCGGGGCGCGTACCGGTGAGCGTCCCGTTAGCGCTATTGCCGCGAACGAAAAAAACATCGTAACGTATCGCGTAGCCGCGTCTGCGTGATACGCACGGCGTAAGCGCACCCGGAAGCACCCACGCGCATACGAACGCGCTACGTAAGCGCCCCAGGGCGCGCCCCGGGGTGCGCAGCGTAAGCGTGTCGGGTCATGTGACCTGAAAATAACACTTTTCATTGGTTGCAAATTTTTTTTTTATAAAGAATGAAATCCCCACCCATTTCCTTCACTTCTTCTTTCACTTTTGTGACTGAAAGACCTGCCTGTTTTGCTGTCGGTTCTTTGTTGGATATCTTGGATTATCATGGCTGCCAGACCATCCAGCAGTGAAGATGACTCCAATCAATTCATCGATGAAGAGCCTCCTCAGCCAAAATACAAAGAACATTTCATCTGGAATTTTTTTCCATACCTGATCACCAGAAGAAGGTAAATGCTCCAAAAGTGGAGTGCAGGATCTGTCACACAGTCCTGTCATGGGGTGACCCACTAAAAAATATTCTTTTGGGAACTCCACAATGATTCGCCATGTGGAGAGAAGGCACCCCCAGAATTTTGCCCGGGAAAGTGTCAGGGCTCTGGCACAAAAGGTTCCCAGTGATGGGGCCTCTACATCAACCGGAGGACGAACACCATCGGTGAGGGGGAGATCACAAGAGCAAGTTCCGAACATTCAGCCTGCATTTAACAAAGGCGCCCTTAAATGCAGATACTGTGATCAGCTACTTTCCTGTGGGGAGCAAAGTGTTCTGCTCATGGTTTGAGCATTGGAGAACCATCACTGCCGTTACCAGCCCTAATTTGAGCAGTTTCCATTCCCTGTTTTTGTTGTAGTTCTAAAAAACAGAAAAAAGAAGAAAAAAAAGAGTTCTTTTCAGAACTACCTCCAATTCTCATCAAAGAGCTATATTCTTAAAAAAATGAAAAAGAGTAAGTGAAGTGGAGTGCATTGATAAATGAAAGGAAAATTAGTAAAAAAGAACATAAAAGTATGAGAGGAGAAAGGAAGTGAAGTAGGGGGACTGAAAGAAGGTGAGTGTTGGGAACGAAAGTAAGGAGAAGGAGAGTGAACATGGGGAATGTGGTTATTCAAACAAAATGTAGAAAAGGAACGGGGTGTGGAAGGGTAAGAAAAGATGCATTGCTGGAGTTGCATCATTTTTGTGACACTCTCCAGCAATGCATCACTTTTGCGCTTACAGATACGTCTGAAATACTGACATATCTAAAAATACTTGCGACATAATACGTCATATATTTAATATGACGCATGAGTAGAAGACTGAAGGCCTCATTTATGAGGCCATGCGTCACTTTTACGCCACCGGTGTGTCACTTTTTGTGACGCACCAGTGCTGTTAAAAATGCACCTTATTCAGTCATATTTACAAAGTGACGCATCTAGATAGATGCGTCACTTTGTAAACCCCTGCGCCACATTATACCTACGTCAGGTGTAATGTATGCAAAAGGAGTGTATTGACTCATCTAGGTAGATGCGTCACTTTGTAAACCCCTGCGCCACATTATACCTACATTAGGTGTAATGTATGCAAAAGGGACGTATTGACGCAAGAAAGGGTCGTACAGGTGATGCAGTAAAATCTATGAGATATCACTACGTCACTTTTATGACGCTGTTGAGTCCAAATCTTGCGCCTGTTTCACAGCAGGCGTAAGACTGATGCAGGCCCTTTCACATGGGGCCTGGCCCCATGTGAAAGGATGCATTGCTGGAGTTGCATCATTTTTGTGACACTCTCCAGCAATGCATCACTTTTGCGCTTACAGATACGTCTGAAATACTGACGTATCTAAATGTACTTGCGACATAATACGTCATATATTTAATATGACGCATGAGTAGAAGACTGAAGGCCTCATTTATGAGGCCATGCGTCACTTTTACGCCACCGGTGCGTCACTTTTTGTGACGCACCAATGCTGTTAAAAATGCACCTTATTGAGTCATATTTACAAAGTGACGCATCTAGGTAGATGCGTCACTTTGTAAACCCCTGCGCCACATTATACCTACGTCAGGTGTAATGTATGCAAAAGGAGTGTATTGACTCATCTAGGTAGATGCGTCACTTTGTAAACCCCTGCGCCACATTATACCTACATTAGGTGTAATGTATGCAAAAGGGACGTATTGACGCAAGAAAGGGTCGTACAGGTGACGCAGTAAAATCTATGAGATATCACTACGTCACTTTTATGACGCTTTTGCGTCAAAATCTTGCACCTGTTTCACAGCAGGCGTAAGACTGATGCAGGCCCTTTCACATGGGGCCTGGCCCCATGTGAAAGGATGCATTGCTGGAGTTGCATCATTTTTGTGACACTCTCCAGCAATGCATCACTTTTGCGCTTACAGATACGTCTGAAATACTGACGTATCTAAAAGTACTTGCGACATAAAACGTCATATATTTAATATGACGCATGACTAGAAGACTGAAGGCCTCATTTATGAGGCCATGCGTCACTTTTACGCCACCGGTGCGTCACTTTTTGTGACGCACCAGTGCTGTTAAAAATGCAACTTATTGAGTCATATTTACAAAGTGAGGCATCTAGGTAGATGCGTCACTTTGTAAACCCCTGCGCCACATTATACCTACGTCAGGTGTAATGTATGCAAAAGGAGTGTATTGACGCATCTAGGTAGATGCGTCACTTTGTAAACCCCTGCGCCACATTATATCTACGTCAGGTGTAATGTATGCAAAAGGAGTGTATTGACGCATCTAGGTAGATGCGCCACTTTGTAAACCCCTGTGCCACATTATACCTACGTCAGGTGTAATGTATGCAAAAGGGACGTATTGACGCAAGAAAGGGTCGTATAGGTGACGCAGTAAAATCTATGAGATATCACTACGTCACTTTTATGACGCTTTTGCGTCAAAATCTTGCACCTGTTTCACAGCAGGCGTAAGACTGATGCAGGCCCTTTCACATGGGGCCTGGCCCCATGTGAAAGGAGGCATTGCTGGAGTTGCATCATTTTTGTGACACTCTCCAGCAATGCATCACTTTTGCGCTTACAGATACGTCTGAAATACTGACGTATCTAAAAGTACTTGCGACATAATACGTCATATATTTAATATGACGCATGAGTAGACGCATGAGTAGAAGACTGAAGGCCTCATGCGTCACTTTTACGCCACCGGTGCGTCACTTTTTGTGACGCACCAGTGCTGTTAAAAATGCAACTTATTGAGTCATATTTACAAAGTGACGCATCTAGGTAGATGTGTCACTTTGTAAACCCCTGCGCCACATTATACCTACGTCAGGTGTAATGTATGCAAAAGGAGTGTATTGACGCATCTAGGTAGATGCGTCACTTTGTAAACCCTTGCGCCACATTATATCTATGTCAGGTGTAATGTATGCAAAAGGGACTTATTGACAGAAGAAAGGGTCGTACAGGTGACACAGTAAAATCTATGAGATATCACTACGTCACTTTTATGATGCTGTTGCGTCCAAATCTTGCGCCTGTTTCACAGCAGGCGTAAGACTGATGCAGGCCCTTTCACATGGGGCCTGGCCCCATGTGAAAGGATGCATTGCTGGAGTTGCATCATTTTTGTGACACTCTCCAGCAATGCATCACTTTTGCGCTTACAGATACGTCTGAAATACTGACGTATCTAAAAGTACTTGCGACATAATACGTCATATATTTAATATGACGCATAAGTAGAAGACTGAAGGCCTCATTTATGAGGCCATGCGTCACTTTTACGCCACCGGTGCGACACATCTAGGTAGATGCATCACTTTGTAAACCCCTGCGCCACATTATAACTACGTCAGGTGTAATGTATGCAAAAGGAGTGTATTGACGCAAGAAAGGGTCTTAGAGGTGACGCAGTGAATGAACTGGGTTTTCCCCATGCTACGCTCCCCGGTACGCTCTCCGGTGCGCGTACCGGGCGCTCCCCCGTGAAAATCGAAAAAAAATTACATTTTTTTTGCCCCGCGGAGCCTTTTATGGCCCCCACATCAAACCTATGGGGTCAGGGGGGTCTACCCTGCCCCCTTTTGGTCATTTGCCCCTTTGTTTTTTGCCACCTCTTGTGTCTCGATCCTACCAAAACACAAGATGGCGGCTGCTCCGGACTGTTTGGAATGTTTACAGACAACCGAGAGCCAATCAGCTTTCCGCTCGCGAACTCGCGTGGCGCTCTGGTACGCGCCCGGTACGCGTACCGGGGCGCGCCTATAGATATATATATTTTTTTGAACCTAAATTACTCAAAATCCACTGGAGCACATATCTTGAGACATAGCAAAGGCAAATCGGGCTACCAGTCCCTACAATTTTGCCAAGTTTGGTGGAAATCTATTCAGCCGTTCGAGCTAAAAGTGAGTTTGACCGCCCTTTGGAAATTAACATGGGGAAAACACGTTTTGGGACCCCCCTTTTATCTCGGCCCCCGATTGACGAATCCCCCCCATACTTTCAGGGAAGGAGCGGAGAGCCGCGAGGCAAAGTGGAGGAAATATTCAGGTAGATCCCTCAACCGGCGCCAAAGTTATTCCCAATAGAATGTTGCGATTTCCCTATGGAAATCAATCCTAACTATAACTACCTACTGGTGACCGGCAGTAGGTAATATATATATATATATATATATATATATATATATATTACCTACTGGCGGTCGCCAGTAGGTATATATAGTTAGGATTTTTTCTCTATGGGTTTTTTGAAAATTCTATGTCTAATAACTTTGGCGTTTGTGGACGGAATTGGCTGAAATTTTCAGGAAAATGGCACATTTTGTTTCTGAGCAGCCTTTGAAAATTTGGGGGGGGTTCGTCAAGGGGGGGCCGAGAAAAAAGGGGGGTCCCAAAACGCGTTTTTCCCATGTTAATTTCCATAGGGCGGTTGGCCTCACTTTTAGCCCGAACGGCTGAATGGATTTGCACGAAACTTGGCAAAATTGTAGGGACTGGTAGCCCGATGTGCCTTTTGTAGGTCTCAATATATGTGCTCCAGTGGATTTTGAGAAATTAACGTTTAAAAAAAGATATATATCTGTAAGCGCGGACCAGGCAGCGGTCTGGTTCGCGGACTTTTCGCGCAACGGAGCTTTGTGAAGCGAAGCTGATTGGTTCTCCGGCGTCTGTCAACATTCCAAACAGTCCGTAGCGGCCGCCATCTTGTCTCTCGGTAGGATCGAGAGACAAGAGGAGGCGAAAGCGAAGGGGCAAATGACCATAAGGGGGAATAGTAGATCCTCGCTGACCCCCTAGGTTTGATGTGGAGGTTTTAAAAGGGCCCCGCGGGGCAAAAAAAAAAATAATAATAATAATCGAACGGCTGAATGGATTTGCACGAAACTTGGCAAAATTGTAGGGACTGGTAGCCCGATGTGCCTTTGCTAGGTCTCAATATATGTGCTCCAGTGGATTTTGAGAAATTAACGTTCAAAAAAAGATATATATCTGTAACAGCGCTCCGCTTCGCGTACTTTTCGCGTTACGGAGGTTTGCGAAGCTGATTGGTTTTTCGGCGTCTGTAAACATTCCAAACAGTCCGTAGCGGCCGCCATCTTGTCTCTCGGTAGGATCGAGAGACAAGAGGAGGCCAAAGCGAAGGGGCAAATGACCATAAGGGGGCATAGTAGATCGTCCCTGACCCCCTAGGTTTGATGTGGAGGCTTTGAAAGGTTCTCGCAGGGCAAAAAAATATATACCGTTTTTTTAGTTTTTTTGCGTGGAGTGCGCTCGGTTCGAAACATTCCAAACAGTCCGTAGCGGCCGCCATCTTGTCTCTCGGTAGGATCGAGAGACAAGAGGAGGCCAAAGCGAAGGGGCAAATGACCATAAGGGGGCATAGTAGATCGTCCCTGACCCCCTAGGTTTGATGTGGAGGCTTTGAAAGGTTCTCGCAGGGCAAAAAAATATATACCGTTTTTTTAGTTTTTTTGCGTGGAGTGCGCTCGGTTCGAAACATTCTAAACAGTCCGTAGCGGCCGCCATCTTGTCTCTCGGTAGGATCGAGAGACAAGAGGAGGCCAAAGCGAAGGGGCAAATGACCATAAGGGGGCATAGTAGATCGTCCCTGAACCCCTAGGTTTGATGTGGAGGCTTTGAAAGGTTTTCGCAGGGCAAAAAAATATATACCGTTTTTTTAGTTTTTTTGCGTGGAGTGCGCTCGGTTCGCGAACCGGGAAGCGTTCTGGGGAGCGTACTTTCTTGAAAATTAGTGAAAAAAGTTAGAGTACAATAATAATTGTGAGTGATCAGATGTAGGGTAGCTCTGAGAAGAGCTTTTGGGTTTATGGTACATTTAGGTACTTATAAGTAGGTACCAATGCACATTCTTAAATTCAGAGTGAAAACTCTGTTGCCCTCATCTGAGAAGTGAACTCCATCTCCTCTGTAGATATCTTGCATGTAGTAACGCAAGTTATTGTTGTACAGGGAGCCCATTCCATGGTCTCTCATGTAAGCTGAAACAGATTTGTTTACATGCTTCCTCGATTTCTCAATTTGTGGACAAAATTGGTTCGACCACCTCCATTTCTGTCTTTGGCATATATTTGAATATACCAAGGCAGTCTGAGGAAAAAGTGCCATCAATTGCTCAAAGGTGTCCTTTAAAAGCATTTCCAGACCTACCCCAGTCAAAGTGCCCAAATCATTACCTCCACAGTGCACAATTAACAGGTCAGGTTTTGGCAAATGCATAAAGGTTTTCACCAATGGTATCAATTGGTGACATTTTAATCCTCTGTGGCCAAACCACTTAATTTCCACATCTTGTAAATTGAGGTTAGGTAAATTCCTGTTTTCAGCGTACCTTTGAGCCCAATAGATGTAGCTATGTCCAACAATCCAGACAGAAAACATGGCGAGAGAAGGTTCTCCTGCAGTCAGATGAAGTGTGGCAATGAAATGGCAGTTGAAAAAATGAGAGTGTAAAATGAAAAAAACTGAGGAGTTTCTGTGTTAATGAAGCAGTAAGAGTGATTGGTGGATTTTGATTGCTGAAAACAGAAAGTTAGTGTGCATGGATGAGTTCGTTGAAAGATGTATTTTGAGTGGCGAAGAAAAAATCATTAAATGAAAGAATGCTTTGGATATGCAGGTGCACTGAGAGTTCAGAGTTCAATTGCAACATTGTTGTGTGAGAGGTCTTGCAAGAGGTGGTTGCTATGCAGAAAAAGCAGAGAGGGGGCAGAGGGGGGAAGGGTTTTGCTTTGAAAAAAAGTGAGGGAAGAGTTTTGATTGGGTGACATGAGAGATCTGTGTGAGGAATTACAGCATTTCTGTGCTTTTGATAGCTGCAGACTCTGGAGTGCATACCTTTTGCTCTGCTGAAGACAAATTGGTGTGTTTGTGAGACTGTTTTGAAACTCAAAGTACTTGCTAAGGTGAGAAAAAATTTCTTTAATTTAGATAGAAAATAGTGTGCTTTAAGGAGAAAATTATGAAGAAAGTTGTGTTTTTCAAATGTTGCTTTGTCTCAAGTGTTTCACAAATAGATTTTGTTTGTTTGAGAAATTGTAATTGGAGAAAATGTGAAGTATTAGTACTGACAGGGCTTTTATGTGCATAGGAGCTGTGGAGTGTTTTCAAATTATGACTTGTAAATTGTTTTTGAGAAAAAGCAATGGTTTTAATATTGATGAGAAGGACATAATGGTGTCTGCTTCTTTATAAGGTAATTGAGAGTCTTTCCCATTTCAATGTAAGAAGTTTGTCTGTGGAGCAAATTGCTTGTAAATATGCTCCCACCTGTGCATGGCAAATTTAGATTTTGAATGTTTCCGTTACATAGGCATGTTAAAGGTGACTGAAACATGCTGCAAAGGCAATCAAAAAATGCTTTTATGTGTCTTAAGGACATTTTAAGTCATTTCCCCATGTGCAGTGTTTTCAAATTATGAGTTGAAAATCGTTTTTGAGGTAAAGGAATGTTTTCAAAATTTATGTGCGCCATATGACCCCAAATTTTTTTTTCAGGGGTGCAGCAGGGTGTTCTTGAGATACCCCTGCACCGTCGGAAAAATTCGTAATTTGCGATGAGGTAATTGCTAATCGCAAATTGCACCTTCATTCCTATGGGCCTCCTGCTGCATGGAAATGAATGGGTAATCTTGCTGAAATGCAAAGTCGAATCTGTATTTAAAAGGGTCTGCACCTCTGTACGGGTGTTCGCTATGTGAAGCACGAAAGTTTCACGGGCCGAACTCAAGGCCACCTCTCTCTGAGACAAAAGAGCTCTTATTCTTGCCATGCTGTTGAAATGTGCTCCCAAGGTTGGTATTTGTGGCCAGATTGAAAACTCTCTATGTTCATGTGTGGGAGGAAATAGAACATTTCTGCAGCAAATAACCCGTTAATTTACTGTTACGATAAAATGAATACTTTTAATTAACCCAGAACAATCCTCATTATTGAGCATCAAATAACTACCATTTTCCAAGAACTTGAACGTGGGGATGATAGCAGGAACTGGCGTGCCTTGCAACACGCAAGCCATATTTGGTCGGTGTTTGTTGCATGAACCGTGTAACTGTCTGTGCCTACACATTAGTGAATGATCTGGCGTCTCAGTGCATTCCTCTCCATTCAGATAAAGTTCTTGATCATCTTTGAAAATCTGTATGTGTATGGAAGCGACCAGACTTGATGAAGAAAACCACTACCTAAAGGTTAATAACGACCTATTGGTATATATTTCATACAATTTGAAAACTTATATAAAGCAAAAGGCAGCGTTATTAAACCGTGGATAAGGCACGTTGCCAAAGCAGTCAACCTTTTGGATTTATACTGGAAATGTTAAAGGAAGAATTACGGAGTAGGGCCTGTAAATCTTTAATAGACAACGAGTAAAATTACTCCAACCATCGTATTCCTCTAACTCCGGGATAGTAGGGGTGTTTAATTTTTTAGAAGTAGCCAATCCAAAGCATTTGGTCTGGGAAATTGTTTCATTCACAAACAACATATGTTTTGGGATGAGACATGCACGGTGGAAAGCCTCAGTGCCTTGTACCTGCCAGGTTCGTGAACCCCAAACTGATGTAGATCCTGGATATTTTTACTCTGTATTACGTTAGCATGGTCTCATTACTGGTTTAAACGCCATTTTTCCTTTTTTGTAACTTCTGCACACGACACTTAGTTGTTGCTTTAGCTTTCAGCCTACCTGCGTCAAGATCTATGCCTGCTTCAAGCAGGCGCAGGGTTTTGATGTAGCTTTGTCCTATCTGATTGTAAATGCGGCACACCGTGGGTGGCAGAGCAGCGGTGCACGTTAACTGGTGCATCCCTGGGGATGTGCTAGTTAATATAAATCTGTCCCTTTACATTTAATTATGTGCAGGGGACACAGAGTAGGTGAGGTTTATCCAAGGTTAAGAAGAGATGAGTCCTGTTCAGTGAAAAATTGGAGATAGGCTTCAGTATATTATATACTTAAGTAGTGTGTTAAGTTTTTGATGACTGTTATTAATTTACTGTTGGGTAATAGTGGTTAATAACATTTTTTATTATATTTTACCACAGATTCAACTGCACATTATTTCAAGATTTTAGGATGCCTAGCAAAGAAAGAGTAAGAAAGGCTGGAAAACGTCAAAGACAGCAGGAGCATGGAATATTGCAGCAGTCCTCTAACAAAAAGATTTGTCAAGTCACCAAGAAAGCACCGGGTAAGAGTCGAAAAACAGTCATAAGAAATATGTGTACTAAAAAAAATATTACTACAGAAAATGTTTCACTCCAGAAAAGGAGACCGAATTCAAATGGTAAGGAAAGGCCAATGAGAAATGTTACTGCTAGAGTAAGAGATAACTCTATGCATGAAAGTAGAAGGAAACAACAGTTTAGGGATATTCGTAAACGAATGTTCCGCAACAGGATAATTGGGAATTTGTTAAAAAATATTAAGAAAGGTCAGCAGAAAGTGGTTTTTTATAAGAGAAAAAAAATAGTTGAGAAAGTTATTGATCAGGCATTTGAATTTAAACGTAAGTTATTTATTTTGACAATCAATAGAATTAGGAAGCTAAACAAGGTAATTTATGATTTCAAAAGAAATAGTAGATGGAAGAGAATAGTTAATCGTAGTAATTTTTGTGAAGTTTTTTCTGGAGAATGGATGCATAGTTCAAGCTCTGAGGCATTTTTTAATGAGGAGAGTTATTTCCAGGATAATGATTTGGTGCATGCAGTTGACACCAGTGGTCGAGCTTATGAAGTGAAAGATGGTTGTCCAGTTGAAAAAGAAAAACTTGTGAGAACAGAGATAGAAGAGGTGTTAGGTAATGAGGTTTTAGGGAGACGTCCTAAGGGTCCTGTGTACACCTGGAAGTGTAGTAGTATTTGCAGTGTACGACAGGATTCCATCAATTTGCTTTGTGATTTTATACGGTCATTTAGTAAGAAAAGTTTGAAGCAGAAAATGAAGTTGTTGCAAGAATTAGATCCTTGCAGAGTGAGAGAAGTGATAGGTTTGCATGGTCATTCACTGGCTTGTCTTTCCAGGAGAGTATGCCAGAGTGTTTTTCATCATTTCAGGATGCTAGCAGTGCATCATAATAAAGTGAGGAAATTAGTTAGAATGTTGTATTATGCTAAGAGTCCAGCAATTATGCTAAAACAATTATGCGCTGCTCTTTTGCATGGTTCTGAAATAGATGTGAAAAATATATGTGAAGAAATTGAGTTTTGTTACTTTGGAAGTAAAGAGGAGAATGTTGAAATTGACCAAGAAGAAGAGAGTCATGTGGAAGATAGTGTACAGGTTTCCAGTACAGATAATTTCCAGAGGGAAATTGCGACGTTTGAGGTGAAATCAAGTGAGAGGCCAAATTTCACTTGTGTGTGTTGTCGACGCACTTATTATAAGAATCAGACTAAGTTAGTGGATTTATATGGAAAAAGTGAAAGGGAAAATAATAGTGAATGGAAGGATTTTACAACATACTTGATGGTAGAAAATTGTTTTGATTTGGGATTGGATCAACGTGTGTGTACTTATTGTTGTAACAAATTAAATCAAAACCAGATGCCTGCTAGAGCAGTTCATAATAATCTGGAATTGGTTGAAATTCCTTCTGAATTGAAGGATTTAAATACTTATGAATCTATTTTGATTCAAAGTATCCATCCCTTTCAGGCTATTGTAAGAATGGAGCCAAAGACAGGGAAATTGCCTCCATCAGATTTACAGAGAGGATTAAAGGGAAGAGTTGTTTATTTGCCTCTAGATTTGAAGAAAAACATTAACACAATTGGAGTCGAAAAAGTGGAAGAGGAACCTCTGGTTATCTTAGTTAATGGGGTTCCGACAAAGAATAAGAAAATATGGCAAGATTTAGTAGATGTTAGGAAAGTCAAAAGGGCAACATTGTATTTGAAAAAATATAATAAATACTATAAAAATGTATATGTTGCAGAAGAGGAAGTAAGTGAGGAAGAGGATAGCGATTTGTGTGCTGGTCAAATTGAGAAAGTAGAACCCTGTACTAGTGAAGAAATATATGAACATTATAGTGTTCATCCTTTGCATTCCAAGGAAGTCATGGGGAATGCTATTGAGTTGTTTCAAATGAAACAAGCGAAAGGGAGTCCCATTAGTGTTTGGGAGGAAAGTTTGGAAGCTCGGTGTTTCCCACAGCTTTTTCCAACAGGTCAGGGAGGAAGATATGATGAGCGACCTCATCAAATTCCTGCTTCTGAATACCGGACTTTGCGATTGTATGCAGGAGATCCTAGGTTTCGACAATGCATTCCTTATTTGTTTCATCTCCTGTTTGAAAGCGATCTGTCTGGACTGTCATATGCAGTGAACCACATCTTGAAAAGTGGTATACACATGCAAAACATCTCGGCAAGTGACTTTATGGATAAAGTCAATGTCCAAGACAGCATTTTGGATTCTCACCTGATTAATCTCATGGCGTGTCAGCGTGGTACTAATGAGTACTGGTACCGTCGTCATGGTGATTTAAAATGTATGCTGAGGAACTTAGGAACTCCCACATGGTTCCTCACTTTGAGCTGTGCTGAGTATGGCTGGGAAGACTTACTTGAATTTCTACGAGAGGCAAATGCTAACGTAGAAAACATCGAATTCAAGACACCCGGAGAACTGTGCTCTTTGGATCCAGTCAATGTATGTAGGTACTTCAATCATAGATTTGAAGGTATGATGTCTTTCATCATGAATAAGAAGAATCCACCTCTTGGAGAGGTGTTGGATTTCTTCTGGAGGAAGGAGTACCAAGCAAGAGGTGCTCCTCATATACATATGTTGCTGTGGATCAAGGATGCACCTAAATTTGGAACGGATGCAGACGACTCAGTGATGAGTTTCATAGAACAGTATTCTACGTGTGCTGTTCCAAACGCAAAGGAGAAAAAAAGCCTAAGAGAAAAAGTTCTACGTTTCCAAAGCCATCGATGTGGAAAGTACTGTCGTCGTAAATTCCGGAACAAAGACAAGTTCTACACCAAATGTCGTTTCGGCTTTCCACGATCGGTGATTTCTAAAGGAAGAGTGAACAGTTTGATGTCTTCGCTGCGACATAATGTCATGAAGAAATCACCTAAAAACACATACAATTTGAAGAGGAACGAAGAGTCTAAGTACATCAACGACTACAACCCGGTGATTTTGTCCATGTGGAATGCTAACATGGATATACAGTTTGTGGCTGATAACTGTATGGCTGTGGCTCGGTATGTGACGTCTTACATCACCAAAAAAGAGAAGACAGAATTGAAGGATATGTGGGAGGACATTTCCCATGAAAAGAGCCTCAGCAAGAAGTTGTACAGTTTCAGTCTGAAGATGTTGTCGCATCGAGAAATCGGAGCGTACGAATGTTCTGACCGGTTGTCTTCAGCAAGTCTCTATGCCAAGTCCAGGAGTATCGTTTGGGCGAGTCTTGGTCTTGCTGCAACGCGTAATCGAGTTCTCAAACCTGTGCGGGAAATTGAGTATTTGGCGGAAAAGGAGCCAAACAGTACCGACATTTTGAAGACAAACATGTTGGATACATATTATCCAAATCGAAGCAGTCACCTAGAGAATGTTTGTCTGTATGAGGTTCTGCAAAATTACATGTTCAAGAGGAACATCAAAGAAGATACTGAGAAAGGAGTGTATGCTGTAAGAGGAAGTGAGGGATGTCTGGTGAAGCAAAGAAAATGCCACTTGATAAACCATCGAAAATTGAGTGGCGAATCTCCTGAAAAAAAGGAGTTTTTCTATTTAGCACTTTTGCAACTTTTCAAGCCTTGGCGTGCAGAAGAGGAACTGCTTGGAGATTTCCTCTGTTATGAAGACTCTTTCAATGCCGCCAAGGAGACCATAGAATGTCCTGCTTTTCCCAAATATGTAGAAATGTTGAATGCGGAAATTGAGCAGGAAGCAACAATTGCAGCCGAGATTGCCAGAGACAGTTCTCAGGACAGTCAGAGTTCTGCTTCATTGAGTCAGGATCCACTAGGAGGACCTCTTATTGAAAATGAAGCTGCCACTGCTATGAATGAGGTGGAAAGAGCCATGGCACATGCTCAAGAGGATGCGGTTAACTTAGAAGAGTTGGAAAGGCAACTCAACGTTGAGCAGAGGAAAATATATGACGAAGTTACCATGCAAATTGATCATGGATTAAGTCATGATAAGAAAGAGTGCTCATGTACGTCGTTGAAGCCTGTCCGACTGTACGTGAGTGGAGAAGCGGGAACTGGAAAAAGTTTCCTCATTAAAGCAATTTCATGCTATTTGCAGGAAAGGACAGAGTCATCGCTGTCTTGTGTTGTCACTGCTCCAACTGGACTGGCAGCACATAATATTAAAGGGATTACTTTACATCGTTTACTGATGCTGCCAGTGGAGCATGACAACAAATTAGAATATCACAAGCTATCTGGAGATGCTTGTTTTGAAGTTTCAAGAATCTTGAGGAAAATGAAACTTCTTATCATTGACGAAGTAAGCATGGTTTCCAATGTCATGCTTGCCTTTGTGCATTTGAGGATGCAAGAAGTTCTCAAAACAGAGTATGATGTGTTATTTGGTGGCAAACACATCATTGTTTTCGGAGATCTTCTGCAGCTGACACCAGTGAAAGGGCAACCTGTGTTCAAAATGCTCACGCATGAAGATACCAGGAAGTGCCTAGGCAGCATTGGCAACGTCAATATATGGTTAAACTTCAATTATGCTGAACTGCATGAAAATATGCGTCAGGCAAAGGATGAAGTTTACAAGACTATTCTACAAGATGTTAGAATTGGAAAAGTGACCGAGCATGGAAAAGAAGCTTTACATGCACGATTACTGTCAAATTTATATCCAGAACAAGATGTTGTGCCTGAGAATATTTTTCAGAAAATTACTGATAAGAAATCTGGAATATGTTTGATGCCAACTCTTGCAGAATGTGCCAAATTTAACAACAAAATGTTGCATTTAGAAAAGCAAGAGATTGTGAAAGTGGAAGCTATTGATAGAGTAGAGCATATGGGATCAACAATTATTTTGTCTGAGAATCTGAAATCAAAATTGGATTCATTAGAGAAGACTATATCTAAAACTGCAGGTTTTGAAAAGACTCTGAATGTGTGCTTGAACTGCCGTATAATTTTAAGAAGGAATTTACATGTTGAAAGAGGTCTGGTAAATGGATCAATGGGTAATGTTGTTGATTTTGTGAAATACAGAAATAGAGATGGAATTGAATTTTTAAAAATTAAATTTGATGGCATTGAGGAAGTACAGCTAATTGCTCGTTGTTCTGCTAGATTTTTGCTTGTAAAAGACTTATATGTTCGCCGTAAGCAGTTCCCTGTTTGCTTGGCATATGCGGTGACAATTCATAAATCGCAAGGTTTAAGTGTAGACACTGCATTGGTGAATATTGGCAGTTCTGTGTTCAAGGAGGGTATGGCATATGTGGCATTGTCACGAGTTAGAACTTTATCGGGATTGTACTTGATTGAGTGTGATGTCAGAAACATTTGTGCAGATCTAGATTGTGTTAAGGAATACAATAGGTTAAGAAGAGAGTATGCGCCACATTTGCCTCAGTTTCCTTTGTTTGAGAAACGTCTGGTAGGCCGGAAACGAAGAAATGAGAACAATACTGGGGAGGTTGTAGCAAAAAGACAAAAAGTGAATGAACCTAAAATTACAAGCAGAAACAAAGAGGATTCTGTTGAAGATGTTGTTGGTTTTCAGTTTGAAAACAGTTCTGGTGTCAACTGCTATGCTAATGTAGTAATGAATGTTTTGTTTTCTCTAAAAAATGTAAAAGAAGAGATTGTGGTCAATTCTGATCAAAGATTTTGCAGTTTGTTGAATTCTGTGTTAGAGAAATGTAGCACAGATAGAACAAAAATAGAAAGTGTGTCTGAAATTCGAAACCTGTTAGACAGATGTTCAGGGCAAACACAATTCTCTCAAAATATTCAGCAAGATTGTCAGGAGTTTTTAATGTATATGCTTGATGTATTACATGCTGAAGGTGTAGATGTAGATCAGCTGTTTGGGCTTTCTTATCAATGGCAGCATGACTGCGAGAACTGTATGGTATCAAGTACTACTAGTGTAGACTCAGAAAGATTTATATATTTAACTTTGCCAGACAGTAAATCAGTCTCCTTTAATAAGCTAGTAAAAGCTGCTAATCACAGCATGGAGTGTAGCCAATGTAAATCTGAAATGATGTCCACATTATTTATACGAAAATATGGCCAGTACGTCATTTTAATGTTCCAACGATGTAGGCCTGATGGAACAAAATTGACAACTTTAATAAAAAATGTTGTAGCTTCGCAGTTGTCAATATCAGGAAGGACTTTTGTAACTACAGCAATTATATATCATGACGGCCCTTCAATATCATCAGGACATTACACAGCTTATTTAAAGTCTAGAAATGGCTGGTCATTCTGCAATGATTCTGTTTTAATTTTCAAAAAAAAATTGCCGTATGACCTTAAAAACTCTTACCTGGTGTTTTTAAAACCAAAATTTTAGGAAAATAATCTCGGGATATGATCTGTGGAATTTCAAGAAGTTCTAATGGCTCCTACACAATTTGGCCTTGAGGATAAGTGTAGTTCAGAGACATAACTTCTAATCAAAGGATTGGACATCATGGAGATGTATGTGCACTTTAAATGAGTTCAGAAAAATTGTTTCTTTTCATAAGCTAATTGAAGCAGCCAATCAAAACATGGAGTAGAGGGAATGTAAGTCTGCAATGCTGTCTACTGTTTTACATTGCTTTGTGATTAAAAGTGATGTAGAGAATTAAATAATTGTAGTACTCATAGAGGTAGTGTAAGTCTGCTTCATATTAAGCAGTATCAGTGTCATAGGAAATGTAGAACATGACTGACCAAGAAGGGGAAGATATTACTATTCCAGGATTGTGAAAATGATCTTCAACATTTTAATTCTGAAAGTTGCGGAAATGCCAAATGATGGGATTGGCTTACAAGAAATCCAAGAGTTATAAATATCTCTGACTAGATTTGGCCTTGTGGAAAATAGTGGTAGAGAGCAAGAAGTCATTTATTGCATGTAACGTGTTTTTAAAAACGATGGAGGTTTTCTTTCAGAAAGTGGCGGGCTGAAAGTAATAACAGCACAAAAGAGTGTAAGCTGTTCATAGGACATCCTTGGACGTCATGGAAAGTAAGTTAACTTTAAGGAGTTCTGAATTTTATTTTCTGATGTTGTATGGGTTTTTTAAACACAATCATTTTGATTGTGTTTTTTTTTCCCCGCTGTTACATGATGAATACCTTCAAGTCACTGTTTTTAGTGAATTTTGATACATTCTGAGAACAGCAAAAATAAACCATTTAACATGTATAATTAATTCTGTACTGTTTGCATTTATGATGTATATGTAGAACTGTGTAGGAGGCATGGAGAAGGTGAGTTTTCTGTAAGTGTTAAATTTATTGTATGCAGTGCTGCACTTCTACGTAATCTTTCATATGCTGGACTACATCTGCACAATGAGATACCTAAGCAAAGGAAACACAAGTGATGTGATTGTGAAATGAGCAAAATAAATTGCACATATTTCAATTACATCACTTGAGTTTCCTATCATTACGAATCACATTGTGAAGATCAAGTTTAGGTCTGTCCAGGGAAACATAGGAGGTTTCTACTTTGTTGAAGAGTGCAGTGGACATGACTCACTTCATTAGTAGACTTTCACAGATATTATCTCCTCTGTTCACTTCAACAAGTGTAAATCTCATCTTGAACTCTGAGTAGGCCTCACCTCAAACAAATCTTTGGATAGGAGACATGTTATTGGCATACTGAAGCGACACTTTTCTGAAACAAGAGCAATGCAAAAGATGCACCATGTTTTAAGATAGTCCTCACTTCATCTGCATCAAGATACTGTTAGTTTAAAATGTATATCTTTAGCATTGTGTAGAGGACCTGGAGAAGCAGAAGCTTCTGTCAGTGTCAAAGTTGTTGAAAAACTATTTGTCCTTCAATATTTTCCCTTGTCTTTTGTAATTTTTAAATACATATTTTAATTTTTTTTTAAATGTTGGTTCTCTCTTTCACAGATTGAAAGTATAGAAATAAAATGTGATTAATTTAACAGCAATTACAAGGTAAATAGTTGTACTCTTTTCGTTACATTTCTATCACATTCACCTACTATTAGATCCACTGCTTCACTTCTTTAATCCTCAGTTTCCTGCCTTTGCTACTTTCCTCATTCCTTTCTCTATTACCTATTTACTCAACTCCTTCCACTCTTTTTCTCAGTCCCTCTGTTCTCATAGTTCCTCAGTCTTGTTCACTCACTCCATCTCTATTACTCTTAGTGTCTGTGAATTACTTTCCCAACTTTTTTTTTTTGGGGACCGCTTCCTGGGAAGTTGCCCGGTTCGCAAACCAGCAGCGTTATGGCAGTCCACCATTTTGTGTTTCGTTCGAATCAAGATACAAGATGGAGGGCAAATAATGTTCAGAATAGGTAGAAGGGGGCACGGTAGATGTATCTTGACCCCCTTGGTTTTCTGAGGGTGGCTCAGGAGGACCATAGTTCTTCACTCTTGTTCACTCTCTCTGTTTCTATTAATGTCACTGTTTATGACTGATCAAAAAAATGTTTTTTAAAAAAGAACAGTAACTATAAGGGAAGGAAATAGACAGTTATGTTAAAAGAAAGACAGCTAAAGGGAGTAAACTAACGATACTGTTACCTACAATCCACTGCTGTTGATGTTACTGACCATGTCATGAATGATGTAATATGTGAAATCATCAACAGTGGATTGTAGGTAACAGTATCCTTATTTTACTCCCTAGAGCTGTCTTTCTTTTAACATAACTGTGTATTTCCTTCCCTTATAGTTACTGTTCTTTTTTAAAAAATATTTTTTTGGTTAGCTTCCGGTACGCGTACCGGGTAGCGCTCCGGGAGCGAACTAAGAGAAATACAGGTTGGCAGAGTTCCAAATTTTCTACCAATTTTTTTATAATGGGGAGTTAGTTCTGAAAAGAACTTTTTTTTTTATGTTTTTGTTGTTTTATATTTTTTTTAGTATTTTTTGAACATTTTTTTACTTTTTTTGTATTTTCTGAACGTTTTTAAAATTTTTTTGGTTTTTTTGGGGGGGGGGGGAAACAAAAACGATCCATTATAAAGGGCTCAACAGGAGCAAAAAAAAAAAATGCATTTATTTTTTGGTGCGTTTTGTGCAAACATTAATATGATTTTGAATTGCTCGCAAAATCAAAGTGATGCTACTTTCTCTGTAGCAGATGAAAGCGCCACATTCCACGCACACTTGTTTTACGTGACCAAACAACATTTGGATGTTTGCAATCACCTCCCTCGCCTCTGGTCCCGACACCTCTGGAACCACTGATCTTCTTGCCATTTGGAGGGGATGTTGTTGTTGGTCACGTAGCTGGGCAGCACTATAGTTATTTGGGTGCCACCTACTCATATGCCGATGCATAGTATGATTCCCATAACTATATTTTTTATCGGTGCCCCTTGACAATCTGTCACCGCATATGCGGCAAAACACGTAACGAGCATTCACTTTCTTTTGCCCCTCAGGAATTCTGTAGAATTGCCAGATATAATTCTCCTTTCTGTTGTACCTCCTGGGCTCCTCTGGCAAAAACTCATGCTCTTCCTCCTCTTCCTCCTCTTCCTGTTCTTCCTCTTCTTGCAGAATTACTTCTGCAGGTGGTCCTCTCTTTCTTGGATTTGGTGGAGGTGGTGGGCTAGCACCAGCTGAAGCTACTAATGAAGCCATCACAAAGTCTCAATAAAGGGTCTTTCTCTCACCAAGATGAAAGTCAGAGTGATGAAAGAAGGAGGGGTTTTCATCATTTGGGAAAAACAAAAGTTCTAAACCAATGAAAAGTGTCCATTTTAGATCACATGACCTTGTATTACATCATTAGGAAACCAAAAGTGAAATGAACCAATGAAAAGTGTTATTATCGAGTCACATGACCTGCTATGTTTACATTACGCGGTCGGCGCCGCGCCGCGGATCGCTTTCGGTTCGCGTACCGCTGCGCTTCCGGGTACGCGAACGTAGCACGTAATATGACGTATTACGCGAGAACGCGAAACGTCATGCTGACGCGAAGCGTCGCGATGTTGTTTTGTAACGCGAGAGGTGCGCAAAAGGAACGTTTACCAGTTCGCGTACCGGGTCGCGCCTCCGGATTGAGCTAACGGGAAGCTAACCGGTACGCGTACTGGGAGCGAAACAAAAAAAAATAAAAAAAAAATTGTATAAAAAACATGTAAAAAATATTTTTCTTTTTAAAGAATAATACATTGTAAAGGTTTTGATATTAGCTATTAAAAAACCAATGAAATTCACTGAAAAAACCATAGGTTATAGACCATATATAGTTAGGAATTAGCATTTACAAAACCTTAAAAATTCACTGAAAAAACCATAGGTTATAGACCATATATAGTTAGGGATTAGCATTTAAAAAACCTTATTTTACTCACACAAAACCATTGAAATTCCATATATAGTTAGTTGCACTAACTATATATCGCGCACCCGCAATCCACTGCTGATCATGTCACATATTACATCATTCATGACATGGTCAGTGACATCACTGATGACATCACTGATGACATCTCAAATGACATCACTGATGACATCACTGATGACATCTCAAATGACATCACTGATGACATCATCTAGTGTCTGTGTGTTTTTGTAAAGTTTAAATATGTTTTACATATTGAAGAATGAGTGGATGTATGGAAGACTGAGTGTGTGTGTGGCTGGCCGGGAGGTGTGTGACTCTGTGCATATCAATGTGTACTTGTATCAGTGATTGTATAAGAGAGTAAGTATGTGTTAGTATATGTGTGAAAAAGTATGGTGTTCTGTGTTTAACTGTATAGATGAGGAAATCGAAGTGTGATTGATTCTTCACAGGACTGACTAGGTGTATGACTGCATATGATAGTGTTGTAATAATGAGTGATTGTATGTATGAGTGATTGTATGGGTGAATGAGTGAATGTGTGTGTAGACGTAGGAATCAGTGAGTGCGTATGTAGTAACTGGTATTGGTGTGTCATGATGTCATCAGTGATGTCATTTGAGATGTCATCAGTGATGTCATTTGAGATGTCATCAGTGATGTCATCAGTGATGTCACTGAAGTATGGTGTTCTGTGTTTAACTGTATAGATGAGGAAATGGAAGTGTGATTGATTCTTTACAGGACTGACTAGGTGTGTGAGTAACTCCATGGATGAGTGGCAGTGTGTGAGTGTCTGCATAGGTGTATGAGTGCATATGATAGTGTTGTAATAATGAGTGACTGTATGTATGAGTGATTGTATGGGTGAATGAGTGAATGTGTGTGTAGACGTAGGAATCAGTGAGTGCGTATGTAGTAACTGGTATTGGTGTGTTATGATGTCATCAGTGATGTCATCAGTGATGTCACTGACCATGTCATGAATGATGTAATATGTGACATGATCAGCAGTGGATTGCGGGTGCGCGATATATAGTTAGTGCAACTAACTATATATGGAATTTCAATGGTTTTGTGTGAGTAAAATAAGGTTTTTTAAATGCTAATCCCTAACTATATATGGTCTATAACCTATGGTTTTTTCAGTGAATTTTTAAGGTTTTGTAAATGCTAATTCCTAACTATATATGGTCTATAACCTATGGTTTTTTCAGTGAATATATATATATATATGAAGAAACCCCTTTCCCAGAAAAGAAAGGGCGGAGGCCAGAGGGGAGTTCTTTGGAGGTTCTTTAATTCACAAATGCATAAGTTAATGGCGGCGAATGCATTTCGGCATATCTGTTGCCTTCCTCAGCGCCCTGCATCAACTGGAAGTCTCGCAATGTTTCCCACAATCCTGCTTCGCTAAATGATGCGGTCGGCATCGGACTCCTCCCCAAGTTGAGTAAGCTCACCTGTTGGAGGTCATGTGAGCATGAATGAACTCCAACTCCCAGCAGACAACATGATCATGCTGCTGGGCCGGTGGTGTGGGGGGCAAGTAAGTACAGCCACAGTTCCAATGTCTTTTGCAGGTTGGGGTGATCCAACTCCTTTTACTGCACCAGTGTCCCAAAGCGCCTCCTCGGGTCCCCTCGGACCGCTGTAACCTTGCAAACAGGGAAATCCATGTGCGGGGACAGCCGCATCGCTATACAACGTCCTAACGGGGGTAAAATACCACCCACCGCACTTCTCTTCCTCACTTGCTTCGGTGGACTCCGGACATCTCGATCCCTCGAGACAATGAATTCACTGCAAGCAGTGCATTTGCCAGTCTTGTCCGGGTCACTTACACAGCGGGGCCATCCGTAACACGCTCCTGGCTGTGTGCGGAATACATGAAGAAATCCCTTTCCCAGAAAAGAAAGGGCGGAGGCCAGAGGGGAGTTCTTTGGAGGTTCTTTAATTCACAAATGCATAAGTTAATGGCGGCGAATGCATTTCGGCATATCTGTTGCCTTCCTCAGCGCCCTGCATCAACTGGAAGTCTCGCAATGTTTCCCACAATCCTGCTTCGCTAAATGATGCGGTCGGCATCGGACTCCTCCCCAAGTTGAGTAAGCTCACCTGTTGGAGGTCATGTGAGCATGAATGAACTCCAACTCCCAGCAGACAACATGATCATGCTGCTGGGCCGGTGGTGTGGGGGGCAAGTAAGTACAGCCACAGTTCCAATTGAAATGCCATATATAGTTAGTTGTACTCGCTATATATCGCGCACCCGCAATCCACTGCTGATCATGTCACATATTACATCATTCATGACATGGTCAGTGACATCACTGATGACATCACTGATGACATCTCAAATGACATCACTGATGACATCACTGATGACATCTCAAATGACATCACTGATGACATCACTGATGACATCACTGATGACATCTCAAATGACATCACAGATGACATCTCATTTGACATTACTGATCACATCACTGATGACATCACTCATGTGATAATACGATGAACCTCTTCAGACTCTAAAATAACCTAAGATACACTCAGTGTAAACAGACACTCACAGACTGTCACTCATCCATGGAGTTACTCACACACCTAGTCAGTCATGCAAAAAATCAATCACATCTCCATTTACTCAACTATACAGTTATACACACCTTACTTATTCAAACATATACTAACACATATCTACTCTCTTATACAATCCCTGATACAAGTTCACAATCATCCATACAGCCACTCACACATTCACTGGCTCTTATGCACAGTTATTTATATATGTCAACTCTCACATGTACTGTGTTTTACATATGTACTTACTTTCACATGTAGCACTGAGATATCCATTCACTCATTAATGCACTCAGTCAACCACCCATACAGGTGTTTCCACATGCACTTTTCAACCCATACATCTAGTGAATCAACTGCTCACACATCTATGCACAGAGTTATACACCTCCCAGCCACCCACACACACACTCAGTCTCCCATACAAATACTTAGGCAATCAACCAATAACCCATATAGTTACTCATATAGGTACTGATCAACACATGCAGCAGTTTACAGAACAACAGACATAATGATGCACAAATTAAAACAGTTTAGTCACTAACCCATGCACTCAGTGAGACACATTTAATCACTCACTCATACAGTCAGTCACGCACCTACTAAATCCTTCTTCCAGACACTTCTACATCTACTCATTCTTCAATATGTAAAACATATTTAAAATTTATAGAAACACACAGTCGCTGGATGATGTCATCAGTGATGTCATTTGAGATGTCATCAGTGATGTCATTTGAGATGTCATCAGTGATGTCATCAGTGATGTCACTGACCATGTCATGAATGATGTAATATGTGACATGATCAGCAGTGGATTGCGGGTGCGCGATATATAGTTAGTACAACTAACTATATATGGAATTTCAATGGTTTTGTGTGAGTAAAAAAAGGTTTTTTAAATGCTAATTCCTAACTATATATGGTCTATAACCTATGGTTTTTTCAGTGAATTTTCAAGGTTTTGTAAATGCTAATTCCTAACTATATATAGTCTATAACCTATGGTTTTTTCAGTGAATTTCATTGGTTTTTTAAAAGCTAATATCTATAGCTGTAAAATGTATTTTTCTTTAAATCAAAAAATTTATTTTATATGTTTATTAATATTTTTTTTATTATTATGTTTTGGTACGCTCCCGGTTCGCGAACCGGGAAGCTTCCCGTTAGCTTAATTTGGTGCCGCGACCCGGTCCGCGAACCAGTAAACGTTCCGTTTGCGCAACTGCCGCGTTAGAAATCAACATCGTGGCGCGTCGCGGAAGCGCGACGTATCACGTTGTCGCGTAATGCGTGTTATGACGCGCCGCGTTAGCGCACCCGGAAGTGCTCCGGAGCGCGAACCGAGGCGCGAAGCGCAGCTCCCCGGAAGCGATCCGGGTCGCGTCGCAAAAGCGCGACGTATCGCGTTGCCGCGTAACGCGTCTTATGACGCGCCGCGATAGCGCACCCGGAAGTTCTCCGGAGCGCGAACCGAGGCGCGAAGTGCAGCTCCCCGGAAGCGATCCGGGGCGCGTTCCGCAGCGCGTAACATAAGCGTAACAGGTCATGTGACTTGTTAATAAAACTTTTCATTGGTTCATCTCACTTTTGGTTTCCTAATGATGTAAGGCTAGGTCATGTGATCTAAAAATAACACTTTTCATTGGTTTAGACCTATTTTTTTTCCAAAATGATGAAAACCCCTCCTTCTTTCCTCACTCTGACTTTCATCTTTGTGAGAGGAAGACCCTTTGTGATCACTGAGCAATGGCTTCATTGGTAGCTTCAGTTGGTCCACCCCCACCACCACCACCACCTCCTCATGGGAAGAGAGGACCACCTCCACAGTTCATTAGCAACACAGAGGAGGAAGAGGATGAACAAGAGGAAGAGGAGATACAGGGACCACAGTTTTTAGAAGAGCAGCCCCGGGTTTCTCATCGGAAAACTAGTTTCATTTGGCAGTTTTTTTCAATCCCTGAAGGGCAGAAAAAAGTTAATGCTCGATATGTGACGTGCCTGATATGTAAAGAGGACTTATCTAGAGGCACCTTAAAGAAGTATAGCTTCGGCAACTATACTATGCACCGTCACATGCTGAGGTGGCATCCACTAAACTACAGCCGGGCAGAGATGCGTGACCTTCAGGACAATCCTCCAACTCCTGTGGCCAGGACATCAACACAGGTATCTTTGTCAGGGCCAGAGGCACGGGAAACCGTGCCAAACATTCAGGACAACTTTGTCCATATGAAGATTACCTGTTTATATTGCGGTACATTACCGTCATGTGCCAATATGAGCATTAACTTAATCAACAGAGCATTTGAAAACCACAAGTGCTCTAAACGCCCCAGAAAGTAAAAAAAATGTTCTCCTGTTGAGCCCTTTCCAATGCCTGTTTTTTGTTGTTTCCCCTCCAAAAAAACCAAAAAAAACATAAAAGTGTTCAAAAAAAAAAAAAAAAAAAATTTTCAGAAAAAAAAAAAATATATATATAAAACAACAAAAACATTAAAAAAAAGTTATTTTCAGAACTACCTCCCCTTTCAAAAAAAATTGCTAGAATGTTTAGCACTCTGGCAAGCTGTATTTCTTTTGGTAAACAGAGAGTAATGTTAAAACAAAGACAGCTATAGGGTCTAAACCAGAGATACTGTTTAATAGATTTATTTACCGAAGAAAAGAGGGAAGAGGATATAATTGTGAAAAACAAAATAGATAAGGAAGTGAAAGAAAAAAAGGAGAGTAGAAGAATAACAAAGAAGAGTTTCTTAGAGAATATGAGTGAATGTTCAAAATAAGATTAAAACATGTGGAATAACAGAGAGAAAAAACAGAAAGCAGAAAAGAAGAAGTAACATAAAAAGAATAATTGAAACAGCAAAGAAATTTAAATAACATAGGGCCATATTATCAACATAGGCAATAAAAGTTTTGCAGCTTTTATCGGCAGAAATGTGTCGCTAAAGCCGCTTTTGCGGCAGAAAACTGCCGCTAAAACCACTTTTGCAGCAGTTTTCTGCAGATAAAAACAGCAATAATTTTATTGGCTGTGTTCATAATATGCCCCTTAGTGTGCTTCAACTACACAGAAAAAGCATAATGAACAAATAGTGAAAGTGTGATCAGTCAAAGACACTAAGAGTAATAGAGATGGAGTGAGTGAACAAGAGTGAGGAACTATGAGAAAAGAGGGACTGAGAAAAGGAGTGGAAGGAGTAGAGTAAGTAGGTAATAGAGAAAGGAATGAGGGAAGTAGCAAAGGCAGGAAACTGAGGGTTAAAGAAATGAAGCTGTGGAACTAATAGTAGGTGAATGTGATAGAAATGTAACGAAAAGAGTACAAAACATTTACCTTATAATTGTCGTTAAGTTAGTCACTTGTTATTTTTATACTTTCAATCTGTGAAAGAGAGAACAAACATGTGAAAAATATTAAAACATGTTTTTAAAAATTAGAAAAGACAAGGGAAAAGATTGAAGGACAAACAGTTTTTCAACAACTTTGACACTTACAGAAGCCTCTGCTTCTCCATGCCCCTACACAGTCCTAAAAATATACATTTTAAACTAACAGTATCTTGATGCAGATGAAGTGAGGCCTATCTTGCAACATGGTGCATCTTTTGCATCACTGCTGCATCGGTTTCATGTGACACAGGTTTTTTACAGCTTGATATATCTGCCTAGATGCATCAATCTGTAATTTTGTCGCCTCATAGCAAATCTTTTCCACCGCCACTGCGTCACAAAAGTGACGCACAGTGGCGCAAAAGAGGCATACACCTATCATAAATCTGTCCCTAACATTTGAAATGATTAATTCAGGATGACGATAAGGTGTGGCCTCTCCAGAGGTTTGTTTAAGGTGAGGCCTACTCAGGGTTGCAGATCAAATTTACGCTTGTTGAAGAATACACAGGAGATAATACATGTGAAGGCCTACCAATGAAGTAAGTCATGTCCACTTCACTCTTGAACAAAGGCCAGACCTCTTCTGTGTCCGTGGACAGACCTAAACTTCATCTGCACAATGTCATTCGTAAACTTAGGAAACACAGGTGATGTAATTGAAAAATGTGGAGTTTCTTTTCCTCATTTCACAATCACATCACCTTGTGTTGCCTTTGCTTAGGTATCTCATAGTGCAGATGGAGTCTAGCATATCAAAGAGTACACAGAAGTTGAGCAGTGTATACAACAATTTTGACATTTACAGAAGACTCAGCTTCTTATCTTGTTGGAGATGAAATGAGGCCTGTCTTGCAACATGGTGCATCTTTTGCATCACTGCTGCATCGGTTTCATGTGGCACGGGTTTTTTACAGCATGACACATCTGCCTAGATGCATCAATTTGTAATTTTGTCGCCTCATAGCAAATCTTTTCCACCGCCAATGCGTCACAAAAGTGACGCACAGTGGCGCAAAAGAGGCATACACCTATCATAAATCTGTCCCTAACATTTTAAATGATTAATTCAGGATGAAGATAAGGTGTGGCCTCTCCAGAGGTTTGTTTAAGGTGAGGCCTACTCAGGGTTGCAGATCAAATTTACGCTTGTTGAAGAATACAAAGGAGATAATACATGTGAAAGCCTACCAATGAAGTAAGTCATGTCCACTTCACTCTTGAACAAAGGCCAGACCTCTTCTGTGTCCGTGGATAGACCTAAACTTCATCTGCACAATGTCATTCGTAAACTTAGGAAACACAGGTGATGTAATTGAAAAACGTGCAATTTCTTTTGCTCATTTCACAATCACATCACTTGTGTTTCCTTTGCCTAGGTATCTCATTGTGCAGATGTAGTCCAGCATATGAAACAGTACCCAGAAGTGCAGCACTGCATGCAACAACTTTGACACTTACAAAAGCTTCAGCTTCTTCATGCCCCCTACACAGTGCTAATTATATACATTTTAAACTGATGGTATCTTGCTGGAGATGAACTGAAACCTATCTTGCAACATGGTGCATCTTTTACACAAAAGTGACCCACAGCGGCGCAAAAGAGGCGCACGGCCATCATAAATCTGACCCTAACATTTTAAATGATTGTTTCAAGATGCCGATAAGGTGTAACCTATCCACAGATTTGTTTCAGGTAAGTCCTACTCAGGGTTGCAGATGAAATTTAGGTTTGTTGAAGAATACAGAGGAGATAATACATGTGCAGGCCTAGCAACGAAGTGAGTCATGCCCACTGCACTGTTTAACAAATGTCAGACCTCCTCTGTCTCCTGGAACAGGCCTAAACCTCATCTACACAATGTGATGTGTAATGTTAGGAAACACAGGTAATATAATAGAAAAACGTGCAATTTTTTTTGCTCATTCCACAATCATATCACCTGTGTTTCCTTTGCTTAGGTATCTCATTGTGGACATGTAGTCTATTATATGAAAGACTACGTAGAATGTGAGCACTGTATGCAACAACTTTGACACTTACAGAAGCCTCGCCTTCTCCATGCCTCCTACACAGTTCTAAATGTACATCATAAATACAAACAGTACAGAATTAATTATACATGTTAAATGGTTTATTTTTGCTGTTCTCAGAATGTATCAAATTTCACTAAAAACAGTGACTTGAAGGTATTCATCATATAACAGCGGGGAAAAAAAAACACAATCAAAATGTTTGTGTTTAAAAAACCCATACAACATAACAAATCAGAATTCAGAACTCCTTAAAATTAACTTACTTTCCATGACGTCGAAGGATGTCCTATGAACAGCTTACACTCTGTTGTGCTGTTATTATTTTCAGCCCACCACTTTCTGAAAGAAAACCTCCATCGTTTTGAAAAATATGTTACATACAATAAATGACTTCTCGCTCTCTACCACACGTTTCCACAAGGCCAAATCATGTAAGAGCCATTTATAACTCTTGGAATTTTTGTAAGCAAATCCCGTCATTTTGTATTTCCGCAACTTTCAGAATTAAAATGTTGAAGATCATTTTCACAATCCTGGACTAGTAATATCTTACCCTTCTTGCTCACTCATGTTCTACATTTCCTATGACACTGATACTGCTTACTATGAAGCAGACTTACACTACCTCTATGACTAGTACAATTATTTAATTCTCTACATCACTTTTAATCACAAAGCAATATAAAACAGTAGACAGCATTGCAGACTTACATTCCCTCTACTCCATGTTTTGATTGGCTGCTTGAATTAGCTTATAAAAAGAAACAGTTTTTCTGAACTCATTCAAAGTGCACTTATTTTTCTATGACGTCAAGTGTTATGGTAAGAAGTTATGTCTCTGTACTACACTTATCCTCAAGGCCAAATCGTGTAGGAGCCATTAGAACCTCTTGAAATTCCTCAGAGCACATCCAGAGATTCTTTCCCTAAAATTTTGGTTTTAGAAACACCAGGTAAGAATTTTTAAGGTCATACGGCAATTTTTTTAAAAAAATTAAAACAGAATCGTTGCAGAATGACCAGCCATTTCTAGACTTTAAATAAGCTGTGTAATGTCCTGATGTTATTGAAGGACCGTCATGATATATAATTGCTGCAGTTACAAAAGTCCTTCCTGATATTGACAACTGTGAAGCCACAACATTTTTAATTAAAGTTGTCAATTTTGTTCAATCAGGCCTACATCGTTGGAACATTAAAATGACATACTGGCCATATGTTCGTATAAATAATGTTGACATCATTTCAGATTTACATTGGCTACATTCCATGTTGTGATCAGCTGCTTTTACTAGCTTATTAAAGGAGACTGATTTACTGTCTGGCAAAGTTAAATATATAAATCTTTCTGAGTCTACACTAGTAGTACTTGATACCCTACAGTTCTCGCAGTCATGCTGCCATTGATAAGAAAGCCCAAACAGGTGATCTACATCTACACCTTCAGCATGCAATACATCAAGCATATACATTAAAAACTCCTGACAATCTTGCTGAATATTTTGAGAGAATTGTGTTTGACCTGAACATCTGTCTAACAGATTTCGAATTTCAGACACACTTTCTATTTTTGTTCTATCAGTGCTACATTTCTCTAACACAGAATTTAACAAACTGCAAAATCTTTGATCAGAATTGACCACAATCTCTTCTTTTACATTTTCTAGAGAAAACAAAACATTAACCACTACATTAGCATAGCAGTTGACACCAGAACTGTTTTCGAATTGAAAACCAACAACATCTTCAACAGAATCCTTTTTATTTCTGCTTATAATTTCAGGTTCATCGACTTTTCGTCTTCGACTCAACCTCCCTAGTATTGGTCACATTTCTTCGTTTCCGGCCTACCACACGTTTCTCAAACAAAGGATATTGAGGCAAATGTGGCGCATACTCTCTTCTTAACCTATTGTATTCCTTAACACAATCTAGATCCGCACAAATGTTTGTGACATCACACTCAATCAAGTACAATCCCGATAAAGTTCTAACTCGTGACAATGCCACATATGCCATACCCTCCTTGAACACAGAACTGCCAATATTCACCAATGCACTGTCTACACTTAAACCTTGCGATTTATGGATTGTCACCGCATATGCCAAGCAAACAGGAAACTGCTTACGGCGAACATATAAGTCTTTTACAAGCAAAAATCTAGCAGAACAATGACCAATTAGCTGTACTTCCTCAATGCCATCAAATTTAATTTTTTAAAATTCAATTCCATCTCTATTTCTGTATTTCACAAAATCAACAACATTACCCATTGATCCATTTACCAGACCTCTTTCAACATGTAAATTCCTTCTTAAAATTATACGGCAGTTTAAGCACACATTCAGAGTCTTTTCAGAACCTGCAGTTTTAGATATAGTCTTCTCTAATGAATCCAATTTTGTTTTCAAATTCTCAGACAAAATAATTGTTGATCCCATATGCTCTACTCTGTCAATAGCTTCCAGTTTCACAATCTCTTGGTTTTCTAAATGCAACATTTTGTTGTTGAAGATGGCACATTCTGCAAGAGTTGGCATCAAACATATTCCAGATTTCTTCTCAGTAATTTTCTGAAAAATATTCTCAGGCACAACATCTTGTTCTGGATATAAATTTGACAGTAATCGTGCATGTAAAGCTTCTTTCCCATGCTCGGTCACTTTTCCAATTCTAACATCTTGTAGAATATTCTTGTAAACTTCATCCTTCGCCTGACGCATATTTTCATGCAGTTCAGCATAATTGAAGTTTAACCATATATTGACGTTGCCAATGCTCCCTAGGCACTTCCTGGTATCTTCATGCGTGAGCATTTTGAACACAGGTTGTCCTTTCACTGGTGTCAGCTGCAGAAGATCTCCGAAAACAATGATGTGTTTGCCACCAAATAACACATCATACTCTGTTTTGAGAACTTCTTGCATTCCCAAATGTATCTGTTTTTACTGCAATGCTTTTATGAAATGAAATATTTCGAAATAAAGCTATACAACAACAACAACAACAGCATTCTCAAATGCACAAAGGCAAGCATGACATTGGAAACCATGCTTACTTCGTCAATGATAAGAAGTTTCATTTTCCTCAAGACTCTTGAAACTTCACAACAAGCATCTCCAGATAGCTTGTGATATTGTAATTTGTTGTCATGCTCCACTGGCAGCATCAGTAAACGATGTAAAGTAATCCCTTTAATGTTATGTTCTGCCAGCCCAGTTGGAGCGGTAACAACACAAGACAGCGGTGATTCAGTCCTTTTCTGCAGATAAGATGCAATTGCTTTGATCAGAAAACTTTTTCCAGTTCCCGCTTCTCCACTCACATACAGTCGGACAGGCTTCAACGACGTACATGAGCACTCTTTCTTCTCATGACTTAATCCATGATCAATTTGCTTGGTAACTTCGTCATATATTTTCCTCTGCTCAACGTTGAGTTGTCTTTCCAAGTCTTCTAAGTTAACCGCATCCTCCTGAGCATGTGCCATGGCTCTTTCCACTTCATTCATGGCAGTGGCAGCTTCATTTTCGATAACAGGTCCTCCTAGTGGATCCTGACTCAATGAAACAGAACTCTGACTGTCCTGAGAACTGTCTCTGGCAATCTCGGCTGCAATCGTTGCTTCCTGCTCGATTTCCGCATTCAACATTTCTAGATATTTGGGAAAAGCAGGACATTCTATGGTCTCCTTGGCGGCAGTGAAAGAGTCTTCGTAACAGAGGAAATCTCCAAGCAGTTCCTCTTCTGCACGCCAAGGCTTGAAAAGTTGCAAAAGTGCTAAATAGAAAAACTACTTTTTTTCAGGAGATTCGCCACTCAATTTTCGATGGTTTACCAAGTGGCATTTTCATTGCTTGACCAGACATCCCTCACTTCCAATTACAGCATACACTCCTTTCTCAGTATCTTCTTTGATGTTCCTCTTGAATATGTAATTTTGTAGAACCTCATACAGACAAACATTCTCGAGGTGACTGCTTCGATTTGGATAATATGTATCCAACATGTTGGTCTTCAAAATGTCGGTACTGTTTGGCTCCTTTTCCGCCAAATACTCAATTTCCCGCACAGGTTTCAGAACTCGATTACGCGTTGCAGCAAGACCAAGACTCGCCCAAACGATACTCCTAGATTTGGCATAGAGACTTGCTGAAGACAACCGGTCAGAACATTCATAAGCTCCGATTTCTCGATGCGACAACATCTTCAGACTGAAACTGTACAACTTCTTACTGAGGCTCTTTTCATGGGAAATGTCCTCCCACATATCCTTCAATTCTGTCTTCTCTTGTTTGGTGATGTAAGATGTCACATACCGAGCCACAGCCATGCAGTTATCAGCCACAAACTGTATATCCATGTTAGCATTCCACATGGACAAAATCACTGGGTTGTAGTCGTTGATGTACTTGGACTCTTCGTTCCTCTTCAAATTGTATGTGTTTTTAGGTGATTTCTTCATCACATTATGTCGCAGCGAAGACATCAAACTGTTTACTCTTCCTTTAGAAATCACCGGTCGTGGAAAGCCGAAACGACATTTGGTGTAGAACTTGTCCTTGTTTCGGAATTTACGACGACAGTACTTTCCACAACGATGGCTTTGGAAACGTAGAACTTTTTCTCTTAGGCTTTTCTTCTCCTTTGCGTTTGGAACAGCACACGTAGAATACTGTTGTATGAAACTCATCACTGAGTCTTCTGGATCCGTTCCAAATTTAGGTGCATCCTTGATCCACAGCAGCATATGTATATGAGGAGCACCTCTTGCTTGGTACTCCTTTCTCCAGAAGAAATCCAACACCTCTCCAAGAGGTGGATTCTTCTTATTCATGATGAAAGACATCATAGCTTCAAATCTATGATTGAAGTACCTGCATACATTGACTGGATCCAAAGAGCACAGTTCTCCGGGTGTCTTGAATTCGATGTTTTCAATGTTTCCATTTGCCTCTCGTAGAAATTCAAGTAAGTCTTCCCAGCCATACTCGGCACAGCTCAGAGTGAGGAACCATGTGGGAGTTCCTAAGTTCCTCAGCATACATTTTAAATCACCATGACGATGGTACCAGTACTCATTAGTACCACGCTGACACGCCATGAGATTAATCAGGTGACAATCCAAAATACTGTCTTGGACATTGACTTTATCCATAAAGTCACTTGCCGAGATGTTTTGCATGTGTATACCACTTTTCAAGATGTGGTTCACTGCATATGACAGTCCAGACAGATTGCTTTCAAACAGGAGATGAAACAAATAGGGAATACATTGTCGAAACCTAGCATCTCCTGCATACAATCGCAAAGTCCGGTATTCAGAAGCAGGAATTTGATGAGGTCGCTCATCATATCTTCCTCCCTGACCTGTTGGAAAAAGCTGTGGGAAACACCGAGCTTCCAAACTTTCCTCCCAAACACTAATGGGACTCCCTTTGGCTTGTTTCATTTGAAACAACTCAATAGCATTCCCCATGACTTCCTTGGAATGCAAAGGATTAACACTATAATGTTCATATATTTCTTCACTAGTAGAGGGTTCTACTTTCTCAATTTGACCAGCACACAAATCGCTATCCTCTTCCTCACTTACTTCCTCTTCTGCAACATATACATTCTTATAGTACTTATTATTTTTTTTCAAATACAATGTTGCCTTTTTGACTTTCCTAACATCCACTAAATCTTGCCATATTTTCTTATTCTTTGTCGGAACCCCATTAACTAAGATAACCAGAGGTTTCTCTTCCACTTTTTCTACTCCAATTGTGTTAATGTTTTTCTTCAAATCTAGAGGCAAATAAACAACTCTTCCCTTTAATCCTCTCTGTAAATCTGATGGAGGCAGTTTCCCTGTCTTTGGCTCCAATCTTACAATAGCCTGAAAGGGATGGATACTTTGAATCAAAATAGATTCATAAGTATTTAAATCCTTCAATTCAGAAGGAATCTCAACCAATTCCAGATTATTATGAACTGCTCTAGCAGGCATCTGGTTTTGATTTAATTTGTTACAACAATAAGTACACACACGTTGATCCGATCCCAAATCAAAACAATTTTCTACCATCAAGTATGTTGTGAAATCCTTCCATTCACTATTATTTTCCCTTTCACTTTTTGCATATAAATCCACTAACTTAGTCTGATTCTTATAATAAGTGCGTCGACAACACACACAAGTGAAATTAGGCCTCTCACTTGATTTCACCTGAAACGTCGCAATTTCCCTCTGAAAATTATCTGTACTGGAAACCTGTACACTATCTTCCACATTACCCTCTTCTTCTTGGTCAATTTCAACATTCTCCTCTTTACTTCCAAAGTAACATAACTCAATTTCTTCACAAATATTCTTCACATCTATTTCAGAACCATGCAAAAGAGCAGCGCATAATTGTTTAAGCATAATTGCTGGACTCTTAGCATAATACAACATTCTAACTAATTTCCTCACTTTATTATGATGCACTGCTAGCATCCTGAAATTATGAAAAACACTCTGGCATACTCTCCTGGAAAGACAATCCAGTGAATGACCATGCAAACCTGTCACTTCTCTCACTCTGCAAGGATCTAATTCTCGCAACAACTTCATTTTCTGCTTCAAACTTTTCTTATTAAATGTCCGTACAAAATCACAAAGCAAATTGATGGAATCCTGTCGCACACTGCAAATACTACTATACTTCCAGGTGTACACAGGACCCTTAGGACGTCTTCCTAAAACCTCATTACCTAACACCTCTTCTGTCTCTGTTGTCACAAGTTTTTCTTTTTCAACTGGACAACCATCTTTCACTTCATAAGCTCGACCAGTGGTGTCAACTGCATGCACCAAATCATTATCCTGGAAATAACTCTCCTCATTAAAAAATGCCTCACAACTTGAACTATGCATCCATTCTCCGGAAAAAACTTCACAAAAATTACTACGATTAACTATTCTCTTCCATCTACTATTTCTTTTGAAATCATAAATTGCCTTGTTTAGCTTCCTAATTCTATTGATTATCAAAATAAATAACCTTTGCTTTATTTCAAATGCCTGATCAATAACTTTCTCAATTTTTTTTTCTCTTATAAAAAACCACTTTCTGTTGACCTTTCTTAATATTTTTTAACAAATTGCCAATTATCCTGTTGCGGTACATTCGTCTACGAATGTCCCTAAACTGTTGTTTCCTTCTACTATCATGCACAGAGTTATCTCTTGCTCTAGCAGTAACATTTTTGATTGGCCTTTCCTTTCCGTTTAAATTGCTTCTCTTTTTCTGGACTAAAACATTTTCTGTAGTACTACTTTTTTTTCTACAAATGTTTCTTATGAATGTTTTCGTGCTCTTACCCGGTGCTTTCTTGGTGACTTGACAAGTTTTTTTTGTAGAGGACTGCTGCATTATTTCATGGACCTGCTGTCTTTGACGTTTTGCAGCCTTTCTAAGTCTATCCTTGGTTGGCATTCTCAAATCTTGAAATGATCTGCAGTTGAATCTGTGGTAAAATATAATAAAAAATGTTATTAACCACTATTACCAAACAGTAAATCAATAACAGTCATCAAAAACCTAACACACTACTTGACATTTTTACATAGAATATTTTTTAGTGCTTTGGCAAATTTAGAATACAGAAATAGCAGAAAAGAAATGGAATTCTTCTTCATTTACCTGTCCTGTTTTATATGTGAATCTGATCTAATTTTATGAGCATATTTTAATATTTTATTGAAGACACTACACATAACCTGTTTTTGAAGGTGTGTTTAATTTAAAATTAAACAGTTTACATTTTTACTTTTCATTTATTGTAAATTTTAAAAATAAATGTTTATAGTTCCATAGGCTCAAGCAGGTCAGCTTCCCACTCTATGTCATACAATTCTGACAAATCTGCATCCTCATCATGTTCTTCTTCATCCTCAGGATTTAAATCATCCAAGGGATCTACTTCCACTGACGTTTCAATTACGAGTTCAATGATGAGGTCAAGATCAACTGATTGCTGATTGTCGCTCATGTTGATGTTGTCGTTATCTTTAAAGAGAGATAACAACAATGAGATGTTGCAGAGTAACAGACAAATCTCAGAGATTATAATAGTAAAATTGTTTAACAAGAGTAACATTTTGCAGCTATTATTTAGCCATGTCCAGCGATGCTGAGGAGGTGAGGCCTATGTCCAAGTTTTCAGTGAACAGGACTCATCTCTTCTTAACATTGGATAAGCCTCACCGACTCTGTGTCCCCTGCTCATACTTAAATGTACAGGGGCAGATTTATGCTAAGTGGCGCATCCCCACGGATGCACCAGTTAATGTGCACCGCTGCTCTGCCACCCATAGTGTGCCGCATTTACAATGTGGAGCACCATTGAGCAAAAACAGCACAGATGCGTCACGCATCTGTGCCGCAAAAGCAGCACATTGCAGGAATCACGTCATAAGCGCGACATGTCTACTGCAATGCACAGGAGGAACCCTCACATTGCATGGTGCATCACTTCTTATGCCTGTTTCAAACAGGCGTAAGGATTTGATTCAGCAATGCTGTAAAGCTGACTCAGTGAAATCTTCTAAATTTCACTGTGTTAGTTTTACAGGGCTTTCATGCAAATTAATGCACACCTTGTAACAAAACACCTATATGAAAACTGACGCAGGTTTCATGTGGCACAGGACTTTACAGCATGACACATCTGCCTAGATGCATCAAGTTGTAAATATGTCGCCACATAGCAAATGTTTTTTCACCGCCGCTGCGTCACAAAAGTGACGCACAGTGACGCAAAAGAGACATACACCTATCATAAATCTGTCCCTACCATGTTAAATGATTGATTCAGGATGACATTAAGGTGTGGCCTATCCAGAGGTTTCTTTAAGGTGAGGCCTACTCAGGGTTGCAGATTAAATTTACGCTTGTTGAAGAGTACAGAGGAGATAATACATGTGAAGACCTACCAATGAAGTAAGTCATGTCCACTTCACTCTTGAACAAAGGCCAGACCTCTTCTGTGACCGTGGACAGACCTAAACCTCATCTGCACAATGTGATTCGTAAACTTAGGAAACACAGGTGATGTAATTGAAAAATGTGGAGTTTCTTTTCCTCATTTCACAATCACATCACCTGTGTTTCCTTTGCTTAGGTATCTCATAGTGCAGATGGACTCTAGCATATGATAGAGTACACATAAGCTGAGCAGTGTATACAACAATTTTGACATTTACAGAAGATTCAGCTTCTTATCTTGTTGGAGATGAAATGAGGCCTGTCTTGCAACATGGTGCATGTTTTACATCACTGCTGCATCGGTTTCATGTGGCACAAGACTTTACAGCATGACACATCTACCTAGATGCATCAAGTTGTAAATATGTCGCCACATAGCAAATCTTTTGCACCGCCGCTGCGTCACAAAAGTGACGCACAGTGGCGCAAAAGAGTCATACACCTATCATAAATCTGTCCCTAACATGTTAAATGATTGATTCAGGATGACATTAAGGTGTGGGCTATCCAGAGGTTTCTTTAAGGTGAGGCCTACTCAAGGTTGCAGATTAAATTTACGCTTGTTGAAGAGTATAGACCAGATAATACATGTGAAGACCTACCAATGAAGTAAGTCATGTCCACTTCACTCTTGAACAAAGGCCAGACCTCTTCTGTGTCCGTGGAGAAAGGGGATGTGGTCTCTGATGACCTCTCACCAATACAACTGAGTGGGTCTTGCTGGAGATAACAGGAGGGCTAGTTGGCCCCCAAGGACCCTGAAGAGCCAAGGGGACTTCATCTCCTACCAGTAGTTCACCAGGGGGCACGTTTGCAGAGTGGTGGGGAAAGGGGGCATGGCCTCTGAACCCTCTGAGCAAACCCACTAAATGGACTTACTGGAGGTAACAGGAGGACTTTTTGGCCCCCAGGAACCTTCTGGAGCAAGGGGACTTCATGCCCCAATTAGTAGTGTGCCGGGAGGTGTGTTTGCAGAGTGGTGGTAAAAGTGGGAGTGGCCTTTGACAACTTCTCAACAATCCTGCTGTGTAGGACTTACTGAAGGTGACAGGAGGGGTAGTTGGCCCCCAAGGACGTCGATCAGGGATGTCACCGACCATTTCATGAGTGACGTAATATGTTAGGTCAAAAGCAGGGCATTGCAGAGACAGGAGTTACAGTAAGATCAGCTCACTATACCTTCTGAATTGCTCTGGTTGTGTGCGAGTGAAATGCAAGCGTAACTATAACATCCCTGTAACTTTTGTTTTTTTCTGTGAATTTCTATGTTTTTTTATTCTAATTTCTAACATTAACATTGCTGTATCCTTTGTTTTTTTTTAAATACTAAGTTTTTTAAATTCTATTTCTTAATTGCAATGTTAATTTTTTGTAAGTGAACCTGGAAGCTTTTCATACTTTCTTTCTATAAATGGATATTGTGTATTATATTTATATAATACAACACCTATTTTTTTCTTTCATATGTCTTAATCAAAAAAATACATGAATAACTGATTTTATTTTTAACAAAGTCGTCACAACATTGTTGCATTTACAGTAGAGATTCTGTCATCAATAAATGTATTTCACCTACTGAAAAATACACATACATTTTTCAAAAACATTTTACTTTAAATATTTGGTAGAATATTCCTTCAACTTTTCTTTCTATGATCAATTTAGAAGAAAGACACCTTTTTTAACAAGAATAATTATTCGTGACTACCGCAATCATCATGCTGAAGAGCACAAGGTTTATACAAAGTGTGAAACAAATATATATATATATATACATATTCTACAGTATATTTACCAGTAGAGCCTTATTAGTATGCATTTCAAACTCATATTTTTCTAGTGATTTTCCAGAATAATCTCCTCCAAACACTTTTTTCAGTTTCTGTGATGACGTCGTTAATTGCAGATAGCGCATGTTTTTCAAAAACACTGAAACGTATATGTAGAGATATTGTGATGAAGTTTAGTATAGCTGTTCACTATTATAATATTGAAAGTTCCGTTTTTTTCCATTTTAAACTTAGATTTTGCATTGTCGCTACACTGGGGGTAGCCGCGAATATTTCGATCACCGCGAATATTACATGACCAGGAAAGCAAGAAGAATGGATAATCTACTGTTCAGAAAACTCAATTGGAAGTACAATGCCACTGTTCCTTTTTCAATTATCTTTCATAATACTTCGGGGCATATTAGCAACAAGCGGAGATATTTATTGCTAACTCTATTTAGCGTGACTTTTTTAATCACTGCGCATCACCAGAAGCTATCGCCGCATTAGTGGCATATTAGCAACACGAAGCATAACCGGCGATAGTAAACTTCCCATGCGGAAAGGGGCGTTGATAGATTTAGCGTGACGGCGATAAACAGACGCACGCTAACGTGAAAAAAATTACAATGGGCCAATCAGCGATAAAATACCCCCGCCAATAGGCCCCAGGCTTGCATTTAGCGCATCCAGCTTGAAAAAGGCACAAGCAAACGCCCGCTAAGCAGGAAAAAAAGAAAAAAATCATGGAAAATATAGGAGGAGATAGGGAACAACCTGGGACACGTGCAGAGGCCATGAACAACCCCAACAACACCCAGGAGGACCAGGCAGAGACAGAGCGAGGAGACCAAGAGGAAGAGGAACCCCAAGTTCAGTCCAATGGAGAACCAGATCCTGGTTGAAGAGGTGACGCAACACCAACAGGAACTCTTTGTGAGTTCGACCGTCACATTGGCAAGGAGAAAGGACATATGGCAGGACATCGTGTCAAAAGTGAATGCAGTGGGAGAGATGAGGAGGACAGTGGATGAGTGCAAGAAGCGTTGGCACGATACCAAGAGAAAGACCAAGCAGAAACTGGGAGCCAAACTTGAGGCAGCGAGGGAGACTGTAGGTAGCGGCCCAGCTCCACAGCAGGAGCTGGATGAGCTGGAGGAGCAGGTGTCACGCGTCATCAGTGAGGAGACTGTTGTTGGAGTCACAGGCAAGGATAGTGCTGAATGTGAACACCCACAACAACACCAGGGTGAGCATCAACCAGGGACAGGGAGAGGGGGTGGATGTGCACAGAGGCACCCATGTACTATGAAAGTAATTGCATTGCATACCCACATGTACTGTGTAACAAGTCCTGGATACCCCTGCACATGCTGGCATATCACCATTCTCAAACAGCACATCACACAACACACAGGGCCATAGTAACAGGAATGATGCCAACGTAATTGGTGCAGTAGCCGCAGAAACCTACTGCCAAAGCACTGATGAGTGGCATGCTAATATGACCAATTGTATTTAAATAGTAGGCCAGGTGCATACCAGAAGCTTGTTTGCCATTTTAATTCAATAGGGCATATCAACAAGCACCTTTGTGTTGCTGAAGCAACAGTTCCCTCCTAAAAAAGCAACTACAATGTTGGCGACATCATTGATAATATGGCCCATAGTGGCGGGCAGACTGACCATAAAATGTGCACAAAACGGTTAAGCAAACATGGTCCAACTAAAATGCAAGAGCACCCCATATGTGCAGCTGCAAACCACACAGTGGTACTACAAATTGACATGTGGAAAAGTTGCCAAATGGCCCCCTTGCCACATCACCATGCATATACAAATTGACTGCACAAGTACACATGTCACTTGGATGCCACATTGTGGATGTGCAGGGAATGTCTATGTCCCTGCGCACAATCAGGCATGCCTCAACCAACGTCAGCACACCTGCAGCATTGCCCACATGTGCCTGAGTTTTGTCCAAGCTTGTGCATGCCTTGCTAGCCTGACACATACGCACATGCACATACCTGCAGACTACTCAAGCACATGTGCCTAATGTCACCTGTGTGGTAATGTTGGAGGTGGCATGCCTAATTGTGCACATGATCATCAACATACACAGTGCATCCACAATGTGGTGTCAGAGTTGCATGTGTCTATGTACACACAAATCAAATGTGTGTGGTGATGAGCAAATTCAAAACATAAGACACCTGCATTCCGATGTAATGTGCCTTCTTGCCTCTTCAGAGGATGCAGGGCCAGATTACCAAGAATGATGACATAATCAACACTGCCTAGCAGTAGGAAAATGCTGGTAAAGTGGCGGCAAGAGGTGTGGTGAAATCCCCCATAGAATTGCATCCAAAATGCAACGTCTGGTGTGACCCTAGGCTCATTTGGTAATCCCATTGGCCACTTGATCTAGCCTCTCATTGTCGCCTCTGCGGCTGTACTCTGCTGGCAAAGTGGTGTTAAGTACATCACTAGTCACGGCAAAATGGTCCACAGTGCAAACATCTGCCACACCCTCATGTGCCATTCAACATAACAACATGGCAAGTCAACTGTGTCAGTCAACTAACAAGCAGTTAGTTACCGACCACACACATGTCAGACTGTGAATATCAGAACCAGTCCAGAATGTATCATCCATGGCAGCAGCTGAGTGCCACATACACAAACACACATCACCCACACATTAGCATCACATGTCAGGGTGGCATTGACCCGGCCCGAGCAGCTGGAAAAGACATCATGAAATGCACACACATTAACCAATCAATCAATCAATCAATCGATCAATCAATCAATCATTGTGTGTGTAAAGCACACTACTGACCCGTGAGGGTTTCCAGGTGCTGGGGGATGGTTGATGCTGCTACAGCTCAAAGAGCCAGGTCCTGAGGAGTCTTCTGAAGTACAGCAGGCTTTGGGTATGCCGTAGGTAAATGGGGAGGGTGTTCCAGGTCTTGGTTGTGAGGTGGGAGAATGATCTGCCGCAGGAGGTTGCTCTTTGGGTGTGGGGGACTGTGGCCAGTGTAAGGTATGCGGAGCAGAGCTGGTGGTTTGGGCTTTAGAAACTGAGTCGGCTGTGACGTACACTGGTCCGGTGTTGTGGATAGCCATGTGTGCGTGTGTAAGGAGTTTGTAGGTTATCCTCTTGTCGACGGGGAGCGAGTGCAGGTCTCTCAGGTGGGGTGTGATGTGGTTGTGGTGAGGGATGTCTAGGACCAGGTGTGCAGAGGCATTCAAAATGCATTGTAGTTGTCTCAGGAGTGTGGCTGAGGATCCTGCATAGAGGGTATTTCCGTAGTCCAGCCTGCTGCTCACTAGGACCTGGGTAACTGTTTCTCTTGTTTTGGTGGGTGTCCACCTGTAGGTCTTGCGTAGCATGCATAGGGTGTTCAAGCAAGAGGAAAAGACGTTGTTGACCTGCTTGGTCATGAAGAGGGTGGATCTGACGATGACCCCTAGGTCGTGTGTGTGGTTGCTGTGTGTTGGAGTTGTGCCCAGTGCGGTCGGCCAACATGAGTCATTCCAGGCCAAGGGGGTGGATACAAGGATGAGGACTTTGGACTTGTACGGCTTCTCCTCATCCATTCTCTGACGGCCTTCATTCCTTCATGAAGGTTGCTTTTGGTGGTGTGGCGGTCCTTGATGAGGAAGAGGATCAGCTAGGTGTTGTCAGCGTTGGAGATGATGTTGAGGTTTTGGAGTTGTGGGACGTGGGCGAGCGGTGCAATGTAGATGCTGAACAGCGTTGGGCTGAGGGAGGAGCCCTGGGGTACGTTGAAGATGATCTTGGTAGGTTTGGATAGGAAGGGAGGGAGGCGGATGCTCTGTGTGCTGCTGGTTAGGAAGGAGGTGGTCCAGTCCAGGGCCTTCTCTTGGATCACGGGGTTGTGGAGGTGTGCCCGTAGTGTGTGGTGGCAGACTGTGTCAAAGGTGGATCACAGGTCCAGGAGGATGAGGGCTGTGGTTTCTCCATTGTCTAGTAGGGTCCTGATGTCATCGTTGGTGGCGATAAGGGCACCTTTGGTGCTGTGGTTGCTGTGGAAAGTGGATTGTGATGGGTCCAGGATGCTGTTTAACTGGATGTAGCGGGTCACTTGTATTTGTATGTTGATGTTTCGTGATGACCTTTGCCATGAGCAGGGAGATGGGACGGAAGTTCCTGAGGTCCTTGGGGTCTGCTTTGGGTTACTTAAGTAAGGCGTTAATCTTGGCGTGCTGCAAGTTCTAGGGTAAGGTTGCTGTCTCGAAGGCGATGTTGATGACTTTACGTAGATGGGGTGCGATGGCGTTGCTGGCTTTGTTGAAGATGTGGTGTGCGTAGGGGTTTGATGGAGTTTCAGAGTGGATGGTGTTCATGACATTGATGATGCTTTCGTCCTTGATGTAGGTCCAGGAGAGGAGGCGTTTGGCGCTGAGGAAGGACATGGGGGTGGGTGTTTCAGTGTTTTTTGTGGCGGTCGCATCGTTGAAGCTGTCGTGCATGTCTGTGATCTTGCAATGGAAGAAGGTGGCCAGCGAATTGCACACATCTTGTGCAGGTGAGATGTCGTTGGTGTTGGAACAGGGTTTGGAGAGTTCCTTCACAATGTTAAAGAGATCTTTGCTGTTGTGTGTATTGTTGTCTATGCGTTATATGAAGGACACCCTTTTGGCAGATCAGATGATGTGGTGGTGTCTGTGGGTTGCGTTCTTGTGGGCTGAGTAGTTGTCTGGTGTTCGTTCATGGAGCCAGTTAGTCTCCAGCTTCCGGCAGGTTTGTTTGGAGACCGGGAGGTCTTCAGTGAACCAGCTGGCTCTCTTGCTGGTGTGACTCTTGAAGTGCTCCCTGAGTGGGGCTAGGGTGTTGGTGTACTCGTTGATTCACTATCTAAGGTTGCTTGCGGCGGCGTTGGCATTGCTGGGCTGGGGGGGTGGTCTCAGGGCAAGGGTGGTGGTTAGCTGGTCTCCGGTGACTTTGCTCCAGCAGCAGCAAGGTATTTGTTGGGAGTGGTGGTGCAAGGTGGGTTTCCGTAAGGTGAAATGGATGCAGCGATGGTTGGTCCAGTGGAGTTTGGCAATGTGTTTGACGGAGATGTGGGTGTTCCTGTGGATAATGGGGATTCCTCCTCCTATTCTGTTGGAGCTGTCTCTGTGGGATGGCTATGGCAATGTTGGATGCCGAGGAGGGGTACAACCTGGTCTCTGTCAGGAGTGTGACATCTGGGGAGGTTGAGTTGAGCAGATCCCAGAGTTCAACGGTATGTTTGCGTGCGGAGCGAGTGTTGAGGAGGATGCATGTAAGGTGGTTGGCTTCTTTCCTTGTTGGTGGTTTGGCGAGTCGGATGCTGGTGTAGCTACAGGTCAGGCAGGAGAAGGCTCTTTGTGTGTGCTTTGCGGTGGCTGTAGCAGAGTCTGGTGTTGTGGCGTTTGCGGGGTTCTTGTGCTGTGCGCGGTCCAGGCACAGACAGGCTTGTCTTTAGCGCACCTTTTGCATGCAAGCGGTATGGGAGGGAGGAGCAGCTTGGAGGTGGGGGGGCCAATGGTAGAACCGAGGTGCGGGCCTACAGGGGGTGCAGCGGGGAGAACATGCGGGCATTGAAGAATGTGCAACAATGGATAGGGCTAGGAGGGGGAGCAGAGTCCAACAGTAAATTTACAAGCACAGCAGAACTCACAGAGAGGCACAAAGAGAAACAGTGAACTATAAAAAAACACAGTATACTATGAAATGAAACAAAACCACGATCAGGAGCAGGGGGGCCTGGAACCCCTGACAGCAGCAGCGGCAGCAGGCTAGGGCACGGACACACAGGCGGAGCTGTGCGGGTTGGGGTGCGCACAACCAACAGCCATAAACATAGAACACTTACACACCACATGTTGGGTCAACCTTGAGGTTAGAGTGTGTTTACACCATGGGCCATATCAACAAGCCGTCACCACAATGACAATGTCACTCATGTTGGAATCAGCGGTAGTGATAGGGACAGCACAACATGACCAAGCCCGCGTCAAGTCTCCCAATGTTTAGTCACGCTATGTAAAGTGTCTACACGCAGATTACTATATGTGGCCACTTCCATACTAAACCTTCTCTGAAATGGGCCATGCAGTTGTTGTAGTGGTGGGTGTCGCACCACTACAGCCATAGTAGCTGATGCTGCCATTCTACATCAAGAGCAGATATAACATGTGGCAGTGAAGATGTGAACACCACATAATACCTGGGCCTAAGGTACCAAAACTCTGAGAAATGCATTGCATATCTTCACATTAGCGAGTTCCAGGTGTGCCACCACGTGCAGTCCACATCTGGAAAGTCAAAAGCCATGGTATTCAAATGCGCTGGAAGGTGTCCTTACCTTACAGGAGTAAACTGTGGAACCAGATGCCAGTTCCTGAGTCACATGTATGCTGATTGGAGCAACACACATGAAAGTTTAAAGATGCTGTCTTTGATCACTCCATGTGCAATAAGAAAATACTACTTCCACGGAGCAAAGTCACCGAAGACCTAATACATGCAAACCTCGCTCTCAGCCCACCCACCGAACCCTCCAACACCAACGACGCTGTCCACAGCCTCAGATGCTGGACCAAAGATTGTGCAAACACCCTCACCCCGCTGAAGAAACGCCCCCACTGAGATACCAGCAAGAGGGCCAGTTGGTTCATCCCAGAACTCCTAGCTTCCAAGCAAGCCTGAGGAAACTAGAGTAGAAATGGCACAGCAAAAATACTCCGGGCAACCGCGCAGCACACAAGGACACCATCCGCAACCACCAATACCTCATCGGGGTCACCAAGAGAACTTCGTTCAAAGACCGCCTCGACAAAAATGCACACAATAGCAAGGAGCTCTTCAACATTTTGAAGGAACTCTCCAACCCCAGCTCCAACACCAACGACATCCCGCCGTCACAAGCCCTGTGCGACTCCCTTGCCACCCTCTTCCACCGTAAGATAGCAGACATCCATGACAGCTTCAACACCCAGACAGACCAAACAGACAGCAACACAACAGACCCTCCGCACACCATTGACCAAGACCCCCTGCTAGCCTGGGCCAGTGTGAGCACCAATGACACCATCAAGACCATGAGCACAATCCACTCCGGCTCCCCATCAGATCCCTTCCTGCACCACATCTTCAACAAAGCAAGCAGCTCCTTTGCACTCCACCTGCGCAATGTCATCAATCTCTCCCTTGCGACCTCGACCTTCCCAGAGAGCTGGAAACACACTGAGATCAACGACATACTGAAAAAACCCAAGGCTGACCCTAGATACCTCAAGAACTTCCTGCCCATCTCTCTGCTCCCCTTCCCGGCCAAGGTCATCGAGAAAATCGTCAACAGACAGCTGACCCAATACCTTGAAGAAAACAGAATCCTGGACCCTTCCCAGTCAGGGTTCCGCAGCAACCACAGCACTGAGACAGCCCTCATTGCCGCCACCGATGATATCAGGACCCTGCTGGACAATGGCGAGACCGCAGCACTAATCCTGCTCTCCACCACCTTCAACATCGTCTGCCACCACACACTACACGCATGCCTCCACGCCTCAGGGATCAAAGACAAGGCACTGAAATGGACCACATCCTTCCTCTCTGGCAGAACCCAGAGCATCCGCCTCCCCCCATTCCGGTCTGAAGGCTCCGAGATCATCTTTGGCATTACCCAGGGATCCTCCCTAAGCCCGACAATTCAACATTTACATGGCCCCGCTCGCACACGTCACCTGACAGCACAACCTCAACATAATTTCTACGCCGACAATACTCAACTGATCCTCTCCCTCTCCAAGGACCCCATCACCGCCAAAGCCAACCTCCACAAAGGAATGAAGGCCGTCGCTAACTGGATGAAGATCAGCCATCTTAAGCTGAACTCTGACAAGACGGAGGTCGTTATCATCAGCTCCAACCCTTCAGCCTGGGATGACTCCTGGTGGCCGACGGCTCTGGGAGCAGCCCCGACACCCACCGACCATGCACGCAACCAGGGAATCTTCCTCGACTCAATGCTCTCCTTCTACATCCCCAACTGCCAGCCACGATTCGCCGACCTCTCACTCGCCACCGTCCCGTGCATCCGGAGAACAACCACCTGCGGGGGATCCTTCTCCCACCCCGCCACTAAGACGTGTACCAACCTCCCACTGAGCCTACGACAGACCCAAGACCTGCTGACCTTCAGGAGGATGCTCAAGACCTCGCTGTTCGATCAGTAGCGCCCCCCCAGTGCCTTGAGACCCTCACGGGTATGTAGTGCGCTTTACAAATGTCTGATTGATTGATTGATTGATTGATTAATTGATTGATAAAGAAACTTCCCTTCTTTCAGACACACTGTTAAAATGTTGCTACGGATCCTGTGCCGGTGCAAAGCTGTACAACATTCAAAACATTGCATGGCGAAACAACAGTCGGCACCATACCCACTCGAGCATGTGTGAGCCTGGTGCAATGTAAGTGGTGGTGAAGTTGTGAGTACAATGGGCTACAACAGCATGTAAGACAATGACATCCTTGCTGTTTTTGCTGAAGTGAAATCACGCTAAAGTGTCAAATTTGCCCTTAAAAATTTCTAATCCACATAACTAATTTATCACCGGTTCACACAAGGACATGGCTTGCAAATGGAAGTCTCGAGGGCATAGTATCAGGCCCCTTATCGCCGACTCTGTCGCAGTTCGCTGATGCTAAAGCAGAAATATCCTCAACGCCATTCGTGATCATATAGCCCCTCCAGCTTGAAAAAATGCCCATAGATGGCTTAAGTCTATCACTGCCACTTACTTGGTAACATGGCCTGTGTGGATTTCCAGCCCCAAAGGTTCTAACACACAAAGAACCACACACACAAAGTATTTCACAAATGGAGTGCACACAGCAATGTAGGCCATAACATGACGTACAACATGCACACCAGACACATCACAACAGATAAAGGCACATAGATGTCCATGTGTACCACATACAGCTGCACAGGTTGAAACTGCAAGTAAGCTTTCCTTTCTAAAGGGCCTAAAGTGGGCCACAATCAGAGAGCAACATACGGACTACAAACATGCGCATGTGCAGTACCCACAAAACTTGTCTGTCTGTGAGCCACATTGCCAAGTCAAGTGCCACTGCCTGATGAATAGTATGGGTGCAGGTAAGATACCGAGTACGGAAGAGGGTCCAAGGGACATTTAAAGACCCGCACGGATAAATCCCCTGTCAATACATAGTAACAACCAAAATCCGTGGGTCTAGAGAACTAAAAGTGTGTGTTTATCAAAGTTGAAAAACAAGGAATAGATAACACTGGATAGGAGTCAGTACCAAAAAGATAGAAGTATTTCAGAAAAAAGTAGATTCCCATCAGTCACCAAGGTGATATTTGTCATCCTTTGGAAATCTCAACCGTACCCTCTAGATGGAAGAGAGAAGGTACTCACAGATCTAGTGATACAATCTGTGAATGAAACATGATGTGGTACATGTGATAGTGCAGTGTGGTGATTAAAATTTGATGACCAGAAAGGAAAAATATGTTTATTAGATATCCTTTGGTCTCACAAATAAAAGAAGTGCATAGACGCCCTTAATGGATGTGTGGGCGCACTGTTGCGGTCGACATGTTTCAGCCAAAATAAGGCTTTCTTCAGGACCAGATAGTAACAACTAATGCACATGTAGTGAGAAGTAAATAAAAATAAATACAACCTTATATCTTTATATAGCTGCAGATTTGTCAGCCTTGATTTAGATATAGACTCCTGAAAAAAATGGGAGAGATATATGACAGTGAAATACAAACACATTGTTTCAGCAATGAAAAACACACACACAGAACACATTCTTTTTGATATGTGTACATGAATATTTAGTAAGTTACTTAGCTTTGGTTTTAATTTTTAAAGAGAGTGAACCTTACCCGTTGACGATCCGGAAGATGCTAACCGCTCCTGGCAACAGCTCAGGGCGTGAGGCAACGCTCTGCAGAGAAAGAATAAAATGAAGGTGCCACCTATAATGACCCTTTCGTGTTTGCAGATATCACTTATCAATTCAGAGGGAATCGAAAAATGTGTTGTTTTAGATAGAAAGAAGGAATCTTTACTTTATGCAGAACATTATGACATTAAAAGCAAGTCAATAGTTATCTCAATTATAAAGGACATGTATTCAAGCAATACCTCCAGCGTTGACAAGTAGTATCTGGGAGTATCAAGATTCATGACTAATGAATCATGTAGGCGAGTCCCCAAGAAAAGGGGAGACACAGGAAGAGAGAGAGGCAGCTTTGTCTTACCTATTCCGTTGTTACCCCGGACCGGAACCTGAGAATCACCGGCGGTGAGGTTCCGGTCGGGGTAGCGGTTTAAATACTGGTGTAAATTGGGAAATACCTCACAGCTGTGAGTTCGAAGATGTAGCGAAATCACGTGATATTAAGCTTTGAAATATCATGAATAACTGCGTTTTCGAAAGTCAAAACTTGGTTCGGCACTGCATGTGCAGGAGGATTAAAGGTGGATTTAGGTCTCAAACCACTGTCAGAGTTTATGTCTATATCTTGATCAGTGTTATCTGATATGAAAAAGAAATGAAGTCTTATCTTACGAAAAAATCTGGCCAGTTCACAATGGACTAGGAAAGGATCACCTGGGTTTGTAGGGACAAACGCCAAACCTCTGTTCAGGACAGATTCCTCAACCTCCGTAAGAAGATGTTTACTAAGATTTACCACTAATCGTTGCTCGTGCCCGCTGTTGATGGGGCCTTCATGTTGCTGCGTAAACTGCGTGGAGATGTCGGGGGGATCCAATGTACTTGTGCTTGTTGCCCTCGTCTCCTGCCTCAAGATCGGCCTCTGCCCTGTCCTAAAAAAGACAGATTTTGGAAAAATTGAGGAGGAGGATTAAAGGGACCCATTTGATGAAAAGGTGCATTTGGAAACTGCCAGGGTGAAGGAGGCCACCACTGTGCTTGTTGGTGACCTCTCCATTGTCTCCTATTGTTACCCCCTCTTCCCCGAGATTTTGATACAGATTGATTGGAAGTATCTGCATCGCTTGACCAGGTGTCTTATCCTGTGGAGGAATAGTTTGAACCATATCTTTTGCCTTTACCGTTGAAGGTTGGTGGTACATAGTTTTCGTGGGTATATGGATATACTTTCTCTAATGAAAACCGGGCCAGATCTTTTTTAAATTTTTCGATTTTAGTGAGAAGTATCCCATCTTTAAATTCCCTGTTAGACTTGTTTTTTTCCTCCAGATTCTTTTTGAAAGGTACCGTGGTCAGTGTGGTTTTGATCTGTCCTTCCAAGACCTGAATTTCGATCAGTATGGCGTCAGCTATGCGTTTGGCAGTACTAATGATAAGAATTAACCAATCTCTAGTACATCGCCAAGCTATCAATGACCAGTCTTTCAGAAACTGTTTATCGTCCAAGAACAGCCTAGGAGCATTTGTGACAATCAGCCCCATAGGGGAGCAGTTAGCACGAAGATACTCTGTCATAATTGCACCATGGATACTTGTGCGTGTATGTGATTTTTTCAGAACTAGGAGTTTAGCCCAGTCGTCTATTGCCGTCCCACCAGTTGTCGCTGAATCAATGATACTAGGGGTAGTGTCCAAAATAGATCTTGCCATATCATCATCAAATGCCAGTCCTGTAAGTTCTGCCATAATGTAATAGATGTTGCAACCTCAGATAGAGATGCAAGAAAAAGGAAAGATAAGGAAAATGTAATTGATATAGCATAAACAAATAAACTACAATTGTAAAGATACCAAATGTAGGAGAAAATGGACCCGCAGCCAAGGCTGCTCATAACATGTACGATACCGAGTAGGGAAGAGGGTCCAAGGGACATTTATAGACCCGCACGGATAAATCCCCTGTCAATACATAGTAACAACCAAAATCCGTGGGTCTAGAGAACAAAAAGTGTGTGTTTATCAAAGTTGAAAAACAAGGAATAGATAACACTGGATAGGAGTCAGTACCAAAAAGATAGAAGTATTTCAGAAAAAAGTAGATTCCCATTAGTCACCAAGGTGATATTTGTCATCCTTTGGGAATCTCAACCGTACCCTCTAGATGGAAGAGAGAAGGTACTCACAGATCTAGTGATACAATCTGTGAATAAAACATGATGTGGTACATGTGACAGTGCAGTGTGGTGATTAAAATTTGATGACCAGAAAGGAAAAATATGTTTATTAGATATCCTTTGGTCTCAAAAATAAAAGAAGTGCATAGACGCCCTTAATGGATGTGTGGGCGCACTGTTGCGGTCGACATGTTTCAGCCAAAACATTTGTCTTCTATATCTCACACATACCCATTTCTACACTCTACAACTAAGTATAAGTATGTCTTTATGGTTAAAGATTTTGATATTGAGACTCGGGTGTCCATTTGCCCTGGCCAGATATTTTTCTCTAATAAAAATATTTTTTCTCTAATAAAAGTTTTCTCTTCTTTACATCAGTCTAAGTATGATTCATATAATGCATGACTTGATCGTTCCTGTTTGACTATCGATATCGCATTAGCAGGATATATACATGATACGACACAATACTATTAAGCCATCTCACTCCATGTATCTGAACAAGGAGTAGCTCTGGGTCAATAGGCAGTGACTCAATTTCTGCGCTCCCGGTTCCAACTTTTGGCGGTTCGAACTAGCTATTAGCTCACTTTTTCGATACATATTTCATGTTTTGTATTTGGCTGAATTATTTTCACTTGAGGTGTCCTAGCATCAGCCATAATGGGTTGTTATAATTTTCGAAGGCATACTTAAGATATTATTCTCAATCAACATATACGCTCTTACTTGTAGGAGGTCCATAAACTACACATCCCAAGAGCATTAGCGCAGCCTCGGGAATACTTGCGCCTCTTGAGAGACACGATTGGCGGTTGTGATCAGTACATCAATCCTGTTGCCTGTCACCTATAACGATTGGGGGCCCTCGAGCCACGTGATTTCGCTACATCTTCGAACTCACAGCTGTGAGGTATTTCCCAATTTACACCAGTATTTAAACCGCTACCCCGACCGGAACCTCACCGCCGGTGATTCTCAGGTTTCGGTCCGGGGTAACGACGGAATAGGTAAGACAAAGCTGCCTCTCTCTCTTCCTGTGTCTCCCCTTTTCTTGGGGACTCGCCTACATGATTCATTAGTCATGAATCTTGATACTCCCAGATACTACTTGCCAACGCTAGAGGTATTGCTTGAATACATGTCCTTTATAATTGAGATAACTATTGACTTGCTACAATGGCATAATGTTCTGCATAAAGTAAAGATTCCTTCTTTCTATCTAAAACAACACATTTTCCGATTCCCTCTGAATTGATATGTGATATCTGCAAACACGAAAGGGTCATTATAGGTGGCACCTTCATTTTATTCTTTCTCAGCAGAGCATTGCCTCACGCCCTGAGCTGTTGCCAGAAGCGGTTATCATCTTCCCGATCGTCAACGGGTAAGGTTCACTCTCTTTAAAAATTAAAACTGAAGCTAAGTAACTTACTAAATATTCATGTACACATATCAAAAAGAATGTGTTATGTGTGTGTGTTTTTCATTGCTGAAACAATGTGTTTGCATTTCACTGTCATATATCTCTCCCATTCTTTTCAGGAGTCTATATCTAAATCAAGGCTGACAAATCTGCAGCTATATAAAGATATAAGGTTGTATTTATTTTCATTTACTTCTCACTACATGTGCAGTAGTTGTTACTATCTGGTCCTGAAGAAAGCCTTATTTCGGCTGAAACATGTCGACCGCAACAGTGCGCCTACACATCCATTAAGGGCGTCTATGCACTTCTTTTATTTTTGAGACCAAAGGATATCTAATAAACATATTTTTCCTTTCTGGTCATCAAATTTTAATCACCACACTGCACTATCACATGTACAACATCTTGTTTCATTCACAGATTGTATCACTAGATCTGTGAGTACCTTCTCTCTTCCATCTAGATGACAAATATCACCTTGGTGACTGATGGGAATCTACTTTTTTCTGAAATACTTCTATCTTTTTGGTACTGACTCCTATCCAGTGTTATCTATTCCTTTTTTTCAACTTTGATAAACACACACTTTTAGTTCTCTAAACCCACGGATTTTGGTTGTTACTAGTATGCGTGCAGGCCATACATTGTACAAGTATCATGTCATATCACTGATGTTGCTGAGTGCGGACAACATCATAAAACATGCAATCAACACTCTGACACATTCTTGTGTACATGCAACCTCTGATGTAAACAAGATAAAAAAACGCAACAATACACACAACCGTGACCAACACTCATGTAACACCCAGTGTGCCACAGCACACCATTCGGAAACCACAGAATTCTAAAGACCACCAAATGAAAGGGAATATGGGCTGAGAAAAAAGCTGTAGGTACCACCAGCACTCAATGCAGTGCATGCACAGACATATCTGACCCAACAACAATAACTACTCTGTGTTGATAAGTGCATTGCTCACACAAATGAACAGAGTACACACATTGGGAGGCCTGTGTGTAGAGCGTGTCTCATAAATTCTGTAATATTAGGAAAATGTGGGCCATATTAGCAAGAGGCTCGATTAAATATGTGCCGCTTTAGCTGCAGCAAAAATGCTGCTAAAGCAGTGATAAGAGGCATCATGAGAAGCGCCATCGAATTCCAATAGAACACATGTTAGATGCGCATATCATGAAGCACCTCATCTCCGCTTAAGTGGCAGTTTCCTTGTGCAAAAGTGGAGCCATTTCACTTGATCTACTTGCTTTTATGGCACTGTGAGACCATCATGTACCACTACAACTTCTCATAAGCAACCTCATCAAAATCGTACCCATCTGGCAAAACAATGTCCTCCCCTCAAAATCAGTATGAATTGACATTGTCCTGCTTTCTCAAAGTCAAATAATCCAATGCATGATTGTAGATGTCAAACACTGATAAACAGTATCTCCCATATCACATTTCAGAGGAAGAGACAGCACATTCTGGACCGCAGCCTGGCCAAACCACCACTGATGACGCGGATGTGTACATCGACATGGACGAGGACTCCCTGCAACTCCTGAACGACATCCTCAACTGCTCAGCTTCAGGAGCCGGGCAACCCAGCAGCATTGCGGCAACCCCACCCCTGCACAAACCAACCAGCAGCAGGTACCTCCCGACACAGCTACCTCCCAGGATCCCGATCTCACAACCCTGGCCTTCCAAAGGTGGATTGTAGAGCTCCAGGAGCAGTTGGGGTAAAAGGTGCAGGTGGGCTTTGAGCACCTGACGGGCAAACTTGAGGCCCTACGTGGGAGTCTCAGTCCCACTAGGGACCACATGTAGAAGATCACAGATACCCACAGCCTCTTCAATGCTCTCCAACAGTCCATGGCTGACATTGCTGGAGTCATGATACAGAGACACCAATCGCTATCTACACTGAGTGGCATTAGCAGTATCAGCCAGGATCTGGCCAACATCCGCAGGATCATGGAGAGCATGGAGCTGATGCCGGCCCAAGACATGGCTGCCAGGGCTACCAACATGCGCGAGGTTGCTGGGATCTACCATACCCTGCACCAACTCATTGCCTCATTGCTGCCACAAGGATTGCTGCAGATGGATGCTGCTGCTGCCTCAACATTCTAGGCTCCACAACCTGATGTGTGAGTGCCTCACAGTGCTGCACCCACAACACCAACACAAACATATGAGGCACATGACACACCAGATGATGGAGATGAGGATGACAGTGCATTTCTGCTGAGGAGAAAGTGGTAGCATCCCTCTGTGCCAAAAGCCCAGTTTCTTCCGTGGTGCTGTGCTCAGTATCGTGCCACGGTTACACTTCTTGCACTTTCTACCACTGTCCCCTGGAACCACCTTGGACACCCCCACGGACTGCCATATCACCTCATTTCTTGTCAATTCCACTTAAACCAGCCTATGGGCTGAACATTGCCTCTTCCCTTGGCCCTGTTACCATCAATTGACTCTGTCGGCCCTCCAACGGGCATCCTATGCAATGTATAAATGTATGGCCATGCACTGGTACAATATGCATACCATTATTGTAAATAAAATTATTCAGTTCACACATATGTGCGTTTATCAAAAAAATATCAAGTTACAAAGTTAGCGAATAGTGTCTGTACACTGAGTCACCCAGAAGGTACACCAATGGAAATACTAGCAGTGTACATGTTCAAAAGATACAGAGATGCTGTGTAAACTGGTGGTGCCACCATTGCACTAATACAACGGTATACCAATGTCCCAATCGAGACCAATAGCCCATCAGGTAAAGTCATGTATCCGTACATGTAAAAGTCAGTTGCTGCCCACAGCTTCTGTCATCATTAACACTTGTAAATTGATATGTCTTGTCACATCCATTCACACATGATGTGGAGGACTAACACTGTTAGTATTGAGCAAATTGCATATCACATTCCAATAGTCAGGACAGCACATCCTCATTGATGGAGACACGGAAGGGCACATGTCCATCACAGACATACACCACCACATTGTCTGCATCAAGAAAGTAGAGTGGCACATAGGGGTCAAAACCAAAATGCAAACCGTCAGTCAGCCCCTCTCTGTAGCCAAGCCATTTAAGGGCAAATATTACCCCTCTCATCATGTGACCACTGTGAGTGTATTGGGCAATGTGTGCAGTGATGTATGTGGCACTGCACTCAGCAGATAGTCAAATGCACTGACAACAATTCTTGTGCGGCATAAGCAAGTCTCAATGGCAGGAGTAACAGCAGGAACAAGTTGCCATAACACTGACAGTACAGGGAGCAATGCCACCTTTCCCCCTTGTGTGCATCACAACAATGGGCCTCAACCCAAACAACATTTAGTAGGAAGTCAAAACATGACTAGTGCAGTGAGTCACTTCAGCGATGTAGGAGAAGTAAACACTGTGAAGCAAGATGCACTACCCCCACATTTACATTGCGAGTTACGTCAATTGTGAATACATCACTTACTACATGAATACTGTTTTAAATCTGGATACTTCTGTGCAATGTCCTTAACACAATGCACACAGATGACTAACAACTCATGGATGGGCCCGAGAGTGAGTAGTCAAACATAGGGGCATATTATCAAGAAGGGTTTCAAAATGTTCGCTGCCTTAGCTGCAGGAAACTGCGGCTCAAGCTGCGATAATGGGCTTGAAAATATGCCCTTGGGAATTCCCATAGAAGCCCATGTTCACAACAGAACATGGGATTCTATGTGAATTCTCAAGGGCATTATGGCAAGCGCATTATTGCTACTTTAGCGTTTCATTCCTGCCACTAAAGTGGTGATAATTTTAACACCCTTCTTGATAATATGCCCCATTGTCACTTATCTTGCTCAGGAAGCTGACACACTAGCACCATACAGTAAGTGTGGCTATGTCTGTGCAATGTAGATGGGAAACATCCTTTACAACGAAACTTTTTCCACGCAGTACCTTTACAACGCAGGTATTACAACGCAAGTCGTTACAACGACTTGTGCTGGAGGGCGCATTAGGATAGGGAATAGTTTAATTTAACATCCAAAACCTTCTCTACTATCCACGGGGCCTTTAGTTGGAATAGTAAATTAAACTATTCCACTATCCAGCGTTCCCCCAACGCAAGTCGTTGTAACAACTTGCATTGTAAAACCTGCGTTGTAAAGGCATGCGTGGAAAAAGCATGCGTTGTAACAACATACATCCAATGTAGATGGACTCGCTGCCATGAGCATCTGACAGGCTGGTAAGTGACAGAATCCCTTGAACCATGCGCATCCTTCAATCTCCATTATGGATAACAGTTGCTACCTGTATCCACATGCCATGGCATCTCATCAGGTGACCCCAAAACGGCTCACATGTGCAGTCAAAAAGTGTGCGTCACACAGTAGATGCTGAACGTAACAGATGACTGGCCTTATATCTTGAGGTTAACCCAAATGTACTCCCTGCCATCCATGCAATCTCAGTGTGCCCACATATAAGGTATTTGTTAAATAAACATTCTGAAAGCCAACATCTCATGTGCATACTCAGCAATTTGAATGTATAGTCCATTGATGGCAAAAGGGAGCATACAATGGCATGAGACACACTGCACAACATCATCCCTGACATGAGTGCAAGCAGATTTAAAAACTATAAAACTATTTATTTATACAGTATTAAAAAAACAATAGACCTAAAACTACACTTATCTCTAAAAACACACTACTTACGTCTAATCTAACTAACCGAACATGACTTACCTAAACTAGCTACCCTGACTAATCCTAAACACGCAACAACACATCGTAGACATCAACCCCCCTCCCACCCTTAAGGCACATCACAAGACGGAACTAAAACATCTAAGCTGTACATATACTAACTAAACATACAACACACACATAAATATATATATTTTCCTTTTTTTTTGTAAAACAGTAAAAACATCAACCCCCCACCTAAAGGAAAAGAAAACGTATCCACAACGACAGACAAACCAATAAAATCTTATCACTACCTAAAAAGCTAACACTATCTAAAACCTACTCTAAAACTATACTACCTAACAAATTATAAACTACTCTAACACTACAAGAACGAGGAAGTGAACATTGGGCATAGGGAGAAGAGGGGGATGGTGTCTTTCTGTGCCAGCCTTCATGCGATGGCTGGCACAGGTGGCGCTGAATCTCAACAACACGTGAGGTCAGATCAGAAATTTGCTGCTTCATGGCGTCCAGTGCAACTACAATGTCCTGCAAAGTTGTCTGGTCCCTTAAGGTGAAATGGACCACCTGGGTACCACTTCCAGAGGTGACAGTGCCTGATGTTGTTGGAGCTGATGTGGGAATGGGAGGTGTCACCTGTTGCAAAATGGGCACACTACTGACACATGATGGTCCTGCAATGCGCTGTGGGGCCTCTGTGTAATACTCTGGAAATGACTTCCAGGTGCTATTCTTATGTTCATTGTGAGACCTCCTGGCCTTATTCCGGTACCCCTTTGCCACCTTCTAAACATGACGATACTGCTCTCACCGCACTTCAAAAGCATGAATCTGCCCTGGTGTCATGTTGTCTGTAAAACACAAATGAAACCATATTTGAGTATGGTACATATTTAAATTAATTTCTGTGCACATGTGCAACACATAATCAAATTAACAGGTTAGCCTACACCACAGCGTAAAAACATGAGGTCAGCAAGTGACCTGGACAATGACATGTAGATGCATGGATCACTGGATGCATGCAGGGGTGACTGACCTGACAGTGCATGACATCGTACATGCACTGTCACACACAAATTCAGGTGACCGTGCCCAATGATTGTGTCAATACATAAATGGTTAGAGTCAGATATGTGCAAACACATTGTGCAGGTAAGCATCATCCCCCTGTGTGTAGCACCATCCTCATCCACACAAATATGGGGGCATATTAGCAAGAACCTTGTTAAAATTTTTGCTGTTTCAGTGGTAGGAAACTGCAGCGAAATTGGCGATAATGGGCTTGCTAATATGCATTTCAGAATTAAAATAGAAGCCCAGGTTAGATGTCATGCACATTTAACCTGGGGTCATATTGCAAATCCATTGTGCATATACTGAAGCTAATAATTGCAGTTTCAGCTGACTTTTCCTGCTACCCAAGCAGCAAAAAATCTATTGGGCTACTTGCTAACATGCCCCTAGGTAATGAGCTCAAACCTGAACATGTGCAGGGTTGGGGAGCGTATGACGTTCATTGGGCAAATGTTCCATGTCTTGACTGTGGTGTGGGATAATTCCCACACTCCGTTTCTGTGTCTGCGGATGTGGAGTATCTCGGCCAGTGCGAGGTTTGCATTGACGAGGTGCAACTTGTGTATGTGGGGGAAACTCTCTTGTTGAGGTATGTGTGTACAATGCTGATGAGGGCTTTGTAGGTGTGTGTGAGGAGTGGGAAGATGATCTGCCTGCTCCCGGTGAGCCAGTGGAGTTCTCATAGTTGGAGCTGACTGTGATGGTGACGTAGTGTCCCAAGGATGGGTCTTGCTGTGGCGTACCGGACGCATCTAAGATGGTGTTGAATGCTTCTGTTGGTCCAAGCATATGGTGCATTCCGTAGGCAAGACTGCTGCTCATGAGTGCATGGTTGATGGTCCTTCCACAGTTGTGTGTGTCCCATTTGAAGTGCAATTGGAACGTGCGTAGGCAGTTGACGCTGTTGGAGTCCACAGCGTAGCTCTTGTGGTTCATGGAGAAGGAGGAGTGGAGGATGATGCTGAGTTGTTCTGCAAGGTCAAGGGGTGGTGTAAGCTCCGCCTCCGGGCTGCAAGCCCCACCTCCAAGCCAGAAGCTCTTCCCCCAGGCCGGAAGCTCCGCCTCCGAGCCGGATTTTCCGGCCCGAGTTCAGACGTAAAGTTAGTAGTCGTAAATCCATTCTGTGAATACCAAAAGTAATAAGTGCATTCTGTGAATACTAAAAGTAGTACATTTAGGATTTTGTCTTAAGTTAGTTCTGTAAATCGGGCCCTGTGTGACAGTGCACCTTATTGTCATGTAGGCATTGATACACATGGAGTTACGTAATACTGCTTCAAACATGACGCTAGGCCCCTCTTAACAACGCTACTTTGATTAAAGTCATGTTGAGTGTGCGAATAGGCTTGAGGATGTGTACATTACTTACAATGTGTCTGTCAACGTGGCAACAGGGAAGTCTCAACAGTGATCCAATGCATTTGTCCAGGGTCACTTACTGATTGGTGCACACTGCTGCCTTCAACACTACATCCTCAAACTGTAGTCCGTTAGATGTGATACACACCCATACTTCATCCAGCTGTGTACATCATGTGTGCCAGTCATCCATACCACTGTAACTTGCTAGTCAATTCAGTTCAAACTCACCAGTGGCGTGTGGGTCCTCGATAGCTGTCAATGTCCCCCTGTGTAATTGGTGGACGTCCATCTGTGAGACAAGTTAAGAAAATGTATGTGTATCAGCCAGCAATTGATACGTGACGTATTCACCTTAACAATCATTTACATGACAACATATGCTATATTATACTAGTGTGTTATTGCATGTTGAATACACTGTCCATGAATGTTCCAACTTTGAATGCCATTGACACCAGTCATGTGACTGTAGATATATTGACAAACAAGACTGCTATGCTTGCTACCATCAACATGAAAGTTGTGTCAGTGAGCCACAAGGGCCCATTGCTCCACTCCTCATAATGTTCTTCATGTACTGTGTACAATTGAGCTGCTGCCATTTGCACTAAACCACTACACTGGTGTTGCTTGTCTAAGACGATGTGAAGATGTACACTTTAATTTGATATTTAGGCACATCCACATGCATTTTTACATGGTAACTATGTCCTGAGGTCAGTGTAGCTGACATGACACCATTCCCGTACAAGCATATTGACCCTGGCTTTTGGACATCACATATATCACATGCTACAAAAAAGGGATATTAAATGTACTCTCACACCTGTCAATCAAAAAAATGGTTGCATATTACCAAGGGCAGTATCGCCACTTTAGCAGCAGTTCCTGGCGCAACAGCAAAGATGTTTACATCACCCTATCTAAAAGTTGACATAAACATGCTATGACGCATGGATGCAGCCGTTTGGATATTGCCTAGCTTCCCTTCGCTAATGAGATGCAAAGTAGGTGTAGCTTTCAGAGTACAACATTGAAATGTTTTCTAACGGCACATCGCGGCAATCACAAGCTGGGCCAGTACTAGCGTAGTGAAGTAACTTCCACCACACCAGCAGATATGGGGGATAACTAACGTCTCCAAATTGTTGGACTTAGCCATGTGCATAATGGCTTGTGAATGTTAAGTTTACAACCACCTCTCACTATTGGGAACATGTCCATCTGTGCCTGTTATTTATAGCTGGTTTACAGGACATTTCTTTGGAGTGGGCCTTATATGGCTGGTTTACACATCGCCAGTCCGGTACTCGCTTAAAATACACAGCTAACATGGCAATGTGCACTGGCGAGAATCTATGAGATTCATAATGGCGTTAAGTGCAATTTGCGTTGATCAAGGCAAATCTTTTCTGATATGCCACATAAATCTTCCTGCAAGCACATTCACAGTCTACCTGCAATGGCAGGACAGTGATGTGTTGTAACTGCACAGTGGGTGACACAGACTTGCAAAAAAATGCAGGAGAAAGTGATGCATATCTCCTGCTTGGATGTGGCAACAGTGTGCACACACACTTTGCATCTCACACCTCAGCCATCATCCATATCTCACAATCTAGGTGGTGGCACACACATTGGGTTTTTCAATCCTTACACTCTCTGAAAAATTATGTAGAGACTGTACTTGCCACCCTGTAGTCCTGTATTCAATCCCATGTAATCTATGAGGTCCGCCTCACGTGCCAGCATGTCCTGCCAGCTGTGTTTTTATTGGCGCACGTTGCGTTTCACACCAAAGAACCATTGCATTTGTGCACGCAGACACTCCCACTTCATCTTCCGCACAGTGATGTTGTATTCCTGCAGGATACAACCTCCCCTCTCCAACATATTTGGCAGGTAATATTTTATCATCCACAGGAAGCCACCCAAAACCGCCTCCGAGATCCTGCCCTCCCTGCCCACAGCAGGCACCTCCCCACACCCCTGTGACCCTAAACTACAAAAAGAAAACCCTCTTAACTTACCCCAACAACTATTTAAGTACACTACCCCAAAACAAACACCCGACAAAATATGGTACAGTAGACAATTTAACACACTTACAAAGTTAAAAAACATACAGAATAAACAGGACACTGCAACACTCAGCAAACTCTCAAATGCAGCACACACCACCAAAACACCACCAGCCCTCTCAGTAATCACAGACGTGTGATCAAAAGTGAATGTGAAACAGCAGAACACTACTCCAGTAGACAGGAAGCATGCATACATCACTTCCTGTCTGTTTGCAGCCCGAAAATCTGTACACAGAGAGTCGCAAGGGTGTCCCTATTGGTTTAGCGGCTGGAATCGTCATGCAAGGAGTCACAAGGGTATCCTTTGAATGTTGGAAAGTCTCACGCAATGTATTCAGCCATCGTGTGTGATAATGCGTTCAAATTATTCGTTGCATGGTCTTGTTAGCAAGACAATCTGCATGCTAACAGCAATTCAATACAGTGATGCTCTGTCTTAGTGCAATAATCATTTCAGAGTACTGTAGGTATATGTGGGTGTTGTTTGTCACTCACATTATACCATGCACATGGTGGTTGCTAAAGCATGTCCCCTAAGTTGCATGAGTACAACACATGTCACACCAATTAATTTTTAAAATATTTTTACATGTAAAATGTAATCTATTAATACAGGCTGCACTGTATTTATTTGTTCTCCATCACATCAATCATGTGTGAACAGTATTGAAAATATCACATAGGTATGCAGTTTTAAAGAGGACAAGATATGTAAGATAAATATGAATGTTACAGTTGCATCATTGCACAAACGTTGTTATGAGGACTCTGTGAATTTATCTCATTGTCTCTATGCGCAGTGTCAGTGCCAAGAGTCTGTTGCTGATGTGTATTTAAGTTAACTGTAACTGATAATTTTATAATAATTAGAACACAAAGGAACGCCATCTTTAGCATGCCAAAGCCGCAATGTAGGGTTGGTGTGGAGGAGTATACATTGTGAAAGTAGGGCAAACGATAAGAGCACAGTCTAGTGTTATGTTAGTGAAATGCGGAGGGTGCCACATCGTTCACGTGCCGTGTCTGGCCCACCAAGTTTGGAATGGTGGCGATCCCTGCCATCTTGTCAATGTGTGGAGGGAGACAGCGTGCTGTGGTATGGTTGCATCAGTGTCGCTAGGGGGTTGGGAATCATGTTCTGTGGAATATGAATGTGTGAGTTTTTTGAGGAGTACACCTCAGACCTGCGCAATTTGGTATTTGTGCAACCCCGCACTTTACTCCTAGTGTAGCGTAGTGCTCTCGGCTTGCGCCCATATTGTGAAGGATCTGTTCCAGTTAACCAGCGCTGGTGGGTTTGTGTGTTACCATGGTTTCGTGAGAAGGCATCTTGCCATTATCTAGCCCATGTCTCAGAATCTGGATGTTACTCTATACTTTTTTCCCCATGGGTACAGCCCCAGGTCACAGGTTCCCCATTTGAATTGTAAGTGCTCCGTGGTACAGTTTAGCAATGCATCCACTATTGCTTGCCAGTAGGACCGTAGTGAGGCACAACACCACAACATGTGTAGCAAATCTGCACCAATTACATTACACCGGGGACAAGCAGCATTATCGAGGTTGAAATAGTCATTGATCTTATCATGGGAGAGGTACGCCTTATGCATTGTGTATGTCTGAAGAAGTTTGACGCTGGAGTTGCATGTTATATAGGTGAAACCAGCTACAATTGTTCCCCCTTCATTGTCTGTCCCCAATCGTCGTCTGTCTGCAGCCCACTTCTTGCAAAGTCTTGTCAAGGGCTTCAACGTGTGTGTCAGGAGAGACGCTGCCAGCCAGTGTACCACGTGTGAGCCCTCCACCATTACATGCAGGGGTTGTATGAGTAAATGCGTTTTGGGCTAGGTTGTGATGCCTCCCCAGGCCACCATTCGGGTACGCACTATTGCTGTGTTTCGGAGAAATTGGCTGGCAGGAATAGCATTTTCCATGCCCAAAGTATCAAATGTGAGAAGGTTGCCCTTCGCATATAAATTGCCCGACGCTTCTAAACCTGCCTAATGCCACGCTTGTAATTTAGTTTCTGAAACTTTTCCCTTGCCCCTGGGGGCTCATATTAATGGTAATGGTGAAGCATAAAGAGGTGTATTGCGGGTTAGATGTAGGCTTATCCTGTAGTATTTATGAGCCAATGATACATATATCTGTGGCAGACAGGTGAGCCAATTCATAGGGTGAAAGTAGTAGTACATCTGGGAATGTGGCCACGGCGGCGCAGTAGTCGAAGTGTTCGTTGACCCCTGCCTGGTGATCCATTTTGACAGCCACTGTAGCTGTGAGCCAGGTAATACAATTCCATATTTGGGTCTGCTATTCCACCGCTGCACGTGGACGCATACAGTTTGCTTAACGCTATTTGCGGCCTGCCTTTATTCCAGATCTAATCACAAAGGAAGCCTTCCAGGCTCTGGAGAATCTTGACGGGGCATATATTGTGATGTTGGAGAAATAATATGACAGTTGCGGTAGAAGGATCTATTTTGTCAAGGTGACATGACGCATCACACCCAATGGCAGCATTCCAAAAGTGGACTTGCGCTCTGATTGCCGTTATGGCCTGCACCAGATTGCCCTCAAATAAATATGTGGGGGTTCTGTATATGTATACGCCTAAGTACATGAACATGGATGGATACCAAGCCAACATGGCTCCATTAATAGGGATAGCTGTGTCAGTCACCCCTGCCGGTAAAAAAATACACTCCGGACTTCGTCCACTTCACTTTGAGTACTGACAATTGTTCAGAAAGCACTGGAAAAAGTCTTCTCTGACCGGTGGTATAGCCCGCAGCTCTTTGACATATAATAGTAGGTCATCCGCATATAGCGAGACCCTGTGTGGCCCATCGCCTAATGCTTTACCTCAGTCACCACCACTATCTATGATTAATGCCACCAGGGGTTCCATAGCTAGGGAGAAAAGTAATGGGGACAACGGGTAGGCTTCCCGTGTCCCTCATCTGACTCCCAAGGCATCAAAGATCAACGTCCCCGTCTTGACCCGTACCGTAGGGCGTTTATAAAGGAGACCGAACATCTGTATGTACTCGTCCCCTACATCATCTGTACGGAAGGCCGCCGCAAGATAAAGGCCACTCTAGAGAATCAAAAGCTTGCTCCAAGTTGAGAACTAGGCCCCCAGATTTCGGCCAGTCATGCGGGGCATACGTGTGCACACGTATCAGCCTTCATATGTTGATGGAAGTGCTTCTTGTAGGGACAAATCCGTTCTGGTCATGGTGGATCTGTGTCTTTACTAACGGGGCTAAGCTTTTCACCAGCACTGAGTAAAATATTTTGTAGTCTTTACTAAGGAGTGCTGGGGGCGATAGGAGCCGACGAGTTGATGCTCTTGACCTGGATTAAGTTAGGAGACAATGTTCGCCTTGTTTTGGGTAGTTGTGAGCAAGGAGTATTTTAAGGGGGCTGCGTATAGAGCCAGTTACTGTGTGAGTAAGATGTCTGAGTGTGCCTTGGAATATTGTGCGGCCAAACCATCTGTTCCCTTTGATTTGACATTGATTAATGCAAAAATGCTGTCTCTTACTGCTCCGGTAAGAATGGAGCATTTAGCTCCTCTTGCTGCTCAGGCTTGGGCTGCGGTAACTCGATTCCTGCTTGGACAGACTGAAGCTCAGCGGGCATGTACTGCGCATGGGACTAGTACAACTGAGCGTAGTGAGATGTGAATTCGTCATGTATGGCTGTCTGGGTGTTTACCACAGGATCCTGCAGCGTACGTACAGACGTGATCGGCGGAGCAAAATGAACCTGCAGGATCAGCCATGAGAGGAATTTGCCTGCCTTGTGTGGGTGATGGGTTTTTGCAGAGTGTGCCGCATAATTTAAACAACAACGAGAATGTTCCTCTCACTCTCTGGACAGGGTGCCCATGGTATCCATAGACTGCATCTGCTCAAGTGTGGCTAAGGGTTGTTCTAAACTGAGCAGGGCCTTCTCCAGCTGCTTGCGCATGCCTGCATGCGTGTGTAGTCAATGGCCAGGTATCACCAGTTTGAATGCGTCCCACTCTATTTGTGTTGCGGAGACCGTTCCAACGTTAGCATAACAAAATTGATCAAGGGCGTTGGCTAATGACCCACGGAAGGGGGCATCTAATGAAACATAAGGATGTAGTCACCAAGTGGGATTAGGGGATCTGATATTTTCCCACTGCTGACCTAGAGTATGGGGATCATGGTACAAGTGGGTCCGGCCCAGTTAATGCGTTCAGACTACATAGGGCAATGGGGTTGCAGATGCCAATGAAGCGGTCGAGGCTTACATGCAGTCTGTGAGCTCCTGAGTAATGGAAGTACACTCTGTCAGTCGGGTGTTGGTGTCTCCATGCATCAGCAGGGTGCCATTGCGTAGCCCAAACAGTTAGTCCTTTAATTGCATGAATCGTGTTTGTAAAACCAAAGAGGATGATGGATGGAGTGTTGAACATTGCAAGCACTTACCCCCAGTAAACTGATCTGGGTTTAATCCATAGTTATTTTGCTCACCACCCCACTCCAGGTCAGAAATGGCCATATGCAAATCAGTCTTGACCCTGTGCCTCATGGTAACAGTCCAGCCCGAACTGCCAAGCCATGTCTTCCCTGGACCGGATTCAAGCATCCCAGGATCAGTTTCTGGCTACCAGCCGTCATCAGCCAGGATAGCCTGACTCCAGTGGCGTAGTGAGCACGGGAACCACGTATGGGCATAACCTTCCCACATAGGGCGAACCCCTTAGAACGCCCTAAGACTTTGTAGACTTAGTAGACTTTGCAAGCAATAACTGTGGTTGCAGTGTTGGCTACCCTGGCACTAAGTGTTTGAAAGTTAAGCTTCTACAGATGTTAGATGGCAATGCAAACAGTGCAAAATGAATGAGTAATTACAAATGTGCAGTCAAAGAATCCACAAAGCCTAATGCCCCGTCCCGACCTCGCTGCATCCCTTCTCAGCCATGGTTCTCGCCCGATCTAAGGGATTTGAAACGTGGCTGTAAGAAATTAGAGCGGGCTTGGAGACGAGACTATCAGCCAGAGGCTAAAGCAATCCTGAGGACTGCCCAGAGGGAATATTATGCTGCCATCAGATTAGCTAAGGGTGGTTACTATGCTGGGAGGATTGCTACAGCTAGTAACAATAGCCGTGAGATCTTTTCTATTTCTATTGTTAAAAGCTTTTTATCCCCTGTGGCAGACTCACCATTGCTTCCTTCTTCTTCTCAATGGTGCGAGGAGCTATCCTGTTTTTTCAGTGAAAAAATTGAAAAAATTCAAAGGGATTTGCTCGCTGCCTTGCCCACAGGCAATATTCTGTTGACTACTGTCTCTCAAACAGTCCACTGCCCCTCACAGCAGTTTCTGGATTTTTCAGTGGCTGAGGAGCCTGATGTTAAGGCTCTCCTTCAGTCCCTGAAATCGGGCTCACCTTCTGACCCTTGCCCTGCCCGGGTTCTCTCTGGAGTGGCGTCTACTGTATGTACTGAGGTCACCCAGATTGTGAACCTTTCACTGTCTTCTGCCACGGTCCCGGGATGCTGGAAGCAAGCTATGCTGCTCACTTTACTGAAGAAGTCAGGGCTTGAGGCTATGGTACCGGGAAATTATCGCCCTATATCTTTGCTACCTGCCCTGGCGAAGATCTGTGAGAAGGTGGCTTTTCGCCAACTGGACAGCTTTTTCGAGAGATCCAATGCCCTGCACCCGGCGCTGTCAGGGTTCAGGGCGGCCTTTAGCACAGAGACAGCTTTGGTGGAGGTGACGGAGGCCATTCGAGAGTGCCTGGATGGTGGCGGCAGAGCGGTCCTTATTCTTTTAGACCTCTCTGCCGCGTTCGATACCGTCCCCCATAATCTCCTCCTTGCTAGACTGTCTGAGATTGGCATTGGCGGCAGGGTACTGGCTTGGTTGTCATCCTTCCTTTCTGATAGGACGCAGCAAGTATGGATGCCGCCGTATGCCTCAAAGGCCAAACCACTCTGCACGGGGGTCCCTCAGGGCTCCACTTTGAGCCCGTTGATGATGAAACGCCTACATCACCCCTGTGATTTACCTGGCCGAACAGCTTGGGGCTAAGGTCATCGGATACGCCGATGACACCCAGCTGCTCTTTACCTGTCCGGATGACCAGTTGGATACAACGGCTGTTCACCTCTGTCTTTCCTCGGTGTTTCATGGGCTGGCGATGGCCCAGCTTAAATGCAACGAGGACAAGTCAGAGGTTCTCTTCTATGGGTCCTTCCCCTCCAACTTTAAGAATGATTTGTGGCCCCCGGATTTTCCTAGTCCCAAGGTGATGGGAGGCCTGGCTAAGAACCTCGGAATTTGGTTCGGAGAAGACCTCAGATTTGAGGACCATATCAAGAAGCTGTCAGGGACCTGTTTTGCTACGCTTAGGGCTTTAAGAAAATTCTTCCCTCTGCTGTCCAGAGAAGCTAGGGAAACGGTTGCGCGTGCCCTCATCTTGTCCAGATTGGACTATGCTAATGCACTGTTTTGTGGTATCCCGGCGTATCTGGTCAAACGACTGCAGGTTGTCCAGAACGCCGCGGTCCGCCTCTTGTTTAGCATTCCGAAATGGCAGAGCGCTCGGTCACATATGCGCGCGCTCCACTGGCTCCCTGTAGCTCAGAGAATTATGTTCAAATCTCTCGTTTTGTCATTTAGAGCTGTCCATGACCTAGGCCCCGGTTACCTGAGGAAGCGCTTTTCCTTCTACACTCCTTCTCGCTGTCTCAGGTCGGCCTCGATGGCCAAACTGACTCTTCCCCGCTATAAGCGGACTAGGCTGGGCGGCCAATCTATTTCAGTGGTAACTGCGAAGGCTTGGAATGCTCTCCCTCTTCATTTGCGTACCGCCCAGTGTCTATCCAAGTTTTAAAAGGATCTCAAGACCCATCTGTTTGTTTGTCAGGCCTAAGCTGTCTCTCTGTGTTATGTTTGGTCACCTCCGCAACGCGCCAGGATACTCCCCAGTAGCAGAGCGCGCTACAAAACTACCTATAATAATAATAATAATAATAATAATAGGCTATTTTGCTACAGGCAATCGTCCAAACCTTGTACCAAGGCAACATTCACACAATGACTGAGGGGGGTGTGCTACGCACTGCGTGATGAACAAAGGATATGCAAATATCTTGATTAGTTCTTGGGAGGTCCACAGCTGCCAGCTAGTCGCAAGTGGGCGTGCACCACACAGTGCAACATCCAAGGCCAATGATCCATACCGACATATGGAGAACGTGTGAAAGCACAGCTCAAGGAATGAGTGGGCCCTCAGGGTCGTCATAGAGTCAGTGATCGTGACACAGCCAAATTGCAAGTATGTTGGAGTTCACAGGGATTGTGGCACGAGACAGGTCAGGATAGGGCAGGCCATGACCGCTGGCCCAAGTAGTTAACAAGGGTGTGTCACCCATGTGGCGCCCGAGTGCAGCTTGTTAGGCAATGTCGTTGGACATTTGTGGAGTGCCATTGGGCAGTTCGTGAGAGTCTAGAGATGCCTGTGGGTCTTTGGAGGAGTCATTGTCACTGATCTGGTCCTGTCGGCTCAAGGTAGAGGATAGGTCGTCCAGTTGCAATCCTGTGATGTCCACTCGGGCCTTGAGTACCTTGCGACATTCAATCAGCGCTTGGCTCCGATCTGGTCCTGCAGATTGCGAGGTCTGAGATTGCCTCTGCCTTTTACCAGCATGGCTGGGGTGGGCGGATGCTTTGCGTGACTGCTGTTGCAGATTAGTGGGCACAGTCTTAGGATGTAACCTACGTGGCAATGTCAGCAATCTCAGCTTCTGAGACAGTGGTGCGATCTGCCAGTTTGTGATGATCTGCACGTAAATGTTTGAGGTCTAGAGCCACCTTGACAATTTTATTTTCTAAGGAAGTGCATACTTGCTTGTCTCAGGGGCTCTGTCTGTCGTGGGCAGGCCGAGGACCTTAATGATTCTTCCTTTCCACCCCGTCCCCAGGATACATACGGCCCCTTTAATGCTGCATGGACCTTCCCAAGGGTGGCAACTTCACCCACGACGTCATCAGTCCCATGCCAATCGGGGATTAAGGAGGCCGTCATAACGCTGGACCCGGAAGACGGTGGTGTGAAGCTTGAAGGAGGAGCGTCGTCGGAGAAGCCGGAGCAGAAGAGCTTTCACCTAGACGTCCCCAGGAAGACGGAGATTGGAGACCAGGAGGAGCGTGACCCGAGGGAGACAGAAGCTGCAAACGCGGAGGAGTGCGGATCCAGGAAGGTCGACCCGCCAGGCGGCCACCGTCATCACGAGACGCCCCGCCGCACTTCTGGAGAAGTGTGGCTGAGCAAGGTACGGGGGCGTATATTGTGACTGGCATTTTCACGGGGAGGGAGTGGGTCCGGGGAGGGTTGAGGGAGGTCACGGGGTCGAGAGTGTTTTTATTCGTGATCGTTCTTTTTAAGTTGGTGCACACCGCGTGTTAAACACACTACCCACTTATGTCCTTTGTGGATACGAGACCTTTCTGTTGTCGAAACTGGTGGTAGACCCTGGTGATCCCTCACACACCCCGCGCCCCCTCTCTTCAATATTCTTACAAATCAGACCCCCACAGTAATCGGGAAATCTTTGTTGTTTCTTTTCCATTCACGCCCATAACGGAGATGTGGTGAATCCAGTGAGAGAGCCCCCCCCCCCGAAGATAAAGAAAAGACTCGGAAGCAGGAACAAGCCTACAGCTTCTCGTGAAAACCACAGACATTCCCTTAAAGCATCGGATGGATGTTTAATTGCCTATTTTCTTTTTGTTGGAAGTTTAGAATAAAAACATGTCTATCTTATAAGGGGGCAAGTTGTGAAGGGTCATTCCTTGGCCACCCCCCCTGCCTATCACCCTGTCACAAGTGGCGAGCCAGATAGGAGCCAAAAGAGAAGAACAACCATATGATACAAGATGGAGAATTTAATCCAACAAATGAAAGAGGACCAGGCAAAGCTGGCCTGGGCTATAGAACAAACGTCTACTCAAGCGGACGCAGATCGCTCATCCTTAGGCTGTCCTGTTTTCAGTTTCTATTTTTGGTCAATTCTGGTGGGGTTTTGTCAGTGTTTTCAATATCTTAAAAAACAGTTGTTATCAGTGGTTACACATTTTCACGTCACTAAAAACAACAGAAAAAGTGTTTTTCCAGTGTTTATGGAACGTTTTGCTTTTATCATTGCTTGCTTTCTGCACTGAAAGAACATGGTATATAGACAGTGTACATATAGTGTATATGAGGTCCAAAGAGATGTTTGTAAATTAATCTTATTGTAGTACACCATACAATACTTCTTTACTGAGTCTTTGGTCATGTGCGCTCACGCTTTCCTTCCCATGTAAACTTCTGTGAAAAGGCCCTCTCAGCATTCATAGCCCCTTGGGCTAAGAACCGTCAGCTAAGAGTCACAGTTGGGATGACTCCTACTTTGGTGACACATAAAGCACGAACTGATAAATATTTGCGTTTTAGTTCCTGGGCATTAGAAAACAGTGCACCAGAATGGACTAAAAAGTCAATAGCATCCCTCATTAACTCTGAAGATTGTAAAGATGCTTTCAGCATACCATCTAACAAGTGGCAAGGATCTCCTACAGGGAATCACTTCAGCTCGGAAATCAATTTTGACAGGTCATCACACAAATTTTTTATATACCTAGCTGAATCACTACAAATACAAACAATATCACTCCAATCTTTGTTGAACTTGGAAACAACCTTTTTTGCAGAGCATAACAAGTGACACTGCGTTCCATTTTTTCCAAAAGTCTGGTGTCACGTTTTCACCACTATCCCAGATGCTTGGTGATATATATACTTGTCACTATACCTTGCATTTAATGTTTAAAGCCTGAGGTGTTGGCAATTCACCTACTATCAATACTGACCAACTAGAAACTATGGTCTGATGTATTAAGGGTTTTTACCCATTCTCTGTGGGCAAATGTGAAGACACATATTTGGAAAAAAATTTATGACACTATCCATTTTACCTATCAGTGAAAGAATATAATGCAGCCAAAATATCAAATGTGAGTTTGATATGTCCTGCTTCTCTACAGTTTATAAAATAATTAAACTAAACCTAAAACGTGAAACTAAACCCTGCATCTTGAGACCAAAGGCCATAAAACTGAAAAAAGTAAAAAGAAGAAGAAACAGTATTTTTGTGGCATCCCTAAAGAACAAAACTCAAGCAGAATAATGTTAGCCAGTCTTTCTTACTGCTAGCTTGTATAACAAAGTTACATTTTATTGACCCCTTCAGTAAGAACAAAATGACTCTTTCATTTTCTTTTTTCTTTCTTTGAATGGCATTTAGTTTGTGGTTGTGCAGGTGTTTTTTCAGTGTTTATATGTTTTCACCGGTGAGGGCTATTTTTCTTTCAGTGGGGTTTTTTCAGTTATTATAGGTTTAAACCTAAAACCCCACAGCCTACTCATCCTTTACCACGGCTATACAGAGTCAGTCTGACCATTTAACAAAGTTAGCAGAAGGCCAAAACCTACTTATGGCAGTCCTTGGACAAGGGAGAGCTACCGCCCCCGTTCCGGGAACAGTCGTCCCCCTCCAAAAGTATACACAAGGGGATGACCCTTTGGCGTTTTTCTTGAACTTTGAAAGAGCCGCCAGGGCCAGCGCTTGGTCAGGAGATAGGTGGCCTTTCTACCTCGCACCTCTGTTAACAGGAGAGGCACAAGCCGCCTATCGGATGGTGAATAAAGATGGCACCGCCACCTATGCCGTGGTCAAACAGTATATTCTGGACCGTCTGGGAGTGGACGAAGAAACCCATAGGTTAAAGTTTCGCCAAGAAAGAGGATCCCCAGGGGACCTCCCCAAGACTCTGTTTTATAAATTAAAAGGGGCAGCAGATTTGTGGCTCAAACCACACGAGGGTAACCTGGAAGAGGTTATGAATAAAATATACCTCGAACAGTTCTTAGAGGCACTACCCTATGGGACCCAACGTTGGCTGAAACAACATGCGTTGTTAACTCTAGAGCATACAATCGAGATGGCTACCTCACATGCCCGGGCCCAAGGCCGCCCCACCATAGAAGAACCTGAAAAGACCAACAGAAGCACACCAGGAAAACCCGACAAGAAGTTGGTGAAAGGTCCTCCTGAGCTACCACGACCTAGATATCCTTGACCTGACATTCCACCAACTTCGGGTCCCCAATGCTATGACTGGGGGGAGTGGGGCCACATAGCGTGGTACTGCCGCAGGAAGAAAGAAAAAGATGAAGAGCCCATGGATGTGAGCTACGCCCCCCATTCGCTCCTATACACCCAAGAAACTGTCCCAGTGTTCTATGTGAGTGTGGTTATCAATGGGAGGGTGGTAAAAGCACTATTAGATTCAAGCTGTAAACATTCGGTGGTAAGACAAGAGCTGGTACCCCCCCCTCTTCTCCGTTACCTGGGAAAACAGTTCATATCAGATGCGTGCATGGGGACGTCAAAGAGTATCCCTTAGCCAGAATAACCTTTTGCAGTTCTTCAGGGAAGGAGACAGAAGTAGTAGTAGGGGTTTTAGCATCTCTCCCCGAGCCTGCCATTATAGGGATCGATAATCCCGGCTTCCTTAACCGCATGTCTGATGCCATTTCTAAGACATCACATGATATCCTCCTAACATCAGAACCCTGGGCTCGGGATACAGATTTTAGGACCGCTCAGCTAAACAACACTAACCTCACTATTGCTTGGCAAAAAGCCCGCTCCGATCAGGACCCCCTGAATAGGACTTATCCTACTTTTATTGAAAAAAATGGTCTGTTGTATAGACTAGCTAAAGCCGATGGGGTCCCTCAACTCCTAATCCCGACAGACTTCAGGGACCAGATACTTTTCTTTGCCCATGCACATTTATTAGCGGGCCACTCCGGCATGGAGAAAACAGGGCAGGCCATTCTCCAGCACTTCTCTTGGCCGGGAGTGTACGCGCAGATACAGCGATATTGTCAAGAATGCCAAATTTGTAACAACGCAATCCCTATGTCCCTCCCGCAGTACCTCTGAATCCCCTACCTACCATAGGGAAGCCCTTTGATTGTTTGGAAATGGACCTTATAGGTCCATTACCCAAGTCTGCTTGGGGACACCGGTACGCGTTAGTACTGGTGGATTACGCCACCCACTACCCGGAGGCTTTTCCCCTCTGGGCCGCTACCTCTTGTGCCATAGCCCAAAGACTAGTGGAGGTGTTTTCACGTATGGGTTTTCCCAGGGAGATCATTACCGATCAAGGCACACCATTTGTGGGACAGGTCTGCCAGCAATTACGGATCAAACATATCAAGACCTCCGTTTCCCATCCCCAGACAGATGGCTTGGTCGAGCGGTACAATGGGAGTTTAAAGCTTACCCTAAAGAAGCTCCTGTTTGGGGATGGGAAAACTTGGGACCAATTGCTACCACTGGCTCTTTTTGTCCTCCGTAGCCAAAAACAGGCCAGCCTGGGTGCTTCTCCTTTCGAACTATTGTTCGGTCGGAGCCCAAGAACATTATTAGAGATCACCAAAGGCAGCTGGGAGAAAGAAGGAGCCCAAGAAGCTGAAGCGTTTTTAGACTATACTCGCCAATTACAAACCAGGCTCCATAACCTCAGAACCTTAGCTCACGAACATCAAGCCTTAGCTCAAACAAAACAGAAAACTTTCTATGACAGAGGGAAGAAATGGAGGGAACTGAATGCCGGCGAATGGGCCTTATTATTGTTGCCCTCTTCAACACACAAGCTCAGAAAAGAGTGGCAGGGCCCCTTTCAAATCATCCGAAGAATAGGAAAAACCACATACCTCCTACAGTTGGCTGGGAATAAGACCCAAATGTACCATATCAACCTGTTGAAGAAGTGGCTGGGTAAACCCCCTCAACAGTTGCACACGCTCACTACCTTAACGTACCCTCACCCGGTCCATGATACCCCTATCAATCCTGAGTTAACCGATACACAAAAAGAAGATATCCTCTCACTGTTGCTCCGCTATTTTGACATTTTTTCAGACCAACCAGGGAAAACACAGATAGCTGTGCATTCTATCCCTACACCTCCCGGTGTTGTGGTTAAACAAAAACCATATCGAATCCCTGAAGCGAGACGCCAGGCCTTCCAAGAAGAAGTTAACCAAATGTTGCGATCTGGAGTGATAGTCCCATCGCCTAGCAAATGGTGTTCACCGGTAGTTCTTGTCCCAAAACCGAATGGCAGCATCCGGTTTTGTATTGACTTTCGAGCCGTGAACAGGGTCTCAAAACAGGACGCCTATCCTCTTCCTCGAGTGGATGAGTTGCTCGAACGCCTTGGTGAGGCTACATATATCACCACCATAGACCTCACCAAGGGCTATTGGCAAATTCCCCTGGCCCTTGCTGACCAAGAAAAGACTGCGTTTTCCACTCCCTCTGGCCACTTCCATTTTACCATCCTCCCTTTTGGATTGCACGGTGCACCTGCAACTTTTCAAAGAGCCATGGATACCATGCTTGCCTCCCACCGTTCTTATTCGTCCGCCTACCTGGACGACATTGTCGTGTTTAGTAAAACATGGGAGGACCACACCAAACACCTAGAGAACATCCTTTCTAGTCTCAGGGCAACAGGGTTCCACATTAATGCCAAAAAGTCATGTGTTGCCTTCAGGAAAGTAAAATATCTTGGCTATGTGCTCGGTAACGGGCTGGTCGAACCCCAGACAGAGAAAATCAAAGCCATCATGAGTGTACCATATCCCAAAACTAAGAGAGATCAGAGGGCTTTTTTAGGTCTTGTGGGGTATTATCATAGGTATGTGGCACAGTTCACGGATTTAGCCAGACCCCTCACTGATTTATTAAAGAAGTCACAATCCTCCCCCAGGTTGCCAGCTCCCACTGATAAAGAGTCTACTGCTTTTCAGGCCTTAAAAAACGCCCTCACCTCCGCACCTGTTCTTGTGTCCCCGGATTTCCGTAAATCCTTCATCCTTCAGACGGATGCATCGGGAGTGGGGATTGGGATGGTCCTATCCCAGGAAGATGAGGAAGGTCGTGAAAACCCCATACTCTACATTAGCTGGAAGTCATTCCCCCGTGAGGTTGCCTAGTCCACCTTTGAAAAAGAGTGCCTGGCGGTCCGGTGGGCGGTGGACAAGCTACGCTATTATCTAGAAGGTAGGCCCTTCATATTATACACTGACCATGCCCCACTGACTTGGCTCCAGAGAAAGCGCAGCCACAATGAGCACATACTCCAATGGTTCTTGGCCCTCCAGCCATATCAAATTGAAGTACGTCATCGGAAAGGCATGGAACAAGGGAACGCTGATTTTCTATCCCGTTTTCCAATTCCCCCTCATCGGGAAAATCTTGTGGGTGGGATGTGTCGCAGTGGCTCTGTCTGTCGTGGGCAGGCCGAGGACCCTAATGATTCTTACTTTCCACCCCGTCCCCAGGATACATACAGCCCCTTTAATGCTCCATGGACCTTCCCGGGGGTGGAAACTTCACCCACGACGTCATCAGTCCCCTGCCAATCGGCGATTAAGGAGGCTGCCATAACGCTGGACCCGGAAGACGGTGGTGTGAAGCTTGAAGGAGGAGCGCCGTCGGAGAAGCTGGAGCCAAAGAGCATTCACCTAGACGTCCCCAGGAAGATGGCAATTGGAGACCAGGAGGAGCGCGACCCGAGGGAGACAGAAGCTGCAAACGCCAAGGAGTGCGGATCCAGGAAGGTCAACCCGCCAGGCGGCCACCGCCATCACGAGACGCCCCGACGCACTTCTGGAGAAGTGTGGCTGAGCAAGGTACGGGGGCGTATACTGCGACTGGCGTTTTCACGGGGAGGAAGTGGGTCCGGGGTGGGTTGAGGGAGGTCACAGGGTCGAGAGTGTGTTTATTCGTGATCGTTCTTTTTAAGTTGGTGCACACCGCGTGTTAAACACACTACCCACTTATGTCCTTTGCGGATACGAGACCTTTCTGTTGTCTAAACTGGTGGTAGACCCTGGTGATCCCTCACACACCCGTGCCCCCTCTCTTCAATATTCTTATAAATCAGAACCTCGCAGTAATCGGGAAATCTTTGTTGTTTCTTTTCCTTTCACGCCCATAACGGAGATGCGGTGAATCCAGTGAGAGAGCCCCCCCCGGAGATAAAGAAAAGACTCGGAAGTAGGGACAAGCCTACAGCTTCTCATGAAAACCACAGACATTCCCTTGAAGCATCGGATGGATGTTTAATTGCCTATTTTGATTTCGTTGGAATAAAAACACGTTTATCTTATAAGGACACAGTTGTGAAGGGTCATTCCTTGGTCACCCCCCCTGCCTATCACATTGCTGTAGTGACTCACCCAGCTTTTCAACTGCTGCAAAAACTGCATCTAGCTTGCCAGAGGTGGAATCCGTAGTGGTTTGCATTGCCATCTTATTTGATTTGCTTCTGAAGGCCAGAGGTGAGGTCAGGGCGCCTCCTGCACCCACCGTGGAACGAGTGCCATGTGACATGTGGCTGGGGTCTCAGCCGCATGGTGCCTCCTTGAAGAAATCAAAACTCCTGCTCAGGGGTCTCACTAATACTTAGTCCTTTTAAAACAACAAAGAAGAAATTGGCACAGAAGCTGAAATATAAAAGATCATTTTTATTAACCTGAAATGAGGTGAGACTACGTCACACAGAAGCCTTAGCAACTGAATGAGGCAGTCTAAGGAGTACAGAAAACTGGGGCTTTATATGTATGCTTAGAGTTACATAGTAAGCATAAATGCAAGGGGCAGTACTGGCTCATGTAAGCATGCAAAATGACTACGTTGGGCATACAAGATCTACTTGTTCAACAAAGTGGGAGGAGAGTTACTTCTCCATACAGCAGCAAAAATAGCCTGATAGTTATACTAGAGAAGCAGGTGCATTCTACTAGCTAGGCCCTTCTGGGCATGTGCGAAGTGGAGGATGCTGAATATAGTTTGTCTCTAGGCATATTTCAAGAGCAGTTGACACTGAGGGACGACAGAGCACATGGTGGGCACATGGCAAACAAAATGGCTGGCAGAAATACAAAATGGCTTTCAGCTCATGCTAACAAATCTGTCCAATATTTAACATCCTGGTGTGGTCTAGGCGGGGCTTCAGAATAACCGCCCGTCGCACAAGAAGCAGCCACACCAGGGCGACACCGTACAGCAGTGAGTTCAGGCTGAAATGTAGCGCACATGGAGATCTACATTACAGGTGGGACGCCAGGTTGGCGGGTTGCTGGAGAGTGCGGTGTTGTTAGCTAAAGCGCAGCTCAGCGTGGTGCGTTTGGGAGGTGTATCATATCCACTTGGCTCAGTCTCACAGAGGTGGAGGCCTTGCCTGCACTACGATGCTGAGAAGAACATGCAACCGCTTCCGTCTGTGGGCTCAACACTGGGCTCCGCATCTGCAATGAAAGTTGGGATGGCTGGAAAAAAGTCCGTTACAAGTCACTCGTTGTGTGGTCGCAGTATGGCGCGAGTACTGAGCATCTGTTGCCGCACCTATCAGTGTTTCTCAGGCAGCAAGTCATCCCCGTCACACTTGGGCGCCCACACCAAAGGCAAAGCAGTTGTTGAGTGCCTGGACATGGCTGCAGTCATAGCTAGTCCGCACAGCAGAGGAGAGCAGTGTGGGTGGAAGCGAGGACGTGCGGAGACTGTGTTTTGCGGCTGGGCCAGCAGAGGCACCATGGCACCAACCCAGCATGCAGAATCACAAAGAAGATTCGGGCGTCTCCCCACGCTGACCACCAGACCCACAGTGCCCAGGATCAGACAGTCTAAGCTCAGGAGAGGTCAGGTGTAGGTGGGGGGTGGGGCAGCCCCTCAGGGATGTCCAGATGCAATGCGACTCTTCGGGACTTGCCACCGGTTTGCCAGAGGTCTGTGTCCCCACTTTCACAGAGCCACCATTTTGCAGCAGGACTCTTGGAGGACGCCATAGTCCATCTAGGCGTAACTTTACCAAATCTGGGAGTGTAGTGGTCCGTCACAACATGTAGGGTGTGACCCTCTGGGTCAACCTCCTGGGATCAGGTGTCAGCGTGCCGGATCACGCAAGCACACCGAGGAGAGGTGTCAGGGTCTAAGGTGCTCTGATGGTCTGGTCCGGAGGAGCAGATCTCCAGGGCACAGTTTGCGCTCTGCTGTTCAGTGTGGCCCAGAGTCCTCCTCCCAGTGGCTCTGTAATGGTAACTGCGCCACTTGGCAGAGCCTGGTGGGCGCAGCTCAACTGCGGCCTCACGTAGCCAGTGACTCAGATGTGTTATGAGCAAGCTTGGCTGTTCACGAGGCCCTAGATCAGCTGCGCAGTGAGCGGGCCTTGATTTACCTGGATATTGGCCTCAGGGATGCAGCAGGTCCATAGTTGTGCCGGCGCGCACCAAGAAATGCAGCAGGTCAGCATATGCCGGATGAATATGGCTGTAGAAAAGGGGCTCCCGGCGGAGCTCTACCCGAGCACGTCTGCCCTCTTTGCTGGCTTACCCACCACACATGTCACACCATGTTGGCATATCTCACAAGTGGCCCATCAGTAATAAATGTTTTTTTTTACATGTGCTACTCAACCATGGGGGACACATGACATAGGGCCATCACTTTTGGAACACTTCCAGTTGTGTGTGTACCTGCATGTGTTTAGTCAGATGTTGATGTTGCGTAGTGGTTTGTATGGGAAGGGAGATGTGTATCCCTGGTAGCTAGGAGTGAGCCAGGCGTCTGTGTGTGTCCTCATATGGTTGTCTGTCTGTCTGTAGGAGGAGTCTCCACCCATGCATGGTGCCCTTTTGGAGATTGTGGTCTGTTTCTTGTGTCAGTGGTGGTGGTGGTCCATCAGCTTTGGGAAGTAGCTGGTCCACATACTTATTGTAGACCTTACAGATCTGAATGTGGTAATGGCTTCCAGGCTAATGTCTTCGGAGAGACAGATAAATGTTGTGACCCCATTTTATGCACCATTTTCATTTTTCAACCAAAATCACACCTGATTTTCATGTTGTGCCCCATCTCACGCCCCATTTCCATATTTTCCCCAACTTCACGGCCAATTTTCATATTGTGCCCCATTTCACACCCCATTTCCATATTTACCCCCAACTTCACACCTGATTTTCATATTGTGCCATATGTCACGCCCCATTTCCGTATTTTGCATCAACTTCACACACAATTTTTATATTGTGCCCCATTTCACACCCCATTCCATATTTGCCCCCAACTTCACACCAGCTTTTCATACTGTGCACCATCTCACACCCCATTTCCATATTAGCCCCCAACTTCACACCCAATTTTCATATTGTGCCCCATTTCATACCTCATTTCCATATTTGCCCCCAACTTCACGCCCGATTTTCATATTGTGCCCCATCTCAAGCCCCATTTCCATATCAGCCCCCAACTTCATGCACAGTTTTCATATTGTGCCCAAATTCACACCCCATTTCCATATTTGCCCCATCTTCACGCCCGATGTTCATATTGTGCCCCATTTCACACCATATTTGCATATTTACACACATTACATGCCCTCTTTACAGTTCGGACCCTATTCCACACATACATCTTCGAGGCATATGATCAAGAACCTCATTAAAATAATCGCCATCTAAGCAACTGTAAACTGCCACTAAAACGGCGATAATGGGCTTGCTAATATGCGTAATATATTGCCAATACAAGCCCAGGTTAGATTTCCTGCACATCTAACCTGGGTTTCTATTGGAATTCTAAAACGTAGATTATCAAGCCCATTATCGCCATTTTTGGGACAGTTTCCTGCCGCTAATACAGAAATATTTTTTGCGAGGTTCTTGATAATATGCCCCATTGTCTTTTCGAAGATTGCATGCACTATTTGCATCTGTTACAGGGTTTCACACAATCCTTAATTGGAAATTTCACACTACGTACACCCTCCAATAGACCTTTGTTTGGGCAATGACAACAGAGTGTAATTCTCATCCTTGTCACAGACAACACCCTAGTTTGCTTGTTTAAAACTTGGGCGACACAACAATTTTACAGTGACTAGCCTTGGTAGCACCATGAAGACTCTAGTCTCATACATTTGACACACTGCAAAGTATATCTGTACTGTGGACACATTCCCAACATCAATGAAGTTGTGTTTTTCTCTTACCACATGTTGAGCCACGTAACCCTTTTATGAGTGCAGTGCCCATGCCAGACAGTGACACACAGACATGGTATGTGTGTTTGACATTTTATTTGACACACGTCACATGGGTGGTTATTTTGCTCTGACTTACATCAGAGGGGGACCATCACAATGTGACAGACTCAGTCAAAGAAATTGTTTATAATTCTGTTCCTTCGGGCAAGTCCAGCTGCATTTGATGTGGGGTGTACAGCACCTTCTTCTTCTTCATCATCATCCTCATTTTCATCTGGTGGTGCAGGCACATGTATCCATGGAAGTTTTGTACGCACACATATGTTGTGCAACACACAACATGCCATGATGATTTTGTTGACCATTTCTGGGCTGTACAGCAGTCTGCCACCTGTGATGTCCAGGCAACAAAAACGTGACTTTAACACGCCAAATGTGCGCTCCACAATGGACCTGGTGCATCTGTGTGCAGCATTATACTGCCTCTGGCCTTGGGTGGTGGGGTTTCGGAGGAGTGTCATCATCCACGGGGCGAGTGCATATCCTTGGTCCCCCTGACATATAAGGGAAAAATAAATACATCATTGGTTGCGCTAGATGTGTTGCTGATGTAGATCAATTTGTGTGTTGTCATTGATGTTATGTTTTTTCTCATGTTGGCCATATGTTGCTTCTGAATGCTTTTGTGCATCCTTGCAAAAAATATTAGCTCTCTGCTGTTACTCCCTCCACCACCCAAAATCTATTGGGTGTGCAGCTCAGTTGCATGAGTGGCTCTTCTCCTGTCTGCCACTGATACTAATCCACCAACTGCACAGTCATTACCATTTGCAATGTAGGATGCAATAGGACATACAACACAAAGTTGACTATCTGTGCTGCTGTGGCTGGCCAGCCTGCAGCAACACACAACACATGCTGTTTCCTGTCACGAGCTGACCCAAAACAATAGTTAGCTGCCCCCTCATATGCATGGACCATTGTGGTCTGGTTCACTTCACCCACACCATGAACTTCAGCAGACGCAACACCATTCACTCCCTGGACTACTTGCTCCTTCCTGGCTCAGACTCCAACTCACATGCCATGACTGCTCAACATACATTGTACATGTTGACATATGATATATTGTCTGACATCAGGCTTTCCAGGGTTGTCACCACACTGAGCCACAAGTCAGGGCACACCTTTGACATCTCGTTATGCACACCTAGGGCTAGCACATCGGAACCAGTCCGCACCCGGACAGGACCAGGCCCAGAAGCTCGGCCAGTCGTACCCACCATCAAAGCATTGAGTGCACGGCCAATGAACTGCAGAGCAGGACTCCAACGTTTGGAAATGTATGTCAGCAATGTCTCCTGGGAGACCAGGAGACTTTAAATGGTAGACACTGCAACACGGAGATCTCACACTTGATTAAGGTCACACAACTGGGCAGAGACCTGTCCTTCCTCCTGCTGAATTGTCGGTCCATCACCAAACATAAATATGTAGACCACACCATACTCAAGGGACAAAAGCCCAAATGAGATGCTCATTGCAGAGACATGGCTTGTTGTTAATTCCACCCCTGACATTCTTGATGCACTACCCGAAGGCTATGGGATCACAAAACAGGATCAGGTGGGGTAATCTAGCAATAAGTTACACATTATCTTTAACATGCCAAATGGGAGAGGCAAACATGTACAAATGTGAAGGATCTTATTCCACACTCACCATCATTGACAATGACAACATAGCATGCTTCATGAGTTCCCGCACCACTGGCCCTGGATATAAATTTTTTCACTAGCCTGAGGTAATCAGTGATACATAGAGGAATCTGACACAATATATTCATCATCTTAGGGGATCACAACATACACTTTGATGATTTAGATAAATCAGAGGTACAAATAGTCTGTGATGGGCTCCTGATGCTCCACCTGACCAAAATGAGACATTTCTCCCACACACCTTGCAGGCCCCTTCCTGGATACCATCTTCAATGACATGACAACCATGGAATTTTGAAGCTCGTGGCCAGTTCCATGGTCCAACCACCATAGTATCCCTTTTCACATCCCACGTCAAGTTGTAACAACATGCAAATCCAATGAGACAGTGACCCACAGGAAGTGGGATGATTTAAAACACATTTGCACTGGCTTTACATGCAAATGAACCCATATTGGGTAAGGACATTGACATAGCCAACAGACAAGTAGAAACCTGGTTCGCCGAGGCCCTCAATGAGTTAGCACCATGGTCCACTGACAATTCCAGGAGAGATATATCCTCTAAACCCTGGTTCAACGAAACATTACTATAGGCAAACAAATTTGCAAACAGCAGACACACAGATGGCGTAAGAACTATTGTATCATAGTTAAGGAGGCTTACATGCAAGTACAATCACAATGTAACAAACTTATAGGGGCAGTCTCCGCAACTTTTATAACAGGGAAATTGATATGTCTGAATACTCATCTGCAAACATGTTTAGCTTACTGAAAGTATTACAATGAGATGTGAGATTGACTCATCTGAGGAGTCCTGTAATAGAATATTCAATTTATTTTCATGAAAGGTGACAGAGATTTCTGACGAATTTCCTCTGGAGGCTCACCAGGGCATAGGTACCAGAAACACTATGGATATAGCAGTCAAAGGAGTAACCTTAGAGGAGTTTGGAGTGCTAGCAACAGATGTGAATAGGAAGCTAGCGACTGTTATCAATACAGGCTCACTGCAGGATCCTGCACACACTGATATTCAGATGCAGGGAGGTAACTGCATCATGCCATTAATGTCATTACTGATCTCCCACTTATTCCAATCAGGAACAGTCCTCTACGAATATGTACAAGACATGGTCCATCCATTGAGACAAAACCTCACATAGACCATAAAGTGCATTGGTTTTTGTGGCCCATATCAACGCTACCTTTCGTGGGGAATAGTTGCTGTAAAAGTAGTTAATCTACAGCTCACCAACCATTGCACTGAGAACGCCCTACTGCACATATTGTAATGAGCCCCGAATATGTCAACTCATGCTGTATCTTCCAGACAACGCCGAGATGCCTCAGGGTGATTCGGGCGCTATACAAGTGTGGATAACATAACATAACATAACAATGAGGTGTCCAAGCTGCACTCTCCACTGAAACTGCGTTGCTCCTGCCTAGTGAAACCCTGGGACAACGAGCGGACGTGGGTCTGACTGATGCACAGATCCTGTTGCTTCTCAGTGCAGCATATGACACCGTCTCTCATGGGTTCATTCTCCTGTGACTGGTGTCATGTGAAGTCAAGAGCTTAGCCCTAAGATTGATGAGTTATTTCATGACATGAAGGGGCGTTCATTTGTTACAAGCGAGATTCTCTATTGAAAGTACTCCCCTTCTACAAGGAGACCCTCAGGGCTCAATATTGAACCCAAAACCGTTTGATCTATATTTGTAACCACTTGCCAGCAAGGTGTAGGTGCACTGGTCTCAATAGTATCATACACTAAGAATACTCTGCTTATATTCACACTGTTCCAAAACCCAGACCTCATCCCCTAACAATTTTCCTAGTGTATGGAGGCAGTTACTGCATGGATGGCTAATCACTGCCTATTACTTAATGGCAGTTCAACAGAGGTGATGATAGTAGGAGGATTGTCATTCGTATGGACATTTGCCTTGTGGCCTCCTACACTTGGTCAACTCCCAACTCACAAAACAGATGAGAAGTACTTTTGGATATGGCATGACTCCAAATTTAGTATGAGAGCCAAATTAGGAAAGTAGCAGGGAAATGTTTAGGAACACTGCAAGTCCTGAGTCAGGTACTGGACATACTTCTCATCAAGGCCAGGTAACCATAGTACATGCCGTGGTCACATCTCAGATTGATTAGGGGAATCTCTTGTACCTTGGCCTATCAATGAGTTGACCTTGGAAAAATACTACCTATTGAATATGCAGAAGCTCGGATAGGAATTATCCTACCAAAAATTGGGGCATATATAATTAAGAACGGTGTTAGATTAGTCGCTGGTACAACAGCAGCAAACTGCTGCTAAAGCAGCGATCATGGACTTGATAATTTTCCCTTGAGAATTCAAATGGAAGTACATGTTCTGGTATGAGCATGAGCTTCTATTTGAATTCTCAAGGGCATATTATCAAGCCCATCATCGCAACTTTAGCAGCAGTTTTCTTCCGTTGTACCAACGATGATTTTTACGCTGTCCTTGATATTATGTTGTATCACAAAAGCCTTAATCAATCCACAGAGGCTGCGTGTGGGGATATGGGTATTGTTTGTGGCACAGTGCTTCTGTCATCGCATTCTGGCCATGAAAAAGTCCAAAATACATACAGACCATGATAACAGCACATGTTACCAGGATACCTTGGAGATCTGTGAGAAAGAGGCAGGTAAATGTGCACAGAATCAGGGAAGCCAAAATGGGTGGGTAATCATTCAGACTTTTAGCTGCCAGACATTGGGGCTCGTTACCAGTGGTGCTGAGCACTGAGCCAAGGGAAGTCGCCTTTTAGAAAAGGCTAATTGCATGGCTCTTCCCAACAGGCATCGAGAACTGGCAGACATGCAAACTGTTTCTTCTACCTTGCTCCACCATCTGAGTGTCTGTTATTGGCACAGGGACACACCAGCGGGGTAAACAATCACTTTACAAAGGATGAATGATAGACTCATTTTATTTCATGTGTGGACTACGTCTAGTTCACCAGGCACACTGAACGCACATGTGTTGTCCACTTACGTAAACACAACCTGTACTCCAAGCCACCTTTGACTTCATGTAGGCCACCACTGAGTTGGTGATGCACAGTCACCCTGTGGTATGCTCCACACCACCACCAACAGCAACAGCAACAGCAACAGCCACTGCAGCAGTTGTCAGCAATGGCACAAGTCAACATTTTTCTATGCATGTATCTACAACTGCCCATGCACCCTTGTCCCATTGTGCAACTGCTACATACAGCAGGCACAGGAGGGCAACTTCTGACTTGGCTGATGCATCTGTGTAAACATGTGGTGGAGCTGGTGTAGGCTTTGGGATATTATGGAACAGCATCACCGACATTGACATGATGCTCATATTCACCATCCAAGATACACATACACACAAAACTCCTCTTCCATGTGGCTTTTCTGTGATTTACAACATTGATGATCTGCAGCTGGTGAGTCATCTACACACGGTCTATATGGGCCATCCTCCTGGTGACGTAACCTTTAGCATATGTGATCACCTGGTTGGACATTGCCTTCAGATGTACACACCACTAACCTAGGTACATGGGCACCATATTTGAAACCTCCATCTCCATGTACCGACAGGTGTACCCAGTGGCCTGCATCTGCATCCTCCATGCAGCCTTCACATGTTTTCCCACCTTGTTGTGTGCTACTGGGTCACACACGATTCAGAAAAGGGGGTGGTGATGAACAGAGTGTCTGAATTAAGCAGACCACTCTTACCCAGTCCAAAGATCAGGGCTTCATCCATCACCGTTATTTAGCTCACTGCCCCATCCCAGCTCAGAACCTGGCTATATGCAAATTAGTCTGTCCCTGGCCCAGTGCATCATGGGAACAGGGCAGACCAAACTACCAAGCCAATTCTTCACCAGAAAGGAGACAAGCTTCCGGGGACCGGTTTCTGCCATTTCAGGCGTCGTCGGCCCGGCTTGCTTGAATCCTGATGGAGCAGTGAGCAAGGGACTCATGTCTGAGTATACCCTTCCACGCTTATGGTGGACAAAATGATTCAGAAAAGGGGGTGGTGATGAACAGAGTGTCTGAATTAAGCAGACCACTCTTACCCAGTCCAAAGATCAGGGCTTGATCCATCACCGTTATTTAGCTCACTGCCCCATCCCAGCTCAGAACCTGGCTATATGCAAATTAGTCTGTCCCTGGCCCAGTGCATCATGGGAACAGGGCAGACCAAACTACCAAGCCAATTCTTCACCAGAAAGGAGACAAGCTTCCGGGGACCGGTTTCTGCCATTTCAGGCGTCGTCGGCCCGGCTTGCTTGAATCCTGATGGAGCAGTGAGCAAGGGACTCATGTCTGAGTATACCCTTCCACGCTTATGGTGGACAAAATGATTCAGAAAAGGGGGTGGTGATGAACAGAGTGTCTGAATTAAGCAGACCACTCTTACCCAGTCCAAAGATCAGGGCTTGATCCATCACCGTTATTTAGCTCACTGCCCCATCCCAGCTCAGAACCTGGCTATATGCAAATTAGTCTGTCCCTGGCCCAGTGCATCATGGGAACAGGGCAGACCAACTACCAAGCCAATTCTTCACCAGAAAGGAGACAAGCTTCCGGGGACCGGTTTCTGCCATTTCAGGCGTCGTCGGCCCGGCTTGCTTGAATCCTGATGGAGCAGTGAGCAAGGGACTCATGTCTGAGTATACCCTTCCACGCTTATGGTGGACAAAATGATTCAGAAAAGGGGGTGGTGATGAACAGAGTGTCTGAATTAAGCAGACCACTCTTACCCAGTCCAAAGATCAGGGCTTGATCCATCACCATTATTTAGCTCACTGCCCCATCCCAGCTCAGAACCTGGCTATATGCAAATTAGTCTGTCCCTGGCCCAGTGCATCATGGGAACAGGGCAGACCAAACTACCAAGCCAATTCTTCACCAGAAAGGAGACAAGCTTCCGGGGACCGGTTTCTGCCATTTCAGGCGTCGTCGGCCCGGCTTGCTTGAATCCTGATGGAGCAGTGAGCAAGGGACTCATGTCTGAGTATACCCTTCCACGCTTAGTGCTGGGTCACACACAGCAAGTGACGTCAAACTGGGCTACATTTGCACACTATATGGCAGCATGTCCACATCTCCTGTGGGATTCATCCTGCCTGTCCAGCACAACACATGCGCAGTGGGACTTGTGTTTCAACTTTCTTTGTGAGTCATGTTTCTCCATCGCACATGCATGTTTCCCTCCTCTCACCACATTTGCTTGGGGGGGACAAGGGTCTACGCCTTAGAGTGAGGTTGATCAACGTATCTAGCTACAGTTCCCACAGTTCATGGTGTTAATGTGTCTGGTGTGGGGTGATGTTGTTTGACATGGTGTATGTTATATTGTGACATGGGCATTCACACTTTTCTGTTTTGCTTGTGTGTAATGTTGATGAAAGTGGTATGTTGGATTGGTACTTACCAACTAGGACTGCATTTCTATATGTCCCATCCTGGAAGCGCTGGTTCATGACGGACTGTTGGAAGATGTATGAATCACGCACACTCCCTGGGAACTTGCCTATGACATTGTTGAACAGTCCGTGGTGGTCCACTACTGCTTGCACATTCATGGAGTGAGTGTGCTTTCTATTGTGGTATTTGTGTGCACTGTCCACAGGGGGCACAAATGGGACATGTGTGCAGTCTATTGTGCCCATAACTTGTGGGAATCCCGCTATGGCGTAAAATCTTTGCTTGATCAGGAGCTATTCCTGCATGGTGTTGGGTAAGTAAAGTTGCTGGGGTATCAGGCTGATTATGCCATTCAAGACAGTTGGGAGGAATATTGAAAAGGATGCCTGTGAGACTCCTCCAACTCTGGCTGTTGTAGGTTGAAAAGTCCCTGAGGCCAAGAAATGCAGCACAGCCAGCAGCTTTGTCTGCGGTGGGATATTAGTTCTCCGCTGTGTTGGTGGTGTCAGCCTGTGGGCTATCTGGTTAAGGATGTATTCAATGATGTCCTTTTGAGCCTGTAGTGGGCAATGACATCCTCTGGTGTCAGGTCACCAAGGCTGAGACATCTGCGCAGGGGCCGCTGTCGTCTTTGGTGCTGCCTCGGTGGTGGTCCAGGAAGTGGTAGCGGTGGCAGAGGTGGTTGTTGCCTTTGTGGGACTCCTAGCTGAATGATTAGTGCCTCCATAGCATCTGCAAGTCCTCAGCTTTGTGTCTGGACTGGTCTCCCTTATTTGACTCATTTTATCTCCAGTTTTTCAGTTTTAGAACTGGTTTTAGAAGTTCTTATTTATCTCTAGCTAAGGGGCCTTAGCGTGACTTTTATTATTGCTAAGCGGGTCCAGGACATCATTGCTAATATTGCGATAGTGTGTTAGCGACTTCTTCAGTGAAATTCAGCGAGGGAATGCCTACTTAGCATATCATTAGCGATATTTGTCGCTACCATGCATGGCGATAGTTGAAAGTATAGCTATTGCCAAAAAACTGTCTCTTACAGTGGTTAGCGACATCTTGCTAATAGTGTGATAAAAAAAATTGCTGCTTTATTGACAAAAAGTGTCGCTAAAGCGGCGATATTGGCCTTTATAATATGCCCCTTCATTCCTAGCAGGTAGATTCATTACGTTGTACAAATGTTTTGGTCTTTTTTTATATCATAAATAGCCACACTGCAAGGACCAACAGCTGGACCAGGATGTGGAGGAGGCAGACACTTAAGTTGTAAAAGAAGAGGAACCTCTACAAAAGGGAGCCAGTGTGGCAAGGGATTTTTTTACAATCACATCTGGTGAATCAAAAACAGGTGCCAAACTTGTGCAATACACAATATGCAAGAATTCCCTTTCTAGAGGGACCAACAAGAAATATTCATGTGGAAAAATGTCCTTGTTATACTATCTAAAAACCTATCATAAAAAAAAACTATCTAGCAGAGGGAAGCAGGAGGACCATCTACTTCAGTTGCAGCAGCAACAATTCATGGTCAAAAACTTCTTTCTGAGGTGCAACTGACACTTATATGGCTCCAGAGATGTCAAGAATGGCCACGTACTGCATGGACTGTAGTGTTGTCATAAGTGCGGATGACCAGTCTCTTACAGCTATTCGCAATGCTGCAAAACAGCATACATGCTAATTTTTTCCTCTTTTAATATGTTTTGCACATTTTTCAGTGCACGTTTTTTCAATTCCTGCTGCCCCAGTTGCTATTTTTGTTATTGTAGAAAGGACAATATTTTAAAAAAACTTTACAAAAGCCTTTAAAAAAAAGAAAAGATTCCTGTTGGAACCACCTTTTACAATTATGAAAAGATAAAGCATGTATACATGTTGGAATGAGAGTCTGACTGGGGTATGGGACATTGAATGAGTCCACACCTGGTGCATGCATGTTGCAATAAGTGCAGCAGTGGTGCCTGAGTAAATCTTTGAGTGCATAAGTAGTGCCTGAGGAATGGGATGAGTGCAAACATAGTTATTGGGTGATTGTATGTGTGCATGGGTATTGTATGGCTGAATGGATGAGTGCATAGGTTGCAACTGAGTGAACTGAGTGAATAGAAGAGTGGAACAGTAATGCCTGAGTGAATGGATGAGTTCATGGATAATGGCTGGGTGAATAGATGAGTGCATGAGTACTGGCTACATGAAAGGATGAGTAGAAGGGTAGTGCCTTAGTGCCTTGGTGATTGGACATGTGCATAGGCAGTGCCTCTGTGAATAGATGAGTGCATGGGTACTGCCTGAGTAAATGCATGAGTGCATAAGTGACTAAATGAGTGCAAGTGTACTGCCTGGGTGATTGGATGAGGGCATGGGTAGTGCCTGAGTGAATGGATGAGTTTATGCATAGTACCTGAGAGAACACATGAGTGAAAGGGTAGTGCCTGAGTGATTGGATGTGTTCATGGGTATTGCCTGGGTGAATGGGTGAGTGACTGGGTAGTGCATGAGTGAATAGATGAGAGCATGGGTACTGGTTGAGTGATTCGGTATGTGCATGGTTAGTGCCTGGGGGAATGCATGAGTGAATGTGTGAATGGATGAGTGCAAGTGTAGTGCCTGGGTCATTAAATACGTGTTTGGATAGTACTTGAGTAAAGGGATAAACATATGCATAGTGCCTGAGTGAATGGATGAGTGGAAGGGCAGTGCCTGGGTGATTGCATATGTGCATGTGTAGTGCCTGGGTGAATGGATGAGTGCATGGATAATCTTTCTTCTACAAAAAGGTACAGTGCAAAATTTTGTATGTTATTATTTTCTAATTCACTTTTTAAATATAAGTCACCAGTCTGCATTTGATTCTTGTAGTGAGTGCGTCAACAGCATATACAAACATACTCTGGTTTTTAGCACATACTTTCTAAAAATGTGAATCTCTTTTCAAAACTTTCAACTGCACTACCTGTGTCCTGTTCTGCAACTTCTCCTGTTATCAACTTGTCAATTTACTACAGTCCTTTTCTGGGCCAAAGTGTGGAAAAGTAAATTTTGCCATGTTCTGTGTCCCTACGCCTCATCCATCATATGTTATGTGTGCATGACCAATATGCATATGTTATTCCCCATGTCCGATTAATGACGCAATTACAGTTGTGTCCACCTTTAGTATGCTAGTTTCCAGTCCTCGTGAATACTACGAATATCAGGCCTATGTCAAGTTACGTTGCCACGTTTCTCAGTGTGCACGTTATTCCATTATAAAGTCCCCGTTTCCAGGCCTCAAAAGGGCCCGGACCACAGATTCAGCCCCTGTCTCCTGAAGTCTCGCTGAGGAGCGATACAGCCCCCACCTGTATCCTCGACCCTTCACTTACTTCCTGCCTCGCAGTGCCCGGTGCAGCCTGGCTCTGCCTCTGAGTCTGCCAAAAGTATGTTATAGTTCCAGTTATCAGTTCAGTCCTCCTTCTCTGCATTCCTAAGCTACTGAACTGCATCAATAGTTTCCGTCATTGTCTAGCCTATGCGGCTCCACGTTAGAGAAATACTGTATTTAATGGTCATTTAGTATTCTTCATCACACACTACATGTAGAATAATGCATGGTCCAGTCTTAGAATCAAGTTAGCCTTTCCCCTCATGACTTCTAGTTTATATCAACATGTTCCCTAAACATCAGATACTAGATAGGGTTTAGGTACAAGTCGCTCCGACCCTCCAGACTTTAGTCTCTGCTCCTAGCACAGAGTTCATAGCCCCCAGCTTCTCCTAGTAATACGTCATTGCCAGTTTGCGTGCACCACCAGGTTAGAGGTCCCGGCTCCTTAGGTAGCCCCCTCCTATGTTTCCGCCCCATTCATGACATATTCTGTTACGCTTGCACCACATGTCTATGTATACGCCCAGTTACACCTACTTTTACTGTTATCTTTCGCGACTGCTACGCGTCACGCCTTCTGCTCCACCCACTGCTACGCCTACTGTAATGTAATGCTATGTGTTTGCGCTATGTATATAAGTTCATGTATTGTTATTAAAAGTTAGCGCGCTCATCCCCGACCCAGCCCCAGCAGCTGCTGGGCCTCTTTTCCCCTGCTGGGTCATCCTATGCAGGTTGTCCTGATCCTGTCCTTATGCTGTAATAAACCTGCAGAAACTCCTACTACCTCGAATCTTGACTCTTATTTATTGAGCTATCTGTTATGCTATATGCCTAGTCAAAAATAGGGTATTATTTATTTATTTACCACATAATGGCGCCCGAACAGGGACTTGCCCTTTCCCCACGCGTCGGTGAAGCCACGCCGACCCCCTGACCCTCTACAGTCGTGACGGAACTCTTCTGCGCATTGGCAGATATTTCTGCTCAAGTATCCCTCAGGCCCACGGAGGAGACGGAGGAGGCGGTCCAGCATCCGAACGAGACGGTGGAGGAACGCGGCGAGTCCCGACCAGAGCCCAAGCCGAGAGTCCAAGGTCCGAGGTATCCGGAGGCCCACCCGTAACTGAAGTCCGAAGTCCGTCGTCGTCAGCCCAGTCCCGTCCGAGGCCTTCCGTTCTTGCTGCCCGGTGAGTACCATTGCTGGGGTAGTATCTAGACAGGACCAATCTAAATTGACTCCTGGTCCGTGGGTTGGTGGTACCCAGACTCACAAACGAAGTGTTCACCTAGGTGGATACGGGTCTTGATGCGTTCCTTTATGGGACCGGTATGTTCCGTACTGTTTCAGCAGTGCATCCAGTAATTCTAGTCTGTTCCGTTCTCGAGAAATTCTGTTCTGTTTCTGTTCTCAAGTATTCCAGGTAATATACTGTTCGAACTGTTATGTTATGATATTGTTTAATGTAATTCCAATGTCGTGGTATGCCTGAATTGTTTTCCCAATTGTTATTGTTCTTCGTGTATTGTATTGTGTTCCGATTCAAGTTTACAATGCCGCTCTTTTCAAGATTACGTCAGCTAAAAACTAGAAAGGGTTTATTAGAAGAAGCAGTTCCTGTCCCGCCTAGGGACAGTCCAGGTCACTTTATGTATCAGAAACATGGCATAAGCGCCATATTGTATCTAGATTTATGGGTAGAGTATACCAAACAGTTAGAAGAAAAGTATAGATGGCCCGTATCGGGTACATGGGATGCCGAATGTATCATGCGAGTAGAAGAAGCATTATGGAAAAAGAAAGCCAGACAGTCACAGAAAGATGCCATCGAGTTATGGCGTAAAGAAGCGCATAGAAGAACCGAAAAGGAAGTCAGAAAGTCAGAGTTAAGTAGAGAATCCCAAGAACGAGCCCAAGAAAGAGAATTAATCGAGATAGGTGAACGAGTCAAAGCCGAACAGTCAGACAGACAGAGGCATGCCCTCATTAAGGGTATGTATCCTCTTCTTGCCGAGGGCTTGCCAAAAGCGACCCCAGAGGCATCCAGTAATTTCCCGCCACCATTACTTCCGACCAAGCTACGTCACAAACCGACCGCAGCTGATATTTTTATTTCGTCCTACTTGGACGACACAGTCCCAGAATATGCAAATCCTGTTCGCGCTCCGCCAGTCCCTGTAAATCAGGCACTTCCCGCTCCTCCAGACACCGGAGTACCTGTTACGGTACCCCCGGTCCAGCCCGCCATACAAGTCCAGCCTACATTTCCATTTCCCACTCTGCCAGGACGTAGAGCCTCAGTAGACGACTCCAGTTTAGGGGCTGCAGGAGGAGGTCCTCCTCAAACCCCGCCGCCACACAAGCGTTTAACGTTAGCCGAATTACATGCACAAGCATCACAGCGTACGCCTAGGTATCAGTCTGTTGCAGAAATACGAAAATCCCTTGCTGAATGTTGCTATGATCCAGTCCCAGGCGAGGATAATATGGTTTTATATTCATTTCGCGTAAGAAAGGTGGCCGAGTATCTAGTCACCTTACCGAATATGAAAGAAGATCTAGACAGAATATATCGTTTCATCCGTACAGGGGATGACCCAGAAAGTATTAGCGAGACTATGTCTCAAAGGAAAGCCGAGATCCAGCTCATGATATTAAAGTTCCTGATCAATTGTCTAATAAGAGAACAAGATTACCCGTCTAAAGATTCCGCCGAAATGAGAATCCTGACAAGGTCGAGTGATAATATAGCCGAGGGTAAGCACAAGACCGTCGGTGCTATGGAGAGTATGTACAAGAAAATCCGTAAAGAGATAATAAAGATACACGAACAGCGTAAAGCAGCACAAGTAAGCGAGAAAGAAAGTATCTCTGATCCCGAAGAAGAGGACGAGAATCCCGCCAGAATAGCGTATGTAGGAAAATCTAGATTTCCAGATCGCCATTTACGCCTAGAACCCAAGTCTATTTTTCATCATTCAGCACCAGAACAAGGTTCTCTAGAACAAGTATTTCAAGCTACCGATTACATTCTGAAATCACGAATCGGTTATAGTGAGTTAAGTACCATGCATGAACAAGAACTAGCCCGATCAGCAGTCCGATGGATTACTGATTCTACCACTTTTCCAGACGAAATAGTGGCACAAATGTTTCTGAAAATGCCCCCAGCCGAGCAACGACTGGTGGGTATGTATATGATTCAGCACCTCATTACTCTGTATGAGGGTCAACACTCTGATCCAGGTCCGTTACATGATATCCTGAACGAGTTACTCCAGTACAGATGGAGAGGTCTAGGTACCGATTTAATTAGTGTCATTCTAGAACAACGCCACAAATATAGAACGTTCTTGAACCCACATTTTGTTCATGTCTCACCCCCAGAAAGTAAATCATTCTACATAGACAGACAGAATCCGTTACGAGAAGTCCACCCAGTCAGAGGGACGGGTGGCGAAATGCAACGAGTGTTTGTATACACTCCGATTACAAAGATGGAACTCCTTGAAATGAAGAAATTAATTCCTTGTCATGACAAAGATCCAGCAGGGTTCCATAGAGAATTAAAGGACATGCTCCGTATGGGAGAATACACTTACCCAGATATCATTAAAATGTTAAAGGTCCTGTTACCCGCAGGGGTGTATGAAAAGCTAAAGGAAAAAGAATGGGAGGTGGGAGAGAAAAAGATCGATTGGACAGCTCTAGAAGCTGAAGACAAGGCTCGAGTACCAGGTACCGGTCTTGGAGATAAATGTAAAGAATTACCAGAATTATTGATTCAAGTTTTACCCAGATTATTGACAACTAGAAAAGAAGACTGGGATGCAATCTCAGCCTGTAAACAGAAACAAGACGAAGATATTAGTGATTTTTATTCTAGATTTGAAAAATGTTTTAGTATTAACAGTGGTCTCAAGACAAGTAGTGAGTCATACCCTCACCTTTTCGTTACTAAATTAGTCGAGAATTCAAGTCCTCAAATTAAAAATAGAGTTTTGAAAGTCGAAAGCACCTGGCAAGCAAATACTCCGTCCCAGATGCTCCAGATGCTCCAATACCACCAGAATAGAATCAGAGAAGAGCAAGAACACGAAAGAAAACGTATGAAAGACACGAAAATGAAAGTGCTAGTTGCACAATCTGTTCCTCAAGACAGTCAGAAGAGGGGTCCGAATCAAGCCAGTCATCCTGCAGCTCCCGTTAAAGGGAACTGCAATTATTGTAAACAGCCAGGTCATTTTATAAACGAGTGTGCAGTTCTGAAACATAACATAGCTACTGGTAAGACTAAAGAAAGACCACGTCCGCCTAGACAAGAACAAGTTTCACAGACTCCTCAGTCACAGAATGCACAACAGACAGTTACAGTACCGCAGCCTATTGCTGCAACACAGCATGTCACATCACAGATGTACCAGTATGCACAGTCCGAGTATCCAGAGTATCAGCCATATTCATGAAACAGCCTAGAGAGGGAGGTAGGCTTGCCTCTCATCGAGATACCTGTAGATCAAGAAGGTCCCTATGTTCACAGTCAAGTATTAGGGAAAGACAGAAAGTTTTTGATCGATACAGGGGCAAGTAGGACCACAATTAGTCATGCCGAAGTTCCAGGGGCTCCGCTCTCAGGCTCAAGAAATGTTTCCCTTGGATTTTCAGGAAAACCCATTATAAATGAGATCTCAAAGCCAGTTACTCTAGAAGTAGGTCCATTGTCCCGCACTACTGATCTGTTACTTACTAAGTCATGTCCAGAAAATCTATTAGGCATTAAGACACTGAAAGAGTTAGGTGCAGTCATTTGCTGTTCCCCAGAGGGAATACGTCTGTTCCTACGTGACTTTAAGGGTCACTATGTATTACGAGATTTTGATTCCAGACTGTCTAATGTTCCGCAGCATCTATGGGCACAAGGTCCAACAGATGTAGGTTATATGCAAATCACACCCTATCGTGTGACTCTCAAACCAGGTGTAGTGTTACCACGAATCAGACAGTACAGATTGCCACCTGAGGCTGTAGCAGCCTTATCCAAAATTATTGACGAGCTCATGGCTCAAGGAGTAGTTGTAGAAACTGACTCCAATGTATGTAATTCTCCGATCATTCCAGTCATGAAACGTACTGATCCAAATGCACCCCCAGTATATCGATTAGTGATTGATTTACGAGAGCTTAATAAATGTATTATTCCTCAGTACCCAGTAGTCCCAGATATCTCTTCCCTATTAACAGCCATTGATTCTGAAGCCACGTTCTTCACTGTCATAGACCTCAAGAATGCATTTTTTAGTGTTCCTATTCATCCAGACAGCCAGTTTCTTTTCGGATTTTGTTTAAATGGAAGGAGCTATATGTTCACACGCGCTCCTCAAGGTTTCACAGAAAGCCCTAGCATTTACAGTCAGGCACTTAAGAGACAACTAGACAATATTCACATGCCAACTGACACTGCCCTGCTCCAGTATGTCGATGATCTACTGATCACAGCCCGTTCTGAACGTGCTTGCGAGCGAGCATCACTTACAGTCTTGTATTTTCTAGCCGAGATGGGGCACAAGGTGTCCCCTTCGAAGCTTCAATTCTGTGTCCAGCAAGTGGTCTACTTAGGACACTTACTGTCCAAGAGGGGTAGGCAGTTGACACCCGACCGTATCCAGTTAATAGCGAGTCTTCCCCAGCCCAGAACCCAGAAGGAGGTACGTGCTTTTATCGGCCTTACTTCTTATTGTAGACAATGGATTCCCCAGTATGCATTTCTAGCCAAGCCACTGATACAGTTAACGACACAGGAGGCAGCCGTATCGACTGTCCTCCCTTGGACATCTGAACATACACTTAGTTTCAACGAGTTAAAGAAAGCCCTATGTCAAGCTCCAGTTCTAGCTACACCGAACTACAGTAAGCCTTTTACACTTTTCGTTACTGAACGTGAAGGTACAGCATTATCTGTTCTCACACAAGATCAAGCAGGACAATCCAAGCCCTGTGCTTACTTTTCTAGCACATTAGATCCAGTCGCCCAGGCGTTGCCTGCGTGCCTCAAGTCAGTTGCAGCCACAGCACTAGCTATCAGACAAAGTGATTCCATAGTTTTAGGACATTCCCTGACAGTACAAGTTCCACATTCCGTGGAAGTTCTTTTAAACCGAACACAAACTCAGCACTTGACAATTGCACGTTTAACAGGTTATGAATTGACACTGTTCCAGCCACACATAGAAATTAGACGCTGCAACGTCCTGAATCCTGCTACACTGTTACCATCAGTCAGTTTGAACCCTGACCCACATGACTGTGTGGAAGTAGTTAACATTACGACAAAGCCAAGACAAGACCTGACAGACATTCCGTTACCCGATCCTGACCTGACACTTTATGTGGATGGTTCATGTATGAGAACTAGTACAGGAGAACTAGTCGCCGCGTATGCAGTGACTACTGACACCGAAGTTATTGAAACACACCGTATTGATACCCTGTCCGCTCAAGCAGCAGAGCTAGTTGCTCTGACACAAGCCTGTATACACACCAAGAACCTGAAAGTTAATGTTTATACAGATTCACGTTACGCATTCGGAGTTGTACACGACTTCGGAGTGCTCTGGCAGGAGAGAGGTTTCATGACTTCTCATGGAACCAAGATTCAGCATGGTCTCCTTATTCAAGCTCTGTTAGATGCCATACACTTACCGACATCTATTGCTATCATGAAGTGCAAAGCACATACGAAAGTCACTGACATTATTTCCCAAGGTAATGATCTAGCAGACCGCACAGCCAAGCTTACAGCACAGACTCTAGACATTCCAGTTAATCAGACACATACTCCAGATCCGACTACATGCATGACAGTTAAGGACCCTGCACAAGATGTCATAGATATCCAGTTACATGCTACTCCCGAGGAAATCAAGAAATGGTCCGAACAAGGAGGGGTCCAGACAGATCAAGGATGGTTAACAAAGGGTAGAGCCACATGGTTTCTCCCCGACTCTATGGTTCAAGTCATTATCAATACCGCACATAGTCCAGCACATTTAGGAGAAAAAGCTATGTTAGACAGTATCCAGAACATTTGGTTCAACAAGCATTTACGAGCTGCAGCCAAGCAGAAAGTCCGTACCTGTATGATATGTTGTCAGTTTAATCCAGGTAAAAGTGTCCCGGTGGAACAAGGTGGTTTCCAGCCCCCTGACCACCCTTTTGAGGTCTTCCAGATGGATTATATTCAAATGGAGCGATGTCGAGGTTTCAAGTATGTCCTTGTAGTAGTATGCGCTTTGTCCAGGTGGACAGAAGCATATCCAGTCCCAGATTACACAGCCGCGACCACTGCCAAGCAGTTGGTTCGTGAATTCTTCCCTAGATATGGACTCCCTAGAGTCGTATATTCTGATAACGGTCAGCCATTCTCCTCAGAGTTAATGAAGCATGTTTCCCTGTTGTTAGGGTACCAGTGGAAGTTCCATTGTGTACGCCATCCTGAAGCAGCCGGTCTAGTCGAGAGACATAATCAGACCCTGAAAATCCGTATTGCAAAAGTTTGTAAAGAAAAAGGTGTGGACTGGCTAGTAGCTCTGCCAGTTGCTCTATTTTATATGCGCATGGTCGCACATTCCAGATCAGGTCTGTCCCCGTATGAGGTCGTATTCGGCCGCCCCCCTAACATGTGGGGTACTCCTAGACCCCGAAGTATTACCGATGTTTCATGTAATATGTTGACAGATTACCTAGCTTCCTTGATGTCTGCCCTCAACTCATGTCGTTCACAGGTTGCCGCCGCCTTTCCAGACAATACCGAGGTGGCACCGCATGAAATCGTTCCAGGTTCCCTTGTGATGGTCCGGAATTTTGACAGATCAAGTCCGCTGGAACCTCGTTGGAAGGAGCCACGTCAGGTCCTCTTGACCACCCGTACTGCCGTCAAGCTGGAAGGCAGGAAGGGGTGGGTCCACCTTTCTCATGTAAAACTTTTCAATGGATTGAAACCCGTTTCTAAAAACATTTCCAAGGAGTCCCAGGATTTTAAAGACTGCCAAGACATTGTTTTAAAGGACTGTCCCGCAAAAGACATTGTTACAACCCCTTCCCTGTTAGAGAAAACTCCGCAACAGGAGTATAAGCAAAAACTACGGTCTAGTAAGTCAGTCAGTTTGATTGTATAAGTCCTCCCCTAGGTGAAACGGTTAGATTGTTTCTGACATGTATAAAATAGACCCCCATAGTGAGAGAGTTAGTAACAACTCAAATCAATGTATCGTTTTTCTGAGTTTCGTATTATTCATCAGCCTAATGATTTCCTGCACCAGTTATGCCTTTTTCCTATATTTTCCAGTTTCTCATGTAAATAAGTCTGCTAATGCTACAGTAGAGCACACGTTTAGTGATCTACCTCCTCACGAATATTCTTACCGCCTCGCTATGCGTAATAATTCATTTATCCGTATGTTACATTATTCACACCAGACCAGCAATGCCACTAATTGTTGGGTGTGTGGTCGACTCCCCCCTTTCCAGACACCGAAGGGAGTTCTGCCACTCTTTCCTTATCCATTCACACATAATGGTTCGTGTGGAGCATGGTCCACGTTAACGTCATCCGCAACAGATATGTCTTTTCTTAACAGTACATGTTTCCCAGACAAGCAAGGTTTCCCCCACAGAACAGGTTTAGATCTAGAAAATGAAGTGTATAATTTAGGTAATTATTCGTCGAATTTCATGGTCCTGAATGTTCAGTCTGATACTACTCCAGACTCACCTGCTATTTCAGTACTACCAGTCAAAGGCGAATTATGTGTCCGTAATTATGGTTCTGTACACGTAGGCCATAGTGAATGTACTACTGTTATTCAGTATAGTGACAGTGGGAAATCTATTTTTAAAGCCTCACGTCATTCTTATTTTGTTTGTGGTCAAACTGCATATGTTCATCTGCCCCTCGATTGGGAGGGAACCTGTTACATTGCCTTCCTACTGCCACCTGTTTTTCTAGCCCCACCTGACTACCATAGGAATTCCTTCCTAGTACATACTAGACACAAGAGAAATCTCCCGATTGTCGATTATACTGAAACTGCCGCAGAGCAATTCATTGATATAGATAAAGGTGTTTTCCCTTATTTAGGTACAGTTGTAAATAGTAAGCTAATTCGTAGGTTAACAAGAACCCTTGAAGCAGTAGTAGATGAGACTGCCTCCGCTCTAGGTAACTTAACCGAAGAGCAATCCTTTATGAGAATTGTCGTTTTACAGAATCGTCTCGTCCTTGACGTCATACTGGCCGATAGGGGCGGGGCCTGTAGAGTCCTCGGATCTAGTTGTTGCATTTTCATTCCAAATAACGCGCCGTCTGTTTATTCAGCTATAACCAGACTCCATAAAATTGCCCATCTGTTACATCAAGATCCAGGCACCTGGACATGGTCCGGTTGGTTCTGGAATATAATTTCCGCATGGGGATGGAAGGTGCTGTCCTTTCTAAGTATTGCAGTAGCGATCATATTTAGCTGCTGCCTCTGTATACAATGTGGCCCTGCGATTTGCAGCATGTGTGCTACCTCTTGTATTCCTAGTCCCAAGCCCCGTTCTAAGTCCCGTTCCAAGATAATTCGAGACGAACAAATGGTACTGTATGAAATGATAGATGGTATCATGAAAATTGATGTTTCCTGATGGAAACGTAGTGACAAGGAGGGAATGTGGAAAAGTAAATTTTGCCATGTTCTGTGTCCCTACGCCTCATCCATCATATGTTATGTGTGCATGACCAATATGCATATGTTATTCCCCATGTCCGATTAATGACGCAATTACAGTTGTGTCCACCTTTAGTATGCTAGTTTCCAGTCCTCGTGAATACTACGAATATCAGGCCTATGTAAAGTTACGTTGCCACGTTTCTCAGTGTGCACGTTATTCCATTATAAAGTCCCCGTTTCCAGGCCTCAAAAGGGCCCGGACCACAGATTCAGCCCCTGTCTCCTGAAGTCTCGCTGAGGAGCGATACAGCCCCCACCTGTATCCTCGACCCTTCACTTACTTCCTGCCTCGCAGTGCCCGGTGCAGCCTGGCTCTGCCTCTGAGTCTGCCAAAAGTATGTTATAGTTCCAGTTATCAGTTCAGTCCTCCTTCTCTGCATTCCTAAGCTACTGAACTGCATCAATAGTTTCCGTCATTGTCTAGCCTATGCGGCTCCACGTTAGAGAAATACTGTATTTAATGGTCATTTAGTATTCTTCATCACACACTACATGTAGAATAATGCATGGTCCAGTCTTAGAATCAAGTTAGCCTTTCCCCTCATGACTTCTAGTTTATATCAACATGTTCCCTAAACATCAGATACTAGATAGGGTTTAGGTACAAGTCGCTCCGACCCTCCAGACTTTAGTCTCTGCTCCTAGCACAGAGTTCATAGCCCCCAGCTTCTCCTAGTAATACGTCATTGCCAGTTTGCGTGCACCACCAGGTTAGAGGTCCCGGCTCCTTAGGTAGCCCCCTCCTATGTTTCCGCCCCATTCATGACATATTCTGTTACGCTTGCACCACATGTCTATGTATACGCCCAGTTACACCTACTTTTACTGTTATCTTTCGCGACTGCTACGCGTCACGCCTTCTGCTCCACCCACTGCTACGCCTACTGTAATGTAATGCTATGTGTTTGCGCTATGTATATAAGTTCATGTATTGTTATTAAAAGTTAGCGCGCTCATCCCCGACCCAGCCCCAGCAGCTGCTGGGCCTCTTTTCCCCTGCTGGGTCATCCTATGCAGGTTGTCCTGATCCTGTCCTTATGCTGTAATAAACCTGAAGAAACTCCTACTACCTCGAATCTTGACTCTTATTTATTGAGCTATCTGTTATGCTATATGCCTAGTCAAAAATAGGGTATTATTTATTTATTTACCACAAACAAAACTGCACATCAATCATCACAAACGTTTTCTACCTCTGCCACAGTGCTGTGCTCTATTTATTTCTTCTAAACGTAAAGCAGGAGTTTTCACTTCATACTGCCTCCTAACTAAAGTTTGCATTGTTGAGTGGTGTACAGCTAACATCCTAAAATGATGAAAGGTGCATTGGTATACTTTATTTGATAAACAAGCTAGTGAGTGTCCCTGCAAATGTGTATGCTTTCTCAGCTTGCAAAGATCCAAACTTATTTTGTGTTATAAACTTTGGCTTGGAAGTATATGTAAGAATGTTCTTAATATATCAATGGATTGCTGTCCAATACTACAAACACTACTACAGTTCCATTGGTATGCAGGGGCCAAACTACACCTCCATTGTACCTCTTCTGCACTAACGTCTTCTACATTTCTAGGTACCATCACCTCTTTTCCATTCATCAATAGCATGAACTAATCTGTTATCTTGGAGATCATTTTCTTTATACTAGAAGTATGCATCCATTCTCCACTAAAAACTGTACAAAAGTGACTTCTATTCACTAAACTTTCATTCTGAAGTTGTATCTTCATACACAACACTATTTTGTCAAGAGTCTTCATTCTATTTATACTCAAAATGAAAAGCCTCCTCTTCAAAGCAAAGGCCTTACTGACAATTCTTTCAACTCGTTTTTTCTGTTTGTCCTCTTACCAGTAACACTTTTTTCTTTCACCACTTTTTCTGCATTTTTTCCCTTTCGTAACTTATTTCTTCAAACATACTGTATTTGGTTCTGTTGCCTTTTTGTCCGAGATTGTAAAGGCATTTTATAGGCATTGTCACTGTGTGTAAAAATATAGATATTGTTCTGTATAATAAAAAAACCAAGTATAATAGTTTTGGTGTTATGTTGCAGTTTTAAATCTACAGACTGAACCTAGATATAGTACTACATGCACTTACGTCAATATAACTAGGCAAAACACCAAACTTTATTTATAAGTTACCTTTTAACAGTTTAGCACCCTCTTGTACAAAACAGCTACATCATATATCAATTCTCACTTATACGTGGTGAAACAACAGTTTATCTTTACTGTTGTAAATTTTAAAATGAACATAAAGGCCAGAAGGCATATTTACAAACCCCATTCTCTTTCTGGAGCAACACTGTTTTTGACACACCAGCACCGTAATGTGGTGCTTTATATTTACAAAGGCCCATGAATCCACTATGTATAGATTTTCGTGGCCTTACAAATACAAGTGCTTTTCAGGCAGCACTTTGAGTGAAAGAAGCATGTCATGGGTGTTGCTGTGGGTGGTCCTCCCCAGTGGAGGTGTAGGGAGACGCAACAAGCAGAAATACTTTTCATTCTCCTCATTCTTTCCTGTTTTTATGCGTGCTGCATTCTACAGCATGTATACAAAGTGGAAAATACCTCTTATGATTATTTCCTTGATTTGATACCTTATTGTCCCAGCATCTGCTGCTGCAGATCCCCTCCCACCAGCTGTCTCCTTTGTCTCAGCCTGGGCTACTTTACACCTCATTAGAGCAGCTTGGCTCGGCCTGTCATAGGCTATCCAATCAGAAGAGGCTGCTACAGGGCTGATTTTAGGTACATTTAGGAAACAGTTCTAAAAGTACTTTCCTGCAATAGTTATAATAAACTCAACCTTGGAAAGTTGCTGGATTTATTGTAACTATTATTTTCATACTTTGAATTATAATTTTAGCACACTCTTGTTAAAAAATACATCTTCATAAATGTTTAATAAAGCCTTCTCATGGAGCTAAAGTACTACAATGGGGGAAATTGAATTGGCAGTTTTTTGCTCAGTAGGGCATATAAAAGATATTTTATAATGTCATTGCTTATTACTACAGTGACCTATGGTAGACTTTAGGGGTGACTTATATGTACAAATAAGGTAGTGTAAGACTATGTCAGTATTTTAATTCCAAAGTCGAATTTAGACATAGTTTTATTTTAAAAGCAGCCTGCAAAGCAAGGTTACCTTTAAAATGACAGCAGGCACCACAGCAGTGAACACTTGAGTGCAATAAATCTTCTGGGCCTCTACACCTACATTCCGTACAGTAAACTAGGGACGCGCAGGTAGATGGTCACTACCAATTGTATTTACCCTTAATTACCATGGGCCTGCTTAGATAACCACAGGGCACAATTAGAGTCAGTAACCAACAGTATCAGTCAATAAAGAGGGGTGATCAGGGCAAAACCAATTACTTTCTCACAGTATGTCATTGTTCCCTCTGCTCAGGAGTAGAGTAACTATTTTGGCCCATCAGCTGAGACAAAGGCCTGGAATCTGATTATGAGCTGAGCCAGTGAAATATGACAATTATTGACATCCCATAAAAGCTATATGTAAGTTATTAGAACGTGCAAAATTAAACGTGCTGTGCATTTTTCACCAAAGTTTGACATGTTGCTGGAATGTGTAGGCCTAATGAGAGTAAAACTGCACTCTAAGGCAATTTTCCCCTATGTAAAATACAGTAAAAACACTACAGATTTTCCAATAAAGCCTACTGACCTATCAATGAATGCCCATTAATATTATAAACCATATACCAGATCACTGATCCTAGCAGAGTGCCTTCTGTGCCAGGCTACCTGTGAGTAATTACTGGTCTGCATAGTTTCAAATGCACAGCCCGTAAATGTAAACACATGCGTGTACACATGTTCATTTGTGACCAGTCCATTGGTCCATACCCTGGCTGATCCGCCGATGCCTTATCTTAAAAGTAGGAAAATGGTGTAGGCCGGACTTGAGTTATACATGCTACAGAGTGTGGTAGGTTTTGCTGCTCATAATGATTTTTAGCATTAGGAGTTCTTCCTGTGCTGTAAAACAAGCATGAACGCACCACATGCAGCGCAAGAGGGGGCTGCTTCTTTCTGCTGCTCGAGTAGATGTTCTCCTTGAGCGGCAGCATCCTGAACGAGAGCGCCAGGTTTCTCAATGCAAGTGGTGGCGACTTGCAGTGACCACCCACATTGAAAGATCTCACCTGGAGGTGGTCTTGCATATGATTTTTCTGTCTCGGCATTACCAATTATTCGTTGGTGAGCCACATGAGAGGGAAAACTCTGCTTTGCATCACTTTGCAGATTTTTCTTATTGTTTTTTAACAAATTTTATTCAGAACTAGTACAGACAAGAGTCAAAAATACATTAATATCGCACATTGAATCATAAAGAAAAAAACAAAAAAAAACAGAAAACATAATCATATATGATATATTCTCACATTATTTGGAGGGGTAAGGAGATAGACAACGTTTGCAGATTTTTCAGAGCACCAAGTGGGCAAAACTTCACAAACTCTGTTGGGAGAGCAGAATTTGTTGCACCCCCCTGCAATGGTGGTAATTACTGAGAAATTATAATAAGAGAGACTCAGGTAGTGAGACTCAACCACAGTAAATGTCTAAAAAATGGGTGATCAAAAGCCAAAAATCCAGATGGACTAACATGGTGGAAACCATTTGCAACAGTCTCCAATAGGTTGAATATACAAATATCCAAATACTTACTGAAGAATTGTTGTTTTGTTGTTATTGTTGAATTTTGACCGTGTTGTCATCCAGGATGTTTCCCAGTTATTCTATGTATATGCTAAAGAGTGATGGTGACAGTTTTGATCATTGAGACATTCAGTGATGTTTGGGCAAGGACCCCAATCTAAAGGCTAATATGTGAACAACTGTTTGTCGTCAGTCCATGAGGACAAGATTTATCAAGCCCTTGTGTTGCCCTTGCATTGCCCTTGCATAACGCAAGGTGACAGAAGGACAAACCAATCCTTAAGTGAGATTTACCAAGCCATGCAAAGCCACATTGTGTGGTCCTGCCTTGTAAATCTGGAGTATTGCAAGACCGTGCAAGTAGCTGCTTTATGTTAATCTGCCCCAGAAAGGTGTTACATGGCTGGAGAGATAGTGTTCCCGCAAATCTACCCATGCTCTTCATATAAGCACCTTATGACCACACACCTACACACCTTACTTAATCACCTGGATATCCTCTCAGGTAATTAGTGTGCTATGCAAAAAAGATAACATGGCGCAAGGGTGCCTGAATTTGCGTTAGGCAGCACATAGTGTGCCAGTGCAGAGAGAAAGGAGGAATGCACCCTATCTTTGTAAATATGGTAGTTCCTGCCGTCTCCATTTGACACAGCGGAGCAAGTTGGCTTGCTGCGTTGCGCCAAATACTGATAATTCTGACCCTGAAAGTTTTACTGTAAGAGTGGAATTTGTGTACAGGACACTGGGCCATGTAATCAGAAGTTACTCCCTACAACAGTCGGCCAAAGCTAAGCACGGGTTACAAGTGGTACTGCTCTTGTCGTTAAGTTCCTTTTGTCCATTGGTGTTCTATAGTACATTCATTTATGATTTCCTGCTGGTAAGAAAATATAATAAAACACTATGTGTAAACAAACTGTTAAAGTGCAACTGTTAATTTAGCTGGTTGAAGTTTCTTAAATTCACTCACGTGCTATAGGCATCTACTGAGAGAATTAGAAATTCTACGAATGCGTCAATCATCAGTAACTTTGATTCCCAAAGCAAAAGCAAACTAAAAACCAAGAACCCGACAAAGCATTGTTTGAGCTCTTTTGAAATCACACGTTCAAAGTGGCCTTTGTGGATAGCGTTTGTTCTATAAAGGAAAGCTGTCTAAGTAGGAGCTAACAAAGAGTGCACTTTGCAGCTATGTGCTGGAGCGTGCACTAGGTAAAATGATGTAAAAGATTGGGCTTTCAGGTAAAATGATTTCACTTTTACCAATATTACACTGAAGGCACCTCTTCGAAAATGCTTCTTATAATAGCATATTGAAAATACTGGTATATTTTTTGAAAGCTTTGATTGCAGATCGATTCGAAGGACCCAAAGAAGACTGAATTGGGACAGGAAAAAAACACTTCAGTGCAGTTAGGTACACATCGAGGCTCTTCAACAACACATTCGAAGTGGGGAAACATGAAAATAAGTGCCCACGTCCATCTCTGGGTTCTTGTTGAACTGTTCCTTTTAGTACTTTAAGTATGGTGCGGTTTGCAATTGTACACCTTTGTTGTTTGCACCTATTCTTTGAGTTTCACATGCCCTTATGTGAAGTTTTAAAAGTTGAAAGCAATATGACAATACCGCCTGCACGATTCAAGTATTTCATATATGTGATAAAGCATGATGTATTTTATCTACATACTCTAGCCCTCCTGGGATGATGATATGTTACATGCTACATTCTACATTGATTAACAGGGCATTGCCATCTGTAAAAAGGTTTATTTCAGTTCATGTCTACATCTTACTTTTCTTTTAATCTGCATGGCTGCTTTGCTCACGAAGCTACGTTTCCTCTCAATATTTACCAATATTGAGTAAAAAACAGCACCTATGATCGAAATCACATATTTGTCTTTGTCAAATACCACACATCCACAACATTGTCGCATTTACGTTTTTCCTAATATTTAGGTGATTTTCTGGTAAGATGTGCTCGGTATTTTTGGTGTCTTAGCTAAATGCAAACAAGCATTGGCATAGCCGATAGGTCTCGCCTTTGGGACCTTATAAGTGTTTAGCCATGCAATGGTTTATATTGTTGCACCAACGATATTGTGCTGCATAACTAAATACTTATAAGGTCCCACTAGCGAGACCTATTGGCTATGCCAATGCTTGTTTTGTTAGGCACTAGAGAGATTTGCCCAGAATCAGAGGATGTTCAGTGTCATTTCCGAGACTCAAACCCAGTTCCCCAGAACCGAGATCGATCGCCCTACCGTTAGGCCAACTCCTCTCCCCAATTACACTGCTGACAGTGCAGATTGCATCTTCTCTTGCACTGGTGACAGTTCACACTGCTGATACTGGAGATTTTGCCTCCAGGTGCACCGGTGATAGGGCATATTTTGCTTCTCCATGCACTGGTAAGAGGGCAGATTTTGCCTCCACATGCACTGGTGATGCTACGGACTGCTTCTCCACATACACTGACAAGAGGTAACCGCATTGTGGAGGTGGCACGTGCCTTCGGTGTTATATGTTGTGTCCAGCACTTCACCCTGAGGTTATTCACTGCAAAACGATTCTTCTGCATGGCATGTCTAGCGTTTCACCATGACCCATCAATTCCAGTGTGTGTGTGAGTGTGTACATAGCGCTGTGTGAACAGAGGACTACAAAAGTGTGAAGGGCAGCTGGTATCAGTCCGCCGGTTGCCACAAGCAAGTCACCCATAGACTAGGACAAACTTCTTCCCCAAAGTGGCACTAGAGACAGAAGTGCACATTCTCCAGAGCGCTAAAAGGCGGAGTGCAGACCACCCTCCCCGAAGGCAGCTGGGCGCAGGGCCAGAGCTGGCTAATACATCAGCACCAGACAGCCTTGTGCCAAGGACAGGCGAACAGCGATTTGTTTCGGTGACACCATGGCTCCCCCTGTCAAAACGTGTCCAGCGTGGGCCCAGCAGGCAGAGGTCCTTGACAGATAATCAGGAAAGGCAGTGACTGATTTACTGTCTTCTAGATGCTGTGTTTACATTCATCTTGTGTGTCTGTCTAGTGAATTATGCTGAATCTTTCCCCCTCCTCCCACATTGTAAAGCTCTACTGTAGGCTGACGAGTATTCGAAGAGACAGCTGGAGACCTGAGGCTGGCCAAGCGCCCAGTGCCTTGTGAGGCGCTCTGTCAAGAGGCCAGCAGAGATGCAATCTCTGCCTTCACACCCAGTCAGTCTTGGCATCTTCATGGTGGTGGCGAGCACCAAGGAAGTGGTGGTGAGCCGATGGAATGGAGCTTTGCCCCTGATAGTGAGGGCAGCTACAGCCTCTTCCTGCCTGTCTCTGAGGATCCATTCATTTTTGAGACCCTGGCAAATGAGATGGTACAGTGCCTACGAGGCATATGAGATGGTACAGCGCCTACAAGGCATATGAGATGGTATAGGGCCTACATCCGGACCTGGGGAGCCAGCTGAGTGAGCCTTGACATATGAGATGGTATAGCGCCTACCAGGCATATCATATGGTATAGTGCCTACCAGCCATATTCAATGGTATAGTGGACTCAGGATCTCAGCCAAGCTTCAATACTTCACCAAGCTGAGTGAGCCTTGGCATATGAGAGAGGGTATAGTGCCTACAAGGCACATGAGACGGTAAAGTGCCTACATCAGGACCTGTTGAACCAGGAGACTTGGGTTATCATAACTTTCAGCCCCGTTTCAAGGCTTCACCAGCCTTAGTGAGCATGGACATACGAGAGGGTATAGCTCTTACAAGGCATATCAGAAGGTATAGTGCCTACAAGGCATATGAGATGGTACAGTCCCTAAAAAGTATATGAGAGGGTATATTGCCTACATCCGGACCTGGGGAAACAGGAGACTCAGGATCTCAGCCCCTCTTCAAGAATTTACCAAGCTGAGTGAGCCTGGACATAAAAGATGGAACAGAGCCTATAACGCGTATGAGATGGTACAGTGCCTACAAGCCATATTAGATGGTATAGTGCTTAAATCCGGACCTGGGGATCCTAGAGACTCGGGATCTCAGCCCGCTTCAAGACTTCACTAACCTTAGTGAGTGTGGGCATATGAGAGAGTATATTGCCTACATCCAGACCTGTGGACCCAAGAGACAGGGGTTTTCAGCCCTGCTTCAAGACTTCACCAGCCTTAGTGAGCATGTGCATGTGAGAGGGTATAGTGCCTACAAGGCTTATGAGATTGTATAATACCTACATCCAGACCTGTGGACCCAGGAGATGAGGGTTCTCAGCCCTGCTTCAAGACTTCACCAAACTGAGTGACACTGGGCATATCACCCTATTTCCCATGCCTCAGGTTCCTCACCTGCCATAATCGTGAGTGCTCGTAAATGACCTAGCCACAGTGTAACGGGTCAGACCAAAATTGCACACTTAGGATTTCTGCTGAAATTTCGAAGGAACACTAACATCAAAGGCTACTGATCCCCCAGGGGCCATTTGGTACGTGCAGTCCCCTATCGGAGACTACATGCCCCCTGTTGTCTGGGTTTGGTGTTTATTCCCCACTTCTCATAGGACAGCTCAGTGGGATATCTGACTGCTGTAGTTTCTGTTCAAACCTCAGAGATGCCTATCTGTATACTCAGGACGCTACCCCAGACTTACAGCAAATATAGGGTGAAAAAGGAAACAGTTATGATTTTCTAATGCTGGGGGAGCATAATACGTACAAATCAAAGCAATCTGAATGGAAGAGCTTTACAAAACAAAGTATGTGTTACCATAGTTTTTGTTATTATTCTAATTAACCTTTAAGGGACAATCTTTTTGCATAATTCTGCCATATCCTTCCAACCCACCGTTGGAAATGAACAGGGAATTTAAGTAATCATATATGCCTCAAAGTATGTTTCTCACATGAATTAATTGTATCAGCTCATTTGGTTGAAAAGCAGCATCAGCCTTCCAGAATTCGAGCCTGTGTCTTACAGGATGTACAGGAGTAAACCATGTAGCACATGCAGCACACCCTAAGCTAACATACCTGCACATGTATATTGTGAGATCTACATTCTTAGCAAAGAAAAACAAGCGTGCGCGCGACTCGTGTTAAAAGTGGGAGGGTTGAGGGGAGTGCGGCCGAGAGCATACAAAGCATTTCCCTTACGGGACCGAGCCAGGAACACCATGTGTTTGCAAGTTGTTTGCAAAGATATGGTATCAAAGCTCGCTCCCGCAAGGGAATTGCCAAACGTGCACGCGTTGCCATTGAAAGCAATGCAACATGTGCACGTTTTTGGGACACAAACTGTGTCCATGGCTAAAGATCTTTTTCCTATGCAGCGCATGCGCGCTGCGTAGGCGAGATATAAAAAGTCACATCACTTGGTAACAAGAACAGTGCACTAGAGGAAACCTTAAATTGACTTTCTGAATACATGCCGTTTTTCAAACTTCCTTAATAAAAATAGATATAGGGCCTCGTTAAGAGTTTGTAAGGCCCAGTAGCGTAGATAGACCTTAGACCACCCTTGACGGTCCCTGCTTTTGTGGCCCGCAGCGGCAACATGTAAGTGGGGTTCTGGTGATTCCCGCGTTTGCAACCATGCAATGACTGCCGGTAAGGGCGGGGGGGGGGAGACCGCCACCCCCAAAACCTGTGCCATCCAGGATGGACCCCCGCCCTCCCCCTTGCTGCGCCACTGGTCGGACCTGATACTCTGCCACATATGTGGCTTATATCCTGCCTCTGGGATTACAGCCCATGGCAAGAGCTACTAATTACATTTTGATGTAGTTAGTAGTCCTCCTTACTCTAAATGAGGTCCTTAGTCAGCAGAAGTGTCACTTAATATTGTGACTGTGGTAGCACACTAGATCCAGAGCTAACACTAGTGATGTTGTGTGAGGACATCAGTTTACTCTCCACAATTTCCCTTTTTTTTCTTGGTTTTAAACTTGAAATGTTTGATCTGTGCCTTGAGACCAATCCTGGAGTCCCTGTAAAAAAGTATTTTTTAGTTGCATATTGCCTACTCTGCTGTACTGGGACCGCAAGTAATTTGTTAGGGAACTGCCACTGAGACCTGTGCAATTAGTCGTATCTCTCTTTACAAGTCCTCAGCTGTCAGTCTAAGACAGGGCATCCTGCAGAGATAACTGCTGAGAACATTGTAAAATGGAATATGACATAACCTGAGTTTGTCATGAAGCTGCAGTGAAACTGCTACAGCATTTTCTGCACAATCATGCCTTTGTTGATTAAAACCGGTACTTGACGAATCATTTGAATCTCTATTGCGGTGAATGTAAGAAACAAAAACACAAGATCCTAAATGTGATTTGGCCTTTGGACATATGGAATATTTTCTGCTCATTCGCACTACAGTGTCTGACTGGAATTAGTTATTTACCTAAAGCCATTTTGCGTCTTCTTCGCACCAGTCTAGAGAAAGAGAGCTTGTGCACACACCTCCTTGAGACATCTGTGCAGCAATCTTTAACGGGCCTCCACAATCATCATGAATAATGGATCAAAGAGTCTTGACGTGTTGTGGTAGGTGCTGTTGGTGAGAAGAAAGGCAACCGGTGTTTCTTGAGGCAAACCTGTTCCTTGTAGTATCCTCCTCCTTTCCATAGTTCATTCCACACTGTCCTTCATCAGCATGTTACCACCTGCAGTGCACCTTCTTCTGCTAAACAAAATTCGGATTCTTCCAGCTCTATCGATTCAATCTAAGACCCATCTTCATTCCAGTACTACTTTACCGATTGCACAATGTAGAGGACTGGAAGGAAGAAGCACAAGTTGGGTGGAAGGATGAGCTGATCAGCCTTCCTTGCCTGCCAGACCACATAACTAACTAAAAATGAGCTACGAGTAATAATAAGTGCACCAAGGCACCTTGACTCAGAACCTACAAAAAGGATCAGCAAATATTACATTAACTGTGGCTGAAGTTAGTGAAAAGCTAGGTTTGCAGTTGACCAACACATTTTCCCTAGTCTCCACAAAGGTACATATTGAGAGTAAATCAATGCCACCAAAGTTTCCAATACTGCATCCAATATGGGTGCACTGATGTTAACATGTGACGAATCTCCTCAGGTATTTATTTATTTATTTTATTGTTTTATAGAGCTCAAACTTGATCCGTTAGGGTATCACAGCTCTTTACAGGGAATCATAGCAGTGTACAATAGGCAAGGAATCACATTAAGGGTAGAGAACACGTGTGTACAGTTTACATTTAAGTTACTCAAGATAAGGCACCAGGTTTCTCCATGAGGTAGCTAGGTACTCCGAACGGAGGCGCTGGTCAGTAGTTGGTCAGGGTCTCTGTGTTGGTAGGAGGCTGCATTTAGAAGAGGATTTTACCCTTAAGGAAGGTTTTGGCCTCCTTTTTGAATCGTGCCAGAGAAGGGATTCTTCTGATTGCGGGTGGGAGAGAGTTCCATATTCTTGGAGCGGCTCCAGAGAAAGCCTGATTGAAAGTTTTTTTTTCCTGAAACCGTGCAGTTTGGAGTAGGAGTCTCTGGCAGACCGGGAGTTTCTGATTCTGCTGGATACCACATGTGTCTGTGTGAGATAAGCGGGGGAGTTTGAGTATGAAGCCTTGTGTGTGATGCAAGCCAGTTTGAGTTGTATTCTGGCCGCAAGGGGAAGCCAGTTCAAAGCTTTCAGGTGTGGAGAGATATGGTCAAATTTTTTTGAGCGTGTGAGAAGTCTGGCGGCAGCGTTAAGGCAGGCTTTTAAGGGTGCCAGGGAGATCTTGGGTAGAACAGCCGTACTCCAGTTTGGAGATTACTAGCGCTCGGACTGCACTTTTTAGGTCGACAGTGTCGAGGAAGGGTTTCATTTTCCTAAGGTAGCTCAGGTGGAATCTGGCCATCGAGTTGAGGGTTATTCTCAGAGATTTTGCTGAGTCCACGACGGTCGGTGGACAATCTAAGGCTGTGATAGCCTTGATCCATATAAGCATCTTGGGACTGGTTTTTGGAGGGGAAATTCTGTTTTCTTAGCGTTGAGTTTAAGTTGATTGGAGGTGAGACAATGGACGGTTGATTTCAGGGCCTCATTCAGGGAGAGAATCTCCTCGAGAGGAGAGGATTTGATGTAGAACTAAGTGTAGTCAGCATACATATGGTAGGAGATATTTGCTGTGTGTAGGACTTCGGCAAGTGGTTCAAGGTAAAGGTTAAAGAGGGTAGGGGACAGGGTTGATCCTTGAGGGACTCTGACCTTGACCGGAGAGGGAGCAGATAGGTTGCCTTTGATTAGGAATCACTCCGGTTGGTTTCAGAGAAAGGATCTAAACCATTTTAGAACAGAGCCATCCAAACCCATCCTGAGTTTGAGGTGTTTCGAGTAGTTTTTCATGGTTGACCGTGTCAAAGGCCGAGGATAGATCTAGGAGGATTAAAAGGCACGTTTTCCCTTGGTCCAGGGCTTGAAGGGCATTGTCAACGATGTGGAGCATCGTCGTTTCAGTACTGTGTCCAGGTCGGAATCCAGATTGGAAGTCCTCAAGAAGGTGGAAGTAGTTGATGTGCTGACTAAGTTGCTGTTGTGCACACTACTCCAACACTTTAGCTAGGAGGTGGATGTTGGAGATAGGTCTGAAATTGTCGGGGGTAGGCTGGATCCAGCGATGGCTTTTTTAAAATGGAGAGGACTTGGCTGGAGCTGGAGCGAGGCGTTAATTATTGCAGTCCAGCTAGGAATAATGGATTGGACGACGGCCGGTAGACAGTTGGAGGGGAACGGGTCATTGAAATAATTATTCGGGTTTAGGGACAATAGGATTTTAGAGACGTAGTCTTCGTCATAGACGTTGAAGTCAGTCCAGAGTGCTTCATTCTTAGGTGATGTCTGTGGGGGCATCGTAGGAGGAGGGGGCAGGTCAGGAAGGGATAGAGAGTATGTGGCGGCACTACATAAATTTCCTAAGGCTGTGACTTTGTCTGCAAAAAAGTAGGAGAATTCCTCAGATGATATTAAAGACTTGGGGGTTTCTTTAGAAGTTTTGACCAGTTTATTGGATTGGAGATTGAAGAGATTGTGAGGTCTGTTCTTGGCGTTCTCAAGTTCAGTACACTGAAAGGAACCGCCGTGGCAGCAGCTCCTTTCAATGTATAGAGTTATCGACTGGGCTGGTGAGCATCTTTAAACTTGACCTACATAGTACCCTAAGGGCCGTGGATGTAATGCCATCGGCCATCCAAACATTTCATCTGCCAAATGTTAAATCCTTCCAAACCTTTACCACTACCCACCCCTAAGTCCTAAATAACCCTTACCACTCTTTGCCTCTCTCGCCTTAAACAAAAAAGAAAGTTTACCTCTACACACCCTAAATAATTGCTTACTTCCTTTTACATCTGCCCACCCCAAAACTTTAAAAAACCCTTTCCTTCCTTTATCTCTACCATTCTCTGAACCCTAGAAAACTTTTACTTCCCCTTACCTCTAAAAGCCCCAAACTCTAACAAATTATTACCTTCATGTATCTCTACCCACCCCTGAACCTAAAAAACCCACAACTCCCTTTACCTTCACCCATCCCTGATTTATAGAAAAATACTATTCTCACTCTTTATCTCTACTCACCCATAAACCTTACGTTATTACTAGATATTTACCTAATTTGTTGCAAATGCCTGCTTAGTAAATATATGCATTAAAAACAAACATGTTGTTATACTATATAGGATGATTCCCCTTCTGAACAATGAGATGCTTTGAAAGCTCTGAGAATGGTATGGATCTCAATAATTTGTCATGAAGATAAAAATAAAAATAAACACAGCAGAGGTTTCCTATTTTTCCCCATGGAGAGGACAAATATGCATCAAACTGGTTATGTCAAGGAGGAGCTTGGCGGGCATCCGTGATGGCCGCGTGAGCACAGCGCTCTCCGGACCCCCGCCACTCCCGGCGTGATATCCTGAACATATCCTGATTCTTCACGAGGATTTATGTAGAGGACGCTGGGCTGATCTTCCTGGGATTTTTGGAATTTGATTTGGACCCGGGGCGCCGAAGATACGGCGATTCGAACTTTCGGGGTCCGCCCTTGAGGTGCGCCCGGAACTGGGTGAGGCTCTCTGGCCGTCTCGGAGTTGAACAACAGTGGCAGGGGGATTGGACTTGTGGGTCCCCCTCTTAAGTTTCGGTTTCGATTCTGCCTTAGACTGAGACATCTGGCAGGGGAGTCTGGCCTGGGTTGGGTCCGGCGCACGGGACGGCTGTCGGGCCTTTGGCTGGCTTATTATCCTTTCAGGCTGGTCCTCTCCTAGTGGTACCCTTGCAGCGGCCTTTTGGTCCCGACGCCCTACTTTCCTGTGGCCATTTCCATCGGGTCGAGTGAGTCTCCTGGTGACGCGAGTCCCGACATGGCGGGCAGAGGGGACCGAGAGACACGAAAGACCAAGACGCCCCTGCGTGGGGGCCCGGTCCAGTCTAACGTTATGGACCGTTACACCCATGCGAAGGGGTCCCCCGGAGCCGCCCTGCCTGGCCCCAGTGCGGTTGACCACATTGTGGATGCGTCAACGGAACCGTCCTTGCAGGACATCATGGGCGCCATTTCTGGCATGAAGGAAACGATAGGTCAGCAATATGAAGCTTTGGCCCACAAAATCGACACCGTGGCCATTGATGTGAACTTGATTCGGGCCGACCTATCTAAAACCAATGAGAAGGTGAAGTCATTGGATATCAAGTCATCCAGCCTCACGGCAGACGTCTCGGAGATACAGACGGAGATTGGCAATCTCCGTAGGGTGAACGATTTCATGACCCGGCGCTTGGAGGACTTTGAGAACAGGGCACGTCGCTGTAATGTGCGTGTGGTTGGCGTTCCGGAGAATCCAGAACCGCACTCTGTTGATCTCCTGGTCGAGGACCTGATCCAGAACTACCTCTCTCGTCTGGGCTGAGTAAATTCTTCGCAGTGGAGCGTGCCCATCGTGTTCCGGGAGGCCAGGGTAAGCCTGGCGCCCCGCCGAGGCCTATTGTTGCGAAACTCTTCCACTATAGGGATCGGGACGCTATCCTGCAGGCATCACGTGTGAAGGGCCCGGTGGCCTTTGAGAATGCCACGGTGAACTTTTATCCGGACTTTTCTCAACAGGTGCAGAAACAGCGTATGGGCTTCCGTGGAGTCAAGAAGCGTCTCCGGGACATGGGATTGCGCTACGCTATGCTTTTTCCGACCAGGCTGCGAGTTGAGTACAATGACCGAACCTTTTTCTTTGATCGGCCTGATTCAGTGAATGACTGGCTGGACTCTCTGCCGGACCGACCTCCTGCGGCTGAGTCCGCCGCCCACCCGGGTGGTGCTGAGGGTGGTGTAGAGAGCTGAACTATTTGTCTTTGCCCGGGTCCTCGTGTAAAGTAACTTCTTCTGGGATTCTATGCCTAAGTGCCTCTACTGTCTGTGTGTTTTCCTTGTTATTTGTCTTGTTGGGGTGGCGGGTGGGCCAGAGCCTTTCCTCCTCCGGGGTCTTTTTGTAGAATGGGGGTTCTTGGGCGACAGGCACACTGCATGATGGGGTGGCTTTTTAGCTTCTTGCAGGGGTGCAGGGTGGGGGGTGTTTCCTTGATTGTTGGGGGGTGGGTGGGTGGGAAGTTTGATGTTTGTGTGTTGTGTTCTCAAGGCGATTCTATCTTGCTAATTATGTTTTTGATGTCATGCTCATTGGAGGGGGGTTGCGGCGTTGCTGTGTGGGATGGGGGGTAGCGGGTTGAGGTTTATTTCGTGGAATGTTAATGGTCTGGGGGATCGTATTAAGCGGGGTGTGGTGTTGCGATGTATACGACGTTTGTCTCCAGATATTGTTTTTCTACAGGAGACTCATTTGGTGGGCAATACATGTCGTGCAATGAATAGGTGGGGCTACCGCCTCGCCGCACATTCGGGGTTTACCACGGGTTCCAGGGGGGTGGGTATCCTTGTTCGGGCTTCCCTCCCCCTAGCTATTGATGATGTGATCCTTGATGATCGGGGGCGTTATGCCGTCCTCGTGTGTCGCTATGAGGGTCGGACCCTTTCCTTGTTTGCCGTTTATGTGCCCCCCGGTCTACAGACATCTACCTTTTCCGACTTGGGCCGTGTGTTGTTGAACCTCCCTGATAGTACTCTCTTCATAGCAGGTGAATTTAATTCGGTGTTCTCCGGTCTACATGATCGTCACCCCCCTAGGTACACCCCTTTGGCCCAACAGTGGCTGGGTGGGTTTCTGGATACGTTCGGCTTGGTGGATTGCTGGAGACTTATGCATCCTACTCAGCTTCAATACACTTTCCACTCTGGGGCCCATGGGAGTCTGTCTAGACTGGATTATTTCCTGATGCCTGCGGCGCAGTCACTAGCGGTTCGTGAGATTAGACACCTCCCCCGGGGCATCTCTGATCATTCTCCGCTCTGGCTTTGTTTTGAGGTGGGGGTGGAGGCGGCGGGCCGGGTGGCTCCTATCAACCCATGGTACCTCACCTCCCCCGAGACCCGTAATCTCTTGATTAAGTCTTTGGACAATTATTTTTTAGACAACGAGGGTTCCGTATCCTCTGCGGTATCCCTGTGGGAGGCCTTTAAGACAGTGATTCGCGGGCAGGCCCTTTCCCTTATTGCTGAATCCAAAAAGGCGAGGAATCAGGAGGTGGTAGACCTTGAGAGGGAGATTGCGGAGATAGAGGCTGACTTAGAATCGGATGTTACATCTGATAAACTCCACGCCCTGGGTCTGAAACAACTTGCTTATAAGTCTTTGGTCACAGATGCGGCTAAACTGATGTTTCGGGAGCAACAGGGTCGTTTGTATGATGTGGGGGACAAAGCGGGTAAATTACTGGCATGGTTGGATAAGAAGGAGAGGGAGAATCGTGTGGTGCCTGTGATTCAGACTTCGAATGGTGTGGGAGTGACAGACCCGGTTGGAATAGTTGAATGTTTTGCAGATTATTTTCGTGTGGTTTATACCCCTGTGTCTGAACGGGATGTTGATGACTCTCGCCTTTTGTTGCGTGATATAGCTCTGCCCAGTGTTTCCGATTTAGACCGAGTCTCTTTGGAGTCCCCTTTTACTACGGACGAGATAGCGACGGCCATTCGCTCACTCCGTTCGGGCAAAGCTTTGGGCCCGTATGGATTGCCAATTGAATTGTACAAGTTACGTCCTGACAGGGTGGCGCCCTATCTTCGTACCATGTTTTTGGAATCCCGCGAACGGGGTATTCTCCCATATGATCAGCGTCTGGCTACGATAGTTGTTATTCCCAAAGAAGGCAAACCTCGGGACCTTTGTTCGTCTTACAGGCCCATTTCCCTGTTGAATGTTGAACCCAAGGTCCTGGCTAAGCTCCTGGCTACCCGCCTCTTGACGGTCATTAGTGGCTTGGTTCATCCGGATCAGTCCGGATTCATCCCGCATCGCAATACGGCTCTTAACCTACGTCGTCTCCACGGAGCTGTTGCGAGGGCGGGGCTTCTGACGGAGCCGGCCATTTTGGCTTCGCTGGACGCCTCGATGGCCTTTGACACGGTAGAGTGGCCCTATCTTTGGGCAGCTCTTGAGAAATTTGGTTTTGGACCTGAGTTTATTGGTTGGGTGAAGTTGTTATACGCCGAACCCTTGGCACAGGTTGTGGTAAACGGTCGGGTTTCTGTCCCCTTCTGTCTTGGTAGGGGGACCCGTCAGGGGTGCCCCCTGTCTCCGTTGCTTTTCGCGCTTGCTCTGGAACCGTTGGCTGCGTGGCTTCGATGGGAACCTTCACTCAAAGGGATCCGTTGGTCACCGGATTTTGAAGACCGCGTCTCGCTTTACGCGGATGACATTCTTCTGTATCTTACTTCCCCGCGTAAATCTTTAAATGTCTTGTTTGACGTTCTTACTTCGTTTGGTGCTAACTCGGGTCTGGTTATTAATTGGGCTAAGTCCTGTGTGTATGTTCTCTCGGGTGTTTTGCCCCCATTACCGGACAGGTTTCCTATCCAGGTTGTCCAATCTGGCTTCAAGTATTTGGGGATCTTTATTACGCTGGACTCCTCACTCCGGTTCGAGCGTAACCTCCTCCCCCCGCTTCTTCGACTGAGACTGGATGTGGCCCGTTGGCGTAAGCTACCCCTGTCTCCTCTGGGCAGGGCTGCCCTTTTTAAAATGATGTCTTTGCCACGATTCCTATACGCGCTTCAAAATTCTTATGACGACATTCCCGCTACCTATTTCCGGGAGATCGAGAGTCTTCAGAGGCAACTGATCTGGGACGGGCGTCCACGTATCGCCCTTGCGAAACTTACCATCCCTTGGTATGACGGGGGCATGGCGCTCCCCGATATCAAGAGATATTATTGGGCTGCCCAGCTGTCTGCCATTAACCACGCAATGTATTCCCCGGGTCGAGATCCGGCCTTTGAGATGGATAGACTCCAGCTGCCGGGAGGGGATTTTAATAGAGCGCTTTACTCCAGATCGGCCGGGCGCCATCTCGTGGGCCCGTCCAGGATCGCAGTCAATGTGTGGCGCGCCGCGAATGTGAGTTTGGGATGGGAGAATCGACTGACAATGGCGACTCCGCTTTATGCTTCTGAACGTTTGGGGTGTCTCTGGTCTACTAAGGGCTTTGACCGCTGGGATATGATTGGGATATGTAAAGTGGGTGATGTCTGTGTGAAGGGTAGAGTGAAGTCTTTCCAGGCCCTTAAGGCAGAATATGACTTGAGTGATAGAGAGTTTTTTCGGTATTTGCAGGTCCGGCATGCCCTGGCCTCAGTTCTGACTCCTGATGTGACCCTGCCCGAGTCCTCCCCCCTTGAGGATCGTATACTGGATGGACACCTGCCTGATAGCACTATCTCCCTTATTTACAAGAAACTGATTAATAATCGCGCTGACTTATTGGTCCGACTTAGGGAGGTTTGGGTCGGTGACGGATTGGACTTGGATGACGAGGATTGGCAGTCGGCACTCTCTTCTCCGAAAGAGGTCGCCATCCCCGCCCGTCTCCGTTTGGTTCAACTTAAGATCCTCCACCGGGTGTATGTAACTGGTCCGCGTCTGGTTGTGATGGGTTTTTCCCCAGATGGCTTATGCAAGCGTGGTTGTGGGATGAGTGCTACATTTCTGCATATTCTTTGGGAGTGCCCGGTGGTAGCTGCCTACTGGATTGATGTGCTTGCGGTGATGACTGTTGTGACTGGTATTACCCTGCGGCCTGAGGCCCGACGATGCCTGTTGAACGTATGGGAACCCACCGACTATTCTGTGGCCCAGACCAGATGGGCGACCTTGGGATACATAGTCGCGAAGCGGGACATTGCGCAACTCTGGGGCGCATCCAGACCTCCCGAGGTCTCGGTGTGGGAGGATAACATGGACTGGTCCATGTTCCGAGAGAAGACCGTCTATGTGGCTAGGGGCAGACCCAGGGCGTGGACGAAGATTTGGGGTCAGTGGAATGCGTATCGTGGAGATATTTGTACCCCTCCCTTGGTTGACACTCCCGATGTTACCCTATCTCCCTAGGCTGACGTTCCCGAAAATTTTTCATGTTGTTTTAGGATTTTCCTGCCCTCCCCGCTGGCCCCCCCCCCGGCCTTGCCGAGTCCCATTGATTTGCTTTTGTCTTCCTGATTAGTGGCTTTCCCCTCCGCCTTCTGGGCTGACTTGATTAATGTGCATTTGCCTTGTTTAGAGTTTGTTGTTTTTATGACTAATACAGAAAATTGTTATGTCCTGTCCTATGCTTTGAGCAATAATTGGTATATGCTTTGTGCCTGGCCACGGTAGTGATTTTTTGCTTCTATGTTGTGCGTTGCTATTAGCGGCCAGCCCGTGTGGTTGTGGGCCCATCTTTGTAATTCTTATTTTATTGCTCAATAAAAGTCTTTAACCAAAAAAAAAAAAAAACTGGTTATGTCCCAGCCCTTGTGGCGTGAATCGCGTTTCCATGTGGTTGGTGATTAATATGTACTAATATCCCTAGTTAATGTTTAACATAAAGGAACTGCGTACCTTGTTGCTTTATTACTGATGGAGTGCCTATTTTCATAATTTTCAATAGTGCACAAACATTCTATCTCTTGACCCTATCCGTATCATCCTTAAGTATTTAGCTGAATACATTATTTTCTTTTGTAACTAATCATTATTCGGTCCCATCAGATCTTGATTTCCTTTTTGTAATAGTGTCGTGTTTTGTTGTTACACACAATACCTAATTCAACCTCGCTGAGATTTGTCATATTGTTGCAGCCTAAGCTTCCAAAAAAGTATATATATAGGAATATTAATGGAAATCTGCTTGCATCTCTGAATTGGACTGCGTGGGAAAGTATAAGAGGGCTGATGTACACAATATTAGTTCATGTTTTTATTTAAAAAAATATGTAATCCTGCATAAGAAGAAACTCTGAACATATTTTTGTATTTTGGTTAATGTAAACATTTGAAATCTTGAATATTTTAGGTAAAGGCTTTCACATGGCTGAATTTTTTGGGTGGGCAGTTCATACTTGGTTAATCTCCACCCATTTTATTCCACCCCTGGAGTCCCTCAGGGTTCCAACATGGAGTCCCTCAGGGTTCGGACCAGAGCCCCACCCTTTTCAATTTGTATCTAGAACCTTTGGCTCAGCTGATTGAATCCTGGGTGTGCAGGTAGTGTCATATGTTGATGACACTCAGCTTCCCCTGTTTTTTCAAGGCTGCTTTGAAATTAATTAGGTTAATGGGCCCATCCCAGATAGTATTCCTGCCTGGGAAAGAAAGAAAAATAACTCCCTCATCGAGGGTCATTAACCTTGCTGGGGGAGAAGTTTTCATGCCACATTAAGGTCAAGTGCTTGATTGACAGTTGCTGTAGAGCTAAAGTAAATTAGCCTCCAGGAGCTTCATGTAGGGAAAAGATAACTTTCTAAAAGTTAACAAATATTATGGGTTGTGCGCAATTTGTGCAATTTGCTTCTGCGTAACTATGTAAAATGTCAGCAAAATGATACATAATTATATGAAATGCCAACCCTTTTTTTGTGGCAGAAGCATTTTACAATGTACAAAAGGCAAATTGTGAACAAATTGCAATTTGTGTTTGCTACCAATTCAGATTCAGTATTTGAAGGTAAGTTCATTCCGAATACTGAATCAGAATGGTATGTATTAATGTTTTGTGACCAAATTCTGGTATCAAAACTAATGCTTTACCATTAGTTTAAAATTGGGGATAGCCAATTTGCAAAGGGGAAGGGGGGCCCATTGGGGAATCCTTCCCCTTTGAGAATGTTAAAAAAATATTTTATGGGGGTAGGAGCAGGCAAGGGTCATACGGAACACCGCCTACTCATAAACAATGAAACTGCAATGTTTCAATTGTGTTATTTAAATGCAATTCCAGCCCAGTGTGACCCTATACACATATCCACATGGGTGTCCTCGTGACTCCTCCTCTCCATTCAGGACAACATACCACCACTTGACCTGGTCTCCTTTCTTGTCTTTTGTATCTATAGTATAGGGGCATAAGTTGACAGGTCGTTTAAATATCTCCCCTTTGACCCTCCGCATATTTGTTATTTATGATTTAAATGCATCCCATTTTCCTTTAAAAAATCTGGACATGTATTTTTTTTTTAAATGCCTTAATAAAAAGCAATAATGGACACATAGGTTGGCTGACCTCTGCAGGCCACCATTCATGTGATGGCTGAAATTCCTAATGGGTCACAAACTGGAAACTAAATAGTTTCATACATTAGGAATTCTGATTTCCTAATTGCGATTCAGAGAGAATCATATTTAGGAAATAAGTATTCTTAATGTTTGTACATCTGGCCCTTTGTGCTATTTTTTGTGCAAAATGCGTTCTGGCATCAATTCTTTATTAGAGGATGCATTTAAACCAAGGACAATGAATAGCAGCCACTTGGCATCAGTTGTTTCCTGACATTTTACTGTTAATGGCACATTTTAAAGTAAATTTTTACCATCCATGGCACGTAATTACATGCAGTGGCATCATTATGGGATTGTTACTATACAAGCATTACTGAAAATTCTAGAATTTAGATCAATTAGGCGAGCATAGTTTACATTTTCTAAAATACATGAAAAGGAGTGGCTGAATTATTTTTCTAGCTGGTCCTAAACGTAAGATACTGAATTAATATTTGATTTGGTACTCTTGTTTTCTCTATAGGATGGTCAGAGCCTTGCCCAGTGAAAATAGCTTTTAGTTGCTAGTTCCTGCAGCGATATGGAAACATAAAATGTCTCCATCATGCCCCCTACCTTTTGATTACATGGGATGACATTAATGGGATGATATTAATATTTAAATGAAAGGGGTTTCTCCTGTCAAAAGGGTTATTTTGACAGGACTGGATGCAGGGTAAATCTTTAGTAGTCAGGCTGAAGTAGTAGGCTTGTAGCCATGTTTTACTTTGCAACACCAGTGGCAGAGATTGAGAGGAGATATGCTCTGCCACACAGCCTCTCTATAAAAACTGTACACAAATGCAACAGAACGTCAAACAAATGACTGTTAGCAAACACCTAGTGTACCTCAGGTTTCAAAAAGTAATGGGTCAGGACACCTCACCCACATTTGTGTGGCATATTCCATCTCTGGAGTTCTTCTCCAACCTGGTAGTTATACAACATGATTTTACTCAACCTTTTGAGGGTGTTTAGCATAATAATGAACTGGATAATTGCAGGACTCAATTTGTTTCAAAATACCACTGTCTAATGTGTAGCCCTGAAGAAGGCTACTGATCCATTCCAGCATTGAGGGCTGCTGAATCATGTTGGCATTTGACAATGAATGTATGAAACATTGCTTTTTTAGACATCTGACCTGGTTCCTTTAATAACTTACCTTTGTTCTCAAAAGTAGCAGAGAAACATATCAATGCTCAAAACGATTAGTTTGATGGATTCAAATAACATATTTATTGATTCACAATTAGGATTACGTGTGGAGTACAGAAAAGAGTCAGCCTTACTATTGGTTTCTGAGTCTCTCAGGATCTATGCTGATCGGGGCCAAATGGCCGTCCGGATCATGCAGGACCTCCTGTTTAAGCACCTTGGAAGTTACGGTGTCAGGGGACCTACCTTTAAAGGGGCTGACCTCCTTCCTTGGTGATTGCACCTCTCAAGTGGTGCAGACTCCCTTTACCTTGGAAGTTCTTTCCATAGCTCAGAGGGTGCCTCATGGCTCAATTTTGAATCCTACATTGCTCAATCTCTATTAACCCTGGGCGAAGTACTACACTACGCTTGTGTAGTTTGAAAAGTTTGCGCTACTTGGCACTATGCAAATTGCACGTAGCACAGTGCAAACACGCGTAGCGGTCATTTTTTGCTTGCTTGCGGTCCTCAGCGTCAAGTTGCTGATCGTGAGCGTGGAAAATAATCCTCCCGGCGAGATTCTCAACGCGGGGAGGTCAGGTGTCTCATTGCGAGTGTTCGCGTATGCTTGCGACCGCTCGCGATGAGAAACTCTCAGTCCATGTTTAGAAAGCTGCCTCTCGAGTAGAAATCTACTCGAGCTGCAAAAAACAACCGTTTGCACTGTGCAAGATCTGGTTTGCACTGATTGCACAGTGCAAATGAGCATCCGGCACTGTGCGATCAGTGCCATCAGCATTTTGAAAAGTGTACTACGCAGTTCCCGTAGCTATGCATAGTGCAAAGTGCACTTTGCGTAGCAACGCGTACCACTACTACGCGAGCTACACCCAGGGTTAATCTCTATTTGGGCCCCCTGGCAGATGTCATCAAGCAACACAATGTCACCACGGTGTCGTATGCTGAAGACATGCAACTTATTGTCTCCTTCTCCCAGGTGGAGGAGGGGCGACACACAATTTCAGATTCTGCCTGAGGGACCTTGCAGAATGGATCAACATAAGCTGCCTTCAGCTGACGGCTAATAAAACGGAGGTACTCATTGTCAGGAAGTAACCTTCAGTTTGGTCCTCAGTATGGTGGTCAACAGAACTTGGCCCAGCTCCAGATCCCTAGCACAAAGTAAAAAATATAGGCTTTCTGTGTGACTCCAATCTTACCTTTGAGAGCCAGTTTTACTTGTCCAGTGGAAAAATGTTTTTGCACTCTTAAAATTCTGTCCAAAATTATGGATCTTCTGCCTACATAGGCCAGTAAAATCGTTGTCCAAGCTCTTGTCATGACCCAACTGGACTACTGTATGTACTTTAGATTGGAGCCACTCAAGGAATATTGTATATTCTTCAAAGAGAGCAGAATGCAGCAGCATGTCTTCTGCTAAAACTCCTTAGGTGAGCACCAATTGGCCCTGCCCTAGACAATCTTCACTGGGTACCTTTGAGGAAAGAATCTTCTTTAAGGCTGTGTGCTTTTGACACATGAGCCTTAATGTCAAAGGCCCTTCTTATATTTTCCCACTCTTCAAGCCCTCCCAACCCAGTAGACAACTCAGATCAGACACCATGCTGTCAACAGTGCCCATCATAAAAATAACCCATGGGGGTGGCTCTTCCTTTAGCTTTTGAGCATCTAAATGGTAAAACACTCTACCACTCCACATGAAACAAGAACCCACTGAGGACACGTTTGGGAAGAAACTTAAAACTTGGCTATTAAGGCTCTAACCTAATCTGTTTCTTTATTAGCCGTACCTTGCTGGTCAGGTTACGGTTCTCCTTTCTCCTCCCATCACCCCTATAGTGGTTAGGGCAACCCTAGTGCAGGGGCGCTCTGTTAGGAGCAACTGTGAGCTTTGAAAAAAATGTTAACATGATATAAAACATAAAGATAGGTCTTTTGGATTTACCCCAAGGCATTTTTAGAATATTTCTGGGTCTGAATTCGGCCTTACTGCCCATAAGACAGGGTGCAGGACTTTTTAAAATATCAAATAATAATGTCCTACAGAGACAAATTTTACAAGTGTAGCATAATCTGTAAAGAGAACAAAAAAGGACATTCACCCACCTCCTGCTAAGTCATGTTCTATTACTACTTTTGGAGGAAAAAAGCAGCCTTAACTCACACATGGAAAAAACAAATGAGAATTGATAACTAATAGTAAAATTTAGAATGTAAAATCTCTTGTGTGGAACAGAGCATTAGTGATATTAGAGATGTTACAAATAACATTTCAAAGCTAGCGTGTGAGGATAGGAAACTTAAAAAACGTAGAGAACCCCTTGAGAATAGAAATGATCATAATAATTTATGTATTTTGCGGTCTTACAGAAAATACAGAAGTGGTGCATGATAGCTTAACTGAAATCTTACATTCCTAAATTATTTGGTGATTCTAACCTCTCATCTCCGAATATTGAAAGGGCACATGGACTTGGTAGATAAGAGGTTTTTGAACCTGCATTCAAGCTTAGAGGCATTATTGTTCATTTGCAATAGTTCATAGACTATTCATAATCCTTTTAGTGAAAATGAAGCTGAAGCAAGTTATTTGGAATTGAAAAACAACCATTCTCTCAAGATCTCACCAAACCAATTGCAGCAAGAAGTAAAACTGGTTTGTCCTAGGGTCTGCATTAAAAGAATTAAAAGCAAGATATTACTTTATGGTAACACCTAAAAGCAAAATTATTACAGGCTCTCATTCATCAAATCTGAAAGCTTATATTTATAAGTGTAAAAAAAAAAGAAAGGTATGGATGCATAAATATGCAATTCTAAACGAGTCATATTATAATTTGATATGAAGTGATGAACCTCTTGGTCTACTACCTCCTCTTAAACAGCCTTTTTTTTCACATCGACAAAGTGGAAAGAGTCCCGAGGGGAACCCTTCCCTTTTGCAAATGGATTGCTACCTCCTTTGATGGATTTCGGTTTCAAAACTTTGATACATTAGACGCTGATTCCTTACTTGGAAGGAATGCATACAATATGCCCCTTGCAAATAACAATTCATGATCCATTCAGAAAATAATTTTAAACCATTCTAGGACTTATTTTCAAAATTAAAATTGGATATGTAAATAATCAAAAGTATTCTAGTACCTACAAATGCCAAATCAGAGCATTAACTGTTTAAATGCGTATTACAGATTGTGCTTAATTTGCGTAGATCCCTATTCTTACTTTTTAGGCCATAGACTAGGTTACAGAGATGGTTTGGCAACAGCTTTTACTATGATTCAAAAATCAAAGTCATTGGTGAAGTGTGTTTTTTGATAAATATTTAGGAAATGTGTCTTTTAACAAGTTTACTTCCCTGCCTGAAGCCACTGCAGGATAATTAGCATTAGCATGCCTTCAGCTGGCCTGTCAATGCTTCTATGATGAGGTGTGAAATACTGTTCTCAGAGCAGATACACTGGTTTGGGCCAAGCATAATGGCTTTGGGTAAGTATGTGAGTGAGCTTAACCCAAGCAGGAAGTTTAGGAGTCTTCAGAAACCTGTACTTTTATAGTTTAGTGATAAAGGAATCCTGGAGAAGAGGGTTCTTTTGCTCCTAAAAACAATTTAACCTCATTTGTTCCTTCTCAGTGGAAGAGGAAGCCAGCCCCAGTGCGAGTTTGGAGTGATTGAGTCGGAGGGGGCTTTTCATTATCTTAAACAAACCTGTAGGTGTGCTAGAAGTGCCCTCCAGGTACATAAAGAATTTGCTTTGGTTTAAAACCACTATTTTGTTCCTACGCCATTGATACATTTGGACAGGAATAATTATTTGGAAGGAACTCTTATAATAAGCGATTCATTATCCATTTCAAAATTATTTTGGGAATTGGTAAAAAAATACCAACTCTTAAAATGTCCTTAGTACATTGCTTAAAGCAGTTGTTCAGTTGCAAACTCTAAATTGGAGTGATTGCAACCGATTTGTACATCTGGACCCAAAAGTGTACCAAACGTCTATATCCATCTCCCAATATTTGCCCATGATGATTTTTTGTCTACTCTGACCACAAGTGAAGCATTCTGTGTTAATATTCTTTACATGTTTTAATGTTTGAGTGAAAAATATTTCCTAATTACTGTAAAAGCAGTGTGCATTTAATTTTAAAAGCTGTGTAAACTCCTTTCCTAATGCTGTTCAGTCTGCTTCTGACTCCTTAGCGATGGGACACTTCTGTTAGTAGTAGCTACTCGCTTTATACATTCTGCATTCATTCATTTGTTCAAACAAACTTTTTGATGTATTTCCAGTGCACAGAGAAATTTGGGCAGAAATGATGGTTTCAGCCTCTTTCTCATAATGGAGCTCTATGTATTAATATCAGCGTTTTGCCTTTTTAATATATGATACAAAGCAACTTTTAATTGAGAAAAACTTTCAATTCACGGAAGGAGTTCTGGTGTTGTGAATTAATTTGATTGACAGAGGAAAATCCAAATTCAAGACAGTTCTACTGTGAAACCTGCGCTCGCATAATGTACCCACATATAAGATAACTTCTGTCATATTGTTATTTTTGCAGTCGAACCTCAACGGAGTGCCATCTTGGTTCTAAAGGGTTTGTGGTGCAGTGATATTTTTTCTGCATCAGCAGATGAAAAGGTAGGATGCTTGACATACAGGAGAGAGTCCCCTTCTCTCTTGCATTGGACTGCAGGCTGGCCTTGGTAGGCTCACTGTAAGAACTGGGGGTCTCCAGTTGGCAGGGGTAGGTACCACTGTCCAAATAAGGACCCTTGCTTCTAGTCAGGGTAAGGAGGAAACCCTCTGAGATAACCCCTGCTCACCCTCTAGGTGGCTTGGTACGAGCAGTCTAGGCTAACCAGGGGCAATGTGTAAAGTATTTGTACCAAAACTCACAGTAACACAGTGAAAACACCACAAACTGACTCCACAACAGTTTAGAAAAATAAAGGTATTTATTCTAAACTACACAATACCAAAACGACAAAAATCCAACATACACAGTTCAAGAATATGGTTTCAAAAGAGTTCTTAAGGTTTGCGATAAAATTCTTCAGGTTGCGATAAAATAATCCACAGATGCGTGAAAAGTTCACAGTTGCGTCACGTTTACTCACAGTACCTTTTAGTTGCGACAAAGTTCCAAAAGCAGAAGCTGGTGCGGTGGAAAACAAGCGATGCGTTGCTCCTGAGACCCCGGGGAGGCGTTTGCGACAGCCCCGCTGCAGCAGCGGGCATGTTGCGACGAATCCGGTCTGTATGGGGAGGAAGACCACTTGTATGGATTCCGGTGCGGAGGTTCCGTAGGAAGTTTGTTCTCGCAAAAGGCACGATGCGACGATCTTTGGAGTTGCGACGATCTCCGGGGCGACGATGCGCGGACCAGCGGTGATCTTCTCTCTCGCAGCTCCTCGACGCAATGGTTTCTGCGACGACACTCGCAGCGACGTGATGCGGTCTGCAAGCAAGCGGTGCGGCGATCTCACCCAGCAACGACAGGCTCTGCGACGAGACTCGCAGCGATGTTAGACTTTCCCACACCGGTCTGGTGCGTCCCGCAAACGAAGGATGCGACGGCTTTGGCAGCGGCAACAGTCGCTGCGACGATGTCGGCCTTCGTAGCGGCGGGAATTTCCTCGCACTGTCGGGGATGCACTCCGCAGAGAGCGATGCGATACTTTTCAATTGCCAAAGTCTCTCAAGCTTAGTTTCAAGCTTCCCAGCACAGGTACAACTTCCAGAGACCCCACAACTGGATCAAGCACTCTAGGAAGGACAGAAATATCTCAGCAGAGTTCAGGGAAGCTGGGGGTGTAGTCCTTTTGTTCCTGGGACTTCAGAACAGGGAGCCAGCTCTTCTCAGGCCCTTGGAGATTCCTTCAAGACAGGGGACACAGCACAACAGCAAAGTCCTTCCCCTCTTCTTGGCAGCAAAGCAACAGCAGGTCAGTCCAGCAGAGCAACAGCAGGACAGTCTTCCTTCTTCAGTTTCAGCTTTCTCCTTGGCAGAGGTTCCTTCTTGATTCCAGGATGGTCTAATTTTCTGTTGTCAGGGGTCCTGTACTTATACCCCTAAAAGTCTTTGTTCTCTTTGTGCAAGTGGGCCCTGAGCCTGGTCTGAACCAGTTCTAGGTGTTGCCTGAGTACTTTGTTTTCCTGGCTTCTCCTTTCCTTTCAGAGTGAGGGGCAGGGTCGTCAGCCGCCCAGTAGGAGGTGGAGCCAGCATTGTGGAAGGCAGGCACAGCCCTATTCAGGCCCAGGTCCTAACTCCTCCCACCACTCAGGTTGCAAATGCAGTCATTCAGCCTAGGGCTGACTCAGCCAGCCTCCTGGGGAATCCCCAGCCCCTGTCACTCTAAAAAAAGACAGTCAATACACAAACAGGCTAAGGCACACAGAAGGGCCAGACAAGAGAACAGCAACTTTCTAAAAAGTGCTGTTCTCAAACACAGGATTTAAAAACATCCTTTCCTAAAAGATGTGTTATTAAAGTCCGAGTTCAGGGATACTAGATACTTATGTCCTATCTTGTTTCTATGAGAAGAAATGCTGGTAGCCACTGTAGCAAGCATCCCCCATGGTAATCTATGGAGCAAGAAAGCCTTACAATAGTGAAAAACGAAAATGGCTGCCATTCACTACCAGAGCATGTCACCCGCACCAGTACATGCTCTACCTTTCAAATACACTGCACCCTGCCCCGGGGGGTACCTTGGGCCTTCCATAGGGGTGACTAATGTGCATGAAAAGGGAAGGGTTAGGCCTGGTCAGTGGGGACACTGACCAGGAGGACATGGCAGTTTCTAAACTACACACAGGCACTGCAGTGGCAGGCCTGAGACACCATTTTAGAGCTACTCCTGTGGGTGGCAAAATCAGTGCTGTAGGCCCACTAGTAGCATTTGTCATCACCAGCCCTGACACACCCAGTGCACTTTATTAGGGACTTCATGGTGATACAAATATGCCAAACATGTATATCCAATCAGAATAACAATTTACATAGGGAGCACTTACACTCTGGCACTGATCAGCAGTGGCAGAGTGTCCAAAGCATCTAAACCAGCAAAAACGAAATCCAGGACAGCATAAAAAATACAGGAGGTAGAGGCAAAAAGATAGGGGGAAACCACGCCAAAGATGCCAGGTCTAACACTCACAATGCAAATGAATATGGAACTGTCGCACTCCAAGGTAATACTGGTGTCGGCTTCAATTATTACTTGTATATTGCTTAGGTGCTCAAGGGTGCCACCTTCTGATCAACTGAGGTGTAAATTACACAGTCAAGCAATGACGCCCTCCTACAGGGAAAGGACGAACTCACATCAGCACTCTGTATCCGCGTGAAAACGCTTTGGAAATGTAAATCAGATACACTTGAGTCCCGTCACTTCCATCAGAATCTTCAATGAACTGCGCAATGTTTCTCCTTCATATGATAATTCTCATATTTCAAAACAATTCCACGTTCAAACTGTTAAACAGAATGGCGAGTAGCATAGACTCCCTGATGCATTCAGGTCTTGCCCTTCGTCAGGGGAACTTTCCTACAAGAAACAAAAATATAAGCTGTACCCCAAGAGCTCCTGAATGCAGCAAAATGTGACAAAGGCAAAAGTAAAACATGCATATACTCCATCAAAACATTGTATCCAGCTAGCTATCACAGTTGATGTTTCACCCATTCCCATATAGTGCATTACATCTGTGATAGCTAGCAGGATACAATGTTTTGAAATGTTGGCCGTCATTTTGTGATTCCGTTGAAGCGAGTATGGGAAAAAAGGGCAAAAAATGTGGGAAAGAATAGGGTAGGAGCACTGTAACCTCTGTGTGGTGTTTAGGGTGTGCTATAGAGGGGGTGGGAAGCACAGTATTCACACCTAGCAGTGTGAATGTGGTGGGCTACAGAAATTAATTGAGGTATTGCGTAGAGTCCGGTGCTGGTAAGGTGAAGTGGTGCGGGACTCAGGGATTAAAGCGCGAGACCAAACTGTGTGTCTTATGCTGTGAAGTCATGTGCCCTGGCCGCTGCACTACAGCTGTGGAAGTAGTGTCAGCATGTGTTTATACCTACTAGGATGAAGTACTGACCCGAATCGGTGTGAAAGTCCTGGGGTACGGAAAATATGTGAGGTATTGTCTAGAGTCTCATGGTGCTAAGCTGAGCTGCTGCCTGACTCGGGGATGAAAGAGTGAGCCTAAACTATGTGTCATATGCTGTGAAGTCATAGTTCTGGCTGCTGTGCCACATGATTCCAAGTAGTGTCAGCATGTAGTTATACCTACTCAGAGGAATTTTTGTTTCGAACAATGTAGCTTGTGTATGGTGCTTAGGGGGTGTTATATATGGAGTGGGAAATAAATCAGTGTGTATGAAATAAATTTGGTATTTGTACAGTGGAAAGCACTGACTCCTATGGGTCTGATGGCGCTGGGGGCATAAGCTGAGGTGCTGCTGGAGTTGGGGATAAAGCTGATGTACTACTGACCCCTATTGTGAGCTTTTAACCTGCATGTGCCGTTAAACGAACGAGAAAATGTTGCAAAAGTATATTGTTAGTTTACAAAAACATTGATGAAGGTGTCGTAGAATGTTCCAGAAAGTGTGGTGATAAAATAGGATGAACTTGTGACCTGTAGGTGGCGTGGAATATTAAGTAGCGTTCTGTATGGAAAATTCCAAATTAACCAATGGAGTTAAGTTTTGGAATGTCGTTGAAGGAATGATATATTCTGATTTGTTCCTTACATATATTTATGTGTGGAGCGACAGAGAAATTGCGCCATTTCTGGTTCCATTCTTGATGAAATCGGTGCTTAACATGTACTATGTGACCAAGAAAGAATTGTATGCGTGTGTGACATTTGAAATCTGCATACCAACTACAAAGGGGAGTTAGCAATGAACAAGGTGTGTTATGTGTTCTGTAGTAGTGATTAAGTATTTGAGGTGATGTTTTTAAGTTTGAAAGTATTTTTTATTTCAATGTAACATATTGTTATTAAAGTGTGGTGTTTGATATTGTTTATAAAATATGCATAAAATTGTACCTGTTGTAAAATAAGTACTTTATATATGTTTAGGAATTTTTCACTAAGAAGAAGTGTAGTTTGTCATCTTTATAGGACTGTTTGGTTTTGAAAATGAGGTACAGCGTGAATTTGGATTAGTAACGTATTTGGGCGAGATAAAGAAAATGATGCATGTTTGCAAATTATACTTTTTGGGAAAATAGTGGGCTGGTGGTAGGAGATGAATGTGTTATTAAGTTAAAAGTGATAAAACGAAACCTAGAAATGTTATGTGGGCAGGTTGTGGTCTCAATGTTGACACTGAGAGGTAGATTTGAATGTAAGTGGAGGCAGGTTTTTGTACTGTGAGGCCATTTACAGTGTTTGGAGATTACAAGGAGAGGAGAGGGAGATAGGAAAAGTAATACGTTTCTTTTATATGTATGCTTAGTTTGAATCATTTGATCACAGGTTGGCATATATATAATATGAACATGGTTTCTGGTTTGCATTTGGGTATAGTTAATAGCTTTTGTAGTTTCTTACTAGTGATTAATAAAAAGGTAGATATACTAAAATATATTGTAGTAAATCTATAAATTATTGTCTGTTCTTATGGAATAGAAGTGGTTGGGGAGTGCTTCTTTAGAAGAGATGTTTTATACATGTGTGAGAGATAAGAAAGAAATGAAAATGTAGGGTATATTTTCTGTATGACTTTGTTGACATTACAGAACTACTTGCGATTTTATGTGATACTGTTTATTAGGCTGTGTCCCTGTGCTGGATATATGTAGGTGTTGAAGTGGTCCGAGTTTTACTGATGCTCAGCTTCACTATCCCTTTACGGACACTCGTCAATTTATTCATTCCATTTAATGTCTTTAATGTGGATACAGTAAAGGGACAGTATATCAAAAGTTTGGGAATTAGAACTTTGTTTACTCTCCCCATCCCCTGCTATACACTCTACAGAGTGTTTAAACTACTTTTGTAACATATAGATGTCTAGCTAGTAAAGGTGGTGTAGTTCCACTGGGGCCATTTATAAACCGTGCTATGGGATGGTTTATGTTTTACACTCCAATTTGGATGTTTGAATACTTTTTGCTGATAAGTGTTCCGGCAGACACTTGTTAAAATTAACGTTGTATATGTGTATATTGGCGCTACTGGAAATGGTGTTTTTTTTTTTTAGATTTCGTACGGTAACCCAGGGCGGGTGGGTGAGTGTGGGGGAGCTGGGTATGTTGGTGATTAAAATACAGAATTAAGTACCGTGCAGATGTCGACCTACTAAAGGTGATGTAGTACCACTGGGAGCAATTATAAAGCGGCCTATGGCATGGGATATGTTTTACCCACAAATGTGCATGTTTTAATACGTTTTGCAGATTTCATTTATTGCGTAAAGTTAAGCAAGGGCGGGTGTTGAGGTGGTGTAGTGGTACTGCGACTATTTATAAACCGTCTTATGGTATGGTGTATGTTTGAGTTGCAAAATTGCAGGTTTTAATAGCTTTTTGCTGATGTGCGTTCCGGCTGACACCTGTTGACATTAAGTTTATGTATGGCCATGGTGGCGGTAACAGGAGTGCTGGGGCTCGTTGTTCGATTTCGTATGGTTAAGCAAGGGCATGAGTGTGGGTGGGGGACATGGGTATGTTGCTGATTGTAACACGCTCTTTTGTAACATGGACATGTGTAGTTAGTAAAGGTAATATAGTTTCACTGGGCCCATTTATAAAACGTGCTATGGGATGGTTTATGTTTTACCCGCTAATCTGCATGTTTGAATACTTTTTGCTGATAAGTGTTCGGGCAGACACCAGTTAAAATTAACCCTGTGTATGGTATAGTGGCGCTACTAGGAATGGTGGGGGTTTCTGTTCGAATTTGTATGGTTAACCAAGGGTGGGGGTTGGTGTGGGGGGAGGTGGGTATGTAGCTGATTAAAACACAGAATTTAGTAACGTGCAGATGTTGACATACTAAAGTTGATGTAGTACCACTAGGAGCACTTGTAAAGCACCCATGCCATGGGATATGTTTTACTCGCAAATCTGCATGCGTTTATACGTTTTGCTGATGAGAGTTTCAGGAGATATCTGTTGCAATTAAGCCTCTGCACGGCTATAGTGGTGTTTCTACTTTAGGAGAGGCTCTTTCTTTTATTGTGTAAACTTAAGCAAGGGCGGGTGTTGAGGTGGTGTAGTGGTACTGCGAATATTTATAAATCGTCTCCAATTTGCATGTTTGAATACTTTTTGCTGATAAGTGTTCCGGCAGACACTTGTTAAAATTAACATCCTATATGGGTATAGTGGTGCTACTAGGAATGGTGGGGGTTTGTGTTGAGCTACTAAAGGTGATGTAGTACCACTGGGAGCACTTATAAAGTGCGCTATGGCATGATATATGTTTTACCCACAAATGTGCATGTGTTAATATGCTTTGCTCATGAGCGTTCCCCCAGACAGTTGTTGAAATTAAGTTCCTGTATTGCTATAGTGTGTCTACTAGGTTTGGAGTGGCTCTTTCTTTAATTTTGTAAGGTTAAGGAAGAATGGGAAAGAGGGTGGTGCAGTGGCAGTGTGGCCATTTCTAAATCGCTTTATGGTATGGTATATGATTTTCTGGTAAATTCACATGTTTTAATACATTTTGCTGCTGAGTGTTCCAGCATACAGCTACACAAATTATACAACATTTCTGTGGATAACAAATCTTCATGCTGGTAAACACTCTTGCGCTGTGGTAGGAGACTGAGCGCATTGATGGCACATTATGAAACTTGGTGCCATTGCAGATTTCAATGGAGGCTTACACTGTTTCTTTGTTACTATGGTGTAGTCAGAGAAAAAAGTGGGGGTGCTCTAAAGGGGGTGGCAAAACTGTTAAAGGGGTGTGGGGTATACAAATAGGGCCATGGTCTAAATCAAGATAAGTATCATTGTGTGCTTTAGAAACTCCTCTCTAATTATCCTACGTTCAGAAAAAACATTCTTTAAATGATTTCCCTTACTTCTACAACGTGGGTAACCTAGCATGATGTCTCCAGTTCTCAGTAGTGAGCAAAATACGCATGCGTACATCGATGTGCATGCCCTCACTGCAGTACAATAACAAACCAAAAAAATTGACTATCTTTGAGAGAGCCGAAAATAGAGCTCAATGGAGACCCGTTTGGAGGCCCCCTGAAAATTAGTGCCGGTCCTCAGACCCGGCCGAATCAAAGCCCAGCATCCATCCATCCTAAGTACTGTGCCATTCAACAATCTTTTAATTGATGCATACTTTCCCACTTATATACATACGTGCATTTGTTCCTGCACTTACATTAAGCATTTATGAGCCCACTCGCCTATAGTAAGCACTGTGCCATTCATGCAGACATACGCCTATACACGCATAGACACATCTGTTCCAGAACCAATCCTAAGCATCTATCAGCCCATCCGTCTATCGTAAGTACGGGCCCCTGCATTCATTTATCCTTCCATTCATCCATACATTGATACATCCATCCATGTATCTATCTATAGAAGCATCTGGCCATGCATCCAGTCACCCTTTATTCAACTATACGTTCTTATTTCCGGGCATCCTCCGCCCAGATCCTAAATACGACGTATTATACTCATCCACCCAGCCTCTTAACAGGTCGAAAAGGCTGGCGATAAGTATTGAGAGGCAGATGTATCTTATAAAGAACAACAAAGCTTTGAGTTGCTCTTTGTGGAGCATACTTCACCACCATTCTCTGGTGGTGTTTTAAACAAAGGTACATCTAGTGAAAGAAATCCAAAGGAGCTTTTCAGTGTAAGACGTTAATTTAGAAACATAACGTTTTGTTGAGTTGTATATAGGTACACTGTTTAAAGTGGTCATGACTGACAGATACTGAATACCTGTACTTCTTACATTTGAGAAAGTATACCAGGGAGCTAATTTGGGGTGGTGAGATCCTGCAGTTCTATATTTACCTGTGAAGCACAGTATAGGAATATAAAAGTAATTGCATAGCTTTTAAATTTATATTAAAGAGGGGGTGTGAGAACTAAGTGAGCCAGGCAAAGCGTATGTTTTCGTAGCATTTAAACAAGACAGTGTATTAGGTCATAGCAGGCTCGTTCTGGAGTTGCCTGCTTGTGGTCGTTTCCAGACGTGCAACCAGAGCAAAATTTCGGGGGAGCCTAATTCTTTCAGCAATAGGCAGAGTGGGGATGTAGGGGCTGTAAAAAGGGGTGAAAAAGAACAGAGTCTCATTTACAAAAAAATTATCTTTTGAAGACCTGTGAAGTACTCAGGTGCAGCTCTGTGTGTGTACCCGGGAAGCTGTCTCAGAGAGTCCGGGGCAATGGGCAATGGGCGTTGCACGGCTTGTGGTCTGTCTGCTAATCACCCCACGATGATGTTGCGTCTGCGCTGCAAAAAGAGAAGGGAAATCCTGAGAGAAAATGGCTCTCTTTAAAGAATTTCCCTTCTCCTACAATGCAAGTCACCTGGCATGATGTCTTTACCTCTAAGTAGTGAACAATGTGCATGCTCTCACAGTCTTACTGCAGTGCAATAAAGAAAAAAACGGATTAACTTTGCGAGGCCCGAAAATCGAGCCCCATAAAGACCAGTTTTGAGGTCCCAAAAATAAAGTACTGGTGGACAGACCCCCACAGACACCCCCCCCCACTTAAAGCCCTGGGTGCAGTGTTATGTTTGTGAAGTTGTAGATAAAATTGTTAGGCTAATAATGGTAATTTTTGTGTGTGCTTTTTGGTTGATAATATCATCCTAAAGTTGTCCGTGGTGGATTGCAGAGAAAGTGCTGTGGGGTGGTAGGGTGCGGCACAGAGGTGAAAAGTAAGAGGTAGTGCAGTTACATATAAATTATAAAGGTGTATGTAAATAATTTAAAAAATGCTTTCTGTATGTTCTATGGCACTACTTGTCATCCTAGTGCTCCTCGGTCGTACTCCATCACGTTGCAGCACTGGATCAGGAAGTCGTTAGTAGAAGTTTTGTAATTGTGTGTTACTATTTTAACATAGTGAACAAATGTGAAAAATAATTTCTATTTTTTGTTTTTCAGAAAATTATTTCGTTTGGATTAAAATTTGGAAATGCCTAGAAGAAGTGAAAAAAAGAAAAGAGAAGAAAAATATATATTTGAGCAAAACAAAAAAAATTGAATATAAAAAAAATGTGAGTAGTACAGAAACAGTTTGTTCTACTAAAAGTATTACGAGCATTTAATGAAAAAAAGATCACACAAAGCAAAAAGAAGAATTTTTCAAGTAAGGTAAATCAGAGTTCAATTTCAAATACTAGGAAAAGAAATCATAATAAAGAAATAGTATCCGCTACTCAGAGACAAAAGCAATTTCAAGAAATTCATCAGAGATTTTTTCGATCTAGAGTGATTCAGAATTTAATGAAAACATCCTGCAAATATAAAAGGAAAGTGTTGCAATCCAAAGAGAAGCAGCGTATTGAAAGTATAGTGGATACTGCTTCAATTTAATGCAGAAGTTATTCATTCTGATTTTGAAGAGAATCAAACTGTTGGATAAAATAGTCAAAGTGTTGAAAGACAAAAGTAGAAAAAAGAGACTTGTGAACAGAACCAACTTTTATAAAATCTAGAGTGGACATTGTAGACATACTTCTACTAGTGAGCCTTTTTTTAATGAGGAAAGTTACTTTCAGGAAAATAGTTTATCATTTGTAGTTGATGCTGGAGGTCGTTGCTACAAAGTTCAGGATGGTTGTCCTCTTCCAAAGGAGGAAATGGTTGGTAAAAGTGCAGAAGAGTTAATAGCTGAAGAAGTGCATGGGAAACATCCACGAGCTCCCATGTATAAGTGGTGTTGTAGTGGTATTTGTAGTATTCAACAGGAATCCATTGATATAATGCAAAATTTGCTACTAGAATATACTCTGAAAAGTATTAAACAGAAGATTAAGTTGTTACAAGGACTAGATCTATGTAATGTAAGAAAATATACTGAGATTTATGGGCATTCTTTGGCTTGTCTTTCAAGAAAAGTTTGAAAAAGTTGTTTTCATCATTTGAGGATAGCAGTACACCATTCAGAAATTCTGAAGTTTGTAAGGAAACTCTACTATGTAAAAAGTCCCGCATTATGTTTAAGTGAATTGAATACATGTCTTTTAAATGGTTCTTTGTCAGATGTTCAAAAAAAGTGTGATGATATTGAAATGTGATATATTGGTTCAGAAGAGCAGTTCACAGATAGTGAAAGGTTGACAATTAGAGATGTAGGAGGAGATGAAAAAGTGATTAGAACTGATCAGTTTGAAGAAAAAAATTGGAAAGTTTAATGTAGTATGCTATGAAATTCCAAACTATGGGGCCGATTAGGATTGCGGTGAATCGACATTCTCAGGGCCGGTGGAAGCCACCACCTGCCCGGAGGATGCGGATTCACCGCTGCGGTGCCTTCAAAGACCCCCTGCCAGATTAGGATGGCTGGGGGGTCATCGGCGGACGGGAAGACCGTCCACCGCTTTTCCGCCGCGGTCGCCTTCCGACCATGGCGGAAAAGCTCTAATATGGTGGCGGTGTCTATCAGACACCGCCAGCCATATTAGGATGCGTGTTCACACATGCTTTTTTCACACATGCTTTTCTGCGGCGGTTTTTCCGCCGTGGAAAAGCAAGTGGTCCTTTGCATCTGGGGGCTCGCAGGGGCCTCCAGAATGAAGGGGGGTGGGGTGCACATGGGGGGTACCTATGGTACCCCCTGCAGTTGCATGCACAAAGCGGCAGGCACCGCGCGGTGCCTCCTGCTTTGTGCATGTAACTGCAAAACATGCATTTTTAACCTTGTGGCGGGTGCTGCTTCAAGCAGCACCCGCCGCAAGGTTAAAGATACGGGATGTGACCGCCAGGGTGGCGGTCACATCCTAAATGCACCGGAGGGACCGCCGCTGCCCCAGCGGACGGTCCCTCCACCTCGGGGGTGGCGGACAGACGCAGATCCGTCCGCCATCCTAATAGGCCCCTAAGTTTGTGTTTGTTGTCGACGTAGTCATTATAAAAGTCAAAGTAGGAATGTTGATTTGTATTTTAAAAGTGAAAAGGAGAACAATGTTAAGTGGGAAGAATTTGCAACTTACTTGTTTGTTGAAGGTCGATTTGAGTTAGGTAGTGTTCAACGTATATGTAAATATTGTTACAACAAATTAGAAGAGAACAAAATGACTGCTAGAGCAGTACATAATAACTTAGAATTAGTAGCTATTCTAGAGGAACTGGCCAAATTGAATACATATGAGTTGGTTCTAATTCAATCTGTTCATCCTTTTCAAACTATAATTCGGATTGAGCCTAAAAAAGTTAAACTAGTGGTGTACTTACCTTTGGATTTTAAGAAAAATATTGAAACTATTGCTGGAGAGAAAGAGGAAAATGAGGCAGTAGTCATTTTAGTAAATGGTGTACCAAAAAAGAGTCGAAAGATTTGGCAAGAATTTGTGGATGTTAATAAAGTTGAAAAGGCTACCTTATATCTTATTGAGAACAATATTTATTACAAAAATGTAAATGTGGATGAATAGGTAATAAGTTTAGAAGATGAATTTGAAATTTCAATGGTCAAATAAGAAAAGTGGACAAGTCAAGGACTGAAGAGATTTATGAACATTATACAATATGACCTTTGTATTCAAAAGAAATTATACGAAGTAGCATTGAGTTATTTCAAATGAAAAAAGCACAGGGAACTCCAATGAGTATATGGTAGAAAAGCTTGGAAGCGCATTGTTTCCCACAGCTGTTTCCTACAGGAGAAGGTGGATGATATGATCAATCAATCAATCAATCAATCAATCAAGGCATTTATATAGCGCACTACTCACCCAGAGGGTCTCAAGGCGCTGGGGGAGGGGGTCCGCTACTGCTCGAACAGCCAGGTCTTGAGTTGCTTCCTGAAGGCGAGGTGGTCCTGGGTCAGGCGGAGGTGGGTCGGGAGGGAGTTCCATGTCTTGGCGGCGAGGTAGGAGAAGGACCGTCCCCCTGTGGTGGCTCTTCGGATACGGGGGACGGTGGCGAGGGCGTGGCTGGTCGATCGAAGCTGGCGTTTGGGAGCGTAGAAGTTGAGGCGGCTGTTGAGGTATCCCGGGCCTTGGTTGTGTAGGGCTTTGTGTGCGTGGGTGAGGAGTCGGAAGGTGATTCTCTTGTTGACCGGGAGCCAGTGCAGGTCTCTCAGGTGTCCGGAGATGTGGCTGCGGCGGGGGATGTCCAGGATGAGACGTGCTGAGGCGTTCTGGATCCGCTGGAGTTTCTTCTGGAGCTTGGCGGTGGTTCTGGCGTAGAGGGAGTTGCCGTAGTCCAGGCGGCTGGTGACGAGGGCCTGGGTGACCGTCTTCCTGGTCTCGGTGGGGATCCACCGGAAGATCTTACGTAGCATGCGCAGGATGTTGAAGCACGAGGAGGAGACGGCGTTGACTTGTCTGGTCATGGAGAGGGAGGAGTCCAGGACGAAGCCTAGGTTGCGTGCGTGGTCTGTTGGTTTGGGTGCGCTGCCTAGGGCGGGGGGCCACCAGGAGTCGTCCCAGGCGGAGGGTAAGGATCCCAGGATGAGGACTTCCGTCTTGTCTGAGTTCAGTTTCAGGCGGCTGTTCTTCATCCATTCGGATACCTCTTTCATCCCTCCGTGAAGGTTGGCTCTGGCGGTGGCGGGGTCGTTGGTGAGGGAGAGAATCAGCTGGGTGTAGTCGGCATAGGAGATGATGTTGAGGTTGTGCTGGCGTGCGATGTCTGCGAGGGGCTCATGTATACGTTGAAGAGGGTTGGACTGAGCGAGGAGCCTTGAGGAACTCCGCAGATGACTTCGGTGGCTTCAGATCTGAACGGGGGGAGGCGGACTCTCTGTGTCCTTCCGGCGAGGAAGGAGATGATCCACTCCAGTGCCTTCTCCTGGATTCCGACATTGCTGAGTCGCTGCACTAGTGTACGGTGGCAGACCGTGTCGAAGGCCGCGGAGAGGTCTAGGAGGATGAGGGCTGCTGTTTCTCCGTTGTCAAGCAGTGCTCGGATGTCATCGGTGGCTGCGATCAGGGCGGTCTCGGTGCTGTGGTTGGCCCGGAAGCCGGACTGCGAGAGGTCGAGGGATCCGTTCGTCTCGAGGAAGGCAGCCAGCTGCTTGTTGATGGTCTTCTCGACGACTTTAGCAGGGAACGGGAGCAGCGAGATGGGGCTGTAGTTCTTGAGGTCGGTGGGGTCCGCTGATGGTTTCTTTAGTAGAGCGCTGAGTTCGGCGTGCTTCCAGCTCTCCGGGAAGGTAGCGGTGTCGAAGGAGGTGTTGATGATGTCCCGCAGGTGGGGTGCGATGACAGCGTCGGCTTTTTTGAAGATGTGGTGAGGGCAGGGGTCGATAGGAGATCCGGAGTGGATGGAGTTCATCGTGGGGACGGTATCTTCGGTGCTGATCGGGGTCCAGGCGTGGAGGGTGGTGGTGGGGGGTGGTGGTTCAGTCGTGGCATGCGTCGGTTGAGTGCTGAAGCTGTTGTGTATGTCCGCGATCTTGTTGTGGAAGTAGGAGGCGAGGGAGTTGCAGAGGTCTTGCGAAGGGGTGATGTCGTTGTTTCCGGCGTTGGGGTTGGAGAGCTCTTTAACGATGTTGAAGAGTTCCTTGCTGTTGTGTGCGTTGTTGTCCAGTCGTTCCTTGAATGCGGTTTTCTTGGTGGCGTGGATGAGTTGGTGGGGTTTTCGGGTGGCGAGCCTGAGGGCAGTCATGTTGTCCGGTGTTGGGTCTCTGCGCCATGTTCTCTCGAGGGCTCAGCAGTTCTTCTTGGAGCTCTTGAGTTCGTCGGTGAACCATGGGGCTTTCTTGCTACCGGGTCTGCTAGGCGGGGTCTTCAGAGGGGCAAGGTCGTCTGCGCAGTTGCTGATCCACTGATGATCCACAATGATGATCGACCTGTATGGATTCCAGCTTCAGAATATCGGTCAACAAGATTATATTCTGAAGATCCTAGATTTCGACGGTGCATTCCATACATATTTCACCTTTTGTTTGAAAGTGATCTGTCTTCTCTCTCGTATGTAGTGAACCACAGGATCACTGACATAATATTGAATTCACAAATATAGAATTACCAAAATATCGAAGAAAAATTATAGAATGGAAAAATATCGAATTCCAATCTACAAACAGGTAAGTACAAACATATTGAATCAAAAATATAGTTTTAAAAAATATAGTTAGTCAAAATATCGATTTTTTTTAAATGTCTTAAAAGTAATTTAAATTTAATTAAATAATAAATATAACATTTACTATTACCACTCCAGTGAGTGCAACAGTAGGGAAAGCGTTGGATAGCGTAGGGGTGCAAATTACTATTCCCACTACAGAGAGTGCAACAGTAGGGAAAGCGTTGGATAGCGTAAGGGTAAAATTTACTATTCCCACTCCAGAGAGTGCAACAGTAGGGAAAGCGTTGGTTAGCGTAGGGGTAAAAATTACTATTCCCACTCCAGAGAGTGCAACAGTAGGGAAAGCGTTGGATAGTGTAGGGGTACACATTACTATTCAATATTCAATTACTTACCTTCAATTCGATATTATTCACCACTATATTCTGTCCATTCGATATTTTGTCAATTATATATTTTGACTTCGATATTTTGGTAATTCTATATTTTGAATTCGATATTTTGTCTTGTTACCGAACCACATACTTAAAACTGGAGTTCATCAATCACTTCTGACTGCGAAAAAATTTGTTGAGAAAGTTCAAGAAACAGATGAAAATTTAGAAGCACAGTTAATCAATTTGATGGCATGTCAACTTTGAACAAATGAGTATTGGTATCGTCCTCATGGAGAACTCAAGTGTATGTTACGGAACTTAGGAACACCAACATGTTTTGTCACATTTAGCTATGCAGAGTATGCATGGGAAGATTTGTTTGAGTTTCTAAGAGTAGCGAACTCCAATATTCATTTTTTTAAATAAAGACTCCTGGTAAACTGTGTTCATTGGATACTGTAAATGTGTGCACTTATTTTAATCATAGGTTTCAAGCTATAATGTATTTTAGCTGCAATAAAAAGAATCCACCTCTTGGAGAAGTTACTGATTTCTTTTGGAGAAAGGAGTATCAAGCAAGAGGTGCACCTAATATACATATGCTACTATGGATCAAGGGTGCCCCTAAATTTGGAAATGATTCTGATGAAACAGTATTGTCTTTCATCGAACAGTATGTGACATGTGAGATTCCAAGACAAGAAGGAGATAGAAGCTTGAGACAGCAAGCTTTACATTTCCAAAGTCACCGTTGTGGAAAGTATTGCAGAAGAAAAAAAAGTCTAAAGGAAAATTTTACACCAAATGTCGGTTTGGTTTTCCCCGTTAAGTCATTTGTAAAGGAAGAGTACATTCTTTTTTTTTTCTTCTGTAAGGCACACAATATCTCATACATCTCCAAAGAATACCTACAACTTAAAAAGAACAGAAGTGTCAAAGTACATCAATGACTACAATCCAGTAATTTTAATGTGGAATACGAACATGGACATCCAGTATGTTGCAGATAACTCAATTTGCTGTGGCATGTTATTTTACATCGTACATAACAACATCAGAAAAAACAGAGATGAAACAAATGTGGGAAGAAATTGCACAAGAGAATAGTCTTAGTAAAAAATTGGACACCTTTACTTTGGAAATACTTTCCCAACGAGAAATTGGATCCTATGAATGTTCCTAACGCTTGTGCTCTTCAAGTTAGTATTCAAAGTCACGAGGAATTATTTGGGTAAGTTTAGGTCTTGCCTGCAAACGAAATAGAGTTTTGAAATCATTAGAAGAAATTGAACAATTAGCAGCAAATGAGCCAGACAGTTAGACATTCTTAAAACTAATATGTTGGACACATACTATCCGAAAAGGAGTCGACATCTGGAACAGCTATGTCTGTATGAAGTACTTCAACATTACAGCTTGAAAAGAAATGTTAAAGAGAATTTAAAGGAAGGAACATTTGCAGTAGTTGGATGTCATGGTTGTTTAGTAAAACATGCAAAGGGTAGTCTTCTAAACCACAAAAAACGTAGATAAGCGAGAATTTTACTATTTAGCACTTCTGCAACTGTTTAAACCATGGCATAGTAAAAGTGAATTAATTGGAGAGTTTGACTGCTACGAAGATTCTTTTAATTCTTGTAAAGATAGTACAATATTCTCTACATATTTAAAATTGTTGAATGATGAAGTTGAACAGGAAAAGACTATTATATCTGAAATAGCTCATGAAAGTTCTCAAGACAATCAAAGTAGTGGTCCATGTAGTCAAAACCTCTTGGACAACCAATGCTTGGAAATGAAGCAGTGATTGCTATGCATGAAGTCAAAATTGCAATGCAACAAGCACACAAGGAGAATATCACATTGGAAAAAAAAGAATGTGTGTGTTCATCTTTTAAACCTCTTCTGATGTACATCAGTGGTCAAGCCGGGACAGGTAAAATATTTGTAATTAAAGTTTTGACCAGTTATCTTAAACAAACTACTGGTTCACATTTATGTTGTGTGGTAACAGAACCAACTGGATTAGCTGCACACAATGTTAAAGGAGTTACTTTGCATAGATTATTGATATTACCAGTTGAGCATGATAATAAATTAGAATATCAGAAGTTGTCTGGAGAAGCTTCTTATGAAGGGTCAAGAGTGCTGAAAATAATGAAACTTTTAATTATTGGTGAGATGGGCATGGTCTCAAACTTAATGCTTGCTTTTGTACACTTAAGAATAATAAGGTATTAAAAACAGATCTCGATGTTCTTTTGGGGGGAAAGCATTTAATTGGATTCGGAGATCAGCTACAACTAACCCCTGTAAAAAGAGAACCAGTGTTTAAAACTCTTCTACATGAAGACACTAAGAAATCTTTGGGAAGTATTGGAAATGTGAATCTGTGGTTACATTTTGAATATAAAGAACTCACTGAGAATATGCGACAAGCAAGAGATGAAGATTATACAAATATTCTAAAAGATGTAAGAATTGGCGTTCTAAGCAAACATAGTAAGCAAGCTTTTCAAAGTCGTCTACTAAAGAACTTGTTTACAAATTAAAACACACCAGCAGACATAATGTACCAGAAAATGAAAGAAAAAAGTCTATAGTTTGCTTAATTCCTACAGTGGAAGAGTGTGATACATTTAATAGAGAGTTTATGAAATTGGAAAATCAAGAAATAGTTCACATTGAAGCTATTGATAAAATCGAGCATCAAGGAATAACAATTGTTCTTTCAGAAAGACTACAGACTAAATTGGATTCTTTGGAAAAGTCTGTATCAAAAATTGCTGGCTTAGAAAAGAATGTAGATGTATGTTTAAACTATCAGGCAATTTTAAAGCGTAATCTGAATGTAGAAAAAGCTTTAGTGAATGGAGCAAGGGGTAAAGTTGTTTATTTTGTGAAATTTCAAAATAGAAATGGAATTGAATTTTTGAAAGTTAAATTTGATCAGATTGCAGAGGTAAGACAGATTGCACCTTCTGCTGTACCTTTTTTGCGTGTAAAAGACAGTTTCCCTTCTGTTTAGCATATTCAATAACTATTCACAAATCACAAGGTTTAAGTGTAGATAATGCTTTGGTAAATGTAGGAAGAACTGTGTTTAAAGAGGGAATGGTTTATGTTGCATTATCTCGAGTGAGAAACGTGTTGTGTGTTCAAAACGCAAACATGTTGTAGAAATAATTATGGTTGGAAAGCAGAAAGAAAATCAAGAGTGAAGAAAAGATGTAAAGAAGCAGAAAATACAAACAAGTGATTATGTTGTCGGATACCAATTAGAAAATGCTTGTGGTGTCAACTGCTATTGTAATGTTATTCTAAACATTATATTTTATCTTGAAGATGTTTGTGATGAAATTATGGAAAGTCAGGAAAAAACATTATGTTCTGCACTTTATACTTTATTTCAAGAATTGAGAACTGATAGAAGTAAGATCCATTCTGCTTCTGGTATTCGCCAACTGTTGGATACATGCACTGGATCCTTAACGTTCAGTGCTAATATACAGCAAGATGCACAAGAATGTCTGATGGTTTTGCTTGGATTACTAGAAGATGAAGGCGTTCAGTTTGACCGTTTATTTGGACTCAGCTACAAATGGCAACATAAACGTGAATAATGTTTATTAACCTCAATGACTGTAGTTGGCAGAGAGCGATTTTTATATTTAACAATACCTGACTGCAAATCTGTACCATTTTCCAAATTAGTAAAAGAAGCTGACCATGAGATGATCTGTTCTCGTTGTAAATCAAGAATGCTATCTACATCATGCATACAAAGATATAGAAAATATTTGATTATAATGCTGCAACGCTGTAGACCAAATGGAAGAAAAGTGGAAACCAAAATAAAACATTTTGTTGCTAATCAAGTATCTATTTCTGGAAGGACTTTTGCATCAGTTGCTATTGTTTTCCATGCTGGAAGTACTACTACGAGTGGACATTATACAGATGTGCTTTCCCTCATGGGTATTTCCCTCACTGGTATTATTTTTCCTTCAAAAATGAGAAGGATTAATCAACTCGTACACCATGCTGGTTGTGACTCACATCGCATTTGATAAGTCTATATTTATATTTCTGTCCAAACAATTGTTTTGATTAACTTTTAAAGAAACAGGAATGGTCTAATAAAAATTCCATTTCGACAGATAAAAGAGCTGACTGTTCGTTACTCTATGAGTAGTAGGAGTGTACGGTAGTACGGAGCCGGGTTCATTGTTTTGTGTTCTGAACTTTTAGTAAGTGAGCATTTCTCTGTGCTTATGACTCTTTATGCTTTGCTGCCTGAAACCAATATACATCTTACCTGGGTGATCGCTACACTTTGTGCATACTTTCTGGACAGCCACAAGACAGAAAGGGCTGGGTGTGGTAGGGGTTATATCTCCATTCATATGCATACTGATGGTCTTCCTGAGCTGGAAGCGGACGTTCAAACTTTACATCTGGAGATGACTGGGGCTTTCTTTAACCCAAAAAGCATATTTTTAAATTAGATGTTCCCTTTGGCATAGAGAATGCAGACCTCTCCTTACTTCCCTCACTTAGAGCAATCTGCCAGTACTGTAATGTGAAATCAAAAGTACTTAGGAATTTGCAGGTTGTCAATCTATTTCTGACTCCTCAGCTCAGGGGATTGAGTGAGCATAAGTCTTTGTATTTGAGTTGAGCCCCCTGTAGTCCACACAGAATCTGAGTTCTGGGGTGGCACCCAGAGGGGAGTTTTGGGTATCAGCATCACTGGGCTGGACCAAGGGCTATTGAAGTGCTTAATCACCCCCAACTCCATCAGCATGGAAACATCCTCCTTGATGTTGGCTCTCACCTTGTCAAACTGTTTATAAATTGTGTTCTTTACAGGCATGCTGTTCCCATTGTCAATATCATGGTGTGACACTGGAGCAAGCCTTAACTGGCTATGGTCTTGACAGATGACATGTAATCTCTTGTTGCTTTATCTTTGCTCTATTTTAGATCCGTCTATCTACTGTATTCTGTCATTTCCTTCCGTTTGTGCATCCTTAATCCAGCTTCATCTCCTCTTCATTTTTCTCTCTCTTTCAGGGTCTTCATTCCCTCTCTGGAGCGTTCTGGTTCCCCACCATCGTCCCTCTGTAAAGAAGACAGGACCCAGGAAAGTACTTTTCTTTTTCTTTTCCTCTTATTCTCTAACATGCCTGTTCTTAAGTGGGACAGGGAATGTGAGGAGTGTAATGCCTTTGTTCAACCACCCTCCACCAGTGTGTTCTTTCCCTTTTCATTTATTTTTTACTGTTTAAGTCCCCGCTCCCACCCTTCCTCCCGTCTAGTTTTCTTCCACCTCCCCCCACTCTGCATCTACTCGTGGTCTCGAGTGGTTCTGAACAAATTCCGGATCTGGTCACGCTCCTCCGGGAAAGTGGCGGGGCACAAGTTCTCATTCCTCACGTCTTAGGACACTCTCTCGTCTGGTAGTCTTCGCCCCACATACAAGTACCTCCTTTGGTCCTCCGTTTCGGTCTCCCAAGTTGGTGTCTTCCTCCCGGCTCCTTGCACAAATCAACTCCACTTCCGCTTCCGGCTAAACTATTGATGGACCAACGTCGCCTGTGCTTTCCTTAGCGATTTGGTCTCATGGGAGTGTCCGAGTGGCGTTGCTACCCTCTTCATAAGGACCAGCTATCACAACAGGTACCGTAGGCTGCAAGGGAGGGAAAGGAGAGAAAAAGGGGGTAGAATGTCAACTTGCTCCTTTCCTTTCTTTACCATACCAATTTGTGACACCTTAGTACACAGACGAGCGAGCCCAAAGGTCAATGAGAATAAAAGAAGCAAATTTCCCCAGCCAGTGGTGACATCCTCTGCTGCTCTGAAGGTTGACACCTTCCACTGACCCATCCGACTCCTTAGAAGAAAAGAGGTCAGGGAGAGGTTCACTCCCCTATTCTACCCCATCATCTGCCACCAGAACCATAGTTACTTGGAACTCTCGCAGTGGGGTTTGAGGTGGTTAACCTGGGAGCCTCTTAAAGGGTTCCTGGCGGTCTTGAGGTTTACCGAGTAGATGAACTCCCCCATTCTTTCTTTCACTTTCTGAGACCAAGACCAGCAGCACTAACTACATCTCCCACACTTTTGGGCCAGCCAGAACCTTAATCAGAGTGACCTTCTTATCATGCCAAAGCTTTATCACCTCCGGGCTGGCTTCCAGGTTCTCAATGGCCTTCTTCAGGAAGCGCCACATCTGAGTCCTGAGAACCATCATGTGTAGCAGATTAATTAGGGCCAGATGTCGGACGCCTAATACCGGTCGGCAACGGCCAAAATTACCGAATTTCGGCTGTTACCAACCGGTAATAGGCATTTGAGATGTAGGGGCCAATTTAAGGATTCAGTAATTTACCGAATCGGTAATTTAAGGAATTGGTAAATTACCGAATTCTTAAATACTGGTTCGGTAAATTACCGAATCCTTAATGTAGGAAGCACTCAAGTGAGTGCTTTTCACTTGTAAGGATTTGTTATTTACCACCAACTACAACTTGATGGTAAATAACGAAAAACTGTTAAAAAAGCATCTTTTTGCTTTTTTAGCAGTGCCTTGTGGCAGGCATGTATATGTGTCACATGTGCACCCATGCACTATTCAGGGGTGCAACAGGGTGTCAATGTGACACCCTGCCACCCTTGTAGGTCTTCCGCCTCTTACCGATTCGGTATTTACCGATTCGGTAATTCCCATTCATTATGAATGGGGAATACTGAATCGGTAAATACCGAATCGGTATTTACCGAATTTTACCGATTCTGAAAAATTACCGAATGAATACCTACATACCATTTACCCATTCTAAAATACCGAAGCGGTAAAATTCGGTATTTTAGAATCGGTAAATGGTATTTACCTACATCTGGCCCTAAATCTTGTGAGAGCTTTTTGAAGCTTGCTCCCACCAATCCTTTACAAAACTTAGAGTTCCCCTAACAGGGTAGCCAAGCAGGAGTTCAAAAGTATCGCACCTTACTCCTTTCTGCTGCACTTTTCTGTACGCAAAGAGAAGGCATGATAAGAGGAAAAAATATATATAAGGTCCGAAACAGGGATACGTCATCAATCCATTTCTGTTTAACCTGTACACAGCAGATGTAGGTTTGGAGCTGCTGAAAGGGAATCTTTTTCCTCCAAGGATCGGGTCCCTTAAGTTACCTATTATACAATATGCTAATTACCTGGTAATACTAGACAACACGTATTGGTATGAAGTGGGCATTGGGAATTTTACAGTTATGATTCTTCAAATTCTTTTTTTTTAAAACTCAGCAAAAATGAAAATCTTAATTATTGCACTGTGGGCAAAGAAACACCAGTTGACATGGAACCTGTGTCCCTTAAGCATAACCATGGCTGGTGAATATAACTACCTTGGTGTATGGCTGTTGGACACAGGCAATCCCTTTCTTCACGCATGGGCAATAGAGGAACAGGCAGCTAAAACATTATATGTCCTAGCCAAACTTCTCTATAAACTACAAAGCCCAACAGCCAAAGGAACCTGAAGTTATCCATGCCAAACCGCTAACCACCCTAATCTACGGGCATCTTGCCCTACCAACAATGCTCACAAGACATTAGAGCACTGCCACATTTGCAGGCTATAGGAAAATAGTTGGGCTCCTAAAATCAACAAGACAAACATTGAAACATCTGGAGTTCGGGCAGGTGAATATGGATGTTAAATGCAGAAAGGACCTATTAAAATCCCACCATCAAACCATTAGAGCAGAAGAAGGTTCCAAGAAAGGTGTTTTGGAGCTGATCTTCTACGATGCAAAGAGCCTATGGTCAAGGTATTACAATAATGCTTCTACTACATTAAAACTTGTCCCAGATAGTCTTAATAACCCAGCCTTGACACTGCCCCATTTGAAGAACATACTAAAGAAACAAGGAAAGCACTTGTGGAAAGAATAAGACATGAATGAAATCAAACACATCGCGGGCACCTTAGGGCTTTACAAATCACATGAGGATGCTGCATGCCACCCATATTTGAATGCCGCCATGGCGAGACATTATATTTGCCAGTCTTTTTACTCTGCCTATATGGGAATTCAGAAGACATTAGAAAATAAAAATGGCAGAACAATGGCAGTGTATTTATTTATTTATTTATTTTTTAGCATTTAATAAAGCGCTAACAATTGCCCGCAGGCGTCTCGGCGCTGTACTCTGCAGACTCTCCTGACTTTAGCTTCTAGACTTTAGAGATTAAACAACCATGTTTTCAGCTGTTTTCTGAATGACAGAAGATTTGGGCTGGATCTGATGGATTGGGGAAGTGTGTTCCACAATTTCGGAGCAGCCACCAGGAAACGTCTATCTACCCAGTTAACTAGCTTAGTACGTGGTACTACCAGATCGTTCATCTTAGCAGAACGGAGTGGCCGAGGAGGATGATATGGCGTGAGGTGGTCTCTCAGAAATTGTGGAGCTTGTTGGTGCAGGGATTTATACACAATACACAAGGTCTTGAACTTTATTCTGTTCCTTACTGGGAGCCAGTGAAGATCTCTCAGGGTGTTAGTTATTGGTTTAAATCTGGGGACACCCGAGAGAAGCCTGGCCGCAGCGTTCTGTACTAACTGCATTATTTTGATGACCCTGATTTGGGCATTTGCAAACAAGCCATTGCAATCGTCTAGTGCAGACAGGACAAGGGCGCTTACTAATGTCCTGCCTACGGATTCGGGGAGAAATGGCAAGATCTTTTTTACCAGGCGTAATTTATAAAAAGCCACCGAGGTCGTCTGGTTGGCATGAGCCACAAAGTTCAGGTTATCATCAAAGATGACACCTAGGTTCCTCACCTTCAAAGTTGGTTTAGTCAAGGCTCCAAAGGATAGTGGCCACCATGCCGAGGACCAACTGGGGCTAAGGTGACCAAAGATTACCACTTCGGTTTTTTCAGAATTCAGTTTTAAGCGGCTTCCTGACATCCACTGCCCGATAGCCAGCATTCCTGCCTTAAAACTTTCCGCTACTGCTTCCCCATCATTTCTGACGGTCAGAATCAACTGGGTGTCGTCCGCATATGAGGTAAGGTTCATCCCATGCGCTTTGATGGTTTTAGCGAGGTCCGACACGTAGATATTAAAAAGTGTCGGACTAAGGGATAGTGTAGACTGTGTCCATGCATCCCGGAATATGTGGTTCACTCAATATGTTTTTGTCCAGTTTGCTCAAAGGCACCTCATTTTAAGGCCAATAATCTTGCAGCATGGTACCAGAACTTGCAAAGAGGCAGTGTTCTATGTCTACGTGTGTGATATTCTCATGGACTTAGCACACATTGTTAAGTTCTTCTCTATAGTGGTAGGGTTATTGAGGAAACATAGCTATAACCCTGGAATCATGCATCGGCATCAGTGGAGAGCAATATTCTCTTCCTGAACTCACCCCTGAACTCACGAGTCTTGTGGTGTGTTTATGGCATCTGAAACAAGTTCTGCAACCGTGGTCGAGACCACAAAATGGCTTTGTTTTGTAGGCACAGGGTAAATCCCAATGTTTTGGGCGGTGCTCCCCCTATGCAATGGGATGGTAGACCAGATTGTTGCACTTTCCATTTACTCTGACCTCAATATTAAGCATAAAATCCTAAATGCTTCGAATCTTGGACTGTGTTGTATGGTATAGCATGCTGTACTAACTGAGAACTTGCACTGATTTTAAGAGAATTCACGAGGGTATTCTGATTGGTGAACTGTAGATCGGTTTTAAACTCTGGTAGCCTTTGTCGTTATTTTAATTAATTGACATTCTTGTTTACATGCTTGATTTGCATTGCCAGTTTGACACATACAAATTCTTGAAATTTATAGTTAGCAGTTTAATGAACATGCCACTATAACAAAATGATTTTAACTTGATAACATTGCTTGATTTCTATGTAATCCTAACCATTACATGAAAATGCAATAGACGCATTAGTTGCTTCAAAAGACTTGCTATCGGGTAGCCTATACAATACGTCGCCCTTTTAAAAAAATCATTGGCACTAACGCTTGAGACCGTTGGGATATTGCACTATTGGAGGTTTAACATATTGATCTGCTTTCTTTTTAAGATGATGATGCACTGAAAATATCTTCTATGTGTTGCAATGTTATTGGGACGACTTTGATACTTTGGGAACCCTATCAGCCCTTTGGGCAATCCCCCTCAAATACCTTCTTAGGCACTCTGGTGCTGAACGACAGGTCCGTCTCCTGGGCAAGATTCTTAGGAGAAGTGAGCTTGCTGTTAATTAGGTGTTGGCGCAACTCTGTCAAAATCATGTCCGACAGCTTATTGAAATCCCTTCTCTTACTACGCCTCATCTAATAACTCACTGGATGACTGGAGTAATCAAGGAAATCCACCCAAGACTGGTTAGACAACTTTTAGCTGTACATGAATCATACACAGTACTTCTCTGGGGTGAGCCCAAACGTATTGAGAAAGATGGATTTCATGGGAGAATACCTCACCTGCACCCAAACCTCTAGTGTGAGCAAAGTATTCCTCCCTACTGTAGGGAATTTTTTTCAGAGACTTGCACCCCAATTCTCTTCTTGTATCCTATGCATCCTAAGGCCTGTCTTACAGGCGGAAACCCATTTATCTATGTCATGCCCCACCACATAGTGAGGCACCAGGTCTTGGGTAATATAAACATTCTGTTCTCCACTGCACTGAACACTGTATTACTGCCACCATTGCTGATAGACTCAGAGGCTTGTTTGGATTTTAGGTAGGATTGGGCAGAGCTGGTTTAATTCTCTCTGTTGTAATTACTTGCAATTATGCCTAAGTATGTGAGAAGCATAAGCAAGCATGTAGCACAATTTCCTTAGTGCAAAATGCACCAGCGCATCCAAAATTAGCTTGAGGATGCATTTTACATTAGGAAAATGACACTAAATGCTACAGGACATGAATAGCTTTAGCCAGCAGCTACTCTGATAGATTGGCGGCTGCTTCTATACGTCATGACAGCCAGTGTATTGTTGTTCCATCTGACTACTTCCTGTTTGGGCGCCAGGATACCCGTAGGGTGACAGTTGCGCGATACAAATAATAAATACAATACAATACAATACCCACTCTCTTTTAGCTCATTGTTCCTGTGCTCCTGAAGTAGGTCTCAATTACTTAAGCTGGAATCGGCATCACAAAAGTAGTACATAATTACTAATTTACTCTTATTAGTCCAGCTTAATAAGAAAAATGTCCTCTTCAAATATGATTGGTGTAATAAGATATTGTTGATTATCTGCTTTAGTATATGGATATAAGTAGAAGTTGTGGTTCAATTTAATAATACATTTTTAGAAGTGAAGCATTGGCAAGTTAATGGCACCGACATTCAAAATGAAAACATTTTTGTTGAGTTAGGAAATAGGTACATTTGAATAATTATATCATCCAGGGATAATGGTCTCATAGAGAAGTTTCATAGCATTTTTAAAGTATCAATCCAATTAAAGTGGATTTTGAAGAACAAGTTTGAAAGATAAAGTTGAGGAGATGGTACATGCATATGCAATGAAAAACAGGGTAACTGTTCGATTACGATTTCAGCTTGTAAGTGGGAAAACAGCTAGTTCCTTATTTATACTTGGTTTGGCAAGAACACCACAAACTGAGTGTTGAATGTGAAAAGGGATTAATAGAAGTGCAGCAAGAAAAATAAAAAAATAGAACATTTGTCGGAAAGTGTTGAGGATTATGATAATGCTAGGATAAAGGCAAGTGGTTTAGTTGAATAGGTATATCACATTTACCAATCTCAAAAGATGATTGAGATTGATTGTAATGTTATGAAGAGAGGATTTAGCAAACTGTGAAATGTGGTTTGTCAGCAGGATTTCTGTATGTGCCAACAGTATGTTGTTTGGATATGATATTACCTTAAATAAATGGAAAGACAAGAGGCGTTTGGCAAAACATGTACAAGTTGGTTTAATTAAACGCTGCTGCGGGGAGAGCCTGGACCGAAGGAGTCTACTCAAAATCTCTTGATGTCCATAGCTTTGGTTGTAAATTCGTACAGTTCATGAGGTACATTAAAATGTTCTCTAAATTCCAAAATAACATCTTAGTCGTAAAGCAATCACATGTGTGCATCTGATAATCAAGATAGCCTGGCTGATGAGGATTATGAATCCGAAACCGGTCCCAGGATGCTTGTTTCCGGTCCATGGAAGACATGGCTTGGCAGTTCGGGCTGGACTGTTCCCATGAGGCACAGGGTCAGACTGATTTGCATATAGCCATGTCTGAAATGGGGTGGCTGAGTGGGCTAAAGAATGGTTATGGATTAAACCCAGATCAGTTGACTGGGGGTGAGTGTTTGATTTGCTCAAACGCTCCGTCCATCATCCCCTTTTGTATCGCTTTGTTCGCCCTACGTGTGGCAGGGTATGCTCAGACGTGAGTCCCTTGCTCACTTGGCCACTGGATTCAAGATAGCCTGGCTGATGAGGATTATGAATCCGAAACCGGTCCCAGGATGCTTGTTTCCGGTCCATGGAAGACATGGCTTGGCAGTTCGGGCTGGACTGTTCCCATGAGGCACAGGGTCAGACTGATTTGCATATAGCCATGTCTGAAATGGGGTGGCTGAGTGGGCTAAAGAATGGTGATGGATTAAACCCAGATCAGTTGACTGGGGGTGAGTGTTTGATTTGCTCAAACGCTCCGTCCATCATCCCCTTTTGTATCGCTTTGTTCGCCCTACGTGTGGCAGGGTATGCTCAGGCATGAGTCTCTTGCTCACTTGGCCACTGGATTCAAGATAGCCTGGCTGATGAGGATTATGAATCCAAAACCGGTCCCAGGATGCTTGTTTACGGTCCATGGAAGACATGGCTTGGCAGTTCGGGCTGGACTGTTCCCATGAGGCACAGGGTCAGACTGATTTGCATATAGCCATGTCTGAAATGGGGTGGCTGAGTGGGCTAAAGAATGGTGATGGATTAAACCCAGATCAGTTGACTGGGGGTGAGTGTTTGATTTGCTCAAACGCTCCGTCCATCATCCCCTTTTGTATCGCTTTGTTCGCCCTACGTGTGGCAGGGTATGCTCAGACGTGAGTCCCTTGCTCACTTGGCCACTGGATTCAAGATAGCCTGACTGATGAGGATTATGAATCCGAAACCGGTCCCAGGATGCTTGTTTCCGGTCCATGGAAGACATGGCTTGGCAGTTCGGGCTGGACTGTTCCCATGAGGCACAGGGTCAGACTGATTTGCATATAGCCATGTCTGAAATGGGGTGGCTGAGTGGGCTAAAGAATGGTGATGGATTAAACCCAGATCAGTTGACTGGGGGTGAGTGTTTGATTTGCTCAAACGCTCCGTCCATCATCCCCTTTTGTATCGCTTTGTTCGCCCTACGTGTGGCAGGGTATGCTCAGGCATGAGTCTCTTGCTCACTTGGCCACTGGATTCAAGATAGCCTGGCTGATGAGGATTATGAACCCAAAACCGGTCCCAGGATGCTTGTTTACGGTCCATGGAAGACATGGCTTGGCAGTTCGGGCTGGACTGTTCCCATGAGGCACAGGGTCAGACTGATTTGCATATAGCCATGTCTGAAATGGGGTGGCTGAGTGGGCTAAAGAATGGTGATGGATTAAACCCAGATCAGTTGACTGGGGGTGAGTGTTTGATTTGCTCAAACGCTCCGTCCATCATCCCCTTTTGTATCGCTTTGTTCGCCCTACGTGTGGCAGGGTATGCTCAGACGTGAGTCCCTTGCTCACTTGGCCACTGGATTCAAGATAGCCTGGCTGATGAGGATTATGAATCCGAAACCGGTCCCAGGATGCTTGTTTCCGGTCCATGGAAGACATGGCTAGGCAGTTCGGGCTGGACTGTTCCCATGAGGCACAGGGTCAGACTGATTTGCATATGGCCATGTCTGAAATGGGGTGGCTGAGTGGGCTAAAGAATGGTGATGGATTAAACCCAGATCAGTTCACTGGGGGTGAGTGTTTGATTTGCTCAAAAGCTCCGTCCATCATCCCCTTTTGTATCACTTTGTTCGCCCTACGTGTGGCAGGGTATGCTCAGACGTGAGTCCCTTGCTCACTTGGCCACTGGATTGAAGATAGCCTGGCTGATGAGGATTATGAATCCGAAACCGGTCCCAGGATGCTTGTTTCCGGTCCATGGAAGACATGGCTTGGCAGTTCGGGCTGGACTGTTCCCATGAGGCACAGGGTCAGACTGGTTTGCATATAGCCATGTCTGACATGGGGTGGCTGAGTGGGCTAAAGAATGGTGATGGATTAAACCCAGATCAGTTGACTGGGGGTGAGTGTTTGATTTGCTCAAACGCTCCGTCCATCATCCCCTTTTGTATTGCTTTGTTCGCCCTACGTGTGGCAGGGTATGCTCAGACGTGGGTCCCTTGCTCACTTGGCCACTGGATTCAAGATAGCCTGGCTGATGAGGATTATGAATCCGAAACCGGTCCCAGGATGCTTGTTTCCGGTCCATGGAAGACATGGCTTGGCAGTTCGGGCTGGACTGTTCCCATGAGGCACAGGGTCAGACTGATTTGCATATAGCCATGTCTGTAATGGGGTGGCTGAGTGGGGTAAAGAATGGTGATGGATTAAACCCAGATCAGTTGACTGGGGGTGAGTGTTTCATTTGCTCAAACGCTCCGTCCATCATCCCCTTTTGTAATGCATCTGATAAGTACACAGATGCTCTCGACCTTGGGGAGAGATAATGTGGGCCAGTGTGTATATGTCCAGATGTCCGGTGTGAGGAGCTCATGATCGCTACATGTGGTATGCATGTCGTGTCCTGATTGGCTGAGTGTACCTATCTACATGTGGTATCTGAGTTTGTGGTATATCTGGCGAACACAAGCTTTTGGCCAAATGGATTTTATTAGTGCCAATTACCTCAGACTTGCTTGTGGTGCAACTATCTATCTGTGGAATCGATTAGGGTTTTCCCTGGGTGTGTATTTGCCTGTAATTTATGGGGGACCGAACCTCTGACTTGTTACTCGATAAGAGTGGGTATGGGTCACAGGACCTCCCTTACCATGGCTGATGGGGAGGTCACCTTGGGTGAATCCGACAGCAATGATGTGAGTTGATTGGAACTCCTAGAAATAATATGGCAGCCACTGGTAGCATTTTAATCTACATTATCAACATTGTGCATACAGTTGTTATCTTGCACACTGACACTGTTCTTACAGGTGTTGTTAAAGGTGTGTATGCTTTGGTATGATTGTATATTGACATTATCCATATTGGCAACAAAAGTACTATCATACGTGCATGGATTATGACAAACATTGGTATCATTATTGCTGATATTGGCCCTGCTGTGCAGGCACAAGTTATGGTATACATCAACATTGCATTGACAAGCATGTGGGTACAGGCTGTGACATACGTTTACATTGCGATTACTGATATTGCCATTGTCGGGACTGCAAGTATCATAACATCCATTGACATTGTATTCACTCATCCCAACAAGTAAATGTGTGGAAAAGGAGACTCAATGGGAGCTAAGTGAAGTTATGGATGATTATGGCCTTGTATATCTGAGAGTTGTGGTTGTTGAGATAGGTAATGGTATAAGGAGTTGGATTTAAAACAAAAGCGTGTAGAGAGGAAGATGGCAACAATGAAATGAAGGGTGTTACTTCTCCTGAGATTGAGGAGAACTCAAAATAGTGATAACAAGGGGAGTCTAAATGGACAGGCGAGAGAGGATGTCGAAGAACATGGGTGTTAAGTGTGATGTAAAAGTCTAAGTGAAAATATTCGATTGCGCAGAGAAAATGCTGTTGGGGGGAGGGGTTGGTATGAACAAGCTACTACCAGAGATAAAGTGCAACAGGGAGTTTAAGTCACTAAATAAATATAACATTTTATATTACATTTATTTCTCTGTCACTTTCAGAGTTTTATCATAGTAGTCCTGCGCTCAATATGGTGTGGCATGGTGGATATAGACATTGCAAGTTTAAGAGGATGGAATGGAAACCCATGAGGGGTGGGATTGGAATGAAAGTTGAGTGCTAAATTATGTTTTCAGGGCATTCAGCTGAAGAGAGGCTCTTGGTAGCTGGAATATAGCTGGATTCTTCAACAGACCCACGGTGGAGTCTATTGCTCAAACCAAGTTGAACATAAACTGAAATACAGGACCTGTTGCTTATTGCTTTGATTCCAGTTGTACTTCTTTACTACGCAGGTTTCAAAATTGGATACAGAAAATGTTTGATTGCACGAACTTGCATCAGAAAGACCGCGACATCATGATGAGAGAAGATATACCAGCAATTATTTTGCTTACTGTTTCCTCACGAGAACTCGACAAGAACAATTTGTTAAATGACCTACGCTAATGGCTTCCATAATCAAAATGTATTAAACATAAAGGGGCAGTCAGGCTGAAAGGTTCGTTCTTAACTTACATTTAATGCCGCCTCAATAAACATTCATTTCCATATAGCAGCCAATTATACCAACGGCCTATACGATACAACAGCAGTGCATCATTGTTTGATACTGCATCACAATACAACTGCAATGGATATTAATTGAAGTGCACTCTGTTACAGTAGCAACTTGCAGAGGTGATTAATCACGTGTGTTTTTTGTTTTCGTTTATGTCTATTAATCAACACAATGATGGACGTGAGAGAACGAATGGTTAGATGGTATTTTGAAAGTGAAGCACCCAGTTGCTGCATTATTTTTGTGTCTTTGTTTTGCTGCTTTTATTCCCAATAAATCAAAACTGGGCTGACCTCTGATTCGAAAGGTTATTCGTATGCTGCTTTGACAGACACATCGAGCGGCACTTAACTAACCATTAGAATGTTTCCTCAAGCTGGCCCTCTCTTCGCATCGCTTCGTGTATGCACAGTAGCAGGATGGCTGGCTTGGGGAACATTTCTACACTGTCTCTCATTAAATCTAAAATGTTCCAATTGGCATAAGTGCTATAGTCGTGTTGCAAGCCCTATAAACAGCTCCCATACTTAAAATGACTAATTGCCTTAATTAAAAGAGGTAAACAAGAACACAAATGACAGCTCACCATGAACATTAATTAAATCTATAAAGACATTAATCATGGCGAGGCGGCTGGAATCACACAGGCTATTGATGAAGTATGGCCACCCACTCTCAGGCAGGAAGATCGAACATTGCAGGGATCTTTGAACTGCGCCCTGCTAAAAGAATGAATTTAACGTCGATCAATGCGGACCCAACTCTAACAACTAAGAACTATTTGGCGTGACAGTATCTTTAGTTTAGAGAGGACAGGACAAATAAATGCAAGTTGGACGTGTTTTCACCCTATTCATAGCTCAAAAGTAAAAACAATCTCTGATCAATTACTAAAATTATGTTGACCTGCAAGACAATTAGAGCTGGTGATTTAAGACATTTTGTGAGCAAATATACGTTCGCATTGAAATTCAATATACAATATACAGTACAATATATTACGAAGTTTACATTTAATTTAGAGATTATACATTCCAATACCACAGCACATTTGCTGCACATGTAATGAGTTAAACTTGCGATTCGCGAAATCCCAGGCATGCGATTTGCGAAATCCCAGGCTTGCAGCCCACACAAAAGGCCAAATGTATACAATGGCTTTCTGACTCCCATCCAAGTACTAACCAGACCCGACCCTGCTTAGCTTCCGAGATAAGACGAGATGCAGTGCATTCAAGGTGGTATGCCCGTAGGCAAAATGGTTTTCTGACTTATAAGTTCTCATTTATACTAATGGTGATTTGGTAAATAAGGGCATGAAAGGACAATCCCCATACTCCTACCAAGTCACAAGGTGATTCATCTATTGTATAAAACTCCAATTTCAGACACAGACAATTGATTCAATGCAGACTCCCTGAAGAGGGTGATATCCCAAAGTAGATTCTGTCTCCAGTCAACAACTACCATCTTGAATGTTTGCATGACATCTGAGGGGAAGCAGTCAGTGATGGAAGGGATCTCTGCATCCTCCACCCTCCCCCGTATTGTTCAGTTTTTTTAAAAGTAGCCACTGTCCATTCAGGAGGACAGGGCTGCTTAAAAAACTGTTGTATTCTGTGAATTTAAATGCAGAGACTTAGGGAAACTGTTCCTGGCAGATCACAACCCAACATTTTCAACTATTTACAGGGGAAAATAAAGTGCTTAATGCCTTTTAAATATTAATCGGCAGAGGTTTTTTCAACCCTGGTCAATTGGGATTTTGCGATGTGGCTGAAGGTGGAAACTAGTCAGTTTGCAAAAACTACAACTTTGACTAAAGTAATTAATTTTCACAAATGTCTGTGAGGGAAAGTTACACAGTCTGTGGGAACCCATGACTTTGCTTTGACCGAGCATTCCCACACTTCTCTTGATGGACATGGTACCCACTTGTACGACTCGGCCTATCACCTGTGCCAGAAAAGGCAACAAAAAAGCAAGAAAGAAACATTACAAATATTCCTTTACAATTCACCCATTCTAGAAAGATGTGGCATTTGCAGTAGTAATGATCTCTTCTCTTACAGAGTACAAACTCTACATCTGTGATATGGTTTACTCTTCATCTCAGTTGAAGGAATCTGGTCTGCAAATTATTGATCCTGCAGCCTTGCAATGTCCTCCATATCATATGAAGTAGAGGCTACTGCTTCTACAGCAGATTAACTAACAATAATGGCCAAAACAAAGTCAAGGAAGGACTTTAGCCTTCCCATGATAGTCTGGTGATCAACAATATGTACATTGATACTGCCAAAGGGTTCAGGCAGAGAGCACAATACTATATACCTGGTGCTATCAAGATTACACTTAGGCTTGTAAACACCAGCCAACTTACTCCACACCTTGAACATAGAAATGCTTCCATCAAGAAATGTAGTGAATACTACACACTACCCAGGACAAATAAGTGGACTTCTCAGAACATAGGGCTAACCTCCTGTTCAAGCAACAGGGACATACCAAGCTATAACGGGCCTTTTCTGCAACTGCCTAGCATGCAAACTGGACCTATCCTGGACACAGCTGATGGCCTCCGATGGCGTAAGTCTTGATCCCCAAGTGCTGTTGTCAAGGTCCTGGACCCATGTTTGGTGTACTCCTCCAATGACCCAGGAAATCTGGGACTTAAAAATGTTTTAGTTCCAAAGATCTCTGGAGGACCTTGACAGACCTGCCAATTTGATCAAATGAAGGTGAATAGCAGCTGGGCCAAATATTCTGATTTCTCCCACTGAGTGCTTTTTCACAGCAGCACATTCTTTTCTGTGGGACCTCCTAGAGATAGTATCCAGCCATGTACAGCCCTCTCTGTCTATAGCTTGCAACCTTGCCCTGCTGGAACTCCAAAAAGTGACTACATCTGAATGTAGACATTTCAACTGGGCAAAGGCTCCAAAAGTATCTGGCCAGTGAGGGACCTTCTCTGGGTGCAGATCCCAAATGTTTTCTGCTCAGATCTTTCCTGCCAGTCCAGCAGCTTCATATGGACCTCACCCAATGGCTGACCTACATTTTAGCACCCTCACACAACCCGCTGCCTTGCCCCATTGAAGATTTTTGACTTCCATTTCAGAGACTATGGGGCATATTTACCAGAATTGTGGTGCAGGGCAGCACAGCAATTTGCCTTACTGTGCTGCCCTTCATCACAAGGAAAGAGCAGAAATACACCATATTTATCCAGTGCTGTGCATTCCTGTCCTTTCCACCTGCATGGGCGCCATTTCGGAAGCCCAGTGCCATTGCTGGCACCCTTACACTATTGTGCAAGGGAGCCTGTGTTGTAGGCAAGATTGCGTTTGTGCAGGAAGGGGCAACTTCCAGCACAAAAACAATCAAGTGAAGCATTTTACTCTTTCTATGTACATTGGAAAATGCAGCTCAATTAGAAACAGGAACACATGAGGATAAATAAATATAATTCTCCTCATTAAGCCTCATCTGGAGAGGCATATCTTTCACGCTTTTAGCACAGGTTTGGTAAATCTGGGAATGCATCTGAAAACATGGGATTTGCATAGGAACACCCACCGCAATGCCCATAGAATGCCTCTCATATGCAGAAAAATGCAATGTAGTAATTTGCGCTGTGTTACTCCATATTTATGAAACTATTCAAAGCCACACAAAGTGGCTTTGATTGGCTTGATAAATATGACTAGGTGCTTTTGCGTTGTGCATGTACCACTGTGCATGGTGCAAGACTGATTAAAGGCCCTCGTATATATGTCCCAAGTCTGAAGGTTCAATTTCAGATGGGGATGTACCTGATTTCTTTATTCAACTGACACTCCATCTTTGACAGCCTTAACTCACACCTAGGACCTGTTAGGAGAAACCAGGTAAATGTGGTAGGCAGTTAACACTTTTTGGCTCTATTTTTAATTTAAACGTTAAACATTCATATCTGCAGTTTCCCTAATTGGATTGTTATATTTTTTTTGTCATTTCATTTAATAAAAGTTGTCTATTGTTTTAATTTCGTTTGGGATTCGTGTTTTGATTTCATTACTGTTTTGGTACTGCATAAATAGTTTACACATTGCCAAAAAAGTTAACCCTATCTGTTCTGTGCCATAGAAACCAGGGGATTGAGCTCAGATTTAATTTGTGACTAGGGGCTCTGCTGGAGAAGGATGGAGATTTTTTTTGAGGAGTGAGCACTTACCCCCTCAACTAATACTCCAAATTTCTGTATTGGCTGTTACTCAAACAGTATGAGAAGCCCACCAGGGCAGTACTCGTGGTTTGCATGATTTGCCCATGAACAATGTAAGGCTCCAAAATTGTTTGGACTTCCAATGAAGTGGGAGAATATAGGTGTCCCCTAGACTGAGGCGATTCAGTGCCTCCATGCTCTCATAAAACTGTTTGGTATGCAAAATGTTTCCCTCTCAATTTCCTCAAGTAACACATCATCCACAAAATGTTGAAAGTAGTGAATGAGTGAAACAATTGAATTTGTGACTACACCCAGTAATGCCAGTTAAAGGCGGAATTGAAAGCTCTATTACAAATAGGGGGCTGCAAAGTGGACACTCTTTCTGTGCTCGGTATAGAACCTGACAATGCTGCTTATAGGACTACACTGCCACTTTTTCATAGCAGCGTATGTTTCACTTGTGAAGGGACATCAAAACTGCTTTTTTTCTGCTACATGGCCATGTTTTTCAGAATAACTGTAAGGAGAGTCATTGTTAGCTTGAACTTCCCCAAATAAAAAGTCACTTCTAGTTTCTGATCCATTATTTTGTTCATCAGACCCAGTCACAATTTCAGAACCAACCTCAGCTCTCTCCTCCATTTTTTTACTCAAGAAGCATTCCGCAGTTATCTAACGAGACAACATGAGTGTTTTACTATCTAAAATGTTGTCCGTAAAAACTGTGCGATAGGTGCAATGCAGATGTACTCATAAAAATGTTTGCACTGACACTGTTGTGTGTAATATGAGCAGAAAATGTGAATGCAATACCGTGCATTGCAAGTGAGAATGTCGCACAGCTGGAAGCAATTACGTAATTTTATTCTAATCTCGTAGCATTCCAGGATCACAGGCTTCACAAACAGACAAAAAGCAACCTACAATAGAATTTAATGGATAAATTGGCTTCAACTTGAAGTACACTTATTAAGGCACACTGAAATACAATTACAATATCAACAGTCCAAATGTCGACAATGCAAAACTTGATTTCAAACATGTATAGAAATTCACATTGAAAATTCACCTGCCAGAAGATTTGATGTATCCTTTTTATCTGCATGGGTCAGTGGAGGGAGATGCAAAGCCCCAGGAACAGAAAAGTTGATTTAAAATTGAAAATATAATTTTCCTCCAAGAGGTGTAGGCCCGTAGCCCATGGGACCAACCCCTTCTAAAAAATAGTATCTAGTGGTGAATTACTACTCAGTAATGATTGTGAAACAACAATGATCACCAAACAGGAACCTTTTCTAGAGGGAAACCTTTGGAAAGGAGAGATTTCCCCTATTCAATTGTGAAATTCCTGACACAAATGTGGCCAGGGGTGATACAAATTACCCATTTGATGTGAATGCGCTATCAACCAACATATTCTCTACGTGGGGAGCATATTGGGATGCCGAGGGGTCCCGATTAACACCCCAGGGAAGGGAAAATGCTTAAATTGTAATTAATTCCCATTGGGGTAGGCCCCTCGGCCAAGGGGGGCTGACCACCTAAAAAAATAATCTATGTTGTCTAGTGGTGGATTCCCACAACCTGATTACTTTCTTAAGGGGCCTCCATGGGAAGGACGAGGCTGTCCTATTTCCAACTGTGCCCCCTTTTGACCATACATTTGCCTGCCTGGGGGACAGCATAGAGCCCCTGGGCACATGTGCTCAATCAAATGGCCACAAACATTTCATTTCCTGGGAGGTCACTGAAGCCCACGTCAACTTGGCCCTGTCTGAACATCTGACTCGGACCAATGCCCTCGACCCCACACAAAACGGATTCCGCGCTGGGCACAGTACGGAAACGGCGTTACTTGTGATGGTGGAACATCTCCGGGCAAGGTTGGATGCTGGTCAAACGGCGGCGCTTATTTTGTTAGATCTTAGCGCCGCCTTTGATACGGTAGACCACAGCATCCTCCTGCGTCGGCTCGAGGAGTCTGGTATTGGCGGTCAGGTGTTGCAATGGTTCCGCTCCTTTTTAGACGACCGCTCCTTCTGTGTTGCCATCCCTCCCTTCAAGTCCAGCTACCAACCACTGGCCGTGGGGGTTCCGCAAGGGTCCTCGCTGAGTCCCACGTTGTTCAATCTATACGTGAGACCGCTGGCTGATGTCGCTAGGCAGTGGGGCCTTACTTTGGTCTCATATGCCGACGACACTCAGCTGGCGGTTACTCTCAGCGGGGATGCGGAAACTGAGGCCCCCAGGTTTCAGTCCGGACTGAAGGCGGTGGCAAGTTGGCTGACAGGCAACTGCCTTCAGCTAAACGCCACTAAAACAGAGGTGATGGTCGTCGGGAAGGGAGTGGAGCTGTGGGGTGACCACTGGTGGCCCTCAGAGCTGGGTCCTACTCCGATCCCGGTATCGGAAGTGAAAAATCTGGGGGTATGGCTGGATGCCCCGACCAGGCAGCTGGTGATCCAGGGCACTATCATCTCTCGCCTGGATTATGCCAGCTCTCTCCTGGTTGGGGCCAACCAGGCTGAACTAACCCGTTTACAACGGGTTCAGAATGCTGCGGCGAGGACGATTGTTGGTTTACCCAGATTCTGCTCAGTGACAGGTGTCCTTCGCTCCCTACACTGGCTCCCGGTTAGGAAGCGCATCCTTTTTAAGGTCTTGTGCCTTGCTTTTAAAATCTTGAGAGGTACAGGCCCGGAAATCCTGTCGAGTTGTCTGTCTTTTTATGTTCCTGCCCGTTGCCTCCGCTCTCAAGGTCTGGCCCTTGCGGTGGTTCCCAGATTCAGGCTTAGCCGCATGGGAGGCCGCTCGTTTAGGGTAATGGCTGCGTCAGCATGGAACTCCCTGCCTGTTGAAATCCGCCTGCTGGAGGACCTTCTGACCTTTCGGAAGGCTATAAAAACCTTCTTGTTTTAGTTGTTTCTTAGTCTCTGTTCTTGCCTCTCGTTGTGTTACGGGCTACCTTGTCTCTGCGCCAGGACGCTCCTTGGCTGGAGTATCTGTGCGCACAATAAATAGACGTAACATAACATAACATAACATAACAGGTGGGTATTTAGGAGGTGCATGGCTTGATGGCTTCCCCCAAGGAATGATAAATACTTAAGTTGCATTTACTCATCAGTGTGGTCAGCCTGGTGTCTAGTGGTGGAATGCTGCACAAGGTTTGCATTGAGCCCATAATTCCAAGCAGGCAAAAGTCAGAGCGGTGCACCATTGGAAAGTGGAGACTCTTCCCTTTCCAACAGTGCCCCTCCTGAATCAGATGTTGCTGGGTGGGGGGGGGATACAACACCCAACACTGACCACAAGATTTACCAGCCCGTGGCTAAAGGTTTTTATGCTTTGTAAATCCACCTTCACACCATCGCTGGTGCAGTAAAACCTCATGGCACAGGCTTCTTCATAGCTCTCCTTAAACAACACAAATGGTAGCGGGTAAACATCTGTTGGCCAACATATTTGGACTCTCTGTTAGAACCCAGCAGTTGCACGTGCCGTTATAGATAATATTATTATACATGGTGTTTGTGGATCTGAGGTCAGCCTTTGACTTGGTCCCACGCAAAAAATTATGGGAGCTTTTAAAGGAGTTGGGTGTACCAACCCAACTGTTGCACGCCATAATTAGACTCCATGATGGCAACTCTGCTCAGGTCAGGTGTGGGAGGGATGGAGCGCTATCATCAAGGTTTCCTGTTCTCAGAGGGGTAAGGCAGGGTTGCGTCTTGGCGCCAACCCTGTTTTGCCTCTTTGTCCACATCGTTATATCTCACCTTGACAATGTTAAGGATAATGACGCCCCCAGCTTGGCAGGCAGGAGGGTGCCAGCTATCATGTTTGCTGACGACACCCTCCTGCTTTTCCAAATCCCCAATGGGGATCCAAAGGATTCTAGATGGATTTGGTCTTTTTTGTAGACAACATGGTCTAGAGATCAACACAGAGAAGACCAAGTTCATGATCTTCAATCCATCCCCAAAAACCAGATCTACCCCCACTCTGGGCTCAGCCAGCCTGGAAAGGGTCACAACCTTTCAATATTTGGGGGCAACACTACATGAGAATCTATCCTGGGACCCCCAAATAGCAAGATCACGGCTAAAGTTGTCCCAACTATCTGGTGCAATTTTGAAGGTTGTAAATACTTCAACCTTCAAACCCATTAGTCCGGCACTGGAATTGAACAAAGTACAAGCCAAAGCGGCAGCATCTTACGGCAGTGAGCTATGGGGGCACAGAGCAGGTCCGGATCTCGCGAGAGTGGAAAACACCTTCCTCAGACGTCTCCTGGCCCTCCCCCGTGGCACACCTCTGTTTCCCCTAAGACTGGACGTGGGTTTACCCTCCATCGTTGCTGAGCTGGAGTCTAAGCGATTAAGGCTCTGGTCCACCAGTGAGCTTGCACAATATAGGAGTGATCTTGCCCATGTAATGGATCTGAACCAGCGTAATAGAATTTCCTGGCTGGCTTTTGTCAAGAAAGAACTGTATCGTATAAAAAATTGCCTGAGCTTTGGGAGGCTCCAGCACTAGGATGCCAAAGGCTTTCCCGTAAACGATTAGTCCAAATTCACAAGGAAAAAAGCCTAGATCTTCTCCTGACTGCAACTAATAATGGCACCCTAACCGAACGCTTCTTGCAATCCAAAAATTCATATGATTTTGAAAGTTTTATGGACCTTATCTTCCCAATTCTAGCCAGGAAACTGTTCATACAGTGGAGGCTCGGCACTCTGCCTGTTAAAACCTTCACCTGTAAATGGCTACAGCGGGACGACAAAACTTGCCCAGGTTGTAATTCCCATGATTAGGATGAAACCCATCTTTTCTTTTTCTGTCCTGCATACCACAGACCAAGGAAACACTGGCTGGTCCCCTTATGTAGGAACTTGGGTTTCAGGAGCCATACGATTGCGTACAGAGTATTGAGAACTAGTACTCTGCCCCACATAGTCTTTGCAGTGGCGAAATTCATTATGGCAATGTGGCAGATTAGGAAAAAACTGTTAAAGGCACAAATGTTAAAAAATATAAATGTGTTCCTACAACTAGGGATTGTGCTTTTAATTAATTATGTCATGAAATGTTCTTCCTAACTATGAATTGTTTTTAATCTCTCATCATGATCGGAATGACCGGGCAATTGATTGATTGCGCTGCTCCACTGCACTGCTAACTCCTGAGGCGAAAAGCCGGGAGGTTTTTAATTGCCATTTTAAAACTTGTAATTGTGTACTGTGTATTGATTTTAAGAATACCTGCTATTTGCACTTTCCTCATTCCCACTGCAGCTGAAGATTAGCTGTTGGGATAACAAAACCCACTCGTTCTTGGCGCCATTGACCGCCGAGGAGAACGATAGCCACGCCCATCTCTTGCTGGCCACACCCCCTCCTACGTCATTAGCGACCATCATAAATCATGTGCCTATACCGGAAGCGCAGCGGACGAGCGCAGCGGGCACGCCGATTGCGCGCCGAAGGCGCGCCCAAGGCAAGCTCGTCTGCGCTCGTCCGCGACGAGGACGCGCCTAGCGCCACAAACCCTGCCCTATACAGCCCACACTCTCCCTGCTACACCCGGGATGCGCTGCTTAATCTTCAAAGGTATGCGCATGAAGGTAAGCTCACCTTTGAAGAGACTGCTTCTCCATTAACCGACTTCACCCACAAGGGCCTAATTGTAGGAGGCCTCTTGAATGTCCGCTCCTTACCGAAGCATGCCACTGAAATCAACCTTCTCATAGATTCACATCATCTGGATGTACTTTTTCTAACTGAGACTTGGACACATGCAAACTGCGAAACTGACCTTGCAGCTGCCTGTCCGCTAAACTTTAATATTCTTCATCTCCCCAGACCCAAAGGCCGCGGTGGCGGAGTTGGCGTCATCTTTCGAGCCTCGTGGCAAATGAACACCTTAGAAATTGACCCTGTACTCGGAATCGAGCTCCTTGGTCTGACTATAAACAGCCACCAAGGAGTCACCTTTACAGTGATTATCTGCTATCGCCCACCTGGGGCTTTTTCTCTTTCGCAACAGCAAGCACTCCTCACGACTATCACTAACATGGCTACCTCTCATAACAAACTTATACTCCTAGGAGATTTTAATCTCTGGCCAAACGGCAGCCTAGACACAGGCCTAGACAACCTTCTGCGGTCCTGTGATAGTGTGGGACTTCACCAACTGATAAAGGACCCCACTCACTCTGCAGGTAACCAGCTCGATCTCATCTTTTCAAGCCCGGGTCTAACTCAAGTAGGTGACATTCTACCTATGAGCTGGACAGACCACTCGCTCATCAAACTTTATATCAATAATGCCACAATACGTAAGCCTAAAAATCACTCGCCACCACAATTTTCTTATCGGAACTGGAAAGCTTTAGAGAAACTCAGCATTTCCACCAAAGTCTTCAAGGTGGAGGACAGTTTTTCCCCCACCAGCTCGGTGGAAGATAATTATAGATCCCTTAGTTTGAGAATTACCTCCATTGCGGACTCTGTTGCCCCTCTTAAACTCTGTAAACCTAAAGGTAGAGCACCTGCCCCCTGGTACAATGACTCTCTGAAAACACTCAAATCAGCCTGCAAACAGGCTGAGAGAAAGTGGAGACATGGATATTGCAACAACAATAAAATCCTCTGGAAAAAGTCTCTCTGTGACTACAAATTCGCTATCGCAGAGAGCAAAGCGAACTACTACTGCGCCACTATAGCTAATGCGGCCAACAGTCCAAAAAGTATATTCCAGATCCTGGACAATATCCTACATCCTGACTGCGTTAAAAACCCCATTTCTCCATCTCAGTCCCTTTGTGACAGCCTTGCTCAGTTTTTCACCGACAAAATTGAGACTATTATCAACAATCTGGCAGTGCCCTCGTTGCACACCCAACTCTCCCTTCCCGAAGCTAGCACCAACAACCCCGACCCTCTGAGGTCAGCCTGCCCTCCTGCGAATAGGCTACTGGTTTTCCCTCTCATTTCTCAAACAGAGTTTGAAAGTGTTGCACAGGGCATCACCTCGGGATCCCCCCTTGATCCGCTACCGCCGAAAATCTGGAAAGCATGCGGGCACGAACTATTTCACACTCTCCGGATGATCTGTAATCAATCCCTTAGCTGCGGCTTCGTCCCCGCTTTTAAAGAAACCCACGCTAAACCCAGAATGTTTGTCCAATTTCCGCCCCATATCACTCCTGCCTTTCCCGGTGAAGGTGCTTGAACGCTGGGTTAGTAAATGCCTCTCAACCCACCTCGAGCAGCACCACATTCTGGACGAATTCCAATTTGGTTTTCGTCCAGCCCACGGCACTGAAACTGCTGTGCTCACTGCCATGGAGGAGCTTCGAATGCGCGCAGACAGGGGCCAAGCTGTGGCCCTGATTTTATTAGACCTGTCTGCCGCATTCGACACTGTTAATCATGGGATACTGCTCCAGCGGTTGAGAGAGGCAGGGATCGATGGCTCAGCCCTGATTTGGTTTCACTCCTACCTCAGCGAAAGAAAACAAGCTGTATCCCTTCCCCCCTTCCAATCGGTCCTTTCCCCTGTCCCGCACGGTGTTCCCCAGGGCTCCTCTATTAGCCCGATTCTTTTTAATGTCTACTTGAAACCATTGGTCATGCTAATTAAATCACATAACATGACCACAGTAAACTATGCGGACGACACCCAGCTCCTCTTCTCTTGGGAAGGCCAAGATTCCATCCCCTTGCAAGCCTTCCATGACTGTCTAAGAGACACTGCGAGCTGGTTGCACCAGAACTCCCTCCAGTTCAATGCCTCGATAACCGAGGTATTGTTCTGTCCCGCGAGTCGGATACCCCGCCCTCTGCCCGCTGAGTTCTGGCCCCCGGAAAATTCCAACAACCCGCCACCTGTCACCAATGTCCGCAACTTGGGCGTCATGCTAAATCACCAACTGAGCATGGAAACGCAGGTCTCAAGAACAGTCGCCACCTGCTCTGGCCTTATGCGCTCACTGCGCAAGATCTTGCCTTTGCTACCTTCTTCTGCCAGAGCATTAGTAGTCAGGTGCACTATTCTCAGTCGCCTTGACTACTGTAACGGCCTGCTGCTTGAATCTCCCGCGACTTTACTGGACAGACTCCAACAAGTTCAGTCAGCAGCAGCCAAACTGGCTCTCGGCTGGACCAGGAGATCCTCGGCCACGGCTGCACTGGCTGAGCTGCACTGGTTGCCCTTGAAGCAACGCATTGCCTTCAAGGCCCTCTGCCTGGTCTTTAAGGCACTACACGGTGCAGGACCCAGACCTCTTCAACGTCTGTTCTCTTGGTATACCCCCACCAGAACACTCAGGTCTACAACTGCCTGCCTGGCGAGAGTGCCCAGATATAAGAAGGCTAGGATGGGGGGAAGATCGTTCAGAGTAGCTGCTGCCAAGTTGTGGAACAGTCTGCCTGTCGACATTCGTCAAATCCCTCACCTTCTCCCCTTCAGGAAACGAATCAAAACATGGCTCTTTCCTTCACCCCTCTAAACAGGTTAGTCATAATCCATTCCCCCCCCCCCGTCAATAAACCCCAGGAGTAGCTAACAGCGCCAGGATACCTGCCAGGTGACAGTCGCGCTCTATAAATGTTTTAAATAAATAAATAAATAAATTAAATTAATTTTATGTAATGTGTTTTTATAATCACATTTTTTTTAATATGTTTGTTTTAATGTATTATGCTATGCATCTTTTATGGTCTAAAAGACCGAAATAAAGAATTTTTGGATTGGATTGGATAATATTAGGTGCCTGGATGACAGCAACAACTTTCGTAGGCTCCTTAGCATGGTTTAGTACCACTACCAGTACTGTAATCTTTCGACACCTGCGGACACCCACTTAATCATTGCTGCAATCCGAGGACTCCCACTGAATCAGTATTGTAATCCTGAGACCCCCACTAAGTCATTACTATATGTCAGTGGCCCCAGCCTAAGCGTTTTTAATTAAATGAACCACAAAGCAAAACATGTAATATTCAGAAGCAAGCGTTTATCAAACAAATACGCAAATTATGATGAATTTCTATTTTTATGTACAAACACCAGACTACAGGTTAAGAGCACTGATCCAGGATTTGCGACGTTTTTAACGCTATAGGAATAGTTACAATGGCATTTTTGTAAAATGGATATGTGTAAATCTCCGATGCAAATTCAGATAGGTCAAGTCAAGGACACCATGTGACCTCTACTTTCCATGTTCTAAATTTTAACGATCGAGGCAAGCAATGAGAACAGTTAGTAGAGTGAACATAACAGTTCGTCTTTGCAAGTATCTATAATGATGCTACACGGTGCAACCACATACCGAACAAAATAAATATAATTCTCTACCACTCTCTATTTTCAGTCATGGGTTGTATTATGAGTAACAATGAGTATATATATATATATACACACTGAATATCAACAATATCAGAAATATTTTGAGCTTTTTCCAAGAAGAAATTATGACTCTACGTGTCATGAAAAACAGCTAAAGTCTGATAAAAAAAAAATACGGGGTTTGTAAAATGTTTATGCATTATACACTATAGCGAAATAATGTATACAAACGTTGCCCTTAGTACACAACAAACAATTTTGAAGGTGGTTGCAACTTCTCTCCAGATTTATTTTTAGAGGTCCCTCTTTGCTAGTGATCTTTTGACAGCACTTCAAAAAAAAGATAGAAGGATTTTATATACTGCACTGACAGTGAAGAGATTAAAAAACCTTTTAAGGAGACAACATTTTGCAGCACAGGGAGAAAACAGACTGTGCTCAGTGTGGTTGCTTCAGATCCTAGGGTTTTCAGCATCATATTTTCCACCACTCTGGTTTGATGGTGTTGTGCTCTCTGAATTCCAGGAAGAAACAAATGACAGCTGTTGCTGGAATACATTTGAAGTGAAAGCCTTTACATCAAAGACCACATAGAGTAGGAGCTAAGCATGGTTTCTTTATTGTGTAGAAGAAAATATTGATTTTTTTTCTGCTGAGAGGCCCTTTTCAAGGGAAAGAGGAAATGCTTCATTTTAAATATTGTCAGCATGTTAAATACCATCCCGTTAACCTAATTTGCTCACTACTGCATCTTTCACTGTTACTAATTAATGTTCAATTTGGGTTAGCTTTAGCCAGCCATTCAGTCTGGCGTATACATGTGTTCTGGGTGTCAGTGCCTTTCAAACCTGACACATCATGTGCACGGACAGTGCGCAAAAGATTTGAAAAACTAGACATTTTGATCCTTTCAGATCGAAAATAATCACTTTCCCTGATTCGGTCAACTCTTACCAGTCTTTCAAGTTGATATTGCATGGCGCTTTTAAAACACTGAGGGGCATATTATCAAGGGGGTTTATCTCCGCTTTTTTGGCTTTAAAAGCCAAGAAAGCGGAGATAAAATTATCTCCCTATTACCTAGCTGTCGCTAACACCAGTTAGCGACAGCTAGTAGGAGATAGCGACCATCTTGGGCCCCACTTTGCATGTCAGTGATATTTATCACTAATGACATGCAAAGTGGGCGTGCCAAGATGTTAGCAACTGGAAACAGTCGCTAACATCGCTATCTCCTATTACCAACTTTTGGATATCTCCAAAAGCTAACACCTGCCCTGAGCAGTTCTTAGCCATGTTATCCAATGGGAGGTGGATAACATGGCTAAGAGCATTAGCTTGGTAATGGATGAATATCGCTGACTTTTCAGCGATATTCATGCATTGCGGCCATTTTTTATCGCATTTGCGATAAACCTTGGTAATACCAAGGTTTATCTGCGATAAAAATCACCGCAGCACAGCGGTACATTTTTGTCTCTAACCAAGCAACAGCGATAATTATCGCTATTGCTTGGTAATATGCCCCTGAGGGCCATATTATCAAGAAAGGGCGATACATTATCGCCGCTTTTATCGGCAGGAACTGCCGCTAAAGCGGCAATAATGGGCTTGAAAATATGCCCTTGTGAATTCCCATAGAATCCCAGGTTAGGTTAACACCAGAACCTGGGCTTCTATGGTAATTCACAAGGGCATACTATCAAGCCCATTATCGGCGCTTTAGCGGCAGTTTCCTGCCGATAAAAGCGGCGATAATGTATCCTGCCTATAAAAGTGGCGATAATGTATCGCCCTTTATTGATAATATGGCCCTGTATGTGCAGCTATGTAGCACATTATCAAACTTAAGTTGAAGTCAAAAACGCATATATTTAATTATTTTTATTTGCACAAGCGAGGCTGCACTGGTGATGAAGAAGGAGCATTGAGCCCAATTTTGTAGCACGGAACAACACCAAACATGTTGATGCAGTGCCTGCATCTTCAAAATGAGGAATAACTCATTTGGCATGGCTGTTTATCTCTAGGCAATGTATGGTGGTTGTTGTTGTGGCCCCACATTTTACCACTAGTGCTTTAATTGAGCTGCAACGTTTTGTGAGGGAGGGGGCAGTGCCAGGGTTTTGGTCGTAAAAGAATATCGAAGAAATTTCCAGAAGTGGCATGACCGATGTGACTGAGTTAGCAGGCAACGGCATATCTATTCAAGAGTTTACAGAGCTCCACTTTCTGGAACCTAAGAGATAAAAAACGTCATAAGGTACAATTAAATTAAGAGGCGCCCATTCTGCTTGCTGTCTCTACCCACTACACTTGGTGAGGTAAATGTATAAACATATAACTTGGTTATTGTACAGGAAGGAATTAACACTTATTTTATGATCTACTTTTGGCCTTCATACTTAAGTCATCACCACCGTGACTTCCGTTAACATTGTGTTAAAGCCATGACATGTGATACACAGGCACAATAATACAAGTATTAGAGTGCCCATGCTTTGCAAGGACTCCTTAGCCTGGAATGTCTGTGACCCACTCAAGGAAGTGTTAACATTTTAAAACATGCCAAGCCACACCACTTCCCAAAGGAGATGAAAAATGTGGAACTATAAGCCTGACTAACATTCAATGTCACAATAACCTATATATTACAGGAAACCGTGAAATATGAGCGATATTTGACAGCTTCCAGTGAAATATGGATTTTATCATCATAAATACAGACCATTAAGCCCTCAATAGGGTTTATAACATTGTCAGTATGTGGGAAATTAGGTTGTTTGTTGAAGGGGGGTGAACCCTGTTCAAGCAACAACCACAGTTCCTGTCAGGGTAAATCACAAAAGTTGCTAAATTAACCTTTGCTTGACCCTCTGGTAGCTGGGTACAAAAGCAGTCAGGCTTAACTCAGGGGGCAATGTGTGAACTACTTATTTAGCACAATAACAGTAATAAAGCGAAAAAAGAACACAAAAAATCCCACATCAATTAAAAAAAATATGGAGTTCATTTTAATAAATTATTTTACACAAAAACAATAAAAATCCAATCACTAGAACAGAATTTTTAAAGTTTAAGGTAAAAAAAAACACCTAAAAGATCAAAGCGCCAATCGCGGACATCTAGTCTTGCAAAACCAGGTCAAAGTAAAATATATGGCTGACGCAATAGACAGGTTGGATACAAAAAGTGGATTGGGCCCGCTCTGAACTTACTTTAGGGGTTGGACAAAATTCTAAGAAAAAAATTTCTGAGATGGTAAAGTTCAGCGGGGTCAAAGGTGCAGGCGGTGTCTGGGGAGGGAGTTTCGTAGTCGGGTATTCCCTAATGGATGTTGCATTTTCATGTTCAGCTTTAGTCGCATTTTTGGACGTAAAACATTTTAAGTGGGACAAAGCAAGAGACTTTGGCAAAGGACCACTGAACAGGTTTTGCTGCTGTAAGAAAGAAAGTGGCGGGAGCAGATGCAAAGTCAGGCTGGCCAGCAAAGCAACTTGAATGGATAGATGAGCAGTGTGGTCTTGATCCTTCCTCCTCGCAGAGCAGGACCAAGTTTCATATTTTGCCTGTCTGAGCACCTTTAGCACCACCACCACTACCAAGGGTCCAAGACTGGAGGTGCCCCTCCGGTCTCAGACCTTTGGGGAGTTAAGGCTCACTCAGGCTGGGTCCAGGTGTGAGTTCAAGATGGAGGGAGCCTTTTCTGCCCCTGGGGCTCTCAGGAGGAGGCCTGTAAACTAGTCCTTGTTGCAACTTCGGTCATCCTGGATGCAGGTGATGAAACAAGGCTCAAGCAGCAGGAAGGCCATTGAGTGTTCAAGGCAGGCTAAAGGCAGCTAGGCAGTCCTTCCATATGCAGCAAGCCACAGCAGCAAGTCATCTGAGAGTCCTTCGGCAGGTCCAGCGGCATACTGAAGAGTAGGGGACTAAGGATCCCCTTTTTATATATAGTGCCTTCTTTGTATTAGGAGAAGTTTCTAGAGACTTCCCTTTGAAGTGCTTGAAGTTTGCCCCCTTATTAAGCTGGTTGAAAATTTGGGCACAACCATCCCAGACTTGAATCAATTGATCATCCAAGACTGCGTTTCCCTGGATAAAGGGTTAGACATACCTTGGGTCCGTTACATCAAGACCCAAATGGAGTCTCTCGGTTGTTCTGACTTATTTTTAAGACCTAGAGCACTTGGTATGTCAGCCATTAGAGGACTGAGGCAGCAGTTCTTGAACAGATCTATGTTAATAAGGGAGGTAAGGGAATTGGCTAAACCTACTGTGAGAAGTTGTGTCATGTTGAGTGTAGGTAAGCAGTTGCAACCATATTTAACATATATAAATAGACCGTATCATTTATTTGCTTTAATTAGATTTAAACACAATATGGTGCCCTGGCTACTAGCTTTCCCAAAAGGGTTTTTTAAAGAACGGCATTTGGGTCCTTGTCCTTGTGACAACTTCTCGGAACAGAATACCCTACTTATGATATTTTTCTGCGAATTTTATGTCCTGTTACGCTTGAAATTTCTCATTTCACTCTTAAGAGGGCGTAATTTCGAGCAAGTTAGGCCAGCACTGGCTTGTTTGCAAATGTTGGCATCCCCAGTAGTATGTTTTGGGGTCACCAGTTATATTATAGGCGCAATCAGGCATAGGAATAGACTCACTGTACCATAGAGTGAACCTTGTTAATTTTTATTGTGTCCCTGGTAAAATTGTTCTGTAAACTATGGACATTGGATTGGGTCAAACTTTTTATATATTTATTTAATTATCAAGGAATTTCTTGATTGGTAGGAATGTTTAATATATGATGGCTTATGGTGATACTGTCAAAGACACAAGAATTGTAATGAATTTTTGTATTATTGAAATGTGTTTTAATGTGATTTGTTCTGTCATGTGCACTTTGATGGTTTTAAATTTTAACCGAATAAAGTAACCTTTTGATCTTTGCTTGAAGTTTCCTGACTCCCCTCCCTGGCTCCAAGTTGTCTGCATAAACAATGTAGGGATGACAAGTAATTTGTCCGAAGGCAGAGTGCAGCCTATTCAGTTGCAAATAGGACTGTGGCCCTCCCCCATCCTGCCAGTTGATGGCTTATCCAAGCACACCTAAGCCTTTTATTGTGTGGCTGTCTGGGAGGTATAAATTGAGTCCAACTGCCAACAGCACCCAAGTAAAATGATCAAGGACAGACCGTGGCCCCCAAATTGTTCAGGGCATGAAAATGCCAAATTGGTTTCTGATTGCTAAACTCGATCAGCCTTTTACAAAACCACTGTTTGCGCTAAAAAAAGAAAGTGGTTCCCGCAGCATTTCCAAAATCATCTGCTAAAAAAACTTTGTGACAGATTTTCAATTAACCATCTTTCTAGGGACATCATAAGTGGGGTATATGTGCCTGCTGTAACCAAACCATTGAAGGGAGCCTGTTTTCACACAGCTACATTATTTGGATGCATGACATGTTCTCCAATTGCAGGACAAAATGTTTGTGTATGGAACGTAAGAGGTTATACATTGGAAAAACAAACCAGGAAGTACAACAAAAAATTACTTAGTATAAGTCCAGTATTCGAAAGAAGATATTCACTGCTCCATTGGTGAATCATTGGATAAATGGAAAACACTCAGAAAGTGATTTGCGGTGGACTGTACTGTCATCAGTTGAATCTGAGAATCGTAGCGGAGACCCAGAAAGGCATCTAACTGAGAGAGAGGCCTTTTTAAAAGTTAAATTCAACACAGCTTTTGAAGGTCTTAATAAAATGACTGAACTCCGTAATTTTTAACAGTCACTAAGGTCATCATGTGATTTGCATATGAGAGCGCGTTGTGAAACAATATACTGGAGGGTCCATTGTCAGGCACAAAATAGTGGAGACCACTTTATTACAGTATTCATTCTCATTGGATAAGATCCCTTTGTAGCTCACTTGCCAGACTCTGGTGTGCTATGCAGAGGTTCATTTGGAAACTCTACGGGTTGCTTGCAGGGAAGCAAGATGGTGGCCATGTAAGGCGGTCGTATGTGGCTATTTGATTTAACCCCTGCTCCCCGCTACCCCCAGAATGCAAGCCTCCCAAGCAGGAGAACACGAAGCATCAGTACCTGCCCTGGAGGGGTGGATCTCAGCGCTGACAAAGGTTGCGGAGGTGTTGATCGTGGGTTGCATAGGATTTGAGAGAAGGCTTTCCCGGTCTGCGAACCGTGGCTCGGCGTGTGGCGGCACTCAGAATTTCGCTGCGATGCCACCCAAATCAGGAACGAGAGGCAGAGGGTCAAATCCGCAGACTGCACTGCAGAAATCACCCCGCAGGGACACAGCTGAGGCTGAGACTCCCGCTGCACCCCACGGATGCAGACAGAAGCCCTGCGTCGAGAATCCCCCAGACGGGAAGGGGAGGGGCGCAGGCTCACAGCCCCAGCCAGCCCGTGCCGCGGTTTCTGTCATCGACTTGCTCTGGGGTCCTGTTGCTCAAGGAGCAGCTCAGGCGGAGGAGCAGTCAGGAGCTGGAACCGGGGGACAACGAAGGAGAGTAACCAGTAAAGCACCATGGGGGCCAGAGGAGGTGGTGAACGAGGCTGAGACATTTCGTGGGACGCCTCAGGGTGGAATACACGAGACACTGTATGCACAATCCCCGGAGCTAAAGGGGGGTGCGGGAGTCATAGGAGAGATAGGTGAATCAGGAGGAGAAAACCACGGGAATTCTACAGAGGTATGCACTGATGAGCTGGCTGTAGGAGAAAGCAGTGCTTCTGAGCTTAATGCGGGGGCCCCTGGGGGCAGTGAGTCTCAACAAGAGGGGCTAAATCCATCCACCCAAACGGTCCCAGCAGCTCTGGTAGTTTTCGGAGATGCCACAAATGAGGGGGAGGCCCTAGGAGATGCAGATGGAGGGGTCAGGAAAACCCTGAATGAGCAACCATGGGGGACAAGGCAACACCCTGCAGGGCAAGACTCAAGAAAAAAAGGGAACTGAAAAAGAGCTTTTAGGGTCTGCAAGGGCACACAGGCTGCCAGGGGAGAAGGATGTTGTAAGAAAGAAAGTGGTGGGAGCAGATGCACAGTCAGGCTGGCCAGCAAAGCAACTTGAATGGATAGACGAGCAGTGTCGTCTTGATTCTTCCTCCTCGCAGAGCAGGACCAAGTTTCATATTTTGCCTGTCTGAGCACCTTTAGCACCACCACCACTACCAAAGGTCCAAGAATGGAGGTGCCCCTCCAGTCTCAGATCTTTGGGGCGTTAAGGCTCACTCAGGCTGGGTCCAGGTGTGAGTTCAAAATGGAGTGAGCCTTTTCTGCCCCTGGGGCTCTGTGGAGGAGGCCTGTAAACTAGTCTTTGTTGCAACTTCGGTCATCCTTGATGCAGGTGATGAAACAAGGCTCAAGCAGCAGAAAGGCCATTGAGTGTTCAAGGCAGGCTAAAGGCAGCTAAGCAGTCCTTCCAGATGCAGCAAGCCACAGCAGCAAGTCATCTGAGAGTCCTTCGGCAGGTCCAGCGGTATACTGAAGAGTAGGGGACTAAGGATCTCCTTTTTATATATAGTGCCTTCCTTGTATTTGGAGAAGTTTCTAGAGACTTCCCTTTGAAGTGCTTGAAGTTTGGCCCCTTATTAAGCTGGTTGTAAATTTGGGCACAACCACTCCAGACTTGAATCAATTGATCATCCAAGACTGCGTTTCCCTGGATAAAGGGTTAGACATACCTTGGGTCCGTTACATCAAGACCCAAATGGAGTCTCTTGGTTGTTCTGACTTATTTTTAAGACCTAGAGCACTTGGTATGTCAGCCATTAGAGGACTGAGGCAGCCGTTCTTGAACAGATCTATGTTAATAAGGGAGGTAAGGGAATTGGCTAAACCTACTGTGAGAAGTTGTGTCATGTTGAGTGTAGGTAGGCAGTTGCAACCATATTTAACATATATAAATAGACCGTATCATTTATTTGCTTTAATTAGATTTAAACACAATATTATGCCCTGGCTACTAGCTTTCCCAAAAGGGTTTTTTAAAGAACGGCATTTGGGTCCTTGTCCTTGTGACAACTACTCGGAACAGAATACCCTATTTATGATATTTTTCTGCGAATTTTATGTCCTGTTACGCATGAAATTTATCATTCCACTCTTAAGAGGGCGTAATTTCGAGCAAGTTAGGCCAGCACTGGCTTGTTTGCAAATGTTGGCATCCCTAGTAGTAGGTTTTGGGGTCACCAGTTATATTATAGGAGCAATCAGGCATAGGAATAGACTCACTGTACCATAGAGTGAACATTGTTAATTTTTATTGTGTCCCTGGTAAAATTGTTCTGTAAACTATGGACATTGGATTATGTCAAACTTTTTATATATTTATTTAATTATCGAGGAATTTCTTGATTGGTAGGAATGTTTAATATATGATGGCTTATGGTGATACTGTCAAAGACACAAGAATTGTAATGAATTTTTGTATTATTGAAATGTGTTTTAATGTGATTTGTTCTGTCATGTGCACTTTGATGGTTTTAAATTTTAACCGAATAAAGTAACCTTTTGATCTTTGCTTGAAGTTTCCTGACTCCCCTCCCTGGCTCCAAGTTGTCTGCATAAACAATGCAGGGATGACAAGTAATTTGTCAGAAGGCAGAGTGCAGCCTATTCAGTTGCAAATAGGACTGTGGCCCTCCCCCATCCTGCCAGTTGATGGCTTATCCAAGCACATCTAATCCTTTTATTGTGTGGCTGTCTGGGAGGTATAAATTGAGTCCAACTGCCAACAGCACCCAAGTAAAATGATCAAGGACAAACCGTGGCCCCTAAATTGTTCAGGGCAGGAAAATGCCAAATTGGTTTCTGATTGCTAAACTCGATCAGCCTTTTACAAAACCACTGTTTGCGCTAAAAAAAGAAAGTGGTTCCCGCAGCATTTCCAAAATCATCTGCTAAAAACACTTTGTGACAGATTTTCAATTAACCAACTTTCTAGGGACATCATAAGCGGGGTATATGTGCCTGCTGTAACCAAACCATTGAAGGGAGCCTGTTTTCACACAGCTACATTATTTGGATGCATGACATGTTCTCCAATTGCAGGACAAAATGTTTGTGTATGGAACGTAAGAGGTTATACATTGGAAAAACAAACCAGGAAGTACAACAAAAAATTACTTAGTATAAGTCCAGTATTCGAAAGAAGATATTCACTGATCCATTGGTGAATCATTGGATAAATGGAAAACACTCAGAAAGTGATTTGCGGTGGACTGTTCTGTCATCAGTTGAATCTGAGAATCGTAGCGGAGACCCAGAAAGGCATCTAACTGAGAGAGAGGCCTTTTTAAAAGTTAAATTCAACACAGCTTTTGAAGGTCTTAATAAAATGACTGAACTCCGCAATTTTTAACAGTCACTAAGGTCATCATTTGATTTGCATATGAGAGCGCTTTGTGAAACAATATACTGGAGGGTCCATTGTCAGGTACAAAATAGTGGAGACCACTTTATTACATTATTCATTCTCATTGGATAAGATCCCTGTGTAGCTCACTTGCCAGACTCTGGTTTGCTATGCAGAGGTTCATTTGGAAACTCTACGGGTTGCTTGCAGGGAAGCAAGATGGTGGCCATGTAAGGCGGTCGTATGTGGCTATTTGATTTAACCCCTGCTCCCCGCTACCCCCAGAATGCAAGCCTCCAAGCAGGAGAACATGAAGCATCAGTACCTGCCCTGGAGGGGTGGATCTCAGCGCTGACAAAGGTTGCAGAGGTGTTGATCGTGGGTTGCAGAGGATTTGAGAGAGAGCTTTCCCGGTCTGTGAACCGTGGCTCGACGTGTGGCGGCGCTCAGAATTTCGCTGTGATGCCACCCAAATCAGGAATGAGAGGCAGAGGGTCAAATCCGCAGACTGCACTGCAGAACTCACCCCGGAGGGACACAGCTGAGGCTGAGACTCCCGCTGCACCCCACGGATGCAGACAGAAGCCCTGCGTCGAGAATTTCCCAGACGGGAAGGGGAGGGGCGCAGGCTCACAGCCCCAGCCAGCGTGTGCCGCGGTTTGAGTCATCGACTTGCTCTGGGGTCCTGTTGCTCAAGGAGCAGCTCAGGCGGAGGAGCAGTCAGGAGCTGGAACCGGGGGACAACGAAGGAGAGTAACCAGTAAAGCACCATGGGGGCCAGAGAAGGTGGTGAACGAGGATGAGACATTTCGTGGGACGCCTCAGGGTGGAATACACGAGACACTGTATGCACAATCCCCTTAGCTAAAGGGGGGTGTGGGAGTCATAGGAGAGATAGGTGATTCAGGAGGAGAAAACCACGGGAATTCTACAGAGGTATGCACTGATGAGCCGGCTGTAGGAGAAACCAGTGCTTCTGAGCTTAATGCGGGGGCTCCTGGGGGCAGTGAGTCTCAACAAGAGGGGTTAAATCCATCCACCCAAACGGTCCCAGCAGCTCTGGTAGTTCTTGGAGATGCCACAAATGAGGGGGAGGCCATAGGAGATGCAGATGGAGGGGTCAGGAAAACCCTGAATGAGCAACCAGGGGGGACAGGGCAACACCCTACAGGGCAAGACTCAAGGATAAAGGGAACTGAGAAAGAGCTTTTAGGGTCTGCAAGGGCACACAGGCTGCCAGGGGAGAAGGATGTTGACTCAGAAGCAAACGATTTGTATTCCCTTTCAGACACCACTTGGTCAGGTTTGGGATCAGGCACAGGATCCAATATAGATTCAAGTGAGGAGGACAGTGGCTTCCATAAAGGAATTAGTGGCAGGCAAAATACTCCAGCTACTCGAAAGATGAACTCCAGAGCCCCAGAGCTGAGAACTCTAGACCGAATGAGCTAAGTTGGGACTATTCCCTCGGGGATCAATTGGTGGGGAACAGTAAACAACCTTCCAAGGAAGCTGAAGCAACTCAGGCATCCCCTTCACTAGAATCAATTCTGCAGTGCGTTGTAGTACACCGTGAGGAAGCCCGAATGGAGAGCAAGCGCGCACAAAACGTAGCACGGAAACTTCAGGTGGCTGTCAGGAAAACTGGAAAAATGTGTAATAATATTTGTGACCGGATGACTGAAGTAGAGTCTTGAACTGCTACACTGGAGGTGGATCACGTAGGTTCAAGGGGGCAAGTGGAAGCGCATTAGGCACAACTTGTCGGCATCCAATGGAAGCTGTAAGAGAGTGAGAACAACCAGAGAAGGAACAACTTATGATTCCTAGGGATCCCGGAAGGAAAGGAAGGATCAGAAGCAAGAGAATTTATGGTACAGCTGCTTCAGGAATCCTTCCCAGACCTAGGCTAGAAGGCTAGAGGTGGTCCCTCAAAATCCAGAGGGCACACCTAGTCCCATTTAATATACGTGAGCCAGTTCGCCCGGACGCCAAACCTCTGGCATTACGGGTCTACTTCAGGAACTACCTATTGAGGCAAAAAGTGTACGAGAATGCTAGACCAGATGCAAAGAGTGCGGCCGATGGGTATTCTTTCTTTACCAGGCCAGATTTCTGTCACATCACAGTGGAACGAAAATGGCGTTTATGCCAAGTGATTACTTAGTTCCAGGAAAAGGGGGCGCTCGCCTTTTTATTAAATCCGGGCAGGCTGAAAGTTGTATGGAAGGATTGTGTTAGAGTCTTCTCTTCAGAGATCAAGGCCAAGGAGTTCCTAGACGGCGGGGGCAAATGACTCTACGGTTATGCCGGCTGATAAGACATGTGTCGGAATAACTGAAGCCTGGGGACAGTATTGAATCAAACCGACCCAGGACACCACCTTCTGGTCGCAAGACTGTTTAAGATTTTCTTCTTCTTTTATGTAATAGTGACACAGTGGGGGGGCCTTAGTAAGTGGTTAAAGTAGATGAGGAATAGAAGGTTGGAGGGAAGAAAAGAAGGGGAAGGGGAAAAAGAGAAAAAAAATTGGGGCGGAAATCTAAAGGTACTAACTTTTATATATAAGTCACTCTAGCGAGAACACCACTAGTCATGACCCACAGACCTAGATAGGTCTGTTGCTTCATGACACAGGGAGGGGGAAGGGGGTGGGGAGGGGAGAGGTACTTTCCGGGTGGGAGGGAGTGGGGAGGAAAGGAAAAAAACTCAGGAAAGTAGAATACTGGGTTAAAAGTAAGATTTGGGTCTCACGTTATCTGAAGGAATGGTTCAAGAGGCAAAGTAGGCACCAAGGGAAATGCCGGGATGGGTAAGCTAACTTTTTGTATGATAAACATCGGGGGCTGAATGATCAAGTGAAGAGAGGTAGGACTGGAGAAGTATTGCGAACTCTGGGTTTGGATTTAATATGTCAGCAGGAGACTCACATCCCGTGGCAGAAGAGAGGTCTTAACTATATCCCAGGCTATACACAAGTAATTTGCTCATCACAGATCTCGAATACTAGAGGGGTCGCAATTCACATATCTAACCGGTTGCCATCCATTAAACAGACATTGTCACATAAATGGGGTAGGTGGGCAATTGCCCTAATTCCAAGCTTTGGTACAATCTGTACAATTTATGGGTCAAATCTAGACGATGCAGATCTGCTTCTAGAATTAGAAATTGAGCTAGCCTCCTGGCTAGCCCCATTGATTATTTGCAGGGATTTTAATATTCACATTGATGCAAGTGGGGTGGGTAGGGGCTGTTACCAAGGCAGGAAGCCACATGTTTTTGAAGCCCTACAGACATTAGCTGTAAGCCTTGGGCTGGTAGACATATGCCCAATCAAAACATTAGGAGACCCAGGATATACTCATTACTCAAGCCCACAAAATATGTAAGGCTAGATTCTTTTTTCCCCAGTTTCTTTAGTAGAAAATGCACAGGTTAAGAAGTTACCAGAGGTCCTTTCGGATCATAACCCTAGGGTATTGGATATAGAAATCCCGGGGTGTGTAAAAGCTGCCTTAAAATGGACCTTTGATAGGAAACTATTAGTAACTTATGGTATTATTGATCATATTAGGGGTCTACCCAGTTTTTTGATGTCAATAGGTATAGTACTTCAAGGGAAAATGTATTGGATGCTTTTAAAGCAGGGCTTAGGGGGGAGGTGATTAGCTTTGTTGGGTTCCACAGGAAAAAAGAGCGAGAGTAAATATGTGCAATTATGCTGGAGCTGAGGAGGTATGAGACAGAACATATGGCAACTATCGTACAAAAACAGACTCAGCTGCAATCGAATGTCAAATTAAAAGTAATTGGTACTAAGGCTAAAATAAACGGGGTGTACAACAAAATAATAGCTGAAAGGTTTCAACCTGGCCGGCAAGATCATTATGAATATGGAGAAATGACAAGGAAACATATCACACTTCGTATCAGACAAAGGGTATCTGCAAGTTTCATTACGAGGCTGAAAAGGAAGGATGGTACAATTTTTACTGAACATCAAGAGATAGTGGAAATATTTCAAGATCTCTATAATTCTAGGCTTAGTGCTCCAGTAGCAGGGAGCGTTGGTTTGGAATTACTGCCTTAGATTCAAGAATTAGAAGCAGATATCACGTTGGAGGAGGTCAATGAGGCATTATCATCGATGGCTTCAGGGTATGCGGAAGGCCCGGATGGGTTACCAATGGAGCTCTGTAAAGTCTTGCACAGAGAACTAGCCCCTCTTTTGTTAGACTTGCTTTTAGCAGTAAAGCAGAAAGGGACAACACCTATATCTTGGCAGGAGACTAGGATAGTCATAATCTTGAAGAAAGGGAAGGCAGCGGAAGAGCCAACCGGGTTTTATCCCGGGTAGAGGCACGACAGACCATATCTAAAGGGCGATATCATTATTTAATATTGCAGAGATCTCAGGACAACAGATGTCATTAATACTATTGGACTCACAAAAAACATTCAACCAAGTGGAGTGGGTATATCTTTGGCAGAACTTGAGGTCAAATGGCTTTGGACCACTAATTTTAACCGCCCTTAGAGTCATGTATGTTCAATCACATGCGAAAATACAACTGATGGGGCGGGAGTCGGGGAAGGTCAAGATCGCTAAGGGTACAAGGCAGGGTTGCCCTTACTCCCTTATCCTCTTCGCACTATATATAGACCCGCTTATTAGAGCAATATTAAACGATCAGAAAATCACGCCAGTAGTGGTCAGGGGTTATAGCACTAAGGTTTTAGCTTATGCTGATGACATCGTGGTTGTCATTCCTGACCCTCAGGCGGCAATGGGAAGGATTGAAAATCTGGCCCGGGACTTCGGGAGGCAATCAGGGTATGGACTAAATGCAGATAAAACTAAAATTGCTTGCTCCAATTCGGTTATCTGGCAGGACTCTAGGAGGACGGAGGTAGCCACGTACTTAGGGATTTCGGTTGCAGCATCGGGACAATCTGGAATATTAATGCAGATCCTCTCATCAGGAAAATAGAGGCTGATTTAAAGAGAATGGATAACCTGCATTTATCTATTATCGGAACAGCGAATGTCATAAAAATGACAATGTTCCCTAAAATGTTATATCTGCTACGCTCTATACCATTCGAACCACCATATCTTTCTTTAAAAAAATTGAGGGGACCTTCTCACAGTTTATATGGGGATACAATAAAGTCAGGAGATCTCTAAAACTATTGACCATACCACAAAACTGAAGGGGGATGGCTGTCCCAAATATTTTATACTACTACTGGGCTGTCATTCTTCAGCAGATGACCATTTTATTTAGACCTAAGCTAATAACAACAGCTCAGGATATGGAGATGCCACCCTCAATCTTTGAATTTGCTCTGGTTGACTTAGCACTAGGGCTATTACTCAGACAATTGGAGGGAAGCTACTACAAGAAAACTCGCTTTAAACCCCTCAGAGCTGCTTGGAATGGTTGACAGAAATCTAGCAAATTGTTAAAAATTCGGAAAATCCAACGCTACCTGCTATTATGGCATTCATTAATCTTTTCAGCTTTCTTGCACGATAAAATTGGTAGCAAGTGGGAGCAGGCGGGAATGAACTATGTCGGAGACATTGTTAATTCAAACGGAATCATGTCATTTCTAGAGATTCAGCTTATTAACCAGTCCCGTTTTCCACTTTTAGATACCTTAGTTCATAAACAGCCCCAAGTGAAGGAAATATACGCAATGAGGATGGAAGCTAGTGTTGATGACATAGTTAAAATGGGAAGCGGGTGGGAAGTCAAACTGGGAAATCAAGACGTGGATTTATGTAGATCCTTAGAGCTGTCTAAGAAGGTTCTTTTATCTGCCAACCTCAAGAAGGCTCAACATTTCAAAACATTTTTAGATTATACTTTACACCTGCTAAACTTTGGGCATGGGGGAAAAAGGGAGACTAATAAATGCCCAAGATGTGGGCAAGGTCCGGCTGATATGGCCCACATGTTTGCCGAGTGTGGTACAGCTGGGCGCGGTAAAGCAGGGGATAGAAACTTTCTTGTACAAGGCTATGTGGTGAGTAGCCCCATTAACACCAACTCTAATCCTTTTCGGTTGTGACAAGTCCTTACAGCTAGAAACATCCCAAGTTTATTTCTGCTTTATGGCGATAGCAACCCTACGCATATTGATTGCTTCAAAGTTGAAGGATGAAGATCCCCCAACATGTCAGGCTTGGTATGCCAGACTTTTCCATATATTTAATTTGGAGATGACACTATATAAGTGTAAGGGAAGCAGAGCCAGGAAAAAAGGGGTACACATTTGGGGGCCCTTGGTGGAGCAGTAAGGATAGGGGAAACCTATGCCTTCAAAGTTTAATGAAAGTATATGTATTATTAGCTATTTTTTGATCTTATGAATTTCTGTCTCCATTGGTCTCCCCTGGTTCTTTCTTCGTTTTTTCTTTTGTCCTGTTTCCTGCTTCTCTCTTTGCCGTTATTTTCTGTTCTCTTTATTTGCTGTATTATGTTGTTAGACTACCTTTTGGAATCAGTGTAACTTTCCTGAGAACAATAAAAAACATAATGTATAAGATCTCTGCATAATCAATCAAAATCAACCATACATCCAACAGGGTCGATATAGTTTAAATGAACAATTCGGAACATATTACGATCGATTCCTCAACTTGATAATGGTTTAGTTCCATTTGGTACCAGTAGAAGATCGGCTATCGGACTACAACTTCCATCATTCTGAGGGTACATATATTGAAGCTTGACCATACCATAATTCTATTTTGTTGAAAGGTCTCCACAAGGGATAACAATGTAATTCACTTTCCAAAAGAACCCCCTTTGATATATTTACAATAGACGTAAAACGGAACTGCTCTGCTGATGAACAAAGGCTTCGGTCTAGAGAAACTAATGCAAAGAAAATGAGGTATGTGCTCACAATAGAAAGATCAGGAAGTTGCTGCAGGCTGCACCTGCGATCATTAGAATGGGAGGCCTTAAGTCCAATTTGCTGTTTTAGAAGGCAAGCATTTTTGTAAAAGGCTAGCGATAAGGAAAACCTGAGCTAAAAGAAGAAGTAGCGGTATGGCAATTTAACAAATAGGATGCCATTTTGTGACATTTGTTGTCTCAGTGGGGTTTCAGGTACTTGGCCAAGGATAGAGAGAATGTTCTCTCGAGGATTGATTATCTGAAAATGATTTCTACTTTGGATGTAAGTTTTTCAATTTTTTTCTCAAATATATTAGAAATCAGGAGTTGGATGCAGACAAATCAATTGTGTGTTTTTCCCCCCCTCTTTGTTTCTTAGATTGCATTGTAGTAATGGTGGAATTTGAATTTGTATTTGAATTACAAATCTTGAAGAAAAGAGGTAATATGATATGCGAGTATTGTGATGAGTGCGATTCGGATGGTAATGAATGAAGTTTTTCGTTAACATGAGCGTGATGTGCTATTAGTTTTCTGCTCTTTTATGTTCTGAGTCCTGAGAAAAACCTTAAAAGAAAAACAGAAGGATTTGAAAAACGTCAACTGTTTTCTGCTCATCAAACAAGGGTTCTATATATGCAGTAACACTGATGCTCATTATTAACTGATTTGATTAAGAATTGTGACTGTTTTCCATGAGCTCAGTAGGGGTCAGTGTTTGGTTGTGGCCCTTGAAGAAATAATTGAAATACTGCATTGCAACACAAGTATCAAGGGCAGTTTTTCAAAATAAGGATTTACTTTAACAGAACCTGAGCAACAAGTGGTGTTGTAACATTTGTTTATAATGTAATTTTTATTTTATGCATTGTCTATGTGATTTGTTCATTGCTGTAAATATGGTATTAGTAATTGTCCTTGTGTATTGAAAATGTCGAAATAAAATGTGTTTCAAATTGATGAATACCTAATTACCCCCCAAAAGGTTTCTTTTTGGCAAAATATTTTTTTGAAAAAATAGAACAAATACTTATGTTGTCATGATAATTGAGGTGTGTGATCATGGTACATGAATGAACTGGCATTTGTGTTCTTGTTTGAACTTTCTAAAAGTGGCATATTCAAAATTGTAAATTAAAATCTGACTTTGCCATTAACGTCACCTGTTCCCAGTCAAACGTTAGTCCTTATTAACCAACCTATTTTTATCCAAGTGAGAGATATGCCTCACAATTCTAAGAGTTGTTCACTACCAGGACATCTAAAACTTAAAAGTACAGGTTCAACGATTTATTTATAATGCACCATTCCCAATGACTTATATGCAATAAAAGGGGAGTTTAAGACTTTGCAAGGGGGTTATATCACCAAGTTTAATTGGCAGTTTAAAACTGCATTCAGGCGGAAATAGCAAACCTCTGACATTTTTTTAAGGGCTACTTAATTGGCTGGCACGATAAGTGCTGGAGGCCCACTAGTACATTTTATTTACATGTCCTGTGTGTATCGTTTACCACTTATCAAGAGGTTTATAAGTAAAATAAATATGCCAATCAGGTGTAAGCCACTTTTACCATGTACAGGAGAGAGCACATGGACTTTCACTCTGGTTAGCAGTGGTAAAGTGTGCAGAGACCTAAGGATAAAAAATAGGAATCCAGAAAAACTACGAGGGGTAAAGGCAAGACCTCTGGGGATAGAGCACCCAAAGGCTGACAGATCTATTATGGGACTGCTAGATTAATGCTGCATGGAGGACTAAATTATGCAGCATGTTTATCTAAATTATGTTGTAAAAGCTGGAAGTTATTACACACATTGAGAATAATATGTGAATCCATTTTTGTTACAATTAACATTTTTTGTCAAATCTGTAAATATGAAAACTATGCAGCAACTTATCTGGTAAATGAACTAAATCTATACTTATATGGTAAATTTAGGAAAGTGCCCTTTTTGCATGGTCACTCTACACTTTGTTCTCCAATCCTGATGATTTTGACTCTGAAAGTGCACTGAGACCTGCTGACCAGGCCTCAGTGCCAGTATAGTGCCATATAATGAATGTGATGTGGAATTTACAAAAGATGGCTGAGGCTTTACAAACACTGGTTGTGAGAAAGTCATACTTTGTCCCTGATCACTCCCGTTTTTTGACCACAACTTCAGGTTACTGACTCCGATTCGGCTCTGGGCTCTGCTAACCAGGGCCTGGGTCAGTGCTCTGTTTAAACGCTATATGGTAATTAAGTGTAATTACAATTGGTACTGACAACCTAGCCGAAAGTCCCTAGTATATGGTAGAGCATGTAGGTTTAGAGGCCCAGTAGATTTAATGCACTGCTTTGGTGGCTGCTGTTATTTTAAAGGCAGCTATGCTTTTCAGGCTGCTTTTAAAATAAATCTATATCCAAATTTAACTTTGGAATTAAAAGTACTTCCAAAGTATCAAATTACTTTATATATGGTTCTGCATTGGTAGGCTGCACTGTAGTTATAAGCAGGGACATGATAAAATATGTTCTTTATGCCCTGTTGAGGGAAAAACTGAAATGTGTTTTTTCCGCCTTCAACTACATTAGCTCTAAAGGCTAACATGGGAAAGCTTTATTAACATTTAAGAAAGCCTAACATTTTACAGGAGTGAGTTAAAATAATAATTCAAGGTATATTAGTCACTATACATCCATTACCCTGCCAAGGTTGGATTTTATTATCACATTTGCAGGAAAGAAGTTTTAGAACTGCTTTCCAAAAGTTACATATCACCAGCCCTGTAGCACCCTATTCTGATTGGCCAGCCAATTACAGACTCAACAAAGCTGCTCTAATGAGGTTTGAAGTGGCCTGGGCAGAGACCAAGGAGATATCTGGTGGGAGAAGAACTGCAGCATCAGATGCCAGGACAATAATGGGGCTTGGTAGCCAAACTGGTCTTCAAAGGGAAAAAGACAATGAAGACAGGAAGGATCCAGGCCCTCCCCTCACTTCCTGCACCCCCAACCATGTGGGAGAACTATAATTAAATTCAAAATCAAAGTGCTGCTGCCCAAGAAATGGAAAGTGCTGAAGATGAGAAGAACATGAAAGTAGAGGGGAGAGAGTCTAGTTCACTAGCCAGTGACCAGGGGCATGATAGTCGAATGCCCTCAGATGTAGGGTAATTTCAGGTGAAGAAGATGAAGCTTGACTCTTCAGCCATGAGGACCATGAGGCGTTGACGATGACCAGGAGCTCGATTCGAGCTGTCCCACAAAGGATGTCGAGTGCTGCAGTGTTGGTGCCCGGATCGGACCCAACAAGCCTTGGCAACCGCAACCCACGCAGGAATCAAAGAAATACTTCGGTGCAGACCAGCAAGGTCTGAGCGACTCACCAATCAGTGGGGAGTCATGGCACGTCTGGAGCAACTAGGCAAGCCCAAGGAAAATCAGAGTTGCCTTCTCAGGGACCCACCAGTCGACAGACCAGGGATCATGAAGGAGCCTCAAGTGGAAATGCAAGAAGCGGGCTCACGGAACACTCGTGGAGTGTAGGCCCACAATCTTCAGTGCAGATGGTGCTTGGGGCTTGGGTTACAAGAAACCCTAAGCACAACTCCAGGAGATGTTTAGAAGACAATGCACTAGCAAATGTGCACATTGTCCAGTACTTCTGGTTCCACATCACTCACGAGGGCTGCGGGTTTCAGCTTTGCTGGGGACTCTGGTCAGCCTCTGAGAAGTCTGGAAATCATCTTTCTGTGTTACAAATACTTCGGAGTCCAGCAGGAGCTTTGGAAATGCAGACCTGAAAGATGCTTCATTGGTGCCTGCTTGAGCAGGGGAGTCACTCCTAAAACCCAAGGGAGATTCTTCCATCCCCTAGTCTTTAGTAGACGTTGAAGTTCCAGGATTCAGTTTCAGAGTTTCGTCCAGGTATAATCTAACATCTTGTTGCCAGGGGTTCCTTACTTATACTAAGAAAGGGGGTTGGACATACTCTGGGGACCCACCTATGGGAGGGTCTGGAAAGTGGAGTGGCTACACCCATTTCCTTTGTCCAGTTTCGTGCCAGAGCCCCTGCAACCGGTTTGAACTGGGCATGTGGACAGGGACACCAAATGTGCCTCCAGTGCTGACTTCAAAGCACTCTCAGATTGCACCCACCCAGCCCCAATACACTAAAGCCTGACTGGGAGGTGGTTACACCTCAATGTGCCAGGAAGCCTATTCTCCAGGGCTCCCCTGCCGGAGTTTTGGTCAGCAGCTGGAGGCCAGACTCGTGTCTGTGGCTGCAGCATCCATTTTGTGATGCCAGGGCTCTTTATAACTATTAACGGTTAGACCAGTGTGTACATGTCTCTCCCTCTAGAAGGGTGGAATTCTACCCCTGCCGCCAGGACTACCACTCCAAAGTTAGCATTTACCACAAGGTTATAATGCACTTAAGAGTATATGGTCTGGCTGCATCACTGAACAGCCCCCGAGAATAGGTTCTGAAAGCTGAAGAGGGGCTCTGCTCATGCATGGACACCCTCTCACACGAAACCAAGCACTCTTCTTTCATGATTGATAAGGACTTCCATAGGAGTGACTGATAGATTTATATGTGTCAGTGATTAAAGGTAGATATAGGTACCCTATATCTTAGCAAGGGGTGCATGCACCACCTTAACCAGGTTGAAGTAGCAGTCCTGTTTTGTCAATTTGGAAGGCTTCCCATGGGTGGCATAATACATGCTGCAGCCTCTGGGGTACCTATGCCCTGAGTACAGGGTGTACCATATACTAGGGACTCACAAGGGTACCCCAGTAACCAAACTGGAGTGTACCTAATGTACATGGAATCAATTTAGAGAGGAAGCAGCTAGGCTGGGGTCCTGGATAGCAGGGCCCCAGTCAGACTAAAGTTGAAAAACAGTAAAACACCAGCAAAAAGTGGGGATAACCATAGTAAGCAGATCCTACTCTCCTACAACCTGCACCTGTGGCAACCACCCAGCAACTACATGACTGCAACTCTTACTGGACCCGAGACCAGTTCCAAAGGAAAGAGGAACTCCTCTTTGAGACACAGGCAGCACAAGAACATCCATGGACTGGAAGTACTAGCCCCCTGCAGCCCGCAGGTAAATCACACTCCTGGAGCCAAAGACTCACTGGCATCAGGTCCAGAGAGGAATCACCCAAACGTAAATGTTCTAGTGCATTGTGGGGAATGTAATACTGACCTCCAGCAAGTTTCAGGCTGCTACTGCTTTCTTCCGGAATCCAGGATGTCATAAAAACCCAAGGCTCGTTGGTGGCCAGTCCAGCTACCACTAACTTTGTTCAATACTGTGTCTCGAGGGAACCCCGTATCGTCTTGAACCCAATGTCTCATTCGCCACTTTGTTGAGATTTTTTACCCCTTTTCTCATCAGCACAGTCCTAGCGGTTGTTGGAAAGTGGGTTATTGGTATGGGCAAATGTAGGTCTGCCACTGGCAATAAGGCCACTAACACATTATAGGACTCAGCATAGGTCTTAGAAAATTATTCCTATACTCAACCCTTGGTAACGTGGCTGCGAGCAGACAGGCTTTACTTCAAAGACAGGTATGTCAAGCATTTAAAAACACCAATTCAGTAAATATTTAAGACACAACACATAATAAAAATCCAATAGCAATTCATAAAAATAGAAAGTATTTTTATCTTTAAAATAACACCAAAACGACAAAAATCCAATGTAGGGAACAGGAGATATGAATTTTCAAAGATTTATTAATATAAGTTTATAGCACCATATTGTGATACCTGCTTGCGATAGACCGGGTCAAAGTCAAAGTTTCAGGCCGGGCGCAATGGAGACCTGAGAGGCTGCATCTCGCAGCAGGTCCCGGTCACAGTTTCTACCTTCACACTTAGAAACTTTTCTGGAGTTTTTCTTCCCGAGGTCCCTCTACCCTCTAAGCCAGTCTGGATTCGGGGAGGGTTCCCCGGCTTGCGTTTCGACGAGCTCCCAGTCAACTTCCCTGTAACAGTCTTGGAAATTCTTTATCTAGTGCTTCAGCTGAGCAATCCCGGACTCCAGGCCAGCACGTGATGAAAGGCAGGCGGCTTGGCATTCGTGGTTGCTCCCTGTCACCTTTTCTACGAGCAGTCTTAGAAAGCTTTCTGGAGCTTTGTCTCGCGGAGTCTCTCAATGCTCTTCATAAAGTCAGATCCGGTGAGGGTTCGCCGGCTTCAGATTTCTTCTAGTCCCATTCAATCTCTGGAAGTAGGAGCGATGGAGCTTTTAGCGTGACAAACCTGGTTGGCTTGGCCAGCTCGCGGTTCAAGGCAGGCAGCCTGGCAGGCCAGGTTGAGTTGGTCCCTCTATGGAGCTTTTTTTCAAAGTTGCTTCAAAGTTCTCCAAACTTCTTGAAATTCTTCCTGAAGGTCCTCAAGGGGTCCCAAAGTGTCACACAAGGGTCCGGAAGCTCCAAGATGGTCCTTGAAAGTTGAGGACTTTAGTTCCCACAATCCACTGCTACAACACCCTTTCAAATACACTGGTGGCTCTCCAAGGTGCGGATTTAGTTGGTGATGTTCCAGATGAGATCTTTTAACCTGTAGCTTTCAGCGAGTTCATTCTTTAGTTCTTGTTCAGCAAGATAATACACAGAGCTGTAGTTTCATATGGTTCAGTCTTCAGAGGTTATGCCTCAGAAATCTTTGCACCGCAATCTTCTCAGATTGGCAATGTCTTGCTTCAATAAGTTTCAAGCAGCAGATCTGCAGGGCTCTGCCCCTTTCAGATACTTATTTCAAGTTCTCTGGGTCAAGCAGGAGGTCACATCTGACCAATGGGAGCAATGTATGACCGCATCCTGTAGAGTGTGGCATTATTTTGCCCCAGAGTGCATCAAATCTTCCAAATCCAAAATGGCTGATATCCCAGCAAGGAGGCAAAGCTAAACACACCCTTAGGATGGCTAATTTACCTAGACTCCCCCCATGCATCTGTTCATATCGTTCTTAGTCCTACCATCTGCCTAATGTGGGAAGTTCAGAGTTGTAAATTACACTGCTCTCTGCTCTTCTCTTTGAAGAACTCAGGGGCATATTAGCAGGAACCTCTTTAAAATTATCGCAGTTTTAGAGGCAGGAAACTGCCTCTAAAACAGCAATAATGGGCTTGCTAATATGTGTTATAGAATTCCAATAGAATTCCGGGTTAGATGTCCTGCACATCTAACCTGGGCTTCTATTGGAATTTTATAACGCATATTAGCAAGCCCATTATTGCTGTTTTAGCTACAGTTCCTCCCGCTAAAACAGTGATAATTTTAATGAGGATCTTGCTAATATGCCCCATAGTTTACGACTCCTCCCCGGGCCTGCCATTCCTATGGAACAGCACACTGCCCTGCCAGCTCTGCTTTAAGGCAGCCTGGGTAATCCACTTAACTCTGGCCAATAAAGGAAGACCACTGGAAGACTGAATTTTGACGTACAAACAAGAAAGTCGTATAACTTCTTGTATGTACACATTAGGAGAAATTCAACAATATGAACAATATGATATCATTTTATAAGTGTTTACCTTATACATATCTGACCCCGTACTCCTGGGACACCTAGGGGAGACCCTGGGGGTTCCTAAAATGCCACAACTCTGTAGGTTATCCATTTGTAAGTGCCCTAACACCCAAAGTTGAGTTTGGGCGCAATTTACTTTTTAAAAGTGGTCCTGGCACCCAGGGTTTCTTTTAAACTGACCTCGGGCTTCAGCAGTGCACACATGCAAGTGCAAAAAGAGCTGCTGGCCTCTAAACTGCCATGCCCAAGGGTACCAGGGACTTCTAGGTAGTTTCAATCCCCCTGCCCTATTATATACTATGGGCCTATCACAGGGGTACCCCACCATACCATTGTGTACCCTAGTGTAAGTAGGTGTTTTAACTGTATTCTAATGTGTCTCCTTCAGCTTAGCACTGTCCCTGGGCCTGGCTAGACAGTGCCCAGGGTCAGTCAGAGTCAGTTACCACCAGTATCAGTCAGCAACATGTTTGGGGGTGCCCAGGGCACAGGATGACTATGCAATAGCGGTGAAAGCAGAAAATGTGTGGCTCACGCTTCAGTACCAGGGACAGCCAGGAGAGGCAGATAAAATGCAACTGACTGGCCAAACTCTGGTCCTGGGACCTGCATCACCCTACCACCCATGGTTTCCACTGAAGTCAACCTGCAAGTGCCCGTTTGTCACTAGTGCTTTTCTCCTATTGATGCAATGTTAACGTTTTGTGTGAAATGTACTGACTTATTTTTCGTTTAAAAATACATATATCAGGTTATACTTATCCAATTGTCTTCATTTCGATGCCTAAATGTATATAAAAATGTGATTTCTTTTTCTAAATTGATGTTGGATTTCTTTTGAGTCATGTCAATTACTTATAGTGCATGCTGATACTTTGAAATGCTTAACACATGTTCCTGTAGTAAAGCTTGATTGTTCTGTGTCACACTAGCTGAACTGAGCTAGGCATTTATTTGTGTGAATCCTAAAGACCTATTTGGGGTAACATGAAGGTATTGCATAGTGAGGCCTAACCAGCCTCAGTATATAATACCACACTTTCCTACAGTTAACAATGCAGCCATGGAGCTTCATAAATCAACTGACAATTACCATTGTCTATTGATTTATCAAAAATTGATTCAAGTAAGATAACCAGACTGTGCTAGTTCCAGTCAGAACACACGGCTAGTTGCTCTTGAAAGTACATAATCTGTAATATGATCCAGTATTATCATAACAAAACCCAGTGTGTGGATGGTCTGACCTCTCCATTGGGACCCCTACATTGGATGACAGGTGTGCCTGGTAGGGTTTGAGGAGGAAGCGATCCCTCTAGTTAGACCTCACTGTAAGATGTTAGGAATTTGTAATAGAATGTGCGGAGGGATGTCGGGTTCACATACTAGGTTTTGGAGAGGGTGTGCCCTCTCCATTGACACCTCTGTATTAGATTACACATAGGCACAGTAAGGTGCGTGGGGAGACTGGCTTTTCTACTGAGACCCCTTTATTGGATGCCGGTTGTGCATAGTAGGGTGTGGGGAGGTAAATGCCTCTCCACCAAGAACCCTCTCCTGGATGACTGATGTGCATAATCAGGTGTGTGGAGGGACTGTCCCCCATGCAGAGACTCCTCTCTTGGGTAACAGGTTTATGTAGCAAGGTGCTGGGTGTGACTGACCTCTCTGCTGAGACAATTCTCTCACATAACAGATGTGCATAGAAGAGTTTGTGGAGGGACTGGCTTCTCCACTGAGCACCCTCTACTGGGTGACTGGTGTACCTAATAGGGTTTATAGAGTGAGTGATCTCTCCACTGAGATATCTCTGTTAGATGAACAATGTATGTAGTGCGGTGTGTGGAGGGATGACGGTGGTACATAGTAACCCGTGGAGAGGAAGTGCATACTCACTTAAACCTCTGTATTAGATTACAGGTATGCGTACTATGGTATATTGAGGGACTCGCCTTTTTGCTGAGCCCCTTCACTTGGATGACATGTGCGCATAGGAGGGTGTGTGGAGAAACTGTCCTCTAAGCTGATAAATCTTTCTCAGATGACAGGTGTGCATAATACAGTGTGCGGACGGACTAGCCTCTCTGCTGAGATCTCTCTCTCAGATGACAGGTGAGTGTGTAGAATTGTGTGTGGAGGGTCTAGCCACTCACTGAGACCTTTCTCTTGGATGGTGTATATGCATACTAGCAGCTCACAAGTGCCCTAGAGACAAATGGATAAAGCCTATTTGTGCTAACTTTGGCACATGATCGAGTACATTAGCATTTTGTATCTTGAAAACAAACTTACAGGAATGTATTGTAATACCAATGGCTAAGTTCCTAAGTTGCATTGTGGGACATCCAAAGGAATGATATGAAGAAATTAAGTACTATGAATGCCAACCTGTAATAATTTGATGTGTTTATACAGATCTTTTGTGTGGGAGTTTTGGAGCTGTATCAAATTGCCTTTTATTTTTTATAATATGTCGGTGTCCGTTCGCAGTTGTGATTATGAAATCTATATTTTCAATGCCTCAAAAAAATCCATTTCAGGTACCATATGTGCAATACCAATATATCCTAAATATTTCTAACTTTTAATATTTTAAAATGGGTTAAATAAATATTTTTATCTGTAATATAGTATGTTTTTATGGTAACCAAAAATGTAGTACTCTATGATTGTAGTGTGTCTTTAATGATTGAAAAAAAATCGAAATAAAGAATGATTTGATTTGATTTGGCATACTTGAAGGTGAGAAGGAACCAAACTCTTTGCTGAGACCTCTATCTTGGATGACAGAAATGCATATAATTGTTTGTGAAGGGAATGGCTCCTATGCTGATACCTCTCTCTTGGATACCAGATGTGCATTGTAGAATGTTGGGAGAGACTGCCCTTTCCACTAAGACCTTTCCCTAAGTTTACATATGGGCGGTTAGATAGAGAGTGGCCTTAAATGTATGCTCTCTCTATTGGATGACGGGTGTGCATAGTATGGTGCAGGGAGGGACACGCCTCTCCGCTGATGCTACTCTACTGGATGACAAGTGTGCCTTTGTAGTTTGTGTAGAGAGACTGGCATCTCTACTGAGACCTCTCTTTTGGATGACAGTTGTGCATTGCAGGGTATTGTAAGTCACTAACCTCTCCACACTGAGACCCCCCTCTCACATGACATGTGTGCATGATAAGGTGTGTGGAGTGATTGGCTTCTCCACTGAGAACCCTCTACTAGATGATGGATGTGTGTACTAAGGTTTTGGGAGGGACTGATCTGTTCACTAAGACTGCTCTGCTAAATGACTTATGTTGTATGAAGCTGCCTCTCTATATAGTGTACTCATAAAAAGTACACAGTGCAGAGTCCAGAGACTGCCCAAATGGCACACAGAATAAAACACAGATAATTCTAATGCTCATTTTGTGGTAGTGTGGGTGATCAGTGAGGCTTATCAGAGGGTAGTGCTAGGCATTTGTTGTACTCACAGAGGGAATACATGACACACACACTCAAGAACAAATCCAAGACCAATTTGTAAAATAAAGTTGATTTGTATGCATTTTTTAAGACTGAGAACACAGTTCTAAGGTCAGTATGGAGTGATGATTTTTCAAATTTTGGAAAATACATTACTTTTATGCACTATTATGCACCATAGGAAACAGTGGGGAAAATGAGGAAAAATGCATATGAAATCAGGCAATGCTTTCACAGTTCTCTTTCTCGTTTCAGGTCAATGTTAGGACTAAGCACAAAGTTCCAGAAGGAGAAGTTTGGGGTTGTCCCGATTTGGGAGATGCAAAGTGCTGAGGGTCTAGGAAACTGGTGTGCAAAGACGAAGGGGGCCACTTGAAAATGCACTGCAGAGATAAGTCCAGTGGGTCTTCTTAGAGGGAGGAGGTTGCAAGGGCCTAGAGTCCACAGGAGCAGAAATGGTTAGTCAGTGCTGGGGCCGGGGGAAGCTGGGTGCAGAGCAAACAGGTCAGCCAAACATCATGCGTCTTCAGGGTCCAAGCGGTCAGGAGCAAGCACCTTGGAGAGGCGATATCGGGGCAACTGGGCCACTCAATAAATTGGTCTTGGGTGCCTCGACGTCCCTCAGTAGGTGCTTGCTTCTGGTGCTTTGGGAGTCCAGAGTGGACTCTTCTTCATGGTGTTTACCTTTGGGGCTCTGGTACACCGGTTATTGGTACGCCTCACCTCAGGTAGGTGCAGGTGTCTCCAAACTTGGTAGCGAGGTAGATCTGACTCTCCGGAGCTGTAGTACATCTTCTTGCTTTTGCGCTTCATTGAGGTCGTTGGGGAGCAGCAAGTCGACAAACCAGACTTCATAGGATTGGTGCCAGCTGTGTGCACTCTGTGTGCAGAGTGATACACTCTGCAATTTATAAAAGGCTATATGGGCTCCGGGGTTCTTGGAGTCCTTGCAGGTTCAGAACAACACAGCAGGCAGTGACTCTCACATCCTAGGAGCAGCTGGCAGGGTTTGGTGCCTTTTTCTTCTGCAGCAGGTGTTCAGTTCTCATGCAGCAAGTTGTCTTTGTCTTGGCCTTATTTGGCTCGATGAATCTGAGGTTCTGGTCCTGGGGAGCCACCTAAATACAAAATGTAGGGATGTTACAAGGGAGATGGGTAATAGCCAATGGGCAATCTACCTTTACTGTATCTACACCCGTTAGTGACCCCTTCCTGTGAGAAGGGGCCCTACCCGAGCCCTGATTGGAGGTTTTCTCACCATCTCAAGATGGTGGAATTTTAGGAGAGAGGTTCACCTTGCCTGTCCCACCCTCGGCATGGTACAACCTGAGGGGGGACCCTCATCTAACTAATTTCCTCACCTTTTCTCTCACCAAAAGTGGAGCAGGAAAGGGGAGTTGGCCTCCCCCACAATCTGGGGGCTCCTGGGTTATATTTCAAAGGTGGAATTCCCTTTGAAGCTTGTTGCTTGGAATGGCCATCCAGACCTGTAGGAGATGTGAAACAAACCCATCCAGAGCAGGTATTGTTTATGTCCCCTGAGAGCGCTGGCTCTCACCCCATGAGGTCAGAAACATGTCTGGTGGTGGCAGGCTTGTGAAACCTACCAGACACTGAACCAGTGTTTGGTTAGGTTTCAGGGGACCTCTAAAAGGGTCTCCTGTGTGAATATATTAATAAATCCAACACTGACATTAGTGAGGATTTATTAAGACAAGATGTCTTAGAAATCAGTGAAGCCATCATGGAACTAGAAAACTTGTGTTGAAAAGTATCCCTCCCAAGTACTTGTTATGGCTTCGCTGTTCACTTACAACACCAAAGAATGGACTGGAGATTACAGGGGCATATCTGCTCATGCTGATATGCCCCCACATAGGATATAGTGCACCCTGTCTCAGGGCTAACGGCCTATATTGTTGCGCGTTCACTCATGAGGTTCCAATTGTTTCCTTCATGATGACGCAAAGGTCCCAACTCCTTTGTGAATTAACCAGTTAGCAAGGATGGTAACGCTTGAGAAAGCTGATTAATTCCCAAGGGAAAGGGGAAGTGGAGAGAGAAACAAGACAAAACACTGGGCCTTCTTCTTGAGGTTTCCCGGTGAAGTTTCTCTGAATAAAGTGTTCTGGGCTTCTTGTGATTATTCAAAGGGAACCCACGAGGCGGAGATCGGGAAAACTAGGCAGGCGGAGTTCGGAACAGCAAGGCAGAAACACTCGCGGTGACGCCTAGCTAGAAGCAAAGCAATGCCACGTTTACGAGCAGGGTTTTTATAGCCTTGGTGTGCCATGTGCATAGGTGTATGCGTCTGCCTCACGTGGGATTATTCATCCGTTTCAACAGTATATGAAACAAGCATTGCTAGCAACACAAAAAATAACAGCAGCGCGATTTCAATTGCTCTAAAGATGTAAACCCCCAGAGCTTAACAACAGAATCAAATGGTATTATGCACAGAACACGAAAATATCATTACTCCTCACAAATATTCACAAGTAGGTGCTTTAAATCAGATGAGGAGATTGCAGCATGTGCACCCTTAACATATATATTATGCAGTGTACGGGAGGCATGGCATCAGGGCTGTGTGCCATGTCGATTCTTTAGATTTTTCTGCATCAAGACACACTACCTTGAATGGCAGAGTGCATAGCCTTGGTGAAGGGTCCCTGGGGTGGCACAACCAGTGCGGCAGCCCTAGTTTCTCACAGGTGTCTAAAGTAGGGTTTGTGGAGGGATGGTGGGTGTTCATCGTAGGTTTTGAAGAGGGAGTTCCCTCTCCACTGACACCTCTGTAATAGCTTGAAGGTATGCATAGTAAGGTGTGTGGAGGGACTGTTCTCTCGGTTGCAACTTCTCTCTTGGATGACAGGTGTGTACAGCAGGGTGTTGGGAGCGACCGACCTCTCCACTGAGACCTCTCTCTCACAGGACAGGTGTGCACATTGAAGTGTGTAGAGGGACTTGCCTTTCCACAGTGAACTCTCTATTGATTGACGGGTGTGGGTAGTAGAGTTTGTGGAGGGAAGGATCTCTCCACTGAGACCTCTCTGTTAGATGACAGGTGTCTGTTGTAGGGTGTGTAGAGGGATGTTGTGTCTACATAGTAGTCTTTGGAGAGGGAGTGCATTGACCACTGACACCTCTGTATTAGATTGTAGGTATGTGTAGTATAGTTTGGACGGACTGGCCTATCTGCTGAGATCTCCATTTATAATCACAGATGTGCACAGTAGGATGTGTGGAGGGTCTAGCCTCTTCGTGTAGATCTCTTTCTCAAATGACTAGTGTGCATAGTATGGTGTAGGGAGGTATTAGACTCACCACTGAGGTTAACAGGTATGCATAGTAGATTTTGGGGAGGGAGTGTTCTCTCCACTGACACCTCTATGTTACAATACAGGTATGTATAGCAGGGTGTGTAAAGGGATGATGGGTGTTTAGGCTATGGTTTGGAGAGGGAGTGCCCTCTCCACTGACACCTCTATTTTAGATTACAAGTGTGTATAGCAGGGTGTGTGGAGGAACCCACCTCTCTGTTGACACCCCACTCTTGTGTTGCTCGAATATGAATTTACATTGAAAATACAAAGACAAGTGACAAGATCAAAAACCAAGAACAGTTTGTTTATTGATACACTATGGCTTCGAATACAATCATAGAGTCAGGGTCTGAGAACTGTCTCGAATTATAATCTCTTTGAGTGTCTTTATATACATTTCCTGAAGCATCATGAACTAATTCATAGATCCTGTTTTGGGAGAGGAATGTGAGCCTAGTCATTGAGCCATAAATTACTCCCTCCTGATGACAAAGGTAGGTGGGTCTCGGCCTTCTGTGGACACAGTGAGGGCCAGTGGGTATCTTGCCAAGACATCTGGCATGGGGAGCACAGGATCACCGCATGTGCTGTGTGTGCTTTCTTCCGATTGGCTGATAACATAATGTGGTATCCAACATTTATAGTGTTTTGGGAATGCGCACCCCTCCATCAAAGTACGTTTTATTGGGGTCAATCTCCCTGCACCATTGTGTTTTCATTCATTTCATTCATTTGTGGGACTAATCTGGGTTTTTCTTGTTTGCATGTTTGTCCTGTCAGTAACATGTCACCCCAACTGTGAAATGTAGCATCAGGCCCAAGTCGCACGCCCTGCCTAACCATATATTTCTGACTCAGGGTTGATGGAGAAGTCATATCAGGAGATTTCGACAACAGTGATTCAATTTAGGTTTTGTACATACACCTTTCCTTGTGTACATAGATATCAATTTGAACATTTGGATGACGTGTACATAGTAAGATGTGTAAAGGTACTGCCTCTCCCTTAAGACCTCTCTCTTGGACTACTTATGTGCATAGTAGGTTGTGTGGAGGGACCAGCCTCTTCACTTAGATCCTACTTTTGAATGACAGATGCCCATAGTAGGGTGTGCAGAGGGACTAGGCTCTCCACTCTGACATCTCTCTCACATGACAGGTGTGTGTATTAGGGTGTGTGGAGGGAATGGCACCTCTCCCTAACATGACAGGTGTGCATTGTAGGGTGTAGGGACATACTGCCTCACCACTGATGGCTCTTGCAAAGGTGAATGGCATACGTGGAAGGGTGTGGGGAGAGAGTGCCCTCTCCAATCAGATCTCTTCCCAAATTGATGGGCGTGAAAAGTAGGCTCTAACAAACAAATACCATTTCCAGTAAGACTGCTTTCTACAGTGACAAATGTGCATAGTAAAGTGTATTCAGAGATAACCTACTTCTTTTTACCTTTCATGATCCCACAAGACTCCTGTGAGATTGCAAACCTGAAAAAAACAGAATTTACATTTTCTGCCATCACAGTATGTATACCATACAGAGCTCCTTTCAATAACTAGGGGGGGCAGGATGCCTTTTTCCTGTTACTTTTTTAGCTTTCTTAATTAATTCCCACAACAGTAGCAATTTTTCATACTAAACAGTAATGACCTACAACAGCCAGTTAATCAGAGCACTGACTCGCTTGGGACTCACGGGAGACTTTCGCTCCCATGGGAGCAAGAAGGGTAACAGGAAAAACAGATTTCTTGATCAATGACAGGGCTTAATTGTTTTATTTGCGCTCTCACTGGACTCTCATGGGACCCTCACGGACCCCACCATTCAGATATATAAATATTTTTTAACCTTAATTTCGCAAAAACTACAAAACTGATTTACACGGAATAGCAAATGCACAATCTGAAGACCGATGTCTAAACTCCTGTCACATTTGATGTTATTCAGAACAGCAGTTTTTATGGTAGTGTTTCTTAGAGAAGTCAATGGAAATTGCATGGGGATTTTGAATTTTGGGACCCCCTTTACAGCTCACCTCAAAATTTCCCACTTGCAAACTAGGCAAAACAGAGCACTTGTTTTTGAAGGTTTCCTTGAGATTCCTCAAACGAGGCCAACGTTAATAACAAAACAAAAAACAATTTTCTATGTCCTAACTATAACTACACAGTGGCAGCCTCCATTGGGTACTTGTATCCAGGATTGTGTTTTCATAGGGATTAAGGAAATGCCTTTTTGTGTTGGTAATAACTTTGAAGCTCTCCGACAAATCTTCACAAAACATCCCAAAAAGTCCACATTTTTGTCTATTTGGCACCTGGAAAGTTTTGTGGTGATCCATCAACCACGAGAGGAGGAAACTCAAGGTCCCAAAACATCGTTTACCCATTTATTTTTCTATAGGAATTTGGGACACATCTACAGCCCAGTTATTTGGATTGAGAAGAATAGTGGAGGGATAGAAGAGGGAAACATGTTTGCATTTATATAGTGCCTTCCACCTCTGATGAGGTGTAGAATTGCTTCTTCGGTGAGTAGTATGCTACTCCGGAAGCCATAAAGGTTCATTAGTATAGCGAAATAGGAAAGTAATTTGAGTGGTGGGTATGTTAGTCAGTTATTCGGATTGGGAAGGATAGTGAAGGGATAGAAGAGGCAAAAATGTTTGCATTTATATAGCGCTTGCTACCTCTGATGAGGTGTTGAAGTGCTTTTTGGCGAGTAGCACGCTACTCTGGAACCCATAAAGGATTAGTGGTGAAATAGTATAGTGAAATAGGAAATTAATTTGGGTGGTGGACATGTGAGCCTGTTATTTGGACTGAAAAGGATAGTGAAGGGATAGAAGAGGTAAGGATTAGGATTGTTTTTAAATATTTTTTATTTTATATTGCAGCTCATAGTAACAAGAGGAGACTTAGGATGAATAGCAGGGAGGTGGAGGTGGAAGAGTCGGAGGGAAGGATTTAGAAAAGCTTCTTTTGGGAGATTAGAGTAGTAAAAGCTGTATGAGATGATGCAAAGAGGGGTAGAGTAGGGAAGAGTCTAGAAAGGGTTATTTTGGGGTTTGTAGTAGTGGTATGGGGGTTGGGATGAATGAGAGAGTGGAGGTTGAAGATATATTGATAGAGGTATAGAGTGAGAAATAGGGTAGTGCATTGGAAAGAGTAGTAGAAAAAGGTTTGAGAGAAGTCAGAGAGTTGAGGTAGATGATATATTGAGAGCAGTATAGGGTGAAAAAAGGGTAGTGCATTGGAATTGCTAAGTTAGAAGAAAAGTAATAAATATATAGCACAAAAGCAAGCATAAAGTTTGAGACCATGCTTACCTCATCAATAATCAGAAGTTTCATTTTCTTTAGCACTCTTGAAACTTCATAGCAAGCTTCTCCAGGTAGTTCATTATATTCCAATTTACTTTCATTCTCTACACGTAGCATATGTAAACAATGTAATATAATTCCTTTAATGTTGTGTGCTGCCAACCCAGTTAGAACAGTTACAACACAAGACAAATGTGATAACTGGTCAATACTTTAATTAAGAAATGTTTTCCTGTTCCAGCTTGACCACTGACATAGATTCGGATAGGTTGAAATGATGTGCATGTGCATTTTTTCTTTTCATGTAGAAATCCACGGTCAATCTGTTCTCTCACTTGCTGATATAGTTCATTCTGTTCAGCATTTAGTTGTTCTTCCAACTGTCCTAAGTCTATAATATCTTCTTGAGCTTGATGAATTGCTGTTTCCATTTCATTCATGGCGATTGCTGCTTCATTTTCAAGAATTGGTTGTCCTAGTGGATCTTGACTCAGTGGAGCAGAACTTTGACTGTCTTGAGAACTGTCTCTAGCAATCTCAGCTGCAATAGTAGCTTCTTCATCAGTTTCATCGTTCAACATTTGCAGATAATTTGCAAAAACTGTACATTCTATGGTATCTTTACAAGCATTGAAACAATCTTCATAGCTCTGAAAATCTCCAAGTAATTCCAATTTTGTACGCCATGGTTTGAAGAGTTGTAAAAGTGCTAAATAGTAAAATTCCCTTTCATCAGGAGTATCACAACTCAGTTTCTGTGATTAATAACATTTCCTTTCCTGTGTTTCACCAAAAATACTTCAGAACCAATCTCTGCATATTTTCCTTCATTCATGTTTTCTGTAGTATTCCTTTTAAAAGTGTATATATTGCAGCACTTCATAGATACATATGTTCTCAAGATGATGACTTCAATTTGGATAATGTGTCCAACATGTTTATTTTGACAATGTCTGTACTTTCTGGTTGTTTTTCTGCTAAATATTCGATTTCTTGTACGGATGTAACTACTTGATTTCACGTTGCCTAGACTCACCCAAATGATTCTTCTAGATTTTGAGTATAAACTTGCAGAGAATAATCGATCTGCGCATTAATACGCTCCAATTTCAGGCAATTTACCTGTTTTAGGCTCCATACGAACAATAGCCTGAAATGGGTGCACACATTGAATCAAACTTGACTCATACGTATTTAAATCTATCAGTTCTGGAGGTATAGTTACCAACTCTAGATTATTATGGACAGATTTAGCAGACATTTTATTCTCATCTAATTTGTTATAACAATATTAACAAATAATGCTGATCAGAACTCAAATCAAAGCAATTCTCTACCAACTCTCAAGCCTCCTCACAGCTCAGAACTGGGTCTAAGCTCCTTTGGTAAAGTGGAAGCGCGGACATGCCCCTTCGGGGGTTGAATTCTGGCGCTATATAAGAGCATAAATAAATAAATAAATAAATAGGTTGACAATTCCTTCCACTTATCATAATTTTCTCTTTCACTTTTAAAATATAGATCAACAGTCATAGTCTGATTTTTATAGTGAGTTCGTCGGCAAAAAATACAAGAATATTATGGCCTTTCACATAAAATCCCCTTAAACTTTGTAATTTCTTCTTCAAAATTGTTTGTATTAGTATGTTGCACATTCTCTTCAACATCTTCTTCTATTAATGGGTCAGTTTCTGCACTCTCTTGTTCAGGATCAAAGTAACGAAACTCGATTTCATCACAAACCTTCTTTACATCTAATACTGACCCATGCAAAAGAGCACTGTTCAACTCATTGAACATTATTGCTAGACATTTTACGTAATGGAATCTTCTGACTAACTTCCGCATTTGAGAATGATGTACTGCTAACATTCTGAAATGATGAAAAACACTTTTACATACTTTCCTAGAAAGACAAGCCAGAGAATAACCTTGCAAACCAGAATTTATTCTCACTCTGCAAGGATCTAGTCCTCGCAGCATCTTAATCTTTTGTTTAACACTTTTTTTACTTAACTGTAGTAAGAATTTGCGTAGAATATCAATAGATACCTGTCGTATACTACAAATACTACTGCAATCCCAAGTATACACTGGGGCTTTAGGACATCTCCCTAGAACTTCATCAGCTATTAATTCCTCTACATTTCTAGAAACCATCTTCTCTTTCTCAATAGGACAACCATTTCTAACCTCATAAGCTCGACCACTGATATCAACTGCAAGCAATAAAGTATTGGTCTGAAAATAACTCTCTTCATTAAAGAACGGCTCTGAACTTAAACTGTGTTTCCATTCACCCAAAAAAAATCACAAAAATTAGTTCTGTTAATTACTCTTTTTTTTCTTACTTTTGGCCTTCATAAAATGGATTGGTTTATCTAGTGATCAAATTCTTTTTAACACTAAAATTAATAATATCCTTTTTAATTCAAGAGCCTTCTCAACAATAATTTCAATTTCTTTCTTCTTTTTATAAAATGGTGCTCTTTTTTTGTATTTCTTCACATCTTTCAAATAATTAAAAACAACTTTCATTAACTCTATTGTAAAACATCTTCTTTCTTATTTCTTTATACTGACTCGGCCTCCTTTTATCATACATTGCGTCTTTTGAATGTAATTTCCCAGTTTTTTACATTTTTTTTCTTCGTATTTTTTTTCTGGTTGAGGCATTCTTTGTACTTTCCACAAGCTGGACACTGTTTCTAGGCTTTTAAAGTTTTTAAATAAATAATTTTGTTCCCTTACTGCAAGACATTCTTTTTCCCCACATGTTGTTGGTCATCCAATACTTGTTGTTGAATTTCCTTCAAATAATAGTCCTTTTTCTGTGGTTTTCTCTTTTCTGTTTTTTTAGTCATGATAAGTTCATTTTAATATTGATAAACAATATCTGTAAAAGAAATATATATAACATTATTTTAATAAATCTATAAAATATACTATTCTATTACTAAACAAACACATTGTACATAAAAACCATTTAAGTGCTTAGTTTTGTAATCACAATTAATTTACTGAAGTGCACAGGTACTAATTGAATAATTATTAGAATGAATATGTTTTTTATAAATACATACACAGTTATTGAGTACCTAGAGTACTAGTAGTTAACAACAAGGTGTACTATTAGTTGTGTGGATGCCTGACTCATTCTCCAAGTGCATAGGCAGTGAATGGATTTCCAGGCTGCTAGTAGTTGACAGCAGGATACGTTTATAAGCACTTATGTGTCTGCATCGAGCTTTAATAAGCACATGCTTCTGTTAGGATGATTGTAGGAGTGGACACAGGCTCACAGTGTGATTCCAGACAGGCAAGACTATTCCCTGGACTTTAGCAGAAAAGACTCAGTAGTCTCGAAGGGGTTAAGGCACTGCATACATTTTTCATATTTGACTATACTACTGCTTGTGTGAATGCCTGACTCATTCTCCAAGTGCATAAACAGTGACTGGGTTCTCATACTGCTAGTAGTTGACATCAGGATAAGTTTATACGCACTTATGTGTCAGCCAAGAGATTGAAAAAGCACATGCTTCTGTCAGAGTGATTGTAGGAGTGCACACAGTCTCACAGTGTGATTCTAGGCAGGCATGACTATTCCCTGGAAAATTGTGTCACATATTTAAACTATACCTCTGTAGACACTTATAAAAACTACTCTCGTCACTAATACCTTAACTCAAAATATAAATTACCAAATTCAAATCAACACCTAAAATGATGCACTATAATACCAATGTACATATGCACACATTAAAACAATCAGTCATAATCAGCAATCCCTATTGCAAAAGACACATAATAATGTGCAAACTGTATATTAAACAAAATTTAAACACATTACAAAGAACTGTAATAGATATTTCTTCATTAGAAAATATATCACTAACTCCACATTTTAAGAATGATATTTTATGATAAAAAACAAAAGCACCACATAGAACACCTCATAAATTAATAACTAACCTTTCAAATTGATTTGTAGATTATAAAGTATCTGAATCAAACACCAGATTTTCTTATGCACACAATGAATGTAGTGCACTGCTCTTAGCAAAACCAAAAAGTGGCAAACTTTCCCTCTCATTCTGGACACATATACATGTAAATGTCAAATCACATTGCTTCCCAGATTAATTCAAATTCTATCACACATTTCTAGTGGTCACACATATCAACCCTTGCCAACTGACCTCTAACTGAACCAAAACTGCTTCTGGAAATTTCTGGAGTCACGTCTGGTCCATACACCGTAAGCGAAGGAACCGCGGATCCAGACGAGACCTCAAAGTATATGACAAATAGTTCTTTTTTTTTCATAACACACTACTTTTCACTATACCAGTGACTTGGGAAATATCACTGCAATTACATATTACTGTAATATTAATAAGAAATACACATTTTAATGCCACATATAACTTCCAACCCTACCCCCATTCTGCTTAATGCCTGTTACCATGGTAACAGTTCATGGAACACTCAACTGAACAAACAGGTCACAAGTTCAGCACACAATGTTACAAGTTTATACAGCAAATGTGCTTGACTTTCCAAAGTACAAGCTTATCTTATCTAAGGTACCTTTCAAACAGTTTTAATAACCAATAAGAAACATGCTTTTTAAACACAGAAACATACACCCTATTTTTTCAGTGTATAATGTTCTCAATCAGCAAATCATTTTTCTTCTTTTTTTAAAACTGTATCCTCTCCACCATTTTAGAAACACCCTATTTTACAAACTGCCTACTTCACATACAGACATCTTCTGAGTGCATCCAGACTTCCCTTCAGGATGCTTAGAGTGTTGATTGTTGGACACAACTATTTTTTCTGGTGCACAAGGTATGCTCAAAGCAGAGGTATTGACAAAGACCTAGCTTTGCAAAATGAAGACATTAAATGGATTGTACAGAGAGGATTAAAGTAGCACCAATTGATGCCATTGGTTAAATCCTTTTTACATCTCCAACACCCTGACCTCATAATTGTGCACTGTGGTGGCAATGACCTAGGAACTTTGACTGGGGTAGGTCTGGAAATGCTAATGAAGGACACCTTTGCAGAATTGATGTTACCTTTCTCCCAAACTGTCTTTGTCTACTCTAACATATGCCAAACACAGAAATAGAACTGGTCCAATCAATTTAGTCCACAAATTGAGAAAGCTAGGAAACATGTCGATAAAGCTGTTTTTGCTTATCTCAGAGATTATAGGATGGGGTACATTTACAACAACAATCTGCATTTTAATATGGATGGCATCCACAGGAGAGATGGTGTACATTTCACAGATGAGGGTAACAGAGTCTTTCTCAACAACTTTAGACTCTGCATAGGTACTTACTTGTAGGTGCCAACATCTCCCAATAAACACAAGGGCTCTTTTTAGAGCCACCCAAGATCTAAACATATAACCTTAGCTTTATATTTAAAAAATATTAAATTTTTTTGCTTGGAGTCGCGCACCAAGCGTGTTCACACCAGGGGGTCACGCTGTGAGTCGCGCATCCAGCACGTCATCAGTGATGTCATTTGAGATGTCATCAGTGATGTCACTGACCATGTCATGAATGATGTAATATGTAACATCATCAGCAGTGGATTGCGGGTACGCGAAATATAGTTAGTCCAACTAACTATATAGGAGCAATTTCAATGGTTTTGTATGAGTGAAATGTCCAGCTAACTATAACACCCTTAAAACTTATAGTTTAGTGAGTGAATTTCTAAGGTTTTTATATGCTAATTCCTAACTATATAAGGCCTGAAACCTATGTTTTTTTCAGTGAATTTGCAAGGTTTTTTTAATGCTAATTCCTAACTATATAAGGCCTGGAACCTATGTTTTTTTTCATTGAATTCGCAAGGTTTTTTAAATGCTAATTCTATTAGCGGATAACGTTTATATTTTCAAACGTTTTTTAAATGCTAATTCCTAACTATATAAGGCCTGAAACATATGGTTTTTTCAGTGAATTTCAAAGGTTTTTTAAATGCTAATTCCTAACTATATAAGGCCTGAAACCTATGGTTTTTTCAGTGAATTCTCAAGCTTTTTTAAATGCTAATTCTATTAGCGGAATACGTGTTTATATATTCAAACTTTTTTTAATGCTAATTCCTAACTATATAAGGCCTGAAACCTATGTTTTTTTCAGTGAATTTCAAAGGTTTTTTAAATGCTAATTCCTAACTTTATAAGGCCTGAAACCTATGGTTTTTTCATTGAATTCGCAAAGTTTTTTAAATGCTAATTCTATTAGCGGATAACGTTTTTATATATTTAAACTTTTTTTAATGCTAATTCCTAACTATATAAGGCCTGAAACCTATGGTTTTTTCAGTGAATTTCAAAGGTTTTTTAAATGCTAATTTCTAACTATATAAGGCCTTAAACCTATAGTTTTTTCAGTGATTTTGCAAGGTTTTTTAAATGCTAATTCTATTAGCGGATAACGTTTAAATATATTAATATCCTAGTGGGACGACCTGAGCAGCCCTAGGGGGTCAGGGTGTTTCTACCCTGCCCCCTTTTTGTGTTCTACTCGTTTGTTTTTCTGCTTTCTTGTGCCTCAGTCTACTGAGACCCAAGATGGATGCCCACAATTTCTGTTTTAGAGTGTTGACAGATAGTGGCAGCCAATCAGCATGCAGCTCGTGCACGTAGGGGTATGCGCATGTACACGTACCGTACGCGTACGTACACGTACGGTACGCGTACGGGTAAGCTTATGGGTAAGCTTAGGGTGAGCTCATATAGATATATATGTGTTTTTGAAGTTAATTTTCATAAAAACCACTGGAGCAATTTTCACCAAATATAGCAAAGGCACATCTGCGCTCCAGTCCCTATAATTTTTCCAAGTTTGGTGTAATTCCATTCAGCGGTTCGGGCTGTAGACTTGTCAGAACGTCCTATGGAAATTAACATGGGGAAAACACTTTTAGGGACCCCCCTTTTTCTCAGCTCCCACTTCACAAATCCCCTCGAAACATTCAGGGAAGGAGCGCAGCGGAGCTGGCCAAAATATTAGAAAATTACACGCAAATTCCTCAACCGGCGGCAAAGTTATTCCCAATAGAATGTTGCAGATTTCCTATGGTAGCTAGGTCCTAACTATATATACCTACTGGCTATCGCCAGTAAGTAATATTACCTACTGGCGGTCGCCAGTAGGTATATATAGTTAGGATTTTTTCTCTATGGGTTTTTTGAAAATTCTATGTCTAATAACTTTGGCGTTTGTGGACGGAATCGGCTGAAATTTTCAGGAAAATGGCACATTTTGTTTCTGAGCAGCCCTTGAAAATTTGGGGGGGGTTCGTCCAGTGGGGGCCGAGAAAAAAGGGGGGTCCCAAAACGTGTTTTTAACATTGAGTTTTCCATAGGGCGGTTGGCCTCACTTTTAGCCCGAACGGCTGAATGGATTTGCACGAAACTTGGCAAAATTGTAGGGACTGGTAGCCCGATGTGCCTTTTGTAGGTCTCAATATATGTGCTCCAGTGGATTTTGAGAAATTAACGTTTAAAAAAAGATATATATCTGTAACAGCGGACCGGTTAGCGCTCTGGTTCGCGGACTTTTCGCGCAACGGAGCTTTGTGAAGCGAAGCTGATTGGTTCTCCGGCGTCTGTCAACATTCCAAACAGTCCGTAGCGGCCGCCATCTTGTCTCTCGGTAGGATCGAGAGACAAGAGGAGGTCAAAACAAAGGGGGAAATAACTATAAGGGGGCATAGTAGATCCTCGCTGACCCCCTAGGTTTGATGTGGAGGTTTTAAAAGGGCCCCGCGGGGCAAAAAAAAATAATAATAATAATAATCGAACGGCTGAATGGATTTGCACGAAACTTGGCAAAATTGTAGGGACTGGTAGCCCGATGTGCCTTTGCTAGGTCTCAATATATGTGCTTCAGTGGATTTTGAGAAATTAACGTTCAAAAAAAGATATATATCTGTAACAGCGCACCGCTTCGCGTACTTTTCGCGTTACGGAGCTTTGCGAAGCGAAGCTGATTGGCTCTCCGGTGTCTGTAAACATTCCAAACAGTACGTAGCGGCCGCCATCTTGTCTCTCGGTAGGATCGAGAGACAAGAGGAGGCCAAAGCGAAGGGGCAAATGACCATAAGGGGGCATAGTAGATCCTCGCTGACCCCCTAGGTTTGATGTGGAGGTTTTAAAAGGGCCCCGCGGGGCAAAAAAAAAAAATAATAATAATAATCGAACGGCTGATGACCATAAGGGGGCATAGTAGATCCTCGCTGACCCCCTAGGTTTGATGTGGAGGTTTTAAAAGGGCCCCGCGGGGCAAAAAAAAAAAATAATAATAATAATCGAACGGCTGAATGGATTTGCACGAAACTTGGTAAAATATTAGGGACTGGTAGCCCGATGTGCCTTTGCTATGTCTCAATATATGTGCTTCAGTGCATTTTGAGAAATTAACGTTCAAAAACAAGATATATATCTGTAACAGCGCTCCGCTTCGCGGAGATAAAATTATATGTGTATTACCTAGCTGTTGCTAACACCAGTTAGCGACGGCTAGTAGGAGATAGCGACCATCTTGGGTCCCACTTTGCATGTGAGTGATATTTATCACTAATGACATGCAAAGTGGGCATGCCAAGATGTTAGCGACTGGAAACAGTCGCTAACATCGCTATCTCCTATTATCAACTTTTGGAAATATTCGAGATAAGCGCGAATATCTCCAAAAAGTAACAGCTGCCCTGAGCAGTTCTTAGCCATGTTATCCAATGGGAGGTGGATAACATGGCTAAGAGCATTAGCTCGGTAATGCATGAATATCGCGGAGTTTTCAGCGATATTAATGCATTGCGCTCGTTTTTTATCGTATTTGCGATAAACCTTGATAATAGCAAGGTTTATCTGCGATAATTTCTGACGGTAAAAAAATCTTTGCAATGCATCGTTAGGGATAAATATCGCTTAACTTTGGTAATATGCCCCAACGTCTGTTAACGTTCGATTCGAAGGAAATCAGGAATTGTTGAAAAACATTGTGTGCGCCATCTTGTCTTTTTTCAAATGCCACACTTTTGTCGTGCACGGCAGCCATTTTAGATGCCTTGACCAGATCCACTCTGTGCACGCTGTCGATCCTTACATGGCTCCCCACCCTCGCAAGCATCTCCCCCAGGCAGTGGTCACCCCCGCTCTCTGTTTTATGCATGGGTAATAAACCTCCCCCCATCTGCGCTGTTCTTCCCTGAGAATCACACCCTGTGCCCGCCCGACACCTCCCTTTCGCCCTATTCACTACCGCACCCTCTGACACTCCTTTTCCTCTGTGTCCGATTGTCCAGGCCGGTCCTAGGCTATCAGCTAGCCCTGCAGATGTAGTTTATGGCCACAGCTGTAAAGAATCACCCGTCTTCAAAGGAGTTATAGTAGATCAAGGCCCACACTCGATGAGATCCGTCACAGCAGAAGCGTTGCTATTATCTGAAAACCATCCTGTATTGTGATTGGGGAGGGGACCGAGCGTGAAGCGGAAGATTCCAGGGATGACTCTTTGTACATCAAAGTTTTTACAATTATGTGTCACATTAAAAATATATAGCACTCCGACAAAGTAGTAAGATTATAAAACTTTAATAATTTATAAATATATACAAGAAAACAAAAATAGTAATAACATATAAACATTTTTAGAGAAAAACAACGAAGTAGCGGTCGGCTGTGCGAATAGTCCCAACGCAGCACAACGTCCAGATTTCCGGCGTGGGGCGTCGCGGGGGGTGGGTGATCAGTAGCAAACTGTTGTGCGAATAGTTCCAAGGCAGCAGAACGCGCCGAAATCTAGATGACACGAAAGTGATGTCTAGTAAGTTGCCACCCAGCAAATAACGGCGTGGGGCGTCGCGGGGGGTGGGTCATCAGTAGCAAACTGTTGTGCGAATAGTTCCAAGGCAGCAGAACGATGGCACCAAGGTGATGTCCAGTAAGTTGCCGCACTGGTTTTGGTATCCTACAATGCTGCTCCGAATAACGGCGTGGAGCGCCGCGGGGGAGGCGGCGTGAACGGGCCTCTCCAGGTGGAGTCTCATCTGTTTTAGTGGGGCGCCCCTTTACCGTTTCAGTTGCCATTCCGTCCGCTTTTGGTCCACTGTGTCAAAATCCGCCATTCAGCTGAGTTGCGCCCACTCTTGCGGTGCAGCGATAGGCGGCTGTCACAGGACTCTCAAAATGGCGGCAGGCTGTTTCCTTTTTGGGCCTGGTCCACTGAAATGGCCCTGGGACACCTTGGAAATCGGACGCTTGTCTGCTAGGTCTTGGACCCCATTCTCGAAAGCGTCCCCTCCGCCTTGAGAATTCATCAAAAGTTTTGGGGGCTCCGACTCCTGCAGGCTTCTGGTGGGGAGCGGCTGCCATGATTGCTCGCGGAATGACCACGACTGAGCTACGAGATGGTGGTGCTTTCATGCTGACGCCAGCTTCAGTCAGAAAACATCCAGAAACAAGGTGGGGCTTTCATCGTTTGGGGGAAAAAAAAAGTTTTCATCCAATGAAAAGTGTTGTTTTTAGGTCATATGATCAAGCCTTCCATCATTAGGAAACCAAAAGTAAAATGAACCAATGAAAAGTTTTATAAACAAGTCACATGACCTGTTATGCGGCATAGGGTATAAAATGCGGAGAAAATACGTTGGCACGTGAGGCGGCGTCAGTAGCGGACCGATGTGCGAATAGGCCGAAGGCAATACAACGCGCCAAGATCCGGATGGCACCGAGGTGGTGTCATAGTTGAGAGTTCTGAGCAGCGGTTGTAACACTGTCTGAAGCTTATTTGCAGCTGCTGCAGCTTCACTACGCGCCAAGATCCGGATGGCACCGAGGTGGTGTGTAGGAAGTTGCCGCACTGGTGTGGCCATCCTACAATGCTGAAAGTCGGCGTGGGGCGCCCCGTTGGCCTGTGAGTTTGCGTCAGTAGCGGACCGATGTGCGAATAGGCCGAAGGCAGCACAACGCGCCAAGATCCGGATGGCACCGAGGTGGTGTCTAGTAAGTTGTCGCACTTCTGTGGCCATCCTACAATGTTGAAAATCGGCGTGGGGCGCCCCGTTGGCCTGTGGGATGGTGTCAGTAGCGGACTGATGTGTGAATGGGGCCAAAGGCAGCGCAACAATATTTTCTACTATATTTCCGGTGTAGAAGACACCACAAGGCGCTGAGATGCCAAGATCCGGATGGCACCGAGGTGGTGTGTAGCAAGTTGCCGCACTGGTGTGGCCATCCTACAATGCTGAAAGTCGGCGTGGGGCGCCCCGTTGGCCTGTGAGATGGCGTCAGTAGCGGACCGATGTGCGAATAGGCCGAAGGCAGCACAACAATATTTTCTGACTGACACCACAAGGCGCTGAGATGCCAAGATCCGGATGGCACCGAGGTGATGTCTAAGTTGCGGACTGATGTGCGAATGGGGCCAAAGGCAGCGTAACAATATTTTTTGTATGGAAGATACCACTAGGCGTTGAGATGCCAAGATTCGGATGGAACTGAGGTGATGTCTAGCAAGTTGGTGTGGTCATCCTACAATGCTGAAACTCGGCGTGGGTCACCCCATTAGCCTGTGAGATGGCGTCAGTAGCGGACCGATGTGCGAATAGGCCGAAGGCAGCACAACGCGCCAAGATCCGGATGTCACCGTGGTGGTTTCATAGTTGAGAGGCACTTCATCTGCAGTGGGGCGCCGAGATCCGGATGGCATCGAGGTGATGTCTAGCAAGTTGCTGTACTGGTGTGGTCATCCTACAATGCTGAAACTCGGCGTGGGTCGCCCCATTAGCCTGTGAGATGGCGTCAGTAGCGGACCGATGTGCGAATAGGCCGAAGGCAGCACAACGCGCCAAGATCCGGATGTCACCGTGGTGGTTTCATAGTTGAGAGGCACTTCATCTGCAGTGGGGCGCCGAGATCCGGATGGCACCGAGGTGATGTCTAGCAAGTTGCTGTACTGGTGTGGTCATCCTACAATGCTGAAACTCGGCGTGGGTCGCCCCATTAGCCTGTGAGATGGCGTCAGTAGCGGACCGATGTGCGAATAGGCCGAAGGCAGCACAACGCGCCAAGATCCGGATGTCACCGTGGTGGTTTCATAGTTGAGAGGCACTTCATCTGCAGTGGGGCGCCGAGATCCGGATGGCACCGAGGTGATGTCTAGCAAGTTGCTGTACTTGTGTGGTCATCCTACAATGCTGAAACTCGGCGTGGGTCGCCCCATTAGCCTGTGAGATAGCTGTTCTTTGGATTTGGGCCTGGCTCGTCTGCTGTAGTGGGGCGCCCCTTTACCGTTTCAGTTGCCATTCAGCTGAGTTTCGGCTGCTCTTGATGCTACAGCGACAGGCGGCTGCAACAGGACTCTCAAAATGGCGGCCTGTTCTTTGGATTTGGGCCTGGTCCACTAAAATGGCCCTGGGACACCTTAGAACTCGGACGCTCGATTTTTTTTTCCTTTCCTGTACATGCAAAAAAAGGTAAATGCCCGGTACGTTACACGCTTCATCTGCCACGATGAACTCTCCAGAGGAACCGAAAAAAAATATAGTTGTGGTAACTATACCATGCATCGTCATATGGAGAGGTGGCACCAATTAATTATAGTGCTGCATAAAAGAGAGATTTGGAGGAGAACCCGTGACCTGCTAGTACATTCATCAAAGAAGTGGCACTGAGAGCTTCAGAGGCAAGGGAAACGGTCCCAAATATTTAGAAGAACTTTGGAAAGATTAAAATGACATGTTTAGATTGTGGCAAATTAATTTCATGTGGACAGATGAGTGTTACTCTAATAAATACAGCATATGAACATCATCATAGTCGATGGTTGGTAGAGACATTTTGACTATATCCTGGACCTGCCCGTCCTCGCCCAAAATGCCGCCAGAATAAATGGGACTCGTAACTCCTTGTTGTGTACTGGTTGCAGAACCTTGAAATCACGAGATACGTATGCAGTTTTGAAGCACATGGCGGGCGGGGACGAGAATTGATTGAATATTTCGACATCCCTATTGATATTAAGTTCTGATGTGTTATTGATTACTGTACTGTTGAAAGTTCGAATTAACGTCACCCATGGTACTTGCCCGCAAATGTATATCTAGATAATTTTATTGTAACTGGCCCTGTCGTATTTTAATTATAAAATGTACGTCCACCGATTCCGTAACTGTTAGACACCTTAGTTCTTGCAACCTAATGGCCCGCCCGTTACGTTCCTCTACAGTGTAAATGTCTATTCATCATATACGATTACAGTTTGCTCCGTGGCCGGCCCACGTGGTTATAGGCTCGTATTTGTATAATGAAATTTTCACAATAAAGGTTTTTAAAAGAAAACATGGTAGTAGTATATACATTGGTAAAGTTTTTAATAATAGTCACTGTTTTAGAATCATTAAAAGGCAAGTGAAATAAAGCAGACCAATTACATGAAGGGTAAAAGGTATAATACGAAGGAACGCAGTAAAGATAAATGGTCAAGGGCTGTTGTGTTTTCTATTCCTGCAACATAAAGTGATCGATAAGAATCTCATATTCAGGCGTATCGGCGACTAAGACAGCAGGTCGACCCTCTTTTGCTCAACGGCTCCGTCATGGGACGAAGAAACGCTCTTTTTCTCGAAAAAAGAATATATTTTACTTGCAGGACAGTTGTAAAATTTCCGGGAAAGTACATTAGCCTGGAACATTATAACATATATTTAAGAAAAAATAATGTTCGGAAGTAATGAAAAGCGTAATTTTTAGGTCATATGACCAAGCCTTTCATCATTACAATAAGAAAAGTAAAATGAACCAATGAAAAGTTTTATTAACAAGTCACATGACTTGTTATGCTTACGTTACGCGCTGCGCGCCCCGGATGACTTCCGGATGCGCTAACGCGGCGCGTCATATGACGCATTACGCGACAACGCAGGTACAGAATATAGTCAAAATGTCTCCACCAACCAGCGGTCGGAACACAACCCCTTTCAGCAGGCTAAATAGTTCTGTTAAATGACAACAGAAGGGACAGGCAACAAGAACCATCAGTCAAAGAGGGGAGGGCTAGTTCTTCTCTACCGGGTTACATTGGGGCGCTACCGGAACTGATCGAATTGGTAGTCTACAGTGTTTCTGGATGTTTCAGACTGAAGCTGGGGTTAGCATGAGAGCAGCACCATTTCGTAGCTCCGTCGTGGTCATTCCGCAACCAATCATGGCAGCCGTTCTTTATCGTTATTTTGGGCGGGGTGGGTGGCGGAGACGAGATGTTTTGCAGCCATCATTGTGTGGAGTTCAGTTCATCTCACTAGTTTTGTATTTGTCATGAGGGGTTGTTCCTAATGTTTCTATTTTAGCGAGGTCAAAAAGAGATCCTATTAGTGGCCTACTGATTTTGCTCGATTCCTTTTCTTTTTTTTTACACGATTTTTCGTTATCTGCAAAGACTAAACAGAGTATTGCGACTCTGTGTTTGTTTGTAAATAGAGAATGAACCAAAGAGAACTAATTCTAAAACAGTAAATACTTGGATAACAATGAATCAAATGGAGAGAGAAGCAGGCACGACGGATTACAATGGGGGCAAAGACCTGCGTTAACTACCTTTCACTATCTGCAAAGAGAGAGTACTCCTAATAGAAATGAGGGGGGGGGCACCATTCAAAGCAGATCAGTGTGCATAAACACGAAAATGTTTTCACTTACCACGTACTTGACATTCGACAGCTTATGATATTTGCTATTAAAAAACCATTGAAATTCACTGAAAAAACCATAGGTTATAGACCATATATAGTTAGGAATTAGCATTTACAAAACCTTGAAAATTCACTGAAAAAACCATAGGTTATAGACCATATATAGTTAGGAATTAGCATTTAAAAAACCTTATTTTACTCACACAAAACCATTGAAATTCCATATATAGTTAGTTGCACTAACTATATATCGCGCACCTGCAATCCACTGCTGATGATGTCACATATTACATCATTCATGACATGGTCAGTGACATCACTGATGACATCACTGATGACATCTCAAATGACATCACTGATGACATCACTGATGACAACATCCAGTGACTGTATGTTTCTGTAAAGTTAAAATGTGTCTTACATATTGAAGAATGAGTGGAAGTATAAGTGTATGGACAAAGGATTTAGTAGGTGCATGACTGAATGCATGAGTGAGTGATTAAATGTGTCTCACTGAGTGCATGGGTTAGTGACTAAAGTGTCTTAATTTGTGCATCATTATGTCTGTTGTTCTGTAAACTGCTGCATGTTTTGATCAGTAGCTATATAATTAACTATATGGGTTACTGATTGATTGTCCAAGTATTTGTATGGGAGACTGAGTGTGTGTGGCTGGCTGGGAGGTGTGTGACTCTGTGCAGATCAATGTGTACTTGTATCAATGATTGTATAACAAGGTAAGTATGTGTTAGTATATGTTTGAAAATGTAAGGTGCTCTATGTTTAACTGTATAGACAAGAAAATGGAAGTGTCATTGATTCTTTACAGGACTGACTAGGTGTGTGAGTAACTCCATGGATGAGTGGCAGACTGTGAGTGTCTGTATAGGTGTATGAGTGCATATGATAGTGTTGTAAAGATGAGTGATTGTATGTATGAATGATAGTATGGGTGAATGAGTGAAGGTGTGTGTAGACGTAGGAATCAGTGAGTGCGTATGTAGTAACTAGTATTGGTGTGTCAATGGTTTCAAAAATTATATTCTGTATTTAACACTGGGTGAAACAGAGGTTATATTAAAATGTGAGGAGATGCATTGTATTGTCACATGAATGATATCATCAGTGATGTGGTCATTGATGTCAAATGAGATGTCATCAGTGATGTCATCAGTGATGTCATTTGAGATGTCATCAGTGATGTCATCAGTGATGTCACTGACCATGTCATGAATGATGTAATATGTGACATCATCAGCAGTGGATTGCGGGTGCGCGATATATAGTTAGTGCAACTAACTATATATGGAATTTCAATGGTTTTGTGTGAGTAAAATAAGGTTTTTTAAATGCTAATTCCTAACTATATATGGTCTATAACCTATGGTTTTTTCAGTGAATATATATATATATATATATTCACTGAAAAAACCATATAGTAGAATATTTGGAAAGAAAAAAGAAACGTAACCAAAGAGTTTTAGTGTCTGTTCTTTGAGGGGAAGCCGCTCTAGTGCAATTTTGAGTTCCAGCACGTAGAGCCTATGGTTTTTTCAGTGAATATATATATATATATATATATTCACTGAAAAAACCATAGGTTATAGACCATATATAGTTAGGAATTAGCATTTAATAAACCTTATTTTACTCACACAAAACCATTGAAATTCCATATATAGTTAGTTGCACTAACTATATATCGCGCACCCGCAATCCACTGCTGATGATGTCACATATTACATCATTCATGACATGGTCAGTGACATCACTGATGACATCACTGATGACATCTCAAATGACATCACTGATGACATCACTGATGACATCTCATTTGACATCAATGACCACATCACTGATGATATCATTCATGTGACAATACAATGCATCTCCTCACATTTTAATATAACCTCTGTTTCACCCAGTGTTAAATACAGAATATAATTTTTGAAACCATTGACACACCAATACTAGTTACTACATACGCACTCACTGATTCCTACGTCTACACACACCTTCACTCATTCACCCATACTATCATTCATACATACAATCACTCATCTTTACAACACTATCATATGCACTCATACACCTATACAGACACTCACAGTCTGCCACTCATCCATGGAGTTACTCACACACCTAGTCAGTCCTGTAAAGAATCAATGACACTTCCATTTTCTTGTCTATACAGTTAAACATAGAGCACCTTATATATATATATATTCACTGAAAAAACCATAGGTTATAGACCATATATAGTTAGGAATTAGCATTTAATAAACCTTATTTTACTCACACAAAACCATTGAAATTCCATATATAGTTAGTTGCACTAACTATATATCGCGCACCCGCAATCCACTGCTGATGATGTCACATATTACATCATTCATGACATGGTCAGTGACATCACTGATGACATCACTGATGACAACATCCAGTGATTATGTGTTTCTGTAAAGTTTAAATATGTTTTACATATTGAAGAATGAGTGGATGTATAAGTGTCTGAATGAAGGTTTTAGTAGGTGCGTGATTGACTGTATGAGTGAGTGATTAAATGCGTCTTACTGAATGCACGGGTTAGTGACTAAACTGTCTGAAAGTGTGCATCAGTATGTCTGTTGTTGTGCAAGCTGCTGCATGTGTTGATCAGTAGCTATATAAGTAGCTATATGGGTTATTGATTGGTTGCACAAGTATTTGTATGGGAGACTGAGTGTGTGTATGGCTGGCTGGGAGGTGTGTGACTCTGTGCAGATCAATGTGTACTTGTATCAGTGATTCTATAAGAGAGTAAGTATGTGTTAGTATATGTTTAAAAAATGTAAGGTGTTCTGTGTTTAACTGTATATATGAGAAAATGGAAGTGTGATTGATTCTTTTCAGGACTGACTAGGTGTGTGAGTAACTCCATGGATGAGTGGCAGAGTGTGAGTGTCTGTATAGGTGTATGAGTGCATATGATAGTGTTGTAAAGATGAGTGATTGTATGTATGAATGATTGTATGAGTGAATGTGTGTGTAGACATAGGAATCAGTGAGTGCGTATGTAGTAACTAGTATTGGTGTGTCAATGGTTTCAAAAATTATACTCTGTATTTAACACTGGGTGTAACTGAGGTTATATTAGAGTGTGAGGAGATGCATTGTATTATCACATGAATGGTATCATCAGTGATGTGATCATTGATGTCAAGTGAGATGTCATCAGTGATGTCATTTGAGATGTCATCAGTGATGTCATCAGTGATGTCACTGACCATGTCATGAATGATGTAATATGTGACATCATCAGCAGTGGATTGCGGGTGCGCGATATATAGTTAGTGCAACTAACTATATATGGAATTTCAATGGTTTTGTGTGAGTAAAATAAGGTTTTTTAAATGCTAATTCCTAACTATATATGGTCTATAACCTATGGTTTTTTCAGTGAATTTTCAAGGTTTTGTAAATGCTAATTCCTAACTATATATGGTCTATAACCTATGGTTTTTTCAGTGAATTTTCAAGGTTTTGTAAATGCTAATTCCTAACTATATATGGTCTATAACCTATGGTTTTTTCAGTGAATTTCAATGGTTTTTTAATAGCAAATATCATAAGCTGTCGAATGTCAAATACGTGGTAAGTAAAAACATTTTCGTGTTTATGCACACTGATCTGCTTTGAATGCTGCCCCCCCCCTCATTTCTATTAGGAGTACTCTCTCTTTGCAGATAGTGAAAGGTAGTTAACGCAGGCCTTTGCCCCCGTTGTAATACGTCGTGCCTGCTTCTCTCTCCATTTGATTGATTGTTATCCAAGCATTTACTGTTTTAGAATTGGTTCTCTTTGGTTCATTCTCTATTTACAAACAAACACAGAGTCGCAATACTCTGTTTAGTCTTTGCAGATAACAAAAAATCGTGTAAAAAAACATAAGGAATCAAGCAAAATCAGTAGGCCACTAATGGGATCTCTTTTTGACCTCGCTAAAATAGAAACATTAGGAACAACCCCTCATGACAAATACGAAACTAGTGAGATGAACTAAACTCCACACCATGATGGCTGCAATACAGCTCGACTCCGCCACCCATCCCGCCCAAAATAACGATAAAGAGCGGCTGCCATGATTGCTCGCGGAATGGCCACGACGGAGCTACGAAATGGTGGTGCTCTCATGCTAACCCCAGCTTCAGTCTGAAACATCCAGAAACACTATAGACTACCAATTCGATCAGTTCCGGTAGCGCCCCAACGTAACCCGGTAGAGAAGAACTAGCCCTCCCCTCTTTGACTGATGGTTCTTGTTGCCTGTCCCTTCTGTTGTCATTTAACAGAACTATTTAGCCTGCTGAAAAGGGTTGTGTTCCGACCGCTGGTTGGTGGAGACATTTCGACTATATTCTGGACCTGCGTTGTCGCGTAATGCGTCATATGACGCGCCGCGTTAGCGCATCCGGAAGTGATCCGGGGCGCGACGCGCAGCGCGTAACGTAAGCATAACAGGTCATGTGACTTGTTAATAAAACTTTTCATTGGTTCATTTTACTTTTCTTATTCTAATGATGAAAGGCTTGGTCAAATGACCTAAAAATTACGCTTTTTATTACTTCCGAACATTATTTTTTCTTAAAAATATATGTTATAATGTTCCAGGCTAATGTACTTTCCCGGAAAATTTACAACTGTCCTGCAAGTAAAATATATTCTTTTTTCGAGAAAAAGGGCGTTTCTTCGTCCCATGACGGAGCCGTTGAGCAAAAGAGGGTCGACCTGCTGTCTTAGTCGCCGATACGCTTGAATATGAGATTCTTATCGATCACTTTATGTTGCAGGAGTAGAAAACACAACAGCCCTTGACCATTTATCTTTACTGCGTTCCTGCGTATTATACCTTTTACCCTTCATGTAATTGGTCTGCTTTATTTCACTTGCCTTTTACTGATTCTAAAACAGTGACTATTATTAAAAACTTTACCAATGTAAATACTACTACCATGTTTTCTTTTAAAAACCTTTATTGTGAAAATGTCAGTATACAAATACGGGCCTATAACCACGTGCGCCGGCCACGGAGCAAACTGTAATCGTATATGATGAGGAGACATTTACACTGTAGAGAAACGTTACGGGCGGGCCATTAGGTTGCAAGAACTAAGGTGTCTAACAGTTGCGGAATCGGTGGACGTACATTTTATAATTAAAATATGACAGGGCCAGTTACAATAAAATTATCTAGATATACATTTGCGGGCAAGTACCATGGGTGACGTTAATTCGAACTTTCAATAGTACAGTAATCAATAACACATCACAACTTAATATCAATAGAGATGTCGAAATATTCAATCTATTCTCGTCCCCGCCCGCCATGTGCTTCAAAACTGCATACGTATCTCGTGATATCAAAGTTTTACAACAAGTACACAACAGGGAGTTACGAGTCCCATTTATTCCGGCGCCATTTTGGGCGAGGACGGGCAGGTCCAGGATATAGTCAAAATGTCTCTACCAACCATCGACTATGATGATGTTTATATGCTGTATTTATTAGAGTAACACTCATCTGTCCACATGAAATTAATTTGCCACAATCTAAACATGTCATTTTAATCTTTCCAAACTTCTTCTAAATATTTGGGACCGTTTCCCTTGCCTCTGATGCTGTCAGTGCCACTTCTTTGATGAATGTACTGGCAGGTCGGGGGTTCTTCTCCAAATCTCTCTTTTATGCAGCACTATAATTAATCGGTGCCACCTCTCCATATGACGATGCATGGTATAATTACCATAACTATATTTTTTTTCGGTTCCTCTGGAGAGTACATCGTGGCAGATGAAGCGTGTAACGTACCGGGCATTTACCTTTTTTTGCATGTAGAGGAAAGGAAAAAAAATTCAAGCGTCCGAGTTCTAAGGTGTCCCAGGGCCATTTTAGTGGACCAGGCCCAAATCCAAAGAACAGGCCGCCATTTTGAGAGTCCTGTTGCAGCCGCCTGTCGCTGTAGCATCAAGAGCGGCCGAAACTCAGCTGAATGGCAACTGAAACGGTAAAGGGGCGCCCCACTACAGCAGACGAGCCTCCACCTGGGAAGGCCCGTTCACGCCGCCTCCCCCCCCCCTTCGGGCACCCCACGCCGTTATTCGGAGCAGTATTGTAGGATGGCCACACCAGTGCAGCAACTTGCTAGACACCACCTCGGTGGTAACCGAATCTCAGCGCCTTGTGGTGTCTCCTATTCAGAAAACATAGTTGTGCTGCCTTCGACCTATTCGCCGCAAGTGCGCACGCAACTCAGCTGCATAGCTTGCTAGACACCACCTCGGTGCTAACCGAATCTCAGCGCCTTGTGGTGTCTTCTATTCAGAAAATATTGTTGCGCTGCCTTTGGCCCCATTCGCACATCGGTCCGCTACTGACGCCACCTCACAGGCCAACGGGGCGCCCCACGCCGACTTTCAGCATTGTAGGATGGCCACACCAGTGCGGCAACTTGCTAGACACCACCTCGGTGCCATCCGGATCTTGGCATCTCAGCGCCTTGTGGTGTCTTCTATTCAGAAAATATTGTTGCGCTGCCTTTGGCCCCATTCGCACATCGGTCCGCTACTGACGCCATCTCACAGGCCAACGGGGCGCCCCACGCCGACTTTCAGCATTGTAGGAGGGCCACACCAGTGCGGCAACTTACTAGACACCACCTCGGTGCCATCCGGATCTTGGCATCTCAGCGCCTAGTGGTGTCTTCTATTCGGAAAATATTGTTGCGCTGCCTTTGGCCCCATTCGCACATCGGTCCGCTACTGACGCCATCTCACAGGCCAACGGGGCGCCCCACGCCGACTTTTACCATTGTAGGATGGCCACACCAGTGCGGCAACTTACTAGACACCACCTCGGTGCCATCCGGATCTTCGCATCTCAGCGCCTTGTGGTGTCTTCTATTCAGAAAATATTGTTGCGCTGCCTTTGGCCCCATTCGCACATCGGTCCGCTACTGACGCCATCTCACTGGCCAACGGGGTGCCCCACGCCGACTTTCAGCATTGTAGGATGGCCACACCAGTGCGGCAACTTACTAGACACCACCTCGGTGCCATCCGGATCTTGGCGCGTTGTGCTGCCTTCGGCCTATTCGCACATCGTTCCGCTACTGACGCCGCCTCACGTGCCAATGTATTTTCTCCGCATTTTATACCCTATGCCGCATAACAGGTCATGTGACTTGTTTATAAAACTTTTCATTGGTTCATTTTACTTTTGCTTTCCTAATGATGGAAGGCTTGATCATGTGACCTAAAAACAACACTTTTCATTGGATGAAAACTTTTTTTTTTCCCAAACGATGAAAGCCCCACCTTGTTTCTGGATGTTTCAGACTGAAGCTGGCGTCAACATGAAAGCACCACCATCTCGTGGCTCCGTCGTGGTCATTCCGCGAGCAATCATGGCAGTCGCTCCCCACCAGAAGCCTGCAGGAGTCGGGGGCCCCCAAAACTTTTGTTGAATCCTCAAGGCGGAGGGGACGCTTTCGAGAATGGGGTCCAAGACCTAGCAGACAAGCGTGCGATTTCCAAGGTGTCCCAGGGCCATTTCAGTAGACCAGGCCCAAAAAGGAAAGAGCCTGCCGCCATTTTGAGAGTCCTGTGACAGCCGCCTATCGCTGCACCGCAAGAGTGGGTGCAATTCAGCTGAATTGCGGCTTTTGACACAGTGGACCAAAAGCGGACGGAATGGCAACTGAAACGGTAAAGGGGCGCCCCACTACAGCAGACGAAACTCCACCTGGAGAGGCCCGTTCACGCCGCCTCCCCCCCCCCCCGGGGCGCCCCACGCCGTTATTCGGAGGGCGTCAACTTACTGGACATCACCTTGGTGCCATCGTTCTGCTGCCTTGGAACTATTCGCACAACAGACCGCTACTGATGACCCACCCCCCGCGACGCCCCACGCCGGATACCGAAATCAGTGCGGCACCCAGGCAACATCACCTGGGTGCCGTCCAGAAATCTGGACGTTGTGCTACGTTGGGACTATTCGCACAGCCGTCCGCTACTTCCTTCATTTTCCCTAAAAATGTTTAAATGTTTTTACTGTTTTTGTTTTGTTGTATATATTTATAAGTTATTAAAGTTTTATAATCTTACTACTTTGTTGGAGTGCTATATATTTTTAATGTGACACATAATTGTAAAAACTTTGATGTACAAAGAGTCATCCCTGGAATCTTCCGCTTCAGGCTCGGTCCCCTCCCCAATCACAATACAGGATGGTTTTCAGATAGTAGGAACGCGTGTGCTGTGACGGATCTCATCGGGTGTGGGCCTTGATCTACTATAACTCCTTTGAAGAGGGGTGATTCTTTACAGCTGGGGCCATAAACTACATCTGCAGGGCTAGCTGATAGCCTAGGACCGGCCTGGACAATTGGACACAGAGGAAAAGGAGTGTCAGAGGGTGCGGTAGTGAATAGGGCGAAAGGGAGGTGTCGGGCGGGCACAGGGTGTGATTCTCAGGGAAGAGCAGCGCAGATGGGTGGAGGTTTATTACCCATGCATAAGACAGAGAGCGGGGGTGACCATTGCCTGGGGGAGATGCTTGCGAGGGTGGGGAGCCATGCTAAGGATCGACAGCGTACAGAGAGTGGGTCTGGTCAAGGCATCTAAAATGGCTGCCGTGCACGACAAAAGTGTGGCATTTGAAAAAAGGCAAGATGGCGCAGACAATGTTTTTCAACACTTCCTGATTTCCTTCGAATCGAACGTTAACAGACGTTTGGGCATATTACCAAAGTTAAGCGATATTTATCCCTAACGATGCTTAGCAACGAATTTTTTACCGCTAAGCATCGTCAGAAATTATTGAAGATAAACCTTGCTATTATCAAGGTTTATCGCAAATGCGATGAAAAACGACCGCAATGCATTAATATCGCTGAAAAGTCAGCGATATTCATGCATTACCGAGCTAATGCTCTTAGCCATGTTATCCACCTCCCATTGGATAACATGGCTAAGAACTGCTCAGGGCAGGTGTTACTTTTTGGAGATATTCGCGCTTAGCGCGAATATCTCCAAAAGTTGGTAATAGGAGATAGCGATGTTAGCGACTGTTTCCAGTCGCTAACATCTTGACATGCCCACTTTGCATGTCATTAGTGATAAATATCACTGACATGCAAAGTGGAGCCCAAGATGGTCGCTATCTCCTACTAGCGGTCGCTAACTGGTGTTAGCAACAGCTAGGTAATAGGGAGATAATTTTATCTCCGCGAAGCGGAGCGCTGTTACAGATATATATCTTTTTTTGAACATTAATTTCTCAAAATCCACTAGAGCACATATATTGAGACCTAGCAAAGGCACATCGGGCTACCAGTCCCTACAATTTTGCCAAGTTTCGTGCAAATCCATTCAGCCGTTCGATTATTATTATTTTTATTTTTTTTGCCCCGCGGGGGGCCCTTTTAAAACCTCCACATCAAACCTAAGAGGTCAAGGAGGATCTACTATGCCCCCTTATGGTCATTTGCCCCTTCGCTTTGGCCTCCTCTTGACTCTCGATCCTACCGAGAGACAAGATGGCGGCCGCTACGGACTGTTTGGAATGTTTACAGACGCCGGAGAACCAATCAGCTTCGCTTCACAAAGCTCCGTAACGCGAAAAGTACGCGAACTGGAGCGCTGCCCGGTCCGCTGTTACAGATATATATCTTTTTTTGAACGTTAATTTCTCAAAATCCACTGGAGCACATATATTGAGACCTAGCAAAGGCACATCGGGCTACCAGTCCCTACAATTTTGCCAAGTTTCGTGCAAATCCATTCAGCCGTTCGGGCTAAAAGTGAGGCCAACCGCCCTATGGAAAACTCAATGTTAAAAACACGTTTTGGGACCCCCCTTTTTTCTCGGCCCCCCCTTGACGAACCCCCCCCAAATTTTCAGGGGCTGCTCAGAAACAAAATGTTCCATTTTCCTGAAAATTACAGCCAATTCCGTCCACAAACGCCAAAGTTATTAGACATAGAATTTTCAAAAATCCCATAGAGAAAAAATCCTAACTATATATACCTACTGGCGACCGCCAGTAGGTAATATATATATATACATATACATATACATATACATATACATATATATATATATATATATATATATATATATACATATTACCTACTGGCGGTCGCCAGTAGGTATATATAGTTAGGATTTTTTCTCTATGGGATTTTTGAAAATTCTATGTCGAATAACTTTGGCGTTTGAGGACGGAATTGGCTGAAATTTTCAGGAAAATGGAACATTTTGTTTCTGAGCAGCCCCTGAAAATTTGGGGGGATTCTGTCAAGGGGGCCGAGAAAAAAGGGGGGTCCCAAAACGCGTTTTTCCCATGCAATTTTCCATAGGGCGGTTGGCCTCACTTTTAGCTCGAACGGCTGAATGGATTTCCACGAAACTTGACAAAATTGTAGGGACTGGTAGCCCGATGTGCCTTTGCTAGGTCTCAATATATGTGTTCCAGTGGATTTTGAAAAATAAACGTTCAAAAACATATATATATCTGTAAGCGCGCTCCGGGCAGCGCACCGGTTCGCGTACCTGACGCGTAACGGAACTTCGCGAAGCGAAGCTGATTGGCTCTCCGGTGTCTGTCAACAATCTAAACAGTCCGGAGCGGCCGCCATCTTGTCTCTCGGTAGGATCGAGAGACAAGAGGAGGCCAAAACAAAGGGGTAAATGACCATAAGGGGGCATAGCAGATCCTCCCTGACCCCCTAGGTTTGATGTGGAGGCTTTAAAAGGGCTCCGCGGGGGAAAAGAAATTTTTATTTTTTTTCCGTTTTTTTTTCGTGGGGAGCGTACTATGAGGAAAAAAGAATGATAGACTTTTTAAATATTGTATGTTTATTGATTGTTCATTTTGTTGTTTTTTTTATTATTTTTTATTAAATATAAATTTATTTTTGTGATTCTTTTTCCAAATTTAACAGAACATTTAACAACACATTGTCGGAAATGTCCTCATTTTCAATCAGCGAATCTACTGCATGTACACATTGAACTAATTCATGGTCCCGTGATTCATCCATGAAATCTGAGTCATCATTGTCCTCAATATCTTTTTCTGTGTTGTTCTCCAGAACAATTTTGAAGGAAATATTCTGCTCTCCTTCCATTTTCTTGCTGTAATTTGCATGAAAAAATAAATATGTCAGTAGAGATAGGGCACTGTTGGGTTTAAGTTCAGACAGGTACTTGTGAGTTTATAACAGAGAAGTAATCTATGGGCACTGTATGGTTTCAGGCGTGAAGTAGTACTATTAAAAAGTGCCTGTGAAGAAGCCTAAGTAAATTCATAAATATATCACAGAAACCTAAATCAATCCATAATTATAATAAACAAGCCTTTCTCAATGTCTAACTCTTACAGAGGGACAGTATATAACTATCTAAAAACAAGTTTAAGTTGTCAGTGAAAATGCTCTTGCAATGTACTTCAGGAAGTAGTAGTCAAAATGGCTGTGTTTCTCTCTCTTTCTTTATATATATTCAGGTACATAATCAATCAAATGTCAGGTAAAAAAAAGTAGAAAATGAAAGTAACATTTTAATTGGTTGTCAATTCCAACACTTCAGATGTGTTTTGTGAAGTAATTTACCTCAGGGTATTTAGAGAGGTCTACATGCTAAATGGCTAAATGGAATTCCAACCAAATTTGTGAAAATGGTAGGGATTGATATGTAGTATGAGCTAATCTATATTTGGTGAAAGTGTCTCCAGTGGTTTTTCTGTATATTACTTTCCCACCTTTTTTGAGCGAGCGCTTCCCGGTGCGCGCCCCGGTACGCGAACCGGCAGCGTTACGGGAGTCCTCCATTTTGTGTTTCGGTAGATTTGAGATACAAGATGGAGGGCAAATAATGTTGAGAATGGGTAGAAGGGGGCACGGTAGACGTATCCTGACCCCCTAGGTTTTCTGAGGGTGGCTGAGGAGGCCCATATGTGCGAAAAAAAAACACATTTTTTTTCAAATTTTTGCACGGTTAGCGTCCGGTGCGCGTACCGGGTAGCGCTCCGGTGAGCGTACTTTGGTGAAAATTAGTGAAAAAAGTTAGAGTAAAATAATAATTGTGAGTGATCAAATGTAGGGTAGCTCTGAAAAGAGCTTTTGGGTCCTGTGGCTGATTTAGGTACCTACAAGTAGGTACCAATGCACAGTCTTAAATTCAGGAAGAAAATTCTGTTCCCCTCATCTGAGAAGTGAACTCCATCTCTTCTGTAGATATCTTGCATGTAGTAACGCAAGTTATTGTTGTAGATGGAGCCCATTCCATGGTCTCTCATGTAAGCTGAAACAGACTTATTTACATGCTTCCTCAATTTCTCAATTTGTGGACAAAATTGGTTGGACCACCTCCATTTCTGTCTTTGGCATATATTTGAATATACCAAGGCAGTTTGAGGAAAAAGTGCCATCAATTGGTCAAAGGTGTCTTTTAAAAGCATTTCCAGACCTACCCCAGTCAAAGTGCCCAAGTCATTTCCTCCACAGTGCACAATTAACAGGTCAGGTTTTGGCAAATGCAAAAAGGTTTTCACCAATGGTATCAATTGGTGACATCTTAATCCTCTGTGGCCAATCCAGTTGATTTCCACATTTTGTAAATTGAGGTTGTGTAAATTTCTGTTATCAGCATACCTTTGAGCCCAGTGGATATAACTATGTCCAACAATCCAGACAGAAAACATGGTGAGAGGAGGTTCTGCTGCAGTCAGATGAAGTGTGGGAATGAAATGGCAGTTGGAACAGTAGGAGTATGTAACGAAAAAAACTGTTATTGTCCCAATTTTAATTTAAGTCATTTCCCCGTGGTGCAAGGTCCTTGTAAATACGCCCCCATGTGTGCTTGGCAAATTTAGATTTTGTTTCTTTGAGTTACATAGCCATGTTAAAAGTGATGGAAAAATGGTGCAAGGGCCTTCAAAATACGCTTTCATGTGTGTTAGGGCATTTTAAGTCACTTCCCCTTGAATGTAGTTGAATAACTGCTTTACTTGATGTGTTTAAAAACGTTTATTGAAGTCATTTAAGTCTCTTGATATGTACTGCTAGAGTTTCATAGGCTGCTTGGGGTATATTTAAAAGGCCTTTGAGTCCCTTTGATGTTATTTTCCCCATTTTAATTTAAGTTATTTCCCCATGGTGTAAGGTCCTTGTAAATACGCCCCCATGTGTGCTAGGCTAATTTAAGTACTGATAGGATGTGCTTCTACATAGGACCTGTGTTGTGTTTTCAAATTATGACCAGAAAATCGTTTTGTTTTTTTAAAACCCTTTTCACATTTATGAGAAGGTCATATTGGTGTCTGCTTCTTTAAATAAATATTGAACTGAGAAATATTAAACTGAGGCTTCTGTAAGTGTCAAAGGAGGTGAGTAATGTACATTGCTCTGTTGGATACAGTCCTCATCTTCTGCGTACTCTTGGATATGCTAGACTAAATCTGCTCAATGAGATAACTAAGCTGAGGAAACACAGGTTATGTGATTCTGAAATGAGCAAAATAAATTCCATATTTTTCAATTACATCACCTGTGTTTCCTAACATTATGAATCACATTGTGCAGTTGAGGTTTAGGCCTGTCCAGGGACACAGAAGAGGTCTGGCCTTTGTTCAAGAGTGAAGTGGACATGACTCACTTCATTGGTAGGCCTGCACATGTATTATCTCCTCTGTACTCTTCAACAAGCCTAAATTTGATCTGCAACCCTGAGTAGGCCTCACCTCAAACAAACCTCTGGATAGGCCACACCTTATCGTCATCCTGAATCAATCATTTAAAATGTTAGGGACAGATTTATGATGGTCGTGCGCCTCTTTTGTGCCGCTGTGCGGCACTTTTGTGACGCAGCGGCGGTGCAAAAGATTTGCTATGTTGCGACATATTTACAACTTGATGCATCTAGGCAGATGTGTCATGCTGTAAAGTCCTGTGCCACATGAAACCTGCGTCAGATTTCATGTGAGCGTTTTGTTGTAGGGTGGCCAGTCATTTGCATGAAAGCCCTGTAAAACTAACACAGTAAAATTAAGAAGATTTCACTGAGTCACATTTATGGCATTGCTGAATCAAATCCTTACGCCTGTTTGAAACAGGCATAAGGAGTGATGCACCATGCAATTTGTGGCTTGCCCCTGTGCATTGCAGTAGACATGTCGCACTTATGACGTGATTCGTGCAATGCGCCATTTTTGTGGAACAGATGCGTGACGCATCTGTGCTGTTTTTGCTCAATGGTGCTCTGCATTGTAAATGCGGCACATCATGGGTGGCAGAGCAGTGGCGCACGTTAACTGGTGCATCCCTGGGGATGCGCCAGTTAACATAAATCTGCTCCTTTAAATTTAAGTATTAGCAGGGGACACAGTGTTGGTGAGGCTTATCCAAGGTTAAGAAGAGATGAGTCCTGTTCACTGAAAAATTGGACATAGGCCTCACCTCCTCAGCATCGCTGGACATGGTTAAATAATATCTGCAAAATGTTACTCTTGTTAAACAATTTTACAATTATAGTCTCTGAGATTTGTCTCTTACTCTGCAACATCTCATTGTTGTTCTCTTTCTTTAAAGATAACGACAACATCAAGCATGAGTGATAATGAGCAATCTGTTGATCTCGATATTATCATTGAAATTGTGATTGAAACATTAGTGGAAGTAGATCCCTTGGATGATTTAAATCCTGAGGATGATGAAGAACATGATGAGGATGCCGATTTGTCAGAATTGTATGACATAGGGTGGGAAGCTGACCTGCTCGAGCCTATGGAACTATAAACATTTATTTTTAAAAGTTACTGGAAATAAAAATTAAACATGTTAACCGTTTCATTTAAAATTAAACACATCTTCAAAAACAGCTTGTGTGAAGTGTCTTTAATAAAATAGGGAAATATGCTGATAAAAATTAGTTCAGATTCACATATAAAAGAGCAAAAGTCAAATGTAGAAGCATTCTATTTCTTTGCTACTATTTGTACTAAATTTGCCAATGCACTAAAAATTATTGTATGTAAAATTGACAAGTAGTGTGTTAATTTTTTGACGACTGTTATTGATTTACTGTTTGGTAATAGTGGTTAATAACATTTTTTATTATATTTTACCACAGATTCAACTGCAGATCATTTCAAAACTATATTATGCCATCTAAAGAAAGAACCCGAAAGGCTACAAAACATCAAAGACAGCAGATTACTAAATGCTTGCAGCAGTCCTCTACAATAAAAACTCGTCAAGTCACCAAGAAAGCTCCGGGTAAGACAACGAAATCATTCCTAAGAAACATTTGTAGAAAAAAAGTAGTACTACAGAACATGTTTTAGTCCAGAAAAAGAGAGCCAATTTAAACTGAAAGGAATGGCCAATCAAAAATGTTACTGGTAGAGCAGGAGATAACTCTGTGCATGGTAGTAGAAGGAAAAATCAGTTTAGGGACATTCGTAGACAAATGTTCCGCAACAGGATAATTGGCAATTTGTTAAAAAATATTAAGAAAGGTCAACAGAAAGTGGTTTTTCATAAGAGAAAAAAAAAGTTGAGAAAATTATTGATCAGGCATTTGAAATTAAGCGAAAGTTATTTATTTTGATAATCAATAGAATTAGGAAGCTAAACAAGGCAATTTATGATTTCAAAAGAAATAGTAGATGGAAGAGAACAGTTAATTGTAGTAATTTTTGTGAAGTTTTTTCAGGAGAATGGATGCATAGTTCAAGTTGTGAGGCATTTTTTAATGAGGAGAGTTATTTCCAGGATAATGATTTGGTGCATGCAGTTGACACCAGTGGTCGAGCTTATGAGGTGAAAGATGGTTGTCCAGTTGAAAAAGAAAAACTTGTGACAACAGAGGCAGAAGAGGTGTTAGGTAATGAGGTTTTAGGAAGACGTCCTAAGGGACCAGTGTATACCTGGAAGTGTAGTAGTATTTGCAGTGTGCAACAGGATTCCATCAATTTGCTTTGTGATTTGGAACGGACATTTAATAAGAAAACTTTAAAACAGAAAATGAAGTTGTTGCAAGAATTAGATCCTTGCAGAGTGAGAGAAGTGACAGGTTTGCATGGTCATTCACTGGCTTGTCTTTCCAGGAGAGTATGCCAGAGTGTTTTTCATCATTTCAGGATGCTAGCAGTGCATCATAATAAAGTGAGGAAATTAGTTAGAATGTTGTATTATGCTAAGAGTCCAGCAATTATGCTTAAACAATTATGCACTGCTCTTTTGCATGGTTCTGAAGTAGATGTGAAGAATATTTGTGAAGAAATTGAGTTTTGTTACTTTGCAAGTAAAGAGGAGAATGTTGAAATTGACCCAGAAGAAGAAGGTAATGTGGAAGATAGTGTACAGGTTTCCAGTACAGATAATTTTCAGAAAGAAATTGCCACCTTTCAGGTGAAATCAAGTGAGAGGCCTAATTTCACTTGTGTGTGTTGTCGACGCACTTATTATAAGAATCAGACTAAGTTAGTGGATTTATATGCGAAAAGTGAAAGTGAAAATAATAGTGAATGGAAGGATTTTGCAACATACTTGATGGTAGAAAATTATTTTGATTTGGGATCGGATCAACGTGTGTGTACTTATTGTTGTAACAAATTAAATCAAAACCGGATGCCTGCTAGAGCGGTTCATAATAATCTGGAATTGGTTGAGATTCCTTCTGAATTGAAGGATTTAAATACTTATGAATCTATTTTGATTCAAAGTATCCATGCCTTTCAGGCTATTGTACGAATGGAGCCAAAGACAGGGAAATTGCCTCCATCAGATTTACAGAGAGGATTAAAGGGAAGAGTTGTTTATTTGCCTCTAGATTTGAAGAAAAACATTAATACAATTGGAGTAGAGAAAGTGGAAGAGGAACCTCTGGTTATCTTAGTTAATGGGGTTCCGACAAAGAGTAAGAAAATCTGGCAAGATTTAGTGGATGTTAGGAAAGTCAAAAAGGCAACATTGTATTTGAAGAAAAACAATAAGTACTACAAGAATGTATATGTTGCAGAAGAGGAAGTAAGTGAAGAAGAGGATAGCGATTTGTGTGCTGGTCAAATCGAGAAAGTAGAAGCCTCTAAAAATGAAGAAATATATGAACATTATAGTGTTCATCCTTTGCATTCCAAGGAAGTCATGGGGAATGCTATTGAGTTGTTTCAAATGAAACAAGCCAAAGGAAGTCCCATTACTGTTTGGGAGGAAAGTTTGGAAGCTCGGTGTTTCCCACAGCTATTTCCAACAGGTCAAGGAGGAAGATATGATGAGCGACCTGATCAAATTCCTGCTTCTGAATACCGGACTTTACGATTGTATGCAGAAGATCCTAGGTTTCGTCAATGCATTCCCTATTTGTTTCACATACTGTTTGAAAGCGATCTGTCTGGACTGTCATATGCAGTGAACCACATCTTGAAAAGTGGTGTACAGATGCAAAATATCTCGGCAAGTGACTTTATGGATAAAGTCAATGTGCAAGACAGTATTTTGGATTCTCACCTGATTAATCTCATGGCGTGTCAGCGTGGTACTAATGAGTACTGGTACCGTCGTCATGGTGATTTAAAATATATGCTGAGGAACTTAGGAACTCCCACATGGTTCCTCACTCTCAGCTGTGCCGAGTATGGCTGGGAAGACTTACTTGAATTTCTACGAGAGGCAAATGGAAACATTGAAAATATCGAATTCAAGACACCCGGAGAACTGTGCTCCTTGGATCCAGTGAATGTATGCAGGTACTTCAATCATAGATTTGAAGCTATGATGTCTTTCATCATGAACAAGAAAAATCCACCTCTTGGAGAGGTGTTGAATTTCTTCTGGAGAAAGGAGTACCAAGCAAGAGGTGCTCCTCATATACATATGCTGCAGTGGATCAAAGATGCACCCAATTTTGGAACAGATCCGGATGACTTAGTGATGAGTTTCATTAAACAGTATTCTACATGTGCTGTTCCAAAGGCAAAGGAAGACAAAAGCCTAAGAGAACAAGTTTTACGCTTCCAAAGCCATCGTTGTGGAAAGTACTGTCGTCGTAAATTCAGAAACAAGGACAAGTTCTACACAAAATGTCGTTTCGCCTTTCCACGACCGGTGATTTCTAAAGGAAGAGTGAACAGTTTGATGTCTTCGCTGCGACATAATGTGATGAAGAAATCACCCAAAAATACGTACAATTTGAAAAGGAACGAAGAGTCCAAGTACATCAACGACTACAACCCAGTGATTTTGTCCATGTGGAATGCTAACATGGGTATACAGTTTGTGGCTGATAAGTGTATGGCTGTGGCTCGGTATGTGACATCTTACATCACCAAAAAAGAAAAGACAGAATTGAAGGATATGTGGGAGGTGAAAAGAGCCTCAGTAAGAAGTTGTACAGTTTCAGTCTGAAGATGTTGTCGCATCGAGAAATCGGAGCTTATGAATGTTCTGACCGGTTGTCTTCAGCAAGTCTCTATGCCAAATCCAGGAGTATCATTTGGGCGAGTCTTGGTCTTGCTGCAACGCGTAATCGAGTTCTGAAACCTGTACGGGAAATTGAGTATTTGGCGGAAAAGGAGCCAAACAGTACAGATATTTTGAAGACCAACATGTTGGATACATATTATCCAAATAGAAGCAGTCACCTCTAGAATGTTTGTCTGTATGAGGTTCTACAAAATTACATATTCAAGAGGAACATCAAAGAAGATATTGATAAAGGAGTGTATGCTGTAATTGGAAGTGAGGGATGTCTGGTCAAGCAAAGAAAATGCCACTTGGTAAACCATCGAAAATTGAGTGGCGAATCTCCTGAAAGAAAAGAGTTTTTCTATTTAGGACTTTTGCAACTTTTCAAGCCTTGGCGTGCAGAAGAGGAACTGCTTGGAGATTTCCTCTGTTACAAAGACTCTTCAATGGCGCCAAGGAGACCATAGAATGTCCTGTTTTTCCCAAATATCTAGAAATGTTGAATGCGGAAATCGAGCAGGAAGCAACGATTGCAGCCGAGATTGCTAGAGACAGTTCTCAGGACAGTCAGAGTTCTGTTTCATTGAGTCAGGATCCACTAGGAGTACCATTTATCGAAAATGAAGCTGCCACTGCCATGATTGAAGTGGAAAGAGCCATGGCACATGCTCAGGAGGATGCGGTTAACTTAGAAGACTTGGAAAGACAACTCAACGTTGAGCAGAGGAAAATATATGATGAAGTTACCAACCAAATAGATCATGGATTAAGTCATGAGAAGAAAGAGTGCTCATGTACGTCGTTGAAGCCTGTCCGACTGTACGTGAGTGGAGAAGCGGGAACTGGAAAAAGTTTCCTCATTAAAGCAATTTCATGTTATTTGCAGAAAAGGACTGAGTCATCGCTGTCTTGTGTTGTCACCGCTCCAACTGGACTGGCAGCACATAACATTAAAGGTATTACTTTGCATCGTCTACTGATGCTGCCAGTGGAGCATGATAACAAATTACAATACCACAAGTTATCTGAAGATGCTTGTTGTGAAGTTTCAAGAGTCTTGAGGAAAATGAAACTTCTTATCATTGACGAAGTAAGCATGGTTTCCAATGTCATGCTTGCCTTTGTGCATTTGAGAATGCAAGAAGTCCTCAAAACAGAGTATGATGTGTTATTTGGTGGCAAACACATCATTTATTTCGGTGATCTTCTGCAGCTGACACCAGTGAAAGGACAACCTGTGTTCAAAATGCTCACGCATGAAGATACCAGGAAGTGCCTAGGGAGCATTGGCAACGTCAATATATGGTTAAACTTCAATTATGCTGAACTGCGTGAAAATATGCGTCAAGCGAAGGATGAAGATTATAAGAATATTCTACAAGATGTTAGAATCGGAAAAGTGACCAAGCATGGGGAAGAAGCTTTACATGCACGATTACTGTCAAATTTGTATCCAGAAGAAGACGTTGTGCCTGAGAATATTTTTCGGAAAATTACTGAGAAGAAATCTGGAATATGTTTGATGCCAACTCTTGCAGAATGTGCCATCTTCAACAACAAAATGTTGCATTTAGAAAACCAAGAGATTGTGAAACTGGAAGCTATTGACAGAGTAGAGCATATGGGAGCAACAATTATTTTGTCTGAGAATTTGAAATCAAAATTGGATTCATTAGAGAAGACTATATCTAAAACTGCAGGTTTTGAAAAGATGAATGTGTGCTTAAATTGCCGTATCATTTTAAGAAGGAATTTACATGTTGAAAGAGGTCTGGTAAATGGATCAATGGGTAATGTTGTTGATTTTGAGAAATACAGAAATAGAGATGGAATTGAATTTTTAAAAATTAAATTTGATGGCATTGAGGAAGTACAGCTAATTGGTCGTTGCTCTGCTAGGATTTTGCTTGTAAAAGACTTATATGTTCGCCGTAAGCAGTTTCCTGTTTGCTTGGCATATGCGGTGACAATCCATAAATCGCAAGGTTTAAGTGTAGACAGTGCATTGGTGAATATTGGCAGTTCTGTGTTCAAGGAGGGTATGGCATATGTGGCATTGTCACGAGTCAGAACTTTATCGGGATTGTACTTGATTGAGTGTGATGTCACAAACATTTGTGCGGATCTAGATTGTGTTAAGGAATACAATAGGTTAAGAAGAGAGTATGCGCCACATTTGCCTCAATATCCTTTGTTTGAGAAACGTGTGCTAGGCCCGAAACGAAGAGATGTGACCAATAGTAGAGAGGTTGTAGCAAAAAGACGAAAAGTCGATGAACCTAAAATTATAAGCAGAAAGAAAAAGGATTTTGTTGAAGATGTTGTTGGTTTTCAATTTGAAAACAGTTCTGGTGTCAACTGCTATGCTAATGTAGTGGTTAATGTTTTGTTTTCTCTAGAAAATTTTAAAGAAGAGATTGTGGTCAATTCGGATCAAAGATTTTGCAGTTTGTTGAATTCTGTGTTAGAGAAATGTAGCACTGATAGAACAAAAATAGAAAGTGTGTCTGAAATTTGAAATCTGTTAGACAAATGTTCAGGTCAAACGCAATTCTCTCAAAATATTCAGCAAGATTGTCAGGAGTTTTTAATGTATATGCTTCATGTATTGCAAGATGAAGGTGTAGATGTAGATCACCTGTTTGGCCTTTCTTATCAATGGCGGCATGACTGCGAGAACTGTAGGGTATCAAGTACTACTAGTGTAGACTCAGAAAAATTTATATATTTAACTTTGCCAGACAGTAAATCAGTGTCCTTTAATAAGCTAGTAAAAGCAGCCGATCACAACATGGAGTGTAGCCAATGTAAGTCTGAAATGTTGTACACATTATTTATACGATCATATGGCCAGTATGTCATTTTAATGTTCCAACGACGTAGGCCTGATGGAACAAAATTGACAACTTTAATTAAAAATGTTGTGGCTTCGCAGTTGTCAATATCAGGAAGGACTTTTGTAACTGCAGCAATTATATATCATGACGGTCCTTCAACAACATCAGGACATTACACAGCTTATTTGAAGTCTAGAAACGGCTGGTCATTCTGCAATGATTCTGTTTTAACTTTAAAAAAAAAATTGCCTTTTGACCTTAAAAATTCTTACCTGGTGTTTTTACAACCAAAATTTTAGGGAAAGAATCTCGGGATTTGCTCTGAGGAATTTCAAGAGGTTCTAATGGCTCCTACACTATTTGGCCTTGAGGATAAGTGTAGTACAGAGTCAAAAGTTATTTTTCAGTTTTAAGTAGTTCCTGAAAAAAAAGAAGGTTTTCTTACAGAAAGTGGTGGGCACGGATTAGTTAAAGGACAACAGAGTATTTCCCAAAGCAAACGGTGTTCTTACCATAACACTTGACGTCATGGAAAAATAACTGCACTTTGAATGAGTTCAGAAAAACTGTTTCTTTTAATAAGCTAATTCAAGCAGCCAATCAAAACATGGAGTAGAGGTAATGTAAGTCTGCAATGCTGTCGACATATTTTGAACAAACTTTTGGTTATAATGTCATTTAAAATTCAACTATATAAACCTGATGAAAATAAGTTTTCAACTTTAATTTCAAATGTTGTGGCTACACAGTCGTTGATTTTAGAAATTTTTTTCTAACTGCAGCTATTATATGACATGATGGTCCTTTGACAACATCCACTTATTACACAGCTTATTAAAAATATTCTTACTTTATGTTTTCAGAAGAAAGAATTTAGGGTAGGTAACTGGCCTATAATGATTCTAGGAGTTGATATAATTGTATGCACTGTTTTAAATTGCTTTGTGATTAAAAGTGATGTAGAGAATTAAATAATTGTAGTAGTCATAGAGGTAGTGTAAGTCTGCTTCATAGTAAGCAGTATCAGTGTCATAGGAAATGTGGAACATGAGTGAGCAAGAAGGGGGAGATATTACTAGTACAGGATTGTGAAAGTGATCTTGAACGTTTTCTTTCTGAAAGTTGCAGAAAAAGAAAATGACGGGATTTGCTTAGAAGAATTCCAAGAGTTATAAATGGCTCTTACACAATTTGGCCTTGTGGAAAAGTGCGGTAGAGAGCGAGAAGTCATTTATTGTATGTAACATATTTGTCAAAACGATGGAGCTTTTCTTTCAGAAAGTGGCGGGCTGAAAATAATAACAGCACAACAGAGTGTAAGCTGTTCATAGGACATCCTTCGAAGTCATGGAAAGTAAGTTAATTTTAAGGAGTTCTGATTTTTGATTGGTTATGTTATAGGGTTTTTTTAAACACAATCATTTTGATTGTGTTTTTTTTTCCCCGCTGTTATATGATGAATACCTTCAAGTCACTGTTTTTAGTGAAATTTGATATATTCTGAGAACAGCAAAAATAAACCATTTAACATGTATAATTAATTCTGTACTTTTTGTATTTATGATATACATTTAGAACTGTGTAGGAGGCATGGAGAAGCTGAGGCTTCTGTAAGTGTCAAAGTTGTTGCATACAGTGCTCACCTTCTGCGTAGTCTTTCATATGATAGACTACATCTGCACAATGAGATACCTAAGCAAAGGAAACACAGGTGATGTGATTGTGGAATGAGCAAAAAAAATTGCACGTTTTTCAATTACATTACCTGTGTTTCCTAACATTACGCATCACATTGTGTAGATGAGGTTTAGGCCTGTTCCAGGAGACAGAGGAGGTCTGACGTTTGTTCAAGAGTGCAGTGGACATGACTCACTTCGTTGGTAGGCCTGCACATGTATTATCTCCTCTGTACTCTTCAACAAGCCTAAATTTCATCTGCAACCCTGAGTAGGACTCACCTGAAACAAATTTGTGGATAGGCCACACCTTATCAGCATCTAGAAACAATCATTTAAAATGTTAAGGGCAGATTTATGATGGCTGTGCGCCTCTTTTGCGCCGCTGTTCCGTCACTTTTGTGACGCAGCAGCAGTGCAAAAGATGCACCATGTTGCAAGATAGGCCTCACTTCAGCTCCAACAAGATACGGTCAGTTTAAAATGTATATAATTAGGACTGTGTAGGGGGCATGGAGAAGCTGAGGCTTCAGTAAGTGTCAAAGTTGTTGCATGCAGTGTTGAACTTCTGCGTACTCTTTCATATGCTGGACTACATCTGCACAATGAGATACCTAAGCAAAGGAAACACAAGTGATGTGATTGTGAAATGAGCAAAAGAAATTGCACGTTTTTCAATTACATCACCTGTGTTTCCTAACATTACGAATCACATTGTGCAGATCAGGTTTAGGCCTGTCCAGGGAGACAGAGGAGGTCTGGCCTTTGTTAAAGAGTGCAGTGGACATGACTCACTTCATTGGTAGGCATGCACATGTATTATGTCCTCTGTACTCTTCAACAAGTCTAAATTTCATCTGTAACCCTGAGTAGGCCTCACCTCAAAAAACCCTGGATTGGCCACACCTTATCGGCATCCTGATTCCTGAATCAATCATTTAAAATGTTAGGGGCAGATTTATGATGGCCGTGCGACTCTTTTGTGCCGCTGTTGCGTCACTTTTGTGATGCAGCAGTGATGCAAAAGATGCACCATGTTGCAAGATAGGCCTCACTTCATCTGCAACAAGATACTGTTAGTTTAAAATGTATATATTTAGGACTGTGTAGGGGGCATGGAGAAGCAGAGGCTTCTGTAAGTGTTAAAGTTGTTGAAAAACTGTTTGTCCTTCAATCTTTTCCCTTGTCTTTTCTAATTTTTAAATACATGTTTTAATATTTTTCAAATTTTTGTTCTTTCTTTCACAGATTGAAAGTATAAAAATAACAAGTGACTAAGTTAACGACAATTATAAGGTAAATGTTTTGTACTCTTTTCGTTACATTTCTATCACATTTAACTTCTATTAGTTCCACTGCTTCATTTCTTTAACCCTAAGTTTACTGCCTTTGCTACTTCCCTCATTCCTTTCTCTATTACTTACTTACTCTACTCCTTCCACTCCTTTTCTCAGTCCCTCTGTTCTCATAGTTCCTCACTCTTGTTCACTCACTCCGTCTCTATTACTCTCACTGTCTCTGACTGATCACTCTTTCACTACTTGTTCATTATGGTTTCTCCCTGTAGTTCAAGCACACTAAGGGGCATATTATCAACACAGGCAATAAAATTATCGCTGCTTTTATCGGCAGAAAACTGCCGCAAAAGCGGCTTTAGCGGCAGTTTTGTGCCGCAAAAGCGGCTTTAGCGGCAGTTTTGTGCCGCAAAAGCGGCTTTAGCGGCAGATTTCTGCCGATAAAAGCAGCAATAGTTTTATCACCTATGTTGATAATATGCCCCTATGTTATTTACATTTCTTTGCTGTTTCAATCATTCTTTTTCTGTTACTTCTTCTTTTCTGCTTTCTGTTTTTTCTCTCTGTTATTCCACATGTTTTAATCTTATTTTGAACATTCACTCACATTCTCTAAGAAACTCTTGTTTATTATTCTTCCACTCTCTTTTTTTTCTTTCACTTCCTTATCTATTTTGTTTTTCACAATTATACCCTCTTCCATCTTTTCTTCGGTAAATAGATCTATTAAACAGTATCTCTGTGTTACTCCCTATAGCTGTCTTTCTTTTAACATTACTCTCTGTTTCCTTCCCTTATACTTACTCTTCTTCTTTTTTTTTTTTTTTTTGGTTCGCTTCCGGTTCGCGTACCGGTTCGCGAACCGGTTCGCGAACCAAAAGAAATAGAGGTTGCCAGAGTGCTAAACATTCTAGCAATTTTTTTATAAAGGGGAGGTAGTTCTGAAAAGAACTTTTTTTTAAAATTATTTTTGTTGTTTTATATTTTTTTATTATTTTTCTGAACATTTTTTTACTTTTTTTGTATTTTTTGAACGGTTTTATATTTTTTTTGTTTTTTTTGGGGGGGAAACGAAAACGATTCATTGTAAAGGGCTCAACAGGAGCAACAAAAAAAAAAAGATAATTTATTCTCTGGGGCGTTTTGGACAATCATGATTGTCAATTGCTAAGTTGATTAAATTGATGCTACTTTCTCTGTAGCAAATCAACTAACCGCAATGCACGCACACTTGTTTGATTGTCCCGAACCTCATCTGTATATTTGGGACCGTGTCCCTCGCCTCTGGTCCCGTCACTTCCTCTACATTTGATCTTCGGGCCACAGGAGGGGGGTTATCCTGCAGGTCACGTACCTGCGCAGCACTGTAGTTGATAGGGTGCCACCTCTCCATATGGCGATGCATCGTATAATTGCCATAACTATATTTTTTATTTGTCCCTCTGGACAGATCTTTCTTGCAGATAAGGCAAGTTACATGCCGGGCATTCACTTTTTTTTGGCCCCGGGGATATTTAAAAAATTGTCAAATGAAACTCTCTTTGACACGGGACCTCCTAGGCTCTTCTGGCAAAAACTGCCTCCTCTCTTGCTCCTCTTCCTCTTCTTCCTCTTCTTCCTCCTCTTGATTTAGGATTACCTGAGGAGGTGGTCCTCTCTTCCTAGGAGGTGGTGGTGGTGGTGGGGGTGCACCAGCTGAAGCTACAACACTTGCCATTGCTAAGTGATGAAAAAAGGTCTTCCTCTCACAAAGATGAAAGTCAGAGTGAGGAAACAAGCAGGGGTTTTCATCATTTGGGAAAAAAAATAGTTCTGAACCAATGAAAAGTGTTATTTTTAGGTCCATGACCTAGCCTTACATCATTAGGAAACCAAAAGTGAAATGAACCAATGAAAAGTGTTATTAACAAGTCACATGACCTGTTATGCTTACGTTACGCGCTCCGCGCCGCGTCCCGGATGGCTTCCGGGAAGCTGCGCTTCGCGCCTCGCTTCGCGTACCGGAGCACTTCCGGGTGCGCTAACGCGACGCGTCATATGACGCATTACGCGACAACGCGATACGTCGCGGTTACGCGACGCGTCACCATGTTGTTTTCTAACGCGGCAGTTGCGCAAACGGAACGTTTACCGGTTCGCGGACCGGGTCGCGGCAGCAAATTGAGCTAACGGGAAGCTACCCGTTTCGCGGACCGGGAGCGAAACAAAAAAAAATATTTAAAAAAAAATACATAAAAAAATTGTATTAAAAACATATAAAATATATTTTTCGATTTAAAGAAGAATACATTTTAAAGCTTTTGATATTTACTATTAAAAAACCATTGAAATTCACTGAAAAAACCATAAGTTATAGACCATATATAGTTAGGAATTAGCATTTACAAAACCTTATTTTACTCACACAAAACCATTGAAATTCCATATATAGTTAGTTGCACTAACTATATATCGCGCACTCACAATCCACTGCTGATGATGTCACATATTTCATCATTCATGACATGGTCAGTGACATCACTGATGACATCACTGATGACATCTCAAATGACATCACTGATCACATCACTGATGATATCATTCATGTGACAATACAATGCATCTCCTCACAATTTAATATAACCTCTGTTACACCCAGTGTTAAAAACAGAGTATAATTTTTGAAACCATTGACACACCAATACTAGTTACTACATACGCACTCACTGATTCCTACTTCTACACACACATTCACTCATTCACCCATACAATCCTTCATACATACAATGACTCATCTTTACAACACTATCATATGCACTCATACACCTATACAGACACTCACACTCTGCCACTCATCCATGGAGTTACTCACACACCTAGTCAGTCCTGTAAAGAATCAATCACACTTCCATTTTCTAATCTATACAGTTAAACATAGAGCACATAACATTTTCAAACATATACTAGCACATACTTACTCTCTCATACAATCATTGATACAAGTACACATTGATCTGCACAGAGTTACACACCTCCCAGCCAGCCACACACACACTCAGTCTCCCATACAAATAATTGGGCAACCAATCAATAACCCATATAGTTACTCATATAGCAACTGATCAACACATGCAGCAGTTTACAGAACAACAGAAATAATGATGCACAAATTAAGACAGTTTGGTCACTAACCCATGCACTCAGTGAGACACATTTAATCACTCACTCATACAGCCAGTCATGCACCTACTAAATCCTTCGTCCAGACACTTATACATCCACTCATTCTTCAATATGTAAGACATATTTTAACTTTACAGAAACATACAGTCACTGGATGTAGTCATCAGTGATGTCATCAGTGATGTCATTTGAGATGTCATCAGTGATGTCATCAGTGATGTCACTGACCATGTCATGAATGATGTAATATGTGACATCATCAGCAGTGGATTGCGGGTGCGTGATATATAGTTAGTGCAACTAACTATATATGGAATTTCAATGGTTTTGTGTGAGTAAAATAAGGTTTTGTAAATGCTAATTCCGAACTATATATGGTCTATAACCTATGGTTTTTTCAGTGAATATATATATATATATATATATATATATATATATATATATATATATATATATATATATATATATATATATATATAAATATTCACAAAAAAAACATAGGTTTCAGGGACGTTATAGTTAGTTGGACATTTGACTCATAAAACCAGAGAAATTTGCCTTTTATAGTTAGTTGAGCTAACTATAACTCACGCGCCCGCAATGCACTGCTGATAATGGGTGGTATGTAGTATCTGGCATTGTTGTGTGTATGGTTTCAAAAATAGTAGTCTGTATTTTAGAGTGGGTGTATCAAAGTTTATATTAGGGCTTCAGTATGTGTATCAGATTATCATGTGCATGATGTAATCAGTGATGTCATCAGTGACGTCATTTGAGATGTCATCCGTTATGTAATCAGTGATGTCACTGACCATGTCATGAGTGATGTAATATGTGACATCATTAGCAGTGCATTGCTGGTGTGCGATATATAGTTAGCTCAACTAACTATAACGGGCGAATTTCTCTGGTTTTATATGAGTCAAATGTCGGGTGCGGTCTCCTTGCGCGCTGTGTGCGCGATTGCCATGTGACCTTAAAAAAAGCATTTGATTAGTTCATATCATTTCTCATTGTAGCAGTTGGAGAACGCCACCCATTTTAGTCATTCTATCTACAGCATTTGATGAGACACACCTCTTCTGCTTAGAGATGTTTTTTGAAAACTTGTTGCTATGTTCACATATCTTACACTACACACAACATGCAACCATCATCCTCATCAATATTCATGGTCTGTAAAGTAGCCTTCCACCTGTGATAGCCATGCACCTAAAAGTTACATACCCAAAGTTTTCCCCACTGCCAGAGTTAGCATGGTTGCATACGCTGTCCACAGCACAGTGTAACGTGGTACGGCCCAGGGGCAGTATCATGCATAGATAATGAAAACACAGACACATATAGATAGTGGAAGTGGGTACGGGCACGTGCCCCCGACTCCTTTTTATTATTTAGGGCGAGCATTTCATTTGCTCGACCCTTGGAAAGGTAACTGCATGCTTGCGCGCATTGCTGCTGTAATTTTATTGCACAGCGCTGCCTATTTTAAAAATTTTCGTTTTTATACTTATCTCTGCCTAAATTGTATTTTCCTCTGTTCTACAGTGTCATTTGTGTGCCCCCACACTTGCACTATAATCGGGCCCCCCACCGCGTTTTGAGCGGACTTTTCACTTTCTTACCTGGGTGTTTGGTGCCTGGTCGCCATCTTGGTGGTGGCGAGCGTGGAGTGTGTTTGAGCGCTCTAGCGCTTCATAGGAGCACAGGTCAGAGACTATTTAATGCTCGCTCTACCCGCGCAGCGGTGACGCGCAGCGGTAGCGCCGGACTCGCGCCGGAGTCAAGCCAGAGTCCTGCCCGTCTGCGCCCGTCAGCGTCCCGGAGGCGGGCGGAGCGGCGGGTGGGACTCTACCATCAGGGATGTGTCCCCCTGGGACCCCCGTTTTGCGCTATTCCCCTAGCGAACTTCGCACTTTCCATCCTCATGTCTCTGGCTGTCGCACTGTTTTTCCCGGTCGATATCATGGGAAGTCCCGTTGCCCGGGTTGTGGCTGGTACCCGACCCGCTCGCTCACCTTACGGTCGAGCAATGACACCTTCAGGATGGGCTTCGGATGCATGCTATTAAACACCAGGTCAGCATGCAAACATGCGCAGGACATCTATGAGCTTCTCGACATAGAGAAGCCACTATGCCTCATGCTTACTGAGACATGGTGGACCGACTCTTCTAACCCTGACGTTGCTATGGCAATCCCGCCTGATTATAACATCTTCAGAAAGGATAGAGCCAAGGGAAGGGGGGGTGGAGTGGCGTTAGTGGTCCGGAAAGGAACCCCCTGTGCGATCCTGCCAGCTATTGACATTCGAGGCTCTGAGACCCTAGCCTTCTCTATCACTCTATCGCCCCACCAATCCTTTAAGGGACTGCTCATATACAGGCCACCTGGTGCACCCGGCACCTTCTTTGAAGATCTGGATTTGGTGCTGGTTGAGTTGGCCCTGAAAGCTGAACATTTCGTCGTGGCTGGCGATCTCAACTTTCGGTTGGATGATCCATCCGATCCGGCTGCTACCAAACTCTCTGAGGCGCTAACCCCTCTGGGACTTATCCCTTACCTTCGGGAGCCTACGCATGAGAAGGGGCACACCCTTGACCAAGTTTTCTCGTCTGTACCTCTTGAGGGTATAGAGGTTACTCCTGTCCTTTGGTCAGACCACTTCCTTGCCAAATTTGTGATCAAGGGCATAGGTAAGTCAGTGCCTACCCCGGCACATCAACAGGGTCGTGTCCATAGGGCATTCCATCAAGTAACCCCAGAGATGCTGGCGCAAGCAGCTGTGGCCTATCCCTGTCTCCTTTCAGGCGATCTAGACAGGGATTTGCAGACCATGCAGGACTGGTTTTTGGACAGGCTAAACGATCTTGCCCCGGAAGTAACATCTCGCCCGACACCGAAACGGGTCTCCGCGCCTTGGTTTACCGCTGCACTGTCGGCTACGCGGCAGCAGTGCAAGGTAGCCGAAAGAGCTTGGCGGGCACAATATGACACTGTTGCCAAGCTGACCTATAAAACGGTGGTAAAGGCTTATCACCGGGACATTCGCCTGGAAAAAAAAGCGTATCTAGCCAGGAGAATTGACGCTGCTTCCAACTCCTGCAAGGAGATATTCTCCATCGTGAGAGAATTCACCTCACCTTGGTCGAACACTTCGGACCAAAAACCATCTGGTACCTGGGCTGCGGATCTTGCTGACTTCTTTACGAGCAAAATCCAACGCATCCAGGAGTCATTCCTGGTACCAACGTCTGTGGGTCAAATTGAACGTGACATCATCACACTGCCACAGGCGGGGCCTAGGGCGACGTTGAGTGTGTTTCCTCCAATCTCTGCTCCGGACTCCCTGGCTCTAATGGGCAATTTAAAATCGGGTTCTCCCCTTGACCCATGCCCGGCTAAATTTCTAGCGAAAGTCGCGGATGTGATCAACCCGTTGGCTAATCCGCTTTTGAATCTTTCGTTGAGGCTAGGTGAGGTCCCGCAAACCTGGAAGCAGGCGATGGTGATTCCCTTGCTTAAAAAATCTGGCCTAGACCCGAAGGCCCCAGTCAATTATAGGCCCATCTCCCTGCTGCCGGCCCTCATGAAGATTCTGGAAAAGCACGTTCAAGGCGTGCTTTCCAATTTCCTTGAATCTAATGAGATCTTGCACGCCACCCAATCGGGCTTTCGTCCCCATCTTAGCACGGAGACTGCGCTCCTGGAGGTTTCGGAAACCATTAAGGGGGTTCTGGACTCTGGGGGCAAAGTCATGCTGGTGATGTTAGACCTGTCGGCGGCTTTCGACACCGTTCCCCATGATGGTCTTCTCGCAAGACTTCGCGAGATAGGCATACGGGGGACGGTGTTCGACTGGTTTTCCTCCTTTCTTGCCGACCGCCGGCAAACGATCTGGGCCCCGCCTGATTCCGCCGTGATGCCGCCTCTGGGAGTCGGGGTCCCTCAGGGCTCTATTTTGAGCCCGACCCTCTTTAACATCATTATGACCCCGTTGGCGGCACTGGTGGAGTCGCATGGTGCCCAGATCGTATCTTATGCGGATGACACCCAGCTCCTCTTCTCTTGTACGAGAGGAGGCGACTTTGATGGGGAGAGTATTCGGGATTGCCTTGGGGCTGTTTTTCATTGGTTCCATCTAAACAGCCTTAAGTGCAATTCCGACAAGTCCGAAGTACTTTTCTTTGGGTGTGACATCGAACCTGACTGGCAGACTTGGTGGCCACGGGATATGTTCCCTCCATCCTGCTCCTCTCAGGTTGCAAAGAATTTAGGGGTGAAGTTGGATAACAGGTTAACCCTGAAATCTCAGATCCTGGGGGTGTCGGGTATGTGCTTTGGCATCCTCAGGATGCTGCGGAGGTTCCTTCCTTTGTTATCCGTGGAACATAGGACGCTGACAGTTCAGGCTCTGATTGGGTCCAGGTTGGATTATTCCAACATTCTCTACCTGGGCCTTCCAGAGTACTTGCTGCAGCGCCTTCAAGTGGTGCAGAACGCCGCGGCCAGGGCAATCTTCGGCCTTAGTAGGCGCTCCAGTGCCTCGGGCTTGCTGGCAACGTTACATTGGCTGCCCATCCGCAAGAGGATCGCCTTTAAGGCTCTTACCTTGGTCTATAAAGCTCTTCACAAGGGGGGAGCTAAGTACCTCCAAAAGAGACTGGTCTTCTATCATCCGACCAGGTCTCTGAGGTCAGAAGCCCTGCACCTTGCTGTTGTCCCTCGGGTAAAGAAAGCGCGCCTTGGCGGGCGCTCTTTTGGATTGCTGGCATCTCAGCTATGGAACTCCTTGCCGCTGGCCCTGCGGGGAGCCACTAGCTTGCTGGCTTTTAGGAAAGGCCTTAAAACGTGGCTTTTTACTCAGTAGCCGCTCTCTCTTGAACTCCTGGCTTACTGTTCTTTTAGTCTTTCATTTGGTGTTATGTTATTATGTTACAGCTTGTTTGCCTTTCTCCAAGAAAAGCGCCGGGACACTCTTTTTGAGTAGCCGTGCGCTATAAAAATGAATAAATAACATAACATAACATAACATTACCAGGGTCACATATCCAGTGACATCTATGTTGGATGTGTGTGGGGTGAGTGTAAACCAGCCCTCAGAGAATGGTTGCTGCTAGCATCAAGTACAACAGTAATCATTGGATCACACACAAACATTCGATAATAAAAGGGTCAATAGTTTGTGACAGTAGATGTGAAATAATACACAAAAGATTCTATTGTAAAAGAACCATAATTTGTGGTATACTGAGACACAGGCAGTAGATCTGAAATAATACACAAAATGATTGTATCATAAAGGGTCCATCAGTTCTAGTGCACTCAGATAGCCACATCAAAAGCATTCAGCATGTGCACAGCCAGTGATGATGCGTGCTGCGGGTGGGCCGTAGTAGGAGCAATGTCTGTTGCCTAAAGGACTGCATCATTTGCAATAACGACTCGATCTGAATTGCAAACACTGCTGTCTGCAGTATAGGCCAGAGAGAGCAGTCAGCAATGGCCCACAGCCATGTGGCGTTGACTTGAGCTGCCCAGTTTGTAATACAGGAAGCAACAAAAAAGTGCGTGCGGAGCCTGCGATGATGCGTATGCGTGGTGTGGACAGAGCGCACTGGAGCAATATCTTTTGCCTACAGGACTGCGTCCTCTACAATAGCGACTTGATCTGAATTGTGAACACTGCTGTCTGTATGTTGACGGCAGTAGTCAGAAAAGAAGAAAAGACATCCTTGAATACTTTTTCTCACCCCCTCTTCACAAAATACGACAACATAATTTACAGAAATCTCTGCAATAAATAAATTAAAACAATTTGAATTGTGATGTCTGCTGTCCACAGTGTAGACTGTTATTCAGTGTTCTTTATAGTAAATCTATAACTCATCTAAAAAAAGTTCTTCAAGCAAGTATACTAAAAGGATATTGTGTATATTTCAATAGACCTTGTAGTTAGTTGCCTACTGGATTCTGTAACTAAAGAATCACCACTCTATCTGAATTGTGAGCACTACTCACTGCAGTGTAGGCCAGAGGCAGTGGTCATTAACGCCTCACAGCTACGTGCCGTTAGATTCAGAAGCACAGAGTTGGTCCTAAATCATAGAATCATGACCAGGTTTCACTGTTCGGACATGCTGTAGCACGGTGTAATCCAGTCACTGCAGTCGGTCAATCCCAACAATCATGTGCAGCAGTTAGCTGTGGAAGTGTGATGCACCTCAACTGAGGGAGTTGTATGAAAACCAAGCAGCAGGTAATATCGGATATCGTCAATTGTGGGATCAATGCACCGTTCCACTGTTGGGACCTAGAGTTGGTTACACCTGGTCAAAGAGAGTACCTTCATCTCCATTCTCAGATGCAGTTCTAACATTGTCCATTGTGAGATCAAGACACCATTCCACTGTTGGGACCTGGAGTTGGTTGCACCTGGTCGAAGGGAGTACCTTCATCTCCACTCTCAGATGCAGTTCTAACATTGTCCATTGTGGGATCGAGACACTGTTCCACTGTTGCTACCTGCTACTGTGTTAGTTGTATACAGAGCACTCCACAGTGCTGGGCCTCAGGCTGGGCGCTGTGTGCCTGTGTCGCGGTAGCCAGAGTTGATCTCAGGAGCCTTCCGAGCTCGCAGACCTCGGCCCAGGACCTTCCGCCGGCATATGGTGGGCCCTCTTTCACATACGGCGATGTCGAAAGGTGAACTGTGAGGCATATGTGCGTCGCAGCGGCCATGGCAGTTTCTGAGTACAAGCAGGCTGAGAGCATCATTCATGCAGCCACCTTCACTCACGGTGTCAGCCTCGTGGCGGTGTAAGCTGCACAGACCTGACAGACACGTTTGCCATTCCAGAAGAGAACCACACCCAGAGAAACGCGCCTTTTATTCATACCACTACGCTAGCCTTGCATACGCTGAGCCAACCCACTACACTAAAGAGTTGGCGGGGAAGGGGCACGTACACGCTATGTTTTCATAATCTTCCCTACTGACTGTACTATCATGGTTGCGTCAACTGTCCACTTCACTCATTAGAGGATCAGTGTATGTTGACATGTACATGTCTGTGCTCTGCATTCTGTCCGACACATCCCCTTAACACTTTGCATTGCATACTTTTATAATCCAGAATCCCTTCGCACATACTTTGCTCCCATCTCGCCCTACGTTCTGCATTGTGTTGCAGAGGTGCCATGCCATGTTTGGTTTGTGCTAGCCACGCTTCCCACAGTACATAGGTTGTTGTGGCTGCTAGATGTACATGTTGTTTGGCATGTTGTATGTAATTATATAAGGTAAAATGTTTATTCATGAGCAGTGGTTTCTCCCATTTACATATTGATGTCTTAAATACGATACAGACGTTTTTCTCACCGGTGAAAAGTGCGACCACAATGGCAGTCATCACTATGCAAGAATGTCCAACTGCACAACGCTTCTAAGCTTACAGCCCCCAACCTTGCATGGTTTCTTAAAAGCACACCAACTCCCACAATCAGACCAACATTCAAACAGCTTTCTAACGGCAGTCATCTGCTTCTTAATAACATGGACTGCTATGGAATGTGAGCTGGCATACAGTATGTCCTTACTGTTTCAAACTGAGTAACTTCCTGTTGCAATGTCTATTCCCACCATCACAAAGTAATTCCCAAAGATTAACTTGGCCTTCAACACCTACTTTGAAAACAGATTTAATTAAACAGGGCAAACTTAAAGCGCTTTGGTTTCAAACAGAAGTTTCCATCACTTCTGAAAAAGAAATGTATAGCCTGCAGATAGCACGAAATTCAAGTAAAATACAGTCCCTTTTATATACAAACCTCCCATTACTCTTTGTGAATTGTTACACAATTTTCAACATATCTGGCACTCAAGCTCTGGCACACTTTTTTAACACTTGTCACAGACTTTCAAACTGTTTTTGGTATAATACCAGACCTAATTCATTCAATCATCTCTGGAAAAACAGGAACAGTGCCCATAATTCTCACTCTCTTTGCGGCCATCCTACTGCTATTTTTGCTTGTAAAAAATGGCTGCACTCCCTGTGGTAAGAAGCATATCCGACAGAATACACTTCTACGCAACGCTACAACAATACCGTAGAAAAACTGAACAACTGTTCAACTGCCTGCCTCTATCTATTATCGGAGCCAGCTACACCATGACATTTATTTACACATATGCAATCTGCGTGCAACCATCTTTTTATTGCAAAACGTGCCCATTCGACTGGCGAATAGATCAATGCCTTGCCAACATTCCAACAATCGCTCCCGATATCCAGTAGCTAATGGAGTATCTTGAAAACCATGAACTTGATTGTTCGGGCAGTGGAGGAACGGCGGATGCAACGCAAAAAGGTATTGTGGCAGAATGGGATTTCTGCGTATCCGCGAAAGATCTCCTGCAAAGTGTGACCTTTGACAACATCGCAGATTGCCTGCCTGTTCAAATTGTCGTTCCAACATTTGAGGAACATTACTGTCCCTTCGAGGATATGAATTGGACCGCTTCGCTTTTCTCACACAATGGCAACAATTGCCTCTTTGAACATTACACACCTCAAGCCGCTGAGAAACTTCCGGACTGCAATCTCCAAGACTGTTATTCTTGGATTGATTTTTTCTAACTTTTTTTACTTTTTCCTATAACATTTTTTAATACACTTCATTTGAACTATTTTCATATAATACCTTTCTAAATATGCTCAGGTATTTAAACTCTGATTTCATTATTGCCCTTTAAGTCTCCAGTCTAACCAGGGATGGGTGATGAATGGCCTATGCAAATACGCTATTTAGTTGCTAAATTAGCCTAAACCCGACATACATTTGGAAACAATGTCTACTCTTTCAGCACACGTCTCTCTGCCTGCCTGTTATCTACGAAGCCCTTTCACACAAATTAGCTCATCCTCAGCCTCTAATCACGAGCTGGCGATCATGAAAAAAAACACGACATTGTTTAGGAACTCATTGGCACAGTGTGGTAATCGTATCCTACTTTATTTTCATGATAGAATTTAGTCATTCATGACTAATAGCTATTGTTTATGTCACATAGAACTGTAACATGTAATGTGGAATTCACTGATGCAGGAGGTTACGATTGAATACAACAGAAGCGGTTGGAGTTTGCCTCAGCTGGATGCCTCAGCTCTTACACCAGTGGGTCCATTAATGGCATTTAAATAAAGACACTTTTTATATAACTTGCCGACTCCATCGCTTTATTACACACAACCACTTTCTTAGATACACCTGATTTCACCATTTGTCTTCTGTGGCATTTCAACATTCTGCATTATATTCTTCACGATTATTTCTTTATTCTTGCTTGCTAAAACACTGCATTCGAGTCATCAGACCATTAGGGGTGAGTAGTTTGCTTCCCACTCCCTCTATAGTATAAACACATACTTACACTACTTACACAGATATGCTTTACAGCAATCAGCTCATGGCTTAGGCACACGGTTTCATCCCTGAGTCTTCAGACCGGTAGGAGCGAGTAGTTTGCTTCCCACTCCTACTATACTCTAAACGCATACTAACACCAGCTGCACAGCTATGCTACAGCGGCCAGTATGCTACAGCTCCCAGAGCACATCAATTTACAGCACTCAGTTCATGGCTTAGGTGCATAGTTTCATGCCTGAGGGTACTGGCACCTCACCTCAGCACCATCTCACTCTGGGCAAAAGAGCACTTTCACACCGGTAGGGGTGAATATTTCGCTTCACACTCCTTGTATAGCACACCCTAACCATCCCAGTGAGCTCACAGCGCTCCTACCCTCCTCTTTACTACTTTTTTCACACTTTTTTCCCCTTAATCACTTCAACGGAATCACAAAATGGCTGCCAACACTTCCTTGTTACAACCGTTTGCAGACAATAACTAGCAAGTCGAACTCATAACGCCTCAGCCAATCAAATAATATCAAAGGGGGTGGTGATGGACAGAGTATCTGAGTTAATCAGAACACTCCTACCCAGTCAACAGATCAGGGCTTGATCCATCACCGTTTTTTAGCTCACTGCACCATCCCAGTTCAGAACCTGGCTATATGCAAATTAGTCTGTCCCTGGCCCAGTGCATCATGGGAACAGGGCAGACCAAACTACCAAGCCAATTCTTCACTGGAAAGGAAATAAGCTTCCGGGGACCGGTTTCTGGCATTGCAGCCGTCTTCGGCCCGGCTTGCTTGAATCCTGATGGTACAGTGAGCAAGGGTCTCAAGTCTGAGCATACGCTTCCACACTTGTGGTGGCCAAAATAATATCAAAGGGGGTGGTGATGGACAGAGTATCTGAGTTAATCAGAACACTCCTACCCAGTCAACAGATCAGGGCTTGATCCATCACCGTTTTTTAGCTCACTGCACCATCCCAGTTCAGAACCTGGCTATATGCAAATTAGTCTGTCCCTGGCCCAGTGCATCATGGGAACAGGGCAGACCAAACTACCAAGCCAATTCTTTACTGGAAAGGAAATAAGCTTCCGGGGACCGGTTTCTGGCATTGCAGCCGTCTTCGGCCCGGCTTGCTTGAATCCTGATGGTGCAGTGAGCAAGAGACTCACGTCTGAGCATACCCTTCCACACTTGTGGGGGCCAAAATAATATCAAAGGGGGTGGTGATGGACAGAGTATCTGAGTTAATCAGAACACTCCTACCCGGTCAACAGATCAGGGCTTGATCCATCACCGTTTTTTAGCTTGTTCACTTGGCCACTGGATTCAAGATAGCCTGGCTGATGAGGATTATGAATCTGAAACCGGTCCCAGGATGCTTATTTCCGGTCCAGGGAAGACATGGCTTGGCAGTTCGGGCTGGACTGTGCCCATAAGGCACAGGGTCAGACTGATTTGCATATAGCCATGTCTGAACTGGGGTGGCTGAGTGAACTAAAGAATGGTGATGGATTAAACCCAGATCAGTTGACTGGGGGTGAGTGTTTGATTTGTTCAAACACTCCGTCCATCATCCCCTTTTGTATCAGCCAATCAAATGGCAGGGATTCCCAAATATCGATATCTGTAAATTTCAATATTGTTCTCTAAAATTACTGAACGAATTTACACCAAATAAACAAAAGCGTGCTTTTTAGACCAAGACCCTTCTCCCTGCCACATTTGGGGTCATTCTGTTCACCCGTTCGACCTGTAGCCTTGTCTAAAGTTTCGTATAGAAATTGCATGGAAAAAATACGTTTTGGGACCCCCCTTTTTTCCCAGCCCCCCTTGACGAATCACCCCCAAAATTTCAGCATAGGAGCTGATATGAACAAAGAATTAGTATAGAAAATGTCATGACGATTCATTACACGACGTCAAAGTTATTGCAAAACAGAAAATGTTCTTCCTATGGAAACTTTGTCCTAACTATAACTACCTACTGGCAACCGCCAGTAGGTAATATATACAGAATTCAGTGCCAAATATTTCTCTCTCTCTCTCTCTCTCTCTCTCTCTCTCTCTCTCTCTCTCTCTCTCTATCTCTGCTCTGTCTCACATGTTCTCTTTCTTCTGCTCTCCCGTCTTGGCTTCTGTTTTGTTTTATTATCTATATTCCACTTTTCAATCTCTACAGGGGTGTGTTTCCCTTTCTTTCTGGATTGAACACATGTATAGCTGACTCCAATATACATCTTACACAGTACTTCTGTCATCTTTTTCCCTCTTTTTATTTCTTTTCCTTGGGTTGCTATATTATTTCACGTATGGGGTCTTCTGAGAACTGATGGGAAGTTGTGGTACTTTGAACCCAGTACTGATACCATGAACTTTGTTATCTACATGAATTTAGGTGACAGGACCATACACGTTGACTAAGATATATACTTAGATGCCATTGCGTGGCACTAGCCGAATGGCATTTTGAATAGGTATTCACTACTGTGGTTTTACTTTGTAGACTTATAGTAACCCGGGGATGTGTGATTTTGAATCAGATGATAAAATCTTTTTTTTCATTCAATTCAATTCAGTTTATTATAATTGTGGAACTCCAATGAGGTCCACCTAAAAGGATACATATAAATTCATACATAAAGTGCAATAAAAACAGGTGACAGCGCAATAATGAAAAATCAGTCAGAATAAAATGTTTTCAACATATAGCAATTTCAAGGAGTAAAGTTTGGAATTAAGCAGCCACAAATGAGGGAACAGGGCATACCCTGAATTGTGCAAATAACAATTAGAAAGCAACCGGATCAACATATAGCGATTTCAAGGAGTAAAGTTTGGAATTAGCAGCCAACAATGAGGGAACAGGGCATATCCTGAATTGTGCAAATAACAACTAGAAAGCAGCCGGATCATGTGCAAATTTGCAATTAAAATTAAAACTTTAATATGCAAAAGCCTTTAAAATGGTAGACAGAACAATGCGAAATACATGTGTAAATAAGAAAGGATATTACGATTATATAGTGGGGCAACGGCTCAGAAATGTCATCCCGTTCGAAAAATATGTACATAAATTCCTTGAAAAAGTTGAGCAGTTTTGCACAAACGTCTTCATTTTTAGGACTAAAAAGAAAGTCGCAAGCTGAAGTTACATACTTTAATCCATTTTGTAAAAACATCAGCCTAAACCAGCAACGACGATTGAAGGCCAGTGCTGGACAAAGAAACAAAACATGATCCAGGTTCTGAATGCTCAGTTCACAAAAATTAATTTTTTTTCCATTTTTCAAATCCTGGGACCAGTGTGCTGTATCATTTAGAGGGAGGCGATTTAAGCGAAATAAGGAGAACCAGCGTCTTGTTCCATGATCTAAGTTCCAAGTTAAATATTTCTGGGGAAGTCTCAGGGAAGTTGCCCTGGCTATTATCTTTAATCTCTCTTTAGTATTACAAAACTCAATATCTCTATTGAAACTGATCTTACCACTTAAGTTTTTTACAAAGGATTTAAATTCTAATATCGGGAGGGAAACCACAGATTCTTCCTGATCACAAAACAATTTTTGTGCCACAGAGTAGTCTCGATATAAGGAGTATTTCACCCCTATACCACCAACGATTTCATGACACATGAAACCTCTTAATGAATAAAATTCACTATTTTTTAACTGGTCTCCCCAACATAAAACTCTGGAAATGCCTTGGATATAGGTGCTTATCAATCCAAATTCCAATCTAATAGCAGCTGATGGTACTAGCGTATTAAAATTACACAATTTCTGTAAAATCTGGCCTTCTATCCTCTCTAAAAAAACTCCAATCCTTTACAGGGATTGATTCAATAGCATAGAGTAAAGTTGATGGAATTTTTGCTTTAAAAACCATCAGTAGATTTAAAAAATGCCTTCTACCCATTGCACTATAAAAAATGCGCAGACCATTAGCGTGGGATATAGCTTTACAGGAGCAGTGTTCAATATGAAGTTTATTCTTCGTATTGTGCACAATTATTTTCCCAAAAATATAAATATGAATCAACAACCTCCAGCTTTTTGAGACCAATATGCCAATTTAATTTACTTGACTTTCTACTTCTGTTACCTTTCATGATTAAAATTTTACTTTTGGAAACAATGATCTTCAGAAAATGAGCCGTCGTATAATTCTGTAATGATGACAACTTTTTATTTAGCCCTATAGGAGTAAGATCCTTCACTACTATATCGCTGGGAAAAACAGTCGGGTAAATCTGCCTAATATAGGGGAAATAAAAGGGGGGCTAATAAACAACCTTGTTTCAAACCATTTTTCAAGGAAATTAAAGAAGTTAATCTTTGGCTTCCTCCCATTAATACCTGACACCAGGTTGGAGAATGCAATGCGATAATTAAGGACAACAGGGGAGCAGACAATCCCATATTATGTAATTTTCTCGATTATAGCAGCCAATCTAGTTGGCAAAGGCTGTTGAAAAATCTATGAAGGCCATGTAAACATTTGACCTATGAGATAACGTATATTTGTCCTCTATTCATTTCAACATGGTGATATTATCCAGGGTGGAATGATTTTTTCTAAAACCTGCTTGTGCTATAGGGAGGACCTTATTTTCCATGACCCATTCGTGAGAGGATCGAGAATAGTGCGTGCAAATATTTTCCCCACTGCATCTAATAGAGCTATTTGCCGGTAATTACCCGGATAAGTTCTAGGGCCCATTTTGTGTATGGGGATTAAAATACTTCCAGACCACAACGGCAATGTCTTTCCATAAGAATAACAAAAGTTAAACAGTGGGACTAAAAACGGGGCCCAAAAGAGTGGTTCCTTTTTAATTACATTGGAATTTTGTCCGGACCCATTGGTCCTGAAGATCTAATTTTTTTCATATATCCAACTATGTCACTCAATGAGTGTACATAGTTGGATATATGAGTTTCCAAGGGGTCAGGAGCATCGGGGATGAAACTGGGAGAATTAGAATGTGCTGGGTAGAGTTCTACCAAGTGGAGTTTCCAATCCTCTTCTTTAACAGGAATGGGGAGAGATGTTACTCCCAAAATGTTTTGGAGTTGTTTTTGGAAGTTGCCTCTTTTAACTGCACCCATACACCATCTTCCTTTATTTGTTGCAGAGAGCGTTTTTTCATCTGCCTTTTTCTCTTTAATAAGTTGATTAAATTACTTCGTTCAATTGTAAAGTTCAGGAACTGAGCCATTACCAATTTATTGATTTCCCTATTTAAAATAAGCATTGGATTAAAATGAAATCTCTGTTTAGTTGGAACAAGCAACGATTTACTTACTACAGCCAAAGAACCTATATTTCAGGAAAAAACTTCCGATAAGTAAATGGTGCTGATCTTTTATCAGAGCTGTTAAATTTGCTTTTACTTTAACTGTCGCATGAGCGTTCCAGTAAATTCTACCATTTTTTACATGAAAACCTACAGTACTGAATTTAAAATTCCAGGGGCATACTTTAGCACAGGTATAATTGAATTTAGAACAGATCAACATATGATCGCTATAATCAGTTCCCAAAACTTCCATACTTATGAGATTACAAAAAAAATCAGAGGAAACAATTAGATAATCTTTGATAGAGTTCCCTGTTGGGGCCTTATGAGTCTAGTTTGCAGGAATATCGTTTTCAAACCTCCCGTTGGAAATTATAAGATCTAAGCTCCTCAGACCTTCAAGTAATATGAAACCCCTTTTATCTGTCCTATTTTTATTCAGAAATAGGGCAGTGGGGATTTTTAGGGCTTCATTTTTTTCAGTGTTGGAAAATACCCGAATGCTATGTGAAGAGACTTTAGCATTGATATCACCTACTAGCATTAAAGACTTACAATCTTCCCTTTCCAGAATACAGGAAATAAAAACAAATAGGTCTTTTGATAGGTGAGTATAGGATGCATCAGGAGGAAGATAAACGTTTACAATTAACTGAGTATTTAGATGATCCTGGGAATCCTTAAGATTTAACTTAATCGCCTCAATCAGGTTAGAATCATGAAAATATTCTTTGTAAGACCAACTAAAATTTGTACTAAGTATAATAGCAATACCTACTTTGGAATGTCCTCTGTTCACCTGGAGCGCAGGCCGGCTCAGCACTATATAATTTTCATTGGACCAATCCTTTGTGATCCAGGTCTCTTGTACACAAAATATATCTGCGCTCTGATCTTTCAAAAATAAGAATGTATTTTTATTGGAGCTTAGGACGGCTGCGTTCCAAGATATTACAGAGATATCCCTGCTAGGAGGAAACCCCACATTTTAAATCTAGGGATTTGTTTTTATTCAGAGCTCCTGCCACCCAACTCTATTTGTTATTTTCCTCATCTATGGGAGGATTATTCTGAGTCTATTCCTCTGCGAGTAGCAAGATCCTCCTGTCTTCTTTACGTAGGGAAACCTGCAATATGCTTTCTCTCTTTGTATCCGTGGCGCTTACTGGAGGTATCTGTTGGACTAGTTGGCCCCTAGGGGACCTCTGGATTGAAGAGGAATTAAATCTCCAACTTAAAACGCACCACAGGGCATGTTTGCACACATATCACCTCAAGTCAAGGGGAGAGGAGTTGGCCTAACAGCTAAGGCGCTCGACCTCGGACCTGGGGATCTGGGTTCGAGTCTCGGTAACGACGCCAAAAACCTCCTGTGATTCTGGGCAAATCACTTAATCTCCCCGTGCCTAAAAAAATGAAAGTGTGTCCTCATGTAACGTAACTGGTGCTATGTAAAGCGCTCTGATACCTGATTCGGTTCGGGTCTAGTTCGCGCTATATAAAACTCTGCAAAAAATAAAAAATAATAAAGTCCCACCAACTACCTTCACCACTGTGCTAACGGCCCAGTAGCGCATTCTAAGTTGGGGGATTAAATCCCCTTGCATACTGGGGATCCCTGGGGGCCAACTAACCCACCAGGAACCTCCTGTATGCGCCAGGGGGCTGCGTTTCAGAGAGATGTAAAAAGGGGCGTGGCCTCGTTACACCTCTCTGCAACACAGCCCCCTGGCACGTTTGCAGAGGGGGAACTAATTCCCCTTGCATACTGGGGGTCCCTGGGGGCCAACTAGCCCACCAGGAACCTCCAGTATGCGCCAGGGGGCTGTGTTGCAGAGAGGTGTAGTGAGGCCACGCCCCTTTTAACACCTCTCTACAATGCAGCCCCCTGGCACATTTGCAGAGGGGGAACTAATTCCCCTTGCATACTGGAGGTCCCTGGGGGCCAACTAGCCCACCAGGAACCTCCAGTATGCGCAAGGGGGCTGCGTTGCAGAGAGGTGTTCTGTGGCTTCAATACACCTCTCTGCAATGCAGCCCCCTGGCGCATACTGGAGGTTCGTGGTAGGCCGGCATTGCTTTTCTGCATGGGGAGCAGCTAACATGCTGCTCCCCATGCAGAAAAGGAATCCGCTTTGATTTTTGAAAGAAAGAACAGGTTTCCTGCTCTCTCTTTCAAAGCCACAGCAAACAGCAGTGTCCTGGGGTAGGCACCTGGGACACTGCAGGAACCGTCCTTGGGGGTGGCGGTTCCTGGGGCCACCACAAGTCTCCAGGAGGGGGACCGCATGGCCCCCCTCCCAACAGTTAAGAGCCCCGTGGGTGGCGGTCACCGGGAACACCCTATTTTCAATATTAGAATATTAGAGCCCCGAGGAGGTGGTGGTCCCCGGGGCATGTGGGGGGGGGGGCTTGAGCCCCCCTCCACACAGGTTTTTATTTTTTTTATTTTTTTTAAAAGACGCCCCCGGGGGTGGTGATCCCCGTGGCTGCGGGGGGGCCATGAGCCCCCCGTATACATAATATTAAAGCCCGGGGGTGGTGGTCCCCTTTATTATTAAAAAAAGAAGCCCCGGCGTGGCAGTCCCCGGGGCTGCGGGGGGCCATGCGCCCCCCGCATATGTAATGTGAAAGCCCTGGGGGGTGGTGGTCCTCGGGGCTGGGGGCCCCTCTGGGCACCCATTTTAATAAACTAAAATGCCCCAGGGATGTGGCCTCCCGGGGGCTAATTAACAAAAAAGCAGCTTCGGGTTTTTTGTTGTTTTTTAGCGGTATATGCGTACCTACGCGTATCCCTCTTTTTTTTTTTAAATAATATTTTTTTTTGCCTTGGGGGTGCTTGTGGGACCCCCTGAGCAGGCCTAGGGTGTCAGGGTGTTTCTACCCTGCCCCCTTTTCGCATTTATCACGTTTCATTTTCTGTTTTCTTGTGCCTCGGAGGCACAAGATGGCTGCCAACAGTTCCTAGTTTGGAGTGTTGACAGCCAATTACCATAAAGCTCGTGCTCGGGAGGGTAAACGTACAGTATGCGTACCATACTTCGTCTATAGATATATCTATGAATTTACTTTTGATTTTCTCAGGAACTACTGTACGGATTTACAGAATTTCACAAAAAGCGTGATCTGCAAACCAAACTCTACCTTTTTGCCAAATTTGGTATAATTCCGTTCAGCAGTTCGGGCTGTAGCCGTGTCTAAAGGTCCCTATAGAAAATTGCATGGGGAAAACATGTTTTGGGACCCCCCTTTTTTCTAAGCCCCCGGTTGACGAATCACCCCAAAACTTTCAGGATAGGAGCGGAGCGCCCCATCTTCTTGGAGAATTTCGCGAAGATTCGTCGACCGGCGCCAAAGTTATTTCAAATAGAGTGTTGCTGATTTCCTATGGAAACTAGGTCCTAACTATAACTACCTACTGGCGACTGCCAGTAGGTAATATATATACACATATACACAGGTAAGGTATCCCAGGATTCGCACCCTGTCTATTTCCCTCCCCAAGAGCACAGACAGGGAAAGGGCAATGTGCTCACACACAGCAGGAACACAACGCAGCTCCTGCTGGGTACAAGCACAAAACTTTTCCCTGCCCAAGAGAAAGAACTACTGAATTTCTTCAATCCCATGGGAGTTAAAGAAAACTGCTCCCACTGGTGGAGCAACACTGGGTTCAACTGCACCATGGATGGGTGTAAGCAGGGAAACAAGCGGGGACCCTAGAACCTTCCCCCTCAGCCCCTGTGGGGTATGCTGTGGGGTGGGAACCGGGAAACCCTACTTTAAAATAATAAATGTCAGCTCTTGTAGGAGCAGGGAACTGGAGGGGCTGCCACAGCCCTGTGCGCCCTCCATAGCCAACAAAAATAAAGGTGTGGGATGCCCCAGGAGGATACCGTGGCACAACGTAGTAAATATGTATTGCCTCTGATCAAATACCCTCAACAGTTGTAGCAGTTAGTCATGTGACTACCATCAGACAGAGAGGATATGCGTGTTTAGATGTGCGTGCGATCTGCAGTTGTGTTCCCGGCCATCACCTGGATTACCAGCAAGATACTGTCACGTGTTAAAAAAACTTTTTTTTAAAAACAATATTTACTCTTCTGTTAACAGACTCTTAACCCGGGGGCCGCCTAGTGATGATAGTCTGTGCTTCAGCACAAACTTTGGGCCTTAAATAGTCAAAGTAATCCAGACATGTCAGCTACAATCAAGGTCCCGTGGGCAAATAATAGTAGCAGGAAGGGTAGTGGAGAAAAAGATATTAAAAAACAATAGAGATCATCAACATCTAACAAAAACTACAATCCAATCCAAGTGGGCTTATAAACCACCCTCTCAAATGAATGTGGGCCATAGCAACCTACGAACGAGGAAAATATATTTCACACATTCAAAGTAAACAAATATTGATGATAATAACAATAATAATAATAATAATAATAATAGTAATAATAATAATAATAATAATAATAATAATAATATTATTAATTGTATGAATCTGAAATTCATAAGTTTGGATGTCCATTAACTCCAAAAAACGTGTTATCCTTATAAAATTGGCTCAATGTCTCCAACACCACCATAGATTTACCACTGCTCAAATAGACCAAAATATACCACTCGCAATGTCAACTACCTGGCAATTTCAGATTCTAGCCCTGTGTGAAAAGTTGTAGCCATGAAAAGTGATGATAAAAGAGTGCAATGACAATAGAAAGAAGCAGAAATACAGAGGAAAAGAGATAACAACAAAGAATAGCCACTTAAAAAGTAGGTTACAATCTGAGGCAGTATACCAGAACAGCAGAATACACTTAAAAACTGTACAAGAGGTTTAGCCTAAGTGAACATTCAAGTTCTCATACGAATTAGGACCATTGGGTATTTTAGTATTCAACAATGTACATTGATTCCAGCCTTCTGCGGGCAGTTTCCATGTCCAGACCCTTCCTTTTGGGTTCAATTCTGTTTAAAGCAAAGAAACTAAGAAGGTCACTGTTGTTTTGTGAGATAATGCAAAGTGTAAAGCAATGGGATACAGTCTATTCTCATGGGTGATGGCCTCATATGCTCCACCACCCTTTTCATTAGTCATTAAATAGCATCCCCCATGTGCCAACAGTTGCATGGACATGTGAGCACATATACAGCAAAGTCAGAAGTGCATGAAAGAGTTTTTTCATTATTTTTCTCCTCCTCTGTAGGAGATGAGATACCTGTTTGCTGTTCCTGCAAGCATCCTGGTATTTGTCAGCCAGGTTCGGGCACTTTGTATATCATTGTTTGACAGCTTATCCATGAGACTGGTATCTCGTCTATAGATGATTGGAGGGTGTTTGGTCGGGACCCCCAGTAGGCTTTCCACTTTATTCGAAATTTGTCAGTGTTTACCTAGAATTTTCTTAACTTCAATGGATTTGTTATTGTATGTAGTAATTAATCTAATAGGTTCAATATCATCAACCTGATTAAGTGTAGTTCTAGGGGTGAGTAGTTAATGTCTAACTTTTGCAAGGGCTTTCTGTAATGTGCTTTGTCAGTGCCCCCGATATCTGAATCTCTCCAGCATCACCTCACTCTCTCTAAAAAAAAACTCTCATACCTGCAATTCCTTATTCCTCTGAGGACCTCCCCATACGGGATGCTTTGAATGAGGGCTCTGCGATGACAGCTGTTGGCATGGAGTACTGTGTTGCCAGCTATACTTTTTCATTGTAAGTAGTAACCCAAGTTACATAAAATAAATGAATGTCTTTATCACTCATCTCACAATGGAATTTTAGATTGAATTAATTTTGATTCAGTTCTGCCACAGTGGCTCGGTGCTTCATCATATCCCCCAACCAAATAATGAAGAGATTGTGAATGAAGCAGAGCCATAACACCACCTGTGTACTGACGGCTTCCTTGAGACTCACCACCTGTTCCTTCCACCATTCTAGGAACAGATTGGCAATGCTTGGGGCAAGCATGTCCCCATGGCATTCTCCTGCTTTTTTTGAAAGAATTTGCTGTCAAATATGAAGAATTTGTGTTTTAGACATATTTCAATCCATTCAGTGATCATTTCTGTATGAAAAATATGAGAAAAGGTCTAGCTTTTACTGCATGCTTCTACACCTGCCTTATGAATGATGCTGGTGTGAAGGCTGCGTACTTGAAGGGTGATGAATAGAAAGTCATGCTCCCAAGGTATGCAGTCCATCCTGTTCAGAAAATCCTTGATATTTTAAATGTGAGAGGGCAGAGAGGGCATGTTAATAACATTCTAGCAAAACACCTCCATTCTGCGAATATCTTAGACCCCTCGCAGAATGGCTTCAGGCCCGGTCACAGCACCGAGACTGCGCTCTTGTATATGGCGGAACACCTTCGCATGTTGGTGGATTCAGGTCACACGGCGGCACTTGTGCTCCTTGACCTAAGTGCCGCTTTCGACACTGTCTCCCATGACATCTTATTACAACGTCTGGTTGAGGCTGGGGTTGATAAGCTGGCTCTTAAATGGTTCAGATCTTTTCTATCTGATCGCTCCTTCCGGGTCATCACTCCCCCCTTTGAATCCACCCCACATGCGATTGCCCAGGGAGTTCCACAGGGTTCGGCTTTGAGCCCCACCCTATTTAATCTCTATGTCCAGCCTCTAGCTGCTGTCGCCATGCGTGGGAACCTCTCCATCGTGTCCTACGCAGACGACACGCAGCTGGCGGTTGCGATTAGTGGAGCTTCCGATCTCGAGGCAGCTAAGTTCCGTGAGGGACTTATATCTGTGGCCCACTGGATGAATGATAATTTCCTACAATTGAACGCTAAGAAAACCGAGGTGCTCATTGTGGGGAAACAAACTCATTTGTGGGGCGATAGCTGGTGGCCACCTGAACTCGGCCCTACCCCTACCCCCGTTACTGAAGTGAAAAACCTTGGGGTCTGGTTTGACTCCCAACTGAGTTTTTGCACTCATACTAAAAAGACTGCTGCATCCTGCTTTGGGATTCTGCGTCAGCTTCGGTCCACTTTTAAATATTTTGACGCTCCCACCCGACAACTGATTGTGCAGGCCATGATCTTGTCTAAACTAGATTATGCTAGCTCCCTTTTTCTTGGAGTCAACCAGGCTGAGCTTTCCCGTCTCCAACGCATCCAAAACGCTGCCGCCAGGGCCCTGGTTGGTTTGCCCAGATTTTGCTCTGCTAGAAAAACCATCTCTAATCTCCATTGGCTTCCGGTGGCACAGAGAATAAAGTTTAAATCCCTGATTTTGACATTCAAAATCCTAAAGCTTTCTTCCCCTCAGATTTTACAGCGACTTATCTCCCCTTATGTTCCTGCTCATTCTCTGAGGTCCTCTGCTCTCCACCTAGCCATAGTTCCTCGTTTCAAGAGAGCCAGGACCGGCGGTCGATCTTTCCGAGTTCTCGCCGCCAAGCTGTGGAATTCCTTACCTGTCCACATTCGGGCCATTGATGAGCTTTTCGCCTTCAGGAAGGCTGTTAAAACCTTTCTCTTCCCCTTGGATCCTTAGTTTTGTTGTTGTGTTGTGTCTTCCACCTCCTGTCCGGTTTTTGTTCTGTACTAGCGCCGGGACGCCCCTTTGCTGGGGCATCTGTGCGCTCTATAAATCCGGATAACATAACATAACATAACAGAAAGCTTACAAAGGGCCATACACAGAAGTCCACATATTTGGAGGTATATTTTCTGGAAGTGAGCCTATGAAGGGCACAATTGGCCTACTTGGAAGATTGGTAGTGCTTTTGTGAATTTCAGGGAGTAAGTACAAGATCGGAATTTAAGGATATTTGCACATTAAAAACCTGTACTCATGCCATTCCAATAAGCTTTGCTCCCTCCAACCCAATAGCCTATCCCTGGACATGTGATTTACACTGGTAATAACACCTCTTTGTACAATCTCATAGCATTCTGAGCCAATCAACTACCTGTACCCTTCATTCAAATACATTGTTTTAGATAGAATGGGATCATTTCCCCCTTTTTCCAAAGGTCTGATAACAAGGTTTTTGTCTGATTGCAGATGGTTTCTTGCTGCTCTTGCATACATACTGAGCTTGTCTCCATGCCATTTGAATCTGGGAGTCGTATTTCTTTTTGCCAATAAAGTCAAAGGGTATAGTTACTTTTAGTTTTAAACCCACTTGGGCAGCTTTGGTCCAGGTCAATATCCAGGATGGTGAAATCAATATATTTGTCCCTCTACCATCCCCTCACTAGGATCCAATTGATTCAATATATGCAATACATCAATATCACCAATGGTAAATATACTGATAATCTTCCATCTGGCCATTGGCACCCTACCAGGGATTGGTATTTTAATGAGTGCTACTTGGGCAATTTTAGATTTCTAGTGAATTTAAAAAGATAGATGTGGCACTGTGAATAATAAAGAGGTTTTGAGGGGCAAAATGAATCTAATGCACTCATTCACTGATCTATAAAGCCACTCATATAACCCATCTCTCACCTATACAGACTGTCAGATACTGACAAAATCCCCCATACACCACTGGCACACCTACTCACTCACCCACACAGTGTACCACACAGTCACTCACTCACTCACCTAGCCTCCGACACAGCCACTCACTCACCCATATAACCACTCACGGACCCTTAGAACCACTCGCACACCTACTCACACATGGATGCCGATAGTCATACAGCCACTCTCATAATTTGTTTTTCAAATAGTATCACTCATTAGTGGTGCACACCTATACTCTGTTAACTTTTGCAGCAACTTATGTATATATCTTTAATACTCAGAAACATTTGGAAAACACTCATATGCACTTGATTATGTCATCAGTAATGTAATTTCAGATGTCATCCGTGATGTCACTGACCACATTGTGAGAATTGCAATGTGCAAGGTCATAAGCAGTGTATTACGGGGGCATATGTTATATAAAGCTCCCTATGGTTTTGTATGAGTGAAATCTGAGCCTAACAATAACGTCCCTATAACCTTTTTTTCAGTGAATTTCTAAGGTTTTTGCAATTCTATTTCCTAACTATAACATCCGTGTAACTTTATTTTAGTGAATTTCTATGGTTTATTAATACTTTTTCTATGTGTAGCCTGTAACCTTTGAGAGTGAGTGTGTGACTGAATGCTATGAATGTCTCAGTGAGTGTGTGAGTGGCTGTGTGGGTCTGTGAGATAGTGTGTGAATGTATGAGTGCATGTCTAAGTGGGTACATGAGTGTCTCTGTGAGTGTGTGTGTGGGTCTTTGAGTGGGTGTGAGAGTGTCTGAGGTGTAGTGTAGTTCCTATTATCCCAATAGGCTCTGCGCATTGGAATAATACCTTCAATAGTAAAGGCCTAGACCAGACGTTAACTAGGTCTACTACTGTCGATATTAGACTTAAAGTTTTGGGTTTGCCAGCTAGCTCAGAGTTCACTAGAAACTTTCTCGAATGTTCAGGAAGGAATTAACTTCCCTGATTAGACAAGAAGGGATTTAGTTTCTGACAACCATAGAACATGACAACTTTGCTCTCCCCTAATCAAGAGTGTATCTCGAGAGTCGTGTGAACAAAAGGCAATTTATTTTACTCAGTCAGTACGTGCATTCTTAGTCTCATCAGAATGTAGAGAAAAGGAAGAGACGGGCGTGTTCAATAAAAAGGTGTTATTTATTGATCAGTCTCTTTTCTCATACAAGAGAAATGGATCGATATTATTGCAATACTTATAGTTAAGTAAAGTGCATACATTAAAAGCAATAGTATGAAATAATACTGTAAAAACATTGATATGGTTTCTAAGCCATAAGATGTTTTAAAATGAATAAAATATATTACATACACATATACATTTGACTAAACGTACTCAACTGGTGTTTCTAAATATGCCTACCCCGTGTACCTGACCTAAGCCTAATACGTGGGCGGGAATAGAAAGTTACAGTTTAAGTTAAGTTTGTTTTTGCCAAGTGAATAACTAAAGAATTCTCTGCGAGGGGTTGTTCAGTTCTGTACCTGGAATCTAGGTTGAATGAGGGATGGTATCTCTCTCTCTGGTCTCGATATTCCAGGCTGCCTGCGAGGGCTACCCGGAAGCGCCGGTGCTGGATTTCTCGGCAGGAGAAATGGGCAGCTGCTCGATTTCAGCGCGTCAGGAAGGCGGGGCTGCGCCAGCGGGGTCTGCTCTGCTCTGGGCTTCGGCAAGTATGGCTGCTCCGTCTCGTCACCACCGCGTGTGTTTGCATAGGGCAATATCGGTAATATTTATACCTTTAAGGTGCCGAGATTGACGTAAGGATGGACATAGATACGTCAATAAGGATGTCATACGACTTGCTCGTTAGCACATTCTTTTGCTGAAGTTCTCGGTGAAATCAAAACAATGGCCGCAGGGTTTTGCCCAGGTTGTCATAGGTTTGATTTGTTATGAGAACTCCGTATGCCTTATCAGGGGCTGGAGGAATATCGCTTGTCTAATTAGATCGCAAGCGTTATGACCTAATCAGATAACACGTTCCTGTGCCGTAGTGTGACTGCGTCAGATAACGGTATCTGCATCATGGGGGTTTTCTGCCTCATGGGCTGACTGCTAGTTAACTTGTTGGTTTGTTTAACCAGAATAGGGTCAGGAATAGGGGGATCGATTCAGAACCTATAGGAATACATCACACCCACTCCACGCTAACTATGGACATATTTACTAATCTATGCATAGTAAAACATACTATAGAGTATAGTGTATACCTTACCACCCCAAAATACATAAATGCATTTTGAAATTTTTCAAATATATGGAAGAATTGCAATCATATGTATTGTATGCACTCAAGCTGTAGAATAATGCCAAAGTAATCACGCATTTGTATACATTATTGCTATTTGGTATATGATAATTTACACATGAAATGGCTCTTAATACAGAAAAAAAGTTCGAGACCATTCCATCACAGAATAAAATATTTATGAACATACCAGCGGGCAGCTAATGTCTATAAGCTATCTAAAATTTAGAAACCTTAGTTCTCTAAGAATAGTTCTTACTTTAAGCAGAAGATAGTGTCCCGAAAAATATGCAAAAATATTTTGGGGCTGCTGAAAATTGCTGTCCGTGAACTGGAGGTGAAATTGTTCATGTGACTTTATTTTTAAAGTTGAAGGCCGAATTCAGGGAACGCCGTGTGCGAGCTTGCTCAAAAGTCTCTATTTCTGCTCTGGTGAGAACATCATATCATTTAGGCTTTCGAAAAAGCTGTCAACAGCTTCCTGGGAAAGTTCCACTAACTCGGAAAAAGGTGTAACCATGCATTCGTGCGCATGATTGTCTCCATTGACATTCTGATTCGCATTGCTGACAGAAGGTCGTACCTGTTCGATGCTGCTTTCATCTTGAACTTCACTACCCCTCAATCGTAGTGGTGAAGCTTCCACGAATGCCGTCATCAGGATTGGTAGCCTTTGAGGGCAGCACAAAGCGTGAACCTTGATCGGGCTCAACAATGTTTCTGCATCCATAGGCGCATCCGATTGTAGCGTCAGACAGGTGTCTAACACGCATTCTTCTCCGCATAGCAGACACCTTAATACAGGTAAAACACACCTTTGCCACATTGGTCGAAATGATAGAAACCAAGTCATGTTCAGGTCTCTAAGCCGGGAGAGTCCCAGGATTTTTGATATCCGGTCCCGGTATCCAATGGCTAGGATTGTTTCTTCCCTTGTCGCAAGAGTTTTGTCTGTGACATGGGTTGCCATAACGAAAAATAAGGACTAAGAATAGGATTCCTGCAATTAGTCCCAAGATCAGGGGAAGTCCGCCAAAAATCGAATGGACGAAATCTGGAAAAATACCCAGTATGGCTTTGAATGGTGTTAATGCCATCGAAAATACTGTCTTAAATACCTTTGAGACCCCATTGGTATCAGAAATATTTAAGATTTCATTCAGGATTTCTGCGAAATGTATGGGGGAATTAGTTGATAACAATGAATGTATCTCTGCAGTCGTCCTTGCGACTTGTAGATCATACGTTTCTTTTGATGACGTGAGCCTTGTAGGCGTCTGAAGAAGCACTGTTTTCATTCTGCTTAAAGTATCTATTCGAATAGAAGTAATTTTCAAATTGGGCCATGCCCTTGCCTCCCTGTCTGGAAAGGAGCTGGGGAACAATGAGCGTCCACAGCACTTGACCTTCGCAGTCGTAGTTACGAGATAAGGAGTCCCGGGCATAAGACTACAACATCTGCGATCTACAATTAGAATGTAACTCCCATTGTAGAGTCTTTGAAAGAATGGTTCTATCTCTGTTGCAGGTGCGCCTTGCTGGTGACATGAAAGGTTGTATGAATTCCCTTCACAGGCTCCATGCAAACTAATTCCGTTACACAGAAGCGTGCCGCTTAGTGACGTCGCACAATTATTGCCACTAAGAAACACTTTCTGTCCTTTATTACTGACACATGCATGTGAATAGGGCAGGTTCCATGTTGTTTTAATGTACCCCTTTCCCAATTTCTCGTACATGCCAGCCTGTATATATTTTTGGCAGTATTGAAACCTGAAGGTTGAGATTGGAATATTTATTATCCCATGTATTATCCATTCACTGACAGGTCGTTCTGACATTGTCACTGGTAATCTTTCGAGTTTTTCAATGCTCAAGATTGTATAATCAGCACCCTTTTGTGCCATACTGACTTGTCTATCAGTAAGGTTAAAGATTTGGAATAGTGACGTTGTGTTGATTAAACGCCAAGGCACATAGCCTGAACGCAGATTTTGTAACGTCCAGCCAAGCTGTACAATAGAACGCAATTGAGACTGACCGTGTTGTAATAACAGTAAGTCTTGCGATAATATGTCGATTGCTGAAGACACAATGCTGTCCAAAGAAAAAATTCTGGAGGACAGAGTCATTAACCCATTGTCCACTACAGAAAGTGATTTTTCCAAATTAATACGGTCAATTTCCCGTATTCTCTCTGCTGTTTCAATTTGAGTAACCTTCCAGGCCTCATTGTATGCTGCATATACAGAGGCTGCTATGAAACGTTTTTGACGCTGTTTGCGCGGTCCCATAATGAAATCACGCAAGTCAGCACCATCAGTAAGTAAAGTTAGGTGTTGCTTAATTTCTGTCAGTGTGGAAGTTTGTAGCCATTGAAGGCATAATTTGCCCACACTGTAGGTGGTTATTATCCCTGGGTGATGTCTTTGAGGATATCTAGGGTCTGGCCTGGTCATTTGAACCCCTGTGTTTTGTTCAGGAATCTGTCTTGACAGTTATTAGTATCTGTGGGCCAGATCAACCACTGTTTCCAATCAGGATGTGTTCTGTTTTTGTTTAATACATAATTTACGTCTATCTCCTCATCTGTAGAGGTATTGCTGTACATTGTTGGTTTTGGAATAGACGGTTTATTTAAGTCTTTGATTTTGGCTAGGCCAAGACAGGTAGTTTGTTGAACAGTGTCGTTTAAAAATATCATTTGTTCTGGAATCATGCAGGCTCTAAACAAAGATTCTATACCCTGTACTTGCCATTCTTTTGTGCCCCAAACACTTTTCAATTCAACATTTTTGTCCCAATAATCAAAACCAAAAGTATTCATTTGTTCAAAGAATGAGTCTGAATATATCAATTTTGTGTTTATTATCATGGTCTTAGTTCCTGTCTTGTTTGACAATTTGAAATAAAATGCTTCAGCATTACTTGTGTTAAAACCTGAAAAGTATGAATATTTGTCATAGAAGGTTCTTGAGCTTCCTTTTGGAGGGGTTGCACAATGTTCCCATTGATTATAATTTAAAACATTTCTAGGTTGTGCAGATCTATGTAAAAAACGGTTACCATAGTGGTTATAACAGTACATACTATCATAATTTGTAGAACCCTGCAAATAATCATGTTTGGTAAATTTAGCAGACATTACTAAGTCAGACATCATATTATTAATGCTTTCGAAGTCCCAATCATCAGCAAATGAGCTTGGTTTTGCAAAGTCACTCAATGAGATCTTAATTTGGTGTGGATATTTCAGGACTTCGACCGGACCATAAATTTCATAGTCAGTGTTGTCCCAGGCTACCCCACCCGGTATCGGATTGGCTGTGAAGTTGACTGAAGAAAGTTCTCTTTTCTCGACGTGTGAAGATGTGTGTGGTTTGAGGATCAAGTTGATTTTCTGACTTGCTGTGTCCATTTTAGCATATTTTCCCTCAATGAAGCGTCCCAAAGTAAGTACCATGATGAGCCAAAGTATGAGGATAAATGCACCAAAACCCACCCAAAATTCGATCCATGGAGAAATCAGATATGTTTCTTTTAGTTGTTTCAAAAGTTCTTTTGCTTTATCTTTAAAGGTTTTTGATGATGGCTGTGTCTTTGATTCACTGAAGCCTTCAGAGGAATCATCGAAGTTTATGAAGTAGCCGGATGCAGTTCTGTCAATTGTTCCAATTGCTTCAGGATTACTGTTTCTTGCATTTTCGCTTGGTACTTCATTATAGATTGGTGTGTCTCTGCTAAATGTTTTTATTTGGGTTTTCAGAGGTCTGAGTTCTATTGCATTGTTGCATAGTCCTTGTTGTTCTTCTGTAGGCGTTTCGAATGTGATGAGCCTCTTCGTTAGGACCTCTGTACTGGTAGCAAACCTTGGTGTTCGGCTACTTATTGGGAGTCCACTTGGCCTACTGTTTGTTATCGGCCACATGATTGTGGTTTTACCAGGTCGATGGATACAACTCGGTTCTCCTTTTTACCAGCAAGTGGCGGTAGTACAACTGATCTTGTCCCGTTGATAGACAAGACAGGAACTGCTTTTCTGTAAGAAGGCCCAAATTCCTTCTTTACTGCGATCTTTTCCCTGACTAGATCCCCGACTTTTGGAATCCAGACAGGTCTTGCTGGGACAGGTGGTGGTTCTTCAGTGGTTGTTGGCTGTTGTTTCAACTTTATGTTGCTCAGGTCTTTTCTTGTTTTGTTTAAGTCCTGCAAAATAGCCAAACGGTCTTTGATATCAAAGCTTTTTTCGTTCACCACTGAAGTCTGACTATCAATGTCAGAGATCAACATCCTAGTTCCAAATAATAATTCGTACGCACTGAATCCCTTCAGAGAATTTCTTGGCAAGTTATTTAGACTACGTTGGACACTTATTAGATGTTTGACCCACCCAGCTCCCGAACCTAATATCCTTTCCGTTATAGATTGCTTTATGCCTTGGTTTTTTCTTTACACCATCCCGTATCCCTCAGGAAGGAAGTGAGAAGATTCCCGCTGTGCTATGCTCATTTGGCCATGTTTCCCATCAGGCTGGAGGGCTAGAGTGAAAACAATGGTCAAACGTAGCATGCTCTTAGCGTATATGCCATTTAGACTCGCAAATCTTTGTATAACAGTCCAGACGTCAGCCGAGTGCTGGTGGTCTACATTATAAGTGGAAACTAGCCTGTATATGTTAATCGCAAGCCTTCCTTTTTACTCTTGATTTTTTCTGGAGTAAAACGACGAGGTATTAAACTGTTTCTCTCCCCACTGCGATCTCTGTTGCAGTTTGGGCAGTTTTTTACAAACATGGTGTGACGCAGGCTCATGCCTGGCCACCAGTACCGTGATTGTAATTCTTCCAGAGAATCTTTTAGTTTGAGGTGTCTGAGACCCTCGCCCATATGTGCGTCTGCGATTAACAAGTTTCTCCTGTCCATGTTTGGAATCACTCTATCCCCCACTCCAGGGATTCGAGCAAAAGGGACGAAGTTTGCATCGATTATGTATGTATAATTGAGTGGATAGTTGATCGGTAGCGCTGAGCAGTCGCCTTTTGATGACGTTTTCACCGCCAGCACTGTTTCACCGTCAATGTATTTTAATGTACGCTTTTTTCGAACTACGGGAGCCGATTTAGTGGCTGCCGCTGTGGCTGTCTCAGCCAATGAATTCCCTGCAACGTGAACGCCATCACGCTGATGACTCAGTGAGTGTGTCACGTGAGTCTTTGGTAGCTCTTTTTGTAAAAGAGCTATTTGTTCCCAGAGCAGTTTCTGCTTTATTGGTGCATCTGTGTCATCTTTGTAACCGTTTTGAATCCATGTCTGCAAATCCTTGTTATATGATTTGACGCAGTAATATGAATCTGACACTATAAGTGTCGGGAATTCGCGATCCGCATTATCTAGCGCCATTTTCAATGCTAGTATTTCAGTTTTTTGTTCTGAATTAGTTTCTATTGAGTGTGTTTTTGTTAATAGAGGTTTTAGTTTACCTCCGCACCACACTTCTTTTGTAATCCCACATGTGGGGTTGTATGCCTGTTGGGGGGTTGAGCATGTCCGTCTGTATAAATTACACAGGCGTAATGTCGTAAAGGCAGAATGTCGATTGGCAGAGGGTATGTTGCTTCATATTCTAGATTTTTTAATTCTTCTAGTTCTGGATCAAAGTAGTAGTATACTTTGTCCGTTGTAATTGAGTTCACCCATTGTATCCATTCCGGATTCAGTGTTGTTGTTGGTAAATTACACAGTGTTGTTAGTGCCTCAAAGGCTGATTCTGCTGTTCTGACTGTGACATGTCTACCGTCAGCTTGATCTTTTTCTCTAGCTGTTGCGGTTTGAACAGCATGAACAATTTTTTCTTTAATGCTGAACTTCTTTTCAGCTTCTGTGTACAAGTGTGATTTGAATGCAATTGGTACCTTTTCTCCCTCATTAGAGGTCAGGTATGTGAATCCGCATCTCCCTGGGATGACTCGAATCACAAGATTGCGTGTGTTATCACGTGTTTCTAATTTTGTTTTAATTAGCATGTCTGTTTGTAAGGATCTCAAAATTTCAATTGGATCTTTTAAAATCTGGTTTTATCAGATCATATAGGGGTTTGACCCTTTCTGCGTAATTTGCAATGTATGTTCTTCCGAAATTTAGGAAGCCTAGAATCGACTGTAGGTTTTTTAGTGTTCTAGGTGCTTGGATTACGGCACATTTCTCTAGGAAATTGTCGGCCAGGCTTTTGCCTTCACTTGATAATTCATATCCTAAGAACAGGACTGTCAGATGGGCAATTCTGGATTTTTTAAAGTTGAATTTGTAACCCTCTGCTGCGAACCCAAGTATTATGGTGTTCACTCTCTTCAAGTGAGTCTCCAAGTCATCATCTGTTAAGTAAATGTCGTCGACATAAGATAATGCTTCATCATCATATATTTGTAGTAATTCTGTTACTCTCGCTGAGAATACTCCCGGGCTGTTCTTGTACCCCTGGGCTAACTGACAGAATTGCTTTTGAGTGCCATTTATTGAGAATGCAGACAAATATCTGCTCTCTGGTGCTATGTTTTGACAAAAGAATCCATTAGAGATGTCTAAGGTTGTTTTGTATTTTTTGCGCACTATGTTATTCATTAGTGCAGCACTATGCGAATTTTGCACTGAAAAAGTTTTGCAACATGTGTTAAGGTGTCGGTAATCCAAAACTAGACGATATGAATTGTCTGGTTTGGAGACCGGAAACAAAAGGTTGTTCATTTGTGAGGTGCAAGTTTCAATCACCCCCTGGTATTCTAGCTGATCTAGTATTTCTTTTACCTGTTTTTTAGCTTCTTGCTTAATTGGATACTGCCTTTGTGCAGTAGGTTGTGATTTTAACTGGATTTTGTGAGGAGGAGAGTCCTCATCCCATCCCACGTGATTTTTATATAAAGCAGGAGCTAGAGCCACTGCCCACTTTCTAGCAAGTGTGTATTTTTTATGAATTGGGATATGATTTGAGAAGGCAGGCATAATTACTTCTTCGCCATGAGGGCAATCCCTGACAAACTCTGGTGGCCAGTCTTTTTCAGCTAGAAGGATATCATAGCCCTTGGAGAGATTATCCCAAAATAGTCCCCTTATTTTTCTAGTCTTATCCCCCTCTATACGCAATGTTATTTCGTATATTTTGTGAGGTTTGCTAACTCTGGTGTCTGCAGTTTCCACTTGAAGATATTCATTCGTGTCCACTGTCTCCAGATGATTCATAAGGACTTTGCGAGCTATGCTCACTTCTGCTGCGCTGTCTAGCATTGTCTGAGCCCATTCCCCGTTTTTCAGTTGTGTCCTCAGAATTCTCGGCATTGTTAACTATTTTAATGCTGGCTACCTTCTTCTTTGGAAATTGTAATTTCTTTTTTAGCTGAGCAGGTTCCTTGTCTTTGGACTTGGCGTGCTCTTCTCTTTGTTCTGATCGTTCTCTTCTTTCCGATTTCTGCGAGGAAGTCTGAAAAGATTGAGAGGGACGTGTATCAATGTCTTGATATCTATCAGGCTTTTTTATATTATCCCTGTTTCTAAGGTTATATCTTTTCCCAGAGGGGTCACTCTGGGGTGACCTGTGTCTTTGGTTCGGAGATTTCTCTCTTCGCCTAGGAGACCTTCCTCTGGACTGAAATTTTTTTTCTTTGGGATTGGATTGTTTGTTTCCATCCCAGCTCTTTTTCTGTGATGTTGAATTATTATTAAAAAATATTTTTTCAGGACTTTCAATCAGTTGTGGTTTTACTGGTATTCCACCTAAACTATCTCTACCTAGTTCCTCATAGGATTTTTCTATGATTCTGGCAATTTCAGCTGGTTGGTCTGCTATATCTGTCTCCTTTAACCTCTGGCGGATCGCCACGTTTGCTGCTTCTCCCTTTATGTTGGCTAACAATATAGCTGAGACCTGCTTGAAGTCTTTTAGTAATTTCATACCAAGAGTTAAAGCGGGTTCTGGACCATATTCGTCTTGAATTTGTTTTAGCACATCTGGTATTACCGAAATGGATGGAACACCGTGCGTTTTTGTGTAAATGGAAGCAAAGACTGTACCCCAAGTGTCACAGTCCTCAATGTGTGGTGCGATTCCCATTGGAAGACAGATAGTCAGAATCCTATGTTTTTCTAACGGGGTGGTGTCTGGAAACACCGCCTCTATTTGGGTGATTTTCTGCGCTAGCCAGAATGGTATTTGTTCCCGTTTAGCCGGTACTTTACCTAGGCAGGACTGGATGTTCTGTGGTGTAATTTTATTTGTGTTCCCCTGGTGAGGGGTCAGCTGTGGAATTTTAATCGCTGGCTGAATTGTTGAAGTCCGCATCACATACTGGACTAATTGTCTATGTATTTTTATTAATTGTTTTAGCTGTGTTAACAGGTTAGCTGCACACATCTCGTCGATGTCTGGATGTGGTGTGTATCCGGCTAGGACCGGCCACGTTGCTCCTGGTCTACCTAAAGGACCGAGCCTGGTGATGTGATTATTATGTTTTAGTGCGCCATCAAATAAGAGCAAATGCTCTTGAAATTTGAGTGGTACTTCCACCTCCTCGAAAGGAGTGTACGTTTCAGGAGGTTCCTCTATTTTGTAATAGTGGAAGTACTTTGTTACAGGATTTGCTGCTGGAAAGTTTATCCATGAATAGTATACCTCTGTCTGCCGATATTCGTGTGCCTCATTTACGAATATGACTGTACCACCTCTAGGTGTCAGTCCATTTTCTATAAGTTTTATGGTTATAGATTTCCTTTTGATGACCGGGATGAGTATTATATCCGGGTCTGCTTCCTGCATTGTAGCATCAGCTGCTGCGAGTTCAGTTGCTAATCTAACTGCCTCTCTTTCTTCATCACTGTCTCCCATTTTACTGACAGGATGGTTATTTTTTTGTTTGCAGATCAGGTTTCTTATGGAAACAAAGATTAGATGCACAATATTTTGGAACAGTGTATCCTTCAACGTTGACTATACCAAGAACCATACATAGGAGTTCCCTCCTGCGAGGTCTGGCGGATATAACCTTTTACCCACTCCAGACGTCTTTGGAGTATTATGGGAGAAAGGGGTCTGAGTGAGAAAGCACGACTGAGTTACTTTAAATGTCTTACGTTAGTTTTATCGCCCTTTCCAAACGCGTTGGGCGCCATGTAGTGTAGTTCCTATTATCCCAATAGGCTCTGCGCATTGGAATATTACCTTCAATAGTAAAGGCCTAGACCAGACGTTAACTAGGTCTACTACTGTCGATATTAGACTTAAAGTTTTGGGTTTGCCAGCTAGCTCAGAGTTCACTAGAAACTTTCTCGAATGTTCAGGAAGGAATTAACTTCCCTGATTAGACAAGAAGGGATTTAGTTTCTGACAACCATAGAACATGACAACTTTGCTCTCCCCTAATCAAGAGTGTATCTCGAGAGTCGTGTGAACAAAAGGCAATTTATTTTACTCAGTCAGTACGTGCATTCTTAGTCTCATCAGAATGTAGAGAAAAGGAAGAGACGGGCGTGTTCAATAAAAAGGTGTTATTTATTGATCAGTCTCTTTTCTCATACAAGAGAAATGGATCGATATTATTGCAATACTTATAGTTAAGTAAAGTGCATACATTAAAAGCAATAGTATGAAATAATACTGTAAAAACATTGATATGGTTTCTAAGCCATAAGATGTTTTAAAATGAATAAAATATATTACATACACATATACATTTGACTAAACGTACTCAACTGGTGTTTCTAAATATGCCTACCCCGTGTAACTGACCTAAGCCTAATACATGGGCGGGAATAGAAAGTTACAGTTTAAGTTACGTTTGTTTTCGCCAAGTGAATAACTAAAGAATTCTCTGCGAGGGGTTGTTCAGTTCTGTACCTGGAATCTAGGTTGAATGAGGGATGGTATCTCTCTCTCTGGTCTCGATATTCCAGGCTGCCTGCGAGGGCTACCCGGAAGCGCCGGTGCTGGATTTCTCGGCAGGAGAAATGGGCAGCTGCTCGATTTCAGCGCGTCAGGAAGGCGGGGCTGCGCCAGCGGGGTCTGCTCTGCTCTGGGCTTCGGCAAGTATGGCTGCTCCGTCTCGTCACCACCGCGTGTGTTTGCATAGGGCAATATCGGTAATATTTATACCTTTAAGGTGCCGAGATTGACGTAAGGATGGACATAGATACGTCAATAAGGATGTCATACGACTTGCTCGTTAGCACATTCTTTTGCTGAAGTTCTCGGTGAAATCAAAACAATGGCCGCAGGGTTTTGCCCAGGTTGTCATAGGTTTGATTTGTTATGAGAACTCCGTATGCCTTATCAGGGGCTGGAGGAATATCGCTTGTCTAATTAGATCGCAAGCGTTATGACCTAATCAGATAACACGTTCCTGTGCCGTAGTGTGACTGCGTCAGATAACGGTATCTGCATCATGGGGGTTTTCTGCCTCATGGGCTGACTGCTAGTTAACTTGTTGGTTTGTTTAACCAGAATAGGGTCAGGAATAGGGGGATCGATTCAGAACCTATAGGAATACATCACAGAGGAAGTCTGTTAGTTTGTGTGTAAGTCTCTGAGTGGGTTTGTGACTGTGTGAATGAGTCTCTGGGTTGGTCTGTGAGTCAGAGCATGAGTCTCTAAATAGGTTAGTAAGTGGGTGAGAAAGTATGAGGGATTTTATAAGTGGGTGCATCAGTGTCGGAATGTGTCTGTGAGTGGCTGTGAGAGTGTGTGAGTTGTTCTGTGAGAGGGTGCATGACTACCTGCGTGGGTTCTGCTCATTCTTTGCTAATTTATTGCCTTTTTTCTTATCACTTCTGACCTTTATTTTGCCTCTTTCATCTAATGTCTGACCTCCTTCTGCACTGCTGACTTTTATTCTGCCTCTTTCTTCACGTTTCTCGCCTTTATTTTGCCCGTTCTGCTTGTTGCTGACCTTTATTCTGCCTCTTTCTGCTAATTTCTGACATTTATTCTACCTCTTTCTTCTAGTTTCTCAGCTTTATCTTGACTCTTTCTGCTCATTGCTGACCTTTATTGTGAATCTTTCTCCACATTTATAACCTATATTCTGCTTCCTACTTCTCATTACTCACCTTTATATTGCCTCTTTCTGCTTGTTGCTAACCTTTAATCTGCCTCTTTCTAATTGTTTCTCACCTTTATTTTGCCTTTTTCTGTTATTTTCCCCGGACTGTAAGCAGAGCCTCAAGGTCCCCATGGTCCCCTCAGGAGACAGTGAGACGGCATTGCTGTCACAGACAGGGAACTGCTAAACATGCAGCTCCCTGTCTGTGAGAGCACTTGACAGCTGGCAGGGAAACAGACGAAACCTCAGTTTCCAGCAAGCAAGATCATTTTGTCAGCTCCCACTTTCTGGAAGCGTAGAATTGTCCAAGCATCCTGCAAGTCACAGCACACAGTTATGTCCCGGGGGTGGGCACTCCAAAACATAGGGGAAGATTAATAAATAAGAGGCCAAATGTGCTTATTTATTATTCACTGCTCATGGCAAGGAGCTCCCCATAATGCTCTTCATGGGCAAATTTACATATTTTGCTGTATAGCCTGGGCACAACCTTCATGTTTTCAAGTATTTTGAAGGATGGAAAAGCTTAAGATATTATTTAGCAGTCCCAGAGCTTTTACTCTTCGGCTCAGAAATGCAGACCCTTGTGTTTGGTTGTAAGGCTACATTCTGTGGCCTGTGTAGTGTAAATAAAGAATCTGACAAATGTTTAATGTTGTTTTGAATCGAGTACATTATTAACAGTTGCAATGATTGTTATTTTTGATGAATATTTTTTAATTTGATTTTATTATGGTTATTCTCTGCTGCTGAATGTCAAAGCTTTTTTGTTAAGGTGGTGATCTTTCGATAAAACAACTAGGCCCTTATATATTGATGATCTGACCGCTTGACAAAGCCAATAGGCTTGCCTTTAAATATTGGAGTCCTGACGCCTTTACGGAACTGACAGGCTTGCCTTTAGATATTGAAGTGATGATCCCTTGACAAAAGCCAATAGGCCTGCCCTTTATATATTGACATGACTTCACGTTAAAAAACAAACAAACTAGAAATTCACTGAAAGAACACAAAGGTTAACGTGACAGCATAGTTAGGTAAACACGTTAGTTACAATGTAATATTTTAAACTAAAATAAACACTGAAAATCAATAGTAATATAACTGAGCTAACTGTAACTTGCGCCCCTTCCATGCACAGCTTATTACCTCTCATATTATCTTACTCATGAAATGTTCACTGATGACATCACTGATGACATCATGCCCTATATTAGTATGGAAGTTACTTGATAAAATGGTACAATATATGAAATATGTAAATAAGTACTATATGTCTTAGGGTCATGCAAAGCAGAATTTACACTAACATATGTACTTATATAAAATTACTAAACTGTCATACACTTCTTCTAGACAGAGTAACTCATTAGTGGCTAAGTCCCTAGTATGCTCATCCTTCGTCACATGCATAGCTGTTCAGGTAGAGGTCCACTACCTCCAGACGTTCAACCCCAATTAGGTGAGAAAACTACTGCTAGATGCAGCCTTCACCCTGGGCACAACTAATCATGAAGAACCCTCCTTTAACACAAACAAGCCCCATTATAGTCAAACGTTTAGGATGTATAGCCTTTAACCCTGTGCATATCTTTTCAAGTAGAGCCCCCCCACACACACACGCAAGCCCAGTTAGGGACACAAGCCCATACTATGCACATCCGTTGTCATGTGCACAGCTTTTCATGGACAATTTACTCCATCCAGACATCCAAGCCCCATTAGGTGGACAATCGTCTGCTATGGACAGCCTCCACCATGTGCACAACTATTCATGGAAAGGGTACTCCCACCCAAGCCCAATAACATTTACCAGGCCTTACTACACACAGCTAACATTCTGTGCACAATGCATGACAGAGACCCCACTCCCTATATACCCTCAAACCCAGTTAGATAGTGAAATATCTCTACAGACAGACTTGGGCTAGTGGAATAGTCTCCATAGAGAGCAGATACCGTCCACAAATGCAAGTCCCATCAGGTGGCCAACCATACTGCAATTGCTTACACTCATTAGCAGTTCTGAAGCTATCGATAATTTGCTAAATATGTACCTAAGTTAAAACCTTTCTGTGTCAGAAGAGTTTAGTAAAGTGTCACACTCACTGGATGATGTGATCAGGAATGTCATCACTGTTTTTATTGAACATGTCATGAGGGATATAATCTATGAGGCCATAAGAAGTGCTTGGCAGGGGCAATGTTATAGTTAGCTCAATTTACAAAACGTGGTAAATTTCTCAGTAACCTAACTATTATGTCACTTTAAATTTTAAGTGACAAAGTTCTTCACCATGTTTACAACAAAGTCCATGCACGCCTAGTTGAACAATGCCAGGTCTTTTACCATTCCAGGCACAGTATTAAAAGCTTTGGCTTCGTAAAATACCATCAAGCAAACCTGAAAAAATATTAAAACAAACCCTGTTACACGGTTTGCTCTTATTAGAACTTATCAGAGAGGTATAGTTTTGTCAGTACACAAGAGAGCAACAGGTATAAGCCACAACAATGCACTTTCAGTTAGAGTGCTGCATAGATTATGCCAAAAAGTGCAGGGAACTCTGGGTAGTTCCCAGGTTTTAGCAGGAGAGAACCTCTTTCATAAGGAGCACTCTGCAATGACAATGACACTCACAATCATCTGCTTATTTTAATGTCTGTTTATCTAGCAAAAATGTTAGGAATATGATTAGCACAGTGCCATCCATGCCGAGATGAGAAATGACAAAAGCCTTTTACCATTCCAGGCACCGTAACACAGTTTTGGATTGGTAACATACAATTCAAGCCACCCTAGAATTAATAAAGGCAACCCCTGAAACACATGTTTTGCTCTGTTTAGAGCTCATCAAAAAGGTATAGCCTATTCCATACACAAAGGAGGAGCCATTATAAGAGAAAAAATACCCTTTCAGACTTAGAGTGCCACATAAACTATGCAAAAAAGAGCATGGAACTCTATACTGTTCTCAAGTTTTAGCAGGAGAGCAGCTCTTTTATAATGAGCCCTCTAGAAGACCAATGACACTGGAAATCTTCTCATCTTAATAGTCTGTTTTTCTAGAAGAGTTTTTAATCATAGAAGTAGCGTAGTGCCATCCACATCGAGCTAGAAAGTAACAAAGCATGTTGCCATTTTACAGAAAAGTTTTTAACCACAGTATTAGTAGGGCCATCCACACGAACATGAAAAAATGATAAAAACCTTTTATCATTTCAGGCACAGTATTACACCTTTGGAGTGGTAAAATAGAAGCCAATCCACCCTAAAATGAATAAAAGCAATCCCTGATACATGATACGTGTTTCACTCTTATTAAAGCTCATCAGAGAGGTATAGCTTAGTCTAGACACAAGGGAACAACAAGTATAGGCCAAAACAGGGCTCTTCTTGGTTCATTCAAGCAACGCTTGAATGGTGTGTGGGTAAACTGATGCCTAAAAAACTAAAAGAAAAACAGAATTTGACATGTTAGAGTTTACTGAGCCACCTGTAACCCATGTCATCAGCATGCATAGCTTATCACCTCACATATTATGTCAATCATAACACGTTAAATGTCATTCATTGATGCTATCACTGATGACATACCAAATGACACAATTATTTTTTAAACATTGTTTTTTGTGTTATTTCAAATAAACTATAGCATTATTTTAACCTTTGTTACTTTTACATTTAATTTCATTGATTGTCTGAGTTTTTGTTTTATCCTAAGCTACGATTTTATTACTATACCTAATTATGTGGTCACTTCAGCTTTTATTTTTCAATACATTTCTGAGAATTTTCATCATATTCATCCAACTCCCCTGCAGAGCATGGCTTTTGGCCAAGCACAGCAGGGGTTATGAAGCAGCGTTAAGCCTCTGGCCTGACCCTGCGTACAACTACACACAGGCGGCCAATTCCAAAGAACACAGCCTTTGGCTATGGATCACAATGTTTTCGCTGTGGAACCTGGATTCCACCAGGCCCTGCAGCCAACTCCACTATGGAGGATGTGGGGCGCCACAGGACCTGCCGCTACCTTTCGTACAGGAAGCCTACCTCTGCTACACTTAGCCAAAGACAGCAGAGATTGGCCTCAGAACTTGGTCTTTCCCCAGGCCCTGCTGTGCATGCATGGCCAATACCCTGCTATGTAACGGATTTTAGCCATATATATATATAGGGGGTTGACCACAGTGCCTGGCCTTCAGCCAGGCCCTGTGACCATCAACTGTAGGCGGTCAACACCCAGCTGCTTATGGCCATAGGACATGCTCAGTAGAAAGACTGCTGTAGGATCTGGCCTCTGCTCACACCCTCGGGCCATCCTCCATGGGTGAGCAACCCCCTGCTGTGCATGACTAGCAGCTGTGCACAGCGGGGGGTTGTCATGAGGGCCTAGTCTTTGGCCTGGCCTGCATCCACCAGTGAGCTGCAGGATGTCGACCACTTCCAGATATAAATATATACATATAAATTACTCAGTAGCAGTTGCTACTATGTTGTTATAGTTAGGTTTAGAGTTTCTATAATATATAGGGGCTTATTTACAAGAAAGTGCAGCAGTGTGGCACTGCAAGCCCTTTGGCTACGCCACGCTGCAGCACTTTCGATACACAAGGATACGTTGGGGCTTATTTACAAGCCCCTTGTGCCCCTGCTGCGTCAATTTGTGCGACGCCAGTTGGTGCAACCTCCTGCCCTATATTTACGAGGACATATAAAGCCACCCTGCGTGGCTCTTCCTGTCCTTGTACATTTGTCCCCTTCTCCCGCAACACTCTGCATGAAAGGGGAGTGACATTGGATGTTGCTGATTGTGTTCCCAATCAACATCCATGTATTCTGCCGCTTTTTCAGATTTATGAGAATTCGTAAACCTGGAAATGTGTCAGAATGCTACACCACCACAGGGGTGGCATAGCGAGGCACAGGGAGGGGAATTTACATTTCTCCCCGTTTTTCCCTCTTCCTAGGGGTGCTGTATTCTGCAGCACACATAGAAAGAGAAAATCATCTATTTATATTTTTTTCCTGTTGTTTTTGTGCAGGAAGGCACCCCTTCCTGCACAGAGACATCCTCCCTGCAATGTGGGCACCCTTGCACCATGGCATAAGGGTGGCTAGGTGATGCATTGCAGCTGATTGCGCGTTAGTGCACGAGTGGCGTAGCATTCTGACGCTTTTCCATGTTTAAGAAATCTCATATATCTGGAAAAGTGGACGAATACATGGGTGTTTAGTGTGAACACCCGCAGGAACACCCATGTCACACCTCTTTCACACAGACTGTTGCTTGAGAAGGGGCCATATTTACAAGGACAGGAAAATCCATGAAGGGTAGCTTTAGGTGTGCTTGTAAATATGGGGCTAGAGGTTGCGCCAACGATGCGTCACAAAAAGTAATGCACCGGTGTTGCAAGGGGCTTCTAAATAAGCCCCTTCATAATTACCACAATATGATGCACCCCTGCACTGGCGCACAATCAGTTTCCATGCTCTATGCACAATGGTGTAAGGGTGCCTGATTTGCGGGGAGATTTTTCTGTATAGGAAGGGGTGCCTTCCAACAGAAAAACAATAACAACAAAAAAAGAGGTGATCTCCTCTTCCTATGTGTACTGTGGAATGCAGCAACCCTAGAAAGAGAAAAATATGTATCCTTGTAAATATGGGGCAGGATGTTGCGTCAGCGTTGCGTCACAAAAAGTGGTGCACCGGTGACGTAATGGGCTTGTAAATAAGCCAAATAGTATTTTTTCCCCTTAATAACGTTGATGCTGTTTTACAAATCTACAAAAAACTTTCCAAAGATACATAAGGTATACTAGTAACAGTGGTTAAAGTTATCAAATCATAACATTCATCTTAGTTCAAAAACCAGAAAATCAAGTGATTATTGATTCCCAATTAACAAACAGATAACCTGGAAACAGATGAGCATTTCTCAATCAATATTGAGCCCATTACAGACCCGGTTATCCAGTCTATAATGTAATGGGATTTCTTTTTCTTTGCTTCAGCTCCTTATGCACTTCTAGGGGTGGGTGGTAACTTTATCAATACCAAATGGTTGTTCCCATGCACCATTAACAAAATACAAAATCAAGTAAGTACAAAAGATCGAGATGAGTTGATTTATCAAATTGGACTTGTATATACTTATTCAATAAAGTATGATGAGACAATGAGGAGCAGGAAAAGGATTCAGAGTACTATTTGAAAGAAATTTTTTTTTTTATAGGAGAGGCTAACAAAAAGTGGTACTTATGCGAATAATGGTGTAACCTCTGACAAGGAGAGTGAGGAACCATTCAGTAGCCAAGGAGTGATGTGTTTCAGAAAAGCTAAAAAGGAAGAAAGCCACAGAATAAAAAATGCCATAGAGAGTCAAGAATCAAGAAAGAAGATTCTTTGACTGAGTAGGGAGCACGAAAGGACAAGCAGATAAAAGCCTGCGGGGGCTGAAGATGAAGCATGCCATCTAGCAGGCAGGTGAGGGACTTTGAACCTCAACCAAAGAGTACCTAGGACTCCCTTATTTTCCATTATCTCTCTGGTAGACAGCACAACTGTGTATGTTGTTAAATATTTATGAGACTTAATGGCACAATGATTGGACTGTGTTTGCACCATGCAAATTCAGAATAAAGACTACTGTGCTGTATTACTTGACTGTACCTATTTTTTTTATCAAACTGAGGCTTAAAATGTAAAAGTAACAATATATCAATGACAATGGAGCATATTTTGACCAATAGTAACAATAGAGAGGAGTACATTTGCAAACCCTAAAGGTGTATTAACACATTAGTGTACTTACAATCTCAACCAACAAAACATATGCAAATATAATTCAGACAAGTCAAAAGGCAAGTATGAATGTATGTTCTTTAACGATAGAATAGGTTCAAGATTAGGTTTCTGCTCCCTTCAATGTAAACTCCCTATTCCAGAGTTATAGTTCCAGAGTTATAGTTCCAAAGTCAGGGAAATCCATAAGCAGCAGGTGTTGGCAGATATAATATCTCAAAAGAAACCAAAAAAGAGGTTCCTATCATGATCAGAAGAAATGTGCTCCCATGAGAAGATATCCCATGAGAAGATATCTCTAGGAGCTAAGTTAAATGTAGCATGGGATCTCAAGAGCAGGGAAAGGGATGTTCATCTATGTTTGCTTCATAAAGTGGACTGAAGCAAGTCCAACTAACCAAAATCAATTGCACTAATTAAATTGGGTGGATAGATGAGAAGATTGGTCCCCATCTCCTCTCAATTCAGCCACAAATGTTCCCCCAAGTTTATGGAATAGAACAGGGATCAACAAGCAGGTCAAACTACCGAGGGTTCAATTCAAACTTTGGGCAGCAAAGCAGTCCTTCCAGGTGCAGTGAAACAGCCTTCTGAAGAATACAGCAGGTCGTTGCAGTGGCCATTGCTGTGGACTGTCCACTGAAAGTCCTTTTGCAGGTCTATAAAGTGAACTGAAGAGTAGGGGGTCTAAAGGTCCTATATTCTTTAATCTGGTGCCTTCTTTGAAGGAGAAGATGTTTTTATAGAATGCCCGGTGAAAAGTATGAAGTATCCTGCTTTCCCTACTCTGGAGCCTGTCTGTCACATGAGCAATGCTGGGGTAACTAGTTGTCTGTAAGAAGGCAGAGCATAGCCTATTCAGTTGCAAGCAGGGCTGTGCCCAGCTCCACCCCTCATCCTGTCAGTTGATGGCCAGTCCGGTAATACCTTAACCCTCTGTTGTGTAGCTGTCTGGGAGGAATAAAAATAGTTCAACTACCACCTACACCTGGTCAGGTGACCCAGGAACAGGCTGCAAGCACCAAATAGGGAGGGCAGGAGAATGGCTGGAGCATGCCAACTTTCTTAAGGTAACACAACAAGAGAGCTAAGCGTACTCATGCCACCTTTCTGCATCATTATTTATTGTTCCACAGAATAGCTTGTGAACTCTAACAACCTCCACATTCATGACGTATAAAACGCCTGGAGATCAAACTTGAGCACCAATCAGGTTTAGCACAGTAAGTTTCAATAGAAAGTGAAATATGGATTTTTGGAAAGAGGAGTTTGGATAGAAAAGAGCAACATTGTCTTGTATTTGTTTCCTTTAGACTACACCAAGTCAAAGCCCTGAAGAGAGCCCCAGGACTACAACCGGGTCATGAAATGCGTCTGCACTTTTCTCCATTGAGGACTTTGTAAATTAAGAATAGAAGCAACCCTGAGGAATTTTCCTTCAACATTCTTCCCCACTTGGCCTTGCTTAAAAAAGTTATTTCCCCAATGGGCAGCATTCTAATAAAAAGAATGATATAAAGTACATGATCTAGGTTTGATTTTCAAAAAAAGTGAATGGTGTACAACTAAGATTCTCATTATAGTTTTCATGTGTTTAATTCATGTGTTTTATGTATTGTCATTGCTTTATGTCTCAACATTGTAAAGTAATGTGTTGAAGTAGAAAGTATTTTCTCAATCCGAGGTGTTTATGGTATTGAAAAAGAAACTTACATACAACTAATGGTTAAATAAATAAACAGGACAAAAGAATCAAAATTGATTCCTATGTCTGTTTAAACAGTTGACAGCATTGAAAGTAGTGGCTAGGTCTCTTGTTGTGTTACTTTAACAATGCCCTATGTAGCCACTGATCAATAGGGCTAACCCCCTCCTTTGTTTTAACTTTCTTAAGGTAGCATTTTCGAAATTGTGAATTAAAATCCGAATTTAAAATTAAAGAAGATGTTTAACGACAATTTCTTAGATATCAAACCTGAAATGTTTACCGGCTCCCAATTAACAGGTATTACTTATTAAATGTAATAAGGTAACCCAATATTATCCTATAAAAGAGGTTGGCCTCACATTAGTGAAAAATGAGATTAGGAGTTTTTCACTACCAGGAGATGTAAAACTGAAAAGTATGTTAAAACTTTTTATTAGAATCCACACTGGCTTCTTTCGCTACTTAAGGCCTATCTTAGAGGTGACATATGTAATAAAGGGGGAGTTTATGGCCTGGCAAGGGGGTTATTTTGCTAAATCGAATTGACAGTTTAAAACTGCAATCATGCTGCAATGGCAGACCGAGGCCCTGATTTAAGGGACTACTTAAGTGGGTGGCACAGTAAGTGCTACCCGCCAACTATTAGCATTCAATATACAGGCCCTTGGTATATAATGTTATACCACTATATAAGGGACTTATAAGTAAATTAAATATTCCAATCAGGTAAATGCCAAGTTTACCATATTTTAGGGAGTGAGCACAAGCACATTAGCACCAGTTAGCAGTGGTAGTGGTCCGATTTATTCCAGCAAATAGTAGGAGGGGTGAAGGCAACATATTTGGGAGCGACCGTGCAGAGAGGGCAAACTCCAACATTGACTCTTAAATTGTCTGAGACACAGCAGGCTATAGTAAGAGCTATCAGTTCAGCTACCTGTGCAGGGGTTACATTACACTAATATGAAGCTTCAAGTACACCTTCTAAGGTGCAAATGGAATAGGCTACTTTCAAAATCCCTCATTCATCCCTTAAACAAGAGGTGTCCACACAAAACATACAATCAGAATCATCCAGGAGGACATCCCGAATATCAGGACTTGGCTGATACACAATTCGGTCATGTCTAGGCAGTCATGATCAACACCATCATCAATCTAATCAACAACAGGCAATGGCAACAACAAGATTGAATCAAGAGCAACCCCACAAAGTGATATTCTCCACAGCAAGGATAACTGCTCATATTTAGTCAATTAGCTGTTGATCATTTGTTAGGTTCGCATGCTGGTGAGAACAATTTTGATTGAATGAGTGTGTATGATTGTAAGGTGAAATTCCTTCACGATATACTCACACAGCTGAATGCTGATACCAAATGTGTCCACCATCTTTAGGCAACACAGTAATGCTGTGTCTAGTATCTCCATGTGGTTGCGTTAGCAGCAGCAGTGACATGGAAAATCTTTCTCTCTCTCAGGGCAGTATGGTATGAATGGATTTTCATAATCAGGCATTGTGTATGCCGGGGTGGAACTGAAACTTCCTCTTTTCTCAAGGAAGGCATCCTCACACTCTTTGTCCCATGGTAAAATATTCAACACATCTTTTTGTGTTAGCCTCTGTTGGGGTTTGCCACTAGGGAAACGCTGGAAATCCACTAACGACTGGAGCCTGACATTCCCAGGAACATCCTGCCATTTCTCTGCATTTTGGGAAGGTTCATTTAAAAAATGGCAGACATTCTCTCTTGAGAAACCTTATCTTGCTCCTTTCTCATTGTGATGTCCTAGGTACATGGGTTCTTCTATCTGACAATATTGCAGCTTGGTTTAGAATACTTTGTGCCTGTTTTCAGCCAAATGATTCAGCAAGTGTTCTGTCTGCATGCTTCTTGAGTTGCCGGAACTACCAAGAGGTCACCAATGAACAGAACCATGACTTAATTGCTTGGCAACTGCAATGTCTCCAGATTATTTTTCAGTTTCTGATTGAAGGTCGAGGGCCTCTCGGTGTACCCTTTAGAAAGTTGGCACAACACCAAACCTCTATTTGGAACTAGGACGCAAACAGGTCTTCATGCAACATAATTGAAAGGAAGGCTTGGTGCAGGTCAATTAACCTTCAGCCTCACAAGGTATCTGAAACAATATTATGGCAGACTTTGGTACCAGAGGAATACATGTGAAACAATATTATTAATCTTTTGCAGATCTTGTGCAACAAGCTATTTCTTGTTTGATTTCTGTATACCCCATTCTCTAACGATGATTCAATTACAGAGGTAATCCCAATCACCACCCTAGGTGAAAGTTTGTACAGAGTTGTCCTTAGGGAACTCTGCATTTTACCTTTTGATAATCCTTTTAGCCTTTCTCTAGTCCTCAGCGCAACAGGATTGCCCAAACAGAGATTGGAGTTAGTAAACCCTCAGTATAGGAAGTTAAAAAGCCCACTCTTTTTTGCAACCGTCATTTCTTCACTATCCAACACCACAAAACTTAATAGACAAGTTACTATGTAGTATACTCAGTGTTCTTCCTGGTATCTTAGATTTTGGTGAAACTGATAACAAAACTTTAACTCATACTACATGCATATTTCATTCCATAAATACAAGCAATCCACAAAATACACCCTTCAAAGCTCACCTCAACACAGAGCCTGCCTGGACTCAAAATCAACACCACACAGCACACTAACTCATCAAAACTGCAGACACAAAGCTTCAACAACAAACAGTGAAATTAATACCCCTACTATACCCATACTCCTAGTACATAGCAACCGCTTTGGGAGTGCCAAAACACTGCCAGTTCTCAAAACCAGAAAATGAAAATCCCAGGGATGCTGACTGGGTTGTGGCAGATTCTCAATCACTCAGGGGCAAATTCTGACTCTCTAACCCTCAGGGACAACCATCCTCTGCTACCAGATTTGATAACGAAATTATAGTGTTGTTTGCAGCAAGAACATTTGATGTGTAAAATCTAAAACTCCACTATATATCAATCTAATAATATTTCAATAACAGCAAAGCATATTTTTGCCCACAGTAACACAGTAGGACCAGTGAGGGGTAAATTTGCAAATCGTAAAGGTTTATTAACAAATTAGTATTATTACAATCTCAGTCAAATCAATTAGACAAAAATGAATCACATGAATACAGTATATGTGAATAGAATTCAAGCAAGAAATTGTAAAATGCAAAAACAGGGTATTTCAAGATAGAATATGGAAGATATGCAGTTTCTGCTCCATTAAAGGGAAATTCCCTAATGCTAAGTTAAGGTCATGGGTCAAGTAGGGGAAATTCACAAACAACAGATGTCAGCAAATATAATATGCCAAAAGGAACGATAAAATGGTTTTCAGTGAGGACAAGAGGAAATGTGCTTTCCTGAGAATCTATCCCCAGGAGCAAAGCTAATTAAAGCATGGGGTCTCAAGAGCATGGAAAGTGACATTACCTTCTGTAAGTAGACAACAGCAACACAAACTAACTAAAATCAATTGCATACACTTAAACCATGACATTATGTTTAAGAAATACATTGTACAGGTTCTCACAAACTTAGATCAAATCAAATTTAAACATCCATTATTAGCTCTGTGTCGGCCCTTTGGACATGATTCAGACATACAGGCAGCTCCAAGCTCACAGCCTGCGGAAATATCAGAAAAGAGAGGTGTTTTTCTCCTTTGACTCCTTGCTTTTCCATGTGCAGATGACTAATATTTTAATAATTATGTTATAAGTAACGACCTTCACATAACGCCTTAACAACAACACTGCAGACTAACTAGATCATTGTAGTTCTTGGTGCCTTCAATGAAAAAGGTTTATGCACTGCAAACAGGAATCCAACATTTTGTTAAAATTGAGTAGGTCATAAAAGGCCTACTACAACTCCTACTAAACAAAATATGACCATACTCTAGCTATAATTAACTATTAGTGTAACATCATAATTGGTCTCAATTTAAAATCAGTGAAAAAGTGGGTTTTCTGTTCATGAATAGCATTAAGTCAGGCAGAAAGAGGGGGGATTATTGGACTCCATGATCCCGGAGACGTTTCTTGACTCCCAAAAAAGAGGCTCTCTGGTACTAGAAGGCTATTGTATCTGGGAAGAGCATGATTTGAGAATTGTCTTTTAGTAGCGAAGCCGCCTACTGTGCTGCCCGCAGGAGTGTGTCCCGTTCTGATAATGCAGGATCAAGACTACTAATAGGTGCGATGAAGCCTGTTAAGGGATGTTCCGGGCCAAGACCCAGCAAGCCCTTGTAATGGAAAAGAAGAAGGACAGGGTAGTCACCAACATGAATCCCCGGAACGAGAGTCCTAAGAAATTGTTGAGGGAGGCATTGGTATGTAGAAAATGGGGTGGAGGGCTTAGTAGATTAAACAACACACTTAATAGCTTAGATCAGCTTACAACCTGGTTGCCTACTTCTGATGGAAAGTTATAGGGGGCAGAATGAGCAGTCTGAACCAAGTTCAATGATCATAATCTATCAACAGTAGCGAGCCCACCACCTCCTGCCACTGCTGTTCTGAGTAGTGTGAGAGAACATGGTTGATGAGGTCTGCTTGGGGGCCAGGAGGCCAGGGTCAAGGTTTGCACTGGTGTCCAATATGCAGGAGGACATCCAAAGCTCACTGATCAAGTTTATGGTGCAGAACAGGCTGGTCCATTTGTGATTAAAATGAGTTAGGGAGGTGTCAGACCTGTTTGTCTCACTAGATACAGAAAAAAGAGGAGTTATGCCCTAAATCACCCTCCTATACCTGGGCATAAAGCATCACAGATGTATATAAAGAAAAAGAAGATAAAGAGGAACCAATCTAACATTCATTTTCATTCAAGGTACCATTAATTACCTTGATGTTTCAATTATTATAATTTTTTTTGTCAAAGATATTTTTATTGATTTTCCAACATGGAATCTAAAACAAAATCCGTACAATATCCCACGCAGGGGAGAAGCATATAGTAGCAAATAAACAAATACATGACAGGGTGCATTGTCCTGCATAGTGGCAGCCCCGATTTCAGAAAGTAGCTTAACTTAGGAGTACAGATTCTAACACATACGGGTTCGTAATGCAGATTGACAGAGAACAAATGCCAATAGTGGCTTTATGGTAGACCATCTTCTTCTCTGTTGAACGTAGTCCTCTTGACATCCCCACTGGTGGGCTGAAACCACAGTGGGAAGCTGGCGTAACATGACCCTCACCCTTCAGGGAACAGGAAGAAAGTAAATAAACCACAACAAAGGAACAAACTAACCCCCCCTAATTCCCACCCCCCTCCCCTACCATGGTGGTGGCAATACAAAAGCTAATATACTAGCCTAAGACAGTATGATCTGCTCAAAGTTGAAAGAGATGAAGAGCCCTAACTGTGGAAGGGCAGACGGCCGATGGGAGGCCTCGTGAGAGAAAGAAGACCAGTGGACCCCACAATGAAATTGGGAAACATCTCGCCAGACAATTAATAAGCGGGCGAGGGAGTATATAGGGGGCATTCAAGGACCTTCCGGGGATGTATCGCTCTTAATACAGCCCTGAACAGACAGCGCACTAGGGAGGGGGAACAACTAGAGACGGAACTGTCTGCCCTTGAACATACCCATAAACTTAACCCCACTAGACAAACTCTGTGCAAGCTAACGGTGGTCAGAGGTAAACTCCGGGCTATTTACACCAATAGGGCAGAGTTCACACTTCTTAAACTACGTCATTTGTCCTATACACAGGGCAATAAAATTGGTAAACATCTCGCCAGACAAATAAAAGTTAAGCAGGAGAGGGAGTATATAGGGGGCATTCAAGGACCTTCCGGGAATATCACTTATAGAGATGAGGATAAGGCAGAGCTTTTCAGTTCTTTTTTACAAAACTTTATACTCTGGGGAATCCCTGGATTTGGATAAGCAGCAAGAATTTCTCCGAACTTTGCCCCTGCTTCAGGTCTCCCCTGAATGGAATGAGGCACTCACTGCCCCAATCACCCTGGATGAGGTCACCTTGGCTATTAAGGCTCTGAAAACCCTTAAAGCACCTGGCACTGATGGATATTCCGCTATTTTTTACAAGACATTCTCCTCTGACATCAGCCCCCACCTGGTAAGGCTTTTTAATAAGATGGCTGTGGATGGGAAAACTTCCGGTTCTATGCCCGAAGCCATGATCTCGGTGATACCCAAACCAGGGAAGGACCCCCTCCGCTGCGCCTCCTATAGGCCTATTGCCCTTCTGAACCTAGACGCGAAACTGTACTCCTCTATCCTCGACAAGAGTTGAATGATCTTATGCCGGTCCTTATCCATCTGGACCAATCTGGATTCATCATGGGTCGCCAGACACATGACAACACCCGCCACATTATTCACTTAATAGAAAAGGCTAACAGATACAGGATTCCGGCGGTTTTAATTGGGTTAGATGCCGAAAAGGCGTTTTACCAGGTTGATTGGGTCTTTCTATTCCACACACTCACAGCATTTGGCTTTTCACCCCAATTTCTGAATATGATCCGGGCCAACTAACAACACCCCCGATCTAGGGTGTCAGTGAATGGGGCGCAATCCTCCACCTTTGTTCACTCTAGAGGCACTAGGCAGGGATGCCCTTTATCTCCCCTGCACTTAGCTCTCGGCATTGAACCATTAGCAATAGCAGTCAAAGCGAATCCTGGGATTAAGGGCCTGCCATTTACGGGAGAATCGCATAAGATCTCCCTAATCACGGACTACGTCCTCCTATCCCTTTCTGACCAGGCCGCGTCCCTTCCACAACTGCAACGGGAACTTGAACGCTTCGAGGCAGTAGCGGGCTTCAAAATTAACTTAGATAAATCCTGCATACTCAATCTCACCCTTCCAAAGATGGAGGTCCTTCGACTCCAGTCCCTTACACCCTTGCCTTGGGCCACATCCACCATCCAATACCTAGGAATCCAGCTGACACAAACAGTAGGGAAATTATATTCGGCCAGCTTTACCCCCATTCTCACCCGCATCCAAACGGAGCTTACGAGATGGAAGCCCCTCTTTCTGTTTTGGCTGGGTCGCATACATGCAGTAAAAATGACTCTTCTTCCTAAACTTCTATATTTATTCCTGGCCCGACCCATAGAATTAGAGGGGGACTTCTTTAGGCGTGTGAAAGCTATGATCCTGCGCTTCATTAGGCAAGGGGGGCTCGCCCGTTTCTCCTTTTCCCTGTTGCGCCGCTCCCATCGGGAGGGGGGAGTAGGTCTCCCGGATATCCATTTATATTATAAAGCGGCGCAACTCTGAGTGTTGGTTGAATGGTCACAGAAGGAATCTAAAAAGCACTGGCTGTATATGGATCGTAGTGCGGCTGGCCGGACTATATGGGATTTAATTTGGTGACCCAGAAGCGATAGACCTAAAAACATCTACATTAGCACCCCCACACGTACCACCCTACGAGTTTGGGATTCCGTGGCAGGGGATGATAGGTGGACTACTTTCCCCTCACCATTTACACCACTCCATTTCACCACGGCATTCCCCCGGCTCTACAAGAGGGGCCCTTTGACACTTGGAGAGAGGGAGGTTGTCTTGCTTTGACTCATCTCTTTCACAGCTTTGACCCCCTTACTTTCGATAATTGTAAGAGAGATTATGGAATTGGGGATACGGACCTGCTGGACCGACGTGATAATACAGGATTCGAGTGGCCCTATTCGTGGGCATTTGTGCCTCCGAAGTTACCTTGCTGTTCATGAGTTGGAGAGTATTTCTCTCCTTTAAGATATATTGATACCCTTGTCCTGATGAAGCCGAAAGGAATCACTGGCTAAAACATACTTACGCGGAATCCCATTATTTTGATTTCTGTTGAAAAGGAAAGCACCTAAAGAATATTTTGATTAGAGGTGTAATTCCTCTGGTGCCAAAGGGATTTCCTCAGAGAGTAACACTCGGAATAAGGAGTGTACATTCTGATTGTTTTGCTCTCATTAGTATTGTTTGTGTACTCTTTTTATATGTTGTATATGTTGTGAATATTGTGTATATGTATTGTATCATATATATGAATGTGATTTATATGTTCATGTTTTGAACATATTATGTTTTTCACATGAGGAAACTCTGATTTAATTTGTTTGTGCCCAGCCCTGTTTGTCTCACTAGGCAGACAGTCAAGGTTGGGAGAAGAAGCATGTGCAGTCTGAGCCAGACCAGGTGCGATTGGCATAACCATGCCCCTAGACTTGGTATGGGTATTTCATTGGTGGGAGCAGATGACGTCAAGATGGAAAGTAGGGTCATAGGTGTAAAGCTTTAAAATAGTAGGGAGGAAGGTGCAGTCTCCAGAAAGTAACACTCACCCCATCTACACCTGTCATCCGCAGACCTTTATCCCAGCCCCTTGCAATAAGGAATTTTGGAGTGGTAGGATTAGTGTGGCAGTTAGGAGGTATAACAGCCCTGAGACCTAGTCGAAGAAACAACAAAGCTACTCCCTCCAGCCCTAAGCAGGACTGCCCAATGCCATGATGTCCAGGCCTCTCAGGATCAGGTGAATAGACGAGGAAGCAGTGTGGACCTTCAGTGGCAAGGTACAGCCACCAAATGGATCACAAAGGGCCCAACCAAGGTCTCCCATGGAAGGCGCCCCACAGGTGTGGCCCCCATGCCCCGGAGATCTCCACCAGGCTAAGGCAAGTGCTGTGAAGGAGCATAGGTTCCTGACTACAGGTCTCCGCCTCCTCCTTGTGGAGAAAAATCAAGTTGTCCCCACTGAGTGGCTGGGCCTGCAGCGTCAGACTGATGCATTCCCCAGGAGAATGCACCAGGGTGGGGGGCCTCCCCGGAAGGTCAGTGCAGATTTTCAATAAGTCTGCCTCTGGGGCTAGTTTAGAGTTCGGCAGACATGTACTCTGTTGCAGTGGTGATAGAGTCACCTGTCCACAATACTCAAGGTTTGCCCTCTCAATTATTAGTCAGTTGGCCTCAAGTGTTATGCCAGTGCAATACAATGTACTCCATATATGTAAAACATCCAGCAATGGCCCTGTGGAGTATTTATTGTCAGAGATAAGCCATGCAACAGTTTGCCCTGTATTGAGTGAACATTTGGACTGCTTAAATTTTTTACTGGCAGGTGCATTCTCCCATGGTGGAATGTCTTTAGTTTTTGAATTTTTCAAAAACATACTTCCAGTTTGGATATTTGTATTTGAAAAATAAAAACAAACTTTGGAGAAGTTTTGCAGCCTGCTGCATGTTCGACAGAGCTGTGCACCAAACTTTTCCTACATTGAGAGGAACAGCCATATTGGGGGTTGTTGCCAATGAAAAGAGATGTCCACGAAGCTGGTATCCACCTCTAAATTTGGTGGGCGGAACAAAGGCAGGGTTGCGTATTTAAAGTCCTCAGCCACCCTGTCTGCCTTTGCTCTGTCTGCTACACCCTAAATCAGACTTTCAGTCTGAAGTCGCACAGTGGGTGAAAAACAATGGTTCGGAATACTATCCAGAAGAATTGCCAGTGGTTCGACCATTCGTCCCATCATCTTTTGGGTGTTTGTCAGTAGTATGCCTGGAAGTCTGAGGCTGCCACAGAACAATACTTCAGTGTGATGCCCTAATTGTGAAGGGGTTCCCAAGATGTTGATCAGGTGGTTAAGGTTGTCCTCTGAGCATTGACATTGGCAGTTATGGTGGTTGCGAGGGTGGAGGTGTACAGTTGGGTTTCAAAGTGTTGTATATGCTGGAGATTTTGAGGCTCAATTAATCAATCAGGGACATATTAAGAGGGACTACTCACCTGGGAGGGTCTCAAGGTGGTGGGGAGGGCTGGGTTGGTGGTTCAGTTGAAGAGCCAGTTCCTGAGGTCCTTCCTGAATTGCGGCATCGATGGTGATTGCCTGATTTACAGTGGCAGAGAGTTTCAGGTCTTTGCAGCAGGGTAGAAGAAGGATCTTCCTCCAGTTGTGGTCTTGCGGATCTGTGGGATGGTGGCCATTCCAGTTGGGTGGAGCAGAGATGTCTGGTGGGGGCGTAGAAGGAGAGGTGGGGATTGGGGTATGCAGGTTCGGTGTTGTGGAGGACTTTGTAGGCTTGCGTGAGATGCTTGAAGGTGATTCTCTTGTTGACACATAGCCAGTGACGGTTTCTCAGATGGCCAGTGATGTGGTTGCGGCATGGGATGTTCAGGATGACTCTGTCAGATGGGTTTTTGACGGTCTGCAGTTTCTTTTAGAGTTTGGAGGTGGTGTCAGATTAGAGTGCATTGCAGTAGTCGAGTCTGATGCTGACGAGCACATGGGTGATTATTTTCTGGTGAGATCCACTTGAAGATCTTATGTCTGTGGCAAATCAGGTGGATGCAGGAGGACATGACGGCATTCATTTGGTGGTTCATTGAGAGCGAGGCATTTAGAATGATACAAAGGTTTTGTGCATGGCCCGTCAGTGTGGGGGGATTCCGAGCACTGTGGACCATCAAGAAAAATCCCTGGTGGAGGGGGAAGAGCCCAGGATCCGGTCTTCGGTCCTGTGTGAGTTACGTTTAAGGTAAGTGTCCTTCATCCAGGTGGCAACTGCCTTCATCCCATTGTGTAAGTTGCTCTTGATGACTGTGGGTTCATGTGTGAGGCACATAATCAGCTGGGTAGCATTGGCGTAGGTGTCAAGGGTGAGTCCCCGGCTTCTGACATTGTCTGTAAACAGGGCCATGTAGATGCTGATGAGCATGGGGCTCAGTATCACTGTGAGTTCTGATTTGAACTGTTTAAATCTGACTCTCTGCATTTGGCCAGTGAGGAAGGAGCGGATCCATTTGAGGGTTTTGTTTGTGGATGCTGGCATCCTGGAGTCTTGTGCAGGGGGTGTGGTGAGTGATGGTGTCAAAGGCAGCCAAGAGTTCCAGGAGAATGAGGGCTGCAGTCCTGCCTCACTTGTGGAGGGTGCAAATATCATCTGTAGAGTGCTGTGGATGCTTCTGAAGCCCAATTGGGGGAGGTCCAAGATGGTGTTCGTTTCGGCAAACTTGGAGAATTGGGAATTGATGGCTTTCTCCATGACGGGGCGGGAAAGTGGAGCCAAAGGATGGGTCTGTAGTTATTGAGGTCTGTCTAGTCTGCAGAAGGTTTCTTCACCATAGGGTTGATCTCTGTGTGCTTCCAGTCTTCTGGTAAACTTGCAGACTTGATAGAGCAGTTGATGGTGTGGCAGAGTTTGAAAGCGACGGAGGTGCCGGCTCTGTTAAAAATGGGTGAAGACAGGGATCTGAGGGGGCTCTGGATGCTGAAGAAGAGGGATATCTGGCTACTAGGTCTTCTAAGTGAGTGATGCTAGTGGAGCATGCTACCGTAGACTTGAAATCCCTAATGGTGTTGGTGCTGTTTTTGATACACTCACTGAGGGCGGAGCATTTTGTGGCTCTGATTTGTTGTCGGCATTGTCTGATAGCTGATCTGTATTAGCCCTTGTTGGCATTGTCCTGGCTTAGCGTACATCTGCTTTTCTAGCTGCAAGTTGTTGGTGAGTTTGAACTCTTCTGTGTGGCAACTTGCTTGTGGTTTGGTTCTGCTCATCTTGGTAGTCTTAATTGGGTCCTTGGTGTCAGCCCAGGAGAGGTCCAGGCTTTGAAGATGGAGTTGGGTAGGTAGTGTAGTTGTTGCCATTGGTAGTGTAGGAGCCCTGAGATCCAGGATTCTTCGGATACCTTGTTCCAGCTACTGTATGAGGGTTTGGTAATGGCATTTTCTGGGTGGTGAGGAATGGGCATTTTGAAATGGGCAAGGGTATGATCAGAGAAGATGATGGGTGTGGTTTTTCCTCTTTAATGTTTCTGAAGCTGGTTAAGATGAGGTCTAGTTGGTATCCAGTAACACTGATGGGGACCACTCCATTGGATGAGTCAGAGGTTTGTTAGGTCCTCCATAAGGTTGGCTATGTTGGGGTTTATGGGGTCCAGGTGGTACTTGAGGTTGGCAAAGAGGATGAAGGCTCTGGAGGCTGTGGGAAAAGCCAGGTTTCTGACAAGAAGAGCAGGTCTAGTATATTGTCAGTGCAAAAAAAGGGAAAAAGTACTACCTTAACTCAAGAAGTACTTGTTAATTCACTCAGTACTGTGAATGTGGTCGGTACCTCCACAGTCACACGTACATGGTGTCCAATCTCTGTTCCCCTGTAATTACCCACCGAGGTCCCTTACCAGAATGTAACCTTCGGGTACAAAACTCACCTACACATAACATAAGAAAGAGAAAAGACTCTTATCTTTAAGAAGGACCCTCACTCACCACTAATTGGTGACATGCTTCATCATCGGGTCCCCGCTAGGGTGACCGAATGTCACCCCAGCGTGCTACAACGCCTGGTTACAGCGGAGCTGGATGTGGTGAGTGCAACAGTGCCCAAATTAGGAGTGACTATAAGTGAGTGTGCTAGTGTAATTAAAAAATGCGAAGGTTGTAACCTTTACAAAAATCTTTAATAATGGCCAACCCGCATTGGATTAAAAACAAAGTGAACGGACTTCACAAGGTTCTAAATTAGGGAACCGGAGTCCTTTGAAATAAAAAAATGGTCAACATGTTTCTGCTGTATTTTGTTGCAATTTGCTCAGCATTCGTCAGGACCTAGCAAAAAGTCCTCCGGTGGTGTGCGCGCGCTAAGGCGCACCCTCCCGTGAGGCACAAAATGTGAAAAATGTTATTTTAAAATAGTGTGAGAATTCACACGGCAGTCTCCATTGTTATCCACTGCAATTTGCAGGAATAATCATTAAAACCTGTAAGGAGAGAAAGGGACAGACAGTAACACATAAACGGATCTCTAAATCAGGTCCATTATTCACAAGCAATAGTTTTTTTGTGAGGATCTTTACATTTCTTGACTAGAAGGGATGTATACCTAACGTATTTTTTTACGATGGTGGGCCCTTTAACTAATCAGGGGTGAATGCCCTAATACTGGGGCAATCCACCAAAACGTCAGTCCAAATGGGCCGAGCGTTAAGGAGAAGAATCACGTAAATACCCTGCGACTTACTTCATCAGGAATAACTATGTGCATTACGCTTTTCAGATCGTGACTGTTTACCAATTGGAGTTATATAATAGTGAAGAATTTTCGTCGTCTAAATTAATAAAAATGGGAGAATTGTAAATATGATACATAGGTAGTGGGGAGATGCACACCTTGTTTCTTCTTTAATTTTACAATATTACTTATACTGTCCATTTTAAACTTTGTCGGCGTGCTCGCTCTGCGTGCTCCGCCCATTTTCACTGCAAACAAGAGAAAAACGCAAAGGAGACACATTTTGGTCTCCATATAGCTGCACAACCTATTATTAATGAATTTAATGACATTTTATTTATTAATTCTAAATGATTTTTAGAGAACAGATACCAGTTCACGATTCGGCAAGGTTGTAGCAATGTTGGTGTGAGATACGTTTAGGAGTGAAGATACTGAACAGGGGTATTGCTTTTAACTATGCATGTATATATAAAAAATGACACTAATAGTTTGTGCACTGATAAAATAACAGGAATATAAGGTATATGTCATGTCTTTTGAAATATACATGGTATTTAAAATGATTGTTTTCATAAAGTATGTATGCCTTTAAATTGATTAGGTTTTATTTTGTTTGCACTCTAGAAACCCCCGAAGAAGGGAATTTTTTCCTGAAATGCATTGGGTGATTTGCATTAAAAACGTGGCATAAGGAAACAAGGATTCTTCTGTGTTTTTTTGAAAGGCTAAGGAACAAAGATAATGGATATAATGGATTGAAATACAACAGAGTGAAGAAAAGATTGAAGACTTTATGTTAAAATTGAGGAATAATTAAAAAAGGACTGATTACGAATTTAATTCATTAAATTCATTAATAATAGGTTGTGCAGCTATATGGAGACCAAAATGTGTCTCTTTTGCGTTTTTCTCGTTTTTTTCTTTAGAATTGTAAATATGCCAGGAGACTCTCCCCTTCACCCAGGGTGATAGTTGCTAAAGTAACAGCTATCAACGAAGCCGATAGTACTCACTGCAAAAGAGACGATGACACGCCCCCTCAGTGAGGACAGTGCGGGTCTGTTTCATGCGGTGACTATCTAAGAAAAGGAGAGCGAGATGTTGTCAGCTCTCATCAAGTCTGAAAATACGCCCATGCTCCATGTAGATAACGAAGGAGCAAAAATTAACAATTAATGACTTACTTCGGCACTCGCGACTCCCCGCAAACAACCTACGCTCTTGGCTGCTGCCTCCCGGAAATGCTGGTAAGGGAGTGGTGCAGCTTTTTATCATATATCCACATGAGTGGCCAAAGGGCGTCACGTGGACTCAGTGGGCTTAAATCACGTGGTCCCTGCCCCGAATATTTAAAGTGGTATACACCTTAAAGTGAATCAACTGCGGAGGTTCGAGTCCTGATGTGGACCCTAGCTGAATTGGAACCTTCAGATCAATGGAGTACTAATATACCCACTAGGACCCCGCAATGAATGTACAAAGGGGAATTGAATCTACATGGGATCGCGAGACCCAGCCAATGCTCACGCATAATGCGTGAGACGGCCAAAGAAAAGCCGAGGGAAACCAATTTCAATATGCAGGGTGCCCCTTAAGAACAAAACTACGGGGAAAAGACAGGCTATGAACAAGTGATGTACTATAGACCTGCTTAATCCCTGACTCAATGGATGACTGTCCTTATAAAGGGGAGGTTCCCGGAACTAAGCCTAAAAAAGTGGGAGAGAGGGGAGAAATGAAAAAAGGTGTACTATACTAGGTGGGTGACTAGCAAGTGCCTTTCATTGGCACCAACTTTCCGATAGGAGTCTAGATATATTGTCCTATCTTCTTAGTACACTGCCCCAAGGTATATCGTCATTGAGACCAATTCTATTGGTACCCAGGCGATACACCCAGCGTTGCATCTGTCACACCAGAGATTCTGGCCTTTGAACAGGCTGTGTTTAAAGAAGTAGAGCAATTGCAAGAACCAACCCCTTTCAAAAATCTAGCCGCAGATGAGTTTAAGGCTATCCAATCCTTAAAGAAGAATAACAATATCATCATAAAAAGTGCGGGTAAGGGGGCGGCATTGTGATTCTCAACAAGGGTGACTATGATGCAGAATGCCAACGCCTTCTGAACAATGCTACCAACTACATTCCTTTAGAGGTGGACCCGACGGACGACCTGAGAGATTAAATCTGCGAACTAGTTTCAACGGCAGAAAGGGATGGCTGGATTACAAAGAAGGAGGCTGATTTTTTGATGACCTCGGAAGGACGGGTTCCGTACTTCTATGTACTACCCAAAATCCACAAGAATGTGTTACCCCCTCCCGGAAGACCGATAGTCTCTGGCCTGGGATCACTCCTTGAGCCACTCTCGAAATATTGTGATTTCTTTTTGAGACCGATCATCCAATCCACCAGCACCTACCTAAAGGACACAAAAAGTTTCCTCTCTTTACTTAGGACGATCACCTTACCCAACAATTCCTGTTTTCTTGTCTCGATGGACATCGAGAGTTTATATACCTGCATTCTGCAGGACAAGACCATCAAGGTGGTGAAAGAAGCCCTGGACAGAACACCCTGGGACTTCAACACAACCCGTGAATTCATAGTAGACTGCGCCACCCTTGCCTTGAAACGCACATTTTTCGAACACGATGGGAAGATCTACCTGCAAGCTACGGGGACCTCAATGGGGAGCACATTTGCCCCATCGGTGGCGGGGCTCTAAGTGTTCGATTTTGAGTCCAAATACATCCTGAGTCCCCAGAACCCATATGGCAGTAATATCATCTTATGGCAACGCTATATAGATTAAGTTTTTTTGATTTGGCAAGGTGAAGAGATCATTTTATTTGATTTTTTTGCATGGATCAACAGGTGCGATAATCATCTAAGATTCACCCACGAACACTCTCGGGAGGAACTGACTTTTCTGGATGTTAAGATCAGCAAGAAGGACAATCGGCTTGAAACCACTACCTTTTACAAGCCGACTGCTAAGAACAATCTGCTACATTTCACCAGCTACCATCCTCGTGCCCTACGGGAGAATCTCCCGTATGGGCAGTATCTTAGGATACGTCGCAATTGTAGCAGTCTTGCTGACTACAAACATCAAGCCAATGTACTTACTGCCAAACTGAAAAACAGAGGATACCCCCAAGGGATAATCAACAAGAGCCAAAAGAGGGCCCGCAATCAACAAAGGGATGCTTTGTTGGAAGAGAATCCCCCGACAGAAAATGAGGAAATCCCTTTAACATGTGTGACAACTTTTAACTCACTGTCTAACGCAGTGAGTAAATGCATTAGTAAAAACTGGAGAATCATCACCAGTAACAAGACACATTGGAAGAAGCCTCTTTTCTCGTACAAGAGAGCTGCTAGTCTCAAGGACTCTTTGGTCCATACACGGCCACGAGAAGAAAGAATTGACCACTCTACTCCGAGTGTTCTCAATGCCTGGGGCTTACCACCAGTGAGAGGACACTACCCGTGTGGTAATTGTGATGTGTGCCACCACACTTCCAATACAAAATACTTGGATTTGTCAGATGGCACACGATGGGAACAACGCAGCCACACTAACTGCAACACCACCAACGTTGTGTATCTGATAACGTGCAGATGCAGTCTTCAGTATGTAGGAATGACATCACGACGCATTTAAATCAGAATAGGTGAACACCGCAGCAATATACGTTGTAAAAAAGCCTCAACAAAACTAACAGCACCTTTTTTACAACTAAACCACACACCCAATGATTTACAGTGGACAATCTTGGAACATCTAGAAAATGGATCTGAAGCCTCACTGTTTGAAAAAGAGCAACGCTGGGTGTATCGCCTTGGTACCAATAGAATTGGTCTCAATGACGATATACCTTGGGGCAGTGTACTAAGAAGATAGGACAATATATCTAGACTCCTATCGGAAAGTTGGTGCCAATGAAAGGCACTTGCTAGTCACCCACCTAGTATAGTACACCTTTTTTCATTTCTCCCCTCTCTCCCTCTTTTTTAGGCTTAGTTCCGGGAACCTCCCCTTTATAAGGACAGTCATCCATTGAGTCAGGGATTAAGCAGGTCTATAGTACATCACTTGTTCATAGCCCGTCTTTTCCCCGTAGTTTTGTTCTTAAGGGGCACCCTGCATATTGAAATTGGTTTCCCTTGGCTTTTCTTTGGCCGTCTCACGCATTATGCGTGAGCATTGGCTGGGTCTCGCGATCCCATGTAGATTCAATTCCCCTTTGTACATTCATTGCGGGGTCCTAGTGGGTATATTAGTACTCCATTGATCTGAAGGTTCCAATTCAGCTAGGGTCCACATCAGGACTCGAACCTCCGCAGTTGATTCACTTTAAGGTGTATACCACTTTAAATATTCGGGGCAGGGACCACGTGATTTAAGCCCACTGAGTCCATGTGACGCCCTTTGGCCACTCATGTGGATATATGATAAAAAGCTGCACCACTCCCTTACCACAATTTCCGGGAGGCAGCAGCCAAGAGCGTAGGTTGTTTGCGGGGAGTCGCGAGCGCCGAAGTAAGTCATTAATTGTTAATTTTTGCTCCTTCGTTATCTACATGAAGCATGGGCGTATTTTCAGACTTGATGAGAGCTGACAACATCTCGCTCTCCTTTTCTTAGATAGTCACCGCGTGAAACAGACCCGCACTGTCCTCACTGAGGGGGCGTGTCATCGTCTCTTTTGCAGTGAGTACTATCGGCTTCGTTGATAGCTGTTACTTTAGCAACTATCACCCTGGGTGAAGGGGAGAGTCTCCTGGCATATTTACAATTCTCCCATTTTTATTAATTTAGACGACGAAAATTCTTCACTATTATATAACTCCAATTGGTAAACAGTCACGATCTGAAAAGCGTAATGCACATAGTTATTCCTGCTGAAGTAAGTCGCAGGGTATTTACGTGATTCTTCTCCTTAACGCTCGGCCCATTTGGACTGACGTTTTGGTGGATTGCCCCAGTATTAGGGCATTCACCCCTGATTAGTTAAAGGGCCCACCATCGTAAAAAAATACGTTAGGTATACATCCCTTCTAGTCAAGAAATGTAAAGATCCTCACAAAAAAACTATTGCTTGTGAATAATGGACCTGATTTAGAGATCCGTTTATGTGTTACTGTCTGTCCCTTTCTCTCCTTACAGGTTTCAATGATTATTCCTGCAAATTGCAGTGCATAACAATGGAGACTGCCGTGTGAATTCTCACACTATTTTAAAATAACATTTTTCACATTTTGAGCCTCATGGGAGGGTGCGCCTTAGCGCGCGCACACCACCGGAGGACTTTTCGCTAGGTCCTGACGAATGCTGAGCAAATTGCAACAAAATACAGCAGAAACATGTTGACCATTTTTTTATTTCAAAGGACTCCGGTTCCCTAATTTAGAACCTTGTGAAGTCCGTTCACTTTGTTTTTAATCCAATGCGGGTTTGCCATTATTAAAGATTTTCGTAAAGGTTACAACCTTTGCATTTTTTAATTACACTAGCACACTCACTTATAGTCACTCCTAATTTGGGCACTGTTACACTCACCACATCCAGCTCCGCTGTAACCAGGCGTTGTAGCACGCTGGGGTGACATTCGGTCACCCTAGCGGGGACCCGATGATGAAGCATGTCATCAATTAGTGGTGAGTGAGGGTCCTTCTTAAAGATAAGAGTCTTTTCTCTTTCTTATGTTATGTGTAGGTGAGTTTTGTACCCGAAGGTTACCTTCTGGTAAGGGACCTCGGTGGGTAATTACAGGGGAACAGAGATTGGACACCATGTACGTGTGACTGTGGAGGTACCGACCACATTCACAGTACTGAGTGAACTAACAAGTTCTTCTTGAGTTAAGGTAGCACTTTTTCCCTTTTTTTGCACTGAGTCACTCCTTTGTTGTTATTTGCAATTTTGTCTGGGGTACAGGAGTGCCTACTAATGCCCTCTCTCTCTTGTTGATACCTAACTAGTATGTTGTCATGCAGCATTCTCAGATTTCAGTGGCGTGTTTGCTGAGTGGGCAATTGAGGAGCAGGCAAGATAGGAAGGAATAGGGCCTGGGACAAATGGGTTTGGAGGAGGGAGTAGCAGGGGTGGGTAGGAGGAGGACCAGGGGTCCTAGTGCTGGACACGGAGGGTATGAGGGGACAAAATGCTTGTCATTGGCATCCCTTTGACAGCCATTAAGTAGGAGTGGGATGGGCAAGCGCTTCAGGCAGTGGTCCAGACTAAGCTAGTGGAGGGAAGGAAGCCTGCCACTAGAGAGAAGGTTGTAAAGCCCCACACTGGTAGAAGGGCACAAAGGAGAGTCAAAGAACAGGATAAATGAAAAGTGGAGATAAGAGATAATGTAATAGTGCAAAACTAGCAATAACACGAAAAAGGGACTAGGTGAAAAAAAGCAAACATTAAGGAATGAAGGGCAAAAGCACAGAACAGTAAAAAAAATGAAGGAGAAAGAGTGAAGGATGACCAGAAAAGTAGGAGAGAGTGAGTGAGAAATGTTCAAAAGTGACAAAACGTGACTGAGAAAGAATGGGAAAAGCAATGCAGAGTGATAGTGAGAGAACGAGAAATGCAAAAAAAACGGCAAGGAACGAATGAGAGAAAATGAGAAATGTGCATTTTATCCCAGCCAACTTTTGCTTCTAGTTAGGAAATATTGAGGTGTTTCATGTCTTTGACCAAGAGTTTCCATCTCGAAGCTTGTCTGTTAGTTTAAGTTTAGAAGACAAAGACAGAAGTGTATTAAAATGTGATGTGGCCAGTTAAAGGGATCGAGATATTTTTTGCATATTTATTTGGGCTGTTTTCAGATTACAAATCTAAACTTTGTTTTGTGTTGCAGAACTGTCGACAATCATTCTTGTAATGTAATGAGGGTAGTTAGGAACCACTTTTTCATTAGTGGCTCTAGAGTGAAGGTTAGAGAGCTACGAAGACATTATATGAAGTGGTGCGTGAGTGCCAAGTAATGAAGTCTAACACCTCTTCTAAGAAGAATGGACTGTGGCCCTATACGATGGTAATCTAGCTGGATGGTGGAAGAATCATACAACATTTTCAGTTCAGTCGACAGGCATGCACTCGTTTTAACAGTTTTTTGTTCTTTCATTCTAATGGAGTTTTTGTGTATGATGGTCACCCCATCTTCAGTTTTTTCTTCTGCATCGAGGAATATCTTCCTGAATAGTTCACTTTCTGAGTCAGCCCTCACAAGATCACTGAGCATTTGACCTCAAGAGGTCATTGTGCTACGCCTGTTTGTCTTGTAGATATGTGTCTATCATAGTGTTTTTGCCAATCGATACTTGATGCAACCAACATGATGAAAGCCTTTCTTCTAGAAAAGTTATTTTCTTCAAGCTGGATTTTACTTATGTTTCCCTAATAATAGGAGTTCTCCCTTCAACACCTAATTAATTCATTCTCCATTGCTGTTCCTATCACCCTATGTGGTGCGTTATCTTCGGTTTCACCACTCCCCCACCCCACGTATTTCACCCATGCCATCCACACCACTCCCACCCCTGTTTACTTTCTAACCGCTGTCTTCAGTCATCATATGCGCCTTTTTTTAACTACTGGGTGGAAGAAGAAATAAATAAGGACTACAATAATCCTCTTTTTTTCTTAAAAAAACAAAACATTTTACAATTCCTGTAGTATACGAAACTGTAATGTAAGGTAAAGGTATATTGTCATTGTGAAATTTCCCAAAATGTAAGTTTTGTCATGCTGAATTCATTAGACTTATTTTTTCAGAAATGAAATTCATTGCCAAGGTTTTGGTGATGTAAACTGATGCATGATCTTTATTACCATTTATTTATTTATATATTTACTTACCTATAACCTTTTCTGTTTTTTTCCAATTTGTTGTGTCTTTGATGAGACGTCTAAAAAGGATGCTCTTTAACATTCTCATCGATGGAAGTTCACTTTTTACAAATGTCAAATGAAAATAAATAGAAGGAGGCCCTGATTAATGGGGTTTTGGCATAGGGCAGCGCAGCAAGTCAGCTTGCTGTGCTGCCCTATGTCAAAGTGAAATTGCAGGAATTCACTGTATTTATGCAATATGGTCTTTTACCACTGTGCCGGTGCTGTTTTGGCTGCCTAGTGCCAATGCAGGCACCCTTGCTCCATGGCTGTGTTGTTGGCAGGATTGTTTTTCTGCAGGAAGGGGCAATCCTAAGAGGCATTTTCCTCATTTTATATGTGCTGAAAAATGCAGCAGACATAGAAAGAGAAACAACCCAAGGAGAAATAAAGTTATTTCTCCTGGTTACCCCTCAACTCTGGATGCATAAGGTTTTGGTGCTTCCCCAGGTTCACATACTCTGGTAAATCTGGGGCAGTTTCAAAATTCATGGGTTGTTACATGTGAAACCCGCCCTGCCAATAGAAAGCCTCCAGAGTGCAGAGTGAGGCAACGCAGTGATTTGCGCTGCCTTCCCTTACCCGTTATCAACGAGGCCATTCAAAGCCACGCAAAGTGGCTTTGCATTACATCATGGATATGATTGTCTAGTTTGCGCTGCAGAAATGTCAGAAAAAGTCACGCTCCAGAGGGCGCAACGAGCTCCTAAATAAAGTAAATATGTCCTGTAGTTCCCAAATCATGAAGTTGGAAACAGTGCAAAATAAAAGTGAAGGTCATGTTTTTAAATATTCTGTATTTGAAATGAGTTGCTCATTTGACCTTACTATGGTATTTGTATTGCTTTCTTTGCTTGTTAATTATTTAAACTGCATAAGGATGTCTTTACAACACGACCAGACGCAAATTGGAAACAAGTAAGGAAACTCACTTCCAGGCATCTGATGTTAATGATTTCCATTCAGCTCGGTCATGAGATGGCTTAATCTGTGTCTCTAAGTTTAAAGGCTTATCACCATTAAATCACCAGGTTCCATCTAATGAGTTTTACATCAGAAACTATTGCACTCAGAGGCAAGCTGGGCTTCATATATTCTATTGTCTTGTTTATCCATTTCAGAATTACATTTTCTTAACACTCTTTCAAGATGAAATATTAATCAGTGCTGATGCAACAGAACTAAAGGTCTTTTTTCATGCTCTAGGAAAAGAAAATAAAGAATGCTTTTGGACAGTAATGTTATTACATGTACTATAAATCAAAGATTAAGGTATTTGTTAGAAGTCATAGGTAGGATGTAAGGTTATGGTATAATAAATATTACGCTGACTAAATGGCATCTGAAAACAAAAATGGACACAACGATAAAGCATTTTGCCCACTTTTCTCCCTTTTTCTAAATATGCATAAACTACAATTTACACTATCTTTGAATACTAATTATCTTTGAATACTAATTGTAAGGTGGGCTCTTTCAGTTATACAGAGCATTTGTAGCGAGTCAAAACTCCCCAAAAAATTAAGTATCCGATTAAATTTGTTATCTAAAGTTACAGCGAACAAAACAAGCAATGGCATAGTTAGAGAAGTTCAATGTGCATTTTCAAATACTGAAGTAATAGACGCAGTCCTTTCCAATTTAAAAGAATTGATATGTGTATTGTAGTGGAAGTAAACACCCTCAAAATGTGGGTGGTTATAAGTGTTGTTACTTTCCACTCGCGAAAAGAGATCATGTAGAAAGTACATTTGATCTTGCTCTCAAATGTACAAGTGATGAAATGTAGGTGTGTATATTTGATCATTTAAGAAGGACGCTAGAGACAAATACAACAATGAAAGTAACCCAGAGTAAATTGTGGAACAGTGTTTGATTTAACAGAATGTAAATACATTTTAAAGATAGGCATATACCCAAAGGAAATTTGTTTGTGAGTTAGGCACTCATAAACTCAGCAGGTCTCTTTATTGGTGGCTGAGCTTGAAAGAATCCTGTTCACTGGTAGATCATGTAATGGTTCACCCTGATATTTGAGCAAATTGGCCTCTGTTCTGATTGGACCATGGATTCCTTCCATAGATTACTTACGTTGACTTTTGCTGTGTCAGCTTCAGCCTTCTCAGTGAAGCCATCATAGGATCTGGAGCTAATATGCTTGAAATTCTCTGAGTATTAGCTGGAAACCCTGGCCTCTGGGAAAGTGCCCATCAAGAAATGTTCTTACCGGTGCTCCTGAGGGGCTCGAGATCCTTACGTTCACTCCTTCTGTGGTCAGTCAGCTCCTTATGAATCATCATATCACTGATTTATTTATGAATGGATTAAGATTTTATTTATATATGGTAAACTAGATCTGAAAGATGATACAGCACAACAGTATTTGCTTTATTACAGACGTGTACAATAGGTGTATATTAAGCTTCTACATCACAAATTGAGGTGAGGGGAAATATGTCCATTATACACAGATAACCATATATGCAGTGTGGAGAGAACTATGAGAGTACAAATGTTATCTACAAAATCACAGTATGAATGATGAAGTTATAAGCTTCATCTCTTTCATTTCAGTGATTATATGCATTAAGTCTTAATAACTATATGAGCTGGAGACACGTTAGAGCAGCATGTTCTTCCAGGCTTCATGTGCTGCTAACATCCTGGTTGCTAGTGCGTTGGAATTGTAAACCATAGCGGTGCTTCCTGAGGAAGACTTCCAATTTATGAGACACTTTTCTTCGCTCTTGCATTATGCAATGTGGTGAAGGAGTGAGACCAGATGCAAATGAGATGTATGAAGCCATGTATGGCCACCTTGCATGGCCCTGAGTGGCTTCATGAATCTCTAGCAATGCAGCACAGACCTCTGCATTGCATTGCATTTCTCTGCACCAGGGAGGCATTGCAGTGGGTGTTGCAGGGGTGTTCCCTCTCAACATATATGGATTTTGATTAATTCCAGATTTACCAGAAGTGGTAGACCGGGCAATGCACCATAAACCTATGCCTCTCCAGGTGAGGCGTAATGCGGAGAACTTTGTTTATTTCTCCTTTTTTATTTCTCTTCTAGGTGTGCTGCACTCTGAAGTACATAAAGAAAGAAGGAAAAGCCTCAGGAGATTGCTTTTGTGCTGTAATGTGCCCCTTCCTGCACAAAAACGATACTGCTTACAACCAGGCACCCTTGCACCACAGTGCAAGGGTGCCTGCATTGACACTAGGCAACCAAAAGGATGCCAGCACTGGAGAAAAGGCAAGAATGGGCCCTATTGTCGCCAATACGGCACATTCCTGCCCTTTCCCTGTCACGCAGTGCAGCACAGCAAGATGACTTTGTGTGCTACGCTGCGATGCGTGACTTGACCATAAATAGGGCCCAGAGTTTCTAGCAGGAGAATGCCTGTGCTCTATGCTTGAGAATTTGCAGACGAGACCTTTTCTGAGAGCTGTCCCTGGAGTATGTGTGGAGACTTGAGGAAATTTGGGAGCACAGGAGGTCTGAGAGAGAGGATTTATTTTAGGACAATCTGAAAAAGCCCACAAGAGCGAGGGAGGTGCCCCGGTGACCCTGGTGAGGTGTTTTTGGCCGCTTTAATTTGGGATTTCATATTAGTGTTTGGTCTTCACAGGGAGTTCATTGAGCTGCAAATGTCTCGAAATGTTCATTACCTGCCTCCTGCTGTTCTCCCATTCCTCCGTGGGATCCTCAGTGATGTATGGCTCATGGCTGTTGTGGATGTTTTTGAGCACGGTGATGCCGCGAGCCATCCGGCGCGGCATCACCGGGGTGTGCCACCATTTTGGGATTGTCATTTACGATCTTCTTGGTTTACACACTTTGCCAACCACGTTCTTACACGCTTTTCAATAAAGTTACTGGAAACATCGTCTTAACGGGGCAACAAGTGGCATTCTCCTTCATCCAAGAGCCCTGTTATTGGGTGTGCGTATGAGCCATTGTGGATTTGGTTCGCTTCCTACTTAACTGTTTGTACTGTTTTATTTTGGGCGAATATTTTGTCTCCATGTTCTCAAAGATGTATTGGTGTGGTGATTGTCCTTTGTTCACACTTCAGTCAACAATTCAGGGAACGAGCTATCTCTGAAGATTTGATGATGGTGACTACTTTTATTGTTTTAACTTGTTATGTTTAAACTTTTTGGATCTATTCTGTTGTATATTAATTAAGTTACACAGTATGCTGTTTCCACTACAACCTACAGTTTAGTACATGCTACATATGTGTGGGTGTGGGATTTATTTTTGGAATTTGGAACCACTTTTGTGCTCAAGATTTTTGAGGCATTCAATTATATTTATGATTCCGAACCAATTAAGATCTTTTCCAATTTCCTTACGATCAAACTGTGATGTCAAGCAGAAAACAAACACAGGCCAGGGGTTGGTTCGACCATTCATGTACTGTCTCTCTGAACCGCTTGAAAACAGCACTCTCGAACAAGGGACAGTGTAGCAGTTTATGCTCTTAGAGCAGCATATAACTTTACTATAAAACGAACGAAGAAGGAGCTTCAACAAGAGGCATGGGGCAACCTTGCACTTGCTGCTGAAACCTCTAATAATAAGTTATTCTGGGATACGGTGAATTCCAAACTTCTTAAAATTTAATCTGTCCCAGAACGTTTAACTCATGTGAGTTGTGAGAAATGGGTAGCCTATTTTTCCAGTATTTTTAATCCTAGTTGTACATCCTTGGTAGATTTAAAAATTCAACACAATTGGCCTATTATCCTGCTTGATATTACTTTGAATGAAGTTTTGATAGGTATAGGAAATAGTAAAGGGGGGAAAGCACCAGGTGCCTATGGTGTCCCTATCGATGTATATAAATCCATACCTGAATTGTGGGGGGCCATACTCACTAGAGTTTTTAATGCTGCAGTAACCGAGTGTTGCCCGTCCTCATGGGGGGAATCTGTTATTATTCCCATCTACAAAAAAGGTGACAAATCTGTTAAAAGAACTATCAACCGATCTCCCTACTCGACTCCTCAGTAAAAATTATGAGTAGAGTTCTATTGTTAAGATTTGAGGAGTGGGTTTTGGATAATGATATTTTGGCACAGGCTCAATATGGTTTTAGAAAAGGGTTAGGTACGTTAGAACAGAATATTAACTTGGAGCTTTTAATAGGAAAATATACTACAGTTAAACAGGGTCGGCTTTTTTTATGCTTCGTGGATCTAAGCAGCGCATTTGATTTGATGGATCATGGCGTGTTATGGCCAGTTTTACTCAACCTTGGGTCCCCAAAACCCATTATTTGTTTTTTGGCCAGGCTGTCCGAAAATCTATCAACCAAAATACGGTATAGCCAGAAGGGTGAATGTACCCCCAATTTTAATGTAACAGGTGGTATCTGCCAAGGCTGTGTTTTAGCCCCATTGCTTTTTACTTTGTTTATTAATGAAGTTGATGCTGCACTTAAGATGATTCAGGCGGACTCCCCATTAGTGGAGGGCAAGGAAGTGTCAGTCCTACTTTCCGCGGATGATGCCATGCTTTTATCTAGAACACCGGCTGGCCTCCAGAGGTTAATTGATGGGTTTGCCGCTTTTATCAATAAGAGGAAGTTGTTGAGCAACAAAACCAAAACGTTTACAATGGTATGCGGCCCGAAATAAAAATTACTGAAACCCTTCTTTATCGAAGGTAACAAAGTACAAAACATGGACAACTTTTGTTATCTGGGTATTTCCTTTTCTTCGGATGGGAAATGGAATCATGAAATGTCCCAGGTTCAGACAAAACTGAGGAAGAGCATATACTGTGTTTTTAAATTTGCTACTAATTTGGGGGACCGCCGTGTTAAAGACATGATTGACATCTATAAAGCTAGATGTACATCGGTTGCACATTATGGGGCTGGTCTTTGGGGATTCCAACCATGTCATGATTTGCAAGTGGAAGAGAATTCTGTTTTAAAGAAGCTTTTATGTCTCCCGGTCTCAGCCTCCACCGAACGTATACACTGTGAGGTCGGTCTTAACTATTTGATGGACATAATAGCCATGAGACCGCTTCAGTTATGGAGATCGTTCTGGTTAAAAGAGGAGACTATTTTTACCAAGTCCATTATAAATGACTGTTTACGCGTGGATAATTATTTAACCGCATGCGTGCGGGCGGAATTCCGCTCGCACGCTGAGATTTTTAAAAACGCATGTTACATGACAAGCTGGGCTCGTCATGAGCGTGCGAGGAGGCTACCTCATGACGAGCCCAGCTCGTCATGAGCGTGGAAGGGGTTAAAGATACCTTGGCTCAATTATTTAGCTAAATCTTATGGGGAAATTTTTGATCGAACTATTCTGGGAATGCACAACGAAACATCTGCTTTGTCAAAACAGGAGTTAAAGAGCACCTTCCTGTCCCATAAGAATGAACGTAGGAGGGAAATAGCAAGCAAACAAATCACGTATCAGCTTTGTTATCTGCATATTGATACTGTGGGCTTCCAAGCCTATCTTTCACTTTTCATGAGACCTTCGCATCGTTATGTATTAACTAGAATGAGGCTAGGTGTTGTGCATCACCTGGTTGTGTTTCCTACGATGAAACAGCACCCCGTTTCCTTTTGTCCCTGTGATGGGATTACAAAACAAAGCACCCTGCATTTTTTACTTTTATGTGACCTGTTTCTGTCTTTTAGAATTGTTTATCTTAAACCATTGTTTAAAAAGTACAAAGCCAATACTAATAATGCTGCTATGACCCTACTTTTTGCACTTAAAGAACCTGAGATTTGTTTTTATTCTGCAACATTTATTTTAAGTGCAATTCAGGCTAGAAAGAGTATGCTGTTCTAACGTACATTTTAACCCCCATAATGTCTGGGGGGTGGATCAATCGATATTGCACCTTGCACTTTATACTTTGCACTTCTCAAGCCTACGTGACCTGGTCCTTTGTTATTATAATTATGTTATGCTGCTATGAGTCCATTGTTTACATCAGGAGTTATGCCGTAATTTATGCACCTTATACTGCACTTTCAGAAACCCCGGTGGACTTCTATACGCAATCTATGCAAAGCTGCTATGTGATTACTGTTTACATTATGAGAACTGACGCAATGTATGATGTCTAAAGGAAATCAGTACTTGTACGTCTTTTTAACATGCACGTCGACTTTTATTAACTGTTTTTTAATCTGTCATGTGTTTATACATTGTGCTTTTATGGTTGTATGTCCCAACCGATTAAAGCTTATTTTGAATTGAATTGACTTCTCCACGTTGCCTTTTGGGATATTTTATATTTCAGACTACAGGCCAGGCCACACAAGTGGCGTAACATTTTTATTGCGACAAGTGGGGAAAGGAATTTTGTGGATCTCTGTGGTTTATGGAAGTTTACATCACAGAACTTCAAGGAAATTGTGCAATTCTAGTTTCAGAAACATTGAACTATTCTGGGGTGGGACAACGGCATGGTGTGTTTCAATTCCCTTGAAGAAAGATTTTGGGTAAACATCCTCAATCTACCCCAGGGTAGAAAGATTGATGAACATATAGGGTGAGAGCAAGTCATAATGCCTGGGTGAGCCACCTCCCGACTCCTGATTTTTTGCCCTTCATCATGCCTTGCTCCCACCTCAGAATAGGTTCATAAATCTGTCTGATCCGGAGGTGTATTGAGGGTATTTACCCGAAAACGTCATCTGGGGGACCGAATGGTCACCCAGACATCAGGCCTTGCTCCCACTCCAGAATAAGTGCATCAGTGTTTCTGCCCGCCACCCTTGGTTAATTAAAATTGCTTACCCAAAATATCCTTCCTGGGGTCAGAATGCCCACAATGACACCTGGAAAAAATGTTTTTATAAGAAGTGGGGCAGCTCACTCATGCATTGCACCTTGCTCCTAAACCAGAATGGGCACAACAGTTTTTCTAACTCATCTCACCCCCGGGGCATATTGTTGCAGAACACCTTCCAACCCCTTTCCTGTATGGTGCAGAAAAAAATGCTCTGGTGTCTAGAGGGCTTTCTACCCTTCAATCAAGGCATTTTGGAGTTATACATCTCTCATCTACCCCTGACAGTAGAAACACTGTTGGGGTCATATTGGAGGTGGAACCTAGGCCTGATGTGAGGGCAGTACACACCCACACCTTTCAGCAATAAAATACCATGGTGTCTAGTGGGCGTTCTGCCCCCAATGGGACAAATTGGGGTTCAAACCTCTTATCTGCCCTTGGTGAGCAGAAAGACTGTTGTTGGTCATTTGTCGGGTGGGAGTAGGTCAGAGGAAACTACCCCAATCTGCTGCTGACAGAGGGCAGAAAGACAGCTTGGGATTATTTGATAGGGGTGGCGGCCAGGCATAATGCCTGGTTGGCCTCCATCACCTATTTAATCAATTAATAAAATCCCTGGTGTCTAGTGGGCTTTTTGCGCCCTAGGGGGGCAGAAAGACTGTTTGGTCGGGAGAACATCGGTCCACTGAAAAGGGCACACCCCTCAAAAAATACCCTTTGGGTCCAGCGGGTGGATCGTAGTTTGGAGATTTCCCTCCTGCGGAGATCCCCAAGCAGGAATCCATTAGGAAAATGTTCCATTGGAAAGGAAAGCTTCTTCCTTTTACAATAATACCTCTCCTGTATGAATTGGTATTCAGTGGCCTGAGAGCACCAAATTCGTGAAAGTGGAACGAGCTTTTTGATTCATTTCACTTACACTTTGAATTGTATTAGCATCAGTGCACAATGCATGCCGACTGTCATTATAAAATTTAAAAAATGCATTAGTTTGCTGGTAAGCTCTTCCTTAGCAGCGTCATTATTTTTCATAAGAAAGAGTCTGACTATTAGGGTGCTGACTCACCAGAATCTGTTCAGATCAGAGGTCTTTGAGACCCACTGTTTGCACACAAAAAAAGACAAGAGAAGGAAAAATAATCCATGTTTGTATTACACCAAGGGAGGATATTTCACCAGGGAATGTCCAGTTAAACCAAAAAATCCAGCCCCCAAGAAAATAGATTTTGTCTCCGATGTTCGACCCACTGACTTGGAAAACTAGAGTGCTTGGGGAATGTGTAGACCGGTCATCCAACATTGTCATATCAGTAAGGTCTACCTGCCCCTGTCCAATCCAAAAAGCAATATCCTAAAACACCTATTGACCCCAGGTCACTCCCCACACCGCTCGACTCCTCTGGGACCCGAGTGCTGCGGAGGGTTCGCCGCAGGTGTGCCCCGGGTTTTGTATTCCTTTTGTCGTCATTGTTCATTGTATTCCTTCCCTCACTGTACATTGTTGTTGTTCCTGTATTTTTTAATTATTGTTTATTTTTGGTTTCTTGGCGCTCCTTGTGCTCCCCTGCCCCTCTGTGCCCCCCGCTCCCCGCCGCTGCTCCCCTGCGGCCCTGCCCCCTTTTTCCTTCTGTACCCCTGCCCGCCCATTGGCCGTCCCGCTCCCACCTCTCAGCTGCCCCTCCCTCCCACTTTGCCTCTTATGGAGGCCGCAGAGCGGCCGCGCCGCTGGCGCACCGAAGGCCGCCCGTGCCTGGACCGCACCCATCGCCAAAACCCCTGGACCCCGCGCCCCCCAGAACGCCAGACTGCACTACGACTCCAGCACCCTCCACGCACTCAACACCGAACAAGACCACCCCTGCTATCGAGCCACCCCGAAGCTCACCCAGGGACCCTTTGCCTGCCGGAACTGAAGATTCACCAGCATCCAGCCTGTCAAACCACCAACCAGAGAACCCAACCACATCCGCTGCATCCTCCGCAACACTCGTTCCGCTCGCAAACACGCCATCGAACTCTGGGACCTCCTAGACTCTACCGCCCCCTACATAGCCTTCCTGACGGAGACCTGGCTGACCGCCACCTCAGCACCGGACATCGCCATAGCCATCCCACAGGGCTACAAGATCTCCCGCAGAGACTGCACCAACGGGATAGGAGGGGAAATCGCCATCATCCACAAAGACACCATCAGAATCTCGACTAACACCGACGACACCCTCACCTCCGCCGAGCACATGCACTTCCAGATCCACACCGACCCCAACACCACCCTCAGAGGAACACTCGTCAACAGACCTCCCGGACCTCGACCACAGTTCAGCGACACCATCGCCGACCTCGTCAGCACCCACGCCCTCGCCTCCATGGACTACATCCTCCTCGGGGACTTGAACTTCCACCGGGAGAACAACGACGCCAACTCCACCGCCCTGATCGACAACCTCGCCAACCTCGGACTCAAGCAACTTGTGACGGCACCCATCCACGCTGCCGGACACACGCTGGATCTCATCTTCTCCACCAGCCCCCACGTCTCCTTCAACCACCGAACCCCACTGGACCGACCACAGATGCGTCCACTTCACCTTCAGGAAACCCAGCACTCACCACCGCACCCAACAGCTACCATGCTGCTGTTGGGGCAATATCACCAAGGACCAACTGACCACCACCCTTGCCCTGAGACCACCCGCCTACCCCACCGACCCAGACACCGGCGTGACCAACCTCAAACAGTGGATCAACGACTGCGCCGACATCCTCGCCCCTCTCAAGACCTCCACAACCAACCACACCAAAAAGAAAGCCACCTGGTTCACCGAAGACCTCCGGATATCCAAGCGCACCTGTGGGAAGCTGAAGAAGAAATGGCTCCACGACCAAACCCCAGACAGCCACACAGCCCACAAGAACGCCACCCGCAGACACCACCAACTCATCAGGACCGCCAAGAGAACCACCTTCAAGGACCGCTTAGACAACAACGCACACAACACCAATGAGCTCTTCAGCAACGTGAAAGAACTCTCCAACCCCAGCTCCAACACCAACGACATCCCACCATCACAAGACCTGTGCGACTCCCTGGCCGCCTTTTTTCACCACAAGTTCACCGACATCCACGACACCTTCAACTTCCACACCCCCGCATCCACCACCGAGTCCACTACCCCTGCGACCACCACCCGCACCAGCCGCCTGACTGCCTGGTCCAACGTCAGCGACAAAGACACCATCAAAATCATGAACTCCATCCACTCCGGATCCCCATCTGACCCCTGCCCTCACCACGTCTTCAACAAAGCCAGCACAACCATCGCACCCCACCTACGAAAAACAATCAACAGTTCCTTCGAGACAGCAACTTTCACAGAAAGCTGGAAGCACGCCGAGATCAACGCCCTTCTGAAGAAGCCCAAGGTGGACCCCAAGGACCTCAAGAACTTCCGGCCCATCTCCCTGCTCCTGTTCCCGGCAAAAGTGACAGAGAAGATTGTCAACAAACAGCTAACCCACTACCTCGAAGACAACAACATCCTGGACCCCTCCCAATCTGGTTTTCGCAGCAACCACAGCACAGAGACCGCCCTCATTGCAGCCACTGACGACATCAGGATCCTGATGGACAAAGGAGAAACAGCCGCTCTAATCCTCCTGGACCTATCAGCAGCCTTTGACACAGTCTGCCACCGCACCTTATCAGCATGCCTCCATGACGCCGGAATTCAAGAGAAGGCCCTGGCCTGGACCACATCCTTCCTCTACGGCAGAACCCAGAGCGTCCACCTCCCACCTCCCACCACTCGAAACCCACTGAGATCATCTGCGGCGTCCCACAGGGATCCTCCCTCAGCCCGACGCTGTTCAATATCTACATGGCACCGCTCGCCCACGCCTCACGACAACATAACCTCAACATCATCTCCTACGCCGACGACACCCAGCTGATCATTTCCCTCACCGAAGACCCCCACACCGCTAAAGCCAACCTCCACAGAGGAATGAAGGCCGTGGCTGACTGGATGAGGGACAGCAGACTGAAGCTGAACTCAGACAAGACGGAGGTCCTCATTCTTGGACCCACCCCATCAGCCTGGGATGACTCTTGGTGGCCCACATCGCTAGGCACAGCCCCGGAATGCACGCAACCTGGGGGTCATCCTCGACTCCACCCTCTCCATGACCAGGCAAGTCAATGCCGTCTCCACATCCTGCTTCAACACCCTCCGCATGCTCCGCAGGATCTTCAAATGGATCCCTCCCGACACGAGGAAAGCCGTCACCCAGGCCCTCATTACCAGCAGACTCGACTATGGGCATGCCCTCTACTCAGGAACAACAACCAAGCTCCATAGACGACTCCAACCAATCCAGAACGCCTCGGCACGACTGATTCTCGACATCCCCCGATGCAGCCACATCACACCTCACCTGAGAGGCCTGCACTGGCTCCCCGTCAACAAGAGGATCACCTTCAAACTCCTCATCCATGCACACAAAGCCCTACACAACGCTGGACTCACATACCTCAACAACCGTCTCAGCTTCCACACCCCCACCCGAAACCTCCGCTCAGCCAAACTCGCCCTCGCCACAGTTCCTCGTATCCAGAAAACAACCGCCAGTGGCAGATCCTTCTCCTACCTCGCCTCCAGGACCTGGAACGCTCTCCCCACCAGCCTACGACAGACGCAGGACCTGCTGGCCTTCAGAAGACTCCTCAAGACCTGGCTCTTCGATCAGTAGCGGCGCCCCCTCCCCCCCAGCGCCTTGAGACCCTCACGGGTATGGAGCGCGCTTTGTAAATGCAGTGATTGATTGATTGATTGTGACTTTCATACTCTCTATATTGTGACCCACATCGCCGGCCACACGCTTGATGCCATCTTCTCCTCCAGCCCCCACGTCACCTTCGGCCACAACTCCGAGCTCACCTGGACCGACCACCACTGCATCCACTTCACCTTCCAGAAACCCGTCACCCACCACGCACCCCACAGATCCCCGCTGTCGCTGGGGCAAAGTAACCAAGGAACTGCTGGAAGCTCACCTCGCAATCGACCCTCCGACCAGCCCCACCGACCCAGAGGAGGGGGCCTGCACCCTCAGACTCTGGATGGAAAAATGCGCCAACATCGCAGCACCTTTACGACTACCCACCGACAGAGACACCAACCAGAGAGCCAGCTGGTTCACCCCGGAGCTCCTGGCCTCCAAGCGCGCCTGCTGGAAACTCGAAAACATCTGGCTCAGCGACAGAACACCCGCCAACCACGCAGCCCACAAAGACGTCATCCGCAACCATCACCACCTCATCAGAACAACCAAAAGAGCCTCATTCACAGACCGCCTCGACAACAACGCCCACAACAGCAAAGAGCTCTTCAACATCGTGAAAGAATTCTCCAATCCCAGCTCCTGCACCAACGACATCCCGCCGTCGCATGCTCTGTGCGACACCCTCGCCGCCTTCTTCCACCACAAGATCACCGACATCCACAACAGCTTCAACACTCAGATCAACCCAACGCACCCCACCACGACAAGCACACCCAACCCCACCGACCACGACCTTCTGACCACATGGACCAACGTGAGCACTGCAGACATAATCGAGACCATGAGCACCATCCACTCAGGCGCCCCTTCGGACCCTCTCTCCCACCACATCGCCAACAAAGCCAACAGCCTCATCGCACCCCACCTGCGCAACATCATCAACCTCTCCTTCGAAACCGCCACTTTCCCTGAGAGCTGGAAACACGCCGAGATCAACCCCCTCCTGAAGAAACCCAAGGCGGACCCGAGCTACCTCAAGAACAGCGAAAGTCATTGAAAAGACCGTCAACACCCAGCTCACCCGCTACCTAGAAGACAACAACATCTTGGACCCGTCCCAGTCTGGCTTTCGCAGCAACCACAGCACCGAAACCACCCTCATCACCGCCACAGATGACATCAGAATCCTCCTCGACAACGGCGAGACAGCAGCCCTCATTCTCCTGGACCTCTCCGCCGCTTTCGACACCGTCTGCCACCACAATCTCCGCACACGCCTCTACGACGCAGGGATACGAGACAAGGCCCTGGACTGGACCCACCTCCTTCCTCACCGACAGAACCCAGAGAGTCCTCCTCCCCCGTTCCAATCCAGAACCACCAAAACCATCTGCGGCGTCCCTCAGGGATCTTACCTAAGCCCGACGCTGTTCAACTTCTACATGGCCCCCCTCGCCCGCATCGCCAGACTACACGACCTCAACATAATCTCCTACGCCAATGACACCCAGCTGACCCTCTCCCTCACCAAGGACCCCCTCATCGCCAAATCCAACCTGCACCAGGGGATGAAGGCCATCGCCGACTGGATGGAGGCAAGCTGGCTCAAACTGAACTCGGACAAGACGGAGATCCTCATCCTTGGGCCCAACCCATCGCCGTGGGACGACTCCTGGTGGCCTCCTTCCCTGGGAACCCCCCGACACCGACCAACCACGCACGCAACCTAGGGATCATCCTCGACTCCACGCTCAGCATGACCAACCAAGTCAACGCAGTCTCCTCCTCATGCTTCCGCACCCTCCGTATGCTCCGCAAGATCTACAGATGGATCCCAACGAACACTCGGAAAACAGTCACCCACGCCCTCATCGGCAGCCGACTCGACTACGGAAACGCCCTCTACGCCAGAGCCCCGGCCAAACTCATCAGCAGACTCCAAAGAATCCAGAATGCCTCCGGACGCCTGGTCCTAGACGTCCCTCACAGAGACCATATCACCCCCCACCTGAGAGACCTGCATTGGCTCCCTGTTGACAAAAGAATCACCTTCAAACTCATGATCCACGCACACAAAGCACTCCACAAGACTGGCCCAGCCTACCTCAACAGCAGACTCTCCTTCTACGCACCCAACAGGAAACTCCACTCCGCCGACCTTTCCCTGGCCATCGTCCTGTGCATCCACAGAACCACCTCTGGGGGCAGATCCTTCTCCCACAGCGCCGCTAAGACCTGGGACGCCCCCCCCCCCTTCACCTACGACAGACTACAGACCTCCCGGCATTCAGAAGACTGCTCAAGACCTGGCTCTTCGACCACTGACTGCAGCGCCCCCCACCCCCCCAGTGCTTGAGACCCTAGCGGGTAGGTAGCGCGCTTTACAAATTACTTGATTGATTGATTGATTGATTGATTGATTGATTGATATTCAAGTTAGGAACACCCTCCCTGTTCTGGAGGACTCCCGATCTAGAAGAAATGTCCTTGATTTAACTCTTGCTAGGACTCTCTGAAGGAAATGAATATTCCTGAGTCAGTTCATTCAGGTGATGGGTCTGAGTTTGACCTTATTGATACTGATGGAGCGAGTTTCAGAATAATATTTTGTTCTGACTCGCAAAGTTAAACTTCCATAATAAATAACCGTATTAACTGATTTGTGGTGAATTATTAACCAACCTAGATTAAAATGCATTTACATGACACGAGGGACGAATATCTGTGCTCTTTGTTGCACTTGTAAGTGTGTTGGAAATAATAAGCTAACCTTGTCCTTTGTCTTTGTCAGTATTAAATGCGGCTGTTTAATTAATAGCATGTGCTTATTTATGTGCTTATGTTAAAGTCTTTTCGTCTTTATGTGCCATAAGTTTGTGAAGAATTCTGTGGCTTGTGCTTAAGCTAGGTAACATAAATTAAGGGGTTAATAATTAGAAAAGGGGTTGGGTAACAGGATGGGTTTCAATTCTCTAATTAATTAATGTCTTTTGTTTGTTTGAATACTAGTTTCCGTGAGAGAGGCCTAAGGTCTAGAGTTTTAAAGATGATGAAGATTAGAATCCTGTCCAGAGTGGAGCCCTGCACGTATTCAGAAGTGGAAACTTTACCACATCGACATTTGTCAAAGAAATATAATGAATAGTTTTCTGTGCAAGACGTGCTCTGAATGTGACAAAATCAAGGACAGGATGCGGCAAATCTGCCAAGTTAAGGAAGTAACGGACTGATACTAAAAGATTGTTGTATTTCCGAAGAAGCCAAAAGACATGTATTTTGTTGGACAATGAAGTCAAAGAAAAGGCTCGGTTTTGGGATGGGAACATGATGAGCTGACATGGACTGACATCTGTCAGCCAATAGGAACTGTGGATGGCAAAAGAAAGAATACATTTTAGTGAGATTAGCTAGGCAGAAAAGGTATAAAACCTGGCCCCTTTGACAGGAGGGGGCTGCTTCTCTTTCCGATTCCAGAAAGGTGTGACGTGCTGATGAACTTTCTTGGCGCACGTAAGGATAATAGGCCTAAATGATTTTTCCCTTTCAGGTGAAGCAAAGAATAGATATGGAAATAGCTTGAGGGATTGGAAACGGTTATTTTGCCTTAATCCTGCTTACTGTTTTGCTTTGAAGTGTCAGTCTAATTAATCATTCCTCATTAAATGCTGCTTTTTTACTAATAAAATAATGATTTATTAAATAAAATGCTTTTTCTTTGAAGAATAACATTAATAAATTAGATTTTGATTTGACAAGCTGGTCTTGTTTATTTATGGTCTAGTTACTATTAGTTGATCCATTTACCTAGTGACTTAATTAATATGATAAATGCATTATAACCATGGTTAGAAATGATAAACTGCAGATGTATATAAATGTGTAAATAGTTTGTGAATAGGTTCTGATTAATTAGGTCACATGATTCAGTCGCCCAAAAAGTGTCTTGGTTCTTAATGGGCCTTGTGAGTGATTTATGATTAATGGTGAGTATTATGGTGTAGGGTAGCGCATATGAGACAGTTTTTCTACATGGGTGCTGAATCAATACCCCCATGTTCGGAGTCCTTCTGGTAGTCTGTTGTATCCTTCTTTTCCTCGTCCTAGTCCTTTCTTAGTGTCTTGTTCTCTGCTGCTCCGCCAGTCTCTGTGATGTCATGTACTGTTCTATCTGTGTAAGTCTATGTGGATTGGTCAGTCATCTTGGAGGCTGTGCAGCAGTGCAGCTGCTCACGGTGGGGCCTTTACTGGAACCTGGATTACTACCCTATCTAAATGCTGTACCTTTTTATTTTATTACCAAAAATAAACATACATCCTGATACAGCAATTAAGGAATCATCTTTGATTTATTGGATGTTACACTGGCGCCAATTGGAGAAACAGAACTACACGTGACAATACTACAGAAAAGCATCTACTTGAGAAACTTAGAGGAACTGAATTGCACCCATTGCCAATGCTTTCAAAGCCCCACCGGTGTCTATAACATCAGACAGCTTAAAGAAGTAAGTTGAGCATTGGTATCTTGCTTGTGCCATGTCAAAAGTCTGCCTTCGCATCGGATGTTTATTGAACTTCCTATGATCTGATACTTGATACCTGCAGTTTGAATTTTTGGGAGATTCATTATTACTAGCTTGAAGTCCTTCTGAAGTATTTTGTACTTTTATTTGCCTCGTACCAGCTTTCAAATGACTGAGAATGTGATCATTATTCTGTTTGGAAGCTGCTACTATTACATCTGTGGAACTGTAAACTGTTGGGAATTCGCCTGTCTATACCCATGAAAAGGCTGCCCCATCTGGTAGAGGCAGATAGCTAAGTGGAGCAGACTCGACGGCATTTCTGAGAGCTGTCCCTGGAGTATGTGTGGAGACTACAGGAAAATTGGGAGCACAGGAGGTCTGAGAGAGAGGATTTTTTTAGGACAATAGGAAAGAGCCCACAAGAATGTGGGAGGTGCCCCGGCGCCCCTGGTGAGGTGTTTTTGGAAGCTTCAATTTGGGATTTCATATTTGTGTTTGCTCTTCACAGGGAGTTCATTGCGCGCTGCAAATGTCTCGAGATGTTCATTACCTGCCTCCTGCTGTTCTCCCATTCCTCCGTGGGATCCTCAGTGATGTATGGCTCATGGCTGTTGTGGGTGTTTTTGAGCACGGTGATGCCGGGAGCCATCCGGCGCGGCCTCACCGTTGTGTTTTGGGATTGCCATTTCAGATCTTCTTGGTTTACACACTTTGCCAACCACGTTCTTACACGCTTTTCAATAAAGTTACTTGAAACATCGTCTTAACGGAGCAACAAGTGGCATTCTCCTTCATCCAAGAGCCCTGTTATTGGGTGTGCGTATGAGCCATTGTGGATTTGGTTCTCTTCCTACTTAACTGTTTGTACTGTTTTATTTTTGGTGAACATTTTGTCTCCATGTTCTCAAAGATTTATTGGTGTAGTGATTGTCCTTCGTTCACACTTCAGTCAACAATTCAGGGAAGGAGCTGTCTCTGAAGATTTGATGATGGTGACTACTTTTATTGTTTTAATTTGTTATGTTTAAACTTTTGTGATCAATTCTGTTGTATATTATCTAGGTTACACAGTATGCTGTTTCCGTTACAATTTTCAGTTTAGTACATGCTACATGTGTGTGCTTGTGCGATTTATTTTTGGAATTTGGAACAACTTTTGTGCTCAAGATTTTTGAGGCATTCAATTATATTTATGATTCCTCCTAATTATTTTGAGATGCTCCATTCTTTTTATTTAACTTGTACTGAACTGAACCAAGTTCTATTTGCTTTGAGGTGTTCATTTATATTTGAATTTCTGGTAAATCGTTTTTCCTATTTCTTTTTATTAAAGCGCATTTTAGCGGAGCCACTCTTGTACTCAATTTACATTGAGGTCTTCATTTAAATTTATTCTTGCCATGATTTGTAGAAGTGTTCAATTCTGTTATGCTTGTTGGAGCTATTTATTTGCTCAACTTTTATTGAGGTGCTCAGTTTGGGTTATGCTTACAGGTGATGGGCCACAGAGTTCTCAGTGTTTGTGATGAGCCATAGGTGTGCTCAGTTGTATTGGCGAGGAGCCGTAGAGGTGCTCAGTTTTATTTTTGAGGAGCTGTGGAGTCCTCAGTTTTATTGATGAGGAGCCTTAGAGGTGTTCAATTTTATCTGTGAGGAGCCTCAGAGTTGCTCAGTTTTATCAATGAATATTTGTTATGAACCACTTAGGTGCTCTTTTTTATTAGAGGTGTTCAAATTTGTTATGAACCACTTTAGTGCGCTATTTTGTTAGAGGTGTTCAAAATTCATTTATATTTTGCAGTACTGAACCATCTGTGCTCAAAATGTATTGAAGTGTTCAGTTTCTTTGTGTTAGTAATGAATAGGTGGGTTTGTCATGTGGAACACATTAACCACTTTCATTCATTCTTCTGTTGTTTTCTTGTTTGTTTAAACTCTTCTCCTTACTATTGCAAAGAACGTTATTCGTGTGTGTGTTTGATGTTCTTTTCTGTTATCCTTTTGCTCCTCTGCTTGATTTTCTCTCTTCCTCATTGTTTCTGTTAAGGGGAAAGGTGTGTTGTATCCTTTTTTCCCTCGTCTTTGTGCTTTCTTAGTGTCTTGTTCTCTGCTGCTCAGTCAGTCTCTGTGATGTCATGTACTGTTCTATCTGTGTAAGTCTATGTGGATTTGTCAGTTAATTTGTAGGCTGAGCAGCAAGGCAGCTGCTCCCGGTGGGGCCTTTACTGGAACCTGGATTACAAACCTACCTAAATGCTGTACCTGTTTATTTTATTACCAAGAATAAACATACATCCTGACACAGCAATTAAGGAGTCATCTTTCATTTATCCGATGTTACATAGTTCCCTGGTTACAAAGTCAAAATCTTAATATATACTTGACCCTTTTGTCAACACACTGGTTAAATATTAGCTACAGACTGATTAACACTGTTAACCTGTGCAAGTATTCATGCCCTCAGATTGCAGCTGAGCTCCCCCTGGAATATCAAGACTTACAAGATGCTTTTCATAAAAAAAATGGCATCAACTCTACCTCTTCATATGAATTGTGATTGCCACATAGAACTTGAACAGTGGGTCTACCCTACTGAGTATGCCCTTTATGAACCTGAGACCCATCATCTGAAACAGTATATAGATGACCTGCATTCCTGAGGTTTCATTTGACATTCAACTTTCCCAGTCTTCTCTCTGCTCTTTTTTGTCTCCAAGAAGAACGGCGAGCAAAGAGCCTGTGCCTACTTCCATGCTTTAAACAAGGTGACAATAAAAAATTGCAACCCTCTTCCCCTCATTCCAGTTTTGTTGTATCTGGTGAAACAAACCATAATATATACCAAGTTGGATCTCAGTGGGACATATCATCCCATCTGCATGTGAGAAGGGGATGAATGAAATAATTCCTTCTGCACCAAATGTGGCCTTTATGAGTACTGTGTAATGCTCTTTGGACTTTCTAATGCTACTTGCATGTTACAGTACTTCATCAATTAGGTATTATGATGTATGTCATTGTCTATATTGATGACATCTTGATTTAGTCCAAAAACATCCAGGACCATGTAAGAGGTGTAAGGGCAGTCCTACAAAAAGTGTGAGGGATTAAAAAATATGCCTTCCACAACACATAGATGGATTTCTTTGGCTTCATAATGTTTCCCACACAGATCCATATGGATGGCACAAAGATAGAACTGATTCTAAACTGGCCAACTCAAAACTATGTGAAAGGAGTGCAGAGAATGATAAGCTTTGCACATTTCTACCACAGAATTATGACATATTTTCCTGTCATAGTTAGCCTGATCACTAAGCTACTGATGGAGGGAGCCCCATTCAAATTCTCCAGAGGCACAGACCATTCTTTTTTCTTACTAAAGGAAAGATTCACTTAGACTCAATGCAACCATATTTCATGGAGGCAGATACTTTCCAGTTTGCCGTCGGGGAAAACCGTTTCCAAAGGAATGACCACACAGGGAATATGCATTCAATAGCGCATTTCTCCTGCAAATTATTATAGTAGAAAAATACTACACAGTTACGAATGAGCTCTTAGCTATCGAAATGGCCTTCGAGAAATGGAGATATTGCTTATCAGAGGTTTTCCTCACCATAAGGATCTACTCTGATCACAAACATCTGCAGTTCTTTCACTCTGCCTTGGCTATGACGCTTCATAAGATGTGTTTGCCCTGAGTTTGATTTTGTGATAACATACCAAGCTGGATGCTTTCTTCTGGTATCCATACCCCTGGTCCTGCAGACCGTGTCTACTATTCTATATCCTGAGCGAAAAGTAGGAGCTGACATTTTATCTGATTTTTAGGAAAGAGCGCAACGGCAGTCTGACAAAATTAATACCAGAGATTGGTTAAATAAGCCTAGCAATACCAACCGACAGGAAGGATTCTACCATTCTGTACTATTGATTATACAGACTTGTAAAACGAATGTATACCGGAATCATGCCACCTCCTTAGCGGGACATTTTAGGTAACAAAAAAACTAGAAAGAATTGCATGTGCTGGTTCTGAGGGGAGTAGATCTCCAAATACATCACAACCTTTGTGCAACAATACCCAACCTGTGCACAAAGCAAAAGTAGAACAAAAAAACAACGGGCTTGTTATGCCTACTACCCATCCCACCAAGTCCTTGTTACATACTCAGTATGGATTTCATCACCAACATGCCAACTATGAACGGTTATAACACTATCTTTGTAATTGGGGTTATGGTAACTAAACTAGCTCACTTTATACTACCACAGAAATTTCCAAGTGCCATGGAACTAGCCGTTTTATTTCTGTAAAATGTTATTTACATTGAATTGCTTCAATCATTATCTCAGATCGTGTGCCACAATTTATTGCATATTTTGGTGTGGCTTGTGCTTAACTTTGGGGATTGCCCTCCGTTTCTCCTCTGCCTACCATCCTCAGACCAATGAACAGATGGAGAGGGTAAATTAGTCCTTAGAGCAACTCCTTCATTGCGCATTACATACCCTCACCAGCGGTTGTGTCTAAGTCCTTGGCTTAGCAGAATTTGCATACAAAAATATCACATATTCAGCTTTTATGGTTTACCCGTTCTTTTCCAATCTAGGATACTACACACAAGCTCTCCCAGTCTCTCTCTCACATGATTCCACTCACATACCCCCAAGCAAAGTCCATCATGATAATCTTAGACTCAGTTGGTCAGCTGTAAAAGAAATGTTCACACCCAGCAAAACAATCATGAGAGTGCGGGCATACTCCAAACACATCAAGGAACCGGATTATGCAGTTGGAGATATGGTATGGTTGGTAACTAAGCACCTCTACCTACCAGGCCCATGGAAGCTTCAGCCTCACTTTTTTAATAATAATAATAATCTGTTTATTGAGTATTTATCAGCATTCTATGCATTACATCACATCCACAGTATGTTTACATACATTGCCTTCCACCAATAGAACACCTTAACAGAAACAAAAACAGTAGAAACAATAAAAAAGAGAACAGGTAATTGTACATTTACTATGTGTATTACGCTGCAAATTCATTACCTTACAAGGACATTATTCACCCTTCCCTCCAGGGCAGGCCTAGTTCCCTTTCTGGCTAGTCCCTTCTTTGTCTCCCTCCCTGGAACTATTCGTCACATGGCAAAAAGAGCACTCATGTTTTGCCGTATTCAGCACTGGGTGGTCCTGCTATTCTGCCATGCTGACCATCCAGCAGTCGTCAAGGGCCCAGGACAGTCACAAGCGAATGCCCTGAGTTTGATCCTGCGTGTGTTAAGATTGTGCACCCCGTCTTTCCTTCAGATGTTGTCTGAGTGCATATTTTTTTAGTAGTGCAGCATATATTTCCAAGTCCTCTCACACCTTATCATCCCCGTGACTAAGATTCAAATGTATGTCCTCAGCAATCGCCTTCTCATCCACGTCCCTACACCATAGTGTTATGGAAGGGCCCGTGCACTCAGTTATCCAACAGCAACTCTTTTCTTAGCTAATACCAACTGTGTCAACTTCCAGCACATTTTAACCCCTCTAGGCACTTTCTGGGCAGTCCATCGATTGCCAATGCAGTCACCACTCTTAACCTTGCAGTCACCCTAAGCCAATAATCCATGCCATGTGTAAAAAGGAGGTTTTCTCTGTCACGACCCCCTCATGTGTCCTCTGTATAGGGGGCCAATTGAACAGGGCTCATATTGCTTTACCCCGTGATGTTTTATGATGTGCTATGATTTCATGAATGATGTTCCCCAGCACCCTCATACCAGACATTCCCACCAGCACCATCATGACTGATGCTTTCCTAGCACCCTCATGAGCGATTCTTCACTAGCACCCATAAAGCCCTTTGCACTTGAATTCCTGCAAGCATGCCCCAAATCCAGTGAACCAATAGATTAACTGCACACACTGTTACTAGGACCTTAGTGTGGTTTTCCATTGAATCCCTAAAAGCTTTCCGTAGATTCCCATGAGCCAATAGCAAACCTTGCTCTCGCTCTTACTGGTGCATTGGTGTTTTTTTCGGTTATGCATGTTCGAGCAAAAATGATACATTAATTTCCTGTTTTTCAGTTCCATTCAACAAGTTGCACCTGCTCATTCTGCAGGGTTAAAGAGAGTGTATTAACATATGTTTTCTCCAAGGCTTGAGAACCTTCCAGGTGGCCATGTGCTCAACTTGCCTCACGTGATCTAGCTACATCCATGGAGCCTTCAATAGGGTATATAAAGGGTATATAAACCCTGCCCAAACCTGAATTGTGGCTTTGCCTCGCTCCTTGCAGATCAAGGTTCACCCTTCCAATTCACCTGAAGAATCCTGCCTGAACCAAGAAGCACTCCTGTATCCTTCCGGTCCATCCAAACCTTTTGGTCCTGCGGCATCAGCTCCCTAGATGTCTTCCTCCTCGCTCACTCCTGCACAGCTACTCCGGACCCCCAACACTCACTCAGTCAAGGCCTCAAGTTCTTCTATGAACTTCAGTCAAGTGGATTAACTAGTCTAGGTACTTGATATCAGGATAGTGAGCAATTAACCTTCTACAATAGTAAACAGTAGTGAGTATCCCTGCCTTCAAAGACTATAGACTTTTCCTCCCTGTCCTCTCTGTGGTGTATTCCAGCACTTCTTGGGGGATACTCTCAAGAACGTGTGATAATTACTGAAAAATTAGATTAACACAACTCCTAATAACACAGTCCATCGCAGGAAAATAATGATGTGTTAACTAAGTATTCACAACACGGAGGTACCATGCGATAGGCCCACAACAACGCTTCAAATATCCGTGATAAAGTCAACGCGGGTCACGCGAACATACATATGCACCATGTATTGGAAGGCGAAACTTGATAACATCCTAGAGGATCCCAAGATAGGCTCTGTGTACCCATAAATAAGGGCTCCAGATATTAGGTTCCGCCCGATACAAGTCACCAGGACTCTTATCAAGGCCAGCTGCTTTCCCTGGGACTATTCTGTGTAACGAATTATACACTTCCTTCAAGGCGATCTTTGTGCTATCTAAATCTATATCTGAGAGGACTATAGTTTCCTGACCCTGGCCAGTGCATTCATCGGGACTTCGTGCATATGGGAGTTTGTAATGTGCTTCTCACTTTTATGCCGCTATATTAGGTTCAACAGCACCCTGTCCTCTTGCAGTCCCTGAGCTCACTATATTCCAAAAAGATTTTGAGTCTTTATTTTCCAGAGCCTGTTTAAGATTTGCCCACTGTTCTTCTCCCCATGAGATGTTTGCAGCATGAATGGCGTTTTTGTAGACAAGCCTTGTCATTTTTATAGTAGGTCTACACTTTGATTTTATGGCCTCTATCAAGGCACTTTTCATTTTCCTTCAATTGGAATCATACCAAGATTGCCGTGGTTTGTGGGCACCAGTCCTACGACATTCCTACCAGAAGACATCTTTCAATCTCAGGAAAGCTTGGCAACCTTACTCACGTGCGGTACAACGATATCATGGTGCACATATTCTAACATAGCCTCAAAGTCTGGGAAAAACTCCCTGTATAGTGTTGCCATTTTTTCCTGGGAATTCTCTAACCATGACCACTTCACTCTCTATCTATTGTTACTGAGGAGAAGCCCATCGTCTTCGTCGGTATGATCCTGGCTGTGTTCGGCCCTGGGGGAGATTGCAAGATTTACCATCAGTGCATTATGGTCACTGTCCTCATGTGGTATGACACTAAAATCAGAGGCTAGCGACCATACTCTGGCCTCCAGAAGTATATAGTCTAGGATTGAGGAATGGGTCAGCCTATTATAGGTAAAACTACCTGGGAAATCTAGGGGAAATTGCGCATTGTATGCTCTCAGTGAATATCTGAGAGTTAGCGCTTTAATTTGAAGAGCTAAGGGGGACCATGCTCTGATCCGAGGGATATTGGGCTCCGGAATAGCCCATATCTCATCCTCTTCTGCGCTATCCAAATCCCCAGGTTCCAGTAGAAGCTCAAACTACCAGTTCAGATCGTCTCCCAGGATTATCGCGGCATTCGCGGGAATATCTGAGAGGAGATCTTCTAGGTGTGCTAGAGCAGGGGACTCCTTACCCGTCTTAACAGGCCTGGAATAAATATTAATTAAAAGAAATGTGAGATTGTTAGAAAATGATAATATAAGGCAAAGGATATATGGACTATGTGAGTCCACTTGCCTAACATTTCAGCTCAGATGGCATCCCACCCAAGTGCTGAGTCCACCTGAAAGCCTGCCCCTAGTTCCAACAATGGCAGGAATATGGAATGATGCAAAGCCTCTACAAACGGGGTGATCTGTAGCCCATGTTTCCTGAAATAAGCATATGTTACAAGAATCTACAAAGACTCCCCATTCTCGACAATGTAGTTTGTTTTTTATGCCAGCCATATTCCAGGATAGCAACTTGATTCTATGGAGAGAGGTCTGGTTTTCAGCTGAAGCCTTCATAACTAGTTCCCTCTTGGGTGGGACCACAGGATTATTTACAGAATTTTGATTAGGAGAAGGACCAACCGGCTCTACAGTTACTACTCAATTTTGTGTCTGCTGAGGGGTAGCTGGCCCAGCGTTGCTCCAAGGGGGCCCTGGGATCGAGAATCAATCCACCTCCTCCAAGCTCTCGAATCTGTTAAAGAGGGGTACATTTAATGGTTGGGGCCATTGCAAGCCTACCACCTGGCCCCTCCCAGGTCGATGAGAAGGCCGTACCCTGGTGCCATAAAGTGACCCGACCCCTAAACCACAAGCAAAACCATGGTTGTAAAAATAAGTGAGGGGAAGAAGTCTAATGGTAGAGCCCCCATTACTCAGATGTAAAACTTGTTGAACCAAGTGTGGATTCCAATCCACTTCACCCTTCGAGTCATCAAAATGTCAACTGCATTGGCATAACAAAACTGGTATTGTCTAGCAAGCAAATGGAGGCATTTGTTTTTGAGTTCCAAATGTGTTTCAGTTTTGTCTTCTCCCAGTGGGGGCACACCAGCAAGGACTAGTACATGTGGTACACTGGCAGGAGGCAGATTAATAAAAGGTAGCTCTAGGTCTCGATGACCATGAGGTGTGGGGGCTACTCCCGGAACTGTGACAGTCTCCTTTCGGCGAACGAGACCGTCTGCCTTTCCCTCAGTAGTACCAGCTGTTACATTACTAGAGCTTGCTGACCCATTGTCTACAGTGTGTGCTATTGAACCTTCCCCTCTGCTTTTATCAGCAGATGTGTTACTCAGACTATGTGCAGGTATTAGACATGGTGTTTAAACGGGCATGGATTTGGGCAAATTCTTCTTTTAGAAGGCCGCTGATTTGATTGAATAGTATGTTGGAAAACGAAGCAGCCCATGCAGGAGGCGATGGATCCGTATGAGTTGGAGGCTCACACACTCTCTGGTCAGCTACTGCCGACACGGTGGTTCCATTCTTTATTTTCCTCCTTTTGCCCCCCACATTCTTAGGTTGAGGATGCTGATTGGCCGCTCTTGAGTTAGCAGGGATTTTAGTGCACCCTTTACTTCTAGTAGTTGCCCTGCATGTGGCTTCTAAAATTGGAGCAGGCGACTTAGGCGTAGAAACCTGACTTTGTATACTGTCGCCCCTTTCAAGGGGAAGGAAAAGGTTAGACGGCGACAAGGAAAGGGGAAAGTCCAGAGTTATAGACAGTCGGCGTTCAGTTTGCTGGATTTCTGTGGCCACCACTCCTATCACCCTTTGTAACATCCGATCAATTGATGTCTGGGGGAGAAGTTGAGGGGTGGAACAAGGGGGGGCATGACATAAGGCTTTAACAGTTTTTTGCCCATACTCAGCTCTGTGACATCGGCTAAAATTGTTGGGACTATCTTAATATTAACAATAACGACAGGCCCAAGGAAACAACTTGTGTTGGCAAAATAAATGGTAGGACTTAGTTGTAGTGGTTAGTCACTCCTGCTTCTTCATTGCCTAACCCCTGTGTAGAACCCCACACTTTCTATTGCTTTCCTCTGGAATCGATTTTTTAAATCAAGGGGGGCGGCCCAGCCCAGCCTCCTCTGGCCACTAGACGGGCAAAGACGTCCTGGAGTTCCGGAATGGCGTCGCTGGTGGCAGGACTCTTGGTGATGGCGGCAAGATTGTGGCAGGATTGATAGCCGGTAAGTCACCCCCTCAGACAAACAGGGCTCCCCCTCCACCGGAGCCCTGTACTCCTTACATGCGCCTCCTGGCGCTTGCTGTGGGCGTGGTTGGTGTGCGCGCCTTGTGCGCCGCTGGTGCAGCCGGGTAATCCCAGAATGGCCACACTGGCGGCGGGAGTCTTGGCGGTGGTGGCAAGATTGTGGCAGGATTGTTAGCCAGTAAGTTGACCCCTCAGATAAACAGGGCTCCCGCTCCACCGGAGCCCTGTACTCCTTATATGCGCCTCCTGGCGCTTGCTGTGGGCGTGGTTGGTGAGCGCGCCGTGCTCGCCGCTTGCGCAGCCGGGTAATGGAGTCCCGGAATGGCGGCGCTGGCGGCAGGACTCTTGGCGGTGGCGGCAAGATTGTGGCAGGATTGATAGCCGGTAAGTTGTCCCCTCAGACAAACAGGGCTCCTTAAAGGTGGCCTCATCCTGACCAAGGCTGTCTATGGTTCACTCTATGGCTTTCACCCTTTCCAAGACATTCCAAAGGTCAGCGTGTAGAAGTCCCACTTCAATCAACACCATGTCTAATTTGCCTTTCAGTATGTTACGGGACCCCTGAATTACCTATATCAGCACCTCCTGCAATGGTTCCCCTATCAGCTCCGATATCAGAATGCCTAAGGCGGTGCGTGCTGAGCAATTGTGTTGTACTGCTGTCCTTTTGCCACTTTGTTTTCCCTATAGTTGGCTCCGGTGCTTACAAATCGTCCTATGAATGCAAAAGATCACTAACACTTATTTGTGGTCGCTCAGGGGTACAGACCCCTAAGCTTGAGTGTGGTCTCCTGCTTCAAAACCTGCTATCTGTGGATGCCCCGATCATCCACTTTCCCATCCAACGTGATTCATCCATCTCATGCTCCATGGCACAATAAAGGTCTTGCAAGCACCAGCAGTCAGCACTGGCCAATCATTCGCACCGCTAAGGGATATCTACCCCACTGTCCATCAGGGTTGCAACACTGCTCACCTGCGTCTTAGGACGAAGCACCCTCCACTGCCTCACAGCTCTGTAACTTTGCAGCCATTAGTGGAGTGTAGGGCCTCATGCCTTCAGTTCCCCGCCTCAATGGTGGGGTCAATGTCCAGTGTTTAGGCTCTTGGAGTGCAGGAAGTCAAAGGGAGTCTCAGGAAGCAAATGGCAATAATTTTTATTTGCAGGTATTCCCCCTTTGCATCTCTTAACTGTGTTTATGGTGCAATGGCTTTGCATCAGGTGCTGTTCAGCTCACCAGCTTGATTGTCCTGCCTTTATGCTCTTCGAAGCAGCCGCAGGTGCCCACAATGTCCCAACAGCCACTTGGCACCACTCTTAGCCCCCAAGATACGCTCTCCAAGGAGGCGCCGAGTGCTGTTACATTGCCCGGCTGCTCCCTCATTCACCTGCATGTTGGCGGAATCTGCCTCTGTTTTGAGGCTTGGCCCTACTCCAATTCTAGGTCTCAAGGCCACCCAGCTCGCTCCATGTGTAGGCCTCAATCAGGGCCCTATTCGGCTTTGCACCACACTTCTCTGCCAGCCAGTCCAGCCTCTCTGGGGTTCATGTGTCCCTCATTGCAATTATCAAGGGTAAGAGCCTACTGCTGTTTGGCATCCTCTAGGGCCTGTTGGCCTGGTCCGGCATGCCCTCATCCTCCGGCAAAGCCCTTTGCACCATGATCCAACCTCTGGATCCTGGTCTCAGATTCCTTGCCCAGTGCTTCCCAGCCTGGGTGCAGCACCAGTTCCTTAGGCGTCCTAGGTGGGTTTGTGTTCTGGGGTTGGCCCCAGGTACTTCTGTTACTGCCTCCGCAACTGTATTCACCTCTCACAATGTCTGCGTCTTTCTTCCCCGTGCAGCCTCTTCACACAGTCAACAGCACAGCTGCAATGGCAGTGTCGACATCACCACACTCATGAGTTACAAAACAGGGGAGCAGCAGGATATGTAGATGTCCTTAGAGCAATCCTCTTAGCCCTTAAGGGGTATTTTAATAGTCTCTTACTGGGAGGATGATGCAAGATTCGGTATCTGGGCTGCAGAGCTAAAGCTCAGAGTGTCTCAATGGTCATCTTGCCATACCCAGGGCTTTAAGTGGGCTGGTGCTGAGCACCAGCAATTTTTTAAAGGGGGCATCAAAACGTATCTCTATTGGGCTTTGTTTTGTGCCCTGACACAGGTGATCATTTTTTTCTGGATTGCAGTGACAGCAGGTACATCCGTGGGCGCGTGCTCACACTGCTCACTTCTCACTAGGAGGTTATTGCAATACGTCATGGTGAGTGTTGTAGGGGAAGGGAAATCCTTTAGAGAGAGTCATTTTCGCTCTTGATTTCCCCTCTCTTTTTGTAACTTAGGAGCAGCAACATTGTCGTAATGTCACCAGGGCTTTAAGTGGAAGCGTTTTCCAATCCAATCCAAATCTTTATTTCGATCAAGTGATCATAAAAGATATACAATATAACACATCAATTAAAATTACAAAATATCAATATATCATTTAGTATTAAATACATGAGTTAAAAGGAAAAAGAATGTTAAAACAGGTGAGAGAATGGACCAACGAAAAAGAATTTTCATGAGTCTCCTGCCATCTTTATGTAACGGGTTCGGACATGCCACATTGCAGTTAAAAATTTAGCTAGTGCAAACACAGTTGGCGGAGATAAGTCAGTCTTCAGAACTCTAAATGCAGGTGTAAATGTTCTAAATCCCAGGTTTTTAAGGAGGGGGACGAGTCAGAATTTCCTACTTTTTTGGTAGGCTCGGCAAAAGAAAATAACATGTATTTCATTCTCCTTGGCATGGGCACATGCGGGGCACATCTCTGTAGGGGACCGACCAGACCATGCTTTGGTAAAAGACATTAAAGGAAGGGTCCCATACCTCCATTGCAGGAATAATTTTCTTGTTAAAACAGGGGTCATACCGTCCAAAACACTTTCAAGATTGTATGAATCTTTCGTTATAATAAAACGATGTATCAGAGATCCCTCTCGTGTACTGTCCAAGGCTCGGGAAAGCATCTTGTCATAGTATGCTCTGGAGAGCGCCTTCCTTGGGATCCTGGTACTTGTGCTTTCCGGGTGTGACCACAGTTCTGGTAATCCAAGGGTCTCACAAGTTCTCTTAATATAATTTAGCCAAGGGATCTTGGTGGGACTAGATAAGGATAGGAATTCCTTTAATTCAGTTCTATAAGGGGTAAGATCTTGGCTACTCCAAAGGCGACGCCAGAATGTTAAAGGTTTGAGCCCTAATTCCTCTGTAATGGGCCTCAAACCCAGATCCAGTCTCAGGGGGAGGAGTGGGGTACTTGGTGGGAGAGCGGTCAGCTGCCTTAAAAATGTGTTTTCTGTACTCAGCAGGTTAGAGGAAGATGTATGGCCCTCTCCCCCATAGGTTACTCCCCCCCGCGCATGGGCTTTATATATTTGGATAGCGGGACCCAGTGGGCGATAAGTTGACTTAGTCGCAATTCTCATTATGCCACCCGCCTTCTGGGCCAGCTTCAAGTTCGCTCTAGTCTGGTGGGCCCCCCACGTAAGGTTTTGGTTTAGAGTTATCCCCAGATACTCTATTGTGTGGACCCTTTCCAAGCGTACTGCACCGAGCACGGGATTTGGGCGCTTGGGGGACTTGGGATTTAAGATCATGAATTTAGTTTTCTGCGGGTTAATTTCAAGACCCCTTTTTGTGCAGAACTCCAAGAAACCATCAAGCACCCTTTGAATGCCCATCGGGGATTTAGACAGCAGCAGGGTGTCATCTACAAACATAATTGCAGGCACCCTGCTGCCAGTCAATTTTGGGGCATCAGTGTTGGCGATCCCGGTCAGGTGTGCGATTACCCCGTTCACAAAGAGGCAAAACAGGGTCGGTGCGAGCACACAGCCCTGTCTCACCCCTCTGCGAACGGGGAATCTTTCAGTTAGATTGCCACTTCTTCCGCACCTGACCCTTGCACAGTTGTTATGATGTAATCTCATCAGAATTGCCAGGATATCTTTCGGGATGCCTAGCTCTACCATTACCTCCCACAGTTTTGATCTTGGCACTAAATCGAAGGCGGCACGTAGGTCCACGAAGACCGTGTACAGGGTGCCGCCCTCGATAAGTGCAGTCCTCCAATAGATGAGATTTAATCTAAATATTTGGTCGATTTTGGATACCCCCCTCCTAAATCCTGCCTGATATGGGCTAAGGGTATCTCTTTCCTCCAACCAAATCTGCAGCCGATCCAACATTAGCCTACCGAAAAGCTTCTGTGTGACATCGATGAGGCTTATTGGGCGATAGTTGGCTGGTGGTAGAGGGGAGCCCTTTTTAAATATTGGGACCACCTCTGCGCCCAGCCAAGTATCAGGGACCTCCATACCCTTGAGAACCGCATTAAATATCAGCAGAAGGTACGGTGCCCATATCCCTGGCTCCTGCTTAAAAAGATCTCCTGGGACCCCGTCAAGCCCTGGTGCTTTTCCTCCTGCCAACCCCGCAATTGCAACACGGACTTCTTTTTCCGTGAAGGGTTCGCTCTCATAGTTACTCCGAATAGTGTAATTGGGGCTACTCTGGGCCACCTCCTCTATTGCATATAAGGACTGGTAGTGCTCTTGCCAAACACCAGGTGCAATGTTGGGTTCGATTGCAGAAGGGAGATCTTCTGACCCATGATTAACTATTCGCCAAAATTTGCGAGAATCTTTGGTGACTAATGCACCCGAAAGTTCCTCCCAATGTTTTTGGTCCCATTCTGCCTTAGCGTTAGCCAGCAATGTCTTATAGGCCCGTCTTTTGGCTTGTATCATCTCCCGGCATCCACGCGCCTTTATTGCGAGTAGGAGTTCTCGTTTTGAGTCCCGGCAGGTGGTATTATACCAGGACTTTTTGTGTGTCCCCTTAGGTTTACCTACTCCTTTAACAAATAGGTCTATCTCCAGGCTATTTATTAGGTCTTCGTGGATTCGCCATAGTTGCTCTCTATTTTCCCCGTTGTCTAGTCCATTGGCAAGAGCGAATGCCTTTTCTAATACTGGCGTAATTCTGGCATAGAGCCTAGGTAACTTAACGCCACATGTAGAGAGTTTCCCCCACCTAACTCGCCTTCTACTATTCTCCAGGAGTAGTCCTGTAATTACATTCTTTTTGTCCAGTCCCATGTCCTCGGTGCCTGGCATGGCATATTCGAGTTCAAGGGCGTTGTGGTCACTGTCCTCTCTTTCCAGAACCCTAAAATCAATGATTTGTGACCATCTTGACAATTGAACTAAGACATAGTCAAGTCTGGATTCACTTCCTGGTTTATTAACAGTGCATTTACTTGGGTTGTCTGATTTTGTGCGCCCATTGCATGCTCTTAGACCGTGGTTAAGGGTCAGTGCGGTTATCTGAAGTGCAAGGGGAGTCCAGGCTCTTGGTGGAGGTGCCACCGTGGCTGGTATCCGCCATCTCGAATCTTCCTCTAGGGAGGGTCCATAGAGAAGGCCAGGAAGTGGCTCATAGTGCGAGTTCAGATCCCCTGCAACCACGTGGGGGAGGTCCCTTGGGATCTCGCTCAGAAAAACCGAGAGTTCTTCAATTGTTTTCGATTCGCTAGATATAACAGCGGGTCTCGAATAGACATTTATAACCATCAATTTAGCGAGATTTGGCCATTCTAGCAGGACAGGTAGTATATCCTTGGAGTCAACATCTAGGGACCTAGCCTTACAGCCTAGGTGCGAGGCGATCAAGGTTGCCAACCCTCCTGACGGTCGTCCCCTTCCCCCCATTTAGCTTTTTTAGTAAAGACTGCGAAGCCCGGGCACGTGTACTCCTCTCTTGCCCAGGTTTCCTGTAAGAGGCAGATACTTTTTGAGCTAATGAACGACAGCCACTCCGGGCATTCTATTTTGTTACCAAGGCCAGCTACATTCCATGAAATCATATTGAGTGCTGAAAGACTTGGAAAAGGTGGCACAGTGTTGGAATGTTTGTTCTCTTTGGTAACAAGATTTACCATTATATTTTGTTGTAATTCCCCCAGTGTAGCCCGTATATTGCTACCAATGCCGGGTGCATCTGATGTAGAGTTTCCGGGGTCTTGGGAGTGGTTGGGTTTATTTGGAACAGTTATTAGTTCTATTGGAGGCTGAGTTTGTTCACAGGGGGAGGTTCTATCCTCACTATGATTTATTACATGAGGACAGTCCTCAACCCTGGTTTTAGAGTCGGCAGTCAGTCAACCATTTCAAAGCTGCTGTACCTGTTAAAAATTGGGAGGTAGGCTGGATGGTGCATTCTGTGTGGCCCTGGGACTCCTCTCTGTCTTCCACCCCATCCACCCCTCCTCCTGGCGTTAAATTCCCAGCCCTCATCATCACCATACATTGGTAAATTTTCTGGCACCATGCTCCTATGATATTGTGGCTCCCTCCTTCCTACACTATTGCTCTCCCAGTCTCCCAATAGTTCCTGGTGGTACCCCCATCTTGGATCCTCCGTTGCGTACATGCTAGACGGGTAAAATGATGAGAGAGGGAGAGACTGGATGAGATTCCCTTGATCATCTGGGGCCCAGCTGCAGATGTGGGAGGCTGTCCTGGGTTCTCTAAAACTAACCACAACGCAGTCACCTCTGATTGTCTTTCTCTGATTACCCACCCAGGCGACGCGTCTCACCACAAGAACATCACTGGTTATGCCTTGTGGCAGGGGTCTGTGCAAGGACAACCAGTTAATAACTTTGTTCTTAAGTGAGGCAGTCGTCTCTATGGCAGTGAGAGATAGTTCAGGTACACCCGCCAAGATCACTGTATAAGGGGACGCCTCAGGTGGTAGATTCACAGGTTTAGTTTTGCGGGGGTTGGTTTGCGTGTTTCCTGGGTTTTTATATCACTTTGTCTTTTATCAGAGAGATTAGCATTATCTATAGGTTTTGTAGATTTATCTGAGGATGGAAGTACCGGTATCAAAGTTTGTGTGAGCGGTGTATTTTTGTTTGCAATAGTCAAGGGTTGCTGGATCTTATTTTGATTAGGTTTGTGTTGTGTTTGATGAGAAGTAGTTGGCCCGATTTTCTTCGCTAAAGTTGAGGGGTCTGCACTCTTTTTGAGCTTTTGGTCTAGCCCCCCTTTCGCTCCCTTTAATTCTGTTTTAAGGCTATCTGCCAGCTGGACTGTAGATTTTTCTATGTTAACCAGCCTGGCTTCGATCTTTATCAGCCTGGCTTCAAGGGGGCTTAGAAGTGACCTGATCAGTGCACCTATATCTGCAAGTGTAATGTCCTCATCAGAGGATTCTATAGAGATGTTAACAGAATGAGAAGGTATATCTATAGGTACGGTGGCAGTAGGTTGAGCCTCCCCACCAATGTTGGGTGATTGTGCCAAGCTGTTACTGCCCAAACTGACAGCGCCCTTAGCAGGGTTGGGTTTAAATGTTTTTATCTTACTGCCTCCCTTGGCTTGCTCCCCTTTCTTCCGTTTTTGAATAGCTCCCTCCCTTACTCCCCTTGGGGGATCAATGGGGTTCTCACTAGTACTAGCTGTAGCCAAGTCCTTACTAGAGATTAAGAGTGGGACAGATGATGTTTGAGCCGATGGTAAAGTCATGAGGCTCATATCCTCGAGATCATTTAAGGCCTCCATGGTGAGGTCTGGATTAATAACTGACTGGTTTGTCTCTGGGCCCTCCTGGTTAGAACTGTGGAGATCTTGCCTTCCTTCAGGAGTCTTTGCCAGAGCCAATGGCCCCATTGATGATTTCCTTACCCAGTCGATTTCTTGGGAAATACGTCTTTCGAGTACAGTAATTTCATCTATCAATAGAGAGCCGGCTTTGACAAAGTAGTTGTCGATAGTACCTTTGGCAGCTCCAGCCATGGTCTGTGCAGATTCACTCCTTGTTTCCCTGGTGCACATCTCTGTGGCTTGGAGGTCCAGGGCAGTTGGAAATGGGATGATGGAAAGGTCCCGACCAGGGGGGGTAGCCCTGTCCCGGTCTCTCCGGTCCTCGAACGGCCTCAAACGGCCCACCCTTTGTCCGGGCTTCGTCCAGCGTCCCGCTAAGCGTCCCGCTAGGCGTAGGGGGCGTTACTACATAGGAGGAGCAGGGGGTGGGAAGAGACACCAGGTGCGCTGCGTTGGTTGTGCGCGGAACCCTGGGTCTCGCAGTCCCGGCCCCTGTGCAGAAAGCGGCAGTAAATCCAAAGAAATTATTTCCCCTGACAAGAGCTGGCTCCCAAAGGGTCAGAGATACAGGAACAAAAGTCACGATTCCAACGTTGCAGCTACGAGCGTTTTCCATATTATATACACGCCATGGTTGCTGCTTATTTATCTTATGCAACTAACAACCATTGACATCGCCAATAGTCCTAACTTGTTATAGGTATGATGTTACTTGTTGTTTCATATATCTGAATGCGATGTCAGAAACAGCAAATTCAAGTAGGGCGCCATACTGTGCTAAGCACAGATTTTTAACTTGGGTGTTTTAAGCCACGTCCTTAATTACATTAGCCATGCCCCTTTGAGAGACCTCCCAGTGTTGTCATCTCACTTAAAGCCCTGGCCATACTCATCTTCGACCTCACTTTATAGGTCCTTTTCTAATTGTCCTGAACTGAGTCCCAATAAAGCGGATCATGCTTGGTGAGTACCAGATACACCCAATGTTTAACATCTCCCTTCTCAAACCCTATCATTCCTATGGTTCTACCCTTCCAGTACAAAATACCATTCTTACACTAACTTAAACCTATTCCCACTTTGTATGTGTGCTGTACAGTGCAGCACCCATGCAAAGTTGGAAAAGAAAGGAGAAAAGTTAACATTTCTTCGTCATAGTGCCTATTTGATATGGGCTCTATTTTCTCATGTAAAACCCTGTCTACTTTTTTAAGTAAATAGGGTTTAACGTAAGGAACCTTGGGTGGTTGTATGTCAAGACCCAAGCACCACCCATGGTAAGCTCCTTTGGCACTAAATAATGCAAGCAGCGCTATGCACTGCTTTGCCCTACTTTCAAGTGTTTAACAGTGCTAAACAAGTTTAACGCTGGAAAGTAAATTAGTAAAAAAGATTTAGCATCATTTTGCGTCACTTTTATGATGCAAATACTGTGTTACATATTAGTACATAGACCCTGAGGTATACTGTGAACATATTAACTAGGTTTTCTGCTGAAGGCAAATGGCTCACAATGAAGTCAGTGGAAATTGTGTGCCATGAATTTAGGGGGACCTGCAAAAGCTGGGGAATGCCAAAAGACTTATTGTGGCCTGCCTTGATTTGTTCACAAACAGTACAGAATTTAACATAATGCTCTAAATCATTGCTAGCAGTAGACCACCAGAAGGAACATAGGAGCATCTATAGGCGTGACTGAATAATGAGATGACATATCATTGCTGTGTAACAGCACATTCCTAGAACCTCAGTTTGAAGGACTTTAGTAGGGATCAACAAGATCTGTTGTAAAATATGCATTCTGGTGATAGGCCAAGGGCACTTTACTCTGTAGAGCATCAAACTTATCCCAGGAGATCTCAGCATGGGCATGTCACACAGGTTGTAAAATGGACCTTGTAAAACACTTAAATTTGTTTGGAAGCGAAAGGACAGGTGTCTCACTAAATGTCCAAATACATAAAGTACTGGCAGGAACGATCTTTGTGCCAGTGATGTAACTAACATAGACATCAAATTGCGAAAATAAATACTCCCAGTGAGCTTGTCTGATGTTTCTACAACGGATGATGGGCAAAAACCTGAGGTTTCAATAGTCCATCCAAACCTCATAAGGTTTGATTGTTCTCAATAAAAGGTGCCACCACTCTGTAGAAGCCTGTTTTGAGGGCCATGAGTTGGTTTTCCATAACTGAATACTATTAATCACATTGATTTAGGACATGGGATACGCAAAAAATAATGGGATATTCCAGGTTGTCCTCCTGGAGCTGAGGTCGCTCTGCTTCAACAACACATTTTGATGCATCAGGAAGCACAATAAACTTCCTGGATGGATCTGGATGTCTGAGAATCAGAACTTGAGTGAAAGCCTTCTTTTTCAGTTTAAAGACAATTTTATTGGGTATAAGAATGCAACTCGTACAAGGAATAACAACTGTAATATGAAACAACTCAAACAAGCTAGTTAATTTTATAAGAGAAAGTGGAAAGAAAGAGAGAGAAAGGGGGAGAGGGAAAGAAAGACAGGAAGGGAGAAAAGGAAGGAAAAAAGAGAAAAAGGCAAAAAGTCAGCAAAGAAAATACAATTGCAGTATTCAAGGCATATCACTATAAAGTAAGCATAACCATTTGAACTGTAGTAAATAAGGAAACGAGTTGAGAACGTATTAAAAAAGTAAGCAAAAAACATTTCAAGGGGGTTTGGGCACTTCCTCAGTACGAGGGGAATGAAGTGTAGAAGATGCAGCTGAGGAGTCTAAGAAAGAGGTGATAGGTAACCACAATAAATCACATTTCATAGCAATCGTAATAGGATAAACATAAGCTCTATCCAATCTATGGTTAAAACAAACACCATACCACCAAGCCTGATATGATATGGATGAGGTATCTTTCCACGCTTTGGTAATTTGCTGGAAGGCTATTGCTAGAAGGAGATCAATAATAGAAGTGTTGAAGGGAGAGGAGGACCATATGTCGGAAAGGCTACCCAGGAAAACATTTGTATAGGAAAAAGGAAAATTAGTGTAGAAAATATTATTAATTTGTTTCCAAACCTTGGACCAAAATGCACGAACAAGGGGGCAGAGGAAAAGCATGTGTTTGAGATCCGATCTTGCTTCAATACAAGACCAGCATGTAGAGAGAATAGAGGAATTCACTTTATGTAATCGTGCAGGGGTGAGCATAAGACGATTATATAGAAAAAATAAAGTTTAGGTAGTGTTGGCTGCTCTAGAGGATTTCCGTATTTTATTCCATATGTCTTGCCACAAGGAAGTAGAGAACGTTTCACCTAAGTCTGATTCCCATGCTAGTTCGACGGTCGATTTATCTCGGGTAGGGGAGGATTCATGTAATTTTTTATAAATCTGCGAAGCGGAAGATGAGGATAAGAGAAAAGAGAGTGTAAGAGGAGAAGAAGAGGAAGAAGAAGAAGTAGAGGAGGGAAGGGAGTCATAACCCAGTTGAACCGCATTAGTCAAAAGATTGAATTTAGAGAGGAAGGAAGGAGGAAGAGAGAAACGATGTTGAAGAGTAGGGAAAGAAATACAAGCACCATGTTGAAAAACTTGATGTACCCAAAAAAGCCTGTGATCATACCATGCCTTCCAGAAAAGAGTCCTATTTTTGATCTTAATAAGAGGATTATACCAAAGAGGAGACTGTAAAAAACGCGAATGGCTATCAAGGGCGGTTTGATACACTGGAATGAAAAGTTTCCTGGAGATCGTAAGAGTAGGTAGAGACAGCTGTTTTGGGATACGGGGTAAGGAAATAAACTCTTTAAACGAAAAGGGATGAAAGAAGGAAGATTCAACATCAACCCACAAGGGAAGAGAAGTATCATCTAGTAAAGTAGGAGACAGCAAAGAAACTGAATGAGAAAGAAAAAAGGAAGTATGGTAAGAGGAAAAATCGGGAAAGTTAACACCTCCCAAATGTTTGGGGCGGCGAAGTTTAGAAAACGACATTCTAGCTCTTTTATTTTGCCATAAAAAACGGGATAAAATGGAATAAATAGTTTTAAAACAAGATTTTGGAATATTAACAGGAAGATTAGAAAGAAAAAAGAAAATAATAGGGACCAGCATCATTTTAATTGAGTCTAATCTTCCCCACCAAGATAAAAATAGCGGATGCCATCGTGACGTAGAATCAGTGAGAGTGGTATGTAAATGTTTAATATTAAGAGCCACTGTTTCTTTAATGGATGGAGCGAACCAAAGGCCTAAATATTTAATCTTAGAGGGATTCCAGTGAAAAGAAGATATCAAAAAATCCGCATGAAAACAGAATTTGTTAAGGGGAAGTATCTCGCATTTATCAACATTTAGTTTATACCCTGAGACGGCTGCAAAATCAGAGACTTCAGATAGGAACGCCGGGACAGAAACTTGAGGATTAGAAATAAAGAGAAGAATGTCATCAGCATAGGCAGACAACTTTATTTGTTTATCCCCATACGGGAAGCCCGAAATCTTGGCATTGAGTCGGATTTTTGTCAGGAAAGGTTCTAAAGCAAGAATAAAAAGAAGGGGTGAAAGAGGACAGCCTTGACGAACTCCACGAAATAGAGGAAAAGAAGAGGAAACAAGGCCATTAGCAAAAATAAAAGATCTAGGAAAAGAATATAACAACGAGACGTAAGAAAGAAACTGCGACCCAAAACCAAACCATTTAAGAGAGGACAAAAGGAAGGGCCAGTTAACTCTGTCAAAAGCCTTTTCAGCATCTAAAGCTATAGCAGCCAAAGATTGAGGGGAAGCATGTGATTTAGTAAGGACATCAAAAAATAAACGTGTGTTATCTGACAGATGTCGACCTTTGATAAATCCACACTGTTCCTTACCAATAAGCTGAGGTAAAATTTTGTCTAAACGTAAAGCCAAAATTTTTGCAAAAACTTTATAATCAAGATTAATCAAAGAAATAGGCCTATAATTTTTACAAAAAGTATGATCTTTATTATCCTTGGGGAGAAGGCAAATCAGTGCTTCCTGAAAAGAACCTGTAGACTTTTGGGAAGAAATAAAGAAAGAAAATAATTGAAATAGCTTAGGAACAAGAAAAGCAGAGAAATGAGAATAAAATTCAATAGAAAAGCCATCTGGACCTGGAGCTTTCCCCCTTTTAAGGACACGAATGGCTTCTAAAATATCTACAGACGTAATGTCTTTGTCTAGAGAGGAGAAATCTACATCAGAAACAGAAGGAGAAGGAATAGAAGATAAGTAATGATCAATGACGGAGGGGACAGGAGGAGATTCAGGAGTGTAAAGATTCTGATAAAAATTAGAAAATTCACCCAGTATATCTTCATCCTTATGAAGAATAGTGTTTGTGGAAGAGACAATCGATTCAATTTTGGTGCGTTCTTTCTTAACTTTAAGATAATTCGCCAACATATTACCAGCTTTATTCTGAGAGGAATAGTACTTAGCACTGGATTTAAGTAAAATTAAATTCGCAGATTCGGTGGACAGCTTATTGAAGGATAATTTGGCAGAAACAAGATTATTAAGGTCAAATTGAGATTTAGAGGAGTAATAAACTTGTTCTAAATGTTTAATACGAGCGGTAAGCGTAGAGATAGACTGTGTGCGTAGACGCCTCTTCTTGGCAACATAAGAAATGATGAAATCTCTAGATGCAGCCTTAAATGTGTCCCATACTAGCTGGGGGGAGGTCTGAGGGGATTCATTCTTTTTAAAGAAAAGAGAGGCAAATTGAAGGTAGGATGTAGAGAATGTAGTGTCGAGGAGTAGGGAATTGTTGAATCTCCATCGCTTAGTCCCCTTATTAGGAGGAAGTAAATCAAGCTGAAGGGAGACTGGGGCATGATCGGAGATTAAAATGGAACCTATATCTGAGTGAGTAATGAGTTGAGAAAGAGCTTTGGAGATAAAAAGATAATCTATTCGGGATTGGGAAGAATGGGCTGGAGAACAATACGTGTATTCTTGGAGGGTAGGGTTACAAAGTCGCCATGAATCAACTAGGGATCGTTGGTCAATAAAGGAGGTGAATTGAGTATGAATTGGAGACGGGGAGAATCGGGAGTGAGATCTATGATCCAGGAAAGGATCCATAATCGTGTTACAATCCCCACCAAAAATAAAATAATCATCAGTATATTGCATGGTGGAGGAGAGGATTTGTGGCCAGAACAACTTATCAGGAATGGTAGGGGCATATACATTAAAAATGGTGAGAGGAATTTTGTTGACCAGTAATGATGTAACAACCCATCTGCCCTCCGTATCATTATCCTGTTGAACAAGTTGAACATTCAAACGTTTATGAGTCAAAATAGCGACCCCATTACGTTTTCCAGTCCCCGGAGAAGCAAAGACATGACCCAACCAATTACGTCTAAGTTTAGAAACTTCAACATCTTTGACATGTATTTCCTGCAACAATACTATATCTGCTTTCAGATGAGCTAAGTGAGAAAGAACACGTTGTCTCTTGATAGGAGACCCCAAACCTTTAACATTCCATGAGATAATATTAATTGACATTGAAAAGATTAAAAAACATCCGAAATATATAAATAACCATGCATAAAATTAACAATGCAGCAAAGGAAGAAAAGAGAGAAGAAATGCAAGGAACTGCTGAAAGCTGAGAAAAGAGAAAAGGGAAGACACCATATATGAAGACATAAGAAAGAAGAAAATGAAGAGAAGAAAAGAGGAGAAGAGAGGAGAAGGAGAGGAAAAAGAGGAAAAGCGAGTACAAAAAGAAGAGAAAAACAAGAATCAATGTGATAATAAAACACATACCGTACAAATACAAGAGAACTGGGGATGGAGGAGCCATAAAGGAAGGGAGCACAATGAACCGAAGACTCCACGGAGACGCGGCAAGGGGAGGAACCACCGGGCAAGTGAGGAGGAATGAACGGAGAACAAATGGTAAGGACCACATGACCAGCAACTAAAGGAATAGGGGAGAGAAAAAATAACACATATGAGAAACAAAATAAGAGAGAAAACACATTAGCTACATAACAATTGCACATAACAACCAACATTGGGAAAGAGAGGGAACATCACAAGAAAAAACAAGAAAGGCAACAGAAATCATCATGGTTGCAGGATGTCCATCGTTTCGGCGTGACAGGAATCCAGGAACTGCTGCAAGCGAACAGGATCTTCATAAGATGTCGTCTTGTTATTATAAGTGACCCTAAAAATGCAAGGATGAAAGAGTCCGTAGCGGGCATTGAGGGCCCGTAAAGCAGGTCTCATGTCCAAAAATCGTTTACGACGGTCTGCAGTAGCTTTAGCATAGTCCTGAGCAAAGAACAAGTTAGATCCATTGTGTGAAATTTTTCCTTTTTGTCTGGCAGCATGAAGAACTCGAAGGAGGTCAGTATATTCTAGAAAGTACAGTATAACACCTCTAGGTTTTACCGAAGTGGAGACATTTGCTGAATGAGATACTGGGCCTAGACGGTGAGCACGTTGAATATTTAAAGGAGGCGAAGGTGGAATATTGAGAAGAGTGGGAAGAAAAGATTGAAAAAATGAAATTGGAGTGGACCCCTCAAGATTTTCGGCAAGGCCATAAATACGGAGGTTATTGCGCCTATTTCTATTTTCCAAATTCTCAACCTGTTGCTTGAGAGAAGCAATCTCCTTCTGAATAGTAGGAACCTGGACAATGACCGTTTGAGCTGAAGCCAGGGAATCTTCAATATCCACCACTCTCTGCTGTGTGTGAGACCAATTATCCTCAAGACTCTGGAGGCGGGAGTTGGTCTCTGACATGTATGGCCGAAGGGCTCGAATCTCTTCCAAAAGAAGTTCCATAGAAATTGCGTTGGACATATTTGTAGGAGAAGGAGGATTAGCCTTAGACCTCTTTCCTGAGTTGAGATTCGAAGATGGAGAGACAGCCTTGGAAAATGGCTTTGTGGAGCGCGACTTAGGAGTAGTAGAGCCTTTGACGCTAGCAGAATCAGAGTGTGAATCATCAAATGAGTCGTGCAACACATTGAAAGGGTTATTATCCGCCAAAGGTGCATGAGAGACAGAGCGTTGCTGAAGAGGAGCATTACGGTTTGAACGGGACGTAGCCATTGTAGTGAAGATTCAATTGAAAAATGCACTACGTGAAAAAGGAGAGCCCAGCACAAGCAGCCGCGAAAGTGAGGAGAAATATCAATAAAATGTCTTGAAAACTCAGCAGCAACTCAGCAAGGACGCCTGGATCTAAATGACAGCAGCAGGGAGCAAAACGAAGGGCTACAGGAAACAGGAAGAGGCCCTGAGAAGCATAATAATCCTGCGAGAGCCCAGTGAGGAAAACATCAAAAACAAAATGGCGGCAGGACTTTGAGGAGAGAACTAATCATGCTATTAAATCAGCATGAGAGGTCAAAAGCTGAGGAATATGCAAAGAACAGTAGCCAATGTCCAAAACGCAATGCAGAATACTAAAAAATGCAGCATCTCTAGGAATAGCAGGAAGTCACCTCAGAAATGCGGAACATCTCGTAAAATGGCGGCCGCAGGGCGAGCGAGCCGTCAGGAACTGCAGGCGGAGAAATGCCGGTAATTAAAGCTGTTCGCGAGCTGGCGGACACATGGACATGCGCCGCGCACCTTCCGGCGCACTTTAGCGCTGGTCCGGTAGGCGAAGAAGAGAGAAGTCACCCGGTGAAGCTCCCGTCACCTCACGTCGCGACGGAGCTCTCCGGTATTGCGGCCATCTTCCTCGGCGCCTTAGCCACGCCCCCGAGTGAAAGCCTTCTTGAGGTTGATAAAGACCTCCTGGGCTTTAAGAGTGCACGAACAACCTGTAGTTAGCGTCTCATTCTTCAGCCTGTCAGATCTATGGCTACATAGCCAGCAAATTTCTGCATGAATGGCCCATAAAGTTAACTAGTTCTAAGACACTCTGGGTCTCTTTGAAGGACTTAGGAGTCAGCCTATTCCATACAGCAGACATCTTAAGCGAGTCCAGAGATAATCCACACTCAATGGGGTTATACCCCAAATACTCCACTTCTGATCTTTCAAATTCAAACTTCCCCGCTTTACAGGATATATGCTTTTTCCTGAGATGTAGAAGGATGGAGTTAAAATGGACTCTATGTTCAGGAGGGGAAGCAGAGAAGGTCAGGATATTGTCCAGGTACATCTCAAGAAAGTGGCTCACAATGTCAGAGAATATGTTGTTAAAAAATAAATGGACACCTTCCGGAGCATTATAGGGCTAAAGGCCATGACCCGATAGTCATAGTGCTCAAATGATGTTCGAAAGAGGATCTTCAATCAGAATAACTTGATCCAGATGTTCAGGAAATGAGGAAGCTCTGGAAATCTTCCTCTTGTAACCATCTTTCGAATATGGACATTTAAGTGTGTTCCAACAAGGTGGTTTCAGCAGCAAGCTACCAAATTGTGTACAATATGACAGCACATCAAAATACCGACGGGATATTCCACACAAGGAATCCTCCACAGAAGCTTCACGGTTAAGTCTCTCTAACGTCTTCTTGAAATTAGCATAGTTGTTCAGACTAGGGTCTTGTGTGACAACTCAGGGGATTGTCTTAGCCAAAGCTTTATCGGTTAAGGCACCAATCGGATATTCCACTTTGGATCTGTCGAAGGCAAAACAGCAAAATAACTTACCATGTTGCCCAAACCTTCTTTGATCTAGAAGGATGTCCAGAGTACTTTCAAATAGAAGGGCTGATGGCATGAAGATGACAAGACCTGGAATAGAGTGCTTGGCAAAGGGCAGCATTCTTAGTCCTTAACTGGTCCAATTTCAGGGTTTGTTGCTGAAGAACAGTAGCCATATGTACACCAGTGTTCATGGCAGTGACATTCACATATTTTGGGGCCATAACCTATTCAGGTCTTCATGGGTATACATAATCTGTGCCTCGGTCTTCTGCTGTTTAACGTGCGGTTACTGGAAGCCACAATGGCACCACCCACTGTAATATTAGGTACGTGCTTGAGAAGCTGCCGCATTCTCAAGTCTTAATGTCCAGAGGCATGAACAACCTCCTTTCTGGTGGAGACATGTGAATTGCACTTTTGGAGTAAATTTACAGTTTGATTTTATGAAAAGACGCAGCGTAGTAAACTTACTCAAAAGCTTAAGCTGCTGAAGATACCTTTGGGAATTAGGCCAACAGTTTACAATTCACCATCCTCCAAACCTTCCACCCTCTGCCCAACCTAATGAGCATTCGCTGACTTCACATGTTCTCCTGACAGACATAAGTTGCACCAATCAAAGATATTGTTAACACTGCAGTCAGGCAATTCTTAGTTGCCAAAGGCTTTGAGCATATCATAGCTCTATTTAAAACTCTTCAATGCCTACCCATTGAAAATTAAGCATCAATAAGCTAGGCTCGAGTGTACACAAAGCACACAAAACATGTACCCTCAAAACCCACAATGTGTGAAGCCGGATGAACATTCTAAAGCACTGATTGGCAGCTCCTGGAAATTCCTCCTGTCAATGTACATTAAGTGAATCCTTCACTGGAAGTGTCATGGAGATCGGGAGATCCATCCCACACAGGGTGTGAATAAATCCAAACTATGATTCTTTTAGGAAAGAGCTAAAAAAAAAAACGAAGACCACCATAGATTACATTTGCTTCCCACTACATCTTTCTTTTATGCATCCTCATTTTAATTCATGATGGTTATACACCCCGCTTTATTTCAGTGTTAGATACTCTTTAATAATCTGGTAACATTTTCATTCATGTAGTCCTTACTCAGAACTTGCAGCCCTTCTTCTGCTATCTACTTAACTCTCTCTTGATTTTGCCAGTGTGTAGCAACAAAACTGTTGGGTCCCTGTAATGCGCTAGACCTTCTAGAAAATAAAAAAAATGCTAAAGAAATGGATTTATAAACACATATTTTTTGGAACTGTATGTTACAGACTAGTCAGTCACACTTCATTAATACATAAATGCATAAGATAGTAATATTATATAAATAAAGTGTGCAGAGACAGGACAGAGTGTGGCATCTAAGCGTGGGGAAAGGATACATGCATAAACAGGAAGGTTAAGTGCTTGGCTGTGATGTATACCTAGTGCAAGAGAATACTCATAGGTCTAGGATGGATCAAGAGTGACCACCTGGGGGATATACACATTTATGGTCTCTTCATAGGGAAACGTGGCAAGGAGCTAGTGTCCCATCAGGGCAATTACCTTAACAGCGCCTTGAGACCCTAACAGGTGAGTAGTGTGCTCTACAAACCCCTGACTGATTGATTGACTATACAGGTGTTTTGCATATATGGGCATGGGTAATATGATTAATGGGAATCATCTCCTTGGGATCCTTAATACTACTGTCTGCGTTTCCACATTATATAGTAGCAAAGGTGTGTAAGAGAAAGGGGCTCAAATCAGATCAAAATGTGCATGGAAATATTTTCACGATATACAGGCTTTTCATGCAATGCCATTACTGGTAAGTTTTCAAGGTCCCATGGGCCACACGGGTAGACAATGGCAGAGCAAGAAGGGTTTCAGGGTATGAAATACCCAAATAAATACATTATTTGCTTGGTAGTTGGGACTAGAGGGCCTTTATTCAAGTCTGCTATGTCGCTGCCACTAAGAGGTATTAACTTGTTCATTTTTTGGCACGGGAACTTAAATACTTATAGTGACCATTTTTTCCATAAAAAACAATCTGAACCCATAGAAATATTCATTGAATGTGTGCAAATTTACTCTTTGGAATTATTAGTAAATTACATTTATAGGGCGCACAGATACCCAGAGTTCTAGACATTGGCAGTAGTGGGAAAGCTGCACCAGTCTATCCCGGCATACTACTGGCAATCAAACACCCAAAAAGTGATGAGACGCATGTTTGCAATTAGTATCACAACTAACAACGATTCTTGGTGGCATTCCAACCTGTATTGTCTGGCACCAGCGTCACTACAGCCAAATACCAACCTAATACAACTCAGTACTGACCCTATTACTCATTGGAACAGTCCATCCCGAAACTTGTTCCTGTCACCGTTCCACCGTGCGTCACAACTCTTTTTTAGTTCAGAAATTTGAGATTCAGAACCCCCCTTAAATGTAACTGACTTTACTATGGGTAGGTCTCCATTTTCGCTTTGAGCGTAATTTAGCCACTGCTTATCTAGTATCAATCTGTCTTTTCAGCGTCCCAGGGAGAGTGGGCAACATGGGCAAATGGACAATTTCTCAGTTTAGCAACCTTACAAGTACATGAGGTAAAAGATGGAGATATTGGAGCCCTATGAATGAAAAATAGGTATGATTGTTACTGTGACTTGGGGAAAATGTGTTTGGAGACAAAAGTGAAAATAAAACTGTTAGGCCCTGATTACAAGTTTCTTATTAAATTCCAACCCATGCATAACCTCCTATTTACTCATTGGTCGGAATTAGCAGTTTGAAAGTATTTACCACATCCAATAATTATCGAATGAGTTAAATAACTCAACAGTCATTACATTTCAGCAGGTCAATCCTGCTGAAATATAACAGAAAAAAAAGCATACAGTATTCACTGTACCATGCGGATTTTGGTGCGTTAAACACCAAAATATGCATGTAATTCCTCAGAAACTCACAATAGGTGGAATTTTGCGCACGTGGTAAATAACGAACCTGGTGGTATTGTTATTTACCAGGTGCTATAAAAAGCGCCTATACGTGCATTCAGGCCCTAAGTCTGGTTAAACTTGAATAAATGTATTTTGGCAGGGCAGCACAGCTTATTGCTATTTTTGTGCAGAAATATTTTCTTTTATAGTACATTTTTGCTAATAAGTTTACATTGTAAATCAGTTTATATTGAACACAAACAAGGATTCATATTTGTGCTGCTGGATGAAGTTGCAAAACCATAAATCCATGTTTGTGTTCAAATGTGATCAATATTGGCTCACTTAAATTCTAAATTCTCTCAATCTTCTAAAGCTTTCAACCCTCTCCACTCTTCATCAATGGATAACAGAACACTGCCCTAAGCAAGATGAAGAGACGATATATCCCCTCATTTCTCTAGCAAACTACTGTGTATTGGTTCCAAATATCATACTCCATGACTAATGTCCTAGAACTTTCACAAATTGATTTATCCTAAAATAGGTATATCTAGACGGGCACAATGTATCCAGATCTCTGCTACAGAACACACACTAGCCACAGCAAATTTTCAGGTAAATGCAGGGAGCGCTGCTACCTAGCGTCATATAGTGCCTACTCTTCCGGTGTAGCCATACTGATATGCAGACCCATTCATTTTATACATAAAGTTACGGTCAAGGACCCGGAGGGTAGATGTCCACTAATATTAGATACTTTGGCAGGCTGCCTGCAAATATATAAGCATATATGGTCCCAATACCGAATCTATGACAGAATATCGAGGGTCAGAATATCGACGGACAAAATATCGACGCTGGAATATCGAAGGCAAGTATATCGACACCCTATCTACAACATGGTAAGTACAAAAATATCGAAACTAAAATATCGATGTTAAAAATATCGGAATTAAAAATATCGGGTTTTTTGGTAAAATAAAAAAGTTAAATTAAGTTTATAATACTTATATATAATTTAAACTTATTTAAAAATATGTTATAATGTTTAAAATGTTTAAATAATACATATTTAATATTAAACATTTAATTAAAATTAAACATACGATATTTAATATATACTTAATTAATAATAATATGTATATATTTTTTAATTAATTAAAAATATTAACAAATACTATAATTACAAATACATCAACAATCATAAAATAATAACATAAATAATAATAAATAATTATATTTAATAAATAAAAACAATTACATATACTTTCAATATTTTAAAAATTAATTAAACACAACATTATGTAACATATTAAATACATAAATAAATATAAATAATATCGGATAGCGTAAGGGTAAAAATTACTATTCAAAATCCAGAGGGTGCAACATTAGGGAAAGCGTTGGATAGCGTAAGAGTAAAAATTACTATTCCAACTCCAAAGAATTCAACAGTAGGGAAAGCATTGGATAGTGTAGGGGGAACAATTACTAGTCCCTCTCCAGAGAGTGCAAAGGTAGGGAAAGCGTTGGATAGCGGGTGGGTAAAAATGACTATTCCCACTCCAGTGAGTGCAACAGTAGGGAAAGCGTTGGATAGCGTATGGGTAAAAATGACTATTCCAACTCCAGAGGGTGCAACAGTAAAAAAAGCGTTGGATAGCGTAAAAAGAAAAATTACTATTCCAACTCCAAAAGGTGCAACAGTAGGGAAAGCGTTGGATAGCGTAGGTGGAAAAATTACTATTCCAACTCCAGAGGGTGCAACAGTAGGGAAAACGTTGCATAGCGTAGGGGGAAAATTACTATTCCCACTCCAGAGAGTGCAACGGTAGGGAAAGCGTTGGATAGCCTAGGTAGAAAAATTACTATTCCAACTCCAGAGGGTGCAACAGTAAAAAAAAGCGTTGGATAGCGTAAAAAGAAAAATTACTATTCCAACTCCAAAAGGTGCAACAGTAGGGAAAGCGTTGGATAGCGTAGGTGGAAAAACTACTATTCCAACTCCAGAGGGTGCAACAGTAGGGAAAACGTTGCATAGCGTAGGGGAAACAATTACTATTCCCACTCCAGAGAGTGCAACAGTAGGGAAAGCGTTGGATAGCCTAGGTAGAAAAATTACTATTCCAACTCCAGAGGGTGCAACAGTAAAAAAAGCGTTGGATAGCGTAAAAAGAAAAATTACTATTCCAACTCCAAAAGGTGCAACAGTAGGGAAAGCGTTGGATAGCGTAGGTGGAAAAATTACTATTCCAACTCCGGGGGGTGCAACAGTAGGGAAAACGTTGGATAGCGTAGGGGGAAAAATTACTTTTCCCACTCCAGAGATTGCAACTGTAGGAAAGCGTTGGATAGCGTAGGGAGAAAAATTACTATTCCCACTCCAATGAGTGCAACATTAGGAAAGAAGTTGGATAGCGTAAGGGTAAAAATTACTATTCCAACTCCAAAGGGTGCAACAGTAGGGAAAGAGTTGGATAGCGTAGGGGGAAAAATTACTATTCCCATACCAGAGAGTGCAACAGTAGGGAAAGCGTTGGATAGCGGGTGGGTAAAAATTACTATTCCCACTCCAGTGAGTGCAACAGTAGGGAAATCATTGGATAGCATACGGGTAAAAATTACTATTCCAACTCCAGAGGGTGCAATAGTAGGGAAATCATTGGATAGCGTAGGGGTAAAATTACTATTCAAACTGCAAAGAGTGCAACAGTAGGGAAAGAGTTAGATAGCGTAGGGGAAAAAATTACTATTCCCACTCCAGAGAGTGCAACAGTAGGGAAAGCGTTGGATAGCCGGTGGGTAAAAATTACTATTCCCACTCCAGTGAGTGCAACAGTAGAGAAAGCGTTGAATAGCGTACGGGTAAAAATTACTATTCCAACTCCAGAGGATGCAAAAGTAAGGAAAGCGTTGGATAGCGTAGGGGGAAAATTTACTATTCAAACTCCAAAGGGTGCAACAGTAGGGAAAGCGTTGGATAGCGTAGGTGGAAAAATTACTATTCCAACTCCAGAGGGTGCAACAGAAGGGAAAACGTTGGATAGCGTAGGGGGAAAAATTACTATTCCCACTCAAGTGAGTGCAACAGTAGGGAAAGCGTTGGATAGCGTACGGGTAAAAATTAATATTCCAACTCCAGAGGGTACAACAGTAGGGAAAACGTTGGATAGCGTAGGGGGAAAATTTACTATTCAAACTCCAAATGGTGCAACAGTAGGGAAATCGTTGGATAGCGTAGGGGTAAAATTACTATTCCAACTCCAAAGAGTGCAACAGTAGGGAAAGTGTTGGATAGCGTAGGGTGAAAAATAACTATTCCAACTCCAAAGGGTGCAACAGTAGGGAAAGCGTTGGATAGCGTAGGTGGAAAATTACTATTTCAACTCCAGAGGGTGCAACAGTAGGGAAAACGTTGGATAGCGTAGGGGGAAAAATTACTATTCCCACTCAAGTGAGTGCAACAGTAGGGAAAGCGTTGGATAGCGTACGGGTAAAAATTAATATTCCAACTCCAGAGGGTACAACAGTAGGGAAAACGTTGGATAGCGTACGGGTAAAAATTACTATTCCAACTCCAGAGGGTGCAACAGTAGGGAAATCGTTGGATAGCGTAGGGGTAAAATTACTATTCCAACTCCAAAGAGTGCAACAGTAGAGAAAGTGTTGGATAGCGTAGGGTGAAAAATAACTATTCCAACTCCAGAGGGTGCAACAGTAGGGAAAGCTTTGGATAGCGTAGGGGGAAAAGTTACTATTCCAACTCCAAAGGGTGCAACAGTAGGGAAAGTGTTTAATAGCGTAGATTTTTATTTTAACATACTTATAATTAATGTTTATATTTGAAATAATGTATAATACATTTTTTTAATACATCAACATCAATAAAAAACTATTAATAATTAATAAAACCAATAACATTTGATTCATTAATTGACAATAAATTAACAACAAACACCAATAAATAATAATTATTAAATATTACTCACCACAAAATAAATATAAAAAATAAACTATTTATCATAAAAATAATATATATTTTTCAAATTTATATCACAATTAAAAAACAAGAAAGAAACAATATACAAAATAAAAAAAATAAAAAAATGTTTACCAATTAATTGAGGAATTTTTCTACTGATTAAAATATAATTACAAATTACAAATATTAATTGCCAATTAAATAAATTAATTATGTATTCAAATAATTAATTGCCAATTAATAATTAATTAATACATTTATTATCTATAACAAAAAATGTATAAATAATTAAATATTTACAATTAAATTACTTCCCACCCAATACCCCTATGAACCCACAACACGCTCCGGTACTAAAACATAACATTTAATTTTAATTAACATTAATTACCAATTAAATAATTAATTTAGCAATTAAAAAATTAATTGCCAATTAATAAGTAATTACAAAATAAATTATACATAAAAAAACATTATTCAATTACAATTAAATTACTTCCCACCCTATTCCCCTATAAACCCACAACCCGCTCCGGTACTAAAACATAACATTTAATACAAATTAATATTATTTACCATTTAAATAATGAATTTATCAATTAATATAATTAATTGCCAATTAATAATTAAATAAAAATGTATTTATACATAAAAAAATCATTAATTATTTACAATTAAATTACTTCCCACCCTATTCCCCTATAAACCCACAACCCACTCCGGTACTAAAACATATAATTTTCTTAAAAATAAATGTATTAATATATAAAAATAATACACATATAATATAAATTCATTTAAATATTTAACAGAAACATATAACACATACATAATAAAAAACATAAAAATAATACAAATATCGATATTAGTGACATCGAAATTAGTTACATCGATATATATGCTATCGATATTACTAACTTCGATATTACTTACATCGATATAAATAAATTAGATATTACTTACCTTAGGGTCGATATTCTGTCCTACGATATTCTTGACATCGATATTCTGTACCTTCGAAATTTCAAACACAATATTTTGGTAGGTCGAAATTTAAAACTCGATATTTTGACTGTGTACCCCCAATACCAACAGCAATATTATGTTCTGTGAACTTGCAGAAATATGCAGAAAAAATGCTGACCGTCTGATTATATGTGATTGTGTGTGATTGCTGAGATGAAGGACAGATGCAGTCATTCATCTTCTCCCACTATAATCCTACTGAATGCCCTGATGTAAGAAATGGAGCTTCTATACATACAAGATACTTAGCAGTCTTAAATATGTGGAAAAAAGAGCAAACTCATTTTATTCTACTGTCCATGACTCATCATCTAGAATAGACTTTTGGTTGTGCTCATCTGGTGTGCTGCAGTGGATTATTGTGATTTTCCTTTCCCTGGAGCATTGGATAGTGAAGTACTTGGAGATTCCTGTTCCAGGCGCTGCTGGACGCTGCTTTTATGGTTGGTATAGAAAGTGAAATGCAAAAATATTTCAAACTAAATACAGATATAGTGAATTCATATGCCCTGTTGTGAGAAATATTTGAACCCTAATTAGAGGAACCTGTACAGTTAAACAGGCTAGCAAATTGAAAATGATATGTGCTCAGGTTAACATGCTAGAATCTATAATTAAAGAGCTGGAAAACTGCAATGCTATGGGCACATTCGGGTCAACTGGCCTCACTGTGGAATTATATAAGGCATACGAAGACTACTCTGTCCACATCTCCTGGCTCTATATAACAAGCCTTATTCACAAATAAATTGTTTGCCACCATCACTATTAGAGGCTATACTATTATTACTTTATTAAAATCTACAAAAAGACCCACAAGTGCCTAAATATTGCCCCCCACTCTCTCTCTTCAACATAGAAAGTAAGATGCTTGGCAGCGTGATCACTAATATATTGACACAAATGATTAAGGGGCTGGTTCTATTCTATTATTCTATTAAAATAATTTATAACGCGCACTATCACCATCGGTTTCTTGGCGCTCATTGACATATAGCGTTGATCCAGGGTGAGAGGGTTAGTCATAAGCGGCTTGAAAGAGCAGGGTTTTTAAAAGTCTGCGGAAACAATCGTACTTTGGGCAGAGACGGAGAGAAGGAGGTAGGGAATTCCAGACGGAGGGGGCCAGGACAGAAAAGCTCAGGCCACCATGCTTTTTCCTTTTAAATCTAGGGACCTCGAGGAGGTTTAGTGATGCTGAGCGAAGGGCTCTAGAAGGGATGTGACGGGACAAGGCCGAAGAGATGAACATGGGGGCTGCATCCGAAAGGGCCTTGAAGGTAGTGCATGCCAGTTTGAAAGTGCAGCGTTTAGAAACCGGGAGCCAATGTAGACTACGGAGGAGGGGAGTGACGTGCTGATGTTTAGGCTGGCGGAATATCAGGCGAGCAGCCTGATTCTGCACCAGCTGAAGTCGGTTAAGGTGGCATGCAGGAATTCCTGCGTATAGAATGTTGGCATAGTCGAGCCTGGAGGTGATGAGCGCAATGACAACTTGGGTCAGGGCTTCTTTGGTAAGAAACCTACTGATCTTACGAATCCGCCTGAGGTGGAAGAAACAGGCGGAAGTGACCGCGTTGATATGCGGTCTCATTGATAGATCTTCGGAAATGATCACCCCCAGGCTTTTGACTGAGCTCACAGGAGTGGGTGCAGTCCCCAGAGATGTAGGCCAGAAGGTGTCATTCCATGGGTGATTGGGACCTCCTACCAGGACGAGCTCAGTTTTGGTAGGGTTCAGCTTTAAGTGGCTGCGATACATCCACTCCGCAATGGTCAGCATGGTAGACTGGAAGTTAATACGGGAGGAAGGGAAGGAGTCTATGGGAAAAATTAACTGAAGGTCGTCCGCATAGTTGAAAATTGTGACCGGGGAGTTACGGAGGGAAGCTAAAAGTGGTTGGAGATACAAATTAAAAAGGAGAGGGGATAGTGCAGAGCCCTGTGGGACACCGCAGGGAAGGGAAGTGTAGGGAGCGGAAAAGGTGGAGAGGTGAACGGACTGTGAACGCTGGTGAAGGAAAGATCTGAGCCAGTCAAGGGCCACTCCCAGAATACCGGCGTTGTGGACACGGTCGATCAAGATGGTGTGATCGACCGTGTCAAATGCCGCCGAGAGATCTAATAGGACAAGGGCTTGAGAGGTGTTTTTGTCAGCACCTTTCCTGAGGGTGTCCATGACTGCTACTATGACCGCCTCGGTGGAGTGGTGGGGTCTGAAACCCGCTTGTTGAGGGTCTAAGAAAGAGGATTTCTCTATAAAAGAGCTCAAGCAGCGGGTGACGTAGGTCTCCAAGATCTTTCCTAGGTAGGGGAGGAGGGAAATGGGTCTGTAATTACTAAGTATTGTGGGATCTGCATTGGGTTTCTTTAAGATAGGTAAGACTGCAGCTTGCTTGAAAGAGGATGGGACCTCCCCGTTAGCAAGGGAGTTGTTAAGTAATGCTAGAGGGGGACCTGGGCATGCAAGAAAGGCTTCTTTCAGGACCTGCGGGGGGCAGCAATCATTGGGGGATCCCAAGCTAACTTTATGAAGGAGGGAGACAAACTCTTGTAGTGATATAGGTGGGAACTCAGTCAAGGTACTGGTGTTTGTAGGGGGAAGAGGTGGAGGAGTTGGAGATGCCGGGGTCGGGATATTATTTTTTATTGTTGTTATTTTTTCTATGAAGTAAGAATTAAGCGAATCACAGAGGGTTTGGGTCGGCTGAGGTTGGGGGGTGACTCTATCTGGTAAGGAGAGCTCATTTACAATTGAGAAGATATCTTTCGTTTTGTTATTTGAATTCAAGATTTTTTGTGAAAAATATGCTGTCTTGGCTGCCAAGATTGATTGTTTGTAAGATTTTAAGGTCTCAGTGTAAACAAGTTTGAGCTGAGGATCATAATGGCGACGCCAGCGGCGTTCGGTTTGCCGCAAAGCAAGTTTGTCCGCTTTAAGTTGGTCCGTAAACCAACGTTGAGCGTCGTGGGGGCGCTTATCTTTAATTCTTTTAAGAGGGGCAGCTTTGTCGCTAGCCTGACGCTGCCAATCATCAAGTTTGTCAGCCTGATTCTCTAGTGAGGTCAGCAGCGTGGGTGCAGTGAAAGCCAGAGAGTCGTGAAAATCAGGCAGATTGACCCTTTTCCAATTACGAGCCATAATATTCTTAGTACGGGGGGGAGGACACGGAGTGTGCAGATGTAAGTGAAAGGAGATGAAATAGTGATCATACCAGGAGCAAGGGAAGACTGAGGGAGGTGAAATGTCAAGGTTTGATGTCCAGACTTGGTCGAGGATATGACCTTTCAGATGGGTGGGAGTGTGAATGTGTTGGGAGAGATTCATGCCTTTTAGAAGGTCTGTGAATTCCACCGACGATTGGCTTTCGTGGACATCAGATGGCCAATAATTAAAGTCACCGATAACCACGATATTAGCGTGGTTGATTGCTAATTGAGTGATAGCGTCGCTGAAGAGTTGGGGAAAGAGAGGCATAGAATCAGGGGGTCTATATACGAGGACACAAATGAAAGACGATTTAGGGGAGGTAAATTTTAGTGCCAGGTATTCAGTTTTAGGGATAAAGGTCATCGTGATCTGGGAAAAGGTATGTTCAGAGCGGATGATGGCCGCCACTCCGCCACCAGTCTTCCCAGCGGGCCGGTTGGCGTGCATAATGTAGTATCCCGTAGGGATTGCTGCGAGAATGTCGGGGGCTGAGTCTTCGGTGATCCAGGTTTCTGCTAGGAGAAGGATATCGATAGAGCTCTGATGCAATAATTGAAAGATCTCGAGCTGATGGCGAATGAGGGAACGGGTGTTAAGATAGTAAATCGATAGAGAGGTGGAGATCTGAGGAGCTAAAGGGAAAGGGTCGTGGAGACAGACCCGTGCCGAGAAGGCAGATGGAACAAAAATGCCACATGTCTGAGCCGCTTTGACAGCACGGGCAGGAATAGATCCTGAAGATTTAAGTCTCAGGAGATCGGCGGAGGAATAAGAGTAGAATTGGGCATTGCGACAGGGCCCTGGGCCTGGTCGGCCGCGGACGGGCGCAGACGGGCTTGACTTGTGCGCGACATCGGCGCGAAGTCGGCGCTCCCGCTGCGCTCGTCCGCTGCGCTTCCTCCATGTCGTCATAAATACACTGCAGGTGAGGGAGCACTAGACCGCTGACCTGCAAAGGTTGCGTGCAGGGCGGAAGTGCTGTAGCGAGCAAGAAGTGACGCTCTGGAAACTGACCCTCCGCAACAAACGGCACCAAGCCGGGGCGGAACGGGGCCACGAGCGGCTGTCAATGCAAGTAAGACGAGTTTTAAAAAGAAGTTACAATTGCATACACAATATATAAAATTAAATGCTTTTGTCAAAGCGTGCTTTTAAAATCAGCAGCAGCGAGTACAATAAACAGCAGCAGCCTCTGTAACCCACATTAGCAGCCTTGATTGCCGCGTTTGTCAATGGGCGGAGGCACAGAGCAGGAACTAAATACCGAAACAGGCTCGGCAGCACTAGACCGCTGACCTGCAAAGGTTGCGTGCAGGGCGGAAGTGCTGTAGCGAGCAAGAAGTGACGCTCTGGAAACTGACCCTCCGCAACAAACGGCACCAAGCCGGGGCGGAACGGGGCCACGAGCGGCTGTCAATGCAAGTAAGACGAGTTTTAAAAAGAAGTTACAATTGCATACACAATATATAAAATTAAATGCTTTTGTCAAAGCGTGCTTTTAAAATCAGCAGCAGCGAGTACAATAAACAGCAGCAGCCTCTGTAACCCACATTAGCAGCCTTGATCGCCGCGTTTGTCTAGTGGACCAAACAGGCTTTATATCTGCCAGATCCATCATTCACAGCATCCATCTGCTATTTACAACAGTGCATAAGATAAACTCAGAGCTCTCAGAAGTGTCTTCCTAGACTTGCAGGAGTGAGCATTTTTTATTTAGTGTCGTGGGAAGTTTGGGTCTGGATACCCAATTACTGTCGTTGATCTGGCTGTTATATGCATGCCCAACAACACAAGTCAACAATTCTGGGGGTGGTATGCACACCATCTGTTCATATTATATCCAACTCGTGCCTATATTTCTCGAAGATTACGTGCACATTGATGAGTACCTTGCCCAAACAGCACCAAAGTTACTGACAACATAGTGAGATGACGCGACCTCTTGCCCCACTCCAATGGCACAACTATATTGTGCATCCATGGCAAACTATTGAACTTATTCCTCATTATTAATCCATTTTGAACATGCATTCCAACATTTTAAACCTCTGTTATTACTCGACTTATGCTCTATTCCACACATGGGAGGTAATGCCATTTTCCGAGCTTCTCACGTGAAAACTGTGCCCATCCAGACCGCTTGTTTAACACCTTGACTCCTACAGCAATTCCCGCTGGGTGCTGACAAGTCAGATTTACCATTGTTCATGACAAGGTCAGCTCGTCATCAGCACAGGAGCAGTGTACTGCATGACGAGCTGAGCTCGTCATGAGCATGGAAGGTGTTAAACACGACAGATGCAAAGGTTCGTTCCAAGCAGTGTTTATTAAAAAACCCAATGCATTTCGGTACACAAGCGCACTTCTTCAGGGGGCACTGTAAAATTACAATAAAACATATCGCTGTCATACGTCTCCTTTTCAGAGAGGATCGGGGATTTGTAGAAGTGGTGTTGGCAAAGGCAGCAGGCTGTATATTTCTACAAACAAGACAACCCACTCAGTCTGTCCTCAATTTATCAGAATCCATAGCAGAAAGAAGCATCTACTGCAATAGGACAATGTCAAGGGACTTCGAAGCAACACATGTCACTACCTTCTTCCTCTTAATATGAGTAAGGCCATTGATATTAAGGGACAATATTCAAAGCCTATTGGCCTACTCCCTAAAGTATAAAAATGTTCTCTTTTTTTAATTAAAACAAAACTTCCTATCAGCAACAGCAAAAAAGAATAATCTACAAAAACTATTTGCTACCTTATCTTTTCCTACATAGAAAAGTAACTAATAAATAATAAAGTAGCAAACTATAACCAAAAATGAAGTAACATTGTTTCATATTTTTACAAAGATACAAATATAACAGATAACTAATACAAATATTTTTCATTTCACCTTCAACAAACTTCATCTACCAAAGAACATCCACCAAATTAAAATCTTCTACTAGAAAAAGTAAGTATACTTATATTTTAAATAAATATTAACAAAAAAGAAATCACAAAGTATCAAACAATATTATTAAATACAACTATTTTCTACCACAACTACAGGAATTACAACAGTGAAACTTCAATAAAAAGAAATAAAGCCATCAACAAAACAGAAAGAACAATATTGTAAGTATTATTTTTAAATTACTAATTAAACATAGAAATGTTTACATAACTATTGCATATTTACTAAAACACATATATATGTCATCACAGATACACCCTAGAAATGGCTGAAGGAGCTACTTTTATCACATGACAAAAAGGAAAATTAATGCTCAGCTACATGGGTTATACCTACACACAAGAAAAAGTAAAAGATAATAAAACACATTGGAAATGTAGCAAATACTATTCAACAGCATGTATATGGTAGAGCTACAACTGTAGATAACAATATTGTAAATGTAAGAGAGCATAACCACCCACCAAATGTGACCGAAGTAGAAGTAAGAGAAGCATTAGAAACAAATAGAGAAGCAATCACAGGCTCCCAACAAACAAGCATTGAAATTTTGAAAAAAGTATTAACAAAAGTATCTGAACACGTAACAGGACAGTTGCCCTCAGTCCACAACCTCAAACGATTAATAGCTAAAACTAAAAGAGCATCCAATCCAACTCCATCCCCACCCCACACCTTTCAATAGATAGAAATAATACCAGAATATACTATTACCCATGAAGAAGAAAAATTCTTGATGTATGACAACAAAAGCCATGATAAAAGAATTCTGATTTTTGCAACAAATAACAACCCGATTCGGGAAACAAATCCGTACGACGATGCATATTTGTAAACGTTTCAGTACGAATCGTACAAATCTGTCCGAATCACGTAGTACGATTCGTTGTGAGAAAATACATCCGAATCATTGCGAACCGTATGAAAAGGAAGCTTAAATCCGTATGACATCGACCCGCAAAGTCCGTACACCTACGATCATGGGGTGTACGCACGGGACCTACGCACCGTACCCCTGAAATCCAGGGGTATACGCACCGTACCCTGATGCACCGTACCCCTGCAATAATGGGGTGTACGCACCGTACCCCGGTGGGTCCGTTTTGTACGCATTTCGAGGCAAAATCTGCTTTTTCAGACGTTTGAAGCTCCCGCAGAAAAAGAGTCGTTGGGAGTGTTGTTTATACGATTCGTACTTGCTGGGTCAGAAAATGCAGCTTCGATCCGTAGGGACATCGCCTACTGCACATTCGGAATGCGATTCGTATGGATTAGTGAGCTGTACGGTCTTTTGTATGATTCGTACGGAGAACTGCTTTGGGTACACATCGTACTACATCGTACGTACGGGTACGGTTCTGCATATGATTCGTATGAGAAAAAAGCTCAGTACCGCTATTCTGAGGGCATTTTACCGAATCGGAATCGGCCCCTTAAAGTGTGTCCAAAAGCCATTTTTTCAACTTTATACCATTCATGGTGAATATCAAGAAACTAATATTCCCTTAATGTATACATTGCTGCCAAATAAAACAAACCCCACCTACATAGAACTATTAACAACAATAAAAAAATTGACAGATATTTTTTATCCTCAAAGAATAATAATAGACTTTGAAATAGCTATGTTACAAGCTATACTAAAAATATACCCACACACTGCCATGCAAGGGTGTTATTACCACTCTAATCAAAGTATATGGAGACACCTCCAAAAATCTACCATAAGTATCGACTACTCTACCAACAGCAACTTAGCTTAAAAGATTAAAAAATAATTGCACTAGCATACATACCAACAACAGAAGTGGCAAATTACTACGATATATTAATTGACAGTCCTTTCTACCGCACTAATGAAAAAAATATACTCCCTTGTTAGATTGTTTCGAAGACACCTGGGTAGGAAGATTGCACCGTTCAGGTCCCCGTAGACAACCAAAATTCCAAATTTCCTGGTCGAATGTCTACGCTAGCACTATTGCACAAAACGCCAAAACAAATAACGCGGTAGAAGGATGGCATAATGCCTTCCAAGCCACAATAGGGAGAGGACAACCAGCACTGCACAAACTTATCCAATCGATAAAAAAAAGAACAAAGTTACCAAGAGCTAAGAATTGAACAATCTTTATCAAAAATAGGGCCAAAACTAAGCAAACAAACAATAAATATGTATGAATACCTCCAACAAAAAACAAAAATGTATCCAAGTATCCAAGGTCTAGAATTCATTGACATAATAGCAAAATCCATACATTCATTAAATACAAATAGCAAACATTAAAAACATATAAAACACAGAATAAAAATAATAATTTTTTTATATTAGTTAAATTATGTCATGAAATGTCAGATATAAATTATTATCATATGACATAATATAACTAATAAAAAAATTAAAGCCACAAATAAACATTACCCACCCAAAAACAGAATAAAAAAGAACTTACAGTTGTGTAGCTGTAGAATATCCTCGAAATAGACGGGCAAACAAAAAACACCAGATGCGGGCGGTGATGTCCAAAACCTGACCGCGGCCGTCGGAAACGCAGCGGAAAAGCTACAACCCGCTGCAAGCAAGGCGGTGACACCGCATGGGAAATTAGGATATCCCGATGGTCCCGAGGTACGATCCGCTGTTTCCGACCGCCGCGGTCGCACACAGGAGTGAATGGGAAAGACAGCGGAAGAGCTGCAGCATAGCCACCGCAGCGGACGGTACATGAAAAACATGGCGGACGATGCCAAAACACTGCGACGAAGCCTAACTTAGTACAAATCAAAGTAGCCATGCACTACAAATACACAAAACACATACCAATGATAAAACAAATGCCCAAAAATGAAATACAATTCCCACAACACACCTGACAGCAAAATACCATTTGGACACACCCACACAGCTGAGAAAAAACCAGCCCCTTTACTGACCACAATCTTTTGCAACACTCCAGAAGAGAAGGGCATACACCACATCTGACAGGAGAGGCAAAACAACACAACACACACCCCACCAACACCACCACTACCACCATCACTACCACCATCACACCAGCACCGACAATCCCCAGCACATAACACACCTCACACATCAACACAACACCCACCACACACACCACTGCACCAACAAACACTGCAAACACCACGCACCATGGCAGCACAGAAAATGCCAACATTCACATAGGGTGATTTGACAGTGATGGTCAATGAGATAGTGAGAGGGGAACCACAACTGTTTGGTAGCCTGGTCCAACAGACACCATTAGCCACAAGGACACAAATGTGAGAAAGGATGGTTCAAAGGGTCAATGCAGTAGGGACCACCCCGCGATCCAAGAAGAAGATCATGAAGCGGTGGCATGATCTCAAGAGGGTTGTCAAGGAGAGGAGGAGTAAGAACTGGGAGCTGGCTACCCGGACTGGCAGTGGCCCTCCCATCCCACAGAAAACATTCACACCATGGGAGGAGAAGGTGCGTGCCATACTGCATCCTGAGAGTCTCACAGTAGTATCCGGGGGACTGGAGGCTGGTAAGTACAAACAAATGGCAACCAACACATTGATAAGTATTTCCCTGCATAACCCAAACACCATATCATTGTTCACCCTCACCTAACAGGTAGCTAGCCATCTTGCTTGGGAGGCTTCTTTAGTGGTGGGAGGCCTGTACCACGACTCCCACCATGCCCCCTGTTCCTCACCTCAGCAGCATGGAGGCCTCCCCCACCCAGGAGCATGTGTCAGACATTTCACTGTTCACCCTCACCTAACAGGTAGGTAGCCATCTTCACAGTGAGGGAGTTTGGGGGAGGGTGGCCTGCACACCTACTCCCACCATGCCCCATGTCCCACTCCCCAGCAGCATGGAGGCCTCCCCCACCCAGGAGCATGTGTCAGCTATTGCACTGTTCACCCTCACCTAACAGGTAGGTAGCCATCTTGCTTGGGAGGCTTATTTAGTGGTGGGAGGCCTGTACCACGACTCCCACCATGCTCCCTGTTCCACACCCCAGCAGCATGGAGGCCTCCCCCAACCAGGAGCATGTGTCAGACATTTCACTGTTCACCCTCACCTAACAGGTAGGTAGCCATCTTGCTTGGGAGGCTTCTTTAGTGGTGGGAGGCCTGTACCACAAATCCCACTATGCCCCCTGTTCCACATCCTAGCAGCATGGAGGGTTCCCCCATCCAGGAGCACCTGGAAGCCATTGCACTGTTTGCCAAACACACTTACCGGTAGGTAGCCATCTTCACTGGTCTGGCTGTTTGTGGTTGTGAGACCTGCATCACTACACACTGCACCAATTGCATGCAATGCATCGATACCTGACATGTATGATTACTTGATGTTCCTATGCACCATGTAATAACACCTAGTATTGCACTTAACAATAATAGTGAAGTGGTCTCAATTGTGTAGTGTACAGACAGCAGATGTCATGCAGCCAAAAGAATACTTGCACAGTGCCCAACACTGACCATTCCCCAGTTAATCCACAGGTGATGAAGATCTCGCTGCTGAGGACAACAACGACCAGCAGAGCCAGTCTCCACCCCCGGTACATGGACTCTCGGATGCTGACTCCTAGGATAGTGTGGACGATGAGCTCCGGGCCGGCCCATCTGGTGTACCAAGGACCAACAGGTCCCATCCTCCCCATCCCAACCTTGTCTGCTGCACCATCAACATCACAGCAGACCCCTGAAGTCATGGCCTGTGCCTCCACCGCTGCCACCTTGGCCACCACCACCACCACCAGCACCCTCCCTGTCCCAGGGGACGACCAGGACACACCACCAACTGTCGAGGGCAGGGAGAGTGTGGCGAGGCAACACGTCCGTGGCAGCAGGGCAGGTGGGAGGGCCAGGGTCACCCCCAGACCTCAGGAGGTTGGCACACCATCCCTGGACCACTTCAACAGAGTCATTGGTGCATATGAACAGGTCCAGGGACAAAGTGGCCGGTCTGACGAACTATTACATGAGCTCATGCTGCGTATGACGTCCATCAACACACCCATTGGTCAAATGGTGGACCTCATGGCCCAGCAAGTGGAGTTGCTGAGGGACAGGCCTGCGTCCCAAACAACACCTCCGCCACCCTCTGTTGTGCTGCAGGATGACAGTGCACCATCCTCCCCTGCGGCCACAGAGAGGAGTAAGTCCTCAGACGCCGCTGGCCATGCAGCAGGCCCCCACCCAAGCGATGAAAGGGGACATCCAAAGAAGAGCCTGGGAGTCTCTGGAGGCAAAGCACCAGCCACACCCCAGTCACGGAGCCAGCCCTGATGGCAACCCTCTTCCCCACTGCATTGACTGTTTGGACTGTCCTTTCCCACACTGCCTTGTGAATGGCACTTGTCTGTTGGACTGGGTCACCACATCCATGTGGTGTCTACTCTTGCATCTCATCTTCCATGACTGTGAACTCACTGCTCCATCACCACCTTCATGTAAACATGCCCGCACCCCTCACTTGTCCACTTTGCAAATAAGATACCTTAGGCACTAGAATGTGTGCTGTTTTGTCTTAAGAACAATATTTACAGTGCTGTAAATGCCCATGATGTATCCAAAAGATGTACAGTATGTAGGGCAGGATAATTTTGAAGCACCTAGGGAGACACAACAGAACAACAGTCACTGGCATCAGTGTGGCATCACAGACATAACACTACACAAAACATACACATACGTCTATTTGCATACAACACAATGTGCAGCAAGTGTCAACAAACAGAGTTCTGTTCTGTGAAATGTAACTGCCACTTTTCCACACACAGGTGACTCGACATGTCCCTGTCTTTACCATCCGCCCATTGCTCTTCACAACAACAGCAATCGCACCAGACAATGTACAAGTCGTACTCTTCACCCACCTTCAAGTGAAGTAGCGGGGGCTGAGCTGTTGACGCATGTAAACTCCTTCCTCCTCTCCACTGTCCTCATCAGGAGCTTGGGCAGGTGGGGGCCTTGGGTCTTCACCATCATCCAGGAGCAGGGGAATCCCCTTGTGAATGGCCACGTTGTGCAGCATACAGCATGCCACAACGATCTTGCAGACCTTCTCAGACGAGTATGCCAGTGCACCTCCAGTCCTATCAAGGCAGCAGAATCTTGACTTGAGCAGGCCAAAAGTCCGCTCAATGACACGTCGGGTCCTGCCATGGGCCTCATTGTACCTGACGTCAGCTGGGGTCCTGGAATTCTGTAGTGGGCTCAGCAGCCATGGAGCACTGGGATATGAAGAATCACCTGTGAATGGCAAACACACATTGCAATGTTGCAAAGGCAGAGCGCTGCAGGTCACACACACAGCAGGCCATATCACTAGGCATACTCACCCACAATCCAAGCACACTCGTGAAGCAGATTAGCCATCATCCGGTGCACCATGCTGTTCCTCAGGATGTACGAATCATGGGCTGAGCTGGGGAATCTTGCACACACATGTGATATGGTCATGTCCGCAAAGCACACCACCTGCACATTTATCAAATGATAATGTTTGCGATTTCTAAAAATGTGCTCAGTCGCCTGTGGGGGCACCAGACAATCGATGGCACCAACAACATGGGGGATGTGCCCAAGGGGATAGAAGTCACTCTTCACACCGGCCAATTCAGCTTCCCTGGGAAAATGTATGCATCAATCCTTATATATCATCATGGCTGCAAGAACATCCCTCAGCACCATGCTGAACATGGGTTGTGACATCCTTGCAGTGTGGGCCACGGTTTCCTGGAAGGAACCAGTTGCAAAAAAGTGGAGTGCTGCCATCACTTTGTATGTGGGTGTGAATGCTATTGGGTAGTGGCAACGAGGCTGCAGGTGGGGCTCCAACAGATCACAAAGGGTCTTCATGGTTGGTCTGTCGAGACAGAATTTGCGAATGATCGCTATATCCTCCATGTCCTCCAGCACTGGCAGGTGACGTATGAGATTTGGCCTCCTCCTAGTTGAGATGTAAATGTTCAAATGTAAATGACAACCATCATGAGGTGGCTTCAGCACATACCATTAAGGATGTCACGCAAAACTAAAAAATGCCATGAGAGATGCGTGGCACACAACGTTACATGGGTGGAAATTTGAGACACACAGAGGACAGACCTCTCAATTTACAATACACAAGAGCTGCAAACAACACATAAGTCAATGGGAATGCACACATACTGAATCCCACAGTCCACATGTGCACGCCACGTACCGTACCATCCACAAACGTGTGTAAGATGACCATGACTGTCTCATACCCATCTGCTCTACCTGTCACACCTCAATGCATCTTGTGAACCTGGCACACATCAAGAGCCCAATGATCACAGTAGCTGGTAAACTTGTGTGCATGAGCAGATATGGTAGCACAAGTAAGTATCAATACCATACAGTGATACAAGCCGTGCCAAGGTCAGCACTGACCCACAACACATTGATTTGTCATATATCATTGACATCAGCTTAACACTGTCATGCATAAAATGCATAAGTGACATTGCAGGAACCACAGACCATTGTGCGTCACACATAACATGAGACCACCTGTGCATTATATAGAATAATGGCATTGTGTGCACAATGATGTGCCCTTAAACATGTTGCTGCTGTGTACTGATGCAGAGTTCACAATGGAATTTGCTATTGCAGGTGGCCACAGCGGCGTGACACCAGCAGCACCCCCTTCACAAGTGCGGTAGACATTGGCATGGGTAGATGGCAGTGGGTATGCTTCGCCCCCAAATCGCGGTTGCTACCACCTGGCCACGGCGGTGTGACACCAGCAGCACCCCCTTCACAAGTGTGGTAGGCATTGGCATGGGTAGATGGCGGTGGGCATGCTGTGTCACCCAAATCACAGTTGCTAGTGCCTGGCCACGGCGGTGGGCATGCTGCGCCACCCAAATGGTGGTTGCTACCACCTGGCCATGGCGGTGGGCATGCTGCGCCACCCAAATTGCGGTTGCTACCGCCTGGCCACGTCGGTGTGACACCAGCAGCACCCCCTTCACAAGTGCGGTAGGCATTGGCATGGGTAGATGGCAGTGGGCATGCAGCGCCTCCCAAATCGCGGTTGCTACCGCCTGGCCATGGCGGTGTGACACCAGCAGCACCCCCTTCACAAGTGAGGTAGGCATTGGCATGTGTAGATGGCGGTGGGCATGCTGCGCCACTCAAATCGTGGTAGCTACCGCCTGGCAACAGGGCATTGCCTACAGCAAATGGGAGCGATGATTGCGGTGGCATGATGCACTTTTGAAAATCACGTAAGGCGTGCTCCGCCACCACGGAGGTGGTCATTGGATGGGTTTGAAAGATGCACCATCGCGGTAGTGCACCCCGGGCCCCTGCGGTGCATCACCGCCATGGAGCATTGCCTACAGCCAATGGGAGAGATGATTGCAGTGGCATGATGCACTTGAGAAAATCGCGGAAGGCGTGCTCCGTCGCCGCGGAGGTGGTCATTGGATGGGTTTGAATGAGGCACAACTGGAAAACCAATTATTGCAGCTTTGCACCTTACTAACAGCCCCAGGGGGCTATAAATCTGTGGGGATGAGCCTCATATTTCTACTGCTCACAGAGCCTGCTGCCTGGGACCCCCTCCTGTTGCTGCCTCAAATGCCTGATGCCTGGGACCCTCTCCTGCTGCTACCTCAAGTGCCTGCTGCCTGGGACCCTCTCCTGCTGCTGCCTCAAGTGCCTGCTGCCTGGGACCCCTCACCACTCACTTAAACCACAGGTGTTCCATGTCCACAGGGATGTCAACGACAGAGAAGATCGGTGCCAGTCCTTTCAAAAGCGAGGAGCTGGAGGTCCTAGTGGATGAGGTGCTGGCACAGTACCCAAGGCTGTATGGTGGCCCCACTGTAGTGGTAAGTTATCCTAAGGGAGCTGTTGGGCAGGGGGGTGTCAGACATGCATGGGACTGGTGATGTCTGCGACCCACTGAGGGGGTTCAGTGCAGTCATCCTGCATGTGTGTGTGATTAGCAGGTACCCTCTACGCCCTCATGTATGCATGCAATCACATCTGTTTGGCCCATGCAGAGTGCCCTTCTGAGGTGTCCCCCAGTTTGGGATGTAGGGGAATTACAATAGGTCCTGAGTCTTTTTATTGCTACTGTTCTGATAGATGTTGGTACATGACACTGTCTAACTAGTCATTTACCCTTCTTTTCTCCCATACCTGCAGCTCAAGGTACACCAGCGTAAGGCCGTGGGGAAGGCCATTGCAGCAAAGGTTCGAACCCTGGGGGTATCCAACAGATGACGCACCCACTGCCATAAGAGGTGGGACGACATCAGCCGGCTGGCAAATAACGTGGCAGAGATGACCTTGGGGCTGCAACCGCGCACTAAGCGTTTGGCGCGGCGCAACTTAACACCACTGATGGTGCGCATATTGGCAGTGACTAATCCGGAGCTGGATGCACGTCTGAAGGAGCATCGCCAGCAAGGCAGGGGTGAGTATTTGGGGAGGGTGACTTTGGCTGGGAGCAGATGCATGTGTACAGGTCCTGTGGCAGCGGTGACCCATGTGATGTTCGTGGGGTGGTGCTGTGCTGTGTCATGTGACTGGCTGCAGGGATGTGTGCTAGTGTCAGGCATTGTCCCAAACAGCCCTTACAAAGCTGATCCTCCCTGCTGTGCTTTCTCATAGCCAGATGTGTTTGGATCCACATGTCAATTCAGCATTGGGATAGTGTGGGGATTCTATTAGGGGTGAATAGCAGGGTCCACTATCTGAGTGTGACTTCATGTATTTCTACTTTGCATGTACCATGATCGGTGAGGGCCACACATCTGACAACAAGGTGCCCCAGAGTACCACATGGTGCTTGGTATGGCCTACTTGGCATAGTGGACTGTCATGTCCTAATAGGTGTGTGTGTTGTCCCCTCCTGTTTCCTGAAGGTCTGTCAGTGGCAATGAGTGTTGGGACATGATAGGTGTGGGCATGGCAAGTTGTGTGTCTGGTACACTTCATCCACCGGCAAGGTGTTGTGCTGTGTGGCCTCAACATGGCTCCGTCATGGCAGATATTCAGTGTTACAGGCACTGTTGTGATTTTTGTAGTGTGTTGCTGCAATGTGATTGCAGGGTGGTACAAAAGGGGGTGGTGATGGACGGAGCATCTGAACCAATCAAACAGTCACACCCAGTCAACAGATATGGTTTAATCCATCACCGTTCTTTAGCCCACTCTGCCACCCCAGTTCAGACATGGCCATATGCAAATCAGTCCGACCCTGTGCCTCATGGGTACAATCCAGCCCGAACTTCGAAGCCATGCCTTCCCTGGACCGGAAACAAGCTTCCGAGGACCGGTTTCTCGCATTTCAGCCGTCTACAGCCCGGCTTGCTTGAATCCAGTGGCAAAGTGAGCAAGGGGCTCACATCTAAGCATACCCTGACAACTTATGGCGAACAAAGTGGTACAAAAGGGGGTGGTGATGGACGGAGCATCTGAACCAATCAAACACTCACACCCAGTCAACAGATCTGGGTTTAATCCATCACCGTTCTTTAGCCCACTCTGCCACCCCAGTTCAGACATGGCCATATGCAAATCAGTCTGACCCTGTGCCTCATGGGAATAGTCTAGCCTGAACTGCCAAGCCATGCCTTTCCAGGAGCGGAAACAAGCTTCCGAGGACCGGTTTCTGGCATTTCAGCCAACTTCAGCCCAGTTTGCTTGAATCCAGTGGCAAAGTGAGCAAGGGATTCACGTCTGAGCATACCCTGCCAACTTATGGCGAACAAAGTGGTACAAAAGGGGGTGGTGATGGACGGAACATCTGAACCAATCAAACACTCACACCCAGTCAACAGATCTGGGTTTAATCCATCACCGTTTTTCAGCCCACTCTGCCACCCCAGTTCAGACTTGGTCAATTGCAAATCAGTCTGACCCTGTGCCTCATGGGAACAGTCCAGCCCGAACGGCAAAGCCATGCCTTCCCTGGCCCGGAATCAAGCTTCTGAGTACCGGTTTCTGGCATTTCAGCCATCTTCAGCCCGGCTTGCTTGAATCCATTGGCAAAGTGAGCAAGGGACTCACGTCTGAGCATACCTTGACAACTTATGGCGAACAATGTGGTACAAAAGTGGGTGGTGATGGACGGAGCATCTGAACCAATCAAACACTCACACCCAGTCAACAGATCTGGGTTTAATCCATCCCCATTCTTTAGCCCACTCTGCAACCCTAGTTCAGACATGGCCATATGCAAATCAGTCTGACGCTGTGCCTCATGGGAACAGTCCACCCTGAACTGCCAAGCCATGCAGGGTGTGGTAGTCACCATGTTGATTTGGGCATCCCCTGTATGCATTGATTGGAATGCTTTGTCCTGATGATGACATTTATACAACCCTGCATCTCTCTGTCATGCAGAATCGCCAGTGGACACTGAGGAACGGGAGCTGGAAACCAGTGGTGGCAAGAGTAGCACCACAGCTGCACCCGGAGGCCAGTGACACAGAGCTCACCCACGCATCTGAAGGGGACCGGAGTATGCGGGAAGAATCCGTGGCTGAGACACAGAGTACTACATCATCTGATGCCAGCGATGATGCATCCATGTTGGCAGGCACAGGGGATGGGGAGTCTGCAACATCATCTACCACTCAGCGGCCACTGCCCAGCCTCCCATCCACTTCATATGGTGCTGCCCGTGTCCGTGTCAGTAAGAGGGGATGAGTTACATTCACACATGGCACCACTGAGCCTGCACCTGTACCCCCTGCTGCCCTCAGTGCTGAGTCTGTAGAGCTCCTGCGCCAGCTTTGTGTGGGCCAGACCGCCCTGCTCAATGCCTTCAGTGGCCATGACAAGACATTAGGGCAGGTGGTTGCCTACATGGAGGGCATACACTCTGATTTGGGTGAGCTACACCGTACAGTCCAGGCTTTGTTATCCGCAGTGACGTCTGCCCTTCAACAGGCACATGCTCCCATTCCTGCTCAGTGCCTTTGTCCACCCCCGTCAGTGGACACATCGGAGGACAGTGACCACGGTTCGTATGCGTCACAGACACGATACAGCACAAGGAGCACACAGCAGATACAACCCAAGTGGTCCCGCCCACAGACACCATCCCTACAGAAGAGTAGAGCCACCCCAGAATGCAAGGACAAGAGCCCGTCAGGGAAGAGCAAGGCGGAAAAAGAAATGAGGCTGACATCAGGCTCACATGCTTCAGAGGCATCACCAGCAAAGGACTCTCCTGTCCGTAAATCTTTATGCAGAGCTAGGCGTGCAGTGTCTGTGCCCACTGAGGAGGTGTTGTATAGCAAGGGTACACCTAGGAAGGGCACAGGGCTACATCCTACCACCACATCAACTCCATTTCCAAGCCCAGTGAAGCAGGTGGAGGAGGGCACTGTAGGGGCCACCCCTGGCAAAGAGGCAAAGAAGGGCACTGTAAGTGAGACACCTGGCAAGCAGGGGAAGGTGGTCCAAAGGCGTAGCCAGACAAAGCGTTCTATAGGATCCAGCACATCACCAGAGGTAGTGCCAGTGTCTGAACCTGATGCGGTCATCACCAGTTCCCATTAACCCCAAGACAGGGAAGCCATTTCGTATTCCCAAAAAGTGGAAGAGCACCCCTCGAACCTCTCCCACCCACACTGTGTCACAGGTCTGCATGACCTCCACGTGCCACTATACCACCTGGTCCAAACAGCCCTCCAGCTTGCCAAATGACTGATAGCCCTATGTCACCAGCTTCTCTGTCTCCCCAGTCAAGTGTTCCTGCTGACCCCGACACACAGTCAGCTCCAAGTCCACCTGACAGCCAAATGTGAGTGGCAGTCCCCCTCATACACCTGTCTCTCATACAGCTGTGCTAGTCCTGCCCATTGTTTGCCACCTGGGTGTGTTGCTGGTCATGGAAGGGTACAGTGAAACACAGTCACTGTGCAGCTCCTCATGTCCTGACTCCGCATTTCTCCCTGGCCACACAAATTGTCATTCACTGCTGTGTTGTACTCTCGCCTGTGCCATGGACACTGGCCCTGTTGCTCTGCTGTGTTGTACTCCCACCTGTGCAATGGACACTGGCCCTGTTGCTCTACTGTGTTGGTCTCTCCCCTGTGCAGCCTCTCATGTACCTGCTGTGCCACCTGCCCTGGACACTGGCCCTGTTGCTCTGCTGTGTTGGACTCTCACCTGTGTCCTGTTTGTAGTTTGCCTGTGCAGATTATCTTGCATATGATCAGCATTTTGTGCCTTGCTCTTGTGTACGGTTGTTCTACTGTCACATCCGTGCAATATGTGAATAAAGACAGTTACTCCTGTTGTGTATTTTGTCAATGTCCTTGCTGATTAAAGTTATTTTTGTGTGTGCATTTGGTTGCCTGTGCCCCATGCTCTATGTGTCACTTCAATATTGCCAAGCTCTTTGCCCGCATCACATTTTTAAACATGGGTGACAGGGTCTTCAGTCCATTCAGACACTGATACTTATGTGATCTATGTTGGCTCTTTTACCTGTCATGCAGTTCTCTTTTTAGTGGTTTGCTATTGTTGGCTACGTTGTTGCCATGTCAGGTTGGGGTACACTGCCAGCACAGGGTGTGATGCTGTGCACAGGTTTGCATGCAGGCTGGACAATGTCATGATGTATGTGTGTTATTCGTGCATATGTGCCCAGCTGTGTATGTATATGGTCATTTTGTGTTGGCCCTTAGTCCTGGTCCCCTAGCCTACATGAGATGTGTGCTCTTGGGTGGTGAGGAGGTGTGCATTGTGAAGGGTGTGACTTTGCTGTGGGTGTGGATGTGAGTGTTCCCCTGGATTGTGATAGCCACACATGTGTGACCCAGGATTTGTGTGTCTGTTGTTTGGATTTTCCTGTCCTGTGTAAATGATTGTATGCATATGTGTGAGTAGTCTGTTGTGCACTGTGCAGTGTGTTGGTGTCTCCATGCAGTTCTGTGTGACTCCTCTTTGTTGTTTTGGTCACTAATGAGTGTGCAAAATATGTGCCTTGCACATCAGTGTTGTGTTTGTTTGATCATCAATGTGTCTTTAGTGTGTTTGTGTAGACTGTGTGGCCCTGCTGCTAATCACTGGCATTTTGTTTGTGTTTCTCATGCATTGCAGGCACATGGTGCCTTTTCTCCTCCTCTATGGCATGATGTGTGTGGTGTAATGTCATCACCTATGTGTGCCACTTGTGCCTAGCCATTGTGGGTCTGCAATACCTCTATTTGTGTATGGTACACCCCTTATATGTCCACTACTGACATGCAAGTAGGTTGACTCTGATGTCAGCTGTCACCTTGGTTTACATGTGTATGTGCCTCCCCATCACTTCATTTGTGAGACTGCGCCTTGTGGTGCAGTTCTTGGACCAAGAGTGATGTTCCAATATGGACATTGCCCCAATGGTTTATGTGTGGTGTTCTTGAGCTTTTTATCAATGAGGATTGCCCATGTGCACTTGAGCTGTGTGTGCTGCCCTGTGCTCTGGTGTAGATGGTTGTGCTCTTGTATCCCAGAGTGGTGCATCCTGTTGTTGTTGTGTTGGATGTCCGTGTGTCGGCTGTGGTGTTGCTTCACTTACTGGGTATGCTGTTGCTTTTGTGCTGTGCTGATGTGTGGTGTGTGTGTTGAGGTTGTGTCAGTCATGTCTGTGTGTAGCTGTTGTGCTTGTTGTGCACACACTGCTTGTTGTGCATACAGTGCTGTGTGTATGTGGGCTTGACATTGCCTGATGTGCATCCCCTGAAGTACTGTGGTGTTTGTTGATTTGTGCGTACATGTGCATGTGCGGTTGGTTTGATGTGGCAGTGTTTTTCTGTGCAGGTGCACTTCTTGTGTGATTTGTGGTATGTTGTGTGTGTGTTTTGTTCGTGAGTGATGATGTTGTGCACTCATGGTGTGTTTGTACTCCCATTGCCTTTCCACAGTTTGGCTGACAGGGTATGTCTGTTTCTGTTGGGGTTCTGTGTGTGTTCCTGTGGTGTTTGTGTGTAGTTTTGGGTAGGCATCTGTTTAGGCTTCCCTGTGTTTGTGTTCTGTTTGTGGATACAACCAGGATGTGTCTCTGTTTGTGTGTGTATGTGCTGGGAAGTATTGGCAGCCTTCAGTGTGTGAGGTACTGGTGTTGTGTGTTCCTTGTCAGCCACTCCTGCAGTGGCTGTCTCCCTGGTTGTTTGTTGTGTGGTGCAGGGTGTGGAATGTGCTTGCTTGTTGCTGTGCTTGTTTTTTGTTGCTGTGCATGGGTGTGCACAGGATGGGCACCTGTCCTGTGACTTGCTGGTGTGTGTTGATGTGTGGTTGGGGGTGGTGTGTCCCTGTGGTCTCTGTGCCCTGCCCATGTCTTGTAGTGGCCCTGCCTTCTGCATTGTGCGCATGTGTTGACCGCGGCGGTGACGTTACCGGGAGCGGGACGTTGCTGCTAGTTCGCAGTCATCGTGTGTCCCTGATGCAGAGGGGTGACTTGGTGGCAGGTGGGTAATGTGTGGGTGCCCTTGTGGATGTGTTGTGACCCCAGCAGGGTGTCTGTGGTGGAATTGGACCCTTTGTCTGCCCGTTTGTTGTGTGTTGTATTTGTGTAGTTGCGTACCTGCGGCGGCGTCCGCAGCGGCCCATTTGATGGTAGTGCATTGCAGGTACATGACCGGATGCATATGTAGAGCTGGGTCCATGGCGTTCATTACCGGGTGGAGAGGACTGGGTCCCTGCTATGGCGCTCCGACGTCGAGTTTCCGGCGTCTCTGGTTGGGCGGTGTCTCCGCTGCGGTACGTCTATCTGTTTGGGCCATCCTAATTTGTGGAGTGGGGCGGACGTCATTCCGCACGGCAGTGAGTCTCAATTGGCTATACCGCCGCAGTGGTGGGCGCACTTTGATGGTGGTGCGTGTCGCTCCGCGGCGGACGGGAAATGACCTATGTTTTGCTATACTAATATGGCGGACATGAGTACCGCTGCCCGTGGGTGGAAAAAGGCGTTTTTCCGCCCCACCCACACTGCGGTGGTGCCACCGCCCGATATCCTAATGGACCCCTAACTTTTTATTTACTTATAAAATACAAATGTTAAAAAATATATGTACTTTTGCAAACCCAAACAATTTGTAAAATATTTAACATATTAAATGTTATTGAAATTAAATAACACTTAATGTGCTAAATAATAAAAAATTATGTAAAAAAATTTACAATGTATATAATTACAAACTATTGCAATGTTATACATCAATAAATACAAATGTAAAAAAAGTTCATGGAAAATGTAGAAATGTTTTCATTTATAAATATAAACAACACAATAAAGACTGTATATTCATGACAAAATTATACTATGTTACTTTATAATGACACATGCATTACAAATAAATAATACAATGTTACTCAAATGTGTAATTCATTTATATATATGTTATTAAATATAATTTGTTTAAAAGTTCAAAATATATGACACAATATTCAAATAAAATATTTCAAACAATAACAAGCTGTATTTATTTACAATATTGTAATAAAAAAATAATTCAATAATCATAATTCACTATTACAACTCCAAATACAATCAAAGTGAAAGAAAATATTGCATAGTAAAATATAATAAATTACTATTCTAATTCCAAATCCAATATAAATCATTGAAAATGTTGGACACTAAACCATAATAATTTACTATACTAAATACAAATCCAAAAAAACTCAGGGAAAGTGCTGGACAGTAAACCATAATAATTTACTATTCTAACTCCAAGTCCAACATAACTCAGGGAAAGTGCTGGACAATAAAACATAATAATTTACTATTCTAACTCCAAGCCCAATATATTTCAAGAAAAGTACTGGACATTAAACCATAATAATTTACTATTCTAACTCCAAGTCCAAAATCCAGTTTACTGCTCCCAAACTTCGTACATCCTGTGGGGTCTCTCAGGGTTTCTCACTGTCCCCCTACTGTTTAATTTGTATTTGTTTCCTTTGATCCAGTCCCTGAAAGCATTCAAGGCCATCACATTCAATTATGCCGAAGATCTTCAACGGATCTTCACAATAGATAACTCCCCTGAATCCATTTGGGAGATCCAGGGCACCATGCTTCATATACGCCAATGAATGGATCTTAACCATCTGAAGCTGAATCCCGGCAAGACCGAATTAGTCCTTAGCAGCAACAGTAAAATGTTCTGGGGCCCACATTACTGGCCTCCAGAACTTGGCCCCCCACCTACTCCCTCCCCCTTGGAAAAGAGCTTGGGGGTGATCATCGATAAGGACCTTTCCTTAAAAACTCAAGTAGGCACGGTGGTGTCCTCCTGTTTCTTTCAACTCCGCAGGATCAGGAAGATCAGTTGGATGCTGACTCAGTCGGCTTTGATCCAGGTGGTGATAGCTTTAGCACTATCACACTTGGATTATGCCAATTCCATCTATTTAGGCCTTCCACTCTTCCTCAGCAAACGTCTCCAATTGGTTCAAAATCAAGCCGCTAGATTGATACATCAACAGCCATGTTGGCAATCAGCCAGACCCTTGTTAAAAAAACTTCACTGGCTCCCTATCCCCCAACGAGTCGCATTTAAAACGGCGTGCATTATTTTCAAGTCCCTCCATGCCCGCAGTCCCCAATTCATCAACAACCTTCTGCCTAGGTACGTACCCTCTTGCAACCTCCGGTCTGCCAATCTCCATATACAGGCCACTCCTTCTTTTAAACTTCAACGCCAGGGCGGACGCAGGTTTACAACTTTAGCTTCCAGATTCTTGAACTCCCTCCCTTTGGAAATCCGTTCCTGCAATAATCTCCAAACTTTTAGGAAACTGCTTAAAACCTGGCTATTCACTCAGGCCCACGAGTAACTCCTGATGGCCTTGGCATCTGCTATTTAGCGCCATGAACCCTCTGGTGTTTGTGCGCTCAATAAAAGATTGTTAACATAACATAACATAACTCAGGGAAAGTGCTGGACAGTAAACCATAATAATTTGCTATTCTAACTCCAAGTCCGATATAACTCAGGGAAAGTGCTGGACATTAAACAATAATAATTTACTATTCTAAATCCAAATCCAATATAACTCAGAGAAAGTGCTGAACAGTAAATCATAATAATGTACTATTCTAACTCCAAGACCAATTTAACTCAGGGAAAGTGCTGGACATTAAACCATAAGTATTTACTATTCTACCTCGAAGTCCAATATAACTCAGCGAAAGTGCTGGACAGTTAACCATAATAATTTACTATTCTAACTCCAAATCCAAAATAACTCAGGGAAAGTGCTGGACAGTAAACCATAATAGTTTACTATTCTAACTCCAAATCAAATAACTCAGGGAAAGTGCTGGACATTAAATCATAATAATTTACTATTCTAACTCTAGAACCAATATAATTCTGGGAAAGTGCTGGACATTAAACCATAATAATTTACTATTCTAACTCCAAAACCATTATAACTCAGGGAAAGTGCTGGACAGTAAACCATAACAATTTACTATTTTACAAATACATATATATATACACATTTTAATAATATATAACATAATTTCATTAAATGAAAAAAATTTAAATGTCAAATTTAAAATTTCAAAAAATGTTTTACTTCTAATTGTTTACATTTCTATACATTTTAACAATACATACTTAAATTACTACCCACCCTTATCCCCTATAAACCCAACAACCCGCTCCTAAAATATTTACAAATTTAATAATATATAAAATGATTTAAATAAATAAGAAATTTCTAATTTCAAATTTCGAAATGTAAAAATGATTTCCTTCTAATTTTATAATATTCCGTAAATTTTCACACAATTTTTTTAAATTACTACCTACCCTTATCCCCTATAAACCCAACAACCCGCTCCTAAAATATTTACTAATATTCAAAATTATTAAACAATTTACATTTATACTTTTAAATTACTACCCACCCTTATTCTCTATAAAATAAACATCCTGCTCCTAGAAATTAAACTAAAAATGAAAAAAGTAATTAGAAAATAACATTTATTATTCACATAAATACATTAAAAATATGAAAAACATAACATAACTATTAAACAACAAAAAAAAATAATCCATTAAAAACATATCGATATAAATTATTTTGGTCACCTTGAATATTCTCTATAATGACTTATTTTCAAACTGACAATTCTCCTGATCTTTCTCCAAATTTTGGGGGGCGATTACGATGGTGGGAAGTCCGCCACCGCTGACCTAGCGGTGGCAGACTTCCCACCATCACCCTTAAAATTCCCACCGCAAAATTAGGATGGCGGTGGGAATGCGAATGGTACCGCGGTGTACAGAAAGACCGTCAGCCGTGGTCCCGCAAGGTGGTCCTTTTCTGCCAGCCTTGTGGGCCCGGGTATCATGGGACAATGGAGGCTGTGCCGTGCAGGCACCGCCGTGGGCATTATGACGCCTATCTTTTGCGGCAGATTTCCCACCACAAAAAGACAGGTGGAAAAGGCCTTCGGGAGTGGGGTGCTGCACATCAGCGGTACCTATGGTACCCCCATGCATTTGCATGTATAAGGTGGCAGGCACCGCACGGTGCCTGCCATGCTGTACATGCAAATGCAAAACATGTATTTTTTATTGTGGCAGGTGCTGCCACCCGCAACAATGTAAACGTACAGGATGCGCCCGCCAGTGTGGCAGGCGCATCCTAATTCATTTTGCGGGACTGCCGCACCTATGGTGGGTGGCCCCTTTTCCACCAGCGATGGCGGGCGGACTTTGTCCGCCCCCATCGTAATTGGCCCCTTTATTTTTCATGTGATATATCTTTTTGCTTCATAATGCTTATTGAATACATTATATAGAACATGTTTCTTGCTGTCTACAGAGTCTCACTTTTACCCATATGCTAATTGCTGAGGTCTGCACCAAAGAGTCATTTCAAGAATTACGCATTCATGTTTGATATACACCTGTTGGTGAGGGGCCTCTCTGGGGAAGAATTTCAACATTTTATGAAGCATATCATCTCAATTTTCACCACCTGGTTAAGAAATTACGCAAGCTACGGTTCACCCAGTATTCGGTATTTATCATTACGCCTGCTTAATATAGTTGCAAAATAAAGGGGCCCCCTGATGCTGATGTGAAGTACACCTAGACAGAGAAAACACAATAATGTAAATACTCTACTTGTTTTCTTATGGAAGGAAAGAGCCAACAACAAAAAATGACATACATACAAACATATAAACAATTTCTCAAACATGTGTAACATTTAAAACATACAGATAGTCGCTATTGCTAGTGACGTACACTTTTTATGTGAATTTCATATTAATGGTATCTAAGCCCCTTACCAGAGAAAAAGAATAGTTAATGTCCCTGAATAGAAGATGGATACACAATGATCTCCAGAATGATTATTCTGTAGAAGAAATACAGAATAATCATTCTGGAGATCATTTTTTATCCATCTTCCATAAGAAAACAATGTGAGATATTATGTCCTAGCTTAATCATCAGTCTTTGCCATAATATGAAATCATTGTATTAATGAAGAATAGTGACACTTGTAATTATTTTACATGTATGTGATATATATGTATATATTCCCTACAGAGCACTACAATCCGAGGTGTATCTCCTGATGAAGACAATGTTTCTGTCGAAACGCGCATATAGTCAGTTTTGAAAGATCCTAAAAGAGCTCATCATTCATAAAGATGCTGCTACTGTGTTTTTTCATTACATCCAAACAAATTCCATCTAACCTGATAAAATGACTATATATACATATAAATATGAGTATGTGTATGTAGTATGTGTGTGGTTGTGAATGAATGTGATCAGTATGTTGTGTACAATGTTTAGTCTCTGTATGAATTTTTTCAGAATGTTTTCTGTTTTTAATATATTTTTTCATAATGAATCAACAAAAAGACAAAAAGATAATTGATAAATAAATGTTGTGATATTTTCCTAACTCTTTAGTGTCACTATTGTTTTGTTCTTTTCCTCATAATGGTTTGAGGGATTTAATGATCTGAAGTAGCCCTAGACTATTTACATTATTATACGCCTGCGTAATATTACATTATGCAAGGCCCTATTTCATTATTTTACTTTTTGAATCCGTTTATAGATATCACCCCCTTATAAGTGATCATGGATACTCATGCGCTACAAAGAACAGAAATTGTGGTGAGTTTCTTATGACTAGTGTTGTTACAAGAAATAATTATAACTACATGGCATGAGTATGTACTTCAATTAATAGGGATTACAGAAGGGCTTGTCCAGTGAGTGAACAACCTTTTCTAGTGGGAGTTCAGTATTCGTCATTTATAGCTGCTGTCTCTAAAACGGCACGGTTTCGCATCTTATATTCTTTCAACAGAGCCCGTGATCAATCCTTAAATGTAAATCTCTTATTGACAGGTTTCCACTGCTTTGTTGTTTTCTATTGAATGACGATTCTATGCTCACTCGTCCCGAAGGATGCATTTCACATTTTTAAGCACTTTACTTGACCAATGGGACAAACTATGGCAGAAGAATTGAATCCCAAAACAATATTTCTTGAACACAGCCTTAGTCAGCACAAACAGTCCCTAGACTTCTCTGGGTATGGCATAATACTTGCTGAGGCGTTCCAGTATTCCAGCTAGGGGGTTTAAAGTTAAAAGACAGCATTACTGAAACTGCTCTTTCTCAACAAAACCTTAACGTTGTTAAAAAAAATGGCTGAAATGCATGGGTCACCTTTAGAATATTATGCACAATAAACTGAGTCGTTTCTTGTAGTATTATTAACCCGCCGTTGTTCATTGAAACCGGGTTATGCAGACTCCTTAAGAGGCCATTGTTGTGCATATCTTTGCATTTAAAGTAGGGCGTTATCTTGTTGTAAAAATATGATACAAAATAATATATTTTAATTATAAGCAATACTGGAGAAACTCGATGAAAAATGCGGTGGTGCAGAGTTCAAAAGGGTCGGCATTACCTTCAACATTCCCAATAGGGGCATGGATGAATGCCGCTCGTTCACTGCCTTTTGAGAGTGCCACGGTAAAAATAAAAAAAAACACAGCAAGAGCAGCATTAGCTCAATACTGTTTACAATCTGTCTGCTAAAATGTGATAGAACATTCCCAACACATTCTCCATAACCCTTACTGGGTTCATTGTTATCGTCCTTTGAATTTTCTGTAAACAGCTTCCCACACTGTGCACTTGCGTCAGTTCCTGGCGATGCCGTTTCTATTCTGACAGTCTCATTAGTTACAGAATCTCAGTGCACACTACTAACAATAGCCAAGGATGAAGTCCCGAATAAACAAGCAATCATTTTCTCAAATACGGTGCAAGTAGGTCGAATTGGTTAAAACAACAGCTCAAAAAACATTGCATTACCGGACTGATATTAATAAAATGACAATTTTACTATTCAGAATAGATATGTGGTGCTAGCACTATTCAGTGAGTGTTTTTTGCTTTAATTAGTACAGCTAAATATATTATTTCCAAGTTATATGTGTGCCATATGTTTTTTTTGCTTAGCTAACCATATCTGGCTAATGTCGGAGGTTTTGCAGGTTTGAGCATATATATAGCTTATTCTGGAAACATTATAATCCACATGGCTAAATGGAAAAATTGCAAATGGTATAAAAATATATCCTCAATCCAGTAATGGCAATATAAGACAATATCACATGTTACCCATTGTATATTTTTATATTATATGATTTATTCATTGAATTTTGTACATTATGGCAAAAACTACGGGGCCCCTGCAATATAGGATGAACCCTAGCAGGGAAATACTAATTTTAGAAAGACGACAAAAAGCACCAGGTTACATGCATGGGTACATGGAACAATCTATGCGTTAGCACTACAAAAAAAGCAATTCATCAATCAAACTTATGTAAAGATATTATTTTTATTGTCATATATTTTTTTTGCTTTTTTTCCCTTTTTCTATCACAAAATATATATGGTGTGAATAATTATTTATTGGATACATATATTTAATAAACACATTCTTGCATCTAATGGTTTACTTTTTAAAAGATTGATACATAATCCGTATATTTCTTTACACACGGTACATAATAAACCGAGAACGAATTGATCACAATAATAGATAACAATATACAAATTAATCAGGAAACAAAAATCATATAATCATTGGTAATGTTGTGCAGAGTAAATAACCAAATTGATCACAAAAGTTGATAACAATATACAAATTGATCAAAAGACAAAAATCACAAGATCACTGGTAATGATGTGCAGAACAAATCACCAATGCGTTTCGGCAACTGCCTTCCTCAGGATTTCTGTTTTACCAGTACAAAATATGTGGTGTATAGATTCCTTAATTTGAATGTGTAAACGCTTACACCCGTCACAGTCCTGACGTATATGTGTGTAAAATTGTCCTGAAAAAGTACCCGGAGGTTTCTCTATGGTTAGTTTATAATATCGGCGGTGGTTATCACGTGTTGCACTGCTCCCATTCTATTTCTGTATTGATATAGAGAGGGGGCCTCTAGGTCAATATGGTGATATGGTTCCTGTTTTTGATAGAATACAAGACACGTTGGAGCCTCTACATCCTGTTCCTGGATCACTGATATGTAAAAAGGTAATGAACTCATGCTCCTCTCCTCGTGTCTCCTCGTGTCCCGCATAGAGTGTGGATTGCCTCTTCTCCCTATTTAAATATTCGTGCACGGTGATCGGTTAATTGTGGTGCCCATGCACATAACCCAGTGCTTTTTGTCGCCTTTCTAAAATTTCCTGAATTGTCAACCATACAAGATATTAGTGATGCAGAATTACTTTTATCACTTATTGACGATGATTGTGATCACATGAGCATTGAGGAACTTCTATTGGATTATGACATAGACACTGACCTGACTATCTCAAGTGGCTCAAAAGCAAATCAAGATGGATCCCTACACTACCAAGTGGTAACAATATAGAAATATTCTATAAACTAGTAGTGGGGGATTTTAACAGGCAATTTGACACAAACACAAACCGAGACACAGAGATAATCTGACTCCGAATGAATGTAGGGCTCTTGAAGATTTAAACAACATTAAAGAGATTACCATCAAAGAGGCTGACAAGGGTGGCAACATTGTGATTATGAACACACAAGATTACAACACGATAATTTTGTCACAATTGGAGACCAAACTTGTTATGAAATCACATCAGTTTGCTTACTCTTTTGATTAATACACATCTTGGAGAATGGTTTACCAAGGGCCTGATTGAACAAGATTAATATTTTTATCTTAAGGTTGAAAAGCCCAGAGTCCCATGTATCTACATACTGCCCAAAGTTCATAAAAATCAGCAATTCCCACCAGGCAGACCTGTAATCTCCAGCATTGGCGTACCTACTGAAAAATTGTCTCATTATGTGGATGCATTCCTGCAACCGATTGTTAACATCCTTCCTTCCTATATCAGGGATGCAAAGCATATTCTCTGCATTCTTGCTGATGTGGTATGGGAAAATGGGATGATCTTAGCCACTTTAGATGTACGAGCATCAGAACCTGCCTGGGAATTCAAGCTGCCAGGAAATTTCTAAGCAAAAGAACAGCCAAACAATGGAAACATGCGGAAATGTTGCTCAACATAATGGAAATAATTCCTAACAATAATGTGTTCCTATTTGAAACACAGTGGTACAAACAGATACAAGGTGTTGCTATGGGCTCCATGCTCTCTCCTTCTTATGCCAATCTCTTCATGGGATGGTTTGTGGAGGAGTGGGTCTGTGGCCAAAAGGGAACCAAATGGAGTGAATCCATTATTTACAGGGGAAGATACATAGATGACTGTATTATGATAAGGTCTGGCACAATGGACAACTTACATTTATTTAGTGAATTTCTGAATTCCAAATACAATGGTATCCAATTTACATATAACTACAGCTCGAACAATTTGAATATCTAGATGTGACACTATACATTGAACAGAATCAGATACATAGTAAGCTATATCACAAGTCCACTTACTGCAATACAGTACTGCTTGCTAGCAGTGCCCATCCAAGACACCAAATAGTACCAATTCTATATGGAGAACAAGTCAGGGCCAGGAGAAACCGTAGTGATGAAACTGACTTCATAGAATGTATGGGCGGAATGAAACAATGCTTCTGAGCAAGGGGTTACAACACACATATTAGCAACACAGTGTCGTAATTTGGCAGTACCTGAGTTAGCGTTAAGCTCAGCTACACGAAGATTTCTGTTAACTTGACTAAACGTGCGGGGGCCATTTTGTATTTGGTGGCTTCCATTTTGTATGAACATGCGGCCTCGTGGTCAGCGTGCCCTTTCGTCCTTCCTTCATGCCAATGAACCTTTACCCTGCCCAGCAACAGGCTATTTTTAGCAATGGTCAGTCTTGCGCATGCGTACATCTGATCTTTGGACTAGAGAGTGGTCACTCCTTAGGAATGTTCCTCCCAACTGACCAGTGATATTAAACCCCTCCCACATGTTGGCTGTGTTCCAAAAATGCCCTTATATGTACCTAAAACTGTTCTAATGTATACCACCTACCTTTTTATTGCTGTTAAACTGTATAAAAGAGGTCGCGCACCGATGTTCGGTGTGATACTTCTTGCATTGCCGAAGGGTGCTGTAGGAATGTACCACCACCCCATGGGGTCCTAATAAACTTGTCTCTTTGCATTTTCAGTTTCCGTGCCAACTTCTGTTTTATGGTATCCGAGTGTTTCTGCAAGTATGTAGACCTGATAGAACCCGATACCACAATTAGCGACCACGAAGGGACTCATCGGCGACTCGGATGCCCGAAGGAGAGGTCACGACGAAGGATTGGAAACTCGCTATGGACACGTACGCTGCCACTGAGTGACCCGAGTCTTGGCACCCACGGTGTTTTTCTCCTTTCCTTCTGATCTGACCTTCCAGGTGGCGCCGGTCCTCGACTGAGATTCTGATCGTTTGGTTTGTCGTGTAGTGCCTGTTTTGGCTGATTCGGCTACGGAACTTGGCAGTTGGAATCTGGACACTTTTGAAGATATTTGGTAAGCTTATGTTTGGTAAGGTAGTCTATTGACACTTACTGTGGCTTTTTGAATTTGAATTTGAATTTGTATGAGTTAGCTAACGTTTGGACCTATGATTTGAATTATATGTGGAGTGCACCTCACATAGGCAGGCATGTAGGGATATTTCTCTGCTTTTGAATTTGCTTGAACGGCACATCGTGCATAAGTACCCTTAAGTGCCATTTTATGTAATATTGCGTTTTTCCGTGATATTTTGAACATGCCTGTCCTCAGCACACTCCGAGGAATGTGCTGCTTTGGAAATAGTACCACTTATCGATTAAATGAATCTCAGCCGGCTCCCCCAGAGGGGACTCCTAATCGCGAAATGTACATTAAATTTGGCCTTCCTCCCATAATGTATTTCACGTTATGGCACAAATACACTAAACCTGATCGTGAATTGCAATGGCCACTACATGGGTCATTCAACTTGCGAAAAGTCCAGTATGTAGAACAGTGTTCGTTTCAGCGCAGGTCTAGACAGGATATGTTTGATTGTGTGCGTATGTGGGAGAAAGCGGTGCGTGAACGAATGAAGCGTGCGGAATCCTTGGCGGACAAAGAGCAGTGAAAGGATGCTCGGGATAAAGCTTTACAGCTACAGGAGAAGGAATTGCAGGAAGAGAAAGAGAATCGAGAACGTAACTTGCAGGTTAATGGTCAGTTTCCTATTAGACGTCCTCTTTATCCTGTTTTTACTAATGAATTAGATGATTTTTCATTGTTAGATCGTTGCCCACCTCCGTATGTTCAGCCGACGGCTCCGGATGAGGACTCAGACGAGGATAGCCAGGATAAACAGCGTACCAGGTTACATACCGAGCGTATGACGGAATTACGTTCGATTGCTCGTAAACTTAACAGTGATACTATAACTGTGTCAGGGGTTAATGATCTTATGAGTCAGTGGTCTGACAAGGAACGGTTGTATTTTTTAAATCATTTTACAGATGAAGTTGTTGAGCGGTTTAGAAAACACTCTCCTGAGTTGGAGCCTAAAGATATATCAGTTGGTCGTGAGAATTTTCGTAAAGGTATTTTTGCTCTTTCAGATGCGGACGAATTCTTCCGGCGGTTGGTTCAGTTGCGAGATGAGGCGACACGATTGCGAGCGGCGAACAAGGCATCAGAGCAATCAGCGTCTGGATCGACGGAAAATTCCTGAGTGTGCCCTATCTATGGATCAGATAAGAGTGTTGCGATTAATGTTTTGCCTATGCGGGAAGCTGCACCTTTGTATGTCCCTCCTAAAGGGGATGGTACGGATGAGGATAAGACGTCTAAGGATTCAAGAGGCTATTTTATATATAATTGGGTTTATACGCCATGGAATAGAGCAGATGTTATGGCACTTAAGAATGCTTTGCCTGACCCCGTAAAAATCCAGCAGCTTTCTATGAAGGTGTGGAGGGTGCTATTTCTTCGTGTATTATGACGTTAGTTGATATTGATCTTTTCTTTGGGCTGATATTGCCTCCTGATATGTGGAGGGTGATTCGTAAGTTTGACGATCGAACGATATTAGGTGCAGATTGGAAGGACATAGTGAGAGCTGATTCAGATAGGGAACCTGCATGTAAACCGTGTCAGTTGATTTTAGAATTACCAACAGCTATCTTGAATAAATTAAAAACGCTTGTCCCCCCTAAGAAAATAGATTGGACAGAGTTAGCGTCTTGTAAGCAGAAGTCAGACGAATCGGTTTCTGATTTCTTTTCACGTTTTGAGGAAGCATTCCATGATTACAGTGGTCAATCATTAACAGAGGACACGGGCAGGCACTTATTCGTAGATAAGTATGTGGCTAATCTCCTACCGGAGATTGCAAAGCGATTAAAGGCTAGTGAAAGTTTATGGACCACGGCAACGCCTGCCTCCTTATTAACTATGGCTCAGTATTATGAACGTCAGGAACTAGAGGCTAAAGAAAGTAGTGATAAGAAAGCGAAGGACTTAAAGACGAAAGTGGGGAGGGAACGATAGGGGTAGACGAGGATCGTGCGTTACGTCTCCCCCTCGTTCCGACATTTCTGAGGATCAGTGTGCATACTGTAAGCAGTTTGGACATTGACTCGCAGATTGTCCGGTACTTCGTGAACAGCGTAGTCAGAGGGGTCGAGGAAGTGGAAGGTCACGGAATAGTTATTCAGGATCAAGAGGTGGAACGAATGATCGTGGTAGGTTTCAAGAGAGGGGTCGTGGTCAGGTTGAACATAATACTTTTGATCGGCGGAATCAATACCAGATAGCTGGAGGAGAAAATACTGAGTCACAGGATAATAGATATGCATAGGATTGCGTAGGATGGGGTGTGGAATCGGTTGAAGTACCAGTCGATCAAAGGGGTCCATATATATCAGCACATGTTTTGGGTTCTACTGATCAGTTTCTGGTCGACACAGGAGCTACTCGTAGTACTCTGTCTAAACACTTGGTTCCAAGGGCTCCCCTGTCTGGCGAAACGATTACAGCAATAGGGTTCGATGGAACACCTTCACTAAGCCCATTGTCTCAACCCCTTACATTTCATGTTGATAAATTCACTGCCCCATGTCCGTTTTTATTATCTCCAAATACACCAGATAATATTATGCGACTTGATATGCTAAAGCATTTTCGTGCAACAATACGCTGTGCCCCTGAAGGGGTGCGGGTCATTTTGAATGAAAACTACCCAGAAATTGAGAGATCGTGCCTCATGCAAGAGGCCGACGCATTAGCTTCCCTTCCAAGTACGTTATGGGCTACTTCCGATACTGATGTGGGTCAAATGATTATTCCTCCTGTGCGCATTACTGTGAAGGAGGGAGCGGTTTTACCTCGTGTTCCTCAGTACAAGATCTCTAGAGAAGGCGAAATAGCTTTGATACATATTGTGAATGACTTGATAACGGCAGGGGTGGTGGAGGAAGTACCCTATAATGTTTGTAACATTCCAATTCTTCCGATCCTAAAGAAAGACACAGATACTAAGATCTATCGTTTTATTATTGATTTGAGGGAAATTAATAAGATAGTTGTACCACAGTATCCAGTAGTATCTGACATTACCACCGTACTAACTTTGGTTCCACCCACGGCTACTACATTTACAGTGATTGATTTGAAAAACGCTTTCTTTTCAATTCCTATTCATCCTGATAGCCGATATTTGTTCGGCTTTACATTAAATAATAAATCTTATAGATTTTGTCGAGTTCCTCAAGGTTACACAGAAAGTCCTAGCATTTACAGTCAGGCTTTGAAAAGACAACTTGATTCATTTGATTTGCAGTCTGGGGTGGCACTAATCCAATATGTTGATGACATTTTGCTTGCAGCAGACACACAGGAGCAATGCGAGGAGAGTACACTCTCCCTGCTTTCTTTCCTTGCGGAACACAATCACAAGGTTTCGCGGAAGAAGCTACAATATTGTAGACCAAAGGTGACATATATTGGTCATCTTTTGTCTAAGGAGGGACGTGCATTAACATCAGACCGAATTCAAGCAATCTTAGATACACCAGTCCCTTGCACGCAGAAGGATGTTCGTGCTTTCATAGGTTTGACGTCCTTCTGTAGGCAATGGATACTAGGATTTTCGTGCATTGTAAAACCTTTGTTAGCGTTGCTGTCCAAAACTGCACCACTTCCCCTCGAATGGACGAACGAATGTCAAAATGCTTTTGAACAACTGAGACAAGCCCTTTGTTCTGTGCCAGTGTTAGGTACACCAGATTATACAAAGCTCTTTACACTGTATGTACATGAGAAGGATGGGTGCGCATTGTCAGTCTTGGTACAGTTACACGGAGATAAACAGAGGCCTTGCGCATACTTTTCAGCGGTACTCGATCCTGTGGCTCAAAGACTGCCTGGATGTCTTCGAGCAGTTGCAGCAACAGCAGTAGCTATACGGCAGAGTGAGGGAATAGTTTTGTCACACAAATTGTTGGTGTTAGTTCCCCATGCAGTAGATGCTTTGCTGAACCAAACGAAAACGCAACATCTAACCAGTGCCCGTTTAACGGGATACGAATTAACACTGTTGGTGCCACACATTACATTGAAGAGGTGCGCCACTTTGAATCCCGCTACTTTATTGCCATATCCTGTTACTGAGACCCAGGAGGAAGAACAACATGATTGTGTTTTTCTGACTGACGAACAAACAAAGGGTCGTGTCGATTTACAGGACACGCCACTTCCTGATGTAGATGGGGAACTGTGGGTTGATGGATCGTGTGTGAGATTGCCAGATGGTACGACTTCCGTAGCCTATGCGATCACGACACTTAAGACAGTGGTAGAAACAGCACGAATACCACAAAAATCTGCTCAAGCGGCTGAATTGATAGCCTTAACGAAAGTATGTGAGTTAAGCGCTGGTCTATGTGTGAATATCTATACTGATAGTCGTTACGCCTTTGGAGTAGCGCACGATTTTGGCCTACTCTGGAGGGAACGAGGGTTTATGACCTCACACGGAACACACATCATGTACGGAGAGTTGGTATGCGACCTCCTGAATGCACTATTATGTCCAAAGAAGGTGGCGATAATAAAATGTAGTGCACATAAGAAAGTGACAGACAAAATAGGGCAAGGAAATGCTTTTGCAGACCGCATAGCGAGAGAGACTGCTATGTTGCAAAATGACTCCCCTATGTATGTGGTGATATCGCAAGCCGAGCGATGGCATGATGCTAGAGAAGAAATTCTAGACATACAAAAGTCAGCATCTAAAGTAGAACTTGCATCATGGGCAACAGAGGGAGTATTGGATGATGAGGGTTGTTGGAGAAGCAAAGACATGGAGAAATGGAAATTGCCTGCTGCTTACTTGCAAGAAATGGTTCAAATGACGCATGGGCTGGCACATATTGGAGCTCTTGCAATTACGAAATTGCTTACACGAGTTTGGGAGCATCCTGAGATTGCCAGCACGGCTAGGAGAGTAGTGCAGACCTGTCTGATATGCCTACAGTACAATCCTGCTAAAAGGACCTCTACTCCTAAAGGAGGGTTTGTTCCACCTACTGCACCATTCGAAGTACTGCAAATGGACTATATCCAACTGGAGCACTGTAATAACCTCAAGTATGTCCTAGTGGTGGTGTGTGCTTTTAGTAAATGGGTTGAAGCCTACCCCACAAAGGACAATACAGCATTAACAACAGCTAAGGTATTACTAAAAGAGTACTTCCCACGTTATGGTGTTTGTAAATTCTTGTGGAATGATAATGGTCCTCATTTTGTTGGGAAGATAGTGGAGCATGTCCTGAAAGGATTGGGAATTAGACAAAAATTCCACGCTGTATTCCACCCGCAGTCAGCAGGTCTAGTAGAAAGGTATAACGCGACTCTGAAGCTGAAGCTAGCAAAGATCGTGGCATCCACGTCTTTGAAATGGCCGGATGCTTTGCCATTGGCATTATTGTCTATAAGATCAGTGCCACACTCTCGAACTGGCCTCACACCCTATGAGGTGGTGTTTGGAAGGCCCATGAATATCTGGGGAGTTCCAAAGCCTCGTTTGATACATGATGTGCCTTGTATAATGATGAACGATTATTTGGCACGATTAACAAATGATTTACTTTCTATTCATCAACAGGTTCGAGAAGCGCTCCCCAACAATTCCATTGGAGAGGCTCACAATCTTCGTCCTGGCGACCATGTCATGATCCGGGTGTTTGAGAGATCCAGCAGTTTGGAGCCGAGATGGCGTGGCCCTGAACAAGTGCTGCTGGCAACGCGAACGGCTGTGCGAGTCACGAATAAGAAGCGGTGGATACATTCAACGCACTGCCGACGTGTCTCTCGGATCTGGTAAACCCTGAAGTGCTGTCCGATTACAGAGACATCTTGAATGCGGAGAAAAGCCCAGCTGTTATGCCCAACGAGTCGGAGGGAGCCTTCCCGGACCACGCTATTTCTGGCGGAGTAAAGTACAATCTACGGCCAAGGAAATAATACATTTTTGTATTTTTGTGACTGGTTGGTAACCGTTCCGAGGTTTGTGAAAACGGAAGCCGGGAATATCAAGGGGGGGGATCAGTTCTGTCCAGTGTAGCGACACCCGTCTTGAATCTCGGAGAAGACACCAGCGGCAGCCTCGGTTCTCAGCACCACATTCGTATTTTTAGTTTGGTTTTTGAAACTTTCGTTCTTTGTACTATGGCACCTATGACATTGAGAAATAGAAAAATTTTGGGTGCAGTTCTTTTTGCTACGACTATGGTGGTAATAGCAGTAATAGCTTGGACTATAGAAAGATTGTTTCCTGCACGGGACTATTTACTGCCTACCACTCCAATTCCATCTGAACATTTCCATTTTACTTTGCCCTATCATGAGGAGAGACATAGACAGACTTTCTTGAATAACAGTTTCATTCAAATTCTACATCACACACACAATATGACAAATACATCCAACTGTTGGGTTTGTGGGATGTTACCGGGACATCAAAAGAAAGGAGGAACACCTCTTATTCCTCTTCCATTTTCCCACAATGGTTCATGTAATGCTTGGTACACACTTCTCTTTACATTAAGATGGCCAACAAAAGGTGGACTACTTTTTCGATTGAACAAGGTTTGCTATAATGATCGAGATGGCTATCCACAAGCAGAAGGTACTAAATTCGAGTGGGAAGAATATCGACCGGACAATGTATCTACGCCTCGTATCTTCACCAATCAGAGACTTACAAACATGACCAGTTTACATGTAATTACAGTTATTGATACAAAAGCAGACCTTTGTATTAGGAATAAGGGAACAATTCCGGTGGGGAGAAGTGAATGCAATGTTACTCTTGCCTTTGATACACCCAATGGTGTTTCATTTGTGGCCTCACGAAACACTTACTTTATTTGCGGTCATAAAGGTTATCATCGTCTTCCTCTTGGATGGTTAGGTACATGTTATATATCTTTTGTATTACCCCCTGTGTTTATTGCCCCACCTATGTACCATAATGATTTTGTATTGTATCATGATTTTATATTGAATAGAGTTAAGAGAACATTGGGTATTGATGATGTCAACCAAACCGATACCTCACTACAACAATATGTGGATTTTAATTTAGGGTTGTTCTCTTTTGTAGGTGCTGCCCTAAACAGCAGGAAAATTAGACGGTTAACACGTGTTGTGGAGGCAGTTGCTAATGAAACTGCTTCCGCTTTAGGGAATATAACTGAAGAGCTTCAGATTACAAGAATCGTTATGCTTCAGAACCGGATGGTTCTGGACGTAGTGTTAGCTGATCGTGGGGGTGCATGCCGCATCATCGGAAGTAGTTGTTGTGTTTATGTGCCAGATAATTCACCATCTGTGTATGATGCTATCTCTAGGTTGCACAAAATTGCCTCTGAAATTCACACTGACAATGGTACTTGGACTTTTTCTAGCTGGTTTTGGGCTCTGCTTAGTACCTGGGGTTGGAAACTGCTAACTGTTCTATGTTTGATTATTGGGATATTTTTCTTCTGTTGCCTATGTATTCAATGTGGTCCTACTTTATGTACTGTATGTATTACAGCCTGTATCCCATCCAAACGAGCTATTGCTAAAAATGTACAGATGAGTAATGCTGAAGTCAAGCAAATTATGCTGATCGATATTAATGATGAACATTCGGATTACTTCCATTATGAGGTAGCTTCAGCTAAACACTAAAAGGGTCGTCTGTCGTAATTTAGCAGTACCTGAGTTAGCGTTAAGCTCAGCTACACGAAGATATCTGTTAACTTGACTAAACGTGCGGGGCCATTTTGTATTTGGTGACTTCCATTTTGTATGAACATGCGGCCTCGTGGTCAGCGTGCCCTTTCGTCCTTCCTTCATGCCAATGAACCTTTACCCTGCCCAGCAACAGGCTATTTTTAGCAATGGTCAGTCTTGCGCATGCGTACATCTGATCTTTGGACTAGAGAGTGGTCACTCCTTAGGAATGTTCCTCCCAACTGACCAGTGGTATTAAACCCCTCCCACATGTTGGCTGTGTTCCAAAAATGCCCTTATATGTACCTAAAACTGTTCTAATGTATACCACCTACCTTTTTATTGCTGTTAAACTGTATAAAAGAGGTCGCGCACCGATGTTCGGTGTGATACTTCTTGCATTGCCGAAGGGTGCTGTAGGAATGTACCACCACCCCATGGGGTCCTAATAAACTTGTCTCTTTGCATTTTCAGTTTCCGTGCCAACTTCTGTTTTATGGTATCCGAGTGTTTCTGCAAGTATGTAGACCTGATAGAACCCAATACCACAACAGCAGAATGCAAAACATCAAGAATCAACAGAGTAGATATTCTAAAAGGCAAACAGCATCAAGACAAGGCACCTTCCAGTCTGAGACTAATTACAGACTTTAACGAAATGTCAATAGCTCTCATAAATATTATGAAGAAACACTGGCAAATATTGTCCTTGGGCAAGTCACTGAGCGGCTACATTACTGACACGCCACGCGTAGAATACAGGAAATGCAAGACCATCAAATCAATACCAAGCCCTAGTTACCCCAAACACAAATCCAAAGAGAATTGGTTATCCCAAAGATGAATAGGATTGCACACATGTGGCAATTGCAAAACATGTGATTTAGCAATGGACAATGTAAAACACTTTGAAAGTACCAATGGCAGCAATTATGAAATTAGACAAATGATCAATTGTAACAGCAAATATGTGGTATACATGCCAAAATGCAAATGTGATGAAATCTACATTCTACACCATCAGGCCAATAAAAGAAAGGATCAATGAACATATAAGAGCTATCAAACACTGAGATATTAGATACACCCGGCAACACATATAAATGAATGCACATCCCAGAGGTTATGCAAAATACTGACCTTTTGTGGTATAGACCAGATAGAAATTGATCCAAGAGGTGGCAAAAAAAGAACTGTACCTCAGATGCAGAGAGGCCACATGGATTATGAGGTTACAGGCTGTAGAATGTGGATTAAATATGGACCTTGAACTGCATTACTTTTTGGGTGACTAATAAGATACATTAATAATTTTGTTTATTGATCCAATGCTCAAAAATGTCCTGTTGAACGCTATCACTTTTTCCACTAGGGCATGCCTATACTACACTGTCAAAAAGTTTAAAATAATGATTTATATATATGTATGGGCAATGACCCATGACCTATTGCATATGTCCAAATGACCCATTACCTATTAACAATATATGGGCGATGACCCATGACCGAAAGGTTTTGTTTAAATGACGCATGACCTAAAATGAATGACTGAATGAATGAATAAATGTGTAACTTTTAGAGCGCAAACTTAGCCCAAGGGCATTAAGGCGCTAAAAACAGACAGTATGCAAGCAAAACCGATTCCCACTCAACCGACCCTCAGGGGAACAACCATGTCTTGAGAGCTTTACGGAAAAGTGAGTGTTCCTGTTGCCCCGAGAGAGAATCCGGGAGAGAGTTCCAAGCATCTGCAGCAGCAAATGAAAAGGCCCTCCCGGCCCATCTCATCTTTTTAACCCTAGGAACAACAAGGAGATTCTTTGTTGCGGACATCAGCTTTCTAGAAGGCACATTCTGTTGAAAAATAGTCTTTAAGCCTAAAGGACCCCGGCCATAGAATGCGTTGTGGGTGAGGCAGAGAGCTTTAAACATGATTCTGCGGTCCACCGGGAGCCAGTGCAACGACCGAAGGGAGGACGAGACCGAATGATATTTAGGGATGTCCATCACCAACCTGGCAGCAGCATTTTTCACCAGTAGTAGACGTCGCAGCTGACCTTTATTGATGCCTAAATAAAGGGCGTTGCAATAATCCAGTCTAGACAGTATTAAAGCAACCACCACTTTTTTACGAGCTTCCAGTGAGAGGAACCAAGAGATTTTCCTTATAATCCGGATAAGCCCAAAGCAGGTGGCAGCTGTCCTGGAGACCTGCAGATTTATGGAAAGGGAGACATCTACCACAACTCCCAGATTCTTCCCATGGGATACCGGGATAGGACAGGCATCCAGGACGTCAGGCCAACACTCCTGGGACCAGATTTTAGGGCTGTCTCTGAAGAAAAAGACGTCTGTCTTCTCACCGTTCAATTTAAGATAGTTTTGTACCATCCAGGACGAGACAGCTAACATGCAGTTCTTAAAATTCTGCGCGGAATCCCTGACATTATGCGTAATAGACACCACAATTTGGGTGTCGTCCGCATAGGACAGAACTTCCAACCCAAAGGACTTCACCACCCCTGCCAGTAGTGCCACGTAGATATTAAATAAGGTGAGGCTCAGGGAGGAGCCCTGAGGAACTCCACAGACATGGGGGGAGGACTCCGAGTGGAAGCTTCCCAATTTGACTGTTTGGGACCGCTCCTCCAGGAAAGAGGTAAGGAGATCCAAAGCCAAGCCCCCAATCCCTATCTCCCTGAGACGCTCCACCAGTCTCTGGGGAGACAGGGTATAGAATGCTGCAGTGAGGTCAAGTAGGATCAGGAGGGTGGTATAACCTGCATCCAACTGCACTCGAATCTTAACCACCACCCCAGTGAGGGCCGTCTCCGTGCTATGGAACCTCCTAAAGCCATGTTGCGAGCTATCCAAAATCTGGTGTTCCCTCAGATAGGCACTCAAATGGAAGTTCAAATGAACTTCGAGGATTTTTGCAGGGACCGGCAAAAGGGAGATATGGTGGAAATTGTTCATATTTGACGGGTCTAACGAAGGCTTTTTCAAGTGAGGCCTAACCACTGCCGCCTTCAAACTCAAGGGGTACTGTCCCTGTGAGATGGCTAAGTTCAGGACCACAGTAAGATGGGGAATAAGTGCCGCCTTGGCTGCTATCAGGACCTTAAGAGGGCAGGGGTCCAGGGGTCACCCCGACTTAACTCCCTTAAGTAAATTCTCGACTAATTCTGAAAGTGAGAATTGGAAAGGCAAAAAGATTTGCTGAAATCACCTTTCTAGGGTTGTCACCAGCAAAGGTTTCTGAAAAACCACCGGGTATCTTGTTCGCGTTTAGGGTCACATAAATGTCCAATATCTTGGAGCAGAAGAAGGAGGCTAACCTATCACAAAGCGCCTGGGATGGCTCCACCGCCTCAGAGGCCATAGGTGTGACAAGGGAGTTAAAGATGTTAAAAAGCTCCTTAGGAGATGACAGGCTCTCTGATAATTTAGAATAATAGCTTCCCTTTTCTTCAATAATGGCTGCTCTATAATCTTCCAGGGAGTGCTTGTGCGAATCTCTACCCTGGGGTGTCACATCCCTTCGCCAAAGCCTTTCCTTTCTTCTGCACTCTTGTCTCATCCTACGTAAGCGGTCAGAGAACCAAGGGGCAGAAGGCTTCTTTCTTTCCGAGTAATACGTTTTTATAGGGGCCAAAGTGTACATCACAGCTAAGATCTTCTTAGAGAAGATATCAGCTGCCACCTTAGCACTTAAATGTTCCAAAAGCTGTAAGTCAGCAAAAGCAGTGGCAACCTCTTCATTAGTGACCAAATTAAACCTTCGCCTATCGCCCACCTCCCTATTAGCAAAGCTGGAAGATCCTAATCTAGTACCCCTTAATTGAAAAGGGATAGCATAATGATCAGACCAGGCTAACGGGAGGGGCACACCCACCACTAAGCGATGATCATTGGAGAAGATTCCATCCAGGGTGTGGCCCGCCGAGTGAGAAGGAAATTCAACCAGTTGTGTAAAACCGCAACCATTCATGCATTCCGTGAACGTTTGCGTATCCGGGTTCGCTTTATTTTCTAAATGAAAGTTAAAGTCCCCAAGAAGAGTAAAATGAGGTATCTCCAAATAGGGTTCTAATTTATTGCACAGGTCTTGACTAAATCGGGTCCTAGAGCCTGGGGGCCTATAGCATAGGACCCCTGAGATACCTAGCATGTATAAACAAAAGTAACATTATATGAACAAGAGAAACAGCCTTCTATGATACCAACATATTCGACCTTACACTGTGCGACATGATGAAGTACAATATTATGCTAAGATCAGTGCACCTTGTATTTATTGTATCAAAAATATTTATTTTATTTTCCCACCCCGTCCACACTGTTTTCTTCTGGGGTATGCTATATTCTACCCACCATGTTCTTAACCTTTTCCATTAAGTATTATAGCTGTTTCTAATTCTGCAATTGCATCAACAATCTACTCTTTAGATCACCATAGGATGACAAAACATGCTCTCTCCCCTTGTCGCTTTGCTACGAAAAGTGGTTTGTGACATGCGGTCATGGGGAATTCACAAATAATATCTGACGATCACACACAGATCAACCGGATTAATTCCTGGAGTGCAACCAATCAGGTAGGATTGACACCAATCATTCTGATAATGTTGCACGAAATAGGGCAGGCAAATGGAATTGAAACTTTTGCACAATATGGGCCACTTAAAAGCGAAATAGTACTTCCAATATGGCTGCTCAACTTAGCCACTACTTGGGACTGCGCGTCGTAACACTTTTCCCGGCTTTTCTATACACAGGCCATTTCCGGTTCCCATTACTCACAGTGGCCAGACGAGGAGCCAGTGTCGGATGCTACCGTGTTTGTGCGCTACACAGGTATGGAAGGGACGAAATTCAATGATTGGAACTTTCTATAACATTAAGCATTATGGATATAAATGTGCGTTCTTTGTTTACAGTGCAACGAGCTGAATATTGGATGCTCGTTTTATACCCAACCACTGACACCATGCGATATAACGCGATTGTCAGGTAAGTTGTTATCCAACTCATTTTAATCTTGCACTCACCCGGGGGGAGATCTTCTTTCTTTCATATTTACAATACTGGGACACGAATCACAGATACAGTTAGGATATAATACGAGCACGGAATGGTCAGATGGCTAGCAACTTAAAACTACTCACTGGAAATCACGAGATAGTCATGAAAAGTACGGTGCTAATACACTGAGGAGCCATTGTGATATAATCTATATATGTGCACTCCTAGATCTCACACAACAATAATGAGTATTCGTACAATTTACCTTTCAGAGGGAATTGAAAATTAGAAGTTGGAAGCCTACAATATTTTCCCTGGCTAAATAAAAGCCAGGATGGAAATATAACTAGCAGAAAGGTAGGAACCAGATAATGAATTTGGGTGCTATAATTCAAAAATATTTTGAAATAAATTCATAAGTTGATACATGTTCCTAAATAAGTTTTTAATATTAGTATTTTCTAAGATCAACACAGGTAGGCATGCCCTCTATTTTTTCTCTGCAAACAAATGGTACTCACATTGCAACACTATAAAAAGACTTATTATGAGCACTCCCTTCCCATCAGTACCTAATGATTCGATGGAGTGGATATTGATCAGTGCACTAAGCCCCACAATTCACACAGAAATGACTATAAACCAAAATGTATATCTCACCATCTTCATTTTTTACCCTACAATTGTATGCAATATTGTTAGACGTATGGCCATATAAGGTTGCAAGTATATAGCACATAATGTTTTACATCTAAGCCAAATTGTTGGTGATTATTGACAAAAATTGAGGTTGGGCGCCATTTAAATTGACAAATTTGTGATGGAATGCCTTTTCCAAGACAAAAAGTTATATTCTCTTGCACATGTCTTTCCAGCCCAGAGGAAATTGTGGGTCTCAATCCCAGACAACGAAACACATGCTGGCTGCATCAACCACAGAAAGAAAATAAATCAAAAGAATTTCTGTATAACCAGTACTGTGCGATGTTTGTAATTTATAACTATGAAAACTGATAACCATAGTAGGTGTGCTTGGGCGTGCAGATATGTTTTTCAATAAGTTAGACCACTAATGTCAGGGACCGGTTGCTCAGAAACAATTTCATCTTTCTGGCAGCACTGACTCTGGGTTTTGTATATCATGAGAGTATTGATGTGGCTGAATGGGGGAACAGAAGTTAAGATGGGTACTGCAGGGAAGGAGACCTGGAAGAAAAAAGGTTAGTCAACAGTTCTTTGTATTTACATTTCAAACAAGAAAAAGCTGGTTGTATTCACTGAGAAAGCAATGTCCAAATTACAGTATGTTATGTTAAATAACACCAAAGTTCTTGATATTCCTGAATCAAAAGCTGTTACAGTTCTTTTCAGGGCTCACTGTGAGCTCCCAAAATAAGCCTAAATATCCATAGACAAATCTCTACTAAGGGAGGACTAGGAGATTTTTCCCAATGAGTTTCTCATGCTATCACCTTCCCCAACCACTCGTGCATGTCTAAACGTACCCCCAACTTGCCCCCATACTTTAGTGCTGTTTTTTCCCAGTTCGTCAGAAGAATTTCTGCCCCAGCACCAAATGAATGCCTCATCCGATCAGCTGAAGAAGTGGGGCCTGAAAATACATAGTCAGAGAGTGATCTGGCAGGAAACACATGCAGCCTTCATCGGTACAAAGACTGGAACAGCTCTCTGAAATCAAGAAAAATCTATTGGGTGTTTTGACCCTCAATGTGAAAGCTCCTTTTAAAACCAAATATGAATAGTAAGCGCTGCTGAAAGGACACAGCCTCTTTAAATAGAGGTGCCATCTCAGAAGGCAGTGCCCTCACGCATGTTCCAGGACTAACACCTGCTGCCAAAGGGAAATAACAAATGAGTCATCAGAGTCAGCACAAACAAATGACTTACATAGTGAAGCCCCTTACTGGCATGACTGTTAAAGCACACAAAACAATAGCAATAAAGACATTACAGCAATGCAACAAATCTTGATATTTATGCATTGCAACCTTATTGGTATAAACATGCTAATGAGATGGACTTTTACTACTGTTTGTAATATGTGCGGCAAGGAGATCATGATGTCTAATGTGAGCAAAACAAGGATCATGAAATCTGGATGCAGAAAGACTTGGTTTTGTTGGTTGAGTAATGATGTCAAACCCAAATTAGTAAAAGCTACTGTGTCTTTAAATATTCAGGCAACAAAGGAAGGTTTCAAGCTTTTTAACGATTGTTTTGGATGCTATTTGGTTTAATGATATACGTGTTGGAAGAAAACAACGAGGTAACGAATCTGAATTGGAACGAGATGATATGGAGTGCTATTCAGTCACTTTTTTAACCCCATGGCTGCCAGGTCTTTTCACCCCATGCCATGCCCTTTTTTGGTAATTTCTGGACGTTTGCTCTTAGGCCCCCATACCTTTATGTCCACATTAGGTATCCATGCCAAATTAGCGCCCTTTTCTTCCAACCTCCTTAGGATTCCAATGGTCCTCAGGGTTTGTGGATTCCCCTAGATGGGAAAGAAAAATTCAGCAAAATACAGCTTGATTTTCTTATCTAGGACCCCTGAATTGGAATAAACTTCAGAGTGACCTTCACCTAACCAGTGATCTCGCTTCTTTAAAAAAGAAACTCAAAACCTGTCTTTTCACTTATTCAGACTAGGTTTTAAATCGTTGCCTTACCCTTGAATGCCGGGACACTCTTTGAGTAGCTGTGCGCTGTACAAATTGTAATAACATATAACATAAACTTTGGGATTTCTGAAAAAAATGGGAAAAGTGATGGAGAAGACAGCGTCTGTTTTTTGCCCTGCCAAATGGTATCAATGAAGGATTTGTGGTGCTAAATTCACCATCTACCCAGGAACAATCAGACTTTTGTCAGAAAACCAACATTTCTACACAGTTTTGGCATTTTACTGAGAGACATCTTATTTTTCTTATTTTTTGTCCTTTCAACCTCCTTCCAGTTAGTGGTACAAATGGGTGTTAAACCAATTATGGATCCCAGAAAGCTATACATTTCTGAAAAGAAGATAGAATCCCAAATTCAGCAAAGAGTTATTTGTGGAGTTCTTTCAAGACTTTCCTATAGAAAGTAACAGTTGAAATTAAAAAAAAGATTGGAATTGAGTTAAACAACACAGCCATTTGGGCCTACATTTTCAACTGTAACTGCTTCTAGCTATGCTAGATTCTTAATAGCAATATACTGTTTTGTCTGCAGGACCCTTTTGGTTGGTGGCGACATATCTGGCTTGTAGGTTCACCAAGAACGCGAGGTACCCAGAGGCAATAACTGAGCAGCACCTTGCAATTATTTTTCATTGTGTACTGGATATACAGAAATTCATTTAGTAGAATATATAGAGTGACAAATAGGTATCAAGGAAACCTATGTATTTCCAAATTGGGAAAAAGATATACAGTTTAGAACCAGTGCTCATTTGCACATCTCTGAATTTGTGGGTAGCCATACTAGCATGTGATATACGCTGCATTTTTCAAAATGTCTTATTTTTTAAACAATGTCTTACATTTGGAAGGCAGAAATGCAAATAAACAAATGGTAATAATATTTGTTCTACTATTCTGTATTTCCCTGAGTCTCCTGATGAAAATGGCACATCACTTCTGTGGGTAGGCCTAGTTCCCATGCCAGGAATGGGTCAAAATGTAGCATCAACACTTAACCAGTTTGCCACTGAAAACAGACCCTTTTTTTGCAATGTACCTAGCTGTGGATTTTGAGCCCTAGCTCAACCTACCAAACCTGTACAGTTTTGAGAACTAAACACCCAGGGGAATCCAGGATAGGGTGACTTGTGTGGCCCTCACTAGGTTCTGTTACCCAGAATCTCTTGCAAACTTCAAATTTTGTAAAAACAAAAAAATAAACATTTTCCTCATATTTCTGTGATGGAAAGTTCAGGAATCTGTGGGAAGCCACAAACTTCCACCCACCCAGAATTGCCCCAAGTGTTACAATAGAAAAAGTGCTTCACTTGTGTGGGTAGGCCTAGTGCCCGCATCAGGAAAATACCCAAAATGCAATGTGGACAAATCAAATATTTCCACCCAAAAATTTTTTTTTTTAATGCAAAATACCTACCTGTGGATTTTGGGCTCTAACTCAGACAGCACCTAAGGAAACCTAGAAAACCTGTACATATTTGAAAACTGAACACCCAGGGCAATCCAAGAGGGGGTGACTTTTGCGGCTCTCATCAGGTTACATTACCCAGAATCCCTTTCAAACCTCAAAATTTGTTTAAAACACATAATTTTCCTCACATTTCTCTGATGGAAAGTTCTCTAATCTGCGAGGAGCCACAAACTTCCACCCACCCAACAATTCCCCAAGTCTACAGAGAAAATGTAACCTCATATGTGTGGGTAGGCCTAGTTCCTGTGACAGGAAATGGCCCAAAATGCAACGCAGACATAGCAAATTTTTCTACTGAAAACAGACCATTTTTTTCCAACGTAGCTAGCAGTGGAGTTTGAGCCCTATTTCCCAGGCTCTATTACCCAGAATCACTTGCAAACCTCAAACTTTGTAAAAATAAAAACACATTTTCCTCACACTTCTTTGATGGAAAGTACTGGATCTGTGGGGAGCCACAACATTCCAAACACCCAGCAATTCTACAAATCTCACGATAAAAATGGTACCTCACTTATGTGGGTAGTCCTAGTACATGCAACAGGAAATGGTCGAAAACGCACCGTGGAGACTTCATAATTATTGATCACAAAGACATTGTTTTGTGAGGGAGTCCCCCGTGCTTTTGGTCCCAGGCTTGGCAGCCATTTAGGGAATCCTACTACACTCAGACATTTCCAAAAACTAGCCACCAGTAGGAGTTGAGAGAGGTGTGGATTGTGTGGATCCCCCGTTTTATTATCTAGAATCCCCTCCAAAGCCTCAAATTTAGCTAAAAACAATCCAATTTTCCTCACATATATGTGTGCCAAGAGTACAAGGGTGTGAGATCACCGTGCCGGCACAAATTTGCCGTGAGCCAGAGTTTCCCTTAGTTTCCCAATGAAAATGATACTTCGCTTGTGTTGGTGCCCAAAGCAGAGTCAGCCTGATAACTTATTTTTTTTTAAACTGCCCTTTTGGACCCACTTTGGTTCCCCTTCTGCTTTTCATTTTACATGTTTTGAAGCTCTCTGCTTTTGGCACCCACACAAGTGAGGTGTAATTTTTATCAGGAGACCAAGGGGAATGCTGGGTGGGTTGAAATTTGTGTTTGTAAAGTGATTGCACAACTTTTCCACACAGAAATCTGTGGAAAGTATGACTATTTAGCTAAATTGAAGGTTTGCAGGGTATTCTAGATAATAAAACACTAGAGGATTCACACAAGCCACACTGCCAGCCAAGCACCATCCATGCACACCACCAGCCAAGTGCCATCCCAGGATACTACCATACACGCACATCGCCAACCAAACGACAGTCCCCGCATACCACCAGCCAAGTGACAGTCCACACAAACAGCCAGACATGTGCCATCCATGCAGATTGCTAGCCAAGCAACATGCCACAAAAACTACCAGCCAATCGCTCGTCCACTCACACTGCCAGTTGAGCTCCAGCTCACACACTCACAGAAGATTTTGCTAGTGTCTAGTGCTTTTCTGCTCCCTACAGCCAACAAATATGCAGAAGCAGCCAAAATGTATTCACAAAAATGAAGGGGAGCAACTCTTGCCTAAGGGGACGCACCCTGACATGCTCATAAGAATGTCTCTGGTGCCTAGTCGGGTAACAGCCCCTGGGGGCTGATCGGAGGATGTTGACCATATCTGCCGCCGGTGGGGCAGAAAGACTGGGGCTATTCTTAGGGGGAGGGGGAGAGGGTGAGGGATTGGCATCGCTCATTATGGGCAGCGAACACCTATTTTTTATTTCTTTTTAAATCCATGGTGTATAGAGGGCTTTCTGCCCCCATTGGCAAATTGGGGGTAATAACCACCATCTGATCCCTCAAGGTGGACAGAAAGACTGTCCTTTTTTTGTTTGGGGGTGGGGGTATTGGCCTGCCCATTTTGGGCAGCCCGACCACTATATATTCAAAACAAAAAATCCCTCGTGCCTAGTGGGCTTTCTACCCTGGGGGGGGGGGGAGACCGGGGGCTAAAACTCTCATCTGCCCCCCTGGGTGGCAGGAAGACCTCTGTTTTTATAATTGTGGTTGCGGGCATGGCCTTGCCCTTTGTGGGCAGCCCCATCCCTCTTTTATAATAAAAATGAAATCCACGGTGTCTAGTGGAAAGAAGGACCATCCCTTTTGTTTTGGGGATGGGTATATTAGCATGCCCGTTCTGGGCAGTCCAAACCCGTCTTTTAGATAGGGAAAAAACCCTGGTGTCTAGTGGGTATTTCTGCCTACTCTGGGGAGCAGTTGTGGGGTCAAAACACCCATCAACCTCCCAGGGGGGCACAAAGGCTGTCCCTTTGGGTGTAGGGGCATTGGCATGCCCATTGTGGCCAGCCCCAACCCTCAATTATAAATAAAACAATGAACTCTGGTACCTAATGAGATTTCTATTCCCCCATCTGCACCCCAGGGGGAGCAGAAAGACTGTACTGATTTTTAGGCAAGGTGGGGACATTATAATTCCCCCACCCCTAAGCTTTCTACATAAAAGAATCACTGATGTTTAGTTTGCTTTCTACCCCCCCCCCCGGGACCCCATACTTGGGGTTACTGCCCCATCTGCCCCCTGGGGGAAAGAAAGACTGAATATTCCAAATTATTATGGGATAGCAAAGGCCCTTGCCAAGGAAGCCACTCTTCCCTTCCTGATGTCTAGTGGGGGATCCCTGCTTGAGGATCGCCCTCCTGTGGTCCTTTCCAATGATACCGCCCCATCTGCTTACGTGCTCGGGGTGCTGAAAAGCTCATTTCACTTTCAGTGTAGTGACGTCACCACGCCATGCATGTATATCACCAATAATGCCTCAGGCAGCTGGAGAAGCTCTCCCCAAGCTCCAGAGGCTGAAAAAACAAAGGAAATCCCTCTGCTGTTTGAGGCAGAGGGATTTATAAAGAGTGTGCTTTGGATGTAATGGTTACATTGTTGGCCACGGAGTGCCACACCCTTTGATGTAACCATTATGTCCAAGGCATGGAAGGGGTTAACCTAAGAAAGTCATGTCTCCAAGGTTTAATTAGCTGGCGATGGACAGAGAGGCAGCAAGTATGCTACCAGACAAATCATATATGTATTAGTTTCTAGCCTGAAACTCTCTTAGACTGGATTGATGGCCACTCAGTAATGGGAATGACTTTGCAGGCATAAGGTGTTTAAAGTTATTCATCTAACCTATCTGTCAAAATTATTGATGTTGTACAGCCACATGGCTATTTGGGCAGGTAATCGATTGTACAGGTCAGATAAGAAAGGTTTAATATAGTCAAAATCACAACATTTAGATTTTAATAGAGCTCTTTTAACCCTTTTGACGCTTATGATGAGCTCAGCTCGTCATGAGGCACAGTGGAGCTGTGCTCATGACGAGCTGAGCTGGTCACAAATGCTGTGAAAAGCCCACTCGGGGCTAATTCTCCTCCTGTGCGGGCGGTCCATGGGAGTGGGCGAGTCGTGATGAGCTCAGCTCGTCATAAGCACAGCTCCACTGTGCAGCATGACGAGCTGGGCTCGTCACGAGCACCGCGGCACCGCACGCCGCCTCCCCCCCGCACCGCAGGGGAATTAACCCCATGTGCAAGGGGTTAAAAGAGTTAAAGTTGTGTCAGTCATTATCTACTAGAAACATTGAATTGAAGTCTTATTGCTATCGAGATCAGCCAATGTGCCTATGGTTGGAGACTGGATAGATGCTCTATTTCTTTCAAAATCTTTTGATTCCAATTCATCTGATATCGCAGAAGAATGCTCAATATCATCATTGTCAGTTGTGTGGTTTAGTAAGTGAATGCCTACTTCATTTCTTATTGGTCTGCACTTAGTTGGATGATTTTAAGCCATGTTTTTCAGAATATTTTAATTATATTAGAAATTTAGAGAAATCCCAAAACAATACAATGTATGATGAAGCACAAATACCACTTTACAGACACACAGAAATCGAATGTTTAACCAAAAACATTAGATGTGACAAATGGTGATTAATTCTGGTTTGGATTTTGTATTGAAGGCTTGACAGTGACAAGTTTATTAAGGCTATTGTGATATACGTTTTTGTTTGGTGTTGCTTTGTTATTGTATTTGCAGTAATATGTTTTTGCCTATAGTAAAACAGATTTGAACTGAACATCTTAATGCACATGTAAGATGACTTATTAGTACAATGCATTCAATGAATGTCATGTTCTTCCTGTGATACTTTAGAATATTCAGTTTAGACGTGATATTAGGAAATTGTGGATAAAAACAAAAAAGGATTGTGGATACCAAATTTGCATTATGCTTATGTAATGCAGTATTCTAGTAACAGTAACGTTTCTAGGATGAGTGTGGAAAATGTGTCATCTGGGAAAAGAACTAACAGACGTAAACTCACCAACCTGTGCCCAAGTTCATATTTTCATAACAAAGGGAAAACCAATTTCTTATTGGTGGATTGAGGGTGGTTTATTAGTAGGAACAGCTAGTAAGCTAGTACTAACGCCATAATCACAAACAAGATCCAGTCAAATCTCAATAAATTAATCCTTGCTCAACTCTTGTAGCTTGACAGACGAGTAGTCACAGTTAACTTAGGCACCAGGAGCATGAAGCATTATTATCACCAAAACAATAAATAGGTAAAAGACCCAACACAATAAAAATCAAACAATGCATAAACATACAGAGTATTTTTTATCAAAACAACGAAAATCCAATGTAGAGAAGCAGAGATAAGAATTTATAAAGTTTAAATAAAAAATGTGCAATCTGGTACTAAAAGGTGTAAAGTGCCAATCACGGCTCGTTGTTGCACTAAACTGGGACCAACTCAAAGTTTCAGGCTGATCACAATAGAGCGTGGGTAGGATATGTTGAGTGGTTGGAGCCATTAAAAATTTCACCTTCCCACGTAGTCACTTTTATAGAGCTTTTTCTTTCTATGTCAAGCGTTCTGGCCCTCTGTTCTGGATTGCGAGTCGACAATGACGGCCTGCTGCATAGCAATGACTCGCTGAGTTCTGGAGGTCTTTGTCTTCATCTTCAGCAGAAAGGAGCTCTGTAACTTTTAACAGGGCAAACCTGTTAGTCAGGCTGATTCGCGGTTGGACGTCACAGGCTTGACTCTCATCGTTGATGATAGTCTTCACGTAAAGCTTTTTCACAAAAGTGGGAAAAAAGTTCTGAAATTTTCAAGGCTTCTTCTGAAATATTCCTTGTGGGTCAGAAGAGGTCCACAGCACCAGCCAAGGGTTCAAAATATCGTGTTGGCCTCATAGAGCCTGGGACTTCAACTCCCAAAATGCACCCGGTCAATCCAAGTAAAATCTAGGGGAAGCTGGTCATCTGGAGTTTTCCTTTTAGGTGATGTTGCAGGTGGTTTCTTCCAGCACTTTTCTACGTGTTGCTGCTCAGGAAGTTCACTCCTTATCATTCAAGACTGCCAAAGGCTTTGTGTTGTGGAGCCGTGAGAGTGCAGCAGGTGCAGTCCTCTCTTGTGCAGTCCAAGGGTCTAGCAGGGCAGTCCTTCTCCAGGGTCTTTCAGGCGGGGATCCAAGGTACTCTAGTAGCTCTAACTTTCCATTCTGGGTTGGCAAGAGGGAGGGACACCCCAACCAATGAGGTTCAAGTTGACACCCTCTACCCTGACAACTTTCTGGGAAGTGTGGCATATTTGTGTCCCAGAATGCACATCTCAGCAAAAATATCTCCTTGGAGTCCAGTTCTGGCTAACCCAACACACAGGTGTGACTAGCTTCTCCCTATAAATCCCTTCCAGCCCCTCTAGTAATCTAATTAGAGGAGCTCCCATCTGGCTGGGGATTAAGAACATGGAGGTGAACCGGGTCCCATGACATCTGGCCTTGTGCCTTTGAATATCAGTTTATCTCCAAAGTCCCATTACTGTACCTGGCTTATCCAGGAAACAAATCGCCTCCCACCAAATGGCTGCATCATTTCACCCCAGACCTCTTCACGCCTAATCAGGTGAGCATCTTTGCTCAGGCTGTCAAAGGTTGGGCAATCAGTGTAGGCTGTTATAGTGCTGCTTTAGGTAAATTCTGCAATGTAAGTGCTAAAACTCCTTTACTGCAGTGGCTATAATATATCCGACAACTGCAAGTTGTTGGACATATTGTAACTATTTTTTTGATACTTTGAATTAAGTTGCTAGTTCACTTCTTTCAAAAGTTAGACTTGAATAAAGTTCAATGAAGTCTTCCTATCTTTGTCCCATGAGCTAGCGACACTAAATCTGAGAGAAACAACATTGGCATTTCCCTCACCAGGGCATATAAAACATATTTTTATAAAAAGGGACCTTGCCCTTGGGACACCTGGGGCAGATCTTAGGGGTGACATATATGTAATGAAAATGTTGTTTTAAACTTTGGAAGTACCTTCATTTCCAAAGTCGAATTTGGGCACAATTTTATTTTAAAACCAGCCTGTAATGCAAGAATTTGGGAACAGTTTCATTTAAAACCAGCCTGCAAAGCAGTGCACACTCAATTGAATGAAAGAATGTGCAACTTTTAGAGCGCGAACTTAGCCCAAGGGCATCAAGGCGCTGAGAACAGACATCATGCAGGCAAAACCGATTCCCACTCAACCCGAACCTCAGGGGAACAACCATGTCTTGAGGGCTTTACGGAAAAGTGAGTGTTCCTGTTGCCCCGAGAGAGAGTCCGGGAGAGAGTTCCAAGCACATGCAGCTGCATAAGAAAAGGCCCTCCCGCCCCATCTCATCTTTTTACCATAGGAACAACAAGGAGATTCTTTGTTGCAGACCTCAGGTTTCTAGAAGGCACATACTGTTGAAAAATGGTCTTTAAGCCCAAAGGACCCCGGCCATAGTATGCGTTGTGGGTGAGGCAGAGAGTTTTAAACATGATTCTGGGGTCCACCGGGAGCCAGTGCTGCGACCTCAGGGAGGACGAGACCGAAAGATGTTTAGGAATGTCCATCACCAACCTGGTAGCGGCATTTTGCACCAGTTGTAGACGTCACAACTGGCCTTTATTGATGCCTAAATAAAGGGCGTTGCAATAATCCAGTCTAGACAGTATTAAAGCAACCACCACTTTTTTACGAGCTTCCAGTGAAAGGAACCGAGAGATTTTTCTTATGATACGGATAAGCCCGAAGCAGGTAGCAACTGTCCTGGAGACCTGCAGATTCATGGAAAGGGAGGCATCTACCACAACTCCCAGATTCTTCCCTTGGGATACCGGGATAGGACTGGCGCCCAGGACATCAGGTCACCAATCCCGGGACCAGATGTTAGGGCTGTCTCCGAAGACCAATACTTCTGTCTTCTCACCGTTCAATTTAAGATAGATTTGCACCATCCATGACGAGACAGCTAACATGCAGTTCTTAAAGTTCTGCACGGGAACCCCGACATTATGCGTGATAGACACCATCATTTGGGTGTCGTCCGCATAGGACAGAGCTTCCAACCCAAAGGACTTCACCACCCATGCCAGAGGGGCCACGTAGATATTAAATAAGGTGGGGCTCAGGGAGGAGCTCTGAGGAACCCCACAGACTAGGGGGAGGACTCCGAGTGGAAGCTTCCCAATTTGACTGTTTGGGTCCGCTCTTCCAAGAAAGAGGTTAAGAGATCCAAAGCCAAGGCCCCAACCTGATTGAATGCTGCAGTTTGGTCAAGTAGGATCAGGAGGGTGGTATAACCTGCATCCACCTGCACTAGAATCTTATCCACAACCGCAGTAAGGGACGTCTCCATGCTATGGAGCCTCCTAAAACCATGTTGTGAGCTATCCAAAATCTGGTGTTCCCTCAGATAGCCACTCAAATGGGAGTTCATATGAACTTCGAGGATTTTTGCTGGGACCGGCAAAAGGGAGATGGGGTGGAAATTTTTCATGTTTGACGGGTCTAATGAAGGCTTTTTCAAGAGAGGCCTAACCACTGCCGCCTTCCAACTCAAGGGGTACTGGCCCTGTGAGATGGCTAAGTACAAGACCACAGTAAAGGAGGAATAAGTGCCGCCTTGGCTGCTTTCAGGATCTTAAGAGGACAGGGGTCCAGGGGCGACCCCGACTTAACTTCCTCAAGTAAATTCTCGACTAATTCTGGAGTGAGAATTGGAAAGGCAGAGAGATTTGCTGAAATCACCTTTCTTGGGCTGTCACCAGCAAAGGTTTCAGGACAACCACCGGGTATCTTATTCGCATTTAGGGTCTCCAACTGAACATAAATGTCCGATATCTTGGAGCAGAAGAAGGAGGCTAACCTGTCACAAAGTGCCTGGGATGGCTCCACCGCCTCGGAGACCGTAGGTGCCACAAGGGAGTTAAAGATGTTAAAAAGCTCCTTAGGAGATGACAGGCTCTCTGATAATTTAGAATAATAGCTTCCCTTTTCGTCAATGATGGCTGCTCTATAAGCTTTCAGGGAATGCTTGTGCGAATCTCTACCCCGGGGTGTCAAATCCCTTCGCCAAAGCCTTTCCTTTCTTCTGCACTCTTGTTTCATCCTACGTAAGCGGTCAGAGAACCAAGGGGCAAAAGGCTTCTTTCTTGCCGAGTAATACCTTTTTATGGGGGCCAGGGTGTCCATCACAGCTAATATCTTCTTAGATTGATATTAGCTGCCACATTAGCACTTAAATGTTCCAAAAGCTGAAAGTCAGCAAAAGCAGTGGCAACCTCTTCATTAGTGACCAAATTAAACCTTCGCCTATCGCCCACCTCCCTATTAGCAAAGCTGGAAGATCCTGATCTAGTACCCCTTAGTTGAAAAGGGATAGCATAATCATCAGACCATGATAACGGGAGGGGCACACCCACTACTAACCGATGATCATTGGTGAAAATTCCATCCAGGGTGTGGCTCGCCGAGTGAGTAGGGAATTCAACCAGTTGTGTAAAACAGCAACCATTCATACATTTTGTGAACATTTGTGTATCCGGGTTCCCTTTATTTTCTAAATGAAAGTTAAAATCACCAAGAAGAGTAAGATTAGGTCTCTCCAAATAGGGTTCTAGCTTCTTGCACAGGTCGTGACTAAACAGGGCCCTACAGCCCGGGGGCCTATAGCATAGGACCCCTGATAAGCTCTCCATAGGGGTAAAGTTTATTGAAAAATATAAGGCCTGCTAAGGATCAAGTGTCGTGGTGAGTGAGTCTGTTCTAAAAGTAAAAGTGTCCCTGAGCAAGATCACTAAGCCTCCCCCCCGGTGACCCTCACTATCCAGTCTAAAAATCGGACGCCGGCTGGAATAGCTTCTACAAGCTCCAGACCAGAGGATTGTTTAGCCCAGGTCTCAGTTAAGAATACCCAATAAGAGGAATGTTGGAGAACAAAGTCTTTAAACGCCACATTATTTTTAGTCAGGGACCTGGTGTTAATGAGAAAACCCTGTTGTGGCTTACCACTTCTAACAGGGCTTTCTCTAGTTACTCTAACCAAATGACTGCTCACTTCTCCTCCTATGCAACATAGGCTACAATTCCTACAGGCAGAGGTCCCCTTTCTGTTTAGCCTTTCAGTGTTAAAAATGCCATCACAGCACAGAAGGTTCCTCCTCCCCACCTCCAAAAGTACCCCCCTCGAATACCTTAGCCTAGGGGAGGAGACTGATGACATAGAGGCAGCATCCCGGGCCCTTGGCTCGTTCTTGCCGCGAACGGGCGCCAGACAGGCTTGCCTTTGGTGTGCCGGCAGCTCGCCCACTGCGTGCGTCCACTGCACGGGGCACAGGGCATACTGAATATATAGGGAGATTAGTTTAGCGCACTAGAGCGCCAACCCCTCTGTCTCCGCCCCTTCACCAGCCGGTCGAAGGAGCAATGGAGCCGCTTTCACCCTCCACTCAAACGGTATAGACCGCGGTGGAATGGGGTGCAGGGCAGCCGAGAGGCACTAAAATCAGGTAAGCAGCGTGCTCAACAAACTGTCAGCCACATTATCAACAAAACAATATTTTAAAAAGCATGAGCATAAAAACATCCCATAGGACTCGGTAGCGCAGGATCAGTGTACCTGCATGCATCAAAGCGCGACAGGAAGGCAGACTGAAATTTAAAGGCTTAGCGCACTAGAGCGCCAACCCCCCTGTCTCCGCCCCTTCACCAGCTGGCCGAAGGAGCAATGGAGCCGCATTAGGTTCACTGGAATCTCTAAACCTACATGCCTTTTCATATACTAGGGACTTACAAATAAGTTGTCTGAATCAATTGTAATTACACCAATTACTATATACCTTTTAAACGGATCACTTGCTCTGGGCCTGGTGAGCATGTTCAGAGTCAGTACCCACCAGTATCAGTCAGTATTGTGGGGTGATCAGGGCAAAAAAAGTGACTTTCTTTCAATGGTCAAAAGCAAAAAACAAAAACATGAGTCCATCCCTGCCAAAATGGAGAGCTTACATTAGGTAAAGATGGTACCATTCACCAGCCCACAGACAGGCTTGATAACCTGTGAGAAATGTGACCATAGCCTTCTCAGTTTTTATATTGTGCCCAGCACATAAAACTACAGAGAGACACATTAAGCTTTTGCTTACCAACTTATAATTCAAATATAGGAGCAACAAAACCTCCAAGGTTATAAGGTCTATCTAAAATCTTTGAGCTTATTGGTGGTATACTAGCAATGCAGTCAATATACATTTTACTGGAGTGGATTATAAGATTCTGAATAATTTCTTGCACAAGATGATGGATACACCAAGAAGACTCTGAAGTAATTTGCCATCTTAATAATTGTGAAGCAATTAGCAAATATTAGAAGCAACCCAATACAATTACCTACCTTGTCACATATACATTTAGCATCTTAAAATTATTTTCTTCATGAATTTAAAAGGGGTCCAGACTAACCTTTATGTCATGGTATCTCACAGCCCAACCACATTTCAAGTCTATGAGGTGATGCATGTTAATTATGCAATGTTGGATTTAGGACTTTGGATTCTCAAACAAAATGTTATAATTGAATTCTCAAAATAAAGTAATAAAGGGAGGATGTCAACTTCTAGATTTAGATGAGCAAGAAGGCTGTCACTGGGAAATGATGAAATGATAGCTCAAAGCCATCTTTAATGTAATCTTAATCAATGAAAAGTGCATGGTTAGGGGTACCTGTTGGTTAAATGTCTATGTCAATAGGGATGACTTAGGGGGAAGTACAATCTAGTGGCCATTACAAAATCTATTAGATGGAACATTAGGCATAGGTTCGGATCATTGTCATTAGACTGGAAAATAAAGATTGGACAGCTGAAACAAGGTGCTGATCCTAGCTATGGGATTGGGAAATACATATTGGACAGCTCAAACAAAAAATGGTACTTCATGGAATCAGCATGTGAAACTGCCTCGGTATATTAGACTGGACGTCGATTCTAGATTTCTCTAGGCAAATAGTTGACCAAATACATGATTATTATGGTTATGAAATTGTGGTACGGATCAGTGACATTTCATTGAGACATAAAATGTATATTGTAATAAAAAATATCGACTCCTTACAAATAGGTATAAAAGTCACTTATATTTGAAACAAAAATAACGGACACAAACATTGTGACAAATAAATACACATATACTATGTCAAAAATAATGAAACCAATAATAGTGATGACAAAAATATTGTTAAAACAACAAATAAATCATGGGGCATATTATCAAGGGGGTTTATCTCCGCTTTTTTGGCTTTCAAAGCCAAGAAAGCGGAGATAAAATTATCTCCCTATTACCTAGCTGTCGCTAACACCAGTTAGCGACAGCTAGTAGGAGATAGCGACCATCTTGGGCCCCACTTTGCATGTCAGTGATATTTATCACTAATGACATGCAAAGTGGGCGTGCCAAGATGTTAGCGACTGGAAACAGTCGCTAACATCGCTATCTCCTATTAGCAACTTTTGGAGATATTCGCGCTAAGCGTGAATATCTCCAAAAGCTAACACCTGCCCTGAGAAGTTCTTAGCCATGTTATACAATGGGAGGTGGATAACATGGCTAAGAGCATTAGCTCGGTAATGCATGAATATCGCAGACTTTTCAGCGATATTCATGCATTGCGGCCGTTTTTTATCGCATTTGCGATAAATCTTGGTAATACCAAGGTTTATCTGCGATAAAAATCGCCGCAGCTCAGCGGTAAAATTTTGTCTCTAACCAAGCAATAGCGATAATTATCGCTATTGCTTGGTAATATGCCCCCATATTATTAAAACAACAATTAACATATCCGAAAATGATAACTAAAATAAATGTAAAAATAAGAATATTTTAATGCATCAAAAACCTAACATTAATCAATATTAACACAAAACGCTTCTAAAATATATATGTCACATATTTAAAACACATTTAATGACAATAAACTTGTGTATAAATAAGCAATATTAATTCTTGTCCCCATACAAAGTAATATATTACATAAATAAATTAATACAAAGTACAAAGATATTAAAACATGTATTAGTGTTTTTCGAATAGGGATATAAGTGCCAAAATAATAAGCCAAAAGCAACCAATAATATTAAATTACACTTAACTATATCCGGTGAAATAGCTTGACCAATTAAAGAAACAATATGAAAGCCAGACAAATTAAAACATCAAATATCTCACAACATGCCAGTCATTTGAAGAGCAAGAAACTCTGCTGGATTTTCCCTGCAAACTATAAGGCTGAAAAATATACAACTGCATGATTATGTCTTCAAGTAAGTTTTTATTAAATGTAAAATAAAAAGTAAAATAATTGTAACTTTAAAAAACTATGTCTAACACACGGTTTAACTTTTCTTTTTCTAAACAGAATATCCAACTTTCTACTACAAACCAAAAAAAATGACACATTTAACAACACAAAATAAAGTAAGTTTAATTAATCAACAACTTTAAGCTTACTGCAATAGCACCTCCAAAACATGCTAATGATCTAAGCATCCTCAAACACTAAAACTATACCACATGCAACAAACAGAACTGTGTTGTCCTTTACAACAGAAAAGATGTTACAAGAAGAAGCTTCCTGAAAAAAAGATTACAAAACTGACTGTATCTAAAGATCATACAAGTACGTTTAGACAAGAAATAGAACTTTTATATTTAAATAGATAATATTTAAAAACATATAGTAAATGTCAAAAGTTTATATTTATATTATTACATTATTAATGGAACAATGACAGAAGATGTAAGATTTGTAACATCACAGAAGGGAAAATTGGTATTGTGTTATATGAGACATACCTACCACCAAGAAAATGCTTATACTGAACATATTAATTAGAAATGTACAAAATATTATTCCAATGCATGTTATGGAAGGGCAACAGCAAAAGAAACTGTAGTAATTAAAATTAAAGTGCATAACAAACCCCCCAAATGTTACTGAAATAGAAGTAAGAGAAGTTTTACAAATTATAAGAAAAGCAAACACTAGTACTCAAGAACCCACAACACAAATACTCATAAATATCCTACCCCACATACCTGAACATATAGGAGCCCAATTACAATCAATACCAACCTTAAAACACCTGATAACATGCACTAAAAGGGCCACCAATGAAACCACACCTTCTCCTAAAAGAGACAGCGGGATAGACAGACCAACAAACCTAACTTTAACCGATAGAGAGAAACTATTCCTATTATATGATAATACAAATAATGGCAAACAAGTTCTAATAATCTCTACCTCTAATTACCTACTAAAAACTGTTCCAACGTCAAACATGGATGATGGATGGGACATTTAAAATGTGTCCTAAACCATGCCATCAACAAACACCTTTCTTTTTTATTTTTTTTGTCCTCATACGCCACTTCCCACCCCTTCTTATCTTGTAGCGCCCTTAGGTGGTTTTCAACTCAACTATGAGAGGTTGTTTCCTACTGCTTATACCGCAGGCTTGTAGGCTTAAGAGGGATGGGAGGTACCACAGCCATACCTGGTGCAGGGAAGCATATAGACTACATTGACCTCCAAGAGCATCCAAAGTGACTTAATCATCGGACCGTTATTCTTCTCACATCATTAAAGTCAAAAGATATTGAACTCCCGTTTCCCTCACCCATAGTGCTTTAACAATAGATTCCAAAACTGGTGCTTCCTATTATTTTGCCCAGCCATGTCCAGCTTAGCTATGGCTCTCATAGCTTTAATCCACATTAAATCTGTCGGAGGCTCTGACGATACCCATAGTTTACATATTTCTCTTCGAGCAATCAAAATGGCATAGAAAAACAGCTTAGAATTGTCATCAAGGTCCTTACCTACCTTGTGTGTCCAATCTGCCCGAGATGATCTGTTCAGGGCTTACCGTAATATTTAGCTCCATCATTTTTGATAGCGTTGTACTTACAGCTGCCCAAAAGTCTTGAATCTCTGGGCATGTCGCAAACATATGAATGTCATCTTCATTTGGACTTTTACACTTAGGGCATAACACCGTGCCCCCATCTTTGAATTTAGCATGCCTCTTTGGGGTCCAATATGCCCTGTGGAGAGTGAACAAGTGATTCCTCCTTAAATTTGCAGGTTTTACCACTTTGTAAAGAATCCACATATCTACTTGCCATTGTTCTTCTGTTGCGATCCTCGGCAAGCACTCTCCCCACAGGACCTCTGGAAGTAGGAAAGGGCCATCCTCCATTTCGACTATTTCCCAATACCACTTTGCCACTTCTTTTTTGATCCGAATGTTTGAAACCAGCTTCTCTTCGAACTCGTTGTGTCGTCCAATTAGCTTTCCCTTACCTATCGCCCAGCTATGTATCTGCAGATACTTAAATTTTGCAAAGTTACGACCCCAAAGTTGCTCGCAGACTGCCCACGGTAGCAAAGCTCCTTCACAAAACAACTCGCCCCACACCTGTGGGCCCTCTGTTTTTAATACCCTAGCTAATTCATCTTCCGTCCAACTTGGAGCCCCCGGAGCCTCCCAGATTGGTGCAGCCGCACTAAAATATGGAATTTTTGTCACTCGCCTAATAAGGTACCACACCGTAGCTAAATCTCTTAACACATTCAGTCTAACTTTTTTAATGTATTTTGGATCTGCGAATTTATGTAAAAAACCCCGCACATAGCCTTTTTCTACTTTCAACATGGCAGCAAAGAGGTCCCCTATTGATGAGTTATTGGGGGTTCCAAGAAGCATTCTACAATTCTTAAGCAAAAAGGCCCAAGAATAAAATTGAAAGTCTGGGGCTGCTAGCCCTCCCTTCGCATATTTTCTCCGAATTTTTTTCCAAGATACCCTTGACCCCTTGGAGCCCCAAATAAATGAACCAATTTCGCGCTGTAGTTTAGCTACCCCTTCTTTCTCAAACATGAGGGGAACCGAATCAAATAAAAAAGTCAACTTAGGAAGCACCATCATCTTAACTAAATTTACCCGACCAATCATAGTTAGTGGTATTGAGCTCCAATTTCTCAATAATACAGTAATGTCTTTCCTTGCTTTGGCCAGATTTACCAATGTTAACTGTTTTATATCTTGAGTGATTTGTATCCCCAGATATCTGATCTATTTTTTTGAAATTCCAGGCTCCACCGCCATATTCCAAGCCATGAATTCAGTTTTATCAGAGTTTAATCGATATCCTGAGACTTCTCCAAACTTCTTTGTAATGCTTTCAATTTCAACCAGTGATTTTGTCAAATTTGATGTTAAAACTACAATGTCGTCCGCATATAGCCCTATCTTCCTTGACCAACCCTGAAACGTAAAAGCAGGAATATTTTCTGTCCCCCTTATTTTGCAGGCCAATGGTTCGATATGAAGGTCACATAAGAGCGGGGACAGGGGGCACCCCTGCCTGGTTCCTCGCATAATCCTGATAGATTTTGTAAGAACTCCGTTAACCAAAACCTTAGAGTTTGGCGTGTGGTATAATCGTGACATCATTTGAAGAAAGTTTTCCCCTAGCTGCAAATGCTCTAATAAAATTTTCAAAAACTCCCAATTTACACGGTCAAAAGCTTTAGCAGTGTCTAGAGCCACCACCGCCAGAGGAAGCTTTTGATCGACAGCAACATCTATGCTACCTATCAGGGAAAACGTTAGTTCATTTAGGTGCCTGCCTTTCACAAATCCTTTTTGGTCTTCGTGAATAAAGTACGGAATCACTTTGCCCAGTCTATCTGCCAAAATCTTGGCAAACAACTTGTAATCACAATTTAAGAGTGAAATGGGTCTGTATGAATCCATATATTTCGGAGATTTGCCAGCTTTAGGTATGATGATTATATTTGCCTGGTCCCACGACGCAGGTATCTCCCTTTGTTCAGAAAACACCTCATTACACACCTTTGTTAGTAGTGGTGCCAGTCCCTGCATCAAACTCTTATAGACTTCTACAGGAAGGCCATCAGGGCCAGGTGCTTTGCCTTTTTTTGCCTGCCTGATGCCTTCTTCTACCTCTTCCTGCCTGATCTCTCTGTTCAAAACTCTTCGATGTTCTTCCGTAGAGGGCTTTAGAACTCTGACCCACTCCTCCATCTCCTGTTTGTCCGGATGCAACTCTTCGCTATACACTTCCACGAAGTAATTATAAAATGCTTCCACAATCTCATTTGTGTTTGAGGCTAATTTTCCTTCTATACCAACCTTAATCTCCTTTATCATGTTTCTAACCCGATCTTTCCTAACCTTCCATGCTAGAAGTTTGCCTGGATTTTCCCCATATTCAAAATGGTCCTGCCTAGAAGCCTCCCATCTCTCCTTCACCCTTTTGTTAATTACGACAGTGAGTTGTTCCTTTAACCCTTCCTGCTCTTGAAGAGTCTCCTCCTCAGGAGCTCCCCCGGAATTTATAATGATGGTTTCATATTTTCGGATATCCTGTTCCAAACTCCGTACTTCCTGGTAGTATGCTCTCCTTCTCTTAGCCCCGAGAGATCCCAGTCGCCCTCGGAGGAAAGCCTTAGTGGCCTCCCATACAATATCCAATCTGGTTGATCCTATATTCTGTTCGATAAAGACCTCAAGCTCCTGTTGAAGGGACTGCATTGCTTCCTGATCATACAGAACTGTACGATCTAGCCTCCAGACTGAATCCGCGTCGCAACTCCCAATTTCCAATTCTAGGGAGACCGCTGAATGGTCGGACAAATAAACCCCTACGTGTACAACCTCTTTCACTTTATCCATTATTCTTGCATCCAATAAAAAGAAGTCTATTCTAGATCTGTGACTGTATTTTTCATTGTAGTATGTGTATCCAAGCCCAGTCCCGGCCAGCCTCCTCCAAATATCACATAACCCAAACTGCTCTATTAAATTTTTAACACTGGCCGCCATTTTTCAATTTCCCAAAGCTCTACTGTTCGCAGATCTGTCAAGCTTGGCATCTAATACTGTATTAAAATCCCCTGCAAGAACTATGTAACCTGACAACCCAGTCATCTCTTTTGTTAGTTCTAGCAACGGGGTGACATCGTCTTGATTGGGGCCATCATAACCAATAATATTATATAATGATCCCACTATCTTCAGGGTCACGATCAACCACCGGCCTTTCTCATCTGCTATGCTACTCTCTACCTGGCATTCTAACCCATTTCTAATTATCACCAGTATTCCTCTAGTAACCCTTGTTCGTGGTGAACTATAAAAGTGCCTTATCCACCGAAGTTGACCCAGAAATTGTTTACACTCCTCCTCGGTTAAATGAGTCTCTTGAAGGATCATTATATTGGCTGAAGTGTCTCTTAAGTACTTCAGGATCCTATCTCTTCTTGCTTTTACCCTTAGGCCATTAACATTCCATGACAGCCATCTCACCATTTGTATTTTTCCCCTCGTGCTCTTACCCTCCACCATCATATACTAATCTCAAAATTCTTGCCATCGAGGTGGTCCCTGGCACATGAGAACATTTTTGTTTTTCACCCCCCCTTCTACCTATCTCACCCCCCCACATCTATGCCCTAACCGTCCCCCCCTCCCCTCCATGCCCCCCCCTCCCTGGGAAAACCCTTCCAACTTCCTAAGGCCCAAACCTAGGCCCTTTGAGTGCCGGTCACCAGCAGACGTGCTACCCTAGCTTCTATATATAACCCATTTTTTTTTGTTTTTATTCTATTTACACATTACGCACCCCGTGAGTTCAAACTACATCAGTGAACTATGCACCACCACCTTGGCAGTGCTCCAAAAAACTATCCACATCATCCACAAATCTGAAGGAGTACACTTTATTATTCCACATAACTTTTAAGAAAGCTGGGAATTTTAACTGCACCGTCGCCCCCATCTTCCTTAGGGTCTCAATTCGCTTCCCCAGCTCCCACTGCCTATTTGCAGTAACTACAGACAGGTCGGATCTGATCTCGATTTTTACTTCCCCCGCCATAAGGGAGCCCTTCTTCAATGCCATGGCAAGGATCTTTTCTTTTAGGCTATAAGTGAGAAAATTAATCAAGACCCTTCTAGGCTTGGACCGATTTGGCTTCAGTCTGAAGGGATCGCGATGAATCCTCTGTATATCAGCAACAATCTCCTCTTCAGACTCCTCTATCTGCAGCTCAGATTTTAATAAATGGACCACAAAACCTTTTAAATCCTCTCCCTCCTTTCCTTCTGGAAGCTTCAAAACTTTCAGTTTATTTCTTCGCTGCATATTTTCCAGCCTCTCTAACCGGTCCTCGTAGGCTCTCTCTCTAAATTTAACCTCTTCGAGCTCCTTACAATTATCTTCCACTGCCACCTGCATCTCCTTAACCTCCTGTTCAAGTTTTCCTGTCCTTGTATTTAACTCGTCAAACTTAGCCTCCAGTAATCCCACTGCCTCCCTGATACCATCCTGCTTGCTTTTAGATTCCTCAAAGCCCCGATGAACATCTAAATCTAATTTTCTCAGGAGAGCTATAACCGTACTGTCTGAGTGCATCACTCCTTCTCCTAAAGCGGCACCCTCCTCTTCAATCCCATCAATCTTGCCCCCGTTCTCATCAGCTCTCCCTTCCATGTGTTTTCCTGATTCTATCGGGCTTTTAAATGAGCCTCCTTCTATTGGAGTTTCTGACAGACTGGCAGCCTCGGGCTCCATCTCTCCCGCTTCTGCGTCTGGAGCCTCCTCCACCTCAAAAATTTTATAGCGATTCGGACTCATGTGCTCCTTCCAGTCCTCAGTTGTTGACTCTCCTTGCTTGCACCCTCTTGTAAGAACCAATGTCTTGGGAACGGGTTTAAAATAAGAGTTTAGAGATGGGTTAATGGAGATTTTCTTCCCGATGGTTCCTGACCTGCTTGTTTGCATTTTTTTTAAATTTAAGTTCAGCTTGTAGGAAGTTTTACTCTTCTGCTGCGTGTTATTAGGGCTCCAACCCCCCTACAGGCTTCCCTGTACTCCTCAGTGCATAACCTGAATTGAATTTTTGTGGGCTTTTTCCTTTCTCCTTCGGGCGTGTAACCTGCGCCTTACAGTTATTTAATCCCCCAGCTAGATCCTGTGAGGGAATTTCAGAGCGGGGGTGGTCCCTGCTTTTTAGGGGTGAGGAAATACTTGCCTGAAAGCAATTCCCCTCCTGTGCTGTCCCTCTCCCCACAGCCCCACCTGCCGAGAACTGAAGCCTTGCCGCCGCCCGCCTACCTCTGCCTCTTTCTAGAGCTGCGCGGCTCCAGCGCTCGGAGCCCTTCGGTGAGGACACATCTGTCGATATTCCTCTTATTCCTGCCGCTCCCTTCTCAGCTCCCTTCTCAGCTGTTTTCACTGGCGCTAGTGCAGTGCAGCTTGTACTGCCCCCTTCTGCGTTCTCCATAGGCTGCCGCCGCCGTCTCCGCTTGCCGGCCTCTTGCTTTCTCTCTCAGCTCAAGCCCCGCTATGCCACTATGCCGCAACCGTCAAACTTTTGCACACATTAACTTACGCGGGTTAGCGTCCTTAGGAGCCGCCGCAGTCCATCGCTATTACTCACAGTTCCGCCGTAATTCCACACTTTCACCCGCTACAGCACGACGCCTACGACCGGCCCTCCCGACCAGTCTCTCTAGCGAGCCGCCATGTTCCCCCTAGCCCCGCCTACCCAGCCAACAAACATCTTTCTTGGTGAATTTCATCACACTTATATTTCTTTTGTTTCTGCTCTACTTTCTAATAAACAAGGCAGTACCTTCATGCAACTCCTCAACCAAATCAAACAACAAAGAACTACTACCCCCAAATAATTATAATTGACTTTGAAAAGGCTATGAGTCAGTCTATCCTAAAAATACCCCACACATACATACACTGATGTTATTGCCAATTTTAATCAAAGTATATGGCATCAACTAGAGAAATCTGCCCTTAAGGCCAGATTATGAGTTCAACAGTCTGGGAAGGCCATTCCTGTGGTTGCGGTGTGACCGCCGCAACCTCATCGTCCATTTGCCATATTACGAGACATGCAGGTATATGAAAGAAACACCTCCATGGTCCCACTAACAGCACAGGCCAACTCTGACTATGACAGTCGCAGAATCAGCCAATCAGCCTATTGGAGGCTTAGACTGCCAGTGAAACCGCTGGCCCAAGTACCAGTTGGCATGGCCGTGGAGGTCCAAGCACCACATCTTAGCTGGCAGAAGGGAAGGAAATTAGTGCAAATCTCAACTCTACTCACCTGTATATGTCTTGTGACACCATGGAGCTGATCGTACATATCCTGCCACTGCTGTAACTCCTCGAACATTTCCAAAACCAACTCCATCATGGACAAAATCAGCATAAAGTCATTCAACTACCAATTTCCATAGACTCCTCAGCAAAACGATTCCCCGCCATGGACCAGGCAAGGAAGTTGGGCTGCCTAAGCAAAACATATTTACAGGGACCCTGTCTGGAATTGTTTGTCACGAATATCAAAAAGATGTCTGTAGAAACCTTCCTAGGCCAACACCCTCACTTTACACAAATGGACATGTGTTTACAAATCATATTCAGTAATAGTGATGTGTGCCTTAAATTGTGTTCCATAACAGCACCTCCTCATCAATATCCCACCTATTAATGTCTGTGACACTCTTCTTTTGCCCATTCACACTTGCCTGCCATGTCATTACAGATGGACACTTTTCATGAAGCTTACCACTTGTCTAGTCTTTGTAAGTCCACAAAGAAATCACCACAACTACCATGAGGCCCTGTGACTGCTCCTCAATTCAATATGTTATGCTCCATTTAAATATTTCTCACTTATCTGTCATGTCACTACTGAGGGTCACTGTTTGTGCCACTTAGCATATGTCTAGTCTTGGTCTGTCCACATATAAATCACTAAAACTACCATGTGGCACTGAGACTGCCACTCAAACCAAAATGCCATACTCCTTTTGCACAACCTCACTTGTCTTCCATGTCACTACTGATAGTCACTTTTCATGCAGCTTACCATTTGTCTAGTATTGGTAAGTCCACATAGAAATCACTGCGACTACCATGAGGCCCTTGTTATCAGCCTCAATGTTCCCCAATATAGGCCTAGGCGGCTACATACCATTTACCTACATTTAAACTACTTTGTTATGTTATGTTATATTGGTATTTGTAGCGCGCATAACTACTCTTGAGTATCCTGGCGCGAAAAGTAGTAAACTGATGGCAAGAAAAGTGAATTAATAGGCCTGTGTAAAAAGGTGAGTTTTAAGGAGATTTTTAAAACATCTTAGGTTCTGAGTGTGACGCAACGCCAGGGGGAGGGCATTCCAGAGAATGGCTGTTTTAACTGAAAGAGACTGGCCACCCATCCTAGCTCGACGAAAGCGGGGGACTATCATTAGTCGCTGAGCAGCTGACCTTAAAGATCGCTGAGGGATGTAAAAGGCTACTCTCTTCTTGATGTAGGAGGGGCCAAGGTCATGTAAGGCTCTATGTATTAAGACAATGGCCTTGAATTGTACCCTCTGGGCCACCGGCAGCCAGTGGAGCGAGCACATTTGTGATCTTATACTGGTTCATTTAGAAATGCCAAGAAGAAGTCTTGCTGCAGCATTCTGAATAAGTTGTAACTTGTTGGTCAGGTATACCGGAATGCCGAGAAAGAGCGCATTGGCATAGTCCAATCCGGACAAGATGAGTGCCCGGGTTACCATCTCCTTGGCTGGTTGGGGGAGCAAAGGAAAGAATCTGCCTAAGGACTTGAGGGTCCCGAAACAGACGCCCGTGAGTCTTTTTTTATGCTCAGTGAACCTGAGGTCGTCCCCAAACCAGATACCTAGGTTCTTGGCTGGGTCGCCCACAGATATAGGGCGGGGAAAATCCGAGGGCCACAAAGCTTCTGTGAACTGAGAGGGAAATTGCCCGTATATTAAGATTTCTGATTTCCACTCGTTACATTTTAATTTTGCCTGGGCAAGCCATGTGAATACAGCGGCTAGGCATTTTTGCGCCGCTGCAGTGTCCGCGTTCAAATCGTCCCAGGTAAACAGAAGCTGAGTGTCGTCGGCGTAGGCCATAATCTTTGCGCCCATTTCCTTGGCCAGGAAGATTAGGGGGGTCATATAGATATTAAAAAGGAGCGGGCTCAGAGTCGAGCCCTGAGGGACCCCTGTCTGAACCTCTCTGGCAGAGGAGAAATAAGGGGGCATCCAGACTTGCTGGGAGCGGGAGTTCAAAAAGGATTCCAGCCAGGCCCACACTGACTCGGAGAGGCCGATGCGTGATAGTCGTGCCAAGAGAAGTTGGTGAGGTACCGTATCAAAGGCGGCAGGGAGGTCCAATAAAATCAGAGCCGCTCTGCCGCCCCTGTCCAAACATTCCCTGATGGCCTCTGTCACTTCAACAAGGGCAGTCTCCGTGCTAAAAGATGATCTAAAGCGGGACTGTGTTGGGTGGAGGACCCCCAAATCCTCCACAAAGGCATTCAGTTGGCAAAAGGCCACCTTCTCGCAGACTTTAGCTAATGCTGGTAGCAGGGAAATAGGCCGGTAGTTAGCCGTTATGAGCGGGTCAGCCGATGGTTTTTTCAACACAGGGAGGAGCTTGGCCTCCTTCCATTGTCTTGGCACCGTTGCTGACTGCAATGACCTGTTAACTATGACTGGGACTTCCATACGTATGATATCAGCCACTCCGGCTAGAACCCTGGCAGGGCAGGGGTCTAAAGGGGATCCAGATTTTAATGATTTGAGGATGGAGAGAATATCTGGGAGTTCTAGCATATTAAATTGTGAGAAGCACCTGATGGGGGGGAGCAGGTCAAAGAATCCGATGGAAGGTATAGTGGAGTAACAGGGAGAGCTAAGCTTTCCTCAATGAGTTTAATCTTATTGATAAAGAAGGACGAAAGTTCCTCACACCAGCCTGCAGAGGCGGGGATAGACTTTCGCTCAGTTTGAGGTGACAGAAAGCTTTGTACTATGGCAAAGATCTCTTTGCCATTATTGTCTGCCTTCATAATTCTACATACCGGCTCTGGCACTCAACTTATACCTAGTTAGGTGCGGAATAAATGTTGTGTGGTTTTCTACTAGCCTCATTTAATATGCATGAGGATACTTAGTACCACACATCAGGATTACTATTTTCTGTTTAATAACTCTGTACAAAAGTCATCGCTATCATCATCCTTAGATGACAATCCCACAGTACCATGACACATCTGGGTAGAAACCCAGAGGTTACCTTTTGGGTATACAAGACCCATATCTTTGCTGGGCAAACCAGAGGAGAATCTTCCATGCTGGCACGAGATGCTGAAGTCCTTGCACACAGAAAATGCAGCCCGCAGTTTTCTAACATTCCTTTCGGGGTGCCCAAATCGAAACCAAGTTGGGGTCCTTCATTCTATCCCATCAGGTAATAGGGTTGGCTCTTTCCTAGGGGGATGCTTGGCTTAACACTTACATACATGCTAGGTACACTCAGGTAAACTTAGCTAGTGTTCGCATATCAGGACTACGCATGATTCCTGCCATGTATCTATATACCTGAATATATTCTCTGTTTTAGCACCATGGTAGAGTTCTACCTTTTATTTACTCCGTCAGTGCTTGTAATTGTATATATCCGTTTCTGTCCAATGGTTGTTGCATCACACATATTTTATACTAGAATGAAGCTGTTTCAATAAATGTTTATTGAAAATGTACCCTCTGTTTATTCTGTATATCTCTCTGAGTAGTAATGAGCATTAGTGACTGAGAAAAGAGTACTGTACTGTTTCCATGATCCCTGAGGGGGTCAGGTTTGTCATGTTCGATAGTTGCCAGAAACTATTTGCTCCTTGGTAAGTTTGTGGGGCTTATAGTGGCACTGTGAGCTAGCACGTCTACAGGCTAACATATCTGTTGGAGATGTCTGAAATCAATCTGGACACCAATCCTATAGTAACACGCAGGTCCCATACAAATTGATATGAACTAAACTACATGGCGCCCAACGTTGGTTTGCTTCCTATTTAACGTTAAATCTGAGTAGCTCCATCACGCTTTCTCAGAGACCCCTACTCACATTAACTCAGAGCCATCAGGAGTGGGGAGGGAAAATATGTCACAGCTGAGTAGGTATATCCTATGTATTGGCTGTAGGCTTATTCAAGCTTGAAGTATTATAGTTCCCCACATTGTGCAAAACAACTCTCTTTCCCTATAGAACCACCCATAATGTCACAGAAAGCAGACACTGGTGCTAGAGGTACAAGCAGTTTTAGTGGTATTAGTAGGGAGGAACCTAAGCGGGAAGGAGCTTTAAACATTTCAGGAAATTACCGAAATGCACTTGCTGTAAAATTAGAAAATGTTGGTGATTGAGGGACATGTGGCAAACAGAACAGAGGAGTTCTATTCTTGGGTTAAATTCCCACCTGCAGATGCATGCACACATATCATTTATTCTTACACTCTAGATGAAAAACCAGATGAATACTCTCCATACAAGGACATAGAAGTTCTGTTAACTTACCAAGAACATATAAATTGGTTTAAAGGTTCCCTCCCACACACCACAGTTAAAGTGATACTCGGTCAGCTCAGCAGAGATGGAGCGACTTGGCCAGTATTAGCTGCTAACACACTACATCCAGAGATTGACATGTTGCCAGCAGCAGACTTATGTCAACGTCACAAAGAAATAATAAACCTATGCAGAAATCTCACACAGTTCGTATTGCGAACACTTACAATTAAACCTACAAGGGACACAGAAGCTGGTCAGCTACAAGCAACCACAATAAAAATTACCTCACACATGCTGAAAGCAATTATGGGAAGAATGTCCACTGAAGGTAAGGAAATGCCGTTTTGAGTAGCACAGAAAATAGCACAGCTTGAGGGAGTTTTCTTCACACAGGCCTGCAAGAACAACACAGAATGCTGAAAATTTGACAGTGGGAATAGCTCCCCGATAGAGGATTGTACCACTTGGGGTACAGTTTCTGCTGCCGTTTATACCAGAATGCATGGTACCCACTCAATAGCAGCCATACCAGAGGAATTAAAACAAATACAGAACGAGTATGGAGCAAAAGAGGCCCTGGACTTGGAGATGAAACTGATATGCAATTTTGCCCAGATATCAACAATTATGTTAGCTAACAAAAAAGGGGAGGCAGCAGTGGTGGCTATATGCCATTGCCTGAGGGAATGCACTCCTGTACAACAGGAGTGAGCATTACCTAAGTTTATTGAAGATGCCTATGCTTCGCTGGGTAGAGATAATTTTGGAGCTAGACCAGTAAAACCACAATTAATGGGAACTCCTGAAAAGAATCACTCAAAGCAAGCACCCAATTCTTCTCAAAAGAAATGGGATTACAAACAATCAAAAACAAGCAGAATGCATCACAATCCTGGGGTGGGTCTCCTCAACAGGATCCCTCTGACAGAAAATCTAACCTTAGAAAACGTGACAATATAAAAAAAAACCTGACAGGTATCAGCATACTGATATACATTCCTCCCATTGCTTTCAGGGTTCATACAAAAATTCGGAGAGAGAATAACAGTCAGACCACAGATGGGAAGAGCGAGTCCAGCCAAGAGATACACACTGCATTCCAGACTACATTATGAAACAAGAGGATAAACCAAAAGTAAACTTCAATTCAAAAAGATAGCTGGCCTTAAAATAAAAAATGCCCAGGCTACTGTGGGCTCAACTATTGAATAGGGAATGGGCTCTGACAATGCTAGACACAGCAGCAGAAGCAACAATGGTTCACCAGAACCTGATGGAATTTATGGTGACAGCAGCGCTGAAAGGACATATCACGTTGGAAACACCTTATACCAGGGTAAGTGTCGCACATTGTTTACATGAAATAATGCTCCAAGTGGACTGGGACATACCAAGGAAAGTGAAATGTCTCTTTTGGTAGAACCTTACTTTTGGATACAATATCCTTTTGGCTGAAAGAGATTGGACGTCTGAGTTTGTCATGGATTGCCCAAAAAGGGGAAGAGGTCATTTTACCAGCTTTTTCTGACCTGGTCACAGAATCACTGAAACACACATATGCGCAGGAGTGAGCAGTAGCACTATCTCCTGCATTATACCGCAATAATATAAGGTGGGATTCTAAGTCACCTCACCATAAAGTCCCAGTAAAAACTACTCCAACTCCACAGAGGCAGTACCCAATAAAACATGACACAAAAAAGCAAGCCAGGGAGATCTTAGATCAACTTGAATATCAAGGTGTGTTTGAAAATTGGACCTCCTCCATGAATAATTTCCCATAATGAAACCTAAGAATTTACAACGTCAAATTTTAGACAACAGGCATTTAAACACATCCACAAAGACATTTGCAGTACAAAATACACACATTGCCACATCAATGAATAACATTTTGCGGAAAAAACACAAAACAACACTAGATATCTCCTATAGCCAAAATATAGTTCCTGAAATCAGATATTTGACAGCATTTTCAGCCCTACGCTCTGAACACTAATTTTGTGGACTACCACAAGGCTATAAGAATAGCCCTAGGTTGCACTCAGCCAGAGTACTAGAGTTACTTCAAAATTAGGATGAGGAGACATTGTCCTATATAGATGATATCTATCTGAGGGATGATGAATTAATGGATCATTTGAACAGAGTGAACAACATAATTCTGGGGTTTTCCTGCTATGGGCTACAAATGTAACTTTAAAACAAAAACAAAAATTGCCCTCACGTGAAGGGAAAATCCTAGCAGCTAATGTTTTAGAAAAATGTTGGTTGCTGCAACCTAAAAAGACTCTGAAAACCCATACAATCCATTTTAGGATTCTGAAATGTTGGCAGAACATACATTTCTGATTACGCAGAAAATGTAAAACCTTTCTACGATTTAATTAGACGATTTTCAGTCCGACATTGGACACATGAACACACATAAATTTCATGTTCCTTACAAGCTAACATGATAGCTTCAAAACACTTACACACATATGTGAACACTACAAACGTGGTGGTCCGTGTAATAGCGGACCAATCAGGATACACCTGCCTAACCTTCAATGAAGGCAATATGGTAGAGATGTGTTTTGCGTCGACAGAAAAAATTACAGACTGCTGTAGTGAGAGAAAGAGCACTAGATCAGGGGAAAAAAATAAGTATCATGACTCGAGTACCAACCTTAGAGACTGTTACAAAAGCAAGCATTCCAAACACAAAAGCACTGCATCCACGATGGATACAATGGGTCAATTCCCTCCCTACAACAGATGTAGACTACAATTTTGATTCAACATTAAAAACACAAGCATTCCTGCAGTACGAACTAGAATATCCTCTCCCGAATAAAATAATTTCTCTGGATCAGTATGAAGACATAACTTACATTGACAGATCTGCCCAGCTGGCCGTAGGAAGTAAACAGCAATACAACACAGCATGTGCGATTGCGAAGGGACGTATGCGGGATGGCAAATTTGGTCCTAGCAATATGCAGACGCAGTCTCTAGGTGATTGCATTGCACACCTGGCAGAACTAAAAGCCCTGATACTGGCACTAAAAAGTACAGTTCGAGAAATTGCAACTCTAACTGTGTGTGATTAGTTTTACCGTGTCCATTCATACAACGAATATCTTCACGACTGGGACCAGAATGTGTTTAGAGATTCCAAAGGTTGCACAGTAAAGCACAAGTTGCTTTGGGATCACGTGGCAGAGCTGAAGAAAGGCTTGCCATAGGCTCATGGAATTCACACATTGAGTCATCAGCATGCTGGCATGCACGTTGAAGGGAATTCACTGGCTGATGGAGCCGCTAAGGCGACAGTGAGAACTGCTGACATTGCTGCAATCCTTCTAGTACGAGGATAGATGGACAGATAATGATAGCTGTGAAAGCTATGTTCAACATTAGCTCAGGCTTGTTAAAAGCTTTTCCACTCAAGTACTCCTACAAGTCAGGTGCACAAAACATACTGTATGTTCAAATTCCAGGAGTGAAGGATAGAGTAATACCAAACATGGATCACAGATTAGGTTTAATTCTAGCTGCGCACAAGGGTATGGGTTCAGCACACACAGGTATTAAATGCAGCAGTTACACTACTGTCAAAATGTTATTGGTGGGCAGGTCTTACAAAGCAGACCAAATGCTTTGTCCCTAAGTGCGACATCGGTCAACAGATGAAGGGTTCCACCGTAGCATGTCCACCACAAACAGCATTACTGATATCAGACAGACCTCTCAAATCTGTCTATTTGGACCACTCTGGCCCTTTAAAATCTAACAGGGCTTACAAGTACATCTTAGTGGCAGTGGATTCATGCTCTAGATTCCTTGGGTGTGGCCCCAGCTCTCAGCTGATGCTCGAACTGTTATAAAGGATTTCCGAGTCTTTATAGGGGCAGACGCAATTGGCGTATTACAATCCAACAGTTGCTCTGCGTTTAGCTTACAATCTGGCTTACAAAGAAGCCATGGAAAGTTTGGGTGAGGTCTTGCTGTACTCCTCTCAATATCATTCTGAGGGAAATTTGATTGTGGTGAGGAAAAACCGTGACTTAAAGCATTCCTTAACAGCAAGTGTAATAGGCTCGGGTGGGAATTGGGTCAATCACCTACATGGGGTCCAGATGGCACTTAATAGGATGCCAAGAAGTTACCTAGGAGGCCGTACTCTATATAAAGTCCTGTTTGGGACTAGAATGTGGATACCCAACCTCGATTGTGGCAGCACAGTGGCAGATGAAAAAACATTTTCCATCAGTGAGTGGTGGGCTGTTGTACAGGAACACAATGAATTCCGGACATTACAAAGCAACATCCAGGGTAAATGCACCACCACTGGGGAAGTGAATTCTGTTCCGGCAAGACCTGCCTGGGGCCCGAAGATTGGGGACCTGGTCAGAGAAAAGAGTGTTGACAAAATAGAATTTGGACCATCTTACAGAGCACCTGTACCTGTCCTGGCTGTTGAAGAAACAAGAACACTACTCCTTTCACCACTTACCAGCAAGAGAGAAAAGAGATTTGTCTCCATCGATCTGATCAAATCACACTATGTAGTCAAAACCAAATAGCAGGCTGCGTGAGCTCCTCGGTAGCTGCTGATCTCCTCTTGCTACGATTTAGGAAGTACAGACAGGAAGATTATTAACATTTGAAGACGTGTCTCTACAAGGTGAAGGAGTTACCAAAAATGGAATGGAACTTGTGCCTGATGAAATTGAACAGCAACAAAATACAAATGAAACACAAAGCTCAATTTGGCCTACCACCGACATCTATGTGAATATGTCTCGAAACGAGTCATCTGCCGATTATACTAAACCTGAAGAGCTACCAGAGATAGATTGAACAGGATATGGCTACTTTATTGATTTTTATATTTTCTCTCTGCATCCAAGTGAACCCAAATCACCACTAGCTCCTCTTTCCCAGAAACAAAAACTACATGATCTCTATCTTTCGGTGAAGAAGACTTACTTTGATCCTCCCAGGCTACAGCTCTGAATTGCAAAAAGTCTACTGTTCCTAGTCCTTTGATAGGTGTAGTGACTGTGTTTCTCCTGTTCCTGAATGAACACTATCTCCCAGAATGTTCCCCAGTAAAACATGAGATCTTGGGACACATGCATCAAGCATTTTTGCCTGCGCAAATGGGCCAATTAGCATAATTGGCCCATTTACGAACGCAAAAAATGCTTTTTGCGATTTGCTATTAGGAAGGGGCGTGTTTAGAGCACCCTTCCTAATACCAAATTGCATTGGCATGGAGGAATGTTTTGTGACCAAAATGTGGTAGTAAAACATTCACATTGTACCACCTACTTTAAGTAGGTGGTAACCCGTTCACAAATGGGAGGGTGTCCCCAAGGGACCCCTTCTCCTTTGTGAATGGTTATTACAGCATTTATTAAGAGCAGGCCGTGGTCCCACGGGCAGCTGCCTACTCTGGAAACATGAAAAGACAAATTTTCGTTTTACTTTTTGTAAAGCATCTCATTTTTCTTTAAGCAAAATGGGCTGCTTTACAAAAAAAAGAGATTTCTGTATTTAAAAGTAATCACAGACATAGTGGTCTGCTGACCTTAGCAGACCACCATCCCCGTGATTTTTGCGATTCCTAGGGTGCCTCAAGTTGCGATCTACATCATTAATATTCATGAGGTAGAGTGATTTGCGAACCCCTATGAATCGCTATCTGAAACTTTTTGAGTTACATACATTGTAGATTGTGATTACCGAATTGCGATTCACAATTAGCTATTCGCAATTTACAATTTGGATGCTTGTATCCTATGTCGTGAATCCGCATGTATCATCACATCATGAACAAAGAGACCTGTCCTTAGTGAACATTACATCAGTTCCCATTCCAGAAGGAATAGTTTGGGACAGGGTTTCATATGACGCATAAGGTCCAACAGAACTTTTAAAAATACCACACCTGTTTAAAATTCTGCGAAAGATATCATCATGTCTAATACTTTCCCTGATCATTAGGACTTTGAATCCATAAATAATATACTGTCTGATTTAGAACAATCTTCTGCATTTTCAGGAATGAGTTGTAAATATATATATTACTTTATTGCATGATTTGTTAAAAACTTTTGAAACAGTGTGCAGGGCCAAATAGTCATTCATTAAATACTGGCTTTTACATTAAGGGCCAGATGTAGGTAAAATACGTTTTCCGACTCTTAAATACCGACGCATACCGAATCGGTATTTCAGAATCGGAAAACAGGATGTAGGAAAAAAACTGTAAAATTTACCGATTCGGTAACACTCGGAATATGTAATCGGTATTTACAGAATCGGTATTTTCTGAATCGGTAAATACTGAATCGGTAATACCCAGTCATTCCTATGGTCCTCCTGGCCCATAGGAATAAATGGGATTTACCGATTCGGAAAATACCGATTCGGTAAATACCGATTCAGTAATTTAAAAAATAACCCATGTGAGCCTGTGAACCAATCAGGAACACCCACCACACCCCACAACAAAGCCACAGAGGAACCAACCAATCAGATGCAATCACTCCTCCCCAGTACCTGGGAGTGGCCACACCCATGCAGAGAAACTGAACTGCTTTGAGACCAGGACTAAATACAGAGGAGCAGGCTTCCCAGAGCATACCTGAGTAGCAGAATGGAGACCCAGGATGGCCAGAAGGATACAGCTGAGCGCAGAAGGAAAATCAAGTTCAGCCCAGCAGAACTGAAGGTCCTGGTTGAGGAGGTGGTTAAACACCACACACAAATTTTTGGAAATCAGTCACTACATGTTGCAGAGTCTGTGAACGTACCAACTGGCTTAACATCCAGTCCAAGGTAAATGCCATTGGGGTCACCCACAGGGACATAGATGACCTCAAAAAAAGATGGTACAATCTGCGGATCATCACAAAGAAAAAACTTGCTGCATAGAAAAAAGAAGCTGCAGCCACAGGTGGAGGTAAAAACAGATCACCAAGACTGACAGACCTTGAGGAGCTGGTTGAATCCACCCTGGAGCTGGAAAGTATCCATGGGATTGGGGATGCTGACAGCTCTGCCAGTGCTGCAAGGAAACAAGGTAAGATGCATGGACATGAATCCCCACCCATTTCCCTGTCCCCCTTCCCCACTGTGTGTGTCTGCATCACACTCCAGAACAGGTTTCACTTATGTCCAGCAATGCATCATGGGAGATGTAGTCATAGGTACATACATCAATGCAGTCACCATAGAAGTCAGCAAGGCATGCGACACACTACTTCCAGAAGCTGAGGGAGACTAGGCAATTGTGTGATAGGAATGTGATTTAATCATGACACACAGGTGAACTGCACCACTGACCCAATGTCCATATCTGTCCACAGGAGAGTCATCGCGCATACAGCACAGGAGAGGAGGGAGAAGATAAAAGACAGAGCAGGTCATAGCGCTGTTCAGCAAGACACAACCACAGCGCAGACAGCCACTACACCTGAGCGACCCACCACACCACAGCCTCAGTCACCTCTGTTGTTCGGGACACAAGAGTCGGAACCAGCAGCACTATCCCCCACACCAACACCACAATCATCTGTGCAGGGAAGGTCAAGGAGGCTTGATGTGCCCCCTCTCAGGATTCTTGAAACAAAAGATGAGGAAGATGAGGAGGGTGTCATGCCAAATAATCCACATGTGTCTGACAACGCTGGGCAGCAGACTACTCCAGGAGCTGAGCGGGCCAGTGTCCGAGGCCGAAGGGCACGGGAAAGACGCAAAGGCCAAGATGGTGAGGGTGTCTTCTGCGGTCTTGAGGCCACCATGGTAAAAGTTCAGCGCCTGAAGGCAAAGGCAATATTTGCAGTTCACAGGCAGGTTTGCAGTAAAAATGGCAAGATGTCAAACATAGACCAGGGTATTGCCAACATGACAGAGGCAATGCAGTCCATGGCAAAGGGGTTGACGGACATGACCACCTGCATGAGTGCTCTCTGCGACAAATTAGATAGAGACCACTCAGAGAGGCGCAGGGATCGTCAGTGTATGCGGCGACAGACAAAAGCAATGAACCGCTTTGCTACTGCAACCTCCCTGCTGTGCCGGCGTTCTGACGCCATGCAGGATGCAGTTGTGCACTGTTGCATGGATTTGTCAAGGGGGATGGGGAGAGTCACCTCTGCCATGGAGCTGATGCTCACACAACAGGCAGCCAAACTGCTGGAGACACAGGTGTTGGGGAAACAGAAGACTCCACCAGCCGGAGTGGCTCTAACCCTGAAATGAGTAGAAGTAGCAGGCGCCAATCTGCTGACCCAGCCACCACCGAAGGCGTTGAGACCCAGCCTCCTGCATCCCGCACTGTAGTGCGTGGACGCAAACGTTGAACATGCCCTCAACCCAAAGGACAGGTCACGGTGAGGTTAACTGTGACCACCCACTCCTGATAATAGACACTGTAGTACCATGGTGTTGTATTATTTAAATGCCGTAGTGACAATTAAACTACATACTTCACAAACTAAGCCTGTCTGTGTCTCCTTACTTAGAAATATCGGCGTGTGATCTCTGCCCATCTCAGTCTCCCATCTGTTGCTGGTGCTGCTCCTGTTGCATAGGGCTCTGCCTGTTCTGTGTCATCATCAATGTCCTCATGATGTGGGATCTCTACCTCTGTGCCTTCCTTGGCGGCAAGATTGTGCAACATGGCACAGGTCGCTATCATTTTGCAGCACAGGATTGGAGTATCCTGGCGTGCACCTCTGCTCTTGTGGAGGCAGCGGAACCTACTCTTGAGGAGTCCAAATGTGCGTTCAACAATGTTGCGAGTCGATCTGTGAGACACATTGTAATGCCTCTCACTCCTGCTAGATGGATTGAGGTAGAGGGTGAGCACAAAGGACCTCAGGGCATATGCACTATCACCTAGGTGGAAAAGAGAGTGCCATTAGTTACATACTCATGATACATTCATCTGCTATTACTATCAGGGTGTGTCACAGTCATTTACCTAGCAGGTATCCGTCCCCAAACTCTCCAGCAACAAGGCGTGTGTAAATCCCACTGTTCTGGAATATGTACGAGTCATGGGTACTCCCAGGGAATTTGGCCACAATGTCTGTAATGATGTTGCCAGCGTTGCATATCACATGCACATTGATGGAGTGCGTTGACTTCCGGTTCCTGTATATGTGTTCTGTGGCTGCAGGTGGGCAGAGTGGGATGTGGGTGCCATCTATGCAACCTATCATGTGAGGGAAGTGTGCCAGTTGATATAAATCTGTTTTGGTCTTCGCAAGTTCCGCAGGTGTGTCAGGGAAATGAATATAATGATGCATCCTCTGCATCATGGCCTCAATGAACTTCCTGAAGAAACGGGACAGGCAGTTCTGGGACACACCACCTACTGCAGCAATCACACTCTGGTAACTACCAGAGGCAAGCAGATGTAGGCTTCACAGCACCTGCACATGGGGTGGGATGGCGTGTGCCCTTGGTGTTGGGTGCTCCAGGAGTGGGTGCAGGTACCTAATCAGGTCCAGCATGGTTTGGGGTTGTAGCCTGTACCTTTGCAGTATCTCTGGCTCAGTCAGTTGGAAGAGTGTTATCCTCTGCCTGTACACTTGCTCCTCCCTTCTCCTTTCGCTCTCTCCTGCTGCCTGTAGCCATAGCCCCCTTGCTATGACGTAGAATGCCGCCATTCTGGTTACACTGTTGCATTTTGGGGCCTTATTTTATAGCCTGCACCTGGTTACCACCTGCTTTCAATCCATGGTAAATACCGACTCTTAAATACAGAATTTTATGAAATCCTGTATTTTTTTGGTTACCTACATCTCCATAGACATTTTTTACCATTTCCTATGTACCGATTCGGTAAATAAGAATTCGGTAACTAAGGATTCTGTAAATTCCAAATCGGAAAAATACTGACTCATATTTTCCGAATCGGTAGATTTTTGACTCCTACATCTCATTTACAATTTACCGGTCGGTAACGGCCGAAATTACCGAATTTCGGCCGTTACCGACCGGTATTAGGCTACTTACATCTGGCCCTAGGAGTTAACAACATCATTGTGTCATCAAGTCTAAAAGTTAATTAAATGCTTGCTTTCAACATTAAGAATTAAAAGAGTCATTGTGTCATAAAAGCCACTATTGAGTGCGACCAGGTCCATGGTACTCCTACTGTGCATTGCGTGATTTGAAGGTCAGAAGCATATCTGTTGATCAGTAGCCGATAGTGGCAGTATAAGTGAGTAGGTGGGCCCTATAGCGGTCTACTTTCCAGACTGCCTGTCCCGTTCACACGTCACCTCCTCTATCTTCTTAGAAAAGCGATCAATAAATCTGGCCAAGGCACAGTTCAGAGTGGGGTTTAAGGGATCAAAATAGGCCAGGACTGCTCCGCTGCAAGATCTTATGTCTTTTGCGATCCAACACCTTTATAGCAGAGCCCTTCTTTCCTTTAGGTGTGTGGGGCACAGGCACAATACATATATTATGTCTAGGGCTCCTGGTTTTATGGTATTTTTTTTTTTTACATTTCCGTCTGTATTTATCCATATTTATTATGAGTTATGTGAATAAACTTAAAGCTGAAACTGGTATATTTCCACATTTATGTAACCAACAAATATGCAGCCATGCTTCAATGCCTGCCAGGTTTCAGTTTTTTAACCCCCTTACCTATCAATTCACACAGTTATTGGCCTGGCAGTCATGGCAAAGTGTATTTAGAATCACTCAAAAAGCACCCAATTTCTGTTTGTATCCACATTTAAAATAAAAATACAAGAAAATAAATGTTTTTCTCTCTGTATGTATCTGTAAAAATCTGTAAAAACGGAAAACAGGGAGCCTTAATTATGTCCTCCTTGTGTTGATTATAAAGCCGATACATTTCCCAAGTGTTATCTCTTTACCATATTTGGAGGTGACAGGATAAGGGGATGACCCGCATTCTCAGCTTCATAAACTGTAGCTTGGTTCCTTTGTTATAGATATTCATTAGGTAGCACTGAGATTTCAGTTGATTGTAGATGCGTAGGGTCATCCAACCATGGTTCTGTGCGGGGAGTCGTTTCATACAAATTTTTGCTCACCTCTTAAATTCCTGTTGGCAGATGAGTTCTATGATGATACATCTGATTTTTTACACCATGTATTGCTACATCACTATGGTCAACAAGCACAAAGCAAGTATCCCACATAATGTTTTTACTTAACATCAATGGGAACATAGCCCAAAACCACCAAAAAGTAGTTCACAAGAATATGCAAAGAAGTTTGCTTATTTTTCTGGGTTTTACACTTTAGATCCGACATCCTATTATTTTAAGGTTGCACCTACACCTGCAAAGAAAAATATGCTCACCAACACAAAACAGACATACTCTGTTTCTTTTATTTCCCAGCTGTCTTTACAAGACTTTGACTTTTGTAGGGACACCTTAGACATTAAATCTGTCTGGGGGACTAAAGATCTGCAAGTTCAGAGAACTGAGGCCTTAGTTAGAGTATGCCTCATACCACAGCAAATTGTGTTTCTGAATGACACTGTGCAACAGACTTTCTGTTGTCGGGTAGCCAAGATCAAGGACTTGAACACACCTAGGATTCCCTCGCTCTCACACTTTGATGGATAACAAAAGTATACACAACATAGTGAGGATACTTTAGATGACTTTCTACAGGATGGTTTGTACAATTCATCAGATCCCAATTGGAAGGCATGGTTGGTTTGGCCTACTGGCACGAATAGGTTTCAGTCAAGATTCAGGGGTACCATAGAGGGGTTTAGTATCCATAGGCCTAACCAGCACTATTTACAATGAGAACACTTGTGGGTGGTGACATCTTACTGCATTGGGAAGCTATGCCTAGAGATGTTAAAGACCTCAACACTGTCCCAGGTGAAACAACACTTGTCCTTACGCTCATAAGAAATGGATCTTGGGGATTTTTGTAGGTCTCCAGAACTCACGTAAGAAGTGCTTCCTTTACGCGATTTACAACTAACTATAGAAAAATTCCCAGAAGAAGGCTGATGAGAGATTGCGTGAAATTGACAGGGTTAATCTAGAAAACGTTTTGGCAGTGGTCAACAATGGCATTACCAAACTTACATCCAGGAATCATTCACTGGGCAACATTGTGTCTTCTGCAGTAGATATAACAGAACAGGATTTGTCTGATGTTTAACACGGACACTGTCAGTCGCGATCCATTCTATTGTTGAGCTGGACGCTACACTTATTGCTTTCTGGTCACGTCCCCTGGTGGTACATCAACAGTACGTCTCTGTTTTCTGCATACAATCTAACAGAAAGACGGGTGACTATGGCATGAAGAGATGCAAAATCACCCTCCACAGAATTGTTAATCCATGGCCATATTACACTGCCAGTCACAACATTCTAATTTCACTACTGTCTACAGTATAACCAAGTAGGCAGGTATGAAGCGTTGGTTAAGGGATACATACATGAATCTTGGGAATTACAATATGGATTTAGATTCAGGAATGGAGACACTGACATTTTTCTCAGTGATTCAGACTTAGAGAATTCTTTATGTGGGTCCCTAATTTGTCAGGATATTATGCTTCACGGAGCATGTAATGCTTCAGATGCAAACCTATTGTGCCACTTGAAATGATTCCCAGCTGCCACGATTCATCCGGTGTTCAAATTGCTCTTGAATGTGAGTTATTTAATGTTGCCTCATCTAGGTGGTTGTGGGATGCTGCCAGGCATTGTTTATCTGGTCACAGTAACTTCCACGGTTACTTGTTGTATGCAAGTATTGCTTCCACCGACCCACACAGTCAGGGAGGCACCGCTATGGCCTTCATTGAGTATTTCCCATATATGGTTTGATTCTCTCCTCAGACTGAAAACCATGCTTTTACAGAAGGATGTTGCCTTACCCTCAGTGTGAGAGATGTTTGATCTCATACATACACTCCTTATTAGAAAGCGTTTTTGGATGGCTTCCACTGGTCCTACTCCTTGTAGTGGGCATTGTGGTTTTGATTTTCCTGCTACCCAATGGGTGTACCAGCTTCTGAAGAGATGGAAAAAGCATTCCTGGGGCGACATTGCCATGAATGCATGGTACTCCATCAGGGCTTGCCTGTGCTCCACTGCCTATTCTGCGGGCATGAATGAGTGTTGGACTTATGTCTAACACTTCCATCGGTTGCGCCACCAGACGTAGACTTACTACTGAACCCCTTAAAGGCCCACGTATTACAGTGTCCTCGGCATATTCCCATGTTGATGTCAGCATTCTTAGAGCCACCACAGGATGCTTCCGCTCCTGTCAGAATGGTCACCGGCTCTGCAAAAGGCTCACTGATGTTGAATGATTCCTCAGCAGCTGCTGTGGGAGCCTGAGAAGATCACCTTTGCTCCATTGACCTGATCCAAGGGGTGTCAAAGGGACAATTGTCTGCGAAGGCAAGAAACAGTGATGTTGCATCTCCCATACAGGACACATAAATATTTGGCTCACAGTGTGATGGGAACAATTAGTTTTTTTTCTAAAACAACCCAAATCGGAATTCTACAAAAGCATTTTTGTTTTATTTTTCTCTCTTGCTCTCATTGGGCACCAGGGCTTTCGATGTTCTCAGTTGGTCTAAACAATATTAACTTTCTAGAGGACTTGAAGGGCTTTTTTACCCTTTTACATAGTTTTTTAAGTATACCATGTTTTTTAGATGATTTTTACATTTGTTTTTTAACAATGTTCTGTACGCTCCTTAGACAGGCATGCTTTATCATTAGTTTATCTTTTTGCCCTTCGGATGAGGAGTGGGTGTTATGGGCCCCAATGTACCCCAATAAAGGCCAAGGTAGCTGCACAACCTTTTACCTATATTTGTCCTACTTTGCTCTACATAATGTCTCTGGCGCTGAACTTTTACCTAGTTAGGTGGTGAATAAATGTGTGGTTTTCTTTGAAAACTAGCCTCATTTATTAAGCATGAGGATTCTTGGTATCACACAGCAGGATTACCATCTTCTGTACAATAGTTCTGTACAAATGTCATCGCTATCGTCCTCCTCGGAAGACAGGCCCACTGTACAAAGACACATCCAGGTAGAACCCCTGTGGGTAACTTTTGTTTATATAAGTACCACATCATCACTGGGCAAATCAGAGGAGAAGCTTCCGTGCTGACACAAGATGCTGAAGTCCCTGCACGCAGAAACTCCAGCACGCAGTGGTCTGACATCCCTTGAGGGGTGTCCAACTCGATGCCAAGAAGGGGTACTTTGAACTCTCCTATCAGGTAATGGGGGAATCTTCACTTCACACTTATATACATGCTGGGAACACTCAGGTACACTTAGCTAGGGTTCGCATCTCAGGAGCACCCATGATTACTGCCATGTATTTATATGCCTGCATATATTCACTGTCTTAGCACCATAGTAGAATTCTACATTTTATTTACTCTGGCGGTGCTTGTAATCAGTTTCTATCTAATGGTTGTTGCAACACATGTATTTTATTATAGAACGGCACTGGTTCAAAAAATGTTTATTGAAAACTTCCCTTTAGTATATTCTCTGAGAAGAAGTGAGCATGAGTGACTGAGTGACTGAGCAAAAGGTAGAGTACTGTTTCCACAATCCCTGAGGAGTCAGGGTCATCATGTTTGATGGCTGCCAGAAACTATTTGCACCTTGGTAAATTTCTGGGGCATATAGTGGCACTGTGAGCTAGCTGGTTTACAGGCTAACATATCCTTTGGGAGTGTCTGGAATCTGTCTGGACACTAATCTCATAGTTTAGGTTATCGAAATGCACGGATCCTATATAGATTTAAAGGAACTACATGACACCCTGTAAATGCAACTCAAACCCTGATGCTATACTCCTTTGGCCCTATTTCGCTTGTCCGCCATGTTACTGTGATGATCACTTTTCAAGCAAGTTATGTCTAGTCTTGGTAAGTCAACATGCAAATCACTTAAACCACCATGAGGCCCTGTGAATGAAACTCAAACCAAGTTGCTATACTCCTTTGCCCTTTCTCACTTGTTTGCCATTTCACTACCAATGGTCGCTCTTCATGCAGCTTATTATTTGTCTAGTCTTGGTGAGTCCACATAGACATCACTACAACTACTATGAGGCCCTGTGTCTTCACCTCAAACCAAGATGCTATACTCCTTTTCTTCCCTTTATCACATGTCTGCCATGTCACTACTGAGAGTCACTTTTCATGCAGCTTACCATTTATCTAGTCTTATACATAGAAATCACTACAAATACCATGAGTCCCTGCGACTGAACCTCAAACAAGATGCTATAGTGAATGTGACACACTCACATTGCATATAATCAACAAAGGGGACACTGTTCCAGCAGAGGGGTACAAAATGTCACCCACTCGCTACAAAAAATATAAACAAAGTAGAGAAAGGGGAAAGGGAAATGTAGAGTATCCTAGGTATTAGGACCCACTTGTGAGAGGGGAGAACAAGTCTTGCCTCTTGTTGCCCCCACACACCCCGAAGGATGTCATGCTTCATCATCGGATGTTTGCTCCTCGTCGGGCTGGCGCTGCAATGGCCTACGGATCTCCAAAAGGGTCGCTTTAGCAGAAATCTTTTGAGAGAACAGCCGTTTGATGCATGTGTGTTTGTGGGGTGGGTCCTATTTGAGGGTGGTGTAGTGCGTGCAACGTGAGTTAAAACTGCCTAAGGGTTTCCAAAAATAGTTTAATGTGGCGGTACCTTTGACAGAGTAAAAACCCGTAAGTTGTGTGTTACACCAATAGGCTTGATGTTCCCAGTTAACTCAAATGTTAAAAGGTCGACATGTTTTGCGCCTTTGTGGTCTGAAGGATCCATGGCACTTCTTCAAGACTGAAACAAAACAAAGTGAGGTGTTGTGCATATTAGAAGTGAGGGGGAAAATACCCTCTGAAGGGTTCAGAGTGGCCCAAAGAACTGTGTACCCTACAGTATGGCTATAAACTAAATAGTTATGACTTCTCCTGAACACCACCTAGGAGAAAAAAACAACAAAAACCAAAGGCGACATGTATCAGTACTATCTCTGTGGCTTCACAATGTGTCCTAACGGTATACAGCCGCACTGTGTAAATCACATCAAAGAGCACGAGACAGGTGAGGTCAAAGTAGGGCTGTTTTAACAGCAGGCCCCAAGCGCGGTGTCTCAACTCAGAGCAGCCAGGCGGACAGAACACACGCAGCACCAGAAAGGATGGCTGTCGCGTGTTTGGCCCCGCCGGAGTCCCAGGAGTCAACCTTGTTGGGTGTTACGCCTTTAAGGAGATGGGCCCTGCATTATAGGCTAGTACCTGCACGTAGCATATCAAGTTTGTGGTAGGAAAGAGAAACAACCCTCTGTACCAAGTGGGGAGGCATCTGGAGGTGTTAGAGGCTTTAAGTGCCGGAACTAACTGCCACACAAGTATAATACCAGCTGTTCTAGCAAACTCAGCCCCTGTAGATTTTAGACACAGCTTCTATGGAGTGCTAGTGAACTAAGTAAGCACTTATCTAAATGGAGAATTGCTCCATACTTTAGGAATGTAGGACGCCCACACCTTACCGGGCTAAAGAGAAGAAACAACATTGGGCACAAACGTTAAATCATACACATGGTCCAATAGTACAGTGCGATACAGAAAACTTACTGTTTAGTTTTTGTGGTCCCCATCACAGCTTTTCTACTTACACTAATGCTCGGGTGCCGGCTCTGTAGCACCTTCACTGTCCATATGTCTGCCTGCAATGAGTTGCTCTGGCAGGGACAACTTGATATAGTGTTGTTAATTGGAGCAGGGGGGAACCCTCTCTGGTAGGATCTGTCCTGTGACTAACAGCTGGGCAGTTGTAAGGGGGCGCAGAAGCGCACATGTGTGCTAGAGAGACCCTTATCCCATGCATCTACGCATAGCATGCCGTGCAGTGCCCGGTTGTCATGGTGATCAATGACCCCAGGCGTCACATTGCACACATAAAGGTCCTGTTTTGATGTCAAAGATACATCTGTATGGATGTTTCTTGAAAGTGAAACACATCTTCTCTGCTACAACTCTGTATTGCACTCTCACCCATCACCTGCATGAAAAGGCACTGTCAGTCAATAGGATTACATAGAATCAGTGTAAGAAACATTTTTATGGCACAATGGAAACACTCTCTGCTGGATAGCTTTGCCTCTGTCAGGGGCACATGGCTGGCAAACTCAATGTTCACTGGATCTGTGAATTGAAATATATCAGGGACAACCAATAGCATAAGCTTGTGCCATGAATGTGTAGGGAATGAGTAATTGCAACTCATGAAAGCAAACACAGCACTAACAGCATGTGTCATACACCTAGATAAAGTAGCTGTAAGATACACAAAGGGCAATGGACATGTCCATGCAGAGCCCACAAAGGTTTGACAAGCAAACACCCTCCATGTGTGGGTGAACAAATATCCAACTTCAACACATATAACACAAATCCAACATGCCTCAAATTAAATGATGTGAACACTGGCAAAGACAAGCCAAAATACTTATTGTTTCATATAACACCCAAAGCAATGTCTGTACCAATCGGAGTTCATCCCACTTATACAGCCATCCAACATTACCCCTTGTCCTGTATAAGTCCAGCACTGGGTCCAAGGTCACATACATATTAATCACTCCAGATGGATAAACAATCAGGCATCAAACAAACACAAATGTAGGCACACATCACTAACAGTACAAGAAAGTCAAATAGTTTGAATTGTAATGGCAGGACCAATATCTTCCAAAATGAAACATTTTATTAAAACTCGAACATCCCATCAAGGAAAACAAAGGCCAATGGCAAGTCTGTGGTAATGTAATATACCACAGCACAATGCTGTGCCACTAAACATCACCTTACTGAAACTGCCGGTGAACCTCCTCACAAAGGGGCATCCATTGGGGACAGCAGGCATCACTAAGATAGTACTGGGGGACGGGCTGAGGTTTAGCGTGGGGTGGGTTCAGTTTTGGGAGGGGTCTTCTTGGTTTTGAGGGGTTCTGAGCTGGGTTCAGAGTCTGGGGTTGCTGTTTTTCAGGGGTGGAGTGGGAAGTGGAATGGATGAGTTTTTCTTTGGGAGGGGTTTTCTTAAGTGTGTGGGGTTTTGGCTGGTTTCGGAGGTGGGGAGGCTATTTTTCATGGATGGCGTGGAAAGGGGAAGCGATGAGCTTGTCCTTGGAAACATTCATTTTGGTTTTTTAAAATCTTTTTTGAGCTAGGTTCAGAGGGTGGGGATGTTTCTTCTCAGGTGTAGAGTGAAAAGTAGAAGGGCTTGGTTTGGGTGTGGGAGAGGTTTTAGGACTTTGGTAGGGGTTATTAAGTTTCACAGGGGAAAGGGCAAGGGCAAACAAAACATTGTCACAGTGAAAATGGGTAGGATGTACGGGATGGAGTTCGGGTTGGGAGGAAGAGGAGTGGTAGTGTGAGCTGTGTCTGCTATCTGCACTGTGTGTTGTGTGGTGTCTGTTGTGTGGGTGCTGTGAGCATGTGTGTTGTATGCCTGTGTGTGCTGTGAATGTGTTGGGTGTTGTGAGGACTGTTTGTGTGTTGCTGTGTTGTTTGTGGGTTTGGTTGTGTCTTTGCAGAGATCTGTGTGTGTTGCATTGTTGTCTGTGAATATTGATGTGTCTGTGGAGGGCTCCATGTGTGTTGGTATGGTTGTTTCTGTGGAGGGCTCTATGTTTGTTGCTATGTTGTCTGCAGGTATGTAGTATTTTTGGATGGACTTGTGTGTGTTGCTGTTTTGTCTGCAGCTATGGCTGTGTCTGTGGAGGTTCTGTGTGTGTTCCTGTGTTGTCTGCGTGTATGGATGTGTCTGTGGAGGGCTCTGTCCATGTTGCTGTGCTGTCTGTGGGTATGGATGTGTCTGTGTGTTTCTGTGATACCTGGGGTATGCTTGGGATGGTGAGGGGGTGAATTTCTGTTGTGTGCATGTATGATTGAGTTATTTAAATGTTTTGTGTTTGTGTGCGGTACTTGTCTCTGATGAAGTATGGGCTTGCTTTGGTGTGCATGTGTTTGGATAGGAATAGGAATAGGGACTTTGGATGGGGAAGGGGCAGGAGGTAGGAGGTAGGGTGGAAGATTGAGATGGGAGGAGGGCTGTCATGACAGAAGAGATCAGAGCCTGAAAAGATCTTTGTAGACCATGCATTGCAGTGTGAATACCTTTCAGGTAGGCCACCATTTAGGTCAATGTAAATGTCATGGTACTTATAGAGCGCACTGTCACCAGACGGTCACCTTGCGGTGTCGCCTATTCGGCTTCCTGGCGCTGATACTCATACCGCTGTGGAACCCCTCCTGGCTTTCCCTGTGAAGTGTCCACTCCTGGGCACCCCCAGGGTGAAGCCAGGCATCCTTAGCGCTGTTGGGGCTGGTGTGGAGGCTAAGCAAGCTATTGCCCAGAGTTGCAACGTGGGGCCCGTGATTAGAATAGGCACCGAGGCAAGAATTAACAGGTCCGAGGAAATTGAGCCCGAGACCCCGCCGAGACAGGAATCGAACCCTGGTCCCTGGCCAGAACTCTGCATCAGGGTCTGCCACTCTAACTATTGAGCCACACTCCTCCACATGATCAAATGGTAGCCTTCCCTCTGAATGGCATTTAGGACTACATTCTGGCCCATAACAATGCTTCTAAGAAGGGCAATAGCCTCCTCACTCAGGACAGCAGGGCTGGGGCTAGGTCCCTGGAGTGAAGGAGATTGCTCCCCTATTAGAAGAGTGGGAACAGACAACTTTATTGGGAACTACAGGGAGGATGGTGAGGGAACTGAGGGTGGCGGACAAGAATGACGGTGGTAAAGACCCTGGGGGTTCTGCCACCACTCTGGAGTGTCTACCGGAGGATGACTCAGTAGATGAAGAGCTCGAGCTGCAGTCCTCCCGTGTACTCTCCACACCCTCCTGTTCACTGGGTCCCTCTGTGTCTGATGTCTCACATCCAGAACACCTGCTACCAACTGTGTCCCCACCAATGTTGACCCCTTGTCATCTGATTGCCCTGGATGTATCTGAAAGGACCTGTAATGTGGGTTTATTGCAACTACATTTCCACACCTGACCACCACAAATCCACAGAAAACATTGAAGAAGTCCACATATCACGCCAGCTTCACATCTCACTCTCTAGGCTTCAAATTTAGCATTAGCACATGCATGAGTGCTACATATCCTGTAAAGTTTTGCTTACAGTCATGTCATAACTGCAGACAGGCCCAAATTCATTGATGGAGTTGTCTACGGTCCCTTCTTATGCCCATACTAGGATAGTTGATGACCTTGCATACTTTGGAACTTGTACTATACCATTGTAAAATGATGAAACCAAATAGGTTGAATACAAGTCTGAGATTTACACAATGGTCACACAAGGCCCAGAGTTAAACAAATCTAACTATTACTCATAACACATCATGATATGCAGAAGGTCAAGTTCACAAACAATGTCCCACAAATTGGTGTTGTGACAGACATCATGTCATATGCAAATGCTGATTGAACTCTAATGACACTTTGCATTCTTGATGATATCATATTGTCCCCTACCTGAAAAGTCTAATGTAAGCTGTACACATGCAGCCTAGCTATGTACAACATTTAGCATGTATAGTTCCCTGAAAACTTTGAGGTCCAAACATTTGGGAGATAGATACTCAGAATTCACACAGCACAGTACTTCATATAGCCATAGGAACATCCTAAATCTTGCTTAGTACAGATGTTAACACAAGTCATAAATTGTATATCCACAAGCAAAAACACCTTTAAAGGTTTTGGGTGTCCCTGATCATCTATGACATAAAGATGTGGGATCACTAGAGTCCCAATGGGCAAGCACATCACTCCACTCTTTGGAATTACATACTCAGATTGGCTTTAAAGGATCAGTGTAGACACTTGTATGTGATATTTACAGTTCTACATCTCACTTCCTCATACATGTCATCAGTCACTGAATTGGTGTTTTGAAACATATGAACCATCAACTGGCAAATGCACACTGGCCAACATGTAGACACTAATGTTGATGGCACCAGTGATGTTTGCACTCTCATTTCACTATGTAACCAGTACTTACCAATAGGAACTGTTGCACAGTCACTGCATGTACTGTGCACTCTATGTCATGTCACATGTAATAGGGCCACCATCACATGAGAGGCAGTAGTGAGGGTGCATCAATCCTCACACAAGCAAGACCAGTTGACTGCGTGGTACAATTTTCACCCAGATTTACTGAGAACATGAGATGACTACTCACTTCACTCAGCCAGGTGTCTGCTCAACAAGAAAAAAATGGATGTGGACATGTATCTGCAGTGTTCAGACAGTAGACACAGCAAAACTGAATGCACCTACTACCAGACCTACACTAACAATGACTCATCTTGTGTGTGGCACATGGGCCATCACCAATATGGTTAGTGAAATGCCTTTCTGTAACATTCAAATTTGGCTGTATAACATATATGTATGTGTTTTGGTATTTGTTAGGCACATATATCACCCGTAGTGTGGTAGTGAGCCTTAGCAAGGCCTACCTGTGCAAGGGATTCGCCCTTCTCTGCACAGAGTCCTCAGACCAATAGGAAGAAGTTGGCACAGAAACTGGAATAGAAAGTACAGAGTTGATGAAACCTCATGAGGTGGAACTACATTCATACAACACCCTTCGGTAGTGTATGACGTAGCACACTGAATGGAAGGAGCTTGGTCCTTTTATACCCACACAGGGGCTCAAATGAAGGTGGTACAAGTACTGAATGCTGGTTTTAGGTACATATAGGGTCATACAGAAAGTGTACTGGCAACAAGTGGGAGGGGCTAACAGTTAGCTAATTTTGGTGGACGCATCCTGACAGTTACAGACTACAGCAGCTGTAAGCTCAACTGAGCATATGCAAAGGTGGAGGATGCTAAATATATCTCGTCACTAGGCACATTTCAAGAGCAGTTAACAGAAAGGTAGGACAGAGCACATGGCGAGCACATGGCAAACAAAATGGCTGACAGAAATACAAAATGGATTCCGCAAAACGGACAAGATAGTCTCTAAATACAAGACGTATTCTGCTAATGCTTAACCTGATTGCTGCCAAATTACAACAGAAGGTCTCATAGTGCCAGCAAATACTCAGAGAAGTCCGAAGAGGTGACTCGGCATAACTAGAAAAGCCAGATTTTAAGGGGTTTTTCAGAACCTCTTATGATCCAGTTCCAATCTGAGATATAGAGACAAAGTGTTCCATGTTTCAGGGGCAATTTTAGAGAAAGATCGGTCCCAATTCCTTACTGTTTTGACTCTTTGAACTGTTAGGAGATATTTACTGGTGGAGCGAAGAGTTCTGGCCGGTTGGTATTTTATCAACTTATTAGCTAAATAGGAAGAGGAATTAATTTGAAGATTTTCCTGAGATTACACATTTGCCCGTAGCTGATACACACTACATTGTTGATGTTGTCTGCCATGGAGATTTTATTATCTGACTCTGACTTTATTATATGACTCTGGCTAGGACTCACACCCATGTAGCTGCTACTGTGCCCTCAGCTGCCCATCAAGTTCCAGGTAGGACACCGCCAGTATGCGACTATCATGGGGGTCAGGGCCAAGGGCATGCCCCTTCCACATTGGGAGGACTTCCTTGCTGGACCTCCATGATCTTCCTGGTCCAGCACCACAGGTCTGCATCAGACAGTACATCGGTTAAAGACCCCCAGCAACAACACCTTCTGGCAATGGCTCTCCAAATGGCCTTCTTCTGATGGGCGTTGACCTGTACAGATGCAATATATTTAGAAACAGATTGTAACTGGAATGTTGAAGATAACTGTAGGGATAATACACATTATGGGGTCGATTCCAATCCGGTAAAAAGCGCTCCGAATCGTCGTATGGAGCATTTTTTTCCATACGATTCGTACCCGTAGCGGTCCCCGTACGAACGGCGTAGTACGATCCACACCCAATTCAGCTATCCGTACAAATCGTACCAGGGACCGTACAAATAGAATTCCCGTACGAATTGCCCTCGGAACCCGCAGTACACAACGTTTGTACGGTTCGCGGCTGCTTTTTACGACCCGGCAAGTACGATCCGTGTTGGGTACGCTCCGTACGACCCTTTTTCTACGGGAGCTGGAAACTGCAGTAAAAGCAGAGTTCGCCCCGAAACAGGTACGGAACAGCCCCCGTGGGTACGGCGCGTACCCCCCATGATCGCAGGGGTATGCGCCGTACCCCTGCGATCACGGGGTGTATGCGCCGTACCCCTGCGATTGCAGGGGTACGCGCCGTACCCCTGCGATCACGGGGTGTACGTGCCATACACCCAGCGTACATGGGGTACGTGCCGTACCGCAGCGTACATGGGGTACGCGCCGTACCCCTGCGATCACGGGGTGTACGTGCCATACACCCAGCGTACATGGGGTACGTGCCGTACCGCAGCGTACATGGGGTACGCGCCGTACCCAGCGTACATGGGGTACGGCGCGTACCCCATGTACGCTGAGTGTACGGCGCATACACCCCGTGATCGCAGGGGTACGGTGCGTACACCCCGTGATCGCAGGGGTGCAGCGCGTACACCCCGTGATCGCAGGGGTACGGTGCATACACCCCGTGATCACAGGGGTACGGGGCGTACCCCTGCGATCATGGGGGGTACGAGCCGTACGGTGTGTATGTGATTGTGCGCTTTTCCATACGAATCGCCCTTACCTGATGTGGACCGTACGACTCGCGTCCTGGTACCCCGGTCAGGATCGTACTCGTCGGGTCGTACGGCGACTGTACGAGTCGTACAGAAATGGCTCCGGATGTGAGTCGTACGGACGGTGATTTTACCGGATCGGAATCGACCCCTGTGTTGACATCTTGAACAAGCATTCTTCAAGAGTCAACATAATACATGTGTCGATGTCACATGCTAAGCAAAACTAAAGCATGAATGGCACTTTTGTGGTCATCTTATGACTAACCTCAACCCTGCTCACAACCTACACAAAACATAATCTGTGTAGTGCAATACTGTGCATGTAGGCAAACAGTGAGCCGTGCACTACACACCACAGTTGGTAGTATTTCACATTAAATATAATGATGCCCTCACTATAGTGACAATTTACAACTCCTGATTTGATGATGTGCACAGCTCTGTTACAGACCTCCGAAGGCCCCCTTGGGAATGATTGGTGGTTGTTCAGCATTTTACAATATTTGATGATGTGAAATGTGTAATGCTTCATAAAGCATCAAAGTTCAGGCACATTACTTTTGCCTTACTTTTCATGTATGTTACACTGCCCACTTTGACCAATACAATGTTGTGTTACTCCTCACATAGATACCTTGGGAAAGGGAGGAGATGCCAGGCTCCAGTGTACTGCCCATGTCCAGACCTTCAGATCATGGAAGAGAACCGTGATACCGGAATTTTGTTTGAATTGTCAAACAATATTAGACATTTGTCATCAGTTGGAGCCTGATCTCTGCCTCACATCATTTATTTATCATCAATCTCACCACTTGTGAAAATCATGTCTGGATTGCATATTGTGGACATAGGCTCCTTTTAATTCACTGTCACTATTTCAGGTGGGCTCCACAACCTAAGTTCAGTCGGGTATTCCAAGAGGTGCAAGCAGCCCTGTTTGGACAGCTACACCAATTACCCAGACATGAGGATTTAGCTACTGTGAAGGCAGATTTCTATGCTTTTGGACACATCCCACATGTTATTGGATCCACTGATGACACCTATATTGCCTTAGTACCACTGCAAGTCAGGGAACAAGTGTACCTCAACAAAAGCACTTCCATTCTACCAATCTGCAACATTTGTGCCCAGTTCCCAGGAACTGCACATGATTCCTTTATACTGCAGAACAGCATCATGCCCTCGCTGATGTCAAAACTACCCCCAGAGAGGGCCTGGCTTGGAAATAAGTTTAATCTGTCCTAACTTTGTGTGGGTAGTGTCAGGTAGTATAATCTCAACGTGGGTAACTCATTTTTGCACTTTTGTCTGTTTCCCACCGAGGATAATCTGCCTATCCCAATGTTTAATGGTTGTTGGCACCACTGAAGAATCCTACAAGGACAAAGGACGCCTGCTTCAATGAGGCTGATAAAAGAACACAGAGGCCAGTGAAGCGGGCTTTGTCCTAAAAGCCAGATTCAGATGTCTGGACAAGACAGGGGGAGCCCTCCTCTACTCACTCGGGAAGGTGTTTAATATCACAGTGCTCCCTTCTCCACAACATTGCCCTGTCATAGAATATCAGGACGCAGGCCATGAAAAGCCACCAGGTGAGGTACCTGAAATGGTAACTACACAAAATATCGAGTTAAAAATATCGACTTACATAAATATCGACTTCAAAATATAGAATGGACAAAATATCGAATGGACAGAATATAGTCAACAAAAATATCGAATTTAAGGTAAGTAATGTAATATCGATTTTTATAAATATAGAAAGTCAAAATATCGAAGTATATAATATAGGTTATTAAAATATGTTGAATTTTTAATAATATCGAATTTTTGAAGTGTTTTGAATGTTAGTATTGTGAAAAGTGTATATTTTTTTGTAATTTATTTTAAGTAATGAATTTTATGTTATTTAATTTTTGCGTAATTTAATTCTGTAGCGGGTTGTGGGTTTATAGGGGAATAGGGTGGGAAGTAATTTAAATATATTAAATAAAATATTAATTTTTAGAAATTATTAATTATTTTTTATTTAATTTTGTGTTTTAGTTATATAGCGGTTTGTGGGTTTATAGGGGAATAGGGTGGGAAGTCATTTAATTGTAATTAATTCAATATTTTTATTTATTTATTGGTATTTATTTGGAATAAATTGTTATTTAATTTTTAATTGGTAATTAATTAGTTTTTAATTGGTAATTATTTTTTCTTAATTGATTAATTGATAATTATGTGAATTTTATTAATGTATTTTCCATAGCGGGTTGAGGGTTTATAGGGGAATAGGGTGGGAAGTTACTTAATTGTAATTAATTCAATATTTTAATTTATTTATTGGTATTTATTTTGAATTAATTGTTAATTAATGTTTTATTGTTAATTAATTAATTGTTAATTGGTAATTAATTTGTATTATTAGTTAATGAATTTTAATAATTAATATTGATTTATTTTAATTGATTCGTTATTATAATATATTAAATTTGTAATTACTTGTATTAATTTTTTTATTGGTATTGATATTTAATGTATTTTTTTTGATATATTAAATATTTACATTTCCTACTGTTAAGCTCACTGGAATGGGAATAGTAATTTTTAACCCTACGCTATCCAACGCTTTCCCTACTGTTGCACTCTCTGGAGTGGATATAGTAATGTGTTGCACTCACTGGAGTGGGAATATTAATTTTTACCCCTATGCTATCCAACGCTTTCCCTACTGTTGCACTCACTGTAGTGGTAATAGTAATGTTTACCCCTACGCTATCCAACGCTTTCCGTACTGTTGCACTCTCTGGAGTGGGAATAGTAATTTTTACCCCTACGCTGTCCAACGCTTTCCCTACTGTTGCACTCATTGGAGTGGGAATAGTAATTATTATGCTACCACCTATCCAACAATTTCCCTACTGTTGCACTCACTGGAGTGGGAATAGTAATTTTTACTCCTACGCTATCCAACGCTTTCCCTACTGTTGCACTCTCTGGAGTCGGAATAGCAATTTTTACCCCTATGCTATCCAACGCTTTCCCTACTGTTGCACTCACTGGAGTGGGAATAGTAATTTTCACCCCTACGCTATCCAACGCTTTCTCTACCGTTGCAGTCTCTGGGTGGGAATAGTAAATTTTATCCCTACGCTATCCAACGCTTTCCCTACTGTTGCAATCACTAGAGTGGGAATAGTAATTTTTACCCCTACGCTATCCAACGCTTTCCCTACTGTTGCACTCACTGGAGAGGGAATAATAATTTTTACCCCTACGCTATCCAACGCTTTCTCTACTGTTGCAGTCTCTGGAGTGGGAATAGTAATTTTTACCCCTACGCTATCCAACGCTTTCCCTACAGTTGCACTCACTAGAGTGGGAATAGTAATTTTTACCCCTACGCTATCCAATGCATTCCCTACTGTTGCACTCACTGGAGTGGTAATAGTAAATTTTACCCTCCCGCTATCCTACGGTAAAAATATTGTATGTTTTTTATTAATATTATGTTAATATATAAATATGTTTTAAAAAATAAAATTCTATGGTGTTTTTTTTTTGCTTAAATTAATTCTTTTATAATTTTAAGGTTATTTAAGTATTTTTAAGTATGTTTTAGTTAATTATTTTTAATATTTCATTTATTTTAAATTGCTTTTAGGACATTCACAAAAATGTGATATTTTGACTAACTATATTTTTTAAACAATATTTTTGATTAGATATTTTTATATTTACCTGTTTGAAGATAGGAATTCGATATTTTTGTATTCGATATTTTATCCTCGATATTTCTGTAAGTCTATATTTTTTAACTCCATATTATTTCAGTGATCCACCTGAAATGTAGGCTTAGATGGAGCTCAGTGACCAAAAATCTCAGTCGCGCCACGCAGAGTTCCGCAAGTGGCAGAGTGCATTTAGTTGTGCAATTCATGCTGATTTTTAGCATTGGGTGTTTGTCCCATGCTGGAGAATCAGCACAAATGCACAATGCGCAGCACAAGAGAGGGCTGCTTCTTTTTGTTGATCGAGTCAATGTTCTGCTTGAGAAGCAGCAGCTTCCTCAAGGTGAACTGAAGGTTTCTCAACGCAAGCAGTCACAGCCATTCGTGACCGCTTGCTTTGAGAAATCCGGCCAGGAGGTGGTCTTGAGTAAGATTTTCCTTGCTCACATTTACATAACGTTGGCGAGCACGAGCAAGGAAAAAGATCCGCTCCACAAGCGGACTGGGATTTCACACCCTGGCCTACTGTAATGACAAATGATGATGATAGTGGTTAAGAGGAAGGAATTGGCTTGCGTTGAGATCTCATATGATAGTGCTTCTGCCGAGTTTAAGTATGGTGTCAGACGTGATGACTTTGACTATCATTGCAACTCTTTTTGTTATGTTGTGAGGAGGATGTTAGTGCTGCATACTAGGAATTTATGAGTCTGACAATATGTGGGTAAAGGTATTTGTTTTGTAAGTGTAGGTTTGTTCAGCTATACATATTGTCTGAGACTGTGTTCACTAGGAGTTGCCAATATAATTTGTGCCATATGTATGATTTCTTAGCTAATCCCTTTCTGTGTTTGAACATTTCAGACTTGTGACATTGTAAGGTATATGATGCTGTTCAGGTGAACGAAATGGACATGGATTAGTCTGGCCACTATCTGCCACAGAGTTTTGATGTACAAAGCTGGTACTAAAATAGCCTGCACAGCAATAGGATGGAAGTTATGTGGCTCCCTTTGGATTTTTTCCTAGTGGTGTGTTGGTCAGAATGTAATGAGTGCCATCATGTGACCCAACACAATTTTGTGTTGGGCTCAATTCATGCTAATCTGCCTTCACATTGTTCAGGTTCAGGTAAAAGAAATGGACATGGATTAGTCCTGGCACTGTCTGCCACAGAGTTTTGATGTACAAAACTGGTACTAGGGCAGCCTGCACAGCAATAGGATGGAAGTTATGTGGCTCCCTTTGGACTTGTTGCTAGTGGTGTGTTGGTCAGAATGTAATGAGTGTCATCATGTGACCCAACACAATTTTGTGTTGGGCTCAATTCATGCTAATCTGCCTTCACATTGGATAAAGCTTCATTGTGTATGAACTATATGTAGCTGTTGATGTGTATCCTTATTGTAGGCTAAAATGGTACTGGCACATCACTGACATGTGTTTGTGGCATTCCAGCAAATGCAAGCAACATTGGATTGAAATCACCAACTGATCAGAAACTGTTGCACTGACATGTGCTTGTTTGCTTGTTTATTTAATGTAGGATTCCTTTTGTGAGGTAGGCTGTAGGGCTTCAGCTGGTGATGTAGACCTTATTTATTGTTGCCTGTTGTGTAGAATATTGTCAGATGTATCCCCTTCTTCCAAGTTGCAAAAAATCTGCAACTGAATATGTGATCACTGAGAGAATAACTGAGTCATGTCTTATTTGCTATGTTCCTGACATCATGTTAGCCTATGATTAGAACAATGGACTAAAGATGTTATAAGCCCAGACGCTGTGTATGCATGTGTTGTTGTGACGTGGTGGTGATCCTGAGTTGAACATTGTTTACATACAGCATACCCATGCTTCCAGAAGTACCTAACTTTTGAAATTGCAAAGTTGACTAGGTATCACAATGTAAAATGTGGACATTACAACAGGAGACAATGATGTGGTGATGTGTATTTTTAATTAAGTGAACAAGGTTAAAATCAAGAAATGTACCAAATATTACACAAAGAGAACCAAAAGTGAAACATTCAGTCATGCTGGATGAAACTAATTGCATGGAATACAAAGTCCAACATACTACCCCCTTCGGATATAGGAAGGTGAAAGGAATAGTCCACAAAGTGAATGTGTAGTACACATAGGAGGAAATTATGGGCGAGATTTCTTACTGGTGGTGGGGGGTATTTTGCAATCCCCACCTCCTGGAGGATTGGGTGGATGTACCCTCCTTTTGAGGAGGTGGATCCACAGCTGCTGAAACTGCGCTGTTTGCAGACATGTTCTCATCTGACAGGGCCTCCCTTTCTGTAGCTGTGGCAGATGTTGATGGTCTGAATAGACTTTGACCACAGGAAGGGGTAATTGCAGGTTAAAAGGTCCTACAAAGGGGGGGTGTTGATGTCCTGCAGCTCCCCAACGATGCAGGACATTTTGGTGTGGATGCTGGCTACCTCGGTATGTGTGTAACCTCCTGGTATGTATCCTTCAGCTGCTTCATGTCCCGGGCTTTAGTCAGAACCTGGGCTCTCATACCTTGTGAGTTGTGGTAGACTCATAAGGACTTGGGAAATGGCATCCTGGGTGCCCCAGTGGACTCACTCTTTGGGCCCACAGTTACCATGCCACTATGCCTACCCAGAAAGGCTTGTGCCCTTGGCACAGACTGCACCCTCTCACTAGGACCTGATTTCACAGTCGCTGGGATGGTGATAGCAGCCTCAGAATTCAGGATAGGAGGCATAGGATGCTACTGACTGTGCTATATACACAGGGTGGTTGTTGCAGCTGTGGTGGGAGGAGTTGTTGTGGGCACAGTGAGACCCACTGTTTCTGTCTGCCCGGGCTAACCAGATGGGACATGACCGTCATCCGCATGTCAAGGAGCATTGACATCAGCGAGGGCTTCATCCTGAAGTGGAACGTAACTCCTTTTGGTGTCCAACCTTTGTGCAGGTGCTGTGCCCGACCCTGTTGAAAAATAGAGAACATTTTTATTGGTGCAAAAGAGGTATCTACATCCTTGTAATTTGTGTAAAAGTAAATAGGGACCTAGAATGAAACCGAATAAATAGAGATTAGTATCGTCATCTAATTGCGTGAAGTTGAAGTTGTCTAATAGACATTTGAAGACATTCAATACATATAGTAGATTTCATCAGCTCATTAGATGTGCAGATATGTGGCATTTTGGCTTTAGAGATAGCCATATGTAATCTCCAAAACATTTCAACCAACACAGTGTAGTCATAACATGTATTTGTCAATTCCAAGGCCTAGTTGTGTATAATATCTCTCTCTGTGCTCCGAATACTAACAAACTAGAGGGTGCGGGGTGCCGGGTGTTAACTGAAGTTAATGTGGAACAGAATATGGGGAGGGACCACGGGCCGGTAGACTTTGATGTCTTATCGCCCGAGATGCAGGTGGACGCATCTGCCCCTGTTGTTGAGCAGCCAATGGGTGAAGAAATAGAACGAAGGTGAGTGATTAAGAGACCAATGTGCCCTAGTGGGGTACTAACCGGTGATTACAGCCAAGTTGAATATCTAGGCCCAGTCAGTATCGGGGCAATCGATGGTAGTATTAAAGTCCTGTCCTGGAATCTGGCAGGGATGAGAAATAAATTATCTTTGCCTGAGTGGGGCCTTTTTATAGAAAATCATGATATCTGCTTGATGCAGGAGACTTGGGCGTTGGAAGAGATTGCGAGGGCTGGTTTTGCCACTTTTGATATTATGGCTACAACCCGGGGTAGGGGGAGACCTTCGGGTGGGCTGTCGACTTGGGTGGGCACGCACTTGGGTGCTAAAGCAACACATATTCCAACTAACCCTCTCGATGTTCAATGTGTCCTTTTAACACTCCCTGATTCCACCTAGGTTGACTTACTCAACATCTACTCTAGGCCTATGCAGGGTGGGCAAGAATCTGGTACCATTGATACATTAAGGCAGTTTATCCCTTCCCTTGACCCAGCAGTGGCCCTATTAGTTGGAGGTGATTTTAATTGCCAGTTTGAACCTCTTGCCAGCACAGAAATGGGTGAATTAGATGATGAGGATCAGTACTGGCGTATCCCTGAACCGCGGATAGCCCCCGTTAGAGCTTGGACCCCGCTGGTTCTCCAAATTAAATCGTTTTCCCTTGCGGCATCTTTGCGGGCGTGTAATGGGAGGGTGGAACCAGATAGAACGGGCTCATCTACCTTTAACAGAGTAGGGCAAAACTCCATTATTGATTATATAATGGTTGAAACTAGACACTGGGACAGGGTTTTGGATTTTAGAGTCTGCCCGAGGAACGATAGTGACCATAATGCCCTGGTCCTGACATTGAAACCTGGGAGCTTTGGGCTATCTAACACCGTCCCTGAGCCTAATGTTGGTCAACCGCCTTTCCTATTATCTAACAATAGGCGGCGAATTAAATGGTCCAAATTTCAGAGCTCCCCGATCAAACTTGCAGGAATATACCAGCTGGCATTACCACAGCTGATAGAAATGGCTGAGATGGGAGAAAAGAATTTTGATTGAGAGTCTCGGACTAGGACTTTAGAAATCCAGAAGCAGTTGATTGCTAAACTATCCGATGTGTTCTACCCTTGTGGTAGAATGAAGGCTACCCCAGTCCAAACTCATCCCTGGTATGACGCATCCTGTCGGAAAGCAAAAAAAGACCTGCTGGCCGCAATAAAAGATAAGGATAGAGCTAGTATAAAGCAGTCCCGGCTCAGGTATAAACAGGTTATTATCAGGAAAAAGAAAGTCTGGGAGGAGAACAGATGAGAAGAATTAAGATTAGCACTTTTATGCAAGGATTCCAAGTCATTTTGGGACATTGTAAACACTGGGACGTGGGGTGGTGCTCCACCACCCATAGCGAACATAACACCTGTAGTTTGGGAAGCCCATTTTGGGGCACTATATGCTAATCCCGCTAAAGAGACATCTTTACTCCCTACACTCGGACCCCTCCATGAGTATAGATTGGAGGGGCCGACTGCTCCTGTGAATGGAGATGCGGAAGAGACCCCCCAGCTCCTTATCCCAGGACCCCTCCATGAGCATTGATTGGCGGGGCCCTTGGATACTGAGCGGGGCCAGGTGTTAGTGGCCCCCCTGTGTGAGTATCGATTGGGTGGGCACCTGGATATCACGCTTACTGAGGTTGAGACGGCAATAGCTCAACTCCTACCTAACAAGGCCCCTGGCGTAGATAAGCTGCCTGGGCATTTATTTCGATCACAACCAAAAATGTGGGCACCCTATTTGGTTGTTTTATTTTACGCAATACTTAAGGGGAATGAACAGTCAGATACCTGGCTCGGAGCAGAGATTGTTCCTATCCACAAAAAAGGTTGTCCGCTAATCCCGTCCAATTATAGGCCCATCAGCTTGATAGATACCACACAAAAACTGATAAGCAGGATTATTTTAGACAGAATCCATGGGTGGATAAAGGAAAATGAGATTTTGACCATACTCCAACGGGCATTTCCACAATAGATCACATTTTTAGGCTCCAGGTACTATTTTGGAAAATGGTGAGAGTGGAGGGTGGCAGCCTCTACCTCATCTTTGTGGACCTGCGGGCCGCATTTGACTTAGTGCCGAGGGAAAAGCTGTGGGGAGTACTGAGAGACTTGGGACTGCCCACTAATATGTTGGATATCCTGAATAGACTCCACAAGATTAACTATGCTCAAGTTAGGTGTGGGAGGCATGGGAAATTGTCGGCTCATTTCCCTGTGCAGAAGGGTGTACGCCAGGGGTGCGTCCTGGCCCCAACCTTATTTTGTCTCTATATAAATGGGCTAGTAGATCATCTGCTTAGAGTAAAAGATAATGATGCCCCAAGGCTGGTGACCGGGCGGGTGCCCGCTTTGATGTTTGCAGACAACACTTTGTTGTTGTCTAAAACATCAATGGGCATCCAGCGCACCCTGGGCGGTTTTGCATCTTTCTGCGCACTGCATGGGCTAGAGATAAACCTGGACAAGACCAAGTTTATGATTTTTAATCCCCCTAAACAGACTCACCCTAGCCCTCTTCTTAATGGTACCCATCTGGGAAGAGTTCCTGAGTATTACTTTAACGGAAAACTTTGACTGGGGATCTCAGATAACAAAGGCGTTTCTTAGGCTATCCCAATTGGTGGGAGGAACTAGTAAACTCCATAGAATTTCGGACTTTAAGCCTGCGGCCCCGGTCGTAGCACTCTATAGACTTCAGGCCAGAATGGCTTCCATGTACGGAGCAGAACTATGGGGATACAAATGCATAACCATCCTCATGAGGGTAGAACGTGCCTTTATGCGGAATCTATTTGGGCTACCAGCAAGTACACTGCTTATCCCCCTGCATATGGACTTGGGGCTAGAACCTATAGAGGAGACAGCAGCAGCACGGCCGATGATGTATTGGAAGAGGCTCCGGTCCGTGCCTGAATTAGCTTCCTACAAAGAAGAATTCATAGAGGTGTGGGCTACTCTAAAAAGTAAGAACATTCCTTGGCTCTTGCACATTAGGGCACTCTGTGAGCATGCTGGTTTATCTGAGTTTTAGGATTGGCAGCCTTCCACTTAGGGCATTAACCTGCAAATGGGCCAACACAGAGAATACCGCATGCCCGGCATGTAATTACAAACAAGAAGATGTATGCCATGTCTTGTTCTTTTGCCCTGCCTATCAGGCAATAAGGAAATGTTGGTTGATCCCACTTTGTAGGAACCTAGGTTTTAGTCAATGTGCACAAGCCTGTAGGGTTCTAAGATTCATGTGAGGAGTGCAGAGTGAAGGGGTCACCTCACCTGCTACTACTAATTAACTGAATTTCCTTCATGGCATCTATATATTAAAGGTGCACTGTTGTTAGGGTGTCACTCATGCCATCAATAGTTTCAGTTAATGAGACAAGGACACCATCAAGCAAACCACCCCTGGTCCCAAGAAGAATCATAGATGCGGAAGTGCCATTGCACTCTCCCAAAGAGGGCAGAGGGGTCCCATGACCCCATCTCTGGGCGCCAGTGCCCAGAGCAAAGGGGGGGAGTTTCTCTGCACTCCCTCGCATGGCCAGCAGGGCCATCCAGCATTGAGGCATCTGCCTGCAGGAGTGGGCAAAATGGAATGGTGCTGCCGGCTTCCATGGCAGTACAAGAGAGTGCTAGCCATGCTGGGAGCCAGCAAGGGCAGAAGGGTGTTCGCTCCCTGAGCGGCCCTCCAATGAAGAAAATGCATGTGCGGTGGCCAGGTGGAGAAGGGCAACCAGAAGAAAATGAGATTGTGGTATGAGGCTGCATTTGAAGAAACAGAAAGAATTGCAGCTCTCTCCTACTGTGCGGGAGAGCCGCTGTTCTAGTATTTGATAAATAGTGCGAGGATTGCCCCATAATGCCCTGTAGGACTTGTCAGTTTATTTCATGGAAAACAACTGAAAACCACTTGTTTGTGGCTTGTGTTGACCCCAGGATAATGGCGTCACCACCAAATCGTTAATAAACTGTGGTGGGAGCTGCAGGAGCAGCACAGCCCTCCCCCCAACCCCCAAGAAAATTGCCTACGCTTGGTGGGACCCTGAAATGATAACCCAACAAGGCTTTGGAAGGATTTAAAGCATTACCCTGGCTGGAAAATGTTTTCTACAACTGGGTGTTTTATGCAAAGGAAGGCTGCAAGCTTGTGGCCTAAAATGTTTAATGGAAGATTTCACATTGACATCCTCTAGGGGTGACAGTTGGTAACTGCACAGTTTGTGTATTTACAGGAGTGATGTCTTTTAGGGACTGTCTTTAAAGTGTAGTATATTCCTGAAAGTGTACTCTGCAATCACCCTCTAGGGGTGAAAGTTAGTATCTGCACAGTTTGTGTATTCACAATAGGGATGTCCTTTAGGGACTATGTCAAAAGTGCAGTATTGAATATTAAATGTGATTCAAAATGTATGCTGAAGTCTATAATTGCATAGGGTTGTGATGCCCTTTATGGGCTGTGGTAAAACTGCAATATTCATACTAAAGGTTATGTTGAGTTCACAAATCACCTAGACCTGCATAAACATTTTCTCTTGTGAATGCTTTAATGAAGTAATAATGCTGACACCCACTCATATGTAAAGAACACATGTTTTGTTCCCAATATTAAGTGTACACTCATTTAAAGTGATGTTTCACTTTTGCATTTCTAATAGAAGAAAATGTTATGACATGATTTGTTGATCTAGACCTCCCTTTGGAAGAGTTAAGAATGATTATGCAAAGTCATCCAAAAGTATTTCTATCAGCTTGTGTGTATTTGTAAATTGCTGGATAGTATCAAAAGAAAAAGCACAGACGGGACTATCATTTATTGAGTGTTATTATTGTGTATCTGTGAATGGAAATTACTTGCCCCACCACCTCCTTGGAGCAGGCCTTGCACTGCTACACTAAATTAACCTGTAAGAGTCAAGCGCTAGAATGCAGTTTATGGTTCTCAGTGAAGGACTAATGTAGACCCATTACTTGTGCAGGCCACGCAACTATTGACTCAAATCATATCAAATCAAAATAGCTTTATTCGGTGTAAATAAAACAAACACCATAAAAGCATGCTAATACTTTAAAAAGAAAACATTCACATATTACATCATAATCCATAATCAAAGTTAAAATCAGATTTACACATTCAGCTTTTCATGGGGATTAACGCAGTATAAAATCAATAGGGTATTAATACATTAATATATCATGGAACAGAAATACAATTGCCTCTGTACATACAATATCATGATCCATAATCAGAGTTAAAATCAGATTTTACACATTTAGCTATTCATGGGGATTAACTCATAATAGAATGAATAGTGTATTAATACTTGAATATATCATGAACCAGAAATACAATTGCCGCTGTATGTACAAGAAGGTGCTAGTGCTTATAAATGCATAAAATTATATGGAAACATTTGTGAAGAAATTACAGTTGTTAGTCTTGTCTTTCGTATAACAGTTCATCCAAATGTGCGTGTTCTTTTCTCCTCCTAATAGAGAGTTGTATAAAACGAATGACAGAGCTTATAATTTTCACATTATCCAAACCGCAAACAAAATTAAAAACATTTTTATAATTAAAAAGTTTGTTTCTTAAAAAAAAGTGGTTTTAAAACGGATTTCCGGAAACCCATAGACAAGGACAAAAAAGTTTGAAATGCAAAGTTGATTGTAAGGTTTTACCATCATATGGGCAAGGTGGTAATGTGTGGCACCATTTTTCAGTTTTTGGAAAATCTATTAAATAATGTAAGGTGCCAATCCTTAGCCTTGTTAGGCAAAATCTATGTTGTATATTCCTTACCAATGTCAAGTATAACTGAGTGCCCCTCATCAGCGGGTGTTCACAATAACTAGATATACTCTGTTTTTGACTGGCAACCCTTTCCTGTTCCTGCTCCATTGCGGTTAAGTACCTTAATTTCAGATCACTTTTACAATAATCCTGTATGGAAATGGGATTGTTTTTATCAATTTTTACTTCACATTTCATTAAAAGTTAAAAAATGTACTCCAGCCATGGTATTTTAAAACTGTTTTCAAGGGCTAGGCAATCCTTTATTAGATCTTTTGTAAATGTGGTTTCTTCCTTTTCCCATAGCCCTTGCCACAGTGTAAGACCAGCTATGTTTATTATATCACTTAAATATAATACAGATAATTCCTTGTGTACAATGGTGTTTGGAGTAACGCTAGGGTCAGCCAACAGTCTTTTTAAAAACTTATTTTCCTTGATTTGTAGTTGACCCGTATTTGCTTTCCCCATATCGCTGCACCATAACAAACCCCGAAAACACACTTGCTCCTATATAATGATAACTTTTCCCATATTGGTTTATTTCCCAATTTTGCTGCAAATCTAAAAATGCCCTCAGTAGTTCTTAAAAATGTCATCCTACAAGAGTCGATATGCTTATTCCAGGTACCATTTCTACTAAATAGCATCCCTAAATATTACAAAGTAGATACTCTATTAATCATAATCCCACCCACACAATGTTGTCTGGACTTTGGCCTCTTGCCCCCACAGGTTATTACAAACGTTTTCTTTCAAATTAATTGTAAATCAATATTCGACATGTATAAGGCAAAATGTTCTATTAAATATTGTAGGCCATTTGCAGTGCTTGACATTAAGACAGCATCATGTGCATATAATGAAACTGGTGTGGGGCGTTTTCCTAATTTCGGGCATCTGCAACAAATGTTTCTAAAAACAAATCCACATTATTTATATTAGATGAAAATAAAAGCGGGCAAGATGGCCGCTGGAGCATTGTAGGGAATAGTCGCACTACACTCCCTCTCCGGGACTGACTGCTAACGTTAGTACTAGACCAAGAATGCAGTAAATTGTGAATATGTGGATAGCATATTGGTTGCTCCTGAGGTTCTGGGAAAAGGCACAGAGGAAACGCTGGGCAGGACCCCCAAGCTCGAAGTTACCAACAATGTCAGCACGCTCTAAGGAAGGTAATGGACTGGGGGCCATCCCGAAGACTTCACAGTCAGGCAGAAAAAGCACCCCCGCATTGAGTGCCACACAGAAAGCACAGCAGCGGAAGATCGAGCGAGAGAGAAAAGCTGAGTTAAAAGCGCAGAGTGGTGCGGAAAAAAACATTTTGTTACACGGGGAAAAAGGAAGGGCAGCAGCGGAAAAAGAGCGCGCAGATACTAAACAGAACGCCAAAACCCCTAGCCTGCTGATCAAGGAGAAGGAGACATCGCTGAGACAGCCTACCTTGTCAGAGACTTTCACACGGAAACCCCAGGCGGCTCAGACCAGCGGTCCTGACGGAGATGTTAGGCCGGGACTCGTGCCCACCCTGGAGAGGCAAACAGAGGAGAAGGCAGCCGGAGATACAGGACACACAAGGACCGAGGAGAAGGCAGCAGAGCGAGGCGGGGTCCCGCCGGGCTGCAACAGCGCGGGCTCAGCGGGGCAGACACCCTACGCGGAAGGCTGTACTGGGGTTGCTGAGCAACCAGTGGAATACGCAGGAGCGTGCATGCCCAGGCCAGAGGAGGAAAGAACGCTGGGAGAGACAGACCAAGCCGAGGAGGTGGGGGCTGCTGCAGCGGCTCCTGGTGCAGCTCGGTACATGGAGGGGGCAAAAATCCCAGGCTCAAAAGGTAATGGCAATGGTTATGGGGAATTAACATTAAAGGAGATTGAAGGCATGAATAATAATGCCTCAATGTTGGACGCACTGCTGCAAGTAGAGGCTGAGATAAGCAGCAATCTGAGGCCAAAAGCAAATACGAACTGGGGAAGTAAGATGAGCATAGACTCACATAAAGAACGAGAAGGGGACAAATTCTTTTCAGTAAATGAAGGCTCAACCTCATCAAGTGCTGAGGAATTAGGGACCTCTGAGATATCATCAGAGGAAGAGGAAAGTACTGAATCTGACACATTAAGTACACAGAAAAAGAAAAAATCTGCCTCAAAACGCAATTTAAATGCTAAATCGAATAAAAAGCTACTGTGGGACTATTCTGCCACTACAGGCCTTTTTCAAGAGGGGATGCAAGGGCCTCAAGGGTCGCAGGGGGTACAAGAAAGAGACATGGCGAGTGAGGAGGATAATCTAAGGGAGCAAGCCACCCTGAACCTACTAGTCAATATGCTAAAACAAATCCAGGGGGAAGCCAGGGCGGAGAGCCGCAGAGCTAGACATGATACAAAAAAAATACAGGCCTCCATCAGGAAGATGAACAAAAAGTATGAGGAAGTGGAGGGGAGAGTGGAATTGGTAGAGGAAAGGACAGGAAGATTGGAGGACGAGGCAACTGAGTGGCTTAAATTTAAGAGGGATCAGACAAAAATAATGGAAGACCTGCAATGGAAAGTGGAGGACTCTGAAAATCGTCAGAGACGGAACAATGTAAGACTTTTGGGCCTGGAGGAAGGAGTGGAAGGGCAGGACGCAAGGGGGTACGTGATCAGGCTTCTAAAGGGTGCCTTCCCTGAGGCTAGGTGGAGATGGGAAGACGAGGTTCAAAGAGCCCATAGATTTCCACTGGCAATTAAAAAAAGGCAAGGAGGGTCCCAAGAAAATATGCCTAGAGCAATGCTGGTATTTTTTGGCAACTTCCTGGCAAGGCAGGAGGTGATGGAAAAAGCTAGACCAGACTCTAAAAGATCTGCCGAAGGGGTCACATTTTTTGCGAGACCTGACTTCTGTCATGTCACCGTCGAGAGGCGATGGCGCTTAAGACAGTTAATAACCCCTCTTCAACAACAAGGAGCTGAAGCATATTTGATGTTCCCGGCGAAACTTAAGGTTATCAGTGGTGGGCGCACAAGGTGGTTTTTTTCTGAGATAAAAGCAGGGGAGTACCTCGAAGAGCTAAAGGAGCAACGCAAGGGGAAATAGTAAAGAGCAACAAGGATCAAGACTATGGAATACTTATCAAGGTCTATGGACTGTAAATTCGGGACAGCTAGGAGGGAGAGGGAGGGCGACGCTACAATGCAAGCAGCCAACACATAGGTCAGGATTGACCTATTTGCCTGTAGAAGGGGGGGGTGGGGCTGTTGTGGGAGGGAAGGGGTGGGGGGGTGTGGGGTGGGAAAGGATCAGGGAAAGTCGGTGAAACAACACAAAAGAATAGATTGGAATGTGATAAGATTTGCAACAAAACAGAGCAAGTGGGTAAAATTTTCTTTAGGAAAGACTTATAAGATGAAATGGCGTTAAGGATTGCAACAGTTAATATATGTGGATTAAACGATGGGGGGAAAAGGCAAAAGGCGGCGTCACTGTTCAGACAGCTAAAACTGGATGTGATTTGTTTGCAGGAGACGCACATTTTGGAGAAAGAAAAGTTTAAACTTGAACAGTTGGGATATGAGGTGTTGGCTAGTACAAATCAAGACACCAGAACAAAAGGGGTGGCTATATTAGCAAGGAGAGGGGTTATTAAACTTAGAAGGAAAAAAGAAGATTCTGACGGGAGATGGGTTATCATTGAGGGGGAAACTACTGCTGGGAATTTAACAATAGTATCTGTATATGGCCCGAATGATGACAACCCGGAAATGTTTGAATGGCTAGATCAGGAACTCGCACTCTGGATAGAGCCGGTAATTATGTGCGGCGATTTCAATATAAATGGTTTGCATGGTTTGGGGGGAGCAGGAGGGGGGAGATACGTAGGTAGGAAAAAAAAAATATGTAATGCTGTAATTAATATGCTGCAGAATAATGCTCTTTCAGATTTGTGGTCCAAACGCAACCCATTCGGGTCAGGAGCTACCTTTTACTCGGCACCCCACAGAATGATCACTAGACTAGATTATATCATAGTGTCTAATGTTATAACAAACGGGGCCCAGATAGAGCGAATACCGAGAATGATTTCGGATCATAATTTACTGGTAATAACCATCCCCAGGGTAGATAGAGGGAGTATTAAACCCTGCACTTGGACATTCGAGAGAAGATTACTGAAAGAGGAAGAATATATCAGCAGGATGAATAATTGGATTACACAGTTCTGGGAAATTAACAGGGGATCGGCTTCAGCTAAAATCGTCTGGGATACATTTAAGGCCGGAATAAGGGGGGAAACCCTGAGTTATACCTTAAAAAAGAGTAAGATGGAGAGAACAAGGATGGACAGATGGGTAAAGGAGATGAATAGTTTAGAAGAACAATTAAGCTGTGCAGTGCAGGGACAACACATAACTGAAATAGAGGAACTTATACTGGAAATTGAAGTCAAGAAAGCAGAAACGGGAGAAGCCCTCTTGGCAAAAGCGGCGGGGAATTACCTCGCTAAGAAAGAAAAGTGCTATGAGTACAGTGAGAGAGTAGGACACCTCTTAGCTATTAGAATCAAACAGAACCTGGCTGCAGGGGAAATCAAAGAAATTAGGAATAGTGCTGGGATAGTGGTAAATAAGATAGAAGAGGTTCAGGAGGCATTTAGAGAATTTTACGAGAAGCTATATGATCAGAAACCAGAGGATATAGGGGAAGGGTGCAGGGACTATTTGACAGGGATAACGCATGATAAACTGGACAAGGGAGAAAGGGACAAATTAGATCTACCGCTAACATTGCAGGAGATTAAAATGGCAGTGAATAACTTACCAGGAGGCAAGGCTACAGGGCCAGATCAAATACCAGCTGAATTTTACAAAACATTTTGGGAAAGACTTGGGGAAAATATGTTGGAGACTTTTAGACAGGCACAGCTGCAAAAATCTGCACCTCAGTCTTGGGATGATGCAAATATTATTGTGATACTGAAAAAGGATAAACCCCCACTAGACCCAGGGTCATATAGACCTATCACTCTCTTGAATGCAGATGCAAAAATATACGCCAAAGCTCTAGCACAAAGATTGAGTCGAGTTATCGAGAAACTAGTAAGCAAGACACAACACGGTTTTATTCCCGGGAAAGGAACTACTCAGCACACCAGGCAGTTAATTACTATATTAGATGCTGCTGAGGTAGCAGGAGATCCTGTCGCAGCCATATTTCTTGATGCTGAAAAAGCATTTGACAGGGTCTCCTGGCAGTTTTTATGGAATATAATGGACTGGTTTGATATAGGCAAAGGGTTTATAAGTGCTATTCAGGTGTTGTATTTGCAGCCAAAGGTGAGGGTGAAAATAAATAAGACATACACTAAAACGGTAAAGATCACACGTGGAACACGACAGGGCTGCCCGGCATCACCCCTACTCTTTGCCTTATATCTAGACCCATTTCTCAGGAGACTAATAGGTAACATTAACATCTCGCCAATAGTGATACAGGAGACAGAGTACAAAGTATTTGCATACGCAGATGATGTGGCACTGATAACTCCGGAACCAGGAAGGGCCATGAGGGAAATAGAACAGGAAGCAGCAGTTTTTGGGGGCCTATCAGGATACTCAATTAATAAAGGGAAAACCCAGATTATTTTGAATGAATTTACACCCTTTGTGGATCCCAGAGTGGTAAAGGAGGCAGTATACCTAGGAGTAAGAGTGTCGGCAGACTTGGTGGAGTTAGTGAAAATAAATATGGAACCGTTATTATCTAAGGTAAAAAGCAACACAGAAAGAATTCACAACCTGCACTTGACACTATTGGGACGCATAAATGTAATCAAAATGGTTACGTTACCTAAACTTCTTTATCTGTTTAGGGCTATACCTCTATTTTTTGAACAACTTTGGTTTACTAAGCTGGAAAAAATACTTAATAGACTAATATGGGCACAAGGGAAAACTAGAAGGGCATATAGACATATGACACTTACACGGGAGAAAGGGGGTTGGGGAGCACCGGATTGCAAATTGTACTATTGGGCGGCAGCTCTGCAATACTTTCAAGGTTTAATTGGAGGGAGACGGGAATACACAAACGTGTATAGAACCATAATGGGGGAGACCGCGGTTGACGGTCTACTGAACACAATTGATTATAGACTCTTTAAGAACACTAGGTTTAAAACACTAAAAGCTGTTTATATGATCTGGAAGGCTGTGGTGAAAAAAGTGGGTATAGGCAGATTTAATAGATACACCAGGTTAATTGATAATGAAACCCTTCCGGGGGACATCTTTAGGGATGGAACGATGAGGATATGGAATGGGAGGGGTATTAGGAAAATAGGGGATCTTCTAGATACAGAAGGAGATATAGTAGAATTTGTAGATTTACAAAACAGATACGATCTTCCCACTAACACTTTTTTCAAGTATTTACAGGTGAGGAGCTACTTGAAGGATAAAAAGGGTGGTCGAATAGGGTTTAAACACTGTAGGCTATTAGATTGTATAGAACAAAGTAAAAATTGTAAGATACGACAGATACATGCAGAATTATACGCATATAAAGTAGATGACAGAGAGAAATTCTCAAAAAAATGGGCAGAAAAAGTTGGGACCTCCCCGGATGGATTTCAGAAGTCTCTAGATTTAGGAAGATCGGTTTTATGTTCGGCCACGCTGCAGTCACAGCACTACAAAACATTATATTGCCTCTATTACACGCCGGCAAAAATAGCGCAGTGGGGTGGGACAGAAGGTACTACATGCTCTAGATGTAATTCTACGGAAGCTGATATAGTACATATGTTCGCCCAATGCCCACAGCTGTACACCCTGAAAACGGCCATAGAGGAATTCCTGGGGAAAGCTCTCGAGATCAAGATAAAACTAAGTAACGAAAGGCTATTGTTGGGGGTGAAGACTGACGAAGAAGAAAATGACTCTACAAAGTTTTTGTTTATGGTGGCAGCTGTATATAGAATTTGTATTGCACAGGCTTGGCTTGATAAGACACCTCCTACATTCCAAATTTGGATAGCTAGATTACTAGCGTCATATAACTTGGAGAAGGCTATATATGAGAGAAAGGGGAAAAGAGCAAAAAAATTGGGAGCGGAGATATGGCAACCCATTACGAGGTGGAAGCATAAGCAAAATAGAGTAGGAGTCGGCTAAACAGCGGTAGGCAGGATTGGCCTATCTATTGGTATTTTATTTATTTATGTATTTATTTATGTATTCATCTGTTTTTTTGTTTTTTTTTGTCTTTGCTATTCTCTTCTTAAGTACAAATTTTGGGGAGCACTGTTGCAAGAAGGTATCTGCTCGGTATTTAATTTACTTGATATTATATAGGATATATAATATGTTTATTTTGTGTTGAAAAATTTGATGTCTGTAATATGGGGGGGTAAAAATTGCTTTAAAAAATGTCTCAATAAAAATATTTAAAAAAAAAAAAAAAAAAGAAAATAAAAGCGGACCTAAAAGGCATCCCTGTCTAATACCATGCTTTACCATCAAATCAGGTGCACATTCCCCCATCTTGCCATATCGTACCCTTGTAGTTAAAAAGGCATACATTTGTGAAAGGAATGAAATTACATCAGTAGGAGCCCCTAGCTCCTTCAGTATTTGCCAAAGTTTTTGATGGTTAACTAAAACGAAGGCGCTAGTGAGGTCTACAAAACATGGGTGAAGTGCCCCCTCCTTGGTTAATGTATACTTCCCTATTAATAATTCTAAACTTAAACATTGCTCTACCGTCCCATACCCCTTCTGAAACCATACTGGCCTTCTGTCAATATTTTGTTCTCGCTAGCCTAGTCTTCTAGTCTTTCTAGCATGATTCAACCCATCAACTCCGATGAGGAATCAAGAAGGGATACTGGGCGGTAGCAATTTGCCTTTCCTCTGTCCCCCTTTTTAAAAATGGGTACGATAATACTTTCAACACAAGTGGAGGGAAGTGCACCTCCCAGAGCAGCATTAAAAACATTCAGTAAAATAGGTATCCAGAAATCAATATTACACTTAAAAACATCTATAGGCTCCCCTTCAGGTCCTGCGACTTTTCCATTTGCACTTTTTTCTAGAGCTAATTTGATTTCTCCTATTGTTATTGGTAGTGCGTTTACCGGTTTTACTTTTACAAACTTTTCCCTATTACAGTCTATTATTTTTATACATTTGGGGTTAAAAATATTCTCAAAATGTAACACCCAATCTTCCCGTGGGACTACGGTATCGATCTTTACTTCATTATAACATTTAAAATGCGGTTGATTAATTATCTTCCAAAAGAGGGCAGAGTCTTTGAGCTCTGCGGTCTGGTTTAATTTCTACCAAGCCACCTCACGGATCTCCCTTTTTCTTTTCTCCAAGGTTTTTTTATAGTCTTTCCTTGCGGTGCTTATCCTGTGAGGATCTCTAGGTTGAAGGGCCAATTTCAATTCCCCATTCAACCTCGTACACTCATGGTTAAACCATCTATGGTTAGGATCACAGGATTTTTTCATCCTTTTATTTATTAAATTACCTGCGAATTCCTTAGTAATATTAGAAAAGGCAATTATGGTAGTTATTTCAGTAGAAGAGCTATCTAAGCAGATTTCTAGGTTTTAGGATTTATTCTTAATATTTTCCATGCATATAACTGGATTAAGACCCGTCCATTTTATGGAGCAATCATTATTACCTTCGATATCAATATAAGCCTAAACTGTCTTTCCTTGTAATTTTTTGACAAATGTATTTTCAATGTCGCACTTAAAGGGTAATGATCACTAAACAAGCTAGTATTTATAAAAACTTTTTCAACCAAATTTCTACCATTCGCTGATATTAAAATATGATCTATATTAGATGACGACCTTGCTCCAACAAAAGTGGGCATTTTTAATTCCCCTTCTGGTATGTTCGGTTCTAAAACAAACAGATCGTATTTATGTACCACCTTGTTGATAGCTTCCCCATACAAGTCATGGGAAAAATGTGGAACCTCATCACCATGATGATCACTGTATCCACACATTTAAAATCCCCCGCACAAACTAAAACATAAGCCCCTACCACCCCCTTTAAGAAGAGGGCCAAATCCTTTTCTAATAGGCTAATTACCTTACTCTTTGTATTATCAAATAGATTATTATGGAAGTTTATTACCACAATTGCCTGCTTTCTATTTGAATAAAGGTATACAAACTGGCAATATTGTGATGTAATAAAGGTTTTCTTTAAAATCAAAGATGAAGTGACTCCAATTAAGGTAGCGAGGCCACTCTTTGCCCTTCCCATTATAGGAGGAGTGACGTTGGTGCAAATTGTCTGGTAGCCATTTATAAAAAAAGGTTCAATGCACCAGTTTTCTTGTAATACTATCACTCCAAAATCACCCAGTGTTGGTAGCCAATGGATATCATACATCCTATTTTTAATTCCTGCAATGTTCCACATCATAATGTTCAAGAGCTCTCTGTGGTGTGATCTAATTTCATCTTTCGTTAATATACTAATGGGTGTACAAGTCAAAAAGTCAAGTCAAGTCAAAAAGATTTTATTTGGTTTGGTACTCGACTGAGGACCACAAATATTATAAAAACAAGTTCATTACAGATTAATATAATGTCAAGAAAGATTTTTAAAATTTATAGAAATTATAACATACAAATTCATTGGGTGGCTGATTGCACACTAGTAACAGATCTTTTGCAGTTGAAATTCTACATTTCCGATATATAGGATCCAGATATCTTGACCGTGCTGATACTATATTAGCGTTTGGGCATATAAATAAAAGATGCTCAATGGTCTGATTTCCCCCCTGACAGAGAGTGCATAATGGGGATCCACCTGGAGTCCATTTTGATGTAACAGTTAACACAGGTAGAATACCTAGGCGCAGCATTGTAATTGCCCTCCTTGGACCATGTGTGAGAGAAAACTCTAGGTAGGGCTGTACTTGCTTATACTCCAATGTCTCTGCATAAAACTTGTACAAAGATAATTTACTAAAATGATTATGATCAATTTCAAAACTCAATTTAGGAGTAAAACATCTTAAAAAAGTTTAAGTTGGGAAGGTGACCAGGTTAACAAAATTTCAGTACTGATATTAGCTAATTGAAATGCCACTTTCATGTTTCTGAAGAATGTTAAATTTGAGGCGTCTCGATCAAAAGTTTCGATCTTTAACAGAGAACGTAGTGATCTTTCTTTGGCATGGAGGAGATTGTAAGACCACCTGATAAGGTTTGCAACCGCCGTAGCGTAGGAACTAGTGATCGAAAATTCAAGTCTTAATGCTTGCACCGGTGTAGATTCAGAGACCTTCAAAATTTTCTTTAGTATTTTCCCTTCTTTTTGATCCATATAGGACCACTGTTTTATTGGTATATATTCAGTGGCATAGGATAAAACAGGAGGAATCTTTGCTCTGTATACTTTTAGCAATGTGGAGAAATGCCTGTTCCCAGTGGCCGAATACAGTCTCGAAAGGGCCCCAGCGTGTAGTTCGGATTTCTTTTTTAGATGGATGATTTGTTTGGTATTTTTCAAGTTCTTTGTGAAGATCCTACCGAGATAGGTGTATTCCTCGACCTCATCTATTTTTTCTCCACTGAGCCTCCAACAGTACTTGACACTTTGTTTCCTACCAGAGAAAGAAACAACTTTTGTTTTATTTAAGTTGGGGATTAAAAAGTTAGCTTTCGAAAATTTGTGTAAAATATCCAGAAGATTTTGTAAGCCAAAGGGCGTAAGGTCCAACAACACAATGTCATCAGCGTATAAAAAGGTGTGTATGCTTTGTGCAGCGAGCTTTGGAGGCAAACTAGAGCCTTGTTGCAGATGGAGGGGTAGGTCGCTGAGATACAATGAAAATAGTATCGGCGCCAAAAGGCACCCTTGTTTGAGCCCGTTGGACGTGTGAATTATTTTTGTCAAACCTTTTTCGCACCCCATTTGGACTTGACACCACGTCTTAGTGTGGAGATTAATAACAACCTGGAGCAATTGATCAGGGATACCTAATCTCCTCAACTTATTCCATAGAGTTGGTCTATCAACTCGATCAAAAGCAGTCGAATAATCAATGAATGCTGCGTATATTGACTGAGATCTCCCTACTGTATATTTGTCGAGGATGGTCTGAAGTGTTGCTGTATTATCAAGAACGGAATGATTAGGTCGAAAACCTACCTGAAACATTGGTATTAGACCCTGCGAAAAAGCCCAGACTTTTAGTCGGTCCAATACTTCTACTAATGGGTGTACTATTTCTATGATCGTTTACATGGGGGTCTAAGATCTCTATATACAATATTTCTTTTAGATTTTTCTTATGGGTATTTAATTTTTGGAAATTGTCATTTCCCATAGTATTGGGGAATCAATCAGCAATCAATCAGCAAATTTGTAAAGCGCGCTACTCACCCGCTAGAGTCTCAAGGCGCTGGGGGGAGGGGGAGTCGCTACTGCTCGAACAGCCAGGTCTTGAGTTGTTTCCTGAAGGAGAGATGGTCCTGGGTCAGCCGTAGGTGGATGGGGAGGGAGTTCCATGTCTTGGCCGCCAGGTAGGAGAAGGATCTTCCTCCGGCGGTGGTTCTGAGAATTCGTGGGATGGTGGCGAGGGCGAGGCTGGCGGATCGGAGCTGATGGGTGGGTGTGTAGAATGCGAGGTGGCTGTTGAGGTATTTGGGGCCCATGTCATGGAGAGCCTTGTGTGCGTGGGTGAGGAGTCTGAACGTGATCCTCTTGCTGATGGGGAGCCAGTGCAGGTCTCTCAGATGGGCAGAGATATGGCCGTGAAGGGGGATGTCCAGGATGAGTTGTGCAGAAGCATTCTGTATGTGCTGGAGTCTTTTCTGGAGTTTGGCTGTGGTTCCAGCGTAGAGGGTGTTCCAGTAGTCCAGCCGGCTGGTGACGAGGGCCTGGGTGACCTTTTTCCTGGTTTTGGTGGGGATCCACCGGAAGATCTTTCGGAGCATGCGCAGGGTTTTGACACAGGATGAAGAGACGGCGTTGACTTGCTTGGACATCGTGAGGGAGGAGTCCAGGATGAAGCCCAGGTTGCGTGCATGGTCCGTTGGCTTGGGGCCGGTGTCCAGGGCAGGGGCCACCAGGAGTCATCCCAGGCAGAGGGGGATGGTCCCAGGATGAGGACTTCCGTCTTGTCTGAGTTCAGTTTCAGACGGCTGAACTTCATCCATTCCGCGACATCTTTCATTCCTTCCTGGAGGCTGGCTCTGGTGGTGGCGGGGTCGTTGGAGAGGGAGAGGATCAGCTGGATGTCTTCGGCGTAGGAGATGATGTTTAGGTTGTGTTGGCGTGCGATGGCTGCAATGGGGCTAATGTCGACGTTGAAGAGGGTGGGGCTGAGGGAGAATCCTTGCGGAACGCCGCAGATGACTTCGGTGGCCGCGGATCGGAACGGGGGGAGGCGGACTCTCTGGGTTCTTCCGGCGAGGAACGAGATGATCCACTCCAAGGCCGTTCCTTGGATTCCGGTGTTGCTGAGACCTTGTATCAGGGTGCGGTGACTTATGGTGTCGAAGGATGCTGAGAGGTCCAGGAGGATGAGGGCAGCTGTATCCCCGTTGTCGAGCAGGGACCTGATGTCATCGGTAGCTGCGATGAGGGCGGTCTCGGTGCTGTGGTTTGCTCAGGAACCGGACTGCGAGGGGTTGAGGGATCCATTTCTCTTGAGGAAGGCGGAGAGTTGTTTGTTGACGGTCTTCTCGATGACTTTGGCAGGAAAAGGGAGGAGCGAGATGGGGCGAAAGTTCTTGAGGTCCGTGGGATCCACAGTGGGTTTCTTCAGGAGGGCGTTGACCTCGGCATGTTTCCAGCTCTTCGGGACGGTGGCGGATGTAAAGGAGCTGTTAATGATGTCCCGGAGTTGGGGTGCGATGATGGAGTCGGCTTTGTGGAAGATGTGGTGTGGACAGGGGTCGGTTGGGGAGCCGGAGTGGATGGTGTTCATCGTGCGGGTGGTGTCTTCGGTGCTGACCGGGGTCCAGGTGCAGAGGGTGGTGGTGGGGGATGCTGGTTCGGTGGTTGGGTGCGTGGTCTGTGCGCCAAAGCTGTTGTGTATGTCGGCGATCTTGCGGTGAAAGAACGAGGCGAGTGAGTCGCAGAGGTCTTGCGGGGGTGTGATGTCATTGTTGCAGGCGCTGGGGTTGGAGAGCTCTTTAAGGATGCTGTAGAGTTCCTTGCTGTTGTGGGTGTTGTTGTCCAGACGTTCTTTGAATGTTGTCCTTTTGGTGGTGCGGATCAGCTGGTGGTGTTTGCGGGTGGCGCTCATGAGGGCTGTCATGTTCTCTGTTGTCTGGTCATGGCGCCAGGCTTTCTCGAGGGTGCGGCAGGTTTTCTTGGAGTTTTTGAGGTCGTTGGTGAACCACGAGGCTTTCTTGCTGCCGGGTCTGCTGGGAGGGTTCTTCAGTGGAGCGAGGTCATCGGCGCAGTTGGTGAGCCACTGTGTGAGGTTGCGGGCTGCTTCGTTGGGGTCCCTTGTCTTGGTGGGAGGGTTCTGGCTGAGGGAGGTGGTGAGTTGGTCGGCGGTGATCTTGCTCCAGCTTCTGCGGGGAATCTGTTGCGGGTGGTGGTGGATGGTGGTACTCCTGAAGTTGAAGTGGACGCAGCTGTGATCTGTCCAGTGTAGTCTGGTGGAGTGCCTGAAGGAGATGTGCTTGCTGGAGGAGAAGATGGGGTGTAGTGTGTGGCCGGCGTAGTGGGTGGGGGTGTTCACCAGTTGCTTGAGTCCGAGGTTGGTGAGGTTGTCCAGAAGGGCGGCGGTGTTGCTGTCATTGTTGTTCTCCAGGTCGAAGTTGAGGTCCCCTAGGAGGATGTAGTCTGAGGAGGTAAGGGCATGCTGGCTGACGAAGTCTGCGATGGCTTCGCTGAATTGTGTGCATGGTCCCGGGGGTCTGGAGATGAGAGTGCCTCTGAGGGTGGTCTTGGGGTCGGTGTGTATCGGAAAGTGGTGGTGCTCGGCGGCGGTGAGGGTGTCGTTGGAGTTGGTCGTGATTCGGATGGTTATCTGTGGACGATGGCGATGCCTCCTCCGGTTTGGTTGACGCGGTCCCTCCGGGTGATCTTGTAGTCCTCCGGGATGGCTATGGCGATGTTGGGGGCTGAGGAGGCATTCATCCAGGTTTCTGTGAGGAAGGCGACGTCTGGTGATGTTGTGTAGAGGAGGTTCCAGAGTTCGACGGCGTGTCTGTGGACGGAGCGGGTGTTGAGCAAGATGCACTTGAGGTGAGTGTTGCTGGTGCCTGGCTTGGCGGGAGCGGTACATTTTCGGAGGCAGGTGAATTTGCAGGCTTGGCAGGTGAAGGATCTGTGGGTGCGTTTTGGGATGGCTCGGTAGCAGGCGGGGTTCCGGCCGGCATTGAGTGCATGGAGGGTGGCGGCGTCGTAAGTCCGTCGTGTGGGCTGGCATCATCGGGGCCAGGGGTCCTGGCACTGGGCGCGGTCCAGGCGCGGACGGGTGCAGACGGGCTTGCCTTTGGCGCCGCTTCGTGGTCTGCATAAGAGTGCTGACGGGAGGGAGGAGCAGCTGGGTGGCGGGAGCGGGGTGGCGAATGGGGAGTCAGGGGGGTCAGGGGGGCGGGCCGCACGGAGGCAGTGGCGGGAAAAGTGTGGCAAGGAGGAAGCAGGAGACCGGGGTGAGCAGGCGGCAGCGGTGTGGGGGCGACCTAACCTGAAGGCAGGGTCAGAGGTCGCTCCCTGCGCTGCTGCGTGAACTCCTTAAGAGCGCTGACGGGAGGGAGGAGCAGCTGGGTGGTGGGAGCGGGGCGGCGAATGGGGAGTCAGGGCGTTCAGGGGGGCGGAGCCGCAGGGATGCAGCGGCGGGAAAAGTGCAGCCAGGAGGCAGCAGGAGACTGGGGTGAGCAGGCGGCAGCGGCGTGGGGGTGACCTAACCTGAAGGCAGGGGCAGAGGTCGCTCTCTTTGACCAAAATCCCCAATATAATCTATATTACCACCATCTAACTGACCATAAACGATTTCTTGCTCCTTAATCCCATCTGGTTGGTCAGCAATTGTATGTCAATCGATTTCGCTACATTTCCGCAGTGGCGCATATCTATTGTACAGTAGCATAGACTGAGGCGAATGGATCCCTCGACCCCTCACAGTCCGGCTTCCGAGCGAACCACAGCACGGAGACCGCCCTCATCGCCGCCACCGACGACCTTCGAACTCTGATGGACAACGGAGAAACAGCGGCCCTCATCCTCCTGGACCTCTCCGCGGCTTTCGACACTGTCTGCCACCGCACCCTAGTACAGCGCCTCAGCAACATCGGAATCCAGGAGAAGGCACTGGAATGGATCACCTCCTTCCTCGACGGAAGAACACAAAGAGTCCGCCTACCACCGTACAAGTCAGAGGCCACCAAAGTCATCTGCGGCGTACCCCAAGGATCCTCGCTGAGCCCAACCCTCTTCAACGTCTACATGAGCCCCCTCGCGGCCATCGCACGCCAACACAACCTGAACATCATCTCCTACGCCGACGACACCCAGCTGATCCTCTCCCTGACCAACGACCCCGCCACCGCCAGAGCCAACCTGCACGAAGGGATGAGAGACGTAGCCGAATGGATGACGACCAGCCGCCTGAAACTGAACTCAGACAAGACGGAGGTCCTCATCCTGGGCTCCACGCCCTCCGCCTGGGACGACTCCTGGTGGCCCCCCGCCCTGGGCACCGCACCCAAACCGACAGACCACGCACGGAACCTGGGCTTCATCCTGGACTCCTCCCTCTCCATGACCAGACAAGTCAACGCCGTCTCCTCGTCATGCTTCAACATCCTGCGCATGCTACGTAAGATCTTCCGGTGGATCCCCACCGAGACGAGGAAGACGGTCACCCAAGCCCTCGTCACCAGCCGACTGGACTACGGCAACGCCCTCTACGCCGGAACCACGGCCAAACTCCAGAAGAGACTCCAGCGGATCCAGAACGCCTCGGCGAGACTCATCCTCGACATCCCCCGACGCAGCCACATCACCGGACACCTGAGAGATCTGCACTGGCTCCCGGTCAACAAGAGAATCACCTTCCGGCTCCTCACCCACGCGCACAAAGCCCTACACGACCAAGGCCCGAGCTACCTCAACAACCGGATCAGCTTCTACACTCCCAAGCGCCTCCTCAGATCAACCAACCTCGCCCTCGCCGCCGTCCCCCGCATCCGAAGAGCGACAACAGGAGGAAGATCCTTCTCCTACCTGGCAGCCAAGACCTGGAACTCACTTCCGACCAATCTGCGCCTGACCCAAGACCACCTCTCCTTCAGGAAGAAGCTCAAGACCTGGCTGTTCGAGCAGTAGCGGCACCCCCCCCCCTCCCAGCGCCTTGAGACCCTACGGGTGAGTAGTGCGCTCTACAAATGACCTGATTGATTGATTGATTGATCTATCATTTGCCATTTTACTATCATAATGTGGTCTGTAGGAAAAACCCAAGAGAACGGCCATTATAAAATTTGTAGCATCCAGACATTCTCCATTTTCACGATGCCAAAGGTTTTTTAATATCTCACCCACTAGTTTTTTACTTCGAAAGTTCACCACTAGGCACTCTCCCTGACATGATTTCCTAGATGTACCCAGCCAATCAGTTCTCCTTAACATAATTATATCCTGGTATGTGCCCTTACATCAGTATTTATAGAAAACCAATGAACCATTTGTCTCTTCATTGTGTTGTATGTTTCCCTCTGGTTTCTAAGTAGTTTGGGCACATTATTCAAAACTATAACATAAGGTGTTGCTTCAAGCAGGAGATTCAATGTCCCCTTGTAGTTATTAGCAGGATATTGATTGCTATTCTCCATTTGTATTGATGGATTTTTTTGGTTCCATTGTTTCATGGAGAGCATCAATTTTGTCTATATTATGACTGCTTTTCTCTTGTGCTGGTAAATTAGTGACTTTTGATGTAACTATAGTGGTCGACTCCGTCTCTCTGTGTAACGCAGAGTTGGTTCTATTTGAGAGACTTGATGTTTCTTTTACAGTTCCCATTAGATTTTGTCCTATTTTAAAAGTGTTAAGTGTTTTATCTTTTGAATTGGAAGTCAGTATTTTGGTAACCATATCCGTTAAATGCAGCACATCCTTCTGGATCTGTTCAATCTCCTGCGTTAGTCGTCTCTCTATGCAGTTCATTTAGCCATGAAGTTTTTTACAAAGGATTTCAAGGTCTGGGGGTTTCTGGTTTGTATAATCATGTTCCTTTCTGCTCTGCGCAGGAATACAACCTCCCTTTTTGTGCTTAATAGATAATTTGACCTTAGATATAGATTTTTGCTTTTCCACAAAGCTATCCACGGGTCGGCCTGGTGGTTTCATCTTTTTTGCTGGTGGAGCGATCAGGGAGTTATCATCTCTTAGTTAAGAAATTTCTAGAGATGAATTCAGGACGGGATTAGAAGGTTTAACATTCTCCAGTCTTGGATGTGCACTTTCTGCACCCATATCTGCACCTATATCTAACCCCATGTGCCTATCTCTCACGATATTTTCATAAATTAAGGGTTCCATTTCTCCTTCTGGAATTGTTTCCTTTAGTGCTGCATTAAGGGTTGTCTTTGTAGCTGCTTATTTCTCTTCAACATGGATAATTTCATCATTTATAAGACCTACTGCATTTTTCAGATATTTCGTTATTGGTGCATTCTTTATAGACTTTTCCCCCTTTCTTGCAATAGCTTCCTTTTGCCCATATTAGTAATTATGTGTCACTCTATAGCTATCGCAACATAGAGGGTCTCTCCGATGTCGACAGCTACAAAGGACCCCGGGGAGTGTAATCTCATTCGCTACACTCCCGGTCCGGTCCTGGTCCCAGTTCCTTTGATGCAGTGGCAATACAAAGGCTGGTTTACTTGCTGGTTACAGAGGGCAAATTACAAATTCAGAGGCGTCCCGCTGATATCACTATGATATGGTTGTGTGGGAGAAGCCACCTGAAACCCCCCTTGTTTCCCACAACAGTCACTCAGTACCAAAAGTGCGCAGACGGCGTGGACGCAGGACTTACCCTCCTGATGACGAGAGTTCGGGTGCTTGCCACAGCTCCCTACCCATGGTCACAGCCAACGCTGTTGCTGCTTTTCCTATTACATCTGCGCTTTCTCTCTGTAGTTCTCTCCGCAGTTCTACAGTGCAGTGCAATGTTGTGTCGGCCATAACGGTTGTGATAGTGAAGGTGGGGTAGTGGCGGTAATGGCGGCCCCTCAATCCCTCGGCCCCTCAACCTCCACGCGCTGTTTTCGGCCCACTTGCCAACTTTTTCGGCAAATGAGTTCCGGCTGCTGCTCCGACCGCGGCCCCTGACTCCTCATGGCTCGAGCTTCTCTTGGCTCCTCCTCCAGCTGGAACTCACGCGCAATGGGACAATTCGTTCCTTCAAGTCACTATTGACTCATTTTCTAACAGAGGCCAAAAATAAAAATCTGTGGCCAAATTTAAAAATCTGACACCATGTCCTGGTTCTAATAGGCATTAGACTTTATTACTTGTGAGGGACTCACATCTATCTCAATTAATAAATCACTTTCTTAAAACAAAGTTTTCTTGGGTGCTTCGCCAGTAATCTTTTTTGTCTAGTCTTGGCTGAAGGAGAAGTGGGAATGGTTCAGACTGAATACTGGTGTAGGAGGCAGACAGTAGCATGACCATCAATCTGAGTTCTGGCACCTTTGAATTCGTAACATTTACCTAATAATGATTTATTACAAAACATAAGAAACAAGTATAATCTAATTCTTAAGGGATTACAGACAGTTGCTGTCAGAGGTAAATCTTCTGTCCAAACATATCATCTATGTGATACTGATGTATTTACCACTTCCCACTTGTATGCAATAGCCCAAATCATCTAAAAAGTTCACGTCTAAAATTAATTAATTTCCAGCTGGGTTATAGAACATTTTCCTTGAGTGAGGGTTTTTCTCACTTCATATGATATTTGTCAATGAAGTTAGAAGTATTCTCTGCATACTTTGTGTGGTAATTTCACCCTTGTAGCAGTTAAGGTGCTGTAGTGATATCTTGGTACTGTGTTATATGAAACTTCTCTTGTAAACGTTATGACTAAATCAATGGCAACCTAATTCAATTAAGACTTTACTATACCATTCAAGGCAAATGATAGTAATTAATACAGCCTGGCCTTTTTCATTAGAAATGGATTGTATTTTTTTAAACATTTTTTTATCAAATAATTATATAACACAGTCAAATTCTTTGTGACAGTATTGCAGATGACTCAGTGCATGACCAAGTTGGAAAAATTACATAGACAGACAAAAACAACTCGATTATCAATCCATGGTATATTTAATAAGCTGTGTTGAAGGATGTTGACAATTCATAGGTATTCCCAATATGCAATGATCATTGCAAACAAAGAGATATGTGTGTCCATGTTTAAACTCCAATTGTATTCATGGGGTCTCATCAGGACAAATCATCTGACTATTGAAGGCACTGTATTGGTGAATTCATATATGTTTGAATCCCAAAGGTGAATCAGTTTCAAAGGTGTAAGATGACAAGTTTTTAAACGCAATCTCCCATATCCAAGCCCCGACACACTGTGTTTGCTGCTACATTCTGGGGAGTTGACCGTACATCTTTAAATTTAAGACATGTACAAGTATAATGTTAAAAGCAAAAAGAACAAATGATTGGCGGAATGCTGATTAAATCAAGCATTCACCACCAGTCTGGGTTTAATCATTTTTTTTTTGCTCTCCAATCAGACTTGACTCTGCTCCCTATGGGAACAGTCCAGCCCAAAATGCTGGGCAAGCGTCTCCTGGACCGGAAAACAAGCATCAGGGGAACGACTTTGGGGTAACACCCCTCATCAGCCAGGAAAGCTTGAATCTAGTGGCACAGTGAGCATGGGACCCACGTCTGGGGATACCCTTCCCACTTAGGGTGACAAAAGTAAAAAGAACAAATGATGGATGGAATGTTAAACAAATCAAATATTCACACCCAGGCACAGATCTGGGTTTAATCCATAGCTTTTTTGTTCACCATGCTACCCCATTTTAAACCCAGCCATACGCAAATCAGTTTTGACCCTGATCCCCAAGGGATACAGTCCAGGCCGAACCACTGGGCCTGGTCCTACTGGTATGAAAACAAGCATTCTGGGACCAGTTGTGGGGTATCACCCCTCATCAGCCAGGCTAGCTTGAATCGAGTGGCATAGTGAGCACGGGACCCACTTCTTGGGCTTACCAATCCCACTTAGGGTAACTCAAGCAAAATGAACAACTGATTTGTGTTGCAAGCCGTATGAACTGCATGTCGACCTGGAAAGTTAACCCTCTTACCATACCTAAACTGTCCCTTTTTATTCATATAGGTCACTCCTAAGGTAGGTTGTGTATAACCTACAGGGTAGGGTGCAGTGTATTCAAAGGGCAGTACATGTACTTGTAAGTTTTACTTGTCTTGGTAGTGACCAACTCCCAATTTAGTTTTTCACTGCTGTAAGGCCAATCTCTTCCATAGGATAACATTGGGATTAATTTATTATATGTTTTAAGTGTGATTCCCAATTGTGAAAAGATAGATTTTTCAAGTTTGGTATCACTGGGCTCACATATAAAATCACAACTCATTGTGAAGTTGGATTTGAAATTACAGTTTAGCAAATACCACTTTTATGAAGTTAGGACAAAAGAGAAGCAACCTGTCTGTCAGTTTGTGTGCTGGCGTTTATTTATGGTGACCCAAGCTAAGACTAAACAGTCCTTAAACTCTGAATGTCAATAATCACATTCTTTTAAGCATTTTCAAAACATTTATGAAGACATTTTCAATCATGCCTGAGTGAAATACATTTCTATTCACAAAACACTGTGAGCAAAACATGTATAGAATTAAAAAATGACATGCAAAAAATGTAGACAATTAACAAGACATTAAAAAGAATTACACCAGCAAAATATTCATACTGTTGATTGTACAAGGCAATTTCTAAACAGCCCTATAACTTGGCCTATATCAGGGAACTGCTGCCACACTGGATATGTTTTACTCAGTGGGGTACATTCATTTTGAAAGCCCTCATCAGAGATCAGAAAAATCTCTGTATGTCCTTTGGGGCATAAGAAGTGGAAATTGCCAACGCGTTTCCAATCCCAATATTCAATCAGGGATTTTCATAAGGGCTAAAAGTCTGGTTTAACCTGCAGGTTAAATTAAATGAGAAAGAATTACCTAAAAGGAGTGTTGGACTTGCCCCTTCTGGCAGGTTCACCCCTAGACTTTTTGCTTTTAATGGTGACCTAGTGATGGTTATTTTCGGGTTCTGCGCACTTTCACTGTGTCCCAGTGGAAAGTGCGTGCGCACTCTGAGTGCATGTGGTAAGGTTGGCCTGCCCTCCCATAGCAATGCATGGTGAATGTCTGTGTCCCTTGTAGTTCCTGATGCATGGGGTGTACAGGCTCGAGTCTGGTATGTGCGGACTCGTGTGATTGAATGCTGCGAAATGATGTATGCGGCGTGTATGTGTCTAGTGGGGAAGTGCCACTTCTAGACATGGCTGTACGTGTGCTGTGAGGGTGCTGGAATGTGATTGGCTGGAGCTGGCTGGCGAGCCTGGCTCCAGGAAGTCTGGATGGGTCTGCCCAGTGGTGAGTGGAGAGATTAGCATGAGTGATGTGAAGGAGGGCTGCACCTGGTTCCTGAATAGGGCTGGTCTTTACCCACACAATGCTGGCTCCGTCCCCTGTGGTGCGTCTAATGACCCTAGCCTCCCTAGTGAATAGAAAGGGTGGTTGAGCACATCAAGGGTGCTCCAAAACAAGCTGCGACTGGTTTCTCCCCCACCCTGCACCTACAGACAAAGGAATTTACAGTATAAGAAGGGGCTGTGTCCCCTTAGAATGTGTTCTCTTCCAGGATCCTTTGTCTCCCCCCGCCGGGCCGCCACGCTGCCTGCGACGACCCGGAAGCAGCTTGCTGGCCGGCCAATCGCGGCGCAGCCCCGGGAGAGGCGGCTGGAAGTCCCGCCTCGCAGCCCGGAGCAAAGAGGAGCAGCCCGAAACCCGCAAGGAGCCCCCGCCAGAGTAGCCCGGTAAGTGAGAAGGGCTAGGGGAGGCTCCGTGTGGCAGGGTGTTGCTGTCTTAAGCCCCTGAGAGGCTCACGCGGGCATTTCAGCAGAGCCGTGAGAGGCTCCAATGTCGGGCCGCACTTGTTCTCGAGCCCCCCGAGGGGGGGGCTCCACCGAAGCCTGACCGGTTCCTTCTTGAGCCGCAGAGGCTCTTGTTGGCAGTATTTCCTTTTGAGTCCCCCGTGAGGGACTCCAACGACGCCGGGCACATTCCTTGAGAGCCCGAGAGGCTCTGGGCATTCCTGTTGCAGAGCCCACAGAGGGCTCCGGGGGCATATTTTGTTGGTTGAGCCGAGAGGCTCCAAAGTGCCCATAATTGTTTAAGAGCCCAGAGAGGCTCCGGGGCCATTTTCGTGACCTTGAGCCCCCAGAGAGGGGGGTTCCAACGACGCCGCATATTTCTTCAGAGCCTGCGAGGCTCAAAGGGCATTTGTAGTTCAAGCCCTGAGCGGCTCCATGGCCCCACAGTTGTTTAGAGCAACAAGGGCTCTAGGGGGCATTTAGCAGTTTCAGAGCCCACGAGGCTCCTCAAAACATCCCGGCACATTTCTCCCGAGTCCCCAGAGGGGGTGCTCCAACGCCTGGGCAGCCCACATTGTGTTTGAGCCCAGAGAGGCTCAGGGGGACACGAGTGCTTTCAGCAGAGCCCGGGAGGCTCCAACGTTGTCCCCACCATTGTTACACAGCTGCCCAGCACTTCGTGGGCAGCTGCCACGTTTAGGCCCCTGACACTGGGACACAGGGCGTCCTAGCCCTAGAGAGGCCAGTTGGCCTAGGGACTGCCACAGGTTGTGGCTAATGTGAGTTTTGCGCAACTTGTGATTTACTTGCTAAGGTGATTTCTGCGCAATTGTTATTTCCTAAACCTCTGAATGTATTTTAGGCATCATGTGTTTTCCTTCCCTGCAACTCTGAATGTGTTGTTTATGCATCATGTGCCTTGTTCCTTACACCTCTGAATGTATGTTATGCATCATGTGTTATGTGCTTATACCACTACAGGTATTGTGATACTTAGGTGGTTGTTCTCCTAGTACAGGTGGTGCTAGTGAGGTACTGGTTACCAGTGATTACTGGTTGTGTGCTTGATGTACTAATTTGTGCTACAGTGATTTTATATTCTAAGTTCTAAAAGTGCTGATTCCTGACAGTGGTCCATGTGGCCCTGTCTTGTACATATCCCTTGTAAATTCTGCCCGTGCCTGTTGGCACATTGTAAAGTGTGTGTTTTCATCTAATGTGTTTTGGTGTAATACATAGGCTATTTTTATATATAACCTTGTGTGGAGTTTCCTTTGTGGTGGGCCTTGGGTGTTGTTGCTGGGGTGCGTGCGCAAACACTTAACTCACATTGCCTCCGAGTTTAGCCGTACTGCTCGTGCTACGTTACCAAGGGGGTGAGCAGGGGTTATCTTGGCGTGTAACTCCCTTGCCCTGACGTGGAAATGGTGGTCTCTGACTGACCTTGGCGCAAGCCCTGGTCAGCCAGGGATCCCATTTCTAATATTGGCTGACAGCGTAAGGGATCCGGATTTGTGTTTGCGTTGTACCACAGTGGCAACTGGCCGCACTACAAAACTCTGCATCTTAGATAAAATACATTTTGGGGATTATTGTTTTTTGAAGTTCCATATTTCTTCTCCTAAAGGTATCATTGTGTAATTGTGTTAAGTACATTTGTCCCCCGCCCTCCGCCGAGAGTTTGGTACCTGTGTCACGTGTGGTCAGGTTGAGGAATCAGGGGCGGTAGAAACTGCCTTACCAGTCCGAGGGGAAGGTTGTGTGTGGATGAATGGTGTGTGGCACTAGACAAGTGAGTGTGAGTTCCCTGGGATAGAGAGCTTGCTGAATCCTTTGTGTATTGTGTACTGCTGTGTTAAGCTCAGACCCCTAGGTTACCTGTGTAATCTTGTCTCTGTAACGTCCTGCCAAGATGCAGCCTGTTTTTGATTTCAATGATCTAGCCACATACGGTGTGTGGGAGCTGAGAAGGTTCTGTGAAGAGAGAGGCATAGGGGCGGATAAGGCAGGCTGGTACGACCTTAAGGACTGCATGGTCAGATGGCAAAAGGATCAATGGGATCTTGAGCGCAGTGAGGAAAGGGCCTGGGCCTCACACCATGAGGGTGGTGGGTCTGTAGGGAGCCCTGAAGATTCAGAAGAGGAGGGAGAAGATGACAGTACCTGGATGCCAGTAGAGAGTGAAGACCCCATAGGTAGGGAGTCCCTTGCTGGGTCCAGCGTAGGAGGCAGCGCCTCATCCCTTTCCCTGTCCCCAGAGGAGTGGGAAGATAGGAGGAGAGAAAGGGAGCACCAGCTGGCTTTAGAGAAGCTCAGGTTGGAGCATGCCCAGGCATGCCCAGGCGCAGCTGGAGGTTAAGAAGCAACAGCTAGAGACTGAGAGGGTCTTAGCGCAGGAAAGGATAGAGGAGGCTGAGAGGGCCTCCACCAGAGGCAAAGTAGCTCTGGAAGGTAGACTATCCCCTGCGCGCAGTTCTAATTTTCTGGACTCCCCAGGGCGGGTTGAGTCCAGTGGTGGCAGCTATATAGACTTCAGTGCAGGAAGTCCCCTTCCCAGTCCCCAATGTATGGTCCCTTGTTCCCAAGAGGAGGAGTTAAGGTTGAAGTTCAGGGGCAGTAGGAAACTGTCTCACCAGAGTTGGTTTTTTTTTGGGATGACTGTTGGGAGGCAATGTGGGAGTGGCTGGCGGCTAGCTCGGATGATGAGAGGGACGGAGTACTGGATATGTTTCTCAAAGAGCAGTTGCTAAGTGTTTGTTGTCCAGAGTTGCGCAAGCACCTGTTGAAGTCTGAATCCCTTAGTCCTTGGGCGCTTGCTGTGGAAGCAGAGCGCTGGGAAAGTGCTAGAGGTTCTCTAGAGTCATTGGTGAGTGACTCCAAAAGTAGTGGTTCAGGTATCTTCCAGCCCAGCTTGGTGGAAGAGGCTCAGTGTAGCCCAGCTAGGTCCCAGGAGAGCGAGAAGGGTATAGGGGCTCACTGCCTGGCTCAGTGGAGCAGGAGTGAGAGGGAGACCGAGGGTCCCCAGACGCAGGAAGCCCTGCCTCAGGACTTGGCTGGTTTCTTGAGGGAACACCAGGTTGGGGACCTAGGCTGTCCTGTTAGTCCATTTGAGGAAGATCTCCTAGTGAGTAGAGGACCTGGAGCGTCTGTAACCAGAGCTCCTGTGATTCTAGAGTCTGGCAGTACCGCTCCGGTAGGGAGGGTACAGGAGTCCAGCGTGAGGAGTGATTGGGGGATGAGTTTCCCAGTGGATACACCAGTGGACCAGGGACTAGCTAGTTGGGCTAGCTCTTCTTGGGGGGACCCGGGTGGCGCCACTTCTGTTCTGGGGGATCTTCGCGCACTGTCAGGTGGACAGGGGACGGTAGATCTGCGCCAGACAGACAGTCACACAACATATGTGTCATTTGTTAGCCTCAGGGGGATGGTGTGTGAATCCCCAGAAGTCCTGGAGTGCCAGGCAATTGTTCCACCAAAGGTTTTAGACTAGAGGTTGGGAGGCCAGGTTTAGGATCATCCTGACCTGAAGGGTAGGACGACTGTACCCAGTGTCCTGACCGGTTCTTCTTCCAGAGGAACCTCTCCAGTTGGGAGAGGGCAGACCTTTCGAAGGGGGTGCAGAGGGTGGGAGAGCCCACCTCTGACCCCGGTGAAACCTGAGGGGTTAAACCCTGGGTTGGAATGGCGTTCTAGGTGTACCCCTCTGTGGAAAAGTAAATTTTGCCATGTTCTGTGTCCCTACGTGTCATCCATCATATGTTATGTGTGCATGATTAATATGCATATGTTATTCCCCATGTTTGATTAAAGACGCAATTATAGTTGTGTCCACCTCTAGTATGCCAGTTTCCAGTTCTCGTGAATACTACGAATATTAGGCCTATGTAAAGCTACGTTGCCACGTTTCTCAGTGTGCACGTTATTCCATTGTAAAATCCCCGTTTCTAGGCCTCAAAAGGGCCCGGACACCAGATTCAGCTCCTGTCTCCTGAACCCTCGCTGAGGAGCGATACAGCCCCCACCTGTATCCTCGACCCTTCACTTACTTCCTGCCTCACAGTGCCCGGTTCAGCCTGGCTCTGCCTCTGAGTCTGCCAAGAGTATGTTATGATTCCAGTTATCAGTTCAGTCCTCCTTCTCTGCATTCCTAAGCTACTGAATCGCATCAATAGTTACCGTCATAGTCTAGCTTTTACGTCTCCATGTAAGAGAAATACTGCATTTAATGGTCATTTAATATTCTTCATCACGCACTACATGTAGACTAATGCATGCTCCAGTCCTAGAGTCTGTTAGCCTTTCCCCTCCTGACTTCTAGTTTATATCAACATGTTCTCTAAACATCAGATACTAGATACTGCTTAGGTACATGTCGCCCTGACTCTCCAGACTTCAGTCTCTGCTCCTAGCACAGAGTTCATAGCCCCCAGCTTCTCCTAGTGATACGTCATTGCCAGTTTGCGCGCACCATCAGGTTAGAGGTCCCGGCTCCTCAGGTAGCCCCCTCCATGGTTTCCGCCCCATTCATGACATATTCTGTTACGTTTGCATCACATGTCTCTGTATACGCCCTGTTACACCTCTTTTCACCCTTATCTTTCGCGACTGCTACGCGTCATGCCTTCTGCTCCACCCACTGCTACGCCTGTTGCAATGTAATGCTATGTGTTTGCGCTATGTATATATGCTCATGTACTGTTATTAAAAAGTTATCCTTCCTAGCCTTCTTGTCCAGATCCTGGCAGCGCTGCCAGGGCTTGCCATCCTATTCCTGTGCAGGTTGTCCTGTTCCTGTCCTTTATGCTGTATTAAACCTGCAAAACTCCTACTACCTCGAATCTTGACTCTTATTTATTGAGCTATCTGTTATTCATTCATCCATTCAAAAATAGGGTATTATTTATTTATTTACCACATAATGGCGCCCGAACAGGGACTTGCCCTTTCCCCACGCGTCGGTGAAGCCACGCCGACCCCCTGACCCTCTGCAGTCGTGACGGAACTCTTCTGCGCACCGGCAGATATTTCTGCTTCAAGTATCCCTCAGGCCCACGGAGGAGACGGAGGAGGCGGTCCAGCATCCAGACGAGACGGTGGAGGAACGCGGCGAGTCCCGACCAGAGCCCAAGCCGAGAGTCCAAGGTCCGAGGTATCCGGAGGTCCACCCGTAACTGAAGTCCGAAGTTCGTCGTCCGTCGTCGTAGCAGTCCAGTCCAGTCAGAGGCCTTCCGTTCTTGCTGCCCGGTGAGTACCGTTACTGGGGTAGTATCTAGACAGGGTCAATCTAATTGACTCTGGTCCGTGGGTTGGTGGTACACAGACCCACAAACGAAGTGTCCACTTCGGTGGATGCGGGTCCTGACGTGTCTCTTTATGAGACCGGTAAGTTTCGTACTGTTTCAGCAGTGCATCTAGTTTCTGTTCCAGTCAGTTCTGTTCTCGAGAAAATTCATGTATTCTGTGTTCCGTACTCCAGGTAGTATTCTGTTCGAACTGTTATTTTAAATGTTCTTCATGTATTTTAATGTCGTGGTATGAATGGGGAATAAGTATCGTGTTCATTGTGTGTTGTATTGTGTCTAGATTACAGTCCAGTCATGCCCTTGTTTTCTAAGTTATGTCAGTTAAAAACTAGAAAGGGTCTGCTGGAAGCAGCAGTTCCAGTTCCGCCTAGGGACAGTCCAGGTCATTTTATGTATCAGAAGCATGGCATAAGTGCCATATTATATCTAGATTTATGGGTAGAGTACACCAAAGAGTTGGAAGAAAAGTATAGATGGCCCGTATCAGGTACGTGGGATGCCGAGTGCATCATGAGAGTAGAAGAGGCATTATGGAAAAAGAAAGCCAGACAGTCACAGAAAGATGCCATCGAGTTATGGCGCAAAGAAGCTCATAAAAGAACGGAAAAAGAAATCAGAAAGTCAGAATTAAGTAGAGAATCCTTAGAACGAGCACAAGAAAAAGAACTAATCGAGATAGGTGAACAAGTTAAAGCTGAACAGTCAGACAGACAGAGGAATGCCCTTATTAAGGGTATGTATCCTCTTCTTGCAGAGGGTTTGCCAAAAGCGACCCCAGAGGCATCCAGTAATTTCCCGGCATCATTAGTTCCGACCAAGCTACGTCACAAACCGACCGCAGCTGATATTTTCATTTCATCCTATTTGGACGACACAGTCCCAGAATATGCAAATCCTGTTCGCACTCCGCCAGTCCCTGTAAATCAGGCACTTCCCGTTCCTCCAGACACCGGGGCACCCCTTGCAGTACCTGCTACGGTCCCCCCGGTCCAGCCCGCCACACAAGTTCAGCCCGCATTTCAATTTCCTGCCACACTAGTACGAAGAGGATCAGTCGACGATTCTAGTTTAGGGGCCGCAGGAGGAGGTCCTCCTCAGACCCCGCCGCCACATAAGCGTTTAACGTCAGCCGAATTACATGCACAAGCGTCACAGCGTACGCCCAGACATCAGTCTGTAGCAGAAATAAGAAAAGCCCTTAATGAATGCGGCTATGATCCAGTCCCAGGCGAGGATAATATGGTTTTATATTCATTACGCGTAAGAAAGGCGGCCGAGTATCTAGTCACCCTACCAAATATGAAAGAAGATCTAGACAGAATATATCGTTTCATCCGTACAGGGGATGATCCAGAAAGCATTGGCGAGGCCATGTCTCAAAGGAAAGCCGAGATCCAGCTTATGATACTAAAGTTTCTGATTAACTGTCTAATAAGAGAACAAGATTACCCGTCTAAAGATCCGGCCGAAATGAAAATCCTGACAAGGTGGAGTGATAATATAGCCGAGGGTAAGCACAAGACCGTCGGTGCGATGGAGAGTATGTACAAGAAAATCCGTAAAGAAATAATAAAGTTACACGAACAGCGTAAAGCAGCACAAGTAAGCGAGAAAGAAAGTAACTCTGATACTGAAGAGGTAGACGACGAGAATTCCGCCAGAATAGCGTATGTAGGAAAATCTAGATTTCCAGATCGCCATTTACGCCTAGAACACAAGTCTACTTTCCATCATCCAGCACCAGAACAAGGTTCTCTAGAACAAGTGTTTCAAGCTACCGATCACATTCTGAAATCACGAATCGGTTATAGTGAATTAAGTACTATGCATGAACAAGAACTAGCCCGATCAGCAGTCCGATGGATTACTGATTCTACCACTTTTCCAGACGAAATAGTGGCACAAATGTTTCTGAAACTGCCCCCAGCCGAGCAACGACTGGTGGGTATGTATATGATCCAGCACCTCATTACTTTGTATGAGGGTCAGCACTCTGATCCAGGTCCGTTACATGATATCCTGAACGAGCTACTCCAGTATAGATGGAAAGGTCTAGGTACCGATTTAATTAGTGTTATTCTAGAACAGCGCCACAAATATAGAACGTTTCTGAACCCGCATTTTGTTCATGTCTCACCCTCAGAAAGTAAACGATTTTACATGGAGAGACAGAATCCGTTACGAGAAGTCCACCCAGTTAGAGGAACGGGTGGCGAACTAGAACGAGTGTTTGTTTACACTCCGATTACAAAGATGGAACTCCTAGAGATGAAAAAATTAATTCCCTGCCACGATAAAGATCCAGCAGGGTTCCACCGAGAATTAAAAGACATGCTCCGTATGGGAGAATACACGTATCCAGATATAATTAAAATGTTAAAGGTTCTGTTGCCCGCAGGGGTGTATGAAAAACTCAAGGAAAAAGAATGGGAGGTGGGAGAGAAAAAGATCGATTGGGCAGTTCTAGAAGCTGAAGATAAGGCACGAGTACCAGGTACCGGTCTTGGAGCGAAATGTAAAGAATTACCAGAATTATTGATTCAAGTTTTACCCAGATTGTTAACAACGAAAAAGGAAGACTGGGATGCAATCTCAGCCTGTAAACAGAAACAAGACGAAGACATTAGTGATTTTTATTCTAGATTTGAGAAATGTTTTAGCATCAACAGTGGCCTCAAGACCAGTAGTGAGTCATACCCTCACCTTTTTGTTACTAAATTAGTCGAGAATTCAAGTCCACAAATTAAGAATCGAGTTTTGAAAGTCGAAAGTACCTGGCAAGCTAATACCCCGTCCCAGATGTTACAGATGCTCCAATACCACCAGAAAAGAATCAGAGAAGAGCAAGAACACGAGAGAAAACGTATGAAAGACACGAAAATGAAAGTACTAGTTGCACAATCTGTTCCTCAAGACAGTCAGAAGAGGGGTCCGAATCAAGCCAGTCATCCTGCAGCTCCCGTTAAAGGGAACTGCAATTATTGTAAACAGCCAGGTCATTTTATAAACGAGTGTGCAGTTCTGAAACACAACATAGCTACCGGTAAGACTAAAGAAAGACCACGTCCGCCTAGACAAGAACAAGTTTCACAGACTCCTCAGCCACAGAATACACAACAGACAGTTACAGCACCGCAGCCTATTGCTGCAACACAGCATGTTACACAGCAAATGTATCAGTATGCACAGTCCGAGTATCCAGAGTACCAGCAGTATTCATGAAACAGCCTAGAGAGGGAGGTAGGCTTGCCTCTCATCGAGATACCTGTAGATCAAGAAGGTCCCTATGTTCACAGTCAAGTATTAGGGAAAGACAGAAAGTTTTTGATTGATACAGGGGCAAGTAGGACCACAATTAGCCACGCCGAAGTTCCAGGGGCTCCGCTCTCAGGCTCAAGAAATGTTTCCCTTGGATTTTCAGGAAAACCCATTGTAAATGAAATATCAAAGCCAGTTACTCTAGAAGTAGGTCCATTGTCCCGTACTACTGATCTGTTACTTACTAAGTCATGTCCAGAAAATCTATTAGGCATTAAAACACTGAAAGAATTAGGTGCAGTTATATGCTGTTCCCCAGAGGGAATACGTCTGTTCCTATGTGACTTTAAGGGTCACTATGTATTACGAGATTTTGATCCCAGATTGTCTAATGTTCCGCAGCATTTATGGGCGCAAGGTCCAACTGATGTAGGGTACATGCAAATCACACCCCATCGTGTGACTCTCAAGCCAGGTGTAGTGTTACCACGAATCAGACAGTACAGATTGCCACCTGAGGCTGTAGCAGCCTTATCCAAAATTATTGACGAGCTCATCGCTCAAGGAGTAGTTGTAGAAACTGACTCCAATGTATGCAATTCTCCGATCATTCCAGTCATGAAACGTACTGATCCAAATGCACCCCCAGTATATCGATTAGTGATTGACCTACGAGAACTTAATAAATGTATTATTCCTCAGTACCCAGTTGTCCCAGATATCTCTTCCCTATTAACAGCCATTGATTCCGAAGCCATGTTCTTTACTGTAATCGACCTCAAGAACGCGTTTTTCAGTGTTCGTTTCATCCAGACAGCCAGTTTCTTTTCGGATTCTGTTTAAATGGAAGGAGCTATATGTTCACACGAGCTCCTCAAGGTTTCACAGAAAGTCCTAGTATTTACAGTCAAGCACTTAAGAGACAACTTGATAATGTTCACATGCCAACTGACACTGCCCTGCTCCAGTATGTCGATGATCTACTGATCACAGCCCGTTCTGAACGTGACTGCGAGCGAGCGTCACTGACGGTTCTGTATTTCCTAGCCGAGATGGGGCACAAGGTGTCCCCTTCGAAGCTTCAATTCTGTGTCCAGCAAGTGGTATACTTAGGACACTTGCTGTCCAAGAGGGGTAGGCAGTTGACACCTGACCGTATTCAGTTAATAGCGAGTCTTCCTCAGCCCAAGACCCAGAAGGAGGTACGTGCTTTTATCGGCCTTACTTCTTATTGTAGACAATGGATTCCTCAGTATGCATTTCTAGCCAAGCCACTGATACAGTTAACGACACAGGAGGCAGCCGCACCGACTGTTCTCCCTTGGACATCTGAACATACACTTAGCTTCAATGAGTTAAAGAAAGCTTTATGCCAAGCTCCAGTTCTAGCTACACCGAACTACAGTAAGCCTTTTACACTTTTCGTCACTGAACGTGAAGGTACAGCATTATCTGTTCTCACACAAGATCAAGCAGGACAATACAAGCCATGTGCTTATTTTTCGAGCACATTAGATCCTGTAGCCCAGGCTCTGCCTGCGTGCCTCAAGTCAGTTGCAGCCACAGCACTAGCTATCAGACAAAGTGATTCCATAGTATTAGGACACTCCCTGACAGTACAAGTTCCACACTCCGTGGAAGTTCTTTTAAATCGAACACAGACCCAGCACTTGACAATTGCACGTTTAACAGGTTATGAATTGACACTGTTTCAGCCACACATAGAAATCAGACGCTGCAACGTTCTCAATCCTGCTACACTGTTACCATCAGCTAATCCAAATCCTGCCACACATGACTGTGTGGAAGTAGTTAATATTACGACAAAGCCAAGACAAGATCTGACAGATATTCCGTTACCAGATCCCGACCTGACACTTTATGTGGATGGTTCATGTATGAGAACAAGTACAGGAGAACTAGTCGCCGCGTATGCAGTGACTACTGATACTGAAGTTATTGAGACACACCGTATTGACACTCTGTCCGCTCAAGCAGCAGAGCTAGTTGCTCTGACTCAAGCCTGCATACATGCCAGGAACCTGAAAGTTAATGTTTACACAGATTCCCGCTACGCATTTGGAGTCGTACACGACTTTGGAGTGCTCTGGCAGGAGAGAGGTTTCATGACTTCTCATGGAACCAAGATTCAGCATGGTCTCCTTATTCAAGCTCTGTTAGATGCCATACACTTACCGACATCCATTGCTATCATGAAATGCAAAGCACATACGAAAGTCACTGACATTATTTCCCAGGGTAACGATCTAGCAGATCGCACAGCCAAGCTTACAGCTCAGACTCCAGACATTCCAGTTAACATGACACACACTCTAGATCCGACTACATGTATGACAGTTAAGGACCCTACTCAAGATGTCATAGATATCCAGTTACATGCTACTCCCGAAGAAATCAAGAAATGGTCCGAACAAGGAGGGGTCCAGACAGATCAAGGATGGGTGACGAAGGGAAAAGCCACATGGTTTCTCCCCGACTCTATGGTTCAAGTCATTATCAATACCGCACATAGTCCAGCACATTTAGGAGAAAAAGCTATGTTAGACAGTATCCAGAACATTTGGTTCAACAAGCATTTACGAGCTGCAGCCAAGCAGAAATCCGTACCTGTATGATATGTTGTCAGTTTAATCCAGGTAAAAGTGTCCCGGTGGAACAAGGGGGATTCCAGCCTCCTGACCACCCTTTTGAAGTCCTCCAGATGGATTATATTCAGATGGAGCGATGTCGAGGTTTCAAGTATGTTCTCGTAGTTGTATGCGCTTTGTCCAGGTGGACAGAAGCATATCCAGTCCCAGATTACACAGCTGCGACCACTGCCAAGCAGTTGGTTCGTGAGTTCTTCCCCCGTTACGGACTCCCTAGGGTCGTATATTCTGATAACGGCCAGCCATTCTCATCAGAGTTAATGAAGCACGTTTCCCTTCTGTTAGGGTACCAGTGGAAGTTCCATTGTGTACGCCATCCTGAAGCAGCAGGTCTCGTAGAGAGACATAACCAGACCCTGAAAATTCGCATCGCCAAAGTATGTAAAGAGAAAGGTGTGGACTGGCTAGTAGCTCTGCCAGTCGCTTTGTTCTATATGCGCATGGTCGCACATTCCAGATCAGGTCTGTCCCCGTATGAGGTCGTTTTCGGCCGCCCCCCTAACATGTGGGGTACTCCTAGACCCCAAAGTATTACCGATGTTTCAAGTAATATGCTGACAGATTACCTAGCTTCCTTGATGTCTGCCCTCAACTCTTGTCGTTCACAGGTTGCCGCCGCATTTCCAGACAATACCGAGGTGGCACCGCATGAAATCGTTCCCGGATCCATGGTCTTAGTTCGCAATTTTGATCGCTCAAGTCCGCTGGAGCCACGCTGGAAGGAGCCCCGACAGGTCCTCCTCGCCACCCGTACAGCCGTGAAGTTGGAGGGTCGCAAAGGCTGGGTGCACCTTTCGCACGTAAAGAAATTTTATGGACTGGAACCCGTCTCAAAGAACATTTCCCAGGATTTGAAGGACTGCCAAAGTACTATTCTCAGGGACTGTCCCGCAAAGAACAATGATACTGCACCCTCCCCGTTAGAGAAAACCCCGCAACAGGAGTATAAGTTGAAACTCCGGTCTAGTAAAATAAGTCAGCCAGTTTGATTGTCTAAGTCCTCCCCTAGGTGAAACGGTTAGACTGTTTCTGACATGTATAAAATAGACCCCCATAGTGAGAGAGTTAGTCAAAACTCAATCCGATGTATCGTTTTTCTAAGTTTCGTTTTATTTCTCAGCATTATGATTTCCTGCACCAGTTATGCATTTTATCTGTATTTTCCAGTTTCTCATGTAAATAAGTTTTCTAATGTTACAGCAGAGCACACGTTTAGTGATCTGCCTCCTCATGAACTCTCTTACCGCCTCGCTATGCGTAATAATACTTTTATCCGCATGTTACATCATTCACACCAGACCAGCAATGCCACTAATTGTTGGGTATGTGGTCGACTCCCCCCTTTCCAGATACCGAAGGGAGTTCTGCCACTCTTTCCTTATCCGTTTTCACATAATGGTTCGTGTGGAGCATGGTCCACGTTAACGTCATCCTCAACAGATATGTCTTTTCTTAACAGTACATGTTTTCCAGACAAGCAAGGTCTTCCCCACAGAACCGGGTTAGATCTAGAAAATGAAGTTTACAATTTAGGTAATTATTCTTCGAATTTCATGGTCCTGAATGTTCAGTCTGATACTACTCCAGACTTACCTGCTATTTCAGTACTACCAGTCAAAGGCGAATTATGTGTCCGAAATAATGGTTCTACACACGTAGGACATAGCGATTGTACTACTATTGTCAAGTATAGTGACAGTGGGAAATCTATTTTCAAGGCTTCACGTCATTCTTATTTTATTTGTGGTCAAACCGCATATGTCCGTCTGCCCCTCGATTGGGAGGGAACCTGTTACATTGCCTTCCTACTGCCACCTGTTTTCCTAGCCCCATCTGATTATCATAGAAACACACATCTAGTACACATTAGACATAGAAGGGAGATCGAGTCCCCAATTGTCGATTATACTGAAACTGCTCTAGAACAGTATACAGATTTCAATAGAGGTTTCTTCTTCTTTATAGGACCTATCCAGAATAGTAAGCTAATCCGCAGGTTAACCAGAACCCTTGAAGCTATAGTAAATGAGACTGCCTCTGCTCTAGGTAACTTAACCGAAGAGCAATCTGCTATGAGATTTGTAGTTTTGCAAAATCGTCTCGTCCTTGACGTCATACTGGCCGATAGGGGCGGGGCCTGTAGAGTCATCGGATCTAGTTGCTGCATTTTCATTCCAAATAACGCGCCGTCTGTTTATTCAGCTATAACCAGACTCCATAAAATTGCCCATCTGTTACATCAAAATCCAGGCACCTGGACATGGTCCGGTTGGCTCTGGAGTATAATTTCCGCCTGGGGATGGAAAGTCTTGTCCTTTCTAGGTATTGCAGTAGCGATTATATTCAGCTGCTGCCTCTGTATACAATGTGGCCCTGCGATTTGCGGCATTTGTGCTATATCATGTATTCCTAGTCCCAAGCCCCGTTCTAAATCCCGTTCCAAGAAAATTCGAGACGAGCAAATGATACTGTATGAAATGATAGATGGTATCATGAATATTGATGTTTCCTGATGGAAACGTAGTGACAAGGAGGGAATGTGGAAAAGTAAATTTTGCCATGTTCTGTGTCCCTACGTGTCATCCATCATATGTTATGTGTGCATGATTAATATGCATATGTTATTCCCCATGTTTGATTAAAGACGCAATTATAGTTGTGTCCACCTCTAGTATGCCAGTTTCCAGTTCTCGTGAATACTACGAATATTAGGCCTATGTAAAGCTACGTTGCCACGTTTCTCAGTGTGCACGTTATTCCATTGTAAAATCCCCGTTTCTAGGCCTCAAAAGGGCCCGGACACCAGATTCAGCTCCTGTCTCCTGAACCCTCGCTGAGGAGCGATACAGCCCCCACCTGTATCCTCGACCCTTCACTTACTTCCTGCCTCACAGTGCCCGGTTCAGCCTGGCTCTGCCTCTGAGTCTGCCAAGAGTATGTTATGATTCCAGTTATCAGTTCAGTCCTCCTTCTCTGCATTCCTAAGCTACTGAATCGCATCAATAGTTACCGTCATAGTCTAGCTTTTACGTCTCCATGTAAGAGAAATACTGCATTTAATGGTCATTTAATATTCTTCATCACGCACTACATGTAGACTAATGCATGCTCCAGTCCTAGAGTCTGTTAGCCTTTCCCCTCCTGACTTCTAGTTTATATCAACATGTTCTCTAAACATCAGATACTAGATACTGCTTAGGTACATGTCGCCCTGACTCTCCAGACTTCAGTCTCTGCTCCTAGCACAGAGTTCATAGCCCCCAGCTTCTCCTAGTGATACGTCATTGCCAGTTTGCGCGCACCATCAGGTTAGAGGTCCCGGCTCCTCAGGTAGCCCCCTCCATGGTTTCCGCCCCATTCATGACATATTCTGTTACGTTTGCATCACATGTCTCTGTATACGCCCTGTTACACCTCTTTTCACCCTTATCTTTCGCGACTGCTACGCGTCATGCCTTCTGCTCCACCCACTGCTACGCCTGTTGCAATGTAATGCTATGTGTTTGCGCTATGTATATATGCTCATGTACTGTTATTAAAAAGTTATCCTTCCTAGCCTTCTTGTCCAGATCCTGGCAGCACTGCCAGGGCTTGCCATTCTATTCCTGTGCAGGTTGTCCTGTTCCTGTCCTTTATGCTGTATTAAACCTGCAAAACTCCTACTACCTCGAATCTTGACTCTTATTTATTGAGCTATCTGTTATTCATTCATCTATTCAAAAATAGGGTATTATTTATTTATTTACCACACCTCGCCGGAGGAGGAGGAACCCTAGGAGAAGAGGTAGGGGGAGGAGAGCCTTCCCTGAGACTCCTGGTCCGCCTGAGGGTGTAGACCCTAGGCTGGAGAACCAGTGGCAGTCTAGACCTGTCCTTCAGACAGGAAGAGTGGAGAATGGCTACTATGTGCCAGGGGTTACTAACCCCCGCTCTGCGAATAGGCAAGGACCAGTGGCACCTTGGTGGCCCAGGACCTGGTCCTGGCCGCGGACAGCTCGGGAGTACCAGTGGGGGTAGCCCAGTTGGTCCAGACAGTGGTTTTAGAAGGGATCCCATGGGTTCACCGTGGCGTAGAACAGGAGGGTGTCCCTGCAGTTGCGGGCCCGCGTCCGTGTTCTGTCGCCCCAAGCAGGGAAGTCCATCACGGTGGTGATTGGTCTCCCCTGCGTTTTGGCTGGAAGGGGGTTGTGTTGGACTTGGCCCTTCTGGCAGGTTCACCCCTAGACTTTTTGCTTTTAATGATGACCTAGTGATGGTGATTTTTGGGTTCTGCGTACTTTCACTGTGTCCCAGTGGAAAGTGCGTCCGCACTCTGAGTGCATGTGGTAAGGTTGGCCTGCCTCCCATAGGAATGCATGGCGAATGTCTGTGTCCCTGGTAGTTCCTGATGCGTGGGGTGTACAGGCTCGAGTCTGGTATGTGCGGACTCGTGTGATTGAATGCTGCGAAATGATGTATGCGGCGTGTATGTGTCTAGTGCGGAAGTGCCACTTCTAGACATGGCTGTACGTGTGCTGTGAGGGTGCTGGAGTGTGATTGGCTGGAGTTGGCTGGCGAGCCTGGCTCCAGGAAGTCTGGATGGGTCTGCCCAGTGGTGAGTGTAGAGATTAGCATGAGTGATGTGAGGGAGGGCTGCACCTGGTTCCTGAATAGGGCTGGTCTTTCCCCACACAATGCTGGCTCCGCCCCCTGTGGTGCGTCTAATGACCCTAGCCTCCCTAGTGAATAGAAAGGGTGGTTGAGGACATCAAGGGTGCTCCAAAACCAGCTGCGACTGGTTTCTCCCCCACCCTGCACCTACAGACAAATGAATTTACAGTATAAGAAGGAGCTGTGTCCCCTTACAATTTGTTCTCTTCCAGGATCCTACCAGAGGGGGCTGCTGCTGTTGCTGGGCAGGAGGACCCCCACTTGGATTGCCTCCCTGCCTGGAGGCCCAGTGAGCTGGCTCTGGGCCTAGCCTTGCCCCCCCCGCCTGCCTCCAGGACTTTTCTGGAGCTGTACTTTGCTTATAGCGCCTGGGAGCGCTGTACTCTGTATCTAGCGCCTGGAAGCGCTCTGATTGTCCTTTAGCGCTAGGGAGCGCTTTATGTGCTATAGCCGGTGCACACCCAGCATATGCCCGCTTTACTTGCCCAGTTAGTCCCCTGGCAGGTGCCCACCCCACCAGGGACCTTGCCGCTATTTTTGTGGCCCGAGCCGGTGCCCACCCGGCATTTGCTTCCTTTGTCTCCCCTCGTGGCGCGGCCCCGGGAGAGGTGGCCGGAAGTCCCAACCCCACAGCCCGGAGCAGAGAGGAGCAGCGCGAAACCCTCAAGGAGTCCCCGCCAGAGTTGCCCGGTAAGTGAGAAAGGCTAGGGGAGGCTCCGTGTGGCAGGGTGTCGCTGTCTTAAGCCCCTGAGAGGCTCACATGGGTATTGCAGCAGAGCCGCGAGAGGCTCCAACGTCGGGCCGCATTTGTACTCGAGCCCCCAGAGGGGGGGCTCCACCGACACCCGACCGGTTCCTTCTTGAGCCGCAGAGGCTCTTGTTGGCAGTATTTCCTTTTGAGTCCCCCGTGAGGGACTCCAACGACGCTGGGCACATTCCTTGAGAGCCTGCAAGGCTCCAGGCATTCCTGTTGCAGAGCCCACAGAGGGCTCCGGGGGCATATTTTGTTGGTTGAGCCCGAGAGGCTCCAAAGTGCCCACAATTGTTTAAGAGCCCAGAGAGGCTCCGGGGCCATTTTCGTGATCTTGAGCCCCCAGAGAGGGGGGCTCCAACGCCGCCGCATATTTCTTCAGAGCCTGCGAGGCTCAAAGGGCATTTGTAGTTTGAGCCCTGAGCGGCTCCATGGCCCCACAGTTGTTTAGAGCCACGAGGGCTCTAGGAGGCATTTAGCAGTTTCAGAGCCCACGAGGCTCCTCAAAACATCCCGTGCACATTTCTCCCGAGTCCCCAGAGGAGGGACTCCAACGCCTGGGCAGCCCACATTGTGTCTGAGCCCAGAGAGGCTCAGGGGGACACGAGGTTGTCCCCACCATTGTTACACAGCTGCCCAGCACTTCGTGGGCAGCTGCCACGTTTAGGCCCCTGACACTGGGACACAGGGCGTCCTAGCCCTAGAGAGGCCGGTTGGCCTAGGGACTGCCACAGGTTGTGGCTAATGTGAGTTTTGCGCAACTTGTGATTTACTTGCTAAGGTGATTTCTGCGCAATTGTTATTTCCTACACCTCTGAATGTATTTCAGGCATCATGCGTTTTCCTTCCCTGCACCTCTGAATGTGTTGTTTATGCATCATGTGCCTTGTTCCTTACACCTCTGAATGTATGTTATGCATCATGTGTTATGTGCTTATACCCCTACAGGCATTGTGATACTTAGGTGGTTGTTCTCCTAGTACAGGTGGTGCTAGTGAGGTACTGGTTACCAGTGATTACTGGTTGTGTGCTTGATGTTCTAATTTTTGCTACAGTGATTTTATATTTTAAGTTCTAAAAGTGCTGATTCCTGACAGTGGTCCATGTGGCCCTGTCTTGTACATATCCCCTGTAAATTTTGCCCATGCCTGTTGGCACATTGTAAAGTGTGTGTTTTCATCTAATGTGTTTTGGTGTAATACAAAGGCTATTTTTATATATAACCTTGTGTGGAGTTTCCTCTGTGGTGGGCCTTGGGTGTTGTTCCTGGGGTGCGTGCGCAAACACTTAACTCACATTGCCTCCGAGTTTTGCCTTACTGCTCATGCTACGTTACCAAGGGGGTGAGCAGGGGTTATCTTGGCGTGTAAGACCCTTGCCCTGACGTGGAAGTGGTGGTCTCTGACTGACCTTGGCCAAGCCCTGGACAGCCAGGGATCCCATTTCTAACAATGAGTCAGCCCCTATCTCTTCTTAACATGTTATGGCAAAATTTGCATGAAACTGGTGTTACCTGAACTCTTAATGTAGGTTTGTTGTGCTTCTCAAATGTGTGAAGTATCTTGTGTCCAGGACCTGAAAAACCAGGACATTTGAGTCTGAGCAAAACTGTGTGTAATATTTCTTGTCCCACAGGTGTCTAAATAAATAGTTGCTTCACTTACGAGCTATTTTCTGGTAGAGAAAACTGAGGGGAAAGATTTCATATGACTCCGCCGTTTGTTTCAGTCATCAATGACTTTGTTAACGTGGCGCTGATGCTGCGTTGACTGAAATAGAAGGAATTGTGTGCACATGTTATTCTGTGGCCAATAACTTATATTCCAGTCCAGTAACCAGTGAATTTTTTAAACCAAGACACTTCTTACTGATGCAAAGTGTTTAAAACTGCACTTGATGAATTACGTTAGTGCCCGTAGGCGCTGTTCCCCAGGTTTGATGTTTCTTAAGGAATGCGGGCCATCGGTCTGTAGGATTAAAAAGGGAGAGACACACTGACTGCCTGCATGTTACTTTCACTTAATTTAAGTGAATCAACGATCTGCGGCAACAACACTTACTTGGTGATGTCCTGTCACCGTATGAAAAAACTCTGTATGAAAAATCCAACCGTCGCCTGAATCGATCAGAAGCAGCCCGTGGTGTTGAAATTAGCTATATCCTGTTTAACAGGAAATATTTGGCGCGTCCTTAGTGGTGCTTTCTGGGATTAGCAGTTCTCTTTCGTCCAATGATCTGAACTTTCTATTTTTAAAGTGTGCATCATACGTTTAAGGCTACTGTACGGGTGTCAGTAATTTGTGTGTCCCATCTTGCATCTTATTGATTGATTTGTGTGCTGAATTTGATGCAGTGTGGGATCAAAAAAGTGTTTATATGGGGGGAAACAAAGCAGTATATTTTCAAGGTTCTCATACCCAGGTACAGAAGAATTATTGTGAACCTTTTTTGAGTGGCTAAGAAACTGACATGCCGACATTAAATTCAGCATGACAAAGGACAGGACCCGCTTAACGTTTTTAGATATAGAAGTGTTTGTACATGAACAGAAGCTAACCACTACCTTACACCGTAAGCCTACAGATAAAAAACATTTTACATTATCAGAGCTTTCATCCCAGAAGTCTGAAGGACAAACTGCCATATAGTCAGCTACTCAGAATTAGGCGCAATTGCGTACACAAGGAAGATTTCTTGATACACGCTGACGTCCTGTGTGAACAACTAAAAGAACGTGGATACCCTAAGAAGATGCTGAAACACGTGACAAAGAGAGTGTAGTACACACACAGAGAAGATGTACTGACTAAAATAATTAAGAAATCACTTAACAAACTAGTATGTGTATCTACGTATTGACCACATACCCATAAATTCCGAAAGGCAATTTTGAACAACTGGCACCTGCTCACGGGCCTTGAATGCCCTATGGGAAGACCCCTCTTTGCGATGAGAAAAAATAAAAGCATTGGTGAATGTATAATACGTGCCTATCTTGGAAGTACCAAAGTCAAGACAGACCTAAGAACAATGTGGAATTTAAAACTAGTAGAAGGACATCACAAATATGGTACTCGTTCCGCTTGTAGTAGCACTGTAGAAGGCACCAAATTTACGTATAATTCCATGAAATGGGTCCATAAGGAGTTCACAAACTATAAAACAAGAAACATCATGTATGCCATCATGTGCCCTTGCCCATAGCTGTATGTTGGTAAAACAACACAACAAATGAACCAGCCGATTGTCCAACGTCGCTTCAGAATTGAACAAAAGGTTCTAACAGCACCTATGGTATCCCATTTCATCCAAAGGAACTTACTGAAAAAGATTTTGTGTGGACAGTCCTGTCAGAAATCAAACCATCACCCAGGGGTGGTGACACCGAAACATTCCTTCAAAAAAGAGAAGCCTATTTGATTATGAAATATAACTGCGTCATTGAAGGCTTGCATGCGATGTCAGAGCTACATCAAATTTTACACTGAAGTCCTCTGCAAATAAGCCAGTTATCATGAACATCTTTAATGAAAAGTCAGAGCTTCCATAAACTTAATGTGTACATCCCTCAGACTGATTTGCATATAGCCATGTCTGAAATGGGGTGGCTGAGTGGGCTAAAGAATGGTGATGGATTAAACCCAGATCAGTTGACTGGGGGTGAGTGTTTGATTTGCTCAAACGCTCCGTCCATCATCCCCTTTTGTATTACATTTTTTGAATGGCATTTTTTAATTCTATACATGTTTTGCTCACAGTGTTTTGTGAAATTGAAATGTATTTCACTCTGACATGATTGAAAATGTCTTCATAAATGTTTTGAAAATGCTTAAAAGAATGTGATTATTGTCATTCAGAGTTTAGGAACTGTTTTAATCTTAGCACGGGTCCGCATAAATAAACAGCGACACACAATCTGACAGTCAGGTTGCTTCTCTTTTTTCCTCACTTACTTATATACATCCAAACTTGGAGACGCATGGACGATAACCCTCCCGTTTACCTTTTATGAAGTTTGCATTTACTTACTTTATCCATTTAGTGCCTGCTGCATGTCTCTGTTCAGTTTGGGTTTGGTATCAGATGGGCTTTGTTTATTTCCTCTAGACAGCCACACACAACGAAAGGGAAGGTCTGACTGAGTGAGTGTAAAATTCAAGTTAAAGTAAAGATAAAAAGGCTCCAAGTAGTAATTATGTAGATTAAGTTTAATCCAGTAGGAATGATCCCATTCATCCAGCAGCCAGTGTCAGATACAACTGACAGTAATGAACAGTGAGATCCCCACATCAGGTACAATCACCATGGTGCACCTTCAAACATACACTAGATGGGTGCAGAAATATGTTAATGTAAGAAACAAGTAATTTCACAATATTACACTCCTCCCCCTACATAAAAAATGAAGGAAAATAAAGCAAACACAAAGCAGAAGTACATTTAATCTAATGCAAAATAAACTGGATACAAATGTTACATCTGATAATCAACAAATTTCAAAGGTAGTCTGGTAATTCTTTTGTCTCTTGGATTATTCCTATTTTTACATTCTCTGCAGGACTTGTTAGAGAAGCATACAAGGAAGAATCTCCTTCATTAACCTTTAACGTTCTGTTCTTAATAATACCCACTCTGTTTAAGTTCCAAATGCGTGAGCCTTCAGTTTTGATAGCATTGGTTAACACATGTATTACTCTATGAGGTCTTTGAAACACGTTAGATGTTTTCCTACCAAGCAGAGCTCTGATCATAACCAAATCACCCACCTTGACAGGGGTAACTTTAACTGCTTTTCTTTGATCATACCGTACCTTATGTCCCTTTATTCATTCACTCTCTTTGAGCCTCCAATTATTACCAGAGACTTTCTCACCTCTTATGGATTCAGTGCCATTGATCCAGAAAGAAGCTACCAGCATGTTGGCACATCTACCTTTGAGTAATTCAAATGGGGTGCGACCTGTAATGGCATGGGGAGACACCCTGCAAACTTATACTTTTCTGATAATTTCATCTTTCCAGTCTAGGCAATTCTGTTTGTCCAAGTCAATGGTTTCCTGTAAAACACGGTTGAAGCGTTCCACCATGCCATTACTCTTGGGATGATATAGAGCACACCTCTTATGTTTGATTGAACACCTCAATAAGAACTCCTCTATTTCATTGGAAACTAATTGAGTTCCAATATCAGTTAGTATTTCTCCAGGTAAACCTTCTCTACCAAAGACCTCCCTGAGAAACACTATAACTTGCTTAGTATCAATACCTCTTGTGATTTTATTTTCTGGCCATCTGGAATGTAAATCGATCAACACAAAGACATAATTTTCACAACCATTCCCACAAATAGGCCCCAAAATGTCAAACGCTAACTCTTCCCATGGCTTCTTAGGACAATCCCCAATGACCATGGGCTGAACTCTGGGCTTCTGACATTTCTTACTCATACAACAAGGTATACAATCCCTTACAAGTTGTTCTACTTGCAAGTCCATGCGTGGCCACCAGTAGGTATGTCTGAGTCTCTCCTTCATTTTAGACATCCCTTGATGTCCTTCATGGGCCATCTCAAGAAGTTCTTGACAAAGAGCACTTGGAGGAACTAATCTGGTGCCTCTAAAGATAAGGCCTTCACTCTCAGATAATTCGTCCTTCTCACACTCACCTTTCACCTTATCGTTCCATCCTTTCTTGAGCAATGAGGTAAGCTTAATAAATTCTTTATCAACAGCACACTCTTCACACCATCTACTTTCCTTCATTCCACTACTCTCAATAGCACAACCGAATTCATTCAGTTCATCCTCTTCAGATTTGGTGGTATCATCACTTTGGATTACCAACCTTGATAGAGTATCTGCAACATTGTTCTTAGCACCTGGTAAGTATTCAACTTTAAAACTGTATCCCTGAAGTGCTACTACCCACTTGGAAATTCTTCCTGAAATGGCATCAATCCCTTTCTTATTGAAGACTTGACATAAAAGGCTTGTACTCAGTTTGTACTTCAAATTCAAACTCCACAGAAGGTTCTTACGTTTCTTAATGGCCCAGTGAACAGCCAGGGCCTCTCTTTCGATGACAGAGTAACACAGTTCTGCACCTCTAAGACTTCCTGACAAAAACAAGAATACATTCTCTGAGTCCCCTTCTCTTTGTTGAAACACAGCCTCCAAACCATTCATGATTGCATCGGTGATGAGAACTGCTCTTTTTGAGGGGTTCAAAATTCTTTAGCTTAGGAGTTTTCTTAAGCATGGCCTTAATCATATTGAATTCCTTGTCCCATTCATCTGACCAAATGAAATCCACACCTTTACACAATAGTGTGTATATTTACGCACATTCCAGCAAAGTTTTTCATAAATTTACTATAATATTCTGACACTAGTCAAGTGTTGCGTCTTAGTCTGGTTCAAAAGGGCATCAACCGCATGGGGTACTAGCACCTACAGTGCATGTGACAAAACTATCCCTTCACTCTGACACATGGACACAGCTGCTGCTGCAACTGACAGGAAGCACCCAGGCAATGCACAAGCAATGGGTTCAAGAACAGCTAAAAAATATGCACATGGACGCTGCTTGTCAACCTGTGTCTGTACTAACACTGACAATGCACACCCCTCTTTCTCGTGTATATATAGTGTAAAAGCCTTCGTGTAATCTGGAGTGCCTACCACTGGTGCAGAGCAAAGAGCTTGACGTAACTGACGAAAAGCATTCTGACATTCAGTTGTCCATGGAAGGGGCATTGGAGTGTCTTTGGTCAAAGTGCCAACGAAGGTTTAACAATGTGTGAAAAACCTAACATCCATTGCCCACAAAAAGAAGTAAGACCAATGAATGCATGGACATGTTTCTGTGGTGTATCTAAAATTGCTTGAATGTGATCTGGTGTAAGTGCATGCCCCTCCTTAGACAGAAGGTGACCTAAGTAGGTAGCCTTCGGTCTACAATATTGCAATTTCTTCCGTGACACTTTGTGGTGGTGTGAAGCAAGAAAGCAAAGCAAACACAAAGTACATTTTCACACTGTTCAGGCGTATTGGCTGCCAACAAGATGTCATTGACATATTGTATAAGAGCCACTCCTTCAGGCAAATTGAAAGAAGCAGGTTGTCTTTTCCATGCTTGGCTGTAAATACTAGGACTCTCTGTATACCCTTGAGGAATTCTACAAAATCTTGACGATCGATTATTCAAAGTGAAGCCGAACAAATATCGGCTGTCAGGGTGAATAGGAATCAAAAAGAAAGCATTCTTCAGATCAATCACAGTGAATGTAGTTGCTGTTGGAGGAACTAAGGTAAGAAGTGTTGTTATGTCAGAGACCACGGGGTATTGTGGTACTACGATCTTATTAACTTCTCGCAAATCAATGATGAATCTATAAATCCTAGTGTCAGTGTCTTTTTTCAAAATGGGAAGAATAGGACTGTTGCAAATATTATAAGGAACTTCTTCCACAACCCCTACTTCAATTAAATCATGGACAGTGCGTGTTTCTTCGCTTTCTTGAGAAATTTTGTACTGAGGCAAGCGTGGCAATGAAGCGCCCTCCTTAACACTAATATGTACTGGTAGAATAACCATTTGCCCTACATCAGTGTCTGAAGTAGCCCAAAAGGTACTAGGAAGTAAAGCTAATGCAATGTCCTCTAACAAGACGAGATCTCTCAATCACGGGGTAATTGTCATTCAAAATAACCCATATACCTGCTGGAGAACATCATATCATAGCCCTGAAATACTTGAGCATATCAAGAACCACAATATTTTCCAGTGTGTTCAGAGAAAGCAAAAATGGACAAGGAGCAGTAAATGTGTCAACATGAAATGCAAGTGGTTGTGACAGTGGGCTAAGGGAAGGTGTTCCATCGAAACCTATCGATGTAATGGTTAAGCCAGACAGGGGAGCCCTTAGAACCAATTGTTTGGATAAGGCGCTGTGAGTAGCTCCTGTATCAACCAGAAACTGATCAGTACAACCCAAAACATGTATTGTAACATAGGGACCCTTCTGGTCTACTGGAACTTCAACTGATTCCTTACCCCATCTTAGGCAGTCCTATGCATAAGCAGAATCTTTCAAATCAGAGGGCAAATAGTCAGACATTTGATATTGATTCCGTCTATCGAAAGTATTAAAACCATCCTGTCCACGGATATTAGTATCAAACCTAGCATGGCCATCCGTTCTTCCTCTGGGCCCTGAATATCCTGAACGATTTCTTGTTTGTCCCCGTCCACGTGGAAACTGCTGAGCACGCAGTGCCCGACAATCGGCAGCCCAATATCCAAATTTCCTGCAGTACGCACACTGGTCAGAAGACAAAGTCAGACGAGCATAAGGAGGAAAAGACCAACCATAAGACACACGTCCACCCCGGTCACCACCTATAGAAGGCGGACCATAAGCCTGAGCTAACATAACCTTAGTTTTTAACTCCTTAGTCTTCTTATCCACATTACCCTTCACTTCTAATTCCTGCGGTCATAATACTGAGCCATAGTCAAAAGAGAAACCGGAGAAGTGGTAGTCCATTAACTCTCACTGGCCTTTAGGCGACTAGCTATTCCTGGCAACAGCTTTGCGACAAATTTATCGACAAACAGATGCCTGTCCGGTTCATCTGTCAATGACTGGCCACTAAAATTGTGGAATGCCTCCTCAAAACGTGTAAAGAAGTCAGAAACCGATTCATCTGTCTTTTGCTTACAAGACGCTAATATAGTCCAGTCTATCTTTTCAGGAGGAATAATCATCTTTAGCTTAACTAATATAGCTGTGGGAAGATCTAAAATTAGCTGACATGGTTTCTGTGCGGGTTCCCTTTCTACATCCATTTGTTCTAAATCTTTCCATATCACCTCAAAAGTCTTACGATCATCAACTTTACGAACAGTTCTCCACATATCAGGGGGTAATATCAATCCTGAAAAACATATCAATGTCAGGCCGAGTCATAGTACAAGAACTAATGGCACCCTCAACTTCCTCATAAAAAGCGGCTGGACTTTTCCACGGATCAGGCAAGGTAGTTTTAAGAGCCATAACATCTTCTCTATTCCAAGGAGTGTAAACCCAGTTATAAATAAAATAACCCTTTGCATCAGTGGAATCCCTATTATCATCTGTTCCTGTACCTCTAGGAGGAACATACAAAGGTGCAGCTTCCCGCATAGGTTTCGCATGAACTACTACATTCTTATCTGTTTCGGAAGTAGAAGCCTGTGTCATACTGGTCTGGGATGTTTGTGCAGCTGCCTCTGCTGCCTTTTTCTCTTCTCGCAAACAGACTGTTTCATCACCCGATTTAACCAAACGTCTGATTGAATCCACGACCTGAGAGAAGACAAAAAGACCATTACAATTTGCTTACAGTCATTTGCTATATCATCGGGCTCCAATTCATCTGAATATTTCCTAAACCGCTCAATGATCTCTATTGCGATTATCTTGGTAAAATATATTTGCTCTCTTTCCTGACAGCTTTTCATGTTATCTATAAGTTCAGAAGCAGTAGCAGTACTGCAAATGGCTTTATGAGCAGTGGATCTAAGGTCAGCCGCATGTTCAGTGGTCAACATAGAACGAGTTTCCCGTGGCTTATCCTGCTCTGAAGAAGAGTCCTCATCTGACTCATGAGGAGCAGAAGGAAATGTATACGGAGGCGGAGAATGGTTTAACAAAAGATAATCATCTTGTGGTTTATTAAGGATAGGATAGAAGGGTCGCCGAACAGCATGTTGGCCAGTTACCTGCAAATGACGCTCCCTATCTTCTCTCTATTTTACTTCTTTCATTTCTTTATTTTTTTCATTTCTAATGCTTTCGCATGAATACTTTTTTGCTGTTCTTTTTCGGTCAAGGCATGCTCTCACTTCTTTCGTTCACGCACTTCTTTCTCCCACATTCATACACAGTCAAACATGTCTTGCCTAGCCTTTCGCTTAAACATACATTGTTCCACATACTGAATCTTTCGCAAATCAAATTACCCATCAATAGGCTAACCAACTCTGGATCCTTACTAGTATATTTATTCCATAACGTGCTGTACATTATAGAAGAAATACCATATTTAATATACAGATCCCTATTAGGCGTCCCCTCTGGGCTGGCCGGTTGTCTTTCATCGAGTCTCAAACCGGTACCACCACAAAAGCAATACATTCTACGAAGTGTGCTAGAAACAGACATGCCAAGAATAGTGCAGTATATGCAAAGTAGCACTTAAAGTACGTTGTACGTTGTGCTGTTCAAATCTTATACAGAGCAGAGAAAATTCTCTTCATTACCTGCCTATATAAATTGCAATTTATATATACCCAAATCAAAATCCCAAATTGGCCAATACAAATTCTAAACCAAACGGCAAGCGTTGCATCAATGACCTTACCAATCCCAAATGTCCAGATTCCAACTGCCAAGTTGAATTGACCAAATGGTCACTGCACGGCGAATCAACAGATGAGATCTCAGTCAAGGACCGGCACCACCTGGCGGGTCAGATCAGAAAGAGAGGAAAAACGCCGTGGTTGCCAAGAAGCGGGTCTCCTCGGGCAGCGATCGTCCGCTGCGAGATTCCAATCCTTCGTTTCGACCACTCCTTTGGGCATTCGAGACGCCGATGAGCCCCACTGGTTGGGCACCAATTTGTCATAGTGAGCCTCAGCTAGGCCTACCAGTGCTAGGGGTAGGCCCTTCTCTGCACAAAGTCCTCAGACCAATAGGATAGAAGTTGGCACGGAAACTGAAATATAAAACAAAGCTTTTATTAAACCTCATGAGGTGGAACCACATTCACACAACACCCTTCGGTAGTGTATGAAGTAGCACCCTTAATAGAAGGAACATGCTCCTTTTATACCCACACAGGGGCTCAGAAGAAGGTGGTACAAGTACAGAAGAGAAGGTTTACATACCTAAAAGGTCATACAGAAATGCAGAGTCAACAGTAGGGAGGAGCTTAGCAGTTTACTAATTGCGATAAAAATACGCTGACAGTTACAGACTAAGACATATGTGAACAGTTACAATTTCTTCTGCGCATGTGCAGAGTAGCAGAGCCTAAATATAGTCTGTCTATAAGCAGAGTACAAAAGTAAATGACAGCAAGGAAGGACAGAGCACATGGTGAGCACATGGCAGACAAGATGGCTACCAAATACAAGATGGGTTCAGCTAAATGCTAACCCCGATCGCTGCCAAATTACAACAATTTAGTCGGGTGACATGGGTGAGCGGTGCCATGTAGATGTTGAACAATATCGGGCTGAGGGATGATCTCTGGGATATGCCGCAGATGATCTCGGAGGCTACGGACTGGGAAAGGGGGGAGACGGATGCTCTGGGTTCAGCCGGAGAGGAAGAAGGTGGTCCATTCCAGAGTCTTGTCTCAGATCCCAGCGTTGTAGAGGCGTGCGGTGACAGGCAGTGTCGAAAGCAGCTGATAGGTACAGGAGGATGAGGGCCGCAGTTTCGCCATTGTCCAGCAGGGCCCTGACATCATCGGTGGCGGCGATGAGGGCAGTTTCAGTGCTATGGTTGCTGCGAAACCCAGACTGGGACGGGTCCAAGATGTTGTTCTCTTTGAGGTAGTGGGTCAGTTGTCCGTTGACAGTCTTCTCAATGACCTTCGCGGGGAACGGAAGCAGGGAGATGGGCCTGAAGTTCTTGAGGTCCTTTGGGTCCGCCTTAGGTTTCTTGAGTATGGAGTTGATCTCGGCGTGCTTCCAGCTCTCTGGAAAGGTCACGTCTCTAAGGAGATGTTGATGGCCTTGCAGAGATGGGGTACGATGGTGGCGCTGGCTTTGTTGAAGATGTGGTGTGGGTATGAGTCTGAAAGGAGAGCCAGAGTGGATGGTGTTCATGATTTGGATGGTGTCATCGTCGTTTATGTTGGTCCAGGTGAGCAGGGGATTGATGCGGGTAGTGACCGTGCGGTGTGAGGTGTCGGTGGCTGTCAGGGCGGCCCGGTTGTTGAAGCTGTTGTGGATGTCTACGATCTTGTGATGGAAGAAGTTGGTAAGGGAGTGGCACAGGTCTTGCGATGGTGAGATGTCATTGGTGTTTGAGCTGGGGTTGGAGAGTTCCTTCATGATGTTGAAGAGCTCTTTGCTGTTGTGTGCATTGTTGTTAATGCGGTCCTTGAAAGAGGCCCTTTTAGCAGATCTGATGAGTTGATGGTGTCTGTGCATGGCGTTCTTGTGAGCTGCGCAGTTGTCTGGTGTCTGTTTGCTATGTCATTTCTTCTCTAGTTTTCAGCATGTTTGCTTGGAGGCTTGGAGGTCCACAGTGACCCAGCTGGCCTTCTTGTTAGTGCATCTGTTGGAGGGTTTCTTGATCAGGGCGAGAGTGTTGGCGCAGTCATCGATCCATTGCCTGAGGTTGCAGGCGGCAGTGTCGGGGTTGGTGGGGTTGGCAGGTGGGCTTTGGGTGAGGGTGGTTTTTAGCTAGTCTTCGGTGATGCAGCGATGGTTGGTCCAGTGGAGTTCGGTGACATAGGAACTGGTGGAGAAGATGGGGTCAAGCGCGTGGGCAGCGGAGTGGGTGGGCGTTGTGACGAGCTGTCTGATTCTGAGGTTGGTGAGGTTGTCAATCAGTTTGGTAGAGTTGGTGTAGTTGTTGTTCACGAGGTGGAAGTTCAGGTCTCCAAGGAGGATGCAGTCTGTGGAGACAAGGGCGTGTGTGCTGATGAAGTCTGCGATGGAGTCGCTGAACTGAGGCCAGGGTCCAGGGGTTCGATAGACGAGAGTTCTTCTGAGGGTGGTGTTGGGGGTCAGTGTGGATCCAGAAGTGCAGGTATTCAGAGGTGTTGAGGGTGTCATCGGTGCTGGTTGTGAATCTGAGTGTTTTTGTAGACGATGGCGATTCCACCTCCCTCTCCATTGGTGCGGTCCCTGTGGGTTATCTTGTAGCTGTACGGGATGGCTATGGCGATATTGGGTGCCTTGGAGGAGTTCATCCAGGTCACTGTCAGGAAGGCGACATCCGGGGAGGATGTGTCGAATAGGTCCCAGAGTTCGATAGCATGTTTGCGTGCGGAGCGAGTGTTCGGTAGTATGCATCTGAGGTGGCCGAGTTCAGTCGTGGAGGGCGGTTTGGCGGCTCAGTGGCTGATGAAGCTACAGCTACGGCAGGAGAAAGGTCCTTTGGTGTGCTTCGGGGCGGCCAGGAAGCAGGTGTGCGGTTGTCCGGTGTTGAGTGCGTGGAGGGTGCTGGCGGTGTAGTGGCGGCGGTTGGTGTGGCATTCACTGGGACTAGGAGGTCTGGCGCTGGGCACAGTCCAGGCATGGACGGGCACAGACGGGCACCAGCGGCGGACCGGCGCTGCAGCCACCATTATGAGGGGAGGTGGGTGGGAGGAGCAGCAGGGAGGTGGGAGTGGGAAGTGAACGGGCAGGCAGTGGGGCGGGGGTCGCAGGGGATGCAGCGGCGGGAAAACGGTGCACAGAGAGCGAGAAAACAGAAGGCACAGAAGCGGGCAACAGAACCAAAATAACACTAGGGCACAAAAACAGAACAACAGATACAGGACAGCAAAAGCACAAAACAGAGCAAGGTGAAACGGACACAGAACCGAACAACAGAGTCAAAGTAACAAAAGGGCACAAGACTAAGCAGCAGATTCAAGGAAGTAAAGCACAAAAGCAGAGCAGGGGGACACGGTCTTACAGGTGGTGCTGTGCGGCGTGGGGGAGCGACCTACTCGAGTCAGGGTCAAGGGTTGCTCTCCTCACCGCGCAGCTTCTGCCATTATGAGGGGAGGTGGGTGGGAATAACAGCAGGGAGGCTGGAGTGGGCAGCTAATGGGCAGGTAGGGGTGGGCATTTAGGGGATGCAGCGGCAGGAAAATGGTGCACAGAGAGCGAGAAAACAGAAGGCACAGAAGCGGGCAACAGAACCAAAATAACACTAGGGCACAAAAACTGAACAACCGATACAGGACATCAAAAGCACAAACCAGAGCAGGGGGACACGGTCACGGAACCGAACAACAGAATCAAAGTAAAAAAAGGGCACAAGACTAAGCAGCAGATTCAAGGAATCAAAGCGCAAAAGCAGAGCAGGGGGACACGGTCTCACAGGTGGTGCTGTGGGCAGTGGAGGAATGACCTACCCGAGTCAGGGTCAAGGGTCGCTCTTCCTGCTAGGACATGGTGCATACCTCGGCCAACCTGAAACTTGGGCCTATTGTTGAAAGACCCTGGATCACTGTTGCGTCACTTTTTGTGATGCAAAAGTGGCACAAACCACAAAATCATATTTATGTAGCAATGCAAAGCTACTTTGCATGACTTTGAATGGCCTCATAAATATGGAGTAATTCAAGGTAGCATAAAGTGCTGCGTAGCCTTACTCTGTGGTAGGCAGGCATTCCATGGGCGTTGTTGTGAGCGTTACCTTGCAACACCCATGTTTTTGATGCATTTCCAGATTTACAAGCCCTAGGGATGCGCCAAAAACCTAGGCCTCTTAGGGGAGCCACAACGAGGAGAAATAGCACTGCCCCCTCCCTCCCCGATATATCTCCTATGTTCACAGCTTTCCTCATGATTGGGAAGCTCCATTATTGAATGGTGACGAAAAGTACATGAAAAAGCAACCCTTACTAAGTGGATCAAAAACTTTCAGAGGTCATTGCATGACTTGAATTAATGTGGCTTTATTGACAGAAAGATTAACTAACGAGACAATTGCATTCTTGTTGTACAGCCCAAAGCCTCAGAGATTAATGCTACATTCAGCTCCTGTCATTGACACTTACAGGATGAGTAGCTGTCTCAGACGCTCTCATCTGGAGGTAGGAACTCTCTTGCAAGAAAATGTTTAAAAAAGTTAAGTTATTCTTTCAAGACAGTAGAGAGCAAGTATCATAAAAACCCCAAAATTAAAAGTAAAATATGTTTTAAATATAGTAGATAGGTGAAAAGGTGACAAATCTCACACATGTATCTAATACGGACTCTTCTATATGTCAGATCGCACAAGGCACCAAATGAAACTAACTTTTAGCAGATGTCAATGCATATCGTGCCTCAGAGGGCCTAATATTGAGTTTGATTAAACTATTAACAAACAACTCCTCTTTGAAGCTTTTTAATTCTAAGCTGAAAGAAATAATATACTAACAAGGGTTGCTAACATCTTTAATAGTTGCTTTAAATAAGTATATAAAACAATCTACATTGTATCAGCATTCATTTGAAATGCTATATCAATGCAAAGATCAATGAACATGCATCACGGACACTTTAAAGAATACAATTTAAAATAATTTTTCTTGGCCTGACCTTAAAATTAAATCAATAATTGAGATCTGCTAAAAATTGCATTGATGAGCACTAGGAAGCCAGCATCTACATACTGCATTCTTATTTATCCTTTTACCTACAAAGACCCCACACTAGTATATGATTACTCATTAGGGACCTGATTTTCCAACCCATTTTGCGGTCTCAAATCCTGTGATTCACAATAACATAGGTTGTGCCACCAAAGAAAGGAAACTCACAATCTGTATAAGACACACTGTGGGGGAGATTTACTAAGATTTTATGCTGTGCTTGTATCACAAATCGGCACAAAATGTTTTCTTCTGATTTACTTTCTAGCGCTGAACATGTTTAGTGCTGGAAATAACATGAAAGTAACACAACACAGTGCATAGTTACTCTCTTTAATAATCAGCACCAAGGGGGCATACCATGGGTGGAGCATGGACATTCACATGCAACCCCGAAGGTTTCTGATGCAAAACCCTATCTACTAAATAAAGTAAACAGAGTTTAGCGTCAGAAAAATGCACCATTTTAGAATAGGTGCAAAAAAGGAGAAATGCTTTCATTTCTCCTTCCTTTTCCATCTTTGTACATGTGCTGCTCTTTAAAGCACACATACAAATAGGGAAAAGGGTTAAAGTCAGTCAATGCATAATATTTTGTACTGGAAGGACAAAACCTATGCTAGACTCACTGAGACACCCTTGCACTATAGCGCAGATGTGCCTCCATGGTGCACAGCAGCTGGGAGGGAGGAGGTCAACTGTCCCTCACAGGCCCTGATCCCTGCATATGCAGTTTCGTGAAAGCCTCTGCATGGATATTTTATGAAGTGACTCATTAGTCCTTTAGTACATCAGTTGCCTTGTAAAATTCAGTTTGACGTTTGAAAGCAGTCTGTTTCCAAACAACACCTACTGCTTTTTGATCCCCATCTCTATTCTTTAACCCCTTCGATGCTGATGACGGAACGGTTCCGTCATGAGCGTCGGTTGAGCTGTGCTCATGACGGAACCGTTCCGTCATGACTCCGCCCGCGCAAGGCGGAGTCAGCATGGGCGGGGAATTCGCGCCGCACGCATGCGGTTAAGGTCAAATTCAGAAAAGTCGATGTGTTATTATTACCAAGATTTTAAAGTTTTTAGAGGACCTGACCTGAAGCAAGAACAAAAATACATATTAGAAATAAAGCTGTATGATAATATTTGCTTAAGTACAATTTTGGGCTACAATTTACCACTACATTGCTGTTGACAATACAAGCCCCCAGGATAAGGATTACATTTTGATGTTTTGTCATTTTGCAAATAATAAAATATTCTCAATTTTACTTTTGTTTAACTCTTTGTTTTTTTGCTGCAAATATTAGTAAATGTTAGTAAATGTTAGTAAATGTTATGTTTTGCCAGGTATGCTTGAAAATGTTAATTTGTTCAACAATTCAGCAAAAGTTCATCTTGCGCAGAAAGAAATGAGTCAAAAATTGAAAGGGGAAAATATCATCTGTGACTTGTGCGTTGAACCCTGAACTGCTACCTTAAGCACATACTGATATCACCTGCAGATAGATGTTGTATTTGTTCATGTTAAGTTTCCCAATTAAATCTTCCGCCTCACCCTTCATGCCCCTCCAGACAATGAACAAATCATCAATGTAGCGTAGCCACATGATGACTTTCTTTTTCAGGCGAGAAGGAAGGGGCCCACTCACTGGTGTAGACCTTAACGGTCTTCCTACCCTTTTCTCCACGCATGCTCCCGTCACTTCACTCCTCACTTTGGTATTTGCACTTAGTATGTGCTTACGGTACCAGTTCAATGCACAAGTCACAGATGATATTTTCCCCTTTCAATTTTTGACTCATTTGTGTCCACCTATGCCAGATAGGGCAATGGAGAAGTGTGGCTCACCGATTAGAACGGCAGACCCTGAGGTACAGGTCTGGCCCGGGACCAGGGTTCAATCCCCGTCGCGACAGGGTCTTGGGCTCAATGTCCTGGGATCCGATAATTCTCACCTCGGTGCCTACTCTAATCATGGGTTCCACTCTGCAACTCTGGGCAATAGCTTGCTTAATCTCCACACCGGCCCCAACAACGCTAGGATGCATGGATTCACCTTGGGGGTGCCCAGGAGTGGACACCTCACAGGAACAGGCCAGGAAGGGATCCACAGCGGTATTCGTACAGCGCTTGGAGACCCCTGGGTGATAGGCGCTATACAAGTGCAAATTACATTTACATTTACATATTTAGACAGTTCTGTCAATTTTGCTATTCAAGAGACTTGCCTGTAATTTGAAATGCAATGTGTATTGACTTTCCAGTATGAATTTTTTAGGTATTTGGTCACTAGCCCTTTATCCACGTCTTATGACCCTAGGAAAGCACCGCTGAAATGTGAAGAATAGTGGGTCTCATAGTGGGTCTATGCTGGGCACTGGCCCTTTACTTATTATTTTGCGGCATCTGCCATGCACGTTGAAGAATTTTATTCTTTCAGCATGCATTACTTCACCAAATGGTGATTTAACGCTATACATGAGCAGCATCTGTCCTTTTGAAGGGGTACTTAACCGGTTTGCATTAACCCGAGCATATTTACATCACGGGTCACGTGGCAGGTAGCCATTATCTTGGCTTTGGGTAGAATTTGCCTTTTTGCGGCACATGGATGCACTAGACACACTTTAAATACGTGTGAGAGCATACACACGCACGCTGCCATGTTTTTCGTTAGCATTGAGGTGCAATTATGTAATATGAATTATGAATTCAAATGTGTGTCAGAGACATCTCTCTGTAGCCACTTGGCAACATGCCATAATTTTGTTTATTATACTACTGTGTTTACATATTATGTATTCTTTGATTCAAAATATAATTTTCTCTAACACTACATCATGGCCGCCATCACTGTGAACCAGTCCTATTTCTCTTTTGACTGTGTAAACGTGTGTGAAAAATTATTAGCTGTATCAAAGTGTGCCCCTTAATTGAGGAATGTCCCCTGGTCACAGCACTGTCTCCTACTGGGGTTGCAAATTGTCTAAAATGAAGTTACCACATCATTTGTCTTCCAGAATTCGTACTTTATTTCATTCTGTTTCAAAGATTAATTTCACTCTATAATTTGTTTCTTTTTGTATTGCCATTTGCATTATAACAACAGTCTCCAGCCTCCTCTCCAATGCATTTCGGCTAACTTGTAGCCATCATCAAGGGAACTGTGGTCTGTAAATAAATTGATGCTTTAAATACACGAGGAATCAAAAAAAATATAAAAGAAAAGTGATGGTCATATGAGTCTTGCAGCAAAAAACGAGCATTATGTAATCAGAGAATGGTACCAAATCAACATGATGTGTTATGGTATGATGTGAAACGGATCGTGAGTTCTTATAGATCTAATGATGTGCACCACGGTGTTGTCTTCGTGAAAACCATTGAAAAAACGTTAGCGTCTAAATTTCAACGTACTGTTCACATCATGCAGTAGTGTGAGCGCTTCGTTCTGATTCCTGCAACGAGGAGTTCAAAAGGTGTTGTCTTCGTAAAACGATCGAATAAACGGTAATGTAAAAATTTCAACGTACTTTTCACATCGTGCAGTAGTGTAAGTGCTTCATTCTGATACATGCAACGAGGTGTTCCAATATGCATAATACGCTAATTCAGATTTTCGTGATAACATTGAAGAAAACGGTAACGATCAATCTGTTTAAAACGCGAAGTCGCGTATGTGCGCGATTACGATCTGTGCCATTATTTCGCCTCCTAAGTATCATGCAACTAGAGAGATTTTTACAGAGTCCACAATGTAGTCTTAAACGGGTGCCTAAACAAATATAAACAATAACTTACTGGAGAACGACAAGACAAGCGTCTCCTCTCGTCGCGTCTAGGCATGTAAATAAACAACAGTGAAGAAGGACTATATTCAAAAACTGATTTGGGGTCCATATTAGAAGGTGCAAATAATGACATGTGAAGGTGAAAGAAGGACTACATGAAAATGGATAAACTAAGGTAAAAAAAAAGCCTTAACCAAAGTTGCAAAACATGCCAAAAAGAAATTGTAACCTTAATGGAGTGTCAAAAAACAAAGGAAGCTCATAAAAATAAATTCTGCATGATCCACAGATATACTTCGGTGAATTTCAAAAACAATTATTATCAGAAACAAGGATTATGTAATATACAATCACTATTATCCAATTTCGTTATAAGGGAAAACAAACTCAGTGTTAGCATTTGAAAAGTCAAATCTGATTCTAAATCTTATAATCATTGTCTCTATAGATAACAACTGTACTCCATCCTATCATTAATTCCCATGGGTTTTAAAGTTTTCAGTTTGTAAATCCAATAATTCTCGTGCTGTAGTAAGTTCTTGTTGTTATCCACTCCTTCTCTTCTGGTAACCACTTCCAGGATGGGTTATCTTAGTTGACTCAAATTATGTGAAGCTTCCCAAAAGTGACTGGCTACTGTGGATTTCATCATCTTTTTGCGAATATTAGATTTGTAATCATTTGGCCTGATTTTGATTTTACGTTCAGTCTTTCTTACGTATCACTGCCAACAGGGACATTTTAGTAGGTAGATTACATTCATAGAGTCACGAGTTGCAGACACTCTCAATTATATTTTTTATCCTTTGCTCGGATGAGTGATTGAATTACCCTTGATAATACTGTTGCAATGACTGCAGTTGTGACAGGGCACAGTACCCCGATATGTTTCTTTTGATCTTTGTTCTCTTTGTTTAAGTAATTCCCCCAAATGTTTGCCTCACTGATATGCAAAGATCGGTTCTTCATTAAAAATGTTCTTGTAGTCTTCTTCTTGGGAAAGTTTTGACCAATGTTTTTGATGATACCCTTAAATACCTTACTTTTTGTAGAATATTTGGAAACAATAACTGTCCTGGTGTTCTCTTTTTTTGTCTCCTTTGTCAAAAGATCTTTTCTACTCTTTTGTGCACATCTGTTTTTAGCCTGTTCCAATGTTTCCTGGGGGTACCCCCAATCTTTGAATCTACTTTCCATTTCCTTGCTTCAAATCTCTGTTCTTTCAGGTGAGGACATAATCCTCTTTACTCTAAGTATTTGAGAATAAGGGAGATGTCTTTTCAAGCTTTCCTGATGAAAACTATTGAAATGAAGTAGATTATTCCGATCAGTAGATTTTCGATAGATGTCAGTTTCAAAACCTGAATCTTTTCTGAGAACTTCCACATCTAAGAAGGTAATTTTTGTAGAATGAATTTCCGAAGTAAATTAGATGCGTTCATCCTTTTTATTCAGTTCTTCGATGGCTTTTCGTAACAATAATTCTGTGCCTGTCCATATAATGAAATGGTCATCAATGTACCTTAAAATTAGTTTAGTGTATGTCATCCATGGCTCTTGTGTCAGGATATGTTTGTTCTCAAATCTTTCCATATACAGGTTCGCATATACTGGGACTGCCGAATTTCCCATAGCTGTTCCAGTTTGCTGTAAAAAATATTGGTCTTTCCATTTAAAGTAACTGTGGAATAGGGTGAAGCATAGAACTTCCATCAGAAAAACTTTAAATTCCAAGTCCAATTCAGTATTTAGTAATGCATATTCAATGGCTTCTATACCATCTTAGTGGGGTATCAAGCTGTATAAGGATTTCACATCCATACTACATAGTATTATCGGTTCATCGGTTGTTAATTTGATTTTTTCTAATCTCTCTATGAAGTGGGTGGTGTCCCTCACATATGTCCTCATCCTTGTCACACACGGCTGTAAGTATTTGTCCAATATTTGACCAATAGGTTGGTGGATACTGCCTATGGTGGACACAATGGGTCAAAAAGGAGGTTTTTTGAGGTCCTTATGAATTTTAGGCAGCATGTATACTGAAGAACTTTTAGGATGAGCTATGGTTAGGAATTTGTTTGTTCTCTCATTGATTATTCCCTTATCAAAAGCATTGTTCACAATTATATGTAGCTGTCTGGCAAATTGTTCAGTAGGATTTGTTTCCAAAGATTGGTAGATGGTTTCATCTGCCAAATGTAATGCAACTTCATGTTCATAATGTGAAGTATTTAATATTACTATTGCACCACCTTTGTCTGCCTTTTGACAGATGATGTTTGGATTATTGACAATCCTATGTAGAGTGTCTTGTTCCTTCTGTGTGAGGTAATGATGCCTTGATTTCTTTGAGAAGTTCAATTTAGATATTTAAATTTTCACCCAATTTTCAAATATGTCCAGTGTTTTATGACTCGTTGGTGCCATAAAGGTACTATGGGGTGACAATCCCCGTAGTTGATCATCCCCTTTCTCTGTGATGACGTTATCAAAAAAATGTCTTAGGCCTAGTTTCCTCATTAGTTTATAAAGACTAACCTCTAATTCAAATTTATTTGTTTCAGTTGTAGGTACATATGTCATTCCTTTTTGTAGTATTACTATATCTATTTTATTCAATTTTTGATCTGAGATGTTAATGACCAAATTCTATAAGGATGAGGACATATGTGAAGGATACCACCCACTTCATAGAGAGATTAGAAAAAATCGAATTAACAACTGATGAACCAATAATATTATGTTGTATGGATGTGAAATCCTTATACACCTCGATACCCCACCAAGATGGGATAGAAGCCATTGAATATGCATTACTAAATACTGAATTAGACTTGGAATTTAAAGTTTTTCTGATGGAACTTCTGTGCTTCACCCTATTCCACAGTTACTTTAAATGGAAAGACCAATATTTTTTACAGCAAACTGGAACAGCTATGGGAAATTCGGCATCCCCAGTATATGCAAACCTGTATATGGAAAGATTTGAGAACAAACGTATCCTGACACAAGAGCCATGGATGACATACACTAAACTCATTTTAAGGTACATTGATGACCTTTTCATTATATGGACAGGCACAGAATTAATGTTACAAAAAGCCATCGAAGAAGTGAATAAAAAGGATGAACGCATCCAATTTACTTTGGAAATTCGTTCTACAAAAATTACGTTCTTAGATGTGGAAGTTCTCAGAAAAGATTCAGGTTTTGAAACTGACATCTATCGAAAATCTACAGATCAGAATAATCTACTTCATTTCAATAGGTTTCATCAGGAAAGCTTGAAAAGACATCTTCCTTATTCTCAAATGCTTAGAGTAAAGAGGATTGTGTTGGGATGTGTTTGAATAATCTCCCAGATAACATCAGGTGGGAAAACAACCACCTAGCCTTCAGGAAGCGACTGAAGAAATTTTTGTTCCATTGAGTATCTCCATCTAGCCCTACGGTCTAACAGCGCTGGGATGCCTTAGGGTAGCCATGCGCTATAAAAGAGCGTACTCATTGTGTACTCACCTGAAAGAACAGAGATTCGAATCAAGGAAATGGAAAGTAGATTCAAAGATAGGGGGTACCCCCAGGAAACATTGGAACAGGCTAAAAACAGATGTGCACAAAAGAGTAGAAAAGATCTTTTGACAAAGCTGACAAAAAAAGAGAACACGAGGACAGTTATTGTTTCCAAATATTCTACAAAAAGTAAGGGGCCTCATTTATGAGGCCGTGCGTCACTTTTACGCCGCCGGTGCGTCACTTTTTGTGACGCACCAGCAGCGTAAATAATGTGCCTTGTTGCACCATATTTACAAAGTGACGCATCTAGGTAGATGCGTCACTTTGTAAACCCCTGCGCCAGGTATAATGTATGCAAGGGGGGCGTATTGACGCAAGGAAGGGTCGTAGAAGTGACGCAGTGAAATCTATGATATTTCACTGCGTCACTATTTGGATGCCGTTGCGTCAAAATCTTGCGCCTGCCTCACAGCAGGCGTAAGACTGACGCAGGCCCCATGTGAAAGGGAGCATTGCTGGAGTTGCGTCACTTTTGTGACACACTCCAGCAATGCGTCACTTTTGCGCTTACAGATACGTCAGAAATACTGCGTATCTGTAACTCCTTGCGACATGATGCGCCATACATTAAATATGTCGCAAGGAGTGCGCAGTGAAAAGTGACGCATCGCTGTTTTTACGCAGCGATGCGTCACTTTTCATAAATGAGGCCCAAGGTATTTAAGAGTATCATCAAAAAACATTGGTCAATACTGTCCCAAGAAGAAGACTTCAAGAATTTTTTTAATGAAGAACCGATCTTTGCATATCAGAGAGACAAAAATTTTGGGGAATTACTTAAACAAAGAGAACAAAGATCAAAAGAAACATATCGGGGTACTGTGCCCTGTCACAACTGCAGTCATTGCAACAGTATTATCAAGGGTAATTCAATCTCTCATCCGAGCAAAGGATATAAAATAAAATTGAGAGTGTCTGCAACTTGTGACTCTATAAATGTAATCTACCTACTAAAATGTCCCTGTGGGCAGTGATACGTAGGAAAGACTGAATGTAAAATCAAAATCAGGCTAAATGAACACAAATCTAATATTCGCAACAAGATGATGAAATCCACAGAAGCCAGTCACTTTTGAGAAGCTTCACATAATGTGAGTCAACTAAGGTACACCATCCTGGAAGTGGCTACAAGAAGAGAAGGAGTGGATAAAAACAAGAACTTACTAGAGCACGAGAATTATTGGATTTACAAACTGGAAACTTTAAAACCCATGGGAATGAATGATAGGATGGAGTACAGTTGTTGTCTATAGAGACAATGATTCTAAGATTTAGAATCAGAGTTGACTTTTCAAATGCTAACACTGAGTTTGTTTTCCCTTATAACGAAATTAGATAATAGTGATTGTATATTACATAATCCTTGTTTCTGATAATATTTTTTTTTTTAAATTCACCGGAGTATATCTGTGGATCATGCAGAATTTATTTTTATGAGCTTCCTTTGTTTTTTGACACTCCATTAAGGTTACAATTTCTTTTTGGCATGTTTTGCAACTTTGGCTAAGCCCATTTTCTACCTTTCCGGCAGTTTATCCATTTTCATGTAGTCCTTCTTTCACCTTCACATGTCATTATTTGCACCTTCCAATGTGGCCCCCCACCCAGTTTTAGAATATAGTCCTTCTTCGCTGTTGTTTATTTACACGCCTAGACGAGACGAGAGGAGACGCTGGTCATGTCGTTCTGCAGTAAGTTATTGTTTATATTTGTTTAGGCAACCTTTTAAGACTACATTGTTCACTCTGTAAAAATCTCTGTAGTTGCATGATACTTATGAGGAGGAATAATGGCACAGATCGCAATCGCGCACATACGCGACTTTGCGTTTTGAACAGATTGATCGTTAACGTTTTCTTCGATGTTATCACGGAAACCTGAATTAGCGCATTATGCATATTGGAACACCTCGTTGCATGGATCAGAATTAATCACTTACACCACTGCACGATGTGAACAGTACGTTGAAATTTAGACATTACCGTTTATTTGATCGTTTTACGAAGACAACCCCTTTTGAACACCTGGTTGCACGAATCAGAACGAAGCGCTCACACTACTGCAAGATGTGAACAGTACGTTGAAATGTAGACGTTACAGTTTTTTCGATGGTTTTCACGAAGACAACACCTTGATGCACATCATTAGATCTGTAAGAACTCACGATCCGTTTCACATCATACCATAACACATCACGTTGATTTGGTACCATTCTCTGATTACATAATGCTCGTTTTTTGCTGCAAGACTCACATGACCATCACTTTTCTTTTACACTACAGTTCCTTATATTTTTTTGATTCCTCGTGTATTTAAAGCCTCAATTTATTTACAGACCACAGTTCCCTGATGAAGGCTACAAGTTAGCTGAAATGCATTGGAGAGGAGGCTGGAGACTGTTGTTATAATGCAAATGGCAATACAAAAAGAAACAAATTATTGAGTGAAATTAATCTTTGAAACAGAATGAAATAAAGTACGAATTCTGGAAGAAAAATGATGTGGTAACTTCATTTTAGACAATTTGCAACCCCAGGAGGGGACAGTGCAGTGACTAGGGGACGTTACCCAATTAAGGGGCACCCTTTGATACAATTGAATTGCAGTACTCTACGGAGAGCACACTCTGGAGCACGCAACAACCAACAACGTACGTTGAAGCAGGAGTGCGAGTGTATATGATACTTTAAACTTTATTAGCTGCTATTGCACATGTGCTCTGTTCACGTGATCAAGACTGTTCTTCAGTCGAAACGCGTTGTGGATTAAACTTGGTGGAAACTATACTGCTGACTTGCCTCTTATCCTGAGAGCATACGATTGAACTTTGTTTTTATTGGAATATATATATATCTATATATATATATATATATATATATATGTATATATGTATATATACATATATATATATATATATATATATATATATATATATATATATATATATATATATATATATATATATATATATATATATATTACCTACTGGCGGTCGCCAGTAGGTATATATAGTTAGGATTTTTTCTCTATGGGTTTTTTGAAAATTCTATGTCTAATAACTTTGGCGTTTGTGGACGGAATTGGCTGAAATTTTCAGGAAAATGGCACATTTTGTTTCTGAGCAGCCCTTGAAAATTTGGGGGGGGTTCGTCAAGGGGGGGCCGAGAAAAAAGGGGGGTCCCAAAACGTGTTTTTAACATTGAGTTTTCCATAGGGCGGTTGGCCTCACTTTTAGCCCGAACGGCTGAATGGATTTGCACGAAACTTGGCAAAATTGTAGGGACTGGTAGCCCGATGTGCCTTTTGTAGGTCTCAATATATGTGCTCCAGTGGATTTTGAGAAATTAACGTTTAAAAAAAGATATATATCTGTAACAGCGGACCGGGCAGCGCACTGGTTCGCGGACTTTTCGCGCAACGGAGCTTTGTGAAGCGAAGCTGATTGGTTCTCCGGCGTCTGTCAACATTCCAAACAGTCCGTAGCGGCCGCCATCTTGTCTCTCGGTAGGATCGAGAGACAAGAGGAGGCCGAAGCGAAGGGGCAAATGACCATAAGGGGGCATAGTACATTGTCGCTCACCCCCTAGGTTTGATGTGGAGGTTTTAAAAGGGCCCTGCGGGGCAAAAAAAAATAAAAATAATAATAATCGAACAGGTGAATGGATTTGCACGAAACTTGGCAAAATTGTAGGGACTGGTAGCCCGATGTGCCTTTGCTAGATCTCAATATATGTGCTCCAGTGGATTTTGAGAAATTAACGTTCAAAAAAAGGTATATATCTGTAACAGCGCACCGCTTCGCGTACTTTTCGCGTTACGGAGCTTTGCGAAGCGAAGCTGATTGGCTCTCCGGTGTCTGTAAATATTCCAAACAGTCCGTAGCGGCCGCCATCTTGTCTCTCGGTAGGATCGAACAGCTGAATGGATTTGCACGAAACTTGGCAAAATTGTAGGGACTGGTAGCCCGATGTGCCTTTGCTAGGTCTCAATATATGTGCTTCAGTGCATTTTGAGAAATTAACGTTCAGAAACAAGATATATATCTGTAACAGCGCTCCGCTTCGCGGAGATAAAATTATATGTGTATTACCTAGCTGTTGCTAACACCAGTTAGCGACGGCTAGTAGAAGATAGCGACCATCTTGGGCCCCACTTTGCATGTGAGTGATATTTATCACTAATGACATGCAAAGTGGGCATGCCAAGATGTTAGCGACTGGAAACAGTCGCTAACATCGCTATCTCCTATTATCAACTTTTGGAAATATTCGAGATAAGGGCGAATATCTCTAAAAGCTACCACCTGCCCTGAGCAGTTCTTAGCCATGTTATCCAATGGGAGGTGGATAACATGGCTAAGAGCATTAGCTCGGTAATGCATGAATATCGCTGAGTTTTCAGCGATATTAATGCATTGCGGTCGTTTTTTATCGTATTTCCGATAAACCTTGATAATAGCAAGGTTTATCTGCGATAATTTCTGACGGTAAAAAAATCGTTGCTAAGCATCGTTAGGGATAAATATCGCTTAACTTTGGTAATATGCCCCAACGTCTGTTAACGTTCGATTCGAAGGAAATCAGGAAGTGTTGAAAAACATTGTCTGCGCCATCTTGTCTTTTTTCAAATGCCACACTTTTGTCGTGCACGGCAGCCATTTTAGATGCCTTGACCAGACCCACTCTGTGCACGCTGTCGATCCTTAGCATGGCTCCCCACCCTCGCAAACATCTCCCCCAGGCAGTGGTCACCCCCGCTCTCTGTCTTATGCATGGGTAATAAACCTCCCCCATCTGCGCTGCTGTTCCCTGAGAATCACACCCTGTGCCCGCCCGACACCTCCCTTTCGCCCTATTCACTACCGCACCCTCTGACACTCCTTTTCCTCTGTGTCCGATTGTCCAGGCTGGTCCTAGGGTATCAGCTAGCCCTGCAGATGTAGTTTATGGCCACAGCTGTAAAGAATCACCCCTCTTCAAAGGAGTTATAGTAGATCAAGGCCCACACTCGATGAGATTCGTCACAGCAGAAGCGTTGCTATTATCTGAAAACCATCCTGTATTGTGATTGGGGAGGGGACCGAGCCTGAAGCGGAAGATTCCAGGGATGACTGTTTGTACATCAAAGTTTTTACAATTATGTGTCACATTAAAAATATATAGCACTCCGACAAAGTAGTAAGATTATAAAACTTTAATAATTTATAAATATATACAAGAAAACAAAAATAGTAATAACATATAAACATTTTTAGGGAAAAACAACGAAGTAGCGGTCGGCTGTGCGAATAGTCCCAACGCAGCACAACGTCCAGATTTCCGGCGTGGGGCGTCGCGGGGGGTGGGTCATCAGTAGCAAACTGTTGTGCGAATAGTTCCAAGGCAGCAGAACGCGTTGAAATCTAGATGACACGAAAGTGATGTCTAGTAAGTTGCCACCCAGCAAATAACGGCATGGGGCGTCGCGGGGGTGGGTCATCAGTAGCAAACTGTTGCGCGAATAGTTCCAAGGCAGCAGAACGATGGCACCAAGGTGATGTCCAGTAAGTTGCCGCACTGGTTTTGGTATCCTACAATGCTGCTCCGAATAACGGCGTGGAGCGCCCCGGGGGAGGCGGCGTGAACGGGCCTCTCCAGGTGGAGTGTCATCTGTTGTAGTGGGGCGCCCCTTTACCGTTTCAGTTGCCATTCCGTCCGTTTTTGGTCCACTGTGTCAAAAGCCGCAATTCAGCTGAGTTGCGCCCACTCTTGCGGTGCAGCGATAGGCGGCTGTCACAGGACTCTCAAAATGGCGGCAGGCTGTTTCCTTTTTGGGCCTGGTCCACTGAAATGGCCCTGGGACACCTTGGAAATCGGACGCTTGTCTGCTAGGTCTTGGACCTCATTCTCGAAAGCGTCCCCTCCGCCTTGAGAATTCATCAAAAGTTTTGGGGGCTCCAACTCCTGCAGGCTTCTGGTGGGGAGCGGCTGCCATGATTGCTCGCGGAATGACCACGACGGAGCCACGAGATGGTGGTGCTTTCATGCTGACGCCAGCTTCAGTCTGAAACATCCAGAAACAAGGTGGGGCTTTCATCGTTTGGGGAAAAAAAAAAGTTTTCATCCTATGAAAAGTGTTGTTTTTAGGTCACATGATCAAGCCTTCCATCATTAGGAAACCAAAAGTAAAATGAACCAATGAAAAGTTTTATAAACAAGTCACATGACCTGTTATGCGGCATAGGGTGTAAAATTAGGAGAAAATACGTTGGCACGTGAGGCGGCGTCAGTAGCGGACCGATGTGCAAATAGGCCGAAGGCAACACAACGCGCCAAGATCTGGATGGCACCGAGGTGGTGTCCAGCAAGTTGCAGCACTGGTGTGGCCATCCTACAATGCTGAAAGTTGGCGTGGGGCGCCCCGTTGGCCTGTGAGTTTGCGTCAGTAGCGGACCGATGTGCGAATAGGCCGAAGGCAGCACAACGCGCCAAGATCCGGATGGCACCGAGGTGGTGTCTAGTAAGTTGTCGCACTGGTGTGGCCATCCAACAATGCTGAAAGTCGGCGTGGGGCGCCCCGTTGGCCTGTGAGTTTGCGTCAGTAGCGGACCGATGTGCGAATAGGCCGAAGGCAGCACAACGCGCCAAGATCCGGATGGCACCGAGGTGGTGTCTAGTAAGTTGCCGCACTGGTGTGGCCATCCTACAATGCTGAAAGTCGGCGTGGGGCGCCCCGTTGGCCTGTGAGATGATGTCAGTAGCGGACTGATGTGTGAATGGGGCCAAAGGAAGCGCAACAATATTTTCTACTATATTTTCGGAGTAGAAGACACCACAAGGCGCTGAGATGCCAAGATCCGGATGGCACCGAGGTGATGTGTAAGTTGCGGACGGATGTGCGAATGGGGCCAAAGGCAGCTCAACAATATTTTCTGAAGAGAATACACCACAAGGCGCTGAGATGCCAAGATCCGGATGGCACCGAGGTGATGTCTAAGTTGCGGACCGATGTGCGAATGGGGCCAAAGGTAGCGTAACAAGATTTTCTGTATGGAAGATACCACTAGGCGTTGAGATGCCAAGATTCGGATGGCACCGAGGTGATGTCTAGGAAGTTGTGCCACTGGTGTGGCCATCGTACAATGGTAAAAGTCGGCGTGGGGCGCCCTATTGGCCTGTGAGATGGTGTCAGTAGCGGACTGATGTGCGAATGGGGCCAAAGGCAGCGCAACAATATTTTCTGACTGACACCACAAGGCGCTGAGATGCCAAGATCCGGATGGCATCGAGGTGATGTCTAAGTTGCGGACTGATGTGCGAATGGGGCCAAAGGCAGCGTAACAATATTTTCTGTATGGAAGATACCACTAGGCGTTGAAATGCCAAGATTCGGATGGCACCGAGGTGATGTCTAGCAAGTTGTTGTGGTCATCCTACAATGCTGAAACTCAGCGTGGGTCACCCCATTAGCCTGTGAGATGGCGTCAGTAGCGGACCGATGTGCGAATAGGCCGAAGGCAGCACAACGCGCCAAGATCCGGATGTCACCGTGGTGGTTTCATAGTTGAGAGGCACTTCATCTGCAGTGGGGCGCCGAGATCCGGATGGCACCGAGGTGATGTCTAGCAAGTTGCTGTACTTGTGTGGTCATCCTACAATGCTGAAACTCGGCGTGGGTCGCCCCATTAGCCTGTGAGATAGCTGTTCTTTGGATTTGGGCCTGGTCCACTAAAATGGCCCTGGGACACCTAAGAACTCGAACGCTCGATTTTTTTTTCCTTTCCTGTACATGCAAAAAAATGTAAATGCCCGGTATGTTACACGCTTCATCTGCCACGATGAACTCTCCAGAGGAACCGAAAAAATATATAGTTGTGGTAACTATTCCATGCATCGTCATATGGAGAGGTGGCACCAATTAATTATAGTGCTGCATAAAAGAGAGATTTGGAGGAGAACCCCTGACCTGCTAGGACATTCATCAAAGAAGTGGCACTGAGAGCTTCAGAGGCAAGGGAAACGGTCCCAAATATTTAGAAGAACTTTGGAAAGATTAAAATGACATGTTTAGATTGTGGTAAATTAATTTCATGTGGGCAGATGAGTGTTACTCTAATAAATACAGCATATGAACATCATCATAGTCGATGGTTGGTAGAGACATTTTGACTATATCCTGGACCTGCCCGTCCTCGCCCAAAATGGCGCCGGAATAAATGGGACTCGTAACTCCTTGTTGTGTACTGGTTGCAGAACCTTGAAATCACGAGATACGTATGCAGTTTTGAAGCACATGGCGGGCGGGGACGAGAATTGATTGAATATTTCGACATCCCTATTGATATTAAGTTCTGATGTGTTATTGATTACTGTACTGTTGAAAATTCGAATTAACGTCACCCATGGTACTTGCCCGCAAATGTATATCTAGATAATTTTATTGTAACTGGCCCTGTCGTATTTTAATTATAAAATGTACGTCCACCGATTCCGTAACTGTTAGACACCTTAGTTTTTGCAACCTAATGGCCCGCCCGTTACGTTCCTCTACAGTGTAAATGTCTATTCATCATATACGATTACAGTTTGCTCCGTGGCAGGCCCACGTGGTTATAGGCTCGTATTTGTATAATGAAATTTTCACAATAAAGGTTTTTAAAAGAAAACATGGTAGTAGTGTATACATTGGTAAAGTTTTTAATAATAGTCACTGTTTTAGAATCATTAAAAGGCAAGTGAAATAAAGCAGACCAATTACATGAAGGGTAAAAGGTATAATACGAAGGAACGCAGTAAAGATAAATGGTCAAGGGCTGTTGTGTTTTCTATTCCTGCAACATAAAGTGATCGATAAGAATCTCATATTCAGGCGTATCGGTGACTAAGACAGCAGGTCGACCCTCTTTTGCTCAACGGCTCCGTCATAGAACGAAGAAACGCTCTTTTTCTCGAAAAAAGAATATATTTTACTTGCAGGACAGTTGTAAAATTTCCGGGAAAGTACATTAGCCTGGAACATTATAACATATATTTAGAAAATAATGTTCGGAAGTAATTAAAAGCGTAATTTTTAGGTGATATGACCAAGGCTTTCATCATTAGAATAAGAAAAGTAAAATGAACCAATGAAAAGTTTTATTAACAAGTCACATGACTTGTTATGCTTACGTTACGCGCTGCGCGCCCCGGATGACTTCCGGATGCGCTAACGCGGCGCGTCATATGACGCATTACGCGACAACGCAGGTCCAGAATATAGTCAAAATGTCTCCACCAACCAGCGGTCGAAACACAACCCCTTTCAGCAGGCTAAATAGTTCTATTAAATGACAACAGAAAGGACAGGCAACAAGAACCATCAGTCAAAGAGGGAAGGGCTAGTTCTTCTCTACCGGGTTACATTGGGGCGCTACCGGAACTGATCGAATTGGTAGTCTACAGTGTTTCTGGATGTTTCAGACCGAAGCTGGGGTTAGCATGAGAGCAGCACCATTTCGTAGCTCCGTTGTGGCCATTCCGCAACCAATCATGGCAGCCGCTCTTTATCGTTATTTTGGGCGGGGTGGGTGGCGGAGCCGAGCTGTTTTGCAGCCATCATTGTGTGGAGTTCAGTTCATCTCACTAGTTTTGTATTTGTCATGAGGGGTTGTTCCTAATGTTTCTATTTTAGCGAGGTCAAAAAGAGATCCCATTAGTGGCCTACTGATTTTGCTCGATTCCTTTTCTTTTTTTTTACACGATTTTTCGTTATCTGCAAAGACTAAACAGAGTATTGCGACTCTGTGTTTGTTTGTAAATAGAGAATGAACCAAAGAGAACTAATTCTAAAACAGTAAATACTTGGATAACAATCAATCAAATGGAGAGAGAAGCAGGCACGACGGATTACAACGGGGGCAAAGGCCTGCGTTAACTACCTTTCACTATCTGCAAAGAGAGAGTACTCCTAATAGAAATGAGGGGGGGGGGCACCATTCAAAGCAGATCAGTGTGCATAAACACGAAAATGTTTTCACTTACCACGTACTTGACATTCGACAGCTTATGATATTTGCTATTAAAAAACCATTGAAATTCACTGAAAAAACCATAGGTTATAGACCATATATAGTTAGGAATTAGCATTTACAAAACCTTGAAAATTCACTGAAAAAACCATAGGTTATACACCATATATAGTTAGGAATTAGCATTTAAAAAACCTTATTTTACTCACACAAAACCATTGAAATTCCATATATAGTTAGTTGCACTAACTATATATCGCGCACCCGCAATCCACTGCTGATCATGTCACATATTACATCATTCATGACATGGTCAGTGACATCACTGATGACATCACTGATTACATCTCAAATGACATCACTGATGAGATCACTGATGACATCTCATTTGACATCAATGACCACATCACTGATGATATCATTCATGTGACAATACAATGCATCTCCTCACGTTTTAATATAACCTCTGTTTCACCCAGTGTTAAATACAGAGTATAATTTTTGAAACCATTGACACACCAATACTAGTTACTACATACGTACTCACTGATTCCTACGTCTACACACACATTCACTCATTCACCCATACAATCATTCATACATACAATCACTCATCTTTACAACACTATCATATGCACTCATACACCTATACAGACACTTACACTCTGCCACTCATCCATGGAGTTACTCACACACCTAGTCAGTCCTGTAAAGAATCAATCACACTTCCATTTTCTTGTCTATACAGTTAAACATAGAGCACCTTACATTTTCAAACATATACTAACACATACTTACTTTCTTATACAATCATTGATACAAGTACACATTGATCTGCACAGAGTCACACACCTCCCAGCCAGCCACACACACACTCAGTCTCCTATACAAATACTTGGACAATCAATCAATAACCCATATAGTTAATCATATAGCTACTGATCAACACATGCAGCAGTTTACAGAACAACAGACATAATGATGCACAAATTAAGACAGTTTACTCACTAACCCATGCACTCAGTGAGACACATTTAATCACTCACTCATACATTCAGTCATGCACCTACTAAATCCTTCGTCCAGACACTTATACATCTACTCATTCTTCAATATGTAAAACATATTTAAACTTTACAGAAACACACAGTCACTGGATGATGTCATCAGTGATCTCATCAGTGATGTCATTTGAGATGTCATCAGTGATGTCATCAGTGATGTCACTGACCATGTCATGAATGATGTAATATGTGACATGATCAGCAGTGGATTGCGGGTGCGCGATATATAGTTAGTGCAACTAACTATATATGGAATTTCAATGGTTTTGTGTGAGTAAAATAAGGTTTTTTAAATGCTAATTCCTAACTATATATGGTGTATAACCTATGGTTTTTTCAGTGAATTTTCAAGGTTTTGTAAATGCTAATTCCTAACTATATATGGTCTATAACCTATGGTTTTTTCAGTGAATATATATATATTACCTACTGGCGGTCGCCAGTAGGTATATATAGTTAGGATTTTTTCTCTATGGGATTTTTGAAAATTCTATGTCTAATAACTTTGCCGTTTGTGGACGGAATTGGCTGAAATTTTCAGGAAAATGGCACATTTTGTTTCTGAGCAGCCTTTGAAAATTTGGGGGGGGTTCGTCAAGGGGGGGCCGAGAAAAAAGGGGGGTCCCAAAACGCGTTTTTCCCATGTTAATTTCCATAGGGCGGTTGGCCTCACTTTTAGACCGAACGGCTGAATGGATTTGCACGAAACTTGGCAAAATTGTAGGGACTGGTAGCCCGATGTGCCTTTTGTAGGTCTCAATATATGTGCTCCAGTGGATTTTGAGAAATTAACGTTTAAAAAAAGATATATATCTGTAAGCGCGGACCGGGCAGCGGCCTAGGACGCGTACTTTTCGCGCAACGGAGCTTTGTGAAGCGAAGCTGATTGGTTCTCCGGCGTCTGTCAACATTCCAAACAGTCCGTAGTGGCCGCAAACAGTCCGTAGTGGCCGCCATCTTGTCTCTCGGTAGGATCGAGAGACAAGAGGAGTCCAAAGCGAAGGGGTAAATGACCATAAGGGGGAATAGTAGATCCTCGCTGACCCCCTAGGTTTGATGTGGAGGTTTTAAAAGGGCCCCGCGGGGCAAAAAAAAAAAATTATAATAATAATCTTACGGCTGAATGGATTTGCACGAAACTTGGCAAAATTGTAGGGACTGGTAGCCCGATGTGCCTTTGCTAGGTCTCAATATATGTGCTTCAGTGGATTTTGAGAAATTAACGTTCAAAAAAAGATATATATCTGTAACAGCGCACCGCTTCGCGTACTTTTCGCGTTACGGAGCTTTGCGAAGCGAAGCTGATTGGCTCTCCGGTGTCTGTAAACATTCCAAACAGTCCGTAGCGGCCGCCATCTTGTCTCTCGGTAGGATCGAGAGACAAGAGGAGGCCAAAGCGAAGGGGCAAATGACCATAAGGGGGCATAGTAGATCCTCGCTGATCCCCTAGGTTTGATGTGGAGGTTTTAAAAGGGCCCCGCGGGGCAAAAAAAATAAATAATAATAATAATCGAACGGCTGAATGGATTTGCACGAAACTTGGTAAAATATTAGGGACTGGTAGCCCGATGTGCCTTTGCTAGGTCTCAATATATGTGCTTCAGTGCATTTTGAGAAATTAACGTTCAAAAACAAGATATATATCTGTAACAGCGCTCCGCTTCGCGGAGATAAAATTATATCTGTATTACCTAGCTGTTGCTAACACCAGTTAGCGACGGCTAGTAGGAGATAGCGACCATCTTGGGCCCCACTTTGCATGTGAGTGATATTTATCACTAATGACATGCAAAGTGGGCATGCCAAGATGTTAGCGACTGGAAACAGTCGCTAACATCGCTATCTCCTATTATCAACTTTTGGAAATATTCGAGATAAGCGCGAATATCTCCAAAAAGTAACAGCTGCCCTGAGCAGTTCTTAGCCATGTTATCCTATGGGAGGTGGATAACATGGCTAAGAGGATTAGCTCGGTAATGCATGAATATCGCTGAGTTTTCAGCGATATTAATGCATTGCGGTCGGTTTTTATCGTATTTGCGATAAACTTTGATAATAGCAAGGTTTATCTGCGATAATTTCTGACGGTAAAAAAATCTTTGCAATGCATCGTTAGGGATAAATATCGCTTAACTTTGGTAATATGCCCCAACGTCTGTTAACGTTCGATTCGAAGGAAATCAGGAAGTGTTGAAAAACATTGTCTGCGCCATCTTGTCTTTTTTCAAATGCCACACTTTTGTCGTGCACGGCAGCCATTTTAGATGCCTTGACCAGACCCACTCTGTGCACGCTGTCGATCCTTAGCATGGCTCCCCACCCTCGCAAGCATCTCCCCCAGGCAGTGGTCACCCCCGCTCTCTGTCTTATGCATGGGTAATAAACCTCCCCCCATCTGCGCTGCTCTTTCCTGAGAATCACACCCTGTGCCCGCCCGACACCTCCCTTTCGCCCTATTCACTACTGCACCCTCTGACACTCCTTTTCCTCTGTGTCCGATTGTCCAGGCTGGTCCTAGGGTATCAGCTAGCCCTGCAGATGTAGTTTATGGCCACAGCTGTAAAGATTCACCCCTCTTCAAAGGAGTTATAGTAGATCAAGGCCCACACTCGATGAGATCCGTCACAGCAGAAGCGTTGCTATTATCTGAAAACCATCCTGTATTGTGATTGGGGAGGGGACCGAGCGTGAAGCGGAAGATTCCAGGGATGACTCTTTGTACATCAAAGTTTTTACAATTATGTGTCACATTAAAAATATATAGCACTCCGACAAAGTAGTAAGATTATAAAACTTTAATAATTTATAAATATATACAAGAAAACAAAAATAGTAATAACATATAAACATTTTTAGGGAAAAACAACGAAGTAGCGGTCGGCTGTGCGAATAGTCCCAACGCAGCACAACGTCCAGATTTCCGGCGTGGGGCGGGTCATCAGTAGCAAACTGTTGTGCGAATAGTTCCAAGGCAGCAGAACGCGCTGAAATCTAGATGACACGAAAGTGATGTCTAGTAAGTTGCCACCCAGCAAATAACGGCGTGGGGCGTCGCGGGGGGTGGGTCTTCAGTAGCAAACTGTTGTGCGAATAGTTCCAAGGCAGCAGAACGATGGCACCAAGGTGATGTCCAGTAAGTTGCCGCACTGGTTTTGGTATCCTACAATGCTGCTCCGAATAACGGCGTGGGGCGCCCCGGGGGAGGCGGCGTGAACGGGCCTCTCCAGGTGGAGTGTCATCTGTTGTAGTGGGGCGCCCCTTTACCGTTTCAGTTGCCATTCCGTCCGTTTTTGGTCCACTGTGTCAAAAGCCGCAATTCAGCTGAGTTGCGCCCACTCTTGCGGTGCAGCGATAGGCGGCTGTCACAGGACTCTCAAAATGGCGGCAGGCTCTTTCCTTTTTGGGCCTGGTCCACTGAAATGGCCCTGGGACACCTTGGAAATCGGACGCTTGTCTGCTAGGTCTTGGACCCCATTCTCGAAAGCGTCCCCTCCGCCTTGAGAATTCATCAAAAGTTTTGGGGGCCCCGACTCCTGCAGGCTTCTGGTGGGGAGCGGCTGCCATGATTGCTCGCGGAATGACTACGACGGAGCTACGAGATGGTGGTGCTCTCATGCTGACGCCAGCTTCAGTCTGAAACATCCAGAAACAAGGTGGGGCTTTCATCGTTTGGAAAAAAAAAAAGTTTTCATCCAATGAAAAGTGTTGTTTTTAGGTCATATGATCAAGCCTTCCATCATTAGGAAACCAAAAGTAAAATGAACCAATGAAAAGTTTTATAAACAAGTTACATGACCTGTTATGCGGCATAGGGTATAAAATGCGGAGAAAATACGTTGGCACGTGAGGCGGCGTCAGTAGCGGACCGATGTGCGAATAGGCCGAAGGCAATACAACGCGCCAAGATCCGGATGGCACCGAGGTGGTGTCCAGCAAGTTGCAGCACTGGTGTGGCCATCCTACAATGTTGAAAGTCGGCGTGGGGCGCCCCGTTGGCCTGTGAGTTTGCGTCAGTAGCGGACCGATGTGCGAATAGGCCGAAGGCAGCACAACGCGCCAAGATCCGGATGGCACCGAGGTGGTGTCTAGTAAGTTGCCGCACTGGTGTGGCCATCCTACAATGCTGAAAGTCGGCGTGGGGCGCCCTGTTGGCCTGTGAGATGGTGTCAGTAGCGGACTGATGTGCGAATGGGGCCAAAGGCAGCACAACAATATTTTCTGACGAGAAGACACCACAAGGCGCTGAGATGCCAAGATCCGGATGGCACCGAGGTGATGTCTAAGTTGCGGACTGATATGCGAATGGGGCCAAAGGTAGCGTAACAATATTTTCTGTATGGAAGATACCACTAGGCGTTGAGATGCCAAGATTCGGATGGCACCGAGGTGATGTCTAGCAAGTTGGTGTGGTCATCCTACAATGCTGAAACTCGGCGTGGGTCGCCCCATTAGTCTGTGAGATGGCGTCAGTAGCGGACCGATGTGCGAATAGGCCGAAGGCAGCACAACGCGCCAAGATCCGGATGTCACAGTGGTGGTTTCATAGTTGAGAGGCACTTCATCTGCAGTGGGGCGCCGAGATCCGGATGGCACCGAGGTGATGTCTAGCAAGTTGCTGTACTGGTGTGGTCATCCTACAATGCTGAAAGTCGGCGTGGGGCGCCCCATTAGCCTGTGAGATGGCGTCAGTAGCGGACTGATGTGCGAATAGGCCGAAGGCAGCACAACGCGCCAAGATCCGGATGGCACCGAGGTGGTGTCCAGCAACTTGCCGCACTGGTGTGGCCATCCTACAATGCTGCGCCGAAAGTCGGCGTGGGGCGCCCCGTTGGCCTGTGAGTTCGCGTCAGTCAGTGGCGGCTGTTTGAGGATCTGACTGCATTGGAAAGCAATGTGATGCTGTGCGTCGCCCCCAAGATGGAGGTTCCTCGGCTGCAGTGGGGCGCCCCTTGGTGTTTCACTCGCTATGCAGCTGAGTTGCGTGCGCACTTGTGGCGAATAGGCCGAAGGCAGCACAACGCGCCGAGATCTGGATGGCACCGAGGTGGTGTCCAGCAATTTGCCGCACTGGTGTGGCCATCCTACAATGCTGCGCCGAAAGTCGGCGTGGGGTGCCCCGTTGGCCTGTGAGGTGGCGTCAGTAGCGGACCGATGTGTGAATAGGCCGGAACCAGCACAAGGCGCCAAGATCCGGATGGCACCGAGGTGGTGTCATAGTTGAGAGTTCTGAGCAGCGCTTGTAACACTGTCTGAAGCTTATTTGCACCTGCTGCAGCTTCACTATTGCCCTGGTGTGGCCTAAGATCGCCCATGACATAGGCGGCCACCTCCCGGGGTCCGGCGGAACTTTTTTCCTTTTCCTTTCTGCATCTTGTCCCAAATTCGTTTGACCTGAAGACACGACCAGGTCCCTGAATGTGTGCAGGGGGACGCTATTGATTGAATCAAAATGGCGGCTTCACACAAAGCTGACTCAAGCGTTTTCTGGTGGTTTCATAGTTGAGAGGCACTTCATCTGCAGTGGGGCGCCGAGATCCGGATGGCACCGAGGTGATGTCTAGCAAGTTGCTGTACTTGTGTGGTCATCCTACAATGCTGAAACTCGGCGTGGGTCGCCCCATTAGCCTGTGAGATAGCTGTTCTTTGGATTTGGGCCTGGTCCACTAAAATGGCCCTGGGACACCTAAGAACTCGAACGCTCGATTTTTTTTTCCTTTCCTGTACATGCAAAAAAAGGTAAATGCCCGGTATGTTACACGCTTCATCTGCCACGATGAACTCTCCAGAGGAAACGAAAAAATATATAGTTGTGGTAACTATACCATGCATCGTCATATGGAGAGGTGGCACCAATTAATTATAGTGCTGCATAAAAGAGAGATTTGGAGGAGAACCCCTGACCTGCTAGTCCATTCATCAAAGAAGTGGCACTGAGAGCTTCAGAGGCAAGGGAAACGGTCCCAAATATTTAGAAGAACTTTGGAAAGATTAAAATGACATGTTTAGATTGTGGTAAATTAATTTCATGTGGGCAGATGAGTGTTACTCTAATAAATACAGCATATGAACATCATCATAGTCGATGGTTGGTAGAGACATTTTGACTATATCCTGGACCTGCCCGTCCTCGCCCAAAATGGCGCCGGAATAAATGGGACTCGTAACTCCTTGTTGTGTACTGGTTGCAGAACCTTGAAATCACGAGATACGTATGCAGTTTTGAAGCACATGGCGGGCGGGGACGAGAATTGATTGAATATTTCGACATCCCTATTGATATTAAGTTCTGATGTGTTATTGATTACTGTACTATTGAAAGTTCGAATTAACGTCACCCATGGTACTTGCCCGCAAATGTATATCTAGATAATTTTATTGTAACTGGCCCTGTCGTATTTTAATTATAAAATGTACGTCCACCGATTCCATAACTGTTAGACACCTTAGTTCTTGCAACCTAATGGCCCGCCCGTTACGTTCCTCTACAGTGTAAATGTCTACTCATCACATACGATTACAGTTTGCTCCGTGGCCGGCCCACGTGGTTATAGGCTCGTATTTGTATAATGAAATTTTCACAATAAAGGTTTTTAAAAGAAAACATGGTAGTAGTATATACATTGGTAAAGTTTGTAATAATAGTCACTGTTTTAGAATCATTAAAAGGCAAGTGAAATAAAGCAGACCAATTACATGAAGGGTAAAAGGTATAATACGAAGGAACGCAGTAAAGATAAATGGTCAAGGGCTGTTGTGTTTTCTATTCCTGCAACATAAAGTGATCGATAAGAATCTCATATTCAGGCGTATCGGCGACTAAGACAGCAGGTCGACCCTCTTTTGCTCAACGGCTCCATCATGGGACGAAGAAACGCTCTTTTTCTCGAAAAAAGAATATATTTTACTTGCAGGACAGTTGTAAAATTTCCGGGAAAGTACATTAGCCTGGAACATTATAACATATATTTAAGAAAAAATAATGTTCGGAAGTAATGAAAAGCGTAATTTTTAGGTCATATGAGCAAGCCTTTCATCATTACAATAAGAAAAGTAAAATGAACCAATGAAAAGTTTTATTAACAAGTCACATGACTTGTTATGCTTACGTTACGCGCTGCGCGCCCCGGATGACTTCCGGATGCGCTAACGCGGCGCGTCATATGACGCATTACGCGACAACGCAGGTCCAGAATATAGTCAAAATGTCTCCACCAACCAGCGGTCGGAACACAACCCCTTTCAGCAGGCTAAATAGTTCTGTTAAATGAGAACAGAAGGGACAGGCAACAAGAACCATCAGTGAAAGAGGGGAGGGCTAGTTCTTCTCTACCGGGTTACATTGGGGCGCTACCGGAACTGATCGAATTGGTAGTCTACAGTGTTTCTGGATGTTTCAGACTGAAGCTGGGGTTAGCATGAGAGCAGCATCATTTCGTAGCTCCGTCGTGGCCATTCCGCAACCAATCATGGCAGCCGCTCTTTATCGTTATTTTGGGCGGGGTGGGTGGCGGAGCCGAGCTGTTTTGCAGCCATCATTGTGTGGAGTTCAGTTCATCTCACTAGTTTTGTATTTGTCATGAGGGGTTGTTCCTAATGTTTCTATTTTAGCGAGGTCAAAAAGAGATCCCATTAGTGGCCTACTGATTTTGCTCGATTCCTTTTCTTTTTTTTTACACGATTTTTCGTTATCTGCAAAGACTAAACAGAGTATTGCGACTCTGTGTTTGTTTGTAAATAGAGAATGAACCAAAGAGAACTAATTCTAAAACAGTAAATACTTGGATAACAATCAATCAAATGGAGAGAGAAGCAGGCACGACGGATTACAACGGGGGCAAAGGCCTGCGTTAACTACCTTTCACTATCTGCAAAGAGAGAGTACTCCTAATAGAAATGAGGGGGGGGGGCACCATTCAAAGCAGATCAGTGTGCATAAACACGAAAATGTTTTCACTTACCACGTACTTGACATTCGACAGCTTATGATATTTGCTATTAAAAAACCATTGAAATTCACTGAAAAAACCATAGGTTATAGACCATATATAGTTAGGAATTAGCATTTACAAAACCTTGAAAATTCACTGAAAAAACCATAGGTTATAGACCATATATAGTTAGGAATTAGCATTTAAAAAACCTTATTTTACTCACACAAAACCATTGAAATTACATATATAGTTAGTTGCACTAACTATATATCGCGCACCTGCAATCCACTGCTGATGATGTCACATATTACATCATTCATGACATGGTCAGTGACATCACTGATGACATCACTGATGACATCTCAAATGACATCACTGATGACATCACTGATGACAACATCCAGTGACTGTATGTTTCTGTAAAGTTAAAATGTGTCTTACATATTGAAGAATGAGTGGAAGTATAAGTGTCTGGACAAAGGATTTAGTAGGTGCATGACTGAATGCATGAGTGAGTGATTAAATGTGTCTCACTGAGTGCATGGGTTAGTGACTAAAGTGTCTTAATTTGTGCATCATTATGTCTGTTGTTCTGTAAACTGCTGCATGTTTTGATCAGTAGCTATATAATTAACTATATGGGTTACTGATTGATTGTCCAAGTATTTGTATGGGAGACTGAGTGTGTGTGTGGCTGGCTGGGAGGTGTGTGACTCTGTGCAGATCAATGTGTACTTGTATCAATGATTGTATAACAAGGTAAGTATGTGTTAGTATATGTTTGAAAATGTAAGGTGCTCTATGTTTAACTGTATAGACAAGAAAATGGAAGTGTCATTGATTCTTTACAGGACTGACTAGGTGTGTGAGTAACTCCATGGATGAGTGGCAGACTGTGAGTGTCTGTATAGGTGTATGAGTGCATATGATAGTGTTGTAAAGATGAGTGATTGTATGTATGAATGATAGTATGGGTGAATGAGTGAAGGTGTGTGTAGACGTAGGAATCAGTGAGTGCGTATGTAGTAACTAGTATTGGTGTGTCAATGGTTTCAAAAATTATATTCTGTATTTAACACTGGGTGAAACAGAGGTTATATTAAAATGTGAGGAGATGCATTGTATTGTCATATGAATGATATCATCAGTGATGTGGTCATTGATGTCAAATGAGATGTCATCAGTGATGTCATCAGTGATGTCATTTGAGATGTCATCAGTGATGTCATCAGTGATGTCACTGACCATGTCATGAATGATGTAATATGTGACATCATCAGCAGTGGATTGCAGGTGCGCGATATATAGTTAGTGCAACTAACTATATATGTAATTTCAATGGTTTTGTGTGAGTAAAATAAGGTTTTTTAAATGCTAATTCCTAACTATATATGGTCTATAACCTATGGTTTTTTCAGTGAATATATATATATATATATATATATATATATATATAGATAGATATATATTCACTGAAAAAAACATAGGTTTCAGCCATGTTATAGTTAGGAATTAGCATTTAAAAAACCTTAGAAATTCCCTGAAAAAACCATAGGTTTCACCCATATTACAGTTAGCTGGACATTTCTCTCATACAAAACTATTGAAATTCCTAATTCAGAATAACTGTGAGGGATTGTTTAGTTGTTTTCATCACAGATCATTAGACACCTCGCAGTCCCCCGTTGTTACAAAGTACTATTGTGAAACACGTGTTCCTCTTATACACCAGTGAGGATTTATGCCTGATTTATTAATTTTCCCTTATTTTCCCTAGTTACTGACCAACAACATCGTAGTTAGACTAATCTGTCTTTTAGCCATTGATTATGATCGTTGGTGCTAGGACATAATCCGTGATAGAATTGTTTCAGGACGTGATGGGGTGGCTGGCAATAAGCAATTCTCTAGACAATCAGCACTAGTATCAGTGCCTGACGATGGGAGGATCAATAAAGTTTCGAGGGAGACAGGAGAAAAGAGAAAAAAAGAGAAAAAAGATGCCGAGTCAGTATTTGATAATAGGGCTACGAAGCCCTTTTGTTCAAGGGTTGTTACATTGTTTTAATACTATTTTGAAGAGTTTAGGAATAATTTGGCAGAAATATGACATGAGTTGTGTCATTGCTTCCTATTAAACTCTGGGCTCATCTTTCTGAAAAAATCAAGGGACCAAATACGTGTAGATATGTTCCTTTAAGAGCAAAGACAGAGAGATGTAACGCGCCACGTACGTCGGTCACGTGACTGACCTCTAACCTTCTTCTTACTTCCGCGCAGCCGAGTGATTTCATTATCCGGGCAGCGGCAGTGATTGCAGTAGATTACGGGCGGGGAGTCGCTACCTGAGAAGTAAGTGTTGGGACACTTAGTAGATAAACAGTACCTGGACCACGGTGGGGCGAGTTCTCACTACGGATCACGCTACTAATACCTTTTTCTTGCATTTATAGAACAGTAGGGTGAAGAACACCCCCACCGCCAAGCCCATGACAACAGCACCATAAGAGAGTGCTGTGAGTGAGCTAGCTTTGGTTTTCCGTTTTTTAACTTACATTGTCTCTCAATTGTTCTCCGAAAGGGGATGGTTGGGGGTTGGTGTTATTTGTCTCGGAGTTGGGTCACCTATGCACTAAGGGGTCAGGAATGGACCACCTTTTGACGCTCATTTTGAAACAAGGGTTTGCCGCATCACTATAATTAGTTATTTATGCTGGCAACACTGAGCGCGTATAACTATGAATAAAGGAACCCTTTTGCGAATCAAGAAATGTCTTGTTCGTAAAATGGGCCATTATAAGAAAATATGCTTTCTTGAACCACCTCTAGGGTGGTTATGATGTATCATATCACTCAGGAGGGAACCTAGGTGCTATAATGGAACATGCCAGGTATGCATGCATGGGAATGTAACAGTCCCAGTACGTTAGACTGGGAGATAAATATCAATATACATGTATTTGTCTGTTAATACTGTGCTTTATTTCACAGGTTATGGCCCCTGAGAATTCTAGGAGTGCCAATACGGAGAACCCGGTAGTTTTTAATATTTTTCTCACATTATATCCATTCGGTTTGGACGCGCCTTAGCGAGCGTGGACCACCGGGGATATTTATTGTTTTTGGTCCTGAAGAAAGCTGCATAAAACATTTTTTGGACAGCTGAAACATGTCGACCTTATTTTGATAGGATACAAGGGGTCAATAATATTACCTCTAAGGTATCCCATACACAGTTTTTTAACAATATCAGCTGACCACTGAATAAAATTGGTTCTGGCACAGCTGGTATTTTTTAATCTCACTATCACCTTCACATAACACATACTGAAAACACTTTTTCATAACAACCAGCTCCGCTGTAAATCAGGCGTTGAAGCACACTGGAGGGACATTCGGTTCCTCCAGTGGGAACCCCATGATGAAGCATGTCACCACTAGGGTGAGTGAGGGTTCTTCTTATAAATAGGTTATTCTTTTTAAAAATAAGTTATTTTTCCCATTGTGTGTGTTTCTCTTATGATTTTCTCTAACAAAGTCTCATCACTATTGGTTTGAGTCTTTTCTGTTGGGAGCTTGGGCTTTAAGTTTTGACCACAGCACCTACATGTCACTCTTTAGTTGTTGTTGTATACCCAATTTACTAGGTCATGTTTAAAAAGATCAGCTGGGATGCAGTCCATTCCCGGAGCTTTGCCATTCTGGATCTTTCTCAGTGCATCCTCCACATCTTTGCATTCAAATTTTAAAACATGGCCGTTGGGCAAGGGACTTGTACCTTCCAGTTCGAGACCTCTAAACTGAGACTCGAAGAACCCAACCCAATCCTCAGGAGACACATGGTTTTCTGGATCTTGGGAATGGGGGCTATTTCCCCACTTAACTATATGCCAAAACTTCGTCTGGTTTTTCAACCCACTGGCATCTAGGAGCTCCTCCCAATGATGGTCATCCCACTCTTTTTTAGCAAAGCTTTGCACTTTACGATAGTTTATCCTAGCCTTCCTAATGGCTGGCAGATTGCCTAACCTTATAGCTGCCGCCAGCAGGCCGTAGGATTCACGGCAGGTTTTATTATACCAAACTTTTCCAGAGGGCTGGAATGCAGACCTTTGAGGCTTTCTAGGTTTAGAAAAGTACAATTTTAACTACTGGAAGAGTGCTTCATGAATTACAGATGTCTTCCCAATAATATCTTCCTGTGATGGAAGGGAATGCAAAGCACACAGGGTCCTAGAGACCACCGTATTAATCCTAGCTAAGACATCGGGGTCTTCAATGATCCTTGACCAACGGACCCTTCGCATATCATTGGTTAAAAAAGCATCTGCAGTCGTTATCTCGTTATGGTTAGTACTCCTTTCACCACCATTTAAGATTAAGCTCAGCAAAAGTGGGTTGTGGTCACTCTCAGGCCGGTCAAGAATCATCATATCATCAAGTATTGACCAATATTCAAGCTTGAGGAGAATATAATCGATACAGATAGTAGTTTTTCCGTTATTAAATGTTGCCCTACCGTTTTTGTCGGAGATGGAGCGTCCATTAACTGCCCTAAAACCACGCTCCGGGCAAAAACCCATCCACTGCAGGGCTGCCTCTCTCCATTTCTTAATTGGCTTCATACTTAGAGAGAGAATATTCCATTGTGCATCCTCCTCAGCCCACGGAGGTTCGCCATCAATATTGAGAGGTTTGAGCGAGCAGTTTAAGTCCCAAGCTACAAGCGTATAGCAATTTAGCCTGGTCGAGTCAAAAAAGGTGTCTAAATCAATAAATGTTAAGGAGCCCCTCCCACCCGGCTGACCCCTAATGTACACATTAACGATGAGGATATCTAACTGATCAGGATGTTTCAGATTTACAACAAGGATGTCCGGGCTGTCTACAGTTATTTCCGTCGGGCTATAATTAATAGATTGCCTTACCCAAATGGTTAGGCCCCCAGATGGTCTTCCTTTTTTTCCTTTCACAGCCGCTTTATAAAAATTCAGGTAACCTGGGCGGTGTATAGGAACCACAGCCCACATCTCCTGGAAGATCAGAATATCGTGGTCCTCCACAAATTCGGTCCACTCAGCTATACACTTTACTCATTAAGCCCGCGATATTCCATGAAACAATTTTTAACTTATGCGGTAAAGTAGTTAGCAAGGACGGGTTAGGGTCCAAATCGTGTTAGGAGATCGTAGTGGACACCCCACGATAGCCGGGACCCCCATACTCTATGGGCTCGGAGGCTATCATTTTGTAATTGCAACTTTCCTGCAGAGGACCCCCCTCTCTATTCTCGGTGCCCGGTTCCCCATTTTCCGTTATCAGGTACACAATATTCAAACCAACACCCCATTCAGGCAGAGGGCGAACTCTATTGGGGAGCCCCGTACCTAGGTCAACTCCCTCCTCCAAGTGAATATTTCTGTTAACAATACGCTTGCACAAGATGGAATGAGCATTTTCCAAACTCTGGACCACTGGAGTACTTATAGGATTTTGACCCAGTCAGTCCACTCCCTCCAAGCCAGAAAGCAGGTCAAAACGGTTGGACAAGAGGGGGCAGAACTCCTGCCAGCAATCAGTATTAGATTTACTGGATTGTTTTTCACGCCATGTTTGCGGGTTGAAAGACTGGCACAGAGGTGTACGAACATAAAAATAATTCAAATTAAGAGGATGTATTTTGCCCTCCCCACCTGACCCTGTGCCGTTACAAATAAATCTTATCACCCTAGGGTCCCTAAAATTCACTATTATACAATCCCCCTCTTTGTCCTTCGGTCTACAACCCAACCAACTAACCCTTCTAACGTGGATACTCTCTGCATTAGTATAGGCTGGGAGTGATCTATTCCTGTTCAACCAATAGATAACCTTATTTTTCAGCTCTCCATGAGTTTCCAGCATGTCATCTCTTAGTCCGGGGACACCAGTCAATACTACCGTAAGGGGGACGGACTCGGGGGAGATCAATACAGGGGAACTTCTTAATCCCACCTGTTTTACCCAAAACATTGTTCCCTTTGGGTGATAACTCCCCAGCCACAACCGGGATCCCGGACTTTTTTCCGACTTCCCTAGCGGCTGTTTTTGGACCCTCTCTGTTACTAGGGTTAGACTTTCTAGAGTCAGAACAGCGCTCAATGTTAGGTTGGATTTGGCAATTATCCACGCTACCAACTAAGTCTTGGGGGATGTCACTAGTGGAGCTCACAGGACCCGGGGTCACTATAGGTTGTATTCGGGGGCCTCGGCCCTGCATGCTTTCCACAGCTTTTTCTAACATACAAGTACTTGACGTTACCCCTTTTTCTAAATTCCCCAGGTGTTCTCTTACTTGTTTTATTCTTTCTAGTAGTGGCAACATCAGGGATTTCACTAACTGCTCAATTTGACCCAGGAGACCCTCGCTAGTTCCTGTACCGACATCTTGGCTCGGTGGTTGCTTAGAATTCCAGCTTCTTTTGTCAATCGCAGGAGTAACGGATTTCACAATGGTGGGTGTGGTGGGTGACACCCTAGCTATTTTAGTAACTTTAGCACTTCTACCCTTTTGGGCATTACCCCCACGCTTTATTTTACCAGTGGGCTGCTTTGCTTTGCTGCCTTTCCTTCTTTACGGCTCTATAGTAAACTTTGTACTCAATGAGGTTGGTGGGGTTGGCAAAATTTTATCTACCCTCCTATTTTCAATCAATTAAGTGCTAACGTTAGAAGTATTCGATGAGGTGCAGGCAAACAAGCCTACGGACCCTACAGATACTAGACTAATACTCAGATTTGGAATTGGAACTCTGTTCGGCTGGTGAATAAGAGGCTGCTCAGGAGTACTAGCAGACCTAATTTTACCCAACGAAGATCGTTTTGCAAATAGAGGATCCAAAGATAGTCTTTTTTCAGTTAATGCTATCTCGTGTTCTAACACTACTGCTGCCCTAGTGATAAATTGGTCGAGAGCTCCACTCACTGTCCCCCGATAGTACTAGTAATAACATTTCTACCTTTCCCTGAACGAAACGCCATTTAACTACGAGCACTAAAAATCGATATTATAAATAGATAAAATAATACGATAAAAAGTGGTAAGTTAATTGATAGTCCAAGGCCACTAAATGTGTACTAATCCCACAATGAATTACATTCAAGGAGTATAAAACACAAAGTCTCACAGATGGAAGAACATAAGTAAGGGGTGTGGCCAACCCGGCCTCAATCGGCCTCGGACGGACTCAGACGGTCCCGCCCTTGTCCCGGGATTCTCCAGGCACGCGCCCGCGTGCGTCTCGCGCAGCGGAAGTCCAGGTTAATTATATGCAATTAGGTAGGGGCGGGAAGAGGCACACAGCTGTACGGGGTTACGGGGCTGCTGGTCCTCGCAGTCCCGTCCCGTCAAGCCTCTCACCATGGCAAAATTCCAGAGCCCAGGGCTTCAAAGTACAAGAGTTTTCAGATAGGATTAAAAACGCCAAAGTCAGGGTCAGAGTCAGGGAACAACCTCTGCGAGCGGCTCCCGCGGAGCGGGGGCCGCGAGAGGTGAAGTACTCTCCGAGGCAATCAGGCAGGGGGCGGGAAGAGGCACAGAGCTGTACGGGGTTACGGGGCTGCTAGTCCTCGCAGTCCGGTCCCGTCAAGCCTCTCACCACGGCAAAATTCCAGAGCCCAGGGCTTCAAAGTACAAAAGTTTGCAGATAGGATTAAAAACGCCAAAGTCAGGGTCAGAATCAGGGAACAACCTCTGCAAGCGGCACCTGCGGAGCGGGGGCCGCGAGAGGTGAAGTACTCTCCGAGGCAATCAGGCAGGGGGCGGGAAGAGGCACACAGCTGTATGGGATTACGGGGCTGCTGGTCCTCGCAGTCCCGTCCTGTCAAGCCTCTCACCACGGCAAAATTCCAGAGCCCAGGGCTTCAAAGTACAAGAGTTTTCAGATAGGATTAAAGACGCCAAAGTCAGGGTCAGAGTCAGGGAACAACCTCTGCGAGCAGCTACCGAGGAGCGGGGGCCGCGAGAGGTGAAGTACTCTCCGAGGCAATCAGGCAGGGGGCGGGAAGAGGCACACAGCTGTACTGGGTTACGGGGCTGCTGGTCCTCGCAGTCCCGTCCCGTCAAGCCTCTCACCAAGGCAAAATTCCAGAGCCCATTGCTTCAAAGTACAAGAGTTTGCAGATAGGATTAAAAACGCCAAAGTCAGGGTCAGAGTCAGGGAACAACCTCTGCGAGCGGCATGCTCTACTGGTAGCATTAATAAACAATGTAAATTAATTCCTTTAATATTGTGGGCTGCTAATCCAGTTGGAGCAGTGACAACACAAGACAAATCAGACTCAGTTGTTTTCTGTAGAAAAGTTGTGATTACTTTAATTAAAAAACTTGTGCCTGTTCCAGCTTGTCCACTCACGTACATTCGGATAAGTTCAAATGATGAGCAAGAGCACTCTTTCGTCTCATGAAGTAATCCATGCTGAATCTGTTCTCTTACTTGCTCATATATTTCTTTCTGCTCAAGATTTAGTTGTTCTTCCAAGTTTCCTAAGTTTGTTACATCTTCTTGAGCTTGATACATTGCTGTTTCCACCTCTTCCATAGCAGTTTCTGCTTCATTTTGAACAATTGGTTCTCCTAGTGGGTCCTGACTCAACGGAGCAGAAGTTTGACTGTCTTGAGAACTATCTCTAGCAATTTCAGCTGCAATTGTAGCTTCTTGCTCAATTTCGTTCTTCAACATTTTCACATAATTAGCAAAAACACGACATTCTATAGTATCTTTAGTTGCATTGAGGGAATCTTCATAGCTCTCAAAATCTCCAAGTAATTCCAATTCTGAACGCCATGGCTTGAAAAGTTGCAAAAGAGCTAAATAGTAAAATTCCCTTTTGTCAGGTTTCGCAACTCAGTTTACGGTGATTAATCAAATGTCCTTTTCTTTCTTTCACCAGACATCCTTCAGAACCAGGAACACCTTCCTTGTTTTTGGGTCCCCTTACACACCAACAGGCCCCTTGGTGTCATGCTTTATTATCGGGGTCCTCGTACCCCTCTACGGGGTACGGCGTGCTGCGACCTACGGATACGCGGGAGCACTTAAAAGACTATGGGCACGATTATGATGGAGGATTTTCCGCATCCTCCGGGCCGGCGGAAGCCACCGCCGGCCGGGAGGATGCGGAAAATCCTCTGCGGACTCACCAAAGACCCACCGCCACATTAGGATGGCTGGTGGGTCCTGGTTTCCGTCCGCAGCTTTTCCGCCGCGGTTGGCTTACAACCGCGGCGGAAAAGCACTAATATGGTGACGGTGACTCTCAGACACCGTCAGCCAAATTAGGATGCCCAAAAAGAAATGCTTTTCCACGGCGGGTTTTCCGCCGTGGAAAAGCATACGGAGCTTCACTGCACTGGGTGGGGGGTGCACATGGGGGGTACCTATGGTACCCCCCTGCATTTGTATGTAGTAATCGGCAGGCACCACGCGGTGCCTGCCGCTTGCTGCATACAAATGCAATGTATGCATTTTTAACATTGCGGCGGGTGCAGCTTGAAGCTGCACCCGCCGCAATGTTAAAGATTGAGGATGTGACCGCCACCCAGGCGGTCACATCCTAATCTACACGGAGGGACCGCCGCAGCCCCTGCGGACGGTCCCTCCTACTCTATGGTGGCGGACGGACTCAGGTCCGTCCGCCATCATAATCGCCCCTTTAGTGTGGTGTGGATGGGGTATTTAAATGTGAGTGTATGGTGGGGTTTAGATCTAAGTGAGTGAAGTATAAAAAGGACCTGGCTCGTGGGGTGACTAAAAATTATTTAATGAGCCCCCGGGCTGGTGCTATTAAAATTAAGTGTGGGAGGTTAATCACGCAGACAATGTGCATTACCTCATCTCTGTGTGCGTCGACATGTTTCGGTGTAAAAACACCTTCTTCAGGACGGGGTACACAAATCCCCACCTTACTCACGTTTCTCTAACTCATATCAGAATCTCTAATAAAAAGTGAGAACTACAGTGCAGGTAGAACAATGTACCTAACAAAACGTTGCTTTATAGTCGACTGTTTTGCAGGGGTGGAAAAGCCTCATGAGCCAACGTCAGGGTCCCATATGCTATTTAGCATGATTTCCGCAAGGAAATTCCTCCCGATCGACCCCTCCGTGGCTCCGGTGGGGCATAATCACCGGAGCCACGGGAATTTGTACCCCATCCACACCACACATAGTCTTTTAAGTGCTCCCGCGTATCCGTAGGTCGCAGCACACCGTACCCCGTAGAGGGGTACGAGGACCCCGATGATGAAGCATGACACCAAGGGGCCTGTTGGTGTGTGAGGGTACCCAAAAACAAGGAAGGTGTTCCTCCACTGTGAAGGATACACCCTATACCCAAGGAGTGGATTCCTTTTGTTTATTTGCATATGTTTAGGGAGAACGAATCCATTTCGATCTCTCTCTCTCCCCCTTTTGTTATTGATAGTATCCTTCAGAATCAATCAAGCACAGCATATATACCATTATTGTTGTTTTCTGTAATATTCCGTTAGTTTGGAGCACTTCATAGAGACAAATGTTCTCAAGATGATGACTTCTATTTGAATAATACGCATCCAACATATTTGTTTTCACAATATCTGTACTTTCTGGCTCTTTTTCAGCTAAAATTTCAATTTCTTGTACATATTTAAGGACTCGGTTTCGTGTTGCAGCAAGACCTAGACTCACCCAAATGATTCTTCTAGATTTGGAGTACAGACTTGCAGATGATAAGCGATCCGAGCATTCATACGCTCCAATTTCTCGATGAGATAACATCTTCAAACTGTACTGTATAATTTCTTACTTAGACTGTTCTCAAGGGAAATCTCTTCCCACATTTCCTTCAATTCTGTCTTTTCTGACTTTGTTATGTACGATGTCACATATCGAGCAACAGCAATGGAATTGTCTGCAACATATTGAATATCCATATAAGCATTCCACATGGACAAAATGACTGAGTTATAGTCATTTATGTATTTTGACTCTTCATTTTTTCTTAACTTGTAGGTATTTTTTGGAGACTTTCTTGAGATAGTATGTCACAAAGATGACATAAAACTGTTCACTCTTCCTTTCGATATTACAGGTCGTGGAAATGCAAAACGGCATAGATTTGTGCTTTCAACGACAGTATTTCCCACAACGATAGCTTTGGAATCGTGAGACTTGTTGTCTTAAGTCCTTATCTTGTGTACTTTTGGGTGCATCACATGTAGCATATTTTTCAATAAAAGACAACACAGTATCATCTGTGTCTGTTCCAAATTTGGGAGCATCTTTGATCCATAATAGTATATGTATATGAGGAGCACCTCTCGCTTGGTACTCCTTTCTCCAAGAGAAATCCAGAACCTCTCCAAGAGGAGGATTTTTTTTATTGGTGATAAAAGCCATCATAGCTTCGAATATATGATTGAAATACCTCTATACATTAACAGGATCCAAAGAGCACAATTCTCCAGGTGTCTTGTATTCAATATTTAGTATATTTGGATTTGCCTCACGAAGAAATTGAAGTAAATCATCCCAAGCATATTCAGCACAGCTTAAGTTCTCCGTGACGACGGTACAAGTATTCTTTAGTACCACGCAGACATGCCATCAGATTAGTCAGCTGAGATTCCAAAACATTATCTTTCTGCTGTACTTTATCCATAAATTCCTTTGCCGAAACATTTTGCAGATGTACACCTGTTTTCAATATTTGGTTTACTGCATAAGAAAGTCCAGACAAATCACTCTCAAACAAAAGATGAAACAAATACGAAATACATTGTCGAAATCTTGGATCTTCTGCATATAATCTTGATGTTCGGTATTCAGATGCAGGAATCTGCACAGCTCGTTCATCATATCGTCCTCCTTTTCCTGTAGGAAACAACTGAGGGAAACAACGTGCTTCCAAACTTTTTTCCCATACACTAATGGGACTTCCTTTTGCTTCTTTCATTTGGAATAACTTTATAGCATTCCCCATCATTTCTTTGGAATGCAATGGATGAACACTGTAATGTTTGTAGATTTCTTCAGTTCTGGATACATCCACTTTTTCAATTTTTCCAGACGGCAAGTCACTATCTTCTTGTACAGTTATTTCGTCTTCTCACACATACACATTTTTGTAATATTGATTATTTTTTACCAGATACAACGTTGCCTTTTTCACTTTCCTAACATCCACTAATTCTTGCCAGATTTTCTTACTCTTAGTAGGAAAGCCATTAACAAGAATAACTAGAGGTTCATCCTCTACATTTTCTACACCAATAGTTTCAATATTTTTCTTTAAATCTAGAGGCAAATATACAACTCTTCCCTTTAATCCTCTCTGTAAATCTGAAGGAGGCAATTTTCATGTCTTAGGCTCCATATGAACAATAGCCTGAAATGGATGCACACATTGAATAAGAATAGACTCATAGGTATTTAAATCCATCAGTTCAGAAGGAATATTTACCAACTCAAGATTATTATGCACAGCTCTAGCAGGCATTTTCTTCTCATCTAATTTGTTATAACTATATTTACAAATACGCTGAACAGAAGCCAAATCAAAACAATTCTCAACTAACAAATAAGCAAAATCATTCCACTCATTATTATTTTCCTTTTCGCTTTTTAAATACAAATCAACACTCCTGGTCTGATTTTTATAATGAATTTGTTTACAACAGATACAAGAATAATTTTGCCTTTCACCTGAAATCACCTTAAACTTTATAATTTCTTGCTCAAAATTTTCTACACTGCAAAGTTCTAAATTCTCTTCTACATTTTCTTCTATTAATGTCTCAGTTTCTGCACTGTCTTCCTGAGGACCAAAGTAACTAATCTGAATTTCATCAGAAACATTTGTTACATCTGATACAGATCCACGCAAAAGAGCACTGTTCAACTTTTTTAACATTAGTGATGGACTTTTTGCATAATGCAATGTTCTCACTAATTTCCTCATTTCAGAATGATGTACTGCTAACATTCTGAAATGGTGAAAAACACTTTGACATACTTTTTTAGGAGCACAAGCCAGAGAATGACCTTGCAAACCAGTATTTTCTCTCACTCTGCAAGGGTCTAGTCCTTGCAACATCTTAATCTTTTGTTTAACACTTTGTTTAGTATAGTTACGTAAGAAAATGTGTAAAAAATCAATAGTTTCTTGCCGCACACTGCAAATACTACTACAATTCCAAGTGCACACTGGACCTTTAGGACGTCTCCCTAGAACTTCACCAGCTAACACCTGTTCTGCTTTTCTAGGAACAATTTTCTCTTTCTCAATTGGACAACCATTTCTAACCTCATAAGCACGACCACTAGTGTCAACTACATTCAACAAATCGTTACTCTGAAGATAACTCTCTTCATTAAAAAAAGGTTCAGAACTTGAACTATGTTTCCATTCACCCACAAAAACTCACAAAAATTACTTCTGTTAATTACTCTTCTCCACCTACTTTTGGCTTTCATTAAATGGATTGGCTTATCTAGTGATCTGATTCTATTGATTACTAAAATGAACAATTTTCTTTTCAATTCCAAAGCTTTCTGAACTACATTTTCAATACCTTTCTTCTTATAAAATACTGTTTTTTCTTACATACCTCATTTTCTTTAATTAAATTTGAGATAAATCTATTATAAAACATTTTTTTCCGAATTTCCATAAATTAGTTTTCCTCCTTTTACTATACACACTTTTCTCTGCACTTGATTTTCTGTGATTGTTCTCTTTATTTGTATTTTTCTTTTTCGTTGCTGATACAATAATAACATTATTCTGTTTGTGCACACTACTGTTAGTCTTTAATATTTTCCTCAAAAAAGTGTTCCTTGTCTTACCAGGACTTTCTTTCTCTTTGTTAACACATTGCTCTACATGTAAATCTTGTTGATGACTTCTCTTCAAATACACACCTTTCTCTTGTTGTTTCCCCTTTTGAAACTTAGTAGGCATCATACAGTTTTTTTAGTATCGATAAACAGAATCTATAATGAAAATATATATAACAATACAAAAATAAATATATCAAATATTCTATTATATTACTTACAAGAACAGAGGGAGGATTATGAGGACAAACCTGGGACTATAAAAATAAAAGGACTTACAACAAAAGAAGGAGTATGAAACAAGGGAAAATCTAATAAAAAAGAGAGTATAAATAGACACTGCAATATAACAGAATAAAGGAAGTATGGATAAACTGGAACCTATGAATAGGTAAGGGAGAGTATGAAGAGAAAGATGGAAATATGAGAAGAACAAAGAGAATAAGAAGAAACAAAGAGAGTAAGAGGACAGAGGGGGCACTATAAGAAGAGAGAGAAAGACTCTAAACCAAAAAAGAAGGAACATGTGAAAACATACGCAACTATAAGAACAAAAAAGTAATACTAGCAAAGGACACTATGTATAAGGATAGAGAGAACAGTACCAGCAGAAAGCACGAACAATGTCAGGAAAAGTGGAGCAAAAGGATAAAAAGGGGTAAAGAAGAACAGAGGATACAGTCTGATGTGAAAAGGAGTATAAACTGTCATATAGTTACTCATTGCCTATATGCTGTGTTAAGTTAGCATGAGCTTTTTAAATGTTTAAACGCCATTTTACCTTTCTGCTGCTTCTGCACACGACACATTATTGTTGTTTTAGCTTTCAGCCTAGTAGAGCGTTGTGATTTACTCGAGAATAATATGTTATTGCTCTGATATCAGCTTTGCTTGGTAAACTGTGTCTGTACAGTGAGTGCTGAAACATTCAAGGATAACTCGACACAGTGTTGTTGTGAGGTCTGATTTTCGCACCTTCCTAGACATAACATACATGCAAGCGGCCAAGTTCTGGCTTTAGGCACGGTTGATATTGCACCACACAGAGCACACAACACACACTTGATGGTGCTTCGCATGCAGAGAGCTGGTGGAAGATGATGTGATCCATTACCACTAGGATCTTGAGGTATGGGGCCGCCCTGCTAAAACCCAAAGAGGCCTTCTTAGCTATAATATAATATACTAGATAGGGAGGTTGAGAATTAGGTATTGTTAACTCCTATTCATTTCAACATGTTAGCATGTTGTCACCTTTTGCATTCTATGGACTAGTAACTATGCTGATAACTTTGCTTCTTATAATATGTTTGCTTGTATTATCTAAGATACTGCGTTTGAGAACAATGCATTAGAAAACAAATATTTCAAATGTGCACGCGTCCTCATTTACTCCACGTTCTGGTTTGAAATGATTGTATAACGAAAGAGTGTTCATGTGTTCCACGTGACCTGAGGTATTCTAAGTTCATGTTCTGGTTTGTCTAAACATTGGGAGTTCGTAAGGACCAATGAGACACTGTAGCTAGCTCGGTAAGGGGATTTTGGGTACTGAGGTGAGTTTTGGGACACCCTAATTCACTGAGGTTCCAAATCTCTATGCACAGTTCTGTAGGAGAACGAAATCCCTGCTACAAAACAGATGGAGGATTATAAAGAGTGAAAAGTGTATGACGAAAGAGGCAAAAGTATGACAAGACAAACAAATATAAAGATAGAGGTCAGTATGAAAAGACAAAGAATATGAGGAAAGTGCTGCAGAGTGTATACAGTGAATCAAGGAGCAGTAACAGATGTGAGCAAACAATATGAACAGATTTAAGAAGTATAAACAGAGAGGACAGAAAATAAAAATAGAAAAGAAATATGAAGAAACAGTGGAAAATATGAACACAGACAGAAGGAATATAGGACAAAAGGCAATATAAGAAAAACTCAGTAGTAAGAGGACACATTAAGAAGTAAGAGAAGAGAGAGGAGAATATGAAAACAGGGAGCAGTGTAAAACCAGGGGGTAAAATGAGCAGAGAAATATCACAATGAGAAAATACGACAATATTAGTAGAGAGTGCAAAGAATAATAAAAGACAGAAGAAATGTGAGAACAGACACAAGAGTATGAGAAAACAATAGGGAATACCTGCAAAGAACAGCAAGAATAAGAAGAAACATAGAATATAACAACAGAACAGTATATATGAAGAAAGACGAAGGAATGTAAAAAGGCACAGAGACAAAAATATAGAGAAAAGACAAACATAATGGAAGACTGACGGTATAAGCAGAGAGGGTGTACTACGACAATACAGTAACAACTATAACGACAGTGGTGAATATAAAGACAAGAGACAATATAAACAGTAGAACAAACATGCAAAAATAGGAGCAAGTATGACAAAAAAAAGTATAAAAAGAGAACAGAATATAAGAAAAAGAAGATAGTATAATGAGATAGATAGGAGTAAGACAAGAGAGGAGGGAGTATGACAACAGAAGGCCCGGTGTTAAAATATCGCCGTTTTATCGGCAGGAAACTGCCGATAAAACGGAGGTAATGGGCTTGATAATACGCCTTTGTTAATTCCCGTAGAAGCCCATGTTAACACCATAACATGGGCGTCTATGGGAATTAACAAGGGCGTATTATCAAGACCATTATCGCCGTTTTATCGGAAGTTTCTTTCCGATAAAACGGCGATAATTTTAACACCGGGCCTTGATAATATGGCCTAGAGGGTAGAAAATATGCAAACAGGAGCGAATATGGGAGCATATTATCAAGCCTGGGTGATACAATTATCTTAACTTTATCGACAGGAAAGAACATCTAACATGAGCTTCGATTGGAATTCCATAGAGCATATTATAAAGCCCAATATCGCAACTTCATTGGCAGTTTCCTGTCGATAAACTGGCGATAATTTTAATGCCCAGGCTTGATGATATGCCCCATAGGGGCATATTATCAAGGACCGGTGTTAAAATTATCGCCGTTTTATCGGCAGGAAACTGCTGATAAAACGGCGATAATGGGCTTGATAATACGCCCTTGTTAATTCTCATAGAAGCCCATGTTCTGGTTTTAACATGGGCTTCTATGGGAATTAACAAGGGCGTATTATCAAACCCATTATCGCTGTCTTATCGGCAGTTTCCTGCCGATAAAACAACGATAATTTTAACACCGGTCCTTGATAATATGCCCCATAAATCCTTAATGTACACACATGCACAGTGTGATATTATACAAAAAAAATCAGACTAACGGACTATACATATTCCATGTATATAATTACTACATATCAGTGAACAACACTGACTCATTTTCCAAATACATATGCATTTTACTACATTATTTCTGCCACTATTACATCAAAAAACCGAACACAATAAAATAAAAAAGACGCTCAAGGAGCTTCTAAATATGCCCAGACTATATACAGAGGGAGAGAAATGAGAAAGAAGACAGAACAGGGAGTATCAAGAAAAATATGAAATAAGAAGAGAGAGAGAAGAAAATGAAGAGACAGAAGGAATAAGAGGAGAGACAAGAAAATATAAACACAAAGAACGACAATATCAGCACAGAGTACAATATAAGAAAAAGACAGTAGTACAGAGAGAGAGAAAGGAGTAAGATGAGAGAGAGGGAAGTATAAAAACAGAGGCTACAAATTATTGCAAAAAGGGTCAAATATAGGGGCATATTATCAAGGACCGGTGTTAAAATTATCGCCGTTTTATCAGCAGGAAAATGCTGATAAAATGGCGATAATGGGCTTCATCAGCCGCGACCCGTGGAGGGAGTTGCGATGGGGCAGGCAGGCGAGGCGGGGGAGGGGCAGGGTGAGGGGTGATAAACAGCGGAATCTGTATGATTGCAGGTAAGTAAACAATTAAATTAATAAAACGAAAGGGCAGATTATCAAGGACTGGTGTTAAAATTATCGCAGTTTTCTGGTGAGAACATGGGCTTCTATAAGAATTAACCGAAACACCACTGAGAAAATGGGGTCCAAGGGATATTTTAAGACCAGCCCAAGTTTATATCCCCAAATATCAAATGGCAATACTTATAGAAAACCGGGGGTCGGATGCAAAACCAAATCAATAGGCTATAAAACAGGCATGACTGTTTCCAAATCAGTCAAGGATACGAAATTCCTATAAGTCTATAAAGCAAGACATAACAGTGAACAAAACCCAGAGCTGCAAGGGATTGTTGGTGAGACTCAAAAGAAATATCTATGTGGTCAATGGATTCCCAACAAATGTCATGCGATGATCAATAATCTCATTTGGTCATCCAGAGTCTTGGGGTGGTCTGTCTCTTGATCATTGAGACCATTTCCACACCCAAACTGTAAATATTCAATGGGTCAATCCCACAATCACTGTGCTGACCATGAGAGAAGTGGAATCATATGGGAACTAGTGCATTGCAAAAAAGGAAAAAAGTGGTGAATAAAATAGAGTGAAGAGACAAAAAAAGCGGGCTTTGATTTGTAATAATGCCCCCGTGGCAGTTAATTATTTGTTTGATACTGCCTTATTGCACTGTTCTTGGTTTTAATTAGGGGAAGAGACAATATCTCAAATAAAAGCCCCCTTTTTTGTCTCTTCACTCTATTTTATACACCACTTTTTTCCTTTTTTGCACTGCACTAGTTCCCATATGATTCTACTTCTCTCATGGTCAGCACAGTGATTGTGGGCTTGACCTATTGAATATTTACAGATTTTAACACCATAACCTGAGCTTCTATGGGAATTCACAAGGATATTTTATCAAGACCATTATCACCGCTTTACCTGCAGTTTCCTGCTGATAAAACCGGCGATAATGTATCGCCCTTTATTGATAATATGGCCCATAATCCCTTATTGTACAGAGACGCACAAACTGATATTAAACAAAAAAACATAACAGCATGCATTATAGCAAAACACATTTACTACTATAAAACGTTCAACAATGGACGAATATAGGGGCATATTATCAAGACAGGCGATAACATTATTGGCAGTTTTCTACCCATAAAGCGGCAATAATATTATCGCCTGTCTTGATATACCCCATAATTCCTTAATGTACAAAGATGCACCGCACACACTCCCATACAACTTATTAACTTACCTTTCAAATGTATTTGTAAATTAAGAAGAATACCACTCACACAGTGGATATTCTTATACAGAATCTCTCTAGTTCAGTGTTTGCAGCAGAACCGTCAAATGGAACATTTTCCCTCTCATTTTACACATACATACATATAAATAACAAATTAAAATCCTGTACACATTAATTAAAAACAAAACACACATTTCTAATGGTTTAACATTCCAAACCTTTCCAACTGACATGACTTTCCACCCTTCCCCCAACAGACCATGCAAAAGTCAACTGTCAACAGAGGTCAAAAGTTCAGCACTGTATAAAACACTGCTCCTCAACATATTTAGACTATGCATAAGCACTTACTTATAAGTACCAATAAAGCAAAAAGGTCTCATTACAAGCAACAAAGATATAAACACATAAACTTGATAGACATCTGTAAAATATTTATTTTTAATTCATTTTTCTTGCTTACGTACGCTTATGGAACAACTTTCAAAATTTGCACTGTACGCGCACAGTCAATATACCGTAAAATAAAAAGATAGCATACATCACTCATTTTTTACAATCACCGGACACCCGATCCACCGAGGCTCAAATATAACGTTCAAGACCGTAGGGAGAGCCCCAAATTCACCACGGTACCAACCGGCTCCCTGCATCATTCGGGAGCCGGAATTGCTTTTGGTCAGAGAAACCAGCTTACATACTGCTCTCTCAGACGAAAAATAATCTGCTTTCCTACTTCAAAGAGAACTCTCGCCCAACCATAGCAAACAGTAGAGCCCCAGGAATAGGCACCCTATAACACTACAAGATCCGACCCTCGGAGACGGTGCTCCCCAGGGCCATCCAAGGCTCAACAAAGGCCATCAAAGATTTTGAACTTGGACATCATTGTAAATCCCCCTAAGCAGTCCTACGGGATCAGGAAGTCCTATAGCAAATAGCAAACTTTTCTGATCAATCTACACACTCAATCTACACACATATACAAATAAATAAAAAATCACATTTATTCCCACAATAAATTCAAAACGATACACACATTTATATTGCTTGAACTTTTGCACCCTTTCCAACTGACAAAACTTTTAACCCTTCCTCCATTCCACAATCTGCCAGTTACCATGGAAACACTTCAGGGAACACCTAACTCAGCACACAGGTGAAAGGTTCATCATACATTGTTGCAAATTAAAACAGCAAGTATGCTTGACTTGAGAATATACCTGCTTATCTTATGTAACGTTCTTTGCTAACACTTTTTCTTAACCAATAAAAATCAGCCTTTTAAAACACAGAAACATACATCATAGCTTAGTGCAGAATGTTCTCGAACAACTAATCAATCCTTTTCTTTTTTCAAAACTGCATGTTGTCCACCATTTTAGAAAAAAATCTCACTTTTCAAACTGCCACTTCATTTACAGAGACCTTCAGAGTGCATCCAGACCTCTCTTCAAGATGCTTACAGTGTGGATTGTGGGACACAGCTATATTTTCTGGAGTCAAAGGTACGCAGAACGGAAAGGAATTCACAAAGACCTACGTTTACCAAATGTAGACATTAAATGGATTGGACAGAGAGGGTTAAAGTGTCACCAATTGATGCCATTGGTGAAATCCTTTTTGCATCTCCAACACCCTGACCTCATAATTGTGCACTCTGGTGGCAATGACCTAGGCACTTTGACAGGGGTAGGTCCGGAAATGCTTATGAAGGACACCTTTGCACAATTGATGACACTGTTCCCCAAAACTGCCTTTGTATATTCTACTATATGCCAAAGGCAGAAATGGAACTGGTCCAACCACTATTGTCAACAGATTGAAAAAGCTAGGACACATATGAATAAATCTGTTTCTGCCTTTCTCCGAGCCTATCGAATGGGGTCCATTTACAACAACAATCTGCGTTTCAATATCTTTGGCATCTATAGGAGAGATGGTGTACATTTTACAGATGAGGGGAACAGAGTCTTCCTCATAAACTTAAGACTCTGCATCGGTATTCAATTTCAATTTCAATTTATTTATTTATGATTTTGGAATGCATTGGTACTTACCTGTAGGTACTAAAATCTCCCAATAAACACAAGGGCTCTTTTTAGAGCCACACAACACATAAACAAATACACTTCATAAATATCTAAAATTATTTTTATTTTTCTTGCTTAGGTACGCTTACCGGACGACTTCCAATATTCCAGCTGTACGTCGTCCATAAGTGCTTGGTACGCGTACGATAAATCTACCATGAAAAAAATAGCCTTTATCACTAATTTTCTATAATTCCCGAGGACCCCATCCCCCGGGGCTCAAATCTAATGTTGCGGACCGTGGAACAGCCGCAAGGCCTCCACGATCCCAGGCGGCTCCCCACTTCCTGCGGGAGCCGGCATTGCTATTCCTCACAGAGAGCAGCTTACATGGTTCCATTTTAATTTCAAACATGATTTCAACAGTTTGTTATACATTTTTATAAAATAATATAGTACTGCATGCTAAAGCAGAAAAGTCAGCACAATTATGATAGAATACAAAATAGAAAAAAATATATATACTTCTACAATCAACAAACTCTTAACCAGAGTACACAGTTTAATTTAAAAACACCCTACTACAACTAGTTTTTGAAACGCATTGTACAATAAAATGCATCACAAAATAGGTTACATGCATGGTGACTCTATAACGTCACATAGAAAAAAGAAGGCCACTCTTACGCTACCAGGAAAACACAACAAAAGTACAAGGCCCAAACTTCCATTGTAGTGATTTCTTAGTTGCAGGTCTAGTTTTCAGATCAACACACACACTCCCTCATGGCTGGTATACACCCACACCATACCCATTCAGCGCATCCGTCACTACACACGTGACCCTATGTATAAAAAAGACGGAGCGCACGTGTTCTACACCATTTTAGAGTTGTTCCCAAAGCACTGAACAAAGGGCACACTACTACCTGAGTGGCCTCTTTGGTCACTGAGTTAGTAGTGCCCGAAGCACTGAGCGGGTGAAGAACCTGCGATGATGATGATGATGGGAGCACGAGTATGTCGTGAGCCATAGAGGTATCAAGACTCGGCAACACGTATGAGACTTCTTTGTTGGAGATCGTGACTACATCATGAAGAAACTCGTTTCTGCAAAAGGTGAGTAGTGACACTTGAGTACGCATCAGAAGGAGTCAAAGGGTTGTAGCTGACTACATACAAAAATGCAACTTAATATATTAGACAAACGCACTTCTATATAATGCATTAATTTACATATTTTTTTTTCCCAATAGCAGAAACGTTTTTATAATCGCTGAAATGTCCGAAATATATTCACAATACAAACAGGGACATATTATCAAGGACCGGTGTTCAAATTATCGCCATTTTATTAAGCATGAGCGGATTTTGCGTATTGGCAATCCGCAGATCTGCGGATTTGCGTATTTGCGGATTGCGACAATACGCAAAATCCGCGGATCCTAGCGTATTTTTTTTTTGCATGTTCGCACGGGTTTCTGCAAGTTCGCGAGGGTTTTATTGTACAAAACGCTCGCGAACGTGCAGAAACCCGTGCGAACACAATGTGCCTACTCATGGCCAAACGGACGGGGCTTCCATGCGAGTGCACATGCCTCTTGTGTGTATAAAAGGTCAGAGGCCGATCAGAGCAGCAGATGAAGATACAGAGACTCCTGGTCACAGGAACAGCACAGGGATTGTGCTGCACATGCCTCTTGTGTGTATAAAAGGTCAGAGGCCGATCAGAGCAGCAGATGAAGATACAGAGACTCCAGGTCACAGGAACAGCACAGGGATTGTGCTCGTGAAAGTCAAGGATGCAAAGGCCTCTATCCAGCATCACAGCTGACTTTCGACTGTAGATGTGGTAAAGAAGGCACATTGCCCAGCCTCGACGACGCTCTCGATTGTTTATGGGCTGATGAATGAGTCACTGCATTTGAGCTTCAACTAGTTCCAGCGACCATGTGTGTGTTTACAATGGCGCCAGCAAGCTGCCAGGGCCGTTGTAAAATAGTTACAAAGTTAGCTTGCACAGGAAGCACTTAGATAAAATAAAGCAGCACCTGCTTCGTTTTATCTAGTGGTTCCTGTGCAAGCTAACTTTGTAACTATTTTACAACGGCGCTGGCAGCTTGCTGGCGCCATTACATGAGTGGGTGGGGGTTCAACTTTTGAACCCGTTACATCCGCGGATTTTTTAGGATTTTGGGGAAAATACGTAAAATACACGGATTGCGTATTCACCAAAAATCCGAAAAATCCGCGGACGTAACGGATTTGCCGCCCATGCTTACATTTTATCAGCAGGAAACTGCTGATAAAGCAAAGATAATGGGCTTGATAATATGCCCTTGTGAATTCCCATACCACCCCAGGTTCTTGTGTTAACCTGGGCTGCTATAGGAATTCACAAGGGCATACTACCAAGCCCATTAGAGCCGCTTTTTCTGCAGTTTGCTGCCGATAAAAGCGGCGATAATGTATCGTCCTTGCTTGATAATATGGCCCTTTGTTTCCGGAACAACAACAAATTATTTGTGAAAGGAAAGACTAAGTAGTCTGCAGCAGCTTCACTGTATAGAAATGTATAATTACCTCCGAGCAGTAACAACAGATAGGTTACAACAGTCTGACAAACAGATGCACAAGCTTATTACGCCACTTTTAAATCACTTTTAACATGGGTAAAGTGACGCAAGGAGCTTGTAAATCTGCGTCTGACTTTTCAAGAAAAACTCTCAACTCCAAACTCTGCGACTCAATGAGCTGCAACAGTCTAAGTACGGAATATTAAGAACCCACATTAAAATTCACTTTTGACAGTAGTTACGCAATTCAGTTTACGATGACTAATCAAAATGTCCTTTTGTTTCCTTCACCAAGCATCCTTCAGAAGCAACAACAGCCTATCGAGCAACAGCAATGGAATTGTCTGCAACGTATTGAATAAACTTTGACGTATAAAAGCAGAGTTCAAGTCGAGTGGTGAACTCCGGTGGCCGCACTCTTTATACAAGGTAAGCACAGCAGCCTACATATACAATGCCTTCATAGCAATTCATTAGAAATAAGTCGGCATATTTACAATCCCGTTATGCCACTTTTGCATCAGTAATGCAGTAGGCACTTCCATATAGACACCACTTGAACACGGCACTATAAAAAGTGAAATGTACCAGGTACACTGCACTCGTAAAACTGTAGTGTTACCTTTATTTGTGAAAGGAGAGAGTGCGTAGTGTACAGCAGCTTCTCTGTAAAATCTATAATTACCTCCGAGCAGTGACAACAGCTAGGTTACAACAATCTGACAAACAGATCCACAACATTATTACGCCACTTTTGAGTCACTTTTAACATGGTTAAAGTGAGGCAAGGAGCTTGTAAATCTACGTCTGACTTTTCAAGAAAAAATCTCAACTCCAGACTCTGCGACACAGTTTTAATGTTATTTTCTCTCTCTTTCTCTCTCTCACTCTCTGTGACATCATTTCTCTTTCTCTCTTAAACTTATAGACACTGCTGTCTTCTTGGACGTGTAGAAGAATTGCTCAAAACAAGTTGTGAATTCAACTGGCTGAAGTGTTTGGTCCCAGTGTTTATACAACAGTAAGCACAGAGGCCTAGATCTACAAAGCCTTCATAGCAATGCATTAGAAATAAGTCGGCATATTTACAATCCCGTTATGCCACTTTTGTATCAGTTACACAGTAGGCACTTCCATTTTTTTTTTTTTAATTTTTATTTTGGCAAGCAAGTCAATACAGAAAACATTATATCAAAAACAAATTCCAGAGTAATTTCGGGGGAATATCAAATATACTAATTAACACAAAATATTCTAATGCATAATACCACGTCGGCCTGAGAGAAAAACTGAATATAAGAAATCAGAATAGACAGAAAACATTCAATCTTCAAAGTTCAAAATTCAAAGCTCCGTGACAGTTCATCTTATAACATATAGGACTTATACGAAATTAACCCATATCCTTTCCATTTTTTCTACTGCCTTGTATTCTTGGCAAGAGCCTTTTCCATAGAGTATATTTCATGAATTGGGGTCAGCCATTCTGCCCTACATGGTGGATTCGGTGAAATCCATGCTCTAGCTACCACCAGTCTAGCACAAGATAGTGCCATATTTAGCCAGCCGGTATTATTATTGCTTCTTGTATTTAAGGCAAGTAAGGCCATAGGTGCAGTAAGTGGAGAGCAAATAAGTTGTTTTTGGAATAGGGTATTTTCTATCTCTTGCCAGAACGTAGCCAAAATAGGGCATGAATAAATCATATGAATGAGATCTGCTGCCACCAGATCTCATTTAGGACATTTAGTACGATCGCTATTTTTTGACCATTTAGAAATTTTCAGCGGAGTATAATAGAGTTGGCTGACCGTCCTATATAGTTGGAGCTTTAAGCTCGAAGAGTGAACTATTTTGTTAATATTAACAAAGGCACTAGATATATTCTGTGGTGTCACATTTATTCCCAATTCTATAGTCCATTTTCGTGACAATCTCAGGCAATCATCCACATTATGTTGGCTTAAAAGTTTGTATCCAGAGCTAATTAAAAATTTCTTTTTCGTACTATACAGGAAACCCCACATATCCGAGCTTGTGATTTTGTTCAGCTTCATTTTTCGTATTAAGTAGTCCCTAACTTGCATATATTTAAGTAGCATTTCCCCTGGTAGCTTATAAAGCAATTGTAAAGATGAGAACTGAAGAAAACCAGTAGAGCCATAAAGGTCTCCCAGTGTCTTAATCCCATAGATGGCCCATTCCCTCCCAGCTTTATCATTAAAGATACCCGGTAATCCTGGATTGTCCCATAATGGTAAGTCTGTATGAAAAAAAGTAATATCACAGAATTTCATGATCTGGTTAAAAATCGCTACCGAGTTTCTTGCTATCTTGAATTTTACTCGTTTGAAAAAATTAGGGTCCTGTACTCTTGCTAAAAATTGAGATGAATTAGTGCCTAACATAAATTGATAAAAAAAGAAATGGGTTTCGTGTTTATTTAGTAAACTCCTAAGCCGTCCTAGAAAAGATGCATAGAAGTAAGACTTAAAGTCCGGAAATTCCAATCCGTCTTTTTCTAGGGATAGTTTTAGTATCGTCATAGATCTCCTGGGCGTTTTGTAACTCCAAACAAAGCTGCTGCATATTCCCTCCAGTTTCCTAAAAAATATACTGTTAACTCAAAGGGGAATGGAACGAAAAAGATATAAAAATTTGGGCAAAATGTTCATTTTAATCAAATTAATTCGGCCCATGATATTCAATGGAATCTTGTGCCATTTTTTCAAAACCGTAGAAGTGTGTTTAAGTAGAGGGTCATAATTCAATTTATTGATTTCACTAGTTTTAGAAGAAATGTTCACCCCTAAGTACACTGCTGAGTTACATAACCCCATCACTGGTTGGTTGATTTGATAGTTCATTAAAGTTTGAGTTTTGTCAAAATTTTATTTGTAGCCTGAGATAGCCCCAAATTTTTTCGCTTCTTCTGCAATTCCAATTAATGCTTCTATTACATCTGTAGTGTATATGGCTAAATCATCTGCATATGCCGTGATTTTAAGTATTTTATGTTCATGATCTAGTGGTTTTATCTTTTCTTGATTCTGCAGGGCATTAATAAAAGGTTCCATGGAGAGAGCAAACAGCAGGGGTGAAAGTGGGCACCCCTGCCGAGTCCCCCTTGATATTGCAAAAGTTGGTGATAATAGCCCCGCATAACTCATTTTAGCATTGGGTTCCCTATAAATAGCCTGTATGCCTCTAAGAAAGCGATCTTTAAAGCCAAACTGAGTTAGCACTTCCCATAAAAAATCCCACCCCACCCGGTCAAACGCTTTTTCTGTGTCCAGAAGTATCATACCGAGTGGGGTGCGATTAGTAGCAGCTATGTCAAATGCCGTAATTGCCATATTGACATGCGCTGTGGTGTCCCTACCAGCCACAAAGCCATGCTGTTGTTCGTTGACTAAGTGGGGCATAAGAGGTGCCAGTCGTAATGCTAGCAGCTTTGAATAAGCCTTAGCATCCGTATTTATTAAGGAAATTGGCCTGTATGACCCGCATTGCATTGGAGGTTTCTTTTTTTTTTTTTAAAACATAATTTGTGCGGTTCTCCAGGATTCCGGAGCCTTACCTGTTGTGCCTATTGTATTCACAACTAGGCACAAAAGGGGGAGTAATTCTTCGGCGCAGACTTTGTACACTTCAATAGGAAGCGTATCTTCCCCTGCCGCTTTATTGGGTGGGAGAGAAAATACTGCTAATCGTAGTTCTTCAGTTGTGTATTCCACTTCCAAGTTGTCTAGTGTAAGCTGATCCACTTATTGTTTTACGGGGAGTTTATCATTTAAGTAAGATTGAATCTGAGTTAAACTAATCTTGGTCTCTGGAGTGTATAATTCCTCATAATAAGAGGCAAATTGGTCCATAATATATATGGGTTGTGTATGCAAAATATCGTTGGGGCCTTTTATAGACTTAATCAATGTTGATGCCCGATCTTCGGCCACTTTATACGCCAGGAGCTTTCCTACTCGATCCCCGCATTCATATTGCGAGATTTTATATTTAAGTATCTTGCAGCTGTGTTTTTCCCTAAGAGAACTTTTGATGTCTGAGCGTAGACCCAGTAGTTTATTTTCCGGAAATAATATATCAGGCCTACTCTTACCCCCCTCTCTTAGGCAGTCAGCTAGGCGTTTCTCTACATGTAAGATATTATTAGTCGTTAATTTTGCTTCTTTTTTCTTTATTGCATTTTGTTTGAGAACATATTGTTGTGCTATTCCTCTGATAGATTATTTACAACAAGGGGTGGTGAGGGACAGAGTCACTGAATTAAGCAGAATACTCTCACCCAGTCAAGAGATCAGGGCTAGATCCAACACCGTTTTTTAGCTCATTGCACCATCCCAGTTTCAGAACCTGGCTGTATGCAAATTAGTCTGTTCCTGTCCCAGTGCATGATGGGAACAGGGCAAACCAAACTACAAAAGCCAATTCTTACACTGGGAAGGAAACAAGCTTCCGGGGACCGGTTTCTGGCATAACAGCCGTCTTCGGCCCGGCTTGCTTGAATCCTGATGGTGCAATGAGCAAGGGACTCATGTCTGAGTATACCCTTCCACGCTAAGGGTGGACAAAATTATTTACAACAAGGGGTGGTGAGGGACAGAGTCTCTGAATTAAGCAGAATACTCTCACCCAGTCAAGAGATCAGGGCTAGATCCAACACCGTTTTTTAGCTCATTGCACCATCCCAGTTTCAGAACCTGGCTGTATGCAAATTCGTCTGTTCCTGTCCCAGTGCATGATGGGAACAGGGCAAACCAAACTACAAAAGCCAATTCTTACACTGGGAAGGAAACAAGCTTCCGGGGACCGGTTTCTGGCATTACAGCCGTCTTCGGCCCGGCTTGCTTGAATCCTGATGGTGCAATGAGCAAGGGACTCATGTCTGAGTATACCCTTCCACGCTTAGGGTGGACAAAATTATTTACAACAAGGGGTGGTGAGGGACAGAGTCTCTGAATTATGCGGATGGTGCAGTGAGCTAAAAAACGGTGATGGATCAAGCCCTGATCTTTTGACTGGGTAGGAGTGTTCTGCTTAATTCAGATACTCTGTCCATCACCACCCCCTTTATGAATCGTTTTGGCCACCACAAGTGTGGAATCAATCAAAAAACTCTCTCCCTTTTTTATCACTCTCTAAGTTACCTTCATTGCTAAAAAAAGTTTAAGTTCATTTTGACTTGCCATGACATTTTTAATTTTCTCCCTCCCCTCCCTCCCACCCTCGCTCCCCCCTTCTGCAGACCCTCCCCCCAGTACCATAGGAAAACACCCCCCTTAATACCTACTGTCGCTGATAGGACAGCCTCTTAAAGGTGTAGCCACCTGCCTACCTCCCACCTACCTCCTTAGATGTATCTTTCCCCACATTAGTGCTCAACAAAATTATACAAAATAAATCAAATTGGTCAAGTCCTTACAAATAGCAATCACATAGAATTGGCCATTCTAAAGCTATATACCTAGTAACTTATACATTGGTAAATTTTCCTAAGACCATTTCTGCCTCCTTAACCTGATTAAGGTAGTATGTGTGCCCAGCTTTAATAACTTTTAAACATGCAGGTTCTTGGAGGAAAACCTGGGCACCCACGGCTTTAAATGGGTCTATTAATTGACGCAAGTTCCAACGTCTCTCCATGGTGGTTTTGCATAGATCAGACGGAACAAAGAAGGTAACATCTTCTGTAGCTATAGGAGTATTAGGTTTGGCTTTTAAAGATACTGCTTGTCTTAGTAAAAAGTTTCCAAAGTAAATCAAAAATGGGCGAGGGAACTTATTGTTTCTGTTTCTATTAGCTAATGGTAACCTGTGGACTCTTTGAAGCTGAGAATCCCAATCCCAGTCTGCGAGATCCGGAAATGCACGCTGAAATAATTTGACTATGTACGCTCTTGGATCTGCCCCTTCTGCCCCTTCAGGGACCCCAAAGAGCCTAAGATTTTGCCTTCTCTGTCTGTTCTCCATGTCCTCAATCTTGAGTTGTAGAGCCCGGATCTCCTCCTCATGACTGGAGCTTTTCTGCTCATGTTTAACCGATGACTCTTCTATGTGTGCTACTCGATGCTGTAGCTCTCCCACATCTTGCGTTATCATACTCATATTGCTATTAACCTCATGTAAGTATGATTGGATTTTAGTATTGTCCTCCTTCAATTGCATAAAGTGTTGTTGGGCTTCTTTGGGATGTTGCGGAAAGTATTCCCTCTGCTTCCTGACTCAACCAGGAAAACTTTAGTACAGGCCTTAGTGTTGAGCCGCTTAGACTACTGCAATGGGTTACTTCTTTCAGCTAACGAGGGAGTAATCTCTAGATTGCAGGTAGTTCAAAACACCGTGGCTTGCCTTGTTCTGAATCGGCCTCCCGCACCCCCTCCAAACCCCTCTTGACCACTCTGCATTGGCTTTCCATCAAACAGAGGGTGAAGTTCAAGGCCTGTTGTATCATACACAAATGTCTTCAGAAGAAAGGCCCCATGTACCTGTCTAATAAATTCTCTCTCTATGTACCCTCGCGATCCCTGAGATCTAGCGAACAGGCTCTGCTGCGGGTACCTAGAGCAAAAAAGGCAAGACAAGGCGATAGAGCACTTTCCATTGCTGGTCCAATGCTGTGGAATACCCTCCCATTCTCCTTGAGGCTCTGCAAGGAGCACTTCCCCTTTAGGAGACAGTTAAAAACCTTTCTATTTCAAAATTGATATGTTACACTGCTAGTACTGTTTATTTGCAATAAGGCTGCCAAAGGCTTGGAGATACTCCTTCGGGACGTGATCCTAGCGCGATACAAACCCGCAAATAAATAAAATAAATAAATTGTCTCTGCTCAGTAAGCATATTCAGGATTAGCGCAAGAGAAGGGCCCCCAGTGAAACGTCCAAAGGTGGCGCCTCTCGATGTACATCCTTAGTATGTAGCGTGTCATAGTCTGATTCTTTTTCTACCGAGCCAACAGGATCATTTAGACTGAGAGTCTCTACATTAGGTTCTTCTCTTGCCTTAGGCTTTTGTTGTTGAAGGCTCTGTGCTCCCAAAATCTGATTTGAGGGACTTGGGGGTATAGCTAAAGTTGCATTATTCACCTCCAGATTCTCTTGATTCTCTTGTAGTGAAATTGGTGGGCTGTTTCCAGACAGACGTAAGGCCATTGATTTAACTCCCCCTTTAGCTTGTATCCACTTACGTAGTGGACTGGCGTCAAACATTGGTTTACCTCTAGTATTGGCATGTGTTATGGCAGAGGAAAGAGTAGAGGGGTTAGTGATCTTTTTGTTTTTTATTTTAGTTTTAGCTTTCCCTCTTCCTTTTTTTCGTGCCACTATTTTCCATGTGTCCTGCGGGAAACTACCCTCATTGTCCCCTTCCTCATCATTCAATTCCTCATATTCATCAATGGATTCTACCTGTTTCCCATTAGTTGAGACCACATTAATTGTGTCTGTTGCCTCCTCCAACGAAGTATCCACCAGAGTATCACATGTCAACTGAATAGGTAAGGTAACTGAGTCCCTTCTTAGCCCCTTTTCTTTGGCAATGAGCGGGCTGCTAGTTAGCTCATTGACTGCTAGATCTAAAGTTTGTACTAGTTGCTTAGCTTGGTCTCTATCATTTTCTCTTACTGTATCATTATCCTTCTCCTTATCCCTTCGAGCAGCTATCATATCTGTATCAGAGAGTATAACAACCAAGCCTGTGGTCCCCTCCTTGTTCTTATCAATCTTAGCGTCACTAATATCAGTTCTTATGGCACTCCGTGTATCAGACATGGCCGTGTTATTCTCCTTGTTTGTTTGCATATTGACCTTAGTATTAGCGCGTTTTTCTATGACCGTTTTGGTTAAGTCTATATTGGTCCCTTTACCTTGAGTGTCATTATTTTTATTAGCAATAGTCGCTGCAGGCAATTGCACTTGCTTACCAATCAATGTAGCTGCTTTGTCTTGTCTCCCGGTGGCAACCAAGTCCTGCAGTTCAGCGGTAGCCGCATCTTTCCCTTGAGGCTTGGATGGGGTTTTCCTTTGTCAGCTGTATTAACATCAGGGTTCGAGACCACTTTCGTGACACTAGCGTTTCTTGGTTGATTCTTCGGAGCCATAGTAGTGTTTAGACTCTCTGGGGAGACAGAGTTTCTCGTGGCTAGGGAACCTTATGCCTCTCGGTCAGTGCAGCAACAAGCCCTGGTTGCCCTGGTTGCGTATCTCACGGTGGTTAATACACCAATTCCCGGGTCTGACGAGCCAAGCCAGGTTAGCAGGGTCCAACGAGCCCAACGTGGGTAACCAGCCTCGTGGTTCCCGCTACCACCGCTTGCAAGCAGGAGCCGCATCCAATTCCAGTCCCAGTTTTCAATTATAGGCTCAGCTGCATCCCAAGTCACAAAAAACAATTTTTTTTCCAGTGAAATAGTCCGTCTCCACCATTAGTAAAGTGAATTTTCTGCTGCACCCTTGGCTGTACCTCTTATTTAGTGAGTTAGGCAGAGTCTCTATCTGCACGCCTCGCCTCACCTTGTCTCACACACCTCGTACCAGGTTAACAAACTTCATAGGGTTCAGCGGTTCAGCGGAGTTCAGCGGTCCGCCCCCCGCAGGTAGCCAGCCTCCCCGGTCTCTCCTGGTCTCAGCCCAGAATCATCGCTGCTGCTGCCGCTACGGAGCTGCATCCGAGCCGCATCTGCGTTCAGCAGTTTTCCCCGGGTCTGAGAAGCCGAGCCGAGTCAGCAAGTCAGCGCGGGTATGCAGACCCTGCCTCCAGCCCGTTACCTCTGCCGCCGCCGGTTGCAAACAGGAGCTACATCAAAGATCTCTCGGCTGCATCGGCTACAGCGGCTGTGTGTCGACTGTATCTCTACTGGAAAAACATCCGCTTCTTTCTCAATCGATCAGACTTTCGGTAGGTTCCACCGTGTAACCGCAGTCAGTGAGGTGATGGGAACGGCATTACGAGCTACACCGCGGCGGCGTCTTCAATCTGCCATCTTGGTTTTCCCAGACCCCCCGCAGTAGGCACTTCCATATAGACACCACTTGAACGCGGCACTATAACAGAACTGAAATGTACGAGGCACACTGCACACGTAAAACCGTAGAGTTACCAAGACTTGTAATGCTTCAGCTCATTTACTCACATCTACATAATTCTAAGCTCTAATTTTCTTTTTTGTTTTGCAGATTACCAATCGGACATCTTTTGGAGTCCATTTAACAATTTGTTTATAATATTGTTTGTTGTTAAAGTTATTTTTCTAGTTGCTTCTAATATAATTATAATTGAGTTTTGTTTACATTTATTGTTTTAATAAAAGGTAATAAAAAAAAACTACATACTTCTTTTATTTTGTGGGGGGGGGTATGACGGTCCACAATAAAAATAATGTTGAAATACTATAGTAAGATATTCAAGACTAGGATTGAAAACTACGGAGTTCTAAGTAACAGATATAATAAAAATAACGGTGAAAAACTACTAAAATGTCGGTAATCAACGTTTGGCCCGTTGGCACTACCTTTCAAATAAATATAGAAAAAATAAGATTATTAATATATTACAAAAGTACAGCAGCGGATGACACACACGACCCGGGAAAAGAAAGCGACAAATTTAATACCTGAAATAAAGAAAGGTTTGCTTGTTGAACTTGAAGAAAAAGAAAAAAAACATGGGCTTTGAAACGAGGCTGCGCATGCATAGATAGTACAACTGCTACACAAAAAAAAAGGAACGTTTTACATACTATCATAAAAATGAAGGGGGATATTATCAACAAAAGGCGATACATTATCGCCGCTTTTATTGGCAGGAAACTGCAGATAAAGCGGCGATAATGGGCTTGGTAATAGGCCCTTGTAAATACCCATAGCAGCCCAGGTTCTGGTGTTAACCTGGGCTGCTATGGGAATTCAAAAGGGCATATTATCAAGCCCATTATCGCCGCTTTATCGGCAGTTTCCTGCCGATAAAAGCGACGATAATGTATCGCCTTTTGTTGATAATATGGCCCATTGCTCTTTTTTTGACCAGTAAACTTAGGACCGGTGTTAAAATTATCGCAGTTTTATTGGCAGGAAACTGCCGATAAAACGGCAATAATGAGCTTGATAATACAGCCTTGTTATTTCCCATTGAAGCCCATGTTAACACCAGAACATAGGCTTCTATGGGAATTAACAAGGACGTATTATCAAGCCCACCCTCCCAACATTAATAAAAAAAAAACAGACAATGCAGGTACCCGGAGCTGGAAGGTCATTTTACATATTACTGCCCCCGAAAGGTAGTGTTCCCCGCGATGGGGAGAGAGGGAGGGAGAGCTCAAAACATATTTTTTTTTAAAAAGACCCGAGGAGTGCCGCTCCCCGAGACTGCAGGAAGTAGGACCGTAACCCCCCGCATACTTCAAAATAAAACCAGAGGAGTGCCGTTCCCCAGTGCTCGGGGCACCTTAAAAGCCCCCATTATGCAAAAAATTGCCCCCGTAATTTCCCCCCCCGGGACATAATGAATAAAACAGACTTCTAGTTTTTTTTCACCTTTTCCACCGCGTACAAGTACTGCACGAGTACCCCGCCATTTTTTATTTTAAAACAAATAAAAATTGAGCCTAAAGATCCATGTACCACTCCCTGACCAAGACTATAGGGTCAGAATGTTTCTACCCTGCCCCCTTTCCTTATTTCTCAACTTTGTTTTACTGTTTTCTTGTGACTCGGCTCTCGCGACAAACAAGATGGCTGCCAACACTTCGTGGTTTGGAGTATTGACAGCCAATCAGCTTGCAGCTCCTGCTCGTAATTGTACGTATTTCCGTACGCATATGCCACGATTTTTCTTTAAAAAAAAAATAGAGCCTAAACATCAATGGCCGACCCCCTGAGCAAGCGTAAAGGGTCAGAATGTTTCTAGCCTGCCCCCTTCCCTTCTTTCACAACTTTGTTTTACTGTTTTCTTGTGACTCGGTTCTACCGAGGCACAAGATGGCCACCAACACTTCCTGGTTTCGAGTGTTGACAGACAGTTGACAGCCAATCAGCATGCAGCTCGCGCTCGTAATTGAACGGATCTCCGTCCTCGTGTAAGTCTCTAGATATCACTATGAATTTACTTGTAATTTTCACAGAAACTACTGAACGTATTTACACCATTTCACAAAAAGCACAATCTACGAACCAAACTCTACCTCTCTGCCAAATTTGGTGTAATTCCGTTCAGCCGTTCGGGCAGTAGCCCTGGCTAAAGGTCCCTATGGAAAATTGCATGGCAAAAACACGTTTTGGGACCCCCCTTTTTTCTCAGCCCCCACTTGACAAATCAACCCCAAACTTTCCGGGAAGGTGCGGAACCGTGCAGGCCATTTTCTTGGAGAAATTCACGAAGATTCGTCCACAGGCGCCAAAGTTATTCCAAAGAGAATGTTGTGGATTTCCTATGGAAATTAGGTCCTAACTAGAACTACCTACTGATGACCGCCAGTAGGTAATATATATACATATATATATATATTACTATATATACATATATATATATATTACCTACTGGCGGTCGCCAGTAGGTAGTTATAGTTAGGATCGATTTCCATAGGGAAATAGCAACATTCTATTTGGAATAACTTTGGCGCCGGTTGAGGAATCAGCCTGAATTTTTTAGCAACTTTGCCTGGCGGCGCTCCGCTCCTTCCCTGAAAGTTTGGGGGGGATTCGTCAAGCGGGGGCTGACATAAAAGGGAGGTCCCAAAATGTGTTTTCCCCATGTTAATTTCCATAGGGCGGTCTGTCGCACTTTTAGCTCGAACGGCTGAATGGATTTTCACCAAACTTGGCAAAATTGTAGGGACAGGTAGCCCGATGTGCCTTTGCTATGTCTCAAGATATGTGCTCCAGAGGATTTTGAGTAATTTAGGTTAAAAAAAAATTATATATCTCTAAGCGCGCCCCGGTGCGCGTACCGGGGAGCGCTCCGGGCGCGCCACGCGACCTGCGCACGGGAAGCTGATTGGCTCTCGGGTGTCTGTAAACATTCGAAACAGTTCGCAGCGGCCGCCATCTTGTGTCTCGGTAGGATCGAGACACAAGAGGTGGCAAAAAACAAAGGGGGAAATGACCAAAAGGGGGCAGGGTACACCCCCCCTGACCCCCCTAGGTTTGATGTGGGGGCCATAAAAGGGTCCCTCGGGTAAAAAAACAAATTATTTTTTTTCGATTTTCGCGGGGGGAGCGCCCGGTACGCGCACCGGGGAGCGTACCGGGGAGCGTACTTTGGTGAAAAATAGTGAAAATAATAGTGTAAAATAATCATTTTGAGTGATTACAGGTAGGGTAGCTCTGAAAAGAGCTTTTGGGTTCTGTGGCTGTTTTAGGTACCTACAAGTACGTCCCACTCACACCCACACGCACACAACCCCACACCCCCACACCCACACACTCCCCACACACACCTCACACACGCACACCTCCACCCACACCCAAACACCCACAGCCCCACACCGACACCTTACACATCCACACCCACAACCACACATCCCACACACCCAGACACACACACACACCTCACCCCCCAACACACACACAGGCACACACAGATACCTCACAGACACACCTCACATATCCCACACACCTCCCCCCCACACACACACACGCACACCTCACAGACACATCCACACATCCCACACATACACACACATCCTATACACATACTCCCCACACCCACACACACCCCTCACACACCTCACACACCTCACATACCCACACTTCCACCTACACCGAAACACCCCACACACCCACACCCACACACACACTTTACACACCCACATCCCCACACACACCCACATACCCCACACAGATATACACCTCATCCCCCCAGACACACACACACACATACACACCTCACAGACACAACCCGCACATCCCCCACACACACCTCCCCCACCCCCACACATGGGGAAAACCCAATGAAACACTAAAATAATAATTTAAAGTGCTTAGAGGTAGGGTATCTCTGAATAGAGTTGTTGTGTTGTGTGGGTGATTTAAGTACCAACATGTAGGTACCAATGCAGAGTTTTAAATTCAATGTACACCATTTACTCTGTAGATAACTTGCATGTTGTTATAGAAGTTATTGTGGTATATGGAATCCATACCATAGTCGGTCAGGAAAACATAAAGAACATGGAGGCAGGAGATGAAAAAGAGATGTCAAATACACTTTGGAGATAATATAGTGGGAGAAAGGAAGTATCTATGAGCAAAATTACTATGTAAAACAAAAAAGTTGCACAGTATACTATAAGTGTGACTTTACATTATAATCAATTTGGTAGTAGTTTAAGATTTACATATAAAAATGAATAATGTCTCAAACAATTTTAGAATTATTAAATATAAATTTATTTTTGAGATTCATTTTCAAAATTTGATAGAACGTCTAACATTTGACTGTCCGAAATGTCCTCTTTTTGAGTGAACATAACTTCCAACATTTGACTGTCAGAAACGTCCTCATATTGAATTAACAAATCCACAGATTCTACACATTGTAGAGTTCATGGTCCCGTGATTCATCCATGAATTCCAAGTCATTGGGTTCAATAATTTCCTCATTGTTCATCTCTAGGACAATTTCAAAGGAAACGTTCTGTTCTCCTTCCATTTTTGTGCTGAAATTTACATTAAAAAAAAAATCAGTAGAAATATGGCACTGTTGGGTTTAAGTTCAGACAGGTAGTTTTGATTTTTTAACAGTGAAGTTAACTTTGGGCAGTGTATGGTAACAGGCAGGAAGTAGAAATATAAAAAAGTGCCTGTGAAGAAACGTAAGTAAATTCATAATTATAGCAGAGAAGCCTAAGTCAATCCATAAATATAACAGAGGAGCCTATCTCTATCTATAACTATAGCAGAGGGACAGTAAATAACTATCAGAAAGCGTTTTTAAAAAATAACTTAAAGTGCCCTTTACAAATTATCAACTTACTTTACAGAGAGGTGAAGAAGACAAAATGCGAAAATCCTTTCAAGATGTACCTCAGGTAGTTGTAGTCAAAATGGCCGTGTTTCCCTCTCATTTTTCATTTATATTCATGTACATAACCAATCAAATGTCAGGAAAAAAAATAGAAAATGAAAGTAACATTTTAATTGGTTGTCAATTCTAACACTTCAGATGTGTTTTTGTGAAGTAATTTACCTCAGGGTATTAAGAGAGGTCTACAGGCTAAATGGCTCAATGGAATTCCATCGAATTTGGAAAAATGGTAGGGATTGGTATGTAGTATGAGCTATTCTATATTTGGTGAAAGTGTCTCCAGTGGTTTTTATGTAAATTAACTTCTAACATTTTTTTAGAGCGCTTCCCGGTGCGAGCCCCGGTACGCGTACCGGCAGCGCTAGGGGAGTCCTCCATTTTGTGTTTCGGTAGATTTAAGACAGAAAATGGAGGACAAACAACGTTGGGAATGGGTATAAGGGGGCATCGTAGGCACTCCTTCAGGTTTTCTGAGGGGGTCTTAGGCGGCTCAAATAGGCAAACAAAAAAAAAGTTTTCATTTTTCGCGGGGAGAGCGCCCGGTACGCGCACCGGGAAGCGTACCGGGGAGCGTACTATGGTGAAAAATAGTGAAAAAAGTTAGAAAAAGATAATCATTTGGAGTGATCAGAGATAGGGTAGCCCTGAAAAGGGCTTTTGGGTTCTGTGGCTGATTTAGGTACCTACAAGTAGGTACCAATGCACAGTCTTAAATTCAGGAGGAATAGTCTATTCCCCTCATCTGAAAAGTGCACACCATCTTCCCTGTAGATATCTTGCATGTTGTAACGCAAGTTATTATTGTATATTGAACCCATTCCATAGACTCTCATGTAAGCAGAAACAGATTTATTCACATGTTTCCGTGCTTTCTCAAATTGTGGACAAGATTGATTGGACCACTTCCATTTCTTCCTTTGGCATATATTGGAATATACCAAGGCAGTTTGAGGAAAAAGTGCCATCAATTGATCAAAGGTGTCCTTTATAAGCATTTCCAGACCTACCCCAGTCAAAGTGCCCAAGTCATTTCCTCCACAGTGCACAATTAAAAGGTCAGGGTGTGGCAAATGCAAAAATGTTTTCACCAATGGTATCAATTGGTGACATTTCAATCCTCTGTGGCCAATCCATTTAATCTTCACATTTGGTAAGTCAAGGTTGTGAAAATTTCTGGTAGCTGCATACCTTTGATCCGAGTGGATATAGCTATGTCCAATAATCCAGACAGAATACATGGTGAGAGGAGATTCTGATGCAGTCAGATGAAGTGTGGAAAAGAAATGGCAGTTGGAACAATAGGAGTTTGCAAAAAAAAAACTGTGGAGTTTCAGTGCTCTTGAATCACAAGCAATGATTGGTAGAATGAGATAGTTGAAAACTGAAAGTTAGGGTGCATGGTTGTGTTCTGTGTAAGAAGTAATTTGAATGGTTAAAGAAACCTTGCACCAGAAAAGCTGGAGTATTCGCAGGTCAAACATCCTTGATGAGGTGATTTGCAACATTGTAGAATAAACTTTTAACCCTGGGAGCTCAGTGAGGAGGGAGTTGCTATGGTAACAGGTAGAAAGGGCTGAGGGGGGGAAGGGTGTTGGTTTGAAAATACAGAGGGAAGAGATTTGATTGGTTACCATGAGCAATATGTGTGTAGAATTAGAGGTTTTCTGTGCCTTTATGGTTTGCAGTGTCTGGAGAACATACCTTTTGCTCTGCTAAAGAAATATTGGTGTGTGTATCTGACACTGTTCTGAATCTCCTAAAATATTTGTAAAGGTGAGTTATGATTCATTTAATATACATAGAGACTTGTATACTCTATGGAGAAGATTTGGAAGCAAATTGTGTTTTTTTTAATGTTGCTTTGTGTCATGCTTTTTGATAATGCTTGGTAAAAAGTTTTTACTGCATAGAGTAATTGTATTTTGTAAAATTGTGAAGTTTTAGTCGTGACATGGAATGCTTCTACATAGGACCTGTGCTGTGTTTTGTAAATGTGATGTCAACAACGATTTTGGGGAAAATAAATGGTTTTTACATTTTTTAAAAGGAATAAAGAATGTGTGCATGTTCAATAGAAATACATTTGACTCTTTACAATGATGTTACCTGTGTTAACTCAGTGTAGGAAGCATATTGAGTTTGTTTGCATAGAGGAATTGTATTTTGTAAAATTGTGAAGCTCCATGTGAAAGCTTTTGCCTCAGTCTTATACCTGTTGTAAGGCAGATGTTTGTAAATAGGATCTGTGCTATTTTGGGGAAAATGAATGGTTTTTACATTTTTGAGTATAATGTGGCGCAAAGGTTTAAAAAGTGACGCATCTACCTACATGCTTAACTTTTTAAATATGGGGAAAAAAGGTACATGTTTGGGCTTTCCTGGGGAGCCTAGGTGGTGAGGCTTGTATCTAAGAGTGCAGTGGACTAGGCTTCATGAAGTATATACCTGTCTGCATTCTTAGACGCAGGTGTCAATTTGACTCTTTACAATGATGTTACCTGTGTTTTAACTCAGTGTAGGAAGCATATTGAGTTTGTTTGCATAGAGGAATTGTATTTTGTAAAATTGTGAAGCTCCATGTGAAACTGTTTGCCTCAGTCTTATTCCTGTTGTGAGGCAGGTGCAAGATTTTGCCTCAGTCTTATCCCTGCTGTGAGGCAGATGATTGTAAATATGATCTGTGCTGTGTTTCCTAAATGTGATGTCAAAAACGATTTTGGGGAAAATAAATGGTTTTTACATTTTTGAGTATAATGTGGCGCAAAGGTTTAAAAAATGACGCATACATGCGTCACTTTTTAAATATGGGGAAAAAAGGTACATGTTTGGGCTTTCCTGGGGAGCCTAGGTGGTGAGGCTTGTATCTAAGTGTGCAGTGGACTAGGCTTCATGAAGCATATCCCTGTCTGCATTCTTAGACACAGGTGTCAATTTGACTCTTTACAATGATGTTAGCTATGTTTTAAATCAGTGTAGGAAGCATATTGAGTTTGTTTGCATAGAGGAATTGTATTTTGGAAATTTGTGAAGCTCCATGAGAAAGCGTTTGCCTCAGTCTTATTTCTGTTGTGAGGCAGGTGCAAGATTTTGCCTCAGTCTTATCCCTGCTGTGAGGCAGATGATTGTAAATAGGATCTGTGCTGTGTTTCCTAAATGTGATGTCAAAAACGATTTTGGAGAAAATGAATGGTTTTTACATTTTTGATTATAATGTGGCGCAGAGGTTTAAAAAGTGACGCATCTACCTACATGCATCAATTTTTAAATATGCAGCAAAAAGGTACTTGTTTGGGTTTTCCTGGGGAGCGTAGGTGGTGAAGCTTGTGTCTAAGAGTGCAGTGGACTAGGCTTCATGAAGCATATACCTGTCTGCATTCTCAGACGCAGGTGTCAATTTGACTCTTTACAATGATGTTACCTGTGTTTTAAATCAGTGTAGGAAGCATATTGAGTTTGTTTGCATAGAGGAATTGTATTTTGTAAAATTGTGAAGCTCCATGTGAAAGCGTTTGCCTCAGTCCTATTCCTGTTGTGAGGCAGGTGCAAGATTTTGCCTCAGTCTTATCCCTGCTGTGAGGCAGTTGATTGTAAATATGATCTGTGCTGTGTTTCCTAAATGTGATGTCAAAAACGATTTTGGGGAAAATAAATGATTTTTACATTTTTGAGTATAATGTGGCGCAAAGGTTTAAAAAATGACGCATACGTGCGTCACTTTTTAAATATGGTGAAAAAAGGTACATGTTTGGGCTTTCCTGGGGAGCCTAGGTGGTGAGGCTTGTATCTAAGTGTGCAGTGGACTAGGCTCACAACAGGAATAAGACTGAGGCAAACGCTTTCACATGGAGCTTCACTATTTTACAAAATACAATTCCTCTATGCAAACAAACTCAATATGCTTCCTACACTGATTTAAAACACAGGTAACATCATTGTAAACAGTCAAATTGACACCTGTGTCTAAGAATGCAGACAGGGATATGCTTCAGGAAGCCTAGTCCACTGCACTTTTAGACACAAGCCTCACCACCTACGCTACCCAGGAAAGCCCAAACAAGTACCTTTTTGCCCCATATTTAAAAATTGACACATGTAGGTAGATGCGTCACTTTTTAAACCTCTGCGCCACATTATACTCAAAAATGTAAAAACCATTTATTTTCCGCAAAATCGTTTTTGACATCACATTTAGGAAACACAGTACAGATCCTATTTACAATCATCTGCCTCACAGCAGGGATAAGACTGAGGCAAAATCTTGCACCTGCCTCACAACAGGAATAAGACTGAGGCAAACGCTTTCTCATGGAGCTTCACAATTTTACAAAATACAATTCCTCTATGCAAACAAACTCAATATGCTTCCTACACTGATTTAAAACACAGGTAACATCATTGTAAAGAGTCAAATTGACACCTGTCTCTAAGAATGCAGACAGGGATATGCTTCAGGAAGCCTAGTCCACTGCACTCTTAAATACAATCCTCACCACCTAGGCTCCCCAGGAAAGCCCAAACATGTACCTTTTCCCCCCATATTTTAAAAGAGACGCATGTAGGTAGATGCATCATTTTTTAAACCTTTGCGCCACATTATACTCAAAAATGTAAAAACCATTTATTTTCCCAAAAATTGTTTTTGACATCACATTTAGGAAACACAGCACAGATCATATTTACAATCATCTGCCTCACAGCAGAGATAAGACTGAGGCAAAATCTTGCACCTGCCTCACAACAGGAATAAGACTGAGGCAAACGCTTTCACATGGAGCTTCACAATTTTACAAAATACAATTCCTCTATGCAAACAAACTCAATATGCTTCCTACACTGATTTAAAACACAGGTAACATCATTGTAAAGAGTAAAATTGACACCTGCGTCTAAGAATGCAGACAGGTATATGCTTCATGAAGCCTAGTCCACTGCACTCTTAGACACAAGCTTCACCACCTACGCTCCCCAGGATAACCCAAACAAGTACCTTTTTGTCCCATATTTAAAAATTGATGCATGTAGGTGGATGCGTCACTTTTTAAACCTCTGCGCCACATTATAATCAAAAATGTAAAAACCATTCATTTTCTCCAAAATCGTTTTTGACAGCACATTTAGGAAACACAGCACAGATCCTATTTACAATCACCTGCCTCACAGCAGGGATAAGACTGAGGCAAAATCTTGCACCTGCCTCACAACAGGAATAAGACTGAGGCAAACGCTTTCACATGGAGCTTCATAATTTTATAAAATACAATTCTATATAACTATATAACTCAATACTTTCTCGGGAAGCATAGGTGGTGAAGTCTGTGTATAAGAGTGCAGTGGACTTAGACATAGGTCTCATCTTCTTTGTACTTGTGGACAGAGCTGTCTTCCACTATACTCTTCAATACAGGCCTCACCTTTTGTGCACCCTTGAGAATCCTTACCTGATCTGTAACCCTGTATAGATCCTTTGCTTTTTGTCATTGCTTTGTTGTTTGGTAATAGTGGTGTATAATGTGCTACTTTTTTCTTTAACACAGATTGAAATCGTTATTTGAAGAGTAAGCAAAGATGCCCACAAGGGAAAGGACAAAGAAACAACGTAACCGGGAAAAATCAAAAACAGCAACGGAATTACAGCACTCTTCCACAACAAATACTTCAAAAAACAGGAACCAAGCTCCTGGTAAGACAACAAAGTCTTTTTTACGTAACATATGTACATCCCAAAGAATGATGGACAGCATGTAGAAAAAGAAAATGAGAGAGTAAAATTGAAAAGGAAGGAGAGAGCTTCAAAGAATCCTAAAACTGGAGCAGGAGAGAATAATATGTATAGGAATAGAAGGCAGAATCAGTTTAGAGACATTCGTAGACGAATGTTCCGCAATAGAGTGGTTTTATATTTGTTAAAAAACATTAGGAAAGGTAAACAGAGAGCTGTTTTTTTATAAGAAAAAGAAAAGTATAGAGAAGATTGTTGATCAGGCTTTTGAAGTTAAGAAAAAATTATTTATTTTAATAATCAATAGAATTAGGACACTTAACAAGACAATTGATGTTTTCAAATCAAACAGTAGATGGAAAAGAGTAATTAATCGGACTAATTTTTGTAAAGTTTTTTCTGGAGAATGGATGCACAGTTCAAGTTGTGAGCCATTTTTTAATGAGGAGAGTTACTTCCAGGAGAATGATTTAGTGCATGCAGTTGACACCAGTGGTCGAGCGTATGAAGTGAAAGACGGTTGTCCGATTGAAAAAGAGAAACTTGTGCCTAGAGAACCAGAAGAGGTGTTATCTGATGGAGTTTTAGGGAGACGTACTAAGGGTCCAGTGTACACTTGGAAGTGTAGTAGTATTTGTAGTGTGCAACAGGAATCAATTGATTTGTTTTGTCATTTCTTACGTACATATAGTAAGAAAAGTATAAAGCAGAAAGTGAAGTTGTTGCAAGACTTAGATCCTTGCAGAGTGAGAGGAATCACAGGTTTGCAAGGCCATTCACTGGCTTGTATTTCTAGAAAAGTCTGTCAGAGTGTTTTTCATCATTTTAGGATGTTAGCAGTGCATCATACCAAAATGAGGAAATTAGTGAGAATGTTGTATTATGCAAAAAGTCCCGCACTTAAGCTTAAACAATTAAACAGTGCTCTATTGCATGGAACTGAATTAGATGTGAAGAAGATTTGTGAAGAAATTGAGATTTGTTATTTTCGTGAAAAAGAGGACAGTGTAGAAATTGAGACAGCAATTCAAGGTAATGTGGAAGACAATGTACAGATTTTAAATACAGAAAAGTTTGAGAAGGAAATTACCAGGTTTAAGGTGAAATCAAGTAAAAGGCCGAATTTTACTTGTGTGTGTTGTCGACGGACTCATTATAAGATTCAGACTAGGTTAGTTGATTTATATGCAAAAAGTGAAAAGATGGATAATTATGAGTGGAAAGATTTTGCAACTTATTTGTGGGTGGAGAATTGTTTTGATTTGAGTTCTGATCAGCATATTTGTAAATATTGTTATGATAAATTAAATCAAAACAGAATGCCTGCTAGAGCTGTTCATAATAATCTGGAGTTGGTATACATTCCCCGTGAATTGATGGATTTAAATACATATGAGTCTATTTTGATTCAATGTGTCCATCCTTTTCAGGCAATTGTTCGCATGGAGCCTAAGATAGGGAAATTGCCTCCTACAGATTTGCAGAGAGGATTAAAGGGAAGAGTTGTTTATTTGCCCCTAGATTTGAAAAAAAATATTGATACAATTGGTATAGAAAAAGTAGAAGAGGAACCTTTAGTTATTCTTGTTAATGGGGTTCCAACAAAGAGTAAAAAAAATCTGGCAAGATTTAGTGGATGTTAGGAAAGTCAAAAAGGCAACGTTGTATTTAGTCAAAAACAATGAGTACTACAAAGATGTATGTGTTGCAGCAGAGGAAACAGCTGCAGATGAAGACAGTGATTGTTCAGGCGGCCAAATTGAAAAAGTTGATGTGTCTAGAAGTGAAGAAATATATGAACAATATACTGTTCATCCTTTGCATTCCAAAGAAGTAATGGGGAATGCAATTGAATTGTTTCAAATGAAAACTGCAAAAGGAAGTCCCATTAGTGTATGGGAAGAAAGTTTGGAAGCTCGTTGTTTTCCACAGCTATTTCCAACAGGTCGAGGGGACGATATGACGATCGACCACTTCAAATTCCTGCATCTGAATATCGAACTGTAAGATTATATGCTGAAGATGCAAGGTTTCGTCAATGCATTCCCTATTTGTTTCATCTACTGTATGAAAGTGACTTGTCTGGGCTTTCTTATGCAGTAAACCATATTCTGAAAAGTGGAGCACATCTGCAAAATGTTTCGGCGAGGGACTTTATGGAGAAAGTGAATCTGCAAGATAATATTTTAGAATCTCATCTAATCAATCTCATGACATGTCAGCGTGGTACAGATGAGTATTGGTACCGTCGCCATGGAGAATTGAAATGTATGCTAAGAAACTTAGGAACTCCTACATGGTTCCTCACTCTTAGCTGTGCCGAGTATGCATGGGAGGACTTACTTCAATTTCTACGAGAGGCCAATGCTAATATACAAAATATAGAATTCAAAACACCTGGAGAACTGTGTTCTTTGGATCCAGTGAATGTATGCAGATATTTCAATCATAGATTTGAAGCTATGATGTCTTTTATTACCAACAAAAAAATCCTCCCCTTGGAGAGGTTTTGGATTTCTTTTGGAGAAAGGAGTATCAAGCGAGAGGTGCTCCTCACATACATATGTTATTATGGATTAAAGATGCACCCAAATTTGGAACAGATTCAGATGAGACAGTGATGAGCTTCATTGAAAAGTATTCAACATGTGCTGTTCCGAAAACTACCGAAGAAAACAATTTAAGGCAACAAGTTTTACGCTTTCAATCCCATCGTTGTGGAAAGTACTGTCGTCGAAAATTCAGAAACAAGGACAAGTTCTACACAAAATGTCGTTTCGCTTTTCCACGACCAGTGATTTCTACAGGAAGAGTAAATAATTTATTGTCTTCTCTGCGACATACTGTGACGAGAAAATCACAAAAAATACATACAATTTAAAAAGAAACGAAGAGTCCAAGTACATCAATGACTACAACCCAGTGATTTTGTCCATGTGGAATGCTAACATGGATATTCAATTCGTTGCTGACAACTCTATTGCTGTAGCTCGATATGTGACGTCTTACATCACAAAAAAAGAAAAGACAGAACTGAAGGAAATGTGGGAGGACATTTCACATGAAAAGAGCCTAAGCAAGAAATTGTACAGTTACAGTCTGAAGATGTTGTCGCATCGAGAAATTGGAGCATATGAATGTTCTGATCGATTGTCGTCAGCAAGTATCTATGCCAAATCTAGAACTATCATTTGGGTGATTCTAGGTCTTGCTGCAACACGAAATCGAGTTTTGAAATCTGTACAAGAGATAGAGTATTTGGCGGAGAAAGAACCAGAAAGTACAGATATTTTGAAGACAAACATGTTGGATACATACTATCCAAATAGAAGTCCTCACCTTGAGAACGTTTGTCTCTATGAAGTTCAGCAAAGATATATATATAAAAGAAACATCAGAGAAGATATCAATAATAGAATATATGGAATCATTGGATGTGAAGGATGTCTAGAGAAACAGAAAAAAGGTCATTTGATTAATCATGGAAAATTGAGTTGTGAAAATCCAGACAAAAGAGAATTTTACTATTTGGCTCTTTTGCAACTCTTTAAACCATGGCGAGAAGAAGAGGAACTACTTGGAGATTTTCTCTGTTATGAAGACTCTTTTAATGCTACGAAGGATACAATAGAATGTCCTGTTTTTCCAAATTATCTGCAAATGTTGAATGAAGAAATGGAGCAAGAATCAACAATTGCTACAGAGATTGCGAGAGATAGTTCTCAAGGCAGTCAGAGTTCTGCTTCATTGAGTCAGGATCCAGTAGGAGGACCAATTATCCAAAATGAAGCTGCCACTGCCATGGATGAAGTGGAAAGAGCTATGGAGCAAGCTCAAGAGGATGTAATTCATTTAGAAGATTTGGTGAAACAATTAAACCTTGAGCAGAAACTGATATATGACGAAGTCACAGAACAGGTTGAACATGGATTGAGTCATGAGAAGAAAGAGTGCTCATGTACATCATTTAAGCCTGTCCAACTGTACGTGAGTGGAGAAGCGGGAACTGGAAAACGTTTTCTGATTAAAGCAATTGCATCTTATCTGCAGAAAAGGACTGAATCACCGCTGTCTTGTGTTGTTACCGCTCCAACTGGGCTGGCAGCACATAATATTAAAGGGATTACTGTACATCATTTACTGATGCTGCCAGTGGAGCATGATAACAAATTGCAATATCACAAGCTATCTGGAGATGCGTTTTCCGAAGTTTCGAGAGTCCTGAAGAAAATGAAACTTCTTATCATTGATGAAGTAAGCATGGTGTCAAATATAATGCTTGCTTTTGTGCATTTGAGAATGCAAGAAATTCTTAGAACAGACTATGATGTTTTATTTGGAGGAAAACATATTATTGTTTTTGGAGATCTTCTGCAGTTGACTCCAGTGAAAGGACAACCTGTGTTCAAAATGCTCACACATGAAGATACCAGGAAGTGCCTAGGAAGCATTGGAAACGTTAATATATGGTAAAACTTCAAATATGCAGAACTGCTTCAAAATATGCGGCAGGCAAAGGATGAAGATTATAAAAATATTTTACAAGATGTAAGAGTAGGAAAAATAAGTCAACAAGAGAAAGAAGCTTTACATGGACGGTTAATTTCTAATTTGTACCCAAATGAAAACATTCTTCGAGAGAATATTTTTAAGAAAATTAACGAGAAGAAATCTGCCATATGTTTGATGCCTACTCTGAAAGCATGTTCCATGTTCAACAACAACATGCTGAAGTTAGAAAATGAAGAGATAGTGAAACTGGAAGCTATAGATAAAATAGAGCATATGGGAGCAACAATTATTTTGTCAGAAAATTTGAAATCAAAATTGGATTCATTGGAGAAGACTATATCTAAAACTGCTGGTTTTGAAAAGACTCTGAATGTGTGTTTAAATTGTCGTATTATTTTGAGAAGGAATTTAAATGTTGAAAGAGGTCTGGTAAATGGAGCAATGGGTCATGTTGTTGGTTTTGTGAATTACTAAAATAGAGATGGAATTGAAATTTTAAAAATTAAATTTGATGGCATTGACGAAATAGAACAAATTTGTCGTTGTTCAGCTAGATTTTTGCTTGTGAAAGACTTATATGTTCGCCGAAAACAGTTTCCTGTTTGTTTGGCATATGCAGTGACAATTCATAAATCTCAAGGTTTAAGTGTAGATAGTGCTTTGGTGAACATTGGAAGTTCTGTGTTTAAAGAGGGTCTGGCATATGTGGCATTATCACGAGTGAGAACTTTATCAGGATTGTACTTGATTGAGTGTGATGAAACAAAGATTTGTGCTGATCTAGATTGTGTTAAAGAATACAATAGGTTAAGAAGAGAGTATGCTCCACATTTGCCTCAATATCCTCTGATTGAAAAACGTGTGGTAGGCCGAAAAAGAAGAAATGAGAGTAATTGCAGTAAGGTAGTAGCAAAAAGACAAAAATAGATGAAACTGTAATTGTAAGCAGAAAGAAAAATGATTCTGTTGAAGATGTTGTTGGATTTCAGTTTGAAAACAGTTCTGGTGTCAACTGCTATGCTAATGTAGTAGTTAATGTTGTTTTTTTCTTCAAAATTTACAAAAACAGATTGTCGAAAATCGGGAACAAACATTGTGCTGTTTATTGAATTCTGTGTTAGAGAAATGTAGTAGTGATAGAGGAAAAACTAGAAAGTGTTTCAGAAATTAGGAATCTTGTAGACATATGTTCAGGTCAAAATCAATTTTCACAGATAATTCAGCAGGATTGTCAGGAATTTTTAATGTATATGTTTGATGTATTGGAAGATGAAGGAGTAGATATAAAAAATCTTTTTAATCTTTCTTATCAATGGCAACATGACTGTGATAACTGTGCTTCACCAAGTACTACTAGAATAGACAGTGAAAGATTTATATATTTGACTTTACCAGACTGCAAATCAGTGCCTTTTAATAATCTAGTTAAAGCAGCTGATCACAATATGGTGTGTACCCAATGTAAGTCTACAATGCTGTCCACATTATTTCTACAAAATTATGGTCACTATGTCATTTTAATGTTCCAACGATGTAGACCTGATGGAACTAAATTGACAACTTCTATTAAAAATTTCGTGGCTTCTCAGTTATCGATATCAGGAAGAACCTTTGCAACTGTAGCTATTATTTTTCATGATGGTCCTTCTACAACATCAGGGCATTACACATGCTATTTAAAAACTTCTAAAGGTTGGACCCAATGTAACAACACTCATTTGACTTTCAAACAACGTTTGCCTTTTGGCTTTATAAATTCATACCTAGTGTTTTTACAGCCAAAATGTAGGTAAAAGTAATTGGCATATGAAGACGGGAGTAGTTCATAAAGGTTATTTTGCTGTTTAAAAATATATTCTGAGTAAAAGTGTTCCAGGCAATATAAAAAATTGACTTGTCATATAGGTACTGTAATTGGATCTCATAATAAGTGAGGCTAGTATTATACAAAATGATGAACATGAGTGAGTCAGAGATGGTTTTACAAATATTTAAATGTTGTGAAAATGTTGTAGAGCCTTTCTTTCAGAACGTCGGGAAAAAGATCATTTCAGAGTGCCTAAGAATTAATTTGAACAAATACTCATACATCTGACACTATTTGGCCAAATGGAAAGGTGCAGGAATGAGTAAAGAGTCATGACTGAAAAAAGGAGTATATGAAAATATTGAAAATATTTCAGATGTTCTTGGAGCTTTTTTCTAGAAAGTCGATGAAATTGATTTTTAAGTGAACAGCAAAGTACTTTCCAACGCGAAAAGGACCACCATGATACAGTATTTGGCCTCAAGGAAAAGTAAGTCAATCTAAGATTAGCGTAGATTTGTGATTTGTCAGTATCTAAGGTTTTTTTTAAAACACAATCTTTTAGATTGTGTGTTTTTTTCCCCGCTGTCATATGATGAGTAATTTGAACTCACTCTTTTAAGTGAAATTCAATATATTCTGAGAACAGCAAAAATAAACTTTGTAACATGTTGTACAAGTTATGTTATACTTTGGATTGTGTAAATTAAATTGTATTCCATTCTCTGACATTTACTTTCCTTTTTCCATCCTCTTTCACCTCTTTTTACTCACTTATAATGTCTTTCTCTCACTCTCTGTAACCCCCGTTCCCTTACTCCACTTCTTTGACAATCCCTCATTTTCATTTCAACTGTGTGTATCCCGTCTCTCCCTTGCATAACTTTTCAGCTTTCAGTCTTTCTGCTTTTCTTTTCTTTTCCGTATTTTCCTCCTTTGCTCTTTTAGTAATTCCTGTTTACTCACTCAGCAGTATTATTGCACTCTATCACTATAAATCACCCACTCTCCTTAGCTTATCTTTGTTTGCTCCTTACTTTTGACCTCTTCTCTCTGTTTTTCGTTCTCTACTTCTATGTGCTCAGTGCCTCACTCTACTTGTGTTATGTTCACTTGTGTTTATATACCTTCTATCACTTCTTTTACTTCACTGATCCTTTCTCATCGTTCTTCATCCCATTTCTTTTACTCTGGTTCCATTACTATCCTTCATTTCCTTTCTTTCAATGTCCTTCTCTTTACTTTCATCACCAAATTATTTTTTCTCAGTACCACTGTTTTAGTCGTCTTCTCCTCTCTTTCCTTCTTTTTCCTCACTTACTCATTTCCTTTTCTCACTCATTGTACTCCACCTCACTCAGTTTTTCTCTTAGTGTGTCTACCTTATAACTTCCTCAGTCCATTTCCTTCAATCGTTGTATATTATCCTGTCTCCCTTCATCCTTTCACTCTATGACTGTTCTTCACTTACTCTCAGTTATCTTCTATTCCTCATTCTTCTAAATGCATCCTTAATTAGACTGTTTTCTGTCTCAGTCATTATCTTTTTACTTACTTCTGTTTCCTGATTTAGTTTTGCTAAATCACATTGTTTTAGTATCTTTCTTACCTTCAGTTCATTTCTCTGTTCTTCTCTCTCTTTTTCTCAGTGAATCTATATGCCTTACTCTTTGTAATTTGCTCTCCTTCTATTTCTTTTTCCCTCTTTTTGTCCTTCCACCTTAGTTTATTTCCCTTTCTGTGTTCTTCACTCTAACTTTATTTCTAAATAGAGTGTTATGATTTTTAACCTCTTCATTTGTATCTTTTAATTTAAAATACATATTTTACTAATTATAACTTATTTTTTCTTCTCTCTTTCACAGATACCAACTGTAGTAAAACAAATTAAAGTTGCATTAATTATATGGTAAGTATGACTAAAAAAATGTAGTTTGTTATCACCCTTTGCTTTAAGGTCACTAACATTTTCTCAATTCGCCTCACTCCTGTGTTTTTACTCTGCTTCTCTCACTTATTCTTATTCTCCATGTTTACTCCCCTTTCCCCATTTACCCTATCATATTCAACTTCTTTTGATCCCTATTCTTTACTGCACTTACCCTCTGTTCCCTTCCTTTGCTTCTTCACTCATTCTCTTTTTCTTAATTATTTACCTTACTCCTACACATATACCTCATACCCCTCCCAACACATACACACACCTGTAACATACACCCCACACACACACCACACACACACCTCATACACACAAAAAATCCTCCAACACATACTCCTCAAACACACACACACATTCCATACACACACATACATCGAACACAGATAACCCACACTCATACACTTCTCACACATATTTCACACACCCTCATCTCTACCCACACCAAAACACTCCACACAACCACACCCACAGACACACCTTACACACCCACACTCCGACCTACACCCACTGACTCCCTGTAAGTCACACACACTGCATTACTTATCTTTTTTTGCTGTTTTACTCAAGCCCATTCAGGTATTGTTTCCTTTACTCCCTTTGTCCTCTCTCTTTGTCACTCCCCATGTGTTATCCTAATTCAATATGTCTCCCTCTTTAGTTATGCACACTACTTTTTTCTCTCTCTCCCTCACCAGTGTTATTTAAATCTGGTTCCGTTATTACCTTTTATTTGTACATCATTTTTTCTCTTTCCTTTTACTCTTTACAGCCACTCACATTCTTCATGTGCCTCTGCTTTAGTATTCTTCTTCTCTCTTTCTTTGTTTCACAGCCTTATATTTTTTTCATTTTCTCTCTTACACTTTCTTATATCTTTCAGACTGTTTTACTATGTATTACACATTACCTCTGTGTTGCTCCCTCTTGCTGTCTGTCTCTTAACATTACTCTCTCTTTCTCTTTCTCTTATGCTCTCCTTCTCTTGTTTTTTTTTTTTTTGTTTGTTTTTTGATTGCGCTAACGGGGCGCTTACCGGTGCCCGCACTGGGAAGCGAACCCATGAGAAAAATAAAGTCAAGAGTGCTAAAAATTTTAGTAATTTTTTTAAAATGGGAGGTAGTTCTGAAAAGAACTTTTTTTAATGTTTTTGTTGTTTTATATTTTTTTTATTATTTTTCTGAAACGTATTTTTTTTGATTTTTTGAACACTTTTATAATTTTTTGGGTGTTTTTTTGGGGGAACAACAAAAAAAGGAATTACAAATGGCTCAACAGGAGCAACAAAAAAAAAAGATTTATTGCTTCTTCTTTTGGTTACATTGATGGTTTTCCACCGCATTGCTTATTAAGATCACGCTTAGTTCCCCATAGCATAGTGTCTTGCCACAGAAGACACATACAAATTTGAGACTGCCAAAATGTTTTTGAACATTGGGCACCATTTGCCGTCCTTCAGGTGCTGCATGTGATACTTTGGCAGAGGAGGTGCTGGGCTGTGGATTCTTCTGATTTTGCGCCATGGCACAAACCTCTGCATTAGCAAGATTATTAGGATGCCACCTTTGCATGTGGCGCAACATAGTATAGTTGCCGAATGAATATTTCTTCTTGGAATTGCCCCTGGAAAGAATATCCCAGCAAATAAGGCACTTAACCTTAGGGGCATTCACTTTCTTCTGCCCAGGAGGGTGGGAGAAGAAGTCCCAAATAAAATGCACTTTTATGTGACTCTGTCTTGGCTCTTCAGGCAAAAATTGCCTGGGTTGTTCCTTCTCCTCCTGTTCTTCCTCCTCATCCTCTTCTTGTTCAGGGACAAGGAACTGGGATGGTGGTCCTTCCTTTCTAGGTGGTTGTGGTGGTGGAGGGGGTCCACCAGCTGCAGCTACTAATGATGCCATTGTCAGAATCAGATACAGGTCTTCCCTTCTCAAAGTAGAAAGTCAGAGTGAGGAAAAAGGTGGGGGTTTCATCATTTGAAAAAAAAAGTGTTCTGGACCAATGAAAAGTGTTATTTTCAAGTCACATGATCCAAGCTTTCATCATTTGGAAACCAAAACTGATCTGCACCAATGAAAAGTGTTATTTTCAGATCACATGACCCGACGCGCTTACGCTACGCGCCCCGGGGCGCGCCCCGGGGCGCGTTGCGTAAGCGCGTCATGACGTTGCGCGATCGTATGTGATCCCGTGGTTCCGGGTGCGCTTACGACTCATATGAAGCATCACGCGACTACGCGAAACGTCATGATGTTGTTTTCGTTCGCGGGAATAGCGCTCTCGGGACGCTCCCCGGTACGCGCCCCGGGGCGCACCGTAACATTGCGCTCACCGGTGCGTTCACCGGTACGCGCCCCGGGAGCGCCCCGGGGCAAACAATAAAAAAAAAAAAAATATTTACATAATATAAAATTCGATATAAAAATTATTACTTTTCATACCTATAGAGACTTGCTATTAAAAAACCTATGAAATTCACTGAAAAAACCATAGGTTTCACACCAGTTATAGTTAGGAATTAGCATTTAAAAAAACCTATTAAATTCACTGAAAAAACCATAGGTTTTACACCAGTTATAGTTAGCTGGAAATTTTACTCGCATAAAACCATTGAAATTCCCACGTTATAGTTAGTTGGACTCACTATAACTTGCGCGTGCAATGCACTGCTGATGACGTCACATATTACATCACTCATGACATGGTCAGTGACATCACTCATGACATCACTGATGACACCATCCTTGTGACAGAGTGACAGACCTCCTTTCACTGTAATGTAACCCTTGAAACACATATTCAAAAATAGAAACTAACATTTTCATAAAAATGGACATACCCATACCAGTTACAACAACCAATTCAATAATTCCACCATCTATATATACATCCACTCATTCACCAACAGTTCTATATAGTCACTCATACATATACTCACTCATTATATGTAGTGATACACCTATACATCCTGTTACACACTGACAGGCATCCAAAAGTTACTCACACACATACTCACACATGCAAATAAACTATTGAACATCTATTCATTAGCATATACAGCTATACACACACTACCACTTTACTTCTAAGGAAACTTACACATACTTACTCTCTTAAACAATCACTTATAGAAACACATACTAATTTAAACAGGAACTCTTAGAATCCCTCACTCTCACATATACTCACTTATATACATCAATATTCACATATACTAGATTAAAACATATGTAATTACTGATAAAGAAACTAGTGAGACAGTCATTCACTCACTAACACACACATATACACACTCATCCACCCATACAGTCCTGCACATATGCTGTCTTCAAAACAGATACAAAGAGAGAGTCAGTCATTCATGCATCTATGTGCTAAGTAACACCCCCACCAAACATGTAGATACTCATATTGATATTAAAAAAAATCTAATAACCCATATACCTACACATGTAGCTACTCACCAACCCATGCAGCCACTTATACACAAAGTGAAACATTAATACATATATTTAAATATTTAAACATTACTCACTAATATTTATTTTTCAAAAAGACACACATTCACTGGATGGTGTCATCAGTGATGTCATGAGTGATGTCACTGACCATGTCATGAGTGATGTAATATGTGACGTCATCAGCAGTGCATTGCACGCGCAAGTTATAGTGAGTCCAACTAACTATAACGTGGGAATTTCAATGGTTTTATGCGAGTAAAATTTCCAGCTAACTATAACTGGTGTAAAACCTATGGTTTTTTCAGTGAATTTATTAGGTTTTTTAAATGCTAATTCCTAACTATAACTGGTGTGAAACCTATGGTTTTTTCAGTGAATATATATATATATATATATATATATATCACGAAGTTCCGATCTCAATCCAAATCCCTGGGGTCAAAAATTGCGGCACAGACCCAATTTCGTGCTGAAATTACTATATTTTCCTGCTGTCGATACGGGTTTCAGCTCTCGCGAGACTTATTCACTTATGTGCCCACACCATGGAGCTAAAAGCAAACATGCTCGCTCCAGAATTAAAGGTTCCCAACGACCATCTCATTGGCACTGAAGACCTGTTGTGGATACTCACCAGTATCCTACACACTTCAGCTCTCAAACTTGGCCTCTTAACCACATCCTCGCGGCACATTTTCCCTTCCTGCGCTGAGTTTTTTAAAAACCCATTATTCATGACGAGCTGGGCTCGTCATGAGCGTGCTGGGAGGCTACCTCATGACGAGCCCAGCTCGTCATGAGCGTCGAAGGGGTTAACAACCTCACATCGTGTGATGTACTACATATGAGGTACCAGAGTTTCTTTATGGCGGCATTATCTGCTTCAACAATTTCTGCAGTCTGACCATGCAAAACTTCAGACAGTTCTTGCACTTCCCCTTTTAGTCCTCATGAACAGAAACAGATTTAGATGGATATTATGTAGACTGTAGGAGATCCGGGAGGTTCGGAGCAGAGCTTGGCAGTAATGGAGTGGAACTGGCAGCAGTGGAAGAAGATCAAAGTCTCAAACAGTGAGGCAAACCAGAGGCATTCCGATGGACTTGCACACAGAACAGACATTGAAGACCAGGAATGACCTGATGGAGTGGGCGGTTCCAGAACAGGAATCACTTTACAGAAAGGGGCAGACCATACTGAATAGTCTCCTTGTTTGTTGGCTATTTTTAACGGTGTTTGTCTTTTGTGGCCATGCTAGAATGGAAATTGTGTTCGATGTGCAGCTTACAGTGGAGTTTGTTTTTAGTGGTCAATATAAAATTCTGTTTGAGATTTTTGAATCAATATTCACTAAATGGGTGTGGCACCCATGACTTTTGTCGGTTCCTGTTTCAGAGCCATATCAGTGACCATTAGGAACCTTCAATATGAAGAGACAATAGACAGCACTGTTGGAAAAGGTTATGGAGTGAAAGTGCTTCATTAAGACTTCATTTGCAACTGGTCTTAAAACCAGTTATGTGCATGATGACTTGCTACTGCCTCTGTTGCCTCTAAATAGAGAACTGAGCTACTTTCTGATACTCACGTTTGAACTGACAGGGAATGGAGATGGCCTAATGGAGGGAGTACATCTCTTGATAAGCTAGACAGGAAGCCAGCATCGGAAACTTTATGTGTTATATAAGGTGTTCATATTGACCCAAGCATTACATTTGGCATGCCCACTCAGGAACATGTATACAAGTAAAAAGATATACAGCACATCAGGGATGATATAAAAGAAATGTCACAAAACCGCTGGATCATGGGAGTTGGTGAATTGTCTAATAGTCCCTGATCAAGCCATATCTGTCTGATTCTTAAAATGAGTGACAGATTGACACATAATGTGGACTTACATATATTCAAAACCTAACCTTTAGAGAAATAAATACCAAATGTATACCAAGATTCGGTGACCTCAGTGATAAATTGGATGCTGTCATTGTCTTAAAGATTTTGGAGACAGTCCTGGTTGACCAATTGCAAGGATTCATTCCACTCCACTCCACTACACTACTGCACGGCCCCCGTGTGCCCGGATTCTGCTGCCGCTGCCTGCTTGGCCCTCTTGCTGCCGCCACTCCTTAGGGCCCCTGTTTTCCAGGCTTGCCCTCGCTCCCCAGGCTTGCCCAGGCTTGCCCAGGCTTGCCCTGATCTCCAGGCCTGCCCAGGCTTGCCCTCGCTCTCCCTGGCTCCGCTTTCCCGCTCTTTCCCCCCCTGCTCCCTGCCGCTGCTCCCCTGCGGCCCCGCCCCCTCTCCTGTCTCCCGCTCCCCATTTGCCACCCCACTCCCGCCTCCTTGCTGCTCCTCCCTCCCACTTAGCCATAATTGGCGGGGACCGCGTGTACGCACAGCGGCCATGCGCAGCGGGCGTGCCGATTGCGCGCCGAAGGCACACCAAAGGCAAGCCGTCTACACCCATCCTCGCCTGGACCGCACCTGGTGCCAGGAACCCTGGTCCTCAACGATGCCAGCCCACCCGATGGACCTACGACGCCGCCACCCTCCACGCATTAAACGCCGGCCGTAACTCCGCCTGCTACCGAGCCACCCCGAAACGCACCCACGGACCCTTCACCTGCCAAGCCTGCCAATTCACCTGCCTCCGAACCTGTACCGCACCCGCAAAGCCGAGCACCAGCAACAACCACCTTAAGTGCATCCTGCTCAACACCTGCTCTGTCCACAGGCACGCCGTCGCTCTCTGGAACCTCCTCGACACAACATCACCAGACGTCGCCTTCCTCACAGAAACCTGGATGAACGCCTCCTCAGCCCCCGACATCGCCATAGCCATCCCGGATGGCTACAAGATCACCCGGAGGGACCGCGTCAACCAAACCGGAGGAGGCATTGCCATCGTCCACAGAAACACCATCTGCATCACGACCAACTCGGACAACACCCTCACCGCCACCGAGCACCTTCACTTCCAGATACACACCGACCCCAAGACCACCCTCAGAGGCACTCCCATCTACAGACCCCCCCGGACCACGCACACAATTCAGAGAAGCCATCGCAATGGATCCCTTGACCCATCACAGTCCGGTTTCCAAGCAAACCACAGCACCGAGACCGCGCTCATCGCAGCTACCGACAACATCAGATCCCTGCTCGACACAGGGAAACTGCTGCCCTCATCCTACTGGACCTCTCAGCAGCCTTCGACACCGTATGCCACCGCACCCTGATCCAGCGCCTCAGCAACACCGGAATCCAAGGAGCGGCCCTGGAGTGGATCATCTCGTTCCTCGCCGGGAGAATCCACCTCCCCCCGTTCCGATCAGCGGCCACCAAAGTCATCTGCGGCATCCCGCAAGGATCCTCACTCAGCCCCACCCTCTTCAACTTCTACATGAGCCCTCTCGCTGCCATCGCATGCCAACACAACCTTAACATCATCTCCTACGCCAACGACACCCAGCTGATCCTCTCCCTCACCAACGACCCCACCAGCGCCAAAGCCAGCTTCCAGGAAGGAATGAAAGACATCGGGGAATGGATGAAGATCAGCCGTCTGAAACTGAACTCAGACAAGAAGGAAGTCCTCATCCTCGGACCATCCCCTTCCGCCTGGGACGACTCCTGGTGGCCCCCTGCACTGGGCATCACACCCAAGCTAACGGACCATGCACGCAACCTGGGCTTCATCCTGGACTCCTCCCTCACGATGACCAAGCAAGTCAACGCCATCTCGTCTTCCTGCTTCAACACCCTGTGCATGCTCCGAAAGATCTTCCGGAGGATCCCCACCGAAACCAGGAAGACGGTCACCCAGGCCCTCGTCACCAGCCGCCTGGACTACGGGAACACCCTCTACGCCGGAACCACAGCCAAACTCCAGAAAAGACTCCAGCGCATACAGAACGCTTCTGCACGACTCATCCTGGACATCCCTCGCCACAGCCACATCTCTGCCCATCTGAAAGACCGGAGCCAGCTCTTCTCAGGCCCTTGGAGATTCCTTCAAGACAGGGGACACAGCACCACAGCAAAGTCCTTCCCCTCTCCTTGGCAGCAAAGCAACAGCAGGTCAGTCCAGCAGAGCAACAGCAGGACAGTCTTCCTTATTCAGTTTCAGCTTTCTCCTTGGCAGAGGTTCCTTCTTGATTCCAAGATGATCTAATTTTCTGTTGTCAGGGGTTCTGTACTTATACCCCTAAAAGTCATTGTTCTCTTTGTGCAAGTGGTCCCTGAGCCCGGTCTGAACCAGTTCTGGGTGTTGCTTGAGTACTTTGTTTACCTGGCTTCTCCTTTCCTTTCAGAGTGAGGGGCAGGGTCGTCAGCCACCCAGCAGGAGGTGGAGCCAGCATTGTGGAAGGCAGGCACAGCCCTATTCAGGCCCAGGTGCTAACTCCTCCCACCACTCAAGTTGCAAATGAAGTCATTCATCCTAGGGCTGACTCAGTCAGCCTCCTGGGGCATCCCCAGCCCCTGTCCCTCTCAAACCAGACAGTCAATACACAAACAGGCCAAGGCACACAGAAGGGTCAGACAAGAGAACAACAACTTTCTAAAAGTGCTGTTCTCAAACACAGGATTTAAAAACAACCTTTCCTAAAAGATGTGTTATAGTTCAGGGATACTAGATACTTATGTCCTATCTTGTTCCTATGGGATGAAATGCTGGAAGCCACTGTAGCCAGCATCCCCCATGTTAATCTATGGAGCAAGATAGCCTTACAATAGTGAAAAACGAAAATGGCTGCCATTCACTACCAGAGCATGTCACCTGCACTAGTACATGCTCTACCTTTTACATACACTGCACCCTGCCCACGGGGGTACCTTGGGCCTTCCATAGGGGTGACTGATGTGCACAAAAAGGGAAGGGTTAGACCTGCTCAGTGGGGACACTGACCAGGAGGACATAGCAGTTTCTAAACTGCACACAGGCACTGCAGTGGCAGGCCTGAGACACCATTTTAGGGCTACTCCTGTGGGTGGCACAATCAGTGCTGCAGGCCCACTAGTAGCATTTGTCATCACCAGCCCTGGCACACCCAGTGCACTTTACTAGGGACTTCATGGTGATACAAATAGGCCAAACATGTATATCCAATCAGAATAACAATTTACACAGAGAGCATACGCATTTTAGCACTGATCAGCAGTGGTTAAATGCGCAGAGTCCTATTGTCAACAGCCACGGGTCAGGAAAAATAAGGGAGGAAGAAGCAAAAAGTTTGAGGATGACCCTGCAAGAAGGGCCAGTTCCAACAGACCTGCACTGGCTCCCCGTCACCAAGAGGATCACGTTCAGACTCCTCACCCACGCACACAAGGCTCTCCACGACATGGGCCCGAAATACCTCAACAGCCGCCTCACATTCTACACACCCACCCGCCAGCTCCGATCCGCCAGCCTCGCCCTCGACTCCGTCCCACGAATCCGCAAATCCACCGCCAGAGGAAGATCCTTCTCCTACCTGGCGGCCAAGACATGGAACTCCCTCCCCACCCACCTTCGGATGACCCTGGACCATCTCTCCTTCAGAAAGCAACTCAAGACCTGGCTGTTCTAGCAGTAGTGATTCCCCCCCTCCAAGCACCTTGAGACCCTAGCAGGTGAGAAGCGCGCTCTACAAATTTGCTGATTGATTGATTGATTGAAGATTTTAGTTGTTCAACTACCAGAGTTCTGACTGAAACACAGCACAGCACTGTGCTGCTTCTGGCCATTGATTGCACAAAGGTAGCCGCATACAAGGGAATACTCTTTGATTTTATGCTGCATCAACTATTCCATTCTTAAGTCCCACTGTGTGTCCCTGCCTGCTGTTTCGACTGAGAGAAATGCCACAGTTTATAAGTAGGGGTGGGCAAAAATGTATTTGTACCTTCTGCAGTAAGTCCACACATAAGTGCGGGAAATGTTGCCACCTCTGCATCTGAATACCCCGTATTGAATAAAGCTAGGAATGCAGGTGAAATGCCTTGCAAAACATTCGTAGAATTGAGTAATACAAGAACAAGAAATTCTTGCGCTGCCCAACAATGTCAGATTCCAGTCATTGTTACCCACTTAATGGTAACTACCTTAAGCTATAATTACATTAAGTAAATTACTGTGATCAGCCTCTGCTCTGGCATGCTCTTCAAGAAACGTATCCAGCAGAGGAGTTTGTGTCTGGAACCTACCTGTCAGGAGGAACTTGCAGGAAGGTTCTCCATCCAGTCTTTCCTGCAGGGGAAGTATACTGAGAGGAGTCAGGGCAATGTTTTACTTTATAACTTTATCGAGCAGACCCTCGAAGTGCTTCAAAAAGAAGCTGTGTGTTGTTTTTCCTGTCCACGTTGTAGCAGATCAGCTCCATTGGCGCTCCAAGGACAGACAAAAGCAGATGAAAGTCCTGAGTTTATTTTCTGTGTAGAAAGGTCTCCCGTCTCTACTGATAAGGTAGCACTTCAGTCAGTGAAATCCAGCCTTACTGGAAGGACACAATCAGTAACAATTGGATGGCTGCTTTCTTTCTCCTCCTTGATGAACTCCAGTGACCCCCCTTGGATCGTTACTGTCCCCAAAATGAGTTAACATCTTTGGTCAATAGTTCATGATGTTGCAGAGAACAATGATTATCTAGTATTATTTGTGCAACAAAAACACAATGATATTTTAAAAAACTATTTGGTTGCAATTGGGTTCCTTCGTGGTTTTAGAGAGGCTAAATGAAGGTGGACTAATGACTAGCTAAATAGGGTTAAAGCTTCAATGTGGCTAAAATGACGGTGATTTTGTTAGTACCCAAGTATCTACATGAGCCCCCATCGAAGAGACCACTCCCTTCAATACTATCTGGTAGAAAACCTACATAACAAGAAAGTGTACACTCTGCCATCATTAGGGTGGCGGCATTTCTATTTGATCTTTGATCTTAGTTTCGTTTTGGAATGTTCATGAATTAAAATGGGCATATAAAGTGGTTTTGTGAAACATATAAATGAAAAAGTAACCTACAGCATTGTATTGTACACCCAGCCCATAAACTAGCCTGGATACACCAGCTCACAACACAGAGGCTGACCATTAAGGTTCTTGTTTGACATTAATGCAACAGTGATGCTACTGTTTTTGGAGAAGACAGATTAGTGGTCTTTATTTTTGATCACTGTGACAAGTGGCCAATTATTCTTACTAATTCATGAATCCAAATTAAATTAAACAGGTATGCGTATAATTATAGTTCTGGACATTCTTTACATGTGAATGCTCTCATAACTTTTTTGTTAGAAGATACGTGATCTGTCACATAAATCAGCATGTAAGTGTTGATGTAAGGACCCAACATTGGGGTCGATTCCAATCCGGTAAAATTCGCTCCGAATCGTCGTACGGAGAGTTTTTTCCCCATACGAATCGTACCCGTAGACGTCCCGTACGTACGACGAAGTACGATCCGTACCAGGTGCCAAACTCCGTACGAGTCGTACAGGACTCCGTACGACTCAAATCTCCGTACGAGTTTCACTCGGAACCGGCTGTACGCGACATCACTACGGTTCGCGGCTGGTTTTTATGACCCAGCAAGTACGGGAGCTGAAAACAGTCGTAAACGCACAGTTCGCACCGAAACAGGTACGGAACGCCCCCCCGGGTACGGCACGTACCCCCCATGATCGCAGGGGTACGCGCCGTACCCCTGTGATCATGCGGGGTACGTGCCGTACACCCAGCGTACATGGGGTACGCACCGTACCCCATGTACGGTGGGTGTACGGCACGTACCCCATGTACGCTGGGTGTACGGCACGTACCCCGCATGATCACAGGGGTACGGCGCATACCCCTGCGATCATGGGGGGTACGCGCTGTACGGTGTGTAGGTGATCGTGCGCTTTTCCGTACGAATCGACGTGTACCGTACGAATCGCGTCCAGGTCGGCCGATCGGAATCGTCCGGTCGTACGGCGTCCGTACGAGTCGTACGGAAACGGCTCCGGATACGAATCGTACGGACGGGGATTTTACCGGATCGGAATCGACCCCATTGTGTATATCAGTTTCACATGTTTTGTCCTCTTTGAAGACTCCAAAAGACTATTCAATAAAAAACCCTATAGATTTTGATAAACTGATTCATAAACATTAATTCTGTTAGACAGTCCTGGTGCATTCTCTTCTCCTCAGGTCTATTTTCAATTTATTGTTGCTCCCTCAGGGATGATAAATTCCCCTGATATCATACACAGGTTCCCAAAGTGGGTTGAGAAGGTATTTGACGCACATCAAGATGCCAAGACGGCCTGTGGTGCTACCAGGGAAGGTAATGCGATTCACCTCAGAAATATCCTTTGGATTCTCATGAGAGTCAATCTTGTCATGGTGGTCATATAAAGTAGGAGTTTGATGTATACCTGAAATCCAGCATATTGTGGTATTTGAACCTCACAAAATCATAATGAAGTGAAGACCAGCTAGCCCACACTCACATGTTACAAAACGTTCTGAGGGGTTATGGGTACTATGTAGCTCATTTGAAAGAAACAATATTGTTGCAACATCATCCAGTGCCCTGGGCACCGCCATTTTTTGCTGACTGGTGCTGTTGGTAACAGACTCTGACTGTCCCTGGGCTCTGCCTAACCATGCCCTGGGCCTGTGCTATGCTGAAAACACACTTAGAATACAGTGAAAACACCTACATAAACTAGGGTAGACTATGGGTTAGGGTATCCCTGTGATTGGCACGTCCTCCCCTATAAATCCCTAGTATATAGTAGGGCATGGCAGTTCAGAGGTCAGCAGACCATTCTATACTGTATGGATGTAATGCTGAAGAGTGAAGTCAGTTTAAAAACAGCAGCCCTGTGTTGCAGGACTGTTTTACACATACAAATTGTGCCTAAGCTCGACTTTGGTGTTTGGGGCACTTACTAAACTACAATATTTTGGTATATTATATACCCATGGGGTCTCCCCTATGTGTCCCAGTGGTGGGGGATCAGGCACTTATAAGAAGAACCCTTATAAAATGCATTGGGTTAGAGCAATTGCACATTTAATTTCTCACACTGCACTAAAGTGCTTCACAAAATCGACTTTTGTGTTAGGAGCACTGTGGAGTGAGTATCTGCACTATTGTTACATATTCAGAACATGTAAAGTCTCCCCTAGGTCTTCCCGTGGTGAGGGGTCCTGTAGATACAGGCAGGGTCTTTATGAAATATGTTTTATAAATATAAAGCCCTGGTGTTCGAGAAATTGCCCTGTTCATTTTCCCCATTGCAGATACCCACATAGATTAACATAGCAAGAAGTTATTAACTGATAATTCCTGCCAGGAAAACCCCCAAAATATAATTCAAGGACTCACTAGAATTGTATTGATAAATACAACAATATGCTATTGTTGAATTTATCCTAAAATGTACAGACAGGAAGTTATAAGACTTTCTTGTCTGAAAGCCAAAATGCAACTTTCCAGTGATCTGCCCTGATTGGTCAGATTTAAGTGGATTAGGCGGTATGCTTTGATGAGGTGATAAGTAGCCCATGGGGGGAAAGAACCATTCTGGGAGGAGAGTGTTCTGCTACATACGGATGCTAGAGCAAGGGGGAGGGTTCATAAACAATGGTCTTCAAATGAAGGAGGAGACAGGCAGGAAAAGCCAGTTTCATTCACACCCCTGCTTTTTTAACCCAGCCAGATGGCAGGCTTAAGGAAGGAATGTGCAGATGCCAGGGGGAGGGAGTCTATGTAGATGCACCATCTTAGAGGTGGGTTTAGGCAGATCTTGCTTCTATGCTGGGACTTCAGCCATGTTGAATTTTGGAGACCTACTAGGGCCAGATGTAGGTAAATCTATTTTACAGACTCATAAATACCGAATTTTACCGATTCGGTATTTATGAATCGGTAAAATAGAAGTACTGAGATGTAGGTAAATCCAGATGTGCATTTACCGAATTGGTAATATTCGGTATTTACCGATTCGGTAAATACCAACCGGTAATGCCCATTCATTCCTATGGGCTTTGAAGCCCATAGGAATGAATGGGCATTACCGATTCGGTATTTACCGAATCGGTAAATACCGAATTTCACAAGGGTGCAGGGGGTGTCACTTTGACACCCTCTAGCACCCCCAAAACAGGTTTGGGTGCCATGTGGCAGGCATACATGCCCTAAGGGCAGGTCTGCCTGTCATATGGCACAGGTGTGCATGCACACATGTGCATGCACACCGGAATCGGTATTTTACCATCAAATTGAATTTGATGGTAAAATACCGATTCGGTAAGGCTTGTGGGACTCAGAAGAGTCACACCTACATATCAAATTTACCGAATCGGTAAAAATACCGATTTGGTATTTTACAGAATCGGTAAATTTACCGATCGGTAAATTTACCGATTCTGTAAAAATATGCCCCCTACATCTCAAATTCCATTTACCGGTCGGTAACGGCCGAATTCGGCCGTTACCGACCGGTAAAATCCTACCTACATCTGGCCCTGAGTGCTTTCTGGGAGACCATTGTGCAACACTTTGGAGGAAATTGTCATGCTCTGGGATGTTGCCCTGCACCTCATTGAACAAAAATGCCCTCCTGTGTGACCCCAGAGAACACTGAATATGTATTTGATAGGGACAGTGCCTCTCAGATCTGCTGCTTGAAACAAAAGGAAGGAGAAAGGTTGATGCTGGAAGTTTGATTTGTCCCAACCAGGCCCGTTACTCTGACTGACTGTGCCTGCTGCCCAATCTGGAACTACAGCCCTGTGGATCAAACCTGCTTCATAAGGACTAAAGAGTGGACTCCAGACAAGCTTAAGGTTAATAGAGCTCACCTGGACCAACACCACCAACAATTCAATTAAATTTCTATATTTAATGCGTTTTAGTGCTCTGAGATTGCCCATCCGGACCTATTCACAGGCAAGTGCAAAAACTTCATGATTACCAGATGTGTAATATACCCAATGCATTTTGGTCCTCGTGACCTTCTTCGGGGGTATCTGTGATATTTAAAAATATATATATATCAGTATCTTTATTCAAACTAACAGTTTGAAACGAAGAAAGAACTAGTAAGAACAGCAATACATGGCATTATCATGAAGAAATACCTGGGTGCCAATTCGGCCCCTAAAGGCCTATGGGTACAGAATGCCCTACGCATTTTCCTGAAAGATCTTGTATTTAGGAAAGACTGGTCATCCATATCATGGAAATGCACCAGGGATTACCTGGTACTGATAATTAAGACAGCTACACGGTTAGTAGAAGCTCTCACAATTAAGATTCAAGTGAGCAAAGCTAAACTGAAAACAACGGTTCACATCTCGGTCTACAAAAAGAAACTGGAGGAAATCAATAAAAAGATTAATGAAACAAAGGAATATATCACTCAGAACAAGATCCAGAAACTAAACAAAGATCTAAAGAATTTTTCAATGGAGAAAATGCACCCCTGTTCAAGAGAGGACTATGTACCTCAGGACTACAGAGAAGATGAAGATTCCTCCGTAGACAGCTCCAACAACAACTCCGACTGGAGTAGTGATGACGGTACCACCCCGAGGAGATGTAGAGGCCAAAATAGATGCAACCAACGTCAGAGCATGAATTCTTGGCAGACCCCGAGATATTTTAATTACCCACCACAGAATTACCAACCACCAATACCTAACTTTCCTGGTTGGTATAACCCTTACTTCCAGGGCCCCCCAACAATGGGCCACATAATGACCACTCAACCACCACCTCCTTTTTTAGGGAGAGGCCCAGGACAACAGAGAGGAAGAAGAAAAGGGGTAACCTGGAACGTACAAGGAAATCGGATGTTCACACGGAGCATGACCAAGGAACAGCCAGGAACCAGTTTGATGAATCACTGGTAGTCAACCTTACAGAAATCTCACTAACAGTGGAACAAGAGAAGGTCTTAAGTAAAGGATTAGGCTTTGTCCCTACTCCACCCCTCAACATTTTCAAGCTGAGATGCGAGATGGGTGAGTTTTGTAGGAAAATAAAACTCAAAGCCTTTTTTGAAGGCAAAGATGAGGAAGCAACAATGAGTGACACAAATCTAAGGCCAAAATCGACTTTCTGTCCATCTACCCATCTGGTGCCAAAAGAGATACAAGCCTTCGAATAAGCCATCATGCAAGAAGTTGAAGATCTGAGGAACACTGCAAAGAAACCTTTTGTCAATATGACCAAATTTGAAAAAAGAGCAATGGATGAACTCCGTAACAATGAGAACCTGATCATAAAACCGGCAGAAAAAGGAGGAGCAATTGTCCTCCTCACAAAAAAAGGATATAACGAACAATGCACTACACTCCTTTCTAACCAAAAATTCTATAAGAAACTAACCTCAGATCGTGCCACTAGACTACAGAGAACAATTGAACTAATGGTAAAAGAATTAGAAATCAATCAATAGATCTTGAAACAGGAAGCAGATTTTCTGAGAACAAAATCCCCAAGAGTACCATACTTCTACTCCTTACCAAAAACACACAAGAACAAACACCCACCACCAGGACATCCAATAGTGTCCGGCATTGGTTCTGTCACAATTCACAGACCAATTTCTAAGACCATTAGTGCAGAGCACAACTGTATATCTCAAGGACACACGTGTCCTCCTGAACCTACTAGATGGACAACTATATGACGAAGACACCATGTTCCTAGTAGGACTAGACATAGAAAGCCTTTACACGAGTCTCCCTCAGCAGAAGACTCTAGACACCTTGGAGGACATTCTCTTCACAGACACTTGGGAACACAGAACACCGAGACATTTTGTACTAGAGTGCTGTAAAATAGCCCTCACTGAGTACTAAGGGGAGAGGAGTTGGCCTAACGGCTAGGGCGCTCGACCTTGGACCTGGGGATCTGGGTTCGAGTCTCGGTAACGATGCCAAAACCTCCTGTGATTGTGGGCAAATCACCTAATCTCCCTGTGCCTAAAATGAATGTGTGTCCGTCCTCATTTAACGTAACTGGTGCTATGTAAAGCGCTCTGATACCTGATTCGGTTCGGGTCTATTTCGCGCTATATAAAACTCTGCAAAAAAAACAGAACTATTTCGAATATGAGGGGACCATGTTCGGACAATGCCATGGCACATCTATGGGCAGTACATTTGCTCCAAGCGTGGCAGGGTTGCATGTGAGTGCCTTCGAACAAGAACACATTCCCAATCCAGACAATCCATACCTAGATGGCATCAAACTAAGAGAACTAACAACCTAAAAGACATGCTGGTACATACAAGACCCAAAACTACAAAGAGGTGCAACACCATTTTGACAACATGGAACCTGAACCCAATAACAGGACACTATCCTTGTGGTGGATGCTCGGTATGCAAACTTACACGTGTGACCAAAAATCTCCAACTCCTCCCCAATTACGTAGTCACACGAACTGTAACACCTCACATGTGGTGTATATGATTGTTTCCCCCTGCGACCTAAAATATATAGGAATGACCTGCTGCAAGGTCAAACAACGTATCATCGAACACAGGAGCAACATCACTCACAAAAAGGCCACCACGAAGATGAGCAGACACTTTATAGAGTTCAACCACTCCACTGAAGACATTACCTGGGTAGTTTTGGAGATCCTTACTGTCAAAAACTACAACGCAGAACGAGTCCTATATGAAAAAGAACAACGCTGGGTCTACCGTCTAAAGACAGATAGGGAAGGAATGAATGATAACATTCCATGGCATTCCCTCGCATAAGATTAACTCAGAATAACAACATTGACCATGATGCATTGACTCAAGTATGTGATCCCCTTTTTTTGATCTTATGTGTTATTGACAAACAGCATAAGCAGAAGACATACACCAAAATTCGATCCTTTAAACTGCTCCACTATAAATTAAAGCGTTCCGCTTTAAATATTAATAACATCATTGATAACATTACACTCTTATAAATAGCAATATTTCACCAATCCAAATAAACCTAAAATCTTCCATGCCAACCAACAATGCCAACCACTATGCACACATAGTCTCTCTTTACTGTCAACTCCAAGAGTTGTTAAAACCAGTCTGACACGGGAGTGCGTCACCCGAGGAACCAGAGGCAGCACAAGTCCCAGTGACGGCAGCACCAGTAAGACATGAAATGGTTGTCCGCCCGAAAGAAAACTGTAAGTAAACGTTGCCCGATTGATAGCTGTGTATTTGTTGTTTTTTTGAACATCAGCAACAGGTCCGCCAAGCTGGTTGAATTTCCTGATGATGTCAGAGTCAAAATTATTTAAGGTAATAACGGCCGCGAGTGTTTGTCACGCCTTCCGTTATCATGCAGGCGTGATATTCAGTTTGTCCAGGGACGCATTCGATACCACAAACTTTAAAATTCTATGAAGAAATACGTTTGACAACAGCTTTTGTAAAATTTCTGCGCTTACGAGTCTGCCTTCAACAGAAAACCGCTACCGACCGCGGAGCACAATGGCGACTTGTTTATCTAAAAATCTGTTTATATACTGTCATTTCAATCTACAACATGCGTTCTTAGGCTCATTAGTCTCTGCAGATAAACAATGAGCTATGATTAGAACATGCAAGTTAGTAATTGTAAGATAACCGCTAGCGATCACATAAACATAAGGCTGTTTTTCCCTCGCATTTTTTATAAATCACTTCTTTTAAAATACTGACTTAAGATACAGTCCCATTGTTAAATATCACGAGGCCAGCACCAGCAGCGCATTTTTTTTATTCAATCCGCACAGACGATACAGCTACTGAAAGATATGCCGCCATTCCTCACACTGCTTTCTTTCTATATAAACAACTGTTTTTGAAGCATGAGCTTAAGGATACACTAAACGACCATTAGAATTGATCTCCTTGCAAGCATCGCGTAGACACGACTCTGAATAGATGTATTAATTTATTCCCTTATTCTCTGAATCAGTATTCACACCCTGTTGAGCAAATGACTCAACTTTATTAGGCCCTATACAGTGTATTCTTGGTTTACAAGTTAAGTAGAACATCTGCCTTTAGACACCAAAAAAAAACCCTATTCTTCTCCCTTGCCCGTTAACCAGCGTTAACACACACACCATGTTCGCAGAATGAACTATGTGATTTGATGTCAATATAAACTATACTGCTACAGCTATGATGACATATGTTTATATTACTGTACAATTCTCTTTTCCTTTTAGGTACAGATAAAACTTATCTACCTACAAACTATAAAGGTGGTGACTAGACCATTTTAATACTATTAGGAGCCACAAAAGGCTCTTAAAAGACTGGTCCTGAGGAAAGCCTCTAGAGATAACAGGAGGCTGAAACATGATGACCGTTTTCACCAGTGCCTAGGGCTAGTAACTGGCCTCAAGACGCACGCTTCTGTTTTTAACTTCCTATACCAACGATCTGCAGAACAAAACATGAGAGACATGGTATAAGGAATTTTATTTCACACTCACCTGAGCACCAGCACGCCCTCTTTTTTATTTCTGGCCACTACTGTCACAACAGTTGGTCTTCCTCCCTGTGGAGGTCAGCATAACATACCAAGGAAAAGACCCAATGATAATGCTGTTGCGACACTGAATGGCGGAGAACCAAGATATACCGCCTAGCGCCTGTGTTCGCATATGAGTTTTTTTTACAACCATGGCTTGTCCCACATTATCATAGACCCTGGCAACACAGGACAAATGGTTCATTCTCCCCCATTTTGATTTTTTGCTCCCCCACTTTTACTCAGTTTTTTTTTAATATAATGTTTTTATCCATTGTTGCTGTTGCTAAATAAAGTCCTCCTATTCTTCTTATTGCTCCTATGCTATATACAACTGTTAAATAAATAAAAATCTTTGCCTTTGCAATGTCCAACTACCAGTTGAATGGAATAGACAAACAGACATTACTTGAAAATACTACAACTCAACTGTCAAGTATTACTAATGGTAATACACAAACCACCCACTTCAAGCTCCGAGCAAATCCTCTTGTGTTGCAGAGCGAGACATCACCTACTTTTTTGTTGTGTGTATGTGCGTGGGCATATTTCGGAAACATACAATATGTCTTTAAGTGTGTGTAGAGTAGTGTTACACCAGGATGTATATTTAAAATTCTTCAGCAATGTACAAAGTTGTAATTTTGTATGTATGTGCATCTATTATGTTTCCAATATTATACTATGATTTGTGTAGGTGTTTTTAATGGTTGCAGTTACATGAGCTTTTTTAACATGTATTTGTTAATATTTGGTCAATGTTTAATAGTATTTGAATAGGTATCTGCAATGTTTACAGTTGTATTAACATTTTTTTTACATTTTCATAGATATTTTTATTATGGTTTCGCATCATACATCTGAGATAGTACCAAGGCCCCCACCCTCCCTGTGGTGGCGGCGAAAATCTCACAATGAGGAAGTCACATGACACTAGGACTCTAATCAAAATTGAAAGAGATGAAGAGCCCTTATGGAGGCAGGACATACAGCAGATGGAAGGCCTCGTGAAAGGAAGGAGACCAGGGGGCCGCACTTAAACTCAAAGGTATTATAGTTATCTCTGAAAATGTCAGACATACGCTCTAAGCTGAGCAATTTCCATAAGCGAGAGTGCCAAAGGGAAATGGCCGGAGCCTCCTTTATCTTCCAGGCGGCCGCCAAAGTAATCTTAGCTGCTCCAATACATAGCCACATAAATGTTTTATCGGCTTGGGTCTGGTATTCTAGGGAGGGGTTACGAAGCCCCAAAAGGATGCCTGCCATGGTAGTAGGGATGGGATATCCCAATATATCTTTTATGTGAGCCAAAATCTCCTCCCAAAAGGGGCAGATAGTTGGGCAATCCCACCATATGTGTTGAAAGTCTCCTAGTAGCCCGCACCCCCTCCAACACCTATCGGAGGTAGCAGGAAAGACTGATCGTAATTTGGAAGGGTGCAGGTACCAATCCACCATAGTTTTCAAGTGTGCCTCCCTAAGCTCTGTGGAGTGATTAAATCTTGTAATATCGGACCATAAGTGTGCCCATTCCTCTTCAGCGATAGGACGGTGTATCATATCTTCCCACATGGACATATAACATGGGCGTGGGATCAGAGCAGTTTTGAACAGGAAGCTATATAGAAATGAAATCACCCCTTCATAGAGGTGGTCTTGGTGAGAAAATCTTTAAACTTTGTGAGAGGTCGAGTGGCAGCGTCTCGTACATAAGGAGCAAGGGCCCAGTGCATCAATTGGGTATAGTGGTATCTTTCTGTGTGTCCAATTTCATAATCCCTCTTACCATCATCAAAAGTAAGAGGGTCTAAATTGTGGAATAGGTGTGTCAGTGCCAAACAGCCTTCCTCTCTCCAGGCATCAAAGGGTCCCTCAAATAGAGCCGAGTGGAATGCGGGGTTAAAGTGGATCAGTGTGAAGGGGAGGGGAACGAAGTCCACCTATCCTCACCTGAGATAGAGTCCCACACCTTAAGGGTGGTGCGTGTGGGAGTGCTGATGTATGTATTTTCAGGCCTATCCTGTCTAGGGCACCAGACCAAATCCCAGATTGTCCTTCCCGTCATTCTGCGGTCCATGTGCAACCAATGTTTTTCAGATTCCTGTTATGACCACTCAACTAACACCCTTAACTGTGCAGCTTTATAGTATAATTGAATATCTGGGAGCCCAACTCCCCCGTCTTTGCGAGAATGGTGCAGTAAAGAGTAAGATAAGCGAGCACGGCCCCCCTGCCAAATAAAGAGTAAGATCATGGCCTTCTCCTTTCAAAAAAATTCACCCTCCAGCTTCATAGGTAAGACTTGTAACAAGTAAAGGAGCTTAGGTAGCAGAATGATCTTCACCGCGTGAATGCGACCTAGCCATGACAGAAAAAAAGGGGTTTCCATTTTGTGAGTTCTGTTTGGATGAGTGCAAGAATGGGAGGGAAGTTGGCAGCATAAAGACCCTCAAGTCTCGGCATTAGTTGAACCCCCAAGTATTGGATGGAAGACGTAGCCCACTGTAGTGGAGTAAGGGCCTGGAGGACTTCTGCAGGTGGGATGTTGATGTTGAGTATATACGATATATCTATTTATTTTTTTAAGTTCTTCTATAGCGCTGGAATCAATCCCGTAAGGGTATCTCCGCGCTTTGCCAGCTATAAAATCATCAGATAGTGCATTATAAGAAATTAAAAAGACGGGAATGCTTCTTGATAAAGAAGGGTCTTTAAAGTCTTTCTGAAGGACAGGTGGTTGTTGGTCATTCTTACATCAGCGGGAAGTTTGTTCCATAAGGCAGGTCCAACCGAGGAGAAAGCACGGTCTCCTTGTCTGGATTTCTTTGTGGTAGGAGGTTTTAGAAGGGCTTGATTGCTTGAGCGGAGAGACCTGCTGGGCTGATACAACTCAAGGGATTGAGACAGATATTTGGGACTTGCTCCATAGAGGCATTTGTGCACCGTGCAGCATATCTGAAAGTTGATACGCTGCCGTATGGGAAGCCAATGTAGTTCTTTCAACAAGGGCTTAGATGGAGTCCTAGCTGGTGCATTCATGACCAATCTTGCTGCTGTGTTCTGGACTATCTGCAAACGACCCACTGCATCTGCATTTGCTAATGTCAGCAGGCCGTTACAGTAGTCCAGACGACTGGTCATCAAGGCCTGTACAAGTGTCTTCCTATAGGTGGCAGGGAGATACGGGAAGACACGTCTAAGTAGGCCGATGGTGTGGAAACACAACCCTGCGATGTAATTGGTGTGTTCCTTCAAGGTCAGCTTTTGGTCCAACTTCACCCCTAGATTCTTTACATGAGGTTTGGATGTAGGTACTGGTCCAAGATCTATTGGCCACCAGTCTGGGGACCAGAGGAGACTCGCCTTGCCAAAGAGCATGACCTCTGTTTTTGTCACATTACATTGGAGGCAGTTCACAGCCATCCAATGTGACACTGCCCTCATACCCTCAGCAAAGTTCTCCTTGACTTTAGGGCCAAGGGAGCTGAAAGGGTATAGGAGCTGGGTGTCATCAGCGTAGGAGACCGGTATGAACCCATATTTCCTCACAATCTCAGCAAGGGGGGCCACATATACATTAAACAATGTAGGGCTAAGGCATGAGCCCTGTGGCACCCCCTTCGTGAGCACCCTTGAGATGGAACGAAAGGAGCCTAGGCTGATAGATTGTGATCTCCCGGAAAGAAAGCTCTCCAACCATGATAGTGCTAAGCCTCCGATTCCAACTCCCTGCAGACGGCTGAGAAGGATGTTGTGGGACACGGTATCAAAGGCTGCGGACAGGTCCAACAGCACTAGAATCATAGAACCACCTCTGTCCTGTGACATTTTGATCTTATCTGTCACAGATAGAAGGGCTGATTCAGTGCTGTGGTTGGGCCTGAACCCAGATTGAGATTGGTCCAGGCCCCCTGTCGCCTCGATGAAGCTGGAAAGGATGTTGTTAGCGTGTTTCTCTGCCAGTTTGCTGATGAAAGGAAGGAGAGAAATCGGGCGGAGGTTGGAGAGTTCTGACCAGGGCCAGGTGGAATTTTTGCGTATGGGGTTCACTACCGCTTCCTTCCAGGAATGTGGGAGTTGTCCCTCGGCAAAGGAGAGATTGAGCAGTTTCTGGATGGGGGGTCCTAATATCTCGCTCAGAGGGGAGATTAGTTTAGCGGGTATCAGATCAGTAGGAGAGCCGGTCTTTATTTGATTGATAAGAGTAGTCAGGTCTTTAATGGTTATTTCTGGGATTGCAAGAAGAGTATTCCCAGAGGTCACCATTGGGAGAATTTCATGGACCTCGGTTTCCAGGGGACCTGAGACTGCAGTGATTTTCTTATATATCCCTTCTATTTTGTCCTCAAAGAACTGAGATATTTCATCGCATAGAACTTGAGTGAACGTATCTGGGCTCTCACATACTACGGGATTGGTGAAGGTTTGAATGATTTTAAATAGCTCTCTTGTAGAGTTGCCCGCCTCTGCAATTTGGGTGGTGAGACTTATTTTTCTTGCTTTTTTTATGTTTTTGTAATAGGAAGTCATAGCCTCCAAATACCGGTTCTTGTCTTCCCCATTGCCTGTCCGTCTCCAAAGTTTCTCCAGTTTTCTACATCCCTGTTTTTCTGTTTTAAGGGCCTCAATATACCATGCTTCCCTTTTAGCTGAGGTAGGTTTTTTCACATTTTTCTGAGGAGCCAGAGTATCAATGGCTGTCGCCAGTGTGGAGTTAAACTTTGAGAGAGCAGTGTCGATGTTATCGGAATTTGAGAGTATAGGCTGTTTCCATGTTTGTGTGAGCCTGGCAGGAGTAATTTTATGCCATGGTCTACGTTTGGTGGAATGAGTGGCAGGGCGATTTATGGGATTGGATAGGTGTGGTAAAAGGAAATCTATCATTTTATGGTCAGACCAGTAGATGTGCTTAGGGGGGTGGCAGTGGACATTGGGATGGGTAGTAAGGATCAAATCCAGAGTGTGACCACCTGAGTGAGTAGGTCCACTATTTCGGGGATGTAGACCTAAAAGAGAAAGATCTGCCAGGAATACATTCGTATCAGGGTGATCATCAGTGTCAATATGAAAATTAAAATCTCCAAGTAAAATAAAGTTCTCGTTAGCTTTCATGTGGGGGGCTAACAATTCAGTGAGAGCAAGAGAGAACCCAGCATTGGGTCCAGGCGGTCGGTAAACTAGTGCTCCTTTCCAATGTACCTTGGGACTGATTTTTAAATAAAAAATTAATACTTCCATGGTAGGTAGCATCACTTGTTCTAAGACTCTAATATTCAATGTGTCTCTATATATGATAGCTATCCCACCTCCTACCTTCTCAGGGCGGTCTTGACGAAGAATTTTATATCCCATGGGTATCCCTAGGGTGATAGTAGGGATAGTATGGGGTTTCAGCCATGTTTCTGTTAGGAAACATATCTCAGGCTGAATGCTGTAAATGGTGTCCCATAATTGAATATGGTGTTTAGGGAGTGATCTGACATTTAACAAAAAGCTTTTCCAGCCTCCCTGGAAGTCTATACTGTCAATAGGCCGTACAGCAGTGATGTAGGAGTGAGTAGCTTGGAATCCGCATTTAATGCAGGAAAAGGGACCCTCTGGACATCTTAGCGTTCTATTTGTGCAGCTATTATTCCCCTGGGGTTGCAGCATCTTAAGAGCGTGTGGAGCATACCTGATACTAGGGGTAATCATTGGGCAGTCCATAGTAATAAGGGGCAGAGTGGCTGGCCCCTGGCCCCGTCCTGTCGCGGACGGGCGCAGACGGGCCACTCTTTGGCTAGTCTTCGGCGATGTCTTCGGCTCTCCTACGCGCGAACGCTGCGCGCTCAGGAGGGGGCGTTAGCCCTGGCCGCTAGAGCGCTAACCGCTCAGCGAAACCGGAAGGGGTGTTCTCCCTCCCCGGAACACAATCACGGGGAAGCGAGCGCTCAGGAGTCTAAGCCTCAGGTGATGTTTCAGCGTGTATGTGCGGGTGTGTGCACCTTTTAAATTCAAGTGTCACAGATGTGTAAATTTTTAAAATCAATTCACAATTTTAGCAGGTTTAACAGGTTTAAAATCTTATGCATACGCAACACGCGAGGACTGATAATACAGGCTGATGGTCCCAAGCAGGCCAGCGGGTCCGGGAAACACTGCCACTGTCCCCCTACCGCAGCGCGGGAAAGCACAGCTCAGCCTAAATAGCCCCGTCAGCCCTGGCCGCTAGAGCGCTAACCGCTCAGCGAAACCGGAAGTGGTGTTCTCCCTCCCCGGAACACAATCACGGGGAAGCAAGCGCTCAGGAGTCTAAGCCTCAGGTGATGTTTCAGCGTGTATGTGCGGGTGTGTGCACCTTTTAAATTCAAGTGTCACAGATGTGTAAATTTTTAAAATCAATTCACAATTTTAGCAGGTTTAACAGGTTTAAAATCTTATGCATACGCAACACGCGAGGACTGATAATACAGGCTGATGGTCCCAAGCAGGCCAGCGGGTCCGGGAAACACTGCCACTGTCCCCCTACCGCAGCGCGGAAAAGCACAGCTCAGCCTAAATAGCCCCGTCAGCCCTGGCCGCTAGAGCGCTAACCGCTCAGCGAAACCGGAAATGGTGTTCTCCCTCCCCGGAACACAATCACGGGGAAGTGAGCGCTCAGGAGTCTATATTAATTTTAAACCCTGACACCCCTTCAAAGCGTTCAAGTTCAGAGTGTAAGTTAGGGAGGGAGGTAGCGGGCTCAGACAGGGAAAGAAGGACATCATCTGCGAATAAGGACATTTTATGGGACTCCCCAGTGAAAGGCAGCCCCGTAATTCTGGAATTGGACCTGATCGCCAAGGCTAATGGTTTTATGCTGAGAGCGAAAAGTGAAGGTGAAAGGGCTCTGGAGTGTTGAAAAGAGGACAATAGTACCCAATTGACTACTACTTTAGAGTGGGGGTGGAGATAATTGGCTCTAAACGTGGTGAGAAATCTAGGCGAGAAGCCAAATGCTGTAAGTGTTTGTAAAAGGTATGGCCAGTCTACCCTGTTGAAGGCTTTTTCAGCATCTAATCCCACCAGGACCGTAGGAATATGTCGTCTATTAGCCTTTTCTATCAAATGTATAATTCGGCGGGTGTTATCGTGCGTTTGACAGCCTTTAATAAAACCTGACTGATCTGGATGTATGAGACTGGGCATAAGGTCATTCAATCGTTTGGCCAGAATTGAGGAATAAAGTTTTGCGTCTAAATTTAAAAGGGCAATCGGCATGTAAGATGCGCAGTGCTGGGGGTCCTTCCCTGGTTTGGGTATCACCGAAATCACGGCCTTGGACATGGTGCCGGAGGCCATGCCTTCCTCCGCCATATTGTTAAAAAGTCGAGCAAGGTGGAAGCTAATATACAGGACAAATGTTTTATAAAAGAGTGCAGTGTAGCCATCCAGCCCAGGAACCTTGTAGGGCTTCAGGGCTTTAATGGATGCAGTTACGTCGTCCTCCGTGATAGGGGCCGTAAGCAATGCATTCCATTCGTCCGACACCTTAGGAAGCAGCAATGTCTGAAGGGAGTCTCGTTGGGCATCCGGGTCTAAAGTGTCCCCAGAGTAGAGATTTTTATAGAAAGATCCAAAGAGTTCAGCTTTTTCTTCATCTTTATATGTAACGTTCCCCATTGGTCCCTTAATGCCACCTATATATTCTCTCTCTCGAATGTCTCTCAATTGCCTGGCAAGTTGTTTACCAATTGTATTGCCCTGGGTGTATTGTAGGTGTCGTAACTTGAGGAGTGTAAATTCCGTCCTATTATTATATATGGCCCTAAGTTTGCCTCGGAGTGCCATGAGGTTGCGTAAAGTTTGGCTTGTGGGGTTGAGTTCATGAGAGCGTTCAATAGTAAAGAATTCATTTTCCAGTTGTCCTCTCTCATTAGCCCTTTGTCTGTTCAATGCCGCATTGAGAGCAATGCATTACCCCCTACTGAGAGCTTTAAATGCATCCCAGGTCTTGAGCTCTGAAGTTTTCTTTTGGACCATTAGTCTCGAAGAAAGCTGTGGTAGCCTCTCTTAGTTTAGTACAGGAATACCTATCTCAGAGCAGCCATGAGGGAAAGTTCCACCTGGAGGGAGTCGGGGCGTTTCCATACCAAGTGAGGCTAATGGATAGAAGGCTATGGTCGGACACCGCAAGTGGAAAAAACGTGGTATCTTCTAAGGCACCTGTAGGGATTGACTAGTAAAGATATAATCGAATTGTGAGTGTGTACGGTAGACATTCGAGTAGAAGGTGTAATCTCGCGTCTGTGGAAATAGAGTGCGCCAGGTGTCCAAGAGACCCAATTCATGGAAGTGTTGTTTTGTGTCCCCCGAAAAAGAGCCCATGTCCGAGCGTTGTGTGTGCATACTGTCCAAGTCTTTCTGCCAAATCAAATTGAAATCATTTGTAAGGATTAGGGAACCTTCTACAAAGTCTGACACCATCCCCAAAAATGTATGTAGAAAGGCCATCTGCCCAGTTTTGGGGGCATAGACTACCGCAGAGGTACAGAGTTTCCCCCTTAAACGCCCTTTAATCATAATCAAATGGCCTTCCTTGTCACCCTGGACTCCAATCGGTTAAAATTGTATGGAAGAGCGGACATGACGCCCACCCCTCAATGTTTCGTGTGGGCTGAGGACCTACATATTAGTGGGAAATGTTTGTGTTTCAGGCGTGTGTCCTTGGCTCTGACTAAATGTATCTCCTGTAACGCCACTATGTCCAGGTGCTGATCAACAATGTATTTCCATACCCTGTGGCGTTTTGGGGGGGAATTAAGCCCTTTAACATTCCAGGTGCCAATAGTAATCTGCATTATGTCCAATTTAAAACACTACAGCTCGCCCATAAGCCCGCCTGCCCCGCAAGATCCTTGTGTCCGAACTATCCTTCTGAAGGCATGTAAGACCCCTAGATTTCAGCTGCGTTATCCCAGTAGTCAAACATCCTTGCAAACACACTAGTCAAAAAGCCGCCACTACATCCCTCTCAGACCCAGCCCTAATCCCTAAACAAAAGAGAATAAACATAACCAAGTATACAGTACAAACATTACAGTTGGTCCCCCTGCAGGGCAGGAAAAAGCCCTTAGGACCCTGTCCACTCCTGCCCCGATGTAACGCAGAAATTGTGCGGCTAACTGAAGAATTCTGATAAGCTATCTTAAAATTAAGTCCATGTCCAAATAAATGCTTCTGTAATGTCTTTGCATGTGTGGATAACATATGAAATATCATTGTGGATGCCTGATCTTACCCGCAATTAATACCAACCTCTCCTGTCATCAATAATGATCTGGTAGAAAAAAGGAAGCAACATAGGTCTTACTCAGAAAGACTTCGATGTCCATGACCTCCCCCGCCTTGACTATGAGACTGAAGCATGCAAAGTGTGAACATTTGATGAGCTTGAATTAAACACAGATGTGGAAGGCCAAGTCAGAGCTGACCTCTGGTGCGTGTCTCCAAATGGTGCTAGAGGCATTAAGGAGCTCAGTCATTACCCAAAAGTTTGTAAAGGCACAATCTGTAATGCAGATTATTAGTGCTCATCCTCACCCCCTGCATGATCCAGCAATCCGTGTTGAAGCTGATATAGATGCACGTGAAAATTCTCCACTTTTACCTTGTGAGGGAGTTTCCTCTTTAGAGGGGAGGCCCAGCAGATCTATTCCCTCCTGCAAGTCGGTGATATGGCTCCGCTTATTATGATATTCAAATGAGAGCCCCAATGGATAGGTCCATCTGTACCTGATTTTGTCATCACGCTGTTTAGTGGTAACGGGCCTGAGTAGTTGCCTCTGTGCAAGGGTGGACGGCAATACATCCAGGTAGATAGTGCAGGAGTGACCCTGAAATGAAAACAGAGTTGTTTGTCCTAGCGGCCTGAAGAATTGCCTCTTTGACTTTAATGGAGTGGAATTTTGCTCGGATGTCGCGAGGCCTCTTCTCTCCGTGTTGTAAAGCGCCCACTCAATGTACTCTGTCCAGTTTTATTTTAAGAGCCTGTGGGGCTAGAATCTCTGACAAAAGACCCACCAGGAAAGCCTCCAGGTCAGGCCCCTCTGTGCCCTCCTCCAGGTTTCTTATGCGTAGGTTCTCCCTCCGCGCTCTGTTCTCGAGGTCCTCTGCCTTGAGTTGCTCTTGCTGTAGCTGGTCTTTAAGTGAGCGGACATCTTCCCGGAGCTCAGTAGAGAGCAGTTCTTGTTCCTGATGGTGTGTTTCGAGATCAAGAATTCTGGTGCCCACCGAGTCAACATCCTGCTGTAAGCATGAGCGGATTTTGCGTATTGGCAATCCGCGGATTTGCGGATTTGCATATTTGCGTATTTCAAAAATACGCAAAATCCGCGGATCCTAGCGTATTTTTTTGTTTTTGTGTTCGCACGGGTTTCTGCAAGTTCGCGAGGGTTTTATTGTACAAAACGCTCGCGAACATGCAGAAACCCGTGCGAACACAATGTGCCTACTCATGGGTATTGCGCTCGTGAAAGTCAAGGATGCAAAGTCTATCCAGCATCACAGCTCATTTTCCACGGTAGATTTGGGAAGAAGGCACACCTGTCCAGCCTCGACGACGCTCACGATTGTTTTTGGGCTAATGAATGAGTCACTGAATTTGAGCATCAACTAGTTCGAGCGACCATGTGTGTGTTACTATGCAATCGCCCCGAAGGGCGCAGGGGTCCCTTGAGTGAGCTGCTGTAGTATTTTACAATGGCGCCAGCAAGCTGCCAGCGCCGTTGTAAAATAGTTACAAAGTTAGCTTGCACAGGAAGCACTTAGATAAAATAAAGCAGCACCTGCTTCGTTTTATCTAGTGGTTCCTGTGCAAGCTAACTTTGTAACTATTTTACAACGGCGCTGGCAGCTTGCTGGCGCCATTGTAAAATAGTTACATGAGTGGGGGTTCAACTTTTGAACCCGTTACGTCCGCGGATTTTTTTTTCCGGATTTTGTGGGAAATCCGTAAAATACGCGGATTGCGGATTCCCCAAAAATCCGAAAAATCCGTGGGCGTAACGGATTTTCCGCTCATGCTTATCCTGCTGTAGGGCGATCTGTCAGGTCTGATCTCAGTTGATCAATAGAGGATTTGATATCTTGACTAATGTCACTACGTAGTTCAGTTTTAAGGTCTTTAAACATGGCCAGGAGGTCGGTCTTCGTGAGGGCCACTGCTGTCGCACCTGCATCGCCCCACAGCATGGAACGTTTTTCTGTGGCAGAAAAGAAATCCGAGAGCCTATTCGGTGGTTTGCTCGTTGATTTCTTATGTCTTAGGCGGCATAAGGCTGAGACCTTCAAAGCTGTGCAGGAAGAGAGTGATCGGGATGTCGACTGAGGAGCGTCATGAGGTGGCATCCGAAGCATTAATCTATGCGCTGTGAAGTGTTTGCGCTTCTAAGTTAATGCAGGGTTCTTTACTTTCATAGTGCTTCCCAATCAACCAGCGTGGAAAGGTGGGCAGCGCAGCCACGTGAGACTGTGAAAGCAAGTGTAAGCCAACGCTCGCGGGAATACAAAGATCCCTGACAATCCGCTTCCTCGTCTGAGACTGCCCCGGGAAGAGGTGGCTCCAGTGGGGGCAGTGAGGCACCCGACTGGGACTTCTAGAGTCAACAACCCGCACTGCTGTGCGCTACGAGGTCTCACCCGCAGGAAATGAGCAAGAGCAGGATGTCACTGCCGCAGTCACGGGCAGTAGCGTTTCAATACTCAGGTCATCAGTGAGCGCATGGCTGCATCACAGGGCATGTAAAAAAAGAGGGGGAGCGCTAATCCTTGCATTAAACAAGCCCCCCGACATGTGACCCGCTGGCGTCCCTGGGGCATCGGATTGAAAGATCGGTGTCTGCCACCATTTGAGGAGATGCAGCCGCCATCTTGAAATCAGGCAGCAGTAGAGAATACAGCGCTCAGTCGCTGTTAAAGAGGCGCTTTTTCCACCGCTGGTGTCCCATATTCAGTTTCTACCCTTGATGTTGAGGCGCTCCTCGCAGGGTCTTCTGTTTCTTCACCGCCACGAAGAGATCGGTAAAGGTTCCTACTACGCTGACGGCTTGCCGCCATTTTGTCTGTGCCGCGTTCCTTCTGCACGGCAGCGATAGCAAACGGGATACTTACCACAGCAGCCAGGAAATGAAAATGACCTCCATGGGATCCTTATATCTTCCCACACCGAAGGCTCCGTTTGCCTATAGCCGCACTTCTATGCACCAAGAGCACACGTGGACCGGGAGCCGATACGGGCTACGTCCGATCGGCCATCTTATCTAGCCACGCCCCCCGCAGTAATTATTTTTAATATATTTAAAGATATGTTCAGTGTGAAATATATGGGTGAATACTCTGTAAAAATCTAAAATATCTGCATAACTATTTTGAAATTGATTTTATTTTTTTCTTCTACTTTATTTTCAATATGCTTTTACATCTGTACAATGTGCTTATATGTAACCCTGGGCGTAGTACTTTGCTACGCCCACAGAGTGGGCGTAGTGTTGCCTACTTCGCCATTTGCAAAGTAGGCGTAGCAGGCAACACTATGCCCACCCCGCGGATGTGCATTTCTCGTGAGAAATGCGCATGCGCGGGCTGCCGCGCATGCGCATTACTATCCAAGACGGCGGCACGAATCGCGCAATGACAATAGGGAGCCCCGGGGACGCGGCGGACAAGGTAAGTGGTTTTTAATCATTTCTAAAATTTAATTTAAGTATTTAGGGAGGGAGGGCAGGAGGGAGGTGGGTGGCGCGTAGTGGGGCTACGCGAAGTGCGTAGGTGGGCGTAGTTTCTCGCCCACTTCGCGTAGCTTCGCGAAGCCCCACTACGCCCACTACGCCCAGGGTTACTTATATGTTCTACATTATCTGAAATATGACCACCAAAAAGCATAGGCAGGAGTAGGTGGAAATCTTCATCTACACCTCAGTGAATTACATGTTGTAGTATGTGAAGTTGAACTACAAGAGAACTACTTTACAAAATAAAAAAATGGTTTTGTGAACTAGCCACTCTGTGTCTCCTGGTCATTTTAAATAGAGAAATATATTGATAACATCAGTAGTTGATATCACAAAGTGTTGGAGAGTAACTACCCGAAAAAGCAAAGCATAAAATATATAGGTAGTTATAAGTCATATAAGCTGTTAGACCTGGCATCATTGGCGTGAGTCTCCCTTCCATTTTGACAGACTGCCTCCTCTGTTTTGATATGTTTTTGCTGAAATAATGCTTTGAGCACTGTGCCACTGTGAACGGTGGAACACCCCCTGGTACAGAACACGCTAACCCTGATGGTCTGTCCAGATTTTTCAGCCCTAGTGAAGAGAACTCCCAAGGGGAAGGGTAGTTCTCCCCACATTTCAGCTGGAGGGGACACATGTTAGACCTGGCATCATTGGCGTGAGTCTCCCTTCCATTTTGATGGATTTCCTCCTCTGTTTTGATATGTTTTTTGCTGGATTTATGCTTTCGGCACTGTGCCACTGCTAATCAGTTCCACAGTGCAAGCGTTGCTTATGTTAAATTAATGTACTAATTGGTTATTCCATGATTGGGTTATTTGATTTACCTGTCAGCCCCTAGTACAGTGCACCATGTGTGCCCTGGGCTTGTAAATCAAATGCTGCTGGTGGGCTTGCAGCACTGGTTGTGCCACCCACAGAAGCAGCTTGTAAAGTGTGTCTCAGGCCTGCCATTGTAAGGCCTGTGTGCAGTCTAGCACTGCCATGTCGACTTGGCCAAGTGCACCCACTTGCCAGTCCCTAAAGCTTCCCTTTGCTTCATATTAGACACCCCTTTGGTAGGCCCAAGGGCAGGGTACAATGTACGTATAAGGTACGACATGCTCTGATGTGTGTAGCATGTTGTAATAGTGAATTATAGACATTTTTGTTTTTCACTATTGAAGGCAACCTGTTCTCCATAGGTTAGAATGGGCAGTTAGATTATTACATTCATATAATCCTAACTGACTCAGGGAACATGGTAGAAATTTGAATTTAGTATGCCTGAACTCAGAATAATAAAAAACATATTTTAGTGTTTAAGTTTATTTTAATATTCTGTGTTTGCAAATACCACTTTTAGAAAGTAGGTATTTGCTTGCCTTACCATTTGAGCCTGCCTCTGCTGGGATGTGTATTCCTTGTCTGGGTTTGTGGGTGACAGGGCTGGGGAATTCCAGGACACAGACTGGGGCAGCCCAGTGGTGAATAGAGAGATCTGCATCTAGATGGGAGGGAGGAGTTGCACCTGGGACCTGAATAGGGCTAGGCCATTCCTCTACAATGCTGGCTCTGCCCCCTGTGGCTTGTCTGATGTCTCTACCCTGTACTGTGAAAAGAAGAGGAGGAATCATGTCAACAGAGTGCTCCAGAGCTGTATCTTCCCTCCCCTGCGCTGGCTCCACCTCATGTGGGGCGGCTGATGTCTCTGCCCTGCACAGTGAAAGGAAGAAGAGAGTCATGTAAACAAAGTGCTCAGGAACTGGGTAGGACTAGGCAGAGGCCTCTCTGCCTACAGAGAACAAAGGATTTTGGGGTATAAATATTGGGACCCTGATCCCAAGAAATTAGATCACTTCTGGACAAGAAACTTTTCTGCCAAGGAGCAGAACCAAGGAAGCTGCAGGAGTTTGGACTGCCCCTCTGCCAGTGTGTTGTTTGCTGAGTTGGCCTGCAGTGGTTGCTTCATTGCCAAGGGAAAGGAAAAAGAACTTTGTAAAGCCTTTCATCTACAGAATATTCTCCAAAGGCTTGAACTGTGCTTGCCTCCTGCTGAAGTCTCACCTCCAGCTCCCTCCTGAATTTCCTTGCTGGGAATTCTGACTCCAGTCACTTGTGTGCCGCTCGGAGCTGGAAGCGCGATGCATCGAGAAGAAGCATGTCACCGACGCAGCTGAAATCATTGCAACGCCGGAGAAGCAAGCCTTCGTCACATCTCCCTGGAAGCGAGTGTTCTTCGAAGCTGCCTGCTGTCACATCACCGGAGAAGGGTGACAACATCGAGAGAGTCGCCATCGCATCACCGGAGAAGCGTGTTGCAGGGCCTGTCACAGCTTCAAGGTACAGAGTTGTTGCAAGGCTGCCAGGGCGTCATCGCATCGCCGCATCAAGGGCGCCATCTTATTGCATCGCAACCGGATCATAACATCGCATCAAGGCACCATCTTGCGCACCGCAATGGGCCCGCCGGCCGAGAATCTATGCATCACCTCCGCATCGGTAAGGCTCATGACGAGTCCCCTACTCTGCGCAAGCATTGAGGAAGGGCGCAACTGTTCCCCCGGGTCACGGAACCGGCGCATCTACCCTTTTGCCAGCCTTTTGTTCAATTTGCGTTACGCATCCAGGTACTTTTTTGAGAACTTTGTCGCATTTACCAACAACTTGAACTAAGAGACTTTAATTAAATTTTAAGTAATTTTAAGTGTAGTATTGTGGATTTTTGTTGTTTGGGGTCTTGTGTTTAAGTCTATAGAAAGAATACTTATTTTTATAAAACCTGTGTTGTGTCCATCTGTTGTGTTTTCACTGTATTACTGTGTATATTCACAAATGCTTAACACACTGCCTCTGAGATAAGCCTGTCTGCTCGTCCCAAGCTACCAAGGGGGTGAGCAGGGCTTATTAAGGAGTGTAATCCCCTTATCCTGGCTTAAAAGTAAGGGTCCCTATTTGGACAAAGGTGAATACCATTGCCAACTAGAGATACCCAGATCTAACATAAGCTATTAAAGATAAATAGCCATAAGCCATTAACCTGATTTGAAGTTTTCCATGGAAGTGATTCGAGAGTCTTCATAGAAACAAATCTACCAACAAGGCAGTAAGTGGTGACAAAGGTTTGGGGAGGAGGGAATTAATATTCAGTTATGTATCATATAGTAAATAAATAACTGAATCGAGAGGGACGTGTTAAATCTAGACTGATAAAAGAAACAGTAGCAGCCATTTTTATTGTAAATATGAGCAGAAGTCACATAGATGTTAGTAAATTGCACAATAGCTGGGCCTAGAGCAGCCAAGAATCACTAGATTGAGAGCTAATAAGAATAGATTCTTTAAAAAGTTTTAGGGGCTTAGGTGGTCTTATTCCAAGCAAAAGGTGAATTTTGAGGATTTCCACATATTTGTAATGGAAGATAAAGATGTTGCAAATTGTTTCAGCTGGATCTAAGGGACTGATAGTATGGAGGGCTTTATGATTTATGACCGAGTGGACTACACCAGATATTGAACAGGCACCCCCTGCACCTAGGTGAGGGGCTCCCTTAGTTGAGCCACGGGGCTGAGCCTCCTCCGGGCCCTAGGACAAAAAGAAGGGGGGGTTGGTGGTGATGACTTTGTGACATAAGGCATGGAGAAACAAAACCTACAGCAAACTAAACCTAACAAGTATTTAAGGCTGTGCCCAGGGGAGTTTCATTCTCTTTATCCCCTTAGGCTGCAGCCTGCGCTTCAGGAGTGTCGACGACCACCCACCCACCTGGCAGAAGAGCGTGGCTTCACGGAGGCAGAGCACTGACAGTTAACAACAAAGAGGGATGCACAACCATGGAGGTGCAGCCATTGGTTGGACCCCAGGAGGGGGTAGATTACACCTGTGTAGTGTGTTAGCAGGGAGGAGAGACCGACCTGCCGGTGGTCCTGGACTTTAGTGCCCTAACCCACAACGTATGGACTGGGTAGGATCTTGGGGAGGCTGCCTGTGTTCAGGTACCCCGGTGGCCCGGTGCAGTATGCGGTGCCCTGGATATCAAGTAACTGTTGGCTGTAGCGTGTTTGGGCCTGCCGGCGCAAGGTGCGCAGCACAGTAGGCCGTTGGTGGCCGAGACTGACCAGTTCAAATGTACGGACAAGTTCTAGTGTACGGCGGAGTCTAAAAGTTAAAGTGTAAAGTTTAAATGTACGGCCAAGTTGTGTATGGTCGAGTTCAAGTTAATGTGTAATCTTACCTAATTTCCTTGCTGCCATTGACATGTGATGAGGCTAAAGTGTGATGCTGTGTATAATTATTATATATCCAAGAAGGACACCTTTCTTGGAAATGGGCTGTGGTAAATTGCCTAAAGTAAGGTGAATAAAAAGGCTACGCCGTGGACAACAGACCCTGATTCTGAGAGTTATTGGGCATAGCGGGCAGTAAGGTGAAGGAATTTGGGGAGGAGGGAATGTCAGGTTGTGTGCATACTATGATGTATGTTTTTAGAATGCTTAAAACTTAAAGGGATTAGTTAGTAATGCTATATTAAACAGAATATTAGGCAACAGCGGTGATGCTCCTATTGGAGAGCAATGTCTTAGTATCTTCTTAGAAGAATAAAAACGACATTAAAATATAACGTTAGAACTGCATTTTCCTCAAAACGAAAAAATATTAGAAATGTGTACATTAACGGATATTTTGAGTAATTCTTTAGACTATAACCAAAGGCCATTCTATTTTTAATGTTTTTTCTTAACATTTTAACCGCTGTTCGTTTTACATTTATGTAGAGGTCACTAAGATACAAACCAACAGAGAACAATTTAGTTCGTATTATTTTGCATGGAAAAGCGATTCATCACGGAAGCATTTAAAACCGCAAGAAATGTAAAGCGTCAATGGGGTAAGTGTCTGTGAATGTGGGTAGGAGAATACAGCATTTGTTACTAAGGAGACTAATGTTACAGCTCTTTGAACTCGGAGCAGATGGTACATCCTGTGGTTTCCATGAACAACTCATCATTCCGCGCTCGAGAAGCAAAGGGCCGAAGGAGGATTTGTTATGCACAGGCGTGATGCATGCTCCGATGATTAAGGGTCATTGCCCAGCGGGAATATTTTTAGAAACTCGTCTTGGTATTTACAATGTAACACTCTATTCATTGGAGTAATGAACACAGCTCGATTGTAGCTGACTTCAGGGCCTTAAGCGGGCCGGGTCCTGGCAGTTCTGAAAGCAGGTGCTGGGACCGGTCGCTTTCGGGCTCTCCATTTTAGTTTTCACCCTCAAGGTGAATACACAAATCTTAACTCTGCGCCAACACCACCCTGCACTGCGTTTGAGGTAAATTTAAAGAGACTCGTGGTGTTCTTTCACAGTCTCATCATTTCAGAATGGAAGTATTTCCAATATCATATACACCGAAGCTTTATTGTATGCAACTAACAACGACAGGCCAAGCCAATAGTCCTGGCTTGCTGTAGGTGTAATGTTACTTGTATTATATATCTAATACAATGATAGAAGCTGGAAAATACCAGAAGGGCGGCACATTAAGCACAGATTTTTAGCTCGGTGTTAAGACACGCCCTTAATTACATCGACCACGCCCCCTTTTCATCCCTCTTGCTGACTTAATTTCTTGTGCCTTCCTGTACTGCTAACTTCGATCTATTACGTTGATACAAAGAATAGCATGATCATGTAAATCATCATTTGTGCAATCTATTCAGCGCACTTTATTAGTTTCAAGTATTACGTTCGTGATTTCCCATTCCCATGTCTTCGAATGTATTTCATTTAAAGCAACAGATACAAGCCACAAAACTAAAGAATGGATTTGTGTTTGTGTTGGAATAAACAAGTGCAACTGCGTAGTCGTAGTTCTTCATGTGTAGAGCACTGGTACACGTGCGTGCAGCAGGCAATTTTGCAAAAGTTCCTCGCCATAAGGAGCCATCGTTGCCTGAGCAACGAGTGCAAAGATAAGAAGCCCACAGAGTGACCTGTGAAAAAAAGAAACTTGTACTAATCGATCTTTGACTAAGTCTGGCAAAGCTTGTGCAAAATGTCAAGGCAGACTCCAACACTTGCCAGAAATTTCTGTGGTGTAGCAATTCATTTCGCACTGCTGTACAGCGTGAAGGATTGCAATACAGTAAATAACTATGTGTACATCTCGGAAGACAGAGATGTCATGGCTTAACCTCTTAGATTATGCGAACTAATAAGGCATAACAGTATTTAATGAGGACTAGGTAGGCCAGTAGTAGTATCATGCAGTGACCTTTATGAAGAGCTCACTGCATCAGAAAAGTTTGGTTGAAGACCTGGGTTTTTAACATGTCGTAAACTACTGTATGTGTATATAGTGATCTACATAATTATAGTCACATTTTATTTTACATTATCGGGACGAGATTTCATTGCCCTTTGCATTTTCCTTCTTTGTTTTGTACCTTAACAGTCATCTGCTCCAATCTTGCAGGAAGATCACTCACCTGGCAATCTTAACGTGGAGAGGATATGATGTGCCATCCCCCTCCAGAACATTTTTAATATAGTTGGAAAGATACAACATTTTGTAGTATACTATATTAATTGTGGAGGATGATGTGGCATTATGGCCAGAGCAGCCTCCTTCGGAACTGGGGTACGAGGTTCAGTCGCTGCATTGACTCAAACATCACATGGACATCAATGAAGGGTCACCAGGGGTCGCAAGCCATCCATTGTGACCCCTGCCACCTTACTTGCAACCCCTGGCTGGAAATCACTCAGCCAGTTTCAGCAGTGCATGATTGCTCAGCTGAAGGAAGCTCTGGGTGAATGCATCATGATTGCAGATAGCCTGAAATCTGGCTGGTCCCACTGGCCCGGGCCTCTGCAGAACTTGGCCTCTCTGCCCTTGCTATGGTGACCCCATAATGTGACGGCTGGCACGCAATCCTAGACTTCTAGATACATGTTTATGTACCTGCTGCGCTGCATGTCTGGGCCTTGCTTCAGTCACTTGCAGTGCCGTCAATCTAATAGTGTGCACAATAGCTGCTACCAATGACAAACCTGGCAAGATCAATTGACCAGCCCCAGACAGGTCTCCCGCTTCGAGTCGGGCTCATGTGACGACGCATATGTCAGACTCCAGTAAGGGACCAACGGGACCAAGTTATGGCCGGGTATATAAGCTCTGCTCCTCTCTAATTACATAGGGCCTCCACGTTTTCACATTATATGATATGCTAAATGATTGGTTAGCAAACAATTTTCCAAAGCTTGAATTGGTGCATGATTCAGTACATTGTAATCAGTGAAATTCCATCTTTAATTTCTTTAATATGAAGAAACATTTCACATTTTAAACTTTCTGGGTCTCTAAACAATGCAATGTAATGAATATGAATAAGGACATTTACACTACACCATTGTTTAATGCACCTTCCAGCCCCCACCACACGCCACATTCGATGTCACAGTACACAGATATATATTCAAAATCACAATCTGTATTATAGCGATTTTTATTCTGCCTGCCGGCCTCTTCTTTTCTTTTTAGCCTTATAGCTAATATGTATTTTGTTGTGTGGGGGGCATACCCCACACCTTTCTCAGGGCTGTACGTTATCCCCCAATCAGTATCACACCAGGAGGTGTTTTTGTAGAGTGGAGGAAAAGGGAGCATGGCCTCCAAAGACCTCTCAGCATTTCCACTGCATGGGACTTACTGGAGATAACAGGAGGGATAGTTGCCCCCCCCCAAGAACCCCCTGGAGCCAAGGGGACTTCAACCCCCACACCAGCAGTGCACTGGGAGGCATATTTGCAAAGTGATGGAGAAAGGGGGAGTGGCCTCCAACAACCTCACAGCAATCCCACTGTGTGGACCTTAATGGAGGTAACAAGAGGGCTTGTTGACCTCCAAGGACCCTCTGAACCCAAGAAGACTTCATCCTCCACACATCCGTGCACCAGGAGGTGCATTTGCAGAGTGGTGGAGAAAAGGGGCATGGCCTCCGAAGACATCTAAGCAATTGCGCTGTGTGGGACTTAGTGGAGGTAACAGGAGGAGTTGTTGGCCTCCAAGGACATCCTTGTGGGCCATCTACCCCTCCTGTTACCTTTTGTAAGTCTCCAACTGAAGTATTGCTAGGAGGTGTTCATGGCACCACCCCCTTTCTCTACCACTCTGCAAACACACCTCGTAGTGCCCTTCTAATCTGGGGAGTAATTCCTCTTAGTTGCTGAGAGCCATTGGGGATGATCAACCCTTCCTCTTACCTCCAGTAAGTCCCACACTTCAGCATTGATAAGAGGTCATAGGAGGCCATTCTCCCTTTCTCCACCACTTTGCAAACGTCAATAATACTTAAAAAAACTACAGCAATTTACTGAAAAAAAGGTTACAGGGATGTTATAGTTAGGAAATGCAATAAACAAAACCTTAGAAATTCACAAAAAAAACAAAGGTTACAGGGACGTTATAGTTTGGCTCAGGTTTCACCATTACAAAACCAGTGAAATTCAGCAGGTATAGTTAACTGCGCTAACTATTGCGGTGAGGTTCCTATATTCCCAATAGTCTCTGCGCATTGGAATAATATATCCTATAGATATGACGTAGGACCTAGGTCAGTAGGTCTCTATCGAATATACTAATATTAATCGTGAGTGCCAGCTAGCTCAGAGGTCACTAGAAACTTTCTTGAATTCACAAGAAGGGATTAGTTTCTGACAATCGCATAAACATGACAACTTTGTTTCCCTAGGACTGGAATAACTATCTTCAGAGTCGTGGAAACAATAAATAAGTATTTCACTTAGTCAATCATGCATGCTTCGTTTCTACAGAGTTTGCAGAGAAAATAGTGAGACGGGCATTTTCAATAAAAGTATTTATTGAACCGTCTTCTTTCTCATGCAAGAGAGGTGAACTGCAACAGTTGTTAGGCAGAATGCAAAGTATAATGCGTACAGCGAGAAAAGTATTATAAAATAATACTGCAATAGCATTGTATGGTTTCTAAGCCACATAAAAACACATACATAAATAACACAGGCTAAAATACTCAACTGGTGCTTCTAAAATACGCCTACCCCAATGTACCTAACCTAGGTCTAGTACGAGGAAGTATGGTCTTTACCATAAGTTAAGTTTTTGCCAAGAATCTACCAAAGGTTTTCTAGGTTCTAATCAGCTCCATACCTTAGAATGAAGGAGGTCTGGTATCTCTGTATCGGGACTCGATTTCCCAACACCCCGCAAGGGGAGTCAGAAACAATGGAGCTGGATTTCTTAGCAGAGGAGGGCAGCTTCCTGATCAGTGCGTCAGCTGGAGAGTTGGCTTCCTTCGGCACTTGCTGTAGCGAGCTGCGTCGGGCAAGTAGGTCGTCGAACTGCTCTGAACCATCGTGCTTTGCCATAGCAAGTGAAGGTATATTTATACCTCAAAGGTGTTTAGGAATGCCAGCATTGACGTAAAGTCGGGCATATGAACGTCATGAATGACCCCCAAAGGAATAGATGTTCATTGTAAAACTAACTGAGTTCTTGGAGAAATCAATATTCAGGCAAGGGAAAGTCCCTAACGGCTTAAGCTGGTTTTCCAAGAAATCGTTGTGCCATTTGGTGAACGGATGAAAGTAGCCATGCCTGTATTTGGGTTGCATCGGCTATGCCTAAATAAGGGCTTGATTTCTATGCCTATGTAAGGGCAACGTAAATTGTACCTAAATAAGGGCATGAATCGGGAAAATCTATTCAGAATTTAAAACGCCATACAACACCCACTCCACTTTCTTATGTACGACATTACTAAGTTCTGAACACTTTAAAGATATCTAAACATGATGTGTTAAAACCCACCCAAAACACATAGAAATGCAATGGTACACAAAAGCGCATTGGTGCTGTACGCATTCAAAGCAATGTTTCATTCTAAGCATAAGGCTGACATTTGTAAATGCTGTCTGAATGAATCACGAAAATACATTTATGAAATGGCTCGTTAATACAGAATAATAATGTGCCAAAACCATTTCATAGCATATTACATGTAACTGTTGGTATGAGGACAAGGTCAAATATTGTCTCTGGAAGTTTTCAAAGAATTATAGTTCTATATGAATAGTTCTACTTTAAGCAGATTACTTTGTGCCCAAAAATAAAAAATAAAAATTTCGAAAAATTAATAATCATAGAAAAAAAGAGTTCCAAAGTTAGAACTTTGTTTTGAAAAAATGAAGGTCGAATTCAGAGTCTCTCAGAACACTGTGTATCAAAAGTCAGGGTCATTGTTTGGAGAAAACATCAAAACTTCTAAGTCTGTAAAGAATTTGTCTACCTTTGTAGGTGAAAGTTGGATTACCTTGTTAAGAAGATCAACCGCACAATCATGTGAAGCATCGCCATCAGCATTGGTCGCATTAGCAATGTTCGTAGTGGATGATGCCTATGTCGCTGTTTCCTCTCGTACCTCACCATCAGCAATTTGCATCTGTGAGATCTCAATGAATACCGTCATCAGAATTGGTAGCCCCTGGGGACAACACAGTGCATGAGCCGATATTGGTTCAAGCAAAGTTTCAACATCCGTTGGCATGACTGATGGGAGTGTCAGACATGTGTCTAGCACACATTCTCCTCTGCATAGCAGGCAGTGCAGAACAGGTAAGATGCAATCTTACAAATTGGTCTGAATGACAGAAACCATGTGGTATCTAATTCTCTTAATCGAGTTAATTTCAAAATTTGAACGATGTGCTCACGACACTTCATTGCCAGTAGAGTTGTCTCCATGGTGAACTTGGTGTCGCTTGTGGATTGACTTGCCATATCGCAGCTTTAGGAGCAAAAATAGTATCCCTGCAGCGAGTCCCAAAATGAGAGGCAATCCGCCAAACACAGAGTTCACGAAGTTTGTAAATATTCATAGGACTGCTTCAAAAGGTGCTAAAAGTCCGGAAAATACTGTCTTAAATACATGTACAATACCACTTGTATCAGACATGTTTAAGATACGACTTAACATTTTCAAGACATGTATAGGGCAATTTGTAGTTAAGAGGACATGTATCTCTGTAGAAGTCCTTGCGACTAGCAGATCATAGGTTTCTTTGGCCGAGGTCAGTGGCATAGTTTTCAATAAAAGAATTGCTTTCATTCTCCTTAAAGTATCAATTCGTATAGAAGAGATGTTCAGTGAAGGCCATAACGGCTACTCCTGGTCCGTCTTGGTTTTTTGGAAACAATACTTGCATATAGAAAGTGACCCTGGCTGACACAGTTACTACATATGGTAACCCTGGCAACATGCCACAGCAGCTGTGACCGTTCAACATAATGTAACTTCCCTTAGAAAGTTGTCCAAAAAGTGGATCAACCACCGCAGCCGCAGAACCTTGCAGGAGGCAGGATAAGTTGTTAGAGGAACCATCACAGGCCCAGTGTAAGCTTATACTCTGATAAAGAAGGGAACCACTTAGTGCGTTTTCACAGTTTTTCCCGCTAAGCAACACTTCACGACCCCCACTCCAACATCTGTAGGTGTACGGTAATTCCCAGGATGTCTTAATGTATTCTTTACCCAACTTTTCATATGAGCCTGCTAGTATGTGTTTTAGGCAATATTGAAAATGGAAAATTGTAACAGGCAAAGTGATTGTTCCATGTATAATCCATTCTGTGGCTGGCTTTTAAGCGACAGTAAATGGCAATCTGTCCAGTTTTTCAATGCTCAGCACCGTATAGTCTGCTCCCCTCTGTGCCAGTTTGATCTGTTTATCAGTGAGATTGAATTCTTAAAACAGTGACGTAGTATTGATTAAACGCCAAGGCACATAGCCTGAATGTAGGTTTTGTAACATCCAGCCTAAAAGCATGATAGAACGTAATTGCGACTGACCATGTTGCAACATGACAAAGTCCTGTTCCATGATGTGTATGGCAGAGGATACTATGCTATCCAAAGAATATATCTTGCATGACAGAGTCGTTAACCCATTGTCAACTACAGTGAGAGTTTTCTCTAAATTAATACGATCAATTTCTCGTATTCTTTCTGCAGTCTCTGCTTGCTTAATCTTTCATGTTTCATTATAAGCAGCATAGATACCGGCATATATAAAACATTTATGATGCAGTTTCCTTGGTCCTAGCAAGAATTACCTAAGATCAGCGCAATCTTTAAAAAAGATAAGTGTTGTTTCACATCCTTTAGTGTAGATCTATGTAACCATTCAAGGCACAGTTTCCCTACACTGTATGTTGTTACTATTCCTCGATGCTGTCTCTAAACATATCTTGGATCTGGCCTAGTGAATGTGAACCCCTGTGTTTTATTCAGGAATATATATTGACAGTTGTTTGTGTCTGTGGGACAGATTAACCATTTTTTCCAATCTGGATCTGTTCTGTTGTGATTCAAAATAGTATGTACGTCGACCTTCCCCTCTGAAGTGTTATCACTAGCAGGTGTAGGTGTAGGTATGGATGGATTGTTTAGGTCTTTTATCTTTGCTAACCCAAGACAAGATGTCTGTTGGACATTGTCATTCAAAAACATAATTTGCTCTGGGATGATGCAGGCTCTAAATAAAGCTTGTATCCCCTGTTCTTGCCAATCTTTTGTGCCCCAGACAGTTTTTGTCTCAATGTTGTCTTTCCAAAAGTCGAAACCTAGTGAAGACAGCTGAGCATAAAAGGCTGCAGAATAAATTTGCTTGGTATTTGTCAACAAACTTTCCATTCCTGTCTTATTTACATTTTTAAAGAAAAATGATTCTGGATTGGAAATATTAAAATCTGAAAAGTATGGAAATTTTCCCAAAAATGTTTTCAAACTACCCTTTGGTGGCGTAGGACAATGTTCCCATTGGTTATACATCAATACATTTCTAGGGTTTGCAGATTTGTGCAAGAAATGATGATCATAGTTATTATACCAATACATTTGTTCATAATCTGATGAACCTTCTAAGTATTCATGATTTGTAAATACAGCAGACATTTCAAAGTCTGACATCATATTATTAACACTCTTGACGTCCCTATCATCAGAAAAGGTACTAGATGAAACAAAGTCATTCAAGGAAATCTTGAACTGGTGTGGAATCTTCAACAGTTCCGCAGGGCCAAAAATATCATAATCAGTTCTTCCCCAAGCTATGCCCTCTGGTATAGGAACGGCTGTGATGTTCACTGATGACAAGTCTCTTTGTTCACGATGAGCTGATCTGTGTGGTTTGAGTAGTAAGTTGATGTTCCTACTTGCTGTGTCCTTTGTAACAAATCTACCATTTATCAGCATTCCCAAAGTTATTACCAGAGTCAACCAAAGTAGAAGAAAAAGCACACCCAACACAATCTAAAGTTCAATCTATAGCGAAACCAGATCAGTCTATTCCAAGTGATTAACCACTTGGCTGCTATGGCTTTTCCTCTCCTGTACTGAAAAGCTTTGAAACCCATTGTTCATGACGAGCTCACCTTGTCATGAGCACAGCTCCAGTGTGCCTCATGACGAGCTGAGCTCGTCATGAGCCTCGAAGAGGTTAAAAAGGTATGTTGCTTGTTCTTTCAAAGTTCTTTTTTACTGGCGTTGTTTCAGGTTTGCCGGGATCCTCGGAAAACATTTCAAAGTTAATGAACTAGCCAGAGGCAATTCTGTCAATTGTTGGGATTGCATCAGGATTCATTGAAATCGTTGGAGCCACTTGATCACTTGATATATTAGTGTAGTCTGATGCTATTTCATTGCAGACTGGTGTTTCTTGACGGATTGTTATTTGGGTCTCAAGAGGTACAAGTTCCATAGCTTTGTTGCATAGACCTTCATTTCGCACTGCAGATTCTTCAAAAGTGATGAGTCTCTCAGTTTGAACCTCTTGGATAGAAGCCAGAGCTGGGCATCTGCTACATTGGAGGAGTCCACTTGGCCCACTGCTTATGATTGGCCACATGATGTGGTTTGACCAGGTCGATGAACACAAACCTGTTCTCCTTTTTACCAGCAAGGGGCCACAGTAATACTGTTCTTGATCCGTGGATTGCTGGGACAGGTACTGGTTGTCTGTAAGAAAGCCCAAATTCCTTCTTGTCTGCGATCTTCTCTCTGACTAGATCCCCAAGCTTAGGAATCCAGACAGGCCTTACTGGGACGGTCGGTTTCTCTTCAGTGCTGGTTGGCTTCAGGAACACGTTACTTTGTTTTGTTCTTATTTCATTTAAGTCCTGTAAAACAGCCAAACGGTCTTTGATATGATATCAAAGGGTTTTTGGTCTACCACTGAAGTCTGACAATCGAGGTCCTCTACTATCATTCTGGTCCCAAAAAGAACTTCATATGGAATGATACCCCCTAGAAAACTGCTTGGCAGATTGTTAAGACTATGTTGGACACTTATTAGATGTTTGACCCACCTGTCACTCGAGCCCAATACCCTAACGGATTGCTTTATGTCCCGATTTTTTCTCGCACTACCGAATTTCCCTCAGGATGGAATGGACTAGAGTACCACAATGCAACGCCAAATTTGGCCATAGCCTCCTTGTAAGCTTGAAGGCTAAACACGGGACCCTGGTCAAAATGTAGCCTGCCGACTCCGTATGTGCTGATAAAGACTCGCAAATCTTTTATAACAGTACGAGCGTCAGCTGAACGCTGAGGCCACATCCAAATGAACCTTGAACATGAATTCACTGCGACCATGATATATTTATAGTTACCATCCCTCTGTAAGGGACCGCAGTGATCTAGGCAAACGCAAGCTAATGGTTTATCTGAAATTAACAGGGGCATCTTCTCAGGAAATTTCACTGTGGAGACTTTCATCTTTTGGCAGATTTCACATTCCAAAACATAGTTTCTGGTCTGTTTCCTCATGCGCGGCCACCAGTATCTCTGTTTTAATAATGACACTGTGGCGGAAACACCTGCATGAGCTGAGGCGAGCCCTTCATGTGCTGCTAAGATTAGTCCTAATCTATGTTCCATTTTTGGAATTACCCTATCCCACTCCAGGGATTCGAACAAACAGAACATTGTTCGCATCAGTTATATACGAGTATTTGAGTGGAAACCCTTTCGGTAATGTTTTACCACTGTCTTTGCTTGAAGCATTGACAGCTAGCATTATTTCACTGTCTATTTTTGTTTTTGAATGAGTGATTGCAGCTATGAAAGCCATTTGCACAGTTGCCTTGACGGCTTCATCACCCAATGAATTCCCTGCAACGTGAACGCCATCACGTTGATGACTCAGCATATGTATCACGTGAGTGTTTTGTAGTCCCTGTCGTAACTGAACTGCTTGTTCCCAAAGCAGTTTATGGTTGATTGTGCCACCTTTTGCATCTTTGTAACCGTTTCGAATCAAGTTCTGCAAGTGTTCATTGTAAGATTGAACACACTAATACAAATCGCACACTATGAGTGTGGGGAATTCGCGGTCCGTATTCTCAAGCGTCATCTTGAATGCTTGTAGTTCAGCTCGCTGAGCTGTACAATCTCCTAGAGATTGTGTTTTAGTGACCATTGGTCTGAATTTGCCATCGCGCCAACAACCTTTAACGATCGCGCATGCCGCACTGTAGGCTTGTTTACCCCTCGTAGCAGGTAGAGCTGATCCGTCAGTATAAATTATACATTCATACTGATCTAGAGGCAGAATTTCAGTAGGCAGAGGACAATCTTGTTCGTATGGTAGAACTGCTTGTGTTTTCAAATATGGATCAAAAACGTATTCAACATCTGTTGCAGCAAGAGAATTAACCCATTGTATCTATCTTGGATGTAAAACTTTTGCATTTGGAATGCTTGCTTTAGTTACCGCCTCTAAGGCAGGTACAGGTGTAACGACCATAATTCGTTTACCCTGTGCGAGGGCTCTCTCTTTTGCTACTGCAGTTTGAACCGCTGTCAGAATTTTTTCTGTTGAAGTGAATTTCATTTCTGCTTGTGTGTACAAATGTGATTTGTAAGCTATTGGTACTTTTTCACCTTTGTTGAAAGTTAAGTACTTGCATCTGCATTGTCCTGGAATGATTCGGATCACTAAGTTGCGTACGTTTACACGTGTTTGCAAATATTTGGTTGCTAACATGTCTGTTTGCAAAGAACGCAAAATTTCTGTGTGTTTTTGTGTCCAATTTACTGTTTTGAAATCAGTTTTGATTAATTCGTAGAGAGGTTTAACCCTTTCTGCATAGTTTAGAATGTATGTTCTTCTGAAATTCAGGAAACCTAGAATCAACAGTAAGTTTTTCATTGTTTTTGGAGGTTGGAGCAGCGCACATTTCTCTAGAAAGTTTGCTGCCAGACTTTTGCCTTCACTTGAAAGTTCATATCCTAGAAAAAGGACGTTTAAATTGGCAATTTTTAAAATTGAATTAGTACCCTTCAGGCCAATCCCAATATAATTGTATTTACCCTGTTCAAGTGCCTTTCCAAGTCATCATCTGTCAGATAGATGTCATCAACATACGACAAGGCTTCATCATCATACGTTTGGAATAACTCTGTTACTCTCGCTGAAAAGAACCCCGGACTATTCTTGAATCCCTGAGGGAGATGACAGAAGTGACGCTGTGTCCCCATAATTGAGAAAGCGGTCAAATACCTATTTTATGGTGCAATGTTTTAACAGAAAAAACCGTTAGAAACATCTAATGTGGTTTTATACTTTTTACGCACAATGTTCTTCATTGATGCTGCACTCTGTTCATTTTGTACTGCAAAAGTTTTGCAACAAGAGTTTAGATGTCTGTAATCCAATACTAGACGATACGTAGATCTAATATCTCCCTGACGTGTTTTTTAGCTTCTTGCTTAACTGGGTACTGCCTTTGTGCAGTTGGTTGTTTTTCCAACTGGATTTTATGGTGAGGAGAATCCTCATCCCTTCCTACATGATTTTTATATAAAGCAGGAGCTTGGGCAAGTGCTCATTTCCTGGCATAAGTATATTTTAAATGAATTGGAATGTGGTTGGAGAAGGCTGGAATAATGATGTATTTGCCATGTAGGCAATCCCTGACAAATTCTGGTGGCCAGTCTTGTTCAGCTAGAAGAATGTCATAACCCCAAAAGAGTGCTCTTATCTTTCTTGGTATGTCTCCCTCCATCCGGAGTGTTACTTCATATAACTTAAGTGGAGAACTAACCCTGGTATCTGCAGTTTCAACTTGAATGAATTCATTCAAGTTCACTGTCTCCAGATGATCCGTCAAGTACTTGCCAGCTATGGTGACTTCTGCTGCGCTGTCCAACATTGTCTGAGCCTATTCCCCATTCTTGAGTTGCGTCCTCAAGATCCTCGGCATGTCTGATTTTTAGACCTGCTACCTTCTTTTTGGTGAATTGAGGTTTCTCGTTTTCCTGAATGTGCTGATCATCTTTGGACTTCACGCGTTTTTCCTTGTTTTCCGACCGTCTTCTTCTTTCAGAGTTCTGTGACGAAGTCTGAAAGGTATGAGAGAAAAGTGTATCAGTATCTTGATATCTTTCAGGTTTTCTCAAATTATCCCTATTCCTAAGGTTATACCTCCTTTCAGAGGGCTCCTTTTGAGAAGATCTACTTCGGGATTGAGAATGCTTCACTTTAGAAGTTTGTTTAGTGTTTTCCCACTTCTTTTTAGAAGGAGTAGGAGTGTTTTTAGCAAAGACCTTTAACTGTGTAATTGTACTAATCTTTGTATATTATTAAGTAATTGTTCATCCGACATTGATTCAATGTCTGGGTCAGGTCTGTAGTTGGCTAAAGCTACCCATATTGCACCTGGTCTACCTAGTGTACCTAGCCTGGTAATGTGATTTATATGTTTTAGGGGGCCATTAAACTAGAGCGCATGCATCTGGTATGTTAGTGGAATTTCTATATCCTCAAAAGGAATGTATTCCGTTGGTGGTTCCTCTTCTTTGTAGAAGTGAAACACATTTGTTACTGGATTTGCTTCAGGGAAGACTATACAAGAATAGAATACCTCTGTCTGGTGAAATTCATGTGCTTCTATCACAAAAACTGCCCTACCACCTCTTGCTGATAGGCCCTTTTTATAGGTTTTATAGTAATGGCTCTCCTTAAATTTGGAGGAATGATTATAGCATCATCACCGGTTTCATTAAAACCTGTTGTGTCAAAAGCTGCTGGATCAGTCGCAGCTCCACCATTCTCGGTGTTGTTGCCGTTATTCGACATTGTTTAATTAAAATTGCAGAGCAACTTTTAAGGAAACAAAGATATGGTGCACAATATTTTGGAACACTGTATCCTTCAACGTTAAACAAACCAAAAAGCGAATACATAGGATTTTCGTCCTACTCAGCTATGGCGGATATTATACATTTACCCACTCCTGACGTCTATTGGAGTATTCCTGAAAAAGGGGTCTCTGAGAAAAGCACAACTGAGTTCCTTTAGTATCTAGCGTTAAATTAGTGCCTTACCAAAGGTTGGGCACCATGTAGTGTAGTTCCTATATTCCCAATAGGCTTTGCGCATTGGAATATTATATCTTATAGATTTGACGTAGAACTTAGGTCAGTAGGACTCTATCAAATAGACTAAACTTAATTGTGAGTGCTAGCTAGCTCAGAAGTCACTAGAAATGTTCTCGAATTCACAAGAAGGGATTAGTTTCTAACAACCGCATAAACATGACAACTTTGTTTCCCTAGCACTGGAATAACTATCTTCAGAGTCGTGGAAACAATAGATAAGTATTTCACCTAGTCAATCGTGCATGCTTCATTTCCACAGAGTTTGCCGAAAAAATAGTGAGATGGGCGATTTCAATAAAAGGATTATTGACAGTCTTCTTTCTCATGCAAGAGAGGTGAACTGCTACAATTGTTAGGTAGAATGCAAAGTATAATGCGTACAGCGAGAATAGTATTATAAAATAATACTGTAATAGCATTGTATGGTTTCTAAGCTATATAAAAATACATACATAAATAACACAGGCTAAAATACTCAACTGGTGCTTCTAAAATACGCCTACCTCAATGTACCTAACCTAGGTCTAGTCCGAGGGAAGAAGTAAGTATGGTCTTTAGCATAGGTTTAGTTTTTGCCAAGAATCTACCAAAGGTTTCTCTAGGTTATAATCAGCTCCATACCTGAAGGAGGTCTGGTATCTCTGTCTCGGGACTCGATTTCTCAACACCCCGCAAGGGGAGTCAGAAATACTGGAGCTGGATTTCCCAGCAGAGGAGGGCAGCTTTCTGATCAGTGCATCAGCTGGAGAGTCGGTTTCCTTCGGCACTTGCTGTAGCGAGCTGGGTCTGGCAAGTAGGTCGCCGAACTGCTCCAAACCACCGTGCTTTGCCAAAGCAAGTGAAGGTATATTTATACCTTGAAGGTGTTTAGGAATGCCAGCATTGACGTTTGCCACTGGATTCAAGCTAACCTGGCTGATGAGGGGTGTTACCCCAAAACCGGTCCCCAGATGCTTATTTCTGGTCCAGGGAGGACCTAGCCTGGCAGTTTGGACTGGACTGTTCCCATGAGGCACATGGTCAAGACTGATTTGCATATGGCTGGGTCCAAACTGGGGTGGGGAAGTCAGCTAAAGAACGATGATGGATTCAACCCAGATCTGTGACTGGGGTTGAGTGCCTGAAAAGTTTCAGCACTCCGTCTATCATCTGTTTGTGTTTGCTATGATCAGTGACATAACCGATGACATCACTGATGACATCTCAAATGACATCACTGATGACATCATCCAGTGACTGTGAGTTTTTCCAAAAGGTTTATGAGTGTTAAATATTTATACCTGTATGGGTCAGTGAGTGGATGTGTGTGTAGATATACACATCAGTGAACGGATGAGTAAGTACTGGTACGGGTCTGCGAATGGGTTTGTGAATGGTTGTGTGGGTGTGGGTGAATGAAAGGTTCTATGGGGGTATGAGAGGGTGCATCAGTGATTCTGTGGATGATGTCATCAGTGATTTCATTTGAGATGTCATCAGTAATGTCACAGATCATGTCACAAGTGATGTAGTATGTGAGGTCATAAGCAGTGCATTGTGGGGATGTGAGTTATAGTTAGCTAACTATAACTGCTGAATTTCACTGGTTTTGTATGACTGAAACCTGAGCCTATCTATAACATCCCTGTAACCTTTGTTTTTTTCAATGAATTTCTACGTTTTTTTTATTCCAGTTCTGAAATATAACGCCCCAGTAACCTTTCTTTAAAGCCTAATTCCAAAATATAATGCTCCACTCTGTCCTGCTGCTCCGAAGAGAACAGACAGGACTGCAGACTCAGGTATGATTCCAAATCTTTTTATTATCTTTTGAAACACCATTAGTACAAGAAAAAACGGACGGTCTATGCGATTTGGCACCCAGGATTCGACTTTTCTTTCAACCAAACAGCTCGAAATGGAGACCTGGGGCCATGAGGGCTAGAATGCAGACAGCAGATAAGCTCACCGGCTTTAAATGATCAAGTCCAGGGTCAAATACCACAGAAAGATGCTCACTCAGAATTACTTGGAAAACTTCGCCTTCACTTCTAGCAATATGTGGAAAACTTCACTTTACTTCCAATTAAACGCATTTTGGCAATCCCAGTGGCCTTGATCACATGTACATGTTAGGCAAATCACAGTGCTTATACCACCCATTAGTGAAAACAAACAGTGGACTGTAAGCATAGCTATAGAAGATATATTGTGAAAAGACAAAATTCATACATCATTCAAAATGCATTTATTAATTAATCAACATGAAACTGTGGAAAAAGTCAGTCATAATACTCTGCTTTGTAAAATCATACTTGGTCAATAATCACTATAATGAAACAGAACATACTCTTAGACCCGCAGTCAAGGTTTAGTTGTTGAAATATTCACAATACAACACAAGTCAACAGTTGACTTGTGATTGATAATGTGAACTATGCTACATGTAAACCAAAGTAATTTATACAGCAATGTGCAGGAAAATGATGTCCTCAGTGAATTTTAGATGCCAATTGTGATGTCATAAATGATGCAATAGAACATGTCATGTGTGATGTAATATGCGAGGTCATAAGCAGTGCATGGCAGGGCACAAATTATAGTCAGCACTGCTGACTAGAACTACTGACTTTCTGTGGGTTCTTAAAGTTCAAAACGTTGCTGTCACTGACAAATTCACCTAACTATAATGTTACTTTAACCCTAGTTTTTCGAGGGAATTTTTACGTTAAAAAACAAAAGTCAATGAATGTTTTTTAAGTCTATGTTGGGTGGAATACCTGAATATATATCATGTGTGCGGATGTTATTTTGAAAGGGAATTGTTTTTGCATTGTTACTTCATAGGAAAGGGTGAACAGTTTACAAAATGTTTCTAAAAATTGATGTTTGTGTATAAAACAATGTTTGTGTATGAAACAGAGTAATGCAACAATATTTGCATTGAGCTTCTCTAGCTCCTCAGTTCTTCTAATTCCCATATTGAGACAATTTCCCAGCAAGTTCATCAATATTGTGAGAGCGCACTTTTCATACACTTTGTATATGTTTTAGAATAAAGTCATAGTGCAGAAAGAGAGTAATCAGTTTTTAAAATATTGAATTGTATTAAATGTAATTATATTAATCTAATTTTTAAGTGTGTGATTTTTCTCGCGGGGCACTCACAAGAAAATAGAGTTAATTCTACATTTTGTTTTATTTGACTGTTTAGAGCTCATTTTCATATTTTCAGTTATTATTTAATGATAATTTGTAATAAGAGAGTTATTAAAATATGGTTGTAATATAATGCTTTTTTAAATGATGGTGACTCTCGGATGTCGCTCACAGTAGTCAGACACACAGTACAATTCCTAGACTCCAAGGGGGTGTAGTTCCTGGCTGGCTCTCGCAACCCTCTCAAAGGATCATGCATTTGGAATTAAGTTAGGCTTAGAAATGGGTTAGCGGTGGTGCAACCAACCCTGGGCGATAAAGGCGGCGTGGGTCCGTGGAGGCAAGTCGGGTCTTCGTGGCAGGGTCCAGCGATGTGGACTGTGGCTGACTGAGTGGGCCAGTCGAGGTGGAGACAGGTGTCCCTGGTCCTCGAGGTGCAGGAAAGAAACGGCCGGCAGCGGCTGAATGAATCGGTCGGTCCGGCAGGAGTTAATCCGCTTGTAGGGTCTGCGGCTGTGGTATCCAACATATTGCTGGACCATGCCACGAAGACCCGACTTGCCTCCACGGACCCACGCCGCCTTTATCGCCCCGGGTTGGTTGCACCACCGCTCACCCATTTCTAAACCAAGCTGCAGTCTGCCGCCCCTGGACCCCAAGAAGAGTACCCGGCCCGACTTCACAGACCTGCACCACTCATCCTGTCATCAGGCCGTCTTTTCCACCTCCATAGAGTAATTAATACTACAGCACTGGTCAATTGCAGTAACCCCGTCCTGAAGACGATCCACATTAAAGAGAATCGAAATGTTCGTCGACAACACACATCACAATCATGGGCGCAGTCCTTACAATGGCTCATCAGAACTGTCAATTGTAAAACAGTATTTGACCAACTTATGTTTCAAGTCATTGTTTCTTACTACACTGTATATTATCTCACTCACTTCACATGTGCCGTTCTCTGCTGTGAACCATTGTCACTTGAGTCGCCACCTTGTGTTACCCACACACACTGAGCACCAAGTGCAATTTGGGTTGCCTTTTTATTTATGTCTATACAGTGCTGCTATAACTGTATACTTTGTGTATTATTAATTTAAATACATGATGCTATATGCACTGCCAAGAAACTAGATTGAGTCTCCTTCTTCATTGCGGGTAATGATGTCAGCATACACATTTAACCGCCTAAATAGTAATACCTTGTGGGATATTGTTTGTTTCTTGTGTTGAAGCACTCCTGGCACCTCAGCCTGCCAAAGTGATTTTATTATGGCAAACATTAAATATAAGGCAAAGGGAGAAAATAGTATCTGCAAAGTATTTCATGTGGAAACTTTGGAAGAAGGAGTTCAGCCTGGGGAGTAGAAATAAACTGTACAGTATGAATAACACAGGCATGTGGAGGCACCTCAGGTCTATGCATCAACAAAGGCTTGCTTGGGCAGAGTTAGCTCAAGCTGCAAAGCTGGACAAATGAGGCTTCCACCTCATTTGAACCTGGTGATACTGTGCTTTCCCAGGTAATTAGTGCTGTATCAGAAAACAACCCTGCTTATCTTAATAAAGCACTCCTTTGCTGCTTATGTAAGCAGGTAATTTTTTCATTGGAGACAAGCAGGTCTGCCCAGGACAAGCTTGTCCAAGATCACAAGTGACCCCCTAGGCAGTAGTTTTTTCTTTAAGAGTTACTTTTTTGCATATTTAATTTATCCATCCAAATTTAATGTTTTATCGGCAACTTAATATGTAAAAATAAAAATGAAAAAAAGCAAATTGTTTCTAGAAAACAGAAAAAATGAAAGTTGTTTAAAACTGCTTAGCAGACAGTACCTTTAAATGCGACAAAGTTCCAAAGCAAGAGCTGGTGCGGTGGAAAACAAGTGAGACTATGGGGAGGCGTTGGCGACATTCCTTCTGCAGCAGCAGGACTGTTGCGACGAATCCGGTCTTTATGGGGAGGAAGGCGATGACTTGTATGGATTACGGTGCATAGGTTCCGTAGGAAGTTTGTTCTCGCAAAGGCACGATGTGATAATCTGTAGGGTCTGGGACGATCTCCAGGGCGACGATGCATGATCCAGCGGCGATCTTTCTCTTGTAGCTCCTCGATGCGATGGCTCTGCGACGATGTTCGCAGCGACATGATGCGAGCTGCAAGCAGGCGGTGCGGTGATCTCACCCAGCGATGACAGGCTCTGCGACGATGCTCGCAGCGATGATGATATTTTGACGTATCCTGCAGCGTCAACAGGCGCTGCGATGATCTTGGTCTTCGTAGTGGCAGGAATTTCCTCGCGCTGTCGGGGATGCGCTCCGCAAGCGAGCGATGCAATAACGTTTCTGTAGCAAAGTCTCTCAAATCTTGGTTTCCAGCTTCCCAGCACAGGTACAACTTCCAGGGGCACCAAAACTGGCCCAGGCACTCTAGGGAGGACAGAGCTCTCTCAGCAGAGCTCAGGGAAGCTGGGGGTGAAGTCCTTTTGTTCCTGGGACTTCACAACAGGGAGCCAGCTCACAACAGGCCCTTGGAGATTACTTCAAGTAAGGGGACAAAGCAAGAACAAAGTCCTTCCCCTCTCCTAGGCAGCAAAGCAACTGCAGGTAAGTCCAGCATCACACAGCAGGGCAGTCCTTCTTCTTCAGTCTTCCAGCTTTCTCCTTGGCAGAGGTTCCTTCTTGTTTCCAGGATGATCTAATTTTCTGTAGTCAGGGGTCCTGTACTTACACCCCTAAAAGTCTTTGATCCCTTTGTGCAGGAGGGCTCTGAGCCCGGTCTGAACCAGTTCTGGGTGTTCCTTGAGCACTTTGTTTTCCTGGCCTCTCCTTTCCTTTCAGGGAGAGGGACAGGGTCGTCAGACGCCCAGCAGGAGGTGGAGCCAGCATTGTGGAAGGCAGGCATAGCCCTATTCAGGGCCAGGTGCTATCCCCTCCCACCACTCAAGATGCAGGCATTCAACCTAGGGCTGACCCAGCCAGACTCCTGGGGGCTCCCAGCCCCTGTCACTCTCAAACCAGACAGCCAATTCACAAACAGGCCAAGGCACACAGAAGGGTCAGACAAGAGAACAACAACTTTCTAAAAGTGCTGTTCTCAAACACAGGATTTAAAAACAACCTTTCCTGAAAGATGTGTTATTAAATTCTGATTTCAGGAATGCCAGACTTTTATGTCCTATCTTGCTCCTAAGGGAATATATGCTGGTAGCCACTGCAGCCATCATTTCCCATGATTTCCTATGGGGCAAGATAGCCTTACAGCAGTGAAAAACGTAAATGGCTGTAATTCACTACCAGAGCATGTCACCTGCACAAGTACATGCTCTACCTTTCACTTACACTGAACCCTGCCCAAGGGGGTACCTTGGGCCTTCCATAGGGGTGACCAATGTGTACAGAAAGGGAAGGGTTAGGCCTGTCCAGTGGGGACACTGACCAGGAGGACATGGCAGTTCACAGACTGCACACAGGCACTGCGGTGGCAGGCATGAGGCACCATTTTAGGGCTACTCATGTGGGTGGCACAATCAGTGCTGCAGGCCCAATAGTAGCATTGGTTATCACCAGCCCTGGCATACTCAGTGCACTTTACTAGGGACTTCTTGGTGACACAACTATGTCAATCATGTATACCCAATCATAATAACGATTTATACAGGGAGCACTTGCACTTTGACACTGAACAGCAGTGGCAAAGTGCCAAAAGCATCTAAACTAGCAAAAACAAAATCCAGCATAGCATCAAAAATAAATGAAGGTAGAGGCAAAATGATAGGGGGAAACCACGCCAAAGATGCCAGTTCTAACAGTTTCCCTTATTTTTCTTCTCAAAAACTCAAGCGAAAGTCTTGTGAGAGCCAGGTAGACAATCCCTCACTAGCAGTCTGAGGGGACAGTGCTGTTTGCTTTACTGCCACAAGCCTCTCGCAAGACTTTACAAAAATTTGAAAATTACTGATAGAAAAACTAATACTGTTAATAGGTAACTGTGCACCATACAAACAGCAGTTTGTCATATCCTAACCTACTTTCTTTTATAACAGCCAACAATGTACCAATTGCATTTCTAAATTTGCCACGCACCCATTTCTTTCTCTCCAGGCATAAATCTGTCTTTTTACTGGAACCTACACATTCTGCTCAGCACTCCTCTTGTGACTGAGCTCTCCATACTGCACTATAGCTAGCCTCAGGATTTCTGGACACAGCTTCTACCACTGGGCTAGAGAATATGCCATTAAGTGTCGTATTGACAAGAATCTTACATTTCCAAAGTTGGACATCATTTGGATTAACCATAGAGGTATGAAGTGGCGGCTCTTGTTATCAATTGTTAGGAGCATTTTGGATTGCGAGAATCCAGACTTCATGGTAGTGGACTGTGGTGGCAACGATCTTGGCACAATCACAGAGGTTCGGCTAGAAATCTAAATGAAACGGACCTTTTTACAGTGTATGTCTCTCTATCCTAAAACAGCCTTTGCATATTCTAACAAGTCTCTGGCAGTGAAACCAAGAGACAAGGGTCTGGTGATCCAACTTAGGCAGGATTATAATTTGATCCTCAATTGCAGAAAAACTGAATTACAGCAGGAAGCGTGGGACAACCTTACGCAGGCAGCAGATTTGAAGAATTGTACCCTTTTTTGGTCTACGGTGAACAGCCCATTCCTAAAAGATGAAAGGGTACCAGAACTCACATCAAATGTGAGTATGGAATCCTGGATCCAACATTTTTCCATTATTTTTGATTCAAGAAACAGACCGGCCTCTAATGAAGTAGGGTGGCCTATCATAGCTTTGAATATCTCTATAGACGAGGTTATGGTTAGTATTAGAGCCAGTAAGGGAGGGAAGGCACAGGGACCTGATGGCGTACCGATAGACGTGTATAAGACCGCCCCGGAGATTTGGGGCCCATTGTTGGCTAAAACCTTCAATGCAGCTATATGTTGTAAAATACCGTCTACTTGGGAAGAATCAATAATCGTCCCTATTTATAAGAAAGGTGACCGAGGTGACGCCAAAAATTATAGGCCAATATCATTACTGGACTCATCTGTCAAAATCATGAGTCGGGTCCTTTTAGTAAGATTAGAGGAGTGGGCTGAAACTAATGAGATTTTATCTAACTGCCAGTTTGGATTCAGAAAAGGACGTGGCACCATTGAGCAGTGCCTGAATCTAGAGCTCCTGGTAGGGAAATATACACAGGCCAAAAAGGGGTCGCTTTATTTATGTTTTGCTGATCTGAGTAGCGCTTTTGATTTAGTAGACCATGCCATATTATGGACCAAACTGTTAGAAATGGGGGCTCCTGAAGGTATAATATATTTCCTGGCCCGCCTGTATGAAAAGCTCAGCACCAGTGTTCGATATGGAACTAATGGGGAGTGTACGACCAAGTTCAGGATCGGGAGGGGAATCAGACAGGGGTGTGTTTTAGTTTTACCCTCTTTATAAACGAGGTAGATTCTGTCCTACAGACAGTCGCGGCGGATGCCCCTAGAGTAAACAATTTAAACATCCCTGTGTTACTCTATGCGGATGACGCCGTGTTACTGTCCAGGACTCCCCTGGGTCTTCAACGTTTAATGGACTGCTTTGTGCAGTTCATCAAAAACAGAAAACTGGTGATCAATAAATCAAAAACATATGTGATGGAGTGTGGGCCTGGACGAGCCAAAATGAAAAGCAAATCCCATTATTTTATTGAAGGTGAACCGGTCCAAATGGTCGAAAATTTCTGTTATTTGGGAATTACATTTACAAAAAATGGTAGCTGGGATACTGAACACAAAGTTGTTAAAACTAAGATGATTAGGACCGCTAATGGGGTCTTTGTTTTTGCTAAGAAGTTGGGGAGTAGGCGAATTAAAGACATGCTAAAAATGTATCAAGCTAGATGTCTTTCTGCAGCCCTTTACGGGGCTGGGGTATGGGGTGTGTCACCAGCAGGGAGCCTTCAGGTGGAGGAGAACAATTTCCTGAAAAGGCTCCTATGTTTACCCAAATCCACCTCCAACACCTTAGTTCATAAGGAACTGGGGATTCATACATTAAGTGACATGATTATGTTAAGACCCCTATTACTATGGCGCTCTCTCTGGCTGAGAGATGGCATCTCATTGAATAGAGCTATCATTGAGGACTGCCTTTCCTTAGATCAGTATTTAAAGATCCCTTGGATTAAATACAATATTGAATGTTCCCAAAAGGTCTTTGGCCTTAATGTGATTAATGATCCATGCAGTATCTTGGATATCTCCAAATTAAATATGAAAATAACTTTTCTGAATTATTGCAATGATAGGCAATCTTTGAAGGATTCTAAATTATCCACATATATATTGTACAATAGCATGAATGATTTTTCCGGATTTCATCCGTATTCGTCACATGTAACTAGAGTTTCGCATCAGTTTGTACTAACCAGAATGAGGATGGGAATAGTACATTATCTTGTTGCGTGTCCTAATATTAAAATGCGCCCTAATGGACCCTGTAAATGTGATAACAAAACGGAACAGAGCACGAAGCACTTTCTTTTGTCATGCGAACTGTATAATGAATTACGGAAATCCTTTCTAAGGCCATTGCTGAAAAGATTTGGAGTGAGAACAATCACGGACTCTATGAAACTGCTTTTTAATCTACACCATCCGGACATCTGTTTTTTTACTGCTACATTTTTGCTTAAAGCAATTAGCGCCAGAAAAAGTATGTGTTTTTAACTATTTTAAATATTTATTCCGTCCCCCTCAGGATAATATGTGTATTATGTGTTTATTCTTAATGAAATATCCGTTTCTGCAACTGTATGTGCTTTTATGGACATGTTTTTAATGTTCCGAATAAAGCTTTATGAATTGAATTGAATTCTAACAAGTCAAAGGGAAAAATAGCAATGGTCAAAAAAGTTTTGTACTAAAATTGAGAAGTCCTGGAAGCATGTTAATAAAACAATTTCTCCATTTCTATGTGAATATTGCATGGGCTCTATACATCATAACAATATATGCTTTGAAATGCCATGTGTTTACTGGCAGGATAGAATGCATCCAGTTTTATGTGTAACAGAACACTACAAACTACAAACACAAAGGCTTTTGTCAGAGCCACCCTATTCATACATTATATGATTCTTTTATGTTATAACTCCCTCTATTTGGGATACTAACACCTCCACAAGACTCTTGCGAGAGCAGTAGCACTCGAATGCCTGACTCTTTTTGTATATTTGTCCAACTTTTGTGAGGCTCTCGTGAGCTCAAACACTTAGCATATATCTCATGGATAACAGTTGTGTATTTTTGGGTGTGAGTGGAAGAGTGTATACACACATACACCTATCTGCTGATAATTCTCTCTTTAAACACATTTTCTCTACTGTGCCCTACTTTTTTACGGTTCGGCTAGACACTCATAAGATTACAAATATTTTTGGGTGAAAGACTTTACATTTTCTTTGATTACAGTACTTATACTTTATAGTTCAGACTAAAAGTGTATGGAGCGAAAGAGGCCTCTCAACTCAGAGCTTTTCACAGTATAACAGGAGTATATAGTAGGGTGTGAGGAGAGACTGGCATATCTGTTACACCTCTCCTCCTGATAACCAGTATGCATAGTAGAGTGTGGGAGGGACTAGACTGACTTCTCTGTCACATGTTTGGTGACCATAGTAAGTTCCATGAAGGGACTGGCCTCTCCGCTGACATCCCTCTCTTGAACAACAGGTGTGCATAGTAGGGGGTGAAAAGGAACTGGCCTCTGCTTTCACACCTCTCTGACAGATTATGGGCATGTGTAGTAGGGTGTGTGGAGGAACTGGCCCCTATGTAGTGTGGCAAGCAGTTAGGCTTAGCAGAGGGAAGTTCTAAGCATCTGTTGTACTCACAAAGGCAATAAATGAAACACATACTCAAGAATAAATCTGAGACCAATTTGCAAAAATAATATTGATTTTTATCAAAAATTTCAGGCCAGTAACTTCATTCTACAGTAAGTACTTTTTAAAAGTTATGATTTTTTATTGTTCAGAAAACAGATCACTCTTATGCACAATTACGCACCATTGAAGTTAATAGGTAAAAAGACAAAAATGTATTCATTAAGGTTCACCTCTTGGATTTCAGTAGTTAACACAGCCATGTCAAACGTTCCAAAAAGCCCATTTTCGGGAGCGTCCCAGATTCGGCTGGGCACAGGGTGCTGAGTTCGGTGGTAGCTGGTGTGCTAGGGGCGAGGGGGCCACTTGAAAATACACGGCACAAGGGGACTCACGGTTAAATCAAGGGGGCCCACTCACAGGAGCAGGTTGAAATGGCCTCAAGACCACAAAAGTGTTGTTGGATCATCATTACCAGGCGAATTAGGCCGGTGCAGAGCAGATAGGTCAGCTGGACAGCCGGTGTCAAGATGTCCTCTCGGCCAGGAGCAAGCAACTTGGAGTGGTAATTTCAGGACAGCTGGGACACTAACGATGTGGGAAGTCCTGGAGTCATCCAACTTGGTGTGGGGACAGATCTGACCCTACAGTGAGGTTGTGCAGTAAACTCTGCTCTGCCGGCAGAGTTTTTGCACTCTGCTCTCTGCTTGAAGCACGAACTATAACAAAAAAATTCCGCCAACCATGGCACAGTAGAGTTTACCAGCATGTGCACCACTCACCCTAAATGGCCAACCTTTCTACTACATTGCCCGAAAGGCCAAGTGGCTGGAGAGGACATTGCACATGCACCTTTCCCTTGATCCTCCCCCCGCCTTCTCTCTCTGCTTCCAAGTTTGGAACATTGCGTCAGCTGAGCCGACAGCCCCGGCGGATAATGTTGCCACAGAAGTTCGCCTCAAACACCATTCCTGGCAATAAAAACAAGGCATGCTTAGTGCAGCTCTTTCTTGCCGAGACCCAAAACTTGGAATCCCGAGGCGGCATATTTGGAAAGTGGCTCATGGTACAGGCTCTTCTAGGGATCCCTGTATGTTGTCTTTGCCTGTGGGGGTCAGTACGGACAACCTCAGAAGAATGCACTAGCCATTCAAAGAAATCCCTAGGCAGCTGGGGCTGAGCCACATGGAGACAATAACCTGGATGGACAAAACAGGCTTCCTCTGCCTGTTGGGCTGTTCAACTAAAGAAAAGTACATTTGGACTTTGCTTTATTTGAATGTAATAACTGTATGTTTTAAAAATATCCCAAGTCCTGAATGCCAAACAGTCCTAAACACAAATCTATGTCCTGGTATCTATTAGTGCAGTTCATGTTAAACAAATAATTTAATTGGTTTTCAAACATACGTTCACTCCAAAACAAACGTATTCCTAATTTAAAAGAGAAACATTGTTTGACCGAGTCCTGGAATGGAAAAGCGGAGCGCATGTTTACTGGTGCACACACAGCAGTGCAGGGCATATTTCTCTATTCGTTTAAATCTAGTTATCACTCCAATGTTTAATTTTAGACTATTTAAAATGTATTTTGTAGGTGCCTGTGTTTGTCTGTGTATTTCGAGCATGGCTGAAGTCGCTGAAGTTACGCAATGGTACTGGGGTGAGTATGTGTGTGCGTGTGTGTGTGTGTGTGGTAGGGGTTGGGTGGACACTGCACTGTCACACCTGCACATGCATACTTTAGAATGCAGATGCCGGGGCAGTGCACCCTGCAAGAATGAGAGTGAAAACATTCTCTACTCTGGGTCACATGAGCTTACCATCTGTTACTAATAAAGTGCCCTGATGCACCGCAATACTGCACATTGTTGTATAAAACACCCAGAAGGACAAAGACTTCGGGTCAGCAAAGCTGTGGAGAGAGGCAAGGCTGACAACAACTTTAGCTTCTGGACAGGAAATTGGAACACAGTTGTTGTGTGACTGGGATATTAGATATCCCCCATCAGCAGGCGTGGCCTCTGGACAAACAGGGCCCTCTGAAGAGCGATCCTGGGCTGGGCTGATAGGAACAGTGTCAGGCGTCCCAGGACTCAGTGCAGTGTCACCATCAGTTGCAGCCGGCAGAACCAACTCCTAGCTGCAGTGGCAGCTTCTGCCAGTCAATATCTGCACTATGTTGCTACAGAGTTTATTGGTTGTAGTGGCCGACCACTCACGGAACTATAAGGAATTCAGCTGACTTTCCTGCTGACTTTCCTGCTCCGCTCACCCCCCTACCCTTCAGAGATGTATTACCACTTTTGCTCTGGGTGCTGTGTTGGAATCGTCGGGGAGCACCAAGTCGGTGAGACTGGAGGGTTGCAGTTTGGGGCCTGCTGTCAGCCTCTGCACCAAGGGAGTATCTTTAACAATGTGTTGATGACTAAGGGTGTATCGCTGTTCTTAGAGTCCTCACAGTGGCAAGGTGAGGCAGCACATCACGATTGTTGAGTCCTTCAGGCAGCAAGCAGGATTTGGTGCCAATTTCTCTACAGCAGAGCTTCAATTCTTGAGCAGCACCTCTTCTTAGCATGTTTCTTTTCTGGGTCCTTCAAATCTAAGCCTAAAGGTCCAGGGATACCACCTAAATGCTAAATTTAAGGGTAATAAAGGGAGAGAGAGGTAGTAGCCGGTGGGCTACCTACATTTTGGGGCACAAACCTAGCCCTGATATGTCATTTTCCCACCATTTCCAGATAGTGGATTTTCCAAAGTAGTGTCTACATCACCTGCTACACCTTAGGGGTGGTGCTGGCTGAATTTGGACACTCCTCTTAATCTAACTAATTTTCCTGCCTGTCCTCCCACCAAATGTGGAGCAGGACGGGGGCAGGCATCCACAACTATCTGGGGCAGCCAGGGTAGCACTTGAAAGGCTTCACTGCCTTTGAAGTTTTGTGCTCTGGAAGACTATTCGGGCCTGGAGGAGGTCAGATGCACCTCTGCCCAGAGCAGGCTTTGTTTTGAGCCTCTGAAAGTGTGGGCCTTCACCCCATGAGGTCAGAAACATGTCAGGTGGTGGCAAGCTGGCTATGACAAGCCAAAGGCCACATCAGTGCTTGGTAGGTTTTCAGGGAACACTCTAAAGTGTCTTCTGTGTGCATCTATCTATAAATACAACAATGATATCAGTGAGGATTTCGTAGGACAAGATGTTTGGTACCAAACATCTTAGTACACAGTGAAGCCATCATGGTGCTAAGAATCTCTTCATGACAAGTATCCAGCCCATGTACTCTCAATGGCTTTCCTGTGCACTTACAATATCCAAGAATGGACTTGATACTATAGGGTCATATCTGCTCATGCAGATATCTTCACTCATGGGAAATGTGCACGCTGCCTTAGGGCTGTAAGGCCTGCAGGAGTTGTGACTTAACTGTACCTCATGTAGTGTATGTGGGCATGGCACACAGGGCTGTGTGCCATGTCGACTTTTCAGTTTTCTCTGCTCCAAGATAAGCAGCTTGCAATGGCAGTTTGCATGGACTTGGTGAGGGGTTCCTAGGTTGGCACAATTAGTGCTGCAGCCCCAGTGGACCCTCTTCAGTCCCAATGCCCTAGGAGTCAGAGTTCCAATTACTAGGGATTTACAGGGGTTTCTGAAGTGGGCTAAATTGTGGTCTATTGTTTGGAAAAGAACACCGCCACTGAGAGCCGGGTTGGCTGGGACACAGTACACCTCAGTCAAAGTTGCATCAAAAACTAGGCAAAAAGTGTGGCGAGGTTAATGCAACAGACACCCCGTTTCCCACAGGTGTAGAAGTGGAGTATCCGGTAAACAGTTTTGTTTCTACAGCACTCCACGTTGGCTGCAGCTAACGCCACGTGGGGAACATTTACATTGACGGACAGACCCGCCCGTCGTTGGAACCTTCGTGAGATCCTTACTCCCTTTTAGGCCGTAGTTGGCTTTTTCATTTTCACCCGACCAGGACCGGGTTGGAATTATCACCGGTCCCCCAATATCGACACATTTAGTACTCAGTCAGCCCTGAAGAGTCACGGGTAACTACCCGCTTTGACTAAACACGTGTTGGCTGGTTTCATGTTCTCGGGATCTCCTCTGCAAGGAGAACCACAATCACTTATAAAGCAAAAAGAAACAACCAGTTGTGAATGATCTTATTTCTTTTATTCTTATGATTACTTTTCAAGGAACTCTTTGCGTCTGCTTTGAACCTTGTTTGTAAATATTTGAAGAGGAGGTTTCTGACCCCACTCTCACACAGGGGGTTTGGGTTTCCCCTGTTTTAGTAGCACCGCTCCTCATCTATCATTTTCTCTACTTTCACCGCTATTTGATGAGTGCAAACATTTCTGAAGACTCTAAAACCCCTCTCCGAACACTCACTCATAGAAGTGAGGTATCCACTCTGCCTAGAATTGCATATAGTGTGATTGGTGTGGATAGTTGAATGTGGGGACACACTCATCTCTCCCTCAGACCTCTCCCCATGGTGAGAGGCAAACGTACTAATGTGTGCACAGGGACCCAATTCTTCACTGAAACTTCTCTCCAGAATTTCTACATGTATGGTAACATGTTCAAAAGAACTGCCCTCTATGCTATCATATCATATCTGCAACAGCTGATCCCAGTGCACTTGTCTCTGTGCCAATACCTCCATTGTGTATGAGGGCTCTATACTGCAGTTTGGACAAGGACTGATCTCTCTACTGACACCTCACTGTTGTATGATAGGTCACCATAGTTGGATATTAAAATAATCGAGTACTCCATTAACAAGTCTCTGCAACCAAAAATATGTGCATAGTGCAGTGTAGATACATATACATGCAGCAGCACATTTACAGTCTCTGGAGATGGAACTGCTAGTTTTAGTCAACATTGGAATGCTTTAAAAATATTGAAATAAATAACAACTACTAAGCAAAGAAATCAGAAGTAAATGTAAGCTGTTTTTATTACAAAACCATTACACAACTACAACACCTGTTAAAAAAATTAACTTTACTAGTTTATAATGATTTGCTGTGATTCTAATGAGTAGCACAAAACACTGCATCCTTCTTCCTTCACTTTTCTATTGTATTTTGGTGTCGATAGATTTTCTTGGCTTGTTCTCTTGCAGCCACTTGAGCCTGCCAAAGATTTTTCAGTTTCAAACTTCATGTAAATGAGGCTAGATTGCAAAATAGTTTAAACTTTGCAAAAAGAAGTTCAGCTGGGAAAGTAGAAAGAAGCAGTGTAGTATTTTCATTACAAGATTGTGGAAATATTTATTAACAATGCATTCTCACAGGATACCTTAGGCTGAGTTAGCTCGTGCTGCTAAAATGGTGAGATCTTCATGTGTTTCAACATCTGTTCACCTTGGCTACTGTTTGCCTCCTGAGGTTCTTTCTGCTGAACCTGACAATAATCATGCTTCACTTAAAATGCTCTGTTTTACAGCTTTTGTAAGCAAGCACTGGTGGTCTATGGATGGATTGTTTTGGTTCTCTGCAGCAAAAGCCATCTCCAAGGGCCCAGAATTGTAATAGGCACCACTTGGCAGGTCTGACCTCCCAGCAGAGGAGTTCAGGGGTTGCATGTAAAGTCTTCGATGGCCTTGACAATTTTTAACAGGAGGCAAGCACATACAAACCCTTGGGCAACCTAGGCAAACAGGATATAGAAAGCAAAGTCCAGTCCTTTCACTTCCCACTACCGAAGCAGCAAGCAACAGGCAAACACAGCATAACACACAGTAAAGTGGTATACCCTCCTGACAGCTTCTCAAGCTCTTCTTCATGGCAGAATGTCCTCTTAGTCCCAAATTGTTCTGAAGCTATGATGTCACAGCTCCAGTATTTGTACAAGTTTCTTCCTATGAAGCTGGCAAACTTAAAAGAAAATAATGTGTTGTGCACAAGACCCTTCCTTTCCCTGACCTGTCTCCAGACACTCTACATGAGGCTGGAGACAACTGTGTATGAGGACAGGCACAACCCTATTCAGGTGTCTCTATCTCTTTCTAATTGAAAGTTACACTTGTAAGAGGTTAAATGATAGTTCAAATGAAAACCTATGGTGAGAGATAGCCCTTGCAATAGTGAAAAAAATGAAATTAGCAGTAGTTCACTATCAAGGCATGTAAAACACACTAGTACATGTCCTACCTTTTAAACACAGGGCACTCTGCCTAGGGGGCTACCTTGGGTCTACCTCAAGGGTATCTTACAGGTATTAAAAGGGAAAGTTTGTGCCTTACAAGTGGACAAGTGGGTGCACTTGCCAAGTTGACATGGCAGTTCAAAACTGCACACACATGGATATTGCAGTCGCAGGTCTGAGACATGGTGAAAGAGCTACTCAGGTGGGTAGCTGCTGGAGGCTATCTAGTAGCATTTGATTTACAGGCCAAGGGCACACAGAGTGCAATTTACTAGGGACTTACTAGTAAATTAAATATGTCAATCATGGATTACCAATTGCAAATACCATTTTCACAGGGAGCACTTGCACGTTAGAACTGGTCAGCAGTGGTAAAGGGCCCAGAATTTTAAAACCAGCAAAAATGAAATGCAGCACACAGTTAAACACAGGAGGTCAGAAGCAAAAAAGGCAGGGATAAAATATGCCAAAGATGCCAGGTCCTACAACTATGTAGAGAGACAGATTCCTACAGGGAGGCCACCTCCCTGGTGGACCTCAAGACCCCCAGGATCCCCTTAAGGGTCACCGACGCTAATTGGCTCAATCTCTGATATGAGAGGTCAGATGTCACTATGCTCCTTGTGACTGATGATAGGGTAGAAGAAGTCAGTCAACCTTTCCCCTACACTGACCCCAGAGCAGTAGAGGGACTGTTGCAACTTGCTGCCACAGTTTGCCTTTTTATTCTCATTGACCTCTGGGCTCACTCATCTGTGTACCCATGATATTGACACTGGGGAACCCATGCTGTTGACAAACAAAATTTACATGCTCTCTAGCATATTGAGATCCATCATTAAGGAGGAAGAGTCCAGGATGCTGGAATTGGGAGAGATTACGTATTCCAATAGCTCTAAGTTCAGCCCAGTGGTGCTGATACCGAAGGCTGCCCCACTGGGTGCTACACCAGAACTCAGATTCTGTGTGGGCTATCGGGGCATGAACTCAGTTGTAAAGATTGGTGCTCAATCTATTGCTCAAGCTGCCAAGATGATAGACGGATGGGGGCTGCCAAGTTCCTAAATGTTTTTTACATGACTTCTGGAAACTGGTAGAGTGCCTTAATGGAGGAGGCTAAAGAAAGGTATGCATTCTCCATCCCAGTGGACCATTTCAAATTCAGGGTGAGGCCCTTTGAGTTAAACAATGCCCCTGCCTCCTTCAAAAGTGTGGTTCACTAAATCTTGCTAAGATGTAGGATTTCAGTGCCCCCTACTTGAATTGCACTGAAATCTCAAGTTCAAGCTGGGAAGACCTCCTGTTTCACATCCACGAAGTGACACAGGCCTTATAGCAGGCAGGCCTGACTATATAGGTTAGCAAGTACATAGGGCAGAGCTGCCTGGTGCGTCTGGGACACCTAGTGAGCTGGGGCAATGTGCAGCTCTTCCAAGCGAAAATCCAAACTAGTCTAGCTTGAGAAACCCCCAAGAATCATCCAGAGGTGAGGGCCTTCCTAGGCCTCACTGGAAATAACAGGTATATCAAGGGCTATGGCACCATTGATTCCTCCTTGACTGAACTGACTTCTAAGAAGCAGCCGATGAAGCCTTTGACACCTTGAAGAAGGCCATGTGTCCAGCACCTGTACTTAAGGCCCCTGTTTTCTCAAAAGTAATTTTTTGTTCAGACAGATGCCTCAGAGCATGACATAGGGGCTATGTTCTCACATTAATAGGGGCTAGACCCACCTGTAGCCTTCACCTGCAAAAGATTATTTCCAAGGAAAAGAGGGAAAGTGTAATTAAGAAGGAAATCTTTGCTGTGGTCTGGGCAGAGAAGAAGCTGAAACCCTAACTGTTTGGGACTCACGTTCAGATTTAGAAAGAGTACAGAGCCCTCAAATGGCAAATGTCGATGAGGGGTGAAAATCCCAAACTGCTGAGTTGGTTCATCTCTCTACAAAGAATGTACGTTATGGTAGAACACCAGTTTGGGACTGACTCCAGTGCTGATGGTGGGTAGTTCTCCATACTTTCAGCCGGTTGCAGATGTTAGAACTATTTTCCTTGATATGGTCTTCCCCCGAATGTTTTGCCCTCACTGCGCCTGTTTTCTGAATTACATTTTTGTTGGCATTAGGTCTCTGTGCACTCTATCACTTATAATCAGAACTACACCCACTTAAGTAGCCCTTTCAACATGTCTCATGACTGCCATTGAATCCTGTGATGCAGGTTTAAAGCTGACAATTGTACCTGGCAAAACAAACCTTTTTCCAGGCCTAAACCTTTCTTTCAAAAACATATAAATCACCTCTAAGGAATGCCCTAAACAGCCTACAGGATATGGAGCACTGCATTTAAGAGGTATGCCATATGTTTTTAAGTTTTACATGTCCTGGTAGTGAAAAACTCAAACATTCGCTTTTCACTTTTCACTACTGCAAGGCCTGTCTCTCCAATTGGATAGCATTGGGTTACCTGCTGCTTCAGGCCTTCTTCGTTCCCAATTGGACTACCCTGCTGCTTCAGGACTGATGTGTTCATTAGACGGCTGCTGTGCAGCTATCAAAGGACTGTACAGCTCCTTGAAGCTTGCCTTGTTACCCATAAGCATGCCCTGATGCTTGAGGCCTGACTTGTATCCCAAGTGGACTGCTCTGTTTCTTAAGGTCTGCTCTGCTTTCTGAGAAGGAAGACTGGCCCTGCCCCCCTACTCCCAGGCTGACCACCTGTTCTGAGCTAAAGGGACACAACAAGCTCTAGAGGCCTCCATGCAACTCCCCAGCTGACCTGCTACAACTTGCCTGTGCCATGCTGGCCTCTACTAGAATGAGTCCCTGATTTCCAAGAGGTGTCTCCCCAGGTCCTTGACCTTCAGCTGGCATCAAGTGCACAGCTCTTCACGACTATAAACTGGCCCTTTTGCCCCAAGACTCTGCTCCCCTTGACAATCGTGAACGTGAAGCTCCTGTAAACCCAACTCTTTGCCCTATAGCAACTGCCAATGGTCCCTAGGCAATTCGATTATTTGTGAAATAAATATAGACTAAATAGCAACTATATTCATTGTCCAGCCAGACAGTATTTAATTTTTGATAAAAGGAATACAAAGGTAATATGGTGTGATAAAAGCAGGACACCAGCCGATGCCCAACTAACACACTCAGAAGAAAGACAAACAAGAAATTACAGGCAATTCAAGTAGTCTGTGTATCACAATTCACAATCAGACAATACAGAAAACACACTATTGCTTGCAAACATTAGCATAATAATTATGCATATAGTGTGGCAAGGTCGACGACGTTTCGAACCCTAAAATAATTCAGAGTTCATCTTCAGGACAAACAATACATGCCTTCTTTATGTAAGGTTCATAATTAACTTTTTGTACAGCCCATACTGCGGGGCTAGTACAGAATGCCCAATGCCAGTAGTAGATGGCGTAACAATCCGCCGGTTAGATATCCGGGCAGCAAACACACGTAATAGGTGCAGTTCAACAAAAAGATACACACCACCCTAACGAGGACCGCATTGACGACCCGTTTCGCTTTTTGTCAAACTGCACCTATTACGTGTGTTTGCTGCCCTATATCTAACCGGCGGATTGTTATGCCATCTACTACTGATCTATAGCAACTGCCAGCAATGATCAGCAACAAGAGATATGCACTTCTAGCTGCAGCATCTACGTGAAGCCCCAACAACAACTGCCCGGGACACCTGCCTGAATCATCATTCTAAAGCGATAACCGCAAGCGAACAAAAGGTACGCTCTTTTCACTACAGCTATGACCTTCTGTGATGCCCCCTGCTCCTGATGGTTTCATTCACTGTGAATGCAACTCCTCATGCAGGTCTTTGAGAAGGTAAAATTTTGAGCGTGACAAACCTGGTCCTTGTATCTGGTCCACATTCCATCATGATCAGCCTTAACCTGTGACCTTCCCTAGTCTAACACAGCCGGATGACCATTAGTGGCACTTTGTGCTTTTGGGCGCAATACTTACCAAAAACTTGAAAAATACATATCTCCAGTTCTACTGATTGAATGTTTGTTCTTCTGGTATTGTTTTTTTTTATTTAACTTGTTTCTAGATTTTATATTGTGTGTAGTGTGCTTTTACTTTATTACTGTTTGAGTGCTACGTAAATACTTAACACAGTGCCTCTAAGTTAAGCCTGACTGCTTTTGTGTCAAGCTACAAGATGGTTAAGCACAGGTTAATTTTGTCAGTCAGTCAATCTACTTTATTCAATTAGTTAAAATCATGAAAGTACAAAAACAAACCACAAACATAGACAATATTACAAAATGTTTTGACATAATAATTTAAAATACACAAGCATTATTTCAATTCACTTATCTAAAAATACTAACTCTAAAACATACCCCTTATCCCCTAAAATTACAGTGAACGTTACAATCTTACTTAAGAAGAAAACACATTAAGTTTCTCTTATTCTTTAGCCTCACCGCAGCTACCAAGAAAGATGCAATGTTAAAAATATCCCAACGGTTACACAAAGACTGTAGGAAGACCAATGCCGATCTAACCTGGTGGAAGCCCCTGCCTCTCAGGATAGGAACCAGGAATCTCAAACGAATATTGGAATAAAAGTCACAAAACATCATGAAGTGCAAAGTGTCCTGGGAAGAGAATTATCACATTGGCAAGGTTCAGCATCAGCAGGATTGCACCATTCCTGATAATCCCCCAATGTGAAATTAATTAAATTGAAGCGGTGCCTGGTTAGGAGCCAACGATGATAAGGCTTGTTAACTAATGATAAAGAAGGTTGCAAATTAATTGCTGTTTTTAACAAGTAATGGGCCCTAACTGAAAGTTTACACAGCTCCAGTTCTTCTCGTCCCATCATCAAAACCTTATTAAAATTCAATTTTACCCACAACACATCCTCCTTCCTGATCTTATCTGGTTCCTCATAAAGTTCTGGACGTCCTATTTTAATAAACATACTTTGAACATACGCCAGCCATTTGATTTTTTGGGACTTATCTAACTTCACACAGTCCCGTAAAATCATATGATTCAGGTTTAAATTAGGGTTCAGCCTTGTTTTGAGCCAGCATAGCAACGGAGCTGTATTAAAAATATCAGTAACATAGCCTAGCCCTAACTCCTGGTGTATAGCATATGATGGGGTAGATTTTGGGACAGACATGAGACTCCGTAGGAATTTGTTTTCAGCTATCTGAATCCCTACTTGTTCTTTATAGCCCCAAATATAGGATCCATAGGCCGCAATAGCCAGACACTTGGCTTTATAAACCTTTAGAATAGCCTCTATCGTTCTAGCCCCCAATCGCTGTACAAACCCTATAAGAGATGAGGACGCTCGTATAACTGCATAACATTTTGTTGCAGAACCCAGGATGACCTATCATCAAATAGGACTCCCAGATAAGAGAAGGAGGACACTGGGGAGATTTCCACTCCATTACAATAAAAAAAAATCTATCTCTACGACCTACTGTCATAGTATGTGACTTTCTATTATTCACGATTAAATCCAATGAGTGCATAAAAGTCCCAAAGGCGTTTAGGAGCTGCTGAAGGCCCACTGCAGTACGAGCTAAAAGTACTGCTTCATCCGCGTATGGGAGAACAGGGATTAAGCAATCTCCCACACGCGGGATATCCAAAGCTGCCTCCACAAGCCCTTTTTCCAGGTTATTAATGTAAAGGATAAACAGCAGGGGTGCAAGAATACATCCCTGCCGGACACCCCTACCAGAATTAAAAGATCTAATGCAGTCCCCAGCCTGCGTTATCCTAACCAAGGTTGTAAGATCTTGGTGAAGGTTGGCTAAAAAGTAGACTAAACAAGGGTCAAGACCCTTTTCCAGTAAGATATTCCAGAGCTTTGACCTGTTAACCAGGTCAAAAGCACGGGATAAATCCATAAAAGCCATCGTCAGGCACCCCTCCTTGGCCAGAGTATATTTGCCTATTAAGAAGTGCAAATTTAAACACTGGTCCATGGTGCTCCTCCCACATCTAAAGCCGTATTGTATATTAGATAAAATCCCCCTATTGTGTACCCAATCAGTGATTTTAGTTAGGATTACCTTTCCCAAGATTTTTACATAAGAATCAATGAGGGATATCGGCCTATAATACCGGGGATCTCCTCGCTGCCCCTTTTTGAAAATGGGAATAATGATTGATTTTGACCAGGAGGCCGGAAAACCAGCTGAGCCCACAGCGCTAAAAACATTTGTAAGGATTTTGGCCCAGAATTGGGGGTTACTTTTATAGAGGTCTGCAGGAACGCCATCTGGTCGAGGTGCTTTATTACTAGCAGTGTCTCTTATGGCTTTCTCAAATTCCCCCTCGTTAAACTCAAGCGGGGTACTGGCTCGGTAGAGTGAGGACCAGGGCATACAATCCACAACCCCCACCGACTCATAAATCGCTTTAAAATGGGAAAGCCATTGGGCTTCAGTAATATTACATTCCTGGACCTCATTATCTTCCCCTGAAAAAAAGGGGTGTTTATGATAGTCCAGAACCTTGAACTATCTCTTAGCACCTCCACCAACAGCAATGCTTAATTTATTGACTTTGGGAGTTCACCCTTGCAAAAATTATGTTTTTTGTCTGAGTGGGGCTTCAACACCCTCAACCTATAGCCACATTTTCTACACAACACTTGACCACTTTATGACCAGAGGTGGTGCATTTGGTTTTTGACAAATGCCATTTGGTTTGCCATCTGCCACTTCTAATTCTTAGAGACTAATGCTCAATATCCTCATGGACATGGAATGGGTCATCTCATTTCAGGATCACATGTTTGTATTATTGCCATCTTTGGAGGATCGAAACAGGATTTGGAGAAAAGTTTTAGGTTTCCTAAATATATCTTTATCACACCACAATTGGAGAAGTGTAATTTTCTCCATAGAGACATGGAGTACCTAGTGAATACTATTAAGCCTAAAGTGTCATTATTTGTTGGCATAAACTATTCACCTATGTCTTCTAATAAATAATGGTACAGGAGAAAATGGTCCCAGTGGAACATAATTAAAACAATGATTTATGATTACGTCTGTTAAATTACTCGTAGAGAATTCCTGTCCACATTATTTAATCATATTGAACACATTTTGGCATGTTCAAAACACAGCATATGTTTGAATAAATTATGCAGTGGTGCCCCAAAAAAGGGAAAAAGAAGGGTTGGTGCAGCAAAGTGCAAAAGTGAGGATTTAATGGAAAAAGAGCAGGGCAGTGACAATGTATACATCAAAAATTACATACAAAGACTGTTCAGCCTGACACAGGGCTACAAATGTATTAAAAGTGCCATTATGTTATGTTTGGTGCAGTGAAAAAAGCACTGTTGTCCATGTGTCGACCCTGTGATAGTTTAGGGTAACCTAAATCCTTACAGTAGGTTCTACATCAGGACTGTGAGGGCACCTGAGAATTATTTAAATAACTTTTAGTGTGTTAAAATAAAGAGGACTGGTTGCAATGCAAATTGGTAAAAGATTTCAAACAAGGGTTGAGAAATTACTGATGTCCACCTGTATCTGCGGTGAACAATAAGTCTGGAAGGGCCCGTGGGCTCCCAAAGCAGAGAGGGAATCAAGATGGCAATCTTTAACAAGAGTTTTACATGCAATAAGTATTAAATGATAAAGCAGGTATGTGCTCAAGACTGCTTGTTTATCAGATATTTACTCTATCAATTAGTAAAAACTTTTCAAATTTCTTTGAATATCTTTGAATCTCGTCTGTGGTAAGGCAAAGATAAATCCAGGTGCTCCATATTTCTATGACAATAGTAAAGAAATGATATGTATAAATGAAGAGTGAAATATATCCCCACCACCTTAAAAAGCTGAAAGTTCTGATCATTCAGCATATTTTTGAAAAAGGGAAAGAAACAGAGTAGAAACAACCGACCTCCTTTTAAAAAAATACATCTGTTCGCTGACTCACAAATGGAACAATGATTGAGTGGTGACTAATGTACTGGCCTGACAAGCCGGGAGCGAACACATGCTACGCTGCGAATGCAGCCGCTAGCTGCTGTCACCCGCGTTGTCAGAGCTGATGCTCTATGGAGAGGGAAGGACCGCAGTTTAAACACGTATCTGTTCCAGCTGGGAAAAAGGGAAAACTGACCGGATGTATGACGTTACAACGCATGCATTTACATCGCATGCCTTTACAACGTAAGTATTACAACGCAGTCCATTACAACGCATAGTGCTTTTGGGCGCTGGATAGTGAATAGTTTAATTTACTATTCCAACTCCAGTCCCCGTGGACACTAGGGAAGGTTATTGGATAGTAAATTAACCTATTCCCTATCCTAGAGCGCCTTCCAGAGCAATGCGTTGTAATAGTTTGCGTTGTAAAAGTTGCGTCGTAATGGTAGTGTGTTGTAAAAGTTTCGTTGTAAAGGCTGTTCACCAAACTGACCACATGGGGTCAGAATGTTGGTATAATAAAAAACTAGTACAATGGCTTGTCTTGTTCCAAAAAGCTCCTGACATATTTGACAGTGATCTGCATTTCGCTGGTTGATGCGCTGCAATTGATAAAAAAACAAGTGCCCCAGCGGGGAATCGTGAAGGTTACATGAAAGAAATGTCCTTCTTACGAGCTATTATCTACATGTAACCGTGGGTGTCATAGGTGAAACCTATACCTATTTACATATAGTCTGAACACTCTGTGATGTCTCTATTGGTAAAAAATACTTTACCAGGGCAGGGCATTGCACCGATAACATCAAATCATAACAAACAACAATTGTGCCCTCAATCTACTGCATACATGAAATGCCTATTATACATGAGTCATTTATCGCATTTGAGGAAATAAGAGCTTGGCGCTATCTTATCTTATCTTATCTTAATCAGAAAATATAACGCGCGCGGCAACCCAGAGGTTTCATGGCGCTGATCAGGCAGGAGTCACACCATGGGAAGCCACCCGAGAGCTTGCTCGTATAACCAGGTTTTAAGCAATCTTCTGAATGACAGGAGGTTATTGCTCATCCAGATTGGTAGTGGTAGAGAGTTCCAGAATGATGGGGCGAGATGAGAAAACCTACATCCCCCCTGGCATTTAAGCTTGAAAGTAGGAACAAACAGGAGCTGAAGATGGGCCGAGCGGAGGTTACAAGAGGGTACATGTCTGACTATTCTGCAACTAATGAATTTTGGGCTATTGCCGTGCAAAGCTTTAAAGATGATGCACCCAGTCTGGAAGGCGATGCGTTGGGCCAGAGGGAGCCAATGAAGTTTATCCAGTAGAGGTCTGGCAGATGATCATCTAGGTTGTTTATGAATTAGCCTGGCGGCCTTGTTTTGAACCAATTGGAGAGGCTTGAGTAGGCCCAGAGGGAGGCCCAGGTAAACAGAGTTAGAAAAATCTAGGCGTGACAGAACCAAAGCAATTACAACCTGTATTAAAGCAGAGTGAGTAAGCAGATGGGCAATTTTCCTGATCCTCCGTAACTGATATAGACAGGAAGAGACCACTGCGCCCACTTGACCTTTAAGAGAGAGGTCAGTGTTGATAGTGACCCCTAGGCTTTTTACCGACGGAGAAGGGGAGGGGGAGTGGCCCAGTTCTGCCGGCCAATAGTGGGATCCCCAGACCAGTGCACTCTTGCCGGGCAGGATTAATTCAGTCTTGACCGGGTTGAGTTTCAGATGGTTCTGGTCCATCCAACTCTGAATATAGAGCATGATAGTTTGAAAGTTGAGGATGGAATCGTTAGAGCTGTCCAGGGTAAAGCCCAGCTGGAGGTCATCCGCATAATTGAAGGTGGTGACCACCATATTTTTTAGAGAATGGATCAGGGGCCGGAGATACAGGTTAAAAAGAAGGGGCGACATGGAAGAGCCCTGTGGGACTCCACATGAGGTTGCCAATTTGGGGGCAGTAAACGGAGTAAGACGAACAGCCTGAGTTCTGCCTTCGAGAAAGGAACCAATCCAGTTGTGGGTGACGCCCAGGATGCCGGCCTGTCTGACACGGTCCAACAGAATCTTATGGTCGACCGTGTCAAAATACGCATTCACATATTTGAGCGTACTCTTTACATTAATGGCATATGTACATGGGACCGTGGGTGTCCTAGGTGATATCTATACCTAGTAACATACAGTCTGATTGGTAGGCTAAGATTGGTGTTGAAAGATAGAAATACTTAAACGGGCCATCATATGGGTAATATTTGAAACAAAATGGCCTTTGATCTAATGCATACATGAAAACATTAGTAATGCATATTATACATGAGTCACTGAGCGTTACATCATGCATTTACATATTCAATTGTACTTAATACATTGATGGTACGATTAACGCGTGAGAGTAATTGCATCGAAGCCCTAACTATGATTAGGAAGCATAGTGTTCCAGGATGATAACAAGACCTATGATGCTTATGCATGGTGAAATTTTCCAAAAAGGTCGTAAACGTACTAAACATAGTATTGTGAATAAATAAAGTAGCATGACTTAAACACAATGAACTCATCATACCCTAGTAATACTTCTTTGGGTACAACCCTAGCATAGATTAGGTGCATTGAAAAAACTGAAGGTGAAGAGTAGGTAATCCTAAAATTGTCACAGTGATGTGTAGCGTACAAAGAGCATACGTAAATACAATGAATCTATCTTTACAAAGGCATATCCTGTTCAGTGGTTAGGCATGATAGCTGGGTGTTGCTTGCATGTAATTCATAGAACTCATTCAGAATAGTGTCTAAAATGTGCATCCATTTACATTCTCGAATGTTTAAAACAGATTGAAAGTCTCCTCTCCTAATGCCTACTGTAACCTTCTCCAGAAGAACCCATTTCAAACGCTCAGCAGGGTGTTCTGCACTCTGAAAATGTTCTACCAGGCTGCCCCAACTACACCACATAGCACACTGCTGAAATGCTGGAGTACTCGTGTTTTCACTTTTCAAATATTACCCATACAGTGCCCTGTTTAAGTATTTCTATCTTCCAACACCATTCTTGGTCAACTTTTTGAATTTCACTTTGAAAGAGTTGGTTTTGGGGAAAGCTTTAAAAGAGGGCTCCTTAAGGCATGATGATTTAAAATACCAGATTAGATCAGATTTGAGTAAGAGGACAGCCCAGACACAGTGGGAGTTAGGTTCTAGGATGAGTGAACTTAGAGGCAAAGGTGGACAGGTGCAACAAAAATTTCCGGCTATGTTAAAAATTATTTGGCGAAACAAGATGCATAGTATCAATGATCCTGAGGAAGTTGATAAGTTTATACAGCAGATGGATGAATGAGATATGTTTAATGAAATAGATAGATATATGAGATGTGAATATATAACTTAAAAAAAGAGGGGGAAAATACCCACTTGTATATACATAACACATGGGGAAAAGGAAAATTGTGCATATGGTTTGTCTTGGTCTTTTTTCTCTTTTTTCCTATTCTCAGAGTGTAGAGTAACTTAGTATTTTTTTGTTTCCTTCCTATATTCATCTTGAGTTTGCCTCCTCCGTCTCGGTCCTCTCGATATGGAAGCTCTCGAATGGCGGAATATATCGCCCAAAAGGTAGAATGGGGGTTTCCCAGGGTGAAGGGGGGTAAGGGTCACTGGGTGTGGGGTGCAGTGGGAGAAAATAAAATGCATCCTCAGTAATGCTGATTTTCTTTTGTGGGAGGAATAAGACGGGGTTGAAATAGTTTGGGGGATTCAGGACTCTACTTATGTGATGAGACGAGCATAGCTAATGCTAGAATAATTAATATATTAACGTGGAACGTTAATGGATTGAGATCTATGAAAAAAGTGACATGGGTTGCTGAATTTTGTAAGGACAGTGCGGCTCAAATAATATTGTTGCAAAAAACTCACTTAGGAGGGACAGCAATAGAGGAGTAGCCATAATTCTTAAGGCTAATTACCAAATAAGATTACTTAAATATGAATCAGACGCTTTGGGTAGGTGGCTGGTAGCAACTCTCTTGGTGCATGGTAGACCCCTGAAATGTGCTGTTTACTATGGGCCAAACAATGATAACCCAGATTCATTGGAAAAATTGGAGTCCTGTCTATTAGAGACAGCAGTCCCTATTGTATTAGGGGAAGACTTTATTTTGGTCTTAAATAAGGGATTAGACAGAACCTCGAACGCAAAATATAATACCCCGCCGAGAATGCTTTATAGATTGACAACAATCATGAAATAATTCAATTTAACAGATATATGGGGTATAATTAAAAAGGATAAGAGATAATTCACCTTTTACAGTAAAAAGTATGGACATCACTCCCGTATAGACTCTTTTTTGGTTGATCAGGAGCTCTGTGTAGATGTTCTGAACGTGAGTCATATCCCTGCAATAGTATCCGATCATTCTGCAGTGGTATTGTCTTTAAGATATCACCAAATCGAGAAGTGTAGAAGGTGGACCCTGGATAGGGCGATTCTTTTAGATGAAACGGTAGCTAAAGACTTCAGGGAGAAATCGGAGGCTTAATTTATTATCAATGATGAATCAGCAGAAGAAGATATAATTTGGGATGCTTTTAAAGCATTTTTAAGGGGACCTTAAAACCTAGTACGGTAGGGAATAATTACATAGAAAAATTGGACGGAGAAGGTGCGATTGAAGAAATTGAGAAAAAAGAGGGGGAGCTACAGGTGGTATCTATAGAGGATACAAATAATGTGGGTGCTCTAAGTAAGGCGTTAGAGGGATTACATGCTGCATTTCGTGCAAAATTGGATAAAAAATCTATAGATAAGTCGAAAGCAAGTAAACTTCAACATTTCGCGTATGGTGAGAACTGCGGGGCACTACTATAGCAAAAGGGGACAGGGCAAGAAATACATTACGAGAATTGATAAGCAGAGAATCAGGGGCTCTTCTGAACGTTAATTCAGATTTGTGCAGGAGGCTTGCAGATATATTAGAGAACTATATCGAGAGGACACAACACCAAGTCTGGCAGATATAAAGGATTGGCTTGGGCTAACAACTCTCCTCCGGTTGTCCACCGAGCAATTTCAAACTTTAGAAGGAGAGATTAAGGAGAGCGAGGTAAGAGCTCAGTGCCATAAAATGGTTACAGGAAAAGCAGCTGGACCGGATGGTCTTCCTGTTGAAGTTTTATTGTGTATTTTAGATACTGTAATCCCTGTTCTATGCAAATTATTTAATAGGATATACACAGGTGTTAAGAAAGTAGTTCCTAAATCTTGGCTTGAGGAAACAGTCACAATGATTCAGAAACCTAATAAAGCCTCTCATGCTCCTTGTTATCGGAGCTGCTGCTGCCCCTGGAGGGGCTCTACACCGAGGGAAATTTGATATCTATTCCTGAGGGGGCCGATTTTGCCAAGCCGCTTGCCGCACGGGACTCGAGCGACCAGGAGTCCTTGCGTGCTTGCACCAGCGAGGAGCCCCGCACACCGGGGCTTCATAACTTCTTGCCGGACCCCCTGGCGCGGGGCCCGCTTCACCTCTCGTGCTCCTTGTTATCGGAGCTGCTGCTGCCCCTGGAGGGGCTCTACACCGAGGGAAATTTGATATCTATTCCTGAGGGGGCCGATTTTGCAAAGCCGCTCGCCGCACCTGACTCGAGTGACCAGGAGTCCGTGCGTGCTTGACCATGCGAGGAGCCCCGTCCCCCAGCACACCTGCAGATATAGATACTTCTGGTTCCCGCAGCGCGGGAGGCGCGCGGGATGCGCCGGAGGAAGCCCGGACAATGGGCGGGCCGTCTGTGGCCATTTGGGGCAAGAGGAGGCAGGGCTTGGCCCCCCCCCTTACACCCACCAGCAAAAGGTACTGTATGTACATTATCGTCAGCCTATTGTCTTTGGTCCTAAAGGTCTGGAACAATGGGGAAAAGGAAAAATCCAGAGGATCCCATTGACTTTGTTGGAGGGACGATCAAGGGAGGAAAGCATCCAAAGAGGCAGAAGTGCAAGTCTGCTAGAAAGCGCAAGCTCCATGCAGGGGGAAATTGCGTAATGGACAGAATTGATTAATTGGTCCTAGACTGCCCTGATTTGCTAACAGCCACCCCCAACCTAGGGGGAGATGACTGTGAGGTAAGCAGCTCAGGGGGTGCAAAGGGCGTAAGGGGGCCAGCACTTAAACCTGAAATGTTTATGGGTAAACCACACTCAGGGGATAAATCGTCATTACTTAAAAATGGCGAGGATAAGTCAGATGAGAGCTGATCTAATGCGAATTAGAGCCCTGAAAACTTTTCAAATCTACCCTGTACTAATAAGTTCGCTGTTTTAGCCCAAATCGAAAATTTCCATCTAGATAATGGGCCGGATATGACAGGACCTGGTCTAAGATCAGCAGAAAGCACCTCTGAGGTAGCTCCTGAGGTAGCTGATCAATCTGATAACCATCCGTTCAAACTGGTAACCCATTTATGTGATCTAATAAAGGGTATGCAAGCTAAGATTGATCACTTAACTACTGTTGTTAGCAACCTAAAGGTGGAACACAACAAAGTTCCTGTAACATACAAAGCCCCTAGCACCATCCAGGTAGGCATATTAGGTCACGCAGGAAAGGCTCCCTCCTTGTTAAGCAAAAAGCCTAGATCAGATGCTGTTGCACCTAAAAGTTCTAGAACTAGTGAGGTGGTTAGATCAGGGAATTTAGTGTCTGCAGAGAAACACCCATCCCAGGGCCTTGATACAATGCGTATCGGGGCAATCGGGAGGCAAACGACCTCTTAGATTAAACCAGGCTGAGCACAATCCCTTATCTATCCGGCAGCAAGTGGGCTCTACTCCATTAAATACTGGGCTCACTAAATGTAATTCAAATACCACTAAGTCACCACCAGTATATTTGATTAATATACCTAAGCTCCCTGTTGGCAGGGAATGTGAATCACCTGATACCTTGACCAACAAAGCTATCCACTGGATTAGGCATGTAAGGGGATGTAGGTCAGTGATTAGGGAGGATATTCTCCGTGCAGGTAGGTTTACTTTCCATGGTGATGCCTATGATTGTATAGAACTTATTTTAAAAAACCCAATGGTAGCCGGAAATCTATTAAATTTAGAATTTAGATCTTGCTCTCCGGATTATTCTAGGATCCAGATGAGAGCAACCCCCCTGCAATTCTGGAAGTCTATAAGAGGGAAGCAGGATGATAGCTTATATGGGAAAGCTCGAGACTAGACTGCAATGATTGACTTCAATTGCAAGTCCCAATAGAAATATCCAGTGAAGTAGCTAATAGTGAAATAACTGGTCAGGATCTTAATAGTATTGCAGTAAACCCTCTTAAAAAACAAATCTCACCAGCTTGCTCCTCTGATGAGTTCATTCCCCCTGATATCAACCTAGAGCTTGCAGGGCAAGCCTGCCCTGTGTTTAGTGCCGGCAAACCTGGGTCCATTCTCTCTTGGAACATAGCTGGCCTGAGGCCTAAACTAGAGTCACCTGAGTGGTCACTATTTATTAAAGCACACAAAATATGCCTATATCAGGAAACCTGGTCAATGAACGAACTGCATTTCCCAGGTTATATAAATTATAGTATCCCTGCAGTGAAGGAAGGGAGGGGGAGACCAGCCGGAGGGCTAACGATTTGGATAAGACAGCACCTTGGGGTGGTAATAAAAACTATACCCACCAATCACAGGGATTTGCAGGTACTAAGACTTAAGTTTCCAAATCATGTACCAGTCTATGTTTATAACATATATGCGAGAAGTCCGGGGGCAGAAAGTCTGAGGTTCTATCGCTTCTGGAAGAATTTTTGGAAAGTCGTTACTCGCCCTCTAGAGTAATTGTTGGGGGGTATTTTAATGTAAATTTTGAACCTCTTCTGAAAGGAAGCTGGAATGTGTTGGAAGAGATGGACAGGGAGTGGCGGATTCCCAAATTGGATTTTGAACCGGTTAGTAAATGGTCAGATATAGTGGTCCAAATGAATTCTATCTGCTTAAACAAAGGTCTAAGAGAAATTATTGGAAGGACCACAGGCGACAAGGCTAGGGCATTCACATTTAAAAGTGGTAGTCGCAAGAGTAGAATAGATTATATTTTGCTTAACCTGGGCCTGTGGAGATACCTCCAGGACATGATGATTATAGACTCTCACCTACTGGGAATCTCCTGATCATTCTGGGGTTGTGATGGCAGCCACTCCCTCCCATGATATTGTGATATCTAACGATATGCGACATATCCGATGGTCCAAAGTTTCACTTTATAAAGAGAATGTGGATTTTATAAACAGCAAGCTTGACCAGCGAAACTAGATTTATTGTTGTTATCTGAATTGGACAATAACCTTTTAAAACTAGAAGAAGGATCTAGGATTCATGAGGTTCTTTTTGGTGAACTAAAAAGTCTTTTTATTAAGCCTTGTAGGCGGAATGGTTCCCGCGCACCGGAGGTACCACGTTGGTACTCTGTTGAATGCAGGAAGGCCCGCCTTGACCTGGTAAAAGCAATCAAAACAAGGTCAACTGAGAATATTAGGGCGGCCAGGCTGACTTATACAAATGCTGTCTCAAGAGCCAAGCGCGATTGGGATGAGAAAAGGTGGAATGACCTCAAGGAGGCAGGATCCTGTAAAGACACGCGAAGATTCTGGAATGTCTATAAGTGGGGTGTGGATGCCAACCCGGACAAGCCGCAGAATTGGGTCCCCCAGGAAAAGTGGGTAGAACACTTTCAGCCACAATATGCTAAGGGTGAGGACTCGCTACCAATAGTGGAAGTCTTTCTTGAACCCCTAACGGAAGATCTTTTTACTCTGAAAGATGTTCAGTGTGCTTTAGATCTAGTGGTCCCTGGTAGAGCGCCAGGTATCGATGGCATACCCGCGGATCTATTTCTGCAAGAGAAGAATTCCTGGAGTTGTCATATACTCCTTTTATCAAACATGGTTGCCAGGGGAGCCCCCATACCAAGCTCTTGGAACGGGGAGGAGATCATACCCGTTTTTAAAAAATGGGGAAAAGTCCCAGCCAGGAAATTACCGCCCAATCAGCCTGATTGACACCTCTCAAAAAATATTTGGCAGGCTGGTTTTAAACAAAATTCTTGACTGGGAACGCGACAACAAGATCTTGTCCCATTTGCAGGCAGGGTTTAGAACTTCAATTAGCACGGTCGACCAGGTGCTGCATTTTGCAATGCTGTACTGGAAGACCGTGTTAATTGGACATGGAAGTCTATATGCCGCTTTTATAGATTTAAGAGCGGCATTTGACCTGGTACCACGTTCTACGTTATTGAATGTCCTCAATGACATGGGTATGCCAGGGCCTCTTCTATCACTGGTAAAAAGACTCAATGAACAAAATTATGCACGATCAGTTGGGGGGGTCCTGGGAATGTTGCCCCGCAGTTCCCAGTGGAAACTGGAGTACGCCAGGGCTGTGTCCTGGCGCCAACTCTATTTTCCTTATACATTAACGATGTGGCTAAAATTGTAATTGACTCCAATATTGACGCACCGATCATTGCTGGAACAAAAGTTCCCATTTTAATGTTCGCTGACGATTGTCTTTTAGTTGCAAAAATTCCAAGCGGGCTTCAAAATGGCTTGAGGCTCTTTGAAGAATTCTGAACAGCACGGGGTTTAGAAGTAAACGTGCAGAAATCAAAGTTTATGACTTTTAACGCTTCTAAATCTTTTAAGGGTACTGTGATCATGAACAAGCGTCCTCTGGAAAGGGTCCAAGACTTTACTTATTTGGGTGTTTGTATCCAGCACAATTTGTGCTGGAAACATCAAATTGAGCTGGCCACCCTAAAACATAGGCAGTTATCTGGGGCCCTGAGCCTGGAACACTCTAAGTCCCTCACCAAACCAATATCTCCGGTATTGGCGCTTTACAATGGTAAAGTGGTCAGTTCCACTTTATACGGGGTTGAAATGTGGGGAACTGAAAATCTCAGGGGGATGTCAATCTCTGAAAATTCATTTTTAAGGAATTTAATAAAACTACCTCAGAGTACCCCTCTGAACCCTCTTTTTTATGATCTAGGGTTGTTCCCAATAGCGCTTATAGCATCTTTGCGACCGGTTTTATACTGGAGGAGGATTTGGACCACCCGGAACTAGAAATCTTTTCAAGGGGCCTGATTGATATAATTAGAAGTGAATCCTTCCATAAAATTAAGTGGCTAGGGCCATCCGGGGCCTCTTCATTTATTTGGGTTTGCGGGATCTGTGGGAAGAACCTATAAACACTAGGTTCCCTCCTAAAAAGGTTCTTAAGAATTTGTATTGGCAGCTTGTGGTTTCCAGGTCCTTTAGGTCTATTGATCCAAAGTCTTTGACCGGACTGTTTATGGATATCAAAGATGCGCCAAAGCTGGAAGCCTTTTGGGATGTTATCCTAAAACCCCTAGATCGTAAATTGTACTTCCAATTGAGAATTGGGAGCTTACCGGTCGGGGCATTCACTAGCAGTTGGTCTGCGGGAGCCAAGGCTGCTTGTCCATCATGTTCAGCGCTCTCGGAAACCATTGGCAGGTACTTGACCGCTTTCTCAATTATGGGGACACAGTTTCACTTCTGTAATCTCCCCCAGGGATTCAAGAATAGGCCAGGGTTATTTTCAGCCAGAGTAACAGAGTTACTACAAATGTATGATGATGAGGCATTATTTTATGTCAATGACATCTATCTTACAGACGATGACTTGGACAGGCACTTGAACATGGTGAACACACCATAATACTTGGATTCGCCTGTGAAGGGTACAAATTCAACTTTAAAATTTCGAGAATTGCCCATCTCAACGTCCTATTCTTAGGATACGAACTTTGAAGTGGAGGCAAAAGCCTGGCAGCAACATTTTTAGAAAAGTGTGCGCTGCTCCAACCTCTAAAAACGCTGAAAAACTTACAGTCAATTCTAGGATTCCTGAATTTCGGAAGCACTTTCTTTCTAAATTACGCAGAAAGGGTTAAACCTCTCTACGAATTAATCAAACCTGATTTCAAATCAACTAATTGGACTCAAAAACACACAGAAATTTAGCGTTCAGTGCAAACAGACATGTTACCAACAACCCATTTACAGACATGCGTAAACGTACGCAACTTGTAATCCGAATCATCCCAGGGAGTTGCGGATTTACGTACCTAACGTTTAATGAAGATGAAAAGGTACCAATAGCTTATAAATCACACGTGTACACCCAAGCTGAAATAAAATTCACTTCAACAGAAAAAAAGTCTGACAGCGGTTCAAACTGCAATAGCAAAAGAGAGAGCTTTCGCACAGGGAAAACGCATAAAGGTCGTTACTCCTGTACCTGCCTTAGAGGAAGTGACAAAAGCTAGCATTCCTAATGCAGAGGCTTTACATCCAAGATGGATACAATAGGTTCATTCTCTTGCTGCAATAGACGTTGAATACGTTTTTGACGCCTACTTGAAAACTCAAGAATTTCTACAATATGAACAAGAATGTCCTCTGCCCACTGAGATTCTGCCTCCAGAACATTACGGATATATAATTTATACAGACGGATCAGCACAACCCGCAATTGGGGGGATACAAGCTTATAGTGCAGCGTGTGCGATTGTTAAAGGTCGCAGGTGCGATGGTAAATTCTGACCTATGGTAACAAAAACACAATCTCTAGGAGATTGTACAGCCCAGCGTGCTAAACTTCAAGTTTTCCAGATGGCGCTTGAAAATATTGATCGCGTATTCCCCACACACATAGGGGTCGATTCCGATCCGGTAAAAAATTCAGCCGTACGACTCGCATCCGTATCCGATTCCGTCCGAATGTGAACTTTACGTCCGACCTGCGAATTCCGATCCGTTCCCGTCTATTTCCGTACGATTATCACCGAACCGTCCGAATCACAGTCGGTGATCTGTACGACCATGCATCGGGAATCCTACCGTACGATTCGTAAACAGCTCGTAGAAACACACAAGTACGATCCTGTACGAGAAGCCTGACAGCGATTCGTACGGAACTAAGTTATCGCACTTGAATAATGATCCGTACGGCAATATGTGGCTCGCATCTAGCAGCGTCAACACATACCACACGCGTACCCCTCGCTCACGCACTAGTACGACACGCAAACCCCCCCAACAAGCCTACGCGAACACCCCCACCCGCCAACGGCCCTTACCACTCACTCGCACGCACAAGTACCACACGCACACCCCCCCAACAAGCCTACGCGAACACCCCCACCCGCCAACGGCCCGTACCACTCACTCGCATGCACAAGTACGACACGCACACCCCCCCAACAAGCTTACGCGAACACCCCCGCCCGCCAACGCCCGTACCACTCACTCGCACGCACAAGTATGACACGCACCCCCCCAACAAGCCTACGCGAACACCCCCACCCGCCAACGGCCCGTACCACTCACTCGCACGCACAAGTACGACACGCACACCCCCCAACAAGCTTACGCGAACACCCCCACCCGCCAAGGGCCCGTACCACCCACTCGCACGCACAAGTACGACACGCACACCCCCCCAACAAGCCAACGCGAACACCCCCACCCGCCAACGGCCCGTACCACTCACTCGCACGCACAAGTACGACACGCACACCCCCCCAACAAGCTTACGCGAACACCCCCACCCGCCAACGGCCCGTACCACTCACTCACTCGCACGCACAAGTACGACACGCACACCCCCCCAACAAGCCTACGCAAACACCCCCACCCGCCAACGGCCCGTACCACTCACTCGCACGCACAAGTACGAAACGCACACCCCCCCAACAAGCTTACGCGAACACCCCCACCCACCAACGGCCCGTACCACTCACTCGCACGCACAAGTACGACACGCACCCCCCCAACAAGCCTACGCGAACACCCCCACCTGCCAACGGCCCGTACCACTCTCTCGCATGCACAAGTACGACACGCACACCCCCCCAACAAACTTACGCGAACACCCCCACCCGCCAACGGCCCGTACCACTCACTCGCACACACAAGTACGACACGCACACCCCCCAACAAGCCTACGTGAACACCCCCACCCGCCAACGGCCCGTACCACTCACTCGCACGCACAAGTACGACACGCACACCTCCCAACAAGCTTACGCGAACACCCCCACCCACCAACGGCCCTTACCACTCACTCGCCCGCACAAGTTCGACACGCACACCCCCCCAACAAGCTTTCGCGAACACCCCCACCCGCCAACGGCCCGTACCACTCACTCGCACGCACAAGTACGACACGCACCCCCCCCCCCAACAAGCCTACGCGAACACCCCCACCCGCCAACGGCCCGTACCACTCACTCGCACGCACAAGTACGACACGCACCCCCCCAACAAGCCTTCGTGAAAAACCCCACCCACCAACGGCCCGTACCACTCACTCGCACGCACAAGTACGACACGCACACATAACGCCAAACACCCAAACCAGCACAAGGACTTTGCAAACAAGTGGCACAACAACACTGAACATGTCTCCTGTGTACAGACCATAGAGAATCAATGTCCTGGTCACAGCCAAACAGAGGTCAACACTAACACCCACCCCATATAACACACACACAACCAATTCAAATTAAGCCACACCCACTATTTGACCAATAAAAGGCTCCACACAGACAACCCATCATCCTTTGCAACATACCCATTCTTGCAACGAAACAGAGAGCACACCAACTATAGCAGCCACATACCTTCACACATACACCCTATCACATCTACACCCACACCACCCCCTTCACAATCACAACCACACACCCTCATCCATACACACCATCACCCCCTCAATCACATACACCCCACACCATGACCACACCCAAGAATCCAAAGTTCACTAACCCGGAGATGGAGATACTTACAGATGAAGTCATCAGAGTCGAGCCACAGCTGTTTGGCGCATTGGTCAGACAGACCAGCATGGCAGAAAAAACATGCCTGTGGGAGAGGATCGTAGACCGGGTCAATGCTGTTGCACCCATCCGGCGCACCAAGGGAGAATGCCAGGCCAGGTGGTATGATCTGCGGAGGATGGTCAAGAAGAAAATGGACCAGGACTACACCTCTGCACACCACACTGGGGGTGGTGGTCCCCGCAGACCTCCTGTATACCAGCCCTGGGAGGAGAAAGTCATGGCCCTGCTGCCACTGGCGGGAGTACATGGAATACAAGGAGCCGTTGAGTCTGGTGAGTGTACACAAAATACATGTTATATGGGTGGACTTACAACAGTGCCCAGCAGCATGGGGTGGGTGGCCATGAGTCCTAGCGGGACACAACTAAAAGTGGTTTGTTGCAAGTGGGACCCACAAAGGGTGGAAGGTGGAGGGTAGGAGGCTGCTCTCATCCCATACGCCCCAGGGCCTCACCCAGGCACCATGCCCAATGTACAGGGATAGGGAAATATCACACAAGATAGTAGACCACAGCTCCTAAACAATATCATGTTGTGGACACACCTTCCAGAGATACAACATTTTGTGACACAGTAAGGCAGTGTAGCAAGTGAACAAGCACAAACAACCTGCCTCCAACCCTGTCTCCCCTTCCCACTGTTGCCCTCTCCCTCTGTCGCCCTGCCTCCCTCTGTCACACTCTCCCTCTGTCACACTCTCCCTCTGTCGCCCTCTCCTTCTGTCGCCCTCTCCCTCTGTCGCCCTCTCCTTCTGTCGCCCTCTCCCTCTGTCGCCCTCTCCCTCTGTCGCCCTCCCTCCCCCTGCCACACTCTCCCTCTGTTGCCCTCTCCCACTGTCGCCCTCCCTCCCACTCTCACACTCTCCCTCTGTCACCCTCTCCCTCTGTCGCCCTCCCTCCCACTGTCACACTCTCCCTCTGTTGTCCTCTCCCACTGTCGCCCTCTCCCTCTGTCGCCCTCCCTCCCACTGTCACACTCTCCCTCTGTCGCCCTCTCCCACTGTTGCCCTCTCCCTCTGTCGCCCTCTCCCTCTGTCGCCCTCCCTCCCACTGTCACACTCTCCCACTGTCACCCTCTCCCTCTGTCGCCCTCCCTCCCACTGTCACACTCTCCCTCTGTCGCCCTCTCCCACTGTTGCCCTCTCCCTCTGTCGCCCTCCCTCCCACTGTCACACTCTCCCTCTGTCGCCCTCTCCCACTGTTGCCCTCTCCCTCTGTTGTCATCTCCCTCTGTCGCCCTCCCTCCCACTGTCACACTCTCCCTCTGTCGCCCTCTCCCACTGTCACCCTCTCCCTCTGTCGCCCTCCCTCCCACTGTCACACTCTCCCTCTGTCGCCCTCTTCCACTGTTACCCTCTCCCTCTGTTGCCCTCTCCCTCTGTCGCCCTCCCTCCCACTGTCACACTCTCCCTCTGTCGCCCTCTCCCTCTGTCGCCCTCCCTCCCACTGTCACACTCTCCCTCTGTCGCCCTCTCCCACTGTCGCCCTCTCCCTCTGTTGCCCTCTCCCACTGTTGCCCTCTCCCTCTGTTGCCCTCTCCCTCTGTCGCCCTCCCTCCCACTGTCACACTCTCCCTCTGTCGCCCTCTCCCTATGTCGCCCTCCCTCCCACTCTCACACTCTCCCTCTGTCGCCCTCTCCCACTGTTGCCCTCTCCCTCTGTTGCCCTCTCCCACTGTCGCCCTCTCCCTCTGTCGCCCTACCTCCCACTGTCGCCCTCCCTCCCACTGTCACCTCACCGCATCTCCCTGGGCACACACACAGTTGCACCCAAGCACTTCACAGGCCTTACAAACACCATAGAGCAGAATGTGTAGTGATGTCTCCTAATTACCAGCAGTCATCCACTAAGTGCCTGCAACACACACACCATTTCCAGCCAACACTGTACTGTGTCAGGACACACATATCGTAAACCTCTGTAGTACACAATGGCCACAGGTGTAGGCAGCACAAGTCCCTCCTGTAATCACTGAAAACACAAACACCAGGACAAGGTCACACACCCTGTGCATGAAGACAAAACCACCAATATGCCAGCATGCAACATCAGGGGGCAGCCAAATCTTGAACGATGGACGCTTGCAAATCACATACAAACTACTACCATGGCCTATCCTACACCCGCCTTACAGAAACTCATCCCCTGGGGACAGGCTTTGGAGTGCAACACTGTCCCAATTGTCATGTACCACAACAAAACACTCACTCATATGAAAATGCATACTATTCATACATGCACATTGCAGATGCCCAAGTCCATTGTGGTGCTCAAACAATGCACGTGCCCCATCTCATGAACGTTGTGGATGCACTGAAGTACCAACATGGACATGGGTATTGAAAAGGTAATGCGTCTTACAGAAGTGCCAAGTTATAAATCCATGATCTATAAGTGTGTGTACAGGTCCAGGGGTGTTGGCATTGTTTGGCCATCACGGTACAGCAAAAGACATCCAAAGTAGTAGATGTCATGCAAATTAAGGATGCTCTGTCTCTAACATCAACATGCTGTATCTAAACTCTGTGCATGCTTGACGCAGACATAAGGATTTACACCGTATCCTGGATGTTGCCTGAACATGACCAATGCCTTACATGTGTTGTGCCGCCAATACAAGACACAGCAATGGCTGTGTCAGTTATTGTCAAGATAATGGAATAGTGAAAATACCCCTGAGTACATGTCAAATTACTACCACTACATACACAACAGAACAATGTCAACAATGTGAAGCTTGTGGAACTGTGATGCTCATAATGGCTAACTAAACAAGATGTCACATGATAGTGCCTTAACAGTGTCTGTCTCTCCCACACACAGGGGAACGTGTGCCCCCCACCCCCCAACCAGGGGGGAGAAGGATCCCAGTCCCAGGCTCAGCAGGACCCAGACCCCACCGACAGCGACGCCACTCAACGCACTGTGGATGACCCCAACCAACCTGGCTCCTCTGGATCCCAAACGCCTGCAGCAACTATACCAGCTACATCTCAGCCAACCACCGGACCCATTCCCACCACATCCCAGCAGACAGGTCACAGCCCTGCCCATGATCCACAATTGAGCCAGTCTGAAAATGAGGACACCCTTTGTCGGGCGCCCCTGAGGTTGCTGACGACCTCCACCCTGCCAGCACTCGGGGGGCCCGTCGATTGGATGTGCCCACAAGCGCAGGCCGTGTTCGTGTGGGTCAGGGTGGTGGGAGTGGCGGAATGCGGAGGCGAGATTCTGGCCAGTCAGCTGCAGCATCCGGTATGCCAGAACTCGCTAACATCCTGGAGGCATACCGGCGGGACACCAGAGAGATAGGCCAGCTTGCGGAGACCCTCAACCAGGTGAAAGAACAGCAGGCAGAGCAAATAGCCAGGCAAGACCTACATTATGGACGGATGGAGGCAAGTCTGGCTCAGCTCTTGACGGTGCATCGGGAAATGAGCCAATCGCTACGTCAGATAGTTGCCAACATGCAGCACCCTCCCTGTGTCACAAGGCCAGCAACATCACGGCAAAGTGTGACACCAGCCGCAGGGAGGGAGGAGGAGGAGGAGGAGGTACTCTCTGACGTAGCATCCCATGCATCGTCCAGGCCTGCACCTGAGGGTCCCCCAAGGAAGGTGGGTCGTCCACGGCTAAGACCTTGAGAGGCAGTGGGCCATGCACATCTCCCAGGACACTGGACCTGGCATATTGCCCCTGGGTGCAACAGCATCCCCTATGAGACTCTCCCACATGGACATGCTAGTCACAGTCTGCCCAATGATGCCAAGCACTGTGGCCTTGACTCTGTTGACTGAAACTGTAAGGCATCTCATCTCCGGCAGTGAACTTTGGATTCCACCCCTTTCTGTACAGCACTTATTTACGTTCCCTGCACAAGATCTCCCAATAAATATACTAATCCTCATACGCATGTGGTGAGTTATCTTTGAACCACAGCATAAATAGATATGTGTGTGCAAATGTATGAAATGGAAGGGTATCCGACAAACAGCAGCCTACCACACACTTGGATCAGAATCTGAGTGTGGACACACATTGGGGGGGAAATCCTAATAACTAGATACATGGATGGAAAGACACACCTGTGTGGGATAGTAAATGCTGGAGGGGGGTTTGGAGCCCAAAACTGCTATCACAGGCAGGCCCAGGAGAGTCACTTTGAGGTGTACAGATCAGTGTGACAAAAGTAGTTGGCCACGTAGGGAGTACCCACAACTGTGTCCCCAGGTATGTGAACTATCGTCTGCATGATGCAGTACTGTGGATGTGATGAATGGCGCACAGGACAAGGTTGGCAGGACAGACTGTGGGCAATGGGCTGTAGCACTCTACACAAGCACACCTGAATAGGTGACCTACCCCTATGTATCTACAAGTACTATACTACTGTAATGGGAGCAACGCATACAGAACTACTACCCACATCTGACAAATACCTACACCAGAATGGGGAAATCACACCACACCCAAGAGACGTGGTCATGGTTTGTCTCCCCTGTGGCTACTTGACTGACAGTGACAGCTATGTTTTTGCTGATGTGGCGTTGACAAGGTAACACTGTACAATATTGTGCCTATGGAAGGTGTATGTGTGCTGTACACGGCACACCACCTGGTGGTACATAGACCCAATGTCATGTGAATCTGCCATAGTCGTGCCAGTATGTGTTGCACACACAGGCATAGCAGCTGCAATGGCTGAGTTAGAAGCATTGTGATAGCAGGAGGGTGAATGTCTGGGGTAGTCTGTGTGTAGGATGGCAGGAGCATGCTCTATAAATGGATGGAAGGAGGGACATCCTGTAGGTCTCTGTGTCCCTGGATAATGTGTGCAGCATGGTGGCTGTATATGCAGCAGCAGCAATGAGTGAAGACATGCTGGCAGGAGGGGTGTGACAACTTGCAAAACAAGCACATTCCACAAGGGCATTTGCAAGCCACAAAGTGACATGTGTATGTGAAGGCAGGAGTGTCTGTCTCACTCAGGGTCACAGCAAATAAAATGGCACAGTAATCACCAAAGATCACAGCCACTGGATCAGGGCCCTTACGCACAAGTGGGGCACAAGACACACATCGTCAGCAGGTGTACACTACATCTAGTGTGTTCAAAGCCAAAAAGCAACTACAAAGCCATCTACCTCACACACAACATAGTATTCTAGCCTCCCCCACACCATGCGTGTGGTCACTTTACAGGTAAACACATAACAAGCATAAGCTAACTTCATGCTGGATAGTATACATGCACATTAGAAGGACATGTGCGTTGACATCAAGGCGGCACATTTATCTGTAGAAGTCAGACGTCATGCACAACATGATTATTTACATTGGGAGCCCATAAAGCATTATCAAACATACATTAGCATTGGCAAGAACTCCAAATAACACTATTAATGATGTCACCTGTAATGCAGCAGTACTATTGGCGACAAGCCTGTCAAGGACTGGCCGTACCTTACTTCATCAGTGTGGTGTGATGCTCAAAGGGTTCCACCTCCAAATAGCCCCTTGGTCTGAGTACAAACGACAGACACAAAAGGGAGATCAGGCGAGGGAAGGAGAGGATGGGAACTGCTGGGAGGGAGACCTGAAACAGAGGTACATAACCATTAGGAGTACATTCTCATGTCACAGACAATACAAAAACATAATTACCTACACTGTACCAGTCACACCTGTGAAGTTTAATGACTGTAGACAATTTTAGTAGAGTAATCATGGTATCACATGAGATCCGATGCTATGAAAGACACATAAAACCTAGGACAGTCTGTCATCCATTCGAGTCATGTGTTACGCACTCAAGTGAGCTACCATGCAATGAGATCTATGTTGTTACAAATCATTCACTGGCTCAGATGAGGTTGACCTTACAAACTCATGGAGACATATGGCAATGCTACTTACGCTAACTGTAATGTCTGCATGTGATTATGGGTACCCATAAGGGCCATGTACCCCAACTTGACTTGACCCACAACAGCTGTAAGTATCACATATGATGACGAAGCTAATGATCTACATGCAATGAAGGCACTCAGTAGCCAGTCTTTTGATCTGTCAAGTGTGCATTACTATGCTAAACATGATATGCAGGTTTATAAAAATTTAAAGTGCAAGTGATGTTGATCCAAGCCACATAATGAGACCCTAGCATTGCCCAGTAATGCTGCACGGGACTAGAGATTCATGGGAATGACCACACTCCACTGGTGCTACACAATAAATCACATATGCATCACCCAAACATTGTCATTTCCCATGCTAAACATTAATGGCATCATGTGAATCAAAACAGAACTGCTACTCACTGTGAAGGCTGGTGTAGCTGTATTTTCTAGCTGCACTGTGGTAACGACATGACAGTGACATGATATACTGCTACAAGGGGCAATGCATCCATGTAAACAGAATGACAGGACAGTTATCTCAACATGTGGAACATAGACTGTGCCACACCTACACCACATGGTTTGATGGTAAACAAACGGAACTGGCCCACAAGCTGGAGGAGAGGATCCAGTCACATTCTAATGCACACAGTGAGGCTGCAATCCCCCACAGAGTCCGTGGTTGTGATCTCTGACACAATGTAAAGCCATGGTATATGCAATGTAGCAGTGTCAATGTCTACACACATGGATGATTTCACCAGAGTCTCTAACTACAACAGATGACAGTCAGATGGGGTGACTATCCTGTCATGGGAGTGGGCATACATGTAATAAGTAACATTTTGTAGTTGCATGTATCCATGGTCTCACTACATGCACATGAACATGTACCACACGTTTCAAAACATACCAACGCTAAACAGCCTCATATGAGTCCTTACCCAAATTGACTTCTCCACATGTCCCTGCATGCTCCGTTGATTTGGCAGACATTGCAATCATGATGAGCAATAGCCGGATGACCACGATGACCCCAACGGACAACAGGCAGAGCGAGCTGTGGGTGAGAGTGGCACACAAGGGGTCAAGTTCTGTTTCATGTCATTTTGACAATGTCCTGTTTATTATCCAGATGTTGTAGTACACCTGTACATTCAAATTGCACACATAGCACGTATGTGTGTTGTATGACATCTGCACCTGTGTGACACTGCACACCAAACATCCAAGTGAGCTTGCATACAGTCTGTTGCATACACAGCATGCTACCAATGCAACTCTATTGTAGATGTTTCAGATTACAGCTGCTATGACTCACCATCATGAAAAGAAGTTGCGGATGAGGTGACTCCGGATATCATCTTCACCCTCCTCGTCGCTGGCATCCTGGGCAAGGCCTTCATCCTCAATGGGCGGATGTTCCAGCTCATCAGGATCAAGGTAGAGTGGCACGGCCTTCTCCACTGCCATGTTGTGTAGCATGCAGCACACGGTGAAGATGTCACACACCTTGCGTGGGCTGTATTGGAGGGCTCCGCCTGTCTTGTCCAGGCACCTGAACGGCTCTTCAGGAGTCCAAAAGTTTGCTCGATCACCCGCCTGGTCTTCCCATGAGCATTGTTGTACCGCTGGTCTGCAGCTGTCCTGGAGTTGCGTAGTGGAGTCATTAACCACGGCATGTTTGGATATCCTGCGTCTCCTGCAAATTGACATCATGGAAATGAGTGTGTAATATGATGCAGATCATGAAGTTGTGACATACTGACATACATAGCTGACAGGGTATACTCACCAACAAGACATGCCCGGTGGTTGTGCAGCTGCAGCATCATCTGTGGTACCCTGCTACGCCTCATGATGAAAGCATCGTGGCACGATCCTGGAAAACATGCACAAACATGTGAGATAATCATGTTGGCAAGACACACCACCAGGGCATTTATCGAGTGGTAGTGTTTCCTGTTGCGATACCCTTGCTCCTGAGCCTGTGGTGGCACTAGAGTAACATGTGTACCATCAATTGCACCAATTACATGTGGCATGCGGCCCAGGGCATAGAATTCCCCCTTGACATCTGTCAACTCTTCTGGAGTAGGGAATGTAATGAATTCATCCAGGTGCAGCAACATAGCTGCCAATACATCACCCAATACCCGGCTAAACATAGTCTGAGACATCCCTCCCACATCAGCTATGGTGAATTGGAACGTACCTGTGGCAAAGAAATGGAGGGCTGCCATCACCTTTACCTTGGGTGTCAGCGCAGTTGGATACCTGTGGCGTGGTTGTAGGTGAGCCTCCAGCCTGTCCGTCAGGTCCTTGATCATCTGTCGGTTGAAGCGATACCGACAGATGCAATTGCGCTCCCTCATGGCTTTCAAGTCAGGCAACGGCCTTTCCAGAGGGGGTGCCCTGCAACACACAATTTATAGGAAATGTCTTCAACGGTCTGACTAAGACACTTACAATGTACATGGCACAAGCAACACTGCTTCAAATAATCTAGACAATTTGGAGTGTGGCGTGGGATACACACTAATGTAACATGTGCCAGCTCCCAGCCACTCCTCCGTGAAAAGTAAACGACCTGTGGTGTGTGGAATGGATATGACATGCATACAAATGATCTGATGGAAAGGTCTTAGTGGGCATGAGAATGTATCATGTCAGTGACACACGTCATGTGAATGTGAGTAGCAGCTTGTCTGCACATCCAGACAGCTGACAGCAATACACACACACACCACATGTGCCATCATTTGCACAGTTCTGACTTAGTAATGTTGCGGTGTTTACATTCGCAAAGTATTACATGACCATCATCATACATCATAAATCTTTGATTTGTGACAAATGGTATGTGCTGCCATCACACATATGAGTGGGTAATTAACACACGGGGCATGGTGTGTGTACATTACAAACCAGGTCATCACGCAAAGGACACAACATAGATGCTCCTACAGCACATGTACTGAACTGTGTGGACGAGTTACTTACGTTTTGTAACAAGATATCAGTAAGGACCAGTAGTTATTCGCATAATCCCGACTTTGATTACATGACAAGCTTTGACAAATATGCCTCCCTGGATGCCATTGATCTGCCCAGGCCACATTGGAAAAAAGACAGTGTGGGTGATTGGCATCCTACAAGGGCGTGGCCAAGTATTGCCCGTACCTACGACGCACACTCTGCCAGCAGTTACACAACCATGTCCCACAGAGAGTGTGGGTACCAGACAAAGAGGCATGTGATGTAGGAAGAGCCCACTCCCAGACTCAGGGAGGATGAAGACATGTTTCCGTAGTGCTCATACCTCTTGGATGCCCTCTACAGTGGAGCTAAAGGGAATGTGGTCTGTGATTTGGGGGCATGGATGCCCCTGCTCCCTGGGGTGGGGTGGGAGGACAGGGAACATGGTCAGTCCGGGGAGGGGAGTGGTTGTCTGACAACGTGCCTATCTACAGCCAAACATGCAGCGTGCCTGTACATGCAGGCCAATATAGATACAGTACATTCCTGAAGATAGGCCTGCAGAGGCACAGCGGAGCGTGAGTGGAGTTGAAGGACCTAAGTGAGGAGGTTGGTCCTCACGGCGGCAACGGGGAGATGAAGGGGCAAGGCTCCGGCCACCCACGTAAACACTACACTGTACGTTGCCCACTCATCCAGAAACAGGTTTGGAGTAGAGACATCACCAGTGTCAGGCTAGGTGTCCAGACCACTCGCATCCCCCAGTCCACCTGTCCTGTCGTCTTGGGACTGACACTCACGTGCCACTGGGTCTTCATTACCCTACAAATACCCATTAACACCCATTGTAATGAGCTGTGGCAGGCTCATTGAAGTTTTACTCCCCATGCAGCATTTATAGCGGTGTTCAGCCGCACAGTCTCCACGCTGGAGCCGTACAGTGTGTGGTATTGGGGACAGCACCACCCAAGAACGGCACCAAGGCTGACACCTGGGGGACTGTTGCCAGTGAGGTTGTGAGGTGAGCCAGCGAGGACCAGGGTGACCATTCACATCCTGTCTGTCCCAGCGGTTCCGGGACGTATGCGCCGCCTGCGTCAGGGACAAAGCGAGTGATGGCGTCAGGGGCAATTCACCAGACGCGCTCGTGCCCCCAGATGGGTCCGCTGGGACAGGAGCCGACGCGGAGGCCGTTGTTGGGTTGAGGGACATCATGGACATGAGGAAGTGCACTGACTCCTCCTGCTTCACATGCAGGGCAGGGCCCGGAGGTCGTGGTGCAGGCTACGACGGCAGCTAATCTGACAGAGCCGCATGGACGGTGTCACCCGGATCACATGCAGCATTGCACGTGCATTGTGGGGATTTGGAAGTGCGATGACATATCTTTGACTCATTTGGGATACGTGACAACTCAGCCCTGGAGGACTGATGTGTAATTCAGGGGCTCTGATGTCTCAACACCCACGCCCAGACACTTGTCCTACGTCCAGACCATGAGCTATATTGGTGCAGGGCCAACTGCTGGAGTCTGAGCGGCTTGTGGTTCCAATCACACCTGGATTCCCAGCAGTTTGAGCAGCTCTTGTTGTTGTGCTTGACGTGAAAACAGTGGAGACACCAACGGTGAGGGTCAGTCACCAATATGAGTCGTTAACTCCGGTGTGAAGTGTTGAATGCATGTGATGCACATGTGAAATATGGTTGATGACATGTCTCGCCAGCTCTTCACACATCAACTGAGTCACAAAGTCACAGTCCCTGTGCTTCTTCTATGTCTGCCACACCTTGGGCATGCTGATGTATGGATGCCATGCTGATGTATGCATCCACATCCTAGACATGAGTGTAGACTACATCCCTGCTATGTGATTTCCTGGACTCACTCTCCCAATGGTGACATGGGGTAGGACAGGGATGCAGCCTACACAATCGTACACTCGAGCATGTCTGACGCACTGTATCCCAGTGGTACGTGTGTGTGTAGGCCTCGTTTCCCTATTGCATTTCAGCCATACGCGAGCCAAGCGTACCCCAATGGTACGTGCGCATGTACGCCTCGTTTCCCTATTGCATTTCAGCCATACGCGAGCCAAGCGTACCCCAATGGTACGTGCGTATGTAGGCCTCGTTTCCCTATTGCATTTCAGCCATACGCGAGCCAAGCGTACCCCAATGGTACCTGCGTGTGTACGCCTCGTTTCCCTATTGCATTTCAGCCATACGCGAGCCAAGCGTACCCCAATGGTACGTGCGTGTGTAGGCCTCGTTTCCCTATTGCATTTCAGCCATACGCGAGCCAAGCGTACCCCAATGGTACGTGCGTGTGTACGCCTCGTTTCCCTATTGCATTTCAGCCATACGCGAGCCAAGCGTACCCCAATGGTACGTGCGTGTGTAGGCCTTGTTTCCCTATTGCATTTCAGCCATACGCGAGCCAAGCGTACTCCAATGGTACGTGCGTGTGTACGCCTCGTTTCCCTATTGCATTTCAGCCATACGCGAGCCAAGCGTACCCCAATGGTACGTGCGTGTGTAGGCCTCGTTTCCCTATTGCATTTCAGCCATACGCGAGCCAAGCGTACCCCAATGGTACGTGCGTGTGTAGGCCTCGTTTCCCTATTGCATTTCAGCCATACGCGAGCCAAGCGTACCCCAATGGTACGTGCGTGTGTACGCCTTGTTTCCCTATTGCATTTCAGCCATACGCGAGCCAAGCGTACCCCAATGGTAAGTGCGTGTGTAGGCCTCATTTTCCTATTGCATTTCAGCCATACGCGAGCCAAGCGTACCCCAATGGTACGTGCGTGTGTACGCCTCGTTTCCCTATTGCATTTCAGCCATACGCGAGCCAAGCGTACCCCAATGGTACGTGCGTGTGTACGCCTCGTAACACCATTGGATGGGTTGCATACGCAACGGCAATGTCACCGTACTTGTGTGTGAATTTGAATAAATACATAGCCAACATCTAGGGGAACAGTGTACTGATCAAAATGCAACCAGGTTGTCATGGATACAGAGTTTTTTGAGGCTCCTACAGGTGTTGTAGGAAATTCAGTTGGGCAAAAGTATACAATGTTGCAAATGTTGTTGTTCAGCTCAGGCTCAGTTTTCAAACCATGCATATGTGTGTCATGGCCTTATGTGTGATGTGATTGGATGGAACATAGGATACTAACTATGGTGGCCTATCACACACTACTCCTTGGACTCACAGACCCTCTGCAGCACAGATATAAGGCAGCATGTGGCTGTGTGAGGGCACTTGCCTACACAACATTGGTGTGGTAACCACAGCTGCTGTCTCTGAATCCTCTGGACCCTGATTAGCTGAGCATGGAGAGGGCACCTGCATTCACTGATGCTGAGAACAAGGCCCTGCTGGATGCCCTCCTGCCAAACTACAGCAAGCTGTATGGGAGACCAGGGGATCAGGTGAGTGATGTGTGCAATACCTTGGAGTGTGCACCTGTTGTGTGTGTGACACAATGGCCACTGTGTATGTATGGTGTTTAGATGCAATGTTGTTGGGAGTGAATGCCAGGGTGTACAGTGTTGTGTCAAGAGGGTTATTTCGTGTAGTGGGGTGTGTGTCAGCGTGTCAGGGGCTGCAGTGCATCCAGCTGTAGCATACATTGCTCTGTGAGTGCCATGCTCAAAGAGTGTTTAGCGCACGTCATGTCATCTGTAGCCTTTCAATGGCATGTACTGCAGCAGTGTTTGCTCACAGGCCACATACTCCTGGACAATGATGCAAATGTGTGGAGGCTACGATGCCCTGTCGTCAAACAGTATTTTGTCCACATATGTGTGTCTTTTGGACATGGACCAGGTGTACTGATGCTCTTTTACTTTACATTTGTGACAGGTATCTACCTATGAGAAGGGTGAAATCGGGGTGGACATCGCCAGGGCTGTCAGGAGTGAGGGGGGGCCTCGCAGGAGGCTCAGAAACATCAAGAAGAGGTGGCAGGACATCCGGTGCTGGACCCGCCGCATCACCAGAGTCCAGCTGCATCTGGAAGCTCCACGCCGGCATGGCAGCACCCGCCACCTCACCCCCCACATGCTCCGGGTCCTGGAAGTGGTGTTCCCAGACCTCCATAGGCAGTTGCAGGAGGGACAGCAGCAAGTAGGGGGTAGGTACATGTCTGTTTGTTGTCATGTGTGTCACATGCTCCCTGCAGTGCTCCAAGGCATGGTAACACTCCCATAGTTTGAGTGGTGTGGTCAGACAGGCACTCCATGCATTGGCATTAGAATGTCCCAGTTTCTGCAGCTGCTACGTTACATGCCTTGCCCTACTCCACATTAGGCCTGCGCTTTGGCTGATGTTTGTTTTTCACATGTACTCCTATGGTGCAATGTCTCAGTATGCATATTCCTTTGCACATCATCATGTTGGAGGGGGTCTGTGACACCTGTTGGTACATTACATGTAGCACCCCATGTGCACTGTGTCTGCCATTCTTAATATTTTGGCACTGATCTTGAGTGTCAACATGTGTTTTCTGCAGGAGTCAGCCTCAGTGGCCTTTGTCCATGGTACTCTTTCGAATTGTCATGTGTTGACTACAGGTGCACAATGTTAATGTGCAACATTTTGGGCTTATGCATACTCACACTTGGCAGTGCGTGTGTGTATATTCGCCAAATAAGTAGAATGTTGTTTCTGACTAATAATGATGGTCAGCCACACAATTAGGCTTTGGGTGTCAACAGCTGTGATGCCAGTGTGAGGTGTTGTTACACTTGGTTCAGGTCCAAGGATGGCATCACATTTCAGTTCAGGCAGGACTTTTCCCATGTGGCACAAGGTGTAAGCAATTCAAACATGTCCAGGTCTGGGTTTGGATGGCAGGGTGGGAAAATGAGCTGGGATGCATGATCAGCTATCCTGTTGTCAGGCTGTGGATCATCATTGTGTCTCTCATACTAGTGTTTTCCTTGGCTGTTGCTTGTATCCTACTATACATTGAGCGTTGTGTCTCTCACAATTGGCCACAACTAGACTTTGCATTGTGCAGTGTTCTGTGTAATGTGACTCATAATGCATGCCATGTTTAGAAATGAGGCAAAATGTATTGTAGCTTATATGTCTGATGTGTACAGGTGACTGATATGTTTTTGTTGTTCTCCTTGCCCACAGCAGTAGCATCTGAATCTGAAGGAGACACAGGCGCGGAGCAGGCAGAGGGACCCAGCGACAGTGCCACCTGCTTTGAGGAGTCAGAGGGAGGCAGTGGCACGGAGGGTGAGGAGAGTCTGCAGGCCGACCGACATGTGACTGACACATCTTACCATGCCGACAACTCCGAGTCTGACTCTCAGGAGGAGGGGGAATATGCAGCAATGGTCACATCTTCTTCTTTGTCTGCCCTCCCCTCCTCCAGTACCATCTCCACCCTCCCAGTCGTTACTGTCCCTAGGGTCCGTGCTAGACCCCGTGTCTCCTTTGTTCCCGGCACCGCAGCCCCTGCCCCTGTGTCCCCTGCTGCCCTCAGTGCTGAGACTGTGGACCTACTCCGGCAGATTGCAGTAGGTCAGACATCCATGCTGACTGTCCTCCATGGACATACACAACTGCTTACACAGGTGGTGTCGTTCATGAAGGGCATGTCATCGGCCATGTCTGATCTACGTCGGAGTGTGGCTGCCATGGAGTCAACACTGACGGCAGCTCTGTACACACACCCAGCAGCATCTGTCCCCCCCAATCCTTCATACCCATCCACCTCTGCCTCTCAGATACCTACACAGCATACTCGCACACGCCACAGGTCAGACACACCCAGCTCACACACACAGCATAAGAAGCTCAAAGCTCCACGCACCCATTCTCAAGGGGAAGTAGGCACACACCCAGGGAGAGAGGAGACACCTCACACACGCATCCACACACCCAGTAGAACTGACTCACAGCCCTGTACCTCCACCCCCAATGTGTCCCCAGGTTCAGGTGCTAGTTTTTCTGCACTGGCTGCGGTGTGCAGCCAGGTTTTTGAATCTACTTTTGGCGATGCCCCAACCAGTGTGGATGAATCCACTACACCTGCACCCACTCCACCTGTCCTTCCCTCTCCTGTCCATGTGGTGCCGGAGGATTCCACAGATGGTGCCCCCATAGTTATCACAGCTGATTAAACGCCATGTGCAGGCAAGTTTGGGTGTGTGCACACCCATGGAGGCACAGACTGTTGCAGAGACATCTTTGGACTGGCCATTGGCCTTTAATGAGCGAGGACTCTTATTTGCTTTTATATTTGGAACCAGCTGAATAAAGCTATTATTTTCCTTTTCTGAACTTGAGTTTGTGTGGAAAAGTCTGTGACTGCTGTGTGCCTGGGAGGTGGTATGATGTTAAAATATAGTTATGTTGACATGTGTCAATCTCCTGGTGGTAATGTGGCTAAGAATGTTAGCTATATGTTGTAATGGCTGGCCACTGTTGGGCAGTGGGGGGGTGTTATACACACACACTCTGATGCTGGGCACTGGTGGGCACTGGTGGGGGTCTCAGCCACACACACACTCTGATGCTGGGCACTGGTGGGCACTGGTGGGCAGTGGTGGGGTCTTAGACACACACACCCTATGCTGCTGGGCACTGCTGGGCACTGGTGGGGTCTCAGCCACACACACACTCTGGTGCTGGGCACTGGTGGGCACTGGTGGGGGTCTTAGACACACACACACTCTGGTGCTGTGCACTGGTGGGCACTGCTGGTCTTAGCCACACACACACTCTGATGCTGGGCACTGGTGGGCAGTGGTGGGGGTCTCAGCCACACACACACTCTGGTGCTGGGCACTGGTGGGCACTGCTGGTCTCAGCCACACACACACACTCTGGTGCTGGGCACTGGTGGGCACTGCTGGTCTTAGCCACACACACACTCTGATGCTGGGCACTGGTGGGCACTGGTAGGCAGTGGTGGGGGTCTCAGCCACACACACACTCTGGTGCAGGGCACTGGTGGGGGTCTCAGCCACACACACACTCTGGTGCTGGGCACTGGTGGGCACTGCTGGTCTTAGCCACACACACACTCTGATGCTGGGCACTGGTGGGCACTGGTGGGGGTCCCAGTCACACACACACTCTGGTGCTGGGCACTGGTGGGGGTCTTAGACACACACACCCTATGCTGCTGGGCACTGCTGGTCTTAGCCACACACACACTCTGATGCTGGGCACTGGTGGGCAGTGGTGGGGGTCTTAGACACACACACACTCTGATGCTGGGCACTGGTGGGCACTGGGGGGCAGTGGTGGGGGTCTTAGACACACACACACTCTGATGCTGGGCACTAGTGGGCACTGGTGGGGGTCTTAGACACACACACACTCTTCTGCTGGGCACTGGTGGGCACTGGTGGGGGTCTCAGCCACATACACACTCTAGTGCTGGGCACTGATGGGCACTGCTGGTCTTAGACACACACAGCCTATGCTGCTGGGCACTGGTGGGCACTGCTGGTCTTAGCCACACACACACTCTGATGCTGGGCACTGGTGGGCACTGGTGGGCACTGGTGGGCAGTGGTGGGGGTCTCAGCCACACACACACTCTGGTGCTGGGCACTGGTGGGCACTGGTGGGTACTGGTGGGGGTCTTAGACACACACACCCTATGCTGCTGGGCACTGGTGGGCACTGCTGGTCTTAGCCACACCCACACTCTGATGCTGGGCACTGGTGGGCACTGGTGGGCAGTGGTGGGGGTCTCAACCACACACACACTCTGATGCTGGGCACTGGTGGGCACTGGTGGGGGTCTTAGACACACACACACCCTATGCTGCTGGGCACTGCTGGGCACTGCTGGTCTTAGCCACACACACACTCTGATGCTGGGCACTGGTGGGCAGTGGTGGGGGTCTTAGACACACACACACTCTGATGCTGGGCACTGGTGGGCACTGGTGGGCAGTGGCGGGGGTCTTAGACACACACACACACACTGATGCTGGGCACTGGTGGGCACTGGTGGGGGTCTTAGACACACACACACTCTGATGCTGGGCACTGGTGGGCACTGGTGGGCACTGGTGGGGGTCTCAGCCACACACACACTCTGGTGCTGGGCACTGATGGGCACTGCTGGTCTTAGACACACCCACCCTATGCTGCTGGGCACTGGTGGGCACTGCTGGTCTTAGCCACACACACACTCTGATGCTGGGCACTGGTGGGCACTGGTGGGCAGTGGTGGGGGTCTCAGCCACACACACACTCTGGTGCTGGGCACTGGTGGGCACTGGTGGGGGTCTTAGACACACACACCCTATGCTGCTGGGCACTGGTGGGCACTGCTGGTCTTAGCCACACACACACTCTGATGCTGGGCACTGGTGTTGTGCGGTGACGTACCGTACCCCGAGGTCGTTGACGTACCGTACCCCAGCTGGATGGCGTACATGCTGCACATATGACACTGGTGAGGTGCGGTGACGTACTTCGATGACGTAGGTGCGGCACGCCTCCGTATTACACTGGTGTTGTGCGGTGATGTACCGTACCCCGAGGTCGTTGACGTACCGTACCCCAGCTGGATGGCGTACATGCTGCATGTATGACACTGGTGAAGTGCGGTGACGTACTTCGATGACGTAGGTGCCGCACGCCTCCGTATTGCACTGGTGTTGTGCGGTGATGTACCGTACCCCGAGGTCGTTGACGTACCGTACCCCAGCTGGATGGCGTACATGCTGCACGTATGACACTGGTGAAGTGCGGTGATGTACTTCGATGACGTAGGTGCGGCACACCTCCGTATTGCACTGGTGTTGTGCGGTGACGTACCGTACCCCGAGGTCGTTGACGTACCGTACCCCAGCTGGATGGCGTACATGCTGCACATATGACACTGGTGAGGTGCGGTGACGTACTTCGATGACGTAGGTGCGGCATGCCTCCGTATTACACTGGTGTTGTGCGGTGATGTACCGTACCCCGAGGTCGTTGACGTACCGTACCCCAGCTGGATGGCGTACATGCTGCACGTATGACACTGGTGAAGTGCGGTGACGTACTTCGATGACGTAGGTGCGGCACGCCTCCGTATTGCACTGGTGTTGTGCGGTGACGTACCGTACCCCGAGGTCGTTGACGTACCGTACCCCAGCTGGATGGCGTACATGCTGCACGTATGACACTGGTGAAGTGCGGTGATGTACTTCGATGACGTAGGTGCGGCACACCTCCGTATTGCACTGGTGTTGTGCGGTGACGTACCGTACCCCGAGGTCGTTGACGTACCGTACCCCAGCTGGATGGCGTACATGCTGCACATATGACACTGGTGAGGTGCGGTGACGTACTTCGATGACGTAGGTGCGGCACGCCTCCGTATTACACTGGTGTTGTGCGGTGATGTACCGTACCCCGAGGTCGTTGACGTACCGTACCCCAGCTGGATGGCGTACCTGCTGCACGTATGACACTGGTGAAGTGCGGTGACGTACTTCGATGACGTAGGTGCGGCACACCTCCGTATTGCACTGGTGTTGTGCGGTGACGTACCGTACCCCGAGGTCGTTGACGTACCGTACCCCAGCTGGATGGCTTACATGCTGCACGTATGACACTGGTGAAGTGCGGTGATGTACTTCGATGACGTAGGTGCGGCACACCTCCGTATTGCACTGGTGTTGTGCGGTGATGTACCGTACCCCGAGGTCGTTGACGTACCGTACCCCAGCTGGATGGCGTACATGCTGCACGTATGACACAGGTGAAGTGCGGTGACGTACTTCGATGACGTACGTGCGGCACGCCTCCGTATTACACTGGTGTTGTGCGGTGACGTACCATACCCCGAGGTCGTTGACGTACCGTACCCCAGCTGGATGGCGTACATGCTGCACGTATGACACTGGTGAAGTGCGGTGACGTACTTCGATGACGTAGGTGCGGCACGCCTCCGTATTACACTGGTGTTGTGCGGTGACGTACCGTACCCCGAGGTCGTTGACGTACCGTACCCCAGCTGGATGGCGTACATGCTGCACGTATTACACTGATGAGGTGCGGGAGTGTGTGGACCAACGTACCCAGAGATGACAGTCGTGCAATGGAGATGTGCGCGTGTGGAAATACGTACAGGTATGTTGGATTTTGTTGTACTCACCTTCTGCGCCGTCGTTGGTTTCTAAGTACGAGGTGGTGGCCGTACATGATAGGGATGAGACGGACGATGGCGTTCATGTCCTGCTTGTCGCGTACCGGGGTGCGGTTCGTGCCGGAGTGTGGTTTTACGGTAGTTTTGAGCTCTCGTAGAAAAATAGCCGTACGGAGTGTGTTTTACACGGATCGTACTTCCTGGTTCGGGAAACGCGCTCTTTTTACATTCGGACGTTGCGTCGAGCGTCAGCCGAATGCAATTCGTATGGACTTTCGATTCGTACGGCGTTTTTTACGAGCCGTACGTGTCAGGAAGGGCTTCTCGTTTAGGCATTCACAGATAGTTTCCCCTATCAGTAAGTTTCCTTTGGTGGCAAAGACCCCTTGCTCCTTATTTAGTTGGGGCGCTCTGGTTTCTAAATACCGCTGGAGGCAGGTCAGGCACTTCCCTGTTGCCACAGTTTGCTCCTGGGGTTAGCGCTCTAGCTGTTCCTGTGATTGTGAGCACAGCTGAATGTGAAGCGCGAGCGTTCGATTAACGTCGCACTTCAACCGTTATTTCCCAAGAGGCGGATGTCTTGTTCGCGCTCGCCAGCTTTAGCGAGGCCAGTTAACTAAATACCTCGTTGGTATCTGGCTTATCTTGTTTCTTTGACTCGAGCTTCTGTGGCGGAATCTCCTTAGAGCCTTCAGTTGTTTCAGCTCGGTTCGAGGAGTCTCATAACAGGCGTCTGTCTCACGCTGTGTTCCTCTTCAGAACTTCGGAGTTTCCTGGCAGTGAGCCTCGTCTTGTGGGCCAAGCAGCAGTGAGAGTTATCTCACGCCAGCTCTGTGTTCCAGAGACAGCATTCAGCAAATATTTGGTGAGATCTTTCCTTGCTTAAGTACTTGTTAATAATAGGAGTTCAGCATTATATCTGCATTTTCTTCAGAGACATTTTCTTTTGGAGTCCATAATATTGTTATTTTCACTTCGGTAAAAGACTGTGAACTCTATACCTTTAGCCTCAGTCATGTAGGTATGCACGCTCATGAAGTAATGAGTAATAAGAGAAATTCTTCACTTCAATGAACTCGCAGAATTTGCTTGCTAGGTGTTGATGCAGACACTTGTTACCTTAGAGCGCCGTCTGCTGACTCAAACAGGCGCCATCATTTGGAACTGAACATTTAGTCATTGGCACTTGGAATATAGTTGGAGGACAGCGACTAGAGAATTCTACAAGTAGATAATAATATATATATATATTCTTGTGTACCACCTGTATCTTCAGACTCCTCTTCCTCCAAGTATTCCATTTTGGCTCAAGAACTTTGCAGGAGTGTTCCATTCAGAGATTTACTAGAGAGGGGCTAACACCCACACTAAGTCAGGTAAAAGAATAGAGTGACAGTATAAATTTAGTAGTATTGTTTTCCATGTGCATGAACTTAGTAATGTTTTGCTAAATCTTGTAGGAAGAGCATTCATCTCAGCAGAACTATCGAGGTGAAGATTCTTGTGTGGGCAGTCTCTCTGTTTTTCTCTTCCACTTCCCCTTTCCCCGGCGTCACTGAGGCAAGAGAAATCTGGCACAGTGGTGTAGGGGAGTTGGGAGCTCTCATCCTCCTCAGCCAAACATTCCCGCGGAAATCAGGAAATTACAGGTACTAATCTGACAGATTGAAGTGCCCGCAGTTGCCTTCCGCCTGGGTGTCATGGCTGAGGGATTAGATGTAAAGGCCCTGGGGTCCATTTTGGAAGGCTTACAGAAGCAGTTGATTGAGACAAGGGAAGAAGTTAGGAAATCAAATCAAGAGACTAGTTTCCTCCGTCAACGTTTAAATGAACTCGCGGTTAGTCCTAGACCAGATTTTGGGGGTCAGAGATCTCAAACCTTTAATCCATCTCCTTCTTCCTCTGAGCTTACTACTCAGGTGGTGCATGCCATGTCCCCTACCATTCCGCTAGCTCCACCAGAAAGGTTTATGGGAGATCCAAATAAGGCGCAGGTATTTGTCATGCAGTGTTCGTTGCATTTCCTTTGTAAACCTATAATTTTCAAGGAGGACCAATCCAAGGTGGCGTTCATGCTGTCGTACCTGAGTGGGGATGCTGCGGCTTGGTCTTTGCCACTGGTGTCTACCAATGATCCCAAGTTATACAACTTTGAAGAGTTCAAGGCGGAATTTTTACGAATATTCGATCGCAGAGCAATCTCTCAATCTACAGACAATGAACTTCTAGATTTGAAACAGGGGAATCGTGAGTTAGTGGCATACTTAGCACAGTTCAACAAACTTATTGTGGAAACTAAGTGGCCATCTGAAAAAAGAGCAGCGATTTTCTACCGAGGTCTGAGAGAAGAACTAAAGGATGGCTTAGCTCAGATTCCCAAAAGACCCACAGATGTTTCTGAATTGATTGACCTGGTTCTTCAGATTGACCAGAGACAATCTGAGAGGCGTTCAGAGCGGTGTAAGGAAAATCGATCTTTTCCTCCCAGGTTTGATCGGATTCGCTCTGAAGGAATAAAACCAAAGGAAGAAGCTATTGTTGAAGAACCGATGCAAATAGGAGCGGTTCGAGGACCTTTGAGTAAGGAAGAACGTGAAAAGAGAAGAGTCGGAAAATTATGTATGTATTGTGGTGGATCAGGCCATTTTGTCAAGGAGTGTCCCCGAAGACCGAAGACGTCGTCATGGTTAAAAGAGAAGCTCCACCAGTAGACGGAATTGCTCTGGTGGACGCAGAATCTAAGTCAACTCCTTTTGTGCAGTCCTTGTCCAACACTATGCAGTTCTCCGCTCCGCATCTCATTCTTTCCTGTCAAATTCATTTTGGAAAAGATCAACGTGCAACTGTGACAATAATGATTGACTCTGGGGCCACCGGAAATTTTTGCGATATCCTATTTGCAAAAAGTTTGGGAATTAATTTTGTGAGAAAAATCAAACCAGAGCCTGTGCGAGCAGTTGATGGTACTCCACTATCCTCCGGCCCGATAGCATTTGATACCGAGGTAATTTCGGTTTTGGGTCCTGGGAAACATTGCAGTTTCATTTGTTTCAGTCTAATTGACGCCCCTCAATTCCAGTTAATTTTGGGCTTGCCCTGGTTAACCGAACACAATCCGAAGATTGATTGGGCCAAGAGAACTGTTGATTTGAATTCTGAGTACTGCTTGGAACATTGTTTTCATCCTCTTCCACAGGAGAAGGAATTAAGTGAATCTTACTGTTTGGCTAACCAACCGCAGATGATTTGTTTGGTGGAACTTCCTGATGTCCCTGCTCAGTACCAAGACTTGAAATCCGTTTTTGATGAACAAGAAGCGCAAAAGCTTCCTCCCCATCGGGAGTATGACTGTACTATTGAATTGAATTGGAGCCTGGAGCCTCCCTACCTTGCAGTCGCATTTATGCTCTTTCCGAATCAGAAAATTTGCATTTAAAGGAGTACCTGGACAAGAACTTGGCAAACGGATTCATAAGACCTTCTCAGTCTCCAGTTTCCTCCCCTCTTTTTTTCATTCCCAAGAAGGACAAGAGCTTGAGGACTTGCATCGACTATAGGGCCTTGAACTTGGTGACTAGAAAAAATCGGTACCCGTTGCCACTCATCTCTGAACTTTTGGACCAGGTGAAGGAAGCCCATGTCTACACAAAATTAGATCTAAGGGGGGCTTATCACCTGGTTCGGATGGCAGAGGGGGATGAGTGGAAAACGGCGTTTCGGACCCGATTCTGGCTTTTTGAGTACCAGGTGATGCCCTTTGGGTTGTGCAATGCTCTGGCGGCTTTTCAGCATTTTGTAAATGATATCCTTCGGGAGTTTTTGGATCGATTTTCAGTCGTCTATATAGATGACATTCTTATTTTTTCCAAGAATATTGAGGAGCATGTGTTGCATGTTCGAACCATTTTGGAATGTCTCTTAAAAAATCAACTCTACGTAACATTGGAAAAGTGTGTGTTTCATACCACTAAGATTGAATTTTTGGGATTCATTCTTTCCCCAGATGGTGTGTCTATGGATGAATCTAAGCTTAAGGCAATTCGTGATTGGCCAGCTCCAAGTACTGTTAAAGAAATCCAAAGTTTTTTGGGATTCACCAATTTTTATCGGCGTTTCATCCAGAATTTTTCTGAGAAGGTGAGTCCAATCACCCGTTTGCTTCGAAAAAATGAAAAGTTTGTGTGGGGGCCTGAGGCAGAGAAGGCCTTTCAATGTCTCAAAAAATCTTTCATCACAGCTCCTATTCTGCAACACCCAGACCCTTTGGAACCATTTTTTGTGGAGGCAGATGCTTCCAATTTGGCTATTGGAGGAGTTTTGTCTCAGCGCAACAAGAAGACAGGGCAGCTTCATCCAGTTGCTTATTATTCTCGAAAACTGTCCTCCGCAGAGCTCAACTATGCCATTGCCGACAAGGAATTGTTGGCAGTCAAGGATGCTTTCCTGGAGTGGCGACATTATTTACTGGGGGCCCGACATGTGGTTACAGTGTTTACTGACCACAGAAATTTGCAATTCTTAAAATCTGCTCGAACCTTGACACCGCGACAACTTCGGTGGTCATTGTTTTTTGCTGATTTTGATTTCGTACTCACTTACAAACCAGGAGTGATAAATGGGAAAGCTGACGCTCTTTCTCGTTTAAATGTGGGAGAAAATCCAAAGGCCAGACAGGAAGAATACCTCATTCCTAAGGAGAAGATTGTGGCCGTCTCAGTGGTAGATGAGTTGGAAGAAAAGATTGTGCTGGAATTTCAGAAAGAAGACTATTTGAATTGGGAATCTGAAGGTCCAAATCGCTCTGTGAAAAATGGGAAACCGTTTTTTCAAGACAAAAGGTTCGTTCCTGGAGAAAAGCTTCAAGTAGAGACCATTCAAAAGTTCCATGATCAGCCGTTGGCTGGACACAAGGGAGTGGTAAAGACCTTGGAGTTGGTGAAGCGGAATTTTCTTTGGCCCGGCATGGAAGCTCAGGTTCGACAGTATGTTGCCACTTGCGAACAGTGTTTGAAAGGGAAAAGTCTCAGACAATCTCCACAGGGCCTTCTTATGCCGTTACCGGTACCTCCCTATCCTTGGCACACTGTGTCGATGGATTTCATAGTTGAGTTACCATCTTGTCAGGGGAATTCGGTCATTTGGGTGGTGGTTGATCAATTCTCCAAGATGAGTCATTTTGTTCCACTAAAAAATCTTCCTAATGCGACTGAATTGGCCTCTTTGTTTGTGCAACATGTAGTTAAACTGCATGGAGTTCCAAAGGTTGTCATTTCCGATAGAGGCCCTCAATTTGTGTCTCGATTCTGGCGATCCTTCCTTAAAGGTTTGGGGGTTGACTCTCGTTTGTCCACCGGTTATCACCCAGAAACCGACGGACAGACGGAGAGAGTAAACCAGGATCTAGAGCAGTACCTTCGTTTGTATCTTATGGAACAAGAGGGAGATTGGCCTTCATTGCTTAGCCCAGCAGAATTTGCATACAATAACTCAGTCCATTCCGCCACAGTATTTTCACCTTTCTTTTTGAACTCTGGTAGGCATCCCAATATGTTGGTGGGCAGAGAAGATGTGGATGTCCCAGCAGCTGAGGAAGTCCTTCAGAAGTTGCAATTGGCTTACCAAGTTGCCTCTTCTAATTTGGTAAAGGCTAAGGCAGCTTTCAAGAGACAGGCTGATAAGGGTCGTAAGGAGAGTCCAGTTTTTGAACCTGGGGATCAAGTTTGGGTTTCCACGCGTCATATGCGTTTGCGTGGAAATCGAAAGTTCCAACCAAGGTTTGTGGGTCCTTTCCCTGTGGTCAGAATGGTAAATCCAGTGAGTGTGAGATTACTTTTGCATCAAACCTTAAAGATTCACCCAACCTTCCATGTCTCGTTAATCAGGAAACATCCTCCTAATCTTCGTAAGGTACTTCCACCAGCTCCTGTGCTAGTAGATTCAGTTGAGGAATTTGAAGTAAAAATAATTCTAGACTCCAAAGTCAGGAAGGGTCAAGTTTTCTACTTGGTTGACTGGAAGGGTTATGGTCCTGAAGATCGATCTTGGGAGCCTAGCTCCAATATCCACGCTCCAAGATTAGTGAGGGAGTTTCACAAGACTTTTCCACAAAAACCTAGGGAGGGGGCTTTGGTGGGGGGTACTGTCAGGAAGGGCTTCTCGTTTAGGCATTCACAGATAGTTTCCCCTATCAGTAAGTTTCCTTTGGTGGCAAAGACCCCTTGCTCCTTATTTAGTTGGGGCGCTCTGGTTTCTAAATACCGCTGGAGGCAGGTCAGGCACTTCCCTGTTGCCACAGTTTGCTCTTGGGGTTAGCGCTCTAGCTGTTCCTGTGATTGTGAGCACAGCTGAATGTGAAGCGCGAGCGTTCGATTAACGTCGCACTTCAACCGTTATTTCCCGAGAGGCGGATGTCTTGTTCGCGCTCTCCAGCTTTAGCGAGGCCAGTTAACTAAATACCTCGTTGGTATCTGGCTTATCTTGTTTCTTCGACTCGAGCTTCTGTGGCGGCATCTCCTTGGAGCCTTCAGTTGTTTCAGCTCGGTTCGAGGAGTCTCAGAACAGGCGTCTGTTTCACGCTGTGTTCCTCTTCAGACCTTCGGAGTTTCCTGGCAGTGAGCCTCGTCTTGTGGGCCAAGCAGCAGTGACAGTTATCTCACGCCAGCTCTGTGTTCCAGAGACAGCATTCACCAAATATTTGGTGAGATCTTTCCTTGCTTAAGTACTTGTTAATAATAGGAGTTCAGCATTATATCTGCATTTTCTTCAGAGACATTTTCTTTTGGAGTCCATAATATTGTTATTTTCACTTCGGTAAAAGACTGTGAACTCTATACCTTTAGCCTCAGTCATGTAGGTATGCACGCTCATGAAGTAATGAGTAATAAGAGAAATTCTTCACTTCAATGAACTCGCAGAATTTGCTTGCTAGGTGTTGATGCAGACACTTGTTAACTTAGACCGCCCTCTGGTGACTCAAACAGGCGCCATCATTTGGAACTGAACATTTAGTCATTGGCACTTGGAATATAGTTGGAGGACAGCGACTAGAGAATTCTACAAGTAGATAATAATATATATATATATTCTTGTGTACCACCTGTATCTTCAGACTCCTCTTCCTCCAAGTATTCCAATTTGGCTTAAGAACTTTGCAGGAGTGTTCCATTCAGAGATTTACTAGAGAGGGGCTAACACCCACACTAAGTCAGGTAAAAGAATAGAGTGACAGTATAAATTTAGTAGTATTGTTTTCCATGTGCATGAACTTAGTAATGTTTTGCTAAATCTTGTAGGAAGAACATTCATCTCAGCAGAACTATCGAGGTGAAGATTCTTGTGTGGGCAGTCTCTCTGTTTTTCTCTTCCACTTCCCCTTTCCCCGGCGTCACTGAGGCAAGAGAAATCTGGCACAGTGGTGTAGGGGAGTTGGGAGCTCTCATCCTCCTCAGCCAAACATTCCCGCGGAAATCAGGAAATTACAGGTACTAATCTGACAGTACGGAGTGATGCTTTAGATTGTGATCGTACTTGCTGATTCGTACAGGGACGCCAATGGGTACAACTCGTACAGGGAAAAACGCTCCGAACCGCTATTCGGAGCGCTTTTTCCCGGATCGGAATCGGCCCCATAGTGTGCGATTCGTATTACTGCGTACAATCTTACAATGAATACTTGCAGAACTGGGTTCAAAACGGTTTCAAAGATGCAAATGGTGGCACAATCATATATAAAATGCTTTGGGAACAAGTAGTTCAATTACAGGAAGAACTACAAAAGACTCATGTGATCCTTACTCTGATTCATCAGCGTGATGGCGTTCACGTTGCAGGGAATTCATTCGCTGATGAAGCCGCGAAGGCAGCTGTGCAAATGTCTTCCGTAGCTGCAATCACTTGTTCAAAAACAAAAATAGACAGCAAAACAATGCAAGCTGTCACTGCTTCAATAATAGAAAGTGGTAAAACACTTCCAAAAGGCTTTCCACTCAAGTACTCCTATATAACTGATGCAAATAATGTTCCTTTTGCTCGAATCCCTGGAGTGGGGGATAGAGTAATTCCAAACATGGAACACAGATTAGGACTAATCTTAGCAGCACATGAAGGACTTGCCTCCGCACACGCAGGTGTTTCCGCCACAGTGTCATTATTAAAACAAAGATACTGGTGGCCACGCATGAGGAAACAGAGCCGAACTATGTTTTGGAATGTGAAATCTGCCAGAAAATGAAAGTTTCAACAGTGAAACGCCCGGCACAGACACCCCTTTTAATTTCAGATAAACCACTAGCATGTGTTTATCTGGACCACTGCGGTCCCTTACAGAGGGATGGTAACTATAAATATACTATGGGCGCAGTGGATTTCTGCTCAAGATTCATTTGAATGTGGCCTCAGCGCTCGGCTGATGCCCAAACTGTTATAATAGATTTGCCTGTCTTTATCAGCACATACGCAATCAGCACGCTACATTCTGACCAGGGTCATGCATTTAGATCTTGAGCTTACAAGGAGGCCATGGCCAGCTTGGGCGTTGCATTGCGGTACTCAAGTCCAATCCATCCTGAGGGAAATTCGGTTGTGGAAAGAACAAACTGTGCCGTAAAGAAATCTATAACAGCAAGGGTATTAGGCTCGGGTGATGGGTGGGTCAAACATCTAACAAGTGTCCAACGTAGTTTAAATAATCTGCCAAGAAAATCTCTTGGTGGAATCACTCCATATGAAATCCTTTTTGGTACTAGAATGATTGTCGAAGACCTCGATCGTCATACTTCAGTGGTAGAACAAAAACCCTTTGATATCAAAGACCATTTTGGCTGATTGACAGGACTTAAATGAAACAAGAAGAAGTCTAAGTAACACATTACAGAAGCCAAAGACCACTGAAGAAAAAACACCTGTTCCAGCAGTACCTGTCTGGATTCCAAAGATTGGGGATCTGGTCAGAGAAAAAATAGCGGATAAGAAGGAATTTGGGCCTTCTTACAGAAAAACAGTACCTGTCTTAGCAATCCACAGGTCAAGAACAGTGTTACTGCCGCCCCTTGCTGGAAGAAAGGAGAACCGATTCATATCCATTGACGTGGTAAAACCACACCATGTGGCCGATAATAAGTAGTAGGCCCAGTGGACTCCAGAGGTGTAGCAGAGGACCAAATCTCGCTACTATCCAAGAGGTTCAAACTGAGAGACTCATCACCTTTGAAGAATCTGTAGTGCGAAAAGAAGGACTATGTAACAAAGCCATGGAACTTGTGCCTCTTGAAACCCAAATAACAGTTTATCAAGAAACTCCCGTCTACAATGATGTAGCATCTGACTATACTAATATGCCTAGGGACCAAGTAGCTCCAGCGCTTTCAAATAATCCGGATACAATACCAACAATTGACAGAACTGCCTCTGGCTATTCCATCAATTTTGATACTTTTTCTGAGGATCCCAGTGAGCCCGAAACAACGCAAGCAAATAAAACTTTCAAGGAACAAGTAACATAACTTTTTCCACCAGCTTGCAAATACATATCTGGTTTCACCAAGGGTTGAATTTTGGATTGTGTTAGATGTACTTTTTATCTGATATGGAGTGTGATCAGAAAATCAGCAGGGAGAAGGTATGGGCACCGTTGGTAAAGTGGAGAGAGAAGGCAACATGTGTCCAATGATTAAGCCATTTACTCTGTTGGCCATATTATCTCCTGGCACCCCGGTCGAGACAGTTAGAATACAGAGATGGAACTTGAAACAATTGTACACTTGTGGGAAATTTTCTTTTGGTCTTCTGTTCCGGGCTCTTCGATCAGGACCCCCAAGATAAGACAAGACCTGGAGAGACTAGGGTGATAGAGATTCGGCTGAAGGTTTGGATTGTACAATGTAGGGCGCTCACACAATGCAGTAGTGATGTGTGATGATGGACAGAAAGGAGATGTGTTGGACGGTGCTACCAGTAAAGAGGAAAACCTGAACCCTCTCAAAGGCGGTCGGGCAAGAGATATAAATAACTTCAAGTAATATAGTCTTACGAGACTAAAACAAAGGACACCAGTTGCATAGTGAAAACAATATATTGAAATTCATATGTCTTCTTTTCTTTTTTTGTTTTACAAACGCCAGCCGACACGTGTTCGTCAACAGGACAGTGCCTGTGACTCATGAGGGCTGCGAACAACGCATGTTCAAATCGGGGTAGCGGTGAAATTGTAGCAATCATGATGGAAATGAGCAGCAAGGGTCAAAAGATGGATGACTTGCGCGGGAACAATCGGGTATGACTGTGGCCGGGTCTCCTGTGGGAAGCTGGTTGCTCCGGGCCGTATTGGGGTTGAGTGATCAGGATAATACGGCGTTTGTAACAACAATAAAAGAAAAGAAGACTTATATGAATTTCAATATATTGTTTTCACTATACAACCGGTGTCCTTTGGTTTTGTCTCGTAAGACTATATTACTTGAAGTTATTTATATCTCACGTGTGCCCAGTACTTGCTATAAGACTAGAGTGATAACCCATAAAGATATCGGGCAAAATGAGGACAAAAAAACCAAACATTCTTAGCGTACCATTCAGACTGTATATAACTATGTTTAGATATCACCTAGGACACCCACGGTCCCATGTACATATGTACATATGCCATTAATGTAATTAGTACACTCAAATATGTGAATGCATGAAGACATGCTCTTATTTACTCAAACACGGCCATTGACTCGTGTATAATATGCATTTCATGTATGCAGAAGACCAAGGGGATAATTGTTGTTTATTATATTTTTATGTTATCCATACGAAGCCGCGTTAAAGTATTTTTCAACAACAGAGACATCACAGCGTATTCAGACTATGTGTCATGGGTTTCACCTATGACACCAATGGTCCCATGTAGATATTAGCTCGGGGACCAGACATTTATTTCTTGTAACCTCAATGATGCCCCGATGTGGCACTTGTTTTTCCATCAATCGCAGTGCATCCACCAACGCTCCTGCAGATCATTGTCAACTATGTCAAGAGTTTCTTAGAACAAGATAAGCCATTGTTTTTTATTATACCAACATTCTGACCCCATGCTGTCTGATTTCCCTTTTTTCTGCTGCAACCAAACCGCGTTTAACCTGCGGTTCTTCACTCTCCGTAGAGGATCAGCCCTGATAATGCGGGTGACAGCAGCTAGCAGCTGCACTCGCAGCATAGCACGTGCATGCTCCCATCCTGTCAGGCCAGAACATTAGTCACCACTCAATCATTATTCCATTTGCGAGTCATCGATCGGAAGTGTTTTTCTCAAGAGGAGGTACATTATTTCTGCTCAGTTTCTTTCCCTTTTTAAAAAAATGACCCGAACTTTCTGCTTTTTATGGAGGTGGAGAGATAATTCACTCTTTATTCATACATATAATTTCTTTACTATTGTCATAGAATTTCGGAGCAACTGGAGTAAATATCAGATAGACAAGCAGTCTTAAGCACACACCTGCTTTGTCGTTTAATACTGATGGCATGTTAAACTCTTGTTACAGATTGCCATCTTGATTCCCTCTCTGCTTTGGGAGCCCACAGGCCCTTCCAGACCTATTGTTCACCGCAGACACAGGTGGGCATTGGTAATTTCTCATACCTTGTTTGAAATCTTTTACCAATTTGTATTGTAACCAGTCCTCTTCATTTTAACACACTAAAAATTATATATTAATTAATCCTCAGGTGCCCTCACAGTCCTGATGAAGTCCATACTGTAAGGATTTAGGTTAGCCTACAATATCAATGGGTCAAAACGTCAACAGCTCTATTTTTTATGCAATGTGGACAACAATGCTTTTTTCGCTGCACCAAACATAACATATTGGCTCTGTAAATTCATTTGTAGCCCTGTGTCAGGCTGGACAGGTTTTGTATGTAATTGTTTATGTATATATTGTCACTGCCCTCCTCTTTTTCCACTAAATCCTCACTTCTGCACTTTGCTGCACCAACCCTTCTTTTCCCTTCTTTGGGGCACCACTGCATAATTTATTCAGACACATGCTGTGTTTTGAACATGCCAACATGTGTTCAATATGATTAAATAATGTTGAACAGGAATTGTCTACGAGTAATTTAACAGCCGTAATCATAAATCATTGTTTTAATTGTGTTCCACTGGGACCATTTTCTCCAGTACCGCAATTTACCCGGGTCCTAGTGATGTCTCCGGGTCATACCCATTATTTTGTAACTTCTAATAAATAACAGCTGACTTCTTTTCTTGGGGTGTAAACAAATTATGCGTATGGACGGAGCATTTCCATATGCTGAGACCACCCCGGAGAACTCTCCTGAAAAAACTGTAAATTTGAATGGTCTCAGCAAATGATGGAATATTTTTGCTCACTTAAGGTTAAGATAATTCAGACTGCTTTCTCCTTTGAGCGAAGCACAAGAGTGCAATTGTACTGTTGATGCCAGTGGCATTGGGTTTGGGGACCGTTTCTTCTCACTGGAAGTGTCAATTGCATGATAGTTCTAACTTCTGATGTGGAGAGGAGATATTCTATGATTGAGAGGGGAGTCTTGGACCGTGCATGATCTGTCAAACATTTCAAGATAACTGTGTGGGGCTCGCATTTTATTCTTAACAATTATTGAAAAATGGCCCTCACTGAAGGGTCACTGCAAACCTTTCGGCGTCCTCCTTCTATTTTCTGACATTCTTTGTTTTGGCCCTAGGTCTCTGAGCACTCTTCCACTGCTGCTCAATGCTAAAAAGTATGTGCATCTCCCTTAAATATTGTTATGTTTGGTATATATCCCATAAGGATATTTAATTTGTTTGTAAGTCCCTCGTAGAGTGTACTACCTGTGTACAGGACCTGTAGGTTAATGCTATTAGTATGCTGTCAGCACTGATTGTCCCATCCACACAAGTAGCCCTCTACACATGTCTCAGGCCTGCCACTGCAGAGCATATATGTGCAGTTTTACTCCCCTTTTGATTTAGCATTTATTGCCCTTTGCCAAGCAATCTCCACTTTTATTACACATGTCACCCATAAGGTAAACCCTAGGTAGCCCATAGGCCAGGGTGCATTGTGAGTAAAGTGTAGTACATGTACTTCTAGGCTTTGCATGTCTAGGCTGTGAAAAACACCTACATTCTTTTTCCACTACTGTAAGACCTACTGTTCTCATAGACTTAACATTGGGAGTTCTTTATAACTCTTTTAGGTTGTAATTCCCAATGAGAAATGAGTAGCTCTGTCATGTTTTATATCTTTGGAATGATAATGAAAGATCCTATTTACTGATAAAGTTGGATTTAACATTACTATTTTAGAAATGCCAATTTTAGAAAGTGCAAGAGAAACAATTAATTGGCAGAATGTTGAACAATGTCAAATATTCACCCCAGTACAGAGAACTGGTCCTAAATCCATTTTTTTCTAGCTCCTCATACAATTCCAGTTTGAACCCAGCCATATGTAAATCAGTCTTGACCGTGCTCCCCGTTGGGACAGTCCAGCCCGAACTGCCTGCCAAGGTCCTCTGTAGACCGGAAACAAGCATCCTGGGAGCAGTTTGGGGGTTTCACCCCTCATCAGCCAGACTAGCTTGACTCCAGTGGTAGGGAATCCATATCTGGGCATACGTCCCACTCTGGGTGACAAATGCAAAAAGAAGGATTTTACCCAGATCGCTTGACTGGGGGTGAGTGTTTGATTCATTCAGCATTCTGTCCATCATTTGTTGCTGCAGTACTTTTCGCCCTTCGCCCTAAATGGGATGGATATGCCCAGTCATGAGTCCGTTGCTCACTGTGCCACTGGATTCAAGCTAGCGTAGCTGATGAGGGGCATTACCCTGAATCTGGTCCCAGGAGGCTTGTTTCCAGTCTAAGGAGGACCCAGCTTGGCAGTTCGGGCTGGGCTGTTCCCATGAGGAGTAGGGTCAAGACTGATTTGCATATGACTGGGTCCAAACTGGTGTGATGTAGTGAGCAAAACAAATGGATTTAACACAGATCTGTTGACTGGAGGTGAATGTTTGATTCATTCAGCATTCCGGCCATTATTTGTTGCTGCAGCACTTTTAGAAAGTGGGCATTTGTTTGCTTTTAAAGCTCTGTGTGCCTGCAGCCTGTCTCTAGTACATGTCTGGGGTGGGTGACAGCTTTACTTAGTGCATTTCCACTAAATAGCCACACAAAAAGGAAGGTTAAGTGTGTCTGAGTGCCCATCTGCATTCTCATGGCTAATCATTTGCCGAATGGGAGGGAAGAGCTTACACTTACATCTGAATAGGCTGTGTCCTGTTCCTACATAAAGGGTTGATTACTCCCTTGTAGTTAGTCTGGAGCAGAGACTAGGAAGAAAATACCTCTGCGTACTTCAAAGACCCTTCTTTTGTTCATTCCCACTTCAAAGCCACAACTGGGTATCAGTATTGGATCTCTCATCCCACCAAATCAGAAACTTCTAGACCTGTAAATAACCTCTATCAGAAGAACTGCTGTGCTGCTACAAGGAGTGCTACTATGCTGGACTGCTGCGCTGGAAAAACTGCTTTTCTACTATGCTGCCCGGCTACCTGCTGCTCTCTGAACCTGCAGAGGCAGAGTTGGACAATGCCTTGAACAGTTGGCTTGCCTCTTTTTTTTTGATACCCAGTAATATCAAAGTCTCATCACATGCTCCTGTGCCTGGTCCATTGGAAGTAGCCCTAGGTGCTTGCTCCAGTAAAATTGCCAGATGGCCAGTCTGCATGTAGCAGAACAGGTGCATCAACCCTGTTGCAGGAACACAATCAGCACATCGCAGTTGGAACCAGCCCATCATCTTAAAGAATCAATGCATCACCGTCCCTGCAGTGAGGGAAGATCGACATATACCCTCGACTGCGTGAAGTAACCCAATGCATCATTTATAGAATTAACAACTCTCGGCTTGATGCTTCGTCTTCGGAACGAAAGCATCTAAAGCATCTCCACCACTGCATGAAGAAAAACAATGCATCAACTTGACTTTGGGATGGACACTGATGCATTGCTTAGATGCCCCCGCATCTGGCTGTTGCGACCAGAATCAAGATACTACGGTCAGCAGGTCTGCATGGCTCATGTATCCAGTTTGCGCTCTATCATGGTCGACCTGAACTCTTGACTTAGCCCTAATACAGCATCCCCATTGGCACTCATTGATTATAAATGCTATTTTTACTTTTATTTTTTAAAACCTCATATCTCCACTTCTACTCATTTAATTTTTGTTGTTACAGACTTACCTCATATCCCCACTTCTACTCATTTAATTTTTGTTGTTACGGACTTATTTATAAAAATCAGTTCTATTTTTCTAATCTGGTGAGGAGTCTTTTCCTGGTATTTTCATTGTGTTACTGTGTGTTGTGTTGCACAAATACTTGACTAATTGCCTTCTAAATTAATCCTGCCTGCTCAGTACCAAACTACCAAAGGGTGAACACAGGAAAATGTATAGAGTGTGACTGACTTACCCTAATTATCCTGAAATGATTCAGGTACTCCTCCTATAACATGGTAAACTGCAGTGTGAATTTCAAGATACAAGAGAGAGGTATTAATTGAATGTTTCTGGAATCTTTTGTTCCAGATATTATCCAGTCATATGCCTTGAAGAGAAACCCCAAGAACTGATGAAGGGGATTGAAACGTGTCAGCGTTTTTTCCGCCAGGGATAGAAATAGAATAACATTTATCAATACCGAGCCAATTGTGAAAAATGTGTTTGCCCTCATAGATCTAAAATCTTTACCCAGTAGGCCACAGCCTAGACAACCACATAAACCAAAAATGACTGGTTGATGTTCAAATCTTAATTTGTTTTTGTTAACAATGTTTGTTTAATTCTATGTTGAACACTGTATTTATATGTTTAATGTCATATGTAGTCTGTGTTTTATAAACGACATGCTTTAAAAATGTTCAATCATGTTTAAAAAACTGAAATAGAAGTAAATGAAACACTTCAGATCCAAAGAATGAATAAATGGTTTAAGTCTGTAGAATAAATAAACAGCCTCAATATGCCATCGATCAGGAGCTTATTTTGATAAAAAAACTTTCTAAAAGTGGCATCTTTAGACTTACAATTTTAAATAGGACTTCAACACAAATTGTGATTAGAAATTGTAAGTCACGAGACACCAAACACCAAATCTCTGTCTTTTCCCAAATATAATTTACCCTAAAAAGATGTTTTAAGACAATTTAAATGTTAACCTATGAAGAGATAGGCCTTGCAGAGGTGAAAAACATATTAAGCAGCTGTTTACTACCAGGAAATGTAAAACTCAAAGTTACATACCCTACCTTTTAAATACACTGCACTTTGCCCATAGCACTGCCTGTGGCCTAACGGGTGACTTACATATAATGAAAAAGAAGGTTTCGACCTGGCAAGTCAAAATGTCTGATTAAAACTGCACACACAGGCTTTGCAGTGGCAGGCCTGGGACATTTTTAAAGGGGCACTGAGTGGGTGGCACAATCAGTGCTGCAGGCCCAATTGTAGCATTTAATTTATAGGCCCTGTGCACAAATAGTGCACTGTATTAAAGAATTATAAGTAAATTAAACATGGCGATTGGTAATAAGTCAATGTTACTATGTTTTTAGTGCAGAGCATTATCACTTTAGCACTGGTTAGCCCAGAATCCTAAAGCAAGCAAAAATGAAGCCAGCATAACAGGAGGTCAGAAGGCAACATGTCAGGGGAAACCATGTAAATGGACATCTGTGAGCCACACAAGGGCAATGTCTGACAGATAATTATCTAGTTCAGCAGTAGTTCAGCAGTGGATGCCCTAGTCCGCGATGTGTGCTTCTGTGTAGGCTTGTTTGAACTGCAAGGCAATGTCTTGTGTGGTGAAGGGCTCCGCACCGGAAGAGTCAGTCATTTTGGTGATGGTGTCTCTATCTTCCCTAGCCTTTATTTTGACTGCTAGATTGTGGCCTGGTCTGCTGACCTCCCCATATACCTGGGCAATGCGCCTTCTAGACAGATATTGAATTTCATCATTTGCGAGGTCATTGTCTTTCAGTAATGATTCTTTAATTTGTGCAAGGAGTAGGGCGCTAGGGGAACTCACACATTTCTTTACTAATCGGATCAGGGTGTTTTCAGTCATGGTCAGTTGGCCATGGTTATATTTCAATATCCTCGCATGTGCCTCAGATCGTGAGTTTGAAGGCCTCCCCCAGGGTTGCTGCACTATTTATCGACCACTTGTTCTGCTCGAAATATTGGACAATCGATTTTTGGAAAGTGTTTATGTAAAGTGGATATAGTAGTGCCTCGGAGCAAAACCTCCATGTGAATTGCCAGCTAACAGTTCGAGGGATGTGAAGTTTAAGTATGGCTGGGTTTTGGTCAGACAGCATTCTCGGTAGCCCACCTACTTCCAAGACCCACGTTATCTCACTCATGATCTTGTAGTCTAATTGCGACCAGCTACCACATGTCATTGAAACATGCGTCCCCTCTAGCATGTTTGTGTGTTCCAGGCACCATATGTCTGTCAAACAGAGCTCCGCCATCCCGTCGTTAATAACCCTGGCCTCCTTAGGCGAGTGCCCCCCATACCACTCAACTTGTCCTTGCCTGGGTATAGGTACAGCCCTCCTTGTCTGTGCAGCTTTTGATCATAGTGAATGGAAGGTTTTGTTTTATGAGCGTGAGTACCCCTCTAGCGTATGAATAATACGCGGAGGCCAGTCGATAACCAGGCCATTGTGACCCAATGTGTACCTCATTATGGCATGTCAGATATGTTTCTTGGATGAGGGCGATTTTTACCTCATGGCGATCCAAATATGCCAGCACCTGACGTATTTGCTTGAGAGAATTAAGCCCACACACGTTCCATGTCAAGCAAACCCATTATTTTGTTATCTATGGATGACTTCTGTGTAGATCATATAGTATATAAGATACCAGCACTTTAATGCAGTTCTGTCCTGTCTTCAGTTGGTTATCTGAGTAACTTGCAGCCACGTGAACAAACCCCGGAGCCCTCCTCTACCCCCCACATCACCCACCCACTTCAGCAACCCCAACATGTAAAAGCCATCCTGAACCTCCCAGAACAATACCCAGAAATGAAACTGACCTATACTCAGCTGTGGGCATCACCCATCAGGGAGTTTTGGAGCACAGGTAGCCTCCCAGATTAAGAGGGAGGTGGACGGAAAACAGTGGTAAAAGCAAAGTTATCCGTCGCTTATCGTCATGAGTAAGAATTAGACAAGCAATAACATGCACAAACATAACGACAGGAATCTTATCTGTGCAGCCAGAGTTCAGGTCTTCTAGTCAGGAGGCAATGGCTGAAGGCATGAATAGGACAGTGTCTGTGCTCAATTCGTGTAGCAGAAGGAAGTCAAAGTCCACCGCTGGGAACCTTAAGCTGCGCTGATTTAACCGCTTAACTGCGCACGAATTCTGCTGAAGTGCATCAGTTTGAAAAGTGGGCGGGCTGCGTCGGCCGATGGACATGCACAGCATTAGCCAGGTAGTGCTTTCAATGGTCATTGGCAGGCAGAAGCAGCGAACGGGATAAACAGTCTCTCACTCAGTAGCTGCATGTGAGGAGCCATCGCTGTCATTCTCCGCAGGATAGGAGGACGCTCGGTTTCTGCGCTTTAGAGTCTTTGCGTAGTCCATTGTAGATTTTTGCATGGTGAAGATCTTCGATTTCAAGTAAATGCAGAATTGCGCCGGGTACAGCATTGCGTAGGGGACCTTTTCCCACAAGAGGATTCACTTCACAGGCTGATATTCTTTTCTCACAGCCTGCACTGTTGCAGTGAAGTGCGGGTAGAAAACCAGGGAGATTACGGATTTAGAGCTGGGCCTGGAGCAGGAGGTCACCCGTGCTAAGACACATGTCTTGCGACTAAAACAGTTTCCTTCATGGATGACATTCCCCTGCTCCCTGGCTAGTCTTAAAATGGTGTCCAGTCTCTGTAATTGAGTAGCCGTGCGATTATAGGACGTGGTGGAGCATTTGGAGGAGGGTCGACTGCCAAAGAGCGGTGCGCTTGCTCGACTTTGAGCATCGATGACAGATGCTCGGCCCCAAATATTGTCCGCATCAAGGTCTTGATGTAGTATTGGTGGACTCTGGAAGGCCCATAATCCGTATGTTGTTCCATCTTATTCTGGCTTCTAAGTCCTCATTTTTGGTGTGTATTACAGCCAGTACTTTTTCAATTGCCAGAGTTTTTATGGACATTTGTTGCAAACCATCCTCAGCATCTGATATACATGTCTCCGCTTCACCCAAGCGCAGAACGTGTTTGTCCAGTTTGGTGGACATATGATCCATTAGGCTGTCTATCTTGCCATCGATGGTCTGTAGGCTATACTGCACCGCTAGCAGTGTTTTTTCAATTGCGGACAGACTATCAGAAGGGATTTCCATTTTTGAGTCAGAGGTGACCCGCTGTTGTGATTTGGTAGACCTGCGGGGCTCAAATGTGAGGCGAGGCTGGCTGTGTTCAGTTTTGCCCATCACTCTCACTGAACATACGTAGGTAAGAAAAGTGATTGTCCCAGCAAAATAGGAAATCTGTGCGCTCCAGAACATACCGCACACTGCATTATCAGGTAGTACTGTCTTCAAAGCAAACGGGTGTGAGGATACTTCAAGGATGGTTCAAATCGGCTCCCGGTAGCTAGGGCCCCTCGTGGCAAGGCGATGCAGGAGAGTAGGCGCAACCCTTTCAGAGCAGCAAGCCCTCAGGACCTGACAGGTTCAACAGGTACTGTAGTCAAAGGACGTGCCCAGTGCAGGGCGATGAGACCTGACTGGGGTAGAGAGTCAGTGCAGCCCCTCACCTGCTGTGTGTGCCTCTCACTGGTGCAAAGTCAGGGCAATGGTAAAGAAGTCTATTTGCATCCGCCTCAACTACAGGGTTCGTATGGTACAAGACTTATATTGCGATTTAGCGGGGAAGGCTGGTGTGCCCCTCCAACATATCAATATAGCATGTGTAACCACAGTTAAGCTTGCCCGCAACAGCAGCGGTGGTCACGGTAAGGGGGCTCACCGCCTCTAGTGTTCCGATCTGCCCTGCAGCTCAGAATGAGATCCTAGTGCACAGCTTGGAGATATGAGGCCGAAGTATGGGCACCAACAATGGTAACGGCCTCTGTGGGCCTGCACAGCACCCAGATGTACAGCTAGCAACCCCCACAGTGTCCACATTACCTCGGGGGTGGTAGGTCCATCTTGGCTGTACTCAGGCATTCCTGGCCGGGTCCCGCACACATTGGCAGACCTCCTACGTAGGGCTGCTCCAGTCTGGAGGCGTCAGAACTGTACCGTTAAGATAGCGACACCCGTAGCTATTGCCCCTCGCCCTCTCAGAAAGAGGCATCAATTCATCAGTGATGGTATGAACTTCCGCAGCTGTCCGCCAGCATCAGCCGCAATGTTTCCCCTTTCTCCAGGTACCGGCACTCGGCTCGAACGTTAGGCTGACATCTTGGGGTCGATTCCGATCCGGTAAAATAAACCGGCGTACGATTCGTATTCGTAGCCGATTCCGTACGAATGGGAAACTACCGTCCGACCAGCGAATTCCGATCCGTTACCGTTGATTTCCGTACGATTTGCTACGATCCGTACGAATGACATTCGTTTACCCGTACGAATAAGCCTCGGGCAGACCACCGTACGATTCGTAATCAGTCCGTACAAACTCACTATTCCGATTCGGAACGAAATGCCTGAGCGAGATTCGTACGGGCCAAAGTATTCACGCTTCAACATTGATTCGTAGGGGACATTCGCCTCACTGCAAGCTCCACCAATACATACTACACGCACACCCCTCGGCCAAGCCTACGCGAACACCCCCACCCGCCAACGGTCCGTACTACTCACTCGCACGCACAAGTACGACACGCACACCCCCCCCAACAAGCCTACGCGAACACCCCCACCCGCCAACGGCCCGTACCGCTCACTCGCACGCACAAGTACGACACGCACACCCCTCGGCCAAGACTACGCGAACACCCCCACCCGCCAACGGCCCGTACTACTCACTCGCACGCACAAGTACGACACGCACACCCCCCCCAACAAGCCTACGCGAACACCCCCACCCGCCAACGGCCTGTACCGCTCACTCGCACGCACAAGTACGACACGCACACCCCTCCGCCAAGCCTACGCAAACACCCCCACCCGCCAACGGTCCGTACTACTCACTCGCACGCACAAGTACGACACGCACACCCCCCCCCAACAAGCCTACGCGAACACCCCCACCCGCCAACGGCCCGTACCGCTCACTCGCACGCACAAGTACGACACGCACACCCCTCGGCCAAGCCTACGCGAACACCCCCACCCGCCAACGGCCCGTACTACTCACTCGCACGCACAAGTACGACACGCATACCCCTCGGCCAAGACTATGCGAACACCTCCACCCGCCAACGGCCCGTACTACTCACTCGCATGCACAAGTACGACACGCACCCCCCCCCAACAAGCCTACGCGAACACCCCCACCCGCCAACGGCCTGTACCGCTCACTCGCACGCACAAGTACGACACGCACACCCCTCCGCCAAGCCTACGCGAACACCCCCACCCGCCAACGGTCCGTACTACTCACTCGCACGCACAAGTACGACACGCACAACCCCCCCAACAAGCCTACGCGAACACCCCCACCCGCCAACGGCCCGTACCGCTCACTCGCACGCACAAGTACGACACGCACACTCCTCGGCCAAGCCTACGCGAACACCCCCACCCGCCAACGGCCCGTACTACTCACTCGCACGCACAAGTACGACACGCACACCCCTCGGCCAAGACTACGCGAACACCCCCACCCGCCAACGGCCCGTACTACTCACTCGCACGCACAAGTACGACACGCACACCCCCCCAACAAGCCTACGCGAACACCCCCACCCGCCAACGGCCCGTACCGCTCACTCGCACGCACAAGTACGACACGCACACCCCTCCGCCAAGCCTACACGAACACCCTCTCCCGCCAACGGTCCGTACTACTCACTCGCACGCATAAGTACGACACGCACACCCCCCCAACAAGCCTACGCGAACACCCCCACCCGCCAACGGACCGTACCGCTCACTCGCACGCACAAGTACGACATGCACACCCCTCGGCCAAGCCTACGCGAACACCCCCACCCGCCAACGGCCCGTACCGCTCACTCGCACGCACAAGTACGACACGCACACCCCTCGGCCAAGCCTACGCGAACACCCCCACCCGCCAACGGCCCGTACCGCTCACTCGCACGCACAAGTACGACATGCACACCCCTCGGCCAAGCCTACGCGAACACCCCCACCCGCCAACGGCCCGTACCGCTCACCCGCACGCACAAGTACGACACGCACACGCCTCGGCCAAGCCTACGCGAACACCACCACCCGCCAACGGCCCGTACCGCTCACTCGCACGCACAAGTACGACACGCACACCCCTCGGCCAAGCCTACGCGAACACCCCCACCCGCCAACGGCCCGTACCGCTCACTCGCACGCACAAGTACAACACGCACACACCTCGGCCAAGCCTACGCGAACACCCCCACCCGCCAACGGCCCGTACTACTCACTCGCACGCACAAGTACGACACGCACACACCTCGGCCAAGCCTACGCGAACACCCCCACCCGCCAATGGCCCGTACTACTCACTCGCACGCACAAGTACGACACGCACACCCCCCCCAACAAGCCTACGCGAACACCCCCACCCGCCAACGGCCCGTACCGCTCACTCGCATGCACAAATACGACACGCACACCCCCCCCAACAAGCCTACACGAACACCCCCACCCGCCAACGGCCCGTACCGCTCACTCGCACGCACAAGTACGACACGCACACCCCTCGGCCAAGCCTACGCGAACACCCCCACCCGCCAACGGCCCGTACTACTCACTCGCACGCACAAGTACGACACGCACACCCCCCCCCAACAAGCCTACGCGAACACCCCCACCCGCCAACGGCCCGTACCGCTCACTCGCACGCACAAGTACGACACGCACACCCCTCGGCCAAGCCTACGCGAACACCCCCACCCGCCAACGGCCCGTACTACTCACTCGCACGCACAAGTACGACACGCACACCCCCCCCAACAAGCCTACGCGAACACCCCCACCCGCCAACGGCCCGTACCGCTCACTCGCACGCACAAGTACGACACGCACACCCCTCGGCCAAGCCTACGCGAACACCCCCACCCGCCAACGGCCCGTACTACTCAAACGCACGCACAAGTACCCCAAGCACACATAACGCCAACACCAAAACGACCACAAGGACCTTGCTAACGAGTCGCACTACCACACTGAACATGTCTCCTGTGTACACACCTTTGACAATCAATGTCCTGGTCACAGCCAAGCAGCCAAACAGAGGACAACACCAACACCCACCCCAAATAACACCCACCCCAACAATTCAAATTAAGCCACACCCACCATTTGACCAATAAAAGGGACCACACATACAACCCATCATCCTTTGCAACATACCCATTCTTGCGAGGAAACTGAGAGCACACCAACAATTGCAGCCACATACCTTCACACATACACCCTATCACATCTACACCAACACCACCTCCTTCACAATCACAAACACACACCCTCATCCATACACACCATCACACCCTCAATCACATACACCTCACACCATGACCACACCCAAGAATCCAAAATTCACTAACCCGGAGATGGAGATACTTACTGATGAAGTCATCAGAGTCGAGCCGCAGCTGTTTGGCGCATTGGTCAGACAGACCAGCCTGGCAGAAAGAACACGCCTGTGGGAGAGGATTGTAGACCGGGTCAATGCTGTTGCACCCATCAGACGCACCAGGGATGATTGCCAGTCCAGGTGGTACGATCTGCGGAGGATGGTGAAGAAAAAGATGGCACAGGATTACGCCAATGCACACCACACTGGAGGCTGTGGTCCCCGCAGACCTCCTGTATACCAGCCCTGGGAGGAGAAGGTCATGGTCCTACTGCCAGCGGTGGGAGTACATGGAATAGAAGGAGCCATTGAGTCTGGTGAGTGTACAAAAAACACAAGTTACATGGGTAGACTAACAACAGTTCCCAGCAGCATGGAGTGGTTGGCCATGACTCCAAGCAGTACACAACAAAATGGTGGTAGTTGCAAGGGGGAGGCACATAGGGTGCTATGTGTAGGGTAAGAGGCTGCTCTCATGCCATATGTCCCAGGGACACACACAAGCATAATGACCAATGCACAGGGATAGGTAAAGATCACACAAGATACTAGACCACAGCTTCTAAATATTTACTAATTGCTGACACACCTTACAGAGATGCATCATTTTGTGACAAAGTAAGGCAGTGTAGCAAGAGAGCAAGCACAATCTACCGGTCTCCATCCCTGTCTCGCCCTCTGTCTCTGTCTCCCTCTGTCGCCCTCTCCCTCTCCCTCTGTCGCCCTCTGTCTCCCTCTCCCTCTGTTTCCCTCTCCCTCTGTCGCCCTCTCCCTCTGTCGCCCTCTCCCTCTGTCTCCCTCTGTCTCCCTCTCCCTCTGTCTCCCTCTCCCTCTGTCGCCCTCTGTCTCCCTCTCCCTCTGTCGCCCTCTGTCTCCCTCTCCCTCTGTCTCCATCAGTCAGTGTTTGTCCCTCGGTCACCTCAACGCACATCCCTGGGGCACACACACAGTTGCACACAAGCACTGCACATGCCTCACAAACTCCATAGAGCTGAATGTTAAGGGATGTCTCACAAGTACCAGCAAACATCTGCTATGTGCCTGTAAGACACCCACCATTTGCTGTCAACACTGTACTGTGTCAGGACACACAACTCAGAAAGCTCTATAGTACACAATGGGCACAGGTGTAGGCAGCACAAGTCCCTCCTGTGCTCATTGCTAACACAAACATCAGGACAAGGTCACACATCCTGTGCACCAACACAAATCCAACATAATGGCAGCATGGCACATGAGGGGACAGCCAAATCATGAACAATGGACGCTTGCAATTCTCAAACAAAGTAATAGCATGGCCTGTTGTACACACCCCTTACAGAAACTCATCCCCGGGGGACAGGCGTTGTATTGCAACACTGTCCCAATTGCCATATACCACAACAAAACACGTACTCATATGAATATGCATACAACTCTTACATGCACATAACAGAAGCTCCAGTCCATTGTGCCCCTCTAAAAAAGCTTGTGCCCCATCTCATTACCTTTGTGGATGTACATAAGTACCACCATGGACATGGGTATTGACAAGGTGATGCGTCTCAGAGAAGTGCCAAGTTCTAAAGCCATGATCTACAAGTGGGTGTACAGGTCCAGCGGTGTTGGCATTGTTTGGCCAGCATGGAACAGCAAAAGACATCCAAAGTAGTAGCTGACATGCTAAATAATGATGCTCTGTCTCTTACATCAACATGCTGCATCTAAACTCTGTGCATGCTTGACGCACACATAAGAATTTTCACCGTATCCAGGATGTTGCGTTAAACTTACAAATGCTTTACACGTGTGGTGCCGGCAACACAAGACACAGCAATGGCTGTGTCAGTCATTGTCAAGAGATTGGAAGAATGTATATACCCCATCGTACTATTGTTTTTTCTACCACTAAATACACAACTGTACAATGTCAACAATGTATAGCTTGTGGAACAGTGATGCTGATAATGGATAACCAAACCACATGTCACTTGATATTGCCTTAACAGTGTCCCTCTCTCCCACATACAGGGCAACGTGCGGATCTCCCCCCCAGCCAGGGGGGCCAAGGATCCCAGTCCCAGGCTCAGCAGGACCCAGACCCCACCGCCAGCACCGTCCCTCAACGCACTGTGGATGACCCCAACCAACCTGGCTCCTCTGGATCCCAAACCCCTGCAGCAACTGTACCAGCTACATCTCTGCCAACGACCGGACCTATTCCCACCACATCCCAGCAGACAGGTCAGAGCCCTGCCCATGATTCACAATCGAGCCTGTCTGAAAATGAGGGACACCCTTTGTCGGGCGCCCCTGAGGTTGGTGACAACCTCCACCCTCCCAGCACTCGGGGGGCCCGTCGATCGGATGTGCCCACAAGCGCAGGCCGTGCTCATGTGGGTCAGGGTGGTGGGAGTGGCGCAAGGCGGAGGCGAGAATCTGGGCAGTCAGCTGTAGGGACCGGTATGGCTGAACTCGGTAACATCCTTGAGGCATACCGGCGGGACACCAGTGAGGTAAGCCAGCTTGCGGAGACCCTCAACCAGCTCAAAGAACAGCAGGCAGAGCAAATAGCCAGGCAAGACCTGCATTATGGACGGGTGGAGGCACACCAGGCTCAGCTCTTGATGGTGCATAGGGACATTGTCCATGTGCTACGTCAGATGGCTGCCAACATGCAGCCCCCTCCCTGTGTCACAAGGCCAGCAACATCACGGCAAAGTGCAACACCAGCCACAGGGAGGGAGGAGAGGTAGGAGGAGGAACCCTCTGACGTAGCGTCCCATGCACCGTCCATGCCTGTACATGAGGGTCCCCCAAGGAAGGTGGGTCGTCCACGCCGAAGACGTTGAGGGCCTGTGGGCCATGGACTTCTCCCAGGACACTGGTATATAGCCCCTGGGTGCAACAGCATCCCCTATGAGACTCTCCCACATGGACTTGCTGGTCCCAGTCTGCCCAATGATGTCAGGCACTGTGGGCTGGACTCTGTTGACTGAAACAGTAAGGCATCTCATCTCCAGCAGTGAATTTTGGATTCCCCCCCTTTCTGTACAGCACCTATTCACGTTTCATGCACTAGAGCACCCAATAAATAATGTAAACATCATACGCATTTGGTGAGTAATCTTTGAAACAGCATACATGTATATGTGTCAGCAAATGTCATAAATGCAAGGTATACAACAAACAGCAGTCATCCACACACTTGGATCAGAATCTGAGTGAGGACACACATTGGTCAGAAATTTCCACAAACTACATACATGGATGGTAAGACACACCTGTGTGGGACAGTCAATGCTGGAGGGGGGATTGAATCCCAATACTGCTAGCACAGGCAGGCCCAGGAGAGTCACTTTGAGGAGTACATGTCAGTGTCACAAAAGTAGTAGTCCATGTAGGGAGTACCTACAACTGTGCCCTCAGGTATGTGAGCTACCATCAGCATGATGCATTACTGTGTATGTGATTAATGCCGCACAGGATTACGGTGGCAGGACAGACTGTGGGCAATGGGCTGGAGCACTCTAGACAAGCACACCTGATTAGGTGACCTACCCCTATGGAGCTACAAGTACTATACTACTGTAATGGGAGCAACGCATACAGAAAAACGACACACATCAGACAAATACCAACCCCGGAACGGCCAAATCACACCACACCCAAGAGACAGGGTCATGGTGTGTGTCCCAAGTGCCAACTTGACTGACTGTGACAGCAATGTTGAAGTGGTGTGAGCATGTTGTGTTCTGGCACGTGACTGTAAGCTAACAGTTTTCTGATCTAGTGGTGTTGACAAGCTAACACTGTACAATATTGTGCCTATGTAAGGTGTGTGTGTGTTGGACACGCCACATGACCTGGTGGTACGTAGACCCAATGTCATGTGAATCTGCATAGTCGTGCCAGTATGTGTTGCACACACACGCATAGCAGCAGCTATGGCTGAGTACAAAGCATTTTTATAGCACGAGGGTGAATGTCTGGTGTTGTCTGTGTGTAGGGTGGCCGGAGCATGCTCTATTAATGGATGGAAGGAGGGTCATCCTGTAGGTGTCTGTGTTCCTGGATAGTGTGTGCTGCATGTTGGCTGTGTATGCAGCTGCAGCAATGAGTGAATACATGACGGCAGGAGGGGTGTGACTAATTGCTAAACAAACACATAACACAAGGGCACCCGCAATGCACAAAGTGACATGTGGATGTGAAGGCAGGAGTGTCTGCCTCACTCAGGATCACTGACAACTAAATGGCACAGTAATCACCACACATCACAGTCAGTGGATCAGGGCCCTTACGGTCAAGTGGGGCACAAGACACACAGCGTCTGCAGGTGTATACAAGAGCTAGTATGTTCAAAGGAAAACTGCACCAACAAAGACATGTACCTCACACACAACATAGTATTCTAGCCTTCACCCACCCCATGCGTGTGGTCAATATACAGTTACACACCTAACAAGCATGAGGTAACTACGTTCAAAATAGTAAATGTGCACATTAGACGGACATGTGTGTTGAGCCACAAGCAGGCACTATATTCTGTAGGAGTCAGACGTCATGCACAACATGATAATCTACATTGTGAGCCCATGGAGCTTTCACAAACATACATGTGCATTGCCAATAAGTCCAATTTACACTAATCATGATGTCACCTGTAATGCCGCTTTACGAATACCTACAAGGCTGTCAACGACTGGCCGTACCTTTCTTCATCAGACTGGTGTGATGCTCTAAGGGTTCCACCTCCAAATAGCCCATTGGTCTGAGTACAAACAACAGACACAAAAGGGTGATCAGGCGAGGGAAGGAGAGGATGGGAACTGCTGGGAGGGAGACCTGAAACAGAGGCAATTAAGCATTAGGACAACATTCTCATGTCACAGACACTTCAAAAACCTCATTAGCTACACTGTACCAGTCACACCTGTGAAGTGTACTGTCTGGTGACAAATAATGATGATTAATCATGCCATCACATCAGATACGATGCTGTGACACAGACACATGAACACTGGGACAGTCTGTCATCCATTAGAGTCATGTGTAACGCTCACAAGTGAGCACCCATGCAAAAAGATCTATGTAGTATGAACACATTCCCAGGCACAGATGAGGTGGACCTCAGTAACAAATGGAAACATATGGAAATCCAACTACCGCTAACTCTAAAGTCTGTATGTGATATTGGTTAGCCATAAGGGCCCTGTAGGCTAACTTGAGCAAATCCACTACAGCTGTTAGTATCACATATGATGAGGAAGCTAATGATCGACATGCAATGAAGGCACTCTGTAGCCAGTCTTTTGGTGTGTCAAGTATGCATCACAATGCTAAACATGATATGCATGTACAATAAATATTAAGTGCAAGTGATGTCCATCCAAGCTACATGATCAGACCCTACCATAGCACAGTAATGGTGCCGGCGACCAGAGATTCATGTGAATGACCGTACTCCACTGGTGCTACACAGAAATTCACATATGCATCTTTCACACTTTTTACTTTGTCATGCTAAACATACATGGCATCATGTGCATCTAAACATCACGGCTACTCACTGTGAAGGCTGGCGTAGCAGTATTCTCAACCTGCACTGAGGTAACGACATGACAGTGACATGATATACTGCTGCAAGGGGCAATGCATCCATGTTAACTGATTCACAGGACAGTTGTCTTAAGATGTGGAACATACACTGGGCAACACCAACACCACATGGTTTCATGGTAATCACACTGGACTGGCCCACAAGCTGGAGGTGAGGATCCAGTCACATTCTAATGCACACAGTGAGGCTGCAATCCCCCACAGAGTCCGTGGTTGTGACCTCTGACACAATGTCATGCCATGGTATGTGCAATGTTGCTGTGGCAATGTCTACACACATTGATGCATTCACCAGAGTATCAAAATACAACAGATGACAGAAGGGGTGACTATCCTGTCATGGGAGTGGCCATACATGTCATGAGGTACATAATGGAGTAGCATGTATGCAAGATGACACCACATGCACATGAACATGTACCACACATTTCTACACATACCAACGCTAAACAGCCTCATATGAGTCCTTACCCAAATTGACTTCTCGACATGTTCAAGCATGCTCCGTTGATGTGGCTGACGTTGCAACCATAATGAGCAGTAGCAGGATGACCACGATGTACCCCAACGGACAACAGGCAGGGCGAGCTGTGGATGAGAGTGGCACACAAGGGGTCAAGTTCGGTATAATGTCATTTTGTCAATGTCTGTTGAATAGCCAGATGTAGTATGACACCTGTACATTCCAAGTGCACACATAGCACGTATGTGTGTAGCATTACAACTTAACATGTGACACAGCACAACACACATCCAAGTGATCTTGCTTACAGTCTGTTGCATACACAGCATGCTACCCATGCTACTCTATAGTCCATCTTTTACTTAAAAGATGAAAGGACTCACCATCATGAAAAGAAGTTGCGGATGAGGTGACCGCGGATATCATCTTCACCCTCCTCGTCACTGGCATCCTGGCCAAGGCCTTCATCCTCAACGGGCAGATGTTCCAGCTCATCAGGATCCAGGTAGAGTGGCACAGCCTTCTCCACTGCCATGTTGTGTAGCATGCAGCACACAGTGAAGATGTCACACACCTTGCGGGGGCTGTATTGGAGGGCTCCGCCTGTCTTGTCCAGGCACCTGAAGCGGCTCTTCAGGAGTCCAAAGGTCCGTTCGATCACCTGCCTGGTCTTCACATGAGCATTGTTGTAACGCTGGTCTGCAGCTGTCCTGGGGTTGCGTAGCGGAGTCATTAGCCACGGCATGTTTGGATATCCAGCGTCTCCTGCAATTTGACATCATGTACAAGAGTGAATCATATGATGCAGATCATGAAGTTGTGACATACTGACATACAGAGCTCACAGTGTATACTCACCAACTAGACATGCCCGGTGGTTGTGCAGCTGCAGCATCATCTGTGTTACCCTGCTACGCCTCATGATGAAAGCATCGTGGCACGATCCTGGATAACGTGCACAAACATGTGAGATCATCATGTTGGCAAGACACACCACAAGGGCATTTATCGAGTGGTAGTGTTTCCTGTTGCGATACGCTTGCTCCTGAGCCTGTGGTGGGACAAGAGTAACATGTGTACCATCAATTGCACCAATTACATGTGGCATACGGCCCAGGCCATAGAATTCCCCCTTGACATCTGTCAACTCTTCTGGAGTAGGGAATGTTATGAATTCATCAAGGTGGAGCAACATTGCTCCCAAAACATCACCCAATACCCGGCTAAACATGGTCTGAGACATCCCTCCCACATCAGCTATGGTAAATTGGAAGGTACCTGTGGCAAAGAAATGGAGGGCTGCCATTACCTTTACCTTGGGTGTCAGTGCACTTGGATACCTGTGGCGTGGTTGTAGGTGAGCCTCAAGCCTGCCCGTCAGGTCCTTGATCAACTGTCGGCCGAAGCGATATCGACGGATGCCGTTGCGCTCCCTCATGGCTTCCAAGTCAGGCAACGGCCTTTCCAGAGGGGGTGCCCTGCATGACACAATTTTAAGGAAATGTCTACAACTGTCTGACTAAGACTATAACAATGTACATGGCACAAGCAACACTGCTTCAAATAATGTAGACAATTTGGAGTGTGGCGTGGGATACACACAGATGCCAGCTCCCACACACTCCTCCGTGGCGAAGGAAAATACCTGTAGTGTGTGGAATGGATGTGACATGCATACAAACGATCAGATGTAAAGGTCTTAGTGACCATGACAATGTATCATGTCAGTGAGACACGTCATGTCAATGTCAGTAGGAGGTTGTCTGCACACCCAGAGGGCAGACTGCAATACACACACACACCACATGTGCAATCATTTGCACTGTTCAGCCTTAGTCATGTCGCGGTGTGTACTTTCAGTGACAATGACATGACCATCATCATACAGCATGAAAATTACATTTGTCACTGATGGTCTGTGATGCCATCACACATGTGAACGGGTCATTAACACACGTGGCATAGTGTGTGTACATTAGTCACCCTGCCATCACAGCAAGGACACAACATAGATGCTCCTACAGCAGATGCACAGTACTTTCAAGGACTAGTTACTTACCTTTTGTAAACCAATATCTGTAAGGAACAGTAGGCAGTAGCAAAGTGTCACATTTCAATACATACATAGCTTAGGACTAATTAGCCTCCCTGGGTGGCATCGATCTGACCAGTGAGTGGTGGCTATCCAGGCCACACCGGAACAAAACCAGTGTTGTAGATTGGCATCCGACAAGGGCGTGGCCACGTTTTGGCCGTACCTACAACGCATACACTGGCAGCGGTATGTTACACCTACAACGCAACTTTTACGTAGCATTCCGTTACAACGCAGATTTTACAACGCGGGATCCATTACATCGGATGTCATTACAATGCATGGCATTACATCGCAGATGCTATTGCAACGCATACTATTACATCGTAAGTATTGGTAAGTATTTAATTTTTTTTTATTTCATTTAATATTATTTAATTGATTTAATTATTATTAATTATAAAAAAAATATTTATTTTAGTTTTTAAATATTATAAATTAAATATATTGATTTTTTAAATAAGTATGAGTATAGGAGTATATGTTTTGGGGTACTGAGGTATATGTTTTGGGGTGTTTGGGTATTTATAGGTTTTAGGGCAGGGTTTGGGTTTTGGGGTACAGGGGTGTTTTTAGGTTTTAGGGCACAGGGGTGTTTTTAGGTTTTAGGGCAGGGTTTGGGTTTTGGGGTACAGGGGTGCTTTTAGGTTTTAGGGCAGGGTTTGGGTTTTGGGGTACAGGGGTGTTTTTAGGTTTTAGGGTAGGGTTTGGGTTTTGGGGTACAGGGGTGTTTTTAGGTTTTAGGGCAGGGTTTGGGTTTTGGGGTACAGGGGTGTTTTTAGGTTTTAGGGCAGGGTTTGGGTTTTGGGGTTCAGGGGTGTTTTTAGGTGTTAGGGTAGGGTTTGGGTTTTGGGGTACAGGGGTGTTTTTAGGTTTTAGGGCAGGGTTTGGGTTTTGGGGTACAGGGGTGTTTTTAGGTTTTAGGGCAGGGTTTGGGTTTTGGGGTACAGGGGTGTTTTTAGGTTTTAGGGTAGGGTTTGGGTTTTGGGGTTCAGGGGTGTTTTTAGGTTTTAGGGTAGGGTTTGGGTTTTGGGGTACAGGGGTGTTTTTAGGTTTTAGGGCAGGGTTTGGGTTTTGGGGTACAGGGGTGTTTTTAGGTTTTAGGGTAGGGTTTGGGTTTTGGGGTACAGGGGTGTTTTTAGGTTTTAGGGCAGGGTTTGGTTTTAGGGATAATTAAATTATATTTACCATTTTAAAATTAATTGAAATATATTTAATAAATTAAATTAATTATTTTACATTAATTACATTTTTTAATTAAATTAATTAAATTAAATAAATTAATATTATTAATTTAATTTAATTTCATTATAAAAAATATGTACATTAAACTAATTACTTTTTTTAATTAAATTAAATTAATTACAATTTTTATTATATTTACATTTATTAAATAGATATTATTTTATTAAATTAAATTAATGACAATTTTTAAATGTCTTTTAATTAAATTATTTAAAAAAAATTAATTACAATAAACTAAATAACATTTTTAAAAAAAAGTCAACTTACCTATACTTACGATGTAATGCCATGCGTTGTAATAGCATCTGCGATGTAATGCCATGCATTGTAATGACATCCGTTGTAATGGATCCCGCGTTGTAAAATCTGCGTTGTAACGGAATGCGTTGTAATACAACGCGTTATACTGACACCAATCCACTGGCAGCTGTTACACAAACATATCCCACAGAGAGTGTGGGTAGCAGGTAAAGATGCATGTCAAGTAGCTAAACATCACTCCCAGAGTCAGGGAGGATGATGACATCTTTGCGTAGTGCCTGTACCTCTTGGATACCCTCTACAGCGTAGCTAACGGGAATGTGTTCTGTGGTTTTGAGGGCTGCATGCAGATGCTTCCTGGGATGGGGTGGTAGGACAGGGAACATGGTCAGTCCGGGTAGGGCAGTGGGGGTCTGACAAGGTGCCTATGTACAGACAAACATGCTGCGTGGCTGTGCATGCTTGCCAATATACATACAGTACTCTCATCAAGATAGGCCTGCAGAGGCTCAGCGTAGCGTTAGTGTAGTTGAAGGACCTGAGTGACAAGTTGGTCCTCACCGCAGCAATAGGGAGATGAAGGGCCATGGTTCCAACCGCCCACATAAACACTACACTGAACGTTGCCCAATCATCCAAATACATCTTTTGAGTTGAGACATCACCTGTGTCTGGCTAGGTGTCCACAACACTCGCATCCCCCAGTCCACCTGTCCTGTGGTCTTGGGACTGACACTCACGTGCCAGTGGGTCTTCTTGACCCTCCCAATACTCATTAGCGCCAATTGTAATGAGGTGTGGCCAGCTCATTGATGTTTACATTCCCATGCAGCATTAAGAGCGGTGTTCTGCCACACAGTTACCACGGCGGAGCCGTACAGTGTGTGGTATCGGGGCCAGCACCACCCCAGAATGGCGCCACGGCTGACACCTGGGGGAGATCTGGCAGTGAGGTTGTGAGTTGAACCAGGGGGGACCAGGATAAACATTCCGATCATGTCTGTCACAGCGGTTCTGGGACGTATGCACCGCCTGCGTCCGTCACTCAGCGAGTGATGGCGTCAGGGGCATATCAACAGAGGCGCAACTGCCCCCTGACGGGTACGGTGGGCCAGAAGCAGATGCGGAGTCAGTGGGCGGGGTGAGGGACATCATGGACATGAGGAAGTGCACTTACTCCTCCTGTGTCACATGCAGGGCTGGGACCGTAGGTCGTGGTGCTGGCTACGATGGCTGCTATTCTGATGGAGCCGTGTGGTCGCCGTCACCCTAATCCCATGCAGCATTGCACTTGCATCGTGGTTATTTGTTAATGCAATTACACATCTCTGACTTATTTTTTTTTACCTGACGAGTTTGCCCTGGGGAATGATGTACTAATAAGGGGCTCACATGTCTCCACACCCACACACATGCACTGGTCCTACATCCCAACCATGAGCTATTGTGGTGCTGTGCCAACTGCTGGAGTCTGAGTGGCTGGTGGGACATATTACACCTGGATACATATGTCAGGTCCCCGCAATTGGAGCAGCTCTTGTTGTTGTGCCTGACATGGAAACCGTGGAGACACAGACGGTGAGGGTCACTCACCAACATGAGGCGTTTTCATTCCTCACAGGCTTTGTAAGTGACATCCCTATTGGCACGGTCTTGAGTATGACAATAAAAGGTAAATGTACTGAAGTGTTAGTACAATGATTTAGGGTACAAAATGTGTAAGCTTTAACTTAGACCGGACCTGCGTTGGTGTTGAGAAACAAACAGAGGACCTGACGTGTGGACGCAGAGGTGACATATGACTACTCAGATAACGTCATCAGGGCACACACAACGCCAAGGATTCTTGCAGAGCCAGAGGATTTACACACCAACACACAAGTGTACGGTATTACGGAAATTGCCATGTCCAGGATGACATGTGGGGATATTCTGAGGTGAGTAATACTTTACTGACCTGTTCATGGCATATGCTAACAGCATGCACAATGTAGCACATGGCACACACATGACGTGGTCACACAGGGTCATGCTGTGCGGCTATGACACCTCTGTGACAGTGGGCATGTTCCTGTCATCATGTGCCACTTCCCTGTACTGAATTGTGGCCCATTCGAGTGTTCATGTGCCTCGCTACATGTTGCAGACGTTAATCGTGTTGAAATTGTTGAATGCATGTGATGCACATGTGCATCATGAATGATGACATGTTGTGCAAGCTATTCACACATCAACTGAGGCACAGGGTCACAATCCCTGTGCTTCTTCAATGTCTGCCAAACCTGGCACATACTGATGTATGTGTGCCATGCTGATGTATGCATCCACATGGTTGACATGAGTGTAGACTACATCCCTGCTGTGTGATTTCCTGGTGTGACTCTCCCAATGGTGACATGAAGGTGGACAGGGACGCAGCCTACACAATCGTTCACTTGACCATGTCTGACACAATGTACCCCAATGGTACGTGCGTGTATACGCATCGTTTCCCTATCGCCTTTAGGCTCCGCGCGAGCTAAGCGTACCCCAATGGTACGTGCATGTGTACGCATCGTTTCCCTATCGCCTTTAGGCTCCACGCGAGCTAAGCGTACCCCAATGGTACGTGCGTGTGTACGCATCGTTTCCCTATCGCCTTTAGGCTCCACGCGAGCTAAGCGTACCCCAATGGTACGTGCGTGTGTACGCATCGTTTCCCTATCGCCTTTAGGCTCCACGCGAGCTAAGCGTACCCCAATGGTACGTGCGTGTGTACGCATCGTTTCCCTATCGCCCTTAGGCTCCACGCGAGCTAAGCATACCCCAATGGTACGTGCGTGTGTACGCATCGTTTCCCTATCGCCTTTAGGCTCCACGCGAGCTAAGCGTACCCCAATGGTACGTGCCTGTGTACGCATCGTTTCCCTATCGCCTTTAGGCTCCACGCGAGCTAAGCGTACCCCAATGGTACGTGCGTGTGTACGCATCGTTTCCCTATCGCCTTTAGGGTCCACGCGAGCTAAGCGTACCCCAATGGTACGTGCGTGTGTACGCATCGTTTCCCTATCGCCTTTAGGCTCCACGCGAGCTAAGCGTACCCCAATGGTACATGCGTGTGTACGCATCATTTCCCTATCGCCTTTAGGCTCCACGCGAGCTAAGCGTACCCCAATGGTACGTGCGTGTGTACGCATCGTTTCCCTATCGCCTTTAGGCTCCACGCGAGCTAAGCGTACCCCAATGGTACGTGCCTGTGTACGCATCGTTTCCCTATCGCCTTTAGGCTCCACGCGAGCTAAGCGTACCCCAATGGTACGTGCCTGTGTACGCATCGTTTCCCTATCGCCTTTAGGCCCCACGTGAGCTAAGCGTACCCCAATGGTACGTGCGTGTGTACTCATCGTTTCCCTATCGCCTTTAGGCTCCACGCGAGCTAAGCGTACCCCAATGGTATGTGCGTGTGTACGCATCGTTTCCCTATCGCCTTTAGGCTCCACGCGAGCTAAGCGTACCCCAATGGTACGTGCGTGTGTACGCATCGTTTCCCTATCGCCTTTAGGCTCCACGCGAGCTAAGCGTACCCCAATGGTACGTGCGTGTGTACGCATCGTTTCCCTATCGCCTTTAGGCTCCACGCGAGCTAAGCGTACCCCAATGGTACGTGCGTGTGTACGCATCGTTTCCCTATCGCCTTTAGGCTCCACGCGAGCTAAGCGTACCCCAATGGTACGTGCCTGTGTACGCATCGTTACACCATTCAATGTGTAGCATTGCCAATGGCAATGTCACCGTACTTGGGTGTGAATTTTAAAAAATGCATAGGCAACAACTAGGGGAACAGTGTACTGTTCAAAATGCAACCAGGTTGTCATGGATACGGAGTGTTTTTCAACTCCTACAGGTGTCCTTGAAGATTCAGTTGGGCAAAAGTATACAATGTTGCGAAAGTTGTTGTTCAGCTCTGGCTCTATTTTCAAACCATGCATATGTGTGTCATGGGCTTAGGTGTGATGTGATTGGATGGAACATAGGATGCAAATTATGGTAGCCTATCACACACTACTCCTTGGACTCACAGACCCTCTGCAGCACAGATATAAGGCAGCATGTGGCTGTGGGGGGGCACTTGCCTGCACAACATTGGTGTGCTAACCACAGCTGCTGTCTCTGAATCCTCTGGACCCTGATTAGCTGAACATGGAGAGGGCACCTGCATTCACTGATGGTGAGAACAAGGCCCTGTTGGATGCCCTCCTGCCAAACTTCAGCAAGCTGTATGGGAGACCAGAGGATCAGGTGAGTGATTTGTGCAATACCTTGGAGAGTGCACCTGTTGTGTGTGTGACATCATTGCCACTGTGTAGTAATAGGGGATAGATGCAATGTTGTTGTGAGTGAGTGCCAGGGTGCACAGTGTTGTTAGAAGAGAGTTATTTGTCGTAGTGTGGTGTGTGACAGCATGTCACGTGCTGCATTGCACCCAGATATAGCATATATTGTTCAGTGAGTGCCATGCTCAAAGAGTGTTTTGCAGCCCTCATGTCATCTGTAGATTGTCAATGTCATGCAAAGCAGTTGTGTTTGCACACAGGCCACATACTCCTGGACAATGATGCAAATGTGTGTGGCATACGATGCCCTGTTGTCATCATGTATTTTGTGCACATATGGGTGTCTTGGGAACATGCACCAGGTATACTGATGTTCTGTTACTTTACATTTGTGACAGGTATCTGCCTATGAGAAGGGTAAAATCTGGGTGGACATCGCCAGGGCTGTCCGGAGAGAGGGGGGACCTCGCAGGAGGCTTCGAAACATAAAGAAGAGGTGGCAGGACATCCGGTGCTGGAGCCGCCGCATCGCCCGAGTCCAGTTGAAGCTGGAAGCTCCACGCCGGCATGGCGGCAGCCGCCACCTCACCCCCAACATGCTCCGGGTCCTGGAAGTGGTGTTCCCAGACCTCCATAGGCAGTTGCAGGAGGGACAGCAGCACGAAGGGGGTATGTACATGTCTGTTTGTAGTCATGTGTATGTGCAATGGTACCTGAAGAGCTCTAAGGCATGGTCACTCTCCCATAGTTTGAGTGGTGTGGTCAGACAGGCAGTTCATGCATTGGAATGTGATTGTCCCTCTGTCAGCAGCTGCTTCTTTACATGCCTTGCCCTACTACACATTAGAGTTTTGCTTTGGCTAATGCTTGTTTTTGACATGTACTCCTATGGTGCAGTGTCTCAGATTGCATCTTCCTTTGCACATCATCATGTTGTAGGGGGGTATGTGACACCTGTTCGTACCTTAAATGTAGCACCACATGTGCACTATGTCTGCCCTTCTTCATATTGTGGCACTGTTCTTGAGTCTCAACAAGTGTTTTATGCAGAAGTCTGCCTCAGTGGCCTTTGTCCATGGTACACTTTCAAATTATCTTGTGTTAGCTACAGGTGCACAATGTACATGTGCTATATTTTGGGCTTCTGCATACTCACACTGGGCAGTGCGTGTGTGCATATTCTCTACATCTGTTGCATGTTCTTTGTACATAGTATTGATGGTCTGCCACACAATGTGACTTTGGATGTACAAAGCGGTGATGGCAGTGTGAGGTGATGGAACACTTGTTTCAGGTCCCAGGATGGCATCACATGGCAGTTCGGCCAGGACTTTTGTAATGTTGGACAGCGTCTAAGCGAATCAAACATGACCAGGTCTTGATTTGGGTGGCTGGGTTGGCTAATGAACTGTTATGCATCATCAGCTGTCCTGTTGTCAGGCAGTGGATCATGATTGTGTCTCTCATACAAGTATTTGCCTTGCCTGTACCTTGTCTCCTACCATACATTGAGCGTTGTGTCTCTGACATTTGTCCACAAGTAGACTTGTCATTATGCAGAGTTCAGTGTCATGTGACTCATGATGCATGCCATGTTGAGGAATGAGGCCAAATGATTTGCAGCTGATATGTCTGATGTGTACAGGTGACTGATATGTTTTCATTCTTCTCCTTGCTCACAGCATCATCATCTGAATCTGGAGGGGACACAGGCGCGGACCAGGCGGAGGGACACACCGACAGTGCCACCTGCTTTGAGGTGTCAGAGGCAGGCAGTGGCACAGAGTGTGAGGAGAGTCTGCAGGCCGAACGACATGTGACTGACACATCGTACCATGCCGACGAATCCGAGACAGACTCTCAGGAGGGGGGGGAATATGCAGCAATGGTCACTCATACATCTTTGGCTGCCCTCCCCTCCTCCAGTCCCATCTCCAACCTCCCACTCCTTGGTGTGCCTAGGGTCCGTGCTTGCCCCCGTGTCTCCTTTGTTCCCGGCACCGCAGCCCCTGCCCCTGTGTCCCCTGCTGCCCTCAGTGCTGAGACAGTGGACCTACTCCGGCAGATTGCAGTAGGTCAGGCATCCATGCTGTCTGTCCTCCATGGACATACACAACTGATGACACAGGTGGTGTCGTTCATGGAGGGCATGTCATCAGCCATGTCTGATCTGCGTCGGAGTGTGGCTGCCATTGAATCAACACCGACGGCACCTCTCTACACCCAGCAGCATCTGTCCCCCCCCCCTCCTTCAGAGCCATCCACATCTGCCTCTCACATACCTACACAGCATACACGCACACGCCACAGGTCAGACACACCCAGCGCACACACACAGCATAAGAAGCTCAAAACTCCACGCACACAGTCTCAAGGGCAAGTAGGCACACCCACAGGGAGAGGGGAGACACCTCATACACGCATCCACACACCCAGTAGGACTGACTCACAGCCCTGTACCTCCACCCCCAATGTGTCCCCGGGTTCAGGTGGTAGTTTTTCCGCCCTGGCTGAGGTGTGCAGCCAGGTTTTTTAATCTACTTTCGGCGATGCCCCAACCAGTGTGGATGAATCCACTACACCTGCACCCACTCCACCTGTCCTTCCCTCTCCTGTCCATGCGGTGCCGGAGGATTCCACAGATGGTGCCCCCGTAGTCAGCACAGCTGATTAAACGCCATGTGCAGGCAGGTTTGGGTGAGATGACACCCATGAAGGCACAAACTATATTGCAGAGACTCTATTGGACTGGCCATTGGCCTTTAATGAGCGAGGGCTCTCATTTGCTTTTCTTTTGTGATTCCGCTGAATAAAGCTAATTTTTGCTTTTCAGATTTGTAGTTTGTGTGATGATGTCTGTGACTGCTGGGTGCCTGGGAGCTGGTGTGATGTTCACATTTAGGTCTACTAAAATGTGTCTATCTCCTGAGGGTAATGAGGTTGACAATGGTATGTTTATGATGTACGAGTTGGGCAGTGGTGGGCACTCTGATGCTGGGCAGTGGTGGGCACTCTGATGCTGGGCACTCTGATGTTGGGCAGTGGTGGGCACTCTGATGCTGGGCAGTGGTGGGCACTCTGATGCTGGGCACTCTGATGCAGGGCAGTGGTGGGCACTCTGATGCTGGGCACTCTGATGCTGGGCAGTGGTGGGCACTCTGATGCTGGGCAGTGGTGGGCACTCTGATGCTGGGCACTCTGATGCAGGGCAGTGGTGGGCACTCTGATGCTGGGCACTCTGATGCTGGGCACTCTGATGCTGGGCAGTGGTGGGCACTCTGATGCTGGGCACTCTGATGCTGGGCAGTGGTGGGCACTCTGATGCTGGGCACTCTGATGCTGGGCAGTGGTGGGCACTCTGATGCTGGGCAGTGGTGGGCACTCTGATGCTGGGCACTCTGATGCTGGGCAGTGGTGGGCACTCTGATGCTGGGCACTCTGATGCTGGGCAGTGGTGGGCACTCTGATGCTGGGCACTCTGATGCTGGGCAGTGGTGGGCACTCTGATGCTGGGCAGTGGTGGGCACTCTGATGCTGGGCACTCTGATGCTGGGCAGTGGTGGGCACTCTGATGCTGGGCACTCTGATGCAGGGCAGTGGTGGGCACTCTGATGCTGGGCACTCTGATGCTGGGCACTCTGATGCTGGGCAGTGGTGGGCACTCTGATGCTTGGCACTCTGATGCAGGGCAGAGGTGGGCACTCTGATGCTGGGCACTCTGATGCAGGGCAGTGGTGGGCACTCTGATGCTGGGCACTCTGATGCTGGGCAGTGGTGGGCACTCTGATGCTGGGCAGTGGTGGGCACTCTGATGCTGGGCACTCTGATGCAGGGCAGTGGTGGGCACTCTGATGCTGGGCACTCTGATGCTGGGCAGTGGTGGGCACTCTGATGCTGGGCACTCTGATGCTGGGCAGTGGTGGGCACTCTGATGCTGGGCACTCTGATGCTGGGCAGTGGTGGGCACTCTGATGCTGGGCACTCTGATGCTGGGCAGTGGTGGGCACTCTGATGCTGGGCACTCTGATGCTGGGCAGTGGTGGGCACTTTGATGCTGGGCAGTGGTGGGCACTCTGATGCTGGGCACTCTGATGCTGGGCAGTGGTGGGCACTCTGATGCTGGGCAGTGGTGGGCACTCTGATGCTGGGCACTCTGATGCTGGGCAGTGGTGGGCACTCTGATGCTGGGCACTCTGATGCAGGGCAGTGGTGGGCACTCTGATGCTGGGCAGTGGTGGGTCTCAGACACACACTCTGATACTTACACATACAATTACTTAGCAGGCGTATTTCCCACACGTCTATTGCACTGGTGTTGTGCGGTGAGCTGGATGACGTACATCGAGCTGGATGACGTACATGCGGCACGTATAACACTGGTGGAGTGCGGTGACGTACCGTACCCCGAAGTGGATGACGTAGGTGCGGTACGTCTCCGTATTACACTAGTGATGTGCGGTGACGTTCCGTACCCCGTGGTCGATGACGTAGGTGCGGGACGTCTCCGTATTACACTGGTGTTGTGCGGTGACGTTCCGTACCCCGTGGTCGATGACGTAGGTGCGGTACGTCTCCGTATTACACTAGTGATGTGCGGTGACGTACCGTACCCCGAGCTGGATGACGTACATGCGGCACGAATAACACTGGTGGAGTGCGGTGACGTACCTTACCCCGAAGTGGATGACGTAGGTGCGGTACGTCTCCGTATTACACTAGTGATGTGCGGTGACGTTCCGTACCCCGTGGTCGATGACGTAGGTGCGGGAGGTCTCCGTATTACACTGGTGTTGTGCGGTGACGTTCCGTACCCCGTGGTCGATGACGTAGGTGCGGTACGTCTCCGTATTACACTAGTGATGTGCGGTGACGTACCGTACCCCGAGCTGGATGACGTACATGCGGCACGTATAACACTGGTGGAGTGCGGTGACGTACCGTACCCCGAAGTGGATGACGTAGGTGCGGTACGTCTCCGTATTACACTAGTGATGTGCGGTGACGTTCCGTACCCCGTGGTCGATGACGTAGGTGCGGGACGTCTCCGTATTACACTGGTGTTGTGCGGTGACGTTCCGTACCCCGTGGTCGATGACGTAGGTGTGGTACGTCTCCGTATTACACTAGTGATGTGCGGTGACGTACCGTACCCCGAGCTGGATGACGTACATGCGGCACGTATAACACTGGTGGAGTGCGGTGACGTACCGTACCCCGAAGTGGATGACGTAGGTGCGGTACGTCTCCGTATTACACTAGTGATGTGCGGTGACGTTCCGTACCCCGTGGTCAATTACGTAGGTGCGGGACGTCTCCGTATTACACTGGTGTTGTGCGGTGACGTTCCGTATCCCGTGGTCGATGACGTAGGTGCGGTATGTCTCCGTATTACACTAGTGATGTGCGGTGACGTACCGTACCCCGAGCTGGATGACGTACATGCGGCACGTATAACACTGGTGGAGTGCGGTGACGTACCGTACCCCGAAGTGGATGACGTAGGTGCGGTACGTCTCCGTATTACACTAGTGATGTGCGGGAGTGTGTGGTGCAACGTACCCAGACATGACAGTCGTGCAATGGAGATGTGCCCGTGTGGCAACACGTACAGGTATGTTGAAGTTCGTTGTACTCACCTTCTGCGCCGTCGTCGGTTTCTAAATACGAGGTGGTGGGCGTACAGGATAGGGATGACACGGACGATGGCGTTCATGTCTTGCTTGTCGTGTACCGGGTGCCGGGTTTGCCGGAGTGTGGGTTTACGGTAGTTTAGAGCTCTCGTAGCAAAAGAGCCGTACGGTGTGTGTTCGATACGGATCGTACTTCCTGGGTCGGAAGGCGCGGTCTATTTATGTACGGACGCTGCGTGGTGCGTCAGCCGACTGCAATTCGTATGGATTTTCGATTTGTACGGTGTTTTTTACGAGTCGTACGGAGTGACGCATTAATTTGTGATCGTACTCGCTGAATCGTACGGGGACGCCTACGGGTGCGATTCGTACGGGGAAAAACGCTCCGAACTGCAATTCGGAGCGCTTTTTACCGGATCGGAATCGACACCCTTGTGTTTGCAGGCCCACGCCGCAGACCTGCAAATTTTCACCTCAATCGGGGGTGCTGGCAAGATTTTAATTCAGCAAATCAATATAGAGAGAGAGGACTAGGTAGGCTAGTCCGGATCCCCTGGTTTATATGTAATTTATCAAAAAGGACTAGCTTAGTTGTGTAGAGAGACTCAGAGGGTACGTCTGTTGACAAACCATTTTGGTTTGATCATGAAGCCCTCACCCACCAACCTAGTTGGTGGCATGCTTCATCATCGGGCCCACCACAGTGACACCGAATGTGTCCCGGGTGTGCTACGACTCTAGATTACTGAGGAGCTGGTATAATTGATGAGTGTGTTGTGTTGTGAGTATGAAAGTGATTTAAAAGCTATGCAGTGGGTCCCAGTTCCCGAGGGGTACATTTTAATATCTGGGCCCCTGCTAGCGGATAAAAAGGCAAACGGACGCGTTGGAGTGAGTTATGAACTCCTTCGTCCTGTGTGGTCTACATGTTTCAGCCAGGCCTTTTATTTACAACTGGCTTTCCTCAAGACCAATGAGTATGTGTGAGTGAAAATAAATATATTAAGTGACTGGTGTTGTTTATAAAAGTGTCGCACTCGCTAAGGTGCGTTACGTGTTAGAGGGGGATTCCCTCTGCTTTACTGTACACATAACATAAAAGACACAAACAGACATACAGGGTAGAGTCAATTAGAATGATATTCTAATAACACAACATGTTTGCCGGCTTCTAAGGTGTGTGAACGACCTAGACCGGCGCACCTTAGCGAGTGTGACACTTTTATAAACAACACAAGTCACTTAATATATTTATTTTCACTCACACATACTCATTAGTCCTGAGGAAAGCCAGTTGTAAATAAAAGGCCTGGCTGAAACATGTAGACCACACAGGACGAAGGAGTTCATAACTCACTCCAACGCGTCCGTTTGCCTTTTTATCCGCTAGCAGGGGCCCAGATATTAAAATTTACCCCTCGGGAACTGGGACCCACTGCATAGCTTTTAAATCACTTTCATACTCACAACACAGCACACTCAGCAATTATACCAGCTCCTCAGTAATCTGGAGTCGTAGCACACCCGGGACACATTCGGTGTCACTGTGGTGGGCCCGATGATGAAGCATGCCACCAACTAGGTTGGTGGGTGAGGGCTTCATGATCAAACCAAAATGGTTTGTCAACAGACGTACCCTCTGAGTCTCTCTACACAACTAAGCAAGTCCTTTATGATAAATTACTTAAAGATTTTAATTCTCCTCCTGCTTTCCCGAAGGCAGCGGGTGCTAGTACCACAGTTTAGAGTAATTTTTGATGTGGTGGAAGCAGGATTGTAGATGGATGGGTTTCCGTCCAGCAGAGCTGCACTAAAGCGCAGCCGTTTCGATGTGCCCTTTTGTTCCCCCCTATTATGACATTTTCTAAAATAGTTCATCGCATCATGGCAGGAGCACCAGAGCCCATGGACCCCAGGGAATTCACTGGATGTTCAGATAAACGTGACTGATGATCAAAAGTCTGTGATGTCAAGGAATTGACAAAAAAAATGAGGACATTTATGGTGATTACATGCATATATCTAGAGCTCACTCTCACACAAAAGGGCATCTTGGCACTGAGCAGATGTGAAGCTGGTAAAAAGGGAATCCTTGTGGGTCTATTTGACAAGCCAGGTCATTGTCTGCATCAGGTATATGAGAACTGCGGAGATGTCTGCTGAGGGACTGGCCCCCAACAGCTTACTGTGGATAATCATTCCTCTCCTGAAGCCCCCAATCAATCGAAAAATACCAGCCTGGGCCGCACATGAACAAAGAGGCACAGTGGGATGAGCTGACACATGCCAGATGGGTACACGTTATCAAGGCCTCAAGGCCACGGTGCTAGGTCTCAGAAGCTCCTAACGTGGGAGCAGAAACTACACATTCAAATAAGTATGGCCGGGCAGAATAGCTGATTCATTAGCAATCCGGAGAACAGCCTTGAGCAAGAGAGAATATAATAACGAGATGTGGTGTTCTGCTGAGGCAAGTAACATGAGCCATGAGGCCTAACTCGGGCACAGTCTAAGCAGCCTAATAGGTATTACAAAAAGTGAAATAGAGTTACACTTGCTATCTGAGGCCTGCACATTATGGGGATAACTCGGTGGGTTGCATAATGTGAAAGCAAATGTTGTCTATTTAGCCACGCACTGCTAACCTAATATAGCATGAAATGAGTGCATTGCATGAATGGGGATTTCAAACCTAACAACACGCATGCATGGGATGTGTGCAAGTAGGAATCTAGATGAGCAGAGGGGTGCAGAAAATGTGTGAAAAGTGATGCTGTGCCAGTGCACTGAAATTATTTGAAAGTTTGAGGCAGTGTAAATCCGAGGTGTATACTGTCATTCTGAATGAGTGGGTATTTGTACGCAGGTGCCAGCCAATTACTCAGAAATTGGACACATTGTTCGAAAATGTTGACACAATGCTGTAATATATCTCAATTTGCGAGTAACTGTAGAACATGATTCATGTATTATGATATCGCTTTAGTAATTATGGATGATGCTTCACAGCGCCAGATGAAAATAATGCAATATGTGGTGCCAACACATGGAGAACGTGGCATCACATTTCCAACGTGCAGCAGAGCTTCACTGTGAGAGGGAACGTGCTAAGGGCCAGGAGGCTTAAAAGGTCCCAGGACACCAACCAAAAACGGTGCACAGTCAAAATATCGATTTCTAATTATCGACACATATTAATATCGAGTTTAAAATATTGAAGGTGAAGAATATCGAGGTCAAAAATATCATTGGACAGAATATCGACCCTAAGGTAAGTAATATCGATTTTTTTATATCGATGTAATTAATATTAAAGTTAGTCATATCGATATCAATTATATCGATGTTACTAATTTCGATGTTACTAATATCGATATTTGTTTGTTGTTATGTATTTTATTATGTATTTTATATGTATGTGTTATATGTTTTTTAAAGTATTTTATTTGTTTTAAAGTATATGTGTACTATTTTTTGTATATTAAAATTTTTATTTTTAATTTAATTTTATGTTTTAGAACTCAAGCGGGTTGTGGGTTTATAGGGGAATAGGGTGGGAAGTAATTTAGTTATAGTAAATTAATTATTAATTTTTAGTAATTGTAATTTAATTTTAATTAATGTTTGCTTTTACGTTCTGTAGCGGTTTGTGGGTTTATAGGGGAATTGGGTGGGAAGTATTTTATTTGTAATTAGGTAATAATTAATTTTTTATTAGCATTGATAATTTTTTTATTTCTAATTAATTATTATTGGTACATAATTATTTTAATTGCTAATTAATTTTTTAATTGGTAATTAAGGTTTGTATTTTGTAATTACATTTTGTAATTGGCAATTAATTTTTTTAATTGGTATTTAAGGTTTTTAATTGGAAATTCAATTTTTTATTTGGCGATTAATTTTTTTATTAGTAATTAATTTTTTACAATTGGTAATTTATATTTTTAATTGTTAATTACTTTTTATTAATTGGAAATTTATTTTATTAATTGGCAATTAATTTTTCATAAAAAATGTTTTTTATTTAAAAATACATATATTGTTTACCATTTTTTTATTGTTAATCAATTTTTAATTATCAATATGTTTTTTGTTTTGAAAAATATTTTAGTGTTCAATATTTATTATTTGGTAATTTATATTTATTAATTCATATTTATTGGTGTTTATTGTTAATTTAGTGTTAATTAATTTTTCAATTTTAAATATGTTTTTAGTAATTATTAATGGGTATTTTAAAATGATGTAGAGATATTTAAAAAATACATTTTTAAATATTTTATTTACAACAATTATTTATAAGTATGTTATATTTAACTTCTACTCTATCCAATGCGTTCCCTACTGTTGCACTCTCTGGAGTGTGAATAGTAATTTTTATCCCTATGCTATCCAACGCTTTCCCTAATGTTGCACTCTCTGGAGTTGGAATAGTAATTTTTACCCCTTCGCTATCCAATGCTTTCCCTACTGTTGCACTATCTGGAGTTGGAATAGTAATTTTTACCCCTACGCTATCCAACGCTTTCCCTACTGTTACACTATCTGGAGTTGGAATAGTAATTTTTACCCCTACGCTATCCAACGCTTTCCCTACTGTTGCACTCTCTGGAGTTGGAATAGTAAATTTCACCTCAACGCGATCCAATGCTTTCCCTACTGTTGCACTCTCTGGAGTGGGAATAGTAATTTTTACCCCTACGCTATCCAACACTTTCCCTACTGTTGCACTCTCTGGAGTTGGAATAGTAATTTTGACCCTCCGCTATCCAATGTTTCCCTACTGTTGCACTCTCTGGAGTGGGAATAGTAATTTTTACCCCCACGCTATCCAACGCTTTCCCTACTGTTGCACTCTCTGGATTTGGAATAGTAATTTTTACCCCTACGCTATCCAACGCTTTCCCTACTGTTGCACTTTTTGGATTTGGAATAGTAATTTTTACCCCTACGCTATCCAACGCTTTCCCTACTGTTGCAATTTTTGGAATTCGAATAGTAATTTTTACCCCTACACTATCCAATGTTTTCCCTGCTGTTGCACTCTCTGGAGTTGAAATAGTAATTTTTACCTCTAAGCTATACAACGGTTTCTCTACTGTTGCGCTCTCTGGAGTGGGAATGGTAATTTTAAGTTCTATGCTATCCAACATTGTTATTACTGTATTTTTTTTACTTATGGATTTTGAATAGTATTTTTATTTATTTAGTTATTTAATTTTTTTGTATAAATGTAGAAAATGTAGTATATAATTAATTTTAAAAATATTAAAGGTATATTTAATTTTTTTAATTTAATAAACGTAATTCTTTACTTTTTATTTATGTTTTAGTTTTTTTTGTTTGTAAATGTTTTTTTAGTTCATAATATTTTGTATTAATTTATAAATTATTAAAATAATTATTACAACTTATTACGTATGAATATATTATATATTTTATGTATATGTTTAATTAATGTATTATTATTATTATATATGTATTATTTATTAATTTTAAACATTATTAGATAGTTTTAATTATGTTTATTTTATTTATTAGTGTTATTTACTTTATTTTACATTTATATTTTTACAGAAAAAAACCAATATTTTTAACATCGATATTTTTAGCATCTATATATTTTTTTCGATATTTTTGTACTTACCATGTTGTAGATAGGATGTCGATATTCTTGCCTTCGGTATTTCTGCATCGATATTCCTTTAGGTCGATATTTTGTAAGTCGATATTTTGAACTCCTCAGTCTAGGACTCACTTTTTGCCCCAATGCGGATCTCGAATTTACTCAAACAAAGATTGATCTTTTCAAGTTTACTAGAAAGCTGAAGTTGCATAAGCATTTTAAAATAAGACCTCACATCAAGGGAATGTCCAAACCTGGGCTCAGGTTAACAGCTACTGACACCTTGATCGGCAAGGACATGCCCTGTCTTGAAGCAATGGAAGCTTTAATGAGTGAAAGCGACGATATGGACAATTCAGTCATGAATATGGCAGAGAGGGCAGCGGCCCAAGGCATTGAACAAGAAAGAGATGGTAGCCAGTTTAAACCTCTCTCTATGTTTATCCCTCAATCTCCTTGGGATGCAATTGATGCCTTCTCAGAAGCCTTGATGATGGAGTTGGTAAAAGATAGAAAGGTTTCCCATTCTATTACAAGTAACATCACCCAATCTCAAAAGAGAGCCTTACAGGAACTATTAAGCGACACACAAACGATCATAAAACCTTCGGACAAGGGAGGTAATGTCGTCTTAATGACCAGAGAATATTACCACCAAGAAGCTGTAAGACAACTCTCTGATACAAAATATTACGCAATCACGACCAAAGAATTGTATGAAACGAGTATCAGGGAATATGACAACTTGATTTTAAAGTGGTATAACCTTTCTATGCTTGATAAGGATGAACATATCTTTTTAAGAAGCAGCAATCCGATGACACCTACGTTTTACCACTTGCCCAAATTGCATAAGAACAATATCACTCCACCCGGCCGACCGATTGTGGCATCTATCGGTGGGCTAACAGAGAACATGTCTAAGTTTGTGGACAATTACATCTTCCCTTTGGTTTTGAGACTTGATTCTTATGTTCAAGACACAAAGGATTTTTTGAGTAAAGTGGACAGTATGGACTGGCAAGCGGATTATCTATTCCTTGTGATGGATATTACCAGTCTATACACCATAATTGAGCATCCACATAGACTAACTGCTGTTGAACACTATCTTAACAAACGTCCAATTCGGTTTGCACAACACAACATAATGCTAATGGTATTTGTGCAATTCTGTTTAACGAACAATATATTTTTGTTTGAGGATAGTTTGTATCGACAGACCTCTGGGACAGCTATGGGCACCTGCTTCGCCCCCAGCTACGCGAACTTGTTCATTGGCTGGTAAGAGGAGCGGGTGCCCAGAAGCTATCATGAAGGCGGTGAAAGCGGGAAAGTGGTATATTGGTACCGCTACATAGATGACTTGTTCATCGTGTGGCAGGGGACTGAGGATATGGCCAAGAAATACATCCATTCCCTCAATGATAACATCTATAACGTACACCTGTCTGGTACCATTAGCGGGGTGGCAGCCAACTATTTGGACCTACGGGTGTACATTGAGGATGGTCATATCCAAACGTCTCTGTATCGCAAAGAGACGGCAGGAAACTCTATTCTATTTGCCAAGAGTGCCCACCCACCTAAACTCATCAAGAGTATCCCGTATGGGGAACTGTTAAGAATAAGAAGAAACAGTACCCAAGACAAGGATTTCGAGACGGCTGCTTCGGAATGCCTATCCCGCTTCCGACACAGAGGCTATGATGAGCCACTTTTATCGAAAACTCTGAAAAAAGTGAGAATGATCCCGAGAAAGGAATTACTAATTGAGAAAGCGGGGGGGTCGGATATGAATACTAGGAATGTTTTCAGAATGATTACTCCCTACTCTGCAGGTGCTGAGAGACTTAGGAGCCTCATGCGTAAGAACTGGCACATTTTGCTCACAGATGAAATACTCAGGGAAGACTTGCCACCGCACCCATTAGTAACCTTTAGTAAAGCAAGGTCCTTGGGGGATGTGCTAGTACATAGTCATCTTGAACCCCTTCCCACTCAGACTAATACCAACACCTTGAAAACAATGAGTGGGAAACGTAAGGCGTGTAGCAACAGCCGTAGGGTCCTGCAATATGACATTCCTGATGCTGGTAGGACTAGAAAGATCCAAAAATTCATTACCTGTAGTACCACCTAAGCTGTGTACTGTCTGATATGCCCATGCGGTCTCAGATATATTGGGAGTACCATCAACCAACTTAAACTGAGAGTGCTTGAACATCAGAGGGCTATCGACAAAGTGGACCCCGCGTACCCAGTAGCTAGGCATTTTGCCGAACATCACAAAAGGGATAGAACAAAATTACGCTACTTTGGGCTAGATTATGTTCCATACAATCCACGGGGTGGGGACAGACTGAGAAGGCTTAGACGCCTGGAATCTAGATATATAATCGACCTGTCCACCAAGTTCCCCAAGGGTATGAACAGCGGAGAAGAAATGGTGGCGCACTTGGGTAAATGAAGGGTAGTAATGAGAACGTGAAGATATTAGTGTTTGATATTCCATCAGATCAGGATATTTATCTGTTACATTATTTCTAGAACACTTGAATGCAATGTTTACGCATATATGTATATAGTGTATATAATGTATAGATTTATCAACCATATCTTCCTCCCATGGGATCATCGACCTCCTTATGTACAGCAGAATCATCTTTGAATCATTATTGTATATATTTCATATTCTGAATCCGAAATTCGCAATTTCTGTGTCTTACTAGAACATGTACATATTTATATTTGGCTTTCATGGTCCACTATACTATCCTATTTCATGATATGATGGATTTCATGGATATGAGTATACCATCATCTATATAGTGGTGACTAGTTTGTACATAGTATCCCGTTTATGTTTCCTGCTGGACGGATGTCCAGCTGTTTGCTGTGCTGTTGGGTTTATTTCTTTTCATAATTCAATCATGATTAACTGATTGTTTATGACGTTGCCATCGCAACAATTATTGATAAGTATAAATTGTCGTTATATAAGGTACGCTGAACCCATATATGCACATATGTATATATATGTTTCTTAGTATTGAAATGTATGTTGTCATGTTATTTGTTTATTTTCTTCACTCAAGGGACCCCTGCCGATCCACGGCTTTATTATTTGTTCTATAATTAGAATAGATTGTTGAATTTTGCCCTTTGCTAATGATGATTTATCCAATTCATGGATCAATTTTGTAGTGGTTTCGAACGTAGGAAACCGTTCCAAGATGGCGTTCATTGTAATGCTGTAAGGGCGAGTCCCTTGTTGTTGTTTATGAATTACTACATGACCTTATTTAAATGTGTATGCTGGGAAATGGGTTGTGACACTGATGAAGGCTTTTTGCCGAAACGTTTGTTGTGCTGAAATAAACTGCACGTTGTTTAAGTAACTCCCCGGAGTGCTGCTCTTCTTTTTCCGTAAAGCTGAGGAGTGTTTGAGCGTTCTATATTATATATGTTATGTATATGTTTAATTAATGTATTTTTTATTTATTATATATGTATTATTTATTAATTTTAAACATTATTAGATATTTTTAATTATGTTTATTTTATTTATTAGTGTTATTTACTTTATTTTACATTTATATTTTTACAGAAAAAACCCAATATTTTTAACATCGATATTTTTAGCATCTATATATTTTTTTCGATATTTTTGTACTTACCATGTTGTAGATAGGATGTCGATATTCTTGCCTTCGGTATTTCTGCATCGATATTCCTTTAGGTCGATATTTTGTAGGTCGATATTTTGACAGTGATTCCCAGAAACCACTCACAAAGGACAACGTCTAGGGCTGCTTTGAGAAGCCATGGTGCCACTGTTGTTGTAGGAGGCAGCACAGTGGCGTAATCCCTGCATCCTTTGCCTGTGTGTTGTGCAAGCACAATACAATCCTGCTAGAGCAGCTTTTGCAGGAAGTCAGGGTGATGCAGAAGGTTCTCTCAAAATGTGCAAAGGGAAAGAAATAATGTTTAACACCTTATGCTGATGGTGTGTTAATGTTTCTAGTTGTAACGTTAGTTCTTTGTTCATGCATGTTTCATATGAATGTTGTTTTAAATAGGATTTTTAATTACTTAAATGTAAAATCCTCTCTACAATCATTGTGTCTTGTTTCTCTTTTTGTTTATATGTGTGTGTTTGCTGAAATCCACTCTAACTTCTTTGAAGCTGATTATGTGATATGAGTCATTTGTGAGGGGGATCTTGGACCAACCATTTTTCTGATGTTTGGGAAATTGTCTTAACTCCCCACATTGCTTGCGTGTATGCATATGCTGGCCATGCAGCACCCAGGGAACAGCCCTTTGCCTATAAGCTATGCTACCCACCTCTGTATCTCTCTCTGTAAGGGGAAACAATCTTTACAACGTAGTCATTAGATCGCACTACCTTTACTTAGCAGTCATTACATCGCAACGTCCTTTACATAGCATGTCATTACAAGGCAGCCATTACATTTCATGTCACTACAACGCATGTCATTACAACGCATGTCACTACAATGCAGGCATTACATCGCAAGTCAATAACATGCATACCATTTCAATACAAAGTACCCTTACACTATCCAACACTTACCCTACTGTTGAACTCACTGCAGTTAGAATAGTAATTTTAACCCATACACTATCCAACATTTACCCTACTATTGCAGTCACTGAAGTTAGAATAGTAATTATTACCCCTATTCCATCCAACACTTACCTTAAATGCGATGTAATGGTATGCATTGTACTAGTACGCATTGTAAAGGTATAATGCAATGTAACGGAATGCTATGTAAAGGTAGTTTCTGAAAATGCGATGTAATGGCATGCAATGTAAAATAATGCGTTGTAAAGCATGTTGCAATGTAAAAACTGCGTTGTAAAGGCATGCATTGTAAATGTATGCTTTGTAACGTCATACATTCCTCTGGAATTATTGAAAGTTTTGGCAGGTACTTGATGGTAATATACAGTCACGTTGGACAAGGAACATGGATCTTCACTTAATACTTCGTGTAAATGCATCACAAGAAGACAATTATGTGTGGGTTCTGTATTTAATTTAAAACTGACATGACATTGACTTGTATTTCATATGGATGCAAAAGACATGATTTGCTAGACACGGGCTAATTTGAGATAGTTTGAACTGAAATGATGACAGTTAAATTATATTCATAGTATTTGTCATTCTGGTATGAGTTGAACATACATGCTACAGCACAATGTAATTTCTGACATGTACATTTTGGACCCACTGATTTTGTACAGTCTCTTGGGTGTCACTTCTAGTTTTTTAAATTTTCCTTTATCATAAATTGGCTAACAGGTACACGTTATCACTGTTGTACTTTGTTGAGGGGAATAGATTTGGTGCTGTCCACATGACTATTGAGCAAGATATTTTACAGAGTGGTGCATGCCATTCAACATCACAGTGTATAAGTCATATTTGGAAGCACATGACCCCTAGATATTCAGATACTATCACATGTACAAAGTTTCCAAAAATATTTGCGGGTTTATAATGTGATTAAATTTTTGTATGGTAGTTAGGAATTGTACATATACATACAGATCCACCTTATGTAACACAATTGGTCAATCACAATTTCAGTAACCAAGTTTATCTACTTCATCATCAAGACTAATGTCTTAAAGTTATCCTGCTTTTTAATTTTACAACACTTGATATCTTCTTCTTTTTCTGTGGCAACATGTGATTGTTTGGAGCCTCAAGTATGTGTAGGTTGGCGTATAGGTGTTTGTTTTGAAGCTGATTCCCAAGAATTTGTTTGTACTCTAGATTTTTGGGCTGCAGCTATTAAGTGCAGATGCTATGTCTACATGAACTTCTACAATCATTACATTTAAGGCTATGATCGTTTTGACATCTTCTCTCAGGCCATTCACTGTATCTACACGTTCGGTTATCCTGTGGTTGGATTTTGAAGGCATCTTCAATATATCATTGCTGCTTGATGGAGATGTAGTTGGATCTAGCATTCTTTTGTGACTGTTGACATCCATCTTTGTAATGTAGTGAAAGTAAGTCTTCGTGTATATCCATGAGGGAATTGTCCATACCACTGCAGAAGGAATACAGACCTTCTATCTTTCCAGGCATTGACTTGTGTGGATTTGGACTTTCGATCACATCCATGACAACATCATGTAAGTTTTAGAATCCTTCCTGCACTGCTTCACATGTTTGTTCCAGTGACCTGTGTATTTGTTCTTCAAAGTCACCTTCTTCTGATGTTCTGTTGAATGTCTGTCTGCATGTCTTTCATGTCCTTTGTGGACTGGGTTGCGTTTTATCCTGTGTGATTTCAACATTGTCAGTTTGGGCAACTATACGTGGTGTTGCAGTTTGTAAGTCATTTAAAATGATGAATAAAGTATTTGCATCATGGGAAGCCATGCTGCCACCTAAATCCTCATTTCAAGGCTCTTCATTTTGTGGTTGGTCAGGCACAGTGGGGAGTGATACACAAGGAAGGAGATGGAATGTAATTAGGTTCTTTGACATTTATACACCTATAGCAGAAGCAAAGTAGGTGATGTTTCTAATATACATTTACAATGCAACATCACTGCATGGTGGACATTTATGGAGCAGCAGGTTAGCCACATTATATTTAATATTTACAAAACCTTGAAAATTCACTGAAAAAACCATAGGTTATAGACCATATATAGTTAGGAATTAGCATTTAAAAAACCTTATTTTACTCACACAAAACCATTGAAATTCCATATATAGTTAGTTGCACTAACTATATATCGCGCACCTGCAATCCACTGCTGATCATGTCACATATTACATCATTCATGACATGGTCAGTGACATCACTGATGACATCACTGATGACATCTCAAATGACATCACTGATGACATCACTGATGACATCTCAAATGACATCACTGATGAGATCACTGATGACATCATCCAGTGACTGTGTGTTTCTGTAAAGTTTAAATATGTTTTACATATTGAAGAATGAGTAGATGTATAAGTGTCTGGACGAAGGATTTAGTAGGTGCATGACTGAATGTATGAGTGAGTGATTAAATGTGTCTCACTGAGTGCATGGGTTAGTGACTAAACTGTCTTAATTTGTGCATCATTATGTCTGTTGTTCTGTAAACTGCTGCATGTGTTGATCAGTAGCTATATGATTAACTATATGGGTTATTGATTGATTGTCTAAGTATTTGTATGGGAGACTGAGTGTGTGTGTGGCTGGCTGGGAGGTGTGTGACTCTGTGCAGATCAATGTGTACTTGTATCAATGATTGTATAAGAAAGTAAGTATGTGTTAGTATATGTTTGAAAATGTAAGGTGCTCTATGTTTAACTGTATAGACAAAAAAAATGGAAGTGTGATTGATTCTTTACAGGACTGACTAGGTGTGTGAGTAACTCCATGGATGAGTGGCAGAGTGTGAGTGTCTGTATAGGTGTATGAGTGCATATGATAGTGTTGTAAAGATGAGTGATTGTATGTATGAATGATTGTATGGGTGAATGAGTGAATGTGTGTGTAGACGTAGGAATCAGTGAGTATGTATGTAGTAACTAGTATTGGTGTGTCAATGGTTTCAAAAATTATACTCTGTATTTAACACTGGGTGAAACAGAGGTTATATTAAAATGTGAGGAGATGCATTGTATTGTCACATGAATGATATCATCAGTGATGTGGTCATTGATGTCAAATGAGATGTCATCAGTGATCTCATCAGTGATGTCATTTGAGATGTCATCAGTGATGTCATCAGTGATGTCATTTGAGATGTCATCAGTGATGTCATCAGTGATGTCACTGACCATGTCATGAATGATGTAATATGTGACATGATCAGCAGTGGATTGCAGGTGCGCGATATATAGTTAGTGCAACTAACTATATATGGAATTTCAATGGTTTTGTGTGAGTAAAATAAGGTTTTTTAAATGCTAATTCCTAACTATATATGGTCTATAACCTATGGTTTTTTCAGTGAATTTTCAAGGTTTTGTAAATGCTAATTCCTAACTATATATGGTCTATAATCTATGGTTTTTTCAGTGAATTTCAATGGTTTTTTAATAGCAAATATCATAAGCTGTCGAATGTCAAGTACGTGGTAAGTGAAAACATTTTCGTGTTTATGCACACTGATCTGCTTTGAATGGTGCCCCCCCCCCTCATTTCTATTAGGAGTACTCTCTCTTTGCAGATAGTGAAAGGTAGTTAACGCAGGTCTTTGCCCCATTGTAATCCGTCGTGCCTGCTTCTCTCTCCATTTGATTGATTGTTATCCAAGTATTTACTGTTTTAGAATTAGTTCTCTTTGGTTCATTCTCTATTTACAAACAAACACAGAGTCGCAATACTCTGTTTAGTCTTTGCAGATAACGAAAAATCGTGTAAAAAAAAAAGAAAAGGAATCGAGCAAAATCAGTAGGCCACTAATGGGATCTCTTTTTGACCTCGCTAAAATAGAAACATTAGGAACAACCCCTCATGACAAATACAAAACTAGTGAGATGAACTGAACTCCACACAATGATGGCTGCAAAACAGCTCGGCTCCGCCACCCACCCCGCCCAAAATAACGATAAAGAACGGCTGCCATGATTGGTTGCGGAATGACCACGACGGAGCTACGAAATGGTGCTGCTCTCATGCTAACCCCAGCTTCAGTCTGAAACATCCAGAAACACTGTAGACTACCAATTCGATCAGTTCCGGTAGCGCCCCAATGTAACCCGGTAGAGAAGAACTAGCTCTCCCCTCTTTGACTGATGGTTCTTGTTGCCTGTCCCTTCTGTTGTCATTTAACAGAACTATTTAGCCTGCTGAAAGGGGTTGTGTTCCGACCGCTGGTTGGTGGAGACATTTTGACTATATTCTGTACCTGCGTTGTCGCGTAATGCGTCATATGACGCGCCGCGTTAGCGCATCCGGAAGTCATCCGGGGCGCGCAGCGCGTAACGTAAGCATAACAAGTCATGTGACTTGTTAATAAAACTTTTCATTGGTTCATTTTACTTTTCTTATTGTAATGATGAAAGGCTTGGTCATATGACCTAAAAATTACGCTTTTCATTACTTCCGAACATTATTTTTTCTTAAATATATGTTATAATGTTCCAGGCTAATGTACTTTCCCGGAAATTTTACAACTGTCCTGCAAGTAAAATATATTCTTTTTTCGAGAAAAAGAGCGTTTCTTCGTCCCATGACGGAGCCGTTGAGCAAAAGAGGGTCGACCTGCTGTCTTAGTCGCCGATACGCCTGAATATGAGATTCTTATCGATCACTTTATGTTGCAGGAATAGAAAACACAACAGCCCTTGACCATTTATCTTTACTGCGTTCCTTCGTATTATACCTTTTACCCTTCATGTAATTGGTCTGCTTTATTTCACTTGCCTTTTAATGATTCTAAAACAGTCACTATTATTAAAAACTTTACCAATGTATATACTACTACCATGTTTTCTTTTAAAAACCTTTATTGTGAAAATTTCATTATACAAATACGAGCCTATAACCACGTGGGCCTGCCACAGAGCAAACTGTAATCGTATATGATGAATAGACATTTACACTGTAGAGGAACGTAACGGGCGGGCCATTAGGTTGCAAGAACTAAGGTGTCTAACAGTTACGGAATCGGTGGACGTACATTTTATAATTAAAATACGACAGGGCCAGTTACAATAAAATTATCTAGATATACATTTGCGGGCAAGTACCATGGGTGACGTTAATTCGAACTTTCAACAGTACAGTAATCAATAACGCATCAGAACTTAATATCAATAGGGATGTCGAAATATTCAATCAATTCTCGTCCCCGCCCGCCATGTGCTTCAAAACTGCATACGTATCTCGTGATTTCAAGGTTCTGCAACCAGTACACAACAAGGAGTTATGAGTCCCATTTATTCCGGCGCCATTTTGGGCGAGGACGGGCAGGTCCAGGATATAGTCAAAATGTCTCTACCAACCATCGACTATGATGATGTTCATATGCTGTATTTATTAGAGTAACACTCATCTGTCCACATGAAATTAATTTGCCACAATCTAAACATGTCATTTTAATCTTTCCAAAGTTCTTCTAAATATTTGGGACCGTTTCCCTTGCCTCTGAAGCTCTCAGTGCCACTTCTTTGATGAATGTACTAGCAGGTCAGGGGTTCTCCTCCAAATCTCTCTTTTATGCAGCACTATAATTAATTGGTGCCACCTCTCCATATGACGATGCATGGTATAGTTACCACAACTATATTTTTTTTCGGTTCCTCTGGAGAGTTCATCGTGGCAGATGAAGCGTGTAACGTACCGGGCATTTACCTTTTTTTGCATGTACAGGAAAGGAAAAAAAAATCGAGCGTCCGAGTTCTAAGGTGTCCCAGGGCCATTTTGGTGGACCAGGCCCAAATCCAAAGAACAGCCATCTCACAGGCTAATGGGGCGACCCACGCCGAGTTTCAGCATTGTAGGATGACCACACAAGTACAGCAACTTGCGAGACATCACCTCGGTGCCATCCGGATCTCGGCGCCCCACTGCACATGAAGTGCCTCTCAACTATGAAACCACCACAGTGACATCCGGATCTTGGCGCGTTGTGCTGCCTTCGGCCTATTCGCACATCGGTCCGCTACTGACGCCATCTCACAGGCTAATGGGGCGACCCACGCCGAGTTTCAGCATTGTAGGATGACCACACCAGTACAGCAACTTGCTAGACATCACCTCGGTGCCATCCGGATCTCGGCGCCCCACTGCAGATGAAGTGCCTCTCAACTATGAAACCACCACGGTGACATCCGGATCTTGGCGCGTTGTGCTGCCTTCGGCCTATTCGCACATCGGTCCGCTACTGACGCCATCTCACAGGCTAATGGGGCGACCCACGCCGAGTTTCAGCATTGTAGGATGACCACACCAACTTGCTAGACATCACCTCAGTGCCATCCGAATCTTGGCATCTCAACGCCTAGTGGTATCTTCCATACAAAAAATATTGTTACGCTGCCTTTGGCCCCATTCGCACATCAGTCCGCAACTTAGACATCACCTCGGTGCCATCCGGATCTTGGCATCTCAGCGCCTTGTGGTGTCAGTCAGAAAATATTGTTGTGCTGCCTTCGGCCTATTCGCACATCGGTCCGCTACTGACGCCATCTCACAGGCCAACGGGGCGCCCCACGCCGACTTTCAACATTGTAGGATGGCCACAGAAGTGCGACAACTTACTAGACACCACCTCGGTGCCATCCGGATCTTGGCGCGTTGTGCTGCCTTCGGCCTATTCGCACATCGGTCCGCTACTGACGCAAACTCACAGGCCAACGGGGCGCCCCACGCCGACTTTCAGCATTGTAGGATGGCCACACCAGTGCGGCAACTTGCTACACACCACCTCGGTGCCATCCGGATCTTGGCGCGTAGTGAAGCTGCAGCAGCTGCAAATAAGCTTCAGACAGTGTTACAACCGCTGCTCAGAACTCTCAACTATGACACCACCTCGGTGCCATCCGGATCTTGGCGCGTTGTATTGCCTTCGGCCTATTCGCACATCGGTCCGCTACTGACGCCGCCTCACGTGCCAACGTATTTTCTCCGCATTTTATACCCTATGCCGCATAACAGGTCATGTGACTTGTTTATAAAACTTTTCATTGGTTCATTTTACTTTTGGTTTCCGAATGATGGAAGGCTTGATCATATGACCTAAAAACAACACTTTTCATTGGATGAAAACTTTTTTTTTCCCCCAAACGATGAAAGCCCCACCTTGTTTCTGGATGTTTCAGACTAAACTGGCGTCAGCATGAGAGCACCACCATCTCGTAGCTCCGTCGTGGTCATTCCGCGAGCAATCATGGCAGCCGCTCCCCACCAGAAGCCTGCAGGAGTCGGGGCCCCCAAAACTTTTGATGAATTCTCAAGGCGGAGGGGACGCTTTCGAGAATGGGGTCCAAGACCTAGCAGACAAGCGTCCGATTTCCAAGGTGTCCCAGGGCCATTTCAGTGGACCACGCCCAAAAAGGAAAGAGCCTGCCGCCATTTTGAGAGTCCTGTGGCAGCCGCCTATCGCTGCACCGCAAGAGTGGGTGCAACTCAGCTGAATGGCGGATTTTGACACAGTGGACCAAAAGCGGACGGAATGGCAACTGAAACGGTAAAGGGGCGCCCCACTACAACAGATGACACTCCACCTGGAGAGGCCCGTTCACGCCGCCTCCCCCGGGGCGCTCCACGCCGTTATTCGGAGCAGCATTGTAGGATACCAAAACCAGTGCGGCAACTTACTGGACATCACCTTGGTGCCATCGTTCTGCTGCCTTGGAACTATTCGCACAACAGTTTGCTACTGATGACCCACCCCCCGCGACGCCCCACGCCGTTATTTGCTGGGTGGCAACTTACTAGACATCACTTTCGTGTCATCTAGATTTCGGCGCGTTCTGCTGCCTTGGAACTATTCGCACAACAGTTTGCTACTGATGACCCACCCCCCGCGACGCCCCACGCCGGAAATCTGGACGTTGTGCTGCGTTGGGACTATTCGCACAGCCGACCGCTACTTCGTTGTTTTTCTCTAAAAATGTTTATATGTTATTACTATTTTTGTTTTCTTGTATATATTTATAAATTATTAAAGTTTTATAATCTTACTACTTTGTCGGAGTGCTATATATTTTTAATGTGACACATAATTGTAAAAACTTTGATGTACAAAGAGTCATCCCTGGAATCTTCCGCTTCACGCTCGGTCCCCTCCCCAATCACAATACAGGATGGTTTTCAGATAATAGCAACGCTTCTGCTGTGACGGATCTCATCGAGTGTGGGCCTTGATCTACTATAACTCCTTTGAAGAGGGGTGATTCTTTACAGCTGTGGCCATAAACTACATCTGCAGGGCTAGCTGATAGCCTAGGACCGGCCTGGACAATCGGACACAGAGGAAAAGGAGTGTCAGAGGGTGCGGTAGTGAATAGGGCGAAAGGGAGGTGTCGGGCGGGCACAGGGTGTGATTCTCAGGGAAGAGCAGCGCAGATGGGGGGAGGTTTATTACCCATGCATAAGACAGAGAGCGGGGGTGACCACTGCCTGGGTGAGATGCTTGCGAGGGTGGGGAGCCATGCTAAGGATCGACAGCGTGCACAGAGTGGGTCTGGTCAAGGCATCTAAAATGGCTGCCGTGCACGACAAAAGTGTGGCATTTGAAAAAAGACAAGATGGCGCACACAATGTTTTTCAACAATTCCTGATTTCCTTCGAATCGAACGTTAACAGACGTTGGGGCATATTACCAAAGTTAAGCGATATTTATCCCTAACGATGCATTGCAAAGATTTTTTTACCGTCAGAAATTATCGCAGATAAACCTTGCTATTATCAAGGTTTATCGCAAATACGATAAAAAACGAGCGCAATGCATTAATATCGCTGAAAACTCCGCGATATTCATGCATTACCGAGCTAATGCTCTTAGCCATGTTATCCACCTCCCATTGGATAACATGGCTAAGAACTGCTCAGGGCAGCTGTTACTTTTTGGAGATATTCGCGCTTATCTCGAATATTTCCAAAAGTTGATAATAGGAGATAGCGATGTTAGCGACTGTTTCCAGTCGCTAACATCTTGGCATGCCCACTTTGCATGTCATTAGTGATAAATATCACTCACATGCAAAGTGGGACCCAAGATGGTCGCTATCTCCTACTAGCCGTCGCTAACTGGTGTTAGCAACAGCTAGGTAATACAGATATAATTTTATCTCCGCGAAGCGGAGCGCTGTTACAGATATATATCTTGTTTTTGAACGTTAATTTCTCAAAATGCACTGAAGCACATATATTGAGACATAGCAAAGGCACATCGGGCTACCAGTCCCTAATATTTTACCAAGTTTCGTGCAAATCCATTCAGCCGTTCGATTATTATTATTATTTTTTTTTTTTGCCCCGCGGGGCCCTTTTAAAACCTCCACATCAAACCTAGGGGGTCAGCGAGGATCTACTATGCCCCCTTATGGTCATTTGCCCCTTCGCTTTGGCCTCCTCTTGTCTCTCGATCCTACCGAGAGACAAGATGGCGGCCGCTACGTACTGTTTGGAATGTTTACAGACACCGGAGAGCCAATCAGCTTCGCTTCGCAAAGCTCCGTAACGCGAAAAGTACGCGAAGCGGTGCGCTGTTACAGATATATATCTTTTTTTGAACGTTAATTTCTCAAAATCCACTGAAGCACATATATTGAGACCTAGCAAAGGCACATCGGGCTACCAGTCCCTACAATTTTGCCAAGTTTCGTGCAAATCCATTCAGCCGTTCGATTATTATTATTATTATTTTTTTTTGCCCCGCGGGGCCCTTTTAAAACCTCCACATCAAACCTAGGGGGTCAGCGAGGATCTACTATGCCCCCTTATAGTTATTTCCCCCTTTGTTTTGACCTCCTCTTGTCTCTCGATCCTACCGAGAGACAAGATGGCGGCCGCTACGGACTGTTTGGAATGTTGACAGACGCCGGAGAACCAATCAGCTTCGCTTCACAAAGCTCCGTTGCGCGAAAAGTCCGCGAACCAGAGCGCTGCCCGGTCCGCTGTTACAGATATATATCTTTTTTTAAACGTTAATTTCTCAAAATCCACTGGAGCACATAAATTGAGACCTACAAAAGGCACATCGGGCTACCAGTCCCTACAATTTTGCCAAGTTTCGTGCAAATCCATTCAGCCGTTCGGGCTAAAAGTGAGGCCAACCGCCCTATGGAAAACTCAATGTTAAAAACACGTTTTGGGACCCCCCTTTTTTCTCGGCCCCCCCTTGACGAACCCCCCCCAAATTTTTAAGGGCTGCTCAGAAACAAAATGTGCCATTTTCCTGAAAATTTCAGCCAATTCCGTCCACAAACGCCAAAGTTATTAGACATAGAATTTTCAAAAAACCCATAGAGAAAAAATCCTAACTATATATACCTACTGGCGACCGCCAGTAGGTAATATAATATAATTTGCTTATATGATGCTCAACATCTGTCCCTCGCTTTCGCCTTTTACAATATGATGAGCCAGTATAGGTAAAATTGGTTGCTGGTTAACTGGAGTGTGAATTCGGGGGAAGCAGCAACCACAATCATTGTCAGGGTGAATCCCAGGCCAGCCCTCCATGTACCTGCCCTCAAGGCTCCAGTTGTTTGGCAATGCCCATCAGGCTTCACCTACAGGTCAAGTGTTCAGTATGTATGCTATGTTTCAGAGATCGAAAACATGTAAGATAGTTTTGTGCATATTCTAGTTTTCATTTGCATGCTTGAACTGGTATTTTTGGACTCCTCAAACAGGCAAACCAGAAAAATGCCAGGTGTCATATTCATGTGGGGGTTCAATCAGTGCATCCCCTCACTAGTTGGTTGAGATAGATTCACAGGACCTTGGCATTGGTTGTTCCGTTTTGCTGCTGGCCTACAGGTACAGAAAATGGACCTATCAGTTAAGGCAAATAATAGCATGTTGGGGGGGGGGGGGCACTAACCACTTTTGCACTGGGTTTGAATAGTTGTTGTGCATAGCCCTAAGAGCATATACACAAATTGCTTGGAATCAAAAGAGGCCTGGCGGGTACACATTTCAGGTAAAGCCACAACAAGGATACCAGGGCTAAAAACTTCTGAAGGTATTTAGGTGAAATATTTTGTTATATTGATGTGCAGGTCACTTTTTTCCATTACTATGTTTCTCACTGTGGCCTCTTACGCACTCAAAACAAAGATGGCTAACATGCGTGGTACACTAAGCAGACAGTATGCATTTTAATATCTCACTATGATGATTTACTATCTATGCTGTTGGACAGTATATAACAATACATGATCTGCAAGTACAGGACACACAAACAAGGTCTGTCAGACAACATGTGAGTGGTTATTAATATTAACATTTTGTGCACATATAATGTGTGAGTGAACGTAAGTAACCTCCCATGTTGAGGCGCACACGTATCACAATCACAATGATAATGCATAGAGAATGTGGAGTCCACAGGTCCCTAGCACCACGTTCTACCCTATCCTGACATGATGCATTGTATAGGTATCACAAATCAGGTCAATGTTTGAGCTTATTTTTTCAGCTTTTGTTGCAAATCATAGAGATCTATGGGTACATGTGACCTTATTCGTCTGTTTAAGATTCCCTCACTGGTTGTTATATTGTCCCCAATCATAGTTGTACCTGGCTCTTCAAATTCTTCAACCAGTTCCGGTCCGATTAATGATTCAACGTGCTCTTCCATTACTGTTAGTAAAATGTGAAAATCCGCCCACCCACCTGTTGCCTTTGCACAATGACGATTGTGTGCCATTCTTTCTTCTGTGCACCTCTTGGAGTCATGCCACAATTTTTTGACCTCTTCAACTGTTTACTCTGTTGCTGCTACTGTCCTGATTTCATTTTGGATGGCTCTCCACAGTGAAGACGTTTTGCCTAGAGGTAGTTTGGAAGTGACAAAAAGTTGGTGCTGATATTATGTCATCTCTGCTATTAGGATGTCTATGACTTCTGGAGTGAATTTACATTTTCTTTTACATCTTCCTTCGTGTAAGGACACTTGAGATGATTCTGCTGTTGTTTCTGGCATTTCTTCACTGTTTCTTTCGGGATCATGTTTGTTTTCTCCTCTATGTTCCATTTCACTGTGAAAGGTCTGCTTTGCGGTGTGCGTTTTCACTTTTATGCTGCCTTGTATCTTTTTATATGGTTTACGTGATGCTACATTGTTTTGCATTGCGTCGCATTGCCATGCATTGCAGTGGTGTGCCTTCACATACATTTGGGAAATAATGTGTTGCTAGGTTTTTGGAGTGCACTGGCACTGACGAGGCCCTATAATTTTTGGGGCAAAACATCGCCAGGTTGGATTTTAGTAAATAGATCCCCCAGGTGTCTGTAAGAAAGTGGATAATTAGTAGGTCCGGGTATTTAACTGCAGCTAGTAACAAAACCACAATCACTAATGGATCCAATCAAGTCTCAGTAAATAAAACATTGTTCAAGCCTTAGTAGCAAATGAGCAGTCAGGCTTAACTTAGAAGACAGGTATGTGTAAAGCATTTAAGACCACCAAAACAGTAAATAAGTAAAATATATAACGCAATAAAAATCCAACAGCAATTTATAACAAAGGGGAATATGTGTATCTTTAAAATGACACTAAATCGACAAAAATTCATTGTAGGGAACAAAAGATTTGAATTTTTAAACAGTAGTTACAAAATTGTGCATTATAGCTCCAAAAATCTTAAAGCAGCAATCGCGGCTATCTGGTCATGCTGGACTGAGACAAGGTTAAAGCTTAGCCTGATCGTGTTGAGGCGTGGATCGGATAGGTTGAGGGCTAGGTCCCGGTCAACATTTTAGCTTTGTACTGTCTTTTTATTGGGGCCTATCTCTCAAAGTCGAGTCCTCGGGTTCCTCAGATCCGGAGTTCGATTCCACAATGACAACCTGCTGCAATGCAATGCCTATGTGAGACTGTGAAAGACTTTGTCCTCAGCTTTGGTGGTGAGGAGCTCTGGAGTTTTTAGCAGAACAGCCAGAATGGCCAGACCGATTCACGATTTGCCAAGAGTAGCTTAACTCTCAAACCAGCCAATCTCCTGTTGGAGCTTTTGTGCAAAACGTTGCAGAAAGTTTCCAAATTTGAGAACTGGTTATTTCTGTGTTCCTTTGGGGAAAATAAGGGTACAATAGCTCTAGACCAAGGGTTCAGAGACTAGGACTCAATATTACACAATGCACCTGCAAATTCCAGGAATATTCCAGTTGCAACTGATCAGCTGGGGTGATCCTCTCTTTGGCTTTGGAGGTGACTTGTATCTGTTGCTGATCAGGTATTCCATTCCTTTTCCTTTGAGTCAGGCACAGGTCTATCTTTTGTTGGCCCTTGTGAGTGCAGCAGGTGCAGCCTTTCTGAGTTCAAGCCTTTGCGAGCCTTCTGTGGTGCAGTCCAAAGGTCCTGCAGGGCAGTCGATCTTCTTCTTTTGTTCCAGACAATGATCTGAGGGGCTCCTTCAGCCCTCCCTTATGCATCTCTTCTGGGCTGGAAGGGGAGCACACCAACCAGTAGCGGTAAAGCTACCTTCCCCTGCTATGACCACTATCTGTGAGAAAACAACTTTGGTTATTTTTCCTTACCACAGCATATAAAACATATTTTATATTGTCCCTGCTTTTAAGAACACTGCACCCTACCTTTAGGGCAGCTAGGGCAGACCTTAGGGGTGACTAAGTGTAATAATATGGTAGTTTTGGACTTTTGGAAGTATTGTTGATCCAAAGTCGCATTTGAACACAGTTTTAAATTAAAACCAGCCTACAAGGCATACCTAGCTTAAAGATTACAACAGAAACCACAGCAGTGCACACATTACAGCATTAAGGGCACTGGGGTCTCTTAACCTACATGCCATACTATACACTAGGGATTTACAGGTAAGTTGTGTAGCAAAATGCCTCTTTTTTAAATGGTCTCCCCCACTTTTGCCGTGTAATTGATTCAATATTAACAGCAGTGTCCTGGGTTCTTGCTCTCAATGTTCCCAGTGCCAGATGTCTTTCCCATTTGGCAATACATTTAGCACCCCTTATAAGTCCTTGGTAAATGGCACTCCTGATACCTATGTCAAGGAGGCTAAAGAGGATTGTAGCATTTATCATGCCACACTAAGGGACCCCTCAACACACTGTAAATGTGTTTGTATTTATATAGCGCCTTCTACCCTGAGTTCTCGTAGCGCTGTATTCATACCACTGTGGAACCCTTCCTGGCTTTCCTGTGAAATGTCCACTCCTGGGAACCCCCAAGGTGAAGCCAGGCATCCAAGCGCTGCTGGGCCGTTGTGGAGATTAGGCAAGCTATTGACCAGAGTCACAGAGTGGGACCCATGATTAGACTAGGCACCGAGGCGAGAATTATCAGGTCCAGGGAAATTGTCTCCAAGAGCCACCGAGGCCGGAATTGAACCCTGGTCCCTGGCCAGACCTCTGCATCAGGGTCTACCGCTCTAACCATTGAGCCACGCTTCTCCACACTCAAGCAACTGCATTTGCTGGCTGTGTGACATGGGGCCAAGAAAAGTGAAGACACGACATGGCACACCATCTGTGTGCCATGCCTGCAGACACTGCATACACTTTAGGTAAGTCACCTCTACAGCAGGTCTTACAGTTCTACGGCAGGGTGCACTACACTACATGCGTGGACATATCTGTATGAGCAGATAGGCCCCTATGAAGTCTAAGTCAATTCATTGCTATTTAAAGTGCACAGGGAAGCCATCTTAAGTAAATGAGCTGGACACTAGTAATTAAGAGTTCCCCAGCTAAATGATGGCTTCATTGTAACCAGAGATGTGTGGTATCAAACATCTTGTTTTAATAAGCCCATACTGATCCCAGTGATGAATTTATCAATACATACACCCAGAGGGAACCTCAGAGGTGTCCTCTGAACAACTACCAACTACCAGTACTCTGGCTGACTGGTGTAGACCAGTCTGCCACCACAGACAGGTATCTGACAACATGCAGGTGACAGCCCACACTCCCTGGGGGCAGAAACAATGCCTGCTCCGGCCAGAGGTGTTATCACCTTCTCCACCCAGGATGGCTAAGTAATCTGCTTATCAAGGGCACTTTCAAAAGCCTCTGCATCCCTTGATATGCAACCAAGGTTTCCCACAGACAGGGCAAATGCCCCCCCTGCCTCGGGCCCATTTGGCACCAGGACAGGCGGAAACTTAGCTAGTCAGGAGGCGTGCTCCCCATCAGGTTAGTTCTACCTAGTAAGTAAGTAATATCTTTATTTATGTGATTACTTAAAATCATTGCAACTGTAAAACATCATATCAAAGTATTCCATGTTCTAAAACCACACTTTAAATTAAGCATAAGTAAAATGGTAAAAATGTAAAACCAATGTCCCTGAAAAGCAGATTGAAAAGATACAAAAAGATGGGGCCCCAGGACCCGGAGGCATTCCCTCAGCCTCGTTTTAGGAGGACTTCTCAGCTAGCTCCGCTCTATTCTACCATCCTAGAAAGGAACATCTTTCCGCCCAAATGGCAAGGATCGATCCTCGTCCCAATTTTCAAAGGAGGAGATAAAAAATCCCCAGGCAACTATCGGTTGGTTGCCTTAATCGACAACGAAGCAAAGTATTTTGCAGGGATACTGCTAAACTCCCTTTGTGCATGGGCCAAAGCATTTGCTTTAATTCCACCAAACCAAACCGGGATTCACAAGCAATACTGGCAGTACAGTCAATCTTATGTCACTTTCCCTTTTAATCGACTAGGCAGAGATCAGTACTAGCCCCATTTATATGGGGTTTATTGATTATAAATCGGCCTTTGACAAGGTCAACAGGCCGAAGCTGTGGCAGAAGCTTTCCTCATTGAACGTTCCAAACAGCTTATTGGGAGCTGGGCAGCATTTGCCTCAGGACAAGTGGGTCAGGATCAAGATTGGAGACGGCTCAAGACTGTCACAACCAATTTGGACAACGCAAGGTCTCAAGCAAGGGTGCGTTCTGGGCCCCACACTTTTTAACTTATTTTTAGCTGATCTCCCAGAAGCCCTGAATCTAGTTAACTTGCACCCACCCAAAATAGGTAGTCTTCACCTATCAAATATATTGTATGCCGACGTCACTTGCAGTGTAAATCCGAGTACGGAACACTGCAAGCGACGTTCGTAGACTTGTCAGCAACCGTTCCGATTCAGAGAGTGTACAAGACACTGAGACCATTTGAATAGATGCACAACCTGTGTGGATGTTGTGAAACAGAACCCCTTGTGGGTTGGAAGTATCACCACAATTTAAAGAAACATAAGCAAGAATCATAGCCTTGATAAAGTCGCGGGACGATTTCCCATGTTAAGCAACAAAACACTTGTTGGCTGTTTTGAAAAGCTGTTTTGAAGACTCAAGGATTAAAAAGAAAAAGGACAACTACTTACTTTACGTGTTGAAAGTTGTGCTCACGTTCTGCACTTTTAGATAATTCTTGTGACAAAATTTTGTGTGCTGGTGTGTTTTCATTTACTTGTTTGTACATGACTGGGGGAATGCCATTAGGACTCAGCTCCCTCTCTGCCCTGCCTTTTGCTATCCTAGTCATGATCTATTTTTTCGAGCCCATGAGATCTTCTTCTATCAGCATAGCTGACTTAGATAGGTAACTACTACTTCCTTGTACTTCGTGTGTGATATCAAGTTGTTCCATGTTAAAGTGGTGACAAAGGTAATTATCCCAGTTTATTCCTGATGCCCTAAAGTGTTCACTGTGTGCCAAAATCTTGTGCTATTGTTTGTTTATGTGTCATGTAATAGATTGACCCACAGCTTATCTTCTGGCTCCCTTTTTGATAGCCAGATGAGTTCTTAGTAATTTTTAGGATCCTTAGTCCCTCTTGGATGGCATTACCTGGGCTCATTTGGCAGAGCCTCCACACTGCTCTGTTTATTTCTCTCTTGAGGAGCCTTAGTCGGGTCTTTTGATCGATTGAAAGTTGGCTACCTTGCAGACTGCATGACACGCTTTTATTGTTTTGCAGGACTCTTCTCTTTTTGTGTGGGCTGTCCAGAGACTTTTGATGAAGTTTTCCCAGCAGATATAAATACTTGCATTTATCAATGTATTTTCCTCCCATAGGTTTTGTGCCCCTACTAGGAAGCTTTCCAGGGTGTGTGTATTGCGTTTGATTCTTCTGTTGTTAGCTGTGTACATCATGCTCGAGTTCCCAACTGACTGGGTTAGTGTTGCACCTTGTATGTTCAGAGTAATCTCTTGTGGTAGATGATCATTGCATATCTATCTGAAAGTCTGCAATTTTACTGAACAGTGGTAATGATACAAAAGTATAATCTATTGTTATGTTCGATGTTATGTCATGAAAGGTCACCGCCGGCGGGGGATCCCATGGGAAACGTCCATTTATAGACACCAGGTTCAGATGTTCTAGAACCTTTAAAAATAATTTTGCTTGCCTGGATTGTTTGCCCCATTTGCTTTCTTCTTAGTGCGGGATACCCCATGCTAAACATTGGTCTTACCCTAAGTGGTCTCTCTCTAGGGGCTCTGAAAGGTGCATGTTAAAGTTGCCTGTTACAATAAGATTCGGGGTGGACTCCTCTGAAAGTATTCTCATACATTCTGAGCTCAAGAGTTTCATCCCAGCTTTTTTGTCACATGGATGGATGTAAATATGTTTTCGGTTGATAATGTCTCCTTCTTAGTACATATTATTGCTTTTATGATGTTAGTTGTTTTAATGTCCAGTTCCTTTATTGTATTTATGCTCTTAATTGAGCTGTAGATTGTTAGTCCTCCTTAATTGTCCACATTTAGCACTTCTAACCACCGGTAGATGGTATGATTTGAAACCTTGTAATTGATGTGGTTGATCTAGCCAGGTTTCTTAAAGTAAGATGAAATAGCTGAAAATACACAGACGATTTGTGTCCATGATTTTGTTTCCTAGTCCATTTATGTTCCAGGAACATTATCTTAGATGAGAGATAGCTGATGTGTTTTGTTTCCAGGCCTTGTTGATTGTTCATGCTATCTTAGTCCTGTTGTTTAGGTAAAGCTACCCTGTCTTTGCCGCAGGCTCCAAGCTTTTGTTTCATGCTGCGAGACAGAGATACTTCGAGCCCCTTTGAGCACCAATTGAGGCTTTCTTGTGTTATGCATGTTCGTGGGCCTGCTAGTTTACTGCTCTTTTTGGTTTTTGAGCAGAGGCTCTGGGTATCTATTGGATTTTTTCTTAGTTTAGGAGTAGTAAAGTTAGGACTCCTAACTTTAGGACTCCTAAATTGAGAAAAATCCTAACTTTAAGACTTTCAGTATTCACATAAGGCATTTAGGAGTCGTAAAGTTAGGACTCCTAACTTTACTACTCCTAAACTGAGAAAAATACTAACTTCAAGACTTTCAGTATTTACAGAAGGCATTTAGAAGTCCTAAAGTTAGGACTCCTAACTTTACTACTCCTAAACTGAGAAAAATCCTAACATTAAGTGTTTCGGTATGCACAGAAGGCATTTAGGAGTCCTAAAGTCAGGACTCCTCACTTATGTGAATACTGAAATGAGTAAATGCCTTCTGTGAATACTAAAATGAGTAAGTGCCTTCTGTGAATACCCTAATGGTAGTAAGTTTAGGACTTTGTATTGAGTTTGTTCTGTCAATCGGGGCCATTGGACTTTAAGTTCATTTTAGGCAAAGTTATGATTTTCAGTTCAAGCGGAGCCTCAGTGGCATCCTGCATAGTGAGAAGTGTCGGCCCTTTTGCAGTCAGTGCTTGAATCGAGCATGCTTGCTGCCATATTTCCTGTGTGTACTAGAGTATTTGTGGTGCCTGTTGCCTGTATATAGCTTCCTCTTTCTTGTGCTGTCAGTTCTTAACTGCTCCTAATGTCTCATACATTTTTGTCATTTTTTGATCTCTGTTGATTACTTGCTGGCATTTGGGACGCAGCTGCTACATCTGTTTTTGATATGACCTCTTGGTGCAGAGGAGAGGGGAGACCCCTAAGCTATTTGATGCTTGAGCTCAATACTGCCCCTGCATCCTTCACCAATTAACGTGTTGTGTAAATCTTTGGTTGATAGCCAGTTCTTGTTGTTGTGGTCGGGGAGACACTGTCTATCTTGACTAGGACTATATGTCATGGCCTTCCATCTGTACGAGTCCTTTGTTGGATTCGCATTTCTCTTTCCACTTCCCTTTGCTTTTAGCAGTGACCGAGGTTGCAGGTCGCCTTTATTTCCCAGACCTTATAGCGCACCTGAGTGGTTGCCGGGTTTAATACGATTACCCCTCCTAGTAGCTGGGGTAGAGGGCCAAAAAAATTGATCGGATGATTTCATGTTCTCTGCTTATTCCCCAGGTGAGAAGAATATTCAGGTGTTCGTATTAGCAGTTAGTCAGAGTGTCTCTGTTACCCTGATGCTCGTGCTCATATTAGTGCTGACAAGTATTTCCAGTGGCTGAATAGTGGTGCAGCGTAGTTCGAGAAGGGAGCAGGATCGAAGTTCAAGTGGTAGATGATGTACGTGGTAGAAAAAGAGCGTACATTCGGGGAGGTAGGTGACTTAAGAGGTAGATGCTGCTGCCTGAGTTCATGTCAGTGTAGTATCTCACCTCTCTCCTCCCTCACAAACAGCTGGAGATAGTGAGGCTGATGTTGACTGACAGGCCTCTGCTCAATCTCTTTTGCTTCTTCTGGCACTGTTTATTTTGCAAAGGAGGTAGGCAGAGTAAGTGAGCCAGGTGAAGCTTCCCCAACTGTAGCCGCAGGAATGAGATCACCTGCTGTATTGCTGTCTTTTTATTTAATGGTTTGGCTTAGTGGCTGCCTTTTGAAAAAACGCACCATGAGGGGGGCATACCAGTCAGCCCCTAGGCTGCCCCCGGTCCTAACCTGGCTGCCTCTGTGGATTGCCCGGTGCACGATCTCTGCAGGATCGTATGCATCTCTCAAACTCGTGGGCAAGGAACACCTCCAAACACCTCAGGCGGTGGCAGGGCTTGGCCCCTCCCCTGATTCTCCCATCAAGGACTCCTACCTCCAACTCCAAGTATGCCAGGAGTGGCGGTGCGACTCGCAGGTTTCTTTCGGGGTTCAGGCTCATGGGACAGGAGCCGACTCGGCCTCCACACAGCCTGAACTACACGGCACACATGCTGTGAAGCAGGAACCAGACCAATCACGACCTAGTAAGGTGGGCTACCTGATGTGCACACAAAAACTAGAAATCCACCATTTTGGTGTTTTGTGGAATTAGACTCTCTGGGTCATGGGAATTCCCACTTCCTACAGAAAGTGATCATATAGTGGGTGTAGTAGCGGGTGTAGTCACCCTAAATGTAAGTATCCCCTTGACTACTACCTGTCACTCTCCTGAACACATCTAAATTGAGTATTTAGGAGGCACCCCTGATGCCAGTAAATTAGATTTGTTGGATCCAGAAGAAAAGGACAAAGAAGAAGCGTCAGGCGATGAGAACTAAAGACTTCTGTGGACTTTCGGCGTCAAACCATGCCTGCCTACACTTGTCTCGACAATCGAGGTTCAGTGATTTTTCCTGCAGCTGAGAAACTACCAAGATCCCTGGTAGACTGCCAGCCCTTCCCCAAGCTGGATCCAAGCTAGCCTGGCTGATGAGGGGTAATACCCTGAAACTTGTCCCAGGAGGCTTGTTTCCAGTCCAGGCATGACCTGGCTTGGCAGATCGGGATGGACAGTTCCCAAGAGGAACAGGGTCAAGACTGATTTCCATATGGCTGGGTCTGAACTGGCGTGGCGAAGTGAACTAAAGTGAACTAAAGAATGATGATGGATGGATTCAAACCAGATCTGTGACTGGCGGTGAGGGTCTGATAAGTTTCAGCGCTCTGTCCTTCATCTTCCTGTGCTTTCTTAGCCCTTTGTAAATAGCCAGCAATCTCCCTTGGAGTAGAGGAGCTAGCAGAAGAAGTCGGTTCCAGTGTACCATGTTGCCTCTCCCCGGCCTGCCTGATAAAGCAGCCTCCCATAAAGAGATAACTGTGATCCTATAGGTCTAATTTGTCCTCCCACTGAGTGAGAGGATACCAGGACTGACCAGAGCCTTACAGCAGCAATACCCAGGGTACCAGACCCCTTGCAGCAACCAAGGCCTGCTAAGTCCAGTTGGGGCTCTAACAGCACCAAGACCAAGCAATTGCTGAGGAATGTCAACACCTCAGAGATTCCCTTCCAGGGTTCCCAGCTGTACAGATTTTTGCACCCTCAACCAGCGAGACTGACAACCTCAAGTACCTAGGAAGCACAGAGCAAAGCCGACCTATCCACTTTGCACCTGAGTGCCCCAGGCCCATTACCGATGACCTGGCTGTGCCCCCATATTCCCAGGACCCTTGTGACCTGCTCACCACTGGGAACCCCCAGACTTGTCCATAAGCCCCCATCTACAGCTGCTTCCCAGGTGGCCCCTTTCGGTCCACTGGCATTGAGTGCAAAGCTAACAATGCGACCAGTACTTCTGCACCTGGACCCCCCGGGCAGATAATGCGTTACTGCTGGTGGTACTTTGGACCTTGTTCCGCCCTAAGTCTCGAACAAAACCCGCAGAATCTGACCGTAAATAACTATGCAAATATGCTTTTGTCCCATAGGAATGCATTGCTGCATAAAAATGCATTTAAATGAACTGTTTACTTACCTGTGATATTTAATATTTCAAAATGTACTTCCTTGACAATGAAGCTCTTGGTATCAAAATTTATAAAAAAATACAACATATTTTTTTAAGTTGGTCTTGAATTTATTCTTGAGTGTGACTCATTTATTGACTATGTGAATACAGCAAATGGTTAGCACTACTGTTTGATAAGCCTAACCTACTCGCCCACACTACCACAAAAGAGAGCATTTGATATTATCATTTTTGCCTCTGTAAACCAATAAGGGTTGTCTGGATTCTTTACAGAGTGTAACTCGTTATAGTCCACTATATAAGGAGCCAATACCCTACATGTTGTCTTCGTCAATTAGAATTATGCCAGTTACTATGTTGGTTTTAGATGACAGAAAACTGACCCAGTTAGCAGAGCCCATGGCACTTTCAGAGTCAGTAACCACCAGAATCAACCAAAATATGGGGGTGATAAGTGTAAAATGGATGACTTTTCTGAAGTGTCAGAATGACATAATGCATTGAACATTAACATCAGTGTACTGGGGCTTGCCTGGTAGTTAATTATAATTGAGGAAGGGCTGGAGTCCTGAAGAGTCTTTATGCTTTAGCTGAGTCTTAGCCTACACTGGAATAACAAACTTAGCTCTTACTTTAATATAACAAACCTGGCATCTGTAAATGAAGGGACACCATGTTAAAGAATATGCATAGAGATGTTGGATGATGGAGGAACAAAGGAGTTGTGCCAGAGAGGTGTTGGCGTTGGATGAAGACTCTGTATTACACTTTTAGAAAATGTTGTTTTGTTGCCTATCATCAAGTCAGCTGGCAAGCAGTGTCACCATGCTCTGAAAGGCAGAGGATCCAAGTGAGAAGGGTAGGCAGAGTATGAGTCCAAAAGACTTTGAATGGGGGAAAGAAATGGAGGGGCTTATTGAGAGTTTGTCTGAAGTTGGAACAATGATGATGCCCCTCTCTCTCAAACTCAGTGTCTTCCCACCCAAACTAGTAATGAGTGAACTGAAAGTATGTTGATGATGGAGCCATCAAACTTCTGCACAATTTTGAGTGGGAGATTGGTTTTTATTCCTGTCCATCATCTCCAGGTAAAGCCAGACAATGTGGGACAGTAAAAAAAAGTGATGATCCCCACACGATGAGAGAAATCTCCCATGCTGAAGTGGTCATTAGTTTTTCATTTTTCAAATGAATCAGCAATGTAGAAGTTTGATGGTGTTGCAAGGATCCTACTCCCACACAGATCTGTGCACAGAGACCCAGTTCATCAGTGAATTTTGGTATACCAGAAACTCACCTCAGTACCTAGAAAACCCCAACCTGCTAGCATCAGTGTCACATTAGCTCTTTGTCCTATAGCAAAGTAACCAATGATAAGACAACCTTGAACATGCGACTAAGGACAAACTCAGGAATGGTGGGAAGGGAGAACACTCTTTCGTTATACTCTCATACCAGTCCAGAACAGGAATAAATAAGAGACATGGGCAAGGTTAAAATATTTATTTTAATGACGTGCTCTCAAGTGCAGTATCTCTGCCAACATAAGCAGACATATGATTAGAAATAATATGATCAGCATTGTTACAATTCCATAAAATTAAAGGGAGAAAGCATCTTACAATGATGGTGAAAACAGGTCTTATAGCGCCTAGTTATAACACCCTTCCTTTCTAGGAACTATGTTTTATAAACTAAAGAAGGTCTCTTAGGCTTGTACGGGGACCCCATTACCTCTCAGCTCAGCAAGAGTGAATCACATCAGGATCAGCAAAATCTTTCTGCATCCCTGAAAACGGAAAATCTTCCAAGTGTGTGAAATTATGTCTACTGTGCAATAATAAAAGCACCAGAATCTCAGTTGGCTCGCAGCTGCCATTTGTTGTGTCTAAAAACGTTAGCCGATCAGTTCGAACAACAGCTTCCTTGTTATGATAACCTTGACGGCTTCAGCACTCAGTGTGCAGACTAGGGTCACGATATAAGTCTAGGGATGTCGAAAACAAGCCTTTCTCATTTGAAGACATTCGTGCAGCCTAACTTACAAAAACAGTTATATGCAGTGTTGTGTGCAAAAAGCAGCAAATGTTAAAATGGTGTTTAGGCTACTAATAGGCCATGCTAACATAGCAATGTGTGCAACCCAGGCCTAGCCCACACTAAAATGGGCTTTCATCATGTTTAGTGGAGCCATCCTTCAAACATGCCCTACATCGGTGAAATTCTAAATGGGCCCCTAAGTGCACAGTCCTATCACTGAGTTGCTCAAGGATATAGAAAGTGTTGTTTCATACAGGGACAACTCCTCGGTTAAGGTGGAGGAGCGTCAACCCACTGCCTTCCAGCACACAAGGTTTTTATCATTTTATTTTTCTGTGCTGAGGCAGCTTTGTAGGTTGGGGTGGGGTTAACCTGGGCAGCACAGGGGGGAGGAGTGGAAGTACTCCTTAAGTGCCTATGACTATTTGGCCGGTAGGCTCGGGCCGGCCCAACAGTCATGCACACTTTATATGATCTCCACCAAAGCTGTATTAGAGCATGGGTAAAAAACATTCCCAGGCTCCCATTCCCTGTCTGAGCACCGAGCCAAGGTGCTCAGGCCAATCACAATGTTGCATTGCAGGTTTGAGATTAACTTAGGGAGCCTGGGTGCTTCCTGCTTCCGATTAGCAGAGAAGACAAGAAGAGGATGAAGCGGATGGAGTGGACTGAGTCGGATGGCCAGTAGGCGAGCCGGCAGGTAAGTGATCTAATTTTTTTACACCCCCTTCCCAGACCACTACCAATGCACAGAAGCAGCCGCCGCTGGTTTTATATGTTGCAAGTAGCACACACCTTTTCTGAATACCTCCGTTATGCAGTTCATGACACTTTATTCAAACAAACTCTGTCATACACAGATAACTGTCCTAAAGAAAGTGCAGTAACAATCTTCACCCAAAATGTACTGAAAATACAGAAGATATCTTGGTAGGTATTCAGGAAAAATATCGAGTTAGAAATGTAGACTCGTGACACAGAATTATCGATAGCAAGAATATTGTGGTCAAAAATATCGATTTTAAGGTAAGAAATATTGTTTTTTTTTAAATATAGAAGTCATTATTATAGTTTGCAAAAATATAGTTGTTAAAAATATCGATTTTTATAAATTAGTGTTATGTATCTTAGTATATATTTTAAATGTATATGATGGATTTTTTTGAATCAGTGTTGCTTATGTTTTTTAATATATGTGTTAAATGTTTAGTATTTATCAATTTTATTTGTGGGTTTATAGTTGAATAGGATGGGAAGTAATTTAAATATAATGAATGAATTATTCTTTTTTTATTAATTAACAAGTATTTAATTGAGATTGTATTGTGTTAATTGCGGGAAGTAATTGCTTTAATTAATTAATAATTAGTTGTTAATTAATATTAACACATTTATTGAAAATTAAATATGGAAATTGTGCAATTAATTTTAGGTGCGGGTTGAGGGGTTTGTAGGGGTAAAGGCTAGAAAGTACTTATTTTTTTATTAATTAATAATTCATTGTTAATTGATATTGATTAATTCACTGAAAAGTAATTATGGAAATTGTGTAATTAATTTTAGGTGCGGGTTGTGGGGTTTATAGGGGTAAAGGATGGGAAGTAATTTACGTTTAATGAATTAATAATTAGTTGTTAATTAATAATATTTAATTAATTGAAAATGAAACATGGCAACTGTGTAATTAATTTTAGGTGTGGGTTGTGGGGTTTATAGGGGTATGAAGCGGGAAGTAATTTGTGTTTAATTGATTAATAATTAGTTGATCATTAATATTAAATAATTAATTGATCATTAATTAGGGTAAGTGTTTATTGTATTGTGTTTGGGTTTTGGTTTTAAGGGGGATTCTGCTTTTGGGCTCCATTCTTTCGGGCCATCTATGTAGCTTCATGGACATGGTGTCATTCATGTCTCCCCCTAGGAACAGGAATCCCTCCGGTAGGTTTAAGAGGGCCACCCCTAGGGAGGTGAGAGTATCCCCTTGTATTGCTGGTGGGGCATAGACTGAACCCAGATTCAGGACCTGCCCCACCCACATTTCCATTTGTAACACAAATCTACCTGAGGGGTTGCTCCAGGTTTCGCCTGGTCTATATACTGTGGCCGACCGTATCAGAATACCCATGCCCCGTGACCCTGAGGAGTAACCTGCATGCGCAGTGAGGGTGTCCCCACAACTATCTAGGGCCATGTATGTCTGGCTCCGCAGGTGTATTTCCTGCAGGAAAACTAAGTCAGGCTTTTGGCATTTTATATACTGTAGTACTAGTGTGCTCTTGATCTTAGTCCCCAGTCTGTTGATGATCCAGGATATTATTTTAAGTGTCAACCGATTGGATTCCCCTGTCATATGGTGCTTTGGGACACGTCTTGTTTTTGCTCAGGACCGTTGATATACTAGTGGGCTTATGGCCCCTTTTCCTCTCTTGGGTTGTTGTCTGATTTGATCCCAACTGCTACTAAATCTACTCTCAACTTAACAGTTCCCCAAACTCCCCCCTCCCTGCAACCCTGCACTGTGGGACTCAATCTGCCCACTAACCCAATTTGCAGAGCACCTGTCACCCTTGTGTGTGGCTGAACCATGTTAGGGGCTTGCCCGCTCCACCCTATCATCCCTGTGAGCACTCACCGCCCACAGACCCTTTGTGAACCCATTGATGAACTAGGTCGGTGCCTCTTGTTCCCCTGAGGATCTTCACCCCGCTCCCCAGGGCCCCTTCACATCCGACCCAAGGAGCACAAAGTTCCATGAAATCAGTCTCAATTTAGTAGAATTACTTCCCAACCTACTTACAGTTTTATTCATGTCCAAATTTTACTCATATCCTGGGCCCGGTACTTCTACTTGTCGATTTGTCCCGTCACCCAGGGGGCCACCTTCATCACTCCCCCTGGAAGGGACACTTCTAGGGGCCCTCCGGATCCCGCCGTGACTGCCATCCATCTAGCCAGTCCCACACTTCTTCAGGAGTGTGAAAAAAACAGGACTTGCCCTCAGCGAGCACTTGCTGTTTAGCAGGGAACAGCATCATATATTTCAGTTCCTTTTCCCTGAGTGCTCTCTTCACTTCCTCAAAGCTCTTCTGCTGCTTCTGGACCTGCAGAGTGAAATCGAGGAACAACATATTTTAGGTCCCCTTGCATAAGGGGCTGCCTGCAAAATTGCATCTTTGTCTCTATAATTGAAAATCCTGTCAATTAGTGTGTGTAGTTGGGTCCCTGGCCTAGGTTGCGGAATCAGTGCTCTTTGCGCCCTCTCAACTGAGAAAAACTTTGATAGACACTTGGGGCTGTGGTGGGTCATGATCAGATCCTCAACAAACAGGTCAACACTTTGAACTTCTGCTCCCATCCTGTACTCCTTCCATACGAATATTATTACATCAGGACCTTCGATCTTGGTCTTCAACTCTTGCTGCCAACATCTCCTGATGTTTTGTTAGCCTTCACACTTGTTCCTCCAGAGATTTGGAAGATGTCTTGAGCTCATGTATGTTTGTCTCTGCTATTCTCATCTTTTCCAACACCTTTTGAAAGTCAGCCCATAGGAGATCCACATCTATAGTAACTGAATCGATTTTGGGTTTGAGTGTAAACTTGAGGTCTTGTATCACTGCCATGATTGCCCCTGGAGAGGGCTCTGGTGTGGTTGCTGGATTGCTGGGATGGCCCATTTCCTCTATGTTTTGCCTTGGGACTGTGCATGTGTCCATTTTGGTGGTTTGTAGTGGCCCCTGTTCATTTTACCATCTCCCTGTGGCTGTGTACCTTTCTGCGCATGCAGCTCCTGCCCCTGAACCTCCTTTGCCAGGTAGTAAATTATGATGGAGCGCTGGTATTCCTGTGGTGTGCCATGTAAGTCTCACTTCCCCTGCTTCTACCTGCACCTTCGCTACTTGCACCTGGTTTCCCTTCGCTAGCATCCGGACCTCAGGCCGTCCCCCCATTGTGGCCATGGGTCTACTTGACTGTGTTTTTCCGGCCACAGGCCTACTTGACTGTCTCTCTGGTCTGGGTGTGACACCTGCTCAGATGCCTGAGGGGCAACTACTCACCTCTGTGTCCGGTCTCCCAGGCCCCCCTTTGAACTGTCTTGGACCCTGGGAGTGGGGACCTGCTCGACACGGAGCTTCCTGTTGTCGCCCCCAGTTAGGCCAATTTATGTAGTATGGAATTGTAGGGCAGATTTACCTTTGCCCACCACCTTGGATGCTAGTTCCCGCTGACCTCCATCCAGGTGCGTACTGAGCCCGGGCTTCCATAAGCTGATGCACCGGGGCGATTGTGCCTCCAAACCCTGCCCTGTGTGGGTGCCTCCAGGTGTGACTCCGCACCTTCCTATTTCACATGTACATTGGTCTAGGTCAGTCTGCTTGCTTTCTCTCTGCTGGTTGCCCTCTTGCAGCCGGGAGCTCAGGGCCACAAGAGTCACCAATCCCGGTGTTTGTTCATCCTCCCTCCCATTAGGTGTCAATGCTTTTGGATCTGCGGCCCTTTGATGTGTTTCAAGTCTCTGGGCCCATGTGGTACGCAGGCACAGCCGCCTCCTGGTATCTCCCTTGGCCCGCAGCTCACATGGTTTGTCTGCTCAGGGCCTAGTGTTCTTGATCTTGAGGCCACATCCTGACTTCCTCCCTCAGTCCGCAGCACACTTGGTGTTGCTCCTTACTTCTTCTATCGGCCGGTCTGAGCTCTCTTTTAACCAGGCCCACGTAACACCACTGATCCACTTGGCACCTACCGTGCCACTCCTCCCTGTCGGCTTGTAGTATTTTTCCAGGCTTTCCTTCAGACTTCATGCTGCCATCCCCTGGTTGCTCGTATAGGGGTTGTCACTGGTGTCCTTTCCACCCTGGGCCGGCTCCGTCTCAGGCGGTGATCGGCAACCCCCCTTAGTCTTCTCCTTAGTAGCTTCTCTCTTCCGAGGTGGGGGGGCCTTCATCTAGCCACGCACCGCAGCTGCGCAGGACGCCTCAGGCCATAGGGACATCTCTCTACCCTCCAGCATGGGGACTGGGGCCACATCTCAGCACGAGGGGCCGGAATTCTCCAAACTCCGAGCTCTGTACGTTCCCAGTGCTTTATGCATGGGTCCCCACTGTGCGCCTATGGATAATTGGATGGATTGTGGGTCCTCTGTGGTTAGCTCATTGGAGCTCCACTACAATGCGGCCATCTTGCTTTGAGCTAGGCCACGCCATGGGTTATGGTTTTATAGGAGTAAAGGGTGGAGAGTAATTTAATTTTTCCTAATTCATATTTTTTTTAATTTAGTTTTTAAAATATTTTTGTGTTGTCAGTATTTTGTTTGTTTTTAATTATGAACTGACTGGAATGGGAATATTATTTTTACCCCTCTGCAAATCAACACTTTCCCTACTGTTGCACTGACTGGAGTGGGAATAGTAAATTTTATCTAGTCACTATCCAACACTTTCCCTACTGTCGCACTCACTGGAGTGGGAATTGTAATTTTTCCCTCTCTGCTATCCAACACATTCCGTACTGTTACACTTATTGGAGTGGGAACAGTAATTTTTACACCTCCGCTATCCAACACCTTCTCTACTGTTGCACTGACTGGAGTGTAATACAACATTTTCAACCTCCATCCAGCACTTTACCTACTGTTGCACTCACTGAAATGGGAATAGTAATTTTTACCCCTCCGCTATCCAACACGTTCCCTACTGTTGCACTCATTGGAGAGGAAATAGTAATTTGTACCCCTCCGCTATCCAACACTTTCTCTACTGCTGCACTTTAATGTTTAATGTTTTCATTTATGATAGAATGTTCTTGTTTAGATTTTATGTTATTGGTATTCTTTTATTTTTTATTTTATTTGATACGTTTTATATAGTGCTAGCTAAACCTGGAGGTATCGGAGCGCTTTACATGCACAGGGAAACAAAAGTTGCATTGCATAGCATGACATAGGGATGCATAAAGATATAAGCCAAACATTATAATTAGGCATACATTACAAAGCAGGACATAAGGGTGAAAGAGGATAAAAGCAACATATAGTAATTAGGCATACAGAGAAGGGTAGGAGGAAAGCTCAGGAGGTTAAAACAGTCCAATATCCACCTGTCCATGATGGACAAGTGAGCAGGGAGTCCACTAGGTTATAGAAGATGAGGTGCTTTGGCTTGGATGTTAAAGTATTTCTTGAGGAGAAGGAGTTTCAGGTCCCTTTTGAAGCAGGGGAAGGAGGGGTTGCATCTGAGGTCAATCGGGAGTGAGTTCCATATCCTGGGTACGTTACCAGAAAAGGACCTGGACTGAGTGGTTTTCTTTTTCAGTTTTGGGGGGATGAGAAGAAGTGAGTTGGATCTTCTCAGGGGTCTGGATCTTCCGACTTTAACCAGTTTGTTGTTTAGGCAGTTGGGGGAACGTGAGTGAAGGGTTTTGTGTGTGATGCAGGCCAATTTGTAGAAACATCTACCTTCAATGGGCAGCCAGTTGAGGGAGTGGAGGGTTGGCGTGATGTGATCAAACCTTTTTACCCCAGTTATGAGTCGGGTTGCCATGTTAAGGACTGACATTAGTGGAGCTAGGTGAGCTTTTGGCGTCCCTGTTAGGATGGCGTTCCCGTAGTCCAGTTTGGATAGGACTAGGGATTGAACAATAATCTTGAAATCGTCCTGGGGGATTAAAGATTTCATATACTTCAGGTGTTTTAGTGAGTAATGTACACTTTTTGTAGAGTTTTTGATGTGGTCCTTCATCGATAAGTTCTTGTCCAGGGTAATGCTTAGTGACTTCACCGAGTCGGATAGGGTCAAGAGAGCAGTGTAGGGCATCAAAGTTCTTGAGCCAGTCTTGGATGGGAAGGTGGTTACTTTTTGTAGCGAAAGTATTAATTCTGTTTTGTTTGGGTTCAGCTTCAAATGGTTTGCGTTTAACCTGGATTGGATCTTGGCTAGTGTGACGTTGAGGTGTCGGATGTCACTGGATGATTTGATTTTGTAGTAGAGTTGAGTGTCATCTGTATATAAGTGATATTAAACTCCGGCTTGTTTCAGAATGATTGTAAGGGGTTCCATGAAGATATTGAAGAGGGATGGGGAGAGGATAGAGCCTTGAGGGACCCCAAGTGTGACTTGTGTTGAATTAGAGAGACAGGAGTTAATTTTAATTTGTTGTTTTGGTTCTACACCCTTTCCTGAACCCTGATTGAAAGGTGTTGAGAGGTTGAAATCATCAATATGTTTGTCAAGTTGTCAAAGAACGCTTTTCTCCAAGGTTGTGGCAAGGAATGGGAGGTTGGAGATAGGTCTGAGGTTGTTGAGATCGTCAGGGCCGGCCCCTGTTTTTTTGAGCATGGGTGCGATTTTTCCTAATTGAAGGGAGTCTGGGACACAGCCTGATGTGAGAGAGCAGTTTATGAGTTTGGTCCAAAAAGGGGTAATGATGTGGTTGAGTTTTTGTACTATAGTGGCTAGGAGAGGATCCATAGTGTGGAAGGTAGGCTTTAAGCTCACAATTTTATTGAAGACCTCACTTTCAGACACGAGTTTGAAATCCGACCAATTCGCATCATATTTCAGTTGGAAGCGGACCGGTTGTCCTTGGTATGATTAGGATCTGCTTGGTCAAGGGTGGGTAAATTAAGATTAAGATTAGAGGTGTGCTGGAGGTTTTGATTAAGGATTGCCCAATTTTAGTGACTTTGTCTGTGAATAAGCTGGCAATTTCTTCGCATCGATCATTGGTCGCTTTTATTACGTGAGGGGATGCGCCGTTCGTTTGCCTTTTGACAATGTTGAAGAGTTCTCTACGTCTATTCTTGGCCTGGTTTAGTTGGCTGCAGAAAAATGAGGCCTTTTCTCTAAAGGTGTGCTTTTTTATATTCCGACCGTGCAGACCTAAGTAGCACAAGGTGCCTTGTTGATGGGCTTTGTCTCCAAGTCCTTTCCGCAAGTCTGAGTTGTCGTCTTTCGGTATTGAGATCCACAATGAACCCTGATTTATATTTGGTAGATCTCAATTGTTTAGGTTTGAGTGGTGCTACTTGATCTAACACCTCCATCATTGTTGAGTTAAAGTGAGCTGTGAGGTCAGCGGCCGACATAGTGGTGGGCGTGGACTGTAGATGGGCATGAATCTTGGATTCAAGTTCGGGGATAGGGACTTCATTGATGTTCCTGCTCCAGTGCTTCGGTGTGGCAGATCATATTGGTTGTGATCTGACAGGTGAGTCGATATTAAATAATATGTGGTGGTGGTCAGACCAGTCAATGGGAGAGATCGCTCTCAGAGAGGCCAATTCATTTTTGGTGATGATCGCATCCAGAGTTGCTCCTTTGATGTGTGTTGGTTCATTGCAGAGTTGTTTGAGGTTGGTTAATTCTAGCAGGTTTGAGAGGTTCTGGACAGTGGTGTCTTCTGTTTTGTTTCAGTGGATATTGAAGTTACCAAGTCACAAGTTTTTTGTCTCAGTTATGGAGAAGCGTGTTATTAGGTTGGTTAGTTCTTCGGCGAAGAGGGCCCGCCCCCAGGGGGATGATGGATAGTGTGAAATGTGATTGGCGTGGTGCCTTTCATTGCAAGTTCGAAACCAAAGTACTCCAGAGTTCGGTATTCTGCAGCTTTTAATAATGTAATCTGTATACCTTCTTTGTGAACGGTCGCTAGCCCACCACCTGCTTTGAGCAGTCTGTCCTGTCAAATGATGTTGTAACCTGGTGGGGAGAGAAGGTCTAGAATGGGGTTAGAGTGGCCGTTAAGGCAGGATTCTGTGAGAAATTCTATGTCTATTTTTTCCCCGAGTAAAACTGTAGCAACGTTTGTGGCATGTTGTACTGCTGATCTACAGTTGAGGAGCATGCAAGATAGAGGGCAGGAAGTTTTGATGATGTGGTGTACTATAAGGATAGTGATGTATTGCGCTGGGGGCCTGGGCGAAAGGACTGTTCTGGGGTTCTATTTATGCCAACTATAACAGGGATTGCAGTGGGAGCTGTATTTTGGATTGCTTTGAGGTGAGAGTCGTTGATCTCCTCTGCTTCCTTTGCTGGAATGGGGCAGAGAGCTCAGTTAGATCGATGAGCCTGTCTCCCCAAAGGGATGGAGGGCCATGGGGGGTCAGGTGGGGCCATGGAAGAGGCTGTGTGGGGAAAAGCATTGTAACTACCCGGAGAGCATGAGCAAGGTGGCTTAAACGGGTTGGGACGGTTGAGTGGTAGGTGTAGAATGTCGGCTGCTAGGGCGTACATTTTTTGCATCATTCTGGTCAGTTTTCGGGTAAGTGAGTTAAAAGAGTTTCTAGTCTTCGGAAGAAGCAGCATATGACTAGGGTCTGTAAAAGGCGAGAGCACTGGGTTCTGGGATTGAATGGTATCATTGGGGTTAGGTGTAGGGATAGATTGAGCATGAGGCGTTGGGTCATTGGCACTTCCAGTCTTGAGGTAAGGAGGAGTTGTTGTGGGTCTTGAGTCAAAGAGAGAAGAGTGAGCAATGGTATGGAGGGGGACAGTGTCCATGGGATTGGCTGTGAGATTGATGGTGGGGATGGTTTGGGCAACTGGTCTTGGGTCAGAGAACGGAGAGGGAGCAGTGATTTAAGGGAGGTCCGTGCCCGAGGGATTGTCTGTAATGTTGGACCTGGGGATGTTTTGGTCAGATGGAGTAAGGTCAGTGTTGGAGTTGGGGATAGTTTGCGAGGGTAGAGTTGGGTCTATTGAGGTCAAGTGGGAGTGGCTATAGCGAGTTTAGTAGCAGAGAGACTGCAGTTTGTGTCCGATCTGACTGGCCCGAGATCAGCTTTGCTGTGTTTTTTAGCTATGCATTTGCTGGTCCTGGTGGGATTAGTGGATGTCATGATGGTGGGTTTTTGTCGGCGGAGTATGATAATGGGGGTAGTGGGATTGAAATGGGTGATGGTGGATGTCCATGAGTTGTAGAGTGGATTGGCAGGGCAATTGGCTCAGTTCTGGGACATTTGTCAGGGTGGAGGTGTTTGGGGAGGTTGGGTTTGACGGCTCTGTTGGGTTAATGAGGAGAATAGTGTCGGAAAGTGATAATCAAAAGTGGTGAGGTGCGGGTTCGTGTCCTGTATGAGAATGTTTCCTGTTCTGAAGATGAAAATGGTGAGTTCCCCTTTAAAGGTAGGGAAATGGTTGTGGAGATTTTTTCGACATGGGAATATTGACTGACTTGGTGACTAGGACGTTTGTGTATAAGACAAAGTCAGTTTTCGTCGTGCCATTAGTCATGGTGTAGTAGTTGTTTACAATGAGTGTTTCCAGGTGCTATTTTAAGGTTCTGTGTTTTAAGTTCTTTTTAGCATTACTGGACAGATTTTCCTGCTAGATTATGGGCCATGAATTGGGTCCGTATCGCCTGAGTGCCGAGTTAAGCGGTTTAGCGGGAGCATAGTTAGCAACTGAGAGTTCCGGTTATATATGACTCAATGGGAGGAAAGGTTAATTGCGCATTTGAGTCCTCGAGTTCTCCTACATCAGGGGTAGTTCAGAGTAAAATGCAAGGTTTGCGGGGCAACGTAGCCCGTGGGCTGTGGGGAAAGAGCAGAGATCCAAACTCCCAGTGTCTGATGGTGGAAGGATTAGCCCGTATTTTACCAGCTGTCCTGGAAAATTTGAGGAAATATAGCTTCTGTCACGTTTTTTGAGAGGATCGCCTGAAAAACGGTGGGAGGTGCTTTTATGTATTTTACAGAGCCGGGCTGGATTGCAGTTGTATCAAGAGAGCAATATAATTGATAGGCAAGCTTTTGGGTTTGAAATTGCATATAAGGCTTATATAATGCACATCTTTAGGCCGCCTCTTCTGGCCTAGATCTCCCTAGGAGGCTCAATGCCTCCCCATGAGGTCTAGCTCTGTGGGGTGTCCCTCTCCAACTTCCTTTGCTGTCCACAAGCGCATCTGCTTGTCTCAAACTGGGATGCTTCCCTCTGGTGGGTTTGACCTTTCCCGGCATCTAGTTTAATCTCTTTCCTCGTGGTGCATTTTAGTCTCTTCTTTGCAGTAAAGCATCGCTCACCAAACATGTGTTTCTCTCCCTGTTCTCATCTGGGGTTTGCCATGGCTCTTTTTCCGGTAGGGCTGGATGGGGCCTTAGCATTGTTTGAGTCCCCCCGCTGACTTAACCTTATTCTTATCATAGCAGGAAACAAGATTTTTGCTTTGTTCAATCTGTATCTGTGACATATTTGCCTATCAGAGGCCTTTCTGACTTATGCAGGCAGTCTCAGAGACACTTACATCACTGTAATAAAGCAGTTAAATCACACAAAAAAAACCTCACCAGCATGTACAAAAGCAGGCGGTACCACGAGGGTTAATAATTAAAAGTCAAACATGTTGAGGGTTGTTGTTTGAGTGAGGTTTCTTGACAGCGTATCTAGTGCAGGTGCATTTATCTGATGAAATCTCCTTCCTGTTAGTGAGGCAGGAAGTTCTGAGTCTTTCGTCCATGCCTGTTACAGGTTCCTGGTATCAAACGTGTGGGCGCACATTACAACTGTCAGGGATTTTAAAGTGTGCAAAAATGATATATTGAGGCACCACCTGATGTAAAGACAAATGATTGCTGTGCTGGGCAAAGCTTAGTAGGTAGACCTTCAATCTACCAAAGTCATATTATGTGTCTAATCCACATTGTACAAAGCATGCCTGCCACAATACTAGCTGTGTGACTGATAGGATGCTGTAAAAATAAAAAGACTGATTAGCTTGCTCACTGCTTTAGCAACTATTGACAATTCAATTAATTAAATGCGTCCACTGGCCGCGCGTCTGACCATTTTGGGGTCAGGCGTTGCTATTCGACCGCTGGCCGAATACATCTGATATATGTGTGTGTGCGTATTACCTACTGGCGGTCGCCAGTAGGTATATATAGTTAGGATTTTTTCCCTATGGGATTTTTGAAAATTCTATGTCTAATAACTTTGGCGTTTGTGGACGGAATTGGCTGAAATTTTCTGGAAAATGGAACATTTTGTTTCTGAGCAGCCCCTGGAAATTTGGGGGGGTTCGTCCAGGGGGGGTCGAGAAAAAAGGGGGGTCCCAAAACGTGTTTTTAACATTGAGTTTTCCATAGGGCGGTTGGCCTCACTTTTAGCCTGAACGGCTGAATGGATTTGCACGAAACTTGGCAAAATTGTAGGGACTGGTAGCCCGATGTGCCTTTTGTAGGTCTCAATATATGTGCTCCAGTGGATTTTGAGAAATTAACGTTTAAAAAAAGATATATATCTGTAACAGCGGACCGGGCAGCGCCCCGGTTCGCGGACCTTACGCGTACCGGAACTTCGCGTAGCGAAGCTGATTGGTTCTCCGGTGTCTGTCAACATTCTAAACAGTCCGGAGCGGCCGCCATCTTGTCTCTCGGTAGGATTGAGAGACAAGAAGAGGCCAAAACAAAGGGGGAAATAACCATAAGGGGGCATACTAGATCCTCCCTGACCCCCTAGGTTTAATGTGGAGGTTTTAAAAGGGCCCCGCGGGGCAAAAAAAAAAAAATTTTTTTTGTTTTTTTGCGTGGGTAGCGCCCGGTCCGCGAACCGGGAAGCGTTCTGGGCAGCGTACTGCAATGAAAAATGAATGATAGACTTTTCAAATACTGTATGTTAATTGATTGTTGGTTTTGTTGATTATTTTTTTATTTTTTTTTATTTTTCAAGCAATTATTTATTATTGTGATTGTGTTTCAAAATTTAATAACATTTCTAACATTTCACTGTCTGAAATGTCGTCATTTTCATTGAACATAGCTTGTAATCTATGAGGGTGTAAAATGTCCTCATTTTGAAGGAGGTCATCCACTGCTTGCACACATTGCAGTAGTTCTTGGTCCCAAGTTTCATCCATAAATTCTATATAATTTGGATCAATTAATTCTTGGCTGCTCTGTTGCAGGACAATTTGAAATGAAACTTTCTGTTCGCCTTCCATGTTGCCTGAAATTTGGATTAAAAAAATATATATTAGTAGAGATAGGGCACTGTTGGGATTAATTTTAGATAGGCATTTTTTAACAGAGAATTTATCTTTGGGCAGTGTATAGTATCAGAGTGGAAGTAGGAATATAAAAAAGTGTATGTGATTTAACGTAAGTAAATTCATAATTATAAAAGAGAAGCCTAACTCCATCCATAACTATAACAGAGAAGTCTATCTAAATCTATAACTACTACAGAGGGATAGTATATAACTATCAGAAAAAGTTTACCATATTAACTGATAGTGCACAATATAGTTCAGTTTTTAAAATAACAACTTACCTTTAGAAAGAAGTTGAAGTGATTAGTGAAAATCCAATTGAAATGTACACCAGGAAGTAGTAGTCAAAATGGCTGTGTTTCATTCTCTTCTTTTATATATATTCAGGTACATAACCAATCAAATGTCAGGTAAAAAAAGTAGAAAATGAAAGTAACATTTTCATTGGTTGTCAATTCCAACACTTCAGATGTGTTTTGAGAAGTAATTTACCTCAGGGTATTTAGAGAGGTCTACAGGCTAAATGGCTAAATGGAATTCCAATCAAATTTGTGAAAATGGTAGGGATTGGTATGTAGTATGAGCTAATCTATATTTGGTGAAATTGTCTCCAGTGGCTTTTCTGTAAACTACTTTCCCACCTTTTTTGATGGTGCGCTTCCCAGGGAGCGACCCGGTACGCGAACCGTTGAGCGCCCCGGTTCGCGAACCTTAAGCGTTACGGGAGTCCACCATTTTGTGTTTCGGTCGAATTAAGATACAAAATGGAGGGCAAATAATGTTCAGAATGGGTAGAAGGGGGCACGGTAGACTTATCTTGACCCCCTAGGTTTTGTGAGGGTGGCTGAGGAGGCTTATATGTGCGAAAAAAAACCATTTTTAAAAACAATTTCGCGAGGTTAGCTCCCGGTTCGCGTACCGGGTAGCGCCCCTGGGGAGCGTACTTTGTTGAAAATTAGTGAAAAAAGTTAGAGTAAAATAATAATTGTGAGTGATCAGATGTAGGGTAGCTCTGAGAAGAGCTTTTGGGTTTATGGTACATTTAGGTACTTATAAGTAGGTACCAATGCACAGTCTTAAATTCAGAGTGAAAATTCTGTTGCCCTCATCTGAGAAGTGAACTCCATCTCCTCTGTAGATATCTTGCATGTAGTAACGCAAGTTATTGTTGTACATGGAGCCCATTCCATGGTCTCTCATGTAAGCTGAAACAGATTTGTTTACATGCTTCCTCGACTTCTCAATTTGTGGACAAAATTGGTTTGACCACCTCCATTTCTGTCTTTGGCATATATTTGAATATACCAAGGCAGTCTGAGGAAAAAGTGCCATTAATTGCTCCAATGGTGTCCTTTAAAAGCATTTCCAGACCTACCCCAGTCAAAGTGCCCAAATCATTACCTCCACAGTGCACAATTAACAGGTCAGGTTTGGGCAAATGCATAAAGGTTTTCACCAATGGTATCAATTGGTGACATTTTAATCCTCTGTGGCCAAACCACTTAATTTCCACATCTTGTAAATTGAGGTTAGGTAATTTTCTGTTCTCAGCATACCTGTGAGCCCAGTGGATATAACTATGTCCAACAATCCAGACAGAAAACATGGTGAGAGAAGGTTCTCCTGCAGTCAGATGAAGTGTGGCAATGAAATGGCAGTTGAAAAAAATGAGAGTTTAAAATGAAAAAACTGTGGAGTTTCTGTGTTCATGAAGCAGTAACAGTGATTGGTGGATTTTGATTGCTGAAAACAGAAAGTTAGGGTGCATGGATGAGTTATTTGAAAGATGTATTTTGAATGGTCAATAAAAAATCATTAAATGAAAGAATGCACTGGATATGCAGGTGCACTTAGAGTTCAGAGTTCAATTGCAACATTGTTGTGTGAACTTGCAAACACCAGACGTCTTCCAAGAGGTGGTTGCCATGCAGAAAAGGCATGAAATGGCAGAGGGGGGAAGGGTTTTCATTTGAAAAAAAGTGAGGGAAGAGTTTTGATTGGGTGACATGAGAGATATGTGTGAAGAATTACAGCATTTCTGTGCTTTTGATAGCTGCAGACTCTGGAGTGCATACCTTTTGCTCTGCTGAAGACAAATTGGTGTGTTTCTGAGACTGTTTTCAAACTCAAAGTATTTGCTAAGGTGAGAAAATATTTCTTTAATTTAGATAGAGAATAGTGTGCTTTAAGGAGAAAATTATGAATTATGTGGCGCAAATTGCTTGTAAATATGCTCCCACCTGTGCATGGAAAATTTAGATTTTGAATGTTTGTGTTACATAGCCATGTTAAAAGTGATACAAACATGCTGCAAAGGCAATCAAAAAACGCTTTTATGTGTCTTAAGGACATTTTAAGTAATTTTCCCATGTGCAGTGTTTTGAAATTATGATTTGAAAATCGTTTTTGGGGAAAAGGAATTGTTTTTAAATTTATGACAAGGACATAATGGTGTATGCTTCTTTATAAGGCAATTGACTGTCCCTGATGTTATTTTTCCCATTTTAATGTAAGACCTTTCTCTGTGGCGCAAATTGCTTGTAAATATGCTCCCACCTGTGCATGGCAAATTTAGATTTTAAATGTTTGTGTTACATAGCCATGTTAAAAGTGACCCAACCATGCTGGAAAGGCAATCAAAAAACACTTTCATGTGTCTTAAGGACATTTTAAGTAATTTCCCTGTGGGCAGTGTTTTCAAATTATGAATTGAAAATCGTTTTTGAGGTAAAGGAATGTTGTTAAAATTTATGTGCGCCATATGCCCCCAAATTTCTTTTTCAGGGGTGCAGCAGGGTGTTCTTGAGACACCCCTGCACCTTTGGAAAAATTCCTAATTTGCGATGAGCTAATTGCTAATCGCAAATTGCACCTTCATTCATATGGGTATCCTGGCCCATGGAAATGAATGGGTAATTTGCAATTAGCAATTTGCTCATCGCAAATTTGGAATGGTAAAGAATTGCTATTTATTCCTTAAAATTCGCTATTTAGGAAATGCAAAATAGTTTGATGGTACATATGGCGGTTGATGTCTAACAAGATAAGAAGCTTAGGGATACATTTATGATGACTGGCGCAATGAAGTGGACATCACTTACTTCATTGGTAGAGCTTTACATGTATTATGTCCTCTGTATTCTTCATCAAGCGTAACTTTAATCTGCAATCCTGAGTAGGCCTCACGTTAAACAAACCTCTGGATAGGCCACACCTTATCGTCATCATGAATTAATCATTTAAAATGCTAGGGACAGATTTATGATAGGTGTATGCCTCTTTTGCGCCACTTACAAAACACTGTCCACGGGGAAATGACTTAAAATGTCCTTAAGACACATGAATGTTTTTTTTTAAAGCGTTTGCAATTTTTTTGGGTAACTTTTAACATGGCTATGTGACTCAAACAGTCAAAATCTAAATTCACCATGCACAGGTGGGAGCATATTTACAAGGAATGTGCTCCATGGGGAAAGGTCTTATAATGTAATATGGGAAAAATGACATCAGAGACAGTGAAATGCCTTATAGAGAAGCATACACCATTATGTCCTTGTCATAATTTTGCAAACCATTCCTTTTCCCCAAAAACGATTTTCAAATCATAATTTGAAAACACTGCACATGTGGAAATGACTTAAAATGTCCTTAATTCAAAATTTGCTATTCTTTATTTTGCGATTGCACTGAAGGATTTGCAAATTTTGCGATTCCTCAAATGCAATGTATCAAACAAAAAATATGTAAAAAATAACATTAAGGATTTGGAAACTACCACCAACTTCTAGTTTGTGGTAATTTCCGAATTCTTTTCAAAAAGCATTTTTTTCCAAAAAACAAAAGGTGCCATATGACGCCAATACATGTCCTTAGGGCATGTATGTGCGCCATATGCCCCCAAATTTCTTTTTCAGGGGTGCAGCAGGGTGTTCTTGAGATACCCCTGCACCCTTGAAAAAATTCCTAATTTGCGATGAGCTAATTGCTAATCGCAAATTGCACCTTCATTCCTATGAGCCTCCTAGCCCATGGAAATGAATGGGTAATTTGCAATTAGCAATTTGCTCATTGCAAATTAGGAATGGTAAAGAATTGCTATTTATTCCTTAAAATTCGCTATTTAGGAAATGCAAAATAGTTTGATGGTACATATGGTAGTTCATCTGTAACAAGATAAGAAGCTTAGGGATACATTTATGATGACTGGCGAAATAAAGTGGACATAACTTACTTCATTGGTAGGCCTTTACATGTATTATCTCCTCTGTATTCTTCATCAAGCGTAACTTTAATCTGCAATCCTGAGTAGGCCTCACCTTAAACAAACCTCTGGATAGGCCACACCTTATCGTCATCCTGGATTAATCATTTAAAATGCTAGGGACAGATTTATGATAGGTGTATGCCTCTTTTGCGCCACTTACAAAACACTGTCCGAGGGGAAATGACTTAAAATGTCCTTAAGACACATGAATTTTTTTTTAAAGCGTTTGCAATTTTTTGGGTAACTTTTAACATGGCTATGTGACTCAAACAGTCAAAATCTAAATTCACCATGCACAGGTGGGAGCATATTTACAAGGAATGTGCTCCATGGGGAAAGGTCTTATAATGTAATATGGGAAAAATGACATCAGAGACAGTGAAATGCCTTATAGAGAAGCATACACCATTATGTCCTTGTCATAATTTTGCAAACCATTCCTTTTCCCCAAAAACGATTTTCAAATCATAATTTGAAAACACTGCACATGTGGAAATGACTTAAAATGTCCTTAATTCAAAATGTGCTATTCTTTATTTTGCGATTGCACTGAAGGATTTGCAAATTTAGCGATTCCTCAAATGCAATGTATCAAACAAAAAATATGTAAAAAATAACATTAAGGATTTGGAAACTACCACCAACTTCTAGTTTGTGGTAATTTCCGAATTCTTTTCAAAAAGCATTTTTTTCCAAAAAACAAAAGGTGCCATATGACGCCAATACATGTCCTTAGGGCATGTATGTGCGCCATATGCCCCCAAATTTCTTTTTCAGGGGTGCAGCAGGGTGTTCTTGAGATACCCCTGCACCCTTGAAAAAATTCCTAATTTGCGATGATCGCAAATTGCACCTTCATTCCTATGAGCCTCCTAGCCCATGGAAATGAATGGGTAATTTGCAATTAGCAATTTGCTCATTGCAAATTAGGAATGGTAAAGAATTGCTATTTATTCCTTAAAATTCGCTATTTAGGAAATGCAAAATAGTTTGATGGTACATATGGTGGTTCATCTGTAACAAGATAAGAAGCTTAGGGATACATTTATGATGACTGGCGAAATAAAGTGGACATAACTTACTTCATTGGTAGGCCTTTACATGTATTATCTCCTCTGTATTCTTCATCAAGCGTAACTTTAATCTGCAATCCTGAGTAGGCCTCACCTTAAACAAACCTCTGGATAGGCCACACCTTATCGTCATCCTGGATTAATCATTTAAAATGCTAGGGACAGATTTATGATAGGTGTATGCCTCTTTTGCGCCACTGTGCGTCACTTTTATGATGCAGCGGCGGTGCAAAAGATTTGCTATGAGGTGACAAAATTACAAATTGATGCATTTAGGCAGATATGTCATGGTGTAAAAAAAATGCACCACATGAAACCGATGCAGCAGTGATGCAAAAGATGCACCATGTTGCAAGACAAAACAAGTTTGATGCAAAATAAGGAATAGCAAAATTTGCTATTCCTTATTTTGCGATTGCACTGAAGGATTTGCAAATTTTGCGATTCCTTAAATGCAATGTATCAAACTAAAAATATGTAAAAAATGACATTAAGGATTTGGAAACTACCACCAACTTCTAGTTGGTGGTAATTTGCGAATTCTTCTCAAAAAGCATTTTTTTTTTAAAAACAAAAGGTGCCATATGACGCCAATACATGCCCTTAGGGCATGTATGTGCGCCATATGCCCCCAAATTTCTTTTTATGGGGTGCAGCAGGGTGTTCTTGAGACACCCCTGCACCCTTGGAAAAATTCCTAATTTGCGATGAGCTAATTGCTAATCGCAAATTGTACCTTCATTCCTATGAGCCTCCTAGCCCATGGAAATGAATGGGTAATTTGCAATTAGCAATTTGCTCATTGCAAATTAGGATTGGTAAAGAATTGCTATTTATTCCTTAAAATTCGCTATTTAGGAAATGCAAAATAGTTTGATGGTACATATGGCGGTTCATCTGTAACAAGATAAGAAGCTTAGGGATAGATTTATGATGACTGGCGCATCACCAGGGATGTGCCAGTCATCCTGCGCCGCTGTTCCGCCACCCATGGTGTGCTGCATTTACAATGCGGGGCATCATGGGGCAAAAATGGCACAGATGCGTGACGTATCTGTGCTGTAAAGGTAGTGATTGCTGGAGTTGTATCGCAAGTGCGATGCAGCTCAAGCAAGGCTCAGGGGTGCCCCATCTCCACAATGTTGCGTCAAGACCTATGCCTGCTTAAAGCAGGCGCAGGGTTTTGACGCAGCTTTCTCCTATCTGATTGTAAATACGGCACACCATGGGTGGCAGAGCAGCGGTGCACGTTAACTGGTGCATGCCTGGGGATGTGCCATTTAACATAAATCTGCCCCTTTACATTTAAGTATGTGCAGGGGACACAGAGTTGGTGAGGCTTATCCAAGGTTAAGAAGAGATGAGTCCTGTTCACTGAAAAATTAGACATAGGCTTCACCTGCTCAGCATCGCTGGACATGGCTAAATAATAGCTGCAAAATGTTACTCTTGTTAAACAATTTTACTATTATAATCTCTGAGATTTGTCTCTTACTCTGCAACATCTCATTGTTGTTATCTTTCTTTAAAGATAAAGACAACATCAACATGAGCGACAATCTGCAATCAGTTGATTTTGACCTCATCATTGAACTTGTAATTGAAACATCAGTGGATGTTGATCCCTTGGATGATTTAAATCCTGAGGATGAAGAAGAGCGTGATGAGGATGCAGATTTGTCCGAATTATATGACATAGGGTGGGAAGCTGACCTGCTTGAGCCTAAGGAACTATAAACATTTATTTTTAAAATTTATAATAAATAAAAAGTAAAAGTGTAAACCGTTTAATTTAAAAATAAAGACACCTTCAAAAACAGGTTATGTGTAGTGTCTTCAATAAAATATTAAAATATGCTCATAAAATTAGATCAGATTCACATATAAAATAGCACAGGTAACATGAATATAAATTCCATTTCTTTTCTGCTATTTCTGTATTGTAAATTTGCCAAGGACTAAAAAATCTTCTATTTAAAATGTCAAGTAGTGTGTTAAGTTTTTGATCACTGTTATTGATTTACTGTTTGGTAATAGTGGTTAATAACATTTTTTAATATATTTTACCACAGATTCAACTGCAGATCATTTCAACATTTCACCATGCCAACGAAAGAAAGAGAGAGAAAGGCTGCAAAACGTCAAAGACAGCAGGTGAATCAAAAGAAGCAGCAGTCCTCTAACAAAAAGATTTGTCAAGTCACGAAGAAAGCACCGGGTAAGAGTACAAAAACATTCATAATTAATATGTGTAGTAAAAAAAATATTACTACAGAAAATGTTTCAGTCCATAAAAAGAGAAGCAATTCAAATGGAAAGGAAAGGCCAATCAAAAATGTTACTGCTAGAGCAAGAGATAACTCTGTGCATGATTGTAGAAGGAAACAACAGTTTAGGGACATTCGTAAACGAATGTTCCGCAACAGGATAATTGGCAATTTGTTAAAAAGTATTAAGAAAGGTCAACAGAAAGTGGTTTTTTATAAGAGAAAAAAAAAAGTTGAGAAAGTTATTGATCAGGCATTTGAAATTAAACGTAAGTTATTTATTTTGATAATCAATAGAATTAGGAAGCTAAACAAGGCAATTTATGATTTCAAAAGAAATAGTAGATGGAAGAGAATAGTTAATCGTAGTAATTTTTGTGAAGTTTTTTCTGGAGAATGGATTCATAGTTCAAGCTGTGAGGCATTTTTTAATGAGGAGAGTTATTTCCAGGATAATGATTTGGTGCATGCAGTTGACACCAGTGGTCGTGCTTATGAAGTGAAAGATGGTTGTCCAGTTGAAAAAGAAAAACTTGTGACAACAGAGGCAGAAGAGGTGTTAGGTAATGAGGTTTTAGGAAGACGTGCTAAGGGTCCTGTGTACACCTGGAAGTGTAGTAGTATTTGTAGTGTGCGACAGGATTCCATCAATTTGCTTTGTGATTTTGTACGGTCATTTAATAAGAAAAGTTTGAAGCAGAAAATAAGGTTGTTGCAAGAATTAGATCCTTGCAGAGTGAGAGAAGTGACAGGTTTGCATGGTCATTCACTGGCTTGTCTTTCCAGGAGAGTATGCCAGAGTGTTTTTCATCATTTCAGGATGCTAGCAGTGCATCATAATAAAGTGAGGAAATTAGTTAGAATGTTGTATTATGCTAAGAGTCCAGCAATTCTGCTTAAACAATTATGCGCTGCTCTTTTGCATGGTTCTGAAATAGATGTGAAGAATATATGTGAAGAAATTGAGTTTTGTTACTTTGGAAGTAAAGAGGAGAATGTTGAAATTGACCAAGAAGAAGCGGGTAATGTGGAAGATAGTGTACAGGTTTCCAGTACAGATAATTTCCAGAGGGAAATTGTCACATTTCAGGTCAAATCAAGTGAGAGGCCAAATTTCACTTGTGTGTGTTGTCGACGCACTTAATATAAGAATCAGACTAAGTTAGTGGATTTATATGCAAAAAGTGAAAGGGAAAATAATAGTGAATGGAAGGATTTTGCAACATACTTGATGGTAGAAAATTGTTTTGATTTGGGATTGGATCAACGTGTGTGTACTTATTGTTGTTGCAAATTAAATCAAAACCAGATGCCTGCTAGAGCAGTTCATAATAATCTGGAATTGGTTGAGATTCCTTCTGAATTGAAGGATTTAAATACTTATGAATCTATTTTGATTCAAAGTATCCATCCCTTTCAGGCTATTGTAAGAATGGAGCCAAAGACAGGGAGATTGCCTCCATCAGATTTACAGAGAGGATTAAAGGGAAGAGTTGTTTATTTGCCTCTAGATTTGAAGAAAAACATTAACACAATTGGAGTAGAAAAAGTGGAAGAGGAACCTCTGGTTATCTTAGTTAATGGGGTTCCGACAAAGAATAAGAAAATATGGCAAGATTTAGTAGATGTTAGGAAAGTTAAAAAGGCAACATTGTATTTGAAAAAAAATAATAAATACTATAAGAATGTATATGTTGCAGAAGAGGAAGTAAGTGAGGAAGAGGATAGCGATTTGTGTGCTGGTCAAATTGAGAAAGTAGAACCCTCTACTAGTGAAGAAATATATGAACATTATAGTGTTCATCCTTTGCATTCCAAGGAAGTCATGGGGAATGCTATTGAGTTGTTTCAAATGAAACAAGCCAAAGGGAGTCCCATTAGTGTTTGGGAGGAAAGTTTGGAAGCTCGGTGTTTCCCACAGCTTTTTCCAACAGGTCAGGGAGGAAGATATGATGAGCGACCTCATCAAATTCCTGCTTCTGAATACCGGACTTTGCGATTGTATGCAGGAGATGCTAGGTTTCGACAAAGCATTCCTTATTTGTTTCATCTCCTGTTTGAAAGCGATCTGTCTGGACTGTCATATGCAGTGAACCACATCTTGAAAAGTGGTATACACATGCAAAACATCTCGGCAAGTGACTTTATGGATAAAGTCAATGTCCAAGACAGTATTTTGGATTCTCACCTGATTAATCTCATGGCGTGTCAGCGTGGTACTAATGAGTACTGGTACCATCGTCATGGTGATTTAAAATGTATGCTGAGGAACTTAGATACTCCCACATGGTTCCACACTCTGAGCTGTGCCGAGTATGGCTGGGAAGACTTACTTGAATTTCTACGAGAGGCAAATGCTAACGTAGATAACATCGAATTCAAGACACCCGGAGAACTGTGCTCTTTGGATCCAGTCAATGTATGTAGGTACTTCAATCATAGATTTGAAGCTATGATGTCTTTCATCATGAATAAGAAGAATCCACCTCTTGGAGAGGTGTTGGATTTCTTCTGGAGAAAGGAGTACCAAGCAAGAGGTGCTCCTCATATACATATGTTGCTGTGGATCAAGGATGCACCTAAATTTGGAACGGATCCAGAAGACTCAGTGATGAGTTTCATCCAACAGTATTCTACGTGTGCTGTTCCAAACGCAAAGGAGAAGAAAAGCCTAAGAGAAAAAGTTCTGCATTTCCAAAGCCATCGATGTGGAAAGTACTGCCGTCGTAAATTCCGAAACAAGGACAAGTTCTACACCAAATGTCGTTTCGGCTTTCCACGACCGGTGATTTCTAAAGGAAGAGTAAACAGTTTGATGTCTTCGCTGCGACATAATGTCATGAAGAAATCACCTAAAAACACATACAATTTGAAGAGGAACGAAGAGTCCAAGTACATCAACGACTACAACCCGGTGATTTTGTCCATGTGGAATGCTAACATGGATATACAGTTTGTGGCTGATAACTGTATGGCTGTGGCTCGGTATGTGACGTCTTACATCACCAAAAAAGAGAAGACAGAATTGAAGGATATGTGGGAGGACATTTCCCATGAAAAGAGCCTCAGCAAGAAGTTGTACAGTTTCAGTCTGAAGATGTTGTCGCATCGAGAAATTGGAGCTTACGAATGCTCTGACCGGTTGTCTTCAGCAAGTCTCTATGCCAAGTCCAGGAGTATCGTTTGGGCGAGTCTTGGTCTTGCTGCAACGCGTAATCGAGTTCTGAAACCTGTGCGGGAAATTGAGTATTTGGCGGAAAAGGAGCCAAACAGTACCGACATTTTGAAGACCAACATGTTGGATACACATTATCCAAATAGAAGCAGTCACCTCGACAATGTTTGTCTGTATGAGGTTCTTCAAAATTACATATTCAAGAGGAACATCAAAGAAGATACTGAGAAAGGAGTGTATGCTGTAATAGGAAGTGAGGGATGTCTGGTCAAGCAAAGAAAATGCCACTTGGTAAACCATCGAAAATTGAGTGGCGAATCTCCTGAAAAAAAGGAGTTTTTCTATTTAGCACTTTTGCAACTTTTCAAGCCTTGGCGTGCAGAAGAGGAACTGCTTGGAGATTTCCTCTGTTACGAAGACTCTTTCAATGCCGCCAAGGAGACCATAGAATGTCCTGCTTTTCCCAAATATGTAGAAATGTTGAATGCGGAAATTGAGCAGGAAGCAACGATTGCAGCCGAGATTGCCAGAGACAGTTCTCAGGACAGTCAGAGTTCTGCTTCATTGAGTCAGGATCCACTAGGAGGACCTGTTATCGAAAATGAAGCTGCCACTGCCATGAATGAAGTGGAAAGAGCCATGGCACATGCTCAGGAGGATGCGGTTAACTTAGAAGAGTTGGAAAGACAACTCAACGTTGAGCAGAGGAAAATATATGACGAAGTTACCATGCAAATTGATCATGGATTAAGTCATGACAAGAAAGAGTGCTCATGTACGTCGTTGAAGCCTGTCCGACTGTACGTGAGTGGAGAAGCGGGAACTGGAAAAAGTTTCCTCATTAAAGCAATTTCATGCTATTTGCAGGAAAGGACAGAGTCATAGCTGTCTTGTGTTGTCACCGCTCCAACTGGACTGGCAGCACATAACATTAAAGGGATTACTTTACATCGTTTACTGATGCTGCCAGTGGAGCATGACAACAAATTACAATATCACAAGCTATCTGGAGATGCTTGTTTTGAAGTTTCAAGAATCTTGAGGAAAATGAAACTTCTTATCATTGACGAAGTAAGCATGGTTTCCAATGTCATGCTTGCCTTTGTGCATTTGAGAATGCAAGAAGTTCTCAAAACAGAGTATGATGTGTTATTTGGTGGCAAACACATCATTGTTTTCGGAGATCTTTTGCAGCTGACACCAGTGAAAGGGCAACCTGTGTTCAAAATGCTCACGCATGAAGATACCAGGAAGTGCCTAGGCAGCATTGGCAACGTCAATATATGGTTAAACTTCAATTATGCTGAACTGCATTAAAATATGCGTCAGGCGAAGGATGAAGTTTACAAGACTATTCTACAAGATGTTAGAATTGGAAAAGTGACCGAGCATGGGAAAGAAGCTTTACATGCACGATTACTGTCAAATTTATATCCAGAACAAGATGTTGTGCCTGAAAATATTTTTCAGAAAATTACTGATAAGAAATCTGGAATATGTTTGATGCCAACTCTTGCAGAATGTGCCAAATTCAACAACAAAATGTTGCATTTAGAAAAGCAAGAGATTGTGAAACTGGAAGCTATTGACAGAGTAGAGCATATGGGATCAACAATTATTTTGTCTGAGAATCTGAAAACAAAATTGGATTCATTAGAGAAGAGTATATCTAAAACTGCAGGTTTTGAAAAGACTCTGAATGTGTGCTTGAACTGCCGTATAATTTTAAGAAGGAATTTACATGTTGAAAGAGGTCTGGTAAATGGATCAATGGGTAATGTTGTTGATTTTGTAAAATACAGAAATAGAGATGGAATTGAATTTTTAAAAATTAAATTTGATGGCATTGAGGAAGTACAGCTAATTGGTCGTTGCTCTGCTAGATTTTTGCTTGTAAAAGACTTATATGTTCGCCGTAAGCAGTTTCCTGTTTGCTTGGCATATGCGGTGACAATCCATAAATCGCAAGGTTTAAGTGTAGACTGTGCATTGGTGAATATTGGCAGTTCTGTGTTCAAGGAGGGTATGGCATATGTGGCATTGTCACGAGTTAGAACTTTATCGGGATTGTACTTGATTGAGTGTGATGTCACAAACATTTGTGCGGATCTAGATTGTGTTAAGGAATACAATAGGTTAAGAAGAGAGTATGCGCCACATTTGCCTCAGTATCCTTTGTTTGAGAAACGTGTGGTAGGCCGGAAACGAAGAAATGTGACCAATACTGGGGAGGTTGTAGCAAAAAGACGAAAAGTCGATGAACCTAAAATTACAAGCAGAAACAAAAAGGATTCTGTTGAAGATGTTGTTGGTTTTCAATTTGAAAACAGTTCTAGTGTCAACTGCTATGCTAATGTAGTGGTTAATGTTTTGTTTTCTCTAGAAAATGTAAAAGAAGAGATTGTGGTCAATTCTGATCAAAGATTTTGCAGTTTGTTAAATTCTGTGTTAGAGAAATGTAGCACTGATAGAACAAACATAGAAAGTGTGTCTGAAATTCGAAATCTGTTAGACAGATGTTCAGGCCAAACACAATTCTCTCAAAATATTCAGCAAGATTGTCAGGAGTTTTTAATGTATATGCTTGATGTATTGCATGCTGAAGGTGTAGATGTAGATCAGCTGTTTGGGCTTTCTTATCAATGGCAGCATGACTGCGAGAACTGTATGGTATCAAGTACTACTAGTGTAGACTCAGAAAGATTTATATATTTAACTTTGCCAGACAGTAAATCAGTCTCCTTTAATAAGCTAGTAAAAGCAGCTGATCACAACATGGAGTGTAGCCAATGTAAATCTGAAATGATGTCCACATTATTTATACGAACATATGGCCAGTATGTCATTTTAATGTTCCAACGATGTAGGCCTGATGGAACAAAATTGACAACTTTAATTAAAAATTTTGTAGCTTCGCAGTTGTCAATATCAGGAAGGACTTTTGTAACTGCAGCAATTATATATCATGACGGCCCTTCAATAACATCAGGACATTACACAGCTTATTTAAAGTCTAGAAATGGCTGGTCATTTGAGATGTCATCAGTGATGTCAGCAGTGATGTCATTTGAGATGTCATCAGTGATGTCATCAGTGATGTCACTGACCATGTCATGAATGATGTAATATGTGACATGATCAGCAGTGGATTGCGGGTGCGCGATATATAGTTAGTACAACTAACTATATATGGAATTTCATTGGTTTTGTGTGAGTAAAATAAGGTTTTTTAAATGCTAATTCCTAACTATATATGGTGTATAACCTATGGTTTTTTCAGTGAATTTTCAAGGTTTTGTAAATGCTAATTCCTAACTATATATGGTCTATAACCTATGGTTTTTTCAGTGAATATATATATATATATATATTCACTGACAAAAACATAGGTTTCAGGGACATTATAGTTAGAAATTAGAATTGAAAAAATCTTTGAAATTCACTGAAAAAAACCATAAGTATCATTGACGTTATAGTTAGCTGGACATTTCACTTGTACAAAACCAGAGAAATTCGACTGTAATAGTTAGTTTGAGTAACTATAACTCGTGCCCCCACAATGGGCTGCCGATGACGTCGTCCCAGATCACATCATTTATGACATGGTCAGTGACATCACTGATGACATCACTGATGACAACTCAAATGACATAACTGATGACATCATCCAGTGACTGTTTGTTTCTGTAAAGTTTAAATATGCTTTATATATAAATATATATATGCCAAGGTGTATTGAAGAATGAGTGGGTGTATAAGTGTTTGAATGGATGATTAAGAATTGTGTGACTGTCTGTATAAGTAAGTAATTAAACATGTCTTAGTGAATGCATGGGTTAGTCACTAAACTATGTAAATGTATGCATCAGTCTGTCAGTTGGTGTGTAAGCGGTTCCATGTGTTTGTGAGTAGCTAAACGAGTGTCATATGGTTTATTGGTTGGTTGTCTGAGTTTCTGTAAGGGAGTCTTAGTCTCTGTGTGGGTGGGTGGGGGTATGTGACTCCATGCATGGATGTGTGAGTGGGTGATTTACCTGGTGTATGGGTTCAATAGTGCATTTGTAAAGGTCTATATGGGTGGGTGAGTGTGTGTATGGGTGCATTGGTGAGTGAATGGATGTCTCAGTGGAATATGTGTGAGTAACTATATTTGTTAAAGGCAATATATGTGAGTGTCAGAGTATATAAATGAACTATATGTGAGAGTGAGTGATTGTGTGAGTGGCTGTATGGATGAGTGTGTGGTTGTAACAGAGATTGTATAAGAGAGGAAGTATGTGTTAGGGTCTTTATGAATTAGTGAGCTTGTTTTTGTATAACTGTATAGGTGAGTAAATTGAAGTGTGGTTGATTTTGTCCATGACTGGCTAGGTGTGTGAGTAACGCTATGGATGAGTGGCAGTGTGTGAGTGTCTGTATAGGTGTATGAGTGCATATGATAGCGCTGTACTGATAAGTGACAGCATGTATGAGTGACTGTATGGGTGAATGAGAAGATGTGTATATAGACCTAGGAATCAGTGAGTGGGTATATAGTAACTGGTATTGGTGTGTCTATGGTTTCGGTTAATGGTTCTCTGTATTTTAGTGTAGGTACATAAAAGGTTATATTAGGGTGTGAGGAGGTGCATCAGATTATCACGTGGATGATGTCATCAGTGATGTCATTTGAGATGTCATCAGTGATGTCACTGACCATGTCATGAATCATGTAATATATGACATTATCAGCAGTGCATTGAGAGGGCGCAAGTTAAAGTTAGCTGAACTAACTATAACAGCCAAATTTCTCTGGTTTTGTACAAGTGAAATGTCCAAAAAGCTATAACGTCCCTGAAACTTAAGGTTTTCTTAGGGAATTTCAAAGGTTTTTTTACATGCTAATTTCTAACTGTAACAGGCCTGAAAAACATATTTTCAGTGAATTTCAATGGTTTTTTAAATGAGAATTCCTAAGTAGAATGTGCCTCAATCCATTGTTTTTTTTTTATTTACTACATATATATATGTATATAGTAAACAAAATTTAAGAATAATTTAAAGTTTGGAAACTTATATTCATTGATATTTTTTTATTAATTCACGGGACTGGTGCAGCGTATGCGCACCCTACACAATGGCTGCGCGCAACTCGCTACTGTACATTTTAGAAGTCACACAAGGGTCGTGCCGGCATCACGCCACGGTGGCGACTTTGGCGTAATTCGAAAAGTAAGAAATAGTATTAAAGAAATTATCAATACATAGTTTAGGTATAGTTTTTGAATAATTTAATTTAGAAAACTTTTTAGAAATTTTTTTTTCAGACTAATATTAACGATATGAAATTTGACGAGTGTGCAACGAATGCGCATACCGTAAGCGGCTGTCCATGTACGTATTTCAGGGTCGCACCGGCATCACGCTGAGTCCCAACTTTGCCTTATTTTCAAAGTGTGAAATATCACTATGTAAAGTTCAAATATTAGATTTGTATAAACACTTTCATTAATATCCTTTGTAAAATATTGTATAAACATGTATTTTTCGTTTATAATTATGTATACAATATCTCATGGGTGTGTGATGCGTAAGCGATGGGTGTGCGCACCCTACGCCACTTTGTGTCAGCAGAGAAAGAAAGAATCTGATATGTTTAAAACATTTTCATTCTGTAAGAGGGAGAATCCAACATTGTGATATTCCTCTTATTATTTGGCTGTCCTGCTGGCAACACCTGTTCTTTATTGCTCACTAATTTTTTTCCAGTTTTTGTGTGTATTGATTTCTTTAAAAACATTATGGCAGCTGCTCATAGAGATATCATTTCATTGGATCAAGAGGAGGATGAGATGGTGGTGCCTGTAAAAAAAATTAAGGAGAGTGTTGTGTGGGCCTTTTTTACGGTACCAGAGGGCAAGAAGACGGTGAAGGCTCGCAAAGTGACTTGCACCATTTGTGAGCAGATTTTGTCATGGGGCTCAGACAAGGAATATTCATGCAGGACATCTAGCATGAAGAAACATCTTGAAACTCTCCATCCTGTACACTTAGCCAGACAAGAGAAGAGAAGACAGTTGAATGAAGCAGCACAGCAAGACCTAAATGCTCCTTCTACCTCTGCTCAACATCCTCCTCCTGCACAAAATCCCCATATTGTTCCTGAACTGTTTGAAGTGGCCATAGTGTGCAAAATGTGTGATGCCAAACTGTGCATCGCAGATCAGAGCATGAATGTTATTACGAGTGCCATCAAAGCACATAAATGTTAATTTATTTTTTATAATGTGCTCCTAAATGTAATTTTCTTTGCTTTTTGTTAAACAGCTTGTTTACTTTTTTCAATCTTCTTTTGTTTAAAAAAATCAAAAACACACAAAAAATGAAAAAAAAATACAAAAAGTATTAATTTGTTAAAAAAAATTGTTCCTACAGAACCACGTCTATTGGTTAAAAAAAAGAAAAAATCCTGAATCATTGCATGAGAGCAAGGGCACTGTGTGAGTGATTGTAGAACTGCAAAGGTACTGCATGTGTAATTGCATCAGTGCATGGGTAATGCTTGGGTTCTTCCATGAGTACATGGGTAGTGTTTCGGTGATTAGGACAGTTCATGGTTAGTGCCTGGATCATTGCATCAGTACATGGGTACTGACTGGATGATTAGAGTACTGCAAGGAGAGTGCTTGGTGAATTTGAAAGTGCTTGGGTATTGGCGGAGTAATTGGATAAGTACATAGTACTGGCTGGGTGATTGGAGTAGTGCATGGGGAGTCAGAGGGTGATTGCTGGACTGCATGGGTACTACCTAGGTAATTGAAGGAGCGAATGAGTAGTGTGTAGGTGGTGAGAGGACTGCCTGGGTAGTGCACAGGGAATTGTAGCAGTACATGTGTTAGTGCCTGGGTCATTGCATGAGTACATGTGTACTGACTGAGTGATTAGAGTACTACAAGGAGAGTGTATGGTGAATTTGCAAGTGCTTTGGTGTTGGTGGAATGATTGGATAAGTACATAGTACTGGCTGGGTGATTAGAGGAGTGCATGTGGAGTGACAGGGTGATTGCTGGACTGCATGGGTACTACTTGGGGAATTGAAGGAGAGAATGAGTAGTGTGTAATTGGTTAGAGAACTGCATCTGTGGTGTATAGAGGTTTGTAGCAGTGCATGTGTTAGTGCCTGGGTCATTACATGAATATATGGGTACTGACTCAATGATAAGAGTACTGCAAGGAGAGTGCATGGTAAATGTATAAGTGCTAGGGAATTGGCGGAGTGATTGGATGAGTACTTAGTACTGGCTATTACAAAAACAAGAGAAGAAAATACCTTAAGACAACACTCCACTGAATGTGCATTAAACATTCAAATTCACACAGATGTCTATGATCATTCAAATGTGGAAGTAGGTATGAATTAGGGTCAGTGATTCCCTCTAACGTCCATGTTGCTCATGTTGTGGGACTTGAGTCACAGGGGGCAACATTATTAATTGTGCCCCGGGTAGCGCCGACACTACAACAGATACACACCCATTAGGTACTTCCGTGTCCAGCCCAGGACGGAACTATGTGCAGAGCCTCAGGTTCATTGTTCACACCCCTAAGCTGGACTGGCAGATACCAGGCCAGCCCTCACGCTTACGCTTACATGGGGGGGCAACGCTACATGTCCCAGGTCGTCCCTGTAGTGCTCTCCTGATCACAGGTCTAGTTGTCAGCATGCCACAGCCACTCCCTCACGGCTGGTTTACACCCACACCACACCCATCCTGCACAGGCATCACAGGACATGTGACCCTGCCAATAAACAGGGCCGGGAGCATGTGCTCGACACCATTTCCACTCTCTATCTGGGTGTATCCATGTGGTTATTATTTATGCATGAGGGCCTAGGGACCTATCATGTCACATTCCCCACTGCTGGAGGTGACATGATGGTGTCCGCACCACGATATTCAATCATAAAGGGCCCATAACTTGAGATGCACAGAGTTGGTGGCAGCCAACTTACTTTGGCTGACATGGGCTTCCCGCAACGGTGCGATGACTTGAGGTATGCAGAGTTGGTGACAGCCGAGGCATTTTGGCCGACACAGGCCTCCTGCCACGTGGCAATGACTTGAGCTGCACTGAGTTAGTGCCACCAGAGCTGAGCTGGTGTGTAGCCTGCGATGATGTGTAGGCCTTGCTACACCATTCTGGCAATTAAGACGTGATTTGAATTGTGAGCTCAGCTGAACCATGTGTACACCAAAGGCAGCAGCCGGTACAAACAAGACTCCTCGGCGCGGTGCAGCAGGATGCGCTGGGGGCCTATGCTGCGTAATTGCTCTAGCACGTGGTGAGCCCTCTTGGAGGCACCCCGGTGGTGGTAGGTGAGCATTGAGGTGTGGGTGCACAGGGTCAGGCAGTCATAGCTGGGCGGCAGATCGGTCTGGGGACTAGGGCTGGGGTGCTTGCGGAAGATGTAGGAATTATCTATACAATCTGGAAATATTCCAAGAACATGGAAGGAAGCATTTGTGCGTTCTATCTTGAAGAAACCAACGGCAGACTGATGAGAACTCAGCAACTATAGTCCGATCTCCCTTTCACCTTTACTGGACAAGGTGCTGGAAAGCATGATCAATAAACAACTAAGTCAATATCTGGAGCTACACAAAATTCTAGATCCATCACAATTGGGATTCCGACAGGGTTTTAGCACCGAGACTGCTATTTTAGCGGTCATGGATTGACTCAGGCTACAAATAGATAAAGGGGGATCGCGAATATTGATATTACTAGATCTCTCCGCAGCATTTGATACCATCTCACATGAAATGCTAGCAGAGAGACTTGACTCTTGTAGTATCCAAGGAGCAGCCTTAAAATGGTTGCGAAACTTTCTGTCCTGTAGAACACAAACAATAATGCTCGGTGCACAACTGTCAGATTCAATCAGCTTGGACAGATGCGTCCCTCAGGGCTCCTGCCTATGCTCAACCCTATTTAATATTTATATGCCCCCATTAGCAAGGATAGCAGAACAATATTTGGCTTCGAGATCATCTCTTATGCTGATGATACTCAGCTTGTGTTCTCGGTTGGCACTGACATAGTAGCAGAGAAAGCACGGCTTACCAGAGGAATGCTTGAGATCTCCAGTTGGATGACGCAGAACTGTCTCCAGCTGAATCCCGGCAAAACTGAGATAATGCTAATGGGCAAAGCCACAGCTAGCTGGTCTGACGACTGGTGGCCTGCCCAATTGGGAGTAGCCCCGGTTCCTACTCAATGTGTCAAAAATGTAGGGCTAAAATTAGACCAGTCTCTATCTATGAAAGACCACATTGCCACCACGACCAGCTCCTGCTACTATAGCCTGTGTCTGCTGCGCAAAATCCCCCTTTATGTCTACTACCCATCGCAAAACCTTGATCCAGGCTATGGTCATCAGCCGCCTGGACTATGGCAACGTCTTGTTGGCAGGGGTAGGAGAGACCCTGCTGAGCAAACTGCAGGTGATTCAAAATACTGCAGCTAGGATGGTATTGAATCGCCCAGTGGGCACCGCATCGGCGCCCCTATTGTGAGAACTCCACTGGCTATCCGTGAGTAAGAGATCGTTCTTTAAATTTGTTGTCCCACTTACACAGCACTTAATGGAAGAGGTCCTAAATACCTCCAAAACGGACTTACCAAACACGTACCTAATAGAAACCTTAGGTCCGGGGCACGGGGTCTCCTACAAGTACAGCGTATAAGGCTATGTCGCTCTGGAGGAAAATCTTTCTTGTATCTAGCGCCAAGATACTGGAATGAGCCACCAGATCCCCTTTGCAAAATTGCTATTTATAGCACATTTAGGAAACAGCTAAAAGCCTTCCTATTTTAATTTCTATTGTCTTCTTTCCAGTCTCAGGAATATTTCTAGTCAAGCGCCGAGATGCCCTCTGGTGAGTCGCACGCTATAGAAGTTTATATAACATAACATAACATAGCATAACTGCTTGTGAAGTGTGCGACAACATTAGTGTACAGGCCACCATGGTCCAGTTTTACTTTCACATTGTTAGAATGCATGTGGTTTCTGTTGCGGTGATTGTGTGCAGTGCCGGCAGGGGGCACAACTAGTACATGTACTAGTACATGTGTGCAATCAATTGCCCCCATGTGCGGGGAGGCTGCTATGGCATGGTTACCTTGCTTGATCTCCAGCTGTTCCTGCGCAGTGTGGGTTAAGTAAAGCTGCAGGTGTATAAAGCTGAAATTAAAGGTGATGCTTACAGGTATGATAAATCCGGCATTATGAGACCGTAACAGAAGTTTGTGTGGTCGTAACCTTCCTCTTCTTTCCTACGAAGGTTATGTTTACACAAACTTCTGTTACGCTCTTTTTGTGCAGAATTGATCATACCTGTAAGCATTCCGGTTTGTCCAAGTGCAATACATTGTACCAGATTACGTGTGAGACCATACTAGCGCTTGACCATTGTCACCATTTATTCAACAGGCTTCTGAATCCGGGTTTTCAGAATATTGAATTGTATCTGGATTTCCAGGACGATCTGCAGTTATTTGGATTCACAAGTTGCCTTGATGATGTTCTCAGTTGGAAATGTCACACGTTGTTTGATGTTTTTGTGTTGTTAATTTGTGTTTTTGTAATAAAGTACCATTTTTCCACTACTGTTGGCTACTGGACTTCATGACCTGGTGCACACCCATTTCAGAAACCACATTCTTGGATCTGGAGAACAGAGGCGCCCGGCAAAGGCTGGGGTTGATTACTCAGGAAGACTACAAATTGGGATAAGCGTTTGGTGAGGATACAGAGGCCCGCTGTTCCTTTTGTGGACATGCATCCAAAACATGTGTGAGGAAGTTTAATAGGGCAGGCTGTGAGACTCCTCCGACTCTGGCAGTTGTTGGTTCAAAGGTACCAGAGGCCAACAGGTGCAGCACAGCCAGCAGATTTGTCTTCGGAGGGATGTTGGTTGTCCGCTGTGTTGGTACCGTCAGCTTGTGGGCAATGTGGCAGTGTGTATCAACTTGAGAATGGGGCGAAAATTCTTTTAGCACTTTTGCTGCACTAAAGTGCAGATAACTCAGCAATAAGTCCACACTGTTGGGTTATAGGGTGGCTCTAAAATGAGCCTGTGTGTTTATTAGAAGTTTGTTGTAGCTACACGCAACTCACAAGAAAAGATTTTTTTTTAAAGGTGAAAAAACAAGAAAAGTGGGCAGGGTACAAACACCCCCTAGGGTCAAAAAAATCTTTTTTTTTTTTTTTTTAAGCAGCAGGGTGCGCGAATCTGGATGAAAAATAAAAAAAACGATGGGGCATATTCTTAAGGACTTACCGCAGAGATATCTGCACTTGAGCGCAGCAAAAGTTGTGAAAAAATTATCGTTCCATTCTCAACCTGCTGCAAACTGCGGATATCGTCAGTTTTCCAGCAATAGCTTCTGCAAAAAACATTGCCACGGATGAGAGCGACAACTAATGCTAATGGTATGCAGAATAGGCGTTCCTGTATAAAAAACACGAAAAAACCACATCCCGATATTTTCAACGACCAGCCAAATCTGCAATGCGATCCAAAAACAGGCAATAAGACGCGTTAGCAGTAGGAATTTAACACCTGCCTTTTACTGGTGTAAAGCAAGACGACTACCTACAGTATGAAAGGGGGCCAAGCTCAGAGCCACCTCTGAATACCAACACATGTCATTGCGCCACTGATCATGCAGCATGTAGACCCAACAGGGCACAAACACCCACTACCACCCCCCCAGGATCCCCCCCTACAGACCAACCCCTCCGACTACCACAGAGGCAGCGCAGAACAGGACAGCAGACATTCTGAAAATGAAATGGCCCCTCAGCCACACAATAGCTGAATGTTGGGAGAGGTGGGAACCAAGTATGTGTAAAGTATGCAAGTCAGCCATGAATAAGAAAGCACACAATGCCAAGTGTGGCAGTAATGTGCTGGACAGACTTCACTATGCAGAGCACAGACCTCTCCGTATGGACATATACTGCTGGTGCTTGTAGTTTTGTGGACAGTGGACACAACCATGTTACCTCAGATAGTGGGGAAGAATACGGTCATGTAGCTGTGACACAGGCCCTCTGCAAACCCAGCAACACAGCACCGCGCAGTTATGTCTGTGCTAACTACTGCCATCTATCTACACTGTGGACAGCAGGGTCCACAATTCAGATAGAGTCGTGATTGCAGATGACACAGTCCAATAGGCAACAAACATCATCACTGGCTGCGCACACGCTATGGGCCTCAGGTGCCACTAACTCAGTGCAATAACAAAGGGAAATGCCTATACTGATGCACTAATTGATGACCAAGTCTAACCGTGATACATGGACAGCCGTGCAATGTATCAAGTGCTATTCAATAGCTTCTTTTATTTGAAAAATTAATTTGACATTTTTGGGGAAAATTCAACACGTTTTAGAACACAAAATATTATACACAAACATATAAATGCAATGTGGACACAAGGAAAAGTGCACAGAATTTACAAAAATACTTTCATACATACCAATTCAATCATGTCACAAACACACCTCACACATTCATCCTGTACAGTGCTCAATCAAACGGGGAATGAATGCACCAGTTGACAGAGCACCTGGTCTGCCACAATGCAATGATTTACACCACTAATTGTTGTAAATACACCTTCTAACCAGCTTGTCAAGATACTTGATATTCTTGACATGAAAAAATATATAGTAAGGTGTAAAATTGCCACAATTATTGCAATTCTAATTTAAACAAAAAATAGGCAACCAGGCAGACCAAATGGTCTACGCGTTTCGAATCCCACGAATGCTAGGGATTCTCTTCAGGACCAACCACACTCAGGATGGGTGTACACGACCTGATGTCTGACCAAAGGAAATGTCTCCTTCAATCCTCTTGTATTGTGCTGCAGTGTCCAAAACCAACCGTGTTCGCGCGCGACTTTTAGTTCTTCTGGAGTTCCACGGCTGAACGAGACAGAGTTTTCTGCGGGAGGCTGACATTTACAAACCACTTGGACTGGAGACATCATGCTCGGCGACTTAGAAACCACTTGGACTGGAGACATTAGGCTCGGCGACTTAGAAACATAGCAACTGAGGAAACAAGATCACGTTACCTCCGTGCCGCTAGGGGCCTGAAGGCAATTGCAGCCGCGGCAGCAACAAGCGAGATGCCTGAAATTTTGAAATTTTGACAAATAGAACACGGTTGGTTTGTGTATAATATTTTATGTTCTAAAACGTGTTGAATTTTAAAAAAAAATGTAAAATTAATTTTTCAAATAAAAGAAGCTATTGAATAGCACTTGATACATTGTACGGTTGTCCATGTATCACGGTTAGACTTGGTCATCAATTAGTGCATCAGAATGGCATTTCCCTTTGTTATTACATTGAAGTAGGCTCAGCCTTACTGATTAGAGCCACACCCTAGAGTGTTTTCTACTAACTCAGTGCAACACAAGTCACCGCCCCGTGGTTTTATTGAGGCAGAATTCATTAGTCAATAGACATTCATCCCAGTGCGGCCCGCCCTGCGCACAAGCTGAGTGCTTCAGGTGCCACTAACTCTGTGCAGCTCAAGCCAACGCCTCGTGGCTGTGTGCCCCTGCTGACCTCTGCCTCTGCCCTACACTGCAGACAGCAATCAATCAATCAATCAGGTGTTTTTTTAAGCCTGACTACTCACCAGTAAGGGTCTCAAGGCGCTTGGGGATCTGGGGGCGTTACAAGTTCCAGTCCATCAAGGAGGGGGGTCTGTCGAAGAACCAGGTTTTGAGGATTCTTGTGAAGATGGGGAGCGATGTTATCTGTCTGAGGTGGAGCGGAAGGTCGTTCCAGGCTCTGGCCGCGCGGAAGGAGAAGGAGCGGTCTCCCAATCTGGTCTTTCTGGTGCGGGGGACCACGGTGTAGTAGAGCTGGGCTGATCATGGGGTCCTTTAAGGTGCGTTGCAGTAGTCCAGCCTGCTGGTGACCAGGGTATGAATGACGGTCTTTCTGTGTTCAAGGGGGATCCATTTGAAGGTCTTACATTGGAGGCAGATGGTGTGGAAGCAGGAGGACAAGACGAAGTTGATCTGGTGGTCCATTTTGAGCTCTGAGTCCAGGATGATTCCCAGGTTGCTTGTGTGGTCTGTGAGGGTGGGCGGGCTTCCGAGGGTGGGGGGCCACCAGATGTCGTTCCAGGCATCGGGGTTTGGGCCCATGATGAGTGCTTCCCTTTTGTTGGTGTTTTAGTGGCGGTCAGCAGTGCTCACAATTTAAATTCAGTCTTGATTCATTAATTTCAGAGTCCAGTAGGCAATAGACATTGCATCCAGTGTGGCCCGCCGGACAACGCATCATCACTGGCAGCGCACACGCTGAGTGTTTCAGGTGCCACTTACTCTTTGCAGCTCAAGTCAGCCCCACGTAGCTGTGGGCCCTTGCTGGGCACTGCCTCCGGCCTACACTGCGGACAGCAGGGCTCACAATTCACATTGAGTTGGGATTGCAGACATTGCTACCAGTGCAGACTGCCCGGACCACGCATCATCGCTGAATGTGTACACGCTGAGTGATTCAGGTGCCACTAACTGTGCAGCTCAAGTCAACACCACTTGGCTGTGGGCCCTTGCTGACTGCTGCCTCCGGCCTACACTGCTGACAGCAGGGCTCACAATTCAGAAAGAGTAGCAATTGCAGATGACGCTTTCCAGTGAGCAACAGACATTGCTACCAGTGCGGCCCGCCCAGACCACGCATCATCGCTGGCTGCCCACACACTGAGTGCTTCAGGTGCCACTAACTCTTTGCAGCTCAAGTCAGCGCCACGTGGCTGTGGGCTCTTGCTGACCACTGCCTCTGGCCTACACTGCGGACAGCAGGGCTCACAATTCAGATTGAGTTGGGATAGCAGATGACGCAGTCCAGTAGGCAACAGACATTGCTACCAGTGCAGCCTGCCCGGACCATGCATCATCGCTGAATGTGCACACGCTGAGTGATTCAGGTGCCACTAACGGTGCAGCTCAAGTCAACACCACATGGCTGTGGGCCCTTGCTGACTGCTGCCTCCGGCCTACACTGCGGACAGCCGGGCTCACAATTCAGATTGAGTCGGATTTGCAGATGACGCAGTCCAGTAGGCAACAGACATTGCTACCAGTGCAGCCTGCCCGGACCACACATCATCGCTGAATGTGCACACTCTAAGTGCTTCAGGTATCACTAACTCTCTGCAGCTCAAGTCAACACCATGTGGCTGTGGGCCCTTGCTCACCACTGCCTCTGGCCTACCCAGCTGACCGCAGTATAGGCCAGAGGCATCAATTGATGCCTTCGGTTAAAACTTTTTTGCATCTCGAAACCCCCTGACCTCATGATTGTGCACTGTGGTGGCAATGACCTAGGCACATCTGAAGAAATATAAACCTCATAAAGGGTTCACTGATACACCTGGTCCTTTTAACCAAAAAAGAAGAAAATGGCACAGAAGCTGTAATATAAAAATAATTCATTTATTAACCTCCCATAAGGGAGACTGCGTCATACGGTACCCTCAGGCCACTGTAGGAGGCATTCTAAGGAGTACAGAGAACAGGGGCCTTATATATGCATAGGTTACATTAGTCAGCATAAGACCAAAGGGAGGTCCTGGCACATGTAAGCATGCTTACTGACTAATATGGCTATACAAAATTTGCTTGCTCAACAAAGTGGGAGGGGAGACATTTCTCCTTACATCAGCAAGAATGGTCTGACAGTTCTATAGTAGGAGCAGATGCATTCTGAAAGCTAGGCCTTTCTGAGCATGTGCAAGGCTCTGGAAGAGGGAGAAAGCACATGGCTAACTAAGATGGCTGCCAAGTACAAAATGGCTTTTAGCTCATGCTAACAGCGATTCTTGCAATCTTTAACACTTTGACTGGGGTAGGTCTGGAAATGCTAATGAAGGACACTTTTGCAGAATTGACATTGCTTTTCCCCTAAACTGTCTTTGTATACTCTAACATATGCCAAAAACAGAAATGGAACTGATCCAATCAATTTTTCCCTCAGATTGAGAAAGCTAGAACTAATTTCAATAAAGCTGTTTCAGAGACCATATGATGGGCTCCATCTATAACAACAATCTACGTTTCCATATGGATGGCATCTACAGAAGTAATGGAGTACACTTCACGGATCAACAACCTGAAGCTCTGCTTGTAGCTACAACAATCTCCCAATGAAAACAAGGGCTCTTTTTAGAGCCACCCAAAAACCCAACATATAACCAAGCTTTATTTTTTTTTTAAATCATAATTATTTATGCTTGGAGCCGCGCACCCATTATGTTCACACTAGGGGGCCACGCTGAGCGCCACGCTCATGTTGCGACTCCAAAGTTTGGCAAAAAATATTTTCAAATTCCATTCATTTATATTCGCCGTGGGGACCCAGGGCATCCCCAAATGTTTATTTTTATTTTTTAAAGGAGGGGGCCAAGTGGCCCCCTTCCTGGCCATTTGTGACCCTGGGGCCCCCATCCCCGGGGCATGGCCTCTCGTTGGGGACCGTGGGGGGAGCCCCAATGCCCCCACGGTCCCTCCGGCTCCCTGCCTCCTGCAAGAGCCGGGATTGCTTTTGAGCAAGGGGAGCTGCTCACATGCAGCTCCCCATGCCCAAAAGCAATCCTTCCTAGCTTCATTGAAGCAAGAGCAGGTTTCCCTGCTCTCGCTGCAATGAAGCAAAGCAAAGTTTGCTATGGCAGTGCATGAGCCACACAGCTCCTGCCCTGCCATAGCAAAGAGCAGTGTCCCGGGGGTGGGTACCCAGGGACATTGCAGGAGCCAGCCCAGGTGGCTGGCGGTCCCCAGGGCAACTAAGGGCTCCAGGAAGGGGGCCTCGCAGCCACCTTCCAACATTTCTAAAGCCCCAGGAGGTGGTGGTCCCTGGGTCTTGAGGGTCCGTAATGGACCCTCAAATTTGAATTGTAAGTGCCATGGGGAGATGGTGGGCCCTGGGGCTGCAGAGGGGACTGCGTGCCCCCTGCAGTTTATTATCATAGCCCAGGGGAGGTGGTGGTCCCCGGGTCAGCGTGTGGAGTTTGGTACCCCCACACAGTTTTTTTTTATTCAGCCCCGGGGAGGTGGCCCACCCGGGGCTTTGAAAAACGAAGCATGGAAACCACTGCTTGTGTTTTTTTTTTATTTCACGGCAGAAGTTGTGCACTCAGCGCAACTTCAATTTTTGTTAATAAAAAATATATATTATGGGAGGCCCTGGGTGTTCCTACCCTGCCCCCTATTCTTCGTTTTCATCCTTTTTGCACAGTTATCTTCTGACTTGGTAACCAAGTCACAAAATGGCTGCCAATACTTCCTGCTTTGGAGTGTTGGCAGCCAATCAGACTGTAGCTCGTGACTGGGAGGGTGTGCAAACCCTCCTCGGTGCTCAGATATCAAAACTTTACTTTTCTAATTTCTCAGTAACAGATTTACACCATTTAACAAAAAAAGATCTCTTTCTGAACTAAGCCCTACCTTTTTGCCAAATTTGGGGTAATTCCATTCAGCAGTTCGGGCTGTAGCTATGTCTAAAGTTTCCTATGGAAATTAACATGGGGAAAACGCGTTTTGGGACCCCCCTTTTTTCTCAACCCCCGCTTGACGAATCACCCCGAAGCTTTCAAGACAGGAGCTGTACATTTTTATATTACTTTAAAATTATAAAATAGATTAAAATTAAGTGTATTCATTGTTTAAAAGTATATATATAGATTCCTGTATGAAAACTGAGATATAATCTGTTCCCAATTTGTGTGTCCTTTCCCTTACAAGATTCCCCGGCTGGGGAGCTTGTATTTTAAAATTGTTTCGCACATATAGATTTTTTACACATTGCACTTTATTGGCACAATAGCACTTTTCCTGTTTTTAACCTGTGACCATCACTGTGCGCTCACACGACATATTGACGATGACAAATGCCATATATAGGTATGTTCATGCTGACCATTTTTATTTATTGAGACACGCCATTGCATTATGCAAATAATAGGCCCAGATGTTCATTGCTTTTTACATTGACATAATTTGTTAAATTTTAGGATTTTTAGCATATCAATGACATGGGTAGAACAACATGTATTTGTACTGCTATAGACTGTGTGTATATATATTTATTTACATAGATAATGGTCAGGTCATTTGAGTTTTATGAATACTCCTAGGAGGATAAATATGTTGTATTTGTACAGACAATATTTACAATGTAAACCCGTCAATTGTGGCAGACGACTAAACTTATAAGAAGTCTGTCAGCTATTTCTATGAGGCACAAGTTGCGGTCACATGGCACGGGATTCAGTGTTTTGATTGGTGGTTTGCAGTTTTTTTTAAAATCTTGGTTGTGATGGCAAACATATTATAATCTGGTGAGCAAGGCGACAGGGTCGCCGAAACGCGTCCGGATCGTGGCACTCCTGCTACACATGAGATAATAAAAAAAGACACTGCTGCACTCGCTACCTGACTTTGTGTCCGTTCTTCTCTGAGAGGGTGCTGCGGTTCGTGGCACTCTTTGGAGCGTTGCTGTATATATATATATATATATATACACATATATAGATAGATAGATAGATAGAAAGATAGATAGATAGATAGATAGATAGATAGATAGATAGATAGATAGATAGATAGATAGATAGATAGATAGATAGAGATAGATAGATATTAATTATTATGTATGTGAGTTTAACTTTTATATTTATTTTTTTTGTTATATTTGTTAAAATGTATATTAAATCCAATTTCTTTTTTTTAAATTAATTTTATTATTTATTACATTTATTATTATTTTATTTTATATATGTATAAAAAACAAAACTTATAACTATATTTTTGACATCGATATTTTGTGTTAGATATTTTTGTACTTACCATTATAAATATAAGATGTCTATATTTTTTACATCAATATTTAAAACTCAATATTGTGGTATGGGGATATTCTGTCAGTGAACCATCCTGGTGGACAACACTTTCTACAGCCTTGAGCATCTCAGTGAAAGGAACTCTCAGTTTCTTCCAATATTAAGAATTGTTAGTGAGACTGGCAGGAAACTCAAGATTTGATAGTGTGGAGGCCTCTCGTGATGGTAGGGGCAATGTCCTCTGCAATCCCAGGTACCCTCTATCTGTCAAAATCTAAATCAGTCCCTAAGAGCACAGCCGTATCAAAGACATTATGAAGGAATGTAGAAAGTGTTGTTTCACCTCTGATAAGTTTCGGGTGTGGAGTGTTCGAATAGCATTATAGCCCTTCTTCTAATATCTATTCCAGTTTTAAATGCCCTATCAATTGTTGCACGCCTTTGCCTGTAGGTCAGGCCTATAAATCAGGTTCAGGGTCTTTAACAACTTGTATAGCCCTCTGCAGTGGGTTGGATTGCTGTCATATGGGACCACCCTCTAAATGTATGTTGATACTTAATTCTAGAGTTACTACATTTAGAACTTGTTGGACTCTTTAAAATGAGTCTAGGACCTAAATTGCAGACATGTAGCACTGATCTGTGCTGCAGTGCACATTTAACTGGGTGCACCACGTGCAGACTGAGTTGGTGCACCCTCCCATATTGAATGTGCTGTTACCAGTAGAGACGCAAACCTGCACTTAGAAAAGCACATTAGTGAAAGTCAGAACAACTGCTTGAAGCTCTTGGTCATCTTTTCAATGTGCAGCAATGTGGCTTTCATTACAGGGCGACAGGGATCCCCCAGGCATGTGGCTGCAGTGAGTGACTGCTCCCAGCTGCAGGGGCATACATGAAGGGTCCAAAGGACCTCCCCCCCCCCCCTTGCAAGGGGCGCCCAAGGTCGGCACACTGACTGCATCACCTCCCTGTGGCACACAATCACATCCTGAATGATCCTTGATTGCACTTATGTCTGCGATATGAAGCGGGCACAAATGAAAAAGATTATCTCATTTTCATGGGGCCAAAACCCATGCAAATGAAGGAATGTCCTTTGACAATTGTGCCAGCGCACATTTAGCACTGAAGCATTCTTTATTACAGAAGGGGCGAATGAAGTTACTGCAGCCCGTTCTGTAATACCACGCTGCCCTGTGGGCACACAAAGCAGACTCGCCTGCCCGTTGCACCATTCGGTACTTTTAATTATACAACCGAGTGAACAGTTACGCTATTTGCACATTTACAACACGTATTTAACTAGAAATAATTGGCACGAGTTTTAACAGAATTAGTTTCAATAATATAAACACGATTCATTTTAAACCAATGCAATTTGTAAATAATGAATTTGAGAATATGCTTTCATATCAGAAAAATCTGTATTGACCTATATAAATGTACATATACATTCAGTCAGTTTATCTGTACATTGACATGATTTCGAAAAATGACTTGCCTTTTTCATCAGTGGCACTAACTTCAATAATGGAGAAGCTTTAAGTATATATTCTGGTGGTTACCGTATCCATATTTAAGAATCCGTGATGTTGTTAGAAAAAAGCATTGGCTTGTGGGTAATTACATTGTAAGACGCATGTCTGTGCCATTTGAGGTATTATTAGTAACTCATTAGACGGATTTGTTCTGTGAACATTAGAACTGCGTAGCAGTGGAAGTGGATTTTTCAAAGTTAATGACCTGCCCTTTTCTGACAGCACACCAGACTTTCACACTATTAACTAACACTTTGCTTCACTCAACCCCTGAACTGTTGACAAGAGCACTTTAGCAAGTTTGAAAAGCTGTAAATATCAAGTAAATCAAATGCAGTTACTGACAACTTGAGATGAAATACCGGGTTAAAAAATATGGTGCTGAAAGGGGGGCTAATTTAAAACAAATGTTCATGAAATTGCTCTACCTGTGGTTGGTTGCCTTTTATCTCTCTAGCTATTTTTTTTCACGGATAACTACTCAAAATTTTAAGGAGGCAATCACTATGATTGTGGTGAAGAATCGCTCGGGAACTAAATCTTGGCTGCCCACAAATGCGCTGTTTTGGAGGTGAGAAGTTCGATTTCCGGTGAGCCAAGCTCACGTTTACATCTTTCCTAAGCCTGAAAATTGAATGTTAAAGCGCTTGGAACTTGCTGCTATAAAAAAAGTTATTTTTATCAAACCTATTTTGTCTTTTAGTTCTCTCAGGGGCATATTATCAAGGGGGTTTATCTCCGCTTTTTTGGCTTTAAAAGCCAAGAAAGCGGAGATAAAATTATCTCCCTATTACCAAGCTGTCGCTAACACCAGTTAGTGACAGCTAATAGGAGATAGCGACCATCTTGGGCCCCGCTTTGCATGTCAGTGATATTTATCACTAATGACATGCAAAGTGGGCGTGCCAAGATGTTAGCGACTGGAAACAGTCGCTAACATCGCTATCTCCTATTACCAACTTTTGGAGATATTCGCGCTAAGAGCGAATATCTCCAAAAGCTAACACCTGCCCTGAGCAGTTCTTCACCATGTTATCCAATGGGAGGTGGATAACATGGCTAAGAGCATTTGCTCGATAATGCATGAATATCGCTGACTTTTCAGCGATATTCATGCATTGCGGCCGTTTTTTATCGCATTTGCGATAAACCTTGCTAATAGCAAGGTTTATCTGCGATAAAAATCGCCGATGTGCGGCGATAATTTTTGTCTCTAAACAAGTTAGAGACAAAAATTATCACTAGTTGTTGGTAATATACCCCTTAGTTTCCTCCACCCGTTCGCCCTCCCACTACGTATAGGATTTGCACAACTATAGTAACTAAGAGAAGGTTTGGTTTTCCCATTATATATATATGCTGCAACACCCGCTTGCTCGTATTGATACGTGCAGATGTAATTAGTTGCAGGAAATCATAAATGCTCTGTAGATCGTAATGCTATAGCTTTGAATGTAAATTGATCGATATAATTGTGTTCTGAATCTCCTTTGGAACACAGAGACCGTTCTAATAACTTCCCCTTTGCTGATCCTAATCTATTTACTTGATTTAAGTGTTTCATTACCGTAGTATCTGCTATTTCATTATTTTATTTCGGGAAGTAAAGAGAGCAGTAGTCGAGAAACAGCGGTACCGTGTCGTGTCCCCGTGCAAGACAAAGTAATTAATTGTTAGTCAATAGCACATTTGTTACTAAATGCGTGTTTTTTTACTACTATTGTCATGCAAACACACCGCACAATTTGTAAAAGATAAAGAAAAGGCACCTGCGTTCAAAACTTCAAATTACAACAGAGCAATAAATGTGCGACCTGATAGTGGTGTGTGGCGGTGCGGCGTAGGGCCGTTGCTCGGCTACATTTAAGACAGGCAGAATATAAAAAAGTTCGTCAAAGCAGTTTTCATCACTAGAGATAAAAAATGTTGTCTTCCTTATCAATCCAGTCTTCATGGATTTAGAACGATAGGGTTCGATAGGGTCAAAAAATACGCCCAGGCACCAAAATAAAAATTGCCCCTTGTAGCAAATGAGATAGTTAAAACGATTTCCCACCATTAAAAATCAGGCCAATTCTGAACTTGTAAAGGCACGCTTTATGAGTTTTATTCATGGTATGGGATACTGCATGCATTTGTGTTTGCTGCAGGCACCAATATGGATGGTAATATCAGGGAGATCAACAGTAAAAACAGGACCACATGGCCAAAATCAGGGCCACATAAGCTAAATAAAACCAGGCTACACTCTAATATGTGAGAGCAGCACATCAGGCACTGTCTGGTTGCCATATGAGCCACTCCGACCCTGGTAAAAGATTAACCAATGCCGAGGGTGCTGAACTGTTTCTAATATACTGAGGCACAGATATTCAGCAGAAGATTTGCCCACCAAAGGTATCACCACCTCGCCCTGAACAACTGCTGGAGGCAGAAGTGGCATGGTCTTGGACTGCCGGCCACCTCCCCCCTTGAACACCGACTGAATTACCCAATTCAACCAGTCAACACATGGGGGGTCTTTGGAAGTCAAGGGGGGGGTACGGGGCCCCCCCCCCTGGCCGTATTTATTAAAATATAAAAACAAATCAAAAATTTTAATCAAATAAACATTTCTGACAATTATTAAAATGCACACTTTTCAGAATATTAGATTGACATCCGTTTCGACATGGTATGATGGGCTAACCTTAACAAATAGCTAATACAGCGTGTCTCCTAACGTAATCTAATCATCCTGAAAATTAAACTGCATTCTAATATTTCCAATACTTTTAATAACTTTTTAATAACTTTAATAAAGGCCTACGGCAAGGTCGCCAACCGGTGTCAGATCCTTTTACAGCTGCGCTCTCGCGTTGAAGATGCGCATGCGCAACCCAGGGCACGTTACACCCACGTGCGCTCCCCGAACTCCATTTAACCATAACAGGAGGGCCCAGACACTCGCGCACCTTAATGACGTCATAGTGTTGTGAGGGGTGGCTACCAGCCTGAGGAAAGCGTAGACTCCCTCCCCCGCACCCTTTAAATTAATGGAGACCATCTCCTGCCCCTGAAGTTCTGAGAGAGACCAAATGGCCCCTCCCGCGGGCGGCCCCTTTCGTGAATGGGTCCGCCCCCCCCGTAAGGACCTTAAAATGCTGCTCACCGATTAATGACCTTACCGCCAGACACACATAATAAATACGACAATGCTATTCTAAAAGGAAAAAAGGCCTAAGGATAAAATTGTTAACACACAGCAAAGCATAACATCTACATATACAATTACTCCTGTAAGCGGGAAAAAAGGGGCCTAAGGAAAGAATTGGTTAAAATCACGGCACTGCACCAACGTTTAAATTCTGTACTTCCTTCCAGTAAACAGGAGGTTCCAGGCCCACTGGATCACGTCCCCCTTACATCTATGTTCCGGCACATTGACAAAACCTGATACTCACCATTTGCCAAGCCCCAAGGCCTGCTAATAAGGGATGGAGGGTGGGGAAAATTAAACGGCCCCACGGTGGGGCGAGGAGCGAGCCTGGGGAGCGCGGGCACAAAGAGGCCGCTTCCCGCGCTCCCCAGGCTCTTAACCCCTTCGCCGCCACGACCCCGCCCCCTCGCCCCGGAAGCACACCAGTACTTCCGGGGCGAGGGGGCGGGGAACGCGGCCCCGAAGGGGACGGGTTGTGGGAGGGACCGGGCCCCGCCATGCTTGCGTGGGGGCCTATTGGCCCCCCCTTGTATCATGGTCTTGGACTGCCGGCCACCTCCCCCCTTGAACACCGACTGAATTACCCAATTCAACCAGTCAACACATGGGGGGTCTTTGGAAGTCAAGGGGGGGGTACGGGGCCCCCCCCCCTGGCCGTATTTATTAAAATATAAAAACAAATCAAAAATTTTAATCAAATAAACATTTCTGACAATTATTAAAATGCACACTTTTCAGAATATTAGATTGACATCCGTTTCGACATGGTATGATGGGCTAACCTTAACAAATAGCTAATACAGCGTGTCTCCTAACGTAATCTAATCATCCTGAAAATTAAACTGCATTCTAATATTTCCAATACTTTTAATAACTTTTTAATAACTTTAATAAAGGCCTACGGCAAGGTCGCCAACCGGTGTCAGATCCTTTTACAGCTGCGCTCTCGCGTTGAAGATGCGCATGCGCAACCCAGGGCACGTTACACCCACGTGCGCTCCCCGAACTCCATTTAACCATAACAGGAGGGCCCAGACACTCGCGCACCTTAATGACGTCATAGTGTTGTGAGGGGTGGCTACCAGCCTGAGGAAAGCGTAGACTCCCTCCCCCGCACCCTTTAAATTAATGGAGACCATCTCCTGCCCCTGAAGTTCTGAGAGAGACCAAATGGCCCCTCCCGCGGGCGGCCCCTTTCGTGAATGGGTCCGCCCCCCCCGTAAGGACCTTAAAATGCTGCTCACCGATTAATGACCTTACCGCCACAGGCCAGGTAGTTAACCGACTACCTGGCCCCCCCCCAGAACTCTCCCCTTCTAGAAAGGTCATACTCTTCCTGCAAAGACTTCCACCCATGCCAGGATGTTTCTTATAAAAAGGGCATTCCCTTCCTCTGTTAAGTGTACCCCATCCCGCAGGTAGAAGTGTTCCCCCCAAATGCAACCGTGAGGGATGGTCTGTAAGACCGGAGTCCTAAATAACCTTTCCAGCTTGTTGTTGACCCTCTTTAACGAGCTGTTCAATGCGCTGACTGAGTTTCCCCCCCTCCATTGCATCCTTGGTATCAGTTGTGACCATACTACCACACTACCTGGTAACCGCTTTGCTAACCAACCTGCTGCAGATATAATTTCTTCCAGGAGGACCCTTCTGCCCAGCCCTGCCAGATCGTTCCCCCCTAAGTGAAGTATTACCGCCGCGGGTGGTGTAGTATGTCGCGCTAGTAAGTCCGACATATAGTCCCTGAACTGATTGAGGCGGAGCCCCCCCCTGCCATGGAAGGAGACCCTGCACCCCCTACTTTCCACCCTTTGTTTGCCTGAACCTGTAAGAAAAGTTTTGTTAGCACGTTTGACATATGAATGCCCCACTACCCAAATGACCACGGTCTTCTGTCTGTCCTCCAGTTCCTTCCATGCAGTAGTAAAGTTGCCTTGATGCTCCATGGGTAGTTTCCGTCCTGCGTCACAGGCCCGTGAAACTGTAAAGAACCAGAAAAAACAGCAGGTATTAGCAATACTCCACATGGCGGCAGCTCTCACAACATGTGCAACCGCACGTAGCGTTTATAAGCGTTTGAGGACCATCTCCCAATTCTTTGCACACTCTTTGTGGTCAAACCCCTAGCTGTTGCTTCTGTGGCTGCCCCTATCCGGAAGGAGTGTGTCCCAAACTCTTTGTGATTATAACCAGCTTTTGCCATGCTCATGGCTAACACCCTCTGGAACTGAAACCTGGTAAGAGGAGTCCCATCCCCATGCATTAGCAGTGACCCCGCACACTCCTGCGCCCGCTGTCTTATTAGTTCCTCCACATGTGTCACCGGGCAGCAGGGATTGTTCCTTGCCCGATGTAACGCCAAACTTTGGCCCCTAGCGTCCTGATCAGTTTTAGATTTCCTGATGCTGATCCACATAGTGTCGCCCCTTATGTTGATATCCTGCAGCTGAAGGCCGCCTATCTTATCACCTTTGTTGGCCGCCACAAGTTCACCTACCCTGAATGCCCCATAGAAGGCTAAAGAGAAAGCCGCTTTAAATAGGCCCACCTCAGACGTAGAGCTACATGTGTCCGGCAGCGCGAGGAGAACTGCTGACAGACGTTCAAAACCTATGGGTTTCCTGGAATCTATGGAGGGGGGTTGGATGCGCCGCCATCCTTTCAATGCCCTGTGGGCCTGGAAGCTGTGTGTAGGGTCCCTGCCCCCCCGTGCCCGAGCGAAAAAGGAAATAGCGGCCTTGTGCCTGTTGGCTGTTGCTACCGTGCGCCCTTCCTTGTGTAGGCTGCCTAAATACTCATTGAAGCTAGCCTCCATAGTCCAACTACTCTCCCAGCCCTGTCCCAGAAAGTGACAGTAAGACCTGAACGCCCCTTCGTATGCCGTCCTGGTCTTGGGTGCTAGGCTGGCTGCCACGAGGTCATGTAGTTGGGGGCACCAATTTGCCAAAGAATCGCCGGGAATTGTGCTGGCGCTGTCTCTGCCTCCGGCAAGTGATCCCTGAACACCTGCATCTTAAAGCGAGAAAGGGCATCAGCTGCATTGTTTAATACCCCTGGGACATGTTTTGCTCTGAAAAGTACATTCCTTGTCATGCAACACAGTACAATCTCTTTTATCAAGCGTAAAATGAGTGGACACCTTGCAGCTTGTTGGTTGATGCATTCAACCACCGACATATTGTCTGACCAGAATATTACTGATCTGTTGGCCAGTTCCTCAGGCCAGACTTTCAGTGCCACCCAGATTGGGAAGAGCTCGAGGAAACCAATGTTCACCGTCAGCCCGCTCTCCTCCCACCAGGCGGGCCACTTCTGCGCCACCCATTTCTTGCCAAGGATGGCACCAAACCCAACACTGCCCGCCGCATCGGTCCATAAACCAATGTCCTCCGAAGACACCGTGGGTGCACCCCACAGCACTCTTCCATTGAAATCCGCCAGGAATGCCATCCATATCCGCATGTCCTGGCGCACCTCAGCAGACAGCCGTGTCCGGTGATGCTTTTCACGAAGACCCCTCATGGCCTGTGCAATTGAGCGAGAAAATGGGCGAGCCATAGGGATTACTCTCAATGCAAAATTCAACTGTCCCACTGTCTGCTGCAACAGTCCTAAATTCACCTTGTTCGCTTGTAAGCATAGTCCTAGAGTCTGTTTGAATTTTTGGATCTTTTCTGCTGGCAATCTAAAACACCCCTCAACAGAATCCAGTTCGATGCCTAAAAATTCCAGGCATGTCACTGGTCCAACTGTCTTCCCCTGTGCCAACGGGACCCCGAAAGAGCGCATGAGCACGCAAAATTCCTGCAATGCCGACGCACACTCCCGTGAACCCGCCGGGCCCAGAAAAAGAAAGTCATCCAGGTAGTGCATCACCCACTGGTGACCCGTATGTTGTCTTAATGCCCATTCCAAAAAGGAGCTAAACTGTTCAAAATAAGCACATGAAATTGAGCAACCCATGGGCATACACTTATCCATGTAGTACTCTCCCTTAAAGGAGAAACCCAGCAGGTGCTGGTCCTCTGGGTGAACCGGGAGTAGTCTAAAGGCTGACTCAATGTCTGACTTAGCCATCAGTGTACCTGCGCCCAAACTCCTCAGCATGCCCGCTGCCTGGTCGAAGGACGCATACTTCACAGAGCAAATTGTATCATCAATAGCATCATTCAATGATGTCCCCCTGGGTGCGGATAAGTTGTGGATGAGCCTAAATTCCCCTGGTTCTTTCTTAGGCACCACCCCCAGAGGAGAGCACACAAAATTCTGCGTGGGAATGACGTGAAATGGTCCTGCTACCCTCCCCAAACGCACTTCTTTAGCTATTTTTGTTGACACCACTGTTGGATTGGCAAGGACTGATAGCTGATTCCTACACTGTGGTCTCCCGACATACCCCCCAGCAGGAATTCGGAAACCATGTGTGAAACCTTCTTGCAATAATCTAGCAGACGTGTGATTCGGGTACCTGTTCAACCAGGGGATCAATGCTGACAGCTGGATGGGTGAATGTGCTATTAGCGGGTAGATCTTACTATTCAGGTTTCCTCCTACCCCTGCTTCCTGCACCACTATTTTTATTTCGGCACGTTGTTTCGGGGTGGGAAGTGTGGCCACATATGCTACATGCGTGCCTGAACTTACAGGTACCTGGTGCCCTGTTGCACGTCCGCCTATTGAAGTCCCAACATACCCCCTTCGCCCCTCCAGTCGCTCTCTGTTTTTGGGCCGTCTCCCCTCCCGGTGCTGATCGAAAGGGCTGTTGAAACGCCTGCTGCGGCCTGGGGAAATAACCTCTACCCGCATTTGTGCTTGTGCTTGCCCCCTGACCCTTCTCGAATTGATTGTGCCATGAGATAGAGTCTACCTTGTCCCATGATAAAGTTTTATCAAATTCTTTGGACTTTCTGAAAGCGACATCATATTCCTTCCATACATCCCCTGCATGATTCTCATGGAACATTGTTATCCTACTTTGATAGCAGTTCATGGCTGGTTGCATACCCTTAAAACGTTCGCCCATTACTGCGCCGAACACTGCAAAAGCCCTCAGCCAGTTGATGAGGTTTTCTTCTACTCTAAACTTGTACAACTTCGCTCTCCATTCACTGGGCAAAAACATTTCCTTCTGTGATTTTGCATATTCCCATTCCCTGTTATCTATCAGCAATGAAAACATGTTCACATACTTGTCAGCCCATATCATTTCCTTGACACTCTGTGACACATGCTGTGCTAAGCACTCACCCCTAGAGGGCAATGTTCCTTCGCCCAGCAAAGGAAGGGCAATCTCCTTACCATTCCCATTGTCGTTGGGTAGCGTTGCCTCCGCGGTCTTGGCACCGCCTCCATCATTCGCTGGACCTGTTTGGGGAGAAACCGGTGCAGGCGGCGTTGCGCCCCTACCACTAGCCAACAATATCTGAGTCACCAATGTTTGTTGCTCCGTTGTCAGGGCAGTATTGACCGGCAACGCACCCCCCCCTAACCAAGGGAGAATAGCCGCCACCTGAGCTGCCAGGTCTATTGGCACTGGCCCTGGCGCGGGAATGGGAGTAGGGCCCGCCCCTAGGGGCACCGGAGCCTGTGGTGGCGCGACGGGTGGCACTGGTGCCGCCGCCGGTATTACTGGCACATTTGGTACTGCCACTGGCAACTGGGGCACCGGGGCTGGGACGGGCACCGGGACCTGAGGTGGCGGGAGTGGGGCAGCCGGGGGTACCTGTGGCGGCAGAATTGGTACAGCAGGAGGTATGATGGGATTAATATTCTGTGGCTGCCCCCCCACCCTCTTATTTCTTGCCCGCCTGGGTGGTGTTACAAAGACGCCCCTTGGCTTGGGCGGTACTATCGTCCGCTTGGGTCTACCAGATGAACCGGCCTGGGCATCTACTTTGGCCCCCAGGGCCGCTAAAGCCTTATCCATTTTATCAACCTTCCCTAGTCTTTTATCCATTGCAGACATTCTGCGCATCATTTTTTGTAATATTACACCCACATTTGGATTGACACGCCCCCTTTTTTGAGACATATTTATGAGCACACCGTGCTCCGTACCTGACCCAGTTGAAGGTGCACGAGCTGGATCACACAGACCTGGGTCCCAGGCTTGTCCCCCTGAAATTAGAAAGTACGTTATTTCCTATTCCACCAAGCAACTACAGGCAATCAGATAACCCTTCTCGGCGGTACAAGTCAAAGTACACCTTTTAGACACTTTACCCACCCACTTTCTTTACCTCTAGCTGCTGTATCTGTAAACTTAGAAAGGCGAAACACGAAAAAACCAAATACACAAGAAGTGGCCCCGTTCTGTAAGCATTCAGTCCCAGAATTATTTGGTATTCGATCACAATGTAAACTGGCAGGACACCTTTAGCGTGCCAATTCAATTAACATACCAAGCAGTAAAAGGAGGCACAAAATCACATTTGTTAGCTTTCAGCATGCCACTTCAGATAAATTAAATGCAGTTATTCAGTGGCAATAAACTTTGTAGGGCACCTCTTGCGTGCCAAATCGGTTATATGAATTACAAAGCAGTAATAATTCCACTCGTAAACCAACAGCGTACCCTTTTCCTGCAACCTTAGTTAACTTGCAAAACAGCAATATAAAGCAAGAAAACCTCAACCTAAAACGTGCAGGGCCCCTTTAGCGTAGAAGTCCCATAAAACAATCCCCCTTTAGCACTTCGTTGCGCTCTTTTTATTCGGGACTATTTGCCAGTTCTTAACCCTTATCCCCGGGCTGTGTGTTTTAAATATAGGATAACCGGGCACTCTGGAGGATCAAAAAACGCGCGAAGCTGACACTCTGCCCACTGTGCTACCAATGCGCCTAACCCTGCGCGACTTTAACTGGCCCAAAACCGGTCAGCTTATCCTTACCGAGGACCTGCCGGTAAACCGCCGTATTCCCTGCTTCACGCAGCGGATCCTGAGCTGTTTCAGCGCCCTTCGCCCGCCCCGCACAATACCTCGTGTCCCGCTGGCTCTCGCACTCCGATGCGCGACTCGACGCTCCACCGCTACCTCTGCCCTTCCGGTGTCCTCCGCGAGCAAATCCTGTTCACCGCCGCTCCCACGAACCACCGGACCACGCAAAGGCTCCCGCTCAGCTTGCTCGTAGATTCTCCCGCTCTGCTCCGCTCCTACAACGCGTCGGCCTGAAATCCAGGAAAACCCCCGCAGTCCTCCGCCGCCACGAAGCACCCTGAAATAAAAAGATAGAAAATTAAACGGCCCCACGGTGGGGCGAGGAGCGAGCCTGGGGAGCGCGGGCACAAAGAGGCCGCTTCCCGCGCTCCCCAGGCTCTTAACCCCTTCGCCGCCACGACCCCGCCCCCTCGCCCCGGAAGCACACCAGTACTTCCGGGGCGAGGGGGCGGGGAACGCGGCCCCGAAGGGGACGGGTTGTGGGAGGGACCGGGCCCCGCCATGCTTGCGTGGGGGCCTATTGGCCCCCCCTTGTATGTACTGCTGTGGTTTCCTTTAAATCTCTGATAATCCACCTCCAAGTGAGAGCAGCTGGATCACAGAAAGGATGGATCGTTAAAGCCAAATTTCACACACTATATGAACAAACACTGAGGCGGAGGAAGAGGCGCCTCACCATATCCCCCCTCTAGACACACCCATGTTACCTGCTTGGATCCCAACAGATTTAGAGGTTTGAGGAACTGTCTGAGAAAGGTGGTCATTTTGCATTATGCTTGCCCATTGCAGTACAAAGGCAATAGCCATATTAGATGAATCATAGTGATTCAATATTGGAACACAGCCTTCTTATTCTACTCTTACACTGCTGTATCATGTCTGGGAGAAGATTGCAAAAGAGGCTTCATGGAAAAAAGGGAAAAACTCCTCAAATATATAAGTATTTACTACAAAGACACCATTTTTGGACACTACAACTGAGGCGTATACCATATCCATAAAGGGAAAGGAATTTGTCATCTGTCCCGGATTGAAGGTTTGCATTATACTCATCGGCATCTATAGCTCCTTGCCAACTTCAAAACATGTTTGGTTCTATCTAAAAAAATTTGCAGTTGATAATTGTGGACTCTGGTGGTACCACTACAGTACTGCCCATTTTAAGTATGAACTACCATTATTGCATGGTTTGTATGCCGAATCTGTTTCACTGTTTGGCAAAACCTAACATTTCAAGACAGCTGCTCTTCCCTGAAACCATTTCATGTAGGTTAAGAAACACTTTACAACTACTGAAATAGCCACCTTCTAATCAAAGATGCAATCTACAGATAAATGCCTCGTCACGTTTGAAGATGAGATAGTTTGTTTCCAAGACTTGAGTGATGAGACCTGGAATTTAAAGTCGAAAATAATTAAATTAGAAGACATGAATAGGAAGGTCAATATTCAAATTTAGGAGTTTAAGAAAGATGAAGAAGGAGACAGTTAGACCTTAGTCTTAAAGTGGTCTTCCCCCAACGTTTTGCCTGCCTCCCTCCATTTTTCTGACCTAGAATTTGCTGACATTAGAACTCTGTGCACTTTGCCTCTGATAATCAGTGCTAAAGTATTTCTGCTCTCTCCCCTAAACGTGGTAAAACTGGATTAACCCCCATTAGCATATTTAATGTACTTATAAGCCCCTAGTAAAGTGGACTACATGTGCCCAGGGCCTGCAAATTAAATGCAAGTAGTGGGCCTTCAGCACTCATTTTGCTACCGATCTAAGTATCCCTCTAACTATGGTTCAAGCCTGCCTTTGCAGAACCTGTGTGTGCAGTGTACACTGCCACTACAACCTTGCAAGATATACCTCTTGCCAGGCCTAAACCTTTCCTTTTTTATACATATAAGTGACACCTAAGGTAGACCCTGTGGGCCCGATTCACAGAATGAACTTAAGACAAAATCCTAAACTTACTACAATTTGGTATTCACAGAATGCACTTACTACAATTTGGTATTCACAGAATGCACTTACTACTTTCGGAATTCACAGAATAAACTTACTACTTTCGGGATTCACAGAATAAACTTACTACTTTCGGTATTCACAGATTTGACTTAAGACTACTAACTTTACGTCCGCCGCCGGGGAGTAATTTACGTCCCGTAATCGTAATTTACGCCACCGTGCCGTAATTTACGATTACGGAGCATATTTTACGATTACGGGGCGTAGTTTTGTCATTTTCGTCTGTTCAGGAAATAGTGTGTAGTATTTAAAGTAATATTTTGAAATGTTGATCTATTGATATTTTCTGATATGCTGTTATGTTTATACTTGAAATGTTCATGAAAAGGAGTTACTATTAAAAGAATAGCTTAACTGCCCACTGGAAAAAACATCAATGAGAGGCAGGGCAAAAAATATTTCCGGTCATAATTGGAAAGAGAGCTGTAGCTGGCAGCCGCAGCCGTTAGTGGGAGTACGCATGTCTGTGCATAAATAAAACAAATTTTGTTGCGTGCACTGCATCACCAAATGCGATGCAGTGCACGCAACGAAATTTGTTTTATTTATTTTTATGTTTACTTACCTGTTAAGGTCCGGATTCCATACATTACTAGCACCCACCCTGCCCCTCCCCCTACCCACATCACCGCCCGGCCGGTACTCCCACTACCGGCCGTGGCTGGTAGCTAGAGGATAAAATGTAGTAAACATCCATGATAAGTAATAAGCAATGGCAAATACATTAGCAATTTCCGAGGATGGAAATAGATTAAATGAAAGTATGTACTTCAAAAACTGGAATATCACTGGGTGTTTAGAGCGAAATTGAAATTTTACAATTAATAAGACTTTATAAATGTTACACTATCTAATAGTTTTTTTTAAACATGAACAACTGGATTGATTATTTTACAGAGCTAGGTAGGAGTTATGTGGCTTATATAAAAAAAACAGTATTAAAGTTGCAATGTGAAAAACATTTTTATATTTTGCATATCTCTCTGAGACATATGACGTATAAATTGTCCTGATATCACAAGGTGGATAACTCAAGGCTTTATTCACGTTGTGGCCTCCCAGAAACATGCAACCAAAAAAGGATGCTGTGAGGATTATCGTTAAAGAGTGGTGTCCTTTCCTTTTCATGTTTCTGCCTCTTAAAAGCCATGAACTGATCTTGGGCATTTCTCTGGGCACTAGAAGGACTCCCAACTTATGCTTTATGCAAAGAATCAAAAGTAAGGTCCTACCTTTCCTTTCCTGTATATGTAGTGTTACACCCTATTTGCGTTGTATCTACAGTTCCTGGTCTGAAGAGGGGTGGCGACTCCAGGGAGTCACACATTTATCAAGGAGATACTCCCATAGTACATCTATGCAGCCCCTGCCTTCAGCCACAGTACGGCTGTATGTATTACGAAAAGGAAAGTAGGCTCCTTTCTATTGTCCTTTCTTGCCAACCTATTATGCTCATGCAAAGTTGAAAGAAAACTACTTATGATCATTATTGGATATGATCCCTAGTCTACTGGACAGATGAAGGCAGCATGTAAAGCAAGTCACATTTCAGTTCTATTGTTTTTTTCCCTTAATATTTCCTAATATTAGACTACGATTCAACCAAGATAAATGTCTATTCTATTATGGGGAGTGTAGAAAATATATAATCTTTAGATTTATTTTCTGTTCTTGCAGCGCCCACTCATTTAGACAGACCGTGATGTGAATGTCCAATAATTCACTTTGCATTTTACCCTAATCCTTGTGGCTCTCTTCTTGTCTAGGGTTCTCTAATTTGCATGCAAACATTGTAAAAAAGTAATTTTGAATTTTGGCCACCCTTGAACAGGGAAACTAACAGCCCCTGTGGTCATACATTTATCATTTGCATCCTAACTCTCCGTAATGTATTAAAAATATGAACATCTTATGTATTTGTTGTGATGTGAGAAACAAAAAGTATAAGACATACGGGCAATTGTTTGTGAGCAATTCAAGATGTGCTACAGAACATGAATTTGGACATAAGGCAAGCTTACACAGCTTCATCCTTAAAGCATTTGATACTTATGTATTTACTTTGGTTTTCCAATTTCAGTTTTTTAACAATGTTTAATGTGTTATTGACCAGGTTCATATAGGTTTTTATTTAAGTCGTTATTTTAATGAGATATTTCTGTTGATTTGGTGTGATTTGTTGTCTGCTTTCACTATCCCATTTTCTTTTCAGATTATTGTGGCAAATGGTGTGGAGGACAAACAAATCATCAACCCACTACCCACTGCTTTCCTTATGCTTACTTAGAAGGCAGTTTTATTATCCACTGGTTCACATCAGTGTATAAAAGCTGAGGCAAATCCTTAATTCTGTGATAAAAGCACCTGAATATACATTCCATGTCATTAAAGTAATGTTTTTTAAGAGTTGCTTGATCATTTCCTTTGTCTCCATAATTGTTTTCTCTGAAATGAAAAAAATGGTATGTGCATGGCTCATACTTTGGAACTACATTTTGTTCTATTAACCATCTTTTCCTTTGTGTCTTATTTGCTGGGCTTCCCCGTTTTTCCAGAGCTTTAATATGTCATTTTTATTAGTGATTTTCGTAGACAGTCTGTCTACTTTTACCGACCACCTGACCACCCTCCGTTTCCAACATATTCCCTCATAAGGCTATTTAAAAAATGTCTTGTGTTTAGCTGCACCGCTAGAGTCCTGAAAGCCTGTGAAATATTTGTCTGCATGATCCTAAGTGAAAGTGGATGGCACTAGGCAGAGGGATGGTGCTAGCCACATGTTGTACACATTACACTGTTCATTGGATGACCATCCTTTGTGTCTTTCTTCTGGCAGTTAGACTTTTTGGATCTTAGAAATTCCTTAACATTTGTTTGAAGTTAATGATATTGTTTTTAGGTCAAGCTTTCGAGACCTCTTGTTTATACTTTAGTATATACTTATATGTGTATGTACTTTGTGGGCTCTGGAGATTAGCCCGATTATTTGTCTACTTTGTTTAGGATTTTTTTTCTGTTCAACTGCTTCTATTTAACTGTCTTGATAGAAAACGATCAGTAGAGGTCAGTAAAATACCAGAATTGCTTTCTGCTGAGAGACTTTCTTTTTGAATTTTTCTGGCAACTGCCTCTATTTAACTGTCTTGCTAGAAAACAACCAGCTGAGGTCAGTAAAATGCCAGAATCACTTTAGCATTCTCTAGATTCCAGTCCATAGAAATTGTCTTCCACGAACACTCATAGACAATAATATTTGTTTTCAAATGTTGTATTTTCAGTGATATGACCACCAAAGGCCCTGATTTTATATTAAAAACAGAGCTTTGGAATATACCATTTCCCACTGAAAGGCAATATTTCTCTCCATGTGTTTCCATACCTGGCTTGTCACACAGTTTGGTGCCTACATACCCTCAATGTTAAAGAACAGTAGATGTTTCAGCACCCAGGCTAATGTGCTGCAGAGCTAAATACATAACAATATTTACGGATGGCAGTATTGGGTTGATTGGTTGCCCATCTATTCTCTTTGTGCATTCAATATACGCATCCAAGTATTGGTGCACCTCGAGGTTAAGATGACTGCAACCCACTACCTAAGGTACCAAACCACCAAGGCCCATATAGACCCAGTAAAAACGTTAAACAGATATGTAAACCTTGGCACTCTTGTTCAATGTTCTATTAATTCATATAGTTTTTCAAACGTGTCGGCTGCCGGTTCGACGCTTAAAAGGAGGATTGACACACCAAGCTGTTCACTCCTTATTATACTGTCACTGCTTTTTAAATTTGTGATTTAAGACTCTGTTATATATTCCTATTACATTTATACAGCAAGAACTAAATTGATGTCCTGCTGATACTTTGAATTGCCCTGTTTGAACAACTGTAAGAATTAATACAAAATTGAACAAGAGTGCCGAGGTTTACATATCTGTTCATAGTTAAATATAGAGAAGGTCCCAAGGCGAGACAGATTGCATTGCAAATGCTTGTTTTATGCTCAGACACTTGTCCTGATTACATACGTAGTGTTACTATTACTTTGGTTCATCTAGATAATCTAAAGTTGTGCTTCATTAATGAATATTCCATAGCAGCGCATACATGGAAAATATATTTGCTCAGACCACATGAACATGACGTAATGTATGGTCAGATATGGTCGAGGTCCTGAGTGGGAAAAGCAAGTCTGCAGTGAATCTTTTATATTAGACTTAAAATGTATAAACCTTGTGAATTACTCAAGCATGGCATCTACTTAGAAGAAAATTAGCAAAAACTAATGATAACAACTTTTGAGAGTGATCTGCCAGCATTTGGAGTTCATGCTTCTCCTACTTGAACCTGTGTAACATAAATCCTTCCTGTACATTTCGAGATGTTCAGAATGCCAGTGGTAAAGTTATAGAGCTTTGAAGAAATAAATGGGAATTTTAGGTTTTTCACCTCAGCAGGACTGGGAGAAAGTGCCAAACCTTGCACAATCCCACCCCTGTTGCAACGGCTCAAGCTGCTCCACCACTCCTGTGCTGGATAGAGTGGGTTAATGACATATTGTATGGTAATTAGAATGCTAATATATTATGTTTAGTGTAGTTTTAGATCAGTGTTTATGCATGATGGTAGAAATAGTTATAGAAGTGGGAGGGGAGATTTATACATATTACTTTCATATACATATCAGCATAGGTACAGTTTAGATTATTTAAATGTCATAGTTTTTTGTGTCATAATCACAAGAACAATAATAGCAATAACATCTAATATTTCATAATAGATAGATACACACATTGAAAGAAAAAGGAGAGATGTATGCGACAGATAACATTTGAAAATATATAAAATGGATTAAATAAACAAATAGTTGAATAATTTGGTATTTGAATAATCAATTTTTTGAGAAGAAAAGAAAAGAAAAGAAAGAAGGGCCAACAATTGCAAATATATAAAAACAAATCACAATATGACTTAATATTTTATGGATTAAGTCATTACCCCTATGATCAAATAATAATATAGAAAGTCACGTCAGGTTTCATGGATAAGTACATAGTAATGAGAATTGAAATATATTGAATCAAAGTTATTAAATGAATAAATTAGAGGAAAGCAGTTTGTGCCTATAGTAGAGTATTGTAAAATAGAATGAAATACCAAAGAGTAAGATACTAGAAATAATAATGAGATTAAATAAGACAAGGCTAATGGAAGGATATAAAGCCAGGGAAGGATGGGGTTGGGACAAATAATACTAAATGTGAAGCTGTATGTATCATCGTTGTCAACCATTCTTCTTGTGAAGGGGGATGAAGATTTCCAGTGTATTAATATGCATAGTTTTGCTGTGGCTAATGCTGTATGAAAAAGACTCTGTTGTGGTGTCAATAACTTTGGAGAACGTCTTATGTCAAGTAGTAGAATATTAGCAGAATATAGTGGAATGGGGTAAAGGCATAGTGGAGTGGAAGACTTTACCCACATAAATCCAGAAAGGTTGTTTCAATGTACACTCACACACAATATGGGTTGTGTCACAATTAGTATTAGAACATCTCCAACATTTAGCATGGGAAAGCAATCCGGCTTTCTGAAATTTCTCTGGAGACCAATACCAAACATGTAAAATTTTGAACAGGCAAAATTTTAATCTAGCTTCTCGAGTTCCTTTGTCTAATTTCTCCACCAACTCTTCCCATTCCTCTTTAGTGTACAATATTGAAAGTCCGCTTTGCCATTTGGAGTGGAGTGTCAGACAGAGAGGTTGAGAATAAAGGTGTGATTGAAGAGTTTTATATGGACCAGATACTACTCGTTTATGTTTGCCCAATGTACTCAAATATGATACAATTGGTGAATTTTGAGGTGCCCATGGGGATGAACCTAGTTGAGTTTTCAAGCATTGTTAGAACTGGATATATTTCTTGAATTGACGCACTGAAAGACTGAATTCCTCTCTTAGTTGTAAAAACGGATTAAAATCCCCATTATGTAAAATTTGGTCTAGGGTTTGGATGCCTGCTGACTTCCATAAGGGCCAGGATAATGTTTTTCTATTGATGCGAACACCAATGTTATCTCATAGAGGCGCTTTTTCATGAGTGTTTGGACTTAGGTCAAATAGGTGGTGTGCCTGTTGCCAGGATTTGCGTATAGCTAATAGAATTGGATTCTTGGGAATTCTAATGACTAGTTCTTGAACCACATAAAGCGGAGAGACCGAAATCTGAAGATAAGAGATGTTGTTCTATTCAAACCCATTGAGGAACATCAGAAATCCCGGCCACATATACGATAATTGGAAGATTTGTAATGCTAGAGTATAATGTTCAATTGACGGAAGACTCATGCCTCCAGAGGATGTGCAAGCTCTGTTCTCACATTATTTCCCTCCCCGGACTTTAAGGTCATCCACTCTTGGCCTTGTACATATTCCGAAGATAAAAAAGAGTACGTCGTGGGGGAAAGCGGTTTTCCTTTCTAGCGTCCAAACTCTGGAACACGCTACCAGTACATCTTAGAAGATTACCCAACAGATTGGCATTCAGGAAATAAATCAAAACATGGCTCTTCCTCCAACACTAAAGTATGCGTTTATGTCCTAGCTCATATCTACCACAGCGCCAAGGCGCCTCAGCAGTAGTGCGCTCTACAAATACCGTCAGTCAGTCAGTCAGTCCATAAGAGTGGTAAACTTTTAATTTTGCTACAGCAAAATGAGGTTTGGCCGAATCCCATAAAAAAGGCTTTTATCTTAGTCTCTATAAGTCGCAATGTGCACAAGGGAATGTGCAGAGGAAGCATACCTAGGGTATACAAGAAGCGTGGGAGAGGGACAATTTTAACAACATGAACTCCACCCCACATAAATGGATTTAAAATGTTCAATTTTTCAAAGTCATGCTTTTTTTCGGTGATCAGAGGATTTAGATTATCTGTAACCATATCTTCCATACCTTTGTGCACTAGAGTCCCCAGATATTTAAGGTGTGAGTCTGCCAATGAAATGGAAGACCATGTACAGCTGCCTTTGTAGTTCCATCAGATATAGGTAGAGAGTCACTTTTGTCCCAAATTTATTTTATAACCTGAAAAGGAGGAGAAAATATCAATAATTTGCAACAAAGATGGCAGGGATCGAGAGGGGTTAGTAAGGGTAAGTAGAATGTCGTCAACATATAAGTAAGGTTTGGACTCACCCGCAAGGATGTGTATGCCCTTGACTTCATCTGATTGACGAATTGCAGTCGCCAGAGGTTCTATAGCTAAAAGGAATAGGAGTGGGGATAAAGGGCATCCTTGGTGAGTTCCTCTTTGGATTAGAAATGGGTCAGATAGAAAACCACCGTAATTTACTGGGGCGCAGGGGATCTCATAAAGTGGTCGCACTTTAGCTATAAACTGTTCCCATAGCCCAAAACGCTCCAGTAATTTGAAAAGATATTCCCCCTCAATGAGGTCAAACATCTTTTTGGCAGCTAGTGACAAAGCTAATGCATCAAGTGAAAGGCTTTTAGCAGACCATAATGTATGGGTCAAAGTATGCAAATGAATCCTGGAAGAACGTCCTGGAACAAACCCTACTTGAGACGGATGTATTAAGGAAGGTAATACTTTTTTGAGACGAAAATCTAGAATATTAGCAAAAATTTTAATATCACAATTCTACAGTGAAATAGGACTATAACTGGTACAAATCGAGGGGTCTCTCCCAAGTTTAGGGAGTACGGCAATTATTGCTTTATTGCAGAGGGGGCCCAAGGAGTTCTCACGGTCCGCCTCTTGAAATGCAGCAACTAGAGAATCAATAATATTATGTCCAGACCAGCGATAAAATTCAGCTGCAAATCCATTCTCCCCGGGAGCCTTAAGATATTGTAAGTTGGATACTGAACGTGAAATATCTTCTTTATTGATCTCTCCCTCAAGAAAAACTCTAACTTCATCAGAAAGACTGGGGAGATCCTCCTTTAAAAGAAAGTCATTCATCCTTTCTGAATCAATTTTTGACCCTGGTGTGTAAAGAGATTGGTAAAAAGAGGTAAATTCATTCACTATGGCTTGCGTCCAGGTAAGTAAGCAACCTTGAGATTATTTAATGGCTGTGGTGGACATAGCTGCTTTCCTTTGCCGTAACTGTGCCGCTAGCAGTCTGCCTGCTTTTTCTCCTTGTTCATAAAATATCCCCCTCATTCTTTGGAGGACACATTCTGTTTTGGATGTAAAGAGGCTGTTTAATGCCATTCGTGCTTGTTGTAATAGTTTAAGATTTTATAATATTGGTGCTGTTGTAAATAAGTGAGTATAGGATTGTATGTCCTGTTCTTTCTCTTTCTGTCTTGTAGCATTCTATTTATGGGCTAGTGCTGCCTCTCACATTAATTGACCTCTAATGATAGCTTTAGCCATGGCCCACATTATTCTAGCTGAAGCCACAGAATCCTGATTTAAGGAAATGTAATCTTGAAAATTTGATTTTAATTGAGTTTTACCTTCAGGAGATCTATGTCCCTGAATGTTCATGCGCCAAGATTTACGCCCTGGTCTATTTAATCTAATTTCAATTGTTAAGGAGACTGGAAAATGGTCAGACAATGGTGCCTCTAAAATGCAGGATTCCTGAATCAATTGGACTATTTTTTGAGACACCAAAAATAATCTAGGTGAGACAATGTACCGTGGGTAGGAGAAGAAAAAGTATATTCCTTATCAGATGGATAATGTAGGACTTGGCCCTTTTTGCAGGGTCATCCCTGAACTTTTTGCCTTCCTCCTGTATTTTTTCTGACCTGTTGTTGGCTGTTTTATGACTCTGGGCACTCTCAGTGCTACAGTGCATATGCTCTCCCCATTGTAAATTGATGTATGGATTAGTGATTCCATGATTGGCTGCTTTGGTTTACTTTTCAGACCCTAGTACAGTGCATTGAGTGTGCCCAGGGCTTGTAAATCAAATGCTGCTGGTGAGCTTGCAGCAATGGTTGTGCAACCCACATAAGCAGCCTGTAAATTATGTCTCAGGTCTGCCAATGCAGAGCCTGTGTGCAATCTGGTACTGCCAGTTCCTAAACCTTCCCTTTTCTGCATATTAGTCACCCCTATGGTAGGCCCAAGGGCAGGGTGCATTGTAAGTATAAGGTAGGACATGCCCTGATGTGTGTGGACTGTCCTGATAGTGAATTACAGCCATTTTCGTTTTTCACTATTGCAAGGCTAACTGTTCCCCATATGGCAGAATGGCCAGTTTGATTATAACATCTTATAATCCTAACTGACTCAGGGAACTAGGTAGAAATTTGAGTTTAGTATGCCTGAACTCAGTATGATAAAATACATCTTTTTAGTAAAGTTGGTTTTAACATTCTGTGTATGAAAATACCACTTTTAGTATTTTATTGCCTAACTATCCAAGCCTGCCTCTGCTAGGTTGAGTAATCTGTGTCTGGAGTTTGACTGACAGGGGCTGGGGGATTCCAGGAGACATGGTGAGTCAGCACAGGGCTGAATAGAGCTATCTTAATGTAGATGAGTGGGAGGAGTTGCACCTGGGACCTGAATAGGGCTGTGCCTGCATTCCATAATGCTGGCTCCATCGCCTGTGGTGCATCTGATGTCCCTCCTGTGGTGCGTCTGATGTCCCTGGCCCACACTGCCAAAGGAAAGAAGGGGTCTTGTCAGAAAAGTGCTCCAGGACTGAACAGAACTGGTTTGGACTGGGTACAGGACCCTCTGCCTTCAGAGGACAACGGATTTGATAGTATAAATATGGGGACCCAGACCCTAGAGAATTAGATCACTTTTGGGAAACAAGAAGAACATTTGCTGAGGAGAGGAACCCGAGAAACGGAAAAGGAGACTAATCATAAGCTGAGTGCTGTTTGGGGGATTGGCCTGCAGTGGTTGCCTGACTGCCAAAGAAAGGAGAAAGGACTTTGAGCTACTTTCAAATCAACTTGTAAAGGATCTCCAAGGGCTTGATGTAGAGCTTGCTGTTAAAATAATGAATGATCCGTAGTCCATAGGCATAGTAAGGATTATTACTTTATTCTTCACTCTAGATCCTAAGTATAAGATGTTATGTAGATACCAGAAACAGACCCCACCAGGAGCAGTTCCACTGCTCAGCCCCTCATACCAACTGACATCTCCTCACTGTTCAACCCTCCCAACATTCCAATGACATCATCAAGGACCAAGCAGTAGAGCAGGGGCAAGCATAGGGAGGATGCACAAGACAAGCTACATTACAACACATCCCCCTTTCATCAAAATCAACACATGAATCATAAGCACACATGCAATATAATTCACAAAAAGTAAATGTGCAGAGAAGAAAAAGCACAAAGGAAATGTCAAGAAGATTCAGAAACAAAGAGCCAAATAACACAGCAATTCAACCTCCAAGTCCTAAACCTTCTAACACTCCAAATACATTAATAAATAAAACAATAAAGCTAGGACTCACACAAAAGTCCTAAGACAATCCAGACAATATACACATCCTCTCCATACAACCACAAAGGTAAACCTTTGCTAACGGGGCGACTAAACTTTGTCAACCCACAACCTGGTGTGAGAACAATACTCACCAAATAACCACAGGGGTAACGACAGACTTTGCCTACGGGGCGACTTTCCAAAGCCAACCCACAAACAAATGAGAGAAACTATTCTCAAAACAACACCCTACAAGTAAAACCAGACATTACCTATGAGGTAACAGACTTATGTCACCCACACCCTAGTATAACAGCACATTGCCTAAGAAGTAACCAACTGAGTTACCCGCAACCAAATGAGAGAACTATACTCTCAGACTCTCAATAAAACCTTGAAATAAAAACATAAAGGCAGACATCGCCTACGGGGTATCCAAGAAAGTTACCCACAACCAAATGAGAGAACAATACTCTCAAAAACCTTGGAAAGAAAAACCAGCAGCATACAATGCAAAACTACTCATACACACAACACTTCCCCTTTTCATACATAAGCAACACAACAGATAAAACCTACTCGTATCAGGGTACATGTACAAAAACAGGACCCTAAGAGAGGCAACAACCAAACCAAATAAAACAACCAAAACCAAAAAAACTATGCCCAAATAAACACACACTTACAACATGCATTGAGATGTTAAGCACATTAAAACAAATAAATAATTAGACGATTTGAGCTCCGGTGAGCGATCGCTCACCCGAGGGCAACACCAAAGTTCCTGTGGCAGCTGGGATCCAAGACGATGTAGAGCATGGACTCCGATCTCTGAAAACACCATAAAAATAGTCATTGCGATCTCTCTAAAATGTTCAGTTCGTTTTGTGCCAAGAAGAAAAGAAAGACATTTACGAATGAGCCTTTGTTTTTCTTGTTAAGAACAATTGCGCTAAATTACCACTAGGTGGCACTATTAATCTGTTCCCAAAATATCCAATGTTGCTCCAACGAAGCTCCGATTGAGTTCTGCCGTATCGCTGCAACTGGAAAGATGCCACCAACAAACCCGAAGGAACGAAGATGTCCTGGAGAACAACGCAGCCACAGCGCATCTCTGCAGCAATCCAATCCAAAATGGTGGCACGCAAGTGACGGCGTGTCGGCTGGTTCTCGGCATACAATCTGTACAGCCTCGCGCCCAGTCCTGAATGCCCTGAGGATCCATGAAGAAACAGGATAGTGCGCGCGCTATGTACTTCAAATTTAAAACTCCCTACAACGGCTGAATCGCCACCATAAAAAAAAAAATCGAAATTGAGAAAGTTATTCGATGTCACACCGTCGTATCCCAAGAGTGTGAAATAAACAAAACTTTTAATTTCAGGCGCAATTAACTAAACATGTCAGGCACTGCAAACACTTGACTCATTTTATTTTTCCTTTCTGACTTGGGCAGAGAGTCAAACAGTTGATTGTGCCACCCAACCACCAGCTTGCAGATCCGGTACAACGATGCAGGTCAAAACACCAATACTCTTCTTTTTTTTATATATATAACTGCAAAGGCAAACTCCGGACTCGTTCTGTATTTCCCAATCAACTGCTTGCAGATTTGGTACAATGAGGCAGGCCAGAGATGAAAACCATACGCTCTTTATCTTGAGTACTGGGGCTCAAATTCTCACAACGCAAGGAGCACCATCTCAGCATTAATCACAGCAACCTCTCTTCAAGGTGTAAATTTTTCTACAAAACCAAAAATCAGCTCTCTATACTTTCCACAGTGTGCAGTGGATCACAGCAGACAAACGTGAGCACACATGTGGTAAATTAAAGTCAGGGAAAGAGAAACTGGGACTTACAGGAAAGGGCGACCGATGATAGGGTCACTGGTGGGGTCTTTGCAGTGCCAGGTTTCTTCAAATCCATAGGTTGTAGTCCTTTAGTTTCTTCAAATCCGGATTTACTTGAGGTTCCTTTAGTTTTTGAAAGTCCATATCCATAGAAATAGTACGCAGGTTCTTTTACAATCGTCGCCAGTGTTCAAATAATGAATGATCTGTAGTCCATAGGTATAGTAAGGATTATTACTTTATTCTTCACTTAAGATCCTTAGTATAAGATGTTATGTAGATACCAGAAACAGACCCCACCAGGAGCAGTTCCACTGCTCAGCCCCTCACACCAACTGACATCTTCTCACTGTTCAACCCTCCCAACATTCCAATGACATCATCAAGGGCCAAGCAGTAGAGCAGGGGCAAGCATAGGGAGGATGCACAAGACAAGCTACATTACAACACTTGCCTTCAGCTGAAGTCTCAGGGACAACAAACTTCATCAACCAGCTCCCCTGCCTTCCCTTGCTGGGAATTGAAGTGCCTGCTGTTGAGCTAGGCCCTCTGAGAGACTATGTGTCGCTGGGAACTGGAAGCGCAACTCAAGACGAAGAAGCTTGTCGCCGCCGCAGCTGTTGTTGTCGCATCACCGGAGAAGAGTGTCGCAGCAGATGCCGTCGCATCATCAGAAACACATACCACTGCTGCCATATCTTAACACGAAGCTCCTTGCATCACCGGAAAAGAATGTCGCCTTCGCAGCAGATGCCGTCGCATCACCGGAGAAGTGTGTCACAGGGCCTGTCGCGGCTCTGAAGGATCATTGAGTCCCTGCATGGCTGTCAAGCGTGCATGCATCGTTGTCGCATCAAGAAGAAGACGCCATTTTGTTTCATTGCACCGGATCTTCATCGCACCACGGCGCTGCTGGTCGCATCGCCACGGATATGCAGTAAGAAACCGATGCATCACCTCCCGACGTGGAGTAGAACCGACATATCCCCTTACTCGACGCATCAACGTTCTTGCGTGTAACGAACAGACTCATCAGCTTCCCTGCAAGACTTTAGTTGTATAGCGTTACACATCCAAAGGTACATTAAATTCAAAGTGTTGCATTTTACATCTACAGAGAACTAAGCTATTTCTACCATTTTTGAAGTACAGTATTGTGGATTTTTGTCATTTGTGGTCTTGTGTTAATTCTATATAAAAATACTTTTCTTTATAGTACAACTTTTGTGGCGTCCATCTGAAGTGTTGTCACTGGGTTACTGTGTGTGTTCACAAATGCTTTACACACTGCCTCTGAGATAAGCCTGTCTGTTCATGCCAAGCTACCAAAGGGGTGAGCAGGGGTTATTTTAGGAGTGTACCCCCTTACCCTGACTAGACGCAAGGGTTCCTATTTGGTCAAAGGTACCTACCTCTGCCAACTAGAGACCCCCAAATCTAACAGATGAGAAAGACATCAATGATCAATTAATCCACTATCTGCCAATAAATAATGTATTAGTGCTCTGTCTGCATCATTGTTTTTGTCTAGAGGGCCTGTTTTATCTAAAATTAGGTCTCGCACTATATTCCAATCACCACCTAAGAGATATTGTGAAGTACCTCTTTCTGTTAATAAATGGTTCAGGTGGAGGAAGAATGTTTTTTTGTCCCTGTTGGAGCATAGATTGAGCCCACACCAATACAGGTGTCCCCTATACGTAACTTGGTGAATACATGACAACCATCAGGATCTGTCAATGTCTTTGATATCTTGACTTGAAGGGATTTACGAATGAGGATTGCCACTCCACATTTGCAAATGGGGCCCGCATTTGTAACTTTCCCCTTCTGTAAACTCCTAAGGATCACTTTGCGGACCCAATGTCTACATAATTTTTCGGATTCCAATGGGTCTCATTGTGTTTCTTGAAGTCGGGCCCCATCCACCCGCTTCGATTGGAGATAGGAGAGCACTTTTTTCCTTTTGATGTAGTCTGTAAGGCCATTTACATTCCATGTTAATACCCATAAGGGGAGTGTAGTTGCCATGTTAGAAATATCCAAGGGAGCAGGGCCGGACTGGCTACCGGGCATTTTGGTGTGCTGCCGAGCTGGGGGCTAATTTCGTTGATGGGGACCTGGGTGTGATAAACAAAGTTCGTTTTGCTTTTTTTATTTCAAAGGGCAGGCAGGTCAACGAAATCAGCCGCCACAGCAGAGAAATTAGCCCCCAGCTTTGCAGCACACAAAAACACCCGGTAGCCAGTCCGGCCCTGCAAGGGAGATAAGTGGAGAGAAACAAGTTTGCGTGAACTTTAGAGGAAGGATTGTAAATCGTCAGAGGTAACGAGTATACTTTTGAAAGGATAATAGTAAAATGATAAGAAAATGTATGGGAAGGTGGGGATGAGAGGAAAAGAATCCCTGGATCTCAACAAAGTTATAAGTAATCAATTAGGTAAAAAGTATGAGAAGTATTGGGATAAGAGATCCGAAGATGTGATAGAGTTATGAAGTGGAGTGGTAATAAAATGCGTAAATTGCTGTATGTCAACTCTAGCGCTAAGATCACCAAACTGTTAACCACGGGTCTAGCTCCCCCAGGGCACCGCGACAGAGAGGAGCCCCAAGAAAAGGATAACATATACAGCAAATCCGAAAAAACATATATCTTACTGTGATACAAAAAATGATAAATATGAGAATGCATCAGGCCTATTTAAAAGCCCATGAAACCTTTTCACATATATAGTATAAGGGGTGAGGTATAAAGTGAATTACAATGGATTAATTCTTTTTTGCAAATGTGATAAATATTTTATATATTAAATGTGAAAGTAATACTTATTGTGTATATATGCATGTCAGCTAGAAATTAGCTGAATACAAAAAATTAAAAATATGACAATGCATCAGGCCTATATGAAAGACCATGAAAACTTATCACATATATAGAATAAGGGTGAGGTATAAAGTGAATTACATTGGATTCATTTTTTTTGCAAATGTGATAAATATTTTATATATTAAATCTGAAAGTAATACTTATTGTGTATATATGCATGTCGGCTAGAAATTAGGTGAATACATATTTTAAATAGAGTACATTAAATACTTAAACTAATAATAAGGTAATATTAAATAATATGACATATTACAACATCCTATAGTAAGATATATTTCTAATATAATATAATGAAGTACACTAATGGTAATATTCAGTTGCACGGAGTTTAAGCATCTTCTAATTGCATACCCTGAAACTTAATAACTAACTCCACTCTGATTATAAGACAAGGTTGTAACACAGTACTCAACTTATAAAAGTGACAGGAATTTTGACTATCAACTGTATTTTCACATACTACTGTTGTGCATCTTCATTCGAAATAGACGTAAGAGGAGAACAGGGTCTGTCTCTATGTTGTTCATGTGTAAAGGCAATGACAGCATGTAACACTGAGGATTTATCATCTTGGTAACAAACAGATCTTTAAGGGTCGCTTCCTCTGTGTCACGGATTGCTAACATTACGATGCTTGTTGCCTGGCTATTGATGTGCGGGATTCAGACTCATACAGGCTGAGTCAGTTGAAGTACATTGTGTGTTAATATCATATATGCGTAGTTAGTGGCACTTAGGATAAGCGCCAACTCTTTGAGCACAACCTCTATGAAACGAAATTCGTTTCTGTGTTCAATGCACGTAGTGTCAAAATGAAGTTTAAACCAAAATTGTATCAAGCTTCATTCATGTTTTATTCACATGAGTTTCTTATCGTTCGTCATGCAGTTTCATTCCAATAATTCATGTTTGAAATCCACTTTAGTATAAGCATAACATCATCTTTTCCCAATGCATTTCGGACACAACGGTCCTTCATCGGGGGAATCCTGAAAAACAATGATCCAATCTAAGTATGGTCCACCGAGATCACATCAAATATATAAGTACATGCAGGCATATCCATTGTTAAGTTGAGTAATTAATAAATCAACGTTAAAACCCATAACCAGAATGTGTAATCATCAAATACATGTTTTCCCGAAGGTGCATAAATGAATCAATGAATTATAAGTTATCCGACAGGTCAAACGAACCCAGTGTCATAATAAAGAGTGCCCAAACAATTCAACGGTACTCGTTCGTATCCAGACCATGTGCGTAGTGTGACCACCATTAATACCCAAAATCTAACACAATCATGCAAGCCTCGTGAAGCATAGAACTTACAGATAAATTAGAGCAAGATCCCGCGTCTCACTCGTGTGCCCTTTGCCGGTGAATGCAAACAATGTGTTCCGTATAAACGGAAGTGAGTAAAGTAAAACCAAAAGTATGGAAAGCGGACTTCCCACGTGGCGGCCATCTTGCAGAGGTATCGAAGAGTTGTGAAACAAAACCTTAGAATCGATTAAGTAAACAGTGCATCAACAACATAAAGATCCAGTCTCAAACATAAAATAACGATTATATTCATAGTATAAAAGTTCTTACAAAATGAGGTAAAACGTGACGGTTCGTTACTCGAACTAATGGAATCAATGAAACAGAAAATGTCGTTATGAACATAGTTCTCTACAGATAACATGTAAATTCCATCCGGTCATTGAGACCGGACGGTTTCATGGATTGAAGATATTTTATCCAGTGATTTTCACGCTGCAATAAAAAGTTATTATTGTCTCTGTCATCACGCTTAGTGACCACTTCCACAGCAGCGAACCTGAGTTGACTAATGTTGTGTCTGCTGTCTTTAAAGTGCAAAGCCAAATTGGATTTTAAATTCACAGTTCTTATGTTGCTCTTGTGTTCATTTATTCTTAATTTCAATTTTCGAGAGGTCTTTCCAGTATATACCAATCCACACGGACATTTGATGATATATATAACATTCTCGGTGTCACACGTTGCATTTAGTCTCAATTTTATGTCAGTGCCCTTCATGGGATGTTTGATCACAGGACCTTTAATAATGTTGTTGCAGTTCTTGCAATTGAGACAAGGTTGATTGCCTTTGTACATGATAACAGAAGGGTGTTTTGGGTTTTTGATGATTTCCTTGAGATTATTGCCTCTTTTGTATGCGAATAGTGGTTGTTCACAAAAGATATCATTAAAATCCTGTTCTCCACTGATAATCGGCCAATGTTTCAATATTGAAGTTTTGTATGCCTTTGATGCCTCTGAATATTTGGATACGACCACAGGTCTTTTTGCATTGTTCTTTTGTTTTGTCGTCAATACATCTTGACGTTTTAAACTGTCACATCGTTCTTTGGCATTGGCCAAGATGGTTTAAGGATACCCTCTTTTCTCTAAACGTTCTAGCATGTTGGTTGCTTGTACTTCATATTCAGAATTGTCAGATACAATCCGTTTCACACGGAGAAGTTGCGAGAATGGAAGATGATTCTTCAATGATCTCTGATGATAGGAACTATAGTGAAGGGTGTTATTTTTGTCTGTTACTTTCCTGTATAGATTGGTTTCTAGATGATCCCTGACCCTTGTTAATCTGACATCCAAGAATGTGATGGTTTGTTGATTAATTTCAGAGGTGAATTGAATACGATCATTGATGTTGTTGAGGTCTGTTAGTGCCATTGTTAAAGACTCATGGTCTCCTTGCCATAAAACAAAAATGTCGTCTATGTATCTCAGGAACATCCTGGCATGCATAATCCAAGGAGTCTGGTTCAAGATGTGGTTTTCTTCGAAGTATTGCATGAATGCGTTAGCATAGACAGGCGCTGCACAATTGCCCATGGATGTCCCGGACAACTGTGCATAAAGTTGATCTTCCCAGGAAAAATAACTCTGATATAAGGTAAAATGCATGAGCTGCATGATGAAAATCTGAAAGTCGTTATTAAGGTCAGAATGTAATAGAATGTTCTCAACTGCTTCCATACCAAGATCATGTGGGATGCTTGTATAGAGTGATTTAACATCTATGGAACAGAGCCAGATGATTTCGTCTTCCTCAAATTTAATCTCATTTACTTTTTGTAGAAAATCTGTAGTGTCCCTTACATAGGTACGAGACTGCTGAATTAACGGCTGTAGGTATCTGTCAATGAGTTTACCAGTACTTTCATGTATACTGCCACGGGTTGAAACAATTGGTCTGAATGGAGGTTGAGTTACGCTTTTGTGAACTTTCGGCAGCATATACATGCTCGGAGTGCGTGGGTTGATGGGAGTCAAAAAAAAATTGGTTTTCTGATTTATGGTACCATTGTCCTCAGCTGTTGACAGTATGTTCATCAATACTTCACTGTATTGACTTGTGGGATTAAAGTGAATGAGACTATAGGTATTCGTATCTGAAAGATGTTGTTGAACTCGTTCCCTGTAGAATGTTGTATCCATGAGGACTAAAGCGCCCCCCTTATCAGCAGTTTGATAGGTAATGTCCACTTTCCTGGCCAGATTGTTTAGTATAGAGTATTCCTTGTTAGTCAAATTCAAATGCTTTTTCTTCCTGGTGTAATTGATGCCACTGATATCATTTTTAACCAAACTTTCGAAGATGTCAAAGGATTTATGACTGACAGGTGCCATAAATGTGCTTCTAGCTCGTAATCCTCTAAGTTGGTCACTTTGATCACTATCTTGTGGGGGCAAAACATTTTCAAAAAAGTGTCTCAAACGCAAATTGCGCATAAATTTGAATAGACTGACTTACAACTCAAGTTCGTTGGTATGACTGGTGGGGATAAATGAAGTGCCTTTTTGCAATACCAGCGTTTCTTGTTCCGATAGGGTGTATGAGGAAATGTTTATCACGAGGTTGTCTTCTTCTTTGTTTTGTCTACCCTCTTGTTCAACGTTGTACTCCTCATGTCCCTTTCCGTCTCTTTTTCCTTTTCTTTTTGACTGGCTCCTCCTGGGTCGTCTCTTTCTCCTGGTCCTTCCTCTAAAAAAGGAACCGCAGAGAGGGTAGAAGATTCTGCGCTCGTTGAAGGTTTTTGTGCGTTTGTCTGTCTTTGTTCTCCACGTGATTCTTCCTCTGAGGATGAGGTCTCTGTTGTGGTGTTAGTATGGTCCCTTTGCGGTTTGTTCTGGCGTCTCCTGGCATAGACCTCAGCCCAGGAGTACACTTCTCCCAGCTTGTAGTCTATAGTATCTCTGCGATACTTGCGTATTTTACGTTCGTTTATCTCTCTTGTGTGCTTGTCCATTTGAATAGTGATATCCTCCAATATCTTGGACCACTCATCCTTGGGTAGCATATCCGTTAGTTCTTGTTTACATTGTTGTATGTCTTTATTCAATTCTTCCAGAGCTCTTGACAGTTCATCCACAATCAGTAATATTAAATCTAAAGAGCATTTGTTTAAGATGGCGTACCATCTGTCAACAAAATTCGAGCTGTTCCTGCACAGTAGTGGCTTTAGCGGGATTCGGAGACCCCTAGGGATACGTTGAGCCCGATGGTAACGTATTAACGTGCTGGCGTGAAGCCTTTGGCTGATTTCCTTCCTTGAAAAGTAGAGTAACTGTTTCAAACAACTTTCTTTATTTCTGGTGGAACCCTGTGGACTTGCCACCTCGGGGATCAAAGCGTAGATTTTATCGACGTCATCAGTGCTGAAGGCAAAAGTGTCCGCTTTTAGATCAGTTAGTGCTGTAATGTCATCATATGCCATTGTTGCTATAAATGATGTTGTTGATTTGGGGTGCTGTGGCCCAGGTCAGGGTCAGAAATACGTTCACGGTGTGGGTCAGGCACTCCTCATTTGTAAATAGGTTAAGTAACCTGTGGTGTGCCTCAAAGATATCACCCCCTGACGAGAAGGTGTTGTAATCAATGCGTAGTTAGTGGCACTTAGGATAAGCGCCAACTCTTTGAGCACAACCTCTATGAAACGAAATTCGTTTCTGTGTTCAATGCACGTAGTGTCAAAATGAAGTTTAAACCAAAATTGTATCAAGCTTCATTCATGTTTTATTCACATGAGTTTCTTATCGTTCGTCATGCAGTTTCATTCCAATAATTCATGTTTGAAATCCACTTTAGTATATGCATAACATCATCTTTTCCCAATGCATTTCGGACACAACGGTCCTTCATCAGGGGAATCCTGAAAAACAATGATCCAATCTAAGTATGGTCCACCGAGATCACATCAAATATATAAGTACATGCAGGCATATCCATTGTTAAGTTGAGTAATTAATAAATCAACGTTAAAACCCATAACCAGAATGTGTAATCATCAAATACGTGTTTTCCCGAAGGTGCATAAATGAATCAATGAATTATAAGTTATCCGACAGGTCAAACGAACCCAGTGTCATAATAAAGAGTGCCCAAACAATTCAACGGTACTCGTTCGTATCCAGACCATGTGCGTAGTGTGACCACCATTAATACCCAAAATCTAACACAATCATGCAAGCCTCGTGAAGCATAGAACTTACAGATAAAGTAGAGCAAGATCCCGCGTCTCACTCGTGTGCCCTTCGCCGGTGAATGCAAACAATGTGTTACGTATAAACGGAAGTGAGTAAAGTAAAACCAAAAGTATGGAAAGCGGACTTCCCACGTGGCGGCCATCTTGCAGAGGTATCGAAGAGTTGTGAAACAAAACCTTAGAATCGATTAAGTAAACAGTGCATCAACAACATAAAGATCCAGTCTCAAACATAAAATAACGATTATATTCGTAGTATAAAAGTTCTTACAAAATGAGGTAAAACGTGACGGTTCGTTACTCGAACTAATGGAATCAATGAAACAGAAAATGTCGTTATGAACATAGTTCTCTACAGATAACATGTAAATTCCATCCGGTCATTGAGACCGGACGGTTTCATGGATTGAAGATATTTTATCCAGTGATTTTCACGCTGCAATAAAAAGTTATTATTGTCTCTGTCATCACGCTTAGTGACCACTTCCACAGCAGCGAACATGAGTTGACTAATGTTGTGTCTGCTGTATTTAAAGTGCAAAGCCAAATTGGATTTTAAATTCACAGTTCTTATGTTGCTCTTGTGTTCATTTATTCTCAATTTCAATTTTCGAGAGGTCTTTCCAGTATATACCAATCCACACGGACATTTGATGATATATATAACATTCTCGGTGTCACACGTTGCATTTAGTCTCAATTTTATGTCAGTGCCCTTCATGGGATGTTTGATCACAGGACCTTTAATAATGTTGTTGCAGTTCTTGCAATTGAGACAAGGTTGATTGCCTTTGTACATGATAACAGAAGGGTGTTTTGGGTTTTTGATGATTTCCTTGAGATTATTGCCTCTTTTGTATGCGAATAGTGGTTGTTCACAAAAGATATTATTAAAATCCTGTTCTCCACTAATAATCGGCCAATGTTTCAATATTGAAGTTTTGTATGCCTTTGATGCCTCTGAATATTTGGATACGACCACAGGTCTTTTTGCATTGTTCTTTTGTTTTGTCGTCAATACATCTTGACGTTTTAAACTGTCACATCGTTCTTTGGCATTGGCCAAGATGGTTTTAGGATACCCTCTTTTCTCAAAACGTTCATATATCTTTATGTGGTCCAAGAATTTTTCTATATATACCGGATCATAAAAATCTTTAGAATCTCTGTTTTAAGCCATATTTGATGTCCATCTGTCGTAGTTGAGGTTTGATAGACGGGAACACTTTATGTCTTTTGTTAGTTTATTTAGAGAAGTCAGCTGCCAAATGAATGACATGACCTTGATAGGCGAATGATCCTTGCCAGTGTGCTGCAGTTAGTAGCTACCTTGCTTGCTCATGTCTCAGAAAGCAAGCAATGAGTGATCGCGGCCTCGCTGTGTGATCCTTTCATGGAGGGCCAATACAAAGTGCTCTTTGTATTTCTAATGGAGGATCAAAAGTAATGCAAATTAATTTCGGAAGAATGTCACGTAGAAACATTCTAGCATTCTGTCCTTCTATGTTCTCTAGAAATCCGAAGAAGCAAACATTATCCCTTATACTGCGATCTTCCAAGTCAATTATCTTGCTGTGAAGAATAAATGTTCTTGGTCTTTGCTTTGTACTGTATCAAGGCGTGTCTTCACTGCCATTATTCGTGAATCCAAACCTTCAGTTTTCGTATGAAAACCCACAATTTCTGCCTTGATCGATTTGGCATCTGTTGTTGGGTCAAAATATTAGCATACAAATCTTCCAGACGTTGATTGACAGTGATAATTTCCTGTAGGATAAGAGTCATTGTACCACCATCTGCAGAGCAAGTGACGCACTCAGGTGATTCTTATGTGGAAGAGGTGTTCCCTTTCGCAGGCATATTACGTGACTGCTTTAGAACTTCAGCAAAGAGGGATAGTGAAGAGGATTTACTCCTGTGCTTATTATTTGACATCTGGCCTTGACCCCAAGTCAAAACCATGTAGCGGTATAAAAGCAGTATTTGGCAATTTACACTGGTTTTTAATCAGCAGCATTTAATTTCGTATTGACAAACTCATTTGTTGTCTTGCTGAAGCTTGCAGATATACATATAGGGTTAATTCATATTGCGGCTATATGGACAATCGGAGATTAAACTTGCTATAATATATAATAATGTCTAATTTTCCACTCATACAAGTTCTGGCAGGATTCGTTATAAGTGCTATGCTTTACCAAATGCAGATAACAAGACTGTATGTATGAATTAGTCCACCACACTGATGCTCTGAGAGTACGTATCGAAAAATATTAAACCCAACAGTGAGCTATCAGTGCCAATACAATAAGTGGTGAGCACAGAGACAATTGAGCAGTGCAGATATGTGTAAAAATGAATAGTTAATTTTGTTCCTTCCAGGTTGGCCTCAACTGGTTAGTTTATTTTGATATAATACTGAATATCAGAAAATAGGTCCTACTGAGCCACGGCCTCTGCACATGCGAGGTCAGTGGATGACGAGACGGTTGAAGGCCAGACCTGCCTCACTCATCCCAGGATACAACCGCCGTAGAATTCGAAACAGCCGACTTTATAGGATACATTCTTCAAGGGAAATGCGTCAGCGGGCTCCAGCGATGCAGAAGACATCAAAACCTAAGCCCTCAGGAAACAGGTGAGAGCTCCGCTCCTGTCACAGGTTCCTCCTGTGGCGGAGCTCCCAACTCAGGCGGCCATACTTTCTCGCAGCCAGACCACGCCCCGCGATTTGATAGGTTTTTTCTATCAATAGGTATTACAATGTATTATATTCATATATTTTTAGAGGTGTTTTTATTGTTTAATGTATTAATGAAAATGTTTTGTGTTAAAATTTAGATTTTCTATTTTAACACAGATTTTACATATGGTATCTTAACAATGATAATATGAACACTTACTACATATCAATATTTTTCACATTTGGGAAATATGAAAACAGTAAAAATATAAAATTTTATATATCAAAGTTATCCATATTGCACCTCTTTGTGTCATCAAAGTAACATTACAGTAACATAGATACACTATATCAAACCAACTCTGTTAAAAACACAATATGACTCTATCCCCCACTCGTAACCTACTGTCTCTCATTCATACCCACACACCATGCAAACAAACGTTCCCCTCAAGCACATCTCATGTCTACGGAGTAATCCGAAGTATAAACAACAAAGAAACTTGAAGGTCTGAACTAGCTGAGTTAAATGGGTTATCACCAGACTCGGCACAATACATGTGCAGTACATCAGCTATCACGTGATGGAGAGACACTCAACATAATAGTTTAAGTCCTATCAGCCCACCCACGTGGCGGAGCCTCATCATGTAGGACATCTTGAACTAGGTCTGTGTCCCGAAGCCCAGATGTATTGGCTTTGTATCACTAGGCCGTAGTTCAGTAAATGTAAGTGTCCTCACCACTGGTGAAGCTGATGAATGCAGTGCAAAAAGTGAAGTGATGTGTTATAAAATGGCGGTCAAGGCAAATAGAGAAATTTTAATAATATTCACCTAGACGTCAGGTTAAAAAGCAGTGTAGATTGCTTTGAAAAAAAACCCAAAAAACAGTGTAGGGACAGTGTGAAAAATCACTGTCTGCTTTGCTTGGTAGTAATTCAGGCCAACATGTTTCTGCCGTAAGGTGGAGATTCACCGGCATTCGTCAGGGCCAAGCTAATTGGTATGCTACTGCAAATTACACTATTAGAAGTGCACAAAAAAGGAACATAATATCAAAGAATCTAACAGACCATACTTTGCCTGTAAATAGTCACAAAAATGGTCACAGGGACCATCCTACCATGTCCTCCCGATTGATGCAAATGTGGAGGAAGTCTTCCCTGTAACAATTTTAAAGAGAGAAAAACTTTTTGGTAAAACAAGGTACAGTCATAAAGAATCTACTAGCTTGTAATATAAAGTAGAAATCAAAAGCACAATAATCTGCGGGTCGCACAAAACAATGTGCGACACTAGTGATAGTCAAGAAAAACTCAGCTCAGCCATTCAAAATTATGATAGCCACATTAATTATGCGCTATAATAGTCGCCATCAGATAATCTGTGCATTGTTCAACAACAAGATCATAGACTTACCCAACTCTGTGTGGGAAGATAGCCTCACCTCACCCGGCAACGGCTCGGAGAATGAGGCCCCGCTCTAGACACATAAACAAGGACATTTTCAAGACATGATAAATGTCACGACCTATGTCTATATACATGCCTCTGGCCTGGTTGCCCCCTCGCTCCTCCGCGCTCCTGCTCCAGAGACCCCTGCTGTGCCAGACCTTCACCAACGCCGAGAGCAGCGCCCCAGCCGCCACAGGGCCGCCCGCTCAAACCGATCCCGTTTTCCCGCCGCTTCCTGCCGGCGGCCTCGCCCCACGATTGGTGGACGCGACCCCGCCTCCCAGCTGACCCGCCCTCCCGGCTCCCCTCTTAAGGAGACCCTGCACGCACCTGGGCAGTGACCACCGCGCCTCTGGCCTGGTTGCCCCCTCGCTCCTCCGCGCTCCTGCTCCAGAGACCCCTGCTGTGCCAGACCTTCACCAACGCCGAGAGCAGCGCCCCAGCCGCCGCAGGGCCGCCCGCTCAAACCGATCCCGTTTTCCCGCCGCTTCCTGCCGGCGGCCTCGCCCCCTCGCCACACGATTGGTGGATGCGACCCCGCCTCCCAGCTGACCCGCCCTCCCCGCTCCCCTCTTATGTCGCCCCCCAGCGACCGCGCAGCGGACGCGCGCAGCGGGAGCACCGAATGAGCGCCGAGGGTGCGCCAAAGGTAAGCCCGTCCGCGCCTGGACCGCGCCCAGTGCCAGGACCCCTGGCCCCCACCGCCGGATGCCGACCAGACGGACCTACGACGCCACCGAACTCATCGCTCTCAACAGCGGCCGAACCCCGGGTTGCTACCGAGCCACACCGAGACGCACCCACGGACCCTTCATCTGCAACGCCTGCAAGTTCACCTGCAACCGGACCGGCTCCACTCCGGCAGTGCTCAAGACCTCGACGAGCAGCAACAGCAACCACCTGAAGTGCATCCTGCTCAACACCCGCTCCGTCCACAGACACGCCGTCGAGCTCTGGAACCTGCTCGACACCACAGACCCAGACATCGCCTTCCTCACGGAAACCTGGATGAACGCCTCCTCAGCGCCCGACATCGCCATCGCCATCCCGGACGGCTACAAGATCATCCGGAGGGACCGCGCCAACCAGACCGGAGGAGGCATCGCCATCATCCACAGGAACACCATCCGCATCACGACCGACACCGACGACACCCTCGCACCCGCCGAACACCTGCACTTCCAGATCCACGTCAACCCCAAGACCACCCTCAGAGGCACCCTGATCTACCGTCCCCCGGGACCCCGCACACAATTCAGCGAAGACATCGCCGACTTCATCAGCCCGCACGCCCTCCCCTCCGCTGACTACATCCTCCTCGGGACCTCAACTTCCATCTGGAGAACAACAACGACCGCAACACCACCACCCTGCTGGACAACCTCGCCAACCTCGGACTGAAGCAACTGGTGACCACCCCTACCCACTACGCCGGACACACACTCGACCCGATCTTCTCTTCCAGCAAGGACATCGCCTTCAGCCACACCACGGAACTCAACTGGACGGACCACAGCTGCGTCCACTTCAGCTACAGAAAAACCACGCTCCACCATCACCAGCAACAGGCTCCCCGCAGAAGCTGGAACAAGATCACTGCAGACCAGCTCGCTACTTCCCTGAGCAAGAACCCTCCCACCAGCACTACGAACCCCAGCCAAGCAGCAACCAACCTCACGAAATGGATCAGCGACTGCGCAGATGACCTCGCCCCGCTGAAGACCCCGCCGAGTAGACCCGGAAGCAAGAAAGCCCCATGGTTTAATGACGAACTCAAGAGCTCCAAGAAGAACTGCAGAGCACTCGAGAAAACCTGGCGCAAAGACGCAACACCGGACAACAAGACTGCCCTCAAGATCGCCACCCGAAAGCCCCACCAGCTGATCCACGCCACCAAGAAAACCGCATTCAAGGAACGACTGGACAACAACGCACACAACAGCAAGGAACTCTTCAACATCGTGAAAGAGCTCTCCAACCCCAACGCCGGAAACAACGACATCACCCCTTCGCAAGACCTCTGCAACTCCCTCGCCTCCTACTTCCACAACAAAATCGCGGACATACACAACAGCTTCAGCACTCAACCGACGCACACCACGACCGAACCACCGCCCCCCACCACCACCCTCCGCGCCTGGACCCCGATCAGCACCGAAGACACCATCCGCACGATGAACTCCATCCACTCCGGATCCCCAACAGACCCCTGCCCTCACCACGTCTTCAACAAGGCCGACGCTGTCATCGCACCCCACCTGCGGGACATCATCAACACCTCCTTCGACACCGCTGCCTTCCCGGAGAGCTGGAAGCATGCCGAACTCAGCGCTCTACTCAAGAAACCATCAGCCGACCCCACCGACCTCAAGAACTACCGCCCCATCTCGCTGCTCCCATTCCCGGCTAAAGTCATCAAGAAGACCGTCAACAAGCAACTGGCCGCCTTCCTCGAGACGAACGGCTCCCTCGACCTCTAGCAGTCTGGCTTCCGGGCCAAACACAGCACCGAGACCGCCTTGATCACAGCTACAGATGACATCCGAGCCCTGCTTGACAACGGAGAAACAGCGGCCCTCATCCTCCTGGACCTCTCCTCGGCCTTCGACACTGTCTGCCACCGTACCCTAGTACAGCGCCTCAGCAACGTCGGAATCCAGGAGAAGGCACTGGAGTGGATCACCTCCTTCCTCGCCGGAAGGACACAGAGAGTCCGCCTCCCTCCGTTCAGATCAGAAGCCACCGAAGTCATCTGCGGCGTCCCTCAAGGCTCCTCGCTCAGTCCAACACTCTTCAACGTCTACATGAGCCCCCTCGCAGCCATCGCACGCCAGCACAACCTCAACATCATCTCCTACGCCGACGACACCCAGCTGATCCTCTCCCTTACTAACGACCCCGCCACCGCCAGAGCCAACCTGCACGAAGGGATGACAGACGTAGCCAAATGGATGTCGAACAGCCGCCTGAAACTGAACTCAGACAAGACGGAAGTCCTCATCCTGGGACCCTCACCCTCCGCCTGGGACGACTCCTGGTGGCCCCCCACCCTGGGCAGCGCACCCAAACCAACTGACCACGCACGCAACCTGGGCTTCATCCTGGACTCCTCCCTCTCCATGACCAGACAAGTCAACGCCGTCTCCTCGTCGTGCTTCAACATCCTGCGCATGCTACGCAAGATCTTCCGATGGATCCCCACCGAGACCAGGAAGACGGTCACCCAGGCCCTCGTCACCAGCCGTCTGGACTACGGCAACTCCCTCTATGCCGGAACCACCGCCAAACTCCAGAAAAGACTCCAGCGGATCCAGAACACCTCAGCACGACTCATCCTGGACATCCACCGCCGCAGCCACATCTCCGGACACCTGAGAGACCTGCACTGGCTCCCGGTCAACAAGAGAATCACCTTCCGGCTCCTCACCCACGCACACAAAGCCCTACACAACCAAGGACCAGGATACCTCAACAGCCGCATCAACTTCTACGCTCCCAAACGCCAGCTTCGATCGACCAGCCACGCCCTCGCCGCCGTCCCCCGCATCCGAAGAGCCACCACTGGAGGAAGGTCCTTCTCCTACCTGGCCGCCAAGACTTGGAACTCCCTTCCGATCCACCTCCGCCTGACCCAGGACCACCTCGCCTTCAGGAAGCAGCTCAAGACCTGGCTGTTCGAGCAGTAGCGGATCCCCTCCCCCCCAGCGCCTTGAGACCCTCCGGGTGAGTAGTGCGCTATACAAATGCTCTGATTGATTGATTGATTGATTGATTGATTGATTGATTTAAAACAGGTTTTCAAAAACTCAGTTTTCTAGATTACCCCTAACGTTCGCCACACACTAGAGACCAAGGCGGGCACGTTCAACGCTTCAAATCTAAAAACAATCCTCTAGCATATCATAACAGGTTGCTGCACCCAAATGAGTGCAGCGACTATGTCTCTGAATACCAGCCACTCCCCAAGACGAGCAGTTGAAAAACTGGTGGGGGCGCTTGTCTCAATGACACAAAAAGACTAAATCAGGTCTCTGTAATAGTTAATTAGTGACTACTGTTTAGAGCTACAAAACGGAGCTGCGGTGATGAAATAAAACAGCGCTCATGATCCAAGACCTATGAAAACTATGAAAATACCCTTGTGTACGAGTAACTACTGTTTTGCGCTACAAAACGGAGCTACGCTGATTAACTAAAAAAAGGGGCGCTCGTGAGCCAAAAGCTATGAAGGTACCCTCGTGAACGCGTAACAAACCCTCTTACCTGTCCGTCGGTACCTCGCAGCGTGATCCAGAGCCGAAGGGGAGGTACCGACGGTCAGTAGGGGCCGCGTTTTTATGCTGTCACCGATTCGCGGAATGGACAACAGCTGGTTTAGAGCGTAATTCAAATTGCGTCATGGAGCACTGTTGTACGCATGCGCGCATCACACTCTACTACTCAGAAGGAAAAAAGGGGAAAAAAAAGGGGGGGTGTGTCTGCCAAACCAGGCATGCGCATGGGTCAGAGAATAATCACTCGCGCATGCGCACCGGGTCTCCTAATAAGAAGTGAACACTACTTAGCTCGGTCGGGAGAATTACCCGGAAGTGGTGTTTGTAATGAGCAATACTCTCTCTAAACAGAGCTCCGAGTGCACTTAAAGATGGTCACTAAAGAAATTTGGCCGCCGGTTATAGGTAATTACTGGTTTATAGAATGCCTAACCAAAGAAATGCATAATTACTTTGCATTGATCGATGATAAGGCTACAACCAGAGTGATGGTGTCTAAATATACCGAAACTGGCCAAGTATTCGATATTAACTAAGTAAAATGACCACTGATCAGAGGTTAATAGAGTGCTGTTTATCTCAATCCTGCTGGTAGAAATCCATAGGTTTTCCAATTAAGTTGTGCTAATATAGCCTCTAATGAAGGGGAGATTATTCACTGTGTCCTTGTCCAAACGGACCTGGGCCTGTACTAAGTGTGCAGTGTTTAGCACAATATTTATATGAATAACACGGGCTCATCCGAGCCTCATGGACAGGGACTTGACGGTAGATACATCTGTATCCAGACTCTAGGGGTCTGGTGGCATTCAGTCAATCCGAAATCAGACAATGACAAGATTTAAGGTTTCCTCAAGCTAGAGGTCAGTGGAGCACCAGATGGTAAGTGTGATCATCAGATTGAAACCCAAGGTATGTTGTCGTTGAGCCCTGTAATGTCGGTCTTCAGTTTAAAAATCCAACGTTGTTCTTTTACAAAAAGAAACCGTGAGACATCGGTAATGTGTGGTGGGATGTGCGGCTGTTCTAACACCACCCACCTCAAGTCCTCAGCTTTATGTTTCATGTCTAAAAAGTGATTCGTTAAGCGGGTGGATTGTTTGTTACAACGAATCGTGCTCTTATGCTCGCTGATGCGTGACTTAATCTTTCTTGTGGTGTGGCCAATGTACTTAAGCATACAGGGGCAAGTAATCATATAAATCAACTTCTCTGAGTTACAGTTAGTATGGTTGGTCAGACACCATGGTCTTGCCGTGCCGATGTCTATTGTCAAAGTCTTCTGTGTCTGTGGACAGGCAGCACAACCACCACAGGGATAGTGACCTCGTACTGGGCTGGTATTCCAAAGAGTATTCGTGATTTCCTTTCTTTGGATTCTGGGTCTGGTATGTACCAGATTGTCCCTGATGGACAGGCCCCTCTTGAAAGCAAAGAGTGGCCGAGGTATTTCTCCTGATACTGTATTGAGGATCTTCCAATGTTTAAGAATGATCTTTTTAACTCCATTAGACAATGTACTGAAGGTATGCACCATCGTCATCCGGTCATTAGGCGTATCTGTTTTTGTATGTTCTATGAGCGCCTCTCGGTTATTATTAAATGCTCTTTTGCACGCACGGCGTACTAGATGATTGGGGTAATGTCGTTCTTTCAGGTTCAATGACAACTCCTTAGAATGATGTTCAAAAAGAGTGTTGGAGGAGCAATTTCTCCTCACCCTCAAAAATTGACCCACTGGTAAGTTGTCACGGAGTGATTGAGGGTGGAAACTATGATAGGATAGTAGAGAATTACGTGCCATGGGCTTTTTATAAAGTTAACTCTGTAGGCCTCCTTCTCCAGGGGATATTAGAAGGTCAAGGAAAGGAAGTTTCTCTTTGCTGCTTTCCATCGTGAACTTCAGGTATTGGTTTCTTGAGTTTAGCCAGTTGTGAAAATCCGACACTTCAACAGAAGAACCCCTCCAGATCACTATGATGTCATCAATATATCTTCTCCACTGCAACACCTGATGGACAAATGGGTTGCTGTGGTTCAGAACATGGTCTTGCTCAAACTGATGCATGTATAGATTTGCAAGACTGGGTGCAAAGACACTCCCCATTGAGGTCCCTGAGACTTGTAGGTAGAGGTCCACTTGATATTGGAAATAATTCTCCATCATAGCAAGTCTGGCACACTCCATAATGAATGGTACTGGTGTGATTGTATCCAGTTGCCTCACTTCCAGAAGACTCCTGATGCAGTCTAGTGTCTCCTGTTGAGGGATACATGTATACAGAGACTCAACGTCAAAACTGACCAGGAGGTCAGTTTCGACGTTGAACTCTATCCCTGCCAATAGTCTGAGAACGTCACCCGTGTCCTGCAGGTACGTCGATGTCTCTTTAGCAATTGGTTTAAAAAAGAAATCTACGAAAGTGGACAAGGGCTCGAGTAGGGAGCCTATACCCGATATGATGGGTCGTCCAGGAGGTGGTCTCGTAACCTTATGAATTTTCGGGAGGCAGTAGAAATAAGGTGTCACTGGGTGTGCCGTGATGAGATACCTGGCCTCTTGGGGAGTGATCCATCCTTCTGATGATCCTTCCTCTACTAAGCTCTTAATTTCATTGGAAATTCTCGCTGAAGGATCCTCGGTGAGGCGACAATAGGCTCTGGTATCGTTCAGTTGTCTCTTACATTCATCGTGGTAAATGTTGGTGTCTTGTAGCACGATAGCTCCGCCTTTGTCGGCGGGCTTGATGGTAAGGGAATTGTCGTTTGACAAACCAGAGAGTGCTAGTTTTTCAGCGGTGGTCATGTTGTGATAGATCTTCTTTCGGGTTTGGTTCAGGCCCATAATCTCGTGAGTCACCGCTTGCTCAAACGCAATAACCCTTGCGGGCACTTGCTGGTTCAGCGGCATATACGTAGACTTGGGTCTGAGACCCGTATTGCGGTCCACTTGGTAGGGACAAATCCCAATCCTTTGTTCAGGACAGAATTTTCAATAGGTGTAATAACCCTGGTGCTGAGGTTCACCACTAAGTCGCTGCTCCTGTCCTCGTTGGACCCCCTCTGTTGTTGGTGTTCCCCGGTGCCCAGTTCACCGACTGCTGACCTCTTCTTCTGCCGTGGTTCCTGCCTTGACCCTGCCATAAAAAAGACTGGTCAAAGTATAATGGCGGAATAGGTGAATAATTGGGCATCGGGTGGCCCATTGGTGGTGGTCCCATTGGCGGTTGGTGGTAATTCCAAGGTACTGGAGGCCACCATTGGCCTGGACTGGAATAATGTTGTGCTCCACGTCCTCTATTGGATCTCCTTTGGAAACCTCTCCCTCTGCCTCTGGGGTTGGTACCTGAGTTTGGATTACCTTGGTCACTAGAACCAGAATCCGAGCCCGAGGATGAGTAATTAGACCCATATCTCTTTCCTTTTGAGTCGGTAAGAGGAGCTACATAGGAGTCACTTATGTAAGGATAGGCTAATCCCATTGAAAAGCGTGCCAGATCTTTCTTAAACTTGTCAACTTTATTCAGCAGAATATTGTCTCGATACTCCTTGTTGGTTTTGTTGGAATCTTCCAAGTTCTTCTTGAATAACACAGGGTGGATGGCTGCGTTGATTTGTCCCTCCAGTACTTGAATCTCAATAAGTAAGGCATCGGCTGTTTTCTTGGCAGTTTTAATTATCAGTATAAGCCAATCGCGAGTACAGCGCCACGCGATAAGCGCCCAATTTCTCATGAATTCTTTATCAGTGAGAAAAAGTCGAGGTGCGGTGGTTACGATCAAGCCTGATGGTGCACACTTACCATGTAGGTACTCATTCATTATCACTCCGTGTAGGGAAATACGGGAGTGATTTTTCTTTAAGTTCAGCAGGGAAACCCAATCGTCCTCTGTCGAGGTATTGGATGTCGAGGGTAGGTCATCTAGTATGCCAAGATTATTCGTGAGGATAGTGTTCAAATCCTCATCATCGAACGCGAGCCCACCGAAGTCAGCCATGGTCAGCAAACAGCCGGGGGCAGAAAGATAAACTGGTGAGCGGATAGCAACGCAACACTTGCTGTGCGATGCGTACAAATAAAAGGCCCGCAGCCTTGGCTGCTCAATACAGAAAAACAACAACTTTCAGAGGAGGTCAGAGGGAATATGTTTAACGACCATCCAAGTTAGTACCCCCAGTGGAACTGTATAAACAACAAAGAAACTTGAAGGTCTGAACTAGCTGAGTTAAATGGGTTATCACCAGACTCGGCACAATACATGTGCAGTACATCAGCTATCACGTGATGGAGAGACACTCAACATAATAGTTTAAGTCCTATCAGCCCACCCACGTGGCGGAGCCTCATCATGTAGGACATCTTGAACTAGGTCTGTGTCCCGAAGCCCAGATGTATTGGCTTTGTATCACTAGGCCGCAGTTCAGTAAATGTAAGTGTCCTCACCACTGGTGAAGCTGATGAATGCAGTGCAAAAAGTGAAGTGATGTGTTATAAAATGGCGGTCAAGGCAAATAGAGAAATTTTAATAATATTCACCTAGACGTCAGGTTAAAAAACAGTGTAGGGACAGTGTGAAAAAATCACTGTCTGCTTTGCTTGGTAGTAATTCAGGCCAACATGTTTCTGCCGTAAGGTGGAGATTCACCGGCATTCGTCAGGGCCAAGCTAATTGGTATGCTACTGCAAATTACACTATTAGAAGTGCACAAAAAAGGAACATAATATCAAAGAATCTAACAGACCATACTTTGCCTGTAAATAGTCACAAAAATGGTCACAGGGACCATCCTACCATGTCCTCCTGATTGATGCAAATGTGGAGGAAGTCTTCCCTGTAACAATTTTAAAGAGAGAAAAACTTTTTGGTAAAACAAGGTACAGTCATAAAGAATCTACTAGCTTGTAATATAAAGTAGAAATCAAAAGCACAATAATCTGCGGGTCGCACAAAACAATGTGCGACACTAGTGATAGTCAAGAAAAACTCAGCTCAGCCATTCAAAATTATGATAGCCACATTAATTATGCGCTATAATAGTCGCCATCAGATAATCTGTGCATTGTTCAACAACAAGATCATAGACTTACCCAACTCTGTGTGGGAAGATAGCCTCACCTCACCCTGCAACGGCTCGGAGAATGAGGCCCCGCTCTAGACACAGAAACAAGGACATTTTCAAGACATGATAAATGTCACGACCTATGTCCATATACATGCTTTATTTAAAACAGGTTTTCAAAACCTCAGTTTTCTAGATTACCCCTAACGTTCGCCACACACTAGAGACCAAGGCGGGCACGTTCAACGCTTCAAATCTAAAAACAATCCTCTAGCATATCATAACAGGTTGCTGCACCCAAATGAGTGCAGCGACTATGTCTCTGAATACCAGCCACTCCCCAAGACGAGCAGTTGAAAAACTGGTGGGGGCGCTTGTCTCAATGACACAAAAAGACTAAATCAGGTCTCTGTAATAGTTAATTAGTGACTACTGTTTAGAGCTACAGAACGGAGCTGCGCTGATGAAATAAAACAGCGCTCATGATCCAAGACCTATGAAAACTATGAAAATACCCTTGTGTACGAGTAACTACTGTTTTGCGCTCCAAAACGGAGCTACGCTGATGAACTAAAAAAAGGGGCGCTCGTGAGCCAAAAGCTATGAAGGTACCCTTGTGAACGCGTAACAAACCCTCTTACCTGTCCGTCAGTACCTCGCGGCGTGATCCAGAGCCGAAGGGGAGGCACCGACGGTCAGTAGGGGCCGCGTTTTTATGCTGTCACCGATTCGCGGAATGGACAACAGCTGGTTTAGAGCGTAATTCAAATTGCGTCATGGAGCACTGTTGTACGCATGCGCGCATCACACTCTACTACTCAGAAGGAAAAAAGGGAAAAAAAAGGGGGGGGGGTGTCTGCCAAACCAGGCATGCGCATGGGTCAGAGTATAATCACTCACGCATGCGCACCGGGTCTCCTAATAAGAAGTGAACACTACTTAGCTCGGTCAGGAGAATTACCCGGAAGTGGTGTTTGTGATGAGCAATACTCTCTCTAAACAGAGCTCCGATTGCACTTAAAGATGGTCACTAAAGAAATTTGGCCGCCGGTTATAGGTAATTACTGGTTTATAGAATGCCTAACCAAAGAAATGCATAATTACTTTGCATTGATCGATGATAAGGCTACAACCAGAGTGATGGTGTCTAAATATACCGAAACTGGCCAAATATTCGATATTAACTAAGTAAAATGGCCACTGATCAGAGGTTAATAGAGTGCTGTTTATCTCAATCCTGCTGGTAGAAATCCAAAGGTTTTCCAATTAAGTTGTGCTAATATAGCCTCTAATGAAGGGGAGATTATTCACTGTGTCCTTGTCCAAACGGACCTGGGCCTGTACTAAGTGTGCAGTGTTTAGCACAATATTTATATGAATAACACGGGCTCATCCGAGCCTGATGGACAGGGACCTGACGGTAGATACATCTGTATCAAAACTCTAGGGGTCTGGTGGCATTCAGTCAATCCGAAATCAGACAATGACAAGATTTAAGGTTTCCTCAAGCTAGAGGTCAGTGGAGCACCAGATGGTAAGTGTGATCATCAGATTGAAACCCAAGGTATGTTGTCGTTGAGCCCTGTAATGTCGGTCTTCAGTTTAAAAATCCAACGTTGTTCTTTTACAAAAAGAAACCGTGAGACATCGGTAATGTGTGGTGGGATGTGCGGCTGTTCTAACACCACCCACCTCAAGTCCTCAGCTTTATGTTTCATGTCTAAAAAGTGATTCGTTAAGCGGGTGGATTGTTTGTTACAACGAATCGTGCTCTTATGCTCGCTGATGCGTGACTTAATCTTTCTTGTGGTGTGGCCAATGTACTTAAGCATACAGGGGCAAGTAATCATATAAATCAACTTCTCTGAGTTACAGTTAGTATGGTTGGTCAGACACCATGGTCTTGCCGTGCCGATGTCTATTGTCAAAGTCTTCTGTGTCTGTGGACAGACAGCACAACCACCACAGGGATAGTGACCTCGTACTGGGCTGGCATTCCAAAGAGTATTCGTGATTTCCTTTCTTTGGATTCTGGGTCTGGTATGTACCAGATTGTCCCTGATGGACGGGCCCCTCTTGAAAGCAAAGAGTGGCCGAGGTATTTCTCCTGATACTGTATTGAGGATCTTCCATATTTAAGAATGATCTTTTTAACTCCATTAGACAATCCGAAGTAGCCTAACAAGGAGGCCGCTTCTTTTAATCTTCCTGAGAGACAGACAGTAGGTTACCACGTGACACAAGACAAACTCAGAAAAAGTGAAAAGGTTAGCCACCCTATTTGCGGACGACCTAACACTGAGTGTCCAAGTAATACTAATGTTAACACAATTGGCAGTATGCACTTTAATTAGGGTAACGAGCAGGTGACCTATCGCATTGAAGTAGGTAAAGCCTTACGGAATGTTATTGGGAAAACATGGTTGAAAAAATGGAAAACCCAGGACTGGTGGGGGGGGGGGCGGCTTCAAAACCTTTTTACCATCTTTCTGACACATGGAATTCGTAATGTAGATGTAAGACCACAGCTGACAAATAATACACCCTATAGTACGATCCTTAATATTAGCTAGTTAATTAATACGGGACCAATGACAACGTGAGTGGAGCCAAAGGACAGCTTAAATCTGGTTCAGAAACCATAGCGTGCCACATTGTGCTATTATTAGATTGTGAGTTTGGTTTGCTATACATCAAAATATATTACATCTAAGTTTTTAAAATTGAAATTCGAAATAATACAATTATATTCTAATAAATTATACCTTTGCTGGGATTTAATTTTGTATAATGTATTAGTAAAAAAAGAGATGAGTGGAAAAAGCTTGCCCCATGTGCTTATCTCCATGACCTCCAGAAAAAAAGGTCATACAGCAAATAGAACTTGTGAGAAGCCAGACTACTCATGGCTTCAGGAAGGGTCAAAAGCGATTAACCTACTTCACTGGAATGCTAAAAAGGGCTTCAACTGGATTCAGGATGCTAGATTATTCCATTAACATATTACAGTATTATTTGACACAACCAAGGCTGTCATGAATTATTCATAAATGAGTACATTAAAACGCTCTCATGAAATGTTTGCATTCAGAATATTATGTGCTGAAATCTTTTTTTTTCTAGTACAAGTAGAAGGAATGATTTGATTTATCACTGAATGTTTTGGGTTTATCAGGTGCTGAAATATTACAGTGAGCAAACGTGCAAGAATGAAGAATGAAGTGAAAAAGCAGATTTATTTGATGGGAAAGCACTTTTGACCGGTTTGCATTGAGGTGAGTCTGTGTTTTCAAAGAATTGTTCTTTGATAAAGAAGGCCATTGATGTAATAAAGGCTGTTAATCAAACAATAGACTGAATATCTTCAAATAGCACTATATTGTGCCACTAAAGCATGCCTTCACATATAATCCATATTTCAATTTCAATGTCATATTAGGGTCTTGTAGAGTGGAAGTCTGCAGCAGCCTTTAAACTCAGTCCAACAACCAGTGGCTGCTCCTCCATTAAAGAAAGCGGATGAGCGTCGCCACAAGAACAGATCAAAGAGGAAAAAATAAAATAGTAACCCATTGTTATTATCATTTTATTTTTACCCTTGCTTAGCTGGGTGGGGATAGAGCTGCTCTGCTAACAGAGCAGGGCAGAGGAGAAGTGGTTTTCCCCTTCCAAGTGTGCAGGACTCTTCGGCTGGCCGCCTCGTGCTGGTCACGCTGTCATGCGCAACTTGCATGTTCTCCATGGAGGCTGCATTAGCCTCCATTCTCTGGCTGAGAGGTGACCCATGGCACTCGGACCAATCACAACGCTGCATCGTGGCATTGTGATTGGCTCTCAGGAGGCTGGGGGGGCGGGTGCTTCCTACTTCTGACCTGGAAGCGGGTAGGGGAGAGAGGTGACAGCGGAGGGCAGACAGCAGACAGGTAAGTGTATATATATTTTTTTCTTCATTCCCCCTACCCCCCTGCCCTATAACCTACCCCTCATCGCCGTAAATACCAGCCGCCACTGCTGACGACTTTTCTTCGCAGCCATAAGTAGAAAATATTGTCACAATACAAAACATTCCAAAGCAAGCTCCAGCTACAACCAATGTTCCATGTGAGAAGAGGCAGTGTACATCCACTAGTGCAGAGAGAATATGGTCCCTAATCACTGTACAGTATGAGTAGATTTCAAAATTCTTATATCTATCTAGGAAGTTGATATTTACACACTACGGCAGATTTAGTACTTTTGTCTGGAAGCTATGCCAGGCACAGGTCTCCAGGTGTACTACCAGCAATGTCCTGTGGCGTATTCCCAAAGATACTATTTCCTCTGTGTTCAGTTCTTCATAATGTAGTATTACGTTCGGGGGGATGTAGCCAATTCCTATTTTTTTCCTTAGTGAGGAAAACATTTTTGCCCCTTGGAATATCCACTTGTCTACAGCCAATAAATCCAGAAAATACCCCTTCAATCCTGGAGAGTTACTTCAGCCACTCGATAGAGTACATAAATAACTGACTAGTGTCAGGGTGCATAGGGTTGGATTTCAATCTGTGAATACCAATAAACATACAAACATGCCTTGTTACACTTGCTCCTGACCCATTGCTTGGTATTTACTTTTGTAGATTTAGCTGCACTTGTAGCAGAGAATTCCACAGTGGAAACCATTTATACCTGTAAGGTATCATTTTGTGAATTCAACATTTATATTTAGTGTTCCCTTGGCTGATGAATGATCAATGTTTGGCATCATCAATGTGAATTTGAGATATTCCAGCTGTTACAGCATCTCATTATATGAGTTGCAAGTCCTAACTTCCTGGTGCTGGGTAATCCTAATTAGCCTTCCCATGGAGTAGGTAACACTGCTGGACTCAAAAGGCAAGATTTACAAAAATAAATATAAAATTAAATCAGATATTTATATCTGTGCTTGTATGTATATTAACTTTTTTCAGATTCACAAGAATTCTCTGTATTACGCCTTGAAAATTGCGCCAGGTGCAAGTTTCCAGGTATACTTTTGTGAATGTCATATGGTATATCCCTGGGCTATAATTAAGTATGTATTGATTAGGGAACCAATGCCACTGTGCAAATGCAAAACAAAATTCTCGACATGAAATGTGGAAAGCCCTTCCCCACATCCTCATCAAATCTGGGTGATCAATCCCTGTGCATTCTGGAAAAAGAAGTAAATCCAGCCATTTGCCGTAATAATGCTCTCAGCATTTTCATGGTGGGAAAGGGTTGCATCAGAGTTTGGGAATTCCCACACGTGAACAAATTTGTGGGCTTTCCGAAACGTATGATACTAACAACAATATGCCACGCCCAAATTCCCACTTCTTGCACAGGATAGACTGCTGTGCATTTTTCCGCACTTGGTATTGCAACAGAATACATCCAGTTATGCTCCAAGCAATCTATATCTGAATTCCTGGCACACATGAATCAAGGTATGTTTAGGTGTAATGTATATTTACAACTGAAATTATCTTTGCTAATTGGTTCCATAATTCTGTCATGCAGTTATATTTTGTGTACAGAACCGAGAAAATGCTTTTTGTTCAGTTTAACACACCGGGATTCCAAAACCTTTTGCCCATTGCCCATCCATGAGAAGACATTATCTTTAGTGGTGTCAAACACATGCCAAAACCTTGAATTTGTTTATTCATATCTACATTTTTCATTATACTTTCATATTTTAAATATATTTATATTTTTGTTTTTAGAATTGTAAGTAGGAAACAAGAATGTAAGTGGTGACCAGGCCAAATTATTAACATAATTAAACAGTGAAACCTAACTAAGATTGATAGATCTGCTACTATTGTTTTTAGTGTAACGTTATATCACATTTGATTGATGTGAGCATTTTATTGTTCAGCATATCTATTTAACATTGTATACCTATCCCCTTCCATCAAGTTAACTGATCCTAGGATTAGCAATCCGGTAAAGGGATTTAGTTAATCTACTGATGCTAAGGGCATCTTTGCATTTGTAGTTCTTTGTTATAGTTGCAATTCTTGGCACAATTCAATATTTTGAAGACATTTTGAAAGCCTAGATTAATCTTATTGTTGTCACTTTATCATGCCATTCTACATAGACTCAGTTGTTACTTAAGTGATAGATAAGGCATTTCTATTTTCCTTGGGCAAATATCAAAATTTGATTGGAAATGTTAAACATAGTTATAAATGTATTTATTTATCTATTTGTCCTCATTAGCCTCAGATTAGCCTTTCACGCTGCTCCATCCGTAACCGCCCTTTATCGTGGCGTGAGAGCAAAAGAGCAAGGTTCTGATAATCGCCTTACCTTTCCAGAGACCTTTCAATTGCACTTCATAAAACCAGTCTTCCTGTCCTTCAACACTCTCACCCAACACTATTTCTTAGGAATCGATCCTCCATGAGAGATATGAGAGGATTTAGGAGTGGCTTGTGCATTTTTGGCATAATTATTGGTCCGCCCTTTCTACCTCTCCAGCCATTCCACCACCGGATGCCAAAAGGCATACCTTCTCCTAACTAAGAAGGTTGCAACCAAATTTAAATTATATCTCAGTGATGATTTCCACTCTATATACGTAGGAGAAAGGGGGCTGGTCTACTTTTTACATAACTCTCTTCTTGCTAACAACATAGCATAAAAAAGTAATTCCTGTGTAGTGTAGCTCCTATTTTCCCAATAGGCTCTGCGCATTGGAATAGTACCTACAGCAGTAAAGGCCTAGGCCAGACGTTAACTAGGTCTACTACTGTCGATACTAGACTTAATTTTTGGGTTTGCCAGCTAAGCTCAGAGTTCGCTAGAAACTTTCTCGAATGTTCAAGGAAGGAATTAACTCCCTGATTAGACAAGAAGGGATTTAGTTTCTGACAACCATAGAACATGACAACTTTGCTCTCCCCTAATCAAGAGTCAATCTCAAGAGTCGTGTGAGCACAAGGCAATTATTTTACTCAGTCAGTACGTGCATTCTTAGTCTCATCAGAATGTAGAGAAAAGGAAGAGACGGGCGTGTTCAATAAAAGATGTTATTTATTGATCAGTCTCTTTTCTCATACATGAGAAATGGATCGATATTATTGCAATACTTATAGTTAAGTAAAGTGCATACATTAGAAGCAATAGTATAAAATAATACTGTAAAAACATTGATATGGTTTCTGAGCCATATGATGTTTAAAATGATTAAAATATATTTACATACACATATACATTTGACTAAACGTACTCAACTGGTGTTTCTAAATACGCCTACCCCGTGTACCTGACCTAAGTCTAATGCATGGGCGGGAATAGAAAGTTACAGTTTAAGTTAAGTTTGTTTTTGCCAAGTGAATAACTAAAGAATTCTCTGTGAGGGGTTATTCAGTTCTGTACCTGGAATTTAGGATGGATGAGGAATAGTATCTCTTTCTCTGCTCTCGATATTCCAGGCTGCCTGCGAGGGCTGCCCAGAAACGCCGGTGCTGGGTCTCTCGGCTTGAGATAGCAGCGCGTCTCTCAGCGCGTCAGGAAGGCGGGGCTGCTGCCAGCGGGGTCTGCTTCTGCTCTCGGCTTTGGCAAGTATGGCTGCTCCGTCTTGTCACCACGCGTGTGTTTGCATAGGGCAAGGTCGGCAATATTTATACCTTAAAGGTGCCGAGATTGACGTAAGGATGGACATAGGTACGTCAATAAAGATGTCATACGACTTGCTCGTTAGCACATTCTTTTGCAAAAGTTCTCTGTGAAATCAAAACAATGGCCGCACGGATTTTCCAGGTTGTCATAGGTTTGATTTGTTATGAGAACGTCGTATGCCTTATCAGGGGCTGGAGGAATGTCGCTTGTCTAATTAGATCTCAAGCGTTATGACCTAATCAGATAACACGTTCCTGTGCCGTAGTGTGACTGCGTCAGATAACGGTATCTGCATCATGGGGGATTTCTTGCCTCATGGGCTGACTGTTAGTTAACTTGATAGTTAGTTTAACCAGAATAGGGTCAGGAATAGGGGGACTGATTCAGAACCTATAGAAATACACGACACCCACTCCACGCTAACTATGGTCATATCTATTAATCTATGCATAGTATAACATAGTACAACATACTATAGAGTATAGTGTATACCTTACCACCCCAAAATACATAAATGCATTTTGAAATTTTCAAATATACTGAAAAATTGCAGTCATATATATTGTATGCACTTAAGCTATGAATTAAATGCAAAAGTAAACACGCATTGTTATGCATTATTGCTTTTTGGTATATGAGAAATACACATGAAATGGCTCTTAATATGGCTATACAGAAAGGAAGTCCGAGACCATTTCATCACATAATAAAATATTTGTGAACCTACCAGCGGGCAGCTAAAGTCTATATAAAGTATCTAAAAATAGAAATCTTATTTCTCTAGGAATAGTTTCTTACTTTAAGCAGAAGATCAGTGTCCCGGGAAAAAATATGTAAAAAAATATTTTAGGGGCTTGCTGAAAAAATCGCTGTCCGTGAACTGGATTGTAATTGTTCATGTGACTTTATTTTTAAAGTTGAAGGCCGAATTCAGGGAACGCCGTGTGCGAGTTTACTCAAAAGTCTCTATTTCTGTTCCGGAGAGAACATCATATCATTCAGGCTTTCGAAAAAACTGTCAACAGCTTCATGGGAAAGTTCCACTAAGTCGGAAACAGGGGTAACCATGCATTCGTGCGCATGATTGTCTCCATTGACATTCTGATTTGCATTGCTGACAGAAGGTCGTACCTGTTCGATGTTGCTTTCATCTTGAACTTCACTACTCTTCAATCGCAGTGGTGAAGATTCCAGGAATGCCGTCATAAGGATTGGCAGCCTTTGAGGGCAGCACAAAGCGTGAACCTTGGTAGGAACCAACAGTGTATCTGCATCCACTGGCGCATCCGATTGTAGCGTCAGACAGGTGTCTAACACGCATTATTCTCCGCATAGCAGACACCTTAGTACAGGTAAAACACACCTTTGCCACATTGGTCGAAATGATAGAAACCAAGTCATGTTCAGGTCTCTAAGCCGGGAGAGTCCCAGGATTTTTGATATCCGGTCCCGGTATCCAATGGCTAGGATCGTATCTTCCATTGTCGCGAGAGTTTGATCTGTGACATGGGTTGCCATAACGAAAAATAAGGACTAGGAATAGGATTCCTGCAATTAGTCCCAGGATCAGGGGAAGTCCGCCAAAAATCGAATGGACGAAATCTGGAAAAATACCCAGTATGGCTTTGAATGGTGTTAATGCCATCGAAAATACTGTCTTAAATACCTTTGAGACCCCAGTGGTATCAGAAATATTTAAGATTTCGCTCAGGATTTCCGTGAAATGTACGGGGGAATTAGTTGATAATAATGTATGTATCTCTGCAGTCGTCCTTGCGACTTGTAGATCATACGTTTCTTTTGATGACGTGAGCCTTGTAGGCGTCTGAAGAAGCACTGTTTTCATTCTGCTTAAAGTGTCTATTCGAATAGAAGTAATTTTCAAACTGGGCCATGCCCTTGCCTCCCTGTCTGGAAAGGAGCTGGGGAACAAAGAACGTCCACAGCACTTGACCTTCGCTGTTGTAGTTACTAGATAAGGAGTCCCGGGCATAAGACTGCAACATCTGCGGTCTACAATAAGAATGTAACTCCCATTATAGAGTCTTTGAAAGAATGGTTCTATTTCTGTTGCAGGTGCGCCTTGCTGGTGACATGAAAGGTTGTATGAATTCCCTTCACAGGCTCCATGCAAACTAATTCCGTTACACAGAAGCGTGCCGCTTAGTGACATAGCACAATTGTTGCCACTAAGAAACACTTTCTGTCCTTTATTACTGACACATGCATGTGAATAGGGCAGGTTCCAAGTTGTTTTAAGGTACCCCTTTCCCAATTTCTCGTACATGCCAGCCTGTATATATTTTTGGCAGTATTGAAACCTGAAGGTTGAGATTGGAATATTTATGATTCCGTGTATTATCCATTCACTGACAGGTCGTTCTGACATTGTCATTGGTAATCTTTCTAGTTTTTCAATGCTCAAGATTGTATAATCAGCACCCTTCTGCGCCATACCGATTTGTCTATCAGTAAAGTTAAAGATTTGGAATAGTGACGTTGTGTTGATTAAACGCCAAGGCACATAGCCTGAACGCAGATTTTGTAACGTCCAGCCAAGCTGTACAATGGAACGCAATTGTGACTGACCATGTTGTAATAACAGTAAGTCTTGCGATAATATGTCGATTGCTGAAGACACAATGCTGTCCAATGAAAAAATTCTGGAGGACAGAGTCATTAACCCATTGTCCACTACAGAAAGTGATTTTTCCAAATTGATACGGTCAATTTCCCGTATTCTTTCTGCTGTCTCAATTTGAGTAACCTTCCAGGCCTCATTGTATGCTGCATATACAGAGGCTGCTATGAAACGCTTTTGACGCTGTTTGCGTGGTCCCAGTATGAAATCACGCAAGTCAGCACCATCAGTAAGTAAAGTTAGGTGTTGCTTAATTTCAGGCAGTGTGGAAGTCTGTAGCCATTGAAGGCATAATTTGCCCACACTGTAGGTTGTTATTATCCCTGGGTGATGTCTTTGGGGATATCTAGGGTCTGGCCTGGTCATTTTAAAACCCTGTGTTTTATTCAGGAATCTATTTTGACAGTTATTTGTATCTGTGGGCCAGATCAACCATTGTTTCCAATCAGGATGTGTTCTGTTTTGGTTAAGTATATGGTTTATGTCTATTCCTTCATCTGTATCAGAGTTATTGCTAAACATTGTTGGCTTTGGAATAGACGGATTATTTAAATCTTTGATTTTGGCTAAGCCAAGACAGGTGGTTTGTTGAACAGTGTCATTTAAAAATATCATTTGTTCTGGGATCATGCAGGCTCTAAACAAAGCTTCTAAACCCTGTACTTGCCATTCTTTTGTACCCCAAACACTTTTCAAATCAACATTTTTGTCCCAATAATCAAATCCAAATGTATTCATTTTTTCAAAGAATGAATCTGAATATATCAATTTTGTGTTGGTTATCATGGTTTTCATCCCTGTCTTGTTTGACAATTTGTAATAAAATGTTTCAGCATTAGTTATGTTAAAACCTGAAAAATATGAATATTTGTCATAAACGGTTCTAGAGCTCCCTTTTGGAGGTGTAGCACAATGTTCCCATTGATTATAATTTAAAACATTTCTAGGTTGTGCAGATTTATGCAAGAAATGGTTACCATAATGGTTATAGCAATACATACTATCATAATTTGTAGAACCTTGCAAATAATCATGTTTTGTAAATTTAGCAGACATTACTAAGTCAGACATCATATTGTTAATACTTTCAAAGTCCCAATCATCAGCTAATGAGTTTGGTTTTGCAAAGTCACTCAAGGAGATCTTGATTTGGTGTGGATATTTCAGGATCTCGACCGGACCATAAATTTCATAGTCAGTGTTGTCCCAGGCTACCCCACCAGGTATTGGAATTGCTGTGAAGTTGGCTGAAGAAAGTTCTGAAGAAAGTTCTCTTTTCTCGACGTGCGAAGATGTGTGTGGTTTGAGGACCAAGTTGATGTTCTGACTTGCTGTGTCCATTTTAGCATATTTTCCCTCAATGAAGCGTCCCAAAGTAAATACCATGATGAGCCAAAGTATGAGGATAAATGCACCAAAACCCACCCAAAATTCAATCCATGGAGAAACCAGATATGTTTCTTTCAGTTGTTTCAAAAGTTCCTTAGCTTTGTCTTTAAAGGATTTTGATGATGGCTGTGTCTTTGGTTCACTGAAGCCTTCAGAGGAATCATCGAAGTTGATGAAGTAACCAGATGCAGTTCTGTCAATTGTTCCAATTGGTTCAGGATTTTTGTTTTTTGCATTGTCACTTGGTACTTCAGTATAGATTGGTGTGTCTCTGCTAAATGTTTTTATTTGGGTTTTCAGAGGTCTTAGTTCTATTGCATTGTTGCATAGTCCTTGTTGTTCTTCTGTAGGCGTTTCGAATGTGATGAGCCTCTTTGATAGGACCTCTGTACTGGTAGCAAACCTTGGTGTTCTGCTACTTATTGGGAGTCCACTTGGCCTACTGTTTGTTATCGGCCACATGTTGTGGTTTTACCAGGTCGATGGATACAACTCGGTTCTCCTTTTTTCCAGCAAGTGGCGGTAGTACAACTGATCTTGTCCCGTTGACAGACAAGACAGGAACTGCTTTTCTGTAAGAAGGCCCAAATTCCTTCTTTACCGCGATCTTCTCCCTGACTAGATCCCCGACTTTTGGAATCCAGACAGGTCTTGCTGGGACAGGTGGTGATTCTTCAGTGGTTGTTGGCTGTTGTTTCAACTGTATGTTGCTCAGGTCTTTTCTTGTTTTGTTTAAGTCCTGCAAAATAGCCAAACGGTCTTTGACATCAAAGGTTTTTTCTATTACCACTGAAGTCTGACTATCAAGGTCAGAGATCAACATCCTAGTTCCGAATAATAATTCGTACGGACTGAATCCCTTCAGAGAATTTCTTGGCAAGTTATTTAGACTACGTTGGACACTTATTAGATGTTTGACCCACCCAGCTCCCGAACCTAATACCTTTGCCGTTATAGATTGCTTTATGTCACGGTTTTTTCTTTCAACAATTCCGTTCCCCTCAGGGTGAAATGGACAAGAGTACCGCAATTGCACGCCCATGCTGACCATGGCCTCCTTATAAGCCCGAGAGCTAAAAGCAGGACCATTGTCCGAATGCAGCATGCCAATTGCGTATGTGCCGATAAAGACTCGCAAATCTTTTATAACAGTTCTGGCGTCAGCCGTTCGCTGGGGCCACATCCATACGAATCTCGTGCATGAGTCCACTGCAACCAAGATATATTTATAGTTACCATCCCTTTGTAAGGGACCGCAGTGGTCTAGATAAACACAGGCTAATGGTTTATCCGAGATTAGAAGGGGCGTCTGAGCTGGACGTCTCACCGTTGATACTTTCATTTTTTGACATATTTCACATTCTATAACATAGTTCCGTGTTTGTCTTCTCATTTGTGGCCACCAGTATCTCTGTTTTAATAATGATACTGTGGCTGAGACGCCAGCATGGATAGAAGCAAGCCCTTCGTGTGCCGCTATTATTAGTCCTAACCTATGTTCCATGTTTGGAATTGCCCTATCCCCCACTCCAGGGATTCGAGCAAAAGGAACATTGTTTGCATCTGTTATGTATGAGTATTTTACTGGAAAACCTTTAGGGAGTGGTTCTATCGAATCCTTTTCTGAAGCGCTGACAGCTTGTAATATTTCGCTGTCTATTTTTGTTTTTGACCGGGTGACGGCAGCTACGGAAGCCGTTTGCACAGCTGCCTTCGCGGCCTCATCAGCCAATGAATTCCCTGCAACGTGAACGCCATCACGTTGATGACTCAGTGTATGTATCACGTGAGTCTTTGGTAGTTCTTTTTGTAAAAGAGCTACTTGTTCCCAGAGCATTTTATGCTTGATTGTGCCACCTTTCGCATCCTTGAAACCGTTTTGAAGCCAGATCTGCAAGTATTCATTATAAGACTGAAGGCAATAATACGAATCGCACACTATGAGTGTGGGGAATTCTCGATCGGTATTTTCAAGCGCCATCTTGAATGCTAGTAGTTCAGCTCGCTGAGCTGTACAATCTCCTAGGGATTGTGTTTTAGTGAGGGTTGGTTTAAATTTCCCTTCGTGCCAACGACCTTTAACAATCGCGCACGCAGCACTGTAAGCTTGTTTACCCCCTACTGCGGGTTGTGCTGATCCGTCTGTATATATTATACAGCCGTAGTGATCTAGAGGCAGAATTTCGGTTGGCGGAGGACATTCAAATTCATATTGGAGAAATTCTTGTGTTTTTAAGTAAGGATCAAATTCGTACACCACGTCTGTTGCAGCAAGAGAGTTAGCCCATTGTATCCATCTCGGATGGAGTGCTTTAGCATTTGGAATGCTTGCTTTTGTTACCGCCTCTAAGGCTGGTATTGGTGTCACGATTACTATTCGTTTACCTTGTGCCAGGGCTCGTTCTTTTGCTATAGCTGTCTGTGTTGCTGTAAGAATTTTTTCCGTTGGGCTAAATTTCATTTCAGCCTTAGTGTACAAGTGTGATTTGAATGCAATTGGTACCTTATCTCCCTCATTAGAGGTTAGGTATGTGAATCCGCATCTCCCTGGGATGACTCGGATCACAAGGTTGCGTGTATTATCACGGGTTTCTAATTTTGTTTTAATTAGCATGTCTGTTTGTAAGGATCTCAAAATTTCTGTGTGTGTTTGAGTCCAACTGGATCTTTTAAAGTCTGGTTTAATTAGATCGTAAAGGGGTTTGACCCTTTCTGCGTAATTTGCAATGTAAGTTCTTCCGAAATTTAGGAAGCCTAGAATTGACTGTAGGTTTTTTAGTGTTTTAGGAGCTTGGATTACGGCACATTTCTCTAGGAAATTGTCTGCCAGGCTTTTACCTTCACTTGATAACTCATATCCTAAGAATAGGACCGTCAGATGGGCAATTCTGGACTTTTTGAAGTTGAATTTGTAACCCTCTGCAGCGAAACCAAGTATTATGGTGTTCACTCTTTTCAAGTGAGTCTCCAAGTCATCATCTGTTAAGTAAATGTCATCGACATAAGATAATGCTTCATCATCATATAGTTGTAGTAATTCTGTTACTCTCGCTGAGAATACCCCCGGGCTGTTCTTGTACCCCTGGGCTAACCGACAGAATTGTTTTTGAGTGCCATTTACTGAGAATGCAGTTAAAGATCTGCTCTCTGGTGCTATGTTTTGACAAAAGAATCCATTGGAGATGTCCAAGGTTGTTTTGTATTTTTTGCGCACTATGTTATTCATTAGTGCAGCACTGTGTGAGTTTTGCACTGCAAAGGTTTTGCAACATGTGTTAAGGTGTCGGTAATCCAAAGCTAGACGGTACGAATTGTCTGGTTTGGAGACCGGAAACAAAGGATTGTTCATTTGTGAGGTGCAAGTTTCAATCACCCCCTGGTATTCTAGCTGATCTAGTATTTCATTTACTTGTTTTTTAGCTTCTTGCTTAATTGGGTACTGTCTTTGTGCAGTTGGTTGTGATTTTAACTGGATTTTGTGAGGAGGAGAATCCTCATCCCATCCTACATGATTTTTATATAAAGCAGGTGCTAAGGCCACTGCCCACTTTCTAGCAAGTGTGTATTTTTTATGAATCGGTATTTGATTCGAGAAGGCAGGCATAATTACTTCTTCGCCATGAGGGCACTCCCTGACAAACTCTGGTGGCCAGTCTTTTTCAGCTAGAAGGATGTCATAGCCTTTGGAGAGGTTATCCCAAAATAGTCCCCTTATTTTCCTAGTCTTATCTCCCTCTATACGTAATGTTATCTCGTATATCTTGTGGGGCTTGCTAACTCTGGTGTCTGCAGTTTCCACTTGAAGGTATTCATTCGTGTCCACTGTCTCCAGATGACTCATAAGGACTTTGCGAGCTATGCTCACCTCTGCTGCGCTGTCTAGCATTGTCTGAGCCCATTCTCCGTTTTTCAGTTGTGTCCTCAGTATTCTCGGCATTTTTAACTACCTTGATACTGGCTACCTTCTTTTTTGGAAATTGTAATTTCTTTTTAAGTTGAGCAGGTTCCTTGTCTTTGGACTTGGCGTGCTCTTCTGATCGTCCTCTTCTTTCCGATTTCTGCGAGGAAGTCTGAAAAGATTGAGAGGGACGTGTATCAATGTCTTGATATCTATCAGGTTTTTTAATATTATCCCTATTTCTAAGGTTATATCTATTCCCAGAGGGGTCACTCTGCGGTGACCTCTGTCTTTGGTTTGGAGATTTCTCTCTTCGCCTAGGAGACCTTCCTCTGGACTGGAATTTCTTTTCTTTAGGATTGGATTGTTTGTTTCCATCCCAGTTCTTTTTTGGTGAATTATTATTATTAAAAAATATTTTTTCTGGACTTGTAGTCAGTTGCGGTTTTACTGGTATTCCACCTAGACTATCTCTGCCTAGTTCTTCATAGGATTTTTCTATGATTCTGGCTATTTCAGCTGGTTGGTCTGCTATATCTGTCTCTTTTAACCTCTGGCGGATCGCCACGTTTGCTGCTTCACCTTTTATGTTGGCTAGTAATATAGCCGAAACCTGCTTGAAGTCTTTTAGTAATTTCATACCAAGAGTTAAAGCAGGTTCTGGACCGTATTCATCTTGAATTTGTTTTAGCACATCTGGTATCACCGAAATGGATGGGACACCGTGCGTTTTTGTGTAGATGGAAGCAAAGACTGTACCCCAAGTGTCGCAGTCCTCAATGTGTGGTGCGATTCCCATTGGGAGACATATAGTCAGAATCCTGTGTTTTTCCAGCGGGGTGGTGTCAGGAAACACCGCCTCTATTTGGGTGATTTTCTGTGCCAACCAGAATGGTATTTGTTCCCGTTTAGCTGGGACTTTACCTAGGCAGGATTGGATGTTCTGTGGTGTAATTTTATTTGTGTTCCCCTGGTGAGGGGTCAGCTGTGGAAGTTTAATCGCTGGCTGAATTGTTGAAGTCCGCATTACATACTGAACTAATTGTCTATGAATTTTTAGTAGTTGTTTTAGCTGTATTAATAGCTCTGCTGCAGGCATTCTTTCGATGTCTGGATGTGGTGTGTATCCGGCTAAGACCGGCCACGTTGCTCCTGGTCTTCCTAAAGGACCGAGCCTTGTAATGTGATTGTTATGTATTAGGGCGCCATCAAATAAGAGCAAATGCTCTTGGAATTTGAGTGGTACTTCCACCTCCTCGAAAGGAGTGTAAATGTCGGGTGGAACCTCTATTTTGTAATAGTGGAAGTACTTTGTTACAGCATTTGCTGCTGGAAAATGTATCCATGTATAGTATACCTCTGTCTGCCGATATTCATGTGCATCAATTACAAATATAACTGTGCCACCTCTAGGTGTCAGTCCATTTTCTATAAGTTTTAAGGTTATAGATCTTCTTTTGCTGACCGGAATGAGTATTATATCCGCGTCTGCATCCTTTAGTGCAGTATCTGCTGCTGCTATTTCAGCTGCTAATCTAACTGCCTCTCTTTCTTCATCACTGTCTCCCATTTTACAGACAGGATGATATTATGTCTATTTGCAGATCAGGTTTCTTTATGGAACAAAGATTAGATGCACAATATTTCGGAACTGTTTTATCCTTCAACGTTGACTTGACCAAGAACCATACATAGGAGTTCCCTCCTGCGAGGTTTTGGAGGATATAACCTTTCACCCACTCCAGACGTCTTTGGAGTATTTGGGAAAAGGGGTCTGAGTGAGAGAGCACGACTGAGTTACTCTAAATGTCTTACGTTAGTTTTATCGCCCTTTCCAAACGTGTTGGGCGCCATGTAGTGTAGCTCCTATTTTCCCAATAGGCTCTGCGCATTGGAATAGTACCTACAGCAGTAAAGGCCTAGGCCAGACGTTAACTAGGTCTACTACTGTCGATACTAGACTTAATTTTTGGGTTTGCCAGCTAAGCTCAGAGTTCGCTAGAAACTTTCTCGAATGTTCAAGGAAGGAATTAACTCCCTGATTAGACAAGAAGGGATTTAGTTTCTGACAACCATAGAACATGACAACTTTGCTCTCCCCTAATCAAGAGTCAATCTCAAGAGTCGTGTGAGCACAAGGCAATTATTTTACTCAGTCAGTACGTGCATTCTTAGTCTCATCAGAATGTAGAGAAAAGGAAGAGACGGGCGTGTTCAATAAAAGATGTTATTTATTGATCAGTCTCTTTTCTCATACATGAGAAATGGATCGATATTATTGCAATACTTATAGTTAAGTAAAGTGCATACATTAGAAGCAATAGTATAAAATAATACTGTAAAAACATTGATATGGTTTCTGAGCCATATGATGTTTAAAATGATTAAAATATATTTACATACACATATACATTTGACTAAACGTACTCAACTGGTGTTTCTAAATACGCCTACCCCGTGTACCTGACCTAAGTCTAATGCGTGGGCGGGAATAGAAAGTTACAGTTTAAGTTAAGTTTGTTTTTGCCAAGTGAATAACTAAAGAATTCTCTGTGAGGGGTTATTCAGTTCTGTACCTGGAATTTAGGATGGATGAGGAATAGTATCTCTTTCTCTGCTCTCGATATTCCAGGCTGCCTGCGAGGGCTGCCCAGAAACGCCGGTGCTGGGTCTCTCGGCTTGAGATAGCAGCGCGTCTCTCAGCGCGTCAGGAAGGCGGGGCTGCTGCCAGCGGGGTCTGCTTCTGCTCTCGGCTTCGGCAAGTATGGCTGCTCCGTCTTGTCACCACGCGTGTGTTTGCATAGGGCAAGGTCGGCAATATTTATACCTTAAAGGTGCCGAGATTGACGTAAGGATGGACATAGGTACGTCAATAAAGATGTCATACGACTTGCTCGTTAGCACATTCTTTTGCAAAAGTTCTCTGTGAAATCAAAACAATGGCCGCACGGATTTTCCAGGTTGTCATAGGTTTGATTTGTTATGAGAACGTCGTATGCCTTATCAGGGGCTGGAGGAATGTCGCTTGTCTAATTAGATCTCAAGCGTTATGACCTAATCAGATAACACGTTCCTGTGCCGTAGTGTGACTGCGTCAGATAACGGTATCTGCATCATGGGGGATTTCTTGCCTCATGGGCTGACTGTTAGTTAACTTGATAGTTAGTTTAACCAGAATAGGGTCAGGAATAGGGGGACTGATTCAGAACCTATAGAAATACACGACACCTGTTCATCCCTAACTACCTCACTATCCACCCCATATCATATTAGGAGAGGGCTTACCTGAAAATATTTCTTCAAAATTTCAGCCAGAGCTCTACCCACCTCTCCCCAAAATACCTGAATTTCTGGACATCCCATGAACATATGAATATTATTCGCCAGCTTCAGACCGCATTTGGTACACGCCATCTCTTCTCTGTTCCCAACCTTCGATAGCTAATTTCAAGTCCAATAAACTTTATAGATAGAAAAAAGTTGGTTTCTCTTTAAATAGGCTGGTCATTTTATAAAGTGTAGTAAAGGATACTTGCCATAATTTCTCCAATGTTGCTCCTGGCAAGTCCCTGTCCCATAGCTTTTATGGTTGGGTAAACTCCCCCTCCATCTCTTCCAACATTCACCAGTACCAATGTGATGTTTTCTTCCTCCTGGGGTTGTCCAGAATCAGCATTTCCTCAAGATTGTTGGCTCCTCCTAACTTATTTTTTGATGCTTGGACCCAACTTTGGATTTGAAGATAATTAAATCCTGAAACACTATGGTTTGTTTTACTTTGAAAACTCTCCCATGAAATCATCCTTTTTCCTTCCAATAGATACTCCCATCTTTCCACTCCAGCTCTCCTTAACCCCTTTCATGCTCATGACGAGCTGAGCTCGTCATGAGTTGCGCCGCTCGCATGCTCATGACGAGCTCAGCTCGTCATGTAACGCGGCTTTTGAAAAAAAGCCGCACAGCGCAAAAATGACAGCAGCACGCATGCGGTTAAAGCCCCAGCAAGATTGTCCTTTGTCCATTCCGGTGATCCAGGCAAATCCCAAATAAGAGCCATGTTACTATAATACATCCACTTCAATCTCCTTCTAATCCTGTACCAAGTTTCTGCCACTCCTCTGAGAATCTTCAGCCTAACTGTGGTCGTGGGGTGTCCGCGGGCCGGTAAATCAGGCAAGGAGGCCGGAGATAGTGTGCTAGAGTTAGGGTTTTTATTCGCAGTACAACAGTCACGCAAGAATTGAATACAGCGGACTCCTGATGTTCGGATCCGGCGTCTGCGGGGGTGTAGCTCCCTTCGGATGGTCCTTGCCGGGTACTTGATCTTCGTTGTTGGTGGAGAGACCTCGGAGGGCAAGAAGAGAGAGAGGGACCGTTAGTCCGAACAGGGACTCGGCGAGTATGCCACTACCAACACCGGGAGGTGAAAGGGCGGAGCGGAAGGAGTGGTGAGGGAAGGAGGTACGGGAAAGAGGGTCGGTAGGCAAGGACAAAGATAGTGAATCAACAAGGGTGTTCAGGACGTGACGGGGGACCGGGCCGTGTACGGTGATATTGCTGTACAGTACGTTACAGTGTTTACTCTAAGTGATTGGTGCCTACAAGTGTGGAGATTATTTACAATATGTACAGAGAGCACCAAGCGCGCTCAAGGGGCGGTTAACGGTACTCACGCGGTCTGCCGTAGCTCTCCAGGTGAGCCACGGCCGCTCTTCAGCTTCCTCCTTAAGGGTTCCACCACTCCTCCGACCACTCGTCTGCTTCGGTTGGCTCCTCTCCTCCGTCTCCAGATCCAGCCTGAGTATCCTGCCACGATTCTCCGACCCCGCCTCCACTGTTCGGGTTGCTTTTCACCGGTTCCGACGCTACCTCCAAGGCGGGACTTCCGGGGTCAAGGCGTAGTGCTTCCGGTGATTGCAGGTCCGTGATTGGCTCCTGTAATAGAGAGAGAGGCAGGGGACTGTGGGTCAATGTTATTGTTCCGGCCCGGTTGCGGACCCGAGGGTTTGGACGGCAAGTGTTCATGTGGACGTCCCCGGGATGAGGTAACGGCTCAGGGGGAAAGAATCCAGGGGGGGGGGTACGCCGGGACTCCGTCACATCCCCTTCCCCTAGCTGTCCTTCTTGTACGGGCAGGAGAGGGCGAGAGGGGGTACCGGGACAGAAAATCAGCGTTGCCTTGTTCGGACCCTTTTCGATGTTGGGTACGGAAGTGAAAGGGCTGGAGAGAAAGGAACCAGCGGAGGACCCGGTCGTTGTGTCCTTTGTTCCGGGCCATCCACTCCAAGGGGGCATGGTCCGTATATATGGTGAAGTCACGACCCTCCAGGTAGTATCTCAAGGTTTCGATAGCCCACTTGATGGCAAGGGCCTCTTTCTCAACTACCGCATAGTTAAGTTCCCTGGGGAACAGTTTTCGGCTAAGATATAGAATGGGTTTCTCATTTCCTTGCTCGTCCTTTTGTGACAGGACAGCCCCTAATCCCTGGTCGGAGGCGTCTGTCTGAAGAATGAAGGGCCGGGTATAATCAGGGCTCACCAGGACAGGACTGGAGGTTAGGGCTCCCTTCAGGTCAGTGAACGCCTGCCATATGAGGGGGTTAGGGTGCTTCAGGGCGTGCTCGGTGTGAGTAGCCTTTTTGAGAAGATCCGTAAGAGGTGCGGCTCTCTGAGAGAAGTTGGGCACGAACCTCCTGTAATAACCCAGGAGCCCGAGAAATGCACGGAGATCTTTTTTCGTTCTCGGAAAGGGAAGGGTCTCTATGGCTTCGGTTTTGGATTTCTGGGGTCTGATCATACCTTCGCCCAACAGGAACCCCAGGTACTGGACGGTTTGGGCAGCCAGGGTGGTTTTGGCGGGGTTAATGGAAAAGCCAAAGGAGCCCAAGGAAGAGACAACGTCATGTAAGTGGACCAGGTGTTGTTCCCAGCTGTCGCTGTAGATGACGATGTCATCGAGGTAGGCTCCTGCATACTCTGTGTGTGGCCGCAGGACCTGGTTCATCGCACACTGGAAGGTGGCGGGGGCCCCGTGGAGGCCAAAGGGCATGACGATAAATTGGAACAGCCCCTCCGGGGTGGAGAAGGCAGTCTTTTTCTTATCTTGGTCTCGGAGGGGAATCTGCCAATAACCCTTGCAGAGGTCGAGGGTGGAGATGAATTTGGCCTTCCCTATCCGTTCGACCATTTCATCGACTCTCGGCAAGGGGTATGTGTCAAATCTGGACACTTTGTTCACTTCGCGGAAGCCTATACAGAACCTGACAGACCCGTCAGGTTTCGGCACCAGAACTATCGGGGAGTTCCACTCACTGATCGACGGTTCGATGATCCCCATCTTTAACATGTCCTCGGTTTCTCTTCTTATGACTGCCCTTCGTGCTTCAGGGACACGGTAAGGACGCAACCGCACCACTTTCCCTGGTTCAGTGTCTATTGCGTGTTCGGTGACGGTGGTTCTTCCGGGGTACGATGAGAAAACCGTCTTCACGGGGGACAGGGCTTTGTGGAGTGCATGGATTTGTCCCGGGGTCAGGGCAGGGTCTAGACAGGGATCAAAGGGAAAGGGAACCGGGAGACTGTGTCCCGACAGGACGGGACGGGGTCCCTCCCATTTCTTCAGATGGTTCACATGGTAGATCTGGGCTGTGCCTTTAGTGGGGTCGAGCTCGATCTCATAAGTGACCGGGGTCACCTGCTGCAGGACGACGTAGGGTCCTTGCCACTGACCCAGGAGTTTATGGTCGGAAGAGGGCATCATTAGGAGGACCAGGTCTCCTACGGAAAACGCCCTATTCTTGGCGCCCTTATCGTATTGCCTTTTCTGGTTGTCTTGGGCTTTTTCCATGTTTTGTTTGTCTATGTCTCGGATCTGTGCTAGATGGGTCTTTAAGTTGTTGACGTACTCAGGTAAAGGGCGTGTGCGGTCCGGGTCAGCCTCCCAGGCTTCCTGTGCCATCTCCAGCAGGGTACGAGGGGGTCTTCCATACAGCAACTCGTATGGGGAGTAACCAGTACTGCTCTGGGGTTTACACCTGATGGCAAAAAGGGCCAGCGGGAGGAGCTCCTCCCACCGCTTAGCCTCCAGTCCCAACATCTTCTTTAGGGTCTGCTTTAAGGTGGCATTGTAGCGTTCGACCAAGCCATCTGTTTGGGGGTGGTAGGCTGAGGTCCTGATTTGTTTGATCCCTAGCCTTGAGCAGACTTGCTTCATCAGGGCAGAAACGAAGGGCGTGCCCTGATCAGTGAGGATCTCACGGGGGAAGCCTACACGGGAAAATAGAGTGATAAGCGCCTTGGCGATGTTCTGGGCTGTGGGCTGGCGTAGCGGAAAGGCTTCAGGGAAGCGCGTGGCATAGTCCACGATGACAAGAGCATATCGGCAACCGCTTCGGGAGGGCAATCGGGGCCCTATAATGTCCATTCCCACCCGGCTGAACGGTATGTCGATGAGGGGCAAGGGACACAGGGGTACCCTAGGGGGTCTGTACCGACTGTTTTTTTGACAAATAGCACATTCACGGCAATAGGTTTTTATGTGCTGATAGATTCCAGGCCAGTAGAAACGGTCAAGGACCGTTTGGCTCGTCTTTTCATCCCCGAAATGTCCTCCTAACAGGTGACTGTGGGCCAGGAAAAGGACTTTTTCCTGGAAGGGGCTAGGAATCAACAATTGTGGAGGTTGTTGTGGACCACCCTTTCTGTACAGCAAACCCCTTTTCTTAAAGAAATATGGACCTACTTGTGTAGGGTCTTCATTTTCTAGGGCCCTTCCCCAGGCTTCCTGTAGGAGCGGATCTTCCTGTTGAGCCCCGCGGAACTCCTGGTCCGTCTGCCATGGGTGTTCCTCCACCTCAACTGGATATGCAGAGGCGTATGACATCTTCTCCTGTCTTTTCTGTCTCTTGCTTTTCTGGGGTTTCGGATCCGTAGGGGTTCCGGTCGGGGTCTGAGGGTAGGGGGCCTCCTTCCACCACTGGGCCAGGGAGACCGTTGTATCCTGGAGCAGCGTCGGGAGACCGGGGTAGTCACTCCCCAGGATGGCCTGTTCCGGTAAAGCTGGTATGAGGCCAACCGTGAGGTCGGTTCCTGGATCGCCGGGATGCTGCACCCGAACCCGCGTGGTGGGGTACCGTTTCGTGTCGCCGTGCACGCACTGGATGGCCACTGCTCCTGTTGGGGTCTTCTGGTGGAGAACCAAGTCCTGTGGACGGAGGACGCTTTGTCGGCACCCGGTGTCTGCGAGGGCCAGAACCTCTTGTCCATCTATGTCCACGGGACAATGAAACGGAGGGGGAGCAGCCCCGGGCGTGTGGCAGATGTAGTTCCGTACCAGTCCGATTTCCATCGGTACCTCCTTTTGGGGACACAGGCGGGCTATGTGTCCGTAGTTCCCACAATGATAGCATTGGGGTCCAGGGTTGGGGGGACGGTATAGGATCGGGGAGGGCAAGAGAGGAGCCAGTTCTTGTCTTCGGGGTTGTGGAGGCCTGGGGAATCGGTTGGTGTTGGAGGGGTGGGACCTGTGGGTGGCTTCGTCCTTACCACGTTGCAGGTCTTGAGCTCGTCCATACGCACAAGCGATTTCTACTGCGGTCTCCAGGGTGAGCCGGGTATGTTGTCGTACCCATCTCTGCGTGGCGGGATGAAGGGAGTTTAGGAACTGTTCGAGACAGATCTTTTCTATGATGTCCTCTTTTGTGGACGCCTCCGGTTTGAGCCACCGGTTGACAAGATCCCTGATCCGGAAGGACAGATCCCGAGGGTTTTCTTGGGGCCCTTCTTTGGTCTGCCTGAGCTTCATCCTATACGTATCATCGTCTACTCCCAGACGTTCAAGGATGCACTTCTTTATGTCCGGATACGGGTGTTGCCTTGGATGTTGGCCTGCTGGTAAGCGGCCTGCAGGTCTCCTGTAAGCAGGGGACCCAGGTACTGGCCCCATCGTTCCACAGGCCAGTTCGCGGCTTGGGATAACCTCTCGAAATTGGTAAAGAAATAATCGGGGTCTTCGCCGGGGACATATTTCTGTAACACCACGGAAGGGAGAGAGGTCATGGGTCGGGGTTGTCCCAGGACGTCAGTCAATTTCCCCAATGCTTGTTCCTGCACTGTTCCTTGTCCTTTCAGGACGTCATGGAGTTGGCCCCTGTCGTCTTCAGCAGTTTTCAAAAATTGTTCCATGAGCTTCCCCAGCTGCTCCTGGGATTCGGCCATTCTTTTCATGACGGCCTCCATGCTACCGGCAGATCCCACTTCTGACACCAGATGTGGTCGTGGGGTGTCCGCGGGCCGGTAAATCAGGCAAGGAGGCCGGAGATAGTGTACTATAGTTAGGGTTTTTATTCGCAGTACAACAGTCACGCAGGAATTGAATACAGCGGACTCCTGATGTTCGGATCCGGCGTCTGCGGGGGTGTAGCTCCCTTCGGATGGTCCTTGCCGGGTACTTGATCTTCGTTGTTGGTGGAGAGACCTCGGAGGGCAAGAAGAGAGAGAGGGACCGTTAGTCCGAACAGGGACTCGGCGAGTATGCCACTACCAACACCGGGAGGTGAAAGGGCGGAGCGGAAGGAGCGGTGAGGGAAGGAGGTACGGGAAAGAGGGTCGGTAGGCAAGGACAAAGATAGTGAATCAACAAGGGTGTTCAGGACGTGACGGGGGACCGGGCCGTGTACGGTGATATTGCTGTACAGTACGTTACAGTGTTTACTCTAAGTGATTGGTGCCTACAAGTGTGGAGATTATTTACAATATGTACAGAGAGCACCTAGCGCGCTCAAGGGGCGGTTAACGGTACTCACGCGGTCTGCCGTAGCTCTCCAGGTGAGCCACGGCCGCTCTTCAGCTTCCTCCTTAAGGGTTCCACCACTCCTCCGACCACTCGTCTGCTTCGGTTGGCTCCTCTCCTCCGTCTCCAGATCCAGCCTGAGTATCCTGCCACGATTCTCCGACCCCGCCTCCACTGTTCGGGTTGCTTTTCACCGGTTCCGACGCTACCTCCAAGGCGGGACTTCCGGGGTCAAGGAGTAGTGCTTCCGGTGATTGCAGGTCCGTGATTGGCTCCTGTAATAGAGAGAGAGGCGGGGGACTGTGGGTCAATGTTATTGTTCCGGCCCGGTTGCGGACCCGAGGGTTTGGACGGCAAGTGTTCGTGTGGACGTCCCTGGGATGAGGTAAAGGCTCAGGGGGAAAGAATCCAGGGGGGGGTACGCCGGGACTCCGTCACACTAACTTTTTTAAAGTATCTAGGATCTGCATATTTCGTCATAAATCCAGAGGCTCCTCCTACTACCTCTTTTAGCAGTCCCATGAACAGCTTGCCAATTTCGGAATCTGATGCCCTATTTAGGAGCATCTTATTATTCTTAAGCTGGAACACCCATGCGTATAGTTGCAAATCAGGCCTCCTTTCTTTTTCCTCCTCTGCAACTTTTTCCACGATATTCGGGGACCTTTAGCTGCCCAGATGAAAGACCCAATCTTACCTTGCAGCTTCATAATCCCGGCTTCTTTAAATGGCAAAGGGATGGCATTGAAAAGGATGGTCAACTTAGGTAATAAAATCATTTTTGCGAGATTAGCCCTCCCAAAGATAGACAGGGGTAAATGCATCCTACTTGACATTAAATCACAGATTTTTTTCACCTTGTGAAAATTAGTTTCTGCTAGTTTTGTGATATCTTGAGTCTCTCTCACTCCCAAATATCTCATTTAAGTTCCATACCATAATCTCTGATTTATCTCTATTCATTTTGTACCCTGATATTTTCCCAAAATCTTCTGCAATTTTTACTACATGCTTCATTGTGTTCTCTAGATCTGCCATATATATCAACTGCTCATCAGCATCAGGGGGCAGATGTATCAAGGGATTTTTTAGTCGCAAACGCTGAGATTCACAAAAAAGCAGTGTTTGCGACTAAAAATTCTCAAAATGGTATGTAAGTGGCAAAAATTAAGGAATCGCAAATTTTGCAATGTCAGAAACATTTATTTTTTGCGATTTCACCTTAAGAAATCGCAAATTACCACCAACTTGTAGTTGGTGCTAATTTGCAAATTCTTTTATAAATGCATTTTTGGGCATTTGTAAAGGTGACATGTGGCGCTCATACATGCCCATAGGGCATGTATGTGCGCCATATGCGCACACATGTAAATTTCAGGGGTGCAGCAGGGTGTCCTTAAGAGACCCTTGCACCCTTGAAATAATTCTCAGTTTCAGTCTCAGTCATTTGAGATGTCATCAGTGATGTCATCAGTGATGTCACTGACCATGTCATGAATGATGTAATATGTGACATGATCAGCAGTGGATTGCGGGTGCGCGATATATAGTTAGTGCAACTAACTATATATGGAATTTCAATGGTTTTGTGTGAGTAAAATAAGGTTTTTTAAATGCTAATTCCTAACTATATATGGTCTATAACCTATGGTTTTTTCAGTGAATTTTCAAGGTTTTGTAAATGCTAATTCCTAACTATATATAATCTATAACCTATGGTTTTTTCAGTGAATTTCAATGGTTTTTTAATAGCAAATATCTGTAGCTGTAAAATGTATTCTTCTTTAAATCCCAAAATATATTTTATATGTTTATGAATAACTTTTTCAAAAAAAAAAAAATTTTCTTCGTTCCCGCTTCGCGAATCGGGAAGCTTCCCGTTAGCTGACCTTGATGCCGCGAAATAGACCGCGAGCCGGTAAACGTTTCTTTACCGCAACTGCCGCGTTAGAAAACAACATCGTGACGCCTCCCGTCCGCATGACGTTTCGCGTTCTCGCGTGATACGTCATATGGCGTACTACGTTAGCGAACTGGTACACTTACCGAGTCGCAAAGCACAGGTTTCTGGAAGCAAACCGGGAGGCCCTGCAAAGCGTGTAACGTAAACACAGCAGATCATGTGACTTGGTAATAACACTTTTCATTGGTTCATTTCACTTTTGGTTTCCTAATGATGTAAGACTAGGTCATATAATCTAAAATGAACACTTTTCATTGGTTGAGAACTATTGTTTTTCCCAAATGATGAAAATCCCTCTTTCTTTCCTCACTCTGACTTTCATCATTGTGAGAGAAAGACCCTTTGTTACCAGTGAGCAATGGCTTCTTTAGTAGCTTTAGCTGGTGCTTCCCCACCACCTCCACCACATCCAAGGAAGAGTGGACCGATGTGTGAATGTGTTCACTGTATGCAACAACTTTGACACTTACAGAAGCCTCACCTTCTCCATGCCTCCTACACAGTTCTACATGTACATCATAAATGCAAACAGAACAGAATTATTTATACATGTTAAATGGTTTATTTTTGCTGTTCTCAGAATGTATCAAATTTCACTAAAAACAGTGACTTGAAGGTATTCATCATATAACAGCGGGGAAAAAAAAACACAATCAAAATGATTGTGTTTAAAAAACCCATACAACATAAAGCAGAATTCAGAACTCCTTAAAGTTAACTTACTTTCCATGACGGCCAAGGATGTCCTATGAACAGCTTACAATCTGTTGTGCTGTTATTACTTTCAACCCGCCACTTTCTGAAAGAAAACCTCCATCGTTTTCAAAAACATGTTACATACAATAAATGACTTCTTGCTCTCTACCACAAGTTTCCACAAGGCCAAATCTTCTCAGACCCATTTATAACTCTTGGATTTCTTGTAAGCCAATCCCGTCTTTTCGCATTTCCGCAACTTTCAGAATTAAAATGTTGAAGATCATTTACACAATCCTGGACTAGTAATATCTTCCCCTTCTTGCTCAATCATGTTCTACATTTCCTATCACACTGATACTGCTTACTATGAAGCAGACTTACACTACCTTTATGACTAGTACAATTATTTAATTCTCTACATCACTTTTAATCACAAAGCAATGTAAAACAGTAGACAGCATTGCAGACTTACATTCCCTCTACTCCATGTTTTGATTGGCTGCTTCAATTAGCTTATAAAAAGAAATAGTTTTTCTGAACTCATTCAAAGTGCACGTATTTCTCCATCACGTCCAGTGTTATGGTAAGAAGTTATGTCTCTGTACTACACTTATCCTCAAGGCCAAATAGTGTAGGAGCCATGAGAACTTCTTGAAATTCCTCAGAGCACATCCCGAGATTCTTTCCCTAAAATTTTGGTTTTAAAAACACCAGGTAAGAGTTTTTAAGGTCATATGGCAATTTTTTTGTGAAAATTAAAACAGAATCATTGCAGAATGACCAGCCATTTCTACACTTTAAATAAGCTGTATAATGTCCTGATGTTATTGAAGGACCATCATGATATATAATTGCTACAGTTACAAAAGTCCTTCCTGATATTGACAACTGTGAAGCCACAACATTTTTAATTAAAGTTGTCAATTTTGTTCCATCAGGCCTACATCGTTGGAACATTAAAATGACATACTGGCCATATGTTCGTATAAATAATGTGGACATCATTTCAGATTTACATTGGCTACACTCCATGTTGTGATCAGCTGCTTTTACTAGCTTATTAAAAGAGACTGATTTACTGTCTGGCAAAGTTAAATATATAAATCTTTCTGAGTCTACACTAGTAGTACTTGATACCCTACAGTTCTCGCAGTCATGCTGCCATTGATAAGAAAGCCCAAACAGGTGATCTACATCTACACCTTCATCATGCAATACATCAAGCATATACATTAAAAACTCCTGACAATCTTGCTGACTATTTTGAGAGAATTGTGTTTGGCCTGAACATCTGTCTAACAGATTTCGAATTTCAGACACACTTTCTATGTTTGTTCTATCAGTGCTACATTTCTCTAACACAGAATTTAACAAACTGCAAAATCTTTGATCAGAATTGACCACAATCTCTTCTTTTACATTTTCTAGAGAAAACAAAACATTAACCACTACATATAGCAGTTGACACCAGAACTGTTTTCAAATTGAAAACCAACAACATCTTCAACAGAATCCTTTTTGTTTCTGCTTATAATTTCAGGTTCATCGACTTTTCGTCTTTTTGCTACAACCTCCCCAGTATTGGTCACATTTCTTCGTTTCCGGCCTACCACACGTTTCTCAAACAAAGGATACTGAGGCAAATGTGGCGCATACTCTCTTCTCAACCTATTGTATTCCTTAACACAATCTAGATCCGCACAAATGTTTGTGACATCACACTCAATCAAGTACAATCCCGATAAAGTCCTAACTCGTGACAATGCCACATATGCCATACCCTCCTTGAACACAGAACTGCCAATATTCACCAATGCACAGTCTACACTTAAACCTTGCGATTTATGGATTGTCACCGCATATGCCAAGCAAACAGGAAACTGCTTACGACGAACATATAAGTCTTTTACAAGCAAAAATCTAGCAGAACAACGAGCAATTAGCTGTACTTCCTCAATGCCATCAAATTTAATTTTAAAAAATTCAATTCCATCTCTATTTCTGTATTTCACAAAATCAACAACATTACCCATTGATCCATTTACCAGACCTCTTTCAACATGTAAATTCCTTCTTAAAATTATACGGCAGTTCAAGCACACATTCAGAGTCTTTTCAAAACCCGCAGTTTTAGATATACTCTTCTCTAATGAATCCAATTTTGTTTTCAGATTCTCAGACAAAATAATTGTTGATCCCATATGCTCTACTCTGTCAATAGCTTCCAGTTTCACAATCTCTTGCTTTTCTAAATGCAACATTTTGTTGTTGAATTTGGCACATTCTGCAAGAGTTGGCATCAAACATATTCCAGATTTTTTCTCAGTAACTTTCTGAAAAATATTCTCAGGCACAACATCTTCGTCTGGATATAAATTTGTCAGTAATCGTGCATGTAAAGCTTCTTTCCCATGCTCGGTCACTTTCCCAATTCTAACATCTTGTAGAATAGTCTTGTAAACTTCATCCTTTGCCTGACGCATATTTTCATGCAGTTCAGCATAATTGAAGTTTAACCATATATTGACGTTGCCAATGCTCCCTAAGCACTTCCTGGTATCTTCATGCGTGAGCATTTTGAACACAGGTTGCCCTTTCACTGGTGTCAGCTGCAGAAGATCTCCGAAAACAATGATGTGTTTGCCACCAAATAACACATCATACTCTGTTTTGAGAACTTCTTGCATTCTCAAATGCACAAAGGCAAGCATGACATTGGAAACCATGCTTACTTCATCAATGATAAGAAGTTTCATTTTCCTCAAGACTCTTGAAACTTCAAAACAAGCATCTCCAGATAGCTTGTGATATTCTAATTTGTTGTCATGCTCCACTGGCAGCATCAGTAAACGATGTAAAGTAATCCCTTTAATGTTATGTGCTGCCAGTCCAGTTGGAGCGGTGACAACACAACACAGCGATGACTCTGTCCTTTCCTGCAAATAACACGAAATTGCTTTAATAAGGAAACTTTTTCCAGTTCCCGCTTCTCCACTCACATACAGTCGGACAGGCTTCAACGACGTACATGAGCACTCTTTCTTGTCATGACGTAATCCATGATCAATTTGCATGGTAAGTTCGTCATATATTTTCCTCTGCTCAACGTTGAGTTGTCTTTCCAACTCTTCTAAGTTAACCGCATCCTCCTGAGCATGTGCCATGGCTCTTTCCACTTCATTCATAGCAGTGGCAGCTTCATTTTCGATAAGAGGTCCTCCTAGTGGATCCTGACTCAATGAAGCAGAACTCTGACTGTCCTGAGAACTGTCTCTGGCAATCTCGGCTGCAATCGTTGCTTCCTGCTCAATTTCCACATTCAACATTTCTACATATTTAGGAAAAGCAGGACATTCTATGGTCTCCTTGGCAGCATTGAATGAGTCTTCGTAACAAAGGAAATCTCCAAGCAGTTCCACTTCTGCACGCCAAGGCTTAAAAAGTTGCAAAAGTGCTAAATAGAAAAACTCCTTTTTTTCAGGAGATTCGCCACTCAATTTTCGATGGTTTATCAAGTGGCATTTTCTTTGCTTGACCAGACATCCCTCACTTCCTATTACAGCATACACTCCTTTGTCAGTATCTTCTTTGATGTTCCTCTTGAATATGTAATTTTGCAGAACCTCATACAGACAAACATTCTCGAGATGACTGCTTCGATTTGGATAATATGTATCCAACATGTTGCTCTTCAAAATGTCGGTACTGTTTGGCTCCTTTTCCGCCAAATACTCAATTTCCCGCACAGGTTTCAGAACTCGATTACGCGTTGCAGCAAAACCAACACTCGCCCAAACGATACTCCTGGACTTGGCATAGAGACTTGCTGAAGACAACCAATCAGAACATTCGTAAGCTCCGATTTCTCGATGCGACAACATCTTCAGACTGAAACTGTACAACTTCTTGCTGAGGCTCTTTTCATGGGAAATGTCCTCCCACATATCCTTCAATTCTGTCTTCTCTTTTTTGGTGATGTAAGATGTCACATACCGAGCCACAGCCATACAGTTATCAGCCACAAACTGTATATCCATGTTAGCATTCCACATGGACAAAATCACCGGGTTGTAGTCGTTGATGTACTTAGACTCTTCGTTCCTCTTCAAATTGTATGTGTTTTTAGGTGATTTCTTCATCACATTATGTCGCAGCGAAGACATCAAACTGTTCACTCTTCCTTTAGAAATCACCGGTCGTGGAAAGCCGAAACGACATTTGGTGTAGAACTTGTCTTTGTTCCGGAATTTACGACGACAGTACTTTCCACATCGATGGCTTTGGAAACGTAGATCTTTTTCTCTTAGGCTTTTTTTCTCCTTTGCGTTTGGAACAGCACACGTAGAATACTGTTCTATGAAACTCATCACTGAGTCTTCTGCATCCGTTCCAAATTTAGGTGCATCCTTGATCCACAGCAACATATGTATATGAGGAGCACCTCTTGCTTGGTACTCCTTCCTCCAGAAGAAATCCAACACCTCTCCAAGAGGTGGATTCTTCTTATTCATGATGAAAGACATCATACCTTCAAATCTATGATTGAAGTACCTACATACATTGACTGGATCCAAAGAGCACAGTTCTCCGGGTGTCTTGAATTCGATGTTTTCTACGTTAGCATTTGCCTCTCGTAGAAATTCAAGTAAGTCTTCCCAGCCATACTCAGCACAGCTCAAAGTGAGGAACCATGTGGGAGTTCCTAAGTTCCTCAGCATACATTTTAAATCACCATGACGACGGTACCAGTACTCATTAGTACCACGCTGACACGCCATGAGATTAATCAGGTGAGAATCCAAAATACTGTCTTGGACATTGACTTTATCCATAAAGCCACTTGCCGAGATGTTTTGCATGTGTATACCACTTTTCAAGATGTGGTTCACTGCATATGACAGTCCAGACAGATCGCTTTCAAACAGGAGATGAAACAAATAAGGAATGCATTGTCGAAACCTAGGATCTCCTGCATACAATCACAAAGTCCGGTATTCAGAAGCAGGAATTTGATGAGGTCGCTCATCATATCTTCCTCCCTGACCTGTTGGAAAAAGCTGTGGGAAACACCGAGCTTCCAAACTTTCCTCCCAAACACTAATGGGACTCCCTTTCGCTTGTTTCATTTGAAACAACTCAATAGCATTCCCCATGACTTCCTTGGAATGCAAAGGATGAACACTATAATGTTCATATATTTCTTCACTAGTACAGGGTTCTACTTTCTCAATTTGACCAGCACACAAATCGCTATCCTCTTCCTCACTTACTTCCTCTTCTGCAACATATACATTTTTATAGTATTTATTATTTTTTTTCAAATACAATGTTGCCCTTTTCACTTTCCTAACATCTACTAAATCTTGCCATATTTTCTTATTCTTTGTCGGAACCCCATTAACTAAGATAACAAGAGGTTCCTCTTCCACTTTTTCTACTCCAATTGTGTTAATGTTTTTCTTCAAATCTAGAGGCAAATAAACAACTCTTCCCTTTAATCCTCTCTGTAAATCTGATGGAGGCAATTTCCCTCTCTTTGGCTCCATTCTTACAATAGCCTGAAAGGGATGGATACTTTGAATCAAAATAGATTCATAAGTATTTAAATCCTTCAATTCAGAAGGAATCTCAACCAATTCCAGATTATTATGAACTGCTCTAGCAGGCATCTGGTTTTGATTTAATTTGTTACAACAATAAGTACACACACGTTGATCCAATCCCAAATCAAAACAATTTTCTACCATCAAGTATGTTGTAAAATCCTTCCATTCACTATTATTTTCCCTTTCACTTTTTCCATATAAATCCACTAACTTAGTCTGATTCTTATAATAAGTGCGTCGACAACACACACAAGTGAAATTTGGCCTCTCACTTGATTTCACCTCAAACGTCGCAATTTCCCTCTGGAAATTATCTGTACTGGAAACCTGTACACTATCTTCCACATTACTCTCTTCTTCTTGGTCAATTTCAACATTCTCCTCTTTACTTCCAAAGTAACAAAACTCAATTTCTTCACATATATTCTTCACATCTATTTCAGAACCATGCAAAAGAGCAGCACATAATTGTTTAAGCATAATTGCTGGACTCTTAGCATAATACAACATTCTAACTAATTTCCTCACTTTATTATGATACACTGCTAGCATCCTGAAATGATGAAAAACACTCTGGCATACTCTCCTGGAAAGACAAGCCAGTGAATGACCATGCAAACCTATCACTTCTCTCACTCTGCAAGGATCTAATTCTTGCAACAACTTCATTTTCTGCTTCAAACTTTTCTTATTAAATGACCGTATAAAATCACAAAGCAAATTGATGGAATCCTGTCGTACACTGCAAATACTACTACACTTCCAGGTGTACACAGGACCCTTAGGACGTCTCCCTAAAACCTCATTACCTAACCCCTCTTCTATCTCTGTTCTCACAACTTTTTCTTTTTCAACTGGACAACCATCTTTCACTTCATAAGCTCGACCACTGGTGTCAACTGCATGCACCAAATCATTATCCTGGAAATAACTCTCCTCATTAAAAAATGCCTCAGAGCTTGAACTATGCATCCATTCTCCAGAAAAAACTTCACAAAAATTACTACGATTAACTATTCTCTTCCATCTACTATTTCTTTTGAAATCATAAATTACCTTGTTTAGCTTCCTAATTCTATTGATTGTCAAAATAAATAACTTACGTTTAATTTCAAATGCCTGATCAATAACTTTCTCAACTATTTTATTTCTCTTATAAAAAAACACTTTCTGCTGACCTTTCTTAATATTTTTTAACAAATTCCCAATTATCCTGTTGCGGAACATTCGTTTACGAATATCCCTAAACTGTTGTTTCCTTCTACTTTCATGCATAGAGTTATCTCTTACTCTAGCAGTAACATTTCTCATTGGCCTTTCCTTACCATTTGAATTCTTTCTCCTTTTCTGGACTGAAACATTTTCTGTAGTAATATTTTTTTTACTACACATATTTCTTATGACTGTTTTTGGACTCTTACCCGGTGCTTTCTTGGTGACTTGACAAATCTTTTTGTTAGAGGACTGCTGCATTATTCCATGGTCCTGCTGTCTTTGACGTTTTGCAGCCTTTCTTACTCTTTCATTGCTAGGCATCCTAAAATCTTGAAATAATCTGCAGTTGAATCTGTGGTAAAATATAATAAAAAATTGTATTAACCACTATTACCCAACAGTAAATTAATAACAGTCATCAAAAACTTAACACACTACTTAAGTATATAATATACTGAAGCCTATCTCCAATTTTTCACTGAACAGGACTCATCTCTTCTTAACCTTGGATAAACCTCACCTACTCTGTGTCCCCTGCACATAATTAAATGTAAAGGGGCAGATTTATATTAACTAGCACATCCCCAGGGATGCACCAGTTAACGTGCACCGCTGCTCTGCCACCCACGGTGTGCCGCATTTACAATCAGATAGGACAAAGCTACATCAAAACCCTGCGCCTGCTTGAAGCAGGCATAGATCTTGACGCAGGTAGGCTGAAAGCTAAAGCAACAACTAAGTGTCGTGTGCAGAAGTTACAAAAAAGGAAAAATGGCGTTTAAACCAGTAATGAGACCATGCTAACGTAACACAGAGTAAAAATATCCAGGATCTACATCAGTTTGGGGTTCACGAACCTGGCAGGTACAAGGCACTGAGGCTTTCCACCGTGCATGTCTCATCCCAAATCATATGTTGTTTGTGAATGAAACAATTTCCCAGACCAAATGCTTTGGATTGGCTACTTCTAAAAAATTAAACACCCCTACTATCCCGGAGTTAGAGGAATATGATGGTTGGAGTAATTTTACTCGTTGTCCATTAAAGATTTACAGGCCCTACTCCGTAATTCTTCCTTTAACATTTCCAGTATGAATCCAAAAGGTTGACTGCTTTGGCAACGTGCCTTATCCACGGTTTAATAACGCTGCCTTTTGCTTTATATAAGTTTTCAAATTGTATGAAATATATACCAATAGGTCGTTATTAACCTTTAGGTAGTGGTTTTCTTCATGAGGTCTGGTCGCTTCCATACACATACAGATTTTCAAAGATGATCAAGAACTTTATCTGAATGGAGAGGAATGCACTGAGACGCCAGATCATTCACTAATGTGTAGGCACATACAGTTACACGGTTCATGCAACAAACACCGACCAAATATGGCTTGCGTGTTGCAAGGCACACCAGTTCCTGCTATCATCCCCACGTTCAAGTTCTTGGAAAATGGTAGTTATTTGATGCTCAATAATGAAGATTGTTCTGGGTTAATTAAAAGTATTCATTTTATCGTAACAGTAAATGAACGGGTTATTTGCTGCAGAAATGTTCTATTTCCTCCCACACATGAACATAGGGAGTTTTCAATCTGGCCACAAATACCAACCTTGGGAGCACATTTCAATGGCATGGCAAGAATAAGAGCTCTTTTGTCTCAGAGAGAGGTGGCCTTGAGTTCGGCCCGTGAAACTTTCGTGCTTCACACAGCGAACACCCGTACAGAGGTGCAGACCCTTTTAAATACAGATTCGCCTTTCCATTTCAGCAAGATGGTTCGGACTATCTCTAACGCGTCCTCCACAAAGGGCCTGGCGCACTTTTTAAAAGTTGTTACCAGTGGTCTCGTGACTTCATTTGAGAAACTCTTTGGAGTCATCCCTGCTTTCTTTCATTCTATTTTTTCCACTCTGCTTCGTGGATTCCCATTTTTACTTGCATTACCAGCGGACGCTCTTGTGCTTTTTTACATTTTTAAATATGGATGTCCCTCCTGTGCAAGCTCCCGCCCTGCAGCTGCTGACACTGTTCCGCAATCGCATGCTAGAATATTATGGCACAATGCCGTTGGCGATATTAAGCACGGCATATGGATTATCTTTTCGATTCTCCTACTTCACCTGTGTCCAGCCTGTATTTCACTGCCTGACCTGTGATTTCGATTGAGCCATTGATTTGTGTCTCTGCGGACCGGTTTCTCCTGACGTCGACTTTAATCAGCTGATGACTCCTATCATTACTCACGAGTTGGTTTGTCCTGGCGAAAGGATTATGGCTGTGGCATTGATGCATGGACTAATTGGTCCCTGGAATTTACTGGCGGCAACACAGTCTTTCTTGGAACAGAGCTTTCTTGAAAACCCACCGAGCTGTCCTCTGATGTTGATAGAGGATCCGGTGCTGGGAGAGCACTTATGTTCTTTTCCGCTTTTAAATTGGATGGCTGAACTCTTTTCGGATGAAGACGGTGACTTCCTATTGGAGGCTGTTGCAGCTTATTTTGCATACACAGTTATGTCATAGACCTTTTTCATGTTTGATATGCCGAGTACTAGCATTTCATTGACAATTCATTAACTTATTTGTCAAGTTTTTATTATTTAGCTTGCCTATTGGCTTAAGACTCGATAAAGTACTTGGCTGTTTTATTTTTCTTTAGCATTAAATTTTCCTAGTTTTTAATGTTTTACCTTGCGGACCGTCCACATATAAAGTTGCAATCTGCTCTCATGAGATGGCACTTCTATTATCTTATTCAGTTCGTTTCCGGATCATGGGGAGGTGTCATCTAGGTCCTGGATATCTTTACACCGTGTTAAGTTAGCATGGACTCATTACCGGTTTAAACGGCATTTTTTCCTTTTTTGCAACTTCTGCACACGACACTTAGTTTTTGCTTTAGCTTTCAACCTAATAGTTCATCGTGATTTACATGAGAATAATATGTTATTGCTCTACTATCTGCTTTACTTCTTAAACTATATCTGTACAGCGAGTGCTGAAGTTTCAAGAACAACACGATACAGAATTGTTATGAGGTCTGATCTCCACGACTTCATACTCATAACATAAGTGCAGCTTCTCCCAATTCTGAGCATGAGGCGGGTTTTATATTGCTTTGCCGAACACACATACACAACACTTGATGCGGTTCACATGAAGAGAGAGCTGGTGTATGCTGATGTGATTCCTTCAAATCTAAGACACCAAAGTATCGGCACGCCCTAAACCAACACAAAGAGACCTTCTTAGCAAATAATATATTATGTGTATTAGGGAGGGTGAGATATAAGCAGCCGCGGGCCGTGGAGGGAGTTACGGTGGGGCAGGGAGGCGGGGAGGGGGAGGGTCAGGGTGGACCCTCTCCACCCTGCCCCTCCCCCTCCCCACCTCCCTGCCCCACCGTAACTCCCTCCACGGCCCGCGGCTGCTTATAAGTGTTGCTAACTCTTATTCATTTACAGCATGTTAACATACTGTCACCATTCGCTTTTTATGTACTATTGACTATGCTGGTAATTTTGCTACTGATAATATGTGTACTTGTATAATCTAAGATACTACGCCTGAGAAGACGGCATTAGTAAATAAACATTTCAAATACACATGTGTTCTTCTTAACTCCATGTTCTGGTTTCTAAGAAATATATAACGACCGACTGTTCATGAGTTCCACGTATCCTGAGGTACTATAAGTTCATATTCTGGATTGTCTAAACATTGAGAGTTTGTTATATCCAATGTGACACTGTACCTAGCTTGCTAAGGGGTTTTGATTACTAAGGTGAGTTTTGGGACACCCTAATTCGCCGAGGTTCCAATCCTCTGTCCACAGTTCTGTGTCAGAACAGAAACCCTGCGACAGGGCCACCCCTCAGCCTTACTGGAGCTTCATCACACTTGCGATACAACTCCAGCAATGCGCCAACTTTACGGCACAAATACGTCACGCATCTGTGCTGTTTTTGCCCCATGATGCGCCGCATTGTAAATGCAGCACACCATAGGTGACGGAACAGCGGCACAGAATGACTAACACATCCCTGGTGATGCGCCAGTCATCATAAATCTATCCCTATGCTTCTTATCTTGTTAGAGATGAACCGCCATATGTATCATCAAAGTTTTTTGCATTTCCTAAATAGCGAACTTTAAGGAATAAATAGCGATTCTTTACCATTCCTAGTTTGCGATGACCTATTTGCTAATTACAAATTACCCATTCATTTCCATGCAGCAGGAGGCCCATAGGAATGAAGGTGCAATTTGCGATTAGCAATTACCTCATCGCAAATTACGAATTTTTCCGACGGTGCAGGGGTGTCTCAAGAACACCCTGCTGCACCCCTGAAAAAGAAATTTGGGGTCATATGGCGCACATACATTTTGAAAACATTCCTTTACCTCAAAAACGATTTTCAACTCATAATTTGAAAACACTGCACATGGGGAAATGACTTAAAATGTCCTTAAGACACATAAAAGCATTTTTGATTGCCTTTGCAGCATGTTTCAGTCACCTTTAACATGCCTATGTAACGGAAACATTCAAAATCTAAATTTGCCATGCACAGGTGGGAGCATATTTACAAGCAATTTGCTCCACAGACAAACTTCTTACATTGAAATGGGAAAAATAACATCAGAGACTCTCAATTACCTTATAAAGAAGCAGACACCATTATGTCCTTCTCATCAATATTAAAACCATTGCTTTTTCTCAAAAACGATTTACCAGTCATAATTTGAAAACACTCCACAGCTCCTATGCACATAAAAGCCCTGTCAGTACTAATACTTCACATTTTCTCCAATTACAATTTCTCAAAGAAACAAAATCTATTTGTGAAACACTTGAGACAAAGCAACATTTGAAAAACACAACTTTCTTCATAATTTTCTCCTTAAAGCACACTATTTTCTATCTAAATTAAAGAAATCTTTTCTCACCTTAGCAAATACTTTGAGTTTCAAAACAGTCTCAGAAACACACCAATTTGTCTTCAGCAGAGCAAAAGGTATGCACTCCAGAGTCTGCAGCTATCAAAAGCACAGAAATGCTGTAATTCCTCACACATATCTCTCATGTCACCCAATCAAAACTCTTCCCTCACTTTTTTTCAAAGCAAAACCCTTCCCCCCTCTGCCCCCTCTCTGCTTTTTCTGCATAGCAACCACCTCTTGCAAGACCTCTCACACAACAATGTTGCAATTGAACTCTGAACTCTCAGTGCACCTGCATATCCAGAACATTCTTTCATTTAATGATTTTTTCTTCGCCACTCAAAATACATCTTTCAACGAACTCATCCATGCACACTAACTTTCTGTTTTCAGCAATCAAAATCCACCAATCACTCTTACTGCTTCATTAACACAGAAACTCCTCAGTTTTTTTCATTTTACACTCTCATTTTTTCAACTGCCATTTCATTGCCACACTTCATCTGACTGCAGCAGAACCTTCTCTCACCATGTTTTCTGTCTGGATTGTTGGACATAGTTACATCTATTGGGCTCAAAGGTACGCTGAAAACAGGAATTTACCTAACCTCAATTTACAAGATGTGGAAATTAAGTGGTTTGGCCACAGAGGATTAAAATGTCACCAATTGATACCATTGGTGAAAACCTTTATGCATTTGCCAAAACCTGACCTGTTAATTGTGCACTGTGGAGGTAATGATTTGGGCACTTTGACTGGGGTAGGTCTGGAAATGCTTTTAAAGGACACCTTTGAGCAATTGATGGCACTTTTTCCTCAGACTGCCTTGGTATATTCAAATATATGCCAAAGACAGAAATGGAGGTGGTCGAACCAATTTTGTCCACAAATTGAGAAATCGAGGAAGCATGTAAACAAATCTGTTTCAGCTTACATGAGAGACCATGGAATGGGCTCCCTGTACAACAATAACTTGCGTTACTACATGCAAGATATCTACAGAGGAGATGGAGTTCACTTCTCAGATGAGGGCAACAGAGTTTTCACTCTGAATTTAAGACTGTGCATTGGTACCTACTTATAAGTACCTAAATGCACCATAAACCCAAAAGCTCTTCTCAGAGCTACCCTACATCTGATCACTCACAATTATTATTTTACTCTAACTTTTTTCACTAATTTTCAAGAAAGTACGCTCCCCAGAACGCTTCCCGGTTCGCGAACCGGGCGCACTCCACGCAAAAAAACTAAAAAAACTGTATATTTTTTTTTTGCCCTGCGAGACCCTTTCAAAGCCTCCACATCAAACCTAGGGGGTCAGGGACGATCTACTATGCCCCCTTATGGTCATTTGCCCCTTCGCTTTGGCCTCCTCTTGTCTCTCGATCCTACCGAGAGACAAGATGGCGGCCGCTACGGACTGTTTGGAATGTTTACAGACGCCGAAAAACCAATCAGCTTCGCAAACCTCCGTAACGTGAAAAGTACGCGAAGCGGAGCGCTGTTACAGATATATATCTTTTTTTGAACGTTAATTTCGCAAAATCCACTGGAGCACATATATTGAGACCTAGCAAAGGCACATCGGGCTACCAGTCCCTACAATTTTGCCAAGTTTCGTGCAAATCCATTCAGCCGTTCGATTATTATTATTTTATTTTTTTTTGCCCCGCGGGGCCCTTTTAAAACCTCCACATCAAACCTAGGGGGTCAGCGACAATGTACTATGCCCCCTTATGGTCATTTGCCCCTTCGCTTTGGCCTCCTCTTGTCTCTCGATCCTACCGAGAGACAAGATGGCGGCCGCTACGGACTGTTTGGAATGTTGACAGACGCCGGAGAACCAATCAGCTTCGCTTCACAAAGCTCCGTTGCGCGAAAAGTACGCGTCCTGGAGCGCTGCCCGGTCCGCTGTTACAGATATATATCTTTTTTTAAACGTTAATTTCTCAAAATCCACTGGAGCACATATATTGAGACCTACAAAAGGCACATCGGCTACCAGTCCCTACAATTTTGCCAAGTTTCGTGCAAATCCATTCAGCCGTTCGGGCTAAAAGTGAGGCCAACCGCCCTATGGAAATTAACATGGGAAAAACGCGTTTTGGGACCCCCCTTTTTTCTCGGCCCCCCCTTGACGAACCCCCCCAAAATTTTCAGGCGCTGCTCAGAAACAAAATGTGCCATTTTCCTGAAAATTTCAGCCAATTCCGTCCACAAACGCCAAAGTTATTAGACATAGAATTTTCAAAAATCCCATAGAGAAAAAATCCTAACTATATATACCTACTGGCGACCGCCAGTAGGTAATATATATATATATATTCACTGAAAAAACCATAGGTTATACACCATATATAGTTAGGAATTAGCATTTAAAAAACCTTATTTTACTCACACAAAACCATTGAAATTCCATATATAGTTAGTTGTACTAACTATATATCGCGCACCCGCAATCCACTGCTGATGATGTCACATATTACATCATTCATGACATGGTCAGTGACATCACTGATGACATCACTGATGACATCTCAAATGACATCACTGATGACATCACTGATGACATCTCAAATGACATCACTGATGACATCACTGATGACGTCATCCAGTGACTGTATAATTCTGTAAAGTTAAAATATGTCTTACATATTTAAGAATGAGTGGATGTATAAATGTCTGGATGAAGGATTTAGTAGGTGCATGACTGACTGTATGAGTGAGTGGTTAAATGTGTCTCACTGAGTGCATGGGTTAGTGACTAAACTGTCTCAATTTGTGCATCATTATGTCTGTTGTTCTATAAACTGCTGCATGTGTTGATCATTAGCTATATGATTAACTATATGCGTTATTGATTGGTTGCCTACGTATTTGTATGGGAGACTGAGAGTGTGTATGGGTGGCTGGGAGGTGTATGACTCTGTGCATAGATGTGTGAGCAGTTGATTCACTAGATGTATGGGTTCAAAAGTGCATGTGGAAACAGCTGTATGGGCGGTTGACTGTGTGCATGAGTGTATTGCTGAGTGAATGGATATCTCAGTGCTACATGTAAAAGTAAGTACATATGTAAAACACAGTACATGTGAGAGTTGACATATATAAATAACTGTGCATAAGAGCCAGTGAATGTGTGAGTGGCTGTATGGATCATTGTGAACTTGTATCAGGGATTGTATAAGAGAGTAAATATGTGTTAGATATGTTTGAATAAGTAAGGTGTGTATAACTGTATAGTTGAGAAAATGGATGTGTGATTGATTCTTTGCATGACTGACTAGGTGTGTGTGTAACTCTATGGATGAGTGACAGTCTGTGAGTGTCTGTTTACACTTACTGTATCTAAGGTTATATTAGAGTCTGAAGAGCTTCATCGTATTATCACATGAATGATGTCATCAGTGATGTCATCAGTAATGTCAAATGAGATGTCATCAGTGATGTCATCAGTGATGTCATTTGAGATGTCATCAGTGATGTCATCAGTGATGTCATTTGAGATGTCATCAGTGATGTCATCAGTGATGTCACTGACCATGTCATGAATGATGTAATATGTGACATCATCAGCAGTGGATTGCGGGTGCGCGATATATAGTTAGTACAACTAACTATATATGGAATTTCAATGGTTTTGTGTGAGTAAAATAAGGTTTTTTAAATGCTAATTCCTAACTATATATGGTGTATAACCTATGGTTTTTTCAGTGAATTTTCAAGGTTTTGTAAATGCTAATTCCTAACTATATATGGTCTATAACCTATGGTTTTTTCAGTGAATTTCATTGGTTTTTTAAAAGCTAATATCTACAGCTGTAAAATGTATTCTTCTTTAAATCCAAAAATATATTTTATATGTTTATTAATAAATTTTTTTAAATATTTTTTTTGTTTCGCTCCCGGTCCGCTAACCGGGAAGCTTCCCGTTAGCTCAATTCGATTCCGCGATCCGGTCCGCGAACCGGTAACAAATCAACATAGTGACGGTATCGCGTTGCCGCGTAATGCGTCTTATGATGTACTGCGTTAGCGCACCCGGAAGTGCCCCGGGGCGCGGACCGAGGCGCGAAACGCAACTCCCCGGAAGCGATCCGCGGCGCGAAAGCGCGACGTATCGCGTTGCCGCGAAATGCGTCTTGTGACGTATCGCGTTAGCGCACCCGGAAGTGTCCCGGGGCGCGGACCGAGGCGCGAAGCGCAGCGAACCGGAAGCTAACCGGGGAGCGTTCTGCAGCGCGTAACATGAGCGTTAGAGGTCATGTGACTTGTTAATAAAGCTTTTCATTGGTTCATTTCACTTTTAGTTTCATAATTATGGAAGGCTAGGTCAGGTGACCTAAAAATAACACTTTTCATTGGTTGAGAAGTATTGTTTTTTCCAAATGATGAAAACCACTCCTTCTTTCCTCACTCTGACTTTCATTATTGTGAGAGGAAGACCTATTTTGCTTCTTGGAAGACCTATTTTGATTGTATGAAAATGGCTTCACTGATTGCTTCAGCTGGTGCACCCCCACCACCACCTCCACCTCCTCATGGGAAGAGAGGACCACCTCCCCAGGTGGTTACCAATACTGAGGAGGAAGATGAAGAGATGGATGAGGAGGGAGAACAACCACAATTCCTGGAAGAGTTGCCCCGGGTTTCAAGAAAGAAACCCAGTTTCATCTGGCAGTTTTTTTCCATCCCTCGTGGCCAAAAAAAGGTCAATGCCAGGTACGCAACATGCCTCATATGCAAGGAACAATTGTCCAGAGGGACGGACAAAAAATACAGCTATGGTAATCATACCATGCATAGGCACATGATGAGGAAACATCCCCTAAATTACAGCCGGGCGGAATTAAGGGATATGATGGACAATCCTCGACCAACTCCTGTGGCGAGACCAACAACATCGGTTTCTTTATCACCAGAGGAGGCACGGGAAACTGTGCCAAATATCCAACCTAATTTTGGGAATATGATACATTTATGTATGCGCTGTCGTGCATTATTTGCTTGTGGCAACATGAGCATCAATGCACTGAACCTGGCGTATGAACACCATGATTGCCCTAACCGCCCCCAGTAATTTTTTTTTGCTCCTGTTGAGCCCTTTTCAACGCCTGTTTTTTGTTGTTCCCCCCCCCCAAAAAACCCCAAAAAAATATAAAATCGTTCAAAAAATACAAAAAAAACAAAAAATGTTCAAAAAAATACAAAAAAAATATAAAACAACAAAAATATAAAAAAAAAAGTTCTTTTCAGAACTACCTTCCCTTTCCAAAAAAATTGCTACAATGTTTAGCACTCTGGCAAGCTCTCTTTCTTTCGGTTCGCTCCCGGGTTAGCTTCCCGGTACGCGGACCGGGAGCTAACCAAAAAAAAAATTAAAAAAAAAAAAAAAAGTGTAAGTATAAGGAAAGTAAACAGAGAGTGATGTTTCAAGAAAGACAGCTATAGGGAGTAAAGAAGAGATACTGTTTAATAGATCTATTTACCAAAGAACAGACAGAAGAGGGTATAATTGTGAAAAACAAAATAGATAACGAAGTGAAAGAAAAACAAGCATTGGCATAGCCAATAGGTATCGACTTTGGGACCTTCTAAGTATTTAGTTATGCAGCATAATATCCTTGGTGCAGCAACATCAACTGTTGCATGGCTAAACACGTATAAGGTCCCAAAGGCGAGACCTATTGTCTATGCCAATGCTTGTTTCTTAAGTAGAATTGCAATACGTCTGGCTCTTCCATGTGAAAAGATCTTATCTTGTGCTCTAAAGATTGCTAAAGTCTCGACAGAGAACAGGCTAGATTGTAAGTAGGGTAAATTGCGCTTGGTGATCTGTTTGAGGGAGCGTCTGCTTTGCCTGGTGTCTTTGGAGAGCAATTTTGATTGTTATACTGGACAATATAGCCCTAATGTAAATAACATAGGGGCATATTATCAACATAGGCAATAAAAGTTTTGCAGCTTTTATCGGCAGAAATGTGTCGCTAAAGCTGCTTTTGCGGCAGAAAACTGCTGCTAAAGCCGCTTTTGCACCAGTTTTCTGCCAATAAAAAGAGCAATAATTTTATTGGCTGCATTCATAATATGCCCCTTAGTGTGCTTCAACTACACAGAGAAAGCATTATGAACAAATAGTGATACAGTGATCAGTCAAAGACACTAAGAGTAATAGAGACGGAGTGAGTGAACAAGAGTGAGGAACTATGAGAAGAGAGGGACTGAGAAAAAGAGTGGAAGGAGTTGAGTAAGTAGGTAATAGAGAAAGGAATGAGGGAAGTAGCAAAGGCAGGAAACTGAGGATTAAAGAAATGAAGCAGTGGAACTAATAGTAGTTCAATGTGATAGAAATGTAACGAAAAGAGTACAAAATATTTACCTTATAATTGTCATTAAATTCCTCATTTTTTATTTTTATACTTTCAATCTGTGAAAGAGAGAACAAACATTTGAAAAATATAAAAACATGTATTAAAAAATTACAAAAGACAAGGGCAAAGATTGAAGGACAAACAGTTTTTCAATAACTTTGACACTTACAGAAGCTACACAGTCCTAAAGATATACATTTTAAACTAACAGTATCTTGATGCAGATGAAGTGAGGCCTATCTTAAAACATGGTGCATCTTTTGCATTGCTGTTGTCTCAGAAAAGTGTCGCAAGACACTAAAATTTAAAATAATTGCTTCAGGATGCCAATAAGATGTCTACTATCCAGAGTTTTGTTTCAGGTGAGGCCTACTCAGGGTTGCAGATGAAATTTCGAGTTGTTGAAGAGAATAGAGGACATAATACATGTGAAGGTCTACCAATGAAGTGAGTCATGTCCACTGCAATCTTCAACAAAGTCCAAACCTCCTATGTTTCCCTGGACAGACCTAAACTTGATCTGCACAATGTGATTCGTAATGATAGGAAACACAGGTGATGTAATTGAAATACATGCAATTTATTTTGCTCATTTCACAATCACATCACTTGTGTTTCCTTTGCTTAGGTATCTCATTGTGCAGATGTAGTCTAGCATATGAAAGAATACGCAGAAGTGCAGCACTGCATGCAACAACTTTGACACTTACAGAAGCCTCACCTTCTCCATGCCTCCTACACAGTTCTACATATACATCATAAATGCAAACAGTACAGAATTAATTATACATGTTAAATGGTTTATTTTTGCTGTTCTCAGAATGTATCAAAATTCACTAAAAACAGTGACTTGAAGGTATTCATCATGTAACAGCGGGGAAAAAAAAACACAATCAAAATGATTGTGTTTAAAAAACCCATACAACATCAGAAATCAAAAATCAGAACTCCTTAAAGTTAACTTACTTTCCATGACGTCCAAGGATGTCCTATGAATAGCTTACACTCTTTTGTGCTGTTATTACTTTCAGCCCGCCACTTTCTGAAAGAAAATCTCCATCGTTTTTAAAAACATGTTACATACAATAAATGACTTCTTGCTCTCTACCACAAGATTCCACAAGGCCAAATCTTGTCAGAGCCATGTATAACTCTTGGATTTCTTGTTAGCCAATCCCATCATTTGGCATTCCCGCAACTTTCAGAATTAAAATGTTGAAGATCATTTTCACAATCCTGGAATAGTAATATCTTCCCCTTCTTGCTCAGTCATGTTCTACATTTCCTATGACACTGATACTGCTTAATATGAAGCAGACTTACACTACCTCTATGACTACAACAATTATTTAATTCTCTACATCACTTTTAATCACAAAGCAATGTAAAACAGTAGACAGCATTGCAGACTTACATTCCCTCTACTCCATGTTTTGATTGGCTGCTTCAATTAGCTTATAAAAAGAAACAGTTTTTCTGAACTCATTCAAAGTGCACATATATGTCCATGATGTCCAGTCCTATGATTAGAAGTTGTGTCTCTGAACTACACTTATCCTCAAGGCCAAATTGTGTAGGAGCCATTAGAACTTCTTGAAATTCCACAGAGCACATCCCGAGATTATTTCCCTAAAATTTTGGTTTTAAAAACACCAGGTAAGAGTTTTTAAGGTCATACGGCAATTTTTTTTTGAAAATTAAAACAGAATCATTGCAGAATGACCAGCCATTTCTAGACTTTAAATAAGCTGTGTAATGTCCTGATGATATTGAAGGGCCGTCATGATATATAATTGCTGTAGTTACAAAAGTCCTTCCTGATATTGACAACTGCGAAGCTACAAATTTTTTTATTAAAGTTGTCAATTTTGTTCCATCAGGCCTACATCGTTGGAACATTAAAATGACATACTGGCCATATGTTCCTATAAATAATGTGGACATCATTTCAGATTTACATTGGCTACACTCCATGTTGTGATTAGCAGCTTTTACTAGCTTATTAAAGGAGACTGATTTACTGTCTGGCAAAGTTAAATATATAAATCTTTCTGAGTCTACACTAGTAGTACTTGATATCATACAGTTCTCGCAGTCATGCTGCCATTGATAAGAAAGCCCAAACAGCTGATCTACATCTACACCTTCAGCATGTAATACATCAAGCATATACATTAAAAACTCCTGACAATCTTGCTGAATATTTTGAGAGAATTGTGTTTGGCCTGAACATCTGTCTAACAGATTTCGAATTTCAGACACACTTTCTATGTTTCTTCTATCAGTGGTACATTTCTCTAACACAGAATTTAACAAACCGCAAAATCTTTGATCAGAATTGACCACAATCTCTTCTTTTACATTTTTTAGAGAAAACAAAACATTAATTACTACATTAGCATAGCAGTTGACACCAGAACTGTTTTCAAACTGAAAACCAACAACATCTTCAACAGAATCCTTTTTGTTTCTGCTTGTAATTTTAGGTTCATTCACTTTTTGTCTTTTTGCTATAACCTCCCCAGTATTGTTCTCATTTCTTCGTTTCCGGCCTACCAGACGTTTCTCAAACAAAGGAAACTGAGGCAAATGTGGCGCATACTCTCTTCTTAACCTATTGTATTCCTTAACACAATCTAGATCTGCACAAATGTTTGTGACATCACACTCAATCAAGTACAATCCTGATAAAGTTCTAACTCGTGACAATGCCACATATGCCATACCCTCCTTGAACACAGAACTGCCAATATTCACCAATGCACTGTCTACACTTAAACCTTGCGATTTATGGATTGTCACCGCATATGCCAAGCAAACAGGAAACTGCTTACGGCGAACATATAAGTCTTTTACAAGCAAAAATCTAGCAGAACAACGAGCAATTAGCTGTACTTCCTCAATGCCATCAAATTTAATTTTTAAAAATTCAATTCCATCTCTATTTCACAAAATCAACAACATTACCCATTGATCCATTTACCAGACCTCTTTCAACATGTAAATTCCTTCTTAAAATTATACGGCAGTTCAAGCACACATTCAGAGTCTTTTCAAAACCTGCAGTTTTAGATATACTCTTCTCTAATGAATCCAATTTTGTTTTCAGATTCTCAGACAAAATAATTGTTGATCCCATATGCTCTACTCTATCAATAGCTTCCAGTTTCACAATCTCTTGCTTTTCTAAATGCAACATTTTGTTGTTAAATTTGGCACATTCTGCAAGAGTTGGCATCAAACATATTCCAGATTTCTTTTCAGTAATTTTCTGAAAAATATTCTCAGGCACAACATCTTGTTCTGGATATAAATTTGACAGTAATCGTGCATGTAAAGCTTCTTTCCCATGCTCGGTCACTTTTCCAATTCTAACATCTTGTAGAATAGTCTTGTAAACTTCATCCTTCGCCTGACGCATATTTTCATGCAGTTCAGCATAATTGAAGTTTAACCATATATTGACGTTGCCAATGCTGCCTAGGCACTTCCTGGTATCTTCATGCGTGAGCATTTTGAACACAGGTTGCCCTTTCACTGGTGTCAGCTGCAAAAGATCTCCGAAAACAATGATGTGTTTGCCACCAAATAACACATCATACTCTGTTTTGAGAACTTCTTGCATCCTCAAATGCACAAAGGCAAGCATGACATTGGAAACCATGCTTACTTCGTCAATGATAAGAAGTTTCATTTTCCTCAAGATTCTTGAAACTTCAAAACAAGCATCTCCAGATAGCTTGTGATATTCTAATTTGTTGTCATGCTCCACTGGCAGCATCAGTAAACGATGTAAAGTAATCCCTTTAATATTATGTGCTGCCAGTCCAGTTGGAGCAGTGACAAAACAAGACAGCGATGACTCTGTCTTTTCCTGCAAATAGCATGAAATTGCTTTAATAAGGAAACTTTTTCCAGTTCCCGCTTCTCCACTCACGTACAGTCGGACAGGCTTCAACGACGTACATGAGCACTCTTTCTTATCATGACTTAATCCATGATCAATTTGCATGGTAACTTCGTCATATATTTTCCTCTGCTCAACGTTGAGTTGCCTTTCCAACTCTTCTAAGTTAACCGCATCCTCTTGAGCATGTGCCATGGCTCTTTCCACTTCATTCATAGCAGTGGCAGCTTCATTTTCGATAAGAGGTCCTCCTAGTGGATCCTGACTCAATGAAGCAGAACTCTGACTATCCTGAGAACTGTCTCTGGCAATCTCGGCTGCAATTGTTGCTTCCTGCTCAATTTCCGCATTCAACATTTCTACATATTTGGGAAAAGCAGGACATTCTATGGTCTCCTTGGCGGCATTGAAAGAGTCTTCGTAACAGAGGAAATCTCCAAGCAGTTCCTCTTCTGCTTGCCAAGGCTTGAAAAGTTGCAAAAGTGCTAAATAGAAAAACTCCTTTTTTTCAGGAGATTCGCCACTCAATTTTCGATGGTTTATCAAGTGGCATTTTCTTTGCTTGACCAGACATCCCTCACTTCCTATTACAGCATACACTCCTTTCTCAGTATCTTCTTTGATGTTCCTCTTGAATATGTAATTTTGCAGAACCTCATACAGACAAACATTCTCGAGGTGACTGCTTCGATTTGGATAATATGTATCCAACATGTTTGTCTTCAAAATGTCGGTACTGTTTGGCTCCTTTTCCGCCAAATACTCAATTTCCCGCACAGGTTTGAGAACTCGATTACGCGTTGCAGCAAGACCAAGACTCGCCCAAACGATACTCCTGGACTTGGCATAGAGACTTGCTGAAGACAACCGGTCAGAACATTCGTACGCTCCGATTTCTCGATGCGACAACATCTTCAGACTGAAACTGTACAACTTCTTGCTGAGGCTCTTTTCATGGGAAATGTCCTCCCACATATCCTTCAATTCTGTCTTCTCTTTTTTGGTGATGTAAGACGTCACATACCGAGCCACAGCCATACAGTTATCAGCCACAAACTGTATATCCATGTTAGCATTCCACATGGACAAAATCACCGGGTTGTAGTCGTTGATGTACTTGGACTCTTCGTTCCTCTTCAAATTGTATGTGTTTTTAGGTGATTTCTTCATCACATTATGTCGCAGCGAAGACATCAAACTGTTTACTCTTCCTTTAGAAATCACCGGTCGTGGAAAGCCGAAACGACATTTGGTGTAGAACTTGTCTTTGTTTCGGAATTTACGACGGCAGTACTTTCCACATCGATGGCTTTGGAAACGCAGAACTTTTTCTCTTAGGCTTTTCTTCTCCTTTGCGTTTGGAACAGCACACGTAGAATACTGTTGGATGAAACTCATCACTGAGTCTTCTGGATCCGTTCCAAATTTAGGTGCATCCTTGATCCACAGCAACATATGTATATGAGGAGCACCTCTTGCTTGGTACTCCTTTCTTCAGAAGAAATCCAACACCTCTCCAAGAGGTGGATTCTTCTTATTCATGATGAAAGACATCATAGCTTCAAATCTATGATTGAAGTACCTACATACATTGACTGGATCCAAAGAGCACAGTTCTCCGGGTGTCTTGAATTCGATGTTATCTACGTTAGCATTTGCCTCTCGTAGAAATTCAAGTAAGTCTTCCCAGCCATACTCGGCACAGCTCAGAGTGAGGAACCATGTGGGAGTACCTAAGTTCCTCAGCATACATTTTAAATCACCATGACGACGGTACCAGTACTCATTAGTACCACGCTGACACGCCATGAGATCAATCAGGTGAGAATCCAAAATACTATCTTGGACATTGACTTTATCCATAAAGTCACTTGCCGAGATGTTTTGCATGTGTATACCACTTTTCAAGATGTGGTTCACTGCATATGACAGTCCAGACAGATCGCTTTCAAACAGGAGATGAAACAAATAAGGAATGCATTGTCGAAACCTAGCATCTCCTGCATACAATCGCAAAGTCCGGTATTCAGAAGCAGGAATTCCTCCCTGACCTGTTGGAAAAAGCTGTGGGAAACACCGAGCTTCCAAACTTTCCTCCCAAACACTAATGGGACTCCCTTTGGCTTGTTTCATTTGAAACAACTCAATAGCATTCCCCATGACTTCCTTGGAATGCAAAGGATGAACACTATAATGTTCATATATTTCTTCACTAGTAGAGGGTTCTACTTTCTCAATTTGACCAGCACACAAATCGCTATCCTCTTCCTCACTTACTTCCTCTTCTGCAACATATACATTCTTATAGTATTTATTATTTTTTTTCAAATACAATGTTGCCTTTTTAACTTTCCTAACATCTACTAAATCTTGCCATATTTTCTTATTCTTTGTCGGAACCCCATTAACTAAGATAACCAGAGGTTCCTCTTCCACTTTTTCTACTCCAATTGTGTTAATGTTTTTCTTGAAATCTAGAGGCAAATAAACAACTCTTCCCTTTAATCCTCTCTGTAAATCTGATGGAGGCAATTTCCCTGTCTTTGGCTCCATTCTTACAATAGCCTGAAAGGGATGGATACTTTGAATCAAAATAGATTCATAAGTATTTAAGTCCTTCAATTCAGAAGGAATCTCAACCAATTCCAGATTATTATGAACTGCTCTAGCAGGCATCTGGTTTTGTTTTAATTTGTTACAACAATAAGTACACACACGTTGATCCAATCCCAAATCAAAACAATTTTCTACCATCAAGTATGTTGCAAAATCCTTCCATTCACTATTATTTTCCCTTTCACTTTTTGCATATAAATCCACTAACTTAGTCTGATTCTTATAATAAGTGCGTCGACAACACACACAAGTGAAATTAGGCCTCTCACTTGATTTCACCTCAAACGTCGCAATTTCCCTCTGGAAATTATCTGTACTGGAAACCTGTACACTATCTTCCACATGACCCTCTACTTCTTGCTCAATTTCAACATTCTCCTCTTTACTTCCAAAGTAACAAAACTCAATTTCTTCACACATATTCTTCACATCTATTTCAGAACCATGCAAAAGAGCAGCACATAATTGTTTCAGCATAATTGCTGGACTCTTAGCATAATACAACATTCTAACTAATTTCCTCACTTTGTTATGATGCACTGCTAGCATCCTGAAATGATGAAAAACACTCTGGCATACTCTCCTGGAAAGACAAGCCAGTGAATGACCATGCAAACCTGTCACTTCTCTTACTCTGCAAGGATCTAATTCTTGCAACAACATCATTTTCTGCTTCAAACTTTTTTTGTTAAATGACCGTACAAAATCACAAAGCAAATTGATGGAATCCTGTCGCACACTGCAAATACTACTACACTTCCAGGTGTACACAGGACCCTTAGCACGTCTTCCTAAAACCTCATTACCTAACACCTCTTCTGCCTCTGTTGTCACAAGTTTTTCTTTTTCAACTGGACAACCATCTTTCACTTCATAAGCACGACCACTGGTGTCAACTGCATGCACCAAATCATTATCCTGGAAATAACTCTCCTCATTAAAAAATGCCTCAGAGCTTGAACTATGCATCCATTCTCCAGAAAAAACTTCACAAAAATTACTACGATTAACTATTCTCTTCCATCTACTATTTCTTTTGAAATCAAAAATTGCCTTGTTTAGCTTCCTAATTCTATTGATTATCAAAATAAATAACTTACGTTTAATTTCAAATGCCTGATCAATAACTTTCTCAACTTTTTTTTTTCTCTTATAAAAAACTAGTTTCTGTTGACCTTTCTTAATATTTTTTAACAAATTGCCAATTATCCTGTTGCGGAACATTCGTTTACGAATCTCCCTAAACTGTTGTTTCCTTCTACTATCATGCACAGATTTATCTCTTGCTCTAGCAGTAACATTTTTCATTGTCCTTTTCTTTCCATTTGATTTCCTTCTCGTGTTATGGACTGAAACATTTTCTGTAGTAATATTTTTTTTATTACAAATATTTCTTATGAAATATTTAGAGCTCTTACCCGGTGCTTTCTTCGTGGCTTGAGAAATCTTTTTGTTAGAGGACTGCTGGGTTTTTGTTTTCACCTGCTGTCTTTGACGTTTTGCAGCCTTTATCTGTCTTTGTATTGTAGGCATGGTAAAATCTTGAAATGATCTGCAGTTGAATCTGAGGAAAAATATAATAAAAAATGTTAATAAACATTATTACCAAACAGTAAATCAGTAACAGTGATCAAAAACTTAACACACTACTTGACATTTTAATTTGAAGATTTTTTAGTCATTGGCAATCTTACAATACAAAAATACCAGAAAAGAATCTATGCTATTTTATATGTGAATCTGATCTAATTTTATGAACATATTTTAATATTTTATTGAAGACACTACACATAACCTGTTTTTGAAGGTGTCTTTATTTTTAAATTAAACGGTTTACCTTTTTACTTTTTATTAATTATAAAATTTAAAAATAAATGTTTATATTTCCAAAGGCTCAAGCAGGTCAGCTTCCCATCCTATATCATATAGTTCGGACAAATCTGCATCCTCATCACGCTCTTCTTCATCCTCAGGATTTAAATCATCCAAAGGATCAACATCCACTGATGTTTCAATTACAAGTTCAATGATGAGGTCAAAATCAACTGATTGCAGATTGTCGCTCATGTTGAGGTTGTCTTTATCTTTAAAGAAAGATAACAACAATGAGATGTTCCAGAGTAAGAGACAAATCTCAGAGATTATAATAGTAAAATTGTTTAACAAGATTAACATTTAGCAGCTATTATTTAGCCATGTCCAGCAATGCTGAGCAGGTGAAGCCTATGTCTAATTATTCACTGAACAGGACTCATCTCTTCTTAACCTTGGATAAGCCTCACCGACTCTGTGTCCCCTGCACATACTTAAATGTAAAGGGGCAGATTTATATTAAATGGCACATCCCCAGGCATGCACCAGTTAACGTGCACCACTGCTCTGCCACCCATGGTGTGCCGCATTTACAATCAGATAGGAGAAAGCTGCGTCAAAACCCTGCGCCTGCTTGAAGCTGGCATAGGTCTTGACGCAGCATTGTGGAGATGCGGCACCCCTGAGCCTTGCTGGAGCTGCATCACACTTGCAATACAACTCCAGCAATGCGCCACCTTTACGGCACATATGCGTCACGCATCTGTGCCATTTTTGCCCCATGCTGCGCCGCATTGTAAATGCAGCACACCATGGGTGGCGGAACAGCGGCGCAGGATGACTGTCACATCCCTGGTGATGCGCCAGTCATCATAAATGTATCCCTAAGCTTCTTATCTTGTTAGAGATGAACTGCCATATGTATCATCAAAATATTTTACATTTCCTAAATAGCGAATTTTAAGGAATAAATAGCGATTCTTTACCATTCCTAATTTGCGATGAGCAAATTGCTAATTGCAAGTTACCCATTCATTTCCATGGGCTAGGAGGCTCATAGGAATGAAGGTTTAATTTGCGATTACCAATTTGCTCATCACAAATTAGGAATTTTTCCAAGGGTGCAGGGGTGTCTCAAGAACACCCTGCTGCACCCCTGAAAAAGAAATTTGGGGGCATATGGCACACATACATGCCCTAAGGGCATGTGTTGGCGTCATATGGCACCTTTTGTTTTTTTGAAAAAAAGCTTTTTGAAAAGAATTCACAAATTACCACCAATTTACCACAATAGTTTCCAAATCCTTAATGTCATTTTTTACATAGTTTTTGTTTGATACATTGCATTCACGTAGTCACAAAATTTGCAAATCCTTCAGTGCAATTGCAAAATAAGGAATAGCAAATTTTGCTACTCCTTATTTTGCATCAAACTTGTTTGATACATACCATTTGTCTAATTAACATTCACAAAGGCCGAAATTCGTAGAATTTTGATCTTTGCAAATGCTAATTACCTTCATACATATGGCCCCAAGTGAGGCCTGTCTTGCGGCATGGTGCATCTTTTGCATCACTGCTGCTTGGGTTTTATGTGGTACGTTTTTTTTACACCATGACATATCTGCCTAAATGCATCAATTTGTAATGTTGTCGCCTCATAGCAAATCTTTTGCACCACCGCTGCATCATAAAAGTGAGGCACAGTGGCACAAAAGAGGCATACACCTATCATAAATCTGTCCCTACCATTTTAAATGATTAATCCAGGATGACAATAAAGTGTGTCCTATCCAGAGGTTTGTTTAAGGTGAGGCCTACTCAGGATTGCAGATTAAAGTTACGCTTGATGAAGAATACAGAGGAGATAATACATGTAAAGGCCTACCAATGAAGTAAGTAATGTGCACTTTATTGCGCTAGTCATCATAAATGTATCCCTAAGCTTCTTATCTTGTTACAGATGAACCACCATATGTACCATCAAACTATTTTGCATTTCCTAAATAGCAAATTTTAAGGAATAAATAGCAATTCTTTACTATTCCTAATTTGCAATGAGCAAATTGCTAATTGCAAATTAACCATTCATTTCCATGGGCTAGGAGGCTCATAGGAATGAAGGTTGCAATTTGTGATTAGCAATTAGCTCATCACAAAATAGGATTTTTTTCAAGCGTGCAGGGGTATCTCAAGAACACCCTGCTGCACCCCTGAAAAAGAAATTTGGGGGCATATGGCGCACATAAATTTTAACAACATTCCTTTACCTCAACAACAATTTTCAAATCATAACTTCAAAACACTACACATGGGAAAATTACTTAAATTGTCCTTAAGACACATAAAAGCGTTTTTGATTGGCTTTCCTGCATGGTAGGGTCACTTTTAACATGGCTATGTAACACAAACATTCAAAATCTAAATTTTCCATGCACATGTGGGAGCATATTTACAAGCAATTTGCGCCACAGAGAAAGGTCTTACACTAAAATGAGAAAAATAACATCAGGGACAGTCAATTGCCTTATAAAGAAGCATACACCATTATGTCCTTGTCATGATTTTAAAAACAATTCCTTTTCCCCAAAAACGTTTTTCAAATCATAATTTCTAAACACTGCACATGGGAAAATGACTTAAAATGTCATTAAAACACATGAAAGCGTTTTTTGATTGCCTTTCGAGCATGGTTGGGTCACTTTTAACATGGCTATGTAACACAAACATTCAAAATCAAAATTTTCCATGCACACGTGGAAGCATATTTACAAGCAATTTGCGCCACAGACAAAGGTCTTACACTAAAATGAGAAAAATAACATCAGGGACAGTCAATTGCCTTATAAAGAAGCATACACCATTATGTCCTTGTCATGATTTTAAAAACAATTCCTTTTCCCCAAAAACGATTTTCAAATCATAATTTCTAAAAACTGCACATGGGAAAATGACTTAAAATGTCCTTAAGACACATAAATGCGTTTTTTGATTGGCTTCCCTGCATGGTAGGGTCACTTTTAACATGGCTATGTAACACAAACATTCAAACTCTAAATTTTCCATGCACATGTGGGAGCATATTTACAAGCAATTTGCGCCACAGAGAAAGGTCTTACACTAAAATGAGAAAAATAACATCAGGGACAGTCAATAGCCTTATAAAGAAGTATACACCATTATCTCCTTGTCATGATTTTAAAAACAATTCCTTTTCCCCAAAAACGATTTTCAAATCATAATTTCTAAACACTGCACATGGGAAAATGACTTAAAATGTCAATAAAACACATGAAAGCATTTTTTGATTGCCTTTCCAGCATGGTTGGGTCACTTTTAACATGGCTATGTAACACAAACATTCAAAATCAAAATTTTCCATACACATGTGAGAGCATATTTACAAGCAATTTGCGCCACATAAATCATAATTTTCTCCTTAAAGCACACTATTCTCTATCTAAAGTAAAGAAATATTTTCTCACCTTAGCAAATACTTTGAGTTTGAAAACAGTCTCAGAAACACACCAATTTGTCTGCAGCAGAGCAAAAGGTATGCACTCCAGAGTCTGCAGCTATGAAAAGCACAGAAATGCTGTAATTCTTCACACATATCTCTCATGTCACCCAATCAAAAGTCTTCCCTCACTTTTTTCAAATGAAAACCCATCCCCCCTCTGCCCTTTCTGCTTTATCTGCATGGCAACCACCTCCTGGAAGAACTCTGTTGTTTGCAAGTTCACACAACAATGTTGCAATTGAACTCTGAACTCTCAGTGCACCTGCATATCCAGTGCATTCTTTCATTTAATGACTTTTTATTGACCACTCAAAATACATCTTTCAAAGAACACATCCGTGCACCCTAACTTTTTGTTTTCAGCAATCAAAATCCACCAATCACTGTTACTGCTTCATGAACACAGAAACTCCACAGTTTTTTTCATTTCAAACTCTCATTTTTTCAACTGCCATTTCATTGCCACACTTCATCTGACTGCAGGAGAACCTTCTCTCACCATGTTTTCTGTCTGGATTGTTGGTCATAGTTATATTCACTGGGCTCAAAGGTACGTTGAAAGCAGGAATTTACCTAACCTCAATTTACAAGATGTGGAAATTAAGTGGTTTGGCCACAGAGGATTAAAATGTCACCAATTGATACCATTGGTGAAAACCTTTATGCATTTGCCCAAACCTGACCTGTTAATTGTGCACTGTGGAGGTAATGACTTGGGCACTTTGACTGGTGTAGGTCTGGAAATGCTTTTAAAGGACACCTTTGAGCAATTAATGGCACTTTTTCCTCAGACTGCCTTGGTATATTCAAATATATGCCAAAGACAGAAATGGAGGTGGTCAAACCAATTTTGTCCACAAATTGAGAAGTCGAGGAAGCATGTAAACAAATCTGTTTCAGCTTACATGAGAGACCATGGAATGGGCTCCCTGTACAACAATAACTTGCGTTACTACATGCAAGATATCTACAGAGGAGATGGAGTTCACTTCTCAGATGAGGGCAACAGAATTTTCACTCTGAATTTAAAAATGTGCATTGGTACCTACTTATAAGTACCTAAATGTACCATAAACCCAAAAGCTCTTCTCAGAGCTACTCTACATCTGATCACTCACAATTATTATTTAACTCTAACATTTTTCACTAATTTTCAACAAAATACGCTACCGGGGCCGCTACCCGGTACGCGAACCGGGAGCTAACCTCGCGAAATTTTTTTTAAAAATGTTTTTTTTTCGCACATATAAGCCTCCTCAGCCACCCTCAGAAAACCTAGGGGGTCAAGATAACTCTACCGTGCCCCCTTCTACCCATTCTGAACATTATTTGCCCTCCATCTTGTATCTTAATTCGACCGAAACACAAAATGGTGGACTCCCGGAACGCTTAAGGTCCGCGAACCGGGGCGCTCAACGGTTCGCGTACCGGGTCGCTCCCTGGGAAGCGCACCATCAAAAAAGGTGGGAAAGTAGTTCACACAAAAGCCACTTGAGACAATTTCACCAAATATATTATTATTAAAGGGGCTTGTAAAGCGCCTGGTGACGCCTCCCGGCGTGTCCCCGCGCTGTGTGGAGAGAAAAGTCTTGGCCAGAGATCAGAGAAACTGTACATTATAAAGTAAATAAATGAGTTTTCAGCAGCTTCCTGAAAGAAGCCTCATTTTGTTCTAATCTGATGGATGCGGGGAGGGCATTCCATTTCCTAGCCGCAAGGGTGCGGAAGGACTTTCCACCCATCCTGGCTTTTTTTATGCGCGAGGTTTTAAGCAGCCCCATTCCCATAGAGCGTAGGGTCCTGTTCGGCTCATATGGTATGGCTAAGTCGGACAAATAAGACGGGGCTTTTAGATGGATGATCCTGTGACACCATAGGAGGGCTTTAAATAGTATCCTATGTCGGATGGGTAGCCAATGAAGGGAGGCCAGGGAAGGTTTAGACGGAGCCCTGCGAGGAAGTCTCAGCACAAGGCGAGCCGCTGAGTTTTGCAGGACTTGCAGCTTTCTAATGTTTTTATCCGATGTTCCCAGCAGCAGTACATTACCGTAGTCTATACGGGAAGTAATAAGTGCCTGAGTCATTGTGCGTCTGGAATTCAGGGGAAGCAGATCTAGGGTGCGGTTTAGAGTTTTCATAACTCCAAAACATTTGCCCACCGTTTTTTTGATATGGCTGTCAAATGATAGCTTGTTGTCTATCCAGACACCCAAGTTTTTAGCTTCTTGACTAGGAGTAGGTACAGGTCCCAAACTAGTGGGCCACCAATCCTTAGTCCACAGAGAGTCTCCTCCACCTATTACCAGTACCTCCGTTTTAGTGCCATTTAATTTGAGGCAATTTTCATTCATCCAGACAGCCAATTTACTCATGCAAGATTTGAAGTTTTCAGCCTCTGCGGAAGGGGATTGTGAGAGGGAGATCAGTAGTTGGGTATCGTCGGCGTAAGAGACCAGCTCTACGCCGAACGATTGTACCACCTCTGCCAGCGGAGCCATGTACAAGTTGAACAGGGTGGGACTCAGGGCAGAGCCCTGAGGTACCCCCTGTGCAAGTGTCATGCTATCTGAGAGGAAAGTCCCTCTTTGGACCTGAAAGCTTTTGTTGGTAAGAAAAGCTTTCAACCAACCCAGAGCCTCTTTGATGACACCTGCTCGGTTTAGACACTGTAACAAGATGTGATGAGCTACAGCGTCAAACGCGGCACTGAGGTCTAGCATAATGAGGGCCATAGTTTTGCCTTCATCTGCTCCTTCCCTCATAGTTTCGGTGGCTCTCAGGAGGGCTGTTTCAGTAGAGAATCTGGGTCTGAAACCGGACTGAGATGTGTGAAAGGCATTATGGGCTTCAAGATGTGCCATGAGTTGGACATTGGCAATTTTCTCTGCTAGCTTGGCCAAGTAAGGTAGCAGGGAGATGGGACGTAGATTCTCTAACAGATCCTGACTAACATTGGGTTTTTTTTTAATGGGGAGGACTATGGCTTTCTTCCAGGCTGCGGGTAGACAGGCCGTGGAGAAAGAAAGTTGCAGGATGTGCCTAAAATGGGGCTCTAGAACTGACAGACTGGCTGCTAAGATTTTAGGAGGGGCTGGGTCACTAGGAGAGCCGGATTTAATGCTTTTGCAAGTAGATATTAGAATGTCGGCAGAGGGAACAGAGAAGGCGTCTAAGCAAAATTGAGTGCTAGTACGATCTTTATATTCTACAAAGTCAGAGCCAGACATTTTACTACCAGAAAAGCTCGCATATATCTTCTCGATTTTACCAGAGAAATAATTTGCGATTTTGTTGCAGGTTTCCACAGAATCAGTGTGGGAGACAGGGCTGGAGTCAATTATTGATATTTCCTTAAATATCTGGAAGAGCTCCTTAGAGGAGTTCTCGGCTTCTTGAATCTGGTCGTTATAGTGAGAGGCTTTAGACGCACGTATCATTTTATTATATTCTTTTTGTGCGGCTTTATAATGGATTTTTTTATCCGGACAAAAGTTTTGGCGCCATTCCCTTTCAAGCTTTTTGCAAGCAGTTTTGGCATTTTGTAGCTCCTGACTAAACCAAGGGGCCGATTTAATTTTCCTCGCGGCACTAGTCATGACGCGTTTGGGGGCAGTGCTGTCAAGGGCCTTAGTGATGCAGGTTTGGAGGTGATTATATGCTGTGTCGCAATCCCGACCTTTAGGCGGTCCAGCCTCTTGAAGGATTTTACTAAAGGAATCAATAGAAAATTGTTTCCATTTCCTGCAAGTGTATTGTTGTACACTTTGTTTGTGACGTTCATTGCCGTCCATTTGGAGTCTTATCGGGATGACAAAATGGTCAGACCAAGGTATTGGCTGGTGAGGAAGGACTTGTACTCCCTTCCAGTTCCCAAAAACAGGATCTAATAGATGTCCTTGTTGGTGTGAGGGTTCGGAGTTTTTTAACTCTAATTGTAAGGAGAGTAGCTCCGCTATAATATCAGCTGCCTCCTTGTCTGTGGAATCCTCAAAATGGACATTGAGGTCGCCTAGTACCAGTAGGCGATTTCTCCTGAGAGCGAGATGAGTTAGGGACTCCATGAGAGTGGGAATAAAGTCGTAAATCCTGCCAGGGGGGCGATACATAAGGATACCCGAGAGAGAATGATTAGGCCCTGTAGTGATTGTGAAGGATCCAGCTTCACAGTGGTCAACAGAAATGGTAGTTAGGGTGCATTCAAAAGGTGCTTTAGTAGCGATAGCGATTCCGCCTCCTCTACCATTCTGTCTATCCAGTCGTGATAGGGAGTACCCAGGTGGTAGGGCCTGGATAATATCTGGGTCTGAGTGACTGTCCAGCCAGGTTTCCGTGAGAAACAAGATATCAATATTGTCATCCTCAAGTAGATGAAATATCTCTACACAATGTTTCCGCATGGATCTACAATTCAGTAATGCTGCTTTTACTGCGCTTATGGTTTTGCCAGAAGTCATGTTAATAAGGGGCGTAAACATACATAATTTACATTTCTTCAGTGATAGAGCGCTCATGGCATGGTTACAACACAAGGGAGTGTGGTTCTGTAAGTCTAACAGTTCCTGTCTGCCATACCTTATAGTGTCAGGTGTGAAAGAGCCAAGGGTTTGTGCCCCATGCCCCGTCCAGTCGCGGACGGGCGCAGACGGGCAGGACTTTGGCTCGACTTCGGCTCGCTTCCGGCGCGCCCGCTGCACGCGTCCGCTGCGCGGACGCTGACCCAAACACATTTATAGAGGGGGGAGGGGGTCGCCAGAGCGCTGCGCTGTGAGCCCTGAACCCGGAAGTGCTGGGCTCCTCCTCACCCTCCGCTCAAACGCCCAGGATTGGACGCGGCGGAACAGGGCGGGAGTGGGCGGACTATGTAGATTCCCCAAGCTCTGACTCAGCCTGGAGAATTACGAGGGGAGCAGGTATAGTGCAATGCAGTTTTGACATTCAAATTCAAGTTTTTTTAAAAACAGTATCAACATACACAGTAAAATGTTTTAAAGGAGCTTCAATCGCAACAATTAAAAGCAGCGCGCTAAACGTGCAGCGCTGTCCGTGCAGCTGATCACACCCAGAGCGCTAAGTGGATTGAGCCTGCCTCTGCCACCGGCAAGACTCTACTCCACCAATATAGATTAGCTCATACTACATACCAATCCCTACCATTTTCACAAATTTGATTGGAATTCCATTTAGCCATTTAGCCTGTAGACCTCTCTAAATACCGTGAGGTAAATTACTTCACAAAACACATCTGAAGTGTTGGAATTGACAACCAATTAAAATGTTACTTTCATTTTCTACTTTTTTTACCTGACATTTGATTGGTTATGTACCCGAATATATATAAAGGAAGAGAAGGAAACACAGCCATTTTGACTACTACTTCCTGGTGTACATTTCAATAGGATTTTCATTAATAACTTCAACTTCTTTTTAAAGGTAAGTTGTTATTTTTAAAACTGAAGTATATTGTGCACTTTAAGTTAATATGGCAAACTTTTTCTGTTAGTTATATACTATCCCTCTGTAGTACTTATAAATTTAGATACAATTTTTTATATTCCTACTTCCACTCTGATACTATACACTGCCCAAAGATAAATTCACTGTTAAAAACTGCCTATCTAAAATTAATCCCAACAGTGCCCTACCTCTACTAATATATATTTTTTTTATGCAAATTTCAGGGAAAATGGAAAGCGAACAAAAAATTTCATTTGAAATTGTCCTTCCAGAGTCCAACACAGAAATCATTGATCCAAATGAGATTGAATTTATGGATGAAACTTGGGACCAAGAACTACTGCAATGTGTACAAGCAGTAGATAACCTCCTTGCAAATGAGGACATTTTACAACCTCAGAGACTACAATGTATATTCCATGATAATTATGAAATTTCTGACAATGAAATGTTAGAAAGTTTAATAAATTATGAAACACAATAAAAAATGCTTAAAAAAGAAAAAAAATAAAAAATAATCAACAAAACCAACAATCAATTAACATACAGCATTTGAAAAGTCTATCATTCATTTTTCATTGCAGTACGCTGCCCAGAACGCTTCCCGGTTCGCGGACCGGGCGCTACCCACGCAAAAAAACAAAAAAAAAAGTATTTTTTTTTTGCCCCGCGGGGCCCTTTTAAAGCCTCCACATTAAACCTAAGGGGTCAGGGAGGATCTACTATGCCCCCTTATGGTTATTTCCACCTTTGTTTTGGCCTCCTTTTGTCTCTCAATCCTACCGAGAGACAAGATGGCGGCCGCTCCGGACTGTTTGGAATGTTTACAGACGCCGGATAACCAATCAGCTTCGCTACGCGAAGTTTTGGTACGCGCCCCGGTCCGCGAACCGGGAGCTGCCCAGTCCGCTGTTACAGATATATATCTTTTTTTAAACGTTAATTTCTCAAAATCCACTGGAGCACATATATTGAGACCTACAAAAGGCACATCGGGCTACCAGTCTCTACAATTTTGCCAAGTTTCATGCAAATCCATTCAGCCGTTCGGGCTAAAAGTGCGACAGACCGCCCTATGGAAAACTCAATGTTAAAAACACGTTTTGGGACCCCCCTTTTTTCTCGGCCCCCCCTTGACAAACCCCCCCCAAATTTCCAGGGGCTGCTCAGAAACAAAATGTTCCATTTTCCAGAAAATTTCAGCCAATTCCGTCCACAAACGCCAAAGTTATTAGACATAGAATTTTCAAAAATCCCATAGGGAAAAAATCCTAACTATATATACCTACTGGCGACCGCCAGTAGGTAATATATATATATATATATGAACATAATATTAATAAAAAATAAACAATATTTTTACCGTAGGATAGCGGGAGGGTAACATTTACTATTACCACTCCAGTGTGTGCAACAGTAGAGAAAGCGTTGGATACCACAGGGGTAAAAATTACTATCCCCACTCCAGTGAGTGCAACAGTAGGGAAATCGTTGGATAGCAGGAGGGTAAAAATTACTATTCCCACTCCAGAGAGTGCAACAGTAGGGAAAGCGTTGGATAGCGTAGGGGTAAAAATTACTATTCCCCCTCCAGAGAGTGCAACAGTAGGGAAAGCGTTGGATAGTGGGAGGGTAAAAATTACTATTCCCACTCCAGTGAGTGCAACAGTAGGGAAATCGTTGGATAGCGTAGGGGTAAAAATTACTATTCCCACTCCAGTGAGTGCACAAGTAGGGAAAGCGTTGGATAACGTAAGGCTAAAAATTAATATATGCAAAAGAACAGGTGATGGACAGAATGCAGAACAATGTCATACATTCACCCCAGTACAGAGATCCGGGCCTAAATCCATCGTTTTTTTGCTCACCATGCCTTTCCAGTTTGAACCCAGCCATATGCAAATCAGTCTTGACCCTGTGCCCCATGGGAACAGTCCAGCCCGAACTGCCAAGCCAGGTCCTCACTGGACTGGAAACAAGCATCCAAGGACCGGTTTCGGGCTTTCAGCCCTCATCAGCCTGGATAGCTTGATTCCAGTGGCATGGAGAGCACGGGACTCACGTCTGAGCATACCCGTCCCACTCGGGGTGACAAATGCACAACAACAGGTGATGGGCAGAATGCAGAACAATGTCATACATTCACCACAGTACAGAGATCTGGGCTTAAATCCATCGTTTTTTTGCTCACCATGCCTTTCCAGTGTGAACCCAGCCATATGCAAATCATTCTTGACCCTGTGCCCCATGGGAACAGTCCAGCCCGAACTGCCAAGCCAGGTCCTCACTGGACTGGAAACAAGCATCCAAGGACCGGTTTCGGGCTTTCAGCCGTCATCAACCTGGATAGCTTGACTCCAGTGGCATGAAGAGCACGGGACTCATGTCTGAGTATACCCGTCCCACTCGGGGTGACAAATGCAAAACAACAGGTGATGGACAGAATGCAGAACAATGTCATACATTCACCCCAGTACAAAGATCTGGGCCTAAATCCATCGTTTTTTTGCTCACCATGCCTTTCCAGTTTGAACCAAGCCATATGCAAATCAGTCTTGACCCTGTGCCCCATGGGAACAGTCCAGCCCGAACTGCCAAGCCAGGTCCTCACTGGACTGGAAACAAGCATCCAAGGACCGGTTTCGGGCTTTCAGCCCTCGTCAGCCTGGATAGCTTGATTCCAGTGGCATGGAGAGCACGGGACTCAGCATAATATACCCACTCCAGAGAGTGCAACAGTAAGGAAAGTGTTGGATAGTGTAGAGCAAAAATTACTATTCCCACTCCAGTGAGTGCAACAGTAGGGAAAGCGTTGGATAGCGTAGGGGTAAAAATTACTATTCTCACTCAAGAGAGTGCAACAGTAGGGAAAGCATTGGATAGTGTAGAGGTAAAAATTACTATTCCCACTACAATGAGTGCAACAGTAGGGAAACCGTTGGATAGCGTAGGGGTAAAAATTACTATTCCCACTCCAGAGAGTGCAACAGTAGGAAAAGCATTGGATAGCGTGGAGGAAAAAATTAATATTTCCCACTACAATGAGTGCAACAGTAGGGAAAGCGTTGAATAGCGTAGGGGTAAAAATTACTATTCCCACTCCAGAGAGTGCAGTAGTAGGGAAAGCGTTGGATAGCGCAGGTGCAAAAATTACTATTCCCACTCCAGTGAGTGCAACAGTAGGGAAAGCGTTGTATTGCGTAGGGGTAAAAATTACTATTCTCACTCCAGAGAGTGCAATAGTAGGGAAAGCATTGGATAGCGTAGAGGTAAAAATTACTATTCCCACTCCAGAGAGTGCAACAGTAGGGAAAGCGTTGGATAGTGGGAGGGTAAAAATTACTATTCCCACTCCACTGAGAGCAACAGTAGGGAAAGCGTTGGATAGGGGGAGGTTAAGAATTACTATTCCCACTCCAGAGAGTGCAACTGTAGGGAAAGCGATGGATAGCGTAGGGGTAAAAATTAATATTCCCACTCCAGTGAGTGCAACAGTAGGGAAAGCGTTGGATAGCGTAAGGCTACAAATTAATGTACCCACTCCAGAGAGTGCAACAGCAGGGAAAGCGTTGGATAGGGGGAGGGTAAGAATTACTATTCCCACTCCAGAGAGTGCAACAGTAGGGAAAGCGTTGGATAGCGTAGGGGTAAAAAATACTATTCCCACTCAAGTGAGTGCAACAGTAGGGAAAGCGTTGGATAGCGTAAGGCTAGAAATTAATTTACCCACTCCAGAAAGTGCAACAGTAGGGAAAGCGTTGGATAGCGTAGAGGAAAAATTACTATTCCCACTCCAGTGAGTGCAACAGTAGGGAAAGCGTTGGATAGCGTAGGGGTAAAAAGTACTATTCTAACTCCCGAGAGTGCAACAGTAGGGAAAGCATTGGATAGCGTGGAGGAAAAAATTACTATTCCCACTACAATGAGTGCAAAAGTAGGGAAAGCATTGCATAGGGTAGGGGTAAAAATTACTATTCCCACTCCAGAGAGTGCAACAATAGGGAAAGCGTTGGATAGCGTAGGGGTAAAAATTACTATTCCCACTCCAGAGAGTGCAATAGCAGGGAAAGCGTTGGATAGCGTAGGACTAAAAGTTACTATTCCCACTCCAGAGAGTGCAACAGTAGGGAAAGCGTTGGATAGCGCAGGTGCAAAAATTACTATTCCCACTCCAGTGAGTGCAACAGTAGGGAAAGCGTTGGATTGCATAGGGGTAAAAATTACTATTCTCACTCCAGAGAGTACAATAGTAGGGAAAACATTGGATAGCGTAGAGGTAAAAATTACTATTCCCACTCCAGTGAGTGCAACAGTAGGGAAAGCGTTGGATAGCGTAGGGGTAAAAATTACTATTCCCACTCCAGAGAGTGCAACAGTAGGGAAAGCGTTGGATAGCATAGGGGTAAAAATTACTATTCCCACTCCAGAGAGTGCAACAGTAGGGAAAGCGTTGGATAGCGTAGGGGGGTAAAAATTACTATTCCCACTCCAGAGAGTGCAACAGTAGGGAAAGTAAATACTTCATATATTAATTAAAATTAATTAAATAATAATACCAATTACAAATTAATTAAAAGTAATTATCAATTTAATATAATATAATAATTAATCAATTAAAAATACAAATAAAAGTATTTATTAAAAATCATTACCTATTAATAGAAATGAATTACTAATTAACAATTAATTAATTAGCAATTGAAAAATAATTAACAATTAATTCAAAATAAATACCAATAAATAAATTCAAAAATGTAATTAATTACATTTAATTTAATCACCACCCTAGTCCCCTATAAATCCACAACCCGCTACAAAAAACTAACTAATACAATTAACATAATTATCAATTAATCAATTAATACAAATTAAATACCACTTATAATTTAATTAATTACCAATTAAAAATGAATTAACAATTAATTAAAGATAAATACCAATAAATAAATTAAAACATTTCATCAATTATAATCAAATATCTTCGCACCCTATTCCCCTATAAACCCACAACCCGCTACAGAAAATAAATTAATAAAATTAACATAATTATCAACTAAGCAATTAATAAAAATTAACTACCAATTATAATTTGATTAATTACCAATTAAAAATTAATTAACAATTAATTCAAGATAAATACCAATAAATAAATTAAAACATTCAATCAATTATAATTAAATTACTTCCCACCCAATTACCCTATAAACCCACAACCCGCAACAGAAAATGAATTAATACCATTAAAAAAATTATCAATTAGGAAATGAAGTTAAATGAATGACCAATTATAATTTAATTAATTAACAATTAAAAATTAATTAACAATTAATTCAAGATAAATACCAATAAATAAATTAAAACATTTAAATAATTATAATTAGATTACTTCCCACCCTATTCCCCTATAAACCCACAACTCGCTACAGAATTAATTTACGCATAAATTAAATACCATAAAATTCATTACTTAAAATAAATTATAAAATAAATATACCATTTTCACACATATACTAACATAAAAAACACTTAAAAAATCTATATTATTAAAAAATCGATATATTTAATACCTATATTATATACTTCGATGTTTTGACTTTCTATATTTATGTAAATTGATATTAACTTACCTCAAATTCGATATTTTTGTTGTCTATATTCTGTCTATTTGATATTTTGTCTATTAACCACTTCGCTGTGGGGGTTATTTTCCCCCTGTGCTGGGGGGAGGGGGTTGCGCATGCCGCCCGCATGCTCATGACGAGCTGAGCTCATCATGAGGCACGGCGCTCCTGTGCTCATGACGAGCTCAGCTCGTCACAGGTGCATTACCTGCCGTGGAACGCTCAGCACAGCAGGGGAATTATCCCCGCATGCGAGCGTTCCACAACTCATGACGAGCTGAGCTCGTCATGAGCACTGGAGCGCCGTGGCTCATGACGAGCTCAGCTCGTCACGAGCATGGAAGAGGTTAAATTCGATATTTTGATTGTCTATATTCTGTCCATTCGATATTTTGTCTATTCTATATCTTTTATTCGAAATTACTGCAATTCTATATTTTTAACTCAATATTTTGACTGTATACCGATTATTATGTTATTTAAAAACGGTGTTTAGTTACAGGCAGTGGTAATGGGAGATAAGGGTAATGTTAGTGTTTTGAATTTGGGTAGTGATGAAGGAAATTAGGGACAAATTTAGGGTTTTGGGGTGGGCAGTGGTAAAGGGAGGTAAGGGAAATTTTCGGTTTTAGAGGTGAGTAGTGATAAAGGGAGGTAGTTTGAATGTCAGTGTTTAGGTATGGGTAGTGGTAAAGGGAGGTAAGGGTAATTGTAGTGGTTAGGGGTGGGTATTGATACACAGAGGTTAAGAGTAAATTAAACACAAAGGGGAAGTAGGTGGGTTTCCCAATGAAGAAAATCAGAACAACATCAAAATAATACCCAGTCGTTGATAACAGTAATTTTTCTCACCTTCGAAAAGAGCTTTTTACAATTTTTTATCTAGGGTAGATAATTATGATTTAATAGTAAATGAGCCATTTTGGAGAATCTAACACTTAAATACCTTTTGGGGTTTGAGGACAAAGAATGTGGTAAATCCTCTCTAGGGGCCTTAAATAACAACTCCTTAGCTTTTAACTCATCTATCCTATAATACACTTTTTAGGTTTTTTTTTTAATTGCAGAGGGCACAGATATGACATTATTTTGTTGTTTTGCTAAGTAAAGAACAATGTACTTTTTATATAATTTATTCACTCTAAAGGCCCTTTTTATAATCTTAATTGTAGGATGGGAGCAGATTAAAATAGCTAAAGGTTCTAGAAATAGGCCAAAGAGAATAGTAGAGCTAGGGCATCCTTAACATATTTGGTGTTACTGAGCCTGTGCATTTATTGATAATCTATCATTCAATTTTAGATATCTCATACAAGAAGGAAATCAGCTGAGAAGCCGGAAAGGAAAAGAAACCTCCTTCAAAATAAAAATTCCCATCTGAAACCTTCTCTGTATTTTACAGAGGAACGAAAAATCAGATTTTTATTCTCATGAAAATATGAAGATTGCAACGTGGTGGAAAGCCACTCTGATCTATCGGGATCAACAAATGGGCAAACTTTAAAAACTGATTAAAGATATGTTTTGCTAAAATTATATATTCAGATTGTACAGCACAGGAAGCGTACTCCTTTAACTGGCCTACAAACGTTACTATAACACCCTTTCCAAAAGATGACACATTTTTCCTCATTCAAATACATGATTCATAGATTGTGTTACTGGAAGTTTAACTCAGAGAGCAAAAGTAAAATCCAACCATCCTCTTCAGAAGATTTGCCACTGGCAAGCTGTATAACTTCCATCATTGACATAGCCAACTAGTCACTTTCTTCTAAAGAAGGTTTGGGAATGGGGAGCCTCGACATAAATGATGCACACTATTCTCTCTGATATATTCATTTATAGTGTTGTGAAAACAAAAACAGAATTTTTCCATGCTCCTAAACACTGAACATTAACATTCGTTCAAGGGTTCCTTAATGCTGTTTGTGTTTTGTTTTTCAAAGCAAGCCAAAGTACAAGTAATGTTTTCTCATTCCCCATGTGCATTCGCCCCATTTAACTTTTTCTTTAGTATATCCCTCTGTATATAAAATGCTCTCCAGATCTGTTTTTGCCCACTTCAACACAAAGAGAGTACTCTCTTCTGAATAAAGCAGCAATGCCCTTTTCTTTCTCTCTTCGGCTTAATAAAATTGTTTACTGCCAATGTTGCCTTGATATGACTTAAGAAAAATAATTTGTGACTTTATAGGCGTCACATACCTTTTCCAAGTCTGCACTTAAAATATTTCATTATTTCTATTTTAATTCTGGAAATAATGTATTGTCCAATGCTAGAGTTACAACCAATCTGCATCTGAAAACACAAGGATGCAAATTTTTGGGAATCTACAATAATACTAAAGAATGTTCTTGTGTGAAAATAATTTTTATATATGATCAGCCCACCTTTGCTCAGATTGGTATTGAAGTTTTTTTAAATCTGCAAGCTGGGACACTTATATATTGTCCCCCTTGTGGGTATTCTGAGCCTCTAAAAAATGATCTATACCAACTGGCTTATTCAGATTTGAAAAAAGGCCACAATATTTGGTGCAAAGAAATACCCAAATGGCCTGGAAAGTAAATTTTTAACTGGACTGGGCATAAACTTCTGGTCCGATCGTGGATAATGCGGAGTTACCGATAAACTCCACACTCCACAAACCAGTGGCATTTTTTTGCCTCTCCACTCATCATTTCACGCATGCTGGGAATGCGAAGAGACTTGACAGGATGGAGCGAGCAGATGGACAGCCATGTAGTGTGCCAGAAGGCTTCTTTGCAGAGTGGTTGTTAAAGGGGGCAGGGCCTCATACGATGTCTCAACAATCTGACTGTGGGGTAATTACTTGTGGCAACAATAGGGGTTCTTGGCCCCCAACAACCCTTAGGAGCCAGCAGGACCTTATCCCCCAACCAGTAGTGCACCAGAAGGCCTCTTTGAAGATTGGTTGAGAAAGGGGGTGGGCCTCCAACCACGTCTCAGCAATCATACTATGGGGGACTTACTTGTGGCAACAATAGGGGATCTTAGCCCACAACGACCCTCAGCAGCCAAGAGGACTTCACTCCCAAACAAATAGTGATGCAGGAAGCCCCTATGCAGAGTGGTTGAGAATGGGGCAGTGCCTGCAACCATGTCTCAGTAATCCCACTGTGAGAGACATACTTGTCACACCAATATGGTTATTGGCCCCCAATGACCCTCAGAAGCCAAGGGGACGTAATTTCCCAACCAGTAGTGTGCCAGCAGGACCCTTTGCAGAGTGGTTGAGAAAGGGGGAAGGGCCTCTAACAATGTCTCAGCAATCCCACTGCGGGGGACTTACATGTCACAACAATAGGGGTTATTGGCCCCCAAAGACCCTCAGCAGCCAAGGGGGCTTCATCCCCCAACCAGTAGTGTGGCAGGAGTCCCCTTTGCTTAATGGATGAGAAAGGGGGCGGGGACTTTGATGACATCCCATTAATCCCACCGTGGGGGACTAACCTTTTGCAACAAAAGTGGTTATTAGCCCCAACAACCCGCAGCAGCCAAGAAGACTTCATCCCCAAACTAGCAGTGCCACAGGAATCCCCTCTGCAGAGTGGTTGAGAATGGGGAAGGACATGCAACCGTGTCTCAGTAATCCCATGGTGGGAGACAAACCTGTCACAATAATATAGGTTCTTGACCTCCAAAGACCATCAGCAGCCGAGAGTACTTCATTAGGGGTGGCCGATTAATATTCCACCCGCTCACAGAACTCAGTGGAATTTGACTGAATTTTTCGTCAACTCCGCAGAATTCTGAAGAGTGAAACTGTGCAAGCTCTACCCAGGCCTACGTTAGGCCTATCTGTGCAGCCTCCCTTTTTTTTAATCACACCCCTATCTACCATTTAATAAATTCTTTTTTCTATGTGAGAGGTCATTTTAAATTACTTATTCTGTTACAGATCCCCACTAATTCTCTTCGATCAAGTGATATTACTCCTGGTGGGGGAAAAAATACCGAATTATGTTGCTACCAGTTATTAATACGTCAGTGGCAAAGCATATTTCATTGACCGAAAATAGCAGAAGAGTGTCCCACAGATTCATTTCAAAGTGATTGCTCCAGAACATCTGATGCCACTCTCATTTGATTTTTGTTTGCTATATACCTGGAAGCTGAGTAGGGTCTAGTTACTTGTGGCTTCTACTTCCCTCCTATGATATTTATTAATTAGCATTAGCCTCTCCCAACTCACAGCCTGTGATCAGCCCAGGAAGAGGTATTAAAGATGTGTGATATTCCTCCTACAGGCACACAACAGGCTAAAGTCAATTGGAAGTGATGGCTCGAAGGAGCACAATGAAATATGCAGGGTGGGAACTGCTGCCCATAATTTGACACCTTAGTGTCAACTCTTGAGCGACAAGTCTATAAAGCTAAATGTACCACTTTGGCATACTTGACAGTAAGAGTGTGCAATTGTTTATCCTATATCTGGGTTTGGAAGTACCCTCTTTTATCTCTGTGTGTGTTCTAGGTACAGGGTGTGCTTTAACCTGGATATGAGTGTTAGATATGGGAGAGAACTAGGATTACCATAGTACACTCCCCACTCACACCACCAGCCTCAGAGCCAAAGCTGAGTGCGGCCAAAGATATACGCCATATTGGATTTGCTCAGACAGATAGCATTTTGGATTATTTGTAGTTCTACTACAAGTACTACTTCAAAAGTGGGTAGCTCAGGGCCTGGGAACCTTACTTCATTTGTCAGAGATGAACTAGGAGATTCTTAGGGTATCCCCTATCAACAGGTTAGTGAACCTCAAAAAGCTGTAACCTCACCCAGCCTTCCTTAGAACACTGCTGGCTCGCAAAAGTAGACTGAACCTACTAGACATAGCTTCTTTGACTTTTGAGAATGATCTGATGAGGTTTGACCTCCTTCCATTTGGAATCCAAGGACAGAACGATCTCCATTGCTCATAAGGCTGAACCCCTGTGTGGCTCCAGCAAAATAGCAAAGCAAAGCTGAAGAGGACATTCCTGTGAAGAGTTCTAGCTGAAAAGTGGCAACTGGACCTGAACTGGACTTTGCAGTTTCCCCTTGCTCTTCCTAATGTTTAAGGACATTAGAAGTGTACACCTGTGGGTATGTGTGCACCAAAAGAATTTTGCAAACTTTTTCAAACATTTTCTCTGGAGAACCTGAGCTTTAAGGGCAAAGACAACAAAAAGTAAAAGTTTGCCCTGCGTGGATAAAAATTCCCTTTCCAGATTGGGACTTAGAAAACATTTTCAGACTTCTTTACTTCCAGGCCCTAGTCGGGCTAATCTACTTGTGTAATGGACCAAGAGCTCACTACAGTTGGCTTCAAACCATGCATAGGTCCCAGTTTACCACAACCATTGTCTGCCATTGCGCTTTGCACTTCTCGGCAAAATGGTGGCTTAAATTATTGAAAATCCAGTTCTCTTTATTGAATGTTTGTCATTTTGGTGTAATTTTGCTTATTAGTTTCTTCTGCTTTTCTAAACTGGAGTGGGATTTTTATTGTGTTGTGTTTTTGACTTTTTAACTGGTTATGTACTTCTAAATGCTTTGCATAGTTTTTGCAAAATGATGCCTGCCTGCTCTGTGTCATAGCTGTCACGGGTGGCACTCAGGTTTAAAATATTGAAACCTTTGAGAAAACCTAATAAGATTGGGACTTTACTACTTCTGGTGGTACACCAATTCAACAACACTAATATACCATTTTCAAACTTGGTGTTCAGCAGTGAGGTCCAGGACATATGTAGAGCACTACCACTCTGTTTAAAAAGTTGATATTAAAAATGGTTAAATGTAATTCACAGAAAAAATATTTTGTTTTATTTTTAATTGGCAAAATACATGTATTGGGTCATTTGTAAATATTTCTAAGTAAAATTTTTTGTCCATTTTGCACACCTTAAGTTCTTTCTAGAAGCCTGGAGGTGGATCAGACAACCCTAGCTAGTATTACTGCAGTGGAGCTGAAGGTCTTGTGTAAGGCAAAGAAGCTGGAGACTACCCTGAATGCCAGGGTGTCAGGCTATTAGAAGAGCCTCAAGAACCAGATGTTCTGTTTTAAAGAAACTTCTTATGCACCTTCCAGGGTGGAAAGTGAAAGTTCCGACAGCCTGACATCCTCACAGCTTTCAGCCCACCAGATGGAAATCCATGGCAGTCAGCGAGGGATGGGAACTCTTCTCCATCATCAAGGAATTTGCCAAACCCAACAGGGAAACAACTAACGTCTAACCCTCCCAAGACCTCTGCAACAGACTCAGCACCTTTTTTCACCTCAACATTAAGATGATCTATTACAACTTTGACAACAAGGACCTTTGCACCGCTCAAGCGCCCATCGCCAACGATGCCACCCAACTAACCACCCAACAAACTCTGCTCATTTGGACCCCACGCATGACAGAAGACATCCTGAAGACATGAAGAGCACCTACTCTAGAGCAGCCTCAGACCCCTTCCCACCCCACATCTTTCACAGAGCCGCCATGGCCATCGCACCTGAACTACGCAGGTCAATCTACTGCTCCTTCAAAACCTCCACAATCTCGGACAACTGGAAACACCCTGACCTCAGCCCCCTACTGAAGAAACCCTCCCCAGACCAGATGAACCTCAAGAACTTCAGGCCGATCTCCCTGCTTCCATTTGCCACCAATGCCATTGAAAAGGCCACCATCACCCAGCTAGCAAACTTCACTGAATCCAACAATGTCCTGGACATCCCCCAATCCATATTCTGCATAAACCACAGCACCAAGAACGCCCTACTAGCCACCACCAACAACATACGCTCCCTCCTCAACCAGGGACAAACAGCAGCCCTCATCCTCCTGGACCTCTAAGCTGCCTTCAACACTGTCTCCCACTTCACATTAGCCACCAAACTCCACAACGGCGGCATCCGCAAAAAGGCTCTAGACTGGAAATGATCATTACTTACAGCAGAACCCAGCGAGTCAGATTGCCGCCCTACCTCTCAGAACCAACAGAAACCAGATGTGGAGTGCCCAGGAGATCCTCCCTCAGCCCCACCATCTTCAACATCTACATGGCCCCCCTCGCAACCATCGTCAGAAACCACAGGCTCAACATCGTCTCCTACGCCAAAAACACCCAGCTCAACACCTCTCTCACCAAGAAGCCAACATCACCAGCACAACTTCCAAGAAGGGATGGAAGCTGTTGTCACATGGATGAAGAAGAGCTGCTTGAAACTCAACTCTGAGACAACAGATGTCCTCATCCTTGGCACCACCCCTTCCTTGTGGGACGACACCTGGTGCCCCTCTGCACTTGGAAACCCCCCCAACCTGACGGACCACGAAGGAAACCTCGGCATCATACTTGACCCATCACACACGATGAACCACGAGATCAACGCTGTATCCTTGGCCTGCTTTAACACCCTCTGCATGCTCCAAAAAATGTTTAGATGGATCCCTTCTGAATCTAGAAAAGCGGTCACGCACACCCTGATCAGCAGCAGACTGGACTATGGCAACGTTCTCTATGCCGCATTCAACACAAAACTACTTTGCAAACTCCGGACCGTCCAGAACGCTGCAGCCAGACTGATCCTAGACATCCCCATCACAACCACATCACCCAACACTTCTGCGATCTCCATTGGCTCCCCATCAAAAGAAGAATAACCTTCAAGCCCCTCACTCATGCATACAAGGCCTTCAACCACATCGGACCAGCATACATAAACAACCGCCTCTCCTTCCACGCTCCAAGGAGACACCCCAATCAGCTGAACTCTCAAGCCACCATCCCACACATCTCCAAAACCAGATCAGGAGGAAAGTCCTTCACCTACCTCGCAGCCTAGGTCTGGAACGACCTCCCCCTCCACCTCCGCCAAGTCATTACACTGCTACAGTTCAGGAAGGACCTCAAGACCTGGCTCTTTGTATGACCCCAGCACTAAACACAGCCAACCCCTTTCCTCCCAGCACCTTATGACCCTCACAGGTGAGTAGCTGCACTTTAGCAACCCTGATTGTTTGATTCATCGAGGGATCATCAGGCAAAGCAGGCTGCATTAGCATAGAATAAGATTGTACTATAAGAGAATACACTAGCCTTAGAGAAGAATAAGACCAGTCTAGGACTGATGTCCAGTGAAGATGGTGCCAGAAATGCTGAAGCATCTACTAGGGTGTCGCACATTTCTCACTTGCTTTAAAGGGTACTGCCTAGCTTTGTTGTGGGGGACAAATGGTTTACCTCCTGTGAAAAGGCATTGAGAATGTGCAGAGTAGACAAGCGGCACTGGGAGATGTGTGAGGAGGTCTTCGCTCCTGACTCTAGAAGAAGGGTAGCTGCCTAATACACAAATGAAAGAGGACCTGGTGCAGAAGGAGTACCAGAAGAAGCTCTGGGACATCCACACAGAGTCACAGCAAACTCAGGCAGATTCAGTAAACATCTTGTTGAAAGCACTAGAGGGCAAGGTGAATGGCAATACCGTTGACATCTGTGATGGATTGCACAATTTGATTTTAACAGTGCACATTCCAAGTTATTGTTCATAGTAGTTACACCAACATTTAGTAGTCTCCAAGCTGACTGATCCCACTAAGATTGGAGGGGCAGCTGAAGTGTAGGTACACATTAGGGTACCAAAGCATTCCAGAGGGTGAGTCCAAACAGAAGAGGCAGACCTGCACCAGGGAAAGTAGAAGAGCAAAAGGTCTCAAATAGAAAACGGCTTATGGCCACAAACATCTACAAAAGGGTACAGAGTCTTAACCCAACCCTGAAAAGTAGTGAAGTGGGAATACAAGGTGGCAGGTAACCTTCTGAGAGGGGTAGGTACTTCGACTGCCACCAGCCAGGACACAGAAATGGAGATTCCTTATGCCCCAAGAGGAAGGCAGGCACTAGTGGGCACTCCACAGGGATGATAAGTGTAGCTTTGTGGGAAGGATTACCCAGTGGAGGCCCTAGTGGCACTCGGGCTCGGAGGTGGACCCAGAAGGTAATCTGGTGATACCTGATAATTGTAGGAAGCACTTCTCCAGAATCAGAGTGATTGGGGCCTCTATAACTGCACTGTGGGTTTCCTGAAGCAGTCACACTCTAATGGTGGAATGGCTGGCTTCCCCAGACCAGGATTGGCCAAGAAAGATTTTCAGTGTCAAGAACGTCCATGAGCGATAATCTTTCTGACCAATGGCATACATAGAATTGAAAGAGTTACTTGCAGAGGATGATAATTGTCATTCCCCACATGACACATTACCAAGATTACATTGTGTAGTGAGCTCCCTGGGCGAAAAAAGGGCAGGGAGAACACCTCCACAAATTTCTTTTTTATATGGCTACTTTCCTCACCAATGAACTGAGATCAGCCAACCTCGCTTGGTGCCGAGGTTCTGCAGAGCTCGTCTTAGGGGCTGCTCCTTTTCTGTGCTGGGCCTGAAACTTTGGAACACCCTGCCGCTCTCTCTAAGATCCTGTTATTCACTTCTTCAATTTTGTAAAAACTTAAAAACCCTACTTTTAAGCAGCCAGTACCAAATGCTCACCTTCTTTACACCCTGCCCTCTGCTACTGCACCCTCAATAGTGCCGGAGACCCTTCGGGTAGCTGCCCGCTCTACAAGCTCTTTAAATAAATAAATAAATACAGATGTCCTTGAGAATATTAAGGGGTAGGAGATGGATGTAAACCACAGTGGGAAGATCAAAGGGCCATTGATTACCTACTCAGAGAGGAGATGACATGAAGGCATACATCGCCTGCTCCCCTCCATCATCTGGCTCCCACCATCAAAGGTATCACCTGGCACTGCCTAACTCCCAGCGGCAGTTCCTCTGCAATGGTGGAGGAACATCACCCCACTACCTGGCTCAGAGCCAGCAAATGTAAGATAAAACAATGTCCTTGCATTGTTTTATTTTGCATTTGCTGGCTCTTAGCCAGTGTGTAGGGAGGGGCTGGGCATAAGCATGGGAGGGTGGAGGAGTAGTGCTACGTGCACTCCACTCCCTAAGTGCTCATGTGTGTTTGGCCGGCCGTCTCAGGCCGACCAAAAATCAAATACGCACTTAGGTTTTCTCCAGCCCAGCTATATGGAGCAGCTGGGCTTGAGAAACCCCCACAGTTCTGAGCAGGGCGCATTTCCAGCCCGCTCAGACCAATCCCACCATTGCTCTGCTGCATGGGGATTGGATGAGAGTCTGTCTCAGGGGCTGCTGAGACCCAGGAAGTGGAGAGGGGGCAAACGCGATGTGATGCTGGTGGTAAGATACGTTTTAAAAATATATAATATTTATAACCACCCCCGCATGACCCCTCCCTCCCGCACTCCCTCCACCCACTCGCCACCCTTTATTTGGGGTGGCCACCTCTGCTAACACCTGCTCCCTAACTTATGCCTGGTCCTTTGACCAGGCATCGCCCTTTCAGGCCCTGCTCAAGCACAGAAGAGTAACAGAACTTGAGGGGTCCCCCCTGTAATGTACACGGAGGGAACTTTCTTGCCTCCCGGGATCCAGTCAGGAGCTCTCATGGCTGGGGCTCCTATATGTGCACAGTGTCAAAGAGGGTCCCAGGAGCTCCGAAAGCCCCCGCCCCCGGCACCACGGGGCTAATGTTAATGCACTGCTCCAGCACAGTTTGAGGCTCCACACCTCATCCTATTTCTCTCTCTATTTGTGCTCCTTCACTTCTCTCCCACTCCCCTGCTCTCTCTTCCATGCCCCCACTTTTTCTCTACCCTTTACCCTTGATGAGTGGGTGATAAGTTGACTAGACTTGAAAAAGGGACGTTTCCCTTTAACAAATCCTTTCTTTCTATAAGTAAAAATACATGCTATGTTGTAATAAGAAATTGGATTGATATGAATTTCTATTCAGCTCATTATGTTCAGAGTTTTCTTTGGTAACAAATACCATATTGGTTTTTCCATTACCAATGGCGAAACATTGTTTTATTAGTCTTCAAAAACACAGCATAGATTTATTTCACTGCAGGTTCTGGAACATTCATCATTTCCTCCTGTCGTCAATCAATGTTCATAGATTTCTTAAGTCATGCAGAAATGTCAGAATACAAGAGGGTGAATTAAACTGCTTCTACATTGGTAATCTGCAGTAGTAAATGCAATGAACCTTTATTACACGTCTAACGTTATTGATTAATATTAGAATACTCTTCAAAACATATCTGAAACTCAAGCGAAAAAAAGAGCGATAAGCATACACATTGGGTTACGTACTTCCCTGAATTGCTTAGATAAAAGCGATATGCATTTTAAATCACTGCCATTTTCAGAAATCAAATACTGCTTCTAAACAGAGTATAAAAGGATGCATTTTGAAATTGTGTATCTAAGTCACAAAGAAACAGCTAAACTGGAACTTCATTGTACCAACTGTGCTGAATGCAATTGTACTTAAAACATTTGCATTTGTATCTGAATGCTGTTAAAACCAGAAAAAAGGATGTAAAGGAAAAATGACAGCATGCCATGTAGATCCTTGACATTATGATTACTTGTGGAATGTGTCAAATAAAAGTTATCTATCTGGACAAGTAAAACAGTGTTGTGCACTCCACACGGGCACGTGTCTTAATTCTACGCTGCCAAAATATACGTCGCACAGCACATCCATCCTCTTCCTGGGTGTCCCCAAGCAAAATGTTGCTTCTGGACATCTGGTACTAGACCTCTGCTGTTGCCAGTAACTCATAATCTTCCAGTTACATGTGATGTGATCTAAGTGGATTATTAGAAAAGCAAAGCAGGTTTGTTGCTCCACATCAGGTCTATTTGTTTCTCAAAAGGTCACTATTCCTTTCTTCAGGACCAGCAGTTGTCTAGGTCCATGCCACTAATACATTTTTACGTTTTTACCATTTAAGTCATAACCATATTACTTCTGCATTCAACCATTCAGCATTAAATGTCACTAACTTACGCAACCTTTTGAGGTATTTCCCCTGTCGTGTAGTTCCGAGAGTACCCTTTCATGCAGACCTATGCTGTTTACGGATAACATATTGTTAGACCCGGCCTCATGGCGTGGTCCTCCCTGAACCTTAACCACCCCCTTCTGAGCTATACCCCACAACAGACCCCTGAGTCCCACGGCCTAGCCAACCCTTCCCTCCATGTTACCCACACCCGTCCTCGGACTGCCGTCCGTGCCTCCATCTTCCCGGCCTGTAGGCCTTGTGTGCCCACTTCCCGGCCTCTAAGATGGCCACCCGATCCAGTGCGGCCTAGGCCGAGAGGCGCCACCCTGGCTGGAGGACAGCGCGCTCCCCTTGAGTGAGAGAGGGAGGAGCAGTTTCTCTCACAGCTCCGACCTCTGCTCGAGAGATGGGTTTCGATCGCCCCTCCGGCCACACTGAGGGCTGGCTCCACGCCTGCTGTGTGTCTGGGACTCCTCCCGAACCTGACGTGAATGAATCAAAGGGCCGCGTGGCAGGAAACCCCAACAAGCGGCCCCCAGGTGCCAAGACCCCCGCATACCAGAACTCCGGAGATCAAAGCGGAGCAGTCCTATAACTGGGGATGCTCCGGGACTATCGACAGATTCGACTCTGGAACGACGAGAGCCTTGCTGACGTGGTCGCGGCTCGCCTGGCAGAGAAGGACTTCTGCTGGGACCACCTGAGCCCTGCTGAGTGACTCGCGGCTCCCTGGCAACTTTGGAACACCTGAGCCCTGCTGAGTGACTCGCCGCTCCCCTGCAACTTTGGAACATCTGAGCCCTGCTGAGTGACTCGCGGCTCCTCTGCAACTTTGGAACACCTGAGCCCTGCTGAGTGACTCGCGGCTCCCCTGCAACCTTGGAACCTCTGAGCCCTGCTGAGCGACTCGCGTCTCCCCTGAAGATCGTAAGACCTCCGACATCCTGCTTGAGCCCTGCTGAGTGACTCGCGGCTCCCCGACTCTCCTGGTCCGGCTGGACCCCAAAGATCGCATCGTATCCCCCGGCTCGAGGATTGAGAGCTGTGCACCGGATACGCACCGATATTGACATTGAACCATAAGACTGTCCCGCAACCCCTACCCTGACCAAGACTCTATGGGCCCTCGCCCTATTTGTAACTACCTGCCTTTGCTGATCATAAAGATCCTTTTGCATCACGAGATAAAGAAACGTTCTTAAGAAACTACGGTGTGGTGTCTCTTTGTCGTGCGGTGCTGGTATAGTGTGTACGATCTTGGATTCGAGACTCTCCCCCTGAAGAGTCTCCCGCCAGTGCTCGTCTTTGTACTTAGGGAGGTGGGCCCCAGGGTGGTCAGGTGCACTTCCTGCTCGCCCCTGAGGTCGCCGTCCAACACATATACTGTGGGCTTGGTGGCAAACTGAGTCGGTACACCCCACCGTATATGACAGTCTATGTTTTCGCATTAGCTAGCTTGCAGTGCTACCAGACTCTCCTTTTATCAGAGAGATTAGTTTTTGCAACTTCAGAACATAATTACCTCAGACACGTGGAACCAATATAATACTTTTGAACTAGTCACTTGTGTTTGCTTGTTTTGCTAAAAGAGAGATACACAAAAGAAACAGTTGAGCGTGTTTACAATAAGAATTTATTGTACCATTGTTCTTCTCATGTAAAATAAGTGCGATGCTATAACTGTAACACAGTAGCAGAGATATAAAACCAGCAGTATAGTGGATAAAAAGAAATAGTATTGGTCTACCATTTTGACATAGTCATGAACACATACATGAATATGAAATGCATTTATAAAATAAAGTGCGTACTCCTAAGATGCTTGTATAGATGTACCTAAGTTTAAATAGCATGTGAGTAGGTGTGATAGAGCCTTAGTCTAAGAACCTAAGTCTAAGTGCCAAGAATCCCACTAGGATTTAGACAAACCCCCAAACCTGATTAGTGAGAGTGTGGGGCCTTGTCCTGGACTTAACTTGGACACCCCGCAAGGGATTGTCAGACCACTGTCAGCTGGAGGGATGGCGTGCCGGAGCTGCAGTATCTCTGGTCAGTGTGTCGGCCTTGAAGTCTGAGTTCCCTCCTGCCTACTGATAGCAAGAGGTGCTGTATTTATACAGCCTATGTGCATTCGTTCCCCATTGTTCAGTATGAGGATAACGTTGGGGATTAAACCTTGTGCGTCGATGGGAGAGGTGAAGTGGACCTCCTGGAGAGTGTTGTCTTAAATTATTCATATGGGTGAACAGACATAATATCGACCTCAAAAATATCGACTGGACATAATATCGAGGTAAAAATATAGACTAGACAAAATATCGACCAGACATAATATAGACTACAAAAATATCGATTACTATCGATATTAATAGCCAAAATATCGAAACAAAAATATAGACTAGACATAATATCGACTAGATAGAATATAGACAACAAAAATATCGAAAATAAGGTAAGTGTTTTATAATTTGTAATAATTGTGTAATATAAATCTGTAGCGGGTTGTGGGTTTCTAGTAGGGTGGGAAGTAATTTAAATATAATTAATTAAATCTGTAATATAATAGTAATTGTTAATTAATTATTAATTGTTAATTAATTAAAATATAATTGGTAATTAATAATAATTGATTAATTGATCAATAATTACGTTTTCGTAAAATATTTTCTGTAGCGGGTTGTGGGTTTATAGGGGAATAGGGTGGGAAGTAATTTAAATATAATTAATTAAATCTGTAATATATTAGTAATTGTTAATTAATTATTAATTGTTAATTAATAAAAATATAATTGGTAATTAATAATAATTGATTAATTGATCAATAATTACATTTTCGTAAAATATTTTCTGTAGCGAGTTGTGGGTTTATAGGGGAATAGGGTGGGAAGTAATTTAAATATAATTAATTAAATCTGTAATATAATAGTAATTGTTAATTAATTATTAATTGTTAATTAATTAAAATATAATTGGTAATTAATAATAATTGATTAATTGATCAATAATTACATTTTCGTAAAATATTTTATGTAGCGGGTTGTGGGTTTATAGGGGAATAGGGTGGGAAGTAATTTAAATTTAATTAATTAAATATGTAAATTAATAATAAATGTTAATTAATTATTATTTGGTAAATAATTAAAATATAATTGGTAATTATAAATATTTAAAGAATAAATAAATAATAATTAGTAAATTAATTTCTGTAGTGGGTTGTGAGTTTATAGGGGGATAGGGTGGGGAGTAATTTAATAATAATTAATTAAATGTGTTAATTAATTAAATTTGTTAATTGATTAATAATTGACCATTAAATAAAATTTACTTTGTAAATAAAAGTAATTGGTTTTGGAAATTAAATTTAAGTTTTGGGTTTTTGGGTAAAGGGGTATTTTTAGGGTTCAGGGTCAGTTTTGGGTTTTTGTGTAAAGGGGTATTTTTTAAGGGTGAGCGGATTTTGCGTATTGGCAATCCGCGTATTTGCGTATTTGCGTATTTGCGTATTTCGGAAATCCGCAAAATCCGCGGATCCTAGCGTATTTTTTTTTTTGTGTTCGCACGGGTTTCTGCAAGTTCGCGAGGGTTTTATTGTACAAAACGCTCGCGAACGTGCAGAAACCCGTGCGAACACAATGTGCCTACTCATGGGTATTGCGCTTGTGAAAGTCAAGGATGCAAAGTCTATCCAGCATCACAGCTGATTTTCCACGGTAGATTTGGTAAAGAAGGCACATTGCCCAGCCTCGACGACGCTCTCGATTGTTTCTGGGCTGATGAATGAGTCACTGCATTTGAGCTTCAACTAGTTCCAGCGACCATGTGTGTGTTACTATGCAATCGCGCAGAAGGGCGCAGGGGTCTCTTGCTGTAGTATTTTACAATGGCGCCAGCAAGCTGCCAGCGCCGTTGTAAAATAGTTACAAAGTTAGCTTGCACAGGAAGCACTTAGATAAAATAAAGCAGCACCTGCTTCGTTTTATCTACTGGTTCCTGTGCAAGCTAACTTTGTAACTATTTTACAACGGCGCTGGCAGCTTGCTGGCGCCATTGTAAAATAGTTACATGAGTAGGGGTTCAACTTTTGAACCCGTTACATCCGCGGATTTTTTTTTTCGGATTTTGTGGAAAATACGCAAAATACGCGGATTGCGTATTCACTAAAAATCCGAAAAATCCGCGGACGTAACGGATTTTCCGCTCATGCTTAGTATTTTTAGGGTTCAGGGTCAGTTTTCAGTTTTTGGGGTAAAGGGGTATTTTTAGGGTTCAGGGTCAGTTTTCAGTTTTTGGGTAAAGGGGTATTTTTAGGGTTCAGGGTCAGTTTTCAGTTTTTGGGGTAAAGGGGTATTTTTAGGGTTCAGGGTCAGTTTTGAGTTTTTGAGTAAAGGGGTATTTTTAGGGTTCAGGGTCAGTTTTCAGTTTTTGGGTAAAGGGGTATTTTTAGGGTTCAGGGTCAGTTTTCAGTTTTTGGGTAAAGGGGTATTTTTAGGGTTCAGGGTCAGTTTTCAGTTTTTGGGGTAAAGGGGTATTTTTAGGGTTCAGGGTCAGTTTTCAGTTTTTGGGTAAAGGGGTATTTTTAGGGTTCAGGGTCAGTTTTCAGTTTTTGGGTAAAGGGGTATTTTTAGGGTTCAGGGTCAGTTTTCAGTTTTTGGGTAAAGGGGTATTTTTAGGGTTCAGGGTCAGTTTTGGGTTTTTGGGGTACAGGGGTACTTTGTAAAAATAAAGTAAAATTACATTTAAATTAAATTAATTAAATAAAATTAAATAAAATTAAATAAAATTAAATTATATTATAATAATTTTCATTAATTTATATTAAAAAAATTATTATATACTTACCAATACTTACGTTGTAATGGTATGCGTTGTAAAGGTATATGCGTTGTAAAATCTTGCGTTGTAAATGTATGCGTTGTAAAAGTTTTTGCGTTGTAAAAGTTTTGTTGTAATGGTAGGCGTTGTAAAAGTATGCGTTGTAACGTCATACAACCCTGGAGTGGGAATAGTAATTTTAACCCCTACGCTATCCAGCGCTTTCCCTACTGTTGCACCCACTGGAGTGGGAATAGTAATTTTAACCCCTACGCTATCCAGCGCTTTCCCTACTGTTGCACCCACTGGAGTTGGAATAGTAATTTTAACCCGTATGCTATCCAGCGCTTTCCCTACTGTTGCACCCACTGGAGTGGGAATAGTAAATTTTACCTCTACGCTATCCAACACTTTTGCTAATGTTGAACTCACTATAGTTGTAACAATAAATTTTAACCATTTTCTATGCTACGCTAAAAATGTTATATATGTTTATTTAATAATATGTTTTTATATATATATATATATATATGTATTCTTTTTGGTGATATAATTTTTTTAATTATATTAATTATTTATTAATACTACATTTATTTAATAATTATTTCTAAGTTTATATTAAATATATTTATTACTATATTAGTTTTAACTTAATTTTAAAACATTTAAAAAAAATCGATATTTTGACTGTCTATATTTTTGTAAGTCGATATTTTGGAGTCGATATTTTGGTACTTACCTGTTTGAAGATAGGGAGTCGATATTTTGTCTCTCGATATTTTTGACTCGATATTTTTGTATCTCGATTTTTGTGAGGTCGATATTATGTCAGTGATCCATTCATATGTGCTAAGGATGATGTCTTAGCAATATCGATTGAGAAAAATCCACCCTCGGCATGGAAATAGGTGAAAGGTTCAGTCCATAAAAGGCTACAGTCCCTATAAGGTGTTATGTCCATAAAAGGCAGTCTGTCCTAATTTGGAGTTAAGTTCTTAAAAGGCTCGTTCATAGGAAATTATGGGGAGATGATGTAGGGAAAGTGTATGATGATCACTAGACCTATATCAGGGTACCGATATGAAATATAACACCCCTGTCTGGTTCCTGTGGGTAAGAAAAAAAAGCATATCTTTTGTCAGTCCAAATATTGTTTGTAGGGACTCTTTTTATATCTACTACGGTATTGATCGTAAGTACATTCCATCTACGTGCCTCCTTGTCAGTGAAGATAGAATAACCTTTACCAACAAACCATCATGCATCATCACACACTGTCGATGAAGCATCCACAGGTAAAAACTACATGCATTTGGAGTAATTTTCAAGAGTTGACTTCCCAGGCTAAAGCTTAGTGCATTCACAATTTTGTTTGATCTATCTGTCATGCTCAATAGGGCTCTTACCCAGAAACCGGTCCCAGGATGCTTGTTTCCGGTTCAGGGAAGAGCTGGCTTGGCAATTCCGGCTGGACTGTTCCCATGAGGCACGGGGTCAAGGCTGATTTGCAAATACATGGGTCTGAAGTGAGGTGGCGAAGTGAGCTAGGAATGATGATGGATTCAACCCAGATCTGTGACTGGGGGTGAGTGTCTGAAAAGATTCAGTGCTCCGTCCATCATCTTCTTGTGTTTGCTTTGTTCGCTTGGCTGGGTATACCCAGACGTGGGCCCTTTGCTCACTTTGCCACTGGATTCAAACTAGCCTGGCTGATGTAGGGTGTTACCAAGAAACCGGTCCCAAGATGCTTGTTTCCGGTTCAGGGAAGACCTGGCTTGGCAGTTCGGGGTGGACTGTTCCCATGAGGCACAGGGTCAAGACTGATTTGCATATAGCTGGGTCTGAACTGAGGTGGCCAAGTGAGCTAAAGAATGATGATGAATTCGACCCAAATCTATGACTGTGGGTGAGTTTCTGAAAAGTTTCAGCGCTCCGTCCATCATCTCTTTGTGTTTGCTTTGTTCGCCCTAAGTTAGCAGGTTATACCCAGATTTGGGACCCTGGCTCACTTTGCCACTGTATTCTAACTAGCCTGGCTGATGAAGGGTGTTACCCAGAAACCGATCCCAGGATGCTTGTTTCCGGTTCTGGGAAGATCTGGCTTGGCAGTTCGGGCTGGACTGTTCCCATGAGGCACAGGGTCAAGCCTGATTTGCATATCTGAGGTCTGGGTCTGAACTTAGGTGGCGAAGATAGCTAAAGAATGATGATAGATTCAAACCAGATCTGTGACCGGAGGTGAGTGTCTGAAAAGTTTCAGCGCTCCGTCCATCATCTACTTGTGTGTGCTTCAATAGTGCTCTTCCTCAGACGTTCGTCTCATACTAACATACTTATTTAGTACTGGCTACTTGCCTCGCAGGCAGTTCAAGGGTGGTCAGCCTTGTAGTCACATACTAAAGGTAACTCGGGAATTTAAGGTATACTGTGGATTCTGTTGAGGTGCATAATAGTTTCAGCCTTGTTTCTCACCAAAGCCACTTAGCGCATTATAGGACTCGACCGGCTACTAGTCCATCACCTTTCCCAGTAGCTGTATCCTGAGAGAAAGACTGGTGCTGTGTCCTGTATTACTTCACAGTCACATGACCCAGACACTCTCCCCCAATCACTGTTAGACCTGGTTTGAATCCATCCTCATTCTTTTGCTCACTTTACAACCCCATTTCAGACCCAGCAATATTCAAATCCGTCTTGACCCTGTTCCTCATGGGAACAATCCAGCTCGAACTGCCAAGCCTGAAAACAAGCACCCTGGTACCGGTTTCGGGTCAGGCCAGGCTAGCTTGAATACAGTGGCAAAGTGAGCAAGGGACCCACATCTGAGCAGACCCTGCCAACTTAGGGTGAACAAAGCAAACACAAGGAGATGATGGTTGTAGCACTGAAACCTTTCAGACACCTACTCCCAGTTACTTGGCAGTTAGGCCTGTACCGTTTCCATGAGGACCGGGGTAAAGAATGATTTGCATATGACTAAGTCTGAACTGGGGTAGAAAAGTGAGCTAAAGAATAAAATTAAGGATTCAACCCAGATCTGTGACTGGGGGTGAGTGTGTGAATACTTTCAGCTCACCGTCCATCCTCTGCCATTTCAACGTAAAACTTTTAAAATGCATAAATCCAGTTCCTCCTATTGGACTCCTGTTGTTTTTCTGCAATTTTTGTTTGTTACGTTTATTAAATTTTACTTACTTTTTTAATTAACTTTGGAATTCATATTGTTAGGTGTATTACTGTTCTGGTACTGCATAAATACTTTACCGGCTGCCCTAAGTTAAGCAGTCACCCATCCAAAATAATAATCACCTTTACAAACTTACTAGAGGAAGACTTCATTTAAAATTGGACTCGTTTTTTAACAGCATTTTCAAAGATTTTGAACATTCTGAATCATCTTCCGATGCCACAGTCCTGCAGATAATTTGATCAGGGAATGATTAAGCCCCATGTGATTGTTATAATCCCAGTTAGCGTCAAAAGTCAATCCTATGATTTGTCCCCAAATCCGGACTAATTGATTACATCTAGTCATATGCTGTCAAGCTGACACAGACCATAAGATTTAGGAACATATTTTCAAAGGGATTGCACCACCGAAACATTACTTTTTCCGATGTTCCATTGGAGCAATGCCCTGTTCCATATTTACTAAGAGGTGTTTATCCACTTTCCGTGGCTTAACACCACTTTGTAAATACTGTCTCCTTTCGCACAGGTATCTGCGTGAAAGGGGTATGCTATGGGTGTTGCTGGGGGTCTTTCAACACAACACCTTTTGCTTTTTGACACTGCCCCAGATTTACAAGGAGCTATACATTTTTCTAGAGTTAGAATGACGCAACGAGAGACATACTTTTATTTCTCCTTGCTTTTTCTCTTTCAATGTGTTTCTAAGGGACACCTTTCTGCACATAAACAATATTTTCCTGCAACACAGACACCCTTGCACCATGGTGACAATTCTTTAATCCATCAGAGCCCGACTGAGAATATGTGGCGACTGAGCGTCATTTGTATGTCGTTTACCCTCAACTCCCGACTATGAGGGTTCATAAATGTACAGTGGAGCCACCGATATTCAATTTGGGTTTCAAAGGTGATTCTAATTAAAAACATGTAAAAAAAAAAAAAAAAAAATATATATATATATATATATATATATATGCAAATCTGGATTCCAGGTAAGAAATCCACACGAGCCCGTAATTCTGCAGCAGCGTTTTTAATGGCAAATCAAGCAGTCAACAGATAACGCGTTTCGAACAACAAGTTGTTCTTGGTCACATGACCCGCGTTTCCATCGTACCACCTTTTAAAGGTGCAATTGCATTAACGTCATAAAGATAGAAAGGATATTTCCAAAAACCGCATTCACAATGGCATCAAATTGAAAAAATACAACAATAAATTCTTGTTATATTTTCAGTTAAAATCAGTTACCATCACTGATATTCATTACTATGTGCCCATAGTGATTTTATGTGTAAATAAACCATTTTTTGGGAGAAAAAAAACTCCGGCATTACACATCAACTATTTTTGGGATTTCCAAATTTAAATACACAGTTTAGGTATAGTACCATATTATGTATAAAAATGAATATTTGAGAATGTTCAATATCGAAACCATCCAAAAAATTAATTAGATTTATGAAAGCTAGTTTAGGCATAGTACCCATTTGCCTAATGGAACAATCAGATTTAGTGCTGGGTCAATTATATACTAATTTATAATAGCAAATAATAATTGTATGCCCCTAGTGATCATTCAGTCATATTCCTAACTGCTTGTAGTAACCAAGTATTGGAGGTTGGTACAGTAGGTTTAGGAAGATCAGAAGAAAGTTGCTCTTAATGATGGCTGTTGTTAAATGTCTTGCTTCCCAATCCTAAGGAGAAAGGAGAAGAAAGAGATATTTGTTTGCTGAATATTCAGAGCAAAAAAGATCTATCTTTAACATCTACATTAAATCATTTGAAAAACTATGCTCAAGAAAAACCTTTTGGTACGATGTGTAACTGATGTCAATGGAAAAAAGGGTGTGAGGGTGTGTGGGAAGGGGAAGATAAAAACAATATGTATATGCCAAATGGCAATTCTACTGGTCATTCAATCTATTCATTCTTACAGATGGGAATGCAATTCCTCATCCATGTTAAGGCCGTCAGGAAAGGGGGTTCCCGCCAATAGAATCAAGCGTGATTCTAATTTGCGTAATACGCCCACTCTACCTCCACCTCTGATGTTACTCTTGATCGTGCCAATCCCTACATAGCTCGCTTTGGATGCATCATTTTGATGGAATTGGCTGAAGTGCCGCCCTGTGCTGTACGAGAAGTCCTGATTGGTGATCGCACGCCAATGTTCCAATATGCGTTTCTTCACTGGAAATGTAGTTGAGCCTATGTACCATAAGTTGCAAGGACAACGAATAGGGTAAACTACAAATTCCGTGGTACACGCGAGTATTGATTTTCCATTTTATTTTTGTTTTAGGTAGGATGATGACCTTCATATTCTGGCTAAACTTGCATGCCTTGCAATTACCACATTTCCTGAAACCCTTGGTAGTTTGTAGCCAATTGGTATCTTTTGGGGGTAAGTGGCTCTGAACCAGGATGTCTTTTAAAGACTGGCCTCGTCTGTATGAGATGCCCAGGATGGTATCAATGATATTCCTCAGTATAGGATCTTGTCTCAATTTATCCCATCAATTATTGAGAATTTTCTGTATATACTTTGACTGGCTAAAATACCTAGTTATGAATCTCACTTTCCCTTCTTTCCTTGATGTCTCTGGGCTGATAGTACTAGTTTTAGGGGTCAATGTTTCTTCTCTTGTCAACCGGTCTACTCTAGACTCAGCTTCTAAGAGTGACTTGTTTGGATAGCCTCTAGCTCTAAATCTATATATATATATATATATATATATATATATATAGATATATTGCCATGGCCGTGATCCGGACTCTGCTTATGTCAGCAGCATATATGTACAGGGGTTGTCCTCCCGTAATTGTTTCAATCGGTAAAAATTCCTTAGGCCTCCCTGCTCCATCTGTCACCGCTATTCAATTCCGCTATTCACAATGCCGGAATTGAATATTGGATTGGAAAAGAAATCAATAATCTTTTCTGGTACCTCTGAAATATTTTGACTTGAGAACTATCCTTAAGAAGGTGTTTTTAATCTAAAAAAAATGAAACGCTGCGTCGACAACTGCTTCTCGATTTTTTGGTTATTTGGCAAGAAATGTGATTTTAAATGTGAATTGATTTATTGTATCTTACTGTTGGGATATATATATAAAACAATGTTTCTGTATAACCACATTGAATGACATGAAGAAGGACATTTTAAAAGATAGTGATATTGTTGTTGTTACTTTTTTAATATATTTTTTATACATTTTTTTCGGAATGGTGTATCTATCAAAGTGGCACTAGCATTTCTTTCTAATCATTCTCGGAATCTGTTCTATGCATTTGTGTTTGACTTGACTTAGGAGCCTCTTCCTTTTGGATTGGGACTCTTTCTATTCCTTTGCATCTTATCCCCCTTGTCCCAGATTGGATTAGGTAGGGGACATCCTTTCTTGTTTATATTATAAAGTAATTACTCCAACCACCTTAAGACGTACCATACTAAAATTATGCCATGAGGGACACCTGGGCATCGGCAAGACCAAAAGCAGAATCAGGAATCTTTACTGGTGGCCAGGTGTGGATGTAGCAACCAAGAGAGTGGTGAGAGACTGCGTGCAGTGCAACAATTCTGACAAGTCCAAGGTCACGTACAGGCCCTCACTCCACCCCTTACCGTCTCCCAACATGCCTTGGAAAGGATTGGGATAGACATCATGGGACCCATTTCTGATCAAGGGGAACAAGTCTATGGCAGAGTGATTATTGATCACTTCTTAAAGTGGCCTGAAGTGGGATTTGTGAACATAACTGATACCCAGAGTGTGCTGCAATTCCTTGATGACGTGTTTATTAGAGAAGGGCTGCCCAAATGTGTTGTCAGTGACAATGGCCCCCAGTTTACCTCAGAGATGTTTGGCAACTACTTGAAGAGAAATAATATTGCACACAAGACCACCTCCATGTACCATACTTCTGGCAATGGTGCCATAGAAAAGTTTAACCGGGTCATCAAGGGAATTTTGCAGCTTGCCTCCACCAACAACCTAGCGTGGAGAAATGAGATAGGCAAGACATTGTGGGCGTATCGCATAACTCCATGCAACAGTACAGGGCATAGCCCATTTGAGATAATGAGAGGAAGGACACCAATGTCTAAGGACAATGTTGGCTGGCAAACTGCTGCCAAGAGGATAGACTGGTCGCCTGACAGTCAAACTACATTTGCCAAAAGACACAGGTGGATAGTAAGAACCGCTATGACAGAAAACTTCGCTGCAAACCTGTACAAGTGTCTGTGGGTGATATGGTTCATGTGAAGTATAGTGGACTCATATCCAAGGGGCAGAATAGATATTCTCAACCACTCAAAGTCGAGAAAGTGTTCTGTAACTCGGCCTTACTCAGCGATGGTAGAGTGTGGCGTTTCTCGAGATTAGCCCCAGGCACTTACAGAAGCCCCTGTGGAGATTATGTTGATGCGAGCAGAACTGTAGGAGGTGGAAGAATGGATTCATGGGGTGATGATAAAGGCAAAATGGATGTGGCACTGGACACACAGGGTTCAGCCTCCTCTAGACACAGTGGGTGTTTTCCTGACAGGGACATAGTAGGGGCTGATCCTGAGGGAACGCAGCGTTCAGCCTTCACTGGCTGAGAGTTCACCCATCAAGAATGAGGTGTGGTCACAGTGTTGTGCCACCAAGCAGACTCAATTACTTTATTTGTGACTAACTGTTTAACCATTCTTTATTATTCCTCAAGGAGGAAGATGTGTTGTGATTGCATTTCATTGTTATGTCCCCTCTCACCACCCGTACCCTTCTCCTCTCCCTTCATCATCAGCTGAGCGTTCTGGAATGTTGACAGATGCCAGCTGCTGACCTGCCACTCCAGACGCTCCTCCTGTCCTCTCCCTCTCACCCCATGCTGTGTTGGCATTCCACTCAATAAAATTAATAAACCGCTATTCGTCTACTATCCATTCCTTACACTAACCAATGGCAATGAACGAATAACCTGACCATATGCTAAGAAAAGGTCCATAAATGCCAGACATAGAGTCCTTCCCTTAGCCACAGTCTATTTCTGAAATACCATGTGGTATAGGCTCAATAGTACCTAGGCGTTCCATAAACCCATACTTGACTGGGGTTATGATATCATGGACCTCATACCAGCTCATAATTCACTTCAGGACTATTCAAACTACTTTTTTAACAGTAGAGTCTGTTGGACTTGGCCCTTTTTGCCGGGTCATCCCTGAACTTTTTGCCTTCTTCCTGTATTTTTTCTGACCTGTTGTTGGATGTTTTATGACTCTGGGCTCTTTACCACTGCTGATCAGTGCTAAATTGCACATACTCTATTGTAAATTGTTGTAATGGATTTGTGCCTCCATGATTGGCTTATTTGATTTACTTGTCAGACCCTAGTAGAGTGTACCATGTGTCCCCAGGGCCTGTAGATCTAATGTTTTTAGTGGGCTTGCAGCACTGATTGTGCCACCGACAGAGGCAGCTTGAAAAGTGTCTCTCAGGCCTGCCATGTCGACTTGGTAAGTGCACCCACTTACTAGTGCCTACACCTTCGCTTTTCTGTATATCAGACACCCCTAAGGCAGGCCCCAGGGCAGGGTGCATTGTATGTAAAAGGTAGGTCATGCCCTGAAGTGTGTGGCATGACCTGATATTGAGTTATAGCCTATTTCGATTTTTCACTATTGCAAGGCTACCTGTCCCCATAGGCCAGAAAGGGCAGTTTAATTTTAGCATTTTATAATCCTAACTGACCCAGGGAACATGATAGAAATTCGAATTTAGTGTGCCTGAAATCAGGATGATAAAATACATCTTTTAGTAAAGTTGGTTTTAACATTCTGTGTTTAAAAATACCACTTTTAGAAAGTGGGTATTTTCTTATCTAACCATCTAGCCAGCCTCTGCTACCTTGTATGTCTGGTTTTGTGAGTGATGTTGCTGGGGGGCTTTAGGAGACAGGATGAGTCAGCACAGGGCTGAATAGACCTATCTGCATGTAGAGTGGTGGGAGGAGTAGCACCTGGGCCTGAATAGGGCTGTGCCTGCCTTCCACAAAGCTGGATCCACCTCCTGTGGTGCATCTGAAGACCCTGGCCCATACTGCCAAAGGAAATAAGGAGTCCTGTAAACAAAGTGCTCTAGGACTGTACAGGGTTTGTACTAGGTACAGGACCCTCTGCTTTCAGAGGACAAAGGATTTTGCTGTATAAATATTGGGACGCAGACCCCAGGACTTTAGATCACTTCTGGGAAAACAAGACAAACCTTTGCCAAGGAGAAGAACCAAGGGATCTGCAAGTGTTTGTACTGCCCCTCTGCTAGTTTGCTGTTACTGGGTTGGCCTGCAGTGGTTACTTTATTTCCAAGGAAAGGAGAAGGACCTTTAAAGGAAAATGTCTCCAAGGGCTTGAACTTGTACTTGCCTCCTGCTGAAGTCCCAGGGCTACAAGACAACACCACCAGCTCCCCCGTGAATTTACTTGCTGGGAATTTTGTCTGCAGAAGCCTACATGTCACTGGGAGCTGGAAGCGCGACTCAAGGAGAAGAAGCATGTCACCATCACAGCTGTTGCCGTTGCATTACCGGAGAAACGTGTCGCCGCCGCAAAGGCCGCCGCCGCATCACCAGAGAAGTGTGTCTTTGTCGCAGCTGTTTGTCGTCGCATCACCGGAGAAGCATGTCACCACCACAAGGGTCACCGTCGCATCACAAGAGTAGCGTGTCACAGGGCCTGTCGCGGCTCCAAAGTTACAGAGCTCGCCGCACGGCCCTCGGGCGTGCACGCATCATCTTCACATCATCGCATCATGGGTGCCATCGCATCACAACGAATTGTCGCATTGCATCAAGGCACCATCTTGCCGAATCGTAACCGGAACGCAGTACGAGAATCAGTGCATCACCTCCTCTCCGGTAAGAAACAAGACGCACCCCCTACTCTGCGCAAGCATTGAGGAGCGACGCATCACCTCCCCCAAAGCAGGGAACCAACGAATCACCCTCCCTGCGAACCTTGTTTGTTTTGCATTACACATCCAGGTACTTTTGTGAGAAACGGATCGCATTTATCATCAACTTGAACTAAGCTCCTTCTACCATCTTTAAGTCTATTTTGAGGACAGTATTGTGGACTTTTGTCATTTGTGGTCTTTTGTAAGTCTATATAAAGAATACTTATTTTTATACAACTTGTGTAGTGTTCATTTGTAGTGTTTTCACTGTATTGCTGTATGTGTTCACAAATGCTTAACATACTGCCTCTGAGATAAGCCTGTCTGCTCATGCCAAGCTACCAATGGGGGGGATCAGGGGTTATCCAGAAGTGTAATCGCCTTTCCCTGACTTAGAAGCAAGGGTCCCTATTTGGTCAAAGGTGTATACCATTGCCAACTGGAGACCCCCATTTCTAACAGAGTCCAACAAGGAAATAGATAGATGGCACACCTGGTTTTCAGTGCTGCCTTACTTAAATACAGGTATGATAATTTCAGACTGCCGGATACTAAGTAGCTTAGAACAGAGACCATACAATTAAGTGCATGTGTAATGATAGGAGCCAAGAAGCCCTGCTTCGCTTTATTACAATCCATCAGGACACCATCTGGACGTAGGGCCTTGTTGCCAGGGCTAGAGGTGAAAGGTAAATGGACTACTTCTACATTGAACAAAATGGTTAACAAGTTACTTTTAAAACAGACATCATTGGACATGGTTACAGCTGAAGTAAGCTCATAAATAGTTTTAAAATAAGATACCCATCTGTCAGCAGAAATGACTGCACCTATATCATCCATCTGTCTAATGAGGGGATCGCCCGCGTTGACCATCTTCCAAAAACCTCCAATGTAATTTTCAGAACAAACAGTAATGACCCTATTCCAGGTGTCCCTTTTAATTTCCTGTTTTCTTTATTTCAGAGTGGTTTTGTGCTCAGCTAGCATTAAGGGTGTAACATCACTGTCCCTGGTGGCTTTATTGAGAGCAGCACTTATTTACAGATCGACAAATGTTGTTGAACCTGCTAGGTTTAGATTTGGAACTGGTTACCACAGGAATCAACAAAAGGTTTCTGATAAGTATCCCTAGAGTTATAAAAGCATCCACAAAACTCTTGTTTGAAACAGGTTCAATCTGTAAATCATACAGACACTAAAGAAACATTAGTACTGATCAGTATTACAGATCTTAACATTAACAACATGTGATTTAAGATAAAGACCTTTATCTGATGTCCTAACATCTGTGGAACAAGGTTATACACCTTAAACATTAATATGTTAGATTGTGATCATTAGCACATTTCTCTGTCACGTCCCCTCCAACAATAATAGGACTCAAGGTAGAGGAGATAAAGATACAGTCTATCTGATTACCCCTACTTCTTCCTAATGATTTAGGAATGTGACTACCTGAGCAGCCTTTAGCTTCATTATAGTTGATTAACACATGGTTTAGGTAGTATCCTCAATGGTGGCTCTTCCGCTAAGGCGGTGGGGCGATGCCCCACTGCTCAAAATGAAAAGGCGGAACTAGCCAGAGCAGGGGTAGGAGTGGTTTGCACACCCTAAGTCACCATGACTGTTTGGTCGACCCTCTTAGCCAGCCAGTCATGCACACTTTGCATTTTCCACACCAGGCTGTATTACACAGCCTGGTGAGGCACATGCACAGGCTCCCTGTTCCAGTCTACTCGTCGAACCACGGCGCTCATATCAATCACAACGCTGCATTGCAGTATTGTGATTGGCTCAGGAGAGCATGTGTGCCCGGGTGCTTCCTGATGCTGGCTGGGACTGGAGGCAGGAAGAGGAAGAGGACAGGGATGGAGAATAGACAGCGGCTGGCTATTCCAGGAAATATTTTTTTCTTTTTCATTCTCTACCCCCGCCGCCCCACTATCCCCACGTGGTAGCAGCCGTTACTGAGTATCCTTTAAAGAATCCCCACCGCCAGCATTCATAGACCACTGATTCTTATGCTTATCTCTAAATATGAATGGGTTATGCCAAGAACAACTTGCACCAATTTTAAATTTAAAATCTCCTCCACCCAAAGTATGTAAAAAACAATTGGGTAAAATAGAGTATCTGTGACTACGCTTGTAAATAACTTTAAACAAAAAAAAAACACTACCAGCCTTTTCTACTTGATTAATAACATTATAAAAATAAGCCAATTCACCCATAGGTCTTCCAGATTGGGAAGTGATTTCTGGCAAACAAAAACTAATGAAGCCCTCCCAGCATACCTCCTTCAAAGCCCAGGTTTTCTGAAACACAATAACATTGAACTTATAAGTGTAATGTATACATTCCCTATTAAAGGCTTTATTGTTGTACTTAGCTATAATCCAACGTTCCAGATTTATGGTATCATGTTTTTTTGTAACCATTCTTGAGTACTCCGTATGTGAGACAGATTGTGGAATACGATTGAGAAATTGTCATTACATATCTGACAAGCATGATAATGGTGGAAAATGATCACTAATACTTACAGGTTCCAGAGGCAGCCCCACTTTCTTTTTATTATTGGCCTCCATTGTCCAATGTGGTCAATAAATGGGGGTTGATAAAATAACCCAAAGGTAAAATACCAATGTTGGATTCCTGATTCAGTCTCAGCCTGCCTTTGCATAGAATGCTGTATGCAGTAGATGCCTCTAGTTGATAATCACACAGTCCCCAGGTAAACTCCTCTTGATAGAACCAATCCAGCCCACTCTTCTTTCCAACATGATGTTGCGCCAATACCTTATGTCGAAATTACCATGCTCAGCAAGCCAAGGGCTCACTTTAGTTTTTAGTTGGGCAGTTGTCTCAAATGTATTAGGACTCAGAGGTGGAACATTGTTGAGTCTAACAACATTGCAGCAGGCATCGGGTGGTAAGTCAATAGGGATATTAGAATTCCTGTTTGCTCCAGGAGCTCCCTGGGTACATATCTATGATGGCTACTGCAGCGGCTCCCCCTTATCTCAGGGGATTAGATAATGCTACATTATTCCTGTAATCTATAGATATGCAGTTCCTCTATTCTCAGAGCCAATACGGGGAAATATTCAGGGAAATCCTGTTTAAGAGTGTAAAGTGGGTAGTTCAGGAAGCAAGAGAAGGAGGGGATCCTTGCTGTCGGAACTAGGGTCCTCACACACCCAGTCAGCTAGGTGTCAGGCTTCATCATATGGACCTGCTCCTCGTCGGGTCGGCGCTGCAATACCTGACAGGTGCCCATAAAAGGGCACTTTAGCAGAAATCTTCTTTTCCTCGCCATAAGGTGCAGTGGGTGTGAGGGGCCTAAAAAGTGTAGATGTGGTGAAATGGTGGCTAAAATAGGTAGGATAGTCCAAATAAGACTTTTATTCAGGCTGGCTACCCACCTAACTAAAAACAAGAAGAGTGGCAGCTTTCTGACGTAATGGTTCAGTTAAGCTATGCTCAACTCTAAAGGTCAACATGTTTCATGCCTGCTTGTCAGTGGATCCGTGGCAATTCTTCAGGACCTAGTAAGTGAATCTATCTACACAGAGTGGTGGTGAAGAATTCTACCTACCACGTGTTCACACTGCGGGTTCAGGTTTCTCGCAGTGTCATGAAGTGACCTATTTGTAGTGAAAGTATCACTTCAATCAATGTCCGGCTGAATATCAAGACACCTGGAACATGGTGTCACCTACGTTGAAGAAGTTGGTTGAGGATGGGAATAGAAGGACTGCGAATGGGACTGGGATTCCTCATGTCTCACTTTCCTCTTCCTCTGGGCCAGTGGCCTAATATCAGGCCTAATGTTTGTGATCAAAGTACTGTCCCCCTGGTAATTCAAATCACATGCTGCTGCTGGAATGCTATCAGGACAAGGGTTTACAGCACATGAGTTGTAGTATTTTCCTGTTTGATTTGTGACATCCCTTGAGCAATTAGGGTAAGCCTAGATTTTAGGCAGGTCTACTTAGTCCAGAGACAAACATCTCTCAGCCAAGTCAATATCTTTTGTAATTACTCCTACAGCACACTCTATAAAAGAGTCCAACATGCTACTATGATAGTCCAGAGATTTAGTAGTGCAAGTGACTCTATTTCTACCCATGTTCAAACTGAGAGCGGCCCCAAAGACCCTTATCAAAGCGTAGGTACTGTCCCAGTCATAATAAAATCAAGCTCTATAAGTTCTGGGTTTGAAAGCCAAACAGTGGGCTCACCCCGAATCAGGTCCAATGCATCAAATAAGTTTAAAAAGATAGTGCACACTTCCCTTTGCAGTTTAACTGACTGTTGTGAAAAAACCCACACAGATTATTATACAAGTTAAAAACCACATACGTGGGGGGTGGACCAGCCCAGCCTTGCAGGGCGCGTATGAGCTCTTGGCCCGTTCTTCACCCGGACACACGCCTGGGTTCATATTGTAATTCTTGTGCAGTGTTTGTTTGTCTCTCTGACTCATGGCAGCAGAGACTGTGGGAGATGGAGTTTCAGGACCCCACCAGCCCCTGATGGAGCAGTGTCTGTTCCCACCCACTTTCAATTCTACCTTAATTTGGCAAAGTGTTGAAAATAATTGCGGCGGCCATTGCGGGATAAAGTGGAGGGCAGCACGAATGCTGCGGACACCGTGGGAGAAGGATCGCTAGTAAAGGCAGGATTCGCTGGTCTGGTGCGAGGAGTAGAACAGTTCAGAGAGCATCGGGCTCCTGCAGGAGCAGGAGCACGTCCTGGGGCTGGCTCACCCCTCCTCCATTCGCGTCCCTTGCTGGTGAAAGCAAGATAGCGCGGGAGAGGGACAGGCTCAGCGAAGATACAGTGGACCTGGTGAGAGACGGACATCTGTAGAATCGCCAGTGAGGCTCTTTTTGTGTACCTACTGGAGAGGTGAGACGCATTGACTGGTCCCTGTGGGAGTGATGCAAGAGACGGGCAATTTTCACCGAGGTTTGTTGCCGCACAGGGATAATTGCATACAGACTTGCCCCCATTTGTGTGCTGTGCTGTACTGGAGATTAGAAATGCTGCCACCATTTTGGGGGGACTGGTTAGTTAGTGGATTGAAACTATTTTAGGCACAGTGCAAAATGGCGTTGATCTAAAACAGAGATAGGACAATAAGTATCTTTCAGTGTATTTCAATAGTGGGGTATTGAATAGGAGTAAACAGAGGACTTCAGGCAAAGAAGGGTGAGTGGAAACAAACAGAGGACTCATTTTTCAGGGAATCTAGTCCATTACAGGGACAAAGGACTTCACCTCAATCTGATGCTATCTGGGCAGCCATTTTGGTTGGGGCAGAGCATTGCTAATAACAAATATTCTGCTATCTTAACCATGTCAGGGCATCATCTAAAACCGGAAGGAATGAATTCATTCTCAATAATTTACCCTCCCAAGCTTACTAAAAATGCCTCAAAAGCTTTTAAACAAAACCTTTTCAGATCCAATCCAGAAACGCTAATACTAGATCCCTTCTTCAATTTAAATAAAGGTATGATTATTAATGACCTTATAGTCTTTACTACTAAAATGGCCATATGGAGAAGTATTGTAAATAACTCTCTGAAAGTACAGGAGTCAAAAAACATTCCCTTTGGAACAAAGTTGCTCATTCCACCTTCCCGTAAGCTGAGAGCGACATTAAATATAAAGTGTTATAAAAATGGCACACTTCTCATCCAAGCTTCTAACAAAGATTTGGAACGCTTTGACGAATTTTTCGCAACATTAAAAAACCATGTCCTCAATAACCCCACCTCAATAAGAAACCAACCTGATTTGAACTCTCAAGTCATTGCCGCACAGGGGAACCAAGCGGCTGACTCTGAATTAGGCAGTGTGAGGGATCCCCTACAGTCTAATCAAGTTATATCGCTGGATGGCACTAACACCAATGAAGAGCCCCATCCATTGAATCAGGAAGTCAGGAAATGGCTGGATAATACTAATGAACGAGACAGGGCATTAGGTTACAGAAACCCAATGTTGAGCCCCAATTGCTACTTCTGGAAGTCATTGCCTCGAGCGATGGCGAAACGGGAACTGCCAGAACAATAGAAATCCAACAGACGGTTCATGATGTGGCGTTAAAAGGCAATTTCACCAACGATGAGCCCCAAAAATTGAATCATGAAACCAATAAGCCAGATGACAGGGGCCTCATCACTCAGCTAGCATTAGTTACCACACCCATCGATTCTAGCTCCCCTATGACGCCTAACCTTGATCTCGAACAAGAAGCTGTTTGGAAAACCCAAAAATCAATCAAGATAACTGGAGAGGCACACAGGTGACGGCACAGGGAATTGCAGAGCAATTTCCAGTCTCAAAAAAACAGGCACAGATTCAGCAGCGATTTTCAAAGCTAGCCTTCCACGAAGGACGCAACCACCAACCAGTATACATCATAGATTAGATTCGGTAAAGAACAGAACCCCACAAACAAATGGGGATTTTAATTTAATTATTTTAATTATCTCAGCTCACAATCTTGCAAGACTTACAAAGCCATGCTTTCCGCCATGAGAGATATGAAGAACCTGCTATGCCTTTCAGAAAATTGGCTGGCAAAAATGGAGGCTCTGCAGTCCTCCTCTTTTGAAACACATGTCAAATGCTGTTCCACCCCTATGGCGGCGGCAAACAGAATCTACCGCCCATGCATGCAACTCAACTATCTAACAGACAGGGAGTTATCTTCCATTCTGTCTACAGACGAACCTAGTCAAACTTCGCAAATTAAGATTGGCGAAAACGTTATCCAAACAATCGATTTGAATTCGGACAGAAATTCCCAGGCTAACAACAGAAAGCCTAATGCCAGCAACCTTAAGATGGTGACAATATGCCTGAAATGGCTGTTCCACCAATGATCAACTCCCAGAAGCACATTCGTTGCATATTACTCAACTGTCGTTCAGCAAACAAACATGCGGCTGACATAGCTGACATCACACTAAACCATGAAATTGACATAACCATTTTAACTGAAACATGGCTTTCCGACTCGTCTTCGCCATGCTTAGATCTGTTAGTCCCCCTGAACTACCGGATCATGAGACAGGACAGACATGACAGATTGGATAGAGGCATCGCTTGCATATATAGATCAGACTTTACCATCACTAGAATTCATTCTGACCCATTAGAATCTTGTGACTACCTAGGTATGTCTTTAAGATCAGCAGATAACCAAAACTGTAAACTCAATGCACTCTACCACCCCTATTGTACAAAGACAAAGTTCATAGACCAGTTGATAGAGATCATTACCACCAACTCTAATCTAAAGTTGAACAATATCTTATTAGGTGACTTCAATATTCACTGGGAGGATCAGGCTAACAATCAAATCACCCTCCTTAAAACCTTCCTGGAAGAACAATCATTAGTCCAGGGATGCCATCGCCCCACCCACTCCAAAGGATCAACCTTAGTTTGGATCATAGCCAAAGATAAAGCGATTGAGAACTTTATAATCACACCCTGCGACTGGTCTGATCACCACATAATTACATTTGAAATTCCCCTGAGCAAAACCGAATCGTCCACACAAGCTATGAAGCCCAAAATATGGACCAGGGACACTAGAGCAATCAATATGGAAAATGTAGCCGCTCGCTGTGAATTAGAGTTGCAGCCACCCGAGAACATGGTTGACATCAGTGACCTCACTTTGCATTATAACAAGGCTATGTTGAGCAATATTGAGGACTTAGCCCCTCTAAAACTGAAAACAATCTCTGACAACGACAAAAATCCGTGGTTCAATGGTTCCTTAAATGAGGAAAGAAGATCACTCAGACTCTCAGAACCCAAATGGTGTCAATACTCTACCTTGCCTCACTTAATCCAACTGACAATCCGGGAAAGTTTATAACAAAAGCATCCATAAATCTAAAAAAGACTTTTTTAAGAACGAACTGGACAATGCAGTAAATAGACCTAGGAAACTATTCGATCTACTTAAATAACAATCGAATAAATCTGCCAAATCAGCACCTGTCATCACCAAAACAAGCTTAAACAGTGAGGAATTCTTAGTCTTCTTTATAGACAAAGCTAACGCTTTGGAAGGGGAACTAAAAAAATACAGCTGAAGACATTGAAAGGGAGAAAGGTACCTCAGATGAACTTCAGGCTCAACAAGAACTAGACAAACCAAAAAACAATGCTTGGTGTTCAGGATTTAAACCAGTCAGTGAATTAGACATCGCAAAGATCATGTCGACCACTAAGCCTAACAACCACTATAACAATCCACTACCAGCAAAGTGCTGGTCTTTGCTAAACCACCTGCTAATCCCGTCTTGGACTAAGAACATAAATCTCTCTTTATCACAAGGCCACATACTGGACTGCCTGAAAACAGGGCAAGTCATTCCTCTCTTAAAAAATCCAACAGAGAACCCTTCAAACCAAACAATTTCAGACCTGTAACTAACATTCCCATGCTAGCCAAAGTTACGGAAAAATGTGTCCAACAACAACTGAGTCTTCACATTTCGGATTTCAATCTGTTAAATGAATGCCAATCAGGGTTCAGACCGAACCATAGTACTGAAACTGCAATCCTGCATATAATAGATGACGCTTTACTGGCTCTAGACCACAATGACACATGTATCTTAATACTGTTGGACCTGTCGTCAGCTTTCAACATGGTAAACCATGCCAAAATTATAGATCGGTTTAAAAACAGAATGGGGCTAGAGGGTACAGTCCTAAAGTGGTTCTGCTCCTTTCTAGAGAATCGATCGCAAAAATTCATTGTCAGCCAAACCCTTTCAGGCCCAACCAGAAATGCAATTGGAGTTCCACAAGGTTCAACGTTATCTCCGGCGCTATTGAATCTATATGTAACCACTAACGATTATATTACAAGAAGCAAACATTTCCTTCCATATGTACACAGATGACACGCAGCTGTACATCAAGGTGGCATCGACAGAAGATATAATGATTATGAACCAAGCTCTAACGAGAACACTCCAATGGATAACCATGTACCACCTGAAGCTAAATCTGCAGAAAACTGAATTCTTACTGATTACACCAAAGAAAAGCAAATTTAAGATAGCAGCATGGTCCAACCTTATCACTGCTATAAAATGTACCCCGAAGATTGGCGACTCTACTAAATCTTTGGGAATTACTCTGGACAAAAATGTGAACATGGTAGCACATATCAACACAATGGCAAAGAACGCCCGTTTCCATCTGAACTACTTGCCGAAACTAAAACCATTCCTAAATAAAACAGATCTTAAAACAGCAGTCCAGGCACTGGTCATATCTAGGATAGAATATGTTTGCACTACATTGGCTGGGCTACCCAAGATCACAACAGCCCCACTGAAAGCATGTCTTAATGCAGCCACAAGACTTATATTGGGATTCAAAAAATTCGACCATATCTCCCCTCACTTGAAAGTGCTCAACTGGCTGCCCTTCGAAGCAAGAATTCATTTCAAATTAGCATGCATCACTCATAAAGCATTGCATCATAAAACGCCAGTTTACCTAGCACAGAAACTCACACTTTCAGGGGGACACCGATTCTCGAGGAGCAAAGCTGATCTTCTACTGAAACCAGCTTGTTTGTGGAAGAAAAGAACTTATGTCCGAGCGTTCTCTGGGGCAGCTCTGAGAATTTGGAACACTCTCCCCCCAAGCATTAGAAGAATCCCATCCATCGCAGCATTAAAAAAAGAATGAAAATCGTTTTATATGAGGACATTTCTCCCATAAGACCATACAACAGAACCGATGGCTACAATCTTTTCATGTCTGTTTCCATGCGTCCGCTAGCCTTTCACTAACCACACATGGGCTTGTATATACGTATTACCTGTGGTTGTGTGTTTTAAGCTCGTTGATATTAATGCAACTGTTGACTGATATATATGTTATACGCTTTCCTGAAGTTTTAATGTTGTAAAGATTTAGTGATTTGTAATCTATAAGGTGCTAATGTTGAAATACGTCTGTAAAGCGCTCTGATACCCTTTACAGGGTCATGTTCACGCTATAGAAAACACTAAAAATAAATAAATAAATAAATAATCATGGAGAACATCTTTCTGAGTGATTGTCAGTCAGGCTTCAGGATGGTATGCAGCATTAAAGTAAGCTATTCTAAATAGATCAAATAATAGATTGCACACTGACGATTCTGGATGCTGGAGGCCCCTGTCTTCTTATCCTTCTAAACCTCTCAGTGATGTTTGATACAGTCAGCCATCACAGACTCCTGAAAATCTTTTCCCCTGCAGGAAACAAAGGGATGGGGCTAACATACTGTTGCAATGAAGGGAAATCCGCTATTCACTCACCTCCAAAAACCAGCAATGGCTTCCATTTCTTCTTGCCTCAGCTCCGCACTGGAGTCAGCATCATCATCTTTACTGCAGCTCTACGGGAGGGAAGCCTGAGAGGTGCCAGGAGGGTTGGAACTGCTGCCTTCCCTCATTGACTGCATTAACTTGTATTAGACAAGTTTTGACTTAGGTGCCAGGAGGGTTGGAACTGCTGACTTCCCTCATTGACCACATTACCTTATGAAAGATACGTTTTTACTTTTTTTCTTTATAATCGATAAGTGGATGTGTCACAAGTCACCGATTATACAGAAATTAGAGACTGGCATTGATACAGGTATTAATGAATCCCAAGTGTTATATGTGGAATTAAAAGAAGGATGGTGACCCTTGTTACATTGAATGAGCATATACCCGCTACATCTTTGCCATGATTTATGTAAAAGAACAGACATTTATTCCGCAGTCTTTTGTTTCTTGTGTTTGACTTGGTATACACATATTTATTTGAAGTAGACCCAATGATTATGACAAATATGCCGATCTCAACGTACTTCATGGCCTGGGAACCTTCTACCTTCTTTAAAGCCATCATCTTGTTTTAAGAATGACATTGGTAATGACAACACTCTCCACTCAGCAAACACAAGGAAATGACAAAAATATAAACTTCCAGCACTCACTTAGATAAGTTTGTCAAACTTAGTGGAGACCACAGATTGTAATTATCTTCACTTCTTGCATAAGCTTTATGTATTGTCATATTGCCTGTCTGAGGTTTAGGCACAGGGCTAATAGCTCGGCCCTGGACGAGCCCCCTGTGGCACACGCCTAGCAGTTCCACTTGATGGATACACCCCACTGTATCTACCAATGACAGACTTTCTGCGCACGGCTTCAGTGGTCGTCTGGAAAAATATTGCCTCTACGTCACATTTCCATGTGAAAGAAAGCCACGCACATGGTCCTCTTAAAAGCAGAACTCCTCACAGCATTTGTAACTCAGGATTACCATCAGTCGCAGGCTGATTTGGTAAAACCTTTTACTGATTGCTGTAAGAAAAATGAAAAAAGGAAACGTGAACTCTGTGCACTGGAGTAATCCTGTCAGCCTGGCAGAGGATGTTGTAGAGAACTTTGCCTTCAGTACTGTGCTGCAGATCACACATCCACTTCAATGGCCGAGGGTGACTTCTTCCCGATCCAAGTGGAGCTTGCTTGTAAACGAAACTTCTTTACTGAAGTCAGACTACAGAAGGCCTTGGTGGCAGGGGAGTTTGTGTCTGCATGGAAAAGAACTAAAAAAAAACAGTCACAGCTGCGTATTTCGTATGCCTGCCCTTCTCTCGCGGTCTGAAAATGAAAGAACGCCCCAAAGACTTAAAAATTGTGTGCAACTCAATTTGCTCAATGCGATATATCTTTGAGAACGTGAGCTGGAATGTGGCTATATATTTACTGGCAGTTCAGAATTAAAATTACCAAAAATTGGTAATACACACATTATGCTACAAGATTAAATAGTCTGAAATTGTTGCTTTTCTTTAAATACTGGCAAATAATTGATTTCCTTATTCGGTACTGCAGGGGCATAGAAGTTCAACTTCTCATCAATCTTATCTAACCAGCCTCCACATGGATGGTAATGAAGAAGACATCCTGAATTGCATAATAAATATGTCCAAAAGCACATGATAGGGACAGGATCCTCTTTTTCTGCCATTTGACTATCTCTCTGCATGAAGAGCGGAAAAGGTCCCTCAATGGGCAGGCAGCCAACGCCATTTTAGAAGGGAATTTGCAAAAGCTGATATCGGTCGAATAGCTGGTACTGGCAAGCAGTGCTTCGCATACTATAATTAATGTGATTTCTCTCTATATGTGTCTGACAAGGGAGCTAGCTTTCAGCGGAAGATATTTAATGAGAAAGGCGATGATTTTTGAGAATTTCAGCAGAAGTGGAATACTACCAATTTTGAAGTAACAGGAAAATTAAAATGTTCACAATGCTCCATGTTGTGTGGTATTTATTAGGGGCCGTACTATAATGGGTGTCTTGCAAAAGAAAAAAGAAAACTATGTTTAAAACTACTGGATTTGTGAAACTACGCTCGATTAGAATAACTCAAAGTGTGAGTTCCTTGAAAAAAGAACTAATACAATGTTGATGATGTGTCATTCTGAGCACCACCACATTACTTATTTAAGTGTTGGCTTTGACTTTCTTCACTGTTAGATACATAGATTGATCCATATTCCTTAAAGTTGTATCAACTTCTAACCAAGAAACTAAAAATATAGCTATTCATAGCACTAATTGTTTTTTTAATTATTTTTTAGACATCTATGACGTTTTCAGTCATCTATTTATGTCGTTTCAGCACCATTAGACAAGCCCTTTGTGCACCAGGGGCCGTAGTGCATACAGTGACTCGAGGATACAATGGTCATGCAGACTTTTTCGGTGCTCCTGGACAATGTATTACAGAAAAGGACAGTCCACAACCTCAAAGGCACGCTCTGAAACATGATATGGACATGTCCCTGCTGGCAGGTGCTTTCACTCACTTCAACGGCCTCCAGGGGGATTTCTGTCTCCCCTTTGAATTACAAGCTGTGTTGTGGCCTGCACTGTGAAAGATGAAGTGGCTTAATCGAATATCGGCTTTGCCTTCCTCTAATAAACTGCTCTGAGGGCAGCCACATGTTTGCGCTAACCTTGGGGCAAGGTGTTATTTGTAACTGGGTTCACTGTTCCTGCTTTCTCCCAGCGCATCAATTTAAAGCTGCAGCATGGCCTGAAGAGGGACAGTGCACTTCAAGTATTATATGGTAGCAGGGCTATATTACAAAAGTGCCCTGGGGGCATCACAGACATATACACCTACTTTCCGCTCACCTGCGGTATTTTCTTAGAAAAATAGGTCGCAGGCAATTGAGTAGCCCCTTCTGTAATGGAGACTGCGCTGGTGCAATCCTAAAGGAGAGTTTCCTTATTTACATGGAGGCATGCAGTAAGAAAGTGAGGGAAACGTTTTGCCTCTGCACCTGCGTCATATAATGGATATGGGTGTAGAGGCAAAGAGGCTGTCACAGGGCACACTCCCTGTGCATTACACAGAAGAGGCACACAGTCAGTGTGGTTCCACAGTCTACCCTGTGAAAAGGAGAAAAGAGGTCGCCAGAACCCCTCAAACATCCCCATGGAGGCAAGTGCAGTCACTCACTGCACTCACAGGCAGGGGGATCTCGGCCCCCCTTTGAAAAGCTCTCTGGCCGTTGGCTACCCAGTAAAAGGCAAAGCAGCTACTTGAAATAGACATTCCTCTCTGTTCACTAATGTGCTGTTCTCGGAGCAGCTGCCAGATCACAGCAGTACTGGGGCAGTGCATTATCTGGTGTAGTGTCCGTGCCGCTGTTTAGCACCTGTCTCACCTAATTAAAGGTGAATGGTATCACAAACAGAGACAGTGATATGTTAAGAATGCAGCAATTTCCTGAGTTGTGTCATCTATACTATCTATGTAAATTAAGGAATTTCTCTCCTAACTCTATGGCCCACATGCATCAAGCATTTTTGCAGTCGCAGACGGTGCGATTCCTTAAAATCGGCCGTTTGCGAATGCAAAAGTGCTTGTTGGGATGCATCATGCCATTTTAGAAGTCGCATCTTTTTTACGATTTCTAAAATTGCGTTAGCATTTAAGAAATCGCAATTGTGCGATTTCTTAAATGCTATGCATCATTATAGAAAAATATGCGTTTTTTTAAATTGGAAGTGCAATTTACCACGAAGTTCAACTTCGTGGTAAATTGCGAAATTGATTAAAAATGCACAAAAATGCATTTTTTAAACTGTAAAGTTACACACACACATGTCCTTAGGACATGTGTGTATGTAACTTATGCTGAAAAGTACATTTCAGGGGTGCATGGGGGGGTCCTTTGGACCCCCCCCTGCACCCATGAAATTTTCTAAGTGCCACTCGCAATTTCCATTGACTCCTATGGGCCTTTTGGCCCATAGGAATCAATGGGAATTGCGAAAATTAAGTTAAGAAATCGGTATTTCTTTGGGATTCGGTAAAAAATGCGATTTTTACCGAATCCCACAAGAATACCGAAAATATTGATGCATATCATTTTGCATTTCTTAATTTGCGATTCCTTATTTTTCGCAAATTAAGAAATGCAAAAAGACACAATGATGCATGTGGGCCTATGTTTCATCTCCTAACTCTATATGTCAGTTCCATTTGGGTCGCCGCTTAAATAAGTTAACCAATCAGCAATAGTGACTGTGAAGTCTAGGTGAGGTTTCAGTTTCCGTTTCCAATGAGAAGCTGTTGTGTGGCTTCCATGATACTTTAGTGCAGTTTACTGAATCTGCACAACATAGTTCAAGATAATAGTGTAAATTAAAAAGTTTCTGCATGACATGCAGCCTGATTCATCATTCTCCCGTTTTGCGAGCCCCTAATAGCGATTCATAACGAATCGCTATTAAGGACTTGCAAAACGGGATTCATGTAGGAATTGCAATAAATATTGCGATTCCTACATGTTCCTTATTTGCGATTAGCTAATTGCTAATCGCTAATAAGGAATAACTCCCCATGCATTCCTATGGGCCTCGCAAATAAGGATGCGATTTCAAGGGTGCAGGGGTGTCCAAAGGACACCCCTGAAATGTAATCTACATTGGTGTTGCGCACACACATGTCCAAAGGACATGTGTGTGTGTAACATGCAACTTAGAAAAATGCATTTAAATGCATTTTTCTAAGTTTTTGCTATTTACCGAGAGGTCTGACCTCTCGGTAAATAGCGGCCCAAAATTGCAATTTCGCAATTTTAAAATGCTTCATGAATTGCATTTAAGGAATCTCAAATAGAGATTCCTTAAATTCAATTCTTCGCAAATGTGCGAATTCTTAAATAGCGAATTTTGCATTTGGGATGATGAATCCCAAATGCAAAAATTGCACTCGCAAAAGGCAAGATTCTGAGAATCTTGCCCTTTGCGAGTGCAATTTAGCTTGATGAATCAGGCGGATAGTTCCTGTGTGAAAAATATCAGGAATACAACAATCTTGGTGCAACTCATTATAATTCGATCTTTACTCTGAGGAGTGTCTTTGCTTAGCGTAGTATAAATCTGTTTGGTAGGTTTGGTGGAATTTGCGTTACTAAAAAGGGTAATGTGGGCTTTCAATGACCAAAGTGATGGAGGGCTGTGTGTATCTTGACCGTTAATTCACAGTTCACAAATCTGTTCTCGCATGTGGTGAAAAAGTACAATAAGCAGCAGCGGCCCATACAGAAAAGAGTAGTGGGGTAGGCAGGGGGAGGGAATTTCTACGGACAATGACGAGAGACAATTCATTAATAATTTAATTTTCCCTTGGCATCGTCCGTCGAAATCCCCCCCCAGCCGGACCAAACACCCCACCGGTCTTACCTGCACTGGCTGCGGCTGATAACTAGTTAATGCATCCTGTTGTACGGGTTGGGGTCAAGTTCTCCAGTTATCCACTGCAGACCGGAGGTCAGGAGCGGTAGGCATAGCAGTCAGGTTAGGCTCATTGGACAGGTTAGGAGCCCATTATAGGTTCTGTACTGAATATTTACATACAGCCTGATTCATCAAGCCGAATTGCGCTCGCAAAGGGCCAGATTCTGAGAATCTGGCCCTTTGCGAGCGCAATTTTTGCATTTGGGATTCATCATCCCAAATGCAAAAATCGGTAATTGCTAATTCGCTAAATTGCGAGGAATTACATTTAAGGAATCTCTATTTGAGATTCCTTAAATGCAATTCATCAACCATTTTTAAATTGCGAATTCGCAATTTCGGGCCGCTATTTACCGCGAGGTCAAACCTTGTGGTAAATAGCGAAAACTGAGAAAAATGTTTTTAAAAGCATTGTTCTAAGTTGCATGTTGCACACACACATGTCCTTCGGACATGTGTGTGCGCAACACCACTGTAAATTACATTTCAGGGGTGCTACAGGGTGTCCTTTGGACACCCCTAGCACCCTTGAAATCGCTATCTTATTTGCGACTAGCAAATTGCTAATCGCAAATAAGGAATACTCCCCATTCATTCCTATGGGCCTTTAGGCCCATAGGAATGAATGGGGAGTTATTCCTTATTTGCGATTAGCAATTTGCTAATCGCAAATAAGGAATGTGTAGGAATCGCAATTTATTTAGCGATTCCTACATGAATACCGTTTTGCGAGTCTGTAATAGCGATTCCTTATGAATCGCTATTAAAGACTCGCAAAACACGCCGATGATGAATCAGGCTGATAGGTCCGAGATACAGGTCAGAAACAATGAGATTAGTCATTTTTTGCAATAGAAGTAATATGGTATGTTGCTGTCTTTGTGATTAAAAAAAAAGGCTCAGTTTGAAATCCACAAGGAGCCTAGAGCTGAAGATATTAACTGACACTTAGCTGCTCCCAGTATTGCACTTTTTTATAAATGTTTGGGGCACTTTGGGGCAGATTTATAAAGGCCTTGCTCCGCCGGTGCGTCACTTTTTCCCATGTTAAAAATGACGCACCGGCGGCGCAAGGCCTTCATAAATCTGCCCCTTTGTGCTTAAGCATTCATACCTTTCTTTCGCCATAAGGTATCGGGCCCAATGTGCTTGTTTGTCTATATGGTGGAGATTCTAAAGATATTCATGGTTGGTGTAATCTCCTGGACAGATTCAGAAAAGGGGGTGGTGATGAACAGAGTGTCTGAATTAAGCAGACCACTCTTACCCAGTCCAAAGATCAGGGCTTGATCCATCACCGTTATTTAGCTCACTGCCCCATCCCAGCTCAGAACCTGGCTATATGCAAATTAGTCTGTCCCTGGCCCAGTGCATCATGGGAACAGGGCAGACCAAACTACCAAGCCAATTCTTCACCAGAAAGGAGACAAGCTTCCGGGGACCGGTTTCTGCCATTTCAGGCGTCGTCGGCCCGGCTTGCTTGAATCCTGATGGAGCAGTGAGCAAGGGACTCATGTCTGAGTATACCCTTCCACGCTTATGGTGGACAAAATGATTCAGAAAAGGGGGTGGTGATGAACAGAGTGTCTGAATTAAGCAGACCACTCTTACCCAGTCCAAAGATCAGGGCTTGATCCATCACCGTTATTTAGCTCACTGCCCCATCCCAGCTCAGAACCTGGCTATATGCAAATTAGTCTGTCCCTGGCCCAGTGCATCATGGGAACAGGGCAGACCAAACTACCAAGCCAATTCTTCACCAGAAAGGAGACAAGCTTCCGGGGACCGGTTTCTGCCATTTCAGGCGTCGTCGGCCCGGCTTGCTTGAATCCTGATGGAGCAGTGAGCAAGGGACTCATGTCTGAGTATACCCTTCCACGCTTATGGTGGACAAAATGATTCAGAAAAGGGGGTGGTGATGAACAGAGTGTCTGAATTAAGCAGACCACTCTTACCCAGTCCAAAGATCAGGGCTTGATCCATCACCGTTATTTAGCTCACTGCCCCATCCCAGCTCAGAACCTGGCTATATGCAAATTAGTCTGTCCCTGGCCCAGTGCATCATGGGAACAGGGCAGACCAAACTACCAAGCCAATTCTTCACCAGAAAGGAGACAAGCTTCCGGGGACCGGTTTCTGCCATTTCAGCTTTTGTAGTCTGGTCTGCCCTGTTCCCATGATGCACTGGGCCAGGGACAGACTAATTTGCATACAGCCAGGTTCTGAAACTGGGATGGTGCAATGAGCTAAAAAACGGTGTTGGATCTAGCCCTGATCTCTTGACTGGGTGAGAGTACTCTGCTTAATTCAGAGACTCTGTCCATCACCACCCCTTGTTGTAAATAATTTTGTCCACCCTAAGCGTGGAAGGGTATACTCAGATGTGAGTCCCTTGCTCATTGCACCATCAGGATTCAAGCAAGCCGGGCCGAAGACGCCTGAAATGGCAGAAACCGGTCCCCGGAAGCTTGTTTCCTTCCCAGTGTAAGAATTGGCTTTTGTAGTCTGGTCTGCCCTGTTCCCATGATGCACTGGGCCAGGGACAGACTAATTTGCATACAGCCAGGTTCTGAAACTGGGATGGTGCAATGAGCTAAAAAACGGTGTTGGATCTAGCCCTGATCTCTTGACTGGGTGAGAGTACTCTGCTTAATTCAGAGACTCTGTCCATCACCACCCCTTGTTGTAAATAATTTTGTCCACCCTAAGCGTGGAAGGGTATACTCAGATGTGAGTCCCTTGCTCATTGCACCATCAGGATTCAAGCAAGCCGGGCCGAAGACGCCTGAAATGGCAGAAACCGGTCCCCGGAAGCTTGTTTCCTTCCCAGTGTAAGAATTGGCTTTTGTAGTCTGGTCTGCCCTGTTCCCATGATGCACTGGGCCAGGGACAGACTAATTTGCATACAGCCAGGTTCTGAAACTGGGATGGTGCAATGAGCTAAAAAACGGTGTTGGATCTAGCCCTGATCTCTTGACTGGGTGAGAGAACTCTGCTTAATTCAGAGACTCTGTCCATCACCACCCCTTGTTGTAAATAATTTTGTCCACCCTAAGCGTGGAAGGGTATACTCAGATGTGAGTCCCTTGCTCATTGCACCATCAGGATTCAAGCAAGCCGGGCCGAAGACGCCTGAAATGGCAGAAACCGGTCCCCGGAAGCTTGTTTCCTTCCCAGTGTAAGAATTGGCTTTTGTAGTCTGGTCTGCCCTGTTCCCATGATGCACTGGGCCAGGGACAGACTAATTTGCATACAGCCAGGTTCTGAAACTGGGATGGTGCAATGAGCTAAAAAACGGTGTTGGATCTAGCCCTGATCTCTTGACTGGGTGAGAGTACTCTGCTTAATTCAGAGACTCTGTCCATCACCACCCCTTGTTGTAAATAATTTTGTCCACCCTAAGCGTGGAAGGGTATACTCAGATGTGAGTCCCTTGCTCATTGCACCATCAGGATTCAAGCAAGCCGGGCCGAAGACGCCTGAAATGGCAGAAACCGGTCCCCGGAAGCTTGTTTCCTTCCCAGTGTAAGAATTGGCTTTTGTAGTCTGGTCTGCCCTGTTCCCATGATGCACTGGGCCAGGGACAGACTAATTTGCATACAGCCAGGTTCTGAAACTGGGATGGTGCAATGAGCTAAAAAACGGTGTTGGATCTAGCCCTGATCTCTTGACTGGGTGAGAGTACTCTGCTTAATTCAGAGACTCTGTCCATCACCACCCCTTGTTGTAAATAATTTTGTCCACCCTAAGCGTGGAAGGGTATACTCAGATGTGAGTCCCTTGCTCATTGCACCATCAGGATTCAAGCAAGCCGGGCCGAAGACGCCTGAAATGGCAGAAACCGGTCCCCGGAAGCTTGTTTCCTTCCCAGTGTAAGAATTGGCTTTTGTAGTCTGGTCTGCCCTGTTCCCATGATGCACTGGGCCAGGGACAGACTAATTTGCATACAGCCAGGTTCTGAAACTGGGATGGTGCAATGAGCTAAAAAACGGTGTTGGATCTAGCCCTGATCTCTTGACTGGGTGAGAGTACTCTGCTTAATTCAGAGACTCTGTCCATCACCACCCCTTGTTGTAAATAATTTTGTCCACCCTAAGCGTGGAAGGGTATACTCAGATGTGAGTCCCTTGCTCATTGCACCATCAGGATTCAAGCAAGCCGGGCCGAAGACGCCTGAAATGGCAGAAACCGGTCCCCGGAAGCTTGTTTCCTTCCCAGTGTAAGAATTGGCTTTTGTAGTCTGGTCTGCCCTGTTCCCATGATGCACTGGGCCAGGGACAGACTAATTTGCATACAGCCAGGTTCTGAAACTGGGATGGTGCAATGAGCTAAAAAACGGTGTTGGATCTAGCCCTGATCTCTTGACTGGGTGAGAGTACTCTGCTTAATTCAGAGACTCTGTCCATCACCACCCCTTGTTGTAAATAATTTTGTCCACCCTAAGCGTGGAAGGGTATACTCAGATGTGAGTCCCTTGCTCATTGCACCATCAGGATTCAAGCAAGCCGGGCCGAAGACGCCTGAAATGGCAGAAACCGGTCCCCGGAAGCTTGTTTCCTTCCCAGTGTAAGAATTGGCTTTTGTAGTCTGGTCTGCCCTGTTCCCATGATGCACTGGGCCAGGGACAGACTAATTTGCATACAGCCAGGTTCTGAAACTGGGATGGTGCAATGAGCTAAAAAACGGTGTTGGATCTAGCCCTGATCTCTTGACTGGGTGAGAGTACTCTGCTTAATTCAGAGACTCTGTCCATCACCACCCCTTGTTGTAAATAATTTTGTCCACCCTAAGCGTGGAAGGGTATACTCAGATGTGAGTCCCTTGCTCATTGCACCATCAGGATTCAAGCAAGCCGGGCCGAAGACGCCTGAAATGGCAGAAACCGGTCCCCGGAAGCTTGTTTCCTTCCCAGTGTAAGAATTGGCTTTTGTAGTCTGGTCTGCCCTGTTCCCATGATGCACTGGGCCAGGGACAGACTAATTTGCATACAGCCAGGTTCTGAAACTGGGATGGTGCAATGAGCTAAAAAACGGTGTTGGATCTAGCCCTGATCTCTTGACTGGGTGAGAGTACTCTGCTTAATTCAGAGACTCTGTCCATCACCACCCCTTGTTGTAAATAATTTTGTCCACCCTAAGCGTGGAAGGGTATACTCAGATGTGAGTCCCTTGCTCATTGCACCATCAGGATTCAAGCAAGCCGGGCCGAAGACGCCTGAAATGGCAGAAACCGGTCCCCGGAAGCTTGTTTCCTTCCCAGTGTAAGAATTGGCTTTTGTAGTCTGGTCTGCCCTGTTCCCATGATGCACTGGGCCAGGGACAGACTAATTTGCATACAGCCAGGTTCTGAAACTGGGATGGTGCAATGAGCTAAAAAACGGTGTTGGATCTAGCCCTGATCTCTTGACTGGGTGAGAGTACTCTGCTTAATTCAGAGACTCTGTCCATCACCACCCCTTGTTGTAAATAATTTTGTCCACCCTAAGCGTGGAAGGGTATACTCAGATGTGAGTCCCTTGCTCATTGCACCATCAGGATTCAAGCAAGCCGGGCCGAAGACGCCTGAAATGGCAGAAACCGGTCCCCGGAAGCTTGTTTCCTTCCCAGTGTAAGAATTGGCTTTTGTAGTCTGGTCTGCCCTGTTCCCATGATGCACTGGGCCAGGGACAGACTAATTTGCATACAGCCAGGTTCTGAAACTGGGATGGTGCAATGAGCTAAAAAACGGTGTTGGATCTAGCCCTGATCTCTTGACTGGGTGAGAGTACTCTGCTTAATTCAGAGACTCTGTCCATCACCACCCCTTGTTGTAAATAATTTTGTCCACCCTAAGCGTGGAAGGGTATACTCAGATGTGAGTCCCTTGCTCATTGCACCATCAGGATTCAAGCAAGCCGGGCCGAAGACGCCTGAAATGGCAGAAACCGGTCCCCGGAAGCTTGTTTCCTTCCCAGTGTAAGAATTGGCTTTTGTAGTCTTGTCTGCCCTGTTCCCATGATGCACTGGGCCAGGGACAGACTAATTTGCATACAGCCAGGTTCTGAAACTGGGATGGTGCAATGAGCTAAAAAACGGTGTTGGATCTAGCCCTGATCTCTTGACTGGGTGAGAGTACTCTGCTTAATTCAGAGACTCTGTCCATCACCACCCCTTGTTGTAAATAATCTCCTGGACAGAGCAATGAAAGTAGCCAAAATGTTGAAATAGTTTGCGGGGCAGCGCACGAGGAAAAATTTGAAAAAATGGCATGGAAGAAAGAATGTTCTTCTTCTAAAAATGGAAATGGCATCAAACGTTTCTATACTAAAATCACCCTCTTTCTATATTTCAGGAACAAAGTTCTAAAAAAAAATTTTATTAACACATTTTTAATTTTTGTAATAGGTGGTCGATTTGTAAAATGTTTGTGGTTTCTACCTACTGGCAGTTTGTGGTAATAACAGGTGTGACACCCAAGGGCGAATCAAAAATGCTATAGATCTGGAAACGGCGGAGAGCATTTGAAATTCAGCAAGGGGTCATTTGTATAGATCACTTATGGCTTTCCATTAAAAAAATAATGATTGACATAAGACAATGTAAAGTGAGTCGGAATAAATAGAAATAGGTGGCAAGGTTTTCATATGTAATTTCTTTGCTCTGATGGTCGATTTTCAAAAGTAACTGTAAAAGTAACTGTTACTCCCATCTGGTCACAGGGATATAAATTGCTTGTTGGTTGTCCAAAAACACGGGATTCTTGGAGCCAACAACTGAGCTGTAGCTTATGATTTTCCATCAAGCATGAATTGATATGGTGCAATCTAAAGAATGAAAAATAGGTATGAAGGAAATCAATGCATTTTTTAATTTGCCCAAGATATTGCATTTAGGAAGAGTAGTTAGTTGTACAACTGTGTATTTGGGGGTCACCCATGCTGTTCTGCGGTTCAGGGGACGTTTTGAACAATATTTTCTTGATTGCTCATTGCAATAGTTTTGGAAGCCAAGCATGAACAAAAATGATTGACAATAACCAATGTTCTATTATCACCTTGTTCCCCCACTTCTCCCGATATTAACAGAATTGCACTTATGTTGCCACACCTATCAACCTCAAGACGAAAAGGCCAGAAATGCAACAAGGAACCCCACAATTTTGCATTGAAAAATAATCCATTCTGATGATGTGGGTAGCTGTGGTATTTGGGCATAGGCTTGGCTAGTACCAAGAAAAACCTATCCAACCCAGAAATGTCTAAAACTAGTCCCCCAGGCGAGTCCAGGTGTTGCAATCCGTGTGGATCTTACTACATTTTCTATCACTCAGAATGCTCTGCAAACATTAAACTAGAGAAAAAATCACTAATTTTATCCATGTTTCTCTGAAGAACATTTCTGCAATCTGTGCGACTCCACAAAGTCCTGCCACCCAGCATTTCCACACTTCTGATAAAAAGGGTATCTGTTAGACCGGTAATCATTAGGGCTGTCTTCCCCCAAACCCGTTGCTTGCTTACCTCCTCCTTTTGCTGTATAGTTTTGTTGGACCTACGACTCTGATCACTTTACCACTAGTGACTGGTACTAAAGTGCATGTGCTTCGCCTCTAAACTTGGTGACATTGGTGCATACCCACCTGACATATTTAGTTTACTTTTAAGGCACTTGTAAAGTGGTATCGCATATACCCAGGAGTGAAACTTAAATGCTAGTAGTAAGCCTGCATTTAAGGAAACAAGGGCAACTCTACTCAAATGGTACCAGGGTATCTATTATGTAACAAGGAACAGTCATTCATGTGAACAATGTATATAATATATAGTAATCTATAGCAAAATGGCAATACACACGTGCAAAGAGATCTCAGAGAGAGACCCAACAACCATATATAACAAGACACTACTGAATGTAAACAGTTTATACCAATGCGCTTTCAAATTGATTAAAGCAAGTGCATGGTGTCCCAAGTGAACATATAACCTACAAATTTAATGGTGACACATTGTGACATACAGATAGGTTTCAACAAATTACAAATAAATTACCATAACAGGGATATTCAATGATTAATAACACCCTTCTTGAACAGTGGTAGGGGCTGAGAAGTGGTTCGCTTTTGTATTTTATCATAAGAGTTTTGACCCCACCATCAATAGGGGGTCTCTTCAGGGACCAACATAAAGAAGACAACTGAAGAATGATAACAAAGTAATCAGTATGAGGCCAATGGAGAAAACACAACATGGTAGCTAAATAAGCTGGTGGTAGTACCTGAAAGTATAAGGTGTGCACCTCAGGGAAGTGAAAGTAAAAGGAGAGGTCCTCACATGGGACCCGGCCGGCACTAATTTGGGGGTGAATAAAATAAATAAATGAACAGTGAGCCTCATTGTGGTGCTACGGGAAGCTATAGTATAGCTATGAACGTTGGTAAAACTTATCCCAGTGCAGGGAAGGACTGACAGTATTTAGACTTACTGGTGGTTATATTGCTGTATACAAGTGGTAAAACACGACGATCCATATTAGATGATTTATCTCTAGGAGAAAGTTTGCAGGAATAGATAAATACGCTGACGAGTTTCAAGACATGGAAACCAAACCTGTAAATAAAGGTGAGGTCTCAAGGGACCCGATCTACGAGAGTAATCAATTTCTCTGTTTAATCCTTTACTTGAGACTGCCATAGTCAGTCTCGCATCCGGTTGTAATGATAGAAATAGTGGGAGTTAGAACCGCCAAGGCTTGTCTCTCTTTGAAGAATTGCTTCAAACCCCGAAACGCTGTGGTGCTCATTTATGGTGTGTATGCACGCCTTAGCGGCCACGTGTGAAGTGAGGTGGCAGGTGAGAGAGCGCAAATTAAGAAAAACTGTAGTAGTGCACCATATTCACAAGCATGTTGTATTAGTTTAGTAAACAGTATATAAGAGTGTCAAATTATAGAGTGAAGGTACATAATAGTGTTTAATTAGAATAGAATACTTATATAGAGTGTGAAAAGCTAAATGTAGATGTGTTCAGAGATGTTAGAATGATGTTGAAATCTCATGTTATGTGGCTGTTGTAAGGGAAAATGTAATTCTGCTAGACGTGGAAATGTGTAGGCCGCATGGCAGTTCACAAAGAGTACAAGAAACTGATGTATTTCCACATAATCTGGATTTTAATGTTATTATGATTCACGTATTACTGAACCTAAGACTGATATATATATTTTAGACGTTTATATAATCATTGTGTATAATGAGTTAGAATATCGTTTAAACTAAAGAAGTTAAATGTTTTGTAGAAGTGCATAGGCCCGTTTCATGGAATCCTATCAGGCCTGAATAGATAAAGTTATTTCTTTTGATCTGCATGTGCTCGTTAGAGAAAAGTCGTGTTAGGCACAGGACGCTGAGCCTGTTACATGGTTTACGACTTAAAGATATGGTGGAGGCCGGAATTTGGGGCCCACAGAGAAAGTGTCTTTTGCAGGTGCGAGGGGGTTTTATTAGGAAAGTGATGAATAGACTTTTGTTCAAGAGAGCCTGGCACAGGCCTGGAGGAGTCTTCAGGAATTTCCTGGGGGTACCGTCTTGCCGGAGAGGAGCCTGGGAAGCAAGGTCAACGCTAACGATGGGCCTAGAAGGAGTACCAGCATGGAAGTTGCCGCCAGAACCAACACCACGTGAGGGGTGTCTTTGGGGGCGTTTCTAATGTAAATGTGATTTTGTATTAGGGACAGCACCCCTGGGTGGAGGCAAGGCAGATGATCTGAGGAACCTAAGAGAGCGGATGGGTAGGCAGATAGGGAACTGCGAGACATCGTTTTCAACAGAGACTAAGGGAAGTGTGTGATCTTCTTTAGAAGTCACCACTGCTGACACCTTTTTTAGGTTAAGATCTTGCTAAGTAGGGATGTCACTTAGTCTAGTGTAGGGACAGTCTAATCTGATTTCTTTCCTTTCTGTAAATGACTCACAAGCTACAGCTTGTGTTTATCCTCGTAACTTTGATAATTCTGGAATTTGTTTTGGTGATATTCTTCTGCCGACTAAGAGCATTTAGAAAATTTATGTTTGTATCGATACCCGTATATCTTTTTAATCTTATTTTGAGATGTTTGTATCTCCAGTTAAGTTTGGCTTTATAATAAACTTTTAAAACTTTTAAGCTTCAGTGGTTCTTTAGAGTGGAGTAAGTCTTTAACTGATTAACCTAGTAGTAGATTGCCTTTTACTCAATGACAGGTACCAACGGTTCAGTCGACCTGAGTTGGGATCTAGATCTATAACTATAGACCAGAAATCCCGCGTTAACAGTTGGTAGCAGAGTGAGGATGGTTACCTTCTTGAGGAAGGTGATCTAGACTAGGTTAAGTTTACCCCAAGGTCCCTAGATCGAGAGGTGGCCTGCCGAAGAAGGTGCTGACGGCGCGAGAGAAAAGCAGCAGAATCGGACGAGAGTGAGTATAACAAGAGTCATGCGTGGACAGATTGCGGTGTTTAGTGTTGTATTTGTATTGTAATGTCATGCGGAGTTGAATGCCTGTAGTGTGATTGTGAGAAGGTTGTGAGCGCGCGCAACCTGGTAAAATCTTATGTTCGGGGTAGAGCTTAAGTGGTTCGGGTGTATCGAACATCCAGAGTAGTTGTCGACCAGAGTAAGGAGGTCATGAGGTACCATTGACCGCCGCAGGACCGAGATAGGGGGAATGCAAGAGTGAGTGAGTGGGTAACGGACGCAGGTCGAAAGTTACCGTGTGCAAGTAACCTATCAGAGAAGGGGATTGTCTGGACGTACACGGAAAGACATTTTGTCAGTTAAGGTGACAATTACAGTTAGACTGTGGACGTACAGTCAGAGAAAAGTGATCGCTTGGTCGAAGTAATCATTTTTCAGAGTATGAATGGGACGCATGCATGACCGGGAGACGAGCGGAGAAAGGAGGGGAACGGCTGCACAGGGGGACGAGTGACGTCAGCGAGAGCCGCGCTGTGATAGGGCGGTCAGTGTGAAGCCGCGCTGGGACGAGAGACGTCAGCGAGAGCCGCGCTGTGATAGGGCGGTTGGGGTGACGTCGGCTAGAGCCGCGCTGTGATAGGACGGTTGGTGAGACGTCAGCGAAGAGCCGCGCAGTGATAGGCCAGTTAGCGAAAACCGCGCTGAGATTGGTGGATTGTCATCAGGAAGTAAACGAACGCGGAGAAAATAGAAATTCGTAGATTTTGAACATGAAGTGTTTTAAATGTTTGAGAGGGATTTTTAAGAGAAAAAGAAGAGAATCCTATTCCGGGGAAGAGGCGCCGCCGGAGGGTACACCAGCTCACTATATGGCAACGAATGTTGGGTTGCATACTATACTGTGGCTTGGGACTTGGAGTAAGATTACAGAAGGGAATGAGGAATTGACCTTTCCGAAATACGGAACGTTTAGACTAGAGGTGTTGCATCAGTTGAAAGCAGTCATGTCCTCACTGAGACCTTTGCCTAGACCAACACAGTTTGAGGCCCTTAATGCGTGGATTAGGGCGGCGCACGACAGGAGTCAGAACAGACGCCAAGAAAGGGTAAGGCGATCAGTAAGGGCAGTGCAAGATGCTAAATGGGATGAAGAAGCCAAGAAGTGGAGGGTACAGGTGATTGAGGTAGATAAGTTGTACCCCTTGAGAGAGGTTACAGGTGGAAAGAAACCCATGGAAGAGGATGATGAGAGTGAGTCGGAGGACGGCCTCATAAATAGGTTGTTGATAGATAGACCACCTCCGGACAATAGGGAGACAGAAGGTACGGGGCTCCCAAAAGAAGACAGGGTTGGCATAAAAGGGTATAGGCCACTCCCTTTAGCGGATTGGGTACCTACCAAAGATGAAGGGACACTTCAACATAGTCCAGTACAGAGAGTAGTCGGAAGGTTTGTGGTGCAGAAGACGCCAGCAACTGAGAGGGCTGAGTCTCATGGATTGCCAGAGGCTCTTCAAGTACCTGTTACCATAGGTCCTATACGGTCGATTTATAGCCCAGAGAAAGCGAGGGAGGAAAACCAGGTACAGCTGGACAGGGAAAGAGTTGAGATAGAAGGAAGGAATAACACGACCAATGCCTGGAGGCAACTGCCAGGACCAATAACGTGGAGTACCCCATTGGATTCAGCAGTGGGCCCCGTAACAGAGCAAGGGGGTCAGAGAGGACCGATGGATCTGAGGGGACCACGGCCGAAATCCTACAAAGAGCTGAGGGCTGACTTGAGAGAATGGGATGCGTCGACAGAAGCACAGAGCAACAGGTCAAGAGCAGAAGCAGAATGGGGAAGTCGAGGCAATGGAACATTATCTCATTGCGGGGCTAGCGAAGGCAGTCAGGAGTGGGATGGTAAAAGTCAGGAGAATAGAGGAGTTATACGTCATACAGACGGAGGAAATGAGCAGGAGCAAAGAGGCAGAAATACGGAGTGTGGGGAGACATCTCGTTTCACTCAAAATGAGGGAGGACAAAGGACCCAAGAGTATAGAGATAGGTTTAGGTGCACTCCCCATGCACCCAGTGATAATGTACAGCACTGGGGTCGTGGGAGCATAGGGAACAGTGAGGGATCTTGTCAGGTGCCGACTGATCAGAGACCACCGGCAAATGGTGAAGAGATGGGGAATAACGGAATGTCTTACCATGCACCTAGAGAAACCAGGCAAAATGGGAAATGTGGACCTATGGGGAATAGGGGAGTGTTTCACTACCCACCTAGAGAGGATGGAACTGCATGGGATCTGGAGAGATGGGAGCATGGGAGGACTCCCCATAACACGCCTGAGCCCAGACGTAGGACTCGGAGCTGTGATGGGAGAGATACAATTGGACTCTCTAAAGATAGTATACTGAAGGCTGTGATAAAAGCCAAAAGACTCGATGTGACCAGCTTAAGATCTGATCTGAACGATATAATAGACGGTACATTGTCTTTAGAAAGGATCGACATGTACGAACAAGATGAGCTACTGTTTATAGCAAAGGACATCACTCGAAAAGCCTGAGCAACTCATGAGAAACTGTCTGAATTGGCAGACAAGTATATGGTAGATTTGTCCAGAACCAAGGCATTACAGGGTAATCACAGGTTGCAGTATTCAGATCAGGACTTAGATGAGAGGAGGACAACTGGATTAAAAACACACATAAGGGAACTGATCACAGGAATAAGAGCATGGAGAGACCTGGACAAATGGGAAGAGAGGTGGTCCAAGAAGGGAACAGTCAGACGGAGTGCGAATGTGATGTCTCCAGAGGGAAGGCTAATGCAGATGGAGGCATTCCCTTTGCGGGAAATATCGAATGGGAATTACGTACATGTGCCCTGGAGTAGAGGAGATTTGGCTGCATTTACCAACTCATTTCCGAAGTTAAGGGAGAATCCTGTAGAGTGGTACAAGCAGGTAGAGAGGTTTGTCAAGATTTCAAAGGTGTTGTGGATTGATTTGAACACCTTGTTTGATATTGTGGTTCCAGGAGACTTGTGGATAGCATGCAAGGTTAGTGTCGATTGGCCAACTGTAGAACCAGAGAGGGATCCTCGTACTAATGGACCATCAGAAAGTGTAATGTTAAAATATGAAAGGGTGATTACATGGTTGAAGGATAAAGTGCCACCACAAGACATAGACTGGGTAAAAATAGACCGAACAAGACAGAAACCAGAGGAGACAGTTCATGAGTATTATGAGAGATTGCTGAAAGCATTCAAACAATACAGTGGACTAGATGTAATGGACCCCAAAGATATAGGACAGTTTGTATCAAAGTTTGTTTTGGGGTTGAGACCTGACATTTGTCTGATGATTCAACAGCATTTAATTTGTTGGCAAAACAAACCATTGGATGAGATTTTGAGATATGCAAGATACTGTAGTGATGAAATAGAGTCCAAAGCAAATAAATTAAAGGAAAAATTGATGGTGGTGCAGATGCAGTCAGCTGCAAAGGGAGGACAGCAGCAACAGGGAACAGGGACCATGGGACGGAAATCAAACAATCAGAATAGGGATAACGAGGAAAACCCTAGACCTAGGATAGATCTTGCTACATTGAAAAAAACGACAAAGTGCCACCAGTGTCACCAGGTGGGACATTGGAGACGCGAGTGTCCCTATAACCCTGAAAATGGAGAAATAGAAGTGGAGGAGGAAGTTCAGGAAGTTCCAGTTCAAAGGGTGACAGTGTCAAGAAGTAATGCGGCCAAAGGGGGGACTTCGGCTCCACGAGCTCAGTTCCCTCAGCCACCAAAGATTACGACAGGAGGAAAAGTCTATAGACAAATGCCTTTGTTCACAGGTAAAGAAGAGTGTTACTACGTTGATCCATTGACGGGACGATGTGTAAGTAGAGAGGAGGACTATACCCTCGGGGCAGTTCTAGAAGTGGATCAAAGAGGACCGTTCGTTGAGGCTGAAGTGGCAGGGTGTCCTACAACATTCTTGGTGGATACTGGAGCTACTCGATCAACTCTGAGATCGGCAGTGGTTCCAGATCTACCAATGTCGGGGGAAACGATTCAGGTGGTAGGAGTTCAATGTCGGGGGAAACGATTCAGGTGGTAGGAGTTGCAAATAAGAGGATGACTAGCCCTTTGACGGAACCAGTGTCAGTGAAAATAGGAAACTACTCGGATGAACATCAGTTTGTAGTGTGTGATTCTAGTCCTGTGTGTTTGTTAGGAAGGGACTTATTGTGCAAACTGAACTGCACCATATACTGCACACCTCAGGGAGTAGAGGTACAGACTACAGACGATGATGCTACCTTCAAGGTTGTTAATTCGAGAACATGCATAGAGCTGTGTCCTACCCTGACAGTGGAGGAGCTCCCATGGGATTTACGAGAGGCAGTGTCATCCGAGGTATGGGATTTTACTGGGTAAGAGATAGGACTGATCAAAGGAGTAGAACCAGTGAAGATTATGGTTAAACCAAATGCTGAATATCCAAGAACGCCCCAGTACTAACTGACCCCGGAGACGATTGCAGGAATAAAACCCGTAATCGACTCTATGATTCAACAGGGAATACTAAAGGAAATCGTGGGAAGTCCATGCAACTCCCCGATTATGGGTTTGCAGAAACCTAGTGGGAAATTTAGAATAGTGCAAGATCTTCGAAAAATTAACAACATAGTTGTTTCATGTTGTCCAGTGGTACCGAATCCATCAGTGATATTGTTTCAGATACCATTCCAAGCTGAGTGGTTCACAGTGATAGATCTTTGTCAGGCTTTCTTTTCAATCCCATTGGATGAAGAGAGCCAGTACCTTTTCACTTTTAAAATGGAAAATCGCGTTTTAACATGGTGTCGTATCCCCCAAGGGTTTACAGAAAGCCCATCAATTTTCAACCAGCTGTTGAAGAAAAATCTTGAAAGTCTGGTACTGCCTCAGAACTCAGTTCTGGTCCAGTACATAGACGACCTACTTGTTGCGTCAGAAACAGAAGAGGCTTGTAAGACAGATACCATTGCCTTGCTGAACCATTTAGCTGAAAATGGACACAAGGTATCTCCGAGCAAATTGCAGTACTGTCTGACAGAAGTGCAGTACTTAGGTCACCGGATAGAAAAAGGAAAGCGCAAAGTGTCACCAGATAGGATAGAGGCGATAATGAAAATGAACGCGCCTACGACACAGAGAGAAGTCAGGATGTTCCTAGGAATGGTTGATTATTGCCGACAGTGGATAGCTAACTTTTCAATGAAAGCAAAACCCTTACAAAAACTGACGCACAAAGAGGTGAGTGATCCGGTACCATGGGACAATGATTGTTTGATGGCATTCCTTCAGCTGAGAGAAGACTTGTGTCGTGCTCCGGCTTTGGGAATGCCGGACTATGAGAAACCATTTGCACTTTTCTGCTGTGAGAGAGAAGGCTGTGCTTTGTCAGTCTTGGTACAAATTCATGGAAATGCCCGTAGACCAGTTGCTTACTTTTCGGCTACCTTAGATCCAGTAGCCGCAGCGTTGCCCGGATGTCTCAAATCCGTTGCTGCAACAGGTGTCAGCATTGAACAGTGTGAAAATATTGCAATGGGACACCAGTTAGTGGTGTATGTACCGCATTCTATAGAATTGTTGATGACCAGGACCAAGACACAGCACATGACCAACAGTAGGCTCACGCGCTACGAGCAAGTTATACTTGCTGCGGAGAACGTGACCCTTAAGAGGTGCTCTGTTTTGAATCCTGCTACATTGATGCCACTTCCTAATGATATTGAAGGCGAAGAATGTGAAGATCACGATTGCCTTGATGTGACTGAACTATGCACGAAACCAAGACCAGATATCGTGGATGAGCCGTTGATCGACCCTGATGAAATATTCTTTGTTGATGGCTCATGTTTAAGAGACGATACTGGTCGGTTGAGAGCAGCTTATGCTGTTTGCACCATTACTGGAGTTGTGGAAGCCGCTTGCCTAGAAGGAGTACACTCCGCTCAGGTAGCAGAAATCATTGCATTGACACGTGCCTGTATAGCAGGAAACAAAATTAGAGTCACCATCTATACGGATAGCCAATATGGTTTCGGTGTAGTTCATGATTTTGGGCAGTTGTGGTCTCAGAGAGGTTACATGACCTCCTCTGGTTCGCCTATTCGAAATGGAGAATTTGTGCGATTACTGTTAGAAGCATTACAAGGTCCAGCTGAAATCGCAATCGTTAAATGTGTAGCCCACACCAAAAATACTGATTTTGTGTCACAAGGTAATAGATATGCAGATGAAGTTGCCCGCTATTGTGCGGAGCAAGGATATTCTTTCACGGAGGTGGAAGTAGGTGGGGTTCAGGAAAAGACCGAATTAAAAATGATGCTAGAAACAGTGGATACTTGGGAGGATTTGAAAAACATGCAAGAAAATGCACCTGATTCTGAGAAAAAGGCATGGGAAACAGCAGGATGTGTGAAAAGTGAAATGGATTTCTGGGTTTCAGCAGATGGAAGAGCAGTGTTACCTGAGGAATTAGTGAGTCCAATGGCACGACGGATACATGGTCCAGTACACCTAGGAAGAGATGCCATGCTGAGGGTATTCAGGCAGACTTGGTATTGCCCTAAGTTTAGGATTGCAGCAGAAGCAGTGTGTAGGAGATGTGTCACATGCCAGCAACTAAACGTAGGGAAAAGAACACCAGTTACAATGAGTCACATTGGGAGGTCTGGGGGGCCTTTCAACAGAATGCAATTAGATTTTATTGAAATGCCAAAAAGCAACCACCTCAGGTATGTTCTGGTGGTTGTATGCATATTTTCCAGATGGGTCGAAGCATACCCTACACGCAGGTGCGATACACTCACAGTAGCAAAGTTGTTGCTTAGAGAGTTGATCCCGCGCTACGGGGTGCCAAACTCCCTGGAATCAGATCGAGGAACTCATTTTAACAGTGAAGTTGTGAAGATGCTTTGCTCTGCATTGAACATTGATCAGAAGTTGCACTGTAGCTATCTACCAGAGGCTTCAGGTATTGTGGAGCAGATCAACGGCACGCTGAAGTCCCGAATAGCCAAAGTATGTTCATCGACTTCCTTAAGTTGGCCTGATGCTCTGCCCTTGGTACTCATCAGTATGCGTAGCACCCAAGACAGGAGGACAGGTCTCTCTCCGCATGAGATCCTGATGGGGAGGGCAATGAGACTTCCAACTGTCCCAACCACTGCTTTGTTGAACATTACAGATGACCTAATCCTGGATTACTGCAAGGGACTGACTGACGCCATTCATTCTGTGTCCTTCCAGGTGCAGGCTGCTGAGGTCCCATCTTCCAGAGACTTGTGTCATGATCTGTGCCCAGGGGATTGGGTTTTACTGAAAAAACATGTCCGGAAGAACTGCCTAGACTGCGCTGGAAGGGGCCCTACCAGGTCATTCTTACCACGAATACCGCTGTGAAGTGCGGAGGGTTGCCGAATTGGATCCATGCTTCCCATACTCGGAGAGTTCCAGCACCCCTAGAAGAAACAGCTCCTCTCGCTGATGAAGATTCAGTTGTGGACGGTGAGCCACTAGAGGGGATCAGTCAAGCTGTGGGGGTGTCCGAAGAAGTTGGGAGCGCTACAGAACCAGAAGAAGAAGGACAGAACGGCAGTGAAACTGAAGTTGCCACAGAAGGAGAAATCTGCTGTGAAAACAACTCAGACACAGAACAAGTCCAGAGTGATCAAGAACAGAGTGAGAGGACAAGAAATAGGAGAACAAGGTGTGGAGCAGCTACTTGGCCTGAAAGAAAAAAGAGGCCAAGCTTGAAGCCAGCTCGAGAGGAAACTCTTGCTCCTATATCTGAAGACTCGGATCTGGACGAAGGTGTGCAAGAGCAGGAACAGGAAGGTCCAAGGAGATCAAGGAGGGTGCGAGTGCCTTGCAGAAGATACTCTACTCCTGAGTGGACCTACCTCGCTGCAGATGTCAGAAGCACGCAGAACTGGGAGGGTGAGGCAAGTGACCCTGACCAGAATTGACCCCATCATAACAGTGGAAATAGAGTTGCTGATACCAGGATTGGAGGTCGAAGGATTGCTGACTCTCAATATTGTCTACCCTCCTCTCCTGAGTGGAATAAGAGAATTGGTCTTATACACAGTAGAATTTCCGGTTTGTTGTTCAAGGAGTCCAATACTCGAGGAACTCCTTCTTCGTTTAGAAATACTAGAAGGTGTGATGAGAGTCGTTGGAACACGTATATTTCCGGATTGCTAAAGACTTTGTAAATAAATTACTGAAGAGATAACCTAGCGCCGAGTGGAAGAAGAAACTAGGGACTTCCATTTAGTGGACGGAGAAGGGCTAGGGTTGTCTGTTGCTATAGAACGCAAAGACGGATCTTGCGGAGAAGATTATCAGCTTCCAGGTGTGGTTCGACAAGAGACATTGTGCGGTGAAAGAAAACTGGAACTACACTGTTTGAGGTCATGGAGGCTGGCAACCCGAACTGCAGGGCCAAATGTATAATAGGCACACTTTTAGTGGGAGTGATTTTTCTTATAGCTTTAGTGGTTACAATATCATATGTAGTGGGACATGAAAACGAAGAGAAAGCAACAACAAAACCAAAGATTACATCGACACAGAAACCTACTATTGCTAGTAAAAAGGGGGACAATACAGAGAAAGACAAAGCTTTACTAGCAGCTGAGACTCGTAGGTTACATGTAGATGAACCACAGGGGAACTTTAAATCGAATGCATATGCTAAATTGCTATACGAATATGTTGATGCTATGGAGGCTAAAAACTGTTATGTCTGTATGAAACTGCCAGCCTCTGTAGACGAAGGTATCAGATACCATCATCTTCCATTGACTTATGGAATCACATGTAGTTTGCTGCTGAGCATATTTTATGAAAGGGATGGGTTCGAGTACTATTTCTCAAACTTTGATTCCGTGTTACCAGAGGTTCCAAATTACAAACATTTAAATAAATGGGATTATTATAAGAGTGAAGACAGATTACAGAAATGTTTCCTTCCTTGGAAAACATTAGATACTTCACATGCCCGAAGAAATAATTTGACTTGTAAAGTGTCAGAAATTGAGAAAAAGTTTATAGGGCAGGTGGATGATCGGTACAGGAGACAGAAGATTTTAAAATCTTCAGGTCAATGGAAAACAGATTGGACCGAGGAAGAAAGGGCACACCAAAGAAAGGGTAGCAATGGTCCAATAGCTCTAGATAGAGAGAAAAGGGGGAAACTGTGCATAAACAGAAGTGAAACCTATTATGAGAATGTGTTTGTGGGAAAAGTAAGTTGTGAACATGCTTTCCAATTAGAGTACTATTCTAAAGATTTCTTGAAGGAAATGCAGGTGATCCCAAATGTATATTTTGTCTGTGGGAGAAATGCATACGTGAAACTACCAGATAATTGGTATGGATCATGCTATTTGGCATTTGTCTTTCCCAAAATATACCATGCAAAGGATTTAGAAATCATAGAGGGGAAAACACAAGCTAGAGGAAGAAGGGATGTAAGCGCTGAGGAGGTAGTTGGAGACGTATTTGGTGCTATGTTTCCTATCTTAGGGATAGCACTAAATGATGTTAAAATAAGAAGACTGGCAACAGTTGTAGATAGGTTGTCCACCAGTACTGCTAGATCACTAATGCTGGTGGAAGGAGAAATGCAATCGATAAGGGCAATGGTTCTTCAGAACCGACTTGCTCTAGATGTTCTGTTAGCCAAAGAGGGAGGAGTCTGTAAGGCTTTGAAGGTCCAGGAATGTTGCACTTACATTCCAGACAATTCAAAACCGTTAGAGAAGTACATTTGAAACATTACTGAAATACATCATGAGATAGAGGATTTGACAAAGGTAACCGTGTGGGAAAAAGTAGGTCAAGGAATGGGTAAAGTTGGAGGTTGGTTTGCCAACCTAGGAAAGAATATCATTTGGTACATACTGAAACCTATTATCATAATAGTGATTTGTATAATCACTCTGTGGGGATTGGTGCGGCTGTATCAATGGTATAGGTCAAACAGGTTGCAAAGAACCATGAGAAGGCAAGAGAGGAGATTGACTGCGATGCAGGATAATCAGTACAGGAGTCTAAAGGCTCTAGAGATGATGAAACGAGGGGGTACTGAAACGACTTCAGTTTGACTCAGTCCATACCTCAGGGATGGTGTTTTGAGGGTGATGACTACTGAAAGTCATCAAAGGGGGGATTGAGAGAGCGCAAATTAAGAAAAACTGTAGTAGTGCACCATATTTACAAGCACGTTGTATTAGTTTAGTAAACAGTATATAAGAGTGTCAAATTATAGAGTGAAGGTACATAATAGTGTTTAATTAGAATAGAATACTTATATAGAGTGTGAAAAGCTAAATGTAGATGTGTTCAGAGATGTTAGAATGATGTTGAAATCTCATGTTATGTGGCTGTTGTAAGGGAAAATGTAATTCTGCTAGACGTGGAAATGTGTAGGCCACATGGCAGTTCACAAAGAGTACAAGAAACTGATGTATTTCCACATAATCTGGATTTTAATGTTATTATGATTCACGTATTACTGAACCTAAGACTGATATATATATTTTAGACGTTTATATAATCATTGTGTGTAATGAGTTAGAATATCGTTTAAACTAAAGAAGTTAAATGTTTTGTAGAAGTGCATAGGCCCGTTTCATGGAATCCTATCAGGCCTGAATAGATAAAGTTATTTCTTTTGATCTGCATGTGCTCGTTAGAGAAAAGTCGTGTTAGGCACAGGACGCTGAGCCTGTTACATGGTTTATGACTTAAAGATATGGTGGAGGCCGGAATTTGGGGCCCACAGAGAAAGTGTCTTTTGCAGGTGCGAGGGGGTTTTATCAGGAAAGTGATGAATAGACTTTTGTTCAAGAGAGCCTGGCACAGACCTGGAGGAGTCTTCAGGAATTTCCTGGGGGTACCGTCTTGCCGGAGAGGAGCCTTGGAAGCAAGGTCAACGCTAACGATGGGCCTAGAAGGAGTACCAGCATGGAAGTTGCCGCCAGAACCAACACCACGTGAGGGGCGTCTTTGGGGGCGTTTCTAATGTAAATGTGATTTTGTATTAGGGACAGCACCCCTGGGTGGAGGCAAGGCAGATGATCTGAGGAACCTAAGAGAGCGGATGGGTAGGCAGATAGGGAACTGCGAGACATCGTTTTCAACAGAGACTAAGGGAAGTGTGTGATCTTCTTTGGAAGTCACCACTGCTGACACCTTTTTTAGGTTAAGATCTTGCTAAGTAGGGATGTCACTTAGTCTAGTGTAGGGACAGTCTAATCTGATTTCTTTCCTTTCTGTAAATGACTCACAAGCTACAGCTTGTGTTTATCCTCGTAACTTTGATAATTCTGGAATTTGTTTTGGTGATATTCTTCTGCCGACTAAGAGCATTTAGAAAATTTATGTTTGTATTGATATCCGTATATCTTTTGAATCTTATTTTGAGATGTTTGTATCTCCAGTTAAGTTTGGCTTTATAATAAACTTTTAAAACTTTTAAGCTTCAGTGGTTCTTTAGAGTGGAGTAAGTCTTTAACTGATTAACCTAGTAGTAGATTGCCTTTTACTCAATGACAGGTACCAACGGTTCAGTCGACCTGAGTTGGGATCTAGATCTATAACTATAGACCAGAAATCCCGCGTTAACACAGGCATGGCTCAGGATCATCGAAAACGGCATGATATCATGCTGCTCTGCCCTCGCAGTGCCAGCCTCTTCAAGGTTCAAGTTTGCCAGTTAACAAATACTTACTGGATAAACAGGGTTGCCGGATAACAGCAGTGAAATGAGAGAAAAGGCAAATGAAAAATACGATAAAATTATAGCAGAACCAGTAAGGAAATGTTAATTTTTCTCTCATATCATGGGTTTCAAGTCGAAATGTTACAGGGATTCTGCACATATACAGAACTATGCACAGGAAACCAAGACCTCAGTGTATAGTGGTGTACCAACTACCCACCTTAGTGCCCAAAATCCCAATCTGTCCAACTATAGTGTCTTATTTGTTCTGCGTGCTACAGCGAAGATACCAATGATTAGACAACCCAGAACATGTCACTCCGACTCTCTCAGGGATCACAGGAGCAAGAACACTCTTTTGCTCACTCACTCATACTTGTCCTCAACATGAGTAATCAGAGAAACTGTATAGTTAAAAGTCATAAAATGCTTTATTCGGTATGCGATGCACAACCATATAATCAGTTACAGTGAACAAGTTAAAAACATCACAATTCCAGAAATATTTAAAAAGTTGGTAAATTGCTGCTAATAGTAAATTGTGAGTCAGAACAACTTACTATAACGGACTGAATTAATTACAGATGATCCAAAACAATTTTAAAATTAAGTGCAATATGCAAATTTCAATAAAAATTTCACTTTAAAAACCGGAATAAGATAAGATACAGTACACGATTGTTTCCCAAAGTGCGTCAGTGAACATAGTTTACAGTACTTCACAAGTAACTTTAACAGCATCATTTAAGGATTGGCCTAAGGCTATAAGTTGGTTCGGTGCCACACACAAAATTTTAAAAACCTTGTCACATTTATAACTATAACCTCCGAATCTAGCCTTTGAAGAGCCAGCAGTGCTGGGCGGCAGTGTCGCAGACCCATAGTTTTCAACAGTGGGGTCAGCCATTGTTTTCTGGGTTCGGCGTAGAATTTGCAAAATAGTGTCACATGGAGGAGAGATTGGGTTGAGGTACCATCACAGGGACATTGAATTAGCTGCTTAGACCAATCATTTGTCGAAGGGAAAGTTACAGAGCGGTGAAAGATGTTTAATCTGAATTTGGTCATTAAGAAAGTATCAAAAGTAGATAGTTTCATCGTTAGATAGGGCTGGATTTAATCTGTCGTTTGAATTATCACTGAATGCTGTGTGGATGGTTTATTAACTTCAATGGAGAGCTTGAGGTCCGCTAGATGGTTTAAGCATTCGTTCCTTAGCTCCTTTCTAGAAATCCTAGCCAGATCTGAAGGATTATCATAGTAGTTTTGATGACCCAGATCATGTAAGAACTTATTTACATACTGTAACCATGAAATCTTATGGACATTTTCTAGCTTTGCACAATCTGAGACTATTGCCTGGGTAAGTATTAATTTGTTAGATGTCCAAATGCGGTGCCAAAAAGCAGGACTGTTTGCATCCATATAATGTCCGAGATATAATGGATACCCAGTTCTGTGTGATAGCTGAATGTTGAGGCACTTTGTGGCACCACGAGTAAAAAACGTAGAAAACTGTTTTCAACCTTTTGAATGGATTCGTGGTTCATGTGTCCCCCGACCCCAGCCCCGTAGATGGCGGTACTAACACATTTAGCACGATAAATTTGAAGCATCTCTTTGGGGGATCTTCTTCCAAGCCTCTGTGTGAACCTAACTAACGCCATTGTAGCTTTCATGAATTGCAGTTTTCTGACCTCTATTGCCCGTTTCCAGGTACCCTTTTCATCTATGACCACTCACAGGTAAGGGTATGTTGGGGCGTGGTCAATCCTACAACTGTTTAGATGGATATAATTTCCCTTTCAGAGCTTTTTTCCAGATGTCGTTATAAAGGTCTTTTTTATGTTGATTTTTAGATCTAGGTGTGACATGAATAGGTTATAACGGTTTAGGGAGCGTTGTAGTTCGAGGGGTGTGCGGGCGATAATAACCACATCGTCCGCGTATAGAAGTGCGGGGATGCGGCTGTTCTGAACTAGTGGAAGGTCATGGCTCCCTTCCAGCATGAAGGCCGTTTGTGTATAGTGTAAAAAGGAAGGGAGCCAGGACACTGTAGAGTTTAAAATGTTTATTTTAACTAACGTGCTCTAAAATGCAGTAGGCATGCTATTACTCACAGCAGAATGCATAAACACAATATAGTGCAGAAGGTGCCACCTAAGGGTTCAAAGCGGCCTAGCAGGTAATGCTTCATGTTGGATCTAAATTTAAATAATGAGAATGGTAAAGTGATAACACCATGTACGAGCCAGACAGCAGAGTCAGTCTCAGCCACGGAGAAGGGTAAAGGCTCTATCTTTTCTATGTGTAGAAGAGCATATGTTGCATCTTTCATGTACATAAACTGATGTTTTTGTCTGTCAAATTAAATGATAAAAAGACAGCAGATGCGTTTAAATAATCCCATGGTACTTTCCCTATTTTTAGAGTTTATAAAGTCCATGCAAACTGCATCACAGAACGCAACTGATTTTGACCATGATATAACACAGACACATCATCTTGTACAATATCAACAACAGAGGAAACAATATTATTCAATGTGTAGATGTGGGAAGACAGTGTGTTATTACTATTGTCAACAACAGCAAGTACCTTTTCTAGATTTGCCTAATCTATTTCTCTTAAATGTGACACAGATTCAAATTGTGAAAGCTTCCATATTTCATTGTAAGCAGCGTAAATATATCATTTTGTTCTTGGACCTGGAGGGCCCTTGATAAAGTCAGCCAAATCAATGTCATTGGATAACAACGATAAATGTTGTTTCACAGAGGATAGTGTTGAGTGCTGTAACCATTGTTGGCATACTTTACCCACAGAATATTTGGTAACCCTATTTGTGATTACAAAACGTGGATCAGGTCCATCCTGCATGTAACCAGGGACTGTGTTATGGAAACTTAATTGGCAGGCATCAGAAGACGTCTGCCAAACTAACCAGCCCACAGGATCTAAACTAGAGACATTAAATGTGTTATTTTGAACTAAAGCTTGCATGCCCACAATGGAATAATTTGTAGGCAAGCTCCAGTTATGATAGGGAGCCAGAGAAGGAACTGCAGGGGCATTCATTTGTTTTGCTATTGCCAAACCAAGTAGTTTGGTAAATTGTAGTATTTAAAAACAGAACATGCATTGGGTTGAGGCACGCGCGATGTAAAGCTTCAGTGCCTCGAACCTGCCAGGATTTAGAGCCCCAAACAGATTTTAAATCAATGGTGGCCTTCCAGTGTTCATAGCCACCTCTTCTCAATTTAGCAATAAACGAATTGGAATACAATAGTTTCATGTGGGTCAACATTAGCTTGGGGGTAGATGAAGTATTTAATTTAAAATAATAGGATTCTGGGTTGGACTTGTGAAAATCCATAACATATGTACATTTCTTTAACAGGGTTTTTGAGCTTCCTACCACTGGAGCTGGACAATGTTCCCACTGTGTGTAATTAAAAATATTTCTAAATGTATTAGCTTTATGCTGGTAATGATGTCCAGAATGCTGGTAACAATATAAATAGGCATAATTAGCAGTATTTAAATACAAATCTTCAGCATCAAAGGCAGGATAATATGTGAAATCTGGAAATAAAGATTGTATCGCTTGCACATCACAATCATCTGAACGCAGATTCTGTTTCACCACATCTCCCATGGAAACATGAAGTATATTTGGTACATTGATTATTTCCGTTGGACCATGAATTTGGAAATCCACTGTATCCCAGACAATGCCATCAGCGACTGGAAAGGCGGTAATGTTAACAAGAGACCGGTTTCATGATGTGAGAGGACAAGTGCAGAGCCAAAGTTCCCTGAAACAACTGAACAGCAGAGCGTTCTGTCAAGTAGTTATCATTAATGAGTAAGAAAAAAACTGTCACAAACCCAATGGACATGAACAGAAAAACAAAACCAGGAGGAGAACCAACCAGATGTATGTCCAAGGAGGGACCAAATAAGTCTGTTTAAAACAGGACACAAAAAAAACAAACTTTGTAGGGCCAAATGACGAGGAGGAGGTTGAGTCTAAAGAAAAATGTGACTGGTTGAGTGTAGTTGTTTGCAAACCAGGAAACAACTCACTTGTGGGATTAGCATATTCAGTTTCTTCATTACGGGGGGAAACTTGCGGGACTATCAAGTGAATAGTAACAGAGAACTTCTCTAAGGCAGTGTCATTTTGCGCAGTGTCAGAAGTGCCAATTACAGGATTCCTTGAAATTGCTGGGCATGATGAAGCAGGTGTTACACTATTCACAATCGGCCAGATGTTGTAGCCTGATATTGTCCACTGAGATGTATCTGTTGTCTTTGCGACCAGGAAGCAGTGGTAAGATTACTGTACAAGTACCCTTCATGCCAAGCACTGGAACCGATGCACGTTAAGAGGGACCAAATTATTTTTTGTTCACTACCTTCTCTCTGACCAGATCTCCAACTTTAGGTAGCCAGTCGGCTACCAGGTCTGCAGTGCAGCATCAGTGGCAGAGGGTAAATGTTCAGTTGCAAGACTATCACGGGTCTCTTGCAAATCCTATAACATAGTAGAATGATTATCAACGTCAAAGGTTGTGGCAGTCGCCGCCATGTCTAGACCATCAAGGTCTGGCACAAACATTTTTATGCCAAAGAGCATTTCATATGCGGTCCGCCCACCCAGAGATCTTCTTGGGAGAATATTAAGTGCACGTTGCATGCTATACAAATGTGCTAGCCAGTTCCTGACAGTACCTAAGACTCTAGCTGTCAAGGATTGCTTTATGTCATGGTTCATTCGCTCCACAATTGAGTTGCCCTCAGGCCTGTATGGCGACAAAAACTGCACCAGCAGCCCAAAGACTTAATCGCATCCTTGTACGCCTTAGAGGCGAATGCTGGACCTTGGTCAGAATGGAAGGTGCCACAAGTAAAAATTCCCACAAAGACACGCAAATCCCTGATGACATTTCGAGCGTCAGCACTGCGTTGAAACGTGTGCACAAATCAACTGCATCTAAAATGTATTTACAAGCAGTATCTGAAGAAAATGGCCTGCAGTGATCAAGATATATACTCAGCCAAAAGGCTTATTGTAAATGCATAGCTGGGTTTGGAATAGACGTGTAACCGTCAATGGCTTAATCTGCTGACAAATGTCACAAGATAGTACATAATTACGAATCTGTTTCTATAAACCACGCCACCAGTAACTTTGCTGCAAGATAGAAACTTTGGGCCTCATTTATGAAAAGTGGCGCATCACTGCGTGAAAACAGCGATGCGTAACTTTTCACTGCGCTCTCCCTGCGACACTAATGATGCATCATATTTACAGTATGCCACATCATGTCGCAAGGAGTTATAGATACGTCAGTATTTCTGACGTATCTGTAGGCGCAAAAGTGACGCATTGCTGGAGTGTGCTGCTGTTATCAAAGAAAGTCTGTGGTCCACGTTGGAAATCAGCCGATCTTCAACATCATTAATTCTTACATACGGAAACTTGTCGGGACTTAAATGATAAGAGTACTTCGAAGGGAACCCTTGTTGGTAATTACCACCCTTCTTAGTAGCAGCAACAGCTGTCAAAATGTCATTATCTATCTTAGTCATGGATCTTGTAACAACTGCTACTGCTACTGCTGATTTGGCTGCTTTGAAGATGTGGTGAGGGTTTTAGGCGCCATTAGGGCATTGCGCCAATCTGCCTTGTCCAAGGGGCCCACCCACCTCTCCCACCTATCCCTAAGCCGGTCCAGGGATGTGGGACAGTTATTTATCAGAGCTCCGTATATACGGGACACCCCCCTCTCCTCAGGTTGCCCATCATGACTTGGGCTTCTAGAGGACCAAACTCCGGGAGGGAGGTGTGTGTTGGGAGGTGAATATGGAGGGCGTGATGGAGTTGCAAATATTTGTAGAACTGGGAGGGTAAGAGAGTGTGTCTGTGCTGTAAGTGAGAAAAGGAGCGCATGTGATCTCCCACCCACATGTCCCCAAGTTGGGATACCCCCACAAGTCCCAAAGGCGGTACCCCTCCAGGGATGAGACCTCCCTCAACCAGGTGCCATGCCAAAGGGCCGTCAGTCTAGTCAGCTTCCGGTCCCAGGTCACCAGGCGAAGGGCAGCGCGCCAGGCCATGAACACCAACCTGGGGATTGGGGGCAGGGTTTGTGGCACCGGGGGGCCGTATAGGTAGCCCTGAAGCTGCGCAAAATCTAGGACAGTAAGCTCTACCCAATAAGCTGGGTCGGAACAGCCGCCCACAAACCAATCATGGAGCACAATGAGTCTTGTAGCTAAGTAATAAAATTGAAGGTTGGTGACTCCCATACCACCGTCAAAGGGGGGAATCCGGCAATGGGACAGGGACATCCGCGACCGCCCGCCATCCCACAAAAACCGGGTAAGTGTGCCGTCCAGTTCCCTGAACCAGCTGCTCGAGAGGTGGACCTAGGTGTTCTGAAGAATGTAGAGAAAGCCGGGGAGGATCATCATTTTGAAAAGGGCACTCCTGTCCAGCGCGTTAAGGGGAAGGGACTGCCAGTTCCTAAGATTGGTTTTCATCCGGGAGACCAGGGGGGCATTGAGGGCCCATTCCAGCTCCGGCAGGAGGGTCACCCACACTCCCAGGTACTTGAATGATTGCCTCCAGAGGGGGATCACCGCCTGCCAGTCGAAGCATGCTCGGGTGGGGTTGAAGAGGAACTAAGGTAGACTTCATCGGGTTGAGACGAAGACCCGAGACCTGTTCAAAGTGTCTGACAAGGCTGCTAGAGATCTAGGGCCGGAGTGTTCCAGGTCGGCCAAGTAGATCAGAACGTCGTCCGCATATAGAGCAATTTTATCCACTTGTCTCTGATCCCATACCCAACCCTGGATAAGGGAGCCTTGTCGAATTAGGGTCGCTAGGGGCTCCATCGCCAGCGCAAATAGGAGGGGTGAGAGAGGGCAGCCTTGGCGGGTGCCCCTCCGGATCGGGAATGGCTCGGAAATCGCACCGTTGACAAATACACGGGCTCTAGCGCTATTATAAAGAACCTGGACCAGGCGGCGGAAGGGAAGGCCGAAACCCATTCATTCCAGAACATCCCTTAAATACCCCCAGTCCACCGTGTCAAAGGCCTTTTCAAAGTCAACGAGGAGAAGCGCCAAGTACGGGGACAACCGGTGTCGGTGGGCCAACGCCAGGAGGAGGCGACGGATGCAATGGCGGGTGCCCCTGGCCGGCATGAACCGGCATTGGTCAGGGTGGACCAGGTCTTGTACGAGGGGCAGGAGTCGCTGGGCTATTGCAGTAGCGAAGATTTTAATTTCGGTGTTTATGAGCGAAATTGGGCGGTAATCAGAGAAGTTTAGGGAAGGCGGTTGTCTCTTCGGGATGACCACAATGGTTGCCACGTCAGACCCAGATGGGAAGGACCCGTCTTCAACCACCTGGCGAAAAAGTGCCATCAAGTGGGGGACCAGGTCATCACGGAACACAGAGTAGTACTCCTGGGGGAATCCATCAGGTCCGGGCATTTTGCCGGAGTGCAGCAGACTGATAGCCCCATAAATTTCTTCTGGGGTGAGAGGGCCGTCTAGGGTGTCTGCGGTTTCTCGGGGGAGATTGGGAAGGCAAGTTCCAGATCCCTACATCAATTCAGCGAGGGAGGCTCTGGGGTGACGTGCCGGGTAGAGAGGCGCATAATACTGAGCAAAGGTTTGCGCAATATCCCGCGATGTCACCTGGTGAGTCCCACTGACCGTTCGGATCTCTGGAATGATGCGATGGGCCCTAGGGTAGGATATCAGGTTGTGGAGCAATTTGTCATTCTTGTCACCCCAGCCATAAATACGGGCCACGGAGGAACGCCATGACATTTTGGCCGACTCCAGGGAGAGCCGACGAATCTCATCACGGGCAAGCGCCAGCTGCCTAGAGGAGTCAGCGTTATCATTGGTCAGTTGAGCCTATTTTAGACGAACCACTCGGGATTCCAGCTGCGTCAGTTGAGTGACTTGTGCCGGGCATTTGGCATGCACTAACCCCCTGGCCACCCCCCGAACTGCCTTGCCCGCTTCACAGAGCGTTCCCTGCGAAGGGACCGATCCTGTATTAGCGGAGAAGTAATGGCGGAGCTCCTGGCCAAGGGACTCCACCAAATCGGAGTCTTGCAAAAACCATGTGTTTAATCGCCAGGTTGTATTAGGGCCTGCGGCGGGAGACCCGATGTGGAGGGAAATGGGGGAGTGGTCAGAGATTCCCCTGGGGAGGATCTCTACCCCTGACACCAGCTGGCAATCCAAGGCAGGAATCAGAATTAGGTCTACGCGGGAATGGGTATGGTGGGCAGCTGGCGTGTGTGTATATTGTGTCTTTCGGGGATTTCACACTCTCCACATATCGCAAAAAACCCATTGCCGAGGCCCAGCCTACGAGGCTCTTCGTGGAGGTCAACCTATGTGCCGAAGGAGGGCCCGTCACGTCCCTAGAGGGTTGTAGTACAGCATTAAAGTCCCCCCCTATGACAGTAAGGCATTGGGGTAGGGAGGAGACCACCTGCGTGAGGTGCCGAAGGGTGGATGACAAGAGCACCGGGGGGGGACATAGGTGCAAAGGAGGTTCACGGGGCTACCCTCAACCATCCCCGACTCGGCCACAAACATCCCCTGTGTGTCAGTGGCGACGTCGACTACGGTGAAGGGGAGCCCCGTCTCAGAAGGATGGCCACCCCGGGAACCTCTAGCAAAGCCGGAGTGCCAGACCCGGTCAAACCCGTAGCGGGCCAGGAAGTGGCACTGGGAACCCAGGAGATGTGTTTCCTGGAGAAGTAGGGCATCGGGCCGCTTGGAGGACTGCAGTACATTTAATGCGGTCCAGGAGGCCATTCACATTCCAGGAAAGGATGTGGAGAGGCTTGTTAGTAGTGTGGGTCATGTGTGAAGGTGAGGACTGGCATGAAGCAAGTGGGCAAGAAGAACCCCTTACATTTAGGGGGAAGACTGCAGCCGGGTCTGGGGCACCAGGGCATAGTTGATGGAGACAGGGGTGTGCGTGACAGCTGATGAAGATAGCAGGACATGTGACTACCAATGGGAACGGAACACGGCGGCCCGGATGCGGCCAAAAACAACAAACTGCCATGAGACAACGGACTCTCCCCTTTCCCTCTCCCCCAAACTCCCCCCACCCTATACTTCAGAACGGGAAGCATTTGTCGCCCGAACAAGTCACTAACACCTCACAGGGAGGCAAACAGTTAAACTAAAACGTTTAGCTACCACAAGATTGGGACATGGCTGAGTCGGACCCCCCTCCATGTGTTCGGATGAAATGCTATCAGTAAGTTACATGTGAAGAGAAGAAACGTGCATCTGTGGGCTAAAGTGTTCGAACTCAGGATTACAGCAATGTGAATACCCCAACAGGTTCACAAAGACAAAGGCATGCTCGTTGATGATAAACCCCCGGTTAGAGCCCCAGGCGCAGGTGGCAGCGTCACTCATGACTCGGTGTCTACATCAGAGCCGCGGATCACGGGGCTCCCGCACAAGTCGGAGTCCGACCTGGCCCATCTCAGAGTTTCACTGGGCCCGGGGACGTTGCCCAGGTCGATCAAGGAGGAGGCCGAAGGTGAAGGAGCAGGGCCACGCCCCTGGGTCTGGGCCGAAGATTGTTGGGTCCGTGCCTCTGGCGACTGGAAGCCATCATCCCAGCGACCGGCCCTCCTCCGGGATCCGGTCCTACGCCATCTGGGCTTTGGTGCAGTCTGGTTCGCTCACTCCGGGGCTCTCTGGGAAGGAGAAAGAGTAGCCTTCGGCTGGAGGGACCGCTCTTCTGTGAGCCAGGTCCATGTGGCTTGGGGAGAATCAAAGAAGAAGGTCTTGTTCTGAAAGATCACTTTAAGCCGGGCCGGGAAGAGGAGCCCTTAGCGAAGGCCCAGTGCCCTCAGTTTTTGCTTAACTTCGTCGTATGAGCGGTACTGTGACTGAACGTCCCAAGAGTAGTCCGGGAACACCATGATCCTGGATTCTTGGTGATGCAGCGGCCCCAGCTCTCTGGCCGCCCCCAGGATGGCGTCCCTATCGCGGAAGTTTAGAACATAGAGGATGATGGGACGAGCAGGGGCGCCAGGCGACGGCTTTGAGGCAAGGGAGCGATGAGCTCGCTATACCGCGAACCAGGGGGAGAGTTTCTCCTTGGGCATCCAGGAGCGGATCCAGGTCTCAATAAAGGCAGCAGTGCAGTCCTTCTCCACCCCTTCCGGGAAGCCCAGGATGCGCAGGTTGTTTCGGCGCGCCCTGTTTTCAGCATTTGAGACTTGAGGATATTGACGTCATCTTCCACTGTGGAGATACGGGACTCAGCCTCAGTGATACGTTCTGTGGCCTTGCGAAGGTCCTGGCAGATGAGAGCCACGTTTATCCGCACCTCCCTGATTTTGCTTTCAACTGACGTTTGAGATGCGTTGATCTCTTGAAGGATGGTCGAGAGGTCCCCTCCGACTGGGCCTGAGCCAGACGCCGCCCCGCCACCGGGTCCTCGATCCAATTTCGCAAACTGCTCCATCGTTGTTTGGGTTGTGGGGCCAGAGGCCGGGGGGGGGCGCAGGGTTTGCCCATAGTTGTAGACAGTCAACCAGCATGAGCTAGGGGGGATGGGGTGCAGTTCCCAGCAGCGCCGTAGCCACCTGATATGATGGCCGATCCGCCCCACAACATCCAGTCCGTCTATAACAAAGTCCTCCTGGCGGGCGCTCGGGGGGCAGGGGGCACCACTCAATGCCTTGGTCGGTCCTCCCAGGGCCAGACTGCACCCCAATACCCCACACCAGGTATGATGGTGCCCCCAGACAGGCCCCAGACAGGAAGGTCAAAGGGTCCAACCACCCCCAGGCTCAGCGGTGGGTACTGCGCACATCGCACCCCTCCACGGGCACACTGCTCTGGGCAAGCCAAGGCCCCGGCGGCCCTCCCTGGTGAGCTCACCTATGCCTCAGTTCCACGTGCCCGGTCCGGATGTCAAGATGCAGGTGCTCTCCGCCGCCCGGGAGGAGGATGGCTCACTGAGCCGCCACCCACGGCCTCCCGGTGATGCTCAGTTCTCTACAGGGGGGATGCCTGGGGCACGGTCCATCCATGCCAGGGCCGGGGGATCGGAGGGCCGCCACGCAGAGGGTTACAGAGGGGGCCCAGGCTCCGGGGCAGATCTTGTGGGCTCAGATTCACCCCCCCGCAGCGCCCCCTGCTATTGCGGCACCTCCAGTCAACGGGCCCCGCACCCCGGAGGAACAGCCTCACCTCTGTGCAGCCGACCTCTAGCCGGCAAACCCCACCACCTCACAACGTCTCTGGAGAGCCAGCCGCCGCCGGCCCCAGGCCGCCGGCCCCACACAGGCAGGCTGGGGGGGTCGATGGTACCTCCACTCAGAGGGATAAGGAGCCACAGGGCCACCGCCCACAGGCCTCACAATGGGCACAGTCCTCCACAGGGGTCTCAGGGTTAAGGCAGATAGTGGCAGGGCCAAAGGGAGCGCCTCTTGGGAGGTGCACCGGCGCTGCCAGCAATAGTCCAGGGGCTCGAGGTGGAAAGCGTGGGCCCAGCCGTCCCTCACCCCCCAGGAGCTCCTCACCACAGTGGCATCCCTCACGCAGGTCCGTAGTTCCACCTCGCCTGCAGCGCACGCAGTCCTCTTGTTTCCTTGCCGCGCCAGGCGCCGCCGTCCCTTCGCCGCAGACTCAATTAGCCACTTCAGGGTGGGCCCGGGCCCGGCGGCCCGTAGTGCAGCCCAGGCCTCGAGGAGTGCAGGCGACGTCCCTCCACACCGGCCCTCAGCTCTCTCAGCCAGTGCAAGGCTCCGTGGCAGCCAACGGCCCCTCCGACCCCAGCCACGGGGGGGCAGGACCACAGGGAGACAAGCCCACGGGCTCCGGCCCGCGCTACCTGGGGGCCGCCATTTTGGTGAAGTCGAGCCTCTGGCAGGAAGGAGCATACCAGGGGGAAGGGAGCTCCGGAGCGGCCCCAAACAGACCTCGAGGGACAGCGGACCGCCCCTGGAGCCGAACTCGGCAGGTAGCTGAAAGAAAGACAGGCTGTTAGCGGTAGATGGCGGGCGGATGACGGAGGGGGTCCAGGAGCACTCTCAGAGTGCGACCGCCATCTTGACGCCACAGGCCACGCCCCGTCTTCTTTCAATTTTAATGCTCAGTGTCAGCCGATGTTGAAATCAAAGCGCTTTACATGCACTGATCTGATTCTCCCAAACAAGCTCTTCACCTCACTGTCCAGTCCTGTCACTCTAAGCCTCTCGTCTCCCACACTCTTCCTTTGTGCCAAGGCAGCTCTGCTTGTGTTACACAGAGCTGTGTTTTGGTACACCACAGCTATGCAAATCAATTTGATTTGTTGAGTACTTCTATACTAGTGTGCGTTTAATACAGGCCGCTTCTGTTTCCAATTTTAGTGGCTGAGTCTGAGAGTTTTTAAATGGCTTGGTTTTTGAGGTGTTACTTAGAAGAAAGTTCAATGAAGGACTCGATTGCCCTGATTTAGAAACTCATGGCCTATGTAGGAGGAAAGCAGGCTGGTGAGTTGAATTGATATCTGGAGTGTGTGTTCATGCAGGAGGTGTGATAAGATTTAACATTTGTTTTAAAGAACATATTAATGCTCACTTGTAGAGCGTTTTCAAAATTTCATGATGTGTAAGTTTGAATAAATTTGATCTGTATATTAGAGTAGTTAATCATGGAACGAAATGCTTAGTGAGGTATGTGCTCAGGGACATTGCCATATGTTTAATGCTACTATATTTTTACCGGAAGTAGAAGAGGACTGTGCAGTGAGTGCAAAGCTTAGCAGATAGTCTGTTGCTGAACATTTCAGGACTATGCATTTTCTGAAAATTGACTTTGCAATGTTAAAGCATGTGTTATAGAACTGAGAGAAGTGCTTTATAATGAAAGTAAGGTTTTCACCTTTCCAAATATCTTCTATTTGTTGTTCAAATAGTCTGAAAAAGCCCGGACAAGAAAGAAAATCATATGTATTAATTATTAACATAACTTTTCTCCCTTTCTTTCACTTTTTTTGATAATGAAGAAAGTTCTGTTGCAGCATTTTTATAGCGCTTACTAATATGTGGCACTGAAGCATTTACCTACATGGTTAGCAAGCTATGGCAAGTGTAGGGTGGGTGGTTCAAAGTGTTTTCTTTGGTTTGTGATCCTATGTGGGAAATATTTCATTGTCTTGCCTAATTAACACCAAGATGCAGTTATCGTTATCATGTTATGGGACACGTTGCGTAGAAGTGTGATGAATGAGGTGTGAGACAGATATACAGTTTATTATGATATGATTTTCAGTCTGCTGATAGCTTTGAAAATCTCCATAGGTCTATGTATCTTGTTCAAACCACACTATGGGCACAAAGGGCCCGATTCACAGAATGAACTTAAGACTCAATCCTAAACTTACTACTATTTTGGTATTCACAGAATGAACTTACTACTTTTGGTATTCACAGAAGTTAGGATTTTGTCTTAAGTTTGTCTTAAGACAGACTTAAGACAGACTTAAGACAAAATCCTAACTTCTGTGAATACCAAAAGTAGTAAGTTCATTCTGTGAATACTAAAATAGTAGTAAGTTTAGGATTGAGTCTTAAGTTCATTCTGTGAATCGGGCCCAAAGAAATTAGGCTTAAAGACAACGAATGAGGGTGTGTGGGAGGTGTCTCTGAAAAATGTGCAAGTTGCTTGGCTTTTAGTAGCTCACAACGATTTTCACAGATCAGAAGTAGCTCTCAATACTGTAAAGGTTGGAGACCCCTGACTTAGGCTACCCATTCACATAGGAGGAGGTTTTACATGTAATCCCCAGCTTTCCCAAAGATAAGGCCCCCTGTTTGGATGGTCTCACTACATCCTTCTATAAGATTTTGATGTCACGCTGCTTCAACATCTCTTGGCCATGTATCAGTCCGCTATATAAACCGGGAAACTCCCACAATTTCTGCGGGAAGTGGTTATTGTCACTATAATAAAGCTGGGCAAACAACGTAACTAATGTGTCTCATACAGGCTACTCTCCATGAGCAACATAGAAACAATCTGACCTTATCAGTCTGGCTTTGTACTGGACTGCTCTACTGCACATAATCTTCCTACTTTCTTTTCAGTGATGGGTGGGATTGACCCTGATGTAGCAGCAGTGGCAGCCTTGCTCGAAGCCAATAAGACATTTGATTCCCTGGAGTGCCCATTTTTTTTTTCAGCTCCTCTAGCGCATGGGACTTAGTTAACACTTATTAAATATCATTAAACTTCTCTACACACTCCATTAACCAGAATACAAGTAAATGGCCTATTGTCCGACCCATTCCCAGTCATGTGGGGCATGAGGCAAGGATGCCCTCTGTCCCCCTCTTCTCTTTGCATAGCCATGGAACATTTAGCAGCTAAATTGCGTCAATATCATGCACACTGGAGAATCCCCTTCCAAGAGTAAGTAATCCTAGTCTCCATGCATGCGGATGACATGGCTTTATATATCAGACAGCCTCAAGACAACTTAGATTGCGTTATCAGAGAGGTTGTTAAATTTGGAGGCATTTCAGGTATAACAAAAAACTGGACTAAGTCGGTCCTATTCCCCCTAACAGATAGCACAGAACAGTTCACCTCAGAATTTGAATTGCAATGGTCAGTAGAACCAGTTCGCTATTTGGGCATGTGGCTAAGCCGGAACACTGAGGAGCTATGGCAAGCCAACTACAGCAGAGCCATCACTTGCTTGGAGGAAAGAATCCCAATTTGGAGTTGCCTTCCACTCTCGCTCACTGGCCGACTGGCCATCGTAAGATGGTAACTCTGCCTACATTCCTCTACCTTTTCAACAACCTTCTGATTACACTTACGCAACACTTTTTCAAACAGTTAAGATCCAACTTAACATCCTCGCCTGGGTGGGCAAACAGCCTATAATACCATGGGAAGTCCTTACTCTGCCATTCTGCCAAGGTCGCCTTAGTGCTCCATATATGACACTGGATGCACTGTGCACCCAGGCCCAATACGTACATTTTTGTTTGAACCCAACTAAGTTTCAGCCACACACCAGTGCTGAGTCGGACCTAATTTTCCCAATGCCACTATCTACAGCCCTCTACCAGCCGTATAGTTGCTCCCGATCACCCGCAGAAACAGTGGATTGTGTGAGATGGGCATGAGATGGCTTGAGAAGAAGAGCATCCCTGAACTGTGTGCATGCTCCCTCCATCCCTATTACGAGTAACCCTACTATACCAGTGCTGGTAGATGAGGGAATGCAAACTCAGGCCCATAAAAGACACCTCAATACCTATGCTGATCTATACCCCAACGACCAGCTCCTAGCTACACCCATGCTAGCTGACACTCCGAAACCCACAACAATGGATATGCTTCTTTACATTCAAATACAAACCACATGCCGCACAAGCCATCCCACTTTCCCAGCTCCCACACCAAAGTTACATACTCTGGAGCACTTGTCACTAGATGATATGCAATGAGGCAAGAGAAGACACCAATATGTACCCCAAAGGCGCTTGCCCAGTGGCAACAAGACATGCTACCCCCATCACCACAGACCAATGTTCCTATTGCTGCACGCAACTCGAGGCACTGTACCCCAACTATATATTCCACCTTGTACATTTTAAATACTTGCATAGATTATATGCCCTTGCAACTGAAACGTATGGGCATAAATGAAGAGGCAGGGTGCGAAAGATGCTCATCAACCCACTGGGAACATTCCAACATCTGGCTTGCGAATACCCCAAGATACTGGAATACTGGGGAGAGGTCCATTCTACAATCCAGCAAATTATGGGACACAAGATCCCTTTCAGCCCGCTAAGATAGTCTTTTGGGATATGTCAGAGACGTGCGCACATCCTCACGTTGTATAATAGCTATCCTATTACTAATATTTAAACGGTAAATCGCCAAACACTGGGAAAGGAGGAGGGTTCCTAAGGTCATTACATGGCTAAAAGATGCTACAAACTGTCAGGAGCAACTAGCCCAGTACTGGGAACTGATGCCCATGCAAAGTCACCCGAAAGATATCTGGGAACCCCCTCTAGGGGCTAGATTCATGAAAGACCCGTTTTGCGAGTCTATAATAGCGATTCATAAGGAATCGCTATTACAGACTCGCAAAACGGGATTCATGTAGGAATCGCAATATTTATTGCGATTCCCACTGATTCCTTATTTGCGATTAGCTAATTGCTAATCGCAAATAAGGAATAACTCCCCATTCATTCCTATGGGCCAAGGCCCTTAGGAATGAATGGGGAGTTATTCCTTATTTGCGATTAGCAATTAGCTAATCGCAAATAGGAGTGCGATTTCAAGGGTGCCAGGGTGCCAGGGTGTCCAGAGGACACCCTGTAGCACCCCTGAAATGTAAATTTACACAGGTGTTGCGCACACACATGTCCAAAGGACATGTGTGTGTAACATGCAATTGAGAAAAATGCACTAAAGTGCTTTTTCCAATTTTTTCGCTATTTACCACAAAGTCAGACTTCATGGTAAATAGCGACCAAAAATTGCGAATTCGCAATGTAGAAATGGTTAATGAATTGCATTTAAGGAATCTCAAATAGAGATTCCTTAAATGCATTTCCTCGCAAATGTGCGAATTCTTTATTAGCAAATTTTGCATTTGGGATGATGAATCCCAAATGCAAAAATTGCCCTCGCAAAGGGCCAGATTCTCAGAATCTGGCCCTTTGCGAGCGCAATTGAGCTTGATGAATCTAGCTGTAGGTCATTTGCGCTCACTGGAAACCACACCTTCCTAGATAGTTACATGCACAAATATATCCCTATACTATTACATTTATTTCTGGGGATGGGATCAATGAAAGCCCTCTGCAATATGTTGAAACTGGGCCACACCCTATAGAATAGGGTTGAATTGGTCATGAAATCTGCACCTTTTCTCTGTCTTTCAGCACGATATATGTGATGATTATCTGCTAATGCTGATTTAAGATGCTCTATTAAACTGACAACTGTAATGCTCTCTATACTACAGAAGACATACATGACAGCAACCCTACCCCTTCTTTCTCTCCTTGTTCCTTTAAACGTCATTGCTTTGTTGTTATGGAAAATGCATCTTTTGCAATGTAAGCTATATTTCTCTCAAATGCCAAACAAAAAGTTTATTTAAAAAAAATGAAATATGCACCCCTAAAGCCTACAAAGGATCGCAGGCTGGCTACAGGCAACTGCAAAAACAACAGTTGATGGACAGAATGCAAAACAATGTCATACATTCTCCCCAGTACATAGATCTGGGCCTAAATCCCTCGTTTTGTTGCTCACCATGCCATTCCAGTTTGAACCCAGCCATATGCAATTCAGTCTTGAACCTGTGCCTCATGGGAACAGCCCAGCCCGAATTGCCAAGCCAGGTCCTCCCTGGACTGGAAACAAGCATCCTAGGACCGGTTTCGGGGTTTCGCCTCTCTTCAGCCAGGATAGTTTGATTCCAGGGGCTTGGAGAGCTCACGTCTGAGCATACCCGTCCCACTCGGGGTGACAAATGCAAAAACAACTGTTGAAATACAGAATGCAGAACAATGTTATACATTCACCCCAGTACAGAGATCTGGGCCTAAATCCATCGTTTTTTTAATCACCGTGCCATTCCAGTTTGAACTCAGCCATATGCAAATCAGTCTTGACCTTGTGCCTCATGTGAACAGCCCAGCTCGAAATGCCAAGCCAGGTCCTCCCTGGACTGGAAACAAGAATCCTAGGACTGTTTTCGGGGTTTCACCCCTCTTCAGCCAGGATAGCTTGATTCCAGTGATCCCAGGATGCTTCTTTCCGGTCCAGGGAAGACATGGCTCGGAAGTTCGGGCTGGACTGTTCCCATGAGGCACAGGGTCAGACTGATTTGCATATGGCCATGTCTGAACTGGGGTGAGGGAGTGAGCTAAAGATTGATGATGGATGAAAACCCAGATCAGTTGACTGTGGGTGAGTGCTTGCATTTTTCAACACTCCGTCCATCATCCCCTTTGGTTTTGCTTTCTTTGCCCTAAGTTGGCAGGGTATGCCCAGATGTGGGTCCCTTGCTTAGTTTGCCACTGGATTCAAGCTAGCCTGGCTGATGATGGCTGATTAGCCAGAAATCGGTCCCAGGATGCTTGTTTCTAGTCCAGGGAAAACATGGCTTGGCAGTTCAGGCAGGACTGTTCCAATGAGGCACAGGGTCAGACTGATTTGCATATGGCCATGTCTGAACTGGGGTGGCAGAGTGAGCTTTAGAATGATGATGGATTAAACCCAAATCGGTTGACCGGGGGTGAGTGCTTGCGTTGTTCAACATTCCATCCATCATCCCCTTTGGTTTTGCTTTGTTCGCCCTAAGTTGGCAGGGTATACCCAGACGTGGGTCCCTTGCTCACTTTGCCACTGCATTCAAGCTAGCCTGGTTGATGATGGCTGATTAGCCAGAAATCAGTCCCAGGAGGCTTGTATCTGGTCCAGGGAAGACATGGCTTGGCAGTTCGGGCTGGATTCTTCCCATGAGGCACAGGGTCAGACTGATTTGCCTATGGCCATGTAAGAACTGGGGTGGCGGATTGAGCTAAAGATTGATGATGGTTTAAACCCAGATCAGTCGACTCGGGTGGGTGCTTGCATTGTTTAACACTCTGTTCATCATCCCCTTTGGTTTTGCTTGGTTCGGCCTAAGTTGGCAGGGTATGCCCTGATGTGGGTTCCTTGCTCACCTTGCCACTGGATTCAAACTAACCTGGCTGGTGACGGCTGATTAGCCAGAAACCGGTCCCAGGATGCTTGTTTCTATGCCAGGGAAGACATGCCATGGCAGTTCGGGCTGGACTGTTCCCATGAGGCACAGGGTCAGACTGATTTACATATGGCCATGTCTGAACTGGGGTGATGGAGAGAGCTAAAGAATGATGAAGGCTTAAACACAGATCAGTTGACTGGGGCGAGTGTTTGCATTGTTCAACACTCCATCCATCATCCCTTTTGGTTTGGCTACAGGCAACCACAGCTCCCGTAGCACATAGTACCTTAGAGGAGGGGCCTGCATCGTCAAGTCTCTAGTATCAGAGCAGGCTGCTGATATAGCACACACAGCATGAATTCTCCTTATGTAGGTAGACTGCTGCGGTATCATGAAGAGGTGCAGCAGATTCAGTCAGCGTGTAGCTATCAACTACTGCTCCTGGAAACACTCTGATTCTGACCAGACATGAAGCACAGATCATACACAAACTCAACTGTCACTCAGATGCAAGCACTGATCATAGACAAACTTTGCTGTCACTCTGGCAGGGAGTGCTGTTCATAGACAAACTCTGTCAACACTCAGGCATGAAGGACAGTGCCAAGCCACTGTGGAGGCAAAAAATAGGTCTTTGTTGTCCCTGAGACTTCTTGAACAGAGAGCAAGCCAACAAGCCCTTGGAAATCACCTGGCAGAAGGCAAAGTCCAGTTCCCTTTCTACAGAGTCAGAGAGCTGCAGGCAGCAGGGCAACAAGCAGAAAAGCAGTCCTTCCAGGAAAGCAGTCCAGTTGAATACTTTAGAATCACAACAGTTCTTCTGGCTGAGCTTCAGTAACAAGTCCACTACCAGAACATGCAAAACATTAAAAGTATGTCCCACTGGATACTTACATAGGATCCTGCCCTTCAGGCTTTCTAGAGTCCACATCAGAGGTGAGTTATATGTAATAAAAAAGAAGTTTATGGCTTGGCAGGTTGTCTTAAATGCCAAGTCAAAGTGGCAGTAAACTGCACACACGGGCACTGCAATTGCAAGCCTGTGACAAGTTTGAAAGGCTACTTCTGTCAATAAATCAGTGAATTTGTAAAGGGCGCTACTCGCCCGTGAGGGTCTCGAGGCGCTGGAGGGAGGGGGGTGCCGCTACTGTTTGAACAGACAGGTCTTGAGGTGTTTCCTGAAGGTGAGATGGTCCTGGGTCAGTCGAAGGTGTGCGGGGAGGGAGTTCCATATCTTGGCCGCCAGGTAGGAGAACGATCTTCCTCCGGTGGTTGTTCTGCAAATCCGAGGGACGGTGGTGAGGGCGAGGCTGGTGATGCGGAGCTGGCGGGTGGGACTGTAGAACGAGAGGTGGTTGTTGAGGTATTCGGGACCCGTGTTGTGGAGGGCTTTGTGTGCGTGGGTGAGCAACCTGAACATGATCCTCTTGCTGATGGGGAGCCAGTGCAGGTTCTTTTTAGGTGGGTAGATTTGTGGCTGTGGCGAGGGATGTTGAGGATGAGTCTTGCAGAGGCGTTCTGTATGCGTTGTAGTCATTTCAGGAGTTTGGCTGTGGTTCCTGTGTACAGGGTGTTTCCGTAGTCCAGTTGGCTGGTGATGAGGGCCTGGGTGACTGTCTTCCTGGTTTCGGTGGGGATCCACCGGAAGATCTTTCGGAGCATGCGCAGGGTGTTGAAGCTTGAGGACGAGACTGCGTTGACTTGCTTGGTCATCGTGAGGGAGGAGTCCAGGATGAATCCTAGGTTGCGCGTGTGGTCCATGGGTATCGGTGCCGTGCCCAGCATCGTGGGCCACCAGGAGTCATCTCAGGCGGATGGGGAATGTCCGAGAATGAGGACCTCCGTCTTGTCTGAGTTGAGCTTCAGACGGCTGAGCTTCATCCATTCTGCGACCTCTTTCATTCCGTCCTGGAAGTTGGCTTTGGCGGTGAGGGGGTCTTTGGTTAGGGAGTGTATCAGTTGGGTGTCGTCGGCGTAAGAGATGATGTTGATGTTGTGCTTGCGGGCGATGGCGGCGAGGGGGCTCATGTAGATGTTGAAGACGGTAGGGCTGAGTGAGGAGCCCTGGGGTACGCCGCAGATGATCTCGGTGGCCTCGGAGCAGAAGGGTGGGAGGCGGACCCTCTGCGTTCTGTCGGCGAGGAACGATGCGATCCAGTCCAGTGCCTTTCCTTGGATCCTGGTGTTGTAGAGTCGGGTTATTAGGGTGCGGTGGCAGACGGTGTCAAAGACGGCCGAGAGGTCAAGTAGGATGAGGGCGGCATTGGTCGTGATGCTGATTGTGTTCCTGTAGATGATGGCAATTCCTCCTTCAGTTTTGTTGACGCGGTCCTTCCGGGTGATTTTGTAGCCGTCCGGGATGGCTTTGGTGATGTCGGGGGCCGAGGAGGTGTTCATCCAGGTTTCCGTGAGGAAGGAGACGTCTGGAGCTGTTGTGTCGAGGAGTTCCCAGAGTTCGACGGCGTGTTTGTGGACGGAGCAGGTGTTGAGCAGGATGCACTTGAGGTGGTTGCTGTTGTCGTTGCTGCGTTCGGTGTGTGGGATGCAGGTTCGGAGACAGGTGAATTTGCAGGCTTGGCAGGTGGATGGTCCGTGGGTGCGCTTTGGGGTGGCTTGGTAGCAGGCGGGTGTTCGGCCGGTGTTGTGTGCGTTGAGGGTGGCTGCACGGTCTCCATAAGAGGGGGGCCGGGAGGGAGGGGCAGCTGGGTGGCGGGAGCGGGGTGTCGAATGGGCAGTGAGGGGGCGGGGCCGCAGGAGGTCAGCGGCGGGAAAAGTGCGGTAGGGCGGGGGCGAGCGAGCGCTAGAGCAGCGCCGGGGTCAGGGCAGGCGAGGGCAGGCAGGCAGGCTGGCGAGGCAGGCAGGATGGCGAGGCAGGCAGGCTGGCAAGGCGGGCAGCGGCGGCGTGGGGGTGACCTAGCCAGGAGGCAGGGTCAGAGGTGGCTCCCTGCGTCGCCGCGTAGTCCCCTTAAGAGGGAACCCGGGAGGGAGGGGCAGCTGGGTGGCGGGAGCGGCGTGTCAAATGGGCAGTGAGGGGGCGGGGCCGCAGGGGGTCAGCGGCGGGAAAAGTGCGGGAGTGCGGGGGCGAGCGAGCGCTGGAGCAGCGCCGGGGTCAGGGCAGGCGAAGGCAGGCAGGCTGGCAAGGCGGGCAGCGGCGGCGTGGGGGCGACCTAGCATGGAGGCAGGGTCAGAGGTCACTCCCTGCGTTGCCGCGTAGTCCCCTTAAGAGGGAACCCGGGAGGGGCAGCTGGGTGGCGGGAGCGGGTTGTCGAATGGGTGGTGAGGGGGCGGGGCCAAAGGGGGTCAGCTGTGGGAAAAGTGCGGGAGGGCAGGGGGAGCGAGCGCTGGAGCAGCGCCAGGGGCAGGGCAGGGCAGGCGAGGGCAGGCAGGCAGGCTGGCGAGGCAGGCAGGCTGGCAAGGCGGGCAGCAATGGCGTGGGGGCGACCTAGCCAGGAGGCAGGGTCAGAGGTCGCTCCCTGCATTGCCGCGTAGTCCCCTTAAGAGGGAACCCGGGAGGGAGGGGCAGCAGGGTGGCGGAGCGGGGTATCGAATGGGCAGTGAGGGGGCGGGGCCGCAGGGGGTCAGCGGCGGGAAAAGTGCGGGAGGGCGGGGGCGAGCAAGTGCTGGAGCAGCCCCGGGGTCAGGTCAGGCGAGGGCAGGCAGGCAGGCTGGCAAGGCGGGCAGCGGCAGCGTGGGGGCGACCTAGCCAGGACGCAGGGTCAGAGGTCACTGACCCTACGGATGTGGATAGCACAATCAGTGCTGCAGCCCACTAGTAGCATTTATCTTACAGGCCCTGGGTATATAACATTACCACCTTACAAGGGGCTTACAAGTAAATCAAATATGTCAATCACATATACACCAATTACACACATGTTCAGGGAAGAAGCGTATGCACTTTAGCACTGATTATCAATGGAAAATGCTCAGCAACCTAGGACCAACAAAAAGATTCAGTAAAACATGGAGGCAAAAAGCGAAAGAAATGGGTGAAGACCACAATAAGGCTGACAGGTCTAACATATGTCCTCCAATGGAATCTGCCATCTTTTTTTGCTGAATTTTTAATACAGCGTTCACAGTTAGGCAAAAGTCTATCTTTACTACTCATTAATGCCCTTTGTGAGAACAGAAAGTTGGAAAGTTAGACTTTCATTTCAGTTTACCTTTGTGAATCGGGCCCACTGAGTTTCTATCCTTTTCAAAATAAAACTTAAAATTATCACTTCACTGACAGATCCATATGCTCAATTCCGAGGGTGATGAAGCACCTGTAAACATACAAAAAGTATCTGGGTTCAAACTGAAGATAGCAGAATGGTTTGTGTGGGATTACCACCAGATATTCGAACTAAGCTGGCACCTATGCTCCCACTCTGTTGGGGATCGAGCAAAAAACTCATACATTTATACCGCACCATTGCCAGCTCTATGCAGCAAACAACCCATGCCTCCTTAATGCTACTAAAATAACCTTGTCATGAAAACATTTATATATGTTATGGCTGGGGAGTGTGATGGTTGATAAGGAAAACAAACTACCCAGGTTAATCTACATCTTCCAGTCACTTCCTGCCCAGTTCTGTCATACGGTTCATACTTTCTCACTAACTCTGTGCATTTGTTGGGCAACACAAATGCCAAAACTGCATGAGGCTGAGTTCACGCACGCAATCAGCATATGTTGGCCTTAGTGGTGGCTAGCTTACAGTGCACCTTCTGTATTCCAAACCTAGCAAGGTAACAGGTGGTATATGCAACCTCGAGACATGACAACTTTGATTCCCCAAGGAAATTGTGGAAACAAATCAAGAGCCCTTTCATTTGGTAACTCATGCAAGTCCAAAGGGAGATACAAGAAATTCTAATATTGACATTTCAAAAATGTAATGAAGTAATATTTCTTGTGTAAAATGCATGTGCTTCAATTATTAATTGAAGGAAACAAAACAGGGTAGCTAGCATCACAAGAATGGTAAAGAAAATTATCAGCACAACCATTGTGCTGTTATGTAAAATATATGTGTTCATAATAGTATAGTTACAGTTATGCTCCTAACTAGCTCTCCCTCTCCTGTAGTTCCTAGAGTGGGTGAATCTTCCAGAATCCCTGAGGGTGATCTAAATTCCCACTAACCTGTGGGTATGTTTCATCTGGGAGCAGCCGCGGCTGATAGTGGGAGTACCGGCGGGGCAGTGACATGGGGAGGGGAAGGGCAGGGTGGGGGTAGTAATGTATGGATCACGGACTTTAAAAGGTAAGTAAACATAAAAATAAATAGAACAAATTTCGTTGCACACACTGCAACACCAAATGCGACGCAGTGTGTGCAACGAAATTCGTTTTATTTATTTTCATGTTTACTTACCTTTTAAAGTCCGTAATCCATACATTACTACCCCCCACCCTGCCCCTCCCCCTCCCCACGTCACTGCCCGGCCGGTACTCCCACTACCGGCCGGGCAAAATGCGATGTAGCGCGAGCTACAAATTCGTTTTATTTATTAAATTGTTTACTCACCTCCAATTAACCATATTCCGTTGTTTACCACCCCCCTATCCTGCCCCTCCCCCGCACCTCCTCCCTGCCCCACCGAACTCCCTCCATGGGCCGCGGCTGAACGTAGACCAAGGCATCTTGAGATAGCACCAAATCGGGTACTGCTCTGTCGGTTTTTAATTATTCTGCATAGTGTGAAGGATGTGTTTTGGAAAATACAATCTTATGTTTATTCATTGCTAGGGCGGTAAGAAGCAGTGGTAAAAGCCATAGTGATGATTACTGAAATGATCCTACTTTATTAAGTCATAGTTGACTAATTTGACAATTATCAAAGATATTTAACTGGTGTCGGACAACAACAAATAAAAAAATAATTATGAAGGAGTCTAAGGGGCTGATTAGGATGGTGAGCGGACTTTGTCTGCCCGCCATAGCCCCTGGAAATGGGACCGCCCCAATGCATGTGGCGGTCCTGCATTTGCAATTTGGATGCACCCGCCACACTGGTGGGTGCATCCCGCATTTTTAACATTGCGGCGGGGGGTGCTGCCAGCAACACCCACCGGAAGGTTAAAATGCAAGTTGTGCATTTGAATGCACAACGAGACAGGCACCGTACGGTGCCTGCCACGTTGTACATGCAAATGCAGGGGGTACCATAGGGACCCCCCATGTGCACCTCACCCTCCAAAATACCTGGGGGCCCGCTACGGGCCCCCAATGTCAATGACTGCATGCTTTTACATGGTGGCGGGATTTGCCGCCACGTAAAGGCAAATCCCCGCATGTATTCTTATATGGATGGTGGTGTCTACCATACACCGCCACCATATTAATACCTTTTTCACCCGGTTGACTCATTGACTGGGCGGAAAACCAGCGGACGTTCTTTCTGTCCACCGGGGTCCCCTCCACCATAGTAATATGGCTGAGGGGATTGGGTGGCGGATGGTGGATTGTGGCAGGCGCATCGGCACCGCCATGCGGCCGGTGGCGATCCGCCCGCCATTGCAATCGACCTCTAAGTATCTGCAGTACTCAGCCTTTTTATGCGGTTCTTCTTTCGGCTGTCTTGTGTTTTGTTGGAAATGTATGTACATTTTTTACTTAAACAATTAAAGTGGTATGAAGCACTTGTGATTAACTATTTTATTTAACATACATAACATAAATGGTGCATTCCTTTTAAGTATAAGATTTTTTAACCCATATTTTTAAAGCACGCTTTCAAGAATACTAATTCATATTCAGAACACTTTCTCCTCTCTGAAAACAACCAGGAAATGTTGTGAATGTAAACATCGTGTCGTAGGCTTGAGTAAGTATGGGGCTAGCATGAATAACTGTAGGGTTTGGAAAAGCTGTAATTTTAAGACCTGCAATATCATTTTCGTAACTGCTATAATTTAAAGTGACAGGTGTCAGCGTCTACAATGCATTGTATTTTATTCAAAATAGCATGCCACACTAACTAGAGATAAGTTGCAGTACGTGTGTCTCTAGGCTTATGCAACTGCCATTCTTGTGTTTGCTCGTATTTTCCAACAAAGAGATAAAAAATGTTTTTTTTCACAAACTGAATGAAACTTTTCTAGTTTTCATTACATTTCGTGAAATGTGGCTTAGTAGCAGTGAAAGACCAAACACACATGAACAAGGATGTAAATTACAAAGAAAATGTGAAGGAGGATGTAAATTATAAAGAAGATATGGAGGAGAAGGCATTTTGTTTTTGTGTTGTGTGGCAGCAGTGTTATTCTGTATACCCTTTCCGAAATTTCAAACAGGTACATATCAAACCTACTACCAAAAAGGGTTTTCATTTATCTAATTAGGTCTTGCCTAGCATTGCAGCGCAAATGCGCTGCCATCCCTTTGCAAGCAGCGCAAATGCACTGTCATCCCTTTGCAATGCATGAAGTATACACTACGCTGTCAAAGCTTTGTGGAAGTGCCGCCCACTCTCTGGTCCATCTTCTTTATTGGCTAAGGTTATAAATGCTGCCTTCCGATTGGTTTTAAGCTTTTTAGTCCCTCCCCATGACAGCCATGTCAGTCATTTGTATCCTTTCATGGCTACTGGCCCCTTCACTGCACAGACTACTTTCTTCCCATCCCTCCCTTCCCCCCTCCCACAGTCTGTGACTTCTTCGGACCCCCCACACTCCTCCCGAGCACTCCCGGACATGCTCGTGCCTTCTCACACCCACCCGCGCTCCTGTTTTCAGCATTAAAGATGGACTTCGGCCCTTCGGGCTGTGGTCCTCGCGTTGGAAGCCATTACCTGGCGTCTTGCGCTGGAATTTGCTGCTTGAATTTTAGGGCTGTTTTGCGGGGTGTCGTGATGTACATGCGTTAGGTGTCTTTAGCTATGGGTGATACCGCCCAATTAGTCCTTCAAGGCGCTAAAAACAAGAGAACTAGCTACATTGCTTTATTGACTTTCACTGACCGGAGTGTTGTGGACGGCCGGGCTTGGCTCCGCTGAGTGTTCCTGGCCGGGCTTAGCTCCGCCGACCTCTGTCCCTTGCTGTGGTGGCCGGGCTAAGCTCCGCTCATGGTCTGGCCGGGCTTGGCTCCGCCTGAAAACTACAACCCCCAGCAGCCTCATCGCGGCAAGGACGCCGCTCTCGCTAACAGGAAGCGCCGGGAGGCGCATAAAGGATCCCCTGCCACGGAGTCCAGGGGGAGACGACTTTCACTGACCGGAGTGTTGTGGACGGCCGGGCTTGGCTCCGCTGTGTGTTCCTGGCCGGGCTTGGCTCCGCCGACCTCTGTCCCTTGCTGTGGTGGCCGGGCTAAGCTCCGCTTGTGGTCTGGCCGGGCTTGGCTCCGCCTGAAAACTACAACCCCCAGCAGCCTCATCGCGGCAAGGACGCCGCTCTCGCTAACAGGAAGCGCCGGGAGGCCACAGAGTCCAGGGGGAGGCGACTTTCACTGACCGGAGTGTTGTGGACGGCCGGGCTTGGCTCCGCTGTGTGTTCCTGGCCGGGCTTGGCTCCGCAGACCTCTGTCCCTTGCTGTGGTGGCCGGGCTAAGCTCCGCTCGTGGTCTGGCCGGGCTTGGCTCCGCCTGAAAACTACAACCCCCAGCAGCCTCATCGCGGCAAGGACGCCGCTCTCGCTAACAAGAAGCGCCGGGAGGCGCATAAAGGATCCCCTGCCACAGAGTCCAGGGGGAGGTGACTTTCACTGACCGGAGTGTTGTGGACGGCCGGGCTTGGCTCCGCTGTGTGTTCCTGGCCGGGCTTGGCTCCGCCTACCTCTGTCCCTTGCTGTGGTGGCCGGGCTAAGCTCCGCTCGTGGTCTGACCGGGCTTGGCTCCGCCTGAAAACTACAACCGCCAGCAGCCTCATCGCGGCAAGGACGCTGCTCTCGCTAACAGGAAGCGCCGGGAGGCGCATAAAGGATCCCTTGCCTCCTCGTCCCGAGGGATGCGCGCGGGTGCGCCTGGGAGAAGCCCAGGACAAGGGTGGGGCCGTCTGCGGCCGTCAGAGGCTGGAAGAGGCTGGGCTGGGCCAGGGACTTTGGTTCTCTCTCCCTGGTTTCTGGACTAAATGTAAGATATATTACAAAGTATTGATTTTTATCTGTTTTATCTTTCTTGGCTTTTTCAACAATATAGAATTTTATATTCACTGGGCAAGACACAGTTGATTATCCCTATCTGTATATAGTATCCTTGGTCCTAATATGTCAAAGCTTACATCTACAAAACCAGCGGCCGCTAATGATACAAGGACAATGGATAACTATCTTGTCAAGGTAGTTAATAAAATTAATAAAGAAAGGCGATTATCATTAAATAGGGTAAGCCCAGACGTTTCACCCACAAGGCTGAGTTCTCCTACTACTCCGTTGTCTCACTTTGATAGCTGCTTGGATGATCTTAATGTAATTGCCACCAATGATGTATCCATCATGGTGACATCAGAAGAGCGGGAAACTATAACTGACTCTATCCCCAGTCTGAGCCCGACATCCTCCCCAAGGCCCTCACCAACCCATTCACCTGTTCGGAGAATGGTGCGGGCATGTAGGAAGGCCCCTGTCAAAAGGGTGGGGGGTCGGAAGCCAAAAAAGGCAGGTACCACATCGACCAGCAGTGGAAGTACACCACCAGAACCCATAAATAACGTTGAGGCAAATATCTTGAAGCCTGCCCATATAGAGCTTCTGGCAACTATCCTTGAGGCAAAACTAGAAGCAATGATTAGACCACTGGTGGTAAAGTTAGAGCAGGTTGCTCAAGAGGTCTCTAGACTAGGGGGCCTCCTAGACTCCCATATGACTCGGCCTCATACACACACGAGCCCCCCTTCTGGTCCTTCTAGTTCTTCTGGTAACACCATAGCGGGGGCCGTAGCATCCGCATCTGCTAGTACTAGGGACATAGGCTCAGCGGGCACTGCACAGATTTCATCTGCCCTATGTACACAAAAAACCCCACCCCCTAATTTACCGCCTGTGGGAACTGAAATAATACAATCATCAGTACAACCATCCACATCCCATAATGGCAGTCAGAATACCACAGTAGGGGGAGAAATTGGAGGGAGAAGTAGGTCTAGGAAGAAAAATTCTGTCAATCTTCCACCGGAGTGTGTTCCATACACTGTGGTATTAACAAATGTACCAGAGGTTGACTCCTGTTTGACTGATCCAAGGCTAGAAACCCATGCTGCCTTAAAAAATAAAACACTTGCTTGGTTAAATAGGAATTGTGGCTTTCCGCTTGCCTTTTCAAATGATATAATATCCACTCGTAGAGTCAGCTGGATTGGAATTGCCAGAAAAAGTTCGAGAGGGGACTGTATCATTGTAAACATTAAGCATCCACAACATGTGGCAACAGTCCTCCTCAGAGCCGCCTCTTTACCTACTGTGGAAAATACTGTATGTGCTAGACCCCTTGGTTTCTTTTACAACCACTTGGATAACACCCAATATCCACCACCACATCAGCAAAGGTATCCAGTAAATGGTCACAGAAGGGGGTGGTTGGTTGTGGTCCAAATACTCTTCTGCATCAAACCAATGGGGAGTTATACTGTCATCAGCTAGCAAATAGGCAGCTTGATCACACCCTACCATTATACAATTGTTATACCACTTTATCCTCGCTCGAGGAAAATGATTGACTGCCTGCTGCCCTGGGGAACTCTGTCCAGCCACCAACACCGTTTCTCAAAATTGCTACATGGAACGTTGCTGGGATAAAGAATAAAATCGGGAACGCAGAATGGCTAAAGACATTAAAATCTTTTGACATCATTGCCTTTCAAGAGACATGGGACCAATTGAACAGTTTCTCTTTGGATGGCTACAGCCACTTTTGCAATCCTGCAGTTAGTAGTGCTGCAGGAAGAGCCAAGGGGGGATTATTAACCTTATTTAAACTGGATGTAAAAGGTAAATTAACCCAGTGTATTTTTGATTGTGAAAACTGTTTGATTGTTGAACTTGCCACTCAGGATAAAGCCAAGATTCTTTTTGTAAATTTTTATAATTCAAATGCTAATGAGTGTACTGGCCAAAATTTGGAAGTACTAGATACATTTTTGTCAGTCTATAGTGCAAATGTAAATACTTTTGAATTAATATTTTTAGGGGACTTTAATATTCACCCATGCACCCTACCATGTATTAGTCAGGATGATGAAGGTCCTCCCCTTTACCCAACTATCCACCTGGAACACACTAGGCGAGGTGAGCACCTTGAAACTTTTCTCGCAAGATGGAATTTATACGAGTCAGGTTGCGGGGACAGTAAAAGTAGGTTCCCTACTTTTAAGGGAAAAGATGATGGCACTATTATAGATTATATTTTTATGTCTTCTTTTTTGCTGAACAATGTGATAAATTATTATACAGAGGTATCAGTTTTTAGCGACCATAATCCTGTCTTACTTGAAGTGCAGCACACAGATTTAACCTCATTAAAAACAGTGAAACATAGAGGGGGATTAAACGTCGCCGTTAAAGACCAGAAGCGCAGGTTAAAATGGACAAAAATAGTCCCTGAAACATTTATTCAAGGGGTCCTTTCTAAAGTAGAGGATGAAGTTACAATATGCTTATCGAACCGAACACAATGTAAAGACATTATAGTGGCATTTGATAATATCTGCATAGAAATTAACTATAGTTTACAGATTGAATCCAGGCAGAAGCCGCTTCTAGGCAAAAGATGGTTTGACAAAAAATGTACGAAGGCACATGGAGTGCTATTTAAAGCATTGAAAGCTATGCCAAAAAATTGTGCAGAAATAGCTAGTGCAAGGAATGTATACAAAAAAACTATTTTAGAAAGGAAAAGGGACCTGAAAGATATAGCATGGGCCCAACTTCTTGACCCTGAAATTCTAAAAAATAGTGGCCTATTTTGGAAAACTATTAATCAGCCACTTTTTTCTGGTGATGAGAATACTCCCCTTGAAGCAAACATTCCGGACGAGGGCTGGATCCAACATTTTAGACAGATATATTTAGAAACCAGCTGTGCTGACGCCCCTGTTGTAATCCCTGAGGCATTGGAAGTGGAACCTTGTAATGCAGAGGTCCCCGCCGTCACCTTTGAGGCGGCAGAAGTAGAAAGGGCAATAGACTTGACTCTAAAAAACAAAGCACCGGGCCCCGATGGGGTACCAGGGGATGTTTTGAAAAGTGCCCCGAAATTTTGGTCTAAGGTTTTATGTTATGTTTTTAACGCTCTCAAACAGGACAATATCCCGACCTCATGGAAAAAATCCATCATTATACCGGTCTTTCAAAAGGGTAATAGGCAAGACCCCTCCTGTTACAGACCTATTTCATTGATTGATTCGTCGGTGAAAATATTGGGCTGGGTTATTTTATCCAAACTGAATGATTGGTTGAATGAGAAAGGGGTCCTATCAAATGTTCAGTACGGTTTTAGACCAAAAAGGAGTACGATAGATCAAGGTCTTAACCTTCACTTATTGGTGGACAAATACACTAGGGCCAAGGAGGGGTCCATGTACCTGGGGTTCATGGACCTCTCGTCTGCTTTTGACCTCGTAAATCGCTCAAAATTGTGGCAAATCTTAATTGAAATGGGCCTGGATAGGGCCCTTGTTAATCTTTTAGCGGATTTGCACACCGGTCTTATAGCATCGGTTAGAGTTACCTCGGAGGGGCGTTGTACGAGTCACTTTAATTCTGAAAGGGGGGTTAGGCAGGGGTGCATATTGGCACCCCTCCTATTCACCATCTATATAAATGCTTTGGAAGAAGCACTAAAAGAGGCATCTCTTGACATCCCACGTATAGAAGAACTTGGAATTCCAGTTCTTCTATACGCGGATGATGCCGTCTTGCTTTCACGGACTGGGGTTGGTCTCCAACGCCTTTTGGACGCTTTTGAAGACTTCATGGGTTCCTTGGACCTAAAGATAAATGTAAAGAAGTCTCAAATTATGATAATGGGCAAGAATAATAAGAACACGTTTTTAAAAACATTTACATGTGGCAAACAAAAGTTATGTAGAGTAGCCACTTTTCCATACTTGGGGATCATTTTTTATGAAAGAGGCACTTGGGGTCCCCAGTTAAAAAACAGAAATATCTCCCTTGCTAGATCATCCTCTGCACTTCAGGGTTTTATGAAAAAATTAGGAGCTAGGCCAATAGCATCCTTAATAAAAATATATAAAGCAAAATGTCTTGCGGTGGCCACATATGGCAGTGCAATTTGGGGATACTGTCCCTCGGACAGTATTCAGATTACTGAAAACAAATTTTTAAGAACTGTCCTCTCAGTCCCACAGTCCTCTCCAACTTATATAGTCCACACTGAACTAGGAGTAGGATATATTTCAGATTTGATTAAAGTGGCCCCTGTTCTAGCTTGGTTGAAGACCTGGTTGAATCAGGAAATCCCCCTTAACCACATCATTTTAAAAGACTGCTTACAGCTAGATAGAGTAAATAAAATCCTGTGGCTAGCTTACATTAAAGACAGTCTTGTTAAGTTAGGGAGACCAGAGTTCTTCTTTTTCCCGGCCTCTATAACAACAAAAGACATTGCCGTGGTTAAAGGTATGATGGGAGAACTGCTAAGTTTGGAGAGGGAACAAATGGAACTAGAGAAACCAACGGTAAGGGCTAGCATTATCATGAGCACCCAAGTAGGCCCTGAACTGTATTTGACTACTGTGAACCAACCATATCATCGTTTTCTTTTAACTCGTTTCCGGTTTAACTTGATTCACTTGAACCTCGGACATTTTCCAACTTGGTGTACCCCTGAGAATGCAATGCCGTGTACTTGTGATAATTTCTCTATCCAGAACACATTGCATTTCTTGATGTTCTGTGGCCACTACACGGCAGTAAGGACGAAATTCCTGATCCCTATTTTAAAGGAGGCAGGGTTCATCCAGGTAAAGCCAGAGCTCCTGTTTTTACAGCTATTGCAGGCCCCCAGGATTATGTTCCACGTTGCTAGTTTCCTAGTGGGGGCTGTTAGGATTAAGAAAAGGAAGATGACCGATAATACTACTAATATGGTTTGATAGTGGATGAAATTGAATATTGTTTACACAATAGGGAAAGCTTATTATATGAAATTGTTTTGTATAAATGTAATATGTATGTGATTATGAAGCTCTACCTAACTGACCTCTTTTTATAGTATTTTATTGTATTTTAACATGTACTTTTAAAGGAAAACATCCTTTATATTTCTTTTTGTAAATATATAGATCGTGTAAATTAACCATGATTTTATTCTGTATTAATTATGTATTTTAGATTGTGTGAATATTGTATAGTGCTATTGTCTTTTTATGATATTGATTTATCGAAATAAAGTATTTTGACTGACTGACTGGCTTTATTGTTACGTTTTCTAATTGCGCATCTCGGGCTGACCATGGCTTGTAGTTTCCTTTAATGCTTGGCCACAAGCCTGTTCTGTGGGGCAGGGGCGCAGGGAGGGGTTTTCCACTGACCCCTCCGAGGCTCATTGGGGGATTCTAATGGATTCTAATATCGATGTCTAGGTTTCCAGACTAATATCGCTCCCCAAAAATAAGGACTCATTTTAGACGCTGATGTTGCATGAGTCTGAGTGCACTCACTCGGGTTTGAACGTGAAAACTTAAAACAACTTGGTGTGTGGGTGTTTTTTTAATTTCTTCTCACAATAAAAAATGTTTTACTGAATTGAGACGCAGGAGGGTGTAAACCTGACCTACATGGAGAGTGTCTTGTCTGTTATGTTGACCCCTTATCATTGATCCGCAGCGTGTGACTGCCCAGTGCCCCCACATACGTGTCTGGAAATGAAGCTCGGGCACAAGACTTCGGTAGATACCAATAGTGGTGCCTGAAACAAGTTCATGTAGAAACCTATGGTTTCTATTTTTATGCCAGAAGCTATCAATTTTTACGTGGGACGCTCTGCAATTTTGTTCCTGGCGGTAAGGGTTTTACGGAGAGAAAAGTTTAAGGAGAAATAAAAAACAGTTTTCCAAAACAATGTCTGGCTAGCACTTTCCAAGTGATTTTGGGGTGTACAGTGTTATCAGTGATGTTCCTAATAAGAATGTGTGGCAAACACATCAACTTGCGGGGTGGTGGCAGGTGTGCGAGACAAGGCAAAATCAGTGGGGTCCCACAGACCATCGAGCAAACAAAAAAAATTAAAGTGCCACCTGACTGCTGGTGGGGCAGCAGTACACCGCCATTTTCAGCATTCAACCGGCCCGCTACGACCAATGGGAGCAATGGCCCTAGGTGAAATACGCCCCTTTCTGTTGCCTTGTGCTTGGCCCATCAAAGAACCAGGGAGGGACGCTATTAAGATTCTAATGGCATCTACACCATGTTTGCATTCTGGGCCTACAACGGCGAGGTCAAGGATGTAACCTTACGGCTAGACCCTGGAGCCGGGGAACTGGGTTTGAGCCTCGGCTCCGCCTCCTGTGATGCTGGGAAATCACTTAATCTCCCCTGTGTGATGTATTCCTATAGGTACTGTATCGATTCCCCTATTCCTGACCCTGGTCTGGTTAATAATTAACTAGCAGCCATCCAACTGTGGTAAATAAATAAATAATACCTCTATTTTTGACTAGATATACAATAACAGATAGCTCAATAAATAAGAGTCAAGATTCGAGGTAGTAGGAGTTTGCAGGTTTAATACAGCATAAAGGACAGGAACAGGACAACCTGCACGGGAATAGGATGGCAGCGCTGCACGGGGCAGGGACAAAGGAATGGCTAACTTTTTAATAACAGTGCACAAGTATATATACTTAAACAAAATACATGATGTTCAATACAATAGGCGTAGCAGTGGGCAGGGCCTGTAGCAGTCGCGAAAGATAAGGCAGAAAGTAGGTGTAACAAGAGGCGTGAACAGGGCGTATACATAGACATGTGATGTAAACGTAACGGAATATGTCACAAATGGGGCGGAAACATGGAGGGGGCTACCGAAGGAGCCGGGACCTCTAACCTAGTGGTGCGCGCAAGCTGGCAATGACGTGTTACTAGGGAGAAGCTGGGGGCTATGACTTCTGAGCTAGAAGGAGAGACGAAAGTCTGGAGAGTCAGAGCGACATGTACCTAAACACTATCTAGTATCTGATGTTTAGAGAACATGTTGATAGAATCCAAAAGTTATCAGGGTAAAGGCTAACAGACACTAAGACTGGTGCATGCATTATTCTACATGTAGTGCGTGTTGAGGAATATTAAATGACCATAAATACAGTATTTCTCTTACATGGAGACGTAAAGGCTAGACCATGACGGAAACTATTGATGCGATTCAGTAGCTTAGGAATGCAGAGAAGGAGGGCTGGACTGATAACTAAAATCATAACATACTCTTGGCAGACTGGCAGGCAGAGCCAGGCCGAGCCGGGCACTGTGAGGCAGGAAGTAAGTGAAGGGTCAGGGATACAGGTGGGGGCTGTATCGCTCCTCGGAGAGGGTTCAGGAGACAGGAGCTGAATCTGAGTCCGGACCCTTTTGAGGCCTAGAAACGGGGACTTTTACAATGAAATAACGTGCACACTGAGAAACGTGGCAATGTAGCTTTACATAGGCCTAATACTCGTAGCTTTCACGAGAACTGGAAACTGGCATACTAGAGATGGACACAACTGTAATTGCGTCTTTAATCGATCATGGGGAATACATATGCATATTAATCATGCACATATATCATAAGATGGGGAACACGTAGGGACACAGAACATGGCAAAATTTACTTTTCCACATTCCCTCCTTGTCACTACGTTTCCATCAGGAAACATCGATATTCATGATACCATCTATCATTTCATACAGTATCATTTGCTCGTCTCGAATTTTCTTGGAACGGGATCTAGGACGGGACTTGGGACTAGGAATACAAGAGGTAGCACAAATGCCGCAAATCGCAGGGCCACATTGTATACAGAGGCAGCAACTGAATATGATCGCTACTGCAATACCTAGAAAGGACAATACTTTCCATCCCCAGGCAGAAATTATACTCCAAAACCAACCGGACCATGTCCAGGTGCCTGGATTCTGGTGTAACTGATGGGCAATTTTATGAAGTCTGGTTATAGCTGAATAAACAGACGGCGCGTTATTAGGAATGAAAATGCAGCAACTAGATCCGATGACTCTACATGCTCCTCCTCTATCGGCCAGTATGACGTCAAGAACGAGACGATTTTGGAGCACGACAAATCTCATAGCAGATTGCTCTTCGGTTAAGTTACCTAGGGCAGAGGCAGTCTCATTCACTACTGCTTCAAGAGTTCTTGTTAACCTACGGATTAACTTACTATTCTGGATAGGTCCTATAAAGAAAAAGAATCCTCTATTGAAATCTGTATACTGTTCTAGAGCAGTTTCAGTTTGATCGACAATTGGGGACTCGATCTCCCTTCTATGTCTAATGTGTACTAGATGTGTGTTTCTATGATAATCAGATGGGGCTAGAAAAACTGGTGGCAGTAGGAAGGCAATGTAACAGGTTCCCTCCCAATCGAGGGGCAGACGAACATATGCGGTCTGACCACAAACAAAATAAGAATGACGTGAAGCTTTGAAAATAGATTTCCCACTGTCACTATACTTGACAATAGTAGTACAATCACTATGTCCTACATGTACGGAACCATTATTTCGGACACATAATTCGCCTTTGACTGGTAATACTGAAATAGCAGGTAAGTCTGGAGTAGGATCAGACTGAACATTCAGGACCATAAAATTCGAAGAATAATTACCCAAATTATAAACTTCATTTTCTAGATCTAACCCTGTTCTGTGGGGAAGACCTTGCTTGTCTGGAAAACATGTACTGTTCAGAAGGGACATATCAGTTGAGGATGACGTTAACGTGGACCATGCTCCACATGAACCATTATGTGAAAACGGATAAGGAAAGAGTGGCAGAACTCCCTTCGGTGTCTGAAAAGGGGGGAGTCGACCACACACCCAACAATTAGTGGCATTGCTGGTCTGGTGTGAATAATGCAACATACGGATAAAGGTATTGTTGCGCATAGCAAGACGATAGGATAGTTCGTGAGGAGGCAGATCACTAAATGTGTGCTCTACTGTAGCATTAGAAAACATATTTACATGAGAAATTGGAAAACATAAATGAAATGCATAACTCGTGCAGGTAACCATTAAGCTTAAAACCAATATAAAACTTAGAAAAACGATACATCGGATAGAGTTTTGACTAACTCTCTCACTATGGGGGTCTATCTCATACATGTCAGATACCGGTCTAACCGTTTCACCTAGGGGAGGACTTAGACAATTAAACTGGCTGACTTATTTTACTAGACCGTAGCTTACTTTTATACTCCTGCTGTGGAGTTTTCTCTAACAGGGAGGGCTTGATATCAATGTCATTTGCGGGACAGTCCTTAAGAATAGTATCTTGGCAGTCTTTAAAATCTTGACAATCCTTGGAAATGTTCTTGGAAACAGTTTTTAGTCCGTGAAATTTCTTGACGTGTGACAGGTGCACCCACCCCTTCCTGCCTTCCAACTTGACGGCAGTATGGGTGGTTAGAAGGACTAACTTCGGCTCCTTCCAGCGAGGCTCCAGCGGACTTGAACGATAAAAATTGCGGACGAGGACCAGGGTGCCGGGAAGGATCTCGTGTGGCTTGACTTCAGTATTGTCGGGAAATGCAGCGGCAACCTGTGAACGACAAGAGTGTAGGGCAGACATCAAGGAAGCTAGGTAATCTGTCAGCATATTACTGGAAACATCGGTAATACTTCGGGGTCTAGGTGTACCCCACATATTCGGGGGGCGGCCGAATACGACCTCATAAGGGGACAGACCTGATCTGGAGTGTGCAACCATGCGCATATAAAACAAAGCGACTGGCAGAGCAACTAACCAGTCTACACCTTTTTCTTGACAGATTTTGGCAATGCGGATTTTTAAGGTTTGATTATGTCTCTCTACGAGACCGGCTGCTTCTGGATGGCGTACACAATGGAACTTCCACTGGTACCCTAACAAAAGGGAAACGTGCTTCATTAGTTCAGATGAGAATGGCTGGCCGTTATCAGAATACACGACCCTAGGGAGTCCATAACGGGGGAAGAATTCACGAACCAACTGCTTGGCAGTGGTTGCGGCTGTGTAATCTGGGACTGGATATGCTTCTGTCCACCTGGACAAAGCGCATACAACTACAAGGACATACTTGAAACCTCGACATCGCTCCATCTGAATATAATCCATTTGGAGGACTTCAAAAGGGTGGTCAGGAGGTTGGAATCCACCTTGTTCCACCGGGACACTTTTACCTGGATTGAACTGGCAACATATCATACAGGTACGGACTTTCTGCTTGGCTGCAGCTCGTAAATGTTTGTTAAACCAAATGTTCTGGATACTGTCTAACATGGCTTTTTCTCCTAAGTGTGCTGGACTATGTGCGGTATTGATAATGACTTGAACCATTGAGTCGGGGAGAAACCATATGGCTTTTCCCTTCGTCACCCATCCCTGATCTGTCTGGACCCCTCCTTGTTCGGACCATTTCTTAATTTCTTCAGGAGTAGCATGTGACTGGATATCTATGACATCTTGAGTAGGGTCCTTAACTGTCATACAAGTAGTCTGTTCGAGAGTGGATGTCGGTGTCTTGTTAACTGGTATGTCTGGAGTCTGTGCTGTAAGCTTGGCTGTTCGATCTGCTAGATCATTACCTTGGGAAATAATGTCAGTAACTTTCGTATGTGCCTTGCACTTCATGATAGCGATAGATGTCGGTAAATGTATTGCATCTAACAGAGCTTGAATGAGGAGACCATGCTGAATCTTGGTTCCATGAGAAGTCATGAAACCTCTCTCCTGCCAGAGCACTCCGAAGTCGTGTACAACTCCGAATGCGTAGCGTGAATCTGTGTAAATATTAACTTTCAGGTTCTTGGCGTGTATGCAGGCTTGAGTCAGAGCAACTAGCTCTGCTGCTTGAGCAGACAGGGTGTTAATACGGTGTGTTTCAATAACTTCAGTGTCAGTAGTCACTGCATACGCGGCTACTAGTTCTCCTGTACTCGTTCTCATACATGAACCATCCACATAAAGTGTCAGGTCGGGGTCTGGTAATGGAATATCTGTCAGGTCTTGTCTCGGCTTAGTCATAGTGTTAACTACTTCCACACAGTCATGTGTGGCAGTATTTGAAGTAACTGACGGTAACAGTGTAGCAGGATTTAGAACGTTGCAGCGTCTGATTTCTATGTGTGGCTGGAACAGTGTCAATTCATAACCTGTTAAACGTGCAATTGTCAAGTGCTGAGTCTGTGTTCGGTTTAAAAGAACTTCCACGGAGTGTGGAACTTGTACTGTCAGGGAATGCCCTAATACTATGGAATCACTTTGTCTAATAGCTAGTGCTGTGGCTGCAACTGACTTGAGGCACGCAGGCAGCGCCTGGGCTACTGGATCTAGTGTGCTCGAAAAATAAGCACAGGGCTTGTATTGTCCGGCTTGATCTTGTGTGAGAACAGATAATGCTGTACCATCACGTTCTGTAACAAAAAGCGTAAAAGGCTTACTGTAGTTCGGTGTAGCTAGAACGGGAGCTTGGCATAAAGCTTTCTTTAACTCATTGAAACTAAGTGTATGTTCAGATGTCCAAGGGAGGACAGTCGATACGGCTGCCTCCTGTGTCGTTAACTGTATCAGTGGCTTGGCTAGAAATGCATACTGAGGAATCCATTGTCTGCAATAAGAAGTAAGGCCGATAAAAGCACGTACCTCCTTCTGTGTCTTGGGCTGAGGGAGACTCGCTATTAACTGGATACGGTCAGGTGTCAACTGCCTACCCCACTTGGACAGTAAGTGGCCTAAGTAGATCACTTGCTGGACACAGAATTGAAGTTTTGAAGGGGACACCTTGTGCCCCATCTCGGCTAGGAAATACAGAACTGTGAGTGACGCTCGACATATTGGAGCAGGGCAGTGTCAGTTGGCATGTGAATATTGTCTAGTTGTCTCTTAAGTGCTTGACTGTAAATACTAGGACTTTCTGTGAAACCTTGAGGAGCTCGTGTGAATTTATAGCTCCTTCCATTTAAACAGAATCCGAAAAGGTACTGGCTGTCTGGATGAATGGGGACACTGAAAAAGGCGTTTTTGAGGTCTATGACTGTGAAAAATTTAGCCTCAGAATCAATGGCTGTCAATAGAGATGAGATATCTGGAACAACTGGGTACTTGGGAATGATACATTTATTGAGTTCTCGAAGGTCAATCACTAATCGATATACTGGGGGTGCATTTGGATCAGTACGTTTCATGACTGGAATGATAGGAGAATTACATACATTGGAGTCAGTTTCTACAACTACTCCTTGAGCCATAAGCTCGTCAATAATTTTGGATAAGGCTGCTACAGCCTCAGGTGGCAATCTGTACTGTCTGATTCGTGGTAACACTACACCTTGCTTGAGAGTCACACGATGGGGTGTGATTCGCATGAAACCAACATCAGTTGGACCTTGCGCCCATAGATGTTGCGGGACATTTGACAATCTCGGATCAAAATCTCGTAATACATAGTGACCCTTGAAGTCACGTAAAAACAAACGTATCCCCTCTGGGGAACAGCAAATAACTGCACCTAATTCTTTCAGTGTCTTAATACCTAACAAATTTTCTGGACATGACTTCGTAAGCAATAGATCAGTAGTTCGGGACAATGGACCTACTTCTAGAGTAACTGGCTTTGATATCTCGTTTACAATAGGCTTTCCTAAAAATCCAAGGGAAACATTTCTAGAGCCTGAGAGCGGAGCCCCTGGAACCTCGTCGTGACTAATGGTAGTCCTACTTGCCCCTGTATCAATCAGAAACTTTCTGTCTTTCCCTAATACTTGACTGTGTACGTAGGGACCTTCTTGATCTACAGGAATCTCGATGAGAGGCAAGCCTACCTCCCTCTCTAGGCTGTTTCATGAATACGCTTGATACTCTGGATACTCGGATTGTGCATACTGGTACATCTGCTGTGTAACATGCTGTGTTGCAGCTATAGGCTGCGGTGCTGGAACTGTCTGTTGTGCATTCTGTGGTGACTGAGAAGTCTGTGAAACTTGTTCTTGTCTAGGCGGACGTGGTCTTTCTTTAGTTTTACCAGTGGCTATATTGTGTTTCAGAACTGCACACTCGTTTATAAAATGACCTGGTTGTTTACAATAATTGCATGTCCCTTTAACGGGAGCTGCAGGATGACTGGCTTGATTCGGACCCCTCTTCTGACTGTCTTGAGGAACAGATTGTGCAACTAGTACTTTCATTTTTGTGTCTTTCATACGTCTTCTCTCGTGTTCTTGCTCTTCTCTGATTCTATTCTGGTGATACTGGAGCATTTGGAGCATCTGGGACGGGGTACTAGCTTGCCAAGTACTTTCGACTTTCAAAACTCGATTTTTAACTTGTGGAATTGAATTCTCGACTAATTTAGTAACAAAAAGATGAGGGTATGACTCGCTACTCGTCTTCAAACCACTGTTTATTATAAAACATTTCTCAAATCTAGAATAAAAATCACTAGTGTCTTCGTCTTGTTTCTGTTTACAGGCTGAGATTGCATCCCAGTCTTCCTTTTTAGTGGCTAATAATCTAGGCAAAACTTGTATTAATAATTCTGGTAATTCTTTACATTTGTCTCCAAGACCGGTACCTGGTACACGTATCTTATCTTCAGCTTCTAGAGCTGTCCAATCGATCTTTTTCTCTCCCACCTCCCAATCCTTTTCCTTGAGTTTTTCGTATATGCCCGCAGGCAACAGGACTTTTAACATTTTAATAATATCTGGATACGTGTATTCTCCCATACGGAGCATGTCTTTTAATTCTCGGTGGAACCCTGCTGGATCTTTGTCGTGACAGGGAATTCATTTCTTCATCTCTAAGAGTTCCATCTTGGTAACTGGGGTGTAAACAAATACTCGTTGCATTTCACCACCCGCTGTCCTAACTGGGTGTACTTCTCGTAACGGATGCTGTCTATCTATATAAAACGGTTTACTTTCTGGAGGTGAGACATGAACAAAATGCGGATTTAGGAACGTTCTATATTTGTGGCGCTGTTCTAGAATGACACTAATTAAATCGGTGCCTAAACCTTTCCATTTATACTGGAGTAACTCATTCAGGACATCATGTAACGGACCTGGATCAGAATGTTGACCCTCATACAGAGTAATGAGGTGTTGGATCATATACATACCCACCAGTCGCTGCTCGGCTGGGGGCAGTTTCAGAAACATTTGTGCCACTATTTCGTCTGGAAAAGTGGTAGAATCAGTAATCCATCGGACTGCTGATCGGGCTAGTTCTTGTTCATGCATGGTACTTAACTCACTATAACCGATTCGTGATTTCAGAATGTGGTCGGTAGCTTGAAATACTTGTTCTAGAGAACCTTGTCCTGGTGCTGGAAGAGGAACAGTTTTCTTGTGTTCTAGGCGTAAATGTCGGTCTGGAAATCTAGATTTACCTACATACGCTATTCTGGCGGTGTTCTCGTCGTCTACCTCTTCAGTAGGAGAGTCATTTTCTTTCTCGCTTCCTAGAGCTTCTTTGCGTTGTTCGTGTAACCTTATTATTTCTTTACGTATTTTCTTGTACATACTCTCTATACTATTGAGTGTCTTGTGCTTACCCTCGGCTACATTATCACTCCACTTTGTCAGAATTTTCATGTCGGTCGGATCTTTAGTCGGGGAATCTTGTTCCCTAATTAAACAATTGATCAGAAACTTTAACAGCATGAACTGGATCTCAGATTTTCTGTGAGACATGACTTCACCAATACTTTCTGGATCTTGTCCTGTACGAATGAAACGATACATTCTGTCTAGATCTTCTTTCATATTCGGTAGGGTGTCCAAATACTCGGTCACCCGTCTTACACGTAATGAATATATAACCATACTATCATCACCTGGGACCGGATCATAACGGCATTCGGTAAGAGCTCGTCTGATATCTGCAACAGACTGATGTTTGGGCGTGCGCTGTAACGCACGTTCATGTAACTCGACTGACGTTACACGTTTGTGTGGCGGCGGGGTTCCCGGAGGACCTCCTCCCGCGGCCCCTAAACTGGAATCGTCGACTGATACTCTTCGTGCTGGCAGAGTGACCAGTGTAGCGGGTACTTGTAATGTAGGCTGGACCGGGGGTACCGTAACAGGTGCTGTAACAGGTGCCCCGGTGACTGGAGGAGCAGGATTTACATTATTTACAGGAGCTGGCGGAACAGGATTTGCATATTCTGGGACTGTGTCGTCCAAATAGGACGAGAGAAAAATATCAGCTGCGGTCGGTTTGTGACGTAGCTTGGTCGGAACTAAGGGTGGCGGAAAATTACTGGATGCCTCCGGGGTTGCTTTTGGCAAGCCCTCGGCAAGAAGAGGATACATACCCTTAATAAGGGCATTCCTCTGTCTGTCTGACTGTTCGGTTTTAACTCGTTCACCTATTTCGATTAATTCCCTTTCTTGGGCTCTTTCTAAGGATTCTCTACTTAATTCTGACTTTCTGATTTCTTTTTCGGTTCTTTTATGAGATTCTTTGCGCCATAACTCGATGGCATCTTTCTGTGACTGTCTGGCTTTCTTTTTCCATATGCTTCTTCTACTCGCATGATGCACTCGGCATCCCATGTACCCGATACGGGCCATCTATACTTTTCTTCTAACTGTTTGGTGTACTCCACCCATAAATCTAGGTATAATATGGCACTTATGCCATGCTTTTGATACATAAAATGACCTGGACTGTCCCTAGGCGGGACAGGAACTGCTTCTTCTAACAGACCTTTTCTAGTTCTTAACTGACGTAACTTTGAAAACAATGGCATGACTGGGCTGTAGTCTAGATACAATACACAATGAACACGATAATTACACCACTTTCATACCACGACATTGAAATACATGAATGACATTTAAAATAACAGTTTTAACAAAATACTACCTGGAATACTGGAAACAGAATACATGAATTTCTCGAGAACAGAACGGACTAGAACAGAAACGAGATGCACTGCTGAAACAGTACGAAACTTACCGGTCTCATAAAGAGACACGTCAGGACCCGCATCCACCTAAGTGGACACTTCGTGTTGGATCTGTGTACCCAAACCCACGGACCAGAGACAATGCAATTGACCCTGTGTAGATACTACCCCAGCACCGGTACTCACCGGGCAGCAAGAACGGAAGGCCTCGGACTGGACTGGACTGCTACGACGACGGACGGACGAACTTCGGACTTCAGTTACAGGTGGGCCTCCGGATACCTCGGACCTTGGACTCTCGGCTTGGGCTCTGGTCGGGACTCGCCACGTTCCTCCACCGCCTCGTCTGGATGCTGGACCGCAACCTCCGTCTCCTCCGTGGGCCTGAGGGATACTTGAAGCAGAAATATCTGCACGTGGCCGGTATGGTTCCGTCACGGCTGCAGAGGATCAGGGGGCTTGCGTGGCTTCACCGGCGCGTGGGGAAAGGGCAAGTCCCTGTTCGGGCGCCATTATGTGGTAAATAAATAAATAATACCTCTATTTTTGACTAGATATACAATAACAGATAGCTCAATAAATAAGAGTCAAGATTCGAGGTAGTAGGAGTTTGCAGGTTTAATACAGCATAAAGGACAGGAACAGGACAACCTGCACGGGAATAGGATGGCAGCGCTGCACGGGGCAGGGACAAAGGAATGGCTAACTTTTTAATAACAGTGCACAAGTATATATACTTAAACAAAATACATGATGTTCAATACAATAGGCGTAGCAGTGGGCAGGGCCTGTAGCAGTCGCGAAAGATAAGGCAGAAAGTAGGTGTAACAAGAGGCGTGAACAGGGCGTATACATAGACATGTGATGTAAACGTGACAGAATATGTCACAAATGGGGCGGAAACATGGAGGGGGCTACCGAAGGAGCCGGGACCTCTAACCTAGTGGTGCGCGCAAGCTGGCAATGACGTGTTACTAGGGAGAAGCTGGGGGCTATGACTTCTGAGCTAGAAGGAGAGACGAAAGTCTGGAGAGTCAGAGCGACATGTACCTAAACACTATCTAGTATCTGATGTTTAGAGAACATGTTGATAGAATCCAAAAGTTATCAGGGTAAAGGCTAACAGACACTAAGACTGGTGCATGCATTATTCTACATGTAGTGCGTGTTGAGGAATATTAAATGACCATAAATACAGTATTTCTCTTACATGGAGACGTAAAGGCTAGACCATGACGGAAACTATTGATGCGATTCAGTAGCTTAGGAATGCAGAGAAGGAGGGCTGGACTGATAACTAAAATCATAACATACTCTTGGCAGACTGGCAGGCAGAGCCAGGCCGAGCCGGGCACTGTGAGGCAGGAAGTAAGTGAAGGGTCAGGGATACAGGTGGGGGCTGTATCGCTCCTCGGAGAGGGTTCAGGAGACAGGAGCTGAATCTGAGTCCGGACCCTTTTGAGGCCTAGAAACGGGGACTTTTACAATGAAATAACGTGCACACTGAGAAACGTGGCAATGTAGCTTTACATAGGCCTAATACTCGTAGCTTTCACGAGAACTGGAAACTGGCATACTAGAGATGGACACAACTGTAATTGCGTCTTTAATCGATCATGGGGAATACATATGCATATTAATCATGCACATATATCATAAGATGGGGAACACGTAGGGACACAGAACATTGCAACATTTTCTTTTCCACATAACGGTGCAAAAAACGTTATCTGATTAAGCCACACCACGGCACAGAAGCGCGTTATCTGATTAGGTCATAACGCATGCCATCTAATTAGACAAGCGATATTCCTCCAGCCCCTGATAAGGCATACGGAGTTCTCAAAACAAATCAAACCTACAGCGACCTGGGAAATTCCCATAGCCATTGTTTTGATTTCACCGAGAACTTCAGCAAAAGAATGTGCGAACGAGCCCGTTCATATGACATCCTTATTGACGTATATATGTCCATCCTTACGTCAATCTCAGCACCTTTCAGGTATAAATATTACCGACATTGCCTTAAGCAAACACATGCGGTGGTGATGAGATCGGAGCAGCGAGACGTGCTGAGGAGCCCAGTAGAGAGCGAAGCCCACAGACGCTGCCCCGCCTTCCTGACGCGCTGAGAACGAGACGCTGCCTTTCTCCTGCCGAGAAATCCAGCTCCGGCGGTTCCAAGCAGCCCTCGCAGGCAGCTGGAATACCAAGACCTGGGATAAGAGATACCAGCCCTCCATCATTCTAGATCTCAGGTACAGAACTGAATAACCCCTTGCAGAGAATTCTCGAGTCAGTCCCTTGGCAAAACAAACTTAACTTAAACTGCTACTTATCTACTCCCGCCCACGTATTAGGCTTAGTTCAGGTACATTGGGGTAGGCGTGGTTAGAAGCACCAGTTGAGTACGATTAGTCAAATGTATATATGTATGTATCTATTTTATCCATTTTAAAGTATCATATGGCTCAGAAACCATATCAATGCTTTTACAGTATTATTTTATAATTCTGTCTCTACTGTATGCACTTTACTTAACTACAAGTATTGCAATAATAGCGATTCATTTCTCTTGTATGAGAAAAGAGACTGATCAATAAATAACATCTTTTATTGAACCACGCCCATCTCTTATTTCTCTACAAACTGGTGAAACTAAGAATGCACGTACTGACTGAGTAAAATAAGTTGTCTATTGTTTTCACTCGACTCTAGAGATACACTCTTGATTAGGGGAGAGCAAAGTTGTCATGTTCTATGGTTGTCAGAAACTAAATCCCTTCTTGTCTATCCAGGGAGGTTAAAATCCTCCTTGCCTATTCGAGAAAGTTTCTAGTGAACTCTGAGCTAGCTGACAAACACAAAACTTTAAGTCTAATATCGTCGGTAGAAGACCTAGTTAACCTCTGCCCTAGGTCTATACTATTGAAGATATTATTCCAATGCGCAGAGCCTATTGGGATAATAGGAACTACACTACATGGCGCCCAACGTTTGGATAGGCGATAAAACTAACGCAAGACATTAGAGTAACTCAGTCGTGCTTTTTCACACAGACCCCCTTTTTCCCATAATACTCCAAAGACGTCTGGAGTGGGTGAAAGGTCATATCCGCCAAACCTCGCAGGAGGAGACTCCTATGTATGGTTCTTGGTTTATTCAACGTTGAAGGATACACTGTTCCAAAATATTGTGCATCTAATCTTTGTTTCCGTGGAAACCTGATCTGCAAACAAACAGAATAACCTTTCTGTAAAATGACAGAAAGTGAAGACGAAAGGGAGACAGTTAGACTAGCAGCTGAACTCCTAGAAGCAGACAATACTCTGCTGGAAAATGACCCAAATGCAATACTCATCCCGGTCAACATAAGGAAATCTATAACTTTAAAACTTATAGAAAATGGACTGACACCAAGAGGTGGTACAGTCATATTCGTAATTGAGGCACACGAATATCGGCAGACAGAGGTATTCTATTCATGGATAAATTTTCCAGCAGCAAACGCTGTAACAAAGGACTTGCACTATTACAAAATAGAGGAACCTCCTAATGAGTACACTCCTTTCGAGGAAGTGGAAATACCACTCAAATTCCAAGAGCACCTGCTCTTGTTTCATGGCGCCCTAAAACATAATAATCACATCACCAGGCTCGGTCCACTAGGTAGACCAGGAGCAACGTGGCCGGTCCTAGCCGGATATACACCACATCCAGACATTGAAGAAATGCCTGCACCAGAGCTTTTAACACAGCTAAAACAATTAATAAAAATACATAGACAATTAGTCCAATATGTAATGCGGACTTCAACAATCCAACCAGCAATTAAAATTCCACAGCTGACCAGTCATCAGGGGAACACAAATAAAATTACACCACAGAACATACAGTCCTGTCTAGGTAAGGTACCCGCAAAACGGGAACAAATTCCTTTTTGGCTAGCACAAAAAATCACTCAAATAGAGGCGGTGTTTCCAGATACCACCCCCGTTGAGAAACATAGGATTCTGACTATCTGTCTTCCAATGGGAATCGCACCACATGTGGAGGACTGTGACACTTGGGGAACAGTTTTTTCTTCGATTTACACAAAAACACATGGTGTACCATCCATGTCAGTAATACCAGATGTGCTAAAACAGATTCAAGATGAATACGGTCCAGAACCCGCCTTAACTCTCGGTATGAAACTACTGAAAGATTTCAAGCAGGTCTCGGCAATATTATTAGCCAACATAAAGGGAGAAGCAGCAAATGTGGCGATTCGCCAGAGGTTAAAAGAGACAAATATAGCAGACCAACCATCGGAAATTGCCAGAATCATAGAAAAATCCTATGAAGAACTAGGAAGAGATAGTTTGGGTGGAATACCAGTGAAACCCCAACTAGTTGAAAGTCCTGAAAAAGTATTTATAAAAAATAATTTAAACACTCAAAAAAAGAGCTGGGATGGAGAAATAAACAATCCAATCCTAAAGAAAAAAGATTCCAATCCAGAGGAAGGTCTCCTTGGCAGAGAGAGAGATCACCCGACCAAGGACGCAAGTCTCCCCAACGGGAGCCCTCTGTGAAAAAATACAACCTTAGAAATAGGGATAATATAAAAAAACCTGATAGATATCAAGATATTGATACACGTCCCTCTCAATCTTTTCAGACTTCCTCGCAGAAATCGGAAAGAAGAGGACGATCAGAACAAAGGAAAGAGCACGTCAAGTCCAAAGACAAAGAACCTGCTCATCTGAATAAAAAATTACAATTTCCAAAAAAGAAGGTAGCCAGTATTAAAGTAATTAACAATGCCGAGAATACTGAGGACACAGCTGAAAAACGGAGAATGGGCTCAGACAATGCTAGACAGCGCAGCAGAAGTGAGCATAGCTCGCAAAGTCCTTATGAATCATCTGGAGACAGTGACCACGAATGAATACATTCAGGTGGAAACTGCAGATACCAGAGTTAGCAAACCTCATAAAATATATGAAATAACATTGGGTATAGAGGGGGATAAGACTAGAAAAATGAGGGGACTATTTTGGGATAATCTGTCCAAGGGCTATGACATCCTTCTAGCTGAACAAGACTGGCCTCCAGAGTTTGTCAGGGAGTGCCCACATGGCGAAGAAATAATTATGCCTGCCTTCTCAAACCATATTCCAATTCATAAAAAATATACACTTGCAAGAAAGTGGGCAGTAGCTCAAGCACCTGCCTTATATAAAAATCATGTGGGATGGGATGAGGACTCTCCTCCTCACAAAATCCAGTTAAAATCACAACCTACTGCCCAAAGGCAGTACCCGATTAAGCAAGAAGCTAAAAAACAGGTAAAAGAGATCCTAGATCAACTTGAATACCAGGGGGTGATTGAAACTTGCATCTCACAAATGAACAACCCTTTGTTTCCTGTCTCCAAGCCAGACAATTCATATCGTCTTGTTTTGGACTACAGACACCTTAACTCATGTTGCAAAACATTTGCGGTACAAAACTCGCATAGTGCTGCACTAATGAATAACATAGTGCGCAAAAAATACAAAACAACCTTAGACATTTCTAATGGTTTCTTTTGTCAAAATATAGCACCAGAGAGCAGATATTTGACGGCGTTCTCAATAAATGGCACGCAAAAGAATTTCTGTCGTTTGCCCCAGGGGTTCAAGAACAGCCCAGGATTATTCTCAGCGAGAGTAACAGAATTACTACAAACATATGATGACGAGGCATTATCTTATGTCGACGACATCTATCTAACAGACGATGACTTGGATACTCACTTGAAGAGAGTGAACACCATAATACTTGGGTTCGCAGCAGAGGGTTACAAATTTAACTTTAAAAAGTCAAGAATTGCCCATCTAACAGTCCTGTTTTTAGGATATGAACTATCAAGTGAAGGCAAAAGCCTGGCTGACAATTTCCTAGAGAAATGTGCTGTAATCCAAGCACCCAGAACACTAAAAAACCTACAATCAATTCTAGGCTTCCTGAATTTCGGAAGAACTTACATTATAAATTATGCAGAAAGGGTCAAACCCCTTTATGATCTAATAAAACCAGATTTTAAAAGAATCAATTGGACTCAAAAACACACAGAAATTTTGAGATCTTTACAAACAGACATGTTAGTTAAAACAAAATTACAAACACGTGACAACACACGCAACCTTGTGATTCGAGTCATCCCAGGAAGATGCGGATTCACATACCTGACCTCTAATGAGGGAGAGAAGGTACCAATAGCATACAAATCACATTTGTACACAAAAGCTGAAATGAAATTTAGCCCAACGGAAAAAATTCTGACCGCGGTACAGACTGCTGTAGCAAAGGAGCGGGCCCTAGCACAGGGTAAACGAATAATCATCGTGACACCTATACCAGCTCTAGAGGCGGTAACCAAGGCAAGCATTCCGAATGCTAAAGCACTCCATCCAAGATGGATACAGTGGGCTAACTCTCTCGCTGCAACAGACGTGGTATACGAATTTGATCCCAATTTAAAAACACAAGAATTTCTCCAATATGAATTCGAATGTCCTCCGCCGACCGAAATTCTGCCTCTAGAACACTACGGCTGTATAATATATAAAGACGGATCAGCACAACCCGCAGTGGGGGGTAAGCAAGCCTACAGTGCTGCGTGCGCAATTGTTAAAGGTCGTTGGCACGAAGGAAAATTTAAACCTGTGGTCACTAAAACGCAATCTCTAGGAGACTGTACTGCTCAAAGAGCAGAACTACTAGCATTCAAGATGGCGCTTGAAAATACCGATCGAGAATTCCCCACACTTATTGTGTGCGATTCGTATTACTGCGTCCAATCTTATAATGAATACTTGCTGATCTGGGTTCAGAATGGTTTTAAAGATGCAAAAGGTGGCACAATCAAACATAAAATGCTTTGGGAACAAGTAGTTCTTTTGCAAAAGGAACTACAAAAGACTCACGTGATACATACACTGAGTCATCAACGTGATGGCGTTCACGTTGCAGGGAATTCATTGGCTGACGAAGCAGCGAAGGCAGCAGTGCAAACGGCTTCCGTATCTGCTATCACCCGGTCAAAAACAAAAATAGACAGCGAAATATTACAGGCTGTCAGCGCTACAGTAAAAGATGCGATAGAAACACTCCCGAAAGGCTTTCCAGTAAAGTACTCATACATAACTGATGCAAATAATGTTCCGTTTGCTCGAATCCCTGGAGTGGGGGATAGGGCAATTCCAAACATGGAACATAGGTTAGGACTCATCATAGCGGCACACAAAGGGCTTGCTTCTGTACATGCTGGCGTTTCAGCCACAGTATCATTATTAAAACAGAGATACTGGTGGCCACAAATGAGAAGACAAACAAGGAACTATGTTCTAGAATGTGAAACATGTCAAAGAATGAAAGTATCAACAGTGAAACGACCAGCACAGACGCCCCTTCTAATCTCAGATAAACCATTAGCCTGTGTTTACCTGGACCACTGTGGTCCCTTACAAAGGGATGGTAACTATAAATATATCTTGGTCGCAGTGGATTCATGCACGAGATTCATATGGATGTGGCCCCAGCGATCGGCTAACGCCAGAACTGTTATAAAAGATTTGCGAGTCTTTATCGGCACATACGCAATTGGCATGCTACATTCTGACCAGGGTCCTGCTTTTAGCTCGCGGGCTTATAAGGAGGCCATGACCAGCATGGGCATTGCATTGCGGTACTCTTGTCCATTTCATCCCGAGGGAAACGGAATCGTAGAAAGAAAAAAACGTGACATAAAGCAATCTATAACAGCAAAGGTATTAGGTTCGGGAGCTGGGTGGGTCAAACATCTAATAAGTGTCCAACGTAGTCTAAATAACCTGCCGAGGAATTCTCTGAAAGGGTTCAGTCCGTACAAACTATTGTTCGGGACTAGAATGATAATCCAAGATCTTGATAGTCAGACTTCAGTGGTTAAAGACAAAAGCTTTGATATCAAAGATCGTTTGGCTATTTTGCAGGACTTAAATGAAACAAGAAAAGACCTGAGCAACATAAAACTGAAACAACAGCCAACAACCACTGAAGAGAAACCACCTGTCCCAGCAGGGCCTGTCTGGATTCCAAAAGTCGGGGATCTAGTCAGAGAGAAGATCGCGGCAAAGAAGGAATTTGGGCCTTCTTACAGAAAAGCAGTTCCTGTCTTGTCTGCCAACGGGACAAGATCAGTAGTACTACCGCCCCTTGCTGGTAAAAAGGAGAACCGAGTTGTATCCATCGACCTGGTTAAACCACAATCATGTGGCCGATAACAAACAGTAGGCCAAGTGGACTCCCAAGAAGTAGCAGAACACCAATGTTTGCTACGAATACAGAGGCTCAAAATGGAAGACTGATCACATTTGGGAAATCTACAGTGAATCAACAAGGACTATGCAACAAAGCAATGGAACTTGAACCTCTTAAAACCCAAATTAAAACTTTTCATCAAGAAATAACAACCTATGATGATGTAACTGCAGACTTTGCTAATGAAACAAAGCAAAATCCAAAAGCAATTGGAACAATTGACAGAACAGCATCCGGCTACTTCATCAACTTCGATGATTCATCTGAAGACCTGAGTGAAGCAAAGAAACAGCCATCAACAAAAACTTTTAAAGACAAAGCTAAGGAACTTTTTCAACAGCTGAAAGAAACCCATCTGATCTCTCCATGGTTTGAATTTTGGGTGGCCTTCGGTGCATTTATACTCATTCTTTGGCTCATCCTAGTACTATGTTTGGGACATTTCATTGAAGGGAATTATGCTAAAATGGACACAGCAAGCCAGAAAATCAACTTGGTCCTTAAACCACACACATCTTCACACATCGAGAAAAGAGAACTTTCTTCAGTAAACTTCACAGCCAATCCTATACCAGGCGGTGTAGCATGGGACAACACTGATTATGAAATCTATGGTCCGGTTGAAATCCTGAAGTATCCACACCAATTCAAGATCTCATTGAGTGACTTTGTAAAACCAAGCTCATTTGCAGATGATTGGGACTTTGAAAGTATCAATGATATGATGTCTGATGTTGTTATGTCTGCTAAATTCACAGAACATGATTATTTGCAGGGTTCGTCTAATTATGATCAGATGTTCTGCTACAACCATTATGGTAACCATTATCTACATAAATCTGCTCAACCTAGAAATGTTTTAAATTATAACCAATTAGAACATTGTGCTACTCCTCCAAAAGATAGCTCAAAAACATTTTATGATAAATATTCATACTTTTCAGGGTTTAACACAAGTAATGCAGAAACATTTTATTTCAAATTGTCAAATAAGACAGGTATGAAGACCATGCTTACAAACACAAAATTGATATATTCCGATTCATTCTTTGAACAAATGAAAACATTTGGGTTTGATTTCTGGAACAATAATATTGAAGCAAAAACTGTTTGGGGTACAAGAGATTGGCAAGTACAAGGTATAGAATCATTGTTTAGAGCCTGCATGATCCCAGAACAAATTATATTTTTGAACGACACTATTCAACAAACTACCTGTCTTGGCTTAGCCAAAATCAAAGATTTGAACAAACCGTCTATTCCAAAGCCAACAGTGAACAGTAATAGCTCTATAGATGTTGAGATAGACGTAAACCATATATTAAACCAAAACAGAACACATCCTGAATGGAAAAAATGGTTGATCTGGCCCACAGATACAAATAACTGTCAAGACAGATTCCTGAACAAAGAACAGGGGTTCACATTGACTAGGCCAGACCCTAGATATTCCCAAAGACAACATCCAGGGATAGTAACAACCTACAGCGTGGGCAAGCTCTGCCTTCAATGGCTACAAACGTCCACACTGGCTGAAATTAAGCAACACCTAACTTTACTTACAGAAGGTGCTGGCTTGCGTGATTTCATATTGGGACCACGCAAACAGCGTAAAAAACGTTTCATAGCGGCCTCTATATATGCAGCTTATAACGAAGTTTGGAAAGTAACTCAAATTGAGACAGCAGAAAAAATACGGGAAATTGACCGTATTCATTTGGAAAAATCACTTTCTGTGGTGGACAATGGGTTAATGACTCTGTCCTCCAGAATATATTCTCTGGACAGCATTGTGTCTTCAGCAATCGATATAATATCGCAAGACTTACTGATGTTACAACACGGTCAGTCCCAATTGCGTTCTATTGTACAGCTTGGCTGGACGTTACAAAATTTGCGTTCTGGCTATGTGCCTTGGCGTTTAATCAACACAACGTCATTATTTAATATCTTTAATCTCACTGATAAACAAATCAGTTTGGCACAGAAGGGTGCTGACTATACAATTCTGAGCATTGAAAAACTTGAGAGATTACCATTGACAATGTCAGAACGACCTGTCATTGAATGGATAATACATGGAATAATAAATATTCCGATAACTACTTTCCAGTTTCAATTTTGCCAAAAATATATACCGGCAGGCCAGTATGAAAGGTTGGGTAAAGGATACATTAAGTCAATATGGAACTTGCCCTATACACACGAATGTGTCAGCAATAAAGGCCAGAAAGTGTTTCTCAGTGGCGATAATTGTGCAAAATCACTGAGCGGTACACTTCTGTGTCAGGGTATTAGTTTGCACGGAGCCTGTGAAGGGACTTCAAATAACTTTTCATGTTACCAGCTAGGCACACCTGCAACACGAATAGAACCATTCTTTAGGAGACTCTCGAACGGGAGTTACATTCTAATAGTAGATTGCAGATGTTGTAGTTTGCTGCCCGGAAAACCTTATCTCATAAATGTGACTAGGAAGGTCATGTGCTGTGAACATGTATTGTTCCCCAGCGACTCTGCAGACAGGGAGGCAAGGTTATGGCCCGATTTGAAAATTGCTTCTATTCGAATAGATACTTTAAGCAGAATGAAGACTGTGCTCCTACAGACGCCGACAAGGCTCACGTCATCAAAAGAAACGTATGATCTCCAAGTTGCAAGGACAACAGAAGAGATTCATTCATTGTTATCAACTAATTCCCCCATACATTTCGCAGAAATACTGAACGAAATCTTAAATATTTCTGATACCACTGGTATCTCCAGTGTATTTAAAGCAGTGTTTTAGGGTGCTTTAACTCCATTCAAAGCCATCCTGGGTATTTTTCCAGACTTTGTCCATTCCATTTTTGGCGGACTTCCTCTCCTTTTAGGACTAATAGCGGGTATTCTATTTTTGATCCTGTTATTTCGCTATGGCAAACCATGTCACAGACAAAACACCTGCGACAAGGGAAGAAATGATCCTAGCCATTGGCTACCGGGACCGGGTAACTAAAATCCTTGGACTATCCCGGCTTAGAGACCTGAACATGACTTGGTTTCTTTCATTTAGACCAATGTGGCAAAGTTGTGTTATGCCTGCATTAAGATGCTTGCTATGCGGCGAAGAATCCGTGTTGGACACCTGTCTGGCACTACAATCGGATGTGCCAATGGACGCAGATACCTTGTTGGGTCCGGTAACGGCTCATGCATTGTGCTGTCGCCAGCGGCTACCAATCCTGAAGACGGCATTCGTGGAGTCTTCACCACTACGATTGAGGGGTAGTGAAGTACAAGATGGAAGCAGCATCGATCAGGTACGACCTTCAGTCAGCTATGCTGATCAAAACATCAATGGAGGCAATCATGCTCAAGCTCATGAATGCATGGTAACAACCTTTTCCGAATTAGTGGAACTTACGCAAGAAGCTGTTGACAGTTTTTTCAACAGTCTAAATGATATGATGTTTTCACCAGAACAGCAGGAATAACTTTGAGCAAATTGGCACTCGGAGTTCCCTACATGCTGAATTTGGCCTTCAACTTTTAAAGAAAAGCGATATTAAAAAAATGTTCATAATTTTTTCAGACTGCAAGAACTTTTCCCCAATTCCAAAATATTTACGATTTTTGGGACACTTATCTTCTGCTTAAAGTAGACGTTATTCTTAGAGAACTAAATTTCTATTTTTAGGTAGTCACGAGACATTCGCTATGCTAACACTGTTATACATAAATTTATGATTGTGATGAAATGGTCTCGCACTTTTTTTTCTGTATTTAGAGCCATTTCATGTGTAATTTTCGCGTTTATTGATGCTGAATTTAGAAATATGCGTTATATGTTTAGCATTATTAGACAGCTTGTGCATATAGTATATGTGACAGTATATGTGATTGTGTTTCATATATTCTATAAAATCCAATTTCTGGAATGCATATAAATGTATTTTTGGGGTGGTACGGTATACACAAACGCTACTGATATTCACTATGCCTAGAATTGTAAATATGGACATAGTCTACGTGGAGTGGGTGTGATGTATTCCTATAGGTACTGTATCGATTCCCCTATTCCTGACCCTGGTCTGGTTAATAATTAACTAGCAGCCATCCAACGGTGCAAAAACCGTTAACTGATTAAGCCACACCACGGCACAGAAGCGCGTTATCTGATTAGGTCATAACGCATGCCATCTAATTAGACAAGCGATATTCCTCCAGCCCCTGATAAGGCATACGGAGTTCTCAAAACAAATCAAACCTACAGCGACCTGGGAAATTCCCATAGCCATTGTTTTGATTTCACCGAGAACTTCAGCAAAAGAATGTGCGAACGAGCCCGTTCATATGACATCCTTATTGACGTATATATGTCCATCCTTACGTCAATCTCGGCACCTTTCAGGTATAAATATTACCGACATTGCCTTAAGCAAACACATGCGGTGGTGACGAGATCGGAGCAGCGAGACGTGCTGAGGAGCCCAGCAGAGACCGAAGCCCACAGACGCTGCCCCGCCTTCCTGACGCTCTGAGAACGAGACGCTGCCTTTCTCCTGCCGAGAAATCCAGCTCCGGCGGTTCCAAGCAGCCCTCGCAGGCAGCTGGAATATCAAGACTTGGGATAAGAGATACCAGCCCTCCATCATTCTAGATCTCAGGTACAGAACTGAATAACCCCTTGCAGAGAATTCTCGAGTCAGTCCCTTGGCAAAACAAACTTAACTTAAACTGCTACTTATCTACTCCCGCCCACGTATTAGGCTTAGGTCAGGTACATTGGGGTAGGCGTGGTTAGAAGCACCAGTTGAGTACGATTAGTCAAATGTATATATGTATGTATCTATTTTGTCCATTTTAAAGTATCATATGGCTCAGAAACCATATCAATGCTTTTACAGTATTATTTTATAATTCTGTCTCTACTGTATGCACTTTACTTAACTACAAGTATTGCAATAATAGCGATTCATTTCTCTTGTATGAGAAAAGAGACTGATCAATAAATAACATCTTTTATTGAACCACGCCCATCTCTTATTTCTCTACAAACTGGTGAAACTAAGAATGCACGTACTGACTGAGTAAAATAAGTTGTCTATTGTTTTCACACGACTCTAGAGATACACTCTTGATTAGGGGAGAGCAAAGTTGTCATGTTCTATGGTTGTCAGAAACTAAATCCCTTCTTGTCTATCCAGGGAGGTTAAAATCCTCCTTGCCTATTCGAGAAAGTTTCTAGTGAACTCTGAGCTAGCTGGCAAACACAAAACTTTAAGTCTAATATCGTCGGTAGAAGACCTAGTTAACCTCTGCCCTAGGTCTATACTATTGAAGATATTATTCCAATGCGCAGAGCCTATTGGGATAATAGGAACTACACTACACCTGCACCCACCAAATAATGAATGTGTCCTTGTATAATGTTACTTGTGCTCGTGTACAGTGCTCCAATACCTTCAGGTTGAGTTTCCGCTATATAAATCTGCAAACAAAAATACCTGCCCTGTTAGAAATGTCAGCCCGTACCCCACACCCATCCTTATACATCTTTCCTGTGGCATTCATAGGCTACGGCAAGCCCCCCTTTACCAATGCGGAAGCCATGGAATGCCTGGCATGAGTATCCTGCCAGCACCCTAGAGGGCACGGTGGGGACCTCTGTGGCTGGTGGCCATGTCGTGATGGCTTGCCTTGCGGCCCTCTGCCGCCCCCCTCCTGAGCCGCGGTCTGAATGGGGTGAGAACCTCTGCCCTGCCTATGTTGGGATGGGAGGCCAGCAGGCTCCTAAATAGTCATGTCCAATCCACTTTTGCCTGTTTGTGTGGGGTGGGGTGTGTTACAGGATTAACCACTCTAATATGAGCGAAGCCGTGCCCCACACTTATTTCTCAGCAGGTGGTGTAAAGATAGGCTTTAGCCTAGTACAGGGTATGTTTGTAGTGTAGTTTCAAATGTGATCTGACTGCACTAAACTTTAAGTCACCATCCTGGTAAGCGCGTAGTGTGGCCTGAGGCATCTGCCAGATGAGGCTGATGGAAACAGCTGCAGGGGTGCCGAGTGGCTGCAGTAACCAGTACTTGGGTAGACTGGTGTTTCACTCCCTGGGTGTTTGGTCTGTATGGCATTTGTTGCTGTATTCGCTCTGTGTGGATGGTCCCGCAAAGGGTCTGTCCACGTACTGGGTGAATTGCCAGAAAAATGAAGGAACCTCACCTACTAAAGAGAGAGGACATTATTAACAATGAGGCACGCCCCAACACTTTTCCTTCTTTTTGCCATGTAGGTAGGTGAAATCTAGAGTGAGCTTGTTCCGTTTCTACCTAGTTGAAGGCTGCAGTGGCAGTGGGGTATGCTCACCCACTTAAGGATCACTCCCAGGGTGCTGTCATGGTCTCTGGGTTGGCATTCCTTTACTGCTAGGAATGTAGCTCTGGTGTTGCAGCATTCCTTGGGGACGTCCTAGTTTCCATTGGCGAGCAGTTGCATTTCTTTATTCCTTCGCATTTCTTGGAATTTGAAGATTATTGCTGAGTTTACTATGCGAGTTTTGGACTTTCTTTCTGTTCAACTGCCTCTATTTATCTGTCTTTATAGAAAACTACCAGCATAGGTCAGTAAAATAACAGAATCACTTTAACATTCTCTAGATACCAGTCCATAGAAATTGTCTTCCACAAACACCCATAGACAATAATATTTTTTCAAATCTTGTATTTTCAGTGATATGTCCACCGAAGGCCCTGCTTTTAAATTAAACTGCGAGCTTTGGACTATACCATTTCATTGCTGAAAGGCAATGTTTCTCTCCATGTGTTCTGATACCTGACATGTCACACAGTTTGTGCTTACTTTACCTCCATTATTAAGAACAGTAGAAGTTTCAGCACCCAGGCTAATTTGCTGCATATCTAAATACTTATAAGTTTACAAAGGCGAGACCGATTGCATTGCAAATGCTTGTTTTATTCTTAATGTTGGTAAACAGCTTATTTTAGTGCATCAAATCTGTGGCACTGCGTCCAATGATGTTATGTTATGTCACAGTCTGTCTTACTAATTGTTGGAGAGTTGAGTTGGGGTCCATGTCTCATAAAATCCAGAATTTGGAATTCTGTCTCTTTTTGAGTCTCACTTCCAGGTTAGAGGACATTACTGTCTCGGTGTGGGAGATTAAATTGCTGAAGAAGCAGTTGAGATGGAGCTCCTTGTTGCCTATTTGTAGACTCGGGAAGAAGCAGCCAAAATGATTGCTAATTCGCCCTCTTCTAGTCATTTCAGGAATTCTTATCTTCAGTCGATCAAAGTAGGTGCAGTCCGCCTAGAAAATCTAATATGTTATTAATAATTGTGCTAAAGGTTACAACATTCAGTGGTACCCGTGACTTTTGCTTTAAGCTGGATAGGTGTGATGATATGTTTCTGAATGTCAGGAAATATGCCCCCTTGAAGAAGACTTTAAATATCTCCATGATATCTTGTGGGAGAATGATGATAAAGTCTGTCAAGAATGAGTGATAATTCGAACATTTTGAATGAGTCAATGACCTCCACTACCTCGTCTCCAAATGATGCTTTAAGTCCTGGAAGAATGGCTTTCTTCAGAGACTGAAAACATCATAGGTGCTGGAAGTAGGGGTGCTGCCTTTATGTGTATTTCATTTTGTCAAGTGCAGGACAGAGCTTTTTCAGGGCTCTCTATGCCAGTGTTGGCCATGACTGAATAACAACACTGTTAGAAACTGGGTTACTGGAGTCTAAGCTCTGGTAAAGCAGCAACCCCAATTCTAGACAGAGTAAGGCCCAAGCAAACCCCAAATGAACCTGTGCTTACCCTATGGTAGCTTGAGACAGAGCAGTCAAACTTAACTTGAAAGCAATGCGTAAAATATTTGTGAATCATTTCAAATCAGGGTTGAAGAAGCGCGTACAGCCCAAGCGATGCTTCACTTCTGAGTTATGGTGAGACTGCGATACGAGATCCTGCTGAGTCATTTTCAGGGATCCCATTGACGGAGCTTGTAATGGGAAGTCTTGGCATTGGGATTGCAATGCGTAGCTGGAGATCAGTCAGTTCCAAAGAGCTGAGAGGCGGCGATGCGGAGTCTGGCATAGTTGTTGGGGCTTTCGTCAATGAAAGATGGTGATGCGCTGCACCTTTGATAATGTGACTTTTGGTGCAGAGACAGAATATTGAGTACAAAATAATGAGTTGCACAAATATCGAGTCATTAATATCCTGGGTCACAAATATCGACAGCAAGAATATCGTCGTGAAGAATATTGACTTGAGGTAAGTAATATCTATTTTAAAAATATCGAAGTGTTTAATATTGTTTGCAATAATGTAGGTGTTAGAAATATCATTTTTTTAATTGTTATGTATTTTAGTATATATTTTATAAGTTTGTGATGGATGTTTTTTGTATAAGAATTGTTTGTATTTTTAATATATCTGTTACATTTTGTGTTATTTATTTTTTTATTTGAATTTTGTGGTTTTAGTTCTATAGTGGGTTGTGGGTTTATAGGGTAATAGGGTAATAGGAAAGTATTTTAATGATATTATTTTTGTATTTGGTATTTATTAATATTTATTTAATTGAGATATTATAGTGTTAAATGTGCAAAGTAATTTTAATCAATTAATTAATAATTGGTTGTTAATATTTTTTATTAATTAATCAGTAATTAATTATGGTAATTGCGTAATTACTTTTAGGTGGGTATTGTGGTGTTTATAGGTGTCAAGTGTCGGAAGTAATTTATGTTTAATTTATGAATGAATAATTGGCTGTTAATTAAGTAATTGGTTATTAATTTTGGTAATTTTGTAATTGATATTAGGTGTGTGTTGTGGTGTTTTTAGGTGTAAAGGGTGGGAAGCAATTAATTTTAAAATTATGATTTAATAATTGGGTGTTTATTAATTTTAATTAAGTAATTTGTAATTAAGTAATTACATTTTCTTTTCTGATGTGGTTTTTATTGGTGTAAAGGGTGGATAGGGTGGGAAGTAATTTAATTTTTATTTATGACTTAATAATTGGTTGCTAATTAATTTTAATTAATTAATTGCTAATTAATTATGTAAACATGTAATTAATTTTAGATGTGTTATGGTGTTTATAGGAGTAAAGGGTGGGAAGTAATTTGTGTTGAATTAAGTAATATATAGTTGTTAATTAATGCTGATTATTTGATATTTATCTTGGGTAATTGTTCACTACTGTGTGTTGTCTTTAATTTTAAAGGGGTAATGGGTGGGTATTAATACATTTTAATTATTTAATTTTACTAGTTGTTAATAGTAATAGTTATTTATTTCAAAATAAGTTTTAATTTGTTTTATTATTTGATAGTTTAGGTGTGTGTTGTGGATATTACCTTGTTAAAGTGTGCGTAGTCAGTTAATGTTTATTACTTTTTTTATTAATATTTTATAATTGATTGTTACTTATTTAGTTATGTAAATTAATTTAATTATACATTTTGAAGTGTTTTGTTTTTGGTGTTGTGTTATGTGGGAGAAAATCAAATGAATACATTTATGTTTTAATTAATTTATCTGTTTGTAAATATTTTCTAGTTTAAAAGAATTATTTTAATGTAAAATAGTGATTATTTTATTTCATAGAATATTTGTAGGTTTTTGTTATATGTGATTAATGCATATAACACAAACCTACAAATATGTGTTCTTTTTATATGTTTATTATAACTGTTTTAATATTGTTTTTTAATTTTTATCATTTAAAACAAATTAATATATATATTTTTTAAGAGTTCGAGTGTGAATAATAATGGTTTTTTTTCCTCCGGTATCCAATACTTTGCCTACTGTTGCATTTACTGGAGTGGGAATAGTCATTTTTACCACTCCACTATCCAGCATTTTCCCTACTGTTGCATTCACTAGAGTGGAAATAGTAATTTTTATTTCCGCTATCCTGCACTTTCTCTACTGTTGCACTCACTGGAGTTAAAATAGTAATTTTTATCCCTCCGCTATCCAACACTTTCCCTACTGTTACATTCACTAGAGTGGGAATAGTCATTTTTATCTCCGCTATCCTGCACTTTCCCTACTTTTGCACTCACTGAAATTGGAATAGTAATTTTTACCTCTCCTCCAACCAACACTTTCCCCACTGTTGCACTCACTGGAGTCAGAATAATTGTTTTACCCCTCAGCTATCCAACACTTATCCTACTGTTGCATTCAATGGAGTGGGAAAGCTAATTTTTACCCCTCTGCTATCCAACATTTTCCCTACTGTTGCCCTCTTTGGAGTGGGAATAGCATTTTTTGTCAGTCCACTATTCAACATTTTCTCTACTGTTGCTGTCACTGGAGTGGGAATAGTAATTTTTACCTCTCCGCTATCCAACACTTTCCCTACTGTTGCACTCATAGGAGTGGGAATAGTAATTTATTCCCCTCCACTATCCAACACTTTCCCTTCTGTTGCTCTCACAGGAGTGGGAATAGTAACTTTTACCCCTCTGCCATCCAACACTTTTCCTACTGTTTGCACTGTTTGGAGTGGAAATAGGAATTTGAGAATAAACGCCATACTGCTCTGAGAGACAACCTTCCTTCACTTCCCCAGGCACGGAGGCAGAGAACAGACTGAGTGACAATGACTAATCAGAGGATGGCTACTGGGGCGGACACATGGGCAACATGTTCATGTCCCCACCTGCTGGAACTCACTATATCCCCTTGTACTGTTACCCCGTGTTATTGTATAGCCTGGCCACACTGCCATCCATGCAGGGCAGTTTGCCAGCGACCTTTGCCTCCAAAGGGAGATCTCCAACGGTTCAACAAGTTTGTCTTGTTTTGGGTTGTTTGGGTGGGGTTGGGTAGGGCAAACACAACTTAATTGGGGGGTTGGTGTGGGTAGGGGGTGGGCAGGGCAGTTGGGGATGGGAAGGGGTCACTGAAAGCAAGACGTTTATTGCATTCATTCAGGTATGCATGCGTAGCAATAGAGTGCACACTTTGATAGCTATGTCTTCTTTTCTGAAGAATGGTACTCACCTATTGAAGCCAACAATACACTTCAAATGTGCAAGCAGCACAACTAATCATACAAGATGACAGCAATTCAATTTCTAACATGGAACATATGTGGTCTAAATGATCACAGGAAGGCGAGATTAGTCCACGCCTATCTTATTAGGCACAAGTTTGGTATTAGCTTCCTACAAGAAATGCATCTCCCGATGGCACTGGCCCTAAGCTACACAACAGGTACTGGGGGGAGGCATTCTCAGCAGCGTATTATAACTATGTGAGAGGCACAGCAATCCTGATCAAACGTAATTCAGGCTGGGTCACTATCAACTCAGTTGTTGACCCCGAAGGCTGTTATGTCCTATTGAGAGGCACTCTACACTCAACTCTGCTGACACTGGCTGTTGTATATGACACTAACATTGACGACCCTACCTTCCTTGCATCTATCTGGTCTAAAATCACACTGCTGGCCGCTGAGATGGTTATGTGGGGGGACTTCAAAGCTGATATGCAGGATTCTCTGGACCGGGTGGGAGTCTCCCGACAATTACATTGCAATACTACTGACGTTCTCGCTACCATATCCCAAGAATACGGACCAACAGATATTTGGCATGCCTGGGACCCGGAGCTCCGAGAGGGCACTTGTATATCCGTGTGCCGCAATACGTGTTCTTGCCTAGACTTTTGATTAGTCTCCATGGATGTTGTGTCTTAGGCTACGGCCATCAAGCACATGCCATGCACTCTCTCCGAACATGACCCTGTCCTACTTTGCTGGAGTATTCCAATGACTATACCACAGGCTTTCAGTCGGCATCTCATGCCGCATGTGTTAAATGGTACAGCATTCAGAGAAGAGATACGAGCAGAGATCTTGCAATATTTCGCCACTAACAAAAAATCGGTAGAATACCCCTCAACATTATGGGAGGCATTTAAGGCCATTATAAGAGGGGGCGGGGCTGCATTGCCAAACAATCTAGAGTATTAAAATAAATCAGGTCCACCCTGGAAAAGATAGAGAAGGAGATACGCCAGGGGGAAATCCTGTATTTTCAGAGTGAATTACCCACGTACTTGGCAACTATACACACTAAAATCTCTGAATATGCCACTGAGGCTGTTCACAAAACACAATTCTTGGGGAAGAATTCCCAGGCCCGCAGGTCCGGATTGGTAGACCACCCTGGTAGAGCCCTGGCTCTCACATTCAGGCAACTTCGCACTTCGTATTATGTCACTGAAATCCTCGATGATAACTCTGGCCCAGTTCACGGAGAGGCTGACATGATGGGAAGATTAACGGACTTTTATGCGTCCCTCTACATTGCCACACAGTGTAGCCCACACCTGGTGCTGCAGACATATCTAGAATCCATTGAGCTGTTGTGGCTGAATGACACTCACTCTAAATACCTGAATATATGCCCTTTACAGTGGAAGATATTATGCAGGTTACTAAATGTCTGCTCAGGGACAAAGCTCCAGTTCCTGGAAGCAACAAAGGTGTTTGACTCCCTTGAAAGGCCATATCGTTTCACGATATTGTCCAGAATAGGCATTAGTGCCAATGTCCTGAAACTGATACAACTGCTTTACACCTTCCCTACTGCCAGACTCATGGTCATTGGCCTGGTATCCAACTCTTTTCACATACTCCGAGGCACCACACAGGCGTGCCCCTTATTGCCCCTATTATTCGCAATAGCAATGGAGCCTCTCGCCGCAAGGATTTGCCAGCATTACAATGCCAGTTGTCTGGGCCTCTCGGACAGAGGGCTAATCTTATAAATGTACACCGATTAAATAACGTTATAAATATGCGAGCCATAACTAAACCTTAATCCTGTGCTGAGGGAGATCCTCCTGTTCGGAGGCATGTCTGGCATACAGGTAAACTGGTCTAAGTCAACGCTGTTACTCCTGACATTGGCCCCAATTACTCTAGATATGGACCTCCCTTTGACCTGAGCTGAAGGGGCAGTTAAATACTTAGGGATCTGGCTCTCTAGAGAGGTGCAGGAGATCTGGCGAATGAACTACGGCTGGCTATTCACCTAGTTGGAGAGTAAAATAGCCCTTTGGGCCAAATGACCACTCGAACTGGCTGGCAGAATAGCCATTGCTAAGATGATAATTCTGCCCAATTTTCTATATCTCTTTGTCAACATGCCACTTCCTCTCACACCAGCCTTTTTTAAGCAGGTACTCTCCCTTCTGGTGACACATGTTTGGGTGGGAAAACAACCATGCATTAATTGGGCGGTGCTGACACTGCCACTAGCACAGGGGGAACTGGGGGCGCTGGACCTAGAGCTTTATGCTTTAAGCGCACGGGCGCAATACCTCCATTACTAGGCTCATCCTATTCATTTCCATCCCCATGCTGCAGTCGAGAAAGATGTTGCCTCCCCTGCGACTCTGCCAACTGCCATTTACTACACATATAACACATAGAGATAAATACGGTGAAAGTCCTACGGTGGGCATGGAAGGGTCTTAGACGGCGCACCAGGGTCCCCTTACTGTACGCACCATCAATGCCATGGCACATCGCCCAGGTTTCCCCCAATGCATGATACTGGCTCTAGATCTTTGGACTGGGGTGAATGTGTGACATTGATCCACATTCTGTCCATCATTGTTGTGTTTGCAATTACCGCTCTAAGTGTACTGGGGATGCTCAGACGTGAGTCCCAGGCACTACACACCACTGGAATCAAGCTAGCCGGGCTGATGAGAGGTGTTACCTTGAAACCGGGCCGGTCCTCGGAAGCTTGTTTCCGTTCTGGGAAGGACATGGCTTTTGTAGTTCGGAATGGACTGTTCCCATGGGGCACAGGGTCAGCGCTGATTTGCATATCGCCATTGTCTAACCCAGGGTGGTGTGGAGTGGAAAAACGATGGATTTGGGCCCAGATCTTTGGACTGGGGTGAATGTGTGACATTGATCCACATTCTGTCCATCATTGTTGTGTTTGCAATTACCGCTCTAAGTGTACTGGGGATGCTCAGACGTGAGTCCCAGGCACTCCACACCACTGGAATCAAGCTAGCCGGGCTGATGAGAGGTGTTACCTCGAAACCGGGCCGGTCCTCGGATGCTTGTTTCCGTTCTGGGAAGGACATGGCTTTTGTAGTTCGGACTGGACTGTTCCCATGGGGCACAGGGTCAGCGCTGATTTGCATATCGCCATTGTCTAACCCAGGGTGGTGTGGAGTGGAAAAACGATGGATTTGGGCCCAGATCTTTGGACTCGGGTGAATGTGTGACATTGATCCACATTCTGTCCATCATTGTTGTGTTTGCAATTACCGCTCTAAGTGATACTGGCTCTAGCCAGTGCGCACGCTGGATGGGACTTGCCACTTTTGACGACCTCAACCCTGAGAAGGTGTTTATGGCTAGGCCGCTGGGCCCTGATGGCGCCCGCATACCAACACTGGAACTCCTTCTATACTACCAGCTTGGAGCCAACTGCAGAAAAGCCCACACTTCCTTCCCCTCAGCACCACCGACGGTAGCCGCACTGGAAAGTATTCTGGTGAACCAGTTGCCTAAGAAACTGATCACGCTCATTTACAAAGGCACACAAAAACATATCCGATTGTCACTCCTGTGGTGCTGGAGCAATGGAGTGCTGATCTAGACCCACCACCCACAGCGGATCAATGGGTCTTCTGCTGTGCACAGCTCCAATACCTCTTCCCTAATTACAAATTGAGACTCATTCATTTCAAGTATCTACGCAACCTTTACTGCACACCCCTTAAACTATTCAAAATGGGTCTGAGACCTGATGCAAAATGTTGGAGATGCACCCACACCCAGATATCCTTCCTCTACTTTGCGTGGTCATGCCCAGCTATCTTACACTTCTGGAACAATGTATTTGACACTATACATGCGGTAACTGGGAACAGGTTAGACTGCTCCCCGCTGATAGCTTTACTGGGGTATGTGGCGGAAGCTCCCTTGGACACAAGCTGGTTATCAGACATGATGCTCCTCTTGGCCAAACGCTGCATTCCGATGCACTGGGGCACACACAGGGCTTATACAGTAGACACTAGGATCCATGATATAACATACTGTCAAACAATGTTCTCGGCATATTGGGATCTCATGCCCATGGCGTCAAGACCCAAAGACATACGGGAACCATTTGTGACATGGTCCAACACAAGCAGTAAGAGGACATCCCCTGAATCCTCACAAGATACAAGGACATTCCCTTCTTCTGCTGAGGTCCCAACCCCCACTCTCTCAACACTGCTAAAAGATGTTTAGAGAGGACATTATACGAACACAAATGCACAATACCCAAATTGCCATGAACATATGATGACAGGATTCGATTTAAGCGGATGCTGTGCATGCCTTGATGTGTTATTACTGCACACTGCTTGTTGTCATTTTTAAAAGTCGATCGCTATATATGCTGCTTGAACCTTTGTAACATTTAACTCGCTTTGTACCTTTGCTCACTGGACATGTAGACATTTAACTTGCTCGCAATCGCGTATGCTCTTTGTCATGGTTGTATTTTGCTCTGTTATTTGCTGTAAACTGTCTTCAGCTGCAAAATCAATAAATAAAAATATTTTTAACAAAAAACAACTTTTTAAAAGTGCCAATTACAGAACTGCAATTTAAAATCTGACTTCACCATAATTTTGTATTTGAAAATGTGATTCCAGAGACACCAAACATGGACAGTTATATCTTCCCATTTGGAAATTACACTTTTTGGGGCTGATTCCGATCGTGGTCGGAAGGGCACCCAATCAGGTTCGGCATTAGCAGATCCGATTTGGAGGCTGATTTTCCGCCTGAGTCGTACACGGGTCCGGACATCAAAGTACGATGCCAACATGCTCGAAATCTCCATCCGAATCATTTCCGGGTCCGAACAGCTCCGTACGACTCGGTCGCAAGCAAACCGTGGCGCGCAATGGAGATGTTTCATGACCAAGCTAGTACGATGCTCGATTCGGACAGCCGGATCGAGTTGGAGCGTCCGGCTCGCAATAGCCCCTGAGTCGGAATTTGGGAGTCCGCTTCGGACCCCCAGTCACGCGCAGTATTATGACTTGAGTACAGGGGGAGACCCATGGGTATCCCTAAACAGGCATGCACGGTGCAGGTGGCACTGACGCGTACCCACTGTAGGGGGTGCACTTGTCAGTGACATACCCATTCAGTCAATGGGAGCCCATGTGCGCGATGTATGACCTGCTCTCATTGACTTCTATGGGAGTCCAACCAAACCGAGTCTGACAGCCTACGGCCGCATCGTACTCGCTCGGTCGGACTGCAGGAGTCCGGATCAGTCGGAAAACACCCTGGATCCAGCTCGGTCGGAGAGCTTTCCTATTTGCTGGACCCATAAGGCAAATCCAATATTTCCTATGGAAGATATACAACTTGCAGTAGTGAAAAATTAATTTAGGAGTTTTTCACTACCAGTAAATGTAGAACCTAAAAGTGCATGTCCAACTTTTTAAATACACTGCTTCCTGCCAATTGGCTGTCCAGGGCCTTTCTCAGGGTTGACTTATATGAATTACAAAGGAATGTGTGGGCCTGGCAAAAGGCTTGTTTTGCTAGGTCGAAATAGCAGGTTAAATTGCACATACAGGCTCTGCGATGGCAGGCGTGATACATGTTCAAAGGGCTAATTAAGTGGGAGGCACAATCAGTGCTAAAGGCCCAATAGTAGGTAAATTACAGGCCATGGGCACATGTAGTACATTTTACTAGGAAGGTATAAGTAAATTAAATATGGCAATTGTGTATAAGCCAATTTTGTCATGTTTTTAGAAGAGAGTTCAAGCACCTTAGCACTAGTTAGCAGAGGTAACGTGAGTGGTTCATGCCCAGGCTGTAACTCCAGAGGAGATAGAAAATTGGTGATCTCTGGTCTAACAGAGATCCCCAAATCAAGAGGGAAGATCCATCAAGAGATCTATATTCTTGGCTAACACCCAACAAGGGTTCAAAGCTCATATCAATGTGAATGTTACCTTGGTCATACCGGATGGCAGACAAGTGCAGATGGCCATGTGTTGATTCTGGAGTCACCCATAATTTCTTTAATAAATCCATCATTCATCAGCTGAATGTGCCTTGTATCAAGAAGGCTGTTCCCAAACTGATCAAGGGGGCAGTTGATGGAGCAGCTTTGACTTCTGGACCAGTATTTTATTACTCCAAAACCATGGCCATGGTGTTAGGGTCTATGCATTATGAAAGCATCCAATTTGACCTCATTGACACACCAAGCTTCAAGCTCCTATTACGGATGCCTTGGTTGACAGTACTACATGACTCAACTGTCTATTGGATGGCAAAAAATGTTTAACTAGACTCCATCTACTGCTCACAACATTGTACTAACGATCAGTTAGAACAAGGTTCTGAAAACATTCTCCTGCATGATGCCTGTGTAATGTGAGTGAGGCACAAATTTGTTGCATTTTGACCCTTCCATCTGAATACCAAGAATTTCACGAAGTGTTTAATAAGGAACTCCACCTGCACCTGGAGATCATCTCCACCAACCTTACCCCTTACAACAACCAGTTGCTAAGGAACTTCAACTTTCACTGGAATGGCACTAAGGATCCACTGGTGAATTGCTTTAAGGCTTTCCTGCAGGATCTCAACCTGACCCAAGTCTGTAATTGCCCTACTGGTGAACAGACATAATATTGAATAAAAAATATCGATATGACATAATATTGAGTTTTTAATAACGAATGAATCAAAATATCAATGTTCTGTATATCGAATGCCAAAATATTGTTTTTACCCACAAAAAAAATATCTAATACTAAAATATTTAGTTCAAAATATCCTGATGACAAAATATAGTTATATTTTAAAGGTAAGAAATATCGAAAATGATAATATAGAATGTTAAAAATATAGACATTTTTAAATATCGAAATGTTATTAATGTAATAATAAGCAATGTAAAAATAGTATACATAATATTTGTTAACATTAAAAAAAAAATTGTAATAGAAGTTTTAGGAGCAGGATGTTGGGTTATTAGGGAAAGGGTGGGGAGTGTTTTAACAATTTAGAGATTGATAAAATGTAAATAAAAAAATTATTTTGTTGAGAGTAAATAAATATTTATGACATTTTACAAAATTTGAGTTCATAAATGTTAAATAAATGTAAATTTTACTTTTAATTTTGTTGATAGTAAATACATTTTGTAGAATCAATTGTAAATTGTGATGTATTATTTGTTAAAATTATTAAAAAAATAATATTGTAAAATAGATTTTAGGAGCGGGATGTTGGGTATTAGGGGAAAGGGTGGGGAGTGTTTTAAAAATTTAGAGATTGATAACATTTAATTCTTTTGTTACGCGTAAATAATTGTTTTTGAATTTTTTTTATAGTTTAAATATTAGAACATTTTGGAAATTAAAAATATTTTTGTTGTGAGGAAATAAATATTTATGACATTTTTTTAATTTTCAGCTTCTAAGGGGCCGATTCCGATTCAGTAAACTAATCGGTACGACGATTCGAATCCGTAGCTCTCTCCGTCCGAATCGTACAATTCCGTTCGAATCACGTAGTACGATTCGTACGAAAAATATACGACTAAATTGTTGTGAACCGTACGAAAAGCAAGAGAAAATCAGTACAATACGGACCCTGAAAGAGAACCTTACAAATCGTAAACATGCAGTACGACCAGACAAGTACGATCCAGACCGGGGAATCAGAATGCGATTTGTACAGAAAAAGTCCCGTATGAGCTGCGATTTGTATGGAAAATGTCGCGTATGAGCGAGCCACACAATCAAACACGAGATGAACCCACACTGAACGAAGCGCATGCGAACCCCGTAAAAACATCGCGTATGAGCGAGCCACACAATCAAATACGAGATGAACCCACACTGAACGAAGCGCACACGAACCCCGTAAAAACATCGCGTATGAGCAAGCCACACAATCAAATATGAGACGAACTCACACTGAGCGAATCGCACGCGAACCCTGTAAAACAGCACAATGAGGTTGAAAACGACTCCTACTGCGAGAACATTGCTTTGGACACACAAATAAACAGAAGCAAATACAACTAAACGAGCCATACTGAACCACGCAGACACTGTAAAACAGCACATGGAGGGTGAAAACACTCATACAACACCACAAAACACGTCTCCAGTGTACAAACCATGGAAATGAATGACCTGGGCAGATCCAAACAGGCAAACAGAAGGGCTAATTCAGAACCACCCCATATAACACACCCACCAACAATTCAAACTAAGCCCCACCCACACATGGACCAATAAAAAGGGCCCACACACACAAACCATGATCCTTTGCAGCAGACCCAATTTGCAAGAGACACTGACAACACACCACCAACTGCACACATCCACCTTCACACATACCCCCCATTCACATTCAGACCCACACACCCACAACCATACACACCGTCACCCCACATCAAGTCCACACAGAAGAATCCAAACTTCACAAAGGAGGAGATGGAGATCCTTGTAAACAAAGTCATCAGAGTCGAGCCACAGCTGTTTGGCGTATTGGTCAGACGGACCAGCATAGCAGAGAAAACCCGCCTGTGGAGAGGATAGTCAATAGGGTGAATGCTGTTGCACCCATCAGACGCACAAGGAAGGAGTGCCAGGCCAGGTGGTACGATCTGCGGAGGATGATCAAGCGGAAAATGGACAAAGAGTACGCACAGAGCCAGCACACTGGAGGTGGTGGTCCCCGCAGACCAGTACTGTAGGAGATGGCCCTTCTGCCACCGGTGAGAGTACATGGAATTGAAGGAGTAGTCGAGCCTGGTGTGTACACAAACAACACATGTAACATGGGGGGTAATGGCATCCACACCCCAAGTACAAAAAATGCCTGTGCCAACCCCAACCGCCCACCGCCCTAAACTACATCCCAAAACAACGCTAATGCCACTAACATGTGTATGTCCCATTGAGAAAGCAAGGCCATGCTATGCTATGTCCCATGCTACAGGAAGCACAGACCCAAAAATGGACGTCCGGTATGCTGGGAGGGTGGGTATCACAAAATGCATTGTGGGACTCCAAATCAGACCCAATTGCATGGGCGTCCACAGGGGGGGCAAAGGGAGCTCTTGCCCCCCCCCCCCTCGGTCAACAGTGCATCTGGTGTGGGCCCAGTCAGGGCTTTTGAAATGGTACCATTGTTCCAGGTGGCAGCCCCCTCCATTGGGTGGGAAGGGTGCCAGAGGGTGGCCGCCTCCCATAAGTGGCTGAGCGAAATCCACAAGATTTCACTCAGTATCTTTTAAGCCAATGCTGCGTCAAAACCCTGCGCATGCTTGAAGCAGGCTTAAGGATTGGTGCAGCATTGTGCAGATAGGGCCCCACAGAGCATTGCTGGAGCTGCATTGCGCCAGCAATGCACCACTTCTACGGCACAGATGCGTGACGCAGCTGTGCCATTTTTCCCCCATGGTGCTCCGCATTGTAAATGTGTCGCATCCATGCTGTCGGCGCTGTGGTGCACAATGACTGGGAAATCCCTGCTGATATGCTGGGATGTGCTAGTTACTGTAAATATGCCCACACATGTCAATGACTCTGGAGCACATATCAATCTGACCCCACAACATACCCATCCACAAGGGAACATTGAGGACAATCCAAAGCATAGACAACTACCAGGTGGAACAGTGCCAACTACAATGTGTATGAAAAATGGATGTTGCATGAAATGTCATTAACATTGTCTGTCTCTTACACCCACAAGGCAACGTGTGGAATCTACACCAACAATGGGGGAAATGATTCACAGTCCCAGGCTCCGCCGGACCCTGATCCTATCGACAGCGACGCCTCTCACCACTCCAAGGATTGATCCCGGCCGACCTGGCCCCTCTGGTGTCCAAACCCGTGCAGCACCTGGATCAGGAACATCTGCACCAACCACCATCACCATTCCTGCCACATCCCAGTAGACATCTAGGAGCCCTACCCACAGTCAACAACTGAGCCAGTCTGACAATGAGGGACAAGGTTCGCCGGGCACCCAGGAGGTGGCAGACAACATCACCACTGCCATCCCTCAGGGGTCCCGTCAACCCGATGTGCCCACAACGGCAGGCCAGGCTCGTGTTGGCAGGTGTGATGGGAGTGGCGGCAGGTGGAGGCGAGAACCTGAGCAGCCAGCTGTAGGGCCCGGTATGTCTGAACTACGCAACATCATGGAGGCATACCGGCGGAACACCAGGGAGATCATCCAGGTAGTGGGGACCCTCACAGAGATCAAAAACCTGCAGGCCGAGCAACATGCCAGTCGACAAGAACACAAAGGACGGATGGAGGCAAGACTGGCTGAGCTCCTGGCGGTGTAAAGGGACATAAGACATTCACCCCGTCAAATCGCAGACAACGTGGAGCACCCTCCCTGTGTCACCAGGCAAGACACTTCTAGGCGACGACCACTACCAGGCACAGGGAGGGAGGAGGTTGAGGAATCGTCCAACGGAGCATCCCATGCATCATCAAGGCCTGCATATGAGGGTCCCCCAAGGAAGGTGGGTCGTCCACGGAAAAGACAGTGAGAGACAGTGGGCCATGCGCATCTCCCAGGTCACCTGGTCTGGCACCTGGACTTTGTGTGCAACAGCATCATTGACTGTCCTACTCTGCCACATGGACTTGCTGTTTGCAGTCTGAACAATAATGCCAAGCACTGTTGTCTGGACTCTGGTGACTCCAACTGCACGGCATCACATCTCCCTCTGTGTACTTTGGATTCTCTGGATTATTGTACAGCACCCATCACTTTCTCATGAATCACACACCTGATAGATAAATAAACAAAATAATCACAAGGTAAATTGATGTTGCAGTCATTTAGCATGAGTCAACAACATACGTGTGGGGATATGTCAAAGTATGCCTGAGTGTGGAACAAACTCAAGCCATCCATACACTGGGATCTGAGTCCGGTCGATGACACACAGGTCACATTGTATCATCAAATACATACATGGAGCGCAATACTCACCCGTGATGGTTTCAAGCTACTAAGGGGGGGCTTGCGATACTGCTTGGACAGACAGGTTTGGAAGAGTATCATGAAGGTGTAGAGGTCATGGGTCATGTGGAGGTGCATGGGGAGGGAGTCCCAGGTCTGTTTGGGGAGATGGGAGAACTATCTCCCGCATGCAGCAGTTCTGTGAATGTGATGAATGGTGGCCAGGGAAAGGTTGGCTGAACGGAGTTGGGGCAATGAGGTGTTGGATGAGAGACGTTCAAGGTTGTATTTGGGTCTGGGGTTGTGGAGTGCTTCCTGAGTGGAGCTGATGAGTCTGAAGGTGATCCTGCAGTTGACAGTAAACCATTGTAGGCATCTCAGGTGGACGGTGATGTGGCTGTGGCAGGGGATGTTGAGGATGAGGTGTGCGGATGCTCCCTGGATGTGTACAAGCCCTCCTGGAGTTTGGCTGTTGTTGCTGCATAGAGGGCATTGCCGTAGTTGACCCGGCTAGTGTTGTGGACCTGGGTGACTGTCTGTCTTGCCTTGGAGTGGATCTATCTGAGGATCATTTGCAGCATTCAGAGGGTGTTGCAGCATGAGGTAGAGATAGTGTTGAATTGCATTTGTATTGTGAACGAGGAGTCTATGATAATCAACAGCTTGCGTGCGTGGCCACTGGGTGCTGGTGCGCTGCCTGGCTGGTGGGACACAAAGAGTTGTCCCAGCCGTAAGGAGACAATCCTCAGATGATGACCTCAGTCTTGTCCAAGTCTAGCCTCAGGTGGCTGATGTTTATCCATTCGTCTGCGGACCTCATTCCTTCTTGAAGGTTGGATCTGGCAGTGGCTGGGTCTTTGGTGAGGGTGAGGAGCAGCTGGGTGTCAATGGCATAGGACATGATGATGTGGTTGTGTGCGCATGTGATGGTGGAGAGGGGGGTCATGGAGACATTGAAGATCGTCACGCTGAGAGATGAGCCCTGGGGCATGGGCCAGATGACCCCAGTGTACTACTTGCTGAAGGTGGGAGGCAGACTCCCTGGGCCTTGCTGGTGAGGTACTTGGTGTTTTAATCCTGGGCCCTCCTCTGGATCCCAGTGTTGGAGATGTGTGATATGAGAGTGTGGTAGCACATGGTGTAAATGCTGTTGAGAGGTCGAGAGGGGTGAGGGTGGTGGTCTCACCATTGTTGAGCAGGTTTCGGGATGTCGTTGGTGGTGGCAATGAGAGCGGTTGCAGTGGTGATATTACTGTGGAAGATGGACTTGGGCGGGTTGCCTGGAGGTGTTTGCTAGGAGGGAGTTGTTCAGTTGCTGGTTGACTGTTTTCTTGATATTTGCCGGGTAGGGAAGCAGGGTGATGTTCCAGGAGATCCTGCGGTACTGCCGTCCATACTTTTAGAAGGGCCTGGGTCTCTGCATGCCTCCAGCTCCCATGGAATGTGGCGTACTCAAAGGAGACATTCACGACGTGCCAGAGGTGGGCTTCAAGGATGGGGTATGCTGTGATTGAGATGTTGTGTGGGAAGGGTCCTGATGGAGAGCCAGAGTGGATGGTGGACATGAGCCGAGTGGTGTCTATGCTGCTGATGGGAGTCCAGAACCTGAGGGGGGTATGTCCTGCGCATAATAGCGCTGTCTGCCTCTGTGTGCCAAGGCTGTCGTGTATGTCCATGAGCTTGCAGTGGTAGAATAATGCGAGGGATTTGCTTGGCCTTGCAAGGGTGGGATGTCTTTTGCTTTGAGAGCTGCAGTTAGATAGTTCACTTTACGATGCCGATGAGCTCCTTGATGTCGTCTGTGTTGGTGTCTAGGCCCTATCTGAAGGATGTCCTCTTGTCCGTGCTGATGATATGGTGATGTCTGTGTGTGACGGTTTTCAGGGCTGAAAGGTAACTGATGGTTGTTTGTGTCGCAAGGTTTGCACAAGAGTCCGGCTAGATCTTTATGAGTCCAGTAGGTCTGCCTTTTTCCAGGTGGCTTAACTGTTGCTGTGCTTGGCCTTTTGGAGCATGATCCTGTGCCCGTCATTTTTGGTGATTGTTCATCCAAGCTGCACCCAGGAGACACAGCGTCAGCAGGTGTTGCCTGCCCGTTGCGGGTAGCAACCTGCACAAATACATACACAACCAAGTAATTCATGCACAATAGATATCATTAGCCATGAAGAATTGCATGCATTTTGCCAAAGTACACATACACCCATATAAACAATCTTTGACAATTATGCCTTAGATGACGCATGCAAAGTGGCAAGAGATCTGCGGTGACCGAGATGAGGCACATTGCGCTGTGGTGAACACATTTACTACACAAACGGATCAAGTATGTGTTGAGGCCATGCTGCATGAGCCAATGTCCATGGCCAGTGCCATTGCTCTGCAGAAAATAACAGTCATGTAATGAGTCTACCTGGACTGCTGGTGAACCAATGTGCACAGGACTGCCTGTGACTGTGGGCCTTCAATCCTCGGAAACGTGCGATGCTCAAATCACTCCATCTCACGATAGCCCCTTGGTCCGAGTAGAAATAACAGACTCAAGAGGGTGATTAGGCGAGGGAAGGAAAGAAAGGGAACAGCAGGGAGGGAGATCTGAAACAAAGGTAAACAAGCATAAGGATTCAACAATTCTTGTCACTGAATCACAGAATACCTCAGGACCTATACTGTAACAGTAATACCTGTAAAGGAAAACAACAGCCACTGTATCCTAGTTGGGATCACAGTAATGAAAGCGCTACTGGATCTGAGGATCGAAGGACATTACTACACACTTACAAAGAAGGGTGTTCTATATGTTTCCATGTATTTATCCAGCAGTTAGCAACATACCCCAAAAAGTTTTAAGAGCCACGTAACTGGGGGATTGGAGCTTTCATCAGGACGAGCTCTACAAGCCCCTGCTGTGAAAACAGTGGTGAACAATCCACATGAATTCATAGCACATGGAAAGGTGATGAAACACCATAACACCCCAAAGATAATGTTGTACGAGTTGCAAAAATCCCTGGCATGTGTGTGCCTCATATCACTATTGTAATGGTGCCATATGTGAGTGTGTGAAACGCACCCTACCCCTGCATACACATCAGCGTGTGAAGTGCACCGTACCCCTGCATTTGCATCAGCGTGTGAAGTGCACCGTGCCCCTGCATTCTCATCAGTGAGTGAAAAGCACCGTACCCCGCATTCGCATCTGCGTGTGAAACGCACCGTACCCCTGCATTCTCATCAGCATGTGAAACGCACGGTACCCCGCCTTCGCATCAGCCTGTGAAATGCACCGTACCCCTGCATTCGCATCAGCTTATGAAAAGCACCGTACCCCTGCATTCACATCAGCGTGTGAAACGCACCCTACTCCTGCATTCGCATCAGCATGTAAAACGCACCGTAGCCTGCAATCACATCAGCGTGTGAAACACACCGTACCCCTGCATTCGCATCAGCATGTGAAACGTACCGTACCCCGCATTCGCATCAGCGTGTGAAACGCATCGTATCCCTGCATTCGCATCAGCGTGTGAAACGCACCGTACCCCGCATTTGCATCAGCATGTGAAACGCACCGTTCCCCGCATTTGCATGAGCATGTGAAATGCACCCTACCCCTACTTTCCGGCCGTGTGTGCGCATCGTATCACTATTGTAATGGTGCCATACGCGAGCGCACCGTAACCTACATTCCTGACGTGTCTGTGCATCGTAACTCTATTGTTATGGTGCCATACGCGAGCACGTGAAACGCACCGTACACGTGTGTGGATCTCAAAATTACTTAGGGGACACATAGGGGACGAGTAGTAGGCCCTGAATGCATCCTGGGTGTCATGGATACTGAGTTTTGAGTATCAATGTGTCTGACAGGTGTCCTGCAAAGGTCAGTTGGCCCAAAAAATACAATGTTGGTAAATGATTGTTGAGCTGAAGCTGAAACATTGGAGTGGACCACACTGCTGCAGGCTCTGCATCCTCTGGCTACCATGGCACATACTGAGGAGAGGGCCCAGGCATTCTCAGAGGATGAGAACCAGGCCCTGCTGGACAGCCTCTTCCCACAGTACCCGAAGCTGTATGGGATACAAGAGGAGCAGGTGAGTGCTGACTCCACAACCTTTGACTGTGCACCTGTTGTGTGAGTGTCACAACAGGCATTGTGTCCAGGTGGCACAGACATGCAATGTGGTTTGGAGTGAGTCCCAGGGGGTGTACATGCTGATGTCTCTCATGCAGACCATGATGTAGTCCATGTTTGTTCACTCCCCACTTGCATTGTGCTTACTGTGACATTCACTGCATAGTGAATGACACATTCAGCTGTTGCAAACCTTGGTGGCTTTACTTCCAAATGCCCTGAGGTGGAACAGTTGTTCACCCGGAGTGACAGGTGACTGTACTAACAGATGTTTATGACTTGATGGGACCTGTGGTGAGATTGTCCAAATGATGTGTACAACCTCATGGATATTGATGTGTGTGAATGTGCCTTGTCATGTGGGTGAGTGTCTATGTGATGTGTTGCACCACAGCTGCATGGCCTATGCAGCAGCTCTCCCCATCTGATGTGACAAGTAAGCAGTGCTGTGTGCCTGCCTTGATAAGCCAGCAAGACACCTGTGACTCCCCACAGGCAAGTGGCACATGTGCAGAGTGAGGGTTGTATCCGCTGTTGTTAGTGACAGGCGAGTGATCTGTGCCAGAGTGTGTCTGTCTGGTCTGCTGAGGGTTCATCAGTGGAGTGGGATATGTGACTGCTTGGCACGTGCTGTCCGACACCCTGCAGTTGTATGTCCTGCCCAGTGTGTGCCTTGATCAGTGAGTGTGTTGCACCCGTTACACCATCTGTTGGCTTTCATTGCCATGTAGTGCTTTGGGGCTTGCACACAGGCCAAAAACACATGGACAATGAGGCAATTCCTGTCAGCATCCAATGCCCTATTCACATTATCAAAGATGTGCAAGTGTGTGTCTCTGGGACATGGAGCAGGGGTAGTGATGTTGTCCCACTGTGTCTTCTTGACAGGTAACACCCTACGAGAAGGGGGAAATCTGGCGGGACATCGTCAGGGCTGTCAGGTCTGCGGGGGGGGGGCCTCGCCAGCGCCTACGGAACGAGCAAAAGAGATGGCAGGACATCCAGTGCTGGACACGGCGTATCACCCGGGTCCAGCTGAAGTTGTCACCTCCTCGCCGGCATGGTGGACGCCGCCACCTGACCCCCCACATGGTCCGTGTCCTGGCGGTGGTGTTCCCAGACATCGATGGGCAGTTGCAGGAGAGACAGCAGCAAGGAGGGGGTAGGTACATGGCTGTTTTTTGTGTTGTGTATCATCTGCTGTTTTGAAGTGCTCTGAAGCCTGGCTACACTCCCACAGTTGGGGTGTCTGCTCAGACAGGTTATATGTGCAGTGCCTTTTCTGTTCCCATAGTCACCTGGTGCTCATTTTTATCCCTTCCCCTCCTTAACATGTTTCCCCTGCTCTGTGTGTAATCACATTTGCACATGTTCATCTAGGATGCTAGAAAATCAGACTGCACATTGATTTCCGCATCACGTGGGAGGGTGGTCTGTGACATGTGTTGGGACCTTGCCTGTGCCATGACCTTTGCACTGTGATGGGGCTCCATATTTGTTGGCACTGATGATGAGCCTCAATATAGGAGTGTGAGGTTTCAACTGCAAACCCTTGCAGCATGCATGACCAATGTTGTGGCCCCAGACATGATGTACATGAGTGGTAGATATGCATAGTGCCATGACGGTTGCTCATGGGACAGTCAGCTCATTCAAGACCCACGGAGCAGTGTGCACACTACAGTCCCCTGAGACACCCTGGCCTCCTACTTATGTGTGTCATCCAACACTGTGCCCATTCTATGTGGGTTCAGCATAGGTCTGACTCGCATTGGTCCCTGGCATAGTTTGTATTTTTCCTGTGTCTGCTACATGTGTCCACTGGACAGGGATAGAACATTTGGCTTTTGTGTACTCACACTGGGCAGTGCCTGTGTGCCTATTCACAACAATCTGTTGATGGTTGTTTGACATAAATATGTATTGCCAGCCCCACGAGGTGAAGTTGGGTTACTTTTGGAATTGTTGGTGCACAGTTTTTGTTACCCCGATTCAGAGGTCTCACTTCTTGAGCTGTATCAATCACATTGACTGAGGTATGGGGGTGTTGTGCGGGAGAGGTCTACATGGGCCCGCCTGATTTAGCCTTGCCAGATCTGACCTGTGGGTGGGAATTGGCTGAACAATGATTCACCATGCACTGCCCCTGTGATGGTGGCCAGTGATTTCAGTTTGGGCTTTGCAGCCTATGTCATTTTGTTCCATACATGATTCAGGCTCATAGATTTTTGCCACATGTATGTTGTTCAGATGCAACGCTGTTTTGTCTTTGTGTGCAGACATTTGTGTCGACATTTTGCCTAGGGATAATGGTGTGTCTACAATGCAGCAATGATTTTGTTCATCACAATTGCAGGCCCATTAGCTTAAGCATTGTCCTGAGTTGGGACATGTGTGCCACGCCACATGACAGCCAGTAGGATTTATGTACAGGCAACTGTGTCATCAGGGAATGAATGCCCATGTGAGGACTGACATATTTCAAGTTGTGTCACATAAATGATTGTACCTTGGCACTCACAACACTTGTTAAAAGTTCTTCGTGTTTAGAATGTGTTAATATGACGAATTGTGTAAATAACACTTATGTGCCTGCTTGATAGATGTCTCACAAGGTAGTGCATACAAAACGACATTTCCACTTTCATGGAAGACGCTGGCACCTTTTCAAAGAGGCCAGTGTTAGTGATAAATTGTGTGGCTTGATTTCCATATGGTCTTGAGGTCTTGAATGTCCTTTGTTGTCAATGATACAAACTAAGGAGTGTCAAGACATCAATACCTCCGTTGGCCCATGTATATGGGCAATCTGCAACACCATTTGTTTCTAACAGTGTTTTATTTTGAAGGGTGCCAACTTTTTCAATGAAGGTGTGCATTTCCTTGTGAGACATCTTTCATGCAGGGAGATAAGTGTTTTTTTTCACAAAATGGTGATGTACCACATTCAATACATATTGATTGTGTAAAGTATCGTGAGTCCCAAGGTACCAACATTTTCTTTAATTTATTTTTTGCCAAAATGTACTTACAGGGCTCTGAGTGTGGTGACACCTTGTGAGGTGGATTAGTTTGCCCTGAGGGGCACACTACTGTTTCTTTCTTGGTGAACAAGAGGTGGCAATACTTCATTGTATTGATCTTCTCTCCTGTAAACAAACACTATCTTCTCTGTCTATTTCTCTTTCGAGTTGTGGCCTGGTGTGTTCTTTCGATCCTTGTGTCCAGTTTGCATTTTGTCTATACCAACTGGACAGTACAAGGCTCAAATATGTGCAGAGTTATCTGGCTGTTACTCATGATGCATGGCATAATTTGCATTGTGACCTATTGATTTTGGTCTCATGCGTCAGATGTGTACAGGTGACTGATGCATTTCTCTTTCTTCTCCTTGCCAACAGCATCATCACCCGAAACTGGAGGAGACAGCTGCACGAACCAGGAGTAGGGACCCAGCCACAGTGCCACCAGTGTGGAGGAGTCTGAGGGAGCCAGTTTCACGGAGGGTGATGGGAGTCAGTCTGCGGACCTGTTGGGAGGCGACACATCTTCCCACGCCGATGGATCCGATTCTGACTCCCATGAGGATGGTGAATTTGCAGCAACACCTGGCAGCAGAACCGAGTCTGTCCCCGCCTCCTCCAGCACCATCTCTACCCTCCCAGTTGCTCCCGTCCCTTCTCTTCATGCAGCCCCCCATGTCTCCTTCAGCCCCGGCACCAAAGCCCCTGCCCCTGTCACCCCTGCTGCCCTCAGTGCGGAGTCTGTGGACTTACTCTCCCAGTTACAGGTTGGTCAGACATCGATGCTGAATGTCCTCCTTGTCCATGCTCAAATCCTGACACAGTTGTTGTCTTTCATGGAGGGCATGTCATCAACGATGTCTGACCAATGTCGGATTATGCAGTCCATGGACTCATCACTGAATGCAGCAGTTTCCCTCCTGCAGCAGTCCGTCCCCCCTCTTTCGGAACCATCCACACTCCCCTCTCCCATACCTGTCCCACGCACATGCAGGAAGACACGATCACGCACCCCAACAGACACAGGCAGCACACCCCCACATATGGTGAAGCGCACACCTCCTGGCATGCACACTCAGGGGGCTGGAGGCACACCCACTGGGGCTGGGGTTAGACCGCATACACGCAGCCAGAGTCACAGTCCGCACTCCTCACAGCCCTCTCCCTCCTCTCCAATAGTGTCCTCAGGTGCAGGGGTTGGGCTGGAAGAACTGGCTGCAGTGTGCAGCGCAGAGTATATGTCCACCTTCGGTGCTGCACCACCCATTAAGGTGGATACGTCCACCCCTGCACCCACCACACCTACCCTTCCCACTCCTGTCCCTGCGGTGCCTGGTCCTGCCCCTGATGGTGCGCCCCAAGGGTCAACATCCTATGAGGTACTCCATTTGCAGGAAAGTTAGGGGTAGGCAGGCTAACCAACGTCCCCCTCCAAGGACATTTGTGTGAACTGGCCATTGGCCTTATTTGAGCACGGACTCATTTTTGAACATCTTATTTTTTCCAGCTGAATAAAGCCTTTTATTTTACGTTCACCACTATGCATTTCAGGTACTTGATGTTGGTGATGAGGGTCCTGGAGTTGGTGTCCTGGTAATATTTTGGGGTTCGGAAAGATGTTTTTTGTTGATGGTCATGAGGTGGACCATGGTATCTGTGTGCCATCACAATGTCTCTACAATTAATCATTGGTTGTGTGTGTTCAGTTTGGCTTGAGACATTGTCCCAAGGAGTGTTCCTTTCTCTGTGGCACATGACATTTTCACTGCAAACAGTTGCACACTTGTGCTGACATGTGTGCACATTTCCTTTTTTGGTGACGGTTCCCTTCAACAATGGCAATGCCTGCTCTCAGATGTCTACTGCTCATTCATCTGTGCCATCCTTGCTACTCACGTTACTTGTGTTTTCAGTATGTACAAAAGCCTTTAGGGACACATTCAACCTTTTCACCACTATGCATGTGTGTAATCACAGCCTACCTCTATGATGGGAATTGGTATGTAGGGTATTTAGGCACATGACTCTCAAGTTTGTGCATTGTATCTAAGGAGATTCAACCCTATTCCTTCCATGAGAGACTACATCTTGGTAGTCTGAACACCACCTGGACATTCATATCAGTCCTGGGATGTGCGTGACAGTGTGTGTTCCCTTTCGCTCTCTTTGTTTGGTAGGTAATTACATCACTATAGACTATTGTGTCATGATGGAGCAGTGTGTATTTAGCCTGCAGCCGCCATGGGTGGGTATGCATGTGGAATTTGACATCACACCCACATGTGGTGTGTGACGCAGTGTGTGAAAGTAACCTGTCCTACACAGAGTGGGACACTGCTGTAAGTGATGTGTTACTATGGCACTATCATTATAGTCACAAGGTAGGGATGTGCACATACCCCCATGTAGTTTTGGTATGCTAATGATGATGTACCCCCTATATCTGAGCACTGCTGGGTTTCATATCCACTCACACCTCATATGGCTGGCCACTGCTGGGTGTCATATCCACCCATCCCCATACTGTTGGCCACTGCTGGGAGTCATATGCACCCACCCCTATTGTGTTGCCCACTGCTGGGAGTCATATCTACCTACCCCTCATATGAATGGCCACTGCTTGGTGTCCTCTGCACTCACCCCCATACTGTTGGCCACTGCAGGGAGTCATATCCACCCACCCCTATAGTGTTGGCCACTGCTGGGAGTCATATACACACACCCCTATTGTGTTGGCCACTGCTGGGATTCATATCCACCCATCCCTCATATGGCTGGCCACTGCTCGGAGTCCTCTTCACCCACCCCCATACTGTTGGCCACTGCTGGTAGTCATATCCACCCACCCTCATATGGCTGGCCACTGCTGGAAGTCATATACACCCACCCCCATTGTGCTGGCCACTGCTGGGAGTCATATACCCCCACCCCTATAGTGTTGGCCACTGCTGGGAGTCATATCCACCCACACTTCATATGGCTGGCCACTTCTGGGAGTCAGATCCACCCACCCCATAGTGCTAGCCACTGCTGGGAGTCATATACACCCACCCCAATTGTGTTGGCCACTGCTGGGAGTCATATCCACCCACCCCTCGTATGGCTGGCCACTGCTGGGAGTCCTCTGCACCCACCCCCATACTGTTGGAGACTGCTGGGAGTCATATACACCCACCCCCATTGTGCTGGCCACTGCTGAGAGTAATATACACCCAACCCTATAGTGTTGGCCACTGCTGGGAGTCATATCCACCCACTCCTCATATGGCTGGCCACTGCTGGGAGTCATATTCACCCACCCCCATACTGTTGGCCACTGCTGGGAGTCATATACACCCACCCCTATTCTGTTGGCCACTACTGGGAGTCATATCCACCCACCCCTCATACGGCTGGCCTCTGCTGGGAGTCCTCTGCACCCACCCGCGTTTGTGGGCCACTGCTGGGAGTCATATACACCCACACCTCATATGGCTGGCCACTGCTGGGAGTCCTCTGCACCCACCCCCATACTGTTGACCACTGCTGGGAGTCATATACACCCACCCCTATAGTGTTGGCCACTGTTGGGAGTCATATACACCCACCCCTATTGTGCTGGCCACTGCTGGGAGTCATATACACCCACCCCTATTATGTTGGCCACTGCTGGGAGTCATATACACCCACCCCTCATTTGGCTGGCCACTGCTGGGAGTCATATCCACCCCCCATAGTGCTGGCCACTGCTGGGAATCAAATACACCACCCCTATTGTGTTGTCCACTACTGGGAGTCATATCCACCCACCCTTCATATGGCTGGCGACTGCTGGGAGCCATATCCACCCATCCCCATACTGTTGGCCACTGTTGGGAGTCATATACACCCACCCCTGTAGTGTTGGCCACTGCTGGGAGTCATATGCACCCACCCCTATTGTGTTGGCCACTGCTGGGAGCCATATCCACCCACCCCTCATATGACTGGCCAATGATGGGTGTCCTCTGCACTCACCCCCATACTGTTGGCCACTGCTGGGAGTCATATACACCCACCCCTATGGTGTTGGCCACTGCTGGGAGTCATATACAGCCACCCCTATTGTGTTGGTCACTGCTGGGATTCATATCCACCCACCCCTCATATGGCTGGCCACTGCTGGGAGTCCTCTGCACCCACCCCCATACTGTTGGCCACTGCTGGTAGTCATATCCACCCACCCTCATATGGCTGGCCACTGCTGGGAGTCATATACACCCACCCCCATTGTGCTGGCCACTGCTGGGAGTCATATACCTCCACCCCTATAGTGTTGGCCACTCCTGGGAGTCATATCCACACACACCTCGTATGACTGGCCACTTCTTGGAGTAATATCCATCCACCCCATAGTGCTGGCCACTGCTAGGAATCATATACACCCACCCCTATTGTATTGGCCACTGCTGGGAGTCATATCCACCCACCCCTCATATGGCTGGAAACTGCTGAGAGTCCTCGGCACCCACCCCCAAACTGTTGGCCACTGCTGGGAGTCATATACACCCACCCCTATAGTGTTGGCCACTGCTGGGAGTCATATACACCCACCCCTATTGTGTTGGCCACTGCTTGGAGCCATATCAACCCACCCCTCATATGGCAGGCCACTGCTGGGAGTCCTCTGCACCCACCCCCATACTGTTGGTCACTGCTAGTAGTTATATCCACCTACCCCTCATATGGTTGGCCACTGCTGGGAGTCATTTACACCCACCCCCCTAGTAGTGGCCACTGCTGAGAGTGATATACACCCACCCCTATAGTGTTGGCCACTGCTGGGAGTCATATCCACCCACACCTCATATGGCTGGCCACTGCTGGAGTCATATTCACCCACCCCCATACTGTTGGCCACTGCTGGGAGTCATATACACCCACCCCTATTGTGTTGGCCACTACTGGGAGTCATATCCACCCACCCCTCAAACGGCTGGCCTCTGCTGGGTGTCCTCTGCACCCACCCGTGTTTGTTGGCCCCTGCTGGGAGTCATATACACCCACCCCTCATATGGCTGGCCATTGCTGGGAGTCCTCTGCACCTACCCCCATACTGTTGACCACTGCTGGGAGTCATATACACCCACCCCTATAGTGTTGGCCACTGCTGGGAGTCATATCCACCCACCCCTCATATGGCTGGCCACTGCTGGGAGTCATATACACCCACCCCTATTGTGTTGGCCACTGCTGGGAGTCATATCCACCCACCCCTCATTTGGCTGGCCACTGCTGGGAGTCATATCCACCCACCCCCATAGTGCTGGCCACTGTTGGGAATCAAATACACCACCCCTATTGTGTTGGCCACTCTGGGAGTCATATCCACCCACCCTTCATATGGCTGGCCACTGCTGGGAGTCCTCTGCACCCACCCCTATACTATTGGCCACTGCTGGTAGTCATATCCACCCACCCCTCATATGGCTGGCCACTGCTGGGAGTCCTCTGCACCCACCACCATACTTTTGGCCACTGCTGGGAGTCATATACATCCACCCCTATAGTGTTGGCCACGGCTGGGATTCATATCCACCCACCCCTCATAAGGCTTGCCACTGCTGGGAGTCATATCCACCCTCCTCCATAGTGCTGGCTACTGCTGGGAGTCATATACACCCACCCCTATTATGTTTGCCACTGCCGGAAGTCATATACACCCACCCCTATAGTGTTTGCCACTGCTGGGAATCATATCCACCTACCCCTCATATGGCTGGCCACTGCTGGGAGTCATATACACCCACCCCGATAGGCCTGGTGACTGCTGGGAGTCATATACACCCATCCCTCATATGGCTGGCCACTGCCGGGAGTCCTCTGCACCCACCCCCATATGACTGACCACTGCTGGTAGTGATGTACCCCCACCCCCCTTGGAGCTGGACACTGCTGACCCAGACCTGCACTTACCAATGTGAAGGTAATATGCAGGGCCAGATTGACGCGTACCCGTTTGTGCTGTACGCAGGGTTTCCTGGACACGCCCCCCAGGTAACCGGACATTGGTGGTGATGTATGGCATACAGATTATGGGGTGGGTCCTAGGCGTACAGGACTGGGGTGACACGGACGATGGGGTTGATAGCGTGTGTGTCCCTCGTATCACTTTTGTGATGGTGCCATACGTGAGCGCACCATACCCCTACATTCCTGGCATGTGTGCGCATCGTATCACTACTGTAATGGTGCCATACGTGAGCGCACCGTACCCCTACATTACGGGCGTGTGTGTGCCTCGAATCACTATTGCAATGGTGCCATGTGCGAGCGCGTGAAACGCACCATACCCCTACATTCCTGGCATGTGTGTGCATCGTATCACTATTGTAATGGTGCCATATGCGAGCGCACCGTACGCCTACATTCTTGGCATGTATGCGCATCCTACCACTACTGTAATGGTGCCATACGCAAACGCGTGAAATGCACCGTACCCTTACATTCCTGGAGTGTGTGCGCATCGTATCACTATTGTAATGGTGCCATACGCGAGCGCACCGTACCCCTACATTATAGGCGTGTGTGCGCATCATATCACTATAGTGATGTTGCCATAAACGAGCCTGTAAAAGGCACCATACCCCTACATTCAGGGCGTGTGTGTGCCTCGTATTACTATTGCAATGGTGCTATACGCGAGCGTGTAAGACGCACCGTACAAGTACACTTCCGTTTTTGCGGTACGTTGTTCTCACCGTTCTCACCGTCGGTTTCTGTGCACCAGGTAATAGGCGTAAAGGACCTGGGAAGACACGGGCGGTGGGGTTCATGGCATGTATGTCGCGTACCGCGGATGCAGTTTGGGTTGGACTCCGCTTTTTACGGACGTTTTGAGCTCACGTAGAAAAAGAGTCGTACGGAGTGTCGCAGAGACGATTTGTGTTTGCTAGGCCGGAAACTGCTGCTTGATTACGTACGGACATCGTGTAATGCGTGTTCCAGATACAATTCACACGTATTTTTTTGCCCTATGGTGTTTAGTACGAATCCTACAAAGATCTGCTTTGGGCCCGAATCGTACTTCATCATACGTACAGGGACGTTTACGGGTACGATTCGTATGGGAAATATACTCCGTTCGGCTATGTCATCATCATTGACACATCAAATGCCGCAGGAGCAAGCGGATGATACGGATCTCGCTCGCTGAGGGACTTTTGATTTATTCGATAGAGATCGTCTGATTTATGAGGCGACCTTGGCTGTTAGGAATATGTTAATTCAAGCCTAAAGAGGACCCCCATTATTGACTATGGCGGGAACCACCCTTTTCAACTAGTAGATCTACAATTTATCCACACCTGAAATAATCTCTACAGCAACTTGGGGTCTATCTCACGGAGACCCGTTGGCGCTATACCACTGTCCCCTGTCCTGAAGAAGACCTGCGCTAGACCCCCAACTAAGGCGTCCTACAGGGTCGAAACGTCGACGATATTGAGAATATTGGATCAGTAGAGAATACCCAGTTCTTATGATAATCCAATTGAGTGGATTACTGGGATAATTACAATCACCATCTGCAACTGACCAAAATAACATTTTTGTCCCCTTCCCTCCTTCTCACTCACTTGTAGATAAGCACGTTTGGAATGTCACCAATTTTCACTTGATGTCACATTATATTCACTCAATTTTATTCTGCGCCGCTTTTGTAAATTGTAAATAAATCATGTGGAAACAGGGTTATTTATGAATGAAAAATGCAATTCATGGATTAAAAGTAATTGATTACCCTGAACCCGTGTGGTATTGGATTTGCGTTGTGAGCAAGCTCCTTGCTTGGAGCACAGTACTAAGTAATCAGAGAACCATTGTGAATCGAATTGAAATAATGCAGATTTTGAAGTAATCAGGTCGTATACCCGACAGAACCACTGTTTATATGTAACAATATATTACATGTGCAGTGCATGGGGAGGAAGCAACACTTGGCACACTACTTAAATAATGAAAGGCGGCAGGATTAACTGATTTGCCCAGAAATGGCGGCTACCAAGGCAAGTTATTCGACATACAAGAGCTGAAAACAGTGCTAAAATACACTATTGCCGAAAACATTACTTTTGCAATGCATGGGGAATGTGACGCACTACTTACACGAAAAAAACTACATCGCATTAACTTGAACAGCACGTAGCACACTGCTGCGGGAACGGCCACGAGGCGCTTGGCAAATTTAAAAAAACGCAGCAGAATTAAGTGATTTGCACAGAAAGAAAGGTTACGACATCAACTTTAATGATATTAAAAAGCAGGAAAGCGTGCTTAAAACCAATATTGCCAAATCGAACAAAAATGTGCATTTACGTGGTACTTAAAGTTCGTTCAGATTAATTAACTTAATTACCCTTAAAAAAAGTGCTCACCTACGAAGAAGTGGATACAAATACCATCAATGGCTGTGACTGAGGAAAAGGAAAAGTTTGAGTTCAGTGACACGATGCAAGAAGTGAACACTATCGGCAGGGCTGTGACTGTGGAATAGGAAAAGTTCGAGAAGGTTGGAAGGGTATAAATGCTTTGCAGAACGATGATTGGTTGAGCATGATGTCACTGGGTGTGAGAGCTGTTATTGGGCATATTGTAATTGAGCATGCGCAAATAAAATGAAATGCGTTAGGGGTACACAGCCAGATGGTGGGACGTATTGTGCGCATGCATAACATTAACACGCATGCGCTACCACAAACATTCATACGCAAAGTGAAGGCAAGTCGTAGGGGGTACACACACAGATGGGGTTTGGATATCGATAGAACACCAGCTCCCGCAGGAGGTGGGGAGCCGGCAAGAACTTGGGGCTATTGGAGACCCCCCCGTGGTCCCCAACCGTGAGGGACAGCCCTGGGGAAGGGCTCCCCGGGGCTACCAGTGGCGCGGGAGGGGGGCTGCATGGCCCCGTCCCCATTAACACTTTTTTTTTTAAAGGTCGGCCCCGGGGAATGGGGTCCCCGGGGCCTTGTAGTGGCCTCAGGAGGGGGCTATGCAGCCCTCCTCAATAAAAAACAAAAAAATAATTGACCATGCCATGTGGGATGGGGTTCCCGGTGCCTGGAATTTGCCTCGGGAGGGGGGCCACGCAGCCCTCTTCCCATAAAACAAATGAATATGGATACTGCACGCATTTGTCATTGTACCATAAGCTCACCCTTCCGATCATGCGCTGAATGCTAATTGGCTGTCAAGTGGTTGTCAACATTCAAAACTAGAAACTGTTTTATGCCTCGGTAGAAGGGAGGCTGAAGAAGTCTGTGAAATGTGTGTTGAAAACGTGAAAAGGGGGAGGGTAGACATACCCTGACCCTCTAAGTCTGCTCAAGAGGACCCAAAATATATGTATTTTTTGGGGGAAAATTGCGGGTGCCCGTATGATCTGGGCATTCTAGCGATATTAAAAAAAAAAAAGAAACGTAGGCTTTTGCGCGTCTTTCATAATTTGCATTCATTCAACTGGTTAGAGGAGATGCAGCAGTGCTGGATCCAATGGATCGACCACTGAGTAAGAAAAGGTAACAATAACATTACTTACCTGCTTAGTGAATTTCCTTCTATAGGCTAACATTGACTGGTTTCACTTGGAAATTCTTATAAGTGTGGAGTTTTGGACCTTTAAAATATTCACCTAAAATCATCCAAACAACGAATTCCAATTTGCTCACCTGTGATCAGGAGAGAACCCAGTGATGCATCTTGTAGCCCACCACTGACCCTGAAAAGTAATTATAAGCATACTTACAAGTAACTTGTATTTCCATCCATAGGAATCCCCTTCCTATGGAAAAAAAATGAATACATTTAGATTTGCGGGTCAGGCCCTGGGGGATGGGGTCCCCAGGGCCCAAAAACAGTAAATGGAAGGGGGGCCACACAATGGTATGTAATTTAAAAAATAAAATATCTAAAAATAAATAGTTTAAAAAAATATAGTAAATCAGTATCAAAAAAATAAATAGAAGAATAAATACATTTAAAAATTGTAATTTACAAAACCTTTGAAATTCACTGAAAAAACCATAGGTTTCAGACATGTTATAGTTAGGAATCAGCATTTAAAAAACCTTTGAAATTCACAAAAAAAATCACAGGTTTCAGGGGTGTTATAGTAAGATAATACGATGCACCTCCTCACACTCTAATCAAACCTTTGATACACCCAGTGTTAAACACAAACTACCATTCCTGAAATTATTGACACACCAATACCAGTAACTACATACGCACTCACTGATTTCTAGGTCTACACACACATCCACTCATTCACCCATGCAATCACTCATACATACAGTCACTCATCAATAGAGCACAGTTACAGAGACACCAACAGACCACGTATCTGCTGATTCAGTAAGATCAGAGCCTGCAAGTGCAATAAACGTGTCGGAGCCATGCTCTGGGAGTAACAGTGAAGACACTCTCCAGAATATACTTATTAATATGAGAGACGAAATTAAATGTGGCTTTGCAGAATCAAAAAAGAGTTTTGCTGAATCAAGGCAAAATCAATCGGAGATTCGGGCTATGTGCGAAAACCTAGAGACTAAAGTGGATGGGCTCTTTGAGAGGACTGGGAGTTTAGAAGATACCGTAGTGGAGCTCAAAGCAAAATTAGACCATGCAGAAATAAAAATTCAGAATATGCAGAGAGCAGGAGAAGCTGTAAAAGAAAGAGTCGAGTCCCTAGAAAATTATTCTAGGAGGAATAACCTCAGGATTCTAAAAATTCCAGAAGGGAAAGAAGGAAGTGAAATCAAGAAGTATGTTGTCACCCTGCTTAAGAACGCTCTTAACCTAGAGGAGTCAACATCAGAATTAGAATTGGATATACAGAGGATACATCGCGACCCCTTTCGACTCAACCCAGGAAGGACCAAGCCTAGAAAGATCCTTGTAAACTTCTTAACATACGCAGTAAAGGAAAAGATCCTTAACCTTGCATTAAAAGCTAAGACACTGAAGGCTCCCGACTTTTCCATTGAAGTAAGATCAGACTTGTCTAAAACTACATTGGAAAGGCAATGGGAGCTGGGACAACGAATGGAGAAGTTCAGGGCCCTAGGAGCCACTGTACAGATGCGATTTCCTGCCTTCTTGAAGATAATGTTTAATAATAGAATGCACAACATCATAACTCCTCTCGAAGCGGACACACTTTTAGTCTCTATTAGCGAATTTTCTCAAACAATTCCTTGACACATGATGTCATCTATGAGTTAATTTAAAAAAAAAGAAGATTACAACTCTGTCTGGTTCTCTGTTGCTCTCTTCTCTATCTTATGACGACAATGTAAGCCACTTAAGTGAACTGGTTGGATTAAAACACAGTTGCACTGAGGGAGTGTGGGGAAAAAAAAATAAGGGGGAAAAAAGGTGTAAAAAGGTGGGTAATAAAAAAAAAAAAGAAAAGGGAAAAGGAACAAAAAAAGAAAAAAATATATATATACATATATATATTCACTGAAAAAACCATAGGTTATAGACCATATATAGTTAGGAATTAGCATTTAAAAAACCTTATTTTACTCACACAAAACCAATGAAATTCCATATATAGTTAGTTGTACTAACTATATATCACGCACCCGCAATCCACTGCTGATGATGTCACATATTACATCATTCATGACATGGTCAGTGACATCACTGATGACATCACTGATGACATCTCAAATGACATCACTGATGACATCACTGATGACATCTCAAATGACATCACTGATGACATCATTGATGACATCATACAGTGACTGTATTTTTCTGTAAAGTTAAAATATGTCTTACATATTGAAGAATGAGTGGATGTATAAGTGTCTGGACGAAGGATTTAGTAGGTGCATGACTGAATGTATGAGTGAGTGGTTAAATGTGTCTCACTGAGTGCATGGGTTAGTGACTAAACTGTCTTAATTTGTGCATCATTATGTCTTTTGTTCTGTAAACTGCTGCATGTGTTGATCAGTAGCTATATGAGTAACTATATGGGTTATTGATTGGTTGCCCAAGCATTTGTATGGGAGACTGAGTGTGTGTGTGGGTGGCTGGGAGGTGTATGACTCTGTGCATAGATGTATGGGTTCAAAAGTGCATGTGGAAACAGCTGTATGGGCGGTTGACTGTGTGCTTGACTGTATTGGTGAGTGAATGGATATCTCAGTGCTACATGTCAAAGTAAGTACATATGTAAAATACAGTACATGTGAGAGTTGACATATATAAATAACTGTGCATAAGAGCCAGTGAATGTGTGAGTGGCTGTATGGATCATTGTGCTCTTGTATCCAGGATTGTATAAGTGAGTAAATATGTTTTAGTATATGTTTGAATAAGTAAGATGTGTATAACTGTATAGTTGTGAAAATGGAGGTGTGATTGATTCTTTGCATGACTGACTAGGTGTGTAAGTAACTCCATGGATGAGTGACAGTCTGTGAGTGTCTGTTTACACTGAGTGTATCTAAGGTTATATTAGAGTCTGAAGAGGTTCATCGTATTATCACATGAATGATGTCATCAGTGATGTGATCAGTAATGTCAAATGAGATGTCATCAGTGATGTCATCAGTGATTTCATTTGAGATGTCATCAGTGATGTCATCAGTGATGTCATTTGAGATGTCATCAGTGATGTCATCAGTGATGTCATTTGAGATGTCATCAGTGATGTCATCAGTGATGTCACTGACCATGTCATGAATGATGTAATATGTGACATCATCAGCAGTGGATTGCGGGTGCGTGATATATAGTTAGTACAACTAACTATATATGGAATTTCATTGGTTTTGTGTGAGTAAAATAAGGTTTTTTAAATGCTAATTCCTAACTATATATGGTCTATAACCTATGGTTTTTTCAGTGAATTTTCAAGGTTTTGTAAATGCTAATTCCTAACTATATATGGTTTATAACCTATGGTTTTTTCAGTGAATTTCAATGTTTTTTTAATAGCAAATATCCATAGCTATAAAATGTATTCTTATTTAAATCCAAAAATATATTTTATATGTTTATTAATAATTTTTTAAAAATATTTTTTTTGTTTCGCTCCCGGTCCGCGAACCGGGAAGCTTCCCGTTAGCTCAATTTGATGCCGCGACCCGGTCCGCGAACCGGTAAAAAATCAACTTAGTGACGGTATCGCGTTGCCGCGTAATGCGTCTTATGACGTACTGCGTTAGCGCACCCGGAAGTGCCCCGGGGCGCGGACCGAGGCACGAAGCTCAGCGACCCGGAAGCTAACCGGGGCGCGTCGCGAAAGCGCGACGTATCGCGTTGCCGCGTAATGCGTCTTGTGACGTACCGCGTTAGCGCACCCGGAAGTGTCCCGGGGCGCGGACCGAGGCGCGAAGCTCAGCGACCCGGAAGCTAACCGGGGCGCGTTCCGCAGCGCGTAACATGAGCGTGAGAGGTCATGTGACTTGTTAATAAAAGTTTTCATTGGTTCATTTCACTTTTGGTTTCATAATGATGTAAGGCTAGGTCAGGTGACCTAAAAATAACACTTTTCATTGGTTGAGAATTATTGTTTTTCCCAAATGATGAAAACCCCTCCTTCTTTCCTCACTCTGACTTTCATCATTGTGAGAGGAAGACCTATTTTGCTTGTCGGAAAATGGCTTCATTGGTTGCTTCAGCTGGTGCACCCCCACCACCACCTCCACCTCCTCATGGGAAGAGAGGACCACCTCTCCAGGTCATTACCAACACTGAGGAGGAAGATGAAGAAATGGATGAGGAGGGAGAAGAACCACAGTTCTTAGAAGAGTTGCCCCGGGTTTCCAGAAAGAAAGCCAGTTTCATCTGGCAGTTTTATTCGATCCCTCCTGGCCAAAAAAAAGTCAATGCGAGGTATGTCACCTGCCGCATATGCAAAGAACAATTGTCCAGAGGGACGGACAAAAAATACAGCTATGGAAATCACACAATGCACAGGCACATGACAAGGAAGCATCCACTAAATTACAGCCGGGCGGAAATAAGGGATATGCAGGACAATCCAAGACCAACTCCTGTGGCCAGACCAACAATACCGATTTCTCTAACACCAGAAGAGGCACGGGAAACTGTGCCAAATATTCAAGAAAATTTTGGGCACATGATTCACTTATGTATGCACTGTCGTGCATTATTAGCTTGTGGCAACATGAGCATCAATGCTATAAACCTGGCGTATGAACACCATGATTGCCCTAACCGCCCCCAGTAATTTTTTTTTTGCTCCTGTTGAGCCCTTTTCAACGCCTGTTTTTTGTTGTTTCCCCCCCCAAAAAAAACCAAAAAAAATATAAAATCGTTCAAAAAATACAAAAAAAAAAAAAAAAAAAAATATATAAAACAACAAAAATATTTAAAAAAAAGTTCTTTTCAGAACTACCTTCCCTTTAAAAAAAAATTGCTAGAATGTTTAGCACTCTGGCAAGCTCTATTTCTTTTGGTTCGCTCCCGGGTTAGCTTCCCGGTACGCGGACCGGGAGCTAACCCAAAAAAAAAAAAAAAAAAAAAAAGAGTAAGTATAAGGAAAGTAAACAGAGAGTGATGTTAAAAGAAAGACAGCTATAGGGAGTAAAGAAGAGATACTGTTTAATAGATCTATTTACCGAAGAAAAGACGGAAGAGGGTATAATTGTGAAAAACAAAATAGATAACGAAGTGAAAGAAAAAAAAAAGAGAGTATAACATTAACAAAGAAGAGTTTCTTGGAGAATGTGAGTGAATGTTCAAAATAAGATTAAAACATGAGGAATAACAGAGAGAAAAAATAGAAAACAGAAAACAAAAAATAACAGAAAAAGATGAATTGAAACAGCAAAGAAATGTAAGTAACATAGAGCCATATCATCAACATAGGCAATAAAAGTTTTGCAGCTTTTATTGGCAGAAATGTGTCGCTAAAGATGCTTTTAGCGGCAGAAAACTGACGCTAAAACCACTTTTGCACCAGTTTTCTGCCAATAAAAAGAGCAATAATTTTATTGGCTGTGTTCATAATATGCCCCTACACTACACTACACAGAGAAAGCATAATGAACAAGTAGTGATAGAGTGATCAGTCAAAGACACTAAGAGTAATAGAGACGGAGTGAGTGAACAAGAGTGAGGAACTATGAGAAGAGAGGGACTGAGAAAAAGAGTGGAAGGAGTTGAGTAAGTAGGTAATAGAGAAAGGAATGAGGGAAGTAGCAAAGGCAGGAAACTGAGGGTTAAAGAAATGAAGCAGTGGAACTAATAGTAGTTAAATGTGATAGAAATGTAACGAAAAGAGTACAAAATATTTACCTTATAATTGTCGTTAAATTACTCACTTTTTGTTTTTATACTTTCAATCTGTGAAAGAGAGAACAAACATTTGAAAAATATTAAAACATGTATTTAAAAATTAGAAAAGACAAGGGAAAAGATTGAAGTACAAACAGTTTTTCAACAACTTTGACACTTACAGAAGCTTCTGCTTCTCCAGGCCCTCTACACAGTCCTAAAGATATACATTTTAAACTAACAGTATCTTGATGCAGATGAAGTGAGGCCTATCTTAAAACATGGTGCATCTTTTGCATTGCTGTTGTTTCAGAAAAGTGTCGCAAGACACTAAAATTTTAAATAATTGCTTCAGGATGCCAATAAGATGTCTACTATCCAGAGGTTTGTTTGAGGTGAGGCCTACTCAGGGTTGCAGATGAGATTTACACTTGTTGAAGAGTACAGAGGAGATAATACATGTGAAGGTCTACCAATGAAGTGAGTCATGTCCACTGCACTCTTCAACAAAGTCCAAACCTCCTATGTTTCCCTGGACAGACCTAAACTTGATCTGCACAATGTGATTCGGAATGATAGGAAACACAGGTGATGTAATTGAAATACGTGCAATTTATTTTGCTCATTTCACAATCACATCACTTGTGTTTCCTTTGCTTAGGTATCTCATTGTGCAGATGTAGTCTAGCATATGAAAGAATAAGCAGAAGTGCAGCACTGCATGCAACAACTTTGACACTTACAGAAGCCTCACCTTCTCCATGCCTCCTACACAGTTCTACATATACATCATAAATGCAAACAGTACAGAATTAATTATACATGTTAAATGGTTTATTTTTGCTGTTCTCAGAATGTATCAAAATTCACTAAAAACAGTGACTTGAAGGTATTCATCATATAACAGCGGGGAAAAAAAACACAATCAAAATGATTGTGTTTAAAAAACCCATACAACATAAGAAATCAAAATTCAGAACTCCTTAAAGTTAACTTACTTTCCATGACGTCCAAGGATGTCCTATGAACAGCTTACACTCTTTTGTGCTGTTATTACTTTCAGCCCGCCACTTTCTGAAAGAAAATCTCCATCGTTTTTAAAAACACGTTACATGCAATAAATGACTTCTTGCTCTCTACCACAAGTTTCCACAAGGCCAAATCTGGTCAGAGCCATTTATAACTCTTGGATTTCTTGTAAGCCAATCCCGTCATTTGGCATTTCCGCAACTTTCAGAACTAAAATGTTGAAGATCATTTTCACAATCCTGGAATAGTAATATCTTCCCCTTCTTGCTCAGTCATGTTCTACATTTCCTATGACACTGATACTGCTTACTATGAAGCAGACTTACACTACCTCTATGACTACTACAATTATTTAATTCTCTACATCACTTTTAATCACAAAGCAATGTAAAACAGTAGACAGCATTGCAGACTTACATTCCCTCTACTCCATGTTTTGATTGGCTGCTTCAATTAGCTTATAAAAAGAAACAGTTTTTCTGAACTCATTCAAAGTGCACGTATTTCTCCATGACGTCCAGTCCTATGGTTAATAGTTATGTCTCTGAACTACACTTATCCTCAAGGCCAAATTGTGTAGGAGCCATTAGAACTTCTTGAAATTCCACAGAGCACATCCCGAGATTATTTCCCTAAAATTTTGGTTTTAAAAACACCAGGTAAGAGTTTTTAAGGTCATACGGCAATTTTTTTTTGAAAATTAAAACAGAATCATTGCAGAATGACCAGCCATTTCTAGACTTTAAATAAGCTGTGTAATGTCCTGATGTTATTGAAGGGCTGTCATGATATATAATTGCTGCAGTTACAAAAGTCCTTCCTGATATTGACAACTGCGAAGCTACAAAATTTTTAATTAAAGTTGTCAATTTTGTTCCATCAGGCCTACATCGTTGGAACATTAAAATGACATACTGGCCATATGTTCGTATAAATAATGTGGACATAATTTCAGATTTACATTGGCTACACTCCATGTTGTGATCAGCTGCTTTTACTAGCTTATTAAAAGAGACTGATTTACTGTCTGGCAAAGTTAAATATATAAATCTTTCTGAGTCTACACTAGTAGTACTTGATACCATACAGTTCTCGCAGTCATGCTGCCATTGATAAGAAAGCCCAAACAGCTGATCTACATCTACACCTTCAGCATGTAATACATCAAGCATATACATTAAAAACTCCTGACAATCTTGCTGAATATTTTGAGAGAATTGTGTTTGGCCTGAACATCTGTCTAACAGATTTCGAATTTCAGACACACTTTCTATGTTTCTTCTATCAGTGCTACATTTCTCTAACACAGAATTTAACAAACTGCAAAATCTTTGATCAGAATTGACCACAATCTCTTCTTTTACATTTTCTAGAGAAAACAAAACATTAACTACTACATTAGCATAGCAGTTGACACCAGAACTGTTTTCAAACTGAAAACCAACAACATCTTCAACAGAATCCTTTTTGTTTCTGCTTGTAATTTTAGGTTCATCGACTTTTCGTCTTTTTGCTACAACCTCCCCAGTATTGGTCACATTTCTTCGTTTCCGGCCTACCACACGTTTCTCAAACAAAGGATACTGAGGCAAATGTGGCGCATACTCTCTTCTTAACCTATTGTATTCCTTAACACAATCTAGATCAGCACAAATGTTTGTGACATCACACTCAATCAAGTACAATCCCGATAAAGTTCTAACTCGTGACAATGCCACATATGCCATACCCTCCTTGAACACAGAACTGCCAATATTCACCAATGCACTGTCTACACTTAAACCTTGCGATTTATGAATTGTCACCGCATATGCCAAGCAAACAGGAAACTGCTTACGGCGAACATATAAGTCTTTTACAAGCAAAAATCTAGCAGAACAACGACCAATTAGCTGTACTTCCTCAATGCCATCAAATTTAATTTTTAAAAATTCAATTCCATCTCTATTTCTGTATTTCACAAAATCAACAACATTACCCATTGATCCATTTACCAGACCTCTTTCAACATGTAAATTCCTTCTTAAAATTATACGGCAGTTCAAGCACACATTCAGAGTCTTTTCAAAACCTGCAGTTTTAGATATACTCTTCTCTAATGAATCCAATTTTGTTTTCAGATTCTCAGACAAAATAATTGTTGATCCCATATGCTCTACTCTATCAATAGCTTCCAGTTTCACAATCTCTTGCTTTTCTAAATGCAACATTTTGTTGTTAAATTTGGCACATTCTGCAAGAGTTGGCATCAAACATATTCCAGATTTCTTCTCAGTAATTTTCTGAAAAATATTCTCAGGCACAACATCTTGTTCTGGATATAAATTTGACAGTAATCGTGCATGTAAAGCTTCTTTCCCATGCTCGGTCACTTTTCCAATTCTAACATCTTGTAGAATAGTCTTGTAAACTTCATCCTTCGCCTGACGCATATTTTCATGCAGTTCAGCATAATTGAAGTTTAACCATATATTGACGTTGCCAATGCTGCCTAGGCACTTCCTGGTATCTTCATGCGTGAGCATTTTGAACACAGGTTGCCCTTTCACTTGTGTCAGCTGCAGAAGATCTCCGAAAACAATGATGTGTTTGCCACCAAATAACACATCATACTCTGTTTTGAGAACTTCTTGCATCCTCAAATGCACAAAGGCAAGCATGACATTGGAAACCATGCTTACTTCGTCAATGATAAGAAGTTTCATTTTCCTCAAGATTCTTGAAACTTCAAAACAACCATCTCCAGATAGCTTGTGATATTGTAATTTGTTGTCATGCTCCACTGGCAGCATCAGTAAACGATGTAAAGTAATCCCTTTAATATTATGTCCTGCCAGTCCAGTTGGAGCGGTGACAACAGAAGACAGCGATGACTCTGTCCTTTCCTGCAAATAGCATGAAATTGCTTTAATGAAGAAACTTTTTCCAGTTCCCGCTTCTCCACTCACGTACAGTCGGACAGGCTTCAACGACGTACATGAGCACTCTTTCTTATCATGACTTAATCCATGATCAATTTGCATGGTAACTTCGTCATATATTTTCCTCTGCTCAACGTTGAGTTGTCTTTCCAACTCTTCTAAGTTAACCGCATCCTCTTGAGCATGTGCCATGGCTCTTTCCACTTCATTCATAGCAGTGGCAGCTTCATTTTCAATAACAGGTCCTCCTAGTGGATCCTGACTCAATGAAGCAGAACTCTGACTGTCCTGAGAACTGTCTCTGGCAATCTCGGCTGCAATCGTTGCTTCCTGCTCAATTTCCGCATTTAACATTTCTACATATTTGGGAAAAGCAGGACATTCTATGGTCTCCTTGGCGGCATTGAAAGAGTCTTCGTAACAGAGGAAATCTCCAAGCAGTTCCTCTTCTGCACGCCAAGGCTTGAAAAGTTGCAAAAGTGCTAAATAGAAAAACTCCTTTTTTTCAGGAGATTCGCCACTCAATTTTCGATGGTTTACCAAGTGGCATTTTCTTTGCTTGACCAGACATCCCTCACTTCCTATTACAGCATACACTCCTTTCTCAGTATCTTCTTTGATGTTCCTCTTGAATATGTAATTTTGAAGAACCTCATACAGACAAACATTCTCGAGGTGAATGCTTCGATTTGGATAATATGTATCCAACATGTTGGTCTTCAAAATGTCGGTACTGTTTGGCTCCTTTTCCGCCAAATACTCAATTTCCCACACAGGTTTGAGAACTCGATTACGCGTTGCAGCATGACTAAGACTCGCCCAAACGATACTCCTGGACTTGGCATAGAGACTTGCTGAAGACAACCGGTCAGAACATTCGTACGCTCCGATTTCTCGATGCGACAACATCTTCAGACTGAAACTGTACAACTTCTTGCTGAGGCTCTTTTCATGGGAAATGTCCTCCCACATATCCTTCAATTCTGTCTTCTCTTTTTTGGTGATGTAAGACGTCACATACCGAGCCACAGCCATACAGTTATCAGCCACAAACTGTATATCCATGTTAGCATTCCACATGGACAAAATCACCGGGTTGTAGTCGTTGATGTACTTGGACTCTTCGTTCCTCTTCAAATTGTAAGTGTTTTTAGGTGATTTCTTCATGACATTGTGTCGCAGCGAAGACATCAAACTGTTTACTCTTCCTTTAGAAATCACCGGTCGTGGAAAGCCGAAACGACATTTAGTGTAGAACTTGTCCTTGTTTCGGAATTTACGACGGCAGTACTTTCCACATCGATGGCTTTGGAAACGCAGAACTTTTTCTCTTAGGCTTTTCTTCTCCTTTGCGTTTGGAACAGCACACGTAGAATACTGTTGGATGAAACTCATCACTGAGTCTTCTGGATCCGTTCCAAATTTAGGTGCATCCTTGATCCACAGCAACATATGTATATGAGGAGCACCTCTTGCTTGGTACTCCTTTCTCCAGAAGAAATCCAACACCTCTCCAAGAGGTGGATTCTTCTTATTCATGATGAAAGACATCATAGCTTCAAATCTATGATTGAAGTACCTACATACATTGACTGGATCCAAAGAGCACAGTTCTCCGGGTGTCTTGAATTCGATGTTATCTACGTTAGCATTTGCCTCTCGTAGAAATTCAAGTAAGTCTTCCCAGCCATACTCGGCACAGCTCAGAGTGAGGAACCATGTGGGAGTACCTAAGTTCCTCAGCATACATTTTAAATCACCATGACGACGGTACCAGTACTCATTAGTACCACGCTGACACGCCATGAGATTAATCAGGTGAGAATCCAAAATACTGTCTTGGACATTGACTTTATCCATAAAGTCACTTGCCGATATGTTTTGCATGTGTATACCACTTTACAAGATGTGGTTCACTGCATATGACAGTCCAGACAGATCGCTTTCAAACAGGAGATGAAACAAATAAGGAATGCATTGTCGAAACCTAGCATCTCCTGCATACAATCGCAAAGTCCGGTATTCAGAAGCAGGAATTTGATGAGGTCGCTCATCATATCTTCCTCCCTGACCTGTTGGAAAAAGCTGTGGGAAACACCGAGCTTCCAAACTTTCCTCCCAAACACTAATGGGACTCCCTTTGGCTTGTTTCATTTGAAACAACTCAATAGCATTCCCCATGACTTCCTTGGAATGCAAAGGATGAACACTATAATGTTCATATATTTCTTCACTAGTAGAGGGTTCTACTTTCTCAATTTGACCAGCACACAAATCGCTATCCTCTTCCTCACTTACTTCCTCTTCTGCAACATATACATTCTTATAGTATTTATTATTTTTTTTCAAATACAATGTTGCCTTTTTAACTTTCCTAACATCTACTAAATCTTGCCATATTTTCTTATTCTTTGTCGGAACCCCATTAACTAAGATAACCAGAGGTTCCTCTTCCACTTTTTCTACTCCAATTGTGTTAATGTTTTTCTTCAAATCTAGAGGCAAATAAACAACTCTTCCCTTTAATCCTCTCTGTAAATCTGATGGAGGCAATTTCCCTCTCTTTGGCTCCATTCTTACAATAGCCTGAAAGGGATGGATACTTTGAATCAAAATAGATTCATATGTATTTAAATCCTTCAATTCAGAAGGAATCTCAACCAATTCCAGATTATTATGAACTGCTCTAGCAGGCATCTGGTTTTGATTTAATTTGCAACAACAATAACTACACACACGTTGATCCAATCCCAAATCAAAACAATTTTCTACCATCAAGTATGTTGCGAAATCCTTCCATTCACTATTATTTTCCCTTTCACTTTTTGCATATAAATCCACTAACTTAGTCTGATTCTTATAATAAGTGCGTCGACAACACACACAAGTGAAATTAGGCCTCTCACTTGATTTCACCTCAAACGTCGCAATTTCCCTCTGGAAATTATCTGTACTGGAAACCTGTACACTATCTTCCACATGACCCTCTTCTTCTTGCTCAATTTCAACATTCTCCTCTTTACTTCCAAAGTAACAAAACTCAATTTCTTCACATATATTCTTCACATCTATTTCAGAACCATGCAAAAGAGCAGCGCATAATTGTTTAAGCATAATTGCTGGACTCTTAGCATTATACAACATTCTAACTAATTTCCTCACTTTATTATGATGCACTGCTAGCATCCTGAAATGATGAAAAACACTCTGGCATACTCTCCTGGAAAGACAAGCCAGTGAATGACCATGCAAACCTGTCACTTCTCTTACTCTGCAAGGATCTAATTCTTGCAACAACCTTATTTTCTGCTTCAAACTTTTCTTATTAAATGACCGTACAAAATCACAAAGCAAATTGATGGAATCCTGTCGCACACTGCAAATACTACTACACTTCCAGGTGTACACAGGACCCTTAGCACGTCTTCCTAAAACCTCATTACCTAACACCTCTTCTGCCTCTGTTGTCACAAGTTTTTCTTTTTCAACTGGACAACCATCTTTCACTTCATAAGCACGACCACTGGTGTCAACTGCATGCACCAAATCATTATCCTGGAAATAACTCTCCTCATTAAAAAATGCCTCACAGCTTGAACTATGCATCCATTCTCCAGAAAAAACTTCACAAAAATTACTACGATTAACTATTCTCTTCCATCTACTATTTCTTTTGAAATCATAAATTGCCTTGTTTAGCTTCCTAATTCTATTGATTATCAAAATAAATAACTTACGTTTAATTTCAAATGCCTGATCAATAACTTTCTCAACTTTTTTTTTTGTCTTATAAAAAACCAGTTTCTGTTGACCTTTCTTAATATTTTTTAACAAATTGCCAATTATCCTGTTGCGGAACATTCGTTTACGAATCTCCCTAAACTGTTGTTTCCTTCTACTATCATGCACAGAGTTATCTCTTGCTCTAGCAGTAACATTTTTGATTGGCCTTTCCTTTCCATTTGAATTCCTTCTCGTTTTATGGACTGAAACATTTTCTGTAGTAATATTTTTTTTACTACACATATTTCTTATGAAATATTTTGTGCTCTTACCCGGTGCTTTCTTCGTGACTTGACAAATCTTTTTGTTAGAGGACTGCTGCTTATTTTCTTTCACCTGCTGTCTTTGACGTTTTGCAGCCTTTCTCTGTCTTTCTTTTGTTGGCATGGTGAAATCTTGAAATGATCTGCAGTTGAATCTGTGGTAAAATATAATAAAAAATGTTATTAACCATTATTACCAAACAGTAAAACAATAACAGTGATCAAAAACTTAACACACTACTTGACATTTTAAATAGAAGATTTTTTAGTCCTTGCAAATTTACAATACAGAAATAGCAGAAAAGAAATGACATTTATATTTATGTTACCTGTGCTATTTTATATGTGAATCTGATCTAATTTTATGAGCATATTTTTATATTTTATTGAAGACACTACACATAACCTGCTTTTGAAGGTGTCTTTATTTTTAAATTAAACGGTTTACCTTTTTACTTTTTATTAATTATAAATTTTAAAAATAAATGTTTATATTTCCATAGGCTCAAGCAGGTCAGCTTCCCATCCTATGTCATATAATTCGGACAAATCTGCATCCTCATCACGCTCTTCTTCATCCTCAGGATTTAAATCATCCAAGGGATCAACATCCACTGATGTTTCAATTACAAGTTCAATGATGAGGTCAAAATCAACTGATTGCAGATTGTCGCTCATGTTGAGGTTGTCTTTATCTTTAAAGAAAGATAACAACAATGAGATGTTGCAGAGTAAGAGACAAATCTCAGAGATTATAATAGTAAAATTGTTTAACAAGAGTAATATTTTGCAGCTATTATTTAGCCATGTCCAGCAATGCTGAGCAGGTGAAGACTATGTCTAAATTTTCAGTGAACAGGACTCATCTCTTCTTAACCTTGGATAAGCCTCACCGACTCTGTGTGTCCTGCACATACTTAAATGTAAAGGGGCAGATTTATGTTAAATGGCACATCCCCAGGCATGCACCAGTTAACGTGCACCACTACTCTGCCACCCATGGTGTGCCGTATTTACAATCAGATAGGAGAAAGCTTCGTCAAAACCCTTCGCCTGCTTTAACCAGGCATAGGTCTTGACGCAACATTGTGGAGATGGGGCACCCCTGAGCCTTGCTTGAGCTGCATCGCACTTGCGATACAACTCCAGCAATCACTACCTTTACAGCACAGATACGTCACGCATCTGTGCCATTTTTGCCCCATGATGCCCCGCATTCTAAATGCAGCACACCATGGGTGGCGGAACAGCGGCGCAGGATGACTGACACATCCCTGGTGATGCACCAGTCATCATAAATCTATCCCTAAGCTTCTTATCTTGTTACAGATGAACCGCCATATGTAGCATGAAACTATTTTGCATTTCCTAAATAGCGAATTTTAAGGAATAAATAGCAATTCTTTACCATTCCTAATTTGCAATGAGCAAATTGCTAATTGCAAGTTACCCATTCATTTCCATGGGCTAGGAGGCTCATAGGAATGAAGGTTTAATTTGCGATTAGCAATTTGCTCATCACAAATTAGGAATTTTTCCAAGGGTGCAGGGGTGTCTCAAGAACACCCTGCTGCACCCCTGAAAAAGAAATGTGGGGGCATATGGCACACATACATGCCCTAAGGGCATGTGTTGGCGTCATATGGCACCTTTTGTTTTTTTGAAAAAAAGCTTTTTGAAAAGAATTCACAAATTACCACCAATTTACCACAATAGTTTCCAAATCCTTAATGTCATTTTTTACATATTTTTTGTTTGATACATTGCATTTAAGTAGTCACAAAATTTGCAAATCCTTCAGTGCAATTGCAAAATAAGGAATAGCACATTTTGCTACTCCTTATTTTGCATCAAACTTGTTTGATACATACCATTTGTCTAATTAACATTCGCAAAGGCCGAAATTCGTAGAATTTTGATCTTTGCGAATGCTAATTAGCTTGATACATATGGCCCCAAGTGAGGCCTGTCTTGCGACATGGTGCATCTTTTGCATCACTGCTGCATCGGTTTCATGTGGTACGTTTTTTTTACACCATGACATATCTGCCTAAATGCATCAATTTGTAATGTTGTCGCCTCATAGCAAATCTTTTGCACCGCCGCTGCATCATAAAAGTGACGCACAGTGGCACAAAAGAGGCATACACCTATCATAAATCTGTCCCTAGCATTTTAAATGATTAATCCAGGATGACGATAAGGTGTGGCCTATCCAGAGGTTTGTTTAAGGTGAGGCCTACTCAGGATTGCAGATTAAAGTTACGCTTGATGAAGAATACAGAGGAGATAATACATGTAAAGGCCTACCAATGAAGTAAGTAATGTGCACTTTATTGCGCCAGTCATCATAAATGTATCCCTAAGCTTCTTATCTTGTTACAGATGAACCACCATATGTACCATCAAACTATTTTGCATTTCCTAAATAGCAAATTTTAAGGAATAAATAGCAATTCTTTACCATTTCTAATTTGCAATGAGCAAATTGCTAATTGCAAGTTACCCATTCACTTCCATGGGCTAGGAGGCTCATAGGAATGAAGGTTGCAATTTGCGATTAGCAATTAGCTCATCACAAAATAGGAATTTCTTCAAGCGTGCAGGGGTATCTCAAGAACACCCTGCTACACCCCTGAAAAAGAAATTTGGGGGCATATGGCACACATACATGCACTAAGGACATGTATAGGCGTCATATGGCACCTTTTGTTTTTTGGAAAAAAAATGCTTTTTGAAAAGAATTCGCAAATTACCACAAACAAGAAGTTGGTGGTAGTTTCCAAATCCTTAATATCATTTTTTACATATTTTTTGTTTGATACATTGCATTTAAGGAATCGCTAAATTTGCAAATCCTTCAGTGCAATCGCAAAATAAGGAATAGCAAATTTAAGAATTAAGGACATTTTAAGTAATTTCCACATGTGCAGTGTTTTCAAATTATGATTTGAAAATCGTTTTTGGGGAAAAGTAATGGTTTGCAAATTTATGACAAGGACATAATGGTGTATGCTTCTCTATAAGGCATTTCAGTGTCTCTGATGTCATTTTTCCCATATTACATTATAAGACCTTTCCCCATAGAGCACATTCCTTGTAAATATGCTCCCACCTGTGCATGGGGAATTTAGATTTTGACTGTTTGAGTCACATAGCCATGTTAAAAGTCACCCCAAAAAATTGCAAACGCTTTAAAAAAACACATTCATGTGTCTTAAGGACATTTTAAGTCATTTCCCCGTGGACAGTGTTTTGTAAGTGGCGCAAAAGAGGCATACACCTATCATAAATCTGTCCCTAGCATTTTAAATGATTAATTCAGGATGACGATAAGGTGTGGCCTATCCAGAGGTTTGTTTAAGGTGAGGCCTACTCAGGATTGCAGATTAAAGTTACGCTTGATGAAGAATACAGAGGACATAATACATGTAAAGCTCTACCAATGAAGTAAGTGATGTCCACTTCATTGCGCCAGTCATCATAAATGTATCCCTAAGCTTCTTATCTTGTTAGACATCAACCGCCATATGTATCATATAACTATTTTGCATTTCCAAAATAGCGAATTTTAAGGAATAAATAGCGATTCTTTACCATTCCTAATTTGCGATGAGCAAATTGCTAATTGCAAATTACCCATTCATTTCCATGGAGCAGGAGGCCCATAGGAATGAAGGTGCAATTTGCGATTAGCAATTAGCTCATCGCAAATTAGGAATTTTTCCAAAGGTGCAGGGGTGTCTCAAGAACACCCTGCTGCACCCCTGAAAACGAAATTTGTGGGCATATGGCGCACATACATTTTAACAACATTCCTTTACCTCAAAAACGATTTTCAATTCATAATTTGAAAACACTGCCCACAGGGAATTTACTTAAAATGTCCTTAAGACACATGAAAGTGTTTTTTTATTGCCTTTCCAGCATGGTTGGGTCACTTTTAACATGGCTATGTAACACAAACATTTAAAATCTAAATTTCCCATGCACAGGTCGGAGCATATTTACAAGCAACTTGCGCCACAGAGAAAGGTCTTACATTAAAATGGGAAAAATAACATCAGGGACAGTCAATTGCCGTATAAAGAAGCATACACCATTATGTCCTTGTCATAAATTTAAAAACAATTCCTTTTCCCCAAAAACGATTTTCAAATCATAATTTCAAAACACTGCACATGGGAAAATTACTTAAAATGTCCTTAAGACACATAAAAGCGTTTTTTGATTGCCTTTGCAGCATGTTTGTATCACTTTTAACATGGCTATGTAACACAAACATTCAAAATCTAAATTTTCCATGCACATGTGGGATCATATTTACAAGCAATTTGCGCCACATAATTCATAATTTTCTCCTTAAAGCACACTATTCTCTATCTAAATTAAAGAAATATTTTCTCACCTTAGCAAATACTTTGAGTTTGAAAACAGTCTTAGAAACACACCAATTTGTCTTCAGCAGAGCAAAAGGTATGCACTCCAGAGTCTGCAGCTATCAAAAGCACAGAAATGCTGTAATTCTTCACACATATCTCTCATGTCACCCAATCAAAACTCTTCCCTCACTTTTTTTCAAATGAAAACCCTTCCCCCCTCTGCCATTTCATGCCTTTTCTGCATGGCAACCACCTCTTGGAAGACTTCTGGTGTTTGCAAGTTCACACAACTTTGTTGCAATTGAACTCTGAACTCTCAGTGCACCTGCATATCCAGTGCATTCTTTCATTTAATGATTTTTTATTGACCATTCAAAATACATCTTTCAAAGAACACATCCGTGCACCCTAACTTTCTGTTTTCAGCAATCAAAATCCACCAATCACTGTTACTGCTTCATGAACACAGAAACTCCACAGTTTTTTTCATTTTAAACTCTCATTTTTTCAACTGCCATTTCATTGCCACACTTCATCTGACTGCAGGAGAACCTTCTCTCACCATGTTTTCTGTCTGGATTGTTGGACATAGTTATATTCACTGGGCTCAAAGGTACGTTGAAAACAGGAAATTACCTAACCTCAATTTACAAGATGTGGAAATTAAGTGGTTTGGCCACAGAGGATTAAAATGTCACCAATTGATACCATTGGTGAAAACCTTTATGCATTTGCCCAAACCTGACCTGTTAATTGTGCACTGTGGAGGTAATGACTTGGGCACTTTGACTGGTGTAGGTCTGGAAATGCTTTTAAAGGACACCTTTGAGCAATTAATGGCACTTTTTCCTCAGACTGCCTTGGTATATTCAAATATATGCCAAAGACAGAAATGGAGGTGTTCAAACCAATTTTGTCCACAAATTGAGAAGTCGAGGAAGCATGTAAACAAATCTGTTTCAGCTTACATGAGAGACCATGGAATGGGCTCCCTGTACAACAATAACTTGCGTTACTACATGCAAGATATCTACAGAGGAGATGGAGTTCACTTCTCAGATGAGGGCAACAGAATTTTCACTCTGAATTTAAGAATGTGCATTGGTACCTACTTATAAGTACCTAAATGTACCATAAACCCAAAAGCTCTTCTCAGAGCTACCCTACATCTGATCACTCACAATTATTATTTTACTCTAACATTTTTCACTAATTTTCAACAAAGTACGCTCCCTGGGGCGCTACCCGGTACGCGAACCGGGAGCTAACCTCGCGAAATTTTTAAAAAAAATGTTTTTTTTTCACACATATGGGCCTCCTCAGCCACCCTCACAAAACCTAGGGGGTCAAGATAAGTCTACTGTGCCCCCTTCTACCCATTCTGAACATTATTTGCCCTCCATCTTGTATCTTAATTCGACCGAAACACAAAATGGTGGACTCCCGTTACGCTTAAGGTTCGCGAACCGGGGGGCTCAACGGTTCGCGTACCGGGTCGCTCCCTGGGAAGCGCACCATCAAAAAAGGTGGGAAAGTAGTTCACAGAAAAGCCACTGGAGACAATTTCACCAAATATAGACTAGCTCATACTACATACCAATCCCTACCATTTTCACAAATTTGATTGGAATTCCATTTAGCCATTTAGCCTGTAGACCTCTCTAAATACCGTGAGGTAAATTACTTCACAAAACACATCTGAAGTGTTGGAATTGACAACCAATGAAAATGTTACTTTCATTTTCTACTTTTTTTACCTGACATTTGATTGGTTATATACCTGAATATATATAAAGGAAGAGAAGAAAACACAGCCATTTTGACTACTACTTCTTGGTGTACATTTCAATAGGATTTTCACTAATTCCTTCAACTTCTATCTAAAGGTAAGTTTTTATTTTTAAAACTGAAGTATATTGTGCACTATAAGTTAATATGGTAAACTTTTTCTGATAGTTATATACTATCCCTCTGTAGTAGTTATAGATTTAGATAGACTTCTCTGTTATAGTTATGGATGGAGTTAGGCTTCTCTTGTATAATTATGAATTTACTTACGTTAAATCACATACACTTTTTTATATTCCTACTTCCACTCTGATACTATACACTGCCCAAAGATAAATTCACTGATAAAAAATGGCTATCTAAAATTATTCCCAACATTGCCCTATCTCTACTAATATATATTTTTTTAATCCAAATTTCAGGCAAAATGGAAGGCGAAAACCAAGTTTCTTTTGAAATGGACCTGCAAGAGAGCAGCCAAGAATTGATTGATACAATTGATCAAATTGACATTGAATTTTTCGATGAAACTTGGGACAATGAACTACTGCAATGTGTACAAGCAGTAGATAACCTCCTTGCAAATGAGGACATTTTACACCCTCAGAGACTACAATGTATATTCCATGATAATTATGAAATTTCTGACAATGAAATGTTAGAAAGTTTAATAAATTATGAAACACAATCACAATAAAAAAAAAATGCTTAAAAAATAAAGAAAATAAAAAATAATCAACAAAACCAACAATCAATTAACATACAGCATTTGAAAAGTCTATCATTCATTTTTCATTGCAGTACGCTGCCCAGAACGCTTCCCGGTTCGTGGACCGGGCGCTCCCCACGCAAAAAAACAAAAAAAAAAATTGTTTTTTTTGCCCCACGGGGCCCTTTTAAAGCCTCCACATTAAACCTAGGGGGTCAGGGAGGATCTACTATGCCCCCTTATGGTCATTTGCCCCTTCGCTTTGGCCTCCTCTTGTCTCTCGATCCTACCGAGAGACAAGATGGCGGCCGCTCCGGACTGTTTAGAATGTTGACAGACACCGGAGAGCCAATCAGCTTCGCTACGCGAAGTTCTGGTACGCGCCCCGGTCCGCGAACCGGGGCGCTGCCCGGAGCGCGCTTACAGATATATATCTTTTTTTAAACGTTAATTTCTCAAAATCCACTGGAGCACATATATTGAGACCTACAAAAGGCACATCGGGCTACCAGTCCCTACAATTTTGCCAAGTTTCGTGCAAATCCATTCAGCCGTTCGGCCTAAAAGTGAGGCCAACCGCCCTATGGAAAACTCAATGTTAAAAACACGTTTTGGGACCCCCCTTTTTTCTCGGCCCCCCCTTGACGAACCCCCACCCAAATTTCCAGGGGCTGCTCAGAAACAAAATGTTCAATTTTCCAGAAAATTTCAGCCAATTCCGTCCACAAACGCCAAAGTTATTAGACATAGAATTTTCAAAAATCCCATAGGGAAAAAATCCTAACTATATATACCTAATGGCGACCGCCAGTAGGTAATATATATATATATATATATATATATATGTGTAAATATGGGTATATATATATCACTACATCGGAAAAAAGGGAAAAAGGGAAAAACGAAAAAAAATATATATATAAATAAGAAAAAGAAATGGGGGTAGAAAAAATAATATAAAAAAATGGAAAAAAAGAAATGGGAAAAGGAGAGAATGGAAAAAAAAAATAATAATAATAATAATAAATATATATAGAAATAAGTAAATAAAAGGAAGAACTCAGGGTCAAAGAGCTAAGGAGTAGAAATCATAAGCACTTTGAATTTAGCTTGAAAAGAGAAGAGAACAAATATATAATATAGAATACTATAGGAACATATAACTGCTACAACTATTAGCTCTCCTTTTTCTTTCAGCCCCTTTTTTAGCTCTCTCCCTAATATACGATATTGGGTCCATCTTTTCTCTTCTTTAATATAATAAATATGCCAGCTACAAAATTTCGATCTTTATCGGCCAATTAAATGAGATAGATGGGGCTGCAGGGGGAGACAACCTGGCAAGTCACCTGGCCAGAGTAAGTAGGGGGGGGTTCTAGGGGAGGGAGGGGGAAGGAGGGTGGGAGAAAGCACAAAAAAGTCCTCATGAGCAAAATGCCAACTTTTTAAAATTTGATGATTCCAGGGACTGTCCTATAACACGGTTGGACAAAATAATACACAATAGACAGAAAATAGTAGAAAACAGTATAATGCCCACACGGGAAAAAGCAGGGAACATGGAGGTTAAGGACAAATGAGAGATATTAAGTTTCTGTCCTGGAATGTAAATGGCCTGCGTGTACGAGGAAGGAGACATAAAATCATGCAGTACCTTAGAGACTCACGTGTGCAGGTCATAACAATCCAGGAGACACATCTGAAGAAACAGGAGATTACAGATATATTGAAAAAATTTAAATGGGTTGACAAATTCCTTAGCACAGATCATAATGCCAATATTCGTGGAATAGCTATTATCTTTAAAAAGGGAGCTAAGGCTCAGATTGCGGATTGGTGGACAGATTCGAGCGGCAGATGGCTGATAGCCAACGTTCAGCTTGATGGGAGGCGATACACTCTGGTGGGGTACTATGGCCCCAACCAGGATGATCCTTCTCACTTAAATACATTACAGAATCATCTTATCACAATTACAAATCCAATAATCTGGATGGGGGATTTTAATCTTGTTCTGGACCCAAAATTGGATAAATCCCCTAGTTCTAGAGCTGTAATACATAATAAAATGAGAGATACTCTTTTGTCTTGTATGTCTAATTTGGGGTTGGAAGACCTGTGGAGACAAAGAGCTGGAAAAACTCTGGGTGTTTCTTTTCATAATTACAAATATAAACACAAATCGCGTATAGACTATGCCCTATTCAGTTTTACAATTAAAGACTCTATAAAGAACTTAATATATCTCCCTCAGCATATTTCTGACCATTCAGCTATTCTCTTCTCAATAACACTAGACCAGAATTCAATTAATGCTTCATGGTCTTTCGATCGTACCATCCTCCTGGAAGAAGAGGAAAGAGAACATCTTATGTCGGAATCCGCTTCTTTTTTTGAGTGGAATTTAGATTCTGCCTCCTTGGCCAGTGTTTGGGAGACATGGAAAGCATTTATAAGGGGTTGTATCACTAACCGTGCTTCCTTCAGAAAAAAGAAATATAGAGAGGAGATATCAATAATAGAGCAATAATAGAGCTCATTTGGATTCCGCAGATCAAGGGCCCTCTGTAAATTCAGAAAAAAGAGGTGAGTTAAAAAATAAATTAGAAATGTTATTGCAGGAGAGACTGAATAAAAGATGGCAGGCCAGTAAGCTTTCCCACTTTGAATATGGCGAGGCGGCGGGGAAGCTGCTGGCTTGGAAAATAAAAGCTGACCAAGCCAGAAACCATATAAGAGAAGTGAGGTTGGATGGTGAGGAGGACAACAGAGAGACGGATTTGGAGATAGGAGGGGCCTTTCGTGTTTTCTTTCAGAAGATAAAAAACAGATCAATCAATCAATCAATCATATCACTTGTATAGCACGCTACTCACCTGGAAGGGTCTCAAGGTGCTTGGGGGAAGGGGGCCGCTACTGCTCGAACAGCCAGGTCTTGAGTTGTCTCCTGAAGGCGAGGTGGTCCTGGGTCAGCCGAAGGTGGATGGGAAGGGAGTTCCATTTCTTGGCCGCCAGGTAGGAGAAGGATCTGCCTCCGGCGGTGGCTCTTCGGATGCGTGGTACGGCGGCGAGGGCGAGGCTAGCGGATCGTAGCTGGTGGGTGGGCGTGTGGAAGATCAGGCGGTCGTTGAGGTACTTGGGGCCCAGGTTGTGGAGAGACTTGTGTGCGTGGGTGAGGAGCCTGAACGTGATCCTCTTGTTGACGGGGAGCCAGTGCAGGTTCCTCAGGTGGCCGGAGATGTGGCTGCATCGAGGGATGTCTAGGATGAGTCGGACGGAGGCGTTCTGGATGCGTTGTAGTCTTTTCTGTAGCTTGGCTGTGGTTCCGGCGTAGAGGGTGTTTCCGTAGTCCAGCCGGCTGGTGACGAGGGCCTGGGTGACCGTCTTCCTGGTTTCGATCGGGATCCATCGGAAGATCTTGCGGAGCATGCGGAGGGTGTGAAAGCATGAAGAGGAGATGGCGTTGACTTGTCTGGTCATGGAGAGGGAGGAGTCCAGGATGAAGCCCAGGTTGCGTGCGTGGTCTGTCGGCTTGGGGGCGGTGCCCAGGGCAGGGGGCCACCAGGAGTCGTCCCAGGCGGAGGGTGATGATCCAAGGATGAGGACTTCTGTCTTGTCTGAGTTCAGTTTCAAGCGGCTGTTCTTCATCCACTCGGCAACGTCTTTCATCCCTTCGTGGAGGCTGGTTCTGGCGGTGTCGGGGTCTCTGGTGAGAGAGAGGATCAGCTGGGTGTCGTCGGCGTAGGAGATGATGTTGAGGTGAGATCAAAGTTAACATTGAGGAAACAACTGAGTGGTTGGAAAAGGTGAACCTTCCAAAGTTGACCAGGCAACAGAGTGAACATTTAGACAAAGAGATAACAGAGGCAGAAGTGGAAAGAGCCATTAAACAACTAAAACAGGGAAAGGCTGCAGGACCGGATGGCATTCCTGGTGAACTATACTGAGTATTAAATCCAATTGTTACCCCGATTTTAACGAATCTCTTTAATAACATCTTAATCAGGGGGGAGTTACCACCTAGTTCCTGGGGCGAGGCAAATATTGCCTTAATCTTAAAATCAGGAAAAAATCCAGTAGATTGCGGTTCATATCGTCCAATCTCGCTTCTCAATAATGATTACAAGATCTTCTCGACCGTTTTTTTTTCTGCACGTTTGGGAAGCGAGATTGGAACGATTATTCATCAAGACCAAAAGGGGTTTATCAGAGGCCGACAACGGGCCGACTTAACTTACGATCTGGTTGGGGTGATTGACATCGCCTCAACCTTTGCCTTGCCTCTTGCAATCATGACACTCGATGCTACAAAAGCATTCGATAGGGTCAATTGGTCCTATTTAACTGCAGTCATGGAAAAATTCCAATTCGGTCTAAATTCTGTAGAGCGGTTGGTCTATTGTATAAAAACCCGAGAGCCAGCCTTTTGATTAATGGCATACGTACAAAATTCTTTGAAATTAGTAGAGGGACACGACAGGGGTGTCCCCTCTCCCCTCTCTTATTTAACATTTATGTGGAACCATTTGTTCAGATCATAAGAGAGGACATCAATATTCTGCCTTTTTCTCTGGTTGGGAGAAGAAAGTCGGGCTATATGCCGACGATATTCTTATCTACACAACTGACCCGGCGCAGACATTTTCTACGGTCATAAAAAGGGCTGAAGAATTTGGAAAATTTTCAGGCTATGAAATAAACGCTGGAAAAACAGATATAATGGCTTGGAACATCACAAACCTTCAGCTTCCGGTGAAACCTTCAATCCGCTACCTGGGGATTAAAATCACAAAGGACATTAACATCTTGGCCCAGACCTATCTTGATCGGATCTCCCGCGTATCCAAGGCATTGATGAAAGCATGGTCCTTTCTCCCGCTCACCATCTACGGAAGAACAAGCCTAGTGAAAATGACCATTCTCCCTAAATACACATTTATCTTTAATACTATTCCATTAACATTCGATACTAAGCAAATATTTAAATGTCAACAAAACATCAATTCATTTATTTGGAGTTATAAATCAACTAGGCTGGCATGGAAGAAGCTAAGAACGAAGAGAGAAAAGGGAGGTCTCGCATTGCCAGACTTGGAATATTACGCTTGGGCTTTTCATCTGACCCACTCCAGGATGCGATTAAAAACCCCACTAGACAATTCAAATGGTCCTATGTTCAAAGCAATGTTATTGGGCTCTAATCTTCCATTGGATGGATTCTTATTCAAGTTTGGACATCAGAGATTTTTCAAAAAAGTAAGGCTAAAGACACTATATTGGTCCCTAAAAGAATGGACTCAAATCAAATCTAAGGTTGGGATGGCATATTTTTCCAACTTTGCACCGATTTGGGATGTTCCAGGGTTCTCTTCGCAATACACTGAGACGGTTAAAACTGTATTATTGGAAGCAGGAATAGAACGATGGGGAGAGTTGGTGGCAGGAGGATCCTTAATAGAATGGGAGTCATTCTCAGTTAGGATAACTTCACCACTATCTTGGTTCATTTATATACAACTGTTTAGTTGGCTGCGAAATCTAACAAAGAAAAAGGTCAAAATTGGAGCATATAGCTCCTTAGAGAAAAACCTAGTTGAGAAAGCATATGGGGGTAAAGAGGTCGCTTTTTATTATTGGAGCATTATGGAAGAAGGGGAGGGCGAATTTGACCTTCCGGTAAAATTGTGGGGTGGAGATGGAGAACCCCAGGCAGAAGATCTATGGATGGAATCCTTTAACCTTTAGTATAAGATAATAAAACCTGCGTGATTGAGGCGCAACCAATTATTTACACTACATTGCTCGTATTACTCCCCTAAAAACTTTTTAAGTTCCAACCAGGGAAGTGCTGTAGTAAATGCCTTCTTCCAGCAGCTTCAGACCTACACATGTTTTGGGAGTGCCCGAATATCACTATATACTGGCAAGAAGTCAAGTCATCGCTTGAATCAATTCTTAAAATTTCTATCCCTTTCTCATGGTCTTTAGTTATTTTTGGGCTAAGTGACAACATCAAGGGTTTAGAAAGGGAATTTCTATACTACGCCATTCTACTAGCAAGAAGACAAATATGCAAAAATTGGGTTAACATCAATTCGCCGACTCACGCAGAGTGGTTGACATCACTCTATGCAACTTCGAAAGTAGATTTAGCAAGAACCTGCAGCCCCCGTACCGTGAGATTTTGGAACTATCTAATAGAGTGGAGGTAAATAGTCAGAGAACCCGGTTTTTTTCTTCTTTTTTTTTCTCCCCGGGTCCGATGATTAAGCCCAAGAATCCATGTCCAACGGGAGGCACCCTATGCCACAATGCTATTGGACCAACAGCCGATAACAGGCTCGAATGGAGATAGATTGTTCAAGGTTTCCCCTCGCTGAGACATTGGGCCTGCCTCTCTGGGGGTTATGAAACTATTTTCTGGTTTCTTACCTGAACGGAGGCGAATGCGTCTTAGCGGTTGGAGAATCCCTGGACTGACGAAGGGGCTAATGAGGACAAAAAAAATAGAACACTATCATATGCACTCATACACCTATACAGACACTCACCCGCTGACAATCATCCACAGAGTTACTCACACACCTACTCAGTTATGCAAAGAATCAATCACACTCCCATTTCCTCAACTACACAGTTTTACATACTAAACGTTACTTATTCAAACATATACTAACACATACTTACTCTCTTTTACAATCACTGATACAAGTACACATTGATCCATACAGTCACTTACGCAATCACAGGCTCTCATGTATAGTCATTTATATATGCCAACTCACACATGCACTGTTTTTTACATATGTACTTACTTGGACATGGAGCACTGAGATAGCCATTCACTCACCAACACACCCATGCACACAGTCAACCACCCATACAGCTCTTTCCAAATGCACCCTTGAACCCATATACCAGGTGAATCAACTGCTCACACATATATGCACAGAGTCACACACCTCCCAACCACCCACACACACACACCCTCACATACAAATACTTAGGCAACCAATCAATAACCCATATAGCCACTCATATAGCTACTGATCAACACATGCAACAGTTTACACAACAACAGACATACTGATGCATACATTCAGACAGTTTAGTCACTAACAAATGCATTCAGTAAGACACATTTAATCGCTTACTCATACAGTCAGTCACGCACCTACTATATCCTTCATGCAGACACTCATACATCCACTCATTCTTCAATATATAAAACATATTTTTACTTTTCAGAAACACACATTCACTGGATGATCATTTGAGATGTCATCAGTGATGTCATCAGTGATGTCATTTGAGATCTCATCAGTGATGTCATCAGTGATGTCACTGACCAGGTCATGTGATCAAGCCTCGACTTGGAGGCGAAACGCGTCATGGCGGATGGCTGGCAAATGATTTGCACAATAAAGCACTGAAGATCTTCACTACATTTGGGCTTACTCAGCGTTGTTTCTTTTCTAGTGAGGAAAGACTTTGGAAATAACGGTTTCGTTATATATATATATATATATATATATATATATATATATATATATATATATATATATATATATATATATATATATATATATATATATATATATATATATTACCTACTGGCGGTCGCCAGTAGGTATATATAGTTAGGATTTTTTCCCTATGGGATTTTTGAAAATTCTATGTCTAATAACTTTGGCGTTTGTGGACGGAATTGGCTGAAATTTTCAGCAAAATGGAACATTTTGTTTCTGAGCAGCCCCTGGAAATTTGGGGGGAGTTGGTCCAGGGGGGGCCGAGAAAAAAGGGGGGTCCCAAAACGTGTTTTTAACATTGAGTTTTCCATAGGGCGGTTAGCCTCACTTTTAGCCCGAACGGCTGAATGGATTTGCACGAAACTTGGCAAAATTGTAGGGACTGGTAGCCCGATGTGCCTTTTGTAGGTCTCAATATATGTGCTGCAGTGGATTTTGAGAAATTAACGTTCAAAAAAAGATATATATCTGTAAGCGCGGACCAGGCAGCGCCCCGGTTCGCGTACTTGACGCGTAACGGAACTTCGCGTAGCGAAGCTGATTGGCTCTCCGGTGTCTGTCAACATTCTAAACAGTCCGGAGCGGCCGCCATCTTGTCTCTCGGTAGGATCGAGAGACAAGAGGAGGCCAAAACAAAGGGGGAAATAACTATAAGGGGGCATAGTAGATCCTCGCTGACCCCCTAGGTTTAATGTGGAGGTTTTAAAGGGGCCCCGCGAAGCAAAAAAAAAATATTTTTTTTTTTGTTTTTTTTCGTGGTTAGCGCCCGGTACGCGAACCGGGAAGCGTTCTGGGGAGCGTACCACAATGAAAAATGAATGATAGAGTTTTCAAATGCTGTATGTTAATTGATTGTTGGTTTTGTTGATTATTTTTTATTTTTTTTTATTTTTTAAGTTTTTTTATTGTGTTTCATAATTTATTAAACTTTCTAACATTTCATTGTCAGAAATTTCATAATAATCATGGAATATAGATTGTAGTCTCTGAGGTTGTAAAATGTCCTCATTTGCAAGGAGGTTATCTACTGCTTGTACACATTGCAGTAGTTCTTGGTCCCAAGTTTCATCCATAAATTCAATCTCATTTGGATCAATGATTTCTGTGTTGGACTCTGGAAGGACAATTTCAAATGAAATGTTTTGTTCACTTTCCATTTTCCCTGAAATTTGCATAAAAAAAATATATATTAGTAGAGGTAGGGCACTGTTGGGATTAATTTTAGATAGGCAGTTTTTAACAGAGAATTTATCTTTGGGCAGTGTATAGTATCAGAGTGGAAGTAGGAATATAAAAAAGTGTATCTAAATTTATAAGTACTACAGAGGGATAGTATATAACTAACAGAAAAAGTTTGCCATATTAACTTAAAGTGCAAAATATACTTCAGTTTTAAAAATAACAACTTACCTTTAAAAAGAAGTTGAAGTTATTAATGAAAATCCTATTGAAATGTACACCAGGAAGTAGTAGTCAAAATGGCTGTGTTTCCTTCTCTTCCTTTATATATATTCGGGTACATAACCAATCAAATGTCAGGTAAAAAAAGTAGAAAATGAAAGTAACATTTTAATTGGTTGTCAATTCCAACATTTCAGATGTGTTTTGTGAAGTAATTTACCTCACGGTATTTAGAGAGGTCTACAGGCTAAATGGCTAAATGGAATTCCAATCAAATTTGTGAAAATGGTAGGGATTGGTATGTAGTATGAGCTAATCTATATTTGGTGAAATTGTCTCAAGTGGCTTTTCTGTGAACTACTTTCCCACCTTTTTTGATGGTGCGCTTCCCAGGGAGCGACCCGGTACGCGAACCGTTGAGCGCCCCGGTTCGCGTACCTTAAGCGTTCCGGGAGTCCACCATTTTGTGTTTCGGTCGAATTAAGATACAAGATGGAGGGCAAATAATGTTCAGAATGGGTAGAAGGGGGCACGGTAGACTTATCTTGACCCCCTAGGTTTTCTGAGGGTGGCTGAGGAGGTTTATATGTGCGAAAAAAAAACATTTTTTTTAAAAATTTCGCGAGGTTAGCTCCCGGTACGCGTACCGGGTAGCGCCCCAGGGAGTGTACTTTGTTGAAAATTAGTGAAAAAAGTTAGAGTAAAATAATAATTGTGAGTGATTAGATGTAGGGTAGCTCTGAGAAGAGCTTTTGGGTTTATGGTACATTTAGGTACTTATAAGTAGGTACCAATGCACATTTTTAAATTCAGAGTGAAAATTCTGTTGCCCTCATCTGAGAAGTGAACTCCATCTCCTCTGTAGATATCTTGCATGTAGTAACGCAAGTTATTGTTGTACAGGGAGCCCATTCCATGGTCTCTCATGTAAGCTGAAACAGATTTGTTTACATGCTTCCTCGACTTCTCAATTTGTGGACAAAATTGGTTTGACCACCTCCATTTCTGTCTTTGGCAGGCATATATTTGAATATACCAAGGCAGTCTGAGGAAAAAGTGCCATTAATTGCTCAAAGGTGTCCTTTAAAAGCATTTCCAGACCTACACCAGTCAAAGTGCCCAAGTCATTACCTCCACAGTGCACAATTAACAGGTCAGGTTTTGGCAAATGCATAAAGGTTTTCACCAATGGTATCAATTGGTGACATTTTAATCCTCTGTGGCCAAACCACTTAATTTCCACATCTTGTAAATTGAGGTTAGGTAAATTCCTGCTTTCAACGTACCTTTGAGCCCAGTGAATATAACTATGACCAACAATCCAGACAGAAAACATGGTGAGAGAAGGTTCTCCTGCAGTCAGATGAAGTGTGGCAATGAAATGGCAGTTGAAAAAATGAGAGTTTGAAATGAAAAAAACTGTGGAGTTTCTGTGTTCATGAAGTAGTAACAGTGATTGGTGGATTTTGATTGATGAAAACAGAAAGTTAGGGTGTACAGATGTGTTGTTTGAAAGATGTATTTTGAGTGGTCAATAAAAAATCATTAAATGAAAGAAAGCACTGGATATGCAGGTGCACTGAGAGTTCAGAGTTCAACTGCAACATTGTTGTGTGAACTTGCAAACACCAGAGTTTCTCCAAGAGGTGGTTGCTATGGAAAATAGGCAGAAAGGGCAGAGGGGGAAGGGTTTTCATTTGAAAAAAAGTGAGGGAAGAGTTTTGATTGGGTGACATGAGAAATATGTGTGAAGAATTACAGCATTTCTGTGCTTTTGATAGCTGCAGACTCTGGAGTGCATACCTTTTGCTCTGCTGAAGACAAATTGGTGTGTTTCTTAGACTGTTTTCAAACTGAAAGTATTTGCTAAGGTGAGAAAATATTTCTTTACTTTAGATAGAGAATAGTGTGCTTTAAGGAGAAAATTATGATTTATGTGGCGCAAATTGCTTGTAAATATGCTCTCACATGTGCATGGAAAATTTTGATTTTGAATGTTTGTGTTACATAGCCATGTTAAAAGTGACGCAACCATGCTGGAAAGCCAATCAAAAAATGATTTCATGTGTTTTAATGACATTTTAAGTCATTTTCTGATGTGCAGTGTTTAGAAATTATGATTTGAAAATCGTTTTTGTGGAAAAGGAATTGTTTTTAAATTCATGACAAGGATATAATGGTGTATGGTTCTTTATAAGGCAATTGACTGTCCCTGATGTTATTTTTCTCATTTTAGTGTAAGACCTTTCTCTGTGGCGCAAATTGCTTGTAAATATGCTCTCACATGTGCATGGAAAATTTAGATTTTGAATGTTTGTGTTACATAGCCATGTTAAAAGTGACCCAACCATGCAGGAAAGCCAATCAAAAAACGCTTTCATGTGTTTCAATGACATTTTAAGTCATTTTCTCATGTGCAGTGTTTTGAAATTATGATTTGAAAATCGTTTTTGGGAAAAAGGAATTGTTTTTAAATTCATGAGAAGGACATAATGGTGTATGGTTCTTTATAAGGCAATTGACTGTCCCTGATGTTATTTTTCCCATTTTAATGTAAGACCTTTCTTTGTGGCGCAAATTGCTTGTAAATATGCTCCCACCTGTGCATGGAAAATTTTGATTTTGAATGTTTGTGTTACATAGCCATGTTAAAAGTGACCCTACCATGCAGGAAAGCCAATCAAAAAACGCTTTTATGTGTCTTAAGGACAATTTAAGTAATTTTCCCATGTGTAGTGTTTTGAAGTTATGATTTGAAAATCGTTGTTGAGGTAAAGGAATGTTGTTAAAATTTATGTGCGCCATATGCCCCCAAATTTCTTTTTCAGGGTTGCAGCAGGGTGTTCTTGAGACACCCCTGCACCTTTGGAATAAATTCCTAATTTGTGATGAGCAAATTGTTAATCGCAAATTGCACCTTCATTTATATGAGCCTCCTAGCCCATGGAAATGAATGGGTAATTTGCAATTAGCAATTTTCTCAAAGCAAATTTGGAATGGTAAAGAATCGCTATTTATTCCTTAAAATTCGCTTTTTTGGAAATGCAAAATAGTTATATGATACATATGGCGGTTGATGTCTAACAAGATAAGAAGCTTACGGATACATTTATGATGACTGGTGCAATGAAGTAGAAATCACTTACTTCATTGGTAGGCCTTTACAATAAATTATCTCCTCTGTATTCTTCATCAAGCGTAACTTTAATCTGCAATCCTGAGTAGGCCTCACCTTAATCAAACCTCTGGATAGGCCACATCTTATTGTCATCCTGAATTAATCATTTAAAATGCTAGGGACAGATTTATGATAGGTGTATACCTCTTTTGTGCCACTTAGAAAACATTGTCCATGGGGAAATGACTTAAAATGTCCTTAAGACACATGAATGTGTTATTTTAAAACGTTTGCAATTTTTTTGGGTCACTTTCAACATGGCTATGTGTCTGAAACAGTCAAAATCTAAATTTGCAATGCACAGGTGGGAGCATATTTACAAGGAATGTGCTTCATGGGGAAAGGTCTTATAATGTAATATGGGAAAAATGACATTAGAGATACTGAAATGCCTTATAGAGAAGCATACACCATTATGTCCTTGTCATAAATTTGCAAACCATTACTTTTCCCCAAAAACGATTTTCAAATTATATTTTGAAAACACTGCACATGTGGAAATTACTTAAAATGTCAATAATTCAAAATTTGTGATTCCTTAAATGCAATGTATCAAAAAAAAATATGTAAAAAATGATATTAAGGATTTGGAAACTACCACCAACTTCTAGTTTGTGGTAATTTGCGAATTCTTTTCAAAAAGCATTTTTTTCAAAAAAAAAAAAAGGTCCCATATGACGCCCATACATGCCATTAGGGCATGTAGGTGTGCCATGTGCTCCCAAATTTCTTTTTCAGGGGTGCAGCAGGGTGTTCTTGAGATACCCCTGCACGCTTGAAAAAAATCCTATTTTGTGATGAGCTAATTGCTAATCACAAATTGCAACATTAATTCCTATGAGCCTCCTAGCCTATGGAAATGAATGGGTAATTTGCAATTAGCAATTTGCTCATTGCAAATTAGGAATAGTAAAGAATTGCTATTTATTCCTTAAAATTTGCTATTTAGGAAATGCAAAATAGTTTGATGGTACATATGGTGGTTCATCTGTAACAAGATAAGAAGCTTAGGGATACATTTATGATGACTGGCGCAATAAAGTGCACATTACTTACTTCATTGGTAGTCCTTTATATGTATTATCTCCTCTGTATTCTTCATCAAGCGTAACTTTAATCTGCAATCCTGAGTAGGCCTCACCTTAAACAAACCTCTGGATAGGACACACTTTATTGTCATCCTGGATTAATCATTTAAAATGCTAGGGATAGATTTATGATAGGTGTATGCCTTTTTTCTGCCACTGTGCGTCACTTTTATGATGCAGCGGTGGTGCATAATATTTGCTATGAGGTGACAACATTAAAAATTGATGCATTTAGGCAGATATGTCATAGTGTAAAAAAAAAACGTACCACATAAAACCCAATCAGCAGTAATGCAAAAGATGCACCATGTCGCAAGACAGGCCTCACTTGGGGCCATATGTATCAAGCTAATTAGCATTTGCAAAGATCAAAATTCTATGAATTTCGGCCTTTGCGAATGTTAATTAGACAAATGGTATGTATCAAACAACTTTGATGCAAAATAAGGAGTAGCAAAATTTGCTATTCCTTATTTTGCGATTGCACTGAAGCATTTGTAAATTTTGTGACTACTTAAATGCAATGTATCAAACAAAAACTATGTAAAAAATGACATTAAGGATTTGGAAACTATTGTGGTAAATTAGTGGTAATTTGTGAATTCTTTTCAAAAAGCTTTTTTTCAAAAAAAGAAAAGGTGCCATATGACGCCAACACATGCCCTTAAGGCATGTATGTGTGCCATATGCCCCTAAATTTGTTTTTCAGGGGTGCAGCAGGTGTTCTTGAGACACCCCTGCACCCTTGGAAAAATTCCTACTTTGTGATGAGCAAATTGCTAATCGCAAATTAAACCTTCATTCATATTAGCCTCCTAGGCCATGGAAATGAATGGGTAACTTGCAATTAGCAATTTGCTCATCGCAAATTAGGAATGGTAAAGAATCGCTATTTATTCCTTAAAATTCGCTATTTAGAAAATGTAAAATATTTTGATGATACATATGGCAGTTCATCTGTAACAAGATAAGAAGCTTAGGGATAGATTTATGATGAGTGGCGCATCACCAGGGATGTGACAGTCATCCTGCGCCACTGTTCCGCCACCCATGTTGTGCTGCATTTACAATGCGGCGCAGCATGGGGCAAAAACGGCACAGATGCGTGACGCATCTGTGCCGTAAAGGTGGCGCATTGCTGGAGTTGTATCGTAAGTGCGATGCAGCTCCAGCAAGGCTCAGGGGTGCCCCATCTCTACAATGCTGCGTCAAGACCTATGCCAGCTTCAAGCAGGCGCAGGGTTTTGAAGCAGCTTTCTCCTATCTGATTGTAAATGCGGCACACCATGGGTGGTAAAGCAGTGGTGCACATTAACTGGTGCATGCCGGGGATGTGCCATTTAATATAAATCTGCACTTTAACATTTGAGTATGTGCAGGGGACACAGAGTCGTTGAGGCTTATCCAAGGTTAAGAACAGATGAGTCCTGTTCAGTGAAAAATTAGACATAGGCTTCACCTGCTCAGCATCGCTGGACATGGCTAAATAATAGCTGCAAAATGTTACTCTTGTTAAATAATTTTACTATTATATTCTGTGAGATTTGTCTCTTACTCTGCAACATCTCATTGTTGTTATCTTTCTTTAAAGATAAAGACAACCTCAACATGAGCGACAATCTGCAATCAGTTGATTTTGACCTCATCATTGAACTTGTAATTGAAACATCAGTGGATGTTGATCCATTGGATGATTTAAATCCTGAGGATGAAGAAGAGCGTGATGAGGATGCAGATTTGTCCGAATTATATGATATAGGATGGGAAGCTGACCTGCTTGAGCCTTTGGAATTATAAACATTTATTTTTAAAATTTATAATCAATAAAAAGTAAAAAGGTAAACCGTTTAATTTAAAAATAAAGACACCTTCAAAAACAGGTTATGTGTAGTGTCTTCAATAAAATATTAAAATATGCTCATAAAATTAGATCAGATTCACATATAAAATAGCATAGGTAACATAAATATAAATGTCATTTCTTTTCTGGTATTTCTGTATTGTAAAAATGGCAATGACTAAAAAATCTTCAAATTAAAATGTCAAGTAGTGTGTTATGTTTTTGATCACTATTACTGATTTACTGTTTGATAATAATGTTTATTAACATTTTTTATTATATTTTTCCTCAGATTCAACTGCAGATCATTTCAAGATTTCAATATGCCTACAATACTAAGACAGATAAAGGCTGCAAAACGTCAAAGACAGCAGGAGAAAAAAAAAACGCAGCAGTCCTCTAACAAAAAGATTTCTCAAGCCACGAAGAAAGCACCGGGTAAGAGCTCTAAATATTTCATAAGAAATATTTGTAATAAAAAAAATATTACCACAGAAAATGTTTCAATCCATAACACGAGAAGTAAATCAAATGGAAAGAAAAGGACAAATGAAAATGTTACTGCTAGAGCAAGAGATAAATCTGTGCATGATAGTAGAAGGAAACAACAGTTTAGGGAGATTCGTAAACGAATGTTCCGTAACAGGATAATTGGCAATTTGTTAAAAAATATTAAGAAAGGTCAACAGAAACTAGTTTTTTATAAGAGAAAAAAAAAAGTTGAGAAAGTTATTGATCAGGCATTTGAAATTAAACGTAAGTTATTTATTTTGATAATCAATAGAATTAGGAAGCTAAACAAGGCAATTTTTGATTTCAAAAGAAATAGTAGATGGAAGAGAATAGTTAATCGTAGTAATTTTTGTGAAGTTTTTTCTGGAGAATGGATACATAGTTCAAGCTGTGAGGCATTTTTTAATGAAGAGAGTTATTTCCAGGATAATGATTTGGTGCATGCAGTTGACATCAGTGGTCGTGCTTATGAAGTGAAAGATGGTTGTCCAGTTGAAAAAGAAAAACTTGTGACAACAGAGGCAGAAGAGTTGTTAGGTAATGAGGTTTTAGGAAGACGTGCTAAGGGTCCTGTGTACACCTGGAAGTGTAGTAGTATTTGCAGTGTGCGACAGGATTCCATCAATTTGCTTTGTGATTTTGTACGGTCATTTAACAAAAAAAGTTTGAAGCAGAAAATGAGGTTGTTGCAAGAATTAGATCCTTGCAGAGTAAGAGAAGTGACAGGTTTGCATGGTCATTCACTGGCTTGTCTTTCCAGGAGAGTATGCCAGAGTGTTTTTCATCATTTCAGGATGCTAGCAGTGCATCATAACAAAGTGAGGAAGTTAGTTAGACTGTTGTATTATGCTAAGAGTCCAGCAATTATGCTGAAACAATTATGCGCTGCTCTTTTGCATGGTTCTGAAATAGATGTGAAGAATATATGTGAAGAAATTGAGTTTTGTTACTTTGGAAGTAAAGAGGAGAATGTTGAAATTGAGCAAGAAGTAGAGGGTCATTTGGAAGATAGTGTACATGTTTCCAGTACAGATAATTTCCAGAGGGAAATTGCGACGTTTGACATGAAATCAAGTGAGAGGCCTAATTTCACTTGTGTGTGTTGTAGACGCACTTATTATAAGAATCAGACTAAGTTAGTGGATTTATATGCAAAAAGTGAAAGGGAAAATAATAGTGAATGGAAGGATTTTGCAACATACTTGATGGTAGAAAATTGTTTTGATTTGGGATTGGATCAACGTGTGTGTACTTATTGTTGTAACAAATTAAAACAAAACCAGATGCCTGCTAGAGCAGTTCATAATAATCTGGAATTGGTTGAGATTCCTTCTGAATTGAAGGACTTAAATACTTATGAATCTATTTTGATTCAAAGTATCCATCCCTTTCAGGCTATTGTAAGAATGGAGCCAAAGACAGGGAAATTGCCTCCATCAGATTTACAGAGAGTATTAAAGGGAAGAGTTGTTTATTTGCCTCTAGATTTCAAGAAAAACATTAACACAATTGGAGTAGAAAAAGTGGAAGAGGAACCTCTGGTTATCTTAGTTAATGGGGTTCCGACAAAGAATAAGAAAATATGGCAAGATTTAGTAGATGTTAGGAAAGTTAAAAAGGCAACATTGTATTTGAAAAAAAATAATAAATACTATAAGAATGTATATGTTGCAGAAGAGGAAGTAAGTGAGGAAGAGGATAGCGATTTGTGTGCTGGTCAAATTGAGAAAGTAGAACCCTCTACTAGTGAGGAAATATATGAACATTATAGTGTTCATCCTTTGCATTCGAAGGAAGTCATGGGGAATGCTATTGAGTTGTTTCAAATGAAACAAGCCAAAGGGAGTCCCATTAGTGTTTGGGAGGAAAGTTTGGAAGCTCGGTGTTTCCCACAGCTTTTTCCAACAGGTCAGGGAGGAAGATATGATGAGCGACCTCATCAAATTCCTGCTTCTGAATACCGGACTTTGCGATTGTATGCAGGAGATGCTAGGTTTCGACAATGCATTCCTTATTTGTTTCATCTCCTGTTTGAAAGCGATCTGTCTGGACTGTCATATGCAGTGAACCACATCTTGAAAAGTGGTATACACATGCAAAACATCTCGGCAAGTGATTTTATGGATAAAGTGAATGTCCAAGATAGTATTTTGGATTCTCACCTGATTAATCTCATGGCGTGTCAGCGTGGTACTAATGAGTACTGGTACCGTCGTCATGGTGATTTAAAATGTATGCTGAGGAACTTAGGTACTCCCACATGGTTCCTCACTCTGAGTTGTGGCGAGTATGGCTGGGAAGACTTACTTCAATTTCTACGAGAGGCAAATGCTAACGTAGAAAACATCGAATTCAAGACACCCGGAGAACTGTGCTCTTTGGATCCAGTCAATGTATGTAGGTACTTCAATCATAGATTTGAAGCTATGATGTCTTTCATCATGAATAAGAAGAATCCACCTCTTGGAGAGGTGTTGGATTTCTTCTGGAGAAAGGAGTACCAAGCAAGAGGTGCTCCTCATATACATATGTTGCTGTGGATCAAGGATGCACCTAAATTTGGAACGGATCCAGAAGACTCAGTGATGAGTTTCATCCAACAGTATTCTACGTGTGCTGTTCCAAACGCAAAGGAGAAGAAAAGCCTAAGAGAAAAAGTTCTGCGTTTCCAAAGCCATCGATGTGGAAAGTACTGCCGTCGTAAATTCCGAAACAAAGACAAGTTCTACACCAAATGTCGTTTCGGCTTTCCACGACCGGTGATTTCTAAAGGAAGAGTAAACAGTTTGATGTCTTCGCTGCGACATAATGTGATGAAGAAATCACCTAAAAACACTTACAATTTGAAGAGGAACGAAGAGTCCAAGTACATCAACGACTACAACCCGGTGATTTTGTCCATGTGGAATGCTAACATGGATATACAGTTTGTGGCTGATAACTGTATGGCTGTGGCTCGGTATGTGACGTCTTACATCACCAAAAAAGAGAAGACAGAATTGAAGGATATGTGGGAGGACATTTCCCATGAAAAGAGCCTCAGCAAGAAGTTGTACAGTTTCAGTCTGAAGATGTTGTCGCATCGAGAAATCGGAGCGTACGAATGTTCTGACCGGTTGTCTTCAGCAAGTCTCTATGCCAAGTCCAGGAGTATCGTTTGGGCGAGTCTTGGTCTTGCTGCAACGCGTAATCGAGTTCTCAAACCTGTGCGGGAAATTGAGTATTTGGCGGAAAAGGAGCCAAACAGTACCGACATTTTGAAGACAAACATGTTGGATACATATTATCCAAATCGAAGCAGTCACCTAGAGAATGTTTGTCTGTATGAGGTTCTGCAAAATTACATGTTCAAGAGGAACATCAAAGAAGATACTGAGAAAGGAGTGTATGCTGTAATAGGAAGTGAGGGATGTCTGGTCAAGCAAAGAAAATTCCACTTGATAAACCATCGAAAATTGAGTGGCGAATCTCCTGAAAAAAAGGAGTTTTTCTATTTAGCACTTTTGCAACTTTTCAAGCCTTGGCGTGCAGAAGAGGAACTGCTTGGAGATTTCCTCTGTTACGAAGACTCTTTCAATGCCGCCAAGGAGACCATAGAATGTCCTGCTTTTCCCAAATATGTAGAAATGTTGAATGCGGAAATTGAGCAGGAAGCAACGATTGCAGCCGAGATTGCCGAAGACAGTTCTCAGGACAGTCAGAGTTCTGCTTCATTGAGTCAGGATCCACTAGGAGGACCTCTTATTGAAAATGAAGCTGCCACTGCTATGAATGAAGTGGAAAGAGCCATGGCACATGCTCAAGAGGATGCAGTTAACTTAGAAGAGTTGGAAAGGCAACTCAACGTTGAGCAGAGGAAAATATATGACGAAGTTACCATGCAAATTGATCATGGATTAAGTCATGATAAGAAAGAGTGCTCATGTACGTCGTTGAAGCCTGTCCGACTGTACGTGAGTGGAGAAGCGGGAACTGGAAAAAGTTTCCTCATTAAAGCAATTTCATGCTATTTGCAGGAAAGGACAGAGTCATCGCTGTCTTGTGTTGTCACTGCTCCAACTGGACTGGCAGCACATAATATTAAAGGGATTACTTTACATCGTTTACTGATGCTGCCAGTGGAGCATGACAACAAATTAGAATATCACAAGCTATCTGGAGATGCTTGTTTTGAAGTTTCAAGAATCTTGAGGAAAATGAAACTTCTTATCATTGACGAAGTAAGCATGGTTTCCAATGTCATGCTTGCCTTTGTGCATTTGAGGATGCAAGAAGTTCTCAAAACAGAGTATGATGTGTTATTTGGTGGCAAACACATCATTGTTTTCGGAGATCTTCTGCAGCTGACACCAGTGAAAGGGCAACCTGTGTTCAAAATGCTCACGCATGAAGATACCAGGAAGTGCCTAGGCAGCATTGGCAACGTCAATATATGGTTAAACTTCAATTATGCTGAACTGCATGAAAATATGCGTCAGGCGAAGGATGAAGTTTACAAGACTATTCTACAAGATGTTAGAATTGGAAAAGTGACCGAGCATGGGAAAGAAGCTTTACATGCACGATTACTGTCAAATTTGTATCCAGAACAAGATGTTGTGCCTGAGAATATTTTTCAGAAAATTACTGATAAGAAATCTGGAATATGTTTGATGCCAACTCTTGCAGAATGTGCCAAATTCAACAACAAAATGTTGAATTTAGAAAAGCAAGAGATTGTGAAACTGGAAGCTATTGACAGAGTAGAGCATATGGGATCAACAATTATTTTGTCTGAGAATCTGAAAACAAAATTGGATTCATTAGAGAAGACTATATCTAAAACTGCAGGTTTTGAAAAGACTCTGAATGTGTGCTTGAATTGCCGTATAATTTTAAGAAGGAATTTACATGTTGAAAGAGGTCTGGTAAATGGGTCAATGGGTAATGTTGTTGATTTTGTAAAATACAGAAATAGAGATGGAATTGAATTTTTAAAAATTAAATTTGATGGCATTGAGGAAGTACAGCTAATTGGTCGTTGCTCTGCTAGATTTTTGCTTGTAAAAGACTTATATGTTCGCCGTAAGCAGTTTCCTGTTTGCTTGGCATATGCGGTGACAATCCATAAATCGCAAGGTTTAAGTGTAGACTGTGCATTGGTGAATATTGGCAGTTCTGTGTTCAAGGAGGGTATGGCATACGTGGCATTGTCACGAGTTAGAACTTTATCGGGATTGTACTTGATTGAGTGTGATGTCACAAACATTTGTGCGGATCTAGATTGTGTTAAGGAATACAATAGGTTAAGAAGAGAGTATGCGCCACATTTGCCTCAGTATCCTTTGTTTGAGAAACGTGTGGTAGGCCGGAAACGAAGAAATGTGACCAATACTGGGGAGGTTGTAGCAAAAAGACGAAAAGTCGATGAACCTAAAATTACAAGCAGAAACAAAGAGGATTCTGTTGAAGATGTTGTTGGTTTTCAGTTTGAAAACAGTTCTGGTGTCAACTGCTATGCTAATGTAGTAATTAATGTTTTGTTTTCTCTAAAAAATGTAAAAGAAGAGATTGTGGTCAATTCTGATCAAAGATTTTGCAGTTTGTTAAATTCTGTGTTAGAGAAATGTACCACTGATAGAAGAAACATAGAAAGTGTGTCTGAAATTAGAAATCTGTTAGATAGATGTTCAGGCCAAACACAATTCTCTCAAAATATTCAGCAAGATTGTCAGGAGTTTTTAATGTATATGCTTGATGTATTACATGCTGAAGGTGTAGATGTAGATCAGCTGTTTGGGCTTTCTTATCAATGGCAGCATGACTGCGAGAACTGTATGGTATCAAGTACTACTAGTGTAGACTCAGAAAGATTTATATATTTAACTTTGCCAGACAGTAAATCAGTCTCCTTTAATAAGCTAGTAAAAGCTGCTAATCACAACATGGAGTGTAGCCAATGTAAATCTGAAATGATGTCCACATTATTTATACGAACATATGGCAAGTACGTCATTTTAATGTTCCAACGATGTAGGCCTGATGGAACAAAATTGACAACTTTAATAAAAAAAATTGTAGCTTCGCAGTTGTCAATATCAGGAAGGACTTTTGTAACTACAGCAATTATATATCATGACGGCCCTTCAATATCATCAGGACATTACACAGCTTATTTAAAGTCTAGAAATGGCTGGTCATTCTGCAATGATTCTGTTTTAATTTTCAAAAAAAAATTGCCGTATGACCTTAAAAACTCTTACCTGGTGTTTTTAAAACCAAAATTTTAGGGAAATAATCTCGGGATGTGCTCTGTGGAATTTCAAGAAGTTCTAATGGCTCCTACACAATTTGGCCTTGAGGATAAGTGTAGTTCAGAGACATAACTTCTAATCATAGGATTGGACATCATGGAGATATATGTGCACTTTGAATGAGTTCAGAAAAACTGTTTATTTTCATAAGCTAATTGAAGCAGCCAATCAAAACATGGAGTAGAGGGAATGTAAGTCTGCAATGCTGTCTACTGTTTTACATTGCTTTGTGATTAAAAGTGATGTAGAGAATTAAATAATTGTAGTACTCATAGAGGTAGTGTAAGTCTGCTTCATATTAAGCAGTATCAGTGTCATAGGAAATGTAGAACATGACTGAGCAAGAAGGGGAAGATATTACTATTCCAGGATTGTGAAAATGATCTTCAACATTTTAATTGTGAAAGTTGCGGAAATGCCAAATGATGGGATTGGCTTACAAGAAATCCAAGAGTTATAAATATCTCTGACTAGATTTGGCCTTGTGGAAAATAGTGGTACAGAGCAATAAGTCATTTATTGCATGTAACGTGTTTTTAAAAACGATGGAGGTTTTCTTTCAGAAAGTGGCGGGCTGAAAGTAATAACAGCACAAAAGAGTGTAAGCTGTTCATAGGACATCCTTGGACGTCATGGAAAGTAAGTTAACTTTAAGGAGTTCTGAATTTTAATTTCTGATGTTGTATGGGTTTTTTAAACACAATCATTTTGATTGTGTTTTTTTTTCCCCGTTGTTACATGATGAATACCTTCAAGTCACTGTTTTTAGTGAATTTTGATACATTCTGAGAACAGCAAAAATAAACCATTTAACATGTATAATTAATTCTGTACTGTTTGCATTTATGATGTATATGTAGAACTGTGTAGGAGGCATGGAGAAGGTGAGTTTTCTGTAAGTGTTAAATTTATTGCATGCAGTGCTGCACTTCTACGTATTCTTTCATATGCTGGACTACATCTGCACAATGAGATACCTAAGCAAAGGAAACACAAGTGATGTGATTGTGAAATGAGCAAAATAAATTGCACATATTTCAATTACATCACCTGTGTTTCCTATCATTACGAATCACATTGTGCAGATCAAGTTTAGGTCTGTCCAGGGAAACATAGGAGGTTTCTACTTGTTGAAGAGTGCAGTGGACATGACTCACTTCATTGGTAGACTTTCACAGATATTATCTCCTCTGTACACTTCAACAAGTGTAAATCTCATCTTGAACTCTGAGTAGGCCTCACCTCAAACAAATCTCTGGATAGGAGACATGTTATTGGCATCCTGAAGCGACACTTTTCTGAAACAAGAGCAATGCAAAAGATGCACTATGTTTTAAGATAGGCCTCACTTCATCTGCATCAAGATACTGTTAGTTTAAAATGTATATCTTTAGGATTGTGTAGAGGACCTGGAGAAGCAGAAGCTTCTGTCAGTGTCAAAGTTGTTGAAAAACTATGTGTCCTTCAATATTTTCCCTTGTCTTTTGTAATTTTTAAATACATGTTTTAATATTTTTCAAATGTTGGTTCTCTCTTTCACAGATTGAAAGTATAAAAATAAAATGTGATTAATTTAACGGCAATTACAAGGTAAATAGTTGTACTCTTTTCGTTACATTTCTATCACATTCACCTACTATTAGATCCACTGCTTCACTTCTTTAATCCTCAGTTTCCTGCCTTTGCTACTTTCCTCATTCCTTTCTCTATTACCTACTTACTCAACTCCTTCCACTCTTTTTCTCAGTCCCTCTGTTCTCATAGTTCCTCAGTCTTGTTCACTCACTCCATCTCTATTACTCTTAGTGTCTGTGAATTACTTTCCCAACTTTTTTTTTTGGACCGCTTCCCGGGAAGTTGCCCGGTTCGCAAACCAGCAGCGTTATGGGAGTCCACCATTTTGTGTTTCGGTCGAATCAAGATACAAGATGGAGGGCAAATAATGTTCAGAATGGGTAGAAGGGGGCACGGTAGATGTATCTTGACCCCCTTGGTTTTCTGAGGGTGGCTGAGGAGGACCATAGTTCTTCACTCTTGTTCACTCTCTCTGTTTCTATTAATGTCACTGTTTATGACTGATCAAAAAAATTTTTTTAAAAAAAGAACAGTAACTATAAGGGAAGGAAACAGACAGTTATGTTAAAAGAAAGACAGCTATAGGGAGTAAACTAAGGATACTGTTACCTACAATCCACTGCTGTTGATGTTACTGACCATGTCATGAATGATGTAATATGTGACATCATAAGCAGTGGATTGTAGGTAACAGTATCTCTTGTTTACTCCCTAACGCTGTCTTTCTTTTCACATAACTGTCTGTTTGCTTACCTTATACTTACTGTTCTTTTTTTTAAAAAATATTTTTTTTGGTTAGCTGCCGGTACGCGTACCGGGTAGCGCCCCGGGGAGCGAACTAAGAGAAATAGAGGTTGGCAGAGTTCCAAATATTCTACCAATTTTTTTATAATGGGGAGGTAGTTCTGAAAAGAACTTTTTTTTTAATGTTTTTGTTGTTTTATATATTTTTTTGTATTTTTTGAACATTTTTTTACTTTTTTTGTATTTTCTGAACGTTTTTAAATTTTTTTTGGTTTTTTTGGGGGGGGGGGAAACAAAAACGATCCATTATAAAGGGCTCAACAGGAGCAAAAAAAAAAAAAAGAATTTATTTTTTGGGGCGTTTCGTACAAACATTAACATGATTTTGAATTGCTCGCAAAATCAAAGTGATGCTACTTTCTCTGTAGCAGATGAAATCGCCACATTCCACGCACACTTGCTTTACGTGCCCAAACAACATTTGGATGTTTGCAATCATCTCCCTCGCCTCTGGTCCCGACACCTCTGGAACCACCGATCTTCTTGCCATTGGGAGGGGATTTTGTTGTTCGTCACGTAGCTGGGCAGCACTATAATTATTTGGGTGCCACCTACTCATATGCCGATGCATAGTATGATTGCCATAACTGTATTTTTTATCAGTGCCCCTTGACAATCTATCACCGCATATACGGCAAAACACGTAGCGTGCATTCACTTTTTTTTGCCCCTCAGGAATTCTGTAGAATTGCCAGATGTAATTCTCCTTTCGATTGTACCTCCTGGGCTCCTCTGGCAAAAACCTTGGCTCTTCCTCCTCTTCCTCCTCTTCCTGTTCTTCCTCTTCTTGCAAAATTACTTCTGCAGGTGGTCCTCTTTTTCTTGGATTTGGTGGAGGTGGTGGGTTAGCACCAGCTGAAGCTACTAATGAAGCCATCTCAAAGTCTCAATAAAGGGTCTTTCTCTCACCAAGATGAAAGTCAGAGTGAGGAAAGAAGGAGGGGTTTTCATCATTTGGGAAAAACAAAAGTTCTAAACCAATGAAAAGTGTTCATTTTAGATCACATGACCTAGTATTACATCATTAGGAAACCAAAAGTGAAATGAACCAATGAAAAGTGTTATTACCGAGTCACATGACCTGCTGTGTTTACGTTACGCGGTCGGCGCCGCGCCGCGGTTCGCTTCCGGTTCGCGTACCGCTGCGCTTCCGGGTACGCGAACGTAGCACGTCATATGACGTATTACGCGAGAACGCGAAACGTCATGCTGACGCGACGCGTCACGATGTTGTTTTGTAACGCGAGAGGTGCGCAAAAGGAGCGTTTACCGGTTCGCGTACCGGGTCGCGCCTCCGGATTGAGCTAACGGGAAGCTAACCGGTACGCGTACTGGGAGCGAAACAAAAAAAATAATTAAAAAAAAATTGTATTAAAAACATGTAAAAAATATTTTTCTTTTTAAAGAATAATACATTGTAAAGGTTTTGATATTAGCTATTAAAAAACCAATGAAATTCACTGAAAAAACCATAGGTTATAGACCATATATAGTTAGGAATTAGCATTTACAAAACCTTAAAAATTCACTGAAAAAACCATAGGTTATAGACCATATATAGTAAAGGAATAGCATTTAAAAAACCTTATTTTACTCACACAAAACCATTGAAATTCCATATATAGTTAGTTGTACTAACTATATATCACGCACCCGCAATCCACTGCTGATGATGTCACATATTACATCATTCATGACATGGTCAGTGACATCACTGATGACATCACTGATGACATCTCAAATGACATCACTGATGACATCACTGATGACATCTCAAATGACATCACTGATGACATCACTGATGACATCTCAAATGACATTACTGATGACATCACTGATAAAATCATTCATGTGATAATACGATGAACCTCTTCAGACTCTAATATAACCTTAGATACACTCAGTGTAAACACAGACTCACAGATTGTCACTCATCCATGAAGTTACACACACACCTAGACAGTCATGCAAACAATCAATCACACCTCCATTTCCTTAACTATACAGTTAAACACACCTTACTTATTCAAACATATACTAAAACATATTTACTCACTTATACAATCCTGGATACAAGTTCACAATGATCCATACAGCCACTCACACATTCACTGGCTCTTATGCACAGTTATTTATATATGTCAACTCTCACATGTACTGTATTTTACATATGTACTTAATTTGACATGTAGCACTGAGATATCTATCCACTCACCAATACAGTCATGCACACAGTCAACCGCCCATACAGCTGTTTCCAACATGCACTTTTGAACCCATACATCTATGCACAGAGTCATACACTTCCCAGCCACCCACACACACACTCAGTCTCCCATACAAATGCTTGGGCAACCAATCAATAACCCATATAGTTACTCATATAGCTACTGATCAACACATGCAGCAGTTTACAGAACAACAGACATAATGATGCACAAATTAAGACAGTTTAGTCACTAACCCATGCACTCAGTGAGACACATTTAATCACTCACTCATACATTCAGTCATGCACCTACTAAATCCATCGTCCAGACACTTATACATCGACTCATTCATAAATATGTAAGACATATTTTAACTTTACAGAAAAATACAGTCACTGGATGTTGTCATCAGTGATGTCATCAGTGATGTCATTTGAGATGTCATCAGTGATGTCATCAGTGATGTCATTTGAGATGTCATCAGTGATGTCATCAGTGATGTCACTGACCATGTCATGAATGATGTAATATGTGACATCATCAGCAGTGGATTGCGGGTGCGTGATATATAGTTAGTACAACTAACTATATATGGAATTTCAATGGTTTTGTGTGAGTAAAATAAGGTTTTTTAAATGCTATTCCTTTACTATATATGGTCTATAACCTATGGTTTTTTCAGTGAATATATATATATATATATATCAATCTGCCTTGAAGACTGAGTGCATGTATAAGTGTCTGAAAGGAGGATTTAGTAGCAATGTGATTGACTGTCTAAGTGACGCATTTAAAGCGTCTCACTAAATATCACTCTATCTCTTGTTGTGAAAACAACTACATAAGTTGGTTACCAGCTATGTGAAAGTGTATATTAGTTTTTAATTAGTTGAATGAGTATTTGTATGGGATAGTGAATGAATTTGTGTGTGGTTGGGTAGGAGGTGTGTGACTGTCCAAACATGTGTATATAGTTGATTGAGTAGGTATATGAGGTTAAGACTGTATGCGGAAACAGTTGTTTGGGTGAGTGAATCTCTTTATGGGTGTGAGGATGAGTAAATATATTTCTCAATGATACATGTCCAACAAACTAGAAATAAAAAGGGCAGTATATGTGACAGTGTTTGTATATAAATAGGTATACATAAGACTCACTGATTGCATGAGTGACGTATAGATAACTGTATACTTGTGATAGTGATTTTATAACACACTAAGTATGAGTTACTATCTACATGAATAAATAAAGTGGTGTTTGTGGAAGTCTGTAGCTTAGTAAATATAAGGATGATCAATTGTTTTCATAAGTGAGTAGGATGACTGCATAAGGGGATAGGATGTGTGCTGGTGTGTAATGTTGATGTAGGTGTATAAGTATATTTAATAGTGTTCTATTGATCTTTGTTATCATGTATGAGTGAATCTATAGGTAAGTGTTTAGATGTGCGTGTAGATGTAGGAATCGCTAATTAGGTACCCAGCGCTTACCCCGCAATTTAAAAAAAAAAAAAACTTTTTTTGCCCTCAAGAATCCTTCTATGCCCCCCTCAGAAAACCTAGATGGTCAGGGGGTGTCTACTCTGCTCCCGTTTAATTATTTCCCCCTTTTTTTTTCACCTCTTGTGTCTCGATTCTACCAAGACAAAAGATGGCGGACTCTCTGGACTGTTTAGAATGTTGACAGACACCCGACATCCAATCAGCTTTCCGCCCGTGCACTCCCGTAGCGCGCCGGGTTCGCTCCCCGGTACGCGCACCTGTGAGCGCTCGGAGAGCGCTTATAGATATATATCTGTTTAGAAGTTAATTTAAAAAAAAAACACTGGAGCAATTTACAGCAAATATAGCAAAGGCACATCTGCGTACCAGTCCCTACAATTTTGCCAAGTTTGGCGTAATTCCGTTCAGCGGTTCGGGCTGTAGACTTGTCAGACCGTCCTATGGAAATTAACATGGGGGAAAACACGTTTTGGGACCCCCTTTTTTTCTCAGCCCCCACTTCACGAATCCCCCCGAAACTTTCAGGGAAGGAGCGCAGCGGAGCTGTCCAAACTTTTGGAAAATTACACACAAATTCCTCAAGCGGTGCAAGAGTTATTCCCAATAGAATGTTGCGGATTTCCTATGGTAGCCAATCCTAACTATAACTACCTACTGGCAACCGCCAGTAGGTAATATATATATATCGGCATTGGAATATCCTTAAAACAGATGGGATTATTGGAAAGGATCTGTCATGCCATCCAAAAATCACCTACAGGAGGAACAGGTCATTGAAGGATACCCTGATACACAGCCATTTTGACTCTGTACCAAGGACACCAAGACTTTGGAACCTGACAGGGTTTTCCTATGTCAAAATTGTAAAGCCTGTAGAGCTAGTCCCAAAGTTACCACCTATGAAATACCAGGAAAACTCAGAGTTAGACGGATAAACAAATTCCTAACTTGTACCAGTCCATACTGTGTATATTGTTTAGAGTGTCCATGTAAATTACACTATATTGGGAGTACAATTCATCCGGTCAAGAAAAGAATATTAGAACACGCTAGGGCAATCCAACATAATGACCCGAATTATCCCGTTGCTAAACACTTTGCCCTAAAGCACAAAAGTGACCGCAATCTTTTGAAGTTCTTTTGTTTAGATCAAGTCCCTTTGAAAGATCGAGATGGGAACAGAGAGTTGCAAATGTGGAGATTGGAATCGAGATTTATTATAGATCTCCAAACCAAGTCTCCACGAGGGATAAACACTGAATTGGCCATTCATCTTGGTCAATAACATGATAATACAATGTTTTCTCACAGGGCCTCATTCTCAATAACTGCTATGAAATCTCATGAATATTTGTGTATATATATATGATTTGTAGTGTAACACCTTAGAAATGTTATCATTCGAATATGATTGATTTAAGAGAGTGTAATGAAGCGATACATGATGAATTGCGTAATCATTAATCAATATATGATTTTTTTATATAAGTATGCTTGGCTAGAAAATGCCCATCCAGGGCTTAATAATTTTTATTTTACAAGGCCGTTATACAAGAGGTGTATATTTTGTTAATTCATATTAACACACTCCAAGATGGCCGCTGCTAAAAAATGAATGAATTGTTGTCCCTTCTTTACGTTAATGCACTAGAGGACGTGACATCATTGTGCAACTGTATTTAACTCATTGTTATCAAAATGTGCAAGTAACAGTGGACAAAGGCAAGATGGCAAAACGCGTCCTGTTTTCCTGTGTTTAACAAGATAAATAAAATCGTAATGGTTTCGTAATAACCTGAGTCACTGAGTGCGTTCCATTCTTTTACCGTAGTAAAGTATTACCGAGCAAGGATATATATATATATATGTATATATATATATATATATATATATATATATATATATATTCACTGAAAAAACCATAGGTTATAGACCATATATAGTTAGGAATTAGCATTTACAAAACCTTGAAAATTCACTGAAAAAACCATAGGTTATAGACCATATATAGTTAGGAATTAGCATTTAAAAAACCTTATTTTACTCACACAAAACCATTGAAATTCCATATATAGTTAGTTGCACTAACTATATATGGCGCACCCGCAATCCACTGCTGATCATGTCACATATTACATCATTCATGACATGGTCAGTGACATCACTGATGACATCACTGATGACATCTCAAATGACATCACTGATGACAACATCCAGTGACTGTATTTTTCTGTAAAGTTAAAATATGTCTTGAGTGGATGTATAAGTGTCTGGATGAAGGATTTAGTAGGTGCATGACTGACTGTATGAGTGAGTGATTAAATGTGTCTCACTGAATGCATGGGTTAGTGACTAAACTGTCTTAATTTGTGCATCATTATGTCTGTTGTTCTGTAAACTGCTGCATGTGTTGATCATTAGCTATACGAGAGGCTATATGTGTTATTAATTGGTTGCCCAAGTATTTCTATGGGAGATTGAGTTTGTGTGGGGGTGGCTGGAAGGTGTGAGACTCTATGCATAGATGTGTGAGCAGTTTATTCACTAGGTGTATGAGTTCAAGAGTGCATGTGGAAACAGCTACATGGGCAGTTGACTGTGTGCATGAGTGTATTGATGAGTGAATGGATATCTCAATGCTACATGTCATAGTAAGTACATATGTAAAACACAGTACATGTGAGAGTTGGCATATATAAATAACTGTGCATGAGAGCCACTGAATGAGTGAGTGGTTGTATCGATCATTGTGAACTTGTATCAGGGATTGTATAAGAGAGTAAATATGTGTTAGTATATGTTTCAATAAGTAAGGTGTGTTTAACTGTATACTTGAAGAAATGGAGGTGAGATTGTTTCTTTGCATGACTGACTGGGTGTGTGAGTAACTCCATGGATGAGTGGCAGTGTGTGAGTGTCTGTATACACTGAGTGTATCTAAGGTTATATTAGAGTCTGAAGAGGTTTATCGTATTAGCACAAGAATGATGTCAAATGAGATGTCATCAGTGATGTCATTTGAGATGTCATCAGTGATGTCATCAGTGATGTCACTGACCATGTCATGAATGATGTAATATGTGACATGATCAGCAGTGGATTGCGGGTGCGCCATATATAGTTAGTGCAACTAACTATATATGGAATTTCAATGGTTTTGTGTGAGTAAAATAAGGTTTTTTAAATGCTAATTCCTAACTATATATGGTCTATAACCTATGGTTTTTTCAGTGAATTTTCAAGGTTTTGTAAATGCTAATTCCTAACTATATATGGTCTATAACCTATGGTTTTTTCAGTGAATTTCAATGGTTTTTTAATAGCAAATATCATAAGCTGTCGAATGTCAAGTACGTGGTAAGTAAAAACATTTTCGTGTTTATGCACACTGATCTGCTTTGAATGCTGCCCCCCACCCCTCATTTCTATTAGGAGTACTCTCTCTTTGCAGATAGTGAAGGGTAGTTAACGCAGCCCTTTGCCCCCTTTGTAATCCGTCGTGCCTGCTTCTCTCTCCATTTGATTGATTGTTCTCTTTGGTTCATTCTCTATTTACAAACAAGCACAGAGTCGCAATACTCTGTTTAGTCTTTGCAGATAGCGAAAAATCGTGTAAAAAAACAAAAGGAATCGAGCAAAATCAGTAGGCCACTAATGGGATCTCTTTTTGACCTCGCTAAAATAGAAACATTAGGAACAACCTGTTGAAAATAGCAATGCGTATGTACATAAGCGGCGTTCATTTGTGTTCACAGTACCCCTTGTTGATTGTTTCAATCGAGCATTGAATTGTTCGATGTTAATTCTCTTAAGGATCTTCTCTACCTGCAAACGAGGAAGAATAGGAATATTCTCTCTCCCTTTGCAGATAGTGAAGGGTAGGTAACGCAAGCCTTTAACACGTCGTACCTATTTCATTCCTCATTGATTGATTGATTGTCCGAACATTGACTGTTTGGGAATTAGTTCTTTTTGGAGGTATTCCCTGTTTGCAAATAAACGTAGGAAAATCTTTGCAAGTAGTGAAAGGGTACGTAATGCGGACCTTTCTCCCCCGTTGTAATCTGTCATGCCTATCTACTCCCCACTGATTGATGCACCTGTTTCACCCGGACCATTTACTAGACATACGTCATCTGGCCCGACCAGAGAGCACCCCTAGTGAAAAGGACATATGCAATAATAACGAAGTGATCACTGTATCCTGTTAACAGAAACTTTAGCATGAAACAACCTGGAAAGAAAAGAATAGGAAAACGAAAATCAGTAGGCCACTGATGAACATGAACTTTTATTAAACAACGAACAAAGAAACGATAACATAACGTAATGATAAAACCTATTAATGTCCTAGAAACAAGAAAACGTTAAAATATGCCAGTGGTGAGAGACCAGAAAAACAGTAAGAGAAACCAAATCACCCCTCGCTGTCCCACCGCCTGCCACGCCAAAAAAATCGATAGACTAGGGAAAATGCAAGTCAGTAGAACATCCGCCCCCACTCTGGAAACTTCCAAGGTGGGGCAGGGTTCCGGCTACGCCCAGCCGGGAGCAGCCCATATAAGGCAGGTCCTGCTGCCACGCCTCGGAGATCCTAACGTAGGGTGTAGCCGGAGGAGAGGCCGAGACCAACGGGACCCGGCCAGGGAATTGCCTTTACAACGCTGAACAGTTGCAGGGGGGGGGAATGTCTCCTCGACCCTCCCCTCTCTCTCCCAGTCCGGCCGCGGTGGCCCTTGAGAGTTGCAGGTAGTCCCGCCACATGCTCTTCCGGTCCGGCCACCAACGGTCGGGGGGCCGAGACCGACGGAATCCGGCTGCAGCCGATAAACCAAGAAACCCGTTCATGGGGCCAGAGCCAGGGGCGTCCGGCCGACATCTACCGGAAGCCCGGCCCGAAGACGGACGGGACACTTCTTCTTTCTTGTATAATTGCTGCAACAACCCTGGGGGGGGATGTCTTGCACATGCCTCCGACCCCCCCCCCTCGTCCTCATCGCCTGGTCCGGCCATAACAAATCTCAAGCGAGACGCCGTGGGGTGCACTGGGAGGGAGAGACGGTGCGAACAGGCCTCTCCCGCCTCCCCAGTGGAGGCTTCCCAGCTGCACCCTCAGCGGTCCAGGCGCCCGGAAAAGAGTTCTTCCACTGTGGCCATGCTGCAACGTCTCGCCCGGCAGGGTGGAGCCCGTCCGCTCATTTGACCCCGCGATCGCCAGTAGCTACCGAACTCTCAAAATGGCGGTCGACCTGGCAAGAGCGGGCCCAGCATAAAGAAATGGCCCGGTCACTGGTTGACTCCACCACCGTAGTCCTCCACGACCTTGAAGATTCTAGAGGAGCCGCGGGAGTCTCCGACCCCCGATGGGGAATGACTGCCATGATCACCCGTGGAGTGACGAAACTGTATCCGCGGGACGTCGGCGCCAGCCTCACTTTGAATTACTAGAATCCTGCAGACCTCACTTCCGGTGAAAGCACAGTGTGACCCGGTAGGAAAAATTGTTGCACCCCCTCCCCTTTTTGACTGATAGTTCAAACCACCGATCCTTTCCTTTGCCCTTTTAACGGAACTTTGGACTGCCTCCCCCTCTTTTACATTTTCTAGAGAAAACAAAACATTAACCACTACATTAGCATAGCAGTTGACACCAGAACTGTTTTCAAATTGAAAACCAACAACATCTTCAACAGAATCCTTTTTGTTTCTGCTGTGACCCTGCTCCAGCACAGGCATTGTCCCCAGCAGTAATTCTGCAATGCCGGTAAGAATAGCTGTGGTGCCTACTGGACTCACTCACCCCCGCGGCGCCCCACGCCGTTATTTGCTGGGCGGCAACTTGCTAGACATCACCTTCGTGACATCCAGATTTCAGCGCGTTCTGCTGCCTTGGAACTATTCGCACAACAGACCGCTACTGACAAGAATATTTCATTATTGGTGCTGTCAATTTCAATAAATCTATTACTGTTTTTGTTTTGTTGTATATATTTATATGTTATTAAAGTTTTATATTCCTACTACTTTGTTGGAGTGCTATATATTTTTTATGTGACACATAATTGTAAAAACTTTGATGTACAAAGAGTCATTCCTGGAATCTTCCGCTTCAGGCTCGGTCCCCTCCCCAATCACAATACAGGATAGTTTTCAGATAGTAGGAACACGTGTGGTGTGACGGATCTCATCGGGTGTGGGCCTTGATCTACTATAACTCCTTTGAAGAGGGGTGATTCTTTACAGCTGGGGCCATAAACTACATCTGCAGGGCTAGCTGATAGCCTGGACAATCGGACACAGAGGAAGAGGAGTGTCACAGGGTGCGGTAGTGAATAGGGCGAAAGGGAGGTGTCGGGCGGGCACAGTGTGATTCTCAGGGAAGAGCAGCGCAGATGGGGGGAGGTTTATTGCCCATGCATAAGACAGAGAGCGGGGGTGACCAGTGCCTGGGGAAGATGCTTGCGAGGGTGAGGAGCCATGCTACGAATCGACAGCGTGCAGAGAGTGGGTCTGGTCAAGACATCTAAAATGGCTGCCGTGCACGACAAAAGTGTGGCATTTCAAAAAAGGCAAGATGGCGCAGACAATGTTTTTCAACACTTCCTCATTTCCTTCGAATCGAACGTTAACAGACGTTGGGGCATATTACCAAAGTTAAGCGATATTTATCGCTAACGATGCTTACCAACCAATTTTTTACCACTAAGCATCGTCAGAAATTATCGAAGATAAACCTTACTATTATCAAGGTTTATCGCAAATGCGATAATAAACGGCCGCAATGCATGAATATCGCTAAAAACTCAGCGATATTCATGCATTACCGAGCTAATACTCTTAGCCATGTTATCCACCTCCCATTGGATAACATGGCTAAGAACTGCTCAGGGCAGGTGTTACTTTTTGGAGATATTCGCGCTTAGCGCGAATATCTCCAAAAGTTGGTAATAGGAGATAGATATCTTGCATGTTGTAATGCAAGTTATTGTGGTATATGGAACTCATACCATAATCTCTCAGGAAAGCAGAAACTGATCCTTTTGGGACCGCCTAAAAAGGCCTAGGGGGTGAGGAGTACTCTACTTTGCCCCCTTTTCACGTTCCGAACTATTTTATTTTACTCTCTTCTGTAATTACACAAAATACCAGCGATAAGATGCATCGGAGACACACAGTGAGAGAAAGGAGGCCGGAGATGAAGAAGACATGTCAAATACACATTGGAGATAATATAGTGGCAGAAGGGAAGTAAATATGAGTAAACTTACCATGTAACATAAAAATGTTGCACTCTATACTATAAGTCTCATTTTATACTACAATCACTTCGCTACAACCTCATAAATTAAAAATAAAAATAATGTCTCAAACAATTTTTGATTTCTAAATATAAATTTATTCTTCAGAATTTTCTAAATTTGAAACAACTAGTAACATGTCCTCATCAGTAATTTCCTCTTCAATCATCTCATCTGGAATCTCCTCATTAAAAGTCTGCAATGATGATTCTTGTAACTCTATGGTCTCCAAACACTCGATAAATTCGCCATCAAGAGATTGATCAAAAAAATCATTCAAGTCATCTCCTCCTTCTGACAATATTTCATTATTGGTGCTGTCCATTTCAATCAATGTAGTGGAATCATTCAAGTCATCTCCTCGTGACAATATTTCATTATTGGTGCTCTCAATTTCAATCAATGTAGTGGAATCATTCAAGTCATCTCCTCCTTGTGACAATATTTCATTATTGGTGCTGTCCATTTCAATCAATCTAATGGAATCATACAAGCCATCTCCTCCTTGTGACAATATTTCATTATTGGTGCTCTCAATTTCAATCAATGTAGTGGAATCATTCAAGTCATCTCCTTGTGACAATATTTCATTCTTGGTGCTGTCCATTTCAATCAATCTAATGGAATCATACAAGTCATGTCCTCCTTGTGACAATATTTCATTATTGGTGCTCTCAATTTCAATCAATGTAGTGGACAATTCAAAAGAAATTGCCACGGTCTCTTCATTGTGAGCCATTTTATTTTGAAATTGCTTGCTGTAAATTGCAGAAAAAAATAATCACTTTCATTTATCGTTTTTAGTAATACATAATATAAAACTAACTTCATCAAGTATTTAGTATAACAGTAGGACTGCAAATAAATAACAGAAAACATTTTTCAAATTATCTTCAAGTGTACAACATAGTTCCCCTTACAAATTAACAACTCACCTTTTTAAAAGTAGCAGAAGTGTTAGTACTGTGTAAATCAAACACCAGAAATTCACCACCAAAAATTCCTCACAAATGTACCTCAGACAGTAGTATCGCAAAATGGCTGTGGTTTCCTCTCATTTGACATATATACATAACCAATTAACTTTCATCACACACAAATACAAAACCAAAGTAACATTTTAATTGGTTCTAAATTTCAACACTTTCAAATGTGTTTTCCCCATGCAATTTTCCATAGGACATTTACATACGTCTACAGCCTGAATGGCTGAACGGAATTACACCAAACTTGGCAAAATGGTACATCAAACCTAAGAGGTCAGGAAGGATCTACTATGCCCCCTTATGGTCATTTCCCCCTTCACTTTGGCCTCCTCTTGTCTCTCAATCCTACCGAGAGACAAGATGGCGGCCGCTACGGACTGTTTGGAATGTTGACAGACGCCGGAGAACCAATCAGCTTCGCAAAGCTCCGTAACGCGAAAAGTACGCGAAGCGGAGCGCTGTTACAGATATATATCTTTTTTTGAACGTTAATTTCTCAAAATCCACTGGAGCACATATATTGAGACCTAGCAAAGGCACATCGGGCTACCAGTCCCTAATATTTTACCAAGTTTCGTGCAAATCCATTCAGCCGTTCGATTATTATTATTATTATTTTTTTTTGCCCCGCGGGGCCCTTTTAAAACCTCCACATCAAACCTAGGGGGTCAGCGAGGATCTACTATTCCCCCTTATGGTCATTTGCCCCTTCGCTTTCGCCTCCTCTTGTCTCTCGATCCTACCGAGAGACAAGATGGCGGCCGCTACGGACTGTTTGGAATGTTGACAGACGCCGGAGAACCAATCAGCTTCGCTTCACAAAGCTCCGTTGCGCGAAAAGTCCGCGAACCAGAGCGCTAACCGGTCCGCTGTTACAGATATATATCTTTTTTTAAACGTTAATTTCTCAAAATCCACTGGAGCACATATATTGAGACCTACAAAAGGCACATCGGGCTACCAGTCCCTACAATTTTGCCAAGTTTCGTGCAAATCCATTCAGCCGTTCGGGCTAAAAGTGAGGCCAACCGCCCTATGGAAAACTCAATGTTAAAAACACGTTTTGGGACCCCCCTTTTTTCTCGGCCCCCACTGGACGAACCCCCCCCAAATTTTCAAGGGCTGCTCAGAAACAAAATGTGCCATTTTCCTGAAAATTTCAGCCAATTCCGTCCACAAACGCCAAAGTTATTAGACATAGAATTTTCAAAAAACCCATAGAGAAAAAATCCTAACTATATATACCTACTGGCGACCGCCAGTAGGTAATATTACCTACTGGCGGTCGCCAGGAGGTAGTTATAGTTAGGACCTAGCTACCATAGGAAATCCGCAACATTCTATTGGGAATAACTCTGGTGCCGGTTGAGGAATTTGCGTGTAATTTTCCAAAGTTTTGGCCAGCTCCGCTCCGCTCCTTCCCTGAAAGTTTGGGGGGATTCATGAATTGGGGGCTGAGATAAAAGGGGGGTCCCAAAACGTGTTTTCCCCATGTTAATTTCTATAGGACGTTCTGACACGGCTACAGCCCGAACCGCTGAACAGAATTATGCCAAACTTTGCAAAATTGTAGGGACTGGTACGCAGATATGCCTTTGCTATATTTGGTGAAAATTGCTCCAGTGGTTTTTTTGAAAATGAACTTTAAAAACACATATATATCTATAGGCACGCTCCGAACGCTCACCGGTATGCGTACCGGGGAGCGCACCCGGCGCGCCACGGGAGTGCGCGAGCGGAAAGCTGATTGGCTGTCGGATGTCTGTCAACATTCTAAACAGTCTAGAGAGTCCACCATCTTGTGTCTCGGTAGAATCGAGACACAAGAGGTGAAAATAAAAAGGGGGAAAGGATTAAAAGGGGGCAGGGTACACACCCCCTGACCCCCTAGGTTTTCTGAGGGGGGCCTAGAAGGACCCTGAAGGGCAAAAAAACTATATATTTTTTGCAATTTTCGCGGGGTAAGCACTGTGTGCGTTCCCATGTACGCTCACCGGTACGCGCACCCAGAGCGTACCACAGGGAAAAACATTGAAAATAGTGTAAAATAAGAATTTGGATTGCTTTGAGGTAGGGTAGCTCTAAAAAGAGCTGTTGTGTTATGTGGGTGATTTAAGTACCTACAAGTAGGTACCGATGCAGAGTCTAAAATTCACTTCAATACAATCACTTCGCTACTACCTCATAAATTAGTAATAAAAATGAATAATATGTCAACTAATTTTTAATTTGTAAATATTAATTTATTGTTCAGAATTTTCATAATTTAATAGAACTTGTAGCATGTCCTCATCTGGAATTTCCTCTTCAATCATATGATCAGGAATCTCCTCATTATAAGTGTGCCATGATGATTGTTGGAATTCTATTGTATCCAAACATTTGATGAATTGTTCGTCAAGAGATTCATCCCAAAAATTATTTGTCATCGCCTCCTTGTGATAAAATGGTGCCGTCGATATCCGTGACATTTTCAATTTCAATAAATGTAGTTGCTTGGTCTCCTCATTCTGATCCATTTTGATTTTAAATTTCTTGCTGTAAATTTCCCTGCAGGCAAGAAGGCAACTTGCTGTCGCCCTTCTGGGGTCTCGTCTGGACTACTGCAATGCGCTGTATGCTGGACTGAATAAGAGTCAGCTGCAGCGCTTGCAGGTAGTCCAGAATGAGGCAGCCAGATTTGTCCTTGATCTTCCCCGACGCTCTTCGGCCACGTTGGCCAGGAAGCAGCTTCACTGGCTTCCGATAAAGGAGCGGATTGTCTTTAAGTCCATGTGTATGGTCTATAAGGCCTTGGCAAAAAGTAGCCCTACAGGCATTGGATCCATCTTGACCTATTACAACCCAGGCAGGAACCTCCGCTCCTCCAATCATTTTCTTCTCCACATCCCTCGCATTCGGAAAGCCAGATGGGGTGGAAGGGCTTTTTCCCTCTTGGCTCCCAAATGGTGGAACGACCTTCCATTAGAGCTCAGGTCCCTCCCCTCCCTTCAAACCTTCAGAGCTGCCCTCAAAACACGCCTCTTTGTCCAAGCGTATGAGTAGTTGTGCCCGCTTTCTGATCTTTTTGTTAGGCGCCTTGACACCTTCGGGTTTTAGTTTGCACGTTACAAGATGCAAAATAAATAAATAAATAAATACAATTATCTTAAAGTGTACAACATAGTTCCTCTTACAAATTAACAACGCACTTTTTTGAAATTTGGAGAAGAGTTACTATTGTGTAATTCAAACTCCAGAAATTGAGCACCCAAAATTCCTCTCAAAAGTACCTTAGACAGGAGTATCACAAAATGGCCGTGTTTTCCTCTCATTTAAGATATATACATAACCAATCATACTTCATCACACACAAATTCAAAATGAAAGTAACATTTTGATTGGTTCTAAATTTCAATATTTTCAAATGTGTTTTCCCCATGCAATGTTCTATAGGACATTTAGTCACTGCTACAGCCCGAACGGCTGAATGGAATTACTCCAAACTTGGTAAAATGATAGGCACTGGTATGTAGTAGGGCCTTTTCCATATTTGTTTGAGATTGCCCCACTGGTTTTTATGAAAAGCAACTTCAAAAACATATATCTATCTATAGGCGTGCTCCGAGCGCTCACCAGTACGCGTACCGGGGAGCACACCCGGCGCTACAGGAGTGCGCGAGCGGATAGCTAATTGGCTCTCGGGTGTCTGTCAACATTCTAAACAGTCCGGAGAGTAAGCCATCATGTGTCTCGATAGAATCGAGTCACAAGAGGTGAAAATAAAAAGGAGGAAATGATTAAAAGGGGACAGGGTAGACACCCCCTGACCCCCTAGGTTTTTTGAGGGAGGCCTAGAAGGACCCTGAAGGGCAAAAAAACTTTTTTTTTTTTTATTTTCGCGGGGTGAGCGCTGGGTGTGTTCTCATGTACGCTCTCCGGTACGCACACCCTGAGCGCACCACGGGGAAAAATAGTGTAAAAAAATTATTTAGAGTGCTTAGAGGTAGAGTAGCTCTGAAAAGAGCTGTTGTGTTATGTGGGTGTTTTTTGTACCTACAAGTAGGTACCAATGCAGAGTCTCAAATTCAAGAGGAAGACTCTATTCCCCTCATCTGTGAAATGTACACCATATCTCCTATAGATGCCTTGCATGTTGTAACACAAGTTGTTGTGGTATATGGAACCCATACCATAGTCTCTGAGGAAAGCAGAAACATATTTATTCACATGTTTCCTTGCTTTCTCAATCTGTGGAAAAAAATTGGTTGGACCAGTTCCATTTTTGCCTTTGGCATATATTAGAAAATACCAAGGCAGTTTTTGGAAAAAGTGACATCAATTGCCCAAAGATGTCCTTTAAAAGCATTTCCAGACCAACCCCAGTCAAAGTGCCCAATTCATTGCCTCCACAATGCACAATTATGAGGTCAGGGTGTGGTAGATGCATAAAGGATTTTATCAATGGTATCAATTGGTGAATTCTTAATCCTCTCTGTCCAATCCACACAATGTCCACATTTGGTAAATCAAGGTTGTAAATACATCTGTTACTTGCCAATTTTTCACTCAAGTAGACAAAGCTATGACCCACAAACCAGACTTTTGGCATCTTGAAGGTAGATGTGCTTCTATTCAGATGAGTTGTGGAAATGAAATGGCAGTTTGAAAGTAGGAATTATGAAAAAAAGTGGTTGAGATTCAGTGCACTTAAAAAACAAGAAATGATTGGTGCTTTCTTAAAATTCCCCACTGAAAATTAGGGTGTATGCTTTTTTTTTTAAAGAAGTCATTTTAATGGTTGAGAAAAAGTCATTTAAAGAAACATTGCACATGATTAGCTAGTACATTGAGAGGTCAAACACCCTTGCTGGATTCTTTTGCAACATACTATTATGAACTTTTGAACTGTGCTGGGTTAGGTGGGAGTTACCATGGTAACAGGCTGAATGAGCACTGGGGGGATGGGTGAATATTATGTGAGTTTCAAAGTGTTGAAATGTACAACCAATTAAAATGTGCAGTTTGGTTTTGAATTTGTGTGGGAAGAATTTTGATTGGTTATGTACAAGAATATGGGTCTGAAATGAGAGGGAATCTGTGCCATTATTGAAAGGCTCCAGTGACAGAAGCATTATTCAGAGATTCTGCTTAAGAAAATCTGGTGTGTGTGACTGACACTGTTCTACATCTTCCAAAGCATTTTTAAAGGTGAGTAATGATTATTTTAATAAAGATAGACTGCTGTATGTACTATGGGGAAGATTAAGAAGCATATTGTGCTTCTTAATTCTAGCATTGTGTGTCATGTTTTTTGTAATGCTGTTTAAAAATTGATTGGTGCATATTGGAAAAGTATTTTGGAAAAGAGTTAGGTTTCTGCTTTGTTTTTGTAGTGGTCATTTAAAAGGGCTGTGCTTTGTGTAAAAAATGATTTACTATGGAAAATGTTTTCTGGTAAAATGTCTGGCTTTTAAATTTTGGTCAAGGTTCACACTGAGTGTCTGTTTGAAATAAGAAATTACATTTTCACATTTTTCAATAATGTCACCTGTGCCTTCTAACAGTTTGGCTCTCTTAGTTTAAAGGGTACTCTGTGTCTGTGTCTCATGTCACTTTACACGTGCATATTCTCTCTTTTTCTGTGTGTCATTTCTCTCTTTGTGTGTGTGTCATGACATGTGTCTCATGTGCCTAAGATCACACTGTGAGTCAAGCTTGATTTTAAATGGATCTGGGTGAATAATATGCTTAGTTGATGTCTTTAAAAATATGGAAGTACATGTTTTTTTAAAGTCAGTTGGGCTTTAGTATATGTTCTACTAGGGAATCTTAGGCAACGTGTGTGTTAGGCCTCTTACTTCAGAAATAGTCTCTAAGCTGTGCAATCAAGATCCAGGGTGTGCCTTTGAAATGAAAAAGGAATGGTATGTCTTGCTTATATATATGTGGTCTGTTTTTTGCCAGTAGAGACAGTGAAATAGTATGAGCAGACACATACATATTGCATGCAGAGACAGACATGGGAGATTACATGTAACATCCTGGCCATGTGCCTAAGATCACACTGTGAGTCAAACTTGATTTTAAATGGATCTGGGTGAATAATATGCTTAGTTGATGTCTTTAAAAATATGGAAGAACATTTTTTTTTAAAGTCAGTTGGGCTTTAGTATATGTTCTAGCAGGGAATCTTAGGCAGCGTGTATGTTAGGCCTCTTACTTCAGAAATAGGCTTTAAGCTGTGCAATCAAGATCCAGGGTTTGCCTTTAAAATGAAAAAGGAATGTTATGTCTTGCTTATATATATGTGGTCTGTTTTTTGCCAGTAGAGACAGTGAGATAGTATTAGCACAAACACACATATTGCATGCAGAAACAGACATGGTAGATTACATGTAACATCCTGGTCATGTGCCTAAGTTCACACTGTGAGTCAAGCTTGATTTTAAATGGATCTGGGTGAATAATATGCTTAGTTGATGTCTTTAAAAATATGGAAGTACATGTTTTTTTAAAGTCAGTTGGGCTTTGGTATATGTTCTAGTAGGGAATCTTGGGCAGCGTGTGTGTTAGGCCTCTTACTTCAGAAATTGGGTCTAAGCTGTGCAATCAAGATCCAGGGTGTGCCTTTGAAATGAACGAGGAATGTTATGTGTTGCTTATATATATGTGGTCTGTTTTTTGCCAGTAGAGACAGTGAAATAGTATGAGCAGATACACACATACTGCATGCAGAGACAGACATGGTAGATTACATGTAACATCCTGGTCATGTGCCTAAGTTCACACTGTGAGTCAATCTTGATTTTAAATGGATCTGGGTGAATAATATGCTTAGTTGATGTCTTTAAAAATATGGAAGTACATGTTTTTTTAAAGTCAGTTGGGCTTTGGTATATGTTCTAGTAGGGAATCTTGGGCAGCGTGTGTGTTAGGCCTCTTACTTCAGAAATTGGTTCTAAGCTGTGCAATCAAGATCCAGGGTGTGCCTTTGAAATGAACGAGGAATGTTATGTGTTGCTTATATATATGTGGTCTGTTTTTTGCCAGTAGAGACAGTGAAATAGTATGAGCAGACACACACATACTGCATGCAGAGACAGACATGGTAGATTACATGTAACATCCTGGTCATGTGCCTAAGATCAAACTGTGAGTCAAGCTTGATTTTAAATGGATCTGGGTGAATAATATGCTTAGTTGATGTCTTTCAAAATAAGGAAGTACATGTTTTTTTAAAGTCAGTTGGGCTTTAGTATATGTTCTACTAGGGAATCTTAGGCAGCGTGTGTGTTAGGCCTCTTAATTCAGAAATAGGCTCTAAGCTGTGCAATCAAGATCCAGGGTGTACCTTTGAAATGAAAGAGGAATGTTTTGTGTTGCTTATATATATGTGGTCTGTTTTTTGCCAGTAGACACAGTGAAATAGTATGACCAGAGACACACATATTGTACGCAGAGAGAGACATGGTAGATTACATGTAACATCCTCGTCATGTGCCTAAGATCACACTGTGAGTCAAGCTTGATTTTAAATGGATCTGGGTGAATAATATGCTTAGTTGGTGTCTTTAAAAATATGGAAGTACATGTTTTTTTACAGTCAGTTGGACTTTCGTATATGTTCTACTAGGGAATCTTAGGCAGCGTGTGTGTTAGGCCTCTTAATTCAGAAATAGGCTCTAAGCTGTGCAATAAAGATCCAGGGTGTGCCTTTGAAATGAACGAGGAATGTTATGTGTTGCCTATATATATGTGGTCTGTTTTTTGCCAGTACAGACAGTGAGATAGTATAAGCAGACACACACATATTGCATGCAGAGACAGACCTGGTAGATTACATGTAACATCCTGGTCATGTGCCTAAGATCACACTGTGAATCAAGATTGATTTTTAAATGGATCTGGGTGAATAATATGCTTAGTTGATGTCTTTAAAAATATGGAAGTACATGTTTTTTAAAGTCAGTTGGGCTTTAGTATATGTTCTAGTAGGGAATCTTAGGCAGCGTGTGTGTTAGGCCTCTTACTTCGGAAATAGGTTCTAAGCTGTGCAATCAATATCCAGGGTGTGCCTTTGAAAAGAAAAAGGAATGTTATGTCTTGCTTTTATATATGTGGTCTGTTTTTTGCCTGTAAACACAGTGAAATAGTATGACCAGAGACACACATATAGCGTGCAGAGAGAGACATGGTAGATTACATGTAACATCCTGGTCATGTGCCTAAGATCACACTGTGAGTCAAGCTTGATTTTAAATGGATCTGGGTGAATAATATGCTTAGTTGATGTCTTTAAAAATATGGAAGTACATGTTTTTTTAAAGTCAGTTGGACTTTAGTATATGTTCTAGTAGGGAATCTTAGGCAGCGTGTGTGTTAGGCCTCTTACTTCAGAAATAGGCTCTAAGCTGTGCAATCAAGATCCACGGCTTTAGTATATGTTCTAGTAGGGCATCTTAGGCAGCGTGTGTGTTAGGCCTCTTACTTCAGAAATAGGCTCTATGCTGTGCAATCAATATCCAGGTTGTACCTTTGAAATGAACGAGGAATGTTATGTGTTGCCTATATATATGTGGTCTGTTTTTTGCCAGTACAGACAGTGAGATAGTATGAGAAGACACACACATATTGCATGCAGAGACAGACATGTAAACAGACCACATATATATAAGCAAGACATAACATTCCTTTTCATTTCAAAGGCACAACCTGGATCTTGATTGCACAGTTTTGAGCCTATTTTTTAAGTAAGAGGCCTAACACACACGCTGCCTAAGATAGAAGGAGAAATCAATTTATTGAAATTCGTAGACAAATGTTTTATAACAGAATAGTATACAATTTATTAAAAAATGTAAAGAGGTATCAAAAAAAGACCGCTTTTTACAAGAAAAAAAAAACCATAGTTAAGATTGTGGATGAAGCATTTAAAGTGAAAAATAAGTTATATGGATTAGTTATGAATAGAATACGTACACTAGATAAGATAATCAATGTGTTCAAATCAAAATGTAAGTGGAGAAGAGTAATTAAGCGGACTAATTTTTGTGATGTTTTTTCTGGAGAATGGAAGCATAGTTAAGTTGTGAGCCATTTTTTAATGAAGAAAGTTACTTTCAGGATAATGATTTGGTGCATGCAGTTGACACCAGTGGTCGAGCATATGAGGTGAAGGACGGTTGTCCGGTTGAAAAAGAAAAGATTGTGCCTAGAAATACAGAAGAGGTGTTAGCTGGTGAAGTTTTAGGGAGATGTCCTAAGGCTCCAGTGTATACTTGGAATTGTAGTAGTATTTGTAGTGTGCAACAGGATTCAATTGATTTGTTTCGCAGTTTCTCACGGACATATACTAAGAAAAGTCTAAAACAAAAAATGAAAATTTTGCAAGAGTTGGATTCTTGTAGAGTGAGAGAAAAAACAGGTTTGCAAGGGCATTCACTGGCTTGACTTTCAAGAAAAGTATGTCAGAGTGTTTTTCACCATTTTAGGATGTTAGCAGTGCATCATAATAAAGTGAGGAAATTAGTGAAAAGGCTGTATTATGCAAAAAGTCCAGCACTTAAACTAAAACAGTCAAACAGTGCTCTTTTGCATGGAACTGAATTAGATGTGAAAAACATTTGTGAAGAAATTGAGTTTTGTTACTTTGGTGAAAAAGGGGACAGTGCAGAAATTGATACAGTAATAGAAGGTAATATAGAAGAGAATGTAGAGATTTCAAGTACAGTAAAATTTGAACATGAAATTACCAAGTTTAAGGTCAATTCAAGTGAAAGGCCTAATTTTACTTGTGTGTGTTGTCAACGAACTCATTATACGCATTAGTTGATTTATATGTAAAAAGCGACAAGGTAAATAATAATGAGTGGAAGGATTTTGCAACTTATTTGTTGGTAGAAAATTGTTTTGATTTGGGTTCTGATCAACGTATTTGTAAATATTGTTATAATAAATTAAATGAAAACAGAATGCCTGCTCTAGCTGTTCATAATAATCTGGAGTTGGTAGACATTCCTTCTGAATTGATGGATTTAAATACCTATGAGTCTATTCTGATTCAAAGTGTGCATCCTTTTCAGGCTATTGTGCGCATGGAGCCTAAGACAGGGAAATTGCCTCCTTCAGATTTACAGAGAGGATTAAAAGGAAGAGTTGTTTATTTGCCTCTAGATTGTAGGAGAAATATTGATACAATTGGTGTAGAAAAAGTAGAAGAGGAACCTCTGGTTATTCTAGTTAATGGTGTTCCGACAAAGAGTAAGAACATCTGGCAAGAATTAGTGGATGTTAGGAAAGTCAAAAAGGCAACGTTGTATCTGGTAAAAAACTAATCAGTGCTATAAAAATGTGTATGTGGGAGAAGAGGAAACAAATGTAGAAGAGGACAGTGATTTCTCCGTTGGGCAAATAGAAAAAGTTGATGTCTCTAGAAGTGAAGAAATTTATGAACATTATAGTGTTCATCCATTGCATTCCAAAGAAGTAATGGGGAATGCTATTGATTTGTTTCAAATGAAAGAAGCAAAAGGAAGTCCCATTAGTGTATGGGAAGAAAGTGTGGAAGCTCGTTGTTTTCCACAGCTATTTCCAACAGGTGAAGGTGGACGATATGACGACCGACCTGTTCAAATTCCTGCATCTGAATACCGGACTTCAAGATTATATGCAGAAGATCCAAGGTTTCATCAATGCATTCCATATTTGTTCCATTTACTGTTTGAGAGTGACTTGTCTGGACTTTCTTATGCAGTAAACCATATACTGAAAAGTGGAGCACATCTACAAAATGTTTCGGCAAAGGACTTTATGGGTAAAGTGAAACTGCAAGACAGTGTTTTGGAATCTCAGCTAATTAATCTCATGGCATGTCAGCGTGGTACTAACGATTATTGGTACCCTCGTCATGGGGAATTGAAATGTATGCTTAGAAACTTAGGAACTCCTACATGGTTCCTCACTCTTAGCTGTGCTGAGTATGCTTGGGAAGACTTACTTGAATTTCAACAAGAGGCAAATAAAAACATTGAAAATATTGAATACAAGACACCTGGAGAACTGTGCTCTTTGGATCCAGTTAATGTATGCAGGTATTTTAATCATAGGTTTGAAGCTATGATGTCTTTTATTACAAACAAAAAAAATCCTCCGCTTGGATTTCTTTTAGAGAAAGGAGTATCAAACAAGAGGTGTTCCACACATACATATGCTGCTATGGATTAAAGATGCACCAAAATTTGGAACAGATTCAGATGAGAAAGTGATGAGTTTCATTGAGCAGTATTCTACATATGCTGTTCCGAAAAGTACAGAAGAAAACAATTTAAGACATAAAGTTTTACGCTTTCAAACCCATCGTTGTGGAAAATACTGTCGTCGTAAATACAAATCCAAGGACAAGTTCTACACGAAATGTCGCTTTGCATTTCCACGTCCAGTACCATCGAAAGGAAGAGTGAACAATTTTATGTCTTCTCTGCGACATACTGTGACAAGAAAATCACCTGAAAATACATACAACCTAAGAAGAAATGAGGAGTCCAAATACATAAATGACTACAACCCAGTCATTTTGTCCATGTGGAATGCTAACATGGATATTCAATATGTGGCTGACAACTCTATTGCTGTGGCTCGATATGTGACGTCTTACATCACAAAATCTGAAAAGACGGAACTGAAGGAAATGTGGGAGGAAATTTCACATGAAAAGAGTCTAAGCAAGAAATTATACAGTTATAGTCTGAAGATGTTGTCGCATCAAGAAATTGGAGCATATGAATGTTCTGATCGGTTATCATCAGCAAGTCTATATGCCAAATCTAGAACCATCATTTGGGTGAGTCTAGGTCTTGCTGCAACACGAAACCGAGTTTTGAAGTCTGTACAAGAAATAGAGTATTTGGCGGAGAAAGGACCAGACAGTACAGATATTTTGAAGACAAACATGTTGGATACATACTATCCAAATAGAAGTACTAATCTTGAAAACGTTTGTCTCTATGAAGTTTTGCAAACCTATACTTTTAAAAGGAACGTCACGGAAGATATCAATAAAGGTGTATATGCTGTAATTGGATGTGAAGGCTGTCTGGTGTAACAAAGAAAAGGCCATTTAATTAATCATCGAAAATTGAGTTGTGAATCTCCAGACAAAAATGAATTTTATTACTTAGCTCTTTTGCAACTCTTAAAGCCTTGGCTACAGAAGAGGAATTACTTGGAGATTTTCTTACTGATGAAGATTCGTTCAATGCAACCAAGGATACCATAGAATGTCCTGTTTTTTTCAAATTTTCTGCAAATGTTGAACGAGGAAATACAGCAAGAAGCTACAATTGCAGCCGAGATTGCTAGAGACAGTTCTCAAGACAGTCAGAGTTCTGCTTCATTGAGTCAGGATCCACTAGGAGGACCAATTATACAAAATGAAGCTGCCACTGCCATGGATAAAGTTGAAAGAGCCATGGAACAAGCTCAGGAGGATGTAGTTAACTTAGAAGATTTGAAAAAAGAACTAAACGTTGAGCAGAGACAAATATATGACGAAGTCACAGAACACATTGAGCATGGTTTATCTCAGGGGAAAAAGGAGTGCTCATGTACATCATTTATACCTGTCCGACTGTACATGAGTGGAGAAGCAGGAACTGGAAAAGGTTCCTGATTAAAGCAATTGCAACATATCTGCAGAGTCATCGCTGTCTTGTGTTGTTACAGCTCCAACTGGGTAGGCAGCACACAACATTAAAGGGATTACTTTACATCGCTTATTGATGCTGCCAGTAGAGCATGATAATAAATTACAATACCACAAGCTATCTGGAGAAGCTTGTTGTGAAGTTTCAAGAGTCCTAAATAAAATGAAACTTCTTATCATTGACGAAGTAAGCATGGTATGAAATGTAATGCTTGCTTTTGTGCATTTAAGAATGCAAGAAATTCTTAAAACAGAGTATGATGTGTTATTTGGAGGCAAACACATCATTGTTTTTGGAGATCTACTGCAACTAACTCCAGTGAAAGGACAGCCAGTGTTTAAAATGCTTACGCATGAAGATACCAGGAAGTGCTTAGGAAGCATTGGAAATGTTAACATATGGTTAAATTTCAAATATACAGAACTGCTTCAAAATATGCGACAGGCAAAGGATGAAGATTATTAAAAAATTCTACAAGATGTAAGAATTGGAAAACTAACTGAGCATGGAAAATAAGCTTTACATGGATGATTAATTTCAAATTTGTTTCCAAATGAAAGTATTCTCCCAGAGAATATTTTTTATGAAAATTCCTGAAAACAAATCTGTCATATGCTTGATGCCAACTCTGCAAGAATGTTCAAACTTCAATAAATGTTAAAGTTGGAAAATCAAGAGATTGTGAAACTGGAAGCCATTGATAAAATAGAACATGAAGGAGCAACTATTATTTTGTCAGAAAAGTTGAAATCAAAATTGGATTCTTTAGAGAAGACAATATCTAAAACTGCTAGTTTGGAAAAGACTCTGTATGCATCTTTAAATTGTCGTATAATTTTACAACGTAATTTACATGTGGAAAGAGGTTTAGCAAATGGAGCAATGGGTCATGTTGTTTATTTTGTGAATTACCAAAATAGAGATGGAATTGAATTTATAAAAATTAAATTTGATTGTATTAAAGAAGTACAACAAATCAATCGTTGTTCTGCCCGATTTTTGCTTGTGAAAGATTTATATGACCGCAGAAAACAGTTTCCTGTTTCTTTGGCATATGCAGTGTCTATTTATAAATCTCAAGGTTTAAGTGTAGATAGTGCTTTGGTGAATATTGGAAGTTCAGTGTTCAAGGAGGGTATGGCATATGTTGCTTTATCTCGAGTCAGAACTTTATCTGGATTGTACTTCATTGATTTTGATGACACAAAGATTAGTGCAGATCTAAATTGTGTAAAAGAATATAATAGGTTAAGAAGAGAGTATGCTCCAAATTTACCTCAATATCCCCTATTTGAAAAGCTTGTGGTAGGCCGAAAAAGAAGAAATGAGAAAAATTGTAGTGAAGTTGTAGCAAAAAGAAAAAAAGTAGATGAACCAGTAATTGTAAGCAGAAAGGAAAAGGATTCAGTTAAAGATGTTGTTGGATTTCAGTTTGAAAACAGTTCTGGTGTCAACTGCTATGCTAATGTAATGGTTAATGTTGTTTTTTCTCTCCAAACTGTACAAGAACAGATTGCTGAAAATCGAGATCAAAAATGTTGTTGTTTGTTGAATTCTGTGTTTGAGAAATGTAGCAGTGATAGAACAAAAATACAAAGTGTTTCTGAAATTCGAAATGTTTTAGACATATGTTCTGGTCTAAATCAATTTTCACAGAATATTCAGCAAGATTGTCAGGAATGTCTAATGTATATGCTTGTTGTATTGCAAGATGAAGGTGTAGATGTAGAAAATCATTTTGGCCTTTCATATAAATGGCAACATGACTGCGACAATTGCTCCTTTTCAAGTAGTACTACAATAGACACTGAAAGATTTATATATTTGACTTTACCAGACTGCAAATCGGTGTCTTTTAATAATCTAGTTAGAGAAGCAAATTAAAACATGGTCTGTACTCAATGTAAATCTGCATTGCTATCAACATTATTTATACAACGATATGGACAGTATGTAATTATAATGTTCCAACGATGTAGACCTGATGGAACTAAATTGACAACTTTAATTAAAATTTTGTGGCTTCTCAATTATCAATTTCAGGAAGAACCTTTGCAACTGCAGCAATTATTTACCATGATGGTCCTTCAACAACATCAGGACATTACACAGCTTATTTAAAATGTCAAAAAGGCTGGAGTAACTGTAATGATACTCAATTGACTTTCAAACAACGTTTGCCTTCTGACTTACAAAATTCTTACCTAGTGTTCTTACAACCGAAATTTTAGGGAAGGTAATTGGCCTATGAAGATTGGAGCAGTTAATAAAATGTAGGTTGTTGTTCAAAATTACTTTCTGAGTGAGAGTGATGAAGATAATAAAAAACATGTAGTTGTTATAGAGGTAGTATAAGTGTATCACGTAGTGTGTGATGTGAGTATTGTAGGAAATATTAATGAAAAGTAAGCAAGAAGTTGGAAATAAAACTATTGTTTCATAATGTAAAAAATGTTGGAGCTTTTCTTTCAGAAACTCGGGTAAATGAGAGATTAAGAATACTCTTGAGTAATTTCCAAAGAAAATTACTTTCCATATACTATTTGGCCTCGTGGAAAAGTACGTGGATCAAAAGTGAGTTAAGATATGTTTTTTCTAAATTTTACATTATTTATTGAAACGTTGTATTTTTTTTTAAACACAATCATTTTGATTGTGGGTTTTTTTGCCCACTGTCATATGATGAGTAGTATTGAAGTCACTGTTTTAAGTGAAATTCAATATATTCTGAGAACAGCAAAAATAAACCATATAACATGTTGTTCAAATTATTTTGTATTTTGTATTATCAAATATTTATATTCTCCCCTTGACTTATGCTCACTCACCTTTTTCCATCCTTTATCACTCCTCTTAACTCACCCTCACTGGTCTTCTCTCACTCTCCCTCACCTCCCTTTCCTTATTCCACTTCTCTCACTTATCCTCACTCTCCATTTCTTCACTTCCCTTTCCCTCTCTCCCATCCACCACTTTCCAGCTCTCAGTCACTCTACTTCACTCCCCCTCCCCTTCTTTCCTTTCTTTGCTCTCTGAATAATTCCCGTTGTCTCACTAACCTTACTCCACTTCACTCATTCCTTCTTTCACTCCCTCTGTCCTCTCACATCCTCACTCCCCTTCCCTCACTCCCTCTCTCTAAGCCTCACTCTCTCGGTCCCCTCACTCTCTCACTCTTCTTCCATGATGCTCACTCCCTATAACTCACCCACACTCCCTCACTTACCTTTCTTTGCTCCCTTACTCAGTTCTTTTCTCTCACTCTTTCCTTCACTACCTCTATGTCCTCACTCCCTCAGTCCCCTTGTCTTATAATCACTCGCCTTTATCCACCCTCTATCACTCCTCTTTCCTCAACCTCACTGCCCTTCTTTCAGTCTACTCCACCCCCGTTCCCTTACTCCACTTCCCTCAGTTATTTTCATTCCTCATGTTTACTGCCCTTTCCTTAACTCCCCTCCCACACTCAACTTCTTTCAGTCTCCCTTCTTCACTTCCCTTCCCCTCTCTTTCTTTCCTTTGCTCCCTCACTCATTCTTCTTCCTTTACTCACCTTACTCAAATTTCTCACTCCTTAAGTCACTCCCTCTGTCCTCTCACTTCCTCAGTCCCCTTCCCTCAGTCCCTCTTTTTTACCCTTACTTTCTCTGTCCCTTGAGTCTCTCACTTCTCTTTTGTGTCGCTCACTCCTTATAACTCACCCACACTCTCTCACTTACCTTTCTTTGCTCTCTCACTCAGTCTCTTTCAGTCTCTCTTTCTTTCACTACCTCTATGTCCTCACTCCTTTACTCCCCTTGTCTCATGCTCACTTGCCTTTATCCTCCCTCTATCTTCCCTCTTTCCTCAACCTCACTGCTCTTCACTCACCCTCCCTCACCCTTGTTCCCTTACTCCTGTTCCTTCAGTTATCCTCATTCATCATCCTTAACTCCCCTTCCTCTTTCCCTCCTCAAGCTCTCAGCTTTTCCCAGTCCCTTTGCTTCACTTCTCGTCCCTTTCTTTCCTTCCTTTGCTCCCTCAGTCATTCCCCTTCCCTCACTCACCTAACTCCCCTTTATTCACTCTTTTTCTCACTCCCTCTATTCTCTCATATTCTCACTTGTCTTCCCTCACTCCCTCTTTGTTACCCTCATTCCCATTGTCTCCTCACTGTCTTTAGACCCTACATTCACCCTCACTCACATTCCAGTCCCTCAAGGTCATGAATCCACCATCAATCACTCCTGCTTCCCTGTCACTCACTCCCCTTTCTTTACTCTCCTTTCTTTCTTTAGTTTTCCTAATGCACATTCCTTTAGTATCTTACTCACCTTCACTTCATTTCTCTCTCTTTCTCTTGTTCTCTGTCACTGAATGTATCCATGACATTTTCCTCTTAGTAATTTGCTCTCCCTCTATTTCTTTTCCACTCTCTCTAACTTTCACCATTTCTTTGTTTTCCTTTCTGAGTCCTTCACGCCTACTTTATCTCTTACTACCCTTTTATGACTTTTAATCTCCTGCTTTCTCTCTTGTATTGTGAAATATATATTATAAATACTATAACTTACTTTTTTTTCTCTTCCACAGATATTACATTTACTGAAAATATGTAAGTAAGTTTTCATTACTTATAAGGTAAGTTTGACGTACAAAATTTAGTTTTTCAACACTCTTTTCCTTAACCTCACTACTCTTCTCTCACCCACCCACACCCCTGTTCCCTTACTGCGCTTCCCTCACTTATTCTCAATCCCCATGTTTACTCCCCTTTTCCTCACTCCTCTCCCACACTCACCTTCTTTCAGACCTTTTCCTTAATTTCTCTTCCTTTCTCTTCCTTTCCTTCGCTCCTTCACTCTTTTCCCTTCCCTTATTCTCCTTACTCTACTTCACTAACTCCTTCTCTTACTCCCCTTGTCCTCTTACTTCTACACTCCCCTTTCCTAATTCTTTCTCTGTTAGCATCATTCTCTCCGTCCTCTTAGTCTCTCACTCCTCTTCTGTCACGCTCACTCCCTATAACTCAGACACACTCTCTCATTCACTTTCTTTCTGATCTCCTGTTTTACTTCCCTTCCTCTCTCTTCCCTTCCTTTGCTCCTTCACTCTTTTCCCTTCCCTTACTCTCCTTATTCAATATCTACGTGTCGGACCTGGCCTCTGTCATCAAGGCCTATGGGATGAGCCTTACCTCATACGCGGATGACACCCAGCTTGTGTTGACCATCAACGGGAATGGAGACAAGGTAGCCGAAAACTTCTAAGAGGGCATGCGGGCGATCGGTGAGTGGATGGCCTCTAACTGCCTAAAGTTAAATGCTGAAAAAACGGAGGTCGTCATATTTGGACATCTCTCCCCCGGATGGTCAAACACCTGGTGGCCCCCTACGCACGGAACACCACCTACACCAGCCGTCACCGTCAGAAATCTGGGGGTGATTTTTGACGATAAATTACATTTCATGGCCCACTCAAATAAAATAGCAGCAACAGCCCATCATAAACTCAGGCTGATCAAGAAAATCATGCCGTTTCTACCAACCTCAGCAGGTAAGATGCTGGTAAGCGCCCTCGTGTTGTCATCTCTTGACTACTGTAACAGCTTATTCATCAACGCCCAAGCAAGAGTGACCAACAAAATGCAGACCATCCAGAATGCTGCAGCCCGTCTCCTGTCTGGAATCCCAAAGTTCTCACCAATCTCCGAGACCATAAGGGACCTGCATTGGCTCAAGATTCGAAACAGGATCAAGTTTAAAGCGCTGTGCATACTCTATAAAGCATTGCACAACTGTGGCCCACATTTCCTGAAATCCCAACTCAGATACCAATCCTCCACAAGATTGCTCCGATCTAATAACCTTAAAATCCTACAAATACCACGAACAAAAACAGTTAACTGGGGCGATAGACGCTTCCTGGTGGCAGCTCCCAGATTATGGAATTCCCTGCCAGCTTCCATCAAAGACAGCCCATCCCTGATGCATTTCCGCAGAAAGATAAAGACCTGGCTGTTTGATCAAGAATAGTTACCGGCCTAACCTCGGGAATACATTCAAAGTTTCTAGCGCCGAGACGCCTACGGGCAATTGTACGCGCTGTATAAATCTCAAAAATAAATAAATAATCCACTTCACTAACTCCTTCTCTTACTCCCTCTGTCCTCTTACTTCTACACTCTCCTTCTCTCATTCTCTCTCTGTTACCCTCATTCTCTGCGTCCTCTTAGTCTCTCACTCCTCTTCTGTCACGCTCACTCCCTAAATCTCAGCCACACTCCCACACTCACTTTCTTTCAGCTCTCCTGTTTTACTTACCTTCCTCTCTCTTGCCTTCTTTTGCTCCTTCACTCTTTTCCCTTCTGTTACTCTCCTTACTCCACTTCACTAACTCCTTCTCTCTCTCCCTCTGTCGTCTTACTTCCTAACTCCCCTTCCCTCACTCTCTCTCTCTTACCCCCATTCTCTCCGTCCTATTAGTCTCTCACTCCTCTTCAGTTATGCTCACTCCTTATAACTCAGCCACACTTCCTCACTTATCATTCTTTGCTCCCTCAATCAGTCCTCTTCTGTCACTCTTTCTTTCACTTCCTCTGTCTCCTCACTCCCTCACTCCCCTTGTCTCACGCTCACTTGCCTTTATCCACTCTCTATCACCACTCTTCCCTCAACCTCACTGCTCTTCTCTTATCCTTCCTCACCCCCGTTCCCTTACTCCGTTTTCTTCACTTATCCTCATTCCCCATGTTCACTCCCTTTCCCCTCACTCACCTCCCACACTCACCTTCTTTCAATCCCCCTACTTCACTTCCCTTCCCCTCTCGTCCCTTTCTTTGCTCCCTCACTCATTTTTCTTTCCTCTCTCACTGCACTCCACTTCAATCAGTCCTTTTGAATTTGTAAAGAATACAGCTCTTTTTGGAGAATTGGAGGTAGTTCTAAAAAGAACTGTTTTTTTAATCTTTTTTAGGTTTTATTTGTTTTTTACTTTTTCCGAACGTTTTTTAACAAAAATAGGGAGTGCCAAACTGCTCAACATGAGCAAATAAAGGGGAAAAAATAGGGCTGGGGAGGGGAGCGATGGTCTTCTCTTTTGCGTACAATTAGCATGATACTCTGCTCTCCATAGCAAAGCAGTTCATCACACTGCTTACATTTAATGGTGATGTCAGAAAATACAGGTTGAATGTTCGGTATCAGCTCCACTGCTCTTCCTCTCCCCGATGATGTTGCTCTTCCGGTCGAAGTTGAGGCGCCATCTCTTGGGGGATTACGTGCCAGGTCCCTGACTCTCTCCAGGGCATAGTTCTGGGGGTGCCTCCTTTGAACATGCCTGATCATTGTTGAGTTGCCAAAACTATATTTCCTTCTAGGGTCACCCCGAGAAAGAACAGTGTGCCGAATCTTACACTCCACCTTAGGAGCATTTACCTTCTTTTCCCCTGGTGGAATTGTAAAACATTTCCAGATAAAGTGCTCCTTCACCTTCGGCTGAAGTGGGTCCTCCTGGATAAACTCATCAGAGTTTTCACTGCTGCTAGGTGGTCTTGCAGCCATTCTTTCAAAAGTAATGAAGAGAAACAGGGAACAGGTATTGCTCTCTCCAAAGTGAAAGAGGTAGTGAAGGAAATGGGTGGGGTTTTCATTAGTTGTAAAAAAAACTGTAAAGAACCAATGAAAAGAGTTATTTTAAGGTCGCATGACTTGACGCGCTTACGCTGCGCGCACCGGAGCGCTACCGGGGGCGCTTACGCGGCACGAACGTAGGCGCTTCCGGAGTCGATTACGCGGCGCACCTAAATGATGTTTTACTAGCTTTTCGGAACGTTTAAAGTTAAAATACGGGTATTTAAAAACAAAAATACTACTTTTATAAGTATGCCACTGAATGTCTTGCATTATTTTGCGCTCTCGGGTGAGCTTACCGGTGCGCGCACCCTGAGCGCTCCGAGACAAAATGATTAAAAAAAACCTACATGAAAAATACATTGAGAAATTAATTTTAGAAAAAAAAAATAATAATAATAATAAATAGTTATAAAAAACAGCTGCTAAAAGATATTAATAATTCACTTTAAAAATCGGAGGTTACAAACTCGATATAGCAAGGAATTAGCTTTTAAAAATCCTTTGAAATTCACTAAAAAAACGTAGGTTTCACAATCGTTATAGTTAGGAATTAACATTTAAAAAAACCTTTGAAATTCACTAAAAAAAACATAGGTTTCACAATCGTTATAGTTAGGAATCAGCATTTAAAAAACCTTTGAACCTCACTGAGATGTCATCAGTGATGTCATCAGTGATGTCACTGACCATGTCATGAATGATGTAATATGTGACATAATCAGCAGTGGATTGCGGGCGCGCGAGTTATAGTGAGTCCAACTAACTATAGCGTGGGAATTTCAAGGGTTTTGTATGAGTGAAATGTTCAGCTAACTATAACTGGTGTGAAACCTATGGTTTTTTCAGTGAAAATATATATATATATATTCACTGAAAAAACCATAGGTTATAGACCATATATAGTTAGGAATTAGCATTTACAAAACCTTGAAAATTCACTGAAAAAACCATAGGTTATAGACCATATATAGTTAGGAATTAGCATTTAAAAAACCTTATTTTACTCACACAAAACCATTGAAATTCCATATATAGTTAGTTGCACTAACTATATATCGCGCACCCGCAATCCACTGCTGATCATGTCACATATTACATCATTCATGACATGGTCAGTGACATCACTGATGACATCACTGATGACATCTCAAATGACATCACTGATGACATCACTGATGACAACATCCAGTGACTGTATGTTTCTGTAAAGTTAAAATATGTCTTACATATTGAAGAATGAGTGGATGTATAAGTGTCTGGATGAAGGATTTAGTAGGTGCGTGACTGACTGTATGAGTGAGTGATTAAATGTGTCTCACTGAATGCATGGGTTAGTGACTAAACTGTCTTAATTTGTGCATCATAATGTCTGTTGTGATGTAAACTGCTGCATGTGTTGATCATTAGCTATACGAGAGGCTATATGTGTTATTGATTGGTTGCCCAAATATTTGTATGGGAGATTGAGTTTGTGTAGGGGTGGCTGGGAGGTGTGTGACTCTGTGCATAGATGTGTGAGCAGTTGATTCACTAGGTGTATGAGTTCAAGAGTGCATGTGGAAACAGCTACATGGGCAGTTGACTGTGTGCATGAGTGTATTGATGAGTGAATGGATATCTCAATGCTACATGTCATAGTAAGTACATATGTAAAACACAGTACATGTGAGAGTTGGCATATATAAATAACTGTGCATGAGAGCCACTGAATGTGTGAGTGGTTGTATGGATCATTGTGAACTTGTATCACGGATTGTATAAGAGAGTAAATATGTGTTAGTATATGTTTGAATAAGTAAGGTGTGTATAACTGTATAGTTGAAGAAATGGAGGTGAGATTGTTTATTTGCATGACTGACTAGGTGTGTGAGTAACTCCATGGATGAGTGACAGTGTGTGAGTGTCTGTATACACTGAGTGTATCTAAGGTTATATTAGAGTCTGAAGAGGTTTATCGTATTAGCACAAGAATGATGTCAAATGAGATGTCATCATTGATGTCATCAGTGATGTCATTTGAGATGTCATCAGTGATGTCATCAGTGATGTCACTGACCATGTCATGAATGATGTAATATGTGACATGATCAGCAGTGGATTGCGGGTGCGCGATATATAGTTAGTGCAACTGACTATATATGGAATTTCAATGGTTTTGTGTGAGTAAAATAAGGTTTTTTAAATGCTAATTCCTAACTATATATGGTCTATAACCTATGGTTTTTTCAGTGAATGTTCAAGGTTTTGTAAATGCTAATTCCTAACTATATATGGTCTATAACCTATGGTTTTTTCAGTGAATTTTCAAGGTTTTGTAAATGCTAATTCCTAACTATATATGGTCTATAACCTATGGTTTTTTCAGTGAATTTCATTGGTTTTTTAACAGCTAATATCTGTAGCTGTAAAATGTATTCTTCTTTAAATCCAAAAATATATTTTATATGTTTATTAATAACTTTTTTTTTAAATATTTTTTTTTCTTCGTTCCCGCTTCGCGAATCGGGAAGCTTCCCGTTAGCTGACCTTGATGCCGCGAAATAGACCGCGAGCCGGTAAACGTTTCTTTACCGCAACTGCCGCGTTAGAAAACAACATCATCACGCCTCCCGTCCGCATGACGTTTCGCGTTGTCGCGTGATACGTCATATGACGTGCTACGTTAGCGAACTGGTACGCTTACCGAGTCGCAAAGCACAGGTTTCTGGAAGCAAACCGGGCGGCCCTGCAAAGCGCGTAACGTAAACACAGCAGGTCATGTGACTTGGTAATAACACTTTTCATTGGTTCATTTCACTTTTGGTTTCCTAATGATGTAAGACTAGGTCATATAATATAAAATGAACACTTTTCATTGGTTGAGAACTATTGTTTTTCCCAAATGATGAAAATCCCTCCTTCTTTCCTCACTCTGACTTTCATCATTGTGAGAGAAAGACCCTTTGTTACCAGTGAGCAATGGCTTCTTTAGTAGCTTCAGCTGGTGCTTCCCCACCACCTCCACCACATCCAAGGAAGAGTGGACCACCTGCTCAAGTTATAATTCAGCAAGAAGAGGAAGAAGAGGAACAGGACGACGAGCACGAAGAGAGGCACTTTTTGCCTGAGGAGCCCAGGACGTCTCACCGGAAAGAAAACTTCATTTGGCAATTTTTTAAAATTCCCAAAGGTCAGAAAAAAGTAAATGCAAGATACGTAACTTGCCTTATATGTCAAGATAGACTGTCCAGAGGGACCGACAAAAAATACAGTTTCGGAAACTACACAATGCATCGCCATATGACTAGGTGGCATCCTAACAACTACAGTGCTGCACAGTTTCGTAACGACCTAAATAATCTCCCTATTATGGCCAGAAGATCTGTTGTACCGGAAGTAACTGGACCAGAGGGCAGGGAGATGGTGCCAAATATACAAACAAGATTTCGTGAAGTAAAACAAGTCTGCGTACATTGCAGTGGATTCATTTGCTACGGAGAAAGAAGCATCACTCTGATCAACAGAGCTATTGACTATCATATGCAAGTTTGTACGAAACGCCCCAAATAATAAATTCTTTTTTTTTGTTTTGTTGCTCCTGTTGAGCCCTTTACAATGAATTGTTTTCGTTGCCCCCTCCGAAAAAAAACAAAAAAAAATATAAAACTGTTCAGAAAAATTCAAAAAAAGTAAAAAAATGTTCAGAAAAATAATAAAAAAAATATAAAACAACAAAAACAATAAAAAAAAAAAGTTCTTTTCAGAACTACCTCCCCGTTATTAAAAAAATTGGTACAATATTTGGAACTGTGCCAACCTCTATTTCTCTTAGTTCGCTTCCCAGTTCGCTCCCCGGTACGCGAACCGGAAGCGAACCCCAAAAATTTTTTTTTAAAAAAGAACAGTAAGTATAAGGGAAGGAAACAGACAGTTATGTTAAAAGAAAGACAGCTATAGGGGAGTAAACTAGAGATACTATTACCCGTAATCCACTGCTGATGATGTCACATATTACATCATTCATGACATGCTCAATGACATCATCAGCAGAGGATTGCGGGTAACAGTATCCCTAGTTTATTCCCTATAGCTGTGTTTCTTTTAACATAACTGTCTGTTTCCTTCCCTTATACTTACTGTTCTTTTAAAAAAAATTTTTTTAGATCAGTCAGAAACAGTGAAAGTAATGAAATATAAAAGACTACGTACAATATAAGCACTGTATGCAACAACTTTGACACTTACAGAAGCCTCACCTTCTCCATGCCTCCTACACAGTTCTACATGTACATCATAAATGCAAACAGAACAGAATTAATTATACATGTTAAATGGTTTATTTTTGCTGTCCTCAGAATGTATCAAATTTCACTAAAACAGTGACTTGAAGGTATTCATCATATAACAGCGGGGAAAAAAAACACAATCAAAATGATTGTGTTTAAAAAACCCATACAACATAACAAATCAGAATTCAGAACTCCTTAAAGTTAACTTACTTTCCATGACGGCCAAGGATGTCCTATGAACAGCTTACACTCTGTTGTGCTGTTATTACTTTCAACCCGCCACTTTCTGAAAGAAAACCTCCATCGTTTTCAAAAACATGTTACATACAATAAATGACTTCTCGCTCTCTACCACACGTTTCCACAAGGCCAAATCGTGTCTGAGCCATTTATAACTCTTAGAATTCTTTTAAACCAATCCCGTCATGTTGTATTTCCGCAACTTTCACAATTAAAATGTTGAAGATCATTTTCACAATCCTGGACTAGTAATATCTTCCCCTTCTTGCTCAATCATGTTCTACATTTCCTATCACACTGATACTGCTTACTATGAAGCAGACTTACACTACCTTTATGACTAGTACAATTATTTAATTCTCTACATCACTTTTAATCACAAAGCAATGTAAAACAGTAGACAGCATTGCAGACTTACATTCCCTCTACTCCATGTTTTGATTGGCTGCTTCAATTAGCTTATAAAAAGAAACAGTTTTTCTGAACTCATTCAAAGTGCACGTATTTCTCCATGACGTCCAGTGTTATGATAAGAAGTTATGTCTCTATACTACACTTATCCTCAAGGCCAAATCGTGTAGGAGCCATTAGAACTTCTTGAAATTCCTCAGAGCACATCCCGAGATTCTTTCCCTAAAATTTTGGTTTTAAAAACACCAGGTAAGAGTTTTTAAGGTCATACGGCAATTTTTTTTTGAAAATTAAAACAGAATCATTGCAGAATGACCGGCCATTTCTACACTTTAAATAAGCTGTATAATGTCCTGATGTTATTGAAGGACCATCATGATATATAATTGCTACAGTTACAAAAGTCCTTCCTGATATTGACAACTGTGAAGCCACAACATTTTTAATTAAAGTTGTCAATTTTGTTCCATCAGGCCTACATCGTTGGAACATTAAAATGACATACTGGCCATATGTTCGTATAAATAATGTGGACATCATTTCAGATTTACATTGGCTACACTCCATGTTGTGATCAGCTGCTTTTACTAGCTTATTAAAAGAGACTGATTTACTGTCTGGCAAAGTTAAATATATAAATCTTTCTGAGTCTACACTAGTAGTACTTGATACCCTACAGTTCTCGCAGTCATGCTGCCATTGATAAGAAAGCCCAAACAGGTGATCTACATCTACACCTTCATCATGCAATACATCAAGCATATACATTAAAAACTCCTGACAATCTTGCTGACTATTTTGAGAGAATTGTGTTTGGCCTGAACATCTGTCTAACAGATTTCGAATTTCAGACACACTTTCTATGTTTGTTCTATCAGTGCTACATTTCTCTAACACAGAATTTAACAAACTGCAAAATCTTTGATCAGAATTGACCACAATCTCTTCTTTTACATTTTCTAGAGAAAACAAAACATTAACCACTACATTAGCATAGCAGTTGACACCAGAACTGTTTTCAAATTGAAAACCAACAACATCTTCAACAGAATCCTTTTTGTTTCTGCTTATAATTTCAGGTTCATCAACTTCTCGTCTTTTTGCTACAACCTCCCCAGTATTGGTCACATTTCTTCGTTTCCGGCCTACCACACGTTTCTCAAACAAAGGATACTGAGGCAAATGTGGCGCATACTCTCTTCTTAACCTATTGTATTCCTTAACACAATCTAGATCCGCACAAATGTTTGTGACATCACACTCAATCAAGTACAATCCCGATAAAGTTCTAACTCGTGACAATGCCACATATGCCATACCCTCCTTGAACACAGAACTGCCAATATTCACCAATGCACAGTCTACACTTAAACCTTGCGATTTATGGATTGTCACCGCATATGCCAAGCAAACAGGAAACTGCTTACGACGAACATATAAGTCTTTTACAAGCAAAAATCTAGCCGAACAACGACCAATTAGCTGTACTTCCTCAATGCCATCAAATTTAATTTTTAAAAATTCAATTCCATCTCTATTTCTGTATTTCACAAAATCAACAACATTACCCATTGATCCATTTACCAGACCTCTTTCAACATGTAAATTCCTTCTTAAAATTATACGGCAGTTCAAGCACACATTCAGAGTCTTTTCAAAACCCGCAGTTTTAGATATACTCTTCTCTAATGAATCCAATTTTGTTTTCAGATTCTCAGACAAAATAATTGTTGATCCCATATGCTCTACTCTGTCAATAGCTTCCAGTTTCACAATCTCTTGCTTTTCTAAATGCAACATTTTGTTATTGAATTTGGCACATTCTGCAAGAGTTGGCATCAAACATATTCCAGATTTTTTCTCAGTAACTTTCTGAAAAATATTCTCAGGCACAACATCTTCGTCTGGATATAAATTTGTCAGTAATCGTGCATGTAAAGCTTCTTTCCCATGCTCGGTCACTTTTCCAATTCTAACATCTTGTAGAATAGTCTTGTAAACTTCATCCTTTGCCTGACGCATATTTTCATGCAGTTCAGCATAATTGAAGTTTAACCATATATTGACGTTGCCAATGCTCCCTAAGCACTTCCTGGTATCTTCATGCGTGAGCATTATGAACACAGGTTGCCCTTTCACTGGTGTCAGCTGAAGAAGATCTCCGAAAAAAATGATGTGTTTGCCACCAAATAACACATCATACTCTGTTTTGAGAACTTCTTGCATTCTCAGATGCACAAAGGCAAGCATGACATTGGAAACCATGCTTACTTCGTCAATGATAAGAAGTTTCATTTTCCTCAAGACTCTTGAAACTTCAAAACAAGCATCTCCAGATAGCTTGTGATATTCTAATTTGTTGTCATGCTCCACTGGCAGCATCAGTAAACGATGTAAAGTAATCCCTTTAATGTTATGTGCTGCCAGTCCAGTTGGAGCGGTGACAACACAAGACAGCGATGACTCTGTCCTTTCCTGCAAATAACATGAAATTGCTTTAATAAGGAAACTTTTTCCAGTTCCCGCTTCTCCACTCACGTACAGTCGGACAGGCTTCAACGACGTACATGAGCACTCTTTCTTGTCATGACTTAATCCATGATCAATTTGCATGGTAATCTCGTCATATATTTTCCTCTGCTCTACGTTGAGTTGTCTTTCCAACTCTTCTAAGTTAACCGCATCCTCCTGAGCATGTGCCATGGCTCTTTCCACTTCATTCATAGCAGTGGCAGCTTCATTTTCGATAAGAGGTCCTCCTAGTGGATCCTGACTCAATGAAGCAGAACTCTGACTGTCCTGAGAACTGTCTCTGGCAATCTCGGCTGCAATCGTTGCTTCCTGCTCAATTTCCACATTCAACATTTCTACATATTTGGGAAAAGCAGGACATTCTATGGTCTCCTTGGCAGCATTGAATGAGTCTTCATAACAAAGGAAATGTCCAAGCAGTTCCTCTTCTGCACGCCAAGGCTTAAAAAGTTGCAAAAGTGCTAAATAGAAAAACTCCTTTTTTTCAGGAGATTCGCCACTCAATTTTCGATGGTTTATCAAGTGGCATTTTCTTTGCTTGACCAGACATCCCTCACTTCCTATTACAGCATACACTCCTTTCTCAGTATCTTCTTTGATGTTCCTCTTGAATATGTAATTTTGCAGAACCTCATACAGACAAACATTCTCGAGGTGACTGCTTCGATTTGGATAATATGTATCCAACATGTTGCTCTTCAAAATGTCGGTACTGTTTGGCTCCTTTTCCGCCAAATACTCAATTTCCCGCACAGGTTTCAGAACTCGATTACGCGTTGCAGCAAGACCAACACTCGCCCAAACGATACTCCTGGACTTGGCATAGAGACTTGCTGAAGACAACCGGTCAGAACATTCGTAAGCTCCGATTTCTCGATGCGACAACATCTTCAGACTGAAACTGTACAACTTCTTGCTGAGGCTCTTTTCATGGGAAATGTCCTCCCACATATCCTTCAATTCTGTCTTCTCTTTTTTGGTGATGTAAGATGTCACATACCGAGCCACAGCCATACAGTTATCAGCCACAAACTGTATATCCATGTTAGCATTCCACATGGACAAAATCACCGGGTTGTAGTCGTTGATGTACTTAGACTCTTCGTTCCTCTTCAAATTGTATGTGTTTTTAGGTGATTTCTTCATCACATTATGTCGCAGCGAAGACATCAAACTGTTCACTCTTCCTTTAGAAATCACCGGTCGTGGAAAGCCGAAACGACATTTGGTGTAGAACTTGTCTTTGTTCCGGAATTTACGACGACAGTACTTTCCACATCGATGGCTTTGGAAACGTAGAACTTTTTCTCTTAGGCTTTTTTTCTCCTTTGCGTTTGGAACAGCACACGTAGAATACTGTTCTATGAAACTCATCACTGAGTCTTCTGCATCCGTTCCAAATTTAGGTGCATCCTTGATCCACAGCAACATATGTATATGAGGAGCACCTCTTGCTTGGTACTCCTTCCTCCAGAAGAAATCCAACACCTCTCCAAGAGGTGGATTCTTCTTATTCATGATGAAAGACATCATACCTTCAAATCTATGATTGAAGTACCTACATACATTGACTGGATCCAAAGAGCACAGTTCTCCGGGTGTCTTGAATTCGATGTTTTCTACGTTAGCATTTGCCTCTCGTAGAAATTCAAGTAAGTCTTCCCAGCCATACTCAGCACAGCTCAAAGTGAGGAACCATGTGGGAGTTCCTAAGTTCCTCAGCATACATTTTAAATCACCATGACGACGGTACCAGTACTCATTAGTACCACGCTGACACGCCATGAGATTAATCAGGTGAGAATCCAAAATACTGTCTTGGACATTGACTTTATCCATAAAGTCACTTGCCGAGATGTTTTGCATGTGTATACCACTTTTCAAGATGTGGTTCACTGCATATGACAGCCCAGACAGATCGCTTTCAAACAGGAGATGAAACAAATAAGGAATGCATTGTCGAAACCTAGGATCTCCTGCATACAATCGCAAAGTCCGGTATTCAGAAGCAGGAATTTGATGAGGTCGCTCATCATATCTTCCTCCCTGACCTGTTGGAAAAAGCTGTGGGAAACACCGAGCTTCCAAACTTTCCTCCCAAACACTAATGGGACTCCCTTTCGCTTGTTTCATTTGAAACAACTCAATAGCATTCCCCATGACTTCCTTGGAATGCAAAGGATGAACACTATAATGTTCATATATTTCTTCACTAGTACAGGGTTCTACTTTCTCAATTTGACCAGCACACAAATCGCTATCCTCTTCCTCACTTACTTCCTCTTCTGCAACATATACATTTTTATAGTATTTATTATATTTTTTCAAATACAATGTTGCCCTTTTGACTTTCCTAACATCTACTAAATCTTGCCATATTTTCTTATTCTTTGTCGGAACCCCATTAACTAAGATAACAAGAGGTTCCTCTTCCACTTTTTCTACTCCAATTGTGTTAATGTTTTTCTTCAAATCTAGAGGCAAATAAACAACTCTTCCCTTTAATCCTCTCTGTAAATCTGATGGAGGCAATTTCCCTGTCTTTGGCTCCATTCTTACAATAGCCTGAAAGGGATGGATACTTTGAATCAAAATAGATTCATAAGTATTTAAATCCTTCAATTCAGAAGGAATCTCAACCAATTCCAGATTATTATGAACTGCTCTAGCAGGCATCTGGTTTTGATTTAATTTGTTACAACAATAAGTACACACACGTTGATCCAATCCCAAATCAAAACAATTTTCTACCATCAAGTATGTTGTAAAATCCTTCCATTCACTATTATTTTCCCTTTCACTTTTTGCATATAAATCCACTAACTTAGTCTGATTCTTATAATAAGTGCGTCGACAACACACACAAGTGAAATTTGGCCTCTCACTTGATTTCACCTCAAACGTCGCAATTTCCCTCTGGAAATTATCTGTACTGGAAACCTGTACACTATCTTCCACATTACTCTCTTCTTCTTGGTCAATTTCAACATTCTCCTCTTTACTTCCAAAGTAACAAAACTCAATTTCTTCACATATATTCTTCACATCTATTTCAGAACCATGCAAAAGAGCAGCGCATAATTGTTTAAGCATAATTGCTGGACTCTTAGCATAATACAACATTCTAACTAATTTCCTCACTTTATTATGATGCACTGCTAGCATCCTGAAATGATGAAAAACACTCTGGCATACTCTCCTGGAAAGACAAGCCAGTGAATGACCATGCAAACCTATCACTTCTCTCACTCTGCAAGGATCTAATTCTTGCAACAACTTCATTTTCTGCTTCAAACTTTTCTTATTAAATGACCGTATAAAATCACAAAGCAAATTGATGGAATCCTGTCGTACACTGCAAATACTACTACACTTCCAGGTGTACACAGGACCCTTAGGACGTCTCCCTAAAACCTCATTACCTAACACCTCTTCTATCTCTGTTGTCACAAGTTTTTCTTTTTCAACTGGACAACCATCTTTCACTTCATAACCTCGACCACTGGTGTCAACTGCATGCACCAAATCATTATCCTGGAAATAACTCTCCTCATTAAAAAATGCCTCAGAGCTTGAACTATGCATCCATTCTCCAGAAAAAACTTCACAAAAATTACTACGATTAACTATTCTCTTCCATCTACTATTTCTTTTGAAATCATAAATTGCCTTGTTTAGCTTCCTAATTCTATTGATTGTCAAAATAAATAACTTACGTTTAATTTCAAATGCCTGATCAATAACTTTCTCAACTATTTTTTTTCTCTTATAAAAAACCACTTTCTGTTGACCTTTCTTAATATTTTTTAACAAATTGCCAATTATCCTGTTGCGGAACATTCGTTTACGAATGTCCCTAAACTGTTGTTTCCTTCTACTTTCATGCATAGAGTTATCTCTTACTCTAGCAGTAACATTTCTCATTGGCCTTTCCTTACCGTTTGAATTGCTTCTCCTTTTCTGGACTGAAACATTTTCTGTAGTAATATTTTTTTTACTAGATATATTTCTTATGAATGTTTTTGTACTCTTACCCGGTGCTTTCTTGGTGACTTGACAAATCTTTTTGTTAGAGGACTGCTGCTTTTTTTCATTCACCTGCTGTCTTTGACGTTTTGCAGCCTTTCTCACTCTTTCTTTGCTTGGCATCCTAAAATCTTGAAATAATCTGCAGTTGAATCTGTGGTAAAATATAATAAAAAATGTTATTGACCACTATTACCCAACAGTAAATTAATAACAGTCATCAAAAACTTAACACACTACTTAACATTTTTACATAGAAGAATTTTTTGTACATGGCAAATTTAGAATACAGAAATAGCAGAAAAGAAATGGAATTTATATTCATTTTACCTGTCCTGTTTTATATATGAATCTGATCTAATTTTATGACCATATTTTAATATTTTATTGAAGACACTACACATAACCTGTTTTTGAAGGTGTCTTTATTTTTAAATTAAACGGTTTACATATTTACTTTTTATTTATTATAAATTTATAAAATAAATGTTTATAGTTCCATAGGCTCAAGCAAGTCAGCTTCCCATCCTATGTCATACAATTCTGACAAATCTGCATCCTCATCACATTCTTCTTCATCCTCAGGATTGAAATCATCCAAGGGATCAACATCCACTGATGTTTCAATTACGAGTTCAATGATGAGGTCGAAATCAACTGATTGCTGATTGTCGCTCATGTTGATGTTGTCTTTATCTTTAAAGAAAGATAACAACAATGAGATGTTGCACAGTAAGAGACAAATCTCAGAGATTATAATAGTAAAATTGTTTAACAAGAGTAACATTTTGCAGCTATTATTTAACCATGTCCAACGATGCTGAGGAGCAGAGGAGGTGAAGCCTATCTCCAATTTTTCACTGAACAGGACTCATCTCTTCTTAACCTTGGATAAACCTCACCGACTCTGTGTCCCCTGCACATAATTAAATGTAAAGGGGCAGATTTATATTAACTAGCACATCCCCAGGGATGCACCAGTTAACATGCACCGCTGCTCTGCCACCCACGGTGTGCCGCATTTACAATCAGATAGGACAAAGCTACATCAAAACCCTGCGCCTGCTTGAAGCAGGCATAGATCTTGACGCAGGTAGGCTGAAAGCTAAAGCAACAACTAAGTGTCGTGTGCAGAAGTTGCAAAAAAGGAAAAATGGCGTTTAAACCAGTAATGAGCCCATGCTAACTTAACACAGAGTAAAGATATCCAGGATCTACATCAGTTTGGGGTTCACGAACCTGGCAGGTACAAGGCACTGAGGCTTTGCACCGTGCATGTCTCATCCCAAATCATATGTTGTTTGTGAATGAAACAATTTCCCAGACCAAATGCTTTGGATTGGCTAGTTCTAAAAAATTAAACACCCCTACGATCCCGCAGTTACAGGAATATGATGCTTGGAGTAATTTTACTCGTTGTCCATTAAAGATTTACAGGCCCTACTCCGTAATTCTTCCTTTAACATTTCCAGTATAAATCCAAAAGGTTGACGGCTTTGGCAACGTGCCTTATCCACGGTTTAATAACGCTGCCTTTTGCTTTATATAAGTTTTCAAATTGTATGAAATATATACCAATAGGTCGTTATTAACCTTTAGGTAGTGGTTTTCTTCATGAGGTCTGGTCGCTTCCATATACATACAGATTTTCAAAGATGATCAAGAAGTTTATCTGAATGGAGAGGAATGCACTGAGACGCCAGATCATTCACTAATGTGTAGGCACATACAGTTACACGGTTCATGCAACAAACACCGACCAAATATGGCTTGCGTGTTGCAAGGCACGCCAGTTCCTGCTATCATCCCCACGTTCAAGTTGTTGGAAAATGGTAGTTATTTGATGCTCAATAATGAAGATTGTTCTGGGTTAATTAAAAGTATTCCTTTTATCGTAACAGTAAGTGAACAGGTTATTTGCTGCAGAAATGTTCTATTTCCTCCCACACGTGAACATAGGGAGTTTTCAATCTGGCCACAAATACCAACCTTGGGAGCACATTTCAACGGCATGGCAAGAATAAGAGCTCTTTTGTCTCAGAGAGAGGTGGCCTTGACTTCGGCCCGTGAAACCTTCGTGCTTCACATAGCGAACACCCGTACAGAGGTGCAGACCCTTTTAAATACAGATTTGCCTTTCCATTTCAGCAAGATGGTTCGGACTATCTCTAACGCGTCCTCTACAAAGGGCCTGGCGCACTTTTTTAAAGTTGTTACCAGTGGTCTCGTGACTTCATTTGAGAAAATCTTTGGAATCATCCCTGCTTTCTTTCATTCTATTTTTTCCACTGTGCTTGGTGGATTCCCATTTTTACTTGCATTACCAGCGGACGCTCTTGTGCTTTTTTACATTTTTAAATATGGATGTCCCTCCTGTGCAAGCTCCCGCCCTGCAGCTGCTCACGCTGTTCCGCAATCGCATGCTTGAATATTATGGCACAATGCCGTTGGCGATATTAAGCACGGCATATGGATTATCTTTTCGATTCTCCTACTTCACCTGTGTCCAGCCTGTATTTCACTGCCTGACCTGTGATTTCGATTGGGCCATTGATTTGTGTCTCTGCGGACCGGTTTCTCCTGACGTCGACTTTAATCAGCTGATGAGTCCTATCATTACTCACGAGTTGGTTTGTCCTGGCGAAAGTATTATGGCTGTGGCATTGATCCATGGACTAATTGGTCCCTGGAATTTACTGGCGGCAACACAGTCTTTCTTGGAACAGAGCTTTCTTGAAAACCCACCGAGCTGTCCTCTGATGGTGATAGAGGATCCGGTGCTGGGAGAGCACGTATGTTCTTTTCCGCTTTTAAATTGGATAGCTGAACTCTTTTCGGATGAAGACGGTGACTTCCTATTAGAGGCTGTTGCAGCTTATTTTGCATACACAGTTATGTCATAGACCTTTTTCATGTTTGATATGCTGAGTACTAGCATTTCATTGACAATTCATTGACTTATTTGTCAAGTTTTTATTATTTAGCTTGCCTATTGGCTTAAGCCTCGATAAAGTAGTTGGCTGTTTTATTTTTCTTTAGCATTAAATTTTCCTAGTTTTTAATGTTTTACCTTGCGGACCGTCCACATATAAAGTTGCAATCTGCTCTCATGAGATGGCACTTCTATTATCTTATTCAGTTCGTTTCCGGATCATGGGGAGGTGTCATGTAGATCCTATATATCTTTACACCGTGTTAAGTTAGCATGGACTCATTACCGGTTTAAACGCCATTTTTCCTTTTTTGCAACTTCTGCACACGACACTTAGTTGTTGCTTTAGCTTTCAACCTAATAGTTCATCGTGATTTACATGAGAATAATATGTTATTGCTCCACTATCTGCTTTACTTGTTAAACTATATCTGTACAGCGAGTGCTGAAGTTTCAAGAACAACACAATACAGAATTGTTATGAGGTCTGATCTCCACGACTTCATACTCATAACATAAGTGCAGCTTCTGCCAATTCTGGGCATGAGGCGGGTTTTATATTGCTTTGCCGAACACACATACACAACACTTGATGCGGTTCACATGAAGAGAGAGCTGGTGTATGCTGATGTGATTCCTTCAAATCTAAGACACTAAAGTATGGGCACGCCCTAAACCAACACAAAGAGACCTTCTTAGCAAATAATATAATATGTGTATTAGGGAGGGTGAGATATAAGCAGCCGCGGGCCGTGGAGGGAGTTACGGTGGGGCAGGGAGGCGGGGAGGGGGAGGGGCAGGGTGGAATGAATGGGGGCAACATCTTTTGGAGTCCTTGTTGGGACTGATGGTTATATTGGTGAAGCATCTTGAAAAATCACTTACAAAGATCAAAGAAGAATTGCAGGAATTAGAAAAGGAGCTGGCCAAAATAGAAATGAATGAAGAAATGACCAAATTAAAAACGGACCTGGAGAAATATGTGGAAAAACATGAGGACACTGTGAGAAACCGTAAGGAAATGAAATATCAAAGGGACAAGGAAGGAAGATTATATTCATGGACGGATATTTACATATGCAAAAAAATTTGATATATTTCAAAGCCAGAAATCAAATCAGGGAAATAGGTCGAGTGCCACATCACTGACATCAGTGGGGACTGATGAAGAGATATCAGAAGAGAATATGGACCAAACTACCCGGGATTTTTTAGGGGATATGAGGCTTGTTCTCAGCCAAAGAATGTGGGAACAAAATCAAAATCAGAGCCAAGGTGGAAGAGCCAGAGGCAGAGGACGCAAATGGGTGCCCAGATCAGGGGCTTCGGTAGCATCAAAAAAACCAGGAGAGGCAACAGGAGGAAGTGGCTCCTCCGAGGAAATCGGAACCAAAACCAGGAGCATGCGTCAGAAAACCTTGAAGTAAATTGGCAGGAAACGAATGTAACAGACGACTTGGTGATAATAAATCTATCATCACGTACCCTAAACCCAAATGAACAATCATTACTAAAGTATGGCATTAATTTCTGCCCCACGGAAACAATGGATATGGCGCAAACGCGCATAGATATAAACAAATATATCCGGAAAATTAAACTGGCAAAGATATTTCAGGACAATCTGGAAATGTCAAATTTTGCAAAAAGGAGAAAGAACAAAAAACAAACAGAAATGAACACGGAGGCGTATGGCCTTACAACAAGCAATCTCCCAGCATTGTTAACACTCGTGAATTTGGATGTCATGGAGGAAAGTGACATGATCCCTGAAGAAGTGGTCTGCCCCCAAAAAGGAGCGGGCCTCAGTGGAAAGAAGCCTCAGTCTAAGTTTTATCCGCAGTTGCCGCAAGGAAATAAGATCGACCTATTTCAAGACGCGGTAATCCAAGACATTTACAAAATCAAAGGCACAAAATATCGGGACAACCTAAAACAAGAGGAAAGAGCTGCTCTAAAAAACCTTATGGAGGATCAGAAGATAACAATAAAAATGGCCGATAAGGGTGGGAATATTGTTATTCTTGATAAGAAAGACTACATAATTGAAGCACATTCTCAGTTAAAAGATAAGCAATACTACAGGAAATTAGAGCGGAATCCCACCCAACTCTTCAAAACAAATCTGGATAAGAAAATAATGGAGTGGTGCAGTGAGGATCTAATTGATATGGACGAAAGTAAATTTCTAACGACAAAACATCCGGTGACTGCAACCATCTACTTCCTACCCAAGGTTCATAAAAACCCACTGAGACCACCAGGGAGGCCGATTGTTTCGGCAAAGGGCTCGCTCATGGAACCTGTGGCGAACTACATTGACTATTTCCTCATGCCATTTGTTCTGAACCTGAGCTCATATCTGAGGGACACGGGTGATCTTTTGAAAAACCTGCAAGAACTATCATGCAACCTACCTATATGTTGATCACAATGGATGTAATTGCTTTATATTCCAATATAGATCATAGTATCGGCATAAATGCTTGCGCTTTCTTTTTAAAAGAGAGAAATATACAATTCAACAAGCACAACCAGATGCTTTTGGACATGATTGAGTTATGTCTTACTCAAAATATCTTTCTTTTTGGTGAAGAGATATATCAGCAAGTCAAGGGGTGTGCAATGGGGTTTTCCTTCAGCCCAGCCTTCGCATGTCTCACAATGGGATGGTGGGAGCAACAAGTGGCCTGGCATCCGGACAACGATCATCACGTGAACAAGATAGCCAAATGGCTGAGATATATAGATGATCTCCTGATAGTGTGGGATGGAACAGCGGAGGAATTTGAAATCTATTTCAAAATCTTGAACTCCACAGATACAAATTTAAGATTCACCTACACTATCAACCGGCAGGAGGTAACCTTTTTGGACACCAAAATCTACATTAATGAGAACAAAGTGGAGACCACCCTCTACAGAAAGGAAACAGCAACAAATGCCACACTTCATGCTGAAAGTTTCCATCAACCCTCAGTAAAAAACAATATCCCTTATGGGGAATTTCTTAGACTCCGCCGCATCTGTTCTCAGGAAAAAGATTGGACAATGAACAGTTGCGAAATGGCAAAAAGGTTTGCTCGACGAGGGTACAAGAAAGGTACCATCATGGAGGGTTGGACAAGAGCAAATGAGACGAAAAGGGAGGACATATTGCAAACGAAACCCAAAAAGACTGAAAATCAAATAGTAAGACTAATCATGGACCACTCAAGAGAATCCAAACAAATTGTCAGCATTCTCAGGAAAAACTGGAAAATCTTGCACCTGGATGAAACTGTGGGGAAAATCATGGGCAAGCATCCTGAGGTGACATATAGAAGGGCCACGAGCTTGAAGGACAAGTTAGTTCACAGTCACCACCAAAATCCAGAAACAAAGAAAAAAGGTATACAATGGCTGAAAACGAAAGGCTTTCAAAAATGTCAACAATGTAAAGCCTGCCAAATTGCGGTGAATAAAAAAGAAGTGGTATTACCGAATAAAAAATCTTGGATTATCAAACAACTAATCAATTGCAAAACAGAATTCGTTGTATACGTGATAGAGTGCCCGTGCGCATTGAAGTACATTGGCAGCACAAAGAAAGAATTGAAACTACGAATTTTGGAGCACATAAGGGCAACGGCATATAAAGACAGAGCTAACGCCGTGGCCAAGCACATGGAAACAGCACACAACGGAGATTGGAAACTTCTAAAATTCTACGCATTGGAAACCATTGTGCCTCATGAAAGAGGTGGAGACAGGGAACGCAAACTAAGATGCAGGGAATCCCGACAGATATTAAACTTTAGAACTCTACATCCGGGAGGTCTGAACCAGAGTGAAGAACTTTATGTTCATTTGTAAATACAATTGTAAATAAGTTGAAATCGTAACTGCAGCAGAATCAAATTGGGACTTTGTATGGAGATGAAAAAGTTTTTTTTAAAGTTTTTTCTTCCGTTGATGTCAATGTAAATATAATAACAGCTTATATGAGATAGAAGGATATGATGATTAGGTGGTAACCAACCTTAATGTTGCAACAATTGAGGGATGTATATAGTATGTAAATACCGTTAAGCCCACTGGAGGGCAAGAAATCAACCGAACATATCATGTACATGTGGCCCACTAGAGGGCGAGAATGATAAATTTTTGGTGTCATAACTATACATCACAGAGTAAAGTATAAGCGCAGTAAGTGGCACTCTGTATAATGGTTGTAACATATTGTAAATACCAAAGGACTACGTTATCCACAATCCTCTACCATTGACAGGAAGTGGTGGTATGTCATGTGACTTTGCACAAGAACACCTTATAGGTGGTTGTAAGTGGAAGAGTATTGACCGTGATCAAGCCGTCTGTGAACGGTGAAACGCGTTGGTAACTGCAAGAAACTGTGGTGCAATAAATAACTGAAAAAGGAAAAAAGATCGCTCGAGTGCGTTTTCATTACCTGCAAAGGTGTTTTGGAAATATATATATATATATATATTCACTGAAAAAACCATAGGTTATAGACCATATATAGTTAGGAATTAGCATTTAAAAAACCTTATTTTACTCACACAAAACCATTGAAATTACATATATAGTTAGTTGCACTAACTATATATCGCGCACCTGCAATCCACTGCTGATGATGTCACATATTACATCATTCATGACATGGTCAGTGACATCACTGATGACATCACTGATGACATCTCAAATGACATCACTGATGACATCTCATTTGACATCAATGACCACATCACTGATGATATCATTCATATGACAATACAATGCATCTCCTCACATTTTAATATAACCTCTGTTTCACCCAGTGTTAAATACAGAATATAATTTTTGAAACCATTGACACACCAATACTAGTTACTACATACGCACTCACTGATTCCTACGTCTACACACACCTTCACTCATTCACCCATACTATCATTCATACATACAATCACTCATCTTTACAACACTATCATATGCACTCATACACCTATACAGACACTCACAGGCTGCCACTCATCCATGGAGTTACTCACACACCTAGTCAGTCCTGTAAAGAATCAATGACACTTCCATTTTCTTGTCTATACAGTTAAACATAGAGCACCTTACATTTTCAAACATATACTAACACATACTTACCTTGTTATACAATCATTGATACAAGTACACATTGATCTGCACAGAGTCACACACCTCCCAGCCAGCCACACACACACTCAGTCTCCCATACAAATACTTGGACAATCAATCAGTAACCCATATAGTTAATTATATAGCTACTGATCAAAACATGCAGCAGTTTACAGAACAACAGACATAATGATGCACAAATTAAGACACTTTAGTCACTAACCCATGCACTCAGTGAGACACATTTAATCACTCACTCATGCATTCAGTCATGCACCTACTAAATCCTTTGTCCAGACACTTATACTTCCACTCATTCTTCAATATGTAAGACACATTTTAACTTTACAGAAACATACAGTCACTGGATGTTGTCATCAGTGATGTCATCAGTGATGTCATTTGAGATGTCATCAGTGATGTCATCAGTGATGTCACTGACCATGTCATGAATGATGTAATATGTGACATCATCAGCAGTGGATTGCAGGTGCGCGATATATAGTTAGTGCAACTAACTATATATGTAATTTCAATGGTTTTGTGTGAGTAAAATAAGGTTTTTTAAATGCTAATTCCTAACTATATATGGTCTATAACCTATGGTTTTTTCAGTGAATTTTCAAGGTTTTGTAAATGCTAATTCCTAACTATATATGGTCTATAACCTATGGTTTTTTCAGTGAATTTCAATGGTTTTTTAATAGCAAATATCATAAGCTGTCGAATGTCAAGTACGTGGTAAGTGAAAACATTTTCGTGTTTATGCACACTGATCTGCTTTGAATGGTGCCCCCCCCCCCCCTCATTTCTATTAGGAGTACTCTCTCTTTGCAGATAGTGAAAGGTAGTTAACGCAGGCCTTTGCCCCCGTTGTAATCCGTCGTGCCTGCTTCTCTCTCCATTTGATTGATTGTTATCCAAGTATTTACTGTTTTAGAATTAGTTCTCTTTGGTTCATTCTCTATTTACAAACAAACACAGAGTCGCAATACTCTGTTTAGTCTTTGCAGATAACGAAAAATCGTGTAAAAAAAAAGAAAAGGAATCGAGCAAAATCAGTAGGCCACTAATGGGATCTCTTTTTGACCTCGCTAAAATAGAAACATTAGGAACAACCCCTCATGACAAATACAAAACTAGTGAGATGAACTGAACTCCACACAATGATGGCTGCAAAACAGCTCGGCTCCGCCACCCACCCCGCCCAAAATAACGATAAAGAGCGGCTGCCATGATTGGTTGCGGAATGGCCACGACGGAGCTACGAAATGATGCTGCTCTCATGCTAACCCCAGCTTCAGTCTGAAACATCCAGAAACACTGTAGACTACCAATTCGATCAGTTCCGGTAGCGCCCCAATGTAACCCGGTAGAGAAGAACTAGCCCTCCCCTCTTTCACTGATGGTTCTTGTTGCCTGTCCCTTCTGTTCTCATTTAACAGAACTATTTAGCCTGCTGAAAGGGGTTGTGTTCCGACCGCTGGTTGGTGGAGACATTTTGACTATATTCTGGACCTGCGTTGTCGCGTAATGCGTCATATGACGCGCCGCGTTAGCGCATCCGGAAGTCATCCGGGGCGCGCAGCGCGTAACGTAAGCATAACAAGTCATGTGACTTGTTAATAAAACTTTTCATTGGTTCATTTTACTTTTCTTATTGTAATGATGAAAGGCTTGCTCATATGACCTAAAAATTACGCTTTTCATTACTTCCGAACATTATTTTTTCTTAAATATATGTTATAATGTTCCAGGCTAATGTACTTTCCCGGAAATTTTACAACTGTCCTGCAAGTAAAATATATTCTTTTTTCGAGAAAAAGAGCGTTTCTTCGTCCCATGATGGAGCCGTTGAGCAAAAGAGGGTCGACCTGCTGTCTTAGTCGCCGATACGCCTGAATATGAGATTCTTATCGATCACTTTATGTTGCAGGAATAGAAAACACAACAGCCCTTGACCATTTATCTTTACTGCGTTCCTTCGTATTATACCTTTTACCCTTCATGTAATTGGTCTGCTTTATTTCACTTGCCTTTTAATGATTCTAAAACAGTGACTATTATTACAAACTTTACCAATGTATATACTACTACCATGTTTTCTTTTAAAAACCTTTATTGTGAAAATTTCATTATACAAATACGAGCCTATAACCACGTGGGCCGGCCACGGAGCAAACTGTAATCGTATGTGATGAGTAGACATTTACACTGTAGAGGAACGTAACGGGCGGGCCATTAGGTTGCAAGAACTAAGGTGTCTAACAGTTATGGAATCGGTGGACGTACATTTTATAATTAAAATACGACAGGGCCAGTTACAATAAAATTATCTAGATATACATTTGCGGGCAAGTACCATGGGTGACGTTAATTCGAACTTTCAACAGTACAGTAATCAATAACACATCAGAACTTAATATCAATAGGGATGTCGAAATATTCAATCAATTCTCGTCCCCGCCCGCCATGTGCTTCAAAACTGCATACGTATCTCGTGATTTCAAGGTTCTGCAACCAGTACACAACAAGGAGTTACGAGTCCCATTTATTCCGGCGCCATTTTGGGCGAGGACGGGCAGGTCCAGGATATAGTCAAAATGTCTCTACCAACCATCGACTATGATGATGTTCATATGCTGTATTTATTAGAGTAACACTCATCTGCCCACATGAAATTAATTTACCACAATCTAAACATGTCATTTTAATCTTTCCAAAGTTCTTCTAAATATTTGGGACCGTTTCCCTTGCCTCTGAAGCTCTCAGTGCCACTTCTTTGATGAATGTACTAGCAGGTCAGGGGTTCTCCTCCAAATCTCTCTTTTATGCAGCACTATAATTAATTGGTGCCACCTCTCCATATGACGATGCATGGTATAGTTACCACAACTATATATTTTTTCGTTTCCTCTGGAGAGTTCATCGTGGCAGATGAAGCGTGTAACATACCGGGCATTTACCTTTTTTTGCATGTACAGGAAAGGAAAAAAAAATCGAGCGTTCGAGTTCTTAGGTGTCCCAGGGCCATTTTAGTGGACCAGGCCCAAATCCAAAGAACAGCTATCTCACAGGCTAATGGGGCGACCCACGCCGAGTTTCAGCATTGTAGGATGACCACACAAGTACAGCAACTTGCTAGACATCACCTCGGTGCCATCCGGATCTCGGCGCCCCACTGCAGATGAAGTGCCTCTCAACTATGAAACCACCAGAAAACGCTTGAGTCAGCTTTGTGTGAAGCCGCCATTTTGATTCAATCAATAGCGTCCCCCTGCACACATTCTGGGACCTGGTCGTGTCTTCAGGTCAAACGAATTTGGGACAAGATGCAGAAAGGAAAAGGAAAAAAGTTCCGCCGGACCCCGGGAGGTGGCCGCCTATGTCATGGGCGATCTTAGGCCACACCAGGGCAATAGTGAAGCTGCAGCAGGTGCAAATAAGCTTCAGACAGTGTTACAAGCGCTGCTCAGAACTCTCAACTATGACACCACCTCGGTGCCATCCGGATCTTGGCGCCTTGTGCTGGTTCCGGCCTATTCACACATCGGTCCGCTACTGACGCCACCTCACAGGCCAACGGGGCACCCCACGCCGACTTTCGGCGCAGCATTGTAGGATGGCCACACCAGTGCGGCAAATTGCTGGACACCACCTCGGTGCCATCCAGATCTCGGCGCGTTGTGCTGCCTTCGGCCTATTCGCCACAAGTGCGCACGCAACTCAGCTGCATAGCGAGTGAAACACCAAGGGGCGCCCCACTGCAGCCGAGGAACCTCCATCTTGGGGGCGACGCACAGCATCACATTGCTTTCCAATGCAGTCAGATCCTCAAACAGCCCCCACTGACTGACGCGAACTCACAGGCCAACGGGGCGCCCCACGCCGACTTTCGGCGCAGCATTGTAGGATGGCCACACCAGTGCGGCAAGTTGCTGGACACCACCTCGGTGCCATCCGGATCTTGGCGCCCCACTGCAGATGAAGTGCCTCTCAACTATGAAACCACCACTGTGACATCCGGATCTTGGCGCGTTGTGCTGCCTTCGGCCTATTCGCACATCGGTCCGCTACTGACGCCATCTCACAGGCTAATGGGGCGACCCACGCCGAGTTTCAGCATTGTAGGATGACCACACCAACTTGCTAGACATCACCTCGGTGCCATCCGAATCTTGGCATCTCAACGCCTAGTGGTATCTTCCATACAGAAAATATTGTTACGCTACCTTTGGCCCCATTCGCACATCAGTCCGCAACTTAGACATCACCTCGGTGCCATCCGGATCTTGGCATCTCAGCGCCTTGTGGTGTCTTCTCGTCAGAAAATATTGTTGCGCTGCCTTTGGCCCCATTCGCACATCAGTCCGCTACTGACACCATCTCACAGGCCAACAGGGCGCCCCACGCCGACTTTCAGCATTGTAGGATGGCCACACCAGTGCGGCAACTTACTAGACACCACCTCGGTGCCATCCGGATCTTGGCGCGTTGTGCTGCCTTCGGCCTATTCGCACATCGGTCCGCTACTGACGCAAACTCACAGGCCAACGGGGCGCCCCACGCCGACTTTCAACATTGTAGGATGGCCACACCAGTGCTGCAACTTGCTGGACACCACCTCGGTGCCATCCGGATCTTGGCGCGTTGTGCTGCCTTCGGCCTATTCGCACATCGGTCCGCTACTGACGCCGCCTCACGTGCCAACGTATTTTCTCCGCATTTTATACCCTATGCCGCATAACAGGTCATGTGACTTGTTTATAAAACTTTTCATTGGTTCATTTTACTTTTGGTTTCCTAATGATGGAAGGCTTGATCATATGACCTAAAAACAACACTTTTCATTGGATGAAAACTTTTTTTTTTTCCAAACGATGAAAGCCCCACCTTGTTTCTGGATGTTTCAGACTGAAGCTGGCGTCAGCATGAGAGCACCACCATCTCGTAGCTCCGTCGTAGTCATTCCGCGAGCAATCATGGCAGCCGCTCCCCACCAGAAGCCTGCAGGAGTCGGGGCCCCCAAAACTTTTGATGAATTCTCAAGGCGGAGGGGACGCTTTCGAGAATGGGGTCCAAGACCTAGCAGACAAGCGTCCGATTTCCAAGGTGTCCCAGGGCCATTTCAGTGGACCAGGCCCAAAAAGGAAAGAGCCTGCCGCCATTTTGAGAGTCCTGTGACAGCCGCCTATCGCTGCACCGCAAGAGTGGGCGCAACTCAGCTGAATTGCGGCTTTTGACACAGTGGACCAAAAACGGACGGAATGGCAACTGAAACGGTAAAGGGGCGCCCCACTACAACAGATGACACTCCACCTGGAGAGGCCCGTTCACGCCGCCTCCCCCGGGGCGCCCCACGCCGTTATTCGGAGCAGCATTGTAGGATACCAAAACCAGTGCGGCAACTTACTGGACATCACCTTGGTGCCATCGTTCTGCTGCCTTGGAACTATTCGCACAACAGTTTGCTACTGAAGACCCACCCCCCGCGACGCCCCACGCCGTTATTTGCTGGGTGGCAACTTACTAGACATCACTTTCGTGTCATCTAGATTTCAGCGCGTTCTGCTGCCTTGGAACTATTCGCACAACAGTTTGCTACTGATGACCCGCCCCACGCCGGAAATCTGGACGTTGTGCTGCGTTGGGACTATTCGCACAGCCGACCGCTACTTCGTTGTTTTTCCCTAAAAATGTTTATATGTTATTACTATTTTTGTTTTCTTGTATATATTTATAAATTATTAAAGTTTTATAATCTTACTACTTTGTCGGAGTGCTATATATTTTTAATGTGACACATAATTGTAAAAACTTTGATGTACAAAGAGTCATCCCTGGAATCTTCCGCTTCACGCTCGGTCCCCTCCCCAATCACAATACAGGATGGTTTTCAGATAATAGCAACGCTTCTGCTGTGACGGATCTCATCGAGTGTGGGCCTTGATCTACTATAACTCCTTTGAAGAGGGGTGAATCTTTACAGCTGTGGCCATAAACTACATCTGCAGGGCTAGCTGATACCCTAGGACCAGCCTGGACAATCGGACACAGAGGAAAAGGAGTGTCAGAGGGTGCAGTAGTGAATAGGGCGAAAGGGAGGTGTCGGGCGGGCACAGGGTGTGATTCTCAGGAAAGAGCAGCGCAGATGGGGGGAGGTTTATTACCCATGCATAAGACAGAGAGCGGGGGTGACCACTGCCTGGGGGAGATGCTTGCGAGGGTGGGGAGCCATGCTAAGGATCGACAGCGTGCACAGAGTGGGTCTGGTCAAGGCATCTAAAATGGCTGCCGTGCACGACAAAAGTGTGGCATTTGAAAAAAGACAAGATGGCGCAGACAATGTTTTTCAACACTTCCTGATTTCCTTCGAATCGAACGTTAACAGACGTTGGGGCATATTACCAAAGTTAAGCGATATTTATCCCTAACGATGCATTGCAAAGATTTTTTTACCGTCAGAAATTATCGCAGATAAACCTTGCTATTATCAAAGTTTATCGCAAATACGATAAAAACCGACCGCAATGCATTAATATCGCTGAAAACTCAGCGATATTCATGCATTACCGAGCTAATCCTCTTAGCCATGTTATCCACCTCCCATAGGATAACATGGCTAAGAACTGCTCAGGGCAGCTGTTACTTTTTGGAGATATTCGCGCTTATCTCGAATATTTCCAAAAGTTGATAATAGGAGATAGCGATGTTAGCGACTGTTTCCAGTCGCTAACATCTTGGCATGCCCACTTTGCATGTCATTAGTGATAAATATCACTCACATGCAAAGTGGGGCCCAAGATGGTCGCTATCTCCTACTAGCCGTCGCTAACTGGTGTTAGCAACAGCTAGGTAATACAGATATAATTTTATCTCCGCGAAGCGGAGCGCTGTTACAGATATATATCTTGTTTTTGAACGTTAATTTCTCAAAATGCACTGAAGCACATATATTGAGACCTAGCAAAGGCACATCGGGCTACCAGTCCCTAATATTTTACCAAGTTTCGTGCAAATCCATTCAGCCGTTCGATTATTATTATTATTTATTTTTTTTGCCCCGCGGGGCCCTTTTAAAACCTCCACATCAAACCTAGGGGATCAGCGAGGATCTACTATGCCCCCTTATGGTCATTTGCCCCTTCGCTTTGGCCTCCTCTTGTCTCTCGATCCTACCGAGAGACAAGATGGCGGCCGCTACGGACTGTTTGGAATGTTTACAGACACCGGAGAGCCAATCAGCTTCGCTTCGCAAAGCTCCGTAACGCGAAAAGTACGCGAAGCGGTGCGCTGTTACAGATATATATCTTTTTTTGAACGTTAATTTCTCAAAATCCACTGAAGCACATATATTGAGACCTAGCAAAGGCACATCGGGCTACCAGTCCCTACAATTTTGCCAAGTTTCGTGCAAATCCATTCAGCCGTAAGATTATTATTATAATTTTTTTTTTTTGCCCCGCGGGGCCCTTTTAAAACCTCCACATCAAACCTAGGGGGTCAGCGAGGATCTACTATTCCCCCTTATGGTCATTTACCCCTTCGCTTTGGCCTCCTCTTGTCTCTCGATCCTACCGAGAGACAAGATGGCGGCCACTACGGACTGTTTGCGGCCACTACGGACTGTTTGGAATGTTGACAGATGCCGGAGAACCAATCAGCTTCGCTTCACAAAGCTCCGTTGCGCGAAAAGTACGCGTCCTAGGCCGCTGCCCGGTCCGCGCTTACAGATATATATCTTTTTTTAAACGTTAATTTCTCAAAATCCACTGGAGCACATATATTGAGACCTACAAAAGGCACATCGGGCTACCAGTCCCTACAATTTTGCCAAGTTTCGTGCAAATCCATTCAGCCGTTCGGTCTAAAAGTGAGGCCAACCGCCCTATAGAAATTAACATGGGAAAAACGCGTTTTGGGACCCCCCTTTTTTCTCGGCCCCCCCTTGACGAACCCCCCCCAAATTTTCAAAGGCTGCTCAGAAACAAAATGTGCCATTTTCCTGAAAATTTCAGCCAATTCCGTCCACAAACGGCAAAGTTATTAGACATAGAATTTTCAAAAATCCCATAGAGAAAAAATCCTAACTATATATACCTACTGGCGACCGCCAGTAGGTAATATATATATATATATATATATATATATATATATATATACATACATTGGAAACATAGGTTTCAGGCAGGTCATAGTTAGGAATTAGCATTTAAAAAACCTTAGAAATTCACTGAAAAAAACATAGTTTTTAGGGGTGTTATAGTTACCTGGACATTTCACTCCTACAAAACCATTGAAATTCCTCAGTTATAGTTAGATGTACTAACTGTAACTATCGCGCCCGCAATCCACTGGTGATGATGTCACACATTACATCATTCATGACATGGTCAGTGACATCACTGATGACATCACTGATGCAATCTCAAATGACATCACTGATGACATCATCCAGTGAATGTGGTTTGGTTCGATATTTAAATATGCATTATATATATAGCAATCTGCAATGAATATTGGGTGGATGTATAAGTGTCTGGATGGAGGATTTAGTAGCAGTGTGATTGACTGTCTAAGTGACTAATTGAAAGTGTCTCACTAAATATATGAGATAGTGATTAAACTGTGTGCATATTTGTATCACTCTATCTCTTGTTGTGTAAACTACTACATAAGTTGGTTACTAGCTATGTGAAAGTCTATATTAGTTATTAAATACTTAAGTGAGTATTTGTATGGGATAGTGAATGTGTGTGTGATTGGGTGGGAGGTGTGTGACTGTCCAAAGATGTGTAAATAGTTGATTTAGTAGGATATGAGGTTAAGACTGCATGTGGAAACAGTTGTTTGGGTAAGTGAATCTCTTTATGGGTGTGGTGATGAGTAAATATATTTCTCAATGATACATGTCCAACAAAGTAGAAATATAAAAGGCATTGTATGTGACAGTTGCTATATATAAATAAGTATACATAAGACTCAGTGATTGTATGAGTGACTGTATCAAAAACTGTATACTTGTAATAGTATTTTTATAACACACTAAGTATGAGTTACTATATATATATATATATATATATATATATATCCAAAAAACAAGAGTTGCCACTTTTGGAAAAGCCACACAAAGGTAGGTATTTCTTTCGTTTATTGAGGAAGTTGCAACACAGTTTGCATAACAGCTTGCAGCAATATAGTCAATTTTCGCCGACGCGTTTCGTGCTCAGAAGCACTTTTTCATAGGCAATGTTGTCCAAACAGCGCAAAGCAGCATGTGCACTCTTTTTGTAATCCTGATACCTGCCCCCTTGGGCGTGGGCTCTTCGCAGAGCCTGCTGGTATCTGTAGTGCATATTAGTTTTTCTCCAGTGAGATACAATTGCGTTGTCAGTTTTTGGACCAATAAAACCCCAGTGGAAGTGCCAGGTGTCATGTTCATGCTGCGCTGCTTGTCATACCTTCCAAAACATCCTCCTTTCCCAAAGATGGTGATTAACTGTAGAAACCACCATTGGTGCACTTTCATGCAGCTGGGCTTTTCCACGACTGGGGCCAGCCGTATTTAAATCCAAAAAACAAGAGTTGCCACTTTTGGAAAAGCCACACAAAGGTAGGTATTTCTTTCGTTTATTGAGGAAGTTGCAGCACAGTTTGCATAACAGCTTGCAGCAATATAGTCAATTTTCGCCGACGCGTTTCGTGCTCAGAAGCACTTTTTCATAGGCAATGTTGTCCAAACAGCGCAAAGCAGCATGTGCACTCTTTTTGTAATCCTGATACCTGCCCCCTTGGGCGTTGGCTCTTCGCAGAGCCTGCTGGTATCTGTAGTGCATATTAGTTTTTCTCCAGTGAGATACAATTGCGTTGTCAGTTTTTGGACCAATAAAACCCCGGTGGAAGTGCCAGGTGTCATGTTCATGCTGCGCTGCTTGTCATACCTTCCAAAACATCCTCCTTTCCCAAAGATGGTGATGGCTGCTTTGCGCTGTTTGGACAACATTGCCTATGAAAAAGTGCTTCTGAGCATGAAAGGCGTCGGCGAAAATTGACTATATTGCTGCAAGCTGTTATGCAAACTGTGCTGCAACTTCCTCAATAAACGAAAGAAATACCTACCTTTGTGTGGCTTTTCCAAAAGTGGCAACTCTTGTTTTTTGGATTTAAATACGGCTGGCCCCAGTCGTGGAAAAGCCCAGCTGCATGAAAGCGGTCCGATGGTGGTTTCTACAGTTAATCACCGTCTTTGGGAAAGGAGGATGTTTTGGAAGGTATGACAAGCAGCGCAGCATGAACATGACACCTGGCACTTCCACTGGGGTTTTATTGGTCCAAAAACTGACAACGCAATTATATCTCACTGGAGAAAAACTAATATGCACTACAGATACCAGCAGGCTCTGCGAAGAGCCAACGCCCAAGGGGGCAGGTATCAGGATTACAAAAAGAGTGCACATGCTGCTTTGCGCTGTTTGGACAACATTGCCTATGAAAAAGTGCTTCTGAGCACGAAACGCGTCGGCGAAAATTGACTATATTGCTGCAAGCTGTTATGCAAACTGTGCTGCAACTTCCTCAATAAACGAAAGAAATTCCTACCTTTGTGTGGCTTTTCCAAAAGTGGCAACTCTTGTTTTTTGGAGATATATATATATATATATATATATATATATATATATATATATATATATATATATATATATATATATATATATATATATGAATAAATAATTTGGTCTTTGTATAAATGTGTAGCTTAGTAAATATAAATATGATCAATTGATTTCATAAGTGAGTAGGATGACTGCATAAGTGTATAGGATGTGTGCTGGTGTGTAATGTCGATGTAGATGTATAAGTATATTTGATAGTGTTCTATTGATCTTTGTTAGCATGTATAAGTGAATTTGTAGATAAGTGTTTAGATGTGTGTGTAGATGTAGAAATCACTGAGTGGGATTTAAGAAACTTGTATTGGTGTGTCAATGGTTTCAAATATGGTACTCCATATTTTACAATGAGTGTTGAAAGGTTACACTAGTGTATGATGAGATGCATCAGGTTGGCACATGGATAATGTCATCAGTGATGTCATTTGAGATGATATCAGTGATGTTATCAGTGATGTCACTGACCATGTCATGAATGATGTCATATGTGACTTCATCACCAGTGGATTACGGGCACAAGAGTTACAGTTAGTACAACTAACTATAACGGAGGAATTTCAATGGTTTTGTATGAGTGAAATGTCCAGCTTACTATAACACCCCTAAAACCTATGTTTTTTTCAGTGAATTTCTAACGTTTTTTGAATGCTAATTCCGAACTATAACCTGCATGAAACCCATGCTTTTTTCAGTGAATCTCAAAGGTTTTTTAAATGACAATTCCTACTTATAATGTTGACCACTTTCCAATATTTTCAACAAGTAAGCAAATCTGCAATGCTACCTAACAAATCAGGCAATAGTTCCACTTACCACTAATAAATTAACATCAACATTTAAGTACTGTAAGAACGTTGAATATGTACTGCGTTAAATTACATTCAACTCACACCCATGTTTAAAGAGCAATAAGTGATAGAGCTTCTAATTATACTTCGCACACCCAACAAAATCACAATACCCAGCACTACGATCACAACAACCATCCCCACGGACCCCTCCCCCCTACTACCTCAGAGGCAGCACAAAATAGTACTACGGACTTTTCCAAAATAATATAGCTCCTCAACAGTACACTACCTTAATCTACAGAGATGTGGCAACCAGGTATGTATAAGGGAAAGTACTCGAACATCAACAATAATGTACACAACGCTAAGACTACCAGTGAAATACAATACACAATTCACTATAGAAATAAAAAACTTTTCAGCGTGTACATATACCATTGATGCGTTAGTGTACTGAATAGTGGACACAACCATATTATCTCAAACACTGGGGAATATTTCGCTCATGTAGCTGTGTTCACCCCTCCTCCCTTTTTAACAGAAGTGGAGTAGACTACTCCAACCTACACAATGTCAACGTAAGACTATAAATAATTAGGCTACGCATTGGGCGTAGTTCACTTCTGCAAAGAGAAGAGACCCTGCCACAGCGAAGGTCTGCACCCTGCCAAGTGGCTGCCACCATGACCGCGTGCTTCCTCGATACAGGCCCATTACAAACTCAGGGCCACAGCACCGCAGACTTATGTCTGTATCGACTTCTGCCTTCGATCTCCATTGTGGACAGGAGGGTTCACAACTTGAATTCAGATTTGCATCTGTACTATGGACAGCGTTGAATCCAGCCTTGTTTTATTTAAGGCAGAGACAATGGTACTATGACCTCAGATTCTGTTAACTGTGCCAAAATACCCTTCATCGAACTTTGTGTCGACTACTGCCTTCAATCTACACTGCGTACAACAGGGTCCACAACTTGAATTCAGCTTTCCATCTACACTACGGATAGCATTAAAGATATCCTTGATTTATGTAAGGCAGAGACAATTTTGTTAATAAATACCACAAAAAACATTCCTCTATGTCTGAACTAAGTACTGCCTTCAAATGTACACTGCGGACAGCAGGGTTCACAACTTGATACCACAAGCGGTTAAGCACTACAGACTAAGTATGGGCGAAATTTGCAAATTCGCGTTTCGCGAATTCGTGCGAAATTGAATTTGCAATCCGCATAATCCGTGAATTCGTGCGAATTTGCGGATTTTTGTTTTTTTGCGTATTCACCGAGTTTTTGGCGTGTTTGCGTGGTTTTTGCGTGTTCGTGGGGCTTTTTGCGTGTTCCCGGGCCGCTTGCAACTCGAAGTTACCCATGCGGTCGTGTATGGGCACAGCATCCTCTGGTTCACCACTACCACCCTCTGGTTCATCACTGCCACCCTCTGGTTCACCACTGCCACCCTCTGGTTCACCCCTGCCACCCTCTGGTTCACCCCTGCCACCCTCTGGTTCACCACTGCCACCCTCTGGTTCAGCACTGCCACTCTCTGGTTCACCCCTGCCACCCTCTGGTTCAGCACTGTCACCCTCTGGTTCACCACTGCCACCCTCTGGTTCACGACTGCCACCCTCTGGTTCCTCACAGCGCCTCTGGTTCACCACTGCCAACCTCTGGTTAACCACTGTCACCCTCTGGTTCAGCACTGCCACCCTCTGGTTCACCACTGCCACTCTCTGGTTCACCACTGCCACCCTCTGGTTCACCCATGCCACCCTCTGGTTCACCACTGCCACCCTCTGGTTCACCACTGCCACCCTCTGGTTCACCCCTGCCACCCTCTGGTTCAGCACTGCCACCCTCTGGTTCAGCACTGTCACCCTCTGGTTCACCCCTGCCACCCTCTGGTTCATCACTGCCACCCTCTGGTTCACCACTGCCACCCTCTACCGAGACCTTTTGTGACGCAGCAGCAGCACAAAAGATGCGCCACGGTGCTGGGTATTAACAACGTGACGCATCTGAGAGATGCGTCACGTTGTAAAGCCCTGCGCTATCAGGAGGCGTTCCGGCGCAGGGGAGGGCGTTCCTGCGCAGGAATGCCTCCTAAAAGTGGCTGAGTGAAATCTACAAGATTTCACTCAGTCACTTTTAGGCCAATGCTGCGTCAAAACCCTGCGCCTGCTTGAAGCAGGAGCAAGGCTTGATGCAGCATTGGGGAGATAGGGCCCCCTAGAGCATTGCTGGAGCTGCGTCGCAGCTATAGCAATGCGCTGCTTTTACGGCACAGATGCATGACGCATCTGTGCCGTTTTTGCCACGTGGTGCGCCGCATTGTATATGCGGCGCATCATGGGTGGCGGAGCTGCGGCGCACAATAACTGGCGCATCCCTGGGGAGGCACCAGTTATTGTAAATCTGCCCCTATACATTTAGCCAATGAGGGAGCACTTACTGATTAGACAGTAGGAAGTACTCCAGTTGAGTAGAGGTATTGCACAAAAAGGTGGCATCTTCGTGGACAAACACGCAGGGCGGGATTCATTCTGCACCCTGTTAGACTCGTTTTATGTGCCCTTCTGCCCTCTGTTAGACTCGTTTTTCCCTTGTTTTTCTGCCCTTCTGCCCTCTGTTAGACTCGTTTTTCCCTTGTTTTTCTGCCCTTCTGGCCCCTGTTATACTCGTTTTTTGTGCCCTTGTGCCCTCTGTTAGACTCATTTTTCGCTTCTTTTTCTGCCCTTCTGCCCTCTGTTAGACTTTTTTTGTGCCCTTCTGCCCTCTGTTATTCCCTTGTTTTTGTGCCCTTCTGCCCTCTGTTAGACTCGTTTTTTGTGCCCTTCTGCCCTCTGTTAGACTCGTTTTTGTGCCTTTCTGCCCCGTTAGACTCGTTTTTTGTGCCCTTCTGCCCTCTGTAAGACTCGTTTTTCCCTTGTTTTTCTGCCCTTCTGTCCTCTGTTAGACTGTTTTTTTGTGCCCTTCTTCCCTCTGTTAGACTCGTTTTTCCGTTGTTTTTCTGCCCTTCTGCCCTTTGTTAGACTGCTTTTTGTGCCTTTCTGCAATCTGCATCACCACATCATCACTCAGCGCTACCCCAGCATCACTCAGCACCACCACATTATCACTCAGCACCACCACATTATCACTCAGCACCACCACAGCACCACTCAGCACCACCACAGCATCACTCAGCACCACCACAGCATCACTCAGCACCACAACAGCACCACTCAGCACCACCACAGCACCACTCAGTGGCACCACAGAATCATTCAGCACCACCACAGCATCACTCAGCACCACCACATTATCACTCAGCACCACCACAGCACCACTCAGCACCAGCACAGCATCACTCAGCACCACCACAGCACCACTCAGCACCACCACAGCACCACTCAGCACCAGCACAGCATCACTCAGCACCACCACAGCACCACTCAGCACCACCGCAGCACCACTCAGCACCACCACAGCATCACTCAGCACCACCACAGCATCACTCAGCACCACAACAGCACCACTCAGCACCACTCAGTGGCACCACAGAATCACTCAGCACCACCAGAGCATCACTCAGCACCACCACATTATCACTCAGCACCACCACAGCACCACTCAGCACCACCACAGCATCACTCAGCACCACCACAGCACCACTCAGCACCAGCACAGCATCACTCAGCACCACCACAGCACCACTCAGCACCACCACAGCATCACTCAGCACCACCACAGCACCACTCAGCACCACCACAGCACCACTCAGCGCCACCACAGACCCACTCAGCACCACTACAGCATCACTCAGCACCACCACAGCATCACTCAGAACCACCACAGCACCAATCAGCACCACCACAGCACCACTCAGCGCCACCACAGCATCACTCAGCACCACCACAGCATCACTCAGCACTACCACATTATCACTCAGCACCACCACAGCACCACTCAGCACCAGCTCGGCATCACACAGCACCACCACAGCATCACTCAGCACCACCACAGCACCACTCAGCACCACCACAGCACCACTCAGCATCACCACAGCACCACTCAGCACCACCACAGCACCACTCAGCGCCACCTCAGCATCAATCTGCGCAACCATTCAACAACAACTGGTTCAAATATGTTCTCTCAATGTTTCAAACTTTATTACAAATGTCACAAAAAGATGTTAATATTTCACTTCTGTTCTTGGATTTTCGTCACAATAAAATACACTGAACATAATCTTCACAAAAGTTATTTACAAAAGTTTAAGCTATTGCCATTATAAATTAAAATCACTTTTATTTAAGTATTAATTATTTAAAAAAATTAAAAGCCATTGTAATTTGTAATATCAATACAGCTAAGTCACGTAAATACAAAACATGTTGCATTACAAATGCTATAGGTGTCACATTTGAGAAAGTTATAACTATTGGCATTGTCAATGACAAAGCTATTAATTTAGCTATTTTCAAAACCAACACATAAATAAAAAAAATTGTCATTTACTAGACCAATAGCTCAAACTTTCGTAATGCGAGACCTATTGCATTGCAAATGCTTGTTTTTATATCTGTCAGTGCTTCCTGTTGAGGTTTAATTTTCGTGACAGGCGCCTCATTGCCTACTTGTAACTATTCTCTGACCCTGCTTCAAGGGTCAGAGCAGGGTCAGAGAATTGTTGCAAGTAGGCAAAGAGGCGCCAGGAAGCACTTACAGGCTTACAGCGGCAGGTTACAAAAAATTAGCTTCAACTTTTGCACCTGCTTCTGAAACTCTGTAAGTGCTTGGCTGAAAATTCGTCCCCGCTGATTTGCGGATTTTTCCACGATTTCGCGAGTTTCGCGGATCGCAAAATCGCGAAAAATATGCAAATCCTGAGAGCGGAACAAATTTTCAGCCCATGCTTACTACAGACAAAATTTAATTCATTCTCGATTTATTTAAGGCAGAGACACTTCTACTCTGTTGTCAGATTTTGTTAACGTATGTGACAAAAAAGCATTCGGCGATGTTTCTGTGGACTACTGCCATAAATGTACTCTGCGGACAGCAGGGTTCACAACTTGAATTCAGCTTTCCATCTACATTATGGACAGCATTCAAGATATCCTTGATTTATGTAAGGCAAAGACTATTTTGTAAAAGGATGCCACAAAAAACAGTGAGTTCTGTTTTCAAACGTACACTGCGATCAAAAGAGTTTAAGGCTTCATACCAGTGGCGCATAAGCACTGCAAACAACATACAATTCACTCTTGATTTATTTAAGGGAGAAAATTACTACTGTGTTGTCAGTTTTATGTCAGAAATGAGGCATACTATCACTTTTAAGTGGAATTCATGCAGAATCCAATCAACAAAACACATCACTTCAATTACTTTACCTCATCCCCCCAGACCACGCATCATCGCAGAATATGCACTTGCTAAGCACCAAAGATTCTAGTAACACAGTGCACTAAATATGATTATCACGTGGCCTTATTAAGGCACCATTCACAACACAAAAAACATTACTATCAATACAGCCTGCTTGCACCACGCATCATTGCAGGCTTCACAGAACCTTCTTGTTTTACATACCACTAACTCAGTGTAAACCAAAGTAAGTATAACACCTATCAAAACCTACAAAAAAAACCTTTATTATGCTTCCTAGAAAAACTTATTTTATATCACTTATGAATTTAGTTAAATAGTAAAATGCACGCTGCATACATATTCTATCTTCCATTTCAATCATAATTGCAGATGATGCACTCCACAATAAGATGTACACTGCGGACAGCAGGGTTTACAACTTGGATTCACCTTTACATATACACTACAAACAGTAGGAAATTCAACCTTGATTTATTTAAGTAAATTATACTGTGTGTATTCAGATTTGTTAAAAAAAAGTGAAAAAAAGCATTGTTCTATAAATGTACTGACTACTAGCTTCCATGTACACTGTGCACAGTAGGGTTCACAACTTGTATTTACCATTTTTTTCTACACTATAGACAGCATTAAATTCAGACTCGATTTATTTAACCCCTTCCATGCTCATGACGAGCTCAGCTCGTCATGCAGTACACTGCTTGTGTGCTCATGACGAGCTGAGCTCGACATGAACAGTGGGATTCATCAATCATCAGCACAGAGGATTAATCCTGTAGCATTGATGGTGTTAAAGCAGAGAAAAAAATAGTGCTGTCGCACTGCTAGTATGCGCAACCACCTTCAATTGTTGCATTCTGTGAACGATGATAGCAAAGAATGTAGAAGATTGTGCCAAAATGTACCTCCACCACCGGCAATACCAAGTACCTCTGGGGTATCACCTTCAACATCGCCACCAGACATACATCCAAAATTAGAGAAAGTTAGAATGCACAGAGTGAAGTGCAATCATTTAATTTGTTATGGGGAGAAATCAGTAGACCTAGTTTGCAGAGCAATTGATAACCATCAATGCTACTTTTTTTTGTCCCCCTCAATGTTCATATAGTCCAGTATACAACAGTGAATGATTTCAGTACAGCCCACTCAGAACACGCATCATCGCAGGGTGAGCACACAAATAAACGCCAGATGTACCACTAACTCAGTACACCGTAAATAATCACCACGTGCCCTTGTTAAGGCAAAATTCAATAGTCAATGCACATTTTTACCAGTGCCATCTGCATGGACTACACATCATCGGAGGCTGCACACAAACCGCCCCCTACCTCAGTGCACCACAACTCACGAATCCTTTACGATAGAATGTTCTGTGTATTATTTCACATACAATGCTCCTACATTTGTACAACAGAAGTCATAAACTGTTTATGATTAAATATCTGTGTATGATATCATGATTACTATTCTACTTGTTACCAACAACAACGTAATAAAATGAAGTTGAGCACACGTGCCCATACCCACTTCAACTATCTATCTGTGTCTTTGTATTTATTATGTTTCTAAAATGCTGCCCCAGGTTCCTACCACATTATATTGTACTATAAATGGGATATTCAACCATATTACCTGTGACAGTCAGTGTGGGCTATTCCTCTTTTTTTTTTTAAAGCATATTTATATAGCGGAAATCAACCCAAGAGTATATCAGCAATTTAAATAAGCACCGTATTTACAGTACATTTTCAGGCATGCATAGATCACGTCATTTCTCTACAATAACAGGATGTGGACGCCACTCCGAGACTCGAACACTGATTTCCAGCATCAAGTTCTTCACTCTACCTGAATGACCACATATGTATATATATTAGCTGCCCTGCATGTGCCAAAAACTGCAACTTAAACCTTTCACAACTCTGTATTACTACAGCTACAACACTCCACTGAATGTACAATAAACATTCATAATCGCAGAAATACGTCATGTCGCCCATCTTTTATGTGTGCAACTATGAACGAATATAGAGTCAGTGATACCACGTACCTTCCATGTTAGCCAAGTTGTGGAACTTTACAGATATAATGACAAATATGCTTTTAAGACCTGGGTGAATTCAGCATTACAAAACGGACACCCGAATCACTTGATTTCCCATATAGCTCACGACGGGACCACGCCCATAGCTCCGGAATCATGGTTCAGAGCCTCGCACAGCACTGGCATACGTCAGGCCAGCCCACTCCACTTACTCTACCACGAACAAACAAAAACGCAGCATTGCCAAGATTTCCTTTGTAGTGATTTCTTAGTTCCAGGTCTAGTTGTCAAAACGGCACACACACTCCCTCATGGCTGGTATACACCCATACCACACCCATCCAGCACATGCGTCACTACACACGTGAGCCTACCATTTTAGAGTTGCTCCCATCCCAAGCACTGTGATGGCCCGTCCTACTGGTTCAAACAACTTATGTAAGACCGAACTACCAAGCAGGGGGGCCCACTACCATGTGCGTGGCCTCTTTGGTCACTGAGTTAGTGGTATCGGAATGACTGAGCAGGTTAAAAACCTGCGATGATGGTGATGGGAGCACGAGTATGTCGTTAGCCATAGAGATATCAAGACTCAGCACTATAAGTGAGACTTCTTAGTGGCAGATCAGGACTGCATGATGTAGAATGTGTCCTCTCTAAGAAAAGTTGAGCAGTGAGGCCAGGGTGCGCATCGGACAGAGTCAATGGGGGCAGCATACTGGATACAAAAAAGTGACGCAATGATTTAGAAAACGCAGTCCTATAGAGTGTATCAAATTACATGTATATTTTTTTTCCAAGAGCAGGAACAGTTTTATAAGCGGTCAAACGTCCGTAATATGAACTATACAAATAGTTCTTTTAAATGTGAGAGGGAACATGTGTGAAAGGCCGATGTTATTTAACTCCACATTAAGATAGCAACAATTACCAATCATGACATCTTTCTTAGATGTAGAGCTTCAGGGTGCATTATGTCCCGGCACATGGTGAAAAACACACTGGTGACAGAAAGGTGAGCTGCGAATTTTCTTTGCAGTCACTCTCTCACTTCCTCTCTCCTTTGATAAAACAATTACACACAATTTTACCTTCCTTTTTATCTTACAGGTTGTGTTTCACAAATTGGCATCCCCCCGACACCTCTAAAACTCAATGTTCGAGGATTCTATGATGATGTGTGGCCTTCGTAACAACTTCTGAGAAAGCTGCTTCGACACGTAGTGCACCCTCTTTGAATCAGGCCAATGGCACAAGGTGAGCAAAAAAGCTTGTTTCCGAAACAACGACAAGTCATCAGTAAAAGGAGAAAGTGGGTAGTGTGCAGCAGCTTCACTGTGTTGGAATGTACAATTACCTCCGGCCAGTGAGAATAGATAAGTTACAACAGTTTGAAGGGCATATGTACGAGCCCCTTGTGCCACTTTTGTGTCACTTTTAACATGGAAAAAGTGGTGCAAGGAGATTCTAAATCTGCCTCTGACTTCCGAAGAAAAACACACACCTCCGGACTCTGCGAGTCAATGGGGTGCAACAATCTAGGTACCAAATATTGAGAACTCACCGCTATGCAGTGGGAATGCATGGGATATAGTACTTTGGAAAAAAAACACCGCACAGACACCTCCTTACAGTGGAACTTGTTGTAATATAGTATCCTGTGTGTACAAAAAAATAATCCAAAAATGTACATGTGCATTTGTATGTACTATGCTATTACTAACTCTATATACTATTTTTCAGATCACTAAACTGGAGGGTGCGTTTTATGACGCAGCACGCCCTTTGGAGACACAAGGGAGGCAAAAGGTGAGCTACGAGTATTTTCTCCAGTATTAACTGCTCCATCTATAACTTTCTCTCTCTCACACTTTTAATGTCGTTTTTTTCTCTCTTTCTCTCGCTTACTTTCTCTTACATTGTTTCTCTTTTTCTTTTAAAGTTATGGACGCTGCTGTCCACTCTGACTTGTAGGACCAAAGCTGAGTTCAAGTTGTGAACTCTGTTGGTCACAGTGTTTACACAAGGTAAGCAGAGTGGCCTACATATACAACCCCTCCGATTAAATGCATTAGAATTAAAAGACCTTATTTATAAGCCCCTTACCCCACTTTTGTATCACTTTCAACATGAGAAAAGTAACACAACAGTTACTCAACAGTCTTGTAAATAAGCTCTAAAGAATATTGTCCTGCATAATGACTTGATCTCTCACCTAATTCTGTCTCATCGCTGAATCATTTAAAAGACCTGTTGATCTGTAATGTAAATCTGAAATCGGTGTGTAGTTAATGAAAGGATTTAATTGTGGTGCCATGCATTACATCACCCAGGGTCAAAATTCTGACATGGTCCCACCCCCTCAACCCATTAAAGTCGATCCAGATCGGAGATATGTGCCCTGCCATAAGGGAGTTATTTGAGTAAGTGTTCTTCGCCAGCCCATCTGTCAGCTCGCCAGAGTTATATCACCCCTCTGCCAGCCGGTGGTAGGTGATCGAGGTGAACCGTGCTGTATAATAAGTGGAGGAGTGGAACCTGATCCATAGCAGCATGTGCCGCTGAATATGCTGGATCTGTAGGGGAGCAATACCACCATTCGTTTATTACCATCACATGAGATGCTACATAATAGGCATAGACGTCTGCCGCAGCGATCCCCCCGCAATACGTGGATTGTACACATGTGCGGAGTGCCACTCTGACCGCCCTGCCATTCCACATGAATTTATTTTGTATGGTTACCACTTGTGCAAACTATATTTGCAGAATGGGATATGGGTTATACTGGAGAAAATATAGAATACGGGGCAGTGGCTGATCGCCCATACAGGGAAAGAGGGAGAGAGGAAAGCACAGCGGTTTCGTTGTGAAGGCTCGCCAATAAAGGAGAGATATTACATGCCTAGGAGATTTTCAGACATGGGGAAATATATATAGCAAGATATTTTAAGCCCACCATCGCCCGAGAAAGCTGTGATGCCCAAGTGTCACGTTCTTGATGCCCATACACCGGGAATAGAATAGATTTGGTGGGGTTGGCATGGAGGCCCGATTTGCCCCCAAAAACTCTGCGGATTTCCAATATATGGGCACCTGAATTCCAGGGATCGGTCATGAAAAAGTGGACATCGTCCGCATATAGAGCTATACAGCCGAAGGACCGGATCACTCCAAACCGGCGCCACCAGGGGTTCTATCGCCAGAGCAAAGAATAACGGGGACAGGGGAAACCCTGTCTGGTTCCCCGCTGGATAGAAAAGGACTGTGAATGATGTCCCGCAACTCGGACCGACGCCGTCAGATCCGTGTACAACAGTCACACGTATGCCAAGAAGCGAGGCCCCAAATGTATTGTCTTGAGGAGCTGGAATAGATACACCCAACTCAGGGAGTTGAACGCATTATCTATGTCGGCAAGAAGCAAAGCGGCTGGTTGACCCAGCGTCGGGGCTGCCGCCATGGCATTGTGCACTCGTTGGATATTATGTCTAGTAGTCCTGTGTGGCATAAAGCCTGAGTGGTCCAGGTGGGTCAGTTCACCGACGCAGCTGCGCAGGCGATCAGCTAACACCTTCCCCAATAGCTTTGGTTTGAAATTTATAAGGAAATGGGGCGATATGAGGAGGAATTCTCCAGGGGTCGGCCTGACTTGTGAAAAAGCCCAATTACTGCGTGTCGCCAATCCTGAGGCAGATTGGCAGACTCCACAGGCTCCTGGATGGTCGCCAATAGATGGGTACCCAACGTCTGTTTGTTTGGCCTTAGGAATTCCATTGGGAACCCGTGAGTTCTGGGAGCGTGGCCCGAATGGAGTGCATTAAGGGCACCATGAAGTTCCTCTGTGGTAATGGGAGCATCCAGATGTTCATGGAGATGATCGGGAAGACGACGAGGAGGGATATCCACCAAGAATTCAGATATCAATTCTGGTGAAATTTGTTAGTACCTAGTATAGAAGGTAGTAAAGTGCCTAGCGAATTCCTTGTGGTGTTGAATGGAGGGACTCATCAGTACAGCGAATGTCAGGGACAACCGCCGAAGAAGAATCCACCCTGCAGAGTCTATGGAGCATCTTACTGGACTTATCACCCCATTGATAAATTTGGTGCTGTGACGCCTCCCAAATCTCCTTTGCTTTGTCCATGAGGTGCTGCCAAAGATCTTATTGCACCTGCAACAGATTTCAGTGAGTAACTGGATTAGGAGGATCAGTATTGAGTTGCAAAGCCAGGGATGCTTGACGCGTCTCTAGAGCCTCCAATTGCTCCTGTTGAGCCCGCTTTTCCTTCGTGCGATAGCTAATCTCAACCCCGTGAACCATCGGTTTTAGGGCTTCCCATAGAATAGTCTGAGAGGGAGCTTGGGGCCATTATCCTCCAAGTATGTAGTGACTGCCGTGTGAAGCATATCCTGGTATGCTGAATCCCGGAGGTACCACAGTGACATCCGCCACCGGAAGGGGGGTTTACAGGAAAGGGTGTGGAACTGTAATTGAAGTGGAGATTGATCGGAGAGCCTGCGGGCCATATGAGTTACATGAGAGAATCTGTGCAGGTGTATCCGTGGGGCAAAGAAGTAGTCTAGCAGCAATTGTGAGCCATGTACCACGGAAAGATAGGTAAAGTTAAGTTCAGTGGGATGATATTCGCGCCGTATGTCAGCTCACCCCAGGGTATTGACCAAGGCATGAAGGTGGTCACTAAGCCACCCTCACATCCCTCCCCCAGGCCCACAAACATAGATTGTTACGTCGTGCACATTCTTCTGAATCTTCCACTCTGGAGGCCAACTCCTGCGACACCACGGTGAGCTTGTTCATATTTTGTTCTTGAGGGAGGATACTGTGTCCTCCACCGTTAAGACCTGGGTTTCAGATTCAGTAATCTGGTCCACTGCTTTGCGGAGATCCTGGCGCAGGAAGGAGAACTCAGACCCCACTACTCCTATCTTGGCATCGAGAGTGTCCCTTGCATGGTTGATTGCTGCCAGGAAGGATGCATTTTCGGGTGCAGCGGAGCCCCCATCTCTTCCCACAGCCCATCCAGCGGTCATCATAAATTAGTGAACGGTGCCCTGCTTGGTGCCTGCGCCCCCGGGCCTGCCTTTGCCCATCTACAAGGGGCTTGGGCGTGGGGGGAATGGCAACAAAGTGGAGGATCAAGCCCAGATCTTTAACCCAGCAGCGACAATGACAATGAAGCTCTACATGACTCTCAAGTAACCCTTGGGGGAGAACTACGCTCCGCTCGCGGAGTTTGCGAATTTTCGGCAACTCCGCGCTTCGCAGTGAGCGCAAAGTTGTCGACTACTTCGCAATCTACAGCGTAGCGTAGTAGTTTTTCTTCCACGCGCGCTCAATAGCATTCTCGCGTGCGCGGTAATGACTTACCGTGGTTCTGCGTTCACTTTCTCGCTTTTATCTCCCGGTAGCGTTCGCTACGATGTTTGGAATCTGGCCGCACAATCCCATGCGACTGTGAGAACGCGATAACGTCATTCGGACGCGCGAACACGTCATTAGGACGCGCGATCTTCCTTGCAGCGCCATGTTGGTAAAATCGCGTTTCCGAACACGCAGAAACTGCAATCTGGCACAGAATATCTCTAGAGCATGTTAAAACCGTCTCAAAAATTATCATTTTGCTCAGGAAAACCCCTCAGATTGTGATTTGGCTGTATTTGTTTGGGCAAGGAGTCCTCTTTTTGTTTCTACTCTTTTTTTCAAGAGAAAGGAAGTGCCCCTGAGTCTCCAACTTCCTGTTCCCGTCCACCAGGCTCCACCCAGTGCTTTGTCCATGTGGTGTTCACTTTCATTTGGATTTGGAGCTGGAAGGATCACTCTTTGTGTATGTCTGCTGCATCATAGCATTTGATTGGATTTATTGAGGAATTTTGGATTTGAACTTTTCTTTTACAAGTATGTTTGAGAATTGAGAATTGGTGTACTGTGAATGTTTGTTTGGTTTGGGTTATTTTTAATTACAGTTTTCTGTGCTTCTCAATCTTTCTTAAACATTATTATTGAGGGAGGCCTGTACTTTCATGAGGGGCCAAGTTGTATGTCTTTGAAATTTCATCCAGTAGGCCTAGAGGTACCCACGGGTCCAACCATGTTTCTGTGGTGTCTGTAAAACATCATGGATGGCATTGGATTCAATTGCCAACTCTGTTGTAGTGGAATTTCAGTTTTTTTGAGTATAATTAGGTAACCCTAGTAGTTCATGTAGTTAGTGTAGGCCTGCTTGAGTTCATTTACTTTCTGTGGGTGGCTTGGCAAGGTGGTGGCTGCCATTTTGTGTTTTAAGCCACTGAGCTTTTGCCATAGACCTCCAAGGTTGTGGCCTACTCTGCCAGAAGGCCCAAGGGTACTACTAGAGTCATCATGTAAGTTGTTCAACTGTTATTGTGGTGTTTAAGTTGTAAGTGTAACATCATGTACGTCAGGGATGGCTTTGGATTGATTAGCAAAATGTGTTTTTGGTGTTGAATTGCAGGTTTTTGGTGTGTGTTGAATAAAATGGGTTTTTCTGCGCACTAGGTAACCCTAGAATTCAGCTTGCGTAGTTTTGATAACTTTGCACAGTGCGACAACGCGACCTTACAGTTTTTGTCTTCTTCGCGCGCTCAATGTGCGTGCTCGGGCACGCGATAACGACGTTTTGTACAATTCGCGCTGCCAAACACGCCGAATTTGCAATCTCGCGAGCAATATGTCTCGAGTTGCATAAAACCTTCTGAAAAATGTTGATGCTGTTCATTTTGCTAAAGAAACTCCTCAGGTTGTCATTTGGTTGTAGTTTTTGGAGCATGGACCACTTACTGTTTCTGTCTTCTATGTACTTTGTTGTATGAGGGTGGCCTGACCATGTGGGTGGCGGGCAGCCATTTTGTGAAGCCAAGCATTGTCCTTTTGTCATAGGCATGTATATTCTGTCTTTTCTTTCTTTTCATGTTGTTTGGGGTGGCCAGGCCATGTGGGGCGGCCATTTGTGTGACCTTCCATCGTGCTTTTGTCGCAGGCCTACACACTTGTGATTTCTTCTGCCAGTAGACCTAGAGTCCCAGAGGTAGTCAGCGGGGGTGCTTGCTGTAGCGGTTTCCATTTTGTCTGTTGAATTTAACATCATTTAGGGCATGGATGGCAATGCATTGAATTTCCAAATGTGGTGTTTGGGGTGTAGTTAACTGTTTGGGTGTGTGTAAAAAACTGCAAATGCCTTTGTTGTTTGTGTTGTTGTTGTATAACTTTCCAGCCTTTTAGCCATCGGGATTTTCTTTTTTTGCATTAAGCTGTGATGTGTAACAGGCACCCTCCTTTTTCTGGCCATATAGGGATATCGGCCTGCTTGAGTTTATTGTTTTCTGGCCTTTACCCATGTACCTGTGATGAGTGCCCATGTGGCTTGGAGCTGTGGTGGCAGTAGTAGTGTGCTGTTTTGTTTTTGACAAATTGGCCTGTGTCTTGCCATTGTTCCTGTTGGCTTACTACTGTTAACATCCTAATTGCTATCTGCTGCAGGTCACTGATGCTGCATCCATCCGAAATGATGCACAAATGAAGGATAAACAAGTTCCACTTCCACTACATTTGCATTTTAGTTCTTTGCTAATCTTACTCTTACTGAGTGTACTAATACTTCTAGTAGTAATTAAAATTAAAGCTAAAAAAAATCCACATTCGACTGATGTTATTCTGCCTTCTATGCTTGTAGGTGCACAAAATACTGAAGAGGAGGTGTCTGTCATCATTCATCGCCTGTTCTACTGCCAGACGGACGTCCTTCTGTACTACGTCACGTTTGGTGTGACTCACCTGACCAGACTTCATTCTCAGCAACTTGTGCAACTGAGTGCTGCTGCTGACATCTGAAGATGGGCCCAAAGAAAGCAGGTACCAGGTCCTCCAAGACCAAGAAAGTTGCTCAGAAGAAGAAGGAAGAACAGAAGAAGGAAGTGACACTTAAGTCTGGTGTTGACCCGAAAACCTTTTTTTGGAAGAAAAAAAGTACGCCTGCAGCAGCGGTGACCGGGGTCCAAGCTGGGGCCAGCACCTCTGCATCAGTGGGCCCAAGCCACCAACCCAGGCCCAAGCAAATGAGTGGGGAAGAGGTAGCCAGCCTACTGGTGGAAAGCAGTGATACTGAGCCTGACCTAAACTTATCGCTATCTCAAAGTAGTGCACAATCCACGCAAGAGGGAACACAGCAGAAAAGTGGTGAACAGCCACCGCCCGCAATAGTGGATGTTCCAAAACAGTATCCACAACCACTGCCCGCAATAGTAGATGTTCAACCAGAGCCACCGCCCTCAATAGTAGTTGTTCAACAACCACCGCCCACAATAGTAGATGTTCAGCAAAAACAACAACCACAACCACTGCCTGCAATAGTTGTTGTTCAACAACCACCACCCGCAATAGTAGTTGTTGTTCCTCCCGAAGTCAGGGCAGTTCAGGAAATTGAGCCTGATGCAGAGCAAGAAGAAGAGGAAGCACCTCATGCAGGAGATCTATTGTTTTCCAAATCCCCACCAAGGAAAAGGAGGGTTAGTCCATCGAGTTCTTCGACAAGCATCCCTTCTGATGATCTTGATCTCAATTGGGAGCCACAACAATCTGAGCATGAGAGGGAGAGACATCACAAGAAGACCAGGCTAGGGAAAAGGAAGGTTCCAGGAAGCCTTACACTTATGGAGTGCGATGTTGAACAGCCGGATAATGATGGTGATGACGAGTCAGACCCAGTCATCACAAGCATTACTCCTGGGCCTGAGGACATGGAGACCAACGTTTTAACCCTATCAAGAATGGCTGCGACTAGTAGGGATGTAGCACGCATACCTCCAACACAGGCCACACCAAAACTACCTCCAGCTTCCATTTTTACATTTGCACAGGGCCGGCAGCGTCCTTCATCCAGCACAAGTTCCACCTCAGCAGAAGTAGGTAGTGGTACTACTGCGCAGCCACATAGTGAAATTCAACACACAACCTCCAGTTCATCTAGCATTGGAAGTGGCACCTCTAGCAGGAGACAAAAGTTAAGCTCCCCAGTTTGGGACTTCTTTACAGTTAGCGCAAATGAGGACAACATTGCTATATGCTCCATTTGTCATTCCTCTGTTAGTCGTGGTAAGCTTGGTACAAACTATGGTACCGGGGGCCAAATGACCCATTTGAAAAAATACCACGCAATCAAGTGGGAGGACCACCTACGTAGCATAAAAGCAGGAACCATTAATGTTGGTGGGGAAGTAGTAGAAGGTCCACTCATGGTCGAACAGGAAGAAGAGGGAGACATTCTATCTGGTAGTGGTACACAAAGTACCCCTGTCCCCAGCACTGCAGTGGTAGAGCCCACATCCTCCGCATCAGCAACATCTGAGTGGCACCAGAGTAAGAGTAACCCGGAGATACCATGGAGTACGGGTGCAAAGTCTGTGACGCGAAGTACTGCATCGGGCATAACTGAAAGAAATACCAAGCAGCGTATCATTTTTAGCATGTTTAGGCAGGAGGGAAAGTACGAGCGCAACCACTCAATAGCACGTGCTAACATTTTAGCTAAGCTTGCTAAAATGTTAGCACTGGTTCTTCTCTCTTTTTCTTTTGTTGAAGGGGTGGGTTTCCTGGAATTTGTGACAACCATCTGCCCAAAATGGAATATTCCCAGCCGCTACTATTTTGCCAGAGTTGCTGTTCCAGCCATACACCACAACGTGCTGAAATTGCTTGGAAAAGCCTTGCAGCAGAGTGCTGTTCATAGTATCCACCTGACAACAGACATGTGGACCAGTTGCTAAGCCACTGATTACATGTGCATCAATGCACACTGGATCTCTTTTTCAGGTGTTAGAGACAAGGTATCTGCAGGCATTGACAGTGTTGAGATTTTTAATGATACTCGCAGACATGCAACTGTAGCCATGTTTGCTATGGTGAAATTGCATACTGCTGCAAAAATTTTGGCTGAGTTTAACAGCAAGGTCTTTGAATGGCTGCGACCAAGAGGCCACCGACAATGGCAGTAATGTAGTTAAGGCCATGCAAGATGGTCGCTATTTCAGGGTCCCGTGTTTGGCACAATGCATTAACATTGTTGTTCAAGACTTTCTGAAAAATGAAAGCAAAGTCGGCAACTTACTGACCATTTGCAGAAGAATCTACACGCATTTCAACCATTCTTTTAAAGCCCGGAAGCAGCTACGGGTCATTCAATGTGAGTATAAAATGCCAGTCAAATCACTCATCCAGGAGGTCCCAACACGTTGGAACTCTACTTATTACATGCTTGATCGGCTGTTTGAGCAGTACATACCACTTAATGCTTATGTCATGAGAAGAAGATCAGGGGATCTTACTGTTATTAAAGCCATGACTGTTGAGATGTGGCAATGGGACCTCATTAAATGCCTGACAGAGATGCTACTTCCTTTTGAGGTCTTCACACGTGCAGTCAGCAGGGAGGACTGTACTATGGGCCAAGCTATCCCTTTGTTGTACATGCTAGAGCAAGAGCTTAAGGAGGTGTCTGAAACATACGAAGGTGTTGAAGGAAAACTTGAAGCATGTTATTTGGCGAAGGCCTTAGCCGGCCGCTTATCTGAGAATACAAGGATTCAAAATAAGATTGTGTCACATCAACATTACATTACTGCCATAATTTTGGATCCATGGTACAAATTATTTGTGAACAGTAATGCAGTAATTCCTTTTTCAGAAGGGGATGTTAAATGTAAATGTAAATGTAGTATACTTGTAAAGCGCACAGCTGCCCCAGCAACGGGGCGTCCCGGCGCTGTATAACTCTGGGGAACCCGTCCTGGCTTTCCCTGTGGGATGGTCCCTTGCTGGGAGTCCCCAAGGTGGAGCCAGGCATCCCCGGAATTGGTGGGGCCGTTGTGGAGATTAGGCAAGCTAATGCCCAGAGTTGCCGAGTGGAACCCCTGATTAGAGTAAGCACCGAAGCGAGAATTATCGAGTCCGCTGACCAAGGTCCACGACCCTGCCGCGTCGGGAATTGAACCCTGGTCCCAGGCTGACTTCTGCTCTCAGGCCTGCCGCCTCTAACCAGTGAGCCACACTACTCCACTTTGTACTTGTTGCCAAGTACAAAATTGTAATAGCCGAGGAAGACACTGATTTAGAAAACGAACGGCTCTCAATTAGAGGCCTGCCAGTGCCAGCCCAGGAGAGTGCAAGTACTACTGAGCATCCTACAGAGTCAAGTTCTTCTTCACAGCATGAGAGCAGTGTGTTTGCTTCCCAGCAGTCACCAACACTACCAATAACAACAACAGCACCAACAGGATCTGATTCATCAGACACAACCAAATAAATAGCTGCTTGGTTTCTACAGAAAGGCATGGGTAAGTCCGTTGCTGTCGCAAAGCCAAAAGAGGACAAGCAAACCGGAGCACCACTGAACATTGAGCGGATGGTCAAGGCCTATCTGGATGACACAACAGAGGTGTTCATGGAGCAAAGCCCATTTGTGTATTCGTATAGGAAAAGAAGCCAATGGCCAGTGCTCAGCAGGCTGGCGATAAAGGATCTGGCTTGCCCTGTTGCAAGTGTTTCTTCTGAGCGTGTTTTCAGTGCTGCTGGTGCCATTGTAACTGTGAAAAGGACCAGTCTCTCGCCCAAAAGCGTGGAGAGGTTAACCATGATCAAAATGAATCAGCACTTCATACCACCAGACTACAAAATACGTGAATGACAGCTGGAAGAGGAGAGCGAGTCAGAAGACATAACTAGTGGGTTACATGACCTACTTCTGTCAGAAGAACCACCAGGGTTTGAGGACGAGCCCCTCTTCCCTGACAACTAGGCTTTTAAATTGTTACATTCTCCCTACCTTTATTTGTGTGTATCTATCTTTCTGGTTCCACCTTCAAAACCAACACCATCCTTTCTCTTACTTTTAATTACCTATTGGAGTTGCACATCTGTGCATTTAACTATGCCCTCCACTCCTCAGAGTCCTGCTCCATCTTCCTGACTCACGCTAAATACATTTCCATCTTGCCATATATTGGATGGAGATGGAGAATAGTACAATAATGTAGCCTCTAACAGTCTCTCCATAACAATTTAAACGTGCGTGACTATAGCCATCTTCTGTTTTGTTTCCAATCTGAAACTCATCACTGTCTTAAGGCTACCACCTCTGTCTGCAGGCATACACAACTCTTCACTATCAGAACTTGAGCAGGGCTCCAAAATTAAAGTAAACTCGTCATCACTTTCAGAAGGCTCTGCTGCATCTGTGATCTGACAGCCACAGAGAAGAGAAAGACAGGTATATGAAATGAATGATGCCATACATTGCATTGGAAGCTTGCTGACTCTGTGCAAATGTGCATGAAGTAGAACTATACTAGTAGTTTAATATAATAACAAAGTACTTGTGTCTCAAGTGATGGTCAATGTTTCCATGTTGTTTAATAATATGTATCCAATTGTACTCCTACTACCGCAGGTGCAGTCTGGACTTAATTGTAGTCACTCACTACAGACTGAGTTGCTGTTGGTGGTCTGTTGGACAACACGTACACATGCCACACCGGATGATGATGACCACCATACCATCTTTGCACGCTGTCAGTCAGTTTGATCTGAGATGATTGATGGAATACGTTCAGGAAGTGGAATACAAGGTAAACACAACCAATCAACATGAACCACAGCAGACCCAGGCTACATGTGTGTGCAGTGGTGGAATAGAATAGTGGTATGATTGACTGACAAAGGCGCAATGATTTAATCACTTGATTTGGAAAATGCTAGGTTGCTATATATGCCTTTTGTCTGGAACTGTGAAAAATGTAGGTAAATGGAGTTTGGGCCACAGACTCACGGCTCGGTATTGTGGTGTGGTCCTGTAATTGTTCTGTGCTGGCTCCTATCTTGTTGTTCTTTTCGATGATTGCTGTGCAACTAGAAGAGTAGAGTCACACAATGTATCCAAGCCGCCCCAGTTTGAAAGTCTTCTCGCTCACGAGTCTTGTCTTAATTGCACTACACCGTAATTGATTTTTATGTTTTCATTCAGTTAACTTATTTTGTAATACCCCATTTCTTTTTCCATCAACACTTACAGGCCGGCCTTTTACCCAGCGCTATTATACTTGGAGCAACAACTCACACTTACCTTACCAATCCTCCTCATCTTCCAGCCAGAGGCGCCCAAGAAAGATATTCAGTCACAGTGTCCATGGAAGGGAGGACAAAGATGAATGACGAGATACATTTACATATTTGGACCTGGATAATACATTAACTTTAGTATCATATTCGTAATTTTTTTAAATTCCTTTTTCCTCTTCATTTATTTTACGCTTGTGTTTGGTAATTGATTGTTCACTTAAACAATTTCTTAATTTTCTTTGCTAGATTTCAGCCCGCTACAGCAGGTATTACGGTTTCTCAGAGGGCATACAGCTTAGGCAAAAGTCATATTCATATCATATATAAGAAATACTTCCTTTGAATTGTGTAGTAGTAGTTAAGTACCACTCATTATATATTATTAATCATCAAGTTATAACTTATCTTCATCATGCATGCATTTTGTTTTTCTTACTTAACTTTAGATTTATTGGGTAGTAGTGATCATCAATCATCGTCTTCATTGTTTTGCTTTTGTTGTCTCCATGCGTACTGTTTTTCTTTGTCAAACCTTTCCCCAAACCCCCGTCCCATCCATTCATCAAACCCTAACCCTCTTCCCCCGGGCTGTGTGGTTTTATATTGAGGTGTGATGTTACTACATTAAATCTACACCAACAATTGATCACACGCTTGCTGGGGCAGATGTGGTGAAAGCAACACTAATGAAATCAAATGTCAACGAGGCATGGCGAGGATCTTCTTATGCTTGCCCACCCAAGCTCACTGTATGTACAAGTGTACAAGGCAATTAATTTCCCAAAGTGACCCAACAAATAAATCTAAATAATTGGTGACATTGTTTGAATTTAATTTTACAGCATTTAAGTTTACGAATTGGATTGTGTTTTACTGACTCCTTCAACACAATTACAGTTATCTTCTTGTACTTGGCAGTCCCCGACACCATTGATTTCTTTGAGTTTAGCAGTTGCAATATTGTTTTTATTTATTTGTCAGTCTTATGTACTGTATTTTTCTACTTCTCCCACATTCTTTCTTAGGCAAATGACTGTCTCTTTGTTTTTGTTTGCCAATGCTAGTGCCAGTATCTAGTCTACTACTACCATCACACAACCACAGCATATTCTCCGTTGTCTTGGGAAACTATGCAGCCCTTGCGGTGCCAAACTTAATCATCATGAATCACAGGTAAGAAGAGAAGTTTGCTGGGAGGTATAATGGAGGAGAGACTGGTAGTACTAATAGGACAAATATAACTCAGTGAGGGGTACCGCATCTATCTGTTTGCATGTTACACATGTGGTCAATTAATACATTATTTAAATCAAACATTGGCCGCTGCCCTGCATCTAGAGTAAACCTTGTGACGTACAACAGTAACCCCACCACAAAACAACATCATATGTGTACGTTGAAAATAAATAACATTTATTCATGTACATAAAAAAAATCCTCCTAGTCCTATCCCCACCCTAATGTCCAAGTCCAAAGAATGTCCCACAAAAAGAACCGCAACACCCAATTGCCACCCACCAACAAAAGTATTAAAAAAGGGGCAAATGAACAGGGTCCATTACAATCGGCGGGCTTTGAGGTGTTTGTCCACTATTATTTTGACGCGCTCCTCTAATTAGTCCTCCAGCTTGGCCAACCGGAGGAGAAGTTGTTGCCGAAATGCACGGCACCTACATTTGCATCCATGATGTGAGGGGGCGGCAGATGTTGTGAAATGCCGGCAATGAGTCGCTGCCTGACCACGGTGCCGTACTCCTGCAGGTGGGGCCTGGCTGGGGTCAGGGGCATTGGAAGAGGCAGCTGCTGCTGCCGCTGCCTCTTCCTCCTCCTCCTCGGCCTCAGCCACCAGCTGGAGGTACTCATCCACAATAGCCTGCAGTTTCCTTTGCTGGGCCCTGGCTGCCAACTTCTTCCATGATGGTTTTTGGGAAGGAGTATGAGTATCTATAAAAAAAGAAACAGAATAGTAACTGAAACTCTTCAAAATTAATTCAACACATAGTGGCATAGTAGCAATACCAAGCGCAGTACATACAATTGGTGGCAACTTTTAGTATCTATCTAATCTATCCTCCTGCTTCCCCTGCCTGTAACATTTGTTGAAGTTTTTTTCCGGCATTATACTTGCCCTAGTACTCTGGGTGGACTTCAGTACACAGAAGAACACCAGTCTTTTTTGTATCTCCTTTTATATTTTCAAAGTAAGACTCTGCTTCTAGTGACAGTCTCCACCTATGATGAATACAATACATCCAGGGGGCATCCATCCATTAAAATTAAATGTCTATCATTCTTTATTATCGCCTTAGCTGGTTTCACTTTCACCGACAACTACCCATGAGTCCACTCCTTCCTTGCCTTGGGTTTGATTGACACAAACTCGGCTCATGATTCTTGCTATCCACTATAGCCATGCACCCATATTGTTTTGCCCAACCAGGCATGCATCTACTTTCACCTTCCAGTTCTACCCATCCTTCAACAACCCATGCATTGGATTCATATCAGCCACGTGCATGAATCTTCCAAAGTATCCTTCTATGGTAGTCTTATTACATCTCTTTCGTCCTTCCTCCTTCCACCCTAGTTAACTTCTTTCCCTTTTTGTTCAACACATCCCTCAAGGTCATCTGATCTGACTTTTAGTCTTCTCCATAACTTTCATAGCTGAGTTGGAGTCTGATAGAAGTGGCCTTGTTTACTCAACTCACGCTGGTAATGCTGCAAAGGGTGTCTTCTTCAACCATTGTATATTGTCCAGTACAACTTCAAATTCATACTTTCGTAATAAGTCTCATAGCACAGTGAGGGAAATGTTCCCCTTCCACCTAGTAATGCAGATAAGTAATGAATATAACTTACTACTGCCCACCGCTGATGTTTCTTCGCCCAATCGTGCTCCTGCAGGTGCGGCAGCCACTGTCCCCTCCTGGATGGCATTAGCATCGCCGCTGGCTCCGTCGGCACTGGTGGTTGGTAGTGATTGTGCACCTATAAAAGCAAGTACACCTTTTTAGATGCCTACACACCTCCCCCTATTTTACTAGTTGTACTTTTTTCACCAGAAAGGAAGATTGAAAAAACACTTATGTACAACATAAATCGTTGTAACTAGTCCAAATTGTGTACTACTGTACAGCAGTCATTAGACAGAGTTTAGTTTTAAATTATTAGATGTTCCCTAGGGTAATCGCATCTCTACTCCTACTCTAGTCTTTGGAAAGTTAGCCTGAGCCATGTAACCATTTTAGATCCGGGTCTACTGTCCTCGCAGCTTGTTGCACAGTAAGAAAGACACCTTTGATGCCACATGAGTGTTGCATACAACTAAAGAGGTTAACAAACAAGTATTGTTAGTCCCTTTTGCTTATCCATAATGTTACACATTTTGGCATGACTGCTAAAAACTTGCATAGTTGTATTCACTGTCTAACGTGCAACATTTTTCTCATAAGCAGATGAGAAGATTGCCTTCTACGAACCAGAGATTTGCAGAGCTTTCGAAAGATGTATGTGTAACCAGTATACGTTCAACTGTGAGGGGTCTCCCACAATTCCCATAGTTCTCTATCGTGGACTAGTTGTACAAAATGTATAGTATTTAATATTCTTTATTTTGCATGGTGGAGCTGGATGTTTTTCACGGAACAACTTACAAGTTACAACAATACAAAGCTTGTTATTAAAAAAATAAAGTTTTTGAACTTGCACATAGACTCTGTGGTATATTTTGAGTGTCTGGGGTGTTGTGGACTTAAACGAGTGAGTGAGCGAAAGGGTGTTCTTCTGTTTTCGGTTGTGTAATAAAATCATTGGGTATATCTAACTATCTTCGTGTGGGGGGTCGGGAGTGGGACAAATGATTATGACTGAGACACTTAGGTAGGTCAGTGAATTGTGGGTTCTTTTGACTGAGTTCTGTGACTAGGGTGTAAGTAAGGTCCAACCTCCCTATCACCAACATCCTATTTTCTTGTGCATAGTTCTGTATGTGGCTGTGCAGAGAATAACCACCACAGTAGGAGTAGTATACTAACCTAATAAAAATGAGTAGGCAAACATCGTGTTGTGCATTTTTGTGGTGGGATTTGACAAAGACTAGAGATTTCAGAGGAAAACGCAAAATACAGGAGTGGACCCAGTGGCTACAGCTATTCTATCACAGCTTTATTCAAACGAATACCTTAACTAAAGAGTGGCCAACAGGGCAAGCTTAGCTACAGACAGTCTAATAGTAGTAGCACAGAGAGTCATAGGGCAGAGGCAGTTTGAAGGAACTGAAAGTCAGGGATGGCATTGGATATCCAAAATTTAAAAAACGAATTGAAGACCAAAGAAGGTTTTGCTAATATTGAATTAGGAAGTAGGCTTAATAGGTTGGAAAAAATAAGGTGTGCTAAAAAGTTAGGGAAATATAATTGTTAATAATATAAGCACTGTAGGACTTACTGGGGCCAGCAGCAGGATCCTCGGTAAAGGAGCGCTCCTCTGGTGGTTGTCCCGCCGACTCGGACCCCGTCTTCTTGCCCCTGGGTGGAGCTGATCATGTAAGAAATAATAAAGAAAGAGAAACATTGAGTGCTGTGAAACAAATACATCATCCAAAAATTTACTTCGAAGTCTAAATGACTACTGGCTTGCAGGATTCACAGACCGTCTACTTATAGAACACTAATCAAATGTTCCATAAACATTCTGATTGCAGAATATACTAACGAAGCCAGTAACACCTGACCTACACCACCTATTCCAGAATCCAGACGGGCCAATTGTTCAGTAAGTCGGCATTTCCATTTTATTTTTGCCCGCAAACATGCATAGATGAGATGGAGGACACATGCATAAATTTGTACATACACAAAATTGTTGGTTGCTTGCGTCATATGATCTGCTACTGACTGACGTGACAATGCTATTGCTGCTAAACCTACCACTCAGTAAACAAACTTCAAACCGGTGCTATGGAGGGGTGGGATAAATAAGAACTAACTAAGCATTCAGTGACAGAGGAGGCATCATGCAGACCATTAAAAAATATGAACTAATACTATCCATCCACCACTATTTCACTAAAGGACAATGTAAGGACTAGACTCTAGCAATATCATCAACTAACTTCAGTTCTCTAAAGTAAACTCTAACATCAATAATAACCAGCCCACACTAGCACAAATGTACAAACCAGTAGGAGAAGTGGCGAGCAGCACCTGTGTCATACATTAACAGAAGATTTTGAGACAGAATTGATCTGCAATGTAACTAAGCGCACCAGTAATCGTGTTACTTATTCGTCCAAGAATTATACACAATACTTATACTACTATATATATATTAATATTACTAGCTACTCACCAAGCCCCATGACCTCGACACCTAGCAGGTCCAACAGGTCCTGCTCCCTGTCCAGAATATCTGCCCACTGGTGGGCCAGCTGCTGGTGGGTACGCCGGATACACGAGCGGCGGAAGACTGCCCGGCGCACCTTCGCCCACCGGCGGTGACGCTCCTCTGGAAGGTAACCGGAGCCTGGCCTGCCGCCTGCTGCCAAGGTCAAGAGGAGATGGCGCTGGATGAAAAAAAACAGGGCGGCCACCTCCGTCTCCCCGAAAAGTTTCCGGGCCTGCACCCCTGCAGGTCGCATTCTGCCGCAAGGCAGCCGGCTCTTGGGCGCAGACGCCTTGCCCTTCGAGCCGGTTCTGCTGCTGCCCTTTGCCATGGTTCTGGGGTGGAGGTGGAGGTGGAAAAGAAAAGTTAGAACAAAAGGAAAAAAAGTTAGGGGGAAGAAGTAGGAGCTTAAATAAAGAAGTAAAATAAAACAGTAGAAAAGTTTAAAAAAGGTGGAAAAGTAGAAATAAAATGCAAAATATAAACTTAGGGACAGAGAGAGATAGATGATTAGTAAAAAAACGTCAGAAAAACTGTGAAAATAAGTAAAGATTGCAAAGATAAAAGGTGGATAGAAAAGTAGGCCCAGAACAATAGCATAGAGTGTGAAAAACAAGATGGCCGCCCCCCATCGCGACCACATGGGTAAGTTTGCGTGCGATTCCACGCGAACACGCACTTGTCAGCGCGAACAAGTAGTTGTGTTCCCGAGCATGACTTGCACAACGCGAACACGTTATGCGCGACCCGGAAGAGGAAATAGGAAACGCGAGCGGGTGGGACAATTGAAAAAACAAGATGGCCGCGCCCACAGGCCACCGCATGGGTAAGTTCACACGCTACAATCCCCCGAGCATGCAGACAGCACCCCCAACATGCACAACGCGCTCCCAAGCAAGAAAAACGGCTTGGGAACGGGTCCACCAAGCTACTACGCACGCTCGCGAAGCTACGTGAAGCTCGCGTAGTGCGAGAACGTCTTTGCGTAGCTTCGCGTAGCGCGACTATGCGTACTACGCCCAGGGTTACTCTCAAGGCACACACACAGTTCAACATATAAGAGGAATGCACACATCCAGAAGCTGGGGTCATGCGGAAGATGCAGCCGTCTGTTCCCGGGTCTTCTCAAGACCTGGCCTAACCAGGCCACAGAGCTACATGCAGAATCCAGACCAATCAGTGAACCCCCGCCACCTCAGCCCAATCAGGATCCCTGCAAGGGCTTTGGCTGTGCTCTGGGCCAGCGATGTCTTTAAGGGTCCACAGTGGCCCGACAATGCCATGGCAGAAGGCTGTGCCCCCACCAATATGGATGCCTGAACAAGGGGGGCAGCCGCTGCAGCGAGGAACAGAGCAGAGTCAGCTACGATGTTGGCCCCACCTGTGCAATATGGTGGCACACGCTCTCCGATCCTCTCCCTACAGGTCGACACCCCCAGCCACAAGAATCAGCTCCTGGCAGTCCGCGCCGGTCACATGGGCGCAGGCCCCCCTGTGCTGAATATACCACAAGATGGAGCATCTCCCTGCTGCACTCCCAGTGCGGTGGGGGGCCCCTGGTAATCTCATGGTGCCACCCCAGAATGCAGGAGCGAACCTCCCCAGCCGGACTCCGTACACAGGCACCACACTCACCGGCAGGGGAGGACCCAACACACCAGTCACTGTTCTCTAGTTTGTCCCCAGCCTTGCAGCAGTCCTCTGGAGCCTCAAACACGGCTCCCGCGGTGTCCCAAGGCATCCAGGCCGGCCGGATCTCAGTGGGTGGCACTCCTTCAAAGGGCAGGTCCGACCAACCCTGAGATCTCAGAGGGCGCCGGCCGGAGCACCGCAGTATGGGCAGGCGAGGTCGGAGGCTGCGGTGTGTGTCTCGGGTTGGCACGTCCGTGCCTCCGAGCATGCAGGCAGATCTTCAGGTGGAGTAGCGGCAGAAGAATGGCCGTGGTGCCCCCGCTTCAATTCAGGGCTAATATGATTGGGGACTCGATGGAGGCCAGCGATCACCCTCAGCGCCTCTCTGATGTGCGGCGCACACCGTGACTCAGCCCAGCCACTGGGGGAAGGGCCCAGCCTGCGCCCCTCTCTCCGGATTGCCGTTGGTCAAAAACTGAAACAGTAGTGCTGCGATCCTGAAGATAAACCCAACGCCGTGGCCACTGCTGATCGGGGCGTTGGTCAGGGTATTTCAAAGCTCCTCAGGGCAGAATCTGTGCAGGAAAATTGGCGGATTTGTGTGTGGGTGGACAGAGCCCGATCAGGCTGCATCCGCCATGCTTGCTACCCAAGCCACGCTCCCAGGGTAGATGTTTTTTAAGTATCTTTTTAAGGATTTTTTTCTTTCTAAAAACAATTAAAAATATATATATATTTTCAACAAAGTAGTTTAAAAAAAGAAAAATCAATTTCCCATTATAAAGTGTCTAGTGCATGTATTATAATGTTCTTATTTGAGGACAATAGATTGTAAAGTACATTCTGCTAGATAACCACTACATCTACTGGATCAACCGATGATTATTTTTCTTTTTATTTCTATTTTCTGAGAGTCCATTTTCCTCATCATTTTTAATGTTTTTGTTAATTCTTGTTATTATTGCAGATGAATGTGCAATTCTGATTTCAGATTATGGCCATACGGTTTTTCAGTGCCAATTGCTAGAATTAATCTTGACTCTGCTTTTCGTAAATCAAGAATTCTATCTCCAACTCTGATCCCACAGTATTTTAGATATTGGTAATCATTTGAGTGAAAGTCCTAAAAATGTTTAGCCATGGGATAATTTTAATCTTTGTTTTTAATGGCACATAAGTGTTGTAAGACTCTCATTTTTAATTCATTGATTGTGCTACTTTTCCGGAACATTCCAGTGGATATAACCACATTTTGACATGATTATTATGTGATCTTTGATATGTTCAGTTTGGCCATTTTGCAGGTGATATGATGTTACATTATGACCGTGTTCACGCGCTTTACACTTAAAACACTTCCAGAAGCCTGGAGAGTTCAGCCAGGCTGATGTTGTTGGTTTCAGAGGTTCTAGATGGCTTTGTGTGATGATATCCCCCAGCAATGCTGTTTTTCTATACGTGATGTTGGCATGTAGGGACAATATTTGTTGCAAAATACTATCTAGCATCAGAATGCCCCAATTTTTTGGGATGACTTTCTTAAGCTCTGCACTCTGGTTGTTGAAATCCATAATAAGTTGGATGGTAGTGTCTTCTTTTTTACATCTTTCTGCGATTTCTTGTTTCGGTTGCAACAACTCTGTCCTTGCTTTCAAGGCGACTCTGGCTTTTGCTGTCTCAATTACATCACGGAAATAGCCTTGTTCTAGGAAACGGTCACTCATTTCATTAATTTGAGAGTTGATGTCCTCCTTTTCAGAACAATTTATTTTCGCTCGCAACATCTCTCCATAGGGTATGGACCATTTGAGATTTTTTGGATGCCCGCTGATGGTGTGCAGAATGCTTTTGCACGAAGTGGGTTTCCTATACATTTTGGTGCATATCCTGTGATTTTCAATGAACACTTCCACATCTAGAAAAAAGATGTATGTAGAAAATATCATAGGTGTGAATGAAAGATTGTATTTGTTCATATTTAGTCAGTGAATGAAGTCTTGGAGATCGGTATGGTCAGCCTCCCAGATTATAAAGAGATTGTCGATGAATTTTGACCAAAATTTGATGTTTTTAAATATCCGGGTCTCCAGTAATTTTGTTTCCCTGACTGCCATGAGTAGATTCGCGAAGGTTGGTGTAAAAGATGTATCCATGGCAGTCACCTGTTTTTTGCAGAAAGATGTCACCTTGGAACAGAAAGATGTTATGTGTCAGACTGTATGCAAGCATTTCAATTAGCATTTCTGAATGCTCGAGATAGCTGATCGATCTTGTCTGTAAGAACTGTTTTACAGCAGCTATTCTGTCAGAGTGGAGAATTAATGTATAGAGTGAAGAGACATCGATCGTAGCCATCAGATAGCCATCTTCCCATTGAATTGTTTTGATTTTATTCAAGAAGTCCATTGTATCTCTAAGATACGATGGAAGTGTGGTGACGTAGTTCATGAGGAAGATGTCTAAGAAGCTAGATGATGACTCCAACAGAGAATCAATGGAACTGACTATCGGTCTGCCAAGTGGATTTATGAGTGACTTATGGACTTTTGGAAGAAAATAGATTGTTGCTATGACAGGGTGATCAGTTTTCAAGTCTAAGAACTCCTCCAAATCAATTAAATTTCTTTCTTTCCAAACATGTAGCATCCAATGGTATTCTTCAGACCAAATTTCTATTGGGTTTGATGCCAGTTTCTCATAGTGATCTTTATTATTCAATTGTCTTTCAGCTTCAACTGTATATAGTCATCACGATTTTGAATATCAATGTTTCCACCTTTGTCAGAGGCTTTGATGATTATGATTATTGATGTATCCTCTCGCAATTCTTTACGGGCTTAATGTTTACCAGGTGATAAATTCTAGGATTTCTTTTTCTTTTGATTTTTGTTCCTCGTGGTGTTAGTAATATTTCAAGGGGTATGAAACAGATCGATCCTATTGCCTGCTGGAAGTTGTGGACAGAAAGTTTTTAAGCTTTTAAGCCACTGCTGCCCGCACTTCTTTTGTTTCAATCCCTATTCTTTGGCAACATTCTTTATCAGTTTCTGATGAAGATCTCTGTTGCCCTGGAGTTAATTCTTCTCCACCTTGTAGATGTACTAGTGCTCTCAAGGTGGGTATATCTTTTTTATTCAAAGATGAAGTTTCTTGACTAGTAGTTGTTAGTTGTTTTGATGTATATGTTTTTTTCCTCCAAATAATTTTTAAGTTTGATTTTCCGAACACATTTGAAAAGATCAATGCATTTGGTGTGTTCATATCTTTATTAGTGCAGAATGTAAGTCCCTAATTCAGTGGTGATGTTTATGGAACACTCAGATTTTATTAGAAATACTGATTACAAAGTTGTTTTTGGTGAGGTTTTTCTTGAATTTGGCTTTGTCCTTCCTCTTCCCCTTCCTGCTTTTTCCCACCTCTTCTTTTTCTTCTGGTTGCGTTTTGGGTGGTTGTACGGCTTTACAACGCGTGCTTTTACACCGCGTGCCGTTATAACGCGTTTTTTTCAACGCAAGTCGTTACCACGACTTGCGTTGGAGGGGAGCGGACTTAGGAATTTTTCAATTTACTATTCTAACACCAGCCTACGTACAATAGGGAAGGTGTTGGATAGTAAATTAAAAAATTCCTTGTCCTGCAGCGCCTTCCAGCGCAAGTCGTGGTAACGACTTGCGTTGAAAAAACCGCGTGGTAACGGCACGCGGTGTAACAGCCGCGTCGTAAAGGCTGTTCCCCGTTTTGGGTTGACCTCTTCCCCACATCGTTCCTCTTCCTCTCCCTCTTTGCCGCTTTATCATGTGCATGAGTCTCATCTCCACTGAAAAATCCAGGTTCAATGTATTTGGTTCTTCATCTGTGGAGCTTAGGTCGGAACTATCAGTTGTTCCCGAGGTCTCATATCCAGGGCACTTGTTCATTACTACCCGATTTCTATACATATCATACTTCAGTGCGAAAGTATATATGTGTCTATTGGCATAATTCAGTCTATCTGTGTTCAACTTGTTTGCCTGCCGGTTCTCCACATCCGCGCTTCATGTTTATTAATTTTCTTTTCCATCGTTTCAATCAATGCTTTGTTCTCTTCATTGTTGGGGTATTGTTTTAGTTCTTCCACCAGTTCTTAAATCAAAGTGACTAATTTCTTCAAATTTCTTTTGGCGTGCGCAATCAATGTTTTCATCAATTTAAAGGAGCATTCATTGGTGTCTATTTGCCACAGTGTTATTAAGTCTGCATCCAGGTCATTTAAGGTTGGCATTATAAGGATTCGCAACCCCCTTTTTATTCTTTTAAATTCAATTTATTTTTCTAGGGTTTCTTTTTCCCACCATTTGTTGACTTCTAACATGCGATGCTGTTGTAATTCTTTGATAACACAAGTTATTGTTATTTGTTTCTTTTTTCCCAGGGATTTCCTTGTAGTGTTAATAGCAGATGGTGCTGCATTATCGTTAAGTAATTCACTCGCTCGTTGTTTTCTATTTTGGCTTCTCTGAGCCATACTGAAATTCCCTGGTGAAGGATTGGTGCTAGTACTTTTTCTGCTTGCTTTGTATGGTTGTTTTCCTTATTATTATATTCTTCTGGCGTTCTGGCTAATATGTCACTTTAGCCAAGTTCAGAGGAAATGCTTGTCGGGGACTGACGTGTACGCCAAGGTATATTGAAGAATGAGTGGGTGTATGAGTGTCTGAATGGATGATTTATTGGGTGCGTCTCAGTGTATGCATGGGTGAATGACTAATCTGTGTCAATATCTGTATCAGTCTGTTAATTGGTGTGTAAGTGGCTGCATGGGTTGGTGAGTAGCTACATGAGTGTCTATGTGGGTTAATGATTGGTTGTCTGAGTACCTATATGGGTGCCTGAGTGTCTGTGTGGGTGGGTGGGTGTGTCTGTGACTCTCTGCATAGATGTATGAGTGGGTGATTCATAGGGTATATGTGTTCATGAGTGTGTGTGCAAGGGGCTACATGGGTAAGTGAGTGTGCGTTTGGCTGTGTTTGTGAGTGAGTGGATATCTCAGTGGTGTATGTGTGAGAAACTACATAAGTGAAAGGCAGTACACATAAGTGTTGGAGGATATAAGTGACTATATGTGAGAGTGAGGATTGTGAGAGTATGGATGAGTGTGTGCTTGTGTCAGTGATTGTATAAAAAGTAAATGTAAATCCGTATTTGTAAAGCACAAACTACTCACCCCTGCGGGTCTCAAGGCGCTGGGGGTCATTGTGGAAATTAAGTGAGCTATTGCCTAGAGTCACATGTTGCTGAGCTGAGCTGCCACCGGAGCCTTGGATCAAACCGTGTGCTCTGAAGTCAGCTGCCCAGTATGTGTTAGTATCTGAATGAATAAATGAAGTGGTGTATGTATAACTGTATAGGTGATTAAATGGCAATGTGATTGATTCATTGTGTGACTGACTAGGTGTGTGAGTAACTTTATGGGTTAGTAGCAGTGTGTGAGTGTCTGTATGGGTAGATGATTGAATCTATCAATGACTGTAGAGATGAGTGACTGCATCAATGAGTGACTATGTGGGTGAGTGAGTGGATGTGTGTACAGCTAAGAATCAGTGAGTGGGTTTGTACTAACTGGTATTGGTGTGACTATTGTTTCAAGAATGGTAGTCTGTCTTTTAGAGTGTGTGTATAATAGGTTATATTAGGGTGTGAGAAGTTACATCAGATATTAAGTGGATGATGTGATCAGTGATGTCATGAGTGATGTCATTTGAGATGTCATCAATGATGTCACTGACCATGTCATGAGTGATGTAATATGTGAGGTTCTCAGAAGTGCATTGCGAGGCACGAATTATAGTTAGCTCAGTTAACTATAATAGCTGCATTTCTCTGGTTTTCTATGAGTGAAATGTCAGCCTAACTATAACATCCCTGGAACCTGTGATTTGTTTCAGTTAATATATATATATATATTGATCATCTATATTGGTGATTAAAAACCTTTGATCTTCATCCACGGAGTCGGTGCCTGTTCTTTTCAAAACAAAGCCAGGATTGGGAAAATATATATATATAGTGAGCAAGGTGGACCTGTCCGCCGAAACGCGTCTGATCGTTTTTTCTTGCAAATAAAGACCCTTGATTTGAATTCCACGGAGTCGGTGCCTGTTTTTCGAAAGGATTGTGAACACAGGATTGGGTTCATATATATATATATATATATATTTTTTTTTTCCAATTGTTGTCACGGCCGCTTGATGGGAGGGTCCCTTGAACGCGTTACTGGAACCGCGTTTGAAATAAACTCGTTCTCTCCTCCGTCAAGAAGAATACAAGGGACACCAGGGGCTCTTTGCAGGTAATTTAATTCAGGAACCTTTGGCATAACTCGTTTTGGCTTGTGCCTTTGTCAAACGCCATAGTCCTTACGCCGTGTAAACCCCCTCACAGCAATTTCTTTTAAGCTCCTCCTTCCTAGTGGTGGCGGGCTCCCCTGAAGCGGATTGCTTCTGCTCGCATCGGTATTGGGGACAAGTGAGGTGAAGAAAGAAGAAACAGAGGTTCAGAAAGAGGCAAGAAAAGTGCAGAAACAGGCAAGAGAAGTGTAGAAAGAGGCAATAGGGGTGCAGAAAAGTTAAGAGCAGTGTGGAAGGAAGCAACAGAAATGCAGAAAGAGGCAAAAGGGGTATAGAAAGAAGCAAGAGAGGTGCTAGAAGATATAACAGGGGTGAAAAAAGAAGCAAGAGAGGTGCCGAAAGAAGGAAAAAGGGTACAGAAAGAGGCAGGAGGGGTTCAGAAAGCAGCACGTGAGCTTCAAAATGAGGCAAAAAAGCTGAAGAAAGAGGCATGACCGGTGCAGAAACAGGCAGGAGAGGTTCAGAAAGAGGGAACAAGGGCACATAAAGAGGCAAGAGGGGTACATAAGGAGGCAACAGGGGTACAGAAAGAGGGAAGATGGGTGCATAAAGAGGGGTACAGAAAGAAGCAAGAGAAGTGCAGAAAGAAACATGAGAAGTGCAGAAAAAAGCAAGAGAGATGAATAAAGAGGCAATAGAAGTACAGAAAGAGGCAAGGGAGGTACAGAAAGAGGGAATAGAGGTGGAGAAGAAAGAATCAAGAGGGGTGGAGAAATAGGCAAGAGGGGAGCAGAAACAAGCAAGAAAGGTGCAGAAACAATCTAGAAATGTGCAGAAACAAGCAACAGAGGTGCACAAAGAGGCAAAGGGGGTGCAGGAAGAAGCAGGAGAGGTACGGAAAGAGGGAACAGGGGTGGAAAAAGAGGCAAGAGAGGTATAGAAAGAGGGAAGAAGGGTGCAGAAAGAGGAAAGAGGGGTGCAGAAAGAAGCAAGTGAGGTGCAGAAAGAGGCAACAGAGGTGTAGAAAGAGGCAAGAGGGGTGCATAAACAGGAAGGAGAGGTTCAAAAAGAAGGAACAGGGGTGTAGAAAGAGGTAGGAGAGGTGTAGAAAGATGTTAGAGGGTGCAAGAAGAGGCATGTGTGAAGATAAAAGCAAGTGAGATGAAGAAAGAGGCAACAGAGGTCTTAAAGGGGTCAAGAAAAGTGCAGAATCAGGCAAGAGAAGGGCAGAAAGAGGAAAGAGGTGTGTAGCAAGAGGCAAGAGAAGAGCAGAAACAAGCAACAGAAATGCAGAAAGAGGCAAGTATTGCAGAAAGAGGCAACAGAGGTACAGAAACAGGCAACAGAGGTGCAGAAAGAGGGAAGAGGGGTGCAGAAAGAGGGGTGAGGGCTCGAGAAAGAAGCAAAAGAGGTGCATAAAGAAGCGAGAGAAGTGTAGAAAGAAGCAATAGAGATGCAGAAAGAGGCAAAAGGTGTGCAGAAAGAATCAAAGAGCTGCAGAAAGGGGCAACAGGGGTGAAAAGAGGCAAGAGAGGTGCAGAAAGAGGGAAGAAGGATGCAGAAAGAGGCAACTTAGGTGAAGAAAGTAGCAAGAGAAGTGCAGCAACAAGAAGGAGAGGTGTAGAAAGAAAGAACAGGGGTGCATTAAGTGGCAAGAGTGGTACAGAAATAGGCAACAGAGGTGCATAAAGAGGGAAGGGGTGCGGGAAAAGGGGTGTAGAAAGAAGCAAGAGAGGTGCATAAAGAAGCAAGAGAAGTGCAGACAGAAATAACATAGGTGCAGAAAGAGGCATAAGGGGTGCAGAAAGAAGCAAGAGAGGTGCAGAAGGAGGGAGCAGGGGGAAGAGAGGCAAGAGAGGTACAGAAAGAGGGAAGAAGGGTGCAGAAAGAGGCAAGAGGAGTGTAGAAAGAAGCAAGTGAGGTAAAGAAAGAGGCAACAGTGGTGCAGAAAGAGGCAAGAAGGGTCCAGAAACAGGACGGAGAGTTGCAGAAAGAAGGAACAGGGGTGCAGAAAGAGGCAACAGAGGTTCAGAAAGATTTAAAAGGTATGCAGAAAGAGGCAAGAGGTATGAAGATAGAAGGAAGTGAGGTGAAGAAAGAGGCAACAGAGGTCCAGATAGAGGCAAGATAAGTGTAGATACAGGCAAGTAGTTATTAAAGAAACAAGAGGTGCAAAAAAAACAAGAAAAGTGCAGAAAGTGGCAAGTGAGGTGCACAAAGAGGCAAGTGAGTTGCAGAAAAAGTCAAGAAAGGTGCAGAAATATCCAGGAGAAGTCATGATAGAAGCAACAGAGGTGTAGAAGGAGGAAAGAGAAATGCAGAAAGAGGCAAGAGAGGAAGAGAGTTGCAGAAACAGGCAAGAGAGGTGCAGAAAGAGGACAGAGGGGTACAAAATAGGGAAGAGGGGTACAGAAAGAAGCAAGAGAGATGTGGAAAAAAGCAAGAGAAGTACAGAAACAAGAAACATAGGTATAGAAAGCTTCAAGAGAACTGCCGAAAGAGGCAACAGAGATGCAAAAAAAGGCAGGAGAGTTGCAGAAAGAAGCAACTGAGGTGTAAAAGGCAAGAGGTGGGCAGAAATTGCCAAGAGAAGTGCTGAAAGAAGCAACAGAGGTTCAGAAGGAGACAAGAGAACTGCAGAAAGAGGCAAGAGAGCAAGAGAGTTGCAGAAACCAGTGAAATAGGTACAGAAAGAAGAAAGAGGTGTACAGAAAGAGGCAAGAGGGGTGCAGATAGAAGCAAGAGAGATGCAGAAAAAAGCAAGAGAAGTACAAAAACAAGCAACAGAGGTACAGAGAGAGGCACAAGAACTGCATGAAGAGGCAGCAGAGGTGCCTAAAGAAGCAAGAGAGGTGCAGAAAGAGGGTAGTGGAGTGTAGAAAGTAGCAATAGAGGTGCACAAAGAAGCAATAGAGATGCAGAAAGAAGCAAGAGAAGTGCAGAACGTGGCAAGAGACTGCAGGAAGAGGCAAGAGAGATACAGAAAGAAGCAAGAGAGGTAGAGAAAGAAGCAAGAAAAGTGCAAAAGAACCAACAGCGGTACAGAAAGAAAAAAGGGTGGTGCTTAAAGAGTAAAGAGAAGTGTGGCAAGAAGCAACAGAGGTGCATTAAGAGGCAAGATAACTGCACAAAGAGGCAAGAGAATTGTAGTAACAGAAAACAGAGAACAGAAAGAAGGAAAATGGGTGCAGGAAGAGGGAAGATGGATGCGGAAAGAAGCACGAGAGGTAGAGAAAGAAGCAAGAGAAGTGCATAAAGAACCAACTGAGATGCAGAAAGAGGAAAGAGTGGTGCATAAAGAGGAAAGAGAAGTGTGGAAGGAAGCAACAGAGGTGCAGAACGACGCAAGAGAACGGCATAAAGAAGCAAGAGAATTGCAGTAACAGAAAAAAGAGGTGCATAAAGAGGGAACAGGGGTGTAGACAGAGGCAAGAGAGGTGCAGAAAGAAGCAATAGAGGTGCAGAAATAAGGAAGACAAGTGCATAAAGAAGTATCAGAGGTGCAGAAAGAGGCAAGAGGGGTGCAGAAAGAAGCAAGAGAGATGCAGAAAGAGGCACACAAACTGCATAGAGAGGCAGCAGAAGTGCAGAAAGAGGCAAGGGAGGTGTAGACAGAGGGAAGAGGGGTACAGAAAGAGGCAAGTGGGGTGCACAAAGAAGCAATAGAGGTAAACAAAGAAGCAATAGAGATGCAGAAAGAAGCAATAGAGGTGCAGAAAGAAGCAATAGAGGTGCAGAAAGAAGAAAGAGAAGTGCATAAAGAAGTATCAAAGGTGCAGAAAGAGACAAGAGGGGTGCAGATAGAAGCAAGAAAGATGCAGAAAAAAGCAAGAGAAGTACAAAAAAAAGCAACAGAGGTGCAGAAAGAGGCACAAAAACTGCATGAAGAGGCAGCCGAGGTGCCGAAAGAGGATAGAGAGGTGTAGAAAGATGGGAGTGGGAAGCAGAAAGTAGCAATAGAGGTGCACAAAGAATCAATAGAGATGCAGAAAGAAGCAAGAGAAGTACAGAAAGTGGCAAGAGACTGCAGGAAGAGGCAAGAGAGATGAAAAAACAGGCAACAGAGGTATAGAAAGAGAGAAGATGGGTACATAAAGAGGGAAGATAGATACAGAAAGAAGCAAGAGAGGTAGAGAAAGAAGCAAGAGAAGAGCAGAAAGAACCAATGGAGGTGCAGAAAGAGGGAAGAGTGGTGCAGAAAGAGGAAATAGAAGTCCAGAAAGAAGCAACAGAGGTATAGAAGGAGGCAAGAGAACTGCATAAAGAGGCAAGAGAATTGCAGTAACAGAAAAAGAGGTGCAGAAAGAGGGAACAGGGGCACAGACAGAGGCAAGAGAGGTGCAGAAAGAAGCAATAGAGGTGCAGAAAGAAGGAAAAGAAGTACAGATAGAAGTAACAGAGGTGCTGTAGGAAGCAATAGATGTGCAGAAAGAGGGAAGAGGGGTGCAGAAAGAAGCTATAGAGGTGCAGAAAGAAGCAAGTGAGGTGCAGAAATAGTCAAGAGGGGTATAGAATGAGGGAAGAGAAATGGAGAAAGAATCAACAGAGGTGCACCAGGAGGCAAGCAAACTGCAGAATGAGGCAATAGACATGCAGAAAGAGGAAAGAGTGGTGTAGAAATAGGCAAGAGTTATGAAGAAGGCAGCAAGAGAGGTGTGGAAAATAGCAAGAGAAGTGCAGAAAGAGGCAAAAGGGGCGCAGAAAGAAACAATAGACATGCACAAAGAAGCAAAAGAGCTGCAGAAGAGGCAACAGAGCTGCAGAAAGAGGCAAGAGAGTTGCAGAAACATGCAAAAGTGATACAAAAAGAGGGGAGATAGAAGCAGAAAGAGACGTGCAGAAAGAAGCAAGTGAGTGTAGAAAGAGTCAAGAGAAGTGCAGAAACAGACAACAGGGGTGCAAAAAGAGGCAACAGAAGTACAGAAAGAATCAACAGAGGTGCAAAAGAAGGTACAAGAACTGCAGAAAGAGGCATTCGAGGTGCAGAAAGAGGGAAGAGGGGTGCCGAAAGAGGCAAGAGAAGTGCACAAAGAAGCAACAGAAATATAGAAAGTGGCAATAGAGGTGCAGAAACAGCAGAAGAAGTGCTCAACGAGGCAACAGAACTGATTGAAGAAGCAACAGAGGTATAGAAAAACTATAAGATAAGTGTTGAAAGAAACAACAGAGTTGCATAAAGAAACACAAGGGGCTGAAAAAAGCAAGAGAAGTACAGAAAGAAGCAGCATGGGTGCATATGGAGGTAAGAGAACTGCAGAAAGAGGCAGGAGAGTTGCAGAAACAGGCAAAAGAGGTGAGGAAAAAGGGAACAGGCATGAAGATAGAGGCAAGAGAGGTAAAGAAAGAGTTAAAAGGGGGGAGAAAGAGGCAAGTGGGGTGCAGGAATTTATAAGAGAGGTACAGAAAGAAGCAAGAGCAGTGCAGAAAGAACCAACAAAGGTACAGAAAGAGGTAGGAGGGGTGCAGCATGAGGCAAGAGATTTACAGAAAGAAGCAAAAGAGGTGCAGAAAGAGGCAAGACAACTGAAGAAAGAGGCAAGATATGTGCAGAAAGAGGCAGGAGAGGTGCATGAAAAGGTATCAAAGGGAGCAGAAAGAGGCAAGAGAGGTGCAGAAAGAACAAAGAGGGGTAAAGAAAGAAGCAAAAGTAGTACATAAATAAGCAATAGAGGTGCAGAAAAGGTGAGAGAAGTACAGAAAGAAGCTAGAAAGGAGCAGGTGCAGAAACAGGCAAGAGAGGTACAGAAATACGGAATAGGGGTGAAAACAGAGGCAAGAGAGAGGAACATAAAGAGGTAAGAAGGGTGCAGAAAGACGCAAGAGGGGTGTAGAAAGAAGCACATGAGGTCCAGAAAGAGGCAACAGATGTGCAGAAAGAAGCAAGAGAGTTGCAGAAAGAGGCAACATTAAGGCTCAAACAAGAAGCAGATGTGTAGACAGAAGCAAGATAAGTGATGAAAGAGACAAGAGATGAGCAAAAAGAAGCAACAGGTGTGTAGAAAGGGGCATGAGAACTGCAGAAAGAGGCAACAGAGGTGCAGAAACAGGCAGAAGAGGTGCAGAACGAGGGTACAGGGGTGCAGACAGAGGCAAGAGGGGTGCAGAAGGAGGCAAGAGAGATACAGAAAGAAGTAATAGAGGGGCAGAAAGAAGCAAATGAGGTACATAATTAGTCAATAGGGGTGCAGAAAGAGGGAAGAGAAGTGCAGAAAAAAAGCAACAGAGGTGCAGAAGGAGGGAAGAGAACTGCAGAAAAAGGCAAGAGATGTGCAGAAAGAGGAAGGAGGGGTGCAGAAATAGGCAAGAGGGTTGCAGAAAAAAGCATGAGAGGTGTGGAAAAAACAAAAGAAGTGCAGAAAGAACCAATGGAGGTCCAGCAAGAGGCTAGAGGGGTGCAGAAAGAAGCAATAGAGGTATGGAAGAGATGTGCACGATGAGGCAAGAGCATTGCAGAAAGAAGCAACAGAGGTGCAGAGTGAGCATGTGAACTGCAGAAAGAGGCAACAGACATGCAGAAAGATGAATAAAGGGTGAAGAAAGAGGCAAGAGGGGTGCAGAAAGAAGGAAGAGAGGTGTGGACAAAAAGCAAAAGTAGTGCAGAAAGAACCAAAGGAGGTACAGAAATAGGCAGGAATAGAGCAGAAAGAATCAAAAGAGCTACAGAAAGAGGCTAGGGAACTGCAGAAAGAGGCAGGAGTGTTACAGAAAGAGGCAAAAGAGGTGCACAAAGGGGGAAGAGGGATGCAGAAAGAGGCAAGAGGGGTGCAGAAGGTGGTAAGGAAGGTACAGAAAGAGTCAAGAGAAGTGCAGAAACAGACAAGAGATGTGCAGAAAGAGGCAAGTGAGGTTAACCCCTTCGCTGCTAGGCCTTTTCCCATCCTGGGCTAAGTCTTTTTGGGCTATTTAGGGTAGTGCGTGCTTAGGCCCTGGTAATGTTTTGACCACATAAGGTATCCACGCCAATTTTGCGTCCTTTTCTTCCAACATCATGGGGATTCTAAAGGTACCCAGAGTTTGTGGATTCCCTTGGAGGGGTCCCAGAAATTAAGCAAAATACAGTAACATTTTTGTTTTTTTCAGAAAAATGGGAAAAACGGGCTGCAAATGGAAGCCTCTGGGTTTTTCCTTGCAAATGTTATCAAAAAAGAGTTTATGAGGCTGAAATCACCATTATCCCAGCTTTTAGGGAATCTTATGTAAGAGAACCAACATTTTTCACACAGTTTTAGCATTTTTCTGGGACATGGCCTATTTTTGCTATTTTTAGTGCTTTCAACCGCATTCAAGTTAATGGTAAAAATGAGTATGAAAGCAATAATGGATCCTGGAAAGGTATACATTTTAGAAAAGTAGACAAAGTTCTGAATTCAGAAAGGGGTCATTTGTCTAAATCCATGACGGTTTCTTTATAGAAACTAACAGTTAAATATTGGAAAACTTGAAAATTAGTTTAAAAAACAGCATTCAGTCTCAACGTTTTTACCAGTAACTTCTTGTAAATAGGACAGCTCTTTTAAAGCAATATACAGTTACATCCGTTGGACCTTCCTGGTTGTGGGGATATATAGGACGTGTAGGTTCACCAAGAACACGACGAACCCAGAGCCAAAAACTGAGCAGCAACTTGCAATGGTATTTTATTATGTACCGGGTATAGAGCAATTATTCTCGGAAAATGCATACATGGAAAAATCGGTATGAAAGACACCTTGTATTTATGAATTGGGTACAAATTATAGAGTTTAGAAACAGTATATATTTGCACATTTTCAAAATTGGGAATACTCATACTAGCATGAGAATTATTTGTCAATTTTCAAAAAGACTTTTTTTTACACAATGTCTTTCATTTGGAAGGGAGAAATGCATGAAAACTCAATAGGTAATAACAGTTGATTTTCAAATCTGAATTTCCCTAAGTCTCCCGATAAAACGGTTCCTCAGTTGTGTGGGTCGGCCTTGTGCCCGCGACAGGAAACGTCACAAAATGCAACATGCTCACACCTCAATTTCACAGTGAAAAATGACCCTTTTTTGGAAAGGTGCCTAGCTGTAGTTTTTGCACTCTAGCTCTGCCGGCACCTAGGGGAACGCTGGTTGGTAGGAAATTTGTGTGAGCCCAGTGATGCTATGCTTTCCCACACAAATATGTGTGAAAAAAACTGATTTTTCCAGCTAAAATTGAGGTTTGCAAGGGATTTTGGGTAAGGGAAGATTGGGGGATCCACGCAAGCCATACCTCCTTGGAAGCCCCCGGGTATCTACTTTTCAGAAATGTGAGTGGGCCCGATTCACAGAACTAACTTAAGACAAAATCCTAAACGTACTACCATTTTGGTATTCACAGAAGGCACTTACTCATTTTGGTATTCACAGAAGGCACTTACTCATTTCGGTATTCACAGAAGTTAGGAGTCCTAACTTTAGGACTCCTAACTGCCTTCAGAAGGCATTTATGAGTCTTAAAGTTAGGAGTCCTAACTTTACTTCTTCTAAATTGAGAAAAATCCTAATTTTAAGACTTTCGGTATTCACAGAAGGCCTTTTGGAGTCCTAAAGTTAGGAGTCCTAACTTTACTACTACTAAACTCAGATAAATCCTAATTTTAAGACTTTCGGTATTCACAGAAGGCATTTAGGAGTCCAAAAGTTAGGAGTCCTAACTTCTGTGAATACCGAAATGAGTAAGTGTGTTCTGTGACTACCAAAATCAGTAAGTGCCTTCTGTGAATATGAAAATGGTAGTAAATTTAGGATTTTGTCTTAAGTTAGTTCTGTGAATCGGGCCCTGTGTTTGGCAGGTTTCCCTAGATGGCCTTCGAGCACGGGGCCAAAAACCGACGTGACCCCACTTGCAAAAGCAGGTGGTTTTGACATAGGCGATTTTGAAGTCGCCTCACTACGTTTTGGGCCTTTGCCTGTGGCGGGTACTTGGGCCTCCCACACAAGTGAGGCACCCTTTTTATAGGGAGACCTGGGGAACGCTGGGTGGTTGGACATTTGTGTGAGCCCAGTGATGCCCCGCTTTCTCCCACAAAAATGTGTGAAAAAAATGATTTTTTCAGCTAAAGTTGAGGATTGCTTGGGATTCTGGGTAAGGGAACGTTGGGGGATCCACACAAGCGATATCTCCTTGGAAGCCCCCGGGTATCTACTTTTCAGAAATGTGTGGGTTTGGTAGGTTTCCCTAGATGGGCGTCGAGCACGGGGCCAAAAACCCAGGTGACCCCACTTGCAAAAGTAGTGGTTTTGACACACACAATTTTGAAGTCGCCTCACTACGTTTTGGGCCTTTGCCTGTGGCGGGTACTTGGGCCTCCCACACAAGTGAGGCACCCTTTTTATCGGGAGACCTGGGGAACGCTGGGTGTTTGGAAATTTGTGTGAGCCCAATGATGTCACGCTTTCCCACACAAAAATGTGTGAAAAAACTGATTTGTTCAGCTAAAGTTGAGGTTTGCAAGGGATTTTGGTTAAGGGAACATTGGGGGATCCACGCAAGCCATACCTCCTTGGAATCTACTTTTCAGAAATGTGAGTGGGCCGATTCACAGAACTAACTTAAGACAACATCCTAAACTTACTACCATTTTGTTATTCACAGAAGGCACTTACTCATTCTGGCATTCACAGAAGGCACTTACTCATTTCGGTATTCACAGAAGTAAGGCTAAATGCCTTCAGAAGGCATTTATGAGTCTTAAAGTTAGGAGTCCTAACTTTACTACTTCTAAATTGAGAAAAATCCTAATTTTAGGACTTTCGGTATTCACAGAAGGCCTTTTGGAGTCCTAAAGTTAGGAGTCCTAACTTTACTACTACTAAACTCAGAAAAATCCTAATTTTAAGACTTTCGGTATTCACAGAAGGCATTTAGGAGTCCAAAAGTTAGGAGTCCTAACTTCTGTGAATACCGAAATGAGTAAGTGTGTTCTGTGACTACCAAAATCAGTAAGTGCCTTCTGTGAATATGAAAATGGTAGTAAATTTAGGATTTTGTCTTAAGTTAGTTCTGTGAATCGGGCCCTGTGTTTGGCAGGTTTCCCTAGATGGCCTTCGAGCACGGGGCCAAAAACCGACGTGACCCCACTTGCAAAAGCAGGTGGTTTTGACATAGGCGATTTTGAAGTCGCCTCACTACGTTTTGGGCCTTTGCCTGTGGCGGGTACTTGGGCCTCCCACACAAGTGAGGCACCCTTTTTATCGGGAGACCTGGGGAACGCTGGGTGGTTGGACATTTGTGTGAGCCCAGTGATGCCCCGCTTTCCCACACAAAAATGTGTGAAAAAAATGATTTTTTCAGCTAAAGTTGAGGATTGCTTGGGATTCTGGGTAAGGGAACGTTGGGGGATCCACACAAGCGATATCTCCTTGGAAGCCCCCGGGTATCTACTTTTCAGAAATGTGTGGGTTTGGTAGGTTTACCTAGATGGGCGTCGAGCACGGGGCCAAAAACCCAGGTGACCCCACTTGCAAAAGTAGTGGTTTTGACACACACAATTTTGAAGTCGCCTCACTACGTTTTGGGCCTTTGCCTGTGGCGGGTACTTGGGCCTCCCACACAAGTGAGGCACCCTTTTTATCGGGAGACCTGGGGAACGCTGGGTGTTTGGAAATTTGTGTGAGCCCAGTGATGTCATGCTTTCCCACACAAAAATGTGTGAAAAAACTGATTTGTTCAGCTAAAGTTGAGGTTTGCAAGGGATTTTGGTTAAGGGAACATTGGGGGATCCACGCAAGCCATACCTCCTTGGAATCTACTTTTCAGAAATGTGAGTGGGCCCGATTCACAGAACTAACTTAAGACAACATCCTAAACTTACTACCATTTTGGTATTCACAGAAGGCACTTACTCATTCTGGCATTCACAGAAGGCACTTACTCATTTCGGTATTCACAGAAGTTAGGAGTCCTAACTTTAGGACTCCTAAATGCCTTCAGAAGGCATTTAGGAGTCTTAAAGTTAGGAGTCCTAACTTTACTGCTACTAAATTGAGAAAAATCCTAATTTTAAGACTTTCGGTATTCACAGAAGGCATTTAGGAGTTCTAAAGTTAGGAGTCCTAACTTTACTACTACTAAACTCAGAAAAATTCTAATTTTAAGACTTTCGATATTCACAGAAGGCATTTAGGAGTCCTAAAGTTAGGAGTCCTAACTTCTGTGAATTCCGAAATGAGTAAGTGTCTTCTGTGAATACCAAAATCAGTAAGTGCCTTCTGTGAATATGAAAATGGTAGTAAATTTAGGATTTTGTCTTAAGTTAGTTCTGTGAATCGGGCCCTGTGTTTGGTAGGTTTCCCTAGATGGCCTTCGAGGACGGGGCCAAAAACCCAGGTGACCCCACTTGCAAAAGCAGGTGGTTTTGACATAGGCAATTTTGAAGTCGCCTCACTACGTTTTTGGCCTTTGCCTTTGATGGGTACTTAGGCCTCCCACACAAGTGAGGCACCCTTTTTATCGGGAGACCTGGGGAACACTGGGTGGTTAGAAATTTGTGTGAGCCCAGTGATGCCACGCTTTCCCACACACAAATGTGTGAAAAACTGATTTTTCCAGCTAAAGTTGAGGTTTGCTAGGGATTCTGGGTAAGGGAACGTTGCGGGATTCACACAAGCCATACCTCCTTGGAAGCTCCCGGGTATCTACTTTTCAGAAATGTGTGGGTTTGGCAGGTTTCCCTAGATGGCCGGCGAGCACATGGCCAAAAACCCAGGCAAACCCTTTGCAAAAGCAGGTGGTTTTGACAAAGGCAATTTTGAAGTCGCCTCACTACGTTTTGGGCCCTTGCCTGTGGCTGGTACTTGGGCCTCCCACACAAGTGAGGCACCATTTTTATTGGAAGACCTGGGGGAAAGCTGGGTGTTTGGAAATTTGTGTGAGCCCAGTGATGCCACGCTTTCCCACACAAAAATGTGTGAAAAAAACTGATTTTTTCAGCTAAAATTGAGGTTTGCTAGGGATTCTGGGTAAGGGAACTTTGGGGGATCCACACAAGCCATACCTCCTTGGAAGCCCCCGGGTATCTACTTTTCAGAAATGTGTAGGTTTGGTAGGTTTCCCTAGATGGCCGTCGAGCACGGGGCCAAAAGCCCAGGTGACCTCCCTTGCAAAATCAAAATGTTTTCACTTAATTATGTGTTCAGTTCTACAGCGTGAGATTTTTGGGACAATATTGCAAGAAAATTGTGACAGACATTTTCAAGTTTGCAGGACATTGTGGATAAAAAATTAACTTGGAATTCACAAGAGAGACATCACCATATACTCCCATGGTTTAACAATATTATCTATATTTAGTAGGGTATTCTTAGCTGGAATGTACACCTTAACAGAGACACTCAAAACTCAAACATTCCAACACAGCTATCTATTCCTCAAACACACAAACATACTAATTGGATTTGGCACGAAGGCGAGTGATGGTTCAGTACATTACATTTATTTAACAAGAGATTTCACAACAAATGAAATGCTCTGTCAATAATTAAATGCATGAAAACCGAACCAGTGACTCGAAACTCGTGAGGTGTAAAGCCACTACAAGGCACCAACCGTTTTACAGGCCATTCACGCACCTTTCCTGATATACACAAGACCATTCACACCATCGTGGAGCAAAAACAACACATTACAACATTCACAAAAAGGGACAAGGTACACCCTGCTTCAGAAAGAGAAAAAAGACAAATATTACTTCACAGCCATCTAATCCTCAAGCACAAATACATACTGGTTGGATTTGGCACGAGGGTGAGTGATGATTCAGTACATGCAATTGTATTAGCAAGTAATTTCACAAAAATGAAATGCACTGTTAATAATTGAAAAAATGAGAAACTGAACCATTGACCTACAGCTCGTGAGCTGTAAAGCCACGTCAAGGCACCAACCTCTTTACAGGCCATTCATACACCTTTCATACATGTGACACGTACAAAACATTCACACCGCCAGTCGTGGGCCCCTCACATTACAACACTCACACCAGCAGACAGCGCCATTCAAGGGCCCATCACTTTCACACCCCCACATTCCAGACACAGCAACTACACAAAGTGATGGACTGCGTGGTGTGGCGCTCAGCTAGCAGTGTGTGTAGTGACCAACAGAAAGTAACTACTCACACACTGCCAGCCGAGAGCCAGTCCACCCACACCACCATCCAAGCACCAGGCCATGCACATCGTCAGCCTAGCGCCAATCCACGCACTCTGCCAGCCAAGTGCCAATCCACGCACACTGCCAGCCAATTACCATTCCACACACACCGCAAGCCAAGCACCACTCCGCACACACCGCCAGCCAAGCGCCACTCCACGCACACCACCAGCCAAACGCCACTCCACGCACACCGCCAGCCAAGCGCCACTCCATGCACGCCAGCCAAGCGCCACTCCACGCACACAGCAAGACAAGCACCACTCCACGCACACTGCCAGCCAAGCGCTACTCCATGCACACTGCCAGCCAAGCACCACTCCAAGCACGCCGCAAGCCAAACGCCACTCCAAGCACACCGCTAGCCAATGCGCCACTCCACGCACACTGCAAGCCAAGCGCCACTCCACGCATGCCGCAAGCCAAGCTCCACTCCACGCACACTGCAAGCCAAGCGCCAGCCTACACACATGACCATCACATTTTGAATTCTTTTTACAAAACAAAAGAAAATTGCAACTAGATACAAATCTAGTAACACAAAATCTGAAACTAAATACATTTCACTAATGCCAACCTTAAAACAGAATACAACTTTTAAAAAATACAGACCAGGCAGTTCATTTTACCACTCATGGATACTCCCAAAAATTATTTTGTGTGTGGCACACACAGCCCAGGGTTAGAAGGACACCCAGGGCAGAAAAGACGAGTCTCCTTCCGCAAACCTCTTCGCCAACAGACACTACATCTCCTAGTGGGAAAGTCTTTTGTAGATGTGGGAGGAATGTAATCAGGAAAGTGGCGATCTTTCAATCGAGCCACATCCTCCACCACTCCAAATCTAGGAACACTTACTTGTTTTACAACAACAAGGATAGATATCACAGAGTGCTGAAACTGAAGAAATGTCAACTTGGACGCAGGAGAACACTCCTTGAACACAATAAAAGCATTAAAAGTTGCTAAGTTGAAAAAATGGATGGCCAACTACTTATACCAAACATAAGCCTTCCGAATAGTAGTGTAAGGTTCCAACCTCTGATCTACTCTGTCAACACCATCCATGTGCTTATAGTAGTCTAGAATACACACAGGTTTGTGCACATCAGCAACCTGACCCCAAACAGGCACATGTGAAGTATTCTCATCATGGATGGTAGCCAGCATGTACACTTCCCTCCTGTCCACATATTTTACAGCTAGTCTCACTACGCAAGAAACTGCACTGACCACTCTGAAGTTTTTTGCAAACAAGCTCTTTTGGAAAACCTTTGTGGTTAGAGCGGATTGTGCCACATGCAAAAGTGTCGCTTTAAACAATTTCTTAAACAATTGCACAGCAGTATAGAAGTTATCAAGGTACACATGGTGGCCTCTGTTGAACAATCTTCTAGCAAGATCCCACACAATTTTCTCTGAAACTCCAAAAGTGGACGGACAACCAGGGGAGTCAATAGTGGAATCTCTACCAGTGTACACACGAAAATTAAAAACATACCCTGTCTTACTCTCAGACAACATATACAGTTTAATTCCATAGCGTGCCCTTTTGCTAGGGATGTACTGCCTAAAAACCAAACGACCCTTAAACAAAACCAAAGACTCATCAATAGATATTTCTTTCCCTGGAATGTAAATCTCTGAAAATCAACAAAGTGATCAAGAACAGGGCGAATCTTAAAAAGACGGTCACAGTCAGGGTGACTACGTGGCAACACCAAAGTATTATCCACAAAATGCAACATGAGTAGCAAAAGTAAATACTTATCACGAGTCATAACAGCTGGAAATATGGCTGTTGCCATCAAGGGACTGGAAGACCAATATGAAGCCAGGTTCGGTTTCCTTAACAAACCCATCAATAAAGTCGAACCCAAAAACTTCTTCAGCCCCTACAGATTTGTGAGAGTCCACCGGGTAGCTCTAGAGTGGGGCCTAGGTTTGTCACTGTTGACCCTCAAAAACTGTTCAGCATACAAATTAGTCTGCTCAACATTCTCCCCCAGAAGCACATCATCCATAAATAACTGAAAATACTGTATAGGCAAAATGTTTTCACAATCCACTCTACACCCTGCATCATCGCTAAAGGCAGGCAACACCGGCTGCACCATGTTAGGATCAACCCAGAGTCCAGCACTTCCAGTAGGAAGACTAGCAGCCTCAGGCTGCAATCCAGATTCCTCTAGCACCATCGGCACAGCAGTATCCTCCTCTAAAACAGGCCCTTCATCTGCACTGAGAGAACCTTCATCATCCGATGATTCCATGTGGAGAGAAAACTCACTGCCAGAATCTTCCCCTCCCTCCTCTCCCTCAGACGCACTGTTGAGAGGAAGACTCAAGAAGCAAACCAACCACCTGCTGAGCAGTCATTCTACGGCTAGCTATAATGATTACTAATAAAGGTAACTTGTCACACAAGTCAACAACAATAATCACTATGTAAAATAAGCAATGAACAAAATTCCCCTCTATCAAAAATACCTCTACAGTGCAAAACAAAACCACTCACTTGCCAGAAGCAGCTAAACTGACCACCACACACTCTGAACAGACACAGAATGGATCAACAATATCCCAATAAAAAAGAAAGAGAAAAAATACACGTAAGACAATGCAAAACACATCACAAAGATTTTCATGCACAGAACACTAACTAAATGCCACTATGACACCTCTTACAAAAAAAATAATTCATACATTGCAATATTACTCATTTGGAGTACATACAACAAAAATGTTTTTCTTACCTAAAAAATGCAACTTCACAAAACTGCAGAACAACCACTGTCGAAACCGCAAACAGGAATCAAAAGTTTTAGACTAGATTTAAAAAGAAAAAAAAACATTAGAATCAAATATACAAAAAATGCACCAGTCCAACCTGCCAAGCTAAGGGCTAGGTGGGCCTAACAGTATAACATCAATAGGGGAGCAACCCTTGCCCTTGAGGCCACCCACATCAAGACACAAATTAAAAAAAATCTGCTGTCTAGTGGCGTCTGCCCACCTTGGGGACAGTAAGAACTAAACACATACTGCTACTCTGCCACTCAGAGAGGGCAGAAAAGGCCACAATCATCCTCCCATAAATCGGAATGACCCATGTCCAAGGGGCGGATCCCCAACATAAAAATAAACCCTGGTGCCCTAGTGGCCCTACAAACAAAAACAGCAGAACTGCCCTTCAAGGCGATACCAAAGGAGATGATGGACGGAGCGCATGAGCAAATCTAACACACACCCCAGTCAACTGATCATCAACCCAGTTCAGACATGGCCATATGCAAATCAGACTGTCCCTGTGCGCTTTGATTGCCCTAAGCTGGCAGACGTGGGTCCCTTGCTCACTTTGCCACTGGACTCAAGCTAACCTGGCTGATAATGGCTGATTGTGGTTGTTTTTCTAAGAATTTGACTCCCCCGGGGGGCAGCCAAAGGCTTACAATATGCCCCTTAAAGGGGAGTGACTCTTGTCCAAGGGGTCGCTCCCCAAAACAAACAAAAAAATTAGGGCTACTCAAAATGGCCTCCAAAAGGAGAGTGACCCTTGCCCAAGGGGCCACTCGCCTGCTCTTTGCCCCAGTGCATGGTTTCTATAAAAAAAAACTATTTAAATTCTGGCCCCCCGGGGGCAGACAAAGCAAAAGTAATTGCCCCCTAAAAGGGAGTGACCCTTGCCCAAGGGGTCGCTCCCCAAAACAAAAAAAACATTAGGGCTACTCATAATTGCCTCCAAAAGGAGAGTGACCCTTGCCAAAGGGGCCACTCCCCTGCTCTTTGCCCCAGTGCATGGTTTTTATAATAAAACATTTAGATTCTACTGCCCCCAAAAGGGGAGCGACTCTTGTCCAAGGGGTCGCTCCCCAAAACAAAAAAAACAATAGGGCCGCACAAAATGGCCCCCAAAAGGAGAGTGACCCTTGTCCAAGGGGCCACTTCCCTGCTCTTTGCCCCAGTACATGGTTTTCAATAATAAAATATTTAAATTCTACTGCCCCCAAAAGGGGTGCGACCCTTGTCCAAGGGGTCGCTCCCCGAAACAAAAACAAAAAACAATAGGGCTGCAAAAAAATGGCCCCCAAAAGGAGAGTGACCCTTGCCCAAGGGGCCACTCCCCTGTTCATTGCCCCAGTATGCCTAAAATAAAAAAAAAATCTGCCCCCCACCAGACAAAGCAAAAGTATTTTCCCCAAAAAGGGGGAGCGACCCTTGCCCAAGGGGCCGCTCCCCGAACGCACAAACACTGCCAATTTCAAAAACAAAAAAAATCCCTGGTGTCTAGTCGGCATTCCTGCTGCACGATTGCACGATCGTGCAGCAGGAATGCTCTAAAGAGGAATTGAGGGAAAGGAACACGCTTTCCTTTCCCCGATGCCTCCTTAGTTTAAATCCCCCCACCCCAGCCCCCAAACTTACCTGTTTCTCCTCCGACGTGCAGAAAGCTAATGACTTCCCTGCGTGTCGGAGGAGAAAGGGAACCTCCAATTACGTCAGTGCGCCTCGCGTGCTGATGTCATTTTTGACGCGGGCGGGGGGGGGGGGTAGGGGAGGCAGGGGAATGTCTTCCCCTGCCTTCCCCATAAACGAGATGTAGATCGGGCACCCACGGGGGAGCGCCACCGCTCCCCCCGTGGGTGGGGCCAATGACGAGCTGAGCTTGTCATTTGCACCAGAGCACTGTATTCTATGGTAAGCACAGCTCGTCATGAGCATACAAGGGGTTAAGAAACAGGCATGAGGGTTACAGAAAGAGAAGAGAAGTGCAGAAAGAAGCAACAGAGGTTCAGAAGGATGCTAGAGAACTGCAGAAAGAGGAAAGAGGGGTGCTAAAAGAGAGAAGAGGGGTACAGAAAGAAGCAAGAGAGGTTCACATAGAAGCAAGAGAAGGGCAGAAAGAGACAAGAGTGGTGCAGAAGGAGGAAAGAGAGGTGCAGAAAGAAGCAACAGAGTTGCAGAAAGAGGCAAGAGAACTGCATAAAGAGGCAAGAGAATTGCAGTAACAGAAAAAAGAGGTGCAGAAAGAGGAAACAGGGGTGTAGACAGAGGCAAGAAAGATGCAGAAACAGGCAACAGAGTGATAGCAAGAAGCAAGAGAAATTATGAAAGAGACAAGAGAGTTGCAGAAAAAAAGCAAGAGCAGTGCAGAAAGAGGCAAGAAAGGTGTAGAGTCAAGAGAAGTGCAGAAAGAACCAAGAGAGTTGCAGAAAGAGGCAAGTGAGGTACAGAAATATGCAAGAGGGGCACAGAAAGAGGGAAGAGTTGTACAGAAAGAAGCAACAGAGTTGCAGAAGGAGGAAAGAGAACTGGAGAAACGGGCATGAGAGGTGCAGAAAGAAGAAAGAGGGGTGCAGAAAGAGGCAAGAAAGGTGCAGCAACAGGCAAGAGAGGTACAGAAAGAGGCAGAAGGGGCGCAGAAAGAAACAAGTGAGGTGCAGAAAGAGGCAACAGTGGTGCTGAGAGAGGCAAGACAGGTGCAGAAAAAGAAAAATGAAGTGCTGAAAGAAGCAACAGAGTTGTAGAAAGAAGCATGATAAGTGACGAAAGAGACAATAGAGTTGCAGAAAGAAACACGAGAGGTGCAGAGAAAAAGCAAGAGAAGTGCAGAAAGAGGCAAGAGAGATTCAGAAAGGGGCAAGTGCGGTGCAGAAACTGGCAAGAGGGATGCAGAAAGAGGCCAGAGAAGTATAGAAAGAGGCAAGAGAAGTGCAGAAAAGGGCAATAGAGGTACTGAAAGAGGCACGTGAGGTACAGAAACAGGCAAATGAGATGTAGAAAGAGGAAAGAGGGGTGTAGAGAGAGGCAAGAGGGGTGCAGAAAGAAGCAAGAGAGATGCTGACTAAAGCAAGAGCATTACAGAAAGAAACAACAGAGGTACAGAAAATGGCAAGAGGGGTACAAAATGTGGAAGGAGAAGTGCAGAAAGAAGCAACAGAGGTGCAGAAAGAGGCAAGAGAACTGCGGAAAGATGCAAGAGAGTGGCAGAAACAGGCAAAACAAGTACAGCAAGAGAGAACAGGGGTGCAGAAAGAGGTAAGGGTGGTGCTGAAATTTGCAAGAGAGGTGAAGAAAGAAAGAAGAGCAGTACAGAAAGAACCAACAAAGGTGCAGAAAGAGGCAAGAAGGGTGCAAAAAGAAGCAAGAGAACTGCAGAAAGAGGAAAGAGAGGTACAGAAACAGGTAAGAGGGATGCACAAAGAAGGAAGAATGGTACAGAAAGAGGGGTTCAGAAAGAAGCAAGAGAGGTACAGAAAGGATCAACAGAGGTACAGAAAGAGGCAACAGAGGTGCAGAAAGAAGCAAGAGAGGTGCAGAAAGAAGCAAGGGAAGTACAGAAAGAAGCAAAAGAGATGCAGAAAGGCAAAAGAGGTGCAGAAAGAGATGCAGAAGGTATAGAAAGAGGCAAGAGAGGTACAGAATGAAGCAAGAGTAGTTTGCGCACCATTAGTAACAATTTAACACACAGATTTAGCAATGTTAAGGTTAATGTTAATGCCATTTGTAAAGCGCTCTGTTACCCAACGGGTGTCCTGGCGCTGAAAGATCAGATGTCCTACAGAGGCCTCAACAAGGATGAGGAAACAGTTTAACTAGACTGGAACAGCCACGTCTTGAGGGCTTTCCTAAACTCCAGATGATTAATTATGGCTCTAAGCTGAAACGTAAGGTCATTCTGGACTGTCTGGATATGGTCTTCGGCTGGTTCCAGCGTAATAGCCTGAAGGCCAACTCCAGCAAGTCGGAGGTTTTATTCTTCGGCTGTGCCATCGATCCCGAATGGCGGCAGTGGTGGCCGGCCGCTATGTGCCCTCCGGTGCAGTCCTCCCAGGTTGCCAAGAACCTCGGTGTTAGGCTTGACAACAAGCTCTCTTTAAGAGCGCATGTTCTCGGCCTGGCCGGCACCTGTTTCGGTATTCTGAAAATGCTCCGCAAGTTTCTCCCTTTACTATCTGCGGAGCACAGACGGATTACAGTGCAGGCGCTAATCGGGTCGAGGCTCGATTATGCCAATGCTCTCTTTCTAGGTTTACCGGACTATCTGGTCCAGCGCCTGCAGGTGGCACAGAACTCTGCAGCCCGTGCGATCTTTGGTTTGCATAGACGAACACGGGCTTCTGGGCTGCTGCAGACGTTGCATTGGCTGCCGATCCGTAAACGGATTATGTTTAAAGCCCTGACGCTGTTGCACAAAGCTCTGTTTGGCTCAGGTGCGGGATATCTACAGAAGAGATTGGTGTTTTATCGTCCCGCCCGCTCTCTTCGCTCTGAATCCCTCTTTACTGTTGTGGTCCCACGGGTGAGGAAGGCTCGTACGGGGGGGCGTTCTTTTAGCCTCAAGGCCTCCCAGTTGTGGAACTCGCTCCCACTGGTACTTCGCAGCACTCCCAATTTGCTTCAATTTAGAAGGAACCTGAAAACTTGGCTTTTTAATCTTTCTGTTTAGGTGGATTTTCTTTTTCCTGCTTTTGGGATCTGTTCTCTGTGTTATGTTTTACACTGTAGCTGTTGTGGAAAGCGCCGGGACACTCTTTTAGAGTAGCCGTGCGCTATATAAACGCATTTTAACATAACATAACATAACATAACATAACATTCCACGCCTTCGCTCCTCCGACCATGAAACGTCTACCTTCCCAGTTAGATTTTCTAACCAAGGGCACCAGTACCTCTTTCGCTTCAGATGAGCGAAGGGGTCTCCTAGGCACATACCACTGGAGGCTCTGTCTGAGATGAAGGGGTCCAAATCCATAAAGGGATTTATGGACCACACACAAAGCCTTAAAGCTAACACGTTTTTTAACGGGCAACCAGTGAAGCTTTTTTTATCTCCGCTGATACTGACGCATATTTAGGTGTTTTAGTGAGCAGTTTGGCTACTGCGTTCTGCAAAAGCTGAAGCCTTTTCATGAGTCCTTCCTGGATGTTTAAGTATAGACTGTTGCAATAGTCCAGTTTGGACATGACTAAGGCCGTGATGACAGTTTTCTGACTATCCGTAGGAAGAAAAGGCAGAATTTTTTAGCAGGATCTTAAAGTAAAGGATGTTGTTGAGACCACTGCATTGACCTGGTCCTTTAAACATAGTTTATTATCAATATAAACTCCCAGGTTCTTTACTTTCCTAACGGGTTGAGGGAGAGGGCCCATTTTATTGGGCCACCAGCCAGCAATAAGTACTGGGTGACCATTCCAGCTTTGCAAAGGCCCTTCGACCATGCTGTAACACTTGTCACTGGACTTTTGGTAACGTTTACGCCATCTGAGCTAGAAATACATTTTTTGTGCAAATCTGCAAAATATGTGACAGATGATGTATTATATGCAAATGCAGAAAATGTATAAATATGCAAAAATCGCTGCGGCCGACCAGTTCCATAATTCCAGAGGCCCTGCTCATAATCTGTCTAGGCCTAGAAGTGCTCCCCAGTGGTTCTTTTTTTGTGTCTCATTGAGTTTATAGTTTAGCTCCTATGGAAACAAGAAAGATTAAACCTGTGGCTACCACGCCACAACACAGACTACCATACCACATAATTACTTTCCATAATACAGAATCCCTCTCTACATAATTTCTATACATTAGTTACCACATACTTTCTATCCACATATTTTCACCGCACAACATACCACATAATTCCACTACACACATTGTACATCTACTCCACTCCAAAAAACATATACAACGCCAATAGCCCTAACTTTTGAAAATGCAAGACCTATGACATTGCAAATGCTTCTTTTAAATAGTAGTCACTTTTACAGAGTGGTGGAGAAAGGGGTCTGGGTCTCCGACCAGCGCTCAAGAATTGTGCTGCACAGTACTTACAGGAGGTACCAAGAGGGCTTCTTGGCCCCTAAGTCCCTCATCAGTAAAGTGGACTTCATCCTCAACCAACAGTGTGCCAGGAGTTACATTTGCAGACTGGTGGAGAAAGGGGGATGTGGCCTCTGAAGACCTATTAGCAATCCCACTCTGTTGGACTTAATGGAGGTAACAGGAAGGGTAGTACGCCCCCAAAACCCCAGGGTCCTTTGTCATTGTTGGCCCAGGAGACTTCATCCCTGGAACTAGGCCTCCTTGTTGGTACTGCAGGGGGAGCCCCAATGCCCCCCAATCCCTGCCGCCTCCCAGCCTCCTGCAGGAGCCGGAATTGCTTTTGGACAAAGGGAGCTGCTAACATGCAGCTCCCTTCGCCCAAAAGCAATTTTGCGTTGCTTTATGAAATTGAGAGCAGGTTTCCTGCTTTCACTTCCTTGAAACAAAGCAGTGTTTGTTATGGCAGGGCGGGAGCCATGCTCCCGCTCTGCCATAGCACACTGCCATGTCCTTAGGTGGGAATCCTTGGACTTTGCAGGGCCCTGGATGGCTCCACAAGGGGGGGCCGTTTGGCCCCCGCCAACATGTGTGTATCGTCTGGGAGGTGGTCCACTGGGCCAGGGGTCTGCAACTGACCCCCACATTAGAATAATTAGTGCCCTGGGGAGGTGGTGGTCCATGGGGCAGAGTGGGGGGCTGGAGGGCCCCACACTCAGGGGGTCAGTATGATGGCAAAAGACCCGCCTGCAGTGGCGGGCCTTCTGCCATCAGACCACGATTTTCCCCTGCCACATTACGATGGCACGGGGATCCAGACTGCGAACATGGCGGACGCAAAGACTGTCCACCACGAAACCGCCACAGGCAATTGGTATGATTGCCTGGTGGACTGTCCAGGTAGGCTAAAATGGTGGCTGTGCCTAGCAGACATCGTCTGCCACATTAGGACAGCCTGGCTATATACAAATCAGCACGTGGTCACCTTAAAGGCAAGCAGGCTCACCTGTGATCAAGGCTCATTTGGAGCTCACACGTGTAGGGGAAAGGACTCAAGAGCATGCTGCTTTCCAGAACTGGGCTTCGGAATTTCTGTAGTTCAATTGACAGGCTGCTCCGTGCCTGTTGTGCCCAAGGCCGCCCTGCAGGATTGGAGGTTCCCCTTCTCAGAGGAGTTTTTGGGAAAAAAAATATATATATATTATATACATCACCAGTTGGTCCTAACCTTCTTTCCATTAAACAAACTTTTTTTGACTCAGCTATAATGTTGGTGTTGTTTGACCAATCTTTATGAACTTTTCCCAGAAAAGTGTAAGTGTGGGGTCTATCATTGTAGAAAGTTTGGGGGTGATCCGTGCAGTGGGGACAGAGAAATTTGGGCACAAAATAAGGATGTTTTTGTAATGTTGATTACCATAGGAACATTTAGCCACACCTATTGCCCAAACCACTGAAGGGACTTGCACAAAATTTGGCTTCTTTGTGTCGAAATGTCCACGAAGAAGACTGGATTCAAGCCCTGCGGAGAGTGCGGCAAGATGATGTCTATGATGGATCCGCCCGAGTGCTGCGTCTGGTGTTTGAGTTCGGACCATGACGTCGAGGAGTGTTCGTCCTGCAAGAAAATGAATCCTAAGGCTCTCCGTGAGAGGGAGGCAAAACTCCTTGTTGCAAAGTTGAAGAGCAGGAAGGACAAGAAGAGATCGAGGTCACAGACTCGTAGTTCGAGGTCGAGGTCTCGCTCGAAGTTGCGCTCCAGGTCGTCTTCGGTGCATGCTTCGAAGTCATCGAGGAAGAAGCACAAGAAGAGATCTCATGAGTCTCGTCATCATTCTGGAAAGGACTCGAGCTCGAGACCAAAGTCGTAGGTGAAGTTACTTCGCAAAAAAGTGGAGGCTCCGACTCCGGAAGTTCAAGTCTCAGAAGGTGAGGCTTCGCCTGTGAATTCACCTGTTTATTAGCCGAAGCCGATGTTGAATCCTTCCCTGGCTCCAACTCATTCTTCTGACCAGGAGGGTGAGGGAGATGAAGAAGATGGAGGAGAAGAGGAGGCTCCGTTGCCTGTGGGTTTGTCGACCCCGGTGCACCAGCCTGAGGTCGAAGTCGAGAAGACTCCGCTCCCTCGAGAGCAACCTGTGGGCTCTTATCCAGCTTTTCCTGCTCCAGGTCAGGACCCTACTCAGTTCCTGAATGCGATGTATGGAGTTTATTCAAGAGCAATTTACCCCTCTGGTGCACCGGTTGGTCCCACAGGTCCATTAGCCTTCAATCTGGGTATCCCCCAGTCTTATGCTCCTGTGCCTTATATGCCTTTTATGCCGGCCCTGATGCCGCCATGGCTTTACTCGGCGCTGCTGAAGCCTTCGAACCCGAAGCCTTCAACGTCGAAGCCTTCAACGCCAAGACCATCGACGCCGACACCCTCGACGCCGTTGCTGAATCCAATCCAACCTCGTGTTCAGCGGTCTGGTCCTCCGGCTTCGGGCTCGACGCCGGCTCCGGCTCCAACGGAGTCGATTCTGGATCCGTCGACTTCGTTCATGAAGGAGAGGTCAAGGCGTGAGGCACAGAGACTTCTGGAAAAGCAGAGGTATCGTGATGCAGAGATGGAAGAGGGTGAGCTGCAGGATTCTGAGGATCTTTTCGATGATCTGAGAGAGGCTAGTGGTCTTGAACTGTCCCCTGATTGGGATTTGGCCTCTATTTCTGACGCCCCTTCTAAGTATGTGACACCTCATCACGTGGTCATAAGAAAGGCTGCAGACTTGTTGAATTTAACTCTTCCAACGGCAGAGTATAAAGCTAATTTACTGACTGAAGTCCTTCATCCGCCTCCTTCTATGGTCTAGTCTATGCTCCCTTTTAATGATGCTTTGGCGGAGCCTATAACTGAGGTTTGGAAAAGGCTGCTTCAGCCCCTGCTGTTTCGAGGGCGATTGCAAGAAGGTACAGGGTGGCGCCTGGTGACCCGGACTTTTTATCCACACACCCCTTGCCAGAGAGCTTGGTTGTGCAGGCGGCTTGCTCGAAAAAATATGCGGGCGCTTTTCCACAGGTTCCTGGGGATAAGGAATCGAAGAAGCAGGACTAGGCCGCTAAAAAAGTATTTTCCTCGGCAAGCATGGCGCTCAAATAAACTAATGCAACTTGTCTAATGGGACGCTATATCCATGCGTTGATGGAGTCAGTAAAACAGCTGGTTCCAAAGCTTCCTGGAGAGGATAGGAAGGATTTCCAAGAAGTGATTTTTGACACTCAGGCTGCTGCAAGACAAGTCATTCAGAGTGGTCTGGACACTGCTTACTCGGTAGCAAGAGTGATGGGTTCTTCTGTGCCCAAAAGAAGAGCTGCATGGCTTAAATCGTCTGTGTTCTCTGCTGATGTCCAAGCTTGATGGATTTGCCCTTTGATGGGTCAGGTTTGTTTAGAACGAAGGCTGATGCTGCCCTTGAAAGATTCAAGGACAGCAGAGCGACAGCGAGATCTTTGGGCCTGCAGTCCAGAGGTACTTCCGGAAAGAGATTCAGAGGCTTTGGCAGATCTTCCTTTTGGACCTACAGGCAGCCTCAGCAGCAGCAACAGCAGCAAAATCCACTGTACTAGTCGTACAGAGGCATGCAAAGAGCTCGTCCTAGAGGTCGTCAGGCCTCCTCCTCCTCCTCTACCTCTTCCCAACCCCCTGCCACCACAGCAAAGCAGCCCTAGATCCGCCATTCGGGATCATGTGGGCCCAGTGGGGGGCCGGCTTACCGATTGGGAATTGATTACATCGGATCTTTGGGTTCTCAATCTCGTGGAGAAGGGGTATGCTCTTCCCTTTCGGGAATTTCCACTCAATTAACCTCCTTGCCAGGGTATTTGTGCGGAGGACCACCTGCTGCTCTTGCAGGAAGAAGTCCTGGATCTGTTCAGAAAGGGTGCAATAGAGGTGGTTCCAGAGCAGGAGAGGGGTCAGGGGTGCTACTCCCGGTAATTCCTGATCCCCAAAAAGGATGGCAGACTTCGTCCAATCCTGGATCTCAGGATCTTGAACCTTTACCTGAAGCAGGAGAAGTTCAAGATGCTCACCCTTGCGCAGGTTCTTCAAGCGCTGCTGGAAGAAGACCGGATGGTGTCAATCGACTTGCAGGATGCGTATTTCCACATCCCCATTCTGAAGTCGCATAGGAAGTATCTCCGTTTTACGGTGGGATTGCAGCACTACCAGTTTGCGGTCCTTCCGTTTGGTCTTACTACTGCGCTCGAGTCTTCACCAAGGTGATGGCAGTGGTGGCTGCACATCTCAGAAGGTCTAGGGTCCCGGTATTCCCTTACCTGGACGATTGGCTTATCAAAGCAGAATCTCCGGAGAAAGTGCTCCATCATCTGCAAGTCACAACTCAGTTGTTGTACAGGTTGGGTTTTTCAATAAATGTACCCAAATCTCACCTGGTGCCCTCCCAGCGCAACCTGTTCATAGGTGAGGTACTGGATACTACTGTATGTCTGGCATTCCCTGCTGCTCAGCAGATTCGCGACATACAGGAGATGATTCCTTTATTTCACAATGGAGCGGTTGTTCCAGTTCTGAAGGTCCTTCGACTGCTCGGTCTGATGGCTTCTTGCATTCTGTTGGTCAACCATGCACGCTGGCATATGAGGGCACTCCAGTGGTGCCTCCGCAGGCAGTGGTATCAACACAACGGAGATCTCAGGGAGTCGATCAGGATCTCCAGAGAAACGGCAGGGGACCTGTCTTGGTGGAGTGTGGAGGGCAAACTGTCTCAAGGAAAGCCTTTCCAACTTACTCCAGCGGTAGCCACGGTGATAATGGATGCGTCCACTCTAGGGTGGGGTGCTCATCTGGGGGATCTGGAGATCAAGGGTCTTTGGTCTCCAGAGGGAAGGTTGCTTCACATCAACCTTCAGGAATTGCGGGCGATATGTCTGGCGCTCAAGGCCTTCCTCCCTTCCCTTCGCTGGCGGTCGGTTCAGGTCCTAACGGACAACACCACCTCGATGTGGTATGTAAACAAGCAGGGAAGAGTAGGGTCGCAGTGTCTCTGCAGAGAGGCTCTGCGTGTCTGGTCCTGGGTTCAGGATCATCAGATTTGTCTGATGGCAAATCATCTGGCCGGAGTTCTGAACGTGCGTGCAGACAGTCTCAGTCGGCAGTTCTCAGCTGACCACGAGTAGAGGCTTCATCCAGAGGTAGTTTGTCACGTCTTTCGTACGTGGGGGACTCCTCAGGTGGACCTGTTCGCCACTCGCGAGAATATTCACAGCCCGTCATTCTGCAGCCTCCAGTTTCCGATGCAGGGAGCCCTGGGGGACGCGTTTCAGTTGAGTTGGAGCTCGCAACTCCTTTACGCATTTCCTCCCATACCCTTGATTCCTCGGATTCTGAGAAAGATTCGCCAAGACCGAGCCCAAGTTATATTGGTCGCCCCGGATTGGCCAAGAAGGGTGTGGTACACAGATCTTCTCCACATCTCGCCGCTCGTCTCCCTTTCAGGGCAGATCTCCTCTCTCAGATGGAGGGGCAGGTTCTACACCCCCACCTTCAGACCTTACACCTTCATGCCTGGAGATTGAACGGGGCAACCTGAGTTCATTTTCTCGCCCGCACGATGTGGTGGATGTCATTATTTCGGCCAGGCGTGACTCCACTAAGTCAATCTATTCTTACAATTGGTCTAAATTTGTGGCTTGGTGTGGGGAGAAGTCCATTGACCCTTTGAGGGTTTGTTTGTCAGATATACTTTTATTTGCTCTTTCTTTAGCACAGCAAGGTTTTGCTGTGGCTACAGTGAAAGGTTATCTTTCGGCTTTGTTGGCTTTTCTCTGCCTGCTGGATCAGCCGTCCTTATTTTAATCTCCTATTGTTTTAAGATTTCTGAAGGGCCTTACAAATAAATGTCCTCCTGTTCCTTTTATTGTGCCTCAATGGGACTTGAATCTGGTGCTTACTTTTCCTATGGGTTCTCCTTTCGAACCTCTACATAACTGTCCCTTGAGGTTGTTGTCTTTTAAGACGGTTTTCCTAGCTGCAATTACCTCGGCAAGGAGGGTAAGTGAACTTCAAGCTCTTAGTTCAAAGCCCCCATTCTTGACCATCCATGCTGAACTAATGGTTCTTAGGACCAGGGCTGCTTTTCTGCCTGAGGTGGTAACTCCCTTCTATCTAGGACAGTCCATTACCCTTCCTACCTTCTATCCTCCCCCTCACCCTTCCAAGGAGGAGGAGCGGCTTCACCGTTTGGACCCTAAGTGGGCGGTGAGCTTTTATCCTGATAGGACTAAGGACTATAGTGTTGATGACCAGCTGTTTGTTGGATTTGCTGGTTGCAAGAAAGGAAGAGCTGTGCACAAGCCCACATTTTCGAGATGGATAATTCTATGCATCAAGATCTGCTATGCCCTGTCTGGTAAGGAACCTCCAGAGAGTAATACAGCTCACTCTACTAGAGCAAAGTCTTCAACATCTGCTTTGTCTAGGGGTGTTCCTGTTGAGGATAATTGTAAAGCGGCAACTTGGGCCTCCCTCCACATTTTTGCGAAGCATTACTGCTTGGATACTGAAGTGAGGCGGGAAGGAAACTTTGCGCGTTCTGTCTTCCAGGATTTTCTGGTATAGGAGAGTGGACACCCTCCTCCGGGAGTGGGGACCGCCGTGGGAATCTATTCACAAGGTGAGGAATCCACTGGCAGATGTATCCATCAGAAGAACAAGTTACTTACCTTCGGTAACGCTTTTTCTGGTGGATACAGTATCTGCCTGTGAATTCCTCACTGACCCACCCGCCTGCCCGTTGTCCACTCTTCTATACCTGAGTAACTGTGATGTTGATATGTTTTTATTGTTGAAGGAAAAGTTTTATTTCAATTGCTTTTCTGCATTGGTTTCACACTATGTGTATTATCTTGACATTTGTGTACTGTGTATACTGTGTATATATCTACTGATGTTGGTCCGTTCGTGTGCCTCGAAGGCACGGAAAAAAGGGCGGAACTGATGTCATCAAGCCGGCGTGGGCCTATTATGGAGTCGGTGACGTCAGTGGAGTCGCGCGCGGTGTCGTGCCTCTGTGACGTCGTCCACGTCGGCGCGAAGATACAAAAAGAATTTCCGAATGTTTGCTGAGCAAGGGGATATTCACAAGGTGAGGAATCCACAGGCAGATACTGTATCCAGCAGAAAAAGCTTTAACGGAGGTAAGTAACTTGTTTGTGTGACATGCTCTGGTAGGTAATTACAGCCATTTTTGTTTTTCACTATTGAGAGGGCTATCTTGCCCATTGGCTATAATGGGGACCCATTGGCTATAATGGTGACCCATTGGCTATAATGGGAATGCTGTGTACAATGTTTACTTGCCTATCTTCCCATATGAGCAAGATAGAAAATTGAAGTCTGGTAAGCCTGAACTCAGAATTTAATAACACATCTTTTAGGAAGGATGGTTTTTAAATCCTTTGTTTGAAACAGCCCTTTTAGAAAGTGGCTGCTTTCTTGTCTGACCTTTCTGTGTGCCTTTGGCTGTTTATGAATTGACTGTCTGGTTTGTGAGTGACAGGGCTGGAGGATTCCAGGAGACAGAATGAGTCCGCCCAGTGGAGAATAAAGAGATCTGCATCTAGGTGGGAGAGAGGAGTTGAACCTGGGACCTGAATAGGACTGTGCCTGCCCCCCACAGTGCCGGCTCCACCCCCTGTGTTGTATCTGATGTCTATGCTCCGCACTGTGAAAGGAAAGAAGGAGTCATGTAAACAGAGTGCTCCAGAACTGGTTTGGAACGGGCTCAGAGCCCTCCTGCACAAAGGGAACAAAGGCTTTTTTGGGTATAAGTACAGGACCCCAGACACTGAACTTTAGATCATCCTGGAATCAAGAAGGAACCTCTGCCAAGGAGAAAGCTGGAAGACTGGAGAAGGAAGACTGTCCTGCTGTTGCTGTGCTGGACTGACCTATAGTTGCTTTGCTGCCAAGGAGAGGGGAAGGACTTTACTTTGTGCTGTGTCCCCTTGCTTGAAGGAATCTCCAAGGGCCTGAAGAAGAGCTGGCTCCCTGTTAAGAGGTATCAGGAACAAAATGACTTCATCCCCGGCTTCCCTGAAGTCTGCTGAGAGAGGTCTGCCCTTAGTAGAGTGCTTGGGCCAGTTGTGATGCCTCTGGAAGTTGTACCTGTGTTGGGAAGCAGGAAACCAAGATTTTAACGAGTTTCTGCAAGTTTTAATGCATCACTTGCTTGCAGAGCGCATCCCCGTCAGTGTGAGGAAATTCCCACCGCCGCGAAGATCGAGATTGTCGCAGCTCCTGTTGCCGCTGCAAGAACCGACGCATCCTTCGCTTGCGGAACGCATCGCTCCGGTGCGGGAAAAGTACCATCGCTGCGAGTATCGTCGCAGAGCCTGGCTTTACTGGGTGGGATCGTTGCACCGCCTGCTTGCGGACCGCATCACGTCACTGCGAGAGGGGCCGCAAGAGGAAAAGATCGACACTGCACATCGCCGCCACACCTGAGATCGTCGCCGTCCTGAAGATCGGCGCACCGTATCTTTGCGAGATGCTTCCCACGAAAGCTGTGCCCTGGAATCCATACAAGGTATCGCAACCCTCCCCATACAGACCGGAGTCACCGCAACACGCCCGCTGCATCCAGCGGGGTTGTCGCATCGCCTCCCCAGAGTCTCAGGAGTGACGCATCGCTTGTTTTTCAACGCTGCAGCTTTCACTTATAACTTTTATCGCATCTAAAGGTACTGTTGGCTGAAACGTGATGCAACTGTGGATTATTTTAACGCAACCTTAAGAATTCTTTTGAAACCATACTCTTGAACTGTGTATGTTGGATTTTTTGTCATTTTGGTCTTGTTTAGTTTAGATTAAATACTTTTATTTTTCTAAACTGTTGTGGAGTCAGTTTGTGGTGCTTTCACTGTGTTACTGTGAGTGTTGGTACAAATACTTTGCACATTGCCTTTGATAAGCCTGACTGCTTGTGCCAAGCTACCAAGTGGGTGAGCAGGGGTTATCTAAAGAGTGTATCCTCCTTACCCTGACTAGAAACAAGGTTCCTATTTGGACAGTGGTACCTACCTCTGCCAACTAGAGACCCCCAGTTCTAACAGTTGTGTTAGTGGCTGTATGGGTGAGAGAGTGGGTGTGTGAATGCCTCTATGGAGGAGTGAGTGGGTGTGTGAGTGCTGGTATGGTTCTGTGAATGGGTATGTGAATAGCTGGGCAGGTGTGTGAGTGGGTGTACAAGACGTTGTTTGGTGGTATTAGGGGTTCTGTGTATGATCATCAGTGATGTAATTTGAGATGTCATCAGTGATGTCATCAGAGTGAAATCTGAGCCTAATTATAACGTCCCTGTAACCTTGGGTTTTTTTCAGTGAATTTTTAAGTCTTTTTAAATTCTATTTCCTTACTATAATGACCCTGTAACCTTTGGGTTTTAAGTGAATTTCTATGCAGAATGGTGGCGAAAGGGGGAGGGGCTTCAAAACAGCTCTCCGGAATCTCGCTGTGTTGAATTTACAGGAGGTAACAGCATGATGTCTCCTCCCAAGAGCCCTCAGCATCCAAGAGTACTTCATCCTCCAACCAACAGTGCGCCAGGAGGTGTGTTTGCAGCAGATTGGTAGAGAAAAGGAGCATGACCTCCTAAGACCTCCCAGCAGTTACGCTGTGTTGGGCTCACTGCAGGTAACAGGAGGGCTTGCTGGCCCCCAAGGACACTCTGTCACTAAGGGGACTTTACTCTCCAACAAGTAAGTGGTGTGTTTGCAGAGTGATGAGAAAGGGGGCGGGCCTCCAAAGACCTCTCAGCAATCCTGCTATATGGGATGTACTGGAGATAATAGGAGGGCTTGTTGGCCCCCAAGGATCCCCTGGAACCAGGGGACTTCATACCCCAGCCAGAGGCGCACCAGGGCGCACATTCGCAGAGTGATGAAGAAAGGGGGCGTGGCCTCCAAAGACCTCTCAGAAATTCCACTGTGTGGGACTTACTGGAGGTAACATGAGGGGTAGTTGGACCCCTAGCACCCTCTGCAGCCAAGGGGACTTCATCCTACAACCAGTTGTGCATCAGGAAGTGCATATGCAGAATGGTGCAGAAATGAAGTCCGGCCTCCGGTGATTTGCCAGTCATTTTTTTTTTTTTTTATGATGGGAGGAGGGCTGGATGGTCCCCTTCCCTAAGCCGATTTTGGCCTTGGGACCCCATCCCCGGCAGTCATACTATTTTGAATGATGAGAAGAGCCCTGTGGACACCTCCCTGTGCCAATTTTAGCCCTGGGGGATCCATCCTCTGGGGTTTGGCCTTTTTTTTTATTTTAGGGAGGGGCCGAGCAGCCCCCTCCTGGGCCAATTTTGTTCCCAGGGACCCCATCCTGCAGGCGTGGCCACCTATATATTTTTTATTTCAAAACAGGGGAAGGGGCCATGTGTCCCCCTCCCTAGGCTGATTTTGGCCCAGGGACCACATGTCCTTGGGCATGTCCATTCAAAGTGTGGGCCTCCAGGGCATCCACTCACCACAGTGACCACTTCCTGTAGGAGCTGGCATTGCTTTGACACAGAAGGAGCTGCTAAATTGCAACTCCCTCTCTGTCAAAGCAATTGTTCTTGTTTTCAGCAAGTAAGAGGATTTTCAATGCTCTTGCTTGCTGAAAGCGAACGCAGCTTGCTATGGCTTGGCTGGAGCAGTTCAGCTCCTGCCAAGCAATATGAAACAGCTATGCCTCGGGGTGGGCACATTGGTATATACCAGGAGCTGGCCAAGGGCCTGGCTCTTGACACTGACAACTATCAGTGACCTATGTTGGTTGTTGTCATTATGAACAGAGTTTTCCTTGGGTTAGAGACAGAAGTCTGATTCAAGCGGTGGAATGGGCCATAATATTTTGTTGGACATGGTGATTCTGGCTGCCTACTGGGATGCAGCTGTGAGCAAGTTAAAGTCTGGTGCTTCACTGATGGGGTCCACATGGATCCAACTAATTTCAGAAGGGCATAGAACTGACACCTGGCCCGTGCAGAAGAGGCCAAGTGCCTACACTCTATCAACTATGCAGGGAATCCCATCAAGGTATTGATTAGTGTCTACCCTGGTTTGTGGCTGGAGGGAGGTCACGTTGAACTTAGCCCTCTCAGCAGTATCACCTCAAAACATTTTCCATTCACCCTTCTGTTTTCTGAACCTGTTTTTGTTGACTTTTAGAACTCTGTGCACTTTACCACCACAAACAAGCGCTTACATGCTTAAGTTCTTCTCCAAAACATGATACAATTGGCTTGCACCTGTTCAGTATCTTTAATCTACTTATAAGTCCCTAGTAAAGTGGTCTACATGTACTCAGGTTCTATAAATTAAATGTTACTTATGGGTCTGTAGCAGTTATTGTACCACCCATTTAATTAACCATTTAAAGCACAACCTCTGGGATGCTAATGTAGTTAATAGTGTAGTTGTATACTGCCAATTCAACCTGGCAAAATAAACTTGTTACCAAGCCTAAACCTTCCATTTTCAAAACACAGGTCACCATGAAGAAAGGTCCTGAACTGCCCGTAGGGCGTGGCACATTGTATTTAAAAAGTTAGACATTTACTTTTAAGTTTAACCTGTCCTGGTAGTGAAAACCTCCAAATGTTGTTTTCCACCACTGTGAGGCATACCTATTCCATAGGATGACATTTGGTTACCTTATTACATTTTTTAAGTGCTAACCTTTGACTGGAATCAGGTAGAAATGTCCCGTTTGAACTCAAATGAATTGAAATTTAAAATCCTCTTAAATAATAAAGTCGGATTTTAGATTGCAATTATGAATATGCCACTTATAGAAAGTTTGCAGTTTCTTGTGAAGGAGGCCTTCTAGCAGTTTCCTGCTGCCTTGCCTGTTCCTTCTCCCCCCATTAAGAATGCGTGTTGGGCCTGGACAGTGTACAATAGTACCTGGGTATAGCTAAGACGCACTAAAATGAACTAGAATCCCCCCCATTAGACCTATTGTCAGTCAGTCAGTCAGTCAAAAGTACTTTATTCGGTTCGTAACAAAAACCATAAAAGTATACTAAACATCAAAAGTCAAGACCACAATCCAATACAAAGAAAATTGTGCAAATTAGCAATTCATACAGTACATTATCATATTTAAAAACATACACTAACAATAGAGGCAAGGGAAAATGTAATTATGTCTGCAAATATCATATACAGAGACCATTAAAAAGAGAAAAACCATTTTAAAAAGGAGAAAGCGCTTGATCACGATTCAGAGATTCACCCTCGCTATGTACAATAGGTCCACTTAATCTTCCTCTTAAGTCTAATCGCTATTGTCAAGAAGTTGGCTATGTTAAAAATCTCCCAAACATTAGACAGCAGCTGTAGATACAAGAGGGCAGGTTTAACTTGTCTAAAGCCCTTGTCTTTAATAAGAGGAATAATGAACCTTTTGCGAATAGGGCGAATATGTTCGCAAAAAAAGATAAAGTGCACAGTGTCCATGATGGAAAATCCGTCACACAAACAAATCTCCAGATCTATCTCCTTGGTCCAACCTGGACGTTCTGTAAGAAGAAGATGAAATTTGTTCAATCTGAATTTAGTCAGTAAGAATAGATGGTTAGTATTGTTAACGATTCTTAAATAGGGTTCTATTGCACTAGAGGTTATTATTAACTGATGGGCCCTTACTGTTGGTTTGCCCAGCTCCTTGTCCTCTCTGGCCGAACATACCATCATCTTGTATGTGTCTTTCACCAATTTAACATCCCCCTTCAATAGTTTATTTGGCTGATCAAACAATTCTGGGCGGCCCGGTTTAACTGCTAGTTTTTTAACATAATTCAGCCAGGTGATAGAGTTGCCATGCTCAAGGGCTAGGCAATCCCTGAGAATTTCATGGTTCAGCTCCAATTCGGGGTTCAGCCAAATTAAGATCCATTTTAATAGCGGGGCTATGGCTATACGATCTTTTAGGTATTCTACCCCACACTCTTGATGAGCGATGTAACCGGAGGTTGACTGGGGGACGGATAAGATTGATTTAAAAAACGTATCCTCTGCCACCTGCATGGCCTTGACGTTTTTAAGCCCCCAAAGATCAGCTCCGTACATAGCTAATTTGCATCGTAAATCTTCAACACAGCTTGCAACGGCTTAACCCCCAGTTTGCGAGCAAAACCCAAGACAGCCAAAATGGACCTTGCAAAAGCATTCCGTTTTGCTGCTGATTGGGGCAACCATATAGACTTGTCATCAAAAATAACCCCTAAATATTGGAATCTTGAAACCCTAGACAGAACATTCCCTTTACAGTGCAAAGTCTTAATTCTTTTAGGTTTACTGCCCACAATCATTACATGGGATTTCAAAAAATTCACACTGAGATCCAGCGCTTTCATAAAATCAGCAAAAGAATTTAAGAGACATTGCAGCCCTACAGCTGTGCGTGCTATAAGAGCGGCATCATCCGCATAAAGTAATGCCGGAATGGAACGCTTGCCTGCCCTCGGTATGTCCTTGCACACCTCAGTTAAAACAGTGCCTAGGTTGTTAATATAGAGGGTAAAGATTAGGGGGGCTAAAATACAGCCCTGCCTAACCCCATTAGTGATCCCAATCTTACCCGTACAATTACCCAAACGGTCATATCTGACTGTGGCCGAGAGGTCCCTTTGCAGGTCAGCAAGGAAATACATAATATTTTTTTCGATGCCAAGACTAAGAAGCAACCCCCATAATTTGGACCTATTCACACGGTCGAAGGCCGAGGAAAGGTCCATGAAGGCTAAATATAGCGTGCCCCTATTGGCAATTGTGTATTTCCCAATTAATAATTGAAGGTTAAGGCTTTGATCTATAGTGCCTCGTCCTTTCCTGAACCCAAATTGTAGGCCGGAGAGGGCGTTTGTTTCAGCCAACCAATCTGTGAGTTTGCCTAAGACCACCCGACCCAGCACTTTCACGGCAGAATCAATGAGGGAGATCGGGCGATAACAGCTAGGTTTCCCTCTATTACCTTTCTTAAAAATGGGTACAATGACGGATTCAGACCAGGTACCCGGGATACCTGATTTACATACCCTATTAAAAACATTGGTTAAAACTCTAGACCAGGTCTTGACGTCTGATTTAAAGAGGCCGGCTGGAACGCCATCAGGGCCCGGAGCCTTGTTACTTGTCATATTCCTGATGGCGTCTGCCACCTCTGTCTCAGTAACCACTAAAGTATAGGGATCCACAATAGGGGTAGGTATAGTCACCTCCCCTGTGTTTCCCCCTTCATAAACTGACTTAAAATGAGAACACCACACCTGTTCCTGAATGCCACAGTCCAATTGGTCATTAGAAGGATCATGGAAAAAAGGTTTGTTTACAACAGCCCAAAATTTGGACATATTCTTAAGAACATCTATAGAGGTTAATTCTGCCCAGGCTGCTTCCCTAATTTCCCGTCTTCTGACTTCCAGTGCGTTTTTATAGGCTTTCCTTAATAAAGCCACAATGGGTTTATCCACTGGTTTACATTTCAGGGCAGCCATCAGCTTTTGGTTAGCTGATGAACAATTTTGGTCAAACCAGCCCACCCCAGCAGGGTCCTTCGCTTTACCTGGTCGTCTAAGATCGGCTGCAACCTGGGTAAAATTTTTTGAATAAGCCTCTAAAACCTCTTCATTCCCTGCTTGCACGTTCATACACGTGTGCAGCTCAATTCCTACTTTAGTTAGTAGGTTGTTAGAAGAGTCTCCAGGAACAACTCTGCTCCATCTAATTCTGCAGGCCTGGTCTGTTGGACGGATATCAAACTTATCCGTCATGTTATGGCCTAATCCTGGTTTTTTGATCAGGTCCATAATGTTAACAACCACTGGGTTATGGTCACTAAAATGTGACCAAACCGCAGAGTAACCATGGATCTTATCCCCCAGCGTGGAGCTAATAAAAATTTTGTCAATAACTGAATGACTTCCATTCCCTTTAAAAGTAGGTATCTCCTCATCCACCATAGATGGAAGCATTAAACCGTTATCTGCCAAAATTGTTTCAAGGAAGTCTCCTTGTGAAGAATGCACAAAATGGGTATCCCCTTGCTCTATGGGGCCTAATTGATCTAGTGCCTGACATTTATCCGGGCAGCAATGAATGTTAAAGTCGCCCAGAACTATGATGAAACATTGACTTTTATTGACCTCTTTGTAATCTGCCAAAAAAAGATTTAACGTGGCCAGATGTTCAGTCGTGGTGACTCTATCGTACGAATTATAGAAATTAATAATTAAAATACTGCCCACCCCGCTGCAAGCAATTTGTACTGCCAAGCAGTGTGGTGACCCTGTGTCTAATTGGGTGTGGGTGCCTGGGATGGTAGCCGAGATTAGTGTAACCAGCCCACCCTTTGCCCTCCCCATATTAGATGCTACTGCAGGGATGAAGTGGGTGGAATAACCATCTAAACTAAAAATATTCCCTGTGTCCCATGTTTCTTGCAGCCCGATTATGTCAGCCCCACATAAAGATTTTCTCCAGATCGGGTCGTCTAATTTATTTTTAAGGCCAGCGATGTTCCATGTTATAAGCTTTATACTTGCACCCATAACTGGTTAAGCCACCCCGTCTAAGAGACAAGTTTTGCTTACTGGTGGGTCCAAACTAAGGGCTATAGATGGAGTGACAGAGGTTAGGATAACTTCGGGGGAACCTAGTCACTCAATATCTCCCAAATTTGAAAAAGCATCAAATCTATTAAAAACTGGTACAGAGAATTCATATGAACCTTTCCTTTTTAATGGGTCTCTATGCGCTGCCCCAATATTATGAGGGGGTAAAAAAATCCCAATGGGAGAACATTTACATACTCATGATGAGTTCTAACTGACCCGGCCTGCCTCAGTATGTCATCAACCAATCTGGGGGACCCAAAGCTTATAACAACGCAATCACCTTCCAAACTTTTCTTAGCCTTGCCCACCCAAGGCACCCTTCTTATCATTTTAAAATTGTTATACAGGTGATCACCTAACACTGTTTTATTAGACAGGTAGTGAAGGGATTTATTTTTTAAGGAGGTCCAGTGTTCATCATGGCCATTCTGGATTTTTGCGACATTGGCCAGAATTATTGTATATGGGCATGCCTCCGATGGCAGATGCTTTGGCAGCTCTCTTTTAGGGGGCGATGCCCGAGGGCTTAGTCTCCCCACTGGACTCCGAGGACCTTGCTTCCCTCCCTGCATAGCTCCCGTGGATCCTAAGGCTGAAGATAAAATATTTGGTGCTATAACTGGGGTTACAGCTTGTGGTACAGATTGGGAAAGTGGGGTGATCATGGATCCACCAAGTTATTGACAGAAGTTGTGACTGCACTCAAAGAATGAACTACAGGTGGATTAGTCACAGGCATTGGGCCTTTGTAATCTTGAAGATATTTTTCAATTACGTTAAGTCGGCCGCCTATTTGCTCTAATTTATCCATTAGTGGAGAAGTAAATAATCTGAGGCGTTCATCCATAAGTCTCATAAAATCAGACATCTTTCCCCCCCTGTTATTTTCTACATCTAGAGCAGCGATTCCGTTTCTTCCTGCACCCCTGTTCTCAGCAAGCTAATGGGAGGCATTAGTTCCCTTGCAACCCAACCCAGATGCGGAATTTATGTTCCTCAGATGTTTAGCCGGTTGACGACTCCCTTTGGGGGTGTTCTTAGCCTTACTTTTCCCCGGTATAGTTTTACTGCAGATAGCCGTCGTATCCGGCCTAACCCGTAGCTGCCTGGCACCTGTAACCGTAGGTGACGGGACTAGGCTAGTTACTGGAGAAGGGGCAGAATAAATTGATAGGGTATCATCTAGTACTGACCCATTGGGAACTTGATGGGGTGCATGCAGTCTGGTGGGGCAACAGTGGAAGAGGGTATCTCCGCGTTTGGTAATCGAGAGACTGTTTGGCGAAGTGGGTCCAGGGACCTATTGTCTCTACCATTGGGGTGGCTACCAAACCTCTGTCCAAATATGTGGACAGTTTCCTACAACCTCTTGTGTCTGCTTTACCATCTTATATTAATGACACAGGCCACTTCATCTCGAGAATAGAGGGGCTCCCCTATAACAATCAGAATGAAATCCTTGTCACTATGGACCTTGAGTCCTTGTACACTAATATCCCCCAACTGGAAGCATTGCGGGTTATCAAGGACGTAGTTGAGGCAGAACATACCCTGGCCAACTCCACCTTTATCCTCCAATGCCTTGCCATTGTTCTATATGAGAATTTTTGGGAATTCGAGGGCTACTTCTTCCATCAAATCCAGGGAGCCAGCATGGGCGAGGCATGTGTCCAGTGTGGCCTGCCTCTATATGGGGAACTTTGAGAATATCAACATTCAAAACGAAGTTGCCCCCTTCTACGAGAATGTATACTATTGGTCATGCTTTATAGATAAGATTTTTTTCATCTGGCGTGGCGACCAGGATACCCTGGACGAGTTCATTATGTGGATATATCTAGCGACCCCAATTTGAAATTTACCGCTCACACCAGCACCCACAAGCTTGAGTTCCTTGATGTGTGGATTGAACATGCCGAGTCCCACCTCACAGTATCACTATACACCAAACCCACCGCCAGGAACGCACTTTTGCATTTCAATAGATTACACCCTAGATGCCACAAGGATGGAATTCCATTCAGCCAATTCCTATGTCTCCGTAGGAATTGCACTTCCATCAAAGACTACGTGAATCATGCGGAGATCTTGAAGGCAAAACACATTGTGAGGGGGTACCCCTACAAACTCATCAAAGATGCCCTCAAGAGGGCAAGATACTATGATCGCCACACCATGTTCCAGCCCAAACAGAAAGATCAACCGGACCAATTGGTGTGCGTTACCAAACACTCTATGTTTAACAATAAAGTGTGTCATATCATTAACTCCCAGTGGCACCTTTTGAACTTGGACCATCATACACCCAAGTTGCCAAGCCCCTCTTTGCCTTCAAAGGGAATGAAAAACACAACTGAAATACGCAGGAAACGTGAACTATTCTGGATGTTTTCATTCATAAGCACAGATGCACCACATATCGAAATTGTAAAATCTGTATCACAAATTTATTACAAAGACAATGCAAATAATGTCCAATTTTTTAGAAAAAATCCACTTTATTGTTCCATTTGTACGCAAGAACGGCCCACGCGTTCCGTCCCACATGGGACTTCTTCAGGGCTGTATTATGATAAAACAAAACATATAAACATACAATTAGAATCATGACCTAGTGATATGCTCAGCCGAGCAATAATAGTCACAAATTAAACACACGGGCTACTGGTGTTACAAATATTAAATTATATCAGAATATACATTTGGCACCTTTGATACCAGGCCATCGAACCACGGCCTCCCTAAATCCAGTACAATGTTATTTTAAGCAGTACAAAAAGTTGAATTACTCTCATTACATTCCCAATTAGGACATAAAAAATGGGATAGATCATACCAAGATACTGATGTTTTTGTAGATCTGTTTAAATTTATACGGACTCTAAAATTGAAAGATCATTTTGCTAGAAATCCCCCGTCCATGACCATTCCATGTAATGTTGATACTGTCTCTAAACATACGGCTACTGAAATAAAGGTAATTCAATCAATGATGTCTGTTGAACTTGAAACTTCTGTGGATAGGAATCTCATTTGTGACGAGTTGGGAATTGTTGAAAATGTGACGATAGAGGATGTATTACATTACAACGCATGCTTTTACCACACATGCCTTTACAACGCGTTTTTTACAACGCATGCCTTTACAACGCATAGTGCTTTGGGGCGCTGGATAGTGAATAGTTTAATTTACTCTTCCAACTTCAGTCCCCGTGGATAGTAGGGAAGGTGTTGGATAGTAAATTAAACCTATTCCCTATCCTAGATCGCCCCCAGCGCAATGCGTTGTAATGGTTTGCGTTGTAAAAGTTGCATCGTAAAGGCACTGCGTGGTAAAAGTTGCGTTGTAAAGGATGTTTCCCGACAATAGATAGTGGTTTGAAACCCAGGTCCAAATTTACACCGACAGGAACTCATCACAACATTGACACTTTCAGGGAGAAAGTGACACATGCTTATACCATCTACTAGACCACCCTATTCGCCCCAATATACGTCATCACAATCTCACTTTGGAAGAACGAGTTGCCCTTAATAAACTTAAAACTGAGAGCTCTATTGTTATCCGTGAGGCAGATAAGGGGGGCAATGTGGTCCTGATGCTGAAAGTTGACTATTTGATGGAAATTGAACAGCAATTATCTGATACAGCTTGTTACACCAAGCTTGCTCAGAATCCCATTGCCCCCCTTGGAGCCTATATCAACATGAGGCTCACAGATTGGCGTGAGGAGGGCCTAATCAGTGAGGAGGAATGTAGATACCTGATGGTTATAGAGCCGACATTCCCTTGCATATACGTTCTACCTAAAATCCATAAGGGCGGCCCATTTCCACCTGGCCGCCCTATTATCTCGGGTGTTAATTCACCAACGGAATGGTTATCGGAATATGTGGATGTATATATACAGCCCTTTATGCAGAACCTCCCAGCATATATCAAGGACACCAAGGATATATTAGCTAAACTTGAGGAATTTGCCTGGGCTGAAAATCTAATTTTTGTCACACCTGATGTGACCAGCCTATATACGTGCATAAAAAAAGAATTCGGTATAAAGGCCCTTGAATTCTATCTAGTACAAAGAGCAGCTGAGCACCTTGGTCACAACAAGGTCTTGATTGAAATGACAAACATCATTCTATCAAAAAACTTTTTTTTATATGACTCCACCTGGTACCAGCAGACCCAGGGGACTGCGATGGGGTCCAGATTTGCTCCCGCTTATGCCGGTTTATTTATGGGCTGGTTTGAGCGGGAGCATGCCTGGGGCCACCGGGCATCGCGATGGTCTGAGCAGATTATTTACTGGTGCAGGTACATTGATGACGTTATTATGTTATGGAATGGACCTGCCCCAGACCTTCTGGCCTATTACGAATACCTCAATGACAACCCCTATAACGTGCTTTTCACGATGGAGTATAACAGTAGAGAGATTGACTTCCTGGACGTGACATTTTTTGTGGAAAATAATAAGATCAACAGCAGGACCCACAGGAAAGCCACCAGTTGCAACAGCACCTTACACTTTGCCAGCGCACATCCACGACATGTCATTAACAACATCCCCTACGGGGAAATGATCAGGATGCGACGCAATTGTAGCACTCCAGACACTTTTCTTATCAATATCAATGATTTCATTTTCGACAGAGCGGATACCCCCCTGATATTTTGAACAAAGCATTCAAAAAGGTCACCAAAATAAGTAGAGGATCGACCCTGGCATTGTCGACAAAAAGTAAGTCGAAACAATCCTATGTTGCGTTCAATACACCATTCACAGACGAGAGGGGCAGAATCTACAACACTCTTCGCAAACACTGGCACCTTTTTTTTTTTTAAGAATCTTTATTCGGTGATTAAAAAACACCATAAAAGCACAAACATATATACATTGATAAAAAGTTATTAAACATTAGTCAAGATCCTTATACAAAGTCAGCGTGGGTAAAAAGATATCGATATACAAATCCATAAGCATACAATAAAAAGTCCAAGTCTTTCATACCTAACCCCTGGTCATCCTTAATCGGACTGCAACCTTAATAAAATTCATGATACAACACAGGGTAAGGGGATCGGAAGCTTTTTGCAAAAAGACTAGTGCATCCCTGGCATGTTCCTGATGGGCATTTTTTTAAATATTTACAAGAAAACTGCGCCTGGGCATAGAAAAGTAGGGACAGAGCAAAACAAAATGAAGGGAGTCCTGTGGAGACCTATTGTCGCAGCCGCAGGGTCCCTTCTGCTCAATTGATGTGGAAAAACCTACTGGGGAAGCCAACATAAAGGGAAGTAAATTCAGTCTAAAACGGCACATAAGAAATCTATCCTGTGCATTGTGCATGAGATACAGATAAGGCTCCATACCCTCCACACTCTTCACCAGATTATGCGCCCTCACAGTCTTTTTGAGTGTTTCTGCCTCAGCTCTGTAATGGATTTTCCGCTCTAGGAAAATTTCCCCTACTTGTTTCTTATGCTGGGCTAAAATTGTTGTGGGGTTCGTGAAGAGGTTTCCAAAACCTAAGTCTTCGAGGGTATTTTTCACATATTTGAGCCAAGGGATACGCATGCACTGGCACTTGCTTACAGAGATACCTAGTCTGTAGGGAACAGTGCCAGCCAAACCTAGGATAACATACAGGTGGGGTCAAAATTTGAGAAACATGCTTTGCCCCAGTTACATTACAAGGGACAAAAAAACTGACTGGCTAAGTAACAGATTGGTGGGGTTTTACACATGCAGAGGATGTAACATGTGTAAACTGAGTAAAGACAAAACGAAAGAGTTCTGTTTTAACACCACACGTAAACATAAGATCAACTACTACATCAACTGCAACTCTAACTATGTAGTTTATGTATTAGGGTGTCCATGTGGACAAATATACGTGGGCAGCACAAAGAGGGCGCTCAAAGTAAGAGTCCAGGAACATGTTAGAGCGCATAGAAATGGTGACCTAAGATACCCAATGACCCATCATATGCAGGAAAGACACACACCAGAAGAAACCATATGGTTCATGGGTATAGATCATGTCCCCGCACATCCTAGAGGTGGAGACAGATTAGTAGCCTTGAGAAAGAAGGAGGCTACCTGGATTTGTAGATTAAGAACGTTAGAGTGTGGTCATAATTTTGATGATGAGATGCATCACTTCTTGACATGATGCCCTCTGCAATTGACCATTCATAAATAAATGGACACGTTCCCATTCTGTATACAATAACATCTTATTGCCCCCTTGTACGTGTAACCAATGCCTTTTCACGTGCTCCGCACGTATAGGGTGTTCAGATAATTTTCTATTTATGTATAATTGAGACATGACCATGCATTTCTTAAAAATGCTTGTTAGTTCTTACTGTATCTGAAAATCACTGTTTTTTGAGAAAAAACTGTATTAGAATAACTTGTATTTAAAAAAACTGTTAAAACCTGCCTGTACAAAATTGTGTTGAAAAATATGAGCTTTCTGAATGGTACTGCAATAATTACATTTAAGGTTCTTTTGCAAGATCACATGTTATCATGAAAAAATACTCTTTTTCTCCTTTTCTGTTTGTCTCTCTGCACAAGGCTAAATACATACCAAGGTGGGATTGCGTATCTCTGTTGGTGCGACTCACTTTATTTATTGATATGAATAAGCACATGTAATAATTTTGATTATTAAGAGCAAAAAATTCTTCAGCATTTCATGGCAGCACAGCGTCTTTCTGAGAAATAATGGGGATTCCCCTTCTTTCTTTCACCTTTTACTAGAACCTAGACGTCTCCCCTGCCTTAGTTCATGGGTAGTCTGTCTGTTGGTTTCATACTCAGTCTTAAACCGTTCCAATATGGCCGCCGCATCGATCTGCAATGGTTTTCTTATACATCGTGAATTTGAGCATACAAGCAGACTTTGGGGCGCGTTGCGCCGTATATAGTGTTTATTTAACACATTCACCTTATAGGATTGGTTTTTACTACACTCCAAGATGGCGGCCATTGTGCTTTTGGTCCTGTGTGAGTAACGCGGCTTCCTCTCTCCTTCTTTAAATTTACACAGGTGTTTCAGATTGATTAATCATCCTGGGTATATATATATATATATGAGTGCTTCTATGGCCCATTACCATCAGGTGCTATACGGACTGGAGGAATGGTTCTAGACATCCAAGGAGACTGATTGAGCATTTCCGTGTTCCCGCGGTAAGCGCGTATGCAAATTTGGTGATATCTGGGCTGCTCATTTCACAGGGGGACTTGGGTGATGAGATTCCGATAGTTGCTCTCTTGTTCTGACCATCGGGCAACGTTTGTATTTACCTTGCCCGTTTTGTTATTACCGCTTACACCAACACCGTAACTTCACTCTATATCTGCCCTGTTTGTTCGTCCTGCCCGTAACTGAGGGGGTCATTTTGATACGAGGTATTGAGTAAAGCCCATTTATACGCTGTCTGTTTCATAAAACACACTCTCCATGTGACTTTGAAGTTATTTCTACTTCATAGTTTCTGGGAGGGGGATACATCTGGACTACCTTAGGGCCGGAGGGAGGAACTTTAACACTCGGCGCTCTAGGCGTGCGGTTTGAGTATTTTGTCTTAAGTGTGCTTATTCACGTTTTTATACTTACTTCCTCTATCGTAAACATTGAACACCTTTTTGGGTCCTGCTGTGATCGTTGGCACTAATTTCTGCTCCTCGTCCCCCATAGAGTCGGCCATGGTCAGAGGGAAGGTTCCCAATTTCATTTTGAAACGCCGATTTGACAAATAATTTTGAAGACCAGGTAATCGATTCTACCCTTCCCTGCCTCGTAGATGCAAGTTCTCTACATACTAGCTCCCTGTTTACCTTGCCCCTCTCCATCTCAGGTTGGTGAACAACCTTTACCATGCAACTTTTACAACGACCTACCATTACCACGCAATTTTTACAACGCAGAATCCATTACAACGAAGTACCATTACAACGCATGTATTTACAACGCAGATACCTTTACAATGCATACCATTACAACGTAAGTATTGGTAAGTATATAATTTTATTAAAAATATTATAAGTTTGGGTTTTTGGGTAAAGGGGTATTTTTAGGGTTTAGGGTCAGTTTTGGGTAAAGGGGTATTTTTAGGGTTTAGGGTCAGTTTTGGGTTTTTGGGTAAAGGGGTATTTTTAGGGTTCAGGGTCAGTTTTGGGTTTTTGGGTAAAGGGGTATTTTTAGGGTTTAGGGTCAGTTTTGGGTTTTTGGGTAAAGGGGTATTTTTAGGGTTTAGGGTCAGTTTTGGGTTTTTGGGTAAAGGGGTATTTTTAGGGTTTAGGATCAGTTTTGGGTTTTTGGGTAAAGGGGTATTTTTAGGGTTCAGGGTCAGTTTGGGGTTTTTGGGTAAAGGGGTATTTTTAGGGTTTAGGGTCAGTTTGGGGTTTTTGGGTAAAGGGGTATTTTTAGGGTTCATGGTCAGTTTTGGGTTTTTGGGTAAAGGGGTATTTTTAGGGTTCAGGGTCAGTTTTGGGTTTTTGGGTAAAGGCGTATTTTTAGGGTTCAGGGTCAGTTTGGGGTTTTTGGGTAAAAGGGTATTTTTAGGGTTCAGGGTCAGTTTTGGGTTTTTGGGTAAACAGGTATTTTTAGGGTTCAGGGTCAGTTTTGGGTTTTTGGGTAAAGGGGTATTTTTAGGGTTCAGGGTCAGTTTTGGGTTTTTGGGTAAAGGGGTATTTTTAGGGTTTAGGGTCAGTTTTGGGTTTTTGGGTAAAGGGGTATTTTTAGGGTTTAGGGTCAGTTTTGGGTAAAGGGGTATTTTTAGGGTTTAGGGTCAGTTTTGGGTTTTTGGGTAAAGGGGTATTTTTAGGGTTTAGGGTCAGTTTTGGGTTTTTGGGTAAAGGGGTATTTTTAGGGTTCAGGGTCAGTTTTGGGTTTTTGGGTAAAGGGGTACAGGGTAAAAATTAAGTACAATTAAATTTAAATTACATTAAAATAAATTGATTAAATTAAATTAAATTAAATTAAAATAATTAAATAAAATTAATTAAATTAAATTCAATTAAATGAATTTTAATTAATTTACATTAAAAAAATATTATAAACTTACCAATACTTACGTTGTAATTGTATGCGTTGTAAAGGTATCTGCGTTGTAAATACATGCGTTGTAATGGTACTTCGTTGTAATGGATCCTGCGTTGTAAAAATTGCGTGGTAATGGTAGTCGTTGTAAAAGTATGCGTTGTAACGTCATACATCCCTCAGGTTCTAAGTGGCACATCAACTTGAAGGTGCCCTTCCTGCTCATATAAACCTCTCGACTGTCGGGACGATTAGGGGTAAGCATTTCTAAAACAGGAGTGCTTCTCTGTCAGGGAACTGCCAGGGGGTCCCCCTAGGGGAGACCTGGCAGTTCGCACTCAATTTCGGTGCTTATTGCACATAGATGGCTATGCTTTCGATTATGTTAATTTTGAAAGAATACAGTTCCCTTATTGCCTGGTTTCTCCTCTCCTGCTTAGGTCCAAAGCGTCACATTATCTTGAAGGTGCACACCCTACTCACACAAACCTCTCGACCTTTTGGACTAATAGGGGTAAGCATTTCTTAAAGGGAGTGCTTCCCAGACAGGGAGTTATCCGGAGGTCCCCCTAGGGGAGACTTGGTGGATTGAATTCAAACTTCGGTGTTTATTACATATAGATGGCTGTGTTTTGTATTATGTTGATCTTTAAAAACCTAAATTATACCTTTCTTTGCAACAACAATACTAGTATATAAATGGGACCCTTTTTTTTATGAATGTGGGGTTTCTCCTCACATTCTATGATCTTTAGAGATTTTGGGGCCGGATTTCAGAGTTGGCCCATGGGTATACATGCACTTATTTATATATTGTTCTTTTTCGAAACATTTTACAGTCTCTATCACAGCCTTCTCTCCATTTACCCTGACCAGGGATCTTGTCTCCTTCGAAGAAGTGAATAGATAAACTTCATTACATACATTTAAATGTGAGTGACGCCTCATGGCCCCCTTCTTTTTGATAAATTTGTATCCTGGTTACTTTAGTAATGGGAGGGGAGATTCATCAGGCTATTGAGGTTGTATGCTAAGCTCCGGTTGGTTTCTTAGATATTTCTTTATCTTGATATAGATTAACACGGACAGCACAACTTGCAACAGCTATTCCAACTGCTATTCGCCACGACATTATCGGCTGATTTGTCCACTAGGTTCTATTACGGTAGGCCCTATTGTCACCAATGTAATTCTCTCGGTACGCGGTACTGCCATGAAATGTGTTCTAGCACTTACCTTTCTCTTTATTAATGATGATGGTGCAGACATATGATATTTCTGATTGTGATTTATCCTTAGGAGTTTCACACAAATGCTTTGTTCTTGGTATGATCTATCCCATTTTTTATGTCCTAATTAGGAATGTTATGAGAGTAATTCAACTTTTTGTATTGCTTAAAATAACATTGTACTGGATTTGGGGAGGCCGTGGTTCGATGGCCTGGTATCAAAGGCGCCATATGTATATTCTGATATAATTGAATATTTGTAACACCAGTAGACCTGTTTTTAATTTGTGACTATTATTGCTCGGCTGAGCATATCACTTGGTCATGATTTTAATTGTATGTTTATATGTTTTGTTTTATCATAATACAGCCCTGAAGAAGTCCCATGTGGGACAAAATGCGTCGGCTGTTCTTGCGTACAAATGGAACAATAAAGTGGATTTTTTCTAAAAAATTGGACATTATTTGCATTGTCTTTGTAATAATTTTGTGATACAGATTTTACAATTTTGATATGTGGTGCACCTGTGCTTATGAATTAAATGTTGTTAAGTTCTATTTAGAACTATCACTGTGATGGTGGGTGTTTATTCGGTGTGCACACAAGCCCCAGTTTAAAATATAAGGGGATATTACTCTTGAGTTTTTCTTTTGGTTAGGTGCATCTACAAAGAAGGTTCCACCGTTTGCCTTGCCTTAGTCCTTCTGTTCCCTTCGTTTGCACTAACCAGCCCTACACTTTGACTTTAACTATTGGATATATTGTGATACCTCGGGTATTTTCCAGAGTATCAATATGTAGGTCTTTGAAGACAGGTGCCAGGAGCTAGCTCAGGACCTATTGGCCACAAACCCCAAATCTGGCACAACCACTACTCCTGATACAGAGGGCTTAAAAGCCAAATTCCAAAAATTGGAAAGACTTAAAAAAAGTGAAATGTCAAGATGGTGGGATGGGACCACCTTAGAAAAATATATCGAAAATGAGAAAATTCCGAGGGGATTGAGAATATTAATTTTCCCCACGTTTGAGGACCTAGTAGACTCGGAGGGTAACCTCAGGAATGCTTCATATAACATGATTAAGATTCTCATAATCAATGCAGAGAAAAAAGGTGAAAAGTTGAGAAAGGAGATTGAAGAACTAGAAAAAGGAATTGAGAGCTCACCACTCAAGGAAGTAATTAGGAAAAACTATGCGGTCTTAGAAGGTATCTTAGAAAAACATCAACTATATCTAAGAGACAAAAAAATTAAAAAGATAAAGCGGGACGATAAGGACTATAGGGATGGAAGGATATATACCTTCTCACACAAATATGATAACATCAAGATGACTGGGGAGGGAAAGCGACGTAGAGGAGAGATCTCAGAATTGACCTCGGCCAGTAGCATAACGTCATTATCATCAGGAGCTAGCTCCATCTCAATAGATACAACACCTCAAGTTGTAGAGGGGGAGGTGAGAACCAACACCAATAATTTTTTATTGGAAATGGAGAGGCTGCGGTTGGGGGCAAGACCAAAAGATCCAAAACCAGAAGGGGGGGTAGGAGGTGGCAGGAACGACAGCAAAGGAAGAGGTCAGGGTGTAGAGACGGTTGCAAAAAGAACGAGGTCGAACAGAACGAAGAACTAAATGATGTGACCACTTGTGATACTGTTGAATGTACAAAATCCATTATTGTCAATCTGTCTGACAGGATACTATCCACAGAAGAAATGTCTGTATTGAATAAGGGGTTGGGTTTTTGTCCTAAACAAGTGGGTGGGGATACTGATGTTTTTGTAGATCTGTTTAAATTTATACAGACTCTAAAATTGAAAGATCATTTTGCTAGAAATCCCCCGTCCATGACCATTCCATGTAATGTTGATACTGTCTCTAAACATACAGCTACTGAAATAAAGGTAATTCAATCAATGATGTCTGTTGAACTTGAAACTTCTGTGGACAGGAATCTCATTTGTGACGAGTGGGAATTGTTGAAAATGTGACATTAGATAGTGGTTTGAAACCCAGGTCCAAATTTACACCGACAGGAACTCATCCCAACATTGACACTTTCAGGGAGAAAGTGACACATGGCAAATACCATCAACTAGACCACCCTATTTACCCCAATATACGTCATCACAATCTCACTTTGGAAGAACGAGTTGCCCTTAATAAACTTAAAACTGACAGCTCTATTGTTATCCATGAGGCAGATAAGGGGGGCAATGTGGACCTGATGAAGAAAGTTGACTATTTGATGGAAATTGAACGGCAATTATCTGATACAGTTTGTTACACTAAGCTTGCTCAGAATCCCATTGCCCCCCTTGGAGCCGATATCAACATGAGGCTCACAGATTGGCGTGAGGAAGGACTAATCAGTGAGGAGGAATGTAGAAACCTGATGGTTATAGAGCCGACATTCCCTTGCATATACGTTCTACCAAAAATCCATAAGGGCGGCCCATTTCCACCTGGCTGCCCTATTATCTCGGGTGTTAATTCACCAACGGAACGGTTATCGGAATATGTGGATGTATATATACAACCCTTTGTGCAGAACCTCCCAGCATATATCAAGGACACCAAGGATATATTAGCTAAACTCGAGGAATTTGCCTGGGCTGAAAATCTAATTTTTGTCACACTTGATATGACCAGCCTATATACGTGCATAAAAAAAGAATTCGGTATAAAGGCCCTTGAATTCTATCTAGGACAAAGAGCAGCTGAGCACCTTGGTCACAACAAGGTCTTGATTGAAATGACAAACATCATTCTATCCAAAAACCTTTTTTTTATATGACTCCACCTGGTACCAGCAGACCCAGGGGACTGCGATGGGGTCCCGATTTGCTCCCGCTTATGCCGGCTTATTTATGGGCTGGTTTGAGCGGGAGCATGCCTGGGGCCGCCGGGCATCGCGATGGTCTGAGCAGATTATTTACTGGGGCAGGTACATTGATGACGTTATTAAGTTATGGAATGGACCTGCACCAGACCTTCTGGCCTATTACGAATACCTCAATGACAACCCCTACAACGTGCATTTCACGATGGAGTATAACAGTAGAGAGATTGACTTCCTGGACGTTACATTTTTTGTGGAAAATAATAAGATCAACAGCAGGACCCACAGGAAAGCCACCAGTTGCAACAGCACCTTACACTTTGCCAGCGCACATCCACGACATGTCATTAACAACATCCCCTACGGGGAGATGATCAGGATGCGACGCAATTGTGGCACTCCAGACACTTTTCTTATCAATATCAATGAGACTACAGAACGTTTTCGACAGAGGGGATACCCCCCTGATATTTTGAACAAAGCATTCAAAAAGGTCGCCAAAATAAGTAGAGAATCGACCCTGGCATTGTCAACAAAAAGTAAGTCGAAACAATCCTATGTTGCGTTCAATACACCATTCACAGACGAGAGGGGCAGAATCTACAACACTCTTCACAAACACTGGCACTTGCTTACAGAGATACCAAGTCTGCAGGGAACAGTGCCAGCCAAACCTAGGATAACATACAGGCGGGGTCAAAATTTGAGAAACATGCTTTGCCCCAGTTACATTACAAGGGACAAAAAAACTGACTGGCTAAGTAACAGATTGGTGGGGTTTTACACATGCAGAGGATGTAACATGTTTAAAGTGGGTAAATACAAAATGAAAGAGTTCTGTTTTAACACCACACGTAAACATAAGACCAACTACTACATCAACTGCAACTCTAACTATGTAGTTTATGTATTAGGGTGTCCGTGTGGACAAATATACGTGGGCAGCACAAAGAGGGCGCTCAAAGTAAGAGTCCAGGAACATGTTAGAGCGCATAGAAATGGTGACCTAAGATACCCAATGACCCATCATATGCAGGAAAGACACACACCAGAAGAAACCATATGGTTCATGGGTATAGATCATGTCCCCGCACATCCTAGAGGTGGACACAGACTAGTAGCCTTGAGAAAGAAGGAGGCTACCTGGATTTTTAGATTAAGAACGTTAGAGTTTGGTCATAATTTTGATGATGAGATGCATCACTTCTTGACATGATGCCATCTGCAATTGACCATTCATAAATAAATGGACACGTTCCCATTCTGTATACAATAACATCTTTTTGCCCCCTTGTACGTGTAACCAACGCCTTTTCACGTGCTCCTCACGTATAGGGTGTTCAGATAATGTTCTGTTTATGTATATTTGAGACATGCCCATGCATTTCTTAAAAATGCTTGTTAGTTCTTACTGTATCTGAAAATCACTGTTTTTTGAGAAAAAACTGTATTAGAATAACTTGTATATAAAAAACTGTTAAAACTTGCCTGTATAAAATTGTGTTGAATAATATGAGCTTTCTGAACGGTACTGCAATAATTACATTCAAGGTTCTTTTGCAAGATCACATGTTATCATGAAAAAATACTCTTTTTCTCCTTTTCTGTTTGTCTTTCTGCACAAGTCTAAATACATACCAAGGTGGGATCGCGTATCTCTGTTGGTGCGACTCACTTTATTTATTGATATGAATAAGCACATGTAATAATTTTGATTATTAAGAGCAAAAAATTCTTCAGCATTTCATGGCATCACAGCGTCTTTCTGAGAAATAATGGGGATTCCCCTTCTTTCTTTCACCTTTTACTAGAACCTAGACGTCTCCCCTGCCTTAGTTAATGGGTAGTCTGTCTGTTAGTTCCATACTCAGTCTTAAACCGTTCCAATATGGCCGCCGCATCGATCTGCAATGGTTTTCTTATACATCGTGAATTTGAGCATACAAGCAGACTTTGGGGCGCGTTGCGCCGTATATAGTGTTTATTTAACACATTCACCTTATAGGATTGGTTTTTACTACACTCCAAGATGGCGGCCATTGTGCTTTTGGTCCTGTGTGACGTAACGCGGCTTCCTCTCTCCTTCTTTAAATTTACACAGGTGTTTCAGATTGATTAATCATCCTGGGTATATATATGAGTGCTTCTATGGCCCATTACCACCAGGTGCTATACGGACTGGAGGAATGGTTCTAGACATCTAAGGAGACTGATTGAGCATTTCCGTGCTCCCGCGGTAAGCGCGTATGCAAATTTGGTGATATCTGGGGCTGCTCATTTCACAGGGGGACTTGGGTGATGAGATTCCGATAGTTGCTCTCTTGTTCTGATCATCGGGCAACGTTTGTATTTACCTTGCCCGTTTTGTTATTACCGCTTACACCAACACCGTAACTTCACTCTATATCAGCCCTGTTTGTTCGTCCTGCCCGTAACTGAGGGGGTCATTTTAATACGAGGAATTGGGTAAAGCCCATTTATACGCTGTCTGTTTCATAAAACACACTCTCCATGTGACTTTGAAGTTATTTCTACTTCATAGTTTCTGGGAGGGGGATACTTCTGGACTACCTTAGGGCCGGAGGGAGGAACTTTAACACTCGGCGCTCTAGGCATGCGGTTTGAGTATTTTGTCTTAAGTGTGCTTATTCACGTTTTTATACTAACTTCCTCTCTCGTAAACATTGAACACCTTTCTGGGTCCTGCTGTGATCGTTGGCACTAATTTCTGCTCCTCGTCCCCCATAGAGTCGCCGTGGTCAGAGGGAAGGTTCCCAATTTCATCTTGAAACGCCGATTTGACAAATAATTTTGAAGACCAGGTAATCGATTCTACCCTTCCCCTGCCTCGTAGATGCAAGTTCTCTACATACTAGCTCCCTGTTTACCTTGCCTCTTTTCTCCATCTCAGGTTCTAAGTGGCACATCAACGTGAAGGTGCACTTCCTGCTCATATAAGCCTCTCGACTGTCGGGACGATTAGGGGTAAGCATTTCTAAAACAGGAGTGCTTCTCTGTCAGGGAACTGCCAGGGGGTCCCCCTAGGGGAGACTTGGCAGTTCGCACTCAATTTCGGTGCTTATTGCATATAGATGGCTATGCTTTCGGTGATGTTAATTTTGAAATAATACAGTTCCCTTATTGCCTGGTTTCTCCTCTCCTGCTTAGGTCCAAAGTGGCACATTATCTTGAAGGTGCACGCCCTACTCACACAAGCCTCTCGACCATTTGGACTAATAGGGGTAAGCATTTCCTAAAGGGAGTGCTTCCCAGACAGGGAGTTATCCGGAGGTCCCCCTAGGGGAGACTTGGTGGATTGAATTCAAACTTCGGTGTTTATTACATATAGATGGCTGTGTTTTGTATTATGTTGATCTTTAAAAACCTAAATTATACCTTTTCTTTGCAACAACAATACTAGTATATAGATGAGACCCTTTTTTTATGAATGTGGGGTTTATCCTTACATTCTATGATGTTTAGAGACTTTGGGGCCGGATTTCAGAGTTGGCCCATGGATATACATACACTTATTTATATATTGTTCTTTTTCGAAATCTTTTACAGTCTCTATCACAGCCTTCTCTCCATTTACCCTGACCAGGGATCTTGTCTGCATCGAAGAAGTGAATAGATAAACTTCATTACATACATTTAAATGTGAGTGACGCCTCATGGCCCCCTTCTTTTTGATAAATTTGTATCCTAATTACTTTAGTAATGGGAGGGGAGAGTCATCAGGCTATTGAGGAGTTATGCTAAGCTCCGGTTGGTTTCTTAGATATTTCTTTATCTTGATATAGATTAACACTGACAGCACAACTTGCAACAGCTATTCCAACTGCTATTCGCCACGACATTATCGGCTGATTTGTCCACTAGGTTCTATCACGGTAGGTCCTATTGTCACCTATGTAATTCTCTTGGTACGCGGTACTGCCATGAAATGTGTTCTAGCGCTTACCTTTCTCTTTATTAATGATGATGGTGCAGGCATATGATATTTCTGATTGTGATTTATCCTTAGGAGTTTCACACAAATGCTTTGTTCTTGGTATGATCTATCCCATTTTTTATGTCCTATTAGGAATGTAATGAGAGTAATTCAACTTTTTGTATTGCTTAAAATAACATTGTACTGGATTTGGGGAGGCCGTGGTTCGATGGCCTGGTATCAAAGGCGCCAAATGTATATTCTGATATAATTGAATATTTGTAACACCAGTAGCCCTGTTTTTAATTTGTGACTGTCATTGCTCGGCTGAGCATATCACTTGGTCATGATTTTAATTGTATGTTTATATTCACTGAAAAAACCATAGGTTATAGACCATATATAGTTAGGAATTAGCATTTAAAAAACCTTATTTTACTCACACAAAACCATTGAAATTCCATATATAGTTAGTTGCACTAACTATATATCGCGCACCCGCAATCCACTGCTGATGATGTCACATATTACATCATTCATGACATGGTCAGTGACATCACTGATGACATCACTGATGACATCTCAAATGACATCACTGATGACATCATCCAGTGACTGTGTGTTTCTGTAAAGTTTAAATATGTTTTACATATTGAAGAATGAGTAGATGTAGAAGTGTCTGGATGAAGGATTTAGTAGGTGCGTGACTGACTGTATGAGTGAGTGATTAAATGTGTCTCACTGAGTGCATGGGTTAGTGACTAAACTGTCTTAATTTGTGCATCATTATGTCTGTTGTTCTGTAAACTGCTGCATGTGTTGATCAGTAGCTATATGAGTAACTATATGGGTTATTGATTGATTGCCCAAGTATTTGTATGGGAGACTGAGTGTGTGTGTGGCTGGCTGGGAGGTGTGTGACTCTGTGCAGATCAATGTGTACTTGTATCAATGATTGTATAAGAGAGTAATTATGTGTTAGTATATGTTTCAAATGTAAGGTGCTCTATGTTTAACTGTATAGATTAGAAAATGAAAGTGTGATTGATTCTTTACAGGACTGACTAGGTGTGTGAGTAACTCCATGGATGAGTGACAGAGTGTGAGAGTCTGTATAGGTGTATGAGTGCATATGATAGTGTTGTAAAGATGAGTGATTGTATGTATGAATGATTGTATGGGTAAATGAGTGAATGTGTGTGTAAACATAGGAATCACTGAGTGCGTATGTAGTAACTAGTATTGGTGTGTCAATGGTTTCAAAAATTATACTCTGTATTTAACACTGGGTGTAACAGAGGTTATATTAAAGTGTGAGGAGATGCATTGTATTGTCAAATGAATGATATCATCAGTGATGTGGTCATTGATGTCAAATGAGATGTCATCAGTGATGTCATCAGTGATGTCATTTGAGATGTCATCAGTGATGTCATCAGTGATGTCACTGACCATGTCATGAATGATGTAATATGTGACATCATCAGCAGTGGATTGCGGGTGCGCGATATATAGTTAGTGCAACTAACTATATATGGAATTTCAATGGTTTTGTGTGAGTAAAATAAGGTTTTTTAAATGCTAATTCCTAACTATATATGGTCTATAACCTATGGTTTTTTCAGTGAATTTTCAAGGTTTTGTAAATGCTAATTCCTAACTATATATGGTCTATAACCTATGGTTTTTTCAGTGAATTTTCAAGGTTTTGTAAATGCTAATTCCTAACTATATATGGTCTATAACCTATGGTTTTTTCAGTGAATTTCAATGGTTTTTTAATAGCAAATATCATAAGCTGTCGAATGTCAAGTACGTGGTAAGTAAAAACATTTTCGTGTTTATGCACACTGATCTGCTTTGATTGCTGCCCCCCACCCCTCATTTCTATTAGGAGTACTCTCTCTTTGCAGATAGTGAAGGGTAGTTAACGCAGCCCTTTGCCCCCTTTGTAATCCGTCGTGCCTGCTTCTCTCTCCATTTGATTGATTGTTCTCTTTGGTTCATTCTCTATTTACAAACAAGCACAGAGTCGCAATACTCTGTTTAGTCTTTGCAGATAGCGAAAAATCGTGTAAAAAAACAAAAGGAATCGAGCAAAATCAGTAGGCCACTAATGGGATCTCTTTTGACCTCGCTAAAATAGAAACATTAGGAACAACCTGTTGAAAATAGCAATGCGTATGTATATAAGCGGCGTTCATTTGTGTTCACAGTACCCCTTGTTGATTGTTTCAATCGAGCATTGAATTGTTCGAAGTTAATTCTCTTAAGGATCTTCTCTACCTGCAAACGAGGAAGAATAGGAATATTCTATCTCCCTTTGCAGATAGTGAAGGGTAGGTAACGCAAGCCTTTAACACGTCGTACCTATTTCATTCCTCATTCATTGATTGATTGTCCGAACATTGACTGTTTGGGAATTAGTTCTTTTTGGAGGTATTCCCTGTTTGCAAATAAACGTAGGAAAATCTTTGCAAGTAGTGAAAGGGTACGTAATGCGGACCGTTCTCCCCCGTTGTAATCTGTCATGCCTATCTACTCCCCACTGATTGATGCACCTTTTTCACCCGGACCATTTACTAGAGATACGTCATCTGGCCCGACCAGAGAGCACCCCTAGTGAAAAGGACATATGCAATAATAACGAAGTGATCACTGTATCCTGTTAACAGAAACTTTACCATGAAACAACCTGGAAAGAAAAGAATAGGAAAACGAAAATCAGTAGGCCACTGATGAACATGAACTTTTATTAAACAACGAACAAAGAAACGATAACATAACGTAATGATAAAACCTATTAATGTCCTAGAAACAAGAAAACGTTAAAATATGCCAGTGGTGAGAGACCAGAAAAACAGTAAGAGAAACCAAATCACCCCTCGCTGTCCCACCGCCTGCCACGCCAAAAAAATCGATAGACTAGGGAAAATGCAAGTCAGTAGAACATCCACCCCCACTCTGGAAACTTCCAAGGTGGGGCAGGGTTCCTGCTACGCCCAGCCGGGAGCAGCCCATATAAGGCAGGTCCTGCTGCCACGCCTCGGCCAGGAGATCCTAACGTAGGGTGTAGCCGAAGGAGAGGCCGAGGCCAGCGGGACCCGGCCAGGGGATTGCCTTTACAACGCTGAACAGTTGCAGGGGGGGGGAATGTCTCCTCGACCCTCCCCTCTCTCTCCCAGTCCGGCCGCGGTGGCCCTTGAGAGATTCAGGTAGTCCCGCCACATGTCTTTCGGTCCGGCCACCAACGGTCGGGGGGCCGAGGCCGACGGGATCCGGCTGCAGCCGATAAACCAAGAAACCCGTTCATGGGGCCAGAGCCAGGGGCGTCCGGCCGACATCCACCGGAAGCCCGGCCCGAAGACGGACGGGACACTTCTTTCTTTTATAATGGCTGCGACAACACTGGGGGGGGATGTCTTGCACATGCCTCCGACCCCCCCCTCGTCCTCATCGCCTGGTCCGGCCATAACAAATCTCAAGCGAGACGCCGTGGGGTGCACTGGGAGGGAGAGACGGTGCGAACAGGCCTCTCCCGCCTCCCCAGGTGGAGACTTCCCAGCTGCACCCTCAGCGCTCCAGGCGGTGGCATCCTAACAACTACAGTGCTGCACAGTTTCGGAACGACCTAGATAACGGTTCTTCCACAGTGGCCATGCTGCAACGTCTCGCCCGGCAGGGTGGAGCCCGTCCGCTCATGTGACCCCGCGATCGCCGGTAGCTACCGAACTCTCAAAATGGCGGTCGACCTGGCAAGAGCGGGCCCAGCATAAAGAAATGGCCCGGTCACTGGTTGACTCCACCACTGTAGTCCTCCACGACCTTGAAGATTCTAGAGGAGCCGCGGGAGTCTCCGACCCCCGATGGGGAATGACTGCCATGATCACCCGTGGAGTGACGAAACTGTATCCGCGGGACGTCGGCGCTCCCATGCTGGCGCCAGCCTCACCTTGAATTACTAGAATCCTGCAGACCTCACTTCCGGTGAAAGCACAGTGTGACCCGGTAGGAAAAATTATTGCACCCCCTCCCCTTTTTGACTGATAGTTCAAACCACCGATCCTTTCCTTTGCCCTTTTAACGGAACTTTGGACTGCCTCCCCCTCTTTTTCATTTTCTAGAGAAAACAAAACATTAACCACTACATTAGCATAGCAGTTGACACCAGAACTGTTTTCAAATTGAAAACCAACAACATCTTCAACAGAATCCTTTTTGTTTCTGCTGTGACCCTGCTACAGCACAGGCATTGTCCCCAGCAGTAATTCTGCAATGCCGGTAAGAATAGCTGTGGTGCCTACTGGACTCACTCACCCCCGCGGCGCCCCACGCCGTTATTTGCTGGGCGGCAACTTACTAGACATCACTTTCGTGCCATCTAGATTTCAGCGCGTTCTGCTGCCTTGGAACTATTCGCACAACAGACCTCTACTGACAAGAATATTTCATTATTGGTGCTGTCAATTTCAATAAATCTATTGGATAATTAAAAAGAAATTGCCACGGTCTCTTCGTTGTTTAAATGTTTTTACTGTTTTTGTTTTGTTGTATATATTTATATGTTATTAAAGTTTTATATACCTACTACTTTGTTGGAGTGCTATATATTTTTAATGTGACACATAATTGTAAAAACTTTGATGTACAAAGAGTCATTCCTGGAATCTTCCGCTTCAGGCTCGGTCCCCTCCCCAATCACAATACCGGATGGTTTTCAGATAGTAGGAACACGTGTGGTGTGACGGATCTCATCGAGTGTGGGCCTTGATCTACTATAACTCCTTTGAAGAGGGGTGATTCTTTACAGCTGGGGCCATAAACTACATCTACAGGGCTAGCTGATAGCCTGGACAATCGGACACAGAGAAAGAGGAGTGTCAGAGGGTGCGGTAGTGAATAGGGCGAAAGGGAGGTGTCGGGCGGGCACAGAGTGTGATTCTCAGGGAAGAGTAGCGCAGATGGGTGGAGGTTTATTGCCCATGCATAAGACAGAGAGCGGTGGTGACCAGTGCCTAGGGAAGATGCTTGCGTGGGTGAGGAGCCATGCTACGAATCGACAGCGTGCAGAGAGTGGGTATGGTCAAGACACCTAAAATGGCTGCCGTGCACGACAAAAGTGTGGCATTTCAAAAAAGGCAAGATGGCGCAGACAATGTTTTTCAACACTTCCTCATTTCCTTCGAATGGAACGTTAACAGACGTTGGGGCATATTACCAAAGTTAAGCGATATTTATCGCTAACGATGCTTACCAACCAATTTTTTACCACTAAGCATCGTCAGAAATTATCGAAGATAAACCTTACTATTATCAAGGTTTATCGCAAATGCGATAATAAACGGCCGCAATGCATGAATATCGCTAAAAACTCAGCGATATTCATGCATTACCGAGCTAATGCTCTTAGCCATGTTATCCACCTCCCATTGGATAACATGGCTAAGAACTGCTCAGGGCAGGTGTTACTTTTTGGAGATATTCGCGCTTAGCGCGAATATCTCCAAAAGTTGGTAATAGGAGATAGATATCTTGCATGTTGTAATGCAAGTTATTGTGGTATATGGAACTCATACCATAATCTCTCAGGAAAGCAGAAACTGATCCTTTTGGGACCGCCTAAAAAGGCCTAGGGGGTGAGGAGTACTCTACTTTGCCCCCTTTTCACGTTCCGAACTATTTTATTTTACTCTCTTCTGTAATTACACAAAATACCAGCGATAAGATGCATCGGAGACACACAGTGAGAGAAAGGAGGCCGGAGATGAAGAAGACATGTCAAATACACATTGGAGATAATATAGTGGCAGAAGGGAAGTAAATATGAGTAAACTTACCATGTAACATAAAAATGTTGCACTCTATACTATAAGTCTCATTTTATACTACAATCACTTCGCTACAACCTCATAAATTAAAAATAAAAATGAATAATGTCTCAAACAATTTTTGATTTCTAAATATAAATTTATTCTTCAGAATTTTCTAAATTTGAAAGAACTAGTAACATGTCCTCATCAGCAATGTCCTCATTAAAAGTCTCCAATGATGATTCTTGTAACTCTATGGTCTCCAAACACTCGATAAATTCGCCATCAAGAGATTGATCAAAAAAATCATTCAAGTCATCTCCTCCTTGTGACAATATTTCATTATTGGTGCTGTCAATTTCAATCAATGTAGTGGAATCATTCAAGTCATCTCCTCCTTGTGACAATATTTCATTATTGGTGCTCTCAATTTCAATCAATGTAGTGGAATCATTCAAGTCATCTCCTCCTTGTGACAATATTTCATTATTGGTGCTGTCCATTTCAATCAATCTAATGGAATCATACAAGCCATCTCCTCCTTGTGACAATATTTCATTATTGGTGCTCTCAATTTCAATCAATGTAGTGGAATCATTCAAGTCATCTCCTTGTGACAATATTTCATTCTTGGTGCTGTCCATTTCAATCAATCTAATGGAATCATACAAGTCATGTCCTCCTTGTGACAATATTTCATTATTGGTGCTGTCAATTTCAATCAATGTAGTGGACGATTCAAAAGAAATTGCCACGGTCTCTTCATTGTGAGCCATTTTATTTTGAAATTGCTTGCTGTAAATTGCAGAAAAAAATAATCACTTTCATTTATCGTTTGTAGTAATACATAATATAAAACTAACTTTATCAAGTATTTAGTATAACAGAAGGACTGCAAATAAATAACAGAAAACATTTTTCAAATTATCTTCAAGTGTACAACATAGTTCCCCTTACAAATTAACAACTCACCTTTTTAAAAGTAGCAGAAGTGTTAGTACTGTGTAAATCAAACACCAGAAATTCACCACCAAAAATTCCTCACAAATGTACCTCAGACAGTAGTATCACAAAATGGCTGTGGTTTCCTCTCATTTGACATATATACATAACCAATTAACTTTCATCACACACAAATACAAAACCAAAGTAACATTTTAATTGGTTCTAAATTTCAACACTTTCAAATGTGTTTTCCCCATGCAATTTTCCATAGGACATTTACATACGTCTACAGCCTGAATGGCTGAACGGAATTACACCAAACTTGGCAAAATGGTACATCAAACCTAAGAGGTCAGGAAGGATCTACTATGCCCCCTTATGGTCATTTCCCCCTTCGCTTTGGCCTCCTCTTGTCTCTCAATCCTACCGAGGGACAAGATGGCGGCCGCTACGGACTGTTTGGAATGTTGACAGACGCCGGAGAACCAATCAGCTTCGCAAAGCTCCGTAACGCGAAAAGTACGCGAAGCGGACCGCTGTTACAGATATATATCTTTTTTTGAACGTTAATTTCTCAAAATCCACTGGAGCACATATATTGAGACCTAGCAAAGGCACATCGGGCTACCAGTCCCTAATATTTTGCCAAGTTTCGTGCAAATCCATTCAGCCGTTCAATTATTATTATTATTATTTTTTTTTGCCCCGCGGGGCCCTTTTAAAACCTCCACATCAAACCTAGGGGGTCAGCGAGGATCTACTATTGCCCCTTATGGTCATTTGCCCCTTCGCTTTCGCCTCCCCTTGTCTCTCGATCCTACCGAGAGACAAGATGGCGGCCGCTACGGACTGTTTGGAATGTTGACAGACGCCGGAGAACCAATCAGCTTCGCTTCACAAAGCTCCGTTGCGCGAAAAGTACGCGTAGCGGAGCGCTGCCCAGTCCACGGTTACAGATATATATCTTTTTTTGAACCTTAATTTCTCAAAATCCACTGAAGCACATATATTGAGACCTACAAAAGGCACATCGGGCTACCAGTCCCTACAATTTTGCCAAGTTTCGTGCAAATCCATTCAGCCGTTCGGGCTAAAAGTGAGGCCAACCGCCCTATGGAAATTAACATGGGAAAAACGCGTTTTGGGACCCCCCTTTTTTCTTGGCCCCCCCTTGACGAACCCCCCCAAAATTTTCAGGGGCTGCTCAGAAACAAAATGTGCCATTTTCCTGAAAATTTCAGCCAATTCCGTCCACAAACGCCAAAGTTATTAGACATAGAATTTTCAAAAAACCCATAGAGAAAAAATCCTAACTATATATACCTACTGGCGACCGCCAGTAGGTAATGTTTTATCATAATACAGCCCTGAAGAAGTCCCATGTGGGATGAAACGCGTCGGCGGTTCTTGCGTACAAATGGAACAATAAAGTGAATTTTTTCTTAAAAATTGGACATTATTTGCATTGTCTTTGTAATAAATTTGTGATACAGATTTTGCAATTTCGATATGTGGTGCACCTGTGCTTATGAATGAAATTTTGTTAAGTTCTATTTAGAACTATCACTGCGATGGTGGGTGGTTATTCGGTGTGCACACAAGCCCCAGTTTAAAATATAAGGGGATATTACTCTTGGGGTTATTTTGGTTAGTGGTTAGGTGCATCTACAAAGAAGGTTCCACCGTCTGCCTTGCCTTAGTTATTCTGGATGTTTTCCCTCAACACCAAAGACAAAGGAATAAATGAGAGCCTTCGATGGGAAAATGCCTTTCTGGAAACTTGTTTTTGATATGTTCGTTCAGGATTGTTCACTGAACCTTTATCCTTGTTACTCTTTGGCTATTTCGATTATGGATTCTATCTTTTGGATCCTCAGTCCGTTTATATGTAAATCATTATGAATCTGTGAGTGGTGTGTTCCTTTATATAATTGTTACCCTCCTATCCATGGACACATTATGTCCTATGTATTTTTTCAGTTTCTTCAGTTTTTGTCATGTTATCATTTTTATTATTTTTGCCGTTCACCCCTTTAGGAAGTTTTCCTAGCCCTGTTCCTTTAGTTCCTTTTTTTTCATTGCACAGAACTGTTTTCATCATTTCCATCTAAATTTTTCCACATCTACTTGTCTCCTTTGCTCTTTGACTTGATGAAACTGACCTATGAACGCGACCTCTATTTTGATCTCCTTATCAACTGACTACCGCACTAGTCAGATGTTACTAGAATACAATGGCCATTGGCGGAGCCGTCGGGTCACGCGTATTTAAATCGATCCACTCACCGTTACTTTCCTGACGTGCGGATTCTGTTTCCTGGCCCGGCCATCATGCCGCATTTTTTATCTGATTTCTGACCATCCGGTAAGCCTCTCGATGCATCGCCGCATATCATCCCCTGCTGCAACTTCTTCGCAAAAATACTTTTCAAAGTCTCACTTCTCTTCTCACTATTCATATTGCAGTTCGTGGAGCAGATTCCTTCACGCTCCAGCCTTCCCGCTGGTCTACCGCTGAGACACGCTGCTCTCTATTTTGAGTGACAGTGGCCATCTTGACACTTATCTGAGTTTTTTCTGATTACTCTGTAAGTTTCCCTTGCGTGTTGCCGCGCGTTGTCCCCTGCTGCGACCTACGACACTCTCCCCACATCTCATCCCTTTCCTGTTGTGTTTTCATGCAGAGCATGGAGCCGTTTATATGAGCCCACAGAGTCTCTTCTGCAACATATTAGCTGGGAATTATTGCCCCTCTTTTTCCTGACCCATATCTATGCAGGAACCTCTCTTTGGACATAGGTAGGAAGCAGGTTCCTTAGTTTACTCGCATGCGTTTGCATGTTCTAACTCCACTCCAGTCAGTGATAGCATGATCGGTGCCCTGTAATCATGCTATATCAGCATGAGCAGTTATATTTTCCCTTCCTGTAGGGCTTTCTTTATCCTGAAATATCTATTTTAACCAGCGCTGACGACTGCAGTCCTCATTAGCACGGCAACGCCTGCCACTCCACAGTATGGGCCCCCATTCAGGAGCTGATAACAGAAGTCTGCATTTCAAGTTCAATGCGTAGCATCTGTAGCTTTGGACCGGCCTCCCTTTGTAACCCAGCCAGCGTTTTGCTGCTGTTAAGGTAACAGCTAGGTTTTATTTATTCACTATCCACCACCCGCCCTTTTGGGCAACTGGTCGCTTTATTCCTATGTCTGTTTTTCTACCACTCACATCCCCTTAGGCACAGCGTCCGCTCTCCTCGATCATCATTTCCTAATTAACTTTACTGGCACTCGATTTGTTTGCCACGGTAAACAGGTTAGACACCAGGAAGGCTCAAATGCCTATATCCACTTCATCTCTTCTTTTTATTTGTTACCGTGAAGTTTACCTGATCCTACTACGTTCTACGTACCTAAGTTTGTGCCTGTTTTTCTGTTGGTCTATCCCTATTTCTATGTTACTTAACTTGTTTGACATTTTGGGATTATCACGCTAGCACTCCTCCCAAGATGTCTGTCTACCTCATACGTTTTCTCTGTGAGTGCACAAGTCCTCCTTATAATTTTTAACCTACTGATTTTCCAGTGCTTTGTTAACCACAGTTAATTATTAGTGAATCCATTCCTTATTAAGAGAAATGTTATTTTTCTGCTGATATTTTCTAAATCACATTACTTGTATGTATTTCTGTACCTCAATATATACAGCAATGTCTATTTCTATTCTAGGCACATCCCACTGTTCTTTGTCTGGGTGATTCTTGCGCCCTGGAGAAGGTGTCGCCAACATTGGGGTTCAACACCGAATCACTCGTCGGTGCTGGATTCCACTAGTTGGAATTTCCTGTAATAGATAAAATCCCCCCATGTGTTTTTCAACAACTACTTAGGAAAATGTGTCTGTATTTATCACTAAATTATGTCATTGACTGGGACTGACTTGTTTAGTTGGATCTGACTTTCACATATTGAAGCACATCTATCTTTTTCAGTTGGCCTCATGTGCTACCTTGGAGCCCTATGGGGGGGGTCTACATCAATGTATATTGTGATTGCATTTCGAATGAATGTTTGATTTGATGACGCGTGCGAGAATATGGGATGGTATGTTTGAGTGACTGTGCCTATGGGATGTGCTTGGACAGATACGCTGTAATTATGTTTATGTGCATTTTTTATCTGATTTAAATAAAAGTATTTTGATACTTGTTTTTTTGTCGTGGTTGACCTATTATGCACTGGTTTTGTTATTAATATTTGTGACTGTATGCAGAATTATATAGGTAGAGAATCCCATCTTTTGAGTATATAGCTGAGAGATTTCATCATGCCGTAATGGGATGGATGGAGCTGTTTCCTGTCCCACTTACATTTCAAAGAAGCTGCCTCTGACACTCACAAAGAACTTGATACCAGGCTTTTGTTACATTAGAAATCATGGGCGTCCGCAGAAATGTTTCCCGGGGGGGGAGAGGGGCAAAATGTTAACATCATCAGCATCCTCCGACATGATGTGTGCCAGTTGGGGCACAAGAAACACTGGGGCGCAGGAGGAGCCATGGGGGGCAGGAAGCAGGCCACATATGATCTCAGACACCATAGGGTTGTTGTGCCACAGCCATCTTTCTTTTGTGGCACCCCAAAATCTATATCTGCCCTGGTCCCTAAAATGACCCCCTAGCACACCAAAACCCATACCCAACCTGAACCCTAAAATTACCCCACCCCCAAAACTCATACCCTCCCTGAACCTTAAAATAACCCCTGCCCCCCAAAACTCATACCTGCCCCAAACCCTAAAATTACCCCCCTGGCACCCATAACCCATACCCACACTGAAGCCTAAAATTGTCCTACTGGCATCCCAAAACTCATACCCACCCTGAACCCCAAAATTATCCCCCTGGCACCCCAAAATCCATACCCGCCCTGAACCCTAAAATTTCACCGCTTGCGCCCTAAAACCCGTACCCACCCTGAACCCTAAAATTACCCCCCGGCACCCCAAAAAACATACCCACTCTGAACCCTAAAATTATCCCCCTGGCACCCCAATCCCTTACTAACGGTGAACCTTAAAATTACTCCCTGGCACCTTAAAAGCCACACCAACCCTGAACCCTCAAGTTACCCCCTGGCACCACAAAAGCTGAACACTATATTCTGATTGTGTATCGCGCCGTCTCCCTGCTCAGGGAAGATCTGCTGGTCCGGATCGTCTCACCCTGGTCCGGTTCTGCTCGCCCTTCTCTGGAGCTGTTCTGCCTGCCCAGTCCCTCTTCCGGACCCACCAAGCCTGCCTCCGTGCACACGGCCTGGACCTACTCTGTCTGGCCTGGTTCTTTCTCCTTTGGACCTGCTGTCTTCACTGGAGGAGTTAAAACACAGGTCTCACTTCTCTGAAGCTGCTCTCCCTCACCCAGACCCCCCACTCCACCTCCACTTGCTTCCTCCCTACTGCTCAGTCTCTCTTTCCCCTCTGCTTCTCTCTCTCTTTTTCTCCCCCCTCTTCGTTCACTCTCACCCCTACCTTATCCGTCTCTCCGACCCCACCAAGTCTTCCTCTGTCCTCCCTCTCTCTTCCTCCTCATGTCCATGATAGGGAGCCCAGGGCCGTCTCTGAAAATGCGAGCTGGAAGTGACGTTAAGTGTGAAAGCACCAAGGTGTGAACCAGGAGAAAAGGCGAGGCAGGGGGTGGGCGGCAGGTAGAGGGTCAAAGGGGGCACTGGCTCTCAGAGAGGTGAGTCGAGGCGGGGAGCAGCCTGAGGACAAAAACAACACCAGAGCAAGAGGCAGACGCTACTCTTGAATTCAAATGTGACTATTCGTTCTGCTTAGTAATTTACTTAACAGCAATTGTTCTAGGCAGTCAATCACTATAATCCAATAATTATTTGAAAATACTTTTCCTCACTCTTGTTATTGTGTGAGAGCTTGCTATAAAGTCCGAGGTCTCCTGGTGCTTCTGACTAAATTATAAGATGGAGGGGGGACATAGGGTACTCAGAAGGATCTAGAAAAGAGCAGAGTCTCCAGGTGTTGTCTAGATGTGACATGCAATGAGATGCACAGGAGTTCACCTAGAAGAGAGTGCCAAAGGGACGGTGCAGGAGAATGAAGCCCGCGTCTTGTCCTACTGAGCCCTGAAATGCAGAGGAGCTTCAAAATAGAACAGAGAGTGCGAGCTGGAGGGGAACCGTGGCTGGAGCACCATGTGTAATGCATAGTGGCATGGGCGTCTGCAGGGGGTCAGGGCCGGCTTTAGCGCTGGTGGCACCCAGTGCAACAATGTTAGTTGGCGCCCCCAATGACCAACTCCACCACAGATTCTCTCACTAGCACCCTTTAAGAGTGACCAAGTCTCCATAACCACTCTCTCTCAGATGCATTGAATTCGTTATGTAGCGCTACTCATACCATTAAAGTATGTCAGAGCACTTTGCATCACACACACATTACACAGACAATCAATCATACTTGTGTAAATCAGTGTATAGGAAATGTTACATAAGCCAAAGGACAAAGGGGCATATTATCAAGGCCTAGCGATATTTTTATCGCCGCGTTTGCGTTAGTTTAGGGACGAAATGCGACAATAAAAATATTGCTTTATTTACAAGAGCACGCTAACGCGTATTTAATGGGATTAGCGCTGGTTTCAACATTGCATCACCTTGCATTGCTAATGAGATGCAAGGGAGGCATGTCCCGTGAAACAACATGGGATATCATCACTGACCCTGATTCTCTCTATTTTCAAGTGTATCGCTAGAACACATAGCGATATTATAATCAGCGCTAACCGGGTTTTTCGCCGGTTTGTAACGCCTGCTATTTTCCTTACTAAGCCAAATTTATATTGGGATATGGATCGTTATGCTGAGTCCACGTCTCCCAATATAGATTAGGTTTTTTCTAACGCGGTTTTCCATTGCTGGAATTCCGGCGATTTCGACTCTTTCCGCCGCTTTTGCCTGGATTTCTATCGCCAGGGCGATGAGCCTTGCTGATGGTGCGCTCACCAGGCGATAGAATAAGGCGACATGCGGCGTTAATTTTTTGCACGCTACACACGGCCAGCGATAATTATCGCTGGCCATTGATGATATGCCCCTAAAAGTGTAGGAGTCACATGTCATCCATACTGGTAGGCAGTATAGTTTAGGAGTGCTTGGTGTGGAGAAGCACAAACTCAGAGTCGAAAAAGAAACAGCATAGTTGGGAGTTTTCTTTAATAATAAGAATCCATTTCTACCCAAATTAACCCTTTTTGCAACATTAGTTAATGTTCTGTACTTAGCAGAGTGTATGCACTTCTACGATGAAAGTTAATACCTCACTATTCTATATTATGACTTTAAGTTATAAATTGCAAGTAAGAAAAGGATAGCTCTTTTAAAAGCAGTAACCTGCTGATATATTTAAATTAAATGCTCTCTTTAATCTACTTGGTACACGTTCTTTGCAGCAGGCATATTAACCCTCTGTACTACCTTCACATAAGTCAAAAACCTCAACTAAACAAAACTCTGATCGCTGGCCAGGAAGAACATTAATCACAGGAGTTATCTTGACATTTTTTTGAGGCCCCGTAATTGCAGGAGGAAAGGAACGCGCAGCAGGTGCTTTTGAAATCATTATTAAGATGTAAACACAGTGCCTTCAGGAAGCCAGCACCCGGTGCGATGGCACCGGTCACACCACCCTAGAGCCGGCCCTGGCAGGGGGGAAAGGAGGGGCGCACCAGGGGAGGCAAGCGTCCCTCCTTGCCCCCCCCCCCCCTGTGGACGCCCATGCCAGAAATCTTGGATCCCGAGAGGAAAAGAAGGCAATTTGAAAAACATCTGTGAAGGTACAAACTCTAGAGATTTCTTCCACTTCAATGCTGGAACCAGATATAAATTGTAGATTCTCAGGCCCACCTTTTAGTGTGCTCCTGGACCTGTGTAAGACTTTAAAAAGGCATCCTTGTACTCCAAAGGACTGCCCTGCTGCTTGAGGCCTGCCTCAGTCTTCAGAGGACTCCCCACTGCCTGACGCCTGTCTTGCTGTTTGTAGGAGAGAGGACCATCTCCTAACTCCAAGGATCAGTTGGCTGACCTCTTGCTCTCAGATACACTGGACGCAACAAGCTCCAGAGGCCTTCCTGCTACTGCGCAGCTGTCCTGCTGCACCTAGCACTGCCTGGACCTATCACTGGACCTGCCTGAGCCCTGCTGGTCTCTGTTGGATTGGATTCCTGATACCCAAGAGGTACCTCCCCAGGTCCTGTACTCTTGGCTTGCATCAGTTGAGTTCCTCTTATGAAATCCTGAAGATTTGAACTTTGCATATCAGATAACGCTGAATTAATTCCTGTTCCTTTCCCAGTGGCAAGTGTGAGTTCCACATGCTGGAAGTTCCTGTAGCTCTTTCTTTTATTGTGGGTTTTAGTTTTGTTTTCCAAGATGATAGTATCTTATTACTTCTAAAAAATAACTTACGTTTGAATTTTCAAACTGTGTGCATTTGAAATGGTTTCAATTTTACTTTGTGATGCGCTGAACAAGGTATCAGACATTGAAGGACGGCAGTAAGTCTCCCTCAAAGAATATGTTTATGAATTACGGATAAAGGGAGTATATTTGAGCCTCCAAGAAATTTAAACTTACAAATATTTTTAGGTGCAGTGAGAGACATCTTTAGCTGTTTGCCAGGGCAAATTTCATCACCATAAAAAACATATAAAAGCAATGTGGGACCGCTTTGTACATTTATTGGCTTTTAGAAGTCAGCCTCTTTCAGCCGTTGCCTGATGAAAGTGTTATTCACATTAGTCCCGATCAGTATATTTTTCACCATCATGCTGTTGGAAGTTAGTTTCTCTAAGGTGCATTGGTCCACCTAAGGAATGATTCTGATTATGCACCACAATTGAGTTACAGTCCCCTCTAGAGCAGTCATAGTCGGCTACCCTGGGATATGGCTGAAGCTAAAGGCAAGTTGATTCAGCTCCCAACTCAGCTGGCTCCAGCCCATGCTTTGTTACCAGTAGATCCCTCCCCATCAGCTATGTGCACATGGGTTAGTGGTAGTCACGTCAAGCATATGATTGGCTTTCACTTTTGTGCTGCTGCACTTTCCAGATGAGTGGAACAAACTGGGTTCAGACGGGAGAACAGAAAGCTTCCCACCAATCTTGACTTTTACAGTTGCTAATGTGTTATTTACTTGTTTTTAATACACTATTTGATGCATAGGTGTGTATATTTGGATACAAGTGTAACATATAGAGATCACAGTGTAGATATTGCTATTGGAAATGTAAGTTAGCCTCTAACTTACATGTGGCAATGTCAAAAGCTGAGGCCAGAAGGATGTCATTGCTGTCAAGGTGGCTTGGTACTGGGATGGATTTGCCAATTATCCCTGGTCCAAGGTTTTGCCCTTTGGACTTAGCCACTTTTACAGTTTTAAAAAATTCTCCGGTGGGTTGAGGTTCAAGATTGTAGTCACAGAGGGATCCATATACCTGGACACATGTACAACAATGCCTACTGAGCTGATTTTTCAGCATGGCAAAAATCACCAAGGATGTTGAAACAGTTTTTGTTCTGACATTTGAGTGCAACATCTCCCATCAAGCATCAGTACCTTGACTGATTGGACGATGTGGAATTGAAAGTGACAGTAACCATGACATAGATTACAGAACTCTTAGATGCTGAAAAGAACAGGACATATCTGAAAAGGCTGTAGTTGTTTATTGAAAAAAAAACCAATGAGTATGGAGTTGGTTATCCTATCGGTCAGCATGCATCAAGTGAACATTCAGTAGTCTCATTGGAAAACAAACATTAGGTTCATCTCAAGGATTCCACACAGGGCCCAATTGGCAATCCAGAAGGCGGAAGACCTTGACAAAAGTAAAACAATAGGCACCGCCTCCCTCCAGGATTCATGTTGCATGAATTCTTGCAAAAATAATGTACAACTTCGGTGTAGAATTGTAAGTTACAAGTCTATCCCACTCATGCAAACCTTAGCATGTGTGTGTTCATAGTTTAGGGTCACTACCGGCCCTGTCACCACTGGTCTGGAAGAAATCCTGCTGAAATATCTTGATTGGCTAAAACATATAGACCACGCTTGGACGTGTGAGACCATTTTACTCTCCTTCTCATCCACTATTGTTTTTAATCCTGTCCCAGAAACCCACCATTAAAACTCATCCTTATTAAGAAGGGTATCATGGAGACAGTTTGAAAATCATATTCACTAAATTCACATTGTTGCAAAAGAAGAAATAAAATCAGCTCTGCTGTAATCAGGCATCGCAGCACACCTAGGATACATTTGGTACCCTATGTGGAAACACGGTGATGAAGCAGGCCACCAACTAGGTTTGAGGGTGAGGGTTCTTTTAAAAACCTAATGTGTTTTTTCCAGAGAGCCTACTGAATATTCACTTGATGCAGGGTGACTGATATGGTCATCATTTGTTTGTTGTAAGCAATTAGAGGAGAAGGAGGAGCACTGTTTTTACCTCACTCTCTTGTTTAATTAAGGTTGACAGAAGAACATCAGGATCTTTAGAGTGCGGGAGACAGAGGATACTAGAGATGTCATACCTTTCCTGTAAACATTTCTACCAACACTTATGGTTCTGACTTTTACCCCATCCCTTGAGTTCCGGAATATAATGACGCAGAGCCTTGATTATGAGCCAAAACTTTTATTCCTCATACATCAGAGCAGCTACTTCTTCCCTGCTCCTCTGCTCAGTCTGCAATTATAACTCAACTACATTTTAATTCTAACATTCTACGTTCTACAAGTGACAATGATCACATGCCACAATCCAATTCTGATATCACTATATCTTCCCCATTCGAACAAAAAAAGAAATATTCATTAACAAAATAAAACAATAAATAAAAATACAATAAAAATAATTTAGCATTGTTCAATTAGTCTTTGCAGTTTTTTGAGTGTCCTTCCGAATGAACACAATCATTCTGTTTTACTCCTCTCTGTTTTTGAATTGGTTTGACAAACTTTTTTGAATGTGCTTTTTTCTTACTATTGTTTGGTTTCCATTCTGTGCAGTGATCGCTGACCCTTTTACTTTTGTTATTTCCAAAGGAGCTGAGATTAATCTGCTCATAGAATTTTATACCTGGTTCTGTCTTACCAACAACATATCTCCAGCTTTATAATCTCTTACTTGAAAATGTTTCGTTTGCTCTGCATATTGCTTCATTTTTCAATTAATCATCTCATCTCTCTTTGCAATTTGTTTATGTTCCTTAGGGACGTACGGGTCCATTAGGATGTCGGGCGGTGGCACCACCGCGGTGGTGGCAGGGCGGAAAACCAGCTTTTCCTCCCCAGTAGCTTGTCTCCTTTCTGGTGAAGAATTGGCTTGGTAGTTTGGTCTGCCCTGTTCCCATGATGCACTGGGCCAGGGACAGACTAATTTGCATATAGCCAGGTTCTGAGCTGGGATGGGGCAGTGAGCTAAATAACGGTGATGGATCAAGCCCTGATCTTTGGACTGGGTAAGAGTGGTCTGCTTAATTCAGACACTCTGTTCATCACCACCCCCTTTTCTGAATCGTTTTTGGCCACTATAGGTTTGGCAGGGTATACTCAGACATGAGTCCCTTGCTCACTGCTCCATCAGGATTCAAGCAAGCCGGGCCGACGAGGCTGAAATGCCAGAAACCGGTCCCCGGTAGATTGTCTCCTTTCTGGTGAAGAATTGGCTTGGTAGTTTGGTCTGCCCTGTTCCCATGATGCACTGGGCCAGGGACAGACTAATTTGCATATAGCCAGGTTCTGAGCTGGGATGGGGCAGTGAGCTAAATAACGGTGATGGATCAAGCCCTGATCTTTGGACTGGGTAAGAGTGGTCTGCTTAATTCAGACACTCTGTTCATCACCACCCCCTTTTCTGAATCGTTTCCCCCCGCGAGCAGCAGAACTCACGTCCGCCACATTAGGATAGGTAAACACAGGTTATTTCCCGTCCGCCGCGGAGTGCCGCGCACCGCCATCAGAATGCACCCGCCACCGCGGCGGCGGCAGCCAATCGAGACCCTCTGCCGCGCACGATGACGTCCGCCCCGCTCGACAAATTAGGATGGCCCAAACAAGCAGACGCACCGCAGCGGAGACACCGCACAGCTGAAGCAGGCTTAAAGTCGACAGCGGAGCACGAACGCCAAGACCCGACATGAACCCCATGGACCCAGCCCTCCACATGCATCCGGTCATGTACCTGCTGCAACACTATCGCCAGATGGGCCGCCGCGGACGCCGCCACAGGTACGCCACTACACATATGCACCACACAACACACATGCCAACACAGGGCCCAAGCACCACACTGGCATCCTGCTGGGGGGCACAACACATCCACATGGGCACCCACACATCACCCACTTCACAGCATCCGGAACACACAACGTCCGCCAACCAGCAGCAACGTTCCGGCCACGGTCACGTCACCGCCGTGGTCAACACATGCGCACTATGCAGAAGGCAAGGCCACACCAAGGCATGGGCAGGGCACCAACATCACAGGGACACATCACCCCAAACCACACTGCACCTCACCCGAGCTAGCCACAGGCCAGGTGCTTATCCCGTGCACCCCCATGCACACCAACAAGCACTGTAACAACAAGCACAATACACACACACTGCAACACACAACCAGGGACACAGGCACTGCAGGATTGGCTGACAAGGAACACACAACACCAGTGCACTCCCCACAGCCCACACAAGTGCATACAATCATCCACACAGGGCAAGACAAAACAAACAACAGGCATACAAATCCTGGATGACACATGTGTGTCTCACACCATACTGGGGCACACATACATACACTACAAACTAACACCCTTCACACTGCACACCTCTGCCACACCCAACACCACACATGCCATGTAAGCCATGCCGCCAGGACTAAGGGCCAACACAAGATGACCATACACATACACGCCTTGGCACACATAAAGGAAAACACACACATACCTCATGACATCACAGACAGCTACAAAACCACTGAACAGCTGCACACCCTGTGCTGCCAGTGTCCCCCAAGGTGACCTGTGAACAGTGTATGCAGCAATAGCAAATCACCAACAAGAAAACTGCATGGCCTGTAAAATAGCCATCACAGAGTAGAACATCAGCAGGGCCAGAATGGACTGTTACCCCTGTCTAAAAATCAGATGGCCACAAAGAGCCTTGCAATGGTGAACTGAAAAATAGAGCATGGTACACAGTCAAGCAAATGCAAAAAAGAAAATGACTTTAATCAGCAAGGAGACTGATAAAACACACACCAGAAGTATCTGTATTTATTCATAAATTGCACAGATGTAGCAATACAAGATTAGTAGACAACAGCAAGCCACAAAATCATGTACAAATGGTAGAGACTATGCACAGGTCAAACACAAACAGGAAGGGCAGACTCCATGGCAGGTGAGACAGCAAGTACATGAGAGGCTGCATAGGGGAGAGTACAGCACATCAGAGCAACAGGCCCAGAGTCCTTGGCAGGGGAGAGTACAGCACATCAGAGCAACAGGCCCAGAGTCCTTGGCAGGGGAGAGTACAGCACATCAGAGCAAGAGGCCCAGAGTCCTTGGCAGGGGAGAGTACAGCACATCAGAGCAACAGGCCCAGAGTCCTTGGCAGGGGAGAGTACAGCACATCAGAGCAACAGGCCCAGAGTCCTTGGCAGGGGAGAGTACAGCACATTATAGCAACAGGCCCAGAGTCCTTGGCAGGGGAGAGTACAGCACATCAGAGCAACAGGCCCAGAGTCCTTGGCAGGGGAGAGTACAGCAATACATGAGAGGCTGCACAGGGGAGAGTACAGCACAGCAGAGCAACAGGCCCAGAGTCCTTGGCAGGGGAGCGTACAGCACATCAGAGCAACAGGCCCAGAGTCCTTGGCAGGGGAGATTACAGTACATCAGAGCAACAGGCCCAGAGTCCTTGGCAGGTGAGACAGCAAGTACATGAGAGGCTGCACAGGGGATATTACAGCAGATCAGAGCAACAGGCCCAGAGTTCTTGGCAGGGGAGAGTACAGCACATCAGAGCAACAGGCCCAGAGTCCTTGGCAGGGGAGAGTACAGCACATCAGAGCAACAGGCCCAGAGTCCTTGGCAGGGGAGAGTACAGCACATCAGAGCAACAGGCCCAGAGTCCTTGGCAGGGGAGAGTACAGCACATCAGAGCAACAGGCCCAGAGTCCTTGGCAGGGGAGAGTACAGCACAGCAGAGCAACAGGCCCAGAGTCCTTGGCAGGGGAGAGTACAGCACATCAGAGCAACAGGCCCAGAGTCCTTGGCAGGGGAGAGTACAGCACAGCAGAGCAACCGGGTTAGCAACACACCCAGGTCGCAAACAATGGTCTTGACTAGCACACCTGTGTGGGGCACAGGCATATGAGGGTGTTGACAACTCACTCCTGGCTGTCATGCGGACTGGGACATGGCTGTGTGTCAGGGACAGCAGGCCCACTTGACTGGTGTGACAGAGGCCCATGTGATGTGGTAATAACAGAGGGCCTGCAAGGTGGAGGGCTGTTTGGACCAGGTGGCACTGTTGCACGTGGAGGTGGAGTCATGCACACCCATGACACAGTGTGGGTGGGAGAGGTTGGAGGGGTGCCCTTCCACGTTTTGGGAACATGAAATGGCTTCCCTGTCTTGGGGTTGATGGCAAGTGGTGGTGACACAACAGGCACACACACCAACTGTCCCACATCAGGGGCAGACACTGGCACCCCCTCTGGTGATGTGCTTGATCCTACAGAACGCTTGGGCTGGCTACGCCTCCGGACCACCTTACCCCCTCTGGAAGGTGTACCCCCTACAGTGCCCACCTTCCCACTCCCCCCAGGGGTGGTGTCTACAGTGCCCTCCTGCCCCTTCTTGCCAGGGCTGGTCACAACATTGCCCTCCTTTTCCAGAATCACTGGGCTGGTCTCAACAGGGCTCTGCTCTGCCTCAATGACTGGGCTGGTCACAACAGGGCTCTCCTCTGCCTCAATGACTGGCCTGGTCACAACAGGGCTCCCCTCTGCCTCAATGACTGGGCTGGTCACAACAGGGCTCTCCTCCACCTTCCTCGATGTACTTGGTTTTGGGGTTGATGTGGTGGGTGGTTGTGTCCCTGTGCTCTCCCCAGGTGTAGCCATGACATGCCACACATCCTCTGTGGTCATAGGTGAGTCCATTTCTGGTGATACCTCTGCATCATGTGAGCCTGATGTCTGCCACAATGATCTTCTGGCCTTGCTCTTCTGTGACTTCACCTTGTCTGTGCATATCGGGGGTGCCCTGCTCTTCTTTGGGGATGGAGTCTGTAGATGGGATTGTTTGGTTTGGGTCTGACCTGTGCTCCAAGTGTTGTAACGTTTAGTTGATGTAGGTCCCAAATGGTCACTGTCATCTGATGTGGCAACTGAATGGGTGGACGTCACAGGCACCTGAGCTGCAATGGGAGCATGTGCCTGTTGGAGGGCTGACGTGACTGTGGCTGACAATGCCTGGACTGTACGGTGCAGCCCACCCACGTCAGAGTGTATGCCCTCCATGAATGCAATCACCTGGCCTAATTTGTTCTCGTGGGCACTGAAGGCATTGAGCAGGGCGGTCTGGCCCACGCAAAGTTGGGGAAGGAGCTCTACACACTCTGCGCTGAGGGCAGCAGGGGGGACAGGTGCAGGGGCAGCGGTGCCATGTGTGAATGTTACACGTCCCCTTTTAGTAACACGGATACGGCCAGCACCAGAGGAAGTGGATGGGAGGCTGGGCAGTGGCCGCTGGGTGTCAGATGCTGCAGCAGACTCCCCATCCCCTGTGCCTGCCAACAGGGACACATCCCCGCTGGCATCAGATGAAGTGGTACTCTGTGTCTCAGCCACAGATTCCTCAGGCACACTCCTGTCACCCTCAGGAGAGCTGGTGTGCTCAGTGTCACTTGGCTCAGTCTCACTCGCCTCCGCTGCCGCTGTGGTGCTGGTCTCGCCACCACTTGTTTCAGGATCATGTATCGCCGTGGTGTCTTGCAAATCTGCATTAGTGAGAGAAACAGGGTTGTGTAAGTGTCATCATCTGGTCACACGATTTCAGATCAATGCAGCACAATAGAGGCATAGAGCTACATGGTAAACACCACACCCTGCAATCACTGTGCATCTACACCCTATATAGACCACAACAGTGCCTGTAATGCAGACAAACTGCCATGAGTGAGGCATGTCCATGCCACACAGCAGCACACCCTGCCCATGGATGGTGTTCCCCCAGCCCATATTGACCTGCCCCATGGACATGATCGACCGGCCCAATCCAGCTCCCCTCCCCGCTCCCGCCTCCCAGCTGTCCAGCCCTCCCCGACCCCTACTTAATGGCGGCCACTGCGGGGACAGGCGAGCAAGACCACTGACTCATTGTCAGTGAAATTGCTCTCCCACCCTCGCAGCTCCACCATTAAGTGAGGTGCCCCTGCCCCTGCACTCTTGAGTGTTGGTGATCGAGGCCCTCCTCCACCCGCAGGTTTCCCTGCGCCTCATCCCTGGTGGTCCAGTGGACCTCTGTCTCCTTTCTTTCTTTCTGCTCCTTCTCTCCTTTTTCTCCCCTTTCTATCTTTCACCTTTCTGCACCTCTGCTCTTTTGCGCCTTATTTCTGCCCATTTCCCTTTCTCTCCCTCTGCTCCTTCACTCGTTTTCACTCGTTTTTTTCCCTTTCTATCTTTCACCTTTCTGCACCTCTGCTCTTTTGTGCCTTATTTTTGCCCATTTTCCCTTTCTCTCCCTCTGCTCCTTCACCCGTTTTCACTCGTTTTTTTACCCTTTCTATCTTTCTCCTTTCTGCTCTTTTCTGCATCTCTGCTCTTTTGTGCCATATTTCTGCTTATTTTCCCTTTTTTCTTTATCCCTTCTTTCCTCCCTTTACCTTTCCCCGCCGCTGCTGCCCCCGCGGCCCCTCCCCCCCCCAGCACGACCGGCCCAATCCAGCTCCCCTCCCCGCTCCCGCCTCCCAGCTGTCCAGCCCTCCCCGACCCCTACTTAATGGCGGCCACTGCGGGGACAGGCGAGCAAGACCACGGACTCATTGTCAGTGAAATTGCTCTCCCACCCTCGCAGCTCCACCATTAAGTGAGGTGCCCCTGCCCTCTTGAGTGTTGGTGATCGAGGCCCTCCTCCACCCGCAGGTTTCCCTGCGCCTCATCCCTGGTGGTCCAGTGGACCTCTGTCTCCTTTCTTTCTTTCTGCTCCTTCTCTCCTTTTTCTCCCCTTTCTATCTTTCACCTTTCTGCACCTCTGCTCTTTTGCGCCTTATTTCTGCCCATTTCCCTTTCTCTCCCTCTGCTCCTTCACTCGTTTTCACTCGTTTTTTCCCCTTTCTATCTTTCACCTTTCTGCACCTCTGCTCTTTTGTGCCTTATTTTTGCCCATTTTCCCTTTCTCTCCCTCTGCTCCTTCACCCGTTTTCACTCGTATTTTTACCCTTTCTATCTTTCTCCTTTCTGCTCTTTTCTGCATCTCTGCTCTTTTGTGCCTTATTTCTGCTTATTTTCCCTTTTTTCTTTATCCCTTCTTTCCTCCCTTTACCTTTCCCCGCCGCTGCTGCCCCCGCGGCCCCTCCCCCCCCAGCACGACCGGCCCAATCCAGCTCCCCTCCCCGCTCCCGCCTCCCAGCTGTCCAGCCCTCCCCGACCCCTACTTAATGGCGGCCACTGGGCGGCCGCACAGCGGCCGCGGGCTGCGGGCGCGCCGCTGGTGCACCGAAGGTGCGTCAAAGGCAAGCACGTCTGTGCCCGTCTGCGACCCTCCGCGACCAGCACCAGGAACCCTGAAACTCTGCCCCGCCAACGCTACGACCCAGCAGCACTCCACGCACTCAACCCAGGCTGCAACAACAACTGCAAGCTAGCATCACCAGCCGACACCCATGGAGCCTTCAGCTGTCACCGCTGCCGGCACACCTGCAGCACCGCCAAGAACACGGATCCAGCACAACCCACCCACAAGAACACAACCGAACCGAAGACCCTGCAATGCATCCTCCTCAACGTCCGATCCCTCCACAAACACGCCACAGAAATCTGGGACCTCCCCAGACGTAGCATTCTTCACCGAAACCTGGACCAACACCACCTCGGGACCGGACATCGCCATCGCCATCCCCCAAGGATACAAGATCTCCAGGAAGGACCGCCCCATCCACCCAGGAGGAGGAATCGCCATCGTCCACAAATCCAGCCTCCGCCTGAGCACACTCCCTGACGAGTCCACAGAACTGATGGAACACCTTCACTTCAAGATACTGGCCAGCCCCACCGCCGCCCTCCGAGGAACCCTCATCTACCGACCCCCTGGACCCCGCGGACCCTTCGCCAACTCCATTACGGACATTATCTCCCCGCAGGCCATCGCATCCACCAACTACACCCTGCTGGGAGACCTCAACTTCCACCTCGACAATCAACTGGACCCCAACACCACATCCCTCCTGGACAACCTCCACAACATTGGACTCCGCCAGATCGTGACCGAGCCCACGCACTCAGAAGGACACACCCTCAACCCCCTCTTCACTACAGGAAACTCCATCACCTTCAGCCACACCACCGAACTCCCATGGACCGACCATCGTTGCGTCCACTTCACCTTCAGAACACCCACCATCCACAGACACCAGCACCTGCTTCCACAAAGAAACTGGACCAAAATCACCGATGACCAGCTCACCTCCTCACTCAACAACTCCACCCCAACCATCGCGGAAAACGACGACCCCAACACCGCAGCCCGATCGTCTTCGATCTGTCTTCCCCCACTCACTCTCTTCCCAAGCTCAGGTCGACTCTTGTCTTTATTTCCCAGTGGATGAGCCTCAATCATTTGAAGCTCAACCCTGATAAGACAGAGCTCGTCCTCACTGGTGGCCCCTCTAATCCCTGGTCCTCTGCTCATTGGCCCCTTTCCTTTGGTCCTCCTCCTTCCCCGGTTTCCTCTGTTCGGACTCTGGGCATCAAGGTCAGCAATGATCTTTCGATGCATGCGCATATTAGTTCTGTTGTATCCTCTTGTTTTCTTTCCCTTCGTCTTATCCGCAAGATCTCCCGGTTTTTTTCTGTTGATGCACTCAAAGTTATCATCACTGCCCTCATTACATCCCGCCTGGATTATGGCAATGGCCTGTTTGTAGGCATCCCTGCCTACGAGACTCGTCGTCTCCAGGCCATCCAGAACCAGGCGGCCCGTCTTGTCCTTCGTCTTCCCAAGTTCTCCCATATCACTCCCGCCCTTAAAACCCTTCACTGGCTCCCTGTTCAGTACAGGTCCCAGTTTAAACTTGCTTGCCTGGCCTTTCGGGCGCAAGCCCGCTCCGCTCCTTTCTTCATCAACTCCCTCATCTCCTCTCATGCCCCTTCCCGTTCCCTCCGTTCCTCTTCCCTCTCTCTCCTTCACGTTCCCCGCTTCCGAAAGTCTCGCACAGGGGGCACCCGCTTCTCTGTGCGCGCGCCGCAGATCTGGAACTCCCTCCCCCTCTCTATCCGTTCCATCCCCATCTTTTCTCACTTTCGGAAAGCCCTCAAAACTTTTCTCTTCCTTCAGGCTTTCCCGGACTAATTCCTCCTCCTATCTGTTAGGCAGATGTTGATGTGTTCCCCAGCGCCAGGAAGCCGCTTGGCCACAGAGCGCTCTATAAATCCCTTTTTCATTTCATTTCATTTCATAGATGGATCTCGGACAGCACCAACACCATAGCCCCCCTCAAGAAAAACAACAGTACCCGTGCCAAGAAAGCCAGATGGTTTACCACCGAACTTCGAGAGTCCAGGCGCACATGCCGCCGCCTCGAAAAGGCCTGGAGAAACACCAAATCCACAGAAGCCCACAACAACTTCAGAGCCGCCACCAACCCCCACCATCAACTCATCAGAGAAACGAGGAAAAAAGCGATTGAAGACAGAATCTCCACCCACGCACACAACAGCAAGGAACTCTTCAGCATCATCAAGGAGTTCGCCCAACCCACCAGCGAGTCTACCGACATCCCTCCCTCACAAGACCTCTGCGACAAACTCAGCATCTTTTTCCACCACAAAATCAAGAGCATCTACGACAACTTCGACGAAGACAACCAACACACTGAACCCTCACCAACCACCCCCGACACCCGGAAACCAGCGATTGATGACTGGACAGCCCTCACCACCGAAGACACACTGAAGACAATGAAGTCAATCCACTCAGGGGCCCCCACGGACCCCTGCCCCCACCACATCTTCAACAGAGCCGCCAACACCATCGCACCCATGCTCCGCCAAACCATCAACCGCTCCCTGGCAACCGCCTCATTCCCCGACGACTGGAAACACGCCGAGGTCAACCCCCTCCTAAAGAAACCCTCAGCGGACCCCACCGACCTCAAAAACTACAGACCCATCTCCCTGCTCCCGTTCCCAGCGAAAGTCATCGAGAAAGCCATCAACAGCCAACTCGCCACATTCATTGAAGAACACAACATCCTCGACTCCTCCCAATCCGGCTTCAGAAAAAAACACAGTACGGAAACCGCCCTCCTCGCCGCAACAGACGACATCCGCACCTTACTGGACAAAGGAGAAACAGTAGCCCTCATCCTCCTCGACCTATCAGCAGCGTTCGACACAGTATCCCACCGCACCCTAATACGCAGACTCTACGATGCAGGAATCCAGGACAAGGCCCTCGACTGGATCTGCTCCTTCCTCTCCAGCAGGACGCAGCGGGTCAGACTCCTCCCTTTCCTCTCGGACCCCACACCTATCACCTGCGGAGTCCCCCAGGGCTCCTCCCTCAGCCCGACGCTCTTCAACGTCTACATGGCTCCACTTGCCCCCATCGTCAGAACCTACGGACTCAACATCGTGTCATATGCAGACGACACCCAGCTCATCCTCTCCCTATCCAACGAGCCCAACACCGCCAGACGCAACTTTCGAGAAGGCATGGAAGCCGTCGCCAAATGGATGAAAAACAGCTGCCTACAACTAAACACCAACAAAACAGAAGTACTCATCATGGGCCCAAACCCCGACGCCTGGAGTGACACCTGGTGGCCCACCGCCCTCGGAAACCCGCCAACCCCCACAGACCACGCACGCAACCTGGGAATCATCCTGGACTCCGAGCTCAAAATGGACCGCCAGATCAACTCTGTCTCATCTTCCTGCTTCCACACCCTCCGCCTCCTTCGTAAGACCTTCAAATGGATCCCCCTCAAACACCGAAAGACAGTCACTCACGCCCTGGTCACCAGCAGACTCGACTACGGCAACGCACTCTACGCCGGAATAAACAAAAACCTCATCCGCAAGCTACAGAACATCCAGAACGCCGCCGCAAGACTGGTCCTCAACCTGCCAAAACACTGCCACATCTCCCAGCACCTGCGCACACTCCACTGGCTCCCCGTCGAGGCGAGAATCACCTTTAAGATGCTCACCCACGCACACAAGGCCCTCCACGGCACCGGACCAGCATACCTGAACAGCCGACTCAAATTCCACGCACCCCAAAGGACCCTACGATCAGCCCAGCTTTCCTACGCTGTGGTCCCCCGCACCAGAAAGACCAGATCGGGAGGCCGCTCCTTCTCCTTCCTCGCGGCCAAAGCATGGAACGCCCTTCCGCTCCACCTCAGACAGACAACATCGCTCCCCATCTTCGCAAGAAACCTCGAAACCTGGCTCTTCGACAGACCCCCTCCTTGATGGAATGGAACCTGCACCCCCCCAACCCCCCCCCACCCCTAGCGCCTTGAGACCCTTACGGGTGAGTAGTCACGCTTTGACAAACTCCTGATTGATTGATTGACATGATGTGGCCACAGCACACATCACCGCTTACAGCCCTACAGGGAACCAGAGGGGACCACACACATCTGTATTGACTACACATGCCACAATGCCAACTAGGCCATAGCTATCACCATGTGCCAATCAGGGTTCACATTGTCGTCGGATATGTGGACCTCAACCATCATGGTGCATGCAAAGTAGACAGACATGGTCTAATACTCATTAGGTGGACACTGCAGTACCCCACAATATGGACTCCCCACACCATCACAAAGAAGAGTGACCATGTGTACACAAATAATCTGTCAAGGACTGAGAACTGCATCCATGAGCAGAACAGTAAGGCCATGGTGGCCCAATGCCTCATACAGGCACACATCACAGTCGCCACTCACATCACATATCACAGCATGGCAACACACGCACATCACATGTGTCACCGCTGCCACAGGCCTTGTACACATGCATCCACTCCCAGAAAAACTCTCCCTCCCCAGATACTCACCATCTCTGTCTTGCTGCTGATGCCCCTTCAGACATGCATCCAGGTCTGGATTGGTCACTGCCAGTATGCCTCCCATTAGCGGAGTCATGGTGCCACCCCCAAGGTCATCTCTGCCACTTGCTTAGCCAGCCAGCTGATGTCGTCCCACCTCTTGTGACAGTGTGTGTGTCGTCTGTTTGATACCCCCAGGGCTCGCACCTTAGCTGCTATGGCCCTCCACACGGCCTTACGTTGGTGCACCTTGAGCTGCAGGTATGGGAGTAAAGAAGGGCAAATGAACAATTAGACAATGTCAGATGTCAGTATCTATCATTCCAGCAGCCAGACACAGACTCAGGACTCACAGTGACCTCCCTCCCTCCAGAACTGGGGGTACCCTCAAAAGGGCAGTCTGCATGGCATAAACATTAGTGAATGCATGCACACATTGTGTTTCCGAGTCCCCATGATATTCACACAAATGCATGATGCCTCAACACAAATGTATCGACAGCGGTGTGTAATTCAGAAATTGTACAGGGCACTGATGGGGCATATCTACTAATCAGTGTGAAGCAAATGTAGCATGTAAGTTGGCTGATGTTCAACATTTGGCTGTGCAGCCACTGAACCTACTCTGTTGGTCACACTGACTCTGACTAGAGGGGCACCCTGAAATGTCCTCACAAGCGTTCACTGTCCTGGCGTCTAAAAGGCTAACAACCGTTGGTTCTGTATGCCCGGGAATGTAACACACCCCACTCACACATATGAGTACAGGCCTAGGAAAGAGTCACATTGCAACACACACACTCCCTCGACCTGGATACAGCTTTTCTGTCAGGGTATGTCATCACCCCACATCCACAAGCAAATACTGCAGCATCACGACTACACGTCTGACACCACCCTGCCCTACAGCTCCCTTCATGGTGTCTTACCACAACATTGGGACCACCAAACAGCCGTGGGTACTGTGCCAGCACCTCGTCCACAAGGACATCCAGCTCCTCACTCGTGAATGGACTGGAACGGATCTTATCTGTTCTTGACATCCCTGTGGATATGGCAGACCTGTGGCGGAAGTGAGTTGTGAGGGGTCCCAGGCAGCAGGCTCTTGAAGCAGCAGGACAGGGTCCCAGGCAGCAGGGCAGGGTTCCAGGCAGCAGGGCAGGGTCCCAGGCAGCAGGGAAGGGTCCCAGACAGCAGGCTCTTGAAGCAGCAGGACAGGGTCCCAGGCAGCAGGGCAGGGTCCCAGGCAGCAGGGCAGGATCCCAGGCAGCAGGCTCTTGAAGCAGCAGGACAGGGTCCCAGGCAGCAGGCTCATAAGCACCAGGACAGGATCCCAGGCAGCAGGCTCTTGAAGCAGCAGCAGCAGGAGATGGTCCCAGGCAGCAGGCTCTGAGAGCAGTGGAAATGTGAGGCTCACTCCCACCGATTTATAGCCCCCTGGGGTCGTTAGGAAGCTTAAAAGCTGCTACAATTGGTTGTCTGGGTCTGCCTTATTCAAAAGCACCCAATGACCGCCTCCGCGGTAGCGGAGCACACCTTCCGCGATTTTCAATTCTGCATCATGCCACCGCGATCATAGCTGCTATTGGCTGTATGCAATGCTCCACAGCGGTGACGCACCGCGGGTGCCCGGGGTGCGCTACCGCAATGGTGCATCATTTAAAAGCATCCAAAGACCGCCTCCGCGGTAGCGGAGCACACCTTCCGCGATTTTCAAATCTGCATCATGCCACCGCAATCATCGATGCCATTGGCTGATTGCAATGCCCCATGGCGGTGATGCACCGCCGGGGCCAGGCGGTAGGTACCGCGACTCATGCGGCGGAGCATACCCACCGCCATATACACATGTCCATATGCCAATGGCTACCGCACATGTGAAGGGGGTGGTGCTGGGGTCACACCGCCGGGGACCGGCGATAGGTACCACGACTCATGCGGCGGAGCATACCCACCGCCATTTACACATGTCCATATGCCAATGGCTACCGCACTTGTGAAGGGGGTGGTGCTGGGGTCACGGTGCTGGGGTCACACGGTACCGCGACTCATGCGGCGGAGCATACCCACCGCCATATACACATGTCCATATGCCAATGGCTACCGCACTTGTGAAGGGGGTGGTGCTGGGGTCACACCGCCGGGGACCGGTGGTAGGTACCGCGACTCATGAGGCGGAGCATACTCACTGCCATATACACATGTCCATATGCCAATGGCTACCGCACTTGTGAAGGGGGTGGTGCTGGGGTCACACCACCGGGGACCGGCGGTAGGTACCACGAGTCATGCGGTGGAGCATACCCACCGCCATATACACACGTCCATATGCCAATGGCTACCGCGGCTGGGTAGATGGTGGTTCTGGGCTCAGACCGCAGGGGACCAGCGGTAGGTACAGCGACTCATGCGGCGGAGCATACCCACCGCCATATACACATGTCCATATGCCAATGGCTATCGCGGCTGGGTAGATGGTGGTGCTGGGCTCACACCGCAGGGGATCGGCGGTAGGTACCGCGACTCATGCGGCGGAGCATACCCACCGCCGTATACACATGTCCATATGCCAATGGCTACCGGGGCTGGGTAGATGGTGGTGCTGGGCTCACACCGCTGGCGACCGGCGGTAGGTACCGCGACTCATGCGGCGGAGCATACCCACCGCCATATACACACCGCAGGGGATCGGTGGTAGGTACCGCGACTCATGCGGCGGAGCATACCCACCGCCATGTACACATGTCCATATGCCAATGGCTACCGGGGCTGGGTAGATGGTGGTGCTGGGCTCACACCGCTGGGGACCGGCGGTAGGTACCGCGATTCATGCGGCGCAGCATACCCACCGCCATATACACATGTCCATATGCCAATGGCTACCGCACTTGTGAAGGGGTTGGTGCTGGGGTCACACCGCAGGGGACCGGCGGTAGGTACTGCCATTTTCGTACATATTGCTGTGTATGTCAATCAAGGACACTGTATCAGCACCCTGCAGCAACATGGTGAAGGGCACATCATTGTACACACGATGCCACACAGCCATGTCATCCACAGGTAGATGCACGTTCAGTGTGAGACACTTTGGCCTGTGGTTCAGCCATTTTAGTAAGAAATTTGATGGCTGATGATGATTGACAGACTTCAGCTGGTGTAAATGATATTGTGACGTTTAATGTGTTGTGGGTCAGTGCAGAACTTGACCTGGATGGTGTCACTGCATTGCATCGTACCAGACTTGTGCATTCACAACTGATCATGCACACAACCGGAAGTGTCCCTGCTACTGTGATCATTGTGTTGATGAATGTGTTCCGACTTTACATGATGCATTGAGGTGTGGCAGGTACAGCAGATGGGTATGATAGACATGGTAAGTCACAATACATTGGCGGCTCTTGCTGCACCTTGTCTGCACATGTGAATTGTTCATCCATTATATCCGCATTCACTGTCCCAGATGTGTTTGTGGCACTTGTGTATTGTCACTGGAGAGGCGTGCCCTCTGTGTTTAGCTATTGGCCAGCCATGTAACCTGATGTGCCATGCATCTCTCTGGAACTCGTTGTTTTCCCATTACATCATTGATGCTTTGTGCTATGCTCATCTCATGATGCTTGTCACTGACATATTCATTTCATTCCTCAACTAGGAGGAGGCCGAATCTACTACGTCACCTGACAGTGCTGCAGGACATAGAGAATGAGGCAATCATCAGGAAATGCAGGCTGGACAGACCAACACTGAAGATCCTGTGTGATCTATTGGAGCCCCACCTGCAGCCTCGCCGTCACTATCCTACGGCATTCACACCCACCTACAAGGTGATGGCAGCACTCCACTTTTTTGCGACTGGTTCCTTCCAAGAGACCGTGGCTAACGCTGGGGGGATGTCACAGCCCATGTTCAGCATGGTGCTGAGGGATGTTCTTGCGGCCATGATGCTATATCACAATCGCTACATACATTTCCCCAGGGGACGTGAATTGGCTGCTGTGAAGGGTGACTTCTATCCCCTTGGGCGCATCCCACATGTAGTCGGTCCCATCAATTGCACCCATGTAGGTCTGGTGCCACCGCAGGCAACGGAGCACTTTTATCAGAACCGCAAACACTACCACTCCATGAATGTGCAGGTGGTGTGCCTTGCGGACATGACCATATCACATGTGTGTGCAAAGTATCCCGGTTCGGCACATGATTCGTACATCATGAGAAACAGCATGGTTCCACGGATGATGGAGAATCTGGATCCCGAACGTGCCTGGATTGTGGGTGAGTTTTACTACTGCTATGGTGTGCTGTGTGTCACTTGCTGCACTCTGGCTGTACAACATTGCAATGTGTGTGTTGTCATTCACAGGTGACTCAGCATATCCCAATCGGCCATGGCTGTTGAGCCCACTCCGGAATCCCCGAACACCAGCAGACATCCGCTACAATGAGGCCCATGGCAGGACCCGACGGGTAATCGAGCGGACTATCGGCCTGCTGAAGTCAAGGTTCCGGTGCCTTGACAGGACCGGAGGCACACTGGCATACTCGCCTGGGAAGGTGTGCAAGATCATTATGGCATGCTGTATGCTGCACAACCTGGCCATCCACAAGGGGATCCCCCTGCTCCTGGACGATGGTGAGGAACCAAGGCCACAACCTGCTCAGGGACCTGAATCCAGTGACGAGGACAGTGGAGAGGAGGAAGGAGTTGACCTGCGCCAGCAGCTAATCGAACGCTACTTCACTTGAAGGTGGGTGACGAGGTACAACGTGTACATTGTCTGGTGTGGTTGCTTTTGTTGTGAATGGCTATGCGCGGAAGTAACCGATGAGCACATGTTCTGTCACCTATGTGTGGTATTGGTGAAATTGATGTTCCGTACCGAGATGTATGCTGGACCGTATTTGTGCACATCTGCTACACAATGTGTAGTATGCCTGTGATGTATTGGATATTTTTTGTGCAGTGATCTCTGTGTGTTGCCACAATGAGACCAGTGACTGTTGTTCTGTTGTGTCTCCCTAGGTGCTACATAGTGTTCCTGCCCTGCATACTGTACATCATTTTTACAAATCATGGACATTATCAACAATGTAAATACTGCACTAAAGAATTCACTACACAAAATCTGGAGTGTCAGGTATTTTATTTTGGGAGTGGACATGTGAATTGTGTGTGAATATTTACATGAAGGTGGGGAATGAGCAGTGAGTTGACAGTCATGGTCGCAGAGATGAAAGAGTAGACATCACATGGATGTGGTGACCCAGTCCAACAGAGAGGTACCATTGCCAAGGCAATGTGGGGAAAGACAGTCCAAACAGTGAATACAGTTGGGGAGAGGGTTGTCTTCACGGCTGGCTCCGTGACTGGCGTGTGGCAGGTGCTTTGCCTCTAGAGGCTCCCAGGCTCTTCTTTGGACGCCCCCTAGATCTTTTTTGGGGGGGGCCTGCTAAATGGCCAGCGGCGTCAGAGGAATCGCCCCTCTCTGTTGGCGCAGGGGAGGATGATGTACTGTCATCCTATGGCACAACCGGAAGGGACGGAGGTGGTGGTTGGGACACAGGCCTGTCCCTCTGCAACGCCACTTGCTGGCCCATGAGGTCCACCATCTGTCCCAGGCGGTTATCGATGGACCTCATCAGCAGACTGAGCTCCCTTAATAGTTCATCAGACTGGCCACTTTGTCCCTGGACCTCTTGATAGGCCTGCACAACTCTGGTGAAGTGGTCCAGGGATGGTGTCCACTCCTCCCGAGGTCTGGTGGTGTCCCTGGCCCTCCCACCTGCTCTGCTGCCACGGACATCTTCCCTCGCCACTGGGGGGCCACGCACTCTCTCCCTGCCCTCCACAGGTGTTGCTGTGGGATGGTCATCCCTAGGGACAGGGAGGGTGCTGCAGGTGGTACTGGTGGTACTGGTGGTGTTGGTGGCAGTGGCGGTGGTGGTTGTGGTGGAGGCAGAGGCCGTGACAGCAGGGGTCTGCTGCGTTGTTGTTGCAGCAGAGCTGGTGGTGGGGAGGATGGGGGCCTGGGACCTCTGGGACTGTGGCACACCAGATGGGCCGGGCTGGAGCTCATCATCCAAACTGTCCTGGGAGTCCACATCTGAGAGTCCATGTGCCGGGGGTGGAGACTGGCTCTGCTGGTCGTTGGTGTGGTCCTCAGCAGTGAGTTCTTCATCACCTGTGGAGTAGATGGGGAGTGGTCAGTGTTTGTGTCATCTGCATGTCATCATCTGTCTGTACACTAGTTATATATGCAGTCATCAGTAGTACAATTTATGGGATATATGACGTTAAAACGCATGTTTTTACAACGCATACCGTTACAACGGGACTTTTACAACGCCAATACTATTACCACGCATGTATTTACAACGCATTTTTTTACAACGCAGGTACTTTTACAACGCATACCATTACAACGTAAGTATTGGTAAGTATATATTTTTTTTTTTATTGTATATTATTTAAAATTAATATAATGTATTGTAATTGTATTTAATTTAATTTAATTTAATTTAATTTCATTTAATTAATTTAATTTAAATTTAATTTTATTTTATTTTTACCCTGTACCCCTTTACCCAAAAACCCAAAACTGACCCTGAACCCTAAAAATACCCCTTTACCCAAAAACCCAAAACTGACCCTGAACCCTAAAAATACCCCTTTACCCAAAAACCCAAAACTGACCCTAAACCCTAAAAATACCCCTTTACCCAAAAACCCAAAACTGACCCTGAACCCTAAAAATACCCCATTACCCAAAAACCCATAACTGACCCTGAACCCTAAAAATACCCCTTTACCCAAAAACCCAAAACTGACCCTGAACCCTAAAAATACCCCATTACCCAAAAACCCATAACTGACCCTGAACCCTAAAAATACCCCATTACCCAAAAACCCATAACTGACCCTGAACCCTAAAAATACCCCTTTACCCAAAAACCCAAAACTGACCCTAAACCCTAAAAATACCCCTTTACCCAAAAACCCAAAACTGACCCTAAACCCTAAAAATACCCCTTTAAAAAAAGCCTAACATATAACATTTTAAATATAATTATATACTTACCAATACTTACGTTGTAATGGTATGCGTTGTAAAAGTACCTGCGTTGTAAAAACATGCGTTGTAAATAAATGCGTGGTAATGGTATTTGCGTTGTAAAAGTTCCGTTGTAATGGTAGTGCGTTGTAAAAAATGCGTTGTAATGTGTGTTTACCCAATTTATGGCAACACCGTGTAACATTTCATAGTGCAGAGGGACCACATGGAGTCATACATGTTGAAAGTCTATGCATTGTGTGCAGTTGTTGTTGGTTTTCTAGATGCAGGTCCCCAACACACACTTCATGTAGAATTACGGTAGGTACGTACCTGTTAGGTGAGTGTGCAGGGTGCAATGGCTGACACATGCTCCTCCATGCTACTGGGGTGTGGGACAGGGAGTATGCTGGGAGTTGTGATACAACCCTCCCACCCCCAAACAGTGCTCCAATACAAGATGGCTACGAACCTGTAAGTCTGTTTGTCAAACAGTGCAATGGCTGGCACATGCTCCTGGGTGGGTGAGACCTCCATGCTGCCGGGGTGTGGGCCAGGGGGAATGGTGGTAGTAGTAGTGCAGGCCTCCCTCCCTCCCTCCCACACACACCCTCCCAGTGAAGATGGCTACCAACCTGTACGTCTGTTTGTTAAACAGTGCAATGGCTGACACATGCTCCTGGGTGGGGGAGACCTCCATGCTACTGGGGTGTGGGCCAGGGGGTATGCTGGGAGTTGTGATACAACCCTCCCACCCCCAAACAGTGCTCCAATACAAGATGGCTACCTACCTGTAAGTCTGTTTGTTGAACAGTGCAATGGCTGACACATGCTCCTGGGTGGGGGAGACCTCCATGCTGCTGGGGTGTGGGCCAGGGGGAATGGTGGTAGTAGTAGTGCAGGCCTCCCTCCCTCCCTCCCTCCCACACACACCCTCCCAGTGAAGATGGCTACCAACCTGTAAGTCTGTTTGTTAAAGAGTGCAATGACTAACACATGCTCCTGGGTGGGGGAGACCTCCATGCTGCTCAGCTGTGGTACAGGGGCTATGGTGTGAGTTGTTGTACAGACCTCCCTCCCCCATACAGGCCTCCTGAGCAGGGTGGCTGGCTACATGTTGGGTGGGGATGGACAGTGTAATGGTGTTTGGGTATTGCAAGGAGGTAATTCTCATTGTCGAGTTAAACATTTGTCTGTGCTTACCAGCCTCTGCTCCCCCGACTACTCCTGTGAGACTCTCAGGAAGCAGGATGGCAAGCTCCTTCTCCTCCCATGGTGTGCATGTCTTCTGTGGGATGGGAGTGCCACTGCCAGTCACGTTTGCCAGCGTCCAGTTCTTGCTCCTCCTCTCCTTGACAACCCTCTTAAGATCATTTATTTTTATTTATTTTTATTTCTTATATCGCGCTGGACTCAATCCCATAAGGGTATCTCCGCGCTTTGCTAGCAAGAGAGTTATCGAAGTCTTTAAAGTGCATTAGAGGGACTGAAATGCTTCCTGGAAGAGGAGTGTTTTCAGGGCCTTTCTAAAGGATAGGTGGTTGCTGTTCATCCTTATTTCTGTAGGAAGTTTATTCCACAGGGCTGGACCAACCGCTGAAAAAGCTTGGTCTCCCTGCCTGGATCTTTTTTGTTGCAGGGGGTTTCAAGAGTGCTTGGTTACTTGAACGGAGTGACCGGCTAGGTTGGTACAGTTCAAGAGCTTGAGAGAGATATTTAGGACTATCCCCATATAAGCATTTGTGGACCGTACAGCATATTTTGAAACTGATACGCTGCCGTATAGGGATCCAATGTAGCTCTACCAACAAAGGCTTAGAGGAAGTCCTGGCCGGCGCACCCATGACCAGCCTAGCTGCTGTATTCTGGACCACCTGCAAACGTCCTACTGCATCAGCGTTTGCTAGCGTCAGCAGGCCGTTGCAGTAGTCCAGGCGGCTAGTAACCAAAGCCTGCACGAGTGTCTTCCTGTAGGTGTCAGGAAGATAAGGAAATACTCGTCTTAGGAGGCCAATAGTGTAAAAGCATAGTCCTGCAATGTGATTGGTATGCTCCTTGAGGGTCAATTTTTGGTCAATCTTAACCCCTAGATTTTTAACATGAGGCTTAGATGTTGGAGCTGGGCCCAAATCCAACGGCCACCATTCAGGAGACCAGAGGAGGCTCGCCCTGCCGAAGAGCATAACCTCTGTTTTTGCAACGTTACATTGGAGGCAATTTGCGGCCATCCAATGTGACACTGCCCTCATACCCTCAGCAAAATTTTCCTTGACAGTAGGGCCAAGGGAGCTGAAAGGGTAGAGGAGCTGGGTGTCATCAGCGTAGGAAACCGGTATGAACCCATACTTCCGCACAATCTCAGCAAGGGGGGCCACATATACATTGAACAATGTAGGGCTGAGACATGAGCCTTGTGGCACCCCCTTCGTGAGCGCCTTCGAGGTGGAACGATAGGGGCCCAGTCTGACAGATTGCGATCTCCCGGAAAGGAAACTCTCCAGCCAAGATAGTGCTGAGCCTCCGATCCCTACTCCCTGCAAGCGGCTGAGGAGGATGTTATGGGACACGGTATCAAAGGCCGCAGACAGGTCCAACAACACTAGTATCATGGAACCTCCTCTATCCTGTGACATTTTGATCATGCCACCACTTCATGATCTCCTTCTTGGGTCTTGGGGTGGCCCCTACTGCATTCACTCTTTGAACTATCCTTTCCCACATTTGTGTCCTGGTGGCTAATGGTGTCTGTTGGACCAGGCTACCAAATATTTGTGGCTCTACTCTTACAATCTCATTGACCATGACTGTCAACTCACTCTCGGTGAATTTGGGCATTTTTTGTGATGTCATGGTGTGTGGGGGTTGAGGTGTTTGTGGGTTCAGGCGTGTGTGGGTGCAGGGGTGTGGTGATGATGTGTGAGGTGTGTTGTGTGGTGGGGTTTGTTTGTGATGGTGTGATGGTGGTGTTGATGGTGGTAGTGGGTGGGTGTGTGTGCTGTGCTCTTTTGCCTCTCCTGTCAGATGTGGTGTATGGCCTTCTCTTCTGGAGTGATGCAAAGGATTGTGGTCAGTGCAAGGGGTGGCTTTGTACTCAGCTGTGTGGGTGTGTCCAATTGGATTTAGGTAGTCAGGTGTGTTGTGGGAGTGGTTCTGTGGGTCTGTATATTTATTTTCGTTATTTATGTTTCTGTGTATGTGTGTTGTATATTTTGGGTGCAGGGCTACTTTGTTTATGCAGTGTTAGGCATCACTGCAGTGTTTTCACATCAACCGCCATGTTTTTCATGTTCGTCCGCAGCGTTGGCTTTGCTGCTGCTTGACCGCCATTTCTCCCATTCACTCCTGGGTGCGACCGCGGCGGTCGGTGTCGGCGGTTCCGGCCGCGACACCCTCGAGGATATCGTAATTTCCCGTGCAGTGTCTCCGCTGTACCTGTTGACGGTTTTGTCTTTTCCGCTGCTTCTTCGGACGCCGCGGTCGGAGTTTTGGCATTACCACACACGTCGGGCGGTTTTATTTCGGCCACTACCGCCGCGGTCGGTTTTTTGTGGCGGTTGATCCTAATTCGACCGCCGGGTTTTCCGCGGTCATGGCGGGCGGTTGTTTTCCGCCTCCATGGCGGTCGGGGTGGTTTTCCGCCCGCTATCCTAATGGGGCCCTTAGTGTTTTAGAGGCACTGGTGGCAAACATGTTTATTTGGGCTGTCCAAACTGCACCTTTGATGGACATTTTCCAGTTGACCCATGAGGTGTATTCCCATTATAGAAATGTTTGATAGTTTTGCACACTCTTTTTTAAAGTAGCCATCAATCTTTCTACTATTCCATTAGCCTCTGTCCAAAGTGGAGTCCTTTTATCTGCTTCACTCCCATATACACATAAACTTGCTAAGTGCATTTCAATTAAAAGACAGACCATTGTCTGCCTTTAATGTTTTGGGTTCCCAATGCAGAAAAAAATGTTATCGAGAACAGGCAGCATCACAGATGTAGAGGCAGATAACACTATTTTCACAACTGGAAATCTTAAGTACTCCTTAATTTGAACAAACAAATACTGCCCAGAGTCTAATGGTCCATAAAAATCATGTGCTAACTCAGACCATACAGCATCTGGCACTTGTACATGTGTAATTCATCAGTCCTTTCCCTCGTTGTACATTGACAAAGAAGACAAGCCTGTATAACTTCTTCCTCTTGTCTGTCAAGTCTTGGGAACCACACTTTTGCTCGTAGCAGAGTTTTTGTTGCCGATATTCCTCTGTGGATTTCATGTGCAAGACTAATGGCAGGTTTTTGTAAAACATCCAAAATGATTATTCTGTATCCTCTTAGAAAAATGGCAGAAGAAGTTACCCCCAACTCAGTCTGTACATTATTAAATGCGAGCACATCTCTTTTCCTTACTTCGAGTTGCCGCTCGCAAAGAGGTCTGTTCCCTCAGTGAGCCTGACGTCGCTACAGGAGTAGCCCTGTGAATCTGTCCCTGTTGCCTTGGAGCCGCTGTCAAGAAGACCAACTGCGTGGCCGCAGAGGAGGTGAGAGGCGCGGCCCCGGGACTGCGAGGACCAGCAATCGCCACCAGCTGCTGGTTCCTCTTCCCGCGTGAGCCGCGCCCCCTCCCAGTGCCCGCCCCCAGCTGACTCTGCCCTTCAATACCTCTCGCGGTACCCGCTACGCGGGAGCCGCTCGCAAAGAGGTCTGTTCCCTCAGTGAGCCTGACGTCGCTACAGGAGTAGCCCTGTGAATCTGTCCCTGTTTCCTTGGAGCCGCTGTCAAGAAGACCAACTGCGTGGCCGCAGAGGAGGTGAGAGGCGCGGCCCCGGGACTGCGAGGACCAGCAATCACCACCAGCTGCTGGTTCCTCTTCCCACGTGAGCCGCGCCCCCTCCCAGTGCCCGCCCCCAGCTGACTCTGCCCTTCAATACCTCTCGCGGCCCCCGCTACGCGGGAGCCGCTCGCAAAGAGGTCTGTTCCCTCAGTGAGCCTGACGTCGCTACAGGAGTAGCCCTGTGAATCTGTCCCTGTTGCCTTGGAGCCACTGTCAATAAGACCAACTGCATGGCCGCAGAGGAGGTGAGAGGCGCGGCCCTGGGACTGCGAGGACCAGCAATCACCACCAGCTGCTGGTTCCTCTTCCCGCGTGAGCCGCGCCCCCTCCCAGTGCCCGCCCCCATCCATCCCAATCGACCATAAAATAAGCCCTACGATGCGCAGCGCGGGACGCGCGCGGGTCGCAGTCCGGGGCGAAGACCGGGCAAAGAGCGGGCCGTTTGAGGCCGTTCGAGGCCCGGAGAGTCTGGTCTGGCCCACTCCCCTTTCCTTGTCTATTGTATGTGATCCCACCATCTACATAGCCACCAGTAGTATCTGATCAGTTTGAGAAAAATGGTTGTCACCAGAGGTTCCAAATTAAAAGCCCCGGGTACCGTTGGAAAACTGCTCGGGCCCATGGACGACTTCATCACGAAGGCGAACTCGTTCATAGACCAAAGTATCTCATTAATGGAAGAAAGGGTCTCTTTGGACCTTGCCTTTGCTAAGAGGTCCTCATTGGGAAACCTGGCAGACGCTAGATCACCAGCTGCAGGAGGAGCCACAGTAGCCGAGGCCAATCCAACGTGAGAGAGACACAGTCTACCCAACACAGTTGATTTATCTGTGTCCCAACTAGCTGAATCACAGCTTAGTACCGTCCTTGAAAAAACCCCGGACTTAGTTATGCAAACTTCCCCACCAATTTCCTCCTTAGAAAAAATGATAGAAAGGGGAAGGAGGGAGGGGGCGATAAGCAAAAAAAGGGTGGTTCCAAAAATCCCTATCCCAAATAATTTGACCCTTTTACCAAGTACACAAGAAGATAGACCGGCTAGAGCAGAACATCTAGCCGTCCCAATACTAGTACATCATTCAGAGTCTGAAACATTCCCCTCGCTTACCCTGGATTCCCAAATTAATATACAATCCCCCAGGGGACTGAGCGAATCGGAGGTTCCTAATCCTTTATTGGCCAAAATAGCTATAATATTTAAACAATCACTGCAACCCTTGGAGCAAAGACTAGTGAACTTGGAGACACAGATTCTTCAGCTCATAAAAAACCAGCATCATGATCACCCCGTAGGCTGCCAAAAAGGAGGGGGAAACAATGTAAAAAAGCCACTCACTGTAAATTTAACTAATGTTAAGTTAAATTCAAATAATCCCCAACATAAGACACGCCAAACCACAATCTCCATTGCCCCCACCAATACTATTAACCAGAAGTCACTAATCACTCCGACGATCCCTAATCCCTCAACAAATATATCTCTTTTGACGACCCCAGGAACCCCAATTACCCCGGCACCGATCATAGTGTCATCTAACAAAACTACCAATAAAATTCTTAATCAAACTTCGAATAAATCATCTAGTACAACTCCGGTCCCTCAGCACCCAGGTCCGAACTCCTCGTCGGTGAGGCCCAGGGGAAACACCGTTAAAAATTATGGTAAAACAAGATCTCCAGCAGTTTTCCCTCCTGAAGCCTCACCGTACGTGGCAATTATGACTGGTGTGCCTGAGCTTACTGACCCTAATTCCGAACCTGGCTGGTCTCTAAAAAATAAAGCTCAACACTGGTTGCAGACCAACCGCCCGATCCCGTCTACATGGACGGGAAGGATCAGATCTGTTGTAAGAGTACCCTGGGTGGGCAACACTCGCAAAACTATCCCCGGGGACTGTCTAGCGATCACATTTGAGGACCCACGAATAGCAGACTATATCTGCTCATGGGAGGACATCACCTCAAAGGGTGGTATTAAGATCAAATCACTCTCCTTCTTTTACCCTTTCAGACAACCAAATGGTATCCACGAACAAGAGCCCCCTTGGACAGTTCCACTCCCTAGACAGAATGATTCAGATAACTTTAGGTATCATGGTCCTTCAAGACATTATGACATAGATTATTCCTGGAACACAATAGCTCCGCGCTATCAAGGGGGAGGATGGGAAGATAGGAGACCCTACCAACAAAGACAGTTAGCCAGAGACCATCCTAGATGGGACCCATGGTATAACATCCCTCTGCAAAATAGGTACAGTGGACTTGAAATGGTTGATTGACCATCAAGCGATAATATACCTAATAATCTCCATGTACCACCTAGCCCGGTCTACATGAATAGTCCTCCGATCTTCACGAACCTGGAAGACGTACCCCCAGTCGCACAATCAAATGAGGCCACCCCTTTGACCTCTTTGACGTCTCTTCTCTATTGGAACATAGCAGGTCTTCGTTCCAAAATCGAGGATGGGAGTGCGCAAAATTTCCTCAATCCATATCAAATAATCTGCCTCCAGGAGACCTGGATCACAGAAGAACTACACTTCCAAGGTTATAAATCCTACTTTATCCCGGCTATAAGCAGCACAATGGGAAGACCCAGAGGTGGGTTAGTAACCTACATAGCTAACACCCTGACTCTGATAAAAGTCGCTATAGTTTCCCAGGATCCCAATTTTCAAATTCTCTCCTTAACCTTTGTTAACAAGGAGACTATCTTCCTGACTAATATATATAACAACCTCCCGGAAGATCAATTCCTAACTCTCCTTGGACATATTCATGAGAGCCTGAAAAAATCCTATCAATGGAAAACTGGTAACAAGACAACCCATCTAATCTGGGGTGGAGATTTTAATCTCCACCCATGCTTAAAGACTAACCCTCTTTGTTGTGGGATGGCAGATGAACTTGATGTTCCTTTGGCACATTTTATACACAGTAAAGCAGGGAACTTATTAAATTCAGTCCTCTCTGACTTGGACCTGCAAATTGCGAACCATCAACAAATAGAACCCAATGTATTTAGTTCGACCTATGTGGGCAGAGGTCACTCTACGACAGTAGACTATATACTTTTATCACCTGGTCTACGGGCTCTGGTCAAAGACTTCGAGGTCATCGGTAACCCACTCAGTGACCACTCAGCTTTAAAGATTAATTTGCACCTGTCACCAACCAATACTCTAAATGTGGCGATTGTAAGTACGTTAAGACAAAATAAATTAGAGATTGGCAAACAGAATGGCTATACAATCAGATGGGCTAAGATTAACCCGATGGAAGTCACAAAAAAACTTATAGTACATACATACCCAAACATCTTAAAATGCCTTGATCTATCCTCTGATCACGAGGAAGTCCTAGAGAACTTTCATCAAATTCTGGTCACCATTAAGGACCTACTGACATCAAAACCCAAAGTCAACCATCCAATAAAGAAATGGTGGTTTGACCACAATTGTACAAAGGCCCTAAAAACTTTAAAATTAGCTCTTCACAATAAATCAAGAGATGTAGCCCAAATACAACTTCTAAGGCGCAAATATTTAAGTGAAAGAAAATTGAGAACTGCCCAACTAAAACAGAAATTGTGGGACGATCTCCATGAGAGTGCGGCATCGAAAAACAGTCCGCAATTCTGGCGTATAGTCAGAACCCCATACCTATCGGATTCAGGCGCTCCTAGAATAGAAGTCGCCATAGACGAAAAGACATGGGTTGAGCATTTTTCTAACATTTTTAAAAAATGTTCCCCAAAAGATTTAACGCCCCCAGGAGCACAGTATCCTATCTCGCTTAATTTCGATATTCCCGATCTATTGGAGGCACTGCAGAAAAGTAAAATCGGAAAAGCGCCAGGCCCTGATGGAGTCCCAGTGGACTTTTTTAAAATCAACTTAGATCTTTGGGCCCTGATTTTGACAAGAGTGTGTACTGCCGTAGTCCATGAGGGAGTGCTATCCTCTTGGACAAAATCAATAATGGTCCCCGTTTTTAAAAAAGGGGACAGACAAGACGTGAAGTGCTATCGGCCCATCTCACTGTTGGAGTCGCTCGGGAAAGTAGTGGGAAGAGTAATCCTAGAGCGTCTCCAGCAGTGGAGTGAGGACCGTTGCATCATCTCTGACATCCAATTCGGCTTCCGAGAGGGTTTCGGAACAGTTGAACAGGCCCTCAACCTCACCCTATTGATGGGAAAATATACACAGGCCAAGGCTAATAAAATCTACATGGTCTTTGTCGACCTCTCCGCAGCCTTCGACTGCGTTTCGCACGCTAAGCTGTGGACAATTCTCGCCCAAATGGGAGTAGATCCCCCCCTCCTGGATTTTTTACGTGAACTCTATTCTGGCGCCACGGCTAGAGTATGATTCGGCGTAAATGGCGAGCTGACGGCCCCGTTTAGCGTAGGGCGAGGAGTCAGGCAGGGTTGCGTCCTGGCCCCCTTCCTCTCCTCTCTCTACACAAATGGCTTGGAGGAGGAGATGTTGAGGGGGGCTCGGGACCTCCCACGCATTAATCATCGCCTGATTCCCGCTCTGCTCTACGCGGATGATGCGGTCATCCTCGCGCGTACTCCCCGTGAGCTTCAAAACTCACTTAATAGGTATACGACTTTTATGAGCAATTTGGACCTCAGAGTAAACGTGAAGAAAACCTTTGTTATGACAGCAGGTAGGGGCTCCCAAAGAACAAAAGCCATCCACCTTGAAGCTCAAAACCTCGACGTGACTTCTCAATACCCCTACCTGGGCATCATGATCGACGACCACCTAACATGGAAGCCAGCAGTAGTTACAAGGGGTAACCTTTTTAAAAGATCAATAGCTGCTCTAACAAGCTTTTCCCAGAGACTTGGGCAAAGGCCTCCTGTGGAGCTCTTAAAAATTTACACTGTCAAGTGCCTGGCTACTGCCACATACGGTGCGGGAGTTTGGGGATATGTTGACACCAGTTATATCCAGAAGGCGGAGAACACCTTTCTAAGATTCCTCCTGGCAATGCCGAGAGGCACCTCAACATACGCCATGCATCAAGAACTAGGAATTCCCTATATAGAGGACCTAATTAAAATAGAACCTGTGATGCTGTGGTGGCGCATTTGGGCATCTGAAAATAACAATCTGACTCAGTCTATCATCACTGACTCGATGGCGCTTGAAAAATCTTCTAGCATAAAGTGGCTGTCGTATGTAAAAAATTTCTTACAGACCTAGACCTCCAGCACTGTTACCTTAACCCAGATTCCATTAGGGACATTTCAAAGAGAGCTCTTAAACTCCTAGCGCTAAGACACCTGGAATCGCTAAGATTATCATCAAACGCAATGAAAATGTCGGTTGTCCACGGGAACATCGTACAATTAGCTCATGGCATCCACCCATATCTGACTCTGCAATTATCGATCTACGAGAGAATGCTATTAACACGTTTTAGACTAAATTCTTTTTTTAGATTGGTCACGTTCCCTGAGAAAAACTGCTGGAAAGATACTCTCTCTCCTTGTCCGTGCGACGAAGTATCCACACAATCAACCTTACACATGATTTTGCTTTGCAAATTCCACCGTTCACACAGAAAAATCTGGTTATTGCCAATTTTAAGGACTTGGGGTCTTGGACAATGTAGACCAGCTCTTCTTAGACTCCAAATGCTGGAATCAGAAAATGTTTGTTATTTCGTGAGCAATTTTTTAAAATGCATCTTGAAGCACAGAAATAACTTATAAACCGTCTTACTGATGCTACTTCATGCATATTGTTACAGAAAAACTTTTTAATCAATCTTTCGATAATAGCTTCTTTTTTTTTTTAACCATACAAAAATGTAATGAATGTTGAATATTGTGTCTTTTATGGGTTTTCCACTGTGAACAAACCGAAATAAAGAACTTATTATTATTATTATTACTTCGAGTTGAAATATTGTCATGACATTTACATGGCTCCACTTGTTTAACTTTATTATTCTTCTTACTTCTGTCAGCTTGTTATGTTTGTTGGAATTGTGCATTAGTTCTTGTTCTGAAATTGTCTCAGGAACCACTGCTTCACTTATAAAATGTACATATTCCTCTGTTTCATATGTTTGCTTTTCATCTATGTCAACTAAATGTCTTGACAAATAATCAGCTGGGTTGTACTATTTCCCACGTTTGTGAACTATCTTATAATCGTAGTCCATTAATATTATACCCCACCTCTAAATACAAGAAGTCTTTTTCCTTTTGGATTTCTAAAAATGGCTGTTAGTGCTTGGTGATCTCTGATTATCACTAACGGTTTTCCAACTAAGAATCCATGGTAGTGTTTACATACCCAGACAACTGCCAAGCTTTCCTTTTCTATTTGTGAGGATTTTTTTTCAACAACCGTTAGACTTTTACTGGCATGCACATTACAAACCTTGGAGTATCGTTGCCAAGTTTGGGCTACGGTACAACGGTGCCTAGTCCTACTGCACTAGCATCTACCACTAGTTCAGTACATTGACATGGGTCAAAGTATTTCACATTTGACACTGATGCTAACTCATCCTTGATTTTCTTGAAGGCACCTTCACACTTCACGTCCCAGATGAATGCCTTGCTTTCTTTATCAACTCTTGAAGAGGTGATCTAATAGTGACATAATCCTTGACATAATGAGAGCAATAACTAGCAATTCCCAAAGAAGAGTGCAACTCTTTTATAACTATGGGACTGGATATCGCCATAAGGGTAGACACCTTCTTGGGATCCGGTCTCATTCCTTTACTTGAGAATATATGACCAAAGAATGATAATTCTGGTTTGGCAATCTCACACTTATCCGGGTTTAATGTAAGGCCAGCTTTCATGAGTTCTTGACATACTTCTCTTAATTCTTCAAAGATAAATGTGTAGTATTGGTTTAGATATTGCACATCAATAAACCCTAGTACTCTAACGGGGTCCTCGAGAAAAATACACAATCCAGAAAGTAAGGACAAGTAAGAAACAATGTTTTCATTTATTAAATCATATGTTCCAGCAGCAATTCTTGTGATACAGGTGCTGAACAACTTGTTATTTGTTGTGGAAGAACAGTAAAAATGGTTTTCATCACAACATGACTTTCTCAAGGCTGTGAAATTTAAAACAAGAAAAAACATCAAAAATGGTTTACGAATGTGGTGACCTAATTTACAAATAATGGGGTGATGATGAGACTGGATAATGATAGAGAGATTCCATGTATCTTATCTTAGTCTCGTTATTGAGGTATTTGCACTCATTTATATCTGTTTGTAGGTGTTAACGTCTTCAACTGAAACACATCCTAAACTTAGACACACTATTGCCACATTTGATGATGATAGGGACAAACTACTACAGGAACTCTTTTCAGACCATACAGGCCTAAGTAGTGACAATCCACCCACCATCAGACATGAAGGGCTTAATCAGAAGTTCAACAAATTAGAACACCTATCGAAATGGCAGAATTTCCACCTTTTCTAGTAAATTTGATGATGTAAATCCTAGACATAATCAAGCTGTTGAAAACTGTAAGAGCCTGGTGACTTCCACCTCAGCAAGTGAATCAAATGTTTCCAGTGTGACCAGCAATAGAAGCGATTTCAAAGAGCCTAATCCAGCTGCCCCTGGCCTTTCCAATAACACCACATCATCCTCATTTTTAGAAGAACTACAACGCTACAGGAAAGGGACAAGACAGTATTACAACAAGCCTAATCCAAACCTGGGGAAACAAGAGGGGCAGGAACAAAAACAAGCACAAACACACAAGAGAGAGTGACAACGAGGTCAACATCTTTCAACCAGAGAAATTGAGTTATGCATATGTTCAGATTGCTTTATTCGATTTTTGTTTAAAATCATAAAAGCGTACAGTTAAAAATACAATCATGGTTAAAAAGAACATACATATGAAAGCACAAATTATCTACAAATTAAAAACATTTGCTCACCCTGTAAATATAGCTATCTTGGTAATAACATACTTTACAGGATTCGTGTTAGCAGATCTTCCATTACATCAAAAGGAAAGTTGATAGGGGTTGCAGTACCTAAGACTATTATGCGGTAAGTCTAATCTGTTAAGCGCGGGGATACTACAACAATACGGTAAGCAAAGTCCTCTACCCAGCCTGGTGTTATCCTCAGCTGTTGGTCTGGGAGCAGAGGTATATGAGGTGTTTGGGTAGAAATTGTGTAGATCCCAGGTAGATATGGGGCCATCACCTTCTTTAGGTGGCCAAGTTTGGAAGTATGGAACAATGTGTCTACTCCTAAATCTTATTAATACCAAGTCACCAGTGATGTCTTTTGGGAGGGGACCTAGCCAGCCCACTCTCCTCATGCTCATAATCCTGCCGTCTAAATCATGGGGCAGGGGTCTATTTTTTGATAGCCAAAACTTGACCTTATTTAACAAGTCATGTTGTCTCTCTGATTTACCCTGTTTGAGTTGCGGGACTCTCGAGAGGACGCACACGAATGGAGCAGCCTCTGGAGGTAGATGAATTCGAGAAACCCTGTTGCGCTCTACTCTGGGAATAATATTGTGCGTTGTAGTGGTTTTAAGAGGGGTTTTAGGAACATTTGAGGGCAAAGAGATGGGAGCTAGTACTTGGGTTTGGGCAACTTTGTTTTGTATGGTTTGTTTAGGCGCATTAGGAGGAGCAGTTGACAAGGGATGATTAGATAGTGTAGCATGGGTAGGACGTAACAAATAAAATTTGATTGTTTCCTCAATCCCTGTCAGTCTATCCCCCAAGGTGTTAATTTTGTCAATCAGAGGGTAAATAGTAGATTTGATTAATTGTTCAATCATGGACAATAGGGCCATCTGGGAAGAGGGTGCTATGTCGTCTAATTTTTTGGCCGGCTCTGGAGTTGGGGGGTAATTGGTAGGGGACAAGGTTGGACTTGGGGAGCCATTTTGTTGTTTTTGTAATTTAGATTGGCTCCCATTATATTTATCACCATCAAACTTCCTTTTGGCCGATGTAGCCCGAACGGGTATTATACTTTGGGTGTGTGCTTTTGTGAAAATGGAAAAGGGTTACAGCACACTCTCATTAAGAGCTAACGGGATATTGTTATTTGGCGGGGAGGGTAATCCTGCTGGGGCGTACCTGGTCTTACACAGAATATTTAATTCCTCCAACATTGAGAGGCTACACGCTCTACTGGTTATTTGTGGGGGGATTGATTACTAGTTGGGCAGTCTATAAGATGATCAACATCTCTACGCGTAGGTAAAAAGGTACTATTTGTGTGCTTGTCTTGCATCCTGGGGGAGGAATCCGACCGAAGGGGTATTTTAGTGGCAACCCCATTGCGGGACATGGTATGGATAGAATATGATAAAATTATTTAAAAAAAATTATTCAGCAAGTACTACTGTCCAGTACCAAAAGTCAATCGGTAGCTTTACCTCTTCTTATAAGGCCAAGGGGCGTGGCCCGTCCCGTCCTCCTCAGGCCTCTGAGGGCCACAGAGGGCCCGCCCTTTGCCTGGGCTTAGCCCGGCGCAGACCCACGCGCGATCCCGCGACGCGGGGACAGTTCTCCCTCTTATGCGCCTCCTGGCGCTGGAAGTATGGGCGTCGTCGGCTTCCGCCGCTGTGCAGGCTGGGACTTGTGGTCTGCGGTCCTGGTCCCCCTCCGCTCAGCGGCCGCTCAGGCGTGGTGGTGCGGCAGCGGGAGGGCGACGAGCAGACAGGCAGGACTGGCGAGCAAGAAAACAAAATGCAGTGTCCCTCGGGGAAAGAACAGCGACCCCCCTTTCTTGTAAATAACCCCCTGCTCCACAGGGGCAGTTCTCCCTCTTATGCGCCTCCTGGCGCTGGAAGTATGGGCGTCGTCGGCTTCCGCCGCTGTGTAGGCTGGGACTTGTGGTCTGCGGCTTATGCATATGATACTCCTAATGATATGTCTAACGTGAATACTTTAGAATGAACTACAAATGCAACAAATGTTACAATTGTTAATCTGTCTAACCAAGAGTTGTGTGATGTTGATATGTATGTGTTAAAGCGTGGCCTGTGCTTTTGTCCAACTGCTAAGCCTGATTTCAGCCAGACCCAAATAGATGTGTTCAAATTTGTGCGACACCTAAAATTAGAGACATTATTTGATGACAAACATGTGATTGCTCCACCACTTACTGTACCAGCCATTGGGTGTCATAAAGCAATCAAGTATATACAAGATTTGCATACATTACTATCTCTTGATGAAGGTGAACGAATTGCTCCCACCATGATTGACCTACTTTCTGAGTTAGACATCGCTTCCAACTTGAATACAGACAGAGGTTTAAAGCCCAAGTCCACCTTTGTACCTACACTACCAGCAGATAGCCTAATAGACTCCTTCAATATGGCTGTTACTAATGATCTTTATGATTTGGAAGATAAGTATCTAAAAAATACCAAAATGTATAGCGATAATGTCAACAGCGAGGAAAGCCTAGCATTAAGTAAACTGTCAAATATGACGGATGTTACCATCAGAGAGGCTGAATGCTGAATGCTGAAATTGATAGACAACTGGCAGACACGCTGGCTTACACTATTCTGTCTGGCGATCCATTACAGGAAGTTACAGCTTTGACTAAAGGGAGGCTTACTTTTTGGCATGACCAATGCATCATTACGGATGTTGAACCAAAGTAAAAACAGCACGTGTAGTTGGCTTGCCCTCCAGACATTTCAGAACACCTTCTCTATTTGGGGGTGTTATATCAATGCCATTTTTATGATTTGAACTCGTAATGAATACCAGCTGGACAGACTGCTAACTCATTTGAACAACAATACTTATAACTTAAATTTTACTCAACAAATAGACAACAAGGAAATTGAGTTTCTGGATGTAGTCATCTACACAGACGGTAACAGGTTTGCTGCACGCTTGCACTGGAAAGTCACTGCATGCAACTCTATTATACACGCGTCAAGTGCACAGCCTATAAGTCATATTTACGATATACCCTTGGGTGAAATGACTTGATTAAGATGAAACTGTAGTGATGAAAAAATCTTCTTAGAGGAATTATACCTTCTTCAGGTTTGTTTGTCTATGAAGGAGTACTATGACAAAACTCTGGCTCAGGCAAAAACAAAGATCTTGACCAAACAACGCTGGTCATTACTGCACACCAAAAAAATGGGAGAACGCAGAATAGTGGTCATCACTAAATACAATACATTCAGCCAGGACCTTTACAAGGTCTAGAATAAGCATTGGCACCTTCTTGCACGAGCCAAGGCTGTTTCCAAGTACCTTAGCAATGAACCTAACATTACTTTGAGCAGCTTTAAGAAATATGGTTTGCTCAGGTTACTTTCCATTCAAGGCACAAGATCAGGGACATACCTGGCTACATGACAAACCTAGGGGCTTTTTCAAATGCACATTGTGCAATATCTGCCAATTTGCTGCCAACAGAACTACTAGTTTCTGCTACAACATCGCAGTAGTACATGATATACAGCAGTTTATAAATTGTAACACTAAATTTGTCATATTATGCTTGGTCTGCTATTGTGGTCTCACATATGTAGGCAGCATGGTCAGACCACTCAAGGATCAAATTCCAAGAATACATAAGATCAATAAAGAACAACAACTCCAACTACCCATTTGCAGTACACTTCAACAGTGTTCACTAAACAAGAACATTCTTAAACATTAAGTTCCATGGAATAGCACAGGTGGATATCAATCCCCGCAGGAGAGATAGAACAACAGCTCTGAGGAGGATGGAAAGTAAATGGATAGCTGGGTTACAAGCAGTAGAATACTGTTTAAATATAGATAGGAAGTTGCATGTTTTCCTTACAGAATGAAAAAAGCAATCTGTATTACTCAATGTATGGTGTAACAAAATACCTAATACATCTCTCTGTAACGGTTTTATATAATTCAATATCTATACACTTTACTTAGCAAATCTTTATACAAGGTTTCTAGCTCATATGAGTTACATGTTGTCCTTCATATGTTTTCTCTGAACAGTTAGTAACGATTGCATACCTTATAATGATGCATAAAATACTTTCTCATATCCGTTTCTGTATTAGAGGATGTGTTTAAAAAAACATTATTATAACAAATGTATATCATACCGTATATTGTGGAAACATGAGTTATATGCTTTCAACAAAACTGCCTCATGTAAACATAGTGGGTGGTAGATTGTGATTCTCACCCTGTCTGAACATACTATGTTCCACATGCCTCTTCTTCAGTTATGGAATACTCTATCTAATAGCCTGGGTTCTTCATTTGAAATACTTCTTTACACTGTCAATACCATTCCTTTTACACCTGCACAGTGGTAACAATTCTACTGACTGTTGCATCTCTTTCAACTATGGACTATTCTATCTTATAGCGTTAGTTCCCTGTGTTAAAACCTTATGTTAAACACTTCTTAATATCTTTAAAACAATTCCTTTTGCACCTGCACAGTGGGAACATGTCTACTGACAGTTGGTACATAACGTGAGTGACAATCTTGTTGGATATCATGAGACGAGAGGCCCTCAAATATGACCACTGCACTCTCTGTCTCCAACTCTGAAACCTCTTACCTAACCATTAAATTCCCTTATAACAAATACCCAGGACATCCTGCCTTTAGGATATTTTACCCACATTTTTCTCATCTTCAGGACATAAGTCCAGCGTGCAGGTTATTATTTCTGACCCCACATGTACCTCAGTCATAGTCCGACTCTAACAATAAGCAATATACAAAGGTGGCTGATGTAACTAAAAACTTACTACGGGGACAATTCACTCTCTTGTCCTTTTTCTGTATCGACTAATCTTGTACACAACAAGGCTTAAGATGGCGTCCCTCACATTTGGATCTTCCTTTACAAAGGCTGATAGGACTTGAGCCGCCTCGGGACCTCGGTTTGTATCCCAAGAATTGTAGGTAAGTCAGCATACTCCTCACACGTAATAAGGATAAGGCTTTAGCTAATGCTGTACAGATAAAAAAAACACTGTAGAACCCTTCCACTTGGTCAGGCTGCAGCAGTGCAAGATACCAAAATCAGCTTCACAATCGAGGCTTAGGTATTTCACAGGAGATTATAATGGACTCCTGATGCCTATTGTGGTCCCTTTTACTGCAAGCCTTGAGCGACTTGTGTTGTCCTTTGTAATATACTAGATAAGAAATCGCCAGCATGCTCTTCTTGTTTAAAACATTTATCATACACATTCTCCTATAGGTCATTCTGTTTGGTCTGGAACAGTTTATGACCATATTCCATGTTCTCTGCAGTATGGAACTACTTCCTGATCCCAGTTATTATTGATATAGGGGTTATTGAATTCTAACCAACTCCACAATGTTTGTTGAACCTCCTCTCCCCCTTTTTCCACCCCTTTCAACAGCTTCCCCCGTTTCTTAACCGGGTTTTTACACAATAACCCTGTTCGGTGGATATGACGGCATCCGGCCGCTATGCGCCACGGTGGTCGTGCGGAGGACGGCCGTTGGCCGTCCGAATCCCGCCCACTATTTAAATCACCCACCAGAAGGCACTCACCTGCTTTGCCAAGCCACCGGGCAGAGCTGTGAGGGAAACGGCGGCAGCGCGTCAAGCCACAACACCGGGACGGACCGGACCACACTCCCCAGCAGCCTCAGGGGCGGCAGCGCGCCCGTGACGCGCCAGAAGCGCCCGGAGGCGCTAGTAAAAGGCTGACCCCCGCGAGACTAGGGGGGACACCAGAAGGCACTCACCTGCTTTGCCAAGCCACCGGGCAGAGCCGTGAGGGAAACGGCGGCAGCGCGTCAAGCCACAACACCGGGACGGACCGGACCACACTCCCCAGCAGCCTCAGGGGCGGCAGCGCGCCCGTGACGCGCTAGTAAAAGGCTGACCCCCCCTCGCCCCGCGAGTCGCGCGCGGGTGAAGCCCGGGACAAGGGCGGGGCCGTCTGTGGCCGTCAGGGGCCAGAAGAGGCCGGGCCGGGCCACCCCTCTTGGCACGGTAAATGGGTAAGCGTAAATTCTTGGGTCCAGAGGGGAAGGGGGTTAAAAATGCTAAAGTACCACGCAAGGCAGATACTATTATTTCCTATCTTACATCGGCAGTAGGAGCCATTAATCAAAAAATCGCTAACGCCGAGAAAGAATTGGAACTGGGTAAAGCTTCTAACCCCATTGTCACTGACACTGAGCATTCCCAACACCCCTCAGCAGTGACTCCGCCGGCGGAGGAGCTGCCACCCATCAACCCCAATATAACAAACTTAGTAGAGCATCATACTGAGAATGGGGAGCTGGGCCGGTCGATGACCCCTAATAGTCCCACAAAGAAAGTTAAGATAATTGAAAAGATAGGCACCCCTATTCCCAACCATCAGGATCTTGTTAAAGATATTTGTTTAATAATGGGGGACAAACTGGAGGACTTGGTGACTGCTCGCCTTGAGCCAATACTGGAAGAAATTGGCAAATACATCGTGGACTGCCTGAACAGTTGTCTGGCAGGACTGCTAAAAAGGTGCGAGAGAATCGACACATTTATAAATGATTTTCGGGCTAAAGAGCAGTTGTCAAAAGATACTACCAAGCCCAAGTCTACTGTTCCTAACACTGTGGAGCCAATGGACTGCACTACAACTAAAACTTCTCCGTCTAATGTACAACCTCAACATATTAAGGACCCACCAACTTCCTCGTTAGCCACAGACAGTGTGCCAAATGGTGGTGTTATCTCTCAGATTACCACACAGAGTAAAACTGTAATAAGCCATAATAATTTGCACAACCACAGTCCAACCAACACTGCTAGACTGCATCTTTCTCCTCAAGCAGTTCCGTACGTAGCAGTGATATGCGGAGTTCCACCACTGCTCCAGAAGGAGAGAGAATCTACTACAGATCTATTATATAAAACGAAAGGATGGTGCAAGCAATACTCAAGTGGCGAACTAGATATCACCCCTTACATTATCATGGCCAGAAGGGTAGGGTGGGTTGGACATGGAATTAAGAACATCAAAGGAGATTGTATAGTTGTTAACTTTTCAGTTATAGAAGTGGCTGATAAACTGTTATGGGATGGATCACCCATAATTAACAATGATATTATACCACTACCTGTGGGTTACTTTTATCCACCAAGGGGGGCCCAAAAAACTAACTTTCCTATACATAAATTAGCCGGGGGGAAACATGGCTCAACCCTAGGACCATGTGATTTTATAATGCAATCAAAGGCTAGACCTTCGGTACCTACCAACCAGCATGTCACTCGATCCACCACAAAGACATCGCAACCGATCAATGTACATAGTGAAAGTGTCCCTTTGTCCAACCGTTTTTCCCCTCTTTTGCCAACAGAAGATCTGGTTTGACTAGAGAAGACTAATGTCATTATTCAGACCCCTAGTGTGTTTAATGGGAAAAACTGTAAGATCCTTAGCTGGAATATTGCAGGATTAAGATCTAAGGCTGAGGATGAAAATTGGTTAAGCTTTATCTCATCTTTTGATATCATTATATTACAGGAAACATGGGACACTGATAACAAATTTGAGATAGACGGATTTATGCATTTTAATATTCTAGCTACGCCAAGTGCATCGGGTAGAGCAAAAGGTGGCCTATCCACTTTTATTTCACTTAATCTAAAAGGGAAAGCCAAACAGTTACAGTCTTGCTCCCCGCATTTTTTGGTTGTTGAGCTAAAAATGTCAAATTCAATTACTATTTTGTTGGTTAATTTTTATAATTCCCCTGAATCTGTTAATAATAACCAAGTTTTGATGTTACTTGATGAATTCTTAGAAAATTACAAATTAAGTAATCATGGTTATGAGATTATATTGTCAGGAGATTTTAATATTCACCCTTGTATTATTAATTGTAAGGTCAATGATGAGGATGGTCCACCCAATGCACTCTCAGTACACTTTGAACATACAAAAGGAGGGAAGGGCTTGGAAAACTTCCTGGCCACTCACAATTTATATGAGTCTAGCTGTTGTCCGCTAGGTCCGAGACCACCAACATACAAAGGGAAAGACACAGGTACAATCATAGATTTTATCTTTATTTCATCTTTTATTTTGAATTATATATTAAGCTACAGAGTCGTGGTCTCCATTTTTAGCGACCACATCCCTGTGGCATTAGAGGTGTCACATGTAGGATTCATTGATTTTAAAGACCCTAATGAACGAGGTATACAATCGGTGACAAATTTAACATCAACAGATAAAGGGAGAAGGCTGAAAAGGTCTAATATAACACCAATTACTTTCTTACAGGAAGTTTTAACTAAAGCAGAAAAGGAAGTCAGTATTTGCTTAGACCCCCTTTCGACTAATAGTACTATTGTACAGGCTTTTAATAGTCTATGTCAACAAATCAATAAGGACTTAACCCTTAAAGCAAAAAGGGGGAGACCGATTGCTAGACGATGGTTTGACTCTAACTGTTCAAGGGCTCATTCTGACCTGTTAAATGCCCTAAAAGAGTCACCAAGAAACAAAGCCAAGGTCATCCAATTAAGGAAGGAGTACAAACAGGCCATTTGGAAAAGGAAGAAGGACATTAAAGAGCAGGCCTGGCTGGACCTTCAATCTCCAGAGGTCCTCCGGGATAGTTCTAAATTCTGGGATGTTATTAATCACTCTTACTTCTCGGAAGGAGATAGCCATTCGGTAGAGTGTGTCATTCCCGATGACTTGTGGTTATCCCACTTTGGTAACATCTATAAACATAACGCATCTAGTCAACTACAGGATAGGTTTGACCATCTTAACACTGACCCAATTGAACCCTTTCTAATAAATGAGATAGAAGACGCAATAAATAAGTCATCCATAAATAAGGCCCCGGGACCCGATGGGGTCCCGGCTGATTTGTACAAGTCAAGTCAAGTCAGAGAATTTATATAGCGCACTACATACCCAGAGGGTCTCAAGGCGCTTAGAAAGGGGAGGAGGATTATTTGTCAAATATCCACGTTTTGAGTTGCTTTCTGAATGCTAGGTGGTTCTGGGTAAGGCGAAGGTAAGCGGGGAGTGAGTTTCATGTTTTAGCAGCCAGGTATTAGAAGGATCTGCCTCCCATGGTGGTCTTGTTGATGCGAGGTACCGTGGCGAGGGCTTGGCTGGAAGAACGTAGTTGGCGGGAGGGGGTGTAGAAGGACAGTCGTGAGTTGAGGCATTCTGGTCCGATGTCGTAGAGTGATTTGTGTGCGTGGGTTAGCAGTCGGAAAGTGATCCTCTTATTGACGGGTAGCCAATGGAGGTCTTTAAGGTGACCAGAGATGTGTTCGTTGCGTGGGATGTCTAATATGATCCTGGCTGAGGCGTTTTGGATTCGTTGGAGTTTCTTCTGGAGTATAGCGGTAGTGCCTGCGTAGAGGGTGTTTCCGTAGTCCAGTCGGCTCGTGACCAGAGCATGGGTGACTGTTTTCCTTGTTTCGGTGGGGATCCATCGAAATGTTTTTCTGAGCATGCGAAGAATGTTGAAGCAGGAAGAGGATACGGCGCTGACTTGTCTGTTCATTGATAGTGAAGAATCCAGGATGACGCCTAGGTTCCGTGCGTGGTCTGTCGGGATGGGTGCTTTTCCGAGGGCTTCCGGCCACCAGGAGTCGTCCCATGCAGAGGGGGATGTACCTAAGATGAGGACTTCTGTTTTGTCTGAGTTCAGTTTCAGACGGCTTTGTTTCATCCATTTGGCAACTTCTTTCATTCCTTCGTGTAGGTTAGTTTTGGCGGTGCTGGGGTCATTGGTGAGAGAAAGGATTAGTTGAGTGTCATCCGCGTAAGAGATGATGTTGAGGTTGTGTTGGCGGGCGATGGCCGCGAGGGGGCTCATGTATACGTTGAAGAGGGTGGGGCTGAGTGAGGATCCTTGTGGTACGCCACAGATGACTTCAGTGGCCTCGGACTTGAATGGTGGGAGGCGGACTCTCTGGGTTCTTCCGGAGAGGAACGAGGTGATCCATTCAAGTGCTTTTCCTTGGATTCCGATGTTATTGAGGCGTTGTAAAAGGGTGCTGTGGCAGACTGTATCGAATGCTGCAGAGAGGTCGAGGAGGATGAGGGCGACTGTGTCTCCATTGTCCAGTAGAGTTCGAATGTCGTCTGTTGCTGCGATGAGGGCGGTCTCAGTGCTGTGTTTTGCTCGGAAGCCGGATTGTGAGGAGTCGAGGGATTTGTTGGCTTCGAGGAAGGCGGCGAGCTGGATGTTGACAGCTTTCTCGATGACTTACAAAGCAGCACCCGCATTTTGGTCAAAGATATTGAAGAATGTGTTTAATGCTGCTAGAACAGGTGTGATACCACAGTCTTGGGCTACATCCGTTATCATACCCATTTTTAAAAAAGGCCTCAAGAGTGACCCTGCCTATTACAGACCTATCTCCCTAATTGACTCTGCTGTTAAAATCTTGGGCAGAGTCATTTTGGGGAGATTAACATCTTGGTTGGAGGGCAGGGGAATTCTTTCAAACGCTCAATATGGCTTCAGGGCTAAAAGAAGCACATTGGATCAGTGTTTAAACTTATACCTGATAACTACTAAATACACTCTAGTTAAAAAAGGAGCCTTATACCTGGCTTTCATGGATCTCTCCTCAGCCTTTGACCTGGTCAACAGGTCAAGGCTGTGGGGGGTCCTCCTGGACATAGGTATTGAAAAATCTTTAGTTGGGTTTCTGGCTGACCTACATCAGGGGCTGGAGGCCTCAGTTAGAGTAACCAGGGACGGTAGATGCACCAAATCCTTCAGCTCCGAGAGAGGAGTGAGGCAGGGATGTATCCTTGCCCCCCTCCTCTTCACTTTGTATATAAACAACTTGGAGCCGGTACTTAATGCCCTTAATGCCCTGGGCACCGACGTTCCGAGTGCAGGAGAGACTAATATCCCGGTCCTCCTGTACGCGGACCACAATGCGGTTCTCCTGGCAAGAACTGGCGTTGCCCTGAATAAACTTTTGGCCTCTTTTGGGGATTTTATGACCTCTCTTGACCTAAAAGTAAACACACAGAAATCCCACGTCATGATTATGGGTCATAAAGGGAAAAGGAGGAAACCCATAACCCTGGTCTGCACAGGAAAGGAGGTTCAGAGGGTTCCCTCTTTCACCTACTTGGGCGTCCTATTTGACGACAAAGGCACGTGGTGTCCCCAGTTTAAGGCCAAATCCAACGCTTTGAGTAGATCGGCAGGAGCCATCCTGAATTTTGCTAGAAAACTGGGTTCAAGACCGACGAGCGCGATTCTCAAAGTATACAATGCTAAGAGCATCGCAATCGCCAACTACGGGGCCTCAATCTGGGGATACATAGAGCCCGTCTCTATTCAAAGGGCAGAGAATAGGTTTTTAAGATCATTACTTTCTGTTCCCCAGTCCACCCCCACTTTTTCTATTCACTCAGAACTGGGGGTTGGGTACGTCTCTGACGCAATAAAATCTGCCCCTGTTATCTTTTGGTTAAAAACCTGGCTAAACGAAGAGATTTCTCTAAATCACAAAATTCTAGACGATTGTCTAAACATGGATGGAGTACTTAAGATCCAATGTATTTTGTATGTGAAAAATGTGTTTTTAAATGTATTTTTAAATCTAATCTTTTTGATTGTATGTATCAATTGTTTACGCACAGGCCACTTTACATTACCTTGATGTTATGATCGATGAATTATTACGTATATATATTATGTAAATATCCTTCCAGTGATCATTTAATCTTTTACATGTGTAATTCTGAAATGTATCCTGTGTCTTTTTATGAATTTTTCTAATCGAATAAAAGTAATTGACTGACTGACTGAAATCACCCACACAGGGCAAAAATGTGCACAGCGCCGAAGGGGTTATCTGACATTTCACTTGGGTAACTTTACTCTCATATTTACAGCATCTACGGTACTCAAGTGCTTGGACACTTTTTACTTACCCTGCTCCTGCTTCGGGGGCTGCGCTGAGGACACCGCGCACCCCCTGTCTTCTTGGGACTTCCTGGTAGCCGCCTCCAGAGCGCCCCACGCTGAGCGTTCCCTCCCCCTTTGACGGGCAGGTCACGAGGGCGGGGACGGGCGTGTGCTTCATCTTGGGCTGCTCTCTGGTTGGCGGGGCAGCTCCTCTGTCCCTCCCCCCCTGGCAATTTCTTCCTGCCGGGCTAGTCCCGCTTAGCTCTGTTGAATCTCCAGACCTCCCGAGGCTTCGCCGGGAGCAACAACGCTGCCGAGGCGCGGCGCAACGATCTTTTTAAACAAGTGCTTGGACACTTTTTACTTACCCTGCTCCTGCTTCGGGGGCTGCGCTGAGGACACCGCGCACCCCCTGTCTTCTTGGGACTTCCTGGTAGCCGCCTCCAGAGCGCCCCACGCTGAGCGTTCCCTCCCCCTCTGACGGGCAGGTCACGAGGGCGGGGACGGGCGTGTGCTTCATCTTGGGCTGCTCTCTGGTTGGCGGGGCAGCTCCTCTGTCCCTCCACCCCCTGCCACGCCCTGCTACTTCCGGTCTCCTACTTATGGCACCATTATCCCGGCCGCGCAGCGGACGAGCGCAGCGGGCGCGACGAAGGCGCGCCGAAGTAGCGCCTAAGTTAAGCCCGTCTGCGCCCGTCCGCGACGGGCCGGGACCAGGGGCCACACCCCCTGCTTCCTTGTTATCGTACACGCCTGCTCAACTTCTCTCCTATACCATTGACGTGCCTCTCCCCCACACCCTCACGCAGCATCTAGTTGCTTTGGATATCTATGTTCCCCGTTCAGACCGTGTTGTGTCTCCTCACCCAATTCTTCCCCTCCCTACGCCAGACACTGATCCCTTCCCCATTGGACCCTCACCCCCCCCCCTCACACTGCTTCCGCTTTTCTCCTCAACACTCGCTCGGCAGGCAAACACCAACTCGACCTGTTTAATCTTCTTACTACAGACTCCCCTGATTTTCTATTCCTAACGGAAACATGGTTTTCGGAGGCTTCTCTCCCCGACATTCTTGCCATCCTTCCCCACTCCTACTATGTCCTTCGGGCTGACCGCCCCACGGACAAGGTTGGGGGGGGTGTTGCCATGATTGTCCGATCCACTATTCAATTTCAGCTTCTTCCCCAAGCACCCATTGCTGGAGTGGACTTCCTGGTTGCTCGCTCTTCCAATCTGCTGGCACCTCTCACCGTCGTCCTTGTTTACCGCCCTCCCCTGAACATGCCCCTGTTCGTGGCTTCCCTGCAGGAACTTCTCGCCACGCTGGTGGTTAATAACTCCTCTGTCCTTTTGCTTGGGGACTTTAACTACTGGCCTGGCGATCCCAGGGAGGATTCAGCATCTAAGGACTTCACGGCCACTCTCCTCTGTCTCAACCTTAAGTCCCACGTCCAGGTTCCCACCCACAAATTTGGACACATCCTGGACCAAGTCTGGTCATCTCAGGACATAGTCTCCCCCCCCTGTGTCCTCCCATGTACCTGGTCTGACCATTCCCTCATCTCTTTCTCTATCACTACTGGCTCCCCTCACAAGCCCCTTCGCCCCAAGAATGTTTTCTCCCGTAGCTGGAATCATGCTGACTTGGCTTCCCTTTCTCACTCCCTTGCTTCTTCTTCCCCTGATCTTACTGGTATTCCCCTTGACTCACAGGCTGCTGCAGTTGGTAATTGGCTCTCTTCTGCATGTGATTTAGTAGCCCCCCTCAAGCTAGTCAAATCCATCCGCCCTCATGAGGCTCACCGTTGGTTTAGCCCGGAGCTCAAGACTCTTAAACTGGAGCTTAGACGCTCAGAGCGCCTTTGGCGCCGCAGCTACTGCCCTGACCATAAGGCCAAATACAAAACCCTTCTTAAAGAGTACAAGCAGGCCATCCTGGCCACTAAGACCAAGTACTTTTCTGAACAAGTGGCGCTCTCGGCCAACAAAGCTAAAGAAATTTTTTCTTTGGTAAACAACTTGGCCACCTCTGATCGTGCTTGCCCTCCCTTCACTCCCTCCCAGGCCCTCTGCTCTTCTCTTAACAACTTCTTTATCGAGAAGATTGTAAAAATCAAATCTAACATCTTGGTCACTCCTTTTACTCCTCCTCACTCTGCTCCCCCTGCGCCTAAATCCTCCTTCTCCTCTTTTCCTCCCCTCCCTTTGGACTCTTTCCTAGCTTTGCTCACCAAAATCAAGTCTGGTTCCCCCACTGATTGTGCCCCTGCCCGTATTCTTAAAACTCTCTTCTCTTCCTGTCCTGATACCCCTCTCTCTTTCCTTAATGCCTCTCTTTCCACTGGTTTGGTCCCTTCTTCATTCAAATCTGCTATTGTTTCCCCCATTCTTAAAAAGCCTGGTCTCGACTCTTCTCTTCCCTCTAACTTCAGACCTATCTCTCTTCTCCCTTATCTGGCTAAAATTCTTGAGTCTTATGTTACTTCCTGTCTCTCTGTTTATGTTGAGCAGAGCCAGCTTCTGGCTTCTCACCAAGCTGGCTTCCGCTCGGGTCATTCGACCGAAACCGTGGTGTTGGCCGTCCTCGACGAGCTTAAAGCCAAGGCCGACGTCAACTCCCCTCAAGCCCTGATCCTCCTCGACCTGTCCGCTGCGCTTGACACGGTCGACCATAACATTCTTCTGGACCGTGTCAGCGCAGCGGGCATACGAGGTTCTGCCTTCTCCTGGATCACCTCTTTCCTGACAGGGCGTTCTCAAGCCGTTCACCTTCCCGGCTTCTCTGCTTCTCCCCTCCCGGTGCCCTGTGGGGTCCCCCAAGGTTCCTCTCTCTCTCCCCTTCTTTTTAACCTCTATATTCACCCTCTTATCTCTTCTCTTCTTGAGCTGGGGGTCTCTGTGTATAACTACGCTGACGACCTCCAGCTCGTCTTTGATCTTTCCTCTACTTCTCACTCTCTATCCTTTTTTCACTCCACTATGGTCTTTATCTCTGGGTGGATGAGCGCCAATCACCTCAAGCTCAACCCAGATAAGACTGAGCTTGTCCTGATTGGCGGCTCATCCAGTCCCTGGTCCCCTGCTTTCTGGCCTCCCATCCTTGGCCCCCCTCCCACCCCCGTTCCCTCTGTTAAAACTCTGGGCATCAAGGTCAGACAGGACCTGTCCATGCATGGCCAGGTCAGTGCCGTGGTGTCCTCCTGTTTTCTTTCCCTCCGAATGATCCGGAAAATCTCTCGTTTTTTTTCTCTCGACTCCCTTAAAATTATTATTTCCGCCCTTATCACTTCCCGCCTTGATTATGGCAATAGCTTGTTCGCTGGCATCCCTGCCTATGAAACCCGCCGCTTACAAGCTATCCAGAACCAGGCCGCCCGTCTCATTTTTCATTTGCCCAAAACCCATCACATCACTCCCGTCCTCAAATCCCTTCACTGGTTGCCCATTTTGCAGAGATCTCTGTTTAAACTAGGGTGCCTTGTTTACCGGGCCCTTGATCACTCTGCACCGGCTTTCATCAATTCTTTGATTTCCCGTCACACCCCTGCCCGCACTCTCCGTTCATCATCTTCTGCCCTCCTCACTGTTCCCCGCTTTCACAAATCTCGCACTGGTGGAACCCGTTTCTCTGTTCTTGCCCCCCGGTTCTGGAACTCCCTTCCTCTTTCTATGCGTTCGATCCCTATTTTTTCTCATTTCCGTAAAGCGCTAAAAACTTTTCTGTTTGCCCTGGCCTACCCCTGCTAAACCTCCTGGCCCTGTCTGTTCGGTTCTTCAGAGCTCCCAGCGCCAGGAAGCCGTTTGGCCATCGTGCGCTCTATAAATATTTTTCATTCATTCATTCATTCATTCATTCATTCATTCACTCTCCTGAACCAGAAGCTAATTTAATTCCTGGTGGACATATCTACTTGTTTGAACTATACCCTAAAGAGGATAAGTCTGGCTTTCCTTACGTGAAATACATTCTATGAGTAGAAATAACTACTCTCACCAATACCGGTAACTAGTCTTATTGTCTTTCCCTTTTCGCTCTTAGTTAAACATAATGCTATCACTATCTACCCTCACACAATGATCCTTTGATGTGCGAAAATACAAAGCTTACCTACGACTTATTGCTGGTCTACATCATTTTTACGAATACCGCTAATGACTGTTGTTTTTACAAGGAGTGAACATATCTCAACCTATTAGACATGTTATTTGGCATTCACTCCAAATCTTTTTTACTTTCTCCCTACTATCTCTTCGCTTACTAGATGTAATACATTTCACAGGCCTACTTATTGTGACTATTGGAGGTCAACTTAAATTCACCCTATTTAGTCTCATCTTTCTCATAAAGAAACAATCTGTTCTTCCACAATGAATATCAAGTTGTTCAGCACCTTGCTTCACAAGAATTGCTGCTGAAACATACCACTTAATAAATTATCACATTGTTTCTCTTAATGTTTGGTTGGTCTCGCTATCTGGTTTTCCAAAAACCAGAATGTCATCACGATAATAGAATGATTTGTTTACCAACCTGATGACATTTTTTATGATCGCTTGAAAAATTTCTGCTGCTGAACATATTACAAAATTAAGGGGCCTAACATGATAGCGGGCAGATCGGCAATGCCCAGCCAGTGGTGGCGATCCGCCCGCCATCACAACTACATTTACCCCCTGCCATATTACCATGGCAAGGGGTACAGCGGTGGACTGAAAGTCTGTCCGCCGCTTTTCTGCCGGACGGCACTCCGTATGATTGCCGGTTGGGCGGAAAAGGCTCACAATATGGTGGTGGTGCCATCCATATTATGCTGCTGGCAGTGGGAATGCCTTTCCATGGTGGAGACTTCGCCATTGAGAGGTATATCCTAAGTCACTTTGGGGGCCTGTTGCAGGCCCCTGGCTGGGTGGGAGGCTGCACTTGGGGGGTACCTATGGTACCCCCATTCATTGCCGCGCACAAGGTGGCAGGCACTGCACGGTGCCGGTCACGTTGGCAATGCACGACATGCCACTTTAGCATTGCGGCGGGTGCTGCTTACAGCACCACCTGCCGCAATGTTAAAGATGCTGGATGCGACCGTCAGGGTCACGGTCGCATCCTAATAGGCCTCGCGGGTCCGCTGAAACACTGGCTGTTGGTCCTGTTTTCCGATACGGTGGCGGGCAGAGTAAATGTGGCCCTAAGTCTTTTGTAGCGGAACAGCCCCAAATGTGAGGAAAAAGTTGTGATACAACTCAATATTTCATCAATCTCTAATTGATGATAGCCCTTACAAAGATCCAACTTTAAAAAAACTGTCACTTCATTCAAAATGCCAATCATGTCATTCAAATGTGGGCCCGGGTTCCTTTCACTCTCAATTGTGGTATTAGGTACTGTCAACACAGATACAAATATGTTGGACCAGTTGCTGGTTCAATAATATCTTGCTTAAGTAATGAATGTATTTCTTTTTCCACTTTGTCTTGCATATGAATTGGGACTCTCTTATGCATCTGTGCCACAGGATTCACTCTGTGATTTATGTGTGGAGAAATGGTTCTTCCTTTTAATTTTTCCAGACCCTTGGTCAAAGTAGGAAATTCTTTTGGTATATACAGTGTTCCATTGTCACATGCAATGTCATAGCTGAAAGTCCCATTAGTTGATCTGTAAGGTTTCTTAGAAAGGAGGGACCAGACGTTTCTCCTGTTAACACATGTACTTCTAATTTGATGGACATTTTTCCATATGTTAGTTTTTTTTCAAAATTTCCTACACAAGTTACAAGATGTTTTACTCCCCACTGAAAAACATTGACATTTGATGACAAAAGTGCTGGAACTCCTGCATCTTATCATACTCAGTTGCACCAATGGGGCCTCATTTATGAAAAGGGACGCATCGCTGCGTCAAAACAGCGATGCGTCACTTTTCATTGCGCCCACCCTGTCACGTGCTGGATGCGTCATATTTACAGTATGACGCATCATGTCGGAAGGACTTACAGATACGTCAGTATTGCTGACGTATCTGTAGGGGCAAAAATGATGCATTGCTGGAGTAGGTCACAAAAGTGATGCAACTCCATCAATGAGTCATTTCACACGGGCAAGTCACATTTCAAATGTGCCTGCATCAGTCTTACGCCTGCTGTGAGGCAGGCATAAGAAATTGAGGCATTCCACTCCTAGAAGTGATGCAGTGAAATCTCATAGATTTCACTGCGTGAGTTCTACAAGACTTACTTGCATCAGAACGCCCACCCTGCATACATTATACCTGTCGCAGGAATAATGAGGCACAGGGGTTTACAAAGTAACGCATCTAACTAGATGCGTCACTTTGTAAATATGACGCAATATGGTCCATATTTCACGTTACTGGTGCGTCACAAAAAATAATGCACCGGCAGCGCAAAAGTGAAGCAAAAGCTCATAAATAAGCCCCATGATATTTCACGTTGCTCAACTATCAAGACCAAAAGGTGCTTTCTGAGATCCCACAAGTATGTCAATAGACGCTGTTTTTTTACTATTCTCTTTCTTTTACATATTACTTGTTTCATCTTTGCTTTCCTCAGCCATCAAATATAGTTGTTCCTGTTCAAATTCATCTACCGAAGAGAAACTTTCCATCGGCCTAATGTGTTTTTCATTTCCTATAGATTGCCATTTACAAGTTTTTCCATTATCTGTTCCTCTTCGTCTGCACACACTTGAAAAAATTATTAATTTTTCCACTTTCTTCAAATGGTTGCCCCATTCTTGGAATATATCTGTATGTGGAAATGGTTGTCTACACCTATTGCATTCTTCTTCTGTCTTTTCTTTTGAAAGTTGCTCTATTTGCTTTTGTTGTCTTTTTTGACCATTTGTCTGACTTGTTTGAAAGCATTTACTCATCCTTTTTTATATATTGGTGGCATTCTTTTTAGTTTTAGCTTGTGTTTCAGTCTGTGCCATACGAAGAATTGTTTACAAATCATAAGTTTTTGCGAATAGTATTTTTCCTGAATTTTACTGAATTACATCCCTTGGATGATTCCTAATCTGATTGCTTCCTCATTACTGAACTTATCAAATTCGCAGAAATTGACTAACTTCCCCAATTTGGTTACAAATTCATCAATGGTCTCCTTATCATGCAGATATGCTATATTGAAATTGTATCTTTTAAAATCTAAATTTCTTTGTGGATCAAACTTCTAATTTAAACATTTCATAAGCCCCTTGTATGTATTCTTATTCGTTTCAGGGAATGCGACAATTATATCTTCTACCTCATCACCTACCTATTAAGGAGTAAGGCATAGATGCTGCAAGGTAAAATCCGCTCGCAAATGGGCAGATTCTCAGAATCTGCCCCTTTGCGACGGATATTTTTGCATTTGGGATGCATCATGCCAAATGCAAAAATCGCAACATTGCGATTACTTGCATTTAAGAATGCAATGCATTAAAGTTTAAAAAATAGCGATTTCGCTAATAGGGATCGCAAATTACCATGAAGTTGAACTTCATGGTAATTTGCAAAAACGTTGAAAAATGCACTAAAGTGCATCTTTCAAAGTTTCATTTTGTGCACAACATATGTGCACAGATCAATTTCAGGGGTGCAACAGGGTGTCCTTTGGACACCCCTGCACCCTTGAAATCGCATTCTCAATTTGCGATTCGCTAATTGCGATTCGCAAATTGAGAATGTCTTCCCATTCATTCCTATGGGCTTCTAAGACCATAGGAATGAATGGGGAGGTATTCCTTAATTTCGACTCGCAATTTGCGAGTCGCAATTAAGGAATTTTAAGAAATTGCTATTTTTTTAGTGATTTCTTCATGCATTGCATTTTGCTATTCCTTAAAAGCGAATCGTTATTTGTCGCTATTAAGGAATAGCAAAATGGATTCTTCATGCATCTGGGGGTAAGTCTTTAGCTTGCTCATCAGTGTGTTTCTTAGATGTGACTTTTAAAAAATGTTCAAATCCCTTTCTCCATTTTCCCCATCTTTGAGCAATACTTTGTTGAGCCGTAATGTCAAATGGTAGTGGTTTCTTGAAGGTCATACTAGAAACATTTTCTTCCTCTTGGGCATGTACATCATCCATATGTGTCTTTGCCTTTGTACTTATGGAACTTGCACTTTCATCCAACATTATACTCTGTATTTTATAAAAATATATGTATATATATATTACCTACTGGCGGTCGCCAGTAGGTATATATAGTTAGGATCGATTTCCATAGGGAAATCGCAACATTCTATTTGGAATAACTTTGGCGCCGGTTGAGGAATCAGCCTAAATATTTCAGCAACTTTGCCTCGCGGTGCTCTGCTCCTTCCCTAAAAGTTTGGGGGGGATTCGTCAAGCGGGGGCCGAGATAAAAGGGCGGTCCCAAAACGTGTTTTCCCCATGTTAATTTCCATAGGGCGGTCTGTCGCAATTTTAGCTCGAACGGCTGAATGGATTTTCACCAAACTTGGCAAAATTGTAGGGACTGGTAGCCCGACGTGCCTTTGCTATGTCTCAAGATTAAAAAAAAAAAAGTAATTTTTTTTTCGATGTTCGCAGGGGGAGCGCCCGGTACGCGTATTTTGGTGAAAAATAGTGAAAATAATAGTGTAAAATAATCATTTTGAGTGATTACAGGTAGGGTAGCTCTGAAAAGAGCTTTTGGGTTGTGTGGCTGTTTTAGGTACCTACAAGTACGTCCCACACACACCCACACGCACACAACCCTACACCCCCACAGTCACACACTCCCCACACACTCCTTACACACGCACACCTCCACCCACACCCAAACACCCCACAGCCCTACACCGACACTTTATACATCCACACCCACAACCACACAACCCACACACCCAGACACACACACACACCTCACCCCCCAACACACACACGCACACACAGATACCTCACAGACACACCTCACACATCCCACGCACCTCCCCCCACACACACACGCACACTTCACAGACACATCCACACATCCCACACATACACACACATCCTATACACATACTCCCCACACCCACATACACCCCAAACACGCCTCACACACCCACACTTCCACCTACACCGAAACACCCCACACACCCACACACACACTTTACACACCCACATCCCCACCCACACCCACATACCCCACACAGATATACACCTCATCCCCCCCAGACACACACACATACACACCTCACAGACACACCGCGCACATCCCCCACACACACCTCTTCCACCCCCACACATGGGGAAAACTCAGTGAAACACTAAAATAATAATTTAAAGTGCTTAGAGGTAGGGTATCTCTGAATAGAGTTGTTGTGTTGTGTGGGTGATTTAAGTACCAACATGTAGGTACCAATGCAGAGTCTTAAATTCAATGTACACCGTTTACTCTGTAGATAATTTGCATGTTGTTATAGAAGTTATTGTGGTATATGGAATGCATACCATAGTCTGTCAGGAAAACATAAAGAACATGGAGGCAGGAGATGAAAAAGAGATGTCAAATACACTTTGGAGATAATATAGTGGGAGAAAGGAAGTATCTATGAGCAAAATTACTATGTAAAACAAAAAAAGTTGCACAGTATACTATAGTTTGACTTTACATTATAATCAATTTGGTAGTAGTTTAAGATTTACATATAAAAATGAATATTGTCTCAAACAATTTTAGAAATATTAAATATACATTTATTTTTGAGATTCATTTTCAAAATTTGATAGAACGTCTAACATTTGACTGTCCGAAATGTCCTCTTTTTGAGTGAACATAACTTCCAACATTTGACTGTCAGAAACGTCCTCATATTGAATTAACAAATCCACAGATTCTACACATTGTAGAAGTTCATGGTCCCGTGATTCATCCATGAATTCCAAGTCATTGGGTTCAATGATTTCCTCATTGTTCATCTCTAGGACAATTTCAAAGGAAACGTTCTGTTCTCCTTCCATTTTTGTGCTGAAATTTGCATTAAAAAAAATCAGTAGAAATATGGCACTGTTGGGTTTAAGTTCAGACAGGTAGTTTTGATTTTTTCATAGTTAAGTTAACTTTGCGCAATGTATGGTAACAGGCAGGAAGTAGAAATATAAAAAAGTGCCTGTGAAGAAGCGTAAGTAAATTCATAATTATAGCAGAGAAGCCTAAGTCAATCCATAAATATAACAGAGGAGCCTATCTCTATTTATAACTATAGCAGAGGGACAGTAAATAACTATCAGAAAACGTTTTTAAAAAATAACTTAAAGTGCCCCTTACAATTTATCAACTTACTTTACAGAGAGGTGAAGAAGACAAAATGCGAAAATCCTTTCAAGATGTACCTCAGGTAGTTGTAGTCAAAATGGCCGTGTTTCCCTCTCATTTTTCATTTATATTCATGTACATAACCAATCAAATGTCGGGAAAAAAAAATAGAAAATGAAAGTAACATTTTATTAGGTTGTCAAATCTAACACTTCAGATGTGTTTTTGTGAAGTAATTTACCTCAGGGTATTTAGAGAGGTCTACAGGCTATATGGCTCAATGGAATTCCATCGAATTTGGGAAAATGGTAGGGATTGGTATGTAGTATGAGCTATTCTATATTTGGTGAAAGTGTCTCCAGTGGTTTTTATGTAAATTAACTTTTAACATTTTTTAGAGCGCTTCCCGGTGCGCGGCCCGGTACGCGTACCGGTAAGCGCAACGGGAGTCCTCCATTTTGTGTTTCGGTAGATTTGAGTCAGAAAATGGCGGACAAACAACGTTGGGAATGGGTATAAGGGGGCACGGTAGGTACTCCCTGACACTCTAGGTTTTCTGAGGGGGTCTTAGGAGGGCCATATAGGCCCAAAAATATATATATTTTTTAATTTTCGCGGGGGTAGCGACCGGTACGCGCACCGGGAAGCGTACCGGAGAGCGTACTTTGGTGAAAAATAGTGAAAAAAGTTAGAAAAAGATAATCATTTGGAGTGATCAGAGATAGGGTAGCCCTGAAAAGGGCTTTTGGGTTCTGTGGCTGACTTAGGTACCTACAAGTAGGTACCAATGCACAGTCTTAAATTCAGGACGAATATTCTATTCCCCTCATCAGAAAAGTGCACACCATCTCCCCTGTAGATATCTTGCATGTTGTAACGCAAGTTATTATTGTATATTGAACCCATTCCATAGTCTCTCATGTAAGCAGAAACAGATTTATTCACATGTTTCCGTGCTTTCTCAAATTGTGGACAAAATTGATTGGACCACTTCCATTTCTGCCTTTGGCATATATTGGAATATACCAAGGCAGTTTCAGGAAAAAGTGCCATCAATTGATCAAAGGTGTCCTTTATAAGCATTTCCAGACCAACTCCAGTCAAAGTGCCCAAGTCATTTCCTCCACAGTGCACAATTAACAGGTCAGGGTGTGGCAAATGCAAAAAGGTTTTCACCAATGGTATCAATTGGTGACATTTCAATCCTCTGTGGCCAATCCATTTAATCTTCACATTTGGTAAGTCAAGGTTGTGGACATTTCTGGTAGCTGCATACCTTTGAGCCCAGTGGATATAGCTATGTCCAATAATCCAGACAGAATACATGGTGACAGGAGATTCTGATGCAGTCAGCTGAAGTGTGGAAAAGAAATGGCAGTTGGAACAATAAGAGTTTGCAAAAAAAAACCTGTGGAGTTTCAGTGCTATTGAATCACAAGCAATGATTGGTAGAATGAGATAGTTGAAAAGTGAAAGTTAGGGTGCATGGTTGTGTTCTGTGTAAGAAGTAATTTGAATGGTTAAAAAAAAGTCATTTAAAGAAACATTGCACTAGATAAGCTGGTGTATTCGCAGGTCAAAGATCCTTGCTGAGGTGATTTGCAACATTGTAAAATAAACTTTTAACCCTGGGAGCTCAGTGAGGAGGGAGTTGCTATGGTAACAGGTAGAAAGGGCTGAGGGGGGGAAGGGTGTTGGTTTGAAAATAGAGAGGGAAGAGATTTGATTGGTTAACAAAAAGGGATATCTGTGTAGAATTAGAGGTTTTCTGTGCCTTTATGGTTTGCAGTGTCTGGAGAACATATCTTTTGCTCTGCTAAAGAAATATTGGTGTGTGTATCTGACACTGTTCTGAATCTCCTAAAATATTTATAAAGGTGAGTTATGATTCATTTAATATACATAGAGACTTGTATACTCTATGGAGAAGATTTGGAAGGAAATTGTGGTCTTTACATGTTGCTTTGTGTCATGCTTTTTGATAATGCTTGGTAAAAAGTTTTTACTGCATAGAGTAATTGTATTTTGTAAAATTGTGAATTTTTAGTCGTGACATGGAATGCTTCCACGTAGGACCTGTCCTGTGTTTTGTAAATGTGATGTAAAAAACGATTTTGGGCGAAAAAAATAGTTTTTACATTTTTTAAAAGGAATAAAGAATGTGTGCATGTTTAATAGAAATACATTTGACTCTTTACAATGATGTTACCTGTGTTAACTCCGTGTAGGAAGCATATTGAGTTTGTTTGCATAGAGGAATTGTATTTTGTAAAATTGTGAAGCTTCATGTGCAAGATTTTGCCTCAGTATCATCCCTGCTGTGAGGCAGATGGTTGTAAATATGATCTGTGCTGTGTTTCCTAAATGTGATGTCAAAAACGATTTTGGGGAAAATAAATGGATTTTACATATTTGAGTATAATGTGGCGCAAAGGTTTAAAAAATGACGCATACATGCGTCACTTTTAAATATGGGGAAAAAAGGTACATGTTTGGGCTTTCCTTGGGGAGCCTAGGTGGTGAGGATTGTATCTAAGTTTGCAGTGGACTAGGCTTCATGAAGCATAAAAATAGTTTTTACTTTTTTTAAAAGGAATAAAGAATGTGTGCATGTTTAATAGAAATACATTTGACTCTTTACAATGATGTTAGCTGTGTTAACTCAGTGTAGGAAGCATATTGAGTTTGTTTGCATAGAGGAATTGTATTTTGTAAAATTGTGAAGCTTCATGTGCAAGATTTTGCCTCAGTCTTATCCCTGCTGTGAGGCAGATGGTTGTAAATATGATCTGTGCTGTGTTTCCTAAATGTGATGTCAAAAACGATTTTGGGGAAAATAAATGGATTTTACATTTTTGAGTATAATGTGGCGCAAAGGTTTAAAAAATGACGCATACATGCGTCACTTTTTAAATATGGGGAAAAAAGGTACATGTTTGGGCTTTCCTGGGGAGCCTAGGTGGTGAGGATTGTATCTAAATGTGCAGTGGACTAGGCTTCATGAAACATATCCCTGTCTGCATTCTTAGACACAGGTGTCAATTTGACTCTTTACAATGATGTTAGCTGTGTTTTAAAACAGTGTAGGAAGCATATTGAGTTTGTTTGCATAGAGGAATTGTATTTTGTAAAATTGTGAAGCTTCATGTGAAAGCGTTAATTGTATTTTGTAAAATTGTGAATTTTTTGTCGTGACATGGAATGCTTCTACATAGGACCTGTGCTGTGTTTTGTAAATGTGATGTAAAAAACGATTTTGGGGAAAATAAATAGTTTTTACATTTTTTAAAAGGAATAAAGAATGTGTGCATGTTTAATAGAAATACATTTGACTCTTTACAATTATGTTACCTGTGTTAACTCAGTGTAGGAAGCATATTGAGTTTGTTTGCATAGAGGAATTGTATTTTGTAAAATTGTGAAGCTTCATGTGCAAGATTTTGCCTCAGTCTTATCCCTGCTGTGAGGCAGATGGTTGTAAATATGATCTGTGCTGTGTTTCCTAAATGTGATGTCAAAAACGATTTTGGGAAAATAAATGGATTTTACATTTTTGAGTATAATGTGGCACAAAGGTTTAAAAAATGACGCTTACATGCGTCATTTTTTGAATATGGGGAAAAAAGGTACATGTGTGGGCTTTCCTGGTAAGCCTAGGTGGTTAGGATTGTATCTAAGTGTGCAGTGGACTAGGCTTCATGAAGCATATCCCTGTCTGTATTCTTAGACATAGGTGTCAATTTGACTCTTTACAATGATGTTAGCTGTGTTTTAAAACAGTGTAGGAAGCATATTGAGTTTGTTTGCATAGAGGCATTGTATTTTGTAAAATTGGGAAGCTCCATGAAAAAGCGTTTACCTCACTCTTATTCCTGTTGTGAGGCAGGTGCAAGATTTTGCCTCAGTCTTATCCCTGCTGTGAGGCAGATGATTGTAAATAGGATCTGTGCTGTGTTTCCTAAATGTAATGTCAAAAACGATTTGGGGGAAAATAAATGGTTTTTACATTTTTGAGTATAATGTGGCACATAACATTAAAGGGATTACTTTACATCGTTTACTGAGTGGAGCATGATAACAAATTGGAGTATTACAAGCTATCTGGAGATGTGTGTTCCGAAGTTTCGAGAGTCCTGAAGAAATGAAACTTCTTATCACCTCTGCATGTGGCGGTGCATAGTATAGTTTCCAAAACTATACTTTTTGTTTGTACCTCTAGACAAAACATCTTTACAAATGAGGCATGTCACATATCGGGCATTGACCTTTTTTTGGTCTCGAGGAAAAGAATAAAATTGCCATATAAAATGGTCTTTGTGGTGTGATTTGCGGGGCTGTTCAGGCAAGAACTGCCTCCGCTCTACGTCCTCTTCCTCTTCTTCCTCTGGGTTTGGAAGAAACTGCGCAGGTGGTCCTTCCTTCCTAGGTGGTTGTGGTGGGGGTGGGGGTCCACCAGCTGCAGCTACTACAGATGCCATTAGTTCAACAAGGAGAAACAGGTCTTCCTCTCACAAAGATGAAAGTCAGAGTGAGGAAAAAATAAGGGGTTTTCATCATTTGGGAAAAAAAATAGTTCTAAACCAATGAAAAGTGTTATTTACAGGTCACATGACCTATTACGCTTACGTTACGCGTCCCACTTCGCACCTCGTTCGCGCTCCGGAGCACTTCCGAGTGCATGAACGCGGCGCGTCATAAGACGCATTACGCGGCAACGCGATACGTCGCGCTTACGCGACGCGTCGCGATGTTGTTCTCGAACGCGGCAGTTGTGCAAACGGGACGTTTCCCGGTGCGCGGACCGGGTCGCGGCATAAAATTGAGCTAACGGGAAGCTACCCGGTGCGCGAACCGGTAGCGAAACTAAAAAAAATAAAATAAATATATATATACATAAAAAAATTATATTAAATACATATAAAATATATTTTTCCTTTAAAAAAAGAATACATTTAACAGCTTTTAATATTTGCTATTAAAAAAAATTGAAATTCACTGAAAAAACCATAGGTTATAGACCATATATAGTTAGGAATTAGCATTTACAAAACCTTGAAAATTCACTGAAAAAACCATAGGTTATAGACCATATATAGTTAGGAATTAGCATTTTTAAAACCTTATTTTACTCACACAAAACCATTGAAATTCGCATATATAGTTAATTGCACTAACTATATATTTCGCGCACCCGCAATCCACTGCTGATGATGTCACATATTACATCATTCATGACATGGTCAGTGACATCACTGATGACATCACTGATGACATCTCAAATGACATCACTGATGACATCACTGATAACAACATCCAGTGTCCGTATGTTTCTGTAAACTTTAAATATGTCTTACATATTGAAGAATGAGTGGATGTATAAGTGTCTGGATGAAGGATTTAGTAGGTGCATGACTGACTGTATGAGTGAGTGATTAAATGTGTCTCACTAAGTGCATGGGTTAGTGACTAAACTGTCTTAATTTGTGCATCATTATGTCTGTTGTTCTGTAAACTGCTGCATGTATTGATCAGTAGCTATATGAGTAACTATATGGCTTATTGATTGGTTGCCCAATTATTTGTATGGGAGACTGAGTGTGTGTGTGGGTGGTTGGGAGGTGTATGACTCTTTGCATAGATGTGTGAGCAGTTGATTCACTAGATGTATGGGTTCAAAAGTGCATGTGAGAACAGCTGTATGGGCGGTTGACTGTGTGCATGAGTGTATTGGTGAGTGAATGGATATTTCAGTGCTACATGTCAAAGTAAGAACATATGTAAAACACAGTATATGTGAGAGTTTACATATATAAATAACTGTGCATAAGAGGCAGTGAATGTGTGAGTGGCTGTATGGATCATTCTGAAATTGTATCAGGGATTGTGGAATTGAGAGTAAATATGTGTTAGTATCTGTTTGAATAAGTAAGGTGTGTATAACTGTATAGTTGAGGAGATGGAGGTGTGATTGATTCTTTGCATGACTGACTAAGTGTGTGAGTAACTCCATGGATGAGTGACACTCTGTGAGTGTCTGTTTACACTGAGTGTATATAAGGTTATGTTAGAGTCTGAAGAAGTTAATCGTATTATCACATGAATGATGTCATCAGTGATGTGATCAGTCATATCAAATGAGATGTCATCAGTGATGTCATCTGAGATGTCATTTGAGATGTCATCAGCAGTTAGTGCAACTAACTATATATGCGAATTTCAATGGTTTTGTGTGAGTAAAATAAGGTTTTAAAAATGCTAATTCCTAACTATATATGGTCTATAACCTATGGTTTTTTCAGTGAATTTTCAAGGTTTTGTAAATGCTAATCCGTAACTATATATGGTCTACAACGTATGGTTTTTTCAGTGAATATATATATATATATATATATTACCTACTGGCGGTCGCCAGTAGGTATATATAGTTAGGATTTTTTCTCTATGGGATTTTTGAAAATTCTATGTCTAATAACTTTGGCGTTTGTGGACGGAATTGGCTGAAATTATCAGGAAAATTGAAAATTTTTTTTCTGAGCAGCCACTGATAATTTGGGGGGGTTTGTCAAGGGGGGGCTGAGAAAAAAGGGGGGTCCCAAAACGTGTTTTTCCCATGTTAATTTCCATAGGGCGGTTGGCCTCACTTTTAGCCCGAACGGCTGAATGGATTTCCACGAAACTTGGCAAAATTGTAGATATTGTTTGCCCGATGTGCCTTTGCTAGGTCTCAAGATATATGCTCCTGTGAATTTTGAGTAAATTAGGTTTAAAAAAAGATATATATCTAGAGCCGCGCCCCGGTGCGCGTACCGGGGAGCGCTCCGGGCGCGCCACGCGACTTGCGCACGGCAAGCTGATTGGTTCTCGGGTGTCTGTAAACATTCGACACAGTCCGCAGCGGCCGCCATCTTGTGTCTCGGTAGGATTGAGACACAAGAGGTGGCAAAAATCAAAGGGGGAAATGAGCAAAAGGGGGCAGGGTACACCCCCCTCACCCCCTAGTTTTGATGTGGGGGCCATAAAAGGGTCCAGCGAGTAAAAAACAAAATATTTTAAAAATTCGATTTTCGCGGGGGGAGCGCCAGGTACGCGCACCGGGGAGCGTACGGGGGAGCGTACCATGGAGATAAAAAATGACACTTTTTAAAAAAAAATAATTGCATTTTTTTATAAATTGGAGGTAGTTCTGAAAAGAACTTTTTTTTTGTTTTTGTTGTTTTATATTTTTTTAGACTTTTTAAAACGATTTTATATTTTTTTGGGATTTTTGTCAGGGGAAAAACAAAAACAGGGATTCCAAAACTGCTCAACAGGAGCAAAAAAATGTGAAAATTTAGGGACTGGCAGGGCAGCGGTGTTGCTGTTTCTTTATGGCAATGAGTTCAACACTCTGCTCCCCATAGCAGAGCAGTTCGTCACACTCCGTGCACAGAAATTTGATTCCTGCAAACACCGGCTGAATGTTAGGGACCATTCTTCCACGGGGTGGTCCCGAAGGTGTTGCTCCCCAGTGGAGGTGCTGCCGCCATCTGTGGGTAAATTCCGTGCCAGCTCTCTGACACTCTCCCTGGCAAAGTTGTTAGGGTGTCTTCTTTTCACATGCCTGATTAAATTAGCATTTCCAAAACTATATTTTTTCAGAGGATTGCCTCTGGATAAACTACTACCACAAATTTTGCAGGTTACTTTTGGAGCGTTGACTTTTTTTTGTCCTTCAGGGATGTCATAAAATTTCCAGATGAAATGGGTTTTTTTCTTCTGCTGAGGAGAGTCCTCATCTAAAAATCTGTCTGAATCACTGCTGGATGACTCTCTTGCAGCCATTGCTGTAGATCAGAAAAGTAGGAGATGAACAAAGTACACAGAACAGCTCTTGCTCTCTCCAAGTACAAAGCAGTAGTGAGAGAAATGGGTGGGTTTCACACAATTTGGAAAAAAAAAAGTTCTGAACCAATGAAAAGTGTTATTTTAAAGTCACATGGTTTGACGCGCTTACGCTACGCGCCCCGGGGCGCGTCCCAGGGCGTGTTTCGTAAGCGCATCAGGGCGTTTACGTTGCGCGATCGTATGCGCTTCCGGGTGCGCTTACGCGGTGCGTCGTAAGACGCATCTCGCGGCTACGCGATACGTGGCTTATGACGCAAGGCGTGGCGGCTACGCAATACGTCACGATGTTGTTTTCGTTCGCGGCAATAGCGCTATCGGGACGCTCATCAGTACGCGCCCCGGGGCGCGCCGCAAGATTGCGCTTACCCGTGCGTTCACCGGTCCGCGCCCCGGGAGCGCACCAAAAAGAATAAAAAAAAAAAATGACATAATTATACAATATAAAATTCGATTTAAAATGTATTCTTTTTTAAAACTATAAAGATTTGCTATTAAAAAACCTATGAAATTCACTGAAAAAACCATAGGTTATAGACCATATATAGTTAGGAATTAGCATTTACAAAACCTTGAAAATTCACTGAAAAAACCATAGGTTATAGACCATATATAGTTAGGAATTAGCATTTACAAAACCTTATTTTACTCACACAAAACCATTGAAATTCCATATATAGTTAGTTGCACTAACTATATATCGCGCACCCGCAATCCACTGCTGATGTCACATATTACATCATTCATGACATGGTCAGTGACATCACTGATGACATCACTGATGACATCTCAAATGACATCACTGATGACATCACTGATGACATCTCATTTGACATTACTGATCACATCACTGATGACATCATTCATGTGATGATACGATGAACCTCTTCAGACTCTAATATAACCTTAGATACACTCCGTGTAAACAGACACTCACAGACTGTCACTCATCCATGTAGTTACTCACACACCTAGTCAGTCTTGCAAAGAATCAATCACACCTCCATTTCTTCAACTATATAGTTATACACACCTTACTTATTGGAACATATAATAACACATATTTACTCTGTTATACAATCCCTGATACAAGTTCACAATAATCCATACAGCCACTCACACATTCACTGGCTCTTATGCACAGTTATTTATATAGGTCAACTATCTCATGTACTGTGTTTTACATATGTACTTACTTTGACATGTAGCACTGAGATATCCATTCACTCACCAATACACTCATGCACACAGTCAACCGCCCATACAGCTGTTTCCACATGCACTTTTGAACCCATACATATAGTAAATCAATTGCTCACACATCTATGCACAGAGTCATACACCTCCCAGACACCCACACACACACTCAGTCTCCCATACAAATACTTGGGCAACTAATCAATAACCCATATAGTTAGTCATATAGCTAATGATCAATACATGCATCAGATTACAAAACAACAGACACAATGATGCACAATTTAAAACAGTTTAGTCACTAACCCATGCACTCAGTGAGACACATTTAATCACTCACTTATACAGTCAGTCATGCACCTACTAAATCCTTCATCCAGACACTTATACATCCACTCATTCTTCAATATGTAAGACATATTTTAACTTTACAGAAACATACAGTCACTGGATGTTGTCATCAGTGATGTCAGGATGTTGTCATCAGTGATGTCATCAGTGATGTCATTTGAGATGTCATCAGTGATGTCATCAGTGATGTCACTGACCATGTCATGAATGATGTAATATGTGACATCATCAGCAGTGGATTGCGGGTGCGCGATATATAGTTAGTGCAACTAACTATATATGGAATTTCAATGGTTTTGTGTGAATAAAATAAGGTTTTGTAAATGCTAATTCCTAACTATATATGGTCTATAACCTATGGTTTTTTCAGTGAATATATTACCTACTGGCGGTTGCCAGTAGGTAGTTATAGTTAGGACCTAGCTACCATAGGAAATCAAGTATTTAGTTCTTTAAAATTAATTGGGCAGTGTATAGTATCAGGCAGGAACTAGAAATATAAAGCACTGCATGTGATGAAGCATATCTTAATCCATAATTATAACAGAATGACTGTAAATAGCTAACAGAAAACATTTTCAAAATTACCTTAAAGTGTACAACTTAGTTTCTCTTACAAATTAACAACTCACCTTTTTGAAAGTAGGAGAAGAGTTAGTACTGTGTAAATCAAACTCCAGAAATTAAGCACCCTAAATTCCTCTCAAAAGTATCTCAGACAGGAGTATCACAAAACGGCCGTGTTTTCCTCTCATTTAAGATATATACATAACCAGTCATACTTCATCACACACAAATTTCAAAATGAAAGTAACATTTTGATTCGTTCTAAATTTCAATACTTTCAAATGTGTTTTCCCCATGCAATTTTCTATAGGACATTTAGACACGGCTACAGCTCGAATGGCTGAATGTAAGTACACCAAAGTTGGTAAAATGATAGGCACTGGTACGTAGTAGGGCCTTTTCCATATTTGTTTGAAATTGCTTTAGTGGTTTTTATGAAAAGCAACTTGAAAAACACACATATTTATCTGTAGGCGCGCCACAAAAGTGCGCGAGCTGAAAGCTGATTGGCTCTGGGGTGTCTGTCAACATTGCAAACAGTCCGGAGAGTCCGCCATCTTGTGTCTCGGCAGAATCGAGACACAAGAGGTGATATTAAAAAGTGAGAATTGATTAAAGGGGGCAGGGTAGACACCCCATGACCCCCTAGGTTTTCTGAGGGGGGCCTAGAAGAACCCTGAAGGGCAAAAAAACTATATTTTTTGGGGGGAAATTTTCGCAGGGTGAGCGCTGGGTTCGTTCCCATGTACGCTCACCGGTGCGCGCACCTTGAGTGCACCACGGAGAAAAACTGTGTAAAAAATTAGAGTAAAAAGATAATTTAGAGTGCTTAGAGGTAGAGTAGCTCTGAAAAGAGCTGTTGTGTTATGTGGGTGTTTTTTGTACCTACAAGTAGGTACCAATGCAGAGTCTCAAATTCAAGAGGAAGACTCTATTCCCCTCATCTGTAAAATGTACACCATCTCTCCTATAGATGCTTTGAATGTTGTAACGCAAGTTGTTGTGGTATATGGAACCCATACCATAGTCTCTGAGGAAAGCAGAAACAGTTTTATTCACATGTTTCCTTGCTTTCTCAATCTGTGGACAAAATTGGTTTGACCAGTTCAATTTTTGCCTTTGGCATATATTAGAAAATACCAATGCAGTTTTTGGAAAAAGTGACATCAGTTGCCCAAAGATGTCCTTTAAAAGCATTTCCAGACCAACCCCAGTCAAAGTGCCCAAGTCATTGCCACCACAGTGCACAATTATGAGGTCAGGATGTGGTAGATGCAAAAAGGATTTTATCAATGGTATCAATTCCTCTCTGTCCAATCCACACAATGTCCACATTTGGTAAATCAAGGTTGTAAATACCTCTGTTACTTGCAAATTTTTCACTCCAGTAGACAAAGCTATGACCCACAAACCAGACCTTTGGCATCTTGAAGGTAGATGAGCTTCTATTCTGATGAGTTGTGAAAATGAAATGGCAGTTTGTAAGTAGGAATTATGAAAAAAAGTGGTTGAGATTCAGTGCACTTGAAAAACAAGAAATGATTGGTGCTTTCTTAAAATTCAGCACTGAAAATGAGGGTGTATGCTTTTTGTTTGTAAGAAGTAATTTTAATGGTTGAGAAAAGGTCATTTAAAGAAACATTGCACATGATTAGCTAGTACATTGAGAGGTCAAACACCATTGCTGGATTCTTTTGCAACATTCTATGATGAACTTTTGAACTGTTTGCTGGGTTAGGTGGGAGTTACCATGGTAACAGGCTGAATGAGCACTGGGGGGATGGGTGAATATTATGTGAATTTCAAAGTGTTGAAATGTACAACCAATTAAAATGTGCAGTTTGGTTTTGAATTTGTGTGGGAAGAATTTTGATTAGTTATGTACAAGAACATGGGTCTGCAATGAGAGGGAATCTGTGCCATTATTGAAAGGCTCCAGTGACAGTAGCATTATTTAGAGAAAATCTGGTGTGTGTGACTGACACTGTTCTCCATCTTCCAAAGCATTTTTGAAGGTGAGTAATGATTCTTTTAATAAAGATAGACTGCTGTATGCACTATGGGGAAGATTAAGAAGCATATTGTGCTTCTTAATTCTAGCAATGTGTGTCATGTTTTTTGTAATGCTGTTTAAAAATTGAATGGTGCATATTGGCAATGTATTTTGGAAATGAGTTAGGTTTCTGCTTTGTTTTGTAGTTGTCATTTAAATGGGCAGTGTCTGTGTTAGGCCTCTTATTTTAGAAATAGGCTCTAAGCTGTGCAATCAAGCCTTTGAAATGAGAGAGGAATGTTATGTGTTGCTATTTCTGAAGTAAGAGGCCTAACACAGACACTGCCTAAGATTCCCTACTAGAACATATACTAAAGCCTAACTTACTTTAAAAAAACATGTACTTCCATATTTTTAAAGACATCAACTAAGCATATTATTCACCCAGATCCATGTCAAATCAAGTTTGACTCACAGTGTGATCTTAGGCACATGACCAGGATGTTACATGTAATCTACCATGTCTCTCTCTGCATGCAATATGTGTGAGTCTTCTCATACTATCTCACTGTGTCTACTGGCAAAAAAACAGACCACATATATATAGGCAAGACATAACATTCCTCGTTCATTTCAAAGGCACACCCTGGATCTTGATTGCACAGCTTAGAGCCTATTTCTGTAGTAAGAGGCCTAACACACATGCTGCCTAAGATTCCCTACTAGAACATATACTAATGCCCAACTGATTTTAAAAAAACATGTACCTCCATATTTTTAAAGACATTAACTAAGCATATTATTCAACCAGATCCATTTAAAATCGAGCTTGACTCACAGTGCGATCTTCGGCACATGACCAGGATGTTACATGTAATGTACTCTGTCTCTCTCTGCATGCAATATGCGTGTTTCTGGTAATACTATCTCACTGACTATACTGTCAAAAAACAGACCACATATATATATAAGCAAGATATATCATTCCTTTTTCATTTGAAAGGCACACCCAGGATCTTGATTGCACAGCTTAGAGCCTATTTCTGAAGTAAGAGGCCTAACACAGACGCTGCCTAAGATTCCTTAGTAGTACATATGGGAAAGCCTAAATTACTTAAAAAATATATGTATTTCCATATTTTAAAACACATCAACTAACCAAATTATTCACCCAGATCCATTTAAAATTATGCTTGACTCACAGTATGATCTTAGGCAGATGAGACACATGTCATGACACACACACAAAGAGAGAAATGATACACATAAAAAGAGAGATTATGCACGTGCAAACTGACATGAGACACAGACACAGAGTACCTTTTAAGCTAAGAGAGACAAACTGTTAGAAGGCACAGGTGACATTATTGAGAAATGTGAAAATGTAATTCCTTATTTCAAACAGACACTCAGTGTGAACCTTGAGCAAAATTTAAAAGCCAGACATTTTACCAGAAAACATTTTCCATAGTGAATCGTTTTTTACACAAAGCATAGTACATGTGATATAAATCAGGCTTATGTTGTAAACTAGTGTTTATATCGTTTACTTATTGTAATTGCTATGTAATATGTTTGTAGTGGTCTATAATATATTTTTTTTCTTTACCACAGATTATAATCATCTATACATTAATCAAACAATATGCCATCAAAAGAACAACGTCAGAAAAAATATAAAAAATATTTAAGGTCCAAGAAAAGCGAAATAGAAGACTCATCCAAAACAAAATCTTCAGAGAAAAAAAATAATGCTCCTGGTAAGCAAACTAAAAATTTTCTCAGGAAGTTATTGAAATGTCAAAAAAAAAGGATGATGTTTCTAAGAAGAATAAGACACCTTTAATTAGAAAGAAAAAATTTTGCTCCTCAAAAAATGTTAGACCTGTAAAAGGACATGATATTGTCTACAGCAATAGAAGGAGAAATCAATTTATTGAAATTCGTAGACGAATGTTTTATAACAGAATAGTATTCAATTTATTAAAAAAAGGAAAGAGGTATCAAAAATAGACCGCTTTTTACAAGAAAAAAAAACATAGTAAAGATTGTGGATGAAGCATTTAAAGTCAAAAATAAGTTATATGGATTAGTAATGAATAGAATACGTACAGTAGATAAGGTAATCAATGTGTTCAAATCGAAATGTAAGTAGAAAAGAATAATTAATCGGATTAATTTTTGTGATGTTTTTTCTGGAGAATGGAAGCATAGTTCAAGTTGTGAGCCATTTTTTAATGAAGAAAGTTACTTTCAGGATAATGATTTGGTGCATGCAGTTGACACCAGTGGTCGAGCATATGAGGTGAAGTACGGTTGTCCGGTTGAAAAAGAAAAGATTGTGCTTTGAAATACAGAAGAGGTGTTAGCTGGTGAAGTTTTAGGGAGATGTCCTAAGGCTCCAGTGTATACTTGGAATTGTAGTAGTATTTGTAGTGTGCGACAGGATTCAATTGATTTGTTTTGCAGTTTCTTACGGACATGTAATAAGAAAAGTCTAAAACAAAAAATGAAAATTTTGCAAGAGTTAGATCCTTGTAGAGTGAGAGAAAAACAGGTTTGCAAGGGCATTCACTGGCTTGTCTTTCAAGAAAAGTATGTCAGAGTGTTTTTCACCATTTTAGGATGTTAGCAGTGCATCACAATAAAGTGAGGAAATTAGTGAGAAGGTTGTATTATGCAAAAAGTCCAGCACCTAAACTAAAACAGTTAAACAGTGCTCTTTTGCATGGGACTGAATTAGATGTGAAAAACATTTGTGAAGAAATTGAGTTTTGTTACTTTGGTGAAAAAGAGGACAGTGCAGAAACTGATACAGTAATAGAAGGTAATGTAGAAGAGAATGTAAAGATTTCAAGTACAGAAAAATGTGAACATGAAATTACAAAGTTTAAGGTGAATTCAAGTGAAAGGCCTCATTTTACTTGTGTATGTTGTCGACGAACTCATTATAAGTATCAGACTAGATTAGTTGATGTATATGTAAAAAGCGAAAAGGTAAATAATAATGAGTGGAAGGATTTTGCAACTTATTTGTTGGTAGAAAATAGTTTTGATTTGGGTTCTGATCAACGTATTTGTAAATATTGTTATAATAAATTAAATGAAAACAGAATGCCTGCTCCAGCTGTTCATAATAATCTGGAGTTGGTAGACATTCCTTCTGAATCGATGGATTTAAATACCTATGAGTCTATTCTGATTCAATGTGCGCATCCTTTTCAGGCTATTGTTCGCATGGAGCCTAAGACAGGGAAATTGCCTCCTTCAGATTTACAGAGAGGATTAAAGGGAAGAGTTGTTTATTTGCCTCTAGATTTTAAGAAAAATATTGATACAATTGGTGTAGAAAAAGTAGAGGAGGAACCTCTGGTTATTCTAGTTAATGGTGTTCCGACAAAGAGTAAGAATATCTGGCAAGAATTAGTGGATGTTAGGAAAGTCAACGTTATATCTGGTAAAAAATAATCAGTACTATAAAAATGTGTATGTGGGAGAAGAGGAAACAACTGTAGAAGAGGACAGTGATTTCTCCGCTGGGCAAATAGAAAAGGTGTGTCTCAAGAAGTGAAGACATTTATGAACATCATAGTGTTGATCCATTGCATTCCAAAGAAGTAATGGGGAATGCTATTGACTTGTTTTAAATGAATGAAGCCAAAGGAAGTCCCATTAGTGTATGGGAAGAAAGTTTGGAAGCTCGTTGTTTTCCACAGTTATTTCCAACAGGTGAAGGTGGACGATATGACGACCGACCTGTTCAAATTCCTGCATCTGAATACCGGACTTCAAGATTATATGCAGAAGATCCAAGGTTTTGTCAATGCATTCCATATTTGTTCCATTAACTGTTTGAGAGTGACTTGTCTGGACTTTCCTATGCAGTGAACCATATACTGAAAAGTGGAGCACATCTACAAAATGTTTCGGCAAAGGACTTTATGGATAAAGTGAAACTGCAAGACAGTGTTTTGGAATCTCAGCTAATTAATCTCATGGCATGTTAGCGTGTACTAACGAGTATTGGTACCGTCATCATGGGGAATTGAAATGTATGCTAAGAAACTTAGGAACTCCTACATGGTTCCTCACTCTTAGCTGTGCTGAGTATGCTTGGGAAGACTTACTTGAATTTCTACGAGAGGCAAATAAAAACATTGAAAATATTGAATACAAGACACCTGGAGAACTGTGCTCTTGGATCCAATTAATGTATGCAGGTATTTCAATCATAGGTTTGAAGCTATGATGTCTTTTATTACAAACAAAAAAAATCCTCCGCTTGGAGAGGAGTTGGAATTCTTTTGGATAAAGGAGTATCAAGCAAGAGGTGCTCACATACATATGCTGCTATGGATTAAAGATGCACCAAAATTTGGAACAGATTCAGATGAGAAAGTGATGAGTTTCATTGAGCAGTATTCTAAATGTGCTGTTCCGAAAAGTACAGAAGAAAACAATTTGAGACATCAAGTTTTACGCTTTCAAACCCATCGTTGTGGAAAATACTGTCGTCGAAAATACAAATCAAAGGACAAGTTCTACACGAAATGTCGTTTTGCATTTATTCACTTTCAGTAACATCGAAAGGAAGAGTGAACAATTTTATGTCTTCTCTGCGACATACTGTGACAAGAAAATCACCTAAAAATACATACAACCTAAGAAGAAATGAGGAGTCCAAATATATAAATGACTACAACCCAGTCATTTTATCCATGTGGAATGCTAACATGGATATTCAATATGTGGCTGACAACTCTATTGCTGTGGCTCGATATGTGACGTCTTACATCACTAAATGTGAAAAGACAGAACTGAAGGAAATGTGGGAGGAAATTTCACAAGAAAAGAGTCTAAGCAACAAATTATACAATTACAGTCTGAAGAAGTTGTTACATCGAGAAATTAGAGCATATGAATGTTCTGATCGGTTATCATCAGCAAGTCTATATGCCAAATCTAGAACCATCATTTGGGTGAGTCTAGGTCATGCTGCAACATGAAACCGAGTTTTAAAATCTGTACAAGAAATAGAGTATTTGGCGGAGAAAGAACCAGACAGTACAGATATTTTGGATACATACTATCCAAATAGAAGTACTCATCTTGAAAACGTTTGTCTCTATGAAGTTCTGCAAACCTATACTTTTAAAAAGAACGTCACAGAAGACATCAATAAAGGTGTATATGCTGTAATTGGATGTGAAGGCTGTCTAGTGAAACAAAGAAAAGGCCATTTGATTAATCATAGAAAATTGAGTTGTGAATCTCCAGACAAAAGGGAATTTTATTACTTATCTCTTTTGCAACTCTTTAAGCCTTGGCGTACAGAAGAGGAACTACTTGGAGATTTTCTTACTTATGAAGATTCGTTCAATGCAACCAAGGATACCATAGAATGTCCTGTTTTTTCAAATTATCTGCAAATGTTGAACGAGGAAATACAGAAAGAAGCTACAATTGCAGCAGAGATTGCTAGAGACAGTTCTCAAGATAGTAAGAGTTCTGCTTCATTGAGTCAGGATCCACTAGGAGGACCAATTATACAAAATGAAGCTGCCACTGCCATGGATGAAGTTGAAAGAGCCATGGAACAAGCTCAGGAGGATGGAGTTAACTTAGAAGATTTGGAAAAAGAACTAAACGTTGAGCAGAGACAAATATATGACGAATTCACAGAACACATTGAGCATGGTTTATGTCATGAGAAAAAAGAGTGCTCATGTACATCATTTATACTTGTCCGACTGTACGTGAGTGGAGAAGCAGGAACTGGAAAAAGTTTCCTGATTAAAACAATTGCAACATATCTGCAGAAAAGAACGGAGTCATCGCTGTCTTGTGTTGTTACCGCTCCAACTGGGTTGGCAGCACACAACATTAAAAGAATTACTTTACATCGCTTATTGATGCTGCCAGTAGAGCATGATAACAAATTACAATACCACAAGCTATCTGGAGAAGCTTGTTGTGAAGTTTCAAGAGTCCTAAAGAAAATGAAACTTCTTATCATTGATGAAGTAAGCATGGTATCAAATGTAATGCTTGCTTTTTTGCATTTAAGAATGCAAGAAATTCTTAAAACAGACTATGATGTGTTATTTGGAGGCAAACACATCATTGTTTTTGGAGATCTACTGCAACTAACTCCAGTGAAAGGACAGCCAGTGTTTAAAATGCTTATGCATGAAGATACCAGGAAGTGCTTAGGAAGCATTGGAAATGTTAACATATGGTTAAATTTCAAATATGCAGAACTGCTTCAAAATATGCAACAGGCAAAGGATGAAGATTATAAAATATTCTACAAGATGTAAGAATTGGAAAACTAACTGAGCATGGCAAAGAAGCTTTAAAAGGACGATTAATTTCAAATTTGTTTCCAAATGAAAATATTCTCCCAGAGAATATTTTTATGAAAATTCCTGAAAACAAATCTGTCATATGCTTGATGCCAACTCTGCAAGAATGTTCAATCTTGAACAACAAAATGTTAAAGTTGAAAAATCAAGAGATTGTGAAACTGGAAGCTATTGAAAAAATCGAACATGAAGGAGCAACTATTATTTTGTCAGAAAAGTTGAAATCAAAATTGGTTTCTTTAGAGAAGACAATATCTAAAACTGCTGGTACGGAAAAGACTCTGTATGCATCTTTAAATTGTCGTATAATTTTACGACGTAATTTACTTGTGGAAAGAGGTTTAGTAAATGGAGCAATGGGTCATGTTGTGGATTTTGTGAATTGCCAAAATAGAGATGGAATTGAATTTATAAAAATTAAATTTGATGGTATTGAAAAAGTACAACAAATCAGTTGTTGTGCTGCCCGATTTTTGCTTGTGAAAGATTAATATGTCCGAAGAAAACAGTTTCCCGTTTCTTTGGCATATGCAGTGACTATTCATAAATCTCAAGGTTTAAGTGTAGATAGTGCTTTGGTGAATATTGGAAGTTCTGTGTACAAGGAGGGTATGGCATATGTTGCTTTAATTTTGAGTTAGAACTTTATCTGGATTGTACTTGATTGATTTTGATGACACTTAGATTAGTGCAGATCTAAATTATGTAAAAGAATATAATAGGTTAAGAAGAGAGTATGCTCAAAATTTACCTCAATATCCTCTATTTGAAAAGCGTGCAGTAGGCCGAAAAAGAAGAAATGAGAAAAATTGTAGTGAAGTTGTAGCAAAAAGAAAAAAAGTAGATGGACCAGTAATTGTAAGCAGAAAGGAAAAGGATTCAGTTAAAGATGTTGTTGGATTTCAGTTTGAAAACAGTTCTGGTGTCAACTGCTATGCTAATGTAGTGGTTAATGTTGTTTTTTTTCTCCAAACTGTACAAGAGCAGATTGCTGAAAATCGAGATCAAAGATTTTTGTTGTTTGTTGAATTCTGTGTTTGAGAAATGTAGCAGTGATAGAACAAAAATACAAAGTGTTTCTGAAATTCTAAATGTTTTATACATATGTTCTGGTCTAAATCAATTTTCACAGAATATTCAGCAAGATTGTCAGGAATTTCTAATGTATGTGCTTGTTGTATTGCAAGATGAAGGTGTAGATGTAGAAAATCTTTGTGGCCTTTCTTATAATTGGCAACATGACTGCGACAATTGCTCCTTTTCAATTAGTACTATAATAGACACAGAAAGATTTATTTATTTGGCTTTACCGGACAGCAAATAAGTGTCTTTTAATAATCTAGTTAGAGAAGCAAATCAAAACATGGTCTGTACTCGATGTAAATCTACAATGCTATCAACATTATTTATACAAAGTTATGGACAGTATGTAATTTTAATGTTCCAACGATGTAGACCTGATGGAACTAAATTGACAACTTTAATTAAAAATGTTGTGGCTTCTCAATTGTCAATTTCAGGAAGAACCTTTGCAACTGCAGCAATTATTTACCATGATGATGGTCCTTCTACAACATCAGGACATTACACAGCTTATTTAAAATGTAAAAAAGGCTGGACTAACTGTGATGATACTCAATTGACTTTCAAACAACGTTTGCCTACTGACTTACAAAATTCTTACCTAGTGTTCTTACAACCGAAATTTTAGGGAAGGTAACTGGCCTATGAAGATTGGAGCAGTTAATAAAATTTAGTTTGATGTTCAAAATTACTTTCCGAGTGAGAGTGCTGAAGATAATAAAAAACATGTAGTTGTCATAGAGGTAGTATAAGTGTATCACATAGTGTGTGATGTGAGTATTGTAGGAAATATTAATGAAAAGTAAGCAAGGAGTTGGAAATAAAACTATTGTTTCATAATGTAAAAGTTGTTGGAGCTTTCCTTTCAGAAACTCGGGTAAATGGGAGATTAAGAACAGTCTTGAGTAATTTTCAAAGAGAGGGACTTTCCATATACTATTTGGCCTTGTGGAAAAGTATGTGGATCAAAAGTGACTTTAGATAAGTTTTTTCTAAATTTTACATTATTTATTAAAACGTTCTATGGGTTTTTTAATTACAATCATTTTGATTGTGTTTTTTTTTGCCCGCTGTCATATGATGAGTAGTATTGAAGTCACTGTTTTAAGTGAAATTCAATATATTCTGAGAACAGCAATAATAAACCATATAACATGTTGTACAAATTATTTTGTATTTTGTATCCTCTCACTTCCTCAGTCCCCTTCCTTCAGTCCCTCTCTTTTAGCCTTACTTTTTCCGTCCCTTGAGTCTCTCACTTCTCTTTTGTCTCACTCACTCCCTATAACTCACTCACATTCTCTCACTTACCTTTCTTTGCTCTCTCACTCAGTCTGTTTCTTTCTGTCTCTTTTTCTTTCACTACCTCTATGTCCTCACTTCTTCACTCCCCTTGTCTCATTCTCACTTGCCTTTATCCTCCTTCTATCTTCCCTCTTTCCTCAACCTTATTGCTCTTTACTCACCCTCCCTCACCCTTGTTCCCTTACTCCGGTTCCTTCAGTTATCCTCATTCATCATCCTTAACTCCCCTTCCTCTTTCTTGCCTCAAGCACTCAGCTTTTCGAAGTACCTTTGCTTTACTTCTCGTCCCCTTCTTTCCTTCCTTTGCTCCCTCAGTCTTTCCCCTTCCCTCACTCACCTAACTGCCCTTTATTCACTGTTTTTCTCACTCCCTCTATTTTCTCATATTCTCACTTGTCTTCCCTCACTCCCTCTGTTTCCTTCATTTCCATTGTCCCCTCACTGTCTTACGACCCTACATTCACCCTCACTCACATTCCATCCGTCAATGTCATGAATCCACCATCAATCACTCCTGCTTCCCTGTCACTCACTCCCCTTTCTTCTTTAGTTGTCCTAATGCACATTCCTTTACAATCTTACTCACTTTCACTTAATTTCTCTCTCTTTCTCTTGTTCTCTATCACTGAATGTATCCATGACATTTTCCTCTTAGTAATTTGCTTTCCCTCTATTTCTTTTTCACTCTCTCTAACTTTCACCATTCCTTTGTTTTCCTTTCTGAGTCCTTCACTCCTACTTTATCTCTTACTACCCTTTTTGACTTTTAATCTCCTGCTTTCTCTCTTGTATTGTAAAATATATATTATAAATATTATAACTTACTTTTTTTTCTCTTCCACAGATATTAAATTTACTGAAAATATGAAAGTAAGTTTACATTACTTATAAGGTAAGTTTGACATACAAAATTTAGTTTTTTAACACTCTTTTCCTTAACCTCACTACTGTTCTCTCACCCACCCACACCCCGTTCCCTTAGTGCGCTTCCCTCACTTATTCTCAATCCCCATGTTTACTCCCCTTTTTCTCACTACCCTCCTACACTCACCTTCTTTCAGACCTTCTCCTTCATTTCTCTTCCTTTCTTTTCCTTTCAGTCGCTCCTTCACTCTTTTCTCTTCCCTTATTCTCCTTACTCCACTTCACTAACTCCTTCTCTTACTCCCTCTGTCCTCTTACTTCTACGCTCCCCTTCCCTCATTCTCTCTCTGTTAGCCTCATTCTCTCTGTCCCCTTAGTCTGTCACTCCTCTTCTGTCACACTCACTCCCTATAACTTAGGCATACTCCCACACTCACCTTCTTTTAGACCTTCTCCTTTACTTTCCTTCCTCTCTCTTCCCTTCCTTCATTCCTATACTCTTTTCCCTTCCCTTACTCTCCTTACTCCACTTCACTAACTCCTTCTCTTACCCCCTCTGTCCTCTTACTTCTACACGCCCCTTCCCTCATTCTCTCTGTTAGCCTCATTCTCTCCATCCCCTTAGTCTCTCACTCCTCTTCTGTCCCGCTCACTCCCTATAACTCAGCCACACTCACCTTCTTTCAGTCCTTCTCCTTTACTTTCCTTCCTCTCTCTTCCCATCCTTCGCTCCTTCACTCTTTTACCTTCCCTTACTCTCCTTACTCCACTTCAGTAACTCCTTCTCTCAATCCCTCTGTCCTCTAACTAACTCACTCCCCTTCCCTCACTCTCTCTCTGTTACCCCTATTCTCTCCGTCCTCTTAGTCTCTCACTCCTCTTCTGTTATCCTGTATAAACCGCTCCTCAGGCCCACTACCGGCTCCCTGCCCCGGCCCAACTACCTGCTCACCTGAACCGAACTTCTGCTGAAACAGACCGAGGAGCCCTATGTAGCATCTTACCTGCTAGAAGATCGCCGTGGTTTCAGGGGCGCTGCTCGCTTTTCCCTGCTCTGTCCAGACGCCAGATCCTCCCAGGTTGGTCTGCCACTGAGGGTCCATCTACAATTACGGCAAGCCCGTGACTGCCTGATGCTGAGGACCGTAACACAGCAGACACACCACACAGCCATCCTTCCTGCTGGGCGATAGCCACGGTAGTTGGGTGCTGCCTGCTTTTTCTTGCTCCGCCTGGATGCCTGGGGGTTTTGCTGCTGGGGAGTTCATCTGCAGTGCAGCGAACCCGGGACTGATGCTGCGTCCTCTGTAAACATGCACAGTGTCCCAATCTCTGCACCCTCTTTCAGCAGCCTCTGGCTCGGCAACTTCCAGACTGCCGTAATCGCGCTCTCTCGGCAGACTCTTCGACAACCTCTGTTTGGAGCCCGGTGGAGCCCCACTTGGAGCCTGCACCTCGCAGAGGCTCCCCCCTGCTGGGGCAGCCATCTGAAATACGGTGAGCCCGAGACTGATGCTGCGGTCCCTGAGAACACGAGCAGAGTGTCCCGATCTCGGCCCCCTCTTGCGGAAGCTTCCTGCTCAGCAATTTCCGGACTCCGTCCTGCCGTGATTGTGCTCTCTCATCTCCTACAACCTGGAGCCCGGTGGAGCCCCACTTGGAACCTGTGTCTCGATGAGGCTCCCCCCGTCAGCGACTTGGTGTGCATTACAGATGGGTGAGTTGGAAAGTTTTTAAGAGAGTTTTTGATGTCCCCTTTACTTGATTGCTGCTAATGGCTGCCTGATCCCAAAATGGCAGTGCTTCACTGTCTCGAGGATCTCTGAGGCCTGCAGTGCCTGCCGAGAGCCCAGAGGAACATCTCTCAGCGGTTCGTACCCCTCCCGGCACCCTCCGCAGAGTGACTGGTGCTCGCTGGTCCAGAGATGGGCATTTGGGGATCATTATTATAGTCAAATAATGGCTGATGCCTGCCTGGAACTAAAATGGCGGCACCTCACCAGATCTCTGCTTCCCTTCACCACTGTCGCTGTACACTAGATTGATGATCAGTCAAAAACAATGCCTATTTGAAAGTGACTCATACCCAGTACTGGCCCAAATTCATTGAAATCGGCTTGCTGCCTGACCCGAAAATGGAGGCGTTACGTGGACGTTGTGATGGCCTCCCAGTGCCGGACCTAAAATGGTGGCGTAGTAAATCCACATGAGTACCCACACTCTGGCTAGCCCTTAAAATCGCAGACGCATCTAAACAGCCTCCCAAGCCCAGCTAGTTGCTGAAGCCATAACCTGGCTCCCGAGCCCCATAAACCCATCTCCTTATTGCCTCTGCTGCACTGCTCTGAAACAGGATCCCAGTACACCCTGCGGTCCGACGAGCTCTGACGCCTACCATCCCCTGTCCGCCTTATCATCTCCCAGGACTGAGGCCTGCGACTGGACTAATCACTCAGCTCTTCACCATAGCCCTACCCCTACACATGGCTTCTTCTGTTCATCGCTAGTCCGTGTAGTCATTTACCATACAACCAGGCAGTGGCGCAACTGCCTAACTGACCAGTGTTGCTGCCAGAGTATCCTCGATAGCCAGCATGGCTGGGCCCAACCTAAATGATACTGGGGAATTCCCTCTTACTCTGGTCTACCCTCCCAAACTCTACGAAGCTGCCGCAAAGACCTTCAAGCACTCCACTCTGAAAAGTCACCCTAATACATTGGTTTCGGACCTACATTACAGCACAGACAATGACACAATCATCAGTGACCTAATCTACTCCAGAAGAACCCCCTGCTGGAGGAAAACCTTTCTGCACCTCCTCAACATACTTGCAACCAGGAACATTCCACATGGCACAAGCTTACAATGCACCCTCTGCAACCATGCTAGCCGACCTCACTATCACCCTCTACAAAAGCGGCATTGTCTTGATCCAAGCCTCATCCCGAAACCTTAACAAATGTGCAAACTTTTTCTCCACCCTCAGCAACCATGTGAAAGAAACTAACAGAGTATCTACCACTTGCCCCGATGACCCTCTGACCAGCCCGACTAGTGCTCCTAGTCACCCTCCAAACAGCCCTCCTTGGGCTCCCAACACAGATCATCCCATCCCCTCTCGCACGACTCCTGACCGTACCAGGAGAATCATTCCTGCACCTCTGATCTCCTCCCCTTGAGCTCCTCACGCTAACTGTGAGCCGGACACTCCTCCAACCACCTGCGACACAGATCAAACCTGCCCGCCCAGCCCACCAACCATCTCTCTAAGAGTCTCTGCCACTGCCCCTTCCAACATCGCTAACTCATCTCCTAGCCTTGGCAATAGACTTCTCTCCAGAACTCTGGTCCACTCCCTGCCAGTCCCACACACTGACCATGAGACAGATCAGTCACTGGAAACCCACGATACACCCGATACTAGGATCTCTAGATCTACTACCTTCCCGCCCTCTTACGCCTCCCCGTTACAGTGAGTCCGATAGCACCGTCCCAGAGTACCTACCACCCTGCCCGCTAATGTCTCCCTCCTATAGGGATTTCAAAACACTGCAGTCCAGAGCTACCAAACTAACTCAGGGAATCCAAATCTCCATACTAGATCTAATGAACCTCCTTCACCTCGCCAAACTCTCCCTCGCCAACATCAAAACCCAGTGGAACTCCACCCCACCACACCACAGAGTTCCCCAAACACCCTCTACCACTACCCTTGAGACACTCTTGTCCTCGCAATCACACCCCTAGTCCGCTAGACCTCACTGAACAGGAAATCCTTGCCATCCTCAATGACTACATCCCGCCCCCAACCACCATTTGCCCACTAGACATGAGAGTCGAACATGCCATCCGCACAGTCTCTATCAATGGCAACAGATTGGCTACCTTCCACAATAGAAGTGTGGTCAAGAGCAACCTAGCACCTGTACGCTTATCCACCCTGACGCCCGACACTCCCGCTGATTCCTCTCTATATGGCCTTTTAATCAATTGCCGATCGGCGTTCAACCATGCCGTTGACATTGCTGCACTCATCCTGAACAAAAACTTTGACTTAGCTATTCATAATAGAATCATGGCTCAACAATTCCTCATCTCCTTGCCTGGACCTCTTAGTCCCTCCTGGCTATAACATTGCCAGGCTGGGCAGGCAATCTAGCAAGAAAGGAGGGGGCATCGCCTGCAGCTACTGTTCTAACCTCAGTGTTACCGAACGTCTGGCTGACTCCACAGACTCTTGCGAATACCTCGAACTCTCCATCTGCAGCAACTCCACCCTATTGTGCAACTTACACATCATCAATCATCCCCCTGGCACTAACAACTCCTTCACTGACCACCTCATGGAACCTATTACTGCTAAGTTCTCCTCCAATTCCAAAGATCTCTTCCTGGGTGATTTCAACCTGCAATGGAATGACCCCAAGGACCCGCATGTCAACGCATTCAAAGACCTCCTGTCTGATCAAGCTCTGACCCAAGCCAGCTCTCTTCCAACTCACTTAAAAGGGGCCATCCTTGACTGGATAATCTCCAAGGAATCAACAGTCAAGCTTATCTCCATAGACCTGTGCGACTGGTCTGACAACCACACCATCGCATTCCTGCTAATGCTACCTGGAACCCACAAGATAAGGGCTCCTCAACCAGTAATTCCCAAATGCTGGATTAGAGACACTAGAAACTTGGACCACAATGAACTGGAGGCTCGCTGCAAGTCTGACCTCCCCCCCCACGCATTGCTCTATGGTCAATGACCTTAATAACCACTACTCTGCAACTATCTCAAACATTATGGATGACCTAGCCGCACTAAAGCTAAAAAGAACCCAAATCAAAGACAGGAACCCCTGGTTCATTGGACCGCTCAACAATGAGAGGAGATGCCTCCGGCAATCCGAAAGAATCTGGAGACAGGACCCCTCCGCCACAAATCTAAAATGTATCCGCCAGGCCAGAAATGCCTACGACAAGAACATCCTGAACTCAAAAAAACAATTTTTCAGATCCGAACTTGAGAACGCCAAGAACAGACCTCGTAAGTTCTTCGATCTGGTCAAACACCAATCAAACAAACTGGACAAAACCTCGAAAGAAACCCCCAACGCTTTAATATCATCTGAGGAATTCTCCTCCTTCTTCGCAGACAAAGTCACAGCCTTAGAAAATTAACTGAGTGCCGCCACACACTCTCTATCCCTTCCTGGCCTACCCCCTCCTCCTGCGACAACTCCACAAACCTCACCAAAAAATCAAGCGCTTTGGACTGACTTCATCCTCTATGACGAAGACTCCGTATCTAAAATCTTATCGTCCCTTAACCCGAATAACCATTTCAATGACCCGCTCCCCTCCAACTGCCTAGCGGCTGTCGCCCAATCCATTATCCCTAGCTGGACCTCAATAATTAATATTTTGCTCCAGCAGGGTTCGATTCCTGATTCTCTGAAAGCCGGCCAAGTCCTCCCCATTTTGAAAAAACTGTCCCTGGATCCAGCCATCCCCGAAAATTTCAGACCTATCTCCAACAACCCCCTCTTAGCCAAAGTGTTAGAGAAGTGTGTACAACAGCAACTAAGTCAGCACATCAACAACTTCCACCTTCTTGATGACTTCCAATCTGGATTCAGACCAGGGCACAGCACTGAAACGTCCATTCTCCACATCGTTGACGATGCCCTCCAATCCCTGGACCAAGGGAAAACAGGCCTTCTAACCCTCTCAGATCTATCCTCGGCCTTCGACACGGTCAACCACGAAAAACTAATCAAATGCCTCAAACTGAGGATGGGCTTAGACGGCTCTGTTCTAGAATGGTTTTGATCATTCCTCCAAAACCGATCGTAGTAATTCCTAATCAACGGAAACCTATCTGCCCCCTTTCCGGTCAAGGTCAGAGTCCCTCGAGGATCAACCCTGTCCCCTACCCTTTTCAACCTTTACCTTGAACCACTGGCCGAAGTACTACACTCAGCGAATATCCCCTACCATATGTATGCTGACGACACCCAGCTCTACATCAAAGCCTCCTCTCTCGAGGATATTCTCTCCCTGAACGAGGCCCTGAAATCAACTGTCCATTGGCTCACCTCAAATCAACTTAAACTCAACGCCAAGAAAACAGAATTTCCGACCATCGTGGACTCAGCAAAATCTCTCGGAATAATCCTCGACTGCAATTTGAACATACGAGCCCACATCGACTCGATGACCAAATCAGCCAGATTCCACCTGTGCTACCTCTGGAAACTGAAACCCTTCCTTGACACTTCCGACCTAAAAAGTGCAGTTCAAGCGCTAGTAATCTCTAAACTGGAAAATGGCTGTTCCACTCTCTCAGGCTCAATCAAGATCTCCCTGGCACCCCTAAAAGTCTACCTAAATGCCGCTGCCAGACTTCTTACGAGCTCGAAAACATTTGACCATATCTCCAAACCTGAAAGCTTTTAACTGGCTTCCTTTCGAGGCCAGAATACAACTCAAACTGGCTTGCTTCACACACAAAGCTTTATATTCAAACTCTCCTGCTTACCTTGCACAGAAACTTGTGGTATCCGGCGGTAGCAGAAACTCTCCTTCCGTCAGCAACCTTTTACTCCAACCTGCACGGTTCCGAAAAAAAAACCTTAGAACCGGGCCTTCTCTGGATCCGCTACTAGAATATGGAACTCTCTCCCGCCCACCATCGTAAGAATCCCTTCTCTGGCACGTTTCAAAAAAGAGGCTAAAACCTTCCTTATGGGTAAATTCCTCTCCTAAATGCTGCCTCCTACCAATACACAGACCTTGACCAATACACAGATCTTGATCTAATACGGTCTAGCACCTGCCTTCGGAATACCGACCTACCTCTTCAGGAAATCTGGGGCCTTATCCGGAGTTACTTATTTGTAAGCTGTTAATACGTGTCCGCTACCCTATTGTGATTCCTTGCCTATTGTACATTGCTATGTTTACCCTGCAAAGCACTCTGATACCCTCGGGTCAAGTTTGCGCTCTATAAAACAATAAAATAAATACATAAATAAAATTGGAAGATGAGACCAACCTGCCAGGCAGATGTGATCAGAGTGAATCACTGCATTGCCTGACATTAACGCACCTGACCATATCACCTCCACTCTATATTGGAATCTGTTGATACAGAGGCCTCATCAATGCTTCCTCAACACCACCATCTACGAGGATCCTATTGGTGCCATAAGCCACATGATATTGAAAATTTTAACTTCTACCACCGGACCTTTTACCACCGAATGTCAAATGTTCATGCCAAGGCTCCAAACCAATGCAGGAGTTCACCGACGCTAAGCTCCTGACATCGACAACAATGGCTGTCGATGTCAGGAGGTAACTTTCTCACCAGGATGAACTTCGGCCCTGTATCTGACACATGCTTCATTATGGTCTGCCTTAAGCCGTACTTTTGTTTCATTCCCTCACAATCAGATGACCTTGGTTGGCACTGAATACACTTGTGCGGTATGTTTAATTTTAAAATGTAAAAAATCATAACCTTGGTCCTCCTTATTGGGCTTTTGTCATTTTGGTGTCATTTTATTTATTAAAATATTCTGTTTTTCCAAATTAGACCTGGGATCTTTTTAATGTTGTGTTTTAGCTTTATTACTGTGTGAATAGTACATCAATGCTTTGCACACTGCTGCTAAGTTAAGCTTATCTGCTCTGTGCCATAACTACCAGGGGGTTGCGCTCAGGTTATTTAGTGACTATGATTTCACCCTGACAAGGATTATAATTATTACTTGAGATGGGGACTTATCCCCCTCAACAAATAACCCAATTTCTTACAGTCACAGTTTTCATATTCTCATTGTTTGAGAACATTGTGCTGCCCCCTCTGGCATTTTTGTCCATGCATATGTCCAGTACTGGAAATATTTGTAGGGCCAAAGGACAGTGCTTCATCTACATGTTAATACCACCATGCAAATGGAGTAATGTATCCTTCAGAATGTGTATAAAGTGAAAAAGAGCCTACATATTCATCTTTGTATGACAAATGAGAGATTGACAATGCTGCACTCATCACAAAATGGTTCAATATGGTTATTTTAAGTTGCTTTATTAATCTTGTGAATGCTGATGTGATGGAAAGTGGTTTATTATGAGTGGTAAGTAGTAAGATACTAATAGTAATAAGGGTACAAAGACAATAATGGGTTCAGTTAGGATCTCAATAAATAAATCCCTTGCTCAACCCTTGGTAGCTGGCAATAAGCAGGCCGTCTTAACTTAGGAGACATATGTGTAAAGTACTTAAAAACACCAAAACATCTAATAAATAAGACACGTTATACATAATAAAAACTCCAACATTGATTTATAAAAATATATTATATTTCGATGAACAAATAGACACGAAAAAGACAAACCCTTCTAGTGCTTAACCCCTTCGGTGCACATGACATCATGCGTCACGGTGGGCCTGTGCAGAGGACAGCCGCGGGCTGTCCAAATCCCGCCCACTATTTAAATTACCCGTACAGGGCGAAAATGTGTGCAGCGCCGAAGGGGTTAAAAAACAATAGCACCAAATCGGGACATCTGGTTGTGCATGACCTGGACTAAGTTAAAGTTTGATTTCGACCACGATGGAGCCTTGGTCGGAAACACTAAGCAGGAATCACTGGTCAAAATGTTACCTTCACACTTGATGTTGACATAGGCTACTCTTCAGGCCAGATTTGCATTGATGTCTGCAGCTTTTGTTTTCTGCGAGGCCCTGGTGAAATCCTGGAATTCATGACCTCAAGAACTTTCGGCTGGAAAAACCTGAAATCCAGACCGGATCACAGTAAAGGTCGCCGGTTAATTCTCGACACCGAGTCTGTCACCTTATGAAGCTTTTAACCAAAAATTTCCCAAACTTCAGCAAACGTCTGGATCATCTCCCAGAAGGTCTCCTTGAGGGTACAAAGTGTTCACAACACCAATGCAGATGTTGGGACTACAATTCCCACAATATACCTGGCCAAGTCCATAAAAGTCCACTGGAGACACTCCATGATGGGGACATCTTGGTGGAGATGATGCAGGTTGGCTTAGTTAACCTGTGGATTGCAGCAAGTCCACTCCTTAATTCCTCTTGAAGCTGGGCAAAGTCTTTAGGGTTGTAGTCCGAGAATGAGAAGCAAGGTGCAGTCCTTCAGAATACAAACCTTTGGGGTGCAGATCATGTTTCCAGCTGGGCAGTCCTTCTTCTCCTTTTAGTTTTAGGCAGCAGATCTAAGTTGCTATGCAATGTTCCTAAGTGTCAAGCAGGGGGTACCTCTGACCAATGGGATGCAGGCATCTCACCAAGTGTATGACCACTTCCTCCAAAGAATGGTATATTCTTGCCCCAGAAAGCACCAATCTTCTAAAATCCAACATGGAGAAACTCTCTTCTTTGAGGTTAGATCAGGCTTAACCAACCCACTGGAGTGGTTAAGATTCCCTTACACTTTCCTTTCATCCCTCACCCTAATCTAATTACAGGGACTTTTGTGTGGCTGGAGGTGTAGGATGTGGGGGTGAGCCTGCACTGTCATAAAGTATCATTCTTCCCTCGAAGACAATTTGGGTACCCCTCCTTCATCCTGCCTTCTGCCTCTACAGTTCTCCATCCACAGGTAATCCTTTGTCTCTCTGGAAGTCCACTTCACACCTCAATTGAGCAGTTTGGCACAGCCTGGCAGAGGCTAGTCAATCAGGAGAGGGCAGCAGCAAGACTGGATTTTAATAACTACTTTTTGCAATAGTTATTTTAAATCTAACAGTGCCAAGTTGTTAGAATTATCAGAACACAATTGTAAGTCATTGAATTACATTTTTAGCATGCTCCTGTCAATATTGATACTTAAATACAATATTCCAATGTTAGCCTATGAAGCTAATTATCTACAATGGGGACAAGCAAAATTGGCAGTTTTTCCCTCACCAGGGTATATAAAACAATTATAAAGTCCCTGATTATAGTTACATTGCACCCTACCCTTGGGGCACCTAGGGGGGACCTTAGGGGTGACTTATGTGTAACTATAAGGTTGATTTCTACTTTAGAAGTACCTATAATTCCAAAGTCGAATTGTCATATAATTCACTGTTAAAGACAGTCTGCAATGCAGGGCTGCCTTTAAAATGACAGCAGGCAACACAGCGGTGCACATTCCAGTGCAGGACATCTGCTGAGACTCTACCTCCCTGCTCGACCATATACTAGGGACTTTCAAGTAGTTTGAATCCCCTTGCCTCAATATATACCAGGGACTTACAAGGATCTGTCATTGCCAATTGCAATTATACCTAACCAACATACACCTTTAAAGCAGATCACTGACCCTGGGTCTGATAAGCAGAGCCCAGGGCACAGTCAGAGAAAGCTACTACCTGTACAAAGGAAAAAAATGGGGGTGATCAGGCCCAACGGGATAACTTTGTCATATGACGCAATAGGAATCAACCAAATTTATCATTTGAAACATGATTTAGTGATTAAAGCATGGCAGTCAACAAGACGTTCTGGTTGCTTCGAGTTCAGAATTCGATGGTACCCAACTTTGCATACTGTCATTAGCATGGCCCATATAAATTGCTTTTTGCCTCCATTGCAATCTTATTGAGTGTAATGTTTATTTCGTCAACTGTGTTATAGATTGGAATTGGGTATTTGCTTGGCCGATAACTTTGTCATGGAGCTGAATATTCTGATTCATGCTTTCGCTAATGCTTGCTGTCTGTCATTGTTTGAAGCTGATGCAGCAGTGAAAGCAAAATTCTAATTGCCTTTAAATGAAGATGAAAAGTTTCTCTATTACTGCATGGTATTTTTAAAAGCTTCTCCATGGCAGGCAGTGTACCTGATAAACATCTTTTGCATCGTTTTTTCTCAATCTGTACTCTGTAAAATGCTGAAACAGAGCCTTCCGTTTCTTGTGGCGACTCTCCAAACAGGTGAAATGCCCCCTTTAAAGCTACATGACTACTATATCATCGCTGAATTAAATGTGAATGAGGATGGCCGTCCATATGCTATTTTGAAATGCGCGGCCCTCTGAAATTAGGAAATAGTTAACATTTAAATATACACCTTTAAAAGCCGTTTATATGTGTCACTCCAGTAATGAAGCAATTGCCAGGTGCTTCTTTATACAGATGACACATATAATAATGTATTGTAATTATATTCACTGGAGGTGCATAAGGTTGGCAGGTCTGTATATAATGAGAAGCTTATTCGCACAAACGGTGACTTTTTTTCTCCATTAGTTGGGCCCATCATAGCTCAGTTTTGCAGCATTATCAGTTTGGCGAAACTCTTTCACGTTCTACGGTTTCGTTATATGCAGATGTCTTAGTTTGGATCCATATTTAATTAGTTTTTTCCAACTATGATGCTTAAAGTAACTGTAGTTATATTTAATGTATGTTATATAAGTACACAGACACACAAATACATAGATATATATTCTTATAAAGAGCGAAATTGAGCATTATTTATTAAATGATTAATTCATGTTCTAATCTGATGGAGCCTGGATTTTATAGCCTGTATTTCTATATTGTCTCTAAAACTGGGATACCAATTATACTGTCATATAACTTATTGTGGCCAAGCACCAAGCTTAACTCAATAACGTTTTCCAAATTCTTCTTAATGCAACTCTGCATCACTTTTACAGGTACACTAAAATGCCAAACATATCCCAGCCGCTTCCTACATAGACAATTGTTAGTAGTAGCACTTTATATTGTTCCTTTAATGAAACATTCTTACTCAACTTAGCAGTATTCGTAGTGTCATCGGAAAGATAAGAGGCTAAGGGCTAGATGTAGGTAATTCTAATTTACCGACTCATAAATACCGAATTTTACCGATTCGGTATTTATGAATCGGTAAATTAGAAGGAGGGAGATGTAGATACATTTTCATTTTAAATGATCAATTCTGTAAAAATCGGTATTTACCGATTCGGTAAATACCGATTCGGTATTGCCCATTGATTCCTATGGGCCTTGAAGCCCATAGGAATCAATGGGCAATACCGATTCGGTATTTACCGAATCGGTAAATAGCGAATCCTGCAAGGGTGCAGGGGGTGTCACCTTGACACCCTCTTGCACCCCGAATACAGGCACGTGTAACGTGTGGCACACCGACATGCCCTAAGGGCATGTCTGTGTGTCACATTGCACAGGTGTGCATGCACAGATGTGCATGCACACCTGTACTCGGTATTTTACCACCCAATTGGATTGGGTGGTAAAATACCGACTCTTAGGGGCCTGTGGAACTCTTTGAAGTGCCACCTACATCTCATTTACAGAATCTGTAAATTTACCGATTTGGTATTTTACCGATTCTGTATATTTACCGAATCGGTAAATTTACCAATTCTGTAAATGAGATGCCCCCTACATGCCAAATCCTAAATACCGGTCGGTAACGGCCGAAATCGGCCGTTACCGACCGGTATTTGGGTCCTACATCTGGCCCTACAATCGCTGCATCATTGAAATCGGTAACTTGGCAGATGATCACACATCTCAGGCAAAAGCTGGCAACTCGCTTAGATCTCTTACCACATTATTAAATTAAGGACCATGTTCAAAAACAGATTTAAAAAATACACTCACCCGCATACTTTGTGCTTGAGCAGACCGATGGCTTTATCATGATTCACTTCTCTGGAGCAGCACAGAGTAGAATGCCTGGATCATAGGATTACAGGGAGTAAAGTGAATTATTTTAACCCAGTATTTCACAGAGTTAGGGGCATACTCATGATTGGGGTTGGTTCCCGTGTGCACCACATAAATGTGATTTATGAAGCCACACGTGGCCCTTAGTGGCTTCATGAATCCAGAGTAACGCAACACAATGCAAAGCGCTGCATTGCATTATTCTGCCCCAAGGAGGCGTTCAATAAGTGCTGCGTGGCTCCTTCCCCTGCAATGTCCTTAGATTTTGATGCAATCCCAGATATACCTAAAAATCGGTAAACCTGGAAATTTGCCAAAATGCTATGCTTTCCCAGGTGAGGCGTAAAGAGGAGAAATATCTTTATTTCTCCTCGTTACTTCCTCCTTTTATGTGTGCTGCAGCACACATATAAAGAGGAAAATGCCTCAAGAGATTGCTTTTGCGCAGGACGGTGCACCCTCCTGCACAATCAATCCTTCTTACAAAGCACGCACGCTTGTACCATGGTGCAAGAGTGTCTGCGTTGGTACATTACAGCCAAAACAGCACCAGCACAAGAACAAAGCCAGGAATCTGCTGTATTCTGTTATACATGACAAATTCCTGCCTTTTCCCTGTCACACAGTGCAGCAAGATGACTTCCTGCGCTGCATGACTTTGCCATAAATATGGCCCTTAAGGGCATATTTACAAAGAAATGGCTCAGCGTGGTGCTGCAGCAAATATTACAGCGCCACACTGCGTCATTTAAAAAACGCATGGATGCGCTGTATTTACAATAATAAAGAGCACCCCTGTGATTTTCCCTACTGCTGGCACTAAAATTAGCTGCCGAGCATCAACACAGACACCCTTGTGCCATAGTGCAACGGTGTCTGCGTTGCAGGGATGATTATGTGCAGTATGGTGTCCCTTCCTGCACATCATCAATGATGGTGATTTGCTACTTCTATGTGCACATAGAAGTAGCACATCACCATTATCTAACAACTATTTTTGTGCAGGAAGGGAAACCTTCCTGCACAAAAACAATCTTAATGGTATTTTGCTCTTCTGCAGCACACACACAAAAAGCAAAAATAAGGATAAATAAAAGTATTTCTCCTTGTTGCTCCAATCGAATGCCTTCTTTTGCCTGATGTTTTGGCACTGCCTCATATTTAGAGAACCTGTAAATCTAGGGCAGTGTAAAAAATGAACAGGTGTTCTGGTGGAACGCCTACATCAACACCCATTGCATGCCCTTTTCATGTAGACTCTGTGTGAAAGGGTACCATATCTACAAAACGGCGTTAAGGCACACACAGTGGCCTTATGCCACTTTGTAAATATGATGCATGGCATTGCACCACCAGAACGTTAGAAAAAGTGTCAATACCTTGTAAATATGCCCCTTAGTGCTTTCTATTCAGACAGCAGAGCTAAGAAACAGAAAAAAACAAACCCCGCCCACTGCTTTTTAGCCACACTATCTGAAATGAAAGCATTAGTTCAGAGAAATATCAAAATAAATTATTTCACATTACAACCCTGCAGCCCCATAAAACTAGCGCTGGTCTCTACAGTACTCGAGAAAAGCTCATCATGGTACAACTGAGAGATTTATTACTGAGGGTCAACAAACATGAACATGAGGTCATCCGGATCATCTGTAAGTCAGGCAAACAATGCCCGAAATTGAGCAGCTTGAGTGAAAATGCAGGACACTTTGGTTCCTGATTGAAAAATAGGATCAAAGGATGCATTTTGACCTCAGTCGCCCTTATCAGTGAAATATAGTTTAGAGCAGAACAAAGGGTCTCACATAAAGGCATGCTTCACTTAACACTTCTAAAATACTGAAAATAAATCATCCAACAGGTCTATCAATTTTAACTTGTCCGTGTTGACGATATTTAAATCGATCCAGTCTCGACAAAATATTAACACTCTGAATCTGGCTCAAGCTTCCAAGCTACCTCCTTTGTGCTCAAGGTAACACAAACCACAGACTTTAATTGCTTGGCTGAGAGTGCCACTTGCAGCTTGCTAATGTATTTTTATTGCATCCTTTTAATCACTTGCTTGAATTGTCTTATCATTTTGTCACCTCAACACATCTCAGGTTTTTCAATCTAAAATTGGTTATATTTAATGCAGGGATTTCAAAAAATTATTTCCTTGATTTGCCAGCATACTCATTCACATTATAGACCTACCTACATAGCCTTTTCAATAAGAATAAGTGCCTTATTTAATTGGTGAGTGAGTGGTGAGTATTTAATACTTGAGAATGAAGACCTGTAGTGCTAAATGCAGGCTTTGGCGCTATGTGCTGGCAACATTCCCAGAGTTGGAGCATGTGGTAATTATTCAGTAAAAGCTTTACTGCAGGTTAGAATGAAGAGCTAAATCCCTCAGCAGTATGCTGGTGAAATGCATGATCAGCATGGAGGCATCAAGGGGCACATTTATTAATATTTAGTGCAGCATGGCCCATCAGAAACTTGCTGCGCTAAGTGGGTTTTAAGGGAGCGAGCAAAAATTCTTCATTTTTACAAACATATGGAGCTTTTCTGCTCTTCCTGCACTGGGGAACTGTGTCCTGCCTAGAGCCAACACAAGCGCCCTTGCACCATAGTGCAATGGGGTCTGGATTACGGGCAGGACTGGTTTTGTACAGGAATTGACACCCTAAAAGAAGTTTTCAACTGCTAATTCTACCTGACAAAATAACCCCTGTTCCCAAGCCATAAACTCCATTTGAATTCCCTAAAATTCATCCCTAAGGTAGGCCCTATATAGCCGATAGGGCAGGGTGCATTGTAATTAAAAGATTGGATATGTACTTTCAAGTTTGGTAGTGAAAAGCTCCTAAATTTCAGTTTTTACTACTGTGAAGCCTACCTCTCCCATAGAATAACAAATGGTTGGCTTGTTACATTTAATATGTGCTAACGTTTGATTGGGAACTGAATAAGCAACTGAATAAGCTGAGCCCTGCCTTCACATAAATCACTTGCCACCCCTGCATTGTTCATTCAGACAGCCAGGGCAGGGGAAGCAGGAATCTACAAGCACCTCGAAGGGAATTCTCTAAAAACCTCTCCTTCTTCAAAGAAGGCACCAGGTAGAAACATAGAACCCTCAGACTCACTCTTCAGTTCCCTTTCTGGCCCTACAGAAAGACTCTCAGAGGGCTGCCCTCTGGTGTGGCCTGCTATATACTCCACAGAACTGCTTTGCTGCACCTGGAAGGACTGTTTGGCTGCCTGCCTTGAGCCGTTAAAGGTCTGTTCTTCTGGTTGAGCCTAGTTTCACTGTTTGAATCCAGGACTACCAGAGTGACTCCAAGGGATAGTTGGATGGCCTCCTGATCAGACCTCAGGGACAGATATGGCTCTAATCATCTTGAACCAGAACCTGGACCCAGCTTGAGTGGTTCCTAATCCCCCAAGTGGTGCCCCTTCAGTCCTGGACACTTGGTGGTGGTGCTAAAGGTTTCCAGATAGCCATTATCCAAAACATTGGACACCTTTTGGCTAAAACACACTCTGAGAGCCGTGGGAAGACCACGACCAACCATCTTGACTATCCGCCCAAAGTGCATTGCCATTCTGACTGACTTTGTGGCAGCTGCTGCTATGTTCTTCTCTGCAGCAGCAAATTCTGATCATCTGTCCTTCGCCAAAGGGGCATCCATCCATGTCCAACTCTCTTCAGCTACAGCCTCCAGACTCATTGCGCTCAGGATTTTTGATTTGAGAAAAAGGTATTAAGTCTGAACAAAGAAATCTTCACCTTAATTTCGTCCAGTGGCTCATTAGTGATGATGCCTCCTCCTCAGACATGGCCTGCAGCCTTGCTCTTCTAAACTTCTACCTTCTCAGGGACTTTTTCTTCAAATTATTTTTTTAAGTCTGAATGCATGCACCAACGAGGCCCAATCCACTTTTTATCCAACTCGCGCTTCATCGACTTTCACGGGTCTTGCTTAACTGGATGTCCATTGTTGATGCATTAAGCATTGAGGCAGTACTTTCTCCCTTAAAGCTTAAAATTCAATAACTCTGGTTCTACTGATTGGATTTTTATTGTTATGGTGTAAAATAAATGTACTAAATCAGTTTAGGATTTTTCTTGTGTCATGTTTTGACTTTATTACTGTTTGTGAAGCTGTGTAAATACTTTACAAATTGCCTCCAAGCTAAAGCTCCAAGCTAAACCTGACTGCTTTTATGCCAGGGATTGATGCCGAACAATTTCCGTTCTGTCAAGCTGTAATGTGATGGGAATAATATAATGGTCCGACCAGGGTATGGGTATAGGATCAGAGGTATGCACTCCCTGCCAATTACTAAAAACGGGGTCTAGAAGGTGTCCTAATTGATGAGAAGGCTCATTATTTATTTGATCAAGCTGAATAGATTGCAATTCCATCCAGGTATCATCAGCGTTTTTATCTAGATGATCTTCGAAATGAGCATTGAGATCCCCTAGCACTAACAGTCTGGATTTCCTCAGTGCTAGATGAGTGACCGCTTCCATTAGGGTCGATGTAAACTCATGTAGTGTACCTGGCGGTCGGTATATCAAAATGCCAGAGATCGAATGATTGGGGCCAGTGTTAATTGTGAAGGTGCCGGCTTCACTGTGATCAACCTGAGTGTGTACTAGGGAACAGACTAGAGGAGCTTTCGTGGCTATGGCGATGCCGCCTCCTCTGCCGTCCTGTCTGTCCAATCTAGCTAGGGAATAGCCGTTGGGCATGGCCTGGATGATATCCGGATCCGAGTGATCATCTAGCCAGGTTTCAGTTAGAAAGAGGATATGAAGATTTAGGTCTTCTAGTAAATGGTAGATTTCTAAAGCATGCTTCCGTAGGGATCTACAATTCAATAGTGCAGCTTTGATGATAGGGCCCGAGTTAGTGTCAGGGATTTGAGGAAGGGGTACAAAGCGGCACCTCGTGCATTCTGTAAGTGACTGGGCAGACATAGCGTGTTTGCAATCGATCGGTGTGTCGGGTTGTAGAGCAAGTAGTGCGTGTCTGCCATACCTTATGGTGTTTTGAGTTGAACTGCCAGGGGTTGTGGCCCCGCGCCCCGGACTGCCGCTGACGGGCGCAGACGGGCTGGACTTTGGCTCGACTTCGGCACGCTTCCGGCGCGCCCGCTGCGCCAGCCCGCTGCGCCGTCTGGTTGGGTGACACATAATATGGGGAGGAGGAGGGTGGGAGGCCGGCCCGACTTGAGCGCTGACCTCGCCTTCCTCACCCAAGATGGCGCCCACCGCCGAGTGAAATCTCGAACAAAGCGGATTTAAGTTCAATATTTAAGAGGTAAGGGTGTGTAGAGTGTCAGTGTGCCTGCTAATTCAATTACCCATTCTAAAAGCAGCCCCCAGAATAAAAAGCGGTATAATGTTAAAAACGCTAAAAACGCTCTAAATAATTTTTTTAAAGAGCCTGTAAACAGTGCGCAAAGGTTAGCACTACCTCTTGTTTCTACTGCAGCTCGCAGCCCCAATAACCTCTCTAGGGAGAGCTACTGTAGGGCAGAGAGCACTGGGTAGGGCGCGCCTAAATACTATGGGAGGGCGGGAGGCCGGCCCGACTTGAGCGCTGACCTCGCCTTCCTCACCCAAGATGGCGCCCACCGCCGAGTGAAATCTCGAACAAAGCGGATTTAAGTTCAATATTTAAGAGGTAAGGGTGTGTAGAGTGTCAGTGTGCCTGCTAATTCAATTCCCCATTCTAAAAGCAGCCCCCAGAATAAAAAGCGGTATAATGTTAAAACCGCTAAAAACGCTCTAAATTATTTTTTTAAACAGCCTGTAAACAGTGCGCAAAGGTTAGCACTACCTCTTGTTTCTACTGCAGCTCGCAGCCCCAATAACCTCTCTAGGGAGAGCTACTGTAGGGCTAGGATAGATTAGAATCACCACTACTAAACACCCCGAGGGAAAGGGATGAGCCTGAGAAACATGCAGGGCAACTGGTGGTAGATAATGAATTATTGAGTAACAAAAATCTAGTTAATGACCCATCCGCACAAACGTGCCAAGTTATAAGATTGCCAATAACTGAGCGAAACAACGCCCCCGACTTAAAAATACTTAGTTGGAACGTTGCGGGCCTTGAACCCAGACTAATAGATAAAGACTGGGTTGACCTAATTTCAAGGTACGACATAATTATGTTCCAAGAAACCTAGGCACCCCACGACCTCCATGTTAACGGGTTTCACTTTTATAACACAGTGGCTCGCAAGTCACATCATGGTCGAGCAGTCGGAGGATTGTTTGTTGGATTTAGTATAATGGCCGGGGGAAAACACAGGATTATTAACACTAATAATGCCAATATACAAGCTATTGAGTATATGCGGAAAGTTTCTTTTGTCTTAATACATTTTTATAATAATGATTTTATTTCGCTTCCAAATAGGAATTTCTTAGCACTTTCTAAATTTATTTCTAAATTAGAGGATACTCGGGGCAAAAATTATGGATTAGAGATTATTTTGGGTGGCGACTTTAATGCCCAGCTCCCAAAGAATACACGGCAGGTACATTCAAGAAAGGGGGACTCAGCTAATCAAAGGGGCCAAGAATTGAGAGTCATGATAGATGAGCATATTTTGAGTAATATAATGGACTTTGGTCAAAAGCCCCTGTCGCAGCAGGCCCCCACACATGGAGGACTAGCTAGCACTTCAACTATTGATTTTATTTTTGTTTCTCCTGGCATGGCAGATCGTATAATAACAACTGACACAATAGTCTCAGACTTTGGGGCTCATAATCCCGTAACTGTAACTATGAAATTAGGATCCCGACCTGTCTTTAGTATGACGCAAGGAGCAAAGGACACAAGTGTAACTACAGATAAATTGAGGTTGAAATGGAAAGGCATAGATAAAGATGGAACTACCATGTCCCTATTAAGGGAAAAACAGAGATCAATAGATTGCTGTCTAGATTCCACAACTAGTGGTCAGGCAATTATTACATGTTTTAGTACAATATGTTCCACAGTCAGAACTTTGTCGACAGCACCAGTAGCCCAGGGCCCTAAAGACCCTAGGTGGTTCGACAATAGCTGCTCTGTGGCGAATAGGAATCTACGCAAGGCCCTTTCAGAGACTCCTAGAGTTAGGGCGAATGTTAGCGCAGCAAGGAAAGCGTACAAACTAGCTTTAGATAAACGGAGAGCTACACTATTGGGTGAACGCTGGGAGGCCCTGGCTGAAACTGCTAGAGGGAAATCAAGTAACTTATTCTGGCCTGCAGTAAAAGAACTTCGGAATATGGGCCAACAACTCACCCCAATTAGTTGTACTATTGCCAGTAGTTCCTGGGAATCCCACGTTTCAAACATTTATGCCAGACTATTAAATAATCCGACCCTCGATACACTTGAGGCAACTAGCAATCTAAAGATAACTCTGGGAGAAGTGGAGGAGGCAATTGCCCAAAGTCTTGGAAATAAAGCTCCCGGCCCAGACGGGCTGCCCATCGACATTATTAAATGGAAACCTTATCTTTGGGCCCTGATATTGGTGAATGTTTTTAATAGCCTACCTCAAGCTACAATGCCAGATACTTGGGGTACTAGTATAATAGTCCCCATATATAAGAAAGGAGATAGGTCTGACCCTATGAATTATAGACCAATCTCACTGTTAGATAACACACTAAAAAGTTTGGGCCGTGTTCTCTACACTAGGTTAATCTCATGGACAGAGGAAAGTGGGATTTTATCACCTTGCCAATTAGGATTCAGAAGTAGGGTTGGTACAGTTGAAAATTGCCTCAACCTTAAACTAATTATTGATAAATATAACATTGCTCGTTCCGTCCCTATTTATTTAGCATTTATGGACTTGTCATCTGCTTTTGATTTGGTTAACAGGTCCAAACCTTGGTCTATTTTATTGGAGTATGGTCTGGATATTTACCTGGTCCACTTTTTAGCTTTTTTACATACAGATCTAAAGTCCAGAGTGAGAATAGGTATGGGTGGGGAACTATCAGGACCGATTGAAATTGAAAGAAGAGTTAGGCAGGGGTGCATTTTAGCACCCCTGCTCTTTATTATTTATATTAACGGCCTCAGTAACCATATTGGAAAGTTAACCACAGACGTGCCCCTAATAAATAGTAAGCCCATACCGCCTCTTCTGTATGCCGACGATGCGGTATTAATGGGACGCACACCGAATTCACTCCACATTTTGGCTTTAAATTTCACAAAATTTATTGACAACTTAGACCTGCGGGTTAATTTTAAAAAGTCTTTTATAATGTCATGTGGGCCAGGAAAACGACAGATGAACTCCATACAGGTTGGTGAAGAAAAACTCACTGCAACCTACAATTTTCCATATCTGGGAGTGACCTTTGCTGCGAATGGCTCGTTGACTGGGCATTTGGTCCAGGCCACGAGCAAATTCTCAAAGGCCACTAACTCAATTTAAAGTATTTCTAGACCAAAGAGATCAGACGTCACTAAAGCGATTGTTAAAATTTTTAAATTACAGTGTGTCCCAGTAGCAACCTATGGGGCACAAGTATGGGGCATTGGGAACAGTACCATTATCCAGCAAGAAGAAAATAGGTTTTGCAGGAAATTGTTAAGTGTGCCAATTTTTACATCTAATCTTATCCCACACAATGAACTAAACTTACAATTTGTCTCAGACTTTGTTAGCGCCCGACCAGTGCTATTTTGGCATTCAGTTTGGATGAATCACTCAGGGACATTCACACAAGAGATAATAACTGACTGTTTAAGCTGCGATAGGGGGATGAAGATCCTGTGGCTTTTATACGTGTATACCAACTTGCGCAAAATAGGCATGGATAATATCTTTGTCAATCCAAGTCACGCCAGTACAGTCAAGAAATCTGAATTAAAGGAAGCACTATATGCACTTTATTCATCGAGAAGACTTAAGATTGAATTGGGGAAAACTACAGTTGTTAGGTACCTGAACATAGAGGCACCCAGATATTCTTTTGCACTGTACCTAACATTACCATTGACAAATTGGAAAAGAAGTCTTTTGCTTCGACTAAGGGTTGGTTCCATTAGGTACTTGTTAAACTTCCCCCTGGGTCACCAGCCAAGTACAGTTAAAATCAGTTGCCCTTGTAATGGGCAAAGTAACCAAAATTATTTGCACTTTCTTTTTTCCTGTAAATACTATCTGAAATATACAAAATGGCTTTTAATTCCGTTTTTTTAAAAACATAGACCTATCACTTTAGACCAATCTTATCAGGCGCTGATAACTCTTGACAATGAGGAAATAATATGTTGTATCTGTACTTTTTAAAAAATTGCTGTTCATGCTCATAAGATGATGGAAAATGCCTAAAGTAATACTTGTGCCCGTTTTATCCCTAATTTTGTATTTTTAATGGAACATAGGTTTTTTATGGATTGTGTAATATGATATGTGCTTTTATGAATTTCTGTAATTCGAATAAAGATTTTTGAACTGTACTGAACTGAAGTGCATGTTTTAGAATCATGATTGATATCATTTAAATTACTACATGTTTATAATTCATAACTGCTTTTATATATATATATAAATCACCATAGGTAGCCCCAATGGAAGAGCCCACAAGTTGTTCCATAATTTGGGTTTATTCACGAAGACAGCTACAAGCGAAGACAGACATGCTGCATCTTGATTTACGTGCCAGCTGCGTTTCGGGTAAGTTCTCCCTTCCTCAATGGCAAAAGTGTTGCATACATCGTGGCAGTTTGTGCACTGCATTCAAAGTTCCTCAGACCAGCACATGTGGGCGGGGCTCTTTGCAAAGCCTCATTGTCCTCGTAGTGCAACTGCAATACTATCTCAAGTGAGTCCGCATTGTCTGTATGCAAAATAATCCACAATAACACCCCAGTGGGTTGATGCACACGATCCGCTTTGCAAGTTACATACTTTGCGCCGTACTTCACCGGGAAACTGCCTCCCTTGAAGATGACGCCGGTTGACGCCAACCAGGGCCCGCAAACTAGAGGTGGGCTCTTCTGCGGCTGGGCTCAGCCGCTAACATAAATCACCATAGGTAGCCCCAAAGGAAGAGCCCACAAGTTGTTCCATAATTTCGGTTTATTCACGAAGACAGCTACAACAAGCGAAGACAGCTGCATCTTGATTTACGTGCCAGACGCGTTTCGGGTAAGTTCTCCCTTCCTCAATGGCAAAAGTGTTGTATACATTGTGGCGGTTTGTGCACTGCATTTAAAGTTCCTCAAACCAGCCCATGTGGGCGTGGCTCTTCACACAGCCTCATGGTACTCGTAGACGGTGGGACTCTATGGTCCAGTTGAAGGCATCAGCCGAAACGCGTCGACCGTCCTTTTGTGTTGCACATGGTGTGAGAGAAGAAAAATAAAGTTACCTTGAAGGAAAACTGCCGTGCTGTGGACATTCTCTGTGCTGTGGATACTCCGTGGGGCTCTGCTGAGTTGTTAATATATATATATATATATATATATATATTTATATATATATATATATATATATATATATATATATATATATATATATATACACGTGCAGCGGGATCCACTTGGATTTTATTAAATAACACGAACTGCTGAGCAATGAAGGCGGACCCACTTGGGAGGACTTTCTGGCACTACAAGAACGACACGGCTGTGAGGACGGCCATGCCCACTGAGGCAGGTACCTGGAAGATAAAGTGTGCGCAGAAATGCTGTCTCATGCAAAGATGTTTTTCCTGATGCAGCACTGCTGTGCGAGAAGAATCTCCAGGAACCGCCACTGCCGAAACGATGTATTACATGTCGCTGAAGAAACCGATATAGCACTGTTTGCCTCCGTCGCACTGAGCGCCAACCAATCCTGGATTTCCATGCATTGGACCTGTGCGGCAAGTTTTCCTGACACATCAGCTGTGGACCAGAACCGTCTCGGAGTCGACGCATCACGTCCTCCTGCAGTCTGGATTTGACACACCACTTTTACAGCGTACAGTAGAACTGTTGCATCACCTCCCCAAGGACTAAGGAACTGACACATTTCTTTGTTTTTGTACACTTCCCTTCTCTGTGATTTTTACCCTTAAGAATTTTGATGCATCTACAGGTACTTTGTGTAAAATCACGCATCCATAGATTTCTATGGACCAAGTTGCTTGAAACGTTTGAAAAGACATTATTATTACATGTATGTTGGATGTTTGTCCTTTTAGTCTTGTTGAGTTTAAATAAAGATACTTTGTGGTGTGATCACTGTATTACTGTGTGTTTTGACTACAAATATTTCACACTTTTGCTTTGGAATAAGTCTGTCTGCTTGTACCAAGCTGCCTAGTGGGTGATCATGGGTTATCTAAAGTTTGTATCCCCCTCATCCTCTCTAGAAAAGTATCAGCCAACGTAAGCTATCCAAGGAATACAAATACTTTTATCACATGCCAAGCAGTCTGGGATTATCTCTCTCATTAATTCTGCTTTGTTAGAGCTCCAGATAGACTGCCGCAAGAGAGCTGGCCGAGTACAAATAAGATCTCTCAAAAATTCTAAGCATAACTCTTTTTGACAAATAAAACTATATGTTAACATAAAGGAAGACACAATTTTCTGGCAAAAACAACTCTCTTCCCTTTGAAGAGCAATCAGGTCACCTAAACCCCATATTCCTACCCCATAAGTTGCTAATTGGTATACACTGGGTGGAGTATATTTATAAGAGAGGAACCTTTCTCCCTTCTGTGATGTGAGACTAAGCAGAGAGCCAACAGCCCGTGAGAACTGGATACTATTTTGCGCATTATGCTCTGACCATGACCCAGATGAATTGAGGTTGAGCCCCAAATAGGATAAACTGCTAGTGGTTAATGAAGCATTAGTACCCAAAGCAAAAGAAAGGGGTCACATACGCTTTGGGCCACAGGACATTATAAAAGGCTTTTTAAATTTAGTTAGCAAAGCTTGGCCATAACATTAACAAAGGAGTACACTGAAAGAAGCAAGGCTATGGGGGTGCAGGCAATTATCACTGCATAATCTGCGTATAATACAGCCAGTAGGGGGGCACCATTCACAATGTGCACATCTGAAGTACACTTACTGAGCTCCATATTAAGATTATTAATGTATAAGATAAAACGCAACAGAGCTAAAACGCACCCCTGGGACACCCTTTGGCCGATGTAGAACTCATTGGCGACATCTCCTTTGTTCCCAAACTCCACTCGTGCCTTAGTTCCCTTGTGGAAGGAGACCAGCAGATGAATTAGGGAGGATCCATTTGCAGATGGATAAGTGAGTGCCACAGCTTCACCCTGTTAACATAGTCAAAGGTCATTGACAGAAATATAGTGTGGACTGCTTGGCCACTGTGTATTTCCCTATAATCAGGTTTAGATTAAGGCATTGATCAATTGTACCTATGCCACTTCAGAAACCATATTGACACTTATGGAGCACATTATTTTCATCGACCCATTCAATTATTCTTTTGTTCAGAACTCTACCCAAGATTTTGGCTGGTATATCTATCAGGGAGATGGAGCTCTCTGACATCTCCTAGTTCTTGTAGAACATAAAACTTGTTACAGAGTGTTACTGAGAATGGTGGTGTTATATCATAGGCGTCAGTTTGTTGGTTCCATCCATGCTTTCCTCAGCTTCACCTTCAGCCTTGCCACAATAACGTGATGGTCTGACACCACAATGCTCCTCTCATCATTTTCACATTCTGATGGGACCTCCGGAACTTCTGGGCAATGCAGAATGGTCTGTGACACACACCATGCCTTGCCTATACCTTTGTAGGAATACAGTGCCCTCTATCACAATATTGTTCAGGGTGCAGAGATCTGCAAGCCTTTAACCATTCTTGTTCATGTTGTCAATTCCATGGTTTTCCATGACTTCTTCTTTCCTGATGATGTCACCTCCAATCTTGAGGCATTGAGGTCCCCAATCAGTATGGTGTTGTCCCTTTCAGGGTATTTCTCTAGGGTGGACTGGAGTTTGATGTAAAACTGTTCTTTTTCTGCCTCTTTACTGTAATTTGTAGGTGCATAGCACTGATAACATTCATGTTAATTCTCTTTTTTTGTGCAGAAGGTTGCTGTGGTGATTCTGGGACTATAGGCTCCCCATCCAATCAGAGCTCTGTTTACTGCTGTTGAAACTTACTTATGCCTATTACCCTTTCTAGGGTATATGTCATCAATCAGGACTCATTAGCCATATCTGTCATTTGATTATTGCATCAGTGCTAATCCCTGAGTGTGTGGGGAGTACTCTTCCTCATTCCCAGAATATATCAGCATTCCTCCAGGAGCCAGTCATTTCAGGCGAAACTGTGTCCATTTGGTCAGTCTGATGCCAAGCAAAGCCAATTGCTTTTGTAGTTTTTAATCTCCGCTGCCACTTAGGCTGTCTTGCCAGTGTAATGCATGGTCCTCACATTCCATGCCCCAACAGTGATGGTCTTGGTTGAAAACAGGTGGATCAGCTTTGTAGCTTACAAGAATTTGTAGCTTTCACCACAAGGTAAAAATTATTGTTTGAAGAGAAACATAAATGCTTTACACATTCCCTCTTAGGTAAGACTGACTGATTTTGTCTCAAGCTACCAGAGGATTAAGAACATTTTACTTTGGTGTTTGCTTGTGACTTCACCCTGATAGGATTGTGGTTGCTGCTTGAGTAGGGTTCCACCCCCTCAAACAGTAATGCAATTTCCTACACCATGCTTGTTGTGACAGTTTTGGTTAGGTAGGATATGCTGACTTGGAGGTGAATGATGGTGTGAGTATTCCAGGTGAGCAGCATGGTTGTTGTAATTTCTCTGCTATTGAAGGTGGGGAAACGGGGTCAAGGGTGTGTCCAGAATAGTGTGTGGCTCTGGTGAAGTATGTCAGTCCCAGATTCCCTAGGCTCTTGAGTAGTCTGGTGGTGTTAGTGTCAATCCTGTCTTCCTGGTGGAAGTTGAATTCCCCCAGGTGGCTCTTGTGGTGTGTTGTATGTAGGTGTTCTGGAGGAGTGCAAGCATGTTGCTGCAGTTGGTGATCCATTTGTGGAGTTCATTGGCTGCAGAGTTGGCGTCAGTCAAGGTGAGGGAGGAATGCTACTGAGGGCAGAGACGAGGTGCTCATCGGTAATCTTGCTCCAGTTTCTATGAGGGGGCTTGGCCTTGCTTTGTATGAGGTGGGTTTCAAGAAAGAGAAGTAGACGCAGTTGTGGTCTGTCCAGAGGGGTTGCATGATGTGACTGAAGCAAATGTTGCTTCCTCTGGCAATGGGGTCAATGATGTGTTCTGCCTTGTTGGTGGGGGTGGTAACGAGTTGCTTCAGTCCAATGTTGGCAATGTTGTCTAGTAGGGAGGCGGAGTTGGGGTCGCTGAGTTTGCCGAGGTGGAAATGTAGGTCTCTGAGCTGTATGTATTCCGAGGAGGTGAGGGCGTGGAGCGTGATGTGGTGTGCGATGGTGTTGGTGAACGGGGCACCACCGGGTCATTTCAGGCGAAACTGTGTCCATTTGGTCAGTCTGATGCCAAGCAAAGCCAATTGCTTTTGTAGTTTTTAATCTCCGCTGCCACTTAGGCTGTCTTGCCAGTGTAATGCATGGTCCTCACATTCCATGCCCCAACAGTGATGGTCTTGGTTGAAAACAGGTGGATCAGCTTTGTAGCTTACAAGAATTTGTAGCTTTCACCACAAGGTAAAAATTATTGTTTGAAGAGAAACATAAATGCTTTACACATTCCCTCTTAGGTAAGACTGACTGATTTTGTCTCAAGCTACCAGAGGATTAAGAACATTTTACTTTGGTGTTTGCTTGTGACTTCACCCTGATAGGATTGTGGTTGCTGCTTGAGTAGGGTTCCACCCCCTCAAACAGTAATGCAATTTCCTACACCATGCTTGTTGTGACAGTTTTGGTTAGGTAGGATATGCTGACTTGGAGGTGAATGATGGTGTGAGTATTCCAGGTGAGCAGCATGGTTGTTGTAATTTCTCTGCTATTGAAGGTGGGGAAACGGGGTCAAGGGTGTGTCCAGAATAGTGTGTGGCTCTGGTGAAGTATGTCAGTCCCAGATTCCCTAGGCTCTTGAGTAGTCCGGTGGTGTTAGTGTCAATCCTGTCTTCCTGGTGGAAGTTGAATTCCCCCAGGTGGCTCTTGTGGTGTGTTGTATGTAGGTGTTCTGGAGGAGTGCAAGCATGTTGCTGCAGTTGGTGATCCATTTGTGGAGTTCATTGGCTGCAGAGTTGGCGTCAGTCAAGGTGAGGGAGGAATGCTACTGAGGGCAGAGACGAGGTGCTCATCGGTAATCTTGCTCCAGTTTCTATGAGGGGGCTTGGCCTTGCTTTGTATGAGGTGGGTTTCAAGAAAGAGAAGTAGACGCAGTTGTGGTCTGTCCAGAGGGGTTGCATGATGTGACTGAAGCAAATGTTGCTTCCTCTGGCAATGGGGTCAATGATGTGTTCTGCCTTGTTGGTGGGGGTGGTGACGAGTTGCTTCAGTCCAATGTTGGCAATGTTGTCTAGTAGGGAGGCGGAGTTGGGGTCGCTGAGTTTGCCGAGGTGGAAATGTAGGTCTCTGAGCTGTATGTATTCCGAGGAGGTGAGGGCGTGGAGCGTGATGTGGTGTGCGATGGTGTTGGTGAACGGGGCACAATGTCCGGGGTCTGTAGGTGAGGGTTCTGTGTAGAGTCATTCTGGGGACCTGGATCTGGAAGTGGATGTGTTCCATGGGGGGCGAGGAGTCATTTGAGATGGAGGTTGTCGGTCGGAGGGAGATTTGTGGGTGAAGGCGAGTCCTTCTACAAGATGGTTGGGGTGGTCTTTCCTCTGGATCTTATACCCGTCGGGGATGGCCGTTGCCATGTCGGGTGTGGAGCTTGAGGCGGCTCAGTTCTCTGCGAGAAAGGCGAGGTCCGGCGAGATGGTGTTAAGGAGGTCCCAGATTTCTACTGCTGAATGGTGTAGCAGCTCAAGAAGGAACAGGTAAGGATTGGGAGAGGCAGGGCGTGGGAGATTTGAGGTGGAAAGTGAAATAGGGGAAGGCAGAAAAGGCAACAGAAGGGTAAAGAAAAGCACATAGCACAAAAGGGTGGTTACAAAGAAGCATAACAGGTTGACAAAAGAGCAAAAAGGCAACAGATGGGTGCGAATGAGTGATGAGTGAACAAAAAGATTGAAAAGCCATGAAATAGCGAGAAAAGACTAAAAAGCACAAAAGGAGCAAGAAAGCACTGGAGGGTGAGACAGAGCAAAAGGCATTAAAAGAGAGAAAGAGGAATGGTAGCAGAAATGCAAGAGAAAGGCATAAGAATGGAAACAAGTGAAAGGGTAAGAGACTGGAAGAGTCATGTTGGCACAGTACCTTCCTCCTCACAAGTATCAACTTGCTAATGCATGTTGCCAACATCATCTGGGATTCCTACTAATTGGTCTTATAAGGAATGCATAGTACGTTCTTCCGCAGAACAATATTATGAAGCATCCAGGAGATTTCTTCAATCTTGCAGTTCTTGCCCAGAAAGTGGAAGAATATTCTGAGAGTAGAAGAGTAACCCAAACCGGTGTTTTCAGGGCCCGATTCACAAAAGTAATCTGAGACAAAATCCTAACTTTATGACTTTCAGCATTCACTAAAGGCATTTGGGAGTAGTAAAGTTAGGATTCCTAACTTTACTACTCCTAAACTGAGACAAAATACTAACTTTACAACTTTCGGTATTCACGAAGGGCATTTAGAAGTAGTAAAGTTAGTAATCCTAACTTTACTACTCCTACATACCCAAAGTGGTACAGTTAGGATTTTGACTCAGTTTAGGAGTTGTAAAGTTAGGAATCCTAACTTTACTACACCTAAATGCCTTTTGAAAATACAGAAAGTCGTAAAGTTAGGATTTTGTCTCAAATTATTTTTGTGAATTGGGCCCGCAGAGTTAAAATGCTTGCACTCTGGTTCACATGTTGGCCTCATTGAAGTTGAATTCTGCTGGTGCTTTTGGGTTCCTCAGAGTTGTTAAAATCCAGATATGACTTGAATAGCCTGAAGCCCTATAAATCGTTAGGACAGAAAGAAATGTATGTCATGTGATGTTTGTATGGGCACAGTATTGCAGTTAGAATGGTATAGGCTTAATGGTTGAGCATTATCAACATGCCAGGCACTCCTCCATGAAAGCTTTGCCATTTGTTTGTGGTACCACCAGCAAGTCATGACAAGAACATGGAAATCTTGCACAGACACTGTGATTTTGAGTTTTGCAATGCAAACCAAATGCACATTGAAGGAGTGGGAATAAATCCTATTGCAGTGCACTGGATCATGGTCACGAGGTGGCATAAATACAAAATGGATCCCAATCAATGGATCTTGGCATTGAAATTTTTCAGTGTAGCATTTTCCGTAATATAATGGATGTAGTCATGCATGGATCGGAACATAACCTCCACGACCTGGTTGAGGAGAGGCCGAAAAGTTGCCTAGTACATTCCATGTGAGTTACCAACTGTATTTTGTGATGATCCAGTTGAACCAAAATGTAACACTGCCATAACGGGTGGGGGTGCAGCCTTAATTTTGATTTTCCAAAGAAGATCTGATTGTTACTGCTGTTCAATTCCTCTTTATTGCTATAAAACAGCCTGCATTTCTCAATTATGCTACTTTTCCTGCATCAATCAATCAATCAATCAGAAAATGTCCAGAGCGCACTACACACCCGCGAGGGTCTCAAGGTCCCGGGGGAGGGTGTCTGCAGCTAGCGGTCGAAGAGCCAGGTCTTGAGTAGACTCCTGAAGGTCTGTGGGTCTTCTGTTCGTCATAGGTGTAAAGGGAGGGCGTTCCATGTTTTGGCGGCTAGGTGGGAGAAGGATCTTCCCCGGAGGTGGTTCTGTGGATGCGTGGGATGGTGGCCAGTGAGAGGTCGGTGGAGCGGAGTGCGTAGAATGACAGTCGGCTGTTGAGGTATTCTGGTCCAGTGTTGTGGAGTGCTTTGTGTGTGTGGGTCAGGAGTTTGAAGGTAATTCAAGGTGGGGGGTGATGTGGTCTCAGCGAGGAACGTCGAGGACCAGGCGTGCCGAGGTGTTCTGTATTCTTTGAAGTCTGCTGATGAGCTTGGACGGGGCTCTGACGTAGACGGCGTTTCCGTAGTCGAGTCTGCTGCTGATGAGGGCATGGGTGACGGTTTTCCGTGTGTCTGTAGGGATCCATCTGTAGATCTTGCGGAGCATGCGGAGGGTGTAGAAGCAGGTTGAGGAGACTGCGTTGATTTGGTTGGACATGGTGAGTTTCGAGTCTAGGATGACTCCCAGGTTGCGTGCGTGGTTGGTTGGCATCGGTTGCATGGTCTGTAGATCCGGACATGGTCTGTACACATTTGTTACACTGATGTATCCATTTTCATCTTGTATAGGGTGGATGATGGACTTCTCTGCGAAATATAATGCAATGTATAAATGATATAGGTTCACATTATTTTGACTCTTTTGTTGAACTATTACTAAATGAATTGATGCAGACAAATATTACTTAATAAGGTAGTACGTTACTAATGTTGTTAACATTGCTCACACTCACATATGTAATACGCAATAAACCCATTAATACACGTTTAGAAGTATATTTGAAATAACCTCTATAGATTCTCAAACATTTGTTTTGGGTTTTTCTTACTTCAAAATTAGCACTTTGATAAAACCAAAGATTCTAAATAAAATATTGAAAGATTATCAAGTGTATATTAGAAAATAGCTATGTATGTATTAATACATATGAGATTTCACCATTTATATTTTTGTATTACTTTTTTTTTTTTTTAAATCTTCAAAACTTGACAGAAGGTACACTGTAGATGGTGTTCAACTATCGATTTTAATATGGATGTTCTAGTTGTAATTAAAGATGGAACGTTGCATCCATCAATGATGTACTAACTGTTTTACATGTTGCCAGGCATTTCCTATGATGACAATGATTGTTTTTGAAGGCGTGCCAAAATTGCAGTTGGTAGATGTATCATAAAAGATGGACTAGTAAGCCAATTAAATCCCCATCTTTACTACCTGTAGCAGTTGGGCATTGGTAAAACTGGCCCTTGATTGACTGAATCTGTTATCCAAAGTGTAAGCGTCCTTTGACGGATCAACTGTCACATTGATCTACATATTTTTCTAGCTCATGAGGTTACTTGCCTCCGAACCACCATATGTAGCAGACCTGCTCTACTTCTGCTGCTCAATATGTTCTCCTGGGCACCACCAAGTCTGAAGATGTTATATGATCATACCCTCAACTGCACTCCTGGTGTTATACATCTTTGACAGGTGGAGCTTAGATTCAGGCATGCTAAACATGCTTATGTTCACTATTTGTATTTGTATATTGCGCTAAATGTTATTGCTAGGAACATGATATTCTGACCCTATTATTGAGGACGGTACATCCACCCTATTAAAACTGTCAGCCAACCCTTTTGTGCACAATTTGCGTTTTTTTCTCAAAAGATTCTCCACCACAAATGTGCAGTAGCATAAGTGCAAAACATTGAATTTGGCGATTTATTGTCACATTTGTTTTGCTGGATCATTCAAATGACAGCACCCAGGGTGACCGCTCAACTGTCAAAAGCATGACCTGGCCACAGCCTAACAGAGTTGGATTTTTGGATATTCTACACTGGGCCAGATATAGAGTCAGGATCGAAGAGGAGATATTCTCTGTCACCATGACCGATTGACTGTCATCACTAAATGCAACATCAGGCCCAAGGTACTGTCCATGCCAGATTCATATCCAAAAAGTACTACTTTTTCAGGCAGTGGTCAGCACATGCAGGGCCTACCTTTAGCAATTGAAAGCTGGGTGATTTCACAGGGAAAATTGAGTCAAATCCATAGTATGACTAAGCTTGCTGTGTTTTTTCTCTTTTAAATAGGGAGGGATAGCGTATTTGTTTATGAACCAGACACTATATGAACCAAAGCTGGCCTTGGCCATGGATTTCTTTTCTTCAGGCCAAGCCAGTGGGGTCACTACATGTAGAACGGTTACAGTCCTACATACTCATGCATACAGATATTTTGTTGGATGGGATTAGCCATCACTTTTGCATGGAGCACCTGCGCCATAAAAAACACAGATGTCACGATTAAGACTTTGGTGGATGGGATACTTGACAATTTTGCAGATTGGATACTGCGTCTCAAACGTGACTGATATCCTGTCCGCAGTATTACAAGCACATTGTGCCCTATTGCACCTGCAGTAGGGTAATATATCTGTCATATTCGTGACTGAGTAACCATCCTCCAAACTCTAATTCATGCCCATTTTCTGTCCATACATAAATAGACAATCTTCAACCCACTGGTAAACATAGCGGGATTGTCTAACATTTGGCAGATGTTAATAGCCCGTCACAAATGGAGAGCATAGCCTGTCCACTACGTTTAAAGTGCATTGTGTCTGTTTAGATACTTACAACTCCGCCATGCCTTTAGCCACAACTCCCCTTCTGTTGCAGGCTAACCGGAGTCCTCTCCATTAGAAGCTACACTTACAATATCCCGACTACCCTTAAAGGGTCAAGTGTCCATTACCTACCGGACATTATTTATTAGTACATCTCACTCCTTCCCCGATCTGAAAATCAAATGGGAAACAGACTTGGATCCCCTTGAGGGGTTTGAAGGGTTGGCCGCACTGATGGCCCCATGCGAATAAGAACTCTCGTCAAAGTTCCGACGTATTCAGTGAAAACAAAAAAATCACCATATATATGGAACTACTGGTCGACTATGGATAGTAAGCAGACGCTAAAGCTGTGACATCGGATAGTTTCCTGTCCGATGTCACAGATGGAAGAAGATTTCCTCATCACTATATGGAGTTGCAGCGTACTCCGACCCTTTTAGTATGATATTTGAGACACAATGGTGGTAATGTCGGGCAAATAGATCTGAACCCATAAAAGACATTAACATAGGCGTTGATGAGGGGTTTAAAAATGCAGACAGAACCTTAATACGACTGGATTTGTTGATTGGGAAACGAGATGTACCTATATGTGAAGGCAATTTACTCCCCGCTCAGGCGCACACTCAAGAGCAAGTATGGACGAGCTGCACAATCCATCAGGAGGACCGGGCCTGTACCAGAAGCATAGCAAAGTGGCTGCAATATAGGGACGAAATCTGATGTTTATTTTGAATGCTTTGTACCATCATACTTGAGATTAGGCACAGGCTAAATTTGCATAACCAGTAAAACAGGATGTTCCCTTGGGTGTGGATAGATGAAGTGAGCCAAAGGGTCAAGAGAAAATAATTGCAAATTTCTCGTGGAACCAGAGAAGCAGGCAGTCCTACGTGATACACCAGGAAAAGAATCACTAAACAGGAGGACATGAAGTGTATGCCTCTGGTTCTGCTACCTTAAGGCTATATATAAACAGAGAAGCGAGCAGTCCTTTGCAGATAAATAGCGAAACTAACGCTGACACTGCTAGGACAAGACTTCGGCGCCTCTGGGTTTTAAAATTAGAAAGAAAAGAAGCAAAACAACATGGAGCATAACAATTCTGGATAGCCCATTGTGAGAAGTTGGCCTGATAGGTGATGTTTCCAATTCTGGAACCACCTATTATCAGACCAAACAATCCCTTATGGTGTCAGGTTGTAAGTCAACCTTGTTAGACAAGCTATCCTAGGGGTAGCATGGACTAAGCAGCCTAAAGGCTTAACTTAAGAGGTCGTGTTAAGCGAGCTGTTTTACCACATACAATCCTGTAATATCAAATGAAAGGACACCACACAAGTATATATTATGAAAATATGTGTATTTATTACTAAAAACAATCCCCAGTATTCTTTATGAATAAAGGGGCACAAGCGTTAAATCAAAAGCACAGTTTAAACATACAAAGTTGCACAATTATGGATGAGGGCGGGTGGCCACTCAAACCATATACTAAACAAGTGGTATAAGAGATACCAATCAAACAGTGGTTAGGCCTAGGGCCTAGGGAATCGCTGGGAGCAGTCAGGACAAGCAGTGCTGAAGTCGGGAGAGGCCCACGGGATTCGGGAGCAGTGCGGAAAGCGCACGCATGCACCAATGTTAACCAATGGTGCGTAAAAGTTACAAAGTTAAAGTTTAAGGACACTTCCGCTGAACCTAGAGGAACAAAACTTAAGACACAGACCCTAGAGATGTGTACCAGTGTGGGAACACCAGCGGAGCAAAGTTACCTCACCCACAGGAAGCGGGTGCACAGGGTCGAAGTTGAGTCGGGTTTCGTCACGCAGGCTCTTGGTGCTTGAAGCTGAAAGGGCTGCAGGCGGGGTGAAAGAGAAGTGTCCGGTGGAGTCCAAGGGTGGACTCGAGTCAAAAAGTACCTGAAAGCAGAGGGGACAGAGTCTGGATCACTCAGCAGTGACCAGGGTGGAACCAGGACGGAACCAGGCAATGTCGGGCGCAATCAGGTCGCCGTTGAGGTGCTTCTCTCCGCTGTCACGTGGGCTCTGGGGCATCTACGACATCCAGGAGCAGGTCACGATCTGTCCCACACAGGCTCTCGCTGTCGGCGCTGTCGGCTTCAAGATTGGAGCAAACAACACTTGGCAAAAGCAATCCACGCAGAACCGGGAGATTGCTTCTCACTCAAACCAGGAGGGTCAGAGTGGGGGCTCCTTTTCAGGGGAGCTGGTGCAGATCTGGAGCAACCAGATTCACAAGTCGATTTCAAGTTTTCGTCGGCACAGGGGCCACTAGCCGGCTGGCAAGTGACCGGGCCAACGCGTTGAGCCAAAAGAAGCAGAAGGGCCCCACGCAGCACTCGTCGAGTGTGGCGGGCTGAACTTCGGTGCAAGTGTGGCTCAGGGTTAGGGCTTCTCAAACCCCGGTGTACAGCTTCGAGGGTCACTCGTGGGCTGCACAGTCAGCGTCTCGTGGTCAATTCAAGATGGCGTGCCCCACGCTTCCGGTCGCCTCCACGGGTCTCAGCTCTGCAGGGACTGTGGATCGGGCTGTTGGAAAGCAGGCAAGCTTAATCTCGTTGATCTCTGTTGCTCGAGTTCCAGCGGGAACTGCAACAAAGTATACGTCGATAGCTGGATGGTGCCTGTTTGCACAGGGTGGTCACTCCTTGACCGCAAGGGAGATTCTTCGGGCTTCTACGTCGAGTAGGATGTCGAAGGGTCCAGAATTTCGTTTCTTATGTTTCTTCAGGATAATCTCAAGTGCATTGGCACTGCTCCCAGTCTTATACTAATTTTGGGGGCTGGATTACCTGCTAGGTCCCCTCCTATGGGTGGGACCCAGGAAGGGGGTGGATACACCCCTTTCCTTTGATCCAGGCCGCCCTGGCACGAGGGCTGGAGTGCCCCAGAACCGGTTTGGCCGGATTATGCAAGGGGCAGCCTTGTGCGCCCCAGGCAGTGTCTGGTTTCTTTCAGACCTCCCTGCTACAATCCACTATCTCCTGTCTGGAGGGTGGTAACACCCTCCTGCGACAGGAAACCCTTTGTCCAGGCCCCATTTGGCTGAGTTTCGGTCAGCTTCAGGGGGTCAGACTCTTGTCTGTGGCAGAGGCATCCATTTTGTGGATCTAAGGCCCTTTTAGAAATTAACCGCATTTAAGTAAAGTAACATGTCTTACCCCTCTAGAGGGGTGGAATGCTATCCCCGTCGCCAGAACTGGCGAGGGGATAGTATTCCAAATCGTATGACACCTTACACGACATGTTTTGATAAAGCCAAACCAAAGTTGCTATATAACCGCGAGGATTATAAGGCACTTAAGAGTATATGGTATGGCATTATCCTGAAACAGCTTAGGGAGTTGTTCCCGACAGCTGCAGACAGGCTCAGCTCATGCTAGAGCTCCATCTCACATTAAACCACGCACTCTGCCTCCAGGATTGATGAGGCCTTCCATAGGAGTGGCTCACAGGTTTATATGTGTCCAGATATAGGTTTAGATATAGGTATACTATATCTAAGCAAGGGGTGATTACACCACCTTACCCCAGCTGAGTGATCAGCCAGTTGTGTCAATTTAAGAACCAGCCAGGGGTGGCACAAGATATGCTAAAGCCCCTGGTAGGCCTTGGTGGCCCCTATGCCCTGGGCACCTATAGTGCATTATACAGGGGCTGACAAGGAGTCCATTTCCAATTGTGGTATGTGCCTATAGCACATGTATCATTAATTTAGTGCGAGAACAGCAGGCTGGGGGTCTGATCAGCAGGCCCACAGCCTCAGTAGTCGAAAACCAGTGAAGCAAAAAGGAAACATTTGGGGTGACCATAGGATAGCAGACCCTACTCTCCTACACCCATACTTCATGCGCAAAAGCTTATATTAGCAGGAGCACTCTATAGGCAGCTTCAACTTGTTTTGCGGTTTTAACAATTTCTACACAAATACCGAATAACATAGAGTCTGAAAATATCTTCCTAACACGGACTCCCTGGGCAATTATATCGACCCCTGAACCCTGACAGAAATCAAAACATTGTCTTGATAAAGGTGGATAGAACTTTGAAATACCACCGAAACGCGTCGACGCTACACCAAGTATAATTCATGATCTCGAAATCTTTTGCTGATAGACAAAATTATGGTGTACATAGCTTAGGTGTTTACAAACGGGTCCGAATATACAATCAGTATTGCATTATTCTATGTCTTACAGTCCTTTCTGTCTTTTGTGTTTCAATCTTGCTGGCTAATATTGAATGTAAAAACTTTTTTATGGTTTTAGTTGTGTGGAGTGGGATCCTTCTGGTCCACTCTTCGTTTAAAAAATAGAACTTTTTGTATTCTCAATAAATTGTAAGAATTCTTGACTTAATTTGTAATTTGTAATTATTTTCTCTTGACCCTTTGGCTCACTTCATCTATCCACAACCAAGGGAACATCCTGTTTTACTGGTTAGCTAACCCCAATTCCCTTGACTCTTGTTAAGGGGTACCTCTCATACCTACCGCCATACTTGCACAACCTTTTGGTTGGAGAGGATCTTGATCTTCTTGACCCTTCTTTAAGGGCACCTCATATCAAATCTACTAAATTTGCATAACACCTGTATAATGTAGGTAATTTTGCGTTCCTCTTGTTTACGCACAATTACTTGAATTTCACCTATTAGTCTATATGGAGAAATTATACCCATCCCTGTTAAACTTTACTGCAAATGCACTGTTGGCAGTAAACATTTTCCACAAATGCAGTGGAATAACACAAATGACAGCATGCAAGTGTCTGTTGTTTTGGGTGCTTTTCCTTTTCCGCAGTATTTTTTAGCATGAAGTACATCTTCGCATTCAAAGTGGATGCGGAGAAGCATTTTGCTCTAACATACAATACCAAATGGCAGCAGAGTGATGTGTAATTTCATATAATTTTGACAAAATGTCAAGTAATTTTGCAAAGCAAAGTACAAAAATTTCTCCCCGTCACCCTCACTACAGAGTATGGTAATCAGTGGCATAAAGTGCTGTCCTGAATTAAGTGATAGCTGTTTCTCATTGTTCCTAAATCAGATCTATCTATTTTTTTTAAAGTATTTTTATTAGCATTTGTAAATATTCAACATACGTTTCATGTTTGAAACAACAGCATATTTAGAAACGAGCCATCCGGCAATAGGGATAACACATTACAGAGGTGGAGTACCTGTAGATCTGAGTATAAATCAAGAGAACAAGCTCAAAGGCATCTCTAGCAAAACCAATGTTCAGAGGGTTACCCCCACTCCCACGGTTGTATACATATAACTGCTACCTTCAATCAGTTAACAGCGTCCTACCACAATTTGTTTGTAAGCAATCACAGGTGAGAGCTGCCATCAATAGTCCTTAATATTAATATAACTTGCACATGTACAGCGATGCTACTCCAATCGTTTACATACACATCTAATTAAAAAGAAAAAGAAAAACAGAATGTAAACAATAACAGAATAGGTGGATTATATGCAAAGGGGGGAATCATATTGCAGTTAGCATAGCATGTGTTTGAGGGGAGTTGCGCCGGAGTGGGACCTCCCACATGTACTGGGAGCGTGAAGGTGGGGAGCCCCCAAGTATCAGCAAGCTCTTTGTGTGGATGTGGTAAGGTACTATCGTTTGTATTCCCTCAGTCGAACACCCATCTGGCGAGCGCCATCGAGGGGATCAGGGTGGGTCTCAGTTGCAGTCTGTCCCATGTGACTCACACCCTGCTGGGTTGTCCCATCTCATTATCACCTCCCGCCATTGCCCTGCTATTGGATGCTTCCTCATGCCTTTAGACTCCTCCCACCTTCTGCCCCTGCCCACATAGCCTCCTAAAAGACTGCAAGCTTTAACATTCTTAGGTCATGTGGCTGAAATCCGCATCTGGGTATATGATCCTCGGGCAGTGGCGGGCCTCACCCCCATAAGTCACTTAAAGGCGGTGGGGTGTCATCTATGTCATGTGTGTGTAGTTGAATTGTATATACTTGAGGCGTGTATTGTGAGAAATCGTCTTAGGGTAACGCAAGACCCAGTACTATTCTTCATCCATAAGTACTCTGCCTCCAATCTTATCCCACTTCGCCCGCAGCTCATCCAGGGGACCGACCGATGCAGATTGAAGAACCACATAGAACCATCTCACAAGGTGACCTGCAGTCTCAAGCATAAATAGAGCATGCAATACTGGGTCAGTCTCCGGCTCATCTCTCCCCTTGTTCCATAACTGTGCAAATGTGTGTACTAGGGCCTAAAAATGCAGAAACTGTCCGGAGTCCTCCACGAGGTTGAGAAACAGGAGTAGGGACTCATCCAAGAAGCAGTCCCTGACACTGTCTAACCCCACTTCCATCCAGCAGGCCAATTGCTCGCTCTTGAATGTAGTCTGGGGATCACCATGTGGCAGACCTACAAGCGGCAGCACAGGAGTGTACTTTGTAAGTCGCCGCTCCCTGCCCTGGCATCGTCCCCAGGCGTGGAAGGCCATGCGCTGTAACAACAAGCAATATAGGGTAGGCATTTATGCTAGTAGTAATTTCACCATCACTAGACTGGGATGGGATTCCGGGTGCAACATAAATGTTCCATCCTCATTCACACCTTCCATCCATTGTGCAAGCCATTGCAACTGAGCAGCGAACATGTAATCCTCAAAGTTTGGTACCCCTAAGCCACCCTCAGACAACGGATGTTGTAACGTTTGGAGGGAAACCCTGCAACGCCCATCACCCCACACCAGCTCATGCAGCAGGGATTTCAGGGGTCAGAACAAACTGCTGAGAATTAAAACCAGGAGATTGACAAAGAAGTACAATAAACGTTGGAGTATGACCATTTTAGTGAGGGAGATCCTGGCCATAATAGGTAGCTGCAGTATACGTCAAAAGTGCATGCATGAACACAGCAAATGCAATGTTTTAACCAGGTTATGCTCCTTCAAGTCCTACAGGGAGTGAAATACCTGTATACCGGTATTTGAACGTATTTTTATCCCATATTATATTGGCCTTCAGGGTGTCAGGTCTATGCACAGGGCTTGCTAACGGGAACAGATACGTCATGACTTTGTTAACTAGCAGTCCCAAGATGCACGCAAAGTCCTCTAGCATATGTACGGCTGCTGATGTACCGTGGACATATAACGAAGTGGTTCTGTTGGAAATGTGTCAATTTCTTTGTTCACTGTAATCAATATAGCCACAACATTCAATTTTTATTTACGAATTTAAATGGAAGAAAAAAGTTCAACGTCAGAGTAGCAGAGCGGAAGCAGACAGAACAGGTGACGTCCCTCCCTATTGTAACGATTGCTTGCAGGTGGCATTATTTAAATCCCAGTTCTAAACCATTCTTTAACTCGTCTCCAACCGGCTGGTGGAGCCCGCATAATTTTTCATCGCTTACTCAGACCACAACGTCCTGGTGTGGGTCTACCTGTACTTCGTAAATGGAATTAATATGGATTCTAAACTATTTACATCATAGGATCTCCATCATTCATTCATTGCGGCTATCAACAATTGTTTTCCTACCTCCCTGTCCTGATGAAGACCCACCCTTGACGAATATTAAGCAGCGCTATCACCTAGAGTTGAAACGTCGCAGTCACACTAGTCCATGCAGCTTCCCTGACCCCAACATAAAGTCATTCTAGGGTCGTGTATTCATGCATTGAGAAATTGGTCAGTACAGCATAACTACTATTGTCCTTACGTGTCACCCATTTGTATAATATATGTATAACACTTTTTTTTACTTATCACCACAAAGTCACTTTTCTTGCACTTCAATCACTTTATTGCCTTGCATTGTATTGTTTTATTGGCAGCCATATCCATTAATTTGTGTGCATAATACTCATACAATACAAAGTGTCATTTCTGACTGAAAAATATTTTGTTCTTGTGGTGTGTTATAAGTATTCCTATTTGGTTCTTTGAAGGTGACGTTAAACCTTTTTCTTCCATTTAAATTCCTTAATGTTCTTCACTAAAAATTGAATGTTGTGGATATATTGATTACAGTGAACAAAGAAATTGACCCATTTCCAACAGAACCACTTTGTTATATATCATACATACCAAGGTTCTGAGGGATACAGGGTCACCCCATTTTTGCTAATGAGGTACTGTTGACTGCATCCAATAGTTAAAGCAGTAAATCATCCGCATATGGGGTGACCTGGTGTGTTCGCCCTCCAACAGCCAATCCAATTCCTTCTCCACCCTGGTGAAATTTTGTAGCAAGGGGCTTGATAGCCAGGGCAAACAGGAGGGGAGACAGAGGGCACCCTTGCCTAGTCCCCCAGATAAACCCATTCTGGTCAGGGTGGATCAACGCCTTCATATGGGGGGCTAACCTGCCTCACATCAGGGAGGGCAATCCCCCATCATAGCACCCCTAGGTCAATTTCTGCATCGCTCTGCAGGGTGAGGCACCATTTAACAGCAACGTTCTAATTTCACCCTCCACACTTATAAAATACACAACACATTATGTGGAAAGTTTTGAAGTATATATAAAAAGCACAGAAGAGCTAGCATTTTTAATAGGGCCACTCGGCCCAGTAGGGACAGGGGCAGGGATCTCCAGTGCTTAACATAGTTATGCAATCTATCTAGGGGTTCCACTAGGTTCTGCTCATAAAAGAGTTGGGGATCTGGGGTCATAAAAACCCAGAGGTAATGAAATCCATCAAGGGCAACCTCTACTTTGCAGCCCGGGGGTAGTTTGGGAACAGGACCCCGAAGGACGAATAATACCGATTTGCTCCAGTTAATTGCATAGCCGGAGTACTTCCCAAAATGTTTAAAGATATTTTGGATTACATGTATTGATATATATGGAGACGCAAGATAGAGAAGGATATCATCAGCATAGAGCGATATCCTGTCATCATGTCCTTTCACCCATTTCAACCCTCTGAGCATGACATCTCCCCATATTCAGGAGGCTAGTGGTTCCAGCATTAAAGCAAAAATTAAGTGGGACAGGGGCCAGCCTTGCCTGGTGCCTCTTTTCAGTTGCAATTTTCTGGACGTATGGTTGTTAACCCGTACCTGGCCCCTCAGGTCTGTATATAGCAATTTTACGCAACCCAAGAATTTCTTGCCAAATCCCAAGCGCCTCAGCACTTCAAAGAGATAGGGCTATTCTATAGAATTGAATGCCATTGAGGCGTCTAGGGACAATATCACCGCATCTTCTGCTATATATTTCTGGTGCCCAAGGACATTGTGAAGGCGACGGATGTTCAACGCCGTATTCCTCCCTAGCATAAAGCCACATTGGTCGGGGTGGACCAAAGACTGAATCACCGAGACCTGGCGCACGGCGTGAAGTTTAGCGAGGATTTTCGCTTCAGCGTTGATTACAGAAATCGGCCTGTAGGAGCCGCAATCCTCGGCAGGTTTCCCCGGCTTATGGATAACTACTATAAAGGCCAATTGTTAGTCTGCCGGCAGGATTCCTTTCTTGTAGCTTTCCATATACATGGCCCTCAAATGTGGCGTAGCGTGGGTAGTGACCATTTTAAGAAATTCTGTAGGGAATTGGGATCCTATTGGGCCCCATTTCCTTCCCTGATTGGATATTATTAATTGCCCTCCGGATTTTTGCATCTGTGAGCTCTTCATCTGGTGCATGTCTATCGCTCTCTGATAGTGTAGGCAAGCGGATATCTGTTAGTAGTTGGCGGGAGTCGTCTGCTGTGTATGTCGTTGAGGGGGTGTATACCACCTCCAATGATCCCCAAATGCATTGGCTATGTCCTGTGGGTCTGAAATGTGCTGCGCACCCTAGGGGTCAACCTGGATATCCATCTCTCTCCTTGCTCCCTTCTCTCCAGCCAGGCAAGTAGTTTCCCGGCTCTGTCCACCATTTCATACAGCCTATGTTGAGTGCCTATTAGTTTGGCCCTCATATATTTGGTAGCCATAGTCCCATATTCCAACTGTTTAGTAGTTAGCCTATGGAGGGCTATGTCAGTGGGGTAGCTGTTGTGGTCCGCTTCCAGCTGCTGGAGTTCACTTTCCAAAAGCTGGATGTGTTGGTGTCATTTTTTTATATAGTCTACTTTGCGCATGAGTGCCTGTTGTTTGAGAACTACCTTAAAGGCCTCCCATATGGTCAGTGCTGAGTCAACTGACTCAAAGATTTCCTTGAAATGATTAACGGTCTGCATAAGCAAATTTGCTCTGATGTCCGGGATTTTCAGCAACCATGGGTTGAGGATTATAGCACCTCTCCGATGTTGAGTATAGAATGTGAGCTCGGCCCACACCAGGGAGTGATCAGAAATGCCTCTCGGCAGGGCATGAGGGTCGCAGAAGTGACCGAGGTCTGCTGAATGTGTCAGAAAATAGTTCAGACAGGACATGCTCTTATGTGGGTTGGCGTCGTAAGTGTAGTAGGACCCATTTGGTTGAAGGGAGTGCCAAAAATCAGTCAGGCCCATGGCTTTCATGAACTCGTCCATATGTGTGTTGGATTGTGCCTGAGGCCGCTGCAGATGCCTATCCGTTTGGTTGTACACTGTCATGTTAAAGTCTCCCCCCAGTACGGGAGTGCCCATGGGTAGATCTACTATGATTTTCCTCTGGTCTGCAAGTATCTCCTTACTGAGCGCTGTGGGAGGTACACCAAGATTATGTTAAGTGCTTTCCCTTCCCACTGTGCTTCCAAAACTGCGTATCTATCCTGCGAGTCTGCCCATGTACGCAGTAGTGTGAGTGCTAGACTTTTTTTAACTAGGATACCTGTCCCTCTGGATCCTGAGGAATAATCTGCATGAACTAGGAGTCTATACCCTCAACGAGTAAGGGCTTTGCTTTTGTTGCCCACCAAATGTGTATCCTATAGCAATACGAGATCAGGGGCTTGTCACCTGAGATATTACTGCACCATAGCCCGTTTAACTTTATCTCCCATCCCGTGGACATTCCACGTCAAAGCGGAGAGTGATGCTTCTTCCTTCTGACCTGCATGTGATGCGTGCAATTCCAAAGGGAAGTGGGTGTTTGGATTTTAGTTTAGTGGTTCCATTGACATGCGCTTCTTTTGGGCCTCAGAACATGTTTGATGACAGGGAGAGGGCTCCTAGTGTGAGCCATTCTCCTCTTGTCGCAGTGCCACCTTGCTTGTACCACTTCCTTCCTTTATGAGGTGCCAGAGAGGTGAGAAAGGCTGGACCTGGTACCCCCGATGGAGCGCATGACCTGGTTGCTCCCAATAAAGTTGGTCAGTGTGTGCCGTGGTCTTTGGCTTACCTCGCACCCTACATGCTACCTTCTTGGTTGTTCTTACCAAGAAATGGTCTGTGTATCTAGTCCACTGCTGAGCTCGTTTAAATAACTCTAAAAGGTTTTGCATATGATCCAGGACAACCCCTTTGGCATGGGCTTGATGGTCTGGGATCACCCTGGCTGGTTTTCCCAGGACAATGGGGACGGTTTCTGGTTTGGCTTCAGGGGAGGAACAGGCTATGGTTCCATCTTTGACGAACTGGATGGAAATCCTTAGTTTAGACTACAGGCCCTACCCTAATGTATTCATCGGGGAGGACAGACAGTATACCAACTGTTCCCTGAGCTTGTTTCCCCATAGTTTTAGTTTGAGAGGTCCTGTGAGGGGGACCTTTGTCATGGAACCCAAGATTCACTGAACTGTGGAAGTGGTTTTAGGCACAAGAGTTTCTCCTTCCCGCAAGCTGGACTTTGCTACCTCTGTATCCACTAGAATGTAGTATGGTGTCCCATTTACCAACATCATGATCAAGGGACCTTACTCAGTGTGGTCCTGTACTGTCAGTGAGATGAGTGCCTCTTTAAGCTCTTCTAGGGTCCCTGGCATGCCCTCTTTATCTTCATTTTGTGTTGACAGGTCCAAGCCTTTGCTTTTGATCTTGCTATTGGATTCAAAGGAGCTGGAACTTTCACCCATGGTATTGCTAGTTCTGGGGTTAATTGCTTTGCATTTTGTGGCCCATAGTTCTAGCAGGACCAAATTCATATCACTTTTTTGGCCCTAACTTTTGCCCTGAATTTAAGCTTTGGTTTGTTCTATAATGTTGATATTGAATGTTCCCCCCTCCGGACAGGGGATGGTGCTTAGCTTTGGTAAGATCATGCCACTTGTGGAGGTGTCTCTCTAACCTCCAAGCATGGGTAGGGAACAATGCTTGCATATGATCAAGTGGAATTTCCACAATGAGTTGGGGAGTTTGAGATTCTTTAAATAATTACAACTGCTACTCTAATTTTGGGGCACAGTATGTACCTGGTGGTGCCAAAAACAATCTACTGGATATGAGCTCCTATAAAAATTCAATGTGTTGAAAAGGAGTTTTAACGCTAAACAATAGACAAAATTCAAATAAAATAGTAACAACCTGTAATAGAACACAATTGTTAGTTCAGAGCAGTACTAGTTTACTTGCTGTAGTAAACCAGCAAATGTTAAAACCTGGTCCAGAAAAAAATGGTTCATATTTCATAAAGCATAGACTTACTTACATGACATAACATTTAGACATGCAGCAAATTGCAAAATTTAACAACACCCCAATATTAATAAATGCGTTGAAAGGAAAAATCCGAATGAGACTGAGACTAAGGGCATGATTCCAATGTCGTTCGGAAAGCCTCTGAATCGGATTTGGCTTTCTTGGATCCGATTTGTAGCCCTTGTTTCTGAACGAATCGTGCAGAGGTCCGAAAGACCAAGTACAATGTGAAGATCGCATATGGGTCGACCATATCTTTTCCGGTACCTGAACCTGTCTGCAAGACTCCTTTGTAGCCAAACCGTGCCTCGCAATGGAGCCAAATTCTGACCAAGCGAGTACGATGTTCGATACGGACAGCTGCTTCGCCTCGTTCTCAGGGAGATGAAGCGGCAGTCGGAATCGAACTTCAGGAGCTGTAGCAGGCCCCTCTTCACCCAGGGCCCTCCGAATCTGTCACGGAAGTGTGCCCCTGTGGCAGGCACCATGGGGTGCCCGCCAGAGGGTGTAAGCTTTCCCCACCTTTTCCCTTTTTGCTATGAGAGCCTGTGTACGCGTCTGTACACAGGCTCCCATAGAGTTCAATGGGAGTCTAAGCGAACCGAGTCCGTAGGCATACGGCTGCATTGTACTTGCTCGTTCGGACTCTCGAAGCATGTTTCGCTCAGAAAGCCCTCTGGATACAAGTCATACGGAGGACTTTCGTAGCGAGATCAGAATCGTGCCCTTAGAGAGAAAGGTTGACAGAAAAAAGGATTCTTTCTGCCCCCTCCTAATGCCTACAGCCTGAGGAAAGAGGACGCTATGCATAACACAATTACAACAGTGAGTAATGATTTGAGCGTCATATTTCGAATTTTGAAAGATTTCTTACAGCCGAAAGGCTACACTCTTGATCTTGAATTTAAGCAGGAACTCTGTAACATGATACATTAAAAAGCCTCATAAAAACGGAGCTCAAAAGGGTAATTAGCATTGCCCAATGATAGTAGGGAGGGTACACCAGGGGTGGTTGATGGGTGTAATTTTTTTGATTACTTTGAGCACAAGTTCACATTTTGTTTGATGGGGCGCATGCTGGGAGAAAATAAAACAAAAATGTGTCCAAGATGCAAGAAACAAGGAAGCCAAGATCCTGGTGATTGTATAATCAAGCCAAATACCTCTAAGGACGCTGAGGAAGAGAGTTCCAAACGTAGATGATAGATACTAAAAGGAAAACAAAAATTCTAACTTGGAACATAAATGGGTTGACAGTAAGGAGAAGACGGCAAACATTTTTTGTATACTTAAGTTATTAATATGCGATGTAATAATTTTACAGGAAATCCATCTATTAAAATCTGAATGGCCCGAAATCATGAAATGTGAGAAATGGGTGGATAATTATGTGTGCACAAGCCAGACGTGCTGTATTAAGGGAGTGGTAATAATTGTTAAAAAACCTTCAAAAATAACCATAGTAGAAGAATCCAATGATCTGAAAGGTAGATGGGCAGCTGCTAAGATTAAACTAGAGGAGAGGTACCTTTTGGTAGTTGGATACTATGGTCCAAATACAGAAGAACCTACCCCCCTACAGTCTCTATATGCCCAGCTAATTAGCATAACTATCCAAATTATTTTGGGAAGGATTTTAATTTATTATTAGACCCTATAAATGACAGACACCCGCCAGAGAGAGCTCTTACTCATCCTAAAATGAGGGAATGGATGAATAGATTCAAAGATGATATGGGTCTAGTAGACATTTGGAAGAGTAAAGGCGATCAAAGAAATATATTCACCTATAAAAATCAAAAATATGGGCATGCATCAAGAATTGATTTTTTCTTAATAGACAAATTGTTAAGTAAAAGTGCAATTAAAGTAGAACATGTACCTGCCCATCTCTCTGATCACTCTCTAGTCCAAATGGAAATACGTCAAGGATATCCTCAGGGGGAGATTAGGTGGATGTTAGACCGCACAGTTTCATCAGACGAACAAGTTATGAAGAAGATGAAGGATATAACGGAAGAATATTTTCAAACATATTTTAATGGGGAAGTTCCCATCCAAGTAGTATGGGATGCTTATAAGGCAGTTGTTAGGGGTACCTTGATCGGTCTGGCAGCAAAAAGAAATAAGGAGAATAGACATATAATAAACCAATTTGAAGCAGACACCTCAGATCAACACAACATTCTGGCAAAAACAACGTCTAACATAGAAAGGGAAAGAGCAAAAGATGAAATCTCCAAGAAGAAATTTGACTTATCTAACTACTTGGAGGGAAGAGTAAGGAAAAGATGGGAATCAAGCAGATTGTCAAATTATGAATATGGGCAAAATAGTGGAAAACTTTTAGCATGGAAAATTAAAACAGAGTCTAACAGAAATAAAATTATGGCAATACACAGCAGTTTGGTGGGTGGAAAGGTAGAGAATAAGACCGAAATAGAAGAAGCCTTCGAAGACTTCTTTCAATCCTTATACAAAGAGGACTTATCACCCATAGATCATGAAGTAGATTCCTATGTGACTCCAAAGTTAGAGGGTAGGCTTAGTGAGACATTAAATGCAGGAATCACTAATTATGAACTGTTGAATGAAATAAAGGGAAAGCAGCAGGCCCAGATGCCATCCCCAATGAGTTTTACGTATTTTTAAAAGAAATATTGATTCATAGATTAGTGGACCTGTTTAATAACATTTATTTGGAAGGACTCGCACTCACTAAATCCTGGAATGACGCAACTATTAGCCTGATTTTGAAACCAGGGAAAGACAATCTTAAATGTGAGTCTTATAGACCCATATCTTTATTAAATAATGACTACAAGATCTTTACTCAAATATTAGCCACACGATTAGGAAACATCATGGGTAAACTTATACATACTGACCAAAAGGGTTTCACAAGGGGAATACAACTACAGTACCTTACCCACCAACTTATTGGAGCAATTGACATCGCAACTCAAGAAAAGATCTCATTAGCTGTTCTCACTTTTGACGCTGCTAAAGCGTTCGATAGAGTGAATTGGCCATTTCTGCAGAACACCATATCTTACTATGGCCTAGGAGGGAACTTTTTGAAAGCAGTAAGGAACATATATGCAGGCCAGTAGAAGAAATACTTATAAATGGCAGCCTATCAAAAGCAATCCAAATCATAAGAGGGACGAGACAAGGCTGTCCATTATCCCTCCACCTTTTTAATGTATACATTGAACGCTTAGCAAATATGATAAGAAAAGCTCAGGAAATAGTCCCATTTCAATTTAAGGGATGGAATAACAAAGTAGCTCTATACGTCAGAGACCTATTGGTGTATACAAGAGACTTAAAAAAATCTTTCCCCATAATTACCAAGCTACTAACTGAATTCGGAGGCATTTCAGGTTACCAAGGTAATATGGAGAAAACAGAAATGATGTACTGGAACCTAGAATAATCAATAGCTGCATCAAAAAAACAGAATTAAGTATCTGGGGATAGAGGTTTTAAAATATATAGACGAAATTGCTCAGTTAAATTTGAATTTGAAAGTTAAGGAGATGAGAAAGCTATTAAAATCATGGAGTTGTTTATCCCTTTCCTTTCTGGGAAGATCGAATGTTATAAAAATGTCTATCCTCCCCAAGTTTACTTTTTTATTTAACACAATACCATTGGAGTTTAAAACCCAATGGTTAAAAAATATCCAAAGCGAAATTAATGGGTTCATATGGACTTCCAAATGCGTAAAAATAGCATGGAAAAAGCTATGCCAAAAAAAGGATCGAGGGGGCATAGCTAGCCCGGACATACTCTCCTATTGTAGGGCTTTCCAATTTACGAACATAAGAATTCTTTTTAGACCTCATGTCCTTTACTCTTCCTACTGGAAAGCTGTTACAGAAGAAGACTACTCTCTATACAAATTTGGTCATCCCAAATACTTTAAAAAGATTAAATTATAGGTATTGCGTGCAGCATACAAGTTATGATATGAAATAGGAAGATACTGGAAGATCCTCTACTACAGTCGGTTAGCACCCATATGGAGAGAGGAAGAATTTACAACCCCAGATGATGTTTGGAAGAAGATTTTCCCAGCTCAAGATTTGCAAAACGATTGGCAAGTATAGTTTCTGCACCTCTTAGGAGAAACCACCTTTTTACTTTACCCAGGTCATATTGGACATCGGAAAAGTTATCCAAAATGAGTAATCAAGTGGAGAAAAATGCCCAAAATGTGGGGAGTTAAGGGCAACTTATATCCACATGTTCTGCTTGTATCCTCAACTCGAAATTTTCTGGGAAGAAGTGGGTAAGATTATTGACAAAGCATTAGCTACTACTATTGAGGTAAGCACATTTATTATTATTTTTGGTATTGAGGGTGACAATAATGATACTATTATTCTAACTAAAAAACAAAAATGTTTACTATTTATGTTAATTTTGTTAGCCAGGCGTGAGATATGTGTAAATTGTATTCTCGCTATCCCTCCAAATGGGGTAGATTGTCTTTGCTATGTAAGAAAGGACATGATGCTTGCCAATGCTAGAAGGAGTAGTAAGAGAACTAAATACTGGGAACTTTGGGATAAGAACATGAGGTAGGGTAGGGAGGTTTGTCCAATGATTTCACCATATGCGAACAAACAAATTGTAAAGAATTGATTTGGAGGTTTGATGACTGGTCAATTCAATCAATTTGAGGGTTCTTGGACATGACCCGAGTATGATATGAAGAAGGCGTTCTTCAAATCCTTGGAAGGTAACTTGACATGGGGATCTTGTCTACCATAACCTCTAAAATCGCATAAATGAGGACAAAAAAAAAGGGAACTCTTTGACAGGCTGGCTGGTTTCTTTGAGCATAACATTAGGACTATCTGCTCCGGTTTCACTCCTTCTGATGTTCCAAGGGTAATGCTGGGCATGTTTCCTTCTGATTGGCCTACAGTAGTCCCCATCACAGCTTTCAGTACCATCACCCTGGAGCAATCTAATCAGGGTATTATAAAGTGCTAATCAGGATCGCCGTTAGAACCATGTCCTCTGTGCTAGAAAAGGGTATCAAGATCATAAATCTGACTTTGAATGGTTTACTCAATCAATCTCTTTCCTCAGCTATTGTACTCGACAAATGGAAGTTAGCTGTGGTTGAGCCATTCCTTAATTCCTTAACAAACCTAATGCAGATCCTAAGATCTTGTCCAACTACAGACCTATCTCTGTGACTCCAGCACCAGCGAAAATATTAGAAAAACTGGTGAACATTCATTTATTTGGTAAATATTTTAGAAACACAATATTTTCAAGCAGGATTTCACCCTGGGCATTCTACTGAGTCTCCACTCCACAAAGTTTACTGATATCTAAACTTTATATTAGACAGTGGAACAAATGCTGTGTTGATCACTTAGTTATCTCAGCAGCCTTTGGAATGATTCCTCTCTGTATCCTTCTTAAGTGGCATGCTGACATAGATATTCCTGGTCATGCCTTGGCCTGGCTCCAATTGTTTCTTAGGAATAGGAAGTAGATAATTATATTGAGGTCTTTTAAATCAAAAGGAGAAAATACTTTAATACACTGCCCCTCTGGGCACGTCTCTCAGCCCCGCTTTATTTAATGTGTACATGTCCTCCCTCATTATTCTTATCAAATCATTTGGTATATCTAGGTGGATGATACCCAACTGATTTTGGTCCTAGCCAAGACCGTTTTTTTCAAGTCTTTACCAGAACTTACAGATCAAAACCCTCTACCCGTAGCATCTGGCATACCCTAGGGTTCAGCTCTCAGTCCGACCCTATTTACCATTTATGTTTGACCAGTGACGGACCTAGTGGAAAGCTGCAGCCTAACACTTTTTACCTTTTCAGATGACACTCAGATCATTGTATCCTTAACGTTTAAGGAAAAGCTCAGCTCTGATGCTCTGAATATCTACCTCATGAAAGTGGCCACCTGGATAAACACTAATACCCCTAAACTGAATGGGTATAAGACTTAAGCTCTGCTAGTGGGCAACCAATCCCATCCCTGGAGGCCACGTGTTTGGCCTGATGTACTTGGTTCCCCTTCGACTTTGGTCTCTGTATATAACATTCTGGAGTTCTGGCTTGATGAAAGGCTTTCAATAAATTATCAAATCACTGAAGTAGCCTCTACCTGCTTTGGTGTTCTGACATGGCTTAGAAAAACCCTTTATTATCTGCCCATCTGTGACCCAAAACCAGTAATACCCTTTACCTGAGGCCCCCTAAAGCTTCACTAAGGCGGATCCAGCTATTCCAAAATGTGGCAGCAGACTACTATTTCACCTGCCTAAACATTCTTTCAAGTCCAGCCTTTTTTGAGATTTTCATTGGTTTTCAATTAAGAAGCAAATACGTTTCAAAGCTCTGTGCTACATGCATAAGTCTGTGTCAAAGTCAGGGCAATTTTATGTGAGATATCTGGTGATACCCTATCACCCCAGTCAACTTCTTCTAGCATGCAATAGCAATCTTTTCACATTTCCTAGAGAGAGGAGAATCCACCATGGTGGTCAATCTTTCTATGAGATGCAGAACACCCTGCCTGTTGCTCTGAGGTCCTGTCAATCCTTTACATTAGTTCGAAAGCTCCGAAAGGCATGTCTCTTTTTTAAACATCCCTCTGTGTTTAGACTCCAATGGTACACCAAATATGCTTAGCTCTGCGAAAGTATGATAGGGCAGTTATGCTCTTTGCAAAACCATGTAATAATAATTCCACCAGCTCAAAATGAAAGTAAAAAAATTGCCTCTAGGAAGCAAGCAAGTGGGTAAACAACAATGTTTCAGAGTGCAATGCAGACAAAATGGAAATCCTCTCTTTTGGGAAGAATAATCCGTTCTCTGCCTCTGATTGGTGGCTGGACAATGTTGACAATCCTCCTCTGCCCACCAAATGACAAAAAATTTGGGGGGCAAGTTTGAAAGTGATTTTTCTTTTTTCCACTATGTCAACACTGTGTTGGGGGGTCTGTTCTTCTGTGATGAAGTTCCCAAAAAAGTGTTTTAATATTCTAACCCTCTTAACAAGGAAGACAGCCGTCCATGCCCTGATCACCTCAAGACTCAATTACTGCAATAGTCTTCTATTGGGTCTGCCAAATTACTTGATCGACAAGATGGGTGTGGTTCAAAATGCAGCAGTGTGACTGGTACTTAAACTCCTTTGTCAAAGTTCCCCCATGGAGGGGTTGCAGGAAATTTATTAGTTCGTAGTCGAATATCTGATTTTTTTTATTCACTATCTGTTCTGTACAGTGCCTATTATCAAAACTGTCCCACATTCCTTTCACATCACGTTGTTCAATACCTCCCCTGAAGAATGCCAAGACCTGCCAGTAACAATCTTTTATCCATCCCGAAGTTCAGGTTACAAACCAGGGGTGGGTAGATCCATATTGGTTCTCGGGGCTAAGGCATGGAACAATCTTTTGCTTCCATTAATAAGTCACTAACATTGACACTTTTGGGAGGCTTCTTGAAACTTGACTTTTCAATCAGCCCTCAGTGTCTTTTATTGTAGGGACAGGACTGCTTTTGTTCTATGGATTTTCAGAGGAAAGATGGGTTTCGGGGTGAATGCTGCAGTTTATAAATGTTATTCTCATTCATTCTCATTCATAATGCATCCCATTGCTTTTCTATCAAACAGTTAACCCTGATGAGTAAAGAAGGCTCTTTAGGGCATTGGCAATGTAAGGACATGATTGGCATTTAACATTCACATGTCGTACTTTTCAATATCATACACAATTGCCATATGGGCACTAAAAGAACTACTTAGGATTGACTTATTCATTTTTGGATGGATGGTTTAGACCTGCCAAAAGGGGGTATTTTTACGGGCCAAATGCACCCTTTAATCACACACAGCACAGCCAGGTTACTGGAGGCAGGCCTGCAAATCAAGTTTTGGATTTTCATTTTACTGGTGGCACAATATGTGCTGCATTCCACTAATGAAATTTAACATACAGGACCTGGGTACACTGGGGCATATTACCAAGCTTAAGCGAACAATATCGCTAACCTTGGTTAGCGGCCACATTAATATCGCCGCGCTGCGCCTATTTTTATCGCTTAGGAGCCTTGCTATTATCAAGGATTATCTCCTAAGCGATAAAAATCGGCCGAATGCATGAATATCGCTGTAAAGTCAGCGATATTCATGCATTACCGAGCTAATGCTCTTAGCCATGTTATCCACCTACCATTGGATAACATGGCTAAGAACTGCTCTGAATATGAAACACAACAAGGGCACCCAAACGAGTCAACATAGGACCTCGGGGAACTTATATGTGGAAACAACAGTGGTCCTATGTAGGGAATAATTATACACAAAGGATAAATATAGACACAGTGGAAACTCTATTCTCAGTGGACTTGCCCAGCCGGGCAGAGGTCTAATATTTTAATTCTCAACACAGTTTTTGTAAAATACCTTCAACAATTTCTTGGAGGAGGGCACAGGCCTGTACCCAGACGTTTACAGATTGTCATGGTTAGCAGAGTGGATAGAGAGTAGAGATGAGTTTTTAGGCAGAAAGCTATTATGTTTCTGTGCATATAGCAATAACAGAATTCGCATTCAAACCATTACTTAAGTTGTAGTGATTAGTACACAAAACAGTATATGGTGTAGCAATAGTTGACGGCGTTTCGATCCCACTACACAGTTAAAGGGATCATCATCAGGACTGTATAAAGCCTAAAATAATTCTAGCCATGATAGCCTAAAGGAAAGATGGAGAAAAAAAGGAAAATCGTCCAAGGGGGACACATTTTAGTAAACATTACTGGTTTCCATTTGTCAATGATCATAATATACAACATGTGTGACATCCAATGTTGCCATAAGGGCCTATATCCTGGGTGTGCAAGTGAGGTTAAGTAAAAATTAAAAACAGGTAGTCTATGGAGATTGCAGGTTTAACAGAACTATTTGTTTCAGACAGCAACCTTCATGCAAGAGTTGTTTCCAAGCCGTTATCATTGTACCAGGTGGTTGTGTGAACACACGTTCTTAATAGAGTATTCCGACGAGTGTAAACAACTCCTTGGGAGGTGCTACGATCGTGGTGACAGGCTTGTGTCAAGAGGAGGGTGGTCGTGGTAATCGTGGCGCAGTGATTAGTGAAGAAGGATAAAAACGGCGCGTTGTGGGATAAAAAGTGCCTAAAGAACCTGCCACGCAGGTTCCAACATGCCGCGGTGGGCGAAAGGCAAGCAGTGATCATGGGGAATTAACAGGGAATAAGTGACGAATGCCTAAGGAGCATGCCGCACGAGTTAAACATACCGCGGTAGGTGGGAGGCTCGCAGTGGGTACCGGCCGGTTTACGTTGGGGGCTGCAGTGCTGATCTGTAAGAGATCAGGCGGTCTATGAGCAATTAGAACACAACGGGACGTGGGTGCATGAACCGCGTTGTAGGGCGGTTACCTACCCGGGGAACAACAGTAGGTTCTCGAACACTTGGGCAGTTCTAATTAGAGTTACAATACGTCGGGATTAACCGGCGGGAAACAATCTCCTAAGGGGAGAAACAACTGATAAGTACCGTGAATGATCGGCAAGGCATGCAATACGAGGCTTGCGGACAAGGAGCTTACCTCGTAAGAGTAGCGCCGCGCCAACAATGGGCGAGGTCGTCAGAGGGAGCCTAGGGGAAAGAGAGGGTTGAGGCGTATTAGTGGGAGCAGGGTAATTCCCGCATAATAGAGCCAGGGGACAACCCTTGGCTTACCTTCACGGCAAACTGCAGTCACTTCCCGGGCCGGTGCAGGGGCAAGCCGGTCAGGAAGTGGGTTATAACTCCGTGATTGGAGGGGGCGGTCACATGTTGGGATAGACACAAAGGAGAGACTCGTTTTTCGAGCCGGGCAACCAGGAAGTGAGTTGAACCTCAGTGGTTGGACAAGGCAGTCACATGGCTGGGTGACTAAAATAAAGGAAGGACATTGGTGGCAGCCATGTTACGTGAGGGGGAGTCCCAGGGAAGGATTGTGGTGTGATCCAAGTGAGCAAGTGACAGTGAGAACAGCACTGCGTGGTGGAAGACATAACAGATAATTAAAGCATGCATATCTTAATGTTTTACACACTCCACTTCGAAATTAACTGTAAAGGACCCAAATCACAGCAATCTATGTTAAGTTGGTCCAGTCCTCTTGCTGGACAAGTCCAGAGTCTAAGCTAACAGTGCGTAGTATCCATTTCAATTCCTCCTTATTCAGAAGTTTGGACAAGTCTCCACCCCTTGGCGGTAGAGTAATTTGGCTGATCACAGTCCATCTCAGATCATTCTCGGTGTGCCCTTTGTCGATAAAGTGTTCAACGAGGGGGGCTTTCTCAGTTTTGCATCTGATCCTACTGCGGTGTTGTGAGATTCTTAGTTTGATCTTCTGCTTGGTTTGTCCCACGTAGATCAGGTTGCATGGGCACAAGATGGCGTATACCAAGTTACAGCTGTTACAATTGGTGAAAGTACGCAAAACATTTTTCACTTCACCAAAGACAAATTCTTTTGACTCAATACAGAAATCACACACCACACAAGTACCACATTTAGAGTGTCCCTTCAGTGGGGGAAGTGCCCATAGATCAATGAGTGTGTGTGCCGGTTTAGGCGAGGGAAGAGCCGCCCTTACCAAGTGGTCCTTGAGATTTTTGCTTCTCTTAAAAGCAAACATGGGGGGTTCAAGATTTAAATCACCAGAGTTGAGGATATGCCAATTTTTCTTAATACTTTTGCGGATCTTATTGGACACTACAGAAAAAGTCGTGACGCATACTAGTTGGTCAGATTGCTTTTTTTCTTTAGGTTCCAAAAGGGATTCACGCGGGCAGTACCAAGCCCTCTTCATGGAATTTTTCACTAAGCGGCGTGGATAGCCTCTGAATCTTAGTTTGTCTGCCAGTATGTTTGATTCCCTAAAATAATCCGTCTTGAGAAAGGAATTACGTCTCAGACGTAAGAATTGGGAATAGGGCAAGCTATCTCTCAGGGCTCGTGGGTGGCAGCTAGTGTAGCTCAGCAGAGTGTTCCTCTCCGTAGGCTTACGGAATAAGGATGTAAACAGTAAGCCGTCTTTATGTTGTATACAGAGATCCCGGAATGGGATGCTCGTTTTGCTGTGGGTTAGGGTGAACGTTAAGCCATTACAGTTGTTGTTCAGCCAATGCTGGAATAATGGCAAGGCTTCAGTAGGGCCTTTCCAGATCATAAAGACGTCATCTATATAACTCTTCCATTGTACCAGTCCCACATGGAATGGGTTGGTGGTCGGTAAGATGATGTCACACTCAAGCCAGTCCATGTAGAGAATAGCCAAGGTTGGGGCAAAAATTGCGCCCATCGACGTTCCCTTCACCTGTTGATAGTATTCACTATCAAACATAAGGAAATTCTGAGTTAGGCAGATTTCAAGTAGTTGAATAATGAAAAGCGTGGGTACAGTATGTGGGCGTGGTCGAGTGTTAAGAATTTTTTCCATGACTAGTAAGGCTTCTTTTTGAGGAATGTTCGTGTACAATGATTCAACATCAAGAGTACACAGAGTTTCAGTGGTAGGATCAAATGGATGGTTCTCAATTAGGTTAATCATATACATGCTGTCAAGCACATAGCAGAATGTACAAGGCACAAAATCTTTCAGAAAATAATTCACATAGTGCCCCAAGGGTTCCAACACAGACCCACAGCCAGAGACTATAGGGCGGCCGGGGGGGTCAACCAAACGTTTATGGATCTTAGGAAGCGTGTAAATAACAGGAGTCCGGGGATAGTCCACATTCAAAAATTTTAGTTCGTGTTTGGTGAGGAATCCAGTTTCAAAGGCTTCTGTCGTGACCTTTCTAATCAAAATTTGGAGTTCTTTCGTGGGATTGGTATTCAGCCTACAGTAGTGGTCTGTGTTGGAAACTTGACGCAACAGTTCAGTTTTGTAGTTAATTACATTTTGTAGGACAATCCCACCCCCTTTGTCAGCGGGCTTAATGATTAACTCACCCCTATCCCGTAAGGATGAAATGGCATTTTTCTCATCAAGGGATATGTTATAGGGAATGGATGTATGGGATTTAGCCAAAGTGGTGGTTTCCTTGAGGACGACTTTCTCGAAGGTGATGACCTCCTTAGGTATCATGCCAGATGTGGGAGAAAAAGTAGACGGTGGTCGGAAGGGGGTTAAGGCAGCTCTGGGTTGAGCTGGATTAAGGGCAAAAAAGGCACGGAGTCTAATTTTCCTAAAAAACCCCATCAACTCAGATTGGAGATTCAAAGAGTCGGGGTAGATCGCAGGTACAAAGGAGATTGTTTCCCGCTGGTTAATCCCGACGTATTGTAACTCTAATTAGAACTGCCCAAGTGTTTGAGAACCTACTGTTGTTCCCCGGGTAAGTAACCGCCCTACAACGCGGTTCATGCACCCACGCCCGTTGTGTTCTAATTGCTCATAGACCGTCTGATCTCTTACAGATCACCACTGCAGCCCCCAACGTGTACCGGCCGGTACCCACTGCGAGCCTCCCGCCTACCGCGGTATGTTTAACTCGTGCGGCATGCTCCTTAGGCATTCGTCACTTATTCCCTGTTAATTCCCCATGATCACTGCTTGCCTCTCGCCCACCGCGGCATGTTGGAACCTGCGTGGCAGGTTCTTTAGGCACTTTTTATCCCACAACGCGCCGTTTTTATCCTTCTTCACTAATCACTGCGCCACAATTACCACGACCACCCTCCTCTTGACACAAGCCTGTCACCACGATCGTAGCACCTCCCAAGGAGTTGTTTACACTCGTCGGAATACTCTATTAAGAACGTGTGTTCACACAACCACCTGGTACAATGGTACAATGATAACGGCTTGGAAACAACTCTTGCATGAAGGTTGCTGTCTGAAACAAATGGTTCTGTTAAACCTGCAATCTCCATAGACTACCTGTTTTTAATTTTTACTTAACCTCACTTGCACACCCAGGATATAGGCCCTTATGGCAACATTGGATGTCACACATGTTGTATATTATGATCATTGAGAAATGGAAACCAGTAATGTTTACTAAAATGTGTCCCCGCTTGGACGATTTTCCTATTTTTCTCCATCTTTCCTTTAGGCTATCATGGCTAGAATTATTTTAGGCTTTATACAGTCCTGATGATGATCCTTTTAACTGTGTAGTGGGATCGAAACGCCGTCGACAATTGCTACACCATATACTGTTTTGTGTACTAATCACTACAACTTAAGTAATGGTTTGAATGCGAATTCTGTTATTGCTATATGCACAGAAACATAATAGCTTTCTGCCTAAAAACTCTTCTCTACTCTCTATCCACTCTGCTAACCATGACAATCTGTAAACGTCTGGGTACAGGCTTGTGCCCTCCTCCAAGAAATTGTTGAAGGTATTTTACAAAAACTGTGTTGAGAATTAAAATATTAGACCTCTGCCCGGCTGGGCAAGTACACTGAGAATATAGTTTCCACTGTGTCTATATTTATCCTTTGTGTATAATTATTCCCTACATAGGACCACTGTTGTTTCCACATATAAGAACTGCTCTGGGCTGGCGTTAGCTTTTGGAGATAGTCGCGTTTAGCGAGATTATTTCCAAAAGTTGGTAATAGGAGTTAGCGATGTTAGCGACTGTTTCCAGTCGCTAACATCTTGGCACGCCCACTTTGCATGTCATTAGCGATATATATCGCTGACATGCAAAGTGGGCCCCAAGATGATCGCTATCTCCTACTAGCTGTCGCTAACTGGTGTTAGCGACAGCTAGGTAATAGGGCGATTAATATATCGCCGCTTTAGCGGGAAAAATTCCCGCTAAAGCGGTGATAAGGCCCTTGGTAATATGCCCCACTGTTTACTACATAGTTGGAACTTATTAGTAAGTTAAATGTGCCAGTTTGGATTATAGCCAATTTCGACCTGTTTTAGGGGTCAAAGCATATGCACTGGGACATGCTTAGCAGAGTCCAAGTGCACATAGTCAAAAACCCTACGGCATTAGTTAACTAAAATGGGTATGATCATGCAAAAAGAGGACAGCAATTTAATAAGTGTGCTTCTATGTGCTGAGTATCTAGCTCACAACACTGTGTCCACTGAGTAGACTTTGGACGCCCTGCTCTGCCTTGCTACCATCGGAGTCACGTGTTAAAAAGGGGGACTTCGTTTATGGTAAAGGGTTCCACAGCACCGTGGCCACAGGACAGGAGGGAATGAAGATGCCAGTTGGTTCAATTGGGACCCAGTAACACTGTGGGTAATAGTTACCTGTGTAAGATGGTCGAGTAGTTAGTATAAATCACACGAACCCTGAGATAGTAATATAGGTGACAGAGTACCACTAATAGTAAATAAGTCACCTATTATGCATTTTCTCTATTACATTTATATTATGAGACTGTTAGCTTGAAAAGCTGTTTCTTTAAAAGTGAAGTTGCTTTGTCACTAATGGGACTTGGAAGGTTTAAGTTCTGTTTAACTTTCATGAATGAATTCTCGATAAAATAATGGACTACACTGAGCGGCAGTTGGTTTCTTCAATTCTTTGGCCTTCCCATTTACAGCATAGTTATAGATTCATTTTATTTGCCACATGATTTGCTTAATTTCCGGATTTCACACAACTTTGTGCATCTCAAAAGGATGAAAACAATACTGCCTGAGAATTTGCCTTATAAATTGCCTTTTTTACTACATGATATACATAAACCTGTTTCAAAATGTGTTCCTTTCGTGCATAATCCTAGTAGCTCCAACAATGTTTTCCATATTTTACTTTTGCATTTGAAATATAGGTTTTCGCACAGTTGCATTCTGCTAAAAAAAACACCAAAACAAAATACAATGTTTGCAGTGCGCAGGCAATAACATTATATCTAGTCTTTTTTGCATTTTCTGAACTAATTGTTGATTGCTGTATTTCTGCGTAATGCATATGTAATTGTATATTTTTTCAATTATACTTTCACACAAATTATATTATTTTACTGAAGAACTTGCCTCCAGTGTTTTTAAAATGCAAAACAAATAAATACATGTAAGCATGCTGTCAGCATGGATGACTGGTTCATGTCATTATGAATCATTATGCTGCTCGGAAAATTAGTGACATTTTATGAATACAGTTAGCAGTTTTGCATAGTAAACAAATCATTTCATATAAGCAATGTCAATACATTATTGATACATAATTATGTGTTTCATAGCTTGTGCTCACTTTTAAAACAATTCAAACACTAGAAGCAATAAATAAGACATGAAAAAATATTTTTAAGATAGACAAATCAAACACAAAATCGTGTTTTTTTTCGTATTCAACAAAGTAGTCGGTTGTTATACAGCAGATTATGTAGAAAGGACAAATAGCAGGTTTTATTGATATCATTTAAATCTGTATTGTCATCAAATCGCAGTTCGAAATCATTGGTTAGATGACGCAATTGAGTAGAACATTTGCAAATCAATCATGAATAACATGTCCATCGTAAGTAGGGGTGGGACTCATGTTAATTTTTGCCCAATCTACGTTATTCTTTAATGTGGAGTATGGCCAAATTTAGTGGCAGAAATTTTCTCCTGTGAGCTTCCAGAATGTCGGTACTGGTGAGGGTGAGCAAGATTTTGCATACCCTAGGGCAATTTTGTAATGCGGGTGGTCGCTGGCATTCGCAAGCATGCAGGTGGCAAAAGTTTGATCATTTGCTGCAGCTCGGGTAGATTTTCTACGCAAACTGCAGCAAAATCAACCTGAATGGCTGTGCGCTCTTGCTCAAAGAAGCATGGTGCCATTTGTGCTGATTTTCAGTGCTGCTCGTGCTACCGGCACTAATAAATTGCAGGGTAAGCTGGATATTTTACGTCCATTAGCGGAACTCAACAGAATTTTGTTGAGTTTTTCTGTATTTCCGAGGAATTCCACAATGTGAAACTCCACCCATTCAGCCCACTCCTATTTGTAAAACCACAAGGTGCATATTTGCTTATCATTCATTAGTTTATTGTTACAATAAACTTGACGGAGATTGCTTGGAATCCTGACAAAAGTAATATCGTTGTGGTATGAAAGGCCATGTCTCTGTCACATATAAGGCACGAGGCTGATACAGCTAAGGACATGAAGTGCAGTGTCTTACGAGAAGAGAGAGGAGTGTCTCGCGGCTGACAGAATACCAATACACAGTGCTGTCCAGTTTGCATTCGGAAAACAGATGATTACAATTATATTACGTATTTCAAATACGGTGGAAGTCCAGCAGTTTCAAGGCTGAAAAGAAACCAAAATCAACCCTTGCAAAAATGCTCAAAACAGACCCAGATGCAAGGAAGCTAGGCTAAGAAAGGAGACATGCAGTCATACTTATGCCAAAACAGCCTTTTCTTCAGGATAAAGTTATATTTGGAGAAATCCATGCACTGATTTATTCGAATCAATGATGTGAAAGTGTTCCAGAGTGTTAATAAGTTATGTTTATCCAGGTTTTCAAAAAAATAAGACAATCATTCCGTATATTGTTTCAGGAATTCCTCTAAAAATAAATCATGTTTAAGTGACATTGTGAAGAATTTAGCAGCGTGGATGTGGTTCTGAAATATTTCTGTGTTTAGTACCTCACGGTAAATCGATCGCGGCCGGCCCCTTCCTCTCCTGACCCAAACAAACATTGGGGCATATTATCAAGACAGGCGATAAAATGTGAAGGACATCTAACATGGGCTTCATTGGAATTCCACAGAGCATATTATCAAGCCTATTATGGCCGTTTTAGCTGCAGTTTTCTGCCGCTAAGCGGCGATAATTTTATCGCCTGTCTTGATAATATGCCCCATTGTTTCACCAGCATTTATGCATTAGTGTGTATTGACCTTTTTTTTGTGTTCTACATTTATGGCAGAATGTATGTTGTGTTGAAGGGCCATTTACTGTCACTTTCCAAAAGTAACTGGATCTCCCAGACTTCAAGTACTCAGTAACAATCCCGTAAAAACAACTATTTTTTCAATAAGGAAATTAATTGTCTAGTACTTTGTCCAAACAATATTTTGGTGTGCTTTTCAAGCCCTCTTTGGGTAGAAGGAGTGGACCTGATGTAAGCATGTACTCCTTAAGGGTTTTATTGTCCTCTTTCTCTAGCGGGGGCTTTACTTTAATTTAAATCGCAAGGCTTATTGTGTAAATTAGAGAAGTAGAGCAGCGTGGAAAACACATGAAGAAAGAGCTGTTCTTGCTTCCAAGCAAATGCTAATGTCACGTGAGTACTTAAACTGACACAAAATATTTTCTGCAATCATGCTGGTGCTGCCAACTGTGAGTCCTAACCTTGCCCTAGTTGTCCCCTCCAGTCTTGGGCCTCAGAAGTGCACCTGTCTTGCTACAAAACCAACGCGTCACCACTGTGCCGGTCAGAACCGGTGCTTCCCCCATTGATGCCGACACAAACGATGTTCAACAACAGCGGTTTCACAGTCTATGCAGCCCAGTGATGACACTCTGCATGGCTCACCGATGGCGCACTGCCTTCATCTCTAAGGAGCTCCAAGACAGCACGAGAACCCACTATGTGAAAGGAACCGATGTACTGTTCTCTGGACGTTGAGGCTTGCTCCATACACAATACTTTTTCAGCAGGCCCAGCATGAGTCTCCTAGCCAGCCTGCCCTCCATCTTGGTCAACCTGAACTTTGTATTTATAACGGTTACTCACGACATAAAGTAACCTCTTGAGCGCTAGGGACTTCTACACACTGCATTTATTCTTCAAAAATTCATATCTTGACTGATACTGATTAGATTGTTGTCTTTTTGGTCTTATATTACTCACATAAATAAACTATTTTTTTTGTGATGTTTTCATTATGTTACTGTGTGTGTTGAAAAAATACTTTACACATTGCCTCTAAAGGTAAGGTTGGCCTGTCTGCTCTGTGCCAAGCTACCAGAGGGTGAGCACAGGTCACTTTAAAGTGTGTTGGTGAAAGGCTCGAAGGGGGAATGGGTCCTGTTTTTTGCCTAACCTGTTTGTCAATGAGGATAATTCAGGTTTCACTTGTCCTTGGAAATGGGAAACCTCTTACCCATTTGTTCAATAACAGTCGAAAATGTACCAGGACAAGTAATTGTATTTATGAGGGTTCGGGAAGGTCCTCATTCATTATCTAGTTTAGTTATAGGACTGGCAAAAATGTTGTTGGAAACTCTTAGCTTCTCCAAATGTATTGGGGTCACAAATGATCACAACAAAAAAACTATTGAGACACAACCGACATGTGTTTCGCCAACTGCGGCCCATGAGAGGGGGCTTTCTCAAGGCTGAGGTGAAAAAAACAGTAGAACAGAAACAGACCAAAACAATATGCCCCCATTCCCAGAATGTCACGCATGCAACATCATATAAAAACACTGACCAATGAGATATTTAGTATGTTGTTGATAATCGGAGAAACCAAACATATCATATGTGTTGGACCCGGGCCTATGAGGCTGGTTCACCCCTGAATTTTTTGCTTTTGATGGCGACCTGGTGTTCATGATTTCTGGCTTGGCGCACTTTTTCCCAGAGTAAAGAGCGTGCGTGTGGTGAGGCTGGCCTGCCCTCCCATAGGAATGCATGGGGAATGTGTGTGTCCCTGGTAGTTCCTGATGCGTGGGGAGTGCAGGCTCGAATGTGGTATGTGCGAACTCGTGGGAGTGAATGCTGCGACATGGTATGTGCGGCTTGTATGTGTCTAGAAGGGAAGTGCCACTTCCAGACATTGATATGTGTGTGCAGTGAGGGCGCTGGAGCGTGATTGGCTGGAGCTGGCTGGCATGCCAGGCTCCAGGAAGTCTGGATGGGTTTGCCCGGTGGTGAGTGTGAGATTAGCATGAGTGATGTGTGGGAGGAGTGTACCTTTGTCCTGAATGGGCTGGGTTTTTCCCCACACAATGCTGGCTCCGCCCCCCTGTGGTGTGTCTAACGACCCTAGCCTCCCCAGTGAATGAAAGGGGTGGTTGGGCCATCAAGGGTGCTCCAAGACCAGCTGCGACTGGTCTCCCCCCCACCCTGCACCTCCAAACAAAGGATTTCACAGTATAAGAAGGGGTTGTGTCCCCATGAATGTTGTTCTGCTTTTGGATCCTGCCAGAGGGGGCTGTTGCTGCTGCTGGGGCCAGGAGGACCGCCACTTGGACTGTCTCCCTGCCTGGAGACCCAGTGGGCTGGCTCTGGGCCCAGCCTTGCCCCCCCTGCCTGCTTCCAGCCCTTGCTGGAGCCTTGTCCTATCCTCCAGTGCTGGGGAGCACTGAGGATTCCTGGCCTAGCGCTTGGGAGCGCTTCATTTGGCTACTAGCGCTGTGAGCGCTTTATCTTGTCCCCTGGCGCTTGGGAGCGCCTTTCCTTCGTGGATAGCGCTGCTAGCGCTTTGAGTACCTTCGCCGGTGCCCACCCGGCATCCTTTTACCCCGTGAGGTGACCGAGCGGCGCGGGTGCCACCCCGCTCATTTGCCGCTTTATTTTGCCCATTTTCATGCTCTAATCACGGAGAGAGCCCACCCCTCGTGAAAGTCCCGAGATCACCGCTGCAGCACCGGGCCGAGACGCAGGAGCCGCCCGCGTCATAGCCCGGCCGCGCTGGGATTGGCCCAGGCGGCCGAGCCTCCCGCCGCGTCATCGGGGGAGGAGAGAGAGAACCAGGAAGCAAGGCTCCCCGAGTGGAGAGGAGCCCGGCGGCGGAAGGTGAAGGCGGGGCTCCGTTGTGACCGAGGAGCCCGCGCCGCCCAGAAGGAGAGAAGCCGGCCGTGTTTCCCGCCTCCGGCAGCACCAGTGAAGTCCCCGTGAGTGGGGGGGCGGGTTCTTTGTGGTTCTTCGAGCGGCCCCGTTGGGAGAGGGCCGCTCCATCGTGAGCAGCATTTCGTTGTTCGTGAGCCCAGAGGCTCTGAGGGGCCATTTCGTTCGTGAGCCTGCGAGGCTCTTGGGGGGCATTTGTCCTTTGCTCCAACGTGCCCATTGTTCTTTGAGCCCCGAGAGGCTCTCCAGTTCCTGGGTCCCCCGTGAGGGACCCCCCCTGCCTAGTGAGGCAGAGTTCGTTGTTCGTGAGCCCAGAGAGGCTCCAGCCCGCAGTTGCTTTGCAAGCCCAGAGAGGCTCGAGGGCCCATTCCTGTTCGAGGGGCCACTTGTATTTACGAGCCTGCGAGGCTCGAGGTGCCATTCTGTGTTCCAGAGCCTGAGAGAGGCTCAGGAGGGCCAGTTCTTGCCCAGAGCCCAGAGAGGCTCCTTGTCCACAGTTGTTCTAGAGCCCAGAGAGGCTCCGCAGTGCCACAGTGGTGGTTCTTGGACCCACGAGGCTCCAACGTTGCCCTAACTTTCCCTGCATCAGTTGCCCAGCACTTTGTGGGCAACTGCCACGTTTAGGCCCCCTGACTTTGGGACACAGGGCCTCCTAGCCCTAGAGAGGCCTGTTGGCCTAGGGACAGTCACAGGTGGTGACTTAAGTGAGTTTGGCGCAATTGTTATTGCTACACCTCTGAATGTGTGGATACATCATGTGTTTTGCTTTTTTCCCTTTGCTAGGTGTTTATGCTTAGGTGATTGCTTTTCCTTCCATAGGTCCTGAGACTAAGGTCCTAGTTACCTGCGTGATTTGCCTAGAGTGATTAGGGTTACGTAGGAGGGGTTTACCCCTTACCAGGATGTCCTGGTTGTGTGCTACATGTGCTATTTTGATACTACAGTCATTACATGATTTATGTGCTGAGTATTGTTTCTACAGAGTTATAATTTCTACAAGTGCTAAGTTCTAAAAGTGCATACCCCTGAGAGTGGTCCAGGTGGCCCTGTCCTGTACATTTTACCTTGTAAATTCTGCCTGTGCCTGTTGGCACAGTGTAACAAGATGTGTGTTTTATCTAATGTATGTTTATTGTAATACAAAGGCTATTTTCATATAACCTTGTGTGGAGTTTCCTTTGTGGTGGGCCTTGGAAGTTGTTGCTGGGGGTGCGCGCGCAAACACTTAACTTACATCTCCTCCAAGTTTAGCCTTGCTGCTCGCGCCACGTTACCTAGAGGGTGAGCAGGGGTTATCTTGTTGTGTGACTCCCTTGCCCTGACTTGGGAGTGGTGGTCTCTGACTGACTTTGGCGAAAGCCCTGGCCAGCCAGGGATCCCATTTCCAACAATATGGCAGAACCAGGGAAAATAGAGAAATATAATAGTGCAAAGGACAATGGGAAAAGTGCAAAAAAAGGAAACAGAAAAAAGAAAAAGAAAGTGAAGAGGGGGAAACCAGAACAGGAGAGAGATAAGTGGGCGATGAAAGGAAACGGGGAAGAAAATGGGAAAAAATAATAATAGTCTGGAAAAGAGAAAGAAAAGCATTATCATGACCAAAGTGAGATGTGGAAAACAGAGTACATGGTTGTCACACAAAAGAAAAACGGTTTGTCAAGAGAAACCAACATTGGGTATCACACATTGTTAAGAATGTCCAGTTAGGTATAATGGTTTACAAGATTGACCTAGTTTGAAAAAGTTATAAGTTACACAGGCTATCCGGGCAAAGGATTCCAGCAAAGAAATAGCCGCCAGTGACAAACAATTGATTTATGCACTACAGTCACAGTTAAATACATCAGTACAAGAAATGTAGTTTTATACATACATGTAATGATGAATTTAGAATTTCGTCAGTCATTATAGGTTCAGGTAAAGTCAACAAAAGGAAGAAAGCAAGAACAAAATAATAAAGAAGGAAAAAGTGCTCCACTTTAGTAGTTTTTCTGCAAATATTTTTCCCATGACCGTCAACACCATTCACGGTGTGAATGTGACATGCGAAATGGGACAGTGAAGGTGTGTGATCTGGTCGTACAATATGACGTACGTGTCTCAAAGTGCAAGCAAGGCCATTGTGGGGGTAAATATCAAAGTCCTGTTGTCACTAGAGCCTGGTTAGTCCATCACTACATGCCTAAAAATGTATGGTACGGAACAACGGTGTGGACCAAAGGAGTCGTCCCCTTACCCATTCTCAATGATGTTCTATCTTACTGTTTATTCGTCAAGCAAAAATTTTACTGATTGGTGTCACATGTCTAGTATAGATTCAATGTATTCTGAAAAAGAGCAGCAAGGTGAGAGAGATGACCAAATGAACAAATAATCTTATATACAATTTATACCTTCTCAAGTTTCGCCCACCCCCTTATAGTGTGAGGTTATCCAGAGCAGTGAGATCCCTATAGTCGAGAGTGCATGGATTGCTCTTACAATGAGTTCACTTTGGGAAGAACAGATGAACATTCTCTGGGAGAGAGAAAATAATATTTACTAACATGCCCCTTAAGGAGAGTCTAGCGTCAAGCCCCTTAGATCTGATGGCTCTTAACTCAAGCTTCAATAGCGTCCAGGTTCAAATCTGTCAGCACAAGCAAATCCTCCTTGAGATCACATAGATTTAAATAACAGAACTCAGAAGTACTTCACCTACCTTCAGGTGTAGGCCTCCGTGTTCGAACAACACTTGTCTATGCAGAGACCGACGCGCCATCTTGGCATGGCTAGAACCACCGGCAGGTGCAGTACTTCAACAAGAGAATTGATCATCACCAAAACTAAACATTTGTCTCATTTCACCGAGCTAACATTTCAGATATGACTTACTGGTTCAACCTGATCAACATGTACTAACTCCAATTATCAAGCCAAGAATACTTAAAAATAGGCAGATTCATGCCCATACTAAACAATTTTGTGTAGACCATTCCTGCTAAAGTGCTAGGGAGCTATATGGCGACCCAGATCAAAGGGTTTCTTTAGAATAACAGTGGTGTGCCTGTAAGGGATAGACTAGAGCTCAATGCTCTGCTTGATCACTTTGACACAGAGGAAGCACATGCTATGATAGTGTCCCTAGCCTCAGTGGCTGTCGGCACAAAAAGCTAAGAAAATAAATCCACATCTCCATTTAGATGCCCTAATCTGCAACAAAGGTAGAGTGATGATAGGAAAACATCAAAAACATCATGTACATTGGAAAAAATGAGCAAAGGATTAATAAACATATGTCATTTGATAGGAAATGACACAATCATCACACTGAAAGACTTATGCACATGATATCAGTTTCATAGAAAACACAGTTGGCAATACTGACAACTAAAGCCCTGATTTTCAAGAGCGAAGTGCATTAGTTTATGGGAAACGGCAGCACTCTCATTATGGTTCTGTACTCATTTTCTACATTAGGAAATACCCAAAATAAAGAGCAAAACAATTACTCAGTAATTTACTCGGAAGAGGATTGTTCTACCTACTTAGAAACACATGACAAACGCCTCATGGATAAATTACTCCATATTTCTTTAAACTTAAGGCTGCATAACTGGTCCTGGACAACAACCCATTTATTGAAAGCAGTACTGGGAAAGATTTGAATACCTGTAGATGCAACCAAGATGAGGGCACATTATGTTATATCTTATGAACATGTTTTCTTTTCTAACCATGCTGGTCAGAGATTTTGGGTACCCAAACTACATATAGCTTATTACCATTCCGCACATCCATTAAATTGTCTTAAATACATGACCTAACTGACATCCCGGACATAGAATTGTCGTGGTGAAGATGGCTGGCCTTGTCGCTCGCAGTGGACAACGTTTCTATTGTATTACTTCGGAAAAGCTGAATTACCCCCACACAAGATAAATGGTCAATAAGAAGATAAAATATGCAGTACAAGGGGGCATATTATCAAGGGATTTATCTCCGCGTTTTTGGCTTTAAAAGCCAAGAAAGCGGAGATAAAATCATCTCCCTATCAGCAACAGGGTGCTAACACGCAAATTTGCATGTTAGCACCCTTTTTCTCTACGCTTCCCCTTGCATCTCTAATGAGATGCAAAGGGGGCGTTCCAGAGAAAACTAATAGGAGAAATTTTGTTAAGCGACATTTCTCCTATTATCAAGGATTTCGCTAACCCTGTCAGTGATAAAAAAAAAGCAGCGCTAACCGCGGTTAGCGCTGCTTTTTTTACACCTGGTATTTTCCTGACTTAGCCATGATATCCTATGGAAGGTGGATATCATGGCTAAGTTTGTGAGCCCCTATCATCAAGCTAATGCCAAACTTCGAGAGATTATCATTGGTTTTCCAGCGATAATCTCTCATTTGGCAGTTAGCGCAAGGATTTTTATCACTTCTGAGATAAGCGTTGCTGATAGCACGCTATCTCAGTGATAAAAATCCACGCTACCCGGCGATAATTATCCTAGCGCTAAGTGCGCTTAGGGATAATTATCGCTGGGGCTTGATAATATGCCCGTAGATGCCTTAGAACTCTTTAATCAAACATGAGCTCCTCTGATTGATAGTCGATGAAACTGTTATCATGCCTTGTATCGCATTTGCATTATTCCTCAATCAATACAAACCAAATAGAAATTAGTATTAAAAGTATACTTATCCATGGAGTCACGCATGCGCACACAACAAGATGGCCGCCTCCTGATAATCCTCTCTTTAAGCCCGTATTTTCCACTATTTGTTTACACGCTTTCAGGCTTTTCTTACCTGTTTAAGGAGGCGCCATTTCTTTGTCATGGCAAGCACTTCCTGGGGAGGTAACTTTAGCGGCTTTGGGGTCGATTCCAATCCGGTAAAATCCCAGTCCGTACGATTCGTATCCAGAGCTGTTTCCGTACGACTCGTACACACACCGTACGACTCGGCGAGTACGATCCAGACCGGGTGATCGGGACGCTATTCGTACGGTCCACGTCAGGTAAGGGCGATTCGTACGAAAAAGCGCACAATCACATACACACCGTACAGCGCGTACCCCCCATGATCGCAGGGGTACGCGCCGTACCCCTGCGATCATGTAACTCCATGGATGAGTGACAGTCTGTGAGTGTCTGTTTACACTGAGTGTATCTAAGGTTATATTAGAGTCTGAAGAGGTTCATCGTATTATCACATGAATGATGTCATCAGTGATGTGCTCAGTAATGTCATCAGTGATGCCATCAGTGATGTCATTTTAGATGTCATCAGTGATGTCATCAGTGATGTCATTTGAGATGTCATCAGTGATGTCATCAGTGATGTCACTGACCATGTCATGAATGATGTAATATGTGACATGATCAGCAGTGGATTGCGGGTGCGCGATATATAGTTAGTACAACTAACTATATATGCGAATTTCAATGGTTTTGTGTGAGTAAAATAATGTTTTGTAAATGCTAATTCCTAACTATATATGGTCTATAACCTATGGTTTTTTCAGTGAATTTTCAAGGTTTTGTAAATGCTAATTCCTAACTATATATGGTCTATAACCTATGGTTTTTTCAGTGAATTTCAATGGTTTTTTAATAGCAAATATCAAAAGCTTTAAAATTTATTCTTCTTTAATTCGAAAAATATATTTTATATGTTTTTAATACAATTTTTTAATGTATTTTTTTATTATTTTTTTTTGTTTCGCTCCCGGTCCGCGAACCGGGTAGCTTCCCATTAGCTCAATTTGGTGCCGCGACCCGGTCCGCGAACCGGTAAACGTTCCGTTTGCGCAACTGCCGCGTTAGAAAACAACATCGTGACACGTCGCGTAATCGCGACGTATGGCGTTCTCGCGTAATGCGTCTTATGACGCGCCGCTTTAGCGCACCCGGAAGTGCTCCGGAGCGCGAACCGAGGCGCGAAGCGCAGCGCCCCGGAAGCGATCCGGGGCGCGGCGCGCAGCGCGTAACGTAAGCGTAACAGGTCATCTAACTTGTTATCAAAACTTTCTATTGGTTCATTTCACTTTTGGTTTCCTAATGATGTAAGGCTAGGTCATGTGACCTAAAAATAACACTTTTCATTGGTTTAGAACTATTTTTTTTCCCAAATGATGAAAACCCCTCCTTATTTCCTCACTCTGACTTTCAACTTTGTGAGAGGAAGACCTTTTTTGATTACTAGAAATGGCAAGTCTTGTAGCTGCAGCCGGTGCACCCCCACCACCACCACCACCTCCTAGGAAGAGAGGACCACCTCCTCAGATTATCATTCAGCAAGAGGAGGAAGAAGAGGAAGAAGAGGAAGAGACGCAAGGGGAGAGGCAATTTTTGCCTGAGGAGCCAAGAATTTCCCATATAAAGGAAGATTTCATATGGCAATTTTATTCATTTCCTCAGGGCCAAAAGAAAGTGAATGCCCGCTATGTAACTTGCCTTATCTGCAAGAAAGATCTGTCCAGAGGGACAGATAAAAAATATAGCTATGGCAATTACACCATGCATCGCCATATGCAGAGGTGGCACCCTAATAATTATAGTGCTGCACAAGTACGTGACCTGCAGGATAACCCCCCTCCTGTGGCCAGAACATCAAATGTAGAGGCAGTGACGGGACCAGAGGCGAGGGAGACGGTCCCAAATATACAGATGAAGTTTGGGAGTATCAAACAAGTCTGCGTTTATTGCGGCCAATTGATTTGCTACAGAGAAAGTAGCATCACTCTAATCAACAGAGCTATCGACAATCATGATTGTCCAAAACGCCCCAGAAAATAAATTATCTTTTTTTTGTTGCTCCTGTTGAGCCCTTTATAATGAATCATTTTCGTTTCTCCCCCCCAAAAAAAACAAAAAAATATAAAATCGTTCAAAAAATACAAAAAAAGTAAAAAAAATTCCGAAAAATAATAAAAAAAATATAAAACAACAAAAATAAAAAAAAAAAGTTCTTTTCAGAACTACCTCCCCTTTATATAAAATTGCTAGAATGTTTAGCACTCTGGCAACCTGTATTTCTTTTGATTCCCTTCCCGGTTCGCGCGCCGGTACGCGAACCGGAAGCGGACAAAATTTTTTTTTTTACAAACAAAATAGATAAGGAAGTGAAAGAAAAAAAGGAGAGTAGAAGAATAATAAACAAGAGTTTCTTAGAGAATGTGAGTGAATGTTCAAATTAAGAAGAAAAACAGTAAAGGGTGTGGAATGAGAGGTAGGGATAGAACCGGACTAAAAGAACAATCCTGAGGGAAAGTGTTAAGAAAACAGTGAGCAAAAGTAAATAGGAATAAAACAAGATGTATGATAGTGACTAAGGTTAAAACATGTGGAATAACAGAGAGAAAAAACAGAAAGCAGAAAAGAAAAAGTGACAGAAAAGGAATGATTGAAACAGCAAAGAAATGTAAATAACATAGGGGCATATTATCAACACAGGCGATAAAATTATCGCTGCTTTTATCGGCAGAAATCTGCCGCTAAAGCCGCTTTTGCAGCAGAAAACTGCCGCTAAAGCCGCTTTTGCGGCAGTTTTATGCCGATAAAAGCAGCGATAATTTTATCGCCTGTGTTGATAATATGCCCCTTAGTGTGCTTGAACTACAGGGAGAAAGCATAATGAACAAGTAGTGAAAGAGTGATCAGTCAGAGACAGTGAGAGTAATAGAGACGGAGTGAGTGAACAGGAGTGAGGAACTATGAGAACAGAGGGACTGAGAAAAAGAGTGGAAGGAGTAGAGTAAGTAAGTAATAGAGAAAGGAATGAGGGAATTAGCAAAGGCAGGAAACTGAGGGTTAAAGAAATGAAGCAGTGGAACTAATAGAAGTTAAATGTGATAGAAATGTATCGAAAAGAGTACAAAACATTTACCTTATAATTGTCGTTAACTTAGTCACTTGTTATTTTTATACTTTCAATCTGTGAAAGAAACAACAAAAATTAGAAAAATATTAAAACATGTATTTAAAAATTAGAAAAGACAAGGGAAAAGATTGACAATCATCCAATTTTACAAAGAAATAAAGTTAGAGATAAACATGCAGAAAAAAAGAGAAAGAAACGGTGATAGACAGTCAGAGACAAAAAGAAATTGAAATAGAGTAAATTACTAAGAGAAAAAAAAAGAAGATACTTTCAGTGACAGAAAAGAAGGATAGAAGAGAAAACTAAATTGAAGTTGTGAAAGCTACTAAAAGAAACTGAGTAAGGTAAACTATATAAGGAAAGGGTGAATAAGGAAAAGAGAGTGAGGGAGAGAGGAGACAGAGGAAGTGAAGGAAAGAGTGTCAGATACAGACTGAGTGAGGCATCTACACAATGTGATTCATAATGTTAGGAAACACAGGTAATGTAATTGAAAAACGTTCAATTTTTTTTGTTTATTCCACAATCACATCACTTGTGTTTCCTTTGCTTAGGTATCTCATTGTGCAGATGTAGTCTAGTATATGAAAGACTACGCAGAAGGAGAGAAGCCGGCCGTGTTTCCCGCCTCCGGCAGCACCAGTGAAGTCCCCGTGAGTGGGGGGGCGGGTTCTTTGTGGTTCTTCGAGCGGCCCCGTTGGGAGAGGGCCGCTCCAACGTGAGCAGCATTTCATTGTTCGTGAGCCCAGAGGCTCTGAGGGGCCATTTCGTTCGTGAGCCTGCGAGGCTCTTGGGGGGCATTTGTCCTTTGCTCCAACGTGCCCATTGTTCTTTGAGCCCCGAGAGGCTCTCCAGTTCCTGGGTCCCCCGTGAGGGACCCCCCCTGCCTAGTGAGGCAGAGTTCGTTGTTCTTGAGCCCAGAGAGGCTCCAGCCCACAGTTGCTTTGCAAGCCCAGAGAGGCTCGAGGGCCCATTCCTGTTCGAGGGGCCACTTGTATTTACGAGCCTGCGAGGCTCGAGGTGCCATTCTGTGTTCCAGAGCCTGAGAGAGGCTCAGGAGGGCCAGTTCTTGCCCAGAGCCCAGAGAGGCTCCTTGTCCACAGTTGTTCTAGAGCTCAGAGAGGCTCCGCAGTGCCACAGTGGTGGTTCTTGGACCCACGAGGCTCCAAAGTTGCCCTAACTTTCCCTGCACCAGTTGCCCAGCACTTTGTGGGCAACTGCCACGTTTAGGCCCCCTGACTTTGGGACACAGGGCCTCCTAGCCCTAGAGAGGCCAGTTGGCCTAGGGACAGGCCCAGGTGGTGACTTAAGTGAGTTTGGCGCAATTGTTATTGCTACACCTCTGAATGTGTGGATACATCATGTGTTTTGCTTTTTTCGCTTTGCTAGGTGTTTATGCTTAGGTGATTGCTTTTCCTTCCATAGGTCCTGAGACTAAGGTCCTAGTTACCTGCGTGATTTGCCTAGAGTGATTAGGGTTACTTAGGAGGGGTTTACCCCTTACCAGGATGTCCTGGTTGTGTGCTACATGTGCTATTTTGATACTACAGTCATTACATGATTTATGTGCTGAGTATTGTTTCTACAGAGTTATAATTTCTACAAGTGCTAAGTTCTAAAAGTGCATACCCCTGACAGTGGTCCAGGTGGCCCTGTCCTGTACATTTTACCTTGTAAATTCTGCCTGTGCCTGTTGGCACAGTGTAACAAGATGTGTGTTTTATCTAATGTATGTTTATTGTAATACAAAGGCTATTTTCATATAACCTTGTGTGGAGTTTCCTTTGTGGTGGGCCTTGGAAGTTGTTGCTGGGGGTGCGCGCGCAAACACTTAACTTACATCTCCTCCAAGTTTAGCCTTGCTGCTCGCGCCACGTTACCTAGAGGGTGAGCAGGGGTTATCTTGTTGTGTGACTCCCTTGCCCTGACTTGGGAGTGGTGGTCTCTGACTGACTTTGGCGAAAGCCCTGGCCAGCCAGGGATCCCATTTCCAACAATATGGCAGAACCAGGGAAAATAGAGAAATATAATAGTGCAAAGGACAATGGGAAAAGTGCAAAAAAAGGAAACAGAAAAAAGAAAAAGAAAGTGAAGAGGGGGAAACCAGAACAGGAGAGAGATAAGTGGGCGATGAAAGGAAACGGGGAAGAAAATGGGAAAAAATAATAATAGTCTGGAAAAGAGAAAGAAAAGCATTATCATGACCAAAGTGAGATGTGGAAAACAGAGTACATGGTTGTCACACAAAAGAAAAACGGTTTGTCAAGAGAAACCAACATTGGGTATCACACATTGTTAAGAATGTCCAGTTAGGTATAATGGTTTACAAGATTGACCTAGTTTGAAAAAGTTATAAGTTACACAGGCTATCCGGGCAAAGGATTCCAGCAAAGAAATAGCCGCCAGTGACAAACAATTGATTTATGCACTACAGTCACAGTTAAATACATCAGTACAAGAAATGTAGTTTTATACATACATGTAATGATGAATTTAGAATTTCGTCAGTCATCATAGGTTCAGGTAAAGTCAACAAAAGGAAGAAAGCAAGAACAAAATAATAAAGAAGGAAAAAGTGCTCCACTTTAGTAGTTTTTCTGCAAATATTTTTCCCATGACCGTCAACACCATTCACGGTGTGAATGTGACATGCGAAATGGGACAGTGAAGGTGTGTGATCTGGTCGTACAATATGACGTACGTGTCTCAAAGTGCAAGCAAGGCCATTGTGGGGGTAAATATCAAAGTCCTGTTGTCACTAGAGCCTGGTTAGTCCATCACTACATGCCTAAAAATGTATGGTACGGAACAACGGTGTGGACCAAAGGAGTCGTCCCCTCACCCATTCTCAATGATGTTCTATCTTAAATTAAAATGGGAAAAATAACATCAAAGGGACTCAAAGGCCTTGTAAATATGCCCCAAGCAACATTTTAAATACACAACTTTCTTCATAATTTTCTCCCTAAAGCATACTATTCTCTTTCTAAATTAAATTAATCTTTTCTCACCTTAGCAAATACTTTTTGAGTTTCAAAACAGTCTCAGACACACACCAATTTGTCTTCAGCAGAGCAAAAGGTATGCACTCAAGAGGCTGCAACCAGCAATGGCACAGAAATGCTGTAATTCATCACACATATCTCTCATGTCACCCAATCAAAACTCTTCCCTCACTTTTTTCAAATCAACACCCTTCCCCCTTCTGCCCTTTCTGCCTTTTTTCCATAGCAACCACCTCCTGAAAGACCTCTCATGTTTGCAAGTTCACACAACAATGTTTCAATTGAACTCTGAACTCTCAGTAAACCTGCGTATCCAGTGCAATCTTTCATAAAATGATTTTTTCTTGACCATTCAAATTACATCTTTCAAAGAACTCATCCATGCACCCTAACTTTCTGTTTTCAGCAATCAAAATCCACCAATCACTGCTACTGATTAATTACCACAGAAACTCCACAGTTTTTTTCATTACATACTCCTACTGTTCCAACTGCCATTTCATTCCCACACTTCATCTGACTGCAGCAGAACCTCCTCTCACCATGTTTTCTGTCTGGATTATTGGACATAGTTACATCCACTGGGCTCAAAGGTATGCTGATAACAGAAATTTACACAACCTCAATTTACAAAATGTGGAAATCAACTGGATTGGCCACAGAGGATTAAGATGTCACCAATTGATACCATTGGTGAAAACCTTTTTGCATTTGCCAAAACCTGACCTGTTAATTGTGCACTGTGGAGGAAATGACTTGGGCACTTTGACTGGGGTAGGTCTGGAAATGCTTTTAAAAGACACATTTGACCAATTGATGGCACTTTTTCCTCAAACTGCCTTGGTATATTCAAATATATGCCAAAGACAGAAATGGAGGTGGTCCAACCAATTTTGTCCACATATTGAGAAATCGAGGAAGCATGTAAATAAGTCTGTTTCAGCTTACATGAGAGACCATGGAATGGGCTCCATCTACAACAATAACTTGCGTTACTACATGCAAGATATCTACAGAGCAGATGGAGTTCACTTCTCAGATGAAGGGAACAGAATTTTCATCCTGAATTTAAGACTGTGCATTGGTACCTACTTGTAGGTACCTAAATCAGCCACAGGACCCAAAAGCTCTTTTCAGAGCTACCCTACATCTGATCACTCACAATTATTATTTTAATCTAACTTTTTTCACTAATTTTCACCAAAGTACGCTCCCCGGAGCGCTACCCGGTACGCACACCGGACGCTAACCGTGCAAAAATTTGAAAAAAAATGTTTTTTTTCGCACATATGGGCCTCCTCAGCCACCCTCAGAAAACCTAGGGGGTCAGGATACGTCTACCGTGCCCCCTTCTACCCATTCTCAACATTATTTGCCCTCCATCTTGTATCTCAATTTTACCGAAACACAAAATGGAGGACTCCCGTAACGCTGCCGGTTCGCGTACCGGGGGGCGCACCGGGAAGCGCTCCCTCAAAAAAGGTGGGAAAGTAATATACAGAAAAACCACTGGAGACACTTTCACCAAATATAGATTAGTTCATACTACATACCAATCCCTACCATTTTCACAAATTTGGTTGGAATTCCAATTAGCCATTTAGCCTGTAGACCTCTCTAAATACCCTGAGGTAAATTACTTCACAAAACACATCTTAATTGTTGGAAGTGACAACCAATTAAAATGTTACTTTCATTTTCTACTTTTTTTACCTGACATTTGATTGGTTATGTACCTGAATATATATAAAGAAAGAGAGAGAAACACAGCCATTTTGACTACTACTTCCTGATGTACATTGCAAGAGCATTTTCACTGACAACTTAAACTTGTTTTTAAAAGGTAAGATGTTATTTTGTAAATTTGAAAGGAGAACTATGTCATGCACTTTTAATTAATTTGGGAAAACATTTTTAGATAGTTACATACTGTCCCTCTGTAAGAGTTAGACATTGAGAAAGGCTTGTTTATTATAAATATGGATTGATTTAGGTTTCTGTGGTATAATTATGAATTTACTTAGGCTTCTTCACAGGCACTTTTTAATAGTACTACTTCACGCCTGAAACCATACAGTGCCCATAGATTACTTCTCTGTTATAAACTCACAAGTACCTGTCTGAACTTAAACCCAACAGTGCCCTATCTCTACTGATATATTTAATTTTTATGCAAATTACAGCAAGAAAATGGAAGGAGAGCAGAATATTTCCTTCAAAATTGTTCTGGAGAACAACACAGAAAAAGATATTGAGGACAATGATGACTCAGATTTCATGGATGAATCACGGGACCATGAATTAGTTCAATGTGTAGATGCAGTAGATTCGCTGATTGAAAATGAGGACATTTCCGACAATGTGTTATTAAATGTTCTGTTAAATTTGGAAAAAGAATCACAAAAATAAATTTATATTTAATAAAAAAAAGCACAAAAAAAACAACAAAATGAACAATCAATAAACATACAATATTTAAAAAGTCTATCATTCTATTTTCCTTATAGTACGCTCCCCAGACCGCTTCCCGGTGCGCGTACCGGGCGCTCCCCATGCAAAAAAACGATTTTTTCTTTTTTTTTCCCCGCGGGGCCCTTTTAAAGCCTCCACATCAAACCTAGGGGGTCAGGGAGGATCTGCTATGCCCCCTTATGGTCATTTACCCCTTTGTTTTGGCCTCCTCTTGTCTCTCGATCCTACCGAGAGACAAGATGGCGGCCGCTCCGGACTGTTTAGAATGTTGACAGACACCGGAGAACCAATCAGCTTCGCTTCGCGAAGTTCTGTTACGCGTCAGGTACGCGAACCGGGGCGCTGCCCGGTGCGCGCTTACAGATATATATATTTTTTTGAACGTTAATTTCTCAAAATCCACTGGAGCACATATATTGAGACCAAGCAAAGGCACATCGGGCTACCAGTCCCTACAATTTTGCCAAGTTTCGTGGAAATCCATTCAGCCATTCGAGCTAAAAGTGAGTCCAACCGCCCTATGGAAAATTGCATGGGAAAAACGCGTTTTGGGGCCCCCCTTTTTTCTCGGCCCCCCCTTGACGAAACCCCTCCAGATTTTCAGGGGCTGCTCAGAAACAAAATGTTCCATTTTCCTGAAAATTTTAGCCAATTCCGTTCTCAAATGCCAAAGTTATTCGACATAGAATTTTCAAAAATCCCATAGAGAAAAAATCCTAACTATATATACCTACTGGCGACCGCCAGTAGGTAATATATATATGTATATATATATATATATATATATATATATATATATATATATATATATATATATATATATATATATATATATATATATATATATATATATATATATATATATATATATATATATATATAAACAAATTTAAAATATTCGCAACAACATGGCTAGTCTTTCAATGAAAGTCTCTGAAAATACAATGTCAATTCTGGATAATAAGGCAAAAACTGACAGTATGTAATATCTGTTTTAAACAATAATACCATGAATGTTGTCCACCATTATCATTCGTTGAACTGAGAAATAGACAGGAAGTGTCAAGGAATTCCAATAATGAACGAGGTATAACACCTGATGCTGGAACAAGTGTTCCCTTATCAATATGCCAAGGGCATCAAGGAACATCCATACATAGTTCATGAAAAGGGTGTAGTTATGTTTGATGTCTATGCGTTTCCCATTTTCCGAAAGATACGTCTAGGATCCCTTTCTATGCCTATAATCTATACACTGCATTCCTAAAACTATGTTTAGTATTTAAGGACTGCCAATCGACCCCTTACTTAGAGATGTCCTTCATCCAAGATTATCCTGCAAGATACTGTCCGAAGATCATCTTGGCTATTGCTGGCATTTAGAGAAGCTGATGTAATAATAAGTTAATAATAGTTGCAAAAGCAGTGCATAATGTTTTCACAGGGGACACTCCCTCCATGATTATTCTGATAATGATAGCCCAAGCTATCAACAAGGTATGCAGTGTACTGCTGCAATGCATCCTCCTCAACATCCGATCACTCCACAAACACTCCACAATCACACCATCGAAATGTGGGACCTCCTCGACAGCACCACCCTGGACGTAGTGTTCTTCACTGAAAACTGGACCAATACCACCTCGGGAGAGGACATCGCCATCGCCATTCCCTAAGGATACAAGATCCGCAGGAAGGACCACCCAACCCGCACGGGAGGAGGAATCGCCACAAATTCACCCCTCGCCTGAACACACTCCCCGACGAGCCCACAGACCTGATGGAACACCTTCATTCAAGATACTGGCCAGCCCTACCACCCCCAGGAACCCTTATCTACCAACCCCCTGGACCCTGTGGAACTTTTCGCCAACTCCACTTTGACAACCAACTGGACCCCAACACCACATCCCTCCTGGACAACATCCACAACAGATTCTGACTAAGCCCACACACTTAGCAGGACACACCCTCGACCCCCTCTTCACTACACAAAACTCCATCACCTTCAGCCACACCACCGAACTCCCATGGACTGACCATTGATACGTTCGCTTCACCTTCAGAACACCCACCATCAACAAACACCAGCACCTGCTTCTGTGAAGAAACTGGAGCAAAATAACCCACGTCAAGAAAGCCAGCCAAACTTCGAGAGTCCAGACGTACTTGCCGACACCTCGAATAGGCCTTGAGGAACACCAAATACCCTGAAGCCCACAACAACTTCAGAGCCGGCATCAACACCCACCACCAACTCATTAGAGAAACCAGAAAAAAAGTGATTGAAGACAGAGTCTTCACACACGCACACGTAAAGAACTCTTAAACATCATCAAGGAGTTCACCTAACCTACCAGCGAATCTACTGACATTACCCTCACAAGACCTCTGCAACAAACTCAGCACCTTTTTCCGCCACAAAATCAAGAGAATCTACAACAACTTCGACAAAGACAACCAACACATTTAACCCTCACCAACCACCCCGACACCCCGAAGCCAGCTATCTACAAATGGGCAGCTTTCTCCACCGAAGACACACTGAAGATGATGAAGTCAATCCACTCCGGGGCCTGCACCAACCCCTGCCCCCACCACATCTTCAGCAGAGCCGCCAACACCATCACACCCAAGCTCTGCCACACCATCAACTGCTCCCTGGCGACCGCCTCTTTCCCCAATGACTGGAAACACGCTGAGGTCAACCCCTACTGTAGAAACTCGCGGCAGACCCCATCCACCTCAGAAACTACAGACCCATCTCCCTGCTCACGTTCCCAGCAAAAGTCAACAAGAAAGCCATCAACAGCCAACTCGCCACATTCATTGAAGAGCACAACATCCTTGACTCCTACCAATATGGTTTCAGAAAAAAACACAGTATGGAAACCGCCCTCCTTGCAACTACAGATGACATCCGCACCCTACTGGACAAAGTAGAAACAGTAGCACTCATCCTCCTCAACCTCTCAGCAGCATTCAACACAGTCTCTCACCGCACCCTAATACGCAGAATCCATGACGTAGGGATCCGAGATAAGGTGCTCGACTGGATCTACGCCTTCCTCTCCGGCAGAACGCAGTGGGTCAGACTCCCCCCTTTCCTCTCGGACTGTACAGCCCGTCCACCCCCACGGACCAACACGCAACCTGGGAATCATCTTGGACCACAAGCTCAAAATGGACCACCAGATCAACTCAGTCTCATCCTCCTGCTTCCAGACCCTCCACCTCCTATGTAAGACCTTCAAATGGATCTCCCTCGAACACAGAAAGACCGTCACGCACGCCCTCGTCGCCGGCAGACTCGACTACGGCAACGCACTATACACCAGAATAAACAAAAACCTCACCCGCAAGCTACAGAACACCCAGAACGCCGCCGCGAGACTTGTCGTCAACCTGCTGAGAAATTGCCACATCTCCCAGCACCTGTGCACACCCCAATGGCTCCCCATCGAGTCTCGAGTCACCTTCAAGATGCTCACCCATGCACACAAGTCCCTCCACGACACTGGACCATCATACCTGAACAGCCGACTCAAATTCCACGCACCCCAAAGGACCCTACGATCAGCCCAGCTCTCCTACGCCCTGGTCCCACGCACCAGAAAGACCTGATCTATAGGCCTCCTTCTCCTTCTTGCAGCCCTTCTGCTCCACCTCAGACAGATAACATCGTTCCCCATCTTCGCAAGAAACCTCAAAACCTGGCTCTTCCACAGACCCCCTCCTTGATGGACTGGAGCCTGCATCACCCCAGTGCCATGAGACCCTTATGGGTGAGTAGTCTCGCTTAACAATAGCCTGATTGATTGATTGATTCCCAGGAATCCCTAATTTGCAAGGTGCTCATTGAGCATAGAGATAGTTTTAGGATGTAGGGTGTACGGAACGCCGATACTCTACTTGCGGCTTTCACTAAAACTTTATCTTCTCAATAAATATATACTGAAACTTGATTGACTTCGAGATCATGATAATCCTTAGACATATTGAAAATATTTATACCTCGAGCTTGAAGATCATTGTGAAGCATCATTAAATAGAGAATTCTAAATAAGCCCTGAAGAAGTCCGGTCACGGACGAAACGCGTTGGCTATTGATCTTAAAAGTTTCTTGAGAATAAAGAATTTTCTACTGAAGAAAACCTGACTTTGGAATTCTTGGGAGAATGACTGAAAAGATATTGGAACATTGTGAATAATATTAATGATATTGTAAAATTTACTGTTTAAGTGTGCGGGGTCAATTTGAGCAAACTTTGATTTGTAAAACAAGTTTCTTGTTTTTCGAAAATTGGGATCTAGGGGATTGTATCCCAGACTACCTGCACCTAGACATATACATACACTAGGGATTTTGTCACCAGTGCGGGCATAGTAGCCTTAATCCCCTGTTCTGGCTTGATTGTTGTGTTTTTAGATGACATTTCAAACATTTTAAAAATGTTCATTTTATTCTTGTTTTTTACAATATGCCTTCTTGCTGTTTCTATGATATATTGTGTGATTATTTTAGATGTCCTAGATGTTTAAATGTCTTAAGAAACAGGATTACACTTGTGTAATAATTAATTTTGGTCAAAAGTGTCTGTTATTCTCAGTGCTATGTCTATGTGAACCTGTGAGGAGATAAAAAGGTTTCCTGTCACCACATTGCCCCTGATCCCTTTTCAGGGTTTGTCAGTAACCCAAAAGCCATGTATTGAGTATAGGTCTCTGGGACTATAATAACCTGCCTTTCACATTCATCTCTGGTGCACTGAACTAAGTTCACCTAGGTGTCCCGTGGGTGGGAAAGCAAACCTTATAGAGAGATGCCACCGTCATAGCATACTCAGCAGATTGCAGGGCCATCCAGAGGTCACACCCTGCGGCGCACCAAAGAATGCCTCCTTACTTTGGGGCTCAGAGCATGGCCCAGGTATCTGCTGTTGAATGCCAAATAAAGTTAAGAGCATAGTTTGGCTGTTGGCGTAGGTTTAGAAATAGGGTCTGCATACAATCCCTAGAATACTAATGGTACTGGGTCCTACTATAAATCATAATTTCCATTCAATCTCTGATTCACTTGTCTAAAAAATATGTGATGTAAGGGTTAGGCTTCTTACTTCAACTTATATACAGATATTACAGACATTTTCTACTACAGTACAGGTTAACAATAAACATAGGTTGAGGTGAAAACAAAAGGGTTAACTATGAATATGATATACAAAAACTGACATCCACTGAATGAAACAAACATTAAATTGAAGGGATTGTTACGTATGCTTATAATAGCTTAACAAATGTTTAAAAAAAACTAAATTCACTGAAGAAACACAGGTAAAGTGCAGCTATGGTTACAAAATAAAATAAAATAAACAGTTTTGGTTCAGTAGTGGAACCTTAAGCAGTGCCCCTGTCATGCACTTCTTATAACCTCACTAAGTACATCACTCATGATATGTTGAGTAACAACATAGACGACATTAATGATCACAACTCAAATATTATCTCATTGTAAATCAGGGACATGGTGCTGGTGCGGTTGACTAGTGTTGCAAAAATAGAAAGGTATTACAATATTCCATTCAGGCTGAATTCAATTCATCTTAAGTTACATAGTGCACTAAAAGACTAGCAGAAATGGTAAATGAGTTTGGGCAATGTTTAGAAAAAAATCATCTTTGACATCTCAGTGTCACTTTTTTCGTGCTGTGTTTGCATCACAAAAGTGTAATTAATCGATTGCGTAAAAAAATAGCGCGCACTTCAACCATGCAAAATCACAATTTCTCCTTTCTTATCCAACTTAGCATGTGTGCTGCACTGTACACAGCATACACATGGTGGGAACTTTTTTAAAGTTATTCTAAGCATAGTACTTTGCACTGGAAGCATATCCTTCCTGTAAAAATCATATGCTAGTCTCACACTGCCACCCTTGCACTATGGGGCAAAGGTGTGTGTGCGACGCACAGCAGCACATTTCTGCATCGCTGCTAGAAAGATGGGGGCAGAGTGCCAAATTCCTGTAAATATGGTTGTAGTAAATACGGTCCACACGTGGTAGAATTCAGGAACCTTTATTCAGTTCAATTTAACACAAGGTGCTCCCAGCTTGACAGGATCGTTCACAAGAACATTCTACTGCTGCCTTCAAATGACAGCACGGGCCATACCAAGTGGGAGAGAAGCGGAAGGGGGTGACAAGGGGGAAGAGGGCGGAACCAAGTGCAAAGTTACAACACATCATCCTCCCTAGGGAGACAAGGAGGGAACAGACAGGGGGCAGCTGAGAAGGGGAGCGGAATGGGGAGGAGGAAGGGGTGGAGAAAAGAGAGAGATGACGGGAGAAGATAGGAGAGAGGAAAACGATGGAGCATGGAGGGAAAAGATAACTGCAACTGCGCTAAAAGGAAGCGTAGAGGGTCCTAGACAAAAGTCCAAAGTCCCGGTGGGAACCTGGGACATAAAGAAGAAAGAACCCCCAGGGCCTCTACCAAGCTGGCAGAGGACCATTGTAAACGAGATAAACTGTCTCTGTACGGGCGGGGCGGAGAAATACAGGAACAAGAGGGTGGTGACCTGAAACTATAAAAGTCCCCTTAATCCCCCGGTTGTATCAGACAAAGGAGAGTAAAGCAAGGGCTAGACTCCTCAACTTCCCGTCCACCCTGGACCCCTAAATACTTATACAGAGACTAAGAGACGTCATGCTCCTAATTATACGAGTGACAGGGCTCAGGGAAATAATGTAGACACTGGTAAGAAATCACTATCCCCTAGACATGGCCTACGGGGCCAACACTACAGACTTATAATTCTACAAAGTAAAATGTCTCATGTGGTATAACTGTACACAAGGGTTATTAGTTCTGTGATGACCAACCCAAAGACAAACCTCTAGTAGTTTTCAGCTCAGAATTACATAGGAGGTATTACTGTCAACAAGAGTTAATTGTTCTGTGATGGCCCACCCATTGTCCGGGCCTTAATCCAACTTGGAAGCACGGACTGCCCAGGCGGACACTGCAGGGTAGAATATTCCTAGCACTCCTGCTTTTCCGCTATGCCAGTCATCCACAAGTCAGTCCCAAGGTTTAGTTCTCTTGTGCTCCAGACTTCACTCCCTCGTATCATCACCTCCATCTCGGTGAGTATTAATAACTTTAAGTCCTTTTCCTTGGGTAGTTTCCTGGACCAGACCGCACTACGTCTCCGCCTTGTAACACCATGGCCCTCATACCCCTTTTCATCTTGGTTGTCTGGTCTAGGCCATGCTCCCACTTCAGACCTCTTTCCGTACTCAGCGCCTGAACTTCTGGATATGGGTTCATTCCTTGTAGCTTCATGCCATTCTCTCCCTAATTTGTGTCGAATGGGATTACCCTTTTCCTCCTTTCCACCTTTAGTGGGAGTTACCTTATATTTTCCTTTACTAACAAATTCATTTTCTTTTTTTTCTAGCTTCTTCACCTTTTTCCTTCACAGATTCCTTGCTTATATTCCTTCTCCTTTCAAGTCCTTTATATATACCATGTTTTACTTTGAGTTTGTCCATAACCAATTTTTTTTTCCATCCTTCTCTCCAAACAGTTCCTTTCCATGCCACCTGTCCCTTATATGGTGGTTCCCTTTCTTTTAACCACTCAAACCAGGCCATTGGTGTAGTGTTGATTCCCACCAGGTCACTCCTGTGTTCATTGCTTTCTAGGAACCTTATCAATCTTAATTTCTTTTGTTCCACCCCTCTCAGATCGGAGGGTTCATTTACTGTGATGTAAATCGTTTTTCTAGTACATCTTTCCTTGTATATCAATTCCAACTCTTTCCCCCCTGATCGGTTATTGTCGTCACCCATGTACGTTTTAAGGGATATATTAGTCTCTTTGAGTCCAAGTCCAAAAGCTTCAGCTAACTTGCTTTTCCTCAAACTCGTGCTCACCATATAATCATATGACACAAAATCTGCGACAATATCAATTTCACTTCCTCCCAAGTTGATAGTACCCCCAGGGTTAAGTTTACTCAAGTTCATCCCCATTTTGTCGTTCTTTTCATCCCTGATACCTTCGTACCTTTGTGCATCACAAGACCTCACTTGCATATAATGATCCTCTGTATCATCCACAACCTCTTCCCCGACATTCCTTTCGGCTCCCTCTTGGACCATTTTTCCAATGTTAATGTAGACTTCTTCCCCGCCTGCACTTAATCTATTCCACAATATTTCCACCTTATCATTGGGAAGTAATGGTTGTTCCTCATTTTCTATCATAGCTACCATATTACTTAAATGTTCCTTCCACTCTTCCATAGTCTTTGTGGTAACACCATTCCTTTCAAAAAATGGCTCCGGTGGCGATAAGTTATACCTTTTGTTTATTTCCACGTTCATGTTGCTATTCACCAGGTTAATATAACACAACCAGTAAGTATTTCTCGGTACTATGTAACTAGCGTTGCACCCAACAGGTGAAAACTGCAGGTAAGCTAAATTCACTTAATTTCACCCAGCAAGATGACGTGGTTGCTCCGGAGCACAGTTATCATTCACTTAAAATAGCTCCAAGTTCCAAATCCTTGAATTATTCCCCTTTTTTTTTTTTTTTTTTTTGAAGTTTGAAAACCAATGCTTGTTTTCAGGAATTCCTACGTTTTATTTTTTCCTTTTTTTTTTTTTTAAATCTCCTCACGCAGCTTCACGCGCTAACTCAGTTCCGTTTTCCACACGGTAGCAGGGGTTTACTGCACTCCCTGTTCCACTCAAATCTCCTCACGCAGCTTCAACGCGCTGCCTCAGTTCTGTTTCACTCTCGGTAGCAGGGGTTAACTGCACTCCCTGTTCCTCTCAAATTTCCACACGCAGCTTCAACGCGCTGCCTCGGTTAATCATCAAACACGGTACCAGAGGTTCGCTACACTCTCTGTTCCTCTAAATCTCCTCACGCAGCTTCAACCCGCTGCCTCAGATCAGTTTCGGACGACTGTACCCTCTGCTCTGCTCCCCGCACCTCACACTGTTTCAAAGATTCACCACGATTCAGCGTTATACAAATAGGACCAGCCTTCTGGTAATCAATGTCTCGCTCTTGTTCAGTTAAAGTCTCAGGAGGAAAAACGTCAGCTATGATACTAAATATGCGCAGTCTTTTAATGTAAATATTCAATGAGCCTCGCCCTCGCGCTGCGCCTTGTAATGTTGAATACTCACAGTCTCTTTACACCCCCATATGTTTTGATACCAATTATGCACCTTTTTTATTGTAATTTTCCCATGAGCATTGACCTCACGCTGCTTGTAACTGTTGAAAACTCCAAGGCTCTTTATCACCACACACTCTACTATGCGCTTGGCTGCTTCTGTTATTGTCTATTTTCCAATAAAATCAGCCTCAGAAATCTTTAAGTTCACCCCAGGGTATCTCCCTCTCGCGCTCAGCTGTGCCTCACCAAAATTCAAGATGCCGTTTCCGAGCTCCCTGCTCGGCTCACTTCACCTCCTCCCAGCCACTATGACTCACCAATAAGCCTTTAATAGATACACGAGTGCGTGAGATCTCGGTCTTCTCCTTCCCTTCAAACGACACTCTAAGACGCTGCTTTGCTGCTATGGCGTAGTTGAATTCCTACACACCGCACTGAGGAGAGTTACATATCTTTCCTTCCGGCATTTTACACCACCAAGGGAAACCGCCACTGAATTGTGCCTCACTTCCCCTTAACCCGGTTGAAATGATCTGCGCTGAACTGTTCTCACTGGAGATTTTCACATGCTCCTATGCTTAAAATGGCCACAAGGTGGCAGTGCCTCTCCTAATATGAATCCTGTTAGCGCTGTAGATTTGAGGTGGTTTTAATCAAATGTGACGGAGCTTTGACAGCACTCAGAACAACTGAGGAGATTTACAATTCACACGATGATCGCGCTGATTCTCCTCAATGACACTTGCGGGGACAAGGAACCTTGGAACGCTTGCCTCGCTCACTTTTCAACTCAGTCTCCAAGGCTTAACTTATATAGTTCAAACACGACGTCCACGATTCCAAATGCGTTCCCCGCTCCGCTCAGTTCTCCTCACTGAGCTGAAACTGCTCACCTCACGAACTCTCGCCTCTTCCAGCGCTCATATACTTGGGTCTTTCTCTTCTCAACATTTCATATTCACACATACTGCCCAAGTTAAATCATCAATTTATTTCATCATGTTTCCTTATTCCTCAACAGAGATTAAAATTCGTTCCCTGTTCTTCTTTATTCTCTCCACTCAGATTAAAGTGCTCACCTCACCGACTTGCGCTTCTTTCAATGTTCCTCAACGTGGGTCTTACTCCACTTGAATTTCTCCCATTCCTTAGAACGCCCAAGATACATCATAAATTCGTTTCCTCATATTTTCCTTGTCCAAGCTCATATCACTCCAGGGGAGAGACACCCAACTGACCCTGGCTCAGCTCCGTTTCCTTCGTCGCCAAAATTGTAGTAAATACGGTCCACACGTGGTAGAATTCAGGAACCTTTATTCAGTTCAATTTAACACAAGGTGCTCCCAGCTTGACAGGATCGTTCACAAGAACATTCTACTGCTGCCTTCAAATGACAGCACGGGCCATACCAAGTGGGAGAGAAGCGGAAGGGGGTGACAAGGGGGAAGAGGGCGGAACCAAGTGCAAAGTTACAACAATGGTGCTCCCCTCTTCTCTCCTTCTCCACAATGTAGCATTTATGGTTCCTGCACTGAGCTGCGTGATAATTTAGTAAATATGGGACAAAGTGTTTTTTGCTGTGCTACTGTCATCTCGTGAATTTGTGTTATGTAATGTTTGACTGTTATCTCGTTCTTGTATGCATTTTTTGTTTGCTTGCAAATGGCCATAGATAAACACTGATTGTGATAAAGAATTATTTGGTAAGTTGAATTTTACCACATATTCTACTGTTTAATTGTTGAACCACAGTAATACAGTCAAGTAGATTGCAGGGTACTCGCTTGATAGTGATGTACCTTTGGTTTATGATAGCTGTACGTCAGCAGCGTTGGCGCAGAGTTTTTTTTCAAATGTATTTTTTTCTTGAATTCAGATTTGCTTATCCCTTCTTGGTATTCGCCTTCCCCAGTCAATGGTGTTCTAGTTTTTAAGTAAATTAACGTTACCAAACCATATTGTAATTGGCGTGAAATGCAGTCTGGCATGTTCCTTTCACTTTGGGAAAAAATGCAGGAACCCCCCGGCTTATCTTGCAGTGTCTCACATAATATGATTTATTTCTAGCGCAATCTATGTCATAATTATAGACTTCGGCATGGCATTATGTCATTTTAAAGATCACTGTGACAAGTAATGTATTATTTTAATCGCTCTGGTTTATTTATATATATATATATATATATAGATATATATGGATACAGAATTGTCCATATCACATAAGGCTCGGTGCAGCCATATTTCATATGCTTTGCAACCTATTATTTTGATTGAAATCCGCCATCTTTGTTAGCAATTCCATACACTACGCGTGATGTTATGTGCGCAAATCTATTGCTCGGAAATAATCACATTCAATTTCACACTAGCTATGTGACCTCAAAATCTGGTACTTTGAAGGCATAGCAGACATTTCATTTGTAGCCATAGAAGTGATTATTCAGCTGTGTCATACAATCTCCGTATAAAAAGGAAAAAAATGGTTCCGTTTTATTCTCTTCTTTCAAATTTATTTTTCGCTATTAACTTTAAGGCATGATGCATTTAAGTCCATCAGACAGCTAAGACTCCCAGCTCATCAAGCAAGAAAAAGGCGCCATCAAAGCATTTCATGGACTGATTGAAAAAGTAAACATTTAACTGTTGCAGACCGAGACGTCAGTCTAATATAATTTGCAATATATTAGTCTGATTCAAATGCACGGTTTGCCCACTCTAGTGAATTTTTGAATCCATCTAAGAATTCCCGAAATGTAAAAGAGCAGTTTATGCCTTTGAAAATCGGGTTGATATTGCTTGAAGCTTGCCTTTATTGGAAGCTATGTGCCATTTACAAAATGTACTTTCCAAACTTGGTCCTGTTGAAACATACATTATTTTATACCAATGCAGTGAAACAGCATGCAGTCAAATAAAGTTAGAGAGTGAATATTCTATCTGCAGTAGAACTTATGTTTTTGATCTAGTTCATTTGTTCTTTCACCGTTAACCCTTCAAATGCAATCAAACTGGCATACCATATGTTGCTGTTTGAAAATTAGTTCTTAGTTGTGTGACCTGCACAAGTAGTGGGTCTACATTTGTCCTCCACTGGGAACCAAATGCCCCATTGTAGTGCGTGACCCTTATAGGATTGCAAAGCGGAGCAGTCCAAGGCCTAGTCAAGGGATGCTGTGTGGGCTAGTAATCACCATTCACAGATACATAATAATAACACTTAATAAATGATGGCCAAGTCTAAACTTTTTGTTGATAAAGGAAACATACATTTATTACAAACACACTACTCAATACTATGCAGCAATTTACAAATATCCACAAGATGATAAAAAATACTTTTGGAGATATTGTTGAATCATTCTTGCCCCTCCCAAAGGGAGGTCTAGATCAACTAATGACAACGGAACATTTACTTATATTAGAAAAGCTGTATTTGAATATACCTTTGAATGAGCGCACACTTAATACTAGCAATAAAACATGTTTACTTGGCATATGAGTGGTTGGCAAGGTCATTGCTTCATTAAAGCATTCACAAGGGAAAATATCTTTGCATGTCTAGGTGATTTGTGTCATCAAAATTACTTTAGCATGAAATACGCACTTTAAACCTAGTCTCCGAGGAAAACACATTTATAATCAAAACATCTATGTAATTATAGACTCTCATCCTAGGGGGAGTTTGCAGCATACACAGTGAATAACATTTCAGCATAAAATACTGCACATAGTCAATCAAGTACATCACTTTTGTAACTACACATGAGTATTTACCAACTTTCACCCCTTGAAGATGTCTCTCAAGCTGAACCCTCATAATATTCACTTTCATTCCACAACTGATTGCAGCCATAATCTTCACCCACAGACTGCACTGCCTTCCCAACCGCAAAACAAAAGTTCCTGCCAGGGGAAAGCATATAAAACACTTGAAACCCTTGAGTGGTTATGCTTCATAGAGTCACACAATACATAGTGGGGGACTCTGGCACTTTCTTTGGGGGAGCCTGAGCTGTTCCTACCATTTTCCCCTGGACTTTGGGAACATTTTGGGGGTGACCACACTCTCCTGGGGTCACCACATGTCACAAATGAGTGGGTATCCATTTCGAATGCCCTGGAAACTGACGAGCCCTGGAGGCATTATAGGGCATTCCTCACACTTTGTGCTGAAATATTAAACAGGTGCTCTCCTGCTGTTTTGGGGAGAGATGCATAGGTTCCCTTTCTTTTCTCTTTACTTTTTGGCACCTCTGTGTGGCACTTGACGTTTCCTCAGGCTGGAGAACAGCTTGGGATAGCCCCCCCAGCTGGCCAGCACCCGCACGTCCTGTCACAGGAGCTGTTCTCTTTTTCTGGTTTGATATGGGTGATGTGTAGCTGGTAATCACGCCGCATGGGGGAACGCAGTGGCACTTCCCCTCATCCATCTTCATCCCTGTGGCACAGAAATGGGGTCGTGAACCCCTGTGCATCTTCGCTGGGAGTGGAAATGCACAACCTCAACATCATCTTCTACCCTGACGACACCCAACTGATCCTCTTCCTCACCCCCACACTGCCAAAACCAACCTCCACGAAGGAATGAAAGCCGTCGCCGAGTGGATGAAGACAAGACAACTGAAGCTGAACTCGGATAAGATGGAAGTTCTCATCCTCGGATCCACCCCCTCGGCCTTGGATGACTCCTGGTGGCCAACTGCACTGGGAACAGCTCCAACACCCACCGCCTACACACGCAACCTAGGGTTCATCCTCGACTCTACCCTCTCCATGACAAGGCAGGTCAACGCCATCTCGTCCACCTTCTTCAACACCCTCCGTGTGCTCCTCAAGAGCTACAGGTGGATCCCCACTTAAACAAGAAGAACAGTCACCCAGGCCATTGTCAGTAGCAGGCTGGACTACAGAAACGCCCTCTATGCAGGAGCCTCGCCCAAATTCCTGAAATGACTTCAAAGCATTCAGAACGCCTCTGTATGCCTGATCCTCGACATCCCTCACCTCAGCCACATCACACCCCACCTGAGAGACCTGCACTGGCTCCCCGTCAACAAGAGGATCACCTTCAAGCTCCTCACCTACGCACACAAGGCACTCCACTACAACGGACAAGCATACCTTAACAGACGACTCAACTTCTACAAACCCAACCACCAGCTCTGCTTTGCCGCCCTCGCCCTCGCCACAGTCCCCCACATCCGAAGAGCGACCTCCGGCTGCAGATCATTCTCCCACCTCGCCGCTAACACCTGGAACACCCTCCCTATCCCCCTATTGCAGACCCAGGACCTGCTAACCTTCAGAAGACTCCTCAAGATCTGGCTCTTTGAGCAGCAGCTGCACCCCCACCCCCCCAGCACGCTTTACAAATGTTCTGATTGATTGATTGATTGAGAATGCTCCCTGGCTTCTGCATCTTTGCTGATGTCTAGGGCTGGGGTCCTGGGCCCCTGTACAGCTCCATTGGGGCACGACGGTGTTCCCCATCTTCCTCTTTCTGATAGGGGATGCACGACCCCTGGTGCACAGCTGAAGATGACATGCTTCCTCCCTGGATTCGAACAAAAGGTCAAATGTCACCTACTTCCCAAGGCATATCTTTGGAAGTAGGTGACATTTCACCTACTTGTTGTTGTTGAGACAATTTCAAAACCTGTGGTCTCCTTTTGCTCATGGTGGTGAGACCTTGCCATGAGGAGTTCTTGCTTAAGGCCTCCTGACTTAAAACATTGACAAACCTTGCAAGGAACTGGTCCCTCCAGCTCCCTGTGCCAGCCTTTAGCTTTGTTCCCTCTGGGCCCCTTTCTCCTTGTGCAGAGCCCAGTCTTTACCACAACAGTTCCTCAGGGGTTTTAGAGGAACTGCGTCCTTGGTCCTGGGGAAGTACCCCACTGGTTCTGAGGTCAAACAGAGCCAAAGTCCTTAGTCCAGGGGACAGTCAGTGGGTTCCTCCTTCCAATTGTCCCAGGCATCAGCCTCCAGTCCCAGGGATCCACAGAAAAGCACATCCAAGAGACCTCTCTTCCTTGTGCAGGACCTTTTAATTTAAGTGCAGGTGGGAGGTTCCAGCAGGGCTGTGCCTCTGGCCTATACTGATATGACATATCATCTCTTTATCCCTCTCCCAACGTCTCTGCAGTCTTCTGGGAAAGCTCAAATTGACGTCACCCAGGAGTTACCTGCCACATGTGCTCTGGTCTCAGCTCCATCCGTCGCTGCCATCATGGCCAGGGCATGCCCAAGCAAATCTGCAAAGGAGCCCTCTGGCTGGTTTTCCTTTGGAGTCAGGCTTCTTCCTTTGTTCTGTGGGCTTGTGCCTGCCCCCCTCTTCCTGGCACAGGATGACAGTTGGCTGATTGATGCAGAACAGTCCCATCCACCCTTTCCTTCTGAGGAGCTGACCTAATTTCAGATAATTGATCCCATAAGCTGTACAGATATGCTTTTGGACTTAGCAGAATTGTTGTTTTGAAACAGGTAACAGTGTACATTGGTACAACTCTGTAGTCTCTATCCCAAAGAGACCTGGAGCAGTCTTCCCGTAGGAGTATAATGGAGTGTCACTACAGTTAATTAGTAAGGCACACTCACTATCCCTTACATGTGACACTCACATTATAAGACCTATTTCAGGTCCCTACCTAGCTCTGCATAGTCCCTTCTGTGCCAGTCTACCCATGTGCAGTTCCTGGGCAGTGCATGAAAGGTGCCTTCCACACACAGCCCTCTCATGTGTGCACACATTTTATCATGTGTTTACCATGGGTGAGTCCCAGGTTATGAGGCTCTGCCAGAGTAAAATGTCAAAAACGAGGTCATCAAAAAGCACAGAATCCAGGCAGATCTGATGGCCATAACCACCTTATCACAGGTACCATAAAAGCAACTGTCAAATATTATCCAACATAGCTGCTTTGTTGTACATAACCTTTATACAAATGTCACACCGTTGGAGTTAATAATACAAAATCTGCATCTAATTCACCTACATATCAGATAATATTTCAGTAAGGAACATTATGACACAGAACCCTGCATACAGTATGCATCCAATTTATTACTGCACGTTTTGCAAGTATTGATCAATACAGTCTTCCTGCATCATCAGTCTTACTAATGGATTACATTAAATTAAATACTTCACTGTGAGATTTGTTGCATAGTTACTATAGACAGACTTTAATGTCTATCAAAACTTGGTTGAAGATAGCCAATGTTACATATTCTTTTGACATATAATATCCTGAGACACGTTTAATGAAGATTTAGAAACTTATGACTGACATGCACTGGCAATAGTCTTTACATGTACTAAAATTATAAACACTAAATAGTAAATAACATTCCTTTACAATATACATTGCTTATATATTACATTAAGAGATTCAGCAGAATTGAATCCCAACAGCAAAAATATGTTCTGCATTTAGGGGCCGATTAGGATGGTGGACGGATTGTAACCGCCGGCCCGGCGGGGGCAATCCGTCCGCCATCCTCACAGAAATGGCCCCCGGCCACATTAGGATTGCGGGGGAGTCTGCAGCGGACGGCAAGACCGTCTGCCGCTTTTCCACCGGTCGCATTCACGACCGCCAGAAAAAAGTGCTTACATATATTGGCGGTGTCTGCGAGACACCGCCAACCATATTATAAAGCCGGCGGTCCTATGCCTTTCCACAGCGGCATTGCTGCTGTGGAAAGGCATACGGTCTTTGCTTTGGGGGCCTGTTGCAGGCCCCCAGGGTGAAGGGTGGGGTGAGGGTGCACATCAAAGTACAACATGGCAGGCACCGCCCGGTGCCTGTCATGTTGTGCTTTGAAACGCACAACATGCATTTTTAGCATTGCGGCGGACGGTGCTTTCAGCACCGCCCCCCGCAATGTTAAAAATGCGGGATGCACCCGCCACTGTGGCGGGTGCATCCTAATTTGACGCACGGGACCTCCGCCCCTGTGGCGGACGGTCCCTTCCTACGACGGGATGGTGGACGGACAAAGTCCATCCGCCATCCTAATCGGCCCCTTAGTTCGATAGTGCGGGCCCTTTTTCATCCTTTTTGCACCACTGAATTATTTGTCAAAACCAGCTATATAATTTATTATGCCACGATGACCAGCACCCCCACTATTTGGCAAACAAGCTCATTATTTCTAGTAGCTCTCGACACACACACAGCCAGGACACCTTGTGACTTGAAATAAAAAGTGCAAGAGGGAAAAGCAAGTCAACAGGCTATTTATTTGTCTGATTCCAGGATCTGGAACAATATACCTGCATTCATGAAGACCACCGCAACCCTGATCCAATTTAGAATAGAGTTGAAGCCTTACCTCTCAGTGCAGTAAAAGTGCACTTCTGCTTCGAGAAATCAGCTACCTCTCCAACTACTCATTGACTGCCTTCTTGTTCTTGTCTTGGATTCTGACTAGCACGTTTTATGTCTTATAGCTATAAATAATACATAGATATACACTATCTTAATAAAATAGACAAAAAGGTCTTATTTAAAACATTTTTCAAAGACACTATTGAAAATGATATTTGTTTTTTGTAGACAAAAAATAGAAACAGAAAAATCTCCCTTTATAAGAAATAAGTGACTCGGATGATATTAAGTGACTTTTCACATAATTTATTTATTTATTTATTACAGGATTTGTAATGCGCATGGCTGCCTCAGCGACGAGGCGTCCCAGCGCAACCAGAAACTTAACCGGAGCAAGAGAGCGCAGCAAGCGAGGGATATCACAGAGTGGGGAACAGTCAAGTCTTCAAGGACTTACGAAATGTCAGAAGATTGGGGATGGCACGAATACATACTGGAAGACAGTTCCACAGTTTGGCCGGCATGAGGCCAAACAAACAGCCCCCAGCCCTTGCTTTCCTAACACGGGGGACACAGACCAAAACTTGATTAGTCGATTGTAAAACTCTACTAGGCAGGTATGGCTTCAGTAGGCCCGATAGCCCCTCTGGGGCTTGGAGTCTCTGGATTTTGTGCGCAATACAGAGCACCTTGAACTGGATATGTTCTTCAATTGGCAACCAGTGCAGCTTCACAAGAACTTGGGCCACAGAGTGCGATTTAGGGAGAGCCACTAACATACGTGCGGCTGCGTTCTGGACCCTCTGCAAGCGCTTGATGCTGGCTTTGTTAGCACCAAGGCTTTGCCATAATCAAGCCTCGCCAAGATGGAAGCCTGCAAGATGGTCTGGCGTACTCTGGGAGGGAAGAAAGCAAGCAGAGGTCTCAGTCCTCTCAGAAGCCCAAAGCAGACTGTGGCTACAGCTTCTGTCTGCTTATCAAATGTTAGACCGGTATCGAACCAGACGCCAAGGTTCTTCACCGTCTCCTCCGGCACCGGTGCGGGCTTCAAATGATCGGGCCACCATTGCTCTGACCAGAGTCCCTGGTCCTTCCCATATAACAAGATCTCGGACTTGCTGGCATTTAATTGAAGGTAATTAGCCTTCATCCAGGCCGAGATAGATGTTAGATCCTCCTTGAAGTTTTCCAGATTGGTCCTGCATTTTTTGGAGAAGGCAATCACCAACTGGGTGTCGTCGGCATACGACACCAGGAACAGCCCCCTATCTCTGGCCACCTTTGCCAAAGGTGCCACATACAGATTAAAGAGAAGGGGGCTCAAGATGGAGCCTTGAGGAACCCCCCTCCCCAAAGCGTGTTCGGTCGAGTGGAATGGCCGAACAGACACTTGGAATGACTGCTCAGCCAGAAAGGACCGGAACCATTTCAAGGCAGCTTCCCTAATACCAATCGTCCAGAGACGATGAAAGAGAATCTCATGGGACACCGTATCAAATGCGGCACTTAGATCCAATAGGATCAAGGCCGCTGAGTCATCTGCATCCATCCTACTACGAATGGATTCCGTTACCGTCAAAACAGTGGATTCCGTGCTATGGCGGGGTGACAAGTGTTTAATTCTCCATTTTCACTGTACCAAATACCAGATCCTTTTCTCTTGGGGTATTTTCTTCCATACTCCAACAAACTGGTGCTTGGGTTATACACATTTTCATAAAATGTTTCCTTATATGAGGGAAATAGTACTTCTTATTACATTGGTGTATCAAACCCTTACAGTCTAACATTTTGAAAACTGATGGTTGTAGGGCACAAGCCTCAGCTGACCCTAACGGTATTGAGGAGTATAGAAGAAAACACATGTTCTGCAGAAATGTGTTCCTTCTCCACTCCTTCAAGACCCTTAAGGTCAGATACAGATTATGTCCTACAACCACCCAGATTTCGACAGATTAGAGAGGGTGGAACATCTACAGCCGTTAAGGGTTGCAGATTTTGGAACAGATTCCTGTTCACACTCCATTCCACTTTGGATTGGTCTTTTTTTTTTTAAAAATCTTAACATCTGGGTTTTTAGAAAGATGTTCAATTAGATCTGCACTTTGCTCATTGGGGCCTTTATTCATTTAGATTTTTGGCTGAGTTGGTTTTATTCAAGTAACCGTGCCTGTCAGCTCTTCTCAGAGCATTTGTTAAGCTTTAGAAATCTTTTTTTTTCATTTCCTTTTTCATTGGTGTGGCTGATTTGTTGCTTTGTCTTAGATTTACTTTACAGAAATCTATATTCTTCATGTCACTACTACTCCTGCAAGATAATTGTATGAACATGGTCAGCCTATGCAGGCAATTCACTATTTGGGTTAGCTGTAGGATTGTAACTTTCAGCATAGAGCTCACTTCAAAAGTAAGTAGACTCCTGCAGACAATTTTCTACATTGTTATACCTCTTAGAGGTAGAATTCACTATTTGGGTTAGCTGTAGGATTGTAACTTTCAGCATAGAGCTCACTTCAAAAGTAAGTATACTCCTGCAGACAATTTTCTACATTGTTATACCTCTTAGAGGTAGAAATAATTCCAGGATATAAATGTAAATGTTCTCTTGAGAAAGGCAGAATGATGTCCCTTTCAAGGGAAGGTAGCCTCTAAATAGCAAATCCAGGGACAGATTCTCCACAGCAAACAGTATTTCCAGAAAAATGCCGTCTTGATGGTCGCATCCAATAAAGAATCTCTTTAGACATCAAAACATGCATTTTTATATCACCATCAATTTTGTTTACATGTTTTTGAGCACTGCAACTTACCCTTTCAGACTTCTAAAACACTCATCTTCTGGTTGCTAGCTTTCTTTTTCATGATCCGGTTCTAGCAATCCTCAATGAATGCACTGAGGTTGAGTCTAGCGGATACTGTGTTTTTCTGCAAAACCCAGATGATGAAGTTCCGCCAACTGGTGGGCTGATGGGTTTCTTTCTTTCTTTAGATCACTCTTTGTAGATCATTTAACTTTCTCTCCTATGTGATTCTGATGACCATTTGGTATCCTTGAGCTCGAATACCACAATTAGGTACCGGGCCCCATAATATAAAATTTGAAAAGACCCTTGATATCGTTCGTGTATTTGTATATTGTTCAGTTGGGGGACAAGATACAAGCAGGTCTATAAATATTAATTAATTCCCCTAGGACTCTCATTTCCACATTTATTTGTTTGTCAAATTCCTTCAGTACAGCCTAAATACATTGCATTATATCATCACACATATTCTATTATTTTCCCTCTACCCATTCCGAGAATGGTGCCCACATTTTTAAACCTATCATTCGCCCTCGGATCCCCCTTCTTGCATAAACAACCTTTTCTGAATTGTACACCGCTCGTAATCGGGAGAGCCATTGTTGAAATCCCGGGGGATTAGGGTCCAACCAAGTAGAGGCAATGCATAATTGCAACACCGCCATTCCAATAAACATTAGCTCATGACCTTCGTTACTCAATTCTTCCCCTACCCCCAGCACAAATAGGCTTGGTGACGGGGAACATTTTATTCCCAGGGCTTCTCAAAAAAATGTGATGAAATCTTGTATAACATTTGAAAGCATACTACAGGAAGAAAAAATATGAAGAAGATCTGCCTGATAAGGTGCACCGAGGGTAAAATGTCCCCTTCCCCATCCCCCACTTGGCTATCTTATATGGTGTGCAATAAAATGAGAAGCAGGTCTAATAATATTATGCCTGTTACCGAGCAGAGATTAGAAGTTTATGTGCCATTTTGGATGATTGTTGAAATGTAAGTTCTGAAATGCCAATCCTCTCCTTCCATTTTGATGCCCATAGTTCCATATCACCCTTCATCAGGGAGTTAAAGAGATTATACACAACCCGAATACAGAGGTCCTCATTCTTTACCAATTTCACAACTATGATATTTCTAGAGAAACCAATTGGTCCCCCACTTTTCTTAAATAAAAAGTCCCTTATTTGAAGATATTTAAAGAAATCTCTCTGGTCTATCCCAAATGTCTCCCTAGGATCTTGAAAAGAAACTAGCTCTTCTGCAGAAAAAAAGGACCCCAATTTTGTCAAACCAGCTTCCCCCATCGCTTAACCTCATGGTCCTTAAAAACTTTCCCTGGAAGGTCTGGGTTATCTATTAGCGGTGCATAGTAATTAAGTCTACCTATACCGATTGATCTTCGAACTGCTTTGCATACTTTAAACCCACCCACTAATGTTTTGAAGCATACCTTCTTGTAGTGATTATCGTTTAGTAAATGCCACAACCATCCCTAGGCCTCTTCCCCCAGTATAAATTCAGGAGTGGGGGGGTCGGAACCTCCTCAGCATGTCTTTCGGGTGGTTTTTCCTGTAACAGTGCCAGGTTATGCAGAAGTGTTGTGGCCCAATAGTATAGTCTAAGATTGGGTAAGTTCCAACCCCCTCTTTCCTGGGGCAAAGTAAGATATTTCAACACCCTTCGTGGACTGGTATATGCCCAGATAAATCGTGAAAATAGATCTTCTAGTTTTTTTAGCCAGACATGTGAGAAGTCTACTGGGATTGCCCGAAAAAAATATAATGTCCAAGGGTAGAATAACATTTTAACTACATTGCACCTGCCGATATTAGATAGATGTAGATTGTTTAGCCTAGATTAATCCTGTTTAGTTTTAACTAAGAGAGGTTCTTTATTGTCTTTAACAATATCCTCCATCCTTGCAGAAATATTAATCCCTAACTTTGTCGCATTCTTAACCACTCTGGCATCATTCATCCCTGTATTCCCATTGACCACTAATTGTGTTTTACCACAAGTAAGTATATACTCTGAGAGCTTCTCAAACCTTTCTGCTTCTTCATCTATGACCTGTAGAGCGATAGGAGGGTCAAGGGTCACCAGGGCTATGTCTTCTGCATATGCCAGGACTTTTGTTTTCCAGTCATATGTGACAATAGGTCTTATGACCCTATTATTTTCTAATCGATGTATAAATGGGTCAATATACACGCAAACAATAGGGGCGAGCTCGGGCAGCCTTGACGTTTCCCCTAGTTATTACAAATGGATCCGAGAGAGCGCCATTAACAAAAACCCTGGCTGTTGGGTGAGCATTTTGATGGCCTGTAGAAACCCACCCTTAATTCCAACCCTTGACAGGGCCTCCAATAAAAGTGCTACGAGACGCTGTCAAAGGCTTTTTCAACGTCCAGTAGGATCAGAGCCATGGGGTCTTTGGATACTGTTGAGGCATCCAGGAGTGTAATAACCCTCCTTATGTGATCAATTGTCCCACGCCCTGAAATGAATCCATGCTGATGAATTGAAATTAATTGGTGCCAGTCGAGCTGCCAGAACTTTAGAGTATATTTTACTATCGCTGTTGATCAACGTCATAGGACAATTTGTGCTGGGTTCACTTGCCGGTTTATTCTTTTTAGGAAAATTTACTATTTTAGCGGAAGACCAAGAGTTTGGAGGTTTTCCCCCCTTGAATACATAGGCAAACAGTTGGATCATTCATTCTTTGGGTTCCTGTGAGAATATGTTATAGAGTTCGGTGGGAATACAATCTAATCCTGTCGCTTTACCATTAGGTTGGCTAATAATGCATAAAAGTATCTTGATCCACTGTGGTAGGTCATCCAATATTTCTTGGTCTTCTACAGAAAATTGTTCTCCAGGAATAGATTCTAGGTAATTAATAACTTCTCTTGTATCACCTTGTAGATCATCTTGATTTAACATCTGATATTACCTATCAAATGTATTTCGGATACTATGTGGGTCTGTTACTATTTCTAACTTGGGATACTTGTTTTTTTGTATTAAGTTATGCATTGTTTTTGTCTTGTTGCCAAGTTTTGACCAATCTGCTCGCTGCACTCGTATGCCTGCTCTTTCCATCTGCAGCATCTGTGGCTATTATTTCCATAATGGAGGATTTTGAAACTGCAACCTTTGCTTGTGAATCATTCACATCCCCCCGTTGTATAGTCCCCACTAAGTCCTCCCCTGCTTGACCCAGTCGATTCTGTAACTTATGTATTTGTTGTCGTTTTTATTAATTATGGTTCAAAGAATATCTTAGAGTTTCCCCTTGTATACTAGCTTTCAGTGTATCCCACACAATATCTTTTCCTGTGCTGCCTATGGTTCCTTTAGAAACTGCAGTATTCAACTTTGATATGGCTACAATATCCATCTTCATGAAACAATGCTTGCTCAAAACTCCAAGTTTTCTCCCTGTGTTTGACATTGCCTCCCTTAATCTCAATCACTAAAGGGTTGTGATCGGACAATATACGTGGAGATTTCTCTATCATACATTCATGAAGTAAGGAGTGAGACACAAAGAAAAAATCAATTCGGGCATGAACTTTATGTGGATTACAAAAATAAGTGCACCCTGAAGCAGTTAGATTTTGCCAATTCCAAGCATCGTTCAGCCCATGATCCCTGCATAATGCCCTCAGTGCCCGAAACACCTTAGGTTTCTTGCCACTATACAACCAGTTTTCTTTTGGACCCAATGCCCTGTTGGTGGATGTTTATGTTAAAATCCCCACAAAGGACAATGGGGAGTGGCCAAGCAACCAACTCACTATTTACCTGCTCGAATGCTCCTAGGTCATCCAGGATACCACTGTAGATTGAGCAGATGGGGAATAATTCCCCGGTGCTTTTACGGCATGCCAATACAACCCATCTGCCCTGCTAATCAGCGAGTGTTTGGGTAAATTGCAGGATAGTGTTAGATGACAAAATCGCCACAACTCGTGTCTGGGTGTTTTGTGTCGTCCCCCTAACCAGCCTATAACCAAACAATTTCAGCAGGTGCAGTTGAGCACCCTCTATGTGGGTCTCCTGTATGCATATTACATCTGCCTTCAATAATCGAAGACCTGTTGCCATAGTGCGTCTTTTCTTAGGGTCATTGAGGCCATTGATATTAATAGTGGCTATACATAATTTACTCATTGAAAATATCCTCAAAAACAATCACACTGTGTATCTCACCATCCTGCCAGCCCCCCCACCGAAAACCCACCCCAAATCCCTATCCCATACCTTTCCCTACCCCCTCCCACCTCCCACCACCTGTAACTGAGGCATCCTGGCTCGCCACAAACCAGGATATCATCTTAGTAATTGCTGCCTCATCACTCCTCCCGTCATCTCTCTAGCCACCCAGAAAATAAAGTGACTTGCCACCACCAAAGCTTCCTACAAGTGATTCACCATATATTACTTCATGCCTAAGTAGATTCATGAGTAAGCCACAGTATTGAGATTACACAGATTACCATAACCAACATCCCAGGTGCCTTAATATTAGATTCTACAGTTTATTGCCTCTTAGAACCCGTTCTCCGGTCTCCCAGAGAACTCATTTATATATGCTTGAGCCTGTATTTCTGAGGTAAAGCTGCATTTAGACCCACGGAAGATGATTTTTTGTCTGGCAGGGTTCTGCAGATAGACTTTAGCCCCTAACTGCTGGAAGGGTGAAAAAAGTTGCCTGAATCTCCACCTCTGCTTCACTGTGACATGAGCTCAATCTGGCATTGTAAAAAAAGCTCAATCCCTCAAATTCTTTCTTAGCAGTTGGCCGGGCTAAATCATAAAGGGTCTGACATAGCAAAAAATTCCAAAGTATAGCAACATCGCCAGAGGGCTTTCAGGATTGTTCACAGTGTGTTTTGGAGACATCAAAGGGAACCTAGCTAGCTAGCTGAAATTCCTTGTCCCAGTCCAACATACTCAGTTCGTGGAAGGTATTCCTTAGTAGAGGGACCATATTTTTCGTGGGGTCACTTTCTTCAATCCCTTCTGGGATTCCTAAAAAGCAGAGATTGTTACGGCATTGTCTATTTTCTTGCTCCTCCATTTTCCAAGTCAAATCCTTAATGATCCCCTCATGTGCATCACATTGTGTCTTTATGGCAACAACATCCTTCTCCAAATTTTCGGTCCGTACTTCTATGGTCGCCATCCTATACGCTATCTCGGCACAGGTTCAGCCCACCTTCCTCACTGCCCCCTGTATTTTTTAGCAGCAAGACAGGCTCTCCGATTATCCATTTTAACTTACTCCTGGAAGCACTTGATTGATGGTAATACCAGTGCTAGGGAAGGATAAATCTGTTTCCCGATCCCTGGGGTCTCTTCATTATAGGTCATTGTTTAATTCTCTCTGATTCTAGGCACATGTTCTGCCCACCTTCCGCACTGCCCCCTGTATTTTTTTAGCAGCAAGACAGGCTCTCCGATTGTCCATTTTAACTTACTCCTGGAAGCCCTTGATTGATGGTAATACCAGTGCTAGGGAATGATAAACCTATTTCCTGATCCCTAGGGTCTCTTCATTATTAGTCATTCTTGGATTCTCTCTGATTCTAGGTGTTTCTTCCCTTAGAGTGATTAGTTGTGAGGCTGAGTAGTCCCACTTTAAATCCGTAAGACTGCCACCTTCAGAGAACTCACGCAGGTTTTTCCTTCTTCCCTTTTTTGTTAGGGACTTTCTTAGTCCTTGTGCCTTTGCAGGGTATTCTGGCCCAATTGTCCCCCTCTCCTTCACTTGAGACAGATATGCTTAAGATGCTTAAGATCTGTGATTCGTCAGTTAAAGAATAAAAAAAAAGTCATAGGCATCAGGGGATCCAGCATAAGGTGATGAGGCATTTCCTACTTTTTATCCCACGTCCTGGTCCCCAATTGACCTTAACTGTTTTATCTTTGTATTTTATTATTAACTGTACAGTCGATTAACATCTTTACAGTAAACACAATCAACATATTACTACTAAAACAATGGTAAAACTTCAGTTTGTGAGTAAAATGTAAAAGTTCTTGATGAGGGGATTTGCCGTCCCTCTCCAGTTCCGCCATGATCAACCCTCCACAAGGAATTATAACTATGGAGTTGCAATCAGGAATTCCACGATGTTCTGTGAGGATGAGTAGCATTATAAAGCTGTAACTCATTCCCCTTGACATCTGGTCAGTTGTCCTGTGAGGCACTATCCTTGTGGGGGTGCTGATGTCGTGCAGGCCTCAGCCAGACCCGCTAGTGCAAGGGGTTCGCTCTTCTCTGCACAAAGTCCTCACACCAAATAGAAAGAAGTTGGCACAGAAACTGGAAATAGAAAACGTAATATTTATTACATCTCATGAGGTGGTGCTACGATTCAAACAGTACCCTTCGGCATTGCAAGAAGTAGCACCCCGAGCTAAGAAAGCATGGTTTATTTATACCCGCACAGGGGCTCAAGAGAAGGGGGTACAAAGCACAAGAGCACATTTTATGTACATATAAGGTAATATCGAGAGGCACAATCGATCAGTGGGAGGAGGTAACAGTCTTGGGGGCCTGACAAACACATTCCAATCTAGAGCTAATCACTACCAGATGTGAACTCTAACGGACAGCTGCAAAGTAAGGGACGCTAATTATAGCCTGTTGCTGGGCAGATTCAAACACCATGAACAGGAAGATAGGACAAAGCACATGGTCGGCACGAGGCAGCATGTAGCAGACAAAATGGCTGCCGTGAATACAAAATGGAGTCCGCTAAATGTCAAGATAACGGCTTGAAGTAAGATGTCTTTTGCTAATGCTCAATCTAATCGCTGTTTAATTACAACAGGTGACCCTTTTAGCATTAGCTAAAGACATATGCTCTTTTGGGATAATCTAAACATTCATCCTGTATATCTATACGCATCATATCAGCTACTTCTTTATCTAATGTGTGTTGTGCTTTTATATCCACAGTATTCTTCTTGGATGGTATACAAGAAGTTATCCACATAGAACGTAGCATCGGGCCACAATGGATACACATACAACAGGTGAAAATCACTGCAATTGCAATACAATGAATAGTCAGTAATTTCCAACACCAAGCAGAAACTAGAGCCCAACACCATCCAGCAAAAGTCCAGGTGCCATTTTTAGTATGAATATCTACAACTATTTTATGCAATTTAAGAATTGCATCATACACTGAGGGCGAATTGTCAGGGATAAAAACACAACAACTACTACCGATACCTTTCTATGCACCTCCTCTATCGGCTAACATAACATCTAACACCATCCTATTCTGGAGTGCTACAATTCTGGCAACTTGTAACTCTTCAGTAATATTTCCAAGAGCTATAGCAGTTTCATTAGTGACAGCTTCCACAACTCTAGTCAATCGTCGCACTTTCCTGCTATTTAATGCAGCACCCACAAAAGGAAACAGGCCCAAATTAAAATCAACATATTGCTAAAGACTAGTGTCTGTCTGATCCACGTCATCAGTACTTATTGTCCTTCTATAACGATTCATTGAAATGTTCCTAAACAGTTTAAAATCTCGGTGGTATGAAGCAGGTGCTAGAAAAACAGGAGCCAACAAAAAAGAAAAAAACATGCACCTGACCACCCAACTGGTAGTCTATGATATCCATGACTTCCACATACTAGATATGTGTTATGCGAAGCCAAAAACAAACTATCATTTATTCCATCTATATTTAATACAGTAACACAATCACTAATTCCAACTGGGATTCGTCCAGTACTTTCAATCAATCAATCAATCAAAGCATTTATATAGCGCACTACTCACCCGGAGGGTCTCAAGGCGCTAGGGGAGGGGGGTCCGCTACTGCTCGAACAGCCAGGTCTTGAGTTGCTTCCTGAAGGCGAGGTGGTCCTCGGTCAGGCGGAGGTGGGTCGGGAGGGAGTTCCATGTCTTGGCGGCGAGGTAGGAGAAGGACCGTCCCCCTATGGTGGCTCTTCGAATGCGGGGGACGGCAGCGAGGGCGTGGCCAGTCGATCGGAGCTGGCGTTTGGGAGCGTAGAAGTTCAGGCGACTGTTGAGGTACCCTGGGCCTTGGTTGTGTAGGGCTTTGTGTGTGTGGGTGAGGAGACGGAAGGTGATTCTCTTGTTGACCGGGAGCCAGTGCAGGTCTCTTAGGTGTCCGGAGATGTGGCTGCGACGGGGGATGTCCAGGATGAGTCGTGCTGAGGCGTTCTGGATTCGCTGGAGTCTCTTCTAGAGTTTGGCGGTGGTTCCGGCGTAGAGGGAGTTGCCGTAGTCCAGGCGGCTGGTGACGAGGGCCTGGGTGACCGTCTTCCTGGTCTCGGTGGGGATGCACCGGAAGATCTTACGTAGCATGCGCAGGATGTTGAAGCATGACTAGGAGAAGGCGTTGACTTGTCCGGTCATGGAGAGGGAGGAGTCCAGGATGAATCCCAGGTTGCGTGCGTGGTCTGTTGGTTTGGGTGCGCTGCCCAGGGCGGGGGGCCACCAGGAGTCGTCCCAGGCGGAGGGTGAGGATCCCAGGATGAGGACTTCCGTCTTGTCCGAGTTCAATTTCAGGCGGCTGTTCTTCATCCATTCGGCTACCTCTTTCATCCCTTCGTGAAGGTTGGCTCTGGCAGTGGCGGGGTCGTTGGTGAGGGAGAGGATCAGCTGGGTGTCATCGGCGTAGGAGATGATGTTGAGGTCGTGCTGGCGTGCGATGGCTGAGAGGGGGCTCATGTAGACGTTGCTGAGGGTAGGGCTGAGCGAGGTTAGAGCCGGTGGCAGATCCTTCGAAGTGACTGCCGCCAAACTATGGAACACTCTCCCCATCGAGATGAGGCATATTAGTGAACTCCTCCCGTTTAGAAGGAGGATTAAAACTTGGCTATTCCCCTGCTAGGCCGCTTCTCTCCGGTTTCTGTTATCTCTCAGCGCCAGGATGCCTGCAATGGTGATAGCTGCGCTTTATAAATGTTTAAAATAAATAAATAAATAAATAATAAATGAGGAGCCTTGGGGAACGCCGCAGATGACTTCGGTGGCTTCAGATCTGAACGGTGGGAGGCGGACTCTCTGTGTCCTTCCGGCGAGGAAGGAGGTGATCCACTCCAGTGCCTTCTCCTGGATTCCGACGTTGCTAAGACGCTGTACTAGTGTACGGTGGCAGACAGTGTTGAAGGCCGCGGAGAGGTCTAGGAGGATGAGGGCTGCTGTTTCTCCGTTGTCGAGCAGTGCTCGGATGTCATCGGTGGCTGCGATCAGGGCGGTCTCGGTGCTGTGGTTGGCCCGGAAGCCAGACTGCGAGAGGTCGAGGGATCCGTTCGTCTCGAGGAAGGCGGCCAGCTGCTTGTTGACGGTCTTCTCGATGACTTTTGCAGGGAACGGGAGCAGCGAGATGGGGCGGTAGTTCTTGAGGTCGGTGGGGTCGGCTGATGGCTTCTTGAGAAGAGCGCTGAGTTCGGCGTGCTTCCAGCCCTCCGGGAAGGTAGCGGTGTCGAAGGAGGTGTTGATGATGTCCCGCAGGTGGGGTGCGATGACAGCGTCGGCCTTGTTGAAGACGTGGTGGGGGCAGGGGTCGGTCGGAGATCCGGAGTGGATGGAGTTCATCGTGCAGACGGTGTCTTCAGTGCTGATCGGGGTCCAGGCGCTGAGGGTGGTGGTGGGGGGCGGTGGTTCGGTCATGGCGTGCGTTGGTTGAGTGCTGAAGCTGTTGTGTATGTCCGCGATCTTGTTGTGGAAGTAGGTGGCGAGGGAGTTGCAGAGGTCTTGCGAAGGGGTGATGTTGTTGTTTCCGTCGTTGGGGTTGGAGAGCTCTTTAACGATGTTGAAGAGTTCCTTGCTGTTGTGTGCGCTGTAGTCCAGTCGTTCCTTGAAAGCAGTTTTCTTGGTTGCACGGATGAGTTGGTGGTGTTTTCGGGTGGCGAGCTTGAGGGCAGTCATGTTGTCCGGTGTTGGGTCTCTGCGCCAGGTTCTCTCGAGGTCTCGGCAGTTCTTCTTGGAGCTCTTGAGTTCGTCGGTGAACCATGGGGTTTTCTTGCTGCCGGGTCTGCTGGTCGGGGTCCTCAGGGGGGCGAGGTCGTCTGCGCAGTCGCTGATCCACTTGGTGAGGTTGGTGGCAGCTTGGCTGGGGTTTGTTGCGCTGGTGGGTGGGTTCTTGCTCAGGGAAGACGTGAGCTGGTCGGCTGTGATCTTGTTCCAGCTTCTGCGTGGGGCCTGTTGTTGTTGGTGGTGGATCGTGGTCCTTTTGAAGCTGAAGTGGACGCAGCTGTGGTCCGTCCAGTGTAGTCCGGTGGCGTGGCTGAAGGCGATGTCCCTGCTGGATGAGAAGACGGGGTCGAGTGTGTGTCCGGCGTAGTGGGTGGGGGTGGTCACCAGTTGCTTGAGTCCGAGGTTAGCGAGGTTGTCCAGCAGGGTGGTGGTGTTGCGGTCGTTGTTGTTCTCCAGGTGGAGGTTGAGGTCCCCGAGGAGGATGTAGTCAGCGGAGAGGAGGGCGTGTGGGCTGATGAAGTCGGCGATGTCCTCGCTGAATTGTGTGCGTGGTCCTGGGGGTCTGTAGATGAGGGTGCCTCTGAGGGTGGTCTTGGGGTTGATTTGGACCTGGAAGTGCAGGTGTTCGGCGGGTGCGAGGGAGTCGTCGGTGTTGGTCGTGATGCGGATCGTGTTCTTGTGGATGATGGCGATGCCTCCTCCGGTCTGGTTGATACGGTCCCTACCGATGATCTTGTAGCCGTCTGGGATTGGGATGGCGATGTCGGGCGCTGAAGAGGCGTTCATCCAGGTTTCCATGAAGAAGGCGACGTCTGGGGCTGTGGTGTCGAGCAGGTTCCAGAGCTCGACGGCGTGTCTGTGGACGGAGCGGGTGTTGAGCAGGATACATTTCAGGTGGCTGCTGCTGTTGCTCGTCTTGGTCTTGGTCGGTGCTGGAGAGGTGCAGGTCCGGATGCAGGTGAACTTGCAGGAGTGGCAGCAGAAGGGTCCGTGGGTGCGTCTCGGGGTGGCTCGGTAGCAGCCCGGCAATCTCCCGGCGTTGAGTGCATAGAGTTCGGTGGCGTCGTAGGTCCGGCGGGTGGGCTGGTTTCTGCGGGGGCCAGGGGTCCTGGCACTGGGCGCGGTCCAGGCGCAGACGGGCGCAGACGGGCGCAGACGGGCTTACCTTTGGCGCACCTTTGGCGCTCATTCGGTGCTCCCGCTGCGCGCGTCCGCTGCGTGGTCGCTCTGGGGGCGTCATAAGAAGGGAGCCGGGAGGGAGGGTCCGCTGGGAGGCGGGAGCTTGATGTTCAATCAGCTGTCGTGAGGGCGGGGCCACAGGCAGGCAGCGGCGGGAAAGCGGGTGCAGGCAGGCTAGGCGGGCGGCCCTGCGGCGGCTGTGGCGCTGAATCGGCGACGGCGCAGTGCGGCGTTGGTCACAGGCAGCAGGAGGCTCAAGAGGGCTCAAGAAGCAGGAGAGGTGAGGAGCGTGGGGGCGACCAGGCCGAGGGCGCAGTGGTCGCTCCCGAGTGGCAGACTAGGTCCCCTTAAGAAGGGAGCCGGGAGGGGGGGTCCGCTGGGAGGCGGGAGCTTGATGTCCAATCGGCTGTCGTGGGGGCGGGGCCGCAGGCAGGCAGCGGCAGGAAAGCGGGTGCAGGCAGGCTAGGCGGGCGGCCCTGCGGCGGCTGGGGCGCTGAATCGGCGTCGGCGCAGTGCGGCGTTGGTCACAGGCAGCAGGAGGGCTCAGGAAGCAGGAGAGGTGAGGAGCGTGGGGGCGACCAGGCTGAGGGCGCAGTGTACACATAAATCTGTCCTTGTAACAGTAATTACAGATTGGTTGCTCTTGGTAAAGTCTCTCGTTTGGGTAAAAACATATGGCGTAGAAGCATTGTCCGGTCGGTATTTTTCCCATTCCCATATAGTTCCATTTGCTTGAGGATACCCATGTTTGTCCTGATAACACTCTTTATTCAAACGGAAAAGAAGTCCACCTACTGTAGGTTTTCTAGTTGCAAACAAAAGAGTGTACCAGGCTCGACAAGAACCATTATGTGAGAAAGGGAGTGGAATAAAAGGTGTTGCTCCTTTCTTTTGATGCGCTTGAAGCATACCACATATCCAACAATTAGTGGTGTTCGTTGCATTATGTGTATGGTGAAGCATCTGAACAAACGTATTATTAAGATAAGATTCTCGATGCTTCTGCTCATGATACGGAAGAGTGAAATGCTGGTGTTCTTATGGGGCTGGAGTAGTAACCACAAAAAACTCATGAGCAGGAGCCATCATATCAAAAGACCAGGTGATTACTGCTATAATTGTCAGAACAGCAAAAACACCTATAACTCCTAATATCTTTTTCTTATTAGTCATCATAGCAACAAAATCAACTTTCTCTAAAAACAGAACAAAAAAAACCAGTCGTAGGAGCTCTTCTCCCGTGGATAGGCGTTGTTTTCTTCACCGCAGATCAAGACAGGTGTCACTACACTACGTAGGGCTGATCCCTCTCCCTTGTCATATCGGCATTCCGTTTCCACTACCCAGGGCGGTTGCTCAACCTGTCTCTTTCAAAAAACTTTAGAGTCTTTCCTCGGTCTCAAGTTGTATCGCGTTGCTCCAGGAATTGTCTGGTCCGGGAAGAACTCCGCAGATTTGTCAGGTGATACAGCAGGGCTTTTCTCCATGGTCAAAATCTCTCGATGATCAGTCAGCACAGCAGGTTCCACCAAGGTCGACTAAACCTTACGACAATGGGTACTATGCACCCAGTTTTTCTTGTTGGTGACTCGAACCGCTGTTCTCTTGGCAAGGAGCACCTGTTCTGGTCCACGCCATCTCGGCTCCAAGCTGCTTGACCTCTTGAACGCTTTGATCATCACAAGGTCGCCAGGACGAAGTTCATGGCCTTCACATGTAGATCTGTCAGGAAGTGCTTCTCGAACCGGTTGATGAATAGAAACCAAACTGTCGGTTAACTGTGCCAAATATTCATTCATCAAGACACAAGGTACATCATACACAGAACTCGGTTTTGGAACTATCCAAATACCACTTCATAAGGGGTAAGACCCGTTCTAGAATGTGCTACTGATCTGATGGACAACAATGCCAATGGCAACGCATCTGGCCCGGTCAGGTGTGTAGAAGATTGAATTTTTGCAATTTTCAGCTTCAGAGAAGCATTATACCTTTCCACAAATCCTGCTGATTGTGGATGGAACACTGCATGGAACTTCTGTTTAATTCCTCATCCCTTCAAGACATATTTGATAACTTCCCCAACAAAATAAAGTCCGTTATCATTCCATAGGAGTCTGCAAACACCAAACCTCGGGAAGAATTCCTTCAGTGACACCTTAGCAGTGGTAATAGCAGTATTGTCCTTTGTGGGGTACGCCTCAATCCATTTACTGAAGGCACAGACCACCACTAGAACATACTTTAAATTATTACAACGCTCAAGTTGGATGTAACAAAACCTCCAGATGGAACTCGCGTTCCTTTTCCAGTATTATATTGTAAACAGATCAAGCAAGACTGTACTACTCTCTTAGTTGTGCTAGCAATTTCTGGATGCTCCCAAACTTGTGTAAGCATTTTCGTTATTGCTGACGCTCCAACATGTGCTAGCCCATGTGCCATCTGAACCATAGGCTGTACAAAGGCTATAGCCAGCTTCCATCTATCCATCTGCTTATTCCGCCAACAACCTTCATCATCTAACTCTCCTTCTTTAGACCATTGTTCACGTTCTTTGTAGGAGGCTGTCCTCTGTATCTCTCGTGCTCCATGCCTAGTATCATGCCATCTCTCAGCTTGTGACTTCACTACATACATGCGAGTAGTGCTTCTTTGCGTCGCAGTTTCACGTGCCACGTAATTTGCAAAGGCATTACCTTGTCCAATCATATCTGTCACTTTCTTGTGCGCACTACACTACACTATGGGTACTTTCTTTGGGCATGTCAATGCAATCAAAAGATTATGCACTAATTCTCTGTGCATTATTTGCATTCCATGAGATGTAAGAAAGCCTCTTTCCTTCCAGAGTAGGCCAAAATCATGCGCTACTCCAAAAGCATAGCGGCTATCTGTGTAAATGTTCACACACAAATCAGTACTAAGCTCACATGCTCGTGTCAAAGCTATCAATTCAGCTGCTTGAACCAATTTCTGTGGTATGCGAGCTGTCTCCACTATTGTTTCAAGCGTGGTGATTGCATATGCGGTTGAGGTCGTACCATCTGGTAATATCAAACAAGACCCGTCAACCCACAATTCACCATCCACATCTGGAAGGGGCGTATCTTGCAAATCAATGCGACCCTTTGTCTGTTCCTCAGTCAGGAATATACAATCATGCGTTTCTTGTGATTGAGGCTGAGTCACCGGATACGGCAACAAAGTAGCTGGGTTCAAAGTTGCACATCTCTTCAATGTAATGTGAGGAGCTAGCAATGTCAGTTCATATCCTGTCAGACGAGCAGTAGTTAAGTGCAGCGTCTTTGTTTGATTCAAAAGGGCATCAACCGCATGGGGTATCAACACTAACAGCTTATGTGACAAAACTATTCCCTCACTCTGTCGTATTGACACAGCTGTTGCTGCAACTGAGCGAAAACACCCAGGTAATGCTCTAGCAACAGGGTCAAAAACTGCTAAAAAATGAGCACAAGGACGTTGCTTATCGTCATGTAACTGGACTAAAACTGGCAATGCACATTCATCTTTCTCATGCACGTAAAGTGTAAAAAGCTTTGTGTAATCTGGTGGACCTAACACTGGTGCTGAACAAAGGGCTTGTTGTTACTGTCTAAAAGCATTTTCACATTCATCTGTCCATGGAAGGGGTACGGGAGTGTCTTTCGTCAAAAGTGCTAACAAAGGCTTAACAATATATGAAAACCCCAAAATCCATTACCTGCAAAAAGAGGTAAGACCAAGGAATGCACGTACTACTTTCTGTGTAGTAGGTACTGGCGTGTCTAAAATTGCTTGTATACGATCTGATGTCAATGCACGTCCCTCCTTAGACAACAGGTGACCTAAGTAGGTTACCTTTGGTCTACAATATTGCAGCTTCTTTCTTGACACTTTGTGATGATTTGAAGCAAGAAAAGAAAGCAAAGACAAAGTTCCCTTTTCACATTGCTCTGGGGTGTCGGCTGCCAGCAAGATGTTATCAACATATTGTATGAGAGCCACACCCTCGGGCAATACAAAAGAATCAAGTTCTCTTTTTAATGCTTGACTGTAAATACTCGGACTCTCAGTATAGCCTTGAGGAACTCTACAAAATCTATACGATTGATTATTCAAAGTGAAACCGAACAAGTATCGGCTGTCAGGATGAATATGGATCGGAAAGAAAGCATTCTTCAAGTCTATAACCGAAAACATAGTAGCAGTCGGAGGGACCAAAGTAAGAAGTGTTGTGATGCCAGAAACCACAGGGTACTGCGGTACAACAATCTTATTTACCTCCCTCAAGTCTATGATGAATCTGTAAACTCGAGTGTCAGTGTCTCTTTTCGAAATTGGAAGAATCGGGCTGTTGCAAACATTAAATGGGACTTCCTCAACAACCCCAACTTGAATGAGATCATGTACAATTCGTTATCAGTGCTTTTTCACCCTCCTGTGAAATCCTATATCGAGGCAAGCGAGGTAACACAGCTCCCTCCTTGACACTAATATGTACTGGTGGGATAACCATTTGACCCACATCAGTGTCTGAAGTAGCCCACAAAGTTTTAGAAAGTGAAGCCAATGCAATATCCTCTTTAACAAGACAAACTCTTTCAAGACTGGAATCATTATTATTCAAAATGACACGCACTCCTCCAGGGGAACATCGTATTGTGGCTCTGAAATACTTCAGCATATCAAGACCCACAATATTATCTGGTGTGTTTGGGGAAAGCAAAAACGGACATGGAGCACTAAATTTATCGACATGAAATGCAAGTGGTTGTGATAATGGGCAAAGGGAAGGTGTTCCATCGAAACCTATTGAAGTAATAGTTACGCCAGACAGGAGAGCCCTCGGAACCAATTGTTTAGACAAAGCGCTACGAGTAGCTCCTGTATCAACCAGAAACCGATCAGTAGAACCCAAAAGATGCGCTGTAACATAGGGACCCGTCTGATCTACTGGAACTTCAACTAATTCCTTACCCCATCCTAGGCAATCCTATGCATGAACAGAATCGTAAAGGTCAGGCTGGACATAATCAGACATTTGATATTGATTTTGTGTATCGAAAGCATTTGGCCCATCCTGTGCTCGTACATTAGTATCAAATCGAGCACGATCATTCGTATTTCCCCTAGGCCCTGAAAAACCAGAACAATTTCTCATTTGTCCCCGCCCTCGTGAATTCTGTTGGGCACGCAACACTGGGCAATCGGCCATCCAATTACCACATTTCTTACAATACGCACATTGATTAATAGACAAATTCTTACGAATATAGGGGCGATTAAAAGATCCACGTCCGCCTCCATCATAACCTCTATCGTAGCCTCTATCGTAACCTCTAGAGGGCAGACCATAGACTTGAGCTAACATAACTTTCGTTTTCAAATCTTTAGATTTATTTTCTTCGTAACCTTTTGCTTCTAATTCTTGACGCTCATAATATTGAGCCATCGTCAAAACAGATGCTGGAGAAGAGGTAGTTCAGGAACTTTCGCTGGCTTTTAAGCGGCTAGCTATCCCTGGCAACAGATTCGGAACATATTTATCGACAAACAGGTGTCTGCCTGTATCATCCGTCAAAGACTGACCGCTAAAATCATGAAAAGCTTCCTCAAACCGTGTAAAGAAATCAGAAACCGATTTGTCTACCTTTTGTTTACATGATGCTAAAACAGTCCAATCTATCTTGTTATTAGGGGGAATAACTGTTTTAAGCTTAGTTAATATTGCTGCGGGGAGATCGAATATCAACCGATGTGGCTTTTGGGTGGGCTCTCTATCCACATCGAATCATTCTAAATCTTTCCATTCGGCACCAAAGGTAACACGGTCATCAATTTTATGAACAGTCCGCCACATATCTGGCGGCAAGATTAAGCCGAAAAATAAATCTATATCGCATAGGGTCATAGTACAAGAATTTATAGCACCTTCAACTTCCTCATAGAAAGCGGCTGGATTTTTACGCGGATCGGGCAATGCTGCTTTTAGCGCCATTACATCTGCTCTATTCCAAGGAGTGTACACCCAATTATAAACAAAATATCCTTGAGCATTAACTGAATTTTTATCATCATCGTCACCCGTTCCTTTAGGAGGAACATACAAGGGCGCGGCTTCCCGCATAGCCCTCATATCGACTGGTATTATCTTATCTGTTCCGAAGATAGGAGACTGCGACACTCCGGACGGATTGGACTGCGCAGCTGCGTCTGCAAGCTTTTTCTTCTCCTTCAAGTGAACCGCGTCATTTCGTAATTTAACCAACCGTCTAATCGTGTCAGGCACCTGAGAGAAAAGAAAAAGACCATCACACATGGATTTACAGTCAGCTGCTACATCATCAGGTTCTATTATTGGAGAGAATTTTCGAAAAAATTCTACAACTACTGTAGCAAATGTCTCAGTGAAATATAGCTGCTCCTTTTCCGACCATCCCTGTATACTAGCTAAAAGAACGGGAGCAGAATCAGTACTACGTAATGCTTTACGAGCAGTTTGTCTGATATCGGATGCACGCTCAGCAGACAACATGGATCGAGTGTCCCGCACTTTTTGTTGCCCTGTATCAGAATCTTCATCGCCTTCGGCCGGAGCAGACGGAACGGCATACAGAGGTAGAGGTTGATCTAATAACAAAAAATCATCTTTCGGTTTATTAAGGACAGGAAAGACAGGCTGTCGAACAGGATATTGGCCAGATACCTGCAACCTGTGTCCTTTCTCCTCTCTCTCTTTCAACTCTTTCACATCTTTCTTTCTCAACTCCAATGCTTTCTATACACATTCTTTTGCTGTTCTTTTTCAATCAACGCTTGCTCATGCTTCTCTTGTTGCCGTACTTCTTTCTCCCACATACGCACGCATTCAAACATATCACGTCTAGACCTCCGCTCAAACATACATCGCTCCACATACTCAATCTTCCATGCATCAAATGACCCATTCATTGGCCAACGTAATTCAGGATCCTTTTTGGTATATTTTTGCCACAACGTGCTGTATATTATGGCAGAAAGACCAAATTTGACATACATATCTCTATTAGGCGTCCCCTCTGGGGGAGCCGGCTGCGATTCCTCAAGTCGTAAACTGGTACCATTACAAAAGCAACACAACTTTCGAAGTGCGCTAAAAACAGGCATGCCAGAAATAATGCAAAATATGCAGTATTATACACAAAGTAGCACTTAAAGTACCTTTAGTACGTTGCGCCGTTCAAAATCAAATAATTGAAGAAAAATCTTCACATTGCCTGCCTATATGGGTTGCAACACATATATATACCAAATTCCAAATACAAATTAGACTAGTCTTTTCCAAATACAAATATGCCACAGTAAGTGTTCCTAAAACTACCTTACCATACAAGGGCATCCAAAACCCGTAGTAGGTGCCGCAAAACGGCTCTTACCAATCATAGGGTGTCCAGATTCCAACTGCAAGTTCTAAATTCGACCAAGTGGTCACTGGACGGCGAACCAACAGAAGAGATCTCAGTCGAAGACCGGCGCCGCCTGGATGGTCAGATCGGAAAGAAGGGAAGAAACGCCTTGGGTGCCAAGACTCGGGTCTCTTCTGCCAGCGATCGCGTCCTCAGCGAGGTTCCAAACCTTCATCACGACCAATCCTTCGGGCATCCGAGTCGTCGATGAGCCCCACATGTCGGGCGCCAATTTGTCGTGCAGGCCTCAGCCAGACCTGCCAGTGCAAGGGGTTCGCTCTTCTCTGCACGAAGTCCTCAGACCAAATAGAAAGAAGTTGGCACAGAAACTGGAAATAGAAAACGTAATATTTATTACACCTCATGAGGTGGTGCTACAGTACCCTTCGGCATTGCAAGAAGTAGCACCCCTAGCTAAGAAAGCATGGTTTATTTATACCCGCACAGGGGCTCAAGAGAAGGCGGTACAAAGCACAAGAGCACCTTTTATGTACATATAAGGTAATATCGAGAGGTACAATCGATCAGTGGGAGGAGGTAACAGTCTTGGGGGCCTGACAAACACATTCCAATCTAGAGCTAATCACTACCAGATGTGAACCCTAACGTACAGCGGCAAAGTAAGGGACGCTAATTATAGCCTGTTGCTGGGCAGATTCAAACACCATGAACAGGAAGATAGGACAAAGCACATGGTCGGCACGAGGCAGCATGTAGCAGACAAAATGGCTGCCGTGAATACAAAATGGAATCAGCTAAATGTCAAGATAACGGCTAGAACTAAGATGTCTTTTGCTAATGCTCAATCTAATCGCTGTTAAATTACAACACTGAGAGTGCATGAAGGCTTCAGTACACGTCAACTGTCTTCCGCTGGATTTAATATGCTCTTCTCCACAGTATTATTTTGTTTGTTTGCCATTTTTAGGGCTGTCCTGATGTGATGAATACATTTCCCCAGTCTGGCTAAGGTTGTTGTGCTAGAATTTGAAAAGCACATGGCTGACTCTTCACTGCAAGGTTTTATTCCATTGATGGTGCAAATCGGGTGCAGTAGTCGCGGGCGTTCATCGATGAGATTGGTGCAACAGCATAGGAGGTGCAGCCATGATTCCCTCATATAGGGGAAGAGTCTACAGTTTGTGGCATCCCTCCTTCGGGCCCATGCAGGGTTAAAGTCTGTGATACCTTAAGTGATTAATCTCATGGACAGGATTTTCCTTCAGGCCAATAGAGTGAGAGCGTCGCTTAGGTACGCTTGGGCTTGGCCTGCCGTATATGAGCTGTTCAGTGGGTCTAAGTGTGAACTTGCACGAAAAGAGTAACAATCAAGGTCAAACGAGATGTCACACACTTGTTTATTTATGGCTCTTTTCCAGGCATTGATCGGGATGTCTGACCGCGATAGGCTCTCTTCCACTATATTCAATGTTCTGATCGCTTTATTGAGAGTGGTGTGTCAGGTCCTGCATGGCTCTTCAAAAATAGATCTCAGTTGGTATTTTAGGGAGTTGGCTGGGGCCCTTAAAATCCTGAGATAGAGTTTTATAAATTCCCCTGGCTCATCAAATCTGGGATAGCCTCGCCTTGTTTCATTCTTAGCCTTGCTTTCCTTGCTGTTCTTGGAATTTGAAGCACTTTTTTGTATGCTTTGGATTGTGCCAAATTTAGGGAGGAGTGCTGTAACCCAGAGAAGGCCAGGTGGCCATAGCTAATTGCGGGTAAAAGTTTTGCTTATGAAAAATTCAGTATTGGACCGGTGGTAGGACTAATCAGGTGGAGGCTTAGTTGCTTAAGTAAATGTATAACCATGTTGGCCTTGATGCTCTGGTGTTTCAAATGGGCATTCTTAGCCCGTTCTGTCAGCCACACCCCCAGATGATCATATGACTCTGCCGTCTTAATTTGCAAGTTGTCCATTTGCCATTGTGCTTTCTTTTTCTGGTGGTAAGTCCCGGAAATGACAACCTTGGTCTTTCCTTGGTATACTGTCAAATTATAGATGTTGTTGAAGCGATTTAGTGCAATTAGGGTTCTTTGTAGGCCCACCTTCATGTGGTCCATTATGGCTGGGTTGTTTGGGTGTTGGAGCACCGGCAGCCTCATGTTTCCTAGTTTTGGTGCTACTAGGCAAGCTCCTGTTTTGTCTGTTTTGCTGGCATTCTCAAGGGCTAAGATGTGAGTGGGGTTGCTTGTATAATGTTCTGATACAAGGTTTGTCTGCACTTTAGATACAGATCCTTCCACAGGGGCTATTGTAACACCATCACCAGCTTGTTCGTCGCTTTCCCCCCTGGTTCTATCAGGCCTTTATTGTCTGCCCCTGTTGGTCCAAAGAGGTTGGTAATTAATTGTTGGCAATCCTCACTATCCTGAGTATTTCTCTGTGAGGCCTTCTTGATTGTTTCTATTTATCAGCTTTTTCCCCCTCGCCACTGCGTAATTCACTTTTTTTGCCTCCAGCAAGCATATCCAGTAGTGGCTTTTTACGAGTGTTGGAGGGGCCAGTAGTCACTATTGTGGCCATGCTGGGTTGATTACTCCTGGTTTTAACTGCCTTAGCCCCACGACCTGGCATATCAAGCTTTAAAGTCTTTTGCCTGGTAACATTTCCACCTAAACTTCCTTTTGTCTGTGCTTTAATCCCTCTGGCAAGATGAGGACAAACCATCTATCATGGTTGAGTTTTAGCACGTCCTCGCGCCGCTGGTCAGCAGGGAGCACCGAGAGCAACTGAGGAAACAGATGATGCATGACCGGGAGCCGCAGGCACAGGGGCGCTGCAGATGCCAAACAGTCAATGCTGCAGATGCCCGGGGCTGCCTCGCGCTCCTCATCAGAGAGCGACCAGCCTGCCTTTCTGCACATGAAGGGACTCACAGCGTAATCCCAGAATTACCAACGTAAATTAAAACTGGGATTGGGCTGAAATGCTGAACCAGGCGTAACGAGGAGAAGTATCTTTCCTTCTCCTTTTTACTTACTCTTTCTTTATTAGCTGCATTCTGCAACATGCATAGTAAGAGGAACATGCCTTTAAGGATTGTTTTAGATCTGCAAGGTATGCCTTCCCACACAAAAACAATCATGCAGCATGTGCTGCCTAGCATCAAGGGAAGGGTGCCTCTGTTGGCGCTCCCAGCACACAGTGCGCAAGTGCTCGGATGCAGCAGAAATGCACCATATCTTAGTAGATGTGGAACTTTTCTCCTGTATCCCTTACATCCAACGCAGCACTTCAACTTTGTTTATTGCTGTGCGTTGCATGAAAAGTTAGTTTTTATCTTGTCACATTTGGATTCGTTCAAAGAGTCAGAGTTCAAATTTCAGGCTGTGTCTTTTGAAAAAATGCTGTTCTTTTAACATGGAGATTGGCATTTACTTTTCTTCTCTGACTGAAAAGTGAGTGGATTTTGTAAAATGCATATGTGACAATCATGATGGGGTATAGAGAGAGTGAAAGGAAAGGCTGTAGGATGTCATTTTGTTTCTAAAATACAATGAAGTCCTATAAAGAACTGTATAAATATTTCATATCAGTAGTTTAGAAAGCAAAAACGAAGCACGATATTTTGTAATTCTGAAGTGTGATGGAAACAAGGATTTTAATAGGATCAAAACAAATCAAGAAACTTTCCTTGGTGACAGGCAAATGATAAATATTCATTAAAACCCTGTTTGCACATATAATCCTTTGTTCACTGCCTAGTATTATCAGTAAAACTGTGTGTCAGTTCAAATGTTGCGGCCTTTTCAATGGAAAATGTGCTGCCTGTAACTGACATTGAGCTACTATGCATTAGTAATATATTTGCAATGTGCTCTAAAATGCCTCACCGGCTACATGCCACACCTTTACCGCTCTTGTGATGAATTGGCGAGGCTCATTTACTACACTTGTTCTTTGTGTGAAGCTTGGATTATTCACAATCTCTATGACAGCACCACCCACTCTGAAAATTGTTTCAGTACCACTGTGTGAAGTTTCTTTTTTGCAGGACATTTACAGTTTGGTTTGCAATTGAAAGGATGAGTGAGGCAAAGAGAAATATAAAACCACACTCCGTTTGTGACTTTTCCTGAACAGAAGGAATCAAGTTTATAATTGTAGGATGTCTTCACATGCTCTACTTGTGCTTTGTTCATTTGTACTCTGAAAATGAATGTTATGGTTTAAATTTGTTACATATATATTTTTTTTACTGTTTTATCAAACTTGTAGCTGATCTGCTCTTCCTGTCCATGCACAGGGTTAACATAGTGGAGATGGTTTACTAATAAGTGATGCAACACAGCAGAGCAACACAAATTGCTGTGCTGTGATGCATCAAAGTGACAGAGCAGAATGGGAAACATCCATTACAACGCAACCATTACATCGCACTACACTTACAACGCAGTCATTACATCGCAACATCCTTTACAGTGCATGTCACTACAACGCAGGCATATCAACGATTGACACTACATCGCATGACAGTACATCGCATGTCATTACAGCGCAGGCATTACGACGCAGGCATTACGACGCATACCATTACAACGCATACCATTACAACGCATACCATTACAACGCATACCATTACAACGCATACCATTACAACGCATAGTACTCCTATACTATCCAAAACTTATCCTACTGTTGCACCCCCTGGAGTTAGAATAGTAATTTTTACCCTTACACTATCCAACATACCCTAATGTTGCACCCCCTGAGAGTTAGAATAGTAATTCTTACCCCTTTACTATCCAATACTTACCTTAAATGCAAAGTAATGGTATGCGTTGTAATGGTATGGGTTGTAAAGGTATAATGAGATGCAATGGAATGCGTTGTAAAGGTAGTTTCTAAAAATGCGATGTAGTGTCATGTGATGTAATGGAGTGCGTTGTAAAGGATGTTGCGATGTAAAATCTGCATTGTAAAGGATTGCGTATGAAACATTTTGTACCGATCCATGGTACTGCACCAACGTTATTAGCAATAAAATTAATTTTAAAACTCCATTTTAACTTTACCCTTACTCAATTCTGCTTGAAATCTGAGATTCCTGCACTGAGCTTAACTTGCTAGCCGCCATCAAATATCATACTAATTCATTAACCATTACATCACTGGTGACATCAACCATCATAACATATGTTTAAGTACATATTAAACCTAACCAACTTCACTCATCTTTAGTTTTACATAGTGTATTATGTTATTTGTTACTACTGTTGAATGTACGGAGTGAGCATTATTTACAAGAGTGTAAGCACCAAAACGCCCCTTGTAGCATATAGGTTACACCTATTTCTTCCCCCTAATTTTTTCTCATTTAACTATTGCATTTTAGATTTTTACTGTGATCACGTCTCACCAAGTGAGTTTCACTTACAGTAAAGTCATGGTATTGAGACTTCTCTACTTTGTAAGACAATTCCACTTCAGCGTAGCTAGTGTAACACTGGTTGCACATGAACGAGTAAGCACACAGGTTAGTACACTTGTGCTGACTGCACATGTGAGTTTACCATTTTGCACAGACCAGTGTCTGTGCACAGGCAGGCTGTTGCAGAAGGAACTCTTCAAAGATTGGTTGTGACCTGCGATATACCTTACAATATGAGTGAGCATTCATAGTGTAGTACTGTAGTGCTTATGGAAGGTCTGTGGTGTTTATACTGTATTACACATTATAGGCAAAACCTGAACTAAAGTACAATTTTTCCATGGTTAGGCCTATAGGTTCCAGTGAGGTATCAGTCTAGGGGTGAACATGCATCCTGACTGTAAATATACAGCCCCCAACGTCATACTCCTTGTGGCTCTTTAAGAAATGTCATCATTCCCGGGCTCAGCTCATAAATACAATCCAGGTCTTTGTCTGTTCTATTGGGTCAATTTGATTACTGTAATCTCCAGCAGGAGCAGTACATGCTTCCCCACACAATAGAGCCACTAACTGTGCTTGACCCAGTTCCAGGGAAAGGAAGGGTCAAGGGCACCACAAACATTCCTAAAGCATGTTTGAGTGGCTGCAGAGGTTCAGAGCCCTCACAGCACGGGGATAACATAGGTCCCTGTGGAGCAGTAGGGGACCACAATACTTCAGGGGCCCCTATCCGCTTCCATAATGCCTAAACCAATGTATGTGAGATATGAGAGGCTCAGGGGGACCCCTTCACATTCTGCAGGGGGCCACATTATTTTACGTGATACCACTCCCCCACACAAGTGTCCTTAAACACACATCCTACCTTTCCAAGGGGATTAAGTCGCTGACTAGGGAGATGTGCACCTTTCTATAAAAAACTCCTTGAGCTAGAGCCTTTGCTCTTGGGCTCTGAGGTGTATGTACCCCTGTTGGTTGGTCTTATGACTACAGTAGCTGGCTGATAAAATTAAAAGAAAGACACATATTACTGAATTGGGTGTTGAATCAACAATGTGGGTGCTGGTCAGTGCAAGGCTTTTACACTGTAATGAAAGCTACTGACTGTTGGTACCACCCGCATATTGGTACTGTTCCCACTGCCTTCAGTGTTGTATTGGTGAACAGTAACATGTGACTGTTTTTACTGAAATGATAATAGCACAACCAGAAGGCGTACATTATTGATAATGACACCCCCTTTGATGTTGGTTCTAGCATAGTTGGCCATAGTATTGGTATGTGGATCAGGACCAACTGGAGATGTAACGTGATATGATGTCTCAACAAATGTATTTTCATCTACCTAATAGTATACGTTTGTACTTTTATGTGTAGTAATTAGTAGTACATGTCTAATAAAAGTATGTCTCCTTTGTTAAAGAAAAAACATTAACTTAATAATGATTTATCGAGTGTTGTTGCATATCAGAGAGCTGGGTATCCTACCCTACATCACCTCCCCTAAGTAGGCCTTGCAGTACTCTGCTTCACTTTCCTGAGAGAGTCAAGTGCTGCAATGTTGAACTTGGTTCTCAGTTAAAAGACAATTACAGACTTATTATTCATGAAGGACTTACATCCTTTGCAATTAATAGCCGGATTTCTTACACAACTCCTCTGAGAAACAAGGATGCAAATGGCTACTTTCTGCTGCAAGGTAAAATCACATTAAATAACTCTCATGGCCATTAGGAGAGTAGAGTAACTGCAATATACAATCTGTGGGGCACTAAACAGTTTTTTTTCTATTATCACCTTATTTCTACTTTGGTGTATTTGAGTTTGACTATTACAATTTACAAATAAATGTCTAAATAGGTGCTTATTATTACAGTTGCTCTAAATAACGTTTTTTGGGCACATGTATTTTCACTGCATAGGGATATATATGTAATTATCTTTAATCTATGTATTTACTTAGTATTAATATCACTTTTCAGTATCGCCAGTTGAAGTAATGTCATAGACGAGAGCAGCAGTCACCGCAAACCACACAAACGTTCAGGTGATTTTTGTAGCCGGTGTTAGATCTGGGGGTTTCTAGTTGGCAGCGGTAGGTACCAATGTACAAATAGGGACCCTTGCTCTTAGTCAGGGTAAGGGGGATACACTCTTTAGATAACCCCTGCTCACCCCTTAGCAGCTTGGCACTAGCAGACAGGCGTATCAAAGGCAATGTGTGAAGTATTTGTACCAACACTCAGAGTAACACAGTGAAAACACCACAAATGGACTTCACACCAGTCTAGAAAAATAACGTTATTTATTCTAAACTACACAAGACCAAAACAACAAAAAAAAACATACATAGTTCAAGAATATGATTTTGAAAGAGTTCTAGGGTTTGCGTCAAAATAATCCACAGTTGCATCACGTTTTGCCCAAAGTACTTGTAGATGCGACAAAAGTTCCAAAGGGAAGCTGCAGCATTGAAAAACAAGCGATGCACCACTCCTGAGACCGTGGGGAGGCGATGCAACAGCCCCGCTGGACGCAGCGGGCGTGTTGCAATGAATCCGGTCTGTATGGGGAGGGAGACAATACCTTGTATGGATTCCATTGCGCAGGTTCGGTAGGAAGCTTCTCGCACAAGTACGATGTGACGATCTTCGGGACGGAGAAGATCTCAGGTGCGGGGGCGCACCGCAGCGCTGATCTTCTCCTTTCAAGGCCCTTCGATGCGATGGCTCTGCGACGATGTTCGCAGAGACATAATGCGATCCACAAGCAAGCGGTGCGGCGATCTCACCCAGCGACGACAGGCTCTGCGACAATGTTCGCAGTGGAGTGATGTGATCCACAAGCAAACGGTGCTGCGATCTCACCCAGTGACGACAGGCTCTGTGACGATGTTCGCAGCGACAGTAATCTTCCCGCACCGGAGCGATGCGTTCCACAAGTGAACGAAGCATCGGTTTTTGCAGCAAAAACAGGCGCTGCGACGATCTTGATCTTTGCGGCAGCGGGAATTTCCTCGCACAGTCGGGGATACACTCCGCAAGTGAGCGTTGAGTGAAAATCTGCAGATTGTCTTAGTTTCTCCTTGTCCAGCTTCCCAAACAGCAGGCACAACTTCCAGAGGCACCACAACTGGACCAAGCACTCTAGGAAGGGCAGAACTCATACAGCAGAGTTCAGGGGGAAGCTAGGGGTGTAGTCCTTTTGTTCCTGGGACTTCTTAACAGGGAACCAGCTCTTCTCAGGCCCTTGGAGATCTCTGCAAGCAAGGGGACACAGCAACGGCAAAGTCCTTCCCCTCGGCAGCAAATCAACTGCAGGTCAGCCCACAAGTACACAGCAGGACAGTCCTTCCAGCTTTCTCCTTCACAGAGGTTCCCTCTTGATTCCAGGATGATCTAATCTTCTGTAGTCTGGGTAGCCCTTTTTATACCAGTCTTTCATTTGTTCTCTAGAGGCAGAGAGGCCTTAGCTTGGCCGGAACCAGTTCGGGTCAGTTCCTGAGCACTTTGTTTTTCAGTCGTCTCCTGTCTTTTCAGAGAGAGGGGCCGGGTCGTCAGCCGCCCAGCAGGAGGTGGAGCCAGCATTGTGAAAGGCAGGCACAGCCCTATTCAGGCCCAGGTGATATCCCCTCCCACCACTCAAGGTGCAGATGCAGTCATTCAGCCTAGGGTTGACTCATCCTCCTTCCTCGGGGCTCCCCAGCCCCTGTCACTCACAAACCAGACAGTCAATTCACAACCAGGCCAAGGCACACAGAAAGGTTAGACAAGAGTACAGCCACTTTCTAAAAGTGCTGTTCTCAAACACAGGATTTTAAAACCATCTGTCCTAAAAGATGTGTTATTAAATTCTGAGTTCAGGGATACCAGACTTTAATTTTCTATCTTGCTCCTATGGGAAGATATGCAGGTAAACATTATACTCAGCATTCCCTAATATAACCTATGGGCAAAATAACCCTCTCAATAGTGCAGAACAAAAATGGCTGTAATTCACTACCAGAGCATGTCACACACACCAGTACATGCTCTACCTTTCATATACACTGCACCCTCCTCAGAGGGGTACCTAGGGCCTTCTATAGGGGTGTCCAATGTGTACAGAAAGGGAAGGGTTAGGCATGGCCAGTGTGGACACTGGCCTGCGCAGCATGGCAGTTGGCAACTGCACACAGGCACTGCGGTGGCAGGCCTGAGACACCATTTTAAGGCTACTCATGTGGGTGGCACAATCAGTGCTGCAGGCCCACTAGTAGCATTTGAATCACCAGCCCTGGCACACTTAGTGCATTTTACTAGGGACTTCCTGGTAACACAAATATGCCAATCATGGATAACCAATCACAATAACAGTTTACACAGAGAGCATATGCACTTTAGCACTGATCAACAGTGGTAAAGTGAACAGAGTCCTATTGCCAACAACCACAGGTCAGGCAAAATAAAGGAGGAAGAAGCAAAACGTTTGGGAAAACCCTGCAACAAGGGCCATTTCCATCAGCCGGTATTCCTGCAATGCTGAGAAAGTGGCTGTACCAATCAGTGATAGACCAACAACCCAAAGGTAATAGTGCAGAATAACACTTTACGTCAAGAAATATGAATGGTTGCCTGTGTCCTTTGAATTATCAGAAGAAAGCATTGCTACAGATCACCTGTCAGGATCAGTCCTTTTTAAAACACAATCTCTCTATATCGGAAATGTAGCTACAAATAGCAAATGACCTAGGTCCAGATGTCTCAAGATGTTACATCGCCCTTCCGCCACGCAGGCACCCTTGCCCCATGGTTCAGACATGCCTGCATTGGTGCTAGGCAGCAGTGGCAGAGAGCAGGAATGTGCCACATAATACCTTTTAACGGGTCAATATTACGAATGCACGGATGCCATCTCAATTGAAAGAGCTATTGGAACTATGCATTTTGAGCAAAATGCGTTAGGAGCTGTTACAAACGTGTTTTTTTATTGGCTTCTTTTATCCTCGCTCTTCATCTGGAACGTTTTTTTGTTTTTAGAAAGTACGTTAAAGCTGATTTAATTCGATTCAATCTCTAGTTTGTTAAACATTTCGCTAACATCACAATAAAGTGTTCACAGGAGGCGCATTTGCTGAGATGTTAAACGTGTGGAGCTTTTTGTATTCATCTTTGCCAATGGCATTTAAGCGTCTGACAAAACTGCCAAATCAGAGATATTTTGATAAAATACTCAGTTTAATGTAGCATCCCTGATTATTTTTAGAAACTACTGGCTGCTCTGTAGCCTGTAATGTAATTGTCTCATTGAAAGTCTGCTTGACCTCCTGTTCTTAGCCGCGACCCTTAAAGTATCTTTAGGATATGAACTGAATTGGAAACATAGCTATTACTCAAGGAAATTATATTTTGGCAGCTTGGATGTGCTCAATCAGCAAGTGTTCCACATAGAAACATTAAAAGATATCTGAGATGGCTCATACATGTTTCATAAATGATATTCTTTTTTAACTTTTAAGCCTCATGTTGGGGAAGACGTGCTCATTCAAAATTATGTCTGGAGTTATAAAAAACACCATAGAAACCTCCACAGATTGCCATTGCAAGTATTATTTTTTTTACATGATTTGCCCAGGTGAATAAAACGGACATCTTGATTGGAAAAGCACATTTCTGTCAGAAAAAAAAGACCTGTAATAAAATATTACACAGTCTTTGATAGCAGTGCAGGCTTTAGTTTGGTGACACACGACCAATGCGACACACTTTGCTGGTGCCACCCTCCACCCACTGACCTCCTCCTTCACGGATTCTCTCACTACCACCCTCCATTGGTGGTCCTCTTTTCTCCTAAGCCCATGTCTCACATGTCTTTGTTTTAAAGCACTACTAACCCCAAAGTAGACGGTCAGAGAGCTTTTCATCATAAACATGTTATAGTGAGAGAGATCAGATATCAGAAGATTACAAGGACTATAAGTCATACACATGTGTAAATCAATGTATAGGAAATGTTGCTTACCACAATGAAGACTACAGGGTGTAAGAGTCACGTGTCTTCTGACTAGTAGGTATTATGATTAAAGTGGTCTTTCTGGGGAAACAAGGGGGCAGATTTATTAAGTTTTCATGTAATGCCGTAATCAAAGCTGCTGTTCTCTGCCCTAGTGCTGGTGCACCCTAGTCTGCCTTGTGCCAATGGACGCACCTGTGGAACATAGTATTCAGTGCACATACACATTTGGAAAAGTTTGTACAAAATAAACCATTTCTTCAATTTGACGCCTGCCTCGAGGCGGCATATTTTTTATATTCAACATTAGCTAGCAGAAAGATATTAGTATCTAAATCCATGGGTGGCTACAACGGAATGTGCTTGCACTTCCCATAGTACTCCTCTTTGATGGCAAGTAGCACAACGTGCTTTGTGTCAGTTTAGGGGAATTTTTAAAACACAGTTAAGGGTTTGTGCTGGAAAGAAAACCCCGAAATAACATTTTGCACCAGGTGTTTGTCTCTTCTGTGGCACAGATCAGATGCAAAGTGTTAACTTTCGGCCCTATAAACTCAGAATGTTATATTAGAAGGATTGCAGATTATGAGCTCCCTATAATAAATGGATTCCTGTGACAAGAGCAGTAATCTGCTTAGCCATCTACACAAAATACAAAGCTGTGAACTGCATGATGCAGGTTGTCCTTTTCAGCGCGAATATTAACGTTAAATGCTACATTATAATTAGTGAAAACTGACAAGACAAATCACAGAGCTCTCCTTTTGCTGCATTTATGACCAGAGTTATCATGGTGATGTTATTAGCCCTTGAAAAACGTCAGTACAAAGATTTCTGTAGGTTGCTCTGATCTTGCTTCAGCATGTGAAAGGGCATCCCTCTGGCCTAGGCGCCTGGTGCTGTGGCACTGGTTGAACCGCCCAAAAGCCAGTAGCGTGTGAAAGTAACTGGTAGATACAGTTCAGGTGCATTTTTCTGCTTGTTCATAGTTGGTCGTTGTTTGAGCAATCTGCATCAAATTTGGTACTCACTTAGCATTTACAGCTACGTATTTGCTTTGATTTTCTGTAGATCCTTCCATGGGAACTACTAAGTTTTCATTTTAGCTCCTTCAGGAACATTTGCTCTGCGCTACAGAAAACCACGTCGGATGTATGGATTGACATGAAATTTGGTGTGAAAGTAAAACATCACTAGTAAAGCGTCCTTTTTGTTCTTGCTTTAAATCCCTCAGTAATTTATTAGATATTTGTGTTTGAAAAAAGTGGCAGCCTTTGAAGATACTATGGCCAATAAACTTTCAACGATGAAACGGCAACAATGATAAACAGTTTATTAATCCAAAATATACTGTAGTGGTTCTTTGTGACACAAATGATGCAAATGATGCCATCAAATATTTAATGTAACTTGAAAATGGTATACGTTGATATAGCTCACCCACTGTAGGCAAGGAATCGGGTGATTAGGAACCACAACTTATTGAACCTCACAGAAGGAATCTTGCTCCAAGTAGTTAACGATGCCTTTTGGTTCTGATAATTCCTGTATTCTTATCTTCCCAATTTATCTGCAGAATAGTTTCATCCGATATTTCGATGCCCCCATAGTTATTCTCTATCTATATGTCAGGGATTAAAACTTATAATGGCTGGATTCAGTTGCAGGGAGATCAGCTATGATCAGCGATTCAGGTCCCCAGTATGCCTTTACATAAATCCATCCTGTTGGATCTGGCCCTTCTTGCAGGGTCATCCTCAAACTTTTTGCTTCTTCCTCCCTTATTTTTCCTGACCCATGGCTGTTGGCAATAGGACTCTGCGCACTTTACCACTGCTGATCAGTGCTAAAGTGCATATGCTCTCTGTGTAAATGTAAATTGTTATTCTGATTGAATATACATGTTTGGCATATTTGTATCACCATGAAGTCCCTAGTAAAGTGCACTGGGTGTGCCAGGGCTGGTGATGACAAATGCTACTAGTGGGCCTGCAGCACTGATTGTGCCACCCACAGGAGTAGCCCTAAAATGATGTCTCAGGCCTGACACTGCAGTGCCTGTGTGCAGTTTAGAACTGCCATGTCTTCCTGGTCTGTGTCCCCACTGACCAGGCCTAACCCTTCCCTTTTTGTGCACATCAGTCACCCCTATGGAAGGCCCAAGGTACCCCCCTGGGCAGGGTGCAGTGTATGTGAAAGGTAGAGCATGTACTGGTGCAGGTAACATGTTCTGGTAGTGAATTACAGCCATTTTCGTTTTTCACTACTGTAAGGCTATCTTGCTCCATAGGTTAACATGGGGGTTGCTGGCTACAGTGGTTAACAGCATTTCTTCCCATAGGAACAAGATAGGACATAAGTATCTAGTATCCCTGAACTCAGAATTTAATAACACATCTTTTGGGAAAGGTTGTTTTTAAATCCTGTGTTTGAGAACAGCACTTTTAGAAAGTTGCTGTTCTCTTGTCTGACCCTTCTGTGTGCCTGGGCCTGTTTGTGTATTGACTGTCTGGTTTGAGAGTGACAGGGGCTGGGGAATTCCCCAGGAGGCTGGATGAGTCAGCACTAGGCTGAATGACTGCAATTGCAACTGGAGTGGTGGGAGGAGTTAGCACCTGGGCTGAATAGGGCTGTGCCTGCCTTCCACAATGCTGGCTCCACCCCCCTGCTGGGCGGCTGAGGACCCTGCCCCTCACTCTGAAAGGAAAGATGCAGCCAGCAAAACAAAGTGCTCAGGATCCACCTAGAACTGGTTCAGACCGGGCTCAGGGCCCACATGCACCAAGAGAACAAAGACTTTAGGGGTATAAGTACAGGACCCCTGACAACAGAAAATTAAATCATCCTGGAAATCAAGAAGGAACCTCTGCCAAGGAGAAAGCTGAAACTGAAGAATGAAGATTGTCCTGCTGTTGCTCTGCTGGACTGACCTGTTGCTTTGCTGCCAAGGAGAGGGGAAGGACTTTGCTGCTGAGCTGTGTCCCCTGTCTTGAAGGAATCTCCAAGGGCCTGAGAAGAGCTGGCTCCCTGTTTTGAAGTACCAGGAACAAAAGGACTTCACCCCCAGCTTCCCTTAACTCTGCTGAGAGAGTTCTGTCCTTCCTAGAGTGCTTGATCCAGTTTTGGGGCCTCTGGAAGTTGTACCTGAGCTGGAAAGCTTGAAACTAAGCTTGAGTGACTTTTGAACTTGAAAAGTGTCGCATCGCTCGCTTGCGGAGCGCATCCCCGACAGTGCGAGAAGTTTCCCGCCGCTACGGAGGTCAAGATCGTCGCAGCGCCTGACGCCGCTGCCAGAGACGTCGCATCCTTCGTTTGCGGGACGCACCAGACCGGTGCGGGAGAATCGAACATCGTTGCGAGTATCGTCGCAGAGCCTGTCGTCGCTGGGTGAGATCGCCGCACCGCTTGCTTGCGGACCGCATTACGTCGCTGCGAGCATCGTCGCAGAATCAACGCATCAAGGAGCTGCGAGAGAGAGGATCCCCGCTGGACCGCGCATCGTCGCCCCGGAGATCGTCGCAGCCCCTACGAGATCGTCGCATCGTGCCTTTGCGAGAACAGACTTCCTACGGAACCTACGCACCGAAATCCATACAAGTGGCCTTCCTCCCCATACAGACCGGATTCGTCGCAACACGCCCGCTGCTGCAGCGGGGCTGTCGCATCGCCTCCCGAGGGTCTCAGGAGCAACGCATCGCTTGTTTTCCACCGCACCAGCTTCTGCTTTTGGAACTTTGTTGCAACTAAAAGGTACTGTGAGTAAACGTGACGCAACTGTGAACTTTTCTAACGCACCCTTAAGAACTCTTTTTGAAACCATATTCTTGAACTGTGTATGTTGGATTTTTGTCGTTTTGGTCTTGTGTAGTTTAGATTAAAAATACCTTTATTTTTCTAAACTGTTGTGGAGTCAGTTTGTGGTGTTTTCACTGTGTTACTGTGAGTGTTGGTACAAATACTTTACGCATTGCCTCTGGTTAGCCTAGACTGCTCGTGCCAAGCTACCTAGAGGGTGAGCAGGGGTTATCTCAGAGGGTTATCTCATTGCCCTGACTAGAAGCAAGGGTCCCTATTTGGACAGTGGTACCTACCTCTGCCAACTAGAGACCCCCAGATCTAACACATCCAAATTGTAATAAAGGCCCTAATCTGCAGATTAAGCAATGGCCAAGTGCATATGTTTTCATATATGTTTATTTAGGGTTAATTATGAATCTGCCGCACCAGAAGACCTCAAGACTCGATTCCAATCTCTTGCACTGTCAAGGATTGACTATAAAACCTGTATCCCCAAGGCAGACCTCACCTCCTTGAAGCCAGTGTTAGATGAGCATTGTCCATTATGGTACTAAAGACATGACCACATAACACGAGTATTAGCAATACTTGAATCACTGTTCAGGGAGGACAGAGCAATATATAAAATGGCTTGCATCACGCATGAGTCAGTCAGTCAGTACTTGTACAACCTTAGCGGCCAGTATCTAGTAGAAAAGCTGAAAGAGCATGGTGGGCTCAAATTGTTAGGTAGAATGGACATATTTTTTATAATAATCTGCACCTTTCAAAAATGTCTGTATGGTGGCACAATCCTTCATGGACAGTGCAAACAGAATTTGGAATTCACTCCTTTCCAGGCTTACAAACCGCCTTTTTACTGGCTGGCTTTAAGGTTGATCTGAAACACCTTCTTGTTCATAAATACTTTGTAAACAGCATCTGTTTAGTTTATTTCTCAGACATCACGCTTCTTCATCTGATCTTTTTCTTAACGTTCCTTCTCTTTTGTTCAGCCATTGCTTCCTTCTATCTATTCTGTCTTTTATTTGGCTGAAAGTGTTCTCTCCTTCAGCACACTTTCCCTATTCCACCTTATATTCTCATTGCTCCTCACACTTTAAATGACTCATGGCCAGGGGGGAGGTTGGCAATTGGGTAAAAACTAAATTATCAGATAACCTGTCCACCTACCGGCCATCATCTTCCCGTGACTTCTGCAATACAAAATGGCTTATATTTTTATATATTACTGCCTACTCACTGACTCCCTACAGTTATGTTACTTGTTGTTGAGTTAAGAGCAGCTGTCCCAGCACACTTTCATCGTCGCATGCGCTGACACTGTGTAATAAGTCGGTATAGCTGATTGCCCTGGCCCACGAGCTTACTCCGGGAAGGCAAAGTGCATGAATAAAAGTGGGCGTGATCCCGAGGTCACTCGGCACCCAACAGTTTATGCAGTGCGGTGTCCCGTTATTGCGCTCAGCCACGCAGCGCATTGCAGTATAATTAGGGCCGAGAAAGAGCATAGAGCTCTTTACATTGGCGACGAGGACCAGAGCCAGATCCACGCTCCAACGCCCGACAGAGGTACAGCTGGGGAGTGCGAGAGGAACGGTGCACTGAGACTGGAAAGGACATTTGGCCGAGGGCCGGCCCGGGGATCACACAATCAATGGTGGCAGTGCTGTTGGAGCAATCCTGGTATGTAGGTCTCACTTAGGGAAGGGCGAATCAGACCAGGACAGGGAGCAATCTCATTTTGCACATACTCATCAAGAAGATGTTTTAAATACATTTTTATGAGCTTATAACCTCACTGATCTCTTGTTGGAAAAGATGTATACACACCTGTGTGATATGAATAAAATGAAAAGAGTGACTTGATTGGAGAATAGAATTCTCACAGTTTTAGAAAGAGCGGTTTTTAACTTGTGGGTCATGAGAAAGAATCACAGGACCAGCTAGAGGAAAACCATTGTCTAAAAGCTCAAAGCCCTCACCAGTAGCACATTTTGTGAACTTAAGTAGAGCAATGCATTTTCTCTATACTCACTTCACAATTGGTGATATTTCCTTGTGGTATTTCAGAAGTTATTTATAAGGCGACATCAAATTATGAGATCGTTCATGAATTGCTGAATGAAAAGAAGGGAAGGAATAATTGAAGACATAGCCTTCTCTACGCTATTTCGGACTAATATCCAATCTTAAATAACTATAATTTTGTACATAGTGACAACTTTTAAAATTCAGTCAACATTCACTTTTGATTAAGAGAAATGCGTTTCATAGTCAGGCATAACTGCGACTAGTCACAGCCTTGTTTGTTATTGTTCACCCTGGGCAAAGCACTATGCTATGCTCGCGTAGTTTGCGAAGTTTCACTACTTCGCACTACGTGAATTGCACATAGCACAGTGCAAACACGCGTAGCGTAGTGCAGCGGTCACTTTTTGGTTACTCGCAGTCCTCAACGTCAAGTTGGCGACCACGAGCAAGCAAAATTACATTCCGGGGTGACTTTTTCCTCGTTTGCGTTCAGCTACATCAAGTTGCCAATCGCAAGCATGGAAAATAAACCTCCCGGCGAGATTCTCAATGCGGGGAGGTCAGGTTTCTCATTGCGAGTGGTCGCGATGAGAAACTACCAGTCCGCATTGAGAAAGCTGACGCTCGAGTACAAATCTACTTGAGCGGCAGAAAACTACAGCTGCACTGTGCAAGATGCCGTTTTCAATGATTGCACAGTGCCGGATGCTTGTCCGCACTGTGCAATCATTGAAAACGGCATCTTGCACAGTGCAAACAGGCTATTACGCTCTTCACGTAGTGCTATGCGTCGTAGCTCATGTAGTGCTAAGTGCACTTCGCGTAGCTACGTGTAGCGCTACTTAGCGAACTACACCCAGGGTTAGTTATTGCATCAAATGTATTGTTTATTATAATGGTTATTTAATCACAGACTGTCTTCCGATGGACATTCTTGCATTTTTGTATCAGGACGCAGTAGCGCCAAACTGACCTATTCGTTGATAAACGCGTGGCTACCTCTATATAATTTTTTATTTTACTTTTTCTTTTTTTTGTAGTCCTCACATAGTAATAGTTTGGAATTGGAGGTATCGGGTGCCCAGTTCTCTTAGTGTTGCAGGCCTCTTGGGGTTACTCCTGGGTACTCGCAGAATATGCATGGAGAATTTCCACTTCCCCTCATACTCTTGAGCCCCTTTTTGTCCATTCCAGTTCATTTTCGGTTCTGGTATGAGCTACTCACTTTGACTACCAATTTAAGTTTCCACTTGAAGTGTTCTATTGTGTTGCTTTAAATCATTGGACAATTGCATTGTTTACAGCGTTGTTACCTATTGGTCAAATAATTTTCCCAGATTGTCCAAAATTTGTTTGCTCTCCCCCTGTTAGCGCTTCTATCTATTATGTTTATTCTTTGGATAGAAGCCACCCACTCTTTGAGTGTTGGAGGTGTATTTGTTATCCAGTTAATACAAATCTCCCTTCTCTCTAGCAATACTAATATGAACTAGATTTTTTCTTGGTCTTTACTTAGTTTAGTTACCTGGGCCAGTTTCCAACTTCTCCCAAAAATAATCAAATCCATACTCACATCCACCTGTCTTCCCAGTACCTTGGACAAGATTTTACACGCTTTGCTCCAGAATTCGTCAAGGTGGGGGCATTGACCAAACATGTGCAGATCATCTGCGCCCTGTTCCACGCATTTGGTGCAACTCCTCTCGCATTGGCCTCTGAAATTCGACAACCTATTGGGAGTCCAGTACGCTCTATGCATTGTGAATATGTGATTCTTTCTCAATGGTGCAGTTTTCCAACAAATGTTCATAGAAGTTTGCCATTGATTTACTATGTTGAGCTCTGGAAATGTTTCTCTCCAGATCTTGTTGGGGATATCATAATATTCTTCTCCTTCTTCAACCAATGCCCAATACCAGCAGGCTACTTCTTTTTTGATGGTCTTGTTTTCCTGCAGCGTTTCCTCTGTAGTCCCGTAACCCTCTTCAATGATTTTAAGATTCTTAATTCAACTACTTATTTGGCAATATTTGAATCTTGAAACTGTTCCATTAGTTCCTTCACTCAGTATTTCCCAGTCTACTGCAGAGTTCTGAATCTTTATCTTACCCCACTTGTTGATGTTATTTTCTTTCAAAACGTTTGCTAACTTATCTTTTAGTCATGCGTGTGTTCCTGGGGAATCTCATCTGGGTGCATATCTGCTGTTGTAGGGTATTTTCACTATATTTCTCATTTGATACCAGAGTGATGCCGGCACCCTTAGGCTTTTTAGCTTTAATCTTTTTGAGTACATGGGGTGACCGTACTTATATAGAAAATGGTTTTCTTCCTTGTTAAGCAACGCTTTTAAGTGGTCAGGGTACAGATCACAATATCCTAGTAATATCCTACCATTTTTTAATTGGGACGCTCTGCAGTAGTTAAGAATATCAGGGCTGGCTAATCTCCTTGTACTTTTTTCCTCCTTATTTTCTTCCAGGCTATCCTGGCCCCTTTTGAAGCCCAGATAAATCTGATTAGTTCCCCTTGTAACTTTTTTATTTGATTGTGGTTGAAATCCAGTGGAATGGTACTAAATAAGTAGGTGAATTTGAGGAGAATGGCCGTCTTTATTATGCTGGATCTTCCAATAAATGATAGTGGAAGGCCTTCTCATACTTTTAACAACTTCTTTACTTGTTTATGTATTCTCTCAAAGTATTGATTTGGGATTTCCTTAAGATCTACTGAAATGTCGATGCCCAAATATTTTATTTTTTCCTTTATTCTAAGGTCTTGGAAGTGATTATTCCACTGTAAAAATTATGTTTTAGTTTGATTTTCTAGATACCCTGATACTGTCCCATACTCCTCTAGTATTTCTTCTATTTTGGGTAGAGATGCCTCAAGATTGCTTGTGACTATCATTAAATCAACTACAAAAAATGCAACATTATTCTACCATCGCTGGTGTTTAAATGGAATAATTCCTGTTCGATATATACATCAAATAGTAAGGCAGATAAGGGGCACTCCTGCCTTGTTCCTCTTTTTATTGTTATGCTATCGGTTAATACTCCGTTTACATGTACCTTTGCTGTCAGGTTTTTGTATATTTGTTTAGTTGCATTTTGGAATGTCTGACTTCAGTTGAACTTTGCCAAAGTGGCGGTTAGAAAGGGCTACCTTACCCTGTCAAATGCTTTGGCAGCATCTATGGTCAAAACGAACTGTGGTGTTTCATAATGAATTGCAATATCTATTGCTGTGATAAGCTCATGTGTTAAATCTTGAATGTGTCGTTTTTTAAGAAAACCTTTTTGATTTAGGTGGACCACTGAACCTGCAATCTCCCCAAGCCTTTAAGCTAGAATTTGTGTATAGGCCTTGTAATCGGTATTTAAAAGTGATATTGGCCTGTAAGATTCAGTTCTTCTTGGGTCTTTCTCTGGCTTAAGTATTAAGTTAATAGTTGCCTCATTCCAATGTTCCCTCTGTTAAAAATATATCATTGAACAGTTCCATCAGAGGGGTGGCAAGTTCCTCGCATATGTGGTTATACAATTCATTTGGGAGTGAGTATGGTCCTGCCGCCTTACTTTTCTTTAATTTCTATAGTACTCCAAACACTTCTTCCTTGGTTATTTCCTTTTTGATCTCATCTCTTTGTTCTTGAAAGAATTTTGGAAGGTTTATTTTTTCCAACATGGATTGTACTTTATCCTCCGCAGGTGCTTCTTCCTCAGTATATAAATCACTAAAGAAAGCTACAAAATATTTTCTGATGCCTTCTTTTTCGGTAATGGATTTTTGATTTCCCACCTGAATCTTCCCTACTCTATTACGCTTTGTCTCCGTTTTCAGCTTCCACCCTAGTAGCTTCCCGCACCCCTCTCCGTACTCGTAGTGTGATATTTTGCTCACATCAGCTACCTCTACTGCTACGTGAAATACGTGCTATATACAAAGTGCATAAAACAATTGTGCTGTTTAAAAACGAGACTGACTTACATGGCCGTCAGTGGTTGTTGGGGCTGTATTGTTTTAAAGCCTCCCGGGAGTTGAAGGAAAGAACAAATCTGCCAAGGAAAAAGGGGCAGGAGATTTAATAAATATCGGGCACTCGGATGGGTCTGTTAAGTTTATTAAAGGGTCATAAATACCTTTGTTTCTGCGTTTCTGCTTCAGTAGAGTTCATGCTCGCATAGCTATATAGCCCGTATTTAAGCATGTGTTTTTTTCTCCGAGTGTTTGGAGAACAAAAGAGGACTACTATTGTACTTTTTGTGGCAGCCATCTCTAGGTTGTAATATTATGTCAAAACCTATTCTCAATGATGACGATATATTGTCAATATTATTGTTGCAAATAAGTAAAAATAGAAAAAACTGTTTATGATGTTACGTGTGTTTTTCTAGTTGTCACAATGAATCTAGTAACTGAAGACAAGGAAACATAGTATCCTAACGCTGGCAGTCGGTGGAAAATAGGATAGTGCCCCATTCACCAAAAAAGCATATTGTGCCATAGTGCTGCATCTTTGAAATTGTTAATTCAACTGTTGTAAACAGAATATTGTAATCTGAATCATCACAAAATGTTAGCTTGAAAACGTTAATTAATGTTTAAAAGTTGCGTTTCTTTTACTTATTGTCTCAATGGATCGGATTCAATACAAAAGTGGGAACCACATATGGACGATATTTAACGGGGTCCAGTGTACTTGTCCAGTCAACCATATACCACAAAAGGTACAAAGTTCCCCATGGGAAAGATTATAAAGTGTGTGCATTCGGAGAGGGAGAGCCAGGGCAGGGAACAGGGTGTTCCCTTGTAGGAACTAGAAGACCTCACACACCCAGTAAGCTAGATGTCGTGCTTCATCATTGGTCTCCTGCTCCTCGTCAGACTGGCGCTGCAATGTCTGATGGGCGCCACGTAGGCGCTCTTCGTTGGAGTTCTTTTGTTCCAGCCAATGGTTGAGTGTGTGTGAGGGGTCAAGTGGAAGTGTAGTCGTGAGGGAATAGTGATTAAAAAAGGTGGGTCAGTACACAAAGACCTTTATTCACGTGGCTGACTCCCTTGATTAAAAAGGTGGGAGGGGAGATAGGGACTGTAAGGGGCACAGCGAACTACCTCAACCCTCTAATAAGGTCGACATGTTTCTTGCCCAACTGGCAATTCTTCAGGACCTACGGTGCTCAGTACTACACAGTGAAAAGAACAGGGAAGAAAATAAAATAAAAGATACAACCTCTCTGGGTCAGTATGGGGGCAGGCCAGAAGGTCCTGCTCTAGCGGGATGACCTAGAAGAGATGTGTAGAGGTAAGCCAGACATTGATAGTGGCGTAATCACATCAACAATTGATCACCACAGCTCTCCAAAATACACACAGTACTGAGCACCATAGGTCCTGACTCAGGGAACATGGTAGAAATTCGAGTTTAGTATGCCTAAACTCAGTATGATAAAATACATCTTTTAGTGAACTTGGTTTTAACATTCTGTGTTTGAAAATACCACTTTTAGAAAGTAGGTATGTCCTTGTCTAACTATCCAGGCCTGCCTCTGCTAGGTTGTGTATTCCTTGTCTGGACTTTGAGTGACAGAGACAGGATAAGTCAGCCCAGTGGTGAATAGAGAGATCTGCATCAAGATGGGAGGGAGGAGTTGCACCTGGGACCTGAGTAGGACTGTAATGTATGGATTAATGTATGGATTACAGACCTTAACAGGTAAGTAAACATATAAATAAATAAAACAAATGTTGTTGCATGCACTGCATCATCAAATGTGATGCAGTGTGTGCAACGGAATTCATTTTATTTATTTATATGTTTACTTACCTGTTAAGGTCCGTAATCCATACATTACTACCTCCCACCCTGCCCCTCCCCACGTCACCCCCCGTCAGGTACTCCCACTACCGGCCGCGGCTGGTCACTGGGTTACTGTATGTGGTCACAAATGCTTTACACACTGCCTCTGAGATAAGCCTGTCTGCTCTTGCCAAGCTACCAAGGGGGTGAGTAGAGATTATTTAGGAGTGTAATCCCCCTATCATGACTAGAGGCAAGGGTCCCTATTTGTCACAAGTACCTACCTGTGCCAACTAGAGACCCCCAAATCTAACAAGTATGATATGGTTAAATCTTTGAATAATATAGAAACTTATCTGACTTTATATATGCCAATTTTGCACAGACGTCAGCTTTTTTCTTTTGCTTTAAATTGTTTCCCCAACTGTTAGTAGGATGAGATCAACCCTCTGAACTGCCAATCAGTTCTTGTGAAATGGCCCGTGCAATCAACACTTTACACTTATTTTTCATATTCCACAAGTATGTATCTTTCCTACACAAGTATAAATAAGGGTTTTAATCAAGTTCGGCCAGCTGTGTTATATTTGCAATTTGTATCTAATGTTAAGTAATGTTTTTATGCATCAAGGTTTTGCACTGGGTTTTTCATTCAGAGAGATGGCATGCGTGGTGATATTTAAGGACTGTCTATATTGTGAATATTAAGTATTTATCTACTTTTATGATTTACTGTGTTTAAATAAAAGAAAATACTTTTTGATTTGTTGATTGACACTGGTTACGGTGGCAGGCATTTTAATCTCTTCTCCTTCTCTCCTCTATTTTCTCAAATTGATTCTTTGCCCAATCATCGCATCAGGTTCCAATCAACTAGAATAGGGTGTATCTGAGACAGTCACTCAAGGAATACCCTATGGACAAACCCACAAATCCATCCACATGCTCTGCTCCAAAAGTAATTAGGCAAAGTAATTTGCCAATGTGTCCCTGTAATAAATTAGGTTACTGTTTAAGGAGGGTAAAACCCTCCTCAAACAGCAACCACAATACGTGTTAAGGTGCAGTCACAAGCAAACCCCAAATTAACCTGTTATATCATCTGGTGGCTTGGCAAAGAGCAGTAAGGCTTGACCTAGAGGCAAAGTGTTAAGTATTTGTGCTACACTTCAAACTGCAATAAAGTGAAAATACAACACAAGAAAAATTCCCCCACACCAAATTTGAAAATCTAGTCGATTTTAATAAACTAAGTCCAAAACTACAAAAATCCAGCCAGGAGAACCTGAGAAATGCAAAAGTAAAGATTTCAGTGGAAATAGCACCAATCATCAGAAACAGCTAACTGTGGTTAACTGGTTGTGCTGGACCGGGACAAAGTCACACGTTCAGGCCAACTGGGATGGAGCATGGTTTGGCTACAGGGAACGAGTTAAGCCAGCCGAATACAGTGCCATAATTTTGGTTTCAACAAGATGTGTAATCCTGTTGAATGATGCATTGTTCAGCAGAGGCAGTGCGAGATTCGAGGAAGGAGATGCGTTGCAAATTGGGGGTACCGATGAGCTGCAGTCAGAGGCAGTTCTGATGCTTTACATGGGGTGAGACTATGACCTTGCATAGAGATGTGTCATGCAGAGCAGGTTCCAGTGTTCTATGATGGGTGATGCAAAGCCCTTGCCTTGGGAAAGTCCATGAAGCAGAGACAATTCATCAGTTGGGAAGGCGATGTGTAGAGAAGCATAGGCAATGCACTGGTTCTGCCGGAGATGCACCCTGCTGCTAAGTAGGTGCGTCAGCTATGCTGAATCGACTTTAGGGCTGACAAAGCACCTTCAGGCCCACTTTCAAATGTCCAAGACTGGAGTGGCACCTCTTTAGAGGGCAGGTCTAGCAGATGCAGAGTCCAGGTGCTGGGTTCAAGGTTGTTGGAAGCCTGTTCTGTCCCTGAGACTTATGATCAGGTGACAAGTCAACTAATTGTTGGAGTCACTCTGGGGTCCGAGGTTTAGAGATGCAGGTCCAGTCCTTCTCAGCCAAGCAAAAGGGCAGCAGGGCAGAAGGTCAGCAGGTCAGCACAGCAGGGCACCAGTCCTTCAGAGTAACAGTCCAGCTGAGTGACAGTCCTTTCAACAGCAGAGCAGTTCTTCCTCCTGGCAGAGTCCACAGGTCTAGCAGCAGTTTAATAAAGAGTTGGGTCAAAGGGTCAAAAATATTTACCTGGTGCCCGCTTTGAAGTGGAAGAAACTTTTAGAGGTTTTCATCCCTCTGAGTTGTCAGACATCATGTCCTCAATGTCCTGGCCCCACATTAGCGAGGGTCACAATAAACCAGTGTCAAACCCTTTGTGAGAGTGTTCAGGCAGAGACTTTGTGAAGTGCAAGTGTGGTAGGTGACACGTCCTCTCTCTCATTATCTCAGTGTTGCCCATTCTGCCAACATCAACCTTACCTTTGTCTCATTGTCTAGGAGCAATACATAAAGCCCAACTGCCAGTTACATCTACTAATGTAAATCAGGAACAGGCTGCAGGCACCAAATGGTTAGGAAAAAGAAATGCAAACCTTAAATTGCCATTGTCAGGACTGCTCATGAATATCAAGGAGCCAGAGGTAAAAAGGATTGCCAATTAGTTAAAAAGTCACAAACTGGTTACAGATTGCTAAAATGGGCTTTTGGTATGTACACTAGCTTGTTCAGTGTTTCTAAATAGTGACTCATACCAAATTGCTATTAAGAAGTACTTATTTGGGAACCACAAAGGATTCACAGTTCACAAATAGTCTTAGAAAAGGCATTTTGTATGTGTAATTTGCCACAAAGTGGAAGCCGGTGATACATTTTTTCAAAGTATATAGGGAGAACAAGATTGCATTTGACTCTTTCACATTAACAATCCTCGAACTAATGATGAGAATAATTCAAATTATTCCAGCATACCCAAGGAGAAGGAGGAGGCAGGAGAGGGTATTTAGACAGCATGTTTCACTTTTTGAGCAATCACAGGAGGAACTTTGTGGGAAGTGCAGGTTGAGTAGGCAGGTTTTAATGGATTTATTAGATGAATAAAAAACTGTTTTAGCCAGAAAACCCCATAAGTCTGACAAAAGCTATTCACATGTCATGTGCTCAATACATTTGATGGCCTCAGGTAGCAGGGCATAGTTAAAATGTTCTTAAAGGTCACTTAACCAAAGTTCTTTGCATGTTTCTATTCCAAATACCCCTTGCAGAAAACTGCATTGCAATTCTGCAAAATAGTTCACTTTCCATAAGTAATAGAATGCTTAGATGGTACATTTGTTTTTGTGGCTACCATTAGACACTCAATGTCTTTCTGCAAATTGAAAAAGTCAGCAGTAATTCAATACTCAGGTGAATTGCAAATCTAAGTGCCTCTTCACAGACCTGGTTGGGAAATACCGAGAAAATACAGATAAATCCTATATGGTCATAAATTGAGGCCTTTATGAATGTTTGCCCTGCAGTTTGGAGTTTGCAGTTTTACATTTTTAGTGACACCTTCGAATTTTACAAACTGTCCTACAGCCCATACATTAAAGTACATCATTTGTTTTAAAGGCAATAGTTTGTTTGCGATAAAGCCTGGGCTTCTAACATCATACCTGAATCCTCATACCCTAATGGAGATAAGATAAGAAAGCAGTCTGAAGTAGCACATATAGCCAGTCTACTGAAAGCAAAGTTTCTGGTGCCTTCATAAAAGTGGTAGGGCAGTGCAATTTAACCCTGAGACTTGCTGCAAATGTGATTGCTTGTTACACAATATTTTATATCATTGTATCCATAAGAGATCCACTCATTGACCATGGCAATAATGAATCAAAGGATGAAGCTCTACCACCAAGCAGACAGACAACCACAGATGTTGAAGCAGGAGCAGCAGGAGAAGAGCAGGCAGAAATGACAGTGCAAACAATCAGTTCAGTACCGTTCTTAAACTTTATTTGGGAACATCGGTACCCCTAAAAGCACAAAGTCATAACAAATACAAGAAAATACGATATCGAATAGAAACATACCAAATATTACATAATTGTTAATATTTCTTAAAAAACTGCCAGTTAATAATGATTTTGCTCATAATAAAATATTACATAAAACCATTAAATCGTTAAACATTTTTCAGTTACATCTGGAGGCTCAGATTCCAGCTTAGACTTGCGTGTTCTGATAGCTATTCTAAGAAAAGTGCATGTGCGAAAGATCAAATCTTCATCATCCAGGGTTACTATACACAAATAGGCCTCGTCCAGGCTAATAGGCCATTTCTTTTTTAAAAGAAGAATTTAAAAGCCACATGCAGTATTTAATATAATATTTACAAAAAAATAAAAAATGTATAGTAGATTGACCACTCCTCCCGTCACGAGGACATGGTGTTTGGTTAAGATTGGGGTGGTAACCGAGAGGGAAACAAAGTGCAAACCTGATAGTGCCAGCTCTTAAACGGCATAGTAAGCTCCTCTCCCAGCGACTCATAGGTAAGGTGAGGTATGTATAAAGGGGGTAACAATGCTGTTCAATAGACATGTACTTGCGCACAGATGTTTTACCAGATTCTAAATCAATCCTCTCTTTGTTATAACTAGAGTAAAGTGCATTCCTCAGTTCCTTTTTAGGCACTACTTCTGCTGTGCTGGGATCTAGGAAGATATGTTCTTTATTAATGCTGCACAAACTTTGTTGCACACCTCTTAGCCATGGAATTTCATTCCCATTGTCACACTTTAAACAGTCACTAATCATCTGTCGGTGAGGGAAGCTGCTTGGTTCTTCCACACTGATAGTCGAAAAAGAGCTGGACGAGCACAAATAAAATCAGATATAAAATTAATGTTGAGTTCCTTGTGGCATATGTATTGAGGGGTCGAGATTGGGACACCCAACATTTTCTTACAGAACCTGTTTTCTTCTTGTTGGATACATGAGCTTTTTACTATGCTCCAAATCTCAGCACCATATGTAGCCACCGGGATACACTGTAGTTTGTAGATTTTCTGAATAGCTAAAATGGCCCCAGTAGTCTTAGGACGGGGAATTGGTGGCCTCTGAGAACTTGCTCCTGGAATGGGTAAATGCTCACTCCAGAAGCTGTTCGCAGCAAAGACCAGCCCCAAATAAATAAACAAACGTATACATGTCAATTTTTGACTATCTACTGTGATAGTATCTATCTCTCTCTTCTCCGGCCCACTGCACATTAAAAAGGATTTTTTAATGTTAACACGCAATTCTAAGTCATTCATAACATTGTTAACATTTTGGACCAAATTGCGCAGGGATTTGGGGGTGCGGCCTATGAGGACAGCATCATCTGCGTATAAAAGTACGAGGATTGGTTTCCCATTCATTTTGGGGACATCTTGGGTGGCAGTTTTGAGAGAATTGTTCAACCCATTATTATAAATGATGAAGAGAAGAGGGGCCAGGACACATCCCTGTCTGACCCCCCTTCCTACATCAATTGCTCCCGAAACCTCCCCTCCCAAACCAATCCTCACTTGTGCCTTAAGATCTTTATGAATATGCGCTAAAAAATGTACCAACGGCTCATCCAGCTCACCCGCCAAAAAGATTGTCCACAGCTTTGCCATGTTAACAAGGTCAAAAGCTGTGGACAAGTCCATAAATGCCATATAAATGGGTGACCTCCGTGTAATGGTGTATTTACCAATAACCAAGTTAAGGTTAAGGCATTTTTCTACTGTTCCCACCTTTGTCCGGAATCCCAACTGACATGGTTCCAAAATGTCGTTGTCCTCCGTCCATGTTAAAATTCTATTATACAGAACTCTCCCCAATATTTTTAGAGTATTATCTATTAGGGATATAGGTCTGTAGTTACACGGCTGGGACCTGTCTCCTTTCTTATAAACCGGTACGATGATACTCTTGGCCCATGTAACAGGTAAATTGGCAGAGGTCAGGCTATTAAAAACATTCAGAAGCAGTGGGGCCCAAAAATCGCGGTTCCATTTAATTAAATCAAATGGGAACCCGTTTGGCCACGGGGCTTTATTCCCTAGACTCTGCCGAATGGCACTTGTGCTTCTGTAATGGTTATCTCTATTGGGGCTAAAGTGCCAGGTACGTATGTTTCTGTCCCCGATAATGGGCTCGGGTATATTGCTGAAAAGTGATTTTCCCAGGCCTCACTAGAAATATTGCAACTAATCGGGGTTGATAGCTGGCCCATTGATCGAAGATCCTTTACTGCTGCCCAGAAAGTTTTACCTTTCTTTATGCTGGCCGCCTCAGAAAGGGTTTCCCAGGGTTCAGTCAGGAGGGCCTTCTTTCTATTTGTAGTCACCACATCATATTTTTTTCTGGATAGTTGGACCTCCGTTACGCACCTCGGGTTGGCTGAAAGTGCCCTACGTAAGTTCCTATTAGCCAATGTACATTCGTGGTCAAACCACCTTATGTTACTTACTATTTGGGGTACGGGTTTTGATGAAGTGTTTTTATAGCTTGACATAAGCGATTAAAATCCTGGATTATCTCTGTGTGTAGGGGTTGCAGTGACAGGCAGGAATCAACAAGATGCATATTGCCCTTAAGTGGTTTCCTAAGTACTTTATTACTATCAACCCCAGTGAAGTCTTAACTTATTATTCGATAGCACCAGATTTGAGGCTCCACTTTCAATCTGAAATACAGGTCTAGGGGCCAAATGCAGTAATATTCTAATGGGGTTATGATCCCCATGAACCAAAGCAATGACTTCTGCTCCTTTTAGTTGGTCTTCAAGAAAAGGAGAGATAAAAACAAAATCTATCATGGAGCAACAGCCCCTGCCCCTAAATGTTTGTTGCATATGGTCAGTTGTATTTTGCCAGCCCACCAGATCCATAATATTGACCAGATTATTTGATCTCAGGAGCAGAGCAAGTTCCTCACCCCTACGAGCTGATTGCCTGGAATAGCCCGAACCTCCATTGAGCCCCCTACTAATAATTTGGGCGTTAAAATCACCCCCCAGCAGAACCCCTTTTGGGTCCCCCTTATTGGACTGTGTATCCAGAGTTGAGATAAAATCAAAGAGCCCAATACATTTTTCATTTGGGATAGAGCGAAAATCATTATTATAAAAATTCACCAGATAGAAACAAACTTGCCTTTTAAAGAGCACCACTTGAAAATTTTGGCTGCGGGTTGAAATAAACTTAAAACTAGCACCAGCAGCCACATTAATCCCTATAAAAAGGCCTCCCGACGGTCTGCCTATCTTGGGTGATAAGGCTATCACACTAAAACAGTGAAACCCTTCGATGTACAGATCTTCTGTTGCCCAAGTTTCCTGGAACATCACAATATCATGTTCCCTTATCAAGCTTAGCCAGTCTTCGTTGTCAAGCCTTGAACGTAGACCCGCCACATTCCAACTAAGGATACCCAAAATGGCCCCGCTGGTAGCACTGGGTACAGCTATCCTGTCTGTAATTTTCTTTGGGTATATGGGTTGAGCATGACATTGGCCCTTCAGGAGTTTGTGTATTGAATGTCAGGGGTGATAGTCAGTCTTAACTGTCAAGGTTGGAAAGTGCATAAAACCTATTAGTTGTTGATACATGTGCTTCAGAACTCCTTACTGGTATTGCTAAGGGTCTGTAAAAGTAGCCCAAAGGAAGTGCACTGATGTCTGTTGTGGCGGTGAATGACTGCTCTCTAATAGATAGTAAACGGCGGACCACTTGTGGTCTGCGAAATTTGAGACCAAACAGTCACCGTCAATGCTCTTATTTGATTGGCCAACCCACCCCACTCTCCTGACCATGATTATTTCATCCATTAGACGGGGATCGAAATCTCTATGTTTTCGAAGCCAGTGTACGGATTTAGTGTGCAAATCTAACCATGTCTCTTTCTGTCCATCAGCAAGGTTTGGAATGCCAGTTAAGACTAACACATGAGGGCTGGCAGCGGGTGGCAAGTTTAAAACATCGGAATTTGTATTTAAGTTACGAGGGCACACTCTAATCTCTTTGGCGCGTTCATCCTCAGCAGTTCCCAACTGTGCTGTCTGTCAAGGGCCCTTCCTATCACCATATTCTGGTTACCTGGATTATCCAATCCGGATATCACCTGGCTGGCTCTCTCGGTACAATTAGTATTAGACAGTGGACCAGCCCCTTGCTTCCCGCAAAATACACATGGGTCAGTTGAGGGAATAACCGTGGTGGCAATGGTACTTAATGGGTGCATCCTACTATTGTGATTGACTGTTACAGTTGGTATGGTTTTAGTTGCCATAGTGGCATCATTAGTCAACTTTCCCCCATTTAGCTCATCCAAACATGAATTAATAAGCAGCAAGTTCCCCCAGAGCAGGTAAAAGTTTTTAGCAAGTTCCTCCCTTATGCGTTCCAATCTTGTCTCCAGCAATTCCATTATAGTGTCCAGGGTTGCCGTGCCCAGATCTGCTGTGTGATACAAAAGGGGATGATGGACGGAGCGTTTGAGCAAATCAAACACTCACCCCCAGTCAACTGATCTGGGTTTAATCCATCACCATTCTTTAGCTCACTCGGCCACCACAGTTCAGACATGGCTATATGCAAATCAGTCTGACCCTGTGCCTCATGGGAACAGACCACCCCGAACTGCCAAGCCATGTCTTCCCAGGACCAGAAACAAGCATCCAGGCGGAATGGCAGCAGGCTGAGTGTCCCGCTGAGGCAGAGTGTCCAGTGAAAGGCAGAGCACCGTATATTTATCTATTTGGTTGGTTTGACCCTGTAGCGGCTGTCTGTTGTGGCCCATAGCGGGTGGCGTAGGCCCAACTTGCGTATCACTGGGAGTGCTTCTGGCTGTGGCCAGGTGCGCACACAAAGTCTTAATTACGGCCTCGTGGAGCTGTGTGTGCTACGAGCGAGAACGGGCGTGCAGGTTATGTGACTCGGTGATAACTCCCCACACACTGCCCTGCCGGGCTTCCCCTAGCGTTCATTGTTACCTGCCGCGCTCTTGGCACCGAGTTTATCTGTGGCTAGCTACCACCAAACCTGGCTGTGCCGCACTGGCAGGACAGATATCATAAATTCACTGACCTCTATGCGGGAATGTCTCACTCTTGCCTCGCTCCTCACTCTCCTCCCGTATGCCAGAGTCCGTCCCTACCTTGGTGGTGCGGCGGTGTCCACTCCTGACACAGTCCTCATTGATCAGGTCCTTCCCTGAGATCGGGGCCGGCTGTGGCCCTCACGTACTGCTCTCCTCCACACAAAGACCTCAGCGATGCAACAGTGCGCACCGATGCCAAAACGCGCCGTCTTCAGTTTCACCACTTGGGGGGAGGGAGGGGCCCTCTGGTGCGACCTTACTGCAACAAGACCCGCCACTTGCAGGCCCCGCCTGTGGGGGTCTCACCGCTGGGTCCTCTGCTTTGGATGTCAATATGGATCTCAGCAGGCACAGCGGGTCCCGAGATTGCCGGTCACGGCCCCTTGAGCCCAGCACGCCGCCACCTCCTCTCCACCGCTGAGCCGGGTAGGTGCGCTCCCCAGCGCCTCTCTATGCCGTCACGGGCAAGGGGAGCTTTAGTCACCGCTCGTTCAACTGCCCTGCACCATTTTGTGCTCCCGGCGCCGGCGGCCCTGATTGTCGCAAGTTGGTGTAAAAAATGTGAGACCTTTTGGATTTTTCATTTGGACTGCATACGTAAAGGGCTGAATAAGGATATAGCCTGATATGTGACCAAAACCTGATAACACCACGGTGATGTACCATTTTTGCAGTATCCTATTTGTGTAGGGTACTCCTATCCTCTTAATTACTGCATATTGGTCATTTATTGGTGTCTCTGATTATGGATGGCTATTTTAATCAGAGTGTCTCCAATTTGAGTTGAAATGAAGTCCTTCTAGATAGGTGTATGTTCTAGCATCTAGTTAGGATTACACACCATAGAAATATAATTATCTCTGAAATCTACATATGCATCTTTATTGATTTCACTATCATGACCCTAATATGGGTTAATCCCTATAGTAGGTCAGTCAATTGTACATTTCCCTTCTTGTACAATTATTTTCCCCCCTTTTTTTTAGTTGGATGCTGTATTTTGACTCTACATGTGACTATTGACTAGTTTTAGGATGGCGCCCCTTGCAATTAGGAAATATGTTAGACCATGTCTATGTTGATTATACATTAAAACTCCCACCATTCTTAGATCACGTATTCCTACATATATGGGTTATCTTATTGGCATCATTCAGTGGTTTTATTCGAATTGATGTGAATCAGTGTTGTAGTCAAATTAACCTTTCTCTGTACCTGAAAAATTTCTTTTTTGATGGTAGAGGGCATTATTTGATTCGAAATACGATCAACGAGGAGCTTTAATATGGCGTCCTCGAGACCAAAGAAGTATGTAACTCCTTGTTGATGTTTACTATTGATCTAGAATTCTCGCCATGTACTATGGCGTGAGTTGCATATATGTGCAAATGGAATGCCCTTATTTTGAGGATATGACTTGTATATGTGCTTATCCTTGTTTGAGCCAAACTTAGTTGATGTTCCTTCTTCTTGTGTAATCAAAATGTTATTTATCTTTTTTATTGTTGCGAGGCATAGGCTAAACAATGTAGGACGCAACCCTTCGTCTATGTTTACTATCCGCCTTTGCTATTGGTGACTATCTGATTCGTCAGAAAATACGATTTTTCGCGCCATGTTAGGATTTTAAAAGTTGGGAACCCACTATCCTTTCGTTGCGTGGATTTCCCTGGGCAGTGTGGATGCAGGAATTATATTTCTTGAAATGAAGCTAAGAACTACATGATGCCTATAGGACATATTGGTTGTTATTTTAATGCAGGACTCGCGTGGGTTAGTTTAAAAATAAGTGAGGGTAACTGTTGTTACACGGGAGACCTTAACACTAGGTTATCTCTTGTACTTATTAAAAACAATAGTATTTGGACTATGGTCTGCTTTAGACGCAGGCTACATGCTGTTGCATATTGCACTGTTACATATTGACTAGTAGTATTAAGTGTCGCAATTTTTTCAAAACAAGCAGATGTTCCATAGTATCCTTTGTGGCTACGTAGGATTCGTGCTGGCCTATTCTATAGAAATTGACAGTGTTATTCTATTTTGGTTAGAGAAGTTTGGTAAAGCTTGGGGCACTCGTTAGGAAGATTAATGAGGGCATAAACTGACGTGAATTTAAATGTAAGTTCATGTGGTCTGTTTGGTGTTCCTTTAGGAATAGGCATAACTGGCAACCCAAATATCGCCACTATATACGTTAAGACTGCACTCTACGCTGAGCAGACTTTTGTGGACACATGAGATCCTATGTGAAGGTTAGTATGTGTCGCAACTAGTTGGGTTATATTTCAACTGCAGGTCCAATGGATTATATCTAATTATTGGATGCTGATTTTCTTGCAGAATCTCTTGTTTTTTCATCTACCTGTCCCGAATAACCTAAGGAGACACCTACCACATCAACTTTGACCCTACAATAATTGATATTTGTGTAAGGAAGTAGACATTAAGTATAAACTTTGTGCGAGGTCTTCTAGCTTGGTCTTTATGTAGACTGTTCCTCTATGTATAGGAAGACAGAGTGACTACTTGCTGATGATCTGGTTGGATATTTGAACTAAAATTGGACTTTTAAATTTGACCTTTTTGTAAATTATGGTGCTTTGCAAGTAAGATGGTATACATTTAGTATAAAAATTTGCCTTTTTCTTTTTTTCATCTTTTCTTCCCTTGATCCTTTATATAGTGATCTTGCTGCGAGTGTGTGTGGGTGTTGACCCTTCAAACGATTCCTGTGCGGAGTGCTGCTATCTGGATGCTGTGCCCACTTCTCGCGGCCCCCGGTCCGGGGGCGCCGCTTGTATGTTGAACTATTGGAGGGGAGTGACTCGAGACTTTCCTTGGACCCCGCGGGACTGTGAGGACCAGCGGGCTGTGCGGATTTCAACTTGCCACAGCTGGTCCTCTTCCCGCCCCCACCTCCTCTACCTATTTAGAGTAACAGGGACCCGCGCACGTGGGACGCGCGTGGGTCGCAGCCCGGGGCAAAGCCCGGGCAAAGGGCGGGCCCTCAGAGGCCGGAGGAGCCCGGTCCGGGCCCCCCCTTACAGTTCTGATAAGTCATATGGAGGTATGAGTGGCTATTAAGGTTTCCTTTGTGTTTTTGGTATAGTGAGTTTTACCTTGTTGCTTGTTGTTAACTAAAGACATCAGGCAATTATTACTGCGACCCTCTCTCTAGTATTTGTGTGGGTGTATTGATTACATTAAGCGGCCATAATGACCTCACCGGTTCATATTAACCCACGTTTGGTGGGGGGTAGTGAAAAACAGGGAACACTGGATAATTATTTCAAAAAGGTTTCCGTGGGAACAGAGAAAAATATTATCTTAGCTGAACGACGGGCTGAAAGACGTCGCTCAGTCGAATTAATAAAGAATAAAAGGTCTTCCTTGGGCTCATTACAACAGACATTGTCCCCACTACCTACCATCGACTGTGAAAGCGACGGGAACAAAGTTTCACCTAGTAATAGTAATGGTATTCCATTACTCCTTCAAAATACTCCCCCACCCATGGTTACAAATAATGACTTGCTTCTAGATCTTTCTTTTTCTCCCGGAATCTTGACACAATCGGTCGGGGGCTTGATAGTGTCACCATTCCCGGAGGCTGACACTGCTAATAGTTGTATAAATGTTTCAACAAACCCACGTCCGAAAGGTCCACCCCCTAAAAAAAGGAGGAAAGGGGGTAATAGACCCCGACTTAATAAATCAAATTACACCGACAGCGTCAAATCCAAGAGTCTTACATCCCCTACACCTGTGCCGTTTGTCTCACCCATTGAACCATCCCTCCCAACACTTGATCAATTAGGTGTTAACCTAATGGGTAACATTGAAAAATTAATTAGGTCGTTCATGTTACCCTTGGTAGAGAGATTGCAAAAAATTGGCCAACAATTGGGGAATCTGGAACAGGCAATAATTGACATTAAAGGAGGAATGAGGGATTCCGCAACACCACCTGCAGTACTCATAACGAAGGAGGTGCCTTTTAATGCCGCAGACTTATCAGTTATTAAATCCATAAAGTTACATACATCGGAAGCTCCAAAATTTACGCCCACCAAAGCATCACAGAAAAAAGAAAAAAATAGTCCTAGAGTAGGCGAAGAAAAAGGAAGGCCAAACTCGCTAGTAATTGCTTATAAAATTATTGGCCATGAGACTGTAGTGAGGTCAATCTACCTATGAAAAATATTTGCTAACTCGGTTAAGACTTAGGGGCTCATTAGGATTGCGGATTTCCCGCATCCTCCGGGCCGGCGGAAGCCACCGCCGGCCCGGAGGATGCGGGAAATCCGCTGCGGACTGAAAAAGACCCCGCCAGATTAGGATGGCTGGGGGATCGTTTTTCAGTCCGCAGCTTTTCTGCCGCGGTCGCCTTCCGACCGCGGCGGAAAAGCAATACCATGGCTGGCGGTGTCTATCAGACACCACCAGCCATATTATGATCGCGTAGAAAGTATGCTTTTCCACGGCGGCTTTTCCGCCGTGGAAAAGCATACAGAGATTGCCTTCGGGGGCTCGTTGCGGGCCCCCTGGGTGAAGGGGGGTGGGGGGTGCACATGGGGGGTACCTATGGTACCCCCCTGCATTTGCGTTAACAAAGCGGCAGGCACCACGCGGTGCCTGCCGCTTTGTGCACGCAAATGCTGTGCATTCATTTTTAACATTGCGGCGGGTGCAGCTTAAAGCTCCACCCACCGCAATGTTAAAAATAGAGGATGTGACCGCCACCCTGGCGGTCACATCCTAATCTGTATGGAGGGACCGCCGCTGCCCCTGCGGACGGTCCCTCCTACTCTATGGTGGCGGACGGACTCAGGTCTGTCCGCCATCATAATCGGCCCCTTAATTTGTTTTTCCGAATTGGTTATATTCCCAGGGAGACAGGATTGGTCAAACTCCATCATTCAGTGCCCTTGTGATGGTACCTCTGAACAGTCAAATATCCACGTATTTCTATTCTGTAAATATTATGACGTACCACGCAAACGATGGATTATCCCAATCCTATTGTCCCTGGGACTGAGAAGATGCCGTCTAGCTTTTACGGCGTTACAACTTTTAGATACAGTATCAAATGCCAAATGCATAGCTATGTTTCTTAAGACCTGCTTGAAAATCCGAGCCACTCATGGAGATCCATAGTGACTTAAAAATAGATCACTCTTAATTGTTATGCTTGATTTTGCACAGAATCCAAAACTTCTTTTTATATGATCCATTGTATGGTTGAAAGGCTTTACCATGTGTATATATATATATACATTGTTTAATACTATTTTTATTGTGTATTTATGATGCATATGAACCTGTATACAATAACTGTTGCTTTCATGATTTTATATTGTTCTAAAATTGAATAAAGCTTTTCTACTACTACTAGTGATCTTGTGGTTTCTCTCTTGTGGGCTTTTTTTCTTTTTTCAATAGAACAATGGTGAAAGCTTAGTCTTGGTGAAGGCTATCTTTGTATCCATGATTTTAATTATGCTTTTAGACACGGGGATATGTATTGAAAAAGGAGAAAAAATGGATGTGGTTTTTTGAGGATATGTTGTATATGGCTATAGGTCCCCCATCTGTGATAGGTGTGTGTTCATACTGGCTCCAATCAAATCAATAAAATGCCCTACATTTGTGCCGTTTTTGTACAAACACAACAGTGTTTTCTTTTATGTATTTTCAGATCCGCTGGTGTTTGAAAGTGAAGAGTGAGTATCTGCATAGGTCCTAAGGAAGGTGGTTGTTATAGACCAAACCCACCGAAACGCGGGTCGACCCTGCGTGGAACCATGTAAAACATTCTGTGGTTCTATTTATGACAGAGGTGTTTCCTGTCATATAATACACTCTACTGTGTACAGATACTGGATGTATGAGGTTGGTGTGAAAGTGTACGAATTAGAGTGATTGCAGAGTGATATTATTTATTGTATTTTATAACCAGGGGCTTATATGATTCTCTTTTGAAAAGAATTTTGTTTTTTCATGTGTCTTTTTGTATAAAAAAATAGCAATGAAAGATTGATATATGTATGTATTATGTATTATGTGGAACTGAGATAAATTATGTATTAAATATCTTTATGAAGAATATGCTATCTTTATAAAAAATGAAAAAAAGAATATAACAAGTTTAAAGAAAGAGACAAAAAGTGATGATAAAATAATTTAAAAAAAGAACAATCAGGAAATTATATGTGTCACTGTTGTGTTTTGAAGGTTTATGTAAAGGATATGAACAATGTTCAAATGTATAAGATATATAGGCTATGAGGGAACTTCCTAGTGCTGTGTTTATTCTTTTCCCTGCTTTTCCCTGGCCTTAAGTATCTCTAGAGGGTTTACCCTTTTTCATGTTATTGCAAGTTGGTGTTTTGGCATTCAGGGGGGTGCCCCTGGTCTCCGCTGCACCCCGCCGGCTACCCACATCTTCCGTGGCCGCTGGGTGCCTTGGTTGCTAAGGACAGTTCCGGATTTTGGTTGGATGGGCTCTGCTTGACCTGGGGGTGAGTAACGACTTGACCGCGCGAAGCACTAAGTTCGGTTGGTATATTCTCAACTATGTAGCTCTGTGCAGGGTCCTTATAGGACTAAGGGCCCCATCCAATCAATTATTAGTTCCTCTGTAGAGAAAACATGTGTTTTACATTATTTTTTTTTTTAATCTGTTTTAAACAAAATATATTTTTAATAACCCAACGTACATTCAATTACAATATAACCTTTAATTTTAGAAAGCAAAATATAAATAAACTACATTTTACCAATTCTACGTAAGCATAAAGTGGAATGTTTCTATAATACATTTTTTAGGAGTATGATAACATCAGTTGAATTTATAAAAATATATGCCCTATATCTTACATCACTACTCGAAAATGTGTCTTTTTGCATGAGCACCCCCAACATTTTGGACTGATGCTGTTGGTTTTTCGACCCTGAGAGTGCCTTCTAACCAGGCCTCAGTGCCAGTGCTCTGACCTGTGAAACACATTTGGGTAATTGGCTTACAGTCTATAGGTATGAGATAACTTATTTATAAGAGACAAGTATATGTACCAGAACTACATAGGGCTTGGAAGTAACATCTTTCCATTGTGTTCTTCAGCATTATTGGGCCACCAAAAGTGTGGATATGTGAAGCATGACTCCATGCCCTTCACCGCAGTTTGGCAGAGCAGTTTACGAATTGCCAACTGTTTTAACTATTTGGCAAAGAATAAGCATCCCTCTTTAATATATGTGTCACTCCTCAAGCAGGCATATAGAGTCCTAAGGCATGGTGTAGTATCTTAAGAAGCAAAACATGTGTTGCCTAAATTGTCATCTTTACTGTAAACCAGGAGAGTAGCCCTATTGGGGATTGTAGGGTTACATGCTGACAAGTCAGCAATGATAACTTCTAATTAGGACTACTAAAAGGATACTCAAAGGAATCAAAGGGATCGTGACATTAAGTCAAGCTTAATGCTGAAGTCAAATTTCATGTAACATTTCAGTAAAAGGCACTCTAGAAAGTAGCCACTCTGTTGCCCAGAGTGGCACTTTAGAAAGTTGCCACTCTGTTGCCCAAGTTTCCAGGGTGCATTTACAGTTGCTGGCCACAGGATAGCTTTCTGCCCTCCTAGAACAACTTCGAGGAAGGAACAATGAGAGCTGACCACTGGAAGAGGTGCAAATTTCTTCTTGGCAGGAAAGCCAAAGTAGATGTGAGCGCAAAAGGTGATCTTTAATGGCAAATCTGACATTGAAAGACACAGAATGTACACACACCGGAGGGGCTGACCTTTTCTTCTAGTAGACAATTTGGTGGCGGGGACTGTAGGAATGTGTCTTTTTTGACATGGTTAGCCCCTACTTTTTGCTTGATGCCTGATGTGATTTTGAACTGGGCCCATGCTAACCAGGTTCCCAGTGTCAGAACTCTTTCTCAAACAGTACCATGATTGGCACAATTTTAGCCACCTTAGTAGGTCCCTAGTCAATGTTACCCCTAGTACCTAGGGCGAAGGTACTGGGGCTGCTGCATGAGTTGTGCCACCCCAGATACCCCTCACCAGGACAATGCAAACTGCCACTTCAGGCTGCTTGTCTTGGTACATAGAAAACCGAGGAGTTGACATGGCATCCAGCCATGTGTGCCTACATGGACTGCATGAGATATAGGTAAGTGATCCTTACAGCATTAATGCTGGGTGCACTATAGCCCATGTGTGGTAACATCAGCATGAGCAGATATGACCCTGCATTATCTGGGGAATTCTTGGATATTGTAAGAGCACAGGGAAGCCATAAAGAGTACATGGGCTGTATGCTTGTCATTATGAGTTTCCTACCTCCATGATGGCTTCACCCTACCCTAAGATGTTTGGTACCAAACATCTTGTCTAAATAGATCCTCACTGATGTCAGTGAGGAATTTATTAATCAATGCACTTTGAAAACCTACCAAGCACTTGTGTGGTCTCTGACTAGTCACAGCCAGTCTGCCACCACCAGACATGTTTCGGACCTCATGGAGTGAAGGCCTGCCCTCTCAGGGGGATGTATGATGTTACGACGTGATCATTTTTATTGCGGTACATTACATCGCTGTTTTTACAAGGCAAGTCGTTACAACCACTTGCGCTGTAGGGCGCTGGACTTAGGAATAGTTTGATTTACTATTCCAACTCCAACCTACGTACAGTAGGGAAGGTGTTGAAATAGCAAATCACACTATTCCATAGTCTAGAGCGCACTCCAGTGCAAGTCGTGGTAACGACTTGGGTTGTAAAAGCAGCGATGTAAATGTATTGCAGTGTTTTGACCGCTTTGTTAAGGTTGTTTCCCTCTCAGAGACCAGAAACAAAGCCTACTCTTGGCTGAGGTTCTTCATACCTCCTCCATAAAGGAATGTCCTTCCAGAGCGAGAAGCTTTAAAGGCATTGCTGCCTTTGAAGTTCAGCCCAGGCATCCTCAGATAGTGGGGGATGCCAATCCCCCTGTCCTGCTTCACATTTAGTGGGAGGACAGACAGGAAAAATAGTTAGATGAAGAGAGGGGTCCACGCTCAGTCTGCACCACCCCTAGGGTTGGGAAGGCAATGTGAACCCCACTCCTGAAATTGTACCATGGTGGGATGGTGGAGAAACAACCTATCAGGGCTAGCGATGTGTAGCTTCCAACAGGAAGTGGTCACTTAGAAGGTGAAGGTACCCTAAAGATAGTAGCCAATTGGCGAATAACTGTCCCCCCTGTAATGCCTAAATTCAGAATTTAGGTGGCATTCCTAGGCTTGGAACCTAGATTTGATGACAAGAAGAAAACCTCAACAAAAAAGACTCAATGCCTGAGAACTGAAGCCTGCTGCAGAAGAAAATAATCCCCAAACCTTGCCTTCTGCATCATGGACTTTGACAATCATGGTGTGCTGTGTTGTCCTGAACCTGTAAAAACATCCAAGAACCCCTGCACACCTCACACCTTCGCAAAATCACTAAGAACCTCCATTGGAGTGAAGGTATCACTCCCCTGCACACCGCAGGCACAGATCACACTGAGTCCGGTTTGTCGATGTGCTGCTCCCTGATGACTTGGACACAGCACCCACACCAACAGAGGTACACTATCTCTGGAGGGTCAGATCTGTATCCCTGCCAAGTTTGACACCAGGACCTATCGGACCTGCACTGTACCAATACCCGGGGTACCAGACTTCCAACAGCAAACAGCAGGGCAGGAGTACTTGCCTGACTCCAACAATACCAGAAGCAAGTAGCCATCAAGGGATGTTAAGACCCCTGAGACTCACATTCTGAGTTTCCTAGCAGTCCTGAAATTACCTCTCCAAGATGCTTGCTCCTGACCTCGAAGATTTCTTGACGCAGGATGCCCGGCTGACATAGCTGCGCTGCACCCGACCCTACGGCCCCGGTAATAATGTATCGGCTATCCTCCTTTGGTCCTTGGACCCTTGCTACCTCCTCCCTTAAGTGGGACCCATCGGACTTACCTCTAAGTCCCCATGTGCAGTGTCTTTCCCAGTTTCCGATCATGACGCACCAGCTACCAACACCTTCAGCACTCTGCTCCCAGCCAAATCCAGGATGTTCCCGATCTTCTGCTGCTGTAACTTTGGTCCTGGTCCTGCAAGTGACCTAAAACAAGATGGTGAACTTCGTGAAAGCATTGCCTTATTTTATTTGCATTTTTCTGATCTTCTCCATTGACTTCAATTGTATGTAATTGCACACAAAGGTGATATATTTTCCAAACTGTTAACAATGGTAACTTCTAAAGTACTTAGTGTAGATTATAGTTCTTGGTCATAAATTATATACATAAAAATCTATTTTATTTTTGTAAGTGGTCTCTGATTCATTCTTGAGTGAGTACAAAAATGCCCAGCACTGCCCTCTGATAAGCCTAACTGGTCACCCACACTACCACACAAAGAGCATTAGTATTATCTACTTTGATCTCTATGTACCAGTTAGGGATCAGCTGGACTCCCTGCGCTGTACACTTTTTTAGTACACTATATACAGGGCCAGGGACTTTTTACTAGAGATAACATTAATTAAATCACAGTGGATACATGATGAATTATAAAACAAAGGGACATGATAAAATGACAATAGGATCAATCAATAATGGATATCAATTATGATTTAGAATAGAGCCATCTGCAGTCTTTCTAAAAATGGAATAAAGTGCAATATGCCAACAACATATTTCAAGCAAAGCTAAAGTGTGGTGCAACAGCAGTTCATTTAGATAACACTTCAAAAACATTTCAATAATGCTTTGCCAACAATAAAATGCAGTGCAACAACCGTATATTCAATGCCTTTAAGCATTTGGAAAGCTAAATAGCACTTCCCTACTCAAGTTGTTCCATATATTTCCAGACCATCATAAACCTTTTAGTCGCACCAGCCCTTTTTGCATGGGCCTCTTCAAATTTATGTGTGTGGATCATTTTCTAATTCCACTCAAAATATGTGGGAACTCTAGTTGTCCTCCAATTCTCAAGAATCAGGGATCGTGCCACCAATGAAAGTAATCAAAATAAAGCCTTCTTAGCTTTAATATTTAGAGAAGTCAGCTTCCGTTTTGTCAGGCCAAAAGTGCAACTTCAGACTCCAGGTCGACTTGTTATTGTAAGCCTCTACTAAGGGCACCAAATATTTCCCCTCAGAATTGAACTAGGAATGGACAGGTGAAGACAGTATGAAGTCAATCACCACCACCTTCTTGCTGGCATCAAAAGCATTTATATTCCAATTCTGGGTACATTCTATGGAGGGCTTTAGGAGTGTAATACGCCATCCAGCAGTGATAAAAAAGGGATAGGCTTGAAGTTGGCAGCCCTGAAGTCTATATTCCCAAGTTGCAAAATCCTCTGCCACTCAACCTCAGAAAAGGAGCATTGTGGTGTCAGCAACATTTCTGCCAGGAAATCTTTTATTAGATGGTCCCCCTGGACTCTGCAGCAATCTATACCAATTACCATCCCCACTCGATCTAGCTTTAAAAAGAGCAGCCGCTAATAGTGATTGATCAGGGTGGGCGACAAGACTCCATTTCTTCAATGGATGGATAATTCATATAAATCCCCCCAACAATGGCTCACTAGAATCCTCACATCTAACTAGAAGTTCCTGCCAGGTGAGACACCTCCCTTTCAGCAGAAAATGTTCCAGCTTTCTGAAACCTCTTGCATTCAAAAACCTTAAATTGCTGGACTGACTATGTAATCCTAAGACTTTGCATTCCTTTAACTGTAAATAATAATGACCAGCCTCCAAAGCATTGGGTGATTAAAGAGTCTGAAGTCTAGTATGTAGGCCTTGCAAGTCTCATACCTAGTTTCCTTAGGACGTTTGGCAGAATTTATGAAGACCGGAAGCTGTGATCCAACTTGCTTCACCATCCTATCATTAAAAAAAATAGCTAACAATGCCCTTGAATCCAGTTTACGGGGCCAAGAATTCAAGGAAAGAGGCTACATAATATGTACGTGTCTGGAGCAATGCCAGGCCACCCTGATGTATTCCCAATTGCAGAACTGGGTATTTAACTTGGGTGCCTTTTTGTTTCAGATAAATTGTCGAAAAAGAACATACAACTCTTTAAAATATGCCAACTTCATTTTTATTTGAAGGTTCTTAAATAGAAAAACTAATAAAGGCAAAATTGACATTTTGAGGAGGGCGACCCGGACGATAGGAGTAAGAGGGAGAAGAGACCATCAATCCAGTAGATCGATGATTTTTTTCAACATAACCTTGCAATTCAACCTAAATAATTCAGCATAGGAATTAGTTACATAGACTCCCAAATATCTCATTGGTTTGGTCAACACCAACAAGTGTTGGAGAATGGCAGGGAGATTATCTGTTCAGATATTAAACACAAGAGTTTCTGTTTTATTAGGATTACTTTTGTAGCCTCCGATAGATTGAAAATGTTCAAACTCACCCAGAATTGCATTTAAATTTAACTCATCAGGTTTAAGATACAAAATAATATCATCCGCAAATAACTTGAGCTTAGACATACCATCAATTGGGGCTTTAATTCCCAGGTTAGTCCTTAGCTTGGCTGCCAATGTTTCAATAAAAAAGGTAAAAGGAATAGGTGATAAAGGACAGCCCTGACAAGTTCCCTGATTTATATCTATGGTTCCAAATATATTGGAATTGAAAATAATTCGAGGCTGTGCACCCTGGTATATATTATATAACATATTTGTAATTATGCTGGGGAATCCGATCCTTTTAAGAGCAAAAAATGAGTTTCCCAGTTGGCGAGGTCCAAAGATTTTTCAGCATCCAGCATCGTTATAAAGGCAGGGATCAGATTAGCATTACTAAAATCAATAGCATGTATTAAAAAAGTGGTACTTGAAGACATTTGGCGTCCTGACAAAAAGCAAGTCAGATCTTTATGAATAATCTTCTGGACAACAGGTGTAATTCTGTTAGCCCATACTTTCAGTGCAATTTTGTAACTGGGATTTAAAAGACTGATAGGTCTATATGAATTGACATCATGAGGATTGTTCCCTTTTTAAGAAAACTAAGAAGAATTGATTCCTTAAATACTACAGGGACTTCTCCCCCATTCTTCACTGCATTTAAAAGCTTGACAAAAAATATAATTAAAATGTAAATTGATACTTGTATAGCGCACTACTCACCTACAAGGGTCTCAAGGTGTTTGTACGAATACCGCTTTGGAACCCATCCTGGCTTTCCCTGTGAGGTGTCCACTCCTGGGCACCCCCAAGGTGGAGGCCAGGCATCCTTAGCGTTGTGGGGGCTGTTGTGAAGATTAAGCAAGCTATTGCCCAGAGTTGCAGAGTGGGACTCCATGATTGGAATAGGCACTGAGGCGAGAATTATCAGGTCTGTGGAATTTTTGAGCCCAAGACCCGCCGAGGCGGGGAATTGAACCCTGGTCCCAGGCTAGACCTCTGCATCAGGGTCTGCCGCTCTAACCATTGAGCCACACTTCTCCACTCCATTAACTCTTCCTGAAAGAATTAGTAGAACTCTATGGAAGTCCATCATTCCCACAGGCCTTATCTGATGGCATTGAGGCTATAAATTGACGAATTTTTTATGCTGTAATTTCAGTCACTAATTCCTCTGCCTAAATGCTTGATTTTTCCGGTGACATAATATCTGAGAAATAACAATGGATAGCCTCTTGCAAGACCAAATATTTGCTTGCGTAAAGTTTATTATAATGGTCGAGAAATATTTTTGCAACCTCATCCTTATCAGATGTCAGAGCCCCCAACCTGGGTTGCTGTAATTCAGTAACAAAAGCAGCTTCCTGCTTCACCCTGGATGACCAAGCTAAAAAACTGCCCACCATCTGGCTTTCTTCATTTACTTGTTGCTGCTAAGAGTGGGAGCTAATAATCTCTTCCAGTGAAAGAATTCCCTCAATTATTGTTAGGCACTGGCCTGCTGCAGATCTATCAGTGTTTGCTCGGTTGGAGACTTTGCCCTCAAGTGAACTGCGGTATGAACCGCAAGTTGAAGTTTGGGAATATGAGCCTTCTGGATCTTAGATTGAGCAGGTACCAGAGCGTTTATGTGCCTGCAGATGCTGCCTTAAAGGCACCCCAAACAGAATTAAGGGTTGCAGTGCCTTTATTGATATGAAACAACTCTTTGATTCATATTTTCATTTTTATCAACCATCCTGATTGGAGAGAAAGATTCGATTCATCTGCCACCTAGATCTTTCCCCTCGCCAAGGGTCTAGTTCAATTTTGACAGTAATGACAGAACAGTCCAAAAATGAGTTTGCCCATGTTTGAGAGTCAAGGGACTTTAAAAAAGATAAGTAGTCAATGCATGAAGTGGACTGAAATAATAGGTATACTGAGAAATTTCAGAATGGGCTTCATGCAAAGGATTGATCAATTGAGTCTTGGATCATGATATCTAATACCTTTTTAGTAATTTATTTCAGTTGCTTTTTTTATTTATTTGAGGTATTCCTAGCTAAATCCTGGATATAGTTAAAATACACCCTAGTATTATTGGACCTTCCTCTCCTCTCATGAGGTCATTGACTTTTAAAATACATTTGGGATCATCTGCTGTTGGGGCATAATAATTAACAAGATTATAGAGCCAGGTTCCTGCTGGAACAGAGAGGGGAAAATAATTGCCAAACCCTTCTTCCAAGGGCATGGAGCCCCAGGTAACCCCACCTCTAGGGTGGGATACCAAGCTCCACACACCAAGAGAAGGGTCGCAGCAGTTTGGTAGAGAGCAGAATATTGCATCCTGGGATGCCTAGATGCCACAAATCTCAAGAAGTTGTCATCTGTTTTTAGAAAGACAATCCTGCCAAAGACTAGAAAGAAGCTGGAGATGCCACTCCAAAGGTGTTGACAAAGCTCTTTATAAGCTAGCTCTAAGTCTTATCATTATAATATTAAATTGGGCAGATGCAATCATTATTCTAAATTAATTAATGAGGCTAAGAACAGGCCAGAGGAAATGTTATGAGTGTCTCAATTTTTAGAATCATCTGTGTATGCTCCACTTTGTGTTGCAGAAGCTCAGTGGTGGGTTGAGCAATTATTTTGAAGAAAGAATTGTGAAATTTCAGTTGAACCTGAATGTCCTCAGCAATGGGGATGTGGCATTAAGACCAATAATCACCTCCAAAAAAGTGAGATGAGAGATAAGCTCACCTGTTATTACCAACTTCAGAAAACAACTTAAAAGATTGTTTTTGGGCTACAAATCTGGCTCTCCTTTAGACTCTTTTCCCATACATATCATGCATTAGATCACTGGTATTAAATGCCCTATTTATCGGGAACTGATCTCTGCCTCCTTACGTGCAGGATCAGGGTACCCAATATTCCGGAACTATTTGTCTACTTACATAAGTTGCCTGAAAAGTTGTCCCAGGTAGCGAATCACTGTTCTAGGGACTGGAGGAATTTAATCATTGAGAGAAGTGGTGGCAGTCTTCAATCAAAAAATGATGGATCTTGAAGGAAAGTTAAAAGCTATGACCACACTAGAAGAGGCAAGAGCCAGACTAGAGAGTATGACCAATGAACTGAAAGACTTTGAAGGGTACCTGATAAAGAAAAACTGATGAATTAAAAAAAGACATTAGGTGGTGCAGCCAAGAGAAAGCATATCCTTATTTAGGTGCTAATTATTATCAAGACTGAAACCAAAGTGCAGGTCAATGCAATCCAGGAAGAGGCGGTAGGCGAAAAGTCCTTACATTTTCAGACACATGCTTCACTGATTCATATGGAGATAGCTCCAATACATCAGAAGGGGCCTCCCAAAATGAAAGATCTAATAGAGGTAGGTAAGGAGACCAACATTATCATCAGACACAGTCCCTTTTTTTACAAAGAGGTCGCAACAGGGGAAGGAACAGATAGTGGGGACAGGACTGAAACAAATATCAGCAGATGAACCAACAACATCAGCAGCCCTACCTGAACACTGGGATCCAACAATACTGGAGGTTTTAACAAAGAAATCAGAAATCTTTCTGTTAGCTTTTAGGGATATAAGAGGATCTTTGGCTTTTGTTACTCTGGGCCTCCTCTGTAGAACATGGGTTGTTCTCTGAGCATGACTATGGACATCAAGTCTATGCACAAATGTTATCACAAATTCCTTTCTGACTCTTTTCTTTGATAGCACTTTTTGAGTGGTATTGGTGGTAGATATTTTCACTATTCACAGGAAGGAAATCCTCCAACTTTGTTCTATCTTTTTAACAAACCAAGGAGCTCTATAAAAACAATACTTGACAAATATTATTAGTCATGGGGCATTCCCAGATAATATTGTGTTTCATCATTTACAGATTACCCTTCCACTTACTGTTATGCTCAAAATTGATGGTCCTGAATTCGGTGGCTTCAAAGTGATAATGTGCCACCGAAACATACGTTGACCTGGATGTCTTGCACCCAACTGCCAACACAGCCAAGAAAACTGTTTTCGATCTGTCCTTGCAGTGAACTTCTTGGTATATGCGAGCAGGTTGGGTATGGAATATGCATGGTGAGAGAATGGGAGTGCATGATGGTATGTCAGATTAGTATGTAAGTGAGGTCACATGTTAGGGAATATGTGATCATAATGAAATGATAAAATTATTGTCTGTTATAAGAAAATAATGTATATGTTGATTTGTCACAACTGATGAAATTGTTGCTAAAGAAAAATAATGCAGACCGTTTTTACCCTCAAAAATATGTTTATCTGTTATCTCTTTTGTATGTGAACACAAATAAAATAATTATGGAATAATTAAACAAAAAAATACAACAAAAAGACATAGAAATTGCAGTTTGCATTGTGGATAGCCCCATAGAGCTTTTGTTAGCCTACACAAAAGTAATATATGTCTTGTGGGAGGTTATTGTGATTTTCTCTTGTTTGTTCCCCCTTCTCCCAGACCAGAAAGCAACTTTTAGGGGGTACCATTTGGACATTGATGGATCAGTGCCCAGCTCTTGGAAAATGATAATGTGGTTTCCCTTCTGAAAAAACCCAATGCAGCTACAGTACTGCAATCCAACTTTTGCCCTATCTCATTTCCTCCAGCTCCCTCAAATATCTTGGTGAAACTGGTACAGCATTCTAAATTAATAGAAAACACAAATGTGCTACACCCCTTGCAATAGGGTGCTAGAAACAGACATGGCAAAGAAACAGAACTGCTGGATAATTCTGGGCTTATAAAGTGGAACGTGGACCTGAGCTTCAATGTGTGCACTGGTTCTACTGGATCTCTCTGCTGTATTTGGTACTATTTCCTACAAGATTTTACTTTATTAGCTCTCTGCAATTAGTGTAATGGCTCAGCACTCCGCTCACTCTCCTCTGCACTTGAATCTCATGAACAAGTGGTCTTAATGAGAGCATTCTGCTCAGAAGTGAAAGCCCAACATTGTGGGGTCCATCAGGGATCTGCACTCAGTCTGACCTTTTGTTTAATGTCTATATTCCACCCCTTGCTGTTCTGGTGGAATTGTTTGTTGTTAGAATAATGTCATATGCCGACAACACACAGTTATTGATCTCATACAAAGGAACCACATCAGAAGCCAAGAGGACAATTACAGCTTGTATAAAAGAAGTCATAGGCTGGCTCAATGATAATAACTTTCATTGTAATCCTGACAACAATTTAATTCTGTTGCTTTTGTCCTGATCATTTGTCTGGATGGCTGGAATGTTGGCCTGCAGAATGCTCCACCCCCCTGACTGTCAGAGCTATTAACTTGGAGGTGTTATTTGAGGTCAGTCTGACTATGAAGAAGCAGATATCCTTTGTAGTCAAGTTATGTATCTGGATATTTACAACACTGATAACATTTTTGTTCTTTCGTCCTTGGGATGCACTGAAATCTGTAGTGCAGGCTCTGATCTTATCCCATCTTGACTACTTCATTGTTCTCTCTCTCGGCCTGCCTGACTATCTGGCACATCAACTCCAAGTCATTCAAAGTGCTGCAATGCGACTACTGTTCAAACTTTGTAAACAGTTGCAGTTATTGTCTTTTGCAAGCAAATGCACTGGCTTTCTGTCAAAAAAAGAGTTATCTTCAAAGAGCTCATCATGCTGTTCATGATTCAGGTCCTAAATACCTGAACTTGAGGATCCAAGATTACTGTCCCTCGAGACCACTGCACTCCATGAATGTTAGACATCTCATTGTTCCGTTCTCTAAGTTAAAAGGAAAGGGGGCTCTTCCTTCTCCTTTTTGGTAAGCTATTGCTTTAAACAGCTCCCTTTTCCATTAAGAAACAATATAAATCAGACAGCATTTAGGAAATTGCTTATTTATTTAGCAACTAATGCTTCTGTACCGGGACACTAGAAGTTAATTCATTCACTCATTTATTCATTCCTTCATTCATTCATTCATTCATTCATTCATTCATATATCTATCTATTCATTCATTCATTAATTAATTCTTTCAATCATTCATTCATCAGTCAGGAGGGACACAAGTAGCCCATTAGCTAGTGACCACTACATACCCAGTCGACATTTTCTGGGGATAAATATGGTACCACTGGCACCCAGACCTCAGATTACATCTAGAATTGAGAGAGGATTGAAGAAAAACTGCCCTGCTGTACTGTGGAACCGGCAAAGAGAGGCTTCCCCAAAGACCAGACAGGACCTGCTGCTTCTGTGTAAGCAAGGAAAGGACCGTGCATGGCATGAGAAAATGTTGTCTCCGAGCCTAGACAGAACAGGTGACTCAAAGAGTCAGCTGTTTTCAGCAAAAGTGGAAGAAAAGTGGAAGAAATTCACCTTGGCTAGTTACCACTGACCACTGATTTGCAGCCTGGGAGACTGAGTATCAGCCTTCACATGTTGCACACATCTGCTGGACCTTGGAGAGTCAACAGAGTACAGTTGTTTGCCCATGAGGGATACTAGCCTCGATCAAAGGGAATCTCTAGTTTCAGTTTGACAAGAGACCAGTAGTCCAGTGGCAACTCTACTTTTGCTGGACCCCACTGGGACTTTGAGGTACTTCACACTCTTAGGCCTGAGTCTCCCCTCCAAGACTGTGGACTGAAGAGTAGCCCCAAGAAGCCCCTCGTCTACTGTACAGCAGTCTCAGCATTCTAAAGCCTCTTCATCATTCTGTATCCCACAGCATCACTCCATTGATGTCTATTTTAAGCGCTTAGAGACCGGCGGTGATAGGCGCTATACAAACACTTTATAACATAACATAACATTGCAGTTATCCCATAGAACCTGTAACTGGCCAGGAGACATTTATTTGGTGAAAAGGTAACTGTTATATAAATCCTCACTGGCCCTCTTGACTTGCTCCCAGCTGGAGTTGAAAAATGCCCTCTAATTCACATGCTAATATGAGTACCCACAAATTAGGAAATGTACAAATAACCACTGCTTCTAAGCTCCATATCCTGATTATATTCCGGAAATATATAGGTTTCCTTGATACTTATTATTCACTCTTATATTTTCCCAACTGAATTGCTGTGCGGCTCAGTTATTGGATCTGCGTACCTTGGGTTCTTGGTTAACCTACAAGTCCTCTATATACCCCCAACCAGAAGGGTCCAGCGGACATAACAATATATTGCTTTCAACAATCTGCCATACTTAGAAGTTACAGGTGAGAACGTAGGCACAAATGTCTGTTTTTTTCAACTTAATTTCAATAGTTTTTATTTTCAGCTGATAGTTGCTATAGGAAAGATCTGCATAAATGACCCCTTGCTGAATTTTCTCTACTTTTAAGAAATGTATACCTTTCCCGGATCGATTATTGGTTTCACACCCATTTCTACCACTATTGAAAGGCAGCTGGAAGCACAAAAACATGGGAAAAATAGGCTATGTCTCGGTAAAATGCCAAACTGTAGAAAAGTTTGGCTTTCTGACTAAATTCTGCCTGTTCCTGAAAGCAGGAGAGATGGTGATTCTAGCACTGCAAACCCTTCATTGTTACCGTTTGCAGGGGAAAAAACGAATGGGCCTGATTCACAAAGGTAAACTAAGACAAAAGTCTAACTTAACAACTTTCAGTATTTACAAAGGGCATTTACGAGTAGTAAGGTTAGCCCTTTGTCTCAGTTTAACTTAAGTTTCGCTCAGTTTGTTCTTAAGACCAAAACTTAAGTTGAACTGAGAAAAAAGTCTAACTTTCCAAATCGGAAATGCCCATTGTGAATACAGAAAGTCGATAAGTTAGACTTTCATCTCAGTTTACCTTTGTGATTCGGGCCCATGCTTTCTTTTGCAACACTTTTTTTCAATTTTTCCCCCGCAAAAAACAAAATGTTGCCATATGTAGGTTAATTTCTCATTTCCCGACAGGGGAATCTACAAACCCTGGAGGCCTTTAGAATTCTCAGGCTGCAAATTTAGAATGGATACCTTATGTGGACCGCGTGTTACAGGGGCCTATGCACAAACTATCCCAAATAGTAAAAAAAAGGCTTAGCAGGAGGGTGCGAGGGGGGTGTGTGCAGTGGTAGTCCTAGTAATGAAGGTGTTAAGACCTGTTTACGGAGAATTTTGCTCAGCTTTCTTAGTTGTTCAAAAAGTAATATTGTTGGGTACAGCAAGGTAAAATGCAATTTCGATTTGCATTTATTATGAAATATCATCATTATTTATCATTATTTTTTAATAACTATTAGGCCTGCTTGCTTATATTGGTTATGAATGATTGAACGAGCAGTGTTTATTATATTACTTTTGTTTCTGTTGAATACTTAAACACAGGCGAAAACTAAAAACAGAAATAGTTTTAGAGATTAATTTTCTATCAATCAGTTTAAAAAATAATGAAGGCTGCCCTGATAGACATAAATTCAATAATTTGATTGCGCTGCTTTTCATTACTGTTTCTATGATACATTCTTTAAAATTATGTTGAAAAATGCAGTGTGAATGGGAGAGTAAATGTCAGATTGAAACGACAAACTGCAACGCCAGGCCTCACATTTTCCGTATGTATCAGATGAACATTATTATGAAGAATTTTAAGCTACATTCATTGGATTTCTGACTTATTAATTCACTTATCACTTCGCGAGTGAAGGAAAGATGATGGCATGTTCCCCGTGTATCACAGCATGTCAGTTTTCCCGGAACGGAACCGTTCCTCTATCAACGACGCTAGATTGCTTGCATATCTCTATTTGCATAATTTGAGCTGATGCGGGGTCCCAGGATGCTCTGAAAGGCCTTTTGCACACATTCCTCGCAATCGACTTGCTGCTTTAAGTGGACAAAGGCAACAAGACAGTCCAATGCCAATTGCACAGTCATTTAAATGGAGACTACACTAAAAGTATTTTATTTCATTCATACAACTGTGCGATACAGAGTGTTAGCTGCAAACTATGCTGCATTATTTTTCTACTTATGATGATGGTAACATTCTGTTCTCTAGCAAACTATGACAGTGAATAAATTATGAATTATACATTTAAATTAGAGCGGTAATTAAACATGAATATTGCACTCTGTCACAAACAAACGCATTGGTTACAGGAGCTGCACAGCTATTTGTACAGTTCCATCACTAGACATTAATTACACATTTATTTAAGCAATTAGGCATGAAAGGGGCATTATTGTCAGAGATATGATTTACAACCTGAATGTAATTTGGCTAATGGGCAACAAGAAAAGCCTGCAAACCACAGCAGTTATTTTTATTAGCAGCACTGATAATTATTTATGACAAGTTTCAGACACAGAATTCTGCACCTGAAACGTATTTTCATGCAGTCGGAAAACTGTAATATGTTCCAGTAAACATGTCACTTTCAGGAGATTATCGGCCAGAGATAGCTTTCTCTATATGAAAATGTAACTTACAACTCTACATAAAGTTAATTACAGGGTATACCCTGATAGAAAAGTGCCAAGTGTTAGATACAGTTATTCTTGGAATAGGTGAATACGATGTCAATGACCTTGACATGTGCAGGCCCAACAGCGACAATACCAATAAATGCAATGTCAAAGTGTTCCATAACCTGTGCCCGCATAACAATGTCAATACCCATACATTCAATATAATTTTTTACCATAATCTATACCACACAACAATATCTGCAGTAACAATGTCAATGTATGCCATAATCCATGCAAACATAACAATGTTTTACCAATAAAAGCAATGTCAATTTATGCCATGATCTAGGCGCGCATCACTATATCAGTAAAGACATTTTTGATCTATGCTAGATTCACAGAACTAACGTAAGACAAAATCCTAAATTTACTACCATTTGGTATACACAGAAGGCACTTACTCATTTTGGTATTCACTGAAGGCACTTACTCATTTTGGTATTCACAGAAGGTACCTACTCATTTTGGTATTCACAGAAGGCACTTGCTCATTAATGAGAAAGTGCCTTCTGTGAATACCAAAATGAGTAAGTGCCTTCTGTGAATACCAAAATGGTAGTACGTTTAGGATTTTGTCTTAAGTTAGTTCTGTGAATCGGCCCCGATATCAATGACTGCCATATTATTTTCAGAAGTTCTAATGAACTCATAATATTGCTGCCCGATTCACCAAAAGTGACCTCCCTATCAACCCAGAGTCAGAGATACATAAACAGACAGGTCCTGCAACCACATCCCACATCTATCCGTGACAGGCCACAGGTGGGGTTTCACTTAGCCCAAAGACAAACGCGCACACAGGGAAGACCCTTATCAATCCCACAGACAGATAGTTGCACAGCAAACAGGTCCCAGGAAGTAAAATACCACAAAGCTAGACATCACATGTAGATAGGAACACTCAGCCACTCAGAACACGACATGCACACCACATGTAATAATCACTCGCTCCGCAAACCGGAAACCTGGACACATACACACTGTTCCACACTAGCTCTCCCTAAGGTTGAGAGTCATCTGTGTCCCAAACATGCAAACTTCAAGAATGCAGAAGTTTTTTTATTATACGTAACGACATGTAGATATTGTCAGCATAAACTTTGTACATAGGGACATGATCCTATTTTGGCAAATGACTCTTATCTTTTCATTTCATTAGGGAAATTCATATGTGAGCAACATTATAAAATGATTTATTGGGCATAGTTATAGAGGTAGAATGAGCTATAAAGTATTAAATTCCTTTCAGTTTTAGACTCCGTACCATGTTGATTGATGGGACCGATAACATCTTTCCCATATACGTTTGGTATTAACAACTGAAATTAATTTGTCATGTGGAATGTACCAATTTTGTATAACACTCTACCAACCCATCTCTGCACTAGTGCCTAACAGGAACAAGCAATTTCGATATGGTATGCTGCTATATTTGCTACCCTGTGCAACTATTTAATACAACAGATCTTCTTAGTACCAACTGATACAAGACAGGCATCACTGTTGATGGTGAACGATTTATCAACTATCTTCAATACTGTTGGTTTTACTTGCTTGCTAGAGGGAAATAGTCAGTTTAACAAAATGGGTTTTCTAATAGTTTTCATAATTTATTTATGAACAATGCTGTTTCAGGGTTTATAAAACTACAGTAGTATTCACCCAGTGTAGGGAGTAAAGCAGGGGGTGTTTTTTCAGAGTTAAAGGCACAGCAGCAGTGTTCGGGCAGTGTAGGAGATCATGCAGGGAGTGCTGTTTCAGGGTTTAGGGCAGTGCAGTGGTGTTTCAACATTATAGGGGCATTCGCTGAGAATGGTCTTTCAGGGTTTAGACCAGTGCAGTAGTGTTGAAAGAGTTCAGCAGATTTTGCTAGGGATGGTGTTTCAGGGTTTAGGACAGTGCAGTGGTGTTCAGGCAGTGTAGGGGGTAATGGTGGGATTGATATTTCTGAGTTTAGAGCAATACAGTTGTCTTTGGGCAGTGTATGGTATCATGCAAGGGCTAGGAGTATAAAGCACTGCATGTCCTAAAGCCTAACTCACTCGATGAATACATGTATTCCCATGTCTGCAAACACATGCATCAGTTGTTTACATGTACTCATGAAGTGAGTCAGGCTTTAGGACATGTAGTGGTAGAAAGTCCTATGCAGTATGTGTGTCAGGCCTCTTAATTCCCAAATAGTCTCCATGCTGTGTAATAAAGATCCTGGGTGTGCTGTAGAAATGTCATAGTAACTCTCTCTGTAGCATGTAGTAATCATTTCAGTGAATTGCAAGGGATATTTTTTTTGTCTAGAATCACAATGTAAGTCAGTGTGCTTTTGGGAATATTGTGACAGAATCACTTGCTCGGTGCATGCATTTGCAGACATGGGAATACATGTACTCATGGAGTGAGTTAGGCTTTAGGACATGCAGTGCTTTATATTCCTAGCCCCTGCATGATACCATACACGGCCCAAACATAACTACACTGTTCTAAACTCAGAAATACCAGTCCCACCATGACCCCCTACACTGCCCTAACACCACTGCACTGTCCTAAACCCTAAAATACCATCTGTAGCAAATCCTGCTAAACTGCTTGAACACTACTGCACTGCTTTAAACCCAGAAACACCATCTTCAGCAAATGCCCCTATAATGTTGAAACAGCACTGCACTGCCCTAAACCCTGAAACAGCACTCCCTGCATGATCTCCTACACTGTCCGGATACTGCTGTTGTGCCTTAACTTACTTATGGAGTGAACCACACTTTACAACATATAGTGCTTCTAATTGCTATGTAGTATGCTAGTAGTGGTCTATAATTGTAAAAAAAAAATTTAACATGTTTTTTTTTCTTCACAACTGATTTTAATTATCTACAGAAAGAAAAACCATCATGCCTTCAAAGAGTGAGAAAAGAAAAAACATATAAACAGGCTTACTTTTCCAAGAAAAAACAAGTACAAGATTTATCTAAACAACAATGTTGGAAAAAAAGAAGAAAGCTCCTTGTAAGACAACAAAGGATTTTATAAGGAAAATAACACAAACTAAAAAAAAGTGTGGAGAATCTGGAAAAAAATATTTATCTGTAACTACAAAGAAAATCCAGACAAAAAAGAAAAATGATGGAAAATTATGTGGTAAAGAAATTGTGTATAGTAAAAGACGAAAAAATCAGTTTGTTGAAATTCACAAGCGAATGTTTTATAACAGAGTTGTTTTAAATTTATTAAAAAATATAAAGAATTGAAAAAGAAAAACAGCTTTTTATAAGAAAAAGAAACATATTCAAAGTATTGTTGAGAAGGCTTTTGAATTAAAAAAAAAGTTGTTTAATTTAGTAATCAATAGAAGTCGAACACTAGATAAGCCAATCAATGTTATGAAGGCCAAAAGTGGAAAAGACTAATTAATAGAACTCATTTTTGTAATGTTTTTTCTGGAGAATGGATACATAGTTCAAGTTGTTAGCCGTTTTTTAATGAAGAGAGTTACCTTCAGAGTAATGATTTGTTGCATGCAGTTGACATCAGTGGTCGAGCTTATGAGGTTAAGAATGGTTGTCCGATTGAAAAAGAGAAAATTGTCCCTAGAAATGCAGAAGAGGTGTTAGCTGATGAAGTTTTAGGGAGATGTCCTAAGGCTCCAGTGTACACTTGGAATTGTAGTAGTATTTGTAGTGTACGACAGGATTCAATTGATTTTTTTCACAATTTCTTACGTAAGTATACTAAGAAAAGTGCTAAATAAAAGATTAAGATGTTGCAAGAATTAGACCCTTGCAGAGTGAGAGAAAAAACGGGTTTGCAAGGTTATTCTCTGGCTTGTCTTTCTAAAAAAGTATGTCAGAGTGTTTTTCACCATTTCAGGATGTTAGCAGTACATCATACTGAAATGGGGAAATTAGTGAGAAGGTTGTATTATGCAAAAAGTCCAGCACTAAAGTTAAAAAAGTTAAACAGTGCTCTTTTGCATGGATCTGTATTAGATGTAATCAACATTTGTGAAGAAATTGAGGTTAGTTACTTTGGTCCTGAAGAAGACAGTGCAGAAACTGATACATTATTAGAAGGAAATGTTTAAGAAAATGTACAGAATTTTAGTACAGAAAATTTTGAGCAAGAAATTACAAGGTTTAAGGTCATTTCAGGTGAAATCCAAACTTTTCTTGTATTTGTTGTACACGAATTCATTTTAAAAATCAGAGCAGGTTAGCTGATCTATATTTAAAAAGTGAAAAGGAGAATAATAATCAGTGGAAGGAATTTGCAACTTATTTGTTGGTAGAGAATTGTTTTGATTTGGGATCTGATCAACGTATTTGTAAATATTGTTATAATAAATTAAATGAAAACAAAATGCCTGCTAGAGCTGTACATAATAATTTTGAGTTGGTAAATAGTCCTTCTGAACTGATGGATTTAAATACTAATGAGTCTATTCTTATTCAATGTGTGCATCCATTTTAGGCTATTGTTCGTATGGAGCCTAAGACAGGGAAATTGCCTCCTTCATATTTACAGAGAGGATTAAAGGGAAGAGTTGTATATTTTCCTCTAGATTTAAAGAGAAATATTGAAACTATTGGAGTAGAAAATGTGGAAGAGGAACGTCTAGTTATTCTAGTTAATGGCGTTCCTACGAAGAGTAAGAAAATCTGGCAAGAATAAGTGGATGTTAGGAAAGTGAAAAAGGCAACGTTGTATAAGGTAAAAAATAATCAATACTCTAAAAATGTATACGTAGGAGAAGAGGAAACAACTGTAGAAGAGGACAGTGATTTGTCAACTGAACAAATTGAAAAAGTGTATGTGTCCAGAACTGAAGAAATGTATGAACATTATAGTGTGCATCCACTTCACTCTAAAGAAGTGATGGGGAATACTATTGAGTAATTCCAAATGAAAGAAGCGAAAGGAAGTCCCATTAGTGTATGGGAAGAAAGCTTGGAAGCTCGTTGTTTCCCTCAGTTATTTCGAACAGGCAAAGGTGGACGATATGATGAATGACCTGTGCAGATTCCTACATCTGAATACCGGACATCAAGATTATATGCAGAAGATCCAAGGTTTCGGATAATTTTACGACATAATTTACATGTGGAAAGAGGTTTAGTAAATGGAGCAATGGGTAATGTTGTTGATTTTGTTAATTACCCAAATAGAGATGACATTGAATTTTTGAAAATCAAATTTGATGAAATTGAAGAAGTACAACAATTGAGTCGTTGTTCAGCTCGATTTTTGCTTTTAAAAGACTTATATGTCCGCCAAAAACAGTTTCCTGTTTCTTTGGCATATGCAATGACTATTCATAAATCTCAAGGTTTATGTGTAGATAGTGCTTTGGTGATTATTGGAAGTACTGTGTTAAAGTCAGAACTTTATCTGGATTATACTTGATTCATTTTGATGAGACAAAGATTAATGCAGATGTAAAGTGTGTAAAAGAGTATAATAGGTTAAGAAGAGAACATGCTCCCAAATTTACCTCAATATCCTTTATTTGAAAAGCGTGTGGTAGGTCGAAGATATGAGAAAAATTGTAGCGAGGTTGTAGAGAAAAGAAAAAAACTAGATGAACCAGTGATAGTAAGCAAAAAGAAAAAGGATACTATGGAAGAGGTTATTGGTTTTCAGTTTGAAAACAGTTCTGGTGTCAACTGCTATGCTAATGTAGTGGTTAATGTTGTTTTTTTTCTTGAAACTTTACAACAACAAATTGTTGAAAATCGGGACAAAAGATTTTGTTGTTTGTTGAATTCTGTGTTTGAGAAATGTAGTAGTGATAAAACTAAAATAGAAAGTGCTTCTGATATTCGAAATGTTTTAGACATATGTTCGGGTTTAAATCAATTTCAGAGAATATTCAGCAAGATTGTCAGGAATTTCTAATGTATATGCTTGTTGTATTGCAAGATGAAGGTATAGATATTGAAAATCTTTTTGGCCTTTGTTATAATTGGCAGCATGACTGTTAATTTTCAAGTAGTACTAAAATAGACACTGAAAGATTTATATATTTGACTTTACCAGACTGTAAATCAGTGTCTTTTAATAATCTAGTTAGAGAAGCAAATCAAAACATGGTCTGTACCCAATGTAACTCACAAATGTTATCAACATTATTTATACAAAGATATGTATGTAATTTTAATGCTGCAACGATGCAGACCTGATAGAAGAAAACTGACAACTTTAATAAAAAGTGTTGTGGCTTCTCAACTTTCAATATCAGCGAGAACTTTTGTAACTGTAGCAATTATTTTCCATGATGGTCCTTCTACAACATCAGGACATTACACAGCTTATTTAAAATGTACAAAAGGCTCGACACATTGTAATGATACTCACTTGATTTTTAAACAACGTTTGCCTAATGACTTACCAAATTATTACCTAGTGTTTTTACAACCGAGATTTTAGGGAAAATAATTGGCCTGGGAAAATTACTGCTGTTAAGAAAGGATAGTCTGGTGTTGAAAAGTACTTTGTGAGTCTGTGTGATCAGGTTAAAAAAATTCTTGTAGTTGATGTCGAGGCAGTGTAAGTGTATCAGATAGTGGGAGATGTGACTATCACAGGAGATGTTGATCATCAGTGAGGCAGAGGTTTTTTAGATTTGTTGTAGTAGTTGTAGATGTTGGTGAAATTTTGTATTCCCTTGTAGAGGTTTCTTTTAATGGTATACAGCTCCTTGCTAAGATAAAGGATGACCAGAGTGTCATCGGCATACCGAATGATGTTGAGATTCTGATAGCATGCTAGTTGTTTAAGGTTCTATGTACATGATAAATAGCATCGGGTGGAGGTATAACCATTGTTAGATGGTACAAAAGATGTTGGTGCTTTTGATTCAGAAGGTTGGGAAAAGGAAGCTTAAGAGTACTATTAAGTAACTTCCAAACTAAGCATATTGCATATACTATTTGGCCATGAGGAAAAGTATCTGAAACAAAAAATGACTAATTTGGGTAAATGTTTGTACATACCGTAATTTAGAGTGTATAAAAAAGAAATAATATGTTTTGGTACTTTATCATTGTTGGAGATGTCCCATATTTACGTAAGAAATTGCTGTTCGAAAAAAAACATTTAGGATATGTTTTTTTCTAATTTTTACATTATTAATGAAAATGTTGAATGTTTTTTTTAAAGACAATCTTATTGATTGTCTTTTTTTTTGCCTGCTGTTATATGATGAGTACTAATGAACTCACTGTTTTCAGTGACATTCAATATATTCTGAGAACAGCAAAATAAGATACATAACATATTGTACAAATTATTTTGTATTGTGAAATATATATTATAACTCAATTTTTTCTTCTCTTCCACAGATACTATATTTATAAAAAATGTATTATTAACTTGTCATTACTTATAAGGTAAGTATGACAAACAAAAAATACTTTTTTATCACTCTCTTACTTCTCCTTCCCTCTTTCCCTTTCTTCACTCTCTCCCTTACTCTCCTTCCTTTACTCATCTTACTCCCCTTCCCTCACTCTACTTACTCCCCTTCATTCATCTTTACATTCCTTCTCTCACCATCAGTACCCTTCCCTTACCCTCACTCACCTTCTCCTGCTCCCTCTTTCCTCTCTCTGACACTCACTTCTCTTTCCTTTCTTCCTCCATCACTACCCTTGTCTTGCTCTATCCCTCACTCTCTTCTCACTCCCCTCTCACTCTCTTTCCTTCACACCATCCCTCACTCACTCCCCTTCTCTCACTCCCTCACTCCCTTTCGCTCACGCCCCTTCCTTTATTCCCTCCCTCACTCCCCTTTCCTCCATCCGTCTCTAAGTCTCTTCCTTTGTCTTAGTCACTCACAGTCCCTCATTCTCCCTCTCTTTCTCTCTCTCACTGTCTCTCCAACACTCTTCCTTTTCTTTCCTGTCTCTTTCCATAAATCCTTCTTTCTCACTCACTCCTTTTTCCTCTCTCTTAATATGCTTCTTTTGCCCTCACTCCCCTTCCCTCACCCTCATATCCCTTCCCTCACTGTCACTGCCTTTCACTCAATCTCACTCCTCTTCCCCCACTTCATGTTCTCCTCTCTGTGCCTCACTCCCATTCCCTTTCTCTTGCTCCCATTCCCTCACTCCCCCTCACTCTCTTTCCCTCACTCCATCCGTCAGTCCCCTTCCCTCACTCCCCTTTCCTCACTCCCTTTTGCTTACTCCCCTTCCTTTACTCCCTCACTCCCCTTCACTCTATTTCTCTCTCCCTCTGTCTCACTCAGTCTAACCCCCTCACTCCCTCTGTCACTCGCTCTCCCTCTCTTTCTCTCTCACTCTCTCCCTCTCTCTCCCTCACCCTTCCTCTCTTTCCCTTTCTGTTTCCTTCTTTCCTACTTTATCCCTCAGTCCTCTTTCCTCTCTCTTAATCTCCTTCCTTCTCTCTCATTTCCCTTTTGTCACCCCCATACCCCTTGTCTCACTGTTACTGCCTTTCACTCACCCTCACTACTTTTCCCTCACTCCCCTTCCCTCATTCCCCTTCCTTCCCTCCTCTTTCCTCACTCCATCACTCCATCTTACTTACTCCCCTTCGTTCACTCCCTTCTTCACTTTTTTCCTCCATGTTTCTCCCTCTGTCTCCCTCTGTCTCACTCACTCTAACTGCCTCACTCCCTCTCAGTCCCTTGTTCTCCCTCTCTCTCCCTCTCTCTCCCTTACACTTAATCTCCTTTCCTCTCTCTTTCTACCACTCCTCCTCTCTCCCTCACTCACTTTCCCTCTCTCTTAATTTTCTTTTTTCTCCCTCATTCCCCTTCCCTCAACCTCATACCCCTTCTCTAACTGTCTCTTCCCTTCACTCACTGTCATTGCCCTTCCCCCACTCCACTCCCTCCTGTCTGTATATCACACCCCTTCCCTTTCCCGCTCCCTTTCCCTCACTCCCCCTCGCACTCCTTCCCTCACTCCATTCCTTACTCCCCTTTCCTCACTCCCCTTCCCTAACTCCCTCAATCCCCTCTCTCCCCTTCTCTCTCCCTCACACCCCATCTCTTTCTTTCTCTTACCCCCCGTTTTCTAATCCTCATACCCCTTCCCTCACCGTCACTCCACTTCCCTTATCTTCACTCCCCTTACCCTGCTCTACTTCCCCCTCTCAGTCCCTTACTCCCCTTCCCTGTCTCTGTCCCCCGCTCCCCTTCTCTCACTCCCCCTCTCTCACTCTCCTTTCATTACTTCCCTTCCCTTACTCTTTCACTCTCCTTACCTCACTCCTCTACCCTTATTCCACTTCTTTCAGTCACTCTTTGACTCCCCTTTCCTCACTCACCATACTCCCCTTTCCTCACTCATTCCCTCAGTCCCTTCCTCCCCTTCACTCAGTCATTTCAGTCATTCATTTATACACTACACATTCATTCAAAAAAAGTATGACACAGTATATAAGAAATATAGCTCTTCTTGGAGAAGTGAAGTTAGTTCTTAGAAGAACTGTTTTAATTTTTTTTGTGTTTTTTAAACAATTTTATATTTGTTTTGGATTTTCTGTAACAAAAAAATAAACAGGTAACCAAAAACTGCTAAACAGGAACAGGAACAAAAATAATAAAATAAAATAATTAATGGCGGGAGCATCTGTGCTGCCTCTTCTTTTGCACGATTAAATCAATACTTTGCTCTCCATAGCATAAAAGTTTGTTGCAATAGTTGCAACGTATGTTTAAGTCCGCAAAATCCGGCCAGATATCTGGACCAGCTGAAGATGGAGATGCGCCCGGTGCTGAAGAAGAGGTGCTGGGGACAGCAGCTGGAGGATTGTCCCTGAGGTGTTGTATGGATGCCCGAGCGTAATTGTTCGGATTTAGTTTTTGCTAAGTATGGGCGAAATTAGCGAATTCGCATTCCGCGAATTCGCCCGGAATCGAATTCGCAATCCGCAAAATCCACGAATTCATGCGAATTTGCGGATTTTTGTTTTTTTGCATGTTCGCGGGCTTTTTTGCGTGTTCGTGGTTTTTTTTGCGTGTTTGCGGGTTTTTTTTGCGTGTTTGCGGGGCTTTTTGCGTGTATGCGGGCTGCTTGCATGGCGAAGTTACCCATGCGGTCGTATATGTGCACAGCACCCTGTGGTTCACCACTGCCACCCTCTGGTTCATCACTGCCACCCTCTGGTTCACAATTTTGACCCTCTAGTTCACCCCTGCCATCCTCTGGTTCACCCCTGCCACCCTCTGGTTCACCACTGCCACCCTCTGGTTCAGCACTGCCACTCTCTGGTTCACCCCTGCCACCCTCTGGTTCAGCACTGTCACCCTCTGGTTCACCACTGCCACCGTCTGGTTCACGACTGCCACCCTCTGGTTCCTCACAGCACCTCTGGTTCACCACAGCCACCCTCTGGTTAACCACTGTCAACCTCTGGTTCAGCACTGCCACCCTCTGGTTCACCACTGCCACCCTCTGGTTCACCTCTGCCACCCTTTGGTTCACCACTGCCACCCTCTGGTTCATCACAGCACCCTCTGGTTCACCCCTGCCACCCTCTGGTTCAGCACTGTCACCCTCTGGTTCACCACTGCCACCCTCTGGTTCATGACTGCCACCCTCTGGTTCATCACAGCACCTCTGGTTCACCACTGCCACCCTCTCTTTAACCCCTGTTACCCTCTGGTTCAGCACTGCCACCCTCTGGTTCACCACTGCCACTCTCTGGTTCACCACTGCCACCCTCTGGTTCACCCATGCCACCCTCTGGTTCACTACTGCCACCCTCTGGTTCACCCCTGCCACCATCTGGTTCATCACTGCCACCCTCTGGTTCACCCCTGCCACCCTCTGGTTCACCCCTGCCACCCTCTGGTTCAGCACTGTCACCCTCTGGTTCAGCACTGTCACCCTCTGGTTCACCACAGCCACCCTCTGGTTCATCACTGTCACCCTCTGGTTCATCACTGCCACCCTCTGGTTCACCACTGCCACCCTCTACCGAGACCTTTTGTGACGCAGCGGCAGCACAAAAGATGCGCCATGGTGCTGGGTATTAACAACGTGACGCATCTGAGAGATGCGTCACGTTGTAAAGCCCTGCGCCATCAAGAGGCGTTCCGGCGCAGGGGAGGGCGTTCCTGCGCAGGAACGCCTCCTAAAAGTGGCTGAGTGAAATCTAGAAGATTTCACTCAGTCACTTTTAGGACAATGCTGCGTCCAAACCCTGCGCCTGCTTGAAGCAGGCGCAAGGCTTGATGCAGCATTGGGAAGATAGGGCCCCCCAGAGCATTGCTGGAGCTGCATCGCAAGCGCGACGCAGCTCCAGCAATGAGCTGCTTTTACGGCACAGATGCGTGACGCATCTGTGCTGTTTTTGCCGCATGGTGCGCCGCATTGTAAATGCGGCGCACCATGGGTGGCGGAGCTGCGGCGCACAATAACTGGCGCATCCCTGGGGATGCGCCAGTTATTGTAAATCTGCCCCTATAGATTTAGCACTTACTGATTAGACAGTAGAAAGTACTCCAGTTGAATAGAGGTATTGCACAAAAAGGTGGCATCTTCGTGGACAAACACGCAGGGGGGGATTCATTCTGCCCCCTGTTAGACTCGTTTTTTGTGCCCTTCTGCCCTCTTTTATACTCGTTTTTCCCTTGTTTTTGTGCCCTTCTGCCCTCTGTTAAACTCATTTTTCCCTTGTTTTTCTGCCCTTCTGCCCTCTGTTAGACTCATTTTTTGTGCCCTTCTGCCCTCTGTTATTCCCTTGTTTTTGTGCCCTTCTGCCCTCTGTTAGACTCGTTTTTTGTGCCCTTCTGTCCTCTGTTAGACTCGTTTTTGCCTTTCTGCCCCGTTAGACACGTTTTTAGTGCCCTTCTGCCCTCTGTTAGACTCGTTTTTCCCTTGTTTTTCTGCCCTTCTGTCTTCTGTTAGACTGGTTTTTTGTGCCCTTCTGCCCTCTGTTACACTCGTTTTTCCCTTGTGTTTCTGCCCTTCTGCCCTTTGTTAGACTGCTTTTTGTGCCTTTCTGCCCTCTGCATCACCACATCATCACTCAGCGCTACCCCAGCATCACTCAGCACCACCACATTATAACTCAGCACCACCACATTATCATTCAGCACCAAAACAGCACCACTCAGCACCACCACAGCATCACTCAGCACCACCACAGCATCACTCAGCACCACCACAGCACCACTCAGCACCACCACAGCACCACTCAGCACCACCACAGCATCACTCAGCACCACCACATTATCACTCAGCACCACCACAGCACCACTCTGCACCACCACAGCATCACTTAGCACCACCACAGCATCACTCAGCACCACCACAGCACCAATCAGCACCACCACAGCATCACTCAGCACCACCACAGCACCACTCAGCGCCACCACAGCATCAATCAGCGCCACCACAGCATCACTCAGCGCCATCACATTATCACTCAGCACCACCACAGCACCACTCAGCACCACCACAGCACCACTCAGCGCCCCCACAGCATCACTCAGCACCACCACAGCATCACTCAGCATCACCACATTATCACTCAGCACCACCACAGCACCACTCAGCACCACCACAGCATCACTCAGCACCACCACAGCATCACTCAGTACCACCACAGCACCACTCAGCACCACCCCAGCATCATTCAGCACCATCCCAGTATCACTCAGCACCACTCAGCGCCACCCCAGCATCAATCTGCGCAACCATTCAACAACAGCTGGTTCAAATATGTTCTCTCAATGTTTTAAACTTTATTACAAATGTCACAAAAAGATGTTAATATTTCACTTCTGTTCTTGGATTTTCGTCACAATAAAATACACTGAACATAATCTTCACAAAATGTATTTACAAAAGTTCAAGCTATTGCCAGCATAAATTAAAATCACTTTTATTTAAGTATTAATTATTTAAAAAAATTAAAAACCATTGTAATTTGTAATATAATTACAGCTAAGTCACGTAAATACAAAACATGTTGCATTACAAATGCTATAGGTGGCACATTTGCGAAAGTTATAACTATTGGCATTGTAAATGACAAAGCTATTAATTTAGCTATTTTCAAAACCAACACATAAATTAAAAAAATTGTCATTTACAAGACCAATAGCTCAAACTTTCCTAATGCGAGACCTATTGCATTACAAATGCTTGTTTTTATATCTGTTAGTTCTTCCTGTTGAGGTTTAATTTTCGTGACAGGCGCCTCATTGCCTACTTGTAACTATTCTCTGACCCTGCTTCAAGGGTCAGAGCAGGGTCAGAGAATAGTTGCAAGTAGGCAACGAGGCGCCAGCAAGCACTTACAGGCTTACAGCAGCAGGTGCCCAAGTTGAAGTTAATTTCTTTGTAACCCTTTTGTAAAAGGTTACAAAAAATTACATTCGTATATTACATTCGTATATTAACAAATAAATATAATAATTGATACATTTTAAAATTAGCATTCAGCTTAGGTTTCACACATGTTATAGTTAGGAATTAGCATTTAAAAAACCTTTGAAATTCACTGAAAAAACCATAGGTTTCACACCAGTTATAGTTAGCTGGACATTTTACTCATACAAAACCATTGAAATTCCCCCATTATAGTTAGTTGTACTCACTATAACTCGCGCGCCCGCAATCCACTGCTGATGATGTCACATATTACATCATTCATGAAATGGTCAGTGACATCACTGATGACATCACTGAGGACATCTCAAATGACATCAATGATGACATCACTGATGACATCATCCATGTGACAATGAAATACACCTCATCACACACTAGTATAATATTTCATCACTCACTGTAAAATAGAAAGTGCCATATTTGAAACCATTGACACACCAATAGAAATTTCTAAACACCCACTCAGTGATTCATAGATCTATACACACATCTAATCACTTACCTATAGATTCAGTGTTATATGCAGTGAATAATTAACAGAACACTATCAAATATACTTATACGCCTATTTCAAATTACACACCAGCACACATTGTATTCACTTATAAAGACATCTTACTGACTTATGCAAACAATGGATCATACTTACATTTACTCACCTACACACTTATACAAACACCACTTCATCTATTCATATAGATAGTAACTCACACTTAGTGTATTGTAAAATCACTATAGAAATATACAGTTATCCATACAGTGACTCATACAATCACTAAGTCTTAGGCTCACTTAATTAGATATAACTGTCACATACACTGCTTTTTTTCAAGTTTAATGGAGATGTACCATTGAGAGAACTTTTTCATCACCACCACACCCATAAACATATACACTCAGTGAAACAACTGTTATAACATGTAGTCCTAACCTCATATACCTACTGAATGAACTATTCCCACATTTTTGGGCAATCACACCCCCCCCACCAAACCACATAGACATTCATTTACCCATACAAATACTCAATTAAGAAACTATTAACAAATATAGTCTTTAACATAGCAATATAGACAAAACAATAAAGACATTCACACAGTTTAGTAACTACACATTATATATAGTGAGACTCTACAAATTAGTCAAGGAAACAATCAATGACACTGTTACTATATCCACCATCCAGACATTTAAATGTATAAATCCACTCATTCTTCAATGCAAAGTAGTGTGTTTATAATACATATTAAAATATCAAACCAAACCACATTCACTGGAAGATGTCATCAGTGATGTCATCAGTGCTGTCATTTGAGATGTCATCAGTGATGTCATCAGTGATGTCACTGACCATTTCATGAATGATGTAATATGTGACATCATCAGAAGTGGATTGCGGGCGCGTGAGTTATAGTGGGTACAACTAACTATAACGGGGGAATTTCAATGGTTTTGTATGAGTAAAATGTCCAGCTAACTATAATTGGTGTGAAACCTATGGTTTTTTCAGTGAATATATATATATATATTCACTGAAAAAAACCATAGGTTTCACACCAGTTATAGTTAGGAATTAGCATTTAAAAAACCTATTAAATTCATTGAAAAAACCATAGGTTTCACACCAGTTATAGTTAGCTGAAAGTTTTACTCGCATAAAACCATTGAAATTCCCACGTTATAGTTAGTTGGACTCACTATAACGTGCGCGTGCAATGCACTGCTGATGACGTCACATATTACATCACTCATGACAAGGTCAGTGACATCACTCATCACATCACTGATGACACCATCCAGTGAATGTGTGTCTTTTTAAAAAAATAAATATGTGTTATATATGTATATGTAAAAGTTGATGGAAGAATAAATGTTTAAATAATTGTTTACATGGATGTTTAAAAAAAAAATTGATTGGTTAACTGGTTTATTAAGTGTATCTTAGTGAATACATATATTAGAGAGTAATGTTTAAATATTTAAATATATGGATTAGTGTTTCAGTTTGTTTAAAAGTGGCTGCATGGGTTGGTGAGTAGCTAAATTTGTATGTATATGGGTTATTAGATGTTTTTTTAATATCAGTATGAGTGTCTATATGGTTTGGTGGGGGTATTACTTAGCACATAGATGCATGAATGACTGACTCTCTCTTTGTATGTGTTTTGAAGACAGCATATGTGCAGGACTGTATGGGTGGATGAGTGTGTATGTGTGTGTGTTAGTGAGTGAATGACTGTCTCACTAGTGTATTTATCAATAACTACATATGTTTTAATCTACTATATGTGAATATTAATGTATATAAGTGAGTATATGTGAGACTGAGGCATTGTTAGAGTTCCTGTTTAAATAAGTATGTTTTTCTATACGTGATTGTTTAACAGAGTAAATATATGTATGTTTTCTTAGAAGTGAGGTGGTAGTGTGTGTATAGCTGTATATGGAAATAAATGGATGTTCAATAGTTTATTTGCATGTGTGAGTATGTGTGTGAGTAACTTTTGGATGACTGTCGGTGTGTAACAAGATATATAGGTGCATCACTACATATGATGAGTGAGTATATGTATGAGTGACTACATAGAACTGTTGGTGAATGAGTGGTTGTGTATATAGATAGTGGAATTACTTAATTGGTTGTTTTAACTGATATGGGTATCTCCAATTTTTTGAAAATTTTAGTTTCTATTTTATAATATGTGTTCAAGGGTTACATTACAGTGAAAGGAGATGTGTCACTCTGTCACTAGGATGGTGTCATCAGTGATGTCATGAGTGATGTCACTGACCATGTCATGAGTGATGTAATATGTGACGTCATCAGCAGTGCATTGCACGCGCAAGTTATAGTGAGTCCAATTAACTATAACGTGGGAATTTCAATGGTTTTATGCGAGTAAAACTTTCAGATAACTATAACTGGTGTGAAACGTATGTTTTTTTCAGTGAATTTCAATGGTTTTTTAATAGCAAATCTTTATAGGTATAGAAAGTATAAATATGTAAAAAAAAAGAAATTTAAAAAAATTATTTTTAACCCGGGGGCGCTCCCGGGGCGCGTACCGGTGAACGCACGGGTAAGCACAATATTATGGCGCGCCCTGGGGCGCGTACCAGGGAGCGTCCCGGGAGCTCTATTGCCGCGAACGAAAACAACATCGTGACGTATCGCGTACATGCGTGATGCGTCATATGACGCACAGCGTAAGCACAACCGAAAGCACGCGATGGCATACGATCGCGAAACGTCCTGACGCGCTGACGCTACGCGCCCGCGAGAGTGCCTTGGAGCGCGGCTACTGGGGTGCCCCGGGGCGCGTAGCCTAAGCGCGTCGGGTCATGTGACCTGAAAATAACACTTTTGATTGGTTGCTAACAGTTTTTTTTATAAAGTATGAAATCCCCACCCATTTTCTTCACTTCTTCTTTCACTTTTGTGACTGAAAGACCTGCCTGTTTTGCTCTTGGTTCTTTGTTAGATATCTTCAATTATCATGGCTGCTAGACCATCCAGCAGTGAAGATGACTCCGAAGAATTCATCAATGAAGAGCCTCCTCAGCCAAAAATAAAAGAACATTTCATCTGGAATTTTTTTTCCATACCTGCTGGTCAAAAAAAGGTAAATGCTCCAAAAGTGGAGTGCAGGATCTGTCACACAGTCCTGTCACGGGGTAACCCCAATAAAAAATATTCTTTTGGGAACTCCACAATGATTCGCCATGTGGAGAGAAGGCACCCCCAGAATTTTGCCCGAGAAAGTCTCAGGGCTCTGGCACAAAAGGTTCCCAGTGATGGGGCCTCTACATCAACCGGAGGACGAACACCATCGGTGAGGGGGAGATCACAGGAGCAGGTTCTGAACATTCAGCCTGCATTTAACAAAGGCGCCCTTAAATGCAGATACTGTGATCAGCTACTTTCCTGTGGGGAGCAAAGTGTTCTGCTCATGGTTCGAGCATTGGAGAACCATCACTGCTGTTACCAGCACTATTTTTTATTTTTTTTGCTCCTGTTGAGCAGTTTCCATTCCCTGTTTTTGTTGTAGTTCTAAAAAAAGAAAAAAGAAGAAGAAAAAAAGTTCTTTTCAGAACTACCTCCAATTCCCATCAAAGAGCTATGGGGCATATTACCAAGCAATAGCTATATTTATCGCTATTGCTTGGTTAGAGACAAAATTTTACCGCTGAGCTGCGGCGATTTTTACCGCAGATAAACCTTGGTATTACCAAGGTTTATCGCAAATGCGATAAAAACGGCCGCAATGCATGAATATCGCTGAAAAGTTAGCGATATTCATGCATTACCGAGCTAATGCTCTTAGCCATGTTATCCACCTCCCATTGGATAACATGGCTAAGAACTGCTCAGGGCAGGTGTTAGCTTTTGGAGATATTCGCGCTTAGCACGAATATCTCCAAAAGATGGTAATAGGAGATAGCGATGTTAGCGACTGTTTCCAGTCGCTAACATCTTGGCACAACCACTTTGCATGTCATTAGTGATAAATATCACTGACATGCAAAGTGGGGCCCAAGATGGTCGCTATCTCCTACTAGCTGTCGCTAACTGGTGTTAGCGACAGCTAGGTAATAGGGAGATAATGTTATCTCCGCTTTTTTGGCCAAACAAGCGGAGATAAACCCCCTTGATAATATGCCCCTATATTCTTAAAAAAATGAAAAAGAGTAAGTGAAGTGGAGTGCATTGATAAATGAAAGGAAAATGAGTAAGAAAGAACAGAAAAGTATGAGAGGAGAAAGGAAGTGAAGTAGGGGGACTGAAAGAAGGTGAGTGTTGGGAACGAAAGTAAGGAGAAGGAGAGTGAACATGGGGAATGTGGTTATTCAAACAAAATGTAGAAAAGGAACGGGGGTGTGGAAGGGTAAGAAAAGATGCATTGCTGGAGTTGCATCATTTTTGTGACACTCTCCAGCAATGCATCACTTTTGCGCTTACAGATACGTCTGAAATACTGACGTATCTAAAAGTACTTGCGACATAATACGTCATATATTTAATATGACGCATGAGTAAAAGACTGAAGGCCTCATTTATGAGGCCATGCGTCACTTTTACGCCACCGGTGCGTCACTTTTTGTGACACACCAGTGCTGTTAAAAATGCACCTTATTCAGTCATATTTACAAAGTGATGCATCTAGGTAGACGTGTCACTTTGTAAACCCCTGCACCACATTATACCTATGTCATGTGTAATGTATGCAAAATGGACGTATTGACACAGGAAAGGGTCATAGAGGTGACGCAGTAAAATCTGTGAGATATCACTACGTCACTTTTATGACGCTGTTGCGTCCAAATCTTGCACCTGTTTCACAGCAGGTGTAAGACTGATGCAGGCCCTTTCACATGCGGCCTGGCCCCATGTGAAAGGATGCATTGCTGGAGTTCCATCATTTTTGTGACACACTCCAGCAATGCATCACTTTTGCACTTACAGATACGTCTGAAATACTGATGTTTCTGTACGTACTTGCAAAATAATACGTCATATATTTAATATGACACATGACTAGAAGACTGAAGGCCTCATTTATGAGGCCATACGTCACTTTTACGCCACCGGTGCGTCACTTTTTGTGTCGCACCAGTGCTGTTAAAAATCCACCTTATTCAGTCATATTTACAAAGTGACGCATCTAGGTAGATGCCTCATTTTGTAAACCCCTGCGCCACATTATACCTACGTATAAAGGGACGTATTGACGCAAGAAAGGGTCGTAGAGGTGCAGCTGTAAAATCTATGAGATATCACTACGTCACTTTTATAAGTCATACTTACCATATAATAAATGTAACTTTTTTACAACACTTTGTATCTGTGAAAGAGAGAAGAAAAAATTACTTATGATTAGTAAAATATGTATTTTAAATTCAAAGATACAAATGAAGAGGTTAAAAATCATAACACTCTATTTAGAAATAAAGTTAGAGTGAAGTACACAGAAAGGGAAATAAAGCAAGGTAGAAGGACAAAAACAGAGAAAAAGAAATAGAAGAAGAGGAAATTACAAAGAGTAAGGCATATAGATTCACTGACAAAAAGAGAGAGAAGAACAGAGATGTGGGTGTGTAAGGTGTGTGTGTGGGTGTGTGGGGTGTTTGGGTGTAGGTGGGAGTGTGGGTGTGTGAGGTGTGTGTGGGGTGTGTGTGGGTGTGGGGGGTATGTGTGTAGGATGTGTGTGTATGAGTGGGATGTGTGTGTGTGTCTGTGAGGTGTGTGTGTGTGTGGGGGGGGGGGTGTGTGTGTGGGATGTGTGGGGTGTGTCTGTGAGGTATCTGTGTGTGTGTGTGTGTGTTGGGGGGGTGAGGTGTGTGTGTGTGTGTGGGTGTGTGGGATGTGTGGGTCTGGGTATGGATGTGTAAGGTGTCGGTGTGGGGGTGTGGGGTGTTTGGGTGTGGGTGGAGGTGTGCGTGTGTGAGGTGTGTGTGGGGAGTGTGTGGGTGTGGGGGGTGGGGTTGTGTGCGTGTGGGTGTGTGTGGGACGTACTTGTAGGTACCTAAAACAGCCACAGAACCCAAAAGCTCTTTTCAGAGCTACCCTACCTGTAATCACTCAAAATGATTATTTTACACTATTATTTTCACTATTTTTCACCAAAGTATGCTCCCCGGTACGCTCCCCGGTGCGCGTACCGGGCGCTCCCCCCGCGAAAATCGAAAAAAAATAAAAAATGTTTTTGTCCCGCGGGACCCTTTTATGGCCCCCACATCAAACCTAGGGGGTTTGGGGGGTGTACCCTGCCCCCTTTTGGTCATTTCCCCCTTTTGTTTTTAGCCTCCTCCTGTGTCTCGGTCCTATCGAGACACAAGATGGCGGCCGCTCCGGACTGTTTCGAATGTTTACAGACACCCGAGAGCCAATCAGCTTCCCGTGCGCAAGTCGCGTGGCGCGCCCGGAGCGCTCCCCGGTGCGCGTACCGGGGCGCGCCTATAGATATATAAATTTTTTTGAACCTAAATTACTCCAAATCCTCTGGAGCACATATCTTGAGACATAGCAAAGGCAGATCGGGCTACCAGTCCCTACAATTTTGCCAAGTTTGGTGAAAATCCATTCAGCCGTTCGAGCTAAAAGTGCGACAGACCGCCCTATGGAAATTAACATGGGGAAAACAAGTTTTGGGACCCCCCTTTTATCTCAGCCCCCGCTTGACAAATCCCCCCCAAACTTTCAGGGAAGGAGCGGAGAGCCGCTAGGCAAAGTTGCTGAAAAAGTCAGGCTGATTCCTCAACCGGCGCCAAAGTTATTCCAAATAGAATGTTGCGATTTCCCTATGGAAATCAATCCTAACTATAACTACCTACTGGCGACCGCCAGTAGGTAATATATATATACATCTATATATATAAATTACCTACTGGCGGTCACCAGTAGGTAGTTATAATTAGGACCTAGTTTGCATAGGAAATCCGCAACATTCTATTGAGAATAACTTTGGCGCTGGTGGATGAATCTTGGTGAATTTCTCAAAGAAGATGGCCAGCTCCGCTCCGCTCCTTCCCTGAAAGTTTTGTGATGATTCGTCAAGTGGGGGCTGAGAAGAAATGGGGGTCCCAAAATGTGTTTTCCCCATGTTATTTTCCATAGAACGATTAGACACGGCTACAGCCCGAATGGCTGAACAGAATTACAAGAAATTTGGCAAAATGTTAGAGTCTGATTCGCAAATCGCCCTTTTGTTTAAATGGTGTAAATCCCTCCAGTAGTTGTTGAGAAAATCGAATTTGAAAAAATGTATATATCTATGAGCGCGCACCGTTCGCGCACCCATGCGCGCACCATTGTGCGTGAGCGGAATTCTGATTTGCTGTTAGACGTCTGTCAACATTCGAATCGGTGGAAACCAGGTAGTGTTGGCCGCCATTTTGTCAGTGCGAGGCAGCAAAGAGGGCAAAATAAAGGTGAAGAACATGAAAAGGGGGCAGGGTAGAGAGTCCCTGACCCCCTAGGCTTTCTCAGGGGGTCTCTGTAGGACCCTGAAGGCCCCCACATTTTTTTGTTTTTTTTTTAAATCGCAAGGTGCGTGCATGGTGCTCGCTTCTCCTGAGGCAAAACAGAGTGTAAATTAAAAGTGGAGAACGTGAAAAGGGGGTAGGGTAGAGTCTCCCTGACCCTCTAGGCATTCTCAGGGGGTCCCTAAAGGACCACGAAGGGTAAAAAATAAATTGCACGCAGGGTGCTCGCACCCTTTAGCCGCCACTTTGTGTATGAGGTAGAAGAGAGTGAAAAACAAAAGTCGAGAACGTGAAAAGGGGGCAGGGTAGAGTCTCCCTGACCCCCTAGGCCTTCTCAGGGGGTCCCTGAAGGACCCCGCAGTGCAAAAAAATATATATATTTTTTTTAAAAATCGCGAGGTGCGCGCACTTTGACAAAAAATTCAGTTAAATAAAATGTGTGAGTGTTTAGATGTTGGTCGGCTCTAAAAAGAGCCGTTGTGTTCATTGAGTGTTTTTGGTACCTATAAGTAAGTACCAATGCAGAGTCTTAAGTTCAAGAGAAAGACTCTGTTCCCCTCATCTGTAAAATGTACACCGTCTCTCCTATAAATGTCAATCATATTGAAACGCAGATTGTTGTGTTATATAGAACCCATACCATAGTCTCTGAGGAAAGCAGAAACAGACTTATTCACATGTTTCCTTGCTTTCTCAATCTGTGGACAAAATTGGTTGGACCAGTTCCATTTTTGCCTTTGGCATATATTAGAATATACAAAGGCAGTTTGTGGAAAAAGTGACATCAATTGCCCAAAGGTGTCCTTTAAAAGCATTTTAAGACCTACCCCAGTCAAAGTGCCTAGGTCATTGCCACCACAGTGCACAATTATGAGGTTAGGGTGTGGGAGATGTATAAAGGATGTTACCAATGGTATCAATTGGTGACATATCAATCCTCTCTGGCCAATCCACTTAATATCCACACTTGGTAAATCAAGGTTGAGAAAGCATCTATTTGCTGCATACCTTTCACTCCAGAAAATATAGCTGTGTCCCACTATCCACACTCTATGCGTCATGAAGAGAGATTTGGTTCTGCTCAGATGGGCTCCTGAGATGAAATGGCAGTTTGAAAAATAGCAGTTTAGAAAACAATGTGGATGAGATTCAGTGCACTTGAAAAAAAAAGAAATGATTGGTGGTTTCTGATAATTGAATATTGAAAACTAGGGTGCACACTATGTTTTTTTAAAAAGGAATACTACTATTGGTTTAGAAATGGTCATTGAAAGGAACATTGCACAGGATAAGCTGGCATATTGAGAGGTCAAACACACCTGCTAGTTTGGTTTGCAACATTGAGTGATGAACTTTTAACCTTTTGAGTTCTGATAGGTGTTCTATGGAGAGTTACCATGGTAACAGGCAGAGAGAGCAGTGGGGGAAGGTTGAACAGTATGTGAGTTTGAAAGTGTTGAAATGTAGAACCAATTAAAATGTTAGTTTGGTTTTGAATTCATGTGGGAAGAAATTTCATTAGTTAAGTGCATGGATATGTGTGAAAAAAAAGAGAGGGAATCAGGGCCATTTTGTGGTTGCAGTGTCTGAGGTACATTTCAGAGCTTCTGCTTAAGAAAATCTGGTGTGTGATTGACACTGTTCTAAATCTTAAAAAGCATTTTTAAAGGTGAGTTGTTAATTTGTAAGGGGATCTATGTTGTGCATTTTAAGTTAATAAGAATAATGTGTTCTAATGTGGAAGTTTGTCACTCTCTCTCTATTTCTCTGTCTCTCACTGTCTACCTTTCTCCCCACCACTGTTCTTTTTCCTTCCTCTCTTTTCCCATAAGTCCTCCTGTCTCACTTACTCCTTTTTCCTTTCTCTTAATATGCTTCTTTTTCTCTCACTCTCCTTTCCTCACCCTCATATATCTTTCCTCACTGTCATTATTGAGCATGGGCGAATTTTGCGAATTCGCGATCCGCGAATTTGCGGATTTGCAAATTCACGATCCGCCAAATTCGCGAATTTGTGGAATTTTTTATTTTTGCGTGTTCGCGGGGCTCTTGGCGTGTTCGCGGGGTGCTTTGCGTGTTCGCGGGTTTTTTTTTTGTGCGAGACCGCGATGCGCCCTCTGGTTCATCACTGCCACCCTCTTGGTTTTTTTTGTGCCCTTATGCCCTCTGCCCCACTCGTTTTTGTGCCCTTGTGCTCCTTGCCCCACTCGTTTTTGTGCCATTCTGCCCTCTGCCCCAATCGTTGTTGTGCCCTTGTGCCCCTTGCCCCACTCGTTTTTGTGCCATTCTGCCCTCTGCCCCACTCGTTGTTGTGCCCTTGTGCCCCTTGCCCCACTCGTTTTTGTGCCGTTCTGCCCTCTGCCCCAATCGTTGTTGTGCCCTTGTGCCCCTTGTCCCACTCATTTTTGTGCCATTCTGCCCTTTGCCCCACTCGTTGTTGTGCCCTTGTGCCCCTTGCCCCACTCGTTGTTGTGCCCTTGTGCCCCTTGCACCACTCGTTTTTGTGCCATTCTGCCCTCTGCCCCACTCGTTGTTGTGCCCTTGTGCCCCTTGCCCCACTCGTTTTTGTGCCATTCTGCCCTCTAACCCAATCGTTGTTGTGCCCTTGTGCCCCTTGCCCCACTCGTTTTTGTGCCATTCAGCCCTTTGCCTCACTCGTTTTTGTGCCATTCTGCCCTTTGCCCCACTCGTTATTGTGTCCTTGTGCCCCTTGCCCCACTCGTTTTTGTGCCATTCTGCCCTCTGCTCCACTCGTTTTTGTGCCATTCTGCCCTTTGCCTCACTCGTTTTTGTGCCATTCTGTCCTTTGCCCCACTCGTTGTTGTGCCCTTGTGCCCCTTGCCCCACTCGTTTTTGTGCCATTCTGCCCTTTGCCTCACTCGTTTTTGTGCCATTCTGCCCTTTGCCCCACTTGTTGTTGTGCCCTTGTGCCACTTGCCCCACTCGTTGTTGTGCCCTTGTGCCCCTTGCCCCACTTGTTTTTGTGCCATTCTGCCCTCCGCCCCACTCGTTGCTGTGCCCTTTTGCCCTCTGCCCCACTCTGTGACCTTCTGCCCTCTGTCCCACTCCTGTTTTATTTTAGAATGGCGCCGGCAAGCTGCCAGCGCCATTCTAAAATAGTTACTAAGTTAGCTTCATCAGGAAGCACTAATAGATAAAATAAAGCAGGTGCTCGAGCACCTGCATTTTATCTATTAGTGCTTCCTGTTGAAGCTAACTTAGTAACTATTTTAGAATGGTGCTGGCAGCTTGCCGGCGCCGTTCTAAAATAGTTACAAGCTTGAAGCTTGAACTTTTGCCCCCGGATCCGTTCCGCTCGCGGGTTCGAGGATTTTCGGCAAATTCGCGGGAATTTGCGGATCGCGAATTTGCCAAAAATCCGCAAAATCCGCGAGCGGAACAGATTTTGCGCCCATGCTTAGTCATTATCCTTCACTCAATCTCACTCCTCTTCCCCCACTTCATGTTGTCCTCTTTTTATATCACTCCCATTCTCTTACCTCACTTTCTGTTAGTTACTCACTCTATCTCTCTTTCTCTTTTATTCTTTTCCTGTCTCTCCCTCATCCTTTCTCTCATTTTTGGATGTAATGTTGGCAGGCTTCTTAATTCGCAAATAGTCTCCATGCCGTGTACTGAAGATCCTGGCTGTGCTGTAGGAATGCCATACTTATTTTCTCTGTAACATGTAGTAATCATTTTAGTGAATTGCAAGGCATATTTCTATCTGTTTTCATTCACAATGCGAGTCAGTGTCTTTTTTTAAAGATTGTGACAGAATCACTTGCTCGGTGTATCTGTTTTAAGACATGGGAATATATGTACTCATGGAATGAGTTAGGCTTTAGGACATCCAGTGGTTTTTACTCGTAGCCCTTGTATGATACCATACACTGCCTACACACAACTGTATTGCTCTAAACTCAAAAATATCAATCTCACCACAAACTCTTACACTGTCTGAACAGCACTGCACTGTTCTGAACCCTGAAACACCATTCTTCTCAGCAAATTACCCTATAATGTTGAAACACCATTGCACTGCCATAAACTCTGAAACAGCACTCACTGCATGATTTTTTACTCTGCTCAGACACAGTTGCTGTGCCAAAAAACGTACTTATGAAGTAAACCAGTGTTTATATCATTTAGTGGTTATAATTGCTATGTAGTATGTTACTAGTGGTCTATAACATGTTCTTTTTTCTTCACAACAGATTGAAATTATCTACAGAAAGAAAAACCAACATGCCTACAAAGAACGCGAAAAGAAAAAAAAAATAAACAGGCTTACTTTTCCAAGAAAACACAATTACAAGATTTATCTAAACAACAATGTACGGAGAAAAAGAAGAATGCTCCTGGTAAGACAACAAAGGATTTTATAAGGAAATTAACCCAATGTAGAAAAAATGTGGATAATGTGCAAAATAATTTTTTTTTTTATCTGTAACTACAAAGAAAAAGCAGACCCCCCCAAAAAATGTTGAAAAAGTATGTGGAGATCATCTACAGTGATAGACGAAAAAAACAGTTTGTTGAAATTCGGAAGAGAATGTTTTATAACAGAGTAGTTTTAAATTCATTAAAAAATGTAAAAAATTGTAAAAGGAAAGCATCTTTTTATAAGAAAAAGAAAAATATTGATAGTATAGTTAATCAGGCTTTTGAAATGAAAAAGAAGTTGTATATTTTAGTAATCAATAGAATTCGTACACTAGACAAGGCAATCAATGTTTTGAAAATTGAAAAGTAAGTGGAAAAGACTAATTAATAGAACTCATTTTTGTAATGTTTTTTCCTGGAGAATGGAAGCATAGTTCAAGTTGTGAGCCATTTTTTAATAAAGAGACTTACTTTCAGACTAATTATTTGTTGCATGCAGTTGACACCAGTGGGCGAGCATATGAGGTGAAGGACAGTTGTCCGATTGAAAAAGAGAAAATTGTGCCTTGAAATGCAGAAGAGGTGTTAGTTTTAGGGAGACGTCTTTAGCCTTCAGTGTACACTTGGAATTGTAGTAGTATTTGTAGTGTACAACAGGATTCAATTGATTTGTTTCACAAGAATTAGATCCTTGCAGTCTGAGAAAAAAAACGGGTTTGCAAGGGCATTCACTGGCTTGTCTTTCTAGAAAAGTATGTCAGAGTGTTTTCACCATTTTAGGATGTTAGCAGTGCATCACACTGAAGTGAGGAAATTAGTGAGAAGGTTGTATTATGCAAAAAGTCCAGCACTTAAGCTAAAACAGTTAAACAGTGCTCTTTTGCATGGATCTGTATTAGTTGTAAAGAACATTTGTAAAGAAATTGAGGTTAGTTACTTTGGTGAAAAAGAAGACAGTGCAGAAATGGATTCAGTAACAGAAGGAAATGTGGAAGAAAATGTACAGAATTTTAGTACAGAAAATTTTGACCAAGAAACTACAAGGTTTAAGGTAATTTCAGGTGAAAGGCCAAACTTTTCTTGTGTGTGTTGTCGACGAACTCATTATAAGAATCAGACTAGGAAAATAATAATGAGTGGAAGGATTTTGCAACTTATTTGTTGGTAGAGAATTGTTTTGATTTGGGTTCTGATCAACGTATTTGTAAATATTGTTATAATAAATTAAATGATAACAAAATGCCTGCTAGAGCTGTACATAATATTCTTGAGTTGGTAAATAGTCCTTCTGAACTGATGGATTTAAATACCTATGAGTCTATTCTGATTCAATGTGTGCATCCATTTCAGGCTATTGTTCGCATGGAGCCTAAGACAGGGAAATTGCCTCCTTCAGATTTACAGAGAGGATTAAAGGGAAGAGTTGTCTAGATTTAAAGAAAAATATTGAAACAATTGGTGTAGAAAAAGTAGAAGAGAAACGTCAAGTTATTCTAGTTTATGGCGTTCCTACAAAGAGTAAGAAAATCTGGCAAGAATTAGTGGATGTTAGAAAAGTGAAAAAGGCAATGTTGTATTTGGTAAAAGATAATCAATATTACAAAAATGTAAATGTAGGAGAAGAGGAAACAACTGTAGAAGAGGACAGTGATTTCTCAGCTGGGCAAATTGAAAAAGTTGATGTGTCCAGAAGTGAACAAATTTATGAACATTATAGTTTTAATCCTCTGCATTCCAAAGAAGTAATGGGGAATGCTCTTGAGTTATTTCAAATGAAAGAAGCAAAATGAAGTCACATTAGTGTATGGGAAGAAAACTTAGAAGCTCGTTGTTTTCCTCAGTTATTTCCAACAGGTCAAGGTGGACGATATGATGACCGACCTGTGCAGATTCCTGCATCTGAATACCGGACATCAAGATTATATGCAGAAGATCCAAGTTTTCACCAATGTATTCCTTATTTGTTTCATCTTTTGTTTGAGATTGACTTGTCTGGACTTACTTATGCAGTGAACCATATACTAAAAAGTGGAGTACATCTACAAAATGTTTCAGCAAAGGACTTTATGGATAAAGTCCAACAGAAAGATACTGTTTTGGAATCTCAGCTAATTAATCTCATGGCATGTCGACGTGGTACTAACGAGTATTGGTACCTTCGTCATGGGGAATTGAAATGTATGCTAAGAAACTTAGGAACTCCTACATGGTTCCTTATGCTAAGCTGTGCAGAGTATAGTTGGGAAGATTTACTTCAATATCTTCGAGAGGCAAATGGAAACATAGAAATAATAGAATACAAGACACCTGGAGAACTGAGCTCTTTGGATCCAGTTAATGTATGCAGGTATTTCAATCATAGATTTGAAGCTATGATGTGTTTTATCACAAACCAAAAAAATCCTCCTCTTGGAGAGGTTCTGGATTTCTTTTGGAGAAAGGAGTATCAAGCAAGAGGTGCTCCTCACATACATATGCTGCTATGGATCAAAGATGCCCCCAAATTTGGAACAGATTCGGATGACACAGTGATGAGTTTTATTGAACAATATTCTACATGTGTTGTACCCAAAAGTACAGAACAAAAGAATTTAAAACATCAAGTCTTACGGTTTCAAACCAATTGTTGTGGAAAATACTGTCGTCGAAAATACAAATCAAAGGACAAGTTCTACACAAAATGTCGTTTTGGATTTCCACGACCAGTAATAACAATTTAATGTCATCTTTGCGACATACTGTCACAAGAAAATCACCAAAATATACCTATAACTTAAGAAGAAATGAAGAGTCAAAATACATAAATGACTATAACCCAGTCATTTTGTCCATGTGGAATGCAAACATGGATATTCAATATGTTGCAGACAACTCCATTGCTGTGGCACGATATGTAACATCTTACATTACGAAATCCGAAAAGACCGAACTAAAGGAAATGTGGGTGGAAATTTCTCATGAAAAGAGTCTAAGTAAGAAATTCTACAGCTACAGTTTGAAGATGTTGTCTCATCGAGAAATTGAAGCATATGAATGTTCAGATCGCTTATCATCTGCAAGTCTATATGCCAAATCTAGAACAATTATTTGGGTGAGTTTAGGTCTTGCAAGAACACGAAACCGAGTTTTGAAATCTGTACAAGACATTGAGTATTTAGCAGAGAAAGAACCAAACAGTACAGATATTTTGAAGACAAATATGTTGCATACATACTATCCAAGTAGAAGTAATCATCTTGAGAATGTTTGCCTCTATGAATTATTGCAAACCTATACTTTTAAAATTAATATTACAGAAGATATCAATAAAGGTGTATATGCTGTGATTGGATCTGAAGGATGTCTGGTGAAATAAAGAAAAGGACATTTGATTAATCATCGAAAACTGAGTTGCGAAACTCCTGACAAAAGGGAATTTTACTATTTAGCTCTTTTGCAAATCTTTAAGCCATGGTGTACAGAAGAGGAACTACTTGGAGATTTTCTCAGTTATGAAGATTCATTCAACCCAACTAAAAATACTATAGAATGTCCTGTTTTTACTAATTATCTACAAATGTTGAACGAGGAAATACAGCAAGAAGCTACAATTGCAGCAGAGATTGCTAGAGACAGTTCTCAAGACAGTCAAAGTTCTGCTTCCTTGAGTCAGGATCCACTATGGATGACCAATTATTCAAAATGAAGCAGCCACTGCCATGGATGAGGTGGAACAAGCAATGGAACAAGCTCAGGAAGATGTAATAAACTTAGAAGAATTGGAAAAACAGCTAAATGTTGAGCAAAAACAAATATACGATGAAGTGACAGAGCAGAATGAACATGGTTTATGTCATGAGAAAAAAGAGTGCTCATGTACGTCATTTAATCCTGTCCGACTGTACGTGAGTGGAGAAGCAGGAACTGGAAAAAGTATTCTAATTAAAGCAATTGCAACTTATCTACATCAAAGAACTGAGTCGTCACTCTCTTGTGTTGATACCGCTCCAACTGGGTTGGCAGCACATAACATTAAAGGGATTACTTTACATCGTTTATTGATGCTGCCAGTAGAGCACGAAAATAAATTAGAATACCACAAGCTATCTGGAGAAGCTTGTTGTGAAGTTTCCAGAGTCCTGAAAAAAATGAAACTTCCCATTATTGATGAGGTAAGCATGGTATCACATTTAATGCTTGCCTTTGTGCATTTAAGAATGCAACAAATTCTTAAAACAGAGTATGATGTTACCTATGGTCAATTCGCTGTTCCAACATCAAACAGATTCCAGGTGTTTAACTCCCTCGATGAAAACGATTGACTCCCGGATACACTTGTTGGAGAAAGTGAAAGTGAATCTCATATAGACAATCCTGCCCTAAGTTCAAACAATCTAACCATGACAGTTAACATCACTTGCACCTGCCCGGTTGAAATCCCTCCTGTAAATGAACCTCCCACAGAGAACCCCATAATCAGCCCTAATGAACTGTCTATGATAGTTACCAGCACCTGTACTGTTGTAAACCATCTAGGCGACCAAATACCACCGCCAACCACAACAGAAATTATTCCACCTCATGTATCCAGGGAAAGTTCATTGAGGGTTATTACGTGGAACATAGCGGGCCTAGCTTCCAAGGTAAATACACCCGCATGGGATGACTTTCTTAAGCAAGGCTATGACATCATATGCCTACAAGAAACCTGGGACAGAGCTGAAGTATATGTCGAGGGATATACCTCCTTCAGCGTGCTGGCTGTGGCTTCGCAGGCTGGCCGAGCCAAGGGGGGATTAGTGACCCTGCTATCTACAACACTGACCGAGTTCTGGGTCAGTAATCATGCAGTTTTGGGAGACTATGCTTCTGTTTTGCGTGTGGCCCATAACGGACTTAAAGACTTAATAATAGTGAACTTTTATAACAACATTGTTGGCCACAGACAGGGGTTGTTTATCTCTGATATCGAGCAGGCCATCGATGCAATGTTATTAAGCTCCTCTAAACCAGCTGTAATCCTATGGGCCGGAGATTTTAACATCAAAACGTGCACTTACGCACTTAAAGGGGCTTGTGGTCATAGGGAGGAATATTCAGGTAGGGAAACTACATGTGTTTTCAATCATTTTCCGCACAACATCCTAGGCAGTGCCTTGAATAACCTACTGGCTAAATACGATCTGGAACTTCTTGAATGCAACATGAATGCAAACAATGTTAGATGTCCAACATTCCATGGAAGGAATAGCCAATCCTTTATAGACCACATCATCGTATCCGGCTCTGCAACATACATAAATGTTTGGGTAATTGAACAAACGGTCAGTGACCACAACAGTGTATCTGTCGAATTATTGGGCTGGGGGTCAAAAAGGAACTCCTATGGTCAACCTATTCAGAACATCTCCGTAGGAAGGCCAAATGGGATGAGGGTGAAATGGACAAAAGTTGACCCTGCCAAAATTGTCACCAATGTAATTACTAATTGCTATGGAGAAGTTGAGTATTGTCTATCCCCAACACCATGCCCAGAAACTTTGCTGTCTAAATTTCTAATCATTACACAAACCGTCGAGAAATCATTGACATGCAAATTACGGGAGCCTAGAAAAGTCAAGACAGTGTGGTTTGATGATAATTGTGCCCAGTCACTAAAAAGGCTAAAAATTTCGCTAGATGCCAAACCGAGTGACCCCTGTAAGATAAGGGAAGAGCGTTACAATTACAAAATTGCACTAGCCACTCGGAAGAGAGAATTACAGGACGAGGCATGGGCCAAATTAGATCAGGCTGCAGAAACAAAAGACCACAAACTCTTCTGGGACACTGTAAACAGCCCGTTCTTAAAGAACGACAACATTCCCGAACTTACTTCGCATGTCAGTTGTCAAGACTGGATTACTCACTTCACTGGGATTTTTAACTCTGATTGTTCCTTTGATTGTACTTTGGTCTTAGATCCTAATGTTTTAACCATAATGCCAATCAATTTTAAATGGGAGAAATTATTGTTTTCAGTATCTTTAAATGAGGTGCGGGATGCGATAGAGAAAAGCAAGGGGGGGAAAGCCCCGGGCCCAGATGGGGTTCCTGTGGACTTTTTTAAATCCAAGATTGATTTATGGGCCCCTATTTTAACACGCTATTTCAATGCTGCTATTGAGGATGAATTACCTACCTCATGGGGTCAATCTATACTGGTGCCACTTTTTAAAAAAGGTTCAAGGGCCGAAGCACGTAATTATCGCCCAATTTCCCTTTTGGACTCGTCACTAAAAATACTGAGTCGCGTGCTTCTGGGAAGATTAGAGTCCTGGGTCGATGATAATAATGTCCTGTCACCAATCCAGTACGGGTTCCGTAGGGGTATAGGAACCATGGAGCAGTGTGTGAACCTTGAGCTTATTATCGGCAAGTACACAAAAGCAAAGGAAGGGAATTTGTTCATGTGCTTTGCCGATCTAAGCTCAGCATTCGATCTAGTGGAACACACACTGCTCTGGCCAACATTACTTGCTATGGGCGCACCCCCCGAAATCATTCATCTGCTGGCCAGAATGTATAGCAGCTTATCAAGTAAAGTTAGATTCGGAGCAAACGGAGAATGCACCCCCTTTTTTAAAATAGGTAGAGGGATTAGGCAAGGGTGCGTTCTCGCACCCTTGCTGTTCTCCCTTTTTATAAACCAGGTCGACCAGTCGCTACAAGAGTCTTTTGCTGATGCCCCTATGATAAATGGTAAACAAATACCCGTCCTCTTATACGCGGACGACGCGGTTCTGATTTCCAGGACCGCGAATGGTCTCCAAAAGCTAATTGATAAATTTAATGTTTTTATTAAGGGAAGAAAACTTAAAATCAATAAGGGTAAGACTATGACTATGACCTGTGGGAAGAAATTAAAGAAAAGTAAGTCATTCTTCCTTGATGGGGACAAACTTGAGTCTGTGCAACATTTTTGTTACTTAGGCATTACCTTCTCAGGGGATGGGAGATGGGTAAACGAGCAATCCTGTATAGGCATGAAGATGATTAGAAATACAAACTGCATCTTCAGATTCACTTCCAAATTAGGGGGGCGTAGAATAAGGGAGATGATTTCTATTTATAACTCCAGGTGTATGTCCTCTGCTCTATACGGAGCAGGGATATGGGGATATAACTTGCAGATCGCCCTCTCCATTCAGCAGGAAGAAAACAAGTATCTTAAACGCTTATTATGTCTTCCTGCTTCAGCCTCCAACGAAATCATTCATAGGGAGCTGGGCATACACCAAGCCACAGACCTGATTGCACTACGTCCCCTCTCCCTCTGGCGATCCATTTGGGCCAAAAATGAAACTAAGTTTACCCAGGAAATAATTTTAGACTGCATTAAATTGGACCAGCACTTAAAAATCCCTTGGCTAAAACACATTTTTCACTGGTATAAATCCCTTTTTGGTCAAGATATTTTTAAAGACACCCCAACAGAATCAGTTTTAACGAAGCGTGACCTTAAATCCATCTACATGGATCATGCAAAAGGAATTAGAGTGAAGGGGTATGCTACACAAAGTACTTTTAAATTGTACCTGGAACACTATTTAAGCACAGGATTCCCATCATACCTTACATTTGTCAGTATTAACTCCCATCGCTTTGTTCTGGCACGCCTGAGGCTGGGTATAGTCCACCATCTGGTGGCCTTCCCTACTGTAAAGAAGCCGGGGTCTTGCCCGTGCCCATGCGATGGGAAATCGAAACAGAGTATTTGCCACTTTTTACTACTTTGTAATTTTTATACTGGTTTTAGAAAGTTTTACCTAAAGCAACTATTTTTAGAATATAGTACGTGTGATATAAGAGCTGCAATGCAACTGTTGTTTGACCTGTCATCCCCAAATGTGTGTTACCGTGTAGCCACTTATGTTCTCAAATGCATCGGGCACAGGAAATCAATCATTATATGATCTCCGTTGGGAAAGACACCTATTGACCAACTGTGAGCTATTGCCAAACCTTTTGCATTTCTCTTATACACGAACTTTGGTTATTATTATGTTTTTTTAGATCCGGGTATCGATTGTTCCCTCGGTTCTGTACCTCTCTGGATTCACGCTTTTTGTACATAATTGCTGCTAAAATACGTAAGAGATTTTATAGACATTGCACTTTAGTTCCCCTTGCATATTTTTGCACATACTATTGCACTTTATGCTCAGCTTAGGCCTCTCTTTGACTTGTACTACCTCAATTAGCCTGTTTTGCACTAGATTTTAAAATTTCTGCTAAATACAACGTTCAACTTTTTGTATATTTTGCACATACTATTGCACTTTATGCTCAGCATAGGCTTTTTGTCTAGTACCATCTTACTTGCATGCTCTGCATCAAACGTTTAAAACGGCTGCAACATATAAGTGATTATTCTATGGTATACTAATGTGATATGCTTTGTACTTATTTGTTAAATTGCTGCTAAATACTATGTCCAAATTTTGCATTTTGCACATATTACTGCACTTTACGTCCAGCATAGGTTTCTTGTTTAGTATTATCCCACTTGGCATGCCTTGCACCTTAGGTTTAAATTGACGCTACATTTAGTGATCATTTTTATTTTTTGGTTTTAACTTGATTGGCTGAATTAATGTAATTGTTTTAGCAAGTTTCATCATTCTTTAATCTCTTATAAAAGTAACTTCAATTGTATCCATGAATGTTGCTATATGGTTGTACTTGTACAAACCGAATAAAGCATTTTGAAACTGAAACTGAGTATGATGTGTTATTTGGAGGCAAACAGGTCATCATTTTTGGAGATCTACTACAGCAAACTCCTGTGAAAGGACAACCAGTGTTTAAAACCGTTACACATGAAGACACGAGAAAGTGCCTGGGAATCATTGGAAATGTTAATATTTGGTCATATTTAGAATATTCAGAACTCATTACAAATATGCGACAGGCAAAGGACGCTGATTATAAAAGTATTCTTGAAGATATAAGAATTGGAAAAGTGAGTGAACACGGCAAAGAAGCTTTACAGGTACGATTACTTACAAATTTGTTTCCAAATGAAAATATTCTCCCTGAGAATATATATAGAAAAATTACAGAAAAGAAATCAGTGATATGCTTGATGCCAACTCTGCAAGAATGTACAATATCCAATGAAAAAATGCTAACGTTAGAAAATCAAGAAATTATAAAACTGGAAGCTATTGATAGAATAGAGCATGAAGGAGCTACTATTACTTTGTCAGAAAAGTTAAAGTCAAAATTGGATTATTTAGAAAAATCAATATCTAAAACTGCTGGTTTAGAAAGAATCTATATGCATGTATAAATTGTCAGATAATTTTACGACGTAATTTACATGTGGAAAGAGGTTTAGTAAATGGAGCAATGGGAAATGTTGTTTATTTTGTGAATTAACCAAATAGAGATGACATTGAATTGTTGAAAATCAAATTTGATGAAATTGAAGAAGTACAACAATTGAGTTGTTGTTCATCTCGATTTTTGCTTGTAAAAGATTTATATGTCCGCCGAAAACAGTTTCCCGTTTGTTTGGCATATGCGGTAACTATTCATAAATCTCAAGGTTTAAGTGTAGATAGTGCTTTGGTGAATATTGGAAGTACTGTGTTTAAAGAGGGTATGGCATATGTTGCTTTATCTTGAGTCAGAACTTTATCTGGATTATACCTGATTGATTTTGATGACACAAATATTAGTGCAGAAGTAAATTGTGTAAGAGACTATAATAGGTTAAGAAGAGAACATGGTCCCGATTTACCTCAATATCCAGTATTTGAAAAGCGTGTGGTAAGTCGAAAAAGAAGATATGAGAAAAATTGTAGCTAGGTTGCAGAGAAAAGGCAAAAACTAGATGAACCAGTGATAGTAAGCAAAAAGAAAAAGGATTCTATTGAAGAGGTTGTTGGTTTTCAGTTTGCAAACAGTTCTGGTGTCAACTGCTATTCTAATGTAGTGGTTAATGTTGTTTTTCTTCTTGAAACTTTACTACAACAAATTGTTGAAAATCGCAACAAAGGATTTTGTTGTTTGTTGAATTCTGTGTTTGAGAAATGTAGTAGTGATAAAACTAAAATAGAAGGTCTTTATGATATTCGAAATGTTTTAGACATATGTTCTGGTTTAAATCAATTTTCACAGAATATTCAGCAAGATTGTCAGGAAATTTCTAAAGTATATGCTTGTTGTATTGCAAGATGAAGGTATAGAAATTGAAAATCTTTTTGACCTTTCTTATAAATGGCAACATGACTGTGACAATTGCTTGTTTTCAAGTAGTACTGAAATAGACACTGAAGGATTTGTATATTTGACTTTACCAGACTGCAAATCAGTGTCTTTTATTAATCTAATTAGAGAAGCAAATCAAAACATGGTCTGTACCCAATGTAACTCTCAAATGTTATCAACATTTTTCATACACAGATATGGACAGTATGTCATTTTAATGCTGCAACGATGCAGACCTGATGGAAGAAAACTGACAACTTTAATAAAAAAATGTGTGGCTTCTCAACTATCAATATCAGGAAAAACGTTTGTAACTGTAGCAATTATTTTCCATGATGGTCCTTCTACAACATCAGGAAATTACACAGCTCATTTAAAATGTACGAAAGGCTGGACTCATTGTAATGATACTCAATTGATTTGTAAACAATGTTTGCCTTATGACTTACCAAATTCTTACCTAGTGTTTTTATAACCCAAATTTTAATGTTAATGTTAATGAAATGGGTGTCTTATATAGCGCTCGGCTACTCCATGGAGTGTCCCGGCGCTTTTCCAACCCACAACAAGCTACAGAAAAATGGCAAAAAGGAAGAGGGAAGAAACAGGTTACTGTCAATACAACCATGTCTTCAAGTCCTTTCTGAAGACCAGCAGACTTGAAGTACATCGGAGTGACAGAGGAAGGCTGTTCCATAGCTGGGGAGCCAGACGTTTGAAGGAACGTCCCCCAATCCTAGCCTTCCTGACAGTGGGGACAATGGCAAGGCCAAGGGATTCTGACCTAAGGGATCTAATAGGTTTGTAAAAAGCTAGACGTTTCTGGATGTACTCTGCTCCCATAGCATTCAGTGCCTTGTGTGCCAGCGTCAGTGCTTTGAAAACAATCCGCTTGCAGATAGGCAGCCAATGTAAGGAGTTTAGCAGGGCCAATGCTCTTGCTTGGCGGGGAAGGCAAAAAATCGCCCGTGCCGCCGAGTTTTGGACCACCTGAAGTTTTTGAAGTAAATAGTCCGGAAGGCCCAAATAAAGAACATTGGAATAGTCCAGCCTAGAACAGATCAGAGACTGGACAGTTGTTTTCCTATGCTCTATTGAGAGCAAGGGAAGAAACTTGCCAAGCATTTTGAGCATACCATAACAAGTGCCAGTCAGACCCAGAATCTGGGACTTAAACGAAAGGCCATTATCAATTTTGACCCCCAGATTCTTAGCAACTAAGGAGGAAGATGCAGGAGGAAACATGTTTATAGGCCACCAGTCCTGCCAGTTCGGGTCAGCCTGACATCCAAAGAAAAGCACTTCTGACTTGTCAGGATTGGATTTAAGGCTATTTCGTTGAAACCATTCGAAGACAGCCCCAAGGCAGCTCCGAATGTTCTCTCCGTCAAACTCTGCCCCCTTATGACAAGTAAAAAGGAGCTGGGTATCATCGGCGTAGGATATGATCTGAGCCCCAAAAGACTCAGCCAGTACCGCCAGGGGGTCATAAAGATATTAAAAAGAGTCGGGCTCAACACCGAGCCCTGAGGGACTCCGACCTCCAGAGGCGGCACTGCGGCTGAGTAAGGGGGGCCCAGACCACCTGTCGGCGACCTGCTAGATAAGATTGGAACCAGTTCAACACCGTCCCTCTCAGACCGATTTAGTAAAGTCTGCTGAGAAGAGCCTCATGAGGGACGGTGTCGAAAGCCGCCAACAGGTCCAACATAACCAACATAGCCCTTCCTCCTGTATCCAACACTTCTTTTATGGGCTCATTGACCTCCAGGAGTGCTGTCTCGGTACTAAGATTGGATCGGAAACCCGACTGAGTGGAATGCAGCAGGCTATGGGTTTCGAGATAGGTGGAAAGCACAGTGTGTACATGTTTTCCTGCAATTTTAGCGAGGGCGGGCAAAAGGGAAATTGGCCTATAGTTGGCATGGATATCGGGGTCAAGGCCAGTTTTTTTAAGGAGTGGTACCACCATCGCTTGTTTCCACACCGCCGGGACCACGCCACTAGCCAGAGACATATTAAGAATAGGATTTATCAAAGGATTGATAGACTCCGATACCCTTGCCAAAAATTTAGCCGGGCAAGGGTCAGAAGGTGAACCTGACTTGAGTTTAGCCAGGAAGTTCTGGGAGGCGGAGATAGAAATAGATGGAAACTCCGAAAGAGAGGGTCCAAAATCGATTGTCCTATTCAACAGATCCCTTGAGGTGGTGACACATCTAGGGCCAGGGGGAGAAAAAGAGTCTTGAATTAACTTGATCTTAGTGGCAAAAAATATCTTGCCATTGAGATCACCCAAGGCTCAGAGAACTCATGTTGCGATGCATTAGCCTTAGGAGAAATAAACTCCTTTACAATAGTGAAAATTTCCCTGCAGGAACTTGAGGCAGTCTCAATTCATGCAGAGAAATAATTCCTCTTTTCAGTCATGATGTTCGCCTGATAGACCTTGATCATGGCTCTGTAGGTAGTTTTATCCTCGGGGTCATATTTCTGGTGACAGCGCCTCTCTGCCGCCTTGCAGTTGCACCGAGATAGCGCCAGGGCCTCCGTAAACCAGGGGGCCGAGGCCCGCCTGGCAGTTACCCGGGGAGCGGTCAGCGGGGCTAATTCATCTAATCGCTCTGCTAGCCACTTCTGTAATGAATCAAGATCACGCTCAAGATCACCTGAAAGAGAGCAGGGGTGATCCACACAGGCCTGGGCCAAAAGCTCAGAAGTGACTCGGTGATATGCTCGTCTGGTCTGCCTAGGGTGGCATGGTTTTACACCCGAGGGTGTACTGATACCCAAGATCTGAAAACTAATCAGAAAGTGGTCCGACCAAAGCACAGGTACGGGGCTAGCCATATCCAGTGGAATGGTGGAAAACACCTGGTCCAGGGTGTGGCCCTTATTGTGTGTTGGTACAGATAGGTGGGGAATAAGGCCCAAAGGGGCGGTAACATCATTGATTTTAATTGTATCCCCATCCAACCCGACATCCATATGAATGTTGAAATCCCCTAGCACAATACAATGCTCTGTCTTTAGACATAGTGATGAAATTAATGCCTGCAGCTCCTCAAAAAAAGACCCCAGCTGACCCGGTGGTCTATAGACCAAGAGCCCGGAGAAAGAATGATGAGGAGATAGAGCTATTGAGAAAGCCAAGGATTCACAGCCAGAAATGGGCGCCATAGGGATAACCACACAAGTGGCAGATCTTCGTACCACGATCGCCACCCCTCCGCCCCTCCCAATTTGTCTATCATATCTAAAAATCGCATATTCAGGAGGGATAGCGGTCGAAATATCAGGGTTAGAGAGATCTCCTAACCATGTTTCTGTAAGCATCAGACAGGCAGGTTTTTCGACCGTTAGCAGCTCGAAGATATCAAGAGCATGCTTGCTTAGAGAACGAGTATTGAGTAGGAGACATCGATAGTTCTCATTGGTCTTAGTGCAGGGAAAATAATTGGCCTGGGAAAATTACTGCTGTTAAGAAAGGGTAGTCTGGTGTTGAAAAGTACTTTGAGTGAGGGTGATGAGGTTAAAAAAACTCTTGTAGTTGACGTAGAGACGTAAGTGTATCAGATTGTGGGTGATGTGGCTATCACAGGAGATGTTGATCATCAGTGAGGCAGAGGTGTTTTAGATTTGTTGTAGTTGTTGTAGATGTTGATGAAATTTTGTATTCCCATGTAGAGGTTTCTTTTAATGGTATAGAGCTCCTTGCTAAGATAAAGGATGACCAGAGTGTCATCGGCATACCAAATGATCTTGAGATTCTGATAGCATGCTAGTTGTTTAAGGTTCTATGTACATGATACAAAGCATCGGGTGGAGGTATAACCATTGTTAGATGGTACAAAAGATGTTGGTGCTTTTGATTCAGAAGGTTGGGAAAAGGAAGCTTAAGAGTACTATTAAGTAACTTCCAAACTAAGGATATTACATATACTATTTGGCCATGAAGAAAAGTATCTGAAACAAAATATGACTATTTCGGGTAAATTTTGTTAGCATATGTTTGTACATTACATTATTTAGAGTGTATAAGAAAGAAGTAATAATGTTTTGTTACTTTGTGATTGTTGGTGATATCCCTTACTTACGTAAAAAATTGCTGTTCGAAAAAAAATTTAAGATCTTTTTTTTCTAATTGGTACATTCTTAATGAAAATGTTGAATGGTTTTTTAAGGACAATCTTATTGATTGTCTTTTTTTTTACCCACTGTTATATGATGAGTACTATTGAACTCTCTGTTTTCAGTGAAATTCAATTTAATCAAAATAAAATACATAACATATTGTACATATTATTTTGTATTGTGAAATATATATTATAACTCAATTTGTTCTTCTCTTCCACAGATACTATATTTATTAAAAAAAGATTATTAACTTTTCATTACTTATAAGGTGAGTATGAGAAACAAAAAATACTTTCTCATCACTCTATTACTTCTCTTAACCTTTTTCACTTTCTTCACTTTGTCTCTTACTCCACTTCCTTTGCTCATGTTACTCTCCATCCCTCACTCTCTTTACTCCCCTTAATTCACCTTTACACTCCTTTTCTCACCATTAATACCCTTTCCCTTACCCTCACTTATCTTCTCCCGCTCCCTCCTTCCTCACTTCTCTTTTCTTTTTTCCTCTATCACTACCCTTCTTTTGCTCTATCCCTCCTCACTCTCTTTCCTTCACACCATCCCTCACTCACTTTCAGTCACTCCCCATCTCTTATTATCTCACTTCCTTTTGCTCACTCCCCTTCCTTTATTCCCTCCCTCACTCCCCTTTCCTTCATCTGTCTCTAAGTCTCTTCCTCTGTCTCAGTCACTATAACTACCTCACTCTCTCACAGTCCCTCACTCTCCCTCTCTTTCTCTCTTTCACCGTCTCCCTCTCTCTCCACCAATCTTCCTTTTCTTTCCTCTCTCTTTCCATAAATTCTTCTCTCTCACTCACTACTTTTTCCTCTATCTTAATATGCTTCTTTTTCCCCTCACTGTCACTGCCCTTCACTCAATCTCACTCCTCTTCTCATACTTCATATTCATCTCTCTGTGCATCACTCCTATTCTCTTTCACCTGCTTCTGTTCTCTCACTCCCCCTTACTCTCTTTCCCACACTCCATCTGTCAATCCTCTTTCCTTACCTCATTCACTTTTGCTAACTCTTATTCGTTTAGTCCCCTACTCCCCATCACTCCATTTCCCCCCCCCTCTCTTCCTCTTCCTCTTCCTCTGTCTCACTCAGTCTAACCTCCTCACTCCCTCTCAGTCACTTGATCTCCCTCTCTTTCTCTCTCACTCTCTCTCTCTCTCTCTCTCAACCTTACTGTCTTTCTATTTCTGTTTCCTTCTCTCCTACTTTATCCCTCAGTCCCCTTTCCTCTCTCTTAATATCCTTCATTATCTCTCATTCCCTTTTCGTCACCCTAATACCCCTTCTCTCACTGTTACTGACTTTCACTCACCCTCAGTACTTGTCCTTTACTCACATACCCTCACTCCCCTTCCTTCACTCCTCTTTGTTCACTCCCTCACTTCATCTCACTTACTCCCGTTTGTTTATTCCTTCCCTCACTTTTTTTTCATCCATTGTCTCTCCCTGTCTCCCTCTGTCTCACTCACTCTAACTGCCTCACTGCTTCTCAGTTCCTAGCTCTCCCTCTCTCTCATTCTGTCCCTCTCTCTCCCTTACCCTTAAACTCCTTTCCTCTCTCTTTACATCACTCCTCCTCTCTTCCTCACTCATTTTCCCTCTCTCTTAATTTTGTTTTCTTTCTCATTCATCTTCCCTCACCCTCATACTCCTTCCCTAACTGTCACTGCCCTTCACTCACCGTCACTCCCTTTCCCCCTCTCCACTTCCTCCTGTGTGTATTTCTTACCCTTTCACCATCCTGTTCCCTTTTCCTCACTCCCCCTCCCTCTCCTTCTCTCACTCTATTACTTACTCCCCTTTTCTCACTTCCCTTTACTAACTCCCTCCATCCCCTCACTCCACTTCTCTCTCCCTCACTCCCCATCTCTCACTTTCCCTTACTCCCTTTTTCTCATCCTCATACCCCTTCCCTCACCGTCACTCCATTTCTATTACCTTCACTCCCTTTACTCTGCTCTACTTCTCCCTCTCCATCTTCTACTCCCCTTCCCTGTATCCGTTCCATGCTCCCCTTTTCTCACTCCTCCTCCCTCACTTTCCTTTCCTTACTGCCCTTCCCTTACTCTTTCTCTCCCCTTACCTCACTCCCCAACCCTTAGTCCCCTTGTTTCAGTCACTCTTTGACTCCCCTTTCCTCGCTCACCATACTACCCTTTCCTCACTCATTCCATAAGTCCCTTCCTCCCCTACACTCAGTCATTTGAGTCATTCATTTATACACTACAAATTCATTCCCAAAAAGTATGACACAGTATATAAGAGATATAGCTCTTCTTGGAGAAGTGAAGTAAGTTCTGAAAAGAACAGTTTTTTTTGTTTGGTACTTTTTTTAAGTTTTTTAACAATTTTATATATTTTTGGGATTTTTTAGAACAAAAATAAAAAACAGGTAACAAAAAACTGCTCAACGAGAACAAAAAATAGGGGGGCGTGGCTTGCAGGGCTGCGAAATGGCTGCTGTTTAGGCGGCCTCTGCCGGCCAAGCTAATAATCCTGCTTTAATCCTGAACATCCCTTTGATCTGGGCGTGGCAGACATCAGTGCGAAAACCGGAGGAAACACCGCACAGGTTGACAAACTCTCAATCCGTGAGATGCGGTGAGAAGTGAAATATCGCCCGACAAAGACGAGCGGGAGGAGAAGCTAGCGGAAGGCCGGGAGTGGACACGGGGACTCGAGCGCCACTCTAAAATCGAGCCGGAGGCTGAGAGGGCCACGCATGGAAACGGCAGATGTAACCTGCTGAGCGAGGCGCGACCTCTGCAAGACGTGCGCGGGGTACCCCTGCTGATGAGGTTAGTGCTGAGACCCCGCGTAACACCCCGCGGCACCTGCATGCAATCGGAGTCCGGCTATGGGGCACTGACGGAACTGCTCGACACGGCGGCAATCATTGAGGTGGACCTGCCGCGGAGCTGTACTGTTCCAAGTAGCGCTTATGCCGGAATGAACTGTGTGCCGTGCTGAATCCTTTCCCCGGTGTATTTGACCTGCTGAGGTCGTTCCGATACTTCCACTGCAGCCCCGACGTGAAAATGTATGTGGCTGGATATACCGCGCTGTGCTGAGGAAAACAGCCTGTCTGTCTGAAACAGTGTAGATGGTAAAGTGGTATGGTGGAAATATATGGGACACTACTGGAGAAGTGTGGCTCACTGGTTAGAAGAGGCAGACCTGGAAGCAGAGGTCAGCCCGGGACCAGGGTTCAATTCCCGGCTCGGCGGGGTCTTGAGTCCTAAAATGTCCATGGACTCGACAATTCTCGCTCCGGTGCCTACTCGATTCACGGGTTCACACTGTGCGACTCTGGGCAATAGCTTGCTTAATCTCCACAACGGCCCCTCGCGGCGGGATGCCTGGCTTTCACCTTGCGGATACCCTGCTGGGGTTATCTCACAGGGGAATACCAGGACGGGTTCCCTAAGCAAGCGCTTAGAAACCGCTCGGTGATTTGCGCTATATAAATTCCTGTACATTTACATTTACATTTACTACGGCCAGAACGCAAGGCAAAACGTTACACGTCCCGGTGCTTAACTATTGGGTGAACTGACCCCTGCCGTTGTGCGCCACAGCGGGACACCAACTTCTGAACTACAATATACCTAGCCGCCATTTTGTCTGCTAGGGAGACAACTGACAATAACTGTGTTGTAGCTATATCTCCCGTCTACCTGACTTATATCCTGGGATCATGACGATCTTGCAGCACCTGTGGTCCGACCCTGCAGATACAACTGAGGTACCTGGTATATTATGTGATACATCCTTATCGTGGAATCTTGCGTGCACTGAAGAAATTAGTTACCATTCATCCGGGTTGTAGTGGAGTACTCCGGACCGGCTCTGACCCTATTTACAGACTATATCATCTGCGGCCCCTCCCTGCTGGCTGTCTGTTGGGCTACTTGCATGTTCTGGTGATAACGGAGGGGAAAACCCTTGGCCTGCTTCCTGTTCGAGGGTCTGGGCGACAGTGTGTGGTATGTACCTGAATTGTGCGTGCAGAATCCTAGGACGGACGAAACATGGTCAGATCGGACTCAAGACAGTCGAAAATACCGTTTCCGACGGCAAAAGGTGGGAAAATGCCTGAACAAGACCAGGGGGCATCGGGAGGCGATGATGTTGTAGAAGACCAAGGGGGAGATCTGAAATCACTGATGTTGGAGATGCGTTCGAGCTTGAAAAGCATAGATGCCAAGCTAGACACACTAACCTCGCAGCTAGATGCAGTCAAATCGCAGGTCACGTTGCACGAAACAAGATTGGACAGCCTAGAAAATAAACACACCAAATTTCATGAGTTCAGGCAGGAGACGAAAGAGCAACTCCTAAACATGGACAAACTACTTACGGTCATAAGGGCGAAGAATGATGACCTTGAAGCGTGCTCTAGAAGGAGCAATATTCGCCCATTAGGGATTCCGGAGACTACAGCAATGCCCAAAATGGAAACCTTTGTGGCTGATTAGCTTCATGACCTATTCGACCCTCATCTGTCCTCGGTGTTTGCGGTTGAAAAAGCGCATAGAGCGTTATGTCCTAAGGCACCAGTTGGAGGTACGCCCAGGCCCATCATCGCGAAGATTCTGAACTATCAAGACAGGGACGCCATTTTGAGGCTGTTGAGAGAGCGTGGCCCTATTACACATAAAGGAAATAACATATCCTTTTACCCTGATTTCACCCCTGCGGTGCAGGGTGCCCGCCGGGAATTCCTTCCGGCCAAAGGATTACTTCTGCAAGCACAGATCCCCTACTCCCTCCTTTATCCAGCCAAGCTTAAGGTGTCTCATGAGGGAACTACACACTTCTTTGTGGACGCAAAGTCGGCGCTCAAGTTTGCGAAACATGTCTGTGGGCCACATACGAAACGTAAAGGAGATGGGATGGACCCTCTGGTAAACCGTCTAAGTGATAATGACTGCTATCATGCAACATGGTCTATTTGAAAATGTGATTTTGCATGTTCACTATGCCACATAGCTGTTGACTAAGAAGTTGTAACTGTTCACATGATGTTGATAAGCATTGACTTTGGTAATGGGACGATAGGGGGGCCCCCGCCTTTCATTTACCTGCGAGGGCTTGGTACATGCGGTGCATGTCTATATGAGGATATGTGCGCTGGATCTGTGCCGCCTCTTGGAGAGGTCTGCTGCTTGAAGCTTGCCACCCTGTATCACGGGGGAGTATGCCTCTGTCACCTCGCCCCAACGGGAAATTTTCCATTATTTGAAAGTTTCCACGCTTTGCGTATTTCCGGGGGGATTCAGACACAACCTAATTGGGGGGTTGATGTGGGTGGGGGGCGGCTAGCTTGATTCCAGTGGTGTGGAGTGCCTGGGACTCACGTCTGAGCATCCCCAGTACACTTAGAGCGGTGGAAAAACAATGAATTTGGGCCCAGATCTTTGGACTGGGGTGAATGTGTGACACTGATCCACATTCTGTCCATCATTGTTGTGTTTGCAATTACCGCTCTAAGTGTACTGGGGATGCTCAGACGTGAGTCGCAGGCACTCCACACCACTGGAGTCAAGCTAGCCGGGCTGATGAGAGGTGTTACCTCGAAACCGGGCCGGTCCTCGGATGCTTGTTTCCGTTCTGGGAAGGACATGGCTTTTGTAGTTTGGACTGGACTGTTCCCATGGGGCACAGGGTCAGTGCTGATTTGCATATCGCAATTGTCTAACCCAGGGTGGTGTGGAGTGGAAAAACTATGGATTTGGGCCCAGATCTTTGGACTGGGGTGAATGTGTGACATTGATCCACATTCTGTCCATCATTGTTGTGTTTGCAATTACCGCTCTAAGTGTATTGGGGATGCTCAGACGTGAGTCCCAGGCACTCCACACCACTGGAGTCAAGCTAGCCGGGCTGATGAGAGGTGTTACCTCGAAACCGGGCCGGTCCTCGGATGCTTGTTTCCGTTCTGGGAAGGACATGGCTTTTGTAGTTCGGACTGGACTGTTCCCATGGGGCACAGGGTCAGTGCTGATTTGCATATCGCCATTGTCTAACCCAGGGTGGTGTGGAGTGGAAAAACGATGGATTTGGGCCCAGATCTTTGGACTGGGGTGAATGTGTGACATTGATCCACATTCTGTCCATCATTGTTGTGTTTGCAATTACCGCTCTAAGTGTACTGGGGATGCTCAGACGTGAGTCCCAGGCACTCCACACCACTGGAGTCAAGCTAGCCGGGCTGATGAGAGGTGTTACCTCGAAACCGGGCCGGTCCTCGGATGCTTGTTTCCGTTCTGGGAAGGACATGGCTTTTGTAGTTCGGACTGGACTGTTCCCATGGGGCACAGGGTCAGTGCTGATTTGCATATCGCCATTGTCTAACCCAGGGTGGTGTGGAGTGGAAAAACGATGGATTTGGGCCCAGATCTTTGGACTGGGGTGAATGTGTGACATTGATCCACATTCTGTCCATCATTGTTGTGTTTGCAATTACCGCTCTAAGTGTACTGGGGATGCTCAGACGTGAGTCCCAGGCACTCCACACCACTGGAGTCAAGCTAGCCAGGCTGATGAGAGGTGTTACCTCGAAACCGGGCCGGTCCTCGGATGCTTGTTTCCGTTCTGGGAAGGACATGGCTTTTGTAGTTCGGACTGGACTGTCCCCATGGGGCACAGGGTCAGTGCTGATTTGCATATCGCCATTGTCTAACCCAGGGTGGTGTGGAGTGGAAAAACGATGGATTTGGGCCCAGATCTTTGGACTGGGGTGAATGTGTGACATTGATCCACATTCTGTCCATCATTGTTGTGTTTGCAGTCACATTGAGCAAGCACTATTCCTCCAGCCCCCTAGAAAGCACACAGAGTTCTCTAAACAAACCAAGCCTCCAGCAAACCTGGGAAATCCCCGCTGCTATTGTTTTGATTTCGTTCGAGAACTCCTGTAAAGAATGTAAGAACGACCAGTTCTTAATGACATCTTTTATTGACGTCTTATGTCCATCCTTACGTCAAACCCGGCACCTTTCAGGTATAAATATACCGACGCTGCCCTAAGCAACGACACGGTGGTGATGAGCTTGGAGCAGTGACTACTTGCCGGAGAGCCCAGCTGATGCAGGAAGCCCACGGACGCTGCCCCTCCCTCTTGACGCGCTGAGAGAGACGCTGCCTTTTCTCCTGCCGAGAAATCCAGCTTCCAGCGTTTCCAACTTGCCCTTGCGGGTGATTGGGATACCGAGTCCTGAGACAGAGATGCCAGCCCTCCTACCTTCTAAATCCCAGGTACTGAACTGACTAACCCCTTACAGAGAATTCTTGAGTCAGATTCTTGGCAAAACAAACTTAACTTAAACTGCTACTTACTTACTCCCTCCCACGTATTAGGCCTAGGTCAGGTACACCGGGGTAGGCGTAGTTAGAAGCACCAGTTGAGTACGATTAGTCAATGTATATATGTATGTATATCTTTTATCCATTTTAAAGTATCATATGGCTAAGAAACCATATCAATGCTTTTACAGTATTATTTTATAATCCTGCTTTTACTGTATGCACTTTACTTAACCTTAAGTATTGCTACTGTAGCGATTCATTTCTCTTGTATGAGAAAAAGAGACTGATGAATAAATAGCACCTTTTATTGAACACGCCCATCTCTTCCTTCTCTACACTCTGGTGGAACAAAGTATGCACGTACTGACTGAGTAAAATAGTTGTCTTTTGTTTTCACACGACTCTGGAGATATACTCTTGATTAGGGAGAGCAAAGTTGTCATGTTCTATGGTTGTCAGAAACTAAATCCCTTCTTGTCTATCCAGGGAGGTTAAACTCCTCCTCGCCTATTCGAGAAAGTTTCTAGTGAACTCTGAGCTAGCTGGCACACAATACTTAAGTCTAATATCGTCAGTAGAAGACCTAGTTGACCTCTGTCCTACGTCTATACTATTGAAGATATTATTCCAATGCGCAGAGCCTATTGGGATAATAGGAACTACACTACATGGCGCCCAACGGTTTGGTAAGGCGATAAAACTAACGCAAGACATTAGAGTAACTCAGTCGTGCTTTTCACACAGACCCTTTCTCCCATAAATACTCCAAAGACGTCTGGAGTGGGTCAAAGGTTAAAAATCCGCCAAACTTAGTAGGAGGAAACTCCTATGTATGGATTTAGGTTTATTCAACGTTGAAGGATACAGTGTTCCAAAATATTGTGCACCTAATCTTTGTTTCCGTGGAAACCTGACCTGCAACAAAAAAACCTTCCTGTCAGTAAAATGTCAGACAATGAAGAAGATAGGGAGACAGCTAGAATAGCAGCTCAACTCCTAGCGGATGACAGAAGTCTCCTACAGCAAGTCCCGGATGCAATACTCATCCCGGTCAGCATAAGAAAAACTATAACTTTAAAACTTATAAAAAATGGACTGACATCGAGAGGTGGTACAGTCATATTTGTAATTGAGGCACATGAATATCGGCAGACAGAGGTATTCTATTCATGGATAAACTTTCCAGCAGCAAACGCTGTAACAAAGGAGTTCCGCTATTACAAAATAGAGGAACCACCGGATGAGTACACTCCTTTCGAGGAGGTGGAAATCCCATTAAAATACCAAGAGCACCTGCTCTGGTTTAAAGGCGCCCTAAAACATAATGATCACATCACCAGGCTCGGTCCACTAGGTAGACCAGGAGCAACATGGCCGGTTCTAGCCAGCTACACTTCCAGACATTGAAAAAATGTCAATACCAGAACTTTTAGTACAGCTAAAACAACTGATTAAATACATAGACAATTAGTCCAATATATAATGCGGACTTCAACAGTCCAACCAGCTATTAAAATTCCACAGCTGACCCCGCATCAGGGGAACACAAATAAGATCACAAATAAGATCACACCACAGAACATACAGTCCTGTCTAGGTAAAGTACCCATTAAAAGGGAACAAATTCCATTCTGGTTAGCACAAAAAATCACTCAAATAGAGGCAGTATTTCCGGATACTACCCCTACTGCGAAACACAGAATTCTGACTATCTATCTTCCAATGGGGATGGCACCACATGTGGAGGACTGTGACACTTGGGGTACAGTCTTTGCTTCCATTTACACAAAAACACATGGTGTTCCGTCCATGGCGGTAATACCAGAGGTGCTAAAACAGATTCAAAATGAATACGGTCCAGAACCTGCTTTAACTCTGGGTATGAAATTACTGAAAGATTTCAAGCAGGTCTCGGCAATATTACTAGCCAACATAAAGGGAGAAGCAGCAACTGTGGCGATCCGCCAAAGACTGAAAGAAACAGATATAGCAGAACAACCATTTGAACTTGCCAGAATCATAGAAAAATCCTATGAAGAACTAGGAAGAGATAGTTTGGGTGGAAAACAAGTGAAACACCAACTAACTGAAAATCCTGAAAAGGTATTTATTAAAAATAATCTAAACACTCCAAAAAAGAGCTGGGATGGAAATAAACAATCCACTCCCAAAGAAAAAAGATTCCAGTCCAGAGGAAGGTCTCCTCGGCGGAGAGAAAGATCTCCGGACAAAGGACACAAGTCTCCCCAGAGGGAGCCCTCTGAGAAAAAATACAACCTTAGAAATAGGGATAATTTGAAGAAACGTGATAGATATCAAGATATTGATACACGTCCATCTCGATCTTTTCAGACTTCCTCGCAGAAATCGGAAAGAAGAGGACAGTCAGAACACAGGGAAGAGCACATCAAGTCCAAAGACAAGGAACCTGCTCATCAAAATAAAAAGTTACAATTTCCAAAGAAGAAGGTAGCCAGTATTAAAGTAATCAAACATGCCGAGGATCCTGAGGACACAGCTGAAAAACGGAGAGTGGGCTCAGACAATGCTAGACAGCGCAGCAGAAGTGAGCATAGCTCGCAGGATCCTGATGAATCATCTGGAGACAGTGGACACAAATGAATACATTCAGGTGGAAACTGCAGATACCAGAGTTAGCAAACCTCATAAAATATATGAAATAACTTTATGTATAGAGGGAGATAAGACTAGGAAAATAAGGGGTCTATTTTGGGATAACCTCTCCAAAGGCTATGACATCCTTTTAGCTGAAAAAGACTGGCCACCAGAGTTTGTCAGGGAGTGCCCTCATGGCGAAGAAATGATTATGCCTGCCTTCTCAAATCACATTCCAATACATAAAAAATATACACTTGCAAGAAAGTGGGCAGTAGCCCAAGCTCCTGCATTATATAAAAACCACGTAGGATGGGATGAGGACTCACCTGCTCACAAAATCCAGTTAAAATCTCAACCAACTGCACAAAGACAGTACCCAATTAAGCAAGAAGCTAAAAAACAGGTCAGGGAGATCTTAGATCAACTTGAATACCAGGGAGTGATTGATACATGCACCTCACAAATGAACAATCCTTTGTTTCCTGTCTCCAAACCAGATGATTCATATCGTCTAGTTTTGGACTACAGACACCTCAACTCATGCTGCAAAACGTTTGCAGTACAAAACTCACACAGTGCAGCACTAATGAATAGCATAGTGCGCAAAAAATACCAAACAACATTAGACATCTCTAATGGATTCTTTTGTCAAAATATAGCACCTGAAAGCAGATATTTGACCGCTTTCTCAATAAATGGCTCGCAGAAAAATTTCTGTCGTTTGCCACAGGGGTTCAAGAACAGCCCAGGATTATTCTCAGCGAGAGTAACAGAGTTACTACAAATGTATGATGATGAGGCATTATCTTATGTCGACGACATCTATCTAACAGATGATGACTTGGATACTTACTTGAAAAGAGTGAACACCATAATACTTGGGTTCGCAGCAGAGGGTTACAAATTCAACTTCAAAAAGTCAAGAATCGCCCATCTGACTGTCCTATTTTTAGGATATGAATTATCAAGTGAAGGCAAAAGCCTGGCTGACAATTTCCTGGAGAAATGTGCTGTAATCCAAGCACCAAGAACGCTGAAAAACTTACAATCAATTCTAGGTTTCCTGAATTTCGGAAGAACTTACATTCTAAATTATGCAGAGAGAGTTAAACCTCTCTATGACCTAATAAAACCAGATTTTAAAAGAATCAATTGGACTCAAAAACATACAGAAATTTTGAGATCTTTACAAACAGACATGTTAGTTAAAACAAAACTGCAAACACGCGATAACACACGCAACCTTGTGATTCGGGTCATCCCAGGAAGATGCGGATTCACATACCTAACCTCTAATGAGGGAGAAACAGTACCAATAGCTTACAAATCACATTTGTACACAGAAGCTGAAAAAACATTCAGCATTAAGGAAAACATTGTTCATGCGGTTCAAACAGCTGTAGCAAGAGAAAGATACCAAGCTGACGGCAGACAGATTACAGTCAGAACAGCAGAATCGGCCTTTGAGGCATTAACAAGCCCATGTAATTTACCTACTATGGCACTAAATCCAAAATGGATACAATGGGAAGATTCTCTTGCTACAGACAGAGTGAAATACTATTTTGACCCGGAAATGAAAAAACTAAAAAATCTAGAATATGAAAGAGAATACCCTCTGCCTACCGACATTCTGCCCATACAACTTTACGCCTGCGTAATATACACAAACAGTTATGCAGAACCCTCAGTTTGGGGAAAACAAGCCTACAACGCTACATGCGAGGTTGTCAAATGCCGGTGGCGCGGACGTAAATTGATGCCACTAGTAACGATGTCACAATCTGTAAAAGACAATTCAGAACAACAAACTGAATTAATAGCTTTGAAAATGGCGCTCGATATTGCCGATCGCGAATTCCCGACACTGATAGTGTGCGATTCACATTCCTGCATCAAATCATACAACGAAGACTTGCAGAAATGGGTTCGAAACAAAGATGACACAGGTGCCACAATCAAGCAAAAATCGTTTTGGGAACAAGTAGTTCTTTTACAGAAAGAACTACAAAAGGCTCACGTGATACATACACTGAGTCATCAGCGTGATGGCGTTCACGCTGCAGGGAATTTATTGGCTGAGACAGTCACAGCGGAAGCAACTAAATCGGCTCCCGTAGCTACAAAAAAGCGTTCAGGAAAATACATTGACGGGGAAACAATGCTGGCGGTGAAAACGTCATCAAAAGGCGACTGCTCAGCGCTACCCATCAACTATCCACTCAATTATACATACATAATCGATGCGAACTCCGTTCCTTTTGCTCAAATCCCTGGAGTGGGGGATAGGGTAATTCCAAACAGGAACAGGAGAGGCTTCTTAATACAAGTAGCACATATGGGATTAGGTTTAAGGCATCAGACAATCAAAGAATCTTTAACAGAATTAAAATCAGAATACTGGTGGCCGGGGATGAGCGTGGATAATCACAAATTTGCAAAAAATTGTGAAAACTGCAACAGAGATCACAGTGGCGAACCGGCCGAGGTAGTGCCAGAACACATAATAGAAAGCATAAAGCGATCTATTCGCATGATTAAACAAGAAACATGCGTCTCAATGTATATTATTTGAGACTATCATCACTTAAAATGTAGACCCCAGCTCTCGGCTGACGTCTGAACTGTTATAAAAAGATTTGCGAGTCTATAATGGCATATACGCATGGGGCATGCTACATTCTGACCATTGCCCTGCTTTTAGCTCTCAAGCTTATGGGGGGTGTATGGCCAGCATGGGCATTGCATTGCGGGACTCTTATCACTTCCTTCCTGAGGGAAACGGGATGGTGTAAAGAAAAAACCAAGGCATAGAGCAATCTATAACGGCAAAGGTATTAGGTTCGGGAGCTGGGTGGGTCAAACATTTATTAAGTGTCCAACGTAGTCTTAATAATCTGCCAAGAAATTCTCTGAGAGGTCTCAGTCCGTACGAACTATTGTTTGGGACTAGAATGTTAATCCAGGACCTCGATAGTCAAACTTCAGTGGTTAAAGAAAAATGCTTTGATATCAAAGATCGTTTGGCTATCTTACAGGACTTAAACGAAAAAAGAAAAGACCTGAGCAACATAAAGTTGAAGCAACAGCCAACAGCCACTGAAGAGCAACCACCTGTCCCAGCAAGGCCTGTCTGGATTCCAAAAATCGGGGATCTGGTCAGAGAAAAGATCGCGGTAAAGAAGGAATTTGGGCCTTCTTACAGAAAAGCAGTACCTGTCTTGTCTGTCAACGGGACAAGATCAGTGGTATTACCGCCCCTTGCTGGTAAAAAGGAGAACCAAGTTGTATCCATCGACCTGGTTAAACCACAATCATGTGGCCGATAATAAGTAGTAGGCCAAGTGGACTCCCAAGAAGTAGTAGAACACCAAAGTTTGCTACAAATACAGAGGTTCAAACTGAGAGACTAATCACAATTGATAAACCTACAGTGAATCAACAAGGACTATGCAACAAAGCCATGGAACTTAAACCTCTTGAAACCCTAATCAAAATCTTACATCAAGAAACACCAGTCTACAATGATGTAACCACAGACTATGCTAATAAAACAAAGAAAATTCAAAAAGCAAAAAAGAATCCAGAAGTAATTGAAACAATTGACAGAACAGCATCAGGCTACTTCATCAACTTTGATGATTTTTCTGAGGATCCGAGTGAACCTGAGGAAGAACCAACAACAAAAACCTTTAAAAACAAAACAAAGGAACTCTTTCATCAACTAAAAGAAACCTATCTGATTTCTCCATGGATTGAACTTTGGGTGGCACTAGGAGTATTCATCCTCATACTTTGGCTCATCATGGTACTATGCTTGGGACATTTCATTGAGGGAAAATATGTTACAATGGACACAGCAAGTCAGACTATCAACTTGGTCCTGAAACCACACAAGTCTTCACACATCGAGAAAAGAGAACTTTCTTCAGTAAACTTCACAGCCAATCCTATACCCGGTGGGGTAGCATGGGACAAAACTGATTACAAAATCTATGGTCCGGTCGAGCTCCTGAAGTATCCTCATCAATTCAAGATTTCATTGAGTGACTTTATAAAACCAAGCACATTCGCTGATGATTGGGACTTTGAAAGTATTAATGATATGATGTCAGATCTAGTGATGTCAGCTAAATTTACAGGACATGATTATTTACAAGGTTCATCTAATTATGACCAGATGTATTGTTATAACCACTATGGTAACCGTTATCTGCATAAATCAGCTCAACCTAGAAATGTTTTAAATTATGACCAATGGGAACATTGTGCAACTCCACCAAAAGGAAGTTCAAAAACATTTTATGATAAATTTTCATACTTCTCAGGGTTTAACACAAGTGATGCAGAAACGTTTTATTTTAGACTGTTAAATAAGACAGGAATGAAAAACATGCTTACAAACACAAAATTAATCTATTCAGAGACATTTTTTGAAAATATTAAAACATTTGGTTTTGATTTCCGGAACAATAATATTGAAACAAAAACGATCTGGGGTACAAAAGATTGGCAAGTGCAAGGTGTAGAATCATTATTTAGAGCCTGCATGATCCCAGAGCAAATTATATTTTTGAATGATACAATTCAACAGACAACCTGTCTTGGCCTAGCCAAAATTAAAGACTTAAACAAACCGTCTATTCCAAAACCAACACCCGACAGTAATAGCACTACAGATGTTGAGATAGACGTATCCCATATTTTAAACCAAAACAGAACATATCCTGATTGGAAAAATGGTTGATCTGGCCCACAGACACAAATAACTGTCAAGATAGATTCCTGAACAAAAAACAGGGGTTCACAATAACCAGGCCAGACCCTAGATACTCCCAGAGACAACATCCAGGGATTATAACTACATACAGTGTAGGGAAACTCTGCCTCGAATGGCTACAAACATCCACACTGGCAGAAATTAAGCAATACTTGACTTTACTTAAAGAAGGTGCTGACTTGCGTGATTTCATTATGGGACCACGCAAACAGCGTCAAAAACGTTTCATAGCGGCCTCTATATATGCAGCTTACAACGAAGCTTGGAAAGTAACTCAAATTGAAACAGCAGAGAAAATACGGGAAATTGACCGTGTTAATTTGGAAAAATCGCTTTCTGTTGTAGACAATGGGTTAATGACTCTGTCTTCCAGAATATATTCACTGGACAGTATTGTATCATCTGCAATCGATATAATAGAACAAGACTTACTGATGTTACAACACGGTCAGTCCCAATTGCGTTCTATTGTACAGCTTGGCTGGACGTTAAAAAATCTGCGTTCAGGCTACGTGCCATGCGTGTCCGCCCGTGCATGCGCATTTCTCGTGAGAAATGCGCATGCGCGGGCGGCCGCGCATGCGCATTAGTGTCCAAGATGGCGGCGCGCTTACGAGAGGGAGCCCCGGAGACGCAGCAGACAAGGTAAGTGGTTTTAATTCTTTTTAAAAGTGTTATTTAAGTATTTAGGGAGGGTGGGAGGGAGGCAGGTGGCAGGCAACTTCGCTACGCCCACGGAGTGGGCGTAGTGTTGCCTGCTATGCCTACTTCACAAATGGCAAAGTAGGCAACACTACGCCCACTTCGTGGGCGTAGCGAAGTACTACGCCCAGGGTTAGTAAAGGATACATTAAGTCAACATGGAACTTACCTTATACACACACATGTTACAGTAATAAGGGACAAAGTGTATTTCTTAGTGGTAATAATTGTTAAAAATCACTAAGTGGTATACTTCTGTTTCAGGGCATAAGTTTACATGGGGCCTGCGAGGGGACTTCAAATAACCTCTCATGCCACCAGCTCGGCACACCTGCAGCGCAAATAGAACCATTCTTTAGACGGCTTTCTAACGGGAGCTATATTATAATTGTGGATCACAGATGTTGTGGCTTGCTGCCAGGAAAACCTTATCTAGTAAGCGTGACTTCCATGGTCATTTGCTGTGAGCGAGTATTGTTTCCGAATGACACTCCAGACAGGGAGGGAAAAATTTGGCCCAGTTTGAATATCTCTTCTATTCGAATTGATACTTTAAGCAGAATGAAGACTGTGCTCCTACAGACGCCAGTTCACTTGACGTCATCAAAAGAAACGTATGATCTCCAAGTTGCAAGGACAACAGGAGAGATACATGCATTGCTATCAACAAATTGCCCCCTACACTTCACAGAAATGCTAAACGAAATCTTAAATATTTCTGATACAATTGGTATCGCAAGTGTATTTAAGACCGTTTTTTCGGGACTGTTAACCCCATTCAAAGCAGTCCTGGGTATTTTTCCAAATTTCGTCCATTCCATCTTTGGTGGACTTCCTCTCCTGTTGGGACTTGTAGCAGGCATCCTATTTTTGCTACTCTTGCTTCGTTATGGCAAGCCATGTCACAGACAAGACTCCAGCAACAATGGAAGAAACGATACTAGCTATACGCTACCGGGACCGCATAACTAAAGTCTTTGGATTAGCCCTGCTCAGAGATCTAAATATGACCTGGTTTCTTTCGTTCAGACCCATATGGCAGAATTGTGTCTTACCTGTATTAAGAAGCATGCTATGCGGCGATGAATGCATGTTGGACACCTGTCTTACACTACAATCAGAAGTACCATTGGATGCAGATACTTTGTTGGGTCCAGTAAAGGCTCATGCATTGTGCTGTCCCCAGCGGCTACCTATCCTGATGACGGCATTCGTGGAGACTTCACCACTACGATTGAAGGGTAGTAAAGTACAGGATGAGAGCAGCATCAACCAGAAACAACCTTCTGTAAGCAGTACTGGTCTAAACATCACTGAAAGCGAACATGCGCATGACTGCATGGTAGCGACATTTTCCAACTTGGTCGAACTTTCACCAGAAACGGTAGACAGTTTTTTCGAGAGTCTGTCTGAAATGATGTTTTCACCAGAAGAGAGAGAATGACTTTAAGCAAGATTGCACACAGCGTTCCCTGAACTCTGAATTTGGCCTTCGGATTTAAAAACAAAGCTACTGACAATTTTTTTCCTTCCTCACTGAAAAACGAAAACTTTTTTTCCCAAACCCAAAATATTTACCTTTTGGCACTTATCTTCTGCTTAAAGTAGAACTATTCTTAGAGAACAGAGCTTCTATTTTTAGGAACTCTAGGGACAATACGTTACCTCAACCTCTAGCTTATGTACAAGTAATTGTATTTATATGTGATGAGATGGTCTCGCACATTTTTTCTGTATTAAGAGCCATTTCATGTGTAATTTCGCAAATCATTCATGCTGATATATATGTGCATCTCTTTTTTGAATGATTATACTGCTTGAATGCATACAGTACCTATACTCATTTTCGTGTATTTCGCATATGCCATTTTTTGAAATGCAAACAAATGTATTTTGGGGTGGTTGGTTAAAACATGCACTATTAGTTATGTTTACTATTGCTTAGTTAGTAAATATGGACATAAAAACGTGGAGTGGGTGTAGTATGTTTATCTAGGGACCTGTATCGATACTCCTATTTTCTGACCCTTGTCCGATTATTATTCACTAATGTCCATACAACGGCACAGAAACCCGTTTTCAAATTAAGTCATAGCGCATGCTGTCACATTGAGCAAGCACTATTCCTCCAGCCCCCTAGAAAGCACACTGAGTTCTCTAAACAAACCAAGCCTCCAGCAAACCTGGGAAATCCCCGCTGCTATTGTTTTGATTTCGTTCGAGAACTCCTGTAAAGAATGTAAGAACGACCAGTTCTTAATGACATCTTTTATTGACGTCTTATGTCCATCCTTACGTCAAACCCGGCACCTTTCAGGTATAAATATACCGACGCTGCCCTAAGCAACGACACGGTGGTGATGAGCTTGGAGCAGTGACTACTTGCCGGAGAGCCCAGCTGATGCAGGAAGCCCACGGACGCTGCCCCTCCCTCTTGACGCGCTGAGAGAGACGCTGCCTTTTCTCCTGCCGAGAAATCCAGCTTCCAGCGTTTCCAACTTGCCCTTGCGGGTGATTGGGATACCGAGTCCTGAGACAGAGATGCCAGCCCTCCTACCTTCTAAATCCCAGGTACTGAACTGACTAACCCCTTACAGAGAATTCTTGAGTCAGATTCTTGGCAAAACAAACTTAACTTAAACTGCTACTTACTTACTCCCTCCCACGTATTAGGCCTAGGTCAGGTACACCGGGGTAGGCGTAGTTAGAAGCACCAGTTGAGTACGATTAGTCAATGTATATATGTATGTATATCTTTTATCCATTTTAAAGTATCATATGGCTAAGAAACCATATCAATGCTTTTACAGTATTATTTTATAATCCTGCTTTTACTGTATGCACTTTACTTAACCTTAAGTATTGCTACTGTAGCGATTCATTTCTCTTGTATGAGAAAAAGAGACTGATGAATAAATAGCACCTTTTATTGAACACGCCCATCTCTTCTTTCTCTACACTCTGGTGGAACTAAGTATGCACGTACTGATTGAGTAAAATAGTTGTCTTTTGTTTTCACACGACTCTGGAGATATACTCTTGATTAGGGAGAGCAAAGTTGTCATGTTCTATGGTTGTCAGAAACGAAATCCCTTCTTGTCTATCCAGGGAGGTTAAACTCCTCCTCGCCTATTCGAGAAAGTTTCTAGTGAACTCTGAGCTAGCTGGCACACAAAACTTAAGTCTAATATCGTCAGTAGAAGACCTAGTTAACCTCTGTCCTACGTCTATACTATTGAAGATATTATTCCAATGCGCAGAGCCTATTGGGATCATAGGAACTACACTACAGATAAAGGCGGGTGAGCGTAAGACAAGGGGAGTGAGGGAGTGAGGACAAAGAGGTAGTAAAGGAAAGAATGAGAGAAGTAAGGGAGCATAGAAAGGTAAATGAGGGAGTGTTCGTGAGTTCGTGAGGGAGTGAGTGTGAGGGAAGGGGGAGTGACAAAATGAGGGGATGGAGGGAGTGAGGATAAGAGTGAGAGAGTGAGGGAAAGGGAGTGAGGATGTGAGAGGACAGAGGGAGTGACAGAAGGAGTGAATGAAGTGGAGTAAGGTGACTGAGGGAAGGGGAATTACTGAGGGAGCAAAAGATAGAAAGAAGGGGAAGGGGACTAAAGTAGAGTGACTGAGAGCTGGAAAGTAGTGGAGGGGAGAGAGGGAAAGGGGAGTGAAGGAATGGGGAATGAGAGGTAGTGAGGGAAGTGGAGTAAAGGAACGGGGGTGAAGGAGAGTGAGGAAGGGCAGTGAGGGTGAGTAAAGAGGGGTGATAGAGGGTGGAAAAAGGTGAGTGAGCATTAGACAATGGGAGTATAATATATATTTCACAATACAAAATACAAAATAACTTGTACAACATGTTATATGGTTTATTTTTGCTGTTCTCAGAATATATTGAATTTCACTTAAAACAGTGAGTTCAATGCTACTCATCATATGACAGTGGGCAAAAAAAAACACAATCAAAAAGATTGTGTTTAAAAAACCCATACAACGTTTCAATAAATAATGTAAAATTTAGAAAAAACATATCTTTTTTTTATTTAAATCTTTTTATTGAAACAATACATATCACGCCCTCCCTGTGAAAGGAGGGTACAGAGCAGATTAATATTGAATCATATTTCATCTCACAGAGTTAATGAGTATTTTGCATTGAATAGTATTACTTGTTTAAACTCATTCGTGCCATGTTGTTACAACACTCCTTCAGCATTCCGTATTTGTAGGGCCTATGGTCCATTCACTTAGATACCCTCATCTCTGCGTCAGGACTCACGATCTTGCGTCCCTGCCCTCGTGTACTTGTGGAGTTGTACGTAAATGTCGTCACTGTGTGTGTCCTTGTATTGTGTACATTGCAGTTCCGTGATAGATACCAATTATGGAATCGTATGCCGGTCTCAGAACCGCCGGCTCGCATTATAAGGAAAAACAACAAGTTGTGGGGGTAACTTTTCCTAGTGCAGCATACAGTGTGGAGTGTCTGGGGTGCCCTACTTGGGGTCAATGGGTATCGTACAGATGTGGAGATACGGGGCACCAGCGGCTATACAGTCTGACCTCAAGGCCAAATAGTATATGGAAAGTCCTTTTCTTTGGAAATTACTCAATAGTATTCTTAAACTTTCATTTACCCGAGTTTCTGAAAGAAAAGCTCCAACATATTTTACATCATGAAACAATAGTTATATTTCCACCTCTGGCTTACTCATGATTAACATTGCCTATAATACTGATATCACTCACTATGTGATACACTTACACTACCTCTATGACAACTACAAGTTTTTTATTATCTTGATCAATCTCACTCACAAAGTAACTTTGAACAGCAGACTAAGTTTTATTAACTGCTGCAATCTTCATAGGCCAATTACCTTTCCTAGAATTTTGGTTGTAAGAACACTAGGTAAGAATTTTGTAAGTCAGAAGGCAAACGTTGTTTGAAAGTCAATTGAGTATCATTACAATTAGTCCAGCCTTTTTGACATTTTAAATAAGCTGTGTAATGTCCTGATGTTGTCGAAGGACCATCATGGAAAATAATTGCTGCAGTTGCAAAGGTTCTTCCTGAAATTGATAATTGAGAAGCCAAACATTTTTTAATTAAAGTTGTCAATTTAGTTCCATCAGGTCTCCATCGTTGGAACATTACAATTACATTACATACATTTGTATAAATAATGTTGATAGCATTGCAGATTTACATTGAGTACAGACCATGTTTTGATTTGCTTCTCTAACTAGATTATTAAAAGACACTGATTTGCAGTCTGGTAAAGTCAAATATATAAATCTTTCAGTGTCTATTGTAGTAGTACTTGAAAAGGAACAATTGTCGCAGTTATGCTGCCATTTATAAGAAAGGCCAAAAAGATTTTCTACATCTATACCTTTATCTTGCGATATATACATTAGAAATTCCTGACAATCTTGCTGAATATTCTGTGAAAATTGATTTAGACCAGAACATATGTCTAAAACATGTCGAATTTCAGAAACACTTTCTATTTTTGTTTTATCACTGCTACATTTCTGAAACACAGAATTCAACAAACAACAAAATCGTTGATCCTGATTTTCAACAATCTGTTCTTGTAAAGTTTGGAGAAAAAAACAACATTAACCACTTCATTAGCATAGCAGTTGACACCAGAACTGTTTTCAGACTGAAATCCAACAACATCTCTAACTGAATCCTTTTCCTTTCTGCTTACAATTACTGCTTCATCTACTTTTTTTCTTTTTGCTACAAATTCACTAGAATTTTTCTAATTCTTTTTTTCAGCCTACCACATGCTTTTCAAATAGAGGATATTGAGGTAAATTTGGAGCATACTCTCTTCTTAACCTATTATATTCTTTTACACAATTTAGATCTGCACTAATCTTTGTCTCATCAAAATCAATCAAGTACAATCCAGATAAAGTTCTGACTCGAGATGAAGCAACATATGCCATACCCTCCTTGAACACAGAACTTCCAATATTCAACAAAGCACTATATACACTTAAACCTTGAGATTTATCAATAGTTACCGCATATGCCAAAGAAACAGGAAACCTTTTTCGGCGACATATAAATCTTTCACAAGCAAAAATCGAGCAGAACAACGACTGATTTGTTGTACTTCTTCAATACCATCAAATTAAATTTTTATAAATTCAATTCCATCTCTATTTTGGTAATTCACAAAATCAACAACATGACCCATTGCTCCATTTACTAAACCTCTTTCCACATGTAAATTCCGTCGTAAAATTATACGACAATTTAAAGATGCATACAGAGTCTTTTCCAAACCAGCAGTTTTAGATATTGTCTTCTCTAAAGAATCCAATTTTGATTTCAACTTTTCTGACAAAATAATAGTTGCCCCTTCATGTTCTATTTTATCAATAGCTTCCAGTTTCACAATCTCTTGATTTTCCAACTTTAACATTTTGTTGTTGAAGATTGAACATTCTTGCAGAGTTGGCATCAAGCATTTGACAGATTTGTTTTCAGGAATTTTCTTAAAAATATTCTCTGGGAGAATGTTTTCGTTTGGAAACAAATTTGAAATTAATCCTGCATGTAAAGCTTCTTTGCCATGCTCACTTACTTTTCCAATTCTTACATCTTGTAGAACATTTTCATAATCTTCATCCTTTGCCTGTCGCATATTTTGAAGCAGTTCTGCATATTTGAAATTTAACCATATGTTAACATTTCCAATGCTTCCTAAGCACTTCCCGGTATCTTCATGCGTAAGCATTTTAAACACTGGTTGTCTTTTCACTGGAGTTAGCTGCAGTGGATCTCCAAAAACAATGATGTGTTTGCCTCCAAATAACACATCATACTCTGTTTTAAGAATTTCTTGCATTCTTAAATGCACAAAAGCAAGCATTACATTTGATACCATGCTTACCTCATCAATGATAAGAAGTTTCATTTTCTTTAGGACTCTTGAAACATCACAACAAGCTTCTCCAGATAGCTTGTGGTATTGTAATTTATTATCATGCTCTACTGGCAGCATCAATAAATGATGTAAAGTAATCCCTTTAATGTTATGTGCTGCCAACCCAGTTGGAGCGGTAACAACACAAGACAGCGATGACTCCGTTCTTTTCTGCAGATAAGTTGCAATTGCTTTAATCAGGAAACTTTTTCCAGTTCCTGCTTCTCCTCTCACGTACAGTCGGACAGGAATAAATGATGTACATGAGCACTCTTTTTTCTCATGACATAAACCATGCTCAATCTGTTCTGTGACTTCGTCATATATTTGTCTCTGTTCAAAGTTTAGTTCTTTTTCCAAATCTTCTAAGTTAACTACATCCTCCTGAGCTTGTTCCATGGCTCTTTCCACTTCATCCATGGCAGTGGCAGCTTCATTTTGGATAATTGGTCCTCCTAGTGGATCCTGACTCAATGAAGCAGAACTCTGACTGTCTTGAGAACTGTCTCTAGCAATCTCTGCTGCAATTGTAGCTTCTTGCTGTATTTCCTCATTCAAAATTTGCAGATAATTTGAAAAAATAGGACATTCTATGGTATCCTTGGTTGCATTGAACGAATCTTCATAACTGAGAAAATCTCCAAGTAGTTCCTCCTCTGTACGCCATGGCTTAAAGAGTTGCAAAAGAGCTAAATAGTAAAATTTCCTTTTGTCAGGAGATTCACAACTCAATTTTCGATGATTAATCAAATGGCCTTTTCTTCGTTTCACCAGACATCCTTCACATCCAATTACAGCATGGACTCCTTTATTGATATCTTCTGTGATGTTCCTCTTAAAAGTATAGGTTTGCAGAACTTCATAGAGACAAACGTTCTCAAGATGACTACTTCTATTTGGATAGTATGTATCCAACATGTTTGTCTTAAAAATGTCTGTACTGTTTGGTTCTTTCTCCGCCAAATACTCTATTTCTTGTACAGATTTCAAAACTCGGTTTCGTGTTGACCTAGATTCACCCAAATGATTGTTCTAGATTTGGCATATAGACTTGCTGATGATAACCGATCAGAACATTCATATGCTCCAATTTCTCGATGCGACAACATCTTCAGACTGTAACTGTATAAGTTCTTACTTAGACTCTTTTCATGTGAAATTTCCTCCCACATTTCCTTCAGTTCCGTCTTTTCTGATTTTGTGATGTAAGATGTCACATATCGAGCCACAGCAATAGAGTTGTCAGCAACATATTGAATATCCATGTTAGCATTCCACATGGACAAAATGACTGGGTTGTAGTCATTTATGTATTTGGACTCTTCATTTCTTCTTAGGTTGTATGTATTTTTCGGTGATTTTTCTTGTCACAGTATGTCGCAGAGAAGACATCAAATTGTTCACTCTTCCTTTCGATGTCACTGGACGTGGAAATGCAAAACGACATTTTGTGTAGTACTTTTCCTTGGATTTGTATTTTCGACGACAGTATTTTCCCCAACAATGGGTTTGAAAGTGTAAAACTTGATGTCTTAAATTGTTTTCTTCTGTACTTTTCGGAACAGCACATGTAGAATACTGTTCAATGAAACTCAACACTTTGTCATCTGAATCTGTTCGAAATTTGGGTGCATCTTTGATCCATAGCAGCATATGTATGTGGGAGCACCTCTTGCTTGATACTCCTTTCTCCAAAATAAATCCAAAACCTCTCCAAGCGGAGGATTTTTTTTGTTTGTGATAAAAGACATCATAGCTTCAAACCTATGATTGAAATACCTGCATACATTAACTGGATCCAAAGAGCACAGTTCTCCAGGTGTCTTGTATTCAATATTTTCAATGTTTGCATTTGCCTCTCGTAGAAATTGAAGCAAGTCTTCCCAAGCATACTTAGCACAGCTAAGAGTGAGGAACCATGTAGGAGTTCCTAAGTTTCTTAGCATACATTTCAATTCCCCATGACGACGGTACCAATACTCGTTAGTACCACGCTGACATGCCATGAGATTAATTAGGTGAGATTCCAAAATACTGTCTTGCAGTTTGACTTTATCCATAAAGTCCCTTGCCAAAACCTTTTGCAGATGTACTCCACTTTTCAGTATATGGTTCACTGCATAAGAAAGTCCAGACAAGTCACTCTCAAACAGTAGATGAAACAAATATGGAATGCATTGGCGAAACCTTGGATCTTCTGCATATAATCTTAAAGTCCGGTATTCAGATGCAGGAATTTGAACAGGTCGGTCGTCATATCGTCCACCTTGACCTGTTGGAAATAACTGTGCAAAACAACGAGCTTCCAAACTTTCTTCCCATACACTAATGGGACTTCCTTTTGCTTCTTTCATTTGAAACAAGGCAATAGCATTCCCACTTACTTCTTTGGAATGCAATGGATGAACACTATAATGTTCATACATTTCTTCACTTCTAGAGACATCAACTTTTTCAATTTGCCCAGCTGAGAAATCACTGTCCTCTTCTACAGTTGTTTCCTCTTCTCCAATATATAAATTTTTGTAGTAGTGATTATTTTTTACCAAATACAACGTTGCCTTTTTGACTTTCCTAACATCCACTAATTCTTGCCAGATTGTTTTACTCTTTGTTGGAACACCATTAACTAGAATAACCAGAGGGTCCTCTTCTACTTTTTCTACACCAATTGTATCAATATTTTTCTTAAAATCTAGAGGCAAATAAACAACTCTTCCCTTTAATCCTCTCTGTAAATCTGAAGGAGGCAATTTCCCTGTCTTAGGCTCCATGCGAACAATAGACTATAAAGGATGCACACATTGAACCAGAATAGACTCAGAGGTATTTAAATCCATCAATTCAGAAGGAATGTCTACCAACTCCAGATTATTATGAACAGCTCTAGCAGGCATTCTGTTTTCATTTAATTTATTATAACAATATTTACAAATACGTTGATCAGAACCCAAATCAAAACAATTTTCTACCAACAAATAAGTTGCAAAATCTTTCCACTCATCATTATTTTCCCTTTCTCCATATAAATCAACTAATCTAGTCTGATTCTTATAATGAGTTTGTCGACAACACACACAAGAAAAATTAGGCCTTTCACTTGAATTGACCTTAAACTTTGTAATTTCATGTTTTCTGTACTTAAAAACTGTACATTCTCTTCAACATTACCTTCTATTACTGTATCAGTTTCTGCACTGTCCTCTTTTTCACCAAAGTAACAAAACTCAATTTCTTCACAAATGTTCTTCACATCTAATTCAGTTCCATGCAAAAGAGCAATGTTTAACTGTTTTAGCTTAAGTGCTGGGTTTTTTGCATAATACAACCTTCTCACTAATTTCTCACTTTATTATGATGCACTGCTAACATCCTAAAATGGTGAAAAACACTCTGACATACTTTTCTTGAGAGACAAGCCAGTGAATGCCCATGCAAACCTGTTTTTTCTCTCACTCTGCAAGGATCTAACTCTTGCAAAATCTTCATCTTTTGTTTTAGACTTTTCTTAGTATATGTCCGTAAGAAATTGAGATACAAATCAATTGAATCCTGTTGCACACTACAAATACTACTACAATTCCAAGTATACACTGGAGCCTTAGGACATCTCCCTAAAACTTCATCAGCGAACACCTCTTCTGCATTTCTAGGCACAATTTTTTCAACCGTCCATCACCTCATATGCTCGACCACTGGTGTCAACTGCATGCACCAAATCATTATCCTGAAAGTAACTTTCTTCATTAAAAAATGGCTCACAACTTGAACTATGCTTCCATTCTCCAGTAAAAACATCACAAAAATGAGTCCGATTAATTACTATTTCCCACTTACATTTTGATTTGAAAACATTGATTACCTCATCTAGTGTACGATTTCTATTGATTACCAAACCGTATAATTTGTTTTTACTTCAAAAGCCTGATCCACAATCTTCACTATACTTTTTTTTTTGTATAAAGCACTCTTCTTTTTATACATCTTTACATTTTTAATACATTTAAAACAATTCTGTTATAAAACATTCGTCTACAAATGTCAGTAAATGTATTTCTCCGTCTATTGCTATAGAGAATATCATCTCCTTCTAAAGGACTAACATTTTTTGAGGGGCTCGGTTTTTTCTTTGTATTTACAGATGATTTTTTTTTCTTTGAAAAAACATCTTTTTTTTTTTACATAGCGTTAATTTCCTTACAAACGCCTTTGTTTGCTTACCAGGAGCATTCTTTTTTTTCACTGAAGATTGTGTTTTGGATGAATCTTCTAATTGTGTTTTCTTGGACCATAAACCATGTTTATATATTTTTTTCTTCTTTCCTTCGTCGGCATATTCTTTTATCTTTCTATAGATGATTACAATCTGTGGTAAAGAAAGAATAACATATTATAGACCACTACAAACATACTACATAGCAATTACAATAAGTAAACGATATAAACACTGGTTTACAACATAAGTAAGTTTATACCACAGCAACTCTGTCACAGCAACAGTGCAGTACAGTTTCAGTATTAATCTCACTCTCTGCCTGCACCATCTCACTCTGTGCCTGTGTCTCATCTCACCTTGTGCCTGTGTCTCATCTCACTCTGTGCTTGTGTCTCATCTCACTCTGTGCCTGTGTCCCATCTCTCTCTTTCCGTGTGTCTCATCTCACTCTGTGCCTCTGTCCCATCTCACTCTGTGCCTGGGTCTCATATCACTCTGTGCCTGTGTCTCATCCCACTCTGTGCCTGTGTCTCATCTCTTTCTTTGTGTGTGTCATTTCTCTCTTTGTGTGTGTCTCATCTCACTCTGGTAAATGTTTTATGGTAAAATGTATAGCTTTAACATTTTTGACAAGGATCACACTGAGTGTCTGTGTGAAATAAGGATTTATATTTTCACATTTTTCAATAATGTCACCTGTCTTTGCTCACAGTTTGCATATCTTAGCTTAAAGGGTACTCTGTGTCTGTGTCTCATCTCACTCTGTGCCTTTGTCTCATCTCTCTCTGTGCCTGTGTCTCATCTCACTCTGTGCCTGTGTCTCATCTCACTCTGTGCCTGTCCCATCTCTCTCTTTCCGTGTGTCTCATCTCACTCTGTGCCTCTGTCTCATCTCACTCTGTGCCTGTGTCTCATCTCACTCTGTGCCTGTGTCTCACCTCACTCTGTGCCAGTGTCTCATCTCACTCTGTGCCTGCCCCATCTCTCTTTTTGTGTGTGTCATTTCTCTCTTTGTGTGTGTCTCATCTCACTCTGGTAAATGTTTTATGGTAAAATGTATGTCTTTAACATTTTTGACATGATCACACTGAGTGTCTGTATGAAATAAGGATTAATATTTTCACATTTTTCAATAATGTCACCTTTGTCTGCTCATAGTTTGCATCTCTTAGCTTAAAGGGTACTCTGTGCCTGTGTCTCATCTCACTCTGTGCCTGTGTCTCATCTCACTCTGTGCCTGTGTCTCATCTCACACTGTGCCTGTGTCTCATCTCACTCTGTGCCTGTGTCTCATTTCACTCTGTGCCTGCCCCATCTCTCTCTTTGTGTGTGTTGTTATGTTGTTCTTTCTTATCTTACATCTCTCTCAAGAGGTGCTGACATCACTTACTTAGAATAGGAATGCTTTTATGTTCTTAGAATAGGAATGTACTTAAGATTCCAGGTCAGTTAGGACCTGAAGCTGTTTGTGGATGAGGCGATTAAACTGGACTCCAAACTTTCATTGGCTTCATTATTTAATTCATTTGAAATACACCACATTAATATTGGCGACGATCCTACCTCAGGAAGCCTCAACACACAGCTGTCCTCAACTCGATCTGCCTCCCCAGCGGCTGTACTTCAAAGGAAGGAAGCGAAGTCTTCCCAGCGGCTGATGTCTTTGATTAGACAAGAAGAAAGGAAACTCCGTGGTGCGGTGAGGAGTACGGCGGGAGGTTATTTAAAAAAAAAAAGGAGGGGGACGCAAAGAAGAGAAAATAAATAACGCGCGTTAGACAGAGCGCCGTTAAACACGCTCGCGCTGCTCGCGTGTCCCAGCGCGATCTAGTAAACAGTAAACAGCGCGTGTCACAGGAAGGCGCTCGCGCTAAACAGCGCGTGTCACAAGAAGGCTTTGTGTGTCTCAATGACGCATCGCGTGATATAAACAGGAAGTTCTACTGCGTTCCAAGCCTCGCTGCGCACCAGAGATAAAGCGCATTCTAAAGAGACAGAAAGAATGTCCATTGTTTGAAGCCATAATTAAAAGGAATGAAAAGAGAGAGAATATTCTTTTGAAAAGATTAGAATGTAGCTGTATTAAGAAAGCTAAAAGAAGATTGAGCTCATAATACAAATATAATTGTTACTGAAATAAAAGTTTTTTTTCTCTTTGGTTAAAAAAAAAAAAAAAAGGAGAAAGATTGACAGAACACAGCAATACACAAGAAAGATAAAGGTGTGTATAATATATAAAGGAAAGAAGGTGAAAGAAAATGCAGAATGTGACCCAACCAGCATTCTTTTTGATAAGTCCAGGTGAACCAAGTGTGAAATGGCAAAAATGGAAAAAAGATTTTCGCAAATTATGCGAGAGTTTGCGGCACGAACTTAAGTGCAGAGAGAAAGCATTGTTTTCTATTACACTGTTTAGGAGGAGAAGGGCAAGATGTATTGGAACACTTGCCAGAGCTCACAGCGGCAGAACAAAGAAACTTGAATGAGTATGATATAGCCATAGAACAATTAGATCGTCATTACCTCCCAAGATTGAGCACAATAATGGAGAGATATCATTTTGGACTAAGAGGTCAGAGGAGGGATGAGTCGGTGGAAGACTATGTATCTGCTCTAAGAAAACTGGCTTCTTCGTGTAAATTTGGACAAACGTTAGAGGAAAGAATAAGAGATCAGTTTGTTTTAAAGTGTGCTCATGATAGCATTCGAAAGGAGCTATGGCTAAAGGATGAACCACCCTTAGAGGAAGTGCTTGTAATAGCAAAACAAGTGGAACATATGACTAAATGTGTAGATGAACTGAAAGGAGAAAAAGAGAAGATGGTAGAGCCTGAGAAGAAAACTGAGCCCAAAGTAGAAGAAGTTGTTTGTCAAGTTCAAAAAGAGAGAAAAGAAGACAATGAAAAAAATAATACGGGAATGAATAGATTTAATCCGAGCTTCAATATGTCTAACAGATTTTCTTGTTTCAGTGTGGGAGAAGGGGTCACTTTTCAAAATGTTGTAGGACAAAAGGTAATAAAAGGGACAATACGTACAAAAAATGGACACAACCACAAGTGAAAACAGTTACATTTCAGATTAGTAGTGGGGTATTAGAACATCCCACACATCTAGTTAAAGTGGATGATGCCATGATAGAATTTAAATTTGATTCATGCTCCCAAATCACCATGATTGATGAAGAGTTGTTACGCAAAACTTTTGGGAAAAATGTAAAATTGTTCAAAAGTGATATCTTACCCTTAGGATATGGCAGTAAACCCATTAAGATTTTAGGTTATTTTATGGCCACCATGGAATTGGGATGCAGAATCATTCCAGGGAAAATTTATGTTACCAATTTTGGGGATGCTCTAATTAGTTGGAGGGATCAACGTGATCTGGGAGTTACACTTGATCCGAATGCCACACCTCAGGTGAGAATTCATGAGGTAGAAAACCTGTCTGAAATGTTTGCAGAAAAGTTTCCCTCTGTGTTTAAAGATAAGTTAGGATGTTTGATTGGCTATAAACATTGTATTAAGCTTAAGAAAAATGCAATCCCCATAGTGGCAAAAGTTAGAAGGATTCCACTTGCAGAACAAGCGAAGGTGCAAGAAGAAATAGAGAAATTAATTACAAATAACATAATAGAACCTGTAGAGGCCACAGAATGGTTAGCTCCCATTGTAGTAGCGAAAAAGCCAACTGGAGAGATTCGTTTGTGCATTGATCTAAGGGCATTAAACAAAGAGGTGGTGGTAGACAGATTTCCGTTACCCAACATAGATGAAATTGTAGGCACATTAGAGGGAGCGAAGTACTTTACCACATTGGATCTGGCATCCGCCTACCACCAAGTTGAATTAGATACTTCTTGTCAGGACCTAACTGCATTTGTCACACCAATGGGTACGTTTAGGTTCAAAAGAATGCCCTTTGGATTGATATCAGCTGCTTCAGTGTTTCAGCGAATCATGACACACATACTGAAAGGTCTTCAAGGGGTAAAATGTTACCAAGATGATCTTCTAATATATGGGTCAGACTTACAAGAACACAATGAACGTGTGTGTCACGTGTTGAGAAGGTTGGCTGATTCTGGTTTGTCTCTCAAAAGGGAGAAATGTAAATTTGGCTTGGAAGAAGTAAACTACCTAGGTCACTGTATCAAGAGTCAAGGGGTTTTTCCAAAATCTGATCTAGTTGCTTCCATTGGTAATGTGGCAGAGCCTGTTAATAGAGAGGAGTTGTTATCCTTTCTTGGGATGGTAGAATTTTATGGGAAATTTATCATACATTTTGCGGACAAGACAAAGAACATGAGGAGACTCACTGGGAAAAGTGTCACTTTTGTCTGGTCAGATGAGTGTAAAAAGGAATTTGAGGGTATAAAAGAGGAATTGAAGAAAGCTCTGTGCCTACAAGCATTTGTTCCTGGCTTACCAACATTCATATTCACTGATGCAAGTGATAAAGGTTTAGGAGCAGTGTTGGTACAAAATAAACACGACCATGACTCTTTAATTGCATGTGCATCCAGGTGTCTTCGTGGTCCTGAATTAAACTATTCAGTAATTGAAAAAGAGTCATTAGCGATATATTGGGCTCTAAAAAAGTTCAAAAATTTAGTTTGGGGGACTAAATTTATTGTCAAATCCGATCATAAGCCATTAAAAGAAGTTTTTTGTAAGAAGGGGTTGGATTCTATCTCTTCTCGGATTAGAAGGTGGATCATATCCTTACAGGAATTTGACTTTGAGGTACAATATTTACCTGGTGTATCAAACAAGGCAGCTGATTGTTTTTCTAGATTGGTGAAAAGTGATGATATAGGGTGTGAAGATGATTATGTAGATGAAGATGATTATCTCAACGTTTGTGAAGTTACAGAGGGTGTAGTAGGTAAAGAAGAGTGGAAAGAGGAATTGTTAAAAGATGAGGAGTTAGTTAAGGTAATGTCACTATTAAAAGATAACAAATGTCTGGACAAACCTTGGTCCCTAGTTTCTCAGGAGCTATCAATTTCTGATGACATGCTAACTCGTGGGTTGAGGCTTATACCTCCTTTCTCTTTAAGAAAAAGGTTATTGTTACATGCACACTCTGGACATTTGGGAATAGTAAAAACCAAAGAGATGATTCGTACCCAGTTTTGGTGGCCAGGAATGGACTTAGAAATAGAACGCATGGTTAGAGAATGCGTTGAATGCTGTGCAAGTGACAAGATTCTAAAAGTCAGGCAAATGCCTATGGTGTGTAGAGAATTACCTAATCATCCTTGGGATGAAATAGCCATTGACATCTTAGGGCCTCTTCCTGGAGTTTCCGACACACCCTATCAGATAGTTTTAATTGATTTGTATTCACGGTGGATTGAGGTTTGTGCAGTTAGTGAGATTATGTCAAGTTCTGTCATCAAGTTTTTATCTGATATATTCGTTAGAGAGAGTTTCCCGAACAGCATATTATCAGATAACGGTCCACAATTCTGTTCTAATTTCTTTGAGGATTATCTAAAAAAATGTGGAATATTACACAAGAGAACATCTTTATACCACCCTGAAACTAATGGTGCTGTTGAGAGGGTCAACCGTACATTGAAAGAATGCATACAACTCGCAAGAGCTAGTGGTTTAAATTGGAAAGATACACTAAGGGAAAGAAAAGATGCTTATCGTTGCTCTCCTCACTCAACCACTGGAAAATCTCCTTTTGAGTTATTCAGAGGTAGAGTTCCAAACACGATGTGGTGTCCAGGTTGGATGAATTTGAAGAAGGGATTTGTAGACAATCATATTGGTGCTTGGAGAGAGAGAGAATTGGAAAAACAAGCTTGCAGAAAAGCACATTTTGACAAAGTTAAGTGTGTAAAATTTCATGAGGTAAAGGTAGGTGACCTTATAAGAATAAAGGCACCTGTAGGGAGAAGGCCTTGGTCAAAATATACTAATGTCAGGCCTGTCATTAAAGTTTTTGGTAATGCTATCAAAACACAAGATGGGAGGATTTGGAATAAAAGTCGTGTAGTAGTTGTTAAATCAAAAAACATTACTCAATCTGACTCTGATATCAAATCTAATCTTTTTGGTATAAGCAATCCCTCTCACCCAAGTGTCGACTCTTCACTCAACACTCGTGTGAGGAGTCAAAGGTTACGCAGTGCTCCAATGTACATGAAAGATTATGTGTAAACGATGTTCAATCTTTCTACTGATTAACTGACTTTCTTTATCTCTCTTGAAGGTTCATTATTTATGTTATTACTTATTGTAAAGAAGGGAGATGTGTTATGTTGTTCTTTCTTATCTTACATCTCTCTCAAGAGGTGCTGACATCACTTACTTAGAATAGGAATGCTTTTATGTTCTTAGAATAGGAATGTACTTAAGATTCCAGGTCAGTTAGGACCTGAAGCTGTTTGTGGATGAGGCGATTAAACTGGACTCCAAACTTTCATTGGCTTCATTATTTAATTCATTTGAAATACACCACATGTGTCATTTCTCTCTTTGCGTGTTTCATCTCACTCTGTGCCTGTGTCTCATCTCACTCTGTGCCTGCCCCATCTCACTCTTGTGTGTCTCATTTCTCTCTTTACGTGTCTCATCTCACTCTGTGCCTGTGCAAATTATTCACCCAGATTCATTTAAAAACAAGCTTGACTCACAGTGTGATCTTAGGCACATGACCAGGATGTTACATGTAATCTACCATGTCTGTCTCTGCCTCCACTATGTGTGTTTGTGCTCATACTATCTCACTGTCTCTACTGGCAAAAAACAGACCATATATACATATAAGCAAGACATAACATTCCTTTTTCATTTAACAGCACACCCTGGATCTTTATTGCACAGCTTAGAGCCTATTTGTGAACTAAGAGGCCTAACAGACATGCTGCCTAAGATTCTCTACTAGTACATATCCTAAAGCCTAACTGACTTCAAGTATACATGTATTCCCATATTTTAAAACACATCAACTTAGCCAATTATTCACCCAGATTCATTTAAAATCAAGCTTAACTCACAGTGTGATCTTAGGCACCTGACCAGGATGTTTCATGTAATCTACCATGTCTGTCTCTGTCTCCACTATGTGTGTTTGTGCTCATACTATCTCACTGTCTCTACTGGCAAAAATCAGACAATATATATATAAGCAAGACATAACATTCCGTTTTCATTTCAACAGCACACCCTGGATCTTTATTGCACAGGTTAAAGCCTATTTGCGAACTAAGAGGCCTAACAGATATGCTGCCTAAGATTCTCTACTAGTACATATCCTAAAGCCTAACTGACTTCAAGAATACATGTATTTCCATATTTTTAAACACATCAACTAAGCAAATTATTCACCCAGATTCATTTAAAATCAAGCTTGACTCACAGTGTGATCTAAGGCACATGACCAGGATGTTACATGTAATCTACCATGTCTGTCTCTGCCTCCACTATGTGTGTTTGTGCTCATACTATCTCACTGTCTCTACTGGCAAAAAACAGACCATATATATAGAAGCAAGACATAACATTCCTTTTTCATTTCAACAGCACACCCTGGATCTTTATTGCACAGCTTAGAGCCTATTTGCGAACTAAGAGGCCTAACAGACATGCTGCCTAAGATTCTCTACTAGTACATATCCTAAAGCCTAACTGACCTCAAGAATACATGTATTCCCATATTTTTAAACACATCAACTAAGCAAATCATTCACCCAGATTCATTTAAAATCAAGCTTAACTCACAGTGTGATCTTAGGCACATGACCAGGATGTTACATGTAATCTACCATGTCTGTCTCTGCCTCCACTATGTGTGTTTGTGCTCATACCGTCTCACCATCTCTCACCATCTTACATTTTACCAAAAAACATGTAGCATAGTAAATCGTTTTACACACAGAGCACAGCCCATTTAAATGACCACTACATTACAAGGCAGAGACACAAGATGGCGGACTCTCCGGACTGTCAAAGTCAAAGTCAAGTTTATTTGTTTGATTAATTAAAATCTTATAAAAAATGCATTTTAAAATATCTTCAAACAGTAAAAAAAATTAAAAACACCATACCATACACGGAATTATTCTAATATTACATAATATAAAAGAAATCTAAATAATGTTTTCCTTAAGGTTTTTACCAATCACAGATAAAAATTTTACAAATGCAGAATTAATTAATACATCGTTCGGGTTCAGACATGCCATTAGCGCTTGTCTGCATGTTCTTATACCTCGAGCATTAAATAATCTCTTAAGGATAACTTGCCTTTCTACCTCTATTGCAGGGCAAAGACATAGCAGATGCAAAATTTCTTCTTGACCATTTTTACATAACCTACATATCGTATGGTCCCCGATAGTCTTCCATGATGGCAGATGACACAAACCTGGCCAGAGTCCAAAACGTACTCTTATAAAAGTTTGCTTACTTTGCTGTGACCAAGGAGTTTCAAGATATTTTTGTACTTGCTTTTTTTATATCCATTTATAATTGGCCATGCGTGCCTTCTTTTTACCAATAATTCTTTATCTTTTATCAGCGAAAGATGAATAGTCAGCTTATTAATTGTTCTTTTGAAACTTTCCTGGGTAATTGTGTTTTCCCAAATTGGTATTATTCCAACTTCTTCCTTTGCTTCATTTAAATATGCCCAAGCTTGTAGCTTCCGGTTGTCTCTTACTTTTTGCCATAATGTTCGAGACAATTGATTGTCCAGATAATTTTTTACACAATTCCAGACTTTCAGGATTTGTCCTTGAATATTGCTGATTATTTATCCCAAACTCCAACCTCACCTGTGCTTGCAAGGTATTACATGGTAAATGGAATAATATCTTGTAGGTTTTCGTCACTGCATTGTTAATTATCGCTGCATCCTTACCGTTTAGGACTTTAGAGCCGTATGTCAAGGTTGGTAATAGTTTGGCAGATATCATTTTTAATAGAGGACCGTATGACAGTGTAGTTAGTTTCTTTTGTATGGTCCTAAATGCAGCCACCAAACTATTTGCTTTCCTAATAATATCTTTCCTCTGAGGGAGAAAACTTCCACTATCATTAAATAAAACACCGAGATACCGGTAATTATCAACCGGCTATAACTGAGTTTGTTCCAACATCCATTTATTTTTATTTTTATTTTTTTGTTTTCTGTTCTTTGTAACCACCATTATTTTCGTCTTTGCCTCATTTATTACCCTTTGGATATCTTTTGCATAGCTCGATGTTCGATCAATTAGTCTTTGCAGCCCCACTTTGGTCTGACTCAGCAGGACCACGTCATCTGCATACAGCAAATTTGACATTTGCTTTCCTGCTAACCTCGGTAGATGTGAGTTGACTTCATTTAGTGCGATGGTGAGGTCAGCTACAAATAGGTTAAAAAGTAATGGGGCAAGGACACAACCCTGCTTTAGTCCTCGTGTCACCGGTATTTTATTAGATAATGTTCGCCCATCACTAATCCTCACCCTGACCCAGTTTTCGGAATACAATAATTGGATAAGGTTTAGTAGTGAATCCGGAATTCCATAGTGTTCAAGTTTTTTCCATAGAAGATTCCTATTTACGAGATCAAATGCCGATTTAAAATCAACAAAACAAAAATAGAGGGACTGTTTTGCTAAAAGTGCTTTATCCATTAAAACTGATAGAGTTAATATATTTGTTGAAGTTCCTAAGCCTTTGATGAACCCGGTTTGGTTTGGGGGTAATATTTGCTTTACTTTGACCCATTCTGATAAACTTACTAATAAAAGACCCGCAAATAACTTTGCATCCGTGTCTTGGAGAGTGATCAAGCGATAGTTCTCAGGTAGTTGCCAATTACCCTTTTTGTAGATGGGAGATATTAATTATCCTCTCCAGGATTCCGGTATTTGCCCTGTTCGGACAACTACATTAAACACCTTTGTCAAATAGGTAGCCCATAAATCAGGATCCTCGTTATAGATTGCAAACGGAATTCCATTCAGACCCGGTGCTCCATCCTTTTGTCTCTTTATTAAATTAGTTACTTCAGTGTTCGAGAAAGCATTTAACAGATCATTTTCTTTTTCTTTTTCGACCTTCATTGTCTGATTGTTATCCTTAGGGCGGAATTCCGATTCAGCATAAAGGGTCTTTTTAAGGAATTCTACCCAATCCTCTTCCGTTATTGGGGAAGCTACCACAAGTTTATTAGGTCTGTTCAACCCATTAATAATTTTCCAGAATTCCCTGGAGTTTGCTTGATTACTTGCGTGAAAGATTTTTGTCCATAATTCTTGCTGGATATTGTTTTTTTCATTCTAAAACAATTTCCTCAAGTTACTGTTGGTGGTTTTAAGTTGGTTTTGAATTTCTTCGTTATCCGGGAGCCTGGTTAATACTAATGTCTCTTTTTTCCATTGTAATCTGTTGCATTTTTCTACTACTTGAAGTAGCTTCATTCAATTCGACTACCTTCTGTGTGAATTGTTCCCATTGTTTAAGGGCAAACTGAATAGGATGTTCTTTAAAACACCATTGAACTAATTTTTGGGCCTTTTTTTCCATATCTTCTTTTTTATCCGGATTCCAAATTAGTTTCCTATGGTTGATCGTACTGATCTGGCCATATGTAGTTAAGTAATTTTGGTGTTTTGAAAGCCCCAACTCCATTTCTATTATTTGCTGGCTATGGTCACTATCGTTCACTTTTTTTAATCTATAGGAGTTAATTTTATCAAAAATATTTATTGATAACAATGTAAAATCTATTCTGGATTTAGATTTTTGCGTGTGAAATGACCAACCAGCGGGATGATCGGTTGGGAACCTGCCGTTTAGTACTCTTAATCCCATTGCTTCCACATCCATTAATATTTTTTTTACAATTGGAATTTGTTTAGTATTTGTACTATAGTCGAGCGTTTTTTCCGGGATGGACCATTCGTAATTTTGGGACTATATAAAATCGTCCCGTGTCAATTAAATCAGCAAGTTTATATTAAAATCCCCTGTAATTAACGGTCGGATCAAGTATTATTTGCTCCAATAGAATTCCTACTAAATTGACACTTATGTTCTTCCGTGATGAATGCTTTGGTGGAATATATATGTTGAGTACTATTAACGTATTCCTAATTTTTTGTTCACTGGTTACGTATGTTATCTTAACTGCTTGAATATTTGAGTTATTTGTATCCAACTGTTCATGTTCGATTTGCAAATTAATGATAATAAATATTGCCAGTCCTCGACATGGACGTCCAAATTTGCAATATCTGATGGCAGGGACATAGTACCCTTTGTACCCTTGCAGAAAGAAAGGGTCCATTTCCCATGTCTCCTGTAGGCATATGATTTGGTAGAGATTTGACAAGGATTCTATTCCAGCATTTTTTATTTTTTTTACATAATCCATTTATATTCCAGGAACATATTTCTATCAGTCGCCGATCAACCTTCCCTTCTCCTAATTTATATTGCGTTCTATCCTGTCAATGCTCATGTAGTGCTGTCCTAATCCAATTTTCGTTTATTTGTTTTGTTTCTCCAGCTTTTATTTCTTCGATGGATTTTTCTTCATCCCGATGTGTACTACCCAAGGGTTTTTTTAATATTGAATAGACTGGGTTGTTCTTTATCTCTTTAGGGTTTTTTTTGTTGGAAGTTCTTCCTTTATAAACGGACTCGGATAAGGCTTAGATACGGGTTGACTAATTTTTATACCCCAACTTTGAAAAACATCTTGCTCCTGCATGATTTGATCCACTAAGGAGACTGTATTTACAGTTAGGAGTGTGAGCGGTTGAGTGCCTTCGGGATTAGGTACAAAGCCCACAGTTTCAATATCTTTTGTTGTTACTTTTTCTAATGAAGGTATTGATTTCATTAGTTGTAGAATATTGCTTCTATTCAGAATGTCGCTGTTGCCTCTTGAGTCATATAATGGTATAAGAATTATTTGTGCCGTCATCTTTGAAGCTAACAATTCTGTCTTTTTTTTGTTATCATTTTGATGGCTTTTATAGATAATTTGCTTTTCTTGACCAACTTTTGTAATAATGAGTTCCTCCATGTTACATTTGTAGTCTCTAATGTCCGTCTTTTTTTTTGGTTGAACTGAGTTAGTCAGAGACTCACCTAACTGATGTTCTATAGGATCTAGATGTTTTCTTTGTCGCGAGAGATTTGCAGTTGGCTTTAGTGAGTTATTTTGATCTTGTCGAATTGTTTTCTGTAGTCTCAAATCTGTGTGATTTCTATCCCCATTTAATAAAGTATTAGACTCTATTGGAATCAACTCTTTCTTTTTTTCCTTTGCATTACTTTGGATATCACTTACATGGCTCCAAGATATACATCCATTTCTTTTTTGACTGCATGTTGCTTTTCCATCTTGAATTTTTTCTTCATCTTGGTGTTGATTTTTATTATCATTGGTTTGCCTTTGGGCAAGTTGTTGTTGATCCATAGTAACTATTAATGTGGTTGTATCGATTACATTTAGTTTATTATCTATCTGAACTGTTGTCGACTTAGTAAAGATGTCATAGTATTTTTCATTGCTTTCCGGCGTTTTGCACTGGGTCCCCACTACCTCGCTATTTTCTATTTCTGATTCTTCTTGTATTGATTCTTCCTGGTTCATTTCTACTGATTTTTCCAAATTAGTATTTACTTTTACCGTATTTTCATTTTTTACCTTGTTTCTAGCCTTACATTTTTTTTCCTTGGTCTCTTTGATATTTTGTGAACTTGATAACTTTCCTTTTCTGTATTTATCTTTCCATGGGTCTCTTGCAAAGCTTTAGATATCACTTCAATTTCCACATTCTGGACTATTCTTTTTTCCGTTTGCTTCAAATCGTTGACTTCCACAAATTCCAATTGGTTTCTTCCTGCGGTATTAATATGTTCATAATTGTGCTCCGGTGATTGACCTGCCTCCTCTTTTTTATTGTCATTTTTTTTATGTACTAAGTCTTTGACGTCCTCCAGTATGGTGTTTACTACTTCTGGGATTGTTGAAAGTTTGCTTATGATTGGTTCACAAGCGCATTCAAAGTAGTTAGAGGCTGCATTTTTTTGGGCTTTGTTGATCAGTGGCTAGATGTAGGTAACTCTAATTTACCGACTCATAAATACCGTATTTTACCGATTCGGTATTTATGAATCGGTAAATTAGAAGGAGGGAGATGTAGGTAATTTTTTATTTAGAATTACCGAATCTGTAACATTCGGTATTTACCGAATCGGTAAATACTGATTCGGTATTGCCCATTGATTCCTATGGGCCTTGAAGCCATAGGAATCAATGGGCAATACCGATTCAGTATTTACCGAATCGGTAAATCCTGAATTCTGCAAGGGTGCAGGGGGTGTCACTTTGACACCCTCTAGCACCCCAAGTACAGGCATGTGTGACATGTGGCACACATACATGCCCTAAGGGCATGTCTGTGTGTCACATTGCACAGGTGTGCATGCACAGATGTGCATGCACACCTGAATTCGGTATTTTACCACCCAATAGGATTGGGTGGTAAAATACCGACTCTTAAGGGCCTGTGGCACTCTTAGGAGTGTCTGCTACATATGGATTTACCGAATCGGTAAATATACCAATTCGGTATTTTACCGATTCTGTAAATTTACCGATTCTGTACATTTACCGATTCGGTACATTTACAGAATCGGTAAAATATAGGCCCCCTACATCAGAAAACCCTAATACCGACCGGTATTAGGGCTCCTACATCTGGCCCCAAGTTGTTTAATTCTGACAATTTTCGGTCTATTCCAGTGACTGCATTGGCCATTACTCCCAGTATTTCAATTTGTGTGTCCATTTTGTTTGACTGATATGTCAATGCCTCTAATGTTAGGGTTGATGTTTGATAAAATATATCCCATGTGGCTCCTAGATCTTGACTTACTGTATTTTTTGATTTTTGATCGAAATATGTCTTAGTAGACTGGTTTTTATTATCCATTTTATCAATATGATGATCTCCTTCCAGCTTTTTCTTTTTTACTGAGTGATCATAATTACTTATACCATATGCTGTATGTACATCATGGCTTACAACTTCAACATTTGTATTCCTTGAGATAATACAATCTGCTTTTACATAATTCACATCCCTGTTTTTTTCCGGGAAATTGTGAAGTTTTGGGATGTCACAGTGTTGATTTTTATCTATTAGATCATTGCTATTTTTTCCAAGTTTTTTTAATGGTGTTGATCCCGCTACAAGCACATTCATTGTGTCGGTGTTAAAAGCATCTACTAGTTTCCATTTTCTCGTTATCTCAACTTTAACGTCTAATGGTATTGGAATATCCCGTGTCATTGTTCCTGTAAGGTCTTCTTGTAGTTGCAAATTTTGTATTATCTCTTCCATCTCACTTTTATCCACATTCATTCCTTCTGCCTGTTTTGACTGCACCGGAGTATGATCTATTAGTTCCATTCTTTGATCCATAATATCACATAATGAGTCCTTTTGTATCATCTCACTTATGGTATTTTTTTCCTCACCGGATTCTAATATTTCACTTTTTTTTCCTTCTAAGATATTTATCGGTTCAATTGGGTTCTGTAATTGATTTTTGGTTGTGTCTGATTCCATTGATATGAATACTCCGGTCGGATCTACCAGGAAATCGAATTTCTGAGGTATTTTTGTCGATCTTTCGAACATCCGAGCAATCGGTGAGATTAAGGTTTGGTTTAATCCTTTTACCTGCGCTTTTACTTTTTTTTTAACCTTAGGTGCTTGGATTTTCCGCACCCGCTTTGTCTGGGGACCTACTGTTCTTTCCTTCCCAGAACGCATCCCCAGTTAACTTTTTTTTTTTATTAGTACGCTCGCCTAGAATTTAATACCGCTGGTGTAGTAGTTGGCTTGTCACAACACGAGATGATTGTTTCAATAAAAAGCCATTTTTATAATAATGGTAACTCTTCAACTTCTCACCACAGCTATTTTCATGACCAATGACCCGTTATTCTTTTTGTGCCTCTGAAGGGGGTTATCCAGAGGGTGTTGTTCCACAATTAGATCCTATTTCCCCCTGGGCCCACTCTGCAGCGGTACTGTCGTAACACACCCTCAATGGTTTACCTCCACTTGCTCCAGCCTGTATGCTTGTTACCTCCGTGAGCCCGGATCCCGTCGCAAAATTTCTTGGCAGTGCCTATTCCAGTACCAATGCCACTAGTGCCGCTATCACCCGGCTACCCAGAATCGTTACCAATATCAGCACAGCTCAGCACAGAATGAAAACAAGCAGCCGTTTGACATTCAGTTGGTAGTAGGCAAGTAGGCAAGTCACTCTGCTCCGGGACAATAAAGGCTATTACAGGGCTATTACAGGGGTATAAAGCACCTGCAGTCGGAGACTGATAATGGAGGGCCTTAGGTGATATTCAGTTAACCAAGTAAAGGAACACAATAGTCAAGATAGCCAATCACAAATTGTCTCTTCACCTCCTTATAGATATTCTAATGCTTCTATTCTCTTCTATGATCTGTTCCAAGGAGGGAGGCTCTTACAGGGGCTTACTACTCGTAAATCAGGATGGGCAGGGAGGGAGAGTGAGAGTGGCGGGACGGCCAAACTGGGCCGGCCGGAGTGGGAGCTATTTTTTCCTCGGCTCCCACCTCTCCCGCCTTTTGCCTCTCTCTCACCCACCAGAACCAGAGCTACAGTCTGTGAGAATTCGCCAGACCGGACCGGAGCACACAGTCACGGTCACAGTCACAGTGCAAGGCAATGCAAGATGTTATACAAATCTCTCAATCGACCGCGGCTAAAATGTGCCAAAATCCATCGCCGACAATCTCCTCTGCTCTGCTCCTCCGCTCCGCTGCAGCTCCACCTCTCTGCCTGCCTGCCTGCAAGACCAGGCGGGGGGGGCGCAAGCCCATGAAGCCTGCTAGGCTGTTGAGCCTGTTAAGCCTGCCTGCACAAACCGCACTGCCCGCTCAGGTCGTCATCCGTCCAGCAGGCACTGGCAGTCCGAAGCCGTACGGGATGTGGCAGGACAAGGGCACGCTGGCCGGTGGCGGTGGCCAGTGGCGGTAGAAATCGCGGACGCAGACGCAGAAGCAGCGGCGTCCTCCCAGCTCTCACTCGTGCTCTGTGCTCTGTGCTCTCGGCAGTCTGCAAAGCCTGTACTGGAGTGTCTCTGGACTGTTTAGAATGTTGACAGACACCCGAGAGCCAATCAGCTTTCCGCTTGCGCACTTCCGTGGCGCGCCGGGTGCGCTCCCCGGTACGCGTACCGGTGAGCGCTCGGAGCGCGCCTATAAATATATATGTGTTTTCGAAGTAAATTTTCGTAAAAACCACTGTAGCAATTATCACCAAATATAGAAAAGGCACTTCTGCGTACCAGTCCCTACAATTTTGCAAAGTTTGGTGTAATTCCATTCAGCGGTTCGGGCTGTAGCCGTGTCTATTTGTCCTATGGAAATTAACATGGGGAAAACACGTTTTGGCACCCCCCTTTTTTCTCGGCCCCCGCATGACGAATCCCCGGAAACTTTCAGGAAAGAAGCGGAGCGGAGCGGAGCTGACCTAAATTTTGGAAAATTACACACAAATTCCTCAACCGGCGCCAAAGTCATTTCGAATAGAATGTTGCAGATTTCCTATGGAAACTCGGTCCTAACTATAACTACCTACTTGCGACCGGCATATATATATTCAAAACTAAATTGCAAAGTAATTTTTGGATGAATTATTGCTTGACTTCGGTTGCAAGTATAACACAGCTCCAGCAATGCTCTTGGGTCCCTATGCTCACAATGCTGTATCAATCCTTACACCTGCTTCAAGCATATCCAAGGTTTTGACGCAGCATAAGCTCAAAAGTGACTGAATGAAATGTTATACATTTCACTCAGTCACTTTTAGGAGGCGTTGCTGCACCCCCTTCTGCACAGGAAAGCCTCTTCTTGCGCAGGGCTTTACAATGTAATGCACCCTCCAGATGCATCACATTGTTAATAGCACACACCATGGCACATCTTTTGCACCACCGCTGTGTCACAAAAGTGACGCAACGGCTGTGTAAAAGAGACACGAGAGCATTAACCTTTTTTTGCCCTTCCGGAAAAGAAAAAACTTCCAAATTAGAGCTTCTTTCCTCTTCTTTGGAGGTTCTTCAGGAATGAAATCTCCCTCTGAAGAACTGCTGGAAGATTGATCCATTGCTCTTATTATGGTGATCTTCCTTCTATTTGAGAAGATTCTCAGAAGAAATACTTCTTCTTAGAAAGTCAAAGTCGAATAATTATAATGGGACGGAACTTTCAACAGTCGCAATAGGAAAAGTTACGAACCAACCAAATCTCTACTTTTAAAGTCACAAGGCTTTGCGTACGCTTATGGTGCGCTTGCGCAGCTCTTTCGATACAAGTACGCATGATGTTCTATCGCGATTTGTGCAATTGTTTTTAAAAGTAATATACGATTGTTAAAAGTATAAAAAAAATCATAGTCATCCCAAATGTCTGCCATTAGTATCTAAATTAAATACATAAATAAATGTTTTAAACCAAGTAGAAACATTGCCGCCTTTCGGGTACAGAACGCTGTACATGACGTTGCACGGAAGCTTTATTGCGACGCGTAACGTCAAAGCATATTCGTACAGTATGCGCGGGTACACGCTGAGTATGATTAGCAGTACAAAGTATGGTGTGATCACCCTCTCACTGACAAATCAGAGCTCAGGGCGCGCTAAGGAGAATGATTAGAAGTGGTCACTCATTGCAGATCCGATTCTGGGCCTACCTCTGCGCACATTATAACACCGCCCCATCTCTCTCTCTTGTTAATTGTTAGTGTACACACTCACCCTTGCACATGCGCGGTGCACGCCCCCCCACACTCCCCACATGCCACCACCTAGCATGCTTGCTATCACTAAGCCTGGAAACTAATACATTAGCCAGTGAGATGTCTCCCAAGACCATCATTCTTATACACTGTGAAAACTCTACCAATGAAGGCCCTGGGCTTGGTTTGGTCAGCCACCGCTGTTCCCATATAATGCGGGCACTGGCGTGAGCACGCTCTCTTTTACCTGACTGTGCAGTGCTGACAAACAGAGTGTCGTCATTGATTTTACTACAAACTGATTGCTGGAGCGGAGGGGGACTCCTGACACTCGACGAGGTGTCACTTCAGCTGCCGCCCAGCCACTATACCATAGGCGCGGAAGCGGCGGCGCCCGCACCCAAAACACCCCAGACTCAGCAAAACCGCAGCCTTTCAAGACACGACAAAACACGACAGAAGCAAAGGTAAGAGAAGCCGTTAAAACATCAGCCTCTGCTGTAAATTGTATATGCATGATGCTATTTTTTTCTCCATCATATGGCTTTCCTACCCCTCAATGGTTTTAAATTGTATGCACATAGTAGAAATGTTTCTTTCTGCGTCACAATGTTGTATCCACTTTCAGCAAGACCTAGTCATGCCGCTAAAACCTGTGAATCTTAAAATAGAAGTTGGCATGGAAACTGGAATAGAAAAGACAAAGTTTATTAAGACCCCATGGGTTGGAACTACATTCAGACAATACCCATTGGAAATGCATGAAGTAGCACACTGAACATCTACCGTCTTGTTTTCGTCTGTCAGATTCCTTCTGACAGTGGTGAGTTTTTGCATACCAGGGCAGTAGCCTCATTACTCCACATTCATTTTGAATTTTTTAGTCACTGTTTAGGCTGTCTTATTGATGTGTGATGCTTTGTTACAGTTGAGGTTGTATCACAGGGTCAGCTCAGTGATGGGCCGCGGGTAGCGATCAATTGAGTTTGCAGATTTGTCAGCATGTTTCCTCAAAGAGTCTCGTCTTTGTCTATCTATTACCTTCTGATAGTGTTCAGTTTTGCGTGCCTGCCGAGGTGAATATGCCGTCAGGCAGTGATGAGTTTTTGGATGCTGCGTTGCTGTTTCAGTTTCACATGGTTAGCCCTTCGATGGGCCGCGGGTAGCAGTCAAATGGGTTTGTAGAGATGTCTGCGAGTTTCCTGATCAGTGGGTTTTCTTTTTGATCAAATCCTTTCTAGAATGCCCTGTTGAGTTTGAGGAAATGGTCGTCCAACAGCTCAATGCCTAGGTCTCTGTGGAGGTCTGCTGTTCGTGTGATCGTAGGAGCACCTGCTGCAATCCGTAGGGCCTTGCTCTGTAGTCTCTGTAGGTCTTTCCGAAGCTGCGGGCGGCACCACTCCAAACTGGTGAAACGTATGTCATAGTTGGTCGAATTATTGCGGTGATTGCTCGCACCTTGCTCTGCATGGACATCAACTTGGTCTTCAGGAGTGGGTATAATACAGCCAGTTTGGCTGCTGCTTTCTGGCAGGTCTTCTCTATGTGGTTTCTCCAGCTGAGTTTAAAGTCCAGAGTCACCCCCAGGTAGGAAGACACATGGTCCTTTTTATATCCACACAAGGGTTTCAGAAAAAAGGCGGCACAAACAGAAGACGAATTCATGTACATATAAGGGTATTTTCGAAGCACATTCAAAAAGTGGAAGGAGCTGACGATTTAATCAGTTTGGAATAAACACATCTAAACAATGGTTTATCAGAAACAGATATGGCTCGATAGAGCATGCGCATATTTGATAGAAAGCTAAAAATAACTTGTTGCTAAGCAGAATACGTGAGCAAGTAATCAGAGAGATAGGGCAAAGCACATGGCGACCACGAGGCAATGGAAGGCATACAAAATGGTGGATAGTAATACAAAATGTCCTCTGAAAACGGGCAACATAACATTGAAAGGTGCAATAGCTTCAGCGAATGCTAACCTAATCATTGTCAATTTACGACAACGAGGTCCTCCAGACCTCTATGTTTAAATCACATGTAGTGAATCCCACTTCTGTAGCTGTTTTTTTGACTTTTGAAGTTATCTTGTCCAAATTTACTTTTGCCACTGAATATAAGTTATGTACCAATTCAATCCCCAAGTATCTTATCTTGTTTTTATTAAGATCACTATTCGAGAGAGTATTCCACTGCTTAACCTCAGTTTTAGAAGGGTTTACAGTATACCCCGAAAGTTTACCAAATTCGGCTAGCTTTTCTCAAATAATGGGGATTACCGGTTCCATATGGGATGTAAAAATCATCAGATCGTCCGCGTAAAGCCCTATCTTTTTCTACCAGTTGATTCAAACAAATGGAATTATACCATTACACGCTCTTAATTTGATGGTGAGAGGTTCAATGTATAGGTTAAAAAGGATAGGGGAGAGTGGGCAGCCTTGCCTGGATCCTCTCCCAATTTGCACTATCCTGGAGAGAGAACTGTCAACCAATACCCGGGCCATGGGATTTCTGTACAAGCTCTTAATGGCTGTTTCAAATACTTCCCCCATGTTAAAAAGCTTGATTACCTCAAAGACAAAGGGCCAATTTACCCTATCAAAGGCCTATCTATTAGGTTGTTAATTTTATCCACCATGGTTTCACAATGACTTTGAATTTTCATTTGGTTAGATTCTGATATTGAGAATCTGTCTCTTATTTCTGTGAGTAGAACCTGCATTGGATTATCTGACCCATCTAGAAGTGGTCCATTACTGATAATATGTGGCGCGGCAGGAGGCAATGCATGTTCTACGTCAAGCATCGAGCTCTGAGTAGTAATAAGGTCATCTAGGGGAGATATGCCATCCTCTTCGGCTCTTGAGAAAAGGTCAAATCTGTTCTTTAATGGTAAGGTGGTTAGAGTGGATTGCTTAAGGACGACATCTGCAGCTAGATTAGCACCAGAGGCCATTATTCCTTTTACGTTTGGGCTGTCAAGCATACGACCAGTCGGACAAGGGGGAGGTTTTATCTCCGCGCCTTGTGTTTGCTCTTTTATTTTTTTTAAATGAGCGGAGTGAGGGAGTTACCTTTATTTTAATAGGCTTCTTACTTGACTGTTTCTTTCCACTTAAAAGAGATTTACAGGCCTCTACTTCTTTCCAGCTTTTTTACGTTTTGCTACTCTCTGCAGCGTCGGTACAGATTTAGACCGATCTGGAGAAATTAAGGTTTCAGTTAAGAGTTTAGAAGGCAGTGCTTGCTCCTTTGTATGCGTGTGTGTGACAATATTTGTATCAGTGGTATGCCAATCAGCTATCCCCCAAGCCCTCAGACTTCGAAGTGTATATCTATTTACCTCACCTTCTGGAGGAGGGGGGCCACACTTCTTCCCACTAGTTTTATTTAACTCAATAGAATGATGATTGGGGATCTGTTCAAAGATACTGTTTTTTTTGTTTTTGCCCCCTCTACACCTTACCACGTTCATGTGGGGCTCCAATGCAGCACGCTCTGATTTTGGCATGGGAGTAGCGCGGACGAACAGCTCCCCGCTGCTCCTCCGTGAGTAGACAAGTCTGGCTGCGGCGCGGCGGCTCCAGCCGAGACCCACTGCCGCCTCCGCCCAGTCTCCCCCCAGCGCTCATCTCCCGGAATTGGAGAGCTGGGAGCTGAGCGCTGCCGCAGGGAGTTTCAAATCGAATGACATATTATATAGTGTGCATGCGCGCAAGGACATGCATGCGCACTAAAACGGCAGAACACCGGGGAGCTTAAAAATACCTGTGTGAAGCTAAAAGTACATTGTGTGCTTGCGTAGGATAGTGCGCATGGGCACACACGAGGGGGTTGCGCATACAGACGGGGAGCAGGGAACGACGGAACACCCGCACGGCCCTCGGCGTGAGGCGAAGAGGAGCACCGATCGAAACCACAAAGCAAGGACCCAAAAAAAAGCCAGAGTCCATCGAAAACCCCAGAAGTCCCCCCCCCCCCTTACCGGACGCGATCTGAACGGCTCTGCAGAGCACAGGGCACAGAAGTAAATTACGCTATGCCAGCCACCAACGGCGAGAGCTCGCGACCGCAGCTAGTGCATCGCCGCCATGTTCCCCTCCCCCCCGGGCCTCTATTTGAATTAATGTTTAAGAGTAGAATAAAGTAACGTTTAGAAGTTAGAAGACTATGACAAATGTAAGATGTTTTTAAAACTTTTTCAAAGAAAGATTGTTTATTTTGAAAATATGTTCATTAATATTCACTTTTTCGAATACTTATAAGTCTAAACGAATGTAATTGGGTTGTAATGTAAAACTATTAATGATTGCAATTTACCTCTACAGGTACCTTTTGAGAAAATGGACATTCTTCTTAGTCCGACAAATACTGCCTGTCATTGAATACTTCTGGTAAGTGCAAGTTTTTCAACATTTATTAGTCCGTTTTCAAAGTTATTCTTGGAAAATATAACTGGTTGTAATAGTTTAAACTATCTACATTTTTTTACCAAATAATTTAAAGGGTAATCTTTTAAAATAATTTTGTAATGTATCTAATGTAGACATCTGTACCGTAAAATGTAAACTCTCCATACTAAAAATCATATTTCTATAATATTTTCTAAACACTTCCAAACCTTTAACAAAGACAATCGGTCATGATTCATGGAGTAACAAAATTAAGACCTATCAAGAGTTTTTATTAAATTGAAGGTAACTTATCCCTACAAAATGTTTTCCTTATCTCTTTATTATAGCCTTATAGCCGGCCGTAGAGGTCTATATCGGCTATTAAAGGCCCTCTCCAGCGTTAAAGGCTCCGAGCCAAAGGCGAGGGCCTTTATCAAGGAAGAGGGACTTTAATAGCCGGTATAGCCCAGCTATGAAGGACTATAAGGCTATTAGAACATTCTGCCACTAGAGGGCAAAATGTTCTAACAAAAAAGAAAAAACCTTATGGGAGCGTGAGGGCATTGGAATCCCCTCCGGCTCCTTGTAGCCTTTATTCACAGCCAGAACTGTGAACAAAGAAGCATTGGAATGTTGGAGCTCCAGGCTTATACCAGCCATTATAAGCCCAGAGCACCCCATTGTTTTAATGGAGCTCCCAGCATTCCAATGTTCTAATATAGCCTTATAGCACGCCGTAGCGGGCTATACCGGCTATTAAATGACCGCTGAATCATTAAAGGCCCGAGCCGAAGGCGAGGGACTTTAACCAAACAGCGGGACTTTAATAGCCGTATAGCCCACTACGAAAGGCTATAGGGCTATTAGAACATTCTGCCACTAGAGGGCAGAATGTTCTAACAAATTAAACAAAGGGTTCTCGAAGCTAGAGGGGATTGATATCCCCTCGAACTTCGAGAAGCCTTTGTAGAACATTGGAATGTTACTCTGCGGGCCTTTACCGGCCCGTAGAAGCAGGGAGCACTCCATTGTCTGCAATGGAGCTCCCAACATTCTAATGTTCTAATATTTATTATATTGCACAAATATAAAATTGCCAATAAAATTTCTCTTTATGAAATTTAAAAAAGTAAACTATTAAACATAACCATTCGTATCTCTGTAAAGGGTTTTCATACAATAATTGAAGCGTCACGACTATGACCAATGGCAGTTACTCATCTTAATAGTTTACTTCTTTAAAATACTCGTAAATAGCAAAGAGGGTTTTCAAGGATAACATTTATGAACGTCTACCAAACAAATCTATAGTGTTCGTCAGAAGCATATTGCGATTTGCATATCATTTTATCTCGCCGCTACTATGGTCCTAACACAGTTGCTATGAACCCTATGATTGGTTTTCAACCCGAATCCTAAAACGAACAATTATTGTTGTTTTGAATAGTTGCCACTGTTCCATTGCTTTCATTTCAAAACACTTGCAATATCTACAATAATTTGCAAATTTACATTCCAATGGTTAGCATTGCTATTATGATGCGCTTATATACATCTTTTTTACATCTACATTCTGTTGAAAAGTATTGTGCTGTCTACAACCAAAAAGTTTCAGCAATTTATACAGTAAAGTTTATGGTAAGGATCTTTTCTGAGTTGCCTCCACTATTTTCGAAAGCTGGCTATGCACCGTCAGGGATGTTGAATTCCTATATCCCGACGCACAGGACATATTGTTTGGGATCAAGGGCAACAAGTTTTCATGTGTATTATATCCTTGGAACAAGTAGGCCCAACTCCCAGCAGCACAAACCCTTTGGCTACCAATTAGCGTACCACATAATGGGTCAGGGTAGGGCACTGTCTGCAGTTAAGGTAATATGTTTGCCCATATATTAATGCTTTTCAAACCTGTATTTATGCTTCATTAATTGAATGCCTTTATTATTCGGCTGCACACTCTAAGTAAATGTTGTAAGCTCTCACTTCACTACTGTCAGTGGCTGCAGTATACAAAAGCATACAGCTTTGAAACACGTCTGACCCAGGTATACTTATCAGAAATTCTTACACCTCTCAGTGATCAACATGATATATTTATTGGGGCCAGGGCTATAAAAAATTCACATTTACTTTGTCCTTGGAACAAGTAGTCCCAGCCCCTCTGGCATAAATCCTTCAGCTGCCAATTTTCAATAAAACGTTCTGGAACAGGAATGGGAACTGTCTGCTGCCGAGGTAATATTTGTGTCCATATGTTAATGACCTTCCAACTTCTACAACATTGATGCAAAATCATTATTATTAGAGTGAGTGTTCAAAATAAATGTTGTAAGCTGAGACTACACTACTGACAGTTTTTCTAGTAAAAAAAAGTGTACACACATTTGCAAAGTTTACCACTATGAGGCTATGTATACTGCTCACAGAATGCTCTGCGATTTGATGCAAATAATTGCAGAAGCTTAAAAGCAAGATTGATGATTCTTTTCTTTCAAACTAAAATGTTCATAAAGAGAGAAAGCAGGAACAAAAACATTTTTCTGAAGTACTATAAAATTTCAGTTACCATTTTTTTTGCAGAATCATTTAGTAACATGTTGATCCATACTACTATTTCTCAAAAATAGTAATTATGTAAAATCTCTGTAACTAGTTCAAAAAAGATTATGGAAAACAAAATTAAACACGCATTGACAAAGGCAGTAGATCTGAAATTGAGGGTCAGCTTTTTAGTTTTGTCATTGTGTGACTTGTTTTGGCATCGTGTTTGTAAAACGTTATTGCTGTGGAAGCTGCTGGGCCCTCACCATTATAACAAACTTTGGCAAAACCCAAAAATATTTTTGGTTTTAAAAAGCACAAACTTCCACAGTAGTTACTGGCACTGAACAAAACTACTTTGTGTGCTTATATGCTGCTTATGAAACTGCATATTCTGACCCTGGAACTATGCTTACCATGTAAATACATATAACGCTTTGATTTCAACAAGCTATTCACCTTTAAACCATACAATATTAATTACAACTTACTTTTCACTTTCTTCTCAACAGGCCCAATGTTTTGAATGCAGCAGATGACCTCCTTCAATTCATAAAAGCAAATGTAAATCATACTTACCTGTTACTGCCTATATATGTAAAATTTTGTTGAGTCTAAACACACCTTTTGCATTAGGACTATGAAATAGTGGTGTAAAAATATCATTCATTCTATTGTCAGATATCTACCTTTGAACAATATTGTGTAGAGGAGCGGTGTTGCTTCTTGGCCTTCAAAGAGGAAGATTTAAATGTATATTTTAACAGGTAAACAAAATAATTGCTCAATTTCATAAAGAAAATGAAATACGAATGTTAGAGGAACTCTGGTCCAACTCTAAAAGAATTGTGCAAATCAAATCGTAACAGGTGAAAAAAAGTGTCCCAACATTACTTTTTAAGATAATTTGTACACAAGACTACACTGCAGGAGTGTGCAAATATCTAATTAGATATCTTGCATGTGATCATATGTTACTTAAAAACATACTTATGCACTCTTTATGCTGGACAGTGTTGCTTCTAAACACCCTTTCACTGCTTCCCTCCATACCTTCAAAAACGATTTCATGGATTTACATGCATAGTCTTTTAGGTCTGTATGTCTGTAATGTAAAACAGTAGTACTTGTCTTTCTTTTGTCACTGACAAATATAAACTCAACAGTCACTGCTATGTCAAGCTTTTACAATCCTGAATGCTACTTTTTCTGTCAAAGGATGCGCATGCATAACAATGCTAAGTTTTCTTTAGCTGCATGCACACATGTAGTGTAACCTATCAAACACTTTAAAATGCTACCCTCCCACTAGTTCTAAATGCGGATGTTCTTCACAAAATAGAATTGGACGTCACTAAGTACAAAGTGTTTCTATATTATGAAAGCTTTAATGTGTCCCTTAAAGATTCCAGCAAAGTCCAGACACATACTAACTGAAACGCACCAACCATTAGTAACCTGTTAAATTTACCAAACAACTCTTTCAAGGTGTGCTCAATCCAAAAAATCCTCCTTTGGCACAGCAAATATAGTGCAACACTTAAACAACTTTGCTTCACTGCAACACAGAGATTGCAGAACAACCCACTTGCTGCTGCATCAAGGACATCAACTACTTCAACAGCATCTTCAGCAAACAGTCCATACTCACAGATTGATCTTCAATTTGGTCAACTTAAATTTCTATGCATTTATTGTGAATAACTTGTATGTTACGTGAAACAGTCTATCAACCTCATAAAAAACAAACAAACAGAAGCGCCACTGTCCTTAACATTAGTTATTAGACATTTATCAAACTTTTTTGTTGTAAAAACTACCCCGTCCAAAGGCAGTGGAAAATGTGCACACTTGCTGCCTTTCTGGGCTGGAGTTATGAATTATTCTAAAATTAAATCAAATTCAAAATGCAGACCCTTTATTCAGCCTTCATAGTAACTACTAACTGTGAATGGCAGTGAGTAATTTGCACACTTGTGTCCTTTCCTCCGTCCTTTCTACCGCACAGTGAGTGTACTTTCTGCACTTGCACTGTTTGCTTAGATGACTAGAAAACCAAACACCCACTTCCTTTACAAAGCCGTATGTAGTTTCCACGTCTGCTGTCTTTCTTAATTTTCAGCTTATTCTGCATCCACTAACACAAACACACCTACCTGCTGCCTTTCTTGACTGTCTTTGCCAACTATTATTCTAATTCAAAGTAGAGACCCTGAAAAGGGCCGGGTGTTGTTATTTTTAAACACTACGGCCCACAGTGGGAACTTAGTACACTTGCTTTCCTTCCTTAGATGTGGTAGTCATTTCTCAGCCTCCAACTGCAGAATCCGACACCCTCTCTGTATAATAAAAAGGATATCCAAAGATCCACTTCCCTGACAAGGCAGAGAGTAGTTTGCATATCTGCAGCCTATCTTATTTTCACCTTATTCATCTTCTACTCGATCAAGACACCATCCGCACGTACACACACTTACTTGCTGCCTTTTTTGGCTGGGGTTATCAATTATTCTTCAATTTCATATTCTATTTCAAAGACGTGGTCCTTTATCGAGCCTTTTTGTTGTAACTACTTCCCCAACTAAACACACTAGGTAATTTGCACACTTTTGCAGCCAATAAAAATATTGGAAACTTTAATTAAAAGTGTTGTAGCTGGTCAAGTTTCAATATCAGGAAGAACTTTTGTAGCTGTTTCAATTATTTAAATGATAGACCTTCTACAACATCTGGACATTACACTGTTTATTTAAAATCTCTGAAAGGTTGGATACATTGTAATGATAGTCAATTACTTTAAAAGCAACGTTTGCCTAAAGAGTTACCAAAATCTTACCTAATATTTTTAAAGCCAAAATTTTAAGATCAAAATTTGGCCTTTACTTATTTATTTATTTATATCATTTATAGAGCGCACTGCAACCCTACGGGCATCCTGGCGCTTTTAGAGAGGGTGCCACTGAAGGCGATCATCAATGGAAGTGAGCGAGGGGATCTGTTGCTACTGCTCCTGGGGGGTTATACCTTTGGAAATAGTCAGGTCTTGATTTTTTTGCGAAAAGGCAGCAGTTCACTGATTTTCCTGATCTCAACTGGAAGGCTATTCCAGAGACGGGCTGCTGCTACACAAAAGGCTCTGCCACCCTGAGTTTCTTTCCTAATCCTAGGTATTATGACAAGGTTAGCAGACGAGGAGCGAAGGGTCCTCACAGGCTCATACCATTGAAATTTATCTTGGAGTGGTTTGGGACCTAGGCCGTGCACTGCCTTAAAGACCGTACATAGGGACTTAAAAAGAATTCTCTGAGGTACTGGAAGCCAGTGCAGGTCGGCCAGTGCTAGAGTTGTTGAGGATCATCGGGCGCATGATAATATCAGCTTAGGCGCTGCCGCCTGGATGCTCTGAAGTCTGGATATCAGATACTTAGGTGATTCCAGCAGCAGAGCGTTACAATAGTCCAGGCGGCTAAGTATGGTACTCCTGACTACAGTAGTTCTTGCCTGTGCTGGTAAGAGGGGTAGCAGTTTGCGGAGGCCCCGCATTAGGGCGAAGCAGCTACTCGCTAGTTTGTTGACGTTAGTTTCCAAGTTTAACTTTTCATTAAAGCTAACCCCTAGATTACGCACCGTTGTTACTGGTATTAGCGGTTCATCCAAATTTAAAGGCCAGAAGTCTGCAGGCAGGCTTCTGGCTATTCTTCCTACTTTGCATTGCATGATCTCTGTTTTTCCACTATTAAACTGCAATGAATTGCCCTTTAGCCATATTGCCATTTCGTGCATACAGATGTGGAATTTCTCTAGGGAGTCCGCGTGAGCACCATCAAGGGAAATAATAAGCTGTGTGTCGTCCGCTTAGTTGACCACGCTGATGTCATAGGCCTTGATGATGCTCAGCAGGGGTTGCATATAAGCATTAAAAAGGATGGGACTAATGGAGGATCCCTGTGGGACTCCATACGGAACTTTGGCAAATTCCGACTGGTATGGAGGGAGTGCTACAGCCTGCCATCTGTCCGCCAGGTATGAGCGCAGCCAGCTCAGCGCTGTTCCCTTCACTCCAAAGGTTTCCAGCCTTGCCAGCAAGATGTCATGATTCACCGTATCGAATGCAGCGGACAGGTCTAGTAGAATCAAAATTGCTGATTCTCCCCTGTCCGCCCTCATTCGCAAGTTGTCCAAAACCGTCAGCAATGCTGACTCTGTCCCATGTGCTGGCCTGAACCCAAATTGTTCCTCTTCCAGGATAATATTTGTCTCCAAGAAGAGAGACAGGGACCTACTGACCAAACGTTCCGTGATCTTGATGGGGTATGACAGTAACGAAATGGGTCGGTAGTTCCTGTGGTAGCTCGGGTCAAGGTTTGGCTTTTTCAGCAGAGGCGTGACAATTGCCTGCTTCCATTCCACCAGTACAATGCCTGTACAGAGGGATTGGCCACATAGGTGCCGAAGAACGGGAAAGAATTCAGACCCGAATTCCTTCACAACTTTATGGGGTAGGGGGTCCAGCGGTGACCCTGAGGAAATACTGAGGGCTACCTGAGTAAACTCTTCCTCAGAAGGGATTCCGAACTTGTCCAAGATGGCCCTTGGTTGCGAAAATTTGTTCGTGCTTTCCCTGTCCCTCCCGCTTTCCCCTGTACTCTGCTGTAGTGTTGTGGGTGGAGGTTGGTCCTCCATACTCTCCACTATTTTCTTATTTTTTTCCTGAAAGAAGGAAGCTAGCCCATCACATAGCTCCTGAGAGGGTTTGATGTTGCTGCTTGTACAATCAGGATGTGACAGTTCCCTTACTATGTTAAAAATGTCTCTCGACTTATTGGTACTTTTTAATATAATGGCTGCGAAGTGCTCTGCTTTATCCGTCACTATTTCTTTTTTATATTTCGCTATTGCCATCCTCCAAAGTAGTCTGCTCTGTTCTGTGTAGTCCTTCCTCCAGTGCCTTTCTGCCTTTTTAAATCCAGTTTTAAGATCTCTCTAGTTATCTGTGTACCAAGGGGCTGAGGGGTTGCCTCTTTTCCTAACCGCTTTCAGCGGGGCGATTCGCTCAAGTTTTGTGGTCACGTGCTCACGGAATGAACGACAATTCTCTGTGATATCAGCCTCATGGTTGAAGAGAGCTTCTACAAGAAACAGGGGGTCTCCTGACTCTCTCTTCTTTGATAGTCCCTTCCAGTCCCGGCTAATAAGGGTCCTGCTCTGTTTGGCCCTAGGCCTAGCGTTGTTCAGGACTAGGAAACTGAATTTTACTAGATAGTGGTCAGACCACCCTACTGTTAGGGTTTCTCCCACAACTATGACCTCCTCTTCTGCAAATATTAGGTCTAGAATGTTGCCTTCCTTGTGTGTGGGTGTAGTTATCCATTGTTAAAGCCCTAGGTTGGCACAAGACTGTGTGATATTTTGAAAAGCTGTGTCTAGTTTGCCATTAGTTCATAAGTTAAAATCCCCCAGCATTAAAAATCTATTATGGGTTAGCATCATGTTGTTGAAGACACCAATCAGTTCCTGTTGTTGCATAACATTAAATGCCCCAGGTGGTCTGTAGCATACCAGGCCAGTGAGGCAGTGACTTGAGTCGTGTTTTATTGAAAAGCCGCAGAAATCTGCGCAAGATACTGCATCTATGTCCAGCATAGCAATGTTCAATTCTTCCCTGTAGATAATTCCTGTTCCCCCCCCTTGTCCCCTGAGTCTTGGGCTATGGAAGACCTTGTACTCTACTGGGCAAGCTGGGCCAAGCTCTGACTCAAGGTCCATGTTTCCGTCAGGAACAGGACATCCAGGTTGCTAAGTTCAATCAACAATTGTATTTCAATCGCATGTTTCAGGAGGGATCTAACATTGAGCATGCCACAATTCAGGCCATCCTCACTTCTTGGCACTTGCGCAAGACTAAGTGTATTGTCTAACAGGGTATGACTGCATAGGCTTTCCCTGAATTTGACCGCAGTCTCTTCTCCTGGTAGTCTGTGCTGGTCAGCTTGTGATAGTGACCTGATTAAAAGGGGGTTTATATGTGGCAAGTAGGCCCAGCAGTTTGGACAGGATTTCCTGTCTATAGATGTGATGTTAGGTACGATTCGAGGGCAGGTTGCGTTCCCTCTTAGTGGATCAAGTTTTATCAGTGCCTCCCTACTATAGCGTAAAGCTTGCTTTCCTGAGTAGGGTTGGGCAGGGGGGGGTGGCCAATTTATTTAAGACAGAGACAATTGTATTATGTCCTCAGATTCTATTAACTGAACAAAAAAGCATACATTGATATTTGTCAAGTACTACCTTCAATATACATTGCAAACAGAAGACTGCAAAAGTTCAATTCAGCTTTGCATGTAAATTACTCTTCAGTTTGTGTACTGAGAACTACCTTCAATCAATTCTGCACTCAGTAGACTTCACAACTAGATACCAAGAGCGCCAGCACTACAGAAAACATTCAATACAATCTTGATTTACTTAAAACAGAGACAATTGCACAATGTCCTCAGATTTTCTTAAACTTTGACCACTAGAAATTTCAGCCTTTATTTATTTAATGCAGACACAATTCTACTATGTGTTCACATTTTTTTTAAAAAACGCATATTATATGAAAAAGAAAACTATAGAAAATCTATTGTATTGTATTGTAGTGAGTTTTTGTATAGCGCTACTATCACCCTTCGGGTATCCTGGCGCTCAGACAATCAAGGAACAACTGTACCTACGGCTCAGGTGATGATGACAGAGTGATTAACTTCTGGTATACAATAGGGTTTTCAAACCCTTTCTAATATCCAGCAAGGAGTCAGCTAACCTACGATTCAGTGGTAGCCCATTCCTAACTGTGCAGTTGCTACACTGAACGCTCTGCCCCCCATTCCGGATCGTTTAAATCTGGGAATAGATATTAAGCCTGTGTTAGCAGACCGTAAGTGTCTGGGATGCTCGTACCAGTTAAATTTTTCCTGCAAGGGTAATGGTCCCTTCCATGAACCGCTCTGAAGACGATGCATAATGACTTGAAGCTAATCCGCGCTTTTATTGGCAGCCAATGGAGATCCCTCAGTGCCATAGTTGTGGAGGAGCTCCATGATCTATTCAGAGCCAACTTTGCTGCTGCAGACTGCACCCATTGTAACCCCTGGATGATAGACCGGGGAGCCCCCAAATATAGTTGCAGTAATCCAGCCTGCTTAGCACTATGCTTCTCACCACCAATGCTTGGGAGTCATTTGGTAATAGGGAAAGAGTCTTATGCAGCATGTGGATTAGATCAAAACAGACTTGAATAGTTTTGTTAGCTTGAGACACCATTCGGAGGTTGGCATCCATTAGCACTCTGAGATTGTGCATGGTATTAGCCGGACTTAATGAATCTTCCTCTGGAGTGAGCCTAAGCTCAGTCGGGAGGTGCTTTGGAATTTTTGCAGCTGAACAATACATCACCTCTGTTTTCCCTCCATTAAGTTGAAGGGAATTACCTCTGTGCCAGTCAGCCGTTTTCCGCATGCACTCCTGGAACACCTCAAGCAATGTCTCCTGTTTACCCTCTAGAGAGAAAATCAGTTGGGTATCATCCGCGTAGTTAATCACGCTGATACCAAAGGACTTTATGATGGACAATAAAGGTCTCAAGTAAACATTGAACAAGATGGGACTGACTGATGATCCCTGCGGAACTCCATAATGGACAGGAGAGACTTTTGATGTAAACTGTGCTAAAGTCACCATATGTTGGCGACTCAGGAGGTAGGATTGCATCCACTCAAAAGCTCTTCCTCTCACCCCGTTGTTCCACAGCATTTGCATCAAAACGGCATGACTCACAGTGTTGAAGGCCGCCGACATATCAAGAAGGACAAGGATCGAGGCGTCCCCTCTGTCGGCGCGCAGTCAAAGGTTATTCTTCACTGTGGTCAATGCCGTTTCAGTACCATGTGCTGGTCGAAAACCAAACTGGAATTCGTCCAGCAACTGGTTTTCCTCTAGATGTTTAGACAGGATTCTGCTGACTGTTTTTTCCAACATTTTTATTGGGAAAGGGAGAAGAGAGATTGGCCTAAAACTGTCTGGTAGTGTAGAATCCAGCAATGGTTTCTTTAGCAACGGAGAAACCACTGCTTGCTTCGATACAGCTGGTACCACACCTTCCTCCAAGGACTGGTTGCAGATTTTATGAAGCCATGGAAACAGGATTTGGCCAAATTGTTTCCAAATTCTGTGGGGGACAGGGTCTAATGGAGAGCCTGAGGAGATGCTATAAGCTGTGCTTGCAAAAGAGTCCTCCGTGAGTAATTGAAAAGAAGTTAGCAGAGAGTTATCACTAAGCTCAGTTACTGGCTCATCCAGTTCGATATCTATATCCTGAATATTATGAGGGGATAAATTCCCAACAATGTTATTAATCTTCTCCTGAAAATGAAACAAGATATCATCACAGAGCAGTTGTGAGGTGTTAGACCTGTCAGCCCTAGGGTGGTCTTTCCCTATTTTTTCGCCCTTGCCTCATTTATTCCACCCTCTTTTTCGTTGGCCTTAGGTCTCCGAGCACCTTCCCATTGCTAACCAATGCTAAGGTGCAGGTGCTCTCCACTCCCAACCTGGCTGCCACAGGCCCCTGCTACTGTGGAGTGGTCTTTTTTTGTAGCACCCTAGTTGCCAGGAGCTGGCTGGAACCCTTAAACATTGTTGCAATACCAGCCTGCCTTGCCTGCCCATAGTTAGAGTAGGGAAGCTCCTGAAACCTTCCAGAATAAGGGCGGGGTCTGCTTTTGCCGCCTTAGAGTGTGGTCACCTGACCTGGGCATATATAAAGAAAGGAGGGAAAGTTTTTAGTCAGTTGGGGCATCACTGACCTGGGGAAACGTACGCAGGAGACTTAGGCGGTAGGGCCTAGTCAGGAACCAATACCACTGGGGGTGAGAGGGTTTAGGCACTGCCAACCATGGTGTGTGAGGAACATTTAACTAGCCCACTGATCTGACCCGGTGGGAGGGGAACCCAGGGACCACCTGTAGTGACCTGCTGAGGAATCCTGTCAGCAGCCTTCAACTCAACCCCCCCTCAAGAAACTATCTACAAAGGGCGCCAGAACCACCAAGCGCCAAGAAGAAACCTACCTGCTCTAACCAGGACTACTGCTGATCAACCATGTACCGGGCTGCGTCATCCCTGTGCCCCTCTGCCTTCAGCTGGGCCCCTGCTCTGTCCTGCCTTGCCTGAACTGTCTAGCCCAGCGCCCTCCTACTGTGCCCTAGAGAAGCACTGTTGACCCCAGCGCTGAGGTGCCCTTGCTAGTGCTGTGACTTCCACCCAGGCGCTAGGCTCCTCGAGATCGCTGAGCCACTGAATTGCCCCTGGCTTCCAAGCGCTGTCTGCCTCTTCGCGCTGGAGCATCAGAGACTGACCGGCCGTGAGCGCCGCTTGTCCCCTTCTGCGCTCCTGTGCGGTGCCGTGTGAACTCACCGCCGCGGCCCGGTACAGCATTGATGGTGCTGCTGTTGCCCCCGGGGATGTCGGAGTGCCCTGGGCCCTGTTGTGACCGCTGCGGCCTCAGCAACGTCATCTGCCCCCGGCAGCCCCCAGAGCCAGGAGAGGGCCGCTGCCACATCCCTGCTGCTGCTCGTCACCGTGGCGGCCCGGGCGCCTGCTCTGCTGCATCCCCCGGCAGGCCTGAGGCCTGAGAGGAGCGCCGGGGAGTTCCCAAAGGCTGCACTAGGCCTTCGAGGCAAGATCACTCGCCTCACGTGACGGGGCGCCTGGCCACGTCATCGGCCGGCCTTCCTTCGATTGGCTGCTTTGGCCGAGCCCCCTTCGCGCCTCACGCTCGATTGGTCCCCGGGCCACCCATGTCACTAGGGGCCGGGGAACAGGAAACCACACCACCGGAGGGCTCGGAGGAGACCGAGAGCCCTCCCAACCACGAGACATTACCGCAAAAGGTAACCCCTCGGGGAGGAGGGCGGCCCGCTTGAGGAAACGCGGGGTCTCGGGGGAGCCGGAGGAAGGCCCCGAGATCGCCCCTCCCTGAGGGAGATTGTTGTTGGGCCCTGTTGGCCCTTGTGAACAGAATTGGGCCAGAGCCCCATGAAACACTTGGCCCTTCCCATTGCGGAGAGGAGGTTAACCCCTGATTAGGGGCTGTTAGGAAATTCCTTATTCGAGTGGCCCAATGAGTGTAGTGCTTGCCCTTCGCCCAAGGAAGGGTTAAACCTATGTTTCATTACATGCTTTTCTGATGTTCAATGAACTGTTCTTCCGATGTTTCAAGGAATGGTTTTCCCATGCACAGTGAACCGTTCTAGCCATGCTTAATGAAATGTTTTTCAGGTGCTTAATGAAATGTTTTATCCTTGCCTAATGAAATGGTTAGTGCTAGGTAATGAAGCGTTTATTCCTCAATGAAATGGACATTGAAACAAGCTACATTGATTATTGAATTGCTCCCCTGATGAAACATACAAATGAGTTAATGATACCTTGAGTTATTGATCACCCTGATTGACTTGCCAAAGCTGAATTCTTGATCTTAGATAAAGCTTATTGATTTTAATCAACCTTGCTGGTGTGGTGTCAGTCATTGCGTGCATTTATTGTCTCAGTGGATGTGTGTGCTGTATGGTCACTTTACACCTAAGCTTTCGGGTGCCTACCTACTCGCGCCAAGCTACCCCCGAGGAACTGGTGACCCCAGTTCCTACATTAGGCAATTGTCTTGTTAAATTGACTAATGGGAGAAGTAATGTCCGTGAAGATCTGAAAAAGAGTTTTTGTGCTATTCGTGGAGTTCAGGATAGCAGTGGCATAGAAGTTAGCTTTTGCTTTTGCAGTAGCTATTTTATAATTAAGCTGAACTGACTTAAAATATTTGTTATCTGATTCCTCATCATACCAGGGGGCTGATGTCTTTTCCTTATTTTTGATTTTACATTTTGGTAGTAAACAGTCTAAATTCCTAGCTATGGTGCTACAGTACTTTTGATCATTTTCCTCCACTGAGTCAGTGGAGGTTAGATAGGAAATCTACTTGAGAAGGCTTTCGAATTATTTTTTTAAAATTTGTTTTAGTAATCAACACAATTCGATCCTTAGATAAACTAATGAAGGTCAAATGAAGGTCAAAGGTAAGTGGAGAAGAAAAACTAACAGAAGTAATTTTTCAGAGTTTTTTTGGGTGAATGGAACCATAGTTCAATTTCTGAGCCTTTTTTTAATGATAAGAGTTATCTTCAGAGTAATGATTTGTTGCATGCAGATGACACTATTAGTCGTGCCTATGAAGTCGGAAATGGTTGTGCTATTGTGAAAGGCAAAATTGTTCCTAGAAATGCAAAAGAAGTGTTAGCTGAGGAACTTTTAGGGAGACGTCCTAAAACTCCAGTGGACTCTTGCAATTGTAGTAGTTTTTATACTGTAAGTCAAGAATCTATTAATTTTTTTGTGCAATTATTTTTGTTATTTTTTATCAATTATTCCTCAATTTCAAATTCTGATTGAACGTCAACACCCTTTATCGAACCTTTTTCTCATTTCTACTACCGCAAAAAAAGGTTAATATTCCAAAACTAATCTGTAAAATTTAGCAAACAACTCTTTCAAGGGATTATCCATTAAAAAAAATACTCCTTTGGCACACCAACTATGGCGCGACATGTAAAAACTAGCACTCCAACAACTTCGCTTGAGCTGCAACACAGAGATTGCAGGACAATCCACTTGCTGCTGCACCAAGCACATTAACTGCTGAAACAGCATCTTCGGCAAGCAGTCCATACTCACATATTGATCTTGATTTTGGTAAACTTAAATTTCTATGCATTTACTGTAATCAACTTTTCTGTTACTTCAAATAGTCTATCAGCCTCATCAAAAATAAAAAAGGAGCATCACTCTCCTCAACATCAGTCACTACACAATGTAGGAAATTTTCACACAGTAGGAAATTTTCACACTTGCTGCCTTTCTTGGCTAGGGTTATCAATTATTCTTTCATTTCATATTCTGATTCAAAGTCAAGGCCCTTTATTAAGCCTTTTTGTTGTAGAAGTTTCCTCACTTGCTGCCTTTCTTTGCTAGGTTTATCAATTATTCTTCTTGAAAATGAAATTCAAAGTGCAAGCCCTTCATTAACACTACTTCGTAACTACTACCCATAATGGCAGTGGGTAATTTGCACACTTGCATCCTTTCTTGCGTCCTCTTTACGGCACAGTGTGTATACTTTGTGCACTAGCTTGCCTCCTTATATGTGGTAGCCATTTCTCAGTCTCCCGCTATGGAATCCGACGCCCTGTCTTTGTAATGGACTGGATAACCAAACACCCTCTTCCCTAACAAGCAAATTGGTAGGTTGCACGTATTCAGCCTTTCTTATTTTTCACCTTATTCATCTTCCACTCAATCAACACATCATCCACACATAAACACCAACTTACTTGCTGCCTTTCTTTGCTGTGGTTATCAACTATTCTTCAATTTCATATTCTGATTCAAACTCAAGGCCCTTTATCAAGCCTTTTTGATGTAGCTACTACCCCGGCCGAACGCAGTTAAAGATTTGCACACTTGCTGCCTTACTTGGTTAGGGTTATCAATTATTCTTGAATTTCATGAACTTGTTGTATATCTGTTATAGGTTTAGTACAATAACAAAATTCGTTTTGCAAGTCCAAAGGAATACTGAATGGCAGTCTACACTACAGACAACACAGGTCACAATTTGAACTATTATGTCCCTGAAGCATACATATTTTGACAATGCATTCCATACATGTTCTATCTTTAATTTCAATCGTGATTACAGATGATACAGTCCACCATTAAATGTACACTGCGGTCAGCCGGATTCACAACTTCAATTCAGCTTTCCTTCTACATTAAGGACAGCATTGTATTCAGCCTTGCTTTCCTTAAGGCAGAGACCATTATACTGTGTCCTCATGTTCTGTTATCTGTGACTAAATAGCATTCTTCAATCTTTGTGTGAACAACTGCCTTCAATCTACACTGCGGACAGCTGGGTCCACAGCTTCAATTCAGTTTTCCTTCTACATTAAGGACACCATTGTTTTCAGCTTTGCTTTATTTAAGTCAGAGACAATTGTACTCTGTCCTCAGATTCTGTTAACTGTACAAAATAGCATTCATCAATATTTGTATCGATTAGTGCCTTCGATCTACATTACAGACAGCTGGGTTCAAAATTGAATTCGACTTCCAACATAAATTTCTCTTCACTATGTGTCCTGAGAAGTACTTTCAATTAATTCTCCGCTCAGTACAGTTCACAACTACATACCAAGAGCGCTAGCACTACAGAAAACATTCAATACAATCTTGATTTACTTAAAACACAGACAATTAGTGTAGAAAATGTATAGGATGAACATTTAGTTATTCTTGTCAATGGCATTCCTACTAAGAGTAAGGAAATCTGGCAAGACTTCCCGTGAATAGCAGTGCATAATTTGCACACTTATGTCCTTTATTGTGCCTTTTCAACCACACAGTGTATGTAATTTATACAATTGCTTCACTCCTTTGATGTAGTGACAGTTTCTCAGGCTCCCACTACGGAATCCGACTCACAGTCCATAACAGCCTGAAAAACAAAACACCCACTTCTTTTACAAGCCAGTGCCTAGTTTCAACGTCTGCTGCCTTTCTTAATTCTCACCTTTTTCATCTTCCACTCAATCAACACATCATCCACAAATATACACACCTACTTGCTGCCTTTTTTGACTGAAGTTATCAATTATTCCTGAATTTCATATTTTGATTAAAAGTCAATGCCCTTTATAGAGACTATTTATTATAGCTACTACCTCAGCCAAACACAACACAACATAGCACCACTATAAAAAACATCTAAATCTACTACACTACATGCCAAAAACAAATACTTACTGTGCAAGTGACATTTTCCACCAGTAACATATAAGATCTGTTAATAGAAAAGAAACATGTTCTCAGTCAAGTGAAATTAGTTTTTGTGATATATGTATTCTTATAATGCGTGTAGGAAACAGAACCATTCCCATTCTCATATACGCAGATGACTCTGTGTTACTTACTCAAACATCTTTAGGTTTTCAGAGACTCTTGGAAACATTTGGGACCTTTATAAATTCCCTGGATTTGTCGATAAATATCTCAAGATTCCAACCCTTGACCATGCAACAACATAAGAATACAACTAAAACCTTTTCCTGTAACAGGGCAGAGCTCAATACAGTAAAAGTTTTCACATAATTGGGTATACTGTTTGAAGACATATGCTCTTGGACCCCCCAGCTTAAAGCCAAAAAATATTCTGTGCTGAGATCGTTATCAGCACTACAAAGCTTTGCACAACAATTGAGAGACCTGTAACACTATTCTCGCCATCTATCACTCAAAATACCTGTCTATTGTCACTTATGGCACAGCTATTTGGGGATACAAACAACCGGTAGAGGTCCAGATGGCAGAAAACAATTTTTTTTGATCCATTCTATCCATCCCCCAATCCACTCCAACATTTGCTATCCACCAGGTAGTAGGGATGGGATATGTGACCGACCTAGTGAGTTTGGCTCCTTTCGTTTGCTGGATAAAAACTTGGCTTAACCCTAAACTCACATTGAACAACCAGATCTTAACAAATTGCTTTGCCCTAGACAAACTTTAGCAAAATTGAGTGGCTGTCATATGTCAAGACTATGTTTTTTTAAACTCGGGCACCCAGATATTTACCAAGTTCCAGAAAGAATCAAGAAAACTTAACCTAAAATGAATTAAATCACACTATTTGAGTTTACTGCGGCTGGAACAGGAGGTTGACGAAATAAAAAAAAAAAACTGGTTAGGACTCCGTACTTATTAATCTTATCACCATCAATAGAACCCTATCTAAGAATCGTGACAAAGTCCCTCCATCATTGGCTTTTGACCAAGTTTTGCTTCAACCTGACTCATTTCTCGTTGCAAAATTTTTCAGGATTCTGTAAACTGGAAGACTCTGCCCCGTGTAACTGTGATAGTTTCTCAAATCAAAACACTAGCACTTTATAATGTTCATTGATTTTTATATTGAAATTAGGAAGAAGAATTTAATTCCGCTTTCGAGGGGCAAGGGCTTTCTTCAGGTTTGCCCAGCACTAATGTACCTTCAATTGTTAGACAATACCTCGAACATTTTTAACATTGCCAGTTTTCTTGTTGCTGCTGTTCCCCAGAGGAAACAAAGATTCCCACTGATGATTGAACTGTGTATTCCTCCTGATTTTTTAAAAACCTTGAATTTCTTTTAATTGATATATATTTCTAGTTTTAAATAATTTTTTATATATCTGACTACTAATGATCTACATTTTTATATCGCCTATATGTATTGAATTGTCTCGTGTTTTGTATTTGTACTTTTATGATTTTTCCTAATCGAATAAAGTGATTTGAAGACTGAAGAATATAACATCTCATAACTGAATAGAGCTTCTAAAATAATTTCATCATGTATTTCATATTCCTGATTATCGATTTCAAAACTCATATGATCGTACTCGAAGACATGTTATACTTCCACAAAATCAGCATCTAAAGTTTAGTCTAGAAAATGACAGCTGATATCTACAGCATTTATATCTTCCTCTTCATTCTCCCTACTTATAAAAATTATGTTTACCTCTTCTATGACACTGTTACTAATGTCGAAACAGTGTTTCAAATTTTTATGTAGATTTTCCATACTGAATTTCTTATGTTGTAGGTCCTTGTACAAAAACATAAACACTTAATTTTATCTTCACTGTAATATCAGCATATGTGGTGATTCATATGAAATATATCAAATATTTCTCCTACAATTAAAACAACAATATTTTCTACATGACTGTATATTATTTTCAAAATATTCTAAAATTAAATACAATAAATACAATGTCACTCTGCATTGTCTCAAGTGCTTTATTTATTTATTTCTCCTACCTACTGTTTTGCAAACTTAAAACAATGACGACAGCACTGCCTTAATTTGACTCACCCCACTACGTTGTCAATTGGGGGGTGGGAGGCAAAGAAAAGAATTGAAGTACATGTCTACAGATGTACTGCTATATTCAGAACACTGGATGAACCACTGAATAAAGTTAGATACAAAAGAGCATACACAAAAAAGGCTGCATTAAAGATACACAAAGGAAACCTACACAAAAAGGACACCAAATCTTGAACACAAACTGGTAAGTCACCAAAAGAACAAAAAGGCTAAGAATACTGAAACGGACTCTACGCTGTGGAACTTATTGTGAAGAAAAGTAGAAACTTACTGTAAATAAAGCGGAAATCAAATAAAGTAAAAGTAAAAAAGATACATAGATGACAAAGTCACTAGAGTAATACTCTGTACCCCACACAATTTTTTTTTTGCAGAAGTTATATGTACGAATGTTTAAGGAGCTGCAAAGGGACTCAGTCCCCCGGGACTCAAAAAATAACATTGGAGACCGTGAGGAGAACGCCAAAGCCCCCACGGTCCTAGCCGGCTCCCCGCATCCTTCGAGAGCCGGCATTGCTTTCTCAGAGACACCAGCTTACATACTGCTCTCTGTAATGAAAAGCAATCTGCTTTCCTACTTGAAAGAGACAGCAGATTAACTTGCTCTCTCTTTCAAATAGTAAACCGGTTTGCTGTGCTAAAGTGAGAGCCGCGGCACTCCCGCCCTACCATAGCAAACAGCAGTGTCCCAGGGATAGGCACCCCGAGACACTGCAAAAGCTGACCCTGGGAAATGATGGTCCCCAGGGCCATCAAAGGTTCCATTAAAGGGGCCGCGCGACCCCCTCCCAACATTAAAAACTCACGAAAAAGAGAAGTCCCCGGAACTGGGAAATCCGTGCCATCATGGACTCCCCTATTTTAAATGTTACTGCCCCAGGAACGTGGCGGTCCCCGAAAAATGTAGGAGACCGTGAGCCCCCCGCATACTTCAAAATAAACTATGTCTGCTAACACTTCCTAGTTTAGAGTGCTGACAAACAGTTGACAGCCAATCAGCATGCAGCTCCGGCTCGTAACTGTACGAATTTCCGTACGCGTACGCCACGTTTTTTTAATTGTTTTTTTTAAAAGCACCTAAACATCCATGTACGACCCCCTGACCAAGCCCATAGGGTCAAAATGTTTCTACCCTGCCCCCTTTCCTTATTTCTCAACTTTGGTTTACAGTTTTCTTCTGATTCCGTTCTAGCGACAATCAAGATGGCTGTCAACACTTCCTGGTTTGGAGTGTTGACAGACAGTTCACAGCCAATCAGCATGCATCTCCTGCTCGTAATTGTACGTATTTCCGTACGCGTATGCCATGATTTTTCTTTAAAAAAAAAAAAAAATAGAGCCTAAACATCCATGTACGACCCCCTGAACAACCCTAGAGGGTCAGAATGTTTCTAGCCTGCCCCTTTCCCTTATTTCTCAACTTTGTTTTACTATTTTCTTGTGACTCGGTTCTAGCGGCGAACAACATGGCTGCCAACACTCCCTGGTTTCGAGTGTTGATAGACCGTTCACAGCCAATTAGCATGCAGCTCCTGCTCGTAATTGTACGTATTTCCGTACGCGTATGCCGCGATTTTTGTTTAAAAAAAAAGAAACATAGAGACTAAACATCCATGTGCGACCCCCTGAGCAAGTGTAAAGCGTCAGAAGGTTTCCACCCTGCCCCCTTCCCTTATTTCTCAACTTTGTTTTACTGTTTTCTTGTGACTCGGTTCTACCGAGGCACAAGATGGCGGCCAACGCTTCCTGGTTTCGAGTTTTGACAGACAGTTCACAGCCAATCAGCATGCAGCTCGCGCTCGTAATTGAACGGATCTCAGTCCGCGTGTAGAACTCTGTCTCTAGATAGCGCTATGATTTTACTTCTAATTTTCTCAGAAACTACTGCACGGATTTACACCATATAACAAAAAGCACAATCTAGCTAGCATGACCTAGCTCTAGGACACCCCCGCGCCGCACGGCCACCAGCTGCTGTGTGCGTGTTTCCCTGCCTGCTGCCTGCTGCCTCACTAGCCGAGCTCCGCCGCGTGGCCACGCCCCCTTGCAGCGTGGTCCGCGACCTGCCCCCGTCGTTTAGCTGTGATTACTGATTTCTGTTACTGTTGCCTGTCTCCCTGTATTTTGGTGTTATCTTTCCTTCTGTTTAGCCAGTTGCGCCAGCCCCTTCGTCCCCCCTCCCCGCTCCCCGCTTCCCGCCACCGCCGATTACCCCGCCCCTTTTGCCGTCTGTACCCTCCCCGCTCCCGACTCCCAGCTGCTCCGCCCCCCGAGCACTTGGCCATATATGGCGACCGTGCGACGCAGGTGAGTGTGACCTAGCTCTAGGACACCCCCGCGCCGCACGGCCACCAGCTGCTGTGTGCGTGTTTCCCTGCCTGCTGCCTGCTGCCTCGCTAGCCGAGCTCCGCCGCGTGGCCACGCCCCCTTGCAGCATGGTCCGCGACCTGCCCCCGTCGTTTAGCTGTGATTACTGATTTCTGTTACTGTTGCCTGTCTCCCTGTATTTTGGTGTTATCTTTCCTTCTGTTTAGCCAGTTGCGCCAGCCCCTTCGTCCCCCCTCCCCGCTCCCCGCTTCCCGCCACCGCCGATTACCCCGCCCCTTTTGCCGTCTGTACCCTCCCCGCTCCCGCCTCCCAGCTGCTCCGCCCCCCCGAGCACTTCGCCATATATGGCGACCGTGCGAACGCGCAGCGGGCGCGCCGATTGTGCGCCGAAGGCGCGCCAAAGGTAAGCCCGTCTGCGCCCGTCCGCGCCTGGACCGCGCCCAGTGCAAGGACCCCTGGCCCCCACCGACGGAAGCCGACCCGACGAACCTACAACGCCGCCGATCTCATCGCACTCAACACCGGCGGCATCCCGGGATGCCACGAGCCACCCCGAAGCACACCCACGGACCCTTCAGCTGCCACGCCTGCAAATTCACCTGCATCCGGAACTACCCTGCACCAGCGCTCACCAAGCCGAACACCAGCAACAATCACCTGACGTGCATCCTGCTCAACACCCGCTCCGTCCACAGACACGCCGTCGAACTTTGGAACCTCCTCGACACCACAGCCCCTGACGTCGCCTTGACCTGGATGAACGCCTCCTCAGCACCCGACATCGCCATCCCAGAGGGCTACAAGATCACCCGGAGGGACCGCACCGCCAACCAGATGGGAGGAGGCATCGCCATCATCCACAGGGACACCATCCGCATCACGACCGACACCGACGACACACTAACCACCGCCGAACACCTGCACTTCCAGATCCACACCGACCCGAAGACCACCCTCAGAGGCACCCTGATCTACCGTCCTCCGGGTCCACGCACACAATTCAGCGAGGACATCGCCGACTTCATCAGCCCACACGCCCTCCCATCCGCCGACTACATCCTCCTCGGTGACCTCAACTTCCACCTGGAGAACAACAGCGACCGCAACACCAGCACCCTGCTCGACAACCTGGCCAACCTCGGACTCAAGCAGCTGGTGTCCACCCCCACCCACCTCGCCGGACACACACTCGACGCCGTCTTCTCATCCAGCAAAGACATCGCCTTCAGCCACGCAACAGGACTCCACTGGACGGACCACAACTGCGTCCACTTCACCTTCAGAAGAACCACGATCCACCACCACCAGCAACAGGTTGCCCGAAGAAGCTGGAACAAGATCACAGCCGACCAGCTCGCCGCCTCCCTGAGCCAGCACCCCCCTGCCGGCTCAGCGAACCCCAGCCAGGCCGCCGACAACCTCACGAAATGGATCAGCAACTGCGCGGACGAACTCGCCCCTCTGAGGACCCCGCCCAGCAGACCCGGCAGCAGAAAAGCCCCGTGGTTCACCGACGAACTCAAGAGCTCCAAGAAGAACTGCCGAGCCCTCGAGAAAGTATGGAGAAGGGAACCAACAATGGACAACATGACCACCCTCAAGCTCGCCACCCGAAAACACCACCAACTCATCCGCGCCACCAAGAAAAATGCATACAAGGACCGGCTGGACAACAATGCCCACAACTGCAAGGAACTCTTCAACATCGTGAAAGAGCTCTCCAACCCCAACGCCGGAAACAACAACATCACCCCATCGCAAGACCTCTGCAACTCCCTCGCCTCCTACTTCCACAACAAGATCGCGGACATACACAAAAGCTTCAGCAGCCAACCGACGCACGCCACAACCGCAGCAACGCCACCCACCACCACCCTCCGCGCCTGGACTCCAATCAGCACCGAAGATACCATCCGCACGATGAACTCGATCCACTCGGGTTCTCCGACCGACCCCTGCCCTCACCACGTCTTCAACAAGGCCGACGCTGTCATCGCACCCCACCTGCGGGACATTATCAACACCTCCTTCGACACCGCCACCTTCCCTGAGAGCTGGAAGCACGCCGAACTCAGCGCTCTACTCAAGAAACCTACAGCGGACCCCACCGAACTCAAGAATTACCGTCCCATCTCACTCCTCCCGTTCCCAGCCAAAGTCATCGAAAAGACCGTCAACAAACAGCTGGCCGCCTTCCTCGAGACGAATGGATCCCTCGACCCCTCACAGTCTGGCTTCCGAGCCAACCACAGTACCGAGACCGCCCTCATCGCTGCCACCGACGACATCCGAACCCTGATGGACAACGGAGAAACAGCGGCTCTCATCCTCCTGGACCTCTCCGCGGCCTTCGACACGGTCTGCCACCGCACCCTAGTGCAGCGCCTTGGCGACATCGGAATCCAGGAGAAGGCACTGGAATGGATCACCTCCTTCCTCAACGGAAGAACACAGAGAGTCCGCCTACCACCGTACAAGTCAGAGGCCACCGAAGTCATCTGCGGCGTCCCTCAAGGATCCTCGCTGAGTCCCACCCTCTTCAACGTCTACATGAGCCCCCTCGCGGCCATCGCACGCCAACACAACCTCAACATAATCTCCTACGCCGACGACACCCAACTGATCCTCTCCCTGACCAACGACCCCGCCGCCGCCAGAGCCAACCTGCACGAAGGGATGAGAGACGTAGCCGAGTGGATGACGACCAGCCGCCTGAAACTGAACTCAGACAAGACGGAGGTCCTCATCCTGGGCTCCTCGCCCTCCGCCTGGGACAACTCCTGGTGGCCCCCCGCCCTGGGCACCGCACCCAAACCAACGGACCACGCACGCAACCTGGGCTTCATCCTGGACTCCTCCCTCTCCATGACCAGACAAGTCAACGCCGTCTCCTCGTCGTGCTTCAACATCCTGCGCATGCTACGGAAGATCTTCTGGTGGATCCCCACCGAGACCAGGAAGACTGTCACCCAGGCCCTCGTCACCAGCCGACTGGACTACGGCAACGCCCTCTACGCCGGAACCACCGCCAAGCTCCAGAAGAGACTCCAGCGGATCCAGAACGCCTCGGCCAGACTCATCCTCGACATCCCACGAAACAGCCACATCTCCGGACACCTGGTAGACCTGCACTGGCTCCCCGTCAACAAAAGAATCACCTTCCGCCTCCTCACCCACGCACACAAAGCCCTACACGACCAAGGCCCGAGCTACCTCAACAACCGAATCAACTTCTACGCTCCCAAGCGCCACCTCAGATCAACCAGCCACGCCCTCGCCGCCGTCCCCCGCATCCGAAGAGCGACAACAGGAGGAAGGTCCTTCTCCTACCTGGCCGCCAAGACCTGGAACTCCCTCCCGCTCGACCTGCGCCTGACCCAAGACCACCTCTCCTTCAGGAAGAAGCTCAAGACCTGGCTGTTCGAGCAGTAAAGGCACCCCCCCTCCTAGCGCCTTGAGACCCTACGGGTGAGTAGTGCACTCTATAAATGTATTGATTCATTGATTGAATCTGCAAACCGAACTCTACCTCTCTGCCAAATTTGGTTTAATTCCGTTCAGCCGTTCGGGCTGTAGCCCTGGCTAAAGGTCCCTATGGAAAATTGCATGGGGAACACACGTTTTGGAAGCCCCCTTTTTTCTCAGCCCCAACTTGACGAATCACCCCCAAACTTTCAGGGAAGGAGAGGAACTGAGCAGGCAATTTCTTGGAGAAATTCACGAAGATTCATCCACCGACATCAAAGTTATTCCAAATAGAATGTTGTAGATTTCATATCGAAAGTAGGTCCTAACTATAACTACCTACTGGCGACTGCCAGTAGGTAATATATATATATATATTCACTGAAAAAAACACTGAAATTCACTGAAAAAACCATAGGTTTCACACCAGTTATAGTTAGCTGGAAGTTTTACTCGCATAAACCCATTGAAATTCCCACGTTATATTTAGTTGGACTCACTATAACGTGCGCGTGCAATGCACTGCTGATGACGTCACATATTACATCACTCAGTGAATTTAATAGGTTTTTTAAATGCTAATTCCTAACTATAACTGGTGTGAAACCTATGTTTTTTTCAGTGATTTTCAGTGGTTTTTTAATAGCAAATCTCTATAGGTATGAAAAGTAATATTTTTTTATTACGAATTTTATATTGTATAATTATGTAATAGTTTTTTTAAAAAAAATTTAAATATTTTTTGCCCGGAGCGCTCGCGGGGCGCGTACCGGTGAACGCACGGGTAAGCGCAATGTCACGGCGCGCCCCGGGGCGCGTACCGGTGAGCGTCCCGATAGCGCTATTGCCGCGAATGAAAACAACATCGTGACGTATCGCGCAGCCGCGTGATGCGGCATATGACGTACTGGGTAAGCGCACCCGGAAGCACGCGATCGCATACGATCGCGCAACGTCTCGACTCGCTTACGCCACGCGCCCCGGGGCGCGCCCCGGGGCCCGTAGCGTAAGCGTGTCGGGTCATGTGATCTGAAAATAACACTTTTCATTGGTGCAGATCAGTTTTGGTTTCCAAATGATGAAAGCCTGGATCATGTGACTTGAAAATAACACTTTTCATTGGTCCAGAACAGTTTTGTTTTCCAAATGATGACTTTGTCCTTTGACTGAGGAAGACCTGTTTGGAGTTCTATCTCTACTCTTTACTAGTATAAAATGGCTACAGTAGCAGCAACAGCTGGAGCATCTGCCCCACCACCACAACCACCACCATCTAAAAGACCACCAGAAGATTACATTGGTGGTCAAGAGGAAGGGGAGGAGGATGATGAAGAGGAGGCACAGACAAGGCAGTTCCTGCCTGAAGATAAAGAGCCCTACAAACCAAAAGAGCACTTTATATCGGAGTTCTACAAAATCCCAAGGGGTTTTTAAAAAGTCAACGCTGCAAAGGTGACTTGCTTGATTTGTGGTGCTGAGCTGTCCAGGGGGAACCCTAACAAAAAATATTCCTTCGGGAATCATACCATGATTCGCCACATGATGCATTGGCATCCAAACAATTACTCTAATGCAGAGTTAAGGGACCTCTGCAGTAAGCTACCCCCATCAACGTCTAGACCCTCAACATCAAAACAACCCACTCCATCGGGTCCGGGGGCAAGAGACACATTGGCTACTATTCAACCTAAGTTTGCCGATTACAAAATCGTGTGCAAATATTGTAACAAGACACTTTGCTTTGGTGAGCAAAGTATCGAACTTATCATGGTTGCTGGTGATAACCATAAGTGTCCAAGAAAACCCTAATTTTTCCTGATTTTTTTTTGCTCCAGTTGAGCCATTTACAATTCCCTGTTTTTTGTTTCTCCCCATAAAAAATACAAAAAAAATATTAAAGTGTTCAGAAAAGCCAAAAAAAGTACAAAATAATCAGAAAAACATAAAAAAAATATGAAACAACAAAAAGAAGAAAAAAACCAGTTCTTTTTAGAACTACCTTTACTTTATAAAAATAAACCTATATTTTTAAAGAATCTCTGTCAATCTTTTTTCTGCAGGGTACGTGCACCGGGGCGCGCACCGAGACGCGCACCAAAAAAAAAAATTAAAAAAAATTAATGAAGGAGTTAGCATGAGGGTAGAACACAAAGAGAGTAATGTTAAGAGAAAGAGAGCTAGAGGGAGAAACACAGAGGGATTGTTTATTACATAGTAAAAAACAGAGAAGGTGTAATAGGGTAAAAGTGAGAAAAGTAAAATGACTAAAGGAGCGAAAGAAAGGAAGAGAGAGGAAGAAGACTAAAGTAGAGATAGTGGGAGATTGTGAATGGGTGTTGAAAGAAAAATAAAGGACAGTAAAAAATGGAGAATGAAGGGTAGTGGCGGAACCGGGATAAATGAAGAACGGTGAAGGAGGGTGAGAAAAGACCAGTTAGTGTAAGTAAAGAGGGGTGAAAGAGGGTGAAAAATTTAATTAGGATAAGACATGGGGAGTGACAAAGAGAAAGGACAAAGAGAGTAAAGGAAACAGTGCCTTAATGGGTTTGAGTGAAACAGCAAAGAAAGGTAAGTAATGCAGTGTGTGTGACTTATAGGGATTCAGTGGGTGTAGGTCGGGATATGGGTGTCTAAGGTGTGTCTGTGGGTGTGGGTGTGTGGGGTGTTTCAGTGTGGGTGGAGGTGAGGGTGTGTGAGATATCTGTGAGGGGTGTATGGGTGTGGGGGGTATGTGTGTGGGATGCATGTGTGTGTATGGATTGTGTGTGTGTGTGTGAAGAGTGTGTATGGGGGGTGTGTGTGTGTATGAGGTGTCTGTGTGGTGTGTGTGTGGGGTGTATGTCAGAGGTGTGTGTATGTGTTGGGAGGGGATGAGGTGTGTGTTTGGGGGTGAAGTAAATAATTAAGAAAAAGAGAATGAGTGAATAAGTAAAGGAAGGGAACAGAGGGTAAGTGAAGTAAAGAATGGGAACTGAAAGAAGTTGAATATGAGAGGGGAAATAGGGAAAGAGGAGTAAACATGGAGAATAAGTGAGGGAAGCAGAGTAAAGAAACAGGAGTGAGGTTCGTTGAGAAAATATTAGTGAGGTTAAAGCAAAGGGTGATGACAAACTACATTTTTTTTGTCACACTTACCATATAATTAATGTAAACTTAATTACATGTTTTTACTACACTTTGTATCTGTGAAAGAGAGAAGAAAAAATAAGTTATAATTAGTAAAACATGTATTTTAAATTAAAAGATACAAATGAAGAGGTTAAAAATCATAACAGTGTATTTAGAAATAAAGTAAGAGTGAAGGACACAGAAAGGGAAATAAAGTAAGGTAGAAGGACAAAAAGAGAGAAAAAGAAATAGAAGGAGAGCAAATTACTAAGAGTAAGGAATATAGATTCACTGACAGAGCGGAAGAGAAGAACAGAGAAATGAACTGAATTAAGAAAGATACTAAAACAATGTGAGTTAGCAAAACTAAATCAGGAAACAGTAGTAAGTAAAAAGATAATGACTGAGACAGAAAAGAGTCTAATTAAGGATGCATTTAGAAGAATGAGGAATAGAAGATAACTGGGAGTAAGTGAAGAACAGTCATAGAGTGAAGGGATGAAGGGAGAGAGGATAATATACAACGATTGAGGGAAATCGAGTGAGGAAGTTAGTAGACAGACACACTAAGAGAAAAACTGGGTGAGGTGGAGTACAATGAGTGAGAAAAGGAAATGAGTAAGGGAGCAAAAAAAGGAAAGAGAGGAGAAGATGACTAAAACAGTGGTACTGAGAGAAAATAATTTGGTGATGAAAGTAAAGAGAAGGACATTGAAAGAAAGGAAATGAGGGATAGTAATGGAACCAGAGTAAAAAAAATGGGATGAAGAACGATGAGAGAGGAGCAGTGAAGTTGTTGTAAAAGAAATGATAGAAGGTAGATAAACACAAGTGAACATAACACAAGGAGAGTGAGGCACTGAGGACATAGAGGTAGTGAACGAAAAATAGAGAGAAGAGGTCAAAATAAAGGAGCAAACAAAGATAAGCGAGGGAGAGTGGGTGATTTATAGTGATAGCGTGCGATAATACTAAAAGAGCAAAGGAGGAAAATACGGAAAAGGGAAGTAAAGCAGAGAGACTGAAAGCTGAAAAGTTATGCAAGGGAGAGAGGGGATGCAGACAGTTGAAATGAGAATGAGGGGTTGTCAAAGAAGTGGAGTAAAGGAACGGGGATTACAGAGAGTGAGAGAAAGACATTATAAGTGAGTAAAAAGAGCTGAAAGAGGATGGAAAAAGGGAAGTGAGTGTCAGAGAATGGGAATACAATTTAATTTACACAATCCAAAGTATAGAATAACTTGTACAACATGTTACATAGTTTATTTTAGCTGTTCTCAGAATATATTGAATTTCACTTAAAACAGTGAGTTCAAATTACTCATCATATGACAGCGGGAAAAAAAACCACAATCTAAAAGATTGTGTTTTAAAAAAAACCTTAGATACTGACAAATGACAAATGTACACTAATCTTTGATTGACTTACTTTTCCTTGAGGCCAAATAGTATATCATTGAGGTCCTTTTCTCGTTGCGAAGTACTCTGCTGTTTACTAAAATATCCATTTCATCGACTTTCTAGAAGAAAAGCTCCAAGAACATCTGAAATATTTTCATTATTTTCATATACTCCTTTTTTTTAGTCATGACTCGTTACTCATTCCTGTACCTTTCCTTTTGGCCAAATAGTATCAGATGTATGAGTATATTTTAAAATTAATTCTAAGAAACTCTGAAATTACCTTTTTTCCGACGTTCTGAAAGAAAGGCTCATACAACATTTTCACAATATTTAAGTATTTGTAAAACCATCTCTGGCTCACTCATTTTCATCATTTTGTATAATACTAATATCACTTACTATGAGATCCACTTACAGTACCTATATGACAAGTCAATTTTTTATATTACCTGCATCACTTTTACTCAGAATATATTTTTAAACAGCAAAATAACCTTTATTAACTGCTCCCGTCTACATAGGCCAATAACCTTTACTTAAATTTTGGTTGTAAAAACACTAGGTATGAATTTTTTAAGCCAAAAGGCAAACGTTGTTTGAAAGTCAAATGTGTGTCGTTACAGTGGGTCCAACCTTTACAACTTTTTAAATAGCATGTGTAATGCCCTGATGTTGTAGAAGGACCGTCATGAAAAATAATAGCTACAGTTGCAAAGGTTCTTCCTGATATTGATAACTGAGAAGCCACGAAATTTGTAATAGAAGTTGTCAATTTAGTTCCATCAGGTCTACATCGTTGGAACATTAGAATGACATACTGACCATAATTTTGTAGAAATAATGTGGACAGCATTGCAGACTTACATTGGGTACACACCATATTGTGCTCCGCTGCTTTAACTAGATTATTAAAAGGCACTGATTTGCAGTCTGGTAAAGTCAAATATATAAATCTTTCAGTGTCTATTCTAGTAATACTTGATAAAGTACAGTTGTCGCAGTCATGCTGCCATTGATAAGAAAGGCTAAAAAATTGTTTATATCTACACCTTCATCTTCCAATACATCAAACATATACATTAAAAATTCCTGACAATCCTGCTGAATATTCTGTGAAAATTGATTTTGACCAGAACATATGTCTAGAAGATTTCGAATTTCTGTAACACTTTCTATTTTTGCTCTATCACTGCTACATTTCTCAAACACGGAATTCAACAAACAACAGAATCTTTGATCCCGATTTTCAACAATCTGTTCTTGCATTTTTTGAAGAAAAAAACAACATTAACCACTACATTAGCATAGCAGTTGACACCAGAACTGTTTTCAAACTGAAATCCAACAACATCTTCAACAGAATCCTTTTTCTTTCTCCATACAATTACAGTTTAATCTACTTTTTGTCTTTTTGCTACTACCTCACTGCAATTATTCTCATTTCTTCTTTTTCGGCCTACCACACGTTTTTCAAACAGAGGATATTGAGGCAAATGTGGAGCATACTCTCTTCTTAACCTATTGTATTCTTTAACACAATCTAGATCTGCACAAATCTTTGTTTCATCACACCCAATCAAGTACAATCCAGATAAAGTTCTGATTCGTGATAATGCCACATATGCCATACCCTCTTTAAACACAGAACTTCCAATGTTCACCAAAGCGCTATCTACACTTAAACCTTGAGATTTATGAATTGTCACCGCATATGCCAAACAAATAGGAAACTGTTTTCGGCGAACATATAAGTCTTTCACAAGCAAAAATCTAGCTGAACAACGACAAATTTGTTCTATTTCATCAATTCCATCAAATTTTATTTTTAAAATTTCAATTCCATCTCTATTTTTGTAATTCACAAAACAAACAACATGACCCATTGCTTCATTTACCAGACCTCTTTCAACATTTAAATTCCTTCTCAAAATGATTCGACAATTTAAACATTCAGAGTCTTTTCAAAACCAGCAGATTTAGATATAGTCTTCTCTAATGAATCCAATTTTGATTTCAAATTTTCAGACAAAATAATTGTTGCTCCCATAACTTTAACATTTTGTTGTTGAACATGGAACATTCTTTCAGAGTTGGCATCAAACATATGCCAGATTTCTTCTCGTTAATTTTCTTAAAAATATTCTCTGGAAGAATGTTTTCATTTGGGTACAAATTTGAAATTAATCGTCCATGTAAAGCTTCTTTCCCTTGCTGACTTACTTTTCCGATTCTTACATCTTGTAGAATATTTTTATAATCTTCATCCTTTGCCTGCCGCATATTTTGAAGCAGTTCTGCATATTTGAAGTTTAACCATATATTAACGTTTCCAATGCTTCCTAGGCACTTCCTGGTATCTTCATGCGTGATCATTTTGAACACAGGTTGTCCTTTCACTGGAGTCAACTGCAGTAGATCTCCAAAAACAATAATATGTTTTCCTCCAAATAAGACATCATAGTCTGTTCTAAGAATTTCTTGCATTCTCAAATGCACAAAAGCAAGCATTATATTTGACACCATGCTTACTTCATCAATGATAAGAAGTTTCATTTTCTTCAGGACTCTCGAAACTTCGGAACACGCATCTCCAGATAGCTTGTGATATTGCAATTTGTTATCCTGCTCCACTGGCAGCATCAGTAAACGATGTAAAGTAATCCCTTTAATATTATGTGCTGCCAGCCCAGTTGGAGCGGTAACAACACAAGATAGCGGTGATTCAGTCCTTTTCTGCAGATAAGTTGCAATTGCTTTAATCAGAAAACTTTTTCCAGTTCCCGCTTCTCCACTTACGTACAGTTGGACTGGTTTAAATGATGTACATGAGCACTCTTTTTTCTCATGAGTGAATCCATGTTCAATCTGTTCTGTGACTTCGTCATATATCTGTTTCTGCTCAAGGTTTAGTTGTTTCACCAAATCTTCTAAGTTAACTACATCATCTTGAGCTTGTTCCATAGCTCTTTCCACCTCATCCATGGCAGTGGCAGCTTCATTTTGAATAATTGGTCCTCCAAGTGGATCCTGACTCAATGAAGCAGAACTCTGACTGTCTTGAGAACTGTCTCCAGCAATCTCTGCAGCAATTGTGGCTTATTGCTCTATTTCTTCGTTCAACATTTGCAGATAATTTGGAAAAACAGGACATTCTATGGTATCCTTGGTTGCAACAAAAGAATCTTTGTAACAGAGAAAATCACCAAGTAGTTCCTCTTCTGTACGCCATGGCTTAAAGAGTTGCAAAAGAGCTAAATAGTAAAATTCCCTTTTCTCTGGATTTTCGCAACTCAATTTTCGATGATTAATCAAATGGCCTTTTTTCTGTCTCACTAGACATCCTACACACCCAATGATAGCATATATTCCATTGTTGATATCTTCTCTGATGGTTCTCTTATAAATATACTTTTGCAGAACTTCATACAAACAACTGTTCTCAAGATGACTACTTCTATTTGGACAGTATGTATCCAACATGTTTGTCTTCAAAATATCTGTACTTTCTGGTTCTTTCTCCGCCAAATACTCTATTTCTTGTACAGATTTCAAAACTCGATTTCGTGTTGCAGCAAGACCTTGACTCACCCAAATGATGGTTCTAGATTTGGCATAGAGAATTGCTGATGACAATCGATCAGAACATTCATATGCTCCAATTTCTCGATGCGACAACATCTTCAGACCGTAACTGTATAATTTTTTGCTTAGACACTTTTCATGTGAAATGTCCTCCCACATTTCCTTCAGTTCTGTCTTTTCTTTTTTTGTGATGTAAGACGTCACATATCGAGTCACAGCAATAGAGTTGTCAGCAACGAATTGAATATCCATGTTAGCATTCCACATGGACAAAATCACTGGGTTGTAGTCGTTGATGTACTTGGACTCTTCGTTTCTTTTTAAAATGTATGTATTTTTTGGTGATTTCCTCGTCACAGTATGTCACAGAGAAGACATCAAATTATTTACTCTTCCTTTAGAAATCACTGGTCGTGGAAAGCCGAAACGACATTTTGTGTAGAACTTGTCCTTGTTTCTGAAGTACGACAGTACTTTCCACAATGATGGGATTGAAAGCGTAAAACTTGTTGCCTTAAACTGTTTTCTTCTGTAGTTTTCGGAACAGCACATGTTGAATACTCTTCAATGAAGCTCATCACTGTCTCATCCAAATTTGGGTGCATCTTTAATCCACAACAACATATGTATATGAGGAGCACCTCCCGCTTGATACTCCTTTCTCCAAAAGAAATCCAAAACCTCTCCAAAGGGAGGATTTTTTTTGTTGGTAATAAAAGACATCATAGCTTCAAATCTATGATTGAAATATCTGCACACATTCACTGGATCCAAAAAACACAGTTCTCCATTAGTTTTGAATTCTATATTTTGAATATTTGCATTTGCCTCTCATAGAAATTGAAGTAAGTCGTCCCATGCATACTCAGCACAGCTAAGAGTGAGGAACCATGTAGGAGTTCCTAAGTTTCTTAGCATACCTTTCAATTCCCCATGTTGATGGAACCAATACTCATTTGTACCACGCTGACATGCCATGAGATTGATTAAATGAGATTCCAAAATATTATCTTGCAGAATCACTTTTTCCATAAAGTCCCTTGCCGAAACATTTTGCAAATGTGCTCCACTTTTCAGTATATGGTTTACTGCATAAGAAAGCCCAGACAAGTCACTTTCATACAGTAGATGAAACAAATAGGGAATGCATTGACGAAACCTTGGATCTTCAGCATATAATCTTACAGTTCGATATTCAGATGCAGGAATTTGAAGTGGTCGATCGTCATATCGTCCATCTCGACCTGTTGGAAATAGCTGTGGAAAACAATGAGCTTCCAAACTTTCTTCCCATACACTAATGGGACTTCCTTTTGCTGCTTTCATTTGAAACAATTCAATTGCATTCCCCATTACTTCTTTGGAATGCAATGGATGAGCAGTATAATGTTCATATATTTCTTCACTTCTAGACACATAAAATTTTTCAATTTGGCCGCCTGAACAATCACTGTCTTCATCTGCAGCTGTTTCCTCTGCTGCAACACATACATCTTTGTAATACTCATTGTTTTTGACTAAATACAACGTTGCCTTTTTGACTTTCCTAACATCCACTAAATCTTGCCAGATTTTCTTACTCTTTGTCGGAACCCCATTAACTAGAATAACTAAAGGTTCCTCTTCTACTTTTTCTATACCAATTGTATCAATATTTTTTTTTAAATCTAGAGGCAAATAAACAACTCTTCCCTTTAATCCTCTCTGCAAATCTGTAGGAGGCAATTTCCCTATCTTAGGCTCCATGCGAACAATTGCCTGAAAAGGATGGACACATTGAATCAAAATAGACTCATATGTATTTAAATCCATCAATTCTCGGGGAATGTCTACCAACTCCAGATTATTATGAACAGCTCTAGCAGGCATTCTGTTTTGATTTAATTTATCATAACAATATTTACAAATACGCTGATCAGAACTCAAATCAAAACAATTCTCCACCCACAAATAAGTTGCAAAATCCTTCCACTCATAATTATTTATCTTTTCACTTTTTACGTATAAATCAACTAATCTAGTTTGATGCTTATAATGACTTCGTCGACAACACACACAAGTAAAATTTGGCCTTTCACTTGATTTCACCTTAAACCTGGTAATTTCCTGCTCAAACTTTTCTGTACTTGAAATCTGTACATTGTCTTCCACATTACCTTGAATTGCTGTGTCAATTTCAACACTGTCCTCTTTTTCACCAAAATAACAAATCTCAATTTCTTCGCAAATCTTCTTCACATCTAATTCAGTTCCATACAAAAGAGCACTGTTTAATTGTTTAAGCTTAAGTGCTGGACTTTTTGCATAATACAACATTCTCACTAATTTCCTCATTTTGGTATGATGCACTGCTAACATCCTAAAATGATGGAAAACACTCTGACAGAATTTTCTAGAAAGACAAGCCAGTGAATGCCCTTGCAAACCTGTGTTTTCTCTCACTCTGGAAGGATCTAAGTCTTACAACAACTTCAGTTTCTGCTTTAGACTTTTCTTAATATATGTACGTAAGAAATTACAAAACAAATCAATTGATTCCTGTCGCACACTACAAATACGACTGTACTTCCAAGTGTACACTGGACCCTTAGTACGTCTCCCTAAAACTTCATCAGTTAACACCTCTTCTGGTTCTCTAGGCACAAGTTTCTCTTTTTCAATCGGACAACCGTCTTTCACTTCATACGCTCGACCACTGGTGTCAACTGCATGCACTAAATCATTCTCCTGGAAGTAACTCTCCTCATTAAAAAATGGCACTGTGCATCCATTCTCCTGAAAAAAATTTACAAAAATTAGTCCGATTAATTACTCTTTTCCATCTACTGTTTGATTTGAAAACATCAACTGTCTTGTTAAGTGTCCTAATTCTATTAATTATTAAAATAAATAATTTTTTCTTAACTTCAAAATCCTGATCAACAATCTTCTCTACACTTTTCTTTTTCTTATAAAAAGCAGCTCTCTGTTTACCTTTCCTAATGTTTTTTAACAAATTTAAAACCACCCTATTGCGAAACATTCGTTTACGAATGTCTCTAAACTGATTCTGCCTTCTATTCCTATACATATTATTCTCTCCTGCTCCAGTTGTAGGATTCTTTGAGGGTCTCTCCTTCCTTTTCAAATTTACTCTCTCATTCTCTTTTTCTACATGCTGTCCAACATTTTTTTTTGATCTGCATATGGTCCGTAAGCAAGACTTAGTTGTCTTACCAGGAGCTTTGTTCCTGTTTTTTGAAGTATTTATTGAGGAAGAGTGCTGTAATTCTGTTGCTGTTTTTGTTTTTTTGCGGTTATCATGTTTTCTTCTCCTTTGCCTTGAGGGCATCTTTCCTTACTCTTGAAATCTTGATTTCAATCTGTGTTAAAGAAAAAAATAGCACTTTATAGACCACTATTACCAAACAACAAAGCAATGACAAAAAGCAAACGGTCTATTCAGGGTTACAGATCAGGTGAGGATTCTCCAGGGGTGCAGAAGACGTGAGGCCTGTATTGAAGAGTGTAGTGGAAGACAGCTCTGTCCACAGGTACAAAGAAGATGAGACCTGTGTCTAAGAGTGCAGTAGGGGATAGGCTTCATGAAGTCTAGTCCACTGCACTCTTACACACAGCCTTCACCACCTAAGCTTCCCAGGAAAGGCCTCTCTCCCACTACAGTCTTGAACATAGACCTCACCTCCTCTGTCCCTCTGGACAATCTACTTCCTAATCTGAAGTAACACAGGTGACATTATTGTGAAAGGATGAAATATATGTATTTAATCATGCAGACATTATTTATTCCTTCTCAAAAATCTAAAACTCATTGATTTGCACCAAAATCGTTTTTTAAATAACATTTTAGACACACACTGCAGGTCCTATGTACAAGCATTCAGTGTCCATGAGTACAGTGGAGAGGACTGACCTCCTCTCACCCTTGCACAAGCCTTACCTCATCTGTGTCCTCTGGACAGGCCTCAATGTATTGAGTATAAATGATGGTAACTGGGTGCAGATGAGGTGACGCATGTCCAAGGGTGTAAATAAGCTGGGGCCTGTCTAAGGATACAGATTAGTTGAAGTCTATTCAGGGTTGCAGATGAGGTGAGGATTGTCTAGGGGTGCAGGAGAGGTGAGGTCTGCATTGAAGAGTGTAGTGGAAGAGAGGTCTGTCCACGGGTACAAAGTAGGTGAGACCTGTGTTTAAGAGTGCAGTGTGGGATAGGCTTCATAAAGTCTAGTCCACTGCACTCTTAAACACAGGCCTCACCACCTATACTCCCCAGGAAAGGCCTCTCTCCCACTACAGTCTTGAACACAGACCTCACCTCCTCTGTCCCTCTGGTGATGCCTCACCCCAACTGCACAATCTACTTCCTAATCTGAGGTAACACAGGTGACATTATTGTGAAAGGTTGAAATATATTTATTTAATCATGCAGACACTATTTATTCCTTCTCAAAAATCTAAAAGCAAATTATTTTCCCCAAAATCGTTTTTGACATCACATTTAAGAAACACAGCACAGCACCTATGTACAAGCATTCCATGTCACTACTAAAAGTTCACAATTTTACAAAATACAATTCCTCTATGCAAACAAACTCAATGTGCTTCCTACACTGAGTTAACACAGGTAACATCATTCTGAAAAGGTCAAATTTATTTCTTTCAGCATGCAAACACAATTTATTCCATCTCAAAAATGTAAAACCCATTCATTTTCCCCAAAATCGTTTTTGACTTCACATTTAAGAAACACAGCACAGGTCCTATGTACAAGCATTCCATGTCTTTACTGAAACCTCACTATTTTACAAAATACAATTCCTCTATGCAAACAAACTCAATGTGCTTCCTACACTGAGTTAACACAGGTAACATCATTGTAAAGAGTCAAATTGACGCCTGTGTCTAAGAATGCAGTCGGGGATAGGCTTCATAAAGCCTAGTCCACTGCACTCTTAGACACAAGCTTCACCAACTATGCTCCCCAGGAAAGCCCTCTCACCCACTACAGTCTTGAACAAAGGCCTCACCTCCTCCGTACCTCTGGACATGCCTCACCTCATCTACACAATCCACTTCCTAATGTGAGGTAACACAGGTAACATCATTGTGAAAGGGGCAAATTTATTTCTTTAAGCATGCAGATACTCTTTATTCCTTCTCAAAAATGTAAAAGCCATTCATTTTCCCCAAAAGCGTTTTTCACATCACATTTAAGAAACACAGCACAGCTCCTATGAACAAGCATTCCATGTCACTACTGAAACTTCACAATTTTACAAAATACAATTCCTCTATGCAAAGAAACTCAATGTGCTTCCTACACTGACTTAACACAGGTAACATCATTGTGAAAAGGTCAAATTTACTTCTTTAAGCATGCAGGCACTATTTATTCCTACTCAAAAATGTAAAAGCCATTCATTTCCCCCAAAATCGTTTTTGACATCACATTTAAGAAACACAGCACAGCACCTATGTACAAGCATTCCATGTCACTACTAAAACTTCACAATTTTACAAAATACAATTCCTCTATGCAAAGAAACTCAATGTGCTTCCTACACTGAGTTAACACAGGTAACATCATTGTAAAGAGTCACATTTATTTCTTTAAACATGCACACATTATTTATTCCTTTTAAAAAATGTAAAAGCCATTCATTTTTCCCAAAATCGTTTTTGACATCACATTTAAGAAACACAGCACAGGTCCTATGTACAAGCATTCCATGTCACTCCTCAAACTTCACAATTTTACAAAATACAATTCCTCTATGCAGTAAAAACTTTTTACCAAGCATTATCAAAAAGCATGACACAAAGCAACATTAAAAAACCACAATTTGCTTCCAAATCTTCTCCATAGAGTATACAAGTCTCTATGTATATTAAATGAATCTTTACTCACCTTTACAAATGCTTTAAGATATTGAGAACAGTGTCAGACACACACACCAATATTTCTTTAGCAGAGCAAAAGGTATGTACTCCAGGCACTGCAACTGTGAATTGCACAGAGAACCTCTAATTCTACACACATATTGCACATGATAACCAATCAAAACTCTTCCCTCTCTATTTTCAAACCAACACCCTTCCCCCCCTCAGCCTTTTCTACCTGTTACCATAGCAACTCCCTCCTCACTAAGCTCTCAGGGTTAAAAGTTTATTCTACAATGTTGCAAATTAACTAAGCAAGGATTTTTGACCTCTCAATACACCAGCTTATCTGCTGCAATCTTTCATTAAATGACTTTTTCTTAACCATTAAAATCGCTTCTTTCACAGAACAGAACCATGCACCCTAACTTCCAGTTTTCAACTATCTGAATCCACCAATAATTGCTTATGATTGAAGAGCACTGAAACTCCACAGTTTTTTTTTCCAAACTCATACTGTTCCAACTGCCATTTCATTCCCACATCTGACTGCACCAGAACCTCCTCTTACCATGTATTCTGTATGGATTATTGGACATAGCTACATCCACTGGGCTCAAAGGTATGCAGATACCAGAAATTTTCACAACCTTGACTTACCAAATGTAGACATAAAATGGATTGGCCAAAGAGGATTGAGATGTCATCAATTGATACCATTGGTGAAAACCTTTTTGCATCTGCCACACCCTAACCTCATAATTCTGCACTGTGGTAGAAATGACTTAGGATCTTTGACTCGGGTAGGTCTGGAAATGCTTTTAAAGGACACCTTTGAGCAATTGATGGCACTTTTTCCTCAAACTGCCTTGGTATATTTCAATATATGCCAAAGACAGAAATGGAAGTGGTCCAACCAATTTTGTCCACAATTTGAGAAAGCACGGAAACATGTGAATACATCTGTTTCTGCTTACATGAGAGACTATGGAATGGGTTCAATATACAACAACAACTTGCGTTACAACATGCAAGATATCTACAGAGGAGATGGTGTGCACTTCTCAGATGAGGGGAATAGAATATTCCTCCTGAATATAAGACTGTGCATTGGAACCTACTTGTAGGTACCTAAATCAGCCACAGAACCCAAAAGCTCTTTTCAGAGCTACCCTACCTCTGATCACTCCAAATGATTATCTTTTTCTAACTTTTTTCACAGTTTTTCACTAAAGTACGCTCCCCGGTACGCTTCCCGGTGCGCGTACCGGGCGCTCCCCCTGCAAAAATTAGAAAAAAATGGGGTTTTTTGGGCCTATATGGGCCTCCTAAGCCCCTATCAGAAAACCTTGGGGGTCAGGGAGTGTCAACCGTGCCCCCTTTTACCCATTCCCAATGTTGTTTGTCCTCCATCTTGTGTCTCAATTCTTCCGAAACACAAGATGGAGGACTCCCGTAGCGCTGCCGGTACGCGTACCGGGGCGCGCACCGGGAAGCGCTCCCAAAAAATGTTAAAAGTTAATTTACATAAAAACCACTGGAGACACTTTCACCAAATATAGAATAGGTCCTACTACATACCAATCCCTACCATTTTCCCAAATTTGGTGGAATTCCATTGAGCCATTTGAGCTGTAGCATTGTCTAAATATCCTGAGGTAAATTACATGACAAAAACACATCTGAAGTGTTAGAATTTACAACCAATTAAAATGTTACTTTCATTTTCTACTATTGTTCCCGGACATTTGATTGGTTATGTTCATGAATATAAATGAAAAATGAGAGGGAAACACGGCCATTTTGACTACAACTACCTGAGGTACATCTTGAAAGGATTTTCGCATTTTTTCTTCTTCACCTCTCTGTAAAGTAAGTTGATAATTTGTAAGGGGCACTTTAAGTTAATTTGTAAAAACGTTTTCTGATAGTTATTTACTGTCCCTCTGCTATAGTTATAGATAGAAATAGGCTCCTCTGTTATATTTATGGATTGACTTAGGCTTCTCTGCTATAATTATGAATTTACTTACGCTTCTTCACAGGCACTTTTTTATATTTCTACTTCCTAACTGTTACCATACACTGCCCAAAGTTAACTTCACTGTTAAAAAATCAGAACTACCTGTCTGAACTTAAACCCAACAGTGCCCTAACTCTACTGATATAGTTATTTTTATGCAATTTACAGCAAGAAAATGGAAGATACACCACAGACCAACAATATTTCTTTCGAAATAACTGATGAGCAGATTCATTTTGAAATAACTGATGAAGAGATTGTTGAAGAAGATTTATTTGACTTCCTGGATGAGTCTCTTGACCAACAATTCACAGACTGTTTAGATAATATGGAATCATGCAGTACAAATTTGGAGGAGATTTCGGATAATGAAATGTTGCAAGTGTTATTAAATTATGAAAATTCAGAATAATAAATTAATATTTAATAATTAAAAATTGTTTGAGACATTATTCATTTTTATATCTAATTCATGAAGTACTACCAAAATGATTATGTTTATATTATAGTATAAAGTGAAACTTACAGTATACTGTGCAATTTTAAAACATCATAAGGGTGTGTGTGTGTGTGTGTTGGGGGGTGAGGTGTGTGTGTGGGTGTGTGGGGTGTGAGGGTGTGGGTGTGGATGTGTAAGGTGTCGGTGTGGGGGTGTGGGGTGTTTGGATGTGGGTGGAGGTGTGCATGTGTAAGGTATGTGTGGGGAGTGTGTGGCTGTGGGGGTGTGGGGTTGTGTGCATGTGGGTGTGTATGGGACGTACTTGTAGGTACCTAAAACAGCCACAGAACCCAAAAGCTCTTTTCAGAGCTACCCTACCTCTAATCACTCAAAATGATTTTTTTACACTACTATTTTCACTATTTTTCACCAAAGTACGCTCCCCGGTGCGCGTACCGTGCGCTCCCCCCGCGAAGATAAAAAAAAAAAAAAAAAATTCCACCCGCGGGACCCTTTTTAGGGCCCCCACATCAAACCTAGGGGGTCAGGGGGGTCTACCCTGCCCCCTTTTGGTTATTTCCCCCTTTGTTTTTGCCACCTCTTGTGTCTCGATCCTACCGAGACACAAGATGGCGGCTGCTCCGGACTGTTTGGAATGTTTACAGACACCCGAGAGCCAATCAGCTTTCCGTGCGCAAGTCGCGTGGCGTGCCCGGAGCGCTCCCCGGTGCGCATACCGGGGCGCGGCTATAGATATATATATTTTTTTAACCTAAATTACTCAAAATCCTCTGGAGCACATATCTTGAGACATAGCAAAGGCACATCGGGCTACCAGTCCCTACAATTTTGCCTAGTTTGGTGAAAATCTATTCAGCCGTTCGAGCTAAAAGTGAGTCCAACCGCCCTATGGAAATTGATATGGGGAAAACATGTTTTGGGACCCCCTTTTATCTCGGCCCCTGCTTGACGGATCCCCCCCAAACATTCAGGGAAGGACCGGAGCGCCGCGAGGCAAGGTTGAGGAAAATTTCAGGCAGATTCCTCAACCGGCGCCAAAGTTATTCCCAATAGAATGTTGCGATTTCCCTATGGAAAACAATCCTAACTATAACTACCTACTGGCGACCGCCAGTAGGTAATATACACATACACACACACATATATATATTCACTGAAAAAACCATCGGTTATAGACCATATATAGTTAGGAATTTGCATTTACAAAACCTTGAAAATTCACTGAAAAAACCATAGGTTAGAGACCATATATAGTTAGCTGGACATTTTATTGACATAAAACCAATGAAATTCCATATATAGTTAGTTGCACTAACTATATATCGCGCACCCGCAATCCACTGCTGATGATGTCACATATTACATCATTCATGACATGGTCAGTGACATCACTGATGACATCACTGATGACATCTCAAATGACATCACTGATGACATCACTGATGACATCTCAAATGACATCACTGATGACATCATCTAGTGTCTGTGTGTTTTTGTAAAGTTTAAATATGTTTTACATATTGAAGAATGAGTGGATGTATGGAAGACTGAGTGTGTGTGTGGCTGGCTGGGAGGTGTGTGACTCTGTGCATATCAATGTGTACTTGTATCAGTGATTGTATAAGAGAGTAAGTATGTGTTAGTATATGTGTGAAAAAGTATGGTGTTCTGTGTTTAACTGTATAGATGAGGAAATCGAAGTGTGATTGATTCTTCACAGGACTGACTAGGTGTATGAGTGCATATGATAGTGTTGTAATAATGAGTGACTGTATGTATGAGTGATTGTGTGGGTGAATGAGTGAATGTGTGTGTAGACGTAGGAATCAGTGAGTGCGTATGTAGTAACTGGTATTGGTGTGTCATGATGTCATCAGTGATGTCATTTGAGATGTCATCAGTGATGTCATTTGAGATGTCATCAGTGATGTCATCAGTGATGTCACTGAAGTATGGTGTTCTGTGTTTAACTGTATAGATGAGGAAATGGAAGTGTGATTGATTCTTTACAGGACTGACTAGGTGTGTGAGTAACTCCATGGATGAGTGGCAGTGTGTGAGTGTCTGCATAGGTGTATGAGTGCATATGATAGTGTTGTAATAATGAGTGACTGTATGTATGAGTGATTGTATGGGTGAATGAGGGAATGTGTGTGTAGACGTAGGAATCAGTGAGTGCGTATGTAGTAACTGGTATTGGTGTGTCATGATGTCATCAGTGATGTCATTTGAGATGTCATCAGTGATGTCATCAGTGATGTCATTTGAGATGTCATCAGTGATGTCATCAGTGATGTCACTGACCATGTCATGAATGATGTAATATGTGACATCATCAGCAGTGGATTGCGGGTGCGCGATATATAGTTAGTGCAACTAACTATATATGGAATTTCATTGGTTTTATGTCAATAAAATGTCCAGCTAACTATATATGGTCTCTAACCTATGGTTTTTTCAGTGAATTTTCAAGGTTTTGTAAATGCAAATTCCTAACTATATATGGTCTATAACCTATGGTTTTTTCAGTGAATTTCATTGGTTTTTTAAAAGCTAATATCTATAGCTGTAAAATATATTCTTTATTACGTGTCGTATCACGTAGCCACGAGAGACGCCTCATGACGCGTCGCATAACCGTGACGTATCGGCTCTGCAGCGCAAACAAAACCCGTAACGTAAGCGTGCCGGAGCACGCTTACAGATATATATATTTTTTTTAACCTTAATTAGACAAAATCCACACATGCACATATCTTGAGGCCTTGCAAAGGCACATCAAACAAACAGTCCCTACAATTTTGCCAAGTTTGCTGGAAATCTATTCCCTTCATTTTTTTTTTACTGTTTCTCTTGGTTTTCCCCTTGTTACGCTTACCGGGACGCTACCCGGTACGCGAACCGGACGCTCCAAAAACACAAGATGGCGGACTCCCGCTACGCTGCCGGTTAGCTGCCCGGTTCGCGTACCGGGAAACGCCTCTACCGCGAAAAATCGCGGGGGACTTTAATATCCCCCTCATCAATCCTAGGGGGTCAGGAGGGGTTTACCTAGCCCCCTTTCCTTCATTTCCCCCTTCTTTTTTCACCACATCTTGTCTCTCGAACCTACCGAGAGACAAGATGGCGGCCGCTCCGGACTGTTTACAATGTTGACAGCTATGCTGCCGGTTAGCTGCTCGGTTAGCTGCCCGGTGAGCTGCCCGGTTCGCGTACCGGGACGCGCCTCTACGGCGTAAAATCGCAAAAAAAAAAGTTTTTTTATTTTTTGCCCCGCGGGGCACTTTAATATCCCCCTCATCAATCCTAGGGGGTCAGGAGGGGTCTACCTTGCCCCCTTTCCTTCATTTCCCCCTTCGTTTTTCACCACATCTTGTCTCTCGATCCTACCGAGAGACAAGATGGCGGCCGCTCCGGACTGTTTAGAATGTTGACAGACACCGGAGAGCCAATCAGCTTCACTTCGCGAAGTTCCGTTACGCGTCAGGTACGCGAACCGGGGCGCTAACCGGAGCGCTGTCAGAGATATATATATTTTTTTAAACGTTAATTTCTCAAAATCCACTGGAGCACATATATTGAGACATAGCAAAGGCACGTCGGGCAAACCATATCTACAATTTTGCCAAGTTTCATGTAAATCTATTCAGCCGTATATATAGCCCAATGTAGCCCAATATATATTTTTCAAAGTTAATTTTCGTAAAAACCACTGGAGCCTATATCTTGAGACATAGCAAAGGCACATTGGGCTACCAGTCCCTACAATTTTGCCAAGTTTGGTGTAAATCCATTCAGCCGTTCGGGCTAAAAGTGAGGCCAACCGCCCTATGGAAAATTGCATGGGAAAAACACGTTTTGGGACCCCCCTTTTTTCTCGGCCCCCCCTTGACAAAACCTCCCCAAATTTTTAGGGGCTGCTCGGAAACAAAATGTGCCATTTTCCTGAAAATTTCAGCCAATTCCGTCCACAAACGCCAAAGTTATTAGACATAGAAGTTTCAGAAATCCCATAGAGAAAAAATCCTAACTATATATACCCACTGGCTATCGCCAGTAGGTAATATACATATATAAACATATATAATCTGCATATCTATATAAATATAAATGCATGCATACATATACATATATGCATACATATGCATGTTATTTACATGAAAGTTTTAAAAACACTAATAAAAGCAAAGCTAAAAAGCCACCTCATTACAAACAGAATGGCTTTAACTTAAACGAGGGCGAGATCTATTGCATTTTCAATGCTTGTTTACTTTGGTTCTATCAAGAAGGCATTCAGATGTGTCACACATTTGCCATAAATTCTGAATGTTAGCACTCTAGTTGCTCATTAGATCACTGTAGTAAAGCTAGTGCTCACCAGGGAAGTCTGCTGCTAATCATGGTTTGCAGCCATTTTCCCGCATTTTTTATCCCGCAGACTTTCAGTCCGCATACCATTATCCCGCAAGGTCATTGACCTCGCATACCATTATCCCGCATTTTTTCAAAACGCATGTGCATTTATCGCGCATGCTTTTACAAAGAATTACGTTTTAAAGGCATGTATGGTAAATGCATTTGCGTTGTGAAAACCACGATGACGAGAGAGGTAAGTGGGTTTGTGTTAATTTTTTCGTGGGTTAGTGATTGTGTAGTGTAGTATTGTGTAGTGTAGTGTTGTGTTAGTGTAGTGTAGAGTTGTGATGGTTGTTTAGTGTAGGGTCATGCTGGGGGTAGTGTTTTAGGGTTTAGGGTTGTGTTGTAGTGTTTGCGTAGTGTAGGGTCATGCTGGGGCTAGTGTTTTAGGGTTTAGGGTAGTGTTGTAGTGTTTGCGTAGTGTAGGGTCATGCTGGGGGTTAGTGTTTTAGGGTGTAGGGTAGTGTTGTAGTGTTTGCGTAGTGTAGGGTCATGCTGGGGGTAGTGTTTTAGGGTTTTGGGTAGTGTTGTAGTGTTTGCGTAGTGTAGGGTCATGCTGGGGGTAGTGTTTTAGGGTTTAGGGTAGTGTTGTAGTGTTTGCGTAGTGTAGGGTCATGCTGGGGGGTAGTGTTTTAGGGTTTAGGGTAGTGTTGTAGTGTTTGCGTAGTGTAGGGTCATGCTGGGTGTAGTGTTTTAGGGTTTAGGGTAGTGTTGTAGTGTTTGCGTAGTGTAGGGTCATGCTGGGGGTAGTGTTTTAGGGTTTAGGGTAGTGTTGTAGTGTTTGCGTAGTGTAGGGTCATGCCGGGGTGTAGTGTTTTAGGGTTTAGGGTAGTGTTGTAGTGTTTGCGTAGTGTAGGGTCATGCTGGGGGTAGTGTTTTAGGGTTTAGGGTAGTGTTGTAGTGTTTGCGTATTGTAGGGTCATGCTGGGGGTAGTGTTTTAGGGTTTAGGGTAGTGTTGTATTGTTTGCGTAGTGTAGGGTCATGCTGGGGGTTGTGTTTTAGGGTTTAGGGTAGTGTTGTAGTGTTTGCGTAGTGTAGGGTCATGCTGGGGGTAGTGTTTTAGGGTTTAGGGTAGTGTTGTTGTGTTTGTGTAGTGTAGGGTCATGCTGGGGGTAGTGTTTTAGGGTTTAGGGTAGTGTTGTAGTGTTTGCGTAGTGTAGGGTCATGCTGGGGTGTAGTGTTTTAGGGTTTTGGGTGGTGTTGTAGTGTTTGCATAGTGTAGGGTCATGCTGGGGGTAGTGTTTTAGGGTTTCGGGTAGTGTTGTAGTGTTTGCGTAGTGTAGGGTCATGCTGGGGGTAGTGTTTTAGGGTTTAGGGTAGTGTTGTAGTGTTTGCGTAGTGTAGGGTCATGCTGGGGGTAGTGTTTTAGGGTTTAGGGTAGTGTTGTACTGTTTGCGTAGTGTAGGGTCATGCTGGGGTGTAGTGTTTTAGGGTTTTGGGTAGTGTTGTAGTGTTTGCGTAGTGTTGGGTCATGCTGGGGGTAGTGTTTTAGGGTTTAGGGTAGTGTTGTAATGTTTGCGTAGTGTAGGGTCATGCTGGGGGTAGTGTTTTAGGGTTTAGGGTAGTGTTGTAGTGTTTGCGTAGTGTAGGGTCATGCTGGGGTGTAGTGTTTTAGGGTTTTGGGTAGTGTTGTAGTGTTTGCGTAGTGTAGGGTCATGCTGGGGGTAGTGTTTTAGGGTTTAGGGTAGTGTTGTAGTGTTTGCGTAGTGTAGGGTCATGCTGGGGGTAGTGTTTTAGGGTTTAGGGTAGTGTTGTAGTGTTTGCGTAGTGTAGGGTCATGCTGGGGTGTAGTGTTTTAGGGTTTTGCGTAGTGTTGTAGTGTTTGCGTAGTGTAGGGTCATGCTGGGGGTAGTGTTTTAGGGTTTAGGGTAGTGTTGTAGTGTTTGCGTAGTGTAGGGTCATGCTGGGGTGTAGTGTTTTAGGGTTTAGGGTTGTGTTGTAGTGTTTGTGTAGTGTAGGGTCATGCTGGGGGTAGTGTTTTAGGGTTTAGGGTAGTGTTGTAGTGTTTGTGTAGTGTAGGGTCATGCTGGGGGTAGTGTTTTAGGGTTTAGGGTTGTGTTGTAGTGTTTGTGTAGTGTAGGGTCATGCTGGGGGAAGTGTTTTAGGGTTTAGGGTAGTGTTGTAGTGTTTGCGTAGTGTAGGGTCATGCTGGGGTGTAGTGTTTTAGGGTTTTGGGTAGTGTTGTAGTGTTTGCGTAGTGTAGGGTCATGCTGGGGGTAGTGTTTTAGGGTTTAGGGTAGTGTTGTAGTGTTTGTGTAGTGTAGGGTCATGCTGGGGGTAGTGTTTTAGGGTTTAGGGTAGTGTTGTACTGTTTGTGTAGTGTAGGGTCATGCTGGGGGTAGTGTTTTAGGGTTTAGGGTAGTTTAGTTGTTTAGTGTATGCTAAAGGCATATTCGTTCTAAATGTTTTCGTTATTTTAATTTGCGGCCTAATAGTACATGCAGGATTTTTTTTGCGGACTGATGGTATGCGGGATTTCATCATATATTCGCTAATCATACTTTCTATGGCAAAATGAACCCCCTCATTTTGTTCCTTTTTAAATTAAATGTTTTAAGAGTTACCACTTTATTCCAATCAAAATGGCTTCAGGTGTGCCATACCTTTGTAATAAGTAGGACTGTTAGCACTCTAGTTGTTCTTTAGAACACTCTGGGACATTCTGTCATTGGGCTATAGTTGGGCTACATCTGGCTGATATTTGGGCTACATTTGTTTTTTTTTGTCTCTGGTGGCCATCTTTGGGCTACATTGGGCTACATTGGGCTACATTGGGCTACATTGGGCTACATTTGGGCTCCAACATATATATAGCCCAATGTAGCCCAATATATATTTTTCAAAGTTAATTTTCGTAAAAACCACTGGAGCCTATATCTTGAGACATAGCAAAGGCACATCGGGCTACCAGTCCCTACAATTTTGCCAAGTTTGGTGTAAATCCATTCAGCCGTTCGGGCTAAAAGTGAGGCCAACCGCCCTATGGAAAATTGCATGGGAAAAACACGTTTTGGGACCCCCCTTTTTTCTCGGCCCCCCCTTGACGAAAACCCCCCAAAATTTCAGGGCCTGCTCAGAAACAAAATGTTCCATTTTCCTGAAAATTTCAGCCAATTCTGTCCTCAAACGCCAAAGTTATTCGACATAGAATTTTCAAAAATCCCATAGGAAAAAAATCCTAACTATATATACCTACTGGCTATCGCCAGTAGGTAATACATATATATATGTTGAAAGAAAGTTTTACTTAAGGCTGGCACACCCAGGAGGATTTAAAGCTTCTTAATCAGCGAAGAGCAGAGGCATAATCCCCCACTGCGTCTCAGGTCCGATGCTTTTCAAGTGTAACTCTTCCTCATGGATCAATAGAAACTGACAATAGCTGCGTGGAACGAATCTTGTCCTCTTTTAATTCAACATCTCGTAGGTACTAGCTCCATATATGTAGGTACTCGCTTCATAGATGTCATTTGAGATGTCATTAGTGATGTTATCAGTGAAGTCATCAGTGATGTCACTGACCATGTCATGAATAATGTAATATGTGACATCATCAGTGGTGCATTGCGGGTGCGCGAGTTATAGTTAGGAAAACTAACTATAACGGAGGAATTTCTATGGTTTTGTACGAGTGAAATGTCCAGCTAACTATAACACTCATGAAGCCTTTGTTTTTTTCAGTGAATTTCAATGGTTTTTTAAATGTTAATTCCTAACTATAACCTCTCTGAAACTTATGGTTTTTTCAGTGAATTTCAAAGGTTTTTTTTTTTTTAAATGCTCATTTCTAACTATAATGTCTCTGAAACTTATGGTTTTTTCAGTGAATTTCAAAGTTTTTTTAATTGCTAATTTTTAAGTGAAATAGTAATTATACCTATTTTTTTTACTGAATTTCTACAGTTTTTTAACTGTTTATTTATAAATATCTTATTTATTAAATAACATTATATATTTTCCCGAAAATTGCAAAAATATTTTAAATAAATTTTAAACTGAAATATATGTAATTCTTTTTTTTGTATTTTGATACATTTATATAATTTTCTTTTTACATTTTGTTTTCAAAATTTATGGGGGAGTTGCGCACCCAAAGCGTACCTACCGCAGTGGGTCCGCTTATTCTAGCTGCCATATTGAAAAAGTGATGAAGGATCTGTGTATGGTGAGCGACGAGTGCGTTTTATTTTCAGTTAAGTCATATATGTACAATGTTACGTGGTGTGTGTGACCAGTATGTGACCGGTCCACGACTCTTGCTCCTGCGCATTCGCTTCACATGCGTATTACGGTACGTGATGCTTGCACAATGGCGGGACCCACGTGACGTCATATACGTGATGGGGTGCGCTGGGTGCGCGATTCTCGTGAAATATGTTATGTTCTAAAATGATATGTACGTGTCTTTAATGTACATATTAGGGCAAAAGATTGTCTGAGGTATTCATAAAAATAATGTATTTCTACTTGTAATAAACGTATTTTATTTTTAAATATATTTTCGCAAAGTCACTTCGGGTGCATGCTTTGTGAGCGCACGGTGCACGGATCCCACGTGACCTGAAAAAAAAAGATTTGATTGGTTCATAACATTTCCTACTGTAACTATTGAAGGACCCCACCCATTTTAATTATTCTGTTTGGAGCAGTTGATGAGAGACACCTCTTCTTCCAGACCTGGTTTTGGATTTTTTTGGGTGTTTTAAAAAAATTGCATTGGAGAAATGGCATCTGGTTCAAAAGCTCCTCATCTTTCTTCAGATGAAGATATCTTGGGGGAAGATCCACCCAAGCAGAGGCCTGAATCATTGGTATGAACAGTTTTCACCTTTCCTGCCGGAGATGAAAAGTCAATGCAAGAAAAGTCACATGCTTGCTGTGTGACAGGGTCCTGTCTCGAGGCAGTGACAAGAAATACTCCTGTGGAACAGCGATTATGTATAAACATCTGCGGACTATTCACCCGAAGAATCTGGCACGAGAAGATATGAGGCTTGCAGCAAAAAATCTACCACCAGACATTGCTAGCACCTCCAGAGTGTCCACTACAGCACCACCAGTAGACATTCACCCAGAATTTGTTTTTCTGCAGCAGCACTGCAAAAAGTGCAAAACCATCATCTGTTATGGTGAGCAGTCATTGGACGCTATTTGTGCAGCTCAACTGAACCACAATGCAATTTTTTTTTTTTTTTTTGTTTTTGGAATGATGTTGAATTCCAAAAGCTAACTGTTTACTTAGTTCCTTTTGTGTTCTATTTTTAAAAAAACACCCAAAAAAGTACAACATTGTTAAAAAACTACAAAAAAAATAGAAAACAACAAACAGAAGAAAAAAAAGTTTAGAACTACCTTATCTGGTTTAAAAAAAGAACTATAATTGTATGATAATGCCAGAAAGTTTGGTTGAATGTATGTGTAGAGCATGATTGACTGAATGAATGCATTAGTATTGTATGGTAAATTTATAGGGGCAGATCTATGAGGAAGTGCTGTAGTGTGACACTGCAAGCCCTTTAGCTGCCCCCCGCTGCGGCACTTCTGAAGCACAGGGAACTGACATATTTACATGAATATGTCTCAATTCTGTGTTCCCTCTGCACTAGCACACAAACTGCAGCCATGCAGTGACGCAGGCACCCTTGCACCATGGACTACTTCCTGCACAAACACAATCACTAAAGGCATTTTCCTCCTTCAATGTGTGCTGTGGAATGCAGCATGCATTGAAAGGGGAAACTACGAGGAGAAATGAAAACATTTCTTCTTGTTGTGCCTCGCTACACCACCTCTAGGGTGGCGCACCATTCACACGTATCTACAGATTTACACTATCTCGTAACTCTTGAGATGGGTTATTCCATGTGTGTTGTGTGGGAGGCCCTTCAACGCAAAGTGCTGCGTTTGAATGGGTCGTATTTTCAAGGAGAGGAAAAGCCACCCAGGTTGGCTTTTCCTCTCCTTGTAATTATAGAGGAGTTCACAGCGCCATCACTACGTTACAAAAAGTGACGTACTGGTGGCACATGGGGCTTGTAAATCTGCCCCATAAGTGCTTAGGTATTGGCAGAGTGTTGCAATAAGAACATAGTGCTGGATGGCAGATTGATAAACTGCATGAGACTGACAGGAGGTATCCTAGGCTGCATGAGTACTACTTCAGTATTTAGTGGAGTCTACCAATAGTATGTATCTGCTTAGAGGTTTTTAAGGATTGAACACAGAATATTCAACATGTACTTGTGTTGTTGTCTAGATCATTCTATAAGGACATCACTAGTAACTAAAATGATGACAGTGCAGCAAACAGAGTGTTCAGTTAATTTATAAGCGCTTAGGTATTATCTAAATGCCTGAGTCATTCTGCAAGTGCATAGACAGTGACTAGATTCCTAGAGTGCTAGTAGTTGACAGCAGGATACGTTTATAAGCACTTATGTTTCGGCATAGTGATTAGATAAGGACCTGCTTCTGTCAGGATGATTGTAGGAGTGGACACAGACTCACAGTGTGATTCCAGACAAGCATGACTATTACCTTGACTTTAGCAAGACTGACTCAGTAGTCTGCAAGGGGTTAAGGGACTGCATACATTGTGCACATTTGACTTATTACTGCTTGTCTCAATGCCTGAGTCATTCTGCAAGTGCATAGACAGTGACTGGGTTCCTAGAGTGCTAGTAGTTGACAGCAGGATAAGTTTATAAGAGCTTATGTTTCAACAGAGTGGTTAGATAAGGACATGCTTCTGTCAGGATGATTGTAGGAGTGGACAGAGACACACAGTGTGATTCCAGACAAGCATGACTATTACCTGGACTTTTGCAGGACTGACTCAGTAGTCTGCAAGGGTTTAAGGGACCGCATAAATTGAGCACATTTGACTGTAACACTGCTTGTCTCAATGCCTGATTTATTCTGCAATTGCTTAGATAGGTAATAGGTTCCTGGAGTGCTAGTAGTTGACAGCAGGATAAGTTTATTAGGACTTATGTTTCAGCAGAGTGATTGGATAAGGAAATGCTTCTATCAGGATGAATGTAGGAGTGGACACAGACTCACAGTGTGATTCCAGACAAGCATGACTACTACCTGGATTTCTGCAGGACTGACTCAGTAGTCTGCAAGGGGTTAATGGACCACATACATTGTGCACATTTGACTATACCACTGCTTGTCTCAATGCCTGAGTCATTCTGTAAGTGCTTAGACAGAGAATAGGTTCCTGGAGTGCTATTAGTTGACAGCAGGATGTGTTTATAAGCGCTTATGTTTCAGCAGAGCAATTAGGTAAGTACATGGTTCTGTCAGGATGATTGTAGGAGTGGACACAGACTCACAGTGCAAATCCAGACAAGCATGACTATTAGTTGGACTTTTGCTGGACTGACTCAGTAGTCTGCAAGGGTTTAAGGGACCGCATACATTGTGCACATTTGACTGTACCACTGCTTGTCTCAATTCCTGATTCATTCTGCAAGTACCTAGACAGTGAATAGGTTCCTGGAGTGCTAGTAGTTAACAGCAGGATAAGTTTATAAGCGCTTATGTTTCAGCCGAAAGATTAGATAAGGACATGCTTCTGTCAGGATGATTGTAGGAGTGCACACAGACTCACAATGTGATTCCAGACAAGCATGACTGGACTTTTGCGGGACTGACTCAGTAGTCTGCAAGGGGTTAAGGGACCGTATATATTGTGCACATTTCACTGTACCACTGCTTGTCTCAGTGCTCACTACGCCACTGGAATCAAGCTATACTGCCTGAAGACGGATGATAGCCAGAAACCGATCCTAGTATGCTTGATTCCGGTCCAGGGAAGACATGACTTGGCAGTTCGGGTTGAACTGTTCCCATGAGGCACAGGGTAAAGACTGATTTGCATATGGCCATGTCTGAACTGGGGTGGCTTGGTGAGCAAAATAACGATGGATTACACCCGTATCTGTGACTGTGGGTGTATGTTTTGCCATTGTGCAAATTTCCGTCCATCATCTTGTGTGTTTTGCTGTTTACCCTAAGTGGGAAGGGTATGCCCAGACGTGTGTCCTGTGCTCACTACGCCACTGGAGTCAAGCTATCCTGGCTGACGACGGCTGATAGCCAGAAACCGGTCCTAGGATGATTGATTCCGGTCCAGGGAAGACATGACTTGGCAGTTCGGGCTGGACTGTTCCCATGAGGCAAAGGGTCAAGACATTTGCATATGGCCATGTCTGAACTGGGGTGGCTTGGTGAGCAAAATAACGATGGATTAAACCCAGATCTGTGACTGGGGGTGAATGTTTTGCCATCGTGCAACTTTCCGTCCATCATCTTGTGTGTTTTGCCATTCTGCAAGTGCATATACAGTGATAGGGTACCTAGAGTGCTAGTAGTTGACGGCAGGATAAGTTTATAAGGACGTATGTTTCAGCAGAGTGATTAGATAAGGACATACTTCTGTCAGGATGATTGTAGGAGTGGACAAATACTCATAGTGTGATTCCAGACAAACATGACTGTTACCTGGACTTTTGCAGGACCGACTCAGTAGTCTGCAAGGATTTAAGGACCGCATATATTGTGCACATTTGACTGTACCACTGCTTGTCTCAATGCCTGAGTCATTCTGCAAGTGCATAGACAGTGGCTATACTCCTAGGGTGCTAGTAGCTGACAGCAGGATACCTTTATACGTGCTTATGTTTCAGCAGAGGGATGGGATTAGGAAATACTTCTATCAGGATGATTGTAGGAGTTGACAGAGACTCACAGTGTGATTCCATACAAGCATGACTATTACCTGGACTTCTGCAGGACTGACTCAGTAGTCTGCAAGGGGTTAAGGGACCACATACATTGTGCACATTTGACTATACCATTGCTTGTCTCAATGCCTGAGTCATTCTGCAAGTGCTTAGACAGTGACTGGGTTCCTAGAGTGCTATTAGTTGACAGCAGGATAAGTTTATAAGTGCTTATGTTTCGGCAGAGCGACTAGGTAAGGACATATTTCTGTCAGGGTGATTGTAGGAGTGGACACAGACTCACAGTGCGATTCCAGACAAGCATGACAATTAGTTGGACTTTTGCTGGACTGACTCAGTAGTCTGAAAGGGGTTAAGGGACCGCATACATTGTGCACATTTGACTGTACCACTGCTTGTCTCAATGCCTTAGTCATTCTGCAACTGCATAGACAGTAACTGTGTTCCTAGAGTTCTAGTAGTTGACAGCAAGATAAGTTTATGAGCACCTACGTTTCAGCAGAGAGATCAGATAAGGGCCTGCTTCTGTCAGGATGATTGTAGAAGTGGACACAGACTCACAGTGTGATTCCAGACAAGCATGACTATTACCTGGACTTTTGCATGACTGACTCAGTAGTCTACAAGGGGTTAAGGGACCGCATACATTGTGCACATTTCACTGTACCACTGCTTGTCTCAGTTCTCACTACGCCACTGGAATCTAGCTATCCTGGCTGAAGACGGCTGATAGCCAGAAACCAGTCCTAGGATGCTTGATTCCGGCCCAGGAAAGACATGGCTTGGCAGTTCGGGCTGGACTGTTCCCATGAGGCACAGGGTCAAGACTGATTTGCATATGGCCATGTCTGAACTGGACTGGCTTGATGAGCAAATCACCATTGGATTAAACCCACATCTGTAACTGGGGGTGAATGTTTTGCCATTGTGCAACATTCCGTCCATCATCTTGTGTGTTTTGCTGTTCACCCTTAGTGGGAAGGGTATGCCCAGATGTGGGTCCATTGCTCACTACGCCACTGGAGTCAAGTTATCCTGGCTGAAGACGGCTGATAGCCAGAAACCGGTCCTAGAATGCTTTATTCCGGTGCAGGGAAGACATTTCTTGGCTGTTCGGGCTGGACTCTTCCCAAAAGGCACGGGGTCAAGACTGATTTGCATATGGTCATGTCTGAACTGGGGTGGCTTGGTGAGCAAAATAACAATGGATTAAACACAGATTTGTGACTGAGGGTGAATGTTTTGCCATTGTGCAACATTCCGTCCATCATCTTGTCTGTTTTGCTATTCTGCAAGTGCATATACAGTGAGTAGGTTCCTAGAGTGCTAGTAGTTGACAGCAGGATACATTTAAAAGGACGTATGTTTCAGCAGAGTGATTAGATAGGAACATGCTTCTGTCGGGATGATTGTAGGAGTGGACATAGACTCAGAGTTTGATTCCAGACAAGCATGACTATTACCTGGACCTTTGCAGGACTTACTCAGTAGTCTTCAAGGGGTTAAGGCACCACATACATTGTGCAGATTTGACTGTACCACTGCTTGTCTCAATGCCTTAGTCATTCTGCAACTGCATAGACAGTAACTGGGTTCCTAGAGTGCTAGTAGTTGACAGCAAGATAAGTTTATAAGCACTTATGTTTCAGCAGAGTGATTAAATAAGGACATGCTTCTGTCAGGATGATTGTAGGAGTGGACAGAGCTGCTTTAGAAACATAAAACAGGTCAGCAGAGCTGCTTTAGAGCCAGAGAACCAGGTCAGCAGAGCTGCAGTAAAGCCAGAGGAACCAGGTCAGCAGAGCTGCTTTAGATCCAGAGAACCAGGTCAGCAGGGCTGTTGTTGAGCCAGAGAACCAGGTCAACAGAACTGCTCTGAAGCCTAAGAAGCAGGTCAGCAGAGCTGCTCTAGAACCAGAGACCCAGGTCAGCAGAGCTGCTCTAGAGCCAGAGACCCAGGTCAGTAGAGCTGCTCTAGAGCCAGAGACCCAGGTCAGCAGAGCTGCTCTAGAGGCAGAGAACCCGGTCAGCAGAGTTTCTGTAGAGCCAGAGAAACCATGTCACCAGAGCTGCTTTAGAGGGAGAGAACCAGGTCAGCAGAACTACTTTAGAACCAGAGAACCAGGTCAGAGGAGCTCTTTAGAGGGAGAGAACCAGGTCAGCAGAGCTGCTTTAGAGCCAGAGAACCAGGTCAGCAGAGCTGCTCTAGAGCCAGAGAACTAGGTTAGCGGAGCTGCTTTAGAGCCATAGAACCAGGTCAGCAGAGCTGCTCTAGATGCAGAGAACCAGGTCAGCAGAGCTGATTTAGAGGGAGAGAACCAGGTCAGCAGAGCTGCTTTAGAGCCAGAGAACCAGGTCAGCAGAAGTGCTCTAGAGCCCGATAACCAGGTCAGCAGAGCTGCTTTAGAGCCATAGAACCAAGTCAGCAGAGTTGCTATAGAGCCAGAGAAACCAGGTAAGCCGAGCTGCTTTAGAGGGAGAGTATTAGGTCAGCAGAACTGCTTTAGAGCCAGAGAACCAGATCAGCAGAGCTCTTTAGAGGGAGAGAATCAGGTCAGCACAGCTTCCTTATAGCCAGAGAACCTGGTCAGCAGAGCTGCTCTAGAGCCAGAGAACCAGGTTAGCAGAGCTGCTTTAAAGCCATAAAACCAAGTCAGCAGAGCTGCTCTAGAGGCAGAGAACCAAGTCAGCAGAGCTGATTTAGAGGGAGAGAACCAGGTCAGCAGTGCTGCTTTAGAGCCAGAGAACCAGGTCAGCATAGCTGCTCTAGAGCCAGAGAACCAGGTCAGCAGAGCTGTTTTAGAGCCATAGAACCAGGTCAGCAGAGCTGTTTTAGAACCAGAGAATCAGTTCATCAGAGCTGCTCTAGAGCCTAAGAACCAGGTCAGCAGAGCTGCTCTAGAGCCAGAGAACCAGGTCAGAAGAGCCAGAGAAACCAGGTCAGTAGAGCTGCTTTAGAGTGAGAGAACCAGGTCAGCAGAGCTGCTTTAGAGGGAGAGAACCAGGTCGGCAGAGCCGCTTTAGAGCCAGAAAACCAAGTCAGCAGAACTGCTTTAGAGCCATAGAACCAGGTCAGCAGAGCTGCTTTAAAGCCAGAGCACCAGGTCAGCAGAGCTGTTGTAGAGCCAGAGAACCAGGTCAGCAGAGCTTCCCTAGAGCCTAAGAACTAGGTCAGCAGAGCTGCTGTAGAGTGAGAGACCCAGGTCAGCAGAGCTCCTCTAGAGCCAGAGACCCAGGTCAGCAGGCCTGCTCTAGAGGCTGAGAGCCAGGTCAGCAGAGCTGCTTTAGAGGGAGGGAACCAGGTCAGCAGAGCTGCTTTAGAACCATAGAACCAGGTCAACAGAGCTGCTTTAGAGACAGAGAACCAGGTCAGCAGAGCTGCTCTAGAGCCAGAGAATCCGGTCAGCAGAGCTGCTCTAGAGCCAGAGAACCAGGTCAGCAGAGCTGCTTTAGAACCATAGAACCAGGTCAACAGAGCTGCTTTAGAGCCAGAGAACCAGGTCAGCAGAGCTGCTCTAGAGCCAGAGAATCCGGTCAGCAGAGCTGCTCTAGAGCCAGAGAACCAGGTCAGCAGAGCTGCTCTAGAGCCAGAGAATCCGGTCAGCAGAGCTGCTCTAGAGCCAGAGAACCAGGTCAGCAGAGCTGTTGTAGAGCCAAAGAACCAGGTCAGCAGATTGCTATAGCGGGAGAGAACAAGGTCAGCAGAGTTGCTTTAGAGCCAAGGGACCAGGTCAGCGGAGCTGCTCTAGAGCCAGAGAACCAGGTCAGCAGAACTGCTTTAGAGTCATAGAATCGGGCCAGCAGAGCTGCTTTAGAGCCAGAGAACCAGATCAGCAGAGCTGCTCTAGAGCCTAAGAACTTGGTCAGCAGAGCTACTGTAGAGCAAGAGAATCAGGTTAGCAGAGCTACTGTAGAGCCAGCGAATCCATGTCAGCAGAGCTACTTTAGAGGGAGAGAACCAGGTCAGCAGAGCTGCTTTAGAGACAGAGAACCAGGCCAGCAGAGCTGCTTTAGAGCCAGAGAACCAGGTCAGCAGAGCTGATTTAGAGCCAGAGAACAAGGTCAGCAGAGCTGCTCTAGAGCTAGAGAACCAAGTCAGCAGAGCTGCTTTAGAGCCAGAGAACCAGGTCAGCAGAGCTGCTCTAGAGTTAGAGAACCAGGTCAGCCGAGCTGTTGTAGAACCAGAGAACCAGATCAGCAGAGCTAATCTATAGACTAAGAACTAGGTCAGCAGAGCTGCTCTAGAGCCAGAGAACAAGATCAGCAGACCTGCTGTAGAGCCAGAGAAACCAGTTCAGCAGAGCTGCTTTAGAGGGAGAGTACCAAGTCAGCAGATCTGCTCTAGCTGACACTGACTGACTGACACTGACTGACTGACACTGACTGATTGACAATGGCTGACACTGATTGACTGGCACTGACTGACTGACACTGATTGACTGACACTGACTGAATGACTCTGATTGACTAACACTGACTGACTGACACTGACTGGCTGACTGACACGGACTGACACTGATTGACTGACACTGACTGACTTACACGGACTGACACTGATTGACTGACACTGACTGACTGACACTGATTGACTGACACTGACTGAATGACTCTGATTGACTAATACTGACTGACTGACACTGACTGGCTGACTGACACGGACTGACACTGATTGACTGACACTGACTGACTTACACGGACTGACACTGATTGACTGACACTGACTGTCACTGATTGACTGACACTGACTGACTGACTGACTGACTGACACTGACTGACTGACCCTGACACTGACTGACACTGACTGACTACTCTACTACTCACACTCTACTACTCTCTCTCTACTACTCATTCTCTACTACTCTATTACTCTCCACTACTCACTCTATAGTACTATCTACTACTCACTCTCTACTAATCACTCTGTACTACTGCTCTCTATTACTATCGCTCTACTACTCTCTACTATTCACTCTCTACTACTTGCTCTCTTCTACTCACTCTCTACTACTCACTTGCTACCAGGCACGGCCCGTGCCGGGCGTTATACTGGGGCGGTGACGTCAGGCAGGGGAGGGTTAGGGTGGGGGGTTGTAAAATGCGGCATATGGACCATTAGAGGTAAGTACCGATAAAAATAAATAAAACAAATTTAGTTGCCCACGCTACATCGCCAAATGTGATGCAGCGTGGGCAACGAAATTCGTTTTATTTATTTTTATCGGTACTTACCTCTAATGATCCATATCCCGCATTTTACAACCCCCCACCCTGACCCTCCCCTGCCTGACGTCACCACCCCAGTATAATGCCCGGCACGGGCCGTGCCTGCTTGCTACTACTTGCTCTCTACTACTCGCTCTCTACTACTCTCTACTACTCACTCTCTACTAGTCACTCTCTACTACTCACACTCTACTACTCTCTACTACTCATTCTACTGTTACTATACTACTACTCAACCATGCTACTATTCAGAGCCTAGCCTTTATCACACTTTTCCTGCTTACCACATACTCCACTATCACATAATGCAACCATGTACCACACAAACCATTACCACTACAGAGGCATTGATATGCAACCCTTTTAAATCTGGCACATAATATGGAGGGTTGGACAATTTCTTCATTCCCTTAACCTATGTGTAGGCATATACACTGTATGGCATGGAATATTAGTGAACCATAATATCTCAAGCTATTTCTATATTAGCAACAAAAATATTGGAGTTAAATGTAGTCAGCCACACTACCTCTGATCAACACTCACACTAGGCCCACACAACAATACTACTACTTCCTTCAGTTAACCTATGCAACATACATTAATCTAAGTTATACAAAGTATAACATTAAAAATTAAATATATCTGCAAGTGAACGATTAACACATCATGTTTTATATACAAGAAATTAAACGGGATAGCAAAAGACATCCTTCTCTCTCCATCCTTAAATGCCTTTATTGAAAAATGGATAGAAATAAAATGGGTTTCCTATACCAGTCCGTTTACATTTGCCTCCAGGCATTAGGTTTACCTCTCAACATTTGAAGAACTGTCCTCCCCAGGGCACTCTCCATCCCCTTGGAGTGTATGGTAGTCCGGGCACCTACTTCTTAGAATGGGGTGGGTTGTTAAGGATGTTTTGGGAAAGACAGAGCTGAGTGGTACTGAGGAGGAATGGCAACAGGAATAGTGACATTTTAGATACGGAAGTGTTTATGGGTATGAGATATTTAGGAGCCTTGGATGTTATCAGAACAGGTGCAGTGAAGGGCAGTGGAGAAATTGGGACTGAAGGAGCAATTGGGGATATGTGTGGGATGGGGTCATGACTTTGAATCGAAGCCGGAGCTGGAATAGAGTTAGGTCTTTGGATGAAGCAGTGAGTGGAATGTTGTAGGACGGATGGGTGCATGTGTCTGCTGAGGCATTAGGAGATTGAGAACCTCTCTGTAAAGCATACAGGGCAAAGTGCATGCAATGCAGGATGTCAATCACTTGTGTGAGTTACTGACTAACACCCTGACTGGAATACAATTCTGTCTGCCTGCAGAGAGGTTAATGAGAACTTTCAGTGCCTTCTGTAACACCAGTGCTGGCAGGACGGGGGCAGGGAGACAGGTGACTGGGTTGAAGTCACCACCAGCCTATTTACGAACTCGGTGTTGGCTTGTTACTAGTGGGACAAGAGTGATAGTGCTGAAGGTCATAGTAATGGTGGTGGACACATAAACACATGGTACATCCTGAGTTGGTTAGTCTGCCACCATGAGGGGCTGGCCTGAGTCGAAGTCCTCAGATTCTGATATTATTTTAGCCTCCTGGTCAACTCCATCATTGGTCATTGCCACTGGGTCGCTCTTTGTCAGTGGCTTCACCTTCCACTTCCCAGTGGCCCTGTTGCCTATCCCTTGTAGTTTTGACAAAGTCTCCCTGGCTTGCTCAAAAGGAAATCAAGAGCACACACATTTCCACATCAGTTATATACTATAGAGGTCAACAACAAAAGGTACACATATCAACGAGAGTCAAACCAAAATGTTTTACTATACTCATCACAATAAAGGGAACAGAATGAGATATCATAAAGGGCCTAATTTTGATTTAGAAAGACTGGTTGCTCATTCACAAATGTCAAGCAGTACATTAGGTAGCACTTCAGGCAAACAGATTCTATGTCACTATTGTAACACACTACTCATCTATGACACTCCACAGCATTCTCTATATATGTGATTTAACTAATTCCAAGTCAAGCTACATTTAACTAATGGCCTGATTGAGAGATTTACAGATGGGCTACTCCATCATAAGCGTAACATTTATTGCAAGAAATACGCAAGTGCGGGCACGGACACTTGCACAGTTTTCTCAAGGATTTCTGATACGGCAAGGAAGAGGAGGAGGGCAACCCAGGGACACTGCATTACAGAGGTAAGTGGTTTTATATTTATTTTTAATACATTTTTACTTAGTTGTTAATGGGGGTGAATTGTCATATGTATTATATTTTTCTCTCTTAACTTTTAAACTTATGAATTTTAAGTATTTGAGACAGTTTTATAACTCACGTATACTATCTCAAAAGTTTAACGTTTCTTTTTAAATCAATTTGTTATTGTATTATCGTATGTGAAATGCTTAAACTGTGGCTTCGCTCTTTGTAAAGAGTTCCACGGAGTTTATTTGCAACTCCGTAGACCTCCGCCCAGGGTTTCCACTGATCCTTGGGGTCATGATGCACCCTATATCACCCACAGTCCCACTGCCTCACCACTGTTACCAGCATGAACCACGGCTGGCTGGCTGTTTCTTTAAACCGACAGCAGTGCTAGATACTGACAGGCACTATTTGACTTCTTCCTTAACTGATGTCGAAAATACATTTTTAAATTCAATAGAAGACAGGAGAAGGACGATATATGCAAGATGGGAAACAGGGAGGGATCAAAAGTATAGAAGTCAGTGGGCTAAAGGAAAGTGAGAGCATCAAGAGTCAGTTTTTATGTCTGCAATAACTTTAGATTGGAAACACGAGAGAAAAAAATTGTGATGTGCTTACAGGTAAATCCACAGTCCGCAGTAGGGGTATGTTCTCAAGGAGAAATTGCCGAGTTAACAGCACTTTATCGCAGCCAAAGTTGCAATAAATTTATCACCCCATTCACAAGCTGGTGCTAACAGCCCATAGCACCAGTTTACTTGTGATAGCTGCTGCAAAAACACCACAGATGACCTCCGCAACTATCGCTAATGAGATACAGAGTAGGCATTCCCGTGCCAAAAGTTCCAACAACACCACTCCGCAACATTCTCAACGACCAGCAAAAAGGCATGTTAGCAGCAGGAAACTAACACTTGCTCAGACCTGGTGCAAAGTCAGACACCAGCCTGCAACACAAAAGGTAGCCCAGCCCAGAGCCACACCTGAAGAACAACAGATGCAATGGAGCCACTGATCATGTGGACCGGACAGCCAAGAGGGCCACAACACCCACCACACCACCCCCAGGACCACACCCCCACCAGGGCACTCACCCCGGGCACACCCCACCACCACTGGACTAAGACACTGTACATCAAAGGCCCAAAAACAGGGAAAAAAGCACCTGCATGGTGTCGCACAATTGCAGCAATGAACACACATGTGAGTACAGACATCCATGCACCATTGAAAGACAAACAAAGTGTCACATACTAATTTGTCTCCAAATACCTATTGTGAAGAGTCATGGCAAGGCATCCCTGGACAATCTGTGAGTCACTGCCTGCAAGACAATATCCAAGATAAGAAGGTGTGTCAGGCACTCAGCAAAGGACAGGGAAACAGAGAATGAGAGAGAGTGAACAAGGAGCGCAATGCCATTTGTGCCCTTGACCCATGCAAACATGCCAACAGCTGCGTGTGTCTCGAAATTCGTGCACCCCAAATCATAGGCCTGGGATCGAAGTCAGTGTGCAGGCCACATCACATCTCCAAAATGCCAGCAGTAGTCAGACTAAAATTAGGAATGAAAGCTTCATTGTCCGTACACACAAGGCGGAAGGCCAACCTGCTCTCCGACCTTGGTCCTAAATGCAACTGGCACACCCTGCATGAGATACCAAATCAACGTGCCCATAACCCACACACACTTGGCCCTGCACGACCTACACCTTCAAGGGATGCCCTTGACACATTTGTCAAAAACTCCCCATACATTCAAACGTTGCAAACACATACAACTCATTGCCCTGAGCTGCGGCATATCATCCACAGAACTGCCGCCAGTCTGAGGAGTGCCGGTGGTACGAGACCAACAAATGCAATGACAGGTATTCCCTGGCACTTGCATAACCCCTATCACGTGGAACAGTACAGTGCACAAATGCTGCATCTGTTGGAACCTGTGCCAATGGCAGTGATGTGAATCAGTTATTGTCTGAGTTTCTGTCTTGCCTACGTCACCTGCGTCCAGCCCTGGTTCCACTGTCGATCATGCACATTCGAGTGCCCCACAGTGCTCTGCCTATTCAACGCAACAGTAGCTGAATTGGATTATGACCTGACAGTGCGCCCCTGTTGGCCCACAAACAGGAGTGTCAATGATCTTTGGCGTATGTTCTGGCAGTTATGCATAGGAGATTGCACAACTACTCGTGTGCAGTGACCACATGAAGGCGCTACCCTATTGGGCTGTGCCGCAGTTTGGGGAAACGGCATGGACTGAGCAAATCTGCCCAGACCTGTTAATGGATTAGGTCACCCTGGTGTTCCTTGAACCCGACAGCGATGTACTATTGGAACACATTTCCCATGAAGCTGCACATCGGATTGTCACCCAAGGCACAGGTCCCAACACCTTGTTATATAGTGGGGAATGCTCACATTTCCCACCACAACAGTGGATATGTCTGCCTTCGTCTGGACTCAGAATGCATGTGCATGGAGCTACACATGTGTATACACACCTGTGCAATACACACCTGTGCAAGGTGAGGCACTTCCATCGTCCGATGAACACAGCGTTATTATTTGACAATGTTAAAAAATCAGACATACTGCTGGGGGGGGAGTACACACATGGTAATGTAGCACAAAATCTGACCTTGTTGGACCCTCCCAACTGTTCACTGTCAGCAGAGCAGACAGTCGGCATAGTCTGGTGGCACAGCACTATGCAGACCCCATGGGCTGTGAGTCATGTCCCATGACACGTGGCAATGGGCAGATGCCAAACATCACATGACTCGTCCAGCAAGGCAAGGTGGGCTGAGACCATTGCCATGCGTAACGATGAGTGTACATTTTTTCACTGCCATGTCTTGCACCTCAACATGTTCCGATGATGCGTGTGAGTGTCTCAAGCATGTCCCTGCATGTTGCGGCCCTTGCCATGTCCCTACTGATACATACATGCCAATAAAGTCTCTGCAACTTCACTACTGTCCAACTGTGATGAGTGTTGATGAGTTGTACGAATCGTGTGCCACAATGAGCATTGCCCCTATACAGGGAGGGACTGAGTGATGCCTGTACAATGAGAGTGGGTCTCATTTGCCTGCTCCACCTCTGTGAGCCAAACACTGTGTTTGGGATAGTTGCTGGAAGGCCAGTGTACTTACATGTCTCCACTAATGATCATATGGTATCCAACCTCTGACCATGTGGAGCAATGCTATGAATCAAAAAAGATTGTGTCAACACAGATGTGTGTGAGTAGGTATGAGACATGAAGTTCTGGTGACACGTGATGTAGGACACCACTTCTGACCTGCTACCTATTTGGTCATTGCTACACACAGCCCTATTCAATACATGGACGTGTGCTTCTGTTGGGGGGTTGCGAGATTTTCGTTAATGTGCAACAAGGCCACAGCTAGTACTCACCTTCACAGACATCCAACTGGCCATGTGGCTCCGGGTTCAACATGCGCATTGATGTCATATACAAGGGTGTACCTTCTTGTGCAATCATTGTCCATACATACATACATTCACACTTGAGTGAACATAGTCATGACACATCTGTGTGATTTCAAATGTTTTATTCACATTCTGGTGCATTCAGGAGTTGTACATGGCCATGCAAGCCCACATTACATGGGAGCCCAGAGTCCACTGTGGATTTGTAAGTGATTTGGGAGAGGTAGAGTGCTGTCCGCTGCAGGAGAGCTGTGTTATTGTCCACCAGTGAAGATATGCCAGTCCATGTCGGGGTCCAGGTGTATGTCGTAGAGTGTTCTGGGGGGTCAGTGGAAGGTGTTGTCCCAGGGCATGATGCACAGGGAGAAGTGGAGACGTGTGGCTCAATGGTTAGGTGGAGAAGTGTGGCTCAATGGTCAGAGCGGCAGACCCTGATGCAGAAGTCTGGTCCGTGACCAGGGTTCAATTCCCGCCTCGACGGGTCTTGGGCTCAATTTCCTCAGTCCTGATAATTCTCACCTCGGTGACTATTCTAATCATGATTCCCACTCTGCAACTGTGGGCAATAGCTTGCTTAATCTCCACAACGGCCCCAACAACGCTAGGATGCCTGGCTTCACCTTGGGGGTGCCCAGGAATGGGCACTTCACAGGGAAAGGCCAGGAAGGGTTCCTCAGCGGTATTCGTACAAGCGCCGAGATGCCTCCGGGTAGTCGTGTGCTATACAAGTGCGTAATTATCATTTATTATCATTTATAGGGCAGAACCAGGCAGGGAAAGGTTACATGGCAGTGATGGAGGCTACTACCTCCTTCCTCACATACAAATTATCATCCATATCTTAGTACTTTGATACTTCCTCAGTGTCTGGTGTGTCCGGTGTGTGTGGCGGGGTAATGGCTGCATCACTGGATGCCACTGACACATCAGGGTGCGATGGTGATAGGGCTGCATCACGGTGTGCCACTGACAGATCAGGGGTCAGAGAGGTGTGTTGCTGCAGTCATCTGGGCCCGGCTAAGTGGCAGCAAAGGCAGGATGATGAACTGCAAGGCATAGAAGTTCCCAGCTACATCTCACTGGTGTTCAGTTGTGGCAGCCATACTTCCAGCCTGCATCTGCTCCATGGTCTCAATTGTACTGCATATCTGTTTCAAATCTGTGCTGTCATCACTGGTGCCTGTCTGACTAGACAGTTATTGTACCTGAGAGATGGCGCCAGCGATGTCAGTCAAGGATTTTCGTGGAGTATGGTGCGGACAGTGTGTGTCCGTTAGGGACTGTAAGTGGTCCCTGATGGGACTCAGACACCCACGAATGTCATCGAGTTTGGCTGCCACAAGTTCAAAACCCACCCACTTCTGATCAGCCAACTCCACCCATCAACCCAACACATGCCGTTGGAATTCCATGTGTTGTTCGTTGGTGTCCTGGGAGACAGACTTGGTGGTGTGTGTTTCCTGTTGTGTGGTCTGTACAGGTGGTGGGGTCAATTCGAGACAGATGGGCTGCCATGCTCCTAGGGTTGGGGTGCAGAGGCTGTCCATTATCCGTTGAAGGGTGTCTGTACAGATGTGCAGGTTGTCCTCTTCATTATCACTGATGGGATTTCTGGCTAGCTCTTCAGTAAGTGTTGTTTGCCCCCCTACAATGTTAAAGGGGAGATGCATGTTAACATTGGTTCCCATGTATGTTGCGGCTTTGCAGATGTGTACACGCAGACAGCATGACAATGCACATTGTGACAGTTTTGGTGGAGCTGGCTATTTTATGGCAGACAGTGGGTTTTCCAAGCCCATGATGGATGTGTGGTACTACCAGTACATTGTCATCACACAGTGTCAGGCAATGCCAGTAGTGAGTGACTAGTTACTCCACACGAGTGGAACCTGTTGTGTCCTCTGTCCTGTGGTGTAGGTGTTGCAGTTTTTCCCACATTCCCATCATTGGTGATGTTCTGTGGTTGCTATGTGTGTGTGCTTCATTGTGGGGGAGTTGGCCCTGCAGCTCTGATTTCGTGGACCCTTGTCCCTTTGCGGTGGTGTGCCTTTGAAATGTGTGCTTTTCGGGGGCTGGGATGTTTGTGACTTGGGTTATTTGTGATCTTGCACAGATTTTGTGGCCTTGTACATTGTATGTCTGCTGCGTGTATTGGACTGGACGGCATGTCAGAGTGTAACCTGCTCCTTTATGGATGTGATCCACACTGGGCAACCTCCTTGTCGATTCATGCACAATGTCAATTATTTAGGCTGCTGCCATGCTATCGGTCATGCAGTGTCACTTGCTTTGTCAGTGTGGCTCACACAGCCGCTGCTTTCCTGGTTTCATCAAATGTGCATGGATTGGTAGTGTTGTTGGTTATTTGGAGGGGGCCCATATGTTCACATTGTGAACGGGGGCCTACTTTGTGTTTCTATGTGTGCTGCAGTATGCCAAGGGTATCAGGTACATGTTCCAGTGTCATTGTGTGTGTGCGGTGTGCTTCACATGATTGTGAATGTGAGACATTGTGTCCATCTGTGTCCAGGCTCTGACTCCTGCAACCATCTCCACACTGGTGACTGTGGCCACCATTTCCTCCACCCATCCAGCTCGTCCTGTGGCTCAAGACTCCCACCTCCAGTTGCCGTTGCTGCCTTCCTGTTTGTGGCGAGTTTCTGTTTGGTCTGACTTGCACATCATGCCAGCGCATCTTGGCATTCTGGCCACTTCGACTAAATTGACGTTGGTGACGATGGTCTGCCATATTTCATTTGTGTTGCCAGTGCTGCATTGGAGGTGACGAACATTTGTTGGTAGTGTTCTATCACCTCCCTGATGTTGATCCCGTCTTCCTGCGGACTGAACCCCGTCTTCCTCCTCCTCTTCTCCTTGCCCTTCCCCGAACACGGGGTTCCATGTTGGTCCTCCGTGGGTCTTGTGGGGTTCAGCTTCTTCTCTTAACTCGGTCTGAGTGCATCCATGGTGCTATGCTGTTTGAAATGGATTTAGCATGTTTTTTTGCTTTGGCTTTTACAGTGCGTTTTCCCGCATGACGCGTGGTTATTGCAGGGCTGTCGCTGGTTATCGTTGATTTTGGTATTGCGCTCTTAGGCATTGCAACTTTTTTTACATTTGAGTTTCGCGTCTGATTTTGCGCAGTCATTTAGCATGTTATCATGCTACTATTGCATGATGCCGCCGGGTTGGGAATTGGACGTTAAGACAGTATTATTATAGACTTCGATATGCACAGTTGCGTTAAGTTACTTTTGCGATGGTTATCACATGTTCTTGAGAATATGCCCCTAAATGTATGGAAAAACATGATTGTGATTACAATTTTGAAGATGGGGAAAATTAGCCATTATTCATAGGAGGCCAGGATCCTGTTATTCCTGGAGTTTATTATACTTGTGGAAATCATGCATATTTTACGCTGCCCTAAGGGTGGTATGGTGCATGTTATTTGGCAAAAGTCTTCTAGATGATGTAAACACAGATTAGAGCTAAAAGAAAGAGCAGTGGATCTTAGATAGTTGGAGAATTATATGGTGCCTTGATTCTTTCTGTAGGAGTGGTTTTGTATGATCTCAGAATTAAAAAGTACTCCACAATAGTTGATAAGGTAGCTACTAGCACTGCAAATTCATTGTTTGTCCTGGACACTGAAAAATAGTTATAGAGTCTATGGTTATACAGAATTGCCTTGCGTAAGACATCCTTTTTGCGAAGGAGGCAGAGTCTGCAAGATGTTGAAGGTTCACCTATATTTGTGTTAATAGTGAGAACGTAAAGAGCTATATTAGGAAAATGTATCTCACTAACACTTTCAATATGAGCCTTACAATGCCTAAATGCCAGGACACACCAAAGCATCCTATGCACTCTGATGGAAAAAAAAAGAAGGACTGAGGAAAAGAGCACTGTTGATGGCCCCTAGCATACATTTTTAATGATTGTTTTACTGCCTGGTATCTTATCACATTTCATAATGCACCTTAATTTGTACTTTCTATTTCCCCTATCATTCATTATTCGCTGGATCAGAAATATTTATTTTACGCCCTATGGCCTTGCATCGTATAATGTTTCTTGATAGTATGTAAAAAAAAGCTATTACCTTAAAAACAGATTTTAAGACATAGGGAATATGTAGCCATTGCAGGAGATTGTTGCTTCCACCAGTCAAAGTTGGGAATAGTTTATCATGTCTCCTTTTAAAAATGTTAACCTCAAAGGAAATATTGAATTGACCGAATAATGCACCTTCTTTTAGACTCATTTTAAGACACATCAGTAACATTTATTTTTTTAATATCATTTTGTAAAATTGCTATGGCTTTAATTAACTGAAATAACAAACTTAACTTGACGTTATTAGGAGTATTACAGACTCAAAGGGAGATTTAATGCAACTGGAAGCTACAGGTGCTTGGAGAGCAGTTGGAAATAGTTTTGCTGCAATAGACAAGTGGTTTGGAAACCTTGGAACTTGAATATTAGGTTCCCTTTTGAGAGCCCTTGTGATAATTGCCCTTAATGCAGTTTGTCTGTTTGTAATCTTTAAGGGGTACAAGTGTATGAAGGCAAAAAGTAAGGGGCAGGAAAGGAGGGGAATACGAATAAAGAGAGAAGACGTAGAAGTAGAGGAGAGTCAGTGTAGATTTTATGTTGATATTAAATACTTTGAAAACTCTAGACGAAGATTTATTAAAACATCAGTGTTTTGAGCTGGGCTCATCCGATAAGATTCTTATGTTGAATGTGATGGCTAACATCACAATCAGAAGCGAGACTACAGTAGTGTAATTTAGGCTCTACCCTTATACTTCCCAATCATGCAATTATATACTCATATTTGACATTATATTTACAGTGTGCCTTAACTTCAATAATGTGTGTGAAACATTTAAATGCATTAATGAAATGTAATCATTATAGGGATTAGAGATTTATATACGTGTACACTAATGTTCATTTAAAAAATACATATATTCTTCAAGTTCATCATCATCATCATAAAACTGTTACTCGATTTTGCAATAAAATCATACAAGTACATAAAAAACCATAATGATAAAAAATTATAAAATAATTTATGACATTAAGTGCCACTAGGGGTATACCCTATCATACCAATCCAAAGCAGGAGTTAAAAAAAGAGGTTTTAAAAATGTATAACAAATCTGTGAAAACATGGGACTTATCATCACATTGTGCAAAGTATCACATTTAAAAAGCAAGTTACAGGAACAATATGGAGGATCAGTGCATACCATGTTCCCTCCATATACAACAGCTGGTGAAACAAACCTAACCTAATAAAAGGAAAAGACGACACTGATGAACAGACATCTCATACAGTAATATGGCTCCATTCCTGGAACCATCTTACTCATAATGCACTTTTGAAATAATGGTTTGAACAGTGATAAAGCTTCTTTCCCACCTGCCATTCTTACAAAAAAGACTCTTTAGCCAGGCCACATCCTGTTTAGTAATATTGGATGAAATAAATAATAACTCTGGTCTGCCTACATTTATAAAATTATCTCTGATGTAAACTAGCCATGGTATGTTGCAAACATTCTCTAGGTTCATACAATCAAGTATGATTAATCTATTTAGCCTTAGAACTTCTTTTAACCAAACACTACACCAAAGCAAAAGGGGACGCAACCAAATATAATCTTTAATATAACTAGTTCCTCATGTAGATTGTAGAATTTCAGTGAGAGTATACTATCCCAAACCAAAACGCCCTCTAAGGTATTTATTCTCCACTATAACAAGAGCATCTATGTCCATGTAACCCAATATTTCAGTGCCAAATGTTGAGATATGTACACTTTTGGCATTATATACATCCAGCATGATTTTTAAAGGCTCATGACCCAGATTGGAAGAAAATTCATTAACCCCAGCTCACGCTTTCATGAGGGAACCCATATTCTCTTTAATTAACAATTGCCAACTCAGGGGCCGATTAGGATCGCGGTTTTCCCGCATCCTCCGGGCCGGCGGAAGCCACCGCCGGCCCTGAGGATGCGGGAAAACCGCTGGGGAGGCACAAAAGACCCACCGCCAAATTAGGATGGCGGTGGTCTCAAAATCGGTCTGCAGCTTTTCTGCCACGGTCGCCTTCCGACCGCGGCGGAAAAACTCTAAAATGGCTGGCGGTGTCTATCAGACACCGCCAGCCATATTAGCATGGCGGAAAACAGATGCTTTTCCGCGGCGGATTCTCCACTGTGGAGAGGCATACGTGAATTCTTTGGGGGCCCGTTGTGATGGGGGCCCAGGGTGAGTGGGGGGGGTGCACATGGGGGGTACCTATGGTACCCCCCTGCATTTGCATGCACGAAGCGGCAGGCACCGCGCAATGTTAAATATTGAGGATGTGACCGCCAGGCTGGCGATCACATCCTAATTGCACTGGAGGGACCGCCGCTGCCCCTGCGGACGGTCCCTCCTCCTCTAGGGTGGCGGACGGACGCAGGTCCGTCCGCCATCCTAATGAGCCCCTAAGTTTGGATTCAAATAAAATAAATAAATCAAGTAAAATTACCCACCTTACTTTAAATGTGGTCCTGAAATAAAAAGGTAGCTTTTGAAAATAGTGTGCAAATCCAAGCTTCTCATAAAATCAACAAAAATGATTAAAAGCTGCTGTAAAGAGATTGTTGTGCGAGTGAAAAAAACAGAATAATCTGCATATAAAAGTGCCAGGAGCAATCAGTCACCAGCTCTTGGGACATCCACACCCTTTACCATAAGTGCCTTCTCAAGACGGTTAACATACAGATTAAAAAGTAAGAGGTCCAGGATGCAGACCTGCTTGACTCCCTTACTAAGTACAAAGTTCTTTGTACAGTCACCATTACTGCTGAAACGGACTGAAGTTGTTAAACCATGGTGAAGATCCCAGCTCGGCACAAACATTTTCCTGGTTAACCAAATCAAAGGAGGAGCTGAGGTCCATGCAGAGTAGAAGGAGAGGAGAAAACCTTCTTTTGCAAATACATGTTTATTAAGTAAAGATGGAGATAAAGATTCTGCTTGACAGTCTCTCTTCCTATGTGAAACCTATCCTGATTATCAGATTAGCTATTCTGTTCCTCGGACCACTGGGTCAGTCTATTTAGAAGGACCCTGCCTAACATTTTAACTTCTAAATCCATTGAACAGATGGGTCTATAACAGGAAGGGTCACTTCTGTGCACCTTCTTATAAACTGGAACAATGACATAGTGTTGCAATGACTCAGTGAATGTCCTCCCAATAGCAGCATTGAGAATCAATGTGAGGAGGGGAGCCTAAAAATCCATACAGGCTTTGAATAGATCACCCTGGATCCCATATTCCCAGGACCCCTGCCCCTAGGTTGAGATTCTAATGTACCCCCGACCTCTTCCTAGTGCGACAGTAGCTTGGCTACCTGAACCCTTGGGGAAGCACCCTCACCTGAACTCTCTCCCTGATACAGAGGCAGAAAAGTGATCTTCCCATTTCTGAGAGGGTACTAAGGCCACTAAGTCTGTCTCCCTCTCTTCTTTAAAAAGAGATAATTAATCATTTTCCAAAACAACATACTATACTTTCTGGTACAGGCTAAATGTAAATCCTGCACTGTAGGGATGGCACGGTGCACACCTTTTTTCTTTTTGACTTTAAACTGTTCCATTGTCTCGTATCCTCTATTCCATGCGTGCTATCCTGAAAACGTGGACAACCCTAAGCCACGCCGGTTATACAATACTACACTGAATCAGAGCAACATGTCGCCCGTGATGGATGCACAGCTTAATATACATTGCATTAACAAATGCCAATCCTCTTCTCATTTTTTCTTCCAAATTCTTTTATTTTATCTTCGTAATCCACATTCCTTTGTTAGTCTTTATAATCCACATTTAATCCAGAACGTCATCATTTTAACACAAGTCACAGGAGAGACTCTTACGTTTTCACCATTTTCTAAAAGATACAAAAGTGCTTATCCAAGCTTCATCCTGCACCCCGAGGGTGTACGTAAGTCTTAATCCACTAGCATGATTCTTAATTACCCAATGCATTTCGGGCCTTCCATTCGGCCCTTCGTCAGGGGTTAAATGTATCTAAAATGCAAAAACACATGGTTTAGACTGTGTATGCCCCACTTTCCCTAGATATTAAAATGCACATTTCCGCCCTCGACCCACGCCCACAAATCAGCGTCTACCCGCAATAGATATAGTTGTTGCATCACCTCTAATTGAATATCTCTGCTCTTATCGGTGCCTGTCTCCCCTTATACCTCTCTGCAAGTGCAACCTTCATTCTTATACCCGATTCACCACCTGCGTGATGTCTCATTCCTTCCCCATAATCCCTCACTTTAAGCTATACTCCTATACACACATCTCTGTCCCTCCATCTTAACTCCCACATGATTTAAACTGTACAAGACTCCACGTCTCCCTTCCATACCGCGTACCTTACACCATGTCAATGCTCTCAACTTTTCATCGTCTCTTACGAAAGTCTCCAACTCCTTGACTTCCTGCTTCTTGTACCTCCTTATTGTCTCCACCTCTCCAACACACCTGTTTCCCATCTAACCTTATCCACTGTGTTGTCCTACTTCACTTTCTACATCTCGCCTCTGCTGTTACCTACCATACCCACAATGTACTAAACCAGTTTCTTCACCACCAAGCACCTATAACCCTTTTTCCAATTATGCTGTTAACAAATCCAACAATTATTGCCCCGCCCTCCCTCAGATGTTAAAACTGACATTGATTAGTATGTATCACTCCCCACAAGCCGGACATTATGTGCTACTGACAGATTTATATACATTGCTGAACTGTGATGTTTTCTCTAAGCATGTTAATCTGCAATGTTTTCAATTTAAATATTTGAACATTAGTCTTCTTTCATATGTTTTTCATCCAGTCCTAATTTTTAAGCAATGCTGTGTTCATGATACAAATGTCTCTCTTGTGACGTTTTTCTCTTTTGTGACTTTTTTCAATTGTTACTCCTTTGAAATTTACTCTCATGGGTGCTCAGTGACCGTTTGGTCGAAAATATATAATTGCACTGTAGGGATGGCACGGTGCATACCTTTTTTCTTTTTGACTTTAAACTGTTCCATTGTCTCGTATCCTCTATTCCATGTGTGCTATCCTGAAAACGTGGACAACCCTAAGCCACGCCGGTTATACAATACTACACTGAATCAGAGCAACAAGTCGCCCGTGATGGATGCACAGCTTAATATACATTGCATTAACAAATGCCAATCCTCTTCTCATTTTGTCTTCCAAATTCTTTCATTTTATCTTCGTAATACACATTCCTTTGTTAGTGTTTATAATCCACATTTAATCCAGAACGTCATCATTTTAACACAAGTCACAGGAGAGACTCTTACGTTTTCACCATTTTCTAAAAGATACAAAAGTGCTTATCCAAGCTTCATCCTGCACCCCGAGGGTGTACGTAAGTCTTAATCCACTAGCATGATTCTTAATTACCCAATGCATTTCGGGCCTTCCATTCGGCCCTTCGTCAGGGGTTAAATTTATCTAAAATGCAAAAACACATGGTTTAGACTGTGTATGCCCCACTTTCCCTAGATATTAAAATGCACATTTCCGCCCTCGACCCACGCCCACAAATCAGCGTCTACCCACAATAGATATAGTTGTTCCATCACCTCTAATTGAATATCTCTGCTCTTATCGGTGCCTGTCTCCCCTTATACCTCTCTGCAAGTGCAACCTTCATTCTTATACCCGATTCACCGCCTGCGTGATGTCTCATTCCTTCCCCATAATCCCTCACTTTAAGCTATACTCCTATACACACATCTCTGTCCCTCCACCTTAACTCCCACATGATTTAAACTGTACAAGAGACGATGAAAAGTTGAGAGCATTGAAATGGTGTATGGAAGGGAAACGTGGAGTCTTGTACAGTTTAAATCATGTGGGAGTTAAGGTGGAGGGACAGAGATGTGTGTATAGGAGTATAGCTTAAAGTGAGGGATTATGGGGAAGGAATTGCGGGTAGACGCTGATTTGTGGGCGTGAGTCGAGGGCGGAAATGTGCATTTTAATGTCTAGGGAAAGTGGGGCATACACAGTCTAAACCATGTGTTTTTGCATTTTAGATAAATGTAACCCCTGATGAAGGGCCGAATTGAAGGCCCGAAATGCTTTGGGTAATTAAGAATCATGCTAGTGGATTAAGACTTACGTACACCCTCGGGGTGCAGGATGAAGCTTGGATAAGCACTTTTGTATCTTTTAGAAAATGGTGAAAACGTAAGAGTCTCTCCTGTGACTTGTGTTAAAATGATGACGTTCTGGATTAAATGTGGATTATAAAGACTAACAAAGGAATGTGGATTACGAAGATGAAATAAAAGAATTTGGAAGAAAAAATGAGAAGAGGATTGGCATTTGTTAATGCAATATATATTAAGCTGTGCATCCATCACGGGCGACATGTTGCTCCGATTCAGTGTAGTATTGTATAACTGGCGTGGCTTAGGGTTGTCCACGTTTTCAGGATAGCACGCATGGAATAGAGGATACGAGACAATGGAACAGATTAAAGTCAAAAAGAAAGAAGGTGTGCACCGTGCCATCCCTACAGTGCAATTATATATTTTCGACCTAACGGTCACGGAGCACCCACGAGAGTAAATTTCAAAGGAGTAACAATTGAAAAAAGTCACAAAAGAGAAAAACGTCACAAGAGAGATATTTGTATCATGAACACAGCATTGCTTAAAAATTAGGACTGGATGAAAAACATATGAAAGAAGACTAATGTTCAAATATTTAAATTGAAAACATTGCAGATTAACATGCTTAGAGAAAACATCACAGTTCAGCAATGTATATAAATCTGTCAGTAGCACATAATGTCCGGCTTGTGGGGAGTCATACATACTAATCAACGTCAGTTTTAACATCTGAGGGAGGGCAATAATTGTTGTATATGTTAACAGCGTAATTGGAAAAAGAGTTATAGGTGCTTGGTGGTGAAGAAACCGGTTTAGTGCATTGTGGGTATGGTAGGTAACAGCAGAGGCGAGATGTAGAAAGTGAAGTAGGACAACGCAGTGGATAAGGTTAGATGGGAAACAGGTGTGTTGGAGAGGTGGAGACAATAAGGAGGTACAAGAAGCAGGAAGTCAAGAAGTTGGAGACTTTCGTAAGAGACAATGAAAAGTTGAGAGCATTGACATAGTGTAAGGTACGGAGTATGGAAGGGAGAAGTGGAGTCTTGTACAGTTTAAATCATGTGGGAGTTAAGGTGGAGGGACAGAGATGTGTGTATAGGAGTATAGCTTAAAGTGAGGGATTATGGGGAAGGAATGAGACATCACGCAGGTGGTGAATCGGGTATAAGAATGAAGGTTGCACTTGCAGAGAGGTATAAGGGGAGACAGGCACCGATAAGAGCAGAGATATTCAATTAGAGGTGATGCAACAACTATATTTATTGCGGGTAGACGCTGATTTGTGGGCGTGGGTCGAGGGCGGAAATGTGCATTTTAATATCTAGGGAAAGTGGGGCATACACAGTCTAAACCATGTGTTTTTGCATTTTAGATACATTTAACCCCTGACGAAGGGCCGAATGGAAGGCCCGAAATGCATTGGGTAATTAAGAATCATGCTAGTGGATTAAGACTTACGTACACCCTCAGGGTGCAGGATGAAGCTTGGATAAGCACTTTTGTATCTTTTAGAAAATGGTGAAAACGTAAGAGTCTCTCCTGTGACTTTTGTTAAAATGATGACGTTCTGGATTAAATGTGGATTATAAAGACTAACAAAGGAATGTGGATTACGAAGATAAAATAAAATAATTTGAAAGTAAAAATGAGAAGAGGATTGGCATTTGTTAATACAATGTATATTAAGCTGTGCATCCATCACGGGCGACATGTTGCTCCGATTCAGTGTAAATGTAAATCTTCCCACATTTCTGCCTGTAGTTTCTTCTTCCTCTGTAGGGCTGCTTTTCATACGGCCCTACAGAGTTTAATTTTATTCCTATCTCGAGGCAATAATTATTACTGAGCTAAAAGTGCCCTATGTTCCCCAGTGCAGCTCTTGTCAAACTAGAGATAGGGCAATGGAGGACCTGGCTTAGACTCGATTGAAAGGGCAATATTAATATTGCTGGATATATTTCTGTATGCAGATAAAATACTTGGGTCCAGGGCCTCGGCATCCAAGCAAGTCTGGATTTCAGAGGAGCAAGATATAACCAGTTCCTTTAAAACAACTCCGGAACACTTTTCTACCATTTTAATCTGCACCCCTGGACGGTTGTTTATACATTATTTCCCAAATGATAATAAGATGTAGCTTTTTCCTATATTCACTGAAAACTGACAATCAGGGGGTTGTGGTTGCTATACACATTCCAGTCCTCAGAAAAGATAGAGTGAGAGACAAAATATGAACCCATAGATACATAAATATAGGCAGTAAAAGAATCATCTCCAGAATCCTAAAAAGTAGCCCTGTCATTACACGTACTCTCCCACCTGAAGGTGTAATCCTGATTATATTCTGTAGATAAATCATTCATCATTTCTCCCTGTTGAGTATGCTGAAGATGGACTTGGTTCTGAAGGTAATTCCCATCTTCAGATTTCCCTTCCTCATAAATGTGGAACTACTACACGAGTAGAGATTAAAGTCCCCCAAAGTCAATATAGCACTGTAAATGCTGGGTTGACCAGAAAAACATTTTTACAGTTAGGTACTATGTGTAGCTAGAACATCTTCGGACTCCATTCTATGAACAGCATTGTATATACTGATACACAAGATCCTAGTAGAGTTCTTGAAAGAAAGAGGAACACATACAATATGTGGGGAGACACTCTTAATCTCTTGCATTTTGTGACATAGAGTTCATTTAATAGAAGTAGCTATGCCCCCCACTAGTGATTTCACAAACAGACGGGATGGCATTATTTATAGGGAGAGGCCAAGACACTGCTATCTAACACTGAGTGGACAAGGCCATAAAATCAATAGCAAAGTCAACTAGGAGTCAAAAAAACATATTTATTTATCAATATTTATAGGTGCCAATTGACTGCCATCCAAATAAAGACATTACAGAAAGGAACATCATTCTTTTCTACCTATCATTCAAATGAATTTGAAACAGAAATAAGTTTCTATAGATTCATGAGGAACCTGAGATGCAGACACTTTTTTGACAATGTGATTGAACCTCGCTCTAGCAAGGAAGAAGGCACTTTAATGAACTTAAAAAAGAAAAGCATATTAGTAGCAACCTCCAGTTATAAAATTCTTGACTCACTTGAAACAGTTGTCCAAAAAGACTTCCATGAAATTTTTAAAGGACACAACCCGAAAATTTCAAATTCAACACAGAAAGATCATGGAGTTATCAAACAATTGCAAATAACCAAACTATCACATGCTGTAAGGCCGACAAAGGAGGAGCTTTAGTCATTTTGGACACAGAATTTTATTGGAAGAGCGTTAATGAACATGTACAAGACATTGCCATATATATGAAACTAAATCTGAACCCAACAGAAGAATTCTCGATGATTCTCTTAACCAAAATATTGATGGGCACTATCACAGAAGTAGACAAACAATATCTCATACAAACTCATCCGAGAACACTGTACATATACATGTTACATAAAATTCACAAAGATTTACAGACCCCTAGTTTTTACAAGAAATTCAATACATGAACCCATCGGAAAATAGTTGGATCAACATCTTCAACCCATTGTTCAACAAATGTACACTTATTTGAAAAACACAACTAATTTTCTAAACAAAATAAGATCAATTGTATTTGATGAACAAATTGCTCTCTTGCTTTATACCATAGATGCAAAATCACTGTACACTTCAATTCGCCATGACCAAGGTCTACCTGCTGTTGAATCTTTTCTCTTAAATGTCAAGAAAAATGAAGACCAAAAAATTTTTTGTTGGAAATACTACATTTTACGCTATATCACAGTTACTTCACATGGAATAACACATTTTATTTGCAACTCTCTTGTACTTCTGTTGAAAACTGTTCAGCACTGTGCTATGTGAATCTTTTCATGCATCATTTTGAGCTGGATAACATCTTTCAAAAACAAGAATGGTAAAAAAATTGGATTAACTTTTGGCAAAACATCAACATATTTTTAAGATGAAAAGGCCCACATACAGAGCTGGCTTCAGCTATTAACGATTTGAACACCATAGACGAATGCATTAGCTTTACTAACACCAGAAGTAATAGTCAAATCACATTTTTGGATGTTGAGATCACAGTCAAGGGCCAAACGTTTGTAACGATCATGTTTACCAAACCAACAGACAGGAATAACTTACTTCATTATACCAGCTGTCACCAGAGAGCTTGGAAACAACATCTACCTTATTCTCAATTACTACGAATCAAAAGAATAGCATCCAGTGAAGAGAACTACTAGAAAAGAGTAATATACTGGTTGACAAATTCAAGCAGAGAGGGCACCCTAACCATTGAAAAAGTGCATCTTAAAGACAGAAGCCAACTGCTAACAAGTCAAAAGTGCCCTAACTCTACTAAAAGATCTGTCTTCATTTCCAAATTCTTTACCAGTAGTCATCTTATTAGGAGGGTGGTGTTGAAGCATTGGTATATGTTACAAACAGAAGATGATTTCAAGGGCATTTTGGTCCAGCCACCTCTTTTCACATATCAGAGAACAAAAAGCTTGCAAGAGTGTTTGACACAACTAGTCAAACCTAAAATAGTTCAAATCTATAAATGAACTACTCCAGGTTACAATTGTGGACATTGCAATAACATCATTAAGGATATTACCATAATGCACCCTGTTCAAGGAACTCCTATCAAATTACATACTACAGCCACTTCTGACTCCAAGAACGTTGTATACATGTTAAAATGTTCTGTCTTACCTACATTAGTTATACTATACTGAGGGGTAGGAGGGAGGGTGCTATCCCCAAAGTACGCAAGACAAAAAAGCGAGAGGAAGGGGACGACATCAGAAAAAGACAAATAGGGCACCCGTACAAAAACCACATATAGATCAGGACCCACATGAAAATGATGCTATATTAGAGGCTGGGAGTATAGGGATCATAGAAGGTTCAACCAGCCTGGTTAGGGAAATTGTCAGTGGGGAGGCGGCCGACACCCAACTTTTAACAAAGATAGAAGGGCTTATTAAATCTTATCTCTCTCCTATCGAGGAAAAATTATTCCACATTGGAAAACAACTAGCTGATCTCTGCACCATGCCTAAAAACCTAAGAACACCGGGGGTCCAAAAAATAGGGGGTACCAAACCAAATAGTAACAAACCCATAGTACAAGCTCCCAAAAACCCTCCACCACCCGTGGTGAATACCAACCCCAAACCAGCCGCAGTCGCTGTGAAGACAGTTGAAAAGATCGATAAAATCAGCACGTCTGTTAACCCACCTGGCGAGGGGGCCACCCACCAGGGGTACATACCATGCAACCAAAGGGAAATAAAAATGGCGGAGAGCGGCAACAATTAGAGTGGTAAACCTCCCCCCAGAGGCCACACCTTATGTGGTGGTAATGACGGGGGTCCCGGAACTGGAGGCTCCCGGGGAGGAAGCTAATTGGTCGCTACTTAACAAAGTTCGACATTGGCTTAACCTAAACCGGCCTTTACCCCCGCATCGTCCAAGCAAGATTCTGACTGTGCGGAGGGTGTCATGGTTGGGTCATCAGAGGAAAACTCTGCAGGGTGACTGTGTGCTGATTAACTTTGCGGCCCCTATACTGCCGCCCATGTTTGCTCTTGGGACACCCAAGACAGGCTCGAGGGCATAGCTACCAGGCGACTTTCTTTTTTTACCCCCCTAGGAGTGGCCTCACGAGGGACCATCATGATAGAAATTGGCATAGAGCAGGCCATCGAGTCAGGGGTCTGGAATGGGGCCCATGGGGGGAGCTACCGACTACAGAGCAAGTTGCTAGGGTCAATTGGGGTGGCTTCCCGATCATAAACAGATTTAGCTGTCTGGATATGGTCGATTGACATCCAAAATCACCAAGTCTTTTAAACAAGGGGAAAGTGGATCTTATAGCGGCTAATAATCCTGATAAGGGAAAGTGGTTTCTATATCTGCCAGTAATTCTGATAGAAGCGGGATTATAACCACCACACAAACAAAGGCCTTGGGGGGGGTAAAGATGACAGTAGCCTACCCCCGAATATAGCTAGCTCCGTAGAAGCTATTGGTGAGCCTATTTCCTGTCTGCAGGGTGGGAATAATGGGGCTACCCCTGACTGGCTTGATACCGGCCACAGAGTTATCCATCTGTTATCTTGGAATGTGGCTGGGTTAAAAATATAAAATGATCCTGCCAGAATGGAATGCGTTCATCGAGAAGTTCGATGTATGCATGTTCCAAGAAACCTGGAGCTTGCTCTCAGTGCACAAATCCGGCTATGCAACCTTTTTCCTTCCAGCAATAAGTTGCGGGAAGGGCAGATCGGCAGGAGGCCTTCATGTATGGGTAAAAATTGGACTGAATTAGGATGTCACGACCCATGAATCTGCGAGTAGAGATATTCTACACCTTTCATTTGCAGGGCACATTAAGGGGACTAGGATAGATCTATTTAATATCTATTCTAGAGGTACTCCGGGGGATTTGACCTCATGCACATTGGCGACCTTAGAACAGGTATTAGCCAAATGGCCCCCAACATCCAAAATTATAGTGGGTGGGCATTTTAACTGTACATTTGAACCCCTAAGTAGGGATGACCCCCTAGGCATAGAGGAGGAGGATTCTAGATGGTCTATTCCAGCTTTGTCACTAGCCCCAATTAGAAAATGGTCAGCAAGGGCAATTCAGATCAATGCCCTGACCATGGAATTTAATTTAAGAGCGCTAAATGGCCGGACAATCTCTGATCGCGCCGGAGCGATGACCTTTAACAGGCTTAATGGCCCATCAAGAATAGATTACATCTTATTGGATCTCACATTGTGGCGCGATCTAATAGACATGGAGGTAGTACCTTCGCAGGATAGCGACCACAATCCTTTATGTATGAAGCTAAGGTGGGGTAAACACAAGGAAAGTGGGATTAAAGTCCCCTTGAGGACTACCAATGAGGTAATCCCCTACAATGGCAGTCGCAGGCTGAAATGGGATAAGATTCAATTCCAGGAAGGGAAGCTTGAGAGGATTAGGGTGCACGTAGCAGATCTGACTTTAAAGCTGGAAGATCTTGAACTGGAAAATGGTAGTGCCCAGGGGCCGTTCTTCTCCTTGGCTTATAAAAACGCAATAAAGGAAGTTGGACAATACTTCTCACTCCAGGGTAAAAGGGGTAGAGTGAATAGTAAACTGGCCAAACCCAGTAACCCGTGGTATTCGGACCAGCCAAAGGTAAAAAGGAAAGAGTTGACAGTTGCCCTGCTTAAAAAAAATCCCTCACTAGTTAGAGCGGCTAGGAAGGATTATGCGAGGGTATTAGTGTTGGCCAAACGTGAGTGGGAGGAAAAACATTGGCAGGATCTTAAATCCGCAGCCAATAAGAAGAATGCCACGCTGTTCTGGGAATTGATCAACAAGGCTAGGCAGCAAACCACGCCACGTATCGCCAACCACATAACAGAACAACAATGGTATTCCCACTTCTCTGCACTGTATGGCGGGATAGAAGTGTTATCTCCATCTCCCCAAGACCCCGATATTAGGGCCCAATCCTCACTGGTGCTTGAGGAACCATTTCAGCCCTCTGAGGTATTAATGGCCATTAGACATCTGACCCCGAGGAAGGCAGCTGGCCCTGATGGGATACCAGGGGATCTACTTTTGTAGGAACCTGTAGCATGGGCCAGCCTCATTGCATTAATAATTATTTGATCTCCAAGGGCCACCCCGTGCCAGACTTGTGGAAGGGAGCAGAGGTGGTAACAGTGTATAAAAAGGGTGCTAGAGATGACCCTGCCAATCACAGACCGATCAGTCTGATAGACGATAGAAGGTGGTTGGCAGGGTCATTATCTCCAGGGTGGGTGTATGGATGGAGGAGGAGCATGTCCTTTCTCATTTCCAAGCAGGGTTTCGACAGAAGGTGGGCACGATGGACAGGTCTTCCGTTTTTTTGCGATCTATTGGAAGACTGTGACCATTAATAAGGGTAGTCTTTACCTGGCATTCATAGATCTCAAAACGGCGTTTGACCTGGTCCCTCATGCAAGATTGTGGGATATCCTGGAGAAGAAGGGTTTCCCAGGGCCACTTTTAGGATTCATTGTGAAGCTCCACGAGGGGAATTACGCGAGGCTTAGATGGGGCACCCAGGGACACCTGACAGAGAGGGTGCCCGTGAGGAGTGGAGTCCGCCAGGGATGTGTTATGGCGCCAACCTTGTTCTCCCTCTTTGTGAATGGTGTGGTGGACCACCTGAGGGAGGAAGCGCCCGATGCGCCATCCCTGGCGGGGGGAAAAACACCTACCCTACTCTTCGCGGATGACACCATCTTGATCTCCAAATACCCCATAGGCCTTCAAAAGCTCTTGGACCATTTTAGTGTGTTTTGCACTGACAGAGGCCTCACCATTAACACCTCTAAAACAAAACTTATCACCATCTCACCCTCCAAGAGATTTAGGAACAATGTTCTGCTTAACGGTGACCCCTTGGAGATGGTAGACTCCTTCGACTACCTGGGTGTTAGGGTAAATAGTCGGATGAGTTGGAAGGATCACATGGCCAAAATGTTATTAAATCACAAAAGAGTTTCAGGGGTGGTTTTGAGGGAACAGCAGGAGTCGATGAGTAAACCCGTTGCACCGACTCTCGCTATCTATGAAGGCCAAGTATTACCGGCTGCCCTATATGGATCCGAGCTGTGGGGGTTCGAGAACACTACGGATTTAGTTATATCCGAAAATAAGTTTATGAGAAATTTGGTCGCCCTCCCAGCTTCTACCCCGCTGATCCCACTGCGGCTAGATTTGGGTAGGCGACCCCTCAAAGATATAGTGCGCTTGCGCCCACTACTTTTTTGTGTGCGACTGAGAAGGACCCGGGAGCTCCATAACAATGCAGCAGTTCTAGATGAACTTATTCTGCTTAATACGGGCAACAAGATTAAGTGGCTGTGTAATCTTAGGCAGTTGGTTGTTGCACATGGGCTTGAGTGAATCATGGACAAGCCAAACACCGCCTCCCAATTCAGTGATTAAGAAGCTCTATTGGGACAGGGTCCAGGAGGAGGCAATATGCAGAGGTGTAGGGGGTCCCCTATCTGAGCGGTTTCTCGAGTTCAAATGGACAAGGAAACTTGAACCCTTTCCAGACTTCATAGGGAAACCTTTGGATAGATCACTTTATTTAAAACTTAGGCTTGGGACCCTCCCGGTGAACGATTTCACCTTCGGGTGGAATAAGCTTGGTGGTCTATCGAAAGCCTGCCCTGGCTGTGCAGCCCCTAACAAGTCTGTGGCGCATTTTTTCTTCGCCTGCCCGGCATATAGGGTTGCCAGAAAGATATCGTTAAAACCATTATGTAAGGGGTTGGGCCTCAGATGTCATAAAATGGCCCTACGGGTCCTCTGCACCGACACATCTTCCACTGCCATGGTGTGTGGGGTAGCTAAATACCTGGGTAGCGCATGGCAGATACGTATGAGGAGGGTTAAGCCTACCCCCCACACAAATTAATTGCCAGATTGCCCCCCGGCAGGAAGTTTTTATGACCTTCTTGTACCTGTTTTTAATGTATATTTTAATGATTTTAGATCTGGGTAGTATGTAATGATGTATGTATCCAAGGATTGTTGGGTTCTTGTTTCTTATTTTTTTGTACTGTATAAATTGCATACTTTTATGATGACATTTTTTATCGAATAAAGTATATCTACTACTACTACATAGTTAAGGTTAAAATCACATTAAGCAGGATTACAATCAGACTTACCAAACATAAAAGTAACATTGGGAATCAAAATGAAAAATCTACAGTTGCTGTTCATTTTAACAAACATAAGCACACAGTAAGCCAATTTAGATTTTTGGTTCTGGAAACTCCACTGATTCAAGAGACAATAGAAAACACTTATTACAATTAGTCATTTAGGATAAAAAAAAACGTGTGCAGCCCCAAGGGTTTACATAAACGTTTGTATTTGAACTGTTATCTTTGAACCTTGAAAAACCCTAGGGTTCATATATTGGATTATGGCTTTTCATAAAAGGTGACTTCATGTCAGTTAACAAACTTGTTTATCAATTTAGGTTGCTACCTGCCAGGGAACATACTTGTATATTAATATATGTAGCTACCTTCCTACATTGTGTTGATACTATACCAGACTAATACTTGGCCAATTGGAGGATTTTAAGTTGTTTAAGCATTGCCTTTGCTAGAGTTATGCTTGATGAGTGATGTAACGTATATCGAGTTTATTTCTATTACAATACCCTTAGTCTCTGTCTTTTTTAGTCCTATTTTCATCTTTCACTTGTTGGTTGGTAACGCTTTATAGCGAACACCTGGGTTCGACACGCACTTTCTTTCGGGAAGATATCTGATATAGATCTACTACTATGAATGAGCACTTTCAAGACCCAGGGTATGTAACCCAGTGCCTCTTCACCTATAGGCTTGCACAAATATTATCTTTGCAGTTCTAATAGCTGGTACTCCAGCTATTGTTACACAGAGGTGTAATATGCACGTTGTTTTTCTTTTTTCAGAGTTTCTTTTCTTTTCTGTAGAGCACGTTTTTTGATCCTCGCAGAGAGCGTTGTTGTTTTTGCACCGTATAGCATTATATTTATTGAAATGCCGCACTATCTGAGTAAGCCTTATACACATGAAACTGTATGTGGTTAATGAGGATCCTACTCTTTTTGCCTGATTTGGTTCTACTCACTATGTTACACGGGTTACATCAATGTTTACAAAGTTCTTTTTCCGGGCAGAAACCAGTTGGTTATCATCTTTAGATGGCCTTGAAATGTCTGACTTTGACATAGCAGCATGTTGTTTAGTTTCTCTTGAATACACACTTTACTGATAGACTGGGTAATCATTGGATTTTTGATTATTGGTTGTTAATTATATTGCAGGATACATTCCCCTGATGACGGACTATTCCGGTAAAGCATTGGGATTCTTATCAAATGCATAGAAAGTTCCAATTAATGTGTGATGCTCTAGCACTATGAATAATATTACTTCACATTGAATAAACAACTTATTACATTTCAAACTGACTACAGAATGGTTATAAATTGATTGAAGAAACACAGAAGTAATTATAGCTTACAAACTTCCCAAATTGGAGTGAAAAGTGGGTACATTGTTCTTTTCTAGGACAACACAATTTTTTGTGGGAGAAATTACGCCTTGGATTGGTGGATGGTACCCACCTGCGCCCAACACCAACACACAGCAAACCTTTTTTGAATACTTTAAAGGAGAGCAACTATTTCTACTTTCCATAATTATTTGTAAAGAAACATGACTATCCATTAAGGTATCACACACCGTAAGTGACCTGGTCCATTTCCTTAAAGAGCATCAACCTAATTTCTGGGGGAGCATACCAGGCAAGCCAATGTACCACTCTATTTCTTAGATTCTGAAATCTTCCTGAGCATGGTGCCCCTCATGATTAACATTAGCCAGACCCATGACATAGGGTGTAAAGGATGGTGGAAGACGTACAATATCCGAAGAGGTGAAATGGATCTGGGTCTGGGTAGCCCCTGCCGGAGCCTTCTGAGGATGAATCGGAACTCCCTGCTCTATTATTCAAGTTATACATGTGGATGTATCATTATGCATTTTAAGTTCATTTTAAAAGCACAGTTAAACTTAGCCTGACTAAAGGCCTTAATTGAAAATAACTTGGCTTTGGCAGCATATTTTCCCTTTCTTTGAAATTACATTATCATGATTCCTTTTAGCTAGAGAAAGTCATATTGTTTGTATTAGACTGCTGATAGTGAGGCTTGGAGGGAAGAACTTGGCAGGGAACTTAGAGAATTGATACTTAAAAAGAGGCCTTCTGTTCATCGGGTACCAGGACAAAGATATGTTCAAGGTTGGGAACTACAGTCCAAGTTTCGAAGCAATGGGAAAGTAAAGGGATGGTTCAGATGATCTCTTGAGTAACTATTTGGTTGGTTCATAGTAGTGTGAAAGGAGATAATGATTTTTCAGAATCTCCTGTTACTTTTTAATTGATGTCCTCGCAGGCAGAAGAGAGAGATTTTTTTAAGGCTTCTAGATGTTCAGACTTCTCTGCTTCCTTATTCTTGCTAGTGTGAAGCTGTATGCTAAACACTTATTTCCTTTTTGCAAGCTGGCACATTCTATGCTCCAGAAACAGATAACCTAGATAGATGTCACTGTACCTAATTCATGTTTGGAAAAGGGAAGGGAAGTTTCTTTAGGGAAGACCTGTTTGTTAATTAGTTTACTTATTGGTAAGGCTATCACAATTCAACATCTTATTTTAGTGCAGCCTAATCTACTGAGATATATCAGCTTATCTGCTGTGTTGTTGTAACTACTGAATTTTTCAATGGTTTTCTTATATACTAGATTGATTGGTAATCCAGAATAAAAACTTTTAGCCACATTTGGCAATTATTGGTCCTTATTGTGGAGTCACATTGGCTTCACAAGTTAGAAATATATTTTTGACGTCTTCTTCCTTTCAATGCTTCACGTCAACCAACAAAGGACCATATAACTAAAGGGTAAAAGTATTTGCTGATGTTACTAAAAGACTACATTGTAAGTTCCAGTGCGCAGTCAAGCCTATCAGGGTGTGACAGAAATGCAGGCCCTACAGCTGTTCACACCTCAAGTTGAATCTACAATCCACAATGTTCCAGGGCAAAGAGAAGTTGAAGGAATGACCTACTTGAAAGATAAAGAGGGAAATAGGAAGATAGAAAAGCATAAATATAGGAGCTAAAATATATTGAAATTAATAAATAGACAGTTTGTCTTAAACAAAAATACAACTAAGGCAATAACTGATACCTCCACTTTCTATAACGAAGCACGGTGACATGTGGTACCTATGCATTTGCATGTGGCGTTGTAACACACTAGAGTTAACATTTTAGATTGACATATTCATGAAAAAATATTCAACACCTCTCCATTGGGATCTGTCATTTAAAAGGACATAGAAAAATTCTGGAAAAAGTCAGAAGACAATAACCTTTAGTATATGTCAACATAGGATGCATCACCTGACATATGTCAATAAGTTTCAGGAATGTCCTTAGAAGTAAAGTATCTAAGGCCCACATGCATCAAGCATTTTTGCAGTCGCAGACGGTGCGATTCCTTAAAATCGGCCGTTTGCGAATGCAAAAGTGCTTGTTGGGATGCATCATGCCATTTTAGAAGTCGCATCTTTTTTACGATTTCTAAAATTGCATTAGCATTTAAGAAATCGCAATTGTGCGATTTCTTAAATGCTATGCATCATTATAGAAAAATATGCTTTTTTTGAAAATTGGAAGTGCAAATTACCACGAAGTTCAACTTCGTGGTAAATTGCGAAATTGATTAAATATGCACAAAAATGCATTTTTTAAACTGTAAAGTTACACACACACATGTCCTTAGGACATGTGTGTATGTAACTTATGCTGAAAAGTACATTTCAGGGGTGCATGGGGGGGTCCTTTGGACCCCCCCCTGCACCCATGAAATTTTCTAAGTGCCACTCGCAATTTCCATTGACTCCTATGGGCCTTTTGGCCTATAGGAATCAATGGAAATTGCGAAAATGTAGTTAAGAAATCGGTATTTCTTTGGGATTCGGTAAAAAATGCGATTTTTACCGAATCCCACAAGAATACCGAAAATATTGATGCATATCATTTTGCATTTCTTAATTTGCGATTCCTTATTTTTCGCAAATTAAGAAATGCAAAAAGACACAATGATGCATGTGGGCCTTAGCTTCTACATTTCAATTATTGCCAGACAGAAAAACAAAACCATTGTTGGATCAAATTATTGGGAGTCTAAGTTGCTTTCACCTGTTTTTGTCCATTAGAAAGTTAGTTTTGGTGTGCTCTTTACTTTTGCGTCAAATGATTTGCACCCATTTAATCTTTTTTATCATAGATTAATTTTAGGAAAATGTGTAATTCAGTCCTCTTGTTTGGTATTAGACTGGTGTTAAAACCTCTGCCATTCGGAAAGCAGCTCAAACCCCACCAGGTCCAGGAGCTCCTCTACATTTAATCTTAAAGTCACACTTCATTGAAACCTCTTAGAGTTTCCCATGAGAGACATTTCCACAATTCACTCTGCAATTCCTTCACTGTACCCTTCAAGCCTGACTCCCTCTTCTTCTCAGTCTTCTACCATGGCATGGCTCTGTATCACTTGCTAAATGCTGTTCATGCTACCCATTTGCACCTTTCTTCTGTTTACTCCTTTTCTTTCTCTGTTGCACTCTGAATCTAGGAATGAGTCAATTAATAATAATACTATTAATAATAATAATAATAATAATAATAATAATAATAACGTATTATAGACTTCAGTGCCACATTCCCACTGTTTCTAAGAGTCAATGGAATTGTATTCAGTTTGAAAGATGGAATTCTGATGTGGCTAAGTGGAAGCTGAACTCATGATCTTTCTATTTCAGTGTGTTTCACCGTCAATCAAGTTCCATACATATCTTTTATTTATTTATTTATTTATTTATTTTTTCATGAGTTTTATATAGCGCTGGCTAGACCCGGAGGTATCAGAGCGCTTTACATGTGCATCAGATCATAGTTACAGGTTACATCATAACAAAGGTTAATCATAAAATGAAATGATGTAAAGCACTATTTTTATACTGTTTTGTGCACGAAAGACTTGATAGGACTACAATGGTTTACGAGTGTTCATTTCATAAAAGTAACAACACACCTTCAGATAGCTAGCTGGCATCTCATCCCCACTCTGCTTATATATAGTCCAGTATTGAGCAGGACAGTGCTAAATGAAGAGGGCATATCATGTTCGTTCTCGTTGAAGGCTTGAGACACCATACTTCATAAAACGTTTGTAGAATTGTGATTAGTTTGTCTTTCTTCTCAGATTGTACTCTGGTTGAAAGATCAAATGAAAAGAGTGTACCACCCTCAAAAGCTGATTAATCTTTTAGAACCTATCTGTGTAAGAGACAGTGATTGTGTGTCCTTCTGCTGCAAGGTCCTTAGTGTGCACAGAATTGTTTGCATCCTTTTATATCCTGTGTAAAGAGATTTGTGCCACGACTGTATTATTTATTTTTTCTAAGTCATCCACTGCAGAAATACAACTGACCTCTGTCTATTCAAGCTTTAATCTGCTTTTCTATAAGGGGAAATGACACATTCCTTTAATTCCATCTCATCGTACAAGAGCTGTGAGACAGGGATTTTACTCCAGTTAAGAAGAAGGATATCTGTGTGAGCAATTTGAAGGCATGTATTATCAATTACACTTGCAGTATAAACATTTCAGTGCAATTAATTATTTCTTGCCTCTATCTAGTAGAAGACTAGTACTCGAAAACGTGCTTGTGTCTTAAACGCTGGTGAGTTCACATGCCTGAGCTTTCAAATGTCTTACAAACTGTGTTTCACAAATAATCTTCAAAGCAAATCCGAATCACATAAGCCAGAAAAAAAATACAGAGGTTTGCTTACATTGAATTGGATTACTACTACCGTGGGAGAAAATATAGAAATGTGTATGGATTTGACTACAATGTCAATCATATTTTCATATTCATAATGTAATGCATGAAAAAATGTACTGGCAGAATTTGTACCGGGTGAATAATTCTGCCCTTTACTTTTTTCTTCACCAGGAAAATATTTTTGCCCTTTATGGAAACCTTTATCCCTAGACTCCCAATAAATACGATTTTGTTCCCTTACCTATGGCTCTCCACTTTACTCATGTCCATCTCTGTGGATGCAAATTACCTGTAAATAGTATATGAACACCCACTCATTTATGAGTTTAAGGGATGTTCACTACCTGCAGTATGTTGTTTTGTATTGTATTGCATTTATATAGTGCTTACTACCCCTAACAAGGAGTCAACTCACTTTTTCGGCAAAGAGCATGCTACTCTGGAGCCCATAAAGGATTAGTGGTGATTTTGTATAGTAAAATATGAAATTAATTTGAGCAATACATATGTTAGTCTGTTATTTGGATTGAGAAGGATAGTGGAGCGATAGAAGAGATAAAAGGTTTGCATTTATATAGTGCTTGCTATTCCAGAAGAGGTGTTGAAGTGCTTTTGGTGAATAACAGCCTACACTGGAACCAAAATAGGATTAGTGGTGAATAACTCGAGGGAAAAAGAAATTAATGTCAGCGGTGGACATGTTAGTTTTTTTTTTTTAGATTGAAAAGGATAGTGCATGGGTGAAAGAGGGAAGGGTTTCTAATATATCGTGCTTGCTACTCCTGATGAAGTCTTGAAGTGCTTTTTGGTGGGTAGCACGCTGCTATGGAACCCAAGCAGGATTAGTAGGGAATTAGTAAAGGGAAATATGAAATTAATTTGAGTGGTGGACATTTTAATATGATATTTGGATTGAAAAGGAATAGTGGAGGAATAGAAGAGCTAAGGGTCTAGAAAGTATAATTGTCTTCCTTTTTTGGAGTTCATACCTGTAGGAGGGGTGGTATGGGATGAGTAAAGTGGAAGTAGAGAGGGAAGAGTCAGAGAGAAGGGTTTAAAATGGTTTGTTTGGGAGAGGAATAGTAAAAGAGGTATTAGATGATGCAAAGAGGGGTAAAGGAGTGATGAGTTTAGAAAGGGTTATTTTGTGACACGTAGTTTCGGTATTGGGTTTTGGATGAATGAGCGAGTGAAGGTAGAGGATATATTGAGAGAGGTTTAGGGTAAGAAATAGGTAGTGCATTGAAAAGAGTAGTAGAATAAGGTTTGAGATGAGTCAGAAAGTTGAGGTAGAGGATATATTGAGAACGGTATAGGGTGAGAAATATGGTAGTGCATTGGAGAGCGTAGTAGAATGTGGTTTAAGATGAGTCAGAGTGGAGGTAGAGGATATTTTACAACAAATAAAAGGTGAGATATAGGGTAGTGCATAACATGTGCATAACGTGGATATACTGACTTAGAAGCAAAGTAATAAAGATAAAGATACATAAGTACAGGGAAGGTATATACATGCACAAGGCAATATATGTAGATTAAAGTAGTTCTTTATATTATTTTATGTTTGTATTGCTGTAATTCAATAGTGAAGCAATTGTAGATAAATAGTTATGATAAAATAATTACTTATTTATGCAGTCACATATATACATGTTAAACATAGAAATATGTATATTTCTGAAGCAGAACTAATTATACCTTTATCTTTGAAAACATAGTTATTATACCCATTCATACAAATCAATACACATATGTAGGTACACATTTATATTCCAAATAAATGATTATATACCGTGGGATATGCTGTATATTTATGTTTGAGTATGGTGGTTATGTGGGGAAGAGACAATTCTTGAGAAGTTTTCTGAAGATAAGATGGTTATCTGTGGATCTTATGTTCAAGGGTAAACCCATAGTTTTTCTCTTGCATGGTGGGATTTTTAGGCGAGGTGTCACTCTAGAGTGGAGGTTTCTTTGCTGGATGTATTTTGTGATTTTATTCCTGATGAAGAGTGGTCCTGTTCCATGTATCTCTTTATGGGTGATACAAAGCTTCTAGAAAGTGATCTTCTGGCTACCGGTAACCAATGTAGGGCTTACAAGGCAGGGGAAATGTGGGTTTGCTGCTTTATATGTAAGAGTAGTCTGGCAGCAGAGTTCTGAATCCGTTGTTTTCTTTTCGTAGTTGGTAAATGTGATCCATGGTAGAGGCTATTTGCATAATTGGGTTTGGACAGAAAAGGAGAGATGGTAGCCTGAAGCTTTTGTGGAAATCCCAGGTGGGGGAAGATGCATCACAGAGTTTTTATAGTTGCAAAGTTTGATCTTGCTAGTTTTTCCAGTTGGGCAGTGATTGATTGCTTGGAGTCCATGGTAATTCTGAGGATTCTTACTTCCTTTGATACTTAAGCAGTGTTCCTTGATCATCAAGCCATAAGGCCAGTGGTTCAGCTATTTTTACATTCACCACACATGAGTGTTTCTGTTTGGGAAGCATTCAATTTAGGATGGCTCCATGTCATCGAACTATCCATGGCTCTGAGACAACTGAAAATTGGTGAATTTCCAATGTCTTTGGGCCATTCCAGTTAAAGGAGTATTTGTGTGTCATCTGCATTATTATATTGCAAAAAACACACAGTGCCCACACCACAATTACTCATTCAATATTCAAGAAGGGTAAGAAACCAATTTATTGTAACCACCCTTAGACAGCATTACTCAGTGTCTATAATTTTATGCTTTATTTCAAATTTTCAAAAAATCATAACAGAATAAAGGACTACGTATTGGAATATTTACAATACTAAATACATTTTGTACATACATCAAAAGACAAACATTATTTACACACTAAAAAACGTTTCTGCATCAAACATTACAAAAATAATTACATCACAACCAACAAATATTACAATAAAAAACATGAAGAATAATGATTTCCAAGGGGGTATAGCAAACTTAATAGCTTGTAAACGCTTAAATACTGGACCAGCCGGTCCTAGTGTCGTGAAGTTGACAATTTATTCCTCTCAAGAAAGACTGCCGACGCGTTTCAAGAACCAGGCACAAAGTCACTGGTCTATCATCAGGGCTGTTTATTCTTTGTATCAAAATTGTTTTAAAGAGGGGCGTGATGGTTAATCTTCTTGTGGTCCAACTCGCTAGTTATTGTGGTGGCCAGACAGAGATGTCTTATTTTTTGTGAACTGCCGTAGCACGGCGAAGTTGTTTTATACTTCCTGGTCAGGACCAGGAAGTATAAAACAAACAGAAAAGTGCGGTGGCCATCTTTATTGAAAGAAAGCAGACTCGAGCGCGGGCGTGCTGTGGCAGAGGAGCAGGACGGTGACTGCGGTTTCTCCCTTTAAATCTTTAAGAACACGATACTTCAGTAAGAATTACACCTTGATGGTGACGTCGTACAAGCAAAATTCGCCGTGCTACGGCAGTTCACAAATTGAATATTGAATGAGTAATTGTGGTGTGGGCACTGTGTGTTTTTGCAATTTAAATATAAGGTCTAGCCCCCACTACGTGTTTATGGACCTATCCCCTTTTGGTTCTCAATCTGCATTATTATAGCACGTGAGGTGAAATTGATTGTTTAGTGCTGGTAATGAATTTATGTAGATATTGAAAAGCATGTGTGAGACGATAGAGCCTTGAGGGACCCCCGCTTTTGTGAAGTACGATTTGGAAGAGAAAGGAGGGTTACATGTGAAATTAGTTCTATTGTGAAGGTAGGATGTGCTACAGTCTAGAGCAGTCCCCTCTATGCAAGCTTTGTAGAGTCTTTGTATCAGAGAGTCACGGTCAACCACGTCAAAGGCAGGTGAGAGGTCCAAGGGAAGTAGTGCAGCAACCCTGTTGCTGTCAACTGTGTTCTTCAGGTTACCCTAAATGGCAACAAGGGAAGATACTGTGCCTCTTCTTGGACAGAATCCCGTTTGGAAGTCTGAAAGTATGGCATTATCTTCAATGAGTTGTGAGATCTGGGCGAATGCTGCTCTTTCTATCAGTTTGCCCAGGAACGGTCCACTTGTAATTGGTCTATAGTTGCTGGGGTTTAGATCTTCCAGGTTTATTTTCTTTAGTAATGGCTGTATGCATTACTTTTTTTTAGTTCTTATGAAAATATGCTCATATTTATTAATGACTCTTCTCACTGGTGTGTCATCAAAGGTTTAGAAGAATTCTCTTGACGGCTTGTGATGGACACAGGTCAGAAGGGTTGCCATCAGGCTTGCTTGCTTTGAACAAGTCGATAGATTAATTTTGTGAAATTTGTTCGAAGAAATGGAGAGGCTGGATAAGATTATTCTTGGATTGTTGTTTTGGAAAAGGGTTGGTGCTTGTGCTTTTTCTCTGTTTTAAATATGTGTTCAATGTGTCTGCTTTGGCCATGTAATTATTTGCTAGTTTGTTCATGAAATCTTGAGTAATGGGATGAGCTCCTTCTAGGCAGTTTGGTTTACGAAATTGAGTGAGAATTTTTGAGAATTTTTTATTTGCACATTTAGCATTTTGAATTCTGTCTGAAGAGTACCTTCTCTTAGCGTTTTTGATTGCTAACTGGTATAATCTGTTAAGTTTCTGTAGGTGAACTTTGCCTTGATTTGTGTTTGTTTTGAGCCAGGCACGTTGCAGCTTTCTAATTTGTTGCTTTATCTATTTATCTCTGTATTTCTCCAAGGTGCCAGTATTCTTTTGTTCTGTTATATAGTTTTTAGTGGGATTAGGATAGCAAAAGCGTCCTGTAATCACTCACATAGTGTTTACCAGAATGTATTGTGTCTAGATCTGTACTGGATGTTAGCTGTGTTTCCCACTCAAGAACGATTAAAGCTTGGGCTTGACTCTCAACTTGTAATGATTACAATTCCTGTCATACTGTCTGTAGTTTTTCAGTTGTAACTGATTTTTAACCACTTTAGTGCGGTTGACAAGATGTTCACATCATGAGCTCTACCTCCATAGTGTAGATGAAGTGAACATTTGGTCATTGGGTGGGGTTTGTGGCAACCTAAATTGCTTCCACCAGAGGGTTCTCCCTTTGAAACAAAGAAGGCATGGCTGAGGCAGAATAGCTTTTGTATCTGATGACCGCTCTCTTACCCTAATATTGATGTCAGCATACCATAAGTATGCTGACATAGTTGACCTATTAGCAGTGCTTAATTTGCAAAAAGATCAGTGCCAGAACTTTCCTCAGGAGGTCACTGCAGCTTGCACTAAACATAGGCCCTGCCAATCTTCCATTGATAGCAACTACACAACTACTACCCATCATACTCCTACAGGTGTGACAATTCAGACTATTTCAGGCCTGCAAAGCTTTAGCAGCAGCTTGAGTGGTAGTTAATAGACATATTTTATGTATATTGAAATATTTAATTAACTCGTCACCTCTACATTAGCCAATCAATGCCACCTTGTGTCAGACTGTAGCGAGCACTGGTGTTGACAATTTAGTACAGGTGCCACATACTGGAAACTACTGGCTCCAATTAAGCACTGCCTATTAGACAGCAGGCAGGAAAGGCTGTGGCAACCAGTGCTATTTCTCCCTCAGATAGCAGAGTAGAGATTCCATATATGCATCATTGAAAGGAAACATCCAAGATTCCTGCTCAGGGAATGCTGCAGCATTCCCTGATCTAAACTCAGCACAAGCAGCCAGGGACATTTTTTGGGGGGATGTTGGACCAAATAGGCAGTCAGTCCCATCAGTCTGGGTCGATCGACTCCCCAGGGAAAGGAAAACATGGTGGCTAGTTTCCCCCTTACTTGTCTGTGTCCAGAGTGCCTTGTGACCACTCCGGTGGTCAATGTATTTCTGAGTGCATAGGCCCCTGCTGCAGAGTTGTCAATCCACCCCAGGGCTTCTCTGTTATAGTGTAGTTCACAATATTTGCTGAAACATAGATCGTGGGGTAAAGGTTCTGGTCATTTCAGCCATTGTTCTGGTATTGTGATATTCACATTATGATTCAAACACCAAAGCATCTGGCAATGGATTAGACCAATGCAGCTGTTAATCTATTGTGTGGGGAGACCGTACTGTTTGCCACCATCACTGTTCCTGAAGGGGACTCAAGGCCCAACAAGTCACCGGGCACCAGTCTCCCAGGAGGGAGGGGACGCCGCAATGCATAAAAGCGCCATTGTCATCCTGCTGCTCTTAGCACCGTACTGTTTGCCACCATAACTGTTCCTGAAGGTGACTCCAGGGCCCACAAACCACTGGGCACCAGTCTCCCAGGAGGGAGGAGCCGGCACAGCGCATAAAGGTACCATTGTCATCCCGCGCCCATCAGTGCCCGGAGGAGGCTGGGCTGGACCACCCCTCTGAAGCCTTCAGGTCAAGGATGTGGGTTGTCTTTTGGCTAAGGTACTACATAGTATTGTTCTCCCAACCTGCTTATTGCCCCGCATCTTTATTGCCAAATTGCACTTACCTTCTTCTGCAGAATTGACTTACTGACTGGTTGATATGGGGAAAAGGAAAATGACCGAGGGTGGGTGGGCAGGCGCAAGGAAGAAAAGAACCAAGAAACAGTCCCAGAACTCAAGTCATGAACTCTGGAGCAAAGGGGTGCATGGGGTGAACATGATAGATCGCATTGAGAATATTATTGCAGATTGTCAGGGGTTGCTTAGGAAATCTGCACCATCTACTGACACCCCCACCCATATGGCCTCTCATCCACACACCTCTGTTGGGCCTACTGTAACAGGATATGGGAACATACCAAGTTTATTTAAGAAAGTGGCTAGTAAGACATACCCAATGATAGTCCCGGAAGTACCAAAACAACCTCCCTGTAGCCTTCCGAGCCTTATGAGTGTCTGAACGTGCTATGCTAGATGATCTCCCCCTGAGTAATCGCTTTGCACCTCTCACAGAGCAATCTGTTACAAACAATGTGTATACTGATTTGGAGCATACAAGCATAGCAGTTATTAGGCTAAACATGAGCTTCTTCCAGGGCGTATGGACAGCTGCTAGTGAACCCCCACTCTCTAATCTAGATCTACAGAGGGAAATAGTAGCCCTAAAATGTACAATTAAGATTTTGATTGTTTTAATGTCAAAGCTGTACCTTTAACTAGAAGAAGGTAGTAGATTCGAGTCCCCCCGCCAGTGCCCACTTAAAACAGTCACACAAATCAAAGGATGGGCTCTGCCAACTCCTTTTGCATGCAAACCTGCCATAATGCTTTGAACATTAATCCTGCCTCTCTGTTTGGCCCTTCTGGCTGCAGCGATAGCTCTTCTAGCACCTTAACAACTGCACATAGCATGTATCAGGAGGGACCAGGGTGGAAATGTAGGGGTATACCACAGGTCCCGGTGGGGCATGGGATGCTGACAGAGCAAGTATTAGAGAGATCACACACAGGTTGTAGTAGGGTAACTTCACCTTGCCAACCACTTCATCCAACCCACACTGCTCCTTTGCCTACAACTATTTACATGACCAATGTCCCTAAGGTTGACTTCAATAGCTACAAACAGGAGCACAATGAAGCCTTAAAAATACAAGTTATACACTGGTTGAGGCATACCAGGGGATGCAGATCTATAATAAGGGACGATATTGTGCAGGCAAAAAGATGTGTCCTAACTCATAGCTCTGCTGATGTAATAGAGCTTACTTAAGTTAGTGAACATTTAGAGCACAACTTAGTTGCCCTGGAAGTTAGAACATCCCAACCACCTGCCACTAACATCCGGCTGAAGCTGAACATCCCTAGCATGACTGGGCTAAAGTTGCCCCATTGTCCCATAGGGACTCCCCACTTTTGACTTTGTCCCAGAGCGACTGACTATCCCTAGAATATATTGAGGAACCTGTGCACATTTTCAGTGTAGCTTGCGTCTTCACTTCTCCTACATTGCAAATCCATCAGGAGGGCCCCTCTCAAGGGATAAAGACCATGATATTCAATCCACAGCCTGCTTCACCTACAGTGATAATGCCATTGACGAGAGACCATTTGCAGGCTAGAGACACAGACACATTTAGCTACCTTTCAACTAAGGTGACTGAACCAACTGCCCTACTCCCTCCCCAGACTCCTTGCCTGATGTTAAACATCAGGAAGTTGAAAATAGTGTCGTGGAATGTGGCGGGCATAAGGGGGAAGCATGATCACCCCCATTGGATGGAGTTCATCAACCAACATGATATCTGCTTACTGCAGGAAACATGAAGCCTGACCCCCACATTCATTCCTGGGTTCATGAAATTTCATAGACTGGCAATTCCATCAAAACATGGCAGGCCATCAGGTGGGCTGCTCATTTTAATTAACATCTCATTAAACTGCGATATCAAGGAGCTGGTCACCAATAGCTCAGACATCCTTGGGATTAGACTAAACAGTGGCACATACATCAACAATTATAATGTCTATGCCAGAAGTTCTAGAGGAGGTAGTTCCCCAACTCCCTATATCCTGGATAGGTTACTGGAGGCCAGGCATGATAGACACCCTCTAATAGTTGGTGGAGACTTTAATGCTACATATGAGCCACTTGATTGTGCTGACTCCTATGAGGCGAATGAGGAAGACAAATTGTGGTTGGTTGTTCCTCTAGAGTTCCCCCATATATAAAAGTGGTCATAAGCACTTCTGCAATTGAATTCTATAACCTTGGAATACAGGCTAAGGGTCAACAATGGGAGAACCAGGTCCAACAATGGAGGGGGGGTTATATTTATTGGGCCAAACAGGTTGAGCCGTATAGATTACTTACTTGTGGATCTTATCCAATGGCCTTTAGTACAAGACATGGTTATCATCCCGTCCTGATAGTGATCACAATCCCCTTAGCTTGACTGTTGAACATCCATGGGGAGAAAAGGGGAGGGTCGCTTCTATCCCATTGAGCACCAAGGAGGTAATTCCTTCAAATGATAAATGTTGGCTTAAATGCCCGCAATTATGGCAGATGATCAAAAGATCAAACTAATTCAAAATTATATAGAAACGCATTTGGAGACTCTGCTATTAGCGACCGACAAACTGACTACACTGACAAGTTGTAGCGCTTTACATACAGAGTTCTTCAAATACTTGGCCAGATCATTTTATGTTTACACTCATAAGGACAGATTCCCGTTTTTAAGAAAGTCGGCAGGTCGAAGCCCTCCAACTACCGTCCAATCAGCTTGATCGATTGTGCCCAAAAGGTCTTCTGACTCTCTCTCCTAGTTAAGATCCAGGACTAGATGGATGAGAATCACATCCTCTCTCCACTCCCAGTGGGTTTTTGATGGAAGACTGGCACTACCCATCAAGTTTTTCGTCTTGTCATGCTGTATTGGAAGGTAGTTGTGTTGGGCAAGGTTAGTCTATATCTACCTTTTATAGACTTAACCCCTTTGGTGCTGTAGATGGCCCTCAGCAGTCCCACGTGACGGTGGGTGTGTGCGGTGGTCGGACAGGGGCGGTCTGAATCCCACCCACTCGCTAATTCGCCTGCACAGCGGGAGAATTAGCGGTGCACGCAACAGCCTCCAACCTTGTTCCCAGGGATCTACTGTGGAGGGTGCTCAGGGACATGGGAATAACTTTGGGAATTCTGGAGCTTCTAATCAGGGTGCATGAAGAGAATTTTGCCTCTGTGAGATGGGATAACCAGGGTCAAACTTCTGAACCCATCAAGATTCAGCGGGGTGTCCGCCAGGGCTGTGTTTTAGCTCCAAGCCTTTTCTCTTTGTACATCAATCAAGTAGCTGACCTCCTGTGCTCCATTTCAGCTGATACCTTCCTTGTTTCTAAAACTCCTATGGGCCTCCACAAAATATTGAACCAATTTATGGCTTTTTGTGATGGTAGGAGTCTGGTAATTAATACCTCCAAAACCAAGCTAATGCTGCTGAACCCCCACAAGTCCTTCAATGGAAATCTGTTCCTAGACAATGCTCCACTTGAGAGAGTTAACTAATTTGACAACCTGGGTATTAAGCTATTTGAGGGACTGGCCTGCAAGACCCATCTTAAGAAGGCATCTCTAAAATGTTCCCAGTGAACTGGGGCTCTGAGGCAAGAGCATTGCTTTTCTTATGCAAAGCCAGAGGCACCTGCTCTTAAATTGAATAGCTGCAAGGCTGTGAGTAGTGCCCTATTTGGGGCAGAGTTGTGGGGTACCGCAAATGTATGCAATCTTTTAACAGTGGAGAACAAGTTTCTTAGACACTTGGTATCCCTTCTGCAAAGAACCCCTCTCCATCCACTTACAATTGATTTGGGAATTAAGCCTATCAATGATCTTGCAAGGCTTCGCCCACTGTTATTTTGGCATAGATTGGTCACCACTGCCGATCTGGCACCCTATGATGCAGCTTTTAGTGAATGTTTCTGCTCTGGATATCACTAAAAAGATTGGCTGGATCAAACATGTATAGTCTTCGGTCCAACATCGGCTTGCCAAAACATGATGCTGGCTGCCCCCCAACCTAAACCAGAGGCCAGGCATAGCTATTAAATTGGGTATGGGTTGAGGAGAACATATTCTCGAAATTCCCTCAGGGCAGCCTAACAGATACTTTCGTATACCTGAAAAACCAATCGTCCTTTAGGATGGTACTTTGAGATTATCAAGGTCGCAGCAGATAGGAAACTGTATATCCAATTCAGGCACAGCACCCTATCCATCAATGCTTTTACAGAGCTCAGGCTGATCAGCAAATCTCAACCTAAGGGCTGCCCCTGCTGTTCTTGCTCACATGAATCAACAGACCATGTTCTTTTTGCTTGCACAGCCTATGCGAAAACTAGGAGCAAATGGCTAGCTCCAGTTGGGACTCAAAACTCTAAAGAGGCCTTGTGTATATTGAAATCTGATACCAGACATTTATTCGCTTGCACAGCTGTGAAATTTTAGGCCACTTTTGAGCGATTAGAAAGAAGGTACTGTTAATTCCCTTGTCTGGTCTAGAGAGCAAAATAAATGAAAAAAGTGAAGACCCATTTATTCAAGGTTAATTGCCAATGTAGCTACTATTTTTATATTGTAAATAGCTCTCTTTGCAGCAATATTTGTATGCATTATAACTTCATCATTGTTGTTTGATTTCGAGTAATGGATATATTAAAGAAAGAAAAAGCTTTTATGAATTGTCGTCCTATGTTTGGGTTGTAAACTCAGGGTCTGTCCCACACAAAATACGTGAATGCACTTGCACTTTATTTATGTGGTTCTACTTCTATGCTTCCAATCGTTGGAGGCATCAAAATTATGATCCACCTGAGAATTGTATAATTTACGCCCTTTTGTATGTTGCTATTATCATGCCAATCACAGCTACTTTTATCTTTAAATTGTTTTATCAGTCATATATTTGAATGTTGCTTTGCATCCAGAATGTATTAACTATGATTTTTGTGGCTGTATCGTTTATATCTTTTTTTTTGCCGAAATAAAGAGAATTTGACTGTTGTGCCAGAACCATTTTCCTTTTACCCACTTCAGCATACGTTGTGGGCCAAGAAGTAAGCCCACTCAAGCTATTGGATAACTGCAGTGTGAGTGATGGCATTCTGCCCTTTCACTGATGTACCATAAAAATAACATAAAGGGTTATACATACCAATAGCCCCAATACCATTACCAAATAACCAGTCAGTTGGCAGTGAAGAAAGTTCAATCGTTTATTTAAGCAAAATACTCTATAGAGGAGCCTCTCCAACTCTCACCCATCAGGCGCGCGGAGAAGACTGCTGGCTTACATTCAAACCTAAGGCTATATACTGTCAGTTCAACACAAAGAATCACTGTAAAAGGAAGAACACCAGTTGGCCCTCGGCCCCCCGAGGAAGGACCATGTATGGCACACATGATTGGTTCAAAGCTCTACTATTTATTACTGTGAAGGTCGGGAGGGGTGACTCCCTTTCGTCCTGGTGCCCGGGAGTTTAGGCACGGCTCCTCCAGAAATGCGCTTATCGCACCCAAAGCCAGATGCGACCTTGAATCCCAGGACATATGGAAAACAGTTTACTTTCAGCTGCTCTCAGTAACTCAAATGAACTGGGGGGTGTCTGTTTGGTTCTCGGCCTACCCTATTAGTGCTAGAGAAGAGAAACAAACAAGTCTTTTCCTAACAGCTGAAGCATATATGAATTATGTTGTATGTATGTCAAGCAAAGAGGGTGTATAGATACATCATGCTAACACAATATATGTCTGATACTCCTCATGTATGGAAACTCTAATTCTTATCCCTCATCACAATGAGAACATTTTTACACAAAGTAGTTTAGGTCAGTGTCAGTGACGAATGGGGTACTATGGGGCATATTGTCAAGAATGTCGAGAACATTATCGCCACTTTAGTGGCAGGAAACTGCAGCTAAAGTGGCGATAATGGGCTTGATAATATGCTCTTGTGAATTCCTATAGCAGCCCAGGTTCTGGTGTTAACCTGGGCTGCTATGGGAATTCACACGGGCATATATTAAGCCCATTATCGCCGCATTAGTAGGAGTTTCCTGCCGCTAAGGTGGCGGTAATTTTATCGCCGTTCTTGATAATATGCCCCTATGTGTTTTGACTTATCGTGTGTGTTGAAAGTTAAAGTAATCTTATTTTCTTTTTTTCTCTTTTAGCTCCTTTGCTGAAGATCTTTGCATCACAAATTGCAAAATGTTTCATCTCATATCACTTTCTCTCTCTCTCACAACAACACACACACAGAGGCACAAACACCCACAGTCACCCCGACATGTACACTCACTCTCACATCTACACAAAACCTTTACACACATTCCCCTAAGTGCACACATGCAACTAAATCCACAATGCACCCCCACTCACTCAGCCAGATACACAACCACACACGTTCATACATACATATATACATATATTATCATGTATACACAAATAGGTAGTTGTGAATTAGACTGGGAGCTTGGGATAAGATGATAATTGTTTTTAATAACCGCACTGACTTAATTAGCCAGAAACATAGTTATATCCACAGCTAACTGGCATCACAGTTGATCCACGGATCCAGTAAATACATAAAAAAAATGTATTTTGAAAAAAGAAAATGCTTTAATTTGTTTATTGCATATCTCTGAAAAGATTATATGTGCTAATCGTGTGTTTTGCACACTTGCAAGTAGAATTGAATACATTTCGTGATTTTGTTAAGGGTTTCCTTCTGCTGTGAAATAAACTCCATCCTCTCAATACACTTCTGTCATATTGAAGCAGATAATATTGTTGTAAATTGACCCCATCCTATGGCCATGTAGAAATGCTGACATTGATTTGTCAATATGTCTCTGAGATTTCTGAATCTTTGGACAAAATTGACTCGACCACTGACACTTTTACCTTTGACATATGTTGAAATACTTTAAGGTAGTGCGAAGAAAGAGAGTTATCAAATGTGCCAATGTGTTGTTCATTGAAATTTTAAGTCCAACCCCAGGCGACTATGCCCAGATAATTGCAAACACAGAGCAAAGCCATGAGGTCTGCATGGTCCCAATCTGAAATACTCGGAATTATACTCACCAAGTGATGTCATTTTATACCGCCAATTTTGAAGGAATGTCTGTTTTTTCGTGTTCTTCATTTAACAGCTATGCTACAGCTCTTCGAAGAGTGTGTGTAGCTTCATTTGTTTATCACGTTTCCCAGTAATTTTGTGAGATATTCGAGAGTCGACATATCATTTGGTAGAAAGTTTAGACGAACTCATTCCCCAAGAAGAGCTGGGCAGCGTGCCTATATTTGGCACATCGTAGAATACTAGAATTGTGGTTTAAATTCCTCCTGATGAAGACAGGACTGTAGCTACAAAAATGGAAACGAATGTGAAATAAAAAGGCATCAATTACGAAAGAGCGGTCTAAAAAGAAGAAGCATTTAATTGGCATGCCATTATGCTACACGATTTTTAAAGCATGGATGTCTACAGTTTTAGCTTGGAGCACATCAGATCAGATATTCGCGACACCAGAATTTGTTTCATGGTAAATGCAAACAAAACCATTCAGCAGCTAATTGGGGTAAAATATCTTCTCTTCAAACACTATTTCTTGGTAATCTAACATTAAGGTGGTTTTCATATGGAGTGTATTGCAAGTAGAGTCATTTTCATTTCAGACCAGATTTGTGTAAAGTTAACATTTGTTCATAAGAGAGATTGAACTAAAATACACCCCCTCCGCGAGTAAACACTTGGGGAAAACCAACTATTTTGAGCCCAAAATAAAACACACATTATTTATTGTTTAGTTAAGGGCTATAAAAACAAAAGCACCACCGATTATTCGTCTCACAATATTCTTTCATTATTATATATCGGAAGTCCAAGAAATTTTATTTTTCTCAGGCACTGAACAGTGGCGTTATTGCCTTATGCTACTTCATCCTAATTTGCAAGACGCACACAGTACAAGTTTGGCTGCAAGTCATAGACGTTCGGTGTTTCATGCATTAAGCATGTGGCACTGGTGTGACTTATTTTCATGAATTATATAAATCGCATAATGTATGTGACAGCTTATCTCTAGAAATTAATAATTATTCAGTAACATAGCACTGAACCTGACAAGGGGTCCTTATGAATTGGATGCATTGCCTACATTCATATTCTTTAACACAACAGAATCTGTTTTCTAGAAAAATCCGATGACTTGCTTCCTGCAGAAAAATCCAGCCATGTTCTTGCTTTTCAGTTGAGAGTGGAATATACACTATGAAACAACTATTTTTGGTTGCTTAAAGCTATTGCACACTTTCTTCAATTTGCAATTTTATAATCACCTATTTTGAAATGGTTAATTTATTACATGGCCCTAATTCTGAGTCGGAACTGCATAGAAATTCGCTCTTCCTAATTCGGAGTAGCTAGACTTTTCAACACCCAGTTTTTCTGATTGTGTCAGAACCATGAATGTGAGAGAACCATGACCATCAGCCAAGCCTTATTCTCCATTATATCTCCATTATATTTCTTAACTAGGAAAGCATGCATTGTTCCTTCATGAAATAAAAAAAATACATCTTTCCCTTAATCCTCCTCAAAACACAGGTCCTCACATGCATTTACCACCTCGGAGCAAGTTCTAAATATATGCATTACAAGCTCATGAAATGGGAAATTCAATGTGCAACACAAAAACCTATTGTAATTATTGGGCATTTTTTGGTAGACCTCATAGAATATCTACACATTGACAGGGCATAAAAAAAGTGCAGACTGGTTATAAGCAGATACACTGGGCCATGTTTGTCAATTAACCATAATTCCAGTGGCGCCGATGGTTTTACATGACCTTTAACCCAATGACAAAATAGGAAGTGACATCATGTAATTCTTGACTGTGACAATACCACATGGTGTATGCTAGGCACTCTTGACCCTGATGTATCACAGGAAGTGACGTCACATCATAATGAATAAATATATACATATATATATATATGTCAGTAGAAGTGCTATGACCTACCCAGAAACAACCAGACACATTTTCCAAACAAATAAATAAAATATCCTATTGATAACCACAATGTTAAGCACAGGGGCAGTCTTGCTGGTGGAGGCACAGTCCCAATTGCTGATACAGAGTCATCTCAAATGCCCAGATAGCCTCAAATATTTAGGCAGACCTCTCAATTAACCCTAGGTTATATTATTATTATAGTTTATTTGGTTAGCGCAGTTAATTAAAACCATTGCTATAAAATATCGACATTGGGCACAGTTATCACATTAAGGAACGAAACTGGCGGGATACACTGTCAGTTTTAAAAAGTCTATACGTATAAAAACAATCTTATAGTTACCTGTGTTATTACATTATTGCTTTAGCCCAGAAATAAAAGGATTAAGACAGGAGGTGCTAAACCAGGGGGCCAGAAAAGCCTGTAATAAGTTTTTGAGATGGAGGGACAGGCAGCGCTGGGGCCGGGGAGGGTGAAAAGAGATTAACCAGGAGTCTCACAAACTTTCCAATCCTAGCGAGCGCTTGAATGTCTGTGGAGGTAAAGCACAGAGCCGTCGCCTCCCAGCATGACCTAATGCCCCATTTTAAAAATATGGGTTTTAAAAGTGATATTCTGGGGGCATCCATAGCTGGGCAACAGCACAAAAGATGCGGCCATGATTCTGTGTGGTATGTGCACAGTCTGCACGTCCCCCCCTCCTTTGAGGGAGCCCATCTGTAAGTGGCCGTAGAACACAGGCCTAGGAGGCGCACGAACATTATGTTCTTCCGTGCCACTGCGTTCAGGTTTTCCAGCAGATAGAATTGCTGTACCCCAGGCTGGTATGAGGCATTCAGGGATAGCAGAGCAGTAGGTGTATTTAAGGCCTGGAAGTCCATCCGATAGGAGATTAGTTTCACCTGCTTATTGATGACTTTTTTCCAGACTGAGTATGGAATAGTGTCTGAAGTCAGCAGTGAGTTGTCAATCTCTAGCGATTTAATGGCCTTTGTAATCTGACGGTTCCATGGATTTCCAGGGCTGGTGAAGATCTCTTTTAAGCGGAATTTTAGGGTGGTGTCTGCAGCTTTTAGTGACCTTATGAAATATTTCAAAGTGTCTGCCTCACAGTAGATGGACTGTTTTTGTAGGCCCAGCTCTAGACGTAGTCTTGCCCTCTGAATACATTTCGGAAGGTGAAAGATTTTTTTATAGATGGAAACTTGGGCGTGGTCAAGAATAGCAGAGCAAGCACCAGGGAAGGCCTGATGCCCATAGTTTAAGGCAGGGAGTAGTGTAGCTTTAATAACCTTCGAAATGGGTTCTGCGGAAGGGCTGCTCAGAGACTGATTCAGTCGAGTCAGGGAGTATGTTATTGCACCTGCTCTTTTTTTCAAGGCGGCAAAGTGAGCTGTTGGTCTAGAAGTCTCGCAGAACCATACTCCCAAGTAATTGTATTTTGGTGTTGGGTTGATCTTTGCGGGCCCAATTTGCCACCTTAGACTTCTCTTGTTCTTGCAGCTTCCGAATAACATGACCTTGGTCTTTTCTTGATTAATTTTTAGTGCATTGGCGGTATTGTATGTATGGAGCTTACTTAGCGCTCGTTGGAGCCCTGATTTTGTCTGATCCATTATGACAATATCATCGGCCGATAGCAATTTTTCTGGAGACTGTCTTTGGGCCAGTTTTAATTCGCACCCAAGTGTTCTTATGCAAGGAGATAAGTGCTCCTAGCAGGCTCTGTGGAATCCCCCATTTGGCCAGTTTCCTCCATAGAATATCGCGAGACACTGTCAAAGGCTGCGCTGTAGTCTATGAAGCAGCAGTATAGTGGGAGATGGTTTTTTTGTGCTGCCTGTTGACTCAGAAAGGCCAAGGTTGTGATGTTATCTACGGTGGAAGCCGAGGAGCGAAACCCTGTTTGGAAGTAGGGTAGGATGTTATTTTCTGCTACCCAATCTTCTAAGAGCTTAAGAAGACACCGGGCATATGCCTTCGCCTCAAGATCTAATAGAGCAATAAGTCGATAGTTGGCTGGGAGCGTGGGGTCTCCTTTCTTAAATATGGGGCATAGGATCGAACCTAGCCATGAGTCTGGTAGCTGACAGGTCGTAAACACATTGTTATAAAGTGAGGCAAGAAGTGCGGCCCACTCCTCCAGAGCACATTTGAATACCCCTGCAGGAAGACCGTTGGGCCCGGGTGCCCCATCATTTTTCATGGCCTTCAGAAATTTGGAGACTTCAGCTGCAGAGGTCAGCTCATGGATTTCTGTCCGGGTGTGATCGACGCGATCTCTTAGTTCGATCACCACGGGATCCGCCGTGTCACAGCAGTATAATTGGGTTACATGCTGGGCCCAGTCTTCTTCGTGGACTGCGTTCCCTCTATTGATATTCGACGAGCGGAGCTTGTTCATTTAGTTCCAGAACTGGGAAAAGTTTTTGCCCCTTAGCAGGGCGAATATTTTTAGCCACTCGTTCTGTTCTTTTAATCTCTTGGCAGTCCATGCTGATTTTCTGAAGGCCTTGCGCAGCAGAGCCATGTTGTTGGCAGAGTGCTCTGTGCTGTTTAATTTGTGCAGGCGCTCGGCCCTCCTTAGGGCATTTCTTTTGGTGGCTAGCTCTGGGTCATAGGTCCGGTTCGGGCGTAGCCCATGGAATTTATGTTGAGGCTTGGGACCTAATAAGAGATCTTGCAATTTAATAATGGCGTCATCCCACCGATGATGTAGGTCAGTGATAGAGTTGTGCCTGAAATTAGGAGTTTCTCCTGTAAGCCAAGCGCCCACTTTGGCAGAGCCCGATGTATCCCATTTGATTCTTCTGACTGCTGTGTGGAGTTCAGCCAGCGTTGAGTGCCCACCATTGTTATTTCGGCGGCGGCTGGCGCTAGCAGTTACATTGTTACCGTTAAGGGGTTATGGTCACTCTCATGACGTGGAGGAATTTCCATCCTGGTTAGTTTATTTCCCAGTAACGGTGAAAGGAAAATGTAGTCAATTGTCGAGATGATCCTAAAAGTTGGTGGAAAATGAGTCCCAGGATTCTGTTCCATTCTAATTTGCTTTGCTGAGCATAAGTTATGATTAATTAAAAAAGTTATAATGACTTCTTGCTCTTTGGATCTGATGGCTGGGCGGGCATTGGTGACCAGATCTTTGATGTTAAAGTCCCCTAATAACAGAACCTCTGCGGATGCAAATTCCAGTAACAGTTCTTCCAGATGTTTGATCAGTAGCTCTGTGGCAGTTACTTTTGTGGTTTTCATAGAATTATGGTAACAATTGATTAGCAGCAAAGAGAAGGCCCTGCCTGGGGATGAGAGGCCGGTAATTAGAACAGTCTGCCCTGTCATTAAGTTCCGATGGATGGGGGTAGCCGCTATCTTACACCTATGCTTGATGAAAATAGAGAGACCCCCAGAGGGTCTTCCATGAGAGTAGGCCTGAGTAGCTGGTTGAAAAAGTTCATAATAGCCGAGGAGAGGTGTTGGGGCTAGAGACCAAGTCTCCTGTAGACAAATGATGTCACTTTTGTTCAGATATTCCACGGCTGATATAGAGGTGATCGTTGACTTTAGCCCAGCCACATTCCAGGAGGTAATGGTTAGATTATGTTCTGACCAGTTGACTTCCCCGTTAGGAGGAGCACTGCCAGGCAGATGTGTTTGCGGGCTCTCTGTGAGGATGCCCGTGGGGATTGTCGGTGACGTGGACAGGGCGGCTAAATTTGCAGCTCACCAGGCGATGGTTATTGTTACAAGAAATGTTTATGAAATTGTCCACTTTCGTTGCTTCTGGGAGCCAGGCGTGAGTTGTGCCCCTGGACCCCTTCAGTACGTTAATAAGCTGCCTCGCGGTGGCCGCTGGAAGGAGAACGTGTGGATATTTTTGTTGTGTAGGCACCCACACTTCTATGCCCCAGTTTTCAAATGTGCTGGCTTCGCCAAAGATTGCATCCCTTGTAGATTCCCGGGACCACGTAGTTACGGTTGCCTCTGAGTCCCCTTTGCCTGGTATTGAGGAAAACATGACGGAAGTAAGGTCTAAAGAATTGACCCCAGACAGCGCTGGAACGTTATTGAGCAGACAAATAAGATTTTTTCTGTTGAGGATGTCATGTGGGCCCTTGTGGGCGTAATGAGGGAAGAAGACAAGTTCAGCATCTTTTTCCGGACTTTGATGGTTATGACTCCTTGCTAATTCGCTTGAGGATGCAAGCACCTTCAGTTGTTGAGGTCGTGCTTCAGTTGATTAATTGTTCCCCTCCTGATGGCCTTTCGCACCCGGGGCATATATACAATGGGGCTGAAAAGGCCTCTGTATTTGTGTAGAAGAGTCCACACAGTCTTTGGTTGGAACTTCTGGCGTGTGGCACATGGAACAGCCCTTTACTACGCGCTCTGATACAATTTGAAGTTCTCCTTTCAATACTTTTGCCAGTCCCTGGCCATTAATTTGGCTGTTCTGAACGCCTGGCGTTGCTACTGCAGGCTGTGCAGTATTGTTCTGGCTCCAAGGCCAAGATCATGGGTAGCAATTCCTTTGTTTTTGTTTATTAGAGATCCACACTCTGACTCCCAGAGCCGGGGATGTTCCCACGGCCGTACCCTGTATCGGTAGCCCCATGTTTTCTGTGGTATCCTTATTGCACACCTGAGTCGTGCTTGTCCCGATAGTTTTCGGTTTGGGTTTTAAGGCCAGATTAAAAATAGGAAAGTACGGAAGGACCTTAGATTTGGTGACTGGGATACTAAGAGCCGCTGGCCCATCGAGCTCCACTCTCCTTTTCGCTAGACGTTGTTTCTTGGATTGTTTTTTCAATTTCTTTCTCTCCCTCCTTGACAGTGGAGGTTTCATTGGGAGATTGGAGGGCGTGTGATTCGTGTTTTTATAGGCTTTATTAGTGGAATTGGGCCGCTGAATCACTGATTTCGTCGGTGTAAGGCTGCTCAGATAGGAGCGTTCTGGACCCGCTTGGAGGTTCCCTGGGCAGGTCCCCAGTGGCAAGCAAGCTGTGCTATTAGGATCTGAATCAGAAGTCGGGGGTATCTTTTCTCCCTGTCGGAGAGCCGACCAGTGTAGCAGTGTGTATAAACTCCTCGGGGGAGATTGAAGTTTGAGGCTCTTGAGGGAGTTTCACTGTCTCATTTCCCTTGATGTTGCTCTTTACACTGTTCAAAAGTGCTCCCAAGATTTCTGGGAGAGAGGAGAGTTTGTTAATTATTGGAGAGCAGGAGCAGGAATTCGAGTTGTCCTGCGGCCCTGCAGGCCTTTCAAGAGAGCTTAGCCTGGAGCCCAGGTCAGACAATGCTGAAGCCAAAGTTTGAATTAGGTCAATCTGCAGTTCCATTTTCTGAGATTGCCAAAGCATGGCTGCGGCAATTGCGTCTTGCTTTACATGAAGAGATGTCAACGAGACCAAGATAGAGTTTATCGATCCCATGGAAGCGAACACAGGTAGCTCTTGATCATCTTGCGTGATACTAGAGGAGTTGGAATGTGAACTGAGGCCCGGTGTGTGGGCAAGGGATTCCTCAATACGGGCTTCTAGAGAGGCCAGGAATCGCTTAGATGACAGGGGGCTTTCAAACTTTAGCCTCTTTTTTAAAGATAGAGGGTCCTTCTGGTTGCTTTGAAGAACACCTGAACCTGGGCAAGGTTGTGGTGAGGGCTTAGGTGTCAAATCTACCATATTGTGGTTGTCAGAATATATTAGAGGAGTAGACGGCGCTCTGCTGTGGACTTGGACTTGGACTTGTAACTTAGCAGCAGTATTTATTACAGAGGTGTTTGTAGTAAAGTTTGTAGAATCTGAGCCCAAGACTAGTTCCGGTAGGTTCTCCAGGTCAGTAGAAATTGCGCTTGATTTTACGGGGAAGCTGTCCTGGGTCGTGATAGCATCGTCCTGGGAAGGCGTACACAACTGGGGATTCTCATGTGAGACAAGAGCTTTGGGCGAGGATAAATGCAGCATTTCCGAAAGTGAGCTTTTAAAGCGAACAGGGCTGGAAGCGGAATGTTTCTCGTCACCCAGGATATCTGCATTTGTTTCTGCATCGTACTGTGATGTTGCAGAGGGGGGAGAACCTGTTTGAGGGGCGGAATTGCCGAAAAAGTCAATTATCCGGGATTGCGACAATGGGGCACCAGTTTGGGGCGTTTTGACCTGGGGAGGCGGCAACTGCTGCTGGTCGGCCCCCGGGGGGATGACACGTAGAACAGTGCCCTTTCTCCAAGGTAATTTCCTGAGCGGCTTCGAAGACTCCATGGCAATCCTGTGAATATTGAAGCTTGCTGGAAGCGCTCCCTGGTACCCTCCTGGTACCCTCCTGGAACTATGGTGGCCCAAGAGTGATGGTGATGGTGAAAGATCTACAGATGCAACAATCCACCAGACGATAGGCCTGCTACAGCAACGGCCCAAGAAAAGTGCATCAGGTTGCTGACCGTGGTGTAGACAAAGATTTCAAGTTGCGGCACCGCTCAGGGCCTCCGGACTCTGGACCGTGGCCGATCCTGGCTGTCTAGGTAGATAACCGCTCTTTTGATGGTGAACTCCTTTGAACACACTCGTCCTCCGTAGGTGGCTTCACCACTGATACTCCAGGTGACGGGCAGGTAGGCAGATAGTCCGGCTGGGAGACCTCAGCCACGGGCAATGATCTGACAGACAGGCTGCTGATCAATGACTGGGCAGCTTGGAGGGTCTGGGAGGGTCCGGATGGCCAGACCTCAGCACCGGCAGACCCAGCAACTTGAGCTCTACAGTTAGGGGGCGTTAGGAAGCAGGGGGGGGGGGCGATTCACGGATCACACCTGCATCGGGCTTCAGCCTCGCCCACGCCCGAGCTCATCAGAGCACAAACCCTGCTCTTTGCCCCAAGAATCCCCCCGTAGCCCGCAATCTGCCAGCCACAGCTGACAACCGGCACCGGACCTCTGCCGGAGCCAAACCGCGCTGCTGCTGCTGGTGTCTCACCCGGCTGTGTTCTGCGCCGATCCGTCTGCCTCTTTCCCTTGATCTCACAGGGTTCCCGGGTTGTCACAGGCTATCACGGTTCTTTTCCTGCACGGGGTACCACTGCACTCCCCGGTCTCCTTGCAGCCCCCTTATCTCCTGGGGGGGGGGTTGGGGGGGGCTCAGTGCCTGGTGTGCTGCGGAGAGGCTGCGAAGGCTCTCTGCTTGTTTGTTTGAGAATGGCGATCCGGCTCTCTAGCTGCTTTGGCGTGCTGCTCTAGATGTAAAACTCCTCTCTGCTTGCGGAATTTGAGGATTTTTGGCAACTCCGCATTCCGCGTGGAATGCAGAGTTACTGAAAACTCAGCACTCTGCACCAGAGCAGAGTTTGTATGTGTTTGCACACTCAAAATGCGTTTTCGCATGCACAGGAGCGACTTACCGGGATGTCTGCGATCGCCGACAATATTTCCCATCCGTTCGTGTGCCCCTCGAGATTTAGTAGCTGGCCCCACAGTCCTGCAAGAGTGTGCAAGTGAACACGTCATTCGGATACGCCATCGGACTTCTGGTGGAAGGTTAGTGAAGATTGTGATCACGAACATGCAGAATTTGCAATCTGGAGAAGAATGTCTCTCGAGCAGCATCAAAACCTTCTCAAAATGATGATTTGGATTTAAAAAACTCCTCAGATTGACATTTGGCTGTACTTTTTTGTTCAAGGAGTCCTTTTTCTTTTATTTACTTTTTGTTTAAGAGGAAGGAAGTGCCCCAGTGTCTCCAACTTCCTGTCCCTGTCCAACAGGCTCCTCCCAGTGTTTTGTCGATCTCCTGAACACTTTTCATTTAGATTTGGAGCTTGAAGCATCCCTATTCATGCCTGCTCCATCCTATATCATTGGATTTGAGGACTTTTGAATTTGAGATGTCACAAGTAAGTTGGAAAATTGGTGTTTTTTTGTCATTTGTAATCGTTTTTTAGAAACGTATTGTGGTGGATGGCCTGGAGTTTCAGTAGGCGACTAGTTGTTTCTTTATATGTATTTTTTCTTCTTTTATAAAGGAAACATGTTTCAAAGTTCACTCTACTTTTTCCAGCCTTTAACATCAATTTGCAATATTTGTTTAATTTACTAGCCCAGTAGTCTGCCAATAGGCTTTGCAGCCACAAGGCCCAGAGCTACTCATGGGTGCATGAAACAACTGTTTCTGTGGTGTCTTTTGAATTTAACCATCATTTAGGGCATGGATCGCATTGGATTGAACATTTGAAATGCAAAATGTGTTTTTGGGGTATTTCACTTTTTTATGTGTGTTAAATAAATGCTTTCGTTGGATGTGTGTGATTGTAACTTGCAAACCTTTTTTAGCCCTGTGGATTTTTGTTTTCGGCAGTGTTGCAATAAAGCTGTGTTGATTAGAAGGCCTCCTTTGTCTGGCCAGAGTGTAATAGTGGGTCAGCATTTGCCTTGGCTGAGCCTTACTGTGTGGCCACGGGCCATTTGTAAAGTCTGTGTCCATATGGGCCTGCTTGAGCTCATTCTTGCTTGCTGTTTTTGCTCGTGAGTGACCATGCGGCTGGAAGCCATTTTGTGGTGGTGGTAGTTATTGTGCTTGCTTTTGCCATAGGCCTGCATGTCTTCTTTCCTTTGTTCCTCTTGGCTTTTTGCTTCTTGTTGTGGTAGCCTGGCCATGTGGCTGGTGGCCATTTTGGGAATGCAGCCAGTGTGCTTTTGCCGTAGGCCTGCATTCTCTGTCTTCGCTTTCTTGTTGGTGTTGCCTGTCTATGTGGCTGGCAGCCATTTTGTTATGGCAGCAGTGTGCTTTTGCCATAGAAATACATTTTCTGTCTTCACTTTCTTGTTGGTGTGGCCTGCCTGGCCATGTGGCCATTTTGTGAAGGCAGCCAGTGTGCTTTTGCCATAGAAATACATTGTCTGTCTTCACTTTCTTGTTGTTTTGGCCTGCCTGGCCATGTGGCTGGTGTCCATTTTTTGAAGGCAGCCAGGCTGCTTTTGCCATAGGTCTGCATTGTCTGTCTTCCCCTTCTTGTGGTTGTGGCCCGGCCATGTGGCGGCTGGCCATTTTGTTGAGGGGCAGCCAGTGTGCTTGTGCGTGGTGAAGTTTGAGCTATATTTTCCCCTGAGCCCGCAATAGGCGTTCCCGAACACGGAAAACTTGTTCCTGAAAGTCAAAAACACATCACGAATGGGCGGAACACGTAACTCTGCTCACTGGCAGAACTCTGGGTAGCTTGCAGAGTTTTTTAGCGAATTATTTGGAATTTTGCATAGCGCTACTCCGCGAGCTCCGCCCAGGCTTATCTAATAACCCAGGTAGGTTCTCATTTGTCCAGTCACCCTCCAAAATGCTCCGATGCAGTCCTGTTTGCCAATAGGCACCTAGTTTCCCCAATCCCACCTTTAAGTCAGAGGAATAGACATTTCAATTATGGGCATAATCTAACTTAGCTTAGAAATAGACAAAAACTATTTTGAATGGTCAGTATTAGGCTCAAATGGCTGGTTAGCCTCTAAATAAATAGTTATAGTGTGTAGAATCCCCATGGGAGAAAGTCATTCTTTTTGCCATGTTCATCCCCATTTCCTGGACTGATACTGGTGGTAACTGACTCTGACTGTACCCTGGGCTCAGCTAAACAGGCCCACTGCCAGTGCACTAATGAACAAGTTACACAGTAATTATGTAGAATTACAATTTGCAATGACAGACCCTGTAAGTACCTAGTATATAATAGTGCAAGGTGGATGCAAACTACCTATAAGTACATAGTAAATAATAGAGCAAGGGAAATTAGAGGCCCAACAGATCTCCTACACTTTTATGTGTGCACTGCTGTATGCCTCCTGTCATTTTAAATGCAGCCTTTATTTGTTGACTGTCTTTAAGAGTACATTTTATGAAGATTCCACTTTGGTGGTATGGGCACTTTAAACATCATATTCTACTTTAATTTCACATATTAGGCACCCCCAAGGTCTCCCCTAGGTGTCCCAAGAACAAGGGTAGGGTAGAAACACCCTGAACCCCTAGGCCTGCTCAGGGGGTCTCATAAGGACCCGTAGGGCAAAACAAGTAAGGATATTTTTTTTCACAAAAAAAGTCGCAGGATGCGCGTAGGATCCGCGTATTTCGCCGCTAAAAAAAATAAAGCATGGATTTTTGAGATATATTTCAAGCTTATGTGGAGGAGGAAATATCATTGCATTATACAAATGTTAGGCCAAGATTGGTCACTCCCTTCATTTACAAACTCCTGGCCTTGATCTGATAGAACCCTTTTTGGACTTCCATGATCTAGAAATTGAGAAATAAACATCAAGAAAAATTGAAAGACACGTCTTCAAATAAAAAAATTCAAAACAACATTTTCACTTTGTACCTCAAGTGCAGGCTGAAAATGTGTAACGAGCATTTAAATGAGAAACATATGGGTTTCAGAAACAAACGTCTATAAGACTATCACAATAGAGATTTACATTTTATGAAAAATATTTATAGAAGCAAGAAAAATTATAACACACATTGTTCAATTTCAAATGACATATTTGCCCAATAAAATCGGGAGGACATATTTTTATTCGTTTTCTTGATACCAGAATGCCCACTAAATCTACCAAAACATGAGAACAGCACAGTTATCCCTCTGCAAACACATGAAATACACAAATGATTATCTCAGAATGCTTTTCTATCATGAAATGTTAAAGTCAAACCTGATAACTCAATTAGGTCCATTGCAATTTTCGGCTGATAGTGTATGGAGAGCAGTCGGTGGATCTGGTATGTCGAGTGTTTGACCACCATCTGGTAGAGTGCCTGGGCAGGAATAAACAGCTTGTGGCGACCAGTATGTCCCATGGTTGAGATATTTGAATAATGCGATAGAACAGGGGACAAATCAAGTTTAAGGTTATTAAAAAACTTGGAGAGCATACTAAAATACAACATTGGCCAATCGATTACATGTGCAGTGCATGGGGAGGAAGTAGCACGTGGCCCACTACTTTCAAACAATAAAGGCAGCAGGATTAAGTGATTTGTCCAGAAATATCGCCTACCAAGGCAAGATATTGGAGGTATAACAGCTGGAAACCGTGCTAAAATACAGCATTGCCGAAAACATTACTTTTGCAATGCATGGGGCACGTGACACACTACTTACACGAGAAAAACTACATCGTATTAAGTTGAACAGCACGTAGTACACTGCTGCTGGAACGGCCACGTGGCGCTTGGCAAATTAAAGAAACGTGGCAGGATTAAGTGATTTGCACAGAACAAAGGATAGCAAATCAAGTTCAACATTATTAAAAAACATGGAGAGCGTTCTAAAATACTACATTGACCAATCGATCATATGTGCAGTGCATGGGAAGGAAGTAGCACGTGGCGCAGTACTTTTAAAAATTAAAGACGGCAGGATTAAGTGATTTGCCCAGAAACATCGCCTACCAAGGCAAGATATTGGAGGTTCTAAGAGCTGGATATCGTGCTAAAATACACCATTGCCGAAAACATTACTTTTTGCAATGCATGGGGCACGTGACGCACTACTTACACAAGAAAAACTACATCCCATTAAGTTGAACAGCACGTAGCACACTGCTACGGGAACAGCCACATGGCACTTGGCAAATTAAAGAAACGTGGTAGGATTAACTGATTTGCACAGAACAAAGGATAGCAAATCAAGCTTAACAGTATTAAAAAACATGGAGGGGGTGCTAAAATACAACATTGGCCAATCGATTACATGTGCAGTGCATGGGGAGGAAGCAGCACATGGCGCACAACTTTAAAAAAATTAAAGGCGGCAGGATTAAGTGATTTGCCCAAAAACAAAAGTTACGAAGTCAACTTTAACGATGTAAAAAAGCAGGAAAGCGTGCTTAAAAATAACATTGTCAAATCGAACAACGCGGTATTTAAAGATCGTTCAGATTAATTAATTTAATTACTCTTGAAAAAAATGCTCACCTACGAAGACATGGATAAAAATACTATCAATGACTGTGACTGTGGAATAGGAAAAGTTCAAGAAGGTTGGCAGGTTATACATACTTTGCAGACGGATGATTGGTTGAGCATGATGTCACTGGGTGTGAGAACTGTGATTGGGCATGTTGTAATTGAGCATGCACAAATAAAATGAATTACTTTAGGGGTACATAGCCAAGCGGTGGGACGTATTGTGCGCATGCGTAAAATTAACACACAAGCGCTACCACAAACATGCATGCGCAAAGTGACGGCAACTCCTAGGGGGGACATACACAGATGGAGATCGGACAGGGTGCCCCCCCCTAGCGCCTTGAGACCCTCACGGGTATGTAGCATGCTTTATAAATGCCTGATTGATTGATTGATAGGTTTCAGACATGTTATAGTTAGGAATTAGCATTTAAAAAACCTCAAAAATTCACTGACAAAACCACAGGTTTCAGGGGTGTTATAGTTAGTTGGACATTGTACATGTCATTTGAGATGTCATCAGTGATGTCACTGAAAATGTCATAAATGTTGTAATATGTGACATCATCAGCAGTGGATTGTGGGCGCGTGAGTTATAGTTAGTACAAATAACTATAACAGGGGAATTTCAATGGTTTTGTATGAGAGAAATGTCCAACTTACTATAACACCCTTGAAACCTGTGGTTTTTTCAGTGAATATATATATATATATATATATATATATATATATATATTACCTACTGGCGGTCGCCAGTAGGTATATATAGTTAGGATTTTTTCTCTATGGGTTTTTTGAAAATTCTATGTCTAATAACTTTGGCGTTTGTGGACGGAATTGGCTGAAATTTTCAGGAAAATGGCACATTTTGTTTCTGAGCAGCCCCTGAAAATTGGGGGGGGGGGTTCGTCCAGGGGGGTCGAGAAAAAAGGGGGGTCCCAAAACGTGTTTTTAACATTGAGTTTTCCTTAGGGCGGTTGGCCTCACTTTTAGCCCGAACGGCTGAATGGATTTGCACGAAACTTGGCAAAATTGTAGGGACTGGTAGCCCGATGTGCCTTTTGTAGGTCTCAATATATGTGCTCCAGTGGATTTTGAGAAATTAACGTTTAAAAAAAGATATATATCTGTAACAGCGGACCGGGCAGTGCTCCAGTTCGCGTACTTTTCGCGCAACGGAGCTTTGTGAAGCGAAGCTGATTGGTTCTCCGGCGTCTGTCAACATTCCAAACAGTCCGTAGCGGCCGCCATCTTGTCTCTCGGTAGGATCGAGAGACAAGAGGAGGCGAAAGGGAAGGGGCAAATGACGATAAGGGGGCATAGTAGATCCTCCCTGACCTCTTAGGTTTGATGTACCATTTTACCAAGTTTGGTGTAATTCCGTTCAGCCATTCAGGCTGTAGACGTATCTAAATGTCAATAATCGAACGGCTGAATGGATTTGCACGAAACTTAGCAAAATATTAGGGACTGGTAGCCCGATGTGCCTTTGCTAGGTCTCAATATATGTGCTCCAGTGGATTTTGAGAAATTAACGTTCAAAAAAAGATATATATCTGTAACAGCGCTCCGCTTCGCGTAGTTTTCGCGTTACGGAGCTTTGCGAAGCTGATTGGTTCTCCGGCGTCTGTCAACATTCCAAACAGTCCGTAGCGGCCGCCATCTTGTCTCTCAGTAGGATCGAGAGACAAGAGGAGGCCAAAGCGAAGGGGGAAATGACCATAAGGGGGCATAGTAGATCCTTCCTGACCTTTTAGGTTTGATGTACCATTTTGCCAAGTTTGGTGTAATTCCGTTCAGCCATTCAGGCTGTAGACGTATGTAAATGTCCTATGGAAAATTGCATGGGGAAAACACATTTGAAAGTGTTGAAATTTAGAACCAATTAAAATGTTACTTTGGTTTTGTATTTGTGTGTGATGAAAGTTAATTGGTTATGTATATATGTCAAATGAGAGGAAACCACAGCCATTTTGTGATACTACTGTCTGAGGTACATTTGTGAGGAATTTTTAGTGGTGAATTTCTGGTGTTTGATTTACACAGTACTAACACTTCTCCTACTTTTAAAAAGGTGAGTTGTTAATTTGTAAGGGGAACTATGTTGTACACTTGAAGATAATTTGAAAAATGTTTTCTGTTATTTATTTGCAGTCCTTCTGTTATACTAAATACTTGATAAAGTTAGTTTTATATTATGTATTACTAAAAACGATAAATGAAAGTGATTATTTTTTTCTGCAATTTACAGCAAGCAATTTCAAAATAAAATGGCTCACAATGAAGAGACCGTGGCAATTTCTTTTGAATTGTCCACTACATTGATTGAAATTGAGAGCACCAATAATGAAATATTGTCACAAGGAGGAGATGACTTGTATGATTCCATTAGATTGATTGAAATGGACAGCACCAATAATGAAATATTGTCACAAGGAGGAGATGACTTGAATGATTCCACTACATTGATTGAAATTGAGAGCACCAATAATGAAATATTGTCACAAGGAGGAGATGACTTGTATGATTCCATTAGATTGATTGAAATGGACAGCACCAATAATGAAATATTGTCACAAGGAGGAGATGACTTGAATGATTCCACTACATTGATTGAAATTGAGAGCACCAATAATGAAATATTGTCACGAGGAGATGACTTGAATGATTCCACTACATTGATTGAAATTGACAGCACCAATAATGAAATATTGTCACAAGGAGGAGATGACTTGAATGATTCCACTACATTGATTGAAATTGACAGCACCAATAATGAAATATTGTCACAAGGAGGAGATGACTTGAATGATTCCACTACATTGATTGAAATTGACAGCACCAATAATGAAATATTGTCGCAAGGAGGAGATGACTTGAATGATTTTTTTGATCAATCTGTTGATGGCGAATTTATCGAATGTTTGGAGACCATAGAGTTACAAGAATCATCATTGCAGACTTTTCATGAGGAAATTGCTGATGAGGACATGTTACTAGTTCTTTCAAATTTAGAAAATTCTGAAGAATAAATTTATATTTAGAAATCAAAAATTGTTTGAGACATTATTCATTTTTATTTTTAATTTATGAGGTTGTAGCGAAGTGATTGTAGTATAAAATGAGACTTATAGTATAGAGTGCAACATTTTTATGTTACATGGTAAGTTTACTCATATTTACTTCCCTTCTGCCACTATATTATCTCCAATGTGTATTTGACATCTCTTCTTCATCTCCGGCCTCCTTTCTTTCACTGTGTGTCTCCGATGCATCTTATCGCTGCTATTTTGTGTAATTACAGAAGAGAGTAAAATAAAATAGTTCGGAACGTGAAAAGGGGGCAAAGTAGAGTACCCCTCACCTCCTAGGCCTTTTCAGGCGGTCCCAAAAGGATCAGTTTCTGCTTTCCTGAGAGATTATGGTATGAGTTCCATATACCACAATAATTTGCATTACAACATGCAAGATATCTATCTCCTATTACCAACTTTTGGAGATATTCGCGCTAAGCGCGAATATCTCCAAAAAGTAACACCTGCCCTGAGCAGTTCTTAGCCATGTTATCCAATGGGAGGTGGATAACATGGCTAAGAGCATTAGCTCGGTAATGCATGAATATCGCTGACTTTTTAGCGATATTCATGCATTGCGGCCGTTTATTATCGCATTTGCGATAAACCTTGATAATAGCAAGGTTTATCTTCGATAATTTCTGACGATGCTTAGCGGTAAAAAATTCGTTGGTAAGCATCGTTAGCGATAAATATCGCTTAACTTTGGTAATATGCACCAACGTCTGTTAACGTTCGATTCGAAGGAAATGAGGAAGTGTTGAAAAACATTGTTTGCGCCATCTTGCCTTTTTTGAAATGCCACACTTTTGTCGTGCACGGCAGCCATTTTAGATGCCTTGACCAGACCCACTCTCTGCACGCTGTCGATTCGTAGCATGGCTCCCCACCCTCGCAAGCATCTTCCCCAGGCACTGGTCACCCCCGCTCTCTTTCTTATGCATGGGCAATAAACCTCCCCCCATCTGCGCTGCTCTTCCCTGAGAATCACACTCTGTGCCCGCCCGACACCTCCCTTTCGCCCTATTCACTACCGCACCCTCTGACACTCCTCTTCCTCTGTGTCCGATTGTCCAGGCTATCAGCTAGCCCTGCAGATGTAGTTTATGGCTCCAGCTGTAAAGAATCACTCCTCTTCAAAGGAGTTATAGTAGATCAAGGCCCACACCCGATGAGATCCGTCACACCACACGTGTTCCTACTATCTGAAACCATCCTGTATTGTGATTGGGGAGGGGACCGAGCCTGAAGCGGAAGATTCCAGGAATGACTCTTTGTACATCAAAGTTTTTACAATTATGTGTCACATTAAAAATATATAGCACTCCAACAAAGTAGTAGGAATATAAAACTTTAATAACATATAAATATATACAACAAAACAAAAACAGTAAAAACATTTAAACAACGAAGAGACCGTGGCAATTTCTTTTGAATTCCTGATGAGGACATGTTACTAGTTGTTTCAAATTATGAAAATTCAGAAGATGTTGCCTGGGGGTGGGTCGTCAGTAGCAGTCTGTTGTGCGAATAGTTCCAAGGCAGCAGAACGCGCTGAAATCTAGATGGCACGAAAGTGATGTCTAGTAAGTTGCCGCCCAGCAAATAACGGCGTGGGGCGCCGCGGGGGTGAGTGAGTCCAGTAGGCACCACAGCTATTCTTACCGGCATTGCAGAATTACTGCTGGGGACAATGCCTGTGCTGTAGCAGGGTCACAGCAGAAACAAAAAGGATTCTGTTGAAGATGTTGTTGGTTTTCAATTTGAAAACAGTTCTGGTGTCAACTGCTATGCTAATGTAGTGGTTAATGTTTTGTTTTCTCTAGAAAATGTAAAAGAGGGGGAGGCAGTCCAAAGTTCCGTTAAAAGGGCAAAGGAAAGGATCGGTGGTTTGAACTATCAGTCAAAAAGGGGAGGAGGTGCAACAATTTTTCCTACCGGGTCACACTGTGCTTTCACCGGAACTGAGGTCTGCAGGATTCTAGTAATTCAAAGTGAGGCTGGCGCCAGCATGGGAGCGCCGACGTCCCGCGGATACAGTTTCGTCACTCCACGGGCGATCATGGCAGTCATTCCCCATCGGGGGTCGGAGACTCCCGCGGCTCCTCTAGAATCTTCAAGGTCGTGGAGGACTACGGTGGTGGAGTCAACCAGTGACCGGGCCATTTCTTTATGCTGGGCCCGCTCTTGCCAGGTCGACCGCCATTTTGAGAGTTCGGTAGCTACTGGCGATCGCAGGGTCAAATGAGCGGACGGGCTCCACCCTGCCGGGCGAGATGTTGCAGCATGGCCACAGTGGAAGAACCCTTTTCCGGGCGCCTGGAGCGCTGAGGGTGCAGCTGGGAAGCCTCCACCTGGGGAGGCGGGAGAGGCCTGTTCGCACCGTCTCTCCCTCCCAGTGCACCCCACGGCGTCTCGCTTGAGATTTGTTATGGCCGGACCAGGCGATGAGGACGAGGGGGGGGGGGGGTCGGAGGCATGTGCAAGACATCCCCCCCCAGTGTTGTCGCAGCCATTATTCAAGAAAGAAGAAGTGTCCCGTCAGTCTTCGGGCCGGGCTTCCGGTGGATGTCGGCCGGACGCCCCTGGCTCTGGCCCCATGAACGGGTTCCTTGGTTTATCGGCTGCAGCCGGATCCCGTCGGCCTCGGCCCCCCGACCGTTGGTGGCCGGACCGGAAGAGCATGTGGCGGGACTACCTGAAACTGTCAAGGGCCACCGCGGCCGGACTGGGAGAGAGAGGGGAGGGTCGAGGAGATATTCCCCCCCCTGCAACTCTTCAGCGTTGTAAAGGCAATCCCCTGGCCGGGTCCCGCTGGCCTCGGCCTCTCCTCCGGCTACACCCTACGTTAGGATCTCCTGGCCGAGGCGTGGCAGCAGGACCCGCCTTATATGGGCTGCTCCCGGCTGGGCGTAGCCGCAACCCTGCCCCACCTTGGAAGTTTCCAGAGTGGGGGCGGATGTTCTACTGACTTGCATTTTCCCTAGTCTATCGATTTTTTTGGCGTGGCAGGCGGTGGGACAGCGAGGGGTGATTTGGTTTCTCTTACTGTTTTTCTGGTCTCTCACCACTGGCATATTTTAACGTTTTCTTGTTTCTAGGACATTAATAGGTTTTATCATTACGTTATGTTATCGTTTCTTTGTTCGTTGTTTAATAAAAGTTCATGTTCATCAGTGGCCTACTGATTTTCGTTTTCCTATTCTTTTCTTTCCAGGTTGTTTCATGCTAAAGTTTCTGTTAACAGGATACAGTGATCACTTCGTTATTATTGCATATGTCCTTTTCACTAGGGGTGCTCTCTGGTCGGGCCAGATGACGTATCTCTAGTAAATGGTCCGGGTGAAACAGGTGCATCAATCAGTGGGGAGTAGATAGGCATGACAGATTACAACGGGGGAGAAAGGTCCGCATTACGCACCCTTTCACTATTTGCAAAGATTTTCCTACGTATATTTGCAAACAGGGAATACCTCCAAAAAGAACCAATTCCCAAACAGTCAATGTTTGGGGAAACAATCAATCAATGAGGAACGAAATAGGCACGACGTGTTAAAGGTTTGCGTTACCTACCCTTCACTATCTGCAAAGGGAGAGAGAATATTCCTATTCTTCCTCGTTTGCAGGCAGAGAAGATTCTTAAGAGAACCAACTTCGAACAATTCAATGCTCGATTCAAACAATCAACAAGGGGTACTGTGAACACAAATGAACGCCGCTTATGTACATACACATTGGTATTATCAACAGGTTGTTCCTAATGTTTCTATTTTAGGGAGGTCAAAAAGAGATCCCATTAGTGGCCTACTGATTTTGCTCGATTCCTTTTGTTTTTTTACACGATTTTTCGCTATCTGCAAAGACTAAACAGAGTATTGCGACTCTGTGCTTGTTTGTAAATAGAGAATGAACCAAAGAGAACAATCAATCAAATGGAGAGAGAAGCAGGCATGACGGATTACAACGGGGGCAAAGGCCTGCGTTAACTACCCTTCACTATCTGCAAAGAGAGAGTACTCCTAATAGAAATGAGGGGTGGGGGGCAGCATTCAAAGCAGATCAGTGTGCATAAACACGAAAATGTTTTTACTTACCACGTACTTGACATTCGACAGCTTATGATATTTGCTATTAAAAAACCATTGAAATTCACTGAAAAAACCATAGGTTATAGACCATATATAGTTAGGAATTAGCATTTAAAAAACCTTATTTTACTCACACAAAACCATTGAAATTCCATATATAGTTAGTTGCACTAACTATATATCGCGCACCCGCAATCCACTGCTGATCATGTCACATATTACATCATTCATGACATGGTCAGTGACATCACTAATGACATCACTGATGACATCTCAAATGACATCACTGATGACATCTCATTTGACATCATTCTTGTGCTAATACGATAAACCTCTTCAGACTCTAATATAACCTTAGATACACTCAGTGTATACAGACACTCACACACTGCCACTCATCCATGGAGTTACTCACACACCCAGTCAGTCATGCAAAGAAACAATCTCACCTCCATTTCTTCAACTATACAGTTAAACACACCTTACTTATTGAAACATATACTAACACATATTTACTCTCTTATACAATCCCTGATACAAGTTCACAATGATCAATACAACCACTCACTCATTCAGTGGCTCTCATGCACAGTTATTTATATATGCCAACTCTCACATGTACTGTGTTTTACATATGTACTTACTATGACATGTAGCATTGAGATATCCATTCACTCATCAATACACTCATGCACACAGTCAACTGCCCATGTAGCTGTTTCCACATGCACTCTTGAACTCATACACCTAGTGAATAAACTGCTCACACATCTATGCATAGAGTCACACACCTTCCAGCCACCCCCACACAAACTCAATCTCCCATAGAAATACTTGGGCAACCAATTAATAACACATATAGCCTCTCGTATAGCTAATGATCAACACATGCAGCAGTTTACATCACAACAGACATAATGATGCACAAATTAAGACAGTTTAGTCACTAACCCATGCATTCAGTGAGACACATTTAATCACTCACTCATACAGTCAGTCATGCACCTACTAAATCCTTCATCCAGACACTTATACATCCACTCATTCTTCAATATGTAAGACATATTTTAACTTTACAGAAACATACAGTCACTGGATGTTGTCATCAGTGATGTCATCAGTGATGTCATTTGAGATGTCATCAGTGATGTCATCAGTGATGTCACTGACCATGTCATGAATGATGTAATATGTGACATGATCAGCAGTGGATTGCGGGTGCGCGATATATAGTTAGTGCAACTAACTATATATGGAATTTCAATGGTTTTGTGTGAGTAAAATAAGGTTTTTTAAATGCTAATTCCTAACTATATATGGTCTATAACCTATGGTTTTTTCAGTGAATATATATATATATATATATATATATATATATATATATATATATATATATATATATATATATATTCACTGAAAAAACCATAGGTTTTACACACGTTATAGTTAGGAAGTAGCATTTACAAAACCTATGAAATTCACTGAAAACACCATAGGTTTGACACCAGTTATAGTTAGCTGGAAATGTTACTGATATAAAACCAATGAAATTCCACGTTATAGTTAGTTGGACTCACTATAACTTGCGCGTGTAATGCACTGCTGATGATGTCAAATATTACATCACTCATGACATCACTGATGACACCATCCTTGTGACACAGTGACAGACCTCCTTTCACTGTAATCTAACCCTTGAAACGCATATTAAAAAACAGAAACTAAAATGTTCAAAAAAATGGAGATACCCATACCAGTTACAACAACCAATTCAATAATTCCACCATCTATATACACATGCCATCACCAACAGTTCTATATAGTCAGTCATACATATATTCACTAATCATATGTAGTGATACACGTACACATCCTGTTACACACCGACAGTCATCCAAAAGTTATTCACACACATACTCACACATGCAAATAAACTATTGAACATCCATTTATTTGCATAAACAGCTATACATACACTACCACTTTACTTCTAAGGAAACTTACACATACTTACTCTCTTAAAAAATCACTTATAGAAACACATACTAATTTAAACAGGAACTCTTACAATCCCTCACTCTCACATATAGTCACTTATATACATCAATATTCACATATACTACATTAAAACATATGTAGTTACTGATAAAGACACTAATAAGACAGTCATTCACTCACTAACACAGACATATGCACACTAATCCACCCACACAGTCCTGCACATATGCTGTCTTCAAAACACATACAAACAGAGACTCAGTCATTCTTGCATCTATGTAGTAAGTAATACCCCCACCAAACCATGCAAACACTCATACTGATACTAAGAAAAACATCTAATAACCTATATACATACACATGTACCTACTCATCAACCCATGCAGCCACTTATACACAAAGTGAAACACTAATACATATATTTAAATATTTAAGCATTACTCAGTAATATATGTATTCACTAAGATATTCAATAATATATACATATTCACTGAAAAAACCATAGGTTATAGACCATATATAGTTAGGAATTAGCATTTACAAAACCTTATTTTACTCACACAAAACCATTGAAATTCCATATATAGTTAGTTGCACTAACTATATATCGCTCACCCGCAATCCACTGCTGATGATGTCACATATTACATCATTCATGACATGGTCAGTGACATCACTGATGACATCACTGATGACATCTCAAATGACATCACTGACGACATCTCAAATGACATCACTGATAACATCTCAAATGACATCACTGATGACATCACTGATGACATCTCAAATGACATCACTGATGACATCACTGATGACATCATCCAGTGACTGTGTGTTTCTGTAAAGTTAAAATGTGTCTTACATATTGAAGAATGAGTGGAAGTATAAGTGTCTGGACAAAGGATTTAGTAGGTGCATGACTAAATGTATGAGTGAGTGATTAAATGTGTCTCACTGAGTGCATGGGTTAGTGACTAAACTATCTTAATTTGAGCATCATTATGTCTGTTGTTCTGTAAACTGCTGCACGTGTTGATCAGTAGCTATATGATTAACTATATGGGTTACTGATTGATTGTCCAAGTATTTGTATGGGAGACTGAGTGTGTGTGTGGCTGGCTGGCTGGCTGGGAGGTGTGTGACTCTGTGCAGATCAATGTGTACTTGTATCAATGATTCTATAAGAAGGTAAGTATGTGTTAGTATATGTTTGAAAATGTAAGGTGCTCTATGTTTAACTGTATAGACAAGAAAATGGAAGTGTCATTGATTCTTTAACAGGACTGACTACGTGTGTGAGTAACTCCATGGATGAGTGGCAGACTGTGAGTGTCTGTATAGGTGTATGAGTGCATATGATCGTGTTGTAAAGATGAGTGATTGTATGTATGAATGATTGTATGGGTGAATGAGTGAATGTGTGTGTAGACATAGGAATCAGTGAGTGCGTATGTAGTAACTAGTATTGGTGTGTCAATGGTTTCAAAAATTATACTCTGTATTTAACACTGGGTGAAACAGAGGTTATATTAAAATGTGAGGAGATGCATTGTATTGTCACATGAATGATATCATCAGTGATGTGGTCATTGATGTCAAATCACATGTCATCAGTGATGTCATCAGTGATGTCATTTGAGATGTCATCAGTGATGTCATCAGTGATGTCACTGACCATGTCATGAATGATGTAATATGTGACATCATCAGCAGTGGATTGCGGGTGCGCGATATATAGTTAGTGCAACTAACTATATATGGAATTTCAATGGTTTTGTGTGAGTAAAATAAGGTTTTGTAAATGCTAATTCCTAACTATATATGGTCTATAACCTATGGTTTTTTCAGTGAATTTTCAAGGTTTTGTAAATGCTAATTCCTAACTATATATGGTCTATAACCTATGGTTTTTTCAGTGAATTTCATTGGTTTTTTAACAGCTAATATCTGTAGCTGTAAAATGTATTCTTCTTTAAATCCAAAAATATATTTTATATGTTTATGAATAATTTTTTTTAAAAATATTTTTTTTTCTTCGTTCCCGCTTCGCGAATCGGGAAGCTTCCCGTTAGCTGACCTTGATGCCGCGAAATAGACCGCGAGCCGGTAAACGTTTCTTTACCGCAACTGCCGCGTTACAAAACAACATCGTGACGCCTCCCGTCCGCATGACGTTTCACGTTGTCGCGTGATACGTCATATGACGTGCTACGTTAGCGAACTGGTACGCGAAGCGAGTCGCAAAGCGCAGGTTTCTGGAAGCAAACCGGGAGGCCCTGCAAAGCGCTTAACGTAAACACAGCAGGTCATGTGACTTGGTAATAACACTTTTCATTGGTTCATTTCACTTTTGGTTTCCTAATGATGTAAGACTAGGTCATATAATCTAAAATGAACACTTTTCATTGGTTGAGAACTCTTGTTTTTCCCAAATGATGAAAATCCCTCCTTCTTTCCTCACTCTGACTTTCATCATTGTGAGAGAAAGACCCTTTGTGATCACTGAGCAATGGCTTCTTTAGTAGCTTCAGCTGGTGCTTCCCCACCACCTCCACCACATCCAAGGAAGAGTGGACCACCTGCTCAAGTTATAATTCAACAAGAAGAGGAAGAAGAGGAACAGGACGACGAGCACGAAGAGAGGCAGTTTTTGCCTGAGGAGCCCAGGACGTCTCACCGGAAAGAAAACTTCATTTGGCAATTTTTTAAAATTCCCAAAGGTCAGAAAAAAGTAAATGCAAGATACGTAACTTGCCTTATATGTCAAGATAGACTGTCCAGAGGAACCGAGAAAAATTACAGTTTCGGAAACTACACAATGCATCGCCATATGACTAGGTGGCATCCTAACAACTACAGTGCTGCACAGTTTCGGAACGACCTAGATAATCTCCCTATTATGGCCAGAAGATCTGTTGTACCGGAAGTAACGGGACCAGAGGGCAGGGAGATGGTGGCAAATATACAAATGAGATTTGGTGAAGTAAAACACATCTGCGTATTTTGCGATGGATTCATTTCCTACGGAGAAAGAAGCATCACTCTGATCAACAGAGCTATTGACTATCATATGCAAGTTTGTACGAAACGCCCAAAATAATAAATACTTTTTTTTTGTTTTGTTGCTCCTGTTGAGCCCTTTACAATGAATCGTTTTCATTGCCCCCTCCAAGAAAAACCCCAAAAAATATAAAACTGTTCAGAAAAATTCAAAAAAAGTAAAAAAATGTTCCGAAAAATAATAAAAAAAATATAAAACAACAAAAACAATAAAAAAAAGTTCTTTTCAGAACTACCTCCCCGTTATTAAAAAATTGGTACAATATTTGGAACTGTGCCAACCTCTATTTCTCTTAGTTCGCTTCCCAGTTCGCTCGCCGGTACGCGAACCGGAAGCGAACCAAAAACAGTAAGTATAAGGGAAGGAAACAGACACTTATGTTAAAAGAAAGACAGCTATAGGGGAGTAAACTAGAGATACTATTACCCGTAATCCACTGCTGATGATGTCACATATTACATCATTCATGACATGCTCAGTGACATCATCAGCAGAGGATTGCGGGTTTTTTGGCAACGTGCCTTATCCACGGTTTAATAACGCTGCCTTTTGCTTTATATAAGTTTTCAAATTGTATGAAATATATACCAATAGGTCGTTATGAACCTTTAGGTAGTGCTTTTCTTCATGAGGTCTGGTCGCTTCCATACACATACAGATGTTTCAAAGATGATCAAGAAGTTTATCTGAATGAAGAGGAATGCACTGAGACGCCAGATCATTCACTAATGTGTAGGCACATACAGTTACACGGTTCATGCAACAAACACCGACCAAATATGGGTTGCTTGTTGCAAGGCACGCCAGTTCCTGCTATCATCCCCACGTTCAAGTTGTTGGAAAATGGTAGTTATTTGATGCTCAATAATGAAGATTGTTCTGGGTTAATTAAAAGTATTCCTTTTATCGTAACAGTAAGTGAACGGGTTATTTGCTGCAGAAATGTTCTATTTCCTCCCACACATGAACATAGGGAGTTTTCAATCTCGCCACAAATACCAACCTTGGGAGCAGATTTCAACGGCATGGCAAGAATAAGAGCTCTTTTGTCTCAGAGAGAGGTGGCCTTGAGTTCGGCCCGTGAAACTTTCGTGCTTCACATAGTGAACACCCGTACAGAGGTGCAGACCCTTTTCAATTCAGATTTGCCTTTCCATTTCAGCAAGATGGATCGGACTATCTTTAACGCATCCTCCACAAAGGCCCTGGCGCACTTTTTTAAAGTTGTTACCAGTGGTCTCGTGACTTCATTTGAGAAAATCTTTGGAGTCATCCCTGCTTTCTTTCATTCTATTTTTTCCACTCTGCTTCGTGGATTGCCATTTTTACTTGCATTACCAGCGGACGCTCTTGTGCTTTTTTACATTTTTAAATATGGATGTCCCTCCTATGCAACCTCCCGCCCTGCAGCTGCTGACACTGTTCCGCAATCGCATGCTAGAATATTATGGCACAATGCCGTTGGCGATATTAAGCACGGCATATGGATTATCTTTTCGATTCTCCTACTTCACCTGTGTCCAGCCTGTATTTCACTGCCTGACCTGTGATTTCGATTGGGCCATTGATTTGTGTCTCTGCGGACCGGTTTCTCCTGACGTCGACTTTAATCAGCTGATGACTCCTATCATTACTCACGAGTTGGTTTGTCCTGGCGAAAGGATGATGGCTGTGGCATTGATGCATGGACTAATTGGTCCCTGGAATTTACTGGCGGCAACACAGTCTTTCTTGGAACAGAGCTTTCTTGAAAACCCACCGAGCTGTCCTCTGATGGTGATAGAGGATCCGGTGCTGGGAGAGCACGTATGTTCTTTTCCGCTTTTAAATTGGATGGCTGAACTGTTTTCGGATGAAGACGGTGACTTCCTATTGGGGGCTGTTGCAGCTTATTTTGCATACACAGTTATGTCATAGACCTTTTTCATGTTTGATATGCTGAGTACTAGCATTTCATTGACAATTCATTGACTTATTTGTCAAGTTTTTATTATTTACCTTGCCTATTGGCTTAAGACTCGATAAAGTACTTGGCTGTTTTATTTTTCTTTAGCATTAAATTTTCCTAGTTTTTAATGCTTTACCTTGCGGACCGTCCACATATAAACTTGCAATCTGCTCTCATGAGATGGCACTTCTATTATCTTATTCAGTTCGTTTCCGGATCATGGGGAGGTGTCATCTAGGTCCTGGATATCTTTACACCGTGTTAAGTTAGCATGGGCTCATTACCGGTTTAAACGCCATTTTTCCTTTTTTGCAACTTCTGCACACGACACTTAGTTGTTGCTTTAGCTTTCAACCTAGTAGTTCATCGTGGTTTACATGAGAATAATATGTTATTGCTCTACTATCTGCTTTGCTTGTTAAACTATATCTGTACAGCGAGTGCTAAAGTTTCAAGAACAACACGATACAGAATTGTTATGAGGTCTGATCTCCACGACTTCATACTCATAACATAAGTGCAACTTCTGCCAATTCTGGGCATGAGGCGGGTTTTATATTGCTTTGCCGAACACACATACACAACACTTGATGCGGTTCACATGAAGAGAGAGCTGGTTTATACTGATGTGATTCCTTCAAATCTAAGACACTAAAGTATGGGCACGCCCTAAACCAACACAAAGAGACCTTCTTAGCAAATAATATAATATGTGTATTAGGGAGGGTGAGATATAAGCAGCCGCGGGCCGTGGAGGGAGTTACGGTGAGGCAGGGAGGCGGGGAGGGGGAGAAGCAGGGTGGAGCCCTCTCCACCCTGCCCCTCCCCCTCCCCGCCTCCCTGCCCCACCGTAACTCCCTCCACGGCCCGCGGCTGCTTATAAGTGTTGCTAACTCTTATTCATTTACAGCATGTTAACATACTGTCACCATTCGCTTTTTATGTACTAGTAACTATGCTGGTAATTTTGCTACTGATAATATGTGTACTTGTATTATCTAAGATACTACGCCTGAGAAGACGGCATTAGTAAATAAACATTTCAAATACACATGTGTTCTTCTTAACTCCATGTTCTGGTTTCTAAGAAATATATAACGACCGACTGTTCATGAGTTCCACGTATCCTGAGGTACTATAAGTTCATATTCTGGATTGTCTAAACATTGAGAGTTTGTTATATCCAATGTGACACTGTACCTAGCTTGCTAAGGGGTTTTTGATTACTAAGGTGAGTTTTGGGACACCCTAATTCGCCGAGGTTCCAATCCTCTGTCCACAGTTCTGTGTGAGAACAGAAACCCTGCGACAGGGGCACCCCCGACCCTTGCTGGAGCTTCATCACACTTGCGATACAACTCCAGCAATGCGCCACCTTTACGGCACAGATACATCACGCATCTGTGCTGTTTTTGCCCCATGATGCGCCGCATTGTAAATGCAGCACACCATAGGTGACGGAACAGCGGCACAGAATGACTAACACATCCCTGGTGATGCGCCAGTCATCATAAATCTATCCCTATGCTTCTTATCTTGTTAGAGATGAACCGCCATATGTATCATCAAAGTTTTTTGCATTTCCTAAATAGCGAACTTTAAGGAATAAATAGCGATTCTTTACCATTCCTAGTTTGCGATGAGCTATTTGCTAATTACAAATTACCCATTCATTTCCTTCATTTCCATAGGGCGGTTGGACTCACTTTTAGCTCGAACGGCTGAATGGATTTCCACGAAACTTGGCAAAATTGTAGGGACTGGTAGCCCAATGTGCCTTTGCTATGTCTCAAGATATATGCTCCAGTGGTTTTTACGAAAATTAACTTTGAAAAATATATATTGGGCTACATTGGCCTAGATATATGTTGGAGCCCAAATGTAGCCCAATGTAGCCCAATGAAGCCCAATGAAGCCCAATGTAGCCCAATGTAGCCCAAAGATGGCCGCCAGAGACGAAAAAAAACAAATGTAGCCCAAATATCAGCCAGATGTAGCCCAACTATAGCCCAGTGACAGAATGACCAATCAGCTTCGCAAACCTCCGTTACGCGAAGCGGAGCGATGTTACAGATATATATCTTTTTTTGAACGTTAATTTCTCAAAGTCCACTGGAGCACATATATTGAGACCTAGCAAAGGCACATCGGGCTACCAGTCCCTAATATTTTACCAAGTTTCGTGCAAATCCATTCAGCCGTTCGATTATTATTAATATTTTTTTTTTTTGCCCCGCGGGGCCCTTTTAAAACCTCCACATCAAACCTAGGGGGTCAGCGAGGATCTACTATTCCCCCTTATGGTCATTTGCCCCTTCGCTTTCGCCTCCTCTTGTCTCTCGATCCTACCGAGAGACAAGATGGCGGCCGCTACGGACTGTTTGGAATGTTGACAGACGCCGGAGAACCAATCAGCTTCGCTTCACAAAGCTCCGTTGCGCGAAAAGTACGCGTCCTGGAGCGCTGCTCGGTCCGCTGTTACAGATATATATCTTTTTTTAAACGTTAATTTCTCAAAATACACTGTAGCACATATATTGAGACCTACAAAAGGCACATCGGGCTACCAGTCCCTACAATTTTGCCAAGTTTCGTGCAAATCCATTCAGCCGTTCGGGCTAAAAGTGAGGCCAACCGCCCTATGGAAAACTCAATGTTAAAAACACGTTTTGGGACCCCCCTTTTTTCTCGGCCCCCCCTTGACGAACCCCCCCCAAATTTTCAAGGGCTGCTCAGAAACAAAATGTGCCATTTTCCTGAAAATTTCAGCCAATTCCGTCCACAAACGCCAAAGTTATTAGACATAGAATTTTCAAAAATCCCATAGAGAAAACATCCTAACTATATATACCTACTGGCGACCGCCAGTAGGTAATATAACACATATTTATTTTTCAGAAAGACACACATTCACTGGATGGTGTCATCAGTGATGTCATGAGTGATGTAATATGTGACGTCATCAGCAGTGCATTACACGCGCAAGTTATAGTGAGTCCAACTAACTATAACGTGGAATTTCATTGGTTTTATATCAGTAAAATTTCCAGCTAACTCTAACTGGTGTCAAACCTATGGTTTTTTCAGTGAATTTCATAGGTTTTGTAAATGCTACTTCCTAACTATAACGTGTGTAAAACCTATGGTTTTTTCAGTGAATTTCATTGGTTTTTAAAATGCTAATTCAGAAATATCTCGTGTATACAACCTATACTTTTGTCAATAAAGTTCTGGCAATATTTTTTTCGGAAACAAGCCGTTTTCTTCACTGTTCAAGTTGCATAGAGACTCCTTGTAAAGCGATACAGAATTAGAAAGTCTGTACCTTGCCTTTTTTTCAACGCATTAAAATTTGTCTGTAAATAAAAATTGCCTTTCTAAACTTTCGTGCACAACCCGGTGTGCGCACTCTCGGCAACAGTTCTCAATAAAATGGATATCGCATTTCCAGGCTTTCGTGCACGACCGACTGCGCGCACCCGCCTATATATTTCGTGAAAACTTTGCAATCTGAACTTATTGAATTTCTTCATAGACCCATCAAAGAACTTATAATACGTCAAAGAGACTAAACCTAGGCTTCTTTTTTAATATTATGAAAATTTTCATTAAATGGAGCCGAATGTCTTTTTAAACTTTCGTGTGTGACCGAATGTACACACCTTGGTATTTAAAAAAAATATATAAAAGGTTTTATACTTTAACAATTGTATGCTTGAATCGAGCTCAGAAGATATATTAAATCCGGATATGTTTGGATTTACTCCTTTTCACGTTTTGAAACTTCTCTGAATTAGACCGCTACTTCCAAATGGCGTACGTGACCAGATACTATCACCGCGTACACGTCCTGAGACGCGCATGTGAAGTCATGTGACTTGAAAACAACACTTCCAATTGGTTCTTAGGAGTTTCTATTCTGCAATTTACACAGAGAACTCCACCCACTTCTCTCACTATCTTTTCTACTCTCAAAAGAGAATAACGTTCAACACCCTTCGGAAGACTTTGCTGAAATGGCTGCCGCCCCGCATTCATCTTCCGAATCTGAAGGAAATGAGCAACTACCTTTAAAAAGAAAAAAGGAATCTTTTATTTGGCAATTTTTCACTTATCCTGAAGTACAAAAGAAAGTGAATGCGCCAAAAGTTACCTGCACGATATGCAATTCGGTTCTCTCAAGAGGAAATCCAAGAAAAAAATATTCATTTTCCATACATACCATGGTGCGGCATGTCAAACAAGTGCACCCTGTGGAATTTGCAAAGGCATCGACAAGAGCCCTGGCCACGCTATTACCATCAGAGGTGGCCAGCACATCTTCTGGTGGACGACCTGTATCTCCATCGAGTGCTGTGATGGACTTGAGACCATATCTTGCAAAGGTGCACATGAAATGCAACGAGTGTGGAGAAATTCTTCTGTAGGGAGAGCAGAGCCTCATTCTTACTAAACTAAAAATTGAGAGTCATAAATGCCCCGAGAAAAGATACATTTCTTCATTCCATTTTGATCCTGTGTCACACTTGAAAATGTTGTTGCAAGTTTAAAAAATCAAAAACAACATAACAGTTGTTTAAAAAAAAAGAAAAAAAAAAAAAAGTTCTTTTCAGAACTAACTCATTGTACCAAAAACAGCTCCAGGAGCATATTATAAAGGGGGTTTATCTCCGCTTTTTTGCCTTTCGTTGCGCGCACCTATATATTTCGTGAAAACTTTGCAATTGCAACTTATTAAATTTCTTCAGAGACCAATCAAAGAACTTATACTACGTCAAAGACACTAAACCTAGGCTTCTTTTTTATTATTATGAAAATTTTCATGAAATGGAGCCGAATGTGTTTTTAAACTTTCGTGCGTGACCGAATGTACACACCTTGGTATTTTTAAAAAAAAATATAAAAGGTTTTATACTTTAACAATTGTATGCTTCAATCGAGCTCAGAAGATATATTAAATCCGGATGTGTTTGGATTTACTCCTTTTCATGTTTTGAAACTTCGCTGAATTAGACCGCTACTTCCAAATGGCATACGTGACCAGATACTATCACCGCGTACACGTCCTGAGACGCGCATGTGAAGTCATGTGACTTGAAAACAACACTTCCAATTGGTTGGCCGTAATGAAGTGCTAGGGGCGCCGCCCACACTCTAGTGTGACTAACCATCTATAAATTCCACAGACATCTCTACCCTGTTATCTGCAATTGTGAGCATCAAAAGGAGCTGCGCTACGCCCCTGTGAGAGGCCTCACTCCCACTGCTGCAACGGCTTGGCAGTCCTCCAGATGCACAGGAACAGCCCCTCCGATCCATTGAAGTTCTGTGTCGTGAGAGGCCTCACTCCCACTGCTGCAACGGCTTGGCAGTCCTCCAGATGCACAGGAACAGCCCCTCCGATCCATTGAAGTTCTGTGTCGGTCTCAATACCACTTACAAAATGAAAATAAGCACTGAAGAATATTCAAGTATGTAGTACTCCTCCTGCTACAGCATACAAAATGCATTCTATTACCTATAAAAAAGTCAAACACCCACGCTACAATCATATAGAACACTTCCTCTAAAGAAGCCTGTGAATAACTTTAAAACATCAGGTTAACCTTTTTTTACTCTCTCATCATTATTAAAGATAAGTGTTTACAATGCTATATTAAACAATGCCATGGTTCTTGCTTTTTAATTTTAAAAATCTTGCAATCTTTCACAAACCCAATACTCATGGCTTCTTTTTCGTGACAAAAATCTTGCAATATTACATACCTACATAGAATAACAGAAAAAACATAACACTACAAAGGCTGAACACTCTACTAAACGCGGATTTGTAACCTATGGGGCAGATTTATGTTAACTACTTCATACCCAGATATGCACCAGTTAATGTGCACCACAGTATGCTAGTGCTCCGTTACCCATGGTGTGCCACATTTGAAATGTGGCGCACCATGGTACAAAAACACCATACATGTGTAACACATCTGTGCTGAAAAAGTAATACATTACTAGAGTTGCATCGCAAGTGTGATGCAGCTCCAGCAAGGCTCACCAATGCACTATGTTCACAATACTGCGTCAATACCTACGCCTGCTTCAAGCACATGCACAGTTTTGAAACAGCATGGGTCTGAAAGTCACTGAGTGAAATATCATGCATTACAGTCAGCCACTTTCAAGACGCATTCCTTCAGAGGAACACTTCCTTATGGTTCAGGGCTTTAGAATGTGACATATCTCCTAGATCCATAACATTGTAAAATGGTACATTATTTCCACTGTCATTGTATTAAATAAACTGACGAAATTGTGGCGCAAAGAGACGCAACGTCAACATAAAGCTGCCACAATGTGTTTTAAAGTGCCCTTTAAATTACAACCAACACTCTCTTTGAAGAGACCCCTCAGGTTTTTTTAACACCTGTTAAGTCCTTCCATGCTCATGACAGAGCCGCTCCATCACGAGCATTGCCTCAGCTGTGCTCAGGATGGACCAGTTTTGTCATGGGCTTGCCGCTGTGCTTGCACAGCACTAATATTGCGCCTCCATGACACGTTCTATTGACTAAGCAGAGCCATGACAGAACCACTGTATCCTGAACAGATCTCAACCGTGCCTCATGAAGGAGTAGCTCTATCATGAGCATAGAAGTACCACTCAGCCCCCCGGCCCCCTAATGCTGTGGCAGAATTGCCACTGCAGCAAAGAACTTAAACTCCTGGAAAGAACAACATGTAACATTTAATATCATTTCCCACCAATGTTTTCATATATCAGTGTTGCTGAACTCACTCAGTGAAATGTCGCTCATTTCATTAAATCACTTTTAAAGCATGCCTTATAACAATGCACCCAATCCTATGTGGAAGTGCTTATATTAAACATGACATTGCTTTAAGCAGGATAGACAAAGAAATGACACAGTGATGTAAAAGTTTCTTTATTTTTTATACTTACCTAAAAAATAATAAAAAAGTAAACTAAATTTCTTTTAAAAACGTAGTACCTGTGGAAGAAAAGTAAAAATAAGATTATAATGTACATTTCATAAAATAAAAAAAAAGTAGGAGTCAATAAGAGAGAGGCAGAGAAAACTCTCGGATGTTATTAGTTGTACTTACCTTATAAATATAATATCTGTGGAAGACAGTAAAAAAATATGTTATAATACATATTTCTAAATTCAATGTAACAAAATAACTCAAACAACATATTAAATGGTTTATTTTTGCTGTCCTCAGAATACATTGATTTTCACTATAAACAGTGATTTCAATATTAATCATCATATAACAGCGGGGAAAAAAAACACAATCAAAATGATTGTGTTTAAAAAACCCATCCAAAATCTCCATACATATTATAAATACCTGAAAAAAACATATCTTAATTGTTTTTCTCAAATTCGCAATTTCTTGAGTAAGCACACTACATCTTCCACAGTTACAAACTAATTAAACTATACGACCTATTTTTAAATATATCTAAAAAAAACACCGTGCAAGTATCTCCTATAAAAATGTATCTTAAGTATACATTTTCTTCTCTCATACCTTTCCGCATGGCCAAATTGTATAAGTTAACTCATTACCTCTTAAATACCTCTCCCAAAAACTTGCGTCCATATATGTTCTAAAATAATTATCTAAAGTACTCATTTTCTTCTCTCATATTTTTCCACATGGCCAAATACTATGAGTTAAGTAGTTTTTTTCTGAAATTTCTTAATCTTAATCTTATCTATTCTTTTCTGAACCTTTACAGTAAAAATGTGTAACATGTTTTATACTACCAAACATTAACTAAATTTCTACCTGATGTTATCACTATACCAAACACAAATTTCATTTATAGATTTGTAGACCCTCAGTCACATGATATTTGTAAACAAGAAAGTTTCATATCTTTACAGTATTAATCTTCCTACAGCAAGTGATTCTACTGAAATTTGGGTTCCAAAAATAGCAGATAGGAGTTAGTTAAGGCAAAAGGCAAACGTTTCTTAAAAGTCAATTGGGTACCATTGCAAAGCGTCCAGCCACTTCCACACTTCAAATAAGCTGTATAATGTCCTGATGATGTGGAAGGCCCTTCATGAAAAATAATGGCTACAGTTACAAATGTTCTTCTAGAAATAGATACTTGAGTAGCCACAACATTTTTAATTAAAGTTGACAATTTACTCCCATCAGCTCTGCATCGTTGAAACATTAATATTACATATTGTCCATATCTATAGATAAATAAAGTTGAAAACATTTCAGACTTACATTGAGAACAGACCATGTTCTGATGCGCATCTTTAACTAGTTTATTAAAAGACACTTCTTTACAGTCTGGTAATGTTAAATATATAAATCTTTCACTGTGTATATCAGTACTACTTGAAAATGAGCAATTATCACAGTTATGTTCCCATTTATAAGAAAGGCCAAAAAGATTATCAATATCTACACCTTCATCTTCCAAAACTGTAAACATATACGTAATAAATTACTGACAATCTTGCTGAATATTCTGTGAAAATTGATTTACTCCTGCACATATGTCTAAAACATTCCTTAGTTCTGAAACACTTCCTACTTCACTTTCACCACTACTACATTTTTCAAATATAGAATTTAAGGAATAGCAAAATGTTTGCTCCTGATTTTCTACAATCTGTTCCCTAACATTATTTAGAAAAAAAACAACATTAACTACTACATTTGCATAACAGTTGACACCAGACCTGTTTTCAAACTTAAATCCAACAATCTCTTCAATACTAACCGTTTTCTTATGCCTACCAACAAAAGCTACATCTTTTTTTCGTCGTTTCTCAACTACTTCAGCACATTTCTCCTCATTTTTCCTTTTCTGACCAACCATACGCCTTTCAATTAAAGGATATTGAGGTAAACTTGGAGCATATTCTCTTCTTAACCTATTATACTCCTTCACACAATTTAAGTCTGCACTAATCTTTGTAAATGTAGTATACTTGTAAAGCGCACAGCTGCCCCAGCAACGGGGCGTCCCGGCGCTGTATAACTCTGGGGAACCCGTCCTGGCTTTCCCTGTGGGATGGTCCCTTGCTGGGAGTCCCCAAGGTGGAGCCAGGCATCCCCGGAATTGGTGGGGCCGTTGTGGAGATTAGGCAAGCTAATGCCCAGAGTTGCCGAGTGGAACCCCTGATTAGAGTAAGCACCGAAGCGAGAATTATCGAGTCCGCTGACCAAGGTCCACGACCCTGCCGCGTCGGGAATTGAACCCTGGTCCCAGGCTGACTTCTGCTCTCAGGCCTGCCGCCTCTAACCAGTAAGCCACACTACTACACTCTCATCATAATCAATTAAATAAAGTCCACATAAAGTTCTAACTCGCGATAAAGCAACATATGCCATACCCTCTTTGAATACAGTGCTTCCAATATTTACCAAAGCACAATCTACACTTAAACCTTGAGATTTGTGAATAGTCACTGCATATGCCAAACAAATTGGAAATTGCTTCCGACGGACATATAAGTCTTTCACAAGCAAAAAACGATTTGAACAGCGACTAATTTGCTGAACTTCCTCAATTCCATCAAATTTTATTCTTAAAAATTCAATCTCATCTCTATTTGTATAATTAACAAAACCAACAACATTACCCATTGCTCCATTTACCAATCCTCTTTCTACATGTAAATTTCTCCTTAAAATTATCCGACAATTTAAACATACATACAGATTTTTCTCTAAACCAGCAGTTTTAGATATACTTTTTTGAAGAGAATCCAATTTTAACTTCAACTTTTCAGACAAAACAATAGTACTACCTTCATGCTCTATTCTATCTTTAGCTTCCAGTTTCCTAATTTGTTGATTTTCTAAATTCAACATTTTCTCATTAAAAACTGAACATTCTTTCACAGTTGGCATCAAGCATATCACTGATTTATCTGCTACCTCTTTACTATATATTTTCTCAGGTACATTATCTTCATTAGGAAACAGCTTGGAAAGTAATCATGTTCGTAGAGTGTGTTTCGCATCTTCAGTTAGTTTTCCAATCCTGATATCTTGAAGAATATTTCCATATTTAGTATCCTTTGCCTGTCGCATATTTTGAATCAGTTCAGTATATTTGAAATGTGACCATATATTAACATTTCCAATACTGCCCAGGCACTTTCTAGTCTCCTCATGCGTAACAGTTTCAAATACAGGTTGTCCTTTCACTGGAGTTAGTTGGAGTAGATCTCCAAAAACTATGACATGTTTTCCTCCAAATAACACATCATACTCTGTCTTAAGTATCTGTTGCATTCTTAAATGCACAAAAGCAAGCATTAAATTAGATACCATGCTTACTTCATCAATAATAAGTTTCATTTTTTAAGCACTCTAGAAACTTCAAAACAAGCTTCTCCAGATAGCTTGTGATATTGTAATTTATTTTCATGTTCAACTGGCAGCATCAGTAAACGATGTAAAGTAATACCTTTAATATTATGTGCTGCCAATCCAGTTGGAGCAGTAACAACACACAACAGTGTTGACTGAGTTCTTTGCAGTAAATATGTAGTAATTCCTTTAATTAGGAAACTTTTACCAGTTCCAGCTTCTCCACTTACATATAATCGAATAGGTTCAAATGACATACATGAGCAATCTTTTCTCTCATGACGAAAGCCATGCTCAATGTGCTCTGTCACTTCATCATATATCTGTCTTTGCTCAATATTAAATTGCTTCTTTAATTCTTCTAAGTTGATTACTTCCTCCTGACCTTGCTGCATTGCTCTTTCCACCTCATCCATGGCAGTGGCTGCTTCATTTTGGATAATTGGTTGTCCCAGTGGATCTTGACTTAATGAAGCCGAACTTTGACTATCTTGTGAACTATCTCTAGCAATCTCCGCTGCAATTGTCACTTCTTGCTCTATTTCATCATTCAACATTTGCAGATAATTACTAAAAACAGTACATTCAATACTACTTTTAGATGCGTTGAATGAATCTTCATAACTATCAAAGTCCCCAAGTAGTTCATCTTCTCTACGCCATGGTTTAAAGAGTTGCAAAAGAGCAAAATAGTAAAATTCTCTTTTGTCAGGTGTTTCGCAACTCAGTTTCCGATGATTAATCAAGTGTCCTTTTCTTTGCTTCACCAGACATCCTTCTTGTCCAATTACAGCATATACACCTTTATCAATGTTCTCTGTAACATTCCTTTTAAAAGTGTAGTTTTGAAGTATTTCATACAGACAAATGTTTTCTAGTATGTATCCAACATATTTGTTTTCAGAATGTCTGTACTGTTTGGTTCTTTCAGGGCTAAATATTCAATTTCTTGCACAGGTTTTAGAACCCGGTTTCGTGTTTCTGCAAGACCCAAACTCACCCAGAGAATAGTCCTTGATTTAGCATAAAGACTTGCTGATGATAATCGGTCACAACATTCATATGCTCCAATTTCTCGATGAGACAACATCTTCAAACTGTACGTATACAATTTCTTGCTTAGGCTCTTTTCATGAGAAATGTCTTCCCACATCTCCTTCAGTTCCGTCTTTTCAGATTTTGTGATGTAAGACGTTACATATCGAGCCACAGCAATAGAGTTGTCTGCAACATATTGTATGTCCATGTTAGCATTCCACATGGACAAAATGATTGGGTTATAGTCATTTATATATTTGGATTCTTCACCTCTTCTTAAATTGTACGTATTTTTAGGTGACCTTCTTCTGATGTTATGTCGCAAAGATGACATCAAATTGTTGACTCTTCCTTTTGAAAGTACCGGTCGTGCAAATCCAAAACGACATTTGGTATAGAATTTACTCTTTGATTTGAATTTTCGCCGACAATATTTTCCACAACGATGACTTTGAAAGCGTAACACTTTTCCTCTTAAGTCCTTATCAGTTGTACTATTAGGTATGTCACAAGTGGCATACTGTTCAATAAAAGAGAGTACAGTCTCATCCGAGTCTCTTCCAAATTTAGGAGCATCCTTGATCCATAACAGCATATGAATATGAGGAGCACCTCTTGCTTGGTATTCTTTTCTCCAAAAGAAATCCAGTACTTCACCAAGAGGCGGATTTTTCTTGTTTGTAAGAAAAGACATCATAGCTTCAAATCTATGATTAAAATATCTGCAAACATTAACCGGATCTGACGAGCACAGTTCTCCGGGTGTCTTGTAGTTTATATTTTCTATGTTTGCATTCGCCTCCTGAAGAAATTCAAGTAAATCTTCCCAAGCATACTCTGCACAGCTTAGAGTTAAAAACCATGTTGGTGCTCCTAAGTTTCTAAGCATGCACTTCAAATCTCCATGACGACGGTACCAATACTCCTTAGTACCACGCTGACAAGCCATTAAATTAATTAGGTGTGAATCCAAAACACTATCTTTCTGTTGCACTTTATCCATAAATTCCTTTGCTGAAATATTATGCAGATGAACTCCACTTTTTAAGATATGATTTACTGCATAAGAGAGACCAGATAAGTCACTCTCAAACAGAAGATGAAACAAATATGGAATGCATTGGCGAAACCTCGGATCTTCTGCATATAATCTTGTTGTCCAGTATTCAGATGCAGGAATCTGCATAGGTCGATCATCATATCGTGTATCTTCACCTGTAGGGAATAACTGTGGGAAACAACGACCTTCCAAACTTTCTTCCCACACACTAATAGGATTTCCTTTCGCCTTTTTCATCTGAAATAGTTCAATAGCATTCCCTATTGCTTCTTTGGAATGCAGTGGATGAACACTGTAATGTTCATAAATTTCTTCACTTCTGGATAGGTCAGCTTTTTCAATTTGTCCAATAGACAAATCACTCTCTTCTTCTTCACTTACATCTTCTTCTTCTACGTATACATCTTCAGAGTACTTATTGTTTTGAACTAAATACAACGTTGCCTTTTTGACTTTTCTAACATCCACTAAATCTTGCCAGATTTTCTTACTCTTTGTAGGTACACCATTAACTAGAATAACTAGATGTTCGTCTTCTACATTTTCAACACCAATTGTTTCCATATTTTTTTTTAACTCAAGTGGCAAATATACAACTCTACCCTTTAATCCTCTTTGTAAATCTGAAGGATTTAATTTACCAGTCTTAGGCTCCATACGAACAATAGCCTGAAAAGGATGTACACATTGGATCAGAATAGTCTCATAAGTATTTAAATCCATCAATTCTGATGGAATATTTATCAACTCTAGATTATTATGAACAGCTCTAGCAGGCATTTTATTTTCATTTAATTTATTATAACAATATTTACAAATACGTTGCTCAAAACCCAAATCAAAATAGTTTTCCACCAACAAATAAGTTGCAAAATCTTTCCATTGACCATTACTTTCATCTTCACTTTTTAAATATAAATCAACTAACCTAGTTTGACTTTTGTAATGAATGCGTCGACAACAGACACAAGAAAAATTTGGTTTCTCACCTGCAATTACCTTAAACTTTATTATTTCCTGTTCAAAATTTTCAATATTAACATGTCCAACATTTTCTAACACATTTCCTTCTATAATTATATCAGTTTCTGCATTACCTTCCTCTGGACCAAAATAACTTACCTCAATTTCTGCACAAATCTTCTTAACATCTAATTCACATCCATACAAAAGAGCACTATTTAACTGTTTAAGTTTAAGTGCTGGACTTTTTGCATAATACAACTTTCTCACCAATTTTCTCATTTTAGTATGATGCACTGCTAACATCCTGAAGTGATGAAACACACTCTGGCATATTTTTTTAGAAAGACAAGCCAGAGAATGACCTTGCAGACCTATTTTTTCTCGCACTCTGCAATGATCTAATTCTTGCAACATAACATTTTTTTTTCTAAGACTTTCTTTAGTGTACTTACGTAAGAAATTGCGAAAGAAATCAATTGAATCCTGTCGTACACTACAAATGCTACTACAATTCCAACTGTAGACAGGAACATTAGCACGTCCCCCTGAAGCTTCTCCAGCCATCACCTCTTCTGCATTTCTAACCACAATTTTCTCTTTCTCAATTACACATCCCTCCTTCACCTCGTATCCTCGACCACTGGTGTCAACTGCATGCAACAAATCGTTACTTTGAAAGTAACTCTCTTCATTAAAAAATGGTTCAGACGTTGAAGTATGCATCCACTTCCCAGAAAACACTTTACAAAAATTGCTCCTATTTATGTGTCTCTTCCATTTACTTTTAGCTTTTAAAACTCGTATTGCCTTATTTAGCGTATTTATTCTATTAAGTACTAAAATAAATAATTTTCTTTTTGTCTCAAACGCGCGCGCTCAACAATACCCTCTATATATTGTTTCTTCTTAAGAAAAGCAGATCTTCTTTTAGAAACTTTCTCCTTTTGTAATAAATTCGAAACTACTCTGTTGTAAAACATACGCTTCCTGATTTGGCTAAATTGATTCATCTGAGTTTTACTGTACAGATTTTCCTGTTTCCTGATTCCAGAAACATTTTTATCTTTGGTTCCATGTCTCCTTCTCGATACTGGTATACTTTTTTCCTTGTGCACTTCAATACTAACATTTTTCCTTCCACATATTGCTCTCAAAAACTTTTTGGTTTGCTTACCAGGAGCACTCTTCTTTTTATCCGTCCAATGTTCTTTTGATACTACTTCAATTCCTTTCTTCTTCAAATTGTAAGTCCGTTTATAGAGCTTTCTTTTTTCAGTTCTGGTCGGCATCTTAATTTAAGATTTTGATGAAATTCTCAATCTGTAAAACACAAACATAACAAATATTATAGTTGACTACTAGCATATAACGTACACATTTAAACCACAGATTCATTTTCTAAGTAAAATAAAGAAAATAACAGAAAGTCTCTGAACAGAGTAGGAAATCCTGTAGTGAATGTTGGTTCTTAATTTTATCACACTCCATATCTGTTTTAACATTATAGACAGTTTTTAATTCTAATTTTTAAAGCATACAAACAGTACACTTTTTTCAAGAACTATGGGTCATCGTAGATGTTTTAATCTTTTTTACTACAATCTCTTTTACACTTCATGAGAACATGTCTTATCACTCTCCTAAAGCACATCAACGACGAATAGGACAAGAAAACTGTCTTCAAGAATGCTTTACTATCCAAAATTTTTTTATTTATTGAAATCTTCATAATTTTGTAGAACTTCCACCATTATATCATCAGGGACTTCTTCAAGTCCAAAGTCCTCATCTCCTTCTACCATCTCTAAGTAAGCGGAGTCTAAAGACATGTCCATAAAATAATTTTTTTCATCTATTTCCTCTTGAAAGACTGCGTCTAAAATTTCCTCCATCACGTCGTTAATGATTTCAAAATGAATTTGTTTCTCTTCAGAGGAATTCTCCATAACTAGACTCAGTTTATTCTTCTGTATCCTTTTAATATAAAATATAGAGACTAAATTATATCTTTTTTCATAAATGTATAACTTAAAAGTACCTTTACTAATTTTTAAACTACATATATTTTTTATAATTTCTAACTTATTAACTCTATATATTTTAAGATACCACGTTCCTCTTGTTTTGAAAAGAAATTGCCAATATAACCCTAAACATTAACACTGATCTTTTTTTTCCATTAAATAATTACTGTTGTTAAAAGACATTTTACTGTAAAATTTCTTTTTAGATTTTCTAGATATCACAAATATTGATAATCTGTAGAATTAATTTTTAGAGACCCATTTTTTCACTTCACCAGTACAAAGAGCTATGTAAACTATATGCACTCTGAAGAGAAGGCTCACACTATACAAACCATAGCATTCACTTAACAGATTACTACTTCCCACAGAGACAGTTCCTTTTATGTTTCAACAGCATACTCACCATGTAAAAGTCATAGCATATACAAAATGTCATACAAAGCATGAAGAACAACCTCATAATAAACCTCTGCATGAATATGTAAAACAATGCCTATACATAGTATAATCACAGATATGCAGGAAAGATACCCATCACACCTAGAACCATATCATAATACCTCTTTGTAAATAAAGGAGAAAAACTGTCAAACATAATGCAACAAGATTTCAAAAATCATGAGCACTTCACAAGATTTAAGTAATGGAAACATGAAAGAATTATACTCCAATGATCCGTAAATCTGAACTCCATCAAAAAGAACACATGCACCAAGCCCATTAAAAGATAATTTCAACTGTCAGTGGAGAATATCTCAAAATACATATCTAGTATAAGCAGATACAACCCATGTGAATAATTCAAGATAAAATCATATTCCAAAATGAAATTTTACAAACATTTGAAAAAATCTTCTTCATTATTTTCATGTGCACCCAAAAAAATTGCCTATGCAAAAATACCAACTCACCTGAAAAAAAGAATATAATTCCTCAAATTCTATAATTCAGAAGGCAGGTTGTTGCTTTTCAGCACCAAACACTGTAAAAAAGAAAATAATAAAATTTAATTAACTAATTACAGACTTATTTCTTACACAACATAGAGCCATTATAGCAAAGAACAAGCATAACAGATAAATTCCCCAAGATTCTCTATCATTACAATAAGATACAAAATGTCTCATTTATGAAACCATTGCGCCACAGATATATCACTTTTTCCCATGTTAAAACTCATGCACCAGCGACACAAGGCCTTCATAACTAAAAGCCCATGTGACGGAGAACAAGTGCATAGACAGAAAATACAGGGCCAACCATGGGCATATGCAAGCAGTACACCTGCACAGGACCACCAAACCCCAGGAGTCACCATATTAATATATATCCTTAATATAATAATCCTCTAAGGATGCATACATATTTGCGTAGCGGACCATGGCAGGAATTTGGCGTGCTCTGCCTCTGTTTCACTTCCAAACACCTTGATCCACCCCCCCTCTTCAGTGGGCTGCACACTCCGCCCCGCCAAAACCCCCTGTTACAGAGCCCCCTACCTACCATCCCTGCCCAGGGCTGCCATGACCCTATACCCGCCCCTGGAAAATGTATAAGACACAGCAACAGTAAAAATCAAAGAATAGGCAACATGCAGAAACTGCACAGTAGATAAAGAAACGAGGGGCATATTATCAAGGGGGTTTATCTCCGCTTGTTTGGCTTTAAAAGCCAAGAAAGCGGAGATAAAATTATCTCCCTATTACCTAGCTGTCGCTAACATCAGTTAGCGACAGCTAGTAGGAGATAGCGACCATCTTGGGCCCCACTTTGCATGTCAGTGATATTTATCACTAATGACATGCAAAGTGGGCGTGCCAAGATGTTAGCGACTGGAAACAGTCGCTAACATCGCTATCTCCTATTACCAACTTTTGAAGATATTCGTGCTAGGCGCGAATATCTGCAAAAGCTAACACCTGCCCTGAGCAGTTCTTAGCCATGTTATCCAGTGGGAGGTGGATAACATGGCTAAGAGCATTAGCTCGGTAATGCATAAATATCGCTGACTTTTCAGCGATATTCATGCATTGCGGCCGTTTTTTATCGCATTTGCGATAAACCTTGGTAATACCAAGGTTTATCTGCGATAAAAATTGCCGCAGCGCAGCGGTACATTTTTGTCTCTAACCAAGCAATAGCGATAATTATCGCTATTGCTTGGTAATATGCCCCCATATGTTTAAGATAACCCCATTGAAAAACATGTAGTAATTTTTTTAATCTGCCATGCATCTAGCCCTCCACCACCGCTTTGGAAACTCCTGCTCTAAACCTTTACATTTCATTTTTAAAACAAAGGCACGTTTTTTTTCAAAGCTGCATATTAAACGCCTAAACATATATTTAGTCGTCCACATGCAGGCACTTTCAATTACATGACTTAGTTAAGTGGAATCCCTGTAATGTTGCATATCTTTCCAAAAATACACCAGTGCCTATTATTATAACGATTTTTTTTCATTCTTCATCAGTGATATTATTTTTTACATATAATGAAAATCACTATGACTTTTTAAACGACAAAGCTTACGCGGTAAAAATCACTCTGCATTTGCTTCCCTTTAAGAATGTAGTTTATCTACCCCACGCATGTGAACCTTGATATTTCCATCTGGCAGCAAATTCCGATCTTGAATCACAAGACATGAACAACAGCCTTATTGTCACAAAAACAAGTTAGCGTAGCATCTGTTCGCGAACATATCTTTCACTTAGCTAATATTCACAGACAACACCATTCCTTATAAAAGAGTGGCCTTCCTTTACAATGTACTGAGGTGACTCCCTTAATTTTAAACGCATCCTCCACTTCAAGACAGGCTATTTTTTTTATAACTACTAAGCAATGGTTTAGTGACCGGACTGCCAAAAATTATATCAAGTCATTCTGCTACTCTTCACTCGATGCTCTACGACCTATTTCTGTGGACTTCCTGTTGAACTGCCAGTGCTGCGACGTTTGTGTTCCCATCTCGTTTATTTCAAAATGGATGTCCCTCCTGTCTTCGCAAACAAGCCGGAACACTTAGAACTATTTCGCCAAAAGAAGCTTGACTACTACGGCATCTTAGCAATCTCGACTCTAAATACTTCATATCGATTATCATTTCGATATTCCTATTTTACCTGTGTGCAGCCTGTATTTCATTGCCTGAGCTGTGATTTCATGTGGGCCCTGGACTTATGTCTCTGCAACTTGGTACCTCCTGAAGTGAATTACAATCATCTCATGAATCCGTTAATTAATCATGAACAGTTTTGTTGCAACGGAGGGATTATGGCCTTTGCAGCGATACAAGGAGTTCTGGGTCATTGGGATATATTCGCAGCGGCGCAAGATTTCCTGACAGACAGATACATTGAAAACCCACCGAGCTGTCCTCTGATGGTACTAGAGGCTCCGGTAATAACAGATCATGAATGCTGCTTTCCTCTTTTCAATTGGATGGCTGACATATTTTCGGATCATAACAGTGACTTCTTGTTAGAAGCAGTTGCTGCCTACTTTGCCTATACAATCCTGGGTTGACTGTTATGCAAGCCATTGACGTCCACATTTCGTTTTGCCTCCCTATCTTTTTCACGTTTTCCTGGATATTTTCTTAACATGAACAGACCTATTGGCTTTACTAACAGTGGACATTATGATTTCCTACTGGTTAAATTTTGATCTTTTATGTGGACTAAATTTTTTTTCTTCACCTACTCCATTTTGAACTTTATTTTTTATTAAAGTCTAATCTCAACAATTCTATTGTATATCTTATCTTATGTTATTTCAAACGTACTCGAACCAAAACTCGCTAATATATGCTACATGTGCCCTAATTAATGTGTAAATATAGAATGAGTTTTTTATAACTGTAAACGCAACTTCGCATTTGAACTGCTTAATTCCGCCTCAGACACCTCTGATCATTTAATTTTCCATAAACTGAAATATTTTGATTACATACATGCACCTCTCGCCATTTTGTCCGTTTTGGCGCGTTTTTTTTTCCCTTACACAATAGCATAACAGAAACGTGATAGTGCTTCGCATGCAGAGAGCTGATTGATACAGACATAATGTCTAACCACTAGCATTTTCATGTATCGTTCCTAAACTGAAAGGCCAGAGACCTTCTTCCATTTATTAAAATATAATATACTTCCTCATAAGAGTGTATAATTAATTTTGCAAAACCATATTCATTTTTCATCAACTATACCGTTTGTATTTTATGTACTACTGACTATACCGATTACTTTGTTTTTTGCAATGTCTCTACTCGTATTAGATTAGAAACTTGCCGTGAAAACAGTGCATTTCTGAATAAACATTTCAAATATACACGTTCTCTCTTTTAATCCATAATCTCAACTAAAATGATTGTATACTGAAACAGTATTCATGTGTTCCACGTAACTTCAGCTGTACTAACTTAATATTTTCTTTTGTCGACCTGATTTACTCATACTAGAACCCACAGGCCTATAACAGCCCGTGAACCCTTTCTTAGTAGGTCGCGCACCATGCAGACAGTTGTACCTCTGTAAAAAAATATTTTATTACTCTTCTCAAGCACCGTCGCAGTTCCGCTTCCCTCAGTGTTAATCACTGCTCCCACGCTTCTACAGACCAGACGCTATGTCGTATTTCACTCCTTATCACGCTTTAATCTCCACAATAACAAACATTTCTCCGCCAGCCACCAGAGAACAGAGTGCAGATGCAGAGGCAATAAGTAGTGAAATACAACATACCCTCTGCTCTATGGAAGCAACCGAGCGGTAATTCTGAAAGAAAACATTCACTAGCGCTTCAAAAAAGCATTTCAATTATATAAATAGTTTTTTGAAAACGTTCCAACTACTTTGATGCGACTATCTGTGTGTGCCTCCACAGCAAAGTTCCTCAGCCCGGACTGAAGGCAGACACAGACAGACACACACACAATAAGATAACACAGGGCAACGGAGACGGAAAACAGAAGGCAGATGAAGATGCAGTCAAACAGCAGGAGTGAGAGAGATATTTTTATACTCCGTTTGGTACCTCAATTTACGAACACATTTACTGCACAAATCTGTGTACAACCTCATGGTCAGAACTTTTCATTTTATTTTACTCGACCACCTCCCCCTCTCACCCCACCAGTACAAGCCGCGGCCACAAACTACAATGTAATTTTGTCGTCTGTCAGAAAGTTTAAGAATTCATTAAGCATTACCACTTTTTCAAGACGGTATCACATGTAATGTACCAACTTTTCATTTTATTTTACTCGACCACGTGCCCTTCTCACCCTACGCCCACCAATGCAGGCCGCGGCCACAAACCGCACTATAATTTTGTCGTCTGACAGAAACTTTAAGAATTCATTAAACATTACCACTTTTTCAAGACGGTATCACATGTAATATACCAACTTGTCATTTTATTTCACTCAACCACCTGCCCCTCTCACCCTACACCCACCAATGCACGCCGCGTCCAGAAACCGCACTCTAATTTTGTCGTGTGACAGAAAGTTTACGAATTCATTAGCCATTAACATTTTTTCACGACGGTATCACATGTAATTTACCATTTCTCGCTCTATCTGCATTATCTGTCTCTCTGCTAATATCATTTTTTCACTTCATAAACAACTTCTCTCATTATATATAAAGGCTTCAAAATCACACAAATAATTACTCTTTATATTAAACATATTTTATACTTCATATTTCACATTTAAATTAAAAATTGTTTTAGAAATACAACACATTATGACAGCCAAAAATGAGTTTAGTTTCAAACTATGAGGAAAATCAATCATTGTTTCTGAGTAAACCATATTTTACGGTACATGACAAAACAAACAGTTACAGACTTACCTTTACCAATGGTTTGTACGATGTACAACAGTGACAGTCACAAAATAGATATTCGTTTGACGGAAGTCTCAATTATGCTGCTATCACTGCAACCAAAATTCAATGGCACAGATATCCAGTCAATACAGACTCATATATGTCTCTTCAGCCAATCATATTTCCTCCCGCAAAATTTTGTATTCAAATTTACATTTCAGTTGGTTGTCCCTCACAATATTTTCAATGTCACATAAAAGTCACCCATCACCCACTGCCATCTCTGACTGTTTCCATGGTAACACCTCATTCTGCACCTGGCTGAAGGCACAGGTCAAAAGTTCATATCTCAACGTTCTACAGCAAACTAACAACACTGTTTTCCCTCCAGAAACACCTGCCTATCCACAGCTTTTTTCACACCCAATACTACTTTTTCTTTTACATAACATTAACATGCAACGTAGTCTTCAATCTTCACGTATTAGAATCAACCAATCATTTTTCGTTTTTCAACCACACCAAGCTTCATCAATTTTTTTATCCTGACTTTCAGCTTCTAACTGCCATTCCACTTCCAGAACCCATCGGAGTACGAGTGCATCTGCCTTGAAAATGAAGGTTTGGCTTTTAGGACACAGCTATATTCACTGGAGTGGAAAATATGCAGCAAGCAGACGAATTTCCAACCTTGATTTACCAAATGTGCAGATAACGTGGATTGGGCAAAGAGGATTAAGATGTCACCAATTAATACCATTGGTGAAAACTTTTATGCATCTCCCAGAACCAGACCTTATAATTGTGCACTGTGGTGGGAACGATCTAGGCACATTGACTGGGGTAGGTCTGGAAATGCTTCTAAAAGACACCTTTCGACAATTGATGACACTTTTTCCTCGAACTGCCTTGGTATATTCCAATATATGCCAAAGACAGAAATGGAATTGGTCCAATCAACATTGTGCACAAATTGAGAAAGCAAGGAGACATGTTAATAAATCTGTTTCTGCTTTCCTCAGAGATTATAGCATGGGTTCTATTTACCACAACAACTTGCGTTACCACATGCAAGACATCTATAGGACAGATGGTGTTCATTTCATGGATGAGGGAAACAGAATCTTCCTCTGCAACATCAGACTCTGCATCGGTACTTACTTATAAATGCAGAAAAAACTCAATTAACACAAGGGCTCTTTTCAGAGCCACCTTATATCAAAGCACTCAAACTTCTGATTTATCTCCATTTTCACACTCTTGTAAAAAGGTGTGCGCGCCCGGGTGCGCGCACCCCGCAACTTAAAAAAATATATATATATATATATTTTCGCGTTTAAGGGCCTTACTGCACACCCTGAGAGAACCTACGCAGCAAAACAATCTCTACCTTCTCCCCTTTCCATGTTCCAACGCTTTGAAATGACAATATATTTACTCGCAGTGACAAAATGGCGGTCAACACTTCCTGATTTCCTTCGAATCGAACGTTAACAGACGTCACGCAGCAAAAAAAAATTCCGCTTGCGCGCAGCCGCTTGAGTGCGCGCACCCGTGCGCGCTTATAGATATATAATTGACTTTAAGTTTAATTTTCTCAGCAACTACTGAACAGATTTACACCATTCCAAAAAAAGCGTAATCTGCGAGCCGGACTCTACAGTTTTGCCAAATTTCTTATAAATCCATTCAGCCGTTCGACCTGTAGCCGTGTCTAAACGTCCTATGGAAAATAACATGGAGAAAACACGTTTTGGGACCACCCTTTTATCTCAGCCCCCACTTCACCAATCCCCCCCAAACTTTCAGGGAAGGAGCGCAGTGGACCGAGCCATCTTCTTTGAGAAATTCGCAAAGATTCATCCACCAGGGCCAAAGTTAATCCAAATAGAATGTTGAGGATTTCTTATGGGAACTAGGTCCTAACTATAACTACCTACTGGCGACCGCCAGTAGGTAATATATATATATATATATATATATATATATATATATATATATATATATATATATATATATATATTATATATATATCCCTCAGACAAAGAACGGACCCAGCCGAGCTCCAGTTCGTAGCCAAGCAGTCCAGATACACCGCAGCACAAACGGAATCCAAAACGTAATTCCTTCAAGTAGAGGAAATTTTTATTTTTACAACACCATTTTGTGCAAACAAGGAGGACGGTCAACGCGTTTCGGCTATTGCCTTCAACTGGACCATTGAGTCCCGCAGTCCACACTGTCCATTTAAAGTGATAAGTGCATAAGTCCCTTCTTCATTTCATTTAAAAATAGACTAGACTGTTAACCCTACTAGTCTGTTCTTATTCAGTGGCCATTTAGGACATACATTTTTGTAATGACTCTTTGAGGCAGAGAAACGTAATGGTAAAGTACCCTAGAACAAGAAAAGCTATTGACATTAATTATAACATTCTCACAACCAAATTAAAATTGTGTTATAAAATTGCATGTAATAAAATTTCATAAAAACGGAAATATGGAAGTTTGTATATGGAGTGATTGGAAATCCTAGCAAAAGAGGGAAGATAGGGGAGAAGAAGGAAAGAGGGAATAGGAATTATCTATAAGATGGATCAAGAAGGATTTGACTAATAAAGTGTCATGTGCATTGTGCAAAATATCATGTGCAAATATTTTTCATGTGCAAAGACGCATTAATTTTCTCGATCTTATCCTACAACGTTTTCTTTACAAAACCTTTTTTATATATATATATAAAAAAGAGAGTGAATTTACCATCACACTGTGTTCAATCATGCTAAAGTAGACTTTCAAGAAACAAACACAGATAAGGAGAGGACAATTTAAGAATTGTCTATCCATTTTTTCTTAATCCATTCCTAAGTACCACATTTGATTTTTAAAGAAAAAATAAACAAATAAGCTTCCCTCGATCCTTCTACACAAATAACCCCTACTCAATATTTTGATTATATCTACACATCTTATGTTCCTTGTTTCCGTCTTCCCAATTGCTTTCTCATTTTTGACATATTGTTAGATTTATCATAAAGGTATTATCACATGGTACTTAAGAATACTCTGTTCCTATAAAATGAATATGTTCATCATGTGTTATCCAAGAAGTTGCTCTTCTACAAATGTACATATAGTTCAGCATCCAAATTATGTCCAAAAGGGCTCTCTGTACCCAATGCCAGAATGAACCTTGATTCTGCTTTTCTTAAATCTGAGGTTCTATCTCCACCTCTTTCGTTTGGTTTTACCAATTTTGCACCAAAGAATTTAAATTCTTGATTGTTTCTTGAATGTTTCTCCAGAAAGTGTTTGGTCATTGGATAAGAGAGATCCTGGTTCTTAATTGCCCTTAGATGTTGTAATATGCGTAGTTTTCGTTTATTTATTGTACTTCCAACGTATAGTTTTTGACATGGGCATTGTAGAACGTATACTACAAATTTGGATTCACATGTTATGTGGTCAGTGATATTTTCCTTTTTTCCGTTTTGTAGTTGATATGAGAGTGTGTTACAACCATGCTCGCAGGCTTTGCATTTCGAGCATTTCCAGAAGCCAGGTATTGTTAGCCATGATTTTTTACCTTTCTCATTCTTTGAATTGTAGGTGGTTAGATGACTTTGTGTGAGGATATCACCCGACAAAGCTGTCTTCCTATATGCTATGTGGAGAGTGGGTGGAAGTGTTTTCTTCAATGAGTCGTCCAGCATCAGGATTTTCCAAATTTTCTTTATGATTTTTTTTAAGACTTCGGTTTTCTGAGTTGAAGTCCATAATAATGCGGGTTGTTTCCTCATTATCTACCCTTTCCGATGTTTCAAATAAAGTGGCTTGTGGTCTTTCTTTGATTTTCATTTTTGCCTCTTCAACAACCTCCATAGGATATCCTCTAGCCAAGAATCTTAAACCTGTGTCTTCAATAGTCTGTTCGATGTCATTATCTTCCGAGCAATTTCTTTTTACGCTGAGCATCTCCCCATACGGGATGCTCCACTTTAGATGTTCCGGGTGTCCGCTGCTGGCATGAAGAACACTGTTAGTGGCAGTGGGTTTCCTATGTATTTTAGTACAAAGCAGTTGATTTTTGACAAAGACCTCCACATCTAGATATATCACTCTGGTTTTGCTGCTTGAGGATGTGAATGTTAGATTTTGGTCATTGTGGTTTAGATCGTTTATAAATTCTGTCAAACAGTGTTGATCTCCTTCCCACAAGACGAATAAATCATCAATATACCTTATCCAGGTTTTTATATTCGACTTGTACCTACTCTGTAGTATGTTTTCCTCCCATACTGCCATAAAAAGATTGGCGTATGTTGGGGCAACAGATGTCCCCATAGCAGTACCTTGCTTTTGGAGATAAACCTCCCCATTAAAAAGAAAAACATTGTGAGTAAGGCAATAATTCAACATTTCCGTTAGCATTTCAAAGTGTTCAAGGAAACTTAGTGATCGCATGTCCAAAAATTTCCTCACGGCTGACAGTCCATTTTGATGTAGGATTGACGTGTACAGTGAGTTCACGTCTATTGTTACCATGATTAGATTCTCATTCCAGTTCATATTTTTCACTTTGTTAAGGAAGGCTGTCGTTTCCTTAAGATAAGATGGAAGAAGTTTCACATATTCCATTAAGAGCACGTCTACAAAATCTGAGGTTTTCTCGAGTAGTGAACCCATAGAACTAACTATGAGTCTACCCGGTGGGTCAATCAGGGACTTATGTACTTTCGGTAGAAAGTAAATCGTTGCTGTTATGGGGTTCTCCACCTTCAGATACATATATTCCTCAAAGTTTATGAGTCCTCTATCTTTCCAGTTTAGAAGTAGCGAATGGTACTCTTCAGTCCAGTGTTCTGTGGGGTTGACCTCTAACTTTGTATAATGTTCTTGGTTGTTCAATTGTCTATAGGCCTCAGAGATATATTGTTCTCGATTTTGCATGACAATATTTCCGCCTTTATCTGCGGCCTTTATGATGACGGTTTGATTTTCTCTCAGTTCATTCAAGGCCTTTTGCTCTCCTATCGTGAGGTTCCATGATGTTTTGTCATATCTTTTTTTCTTCTTTGTTAGCTGGTTCATTTCCTCTACAACAATTTCGTGGAATAGATCTATTTTGTTGCCGGGCGGTAGTTGTGGGCAAAATTTTGATTGTAATTTAAGCCCACTTTCTCCACCTTTATTGGTCTTGATGCCTTCCCTCTGGCAGATGTTGATATCACTTTCAATTTCCGTGGACCCAAAGGAGTTATTTCCTGTAGTGTCAGTCTGTAGATTTGACATTGCCCTTAAGGCTGGTAATTCTTTTCGAGTCAGCAAAGATGTTTCTGTTGATGTCACACATGAGTTGGATTTATTGGGGGGTCTTTCCTCAAAATATTTCTTTAGCTTTGCTTCGCGACAAAATTTGTATAAGTCAATGCGGAAGTTCGGGATATCCATTTTTGTATTGGGGCAGAAGGAAAGTCCTTTATTCAGGAGACTGATATGATCCTTATTTAAAATCATGTTTGAAAGGTTTATCACAAAATCCTTATTGAGTGCCATCTTTTTTATTCTCCTCTTTTGGGCCTTGTTCCTTCTTTTGCTATGTCTGGTTGCAATGGATTTGATCCCCTCCCCCTTTCCCATGTCGTTCCTCGAGCTCTTCCTCGTTGTCGCGTCTCCATTTGGGCTAGCCTCATTTCCCCGCAAAAATCCAACTTTGAGATGTCTGAATCTTCATCTGTTGAGCTTGGGTCAGAGCTATCATAGACACCCTGAGTGTCATGACTGATACATCTATCCATGGCTGCTCTATTTCTTAATGAGTCGTATTTCCTGGCAAAAGTGTATATTCTGCCATTTGCATAGTCTATGCAATCTCGATTGAACTTACTCGCTTTCCTTTTTTCAACATCAGTCTCATGTTTGAGAATCTTTTTTTCCATGTTTTCCAACAATTCTTTTTTCTCCTCATTGTTGGGATATTTATCCATCTCTTTTTCCAGTTCTTGGATTTTCTCCAATACTCCCCCTAGCTTGCGTTCTGCATGTATGATCAATGTTTTCATGAGCTTTAATGAGCATGCGTTGGTATTCATTTGCCATTGTTTAATTAAATCGATGTCTAGGTCATTGAGTGTGGGCATGAATAAAATTCTCAAGCCCCTCGGGACTCTTTTGAATTCAATATATTTTTCTAGATTTATTGTTTCCCACCACTTATTGACCTCCACGATTTTGGCCTGTTGTAGCTCTTTAATGGTGCTGTAAATTGATTTCTTTTTTGTATCTGAAGCTGTTGATGTACTTGTTGAGCTTTGGGGAGCTTGAGCCACCATGTTGTCATCCAACAATTCGTTAGCTCTCTGCGCACGATTTGTAATCCTTTCGGCCATCTTTTCCAATCTGGTTCTGTTATTTAGGGTTAAGAATATTCTTAGGTGTTTGCACTGCGTGCTGTTGTGTGTTTTATCGTTTTTTTATCGGTTTTTCTTTTTTTGGTATTATATATGTATATATATATATATATATTCACAAGTTGTCAGTCCATCTACCCCTATGCACGCTTTAGTCTTAGATGCCCTATTAAGCCTCCTTGTGACTCAGTGTAACATGAATTCTCTACTATGTAAGGAAAAACGTAGTGTAGACTCACCACAATCATAGCCCCAAAATAGCTTGTGCAGCCTCTTCATGCTTCAGATGGGCATGAGGATAGGAGGCAGTGATAAATGTACTTAGGGTTCGAGCTGTTATGACCATTTTTTCAAACCAAAAGTTGAGTGTGTCTGTCAATCTGGGAGATGGATTGCAATATTTGGCACAATATTGAAGAATCCCTAAACCTTTTCCTGTGATATGGAAATACTACACACTGTCCCAAGAGTTGTAGTGTGTAAGCTGCTAAGTTCCCCATACACTAACAGCAGGGTCTAGTTGATCAGGAGGCGAAATAGTCTCTGCTTATAAGCAGTAGTGTGGGAGCACCTGTTGACTGCCTACATAAATTTCCATTCACTGGGCTGGATTTTAGTGGGGAAGTGTTTTCTACTTTGAGTGGCCTTTTTTTGGCATTTAGTATCGCCATCTTGAAAGGAAGCGGTCTGGAGGGGATGTATTGTAGCCTTATAAGCATCAGCACAATGCTTACGAGCAGAAGTTGCACCACTGGAGCAGCAAAGGCAAGCCAATCTGCATGAATCTGCACCTGTTTGAGCTCGACATGGCCCAGCACTTGTCAATTTTGCACCCTGTAATTCCTTGTACTTATTTTATTCAGTTCATTACTTATTCAGGCTGAGACTTTTCCTGCTGGGCAAGCGCAGGATACAGGCTGGCCGAGATGGGCAACCTAGAGTTTGTGGTGAGTGTGGGACAGATCTTGCATGTGCGTGGAGCTCGAAGATGCTACCTGCGGTGGAGGTGGGCACATCCTGACCTTCAGACAATTTTGTTAAATGTCCAGCCTCTTTATAAGTTTGGCTTTACTTAGACCTGGACTAATGCCACCTCTGTCCTGGATGTTGCGTTGGCTGTATCGGCTAACAACTCAACGGATCATATGGACAGAGTAAGCGGCAGAGTGGCGGTGTAGCTATTGTATTTAAGAATAGTCTTAAGTGCTCAGCTCTTTCCTTTCCCATTCTTATAGGTGCTGAATCCCTAATGTTCTGTATCTCCATTCAACACAACAATCCCTTGTACGGTCTTTGGTATATTGACCCCCTGGGAACTAAGTGTAGTTCTCAAATTTCCCTCTTCTTGGGGACTTTAATATAAATATATATTTATAATGCGACTCATCAGGTGTGTCACATTCTTGACCACATTTTCTTGAATACGAAGTTCAAAACAGCTATTCCAGGGTCATATGACCCTTAAGGAAAGAGATGATTGAATCTCGCCTCGATATTAAAGGGTTTGAGTTTCAACCCTTTTACAGGTACTGTGCGGTGTGCTTAGACTGCGAGGGATCATTTTGGCATATCTGCATTGGCAGTAGGTGGAAGCGGCACTCCAATACCTTGCCATACCTTTCGTTCTTGTTCTCATTCCAGCGCTTGAGGTGAAGATCTACCATGTGTTCAGAGTGGCTGCTGCTGGAATCCTGTTTCTTTGAGAATCCCCTATGCTGTGCATGCTGTTGTCCTTGTCGGGTGCAGCATCGGCCTGCAGCAGTTTGGCTCAGCATGTTGGACAAAGTTGGGAGCGGCGCGGATGTAATAGTGATCGGTTTTAACGTGCCTGGAGAATTTTCAAGTCAGCAGCTCGCACATGAATATGGTGATGTGCACACCCAGTCCTGCCAAGTATCACGCATCAGGCGTGACACTAACATATTTCAGTGTGGTGTTCCCGCATCACTGCACTGCAATGCATTGTCACGCATTTTTCACTGACCTGACAGAGCTGAAACTTGCTGCCTTAACCTCTGCCAGGTGCTAGCGCGCGCTGGCACCTCTGACACCTGTGTACCTTTACTTGGCAGCAGGCTCAGTATGTAACAATTAAATGTCCGGACGTGCACTGCTCTCAGTGCTACAGTGTTACATTTTTGTCTGCCCTGCTGCCTGGAGACCCGGGCGGGGCCTGTCCGCCTCCTGGCTGCCGCAGTTAAGGTATGTGTATCAACTTGGCCATGAAGCCATGTGGGGATGTGACTTCATGTCCTGCTGACAGGGTGCGCGCTGAGAGTTACATTGGAGGTGCTCATATAGCGAGTGGCGCCGGAATCATGCGACAGAATACTATTTCCAAGCCGGGAGCGGGATAGTGTGCTGGAGGCAGTGACGTCACCTCACATCACAGAGTAACTCTGATTGCAGTGGGTACAGGCATTTGGCAGAGTCGTGGATACTTCTCTTCGCACCTCAGCTGTCTGGCCGCCGGCTCTCCTCTCTACAGAATCAATAGCCCTGCTTTCCCCGGCCGTTATCTAACTGCACAATGCAAATGGCTCCTTTACACAGAAACAAAAAAGCAGGACCAGCTGGGTGAGACCGCCCCCTCCCCATTTCCACTGCCAGAGTCACTGACAGCAACTGCTAACCAAATTATATACCCTTACTTGTGTGGAGTGGTGTGGCTCACTGGTTAGAGGCGGCAGACCCGGGAGCAGAGGACGGCCAGGACCAGGGTTCAATCCCCGACGTGGCAGGGTCTTGGACCAGGGTCAACGGACTCGATAATTCTCGCCTCGGTGCCTACTCTAACTAGGGATCAGACTCGGCAACTCTGGGCATCAGCTTGCCTCATCTCCACAACGGCCCCCCACATACGCCGGGGATGCCTGGTTTTACCTTGGAGATACCCAGTAGGGACCATCTCACAGGGAAAGCCAGGACGGGTGCCCCAGCGGTCTACAGCGCAGAGATACTCCTTCGGGAGTCGATTCTAGCGCTTTAGAAACCCACAATCAATTACTTCGTAGATATGTTTTTTATGAAAACGCGCATTTGCTAGGCACATTCCAAGGACACCATTTATAGAAAACAACAGAACTAACAGATACATGCTCTCGAAGTGCGCACCTGAAATCCGCTTGGGTCTTCCAATAACCTCTTTGGGCCTTGGTTATTACTTTGCTCCTGTTGAAGCTCATGAGCCTATTTGACAACTGCATCAACACGCGAGGGCCTCTTGGCTCTATTTATAGCCCCTAGGCCTGGAGCTTCCAGGCTTTCATTTAAAAAAAAAAAACTCTAACCCACATCTCCCTAAGCCGGTGTCACCTAGCCTCAACCTCACCCTTCACCGGAAAGAACTGAAAAAAATATATAACTGACCGATCTCGCCGTATACAAACTGCAAGTTCACTTCTAACTACTACATGCAAGTCAAAAACAGCAAAAATGAAGCCAAGGCTCAGGCAGGCACTACAACAATTAATGTGACTTTTGTTTATCTCAATTTCCTGCCCGCTAAGCCCCAATAGTTAATTGCTGCCCCTGCCCTGAGTTAAATATTTACAGGAGGAGGCCGGTGTTCCACCAGTCACCCCCTGACCTTGACACTTGCTGCCCTTCTCTTGTGATAGGGGTTCCCCGGGGGCTATGTCCAGTTGACGTGAGTCTAAGAGAAGGTGCTAAGTGTCTTTAAAAGGCACAAGCAGGGCTCTCGCTATATAGCATCTCCTCTCACCGTTGTCACTAAGTGTGAATATATCCTGAATCCCAGCAGTTGTCTACAGCCAAGCAGGTTGACGGACTCCAAGAGACAACGGAGGCCCATGGAACAGTGGGCTTCAGGCTGGGAAAAGAACGGGGCCCCTGGAATTAGGATACAACCCTACCAAGGAGAAATCTGATTTAGAAAGAAAGAAGCACCGGGCACAGCGCTGGTTATATTAAACAGGCATATGTTCTCCAAATGCTATAACTATATGTTAATATTCACAAAGAAGATGCTATATTCTTTACTTTTATAAAAGTAAAGAATAAAGCATCTTCTTTGTGTGTGCGTGTTTAATATAATCAGCACTGTGCCCGGTGCTTCTTTCTTTCTAAATCACAGTGGGCTTCAGGGCCGGACTGGGAGCTGAAAGCAGCCCTGGCAAATTTTGCAAGACCTGCCCCCGTCCGGCGAGCAGCAAGCAAGCCGGACCACTATTAGAGGGGTTTGGGGGGGTTCTATCCTTAAGAACATTTTGGAAAAAGACAGACCAAAATGGTGCATTTTACAGCACATTTTTCATTACATATTTAATTGTATCAACTTTCAAAGTACAGTAAATAGTAGATGATGATCTTAAAGAGCACCAGGTTACTCATTCAGTCATATATACTGTTAGAACTGGGCATCTCTAGTTGGCAGGGGTAGGTACCACTCTCCAAATAGGGACCCTTGCTTCTAGTCAAGGTAAGAAGGATACACTCTTCAGATAACCCCTGCTCATCCCCTTGGTAGCTTGGCACGAGCAGTCAGGCTTATCGAAGGCAATGTGCAAAGTATTTGTACCAAAATTCACAGTAACACAGTGAAAACACCACAATCTGACTCCACAACAGTTAGGCAAAATAAAGGTATTTAATCTAAACTACACAAGACCAAAAAGACAAAAATCCAACATACACAGTTCAAGAATATGGTTTCAAATGGGTTCTTAAGGTTGCGTTTAAATAATAATCCACAGTTGCGTCACGTTTTAGCCAACAATACCTTTAGATGCGACAAAAGTTCCTAGTGAAAGCTGTAGCGTTGAAAAGCAAGCGATGCGTCACTCCTGAGACCCTGGGGAGGCGATGCGACAACCCCGCTGGACATAGCAGGCATGTTGTGGTTACTCCGGTCTGTATGGGGAGGGATGCGATACCTTGGTGGATTCCGGTGCACAGGTTTCGGTGGAAGTGGATCGCAACAGGTACGATGCAATGATCTTCAGGGCGGCGATGACCTGCGGGTCAGCAATGATGCGCGGCTCAGCGTCGATCTTCTCCTCGCACGGCCCCTCGATGCGGTGGCTCTGCGACGACTCTTGCAGCAATGTGATGCGGTCCGCAAGCAAGCAGTGCGACGATCTCACCAAGTGACGACAGGCTCTGCGACAATACTTGCAGCGATGGTAATCTTCCCGCACCGGACTGGTGCATCCCGCAAGCGAAGGATGCGATGACTCTGGCAGTGGCAACAGGTGCTGCGACAATCTCAGCCTTCGCGGCGGTGGGAATTTGCTCGCACTGACGGGGATGCGCTCTGCAATTGAGCAATGCGCTAAAACTTGCAGAAAGTCTTTAAAATCTTGGTTTCCAGCTTCCCAACACAGGTACAACTTCCACAGGAACCACAACTGGCCCAATCCCTCTAGGAAGGACAGAACTCTCTCAGGAGAGTTCAGGGAAGTGGGGGGTGAAGTCCTTTTATTCCTGGGACTTCTTAACAGGGTGCCAGCTCTTCTTCAGGCCCTTGGAGATTCCTTCAAGCAAGGGGACACATCACAAAGCAAAGTCCTTCTCCTCCCCTTGGCAGCAAAGCAACTGCAGGTCAGTCCAGCAAAGCAACAGCAGGACAGTCTTCCTTCTTCAGTCTTCCAGCTTTCTCCTTGGTTGAGGTTCCTTCTTGATTCCAGGATGATCTAATGTTCTGTAGTCTGGGGTCCTATAGTTATACCCCTAAAATTCTTTGTTCACTTTGTTCAGGAGGGCTCTGAGCCCAGGACAAAGCAGTTCTGGAGCACTCTGTTTACACGACTCATTCTTTCCTCTCACAGTGCAGAGCAGACACATCAGACGCCCCACAGGAGTTGGAGCCAGCATTGTGGAGGGAAAGCAGAGCCCTGGAGCACTTTGTTGACATGATTCTTTCTCTCCTTTCATAGTGCAGGGCAGGGACATCAGACGCACCACAGGGGGTCGAGCCAGCACTCTGGGGGGCAGGCACAGTCCTATTCAGGTCCCAGGTTCAACTCCTCCCTCCCATCTAGATGCAGATCTCTCTAATTCAACACTGGGCAGACTTATTCTGTCTTCTGGAATCCCCCAGCCCTGTCACTCACAAACCAGTCAGTCAATTCACAAACAGGCCAAGGCACACAGAAAGGATCAAGCAAGAGAACAGCCACTTTCTAAAAATGCTGCTCTCAATCACAGGATTTAAAAAACACCTTTCCTAACAGATGTTTTATTACATTCTGAGTTCAGGGATACCAGACTTTTATGTCCTACCTTGCTCCTATGGGAAGATATGCTCATAGCCACTGTAGCCAGCATTCCCCATGATAGCCTATGAGCAAGGTATCCTTACAATAGTGAAAAACGAAAATGGCTGTCATTCACTACTGGAGCATGTCACCTGCACTAGTACATGCTCTATCTTTCACATACACTGCACCCTGCCCAAGGGGGTACCTTGCGCCTTCCATAGGGGAGACCAATATGCAAAGAAAGGGAAGGGTTAGGCCTGGTCAGTGGGAACACTGACCAGGAAGACATGGCAGTTCACAGATTGCACACAGGCACTGTGGTGGCAGGCCTGAGACACCATTTTAGGGCTACTCATGTGGTTGGCACAACCAGTGCTCAGGTCCACTAGTAGCATTTGTATCACCAGCCCTGGCACACTCAGTGCACTTTACTAGGGACTCTTTGGTGATACAAATATGCCAATCATGGATAACCATTTACAATAAGAATTTACACAGAGAGCATATGCACTTTAGCACTAGTCATCAGTGGTAAAGTGCCCAGAGGCCTATTGCCAACAACCACAGGTCAAGACAAACAAGGGAGGAAGAAGCACAAAGTTTGGGGATAACCCTGTAAAAAGGGCCATTTCCAACATGTACCCATAGGCATTCTCCTGTCACCCCTCCGGACAACCCCTTGCCCTTCACTCTCATGCTTTATTTATCTTTCTCTTCTAGAAGTCTTTCCTCGCTTTCTCTCTCCCTCCTTCTTTCCTCATCCCTTCCTCCCTGCTTCATCTCGTCATCCCTTCCATCTTTTCCTCCCTCCCTGCCATTATTGCCGGTGTCTCCACTGCCCCTTTGCCTAATCATGTCTGCCATGGTGAGGAGATGATTGCCAGCACCACACCACCCCCGAATTTGCCCCCTGGGTCCAGTTCTGATTCACTTTCAAAGCCGTAAACCGTTTAATATTCGGGTGGGTACTCAATGAGCAGGGCGGGTGCTCATTGATCACCCGCCCTAATATCAAACGGTTTACGGCTTTGAAAGTGAATCAGAATTAGACCCGGGGGCAGATTGGGGTCGGTGGGGTGCTGGCAACCATCTCCTCACGGTCATCTCCACTGCACAGCGCAGAAGTAGAACCGGGCCTGGGCCTGGGCGGGGGCCTATATTAATTTACCTCGGCTGAGGGCCTGAGGCTCTTTCTACTTTAATAGTGGTCCGGACGCGGCACCCGCCCCGTTGCAGTTGCCCTGCTCACCTCGTACCGTCACGTCATGCGTGGCTGCAATAAATCTGACATAATCATGATGAGTGTCACAGTCACAATGGCAATCATCATGATTAACATTTTAGATTTATTGCAGGCACTGCCAGCCACGGCCCACGTCGGTGTGCAAGACACCTCGTTCCACCGCTCTCACAAACTGGAGCCAGGCCCTGTTTGGACCTATAATCCACTGCGCAGAACCGGGCCGGGGTCCATCACTGTCACTGTACTTGCATGGACATCCTTTCGACGAAGCGAGTGGCTCCCAGGTACTACCTATGGGTATACTTTGATACCCACTGTGACCCTGTCCTGCACTCTGAGGACATAAACGCAGTGCCAGGAATAGTAAGTGAACCGGAGAGAAAGTGCCCGTATGTCCACTCCCTGCCCTTACCTTAGCCCTCCCATAGCAATTAAGGGGCTGTTGAGAGACCTGCAGTGAAGCCCTCGCTCAGTGTTGACATCAGTGGTCAAAGGGTTTGTGATGTAATTTCCTTTAAACTTGGCATTTAGGTAAATCTGCACCCATGCGTAATTTTATTTCAAAAATAGAATCATGTATCTATATTTTTATCTGGTAATTGGTGCTCTTTCATGTAATTTATTATTGTATCTGTGCTCCAGCCGTTTAGAGAGGCAGTTAAACCCTCCCCCAACCACCACCACACACAGCCAGCACCACCCTGGAGACAACAGTTCTACTGAACTTTGAGCTCTGGAGGGAAAGGGGACTGAGAGAGACTATAAGGGAAGAAGGAACTACAAACAAAGAGAACGGATGAATAGGAAAGGGCTGCAATATGGTGTAAAAGGAAGCAAAGAAAATAAGGTGGCATGAAAGAAAGGGAACTGGTGGAGGAGTCGAAAAGTGAAAGGGAATCTACATAAAGGAAGCAAACAGAATGAGAAAGAGAAATGAGGGAAGAGACATATATAAAACGATTTAGGAAAGTGGAAACAAGAGAGAAAGAAAACACAAAGGAAAGGAAAAAGGAGGAAGAGTGAAAGAAAGTAAACAAAGAAGGGGGAATTTGGCAAAAAAAGAAAAGGTGAAAGTGGCATGTGAAAAGAAAGTAAAGAGGGAGAATGGGGGAAGAAATTGAAGAAAGAGAATGGAATATGAGACAACGAGAACGAAGCAAATGAAAATGAAGGGGAAATGAAGAAGACAGAAATGAAAGAAAGAAAGGGTGCTTTAAACGGGGAAAAAAGGGAATCAAATTACGAAAATGGAAAAGCGAAAACGAGGCAAAGAGAAGATCAGAAATAAAATGGAGCTAAGTAGGATGAGAGAAGGAAGCTAAAGAGAGAAAGTGTTGACAAAACATGAAGAAATAAACACAATTAAGAAAGGGGAAGGAAACAGAGAGAAATAAGCCAGATTTGCAAAAAAGGAAAGGAGACAGGGAAAGGACCCAAAGAAACGGGGGAGATAAAACCTAAAGAGAGAGGAATCATCTTATAATAAAGAAAGCTAAGAAAGAAAGGTTGAAACCAAATGGGAGAAAACAAAGCCAAGAAAATGGAACAAGAGAAGAGAGAATGAATCTAAAGAAAAGGGAAGAAAATGGATCATTGAGAAAAACAGCCATCAAAGAGGAAGCTAGAAAGGTAGTGAAAAGGAGATGGGCTTGAAAAGCAGTATGTGTGCTAGAAAAGACATGAAAAGGCAGCAGAGAAATTAGCTGAATATAAAAGTGTGCGCAGCCACTGAAAACCATCGCTACTGCCTTGCACGTTCCAGATGTGAGCAGATGCAGAAAGCTGACAGCCAATAGGTGAACGCAGACCTTTCGGGCTTTGAAAGAGGAGTACCGTGCACAATAGAAGGAATTGACGAAGTAACATGGCGCTGGGAGCTGCACTTTTCAAGAATCAATTAATCAAAGCATTTATAGAGCGCACTACTCACCCGGAGGGTCTCAAGGCACTGGGGGAAGGGGGGGGGGGGGGTTCCGCTACCGCTCGAACAGCCAGGTCTTGAGCTGCTTCCTGAAGACGAGGTGGTCCTGGGTCAGGCGGAGGTGTGTCGGGAGGGAGTTCCAAGTCTTGGTGGCGAGGTAGGAGAAGGACCTTCCCCCTGTGGTGGCTCTTCGGATGCGGGGGACGGCGGCGAGGGCGTGGCCGGTCGATTGAAGCTGGTGTTTAGGGGCGTAGAAGTTGAGGCGGTTGTTGAGGTATCCTGGACCTTGGTTGTGTAGGGCTTTGTGTGCGTGGGTGAGGAGGCGGAAGGTGATTCTCTTGTTGACCGGGAGCCAGTGCAGGTCTTTCAGGTGTCCAGAGATGTGGTTGCGGTGGGGGATGTCCCGGATGAGTCGTGCTGAGGCGTTCTGGATCCGCTGGAGTCTCTTCTGGAGTTTGGCGGTGGTTCCGGCGTAGAGGGAGTTGCCGTAGTCCAGACGGCTGATGACGAGGGCCTGGGTGACCGTCTTCCTGGTCTCGGTGGGGATCCACCGGAAGATCTTCCGTAGCATGCACAGGATGTTGAAGCACGACGAGGAGACGGCGTTGACTTGTCTGGTCATGGAGAGGGAGGAGTCCAGGATGAAGAAGGCAGGTACAGGGCGGGCTCTAATCAAAGGTGATGAAGATAGACGCCATGCAAAGTGAGTGACAGAGGCCCTCTGGTACCCAGCACGCCAATGACCGGAGGATGCAAGAGCTATATGAGGACAAAAGGCCCATAATGGCAGTTGTGCATCAGCCCCAGCAAAACCGGCCCCCTCTGGGAAAACTGGCCCCCACCCCATCCAGTCTACCGGGGGATTGCCCTGTGCTGGAATCACCAGTCCAGCCCTGGTGGGCTTAATATTACCAGCTGCAGCACTGTGACTGAGAGACTTGGTAAGTGTGAAACAAACCGCTGCTGTTCCTGCTAAGGTCGGTGTTAAAGTTTTAATATAATTGTTAGATAGTTGTTTTACAGGTCAATTAGGTTACAGCAGTCTAGATTTTAGAGTTGCGCTTTGCACAAACGAGTGTACTTCCTGATATAAATATGTTTCCCTCCTCTTAATTGCTTGATTTCACTCGCAAGAAAGTTTCACTCAGAGTCTTTGAATGTCACTCATAAATACACTAAAATTATGAAAGTTTCACTCATTACAGTTTGAAACCTTGGCAGCTATGGTGTCACACCCATCAACCTGGTTTCGTTTAAAGGACCCATGTTCATACTTGTGATTTTAGGAGGAAGAGCGCACTGATGCACATACCAGTTTAAAGGAACATTCCAAGTCTTCACCTTTACTTTTAAACAGACAAGGTTTATTTACAAAAAAGTATAAAGAGAAGCAAACATTCAAGGAATAAAAGATAAAGGAAAAGAAAAAAGATGACTTGCTGTGCTTTTATCTTCAGAGTGGCTCCCTCCAGTTGTTTTTGCGCAGTGAAGCGCACACCATTTGTTCTGTGGGCTTTAATGGTATTGGTTGTGTAAAGCTACACTTTGCCTTATACACGCACCAGCCATTGCTGAGTGACAACTTCACCAGGCCTGTGCTATCTTCTTTGGGGAGGAATTTTACAATAGTATCCTTTTCATCAGTCAGAAAGGGAACTTGAACCAAGGTTCCATTGCAGCATCACCACCGTTTTAACAGCATCAAGGAACACTAGCCATTCAGTTGGAAGACTAAATCAACATGTTCAACAACTACTTGTTAGCTGTGGATAGGGAGGAGTTTGCTTCTGCAAGGAAAAAAACTATTATTTTGAATTCTCTGGGTTCTGAAGCACCGAGGATATTTAAGTATTTGTCACTGGCATTTGATAATAGGGCAAAGAATGCTGATGTTTTTACAGAACCTAAATGTAGAATGATCATCAGATTTGCAAAAGAAACAAATATGGTTGTGGCTAGGTATAGGTTTTATATGCATGTGGGAAAGAATTGATGGGTTGGTTTCTAGGATAAGGGAATTATCTGTGAAATGCCAGTTTGGTAGAATGGAGATACAATAGTTAGGGATCAGCTCATGGTACAGTGCAAGAGCAGGACAAACCAAGAACAGCTGTGGGCAGCTAAAAATCCTTCTCTAAAATATGCTATTTGCATGGTAAAGTTGGTAGAGGAGTCAGAATTTTGCATGAAAGAGATGAGCAAGCGATCGTTTACTGGTTTGACTGAGAGTGGTGGGGTCGCTGAGGTAGATTTGGGTAAAGCTAGTTTAGGGTTGGGCTGATGGGAAGAGTGCTTAAAGAATGCAGAAGCCTTCAACCAATAGACCTAGCTCGAGTAAGTGTAATCGGTGTGGGAGTACTTTTCATTGGTCTGAAGCCAAAATTTGGCATACCGTGAGACCAAGAGTGCAGTAAATGTGGCAAGAAGGGGCACTGCGCACGCATGTGTAAGGAGTGGCCTAAGTGCAGTGTGCCTGTGACATGTGATGACGAGCAGCGCTGCAATAAAGGTGAGTGCAGAGAGAATATTTTAATCTTGGGTGATGATGAGGTAGCGGTGACAAGACAAACAAGGCCTAACGTTGTTCACTGTGGGAGGAATTGATGTGGAAGTTATGGTGGACACAAGTTCAAGGTATACTATTTTTCCTAAAGATGTTTTTTATAAATCTTGGTTGCACATGGAGCTATTACCCAAAGACATTTGTCCTGTAAGGTATCAAGGGGAGAAAATAGACATCTTAGGGTATTTTAATTCTTCCATAAAGTTTAAAACACAAGTGACATAAAGGAATGTACATGTGTCGGAGAGCAGTTCTCCGATCCTCGGATCGATGCATCAGTACAATATGTTTAATTGTGAACCCAATGGCAGCAGTACATGTCACAGTGGTAGACGACAATAGTGTGGAGGATATTTTGAGTGAGGTGAAAGAGGTTTATCGAGAGGAATGGGGGGTCTTGGAAGGGTATGTTCACAAAATTCAGGTAAAAACAGGTGCGGTACACGTAAAACACAAAGAAGTCCATTAGGATGGCGGACGGACCAAGTCCGTCCGCCATCCTGTCGGGGGCCGGTACCGTCCGCCAATTAGGATGCATCTGCCAAAGTGGCGGGTGCATCCCGCATTTTTTACATTGCGGCGGACGGTGCTTGAAGCACCGGCTGCCGCAATGCAAAAAATGCATGTTGTACATTTCAATGCACAACATAAAGTAAAATCCACATTTGTAAAGCGCACAATCACCTGTAAGGGTCTCTAGGCGCTGGGGGCCGTCGGGAAGATTAAGCGAGCTATTGCCCAGAGTCACATGGTGCTGGGCTAACCTGCCGCCGGAGCCGGGAATCGAACCGTTGTCCCCAGATTCCAGCGTCAGTCGCCCTGGCCGCGGCGCCACACCTCTCCCACACATGACAGGCACCGTGCGGTACCTGTCATGGTGTACATTGAAATGCTGATGTGCACCCCCCACACCCCTCTTCACCCTGGGGGCCCGCAATGGGCCCCCAAAGCAAAGACCGTATGCCTTTCCGTGGCAGCATTGCCGCCACGGAAAGGCATTCCTCACCGGCCATCCTAATATGGCTGGCGGTGTCTGATAGACACTGCCACCATATCAGGCCTTTTCCGCCGCGGTCGCAAGGCGACAGCGGCGGAAAAGCGGCGGACGGTCTTCCCCTCCGCCACGGCCCCCCCGCCGTCGTAATATGGCGGGGGGAAGAAAGGTGGCGGAAGGGCAGGAATGGCGGATGGATCACCACCGCCTGCATGGCGGTGGCGATCCGTCCGCCATCCTAATGGACCCCCCGGTGAGGAAGGTTTCAAATGCAGTGAGGGAGAAAGTGAGTAAGATGCTGCGTGATATGGCAGAGCAGGCCACAATTGAACCTGTAAACGTCTCTAGTTAGGTTATTACGGGTGTGATCTTTAAAAAAATCTGACAGCCGTTTGAGATGTTGTCTGGACTTACGCAGTGTGAACCAGAACATTGTCACTGATAGCTTTCCTCTCCCAAATAATATTGAGTTTGTTATGTTGCTTAAGGGTGGTCAGTAGTTTTCAAAATTGGGTTTAAAGAGTGCTTACGATCAAATTAGATTACATGAATCTTCCAGAGATGTGATAGCTTTTATGACGATGAATGGGATTTTCTGTATCACTAGAATGGAGTTCAGGTTATCTTCAACTGCAAGTGTTTTTCAAAGAGTCATATCTAAAGTGTTTGAAGTGTTTACCAACATCATTTTTTTTCAAGATGATATTTTGATTCATGTAACAACTGTGGAGCAGCACAATATGATCTTGAGAAAGGTTCTCAAGAAAGTGAGGAAGGTCGGCCTTAAATTACGTAAGGAAAAGTGTATCTTTCTCTGGAAGGAAATAGAGTATTTGTGTCATACATTTTCTGAGGAGGGAGTGAAACTGAAGAGGGACCTACTCATTGCTATAAGGTTGGCTGCTCAGCCCATTGACAGAGATCAGTTGAGGTCATTCATTGGGGTCATTGAATACTACGCAATGTTTGCAGCCAAGTTTGCGACAAAGACGGAAAGGCTTGAAGGTTCTGTTGAGAAAAAAGTATCTTTTCAAATGGGGTGATGTTAAAAAAAGATGTTCTGAAATGATCAAACAAGAGGTGTGTGGTGCTGGTATATGTGTGCCATTTGATATGTCTTTGAAATCTGTTCTCCTTGTGAGGCTACTACATCAGGGGAGGGTGCTGTTTGAGCCCAATTCCATGGTAAACTTGAGCGAAAAGTAGCCTTTGCGTTACGGTATATGACTGAACCTGAAAAGAAGTACTCTGTCTTTGACGGTGAGGCATTGACAGCGGCCTGGGCTGCAGAGTATTTTAGGATGTATTTGTGGGGTATACACTTTATAATGAGGATAGATCTCAAGCCTTTAATGAAAGTTTTAACTCCGGGTTGGGCTAGGAAGGGGTCAGCCAGGTTAGCAAGACTGGTGGCTCAGTTGCAAGAATTCATGTATTCTGTTGAGCACATCCCTGGTTGGCGTAATGTTCAAGCTGATGTTTTGTCATGGGTATATGTGTATTGGAAGGTGGTTGATGGTGATGCTATCCGTAATATGGAGAAGGAGGGGGCAGTGGCATGGTTGGAGGAAGTTGCTTGTTATGGTGTAGGGGTTTTCTCTAAGGAAGAGCATGTTCAAGAAAAGGTGCAGAGATTACGCTTTATAGGAGCTGTATAAGATGGCAGTCACAGGCAGAATGAGGGAAAGCACTGTTGCGGTGTCGGTAAGACCTTTTGTCAATCTACTAAATAAATGATCTGTTTGTGATGGGACTGTATCAAAGAGAGGGGACAGATTTGTGCCTCCTAAGAATTTGAGGAGGACGATCATCCAGTTAGCTGATGAGAGGCATTTGTGGCAGACTATGAATCAGAGAGTGTGAGAAAATGTTTGATGGCAAGAAACAGTGTAGATGTTCACACCTCTCTGTGGGTGGAAAGGTGTTGGTGTGTAAGGAAAGTGAAAAGTGACTTAAGGTGGGGATGCAGGCTGAAATGGGTCATATTCAGGATCCAGGAGAAGTGTTGCATGATGTTTGTCTAGATTTTATTGGACCTCTGGGATGTGTAAATCGAGATCTTAGATTTGCTATGGTGTTTGTGGATGCTTATTCTAAGGGGTTGGACGTCATATTTCTGAAGGACATTTCTACAAAAAACACTACTGCCAAATTAGGAGGGAGTTTTTTTTTCAAATGTTGTTGACAGATAATAGCACACCACTACCTTATTGTGAGATGAAGGATTTTCTTTCTGTTCATTGTATTAAGCATCACCATTCCACATTTTACAACCCACAAGGCAATGGTATTACTGAAAGAATAAATCGTATGGTTAAGGGTACAGTACAGTTAGCCTTGCAGGGTGGTTTGGATGTTTCTCACGCATCCAAGAAGCTGTGTGGGCACATCGTACTACTCTGAATGTGGACTTACCAAATCTTCTTTTGAGGTCATGAGAGGGCATAAGGCAAGGAATAACTTGGTACCTGTATGGTTGGGATGCAGAGAGGAACCATGTGTACATAGAAATGGGTCTAAAGATTCTAGGATTCAGAGAGGTGATTGGGTGAAGGTCAAGCATGGTTGTTGTGGCCGAGGTTTGTTTAAGTTTAGAGGTCCACTCAAGGTCAAAGAGGTGCTTGAGGAGTATAGTGTGCTGGAGAGTGGTAGTAAGTGGAATAGACGCAGAGTGGCTTTGTTTCAGAAGGGTGGTGAATGCAGGGAATCGCAGGTGGAGGATGATGTAGGTTGCAGTGTTTTATGTTGACGGGAGAGGCGGTACTGAGTTGTTTTGAGAGTAATGGAGGGAGTGATATTAGCTATGCTGGTACTAGCAGGGCTGGTGAGGGTTTCTAGGGGGACGGAAGGGGTCTAGTGCAAAGAGAGAGAAAAATCCCTGCATATTGACCTGATTACGAGCTGGGCTCAGCTTGAGCCTTGCAAAGGCTCACTGAGTATTGCAAAGTTGCATTTTGTTCTTATTCTATTTAAACCGAAACATTTATATTGTTCATAAGAAAATTAAGTTTGAGTAAGGTGTATTTTTTTCTAATGTTATATAAATCTGAATATTTCTATTTTTCAGAAGAAATTTGTTTCTTCAAATATGAGTAAGCTGTTGCTTATGACTATTATTGTTATCTGTGTTGCATGTATTTGTTGTTTTCTTTTAACTTGCCTGTTGCTCTTTTCCTTGAAATCTTTTTGTTTAAGGAAAGGGGGAAGATGTGTCATATTCTTGTTGTCTGAACAGAACCTTTATGTTAAGTTTCTGTTAGAATGTGGTATTTTGAATGGGGAGTGCAGACAGTGTTAGAGGCTGGCAAGGGGAGGTCACATCTTGGTGAGCTGAATAAAGAAGAACTAACCAAATTCATGTGTAGCACTATCATCATTTACCACAGATCCCTTTTAATGGAAAGGATGTATGCATATCGTGTATTCTTAACCATTATGCAATGTTACCGTTGTACACTTTCAGCAGAAAAAAAGTCTTCAATTTGATTTCATTTACCTATTTTCAAAGCTGTTTTTGCATTGAAGCCATACATTTTTAGGACGTATTAATTGTCGTGTCCACACCTATTCTTTGCAGAGTTTCTTGCATTTAAAATAATAGGAAATGTCACACATTTTGTAAAAAGGTAGCAAGTGAGCTCTCTATTCCTGTGCAAAATAATCACTAAATCAGTCTTTATTGTTGTAGAGCACATCAGAGATCAACAATTCATTCTTACCACCTTATATCCCAAATCAAGTTAACAAAAATTAAAGAAAGTAAATAACAATTTAAAATAGTTTAAATCAACTTTATTTTTTAAAAATGACAAAAAAATGAAATAAAAATGTCCATTATACATAGTATCACTATTACCCAAGTTGTGCCTATATGCAACCCATCAGCAAGTAACATTTTAATCAGCTGTGAGCCCATAACAGTACCACCATAGCCCCCAAATCTTACTATATCACGAGAGCAACCTCTCACCTCAAAAATGATTCTTCCTGTTTTGCACACCAATCTATATGCACTTTCCACTCTGCCATTTTAGGGTGTGTGAGGACTTCCATTTCCATGTAATTTCTCTTTTGATAATAATCGTTATGATGCCAACTAGCGCTTGCTCCCATCAGGTGCACCCCAAGTCATCTTCGACTATTAACAAAGCGATCTTTGGTGTCAATTCAATCTATGTTTCCAGCAATCGGGTCAAGATTGTCCCAATAACCAGACAATATTGCATTAGGGACACACCCATGTGACATAAAAGAAATCTGAATTCTGGTCGGTGCGGCAGTAATAGGAGGTAACAGAAAGTCTGTCTGCATGCTACAACTGTTGTCACATGCTCATTTCCATTTTGCCTATGTTAGCATGAGTATGCTTTGCACACACACTATACACACGTATTTGGCTTTTTGCCACTCTACACTTTCACACAGAACTTATGGGCATATTACCAAGCAATAGCGATAATTATCGCTATTGCTTGGTTAGAGACAAAATGTTACCGCTGAGCTGCGGCGATTTTTACCGCAGATAAACCTTGGTATTGCCAAGGTTTATCGCAAATGTGATAAAAAACGGCCGCAATGCATGAATATCGCTGAAAGTCAGCGATATTCATGCATTACCGAGCTGATGCTCTTAGCCATGTTATCCACCTCCCATTGGATAACATTGCTAAGAACTGCTCAGGGCAGGTGTTAGCTTTTGGAGATATTTGCGCTTAGCGCGAATATCTCCAAAAGTTGGTAATAGGAGATAGCGATGTTAGCGACTGTTTCCAGTTGCTAACATCTTGGCACGCCCACTTTGCATGTCATTAGTGATAAATATCACTGACATGCAAAGTGGGGCCCAAGATGGTCGCTATCTCCTACTAGCTGTTGCTAACTGGTGTTAGCGACAGCTAGGTAATAGGGAGATAATTTTATCTCCGCTTTCTTGGCTTTTAAAGCCAATAAAGCGGAGAGAAACCCCCTTGATAATATGCCCCTTAGTGTTATTTTTGTGTTCTTCATTTTCCTGGGCGTTAGTACGAGCACTGTAGACACGGTCAAACAACAATGCACCTTGGTATTCTGTTTTGGTCAGGCTTCTGCACATAGAAAAAAACACACACAAGCAGCTGTTGTTTGGTAACAGGCACTCTTTGTCATATAGGTATGCACAGACAGGCAAATACACAGACAAGATCACCACTACATCTGAGATGTAGAACATTTATCTGTGCATGCTCAGGTACGGGGTCTGCTGCAAACACCCAGAGATCTTTTGATATATAATCACTTTGCTCTATGGAGAGGGAGGGGGTAGTTTATCCTGTCTTATATATTGACAGCTCATTTTATGATTTATAATTTACTTACTATGCTGACTGTATTTGTATTAGGCATATTATTACTTATTGTGGTACGTATTCTGTATACTAGAGCACAAGAGTTAAAATAAATATTTTCAACTTTTTTCGTGTCTCTGTCATATCTAATTATGGACAAGTACGAGTGTGAGAGTGAAAAGGTTTGTACTGTTACCACGAATCATGGGTTGGTCGGGAGTGTTGCGTTCTGGGGTGACTAGGAGGGCAAGTGAGACACTATATCTAATAGGTCCCAGGTTCATGGGTACTCAGGTTTTAGGATAACTCAGTCCCTGCCTACTAAGGTTCTGGGGTCCCAAGCATAGTTCTGTGATTTTCAGAATCCCTGCAACACTGTTGGGTGTGAAGTATGCCTGATGAAAGTATTTTCGTGCGACCAATCTCAGACAAGCTGAGATAGCGATCTCCCTGGATGCCATCCTGGCTTCTTTTAATTCTACATCATCAAGAGAGCCAACCCCGTGTTCCCACTTCACCCGGAGTGATGCAGATCTTTTTTGGGATACTGCTTACCAAAGAGCATTACATCTGTGAAATTCCTTCTTTCCCTAGGGACCCCAACACAACTTTTACCTTTTGTCTTCTGGGGGGTTCAGTATGTCAGTTGGATGGCTAGTCATGGGTGTTGGACTTGCAGGTATTCATAGAACAGCGTTTTATTCAGGTTGAATCTGATTGGAGTTTGTGGAACTATTTCAAACTTGGGCTGTATCATGTGTCCCCAAAGGTTTGTGATACCTTTTGCGACCCACTTGCAGAATCCGATCAGTTGTTAGGATTGTCCCAACAAGGTCTCTTACCCTAGCAGGTTCTGTGGCATCAGTTTGCCTTCCAACTCTGTCATACATCGGGAAAGGGTGTGTTTTTTGGTGAAAAGTGATCTGTCAGTTTTTGGGGGAGGGTGTGCTTAGAAAAGAGTTCCTACGTTTTAAACAATTTTATTTTGTGGTTTTGTAAAGTGCCTTCCCATTAAAATTGTTGTATTCTGCCTGTGTTGTTTTTTTTTTTAGTATTTTCTCTGCCTACCTCGTCTGCCACTGCGAGTCAAGTATCCTGTGCAGAGTGGTGTACCATTGGTTGAGCGCGTCAACCTCATTCCACCATCTATGTTGACAGTCTAGCTGTTGGACTCTGATGATAAATGGCCGATGCAAGACTGACCGTGCCTGTGAAAAGCCGAAGGTGCACCAAAGGCAAGCCCATCTGCGCCCATCCGCACACCGGCTGCGCACAGCACCAGCTGTGCTGCTCAAAACTTAAACGGTGTATGGGAGCGGGTGCAGCACAGACTCGGCTGTTCCAAGGACTTGCTACTGGATATTGGTAAGCAACTGGCCCCTGTTGGGGTGGCACTGCCTACATAAAGTGACACTAACTACCCTCCCATGGGCTGAAATCTTGGCTCCTTCAGATTTACTTTTAAAATGTGGATTGATTAATGTGAGGTCCTTAGCAAACATTCAACAGAAATTTGGTGTTACTGAATAGCTACAGTTTAGATACAATATTTTTGATGGAAACATGGACCTCATCAGATATGCTGAATGGTTTGACTTTTGATTGCCCAAGGAGAATAAGATTTTCCATAAACCATGAAAGGAAGGGCTGGGCCTGACGTATTAGAATTCTCTCTCAGGGATGGGGAAGGCTGTCTCTGTTTAGGAATCTTATGCTATCATCCTTCTGGGCCTTCATGCTCATACTTCTTGGCGCTTATAGATATATTTAGCAACATGGCACTTGCACTAACCCACTTGAGTTATGTTATACTCGGTGATTTTAATTTCTCGGTGGACATGGATCCCACTCCAGCTCTAAAAGACCTGTTGGGTTTGTGTAGCGCCTGGGTTTGGATCAATATGTGCATGCACCAACCCATGTATGCGGTTGTACTCTTGATCTCATATTTTCCACTGCTGGACTAATGGCTGTAGATAATATCACACCTTGCTGCTGAACTGACAACTCTTTTGTGCCATTTTCGCTTCTAGGCAGAAAGGCTCACAAAGAGAAAGGAACTTCACGCTGTGGTAGAGCCTGGAATAGACTGAAGAGGCCCTGCTATGATAATATTGCCTCACTCTCTTCTCTGAGTAAGGATTCAGGGTACTATTTGGAAAATAAGCTCTCCCTATTTTAAAGTTATATCTCTGATACCTTAGATTGACTCATTCCTTTAAAGGAAGCAAAAACTGATCCTAAAATGTCCACTCCCTGGTTCAATGATCAACTGAGGGCACTCAAACAACGATCCCAAAAACTTGAAAGAAGATGGTGTACTGTCTATTAGGAAGAGAATAAAACTCCTCTTAGGGAGGCTTTGCATGATTATAAGTTAGGTATTATGATAGCCAAGGCTGATTTTTATGCTAAAGCCATTTTAGCTGTCCCTAATAGCACAAAGATGGTGTTTGATATCATGAGGGAACCAGCTATCCCCGCATGTTTGAGTCAAGTCCTTGTACATTCACAAGGCTCTTGTGATGACTTGCAGCGCATTTTGTGGATAAAATATTTGCAATCATAGGAGATATAAACTCCTCTATCTCTGCAAAGGCCACTCTAGAAGATCAGGTGAACAATCTACATGTAACATCATCCAATATGGTGTTCAAACCAGGGATAGTCAGGCTAGATGGCTTTGATCCTTTGACCATGGAAGGCTGTTACTCGATAGCCATGGCTCACCCCTGGATGTCCTTCTAGTTAGAATTGTGAAGGAACATGCAGAAACCTTGTTTCCTCTGTTATGGTCAATATGTAATCATTCTCTGCAATCGGGCATAGTGCCACTTACTTGGAAAAATGTCATAGTTACGTCTATCTTGAAAAAATAATCTCTTGATCCAGCTAGTATGAGTAACCATAGACACATTTAGGTTTTGAACTTTCCGACGAAATTTGTATAACGCTATGTCAGCATTCTTAGTATTTAGAAAAAAACTACTTGGCGGCAGAACAATTTGTATTTAGGCCTGGTCATGACACAGACTCCGCTTTGATAAAGGCTGTGCATGAGCTAATGATGCGAGTTGACGAAGGGCATTCAGCAGCACTGATTCTATTAAACCTTTCGGCCGCTTTTGATAATGTGTACCATACCAGCCTTTTAGCACGGCTGGAGTCCACTGAGGTATGTGAATCTGGCTTGCCATGGTTCTATTCATTCCTTCAGAATAGAAGTCAGCAGTGGCTCTTCCTCCTTATCGCTCCCAGGTCAGGGCTATGAATCAGGGAGTAGCACAGGGCTCTGCCATCAGCCCGATCTTATTTAACATCTATATGGCTCCAATGATTAGACTTATTAAGTCTCATTAAATGACCCTGATCAACTATGCTGATGATACTCCGGACATTTTAGCTCTATCTGGCAACCAGGAACTCTCCTCTCTTCAGGATTGCATGGCTGGCATCACACAGTGGCTCAGGTTCAATTCACAGTAGTTTAATGGGGATAAGACAGAGATACTCTATTGTGCTGATGGCACATGTCCAGAGGCCCTGCCCCCAATTTCTTGCCTGGACTGTTTAAGGGGTCTGTCAGCACAGTTCAGAACCTGGGTGTCACTTGTGAACCCACATTTCGAAAATGCAGGCAAGGTGGCAGGACGTTTATAGCAGGACATTTATGGTCTGGGCTACTAAGCTCTGCAACTCTCTTCCTTCTCGCTAAGAGTTATGACTGATTTGTTAAAGTTTAGTAAGCCGCTCAAGAAAGGCTTTTTCACAAGTAACTACACTCAGGCGTCTTCTCCCTGTAACCCTGAATCTTGTTTCTATGTTATGATCCCTTGTATTTTTCACACACTTCCTCTAACTGGGTTGGCCAGCGCCAGGAAGCTTTATAAAAATGATAAATAAATAAATATATAACACTGCTCACCAGCTAGAGAAAACCATTTTTTTTAATCTCTGACAGGTACTGCAGTATGGGACTCTCAGGACATGAATTACCCATAGGAGAGGTAACTCACCCTGATAGGCTGGGGGATTTCATCCGCCACATAACCAAGTATTAATAATCATTTTGAGATTCACATACTCATTCTGTCATTTTATAGCGATTTCTGACAATTGTCAAAAGTGACAAGGGGTTGGCGACCTGCCCTTAAAAAGGCACAAATCAACACAGTAAGTCTTTGAAATCCTTGGTTCGGTATTCTAATTGGGAAGCTCTGTAAAGCACAACAATAAACCATTTATACACACCTGCACAGCAGGTTTAGAGTAAAAAATATGAACATATTTCTTACAATCAATCAATCAATCAATCAGGGTTTTTTTGGTACACTACTCATCCTTGAGGGTCTCAAGGCTCTGGGGCGTGTGGGGGGGGGGCGATCCGGATCAGTTGAAGAAGCAACTCTTGAGGTCCTTCCTGAACTTGTGCAGGGTCGGGGAGCATCTGATGTTCACAGGGAGCTCATTCCATGTCGTGGCTGCGATGTGAGAGAAGGATCTTCCACCTGTTCTGTTTCTGCAGATGCAGGGGACCCCTGCCAGGGCAAGGTCCGCGGATCGTACGTTCCTCTTCGGTGCGTGGAAGGATAATCTCTTGTTGAGGTATTTGGGTTTTGGGGTGCCAATTGACTTGTCTCTCTGTAATGTTTTGGAGGGCACATTAGGCACTATGAACTAGTTTGATTTGAGCCCATGGATGCTGATGAGGTATGATGACTAAGTCCCTATGTACTGATGTTCTATGGTCTCAAGCATAGTTTTGTTCCTGAGCAGAATCTCTGCAAAAATGTCAGATCCACCATATAATGCAAGGCCCAGAGACATCATCCAATCTGCACTTACTTAAACTTTTCCAGTTCTTCCACCAGCGATTGTACCAGTAGTGTCTATGTCAGCATATAGAGAACATTAAATTTCCTGCCAGCAACAGTAGTGCCATGCGGGAACACCAACACCACTGCATCCAAAGCTTAAATTATCGACCTCCCTTGCAGATGACCCTCCATCCGATGCATCTCCCTTGGAGGTTTGCAGTTACCTTTGAGACTATTAGAGAGAAGGTCCTATGAATGAGTATCCCAGTTCCTCATGAGTCCTTTGAAAAGCCACAGTGGAACACCATATTGTAGTTGAAGCAGTCTAACAAAGGACATCTTGTGCCCATCAAATGCATCTCTTGTCACATAAGGGTAGCCAGAGCAATTCATTTGGCATACCAGAAAACTGCAGTTTTCATGATGCAAGCATTCAACCCATTGCCATTCTAGGACAGGAACTCAGGCATTCGGAATTAGAGCTTGGAAAGGTTGATGCCCAGCACAGCTGGGACACCCAAAGCTTTGTGCTTGGGAGCTCGGACTGAGCCCGGAGCACTAAGGGGGTGTTTTCTCTGTAATTCTAGATGTACACAACATTAACTTTTAAATCAACTCAAATAACTCCTCATCCCCCTAATGACCTCATATCATACTTTCACCCATCAAGCTTATAGTGCCCAATGAAGACCCCCCCAAAAGCAAACATTGTTATAGTCTAAATAGGGTAATTGCAATAGTTATAAACCTCCTCCAAAGTAGGATTCTAGTGCCAATCAGTAAGTTTGTAGTGTTGTTCCTATATTCCCAATAGGCTCTGCGCATTGGAATAATATATTCAGCAGTGTAGACGTAGGACTGAGGTCGACTAGGTCTCTACTGACTATATTAGACTTAAGTTTTGCCAGCTAGCTCAGAGGTCACTAGAAACTTTCTCGAATAAACGAGGAGGAGTTTAACCTCCCTGGATAGACAAGAAGGGATTAGCTTCTGACAACCATAAAACATGACAACTTTGCTCCCTCAGAATAAGAGTGTATCTCTAGAGTCGTGTGAAAACAATAGACAGCTATTTCACTCAGTCAAGTGTGCATACTTAGTTTCACCAGAGTGCAGAGAAAAGAGAGACGGCGTTTCCAATAAAAGGTGTTATTTATTGAGCAGTCTTCTTTCTCATACAAGAGAACTTAATTGCCACAATTGCAATACTCATAGTAAAGTAAAGTGCGTACAGTAAAAGGAGGATTAAGAAATAATACTGTAAAAGCATTGATATGGTTTCTTAGCCATAAGATACTTTAAAATAGATAAAATATATACATACATATATACATTGACTAACGTACTCAACTCGTGCTTCTAAATACGCCTACCCCGGTGTACCTGACTTAAGCCTAATACGTGGGAAGGAGTAAGTAAGTAGCAGTTTAAGTTAAGTTGTTTTTTGCCAAGAATCTGACTCAAGAATTCTCTCTAAGGTTTTAGTCAGTTCCGTACCTGGGTTAATAGAAGGCAGGAGGTCTTGTATCTCTCTCTCAGGACTCGATATCTCAGTAACCCGCAAAGGTATCTGGAAACACCGGAGCTGGATTTCTCGGCAGGAGAAGAGACAGCGTCTCTCTCAGTGCGTCAAAAGGAAGGGGCAGCGTCCGTGGGCTCTCACATCAGCTGGGCTCTCGGGCAAGTAGATAGCTGCTCTGCTCCAAAACCACCACCGTGTGTTTGCTTAAGGCAGCGTTGGTATATTTATACCTGAAAGGTGCCGGGTTTGACGTAAGGTTGGACATAAGACGTCAATAAAGATGTCACTAAGAACTGGCCCTTCTTACAGTGCTTCACAGGAGTTCTAGGACGAAATCAAAGCAATGGGGATTTCCCAGGTTGCTGGAGGTTTGGTTTGTTTAGAGAACTCGTTGTGCTTTCTAGGAGTCCGGGGAAGTAGCCTTGCTTAATGTGACTGCATGGGCTACGACTAAATCTGGAAATGATTCCTTATGCTTTTATAGGGATTTATAGCGTATTTATTATAAATGTACAAGGGCATAAAATAGAAATATCGATTTAGGTTCCTAGATAAAAACACAATAAGTTAAACAGAACATGCATGGACTGTACGGGCCAGAGTTCTAGCCCTGTCGAATCATAGTAAAGTTGTAATTCTCCCTTTTTCGCCACATCAGGGGGGCCTCTCTCTTCAGAGAGTCTTGGTTAGGGGTCTAGATTGGCTACTGAGTCTGAATGGTGACACCCTCCAGCTTTCGAATTACTGCTTGGTCGGCCTCTGCCCTCCTTCTCTGAGTTTGATAGTTTGTCCAGCCTCATGCTTGTTCTGTGAGATCTGTCTCTATGCCTGGTTTTTGGCCCTGCCCCCTTTCGCTGCACTAGGTACTCTTTAAATCTTTCTTTTCCATTGCCCAGTCCAATGCTGCTTCCGGGGTCTCATAAAAGTATTAGAAGGATGTGTGAATCACTTTGAGCATGGCCAGGAAATATTGTGTGTTCATGGTCTGGAGTTTTTGTTAAATAACATCAATTAATTTCCATTGCTTTTGGACCAAGTCAGGAAATATCTTAATTCTTGCAGGTTGGAGGGTCAAGATGCCAGCTTTCCTTGCCTCGCTAATGTTCAGATCCAGGTCCTTGTAGTCTAGGATTGGTGGGGAGCTCTGGGATCGTGATCTATGGGTCCTCTCTACCACAAAGCATTGTGAGAGTGCCTCTTTGGGCATCCAGGAGATAATATAGTCCTCTAATAATTTTTATGGTGGGGCAGGCTTGAAACCAACCGGAAAGTCCAAGAACTAAAGGGTATTGCATCTGCACCTGTTTTCTGCATGCTCAGTTCTTTATTCAAGAAGTATAGAAGTGGACATAAGCCGGGCCACATTAAATTTAAGATTGGCCATCTCATCCTCTGATCCTGGTGCTGTAAGGTCACATTCTCTTTTACTTTACCTATCATAGGCTATCTCAGGCATGTTTGGGAGTCCTAAATGTCCTGGAGAATGGTTTTAATGCCAGTGGAATCCGGCTTTTGCTCGAGCAAGGAGACCTCAGAATATGGCCTAGTGGGTGCCCCTTAAGACATAGGGAATTTATGCATTTTAGCTTGAGTATGTGCCTAGGGGCCCCTGCCCTTCCATGCGATGCAAGTACCTTTCAAGGAAGTGAGTGGCTGTGACCAGGCAGGTGAGAGAGAGGTCAGCCATCAGAAAACCCACTCCTGGAATTGACCCTGTGTGCTGATTGTCTGCAGCCCGTGCACAGGTTCTCATATTGCAATTTACTAAAGGTTTACCTCCACTGATTCAGCCTCATGTTTAAGAATATTATCAGGCCATATGCCTCTGGGAGGCTTTTCCAATATCAAAGGCAATACTGCTACTCCATTGAGCGACAGCACAATGTCTAGAACCTTTCAAGTTTGTAGCAGCAAGCAGAAGAAGACAGTCTACTTATCCCCCTGTGCCAGAATAAGGTCCCTCCAGTTGTGCGCATGAGCAGAAAAGGTCTGCTCAAGGGACCCAGGTCAGAAAGGGTGACATGATCATGGTCCAATGAACGTAATTAGTGATATTCCACCCTTGGACTTGTATTTCGACACACATTGATGCAGCTGGTTATACAGGGATATCACAGTGTTAATTTGCCCATGACCCATATTTGCCCATGACCCATATCTATAATACTAGACTCCATCTCCACTTCCGTTAACCTCACATGTAGAATATTAGACTCATTGTGCCCTACCTCAATCACAATTTTTATTCCTCTTATTGAGTAGCTATCTTTTTTAACTCACTAAAACTCACATTTTCACCATGAAACACAATACCACACATATACATAGGGCGTTATTGAATGTTTTTACTCTTACAACAAGTTACAAGAAATGCAGAAAATGACTTAAATTCACAAAATATGGAACACTTTCTAAATATAACAAGAAAAAAATACAAACAAATATGTATACATAACATCGAGATTGTCCTCAACAGAATCACCAGTTATACATTTATTAGATGTGGCCTTTGAATCCACGATGTTAAAGAGAGCAGGCCCTTTTAGGCGGGATTTTAACTGCCAATATGAGCTTATATCGGGTTTGAGTCAAATTTTGAGGAGGAAGATTTGGCCAGGAGAATCACACAACTAGGCATAGACTCTTTGGTGCCGTAGACCAAAACAGCTATGCAGATGGTGCATTTCACCTCTGATCGAGGGGTGAGAGCCCATATTGGTCGGTTTTCTTCTGATAACCAATGCTCCCTCACCTTCAAAAGGGGTACAACCAAATCGAGAATAGATTATATTATGGTGAGCAGAACACACTGAGGATACCAAATTGATTTTCAGGTGGACAACAGAAAGGAAAGTGACCATTACCCATTATGTTTAACTAAGTCAGGGAGGTTGACTGGACCCCATCTAGCTGGTAACAAGAGCATCTCCCCACAATTATCAATCACCAATAACTGGAGATCGGTTAAATGGTCAATCAATCAATCAATCAATGCATTTGTAAAGCGCGTTACTCACCCGTGAGGGTCTCAAGGCGCTGAAGGGAGAGGGGGGGGCTACTATTGTTCAAATAGCCAGGTCTTGAGGTGTTTCTTAAAGGTGGCTGTGGCGAGGGATGTCGAGGATGAGTCGAGCGGAGGCGTTCTGTATGCGTTGAAGGCGTTTCTGAAGTTTGGCTGTGGTTCCTGCGTACAGGGCGTTTCCGTAGTCCAGCCGGCTGGTGACGAGGGCCTGGGTGGGGATCCACCGGAAGATCTTTCGGAGCATGCGTAGGGTGTTGAAACATGAGGATGAGACTGCGTTGACTTGCTTGGTCATCGTGAGGGAGGAGTCCAGGATGAATCCCAGGTTTCGTGCGTGGTCTGTGGGTGTCGGTGCGGTGCTCAGCCTTGTGGGCCACCAGGAGTCGTCCCAGGCAGATGGGGATTGTCCGAGGATGAGGACCTCCGTCTTGTCCGAGTTGAGCTTCAGACGGCTGTGCTTCATCCATTCTGCGACATCTTTCATTCCGTCCTGGAGGTTGGCTTTGGCGGTGAGAGGGTCTTTGGTGAGGGAGAGTATCAGTTGGGTGTCCTCGGCGTAGGAGATGATGTTGATGTTCTGTTTATATGCGATGGTGGCAAGGGGACTCATGTAGATATTGAAGAGAGTTGGGCTCAGTGAGGAGCCCTGGGGTGCACCGCATATGATCTTGGTGGCCTCGGAGCGGAAGGGTGGGAGGGGGACTCTCTGGGTTCTGTCGGAGAGGAATGATGTGATCCAGTCCAGGGCCTTTCCTTGGATATAAGTGTTGTAGAGGTGGGTTATTAGGGTGCGGTGGCAGACGGTGTCAAAAGCTGCCGAGAGGTCTAGGAGGATGAGAGCGGCTGTCATTCCGTTGTCCATCAGGGTCTTGATGTCATCGGTGGCTGTGATGAGGGCGGTCTCGGTGCTGTGGTTGGCTCAAAATCCGGATTGAGATGGGTCGAGCGAGTTTTTTTCTTCGAGGAATGAAGTCAGCTGTTTATTGACGGTCTTCTCGATGACTTTAGCCGGGAAGGGGAGAAGAGAGATGGGGCGGAAGTTCTTGAGGTCTTTGGGGTCCGCTGTTGGTTTCTTCAGAAGGGCGTTGATTTCTGCGTGTTTCCAGCTTCCCGGGAAAGTGGCTGACGTGACGTGGTCTAAAATTGTCGATAGAATTGAGCCCCTCACACATATTTACAATGCTTTTTATAATGCACCTAATCCCTACAGTGACCAAATACCGGATTCTATACCAATTGTCCAGATCCTCTCCCAATTAAGCAAGAGAATATAAATCCATCTAACTAAACCACAAATAGTAGGTGCTAACCCAGACACTGGGAATCTGTCCATCACTCCTTGGTATAACAAGGAATGCACACTGGCAAAAAAAATTACTAGTGACACTCAAATCTAATGATCTGATACAAATCAGACAAGTAAGAGGAGAATACAAAGGGCAGCACACAAAAGATTGGATGATACCATCTGTGAAGATCTTATTATTGAAGCCAGAATGAAAGATTACTCTTCCTTCTGGAGAATATTAGCACATGGCCATAAAAAGAGTAGGACCTACAGAGACCACTATTTGGACCCTAAGTCATGTCAAAATCCCTTTTCTGCATTATATGCAAAAACTAAAGAATCATAATTGCATTCTACCTCATCTAACATAATTTCTCACTATGACAGATTGGAGGTTAGTCTTCAATTCAGTATGGAAGACACCAGACTAGCAATAGACACCATCAAACCAGAAAAAGGCTCCGGGCCAAGACAAAATACCAGGTGATCACCTGAAACATGATTTTGATATATGGGTGCCATATGTTACCCTTCTAAGCAATGCAGTAGCCTCAGGGGCCCCTATTCCTGAATCTTGTAAAGGTGTGGAAATCGTCCCCATCCATAAGAAGGGCAGCAAGGATGATTCGTCCAACTATAGGCCCATAAGCTTAATAGATACCCTTCAAAATGTTTACATGAAACAGCTACTAAAGAAATTAAATGACTGGATAGCAGAGAAAGATATCTTATCACCTAAAATGAAAACTACTTATACAGAGTGCAGTAATCACAATTAAAATTAAACTAATACCTTATCAATTATGACCCGCATAATCAGAACGACAAACAGAAACATGTAAAACATACAATTTGTTCCATACAATGTGTACACTCGAAATCCTATGTGTACACTTAGTTATATACAACGATATAATCTGTATTTTAACACAAGTGCTGGAGTCTTGAATTGTACTGCTGCGACGACACGTTTTGATGGATACAGCAGATAATAACATCTTTTTCAAGACTTGTAATTTTCTGTCTTGTCAAGGGGGTCAACAGAAAATACACCCCTTGATGCTAATTTACTTCTTAATAGGTGAGGGCAGTATCTTGGAAGAGTTCCTTACAGATAGCGTTAAAATATGGCTGTCCACCTGACTCTCAATACCCTGTAGAAGGCTTTAAATTCTAATGCAAATGATCACAAGCATAATAATTGAGGATTCGATGAAATTGTGAGGTTCCACTATGCTCCTTTCTGTCCAGGGGATCCAATTATTAAGGGATCTGAGGGACGGCAATCAGCCTAAATCCATCATTTTTTTGCACTCCACACCACCCTGGGTTAGACACTGGCTATATGCAAATCAGCTCTGACCCTGTGCCTCATGGGAACAGTCCAGTCCGAACTACCAAGCCATGTCTTTCCCAGACCGGAGTCAAGCATCCAAGGACCGGTTTCTGGCTATCAGCCTTCATCAGCCTGGATAGCTTGACTCCAGTGGTGTGGAGAGCCTGGGACTCACGTCTGAGCATACCCAGCCCACTCGGGGTGAAAATTGCAAAAAACACAGTTGATGGACAGAATGTAGAACAATGTCATACATTCACCCCAGTACAAGGATCTGGGCATAAATCCATCGTTTTTTTGCACTCCACACCACCCTGGGTTAGACACTGGCTATATGCAAATCAGCTCTGACCCTGTGCCTCATGGGAACAGTCCAGTCCGAACTACCAAGCCATGTCTTTCCCAGACCGGAGTCAAGCATCCAAGGACCGGTTTCTGGCTATCAGCCTTCATCAGCCTGGATAGCTTGACTCCAGTGGTGTGGAGAGCCTGGGACTCACGTCTGAGCATACCCAGCCCACTCGGTGTGAAAATTGCAAAAAACTCAGTTGATGGACAGAATGTAGAACAATTTCATACATTCACCCCAGTACAAGGATCTGGGCCTAAATCCATCGTTTTTTTGCACTCCACACCACCCTGGGTTAGACACTGGCGAAAGACATGGCTTGGTAGTTCGGACTGGACTGTTCCCATGAGGCACAGGGTCAGGGTGGTGTGGAGTGCAAAAAAACGATGGATTTAGGCCCAGATCCTTGTACTGGGGTGAATGTATGACATTGTTCTACATTCTGTCCATTAACTGTGTTTTTTGCAATTTTCACCCCGAGTGGGCTGGGTATGCTCAGACGTGAGCCCCAGGCTCTCCACACCACTGGAGTCAAGATATCCAGGCTGATGAAGGCTGATAGCCAGAAACCGGTCCTTGGATGCTTGATTCCGGTCTGTGAAAGACATGGATTGGTAGTTCGGACTGGACTGTTCCCATGAGGCACAGGGTCAGAGCTGATTTGCATATAGCCAGTGTTTAACCCAGGGTGGTGTGGAGTGCAAAAAAACGATGGATTTAGGCCCAGATCCTTGTACCGGGGTGAATGTATGACATTGTTCTACATTCTGTCCATCAACTGTGTTTTTTGCGATAAATAAATGTAGTCATTGGATTGACAGTTACTTAAACTTGATCAGCAAAATGCAGAATATTGGCCTCCCATCAATGGATGCGATCATTTTAATGACAAATGCGAAATATTTTTCAACTGGTTTTAATTGGGATAATACTATTGTGTACATGAAACATAGTTTTTAATTTATTGATTGTATAAATTTGCTTTTTCAAACATATTTACACTTATGAGTTGCATGTAAACACACACTTCTCTTTTTGTATCATAGAGAAATATTGTATTTTATTCATTGTATTAATGTATTTTATTGTAACAATGTACTTTTATGGTTAGTTTTGAACTAAAATTAAGTTCTTTGATTGATTGAGTACAAACAAATATCCTACCAAAGAAATTCTACAAATAAACATCATAAAACAACTAATATAAAAAAACACATTCCCAAATACAACATTAGCAATGTAGTCCTACCTTTATTTTAACCCCTTACTTTCATCTATCCCAAATAAAAATGTATCTCATTTCAAAAAAAGGAAGTGAAATAACTGTTTTATTTTTAGAAAAATATAACAACACATACACAATAAAACTCTGTGAAAAACGAACATTCCAACACATATCTTTGTTTCAATTTGCCACACCAAACACGTATAAAAGGGCCTGCCCACCATCTCATATCCACTGCTAACTATTACCAGAGACTTGACTATCACAAATGATCCGATCTCCAAGTACATAAAACATTCATAATGAAATGCTTATATTTGCACAGCCTACTTATACAACATATCTATTTTGTTAGCAAAATTTACAGATTTCAAACTTAAACTTTTCAAAAGTTAATCCAACAAAATCATTCTGAGTTGATATATTTGAAATTATTTTGCATACAATAATTTATAGCTTGATAAAGATTTTGTATTTCTAACTGAACTAAACACTAAACTCATGACACTTGCTGGACAGTAACTAAGGGGCAACATTAATATTCTAACTCCCCTAAGTACTTACCTCAGGGCAGATACTGGACATTGACTAATGGGCAAAATAACTATTCCAAGTCCACCAAGTAGTTACCTCAGGGCATGTGCTAGGCAATAACTAAGGGACATATTACTATTCTCACTCCACAAGTACTTACCTTTGGGCAGGTGCTGGACAGTGACTAAGGGGCACATTTACAATTCCATCTCGACCAAGTTATTAACTCAGAGCAGGTGATGGACACTAAGTAGGAGAGAATTATTATTCTTCACTCCCCACCTCAAGACAGGTGCTGGACATTGACTAGAAAACAAAACTGGTAATAAAACATCATCAAGTACTCATCTCAGTACTGTTGCTAGACAGAGACTAAAGTCCACATTTTATAGTTTCAAAACATCAAATATTGACCTAAAACAAAATGCTCAAATGTATGCAATACAAATTCTTCAAGCAATTAATAACATATATTCTTTCCGTTATTTGAATAGCTATAGCTGTCTACAAAACAACTAAAAATAAACCCAATTACAAAACCTATCCCAAACAACAAATATAAAACTATTTATGAAATTATTGTAAATATCATCAGTACATAATAAGAAAATGACCATAAAACCAAAACGTATTGATAAACTAATAGCATTTTCTTTTCACAACTGATACAAACAAAATTAACAAAACAAAAATGAACCTACAGATCGCTTCAAAAAAGATACAAGTACTAACATCATCAGAAACAAACAACAAGGTGAAAACTAGTAACTAACAATAAATATTTCATTTTCAACAGAGAATATAACCTTTATTTTTCTCTCCAAAAAACAAATAACAAAATTAACAGAAAGTTTTTTCAATTTTAGAACAGGCAAACAAACAAAAGCAAAGCGGAAACTAAAAGCGATCAGCACCCACTATTTTTTATTAGCTCCAATTATCAGTCGAGATGAGATAGACTATTACAGTATTGATTAACCCGTTGGCTGCTGCCGTCGGCCAACGGTCGTCACGTGCACTACCTTGGTAATGCAGCGCACGTCCGTTGGCCGACGCTGCCCCACCCGTTTTACGAACGTTCAGCACTGGAGCTGAACGTTCGACGCAGCCAACGGATTAAGTGTCAACAGGAGTTCTAAATCACATTACATAGATCGCAATCAGATATATTGGGATGCTTTTGTTGATTTGATTTTGATATCCTTTATTCTTTACAAAATTGATCCTCCAAAAGTAGCCAACGTGTTTCGTCCCGTGTTGGGAAAACTTCAGGGCTTATTTTGAATTCTTTGGGAAAACATGCAAAAAATAAAGACTTTGCATCCACCTGTGATGAGGAAATAGTTGACCCCATGTAATTTTAACCAACAAATTCCTTTCGCTGGGTGATTTTAATGTGCACAGAGAATGTGAAACACTGCCAGACAGACATCGCTGTTCCTTGCCGACCTGGCTCTCCTAGGCCTGTCAAAGCTTAACGATTGCCCGACCCACATTGCGGGTCACATTTTAGATATTATTTTTCGGAACTCCTCTTGCATTCGGTGTGAAACCCCTCAACCACTGACTTGGTCGGACCATGCATCCATTGAATTTACTAGTTAGGGCCCGAGCATGACTGCTGTTCCTACTGTTACCGCCCCAGAGTCCGCAGACTATGGCATAAGATTTCTCCATATAGCTTCCAGGCAGCTTTCTTACCATCCTGGGAAGCTGAAGCTGAACCCTCCCATAGTAAGGAGGGACTAGCCAGATTCAATTCGGTGGTTACTAGGACCATTGACCTGCTTGCACCGTCAAAGCATTCTCGAATAAGGCTAGGCGCCCTCAATCAGCCTGGTATTTCCCCGAGCTTCGCAACGAAAAATGACAGTGCAAAAATCTGGAGAGACATTGGCGCAGGTCCCAGGAATCGAGGGACAAAGATAATTTTAAGAACCTACTCTCAAGCCCTTTGTGACGACATCGCCTAGCACTCCTCTGATGAGATCGCTCCCTCAGGGAGCCAACAATTGATTGCTCCTTCTTCTGGCCCACCTGCAATCGCAAATCTACCGCTGCTTGAAAGCTTTCCGCCTATGTCTACTGAGGTGATGGCAGCCTTGCTTGATTCGATTAAATCTGGCTCTCCATTGGATGTTATCCTACAAAAGTACCCTGCTTGTTTTCCAACCAACTCTCTTCATCCATAGGCATAATACTAAAGCTCTCTATTAAAGAGGATCATCTTCCACGGGATTGGAAGGTGGCACAGATCATCCCTATTCAAAAAAATCCTAAGGTCCCAATGGAAGAACTCTCCAATCTCTGCCCCATTTCACTTCTACCACACATGATAAAAATCCTGGAAAAATACATTAATCAACATCTTTCCCCCATATGTCGAAAATAATGGCTGCCTAGACCTCTCTCAATCTGGATTTAGGCCCAAATACAGTACGGAGTCGGCCCTTCTGAAGGTCATGGATAACATCAGAATGACCTTAGACAGTGGCCAATCCACAATCCTTGTGCTGTTGAACCTGTCCGCCGTGTTCGATACGGTGCCACACCAGATCTTCCTCAGGAGATAGGAGGATTTCGGACTTAGAGGACCTGCCCTTCAGTGGATGACTAGCTTCCTGTCTTCCCGCACTCAGACTGTTAATCTTGGACCTTTTCAGTCTAAGACGATGGAACTAACCAAGGGTGTGCCCCAGAGCTCATGCTTGAGCCCTACATTGTTTAACATCTATATTGCCCCCCTGGCCAACCTCCTCAGGTCCTGTGGCTTCTTGCCCGTTTCTTACGCGGAAGACACCCAGCTCCTCTTCTCCTTTAACACATCTTCCTTGTCGGTTCATGCTTGAGCCCTACATTGTTTCACATCTATATTGCCCCCTTGGCCAACCTCCTTAGGTCCTGCAGCTTCTTGCCTGTTTCTTATGCAGATGACACCCAGCTCCTCTTCTCCGTTAACAAATCTTCCTCGTCTGCTCTGTGAACCTTTTTAGAGGGAATGACTGCAATTGCACTCTGGATAAATAGCAAATGTATCCAATTTAATGCAGGAAATATGGAGATTATGCTTTTTGGAGACACCCCTCTTCTATGGTCCGCAGATTGGTGTCCGCCAGTCCTTGGCACCCCTCCTGGCCCTAAAGACCTAGTTAAAAACGTTTGCATTCGCCTTGATTGTGTCTTATCATCAAAGGAGTTTGCTGCCCACACAGCTAGCATCTACTTTTATGTGTTGGGCTTGCTTCAACGAGTATTCCCCTTCTTGCCAGATCATACGTATAAAACTCTCATTTAGACAATGGTTATGAGCCGTCTCGATACTGTAATGCTCTCCTTGTCTCTGCGAATGAGTCATCCCTCAGCAGGTTGCAGGTGGTCCAGAACACCGCAGCATGACTCATCACGAATGCTCCTTTTAAAACCCCCTCCCTTCCCCTTCTCCACTGGCTCCACTGGCTTCCAATCCGTAAGCATGTGGAGCAAACCAAAAGAGAGCAGCGGCCCAGAGCAATCAGGCCCAATGTGGGAAACTTCTCTCTGCTACCACTGACCTGGTGAATGCGGCTTGGGACCTTCTCTCTAGGGAATTCCAGTCTCCTCGCCATAACCGGCTATCACTGGTGATCCGCCTCTCCCTCTGCTATATGAGGGGAGGTGGGAAGTCATGGAATTGAGCCCTCAAGGCTCCGGTTCTTCTACTTGAAGATGGTGGGTCGAGGAGCCCGTGAGGTGCCAGTTCTACTTTGTCGCTGGGCCCCGCCCACAACCAAGCTTTACTCTGCCTGGCTTACGGCCTCTCCTGCAGCTTCCTTCCCCTCAGGCCGCTGGCTCCCACAGGTTGCTAGGCAACGTCTTGCTTATCTGCAGTGCTCGGTTCCTGACTACCATCCACACTGCGTGCCTTCTCCTCTGCTGGGTGGGGGCTCAGCCCAGAACATCCTGGCAAGTATACCTCTCCCATTGCAGTTTAAGAGGCACGATGCCCCCAGGATTAGGCATCAAAGATAGAATTTCCCCCAAGCAAAAGGGGGAGGACCCTCCAATGACTCCAGTATTAAACACTGTGGTCACGGCAGTTTGAGCAACTAAACATGTATTTATAAAAAACACACAACACAAGTAGAGATGTGGTCATTAGATCCACTTCTGAATCCTTTGTATTGTTCAAAAGTATCAGGTGCAGTACAAATCAAAGCATCTAAGAATATATGTCTTACATATGCTCATTAGAACAAGATCCTTTTGTATATACAGTGCTCAAGGTGACATGGAAAGAAAGGAAGATTGGGATAAAGTGTTCATGTGTGGGTAGGGGACAAGGAAAAGTAGTGGTGACATATATACATCAGTATGATTCGCTATATACGTTTCCATACATGATCAAAATGTTCCCATTATAATACATAAGTCTGCAGGACCCTGAATATATCTTGTTTGGTGTCACTAGAGTTGGTATTCAGATAGTAGTCGATGTTTCGACCCCTTGTTACAGGATAAGTAGTGGTCCTTGTGGTGGGGTATTCATCAGGACTAAGGGAGCACCTGTGGGAGACAAACGGTATGTGAGGGGATATATTTACAATGGTGTGTGTGTTTAAAACACTCAATGGGGTACAAATACCTATGTGTGGTTAAAAACGGGGGACCAAATCCGCCGTATTCAGTATTGATGTAGGGCTGTGCCGAAAAGCTCCTAACGAGACAGGGAAACACATAGGCCTTGGGTAGGATATGAAATGAATCATCATTGGCTCAGAAAGTTTGGGCAAGCTTCAATACTTACTTCAATCAAATTGAAGTGGCTTGTGAGTATGCATCAGGATATAAATCTCCTGGGAATTAAATGGCCTGTGGCGTGATTTGCTCGCAGGTCCTGGGAACAATCCCTATTGCGCTGGAATGAAAAACAAAGTCTAATTCTACACAGAACTGTTGTGGAAGGTAGTTATTCACAGTGTTAAAGAGGTACACATCTTCAAGTCTTAAGGGTAAGCATCTAGGCAAAGTCATCAGGGACGAGCTCATATTCTGAGGCTGTTTGGTGACCGACATTCAGGTAAATTCAATGGGTAACAGGCCAACAAAACTCAAAGAATGCGGTGGAAGATCACATAATGATTGGGCCAGTATAGGGCGTGCGTGTACATCTTAAAACAATATCACCACCCTCTGGAGGCCTGCCAGTGTGGGCAGTGCATTAAAATGACTAGAAGAGTGACAAGTAGTCATGCGGGTCAGGTGCTGGGGCCATATTTAGTCATGTACAACAGGCAGACATGTTTAACTATAGAGCGCTGTATCCGCGCTGTGCCTAACTGTACTGTGATTGACATGCACCCCTAGGGTCCGTGAGGGCCGTTTCGGAAGCCAGTAGATTACACAGCAGAATGTGCTTGCATTGTTTACAACCTCATATATACATCAATGCAACATAAAATAGTCTTGAGTGAGTCATAAATTCAAGTAAATGAGGCCATGGTACAAACAACGATAGATAAACAAGACTGGTATGACGGCCTAGGCGTGCAAAGGGTCGAGTCAGGGGTGCTACCATCACAATACTAAGACGCATTCATATCTGTAGTCTCTTACCTCTCCCGGCGGCTTCACTGCAAGTCTGGTGAAACGGAACCGAGCGGGCAAGCCTCTTTTACCGAACCGGGAAGGAGCGCGCGAGGACGTTACTGCGCATTACGTCATGCTCACTGAGTGACGTGGCAGCCTCCGAGTGAGGTCGGGGCTTCCTACGTGATGAGCATCAGCGGCAGCGCTAGTACAAGTTGGGTGGCATGAATTCAGTGTGTGGATGAAGACACAAAGCTTTAAGCAGACATGTGGAGATGATATTTACAAATCTCACCTTCTTGTGTAGAGCTCTAATGTGTTTCTTGATGTTAGATTACGTGGGTGCTACAGCGGGCATATTTACGGGATGATCGTCCATCATGCATATGTGTAGTTAGCACACATATCATACTGTGAAATTGCAAGGTTTTCCAAAAATATCATGTATAAATGCTCAATACTCATAAAACCATACAATTAGGGCCATGTTGAAAACGAGCTATGGACGCCTTCAATTTGAGTTATAGCATTGCCTCTCATAGTTATTAACAATGATTGCAATAGACCCGCAACAGTATGTTCTGCACAAATAATAATGTCATATTAATTGGATCCTAAAAGCACATATATTGGGCAATTTCGATAGGGGTTATCACATTTTGGGCACATGTTGAAAACGCGTTATAGATGCCTTCAATTGGAGTTATAGCATTGTCCCTCATAGTTATCGATAATTATTGCAATAGACCTGCAACAATATGTAAGGTACAAATAATGACATATTAAATGAATCACAAAATTGATACAAAAAAAGGCATATATATGAGACACATGCTGTGGGGGCGATATTGAAAAATCCAATTGGGGTTATCACATCTCATATTTGTAACAGATCTGCAACATTGTTGCACACAGATAATGGTGATATATTGAGTGAATGATGTGACATCTCACTCTCTTGTTAGACCCGCCAACTGCGCATTAGTGCCTTCCAATTCATTGAGTCCATTATTAACAGTGTCAAGTAAAAACATCATCTTGCATTCCCTTACATTGAGCAGTGACCCTATGTCGCCCCCCCTGGGTCCCAGCGATACTTTCTCTAAGACTAGCCATTTCATGGAGTCAGGAGGGTGAGACTGTTCTTTAAAGTGTTCTACAAGGGGTGCTATGGCTGCAGTGCTGCAGTATTCTGCTTTTGACTTTCTGTTGAGTTTGTCCCACAAATACTAGATTGCAGGAACACAGAATCGTGTATATGACGTCCTTAGAATTACAGTTGCTATGTGACTTGATTTGGATCTCATGGTTCCTGTATGTGAATCACTTGGTTTCTATTGTCATCTCGCAGGCCATGCAATGTGAACATGGTCAGGTAGTATATATGGGTAACCCCCCTTTGTATACAACCCTCCAATGACTCCAGCACTCTCGTAGTGCTAAATCTGCCGAGTCCTGCAAGGCAGGATCCCCCAAGTCCTCAAGGAGATGGATCAAGTGCTCACAACATGCTAAAGCCCAAAATCGCAAGGGGCAGAACTGGGCCCAGGCGGCCAACTCACAGGGCCCTCTAGCAGTGGGGGAGTCCTTTGTGGCTGTTCTTCCTGGCACCCAGCAGTCCTCTTCGTCCTGTCTTCCAGTAAGCACACCACACATGAGGTCACAGCCCCAATATTTATATGTCCCAAGTCTATGTTCTGTCCTGACACAGAGCCTTGTACCTAGTCCAAACCAGTTCTGGGGGGTTGCACTTAACAAGTGCACAACCGTCCCCATTGTTATTGTAGGGTCTGGCCCCAGACACACTACAGGGGGTTTGAGTTAGCATTGTGAAAGGCAGGCACAGCCCTATTCAGGTCCAGGTGCTACTCCTCCCACTATTCCAAATGCAGATCAGGCCTATTCAGCCTAGTGCTTACTCACCCAGCCCCTCGGGAGCCACTGCAGCTTCCCAGCCCCTTTCATCCAGAGCCAGACATGCAATGCACAACAGGCAGGCACAAAGACACATATCACACAGAAATACCCACTTCTAAAAGTGGCATTTCTAAAATAGTGATAATAAATCTGCGAACACTATTATGCAGCGTTTAGTACCACTTTTCCAAACATTCCAAACTTGAGCATGCAACCCCTATCATATCAGGAATAACCCCTGAAACATATATCAAGAATCCCCAATGCATCCCTATGAGAGGACAGCCTCACAATCGTGAGAAACCAATGAGGATGTTTGACACTACCAGGACATGTCACACAGTTAAGACACATGTCCTACTTTTTACCTACAGTGCACCCTTCCCATAGGGTTAGGTAGGGCTTACCTTAGGGGTGACTGATATGTAGTAAAAGGAGAGTCACAGATGTGGCAACCACTTTATGTGCCACATCACAGCAGCAGTAATCTGTGCGTGCAGGCCCTGCAATTGCAGAGGCCTGAGACAGATTTGAAAGGCTACTTTAGTGGGTGGCGCAAGCAGCGTTGCAAGTCCACCAATAGAATTGAATTTACTGGCCCTGGGTATATGAGGTACCACTTTACAAGGGACTGTTAGGTAAAATAAATACGCCAAACAGGTGTAGACCAGTCTTACCAAGTTTACCATAGAGAGCACATGCATTTTAACACTGAACAGCACGGATAATGTGCCCAGATTCCTAAAACCACCAACAACAGGTCAGAAAAATACCAGGAGGGAGGCAAAAAGTTCTTGGATGTCCCTGCAAAAAGGGCCAATTTCAACAGGGGCCAATTATGATAGCTGGCAGTCAGACTGATGCCTGCTACCACGGGGGTAAGGAGACCGGCAGGTGTCAGTCCGACCATTCAATTATGATTTGGGGTGCAGCACAAGCCACAGTGTAAAAGAGCATGTTGTGCACATCTACGAACTGTGTGCCATGAACCATCTGGTGCATGGCACACAGTGCATGGATGTGCGTGGGATCACAACATGTGGCCCACGAGGGACGGGCCTTGTTAGGGTTCCTCAAAGTCCCTTTCTGATGGCCTTTTCATGGCAGTGGGACCACCATGAAAAGACTGTCAGAAAGGGACATTGTAATCCCAATAGTAGTGCTTGCCTCGGCAAAATCTCTTAATGGACTGTAATTGAGATTGCTGGGATCAGATAATCCTGTTGGAGGTGGCAGTCTTGCCCCCTACCTGTGCAGTCTGAAGCCTGCATTGTAATGCGGCGGTCGAACCAATGGCCAGTCTAATGAGTGGACTACCAATGATGACCTGGCAGTGGTGGTCTGCCCGACATCATAATCAGACACAATAGGCCTCAATATATTGGTGGTGGGGCGACACCGTCAGCCCATTCGTGGCAGTCCCACTGCCTTCTGTGACTGCGTTACTGCCCACCTCAATATGATGGCGGGCGGTTCTTTGCTGGTCAGAGAGGCCCATTACCACTTATGGTGAATAGGCCAGGAAAAGGCTGGCGGCCTCTGAGAGTACACATACGGAAGATTAGGAAGAGCAGGCCCCACTCACATAGTTTATGATAAGGGCTCCCGGTTTTCCATTTAAACTGATTTTTACATATAAATACAGATGGAAAACAAGTTTTCCTTTATCTGTATTTATATATAAAAACTGGAAAATACTAGTACATTTTGCCGCACTGCTGACCCCTAACCATCTGGTGTATCCCCCTCCTTAGAGGGTTAGGAGGTGTCAGCCCCGGCAGAGACAGCTTCCCGGGCACACACACAGCCGCACAAAGTACTTCACAGGTCTTTAAAAGACTATTTGCATGTTAATAAGGCATTGTTGTTCTTTCACCTCTTCTCAGAGCCCCCACGAAATTTGGCTCTAGTTGCGCCTCTGTAACCAGCTCCATAGCACTCTGAGGTACTGCTCCAGTGACAGACAAAGGACTGTACGGACATGTATCACGCACAGGTTCTGTTCGAGTGGTAATCCACTGTCCGATCTCGGCCCCCATCTTATCGTTAGGGGAGATTTAGGGATGGCACACAGTGGTGAGAGTCCAATGAAGGGATGGGTACATACTGCTAATCTATCCTTAGCTGTGGCAAGGAATCAGCAGGTATGAGCCCTGTGCTCCCATACAACTGTATGGGCACGTGACTAGGAAAAAGAACTAAGGGTCAATGCTAAAATGTAGCGCCTTGATAATGTGCGATTCGCGTCTGTCACTGGTGTGCAAGGTCATGTGAGGGACACACACTCTGCTTCACTCAGAGATGTTACTTTGAAAGATGCACAGGGTCACTTTGCAAGCAGTAAAGGATGCAGGTCTCTCTCCCTCGTCTCTGCTGTCTCCCTGTGAATTTCGGCCTCGTGCAGGATGTAGACTGTTTACTGAGTGAGGACTCGGTTACTTCAGCATAGGCGACTTCTGTTTTTTCTGGTCCTTAGTGCTTCTGTAGACGAGGGAGTGAAACCCGCAGCCTTCACTGCTTGCAAAGTGACCCTGTGCATCGTTCACAGTAACATCTCTGAGTGAAGCCAGGTATGCGTTTCCCTCACATGTCCTTGCACACTAGTGACAGACGTGCATTGCGCATCATCAAGGCGCTACATTTCAGCATTGACCCGTAGTTCTTTTTCCTAGACCATCAGACACACCAAAAGTACAAGGCTGTCCGTGATGTCTGGATATTCATTGTGACGACCGTGATATTAACATCCCGGCGTGGCCTAGAAGGTCCAACCCATGAAAAGGAAAAACAAATCCCACAATGTCTTTTAACCCAATTTGGCAGGACAAGCAGTCACCAACAATAAGGATTTCAGAATGTTTGATAATGTCTGTTTGGGTCATCGTGACTCTTGTTTATTTCATCACCACCTGGATTCATGTCCATCAAACCTGCTAGCATCCCTCTTCATCCATTCTCCATGCATACCCATCAAACACTGCACTCCCCCCTCTTGTTATTTCACTCTCCACCCATAATTCACATCCATCCAACATTGGGCTTGCATCTCTCGTAATATTTTGTGCGTCTTGTTATGTCACTCCCACCTGTATTCATGCCCAATAGACACTGTGCCGGTGACTCTTCTCATCTCAACCTCCATCTACCATTCACACTCATCGAACACTGTACTTGGGCTTCTCAAATTTCACCCTCCACCTGCCATTCACTTCATCAAAGACTTTTCTTTTCATCATATCTTTTCAAGCAAAAACACTCCTTGATTTCTGAATAATGAGTGTAAAAGCTATAAGTTGTATTCCCTATGAGTGTTTGTTTTTTCCAATATGTTGTTACTTTTTTCAGACAGCAAATTACTGTACTCTAGTGCATAATTTGAATTGAATTGCTTACAGGCGTTTATAGTGGGACACAATTGAGTTGTAACTGAAGGCAGTGCAAGTTTCTCTCAGTGGGGCAGTATGGTGTTTAGTGGGGGAGAGGATGTGACACTTGGCCGATGACAGAAACTGCAAGGTTCTGAGACAAATGGCTTGTTATAGCACATTTAAGCATATCTGGGAAATGCTGCAAATGGCAACGTTTTCAGATGAATGTATAGTGTTGACCTATAACAACCGAGCGTATGTGTGCATTGTCAATTTAAATAAATGTGGAAAATACTAGCTGTAGCGTCGTCTTTTGCTTGCGGCAAAAATAAATGTGGATAAATACAGAAAAAATGCCCAAAATATAAATATGGATAAATACAGACGGAAATGGCAAAAAAATAAATACCATAAAACCGGGAGCCCTATTTATGATCCTACATCACAGAGCTGTCACCTTTAGGTTCTAGCCGGACTCCCTCCTTCCAACACACTCGGCAGCAGGTCTCAGGCGACTACCCAATTCCCCATTTGATTACTTTGTCCTCCTTTTGTGGTACTCTACGCCCACAGTTTAATTACATATTGCAGCATGTCTAGAATGTAAGAGAGCGATATACTCCAATGTCTCATTAACACCATCATGGGCATTGTGATATAACTCCTTCAGTACCCATTATAAACATTGCATTTGCCATCTAGCTTGCTAGTATCATAATTTATACTCTGAACCACATTGCCTATATGTTGTCACAGAACATGGTGTCACTACACTGTTTGTGTTATATGAAGAAAATTTGCTCAGCAGTGTAAAATCGGCACCGCCAGCATATTGCAGCCTTAGATTGCTACGCCACCATCGCAGGATCCATGAACCCCAGTGGTTGCTCAGTCCCTTTGAAACACTCAAAATACGGCAGTTGGACCACCAGTACGGAGGTATGTGGACCACCACCACGGGTTTGGCGGTCCCATGGACTTCCGAACTCATAATCGGACCCATAGTATTTGTTAAACCCTGCATGGTAAAGACTAATGCGTGGTTGAGACTATGTTGTTAAGGTACATCATTGTTTGGACTGCATTGTAAATGCTGTTTCCACACATGAACTAACATAGCTTACCCAATCCCAACCTCCATTTTGCCTCTCAACCAAGCAATGTTTTAAGATAAGGTGATGATCATGCTCTATATAAAAGCACTTTTTCCTACACCTTACATCACCAGACAATTGATAATAATCTTTTGAGTATAAAAGGTTATAAAATAATCAGTCATGATCTCAATTTCTTCTAGTATTTCCTATGTCTGATGCTAGCTATCCTCACTCATGTTCAGCTACTCCTCTGTAATTATTGCCTATTCTGTGTGGTAGTAGGTTTTGTCTCAAATGATCTTCCTTAGTGATAAGCATATTCTCAGAATAGTATATAGCGACAGCTTCTTCTTCATGGGGCTCGACAACTTTTTAACAGTTGAGCAGGTCTTAACATTTTCTGTATATTACAAGCAGGTAAATCGGACAAGTTCCGTCCTTAGGTTCAATGTCTTATTAAGTGCTAAAATATCAATAGCAGATTATCCAGATGCTCTAGGACAAGACTACTGATGATTATTATAGCTAATAAAGTTTTCCCCACACTCAAAAGTTCTATATCATTTAAGGTTATCATTCTTAGCAAGGGAGCAGCATAAAAAGTTTTATAAAAGACATGATTTGTTCAATGGTGTGGCTGCATTCATATTTGGGAATGAGTCAACACACTCATAATGACAGTTGTCTTAGTCAGCAACAACTCTTTTTTGACCAACCTTTTTCTGGCGTCTCCACTTGTAACTTGTTTGCCCGTTCGTCTTACCTATATCAAACAAAGATGTTATTGGGTTTATCTTATCTTTACTGATTGTGGACATACTTTCTTCGAATATGGTGATTCTCTGGCATTATTATGATTAGGACATGAGAGATTTCCTCTGTTGAATGCAGCTGATTTTCTGTGATTTTCCATGTACCCACGTCTTGTATTTCTCTTCTTCTTTTTATCTGACAACAAGCTATTGTTACATCTGAAGTCTCTTGTCAGCCTTCCTTGCTCTCCATGCTCCAAAAGACTGGATAGACCCTCAGAGAGCCGTTATCTTTACCATTTGCTTTAATTTCCTTAGACCTCCCTGGGAAAGTGTCCCCTTCAGTTACTAACTCATATTCTTTGGCATCTTCTGCTTGGAATTTACTGCCAGAGGTCAGGATTCTGGGAAACAGTTTCCTTAAGGAATAAACCATCATTCCCTTCTTGATTTTATTTGCACTCTGATGTTTCTTCTTCTCCTTGTTCTATTTCTTTCCCACCTTATCGAAACAGTCACAAGCAGACAGTAATGGAGGATCACAGGCAGATGAAATTGAAGCTTCCCGCTCTTTTCTGTCTATCACACTTAGCTGCTCATTAATAGATTTGTTAGACAGGAGTTTTTAAATTACATTTTTTTAATTACCTGTATCAGAGCTTCACCTTCCCATGGATATTATAATACCTGCATGACCCAGAGTTAACACTATGTCACTCTGCCTGGATTCCCATATACATCTTGTATTGCAGAGCCATCAAGGTGGTTCGCAAGGCTATTTCACTTGCTGCTTTTCCATTAGCTAGGACTTGGGGAATCAGAGAGAGTAGAGGCAATATGTGGTCCTACCCACCCAATGCCTTCTTCAGCAATGATAATAAAGAATTCAACACTCTTTGCAGAGCAAATTTTGATTCTGAGAAAATGGCTGTTCCTTGCTTTAGTACACAGGCACACCTGTATGTTGTTGATACTGAACAGGAACAGTGAGGAAAATTGAATCCCCATAGTGGGACCTACATTACTCCTATCCAATACTGCTGGGCAGTATTATCCACCTCTGCATGCATTGAATCTTTTACAAATGTAGTCATGTGCCTATTACTTTATAGTTCATCTGGTACCTCTGGAGAATGCAAATCTGTAAGAACAGGGGGATCACCAGGGGAATATATTTGTACAGTAGTTTTCAGAATAACCTTATTACTAAAATTAGTATTATTAATGTTTTATTCGATCAAAAATATGATCATTCACAACGTAGAAAAAAACACAACGCATCAAAATAAAAACAGTTAATGTACATTAAAAGAGTATTATCAAAATATCGATTAAAAACAAGGTTTAAAATTCCTGCAAAAACACAGTAGGCTAAGTCATCCATTTGGATAAATAAAGCTATGTAGACACAGCCATTTTTGTATGCTACATTACACATTTTAGCCTCCTCCTTCAAGCAAATAGCAGGAATCTTGAGATGGCAAACACTAGCCAACATGTGGTATCAGATTTAAAAATGTGTATAGCTTCCAAATGACACCTAATAGAAAGCATACGACAGACAGGGACTATCCAGGTTCTTCTATAGTCAGCAGAGGATGGACAGCAAAAGAGAAAATGCTCAAGTGTCGCGGATACAGCTTGGCACGATGGACACAGTACATTAACCACCACATTTCCCCAGCTACTTCTTGTGTTTAAAGGAATTGTTCCATATCAGAGTTGGGTATACAGAGCTCGTGCCTGTGGTGGCTCAATGTCATCCAAGAAGGACTCAAAGCCATAGCTGTCTTTAACATTTAAAAACCTCACGGCTAAAGTGCCATGTACAAAATGTTCAATACTTTCCGAGAACATCAGTACCCAGAACCTTTTTTTAACAAGAGCTACCAAGGATTTAGTAATGGTCCCAGGTTCCTCCCAAAGCTGCCCCAACCCAATTTTTAAAAACCATGCCTTAATCTTTTTGAACCACTTAAGTCAACCAGTTTGCATGTGCAGTGCAATCAGCTCAACCATGGCTTCTTTCAGTGGGACGTTTGTGTTACTTGTCCACACCCTTATCCAAAATAGGAGGGCCTGAAGAATGGCAAAATATTTAATAGGTTTTAGGCCAAGGTCTAATCTTAGTGGCAGAAGTTTTGTATTCACTGGCAAGTTTGTAATAGCTCTAATACATTTTAATTACTAAAATTAGTAATTCCCAAGGTAGTTTTTATTCCGAGGGCTATCAAATCTTCTTCTCTCTACATTGTCCTCAGTATTTGGAAACTGCTGTAGGGAAATAGCCAACTGCATTGAGTCGAGGGTGCCCTCCTGGGTTCCTTCTTCAGGAATATTTCCACTGTAACATTATATTTAATTCTCTGGAAGCTCAGTTGTCCTACATAAGATTCCTTAAACATCTGCAACTCCTCACCATCCTTGTCTCAGGAGTTGAATGCACTAGATCTCCTCTGGAAAAAAATGCATAATTCAATTCCCCCCTTTTTCACACTAGTGAAATTACCCTTATCATTCAGTTGTTCGAACTGCACTTGCACTTGTCCTGTGGTCACCTTTTTTTCTCTTGGGTAAAGAAGTAATACGTTTGCTGTATACTCTTAAAGAATGTCTACAGCACAGTTGTTTGTCACCCACTTTTTATTTTCCACTAGCCGTGAAAAGTTTTTTATGCTTAAAATACTTAACATTCCTTAAAGATTCCTTGAATATTACTAAGTGTTTTTTTAAGAGGCTCTGAAAGTACTCTAAAGTGCTTTAAAGTGCTCTAAAATTAAGTACCTAAGTGATGAAGGGATTGAGGAACTATCGCAAGACAATATAGGCCTGATTACGAATTTGGCAGTCTGACCACCCAAAAAACGTGGTCGCCAGTATCCCACAGTGCTGATAGTCTTCAGTCCGCTGTATTACAAGTTGATCACGGGGTCCGCCGTGTGGAGGTCTTGCAGCAGGGGGTATGGTTTCCAGTATCTATCGATGCATGTGTGTACATTCTGACTGCACATGTTTTGAATGTACACACATGCGTGATACTTGTAGAAAGATACCACCTACCCATTGCTGGTGTCCGGCCCACATGTGACAGTACAGCAATGGTATATGGAAAAAGGACTCTCCTGTATATCACCGTAAACACGATTGTATTCTTTGCTGTGAAGGGGGACCTAAAGAAAGGGATCCACATCAAACCTGGAAGAATAGGAGATGGGTGAGTATGCAACCCAAATTCTTTGTTACCTCCAACTCAGAACTGGCGGTCGGATCACCAAGGTCGGCTCATATGAAAAGCCAACTCGTAATACAGATGGCGGTGAAGCTCCTCAGTACTACACTATGACATCTGCCTTTCCCCGACCGCGTCCCTGGCAGTCTGCTGGCAGTGCAGGTGGGTTAGCAGCAGTCTTTCGCAATGCAATCCACCCATCTTGTAATTCCACATTCGACCACCGAGCTCACCATGTTAGGAGCGCCACCACCAGTACGGCGGTTCATGGACTGACAACATTGTAATAGGGCCCTTAAATACTTAAAATGTGCCCCCTCTAAAGCGCTTAACGTATTTAAAGGGATCAATGACCTTAAAGGGCTTACAATGCTTTAAATGCTTGACGTACTTAAAGGCTTAAAGTGCATGTTAACATTATCTTTATGGGGTTTAACAGATTGCATGCAGTTCTCAACTTCAATTGATTAGATCATGTGGCTACTTCTATTGCGGAATCACAAAAGGTCAAAATAGTAAGTTGCCTACAGTACTAGATGCTATCGGGTGCTTCTGGGCTCTCCCAGCCCACACACACAACCTGACACACACCGTTACAAACTTTCCACCAAGGGTATAGTGCCTTCTTTCAGTCTGCAAATTGACTAGCTAGGGCCCAGCGATGCAAACACCACCAGCAGATGGTGGTAAAATGCTGCCAGCAGAGTGCAAACAGTGCCCCAGACACCCAATATAGGAAATGAGCATTGCCAGCTGCCTCTGCAGCAAAAAAAGAGGGGAGGAGGAAATTACGGACATAGACGTCTAGAAGGATTAGACATTCCACAGCAATCTGGACAACCTGGCTGCAATCAAGTAATCAGGGAACACCAGATACAAAATGTTAGCACAGTCCAGTCTTGAAGTAATGAGTGCATGAAACCATCTTTCTGGAATTCATGGGAAGAAGAAATAGAATTTTTTTCAAGGTTCAAATAAACCTTAAAAGATGTGCCAAAGATACCTTCAGTTGAAGCAACAACTAATGGCCTGATTCTGATGCGCTTAGGAAAGCCTCCTAACGGCATTTCCTCCATCCAAATTGGATCGGGAACGTGTCTTTCCAACCAACTGATGTGAGTTAGGAGTTAGGTATATCCCAATCCGAACCTGACGTCATTAGGAATGACCGAGCCGTACAGAGAAGAATCGTACGTCTCTACAGGCTGCGTTTCCGAATGTCCGGGTATAATGCTGGATTTAGATACCTTTCTTAATCATGCTGTATGACTCCAATCAGCAATCAGAATTAGAATATAGGATCCCGTATTGAGCCCCCCTTTACTCGGAGCCCTGCTAATCGGGCCCATTGGGGTACCCATGGGTTCCCCCTTACCAGCCATGCACAGTGTGGCAGGCACCAGGTGGTGCCTGCCCCAGGGTGCCCGATTTTCCCCAGCCACCCCTTTCTTCAATGGAAGCCTAAGTATTCGGTCGTAACAAAGGCTCCCATTGAAGTCAAGGGGAGTCAAACCAAATCATATCTTGAAGCATCCCGATGCATCGTACTTGGTCGGTTGGACTCTCCCAATCTGATTTGGTCAGAAACCATTCTTAAACCTATTCGGTTGGGAAGATTTCCAAACCACATCAGAAACAGGCCCATAGTGTCAAACCTCACCCTCAGGTTCTTCACAACCATCACCGGCGGATGTGGAGGAAACTCCATTCCAGACTCCAGCACTGGTGTTCTGTGCAGCTAAAAAAAACATTACACATTTGATTTTAGATGCCAGATACGCCTTCCACATTATTTTTATTTTGGCAAAATACAACCACAGTACCTAACTATAGTTCAGTTACAGTATCTTCTATCAATTTCAAAATATTATGTAGAGCCTTTTGTTAGTTGAAAATATTTGCAAATCCAGGTAATCAAGCCAACTAAAACGCTTTGTAATGGAGGGGCAGAACTATGATGAAACTGAGTCAACGAAACACAATTAGGGGTGAAATAGTTGATCAATGAAGGATGTATGATCTTTGTTGGCAAATGCAATGAGGTCATTCCCATACTTTGAGCCATGCTGCACTGTCATCACCTGCTGATATACTATAATAGTAATACATATTCAACATTGTGTGGTCCACCATGGCCACTCTCTTGTTTTTTACTGATTGAGTATAGGCAAAAAAAAGAGAACCTTCTCGACACACATGCATACAATATCTTACTTGGGGATGCAATCCTCACAGTAGAGTAGTAGTACCTGACCTGAAATGGGTTCCCTGAGTCTTACAGTACCACCAGTCCATAAGATATATGAGGCGGGAGGGAAAGCTTGCTGACAAAGCAGAAGAAAGGAAGCTACAGACTACTACAGACAGTTGTATGTAAAGTACAGTAAATTGAACTATAGGAAATAAGTAAATAGGATAATGCAGTCATAGGAAGAATTTGGGAAACTCAGAAATAGAACAAAAAAAGAGTTGGAAAAAAATTAGGATACAGGCACAGAAAAAGGAAAAGTAATTCTAAAAGTGGAGTGGTAAATGTTAGGGACAAAAATAATAATGTTAACAATAAGAGGACTCGGTCCAGCAGAGGCATTTGCTGAGACAGATGTGGAGGCAGTGGCCCCTCCAACTTCCTCGCCCTCCTCATTGGATCTTTTAGGCCCATCCCTTTTCTTGATCATGGATGCTAATGTAAGAAATACATAAAATAGGATTAGTGGAACAGTTAATAATAATCTCCACAAAAATATTCTGACAGGAAAAGGACAACACAGTAACTTTGAACTTTCCTAAATCAAATTTCTTATAGTACTTCTAGTATCGTGGAACTATTCCTAATTTCCTAAACCTAACCCTATTCTAAATTTCTTAAACTACATTTTGGAGCTACTAATACATTGTAACAAATGATCTTTGCTTCTCATATCATTTTCAATCTTTCAGCCTCAAGTTTCCCCCCTTTGACAGGCCAACTCATTCTGCATTTTTTTCAGTGCATAGATGCATGTGTACTACACATCACTGGGAAATTGCTTGGGGTTGGAACTGTGTGAGCTACAAAAATAAAGGCACAGAGAAATGAGAGAATGCACTAACTCACTAATACTAATAACTACCACTATCTTAGTGACAGAACACAGGAGTCTTTGCATAACTTCTTAAATAAACAGCCCAAGCGAGCGCCAGCAAGTAGGATTAGGTAGCACAGCTGAGCACCTGTCTACTCTATAAACAAATAATATTTGTAACATAAAATGAACTCACCTGCGTTTGAGAAGCATGCTTGCTATTTGGGAAAACATATTACCATGGGTAGAACACAATAAATAAATAATCATTATTCACCAAGCCCCACAACCTCCAGACCCCACAGGTCGAGCAGGTCCTGGCTCCTATTCAAGATGTCAGTCCGCCTGTGCAAAAGCTGTTGTTGGGTGCACCGGACTCCAGAGCATTGGCGCACAGCCCAGAGTACCCTCTCTCACAGCTGCCTACTTTCCTGGAGGGCAAGCCCACTGCCAGGACTGCACCTGCAGCCAGGGTGGTGGGAAGGTAGAGCGTCAAATAAACAACTAGCACAGCCATTGCCACCTCTGAGAATATTGCACGGGGCTACAGCCCTCAAATGTCTGGCCGACTGTGTAGGTGGATGTGGATCGTGTTGATTTTGAGGGGGGCTGGTGCTGCCGCTCCCCTGCTCTGCCATGGCCCTGGTTGAGGGAAGCAAAGAAAGTACAAACAGGAAGGAACAAGAAGAAAGGAAGGAAATAAGAAAGTAAAGTGAAAAATAAAAAAGGACAAAAGTCATGCAAAAAACATTTTTTTTTACAAAATACAAAAGCACAAAGACACAGGATAAGGTAATTTAATAAAAATGAGGGGAAGATACGTTTTAGATAGGTAAGATTAGATAGATTAAGAGGAATTCAAAAAATAGGCCCCAGCTCCATAATAAAAGCAAAAACAATATGGCAGGACCCATGCGAACCAAATAGTGCTGTTTGTGCGTGATTTCAGTGTGAGAAGGCACTGCTTGTTGCATTTTGCATGTGAACAGATGCATCGAGCAACTCGGCGCACTTGCTGTCATCAGGGTAGCGCTGGAGAGATTTTTGTCATTTCCCGGGCTTGGGGTGCACCATCAGTGTACCAAAGGCAAGCCCGCCAGCTCCTAAACCATGCCCAACTCCAGGAAACCTGGGGGCATATTATCAAGGACCTGTGTTAAAATTATCGCTGTTTTAACACCAAATCATGAGCTTCTATGGGAATTAGCGAGGGTGTATTATCAAGCCCATTATAGCCGTTATATCGGCAATTTCCTGCCGATAAAATGGCGATAATATGCCCCTCGGTTCCTCCACCCAACACAGCTACACCCCTGCAGACTTTGAAGCCATGGATCCCAGATCCATCTACAACAACTGCTGCCAAACATCTTCACGCACCTTCAAAGTCATGCTTCTTCTGCAACAACAAAGCAAACAACAATGTAGGAAACACTGCAAACATGACTGCATCTACCATGGCACAGCTCCAGTGGATAACACAGCAAACATGCCATGGAGATCTTGCACATGATCTCATTCCTCACCCCGGACGTTATCTTCATCGCAGAGACCTGGCTGACCCCCACCCCCATGCCCGACACTTCATTACCACACCCGTAGGCTACAAGATAACACACAGGAACCAAACAAACAAAGATGCAGGTGGGATTGCCATCATCCATCATTGCCACATCATCAAGGACACCATCTGCTGCAAGACCTCCTCTAATGACTCAACGCCAATAATGGAGCATCTCAATTTCTAACTTCAGACAGACAGAAAAAGCACCATCAGAGGTACCCTGGCCTACAGACTATCAGGACCTCACCCCAGCTTCTGCATCAGCAGCCCTTACCTCATCTCCCTGATCGTCATTGGCAGTGAGCACTACATCTTCCTAGGAAATTTTAACTTCCAACGCGCCAACCCCAGTGACACCAAAACAACTGACCTCCTGAAAATCATGAGCCACATCGGCCTCAATCAATTTGTCACTGACCCTAACCACATTGCAGGGCATGTGCTCGATCCCATTTTCACATTTAGTAACAGAGTTAAGTACAACCACGTCTCACAGCTCACCTGGACTGACCACTACAACGTCCACTTCACCATCTTAGGACCTACCAACACTGGTACAATGCCCCCCAGTTCCACACGCAGAAACTGGAAAAAGATATGAGAAGACCAGTGGAACAATGCTCTCAACTATCACCTCATCAGAAGGGACAGCTGGTTCATTATGGAGCTGAAATCCTCCAAATGCAACTACCAGCAACTAGAAAAAATATGGTGCACCAATAAAGGGCTAGGTGACCATACCACCTTCAAGACAGCACTCAACTAGTGCCACTATATCCTGAAAGACAAATAGAAGAACATCCTAGCAGACCACTTAGAAGCCAGCAGAAAGAAATAGCTTTTCACCATTGTGAAGGAGTACTCCAACCCCACAGCTGCAGAGAATGACTTCATCCCCTTCCAAGAACTGTGTGACACACTGGCGGACATCTTTCATGACAAGATCCCAGTCATCTATGAAAACTTCAAACCACAACCACCCACTGGTGACAGCATCAGCCTGCTCACACCCACAAATACAAACCCCAAACACCTGCTCACCCATTGGGACCCTTTAACATTTCAAGTCGCAATCTTCATTGTGAGCTCCGTCAACTAGGGAGATCCCACTGATCCCTCTCCCCAGCACATTATCAACCTTGGGTACAAGACAATTAGCGATGAGCTCAAGAAAGTCCTGAAAATCTCTATTACCTTGGCCTCCTTCGCGGAGGACTGGAAACATGCTGAAGTAAGGCCCCTACTGAAGAAAACATCCACGGATCCACCAGAACCAACAAACTACTGGCTCATCTCCCTATTCCACTTTCCAGCAAAGCTTTATGATAAGGCAATAGACCAGCAGCTCCCCAAACTCCTAGAATACAACAAACCTCTGTACCCTTCTTAATTTATATTCTGAGCCAACCACAGCACCAAAACAGTCCTGATCACTTTCATGCATGAGATCAGGGTCCTCCTGAATCACTGCAAAATGCCAGCTCTAATCCTCCTGGAACTGTCAGCTGCCTTCAACACCATCTAGTGTCACATCTTGAGCAACAGACTTCACCACATCGGAATCCAGGGAGACGCCCTCAAATGGATCACCTCATACCTCACCCGAAGTACCCAGAGAATCCGTCTCCCACCCTTCACCTTGGAAACCAAGAAGATCATCTGCTGCATCACCTAAGGATCATTGCTCAGCACCACGCTCATCAACACCGATGACACAAAGTTCATCCTCTAGATGTTCCCCTCAACGACCAAAGCCAGCTTCCACAGATATATGATAAATGTCACCAATTTGATGAAGGACAACTGTCTAAAGCTCAGCACTGCCACGATGGAAGGCTTTATCTTTGGGAGCAACACCTCGCCATGCAACAACACATAGTGGCCTGCTGATCTCTGCCCATCTCCCAACCCTATCTGACCACACCTGCAACATCAGCATCATCTTGGACAGCAAGCTAACTATGAAGAAACAGGTAAACGCAGTGTCATCCACCTGCTTCCTATGCATGTTCCACAAGATCTTCAAGTGGCTCTCAGTCAAAACTAAAAGGACTGTCACACAGGCCCTCATCACCCGCAGGGTGAACTACAGGAACACACTCTACATGGGAATCCCCATCTGCCTCCTGAAAAGTCTAGAGACAATATAAAACTCAGTGGGGAGACTCATCCTTGACCTCACCATATGGACCCACATCACACTGTTCCTTAAGAAGCTACCCTGGTTCCGGATTCAAAAGGGATGCCAATTCAAGATGCTGACCAATGCATATAAAGCCCTGCACAATGAAGAACCAGCATATATCAACAAATGCATGGCCTTCCACCAACTGACCAGACACCTATAATTCGCCTCTTACTTCCTTGCAGACCCCCGTGGCTCTGCCAGGGCAAAAGCGGAGGACACTACTTCCCACACCTGACGGCCAAATCATGGAAGGTCCTTTCCCTGCATCTGAGGACCACCTCATCACTCTGGGAATTCACAAAATAATTCAAGACCTGGCTGTTTGAATGAGCAGTTCACCACAAAACATCTAGAACTGCCAGCAATTGAGATGGTCACAGGTGATTTGTCCCGCTTTGATTGATTGAATGATTGCTGGAAGATATTGTCCTGCAGAAAAAATTATGTGTTCCACCCAGCACATTCCTGCTTCACAGTGTAGACTAATCAAAACAAGAATCACAACAGAATGTATCATATAGGGCAGTTTTCAATCATAGTGTCACTAGTATTTTATATGTGTTACACACCTGGTTCCATAAACGCTATGTAGGCACCTAGTTACCTTTATTCATTCAGCAGATCACCATCTTAACACCTCCTGGAGCTATCTCCCATCAATATCTGCTCACAACCTAATTTTAGGCAGTGTGGGAAAAATGCCCTTAATTTAATCCATAGGGTAAAGCACATTATGGGATATTCAGTACTTTATCCCACCTTGCTCATGGGTGATAGGGCTGCCAGTGCACATCGCAGGCCACAGACCCCACGCTGATGCCATCACCTCTCATGCAGAACATCCCTATTTCCAGGTGAGGCAAACATCCACAGTCCTTCCGCTGCACCCATGAAAAGGTACAGAGTGGAACACTCTGTTAGTGGACCAAGTTGGACATGGGCTTCTGCAATACCTGCAGGCGTGCTCCACTGCACCTCACTAGCTCTACTGCTTCAAATCAGGTTCAGAGCCAGCCAGCATATCCCTACAAGACTCAGAAATCAGGGCACGGCCATCGGCGGGAATTCGCATTCCCCAGCACTCCAGCATACTCAGTCCTAGCAGATGAACCATCTTTTGACCCACCATTGCATGAAACCGCCTTCTACACATGTAGTATCTGAGTGATCTTGAACTGGAATCTTGCCCGAGCAGGAGGCTCCTTATTGGACCTCAGAACAGTGCAAATCACTCATTCACCATACTGACCACCACACATGTTGTAACTTCACATATCAAAAACTTTGCATGATTATCATCAATGAAGTATGACTTGGGAAGTTTTGTACCAACAATGAATTATAGCTGAAAAACATATAGAAATGCAATTCATGGGAGGGTACCAACATACTGTATGGATACAACTGTATATCATATGATGAGTGAATCTCATATCACAATGGAGAGGAGGTGTATTTATATATATATATATATATATATATTCACTGAAAAAACCATAGGTTATAGACCATATATAGTTAGGAATTAGCATTTAAAAAACCTTATTTTACTCACACAAAACCATTGAAATTCCATATATAGTTAGTTGCACTAACTATATATCGCGCACCTGCAATCCACTGCTGATGATGTCACATATTACATCATTCATGACATGGTCAGTGACATCACTGATGACATCACTGATGACATCTCAAATGACATCACTGATGACATCACTGATGACATCTCATTTGACATCAATGACCACATCACTGATGATATCATTCATGTGACAATACAATGCATCTCCTCACATTTTAATATAACCTCTGTTTCACCCAGTGTTAAATACAGAATATAATTTTTGAAACCATTGACACACCAATACTAGTTACTACATACGCACTCACTGATTCCTACGTCTACACACACCTTCACTCATTCACCCATACTATCATTCATACATACAATCACTCATCTTTACAACACTATCATATGCACTCATACACCTATACAGACACTCACAGTCTGCCACTCATCCATGGAGTTACTCACACACCTAGTCAGTCCTGTAAAGAATCAATGACACTTCCATTTTCTTGTCTATACAGTTAAACATAGAGCACCTTACATTTTCAAACATATACTAACACATACTTACCTTGTTATACAATCATTGATACAAGTACACATTGATCTGCACAGAGTCACACACCTCCCAGCCAGCCACACACACACTCAGTCTCCCATACAAATACTTGGACAATCAATCAGTAACCCATATAGTTAATCATATAGCTACTGATCAAAACATGCAGCAGTTTACAGAACAACAGACATAATGATGCACAAATTAAGACACTTTAGTCACTAACCCATGCACTCAGTGAGACACATTTAATCACTCACTCATGCATTCAGTCATGCACCTACTAAATCCTTTGTCCAGACACTTATACTTCCACTCATTCTTCAATATGTAAGACACATTTTAACTTTACAGAAACATACAGTCACTGGATGTTGTCATCAGTGATGTCATCAGTGATGTCATTTGAGATGTCATCAGTGATGTCATCAGTGATGTCACTGACCATGTCATGAATGATGTAATATGTGACATCATCAGCAGTGGATTGCAGGTGCGCGATATATAGTTAGTGCAACTAACTATATATGGAATTTCAATGGTTTTGTGTGAGTAAAATAAGGTTTTTTAAATGCTAATTCCTAACTATATATGGTCTATAACCTATGGTTTTTTCAGTGAATTTTCAAGGTTTTGTAAATGCTAATTCCTAACTATATATGGTCTAAAACCTATGGTTTTTTCAGTGAATTTCAATGGTTTTTTAATAGCAAATATCATAAGCTGTCGAATGTCAAGTACGTGGTAAGTGAAAACATTTTCGTGTTTATGCACACTGATCTGCTTTGAATGGTGCCCCCCCCCCTCATTTCTATTAGGAGTACTCTCTCTTTGCAGATAGTGAAAGGTAGTTAACGCAGGTCTTTGCCCCCATTGTAATCCGTCGTGCCTGCTTCTCTCTCCATTTGATTCATTGTTATCCAAGTATTTACTGTTTTAGAATTAGTTCTCTTTGGTTCATTCTCTATTTACAAACAAACACAGAGTCGCAATACTCTGTTTAGTCTTTGCAGATAACGAAAAATCGTGTAAAAAAAAAGAAAAGGAATCGAGCAAAATCAGTAGGCCACTAATGGGATCTCTTTTTGACCTCGCTAAAATAGAAACATTAGGAACAACCCCTCATGACAAATACAAAACTAGTGAGATGAACTGAACTCCACACAATGATGGCTGCAAAACAGCTCTGCTCCGCCACCCACCCCGCCCAAAATAACGATAAAGAACGGCTGCCATGATTGGTTGCGGAATGACCACGACGGAGCTACGAAATGGTGCTGCTCTCATGCTAACCCCAGCTTCAGTCTGAAACATCCAGAAACACTGTAGACTACCAATTCGATCAGTTCCGGTAGCGCCCCAATGTAACCCGGTAGAGAAAAACTAGCCCTCCCCTCTTTGACTGATGGTTCTTGTTGCCTGTCCCTTCTGTTGTCATTTAACAGAACTATTTAGCCTGCTGAAAGGGGTTGTGTTCCGACCGCTGGTTGGTGGAGACATTTTGACTATATTCTGTACCTGCGTTGTCGCGTAATGCGTCATATGACGCGCCGCGTTAGCGCATCCGGAAGTCATCCGGGGCGCGCAGCGCGTAACGTAAGCATAACAAGTCATGTGACTTGTTAATAAAACTTTTCATTGGTTCATTTTACTTTTCTTATTGTAATGATGAAAGGCTTGGTCATATGACCTAAAAATTACGCTTTTCATTACTTCCGAACATTATTTTTTCTTAAATATATGTTATAATGTTCCAGGCTAATGTACTTTCCCGGAAATTTTACAACTGTCCTGCAAGTAAAATATATTCTTTTTTCGAGAAAAAGAGCGTTTCTTCGTCCCATGACGGAGCCGTTGAGCAAAAGAGGGTCGACCTGCTGTCTTAGTCGCCGATACGCCTGAATATGAGATTCTTATCGATCACTTTATGTTGCAGGAATAGAAAACACAACAGCCCTTGACCATTTATCTTTACTGCGTTCCTTCGTATTATACCTTTTACCCTTCATGTAATTGGTCTGCTTTATTTCACTTGCCTTTTAATGATTCTAAAACAGTGACTATTATTAAAAACTTTACCAATGTATATACTACTACCATGTTTTCTTTTAAAAACCTTTATTGTGAAAATTTCATTATACAAATACGAGCCTATAACCACGTGGGCCGGCCACGGAGCAAACTGTAATCGTATATGATGAATAGACATTTACACTGTAGAGGAACGTAACGGGCGGGCCATTAGGTTGCAAGAACTAAGGTGTCTAACAGTTACGGAATCGGTGGACGTACATTTTATAATTAAAATACGACAGGGCCAGTTACAATAAAATTATCTAGATATACATTTGCGGGCAAGTACCATGGGTGACGTTAATTCGAACTTTCAACAGTACAGTAATCAATAACACATCAGAACTTAATATCAATAGGGATGTCGAAATATTCAATCAATTCTCGTCCCCGCCCGCCATGTGCTTCAAAACTGCATACGTATCTCGTGATTTCAAGGTTCTGCAACCAGTACACAACAAGGAGTTACGAGTCCCATTTATTCTGGCGCCATTTTGGGCGAGGACGGGCAGGTCCAGGATATAGTCAAAATGTCTCTACCAACCATCGACTATGATGATGTTCATATGCTGTATTTATTAGAGTAACACTCAGATGTCCACATGAAATAAATTTGCCACAATCTAAACATGTCATTTTAATCTTTCCAAAGTTCTTCTAAATATTTGGGACCGTTTCCCTTGCCTCTGAAGCTCTCAGTGCCACTTCTTTGATGAATGTACTAGCAGGTCAGGGGTTCTCCTCCAAATCTCTCTTTTATGCAGCACTATAATTAATTGGTGCCACCTCTCCATATGACGATGCATGGTATAGTTACCACAACTATATTTTTTTTCGGTTCCTCTAGAGAGTTCATCGTGGCAGATGAAGCGTGTAACGTACCGGGCATTTACCTTTTTTTGCATGTACAGGAAAGGAAAAAAAAATCGAGCGTCCGAGTTCTAAGGTGTCCCAGGGCCATTTTAGTGGACCAGGCCCAAATCCAAAGAACAGGCCGCCATTTTGAGAGTCCTGTTGCAGCCGCCTGTCGCTGTAGCATCAAGAGCAGCCGAAACTCAGCTGAATGGCAACTGAAACGGTAAAGGGGCGCCCCACTACAGCAGACGAGCCAGGCCCAAATCCAAAGAACTGCTATCTCACAGGCTAATGGGGCGACCCACGCCGAGTTTCAGCATTGTAGGATGACCACACAAGTACAGCAACTTGCTAGACATCACCTCGGTGCCATCCGGATCTCGGCGCCCCACTGCAGATGAAGTGCCTCAACTATGAAACCACCACGGTGACATCCGGATCTTGGCGCGTTGTGGTGCCTTCGGCCTATTCGCACATCGGTCCGCTACTGACGCCATCTCACAGGCTAATGGGGCGACCCACGCCGAGTTTCAGCATTGTAGGATGACCACACCAGTACAGCAACTTGCTAGACATCACCTCGGTGCCATCCGGATCTCGGCGCCCCACTGCAGATGAAGTGCCTCTCAACTATGAAACCACCACGGTGACATCCGGATCTTGGCGCGTTGTGCTGCCTTCGGCCTATTCGCACATCGGTCCGCTACTGACGCCATCTCACAGGCTAATGGGGCGACCCACGCCGAGTTTCAGCATTGTAGGATGACCACACCAGTACAGCAACTTGCTAGACATCACCTCGGTGCCATCCGGATCTCGGCGCCCCACTGCAGATGAAGTGCCTCTCAACTATGAAACCACCACGGTGACATCCGGATCTTGGCGCGTTGTGCTGCCTTCGGCCTATTCGCACATCGGTCCGCTACTGACGCCATCTCACAGGCTAATGGGGTGACCCACGCCGAGTTTCAGCATTGTAGGATGACCACACCAACTTGCTAGACATCACCTCAGTGCCATCCGAATCTTGGCATCTCAACGCCTAGTGGTATCTTCCATACAAAAAATATTGTTACGCTGCCTTTGGCCCCATTCGCACATCAGTCCGCAACTTAGACATCACCTCGGTGCCATCCGGATCTTGGCATCTCAGCGCCTTGTGGTGTCAGTCAGAAAATATTGTTGTGCTGCCTTCGGCCTATTCGCACATCGGTCCGCTACTGACGCCATCTCACAGGCCAACGGGGCGCCCCACGCCGACTTTCAGCATTGTAGGATGGCCACACCAGTGCGGCAACTTGCTACACACCACCTCGGTGCCATCCGGATCTTGGCATCTCAGCGCCTTGTGGTCTCTTCTACACCGGAAATATAGTAGAAAATATTGTTGCGCTGCCTTTGGCCCCATTCGCACATCGGTCCGCTACTGACGCCATCTCACAGGCCAACGGGGCGCCCCACGCCGACTTTCAACATTGTAGGATGGCCACAGAAGTGCGACAACTTACTAGACACCACCTCGGTGCCATCCGGATCTTGGCGCGTTGTGCTGCCTTCGGCCTATTCGCACATCGGTCCGCTACTGACGCAAACTCACAGGCCAACGGGGCGCCCCACGCCGACTTTCAGCATTGTAGGATGGCCACACCAGTGCGGCAACTTCCTACACACCACCTCGGTGCCATCCGGATCTTGGCGCGTAGTGAAGCTGCAGCAGCTGCAAATAAGCTTCAGACAGTGTTACAACCGCTGCTCAGAACTCTCAACTATGACACCACCTCGATGCCATCCGGATCTTGGCGCGTTGTATTGCCTTCGGCCTATTCGCACATCGGTCCGCTACTGACGCCGCCTCACGTGCCAACGTATTTTCTCCGCATTTTATACCCTATGCCGCATAACAGGTCATGTGACTTGTTTATAAAACTTTTCATTGGTTCATTTTACTTTTGGTTTCCTAATGATGGAAGGCTTGATCATATGACCTAAAAACAACACTTTTCATTGGATGAAAACTTTTTTTTCCCCCCAAACGATGAAAGCCCCACCTTGTTTCTGGATGTTTCAGACTGAAGCTGGCGTCACCATGAGAGCACCACCATCTCGTAGCTCCGTCGTGGTCATTCCGCGAGCAATCATGGCAGCCGCTCCCCACCAGAAGCCTGCAGGAGTCGGGGCCCCCAAAACTTTTGATGAATTCTCAAGGCGGAGGGGACGCTTTCGAGAATGGGGTCCAAGACCTAGCAGACAAGCGTCCGATTTCCAAGGTGTCCCAGGGCCATTTCAGTGGACCAGGCCCAAAAAGGAAACAGCCTGCCGCCATTTTGAGAGTCCTGTGACAGCCGCCTATCGCTGCACCGCAAGAGTGGGCGCAACTCAGCTGAATGGCGGATTTTGACACAGTGGACCAAAAGCGGACGGAATGGCAACTGAAACGGTAAAGGGGCGCCCCACTACAACAGACGAGACTCCACCTGGAGAGGCCCGTTCACGCCGCCTCCCCCGGGGCGCTCCACGCCGTTATTCGGAGCAGCATTGTAGGATACCAAAACCAGTGCGGCAACTTACTGGACATCACCTTGGTGCCATCGTTCTGCTGCCTTGGAACTATTCGCACAACAGTTTGCTACTGATGACCCACCCCCCGCGACGCCCCACGCCGTTATTTGCTGGGTGGCAACTTACTAGACATCACTTTTGTGTCATCTAGATTTCGGCGCGTTCTGCTGCCTTGGAACTATTCGCACAACAGTTTGCTACTGATCACCCACCCCCCGCGACGCCCCACGCCGGAAATCTGGACGTTGTGCTGCGTTGGGACTATTCGCACAGCCGACCGCTACTTCGTTGTTTTTCTCTAAAAATGTTTATATGTTATTACTATTTTTGTTTTCTTGTATATATTTATAAATTATTAAAGTTTTATAATCTTACTACTTTGTCGGAGTGCTATATATTTTTAATGTGACACATAATTGTAAAAACTTTGATGTACAAAGAGTCATCCCTGGAATCTTCCGCTTCACGCTCGGTCCCCTCCCCAATCACAATACAGAATGGTTTTCAGATAATAGCAACGCTTCTGCTGTGACGGATCTCATCGAGTGTGGGCCTTGATCTACTATAACTCCTTTGAAGACGGGTGATTCTTTACAGCTGTGGCCATAAACTACATCTGCAGGGCTAGCTGATAGCCTAGGACCGGCCTGGACAATCGGACACAGAGGAAAAGGAGTGTCAGAGGGTGCGGTAGTGAATAGGGCGAAAGGGAGGTGTCGGGCGGGCACAGGGTGTGATTCTCAGGGAAGAACAGCGCAGATGGGGGGAGGTTTATTACCCATGCATAAAACAGAGAGCGGGGGTGACCACTGCCTGGGGGAGATGCTTGCGAGGGTGGGGAGCCATGCTAAGGATCGACAGCGTTCACAGAGTGGATCTGGTCAAGGCATCTAAAATGGCTGCCGTGCACGACAAAAGTGTGGCATTTGAAAAAAGACAAGATGGCGCACACAATGTTTTTCAACAATTCCTGATTTCCTTCGAATCGAACGTTAACAGACGTTGGGGCATATTACCAAAGTTAAGCGATATTTATCCCTAACGATGCATTGCAAAGATTTTTTTACCGTCAGAAATTATCGCAGATAAACCTTGCTATTATCAAGGTTTATCGCAAATACGATAAAAAACTAGCGCAATGCATTAATGTCGCTGAAAACTCCGCGATATTCATGCATTACCGAGCTAATGCTCTTAGCCATGTTATCCACCTCCCATTGGATAACATGGCTAAGAACTGCTCAGGGCAGCTGTTACTTTTTGGAGATATTCGCGCTTATCTCGAATATTTCCAAAAGTTGATAATAGGAGATAGCGATGTTAGCGACTGTTTCCAGTCGCTAACATCTTGGCATGCCCACTTTGCATGTCATTAGTGATAAATATCACTCACATGCAAAGTGGGACCCAAGATGGTCGCTATCTCCTACTAGCCGTCGCTAACTGGTGTTAGCAACAGCTAGGTAATACACATATAATTTTATCTCCGCGAAGCGGAGCGCTGTTACAGATATATATCTTGTTTTTGAACGTTAATTTCTCAAAATGCACTGAAGCACATATATTGAGACATAGCAAAGGCACATCGGGCTACCAGTCCCTAATATTTTACCAAGTTTCGTGCAAATCCATTCAGCCGTTCGATTATTATTATTATTTTTTTTTTTGCCCCGCGGGGCCCTTTTAAAACCTCCACATCAAACCTAGGGGGTCAGCGAGGATCTACTATGCCCCCTTATGGTCATCAGCCGTTCGATTATTATTATTATTTTTTTTTTTGCCCCGCGGGGCCCTTTTAAAACCTCCACATCAAACCTAGGGGGTCAGCGAGGATCTACTATGCCCCCTTATGGTCATTTGCCCCTTCGCTTTGGCCTCCTCTTGTCTCTCGATCCTACCGAGAGACAAGATGGCGGCCGCTACGTACTGTTTGGAATGTTTACAGACACCGGAGAGCCAATCAGCTTCGCTTCGCAAAGCTCCGTAACGCGAAAAGTACGCGAAGCGGTGCGCTGTTACAGATATATATCTTTTTTTGAACGTTAATTTCTCAAAATCCACTGAAGCACATATATTGAGACCTAGCAAAGGCACATCGGGCTACCAGTCCCTACAATTTTGCCAAGTTTCGTGCAAATCCATTCAGCCGTTCGATTATTATTATTATTATTTTTTTTTGCCCCGCGGGGCCCTTTTAAAACCTCCACATCAAACCTAGGGGGTCAGCGAGGATCTACTATGCCCCCTTATAGTTATTTCCCCCTTTGTTTTGACCTCCTCTTGTCTCTCGATCCTACCGAGAGACAAGATGGCGGCCGCTACGGACTGTTTGGAATGTTGACAGACGCCGGAGAGCCAATCAGCTTCGCTTCACAAAGCTCCGTTGCGCGAAAAGTCCGCGAACCAGAGCGCTAACCGGTCCGCTGTTACAGATATATATCTTTTTTTAAACGTTAATTTCTCAAAATCCACTGGAGCACATATATTGAGACCTACAAAAGGCACATCGGGCTACCAGTCCCTACAATTTTGCCAAGTTTCGTGCAAATCCATTCAGCCGTTCGGGCTAAAAGTGAGGCCAACCGCCCTATGGAAAACTCAATGTTAAAAACACGTTTTGGGACCCCCCTTTTTTCTCGGCCCCCACTGGACGAACCCCCCCCCAAATTTTCAAGGGCTGCTCAGAAACAAAATGTGCCATTTTCCTGAAAATTTCAGCCGATTCCGTCCACAAACGCCAAAGTTATTAGACATAGAATTTTCAAAAAACCCATAGAGAAAAAATCCTAACTATATATACCTACTGGCGACCGCCAGTAGGTAATATATATATATATATATATGTGTGGGATAATGAAATGGAATGAACTGTTGTTTGTATGGTGAGGGAGTGAAACTGTTTATTGAGGGAAGAGTGTGGGGTACACTGTTTAGCAGTGAGATGGGTCGAGAGTGATAAAATAAAGAAGAGGTGAGAAAGAGAAGAGAGGAAGAGAAGAGAAAGGCTAAATTCAGAATAGGGAAAGTGTGTGCAGAGGAGCAAAAGGGAAGGTAGCGGTTGGGATGCTGAGATGGGAATGGGGTTAAGGGGGAAGGGAGAATGGGATTGTCAACTCCTACTACTTTAGGGACATATGTGAGATACAACTATCTATTTTGAGCCTGACTTTGCTACTTTTCATTGATGGTGAACTTATGTATGCATTTAGTAAGTTAATTGAACCGAACCTCAGGTATGGGTGGAGAGTTTGGATAAGTCATTCCACTCAGAGAGGATGACTTTGAGGCTGATTGAGATCAGGATGTCTCATAAAAAGAGGTCTTCACTGTTTAGGGCATATTTAAGTTCGAGGGTGGGAATATTCATAATGTAAAGGAGGATGGGTTCGGAGTCCAGTTAATGTGAAGAATTTGTGAAATGGTAATACTAATGTAGAACCAGAACTGCTTGGAAAAACTACACAAGTCATATGTTACTTTCTTACAGCTCCAGCAGATGTCAGCGGATCAAAGACATAGTAACCAGGGTCTAGTTGGCCATATCAGCAATCCAGTACTGATACTGGGCTAGTGATGAGGTGATTATGTTAGAGGTAAAGCTCTCCCATATAGACAGCCAGTCTGGCTTCTCCTCCTGGTAGCAGTTTAAGTTGAAGAGGAAGGATTGCCATTTTTTTGTATTGATTTTGTTAGAGGGTTTATTAAGGGAAGAGAAGAGGGTATTGTTTGGATGCTAGGTGTCCACTTTTGGTATGTGATTGTAGTGTGTATGGTAGATCGGGAAGATTTGCACTTGGCTGTGAGTGTCTTACGCTAGAAGTGAAAAAATTCTTGGTCGATTTAGTTGAAATAAGCTTAGAGTTATGAGAAAGGTATAGGCATGGTATGAGTACCGTAATCTCCTACTGAGAGTGTGTCTATTTATGCCCATTCCTCTATAAACAGCTTTTCTCCTTCCAATTTCAGATTTTTATTGTGCCATATGGAGGTAAGTGTGAGAATCGCATTTTATTAGAGAGTTTTTATTGATTTTATGCAGGGTTTGTACTGTGCTTGGTAGGATGGTTGCAGAGTTGTCCATTTTTATTTTTTTATTAGTTATATGAGTATTTTCACAAGGTTTATATGAGTGGTTTGACAATGTTTTTTCAATAGAAAGGCATGAAGGGAAGTGTGAGACTTGGCCCTTTCCCCAAAATTTTTCGCCTTTTATTCCCCTTTTAATTTAGAATGCCCCTATTAAAACAACAGTGTGTAGGCCTTGTGGTGGAGAAAGGCCTGTGTAGTGTAAAACTAGTGTTTAAGTACAGGTACTTCCTACCCCTAACATGGCCGCCACTGACCTCTGCTGCTGCAGCGAGGTCTACGTTGGCGCATTCTAGTGGCCAGGGGCTGGCTGGAACCCTCAGGCAATGTATCCATCTTAGCCTGCCAGCCTGCCCACAGGTAGAATGGTTGAACCTTCTGGAAGCCTCTTGAACCTTCTAGAAGAGGTGAGGTGACACCAACTGCCACTACCAACTGTCAACTGGCAGTATATAAGGAAAGGGAGGGAAACTTTCCAGGGAGAGAAACTGAGGGGAGACCTGGGGAAGAACCTACGCAGGAGGATAGGCAGTGAGGGTCAGGACAGGGACTTATGATACTGGAAGAGACAGGGCCTAGGTGTTGCCTTTCAAGTGTTGAGGTATCCTGTACCCCCCCCCTCTGACCTAGCCCCGCGGCAGGGAACCCCCAGGGACCACTTGAGGGGATTGGCTGAGGAGATCTAACACCAGCCACCAACTTAACCCCCTTCAAGGAAACAAGAAACCAAAGGAACCAAGAAAATAAGAAACTAAACCTAAGGGCGTAAGAAACATCACTCCAAGAAGAAAACTAAATCACCACAGGACTTTTGAGGAACTACCCAGGTTGGTGCTGTGTTGCTCCCTGTGCCACCTTTGGGCCCCTGCACTAACCTGCCACTGCTGTGTGGCTTGACCTGTGAACTGCCTCTATTTAAAGTCAGCTACTGCTGAAGCGCTAGCCTCCAGAACTGCCTGAATTTGGCCCCAGCGCTAAGGCTGTCATCTGCTGTGCCCCTGAAAGCGCTATAGTCTATTGGTGCAAGCGCTATAACTGCCTGTGACTGAACTGCTTTTCAAGCGCTGACTTGAGCGCTGTGCTAGGGGAGGGGAATGTGCCTGTTCCCCCACGCTGTGATCCCTGAGAAGCACTATTGGTGAATGCTGCCTCAGAGCGCTATGGCCACGAAGCGCTGATGTTGGAGCGGCACAAGCGCAATCCTGCTGAGCGCTATACATCGCTGGCGTGCTGAAAGCCCTGAGGTGCCCATCTTACCTTACCCCTGAAGTACCGAGTCGGAGCAGCGCAGTTGCGGGGCTTCCCTCATCGCCGTTGTGTTTGACAGGGCCGCGTTAGGCCCCGACGACTGCCCCATCACCGCCGCAGCCCGGCCGAGGAGTGTGTAGTTTTCTCGGCGGCCCCCGGTGTTAGGAGAGGGCCGCCGGATTCCCAAGTAGGCCGCGCTAGGCCTTGAAGCCACCGCTTACCCACATCACGTGACGGGGGCACATCCCGGTCCTGTCCCCGCCGCTCTTCCATTGGTCCTAGAGGCCTAGTCCCTCCTGTGCCGCAGCGTGGTTGGCTCCCGGGCCGTGGAGGCTGCTGAAGGCCCGGGAACAGCCGGTGAACATCGCCGGAGGGCCCCGGAAGAAGCCCGGGCCCTCCCTGCACTGGAATCATCAGCACCGCCCCCCCCAGAGGGTAGAAAAAATGAGGTAACCCCCAGGGGAGGCAGGTAGAAGGCCGGTAGAGGCCCCGTGATCACCCCTCCCCTGGGAACACTGTGACTGGGCCCTGCTGGCCCTCAAAGAGCCTCGAGTGTTGTTGGGGCCCTGTTTGAGCCTCCCAGTTGGCCGGCCCATGTAATGTGAATGCCGGAGAGGCCAGTGGTGCCTTGAGAACTGGTGACTGGGTCCTGTTGGCCCTAATTAATTACAGAAGCCCTTCAGGCATGGGGACCGGGCCCACGAAGGTCACTGTGGGTCCTCTGCAGTAGGAACATTGTACTCCTGCAGTGAGATAATTATTTAAATTGGGCTGTATGGATGAGGGGTGTTGTTCACTTGCCCTGATGAGGATTCTCCTGAGTAATAGGAGCGAATTACTGCTTGTTCATGCATCAGTAAGTGTTTTTGCTAGCCTAATGAAAGGCCTATGTTTGCCCACTAAAATGTTCTTCACTCAGCCTCGTGCATGTTTTAGGCCTGCTTAGTGAAATGTTCTGCCTTTACTCTCATGACATGTATATTACTGTCTAAGGCAGTGTTCTTGAATGCTGTATGCTACCTCAGCAAATGTTTAAACTACCTAATTAAATGGTTCCTGGGTCATATGTCATGTATACTCCTGCCTAATGCAATGGTTCTCAAAGACCTCTAGGTATATAAGGAGATGGATACTCCCATTTGAGGAGAGATTTATTCCTGATTAATAGGGATAATGCACTGCTATTCCAGCCTCAGGTGTTGTGGTAGTTTAACCTAGTTAAAAGAAAGGTTGATTCTTACCTGATGAAATGGGTAATGCTGGTTAAATGAAATGTTTTACATTGACTTTTTCAGTAAGTCTTTCCCCTGTGTAAGGAGAATGATAACTCTGACCTATAGTCAGTTATGATACATCATTTATTTATTTATGAGATGTTTTACTCCTAATATGGGAGAAGAGTTATGCACAGCTAAGGTTTCCTCTGATGTGATGTTTCATATTTAAGGAAATGATGACCTACACTTAATGAACTGTTTATTCCTACAGCTGTAAAAAGGTTATGGCTTATGTGGGCTGGTTAGATGGAAGGGTTATTCCTCCATAGGGCAACTGTTAATTAAAGGCCTAGTTATTTCATGTCTACTGAAATGTAGCCTGAGTTCTAAAGGACTGGAACTGCCTATGGTTGATTCCTGAAATGTTTATTCCTGAGTAAGGAACAGTTTACCCTTATCTAATGAAATGCATTGCTCCAATCTAGGAAAATGTTCACACCTACTAGGAGTAACTCATAGAATGGTTTAACCTACACAAGGGGTTATTTATTTATAATGAAATGTTTTGCCTCTTGAGTGCTACATTTATTGAAAGCCTAAAGTTATTTATCACCTATTTATGGTTGGTGAAACATGGGTGAAATACCTACAGGAACAAATGCCATGTTATTTGGTTGTCTCCTTAATGCATTTTTACAGGTGCTGTCAAGAAGCAAGGCGAAGGATAGGCCTGTGGTTTTCTGAAAATATATTTATCTGATATCTGATATTTATTGAATATTTACTATTTATCTAACTAATAGTTATTGATCCAATATTTAATATTTATTGATTATTTAATATCTATTCATCCGTTATTGATTGCAAGTTTTGAGACACATGTATTCTAAATGAATTTATGATTTCCCTGATCCTGCTCTATCTAACTATTTAACTTAATACAAATTACTTGTTTTTATACAAGCTTGGGAGTAGAGTTATTTATTTCGTGCCCAGGTTTCTGTCTCAGTGTGAGTGTGTGCTGCATGATCGCTTAACACATGTGCTTTTGGATGCCTAACCGCTCGTGCCATGCTACCCTAGGGGACTGGTGACCCCAGTTCCAACATATTGGTGTCAAGCGGTGGGATCCAGGACCTGTGACCATGCAGCACCCTCCATTGGGACAGGGTGCACAGCAATTAGGCTGCACAATTATTGTGTGAGCAAGCCTAAGTAATTGACCCCTCCACTGTCTAGCCTGTGAGTGTATCAGGGCCTGTTTGACCTATACTGTCACCCACATCCTAGAACCTTTTCCTGAATTATCTGAGTCCCCACCCGGCGTACTGGAGTGTTGTCAGGGGATGGGGGTGCCTGTTGGGCGGAGGGAAGAAGGAACTCCGTACCACTTTTGGGGCATGGGTAGGACCCACCCAGAGCGGAGAGGGGATGGGGACAGGAGGGGCAGGTCACACCCAGGGAGGCGGCCACACCAGAGAACCCTGAGAGGGGGTGTGCGTCGTCAGAGAGGTTAGAGCATGAGAGGGAGAATGTGAGCCTTGCAAAGGAATGAAAGGAAGCTGGCACATAGGCTTCAGCTAACAGAGTCAGAGCTGAAGACCTTAGAATCATGTGTGCCAGGTACTTCCATGGTGGCAGCGTACCCGAGGTTCGGGGTTTGGACCAGTCACGGGGTGTAGAACCTGGACTGGGGTTTCAGGTGCAGGGATTGCCTGACCTGGAGGGTGGGGTACCGGTAACTATGGACCCTACCGGTGTGACTTCCAGGGGTACCTATCCGGTCAGGAGGGTGCGGAACCCTGGAAGGGGGTGCAGAGGGAGGAAAGACTCTCCTCTGGCACCGGGCCAGCCACAGGGCGCAGATCCTCGGTTGGATGGCCAGGTTCAGGGGTTGCCTGACCTGGCGGGAGGAACCGCTGTATTCAGAGTTCCCCCAGTTGTTGTGACTCTCAGGTGTACTACTCCAGGTGGGAGGGTGCGGAACCCTGGGAGGGGGTGCAGGGAGAGGGAGGACTCGCCCCTGTCACCAGGTCAACTTAAGGGTTTAGACCCTAGGTTGAGGAGGAGAGTGGAAAGGGTACTACGGGCCTGGGGCTACTGCCCCCCACTCAGAGAGAGCAAGGGCCAGAGACATCTGAACTGTTTAGAGGTCAGTCCTGGCCGCATCCCACTAAGGAACACCAGTGGGGTGGTTTGATTAGCGAGAATGTCATGGTGGTATTGGGCCTGCGCCCACCTTTTTCAGCCCCAAGCAGGGAAGCCCATCAAGGGAATGATCGGTCTACCCTGGCTTTTGGCTAGGGGGGAGATGTGTGAGACTTGGCCCTTTCCCCAAACTTTTTCGCCTTTTATTCCCCTTTTAATTTAGAATGCCCCTATTAAAACAACAGTGTGTAGGCCTTGTGTGGTGGAGAAAGGCCTGTGTAGTGTAAAACTAGTGTTTAAGTACAGGTACTTCCTACCCCTAACATGGCCGCCACTGACCTCTGCTGCTGCAGCGAGGTCTACGTTGGCGCATTCTAGTGGCCAGGGGCTGGCTGGAACCCTCAGGCAATGTATCCATCTTAGCCTGCCAGCCTGCCCACAGGTAGAATGGTGGAACCTTCTGGAAGCCTCTGGAACCTTCTGGAAGAGGTGAGGTGACACCAACTGCCACTACCAACTGTCAACTGGCAGTATATAAGGAAAGGGAGGGAAACTTTCCGGGGAGAGAAACTGAGGGGAGACCTGGGGAAGAACCTACGCAGGAGGATAGGCAGTGAGGGTCAGGACAGGGACTTATGATACTGGAAGAGACAGGGCCTAGGTGTTGCCTTTCAAGTGTTGAGGTATCCTGTACCCCCCCCTCTGACCTAGCCCCGCGGCAGGGAACCCCCAGGGACCACTTGAGGGGATTGGCTGAGTAAGTCTAACACCAGCCACCAACTTAACCCCCTTCAAGGAAACAAGAAACCAAAGGAACCAAGAAAATAAGAAACTAAACCTAAGGGCGTAAGAAACATCACGCCAAGAAGAAAACTAAATCACCACAGGACTTTTGAGGAACTACCCAGGTTGGTGCTGTGTTGCTCCCTGTGCCACCTGGGGGCCCCTGCGCTAACCTGTCACTGCTGTGTGGCTTGACCTGTGAACTGCCTCTATTTAAAGTCAGCTACTGCTGAAGCGCTAGCCTCCAGAACTGCCTGAATTTGGCCCCAGCGCTAAGGCTGTCATCTGCTGTGCCCCTGAAAGCGCTATAGTCTATTGGTGCAAGCGCTATAACTGCCTGTGACTGAACTGCTTTTCAAGTGCTGACTTGAGCGCTGTGCTAGGGGAGGGGAATGTGCCTGTCCCCCCACGCTGTGATCCCTGAGAAGCACTATTGGTGAATGCTGCCTCAGAGCGCTATGGCCACGAAGCGCTGATGTTGGAGCGGCACAAGCGCAATCCTGCTGAGTGCTATACATCGCTGGCGTGCTGAAAGCCCTGAGGTGCCCATCTTACCTTACCCCTGAAGTACCGAGTCGGAGCAGCGCAGTTGTGGGGCTACCCTCATCGCCATTGTGTTTGACAGGGCCGCGCTAGGCCCCGACGACTGCCCCATCAACGCCGCAGCCCGGCCGAGGAGTGTGGAGTTTTCTCGGCGGCCCCCGGTGTTAGGAGAGGGCCGCCGGATTCCCAAGTAGGCCGCGCTAGGCCTTGAAGCCACCGCTTACCAACATCACGTGACTGAGGCACATCCCGGTCCTGTCCCCGCCGCGCTTCCATTGGTCCTAGAGGCCTAGTCCCTCCTGCGCCGCAGCGTGGTTGGCTCCCGGGCCGTGGAGGCTGCTGAAGGCCCGGGAACAGCCGGTGAACATCGCCGGAGGGCCCCGGAAGAAGCCCGGGCCCTCCCTGCACCGGAATCATCAGCACCGCCCCCCCCCCAGAGGGTAGAACAAATTAGGTAACCCCCAGGGGAGGCCGGTAGAAGGCCGGTAGAGGCCCCGTGATCGCCCCTCCCCTGGGAACACTGTGATTGGGCCCTGCTAGCCCCCAAAGAGCCTCGAGTGTTGTTGGGGCCCTGTTTGAGCCTCCCAGTTGGCCGGCCCATGTAATGTGAATGCCGGAGAGGCCAGTGGTGCCTTGAGAACTGGTGACTGGGTCCTGTTGGCCCTAATTAATTACAGAAGCCCTACAGGCATGGGGACCGGGCCCACGAAGGTCACTGTGGGTCCTCTGCAGTAGGAACATTGTACTCCTGCAGTGAGATAATTATTTAAATTGGGCTGTATGGATGAGGGGTGTTGTTCACTTGCCCTGATGAGGATTCTCCTGAGTAATAGAAGTGAATTACTGCTTGTTCATGCATCAGTAAGTGTTTTTGCTAGCCTAATGAAAGGCCTATGTTTGCCCACTAAAATGTTCTTCACTCAGCCTCGTGCATGCTTTAGGCCTGCTTAGTGAAATGTTCTGCCTTTACTCTCATGACATGTATATTACTGTCTAAGGCAGTGTTCTTGAATGCTGTTTGCTACCTCAGGAAATGTTTAAACTACCTAATTAAATGGTTCCTGGGTCATATGTCATGCATACTCCTGCCTAATGCAATGGTTCTCAAAGACCTCTAGGTATATAAGGAGATGGATACTCCCATTTGAGGAGAGATTTATTCCTGATTAATAGGGATAATGCACTGCTATTCCAGCCTCAGGTGTTGTGGTAGTTTAACCTAGATAAAACAAAGGTTGATTCTTACCTGATGAAATGGGTAATGCTGGTTAAATGAAATGTTTTACATTGACTTTTTCAGTAAGTCTTTCCCCTGTGTAAGGAGAATGATAACTTTGACCTATAGTCAGTTATGATACATCATTTATTTATTTATGAGATGTTTTACTCCTAATATGGGAGAAGAGTTATGCACAGCTAAGGTTTCCTCTGATGTGATGTTTCATATTTAAGGAAATGATGACCTACACTTAATAAACTGTTTATTCCTCCAGCTGGAAAAAGGTTATGGCTTATGTGGCCTGGTTAGATGGAAGGGTTATTCCTCCATAGGGCAACTGTTAATTAACGGCCTAGTTATTTCATGTCTACTGAAATGTAGCCTGAGTTCTAAAGGACAGGAACTGCCTATGGTTGATTCCTGAAATGTTTATTCCTGAGTAAGGAACAGTTTACCCTTATCTAATGAAATGCATTGCTCCAATCCAGGAAAATGTTCACTCCTACTAGGAGTAACTCATAGAATGGTTTAACCTACACAAGGGGTTATTTATTTATAATGAAATGTTTTGCCTCTTGAGTGCTACATTTATTGAAAGCCTAAAGTTATTTATTCACCTATTTATGGTTGGTGAAACATGGGGGAAATACCTACAGGAACAAATGCCATGTTATTTGGTTGTCTCCTTAATGCATTTTTACAGGTGCTGTCAAGAAGCAAGGAGAAGGATAGGCCTGTGGTTTTCTGAAAATATATTTATCTGATATCTGATATTTATTGAATATTTACTATTTATCTAACTAATAGTTATTGATCCAATATTTAATATTTATTGATTATTTAATATCTATTCATCCGTTATTGATTGCAAGTTTTGAGACAAATGTATTCTAAATGAATTTATGATTTCCCTGATCCTGCTCTATCTAACTATTTAACTTAATACAAATTACTTGTTTTTATACAAGCTTGGGAGTAGAGTCATTTATTACGTGCCCAGGTTTCTGTCTCAGTGTGAGTGTGTGCTGCATGATCGCTTAACACATGTGCTTTCGGATGCCTACCCGCTCGTGCCATGCTACCCTAGGGGACTGGTGACCCCAGTTCCAACATATTGGTGTCGAGCGGTGGGATCCAGGACCTGTGACCATGCAGCACCCTCCATTGGGACAGGGTGCACAGCAATTAGGCTGCACAATTATTGTGTGTGCAAGCCTAAGTAATTGACCCCTCCACTGTCTAGCCTGTGAGTGTATCAGGGCCTGTTTGACCTATACTGTCACCCACATCCTAGAACCTTTTCCTGAATTATCTGAGTCCCCACCTGGCGTACTGGAGTGTTGTCAGGGGATGGGGGTGCCTGTTGGGCGGAGGGAAGAAGGAACTCCGTACCACTTTTGGGGCATGGGTAGGACCCACCCAGAGGGGAGAGGGGATGGGGACAGGAGGGGCAGGTCACACCCAGGGAGGCGGCCACACCAGAGAACCCTGAGAGGGGGTGTGCGTCGTCAGAGAGGTTAGAGCATGAGAGGGAGAATGTGAGCCTTGCAAAGGAATGAAAGGAAGCTGGCACACAGGCTTCAGCTAACAGAGTCAGAGCTGAAGACCTTAGAATCATGTGTGCCAGGTACTTCCATGGTGGCAGCGTACCCGAGGTTCGGGGTTTGGACCAGTCACGGGGTGTAGAACCTGGACTGGGGTTTCATGTGCAGGGATTGCCTGACCTGGAGGGTGGGGTACCGGTAACTATGGACCCTACCGGTGTGACTTCCAGGGGTACCTATCCGGGGAGGAGGGTGCGGAACCCTGGAAGGGGGTGCAGAGGGAGGAAGGACTCTCCTCTGGCACCGGGCCAGCCACAGGGCGCAGATCCTGGGTTGGATGGCCAGGTTCAGGGGTTGCCTGACCTGGCGGGAGGAACCGCTGTATTCAGAGTTCCCCCAGTTGTTGTGACTCTCAGGGGTACTACTCCAGGTGGGAGGGTGCGGAACCCTGGGAGGGGGTGCAGGGAGAGGGAGGACTCGCCCCTGTCACCAGGTCAACTTAAGGATTTAGACCCTAGGTTGAGGAGGAGAGTGGAAAGGGTACTACGGGCCTGGGGCTACTGCCCCCCACTCAGAGAGAGCAAGGGCCAGAGACATCTGAACTGTTTAGAGGCCAGTCCTGGCCGCATCCCACTAAGGAACACCAGTGGGGTGGTTTGATTAGCGAGAATGTCACGGTGGTATTGGGCCTGCGTCCACATTTTTCCGCCCCAAGCAGGGAAGCCCATCAAGGGAATGATCGGTCTACCCTGGCTTTTGGCTGGGGGGGAGATGTGTGAGACTTGGCCCTTTCCCCAAACTTTTTCGCCTTTTATTCCCCTTTTAATTTAGAATGCCCCTATTAAAACAACAGTGTGTAGGCCTTGTGTGGTGGAGAAAGGCCTGTGTAGTGTAAAACTAGTGTTTAAGTACAGGTACTTCCTACCCCTAACATGGCCGCCACTGACCTCTGCTGCTGCAGCGAGGTCTACGTTGGCGCATTCTAGTGGCCAGGGGCTGGCTGGAACCCTCAGGCAATGTATCCATCTTAGCCTGCCAGCCTGCCCACAGGTAGAATGGTGGAACCTTCTGGAAGCCTCTGGAACCGTCTGGAAGAAGTGAGGTGACACCAACTGCCACTACCAACTGTCAACTGGCAGTATATAAGGAAAAGAGGGAAACTTTCCGGGGAGAGAAACTGAGGGGAGACCTGGGGAAGAACCTATGCAGGAGGATAGGCAGTGAGGGTCAGGACAGGGACTTATGATACTGGAAGAGACAGGGCCTAGGTGTTACCTTTCAAGTGTTGAGGTATCCTGTACCCCCCCTCTGACCTAGCCCCGCGGCAGGGAACCCCCAGGGACCACTTGAGGGGATTGGCTGAGGAGATCTAACACCAGCCACCAACTTAACCCCCTTTGAGGAAACAAGAAACCAAAGGAACCAAGAAAATAATAAACTAAAGCTAAGGGCGTAAGAAACATCATGCCAAGAAGAAAACTAAATCACCACAGGACTTTTGAGGAACTACCCAGGTTGGTGCTGTGTTGCTCCCTGTGCCACCTGGGGGCCCCTGCGCTAACCTGCCACTGCTGTGTGGCTTGACCTGTGAACTGCCTCTATTTAAAGTCAGCTACTGCTGAAGCGCTAGCCTCCAGAACTGCCTGAATTTTGCCCCAGCGCTAAGGCTGTCATCTGCTGTGCCCCTGAAAGCGCTATAGTCTATTGGTGCAAGCGCTATAACTGCCTGTGACTGAACTGCTTTTCAAGCGCTGACTTGAGCGCTGTGCTAGGGGAGGGGAATGTGCCTGTTCCCCCACGCTGTGATCCCTGAGAAGCACTATTGGTGAATGCTGCCTCAGAGCGCTATGGCAACGAAGCGCTGATGTTGGAGCGGCACAAGCGCAATCCTGCTGAGCGCTATACATCGCTGGCGTGCTGAAAGCCCTGAGGTGCCCATCTTACCTTACCCCTGAAGTACCGAGTCGGAGCAGCTCAGTTGCGGGGCTTCCCTCATCGCCGTTGTGTTTGACAGGGCCGCGCTAGGCCCCGACGACTGCCCCATCACCGCCGCAGCCCGGCCGAGGAGTGTGGAGTTTTCTCGGCGGCCCCCGGTGTTAGGAGAGGGCCGCCGGATTCCCAAGTAGGCCGCGCTAGGCCTTGAAGCCACCGCTTACCCACATCACGTGATGGGGGCACATCCCGGTCCTGTCCCCGCCGCGCTTCCATTGGTCCTAGAGGCCTAGTCCCTCCTGCGCCGCAGCGTGGTTGGCTCCCGGGGCGTGGAGGCTGCTGAAGGCCCGGGAACAGCCGGTGAACATCGCCGGAGGGCCCCGGAAGAAGCCCGGGCCCTCCCTGCACCGGAATCATCAGCACCGCCCCCCCCGAGGGTAGAAAAATGAGGTAACCCCTAGGGGAGGCGGGTAGAAGGCCGGTAGAGGCCCCGTGATCGCCCCTCCCCTGGGAACACTGTGACTGGGCCCTGCTGGCCCCCAAAGAGCCTCGAGTGTTGTTGGGGCCCTGTTTGAGCCTCCCAGTTGGCCGGCCCATGTAATGTGAATGCCGGAGAGGCCAGTGGTGCCTTGAGAACTGGTGACTGGGTCCTGTTGGCCCTAATTCTAAAGGACTGGAACTGCCTATGGTTGATTCCTGAAATGTTTATTCCTGAGTAAGGAACGGTTTACCCTTATCTAATGAAATGCATTGCTCCAATCTAGGAAAATGTTCACTCCTACTAGGAGTAACTCATAGAATGGTTTAACCTAAACAAGGGGTATTTATTTATAATGAAATGTTTTGCCTCTTGAGTGCTACATTTATTGAAAGCCTAAAGTTAATTATTCACCTATTTATGGTTGGTGAAACATGGGTGAAATACCTACAGGAACAAATGCCATGTTATTTGGTGTCTCCTTAATGCATTTTTACAGGTGCTGTCAAGAAGCAAGGCGAAGGATAGGCCTGTTGTTTTCTGAAAATATATTTATCTGATGTCTGATATTTATTGAATATTTACTATTTATCTAACTAATAGTTATTGATCCAATATTTAATATTTATTGATTATTTAATATCTATTCATCCGTTATTGATTGCAAGTTTTGAGACACATGTATTCTAAATGAATTTATGATTTCCCTGATCCTGCTCTATCTAACTATTTAACTTAATACAAATTACTTGTTTTTATACAAGCTTGGGAGTGGAGTCATTTATTACGTGCCCAGGTTTCTGTCTCAGTGTGAGTGTGTGCTGCATGATCGCTTAACACATGTGCTTTCGGATGCCTACCCGCTCGTGCCATGCTACCCTAGGGGACTGGTGACCCCAGTTCCAACAGGAAGGATTTGATAGAAGGTAGGAGCCAGTGGCTACCCTGTTACATTAGGAAAGTGTATTGATACTTGCAATAGTTTGGTAGGTTTAGGTCACCAAATTGTTTAGGTACCCTTAGTTTCTTCTCAATTTTTTGGAACACCATAAGAACTCCATGAGCACCCCATCTATTTTCACTAAGAAGCCGTTTGAGAAGGTGTATGGGGTACATACTGATTAAAAAACTAATAAGGGGAGTTATTATCGTTTTGATGGATTCTACTCTCCCCCACCACATGTTGAATTTGGAGGACCGTTTACCTAAACTGTCCTAAAGTTTTTCTAGGGGCATTTTTTCATTGAGGTTAGTGGAATCCTTGAGGTTTTGTACATTCAGAAATCCTTTAACAAAAGTATTTGTATTCCTTTCCTTTCTGGCCTTAAAATCTATTGCATCTTTAATTTTGTGCCTAGTAACTGTTCAAAAATGTGTGCCCTGCTTCCCAGCTTGCTGCAGACTTTACTTTCTAGAAACCTGTCAGTGTGCTGTAGTGACATTTTTTGAGAGAAAATTATACTGACCTTTGTGAAACTTTCAAGGTCCCTTTGTTTGTCCTTTTTAGGTAGCTGGGAATGAAGAACTTTCCAGCTTTCTCCACTGCCGCCAGCCTAGGACCATGTGGGCATACTGGCAATACATCTTGGTAGGCACCGCTGAGCATTCTTCTATCATGACTGGGTCATACATGACTTCTATATCCAACCTGAGCTCAATTGTTGTTGGTCTCAAATCACACCTAGGTCCCGATCTACCATGACCTGTTGACAAAGGCTGGCACCTAATGCTTTTTGCCACTATTATTATTTCAAGTGTAAAAAATATTATCATTGTATTGATTAAAATGATCCCTAATTTCTAATTTGGTTTGGGATTTGTAAAGTATTGTGGTTTTACTTTATTACTGATTCTTTACTGCATAAATAATTTACACATTGCCCTATGTTAAGCCTGTCTGCTCTTTGTCATAGATACCAGTGGTTTGAGTTCAGGGCTAGTGATGTTGAGGCTTCACCCGGCTCAGGATTGTGTTGCAAAGTCATCCGGTGCCCTGGACACCTTTGCTGACTGGTACCGGTGGTAGCTGACTCTGAATGACCCTGGGCTCTGACTAACAAGGCCCAGGGCCACCGCTATGCTGAAAAAGCATGTTGAATACAGAGAAAACACCTACATATACTCTGGTACACTATGGGTTAGGGTACCCGTATGATTGGCATGACCTCACCTATAAGGCCCTAGTACATAATAGGGCAGAGGGATAGACACTACCTTTAAGTCCCTAGTATATAAAAGGGCAAGGCAGTTTAGAGGCCAGAAGCCCTTTCTGCACTTGAATGTGTGCATTTCTGAAGCCTTAGGTCAGTTTAAAAGCAGCCTTGTGTTGCAGGACTGCTTTTAAAATTAATATTGTGCCCAAATGCGACTTTAGTGTTTGGAGCACTTACAAATTGACAAACTACAATGTTTGGGGCACATTAGATTCTCCCAGAGTCTCCCCTAGGTGTCCCAGTGTAGGGGGGTCAGGTATGTATACGGAGGGCCTTTATGCAATTCGTTTAAGATGCCCTGAGTTAAGTGAAATTGCACATTTCACTCCCAACATTGTGATGAACTGCTTTCCCAAATCGAATTTTGTGCTAGGAGTGCTGTGGAGTGAGAACCTGCAATATATTTACATATTCAGAAGCCCTAAAGTCTCTCCTAGGTGTTCCAGGGGTGTGGATTCCTGCAGATATAAGCACTGTTAGAAAATGGCCCAATGCGTTTTTCCCATAGCAAGTTCCCAGCCACATAGGTTAACATAGCAAGAAGTTATTAAATATTAAATAACGTCAAGGAGGTGATACGAATATAATTCAAGAACTTATTAGAATGGTATTGATAAATCCAACAAGATGGTATCAATGTACAGACAAGAAGTTATAAGACTTTCATGTCTAAAAGCTAAAATGCAGCCTTCTAGTGGTCTGTCCTGATTGGTCAGAGTTAGGTGGATTAGTCAGACTCCTTTAATGAGGTGATAAGTAGCTCCTGGGGTTATAAAGTCTTTCTGGGAGGGCATTGTGTTGCTACATAGGAATGCCAGAGCAGGGGGATGGGTCATAAACAAAATTATTCAATAGAAGGAGGAGACAGGCAGGAGAGAACAGTTTAATTCACACCTCTACTCTTTGACTCAGCCAGATAGTAGGATTAAGGAAGGAATGAGCAGATGCAAGGGGGTAGAATCTATTGAGTTTAACCATCATGTGGGTGTGTTTAGCAAGCTCTTCTCTCTCTGCTGGAACATCTGCCATTATTAATTTTGGAGAAATTGTGTTCTCTAGGATAAGATAGTGCCACACTTTGAAGGTTGTGGTAATACCCTGTGGGGTTGCCCGGCACCTCATTGGACAGAAGTGCCCTTCTGCTTGACCTAGAAAACTTGGAATACATTTCTGAGTGGGGCAGAGCCTCTTTGATCTACTGCTTGAAAATTAAGGAAGAAGAACCCATGTTCAGAAGATTAATTTGCACCACCCACGCCCTTCACTCCAACTGACTGCTCATGCGGCACAATCTGGAACATAGTCCTGTGAGTCAAACCTGCTTCAAAAGGCCTAATGAGTGAACTCCCTGCAAGCTACAGGTTAACAGAGCTCATCTGGAATTTCACCACTAAGAATCCTCAGCCTGGGGTACTACCAGTGGAATTGTAAGGGTTTTGTCCAACTGGATTGTGGGAATTGAAGTCACAAACTTCCAATGAGTATCTTGGTAATTCCAGACATTGAGTACGTTTTGGAAACCTTCGGACCCTCAAAGGAACATCAGGAAGGAGTTCCAGAAGTCTGGAGAAATTTGGAACAATTTTGCAAAAAAGCTCCATAATTGGACTGACGACCTAGCCTGCCAAGCCGGCGACCCGCATCCTCGAGCCAGTCTGCCATCCAGGTTTATCCTGCTGGAAAGCTCCTGATGTCCAACTTCCGGAGAAAGACCGGGAGTAAACTGAAACCCAAACCGGCAAACCCTCTCCGAATCTGGCCTTGCGAAAAGCAGCAAGGCACCCCTGAAGAAAATGTTCTGTAAATGTTTCATGGTCCAAATGTAGGAGAGGTGACCAGGACCAACAGCAGAAGTCAAGCCACCCACCTTCAACCACGAGCCAGACTGGATCCCTGGTTTGTCCCGCTCGAAAGAACCAAAGTTAGACTTTCAAAAGCTTGACCGGGAGCTCGTCTCAAGGCAAGCTGGCAAACCCTCACCAAATTCAGACTGGATGAGAGCTTCAAGGGACCAAGGGAAGAAAAGCTCCAGAAAAGTTTCTAAGTTCGAAGGTTAAAACTTTGAGTTAGACTTACCGCAAGGGGTAGCCCTGCAGGGCTCATTCACAGTCAGCCTGAAACTTTGACTTTGGCCTGGTCTAGTGAACCAGTCCAAATAGGTGCTATGAGTTTGAATGTGCTATATAGTGCTAAATATTTAAAAATTCATATCTCCGTTTCCCTACATTGGCTTTTTTCATTTAGGTGTCATTTTAAAGATATAAATATTTCCGTTTTTTATAAATTGGTGTAGGTTTTTTATTGTGTGTTGTGCCTTAATTATTTACAGAATTAGTGTTTTTAAATGCTTTACATACCTGTCTTCAAAGTTAAGCGTGCCTGTTTGCAGGCAAGCTACCAAGGGTTGAGCATGGGAACAATTATCTAAGGCCTGTACTGAATGCAACATTGTGGTAGTGGCCTTATTGCCAGTGCTAGATATATATTTAGCACTACTAATAACCCACTTTCCAACAGATTGTGATTATAACTCACGGTAGGTAGTCACCCTCCTGAGTATTAATCCAAATTCTTAAACATGTGACCTGTCTTTCTATCACTTGCTTCTCAAATTGCCACCCTCTCTCCTTTCCTTGCTATACACTTTGCCTGTCTATCTTTCTCTCTCTCTGATTCTGCCTCTTTCTAATTCACATCCATGGGGTCAATTACTATGTCAATCGGAAGGCCTCCAAATCGTATTCGGGTTTGCTGAATCCGATCTGGAGCCCTTGTTTCCGACCGACTGGTTCCCAGTTCCGAACGACCAAGTATGATGCTGAATTGGTTCCAAATGGCATTCAGACAGGTTGAGCCTTTGTGGAGCCATTTCTGAATGAGCGAGTACGATGACCGAATCGGACAGCCTTTCCTAATAAGTTTGCCCAGATTGAAAGAGCTGCCAGAATCATTTTTTGGGGGCCCGTAGCAGCCCCCCTTCACCCGGACCCTCCGAATTGGGCCATGGGGCTACCAATGGGTCCCATCTTTCCAACCATGCAGAGTGTGGCAGGCACCATGAGGTGCCAGTCACAGGGTGCAAGGTTTTCCCCACCAACCCCTGTCTTCAATTGACCGAATCGCATCCAGATGCATGCAGATGCATTGTACTCATTTGGTCGGACTCCCCCAATCTGAGTCGTATGAAGCATTCTTGAACTGATTCGGTTGGTATGCTTTCCCAACAAGATCGGAATCGGGCCCGTAATCTGCACAAACTCTTTCTCTACTTTACCTTTCAATGCACCCCACACATCTGTCTCTCTGTACATGGGCTTTTCCCTATCTTAAGCTATCTCTACCTCACTCTTTAACTATCTTTGTAACTATCAAGAAGAGGTGTGGCACAGCCCCCAGGGCGGCCGACACAGGAGCATAGGGCTGATTCCCAGCCCTGGAGGCAGATCAGGTCAGCATCATGTGACACCAGGCAGTAGCTCACTTAATGTCCCTGACAGCCCCCAGCGTCTTGAGATCCTTACAGGTGATTAGTTTGCGCTTTACAAATAACGGGTTATTATATGTTTCTATCCCATTATCTCACCTTGCTCTCTTTACCTTTCATCTTTCTCCATCTTACCTAGCTCTCTACCTCCTCACTGTCTCTACCTCTTTTCCTTCTCAACTTCACCTCTCACTATACTAGTCTATGTCCCTCTGTGTTGTCCCAAATTCCATTTTCTTATTCAGCAAAACCAGCAGTCAATTTCTGGCCACAGATGAGCACACGTAGAAATGGATGAGGAAGAACAAGGCAGGGAAATGCAACAAAATTGTGAAAGTCCTTGTTGCTCTGCCATGATTTTCCCTGTTGCAGTCAAAAGTCCAATCGTCCAAGGCTTTTTGTGACCACATTTATCTGGCAATTAAATCTTCAATATCAAGAGTTATATGTAATTTTACATATCATCCAATAGTCCACAAAATATCTATCCCCTACTCTTTCTTTCATATGAGGGAGGAATAAGCTGGTTATACGCTAAATTCCACTTACGATATTGTTGCTTTGGGACAAACCAAAATTAAATATATTGGAAAAATATAGCACTATATCAATACTTGTTCAGGCTTTCCTCTGGTATTATATGCACAATGGAGGACGATCAGCTTGAGCTTCCAGCTGAATTAGCATGCTCCATTAATATATTATTCAATGGTAGTTGACATCAAGATAGAACTAGATGAAAATTGGCAATACATTTAAAGTTGTTCCAAACAGGACCACCAAATATATCTTATTTCGTGCTCCAAAAATCCTTAAGGTGCACTGTGTGTGGGTTTGCTTTCGCTTTTAACTATGGAATTTGTAATAATTTGTAATGGCATACCCTACACAAATATAACTGAATAGATAAAGCATAGAGGTAAAGAGAATGTGCAGGGTTAAGAAAGAGAATGGGAGATAGATGGAGAGAGAAAAAGCAAGATGCATATAAAAAAAGAGAAAGAGGTAATATTGAAAATGTTGGACAGCTGGCCCATTCACCCTGCCATGAGGCGCTGAATTTTACCAAATTAACTTTCAATATACATGAAAAACACTATACTTAGTGATGCATGTTGTATGCTAAACGTGCAACGTTATAATAAATATGTACACTACTGAACTCACGTAGACAAATACTTAAAGTAAGTCGACTAAATACGCCATGGATTTCAAAGTATAAAAAAGCAAATAACTAAAATGAATTGGAACATTTCAAAGGCCTATTAAATACTCGATTACTTACAGATCTACTCACTGATCTTCAAGGGACCAACATCTCGCCTTGCACGCTATTAATTAGTTCTGGGCCTTTATTTCCAATCGGCATCCATATTCTGAATGGAAATCAAAAATAAATAATTCCTAAACGATAATAGAAGCATGGGTTTCAGACTAGTTGCTAGGCTTAACAATATTTTCATTGCTTAGTTGCAGTGTATTGACTCCTGAAATACCATGTAACAAATGATTTAGATAAAAGTACATCTGGAGCACCCAGCTGGAAAGTGCATGGTGATATGTCCACTTGTAGCACAAATGTTTCGCAGCAGCATTTCCCTTCCAAAATCTGTGTGTTCTTTTTCTCAAATACAGACCCTTTCTAAGACAGAAAACATCCTTTTTTGTTAAATAATTTTTATTAAAGATAAAGAACACAGGAATAGTAATGTATATTTGTCAATTCTGAAATAGAAATAAGTATACAATTATAGGTAAGTGGTAAACGTCAAATTAGATGAAGTATATATTAAGGGGGTACACTATTTTATAACTCTTATAGTAAAGTTCCATAGAACTGTCTATAAAAAAAATAGGAATACATAATAAAAATATATTTCACATATTTTACTGATTGAAAGAAAATAACCTGTGCAAGTACTAGAGTGAATAAAATACGAAGAAAAAATAAGGTTCATTTTTTATAGAAAAAGCCTAGAAAAAGGAGCAAAGAGAAAGGAAGATAGAGAAAGACGAAAGAGTAGAAGAAGAAGAAAGAAAACGAGAAAGAAGAACAAGGATGAGGTATGGAATATAAAATTGTAAACATTAAGATGATGATGATAGAAAAGTAGTGAAGATTGAGGAACAGAAGCAATTCTATGTTCATCACAAATTAAGTTCCACCATAGTAGAAAAGACAATTTAGAGTTGTCTTTCCAACAAGTTAATATAACTTTAAAAGCCACAGCAAGAAATAGATAAAATAAAATAGATTTAGAGGTAATTTGATCAAAATTAGGTGACATAGTACCGAGAAAAAACATTGTAATACATCTGTGCATGTACACCTGTGCCATGTGACATGCCCTTAGGACATGTATGTGTGCCACATGGCACACAAGCCAGAATCAGGAATGCAACAGGGTGTCAAAGTGACACGCTGTCCCCCTTGAAAATTCGGTATTTTTATGGAATCGGTATTTACCGATTCGGTAAATGACATTGATTCCTATGGGCCTCAAGGCCCATAGGATTCAATGAAAATTACCGAATCGGTAATTACCGATTCGGTAATTACAGAATCCTACAGATTCGGTAAAAAATACTGAATTTTTAACTACATCTCATTTACCGAATCTAGAGTACCGAATCGGTAAAATTCGGTATTGTAGAGTCGGTAAATGAGAATTACCTACATCTAGCCCCAAGTGCCTTGCCCCAACAAACCAATGGCGACCAGATGTTTCCTTCGCTTTTATCAAGTCTTGCCATATTAAGTGCCGCCCGAACCCACTTCTCATATAATGGAGGGGCCGGATCTTTCCATAATATACAAATTTCCCTTCGGGCCAACAAGATCAAACAAAGAAATAGACCCAGTTGTAATCTGGATACATGATTTATAAGGGAAGGGCTCAGGCCGAATATGACCAAGACTAGGTCTAGAGTGATTCCTAGACCAAAAATTCCGGACACGGCCAACTCTATATTCTGCCAATAGCCCCTTAACTGAGTACACTCAAAAAACTTGTGCAGATCATCTGCTACTATTATACCACATTTAGGGCAACGGGGAGGTGGATCTGAAGCAAACTTAGTGATTTTTTGGGGGGTATAGTACAACCTATTAATAGTGAAAAAATGTTTTTTCTTCAGAGAAGCAGACTTAACAAACTTATATAGATTGTTAATAGATAGAAAGTAAAACTCCGCAGAGCTGTTCTTCAATATAGATGAATCCCAAACAAGATATGGTGGAGGAAGCTCAATATCCTCTCTATCTAGTAAGCTTCTATACCATATCCCAACCTCTTTTTTCATGGAAGCTGGGTTTTGGAGTTTTAACTCTACCTCATAGTTCCCACCTATATTTGCATTTTCTGCCGCATACCATGAGCAAAGTTGTAGAAATTTAAAGCGAGAAAAAGAATCGCCAATCTTTGCTCTCAAAACCTCCCAGGGTAGAGCTCCATCTATAGATATTATATCAGACCACATCTGGATACCAGCACGCTCTATTGGGACAGCCAAGCTATCTTTTAAGCAGTCAGGGAGTCCCGGGGAGTCCCAGATAGGAGCAAAGTCTGAGTATTATTTTATCCCCCACCTTGCTTTGAGATTTTGCCAAGTGTTAAGTGCAGATCTAATCACCTTTAGGCGTACTTTCTTGAAGGACCTGGGGGCCCGAACTTATAAAGAAATCCAGCCCCCCCCCCTCCTGATTTACCATGGCTTTCAGGATCCTCCTCCAGTTATTAATAGTGGGGCTGGCCAATATGCATCGAATATTTTTAAACTGGAATGTAAGACAGTAACAGAGGATATCTGGTAATGCTAAGCCCCCCTTACTTAACCTTCTCTTTAACTTCTTCCACGATAGTTCGGAGGTTTTATTGGCCCAAATAAAGCTTCCGATCTTGCTCTGGATTTTCCCAAGAAGTTTACCAGGAAAGTCGAGGGGGATGGCACTGAACAAATATGTTAGTTTAGGAAAAATTACCATCTTGACTATGTTCACTCGACCATATATTGTGAGTGGATCATTCGTCCACCTAAGGAAGAGGTGATCAATTTATTTTAAGACTCTCCTCACATTTGTCAAAGGAATGTTTGCCAGGTCTTGCTCAATATTAATCCCCAGATATTTAAATCCAGAGCTGGCACTCCATTCCCATCCTTCAACCCCCCAACACATAATCTCCATCTTTGAAGGATTAACCGCATACCCGGAGTATCGTCCAAACTCACTTAAAGTGTCCTCCACTTTAGGCAAAACCACAGTAGGGTTACTAGTGTAGACTAACAAATCATCTGCATATAGGGCAAGTTTGACATTGAGATCTTGCACGCAAAAGGGGGTGATCTGAGGATCTAACCTAAGTGCTTGTGCTAGGGGTTCAATGTATATGTCGAACAGCAAGGGTGAAATAGGACACCTCTGACGTGTACCCCTCTGAATTTCGAACCTTGGAGTTAATACCCCATTTAGGAGGATAGTAGCCGAAGTCCCCTCGTAGCATTTAACGAAAGATCTTATAAACGCTGTGCCGAATCCCATTACTCTAAGTGTTTCCCAAAGAAAGGACCAGCTGACGCGGTCGAACGCTTTAGCTGTGTCGTATGCGTCAACTGCAAGAGGCTCTGCTCGTGCAATTGCCAGGTCTATACAGCCTATTAGTTGTAAAGACTGTTCCTGTATATAACGTCCCGGAATGAATCCCTTTTGGTCTACTCCAATTAGTTGCGGAACCACCCTGACCAATCTCCCTGCCAAAATGCTAGCAAAGATCTTACAATCTGCATTTAGCAGGGAGATTGGCCTGAAGGAATCTGCCTTTAATGGATTTTTTAAAGGTTTTAGTATAAGCACGATGGTTGCTTCTTTCCAGGATGGAGGGATTCTCCCCTCAGATGAATAAATGTAGTTAAATAGCTCATGCAGTCTAGGAGTAATTATCTCATCGAGAATCTTATAGACTTCGCCTGGGAGGGCATCTTTCCCTGCAGCCTTATTGTTTTTGATCTTTTTAATATGAAGCCTGATTTCTTCCTCAGTGATCGGCCTTTCTAGCATCTCCTGGCTATCCCTGGTCAATGATGGTAGAGCCTTATTATTTAACCATGCTTGGATACTGTTGATATCTGGTACAGCTTCTTCTTTATATAGTTGGGAGAATAAAGAGAGAAGACATTGCTGCATTTCTTCATGCTTACTTGACGTTGCGCCAACCTCATCGATTATTAGTTTATTAATATTGTTTTAGCTCTATAAGCTTTTGTCTTCCAAGCTAGGGTAGCACTTGCTCTTTCGCCATACTCATAGTTCTCCATTCTATGGACCTCCCATTGGACTCTCACTTTTTCTTCTAACTTAATTCTGTACTCGGAACAAACTTGATCCAATTCTTTAAGGATTAGATGGATTGCCTCAGGTTGACAGTGTGTCCTAGCATTTTCTAATCTAGATATCTCCACATCCATTTTTGGGAATTCCATCCTATCTTGCTTATTTTTAGAAGATATCAAGCTATGGAATTCCCCACGAATAAAGGCCTTAAAGGCATCCCATAAATAGTCAGGAGATGGTGACCCTGCATTGTCTAGGAAAAACCTAACAGTAGATTCCCTTATATTACTGATTAGCTCCTGATCCCGCAGCATACCTCTGTTTTATGTCCACCGAAAAGGGGGTTTAACTGTGCTTCCCATATATACAAATATTATAGGTGCATGGTCCAAAAGAATAGATGGGAGGATGGAAATGTCTACCATATTTTCTAAACTTGCTCGGTCAGTGTGGATATAAACTATTCTCGAAGAGTGGCGTGCTTTTTACTAAAATACGTGAACCCAGATCCCAATCCCACTTTAGCTTCCCAAACATCGACCAGGCCGAGATCGTGGATCATATTAATCATTGCTCCCCTAGTTTGTGGAGCTGCTGCATATCTACTGTGATTTGACCTATCACGAGTGGGGTTAAGAAGCACATTGAAATCACCCCCAATTAGTATTGGGGTTGTAACCTCTATCAGGTTCGCCTGTACCTTGAGAAGGCAAGTGGGATCATCTAGGTTAGGGCGATAATAGGTTGCCAGAGTGACTTCGGTCCCTCCCAGAGTTTCCCGCACCGAGATCCACCTACCAGAGCAATCCGTTAACACAGAATTGATTGTGCTATTAACTCCCTTTCTTATCAGGACAGCAACCCCCTTATTATGTGTCATATGATGAGAGCAGAGAGAATGCTCTATCCATTTATATTTACTGAAGACTTCTTTAGTCTCAGAGTAGCTTAAATGGGTTTCCTGTATAAGAAACACCTGTGCAGCCGACTGTTTGAGATATTTCATAACCAGCCTCTGTCTTCTGCTACAGCGCAACCCGTTAACATTCCATGAGATAAACTTTATCTTCGTGCCCGTGATTTCCTGCCTTCACTTCTCTCCCTCCAGAATCCAATGGCCCAAGCTGCCGTATACACTGATACCGAAACAGGGTATGAGGACATTATTTTTTCATTTTCTCCCACTGCAACCCCACCTGCGCTCCCCCCCTCCCAACCCATCCCTCTAACCCCCTGTAACCCTCGATCCTACTATCCCCCCGGGGAACCCTCCCTTTTCTCTTGGGCATACGGCTTTGGTCGGAGCCCCCTCGATGTTGGCGAGAAAAAAAAAAAGGAAAACAAGTCACGCTAATGATACCAGCCTCAACTCTACGCCTCTTTTCTTCTTCCGGTAGGAAGTTAAAAAAAATAACCCTGAAAGGAATCTATACTGCTATTCTACATCTTGTTTAGATTCTGCTATACTTTGCTAACTACTCCACTCCCCCCGCTGCTGTAATTTGTATCTTCCCCTTCGCCACCTTTCTTTCTAATCTTGTCAATTAGAGAATCCACCTCCTCCAAATGCCGCATCTTGTACATATGGTTATCCCACATAATTCGTAAAGATGCAGGAAATCTGAGTTGGGTCTTGGCGCCCAGCTGGTTTAATATAGCCATCCTTTTTGCCCAGCTCCCACTGCCTTGTGGCTGTCCGATGGGAGACATCTGACCGAACAGAAAAAGAAAAAGGGGTGGAAGTTGAGTTGCATTTCAGTTCACCTGCTTTTAGGGCCAGAGATAGAATCTTCTCTTTAAGAGAATAAGTTAAGAAATTAACAAGTATCTTCCTAGGGCGGGCTTTTGCAGGAGATCTTCTGTACGGGTTGCGATGAACCCTTTGGATGTCCACAGACTGGTCCCAGTCTTCATCCGAAGACTTTAGGATATATGTCTTCAAAAGGGAGACTATGAAGTTCTTAAGATCGCTTCTCTCGATATCCTCCAGGACATTCAGTAATTTCAGATTGTTTTTTCTAGAGTGATTCTCCAGCCGCTCGATGTCGTCATATAATTCCTGATTCTGCTGTAACAGCTTACTCATCGTGAGGGAAGAAGCATCTATGGATTCCTTTAATTTCGGTATCTTGGCTTCAAGTGCGTCGGTTCTCCGCAAAACTTCCTCGACCTTCGATGATAAGAGATCACAAGAGACCTGAATAGACTCTTGATTAGTCTCCGAAGTTGTGAATCTCCTACCGATGTCATCAAATCTCCTGCCTATATCGTCCCGTAAACATAACGAAATATCAGCCAGCGTCCCAGAGGAGGAAGTTTGGGGAGAAGGGGGTACACTAGGGAGGTTTTGATGGGTAGCCGAGGCTTCGGGGGTGTCAGAGTGGATCTCTAAAGAAATATCCAAGGCTCCTGTGGATTGCGTTATCAATCGGTTCTTCAGAGTTTTCCCCCCTACTCTCTTTTCCAGAGGAGAATCTGGTTTACCCTCCATATGGGGATCTTGTAAGGCGAGAGCAGAGAAGCTATTCGAGAGCTCCACTGATGGATTAACTTCAGTTTAGCCCTCCAGTATAGGAGAAGACCCTGACATTTCTGGGGGAATCCTGAAAGGGGGCAAATCGCTTACCTCCCTAGCCTCGCTAACCAGACTGGTGGAATTTAGAGCAGGAACAGGAGCAGGAAAGACAAGAGTGGCTGGACCCGGGGCTCCCTTAGCGGCCATGCCTTGTTTAAGAGCCAAAGCGGAAGCTGAGGTAGAGGTAGAGGTACTGCCACAGATCTTGTAAAAAGATTTCAGAGATGGAGTTACTTTAGCAGAGAGACAACCTCTCTATTGTTTTTTATTTTTCCGCTATCCCTTGCCTGGGGTATCTTGCGGTGTATCCTGTGGCCCTTTGGTTCCTCTTGTCTGTCTAATGCCAGCTTTGACTTTCACTATCGGTGGCAGGCCTGCCCTTGTTTTAGACTGGGCTGGGAGGTTAGCCAGGGCTCTATTGCATAATGTATATCGCCCGACTACTGCTTTAGGGGAGGCGCCCGCTTTGGTTTTAAACAGGCTGCAGTCTGTCTCCAACTCAGACTCTCCACTAATCTCCATACACTGCAGATTAATGCTTTTATTATGCTCATAGATGGTGTGTTGCCCCAAACCCCCCCAAGGTACCCCCCAGTCTGCCTCTCGGGGACCAGAGACCAAAAGCTCCTAATCACAATTAGAGGAGCAACCCGAACAAAGGTGTATCTGTGAGCTCTTACTGCTTACGTTGCTCCCCCCAAATGCCTCTCCCTCTCCTACCTTCCTTCTGCAAGGCGCAGGAGCCGCCGCCGCTACCAGTACCAATCAGTGTTGAAAGAGGCTCCTAAGGACGCTGGGAGACCGCCGCCTCCACTCCTTCCGGCAGCTCGGCGGCTCTGCTACCGCACTCCCGGGCTCGTCGGGACTCTCGCTCACCATCGATGTTTTCGTTCTTCTCAAGCGGCGCAGAGCAATATGCACACAAAAGAGATAAAGCAAAGAGGCAGCGGCAAGGTGTGACTGCTAAACTTGAAGGTGAATGAGGAAAGCCGTAGCTTTTGGAAAGGAAGTACGAACGCTGGAAAACTCCTACATCATTCGGCTTCAGGTGGCTCCGAGGCTCCGAGGCTCCGGGTGATCAGCTGATCATCAGCATGCAATGCGAACGCCACACATCTCAGGGGCTCCGCCTGCAGCCGTTACTTTCCGGCCGCCATGTTCCCCCCAAAAACATTGTGAATATTAAATTGAACCTGATAGTGTATTAAAGAGCCTTCAGCATTAAGACATGACCAACAAGATCATGTTACAGAATAGTTGAATTTATGTAAGAGGAGGGGAGTAATAACAACTTTATTATAAATAAAATATAAGGATTGTGTGATATTTGCAGCTTTGGATATCTTGAAAAGTTTTGGCAAAACATATCCCACTGGGATACAGAAAATGTCTGAGATGGATCCTGTTCCCATTCAAGTTCAATACTTGATTTACTAGGTGTGCCATCCGGTGTAGATAAGATTTTGTACATAAAGGAGCCACTAGGTATAGTATCAGTAGGAATGTGATATAAGGGATTATCAGGCGTGACAGAAGTAGGAATTGGGTGAGAGAGAAAGTTCTGTACACAGTCCTGTAATATGGGAGTTAAAGTATTATACTGCCTGAAAACAGGAATCCTATAAGTGAAAGGTCTCTTGTAACTGATGAAAGGATAGAATTGGATTATTAACAATCATTTGATTGACATAAAAAATACCTTTTTCTTTCCATTGTTTGTAGTCGAATGATTTGTGACAAAATTTTATGTATTTATTGAACCATAATGAGGAAGCTAGAAAAGATTGATATTTGTCAAACTTTTTAAAGAAAAGTGTATGTAACAGGTAGTGAGAATGTTTTAGAATTGGGTATCTAGAAATAAAAGTACAATCAGTCATGTATGCAATATCCTGCACTGAAAAATCATTTAGCAATGAGCATTCAACATTAACCCATGAAGGTTTAGGTACATCTTGATAATCTTTAGATAAAGCATAGAACTGACGAATTCGAAAAGCATTCTGGTACAATTGAAAATCAGGCAATCTTACGCCCCCCTCACTCTTATGATTAATCAGTTTGGATATAGCAATATATGCATGTTTATTATTCCAAAGAAATTTGATCCATAACAAATTAATCTGAGTAAAATTGTATTTAGGGATTTTGAGTGGTAACATTGATAACAAAAACAGTATCTAAGGAACAATCATCATTTTAATTGTGTCAAGTCTGCCCCACCATGATAAAAATAAAGGTGACCAAAGGTTCAGTAAATTGGTAATTTAAAATTTTAAGGCAGTGTACATAGATACAGGTACATAGATATTTAATTTTCTGAGGACACCATGTAAAATTGGAGTAATGTGAGGAATACTTCTAATGCATTCCAGAAAAGGTTCTAAGCATAACAAAAAAAGTAATGGGGAAAGGGGACAGCCCTGACGAGTACCTCTTTGAAGATTAAAATATGGGAAAAAAAGACCATTAACAAAAATGCAAGCTTTTGGATTCGCATATAATAATTTGACATATGAAATAAACTTTGGACAAAAATCAAACCATTTTGGTGTGTGAATCATGAAATCCCAGTTAATTCGACCTTAGGCTTATTCTGCGTCTAAAGATAATGCAGCTAATGGAGAGGGATACGTTTTACTAAGAGCCAAAATATTGGAAAACATTCTAGCACATGGGTACTCACAAACTTTCTCTCGGGGCCAAATTTACAGTGTGGTATGTTTCCGAGGGCCGCACCGGTGGGGGCGGGGTCAGTGGGGGAGGGTGCGGGCTAGATCAACAAAAAAACCTATGACCATGAGGTTGATCACAGGTCCCTGCAGTGGATGCCTTCTTCGACTGCGCCACCACACCCGGCATTCACACAACTATCTCCCTCCCTCGCTCCCTCTCTGCCTCCCTCCCTCTCTTGCTCTGTCTCCCTCCATCCCTCTCTTGCTCCCTCTCTCTCCCTCCCTCTCCCTCCCTCGCTCCCCCTCCCTCGCTCCCTCTTTCTCTCCATCCTTCGCTACCTCGCTCTCTCCATCCCTTGCTCCCTCCCTCGCTCCCTCCCTCTCTCCCTCTCTCGCTCTCTCCCTCCATCCCTCTCTCCCTCCCTCTCTCGCTCCCTCTCTCGCTCCCTCTCTCGCTGCCTCTCTCCCTCCCTTGATCCCTCTCTCTCTCCCTCCCTCCCTCCCTCGCTCTCTCCCTCCCTGTCTTTCTGTCTGTCTCTCTCACTCCCTCTCTCTCACTCCCTAACTCCCTCACTCCCTCACTCCCTCTCTCGCTCCCTCTCTCTTCATCCCTCTCTCCCTCTCTCCCTCTCTCCCTCCCTCCCTCTGTTTCCCTTCCTCTGTCTGTCTCTCTCTCTCTCTCTCTCTCACTCCCTCCTACTCCCTCCCCCTCTCACTCCCGCTCTCACTCCCCCGCCCTCATTCACTTGCCCACACTCCCTCGCCCACACTCCCTCCATCGCCCTTACTCCCTCCGTCGCCCTTACTCCCTCCGTCACCCTCTCTCCCTCTGTCGCCCTCACTCCCTCTGTTACCCTCACTCCCTCTGTTACCCTCACTCCCTCCATCACCTTCATTCCCTCCGTCACCCTCACTCCCTCTGTCACCCTCACTCCCTCCGTCGCCCTCACTCCCTCCGTCGCCCTCACTTCCTCCATCGCCCTCACTTCCTCTGTCGCCCTCACTCCCTCTGTTACCCTCACTCCCTCTGTTACCCTCACTCCCTCCGTCACCCTCACTCCCTTCGTTACCCTCACTCCCTCCATCGTCCTCCTATGTCGCCGCCCTCCCTCTGTCTCCCTTTCTCTGTCTCCCTTTCTCTGTGTCCCCCTCCCTCCCTTTCCCTCTCCCCTCTCTCTCTCTCTCTCTCCCTCCCTTTCCCTCTCTCCCTCTGTCTCCCTCTCTTTCCATCCCTCCCTCTGTCTCTGTCCCTCAACCTCCCTCTGTCACCCTCTGTCATCTCTGTCATCTCAACCTGCCTGTGTGTCAGCCCCGGGTGAGACAGCTTCCTGACACACACAGCCACACCCAAGCACTTCACAAGTTGCTAAAGGCCATTTGCATGCTAATAAGGCTTTATTGCATTCCACCTCTTCTTAGGCCCCTGCAGCTCCACTCTGGCTAAGTGAGAATCGCCCGACCCCCACAGAGCAGCAGAGACTCTCAGAGTCACGCTGCAGCAGACAATCTTTAAAAGAAAAAAAAATACATTGGTAGGATGTCTGCAAGGACCGCGGGCCACCAGGGAAGGCTACTATGAGTACCCATGTTCTAGCATTATCAGAAGACAGATGACCTTTAACAAAACCGGCTTGATCTGGATTAATGATAGCAGCGATTTGAAATTTAAAATATAATCAATACAGGATCTAGTAGGGTGTACAGGAGAGAAGAAAGTAAATTCTGTGGTATCTGGATTACATGTCTTCTAAGTATCAAATAGAGGACGAGAAGTAATGGCTGATTGAAATGATTTGTGGGTTTTAGCTGGTTTAAATTTACATTTAGATTGTCTGTAATAGTTTACATTTTATAGAATTGCAAAATTCTGGATCTGGTTTTACAGGCCCATTGATATTAAAGAAGGTAATTTGTCTTTTATTGATAATAACATCAACCATTACCCAACAACCTGAGGGATCACAATCTGATGACAGAATCTGTGCATTAGTAGATTTATGAACCAATAGCAACACCACCATGACGATAGCAGGAGAAAAAACAATTTGATTGATCCATTGGCGTTTGAGTTTAAGAGACTCTTTATCATTATAGTGGGTTTCCTGTAAAAAAGCAACCTGGGTATTAAGTTTAGCTAAATGAGACAATACCTTTTGCCGTTTGACAGGATGACCAAGACCAAGAACATTCCACGAGACCACATTAACCATGACGATGGAGTAAGGGGTACATGAGGAAACAGGGACTCGAAACTGTAAAATCAACATGTGAAAAAATGGAAGGACATTGTTCAATATGTGAGAGGGAAGACATATTAATACAATTAAAGTGATTACTAAAAAACAGGAGAAAGAGTGAGATAAAGTGAGACGTATTTTCAGAAGGAAAACAGTTGCCAAAAGACAAGACTAAAAGTGAGGCATAACAAGAAACGTAGAGAAAAAGAAGGAAGAAAGAAAAGAAAAGAAACAGAAGGAAGAAGAAAGCAAACAGATCAATGAATAACATCCAGATCTGTAAGGAGAAAAGTCGAAAGAGGAGGAGCATATTGACGCCAGAGGGTATGGACCTCAGTAATAGGAAACAAAGAAGAAGAAAGAAAGAGAACCTCATGAATATAAGGAACAACTCTTAATCTGAGAACATTGAGTAAACATGTATGTTGAATTTAAAGTTGCATTCATAAATACTAGAGACGTCAGATATTAGTATCCATTCCATTAGATGAGAGGTTATGAAGATAAAGTTTAAGTTTTTCCGGATCATCAAAAGAGCATGACCGACCATCATGTGTAATCTTGCAGAGACATGGATGGAGGATTCCATGTTGAATGTTAAGATGTCTCATCTGAGGACGTAAAGCAAGAAATTATTTGTGACATGCGTTTGTTGCATTGGAAACATCCTGAGAGATGAAGAGATTATGGCCAGACCGAAATGGCTGCCGCCCGCATCTTAAACAGGAATAATTAACTGAAAACTGAAAGCGACATGAAGAGGGCTCAAAATCATTCTAAATGCAGTCTCCAGACTCACTGCATTGTCTGCAGGACAGGTTCATCACTCCGTATCTTGTGCATTACTGAAGAGTTTTAAATATTACACAATAGAATCTCCGTTGATCAGAGCTTAGTTCTGTGAAGAATGCCTCTCTGGGGTGGTATGGCTCCTTATTAGTGCAAGCAGAAATTCGTCACATGAACTCTTCACCTTTTCGCTGTGGGATGTGGCAATTCCTTATCAGAAGCGACAAACGTTGTCAGATTAGAGAGATGCGGGCGCAGCAACCTAAAATGGTGTCCGCCCGCGTCTCTGACAGGGAGAGTTTACAGCAAACTGACAGCGGCTTGAAGAGGGCTCAAAATCATTCAAAATGTGGTCTCCAGACTCACCGCATTGTCAGCAGGACAGTCCCGTCACTCTGCATCTGAATGACGGTATAAGAGGTTCAAAATAAACTTCCAAGTTCCACAATGCAGCGGAGCTCACGCCGGGTCAGTCATTCCACCTTGGCGCGTAAGCCACGCCCCCCAGACAGAAAACATCCTACTGCTATTAATTTTTAATGTCTGATCCGACGTACTAAATGAGGGTGATTTATCTATAAAAAGGGGGTTCATAAAAAGTCTGGATTACAGAGTTAAATGTGGCACCAGGAAATTACTGATGTGAGCAAAGTCCCAGGGGAGTTATCATCACCCAGTTGGTATTATGGTAGCGCCTGATTCTGCTGCTGATTATTGCACACATTACACCCCCAGATTCAGGGGATATAGATTCACAGGGCTGGATGGGCAGGTAACTATGTCCACACCAGGACAATTGGGGACCAAAGTCTGAGACAGACCAAACATAAAGAAGAAAACCTGAGTGCTGCAGATGGATTTTTGTTGTTGCCTAGACTAGACTTTGGGAAGATCTTTCAAACAATGGACATAAATGAACGTTTGATTGGGAGAGAGAACACTGTTCATCAATGGTTTTCCTGCCCTACCAAGCCCGCTGTTGTAAAGCTTTTCATAGAGTCGGGGAAGTGCCGGATTTTCTTGCAGGGTGTCTCTATGAGTTCAGTTGCAATAAACCCCTAACCTGGTACACTATCCTCTACAGGGCGGCCAGGTCACAGTAACACTTGCCTTTCCGTATTTATAGCAGGCCATTCTCCACTTTTTGTCCTTACCTGGAAATGACTGCAAGAGGATAGGCTGCATATCAAGGTATTTGTGTTTTTTGTTATCTGAAGATTAATACTTGCTCTGGGAGTTGTTTTCAGAAAACAAAATATTCTGTTGGTGCATCCACATGTTGCCCACTTGACAAAGATCGGTACCTTCAGTTGTCTTTAATCAACCCTCATCAGTGGCAGCTTCACTGGGGGCACAGAGATGCCTGCCTTGCCATAAGAATCTCTAAGTATTGCAGTGGTCTTCCTTGAGGGGCATGACAGACATTGCATCTGTTGATCTGCGAGGCCAAGAAGCAGTCCACCAAGTGCTAAATTAGCATTAAAGGTATATATCTAGGTCACCCTTTTCTTCCTTGGAGAGGTTTCCTCTTTCAGTGCCAAGTAGTCATCACAGGACGGACAGTAGGCAGAAGAGGCACATATATCCACCAAAGTAGTAGATTTTTGTTTTGGGGAAATTAGTAAACTCATACTTAGATGTTTGGTTGGTAGGCGAGGGGAAAGAAACAAGTTGTCCTCCACTTCATTTTATTCCTGCCATGATCCCAAATGTTCATCTTCAAACAGATGTTATAATTGATTAAACACATCTGACGGGTGAAATATCCCTTTCTCAGTTTCTGGCCTATTGTTTTGAAAATATGACTTTCCGTTCTTTAAAAATTACAGAAGCTGCTTTAGACCTTTGATTATTTAAAAAACAAATTGCAAGAAATGCACAATGAGACCTACTTTGCCAAAAGTGTCTCCATCTTCTTTTATTTATGAAGGAGAAAAAGAGACAATGTATTTTGTATTCATACATCAATTATTCAACATTATTTTTTCCTAATCACCTCAGTACAATACCAGCTCTAATTAGGTCACTGCATAAAGTTTTTAACAAATCTATAATTCATTACACCCTGTTACTTTAAATTCCAAAAGTCCACAAATTTCACAAAGCGTCTTTCATGGCATTTGAACTTTATTATCACATCTACTTCTAGCTGATAATAGTACCATAATTATTCCAATCAGTGAGAGATATTTAATGATTTTTTTCCATCCAATTTCTTACAATAAATAATCTAGCAATGATTAGGAAAATACACACTAAGGGGCAGATTTACAAGGAAGTGCTGCAGCGTGGCAACTCAAGCCCTTTGACTACACCACTCTGCGGCACTTCCAAAGCACAGGAATGCAATAATATGTCACATTCTTGTGCTCTCTCCTGCGCTGGCGCACGAACTGCAGTCATGCGCTGACGCAGTCACTCTTGCATCATGGTGCAAGGATGACTGCCTCATGGGGAGATTGTTTTTGTGCAGGAAGGGGCAATCCATGCTGTAGAATGCAGCACGCATTGGAAGACGAAAAAACAAAAGCATTTCTCCTCGTTGCACCTCTCTACAGCACCCTAGGGTGGCGTAGTATTTAGATGCGTTCCATGGCTGTTGCTGTGGGTATTCCCACGCAATACCCATGTAAAATTCCATGGGTATTCCATGGGTATTGAGTGGGAACACCCACAGCAACAGCCATGGAACGCCCCTTTTACGTAAAGTGAGGACCATATTTACAAGGACAGTAAAAGCCACGCAGGGTGGCTTTTCCTGCCCTTGTAAATATGAAGCAGTAACATGCACCACCAGTACATCACAAAATGTGACGTACTGGTGGCGCAGGGGGCTTGTAAATCTGCCCTCTACCATCAATATATCTTTGGTTTGACCATCTGTTCCTAATGTAACTTACTTACTAGTCAACATAATGTCATAGTTTTGAATTTCTGACAATATCGCTTTTATTCATGTCTAATAGTCTCATCGTCATGAACATATCTAGATCATCTACAGATGATTCTAATATAAACCTAGGACATTTAGAATGTTTTACAACTTTGCTTCTGAACAGTTAATCTGGAGTGTATTACAACCTGTTAATTACTTTAAAAAGTTGTATTTTGACATTTGCACAAATTGTTTGTTTCACCATATTGATGTTTGAATAACATATGTATATATCAATTTATTCAATTAGTCTATTGATTTTTAAATCCATCTTGTTTAATCCACCTTCAAGTGATTTAGAAAAAAACTTATAAGCCAATGATATGGGCAATACCCCATTAAAGGTATTGCAGTTGCATCAATATTAGGTATCCCTTGTATATTAAAGTAATCCCTAATTGGCATGTATTTTAAAAATGTGTTTTTGCATTTTGAAAACTCATTCTATAGCTCTAAAAAAGGGGCATAGTATGCCTACTTTTATATTGCGTCCTTTTGTAGTTAGGTCAAGTCTCTACCAGATTTCTCCTTAAGAGTCATAAAAAAGGCCCCATAAGGGAGTGAAGGTATTGATGATTTTGGTTATCTGCTATTTTTTATTTAGGGCTTTCCAAATACAGTATGTTATTTTTAGAGCTCTAAACCTAACCCATTTGTTGTAGCTAGTAGGATCAAAGTATTAAAGGAACACAACACCTAGAAGCAGTCCAATGCTCATCTGATACCCTTTCAGATATCAAATACAATTTTTCTAGCATGGCTGCCCACTAATAGGATTAAAAGTCAGGGAGACCTAGGGCCAGATGTAGGTAATCAGATTTTACCGATTCTTAAATACCAAATTTTACCGATTCGGTATTCAAAAATCGGTAAATGAGATGTAGGTAAAAAATCGGTATTTTTTACCGATTCAGTAAAAGTCGGTATCGGACTTTCGGAATTTACCGAATCGGTATTTACCGATTCGGTATTTACCGATTCGGTATTTTCAATGCATTCCTATGGGCCATTAGGCCCATAGGGATGAATGGGAAATACCGATTCGGTAAATACCGAATCGGTATTTCCTATTCATCCCTATGGGCCTAAAGGCCCATAGGAATGCATTGAAAATACTGAATCGGTAAATACCGAATCGGTAAATACCGATTCGGTAGAATCCGAATCGGGAAGCAAGCAAAAGTGAAACCAATGAAAACAGCCAATCAGGTGCTACCACCCTCCCCCTCCCTACCAGGAAGTGGCTACCCAGGCAGCTGCAACTCATTAGAAGGTTCTGGAGAGGCAGTCAGAGCTGAGCAGAGACACAGAGCAGCAGGTTCATTTTTGTGACTTTACCTCAGTGAAAATGGCTAGCAGCAGTGAGAGTCAGAAGGCAGAGAGGAAAAGGAAAGTAAAGTTTAGCAGCATGGAGCTGCAAGTACTAGTGGAGGAGGTGGTGAGAGCTCACAAACAACTGTTTGGCAGGCACTCCCTCACTGTAGCAGAGTCAGCAAAACGCAAGCTGTGGCTTGATATAGGAGAAAGGGTCAATGCTGTGGGAGTGACAAGCAGGAGCATTGATGACCTCAAGAAACGCTTCTACGACATCAGGAGCCTCACCAAGACAAAGATGGCAGAGCTACATAAGCAGGCTGGTGTCACCGGTGGAGGCAGGAACCCAGCGCCCCCCCTGACTGACCTGGAGGAGTTGGAGGCGTCAACCATAGAGCCAGACAGTGTTGTGGGACTGGGAGATGTGGACAGCTCAGCCAGAGCCAAAGGAAAAGGTAAGACGCATGCGCAGCATGACACCCCATACCAACCAGCTTCCCTTAACCCTTTGTGCACAGGCCAACCACAGTCCAGTACTGCTAGCACTATACAGGAGCAATGCATTATGGGAAATGTAGTCAGCTAATATAAGACCATGTGTAACTGCACAGACATCAGCAAGGCAGTGAAAGTAATGCTGAATAAGGACAGTAAAATGTGTAAAGCATTTATTTTAGTGACTGTGACACAGTAGCACTCAGTTGGCATACGCTTATTTATACCTAGGGGCAACATCAGCCAGTCAAGCTTCAGCAACAGCAGGGACTGCACCAGCGAGGGAGGAGAGTGACGAGGCAGGGCCAAGCCATGTCCATGCCTCGCAGGAGGAAGAACACACAACTGCCATCTCCCAGGAAGAGGAGACAGTCCAGACACCCGAGTTTCCCCACTCCCCACACCTCTCACAATCCCCTCCATTGCTTTTCTCTCCTGAGACCTCCCCATCACTTTTACAGCCTGCACCTGCAACCTCACCAGCCAGGAGGCGAGTCGTGGCCCCACTGCCAGTGATGGAAGCAGCAGAGGGAGAGGCCCAAGCCACTGCACCTGAGAGTCCTGCTGCACTGCACCCCAACACACAGTCTTTCACCTCGCGCAGACGGCAACGCAGGCCCAGCAGTGCAGGTGTTCCTGGAGATGGCACTGTGTTCCGTGGGCTGGAGGGGAGCATGGTGCGCATCCAACGCATGCAGGGAAAATCAATACAGGCCTGCCACCACCAATTTCGTGTCCTAAACCAACAAATTGGAGAAATGGGGAAGGGCATCAGAGACATGGTAGAAAGCAACAGGGAGATATCAAAAACCAATGCTGGCCTAGCTGCAGGAATGCAGCAAATGAGCACTTCAATAACCCAGCTGTGCTCAAAACTGGACAGCCTGGAGCACACAAGACGCAGGGACGCCCGTGTAAACAATAGGGCCATGAACCGTCTGGCCACTGCCACATCACAGCTATGCCGTAGAGGGATTAACATGCAGGAAAGCCTCACTCAGAACACGGCCGAGGTCACTAGGGGCATGGCCAGGATCACCAGTGCCCTTGAGGCAATGATAATATCAAACACTGCACTGGATCCTGCCCTGGATGTGGCTGAGGGAGACGACAGCAGTAGCCGCAGCAGCTTGGCAAGCGCTTTGGTTCAGCCACGTCGGAGCAGCAGGGGCCCAGCTGAGCCTGCAGGCCATAAGGGAAGCAGTGAGCAACATCCCAGTGGCTCTGGGAAGCGCGGGCGCAAATGACTTTGCCAGTGTGGGTGATGTAACCCAGGACATGTAGTCCCCACTTTTCTTTTCTTTAATTTGTTGCACTTCAGTGCATGAACGTTGTGGCAACATTAAATTACGTTCTTCTCATTCACAACCTGTCTGTGTCTCATTACTTACTCAGAAATAGTTGCATGTAATCTCCTCACGTCTGTATCTGCCATCACTTGGTGTTGTCACTCCAGCAGGTGGTGTGTCAGGCACAGCAATGTCGTCGTCATGGTCCTCGTAGTCAGACAACTCCACCTCAGTACCCTTCTTAACAGCAAGGTTGTGCTACATGACACAGGCAGCAATTATCTTACAGCAGGTGATGGGGGTATACTGCCTTGCACCTCCACTCTTGTGAAAGCATCTGAATCTGCTTTTCCAGATACCAAAGGTCCTTTCAACAACATTCTGTGTGCTTTTGTGGGCCCGGTTATATCTCCTTTGGCTGGGTGTTGAGGGGTTGAGGTAGGGGGTGAGTATAAAAGAGCGGATGGCATATGCACTGTCTCCTAAAAGTAAAAGGTAATACATTAGTCACATGCATACATTTATTTCTTACTGCAATAGGTATTATGGGGGTCAGACACTGTGTCTTACCTAGGAGGTATCCTTCACCAAATTCCCCTGCAGTCAGCCGTGCATAGATGCCACTGTTTTGAAAAATATAGGAGTCGTGAGTACTCCCAGGGAATTTTGCCACAATGTCAGTGATGGTGCACTTTGCATTGCAAATCACCTGCACATTGATGGTGTGGGTTGACTTCCTATTCCTGTAGATATATTCTGTGTCAGCAGGGGACAAATAGGAATGTGTGTGCCATCTATGCAGCCAATAATATTTGGAAATCGAGCCATCTGGTAAAAGTCAGATTTTGTTTGCACCAGTTCAGCATGGGTAGCAGGAAAATAAATGTAATGCTTCATCCTGTGTAACATGGCGTCAAGGAATTTGTGGAAAAACCTTGACAGGCTGCTCTGTGCCACCCCACCTACCGGAGCAACCACGCTCTGGTAGCTCCCAGATGCAAGCAGGTGGAGGCTGCACAGCAGCTGCATATGGGGTGGAATTGCATGTGCCCTTGGGGTAGTGTGCTGCAACAGTGGTTGGAGGTCCCTGATGAGCTCCAAGATGGTGTCTGGGGCCAACCTGTACCTCTGCAGTATCTCTGCCTCTGGGAGCATGAACAAGGTGACCCTCTGCCTGTAGACCTGCTCCTCTCTCTGCCATTCCCTCTCTCCTTCCTCCTGTAGCCATAGCCATCTTGCAATGACATAAAATGCCGCCATTCTGCAAAGAGAATTGCATTTTGGGTCCTTTTTTATAGGTTGCACCTGGTTACCACCTGATTCCAATCCATGGTAAATACCGACTCTTAAATACCGAATTTGAAGCAAATTCGGTATTTAAGAGCTTCCCTACATCTCAATTTCCATTTTTACCAATTCTTATTTACCGATTCGGTAAATTTACCGAATCGCAAACCGTTGCGATTCGGTAAAATTACCGATTCGGTAAAATTTCCGATTCGGTATTTTACCAATTCGGTAACTTTTCCGATTTGGTAAATTTACCGATTCGGGCTATTTTTGGTATCCTACATCCCGAAAGCTCAATACCGGTCGGTAACGGCAGAAAATACCGATTTTCGGCCGTTACCGACCGGTATTGGGCTTCCTACATCTGGCCCTTAGTTCCCTTTTTTACTTAGTGACTGTTTTGGGTGGTTTCTGATTGTTCCTCAAGAGTTGTCCTATTATGAATTCAAGTGTCTCAAGGAAAGAGTTACTTGCAAGGAGTGGAATAGCTCGAATTAGGCATAAGAAGTTAGGAAATAGATAATTTTCATTATATTACATCTACCATGCAGTATTGTAGATAGTCTTGTCAATTGTAGAACTTCAGAATACATAACTTCAGAAGGGATTTATAATAGATGTGTATATTTTCTACTTGACTGCATGTTCTAACAATATGAGTTCAATGTATAGCCTGAAACACTACCATATTGTTTAGCTATGCTCTTGATTATATTAATGGTTTGTAGGACATTTGTGGAACAAATGTCAACATCATCTGCATATGCAGAATTCTTAATCTATTGCCATTTGAGTTCTACAGTCTCTGTATTTTGTATTATCAATCAGAACATTTGTTAAGCGCACTAGAGAGGAGTCGAGAATGAACCCCAGGTTGCGTGCATGGTTTGTGAGTGTTGGTGCTGTTCCCAGTGAGGTCGGCCACAGGGAGTCGTCCCAGGCCAAGGGTGTGGAGCCGAGGATGAGGACTTCTGTCTTGTCCGAGTTTAGCTTCAGACGGCTGTTCTTTATCCACTCAGTGACGGCTTTCATTCCTTTGTGGAGGTTGGTTTTGACGGTGAGGGCGTCCTTGGTGAGGGAGATGATCAGCTGGGTGATGTTGTTGAGGTCATGCAGTAAGGCGACGTGGGCGAGGGGTGCCATGTAGATGTTGAATATAGTCCGGCTGAGGGATAAGCCTTGGGGTACACAGTTGTGTAATTATATATGTTGTGTACATTTACAAACCAGTGAATTGGGGCAGCCCTGACAGGTGCCCACGTAATGATTATGTAGCTTAAAGGATCAAGCCCATAGCTATTATCTAGGAGTGGACATAACTCAAGTACCTAACTCTGATCATTCAATGTGGTGCCTAGTTGTTATGCTATTTGGGGTCTGTTGAACAGTTAAAACCCCTAATAAGAAAATCTCTCCTCACCATCCTGCTAACACATGTACATGTAGTCTTTCACTCCTTCATGGCCACATGCCCAATGTTAATGCACGGAATTACATGTCCTTGCCCAAAATTGTATATTGGGAAGACTACTCAGGAAGCATGACAGAGTATCACGCAGCACAAATCCAGAATAAGGAGAGAAGTACTAAATGCACCACTGGTACAACATTGGATATCAAACAAACATAAAGAAGAGGACGTGCCCTGGACTATCATCTCCAAAATCGAAAAAGATCCACGGGGAGGTGACACAGAGGCGAAACTTGGTCAACAAGAGGCACTGCTAATAATGAAATATAACACTGCTGTGAATGGACTAAACGAGATCTCGGAAATTTTTAAAGGCAGCGCCTGATTTAAAGGCTGTATAAGATAGTCATGGCCTCTGTCTGATATTGAGGAAGGTATATTTAAACAGACATCCTCCCTATCGAAGTCCATAGTCAGTTCCTTCATTCATTTTCATTTTTATCATCTTGGGAGCGCTATTTTTTACTGTTGTGCATTTAAGTAACAGCTACAAAATGTATCCAAACGTAAAGGAGCTGCTTAATACTCGACCAAGAAGTGTTTGCTTTACTGGTCAAATAAGCCGTAGCATAAATCGGTATGTGCCTCTTTAATACGTTTTGGACTGTTCGGAACATCTTCTACATTTATGCAAATTTACTGTTCGGAGCATCTTCTACATTTATGGCAAATTACAGAACTACACTAACCAGAATGCTTGCTGATGGCGTTTTTTGTTTAAAGCTTTTCAATACGGTTTATCTACTCGAACTGCATGAAAAAACTGCCATTCAAAACATGAGCAGTGGCACACTCATGACCCTCATCCGAAATTCACATATTTACATTGCCCCAAAAAGTCGCGATCACGTGACACCTCCAGAACACAGGAAATGTCGAAATAGAAGGAGGACTGGACTCGACCTCTGATTCACGATAGACGGCAACACTCCGACTAAGACTAAGGTGAGCAGGATACCCCTCGGGTTCGTTCAAACGGAGCTTCAAGTTTGCACATAAAAGCTAACTGCCTCCTCCGTTTGTCCACATAGGGCTCAAGGACAAGGTCTCCAAAAAAGCTTTCAGTTTGACACGGATTTCTTTTTACAGATAAAGGGGGTGGCCATGGGCTGCCCTTTGCGCCAGAATTAGCAGTTCTGTTTATGGGTTTATATGAAAATAAGTTCATATACAACAACAACCCATATCTCGAATACATCACGAAGTACATGAGATATATCGACGACATCTTTTTTATTTGGTCAGGGACACAAGAAAAACTAAATGAATTTGTAACATGGCTTAACTCAAGGACCGAAGATATCAAGTTTAGTTCAAATGCTTCGAATAACTGTATCACCTTCCTGGATGTAAAGGTGTATGCAGTGGATGGTGCGATGGGGACAACATTGTTTCGCAAAGGTTCAGACAGAAACAAAGCACTCCATTATACTAGTCATTACCCGAGAAGCCTTAAGCAAAATTTGCCATTCGGCCAATTTCTCAGGATACGGAGAAATTGCTCCAGTAAAGAAGAATATTTCACTCATGCAAATGGATTGGTCGAACGATTATTAGCAAGAGGTTAGCCAAAGAAACTCCTAAAACATTATTTAAAAAGAGTGTGGTGGGTCCCAAGGGAAACACTTTTGCAAAAGAAAGTACGAACAGACCAAAAAAGAATTGTCTGTGTGACAACTTTTTGCCCAAGTGTGCATCAGCTATGCAAAATGGTGATGCAAAATTGGCATTTGATAAAAGATTTACACAGTGACTTCATGTCCGGGCAGCATTGCCCTTGGAGACAAAATTGACATTAAGAGGCATGATGGGACTGCCTCCTGTGGCAGGCCACCACAGGTGTGGAAATTGCACGTGCTGTGAACAAACAAATGAAGGCTCTGTGTTTACGTTCAATGGGATTCATTGGAAACATGAGACATTTACAAACTGCCAAACTAGGAATGTGATTTACGGGATTACATGTCCTTGCCCAAAATTGTATATCAGGAAGACTACTCAGGAAGCACGACAGAGGATCACGCAACACAAATCCAGGATAAGGAGAGAAGTACTAAATGCACCACTGGTACAACACTAGATATCAAACAAACATAAAGAAGAGGACCTGCGCTGGACTATCATCTCCAAAATCGAAAAAGACCCACGGGGAGGTGACACAGAGGCGAAACTTGGTCAACGAGAGGCACTGCTAATAATGAAATATAACACTACTGTGAATGGACTAAACGAGATCTCGGAAATGTTTAAAGGCAGCGCCTGATTTAAAGGCTGTATAAGATAGTCATGGCCTCTGTCTGACATTGAGGAAGGTATATTTAAACAGACATCCTCCCTATTGAAGTCCATAGTCAGTTCCTTCATTCATTTTCATTTTTTATCATCTTGGGAGCGCTATTTTTTACTGTTGTGCATTTAAGTAACAGCTACAAAATGTATCCAAGCGTGAAGGAGCTGCTTTATGATCGACCAAGAAGTGTTTGCTTGCAGCACTTATACTGGTCAAATAAGCCGTAGCATAAATCGGTATGTGCCTCTTTAATGAGTTTTGGACTGTTCGGAACATCTTCTACATTTATGGCAAATTTACTGTTGGGAGCATCTTCTACATTTATGGCAAATTACAGAACTACACTAAACGGAATGCTCGCTGACAGCGTTTTTTGCTTAAAGCTTTTCAATATGGTTTATCTACTCGAACTGCATGAAAAAACTGCCATCCAAAACATAAGCAGTGGCACACTCATGACCCTCATCCGAAATTCACACATTTACATTGCCCCAAAAAGTCGCGATCACGTGACACCTCCAGAACACAGGAAGTGTCAAAATAGAAGGAGGACTGGACTCGACCTCCGATTCACGATAGACGGCAACACTCCGACTAAGACTAAGGTGAGCAGGTTACCCCTCAGGTTCGTTCACACGGAGCTTCAAGTTTGCACATAAAAGCTAACTGCCTCCTCCATTTGTCCACATAGGGCTCAAGGACAAGGTCTCCACCAGCTCAAGTGATTGACTCGTTTTCGAGCCACGCTGCACAGAATCAGGGTAAGGGCACTGTTCTGAACGCCACACTTTAAAGTAGCGTCCATGTTATTCCACCACGATAGTAAAATCACCTAATTTCTCATTTTCTTGGTGCTTATGCTCATTCACATGACCCGTTAGGTGAGTGCCCGGTTTTAATTAATAGGTGTATGTAGTGAGGCAAGTAAAGCTAGGTTCTAATAACACTATTTCTGCGTGTTTTTTAGTTTTTTCGTTTAGTAAGTTTTGTCTACAATGTCTAACCTACACTAAGGGACCACATTTCTGCATCTGAGAAGGTAAGTTGTTGGTAGTCGGCAGATGGTGGTACTGACAGAATACTTTGTTCAATTTTTGAGTGGTCTTAAATCAGTACGTGTGTTGTGTTTTGTCTTTTAGAAATCTTTTGTCCTGATGAGAACCCCGCAATTGGTGGTTCGAAAACGCGTCAACCTGATTCCTTGTTAAACAATCTTCAGAAATAATCATGTTTGGTTCATTGACTGGTATAACAAAACAGCGTTGACAAAAGGTCTTGTTTGTTTATGTGGTATGTTTGCTTTTGCATTGAATGTGTGATGGATGTCTTGGCCAAAAGTTTGGAGTGAATGTGTTGCAAATTTGTAAATTTGTACAGATATTGTATTTAACTGTAACATTTTGTATGTTTTTTTTGTAATTTCTGTTTATGCACAAAAAATGTCAAGTCAATGAAAAAAGAAAACGTAGAGACGTAATTCATAAAACGGACCGGTATGTTTTGTTCATTATGGTCATAGTAGAAAGGATGAAGTGATGTTCAATATTGGCATTTGTGTTGTTTACTTCAATGTTAATGCACTGACAGTTTACCCCCTGCAACTGAGCCACACTTGGATTGAGCTTTGGCAGTCACCCTTTGCTAGGTCCCACTTAGTCTGCCATGGCCTTGTAAAAACAGACTTGCCAGTCACCACTGATGGAAGTGATTTCAAAAATCACCCCCTCCTCTCATCAAACTGCCAGGAAACCACAACGGACCTGATACTTAATGAAATAATGGGGTCGGGCATCGGCTGGAAGTCATTAGCATAAAGATGACTGATGTTATGGCAGAGACGAGGTCTATCCATGCAGAGATCACAGGCTTCCATGACAGGGCCTGGACCACAGCGAGACCTCTCTTGAAGCGAGAGTAGAACTGCTTCCATGCAGAGACCAGGATTTCCTGGCTCTACACGATAGGATAGTCAACCTTGAAGGCCGCTGCCAAAGGAACAATGTCAGCTTCTTTAGCATCCCTGAGAAGGCGGGGGGTGCTGATTACAGGGGCTTCCAATGTGACTTCCTCCCCACCCTTTCTGGTATTGCCTTCTCACCCCGCTGGAATTTCAGAGGACTCACAGACTCCAGCAATGTCGGCTGCTAGCATCAGGGGGAGCGGGACCCATAATATCCTGTTTCCTCTGGTAAAAACAAGCATTGTAGGTTCTGTCTGAATGCTCTAGGGAAACAAGCAGAGGTACCGAACCTTCCTTACTCTTCGTCCACAGCTTTACAACCTGGTAGTACTGCAAACCTTTCTGGATGGTCTATGAGAAACTACTATTGCCACTTCTCTGTACTCCACTAGCCTCACGTTAGATAAACCATCCTCAGGACACCTGGAACCGCAGCCTGGTGCATCCTGTCATCAATACCAGGACAAAACTCTCCACATCAATTGTGGCATTGAGAAGGCGATGAAGGCAGTGGCAGAGCACACGCAAGACACGGTTGTGATAAATCCCACTCGCCACTGAAGCCAAGCCCATCTGCACACTAAGGAGCACTACACTGGCATTCATGCAATGGACACCTGGTCTCTCCCAGCCAGTCAGCTGAATATTACTTGCCTGTCTATTGTTACTGTTGACTTGCTGCTGGCTTGTTGTTTTGCTGTTAGCATTGCTGATGTGATAGCTTGTCTGTTAGCACTGACTGAGGGCCCCCCTCCATCTTGCCATCCTGAATGTCTACTGGTTCGCAGCTGTGTAGAATCCTGCGATCTCTCCCGTCCCCCCTGCGCTCCTTTGAGACTTCCCCAGATCCGCGGAGCTCCCACATCGCATGGTAATTTGCTCCTCATCCATAATTAATGGCCTGCTGAGGTTCAGTCCAGGTCCCTCTCGTCCTGGCAGCACTCCTCTCTAAACCCGTCAGGATCATTCAGCCCTCACTTACCTTTCCACCCTTCCTATCCTGGGACCTCCCATGCCTGCATACAGTTTTCATGGCGCGTTGCCTCAAGACTTTGCAAGTGTACTAAATTGCAGTATTGGTAGTTGTGATATTCAACTCCTGTTCTTATCCCTCATCAAGCTTTCAATTCCCCAGTCCTCCTCACTGGGCCTGGGCAGAGTTCACAGAGTTCTGTATGACCAAGAAACTCTGCCATGTTATGCTGAGTTCCACAAGTGGTCGAGTTAATTACGTCGCTCCGTTCTTACTGTTATTTGCTCCAGATGTTTGTCCTGCGCTGTGAAATCAGAGCAAATAGAACCACGCACATCGCAAGAGGGTGCTGCTTGTTTCTGCCACTCAAGTAGATGTCCTACTCAAGTGGCAGCTTCCCTTAACGTGTATGGTAACAACCATTCATCACTGTCCATTTTGAGAAATCTCTACGTGAGGTGGTCTAGAGTAAGATGTGCCTCCTCACCAACTTAATGTTGGTGGGCATGGAAAAAACTCCACTTCAAGGATTTTCTCAGAAATCTGCATGCTGCGTGGAGTGGGAAAAACTCTGCAAACTCCACGCGTGGAGCAGTATTTCACACCCAGGCCTACTCCTCAACCTTGTTTCCCCTTCTTCCTCCTTTCTGTCTCTTTTTTCTCTCTTTATCTTGGCATGCTGCCCCTCTTTCCTCCACCCATTGCCATACTCCTTCCTAACATCCTTCCTCCTCATTTGTACGGAAGGAATTTTCTCACAGCACCAGCACCTGTCAGGCTCCCCTCCCACCGAGGAGCCTAAGGGTCCACATTATTCTGCAGCATATGCTCTCCCCTCCTACAGGTGTATATTCCCCCGCACTCCCAATGGCCTAGTAATCTGCCTCAGGGTCATCTCTTGGAGTGTTAATGGACTCACACATTATATTAAACACAAGGAAGTTCTTGCATACCTTAATTCAAAGTACGCCCAGATAGCCTTTCTCCAGGAAACACATCTCGCTGAGACAGATGTGGAGAAGCTATGGCAATATTAGGTTGGTAAGGAGATTCACAGCTTCTGCCCTCTTCGGGCAGATAACCTGGCGACCCCCCAGGAAACATGGAGTGGCTATTCTGATCTACAGCACCCTACCTCTCACCGTATTTAAATTCTGGGCTGCACCATTTATTCACAACTGAAAATAGGTGAAAGTGTACAATGAGTTGGCTTCATTTACGCATTGATAGGAGGGCAACATCTCATTTTTCTTCATCTCTCTCTGGTCTTGTCGGCCATCAAAGCCTTACAACTCCTGGTGGGAGTTGACTGGTACTTGGCCTAGGGCGTGTTCCTGAGCTGTACAGGTCCTATTGACATAGCCAACAATGCCAACGGGGCCCTCTTGGCAGACGCCAAAGGGGACCATGGCCTTTTTGTTGTAATTTGGCAGGGATCGGGGTTAGCATCTAGCTGAAGCCATCTTGGATTTGGCAGCCATTTTGTATGCCATGTGCTACCACGTGCTCACCATGTGCTCTGTCCTACCTTTCTGTCGTCTGCTCTTGTACTCTGCCTAGTAACAAGACATATTTAGTCTCCTCTGCTTTGCACATGCTCAGTTGAGCTTGCAGCTGTCCATGCAGCTGCTGTTAGTCTGTAATTGTCAGGATGTGTTTACTGGAATTAGCAACTGTTAGCTCCTCCCACTTGTTGATTGTACATATTCCGTATGACCTTATATGTACCTAAAACCTTCTTCTTGTACTTGTACCTCCTTCTTTTGAGCCCCTGAGTGGGTATAAAAGATCCATGCTACTACTGTTCGGTGTGCTACCTCAGACATTACCGAAGGGTGTTGTGTGAATGCAGTTCCACCTCATGAGGTTAATAAAATACTTTGTTTTACATTCCAGTTCTCCGCCTCCGTATACTATTCCTTGTGCTCCTCATGAGTCAGATGAGGACTCTTCTTCAGAGCAAGAGAAAGCACGAGAAACTCGCCCTATGTTGTCCGCTGAGCGTGCGTCAGAGATTAGATCTGCTGCTCGTAAAGCCGTTTGTTGTGTTGCCCCTTGCTTCTGACCTTTTAGACGAATGAAAGAGTGGCTTGAGAGGGAGCAAATATATTTTACAGAGGTATTTCTGCAGAGGTCCTTGAGCGGTTTAGGAAACATTCTGAGGAATTAGAGCCCGTTGATGTAGCAAATGACTGTAAGCAAATGCGTGATGGTCTTTTGGTTTTCTCTCTGGTGGCTGATACAATCAGACGTTTGGTTAAACTGCGTGCTGATGCAGACCGTTTGCGAGAGGAGAAAAAGGCAGCAGAAGCAGCTGCACAAACATCCCAGGTTAACGTGGCACGGGCTTCTACTTCTGAAACAGATAAGAAGGTTGTAGTTCATGTGAGACCTGTGCAGGAAGCTGCAACTTTGTATGTTCCTGCTAGAGGTGCAGGAACTAGTGATGATAAAGAATCTAGTGATGCAAAGGGTTATTTTATTTATAACTGGGTTTACACTCCTTGGAATAGAGCGGATGTAATGGCCCTTAAAACAGCATTACCTGATCCACGAAAGAATCCAGCAACCTTTTATGAGGAAGTTGAGGGTGCTATTAGCTATTGTACTATGACTCTGCCCGATATTGACCTGTGTATCGGCTTGATATTACCCCCTGATATGTGGAGAACTGTGCGTAAAGTTGATGATCGTGCGACTTTTGGGGCATTATGGAAAGATTTTGAACAAATGGATGTAGAAAGGGAAACCCGCACAGAAACCGTGTCGGTTCATTTTAGATCTTCCCGCAGCTACATTAGTTAAGTTAAAACGATTATTGCCCCTAAAAAGATAGATTGGACTGTATTAGCATCTTGCAAGCAAAAGGCAGATGAATCGGTTTCTGACTTCTTTACACGATTTGAGGAGGCATTCCACGATTTTGGTGGCCAGTCATTGACAGATGACACAGGCAAGCATCTGTTCGTCGATATGTTGCAAACCTGTTGCCAGGAATAGCTAGTCACCTAAAGGCCAGTGAGAGTTCATGGACTACCTCTTCTCTGGTTTCTCTTTTAACTATGACTCAGTATAACGAACGACAGGAATTGGAAGCGAAGGGCAGCGAGGATAAAAAGACTAAAGAATTAAAAAGGAAGGCTATGTTGGCTCAGGCTTATGGTCCGCCTTCTAGAGGCAATGATAGAGGTGGACGTGGATCTTATGGCTTGTCTTTTTCCTTTTATACTCGTTCGAATTTGTCTGTTGACCAGTGTTCGTACTGCAGGAAATTTGGACATTGGGCTTCTGATTGTCCAGCATTGCGTGCTCAGCAGTATCCACGTGGACGGTGAAAAATGAGAAATCATTCAGGATATTCAGGGTCTAGAGGAAGCACGGTTGAACGTGCTAGGTTTGATGCTAAAAAATGTGGACAGGATGAGTTTAACACTTTTGACAGATAAAATCAATATCAAATGTCCGATTATGTGCCGTCTGATTTTAAAGATTTTGCTTATGCATAGGATTGCCTAGGATGGGGTAAGGAATCAGTTGAAGTTTCAGTAGATCAGAAGGGTCCCTATGTTACAGCACATGTTTTGGGTGCTACTGATCAGTTTCTGGTTGATACAGGAGCTACTTGTAGCGCCTTATCTAAACACTTGGTTCCAAGGGCTCCCTTGTCTGGCTTAACTATTAAATCAATAGGTTTCGATGGTACACATTCCCTTAGCGCCCTATATCAACCGCTTGCATGTCATGTTGATAAGTTTACTGCTCCATGTCCAGTTTTGCTTTCTCCAAACACACCAAATAATATTGTGGGTCTTGATATGCTTAAATATTTCAGGGCTACGATACGATGTTCTCCGGAAGGAGTACGTGTTATTTTAAATGATACCTACCTCGTGTTGGAGAGATCCTGTATTGTAAAAGAGGACATTGCTTTACCTTCACTCCCTAGTACTTTGTGGGCTACTTCAGACACCGATGTAGGGCAAATGGTTATTCCACCAATACATATTAGTGTCACGGAGGAAAGTGCCAAGGAGGAGTGTCAAGGCTTCACTGCCACGATTGCCTCAATATAAAATTTCTCAAGAAGGCGAAGAAGCACTTATACGCATTGTTCAGGATTTGGTTAAGGTGGGGGTTGTGGAAGAAGTTCCTTATAATGTTTGCAACAGTCCTATTCTTCCTATTTTGAAAAAAGATACTGACACTAGGATTTACAGATTCATTATTGATTTACGAGAAGTTAACAAGATTATTGTATCTCAACACCCTGTGGTCCCTGACATAACGACATTGCTTACCCTAGTTCTTCCAACAACAACTACATTTTCTTTGATCGATCTGAAGAATGCTTTCTTCTCAATTCCTATTCTTTCTGATAGCCAATATTTGTTCTGTTTCACATTGAATAATCTATCGTAAAGATTTTGTAGGATTCCTCAAGGGTACACTGAGAGTGCGAGCATTTATAGTCAAGCACTGAAACGACAACTCGATTCTTTCACTTTGCCTGAAGGAGTGGCTCTCATACAATATGTCGATGACATCTTGTTGGCAGCCGATTCACATGAGCAGTGTGAAAAATGTAATTTGTCTCTAATTTTTTTTCTTGCTACACACCACCATAAAGTGTCACGGAAGAAATTGCAATATTGTAGACAGAAGGTTACCTATTTAGGTCACCTTCTGTCTAAGGAGGGACGTGCACTTACACCAGATCGCATACAAGCAATTTTAGACACAGCTGTGCCTTCTACCCAGAAAGATATCCGTGCATTCATTGGTTTGACCTTATTCTGCAGGGAATGGATATTAGGTTTTTCACACATTGTTAAACCCTTGCTAGCGCTTTTGATTAAAGACACTCCAATACCCCTTCAAAGGACAGATGAATGCCAGGATGCTTTTCGTCAGTTACAACAAGCTCTTTGTTCTGCAGCAGTGTTAGGCACTCCAGATTACACAAAGGCTTTTACACTCTATGTACACGAAAAAGATGGATGTGCATTGTCAGTTTTAGTACAGACACATGGTGACAAACAGAGTCCCTGTGCATATTTTTCAGCGGTTCTTGATCCTGTTGCTCGTGCTTTGCCTGGGTGCTTCCGTTCAGTTGCAGCAACAGCTGTGTCCATACGTCAGAGTGAAGGGATAGTTTTGTCACATAAACTGTTGGTGCTAGTACCCCATGCGGTTGATGCCCTTTTGAATCAGACTAGAACGCAACATTTGACTAGTACTCGTTTAACTGGATACAAATTGACACTGTTAGCCCCTCATATTAAATTGAAGAGATGTGCAACACTAAACCCAGCTACTGTGTTGCCATATACAGCAACTCAAACTCAGTCACAGGAGTCTCATGATTGTATCTTCCTTACTGAGGAACAGACAAAGAGTTGCGTCGATTTGCAAGATACGCCCCTTTCAGGTGCAGATGGGGAACTGTGGGTTGATGGGTCCTGTTTGAAGTTACCAGATGGCATGACTTCGGCTGCATATGCAATCACGACACATGAGACAGTAGTGGAGACAGCTTGTATACCACAAAATTCGGCCCAAGCAGCTGAGTTAATAGCTTTGACACGAGCGTGTGAACTTAGCACTGATTTGTGGGTAAACATCTATACAGATAGCCGCTTTGCTTTTGGAGTGGCTCATGATTTTTAGCTTACTCTGGAAGGAAAGAGGCTTTCTCACATCCCACGGGATGCAGATAATGCACGGAGAATTGGAGCATAATCTTTTGACTGCACTTACATATCCAAAGAAAATAGCTCTTGTTAAGTGTAGAGCGCAAAAGAAAGTAATTGATAAGGCAGGACAATGCAACACCTTTGCACACTGCATAGCTCGTGCGACTGCGATGCAACCAAGCACTACATCCATGTACGTAGTGAAATAGCAAGTTGAGCGTTGGCATGATGCTAGAGAGGTAAGTATTAGATCTAAGTATTAGATATACAGAGATCTGCCTCTATGGAAGAACTTGAGCAATGGTCTAAAGAAGGAATGTTAGACGATGAGGGCTGTTGGCGCAACAATAGATGAATACGTGGAAATTGCCTATTGCTTATTTACAGCCTATGGTTCAAATGGCACATGGGCCGGCACATGTTGGAGCTCTAGCGATAACGAAATTGCTTACGCAAGTCTGGGAGCATCCAGAGATTGCCGGTACAGCTAAAAGAATAGTAGAATCCTGTTTGATCTATTTGCAGTATAATCCTGGAAATGAACACAAACTGCTACAGGAGGGTTTGCTACACCAACTGCACCTTTTGAAGTTTTGCAAATGAATTAGATCCAACTTGAACGCTGTAACAACTTAAAGTATGTTCTAGTGGATGTATGTGCCTTCAGTAAATGGATAGAGGCGTACCCTACAAAGGGTAATACAGCTCTAACCACAGCGAAGGTGCTCTCAAAGGAGTTTTTCCCTAGATATGGTGTTTGCAAACTTTTGTGGAGTGACAACGGACCTCATTTTATTGGGCAGGTTGTTGAGCATGTCTTGAAAGGATTAGTAATCAAACAGAAATTCCATGTAGTTTTCCACCCACAATCCGCAGGATTGGTGGAGAGGTATAATGCTAAGTTGAAATTGAAGTTAGCGAACATACTCGCTTCCAGGTCCCTGAAATAGCCAAATGCACTACCCTTGGCATTGTTGTCCATAAGATCGGTGCCACATTCATGGCCTGGGCTTACACCATATGAAGTGGTATTTGGGAGACCGATGAACATTTGGGTAGTTCCAAAGCCACGCCCCGTACATGATGTACCTTGTGTTCTGATGAATGATTATTTGGCGCAATTAACTGACAGTTTTATCTCTATTCATCAACAGGTTCGAAAAGCTCTTCCTGACAGATCTAGAGGTGAGGCCCATGGACTCTGACCTGGTGATCACGTGATGATAAAAGCGTTCGAGAGGTCGAACAGCTTGGAACCGAGGTGGCGAGGACCGGAGCAGGTGCTCCTAGTGACAAGGACAGCGGTTCGAGTGACGGAACAGAAAAAATTTGGTCCATAGCACTCACTGTAAGCGAGTGTCGCCTGCCTTGGTGGAACCTGTTTTGCTGACCGATCATCGAGAGATCTTGGAAATGGGGAAGGGCCACGCTATCTCACCAGACGAATCTGAGGGAGCATTCCAGGACCACATGATCCCTGGAGTATCGCGATACCAACTGAGGACGAGGAAGGAATCCGCTTTGCTGAAAAAGGCTGGTTGAGCAACCGCTCTGGTTTGGTGAAATGGAGGGCCGATGTGGGAAGGTGGGGATCAGTCCTGTGTAGTGTAACCCGTCTTGGCCCTCGGTGAAGAAATCAACGGCTGCCCAAGGATAAGAGCTCCAATGATTGTTTTGACGACAAATTGATCATGGCTGCAGAAAGATCAACCGTTGCTAAGATCTGTAGTAAGAAGATCATTTGTGCTGTAGGATTTGTTGTTGTTATGGTGGCTATGGCAGCAATAACTTGGTTTGTAGAGCAAGTGGCTCCTGCTCGACAATTGCTGATTGCCACTACTTTTGCACCAATTGAGCATCAATATTTTATGCTTCCCTACCATGAGCAAAAGCATCGAAAATCCTACCTGAATAACACGTTTATTCAGATGTTGCATCATACGCATAATTCCACAAATACCACCGACTGTTGGGTGTGTGGGATGATACCTGCTCACCAAAAGAAAGGGGAACAACTTTTATTACTCTTCCCTTTACACACAATGCTTCTTGTCAGGCTTGGTTTGCGCTTTTCATTGCTTCAAAGAAAGCGGCAGTTAGAAGGATTACCTTTCATCTTAATAAAGTTTATTATCTCAATGAAGATGGTTACCCGCAAGCTAAAGGAACTAAATGGGAATGGGAATGCGAAGAGTATCGACCGGACAATAATTCTGCACCCTATGTTTTCATTAATACAAGAACTATAAAAAACACCGGACCTTTTGTGATTTCTGTGACCAGAGCTAAAGCAGATTCATGTATAGAAAGTATTGGGAACATTTCAGTGGGAAGGAGTGAATGTACTGTGATATTAACTCCTGAAGGTACTAATAATAGTAGTTTTATATCATCGCATAATACCTATTTTGTATGTGGTAATAAGGGCTATTATCAACTCCCAATTGGATGGTCTGGGGTATGTTATGTATCCTTTCTGTTAATCCCTGTGTTCCTGGCCCCTCCATCGTATCACCGTGATTTCAAACTGTACAACGCTATCTCTAAGAACAGACACAAAAGAACAATAAGTACAGATGAGGTTGATCAGACTGACACCACTTTGCAACAATATGTCGATTTTCATTTGGGCCTGTTTTTATTTGTGGGTGCTGCATCAAACAGTAGAAAGATAAGGAGATTGACTTGTGTTGTAGAAGCTGTCAACAATCAGACAGCTATGGCGCTTGGGAACATTACAGAAGAACTGCAAGTTGCAAGGATTGTAGCACTCCAAAATCGTATGGTTCTTGATGTGATTCTAGCTGATCGAGGTGGTGCATGCCGCATCATTGGTAGCAGCTGTTGTGTTTTCATACCGGATCACTCACCTTCAGTATATGATGCAATATCAAAACTGCATAAGATTGCTGCAGAAATTCACCCAGAGACTGGTACATGGACTTTTTCAACCTGATTCTGGACACTATTTGTCACTTGGGGCTGGAAACTATTGACTATTATTTGTATACTGCTGGCGATATTATTTACATGCTGTGCATGTATACAATGTGGTCCCAAAATTTGCTTCATTTGCATCACTGCTTGTACACCTACTAAGAGAAACATTGCAGAAATAAAAGCCCAACAAATGCTGAATAAAGGGTCACTGAAATGACGAACATCAATGTACAGAATGCATATTTAGATTACAACAAATGAACGAATGTCTTCAGCTAATGCTAAAAGGGTTGTCTGTTGTAATTTGGCAGCGATCGGGGTTAGCATCTAGCTGAAGCCATCTTGGATTTGGCAGCCATTTTGTATGCCATGTGCTACCACGTGCTCACCATGTGCTCTTTCCTACCTTTCTGTCGTCTGCTCTTGTACTCTGCCTAGTAACAAGACATATATAGCCTCCACTGCTTTGCAAATGCTCAGTTGACCATGCAGCTGTCTATGCACCTGCTGTTAGTCTGTAATTGTTAGGATGTGTTTACTGGAATTAGCAACTGTTAGCTCCTTCCACTTGTTGATTGTGCAATTTCTGTATGACCTTATATGTACCTAAAACCTTCTTCTTGTACTTGTACCGCCGTCTTTTGAGCCCCTGAGTGGGTATAAAAGGTTCATCCTCCTACTGTTTGGTGTGCTACCTCATACATTACCAAAGGGTGTTGTGTGAATGTAGTTTCACCTCATGAGGTTAATAAAATACTTTGTATTATATTCCAGTTTCCTGTGCCAACTTCTTCCTATTGGTCTAAGGACTTTGTGCACGGAAGGACGAACCCCTAGCACTGGTAGGCCTTGCTGAGGCTCACCACAACATTTTGGATGTGCGGCGCCTGCTATATCCAGGGAAGCAGGAATATACCTATCTGTCTCCAGTATACAGCATTCAGTCACACTTAGATTCTTTGCTGGTGACCCTCCCTTTTCTCCCTGTCGTATGTGATACCTCTATTTTAGAAGGCATCCTTATGATCATTCTTCGATTAGCATATCGCCCGACATGTACTTGGTCCGGTGAATCTGTAAATCCTGGCGACTCAACCTATCCCGCACCATCCATCCCGCAGGCAAAGAACAACTAACGGCTCATGTCAAGACTTATAAGGAGCACAATCAAGGCACCCTGGTCTCGACTCTGGCCCTTTTGGTGGCCACAAAGGCCTCTATCAGGAGCAAGCTAATGAGGGATGCAGCCCTGGTCAATATGCTATGGGAGGGTGGCACGCGGCCCTGGAAGGGGACATAGCCAGCATCATGTGCATTTATTCAGCCTACCACTTGGATACTACTAAGCACAGCCTGGAAAAGGCATGCATGGAACTCTATAGCCTCTTCACATCCAAGGTCAAATATGTGCTCCAAAAGCTCAGGCACCGACATAACAAGCAGGGGGAGAATGTGGGCAGGTTACTTGCGGCACAGCTGAGTCAGAGAGAGGTGAGTATGACTATACGCACCTTTACTTCAGACTCGGGGACATTACTCACTAAACCTCAGGATATAGCAGATGTGTTTGCCTTATACTATAAGATCCTATACTCCCCTGAAGCAACTCCAGAAGATGTGCAGGTAGCCACTTTTCTGGACCATGTCCATCTTCCTTGCCTCATGAAAGAGGTATGAGAGTTACTCAGAGGTGTAATTACCTAGGAGGAGATCACCCAGGCCATATCCAACATGCCCTACAGGTGATCCAAATCTGAAATAATTGATCTTCTTTATGAGGTGGTAGCCGAGGCTGATTGGGTGGGCTCCATGGTTCTTGTCTCTAACAGAGCCCTAATCTCAGTCCTCCCCAAACCAGGGACAGACCCTCCACTTGGTGGTAGCTACTGACCCATTTCACTCTTCAATGGGGATGTTAAAATGTTGGCCAGGGTCCTGGCTGTACTGCTCAAGAAATTCCTCCCCTGCCTTGTCCCCCACTCTCAAGTGGCGTTTGTTTCCGGCTTCTTGTCTCGCAATCATCTGAGGACCTTTGCCCATGTGGTATGGTCAGTGGTGGACATGACCGAGGAGGCCTTCACTCTGTCTTTGGACAATGAGAAGAACTTTGATAGGATAGAGTCGGACTACCTGTTTGTATCATTCCAGAAATTAAGCCAGGGCGTGAACTTCATCTCCAAAGTACGTTGGCTCTATGACTCCCCCAAGGTGCAGGTAAATTTTAGTGGCTTCCTTCCAGGCACTTTTCCCATTCACCGGGGACTGCGGTAGGGAAGCTCTCTCTCCCTTCTGCTCTTCCTCCGCACTATGGAGCCCCTGGTGGTGGCCTTAGGTCCGACAGATTGGATTTTGGGCATCCCATTCCCCAGCGGACCCTCTAAACTATACTTGTACATAGACAATATTCTGCTTACTCGCTCAGCCCTACCCTCTTCCATCCCTGAAACATCCATGGAGCTCATGATGAAGGACAACCTTGACCCACTCATGGAACGCATGCAGCTCGGCCTTGATAAGTGGTTGCACATGAACCTGGCCTTCTGGAGCAACACACAAGTTGTGAAAATGGGGACCCTCCCCCACTTCACCTACATACTGGGCATGCTCCCTTTGCTAACGCCTCCCTCGAAACTTTGACAAGTAGACAAGGCCAGCATGACCTTCATCTGGGGGTCATTAAGACCCTGTTAAGCCATTAAGAAACATATCTCCCCAGGTCTGAGGGGGTCCTTGGCCTCCATTCTGTGGAGCACTATTATATGGCTCTCCACCTGACACAGTTGGAATTCATGTATACCCGAGTTCAGGATACCCCATTATGGGTGACAATTTGAATTTGGACTACCTATGGCTCACCAAGGCTGTTTCCTTTCTACATACATGTACCCATCGATGCTGGGACCCTGAAGCCTATGGTCCATGCAATATACAGAACCTGGTAGCGAGCACACAAGCTCCTCTTGGTGGATGCCTCCCTTCATGACAAAGACCCATATGGTGTAATCATGGCGGCGGAGACATGCTTCATAGGACTTCCTAGCATGCTGCGGGCATAAAACCTTTGTAACAACTGCACTCTCAGGGTGAACTCAAGTGCTTCGTGGCATTAAAGTGTGGTAAATAAATAAATAATACCTCTATTTTTGAATGGATAAATGAATAACAGATAGCTCAATAAATAAGAGTCAAGATTCGAGGTAGTAGGAGTTTTTCAGGTTTATTACAGCATAAAGGACAGGAACAGGACAACCTGCACAGGAATAGGATGGCAGGGCCTGACAGGGGGGCCCCGACAGCTGCCGGGCAGGATCTGGGATGAGCGCGCTAACATTTAATAACAATACACGAACATATATACTAAAACAGTTGCATTACAATACATATGATAGGCGGAGCAGTGGGTGTGGTCAATAGCAGTCGCGAAAGATAAGGGTGAAAGTAGGTGTAACAAGAGGCGTATACATAGACATGTGATGTAAACGTAACAGAATATGTCATAAATGGGGCGGAAACATGGAGGGGGCTACCTAAGGAGCCGGGACCTCTAACCTAATGGTGCGCGCAAACTGACAATGACGTGTTACTAGGAGAAGCTGGGGGCTATGAACTCTGTGCTAGGAGCAGAGACTGAAGTCTGGAGAGTCAGGGCGACATGTACCTAAACAATATCTAGTATCTGATGTTTAGAGAACATGTTGATATAAACTAAGAGTCAGGAGGGGAGAGGCTAACTTGATTCTAAGACTGGAGCATGCATTATTCTACATGTAGTGCGTGATGAAGAATATTAAATGACCATTAAATGCAGTATTTCTCTTACATGGAGACGTAAAGGCTAGACAATGACGGAAACTATTGATGCGATTCAGTAGCTTAGGAATGCAGAGAAGGAGGGCTGGACTGATAACTAGAATCATAACTTACTCTTGGCAGACTCAGAGGCAGAGCCAGGCTGAACCGGGCACTGTGAGGCAGGAAGTAAGTGAAGGGTCGAGGATACAGGTGGGGGCTGTATCGCTCCTCAGCGAGGCTCAGGAGACAGGAGCTGAATCTAGTGTCCGGGCCCTTTTGAGGCCTAGAAACGGGGACTTTACAATGAAATAACGTGCACACTGAGAAACGTGGCAACGTAGCTTTACATAGGCCGGATATTCGTAGTAGTCACGAGAACTGGAAACTGGCATACTAGAGATGGACACAACTGTAATTGCGTCTTTAATCGAACATGGGGAATACATATGCATATTAATCATGCACAGATAACATATGATGGAGGACGCGTAGGGACACAGAACATGGCAAAATTTACTTTTCCACATTCCCTCCTTGTCACTACGTTTCCATCAGGAAACATCAATATTCATGATACCATCTATCATTTCATACAGTATCATTTGCTCATCTCGAATTTTCTGGGAACGGGTTTTAGAACGGGACTTGGGACTAGGAATACAAGAGGTAGAACAAATGCCGCAAATCGCAGGGCCGCATTGTATGCAGAGACAGCAACTGAATATGATTGCTACTGTAATACCTAGAAAGGACAAGACTTTCCATCCCCAGGAGGAAATTATATTCCAGAACCAACCGGACCATGTCCAGGTGCCTGGGTCTTGGTGTAACAGATGGGCAATTTTATGAAGTCTGGTTATAGCTGAATAAACAGACGGTGCGTTATTAGGAATGAAAATGCAGCAACTAGATCCGATGACTCTACAGGCCCCGCCCCTATCGGCCAATATGACGTCAAGGACGAGACGATTCTGTAAAACGACAAATCTCATAGCAGATTGCTCTTCGGTTAAGTTACCTAGAGCAGAGGCAGTCTCATTTACTACAGCTTCAAGGGTTCTGGTTAACCTACGGATTAGCTTACTATTCTGGATAGGTCCTATAAAGAAGAAGAAACCTCTATTGAAATCTGTATACTGTTCTAGAGCAGTTTCAGTATAATCGACAATTGGGGACTCAATCTCCCTTCTATGTCTAAGGTGTACTAGACGTGTGTTTCTATGATAATCAGATGGAGCTAGGAAAACAGGTGGCAGTAGGAAGGCAATGTAACAGGTTCCCTCCCAATCGAGGGGCAGACGAACATATGCGGTCTGACCACAAACAAAATAAGAATGACGTGAAGCTTTGAAAATAGATTTCCCACTGTCACTATACTTGACAATAGTAGTACAATCGCTGTGTCCTACATGTACGGAACCATTATTTCGGACACATAATTCGCCTTTGACTGGTAGTACCGAAATAGCAGGTAAGTCTGGAGTAGTATCAGACTGAACATTCAGGACCATGAAATTCGAAGAATAATTTCCTAAATTGTAAACTTCGTTTTCTAGATCTAACCCTGTTCTGTGGGGAAGACCTTGCTTGTCTGGGAAACATGTACTGTTAAGGAAAGACATATCTGTTGAAGATGACGTTAACGTGGACCATGCTCCACACGAACCATTATGTGAAAATGGATAAGGAAAGAGTGGCAGAACTCCCTTCGGTGTCTGGAAAGGGGGGAGTCGACCACACACCCAACAATTAGTGGCATTGCTGGTCTGGTGTGAATAATGTAACATGCGGATAAAAGAATTGTTACGCACAGCGAGGCGGTAAGAGAGTTCATGAGGAGGCAGATCACTAAACGTGTGCTCTACTGTAGCATTAGAGGACTTATTTACATGAGAAACTGGAAAATACAGATAAAATGCATAACTGGTGCAGGAAATCATAACACTGAGAAATAATATGAAACTTAGAAAAACGATACATCGGATTGAGTTTTGACTAACTCTCTCACTATGGGGGTCTATTTTATACATGTCAGAAACCGGTCTAACCGTTTCACCTAGGGGAGGACTTAGACAATCAAACTGGCTGACTTATTTTACTAGACCTTAACTTTAATTTATACTCCTGTTGCGGAGTTTCCTCTAACAGGGAGGGTGCAGTATCAGTGTCTTTTGCGGGACAGTCCTTAAGAATAGTACTTTGGCAGTCCTTTAAATCCTGGGAAATGTTCTTTGAGACTGGCTTCAATCCATAAAATCTTTTGATGTGTGAAAGATGCACCCAGCCTTTGCGTCCCTCTAACTTCACGGCTGTACGGGTGGCCAGGAGGACCTGTCGGGGCTCCTTCCAGCGAGGCTCCAGTGGACTTGAACGATCAAAGTTTCGCACTAAGACCATGGATCCGGGAACGATTTCATGCGGTGCCACCTCGGTATTGTCTGGAAATGCGGCAGCAACCTGTGAACGACAAGAGTTGAGGGCAGACATCAAGGAAGCTAGGTAATCTGTCAGCATATTACTTGAAACATCGGTAATACTTCGAGGTCTAGGTGTACCCCACATGTTAGGGGGGCGGCCGAATACGACCTCGTACGGGGACAGACCTGATCTGGAATGTGCGACCATGCGCATATAGAACAGGGCAACTGGCAGAGCTATTAGCCAGTCCACACCTTTCTCTTGACAAACCTTTGCAATTCGAATTTTCAGAGTCTGATTATGTCTCTCTACGAGACCAGCTGCTTCAGGATGGCGTACACAATGGAACTTCCACTGGTACCCTAACAAAAGGGACACGTGTTTCATTAGTTCAGATGAGAATGGCTGGCCGTTGTCAGAATATACGACTCTAGGGAGTCCATAACGGGGGAAGAACTCACGAACCAACTGCTTGGCAGTAGTCGTGGCTGTGTAATCTGGAACTGGATATGCCTCCGTCCACCTGGACAAAGCGCATACAACTACAAGGACATACTTGAAACCTCGACATCGCTCCATCTGAATATAATCCATTTGGAGGACTTCAAAAGGGTGGTCAGGAGGTTGGAATCCACCTTGTTCCACCGGGAAACTTTTACCTGGATTAAACTGGCAACATATCATACAGGTACGGACTTTCTGCTTGGCTGCAGCTCGCAAATGTTTGTTGAACCAAATGTTCTGGATACTGTCTAACATAGCTTTTTCTCCTAAATGTGCTGGACTATGTGCGGTATTAATAATGACTTGAACCATAGAGTCGGGGAGAAACCATGTGGCTCTACCCTTCGTTAACCATCCTTGATCTGTCTGGACCCCTCCTTGTTCGGACCATTTCTTGATTTCATCGGGAGTAGCATGTAACTGGATATCTATGACATCTTGAGTAGGGTCCTTAACTGTCATACATGTAGTCGGATCTGGAGTGTGTGTCGGTGTCTTATTAACTGGAATGTCTGGAGTCTGAGCTGTAAGCTTGGCTGTGCGATCTGCTAGATCATTACCCTGGGAAATAATGTCAGTAACTTTCGTATGTGCTTTGCACTTCATGATAGCAATGGATGTCGGTAAGTGTATTGCATCTAACAGAGCTTGAATAAGGAGACCATGCTGAATCTTGGTTCCATGAGAAGTCATGAAACCTCTCTCCTGCCAGAGCACTCCAAAGTCGTGTACGACTCCAAATGCGTAACGTGAATCTGTGTAAACATTAACTTTCAGGTTTTTAGCGTGTATGCAGGCTTGTGTCAGAGCAACTAGCTCTGCTGCTTGAGCAGACAGGGTGTCAATACGGTGTGTTTCAATAACTTCAGTGTCAGTAGTCACTGCATACGCGGCTACTAGTTCTCCTGTACTTGTTCTCATACATGAACCATCCACATAAAGTGTCAGGTCGGGATCTGGTAATGGAATATCTGTCAGATCTTGTCTTGGCTTTGTCATGATGTTAACTACTTCCACACAGTCGTGTGTGGCAGAATTCGAAGTAACTGATGGTAACAATGTAGCAGGATTTAAAACGTTGCAGCGTCTGATTTCTATGTGTGGCTGGAACAGTGTCAATTCATAACCTGTTAAACGTGCAATCGTCAAGTGCTGAGTTTGTGTTCGGTTCAAAAGAACTTCCACGGAGTGTGGAACTTGTACTGTCAGGGAGTGTCCTAACACTATGGAATCACTTTGTCTGATAGCTAGTGCTGTGGCTGCAACTGACTTGAGGCACGCAGGCAGAGCCTGGGCTACAGGATCTAATGTGCTCGAAAAATAAGCACAGGGCTTGTATTGTCCTGCTTGATCTTGTGTGAGAACAGATAATGCTGTACCTTCACGTTCAGTGACGAAAAGTGTAAAAGGCTTACTGTAGTTCGGTGTTGCTAGAACTGGAGCTTGACATAAAGCTTTCTTTAACTCATTGAAACTAAGTGTATGTTCAGATGTCCAAGGGAGGACAGTCGATACGGCTGCCTCCTGTGTCGTTAACTGTATCAGTGGTTTAGCTAGAAATGCATACTGAGGAATCCATTGTCTGCAATAAGAAGTAAGGCCAATAAAAGCACGTACCTCCTTCTGGGTCCTTGGCTGAGGAAGACTCGCTATTAACTGGATACGGTCTGGTGTCAACTGCCTACCCCACTTGGACAGTAAGTGGCCTAAATAGATCACTTGCTGGACACAGAATTGAAGCTTAGAAGGGGACACCTTGTGCCCCATCTCGGCTAGGAAATACAAGACTGTAAGTGAGGCTTGCTCGCAAGCACGTTCAGAACGGGCTGTGATCAGTAGATCATCGACATACTGGAGCAGGGCAGTGTCAGTTGGCATGTGAATGTTGTCTAGTTGTCTCTTGAGTGCTTGACTGTAAATACTAGGACTTTCTGTGAAACCTTGAGGAGCGCGCGTGAACATATAGCTCCTTCCATTTAAACAAAAACCGAAAAGGAACTGGCTGTCTGGATGAATGGGGACACTGAAAAATGCGTTCTTGAGGTCTATGACCGTAAAAAATGAGGCTTCGGAATCAATGGCTGTCAATAGGGAAGAGATATCTGGGACAACTGGGTACTGGGGAATAATACATTTGTTAAGCTCTCGGAGATCAATCACTAATCGATATACTGGGGGTGCATTTGGATCAGTACGTTTCATGACAGGAATGATCGGAGAATTACATACATTGGAGTCAGTTTCTACCACTACTCCTTGAGCCATGAGCTCGTCAATAATTTTGGATAAGGCTGCTACAGCCTCAGGTGGCAGTCTGTACTGCCTGATTCGTGGTAACACTACACCTGGCTTGAGAGTCACACGATGGGGTGTGATTTGCATAAAGCCAACATCAGTTGGACCTTGCGCCCATAGATGCTGCGGAACATTAGACAATCTTGGATCAAAATCTCGTAATACATAGTGACCCTTGAAGTCACGTAGGAACAATCGTATTCCCTCTGGGGAACAGCATATAACTGCACCTAATTCTTTCAGTGTTTTAATGCCTAATAGATTCTCTGGACATGACTTAGTAAGTAACAGATCAGTAGTGCGGGACAGTGGACCTACTTCTAGGGTAACTGGCTTTGATATTTCATTTACAATAGGTTTTCCTGAAAATCCAAGGGAAACATTTCTAGAGCCTGAGAGCGGAGCCCCTGGAACTTCGGCGTGACTTATAGTGGTCCTACTTGCCCCTGTATCAATCAGAAACTTTCTGTCTTTCCCTAATACTTGACTGTGGACATAGGGACCTTCTTGATCTACAGGTATCTCGATGAGAGGCAAGCCTACCTCCCTCTCTAGGCTGTTTCATGAATATGGTTGATACTCTGGATACTCGGACTGCGCATACTGGTACATCTGCTGTGTAACATGCTGTGTTGCAGCGATGGGCTGCGGTACAGTAACTGTCTGTTGTGCATTCTGTGGCTGAGAAGTCTGTGAAACTTTCTCTTGTCTAGGCGGACGTGGTCTTTCTTTAGTCTTACCGGTAGCTATGTTGTGTTTCAGAACTGCACACTCGTTTATAAAATGACCTGGCTGTTTACAATAATTGCAGTTCCCTTTAACGGGAGCTGCAGGATGACTGGCTTGATTTGGTCCCCTCTTCTGACTGTCTTGAGGAACAGATTGTGCAACTAGTACTTTCATTTTCGTGTCTTTCATACGTTTTCTCTCGTGATCTTGCTCTTCTCTGATTCTATTCTGGTGATATTGAAGCATCTGTAACATCTGGGATGGGGTATTAGCTTGCCAGGTACTTTCGACTTTCAAAACTCAATTCTTAACTTGTGGACTTGAATTCTCGACTAGTTTAGTAACAAAAAGATGAGGGTATGATTCACTACTCGTTTTGAGGCCACTGTTTATAATAAAACATTTTTCAAATCTAGAGTAAAAATCACTAGTGTCTTCGTCTTGTTTCTGTTTACATGCTGAGATTGCATCCCAGTCTTCCTTTTTAGTTGCTAATAGTCTGGGCAAAACTTGTATTAACAGTTCAGGTAATTCTTTACATTTATCTCCAAGACCGGTACCTGGTACTCGTGCCTTATCTTCAGCTTCTAGAACTGCCCAATCGATCTTTTTCTCTCCCACCTCCCATTCTTTTTCCTTGAGTTTCTCGTATACCCCTGCGGGCAATAAGACTTTTAACATTTTAATAATATCTGGATACGTGTATTCTCCCATACGGAGCATGTCTTTTAATTCTCGGTGGAACCCTGCTGGATCTTTGTCATGACAGGGAATTAATTTTTTCATCTCTAAGAGTTCCATCTTTGTGATAGGGGTGTAAACAAACACTCGTTGCATTTCACCACCCTCTGTCTTAACTGGATGCACTTCTCGTAACGGATTCTGTCTGTCTATGTAAAAGGGTTTACTTTCTGGAGGTGAGACATGAACAAAATGCGGGTTCAAAAACGTTCTGTATTTGTGGCGCTGTTCTAGAATGACACTAATCAAATCGGTACCTAAACCTTTCCATCTATACTGGAGTAACTCATTCAGGACATCGTGTAACGGACCTGGATCAGAATGTTGACCCTCATACAATGTAATGAGGTGCTGGATCATATACATACCCACCAGTCGTTGCTCGGCTGGGGGCAATTTCAGAAACATTTGTGCCACTATTTCGTCTGGAAAAGTGGTAGAATCAGTAATCCATCGGACTGCTGATCGGACTAGTTCTTGTTCATGCATGGTACTTAACTCGCTATAACCGATTCGTGATTTCAGAATGTGATCGGTAGCTTGAAATACTTGTTCTAGGGAACCTGGTTCTGGTGCTGGATGATGTAAAACTGACTTGTGTTCTAGGCGCAAATGGCGATCTGGAAATCTAGATTTTCCTACATACGCTATTCTGGCGGGATTCTCGTCGTCTACCTCTTCAGCAGAAGAGTCATTTTCTTTCTCGTTTACTTGTGCTGCTTTACGTTGTTCGTGTAACTTTATTATTTCTTTACGGATTTTCTTGTACATACTCTCTATACTACTGATAGTCTTGTGCTTACCCTCGGCTATATTATCACTCCACCTTGTCAGGATTTTCATTTCGGCCTGATCTTTAGTCGGGGAATCTTGTTCTCTTATTAGACAATTAATCAGGAACTTTAATAACATGAGCTGGATCTCAGCTTTCCTTTGAGACATGACTTCACTAATACTTTCTGGATCATCCCCTGTACGGATGAAACGATATATTCTGTCTAGATCTTCTTTCATATCTGGTAGGGTGACTAGATACTCGGTCACCTTTCTCACGCGTAATGAATATAAAACCATATTATCCTCGCCTGGGACTGGATCATAGCCACATTCGGTAAGGGCTTTTCTTATTTCTGCAACAGACTGATATCTGGGCGTACGCTATGACGCTTGTGCATGTAATTCGGCTAACGTTAAACGCTTGTGTGGCGGCGGGGTTCCTGGAGGACCTCCCCCTGCGGCCCCTAAACTAGAGTCGTCTACTGATGCTCTTCGTCCTGGCAGAGTGGGAAATGGAAATGCAGGCTGGACTTGTATGGCGGGCTGGACCGGGGGTACCGTAACAGGTACTCCGGTGTCTGGAGGAGCGGGAAGTGCCTGATTTACAGGGACTGGCGGAGCGGGATTTGCATATCCTGGGACTGTGTCGTCCAAATAGGACAAAATAAAAATATCAGCTGCGGTTGGTTTGTGACGTAGCTTGAGCGGAACTAATGGTGGCGGGAAATTACTGGATGCCTCCGGGGTCGCTTTTGGCAAGCCCTCGGCAAGAAGAGGATACATACCCTTGATGAGGGCATGCCTCTGTCTGTCTGACTGTTCTGTTTTAACTCGTTCACCTATCTCGATTAGTTCCCTTTCCTGGGCTCGTTCCAAGGATTCTCTACTTAGTTCTGACTTTCTGATTTCTTTTTCGGTTCTTTTATGAGATTCTTTGCGCCATAACTCAATGGCATCTTTCTGTGACTGTCTGGCTTTCTTTTTCCATAATGCTTCTTCTACTCTCATGATGCACTCGGCATCCCATGTACCCGATACGGGCCATCTATACTTTTCTTCTAACTGTTTGGTATACTCTACCCATAAATCTAGATATAGTATGGCACTTATGCCATGCTTTTGATACATAAAATGACCTGGACTGTCCCTAGGCGGGACAGGAACTGCTTCTTCTAGCAGACCCTTTCTAGTTTTTAACTGACGTAATCTCGAAAAGAGGGACATTGCAAACTTGAATCTGAACACAATACAATACACGAGGAACAATAACAATTGAGAAAACAATTCAGGCATACCACGACATTGAAAATACATTGAATAACATTATGAAGCAACAGTTCGGACAGAATACTACCTGGAACACTGAGAACAGAAACACATGAATTTCTCGAGAACGGAACAGACTAGAATTACTGGATGCGCTGCTGAAACAGCACGGAACATACCGGTCCCATAAAGGGACGCATCAAGACCCGTATCCACCTAGGTGAACACTTCGTTTCAGATCTGCGTACCCAGACCCATCGGACCAGAGACAATTTAGATTGACCCTGTCTAGATACTACCCCAGCAACGGTACTCACCGGGCAGCAAGAACGGAAGGCCTCGAACTGGACTGGACTGCTTCGACGCCGGACGGACGAACTTCGGACTTCTGTTACGGGTGGGCCTCCGGATACCTCGGACCTTGGACTCTCGGCTTGGGCTCTGGTCGGGACTCGCCGCGTTCCTCCACCGTCTCGTCTGGATGCTGGACCGCCTCCTCCGTCTCCTCCGTGGGCCTGAGGGATACTTAAAGCAGAAATATCTGCCGGTGCGCAGAAGAGTTCCGTCACGACTGCAGAGGGTCAGGGGGCCGGCGTGGCTTCACCGACGCGTGGGGAAAGGGCAAGTCCCTATTCGGGCGCCATTATGTGGTAAATAAATAAATAATACCTCTATTTTTGAATGGATAAATGAATAACAGATAGCTTAATAAATAAGAGTCAAGATTCGAGGTAGTAGGAGTTTTTCAGGTTTATTACAGCATAAAGGACAGGAACAGGACAACCTGCACAGGAATAGGATGGCAGGGCCTGACAGGGGGGCCCCGACAGCTGCCGGGCAGGATCTGGGATGAGCGCGCTAACATTTAATAACAATACACGAACATATATACTAAAACAGTTGCATTACAATACATATGATAGACGGAGCAGTGGGTGTGGTCAATAGCAGTCGCGAAAGATAAGGGTGAAAGTAGGTGTAACAAGAGGCGTATACATAGACATGTGATGTAAACGTAACAGAATATGTCATAAATGGGGCGGAAACATGGAGGGGGCTACCTAAGGAGCCGGGACCTCTAACCTAATGGTGCGCGCAAACTGACAATGACGTGTTACTAGGAGAAGCTGGGGGCTATGAACTCTGTGCTAGGAGCAGAGACTGAAGTCTGGAGAGTCAGGGCGACATGTACCTAAACAATATCTAGTATCTGATGTTTAGAGAACATGTTGATATAAACTAAGAGTCAGGAGGGGAGAGGCTAACTTGATTCTAAGACTGGAGCATGCATTATTCTACATGTAGTGCGTGATGAAGAATATTAAATGACCATTAAATGCAGTATTTCTCTTACATGGAGACGTAAAGGCTAGACAATGACGGAAACTATTGATGCGATTCAGTAGCTTAGGAATGCAGAGAAGGAGGGCTGGACTGATAACTAGAATCATAACTTACTCTTGGCAGACTCAGAGGCAGAGCCAGGCTGAACCGGGCACTGTGAGGCAGGAAGTAAGTGAAGGGTCGAGGATACAGGTGGGGGCTGTATCGCTCCTCAGCGAGGCTCAGGAGACAGGAGCTGAATCTAATGTCCGGGCCCTTTTGAGGCCTAGAAACGGGGACTTTACAATGAAATAACGTGCACACTGAGAAACGTGGCAACGTAGCTTTACATAGGCCGGATATTCGTAGTAGTCACGAGAACTGGAAACTGGCATACTAGAGATGGACACAACTGTAATTGCGTCTTTAATCGAACATGGGGAATACATATGCATATTAATCATGCACAGATAACATATGATGGAGGACGCGTAGGGACACAGAACATGGCAAAATTTACTTTTCCACAAAAGGAAGATTTTAGCCTGCCACAAACCCAGCACTGTGCAATATGCAACTGCAACCCTTTCTAGCAAGCAGATTAGGACCGCAATTCTGGCCTGTCTCCCCATCCCCAGTGCTCACATACCTTGATACATATGCCAGTTAAGGTTATGATGCACTGGATGCATATACTTCTGATCTGCCATTTATACTCACAGCCGCAAGTTAAGCGCCTCAGAGACGTTTGGCAAACCCGTCTCCAGGTGGATTACAAGGATGAGGACTGGGTGGAAATACTGGAGTCTCTGGGAAGGGGGACCGCAGAAGCCCGAATGAAGTACAGTCTGTTTAAGATTCTGTAGGGTTGGCATTGAATGCCAGCACAGCTCTGTGCTGTGGGCTTGCAGCCCCACTCCTCCTGTTGGAGATGTAATCATGCAACCTATGATATGGTTCACCTTCTAGTAGAATTCCCCCGGTTTGTCCTTTCTGGGCCGCAGTAGGGTCCATGCTGTGAGAGACTTTGGATATACCTGCCCCACTAGCATGCTCCTCCTAAATGACCTGGCCAACCTCTCCCAGCTAACATATCAAGCATGCCTCCTCCTCCTCACTACCTGTTTCGTGATGGCCAAAATCTATGTAGAACGTCATTGACGCTCTCCACAGGTACTATCCCATCCATGATGCACTGGGCCAGGGACAGACTAATTTGCATATAGCCAGGTTCTGAGCTGGGATGGGGCAGTGAGCTAAATAACGGTGATGGATCAAGCCCTGGTCTTTGGACTGGGTAAGAGTGGTCTGCTTAATTCAGACACTCTGTTCATCACCACCCCCTTTTCTGAATCATTTTGTCCACCATAAGCGTGGAAGGGTATACTCAGACATGAGTCCCTTGCTCACTGCTCCATCAGGATTCAAGCAAGCCGGGCCGACGACGCCTGAAATGGCAGAAACCGGTCCCCGGAAGCTTGTCTCCTTTCTGGTGAAGAATTGGCTTGGTAGTTTGGTCTGCCCTGTTCCCATGATGCACTGGGCCAGGGACAGACTAATTTGCATATAGCCAGGTTCTGAGCTGGGATGGGGCAGTGAGCTAAATAACGGTGATGGATCAAGCCCTGATCTTTGGACTGGGTAAGAGTGGTCAGCTTAATTCAGACACTCTGTTCATCACCACCCCCTTTTCTGAATCGTTGCGCAAACTACACTGGGAATAGTAATTAATACTATTCCTAAGTCATACATCCGCTCACAGACATGGGAAGGTGATCTATAACCTGATGGATAGGGCTGATGAGTTTCTCCTTATCTGGTCCCACTTCCTACAAGGAAATTGACCCAACTGGCCTCCCTCCCTGCCTTTGTTTGTCCATTTCCCTACCCTTTTCTCCCTTCTACCACCCCTGCTACCTCACCTCCTGGTTGTCTTGCTTGCCTGTTATGCTGACCACTTCCTCTTCCCCCCCTCTCTATTGCTGGATTTATATGCATTACACTTGACTTTTACATCACTCTTCCATACTTTCACTGCTTGTATTCGGCTTCATTTGTATTGGCATTTGTAAATTCAATAAAATAATTTCAATACAAAAATGAGAAATGTAGTGCTGAATTCAAAGCGATTTGCTGACAAAAATGTTCATCAAATTTTATTGTAGGTGACTGATTCTTTCAACCTGTATTGTATAAAAATGTCCTTTGGTACAACTTTTAGTAAATACTTGTCATGTTTCACATTTGATACATATTCATTTGAGTGTAAACTGGGTTAGTTAATTGTGCAAGGGAGGCTTTCCTTTTATAACATTATTTCCAAGTCCAGTCTCCTCCAGCTGTACAAAGACCAAACATTATTGTACACTTTTTCAGGCTGTTGGCGGATCAGAGTGAGATGCCTTATTTTCATAATGGACCTTTGATGTCAACGAACCTCTGCTGTAATTTGGTACGTTACTTTGCAGCTAGAGTGCGAAATCTCTATTCAATGGCTGGAGGAAGGATGCATCTGTACGTCTGTACCAGGAAAACTTGAATTTCTTGGAGAGTTGTAACAAGTGAATAACGAGCAGAACAATAAAATACAATGGTCCAGCACTCCACTCAAAATAAGCAATGATCAAATTCAACAAGATTAAAATCCATTCAGCATGTCTTTGTATAAAAGTTCTTTATTCATAATCTTCTTGCATAACACATGACCATAGCCAATGTGTTTTGTCCCTAAGGACTTCTTCAGGGCGAAAATAATAGCAGGACGTTTTCCTACGAAACGCATTGGCTACGGTCGTGTGATTTGCAAGAAGATTATGAATAAAGAACCTTTATACAAAGTCCTGCTGAATGGATTTTAATCTTGTTGAACTTGATCATTGCTTACTTTGAAAGGTGTTCTGGACCATTGTATTTTATTATAAATTGTGGGTTTTTTCCTTGGAAGTTTAGGGCTATTGAGCTTCAGGTCCTCTATACCAGATTATTGATAGGTACAATCATTTTGCCTTATATCCTGTGCTTTTTTTTTGTAGTTTATAAAACGAGCCGAACAATATTGACACACTAAAATATTGCCAATAGATTTTTCAGGGATACAATATCAAAAGTCATATGGGCATATAGGAAAGGATTTACTAATCTTAATTCCACATACACATACCTTGATACGCTTAATGCTGCACTATCTCTACTCCCTGCCATCAATTAAAAACACCTTTTACCCGCTTTTTCAAATTTTTATGGTGCGAGTTTGGCATGATTTTTATTTCGAATATATATATACACACACACGTACATGTCACTAAGCTATACATGTGGAGTTAGGTTTAGAAAATCTATACCTACTCATCAGTTCATATTTTGGATTTGACATTTATTCCTCTGTAATGTGTTTGAATGCCTCGATATTCTGAAATAAAATTTCAGGCTGTACACAAACTGGAGTATACATAATGGGAAACTATCTTTCTTACAGCACTGTTTCAAACATTATAATACCAGTGGCCATCCCCAATGCAATCATATTTGTGCAGCTATCAATAGACAATGCTGACGGGTAAAAGGTCACTGCCTACATTCTCCCTATAGAGGTGCCCCAGAGGGAAGCATCAAGTTCATTTTCCATTCATCAGAGACAATACTTAGGATGAGATCTCTGATGAAGACGTAGGCTGTTTGATTAGAGTCTCATGAAATCTTGGTTATCCATACTGTTCTGTGATTCTCTGAAGGAATCGGAGGAATCCTTGCCAAGGGAAGCAATATAACTCTTTGTATTGGTCAAGAAGATGAAGAAAAAGCTTGTGGTTGATTCTGGATCTCAAATGACTGAATAGATATATGAGATCAATATTATTAAAAATGTCAATATTCCAATGCATAATTCAGTTGCCCTCTAAGTAAAAGTAAATCCATTCAAAATCTTTGAACCTAATTAATGCAATCTTTCATAAAGAAATAAGAAATTTCTGTCAGAGCTGTATCAAGTTCATCGAGATGGCCTGTGATAAATGGAGTGAAACGTACGTCTTGCAGGCTCTTTTGCCGGCGGGCCAATTTGTTAAAAATTCTTCATTATTGCCTTGCAGACCTGAGGGGCTGGGACTGTTGGCATTGCACAGTGGAGTCTCAGACACAAAGACCACTGTAGGAAGAGCCACAGGAATGTGAACTGTCCATCCTCTCTGCAAAAGAATGGAAGATGGCCCAAGACATGCTGAGCAGCATGTCGCAGCCTGATGGGAAAAGCAGAGAAAGACCTTGCACTGCTGTACTGATTTACAGTATTTCAAATGCTCCATACCCTATCCACGGTCCTGCCTTGGGCCCTTAATTCCCCCATGCTAAACAGCCTGAATTACAGCTGTGTATCCATTCAGCTGGAGGAGCCATGCATGGCAAGGAATTGGTAGTTGTGACAAAGCCTGAAGGCTGAAGGCTGATCTGAACCTACTCCTACTGACGAGCCAATTCTAGACATTTGTTGATGGCAGAGAGAGGTACCCCTGGCATTGGTTGAGGCCTGTATACATGAAGAGAAAGAGTCATTGAAGCCTGCAATGAACTCCATCTTTTAGTATCCAGGCTCCAGGAATGACGAACACGGACCCAGTATGTTTCGTGCAAAAGATATTTATTCCAAAGTAGCACCACGCACCACCATGACACGTTTCAACTTAAATAAGCCCTGCTAGCGCCTTGCACCTCTCACTGCTCCTGCTTTGTGCCAGTCTTATATCATTCACGTTTCTGGAGGATTCGTTTTATTCTGCTCATGTGCTTTTATTAATGATTATCTTGCTCCTCTGTTTTTAAATGTACCTGTACTGTCACCCTTGTGGTGATCTGCACTTTCTTCTGCATGTTTGCACTCCTGGGCCGACCCCGTTCCACCGCGGCTGACGTGCCATTTGAGCGGAGGGAGGACCCTTCCATTCCAGCGTACACTTCTGGGAGGACGTGGTCTAGTTGTCCTCTGGAAATAAAGTATTTAAACACAAGATGATGTGGGTGCGCAGCGGGCTTAAATAAAACCTGCTAGAGCCTTGCACCTCTCACTGCTCCTGCTTTGTGCAAGTCTTATATAGTTCACTTTTCTGGAGGATTAGTTTTATTCTGCTTGTGTGTTTTTAATAATGATTATCTTGCTGCTCTGTTTTTAAATTTACCCGTGCTGTGACCCTTGTGGTGATCTGCACTTTCTTCTGCGTGTTTGTACTCCTGGGCCGACCCCGTTCTGCTGCGGATGACGTGCCGTTTGAGCGGAGGGCGGACCATTCCATTCCAGCCTACACTCGCGGGAGGACGCGGTCTAGTCGTCCTCCGGAAATACAGTATTTAAACACAAGATGGTGCGGGCACGCAGCGGACTTAAGTAAGCCCTGCTAGCGCCTTGCACCTCTCACTGCTCCTGCTTTGTGCCACTCTTATATCGTTCACTTTTCTGGAGGATTAGTTTTGTTCTGCTCGTGTGTTTTTAATGACGATTATCTTGCTACTCTGTTTTTAAATTTACCTGTACTGTGACCCTTGTGGTGATCTGCACTTTCTTCTGCGTGTTTGCACTCCTGGGCCGACCCCGTTCCGTTGTGGCTGACCTGCCATTTGAGTGGAGGGTGGACCCTTACATTCCAGCCTACACTTCCGGGAGGACACGGTCTAGTCGTCCTCTGGAAATACAGTATTTAAACACAAGATGGTGCGGGCGCTCAGCGGACGCGCGAAGCGGGCGCGCCGCTGGCATGCCAAAGGCGCACCTAAGGCAAGCCAGTCAGCGCCCGTCCGCGCCTGGACCGCACCTAGTGCCCAAATTGCTGGTTCCTTGACCTCCCGATTCGTTAATTATTCTGCTGAAGAGCTACATTTCCTCAATAAAATGAAGGTACATTTTCATGTGGTAGGGCCGGGGGACAGCACTGTTTGTTGTGCATGCGGGTTTATGCTCCCCGAAGCAAAAAGAATCACTGCCCCAGAACATCCCCAGAAGGTTCAGACTGATGACTTTGATGATTCCCAGGAGAGATCCATGATTCATGGGGGCCTTTTTAATGCTAGAGTGTTGGGAAAGCCCAGATACGAAGTAGCTTACACCATAGAACATCTGGGCTTGGACTTTCTTTTTATAACAGAAACTTGGGCAGATGCTGGTTCAGACCCTGACTTTGTCACTGCCACTCCCTCGGGTTTTAGAGTGATAAGGGTAGATAGGCCTTTAAAAAGAGGTGGTGAAGTGGCTATTATATTTAGAGAACACTTCTCAGTCGTCTACCACCCGGTTTCCACTCCAGTTTATGAGGCTCTTCAATTCACATTTGATCTTAGCTCTAAATTGACCTTTAAAGGCATTTTATTGTATCGCCCACCTAGCACGAGAAACACTTTTTTAACAAATCTTGATACCTTGCTTGAACCCACTTTTTTAAATAAGGACTTTACCATTCTTGGAGATTTAAATTTTCATTTGGAAGATATAGATAACAGAGAGACGGCTATGCTTCTAGATACAATAGGAGCGGTAGGACTTGTCCAATTAGTGGCATCACCTACACATGAGGACGGTAACACATTGGATGGCATTTTCTCCTCAGCCCATGGGCCTATAGTTAAGACATTTTTCCTCTGTCTTAGTCCGACCATTCACTCATTAAGTTTAGTGTGCCATGTAGCACGGTCAGACAGGCTAGCAGTATGAAGCCGCGTGTCGCTTCCTGTAAAGCATGGAGTGAAGTGGATAAATCTGTCCTTCATTCCCATTTGGAAGCCTCATGTCCTCAATTTCAGGACCATGTGGATTTAGCGGTCACTAGGTACACTAATTGGATCTCTGAGGCAGGGAGTGCCGCGGTTCCTACAAAAAAGCTATCAGGTAATAGGGCTTTTCCATCTGCCCCTTTGTTTTCTGACTCACTGAGGAAGGAAAAACAAGTTGTCGCCGTATGGAACGTCGCTGGCAAATACATTACTATGACTCAGATAAGCAAGCGTACAAGATGGCCTTAATGAACTACAAAAAACTACTTATAGCAGCAAAGAGAAACTATTTTACACAACAGATTGAGTCAGCCAATAATTCCCTTAAGGAACTTTTTTCGGTCATAAATAAACTCACCCTGCCCAATAATATGGGAAAGAAGGGCAATCAAAAATTCTGTAATGACATTGCGGAAACCTTCAAATGAAAAGTTCTGGATATCTTCAAAGCTTTTAATGATGGATCTGGGCCGTGGTTCCTGCCCCAAGGGCATGGTCTAGACACTGACAGAAATACCTTGTTGAATTTTTCCCCTGTTTCTTCGGCAGTAGTGGGAAAGTACATAATTGAATCCAGGTCAGGATCTCCGCTGGACCCATGTCCACCAGTTCTTCTTAAAGAATTAGCAGACTTGGTGAGTCCTGGGCTAGCGGAAATTTTCAACCTGATGTTTGTGTCAGGCATCTTTCCCATCAGCTGGAAGGAGATGTCCATCCTTCCCTTATTAAAAAGCCGATATTTCATGCCACCAATCCGCTGAACTCTCGACCCGTTGCCCGACTACCTATACCAGCCAAGATTGTGGACAAAATCATGCACACTCAACTGTCACAATTCATTAGTGAGAACAGTTTGTTGGATCATTCCCAGTTTGGTTTCCGTAAGGAACAAAGTACGGGAACGGCGCTCATTAAAACAACTGAAGAAATCAGAGCCATGATGGATGGAGGAGGCACAGCTGCTCTTGTGCTCCTCGATCTATCTGCCGCTTGGGATAGGTTGATCATGCTCTCTTGCAACATCAGTTGAAAAAGTTGGGAGTGGATGGAATTGCTCTGGCACTGCTGTCCTCTTTCCTAAAGTATCGGATATCAACGGTGTCACTTAATGGCTTTAACTCAGCCCCCTACGTTCTACCATGTGAAGTTCCTCAGGGCAGTTCGGTGAGCTCTGTTTTGTTCAACATCTATGTCTCAGAACTGGCCCCACTGATTCATGAATTTGGGTTTAGTTTGACGTCATATGCCGATGACACCCAGATTGTGGTAGCTGCATACAAATATCAAACCTCTCCTCTCCAGCAGTTTCATAACTGCATGAGGGCGATTAACAAATGGATGCACACGCACTGCTCAAACTTAATTTTGATAAGACGGAAGTCTTGATTTTTGGCAATATGCAGCCTACATGGAGCAATCTGTAGTGGCCGGCAGAGATGGGTGCCCCTCCTAAACTTGAGGCTAAAGTAAAGAATCTGGGGGTACTGATCGACAATAGATTAACACTCTGTCAACAGACTAATGCTATTGTAAGTGGAAGAGGTGTGGCGCCGCGGCCAGGGCGACTGACGCTGGAATCTGGGGACCACGGTTCAATCCCCGGCTCCGGCGGCGGGTCAGCCCAGCACCATGTGACTCTGGGCAATAGCTCGCTTAATCTTCCAGACGGCCCCCCAGCGCCTAGAGACCCTTACGGGTGATTGTGCGCTGTACAAATGTGGACTTTTATTGTATCAGCCGCATATTTTCTTATAAAGAAAATAAGGAAGGTTCTTCCCTACATTCCTGCGGACACTAGGAAAACAGTAGAAACATCTCTTATTCAATCCAAATTGGACTGCTGCAATGGGCTATACCTGAATGCCCAGAAGCAGTGCCTAAAGAAGCTCCAGATGGTGCAAAACTCTGCGGCACGACTATTGCTTAATCTTCCCAGGCATAAAATGATATCTAATGAAATCCGTGACTTGCACTGGCTGCCAGTACCTCAATGCCTTAAATTCAAGGCACTGTGTCTTGCCTATAAGGCCTTGCAACATTCAGGGCCAGCTTTTCTTCAGAATCTCTTGGTGTGGTACCAATCAACCAAACCTCTTCGGTCAACGGGTGCAATACTCTTGGTAGTGCCTAGAATTCGGACTCTACACTGGGGTGGCCGTGGTTTTCACTATGGAACATCCACATTTGGACCTCTCTTCCACCTGAGCTTAGGAACACTAGTACCCTGATTGGCTTCAGGAGAAACTTGAAAACCTGGCTGTTCCAGGGCTAGGCATACAGCTGGTTTATTTTGGTCCTCAGCGCCAAGACACCATTAGGTATTTGTGCGCTTTTATAAATTTCATTAACATTAACAGAAAGGCCTTGGTCATTGAAGCCTGTGGGTAAAATATGCCTCACCGGAAGCTCGGGGCAAAGTAAGGGATACACTTAAAATGTCTTATGTTTCTGTTGTCAGCACCTCCTGCCAGACAGCTGGCCAACATGCAAACGTTTGGGTGCCCCCCACTCTACCCTGTAAATAATGTTGTCAGCAACCAGTAATGACAGTTAACAAGTTCCATTTCTGGGACCATAATGGAAGTGAACGTCTGCTGTATTGCTGGCTGTCTGAGGGAAACCACTGATTACCTATATGGCATTTATATGTCAGACACTTTTGCTATAATTATCATGTTTTCTCCTATCTAGGTACACCCCTTTCTTGAGCTATATGTTGATAATTTAGAGACAAGTGACAAATATAGAATGCATGCCTATTAATGCCATTATTCATTGCAACATGATAATTAAGTATGCTTGAATATATTCACATTTTTAAATCCAATTGTAATACACTGTTATAAATATTAGTTATTGAGTTATAGAAAAAGTTTCAGGGAATTCATAATCTCATTTTTGATTACTGTTATTTAATAATGTGTACAGTTTGATTGGATGTAAATAGGTAACAGGGTGCCAGGGCTTTTTACTGCAATTATTTTCTTCTGAGAAAGTTCAACAGGAACATTATTTCATGTAGACAGAACGGATTGCACTAGGTGAAAAAGGAACTTCATGCCAGACGGTCATGCTGCATCCTATCTCCTACTTTTGCTGAAGACTGATCAGATGCACATTTTGCCTTTGCTTGTCAGTTTCATTGTTCACAACAGGTATGGAGTGTGGTCCATCTTTGAACTTTAAATTAGGCCCTGCCTTTGGTGGTAAGATCTGTTTTGTTAGCTAGACAGGTGACTATTGTAAGTAAATATATATGTAAATCTTTTCTATCAATCGAGTGCAGGTATTTGCGTGCCGCCAAAGCACCATAACCCAAGAATTCTCATCTTCATAAACCGAACAAGCATAGAGCAGCACTCCAAATGTTGGATCCCAAAGAATTTTGGTTAGGGAAGAGAAAAAGTCAACGGGTTTCTGTTGTCCATTTAGAACCTTGCTCACAACAGTGAATGCCATTATTGTTTCTCCTTTTAGAGTGTCACATGATGCAGAAACATAAAAACAAATAACGGGAAGGTGATGTAAGCTCAATTCATTATGGTTGCAATCTTTTCACATGCTTTTTGATTTTTCATATCCAGTGAGTTGCCTACTGTAATTAAATGAATCCTCAAGCATAAATTCAGAGAGAAATACTGGACAACTGGACAAGCAACACTTAATAAATCTCGGTCCAGCCAGTAATGTGAGTTCTATAAATGAAAAATACTCTGTTACACACTCCACTGAATACAAAATTAAAAGTACAAAATGGCATATGGAAATGACTATGGTGACGCCCAATAAAAGAAAAACTTGCATTCAATAGGGGGGCACAATAAAGAAAGATCTACAGGCCAGGAAGCCACTTAAATGTAACCTAGTTCCCTGAGCTTGGATCACCTCTAACAGTTTGTGCACCAGCAAACCTAAAAATACAATAACACCCCTGCATACCTGTTTACAAGCCCTGTGCAGCACCAGAACTTCACTTTCTGTAATGTTCCAGTGGCACACAGGACTTAGCCACATCTACATAACCCTGCGTGGCATTTCATTGCCTTTTAGATATTGAGTTAGGCAACACAGTGCAAGTCACTGCATTGCCCACACTATGATGGGAAGGGATGTCATGGGCATTATGGCGGGAATTCCCACATAACACCCATAGCATTTGACACATTCCCAGGTTTACAAATCAAATTCAAACTGCAAAAGCTTTATTCGACAATAAGTCATAAAAGCACGCACAAGACATCTATCACAAAACACAATAAATAGTACATAACAATACGTAGAATAAAAAAATATTAAACTCCATTGATTACTGTCTATTAAAAAACGGGTTAAATTTTTTTATAAGATCCAATAAAAATCAGTTCATAAGATAAGAACAGCATCTTACATTGTGCTAACCAGCAGCAGGTGGCAGAAAAGTGCGCGTGCATATGGTCCAGGCCCACCATAAAAATTTGGCTACCAGCAACAGCTAAGCAGGGTGAACAGTCTGACTGTAATATCCTTAGGGCTTCTATGTGCCTCCGGGTGCTCAAATTTAAGGAAATAGGTCGCGTCGCGGGGCAGCATAAAGGGGGCATACAAAAAATAAATGGGCTATGGTCTCAGCCATGTCTAAACAGTTATGACATTTATCATCTGAAGATGGTGCTTATTTATAAGTAAAAGCTTTGACTGATAAGGTTCCTACCCTAAATTGAAAATACAATTTACGGTCTAAGGGGCGCTCAATGATATCCCAATATGCTTCACAGAAAGGCCGTGGTTTGTGATCTAAAAAATGGCCAGTTAGGTTGGTGTTCATGCTGGCTCTATGGGATGATGTCAAGACCATTTCCCAGTATTTTTCTTTCAGTTGATTTTTAGAGGGGAAGGTTGATGTGTCCGGTTCATCCCATAACAGGCTTAGATCTAACTTTATTAAAAGAGACATAAGCTCTTTAAGCCACTGGATTTTGTGGAAGGGATCGTCAGAGATCACGTCCTTCAGAGACTGGACATAGTGTGTGAGTTCGGGGGTGGTCCAGATTCGCCTCCAATACAATAGTGGCCGTAACCTCGCTATGTCTCCAACAATTTTCCTGCCTAGATCAGATAAAAGCGGAACAGTAGGGGTGCTTTGGAGAACACCAACTAAACTACGTAAAAATGTATTCTCCGCTTTTGCTAGATGACTCAAGTTGGTAAATCCCCAGAGCTCTAATCCATACAGGGTAGCACTTATCACTTTCATGTTGTATATCTCCAAAGCAGGTGAAATTGGCTTTGTTAGAGAGGATTTGTGTTTGGAGGATAGGGCACCTGCAAGCTGATGGAATTTTAAAATGGCCATATCAGTGTGACGTTTGCAACCCATGTTACTCTGAAGTAAAATACCTAGGTAGTTAAAAGCCTCCACCTGCTCTAAGGGTATGTCGTTCAGGAGGATTCTACCTTTAAAGGGTTTGTGCTGATTCAGGGACATGAACTTGGTTTTTGTAGTGTTGATCTCAATTCCACGCAGTTGGCAACATTTCCCAAAGGCGTTAATAGCCTTCTGCAGCTCACTCGGAGTCCGTGAGACAATCAGAGTATCGTTCGTGAACATGAGGACAGGTACACGAACCCCAGCTATGGCAGGGGCATCGGTAGGGGAACTGCAAAGATGGTCAACAATTTCATTTATATATAAGGAAAACAGGGTGGGTGCCAAGACACAACCCTGCCGAACACCACGCTCGACAGGGAATGAATCGGTAACCTCACCCTGTGCCCCCCATCTGATTCTAGCAAAATTGCTCTCATGTAAGCGGACGAGGAAAGTCAGTAGCTCAGGGGCCATCCCCAGTTCAGCAAGAACTTTCCAGAGTTTGCAGCGGGGGACTAAATCGAAAGCCGATTTCAAGTCAACAAAGACTGCATAAAGTGACCCTTTAGTCAAGACCACATTCCTCCAGTAGAGTGTAATAAAATAGAAGACTTGGTCTATTAAACTAGTGCAGGGACGGAAGCCGGCTTGAAATGGGGATAACATTTTGTGTTCCTCTATCCATGTCTGTACTTTGTTTTGTACTAATCGACCAATACGTTTTTGTGCTGAGTCTATAAGACTAATAGGCCTGTAGTTACCTGGGAGGGATTTATCACTCTTTTTATAAACAGGGATTATTTCAGCTCCCTTCCACGAAGATGGAATGGGAGCCCCCCTGGCCACTGAGTGTGCTAACAGCGCAAAAATACTGACACCAGGAAGGTCTGTCACTTAAAAAAAACATCGGCAGGGATGCCATCCATGCCTGGAGCTCTGCCACCAGTCAGACAATCTAAAGCTATACTAACATCTTTGATGGTAAAAAGCCGACTTTGATAAAAGATAGCAGGAGGTAGTGGGCACTCCTCCTCTTCAAGGCTTCGAGCGTATTGGGGCTTAAAAAATTACAACCACTGGGACTGAGCAACATTATTTTGAGGAGGTTCTGCTAAGCCTTCCCTGTCCCATTTGACAATGTTCCAAAATTGCTTGGAATCTTTAGCTTTACAAGCATGTTTCAAGTCCCGCCACCTATCCTCATCCCACAGTTTTTTAGCCACCCTCTGGGCGTATCTATATGAATCCCTTGCCTCTCTCACTCTACGGGGATTCTTTGTCCTTAATTCCATGCTCAGTTCTTGACGAGCTTATTTACATGCCTCATTATACCACCTGGACTTAGGCAACTTTGTGGCTCTCTTTTCCAGGTTTAGAACCTTCATAAAAAAGTGTTTAAGCCTAGAAAAAAGCTGGGCATGTGCCTCTAGCATGATATGGGGAAAATCCGGGCTACTACTTTGGGGATTAAGTTGGGCCACAGCTTTGAGCTTGTCCATTTTTACAGGGTCCTCAATAAATGTGTCCCTTTTGACATGGCGCATATTGTTTGAAGCAACAATGTCAAGTGTAGTTATCCCTCCCCTTGCAGGCTCGTCTCTATCCCCCTTTTGGGCTTGGAATATCGAACAGAGGGGGTTGTGATCGCTTTCCAGCCGGGATTTGATGACCATAACTACTAGACAATGCCATAGTCTTATGCCCACTAGCAGATAATCTAGGGGGTTCTCCCGTGTCCTGCGCTAAGGCCTCCTTCTAAGCACATAGCTGCAGCAGTCCATCTTTTTATGGGAGGGAGTTCAAGGTTTTGAATTCCCCATCTATGATCCTGGTCTGTCGAGAGATCCTGATCCTCTTGACCAAGCGGTTCATAGGTGGTATTAAAGTCTCCACCCACTATCGGAACAATCTGCTCTGGGAGGGCCTCAAGCTGGGTGTCAAGAGCGGCTATTACCTCGGAGGTGTGCCCCCCTATTGACCCCCTGGCATAGACATTAAAGATAGCCACCCTTTGTTGCACCTTGCATCGTAGGCTCTGTCGTACCCAAATAACCAGGCCGCCTGCAGGCCGGCCTTTTGATTTTTTTATTGCGGGGACATAAAAATTAAGAAATCCCACGCGGAAGACTGGTGTAACTGACCAAGACTCCTGAAAAAGGTTAATGTCGTGCTGATCTATAAAACTACACCATTCCGGAGACAATACCTTATAACCAATTCCCGCAAGATTCCATGAAAGCAGGGACAAGCCTTCCTTTTGATGCAGGGTTATACTCGTGCTTAAAGGACTCCATATTACTCCTAGAATGTCCCCCTCCCTCTCTGGTGTTTGCTCAACAATAATAGGCTTTGGGGATTGTGAGTTTGGTGGAATTCTATTTGTTGCACAAGGTGCCCCCTCTCTGGTGGAATTCAAACATACCACTAAAAGGGAGTTAGTATTATGGGTAGTCCCAGCATTAGCCAGCAAACTTACTAAAAGACATGCAGGGGGCATGGTACTTGACAGACCCCCGCACTACCCTGCACCCGATGGTCATTCACTCGGCCACTCAATGATGTGTTTCTCAGGAAATCATTGGAGACACCCTGTAGTCAATCGCATTCATCCATATCGGTCTGGGCCCCAAAACAAGTCTAATTCCGTCCAACATGGATGGGGTCACCCTCCCGAATGTCATGTATGCGTGCGAGCATTTTGGCCTAGACCTGCTGTTGCTCCTTGCACTCCAAAATCTATCATAAACAAATTCTAGGGTTAGTTGTATTATTTCTGAACCCCTTTGTTGAGGGGGGAGTAAGTTTGCCAGCACTCTAGTCAACACTTGGGGACTGGAAAAGTTCATAGCTATACAATCACCCTCAAATCTTTTCCTGCGATCACCCAACCATGACACCCTTCTAGCCAATATAATTTCCCTGGCTAGTTGCTGGCTCCCCCTTTCGAATATCCTCATGTTATTGGTCAGCCAATGCAGTGCTTTGTCAATTAAAGTGGGTGCTGTTTCCACTTGGCTGGGACCCAGAGGAGGAGCATTGGCCAAGACAAGTACTAATGGGCTGGACCTCTCTCTCTAGTAAGGGTTTATGTATGTCGATGGGGACAGTCGGGCATTTAGCAACAGTAGCAAGAGGGGCCCCTTTCTTAAGATTTACAGGCCCACTAAGATGTATTGTGGCAGCGGTTAAAAGGACATGATCCTTGGTGGTTAATCCCTCAGTAACAAGTGGGAGATCAGATATGGCCTGGGTTAACGGCGTCGGGGGAACCTGCCCCTTTGAGATGGTTAATTGACCAACAGGCACCTGAGGAGCTGGTGCTGATCTTGCGGAAGAGGCATTGGGCTGAGATAACGAACCACTATTCTGCTCCAAAGCAATCACCCAGCCTTCGATAGAAGTTAACCTGGACATGATGGGAACCAGAGTAAGATCTATTTTCTCTTTAAGAATTACCCAGAGTGTGTTGGATAAATCCTCCAATGATGGCTGAATGTTTGGGGGTGGCTGTTTGGTTGATTTGGACTTTGCTTTTGGAAGCCTAGCCCTGGTGCAACGGCTCGTGGTTGGGGCGGGCGGAGGGGAAAGACTAGATAAGCCATCTTCAGTACAACTTAGGGGGGAAACATTTTGGGACTGGACATAACAACTCGTAGACATACAGGGTGGTTCAACCAAGTCTATCAAGTCCCGTGGTAACCTGGGAATGGAGTCAATGACTGGGAGGCAGTGCCCTCTGGGCTGTCATGAACAATGGCGGTAACAATACGGCCTGGGTCCAGGGAAACCCTCCTTAAGGTTCTTTCTATTTCCTCATTGAGCATGCTGGATACTTTCACCAAATATGAGTCCAGAGTCGCCCCTCCCCCTCCATTGGGTTTGTGACCCTCAGTTCACTTTTTTCCCATGGTTGCTAGACAAGTTAATTGATATGAAACAGTACCTTTCTTCGCAGCGGATGTTGGAGGGGGGGCCCGGCGCGGCCCCCGACGGCCACAGACGGTCCCGCCCTTGTCCCAGGATTAACCCGGCGCGACTCACGCGTAATCCCGTGATGCGGGGGCTCTCCAGTAATGTATGCGCCTCCCAGCGCGGTAAGGGTGGTGGCGGCTTCCGCCGCAAAGGCTTCCGGGGCTTGTAGTCCCCCCCTCTCCTCTCTAGCCGTGCAGTGTTTGTGTAGATCTGCGGCAGCGGGAGAGGGGGCAAGGAAACCAGCAGCGGGACTGGAATGCGCGAACAACAATGCCCCTAGCAGTGGGTCCGGAACGTGCAGCAAAACAAATGCCCCCACAAGTAAGGTATTACAGAGCACCCGCTCCACCGGGGCTCTCCTGTAATTTATGTGCCTCCCGACGCGGTAAGGGCGGTGGCGACTTCCGCTGCAAAGGTTCCCGGGGCTTGTAGTCCTCCCTCCCCTCTCTAGCCACGCAGCGTTGGTGTAGAGCAGCGGCAGCGGGAGGGGGACCAAGGAAACCAGCAGCGGGGCTGGAATGCGCGAACAAAAATGCCCCCAGCAGTGGGTCCAGAACGTGCAGCAAAGCAAATGCCCCCACAAGTAAGGTATTACAAAGCACCCGCTCCACCCGGGCTCTCCTGTAATTTTTGCGCCTCCCGGCGCGGTAAGGGCAGTCGGGGCTTCCGCCGCAAAGGCTCCCAGGGCTTATAGTCCCCCTTCTCCTCTCTAGCCGTGCAGCGTTGGTATAGAGCTGCGGCAGCGGGAGGGGGACCAAGGAAACCAGCACAGAACTGGAATGCGCGAACAACAATGCCCCCAGCAGTGGGTCCAGAACGTACAGCAAAACAAATGCCACCACAAGTAAGGTATTACAGAGCAGATTTACAACAAGCTGTAAACCTGGAAGAGAGTCAAAAGCCTACGCCTCTCCAGGGGAGGAATAGGGGAGGTGCAGTGTGGAGAAATAACATTATTTCACCTTCTTTCCCTCTTTCTATGTGTGCTACTTGCAGCATCATACATAGAAAGCGAAAAGCACCTCCATTAATTGTTTTTGGTGGGAAGGTGTCATTTCCTGCACAGAAACAATCATCCTTACAATGTGGACACCCTTGCACCATGGAGCAAGTGTACCTGTGTCGGCGCATGGCACCCATTTGAGCGCCAGCACAGTAACAGAGAACAGCAATGTGCCATATCTCATAGATAAACAGCAACTTTCTGCCCATTTCTTATCTTGTAGGGCAGCACAGCAGGAAGGATTGCAGCACTACCATACCCCAAATGTTTGTAAACGAGGCCCCAAGAGTCTCCTTCGCACCACTTGATTCCAGCTAGTGAGTCAGGACAGTCCAAGCCTTATTTGGGGGAGGTGCTGTTGGCTATAGATTCAGCACTCAGGGACACAAGAAGCAACACTTAATAAATCTCTGTCCAGCCAGGAATTTGTCTTCTAAAAATGAAAATACTCTGTTACACAGTCCACTGCATACTATACATAAATTAAAAGTACACAATGGCACGTGGAAATGACTATGGTGATGCCCCCCAAAAACCTTGCATTCAATAGGTGGGGGCACACTAAAGAAAGGTCTACAGGCCAGGTAGTCACTTAAATGTAACCTAGTTCCCTGAGCTTGAATCACTTCTAACAGTTTGTGCACAAGCAAACCTAAAAATACAATACCTCCCCTGTATACCTAACACAACCTGACCTGACCTTTGTCAGGGTGTCTCCACAATACATAGAGAGACAATTTTAGATCAAAAACCAAGTATAATCAATACTGAAACAATAAATAATGTGTTTCATTTAAAGTTATAAATATTTGCGTTAAGAAACTGTCAAATATGCATGTCAACAAAATACATATGTTTAACATTAATCAGTGTAACAGTTTTCCACTGCTTTTATATGAGCTGTAAAGGAACCAGGGAATATAGAACAAAGGTCTATGCATCCCAGAGCTATGAAACTAAAAATCACAACTCTGAAAAAATGGAGACTAATCTCCCCACGAAATTCGTCTTTTTACCTGAGATAATTAGCATCCTATTAGGACATTTAAAGGGGTAGGAGCTAACTATAACTTATGCCCCATCATACGCTGCAAATGACCTCAAATATTACTTCAATCATGACATATTCTGTGACATCATTTAGGACATCACTGATGCAACTCAAATAACAGTTAGCTTTGCTAACTATAACTTGTGAATTTCTGTGTTTGCTTTACAGTCAAAATGTTAATGTTGTCACTGACATATTCACCTGACTACAACATTACTTTAACCTTTGTTTTATATAGTGAATGTCTAAAGTTTCCTTTTGTTGAAAATCTGTTTTATTTTTCCAAACAAGAAAAATACAACAAGGAGGGGGGCCACAATGACACAGCTTTAAGCCTACAACCCATGCAGGGCCGGCCGCGAATCCACCATGAACAATGATTGAAAGTGAGGGGCAAGCAGCAAGGAGACAGTTCAAACACAGCATGTCGCCTACAACCCGCATGGGGCCTGCCGCGTGGCCTACAGTGTATCGCAGAGATAACATATTGTATGGCACTATAAAGCCTGGATAAGGTTGACAGCGTGCAGTAGAGCATAACTTAGGTTACTATTTACAAAGCGTTAAGCCTACAACCCACGTAGGGCCGGCCGCGTTAAAGGTAGGAGTGACATTGTAGAACCCTGGCAACACATAACGCATGGTGGCATGGCTTGATGCCTACTACTTGTGCAATACCTGCTACTGCGGCCGATAAAGAAGGCAGCGGCTCTGGGCGGCTTGCAACATAGGTCCCAAATGGACAGAAACAACAACAGAGCAATCAAGGGCAAGGAGCCCGAAGAAAGTGGATAGTGAGAAAAAACAGAAACTGGACAGAAATAGCTGCAGAGGAAGTAGCCGAGATACGGAGATAACTATCTGGGTAAAGTTTCCTTTTAAACAGATCTTTTTAGCACACCTAACTTTAATGTTACTTTAGCCTTTGGCTTTTTCAGTGAGTTCATGTGTTTTTTTAACGTGGTATTTTATTTCCATACTTAAAGCCAACCTACTGCCTACTGACCTGCTGCAGGCCCTGCAACGAAATCCCCAGCTAGTACCCAACCCTATGCTGCTCAACGTCTTTCATTTACGCAGCATACGGCTGGCCTTTGGGCCCCAGGGAATTCCATCTGGGGTCATATACAAGAAAAAAGGTGAAGGGGTATACAACACCCCTCCAGAGCCTTATTAGGCCCTAGAGATCCCATCCCCAGAGGCGATGCAAACAAAAAAAGGGGAGGCATGTGGCCACATCCTTGAGTATCATTAGGCCTTGATGTTCCCATCCCTCAGGGCCTCATGTATTTGAAAGGAAAGGGGGGGCCTCGTGCCCCTCTCCCTGAGTCTAAAAATGCCCAGCATGGTCTCACTCCCTTTTGAAATATTTAGGGCTACAGGGATGGGTCCTTGGGGTGTTTAGAAGGTCAAGGAAAAATCCCATGCAGCCCTATCCCTTTTAATTGTAATTATTGGGGCTAGCAGTCAGCATCCAGGGCCTTCAATGGCTTGGGAGGGTCCCTCTCCCCTCAATTAGATATTCAGGCCCTGGGGGATGTGGTCCATGAGGCCTTTGAGGTGGCCAGGAGAGTTGTGTGGCTGCCTCCCCTTTCCTTTGGTATTTTGGCCCTGGGAGTGTGCTCCCCGGTATAAAGGCTCAGGGAGAGGGGCCATGTGTAGGAGAGTAGGGTCTGCTATCCTATGGTCACCCCAAATTTTTGCTTTTTGCTTCACTGGTTTATGACTTAATGTGGCTGTGGGCCTGCTAATCAGACCCACTGCCTGTTGTGTTTTCTCTAAATTAATGCCAATGCACATTAGGTGCATTACGAAATTGGAACTGGTTAACCTCATTGGCCCCTGTAACAGTGTATCCCAGGTACCCAGGGCATAGGTGATTCCAAGGCCTACCAGGGGCCGCAGCACGTATTGTGCCACCCCTGTACTGGCCTCCATATTTGACACAACTGGCTGATCACTCAGCTGGGGTAAGTCGGTGTAATCACCCCTTACTTAGGTATAGTATGCCTATATCTAACCTAAAATGGACACATATGTTCCTATCAGCCACTCCTATGAAAGGCCTCTTCAATCCTGGAGGCGGAGTGCTTGGAAATATGTGAGATGGTGCTCTGGCATGAGCTGAGCCTGTCTGCAGCTTTCGGAACCAAGTCCTTTAGCTGTTCCATGATACTGCCATACCATATACTCTTAAGTGCATTATGAACCTTGCGGTTAAATGCTATCTTTGGTTTGGCTTTATCAAAACATGTCGAGTAAGGTGTCATACGAATTGGAATACTACCCCCTCGCCAGTTCTGGCGACGGGGGTAGCATTCCACCCTTTTAGAGGGACACGACATGTACCTAACCTGAACCCCGGTTAAAGTTAAAAGTGAGCCTCAGCATCACAAAATGGATGCTGCCACCACAGACACAAGTCTGACCTCCTGCTGCTGGGAGTCCTTCCAGCGAGGGCAGCTTGGACAAAGGGTTTTCTGCCTTGGGAGGTGCTAGCACCACCCCAGACAGGATTTTGTGTATTGGGTAGGACAGGGCTGAATAGAATCAGACATGCCTGGGGCACACAAGGTGCATATGCCAGTTCAAACCGGTGCTGGGGCTCTCCAGCCCCAGTCTTGGCGCGAAGCTGGACAAAGGAAAGGGGGTGTAACCACCCCCCTTCCTGGTCCCACCCAGAGGAGGGACCTAGCAGGTAATCCGGACCCTAGATTTGGAATAAGAGTAGGAGCCGTGTCCCAATACTTCAGATCATCCTGAACTCGACTTGAAACTAAGAAGAAAACTGGACTTCGACATTCTGCTGCACAGAAGACTGAAGAGAATCTCCCTTGTGGCCAAGGAGTGACCACCTTGTGAATACAGGCACCAACCAGCAACTCGACGTCTGTTTTGCCGCCGCCTTTAGCCGGAGCCCGAGCCCAGAGCCTGACAAGACCCAGACTCCCAGACATCTCAGAGCCCGATCCACAGTCCCTGAAAAGAAGAGACCCGTTAAGGCACCGAGAGACATGGGACCGGACATCTTGGAAGACCCCTGAGAAGCTGACTGCGCAGCACCCAAGGCACCCTCGACGCTGTGCTTTGAGGATTGAGAAGCCCTGACACCGAGCAGCATTTGCCCTGAAGATCAGCCCCCCAGCATCTCTACGATCTGCGTGGGGCCCTTTTGCACGTTGCCACTTGACACGCCATACTTGCCACGTGGCTAGCGGTCATCTTGGTGATGAAAACGACAAACTAAGCCACTGGTCTGGTTGCTCCAGACTGGCCCTTGCTCCCCTGAAAAGGAGCACCCACTCTGACCTTGCTGGTCTGAGTGAGAAGCTTGCATCGATTCCTGCGTGGCTTGCATTAGCCAAGGCCTGTTTGCTCCGATCAAGAAGCCGACACCGCCAACAGCCAGAGCCTTTGTGTCATAGCTTGTGACTAACGCCTGGACGTCCTTGACCTCTATGTCCACGTGGCTGCCGAGACAATCTTCACTTCATCCCCTGTTTGCACCCGACATTGCCTGGTTCCATCCTGGTTCCACGGTAGTCACTGGCTAGTGACTTTGAACATTGTCCCCTCTGCTTTCAGGTCTTCACCTCTTCAGATCCACCCTTGGATCCACCGGAACTCTCCTTGACGACCCGCCTGCAGCATCTTCAGCTCCAAGCACCATCGACCTGCGTGACGAAACCCGACACTACTTCGCACCTGTGCACCCGCTTCCTGTGGGTGAGGTAACTCAGCAACGCCGGTGTTCCCACACTGGTATACACCTCTAGTGCCTGTGTCTAAAGTTTTATCCTTGTAGGTCCATCGGAAGGTTCCTTAAACACTAACTTTGTAACTTTTACGCACCATTGACATTGCATTGGTGCATGCATGCGCTTTAAGCGCTGCACCCGAGTCCCGCGGGGCTTTCCCGACTTCATCACTGCTAGTCCCGAACAGCTCCAGCGATTCCCAGGCCCTAGGCCTCTTTCCTTTCCCCATAGTGGTTCTTATACCACTATTTTAGTATATGGTTTAGGTGGCCCCTAGGGCTCATCCATATTGTGCAACTTTTGTATATTTAAACTGTGTTTTGTTTTAACGCATTTGCTTCTCTGCTCATAAAGAGTATAGGGGATATTTGTAGAAATAAATCTATATATATTTTCAATATATATCTGTGTGGTGTCCTTTCATTTGGTATTCAAGGGGATTGTGTATGGTAAAACAGCTTGCTTCACATGCCTTTACAGAGTTTAGCCTAAGACTGCTTAGTCCATGCTACCCCTAGGATAGCTTGTCTATAAGGTTGACTTTACAACCAATCATCATAAGGGTTGCTTGGCATGGTACAAGGTGATCACTAGAACTAGTGAGCATCATATACCAGCCAACTTCTCACATTGGTGAGCAGCGGATTGGGATTTGAGCTTGCTGTTGTTTTACCATTACAATCTTTGAGATTATCATTTGAAAGATCATACAGGTACCCGATAGATACATTAAAACAAGACTAGTATACTTAAGTTCTACTGAACTTAGTTGTTGTAGAGGATAGGGAGTAGCACACCCTGACTACAACTACTAGATAGGTTTAGTAGGTAAACACCAGTGTAGGTAGATTGCAACATATCCACCCACACTAGAGCAATGTCTGGAGCAGAGGGATCCACTGGACCTATCTCTGTTGAGAGTGACCCTCCAAGGGCACCATCCAAATTTGCTATCTTTAATTTTAAAGAACTGAGGCAGCTGTGTTCCTTAAGAGGAATCAAAACGGGTCCTACCCCTACAGCAGATCACCTCAGAGAGCTTTTAGAAAAGTCTGAAGCTCTAAAGACCTCCAAACCAGGCCCCTCAGGGAATGGAGATGGAGGCTCTCCCACAGAGGATGATAACACTGACACCCCTGTCCCTGTCATCCAGATAGATGAGGAAAACCAGGTCACTGGAGATACTCAGCCTGAGGATGAGGAAGAAGAGGAAGAGGAGGAGGAAAGTGGGTCTGATGATGAGAGAAATAGTCAGGTGTTAGTCAGCAGGCTTAACCAGGCTAACTTAAGCCTATTTGGGACTGAAAGTGGGTCCAACCCATTCAGACCCCCAAGTGGACTTAACCAGGAGCAAAGGAGGAGGAGGAATCGCTCAGGTGAGTCCAATAACTCCCAAGCTTCTAGAGATTCTCATGGTCACTCCAGAAGAGTGATGTCTAGCCCTCAGAGAAGGGAACATGAGGCCAAAATGAGAGAGGCTGCACTTAGGATCCAGAAGCAAGAATTAGAAGTTGCCCTGGCCAAAGAGAAACTTGCTAGAGCAAGGCAGCCTAGAGAGAGTGGATTAGGATCCACTGGTGGCAGCACTATCCCCAAGGATAAAGACAGGTCCTATGACAATAGAAACCTGAGTAAGAGTGTGCCCCCCTACAAGACTGAGGATGACATCCACAAATGGATGACTGCACTTGAGAGAGCCTGCAGAGTACAGCAGATCCCTCAGGAGCAGTGGGCAGCAATCTTGTGGCTCTCCTTTGAAGGTAGAGGCCGAGACAGACTCCTCACAGTTAGTGATGGGGATTCTAGAAACTACCTGTTCCTGAAGAGTGCTCTGATTGATGGGTTAGGCTTAACCACTGAACAGTACAGGTTAATGTTCAGAGACACCCAGAAGACACAGACTCAGGACTGGTCTGAATTTGTTGAATGTGCCACTAAGGCTCTAGAGGGCTGGTTGCTGGGAAGTAAGGTTACAGACTATGAAGGATTGTACAATTTACTGATGAGAGAACAGATTTTAAATAACTGTCAGAACCAGCAGTTGCATCAACATTTGGTTGACTCAGATCTGACCTCTCCCCAAGAATTGGGAAAGAGGGCAGACAAATGGGTTAGAACCAGAGTTAAGCAAAAGAACCAGAACCAGAACCAGGGTGGTGACCAAAAGAAAACAGACCAGAAGGGTGGGAAGTAGAAAGCTAAAGACCAGAAGTCTTCAACAGGGCCCCAAACTAATACTGAGGGTGGGTCCCAAACTTCCAAGAAGAAGAAGAAAGAAGGTAAAAGAAAACCCTGGTGTAGTACATGTAAAAACACCTCTCACTGGACAAGTGAGTGTAAAAAGGGTGGAGCCCCCAACACTGCAGCCCCTAAGGCACCTGCACCCAATAGTACAGTTAGCAGTGTTGGTCCACAAACTAAGGGGGTAGTAGGTATCACCTTGGGAACTGAGGGAGATTCTGGCCTAGTCAGAACCCCTACACAGGCTGTTCTGATTTGTGATGTGGAGATTGATTTGTCCACTACTGTCAGTCCCAGTAATATGGGCAAGTACAGGCAGACGCCTTTGATTAATGAAAAAGTGGCTCAAGCATACAGGGACACATGTGCCAGTGTCACCATGGTGACACCTAGCTTTGTGGATCCTGGACAATACCTACCAGGTGATAATTACCTGGTGACCAATGCCAGCAATGTCACTACTACACATAGTGTGGCACTTGTTAACTTTTCCTGGGGAGGGGTAACTGGCCTAAAAAGAGTTGTGGTTAGTGCTGATCTCCCAGTAGAATGTTTGTTGGGCAATGACCTGGAGAACTCTCTATGGTCAGAAGTTGAGTACAGGACTCATGCAGATATGTTAGGGATATCATCACATGTCCTTGCTGTGACCAGGTCACAGGCCAAAAAATGCCTCTCTGAACCTCAGGTCTAGTATCCTGGAACAATGGACCAAGTACCTTCCAAGAAGAAGAACAGGAGGGTAAAGGCTGTGCCTTCCCAACTGCCTACAAGTGAGGATCAGCCTTCACAGGAAGATGATCGTGAGACCCCTGAAGGAACTGTCCTTGAAGAGCTTAAACCTGATCAGGTTGAGTTTCTGGGGACAGGGGGGCCTTCTAGGGCAGACTTGGGCAGGCTCAGTTAACCTGTCCTTCCCTTGAACCCCTCAGACAGCAGGCTGCTGCTGAGGCTGCTGGGAATGCTCAAGGTACCCATAAAGTGTATTGGGATGATGGGCTCCTTTATTCAGAGGGTAGAGACCCCAAGCCTGGTACAACCAGGAGGTTGGTCATACCTCTGCAATTTAGGGGATTCCTTCTTACCTTGGCCCATGATATTCCCCTAGCAGGACACCTAGGCCAGAATAGGACTTGGGACAGGCTTGTCTCTCACTTTCACTGGCCTCACATGTCAGAAGATACCAAGGAGTTTTGTCGCTCCTGTGTAAGCTGCCAAGCAAGTGGCAAAGCAGGTGGTACCACAAAGGCCCCCCTAATACCACTACCTGTGGTGGGGGTGCCCTTTGAAAGAGTGGGGATTGACATTGTAGGTCCAATGGATCCGCCTACAGCATCTGGGCACAGATTCATACTGGTGGTGGTGGACCATGCCACCAGGTACCCAGAGGCAATTCCACTTAGGACCACAACAGCTCCTGTTGTGGCCAGGGCCTTACTTGGAGTTTTCTCCAAAGTGGGGTTTCCTAAGGAGGTAGTATCTGATAGAGGTGCCAACTTCATGTCAGAATACTTAACAGCTATGTGGAAGGAATGTGGTGTCAACTACAAGTTCACCACTCCCTATCATCCACAATGCAATGGGCTTGTTGAAAGATTTAACAAGACCCTAAAGGGTATGATCAAAGGATTACCAGAAAAGCTCAGGCGAAGATGGGACATCCTTCTACCCTGCCTTCTGTTTGCTTACAGAGAGGTCCCACAAAAGGGGGTTGGCTTCAGCCCCTTTGAATTGTTGTTTGGGCACCCTGTAAGAGGACCCCTGTGTTTGGTGAGGGAAGGATGGGAGTTACCTCTCAAAAAGCCCAAGCAAGACATAGTGGACTATGTACTTGGTCTCCGCTCCCGGATGGCTGAGTACATGGAGAAGGCATCCAAAAACCTTGAGGCTAGCCAAGAATTACAAAAAGCTTGGCATGACCAAAAGGCTGTCATGACTGAGTACCAGCCTGGACAGAAAGTATGGGTGCTGGAGCCAGTGGCCCCAGCAGCACTCCAAGACAAATGGTCTGGACCCCATATTATCATTGAAAAGAAGGGAGAGGTTACCTATTTGGTGGACCTAGGAACTCCCAGGAGCCCCCACAGGGTGCTCCATGTTAACAGGCTGAAAGCATATGTTGACAGGGCAGACATGGGCTTGCTCATGGCTACAGATGAGGGGCAGGAGGAAGAGAGTGACCCTCTCCCAGACCTGCTGACTCAGAACCCTGAGGATGGCTCAGTTGATGGTGTGGCCTTAGATGGCAGCCTCACTGAACATCAGCAAAATGACTGTAGACACGTTTTGCAGACATATCGACATATGTTCTCCCTGACACCCAGTCAGATTAACTGGTGTACCCATGTGGTGGACACTGGTGATAGTCTACCTGTGAAAAACAAGATTTACAGGCAACCTGACCATGTCAGAGATTGTATCAAGACTGAGGTGCAAAAGATGCTGGAATTATGTGTTATTGAGCCTTCAGAGAGCCCCTGGGCTAGCCCAGTGGTTCTGGTCCCCAAACCTCACACCAAAGATGGAAAGAGAGAGATTAGGTTCTGTGTGGATTACAGAGGACTCAATGCTGTCACCAGGACAGATGCACACCCTATTCCAAGGGCAGATGAGCTCATAGACAAATTGGCTTCTGCCAAGTATTTGAGCACATTTGACTTGACAGCTGGCTACTGGCAAATCAGGTTAGCTGAGGAGTCTAAGGCCAAGACAGCATTTTCTACCCCAGGTGGGCATTATCAATTTGTGGTGATGCCCTTTGGTTTGAAAAATGCACCTGCCACCTTCCAAAGGTTGGTGAATTAAGTCCTTACTGGGTTGGATGACTTTTGCGCAGCATATCTGGATGATATTGCTGTCTTTAGTTCCACCTGGGAGGATCACCTGGTCCACCTGAAGGAAGTGTTAGAGGCTCTGCAAAAGGCAGGCCTCACTATCAAGGCAACCAAGTGCCAGATAGGGCAGAGTAAAGTTGTATACTTGGGCCACCTTGTAGGTGGAGGCCAAGTTCAACCACTGGAGAGTAAGATCCAGACCATAAAGGACTGGTCCCCTCCAACTACCCAGACTCAGGTCAGAGCTTTCTTGGGCCTGACTGGGTACTACAGGAAGTTTGTTAAGAACTATGGGTTCATTGTGACTCCTCTTAATGATCTGACATCCAAGAAGATGCACAAAAATGTTCAGTGGTCAGTAAACTGTCAAAAGGCATTTGATGACCTGAAGAAGGCCATGTGCTCTGCACCTATCCTGAAGAGTCCTGACTACTCAAGAGAGTTCATTGTCCAAACAGATGCTTCTGAGTTGGGAGTGGGAGCTGTGCTTTAACAACTTAATGTAGATGGTCAAGACCAGCCCATTGCTTTTATTAGCAGAAGGCTGACCCCCAGAGAGAAACGTTGGTCAGCCATTGAGAGGGAGGCCTTTGCTGTGGTGTGGGCCCTGAAGAAGTTGAAACCATACTTGTTTGGCACTCACTTCAAGATTCAGACCGACCATAAGCCCCTCTTATGGCTTAATCAGATGAAAGGTGAAATCCCCAAACTGCTAAGGTGGTCCATTTCCCTACAGGGGATGGACTTTACAGTGGAGCACAGCCCAGGGACTGACCATGGTAATGCAGATGGTCTCTCCAGGTACTTCCACTTAGAACATGAAGACACAACTGGTCAAGGTTAGTCTAATGTCCCTGCGTTTGGGGGGGGGGGTTGTGTAGGAGAGTAGGGTCTGCTATCCTATGGTCACCCCAAATGTTTGCTTTTTGCTTCACTGGTTTATGACTTAATGTGGCTGTGGGCCTGCTAATCAGACCCACAGCCTGCTGTTCTCTCTCTAAATTAATGCCAATGCACATTAGGTGCATTACAAAATTGGAACTGGTTCACCTTATTGGCCCCTGTAACAGTGTACCCCAGGTACCCAGGGCATAGGTGCTTCCAAGGCCTACCAGGGGCTGCAGCACGTATTGTGCCACTTCTGGCCTGGCCTCCATATTTGACACAACTGGCTGATCACTCAGCTGGGGTAAGTCGGTGTAATCACCCCTTACTTAGGTATAGTATGCCTATATCTAACCTAAAATGGACACATATGTTCCTATCAGCCACTCCTATGGAAGGCCTCTTCAATCCCGGAGGCAGAGTGCTTGGAAATATGTGAGATGGTGCTCTGGCATACGCTGAGCCTGTCTGCAGCTTTCGGAACCAAGTCCTTTAGCTGTTCCATGATACTGCCATACCATATACTCTTAAGTGCATTATGAACCTCGCGGTTAAATGCTATCTTTGGTTTGGCTTTATCAAAACATGTCGAGTAAGGTGTCATACGAATTGGAATACTACCCCCTCGCCAGTTCTGGTGACGGGGGTAGCATTCCACCCTTCTAGAGGGACACGACATGTACCAAACCTGAACCCCGGTTAAAGTTAAACGTGAGCCTCAGCATCACAAAATGGATGCTGCCACCACAGACACAAGTCTGACCTCCTGCTGCTGGGAGTCCTTCCAGCGAGGGCAGCTTGGACAAAGGGTTTCCTTCCTTGGGAGGTGCTAGCACCACCCCAGACAGGATTTTGTGTATTGAGTAGGACAGGGCTGAATAGAATCAGACAAGCCTGGGGCACACAAGGTGTCCCTGTGCATATGCCAGTTCAAACCGGTGCTGGGGCTCTCCAGCCCCAGTCTTGGCGCGAAGCTGGACAAAGGAAAGGGGGTGTAACCACCCCCCTTCCTGGTCCCACCCAGAGGAGGGACCTAGCAGGTAATCCGGACCCTAGATTTGGAATAAGAGTAGGAGCTGTGTCCCAAGACTTCAGATCATCCTGAACTCGACTTGAAACTAAGAAGAACACTGGACTTCGACATTCTGCTGCACAGAAGACTGAAGAGAATCTCCCTTGTAGCCAAGGAGTGACCACCCTGTGAATACAGGCACCAACCAGCAACTCGACGTCTGCTTTGCTGCCACCTCCCGCCGGAGCCCGAGCACAGAGCCTGACAAGACCCAGACTCCCAGACATCTCAGCGCCCTATCCACAGTCCCTGAAAAGAAGAGACCCGTGGAGGCACCGAGAGACGTGGGACTGGACATCTTGGAAGACCCCCGAGAAGCTGACTGCGCAGCACCCGAGGATACCCTCGATGCTGTGCTTTGGGGTTTTAGAAGCCCCGACACCGAGCAGCATTTGCACCGAAGATCAGCCCCCAGCATCTCCACGATCTGCGTTGGGCCCTTTTGCACTTTGCCACTCGACGCGCCATCCCGGCCACTTGCCACGTTGCTAGAGGCTATCTTGGCGACAAAAACGACAAACTACGCCACTGGTCTGGTTGCTCCAGACTGGCCCTTGCTCCCCTGAAAAGGTGCACCCGCTCTGACCTTGCTGGTCCGAGTGAGAAGCTTGCATCGATTCCTGCGTGGCTTGCATTAGCCAAGGCCTGTTTGCTCTGATCAAGAAGCCGACACCGCCAACAGCTAGAGCCTTCATGGGACAGCTCGTGACCAATGCCTGGACGTCCTTGAACTCTTCGTGTCCACGTGGCTGCAGAGACAATCTTCACTTCATCCCCTGTTTGCACCCGACATTGCCTGGTTCCATCCTGGTTCCACGGTAGTCACTGGCTAGTGACTTTGAACATTGTCCCCTCTGCTTTCAGGTCTTCACCTCTTCAGATCCACCCTTGGATCCACCGGAACTCTCCTCGACAACCCGCCTGCAGCATCTTCAGCTCCAAGCACCATCGACCTGCGTGACGAAACCCGACACTACTTCGCACCTGTGCACCTGCTTCCTGTGGGTGAGGTAACTCAGCAACGCCGGTGTTCCCACACTGGTATACACCTCTAGTGCCTGTGTCTAAAGTTTTATCCTTGTAGGTCCATCGGAAGGTTCCTTAAACACTAACTTTGTAACTTTTACGCACCATTGACATTGCATTGGTGCATGCGTGCGCTTTAAGCGCTGCACTTGAGTCCCGCGGGCCTTTCCCGACTTCATCACTGCTTGTCCCGAACAGCTCCAGCGATTCCCCAGGCCCTAGGCCTCTTTCTTTTCCCCATAGTGGTTCTTATACCACTATTTTAATATATATGGTTTAGGTGGCCCCTAGGGCTCATCCATATTTTGCAACTTTTGTATATTTAAACTGTGTTTTGTTTTAATGCATTTGCTTCTGTGCTCATAAAGAGTATAGGGGATATTTGTAGAAATAAATCTATATATATTTTCAATATATATCTGTGTGGTGTCCTTTCATTTTTTATTCAAGGGGATTGTGTATGGTAAAATAGCTTGCTTCACATGCCTTTACAGAGTTTAGCCTAAGACTGCTTAGTCCATGCTACCCCTAGGATAGCTTGTCTATAAGGTTGACTTTACAACCAATCATCATAAGGGTTGCTTGGCATGGTACAAGGTGATCACTAGAACTAGTGAGCATCATATACCAGGCCAACTTCTCACACCATGTGCCTCCTCAATAAGGTACTATGGGCCTAGGGGTAGGCTTGCTGCCTAAATATCTGGGGCAATAGGAGCTCATACCCCTGGGAGTCTGACTCCTCCAGGAGCAAATCGGCTCAAGAGAAATAAAGCTCCCTGGGCCAATCTGAATGCTCTATTTTTAAATTTGGTGCTCCCGCACAAGTCTCTTGTGCCTCTTGCAGACCCATATCTTCAGCTAAGCAAATAATTTTGACCCTTCATTTCTAAAGAAAACTACTCAGCGGATTTACATTCAATCACAATCTCTGGACTAAGATCTAGCTTCCTACCAAATTTGGTCTAATTTTGTCCAGTAGTTTTTACTGTAGTCCTGCCTAAAGAAATCTATGGAAAATGCATGGGGACTTTCCATTTTGATATTCCCTTTTTTCTTGGTCATCACTTGATGGATCACCCAAATCTTGTCATAGCTGTGCCCCTGGTGCCTCAAGGTATGTAGATACACACAGGGCGACACAAAATGTGTGAACCTGTGTGCATGCACATCAGTACCTGCATGGCATGGACTGCAGCAGTGGATGCTGTGCAGGTACTGCCTTTGACATTCCAATTGTGGTACCTATTTCATATGCACCGCTATGAGAACACCAAAGAACCGCCTGCCTGGCATAAAAAAAAACCTCTTAATCCAGCAAGCAGTATTACATGGGTTTAACGATGCGGGAGCTGGGCAGTCCCAGTCCCGTTCTGCTAAACTTATAATTAGGCCCTCCGTATAAAAATGCTGATCTAACTATAGGGTTTCCTGTTATGTTGGATATATATATACGCCGAATGCCTTAGAATGAGGCGCAATTGCAGTACAGAGGAAGGTCTAGGTAAATCAACCAATGAGCTTTTCAGTAGACTCCAGAGAAGAGGGTAAAAAACAGAGACACTTGACAAAGCCAAAGCCAGAAGTGAGCTAGTAACAAGAGAAGACCTACTGTTCAAAAACAGAGAACAGAGCAAGAAAAGCGAAGCGGGGACCCCCAGATTGATCATGGGTTTCAATGCTTACCATAATACAGTCAGGAAAATACTATACAGACATTGGAACGCAGTCCGGGGTGACCCAGTACTAGGGCCCTTTTGCCCAAAGGTCCCAGCTATAAGTTTCAGAAGAGCTAGGTCCATGTGTCAGGAGCTAGTGTGCAATGCACCATCTAGAGTGAAAAGCCAGAATCAGTTTCAATCTCCCAAAGGCTTCACCAGGTGCAGTAGACTTAAAGCCTGCAAACATGGAATAAATACAAAAACTGGACGTTTAGACAGACACCATGCACAATACGCGGGAGCTACAACTGCAGATTTTGGAGTATATGTCTTGCAATGCACATGCTCCAAAATATATGTCGGCAGCACCATCAATCAGGTGCACGTTCGCATCCTGCTACATTTGAGGGCGATAGCGAACGATTACCAGACTTACCCAGTGGCACGTCACATAAATTCGGGCCATGGGGGTATTGCCCAAAACCACTACTACTTTGTTATTGACAATGACCCCAAGAACCCAAGGGGAGGCAACCGGCAATTGGCATTACGGAGACTAGAATCAAGATATATTATTCTCGTCAACTCCAAAGTCCCTCAGGGGATGAATGCTGATGAAGCGCTGAGTGTCCACCTATAATGTCCTTCAAACAGAAGCTACTAGTCCCTCCACTGCTTTTCCATTCCTCAAAAGCGTTACAGTTCTCTCATCCCCTATACTTTTTTAGTTATTATTCTCCCACGTAATTGCTTTTTCCCTACCCATTTATTTATTTAAAACAATTTTTTTCCCATCAACAATTGGCAAACAATGTGGGCCCTTCGGTTGTCCACTTTGTCAAGAAAGGCCAGCTCCCACTCCCAACATATATTTTTCAATGTCCGCATGCCCACTTGGGCAGAACTGACGATTGCGGTGTTGAAATAGTTTGATATAAAATCTACGTCTGCGATCCTCTGCTCCTGTACCTTTTCAAATAACACACAATCCTAACTTTTAGGGTTTACATATTTTGACTTAGCGCACTAGGAATAATTGCATTTCTAATAGTTATTTAACACATCTATCACATGTGGAACTTTTATGTCTATGGCATTTAGCGCACACAAGGGTACAGTTGCAACAGGAATTATGACATTGGAAACACACAGTGTCTTATTGCTATTATGTATGAGTGAGTACACTAACTCATATATATTGAAAAGGGAGACCGACTTCTGACTATAATGTTAATTGTTTGCGTTTGTTTCACTTAATGTGTATTTTTTGATTTGTGCACTGTCATGGTCAATTTGAACCTTCTATGTCTATGAAATGTTTGGTTGCCCAGGCAACCAAAGGGAAAATGGTGGGTGTGTATTTAAATGAGTAACAGAACTGTACATGCAGTGATCAACGCGGTCCTGCTGCCGAAATGCATCAGTCTTTGCTGAATTAAATCACCTTTTATGCCAAATTACTCACAGAGTCGGTGCCTGCTTGTCGAGCAACAGTTAGGATGGAAATAAATATATATATATTCACTGAAAAAACCATAGGTTATAGACCATATATAGTTAGGAATTAGCATTTACAAAACCTTGAAAATTCACTGAAAAAACCATAGGTTATAGACCATATATAGTTAGGAATTAGCATTTAAAAAACCTTATTTTACTCACACAAAACCATTGAAATTCCATATATAGTTAGTTGCACTAACTATATATCGCGCACCTGCAATCCACTGCTGATGATGTCACATATTACATCATTCATGACATGGTCAGTGACATCACTGATGACATCACTGATGACATCTCAAATGACATCACTGATGACATCACTGATGACATCTCATTTGACATCAATGACCACATCACTGATGATATCATTCATGTGACAATACAATGCATCTCCTCACATTTTAATATAACCTCTGTTTCACCCAGTGTTAAATACAGAATATAATTTTTGAAACCATTGACACACCAATACTAGTTACTACATACGCACTCACTGATTCCTACGTCTACACACACCTTCACTCATTCACCCATACTATCATTCATACATACAATCACTCATCTTTACAACACTATCATATGCACTCATACACCTATACAGACACTCACAGTCTGCCACTCATCCATGGAGTTACTCACACACCTAGTCAGTCCTGTAAAGAATCAATGACACTTCCATTTTCTTGTCTATACAGTTAAACATAGAGCACCTTACATTTTCAAACATATACTAACACATACTTACCTTGTTATACAATCATTGATACAAGTACACATTGATCTGCACAGAGTCACACACCTCCCAGCCAGCCACACACACACTCAGTCTCCCATACAAATACTTGGACAATCAATCAGTAACCCATATAGTTAATCATATAGCTACTGATCAAAACATGCAGCAGTTTACAGAACAACAGACATAATGATGCACAAATTAAGACACTTTAGTCACTAACCCATGCACTCAGTGAGACACATTTAATCACTCACTCATGCATTCAGTCATGCACCTACTAAATCCTTTGTCCAGACACTTATACTTCCACTCATTCTTCAATATGTAAGACACATTTTAACTTTACAGAAACATACAGTCACTGGATGTTGTCATCAGTGATGTCATCAGTGATGTCATTTGAGATGTCATCAGTGATGTCATCAGTGATGTCACTGACCATGTCATGAATGATGTAATATGTGACATCATCAGCAGTGGATTGCAGGTGCGCGATATATAGTTAGTGCAACTAACTATATATGGAATTTCAATGGTTTTGTGTGAGTAAAATAAGGTTTTTTAAATGCTAATTCCTAACTATATATGGTCTATAACCTATGGTTTTTTCAGTGAATTTTCAAGGTTTTGTAAATGCTAATTCCTAACTATATATGGTCTATAACCTATGGTTTTTTCAGTGAATTTCAATGGTTTTTTAATAGCAAATATCATAAGCTGTCGAATGTCAAGTACGTGGTAAGTGAAAACATTTTCGTGTTTATGCACACTGATCTGCTTTGAATGGTGCCCCCCCCCCTCATTTCTATTAGGAGTACTCTCTCTTTGCAGATAGTGAAAGGTAGTTAACGCAGGTCTTTGCCCCCATTGTAATCCGTCGTGCCTGCTTCTCTCTCCATTTGATTCATTGTTATCCAAGTATTTACTGTTTTAGAATTAGTTCTCTTTGGTTCATTCTCTATTTACAAACAAACACAGAGTCGCAATACTCTGTTTAGTCTTTGCAGATAACGAAAAATCGTGTAAAAAAAAAGAAAAGGAATCGAGCAAAATCAGTAGGCCACTAATGGGATCTCTTTTTGACCTCGCTAAAATAGAAACATTAGGAACAACCCCTCATGACAAATACAAAACTAGTGAGATGAACTGAACTCCACACAATGATGGCTGCAAAACAGCTCTGCTCCGCCACCCACCCCGCCCAAAATAACGATAAAGAACGGCTGCCATGATTGGTTGCGGAATGACCACGACGGAGCTACGAAATGGTGCTGCTCTCATGCTAACCCCAGCTTCAGTCTGAAACATCCAGAAACACTGTAGACTACCAATTCGATCAGTTCCGGTAGCGCCCCAATGTAACCCGGTAGAGAAGAACTAGCCCTCCCCTCTTTGACTGATGGTTCTTGTTGCCTGTCCCTTCTGTTGTCATTTAACAGAACTATTTAGCCTGCTGAAAGGGGTTGTGTTCCGACCGCTGGTTGGTGGAGACATTTTGACTATATTCTGTACCTGCGTTGTCGCGTAATGCGTCATATGACGCGCCGCGTTAGCGCATCCGGAAGTCATCCGGGGCGCGCAGCGCGTAACGTAAGCATAACAAGTCATGTGACTTGTTAATAAAACTTTTCATTGGTTCATTTTACTTTTCTTATTGTAATGATGAAAGGCTTGGTCATATGACCTAAAAATTACGCTTTTCATTACTTCCGAACATTATTTTTTCTTAAATATATGTTATAATATTCCAGGCTAATGTACTTTCCCGGAAATTTTACAACTGTCCTGCAAGTAAAATATATTCTTTTTTCGAGAAAAAGAGCGTTTCTTCGTCCCATGACGGAGCCGTTGAGCAAAAGAGGGTCGACCTGCTGTCTTAGTCGCCGATACGCCTGAATATGAGATTCTTATCGATCACTTTATGTTGCAGGAATAGAAAACACAACAGCCCTTGACCATTTATCTTTACTGCGTTCCTTCGTATTATACCTTTTACCCTTCATGTAATTGGTCTGCTTTATTTCACTTGCCTTTTAATGATTCTAAAACAGTGACTATTATTAAAAACTTTACCAATGTATATACTACTACCATGTTTTCTTTTAAAAACCTTTATTGTGAAAATTTCATTATACAAATACGAGCCTATAACCACGTGGGCCGGCCACGGAGCAAACTGTAATCGTATATGATGAATAGACATTTACACTGTAGAGGAACGTAACGGGCGGGCCATTAGGTTGCAAGAACTAAGGTGTCTAACAGTTACGGAATCGGTGGACGTACATTTTATAATTAAAATACGACAGGGCCAGTTACAATAAAATTATCTAGATATACATTTGCGGGCAAGTACCATGGGTGACGTTAATTCGAACTTTCAACAGTACAGTAATCAATAACACATCAGAACTTAATATCAATAGGGATGTCGAAATATTCAATCAATTCTCGTCCCCGCCCGCCATGTGCTTCAAAACTGCATACGTATCTCGTGATTTCAAGGTTCTGCAACCAGTACACAACAAGGAGTTACGAGTCCCATTTATTCTGGCGCCATTTTGGGCGAGGACGGGCAGGTCCAGGATATAGTCAAAATGTCTCTACCAACCATCGACTATGATGATGTTCATATGCTGTATTTATTAGAGTAACACTCAGATGTCCACATGAAATAAATTTGCCACAATCTAAACATGTCATTTTAATCTTTCCAAAGTTCTTCTAAATATTTGGGACCGTTTCCCTTGCCTCTGAAGCTCTCAGTGCCACTTCTTTGATGAATGTACTAGCAGGTCAGGGGTTCTCCTCCAAATCTCTCTTTTATGCAGCACTATAATTAATTGGTGCCACCTCTCCATATGACGATGCATGGTATAGTTACCACAACTATATTTTTTTTCGGTTCCTCTAGAGAGTTCATCGTGGCAGATGAAGCGTGTAACGTACCGGGCATTTACCTTTTTTTGCATGTACAGGAAAGGAAAAAAAAATCGAGCGTCCGAGTTCTAAGGTGTCCCAGGGCCATTTTAGTGGACCAGGCCCAAATCCAAAGAACAGGCCGCCATTTTGAGAGTCCTGTTGCAGCCGCCTGTCGCTGTAGCATCAAGAGCAGCCGAAACTCAGCTGAATGGCAACTGAAACGGTAAAGGGGCGCCCCACTACAGCAGACGAGCCAGGCCCAAATCCAAAGAACTGCTATCTCACAGGCTAATGGGGCGACCCACGCCGAGTTTCAGCATTGTAGGATGACCACACAAGTACAGCAACTTGCTAGACATCACCTCGGTGCCATCCGGATCTCGGCGCCCCACTGCAGATGAAGTGCCTCAACTATGAAACCACCACGGTGACATCCGGATCTTGGCGCGTTGTGCTGCCTTCGGCCTATTCGCACATCGGTCCGCTACTGACGCCATCTCACAGGCTAATGGGGCGACCCACGCCGAGTTTCAGCATTGTAGGATGACCACACCAGTACAGCAACTTGCTAGACATCACCTCGGTGCCATCCGGATCTCGGCGCCCCACTGCAGATGAAGTGCCTCTCAACTATGAAACCACCACGGTGACATCCGGATCTTGGCGCGTTGTGCTGCCTTCGGCCTATTCGCACATCGGTCCGCTACTGACGCCATCTCACAGGCTAATGGGGCGACCCACGCCGAGTTTCAGCATTGTAGGATGACCACACCAGTACAGCAACTTGCTAGACATCACCTCGGTGCCATCCGGATCTCGGCGCCCCACTGCAGATGAAGTGCCTCTCAACTATGAAACCACCACGGTGACATCCGGATCTTGGCGCGTTGTGCTGCCTTCGGCCTATTCGCACATCGGTCCGCTACTGACGCCATCTCACAGGCTAATGGGGTGACCCACGCCGAGTTTCAGCATTGTAGGATGACCACACCAACTTGCTAGACATCACCTCAGTGCCATCCGAATCTTGGCATCTCAACGCCTAGTGGTATCTTCCATACAAAAAATATTGTTACGCTGCCTTTGGCCCCATTCGCACATCAGTCCGCAACTTAGACATCACCTCGGTGCCATCCGGATCTTGGCATCTCAGCGCCTTGTGGTGTCAGTCAGAAAATATTGTTGTGCTGCCTTCGGCCTATTCGCACATCGGTCCGCTACTGACGCCATCTCACAGGCCAACGGGGCGCCCCACGCCGACTTTCAGCATTGTAGGATGGCCACACCAGTGCGGCAACTTGCTACACACCACCTCGGTGCCATCCGGATCTTGGCATCTCAGCGCCTTGTGGTCTCTTCTACACCGGAAATATAGTAGAAAATATTGTTGCGCTGCCTTTGGCCCCATTCGCACATCGGTCCGCTACTGACGCCATCTCACAGGCCAACGGGGCGCCCCACGCCGACTTTCAACATTGTAGGATGGCCACAGAAGTGCGACAACTTACTAGACACCACCTCGGTGCCATCCGGATCTTGGCGCGTTGTGCTGCCTTCGGCCTATTCGCACATCGGTCCGCTACTGACGCAAACTCACAGGCCAACGGGGCGCCCCACGCCGACTTTCAGCATTGTAGGATGGCCACACCAGTGCGGCAACTTCCTACACACCACCTCGGTGCCATCCGGATCTTGGCGCGTAGTGAAGCTGCAGCAGCTGCAAATAAGCTTCAGACAGTGTTACAACCGCTGCTCAGAACTCTCAACTATGACACCACCTCGATGCCATCCGGATCTTGGCGCGTTGTATTGCCTTCGGCCTATTCGCACATCGGTCCGCTACTGACGCCGCCTCACGTGCCAACGTATTTTCTCCGCATTTTATACCCTATGCCGCATAACAGGTCATGTGACTTGTTTATAAAACTTTTCATTGGTTCATTTTACTTTTGGTTTCCTAATGATGGAAGGCTTGATCATATGACCTAAAAACAACACTTTTCATTGGATGAAAACTTTTTTTTCCCCCCAAACGATGAAAGCCCCACCTTGTTTCTGGATGTTTCAGACTGAAGCTGGCGTCACCATGAGAGCACCACCATCTCGTAGCTCCGTCGTGGTCATTCCGCGAGCAATCATGGCAGCCGCTCCCCACCAGAAGCCTGCAGGAGTCGGGGCCCCCAAAACTTTTGATGAATTCTCAAGGCGGAGGGGACGCTTTCGAGAATGGGGTCCAAGACCTAGCAGACAAGCGTCCGATTTCCAAGGTGTCCCAGGGCCATTTCAGTGGACCAGGCCCAAAAAGGAAACAGCCTGCCGCCATTTTGAGAGTCCTGTGACAGCCGCCTATCGCTGCACCGCAAGAGTGGGCGCAACTCAGCTGAATGGCGGATTTTGACACAGTGGACCAAAAGCGGACGGAATGGCAACTGAAACGGTAAAGGGGCGCCCCACTACAACAGACGAGACTCCACCTGGAGAGGCCCGTTCACGCCGCCTCCCCCGGGGCGCTCCACGCCGTTATTCGGAGCAGCATTGTAGGATACCAAAACCAGTGCGGCAACTTACTGGACATCACCTTGGTGCCATCGTTCTGCTGCCTTGGAACTATTCGCACAACAGTTTGCTACTGATGACCCACCCCCCGCGACGCCCCACGCCGTTATTTGCTGGGTGGCAACTTACTAGACATCACTTTTGTGTCATCTAGATTTCGGCGCGTTCTGCTGCCTTGGAACTATTCGCACAACAGTTTGCTACTGATCACCCACCCCCCGCGACGCCCCACGCCGGAAATCTGGACGTTGTGCTGCGTTGGGACTATTCGCACAGCCGACCGCTACTTCGTTGTTTTTCTCTAAAAATGTTTATATGTTATTACTATTTTTGTTTTCTTGTATATATTTATAAATTATTAAAGTTTTATAATCTTACTACTTTGTCGGAGTGCTATATATTTTTAATGTGACACATAATTGTAAAAACTTTGATGTACAAAGAGTCATCCCTGGAATCTTCCGCTTCACGCTCGGTCCCCTCCCCAATCACAATACAGAATGGTTTTCAGATAATAGCAACGCTTCTGCTGTGACGGATCTCATCGAGTGTGGGCCTTGATCTACTATAACTCCTTTGAAGACGGGTGATTCTTTACAGCTGTGGCCATAAACTACATCTGCAGGGCTAGCTGATAGCCTAGGACCGGCCTGGACAATCGGACACAGAGGAAAAGGAGTGTCAGAGGGTGCGGTAGTGAATAGGGCGAAAGGGAGGTGTCGGGCGGGCACAGGGTGTGATTCTCAGGGAAGAACAGCGCAGATGGGGGGAGGTTTATTACCCATGCATAAAACAGAGAGCGGGGGTGACCACTGCCTGGGGGAGATGCTTGCGAGGGTGGGGAGCCATGCTAAGGATCGACAGCGTTCACAGAGTGGATCTGGTCAAGGCATCTAAAATGGCTGCCGTGCACGACAAAAGTGTGGCATTTGAAAAAAGACAAGATGGCGCACACAATGTTTTTCAACAATTCCTGATTTCCTTCGAATCGAACGTTAACAGACGTTGGGGCATATTACCAAAGTTAAGCGATATTTATCCCTAACGATGCATTGCAAAGATTTTTTTACCGTCAGAAATTATCGCAGATAAACCTTGCTATTATCAAGGTTTATCGCAAATACGATAAAAAACGAGCGCAATGCATTAATGTCGCTGAAAACTCCGCGATATTCATGCATTACCGAGCTAATGCTCTTAGCCATGTTATCCACCTCCCATTGGATAACATGGCTAAGAACTGCTCAGGGCAGCTGTTACTTTTTGGAGATATTCGCGCTTATCTCGAATATTTCCAAAAGTTGATAATAGGAGATAGCGATGTTAGCGACTGTTTCCAGTCGCTAACATCTTGGCATGCCCACTTTGCATGTCATTAGTGATAAATATCACTCACATGCAAAGTGGGACCCAAGATGGTCGCTATCTCCTACTAGCCGTCGCTAACTGGTGTTAGCAACAGCTAGGTAATACACATATAATTTTATCTCCGCGAAGCGGAGCGCTGTTACAGATATATATCTTGTTTTTGAACGTTAATTTCTCAAAATGCACTGAAGCACATATATTGAGACATAGCAAAGGCACATCGGGCTACCAGTCCCTAATATTTTACCAAGTTTCGTGCAAATCCATTCAGCCGTTCGATTATTATTATTATTATTTTTTTTTGCCCCGTGGGGCCCTTTTAAAACCTCCACATCAAACCTAGGGGGTCAGCGAGGATCTACTATGCCCCCTTATGGTCATCAGCCGTTCGATTATTATTATTATTTTTTTTTTTGCCCCGCGGGGCCCTTTTAAAACCTCCACATCAAACCTAGGGGGTCAGCGAGGATCTACTATGCCCCCTTATGGTCATTTGCCCCTTCGCTTTGGCCTCCTCTTGTCTCTCGATCCTACCGAGAGACAAGATGGCGGCCGCTACGTACTGTTTGGAATGTTTACAGACACCGGAGAGCCAATCACCTTCGCTTCGCAAAGCTCCGTAACGGGAAAAGTACGCGAAGCGGTGCGCTGTTACAGATATATATCTTTTTTTGAACGTTAATTTCTCAAAATCCACTGAAGCACATATATTGAGACCTAGCAAAGGCACATCGGGCTACCAGTCCCTACAATTTTGCCAAGTTTCGTGCAAATCCATTCAGCCGTTCGATTATTATTATTATTATTTTTTTTTGCCCCGCGGGGCCCTTTTAAAACCTCCACATCAAACCTAGGGGGTCAGCGAGGATCTACTATGCCCCCTTATAGTTATTTCCCCCTTTGTTTTGACCTCCTCTTGTCTCTCGATCCTACCGAGAGACAAGATGGCGGCCGCTACGGACTGTTTGGAATGTTGACAGACGCCGGAGAGCCAATCAGCTTCGCTTCACAAAGCTCCGTTGCGCGAAAAGTCCGCGAACCAGAGCGCTAACCGGTCCGCTGTTACAGATATATATCTTTTTTTAAACGTTAATTTCTCAAAATCCACTGGAGCACATATATTGAGACCTACAAAAGGCACATCGGGCTACCAGTCCCTACAATTTTGCCAAGTTTCGTGCAAATCCATTCAGCCGTTCGGGCTAAAAGTGAGGCCAACCGCCCTATGGAAAACTCAATGTTAAAAACACGTTTTGGGACCCCCCTTTTTTCTCGGCCCCCACTGGACGAACCCCCCCCAAATTTTCAAGGGCTGCTCAGAAACAAAATGTGCCATTTTCCTGAAAATTTCAGCCGATTCCGTCCACAAACGCCAAAGTTATTAGACATAGAATTTTCAAAAAACCCATAGAGAAAAAATCCTAACTATATATACCTACTGGCGACCGCCAGTAGGTAATATTCACTGAAAAAACCATAGGTTTCAGGCATGTTATAGTTAGGAATTAGCATTTAAAAAACCTTAGAAATTCACGGAAAAAACCATAGGTTTCAGGCACGTTATAGTTAGGACTTAGCATTTAAAAAACCTTAGAAATTCACTGAAAAAACCATAGGTTTCACCCATGTTATAGTTAGCTGGACATTTCTCTCATACAAAACCATTGAAATTCCTCCGTTATAGTTAGTTCAGCTAACTATAACTCGCGCGCCCGCAATACACTACTGATGATGTCACATATTACATCACTCATGACATGGTGAGTGACATCACTCATGACATCACTGATGACATCTCAAATGTCAGAGGCAGATTTACAACACCCTTTTTCCTCTTTTACACCGCTGTTGCATCACTTTTCTGATGAAGCGGTGGTTCAAAAGATGTGTCATGGTATGTGGTATTTAGAATGTGACGTATCTGGAAGGTGCGTCACATTGTAAATCACGGTATCAGAAGGAGACATTCCTACATGGGGGGGTGGGGCTTTACGGCACAGGAACACCTCCTAAAAGTAGCTGACTGAAATCTACAAGATTTCACTTTGTCACTTTTGGGCTCATCCTGTGTCAAAACCCTACACTACCTTGAAGCAGGTGTAAGAATTGACACAGCAGTCTGAGAGCACTGCTGGAGATGCTTTGCACTTGCAACATAACTCAAACAATGCACCACCTTTACAGCACAGATACATCACATATGTGCCATTTTTGTCCCATGGTACACCACATTGTAAATACGGCGCATCCATGGTGGTGGTGTCACGTAGCACAATAACTGACATATTCCTGGGGATATGCCTGTTATTGTATATCTCCCCATTAGTGTTTTAATGTAGTGATAGGATTACTACATACGGATGAATGAATAACTACAAAACTAAAACAACAGTGACAAAGTGTTTGCTGGAAGTATAACTATACAAACTAGTAAATTGAACGTATAAAACACAAATTTTCAAGTACATAGAAGACTGCATACATCCTCTATAAGGGTTTTGAAGCAGTCCATGCCCTAAGGCCTATTTTAATGCATGAGTACTTAGATAGTGAATGGATGATTACAAGACTGCAAGGAAAGAACCTGATTGAATTTAAAACAGCCTCAGTTGTACCACAGTATACAGATAAACACATACTGCTTAATGGCTCACTACAATATTGAAACAGTAGTGTGAGAATGTTTGCTAGAAGTATTAGGATACACATTGAGGAATTGAACGTATAAAACATAGGTTTGCTGGTGCATAGAACAGTGCATGCACAGTATATAAAGGTTTGAAACAGCCTATGCACTAAGACCTCTTTTAATCCATGAGTATCGAAATACTGACTGGATCATTACACTTCTGCAAAAAAAGTCCCTCACTAAATTTATTACAGCTTCAGTTTTACCACGGTACAATGAAAAATAACATACTTCTGACTGGCTCACTACAATACTAAAACAGCAGTGTCACAGTGTTTGCAGGAAGTCTAAGGACTCAGACTGGGCAATTGAAAGCATAGAACACAAGTTTGCAGCTGCATACAAGACTGCATGTATAATCTATACGGATTTTAAGCAATCGATAAGCTCAAACTCACTTTGCATATTTTAAATCAATACAAACATTTAAAGAATATATAACTGAATCTATAACTGCTTCACTTTTAGTACAATAAATACATTAGTAGATAGTGCTCAAACCTTTATTATTGTTCAACAATAAATGTATTCTTGTAACATCTCATAATTTAACAAACATTCCAATGCAACTTCATCAGATATGTCATTCAGATCAATTTCCTCGTCAGCAGTTTCTGATTTAATTTGTACTAAAATGTCAACATAATTTAAAACTTCCAGAAAATCTCCATCAAAGCTTTCATCTTCTAAAATCACAATTCATGTCTGCAGCACTAATTTCTCCTTCTTCACTCTCATTGCCTGTGACAGATACAATTAGTTCTTCAATTATGCTCAAAGTAATATCCAAAATCTCCCGAGTATGAGGCTGTTCACTTTGCATAATTTTTCCTTTATGTTCTTGCTTCTTGTATAAAAAAATAAACAGTTAATTTTATCACTTTTGTAATATATAATAAAAAACTATATTTTTCACCTATTTTGGCCTACAAAAAATACTGTATAAATACTATTATCTAATAACATTCTATTAGTAGAGTTTTAGCCCTTTGCAAAATTATACAACTATAATTAGGTAACATTCATTAACCTAAGCCTCTCAGTTTATTATCTAGTTTTTATATTATTAATGCTCGTGTTCTTCAACTATTTATTTATTTTTATTTATTTGTAGAGTTTTGTATAGCGCGGACAAGACCCGTGGGTATCAGAGCGCTTAACATAAAAACATAGAAACATAAAAACATAAAAAGATTACAAATTACAGATTGATATTATAGTAGCAGATTATGATAACACACATATATGAGGTAGTAGGCGATATGGTATCAGGGTGATTAAATAAATATATGTATATTCCAAATGCCTGTGACATTAGCCTTATGAGGTGCATAGGCTTGGCTTGTGTCGTAGTCATATCGTCAGGTTTGGCTGAGGTAGGGTTGCATAGTATTATCAGTGCAGTTACATGAATAATCAGCAATATGGGTTGGCTAGGTATAGCTTGAGGCAAGGATTAAAAAGATAAACCAGGTGGGGTAGAGAATTATATCATTATGGTTGTGAGATATAGTGTAGAGTTTACATATATATGAGGTGACCTTAAGGTGTGTAGCCTCTGTTTGATCATGTCATTGTAATTGTCAAATTGATCTTCAGAATATTGATGATGAGTCCGATCTTCTTTGTCTAGAGTGTTCATACTAATGGTCGGTATGTGTCTCTATGTAGGGTATTTACTCATCAAGTGATTCTTGAGTTCCCGTTTGAATTTTACAGTGTTTTGAATCACCCTGATGTTAGGAGGGAGTGAATTCCAGACTCTGGGGGCGGCTCCGGAGAATGCTCTGTCATAGGTCTTTTTCTTCCGGAAGAAGGCCGGTCGTAGTAGCAGCTCCTTGGCGCTTCTCGTTGGTCTGTTGCCTCCCGATAGCTTAATTTTCTTGGCTAGATATCTAGGCGTGCTGTAGTGAACCGCTTTGTGGGTAATACAGGCCATCTTCATTTTAATTCTCGCTTCGTAGGGTAGCCAGTTTAGTGCCTTTAGGTGGGGAGATATGTGATCGAATTTCCTCGTTCCCATGATGAGTCTTGCCGCGGTGTTGAGACAGGCTTTCAGTGGTGCAGTAGATGTTTTTGGTAGGCCAGCTAACGTGGTGCAGCCATATTCAATTCTCGAGATCACCAGAGATTGGATAGCCAATTTTAGATCTGCTTCTGAGATAAAGGGTTTCAATTTTCTTAGATAATTCAGGTGGAAACGGGCGCTCTTGGCCATTGTGTTGATGTGGTCTTTCATGTCAAGGTTCTGGTCTAATGTGATTCCTAGTGATTTGGCTGAGTTGATTAGGATCGGAGTACAGTTCAGAGCAGTTACCAATTTAGTCCAATCTTTTACTTCTGGTTGACTCCTTCCAGGTGATATTAGTAGGAATTCTGTTTTGTCGGCATTAAGTTTTAGATGATTAGCTGTTAGCCATTGTAACGCTCGCTTTAATGTTTCATTCATTAGGTCAATGTCATCCCGACAGGCGATCTTCATATATATTTGCGTGTCGTCTGCGTACATGTGATAGGAGATCTTTGATTTACGGAGAATCTCCGTGAGAGGTTCAACATACAAGTTGAATAGATCTGGGGATAACGTTGAGCCTTGTGGGACCCCTATAGTGTTAGGGCACGGGGAGGAGATTACTTGGTTGACTAGGAATAGTTGTGTCCTGTTCTGTAGGAAGGAGTTAAACCAATTCAGTACGTTTCCAGATAAGCCCATCCTGTCACGTAGCCTGGTCATCAATAATTCATGATTTACAGTGTCAAATGCTGATGATAGGTCTAATAGGATGAGTAGGCATGCATGATTTTGGTCTAGGGCCTGTAAGGCATCATCAACAATATGCAGGATCGCCGTTTCAGTACTATGCCCAGTTCTGAAGCCTGATTGGCAGTCATCTAGTAATGAGAACTTAGCGATGTGCTGACTCAGTTGGCCCTGTACGCATTTCTCAATAAGTTTGGCAAGTAGAGGGATGTTGGTCACTGGTCGATAGTTCTTCGGGTCTGTTGCATCCGCTGTCGGTTTTTTGATGATGGGAACTACCTGCCCAGTTTTTAGGCTGTCAGGGAGGGACCCTTGTGCAAGTGAAGCATTTATTATCTCAGTCCAGATAGGAATTAAGATGTGGCTGATTTCTCTTACACACTTTGCCGGTAGAGGGTCCTGATAGTGGTTGTTCGGTCTGAGTTCTGCTAGCGTTTTGGCGATCTTTCCCTGGTCGTATAGTTCAAATGTGTCCCAATTTGCCTGATTTTTTGTATGCGGGTCTTCAGTTGTCGCCTTGGCTTCATTTATAGGTGAGGGAAGTGTCGTGAGGTTAGCTGCTGCACTTGTGAGCTCATCTTCTAGTTGTTTGTTTTTTTCCATGAAAAATGAAGAGAACTCCTCGCAGCTTATGGGAGTTTTTGAGCTCTCTTGAGAGGTTTTAGCTAGTTTATTAGACTGTTGTTTTAAGATCTCTAAGAGTTTTCTTGGTCTGTTTGTGGCATTGTCAAGTTCAGCCCTTATAAATTCTTTTTTGGTGTTGATTATCTTTTTGGTATATTGTTTTCTCGTTTTTCTGAGGTCTTTCAGCTCAGGGGAGGAGGGATGTTGTCTCCATTTCCTTTCAGCCATTCTCAGTTTTCGCCTCTCTTCGTTCAATGATTCATTGAACCAGGGGTTTTTTGGTTTTTCTGAGACATTTTTCAGTTTTTGAGGCAGGGTGTCGTTGACTATATTACCGATCGAGGTTATGTAATGATCTGTCAGCTCGTTGACATTGTCATTCTGCCTGTTGTTACGAGGCTTCAGGTCTTTCTCACATCTTTCCACTAGTAATTCAATATTGGCTTCTTTTGTGTCTCGAATTAGTTTTTTACACTTGCGAGGTTGCACGGTCTTACCTTTTTTCATTGTGGGTATCGTGAATGTTATGGCGTGATGGTCCGACCAATCACACGGGTCTATAGCAAGGATTGAAGTCTCTTTGTTTCTTGAAATAATCCAGTCAAGGGTCGCTCCTTGTGAGTGAGTGGGCTGGGTGCATGCTTGCGTAAGGTTTAGCTCATTGAGGAAGTCTTTAATCGAGTTCACCATTTTGTCGTCGCCGTCGTCCCAGTGGAGGTTAAAGTCACCTAGGAATATGTTGTTGGCATCCGAGTTCGAGTTGGCAGTTATAATCTCTATTAGTTGCTCTGTGAACTTAGTGTTCTCTCCAGGTGGGTGGTAGAACGCATGCAGGTTATAGCTTTGATTGTTTAGTGATCTTATGTTAAGACCAAGGTATTCACAGGATTCCGTGGAGTCAGATTGGAATTGGTTGACCTTAATCTCGGACCGGTGAATGCACGCTATACCTCCTCCCACTTTCCTTGGTCTGTCTAACCTAACAATGTTATATTGAGGTGGTACTAGGAGATCAATGGTAGGAGATGATGATTCACTGAGCCATGTTTCCGTGAGGATGGCCAAGTCGATTTCCTTGTTGATGATGAGGGCGGCTATGTCCGATGCATGTTTAGTTGCCGAGCGACAATTAAGAAGTAGGCATTTCAGGGCTTTCTGTGAGTTAACGGGGTTGTCATTTTCCGTGTCGATTGTGGTTGCCTGTATATGTTGTAAGTTGTGGTGGATTGCTTTCCTGTCATTCTTTCTGGACGTTCTATTCGAGTCAATCGGTACAATTTCGATATACTCCTCCTTTCCCTGAGCCGGTTGTTCATAAGATTGCAGTAGGGCCAGGGCTTCTTTATTTGTTAAGGGGTTGGTCCTGTTTGGTCTGTTGGGTCGGAGTACAAGGTTCTGGATTTGTGCGACCTTCGTGTGTGTATTCATCGTCATCTCCCAGATTTTCTCAATTGTCTTTGCGGCATTCATCGAGTCTTGTGCCAGGTTGCTTATTAGTTTCTTGAGCTCATTGACTTCTTTCAATGTTCGGGCAAATTTCTTATGTGAAATAGACCTGGCTGTGTTCGTTCTACAATTTTCCCTCCTCCGTGACAGGTCTTTTCTCATTGCTACCGGTCTAGCCGCTGTATCCTTATTTTTGATATGATTCTTGACTTTATTAGGGGTGTCTCCATTGCTTCCTATGATATTAGGTGTAGAGGGTGTTTTAGTGGATAGAGCTCTAATGGACTCCAGATTCGCATTCGAGGGAGATTGGGGAATGTTGATATCCTCTGCCCTGTTCTTTTTGTGGTTATCTTCATAGGAGATCTCACTTGGCGCTGAGCCACCCTCTTCAAGTGTTGTGGCGTCATGTGGTATCGGCACCGGCATTTCTATTTGTGCCTGGCTCTTCTCTTTATTTCGAGGGTTAGGAGCTAACCCTATCCTTTTAATCTCCTTCTCCGGTATGGCCATCGTAGTTCCAGGTAAATCTCCAGTGTTGGTGATTAGATCTTTCCGGCAGCCCGTTTTGTTGGCTACTCTGGAGACCGAGTTGTTGACGTCATTTGTGATATCTGGTGGAGTCAAGTTTTGTTGATGATTAGGTCTTTCTCCATGGCGTGTTGGTTGTGGTGGATCTTGAAGGTTTATGTTTGGTGTTCCATCAGTATTGGAAGAAGTGTTCTTGATTATATTGACTACTCGTTGTGTTCGAGGTGTCTGGGATCTTAAGTTTTCTGCTTCTATTTTTAACGTTGAGAATATTTTGTCAAATTTTTCTAGCTCTCTGTCTGCTGCTTGGATGAGTACAATTCCATTTTTGTATATAGTTATGTTTAGGACAGCTCTGCACCATGCTGAAGGTTTGCTCCTAATTTTTGTGCCGTGTGGGATGTTGGTTATATTTTCAATATTTAGACTTTTTGTCATGACATTACGCCAGGTCGCCGTTCTTCTAGTGAAGAATATTAGGTCGTTTATGATAATGCCCCTATCTGTGTTAAACGAGGGGTCCAAGAACAGTTGTTCTGGGTGTTTCTTCAGTAAGTTGTGTTTGACCTTTTTTGCCGCGTTCTTAGAAATCTTGGGTGGGTATGTTATTACTTGTGCGTTCATGTCTTCACGTTCTGTGTACCTGACCAACATAATTGTTCTTTAGTACGTGAAGATCTTTAAGTGTTTCTAGTTTCTGTCCTTCCAGGTTTCACTGAGACCACCTTGTTATCATTTTGAATTATAGCTATGATCTCATTACTCTTTCCACTGTTTTACCTGATTTCTTTCATGTCTCTTTGTAAGCTGCTACTAACTTAGCCCTTTTTCTTTATAACCACCTTTTTCCTCTTTATCTTTCCTTGTTTGCATGTGGATCTTGTGTGAGGATGTTTAGTTATTGATGGGGTTGCTCCCCATTCCAAGATGGCCGTTTGTTACTTTATCTGAGTGAGTGCTGAGAAGTCTCTTCTCTCTTTCACAGTGAGAGCTGAAGTCTTTTCTCTCTTTCCCTTACTTGTAGTCCATTCACAATTGCCTTTCTTTGCAGTTGCTGCGATAAAAGTCCCTTTTCACTTTCTCCTCTTCTGCCTGCTGTGTTTATTTTGGTGCAGTTTTTGTTTCATGCCTGACGATGTCAGAAACGGCCGCCATTTTAAGGTCAGGCCAGCCGGACCTTATTTCCTCCGTTTGTGTAACTGGTGAGACTTTTCTATTTATATCATCTAGTCATGTGCTGCATGTTAGTGGTTGGGAGCGTCTAGTCCTTTATTACCATTCCGACGTTGCAGTCAGTATGTATTTCCTTTGTCCGTTCTCGCCGCCATTGTTAGATCAGGCGGGACGGCTCAGCTCCGACTTTTCCTGTCTCCCGTTACTTGTCCTCGGATGATCCAGAGGAGGGGGAGCGGGGGGGGGGATACTCGGAGGGGTTATGGGGCCCCTACCTTTATTTACGCAGGCTCGCTCTCCTGCCTCGATCTGCTCTCCCCGTCTGCCGTGTCAAGATCATACCCGTAGTCCTCCCGAAGCTCCCGGACAGCTACTCGCTTCTCCTGTAGCGAGGTAGATCAGCGCAGCTCACTGTGCCCAGCGCTGTATTGCTGGTGCTGCTGGTGTCTCTCTCGTGTCTGTTGCTGGCTGTGGACTCTTCGCGTCCAGCTCCCGTCCGCCATATACCTCTGTCCTGCAGTCCTGCAGTCATGGAGGGCTGGTTGTCTGTAAGTCGGATCCCGACGTTTTCTTTCCTTCTCCCGCTCTGTAAAGTGCACGCTCTATGCCCGCTCTGTTCCAGGTCGCAGATAGGGTTTTTTGCAGGGATTTTTCGGGGATTTTTCGGGGATTAATACCAAATTTGGTGATCCCTAATCCCGGAGCTCTTTCCTAGAGCTCCTGTTCCGCGGCCATCTTCCTCAGCATCAACTAACTTTTCTTTATGCAGTTGCTTGTTATCTATTCTCTCAATCCTTCAATATCTTGTGTTTGTCATTAATGTTCCTTCTTAATTCAAAAGTCTTCCTACTATTCCTAACTCAATGTGTTCTTTTTCCTTAAGACCTTCCTTAACACGAATTTTATTGTTTCTTGTTTTAAGTTAGAGAAAATACATCGACAGAGTACATTCAAAATTGTCTATAATGTCAGGTAAGTTTACTTACTCACTAACTTGTCAAACCACGTTCTTTAACTCTCACAGAAAGATTTCCAATTTCTCTTCAGGAATGTCTAAGGTGCAATTTAAAACGAGTCTGAACTCGGGAACGTCTTCGGTGAAGTTCGCACTGGTTAGTGAGCGTGCGCCTCACCAAGGATTCCCCACAACTCTGTGGTAAATGACATAGGGCCAGATGTAGGAGCCAAAATACCGGTCGGTAACGGCCGATTTCGGCCGTTACCGACCGGTATTTAAGATTTGGCATGTAGGGGGCATATTTTACCGATTCGGTAAATTTACCGAATCGGTAAATTTACCGAATCGGTAAAATACCGAATCGGTATTTTTACCGATTAGGAATCTTTCATATGTAGGTGGGACTCTACAGAGTCCCAAAGCCTTTACAGATTCGGTATTTTACCACCCAATCCAATTGGGTGGTAAAATACCGAATCCAGGTGTGCATGCACATGTGTGCATGCACACCTGTGCCATGTGACAGACAGACATGCCCTTAGGGCATGTCTGTCTGCCACATGGCCCACATGACAGTATTTGGGGTGCTAGAGGGTGTCAAAGTGACACCCCCTGCACCCTTGCAAAAATAGTTATTTACTGATTCGGTAATTACCGAATCGGTATTTCCCATTGATTCCTATGGGCTTCACAGCCCATAGGAATCAATAGGAAATACCGAATCTGTAATTACAGAATCGGTAAATACCGAATCTTAACGATTCAGTAGTTACAGAATCTGTAATACCTACATATCCCCCCTTCATATTTACCGACTCTTAAATACCGAATCGGTAAAATTCGGTATTTAAGAGTCGGTAAATATGAATTACCTACATCTGGCCCTAGATCGCAACCGCGTCTTTCAGCCGCGGCCCGTGGAGGGACTTGCGATGGGGCAGGCAGGGGAGGCGGGGGAGGGGCAGGGTGTGGGGTGATAAACAACGGAATCTGGATGATTGCAGGTAAGTAAACAATTACATTAATAAAACAAATTTCGGGCCATATTATCAACAAAACGCGATATCAACAAAAGGCGATACATTATCCCTGGTTTTATCAGCAGGAAAGTGGCGATAAAGCGCCGATAATCTATCTTGTGTTGTTCATAATATGGCCCAAAATGCATGCTAATGGCTTCGTGGTGATGATCACGCGTGGTTATAACCGCGTTGTAATGGCTGTTTCCCTCCAGGACACTGCAGCAACCTGGTCTGGGCGTCGTGGACTCCAGGACAGTAGGCGGAGGGCCACGCAGCTCCTCATACAATATAGAAATCTTTGTGGGGTGATTGTTTCCGTGGTTTGAGGGATGTGATTGAGGCCCAAACATTTAATTTTGTAGGGGAGTAAGTTTGCATGGGAAAATGTTGCAAGAGGTTTGTAAATGAGGTACACATTGTTTCGTATTATTTTGATTTCTTTTCTAAGTTGTAGTCTATTCAGAGGAAATAGAAATCATTAGTTTTCAATCCTAGTCTTGAATATCTTACTATACTATTTCAACATTATTTCTATTGTGGACCGTCATACACCCCTCCCCCCAAAAAAATAAAAGAAGTATGTACTTTTTTTGAATGAACTTTTATTAAAACAAAAACTTAACGAAACTTAATTACAACTATATTGCAAACAAGTAGAAAAAAAAGTTTAATAACAAACAATATTATAAGCAAATTGTTAAATGGACTTCATAAAATATCCGATTGGTAATCTGGAAAACAAAAAAGAAAATTAGAGTTTAAAATTATGTAGATGTGAGTAAATGAGCTGAACCATTACAAGTCAAGGTAACTCTATGGTTTTACGTGTGCACTGTGCCTCGTACATTTCACTTGTTATAATGCCGCGTTCAGGTAGTGTCTATATGGAAGTGCCTACTGCGTTACTGACACAAAAGTGGCATAACGGGATTTTAAATATGTAGACTATTTTCTAATGCAATGCTATGAAGGCTTTGTAGATCTAGGCCTCTGTGCTTACCGTTGTATAAACACTGCGGCCAAAGACTTCAGCCAGTGGAATTCACAACTTCAGATGGACTGTTGTTCTACATGTGCAAGTGGACAGCAGTGTCAATAAGTTTAAGAGAGAAAGAGAAATGATGTCACAGAGAGTGAGAGAGACAAAGAGAGAGAAAAGAACATTAAAACTGTCTCTCAGAGTCTGAAGTTGAGATTTTTTCTTGAAAAGTGAAACATAGATTTACAAGCTCCTTGTGTCACTTTACCCATGTGAAAAGTGACCCAAAAGTGGCGTAATAAGGTTGTGGATCTGCTGTGGATCTGTTGTAAGGTATCTGTTATCACTGCTCGAAGGTAATTTTAGATTTTACAGAGAAGCTGCTGTACACTACGCACTCTGGGCCATATTATCAAGCCTGGGCAACAAAATTATCGCCACTTTATCGGCAGGAAAGTGCCACTAAAGTGGCGATAATGGGTTTGATAATATCAACACTTAAAACCAGGAAGTGTTGGAGGCCATCTTGTGCCTTGGTAGTACCGAGTCACAAGAAAACAGTAAAACAAAGTTGAGAAATAAGGGAAGAGGGCAGGGTAGAAACATTCTGATCCTTCACGGTTGCTCGGGGGGTCGTATATGGATGGTTTTTTTTCCGCGTAGTACGCGTACAGAAATCCATACAATTGCGAACAGGAGCTGAATGCTGATTGGCTGTCAATACTCCAAACTAGGAAGTGTTGGCAGCCATCTTATTTGTCACGACAGCCGAGTCACACGCAAACAGTAAAACAAAGATGAGAAATAAGGAAAGGGGGTAGGGTAGACACATTCTGAACATATACTGTTGCTCAGGGGGTGGTAGATTTATTGTACGCGTACCAAGCAGAATGGACGACGTACAGCTGGAATGTTGAAAGTCATCACATAAGCGTACGTAAGCAAGAAAAATAAAAATAATTTTAGATATTTATGAAGTGTATTTGTTTATGTGTTGTGTGGCTCTAAAAAGAGCTGTTGTGTTTATTGGGAGATTTTATTACCTACAAGTGAGTACCGATGCAGAGTCTTAAGTATATGAGGAAGACTCTGTTCCCCTCATTTGTAAAATGTACACCATCTCTCCTATAGATGCCATGCATATTGAAACGCTGATTGTTCTTGTAAATGGACCCCATTCGGTAGTCTCGGAGAAAGGCAGAAACAGATGTATTCACATGTTTCCTAGCTTTTTCAAACTGTGGACAATAGTGGTTGGACCGCTTCCATTTCTGCCTTTGACTTATATTAGAATATACACAGGCAGTTTTGAGGAACAGTGTCATCAATTGTGCAAATGTGTCCTTCATAAGCATTTCCAGAGCTACCCCAGTCAAAGTGCCTAGGTCATTCCCACCACAGTGCACAATTATGAGGTCAGGGTGTTGGAGATGCATAAAGGATTTAACCAATGGCATCAATTGGTCACACTTTAATCCTCTCTGTCCAATCCATTTAATATCCACATTTGGTAAACCTAGGTCCTTGTGAATTCTTTTCTGTTGTGCGTACCTTTGGCTCCAGAAAATATAGCTGTGTCCCACAATCCACACTGCAAGCATTTTGAAGAGAGGTCTGGATGCACTCTGATGGCGTCTGTAAATGAAATGGTAATTTGAAAAGTAATATTTTTCTAAAATGGTGGACAACATGCAGTTTTGATAAAGAAAAGAAATGATTGGTTGTTTGACAACATTTTACAGAAAACTAGGTTGCATATTTCTGTTTTTTAAAAGCCTCATTTTTATTGGTTAAGAAAAAGTGATAGAAAAGAACGTTACATGAAATAAGATGGTATAGTCTCCAGTCAAGCATACTTGCTGTTTCAATTTGCAACAATGTATGATGCACTTTTCACCTGTGTGCTGAGTTAGGTGTTCCCTGAAGTGTTTCTATGGTAACTGGCAGATTGTAGAATGGGGGAAGGGTTGAAAGATTTGTTACTTGGAAAGGTTTGTAATGTTAAACCAATAGAAATGTGTGTTTTATTTTGAATTAATGTGTATAGGATTTTAATTGGTTATTTATATGTATGTATGTGTACAATGAGAGGGAAAATGTTCCATTTGAGGGTTCTGCTGCAAACACGGAACTAGAGAGATTCTGTACAAGAATATCCACTGTGTGAATGGTATTCTTCTTAATCTACAAATCAATTTGAAAGGTGAGTTGATAAGTTGTATGGGAGTGTGTGCGGTGCATCTTTGTACATTAAGGAATTATGGGTTATATCGAGACAGGCGATAATAATATTGCCGCTTTATGGTTAGAAAACTGCCGATAAAGCGGCAATACCGTTATCGCCTATCTTGATAATATGCCCTATATTCGTCCGTTGTTAAACGTTTTATCGTAGTAAATGTGTTTTGCTATAATGCATGCTGTTATGTTGTTTTTGTTTAATATAATTTTGTGCGTCCAGCCACAGCCAGTGGAGGGAGTTACGGTGGGGCAGGGAGGCGGGGCAGGGGAGGGGCAGGGTGGGGGGTGATAAAAACAGATATAATATGGATATTTGGAGGTAAGTAAACAATTTAATTAACAGAACGAATTTCGTAGCGTGCCGTGCATCGCAAAATGCGATGCAGGGCACGCTACGAAATACGTTTTGTTAATTACATTTTTAACTTACTTCCAAATCCAAATATCCATATGCTTATTTTTATCGCCCCCCCATCCTGCCCCTCCCCCGCCCCACCTCCCCCGCCGCGCCTCCCTGCCCCACCGCAACTCCCTCCACGGCCGTGGCTGTGTGCGTCTCTGTAAATTAAAGGATTGCCGGTAAAGCGACGATAATGGTCTCGATAATATATCCTTGTGAATTCTCATAGAAGACCAGGTTATGGTCTTAACCTGGGCTTCTATGGGAATTCACAAGGATATATTATCAAGACCATTATTGCCGCTTTAGTAGCAGTTTCCTGCCGGTACAAGCGACGATAATGTATCGCCCTTTACTGATAATATGGCGCTGACGGGCATAATATTAAGGACCGGTGTTAAAATTATCGACGTTTTATGGGCAGGAATGTGCCGATAAAACGGCAAAAATGGGCTTGGTAATAAGAGGCATATTACCAACAAGAAGCGATATTTATCGCTAAATAGGCTTAGCAACGTTTTTTTATCGCTGCATATGTTAGCGGAGAAAATATGCTATTAGCAACGTTTTTCTCCATTGTGCTAAAATATCCAGTGATAGCGGTGAAATGCGTGAATATCGCTGGGAATACAGCGATATTCACGCATTAGCGACTAAATGCTCTTAGCCATGTTATCCACCTCCCATTGGATAACATGGCTAAGTACTGGTCTGGGCAAGTGTTAGTATTTGGTAATATTTGCGCTTAGCGCAAATATTTCCAACGCTACGCCTGCCTTGCTAATAGGCGATAGCGACGTTAGCGACTGCCTTAAGTCGCTAACTAGTTGGGTACCCCCACTTTGCATGTCTTTAGCGATAAACATCGCTGACATGCAAAGCGAGCCCCAAACCGCGCGCTATCGCCTAAAAGCTGTCGCTAACATCAGTTAGCGACAGCTTGCTAATAGGGCGATAGAATTATCGCCGCTAAATCGGCTATAATTGCCTATCGTCCCCCTTGGTAATATGCCCCTAGGTTCTTGTAAATTGCTATAGGAGCCCTGGTTCTGGTGTTAACCTGGGCTGGTATGGGAATTCTCAAGAGCATATTATCAAGCTCATTATTGTCGCTTTATCGGCATTTTCCTGCCGATAAAAGTGGCGATAATCTATCGCCTTTTGTTGATAAGATGTCCCGAAATTCGTTTTATTAATTTAATTCTTTACTTACCTCCAATGATCCACATTCCGTTGTTTTTCACTCCTCGCCATGCCCCTCCCCCGCCCCGCCTGCCTGCCCCATCGCAACTCCTTCCGTTATAAAGCAGTGTCTATTTATACTCTCATTTTTTATTATATTTTCCTTGTTTCATACTCCTTGTTATTTTGTTGTAAGTCTTTTTATTTCTACAGTCCGAGGTTTGTCCTCATAATCCTCCCTCTGTTCTTGTAAGCAATATAATAGAATATTTGATATATTTTTTTTTGTAATGTTATATATTTTTTTATTATAGGTTGTGTTTATCGATACTAAAAATACTGTATGATGCCAACAAAGTTCCAAAAACGCAAGCAACGAAAGAAAAGTGTGTATTTGAAGAAAAGTCATCAAAAAGAATTACATGAAGACACATGTCTTAACAAAGAGAAAGAAAGTCCGGGTAAGAGCAGGAGCACTTTTTTGAGGACAATATTAAAGAGTAAGAGTAGTGTTCAGAAACAGAAAAATGTTTTTAGTGTATCAGCCACGAAAAAAAAATACTATTAAATAAAAGAAAAATGGAAAATCAAGTGCAGAAAAAGAGAAAAAATCAATTTATAGAAATTAGGAAACACATGTTTTATAATAGATTTGTAACACATTTAATTAAAGAAATTAAGGTATGTAAGAAAAAAACGGTATTTTATAAGAAGAAGAAAGCTATAGAAAATGTAGTTGCGAAAGTTTTGAAATTGAAAAGAAAATTGTTTATTTTAGTAATCAATAGAGTTAGATCACTAGATAAGCGAATCCATTTAATGAAGTCCAAAAGTAAGTGGAGAAGAATAAATAACAGAAGTAATTTTTGCAAGGTTTTTTTGGCTGAATGGAAACATAATTCAAGTTCTGAGCCTTTTTTTAATAAAGAAAGTTATCTTCAGAGTAATGATTTGTTGCATGCAGTTGACACCAGTGGTCGTGCTTATGAGGTTGGAAATAGTTGTCCTATTGAAAAAGAGAAAATTATTTCTAGAAATGCAGAAGAGGTGTTAGCTGGTGAAGTTTTAGGGAGACATCCTAAAGCTCCAGTGTACACTTGGAATTGTAGTAGTATTTGCAGTGTGCGGCAAGAATCTATTGATTTTTTACGCAATTTCTTACGTAATTATACTAAGAAAAGTGTTAAACAAAAGATTAAGATGTTGCAAGGACTAGACCCTTGCAGCGTGAGAGAAAATACTGGTTTGCAAAGTCATTGTCTGGCTTGTCTTTCTAAAAAAGTATGTCGAAGTGTTTTCCACCATTTCAGGATGTTAGCAGTTGAGGAAATTAGTCAGAACATTGTATTACGCGAAAAGTCCAGCACTAATGTTAAAAAAGTTGAACAGTGCTCTTTTGCATGGATCTGTATCAGATGTAACGAATGTTTGTGATGAAATTCAAATTAGTTACTTTGGTCCTCAGGAAGACAGTGGAGAAAGTAGGAGATTCATTGAAGAAAATGTGGAAGACAATGTAGGACAGTGTAGTGTAGAAAATTTTGAGCAAGAAATTATACAGTTTAAGGTGATTTCAGGTGAAAGGCCAAATTTTTCTTGTATCTGTTGTCGATGAATTCATTATAAAAATCAGACCAGGACTGTTGATCTATATTTAAAAAGTGAAAAAGAAAATAATAATGAGTGGGAGGATTTTGCAACGTAATTGTTGGTAGAGAATTGTTTTGATTTGGGTTCTGATCAGCGTATTTGTAAATATTGTTATAACAAATTAGATGAGAACGAAATGCCTGCTAGAGCTGTGCATAATAATCTTGAGTTGGTAAATATTCCTTCGGAACTGATGGATTTAAATACTATGAGTCTATTCTTATTCAATGTGTGCATCCATTTCAGGCTATTGTTCGTATGGAGCCTACGACATGAAAATTGCCTCCTTCTGATTTACAGAGAGGATTAAAGAAAAGAGTTGTATATTTGCCTCTAGATTTAAAGAAAAATATTGAAACTATTGGTGTAGAAAATGTAGAGGATGAACCTTTAATTATTCTTGTTAATGGCGTTCCTACTAAGAGTAAGAAAATCTGGCAAGAATTAGTGGATGTTAGGAAAGTGACAAAGGCAACGTTGTATCTGGTAAAAAATAATCAATATTACAAAAATGTGTATGTGGGAGATGAAGAATTAACTGTACAAGAAGATAGTGACTTGCCATCTGGACAAATTAAAAAAGTGGATGTGTCCAGAACGGAAGAAATCTACGAACATTACAGTGTTCATCCATTGCATTACAAAGAAAGGATGGGGAATGCTATAGAGTTATTTCAAATAAAAGAAGCAAAAGGAAGTCCCATTAATGTATGGGAAAAAAGCTTGGAAGCTCGTTGTTTCCCACAGTTGTTTCCTACAGGAAAAGGAGGACGATATGATGAGCGACCTGTGCAGATTCCTGCATCTGAATACCGGACATCAAGATTATATGCAGAAGATCCAAGATTTCGACAATGTATTCCGTATTAGTTTCATCTTTTGTTTGAAAGTGATTTGTCTGCACTTTCTTATGCAGTAAACCATATATTGAAAACAGGTATATGCCTGCAAAATGTTTTGGCAAATGAATTTATAGATGAAGTACAGCAGAAAGATAATGTTTTGGAATCTCAGCTGATTAATCTGTTGGCATGTCAGCGTGGTACTAATGAGTACTGGTACTGTTGTCACGGAGAACTCAAATGTATGCTAAGGAACTTAGGAACTCCTACATGGTTCCTTACTCTAAGCTGTGCTGAATATGCTTGGGATGATTTACTTCAATTTCTTCGAGAGGCAAATCCAAATATACTAAATATCGAATACAAGACACCTGGAGAACTGTGCTCTTAGGATCCTGTTAATGTATGCAGGTATTTCAATCATAGATTCGAAGCTATGATGTCTTTTATCACCAATAAAAAAAATCTTCCTTTTGGAGAGGTTCTGGATTTCTTTAGGAGAAAGGAGTATCAAGCACGAGGTGCTCCTCACATACATATGCTATTATGGATCAAAGATGCTCCCAAATTTGGAACAGACTCAGATGATACTGTGTTGTCTTTTATTGACGAATATGCTACATGTGAAGTACCCAAAAGTACACAAAATAAGGACTTAAGACAACAAGTCTTCTGATTCCAAAGCCATTGTTGTGGGAAATACTGTTGTCGAAAGTACAAATCTAAGGACAAATTCGACAGCAAATACCGTTTTGCATTTCCTCGACCTGTAATATCGAAAGGAAGAGTGAACAGTTTTATGTCATGTTTGTGACATACTATCACAAGAAAGTCTCCTAATAATACCTACAACTAGAGAAAAAAAGAGTCAAAATACATAAATGACTACAACCCAGTCATTTTGTACATGTGGAATGCTAATATGGATATTCAATATGTTGTATACAATTCCAGTGCTATTGTTCGATATGTGACATCGTACATAACAAAGTCAGAAAAGACGGAATTGAAGGAAATGTGGAAAGAGAGTTCCCATGAGAAGAGTCTAAGTAAGAAATTATACAGTTAGTTTGAAGATGTTATCTCATCGAGAAATTGGAGAGTATGAATGCTCGAATCGCTTATCAATACTGGTATATATGCCGTGATGGTTACGAAGGATGTCTTGTGAAACAAAGAAAAGGACATTTGATTAATCACTGTAAACTGAGTTGCGAAACACCTGACAAAAGGGAATTTTACTATTTAGCTCTTTTGCAACTTTTCAAGCCATGGCGTTCAGAATTGGAATTACTTGGAGATTTTGAGAGTGAATATTCCTTCAATGGGACTAAAGATACTAAAGATACTATAGAATGTCCGGTTTTTGCTAATTATGTGAAAATGTTGAATGACGAAATTGAGCAAGAAGCTACAATTGCACCTGAGATTGCTAGAGACAGTTCTCAAGCCAGTGAAACTTCTGCTCCATTAAATCAGAATCCATTAGGAGAACCAATTGTTCTAAATGAAGCAGCAACTGCTATGGAAGAGGTGGAAACATCAACGTCAAGAAGATGTTACAAACTTAGAAGAACAACTAAATCTTGAGCAGAAAGAAATATATGAGAACATATTGACCATGGATTACTTCATGAGAAGAAAGAATGCTCTTGCTCATCATTTGAGCCTATCCGTATGTATGTGAGTGGACAAGCTGGAACAGGAAAATGTTTTTTAATTAAAGTAATCACAAGTTTTCTACAGAAACTAAGTCGCATTTGTCTTGTGTTGTCACTCCTCCAACTGGATTAGCAGCTCACAATACTAAAGGAATTACTTTACATTGTTTATTAAAGCTACCAGTAGATCATGACAACAAATTAGAATACCACAAGCTATCTGGAGAAGATTCTTGGGAAGTTTCAAGAGTGTTGAGGAAAATGAATCTTCTCATTATTGATGAGGTAAGCTTGGTCTAAAACTTAATGCTTGCCTTTGTACATTTAAGAATGCAGCAAATTCTTAAAACAGAATATAATGTATTATTCGGAGGAAAACACGTCATAGTTTTTGGACATCTTCTACAACTTACTCCTGTAAAAGGACATCCAGGGCCTCATTTATGAAATGTGACGCATCGCTGCGAGAAAACAGCGATGTGTCACTTTTCATTGCGCCCTCCTTGCGACCCCAATGATGCGTCATATTTACAATATGACGAATCATTGCGCAAGGACTTACAGATACGTCAGTATTTCTGACGTATCTGTAAGCGCAAAAGTGTCGCATTGCTGGAGTGTGTCACAAAAGTGACGCAACTCCAGCAATGCGTCCTTTCACATGGGGAAAACCCCATGTGAAAGGGCTTGCATCAGTCTTACGCCTGCTGTGAGGCAGGCGCAAGATTTTGACGCAACAGCGTCCTAAAAGTGACGCAGTGAAATCTCATTGATTTTACTGCGTCACTATTACGAGGCTTTTTGAGGGGGAACACCCCCTCTGCATACATTATACCTGACGCAGGTATAATGTAGCGCAAGGGTTTACAAAGTGACGCATCTGCTTAGATGTGTCACTTTGTAAATAGTGCGCAACAGGAGGCATGTTTTATGCCGCCGATGCGTCACAAAAAGTGACGCACCGGCAGCGTAAAGTGACGCACTAGAAAAGCAACACAACTGCCAATACTGAATTAACTTAATTTTTTCTTTTAACAAGGATCTGCTATGAATAAAACATGGCAGTCTATTATCACTATTGTCACTAGTTTATTATAGTTATTTTTTGTCAAAGAAGTTTTTAACTTTTTCCCAAAAACATTTCTTGTGCATATACAACTATACAAAAATATATACAAATATATACAAAATTTACAAAAATAATCTCATAATTCCTCAACAACACATCCATACCAGGCCTTTCTCGCTACAAACGTACAAATATGATTCAAACACATAAACAAACAATACCTATGAGGTATAGGTCAGTGTCAACAAAAAAGACTTATTTTGCATAAGGTTAGGAAAATTGTGATGTATCCTAAATTTATCATTCGAACATTCTGAACAGTTAGAATTATATTATGTCCTAATCCAGTCTTTCTAATCTATTTGTTTTGTTGACAGTTGACCACAAAAGATCGACGCGTTTCGAACACCCTGATTGCGAGGTTCTCCTCAGGATCAATATGATTTCTACAAGAAAAAGAATATATAAACCAAATTAGACTCCCTGGTTTGTCAAGAGCATAATCACTATCTAGAGCAGCCACCTGCCGGCTCAAACCACCATACCTTAAGGCTCCTATGTAAGGTCTCTCTTGGGAATATAATTCCATATTCATAGCAGATCCTTGTTAAAAGAAAAAATTAAGTTAATTCAGTATTGGCAGTTGTGTTGCTTTTCTAGTTCAAATAGGCTTAGCCTTGCTGTTAAGGAGCCAAGACCCTGTTTTGTTCCTACGGTAAAGTGACGCACTGCCTCATAAATGAGGCCCCCAGTGTTTAAAACACTGGTGCATGAAGATACTAGAAAGTCTTTGGGGAGTATTGGCAATGTAAACATTTGGTCATATTTTCAGTATAAGGAACTTACTACAAATATGCGACATCCAAATGATGTCGATTATGGAACTATTCTTCAAGATATAAGAATTGTAAAATTTAACAAACATGGCAAACAAACTTTACAGAGACGATTACTTTCCAATTTGTTTCCAAATGCAAATATTGTCCCAGGGAAAATATACATGAGAATTGCAGAAAACAAATCTGTAATCTGCTTAATGCCAACACTGCGTGAATGTTCTATATTCAATGAAGAAATGTTAAAGTTGGAAAATGAAGAAATTATAAAATTGGAAGCAATTGATAAAATAGAACATGAAGGAATCAGTATTATTTTGAGTGAAAAGTTGAAGGGAAAATTGGATTGTTTAGAAACTGCTGGTTTTGAAAAGAATATATATGCATGTGTAAATTGTAGGGTAATTTTGCGACGTAATTTGAATGTGGAAAAAGGTTTAGTAAATGGAGCAATAGGTAAAATTGTTGATTGAATTTTTGAAAATCAAATTCGATGAAATTGCTGAAGTACAACAAGTTAGTCATTGTGCAGCTCGTTTTTTGCTTGTAAAAGATGTGTATGTCTGCAGAAAACAGTTTCCTGTTTGTTTGGCACATGCGGTGACCATTCATAAATCTCAAGGTTTAAGTGTAGATTGTGCTTTACTGAACATTGGAAGTACCGTGTTTAAAGAAGGTATGGCATATGTTGCTTTGTCTCGAGTCAGAACTTTATCTGGATTGTACTTGATTGATTTTGATGAGACAAAGGTTTGTGCAGATGCAAATTGTGTGAAAGAGTATGATAGGTTAAGAAGAGAATATGCACCCAATTTAGGTGAATATCCAGTAGTTGAAAAGCATGTGGTAGGTAGAAAAAAAACATTTGAGAATATCTGTTGTGAACCTCTAGAGAAAGAAAAGAAACAAGGTGAAGTTGTGCCTGCAAGCAAAAAGAAAAAGGACAGTCTTGAACAGAATGTTGGTTATCGGTTTGAAAATAGTTGTGGTGTCTACTGCTAAGCTAATGTAGTTGTTGATGTTGTTTTTTTCTTGAAAGTTTGCAACAGCACATTGTAGAAAATTGGGACAAAAGATTCTGTTCATTGTTGAATTCTGTTTATCAGAAATCTACTAGTGATAAAAGTAAAATACAAAGTGTTTCTGATATTCGAAATGTTTTGGACATATGTTCTGGTTGTACACAAATTACGCAGAATATTCAGCAAGATTGTCAGGAATTTTTAATGTTTTTGCTTGGTGCACTGGAAGATGAAGGTATAGATATTGAAAACCTTTTTCGCCTTTCTTATAAATGGCAACATGACTGTCAAAATTGTTTGTTTACATATACCACTGACATAGACACTGAGAGATTCATATATTTGACTTTACCTGACTGTGATTCAGTGTCTTTTAACAATCTAATTAGAGGAGCAAGTCAAAACTTGAGTGTAGCCAATGTAAATCAGAAATGTGATCAACATTACTTATACAAAGATATGGACAGTATGTTATTTTAATGCTGCAACGTTGTAGAGCTGATGGAAGAAAATTGAAAACTTTAATTAAAATGTTTGTAGCTGGTCAATGTTCAATATTAGGAAGAACTTTTGTAGCTGTTGCTATTATTTTTCATGATGGACCTTCTACCACATCTGGACATTAAATTGTTTATTTAAAATGTCTGAAAGGTTGGATACATTGTAATGATATTTAATTAGTTTTTAAGCAACGTTTGCCCAAAGAATTAACAAATTCTTACCTAATATCTTTAAAGGCAACATTTTAAGATCAAATTTACCCTTTAGGATTACTGCTGTTAAGGTAGATTAGTCTGGTGTTATAGAGTATTTTGTAAGTGAGAGTAAGAAGCTTTAAGGTGATCCTTTTCTTGATATTGAGACAGTGTAGATGTATCAGGTGGTGGATGATGTGGGTACAGCCGGGGACATTCATGATCACTCACGTGGGGGATTTTTTGTAGTTGTTGTAGGTGTTTGCCTGCAATTCATGTGTAGAGTGTTTTGCCACAGTGTAGTCTGCTGCTGATGAGGGCCTGTGTCACTGTTCTTCTTCTTTTGGTTAGGATCCACTTGTAAATGTTGCAGAGCATGTGCAGGGTGTTATAGCAGTACGAGGAGACGGTGTATACTTTGTTACAAATTGAGAGGCAGGAGTTGAGGTTGAATCCTATGTTGTGGACATGGTTGGTAGGTGTTAGTACTGTTCACAGTGCAGTCAGGTAGCAGGAGTTGTCTGAGGCTGAGGGGGTGGATCTGAGGATGAGTACCTTCATCTTGTGCCAGTTTGTGTTTACAGTGCTGCTCTTTATTTAGTTGGTGACGTCCTTCATTGTGTCGTGGAAGTTGCTTTTGGTGGTATGTGGCTTCTTGGTGAGGAAGAGGATGAGGTGGGTGTTCTTTGTGTAGGAGATGTTGTTGAAGTTTTGATGCTGGGCTACTTGTGTTAGGGTGGCCATGTAGATGTTGAACAGCGTCAGACTGATGGATGAGTCCTCGGGGACCCGTAGATGATGTCGGTGGTTTTCGATCAGAAGGCTGGGAGGCAGACGTTTAGGATTACTATTGAACACCTTCCAAACAAAGTACTTGATGCATACTATTTGGCCGTAAGGAAAAGTGTGTAAAACCATTAAGGAGTTTTTGCTCTGTAGTTTGTCAGCATGTATTTGTAAGTAACATTATTTACAGTGTAAGAAAATTAATCATAATGTTTTGTTATTTTATGATTGTTTCAGATGTGTCATATTTACGTAAGAAATTGCTCTTAGAAAAAAACATTTAAGATATGTTTTATTTCTATTTTTTATATTGTTATATAGAATGTTGACTATGTTTTTTTAAGATATCCTTATGGATTTTCTTTTTTTGCCCGCTGTTATGTGATGAGTACTATTGAATTCACTGTTTATAGTCAAGTTCAATATATTCTGAGAACAGCAAAAAAGGCAAATTAAATGTTTTACAAATTATTTTGTGTTGTAACTATGTTTTTTTGTATCTTCCACAGGTAATAATTTTATAATATATAATTTTTTTATTATTTATTATGCTTAAGGGAAGTACAAGTAACTGACTCAGCCGCTGCCCGTGGAGGCAGTTGTGGTGGGGTAAGCAAGTGGGGCTGGGGAGCGGCAGGGTGGGAGCTTATAAACAGCAGGTAAGTAAACAATTAAAGTAATAAAATGAATTTCGTATCCTGCGCCCTGCATCGCAAAATGCGATGCAGGGCATGGAACAAAGGGGCATATTATCAACAAAAAGCGATACAGTATCGCAGCTTTAAAGCCAATAAAGCAGCGATAATGGGCTTAATAATAGGGCCTTGGAAATTCCCATAGCAGCCCAGGTTCTGGTGTTAATTTAGGCTGTTAAGGGAATTCACAAGGGCCCACTATCAAGCCCTTTATCGCCGCTTTACCAGCAGTTTTCCTGCCAATAAAAGCGGCGATAATCTAATATGTCCCATACTTTTACTACGCATGCTTATACAAGTACTATCCATTTACCACTCATAATTTTAATAATGTCTTTGTGTTGACGAACACGCGTTGCAATGCTGTGACTTTCGTCCTTCAAATTAGTTTTTAGGTATACATGTGACCAAGTCTGATAAAATGAAAGTAAGAGATGTAATAAAAACAACGGTGAAAAACGACTAAAATGGTGCTGGATGGAGTACGTGATCAACGTTTGACGCCTCGACACTATGCTCCAAATAAATCTAGATAAAATAAGATTACTAATATATTACAAAAGTACAGCAGCGGATCACACACGACCCGGAAAACAAAGTGGCAAATTTAATACCTGAAATAAAGAAAGGTTTGTTTGTTGAATTTGAAGAAAAAGAATAAAACGTGGGCTTCAAACGAGGCTGCGCATGCGTAGAGAGTACAACTGCTACACAAAAAAAAGGAAAGTTTTACATACTATCATAGAAATGAAGGGGCATATTATCAACAAAAGGCGATACATTACCGCCGCTTTTATCGCCAGTACCTGCCGATAAGGCGGCGATAATGGGCTTGATAATAGGCCCTTGTAAATTCCCACAGCAGCTCAGGTTCTGGTATTAACATGGGCTGCTATGGCAATTCACAAGGGCATATTATAGACCATTATCTATAATTATCGATAATGTATCGCCTTTTGTTGATACTATGGCCCAGTGCTCTTTTTTTGACCAGTAAACTTAGGTGCATATTATCAAAGACCGGTGTAAAAATTATCGCCGTTTTATTGGCAGTAAACTGCGGATAAAATGGCGATAATGACCTTGATATTACAGCCTTCTTATTTCCCATACAATCCCATGTTAACACCAGAACATGCGCTTCTTTGGGAATTAACAAGGACGTATCATCAAGCCCACTCTCCCAACATTAATAAAAAACCTCAGACAGTGCAGATACCCATAGCTGGAAGATCATTTTACATGTTACTGCCCTTAAAACGTGGCGTTCCCCGCGATGTGTACGGGGATAGAGGGAGGGAGAACTCAAAACATATTTTTTTTTAAAAGACCAGAGGGGTGCCGCTCCCCAAGACTGCCAGCAGTAGGACCATACCCCCCCGCATACTTCAAAATAAAACCAGAGGAGTGCCGTTCCCCAGTGCTCGGGCACCTTACAAGCCCCCATTATGCAAAATATTTGACCTCGTAATTTGCCCCCCGGGCAGCCACGGCCCGTGGAGGGAGTTGTGGTGGGGCAGGGAGGCGGGGCGGGGGAGGGTCAGGGTGGGGGGTGATAAAAATCCGCATACGGAAATTTGGATTTGGAGGTAAGTAAACAATTTAATTAACAAAATGAATTTCGTAGCGTGCCCTGCTTCGCATTTTGCAATGCAGGGCATGCTACGAAATTTGTTTTGTTGATTAACTTGTTTACTTACCTCCAAATATCCATATTATGCTGGTTTTTATCATACCCCACCCTGCCCCTCCCCCGCCTCACTTTCCTGCCCCACCGCAACTCCCTCCACGGGCCGTTGCTGCCCCCGGGACCTAATGAATAAAACGGACTTCTAGGTTTTTTTTCCACCTTTTCCACCACTGGACGAGTACCCCGCGATTTTTTATTTAAAAATAAAATACAAATTGAACCAAAAGATCCATCTACCATCCCCTGACCAACACTATAGGATCAGAATGTTTCTACCCTTTCCTTATTTCTCAACTTTGTTTTACTGTTTTCTTTTGACTCGGCTCTCATGACAAATAAGATGGCTGCCAAAACTTCCTGATTTGGAGTGTTCACAGCAAATCAACATCCAGCTCCTGCTCGTAATTGTACGGATTTCCCTACGCGTATGGCACGATTTTTCTTTATATAGAAAAAAAAAGCAAGCCTAGAGGTTCAGAATGTTTCTAGGTTGCCCGCTTCCCTTATTTCTCAACTTTGTTTTACTGTTTTCTTGTGACTCGGTTCTACCAAGGCACGAGATGGCCACCAACACTTCCTAGTTTTGAGTGTTGACAGACAGTTCACAACCAATCAACATGCAGTTCGCGCTCGTAATTGAACGGATTTCCGTACGCGTGCTGAACTTCGTCTCTAGATATCGCTATGATTTTACTTGCAATTTTCTCAGAAACTACTGAACGGATTTCACCATTTAACAAAAAGCCCAATCTGCGAACACAACTCTACCTCTCTGCCAATTTTTGTGTAATTCCGTTCAGCCGTTCTGGCTGTAGCCCTGGCTAAAGGTTCCCATGAAGAATTGCATGGGGAAAACACGTTTGGGACCCCCTTTTTTCTTGGCCCCCGCTTGACGAATCACCCCCAAACTTTCAGGGAAGGAGCGGAACTGAAAAGGCCATTTTCTTGGAGAAATTTACGAAGATTTGTCCACCAACGCCAAAGTTATTCCAAATAGAATGTTGTGGATTTCCTATGGAAACTAGGTCCTAACTATAACTACCTACTGGCGACCGTCAATGGATTCAAATATGATACTCTGTATTTTACAGTGAGTGATGGAATATTGTAGTAGTGTATGATGAGGTGTATCAGATTGTCACGTGGATGATGTAATCAGTGATGTTATCAGTGATGTCATTTGAGATGTCATCAGTGATGTAATCAGTGATGTCATTTGAGATGTCATCAGTGATGTAATCAGTGATGTCATCAGTGATGTCACTGACCATGTCATAAATGATGTACTATGTGACATCATCACCCGTGGATTGCGGGTGCGAGAGTTACAGTCAGTACAAGGAAAGCGTGCTGGGGAGGCAGGAGCTTTGTCTTGGGGCAGCAAGGGCTTGGAATGCTCTGTCTTTGGCTCTTAGACAGACTACAGATTTGATGGCCTTCCGCAAAAGTTTGAAAACATGGCTTTTCTTACATTAAACTTTAGGCTTAAGCGAGGGGAGCTTTCATTCCAGCGCATGGACACCGTTTGGTAACAGTGCGCTTTATAAATATTATAAATAAATAAATACAACTAACGATAACGGAGGAATTTCAATGGTTTTGTATGAGTGAAATGTCCAGCTAACTATAACCCCTAAAACCTATTGTTTACAAGTTTAAATGATAATTCCTAACTATAACCTGCTTGAAACCTATGTTTTTTTCAGTCAATTGCAATGTTTTTTTTAAAAGATAATTCCAAAGTATAACCTGCCTGAAACCCAAGGTTTTTTTCAGTGATTTTGAAAGATTTATTTAATAACAATTTTTGTTATCTTTTAATTGTTATATTTATTTCTTTGATGCTGATTTACAAATTTATTTTAAATATATTAATTTTTAGATATCTTATTTTTTAAATTACTTTACACATTTTTAATATTTTTTTATGTAATATATATATTGTTTATACTTTTTAAAATATGTTTGTTATATTTTGTGTTTTTTGTTTTTTTACAATTTTTTGAGCAGAATGTAGACGCCATTTTACAATTGTTCTGTAGGATGCGTGTAGGGTGAGCGATGGGTGCGTATTTTCATGAGCAATTGCTTTGCGACCCGTATGTGACTTCAAGCGCATACACAACATATGCGTATCATGCCACATCGCGCGCGTGCATTTCCACATGACGTCATGTACTTGTTCAACGCAGTGGGAGTATGACTTCCACGAAATTTTTCGATATAAAAAAAGATATATATATATGTATTTAATATAAATATTAAGGGGAAAAAATAATATTCTTTTAGTTTTAATAAACGTATATTACTTTTAAATGCAATTTTGAGAAGTCGCGCTAGATGTGTGCTGCTTGTACATACCCAGCGGATCCCATGTGACCAAAAAAAAGAGATTTCATTGGTTTATAACATTTACTGTTCTAACTATTGAATAACCCCACCTATTCCAATTACTCTTCTTAGACGACCTATCCTGAAAATAACGTCACTTTTTGTTCATTGGAAACCTGAACTTCTTTTTTGGAATATAAAATGGCTACACCATTGCAACAGTCATCTGATTCTGATGATTTTGTTACTGAACAATTTCTACCAGAACCTCACCCTTCCAAAAGATACACATCCATCGTATGGAAATTTTTTACTTTTCCAGAAGGGCAAAAGAAATGCAATGCCACCAAAGTAACATGCAACATTTGCCAGGCAGTACTGTCCAGAGGAGATCCAAACAAGAAATACTCCTGTGGCACTGCTGGATGTGCAAGCACCTCCAATTCAACTATGCTCACAAAGAATGTGGAAGACTGGTCCAAAATTTACCTCCACCACCGGCAATATCAAGTACCTCTGGGGCATCACCTTCAACTTTGCCACCAGATATACGTCCCCAATTTGGGAAAATTAGAATGCACTGCGTGAAGTGCAATCATTTAATTTGTTATGAGGAGCAATCAGTATACCTCGTTTGCAGAGCAACTGATAACCATCAATGCTAGGTTTTTTTATTCTCTCGATGTTCATGGTTTTGTTTGTCCAGTTGACTTTTTTTTCTTTTAATAAAAATCAAAAAAAAAAAAAAAAACTAACTACTCTGGTAGAGAACGAGCTAAATGTATATGCTAGTGTGTGAAAGTTTACATAAATGTATACATACTGTATATTTGACTAAAGAATGCATTTGTCATACATGCTGAATGTATAACTGCCGAACTATAAGGAAGTGCTGTAGCATGACACCGTAAGCTCTTTAGCTACAGCATACTGAGCTTCTTCTGAAGCACAGAGATGCAACATATGTACATAAATATGTAGGAAGTCTGTCCATCCCTCTGCATTGCTGCTTAAACTGTAGGCATGTGGTCATACAGGCACCCTCCCTTGCACCATGGTGTAAGAATATCTGTGTCGTGTGGAGTTTGTTTTGTGCAGGAAGATACACCTTCCTGCACAAAAACAATGAGTGAAGACATTTTTCTCCTAAAATGTATGCTGTGCATTGTAGCATACCTTGAAAGAGAAAAAATTAGCAGAAGTGAAAACAATTCTCTTAGGTAGTGCATTGGCCTTTGTGTAGAGTGGGGGTCGTGTTGGTGATAGATTTAGCGTTTAGGGTAGTACACTGGTGTTTGTGTAGTGTAGGGGGTCGTGCTGAGGGTAGTGTTTTAAGGTTTAGGATAGTGCAGTAGTGTTCGTCTACTGTAGGAGGTAGTGTTTAGGGTTTAAAGTAGTGCAGTTGTGTTTATGTAGTATAGACGTTCACGCTGGGGGTAGTGTTTTAGGGTTTAGGGTAGTGTAGTGGTCTTTGTGAAGTGTAGGGGTTGTGCGGGGGTATGTATTAACATTACACTATAACCACCCTAAGCACAATTATCAGTAGTAACCACCAAAAAATTCCAGGTGAAGCTATCAACCGAATGCTAGGAAAACGTTTATCAATATTAAATGCTTCTAATCAAGTAAAATTAAAATCATCACATGCAGTGTGCCACAAATGGTATTACCACAACTGTAAGTCTCCGCAACTTAGATTTAAAGTGGATAAACATGTTTCACATGACAGACCCATACGCCAACACTGCTGCTTCCACATGCTTCAACACCCGCCACATACTCAGCAAGACCTTCAAATAGACTCACCCCCCGAATCAAGGAAGACCATCACTCAAGCATTCATTACTAGCAGGCTGGACTACAGGAACGCCCTCAATGCTGGAATCAACAAATCTCTACTCCATAAACTTCAGACTGTCCAGAACACCGCATCCAGACTCATCCTCAGCATCCCACGACAAGACCACATTACCCAGCATAAACGAGTACTCCACTTGCTCCCCATTGAAAAAAGAGTGACCTTCAAGCTGCTCACACACACCTATAAAGCCCTCCACAACACCTGAATCCAATACCTCAATATCCTTCTACACCCTCAACAGAAACCTCCACTCCGCTGACCAGGCCTTGGCCAAAAAATTCCACAGAACCAGACAGGAGGCACACTCTTCTCCTACATCATGGCCAAAACCTGGAATGAACTCCCCCTCAGCATCAGATGAATCCCCACATGGAAAGCATTCAGGAACAGCCATAAGAGCTGGCTTTTCAAATCACCAAAGCTGCACAAATCCCCCCCACATACTCCCCCAACGCCTGGAACCCCTCACAGGTAAAAAAAGTAAAAAAAAGTCCACATTTGTAAAGCGCACAATCACCCGTAAGGGTCTCTAGGCGCTGGGGGCCGTCGGGAAGATTAAGCGAGCTATTGCCCAGAGTCACATGGTGCTGGGCTAACCTGCCGCCGGAGCCGGGGATCGAACCGGGGTCCCCAGATTCCAGCGTCAGTCGCCCTGGCCGCGGCGCCACACCTCTTCCTGCGTAGAGTACTGCGCTCTATACATCCCTAATTTATTAATTGATACGCCGCCACAGTGTGTGTTTGAGTGTTATCAACAGCCCCTGCCATTGGTTTGGCTGTCTGTAACTCTTAAGGGTAGTGACATGAGCAGTACTACCTTCTTTAATGTACACAGAATCTCTGAGATTGGCCTGGTTTGGCTTCACCTCTAAAAGCTACTTTCAGGGTGCTGGTCAGCTACCAGTAGCTCCCGAGCGACTAGTTGGAGACCCCTGGTATGTATAGTGAGTGGCAAATTGTAGTCCTGAAGCACAAACGTGAAGGTTATTACACCACCACATGCATAATACAGAGCACTTTGAACCACTCCATTCCCTAAAGCCTTGCTCACAGCATGAGTACATGTTTACTGACTGAATGATTACATTAATATGAGTAAAGACACTGGGTGAATTCTTAATTGGTTGACTTTTACTTTAGTGAATGAATTAGTACATGGTACTGAAAGTCTCATTTTGAAATTACAACAGCAGTCACACTGTGTTTGCTGGAGTATAAAGATATTGACTGGCGAATTGTAGGCCTGAAGCACAAGTGTGAAGGTGGTTACACTACTACATGCATAATGCATAGTTTTTTGAAGCACTGCATACCCTAAAGACTGGCTTACTGCAAGAATATATGTACTTACGTAACTGCAAACACATCAGCCAACCAAATCATTCTCTCTCAATTTTGACAAATGGACACTGATTCATAGTGTGATTCTAGACAAATACCAGTATCCCTTGCAGTGTATAAAGACAGATTACAAATATTAGATAAATAAATGTATTAAAACTCAGAGTAATGGAATTAAATAAATTAATAGTCGGATATAAATTAGAATGCTCAAAGTTTAATAAAGAGCATCTCTGGCACAGGATGCAGGGAAAAAAGTGTTTAGGGTAATGAAGAATAATAAAAAAAGTTTTACAAAAAAAGGGAAGTTACTAGAATGATAAGTCGAAAAAAGGGGAATGAGTGTTAATACTAGTATTAAAAAAAAGTAACCTCTAGAAATGCTTTAATAAGAAAAACAAATTTAAATAAAGCATCTTAGAAATTATACGAAAGTTAAAAAGTATGAATGAGGCAAGTTTACATAAACACGTGACATACTAAAACAGTGGAAATGAGAACACCTGTCAACTGAAAAACGTGACTTAAAAGAGGGAGGAGCAATACATTGATCACATAGATTGTTAAGTAACCAAAAAGTATATAAACCACACCCATGGGATAATTAGTTTTGTTTCAGAGAATCCATTTGGGCGAAGAAACTACGAGCAAGGTAATGATTCGGGGCTGTGGAAGCATCTTGATAATATCTTTCATTTCCTCAGGGGAACATATTGGTAATGTATATTTAAAAATACATTAAACATTATCCTCCTTCCAAAGGAGTTGGCTGAAGTTTGACGGAGGAAGGAAAGAATATCGAAGAGAGGTAAATTATCTGAATGGGTATATGTTTGATATTTTTTAAAAAGAAAGCAAAATAATTTAAATGATTATAGAATGTGGTATGATTAAGTTTAAATGGAATATAATAACAAGTTGACGAAAGAACCATTACAAGAAATATACTTTAATTGAGGAATTACTATGTGCAATGTAATAATTAGGAGTGATGCCATCATCTTGAATGTATCTTTCATTTCCACAGAGGGATCACATTGTTAATGTATATTTAAATTTATATATAGCTTTATGATCCTTCAACTAGAGTTGGATGACTTTCAACAGAGGATTTCAAAACATAATAAATAATATTTTTTTTAGTATGCCAGTATTTCTTAATGATTGAAAAATGTAGTATAAATAAACTATCGACGAAAAAACAAAATACTTTGGAATAAAAGAGAATACTCTTTATCTTCTAGAGTGAAAATGGGCTAAAAGCATTGATATTAAGTAATACTTTCACGAATTTTCACTTGTGAAGAACAGGAGGATTATCTTCGCAAGCACTTTTTGGAAAAAAATAGTATAATTGTGGCTTCAAATGTTAATAATTCTTTCCATTTTCAAAAATGATTGTTAAAGGTAATATTGAAATGAAAAGTACATAAAAAAAGAAAGATGAAGTAGTGAGGGAGTGTTCGTCATAGCACTTCTATTCTACTTTATCTGAAAGTAAAAAAAGCCCAAACATTTCAATAGAAATGATGGGACAACACTTATATAATGTAAACATAAGGAATGAGTGCCTATGATAAAATAAAATAAATGTGGTCCAACGCGTGATACCTATGAATGAAAAAAAGATTTTGCATTTCACCCATGTGATGAATATAAAAGACTCAATAAAAATATTTTTAAAAACGTGTGCATTTTTCTTTCAAGGATGGTTTGAAGAATTATACATTTAATGAAAGGACAAAGTACTCCACGCTAAAGGAGAAAAGTCAGCACAAATATGATAGAATAGAAAATAGAATAACATTTTTAAATACCTTCACAGTCAAAAAAGCTCGTAAGCACAGTAGACAGTTTAAATTAAAAATACCCTAACACAACTGAGGGCATATTATCAAGAAGGGTTTGAAACGTGTTGTAAAATAAAATGCGTAACAAAATGCGCTACATGCATAGTGAGGGTATCGTAACGTCACATAGAAAAAACAAGCCAATCAACATTAGGATCAGGAAGGTAGAGTTAACCACACGACAGCCAATCAAATATTTTTCAAAATCTGCGCAAGGAAAGGGATTGGTCGGTAATACATCTTCTTAAAATACTTCACAACCAATGACAAAGAGGTGTAGAAAGTTTCTGTTTTTAACATACGAGCAAATCAGATGACCTTGCAAGTACACGCAGTGAGAGGCAATTATTAAAGATGACTTGCTTTCGAAAGACCACGAAAGGCTTCTTGCAGAATTAGTATGCACTTTTCTGCCAGACCCCATTTAAGGATTAACCAGGCTCTCAAGCCTAAACACGTCGGAAATCATCTCTCATCACTTTCTCTACTTCCAGGTTCACCGTGAAATTGTCTCCTTCTCCTTTAACTCTTTTCTTTTTCATAGTAATTGTTACTCATACACTATCCAACAAATACTCCACAGGTGCAACACCCTGGATTTGCAATAGTAATTGTTACTCATACAGTATCCAACACATACCCTACAGATGCACCCTCCTGGAGTTAGAATAGTAATTGTTACCCCTAAACTAGCATGCACTTACCCTACAGATGCACCCCCTGGACTTAGAATAGTAATTAGTATCCCTACACTAACCTGCACTTACCCTACAGATGCACCCTGCTCTCTCTTTCAAAATCCAAACCAGATTTAAAACACCCTTGCACCACTTTGGCGACACTTTTCCCATCTTGATAGTAATGCAAAAGTAACTCAATGAACTTGCAAACCTGCCCCTATCCACATTACGAGCAAAACAAGTACACAACTCATTCACTTTTTTATCGATCACAATTAGACAGTGTTGTTTCACGATTCACAATGAACTTCAATAAATACTTCGTGCCTATTTAAATGGAAGACAAGATTGTCAAAATTACAAAACTTAGTGGCATATTTACAAAGACAGAGTTAAAATTGTCATCACAATAACGCCTGCAAAGTACAACAAAAACACAGAAAATGGACTTCAAAATCCTTTGTTATCTTACCGGAAGATTTTCTCAACATTGCTGTTTCCTATACAAGACTGAGAGCCACACCCAGGGCTATAAAAAAATGGTTGTGGGGGGCTACAAGCCCACCCCCTGCAAAAATAGAAGTGTAGGGACCTCAACAACCCCCCTCAAGCACTGGGAACCACCACCCCCGGGATTTTGTGTATTGTGGGAGGCAGACTGCGTGGCCCTCCGCCTGGAGCCTTCGAGGGCCCTGGGGACCCCTACGCCCCAGGGCCGGCTCTTTTACTCTCCCGGGATGCCTGCCCCCAGGACACTGTGGTTTTCTACGAGGGGACAGGAGTCATGCGGCTCCCGCCCTCTCATACCAAGCTTACTTTTGATTTTGAAAGTCACAGCAGTGAAATCTATTCTCACTTTCAAAATCCAAACCAGATTGCTTTTCCATATGCAACTTAGCATCTCCCCATGTGGAAAAGCAAAACCGGGTCCCGAAGGACGCGAGGAGCCGGCGGGACCGTGGGGACATTGTGGCTCCCCCCATGGTCCTCAACATTTTTTTATAAGACCCGGGGGATAGGATCCCCGGGGATATTAGAAATTACTGATGGGGGCTATTTTTTATGCCAAAATTAAAAGTTGCGCACCAAGCACACGCTGAATGCACAACTCATAATCTGTACGGTGCACGACTCCTGCGCCTTTGATGCACAACTTTTACGCGTTTGGGAGCCGGCATTGCTTTTCCACATAGGGAGCTACTAACATGCAGCTCTCCATGTGGAAAAGCAATCTCATTTACATTTTGAAAGAGAGAATACATTTCCTTGCTATGGGAGGGCGGGATGGACACCCGTGAACACTGCAGGAACCGGCCCTCCTATAATCCATAAAGCCCCAGGGAGTGGTGGTCCCCAAGGCTTTGGAGACCTTGCAGCCACCCCAACCATTTTATTTTGTAGCCCCGGGGTAACGGGGCCCTCGAGTGCTCCAGGAGGGGGGCCATGCAGTCCCCCTCCCACAATACATAAAGCTCCAGAGGGGGGTCCCCATGGCTTTGGGGACCTTCGACCCCACCCCCCACCATTTTTTTTATCCAAGGGATCACAATCCCCTGTGTTGGGGCCCCCCATAAAATGTAATATTTTTATCCCCGGTATTTACACCTCTGGGAGCTAATTATAAGGGCCCCCCATAAAATGTAATAATTTTGCCCCTGGTATTTACCCCCCGGGGGTTAATTATAAAAAAAGCTCAGTTTTATTTAATTTAATTTATGTCAGAGTCTGTGCACCCTACACGCACCTGCTGGGTTTAAAAAAAACTGTGGGCCCTGGGGGTCCTTCTGGGGCTCCTAAGCAGGTCTAGAGGGTTTCTACCCTACCCCCTTTCTCCGTTTAGCACACTTATTCCAATGACTTCCTCATCTGAGCTTCTACCGATGCACAAAATGGCTGCCAACAGTTCCTGGTTTTGAATGTTGACAACCACTCGACAGCCAATTAGCATTCAGTGTGTGATTGGAAGGGTGCGCTTATGGTACGATGACAATCCTCGCACACTCCGCGGATCCACAGCGCCCATAGATATATAAATGAATTTAAGTTTAATTTTCTCAGGAACTACTGAACAGATTGACACAATTGAAGCAAAAGGCACAAGTCTGAACTGAGGGCTACCTCTTTGCCAAATTTTGTGTAATTCCGTTCAGCCATTCGGGCTGTAGCTGTGGCTAAAGGTCCTGTGGAAAATTGCATGGGAAAACACGTTTTGGGACCCCCTTTTTCTCTTGGACCCCACTTGAGGAATTACCCCAAAACTTTCAGGATAGGAGCGGACAGGAGCTGGTCAAAAGTTTGGAAAATTTTGCAAAGATTTATCAAGCGGAGCCAAAGTTATTGGGAGTAGAATTTTGCGGATTTCCGATGCATAATAGGTCCTAACTATAACTACCTACGGACGAGCGCTAGTTGGTAATATATATATCTATATTTGTATCTATCTATCTAACAATACAGGAAACCCAAGTGAATCAGGCCAGAGGAAGAGGAAATACCTAACATTATTTAATGACAGCTTGCATGCAGGCGGCTTGCCAGACACAAACATCAAAGTACATTCTTATGCCAGAAGCGATTCGGGAGTTCATAGTCCCTTCTTCTTTGGCATGTGAGTCTCAAGTAGTGAAATCACTATCACATTGCACACGGGTCAATTTCAAGCACCAGCCACAGTGGCCATGGCCAGAAACACGGCCTCATGGATCTTGTAGTGCGCTGTGTTACATCCCCAGTGGGTGTGCTATTCAGTTCCCAAAATTAACCTCTTCGGTGCTCATGACAAGCTCAGCTCATCATGAGGTACACCTCTCGTGTACTCATGACCAGCTGTGCTCGTCATGACCACATCCATTTCTATTATGGCCCAGCACAGTAGAGGAACATCTCAAGCAGCCAAGGTGTTAAACAAAGTTATTCACGAAGTGGGTAGATGCAAGTCTTGGCAGTCATGTGCTCCGCTTTCAGGCTGTCATTGCGAGCGAGCTGGCACAAACCTGCGATAGCTCCAGCTCTATCTTCCTTCCACTTTGTTCCAGCAACAGATTGGTGCCAGATTGGACCCGCTAACACACGGTGGGCCTTACTTCACGACCGAGACAGCCGTAATAATCCAACAATACAGGAAACCGAAGCGAATCAGGTCACAGGAAGACGAAATACCTCACATGATTTAATAACAGCTTGCATGCAGGCAGCCTGCCAGGAACAAACATCAAAGTACATTCTTATGCCAGATGTGTTTCAGGAGTTCATAGTCCCTTCTTCTGTGGCATGTGAGTCTCGAATAGTGAAAGCACTATCACATCGCACACAGGTCAATTTCAAGCACCTGCCACAGTGGGCGTGGCCAGAAACACGGCCTCATGGATCTTGTAGTGCGCTGTGTTACATCCCTAGTGGGCGTGCTATTCAGTTCCCAAAATTAAACAAAGTTATTCACCAAGTGGGTAGATGCAAGTCTTGGCAGTCATCTGCTCCGCTTTCCGGCTGTCATTGGGAGTGAGCTGGCACAAACCTGCAAATGCGCCAGCTCTGTCTTTCTTCCACTTTGTTCCAGCAACAGATTGGTGCCAGATTGGATCTGCAAACACGCGGTGGACCTTACTTCACAAATGAGACAGCAGTAATATTCCAACAATACAGGAAACCCAAGTGAATCAGGCCACAAGAAGACGAAATACCTCACATGATTTAATGACAGCTTGCATGCAGGTGGCCTGCCAGAACATCAAAGTACTTTCTTAAGCCAGACGCATTTCGGGAGTTCATAGTCCCTTCTTCTGTGGCATGTGAGTCTTGAGTAGTGAAAGCACTATCACATCGCGCAAGGGTCAATTTCAAGCACCTGCCACAGTGGGCGTGGCCAGAAACACAGCCTCATGGATCTTGTAGTGCGCTGTGTTACATCCCCAGTGGGCGTGCTATTCAGTTCCCAAAATTAAACAAAGATATTCACCAAGTGGGTAGATGCAAGTCTTGGCAGTCATCTGCTCCGCTTTCCGGCTGTCATTGCAAGCGAGCTGGCACAAACCTGCAATACCGCCAGCTCTGTCTTCCTTCCACTTTGTACCAGGAACAGATTGGTGCCATATTGGATCTGCAAACACACGGTGGGCCTTACTTCACGACCGAGACAGCCATAATAATCCAACAATACAGGAAACCCAAGCGAATCAGGCCACAGGAAGACGAAATACCTCACATGACATAATGAGAACTTGCATGCAGGCGGCCTCCCAGAAACAAACATCAAAGTATATTCTTATGGCAGACGCGTTTCGGGAGTTCATAGGCCCTTCTTCTGTGGCATGTGAGTCTCGAGTAGTGAAAGCACTATCACATTGCGCATGGGTCAATTTCAAGCACCTGCCACAGTGGGCATGGCCAGAAACGCGGCCTCATGGATCTTGTAGTGCACTGTGTTACATCCCCAGTGGTCGTGCTATTCAGTTCCCAAAATTAAACAAAGTTATTCACCAAGTGGGTAGATGCAAGTCTTGGCAGTAATCTGCTCACTTTCCGGCTGTCATTGCGAGCGAGCTGGCATAAACCTGCAATACTGTCAGCTCTGTCTTCCTTCCACTTTGTTTCAGCAAAAGATTGCTGCCAGATTGGATCTGCCAACATGCGGTGGGTCTTACTTCACGACTGAGATAGCCGTAATAATCCAACAATACAGGAACCCTAAGCGAATCAGGCCACAGGAAGACGAAAAAACCTCACATGATTTAATGACAGCTTGCATGCAGGTGGCCTGCCAGAAACAAACATCAAAGTACTTTCTTAAGCCAAACGCGTTTCGGGATTTCATAGTCCCTTCTTCTCTGACATGTGAGTCTCGAGTAGTGAAAGCACTATCACATTGCGCACAGGTCAATTTCAAGCACCTGCCACAGTGGGCGTGGCCATAAACACAGCCTCATGGATCTTGTAGTGCGCTGTGTTTCATCCCCAGTGGGCGTGCTATTCAGTTCCCAAAATTAAACAAAGCTATTCATCAAGTGGGTAGATGCAAGTCTTGGCAGTCATCTGCTCGGCTTTCCGGCTGTCCATTGCAAGTGAGCTGGCACAAACCTGCAATACCGCCAGCTCTGTCTTCCTTCCACTTTGTACCAGAAACAGATTGGTGCCATATTGGATCCGCAAACACACGGTGGGCCTTACTTCACGACCAAGACAGCCGTAATAATCCAACAATACAGTAAACCCAAGCGAATCAGGCTACAGGAAGACAAAATACCTCACATGATTTAATGAGAGCTTGCATGCAGGCGGCCTGCCAGAAACAAACATCAAAGTACATTCTTATGCCAAACGCGTTTCGGGAGTTCATAGGCCCTTCTTCTGTGGCATGTGAGTCTCGAGTAGTGAAAGCACTATCACATTGCGCACAGGTAAATTTCAAGCACCTGCCACAGTGGGCATGGCCAGAAACACAGCCTCATGGATCTTGTAGTGCCCTGTGTTACATCCCCAGTGGTCGTGCTATTCAGTTCCCAAATTTAAAAAAAGTTATTCACCAAGAGGGTAGATGCAAGTCTTGGCAGTCATCTGCTCCGCTTTCCGGCTGTCATTGCGAGCGAGCTGGCATAAACCTGCAATAGCATCAGATCTGTCTTCCTTCCACTTCGTTTCAGCAAAAGATTGGTGCCAGATTGGATACACCAACATGCGGTGGGCCTTTCAAGACCGGGATAGCCGTAATAATCCAACAATACAGGAACCCTAAGCGAATCAGGCCACAGGAAGACGAAAATCCTCACATGATTTAATGACAGCTTGCATGCAGGCGGCCTGCCAGAAAACAAACATCAAAGTACATTGTTATGCCAGACGCGTTTTGGGAGTTCATAGTCCCTTCTTCTGTGGCATGTGAGTCTTCAGTAGTGAAAGCACTATCACAGTGTGCAAGGGTCAATTTCAAGCACCTGTCACAGTGGGAGTGGCCACAAACACGGTCTCATGGATCTTGTAGTGCGCTGTGTTACATCCCCAGTGGGCATGCTATTCAGTTCCCAAAATTAAACAAAGTTATTCACCAAGTGGGTAGATGCAAGTCTTGGCAGTCATCTGCTCCGCTTTCCGGCTGTCATTGCGAGCGAGCTGGCACAAACCTGCAATAGCGCCAGCTCTGTCTTCCTTCCACTTTGTTCCAGCAACAGATTGGTGCCAGATTGGATCCGCAAATACGCAGTGGGCCTTACTTCACGGCCGAGACAGCCGTCGCCCGGTCATGAAGTGAATTCCACCGCTGTTCGGTTGGTCCGTGTTAGCACCACACTGGTGCGGCAACAAAGCGGGACGGAAGAGAAGCTGGCCCCTTAGCAGTGTGGTGTCAGTTTCATTGCTATTGTTGGCACCTACAAAGTGGGGCAGGTCCCTTTTTGGAGTGCGCATCCGTTATTGAGACTATTTTGTGAGACTCTATCAGTGCACCCACTGGGGTAGACAATTGGCGCACTACAACTCCCAGAAGGCCGTATATGGCCCCGCCCACTGGGGCAGGTGTTGAAAATGAAGATTGTGTGCAATGAACAGCACTGCCTGGAGTCCACGCCACTGAAGAAAGGATGTTTCTCCTGAAATACGTCTGGCAATCGATTTGGAAGGCTAAGCTCTGTGAAGGTTCTTGCTGGCCAGGTGTCCAATAAAGAATTGTGAGCAACATTTTTTCTCCTTGGTGACTTCACTTCGAATGGGTTTCCTCTTATGTTGGATATATATATATATATATAATGCTTATTAAAGTGCAATTTTGACGTGTTGAACTGGTGTGGTCCGTTCTTTTCCTGTGGAGGGGAACTTGGTTTTGAGATTGAGTGTGCGGCCACAGCACATTGAGCCCCCCACCCAGCTAAGCAGTTTGGCGGCATTAGTGGCAACCTTTTTGTACTCACCTCGCAGACTGGGGATACCGTCAAACCACCGCATCTCGCAGCTTTGACCTGCTATTCGTTTAGACCGTGACCTCACGAGGGAGCATCTCCCACTGAGGTGACGCTCTGAGGATTTAGCTGTGCCCTGCGGGTGGGTGAATGTTCCAGGTCAGCTGTTTGTTTCCACTAAGACCTGGGCGCAAGGAGAGAGGAGGCAGTCACCACCCACTTGGGGGAGTACTTTCAATGCATGACTGCCCTTTGGAAACTAGGAGTGCCGCGTTTTTACGATGCTCCCTAGCGCTTGCCAGCAGGCTTCATCCAATCGTAGTGAGGTCAGCTGTCTTTAAAAGGTGGACACTGCAAGCATTTCTGATATTTTGGGCATTTGAAAAAGTCAGTAGACGAAACGCGCCATGCCTGGAATGCTGATTAAAGCGCGATTTTGACCTGCTGAACTGGTGTGGCTCGTTCTTTTCCTTTGGAGGGGATCTTGGTTTTGATATACATATATATATATAGTGGGGTGGGCGTAGTTTGCGAAGTAGCACAGTTCGCACGATGCAAGCTTCGCGTAGCACTACGCGAACTGCGTAGTAGCATGTTCGCACGGTGCAAGATGTCGTTTTCAGTGATTGCACAGTGCGGACAAGCATCCGGCACTGTGCAATCTTTGAAAATGGCATCTTGCACAGTGCGAGTTGTACTTTTCTGTCGCTCGAGTAGATTTTTACTCGAGCCGCAGCTTTCTCAACGTGGACTGGTAGTTTCTCATCGCGAGCGGTCGCGAGCGTGCGCGACCACTCGCAATGATAAACCTGACCTCCCAGCATTGAGAATCTCGCCGGGAGGTTTATTTTCGATGCTCACCATCGGCAACTTGATGTTGCAGATCGCGAACAAGGAAAAAGTCTCACGAGGATGTCATTTTGCTTGACGTTGAGGACCGCGAGCAAGCAAAAAATTACTGCTGCACTATGCTACGCTACGCATGTTTGATCTGTGCTACGTGCAGTTACCGTAATGCGAAGTTGCGCAAACTTCGCAAACTACGTGAGCGTAGCGCTTTGCCTAGGGTTAATATATATATATATTCAATGAAAAAACATATGTATCAAGCAGGTTATAGTTAGGAATTATCATTTAAAAAACCTTAGAAATTCACTGAAAAACCCATAGGCTAAGGAGTGTTATAGATAGCTGGACATTTCACTCATACAAAACCATTAAAACTCCTCCGTTATAGTTAGTTGTACTAACTGTAACTCTGGTGCCCGCAATCCACTGGTGATGATGTCACATACTACATCATTCATGACATGGTCAGTGACATCACTGATGACATCACTGATGACACCGTCCAGTGAATGTGGTTTGGTTTGTGATTTAAATATGTATTATATGTACACCAATCTGTATTGAAGAATCAGTGGATATATAAATATCTGGATGGGGGATTTAGTAACAGTGTGATTGACTGTTTACTTGACTAATTTATATAGTCTCACTAAATATATTAGATAGTGACTAAACGGTATGAATATCTATAATATTTGGTCAGTTGTTGTATAAACTACTGCACCAGTTGGTTACTAGGTACGTGAAAGACTATATTAGTTATTGATTAGTTAACTGACTATTTGTATAGAAGAGTGAATGTATGTGTGAATCGGTGGGGGATCTGTGACTGCCCAAAGATATGTGAATAGTTAATTCAGTAGATATATGATGTTAAGACTGCATGTTCTAATATTTGTTTGGGTGAGTGAATATCTTTCTGGGTGAGGTGACGTGCAAATATATTTCTCAATGGTACATGTCCAACAAAGTAGAAAAAAATAAAAAGCAGTGTATGTGATAGTTGTTGTATATAAATATGTATACGTAAAACTGATTGATTGCATAAGTGACTATATAGATAACTGTATACTTGTAATAGTGATTTTATAACACACTAAGTATGAGTTACTATCTATATGAATACATGAAATGGTGTTTGTATAAGTGTGTAGCTGACTAAATGTAAGTATGATCCAATGTTTGCATAAGATAGTAGGATGACTGCATAAGTGAATAGGATGTGTGCTGGTGTATATTGTCGATATAGGTGTATAAGTATATTTGATAGTGTTCTATTGATCATTGACAGCATGTATGAGTGAATCTATAGGTAAGTGATTAGATGTATGTGTAGATCTAGGAATCACTAAGTGGGTTTTTAGATACTTGTATTGATGAGTCAATGAATTCAAATATGATACTCTGTGTTTTACAGTGAGTGATGAAAGGTTAAACTAGTGAATGGTGAGGTGTATCTGATTGTCAAGTGGATGATGTCATCAGTGATATCATCAGTGATGTCATTTGAGATGTCATCAGTGATGTTACTGACCATGTCATGAATGATGTAATATGTGACATCATCACCAGTGGATTGCGGGCGCGAGAGTTACAGTTACTACAACTAAGTATAACGGAGGTATTTCAATAGTTTTGTATGAGTGAAATGTCCAGCTAACTATAACACCCCAGAAACCTATGTTTTTTCAGTGAATTTCTAGAGTTTTTTAATGATAATTCCTAACTATAACCTGCTTGAAACCTATGTTTTTTTCAGTGAATTTCAAAGGTTTTTTAAATGATAATTCCTAACTATAACCTGCCTGAAACCTATGTTTTTTTCAGTGAATTTCAACGTTTTTAAATGACAATTTATAATTATAATGTTGACCACTTCCCCATATCATCAACAAGAAATTGATTCTGCAATGCTACCTAAAAAAAGAGGCAATAGTTCCACTTACCACTAACAAATTAACATCAACATTTAACTAGTGTAAGGACGTCAACTATGTACTACGTGAATTACATCCAACTCACACCCATATTTAAAGAGCAAGATGTGATAGAGGTACTAATTCTAAACTTCCAACACCCAACAAAATGAAAATATCCAACGCCACCACCACTACAACTACCCCTCCTGACCCCTCCCCCTCTACTACCTCAGAAGCAGAGCAAAACAGGACAACGGACCATCCCAAAATAATATATCGCCTCAAAAGCACACTAGCTGAATGTTCCAAAATTAGGCAACCAACTATGTATAAGCAAAGGTACTCGCACATCAACAATAAATTACACATTACAGACTACCGGTGAAATGCTATACCCAACTCACTATAGAAACCCACATTTTTCTGTCTGTAGATATACCATTGATACGTGTGTACTGCACAGTGGATGCAACCATATTATCTCAGACTCTGGGGAATATCTCGGTCATGTTGCTATGTTGTCTCCCCCCTTGAAGCATAAGTGTAGTGGGCTGATCCAACGTACGCAACTCTAGCGTAAGACTATCAATAATTAGCCTTGGGCGTTGTTCACTTCTGCAAAGAGAAAAGACTGCCACAGTGAAGGCCCTCACCCTGCCACGTGGCTGCCGCCATGACCACGTGCCTTCTTGATACAGGCCGATTGCGAACTCAGCACCACAGCACCGCAGACTTATGTCTGTATCGACTACTGCCTTCGATCTACACTGCGGACAGCAGGGTACACAACTTGAATTCAGCTTTGGATCTACACTACGCACAGAATTGAAGTTATTCCTCATTTATGTGAGTCAGAGACAATTCTACTCTATGTCCTCAGACTTTGTTAAAATAAGTGATAAAAATTATTCTTAGGTATCTGTGCTGACTACTGCCTTCAATCTACAGTTCGATCAGTAGAGTTTACAACTTTATACCAGTGGCGCATCAGCACTACAGAGAACATTGAATTCAGTCTTGATTTATTTAAAGCAGAGATAATTGTACTATGTTCTCAGATTGTGTTGAAGTATGAACAATAGGAAATTCAGCCTTCATTTAGTTAATGCAGAGATAATTCTACTATATGTCTTCAGTTTTTGTTTAAATAAGTGACAAAAAGCGTTCATCCATGTCTGTGTCAACTACTGCCTTCGATCTACACTGCAGACAGCAGGGTTCACAACTTCAATTCAGCTTTCCATCTACACTACAGGCAGCATTCAAGTTAGCTTTAATTTATGTAAGGCAGAGACAATTTTGTTAAATGATGCGACAAAATACATTCTTCAATGTCTGTACTGAGTGCTGCCTTCAAATGTACACTGTGATCAACAGAGTTCACCACTTGATGCCTGAAGCGCATCAGCACTTCATACAACATTGAATTAATTCTCAATTTATTTAAGGCAGAGACAATTGTACTGTGTCCTCAGATTTTGTTAACTGTGACAAAAAACCATTCATCGATGTCTGTGTCAACTACTGCCTTCAATCTACACTGCAGACAACAGGGTTCACACCTTGAATTCAGCTTTTCATCTACACTACAGACAGCATTCAAGTCAGCCTTGATACCCCTTTGGTATCGCTTTGTTCGCCCTGAGTTGGCAGGATATGCCCAGACATGGGTCCCTTGCTAAAACACCCCCTTTGGTATCACCTTGATTTATGTAAGGCAAAGACAATGGTACTATAAGTGTTCAGATTTTGTTAAAATAAGTTACAAAAGTCATTCGTCGATATTTCTGCTGACCACTGCCTTCGATCTACAAAGCAGACAGCAGGGTTCACAACTTGAATTCAGCTTTGAATCTATACTACGAACAGCATGAAATTTAGCCTCGATTGTTTTAAGGTAGAGATAATTGTACTTTATGTTCTCAGATTTTGTTAAAAGATACGTCAAAAATAATTTCTTGATGTCAGTGATGACTGCCTTCGATCTACATTGTGAGGGCTCACGATTCAGGTAGAATGGCGATTATACATGACACATTCCAGTAGATAAGAGACATTATACCACTGAGACCTCTCCGAACCACGAATCATCGCAGAGTGAGCACACACTGAGGTATTTCAATACCACTAACTCACTGCACCACAAGTCATCTACCTGTAGCCTTATTAATACAGAATTCACTAAGCAAAAAACATTGCTCCGAGTGCAGCCTCCCTGCACTACGCATTATCGTAGGATACGTACAAGCTCAGCGCCAAAGATAGTACTAACTCAATACACCATAAATCATGGCAAGGAAAAGTGAACAGTTTTATGTCACGGTGAGACATACTGTCCCTTTTACATGTCCCTGAAACATACATATTTTAATAATGCATTAAATACACGTTCTATCTTTCATTTCAATCAAGATTGCAGATGATGTAGTCCACCCTAACATCTTCATTGCGGACAGCAGGGTTTACAACTTGAATTCAGCTTTGGATCTACACTATAGACAGTAGAGAAATCAGCCTTGATTTACTTAATGCAGAGACAATTATACTGTATGTATTCAGATTTTGTTTAAATAAGTGAAAAAAAGCATTCTTCTATAACTCTGCTGACTAGTGGCTTTGATGTATACTGTGGACAGTAGGATTCTCAACTTGAATTCAGCTTTCCATCTACACTACAGGCAGCATTCAAGTTAGCTTTAATTTATGTAAGGCAGAGACAATTTTGTTAAATGATGCGACAAAATACATTCTTCAATGTCTGTACTGAGTGCTGCCTTCAAATGTACACTGTGATCAACAGAGTTCACCACTTGATGCCAGAAGCGCATCAGCACTTCATACAACATTGAATTAATTCTCAATTTATTTAAGGCAGAGACAATTGTACTGTGTCCTCAGATTTTGTTAACTGTGACAAAAAACCATTCATCGATGTCTGTGTCAACTACTGCCTTCAATCTACACTGCAGACAACAGGGTTCACACCTTGAATTCAGCTTTTCATCTACACTACAGACAGCATTCAAGTCAGCCTTGATACCCCTTTGGTATCGCTTTGTTCGCCCTGAGTTGGCAGGATATGCCCAGACATGGGTCCCTTGCTAAAACACCCCCTTTGGTATCACCTTGATTTATGTAAGGCAAAGACAATGGTACTATAAGTGTTCAGATTTTGTTAAAATAAGTTACAAAAGTCATTCGTCGATATTTCTGCTGACCACTGCCTTCGATCTACAAAGCAGACAGCAGGGTTCACAACTTGAATTCAGCTTTGAATCTATACTACGAACAGCATGAAATTTAGCCTCGATTGTTTTAAGGTAGAGATAATTGTACTTTATGTTCTCAGATTTTGTTAAAAGATACGTCAAAAATAATTTCTTGATGTCAGTGATGACTGCCTTCGATCTACATTGTGAGGGCTCACGATTCAGGTAGAATGGCGATTATACATGACACATTCCAGTAGATAAGAGACATTATACCACTGAGACCTCTCCGAACCACGAATCATCGCAGAGTGAGCACACACTGAGGTATTTCAATACCACTAACTCACTGCACCACAAGTCATCTACCTGTAGCCTTATTAATACAGAATTCACTAAGCAAAAAACATTGCTCCGAGTGCAGCCTCCCTGCACTACGCATTATCGTAGGATACGTACAAGCTCAGCGCCAAAGATAGTACTAACTCAATACACCATAAATCATGGCAAGGAAAAGTGAACAGTTTTATGTCACGGTGAGACATACTGTCCCTTTTACATGTCCCTGAAACATACATATTTTAATAATGCATTAAATACACGTTCTATCTTTCATTTCAATCAAGATTGCAGATGATGTAGTCCACCCTAACATCTTCATTGCGGACAGCAGGGTTTACAACTTGAATTCAGCTTTGGATCTACACTATAGACAGTAGAGAAATCAGCCTTGATTTACTTAATGCAGAGACAATTATACTGTATGTATTCAGATTTTGTTTAAATAAGTGAAAAAAAGCATTCTTCTATAACTCTGCTGACTAGTGGCTTTGATGTATACTGTGGACAGTAGGATTCTCAACTTGAATTCAGCTTTCTATCTACACTACAGAAATTAAGGAATTTAGCCCTGATTTATTTCAGGCGCAAACAAAAAATACTGCTAACACTGCTAGTATGCACAAGCACCTTTAAAGCCTGCAGCCTGTGAACTATGCTCGCAAAGAATGTAGAGGACTGCGCCTATACGTACCTCCACCCCCGGCAATACCAAGTACCTCTAGGGCATCACCTTCAACATCGCCACTAGACATACGTCCCCATTTTGAGAAAGTTAGAATGCACTGCGTGAAATTCAATTGTTCAATTTGTTATGGGAAGCAATCACTAGACCTAGTTTGCAGAGCAATTGATAACCATTGATGGTAGTTTTTTTCCCCTCAAAGTTGATGCAGTCTAGTATACAACAGTCAATGCTTTAAGTACAGACCGCTAGAACCACGCATCATCGCAGTGCACCATAAATAATCGCCACGTGGCCTTATTAAGGCAAAATTCAGTTGCCAAAAGACATTCTTACCAGTGCGTTCTGCTTGACCATGCATCATCGCAGGCTCTACATAAACCACCCCTACCTTAGTGTACCACAACTCATGAACCCTTTACGATAGAATCTTCTGTGTATAATTTCACATACAGTGCTCTTACCTTCGTACAGCAGAAGTCATAAACCGTTTGGTATTATGATGACTATTCTACTTGTTACCAACAGCAACGTAATAAAATGGAGTCGACCACACATGCCCGTACCCACTTCAACCATCTATCTGTGTCTATATATTTGTAAAATGCTGCTTCTGCACCCTAACACATTATATTGTGCTGTAAATAGCGTATGCAGCCATCTTACCTCTGCCAATAACAAAACCTATGATTATATATCTTTCTCTTGCTCATTCTACAAATACGAACGTACAAAGTGGATCATTACAATTCTGCAAAGAAACTGTATAGTCAATTTATAAATGTGTACTATTTCATTTTAGCATATTAATATAGCGCGATTTATATAGCGCAAAGTCGACCCAAAACTATATCAGCAATTTACTTGAGCACCGTATTTACAGTACATTTTCAGGCACGCGTTGATTTACGTTATTACTCTACAATAACAGGATGTGGACGCGACTCCGAGCCTCGAACGATGATTTACAGCACCAAGTTCAACAGTATACCTGAATGACCACATACTTATATATATTATCTGTCCTTCATGTGCTAAAAACTGCAACCTAAACTTCTGACAGCCCTGCATTACTACAGCTACAACACCCCACTGAATGTACAACAAACATTCATATTAGCAGAAAAAGGTCCTGTCCACCATCTCTTGAGTGTGCATCTATGGATGAATATAGGGTCAGTGATACCCCATACCTTCCACGTTAGCCATATTGTAGAACTTTACAGATATAATGACACATTTGCTTCTAAGACCCGGGTGACAGCAGCACTACAACACGGACACTCAAATCAGTAGATTTTTCATATAACTCACAACGGATCCACGCCCATAGCTCCAGAGTAAATTTTCAGAGCCTCGTGCAGCACTGGCATACGTCAGTCCAGCCCATACAACAACACTACATGGCCCAGATTTCCATTGTAGTGATTTCTTAGTTCCAGGTCTAGTTGTAAGAACAACATACACACACACACTCTCCCTCATCGCTGGTATACACCCACACCACACCCATCCAGCACATGAGTCACTACACATATGACCCCACCAATAAAAAAAGATGAGGCGCATGTGCTCTACGCCATTTTAGAGTTGCTCCCATCGCAAGCGCTCTGATGGCCCGTCCTAGTGGTTCCGACACCTCATGTAGGCCCGAACCACAGAGCAGAGGGTCCACCACTATCAGGCACATGCATCAAGCATTTTAGAACTCGCAAAAATTGCGAATCGCAAAAAAGCGCAATTGTGATCGCAATATCCGTTGTAGCTATGCATTATCCTAATTTTTGCGAAAATATGTAAGAATTCGCTAAAATTAGGATTCGCAAAAAAATCTGAGAAAACCCTTGCAAATTCTTATTTGCGATTCTCAAATACAGAATGGCAAATAAGGAATCGCTATTGAAATGCATGAAAATTCGCAATTTGCGATTTTCTTAAAAATCCCTAAAGTGCTATCGCAATTTAAGAAGGGACTGAACCAGGTGGTAATCATGAGTGCAAATCTGAAACAGCTGAAGAGGCAAATAAAGTGATTTAAACACACTCACAATGAGGTCCCAGAAGTCAAAATGGCCTGGCTGTACCTGATGGCGAGGAGGATGAGGCTGCAAGCTGGGTGACAGAGAGGGAGGCAAATCAATGAATGCATCTTCAGAGTCCGCATAACATTGCTAGGACAGCAGGAGGACGAGATATATGATGAGTATAGACTGAATGGCCAGATGATACATGATTTAGTCAATGAATTGGACCCCATCCTGCAACGACAGACTCATAGGACCAATGCAATTCCAACTCATGTCCAGATTTTATGTTGCCTACATCTACTGGCGTCAGGCAGTTTTCAGGGAGTCATTGCAGTAGCAGGAGGTGTGTCGCAGAGTGCATTGTCACGAATATTGAAATCGTTCCTTGATGCCATGATGGTGCGGATACACTCAAACATAAGTTTCCCTAACACAGCCCATGAAATTGCAAAGACAAAGCAGGATTTTTACCAAATAGCAGGCTTCCCCCAAGTACTGGGTTGCATAGATTGCACCCATGTGGCAATATGTCCCCCTGCAGCACAGAAATATTTGTATAGGAATAGGAAATGTTATCATTCCCTAAATATTCAAGTTGTGTGTAATGCCAAAAACATTATAACGGACATTGTGTCACAATTTCCTGGCAGTGCACATGATTCCTATATCTTCAGGCAAAGTGGCATTCATACCCGTCTAGCAAGGGGGGATTTTGGAGAGGGACATTTGCTAGGTAAATATGTGCAATACAGCATACCATTACTATTAAAAAAACTGAATATCAAACATGAACTGACAGCCTTTCATCCTTCACATGTAGGTGACAGCGCATGCGCCTTACGAAATTACCTGATGACACCATATCTCAATCCTGCAACTGCGGCACAAAGGAGATACAATGCAGCACACATTTCTACAAGGAACGTGATAGAGCGAACATTTGGTCTGCTGAAGAGCCGATTTAGACGACTCCATAAGACCGGAGGAGCAATGAAATACAATCCTGAACAATGCTGCAAAATAGTAGCAGCATGTGCCATGCTGCACAACATTGCGACAAATGGAGGTTTGGAAATGGAGCTGTCTGACAGTGACTCAGAGGATGGGAACCAGCAAGTGCAACAACACCCGGCCCAACAAAGATCAGGCGCAGCAGAAGGCCGCAGGCGCAGATTGGAGATCACACAGAATTACTTCTAAGGTGAGTAATGATGACACAAACACTGGACATGCAATGCAAAGAAAACTTTATGTAAAGGTATTGTGACCAGGGTATTTGAACAAACTTCAAGAGTGACTAGTGGCTCCAGAGTCTTGCAAAAAAACAAAAATGAATTTAAATTAATATGACTTGAAAGTCAGTGAATAGGTCACATTGTAACAACGGTTAAGTCACCATTTGTGGCACATATTGTTCATGGGAGCCTAGCGCTTTTTCCCGCGAACACCCAGACGCCTATCTGCGGCAGCATCTTCTTGCCTTACGTTGGCAGTGGATGGGGTTGCGCTGTGAGTATTGCATCTCACTGCACTTGCAACTGGCATTGTTGAACTGCTTAGGCTTGAGGCACATTCACTACTTTCATCCTGTGCAGTTGTGTTCACTCCGCTAGTAGATGCATTCATCATCCCTACAGCATTAGTAACTTGATCTAGAGCTTTTGCAACATCTCCACTCCAATGAGACATTTCGGTCTGCATTGTAACAGATCTACGCGCCAGCAGTGCTGTGGCTGTTGCAAGCCTATTGTTAGAATTTCCTTGCTGTTTGAGCTGCTGCATTAGTTGCCGGTGCTGTCTACTGTGCGATGCTTGCCCCTCCTGCATGACCTTTGTCAGTTCCTGGACACTACTGGCCAGTACTGCAATGTTGGCTGACATTTTTGCAATTTCATCCTTCACTAATTGGGTGTTCTTGCCCTGCAGGCGATGTGAACGGAGCATCTGTCCCTCCAAGCCACCCCACACCCGATTAGTCTGCTCAACCTGATGTGGCCTGTGTGCTCCGCGTCTTCTCCTTTGCACTCTGCGATTGCCTCTCCGCATCTGCGTTGGTGTACTTGTGGTGCAAATTCTTGGACAGACACTGACCACAGGTGCAGCACTGGACTCATGATCTGACTCCATGGGAAGCAGTGTTTGGACAGGTGACCTACGGTAGGTCGTGGAGAAGTGTGGCTCAGTGGTTAGAGGCGGCAGACCCGGAAGCTGAGATCGACTGTGGACCAGGGTTCGATTCCCCGCCTCGGCGGGTCTCGGGCTCAAAATTCCACGGACTTGACAATTCTCGCTCTGGTGCCTACTCAACTCACGGGGTCACACTCTGCGACTCTGGGCAATAGCTTGCTTAATCTCCACTACGGCCCCTCGCGGTGGGATGCCTGGCTTTCACCTTGTGGACACCCTGCTGGGGTTTCTCACAGGGGAATACCAGGACGGGTTCCCTAAGCAAGCGCCGGGACGCTCACGGGCAGCTGTGCGCTTTACAAATCCAGCACATTTACATTTACATTTAATGAGGTACACGTGATTGTGTAGCTGGCAGAGCTGCTGTGTTCTCCTGTTCCGAAGCACTGCTGTGGTGCATTTCCAGATCCTCAATATCCCCGACCTCATCACGTTCTGCATCTGTGAGGTTAAACAGTGCAAAACAGCATTAATGTATGCTTGTGAGGTTCGGTCACAGTTGTAATTAAATAAATGTAATGTTCTTTTGAACATCTGATACACTATTGGAAATCTTTATTGTAACATATGTGTGTGTTTGTCATTAATACTGCTTGCCCTGACTACAACTCCCATGATGCACTTCCCATAGTAATGGATATGTGGTACATGCTTTACAGTGTGCGCTTATGCTGTGCTGAGCTGACATCCTGACTTCTGTAATTGGGACAATGTGAACATGCATTCCTCTTACCTTCAGACGTGTGTGCAGCTCCTGAGGTGTCCAGCTGCGTGACTCCAACAACAGCTTCAGGCTGGATTTGTTGACTCCACCAATTCCTCCATTGGAGTGTTTCCGGTGTCTGGTGGTGTGCCCCCTCCTGTTTTATTTGCCTCCTTCAATTGGTCTGCAATGCGCGCCTTGGCCCAACTGCGCAGGTCGTACCATCTCTTTGTCAGTTCTTCTGTGGTACGGTGAGTTACCCCAAGGGCATTGACTCTGTTCTGAATCCTAATCCATATCTTCCTTTTCTCCTGCTCAGGTACCTTCAGTGAAGCTTTTCCAAAAAGCTTGTCATTGCTGTGCACTACTCCCTCAATGAGAGTTTCTATTTCTTTTTTTGAAAATTTAACTTTTCTTTTCCTTGAACTTTGGCTGTCCTGTGCTGTATTTTCTGGTTCCATTTTTCAGTTGCCTGTAGGTGTTCTCAGTCTCTCTCTCTCTCACTCTCCTGTGCTCCCAGAGCCAGCTCCCTCCTCTTCCTGAGCCAAAGCACTGAAAATGAGGCTTGGAGGGCACACTTCCTGGTTCTGATGTCATCAACATGCATCAAAGTGCGACCACGGAAATTGCAAATTCGCTAATTGTGAAATCGCAATTTGCGAGTTCGCAAAAAAAGAGAAATCTCAATATTTTCTGTCATTTTTACCGATTCCTTAATTAATCGCAATTTCAGTGATGCATCGCGTTTTGCGATTCCTTATTTGCGATTCCTTAAAAATCACAAATAAGGAATCGCAAAATCATTTCTTGATGCATGTGCCTGTTAGTCTGTGACCTCTTTGTCACTGAGCTAGTGGTACCGCAAGGACTGACCGGGTGATGAACCTGGGATTATGATGGGAGCACGAGTATGTCGTTAGCCATAGCAATATTAAGATTCAACATCATATGTTACACTTCTTGATTGCAGAGCGGGACTGCATGATGTAGAAGGTGCCCTTTCCACGAAAAGGTGAGCAGTCAAACCTGAGTGCGCAGCGGAGGGAGTAGATGGGGTGCAGCAGAATGGATACAAAAAGGCAACACAGCGATTTACGCGTATGCAGTCGTATATACCGTATCTTATTGCATTTGTATTCTTTTTTCCAATAGTAGGACATTTTTTATGATCTTTCAAATGTCCGTCGCTTCTGATGATCGAAAGCCCCTGTATCACTGCGCACCACTTGCTTTCACAACCGGATAAAAAACATTACTACTATAGTAATTTTACAAAAATCAAACCCTATTAAACAAGTTGGAACTGTACAAATAGTTGTTTTTTAAATGCGGCAGGGAAGGTGTGTGAAAAGACGATGTAATTCTACTCCACATTATTGTAGTAACAATTACCAATCATAACATCTTTCTTTTACTATCTTTTAGATGTAAAGCTTCAGGGTGCATTATTTCCCGGCACATGGTGAAAGACACGGTAGTGAGACAAAATATCGAAATTAAAATATCGATATACAATAATATCGATGTTTTAATTTCGATGGTATAGAATATTGATGTCTAAAATATCGACAGACAGAATATCGTTTTTTTAAGGTATGTATGTTACAAATATCGAAATTTACTAATATCGAAATTTTGTTTATTGTTATGTATTTTATTATCTTGTTTATATGTTTGTTAAATATGTTTTGTAATGTATGTTTGAAAATTAGTATATTTGTTTACATTTTGCGTTTTAGTATCAGAGCGGGTTGTGGGTTTATAGGGGAATAGGGTGGGAAGTAATTTAATAATAACTAATTAATTAATATATTTTTGTAAATAATTTTAATTATTAATTAATTGGTAATTAAATAACATTAATTAGTTAATTACATTAAATAGAGTTAATGTTTTAATACATATACATTTTATTTATTGTTAATTAATTAATTGGTAATTAAATAATATTAATTAGTAAATTAACTTAATTAGAGTTAATGTGCTAATATATATACGTTTTTGTTATTGTTAATTAATAATTAATTGGTAATTAAATGATATTAATTATTTAAATAAATTAATTAGAGTTAATGTGCTAATATATTTAATGTTTTTGTTATTGTTGATTAATAATTAATTGGTAATTAAATACTAATAATTATTTAATTAAATTAGAGTTAATATGCTAATATATTTAATGTTTTTGTTATTGTTAATTAATAATTAATTAATAATTATTAAGTGATTAAATGATGTGATTTATTTATGTGTAGTGGGTTGTGTGTTTATAGGGGGATAGGGTGTGATATAATTAAATGTTAATAATTAAAGAGATTGTAATTATTTGTTGGTATTTATTGTTAATTAATTAGTAATTAATATGTGTTAATTAGTTCATTTATAATTACATCAATTTAGTAATATTAATTGTTAGTAATTGATTAATAGAAATTTATATTAATTGTGTATTTTTGTATGTTTAGTGTGTTGTGTGTTAAAGGGGGAGTAGTGTGGGAAGTAATTTTTAGCCCCATGCTATCCAACGCTTTTTCTACTGTTGCACCCTCTGGAGTGGGAATAGTAATTTAAACCCTACGCTATCCAACGCTTTCCCTACTGTTGCACTCTCTGGAGTGGGAATAGTAAATTTCACCCCTACGCTATCCAACGCTTTCCCTACTGTTGCACCCTCTGGAGTAGGAATAGTTATTTAAACCCCTACGCTATCCAACGCTTTCCCTACTGTTGCACCCTCTGGAGTGGGAATAGTAATTTTTACCCCTACGCTATCCAACGCTTTCCCTACTGTTGCACCCTCTGGAGTGGGAATAGTAATTTTTACCCCTACGCTATCCAACGCTTTCCCTACTGTTGCACTCTCTGGATTGGGAATAGTAATTTTTACCCCTATGCTATCCAACACTTTCCCTACTGTAGCACCCTCTGGAGTAGGAATAGTTATTTAAACCCCTACGCTATCCAACGCTTTCCCTACTGTTGCACCCTCTGGAGTGGGAATAGTAATTTTTACCCCTACCCTATCCAACGCTTTCCCTACTGTTGCACCCTCTGGAGTGGGAATAGTAATTTTTACCCCTACGCTATCCAACGCTTTCCCTACTGTTGCACTCTCTGGAGTGGGAATAGTAATTTTGACCCTTATGCTATCCAACGCGTTCCCTACTGTTGCACTCTCTGGAGTGGGAATGGTAATTTTTACCCCTACGCTATCCAACTCTTTCCCTACTGTTGCACCCTCTGGAGTGGGAATAGTAATTTTTACCCCTAGGCTATCCAACGCTTTCCCTACTGTTGCACTCTCTGGAGTGGGAATAGTAGTTTTTACCCCTACGCTATCCAACGCTTTCCCTACTGTTGCACCCTCTGGAGTGGGAATAGTAATTTTTACCCCTACGCTATCCAACTCTTTCCCTACTGTTGCACCCTCTGGAGTTGGAATAGTAATTTTTACCCCTACGCTATCCAACGCTTTCCCTACTGTTGCACCCTCTGGAGTGGGAATAGTAATTTTTACCCCTACTCTATCCAACGCTTTCCCTACTGTTGCACCGTCTGGAGTAGGAATAGTTATTTAAACCCCTACGCTGTCCAACGCTTTCCCTACTGTTGCACCCTCTGGAGTGGGAATAGTAATTTTTACCCCTACGCTATCCAACGCTTTCCCTACTGTTGCACCCTCTGGAGTGGGAATAGTAATTTTTTCCCCTACGCTATCCAACGCTTTCCCTACTGTTGCACCCTCTGGAGTGGGAATAGTAATTTTTACCCCTACGCTATTCAACGCTTTCCCTACTGTTGCACCCTTTAGAGTGGGAATAGTAATTTAAACCCCTACGCTACCCAACACTTTCTCTACTATTGCACAATCTGGAGTGGGAATAGTAATTTTTACCCCTACGCTATCCAACGCTTTCCCTACTGTTGCACCCTCTGAGGTGGGAATAGTCATTTAAACCCCTACGCTATCCAACGCTTTCCCTACTTTTGCACCCTCTGGAGTGGGAATAGTAATTTTTACCCCTACGCTATCCAACGATTTTCCTACTGTTGCAATATGTCGAGTATGTATAAATATTAATTTATATGTAGAGTTTTTAATTTATTTTAAAAGTATATGTATTAGTTATAATTTTTTTAATATGTTTTAATGTTTTTATTTAATATTTGTAAAATTATATGTATTTTTAAAATATTTTTACATTATTATTAATACATTTAATACATTTAAAAAAACGATATTTTTATTTTCGATATTTTTGTACTACGATATTAAATTTTCGATATTTTTGTACTTACCTTTATGAAGATATAACTCCGATATTTTTGACTTCGATATTTTTGTGTCGATATTTTTGTATGTAGATATTCTGTCTGTCGATATTATGTCATAGATTCGAAAGACACACCAGTGACAGAAAGGTGAGTTGCGAATATTCTTTTCAGTCACTCTTTCACTTCCTCTCTTTAAAGAAATGAAGCACAATATTAACTTCCTTTTTATCTTACAGGTTGTGTTTCACAAATTGGCATACCACCCTAAACCCTCCAAAGCTCAACGTTCGAACATTCTGCGATGATGCGTGCCCACCATAACAATGTCTGAGAAGGCTGCTTCGACACGTGGTGCACCCTCTTTGAATCACGCCAATGGCACAAGGTGAGCAAAGAAGCTTGTTTCTGAAGCAACGAAAAGTCACCTGTGTGCGGAGAGAGTGGGTAGTGTGAAGCAGTTTGACTGCGTACGAATGTACAATTACCTCCGGGCACTGGGAGTGGATAAGTTGCAACAGTCTTAGGTACAGATTTACAAGCCCCTTGCGCCACTTTTGCATCACTTTTATTTCAGTTCAAAAATAATTTTATTAGTCAGAAAAAATAAGGTGTCAATACAAAATATACGAGTAATGTAAGAGTGATACAAGGGAAAAAGAAAAGAAAACAATAACAGTTAATAAAACAGTACAGCAATCAATAATGAAATCCAATCACAGGCATTAAAGCTAAATAAAGGGGATAAAATGGTTATCATGTTTGGTCATGCAAGATGAAATACATACAAAGTAATAGCAAAAAAGAGAAGAAATGCAAAGGGTAAATAAGGTGGTTTGGGGACTTCTTGTTGAGCAGGTTGTAAACGGAATGAAGGATTGGCACATGTATCGAGGTACAACGTAATAGGAAGCCACAAGTCCGTGCGTTTCGCTGCCATATGTATAGGAAAAACAAAAGCAGTATCCAACCTGTGGTTATGACATACATTGTACCACCACGCTTTGAAGGAAATATTAGAGAATGTTTTCCAGTTAAGTGTAATCTGTTGAAACGCGACAGCAAGTAGTAGATCAACAATTACTCAGACGTGAGTCCCTTGCTCATTGCACCATCAGGATTCAAGCAAGCCGGGCCGAAGAAGGCTGTGATGCCAGAAACCGGCCCCTGGAAGCTTGTTTCCTTCCCAGTATAAGAATTGGCTTGGTAGTTTGGTTTGCCCTGTTCCCATCATGCACTGGGACAGGAACAGACTAATTTGCATATAGCCAGGTTCTGAGCTGGGATGGTGCAGTGAGCTAAAAAAACCGTGATGGATTAAAACCATGATCTCTTGACTTGGTAAGAGTATTCTGCATCATTCAGAAACTCTGTCCATCACCACCCCCCTTTTCCAAAATCGGTTTTATCCACACTATGTGTGGGAGGGTATACTCAGACGTGAGTCCCTTGCTCATTGCACCATCAGGATTCAAGCAAGCCGGGCCGAAGTAGGCTGTGATGCCAGAAACCGGTCCCCGGAAGCTTGTTTCCTTCCCAGTATAAGAATTGGCTTGGTAGTTTGGTTTGCCCTGTTCCCATCATGCACTGGGACAGGAACAGACTAATTTGCATATAGCCAGGTTCTGAGCTGGGATGGTGCAGTGAGCTAAAAAAACGGTGATGGATTAAAACCATGATCTCTTGACTTGGTAAGAGTATTCTGCATCATTCAGAAACTCTGTCCATCACCACCCCCCTTTTCCAAAATCGGTTTTATCCACACTATGTGTGGGAGGGTATACTCAGACGTGAGTCCCTTGCTCATTGCACCATCAGGATTCATGCAAGCCGGGCCGAAGAAGGCTGTGATGCCAGAAACCGGTCCCCGGAAGCTTGTTTCCTTCCCAGTATAAGAATTGGCTTGGTAGTTTGGTTTGCCCTGTTCCCATCATGCACTGGGACAGGAACAGACTAATTTGCATATAGCCAAGTTCTGAGCTGGGATGGTGCAGTGAGCTAAAAAAACGGTGATGGATTAAAACCATGATCTCTTGACTTGGTAAGAGTATTCTGCATCATTCAGAAACTCTGTCCATCACCACCCCCCTTTTCCAAAATCGGTTTTATCCACACTATGTGTGGGAGGGTATACTCAGACGTGAGTCCCTTGCTCAATGCACCATCAGGATTCAAGCAAGCCGGGCCGAAGAAGGCTGTGATGCCAGAAACCGGTCCCCGGAAGCTTGTTTCCTTCCCAGTATAAGAATTGGCTTGGTAGTTTGGTTTGCCCTGTTCCCATCATGCACTGGGACAGGAACAGACTAACTTGCATATAGCCAGGTTCTGAGCTGGGATGGTGCAGTGAGCTAAAAAAACGGTGATGGATTAAAACCATGATCTCTTGACTTGGTAAGAGTATTCTGCATCATTCAGAAACTCTGTCCATCACCACCCCCCTTTTCCAAAATCGGTTTTATCCACACTATGTGTGGGAGGGTATACTCAGACGTGAGTCCCTGGCTCATTGCACCATCAGGATTCAAGCAAGCCGCGCCGAAGAAGGCTGTGATGCCAGAAACCGGTCCCCGGAAGCTTGTTTCCTTCCCAGTATAAGAATTGGCTTGGTAGTTTGGTTTGCCCTGTTCCCATCATGCACTGGGACAGGAACAGACTAATTTGCATATAGCCAGGTTCTGAGCTGGGATGGTGCAGTGAGCTAAAAAAACGGTGATGGATTAAAACCATGATCTCTTGACTTGGTAAGAGTATTCTGCATCATTCAGAAACTCTGTCCATCACCACCCCCCTTTTCCAAAATCGGTTTTATCCACACTATGTGTGGGAGGGTATACTCAGACGTGAGTCCCTTGGTCATTGCACCATCAGGATTCAAGCAAGCCGGGCCGAAGTAGGCTGTGATGCCAGAAACCGGTCCCCGGAAGCTTGTTTCCTTCCCAGTATAAGAATTGGCTTGGTAGTTTGGTTTGCCCTGTTCCCATCATGCACTGGGACAGGAACAGACTAATTTGCATATAGCCAGGTTCTGAGCTGGGATGGTGCAGTGAGCTAAAAAAACGGTGATGGATTAAAACCATGATCTCTTGACTTGGTAAGAGTATTCTGCATCATTCAGAAACTCTGTCCATCACCACCCCCCTTTTCCAAAATCGGTTTTATCCACACTATGTGTGGGAGGGTATACTCAGACGTGAGTCCCTTGCTCATTGCACCATCAGGATTCAAGCAAGCCGGGCCGAAGAAGGCTGTGATGCCAGAAACCGGTCCCCGGAAGCTTGTTTCCTTCCCAGTATAAGAATTGGCTTGGTAGTTTGGTTTGCCCTGTTCCCATCATGCACTGGGACAGGAACAGACTAATTTGCATATAGCCAGGTTCTGAGCTGGGATGGTGCAGTGAGCTAAAAAAAACGGTGATGGATTAAAACCATGATCTCTTGACTTGGTAAGAGTATTCTGCATCATTCAGAAACTCTGTCCATCACCACCCCCCTTTTCCAAAATCGGTTTTATCCACACTATGTGTGGGAGGGTATACTCAGACGTGAGTCCCTTGCTCATTGCACCATCAGGATTCAAGCAAGCCGGGCCGAAGAAGGCTGTGATGCCAGAAACCGGTCCCCGGAAGCTTGTTTCCTTCCCAGTATAAGAATTGGCTTGGTAGTTTGGTTTGCCCTGTTCCCATCATGCACTGGGACAGGAACAGACTAACTTGCATATAGCCAGGTTCTGAGCTGGGATGGTGCAGTGAGCTAAAAAAACGGTGATGGATTAAAACCATGATCTCTTGACTTGGTAAGAGTATTCTGCATCATTCAGAAACTCTGTCCATCACCACCCCCCTTTTCCAAAATCGGTTTTATCCACACTATGTGTGGGAGGGTATACTCAGACGTGAGTCCCTTGCTCATTGCACCATCAGGATTCAAGCAAGCCGGGCCGAAGAAGGCTGTGATGCCAGAAACCGGTCCCCGGAAGCTTGTTTCCTTCCCAGTATAAGAATTGGCTTGGTAGTTTGGTTTGCCCTGTTCCCATCATGCACTGGGACAGGAACAGACTAATTTGCATATAGCCAGGTTCTGAGCTGGGATGGTGCAGTGAGCTAAAAAAACGGTGATGGATTAAAACCATGATCTCTTGACTTGGTAAGAGTATTCTGCATCATTCAGAAACTCTGTCCATCACCACCCCCCTTTTCCAAAATCGGTTTTATCCACACTATGTGTGGGAGGGTATACTCAGACATGAGTCCCTTGCTCATTGCACCATCAGGATTCAAGCAAGCCGGGCCGAAGAAGGCTGTGATGCCAGAAACCGGTCCCCGGAAGCTTGTTTCCTTCCCAGTATAAGAATTGGCTTGGTAGTTTGGTTTGCCCTGTTCCCATCATGCACTGGGACAGGAACAGACTAATTTGCATATAGCCAGGTTCTGAGCTGGGATGGTGCAGTGAGCTAAAAAAACGGTGATGGATTAAAACCATGATCTCTTGACTTGGTAAGAGTATTCTGCATCATTCAGAAACTCTGTCCATCACCACCCCCCTTTTCCAAAATCGGTTTTATCCACACTATGTGTGGGAGGGTATACTCAGGCGTGAGTCCCTTGCTCATTGCACCATCAGGATTCAAGCAAGCCGGGCCGAAGAAGGCTGTGATGCCAGAAACCGGTCCCCGGAAGCTTGTTTCCTTCCCAGTATAAGAATTGGCTTGGTAGTTTGGTTTGCCCTGTTCCCATCATGCACTGGGACAGGAACAGACTAATTTGCATATAGCCAGGTTCTGAGCTGGGATGGTGCAGTGAGCTAAAAAAAACGGTGATGGATTAAAACCATGATCTCTTGACTTGGTAAGAGTATTCTGCATCATTCAGAAACTCTGTCCATCACCACCCCCCTTTTCCAAAGTAGATCAACAATTTGAACATTAAGGTCGGTGCCCTCCCAACAGGGAGAGAGGATTCCTAGAAAGATATTAATGTGAGAAAAGGGAATTCAAGTGTGGAAAACGATACTGATTTGAGCCCACACCTGTAGCCAGCAGTCGTGAACAGATTTGCAAAGAAACAGCAGAAACAGGGTGGCATGTGGGGAGGAGCAAGACCAGCAAGTGCCAGGAGTTGCAGAAAACCTCTTGTTGAGGTCAAAAGGTGTAAAGAGGAGTCTATTATAAATGAAAAACAGGGACTGCGTCAAAGTCGCCGCTCTGGAGGACTTGCGGCTCTTAGTCCATATCTTGTCCCACAAGGCGATGGGCCAGAATGTAGCAAAGTCGTGTTCCCATTGTTCCTCTACCTTAGATTTAGGTCTAATAGACTCTTTAGTATGAAGGTACTTGTAGATGGCAGAAGCGTTCGAAATGGTGCGCAAGAAGTAATGAAGTTGTGAAGCAGTGGTGGGTGGTACGGTGGGAGTAGTTGCGTGCAAAAGCCGAGTGTAAGTCGCCATCACTGTCTCTTTAAAAAGAAGGTATTTATGGGCAAAAGATGTAGGCAAATCAAAGGAAGAGCAAAGAGTTGAGAAAGATAGGAAAGTGAAGTGTGAGAATAGTTGAGAAACCCAAAGTAAACCTTTCTTCCTCCAGGATTTCCAGTAAAAGGGTTTGTTCTAAGCATGGGCGGAAAATCCGTTCCGCTCGCGGATTTTGCGGATTTTCGGTAAGTTCGCAATCCGCGAGATTCGCAAATTCCCCGCAAAATCCGCGAGTGGAACGGATTGGGTCAAAAGTTCAAGCTGACTTTTTGTAACTATTTTAGAATGGCGCCGGCAAGCTGCCAGAGCCTCTAAAATAGTTACAAAAGTCAGCTTCAACAGGAAGCACTAATAGATAAAGTAAAGCAGGTGCTAGAGTTGAAGCTCAAATTCAGTTACACAATCATTAATCACCCCAAACTTGGGGTGATTAATGACTGTGTAACTTAATTTGACCTTCAACCCAAGCACCTGCTTTACTTTATCTATTAGTGCTTCCTGTTGAAGCTGACTTATGGCTGAGGGCAGAAGGGCACAAAGTGGGACAGAGGGCATGAGTTAGGCAGAGGGCAGAAGGGCACAGAAACCAGTGGGGCAGAGGGCAAAAGGGCACAAACAAGAGTGGGGCAGAGGGCAGAAAAGCACAAAAACAAGTGGTACAGAGGGCAGAAGGGCAAAAAAAACGAGAGGATGGCAGTGATGAACCAGGCAAAAAAAAAACGCGAACACGCAAAGCTCCCCGCGAACACGCAAGGTGCCCGCGAACACGCAAAAATAAAAAATCCGCAAAATTCACGAGAGTTCGCGAATTTTGCGGATTGCAAATCCGTAAATATGCAATTTCGCGGATTGCGAATCCGCAAAATTTGCCCATACTTACTTGGTTCTGAATTAATAAATGTGCATTATGCCAAATGGTGGAGTCGAGAAAATCAGGGATGTAGCAGGTGGAGGAGAGGCGGAAGAGGATAAAAGAAGTTTGGTAGTGAATTTATGAATGGGAGTGGGAAGTGAGGGGGGCTTGCGTGAAAAAGAAATGTATTCAGCGAAAGAAAAGGGAGAAAGAAAGAGGCGCTCAACTTAAGCCCATGAAGGGCAAGGAGAAGTAGGGTCTTGCAACCAGAAGGAAGCTTGTCGCAACAAAAATGCTCGTTGGTAAGCCAGAAAGTCTGGAAAATTGACTCCTCCTTCTGACTTGGGGCGAATTGACCTACCGAGGGAAATTCTAGATTTTTTTATTGTTCCATAAAAAGGAGGACAGAACCAAATTAATTTTCTTAAAAAATTTAGAAGGGATGGGAACTGGTATATTAGAAATTGTATAGAGAATTATAGGAGAAAGCATCATCTTGATGGTGTCGAGACGACCCCACCAAGATAGATAGAGAGGATGCCATCTAGTTGCTGAGTCCGATAGTTTTTGGATACACTTAGTTAAGCATAAAGAAACTGTATCAGAAATAGAGGGACTAATGTGCAAGCCTAAGTATTTGATGTGTGAGGAACTCCATGTGAAATTAGAGGCGCTAAAATCCGGTTTAAAGGTAAACTTTCTTAAGGGTAAAATCTCACATTTATCATTGTTAAGTTTATAGCCAGAAATCTTGTAATAGTCTCGCACCTCAGCAAGGAAAGCAGGAATAGATTCAGTGGGATTAGAAATGAAAAGTAAAACATCATCTGCATAAGCAGCTAGTTTAATTTGGGAGTCTAAGGCTTGAAAGCCATGAATATTGGGGTTTTGGCGAAGCTTGGACAAAAAAGGCTCCAGAGCTAAGTTAAAAAGAAAAGGGGATAAAGGACAGCCTTGACGGACACCTCTGCCAAGATCAAAAAAAGGGGAAATCAGGCCATTTGCACAAACTGCCGCACGTGGGTTAGAGTAGAGCAGAGAAATTTGGGAAATAAATTTGGGGTCAAAGCCAAACCATTCAAGGGTATGAAAAAGATAGGGCCATTCAACCCTGCCGAAAGCCTTTTCAGCATCTAAGGCAATCGCTGCAAGGGGATGTTGCAGGCGTGGGGATTTCGATAAAATACTAAACAAAAGCCTAGTATTGTCAGTGATAAATCGACCCTTGACAAATCCGGATTGTTCCTCTCCTAAAAGGTCAGGAAGTAAGAGATCAAGTCGCTCCGCCAATGACTTAGCAAATATTTTGTAGTCGATATTTACTAATGAAATGGGCCTGTAGTTTTTACAATGTTGGGCATCCTTTCCTTCTTTGGGGATGAGGCAAATGTGAGCATCAGAAAAGGAACCTGAGGAGCTACCTAGGGCCGCAAAAGTGTCTAAGAGAGAATGTAGTTTCGGGATAAGTAATTTTGAAAAATGGAGAAAAAATTTGACTGTGAAGCCGTCCGGTCCAGGGACCTTGTCCTTATTAAGGGTTTGAAGTGCAGTGAGCAATTCCCGCTGGGAAATGGCACATTCTAAGTGAGAGAGATCTAGGGGAAAATGGTCGGGTTTCCGGATGGTGGAGAAGAAATGTGCTAGAGATTGAGGAGAAGGTTGAGTTTCAGAGGAGTAAAGAGTTCTGTAAAAAAGAGAAAATTCAGCAAGAATATCAGCATCTTTATGTTTGAGAACAGAAGTAGTGTCAAAAATGGATTCGATGTTTAACTTATTGTGTTTGACTTTCAAATAATTGGCCAGAATTTTCCCAACTCTGTTTCTGCACCCATAAAACATTGCACTAGATTTTAACAAATACAAAGAAGCATCTTCTGTAGATTTTGTATTAAACTTCATTTTAGCAGCGACAAGGGCAGTCAGACTATCTTGTGAGCGTGAGGTAAAATAGGCGTGCTCCAATCTCTTAATGTCTTGAAGAAGGTCCCCATTAGATTTGTGAGTGGCTTTTCGTTCTTTCGCCACATGGCCAATAATGAAATCTCTTGCTGCGGCTTTAAAAGCATCCCAGATGGTATGCTTGGGGATGGAAGGGATATCGTTGAATAAAAAAAACTCATCAAAAAATGTGGTGAAAGAAGCAGCGAAATTGGGATCCAAAAGAAGGGCGTTGTTAAAGCGCCATCATTTGGGCCCAGCAGCTCTAGGGAGTATATCTATGTTAATTAAAACAGGGGCATGATCTGACAATAAAATTGGTCCGATGTCAGCATAGGTAAGAGTCTGAGCAATGTTATGGGTAATAAAAATGTAGTGAATCCTTGATTGGGAATGGTGGGAAGGAGAATAGAAAGTGAACTCTTTTGACATGGGGTTGCAAAGGCACCAAGCATTGTAGTGTGATTATCTGGGGACCTGTATCGATACTCCTATTTCTGACCTTTGCCCAGTTATAAATCACTAATATCCATACAAAGGCACAGAAACCCATTTCATAAATTAGTCATAGCGCATGCTGTCACATTAAGCAAGCACTATTCCTCCAGCCCCCTAGAAAGCACACCGAGTTCTTAAACAAATCCAAGCCTCGCGCAAACCTGGGAAATCCCCGCCTGCCATGTTTTGATTTTGTCCAAGAACTCCTGTAAAGCACTGCAAGAACGCTCAGTTCTTTGTGACATCTTTATTGACGTCTTATGTCCATCCTTACGTCAAACCCAGCACCTCTCAGGTATAAATATACCAACGCTGTCCTAAGCAGAGACACGGTGGTGATGAACCTGGAGCAGTGACTACTTGCCGGAGAGCCCAGCTGATGGGAGAGCCCACGGAGGCTGCCCCTCCCCTTTTGACGCGCTGAGGAAGACGCTGTCTTTTCTCTTGCCGAGAAATCCAGCCTCCAGCGTTTCCAGCCCACCTTCGCGGGTGACTGGGATACCGAGTCCTGAGAAAGAGATACCAGACCTCCAGCCTTCTAAATCCCACGTACTGAACTGACTAAACCCTTATAGAGAATTCTTGAGTCAGATTCTTGGCAAAACAAACTTAACTTAAACTGCTACTTACTTACTCCCTTCCATGTATTAGGCTTAGGACAGGTACACCGGGATAGGCGTAGTTAAAAGCACCAGTTGAGTACGATTAGTCAATGTATATATGTATGTATATCTTTTATCCATTTTAAAGTATCATATGGCTAAGAAACCTTATCAATGCTTTTACAGTATTATTTTATATTCCTGCTTTTACTATATGCATTCTACTTAACCCTAAGTATTGCAATTGTAGCGATTCATTTCTCTTGTATGAGAACATAGACTGATCAATAAATAACACCTTTTATTGAACATTGAACATTCTCTACAAATCTGGTGAAACTAAGTATGCACGTATTGACTGAGTAAAATAGCTGTATTTTGTTTTCACATGACTCTAGAGATATATTCTTGATCAGGGAGAGCAAAGTTGTCATGTTCTATGGTTGTCAGAAACAAAATCCCTTCTTGTCTATCCAGGGAGGTTAAAATCCTCCTCGCTTTTTCGAGAAAGTTTCTAGTGAACTCTGAGCTAGCTACAACATAAAACTTAAGTCTAATATTGTCAGTAAAAGACCTAGTTAACCTCTGTCCTACGTCTATACTATTGAAGATATTATTCCAATGCGCAGAGCCTATTGGGAATATAGGAACTACACTACAGCATCAATAAGCTTGTGTTGGGAATAGCCTGAGTAAAAAGTTTGTGGGATTTATTGGGGATATAAGGGGCATTGGAGTTTCTATCAATGAATAGGTCTAGGGGCTGATTGCAGTCTCCTGCCAGAATGAAGTTATCATCAACAAATCGAGTGATGTGTTGAGACATCTCAATCCAAAAAGTGGGGTTACCTCCAGTGGGTGCATAAACATTGAGGAGAGAGATTGGAACACCTCTAAGAGAGAGTCTGACATGTATCCATCTTGTTGTGAAGTCCTGTGAGTCACTTCTGACGTTTCCTCTTAAGCTGCAAACTCCCAACTCCCTCTAGGATCAATTAACTCAATCAGGAATTTTCAACACTGACTGAATCAACTTTTCCCTAGGGGAAAGGGGAAGTGGACAGAGAAACTAACAACATATAAGAGATAATTCCTTCGGTTGTTGTTGCTTCTCACTGTAGTGTTCTAGGCCATAGACTTTTCCTTTGAATGTTCTTAAGATTTCATGCTATTCTGCAGTAAAAGGTTAATAACAGTAAATAACTCTTCACTACTGTTGTTCAAGTCTCAAATTATTTAAACACATCTCTTACTGACCAAGGATTCTTGTGGCCTTTGTTCACACTCTGTAATAACTGAATTGCTCAGTCTCAAAAATCAAGCGTCCTTTTAAAAAAATAAAGTTATGTGTCAGAACAGGTTTTCCCCAAATCAAACGTTATTAGTTAATTGGATTAGTGAACAAAAAGTGATTTAAACATGCAAGATTCATACCTGGAGACTTCAACAATTCACCACTCTAGGTCTAACCTGCAGTAGGATGATAGAGAGAAAATACAACAGCCTACATCTAAACTGCAGTTAAACAAGCTTAAACCAGCAAGTCGTTTTAGGCATTGAATCTTCTTTTTCTATCTTTCAACAAATTCCTATTTACACTTATATTCTAAACTTCTGAAGCAACAGTTCCTTGTCTTGCCAAGGCTTGTTTTTCAGCAAGAGTCTTGTCTTGAATTTAAAGTACTTAGTTGCCTCCTTTAAACCACTCTGCAATAGTTCTACCTGAATTTTGCTTGGATTTACCAAGGTTTGTTTTGGGAGACAGTCTTAACCCACAACCTTAACTACCCAGAAAACAGGAAGAGCTTTTACTTAATTCTGAAAGTCCTTTCCAAAGAAGACTTTAAGCTCTTAATTCTGTCTGACCTTTTTTTTCCTTTTCTTTTAAAACAGTTAAAGCTTACTGTCCCTTTAACCAGGTCTGTTGACAGGAGTCTCGAACTGCTGCCGCGTGGAGCAATCTGCACCGGGCTGGGCTTGAAGCTGAAGACGGAGATTGGTGACTTGAACCAGCTGCTGCGAGGAGAAACCGACTCGTGCAAAATCAGCTGGGTTCTCAGAGGGGAGAGGAACGTGCACCGGGAACCCAAACAACAGCTATCAAGGAAACTGACTCACGATGGCCTGACAGGGCTTAAGAAGACGCGGGTTTCCTTTCATTTATGAAGTCCCGATTTCTCTTCTCAACAGACGGGGGGGAAAAGGGCTCGAAGGTATTAGATCGGGATCTGGACACTTTGAGAGGAATACCGAGTGGGGAACTGAATCGGTATCCTATGCTGCATCAGAAAACGGAAGCGCTCGTCAGGAACAGCAACATGAGACGAAGCGCCGACCGTTGGGTTCCAAGTCTATTTATAACCTCACACTGCCTCGAGGACAGCGCGAGCTCAACAACCAATTAGGGTTTAACATACAGAAGAGCCAGCGCGAGCCTGTCTCTTCTAAGAGCGCACAATCTAACAGCAAGGCTCAAGGAGTAAAAACCCAGACTAGTTTCCATCAAGCATAAGCTAATGCAAATCCTAAATCAACTTTAAACAAGGAAATAAAAATGTAAATTACATAACAAAACTTGCTTTCTCTTTTAAAATAAAAAGTAATTGAACCAATAATGAAAGCAAATCATGAATTGAATGTGATTCACCCAAAACTAAACAAGACGACCTGTAGCACCCCTAACACATCTACCTTCAGCGTCCGACTCTTGAGTAATCAAAGAGTGGGATGAAGACATTCGACAAAAAATTGCTACCCTATTACGTTTACCATCACCTGGAGAGTAATAAACCTCACCCACCCAGCCCCTCTTGAGTTTTGCAGATTCCGCATCAGAGAGTTGGGTTTCTTGCATAAATGCAATATCAGCATTCAATTTAGCAATGTGAGTTAAAATTCTCTGTCGTTTGATGGGAGAGTTAATACCCTTAACATTCCATGAGAATATCTTCAATGACATAGCATGCAAGATATATTAAGATAAGCATAGGGAACAGAATTATAGAAAAAGCCCATGAAAAGAAATAAGGAAAAGTAGATGATTGTAAGAGTGAAAGAAGAGAAGGAAGAAAAAGAAGGAAGTAAGGTTGAGATCAAGAAAAGAAGAAATAAACAAACTATAAGTGCGAAAGAAAGAAAAAGTAAATAGAAGCACGTGTGTGTTGAAAAGTGAGAGACAAAATGGAAACACGGAAAGAGGAGGAAAAATGCAGTCTGAGCAAAAATTGACAACATCTATGAACAAGGAAGAAGGAAAAAAGTTGAAATGTAAAACAATGAGGAGAACAAGAAAATGAAGAAAAAAGGGAAAAAGGAAGAGTGAGGACAGAAATGGATAACGAGGATGAAGAACACCAAGGAGAGATACTAAGTTAGAGAAACAGAATAAATGTACCCAATGAGAAATTGAAGGAATATAAAAGAAGAGGAGATAAAGAAACTGAAGTGAATATAGGAAGGGTGACACCTTTGAACTTAGGAGAAAGAAAAGGAATAATAAGAGAGGTGAGGAGAGGGAGAAGGTAAACATGTCAAACAAGAAAGGAAAACGTACTTAAAGGGGGGGAGCGAGGAGGTACACTCAGGAAGAAGACCAAACAAGAGGATGGGGGGGTAGAGCCAACTGGAGAAGGCAGGCCGTCCAGGGTCAGCAAGCCGTCCAACCAAGGGAACAACACGGAACGTAATGTGGAATCTGTGGAGACATGAGGTGAACATCAGGAGGGCAAAGCAATAAAAAGCACCAAAGAAATGATACGAGCAAATACAGAAGGAAGGCGAACAAGGGAAAATGCAAAAAGACAAAGCCAGCACAAATAGTCAAAAAATCCATAAGAACATGAAGTAAAACTATGGAACTCGGATAACAAAGAAGGGAAACTAAACTGGAGGAGACAACAATAATTCAAAAAAGTCATGGAGGAAAAGAAGAGGAGGAGCCAGAGACAACCATGTCAGCCGCTCAACACGAATTCAAGAAGCTCCGGAGTCGTACAGGATCTTCGTAGGTTGTTGTCATATTGTTGTAGGTAACCTTGAAGAGGCATGGGTGGAAGAGTCCGTATCTGGCACCGATGGAGCGAAGCTCTGATCTCATATCTAGGAAAGCTTTGCGGCGAGTGGCCGTAGATTTAGCATAATCTTGCGCAAAAAACAGGGTGGATCCTGACCATGTGAGAAGGGGAGAGGCTCTGGCCGCTGAGAGAACTTTTAGAAGGTCAGTGTATTCAAGGAAATACATGATAACGCCTCTTGGTCTTGGTGAGGCAGAAACAGTTGAAGAAGTCCGGCCAAGTCTATGAGACCGCTGCATGTTGAGCATGGTGTCCTCCGGTAGATGCAGGAGTTTAGGAAGAAAGGATTTGAAAAAAGCAATGGGGTCACTCCCCTCGCAACTCTCCACCAGGCCGTAGATTTGCAGGTTATTGCGTCTGTTTTGGTTTTCAAGATCCTCCACCTGTTTCTGGAGAGAGGAAATCTGCGAATGCATGTGAGTAATTTTGGTGGATGAGTCCTGGAGAGAAGAGGCACTTCGCTCTATGAACGTAACCCTAGCGTCCATCTGTGACCTGTTATCAGTGAGAACTTGCAGCTTAGCCTTGGTTTCTTCCATAAAGGGACAAAGGGCTCGTATCTCTGCCAACAGCAGTTCCATGGATATGGCCGAGGAGGAGTTAAACGGTGAAGGAGGGTCTTTTTTTAACCTTTTGATAGGGGCTTTCCCTGGGGGTTGTGCAGGGTGCTCCATGCTAGACTGCAACATGTGAGTTGAAGGTACTTGAGAGGCTTCCAATTGGGCCAGTTCTGAAAAGACTTTGGAGTTCTTAATAAAAGTACGCTTTGTAGTGTTATTTATGCAGTCCGTTTTGATCCTACCCATAAGTATGAACCACCACTGAGGAGAGTATCCGTCCAAAGAACTTCTATATGTGTTGAAAACAAGTTGGGTCAAAAGATATGAGTCAGACCAACTGAACAGCAAGAAAAACCCACAAGAGTTGTGGAAGCACACAGGTAAAAAGCTGTTGCCGGGAGGAAATCCAGAGATAGAACACCAAACAGAAGAAAAAATGGCCACCAGAATTTAGGAAGGTCGGAATAGCCTTTCCATGAGAGCGAAGAATTTGTGAAAGTCACTAGAAGGCTCTAAAAGAAAATAATGGCCAGCTTTGTACAAAGGGAGGAAGGCCAGGCATAGAAGGCACCTGCTAGAAATGTAGAAGCGGCATGGATGAGATTCAATGTAAAAAGTACAAAATGGCCGCTAAATTGCAGGAGAACGAAAAGAGCTTCCTCGTAATGTAAAAAGAGCATGAAAGTCAATGACATGCATTGTTAATAAGGTACAGCCAACCTTATATGAAGAGGGAAGAGCCAGGCATCGTAGGCAGTCATTTCGACGAGAGAACCGCTGTGTGTGAGACGCGCTGGGAAATCATAAAATGGTGGCCGCGACTATCAGGAAGCCGCGGTCGGCAAAGGTTGCAGCAAAGGAGTCAGACGGCAATCACAGGAAGCTTCGAAAAGGGAGCCAAAACATGCCTGAAGCTCCACAGGAATGAAGTCCTCCATCTCGGGTCCGAAATAGATGCAGGAACCGCCCGTTCACATCGGCGGTATCGGAGCGCTCACACTGACGCTGCCATCTCCTCCGAGCGCTAAGCCACACCCCCCTTTTGCATCACCTTTAACATGGCAAAGGTGACGCAAAAGTGGCGCAAGGAGCTTATAAATCTGCCCCTGACTGCACAAGAAGAAGCACTCAACTCCGAACTCTGGGAATCAATGGGATGCAACAGTCTGGGTAGGCAGTAATGAGAACTCACTGCTATGCAGTGGGAGTGCATGGGGTATGGTACTTTGGAAGAAAAACATCTCACAAACACCTCCTTGCAGGGGAAGTTGATGAAATACAATATCCTGAGTGTACAAAGGCATGAAGCAAAAATATACTTATGCAGTTGTATGTACTATGCTATTACTAACTCTATAATATCTTTCAGAACACTAAACTGGAGGGTGGATTATGACCCGGCACCCAACAAAGGCAAAACAGTGAGCTACATTGATTTTCTCCAGTATTAACTGCTCCATCTATTACTTTCTCTCTCTCACACTTTTAATGTTGTTTTTTCTCTTTCTCTCTCTCTCTCTCTCACATGGTTTCTCTTTCTCTTTTAAAGTTATGGATGCTCCTGTCCACTCTGCTGATAAAAAAATCAAGGCTGAATTCAATACAGTATGCAGTGTAGAACCAAAGCTGCATTGGAGTTGTGAACTCTGTTCGCCACAGTGTTTACACATGGTAAGCAGATTGGCCTAGATACACAATGCCTCCGACTAAATGCGTACCAAATAAAGAATATTGTCCTGTATAATGACACGATCTCTCCCCTAATTCTGTCTCATCTCTGAATCATTTAAAAGAAATATTGGTCCATACTGTAAATCTGACGCAGTAGGCACTTCCCTACAGACACCTCTTCAACGCTGGCTATAAGAGAGGTGGAATGTATCAGGCACACTACAGACATGCAAATTAACAAATATTGCCACGTGTTACCTTAGTTTGTGATTGTTGACCTCATTCAGTCACATTGATCTAACTTTAAACACTTATTTTCATTTTTGTTTTGCAGATTACCTACCCTCCTTGCATTGGAGTCCATCGAACATTTTGTTTATTATATTGTTATGTTAAAGATATGTTTCTAGTTATTTATTATATTGTTATTTCAAAGTTACGTTTATAGTTACTTATTGTTGTTTTAATAAAAGTTAATTTAGAAAGTGTAAACCTCTTCTTTTCACTATTATTTAGTATGATAATCATATGCTTACAAAACATTTAACAATTAAAATAGAAATTATGTTTATAACTAGAAGTATAATACTGAGGCTAACTCTTTACCAGCTCTTTACCAAAGTCTGTACCTGAGATTAACTGTTCCTATAGAAAATTTTAAAAACTCCAGCACAGTTACTGTTTGGATTAGCAAAATTGTGTGGTGAATTTGTAACCTGTGTGCTCACTTAAGTATTCCATGAACTGTTACTATGGTGACAGGCAGTAAGCAGTTTGGGGGTAGGGTTGAAAGGTACTGGCTGTATAGAAACCGTTATATTTACCCAGGATCCTTTACATAACAGTAAGGAAAGCAAACTACGACAGAACACTGTGTAGCAGATTTACAAGCCCTTGCACCACTTTCGCGTCACTTTTCCCATGTTAAAAGTGATGCAATAATGACGCAAGGAACTTGTAAATCTGACACATCGCATATTAAACATGCTTAAGTCTACTTCAGAACAGATGTTAGGATCCGACATGAACAACAATTAGTGAGAGTTTTCCTTTCGGTCCTCAAATCCAGGGCCACCTTGTAAATACAACGCTATTATCATACCTACCTCTTCCTTTTTATATTCTCATAGGAACACCTACCTTGCCACTGAGAACACCTACATTGGAGATGCGAGGCGAGCCCTTAGCAAACCGGCTGCTAACATGCATTAATGCATCTTAGCGTCACCTAGTAAATAGGGCGATATCATTTTCACCGCATTTTTGTCTTTTTTTTTAAATTGCAGCTAAATGGCACTTGTTAATTAATATACTCTCATCTTTCCTATGACAGAGCGGGAACCTCAACTCCCGCCCTGCCATACCAAACAGCAGTATCCCGGGAGTAGACACCCCGAGACACAGCAGGAACCGCTCCTGGGGGGTGGTGTTCCCCAAGACTTTTGACTGCTCCAGAATGCAGACCACGCGGCCCCCCTCCAAAAATATAAAAATCCCCAGAGGGTGGTAATCCCCGGGACTTAGACGGACCTTTGAGCTCCCTCACCCATTTATTTTGTAGCACCAAGGAATGGCAGTCCCCGGGCTACAGGGCCCCTCTAGACCCCCATCAAATGTAATATTTTAGACCCTGGGATTGGGCCCACCCAGGTAGCTAATTTTTAAACAAGCACAGGAGCCCGCACTTCATTTTTATTTTTATTACGACCGATCCATGTACTCAAAGCACAGTTCTCCGTTTAAAAAAATAAAAAAAAACATTTTTTGGGGGTCCCAAGAGATCCCTGAGAGACCCCCTGAGCAGGTCTAGAGGGTCAAAATATTTCCTACCTGCCCCCTTTATACATTTTGAACACTTGTTCCACTCATTTCTAGACCCTCGCTTCTACCGAGGCACAAAATGGCTGCCAACACTTTCTGGTTTCGAATGTTGACAACCACTTGACAACCAATTAGCATTCAGCGCATGATCAGGACGGTGCGCTTAGTGTGCGCACAAGATACGCGCATCCACAGAGGCCATAAACATATATGTACATTTACTTGTAATTTTCTCAGAAACGACTGAACGTATTTACACCATTTAAGCAAAAAGAACGAGTCTGAACCGAGGACTACCTCTTTGCCAAATTTAGTATAATTCCGTTCAGCCGTTCAGGCTCTAGCTGCAATGAACAGTTCCTATGGAAAATTGCATGGGGAAAACACGTTTTGGGACACCCCTTTCTTCTCTGCCCCGCCTCAAATGCAATCTTTTAGACCACGGGATTGGTCCTTCCCAGGTAGTTAATTTTTAAATAAGCACAGGAGCCCCTGCTTCGTTTCTATTTTTTTTACTGAGAATCCATGCACCCAGCGCACATTTCTCCATTTTGTGGGCCCTAGGGGTCCATGTGGACCCCCTGAGCAGGTCTAGAGAGTAAAAATATTTCTTACTTGCCCCCTTTATATGTTTTAAGGGACAAAATGGCTGCCAACACTTCCTGGTTCCGAATGTTGACAACCACTTGACAGCCAATCAGCATTCTGCGCGTGATCAGGACGGTGGGCTTACAATCCGCGCTTCCACCGAGGCCATAGATATATATGTACTTTTAATTGTAATTTTCTCAGGAACTACTGATCACATTTACATCATATAAAGAAAAGGCACAAGTCTTCCAAGGACTACAACTTTGCACAAAATGGCTGCAAAAACTTCCTGGTTTCAAATGTTGAGAACCACTTGACAACCAATTAGCATTCAGCGTGTGTTCAGGACGGTGCACTTAGTGTGCGCGCAAGATACACGCATCCACCGAGGCCATAGATATATATGTACTTTTACTTGTCATTTTCTCAGAAACTACTGAAAGTATTTACACCATTTAAGCAAAAGGCATGAGTCTGAACTGGAGTCTACCACTTTGCCAGATTTGGTGTAATTCCGTTCAGCCATTCGGGCTGTAGCCGCGATTTCAAAGGTTTTTTAAATGCTAATTCCTAACTATAACGATTGTGAAACCTATGTTTTTTTTTTGTGAATTTCAAAAGGTTTTTTAAATGCTAATTCCTAACTATAACGATTGTGAAACCTATGTTTTTTTCAGTGAATTTCAAAGGTTTTTTAAAAGCTAGTTCCTTGCTATATCGAGTTTGTATCCTCCGATTTTTAAAGTGAATTATTAATTTTTTTTAGCAGCTGGTTTTTATAACTATTAATTATTATATTTTTTTTTCTAAAATTAATTTTTCAATGTATTTTTCATGTAGTTTTTTTTTCATCATTTTGTCTCGGAGCGCTCAGGGTGCGCGCACCGGTAAGCTCTCCCGAGAGCGCAGCGAGAGCGCTATTGCCGCTTGCGGAAAAAAAAGTTTGTATTTAAAGTAAAAAATAATGCAAGAAATTTAGTGGCATACTTATAAAAATAGTATTTTTGATTTTAAATACCCGTATCTTAACTTTAAACATATTTCCGAAAAGCTAGCAAAACGTCATTTAGGCGCGCCGCGTAAACGCCCCCAGAAGCGCCTACGTTCGTGCCGCGTAAGCGCCCCCGGAAGCGCTCCGGTGCGAGCAGCGTAAGCGCGTCAAGTCATGTGACCTTAAAATAACACTTTTCATTGGTTGTTTACAGTTTTTTTTTCAACTAATTAAAACCCCACCCATTTCCTTCACTACCTCTTTCACTTTGGAGAGAGCAAGACATGTTCCCTGTTTCCCTTCATTTCTTTAGAAAGAATGGCTGCAAGACCACCAAGCAGCAGTGAGGACTCTGATGAGTTTCTTCAAGAGGACCCTCCTCAGCCAAAGGTGGAGGAGCACTTTATCTGGAAATTTTTTACTATTCCACCAGGAGAGAAAAAGGTTAATGTTCCAAAGGTGGAGTGCAAAATTTGCCAAACTGTTCTTTCACGGGGTGACCCTAGAAGAAAATATAGTTATGGCAACTCAACAATGATCAGGCATGTTCAAAGGAGGCCCCCCCAGAACTCTGCCTGGGAGAGTGTCAGGGACTGGCACGTAATCCCCCGAAAGATGGCGACTCAGCTTCCACCAGAGGAGCAACATCATCGGGGAGAGGAAGAGCAGTGGAGCTGATACCCAACATTCAACCTGTATTTACTGACATCACCATTAAATGTAAGCAGTTTGACGAACTGCTTTGCTATGGAGAGCAGAGTATCATGCTAATTGTACGCAAAAGAGAAGACCATCGCTGCCCTCCCCAGCCCTAATTTTCCCCCTTTTTTGCTCCTGTTGAGCAGTTTGGCATTCCCTATTTTTGTTTTTGTTCAGAAAAAAAACCCCAAAAATTTAAAAACGTTCGGAAAAAGTAAAAAAAAGAAAAAAAACTAAAAAAGAAGAAAAAAACAGTTCTTTTTAGAACTACCTCAAATTCTCCAAAAAGAGCTGTATTCTTTACACATTCAAAAGGAGTGAGTGAAGTGGAGTGCAGTGACAGAGGAAAGGAAAATGAGTGAGGGAGCAAAGAAAGGGACGAGAGGGGAAGGGAAGTGAAGTAGGGGGATTGAAAGAAGGTGAGTGTGGGAGGTGAGTGAGGGGAAGGGGAGTGAACATAGGGAATGAGGATAAGTGAAGAAAGCGGAGTAAGGGAATGGGGGTGAGGAAGGGTAAGAGAAGAGCAGTGAGGTTGAGGAAAGAGGGGTGATAGAGAGTAGATAATGGCAAGTGAGCGTGAGACAAGGGGAGTGAGGGAGTGAGGAGACTGGGGAAGTGAAGGAAAGAGTGAGAGAAGAGGACTGAGTGAGGGAGCAAAGAAAGGTATGTGAGGGAGTGTGGCTGAGTTACAGGGAGTGAGTGTAACAGAAGAGTAGTGAGAGACTAAGAGGACAGAGAGAATGGGGTAACAGAGAGAGAGTGACGGAAGGGGAGTGAGTAAGTAAGAGGACAGAGGGATTGAGAGAAGGAGTTTTTGAAGTGGAGTAAGGAGAGTAACAGAGGGGAAAAGAGTGAAGGAGCGAAGGAAGGGAAGAGACAGGAAGGGAAGTAAAACAGGAGAGCTAAAAGAAAGTGAGTGTGGGAATGTGGCTGAGTTTTAGGGAGTGAGCGTGACAGAAGAGGAGTGAGAGACTCAAGGGACGGAGAAAGTAAGGCTAAAAGAGAGGGACTGAGGGAAGGGGACTGAGGATGTGAGAGGACAGAGAGAGTGAAAGAAGGAGTTAGTGAAGTGGAGTAAGGTTAGTGAGACAATGGGAATTATTCAGGGAGCAAAGAAAGGAAAGAAGAGGAGGGGGAGTGAAGTAGAGTGACTGAGAGCTGAAAAGTGGTGGATGGGAGAGAGGGAAAGGACAGTGAAGAAATGGAGAATGAGGATAAGTAGGGAAGTGGAATAAGGAAAGGGAGGTGAGGGAGAGTGAGAGAAGGCCAGTGAGGGTGAGTTAAGAGGAGTGATAAAGGATGGAAAAAGGTGAGTGAGCATAAGACAAGGGGAGAATAATATATATTTGATAATACAAAATACAAAATAATTTGTACAACATGTTATATGGTTTATTTTTGCTGTTCTCGGAATATATTGAATTTCACTTAAAACAGTGACTTCAATACTACTCATCATATGACAGCGGGCAAAAAAAACCACAATCAAAATGATTGTGTTTAAAAAACCCATACAACGTTTCAATAAATAATGTAAAATTTAGAAAAAACTTATCTTTAGTCACTTTTGATCCACGTACTTTTGCACGAGGCCAAATAGTATATGGAAAGTCCTTTTCTTTGGACATTTCTCAAGAGAATTCTTAATCTCCCATTTGCCCGAGTTTCTTAAAGAAAAGCTCCAACATCTTTTACATTATGAAACAATAGTTTTATTTCCAACTCCTCGCTTACTTTTCATTAGTATTTCCTACAATACTCACATCACACACTACGTGATGCACTTATACTACCTCTATGACAACTACATGTTTTTTATTATCTTCATCACTCTCACTCGGAAAGTAATTTTGAACAACAAACTAAATTTTATTAACTGCTCCAATCTTCATAGGCCAATTAGCTTCCCTAAAATTTCGTGTGTAAGAACACTAGGTAAGAATTTTGTAAGTCAGAAGGAAAACGTTGTTTGAAAGTCAATTGAGTATCATTACAGTTACTCCAGCCTTTTTTACATTTTAAATAAGCTGTGTAATGTCCTGATGTTGTTGAAGGACCATCATGATAAATATTTGCTGCAGTTGTAAAGGTTCTTAAATTGATAATTGAGAAGCAATAACATTTTTAATGAAAGTTGTCAATTTAGTTCCATCAGGTCTACATCGTTGGAACATTAACATTACATACTGTCCATATCTTTGTATAAATAATGTTGATAGCATTGCAGATTTACATCGAGTACAGACCATGTTTTGATTTGCTTCTCTAACTAGATTATTAAAAGACACTGATTTGCAGTCTGGTAAAGTCAAATATATAAATCTTTCAGTGTCTATTGTAGTACTACTTGAAAAGGAGCAATTGTTGCAGTCATGTTGCCATTTATAAGAAAGGCCAAAAAGATTTCTACATCTACAACTTCATCTTGCAATACAACTAGCATATACATTAGAAATTCCTGACAATCTTGCTGAATATTCCGTGAAAATTGATTTAGACAAGAACATATGTCTAAAACATTTCGAATTTCAGAAACACTTTGTATTTTTGTTCTATCACTGCTACATTTCTCAAACACAGAATTCAACAAACAACAAAATCTTTGATCTCGATTTTCAGCAATCTGTTCTTGTACAGTTTGGAGAAAAAAAACAACATTAAGCACTACATTAGCATAGCAGTTGACACCAGAACTGTTTTTAAACTGAAATCCAACAACATCTTTAACTGAATCCTTTTCCTTTCTGCTTACAATTACCGGTTCATCTACTTTCTTTCTTTTTGCTACAACTTCACTACAATTTTTCTCATTTCTTCTTTTTCGGCCTATCACACTCTTTTCAAATAAAGGATATTGAGGTAAATTTGGAGAATACTCTCTTCCTAACCTATTATATTCTTTTACACAATTTAGATCTGCATTAATCTTTGTCTCATCAAAATCAATCAAGTACAATCCAGATAAAGTTTTGACTCGAGATAAAGCAACATATGCCATACCCTCCTTGAACACAGAACTTCCAATATTCACCAAAGCACTACCTACACTTAAACCTTGAGATTTACAAATAGTCACTGCATATGCCAAAGAAACAGGAAACTGTTTAGTACGGACATATAAATCTTTCACAAGCAGAAATCGGGCAGAACAACGACTAATTTGTTATACTTCTTCAATTCAATTCCATCTCTATTTTGGTAATTCACAAAATCAACAACATGACCCATTGCTCCATTTACTAAACCTCTTTCCACATGTAAATTACGTCGTAAAATGATACGACAATTTAAAGATGCATACAGAGTCTTTTCCAAACCAGCAGTTTTAGATATTGTCTTCTCTAAAAAAATCCAATTTTGATTTCAACTTTTCTGACAAAATAATAGTTGCTCCTTCATGTTCTATTTTATCAATAGCTTCCAGTTTCACAATCTCTTGATTTTCCAACTTTAACATTTTGTTGTTAACCCCTTCGACGCTCATGACGAGCCCAGCTCGTCATGGTGTTTCCATTGATTTCAATGGAAATTACATACCATCGTTGGAAATGGCTTAGCATCCAAGTGGTTAAAGATTAAACATTCTTGCAGAGTTGGCATCAAGCATATGACAGATTTGTTTTCAGGAATTTTCATAAAAAGATTCTCTGGGAGAATATTTTCATTTAGAAACAAATTTGAAATTAATCGTCAATGTAAAGCTTCTTTGCCATGCTCAGTTAGTTTTCCAATTCTTACATTTTGTAAAATATTTTTATAATCTTAATCCTTTGCCTGTCGCATATTTTGAAGCAGTTCTGCATATTTAAAATTTAACCTTATGTTGTCATTTCCAATGCTTCCTAGGCACTTCCTGGTATCCTCATGTGTAAGCATTTTAAACACTGGCTGTCCTTTCACTGGAGTTAGCAGCAGTAGATCTCCAAAAACAATGATGTGTTTGCCTCCAAATAACATTTCATACTCTGTTTTAAGAATGTCCTGCATTCCTAAATGCACAAAAGCAAGCATTACATTTGATACCATGCTTACTTCATTAATGATAAGAAGTTTCATTTTCTTTAGGACTCTTGAAACTTCACAACAAGCTTCTCCAGATAGCTTGTGATATTGTAATTTATTATCATGCTCTACTGGCAGCATCAATACGCGATGTAAAGTAATCCTTTTAATGTTGTGTGCTGCCAACCCAGTTGGAGCGGTAACAACACAAGACAGCGATGACTCTGTTCTTTTCTGCAGATACGTTGCAATTGCTTTAATAAGAAAACTTTTTCCAGTTCCTGCTTCTCCACTCACGTACAGTCGGACAGGTATAAATGATGTACATGAGCACTCTTTTTTCTCATTAGATAAACCATTCTCAATGTGTTCTGTGACTTCGTCATATATTTGTCTCCGCTCAAAGTTTAGTTCTTTTTCCAAATCTTCTAAGTTAACCACATCCTCCTGAGCTTGTTCCATGGCTCTTTCAACTTCATCCATGGCAGTGGCAGCTTCATTTTGTATAATTGGTCCTCCTAGTGGATCCTGACTCAATGAAGCAGAACTCTGACTGTCTTGAGAACTGTCTCTAGCAATCTCTGCCCCGATTGTAGCTTCTTGCTGTATTTCCTTGTTCAATATTTGCAGATAATTTGAAAAAACAGGACATTCTATCGTATCCTTGGTTGCATTGAACGAATCTTCATAAGTAAGAAAATCTCCAAGTAGTTCCTCTTCTGTACGCCAAGGCTTAAAGAGTTGCAAAAGAGCTAAGTAATAAAATTCCTTTTTGTCTGGAGATTCACAACTCAATTTTCGATGATTAATCAAATGGCCTTTTCTTTGTTTCACCAGACAGCCTTCACATCCAATTACAGCATATACACCTTTATTGATGTCTTCTGTGACGTTCCTCTTAAAAGTATAGGTTTGCAGAACTTCATAGAGACAAACGTTCTCAAGATGACTACTTCTATTTGGATAGTATGTATCCAACATGTTTGTCTTCAAAATATCTGTACTGTCTGGTTCTTTCTCCGCCAAATACTCAATTTCTTGTACAGATTTCAAAACTCAGTTTCGTGTTGCAGCAAGACCTTGACTCACCCAAATGATGGTTCTAGATTTGGCATATAGATTTGCTGATGATAACCGATCAGAACATTCATATGCTCCAATTTCTCGATGAGACAACATCTTCAGACTGTAACTGTATAATTTCTTGCTTAGACTCTTTTCATGGGAAACTTCCTCCCAAATTTCCTTCAGTTCCGTATTTTCTGATTTTGTGATGTAAGACGTCACATATCGAGCCACAGCAATAGAGTTGTCAGCAACATATTGAATATCCATGTTAGCATTCCACATGGACAAAATGACTGGGTTGTAGTCATTTATGTATTTGGACACCTCATTTCTTCTTAGGTTGTATGTATTTTTTGGTGATTTTCTTGTCACAGTATGTCGCAGAGAAGACATAAAATGGTTGACTCTTCCTTTCAAAGTTACTGGACGTGGAAATGCAAAACGACATTTCGTGTAGAACTTGTCCTTGGATTTGTATTTTCGACAACAGTATTTCCCACAACGATGGGTTTGAAAGCGTAAAACTTGATGTCTTAAATTGTTTTCTTCTGTACTTTTACTTTTCAGAATATGGTTCACTGCATAAGAAAGTCCAGACAAGTCACTCTCAAACAGTAGATGGAACAAATATGGAATGCATTGACGAAACCTTGGATCTTCTGCATATAATCTTGAAGTCCGGTATTCAGATGCAGGAATTTGAACAGGTCAGTCGTCGGATCGTCCACCTTCACCTGTTGGAAATAACTGTGGAAAACAACGAGCTTCCAAACTTTCTTCCCATACACTAATGGGACTTCCTTTGGCTTCTTTCATTTGAAACAAGTCAATAGCATTCCCCATTACTTCTTTGGAATGCAATGGATGAACACTATAATGTTCAGACATCAACAAAGCATATTATTCACCCAGATCCATTTAAAATCAAGCTTGACTCACAGTGTGATCTTAGGCACATGACCAGGATGTTACATGTAATCTACCACGTCTGTCTCTGCATGTAATATGTGTGTTTGTACTAATACTATATCACTGTCTCTACTGGCAAAAAACAGACCACATATATATAAGCAAGACATAACATTCCTTTTTCATTTTAAAGGCACACCCTGGATTTTGATTGCACAGCTTAGAGCCTATTTCTGAAGTGAGAAGACTAACAGACATGCTGCCTAAGATTCCCTAATAGTACATATACTACACCCTAACTGACTTTAAAAAAACATGTACTTCCATATTTTTAAAGACATCAACTAACCATATTATTCACCCAGATCCATTTAAAATCAAGCTTGACTCACAGTGTGATCTTAGGCACATGGCAAGGATGTTACATGTAATCTACCATGTCTGTCTCTGCTTGCAATATGTGTGTTTGTGCTAATACTATATCACTGTCACTACTGGCAAAAAACAGACCACATATATATAAGCAAGACATAACATTCCTTTTTCATTTCAAAGGCACACCCTGGATCTTGATTGCACAGCTTAGAGCCTATTTCTGAAGTAAGAGGTCTAACAGACACGCTGCCTAAGATTCGCCACTAGTACATATACTAAAGCCCAACTGACTTTAAAAAAACATGTACTTCCATATTTTTAAAGACATCAACTAACCATATTATTCACCCAGATCCATTCAAAATCAAGCTTGACTCACAGTGTGATCTTAGGCACATGACCAGGATGTTACATGTAATCTACCATGGCTGTCACTGCATGCAATATGTGTGTTTGTGCTAATACTATATCACTGTCCCTACTGGCAATAAACAGACCACATATATATAAGCAAGACATAACATTCCTTTTTCATTTCAAAGGCACACCCTGGATCTTGATTGCACAGCTTAGAGCTTATTTCTGAAGTAAGAGGCCTAACAGACATGCTGCCTAAGATTCCCTACTAGTACATATACTAAAGCCCAACTGACTTAAAAAACATGTACTTCCATATTTTTAAACACATGAACTAAGCAAATTATTCATCTAGATCCATTTAAAATCATGCTTGACTCACAATGTGATCTTAGGCACATGACACACAGGCACAGAGTACTCTTTAAGCTAAGAGAGGCTAACTGTCAGCACACACAGGTGACATTATTAAAAAATGTGAAAACATAGTTCCTTATTTCACACAGACATTTCAAAGGCACACCCTGGATCTTGATTGCACAGCTTATAGCCTATTTCTGAAATAAGAGGCCTAACAGACTTGATGGCTAAGATTCCCTGCTAGTACATATACTGAACCCTAACTGACTTTAAAAAAAACATGTACTTCCATATTTTTAAAGACATCAACTAAGCATATTATTCACCCAGATCCTTTTAAAATCAAGCTTGACTCAGAGTGTGATCTTGGGCACATGACCAGGATGTTACATGTAATGTACCATGTCTGTCTCTGCATGCAATATGTGTGTTTGTGCTAATAGTAACTCACTGTCTCTACTGGCAAAAAACCGACCACAAATATATATAAGCAAGACATAACATTTCTTTTTCATTTCAAAGGCACACCTTGGATCTTGATTGCGCAGCTTAACAGACATGCTGTCTAAGATTCCCTACTAGTACTTTTGCTAAAGCCGAACTGATTTTAAAAATACATTTATTTCCATATTTTTAAACACATGAACTAAGCAAATTATTCATCCAGATCCATTTAAAATCAAGCTTGACTCACAGTGTGATCTTAGGCACATGACCAGGATGTTACATGTAATCTACCATGTCTGTCTCTGCATGCAATATGTGTGTTTGTGCTCATACTATTTCACTGTCTCTACTGGCAAAAAACAGACCACATATATATAAGCAAAATATAACATTCCTTTTTCATTTCAAAGGCTCACCCTGGATCTTGATTGCACAGCTTAGAGCCTAACAGACATGCTGCCTAAGATTCCCTACTAGTACATATACTAAAGCCCAACTGACTTTAAAAAAACATGTATTTCCATATTTTTAAACACATGAACTAAGCAAATTATTCATCCAGATCCATTTAAAATCATGCTTGACTCACAGTGTGATCTTAGGCACATGACACACAGGCACAGAGTACTCTTTAAGCTAAGAGAGGCAAACTGTCAGCACACACAGGTGACATTATTAAAAAATGTAAAAACATAGTTCCTTTAAAAGCCAGACTTTTTACAAGAAAACATAGTAAATCATTTTTAACACAGAGCACAGCCCATTTAAATGACCACTACAAAACAAAGCAGAAACCTAACTCATTTCCAAAATACATTTCCAATATGCACCATTCAATTTTTAAAACAGCATTACAAAAAACATGACCCACAATGCAAGAAAATAGAAGCAGAATATGCTTCTTAATCTTCCCTATACTGCATACAGCAGTCTATCTTTATTAAAAGAATCATTACTCACCTTTAAAAATGCTTTGGAAGATTAAGAACAGTGTCAGGCACACACACCAGATTTTCTTAAGCAGGATCTCTGAATAATGCTTCTGTCACTGCAGCTTCGGAATAATGGCAGAGATTCCCTCTAATTTCAGACCCATATTCTTGTACATAACCAATCTTCCCACACAAATTCAAAACCAAACTGCACATTTTAATTGGTTGTATATTTCAACACTTTGAAACTCACATAATATTCACCCATCCCCCAGTGCTCATTCACCCTGTTACCATGGTAACTCCCACCTAACCCAGCACACAGTTCAAAAGTTCATCATAGTATGTTGCAAAATAATCTAGCAAGGTTGTTTGACCTCTCAATGTACTAGCTAATCATGTGCAATGTTTCTTTAAATGACCTTTTCTCAACCATTAAAATTACTTCTTTAAAAAAAAACAAGCATGCACCCTAATTTTCAGTGGTGAATTTTAAGAAAGCACCAATCATTTCTTCTTTTTCAAGTGCACTGAATCTCAACCACTTTTTTTTCATAATTCCTACTTTCAAACTGCCATTTCATTTCCACAACTCATCTGACTAGAAGCACATCTACCTTCAAGATGCCAAAAGTCTGGTTTGTGGGTCATAGCTTTGTCTACTGGAGTGAAAAATGTGCAAGTAACAAAGGTATTTTTTACAACCTTGATTACCAAATGTGGACATTATGTGGATTGGACAGAGAGGATTAAGAAGTCACCAATTGATACCATTGATAAAATCCTTTATGCATCTACCACACCCTGACCTCGTAATTGTGCACCGTGGTGGCAATGACCTGGGCACTTTGACCGGGGTAGGTCTGGAAATGCTTTTAAAGGACATCTTTGGGCAATTGATATCACTTTTTCCAAAAACTGCCTTGGTATTTTCTAATATATGCCAAAGGCAAAAATGGAACTGGTCCAACCAATTTTGTCCACAGATTGAGAAAGCAAGGAAACATGTGAACAAATCTGTTTCTGCTTTCCTCAGAGACTATGGTATGGGTTCCATTTACCACAACAACTTGCATTACAACATGCAAGGCATCTATAGGAGAGATGGTGTACATTTTACAGATGAGGGGAATAGAGTCTTCCTCTTGAATTTGAGACTCTGCATTGGTACCTACTTGTAGGTACAAAAATCACCCACATAACACAACAGCTCTTTTCAGAGCTACAATACCTCTAAGCACTCTGAATTATTTGTTTACTCTAATTTTTTACACAGTTTTTCCCCGTGGTGCGCTCAGGGTGTGCGTACCGGAGAGCGTACACAGGAACGCACCCAGCGCTCACCCTGCAAAAATTTGAAAAAAAAATAGTTTTTTTGCCCTTCAGGGTCCTTCTAGGCCCCCCTCAGAAAACCTAGGGGGTCAGGGGGTGTCTACCCTGCCCCCTTTTAATCATTTCCCCCTTTTTTTCACCTCAGGTGTCTCAATTTTACCGAGACACAAGATGGCGGACTCTGTGGACTATTTATAATGTTGTCAGACACGCGAGAGCCAATCAGCTTTCCGCGCGCTCACTTCCGAGGCGCGTACCGGTGAGCGCTCGGAGCCCGCCTATAGATATATATATGTGTTTTTGAAGTTGCTTTTGTAGCAATTTTAAACAAATTTGGAAAAGGCCCTACTACGTACCAGTGCCTATTATTTTGCCAAGTTTGGTGTAATTCCATTCAGCCGTTCGGGCTGTAGCCGTGTCTAAATGTCCTATGGAAAATTGCATGGGGAAAACACATTTGAAAGTGTTGAAATTTAGAACCAATCAAAATGTTACTTTCGTTTTCATTTTGTGTGTGATGAAGTATGATTGGTTATGTAAATATCTTAAATGAGAGGAAAACATGGCCATTTTGTGATGCTCCTGTCTGAGGTACTTTTGAGAGGAATTATGGGTGCTCAATTTCTGCAGTTTGAATTACACAGTACTAACTCTTCTCCTACTTTCAAAAAGGTGAATTGTTAATTTGTAAGGGGAACTATGTTGTACACTTTAAGATAATTTGGAAAATGTTTTCTGTTAGCTATTTACAGTCATTCTGTTATAATTATGGATTAAGATAGGCTACATCACATGCAGTGCTTTATATTTCTAGTTCCTGCCTGATACTATACACTACCAATCAATTTTAAAGAACTAAATACTTGATTAAGCTACTTTTATATTATGTATTACTAAAAACGATAAATGAAAGTGATTACTTTTTTCTGCAATTTACAGTAGGAAATTTGAAATTAAAATGGATCAGAATGAGGAGACCAAGGAAATTTCTTTTGAAATTTCAACTACATTTATTGAAATTCAAAATGTCACGGATATCGACAGCACAATTTTATCACAAGGGAGGATATGACATAAATAATTTTTTGGATGAATCTCTTGACGAAGAATTTATCGAATGTTTGGATACAATAGAATTCCAACAATCATCATGGCACACTTATAATGAGGAGATTCCTGATCATATGATTGAAGAGGAAATTCCAGATGAGGACATGCTACAAGTTCTAATAAAGTATGAAAATTCAGAACAATAAATTAATATTTACAAATTAAAAATTAGTTGACATATTATTAATTTTATTTCTAATTTATGAGGTAGTATCGAAGTGATTGTGTTGAAGTGAATTTTAGACTCTGCATCGGTACCTACTTGTATGTACTTAAATCACCCACATAACACAACAGCTCTTTTTAGAGCTACCCTACCTCCAAGCAATCCAAATTCTTATTTTACACTATTTTCTTTCAATGTTTTTCCCTGTGGTACGCTCAGGGTACGCGTACCGGTGAGCGTACATGGGAACGCACAGAGCGCTTATCCCGCGAAAATTGCAACAAAAAAAAAGTTTTTTTGCCCTTCAGGGTCCCTCTAGGCCCCCCTCAGAAAACCTAGAGGGTCAGGGGGTGTGTACCCTGCCCCCTTTTAATCATTTCCCTCTTTTTATGTTCACCTATTGTGTCTCGATTCTACCGAGACACAAGATGGCGGACTCTCCGGACTGTTTAGAATGTCGACAGCCAATCAGCTTTCTGCTTGCGCACTTCCGTAGCGCGCCGGGTGCGCTCCCCGATACGCGTACCTGTGAGCGCTCGGAGCGCCCCTATAGATATATATGTATTTTTGAAGGTAATTTTCAAAAAAACCACTGTAGCAATTTTCACCAAATATAGAAAAGGCACATCTGCGTACCAGTCCCTACAATTTTGCAAAGTTTGGCGTAATTCCGTTCAGCGGTTCGGGCTGTAGCCGTGTCAGAACGTCCTACGGAAATTAACATGGGGAAAACACGTTTTAGGACCACCCTTTTTTCTCAGACCCCACTTCACGAATCCCCCTGAAACTTTCAGAGAAGGAGCAGAGCGGAGCTGGCCAAAATTGTGGAAAATTACACGCAAATTCCTCAACCGGCGCCAGAGTTATTCCCAATAGAATGTTGCGGATTTCCTATGGTAGCTAGGTCCTAACTATAACTACCTACTAGCGACCGCCAGTAGGTAATATATATATAAATATATATATACACCCTTCAAATCAGCTGCCTACTTCAGGATAATAATCACTAAGCTGACAGAGACATTCAGCGAAATCCCAGCAACAAACTCCTGACCAACTGCCTGCTGGGAATTGTAGTACTAATGTTAAAAAAATGGCTGAATGGACTCTAATTGAATGCGGAACAGGTGTGACCTGCCTTACTTCAGGAGCAGGAAATGTGAAAGCAGTGAAACGAGGGAATTCGCAGCACCAGCGTCATTTGACAAAGGCTCACGCCGAAACGCGTCATGCCAAGTGTTTGAAGTAAATTGTTCCTGCAAAAGCCCGTCGTGTCCCCGCTTGTCTTCTTCACCACGAGTGGACATTCTTAGTAATATTGACGTGCGCCCAATGACACGTAGTGGGGACCCTGCCAGAAGTGTTCACGGGTCATTGGTACTGCCCGGAACTGCCACCCTTCCCGACGACGCAAAAGCTTTGCTGCCAATCGGCAGTCCATACTTCATGGAGTAATGCCGTTACTTTAGCGCCATCCCGGAATCTGCATATCGCCGAGGTTGTGTGGTTGGAAGTTAGGGCACAGGAACTATTTACAGCCCTGCACAGCGCTTGGAAACTTCAGCCTGCACCCTTCAAATCAGCTGCCTACTTCAGGATAATAATCACTAAGCTGACAAAGACATTCAGCGAAATCCCAGCAACAAACTCCGGACCAACTGCATGCTGGGAATTGTAGTACTAACTTTAAAAAAATTGCTGAATTGACTCGAATTGAATGCGGAACAGGTGTGACCTGCCTTACTTCAGGAGCAGGAAACGTGAAAGCAGTGAAACGAGGGAATTCGCATCACCAGCGTCATTTGACAAAGGCTCACACCGAAACGCGTCATGCCAAGTGTTTGAAGTAAATTGTTCCTGCAAAAGCCCCGCCGTGTCCCCGCTTGTCTTCTTCACCACGAGTGGACATTCTTAGTAATATTGATGTGCGCCCAATGACACGTAGTGGGGACCCTTCCAGAAGTGTTCACGGGTCATTGGTACTGCCCGGAACTGCCACCCTTCCCGACGACGCAGAAGCTTTGCTGCCAATCGGCAGTCCATACTTCATGGAGTGATGCCGTTACTTTAGCGCCATCCCGGAATCTGCATATCGCCAAGGTTGTGTGGTTGGAAGTGAGGGCACAGGAACTATTTACAGCCCTGCACAGCGCTACAAACTTCAGCCTACACCCTTCAAATCAGCTGCCTACTTCAGGATAATAATCACTAAGCTGACAGAGACATTCAGCGAAATCCCAGCAACAAACTCCGGACCAACAGCATGCTGGGAAGTGTAGTACTAACGTTAAAAAAGTGGCTGAATGGACTCTAATTGAATGCGGAACAGGTGTGACCTGCCTTACTTCAGGAGCAGGAAACGTGAAAGCAGTGAAACGAGGGAATTCGCAGCACCAGCGTCATTTGACAAAGGCTCACGCCGAAACGCGTCATGCCAAGTGTTTGAAGTAAATTGTTCCTGCAAAAGCCCCGCCGTGTCCCCGCTTGTCTTCTTCACCACGAGTGGACATTCTTAGTAATATTGACGTGCGCCCAATGACACGTAGTGGGGACCCTTCCAGAAGTGTTCACGGGTCATTGGTACTGCCCGGAACTGCCACCCTTCCCGACGACGCAGAAGCTTTGCTGCCAATCGGCAGTCCATCACTCATGGAGTGATGCCGTTACTTTAGCGCCATCCCGGAATCTGCATATCGCCGAGGTTGTGTGGTTGGAAGTGAGGGCACAGGAACTATTTACAGCCCTGCACAGCACTACGAACTTCAGCCTGCACCCTTCCAATCAGCTGCCCCCGCCGTGTCCCAGCTTGTCTTCTTCATCACGAGTGGACATTCTTAGTAATATATATATATATATATATATATATATATATATATATATATATATATATATATATATATATATATCCATCACACTTTCCTTCATGAAAAGCAAAGGGTCGCACAACATCAACATCCTTATGAACTTCAGATTTTTATTTTCTTGAACAAACAAACACACCAACGCGTTTCGTTCTATCTTAGAACTTGATCAAGTAGATAGAACGAATAAAACTACTTCCGAACTGCAAAAAGACGAGCGTAGACCCAGGTTTTGTGCTATTTTAATTTATTCAAAAACACCACCAGCATTCACGATGCATTTTGGCAGAAACCTGCTTAGTCACATGACAACATTGATGTGTACCACATCCATATTTAACCCCTTCGCTGCGGGGCTGTTTTCCCCCGCTGTGCTGGGGGGCAGGGGGGGGTACGCACAGCGCCCCATGCTCATGACGAGGTCAGCTCGTCATGAGCTACGGCGCTCCGGTGCTCATGACGGGCCACACCCGTTCCAATGGAACGCTCAGCACTGCAGGGGGATCAGCCCAGAATGCGAGCGTTCCAAGTAATGGGAGCTCACCTCGTCATGAGCACCGAAGCGCCGTAGCTCATGACGAGCTGAGCTCGTCATGAGCATAGAAGAGGTTAAAGTGACATGCATACATAGACATGGAAAACATACTCAGTAAGTGCTCAAATGCTTTTTTTCTTCACTTTTTACACCATAGAATTCAAATGTTACGTATAAATACATTTTTTTAAAAGAAAGGAAAAATCCTAACATGATACTCAATGGTATTGTTAATTTCCACAAAATGTGTTTATCGATTATTTGAAAACCGATTGATTTTAACACTTTTTAGCACAAATGCATGACTGCGCTTTACTGACCAGTATTGTTCTTATCCATGCCCATGAGAATAATTGAAAGTGATAGTGTAGAACCCCTATAATACCATAATAAAATAATTTAGTGCAAAATGTGTTTGAAGTATGGCTCCCTTGCTTTACTTCCGATGTGCAAATTTACAAATTTCAAAGTGCTACTGTGCCAAATGTATTGTACTTATTCTACTCGTGCTTTAATGTAATGATCTTTGACTGAAAATCTTGCCACTATGGCATGAATATGTGTAATATTATGTACAAAAAAACAGCATGTGCAAATTGTATCTTGGTTTCCTAAATCAGAGGTTTCAACCAGAAAAATAGAAATAGATAAATGATTCCCACAATTATAAATATGATCCTTTTAAGGTCAATCATAAGTACTTAATAAATAAATAAATACATATGATAACATAACATAACATAACATAAAAAGTCACATAAATATAATTCATTTATCATAAAAACCTTTCTATAAAAACCAACAATGCTAAAAATATTCATAGTCAATAAAATATTTGATTTGGTACTTCATGATTCTCAAAGTGCAAAAGTAGTTGTGAACATTAGTTATTTTTTATTACGTATTCACATTTATACTGATGATTAACAGGATTTAAGACAATTGAACTTTTCTCAGTATAGTGCAGTATATACACATTAGCTATCTGGATAGGAAACAGAGATTTTCGTATTATTCTAAATATGTATAAAGGTCCTCACTCATATTTAGCTCGTTCGGCTGTTTGTTATCGAGTTGTAGTATGTAGTGGGTTTCCAAACGTCTTAATTTCCCTTCCCTATCTCCTCCTCTTCTTTGAATTGGGACAGTGTCAATGACATAATACTTCAATTCCTTTGTGTTACCCTCATGAAATTCCTTAAAGTGACGTGCTACTGGGTAGTTCGGATCATTGTTAGTTATGGCCCTAATGTGTTGTAGCACCCTTTTATGTGCTGCCAACTTGGTGCTCCCGATATATTTTAAGTTGCAGCTACATTCAAGCACGTATACTGCAAACTCACCTTGACAGGTTAAATGATACTTAATCATTTGAGGTTTTACACTAAAAGCTGTCAGGAACAAAGTTTTGTTGCACCCATAATTACAAGCCTTACATTTCGAACATTTGAAAAATCCCTTCCTGGCCGTAAGCCACCCAGCTTTTTCTTTGTACTCAGGACTACTTTTAACAAGTACATCGGCCATGGATGTTGATTTCCTATACGTTATCAATGGGAATTCTGGGAGCGAACTGCTTATAATGGGATCGTCTTTGACTATGTGCCAATTGCGCTGAATAATCTTGCGCAATTCCTTCTGCTGTCTGCTAAAGGTTAAAATCAATCTAGGAGGCTCTCTAGGGACTGCCAAGTTATTGTCTTGGATGTTATGCAACAGTTCCCTGTCCTGTAACAAGTCTTTCCTTACCATTAACCTGGACTTCCTGATAGCTATATCTATGATTTTAGCACTGTATTCCTGTTCATGAAAACACATTTTAGTTTCCTGTTGGTGTTTTTCTAGATCCACATTGCTGCTACATATTCTCCGTAATCTTAGCACCTCCCTATAGGGGATGATATGATTTAGGTGCGGAGGGTGTGCACTTGTTGATTGAAGCAACGTATTGCCTGCAGTTTCCTTACGGAACAATGATGTACAAATGTTGCCTTTATTTATGGTAACCTTAACGTCTAAAAAAGGGACCCTACAATTACTTATACAAGATGCAAATTTCAGGTTCACATCATTTACATTGATACATTTGATAAAATTCTTCTCTTTATTCACTGTTCCGTTCCAAATAATAATCAGGTCATCAATGTATCTTAGCCAAGATACCACCTTGTCTTTATAGGTGTCTCGGTATTGCTTCCTGAGGACCAGCTCCTCCCACCAGCCCATAAACAATAAGGCATAACTGGGGGAGAAACTTGCCCCCATTGCAACACCTTGAGTCTGTCGGAACATTTCTTTTTTAAACAGGAAGAAGTTGTTCTCTAAACAGAAATCCAACATGTCTATCAACATTTTATTGTGTTGAGTGAATTCAATGGGTCTTCTTGATAAAAAGTATTCAGCTTCTTTTAGACCGTCTCAATTCTTTATACAGGTGTATTATGAAGATACATCTAAGGTAATGAGTTGATAGCCTTCTTGCCACTTTGTTTTACCAATTTTACATATAAAATCACCTGTATCTTTGATAAAAGATTCCAAGCCTTGAACATGTTCTTTTAAAAAATGTCTATGTATTTAGACAAATTTTCTAATGGTCCATCGCAGGCTGCTATGATCGGCCTGCCAGGCGATCTTTCCTTGTTTTTGTGGATCTTTGGCATAAAGTATATGACGGGTTTTTTAGGATGTTCTTTTTTTTAAATTTAAATTCATCTAAACTCAAGAGACCCAAACTCCTCCAAGCCAGCAGTTTACTGTGTAGCTGATCCTTCATGGTTTTGTATTTGATGGGGGAACTTCTATGGGAGCATTCTTTATCATTTAATTGGCTGTATGCTTCTACCATATAATCTGAGAGAGACCAAAGTTCCCCCCCCTTGTCGGAGTTTCTAATCACAATATTATTTTCCTTTTCCAATTTTTCCATTAGTTGTCCATCTTTCCTGATTAGTGAATGTTCTTTTGGTCATATTAGTTGCCACATTGAGTTTCCTAACTTCTGCCACTACCAGTTCATTGAAGACATCTATTGAATCTCTGGCCAATATTGGAGTACATTTTGATTTGTTTTTTAATGGGGTTTCCGGTTTCCTGTTGCCCTTTGCTATTATCTCGTGTGCTTCCCTTTGTGGAAATCCTTTCATATTGCTCCCACATTCCTCAGGAGGGTTGGAGATCTGAGATGGTGAAGTTAGATTAACTAGCAATTGTAGGTCAGATAATAGGTCATAATCTCCTGCTGCTAGTCTCGGAGTGTCTGACCTATCTGATGGTTGGCGCACTTCCACATTCACTTGTGTTTGTAATTTGTGGAGTTTTTAAGTTTGAGCTTTCGGATATATTGGTAAACATCTGCCCTGGTCTGAGTATATTCAAAATGTGATTCTGGACAGTATGAAAGTCCCAAAGAGAGCAATTGGGTTTCTGCAGCAGACAAGTCTATTTTTGCCAAATTAATGATTGTTTTGGCATTTTGTTGGCTGTTCAGGGGCTTCTCATTTACTTGGCTTGTTTGTTTCTCCACGTCGCCTCACCCCATCTGCCTCGTTTGCTCCCGGTTGTTTTTTGCGGCCCTCCTTCTTTCCCTCCTCCTCCTTGTACATCGTTTTTTGCCGGTTGGCTTCTGGGGCGAAGGGTTTCCCTCCTGCTCCGTCTTATATATTCCAGTTCCTTACCCATTGTAAGCCTTATTTTATTGCCTTGCCCCTCACGTCCTTCCGGGTCTGACTCACTTTCAGCAGCTGAACTTAAATCCGATATGGACAAAGCCTTTGGCTCAAGGGTTACTTGTATAGATCTACTTCCATCTTGTTGGCTTTTTTTCACAGTTGCATCGCAGAATGTATCATATTTTCTAGAAAAGGTAAATATGTGCCCATTATCATAGTCTTGTTTGTCCCTTCTAAATTTGTACGTCTTACGGGCTTTTATCTTATCTTCCTCCTTTTGCAGTCTTTGCATCATTTCTTCTTCTAGTTTAATTTTCTGCTGTTGTGGTTCACTTAATGCTTGGAGTTCACTTTTAAAAGCCTCAATTTTAGGTAGTAAATCCTCCCGGTCACTGTCTGCATATTTTACTAGTATCTCTACTAGTCTTCAGGATGAATCCAAATGACATTGGGCCCATTCTGCCATCATATTGGGATTAGGCATGTCATAGCTAGGAGCTATCATAATTCTCAGGCCCCTAGGAATGCGCCTGACATCCAAATACTTTTTTAAGGATTTTGACTCCCACCATTTGTCAGTGTTAATAAAGGAACGGGACTATACTGTGAAACGCGCATATTGAAAACGCCACCATGTCAGCCACAACATTGCGGGACCGAGAAATGGCCGCAGAGGAAATGTTTGCGGTAGTGGCATTGGAGCCGAGAGCAACTAAAACAAGTGCCGGTGAAAATAGCATTACCGAAGGTAAGAGCTTGAAAGAAAAGTATAAAATGCTTGAGAAAATAAGAAAAAGAGAAAATATCGATATCTGAGCACCGAGGAGGAGTCGCAAACCCTCCTGGGCATGAGCAACACTCTGATTGGCTGCTAACACTCAAAACCAGGAAGTTTTGGCAGCCATTTTGTGACCCAGTAACCAAGTCACAAGAAAAAGGGGGGAAAAAGTGAAAAATGAAGAAAAGGGGGCAGGGTAGAAACACCCTGGCCCCCTATGCCTGCTCAGGGGGTCCCACACGGACCCCCCGGGCAAAAAAAAGCATAATTTCATTTTTCCAGCTGTAAACTTTTTTTAAAAACGAAGCGAGGGCTCCAGCGCTTCATTTTGTATAAGCCCTGGGTGGGCCAGGTCCCTTGGGCAATGCCAAATTAATGTATGTTTTTTTCAGCGAATTTCTAAGCTTTTTTTAAAGGATAATTTCTAACTATAACGTTCCTGAAACCTATGGTTTTTTCAGTGAATACATTTATATATATTTATATATCTCTACAGCAAGGCTCAGTTTAATGGACCCCTGGTGATTCTTTATCTCGGTGCAAAGCCCCAGCAGAGCTGCGCTGTCCAATTATTCACCAAAAGCTTCCTTCGAAAAAGAAACAATAGCACGCACTCACAGGATTCTGTGTTGCCCCAAAAATTCCTTTATTTATTATTTATTTATTTAAGAAGCTTATAAAGCGCACAGCTACCCCCAAGAGGGGGTGTCCCGGCGCTGCAGATCACCCAAGAGGGGGTGTCCCGGCGCTGCAGATCACATGCTAAAAGAGGAAAGCTGCTTAAAAGGTGGTGAACAGCCAAGTTTTGAGTTTGCGTCGGAACAAAGGTTCCGACTCAATGAACCTTAGATCCAGTGGAAGGCTGTTCCAGAGTTTAGCTGTAACTACTCCGAACGCTCTGCCCCCACTCCTGACACGGCGAAATCTAGGTACCACCAGGAAGTGAAGGCTGTTTGATCTCAACTATCTGACAGATTGAGAAAGTTTGAGTCTCTTTTTCAAATAAACCGGGCCTGACCCGTTAAGAGCACGGAAGGCCAGGATCAGAGCTTTGAACTGAATGCGGCGGGAGATGGGAAGCCAGTGCATTTTTTTCAGGTAAGATGATACCGAGTGGCGGAAAGGAATATTACCGATCAATCTCGCAGCAGCGTTTTGTACAATTTGTATACGTTCAATAAGGTAAAGGGGTGCGCCCGCATAAAGACTGTTGGCATAATCTAAATGCGACGTGATCAGGGCATGAACGATGGTCTTACGGGAATCCAAAGGGAGGTAAGGAAAGATCTTCCGGATCATGCGTAGCTTGCCAAAGCAGGCTGATGAGACCTTATTGATCTGGGATTTGCAAGACAGGGCATTGTCAACTTGGAAGCCCAGGTTACGAGCTGTCTGGACTGGGACCGGGGGGGATTCTATACTGTTGGCCACCACAGAGTACTGGGAAGTGCCTTTTTTGGTTAAAAAATAAAACCTCAGTTTTGTCAGTATTTAAAAGTAGATGGTTAGAGGCCATCCAGGAGCAGATGTTACTAAGGCAGTTACGAAAATTGGAAAAATTGGTGTCAGAGTGATCTCTAAATGAAAACACAAGCTGAGTATCATCAGCATAAGAGATCACTCTGACCCCCCAAGATTCCACCACCCTAGCCAGAGGGCCTAAATAGACGTTGAAAAATAGAGGGCTCAGGGCAGAGCCCTGAGGCACTCCACACACAAGAGGTTTACCCTCTGATTCAAAGGGCCGACGAAAAACCTTCGGCGTCCGACCAGTAAGGAACGATCTGATCCAAGTCAGAACAGTACCTCAAATTCCCGACTGCCGTAGGCGGTCCAGAAGTATTTCATGGGACACTGTGTCGAAAGCGGCGGACAGGTCGAGGAGGACCAACATGGCCTCCTCGCCCCTGTCCACACACTCACGAATAGTCTCTGAGACCTCTAAAAGCGCGGTCTCAGTACTATAGCTGGTTCTGAATCCCGACTGCGAGTCATGAAGCAGCTGGTCGGCTTCCAAATAGAGAGCCAGTTGCCACTGAGCCGCCTTTTCCAGGATTGTAGCTGGTTTAGGCAGAAGGGAGATTGGGCGGTAGTTGCAGAATTGTAAAGGTTCTGCGTCCGGTTTTTTCATGATTGGGACCAGCATAGCCTGTTTCCAAGCCAAGGGAAATTGACCCGAGCTTAGCGAGGAATTCCAGATGGAAAGAAGAGGGCTGGTCAGAACCGGGGCAAGATTGCCCATCACCTTAGCGGGAGCTGGATCCAATGGTGACCCTGATTTACCTTGGGTAAGTAATTTGGTGGCAGTCTCGGGAGTAAGCTCTTTAAAGGAATTAAACAGACCTTTCTGAGAATCAGTATCGCCGATCAAAGACGGAGCTACGACTGGTTCGAATGGGGAGATCAGCTTAGTAATTTTGTCCTGAAAGAAGTCAGAAAGCCCATTGCAAAGAGCCTGGCTAGGGGAACTCTGAGTCATCAAGGCAGGAGGGTTGACAAAGTCCTTCACTATTTTAAAAAGGATTTTGGTAGAATTCTCAGAATTCTTAATTAGCTGTGAAAAGTAACCTCTCATTGTGGAACGTTTTAATTTTTGGAATTTATTCAAGGCCGACTTATATATAGGTTTTGACTCGGGGTCATAAGTCTGCCGCTATTTACGTTCCAGCTGTTTACATCGGCTCTTTTCCTCTCGTAAAGCAGAGGAAAACCAAGGAGCAGAGGGCCTAGATCTAGAGGAGGTAAAGGGGTTTAATGGGGAGATGACATCAATTTCAGCTAAAAGAGCGGAGTTGTATTTCGCCACTTCCTCGTTGAGGTCCATAGAAGGATCAAACTGATAGGAAAAGCAGGGATCAAAGGCGTCACAAGTGACTTTATGCCATTTTCTCCCTGTCTCTCCCTTCAGAATAGAAGGAGGGGGTAGCGGAGGGATGGTAAGATCAAAAGGGAGAAGAAAATGGTCGGACCAAGTGAGGGGCAGTGAAGGGAGAGAGGAGATGCCAGGATGGTTAGTGAATATTAGGTCAAGAGTATGAACCTGCGGTATGAGTCGGGCCCTTAACTAGTTGGAGCAAAGTTAGTCCTTGTAAGGTCTCGATTAAATGAGACGCTTGTGCACAGGAGGGATTGTCAGCATGTAGGTTAAAGTCTCCTAATACCGTGAAATAAGCGTGTCTGAGGGAAAGACCAGCAATCGTGTGCAGAAGAGTGTCAAGTGAAGAAGTTGAGGCATTGGGGGGATTATATACCAAGATGCCAGCCAAAATAATGGTGGACGCATCCAAGATAGTATAATACATGGCTTCAATAAGCCCTAAATTAGGGAGTTTCTTGACAGTCAAATTAAGATGAGACTTTAAGATAATGGCAAGACCCCCTCCCGTTTTGTCTTTGTCACGACTGATACCCACCAGTCGATAGCCGGGGGGAGTGGCCAAGTGTATGTCAGGTTTGGACGTATCTTTAATCCAAGTTTCGGTAAGAAATAGGATGTCCCAGGCCTGAGTGTCTATTGATAACCATATCTCAGTAGCGTGCCGAGGCAGGGAGCGACAATTGACTAGGGCAGCCTTTATCAACCTAGGGGAGCTAAGGGGTTTAGCGGTCTCCGTAGATAGGGAGCGACATTTCAATGGAGAAGTAAGCGTGAACTCACAGCATGTACATTTAAAAGGACGGTCCTCTAGGCTAAGAGGGCAGCAGCAGTCAGCATGAGAGCACATACCTTGTCTGAACTGAAGAAGCTGATTACCAGTCCAGCAAACTTTTGTAGTCAGAGTAACAGGGGGACCGGCACTAGGCGCGGGCCAGGCGCGGACGGGCGCAGACGGGCTTGCCTTAGGTGCGCCCGCTGCGCCCGCCCGCTGCGCGGACGGGAAGTCCCCTTTTATAAATTCATTCTGGAGGAGGGTGGGAGGCGTCCAAGAGCTGGAGCGCTACCCTGCCTCCCCCTAAGATGGTGGCTTAGCCCTCTACCAGCCGGCGTCAGCGCTGCAATCGGCAAAGCAGGTGAATAACAAAGTTTAAAAATGCTGCGTTTAAAATATTTACAGCCTTTATAAACAATCGCGCTAAGCTCGGCAGTATTGACAATAGTGAGGGATAGATGAGAGATGCCCCCGGCTTCCGCCTCAGGGGAAAGTAGCTAGTGATCTATATATATTTATATATATACAAGACCGCAGGATTGCGGTCGAAACGCGTCTTCTTGCCATGCTTGCTAATTAAATCAACATCATCAGCTCCACAACTGTCTGTGCCCTTTTGTTTGACCCGGCGAGGTCTTACTATAGGATCTATACTATATATATATTGCTCAGTTACCTCTCGTTTGAAAGTAGGAAAGCCGCACTCCAGTGGTGTCAGTTTCAACGATCTTTATTCTGCAAACAACAAACGCGTTTCGGCGTATAGCCTTCGTCAGTGTCAATGACACTTGACTCGTGACTACTGAAAAAGCTTTGCATGTACAGTAGCAACCAACAAGGGACCACACCATTTATGTCTGATTACACCACCATCTTTGAATGAGCAATGCAATATATAAAAACATTCCCAATTATCTAACCATGTATTGGTTTTCAAAGATACAAATGGTAAATAAACATATAGATGGAACATACCACATGATCTTGCCGTGGATCGGCAATTATCCCTTGTAGGTACATTTTTCTACCCAACGGTTTCTTAACTCCCAGCAAAACTGACATAAATTGTTCAAATTCATTATTTATAATTATTTCCACCAGCTCAGTACTTTTTTACAGTTCATCCGAAGAAAGATATGTACGACAATTATTTAGATTCACTGATATATACAGCAAAAGTTCTTTGACTTCCTATCATTTCCATTACAGAAGACCCTCCTTTCACATTGACAGAGATCATATTTACATAATGACCGAAGATTACAAATCAGAGCTCAACAGTATACACAACAGAAACATGCAGCAGCAGACCATCCTAACTCATTTTCCCAGGTACACTGCCATCTCCTCCCCACTATTTAGGCCTCTAGGATGTTTAGTTGATAAATCGTTAATATACCTCGATTCAAGCATCCTCAGCCGCCTTAGTCTATCCCCTCCCCTCACATGGTGTGGTACATAGTCTAGGCCAAAGAATTGCAGTTTACTTCTATCTTTACTGTGATGTTCAGCAAAGTGCCGAGCCACCGGGTACGAAGGATCTACCTTATTGATGGCTCGGAGGTGCTCTAATATCCTCAACTTCAATTGATTGATCGTACTCTCGACGTAGCACAAGCCACACGGGCAGACCAAACAGTAACCTGCATAGGTAGTACTGCAAGTTATAAATTTCAGTATCTTCATTGACCTTCCAGTGTCCTGTATCTCATAGTTCAGGAAAGTTTTACTTCATGCGCATGCCTTATATCGGCCATAAGGGTAAAAACCACTCATTCCCTTCAAAGTGTTCACCTTGGCACAAGGTTTGTCTAGGTGGCTTTTTACCAATGAATCTCTTAGTGACCTAGCCCTGCTAAAGGTCACCAGGGCATACGGTGGCAAATCATCTTTCAGCACATTATCTGTGAGGAGTATATGCCAGTTCTTCCTCATCATAGCTTTCAATCGATTGGATCCGGATGAATATGGGGTCACCATCCTACATTTGCCTCCTTTACTGGATTCCTTGTTCATCGGTTTATTCCCAAGAAGTACTGCTCTCAGGATTTTTCTCACTTTACTTAATGTCTTCTGCAGATGTACCTCATCATACCCTCTGAGGCTAAATCTTGCCAGACAATCAGAGGCAGCCGCCTCGAAATCCTGGTCCCGTGAGCTATTCCTATGGGGAGTCTTAATAGCTCCCCATAGGGAATACTTCTGACTAGCTGGGTGGGTAGCTACTGCTGGCAAATAGAGTGGAGTTGCCAGCAGTTTCCTTTCTGTATAATAATGTATGGATCTGGCCGCTATCAATGAACACCCTCAGGTCCAAGTAGTCCACTGCCACCGGACTAATGGAACCCGAGAGGTGCAGATTGTACTCATTGTCATTCAGGATCTAAATATATTTCATTGCCGTATTCCTTACCCCTTGCCACACAATGAATAGGTCATCTATGTAGCGGTACCAATATACAGCCTTGCCACTCTCTTATCCCACATTACAGCTCCTGGGCACCTGCTCCTCCCACCAGCCTACAAACAAGTTCGCATAGCTGGGGGCAAAGCAGGTGCCCCTTGCCGTCCCAGATACCTGTCTGAACATTTGATCTTCAAATAGGAATATGTTGTGTGTTAAGCAGAATTCTACGAATTCAAGAACCATCATGTTATGTTGCCCATAGCGCAATTGTCGCCGGTCCAGATAATATTTGACCGCATTTAAACCATGTTTATGGTCTATATTCGTGTACAGACTGGTGATATCCATCACCATCAACAAATAGTCTGCATTCCAAGTTATACCCATAATTCTGCTTAAGAAGTCCTTAGTGTCCTGGATATATGAATCAAGTTTGATCACAAACGGGAACAAAATACTATCTACGAATCTGGACATGTTCTCTGTATGTCCATTAATCGAAGAAACAATGGGTCGACCCGGAGGGCATGTGCTGTCTTTGTGCAATTTTAGGAGGTGATAAAAAGTGGGGGTCATTGGATTGTTACTCCGCAAGAAGAGGTGTTCATCCCTGCCTAGCATTGCGAGATTGTACCATTTCCATATTAAGTCATCATACTCCTCAATGCTCTTATTGTACGTCTCGCTGTTGGTAGCCATATAATATTTCTCATCAGACAGCTGTCTGATCGCTTCCTGTCGATAATAGTCTCTACTTAGCAGGACTACATTATCCCCGTTGTCGGACGGTTTCACTACAGACGGATGCAGTGTGTTCATGCCAATCAGTGAGTAATTGGGGATCCGGGTGTTCTTACGATAGGACTGTATACACCCTCTGCCCACGAGGTACCCTATTCTCTTCAATGTAACTAGTCAGACTCGTCGCCTCCCACCACTTCCGAACTTCCCGTTCGTATAGTCTCGCTAATTTCATCATGTTATCATTTAGTCTGCTGCTAACAGGCTCCGCCAGTGCTGCTGCTGTCTCTAACAGTCTCTCATGTCGTCTGAACATATCTTTAGCCTCAGCGCGGCGCTCCGTCTCACTAAACATAACGACGAGTAGTTCACAAGTCAAGTAGTAGTCAGATAATGCACTCGACTTTTATTTAGGTCTTGCCCCGTCGAAACTGACACCTTCCGTGTTGCTCTGCCGCACACTCAGCTGTAACATTTACCGATGTAAACGATAGAAAGAGAGAGGGCGCTTACCGGCTCTGCGTGTATAGAGGGAACAAACTAGCAATTCACGTAAAGGGTCCCACACAGCAGCCTCCCGGTTATCTCTCTGCCCCACAGCTGCGGCGGTGCTCGAGAAAGTTACAAAACGCTCGTGCTCCACAAACGGTCTCTCAGTTTCCTCTCGTTTGAAAGTAGAATAGCCGCGCTCCAGTGGTGTCAGTTTCAACGATCTTTATTCTGCAAACAACAAACGCGTTTCGGCGTTAAGCCTTCGTCAGTGTCAATGACACTTGACTCGTGACTACTGATAAAGCTTTGTATGTACAGTAGCAACCAACAAGGGACTACACCATTTATGTCTGATTACACCACCATCTTTGAATGAGCAATGGAATATATAAAACATTCCCAATTATCTAACCATGTATTGGTTTTCAAAGATACAAATGGTAAATAAACATATAGATGGAACATATATATATATATATATATATATATATTGTCGCAGGGATTCCGTTCTCATACAGAACTGTGCATAGAGACTTGGAACCTCAGTGAATTAGGGTGTGCCACCTTAGTACCCAAAATCCCCTACCAGACTAGCTACAGTGTCTCATTGGTTATTACAAACTCCCAGAACATGGACTTAGTACACCTCAGGTAACGTGGAACACATGAACACTCTTTCGTTATACAATCATTTAAATCCAGAACAAGGAGTAAATGAGGACGCGTGCAAATTTGAAATGTTTATGTTCTAATGCAATGTTCTCAAACGCAGTATCTTTGCTAATACAAGCAAACATATTATAAGAAACAAGGTAATCAGCATAGTTACTAGTCCATAGAATACAAAAGGTGAAAGCATGTTAAAATGCTAAAATGAATAGGGTTAAACAACACCTAATTCTCACCCTCCATAGCTAGTATAATATATTATATCTAAGAAGGTCTCTTTGGGTTTTAGCAGGGCGGGCCCATACCTCAGATCCTAGTGGTAAGGGATCACATCATCTTCCACCAGCTCTCTGCATGCGAAGCACCATCATGTGTGTGTGTATGCTGTGTGCAAAGCAATATAAAACGTGCCCAAAGCCAGAATTTGGCCGCAGCTGCATGTATGTTATGTCTAGGAAGGTGCGAAGATCAGACCTCACAACAACCACTGTGTTGAGATATCCTTGAAGGCTTCAGCACTCACTGTATAGACACAGCTCACCAAGCAAGGCTGATATCAGAGTAACAACATATTATTCTCGTGTGAATCAAAACACTCTACTAGGCTCAAAGCTAAAGCAACAGTTTTGTGTTGTGTGCAGAAGCAGCAGAAAGGTAAAATGGCGTTTAAACTCCTAATAAGCTCAAGCTAACCTAACACAGCATATAGGCAAAGCATATCTATTTGACACCCTCCCATGATCCGAGCACGGATAAGATAAGATAAGATAAGATAAGGGGTTCATTTTTTAAATGCAGAGTTCAAGAACGATAGTCAGTTCAAATTCGAGTAAGTAAGAAAAATAATTTCGTCTCCCAAAAATCCAAAATCTCACCATCATGGCAATTTAGTGTTCACTTTAATCAAAGTCAAGAGGTCCGGGACTGTAAAAAGTTTTTCATAATTTCAAAAAAAATATTACGAAAAAATACAATGTCAACTAAAGGCCTCGATTGGTCTTAGCCTAGGACTGAATATGCAAAATAAGCAGCAACTGCTTCCAAAAGGAAGTCACTGTTATCATCCGAAACAATTCAGCCATCCAATTCAATAGCGGGAAAGAATATACATGCTCTTCAATTGCCGGAGCCTCTAGCACCATCAGAGGACAACTCTGTGGGTTCTCAATGAAGCTGTGTGCCAAGAAATCTTGCGCCGCTGCGAATATATACCAACGACCCAGTATTCCATGCATCGCTGCCAAGGCCATAATCCCTCCGTCAGAACAAAGCAACTCATGAGCAACTAAGGGGCCCATGAGTTGATTAAAATCCACTTCAGGAGACACCATATTGCAGAGACACAAATCCAGGGCCCAGTCGAAATCGCAGCTCAGGCAATGAAAGACAGGCTGGACACATGTAAAATAGGAAAATCGAAACGATAATCCATAAGCTGCACTTAAGGTGGCGAGCGGCAGCGCACCATAGTAGTCAAGTATCCTGTTGCGAAACAGTGCCAGCCGTGACAGCTCGTCTTGGAACACAGGATGTGCATCCATTTTTAATAAAACAAAATAGCACCAGATTACCCGCAGCCAGCGCCAGTAAAACAGGAAATCCACCAAATAGGCTGGAAAAGATTTAAAGAAAGAAAGCAGGAATGACTCCGAATATCTTTTGAAATGAAGTCACAAGACCACTTCTAACTACTTTAAAAAAGTGTGCCAGCCCCGATGTGGAGGATGCGTTAAAGATTGTATGAATCAGTTCACTGAAATGCAATGATAGGTCAGTATTCAATAAAGCATGCACCTCTGTGCGGGTGTTTGCTACGTGAAGGACAAATGTTTCACCAGCAGATGTCAGGGCAACTTCTTTTTGTGACAATAGGGCTCTTATTCGACGCATCCCATTGAACTCTGCTTTCAAGGCCGGAATCGTCGGCCAGATGGAAACATTCAAGTTCCCATGCGTGGGTGGATTCAAAACATTCTTACAGCAAACCACACTTTCACTGACTGTAACGACATAAGCAATGCCTTTTATTAACCCACAGCAATCTTCATTATTTAAAAGTAAATAACTGCCATTTGCCAGTAATGTGAATGTGGGGATGATAGCGGGCACGGGTGTACCTTTCAAAACACAGGCTAAATTAGGCTGTTCTTGATTGCAAGAGCCGTGTAATTGATAATGTCCACACATTAATGAGTGATCTGGTGTTTCGGTGCACCTTTCAGATAAACTTCCTTTCCCTCCCTAAGGCACCTGTATGTAAAAGGAAGCGACCAGGCTTCATGGAGATAGGAGCTACCAAGAGGCTTGTATCTACCAATGGCAAAATATTTCATGCAATTTGTAAATTTGTAAAGAGCAAATGGTAAAGTTATTAACCCGTGGATAAGCCACGCTGCAGTAGTGGCCTCTGCCACAGAGAATGGTAAAGACTCCAATCGTTCAATTTGTAACATGGAAAAAGATGCCTCTCTCATTGAAAGCAAACGCTGCTTGTCAGTCAAATTAAACGGGGCAAAATGAGAAGAGGTATTCATGTAATTCCAAGGCACTTTCCCGAAGTTAAGAGTGTGCAGGGTCCACGCAAACTGCATAATAGAACACAATTGATTTTGACCATGGTATAACACAGACATTTCATCTTGCACAATATCATCAACAGATGACCCAATATTATCCAAAGTGGAAATGCGGGAAGAAAGCGTGTTAATGCAAATATCCACAACTGCAAGCACTTTTTCTAAATTAGCTTGATCAATAGCCCTAAGGCGGGTAGCCGCCTCAATTTGTGACGTCTTCCAGATTTCATTGTAAACCGCATATATCCATCTTCTAGATCTACATCTAGCCGGGCCATTTATGAAATCATTCAAATCAACATCGTCATTCTGTTTAGATAAATGCAGTTTAACAGTCGCCAAGGTAGAATGTTTGAGCCAATTCTGACATAATTTGCCCACTGAATAAGTGGTGACGGAATGGTCATTCTCAAAATGGGGATCGACCCTGACCTGTGTAAAGCCATCTGCTAAACCCAGAAAACGATGTTGGCACGAGTCTGCACTTCTGTGCCACAGCAGCCAACCTTTGGGATCCAAACTGGATATGTTAAAGGACGAATTTAGCAATAGAGTTTGCAACTCCCTGATCGAAAATCTCGTAGTATTACCCCAACCTGAATATTCTTCCAAATCAGGGAAGGAAGGAGTATTTAATTTTTTAGTAGTAGCCAATCCAAAGCATGTTGTCTGTGAAATGATAGAATTCAAGAACAACATATGATTCGGGATGAGACATGCACGGTGCAAAGCCTCAGTGCCTTGTACCTGCCAACTTTTAGAACCCCAACCAGATTTAAGGTTAACTGTTTCCTTCCACAACTCCTAGCCTCCAACAGCTAGCTGGTCTAGAAAGGATTTCGAGCACAATAACTTAGTATTGACAAGTCTAACCTTGGACATGGACTTTTCTGTCATTTTAAAATAAAATGAAGCGGGATTGGAGTGATTAAAGTCAGTAAAATAAGTGTACTTTTTCAAAAAGGTACTCAAATTGCCTCGCAAAGGAGCTGGGCAATGTTCCCACTGTGTATAATTTACAGTACTCCTCCTGGAGTTAGTTTTATGTAATTAGTTGTTACCAAAATGTTGGAAACAAAATAAATCACCATAATTGGCAGATTCTAAATACAAATCTTCAGCATCAAAGGCAGCATAATTTTTCAAATCAGAAAACAATGCCTCTACGGCCTGAACATCCCAATCATCAGAACGTATGTTTTGTTTAACTACATTCCCCATGTTAACTCTAAGCACATTAGGGACATTTATAACCTCAGTGGGGCCATGGATTTGAAATTTAACAGCATCCCATACTATCCCATCCAGGACAGGCCAAGCAGTGATGTTAACAAAAGCCAAGTCTCTCTTTAATCTGTGTGCAGTATGTGACGAGGAATGGGGTGCCAATGTTCCATTTAGATGTCGAATGCATGTTCTCTCTTCAACATAGTGTCCATTGACGAATCGAAATAAATAAAACAAAAAAACAATTGACATAAAAAGGTAAATCATAAAAAGCAACAGCCAAATATATGTCCAAGGGGGAATTAAACAATGTATTTTAAATAAACTTGTATAGACTGCAATCCTTGAGGGCTTTCCTGATAGGTGTGAAACAGTGTCAAATAAAAATCTGGATTCTGTGGCCAAACGAGTTTGTAAATCAGGCATTGATAAGTCAGTTGGGTAAGTGTAGTCAGTTTCATCAAGTCGAGTACCAGGCAATGTACTCAATAAAGGACCAGAAATTGCAGGCATCTCGAGGGCCACTTCCGCCTCAGGTTTTGAAGCAGTGGCCAACACAGAATTTCTCACCATCAAAGGACAGGAGACTGTCGGTGTCATACTAAGAAGAATTGGCGACTCTGTGTATCTTGACATTGTCAATGGAGATATACCTGTTTTCCTTATGACCAGGAAGTGGTGGTAAAATGACTGTTCTTGTGCCCTTCACACCAAGCACAGGAACTGGACCAAATTCTTTCTTGTTTTCGATCTTCTCCTGAACCAAATCTCCAACTTGGGGTAGCCAGCCAACTACCGGGATCTGCAACGCATCATCCGAAGTGGAAGGCAAATGTTCCTTTTCAAGACTGTCTCTTGTATTTTGTAGAGTCTGTAAAACATTGCAATGTTCATCTACGTCAAAGGAGGCAGCAACAGCCACCGAGTCTAGACCGTCAAGGTCCGGTACATACATCTTGATACCAAAGTGCATTTCGTATGGGGTCCGCCCACCCAGAGACTTTCTAGGGAGATTATTAAGAGCACGCCCCATGCCAGTGAGATGGGCCAGCCAGTTCCTGCCAGTGCCTATAACTCGAGCTGTCAATGATTGCTGTAAGTCACGGTTCATTCGTTTCACTACACTATTACCCTCAGGTCTGTATGGAGACGAAAACTTGATTTGGACCCCCAACGAAGCCATGGCATCCTTATACGCCTTAGAGGCGAAAGCAGGACCCTGATCCCAATGGAAGGTACCACAGGCAAAAATCCCTACAAATACACGCAAATCCCTTATGACAGTCTGTGAATCATCGCTGCGGTGTGGCCACACCCACACAAAGCGTGTGCATGAATCAACTGCAACTAAGACGTACTTATATGCAGTATCAGAAGAAAAAGGACCGCAATGATCTAAATAAACACAACCTAGTGGTTTATTAGAATGAACAACTGTGTTTAGGGCAGACGCGCAGCAGTTGAAGGCTTAATCTGCTGGCAAATGTCACATTCAAGGACATAATCGTGCGTCTGTTTGTACAGTCCCCGCCTCCAAAATCGCTGTTGTAATTGAGACACAGTGGCAGAAACGCCCGCATGCGCAGACGCAACTCCTTCATGTGCCGCTGTGATCAATGTATTCCTGCGATACGAGTTGGGAATCAATCTCTCCCCAACGTCAGGTAAGGAACCTTATCGGGACTTAAGTGGTATGAGTACTTCGAAGGGAACCCCTTAGGATTATTACCTCCCTTCTCAGTGGCAGCAACAGCTGCCAAGATATCATCATCAATCTTACTTTTGGACCGTGTAACTGCTGCAACTAAATATGTCGATACTGCTGATTTCGCTGCCTTATCAGCAAGCAAGTTGCCAACAGCGTGGACCCCCACGCGCTGATGACCGAGAGTATGAATTACAAACACAAGTGGCAACTGCTCTTTAAGCTCAGCCACTCGGACCCAGATCATTTTATGTTTTATTGTGCTACCCTTGGAATCATGAAAATCATTCTGAATCCAAAAGAACAAGTTTTCATTGTAAGACTGTACTCAGTAGTAAGAATCACTTACAATAAGAGTCGTCACACTAGGATCAGCGTACTCCAACGCAAGTATCAGAGCACGAAGCTCTGGCAATTGTGCGGTGCATTCCTCTAGAGTTTGCGTGTGCACAACTCTGGACTTGAACTCATCGTTCACCATGGCATCTACCACAATGGCACATGTGGAAACGTAGGCGTTTTTAGAACCATGCGCAACCTGCGCCGAACCCTCAGTGTGTATGATGCAATGAAAATGCTCCAAAGGCCTCATAGCCAAAGGTGCAGGATGAACTAATTCATACTGCAAAAACTCCTGCGACCGCAAGGAGGCATCAAAAACAAATGTGACATCCGGAGATGTCAATGAAGCAGCCCATTTTATCCACCGAGGGTGCAAAGCTTTAGAATTTGGTACACTGGCTTTCGTAACTGCCTCCAAAGCAGGACACGGGGTAACAACCAACATGCGTTTTCCCTGTGACAGAGCACGTTCCTTAAGAATCGCCATCTGTACAGCTGTCAAAACTTTCTCCACAGTGGAAAATCGCATTTCAACTGAAGTGTACAAGTGTGACTTGTAGGCAATAGGTACTGTGTCTCCTTCGTTAAAAGTAAGGTAAGTGAAACCCACCGCCCCAGGGGTGATTCTTATCACCAGGTTGGTGTGGTTATCACGAGTCAGTAAGTATTTAGAAGCGAGCAAATCAGCCTGCAAAGATTGCAGAATAGCTGAGTGCTCTGGCAGCCTGCACGATTTGGTGAAAGTAGGTTGTATCAAAGCATACAAAGTCTTGATACGCTGGGCATATTCATGAATGTAAGTCCTCCCGAAATTCAAAAATCGCAGCAAAGACTGTAATTTTTTCAGAGTTGTCGGAGCGCGCAGTCGTGCGCATTTCTCCAAGAAGTGAGGAGCTAACCCTCGACCTTCATTGTTGAGCTCATAGCCCAGGAACAACACTGTGTACTCTGCAATGTGCCACTTTGCAAAGTTGAATTTGTAACCGAAGTCTGCAAAGCTACAAATTATGCGGTCAACTCGACACAGATGCTCCCAAAGTTCGTCGTCTGTGAGATAAATGTCATCAACATACGAGCATGCATTAGGGTCGAATCTCTCCAAGAGAGAGACTATGCGGGCAGCAAATACGCCTGGACTATTTTTATAGCCCATTGGTAAACTTCGACATTGTTTATGTACGCCGCCGCATGTAAAGCTGGTCCATTGGAAACTTAGTCCATCCAAATGGTGGGCATAAAAACCATTGGAGATGTCAAGCGTGGTTTTAAACCGCTTACGCACAAGACTATCCACTAAGGCAGAGCCTTGAGTATTCTGCACTGCACAGGTACCGCAATGCGAGTTTAAATGATGGTAATCCAATACCAAACAATACGATCCGTCAGGCTTGGTCACAGTAAAAAGAGGGTTATTCATTGGTGACACACATGTTTCAATCACTCCTTGATATTCTAATTGTTCAAGGATTTCCGCAACGGAAGCCTTAGCTTCACATCTAAGGGGATATTGAGGTTGAGGCTGTGGCTGAGACCGCAAAGGTATTTCGTGGTGTGGGGAAAATGTATCCCAACCACAGTGTGTACGGTACATAGCCGGCGCAAGGGTTTTAGCCCACTCTTCTGCAAAATGCATGCTCATTCGAGATAGTGTGCGCGAAACTAGTGAGGATTACCTCCTCACCTCTTGGAGCTGCGAGAACAAAAGGTGGCGGCCAGTCAGCCTCCGCTAACAAAATATCATAGGTAGTTGTAAGATTTTCCCAAAATACCCCTTTTATGGTACATTGTATGTCACCTTCAAGGAACAGGACTATTTCATAAAGTCTGTCAGGGGGAGCAACTCTAGTGTCAGTGGTTTCCACAACAACATAACGATCAGTTGCTTTCACCTTCAGTAGTGGACGTAGGGTCTCTCACACTATGGTGATCTCTGCCGCGCTGTCCAGCAAGGTCAGAGCCCATGTCTAATTCCGAAGCTGCGTTCTCACTATCTGTGGCATATCTCGCTGTTAAAGCGGCAACTTTATTTTTCTGGAACTGGGGTCTTTTCGGTGTAGAATCGTCCTGCTTGCCTTTACCGTCTTTTGGGCGGGGCTGGTTGTGTCCTTGCTGGCCACCCCAACCTCTGCCGCTTCCTCCACCACCAGTCGATGAGGCCGATGACTCCTGAAAAGAACGAGAAGAGCGTTGATCAGAAACCTGAAAACGATCAGGTGATTTTATCGTCGCGCGATCGCTCAATTCATAAACACGTTCTGGGGGCGCAGGCAATGGAGACGCAGGACGAGACTCCTGTCTCTGTTGTTGTTGCTTTCCGTGTTTTTGTTTTTTCTGCCAATTTTGTTTTTTGGTCTAGGGCTGTTCGTCAGATTCTGACTTCTGCCCTTGGGGTTGTTTTTTCTCTTTAGTAGAAAAAGGCTTGAGACCCCTACTATTGCGGCCCACGGTTTTATAAGCCGCCACAATAATTTGTGCTAACTGTTGGGGTTTGTCGACATCGGGAATCGCCTGCAAAGCATTGGCTACCTGAAAGTTCACTGCATCCCCATTAACATTAGCAAGTATGAGATCGTAAACTACATCAAAGGAGCCACAAAGGCGCATACCCAATTCAACAGCTGAGGTCCGTGCTCATCCTGAAAACACTTAAGGACCGTTGGCAGAACAGTCATAGACGGAGTGCCTTAACACCTCGCATAGACTGCCGCAAATGTTCTACCCCATGTCTCACAGTCACGAATTTCTGGGGTCAAGTCTTTTGGCATGCTAATTGTCAGAATCCTGTGTTTCTCACCAGGAGTCGTGTTAGGAAATACAGCTTCCGGCTGGTCAAACTTTTCGGCAAGCCAGAAAGGAAAATCATCCCTATCCTGGGGGCACTTGCCCATCACAGCGTTGACCATTACGGGACTGAGCTTCATGCCGCCCTGTCCAGCAGGAATCGCCGCTCCTCCTGGGGCACCACCCGGGAGATTACGGGTTATGTATTGCACTAAGTGGAGAAGTGTGGCTCAATGGTTAGAGCGGAAGACCCTGATGCAGAGGTCTAGCCCGGGACCAGGGTTCAATTCCCCGCCTCGGTGGGTCTTTGGCTCAATATTCCACGGACCTGATAATTCTCGCCAGGAAACAGCGCAAAACGCAACGTGGTCGCACCTAACTTTCCCAGTGAAATCGTGCCCTTTTTGGGCAAAGAGACTACTTTTGGTTTTTTAACCCTAGCTCTGCCGGCACCTAGGGAAACCTGGCAAACCTATACATTTTTAAAAACTAGACACCCAGGGGAAATCAGGATGGGGTGACTCGACTGCCTACCACCAGGTTATGTTACCCAGAATCCCTTGCAAAGCTAAGAAATTGACAAAAGAAATGCAATTTCCTCACATTTCTGTGGTGCAAAGTTCTGGAATCTGCGTGGATCAACAAATTTCCACCCACCCAGCGTTCCCCCGGGTCTCCCGAAAAAAATGGTACCTCACTTGCCTGGATCTACCTAGTGCCTGCGACAGGGAACAGCGCAAAACGCAACGTGGTCGCACCTAAATTTCGCACTGAAATCGTGCCCTTTTTGGGCAAAGAGACTACCTTTTGTTTTTGAACCCTAGCTCCGCCGGCACCTAGGGAAACTTAGCAAACCTATACATTTTTGAAAAGTAGACACCCAGGGAAATTCAGGATGGGGTGACTCGACTGCCTACCACCAGCTTCTGTTACCCAGAAAACCTTGCAAAGCTAAGAACTTGACAAAAAAAAACGCATTTTCCTCACATTTCTGTGGTGGAAAGTTCTGGAATCTGCATAGATCAACAAATTTCCACCCACCCAGCGTTCCCCCGGGTCTCCCGAAAAAAATGGTACCTCACTTGCCTGGGTCTGCCTAGTGCCTGCGACAGGAAACAGCGCAAAACGCAAAGTGGTCGCACCTCAATTTCCCAGTGAAATCGTGCCCTTTTTGGGCAAAGAGACTACCTTTTGTTTTTGAACCCTAGCTCTGCCGGCACCTAGGGAAACCTAGCAAACCTATACATTTTTGAAAACTAGACACCCATAGGAATTCAGGATGGGGTGTCTCGACTGCCTACCACCAGGTTCTGTTACCCAGAATCCCTTGTAAAACTAAGAAATTGACAAACACATTTTCCTCACATTTCTGTGGTGGAAAGTTCTGGAATCTGCGTGGATCAACAAATTTCTACCCACCCAGCGTTCCCCCGAAAAAAATGGTACCTCACTTGCCTGGGTCTGCCTTGTGCCTGCGACAGGAAACAGCGCAAAACGCAACATGGTCGCACCTCAATTTCCCAGTTAAATCGTGCCCTTTTTGGGCAAAGAGACTACCTTTTGTTTTTTAACCCTAGCTCTGCCGGCACCTAGGGAAACCTAGCAAACCTGTACATTTTTGAAAACTAGACACCCAGGAGAATTCAGGATATTGTGACTCGACTTCCTACCACCAGGTTCTGTTACCCAGAATCCCTTGCAAAGCTAAGAAATTGACAAACAAAAAACCCATTTTCCTCACATTTCTGTGGTGGAAAGTTCTGTAATCTGCTTGGATCAACAAATTTCCACCCACCCAGCGTTCCCCCGGGTCTCCCAAAAAAAATGGTACCTCACTTGCCTGGGTCTGCCTAGTGCCTGCGACAGGAAACAGCGCAAAACGCAACGTGGTCGCACCTCAATTTCGCACTGAAATCGTGCCCTTTTTGGGCAAAGAGACTACCTTTTGTTGTTGAACCCTAGCTCCACCGGCACCTAGGGAAACCTAGCAAACCTATACATTTTTGAAACATAGACACCCAGGGGAATTCAGGATGGGGTGACTCGACTGCCTACCACCAGGTTCTGTTACCCAGAATCCCTTACAAAACTAAGAAATTGACAAAAAAAATGCATTTTCCTCACATTTCTGTGGTGGAAAGTTCTGGAATCTGCGTGGATCAACAAATCTCCACCCACCCAGCGTTCCTTCGGGTCTCCTGAAAAAAATGGTACCTCACTTGCCTGGGTCTGCCTAGTGCCTGCGACAGGAAACAGCGCAAAACGCAACGTGGTCGCACCTCAATTTCGCACTGAAATCGTGCCCTTTTTGGGCAAAGAGACTACCTTTTGTTTTTGAACCCTAGCTCCGCCGGCACCTAGGGAAACATAGCAAACCTATACATTTTTGAAAAGTAGACACCCAGGGAAATTCAGGATGGGGTGACTCGACTGCCTACCACCAGGTTCTGTTACCCAGAAAACCTTGCAAAGCTAAGAACTTGACCAAAAAAAAATTGCATTTTCCTCACATTTCTGTGGTGGAAAGTTCTGGAATCTGCATAGATCAACAAATTTCCACCCACCCAGCGTTCCCCCGGGTCTCCCGAAAAAAATGGTACCTCACTTGCCTGGGTCTGCCTAGTGCCTGCGACAGGAAACAGCGCAAAACGCAAAGTGGTCGCACCTCAATTTCCCAGTGAAATCGTGCCCTTTTTGGGCAAAGAGACTACCTTTTGTTTTTGAACCCTAGCTCCGCCGGCACCTAGGGAAACCTAGCAAACCTATACATTTTTGAAAACTAGACACCCATAGGAATTTAGGATGGGGTGTCTCGACTGCCTACCACCAGGTTCTGTTACCCAGAATCCCTTGTAAAACTAAGAAATTGACAAAAAAACACATTTTCCTCACATTTCTGTGGTGGAAAGTTCTGGAATCTGCGTGGATCAACAAATTTCTACCCACCCAGCGTTCCCCCGAAAAAAATGGTACCTCACTTGCCTGGGTCTGCCTAGTGCCTGCGACAGGAAACAGCGCAAAACGCAACATGGTCGCACCTCAATTTCCCAGTGAAATCGTGCCCTTTTTGGGCAAAGAGACTACCTTTTGTTTTTTAACCCTAGCTCTGCCGGCACCTAGGGAAACCTAGCAAACCTGTACATTTTTGAAAACTAGACACCCAGGGGAATTCACGATATTGTGACTCGACTGCCTACCACCAGGTTCTGTTACCCAGAATCCCTTGCAAATCTAAGAAATTGACAAACAAAAAACCCATTTTCCTCACATTTCTGTGGTGGAAAGTTCTGTAATCTGTGTGGATCAACAAATTTCCACCCACCCAGCGTTCCCCCAGGTCTCCCAAAAAAAATGGTACCTCACTTGCCTGGGTCTGCCTAGTGCCTGCAACAGGAAACAGCGCAAAACGCAACATGGTCGCACCTCAATTTCCCAGGGAAATCGTGCCCTTTTTGGTCAAAGAGACTACCTTTAGTTTTTGAACCCTAGCTCCACCGGCACCTAGGGAAACCTAGCAAACCTATACATTTATGAAAACTGGACACCCAGGGGAATTCAGGATGGGGTGACTCGACTGCCTACCACCAGGTTCTGTTACCCAGAATCCCTTGCAAAGCTAAGTAATTGACAAAAAAAATGCATTTTCCTCACATTTCTGTGGTGGAAAGTTCTGTAATCTGCGTGGATCAACAAATTTCCACCCACCCAGCGTTCCCCTGGGTCTCCCAAAAAAAATGGTACCTCACTTGCCTGGGTCTGCCTAGTGCCTGCGACAGAAAACAGCGCAAAACGCAACGTGGTCGCACCTCAATTTCGCACTGAAATCGTGCCCTTTTTGGGCAAAGAGACTACCTTTTGTTTTTGAACCCTAGCTCCACCGGCACCTAGGGAAACCTAGCAAACCTATACATTTTTGAAATGTAGACACCCAGGGGAATTCAGGATGGGGTGACTCGACTGCCTACCACCAGGTTCTGTTACCCAGAATCCCTTACAAAGCTAAGAAATTGACAAAAAAAATGCATTTTCCTCACATTTCTGTGGTGGAAAGTTCTGGAATCTGTGTGGATCAACAAATCTCCACCCACCCAGCGTTCCTTCGGGTCTCCTGAAAAAAATGGTACCTCACTTGCCTGGGTCTGCCTAGTGCCTGCGACAGGAAACAGCGCAAAACGCAACGTGGTCGCACCTCAATTTCGCACTGAAATCGTGCCCTTTTTGGGCAAAGAGACTACCTTTTGTTTTTGAACCCTAGCTCCGCCGGCACCTAGGGAAACTTAGCAAACCTATACATTTTTGAAAAGTAGACACCCAGGGAAATTCAGGATGGGGTGACTCGACTGCCTACCACCAGGTTCTGTTACCCAGAAAACCTTGCAAAGCTAAGAACTTGACCAAAAAAAAAACGCATTTTCCTCACATTTCTGTTGTGGAAAGTTCTGGAATCTGCATAGATCAACAAATTTCCACCCACCCAGCGTTCTCCCGGGTCTCCCGAAAAAAATGGTACCTCACTTGCCTGGATCTGCCTAGTGCCTGCGACAGGAAACAGCGCAAAACGCAAAGTGGTCGCACCTCAATTTCCCAGTGAAATCGTGCCCTTTTTGGGCAAAGAGACTACCTTTTGTTTTTGAACCCTAGCTCCGCGGCACCTAGGGAAACCTAGCAAACCTATAAATTTTTGAAAACTAGACACCCATAGGAATTTAGGATGGGTGTCTCGACTGCCTACCACCAGGTTCTGTTACCCAGAATCCCTTGTAAAACTAAGAAATTGACAAAAAAACACATTTTCCTCACATTTCTGTGGTGGAAAGTTCTGGAATCTGCGTGGATCCACAAATTTCTACCCACCCAGCGTTCCCCCGAAAAAAATGGTACCTCACTTGCCTGGGTCTGCCTAGTGCCTGCGACAGGAAACAGCGCAAAACGCAACATGGTCGCACCTCAATTTCCCAGTGAAATCGTGCCCTTTTTGGGCAAAGAGACTACCTTTTGTTTTTTAACCCTAGCTCTGCCGGCACCTAGGGAAACCTAGCAAACCTGTACATTTTTGAAAATTAGACACCCAGGGGAATTCAGGATATTGTGACTCGACTGCCTACCACCAGGTTCTGTTACCCAGAATCCCTTGCAAATCTAAGAAATTGACAAACAAAAAACCCTTTTTCCTCACATTTCTGTGGTGGAAAGTTCTGTAATCTGCGTGGATCAACAAATTTCCACCCACCCAGCGTTCCCCCAGGTCTCCCCAAAAAAATGGTACCTCACTTGCCTGGGTCTGCCTAGTGCCTGCGACAGGAAACAGCGCAAAACGCAACATGGTCGCACCTCAATTTCCCAGGGAAATCGTGCCCTTTTTGGTCAAAGAGACTACCTTTAGTTTTTGAACCCTAGCTCCACCGGCACCTAGGGAAACCTAGCAAACCTATACATTTATGAAAACTGGACACCCAGGGGAATTCAGGATGGGGTGACTCGACTGCCTACCACCAGGTTCTGTTACCCAGAATCCCTTGCAAAGCTAAGTAATTGACAAAAAAAATGCATTTTCCTCACATTTCTGTGGTGGAAAGTTCTGTAATCTGCGTGGATCAACAAATTTCCACCCACCCAGCGTTCCCCCGGGTCTCCCAAAAAAAATGGTACCTCACTTGCCTGGGTCTGCCTAGTGCCTGCGACAGGAAACAGCGCAAAACGCAACGTGGTCGCACCTCAATTTCGCACTGAAATCGTGCCCTTTTTGGGCAAAGAGACTACCTTTTGTTTTTTAACCCTAGCTCCACCGGCACCTAGGGAAACCTAGCAAACCTATACATTTTTGAAACGTAGACACCCAGGGGAATTCAGGATGGGGTGACTCGACTGCCTACCACCAGGTTCTGTTACCCAGAATCCCTTACAAAGCTAAGAAATTGACAAAAAAAATGCATTTTCCTCACATTTCTGTGGTGGAAAGTTCTGGAATCTGCGTGGATCAACAAATCTCCACCCACCCAGCGTTCCTTCGGGTCTCCTGAAAAAAATGGTACCTCACTTGCCTGGGTCTGCCTAGTGCCTGTGACAGGAAACAGCGCAAAACGCAACGTGGTCGCACCTCAATTTCGCACTGAAATCGTGCCCTTTTTGGGCAAAGAGACTACCTTTTGTTTTTGAACCCTAGCTCCGCCGGCACCTAGGGAAACTTAGCAAACCTATACATTTTTGAAAAGTAGACACCCAGGGAAATTCAGGATGGGGTGACTCGACTGCCTACCACCAGGTTCTGTTACCCAGAAAACCTTGCAAAGCTAAGAACTTGACCAAAAAAACGCATTTTCCTCACATTTCTGTGGTGGAAAGTTCTGGAATCTGCATAGATCAACAAATTTCCACCCACCCAGCGTTCCCCCGGGTCTCCCGAAAAAAATGGTACCTCACTTGCCTGGGTCTGCCTAGTGCCTGCAACAGGAAACAGCGCAAAACGCAAAGTGGTCGCACCTCAATTTCCCAGTGAAATCGTGCCCTTTTTGGGCAAAGAGACTACCTTTTGTTTTTGAACCCTAGCTCCGCCGGCACCTAGGGAAACCTAGCAAACCTATACATTTTTGAAAACTAGACACCCATAGGAATTTAGGATGGGGTGTCTCGACTGCCTACCACCAGGTTCTGTTACCCAGAATCCCTTGTAAAACTAAGAAATTGACAAAAAAACACATTTTCCTCACATTTCTGTGGTGGAAAGTTCTGGAATCTGCGTGGATCAACAAATTTCTACCCACCCAGCGTTCCCCCGGGTCTCCCGAAAAAAATGGTACCTCACTTGCCTGGGTCTGCCTTGTGCCTGCGACAGGAAACAGCGCAAAACGCAACATGGTCGCACCTCAATTTCCCAGTTAAATCGTGCCCTTTTTGGGCAAAGAGACTACCTTTTGTTTTTTAACCCTAGCTCTGCCGGCACCTAGGGAAACCTAGCAAACCTGTACATTTTTGAAAACTAGACACCCAGGAGAATTCAGGATATTGTGACTCGACTTCCTACCACCAGGTTCTGTTACCCAGAATCCCTTGCAAAGCTAAGAAATTGACAAACAAAAAACCCATTTTCCTCACATTTCTGTGGTGGAAAGTTCTGTAATCTGCGTGGATCAACAAATTTCCACCCACCCAGCGTTCCCCCGGGTCTCCCAAAAAAAATGGTACCTCACTTGCCTGGGTCTGCCTAGTGCCTGCGACAGGAAACAGCGCAAAACGCAACGTGGTCGCACCTCAATTTCGCACTGAAATCGTGCCCTTTTTGGGCAAAGAGACTACCTTTTGTTGTTGAACCCTAGCTCCACCGGCACCTAGGGAAACCTAGCAAACCTATACATTTTTGAAACATAGACACCCAGGGGAATTCAGGATGGGGTGACTCGACTGCCTACCACCAGGTTCTGTTACCCAGAATCCCTTACAAAGCTAAGAAATTGACAAAAAAAATGCATTTTCCTCACATTTCTGTGGTGGAAAGTTCTGGAATCTGCGTGGATCAACAAATCTCCACACACCCAGCGTTCCTTCGGGTCTCCTGAAAAAAATGGTACCTCACTTGCCTGGGTCTGCCTAGTGCCTGCGACAGGAAACAGCGCAAAACGCAACGTGGTCGCACCTCAATTTCGCACTGAAATCGTGCCCTTTTTGGGCAAAGAGACTACCTTTTGTTTTTTAACCCTAGCTCCACCGGCACCTAGGGAAACCTAGCAAACCTATACATTTTTGAAACGTAGACACCCAGGGGAATTCAGGATGGGGTGACTCGACTGCCTACCACCAGGTTCTGTTACCCAGAATCCCTTACAAAGCTAAGAAATTGACAAAAAAAATGCATTTTCCTCACATTTCTGTGGTGGAAAGTTCTGGAATCTGCGTGGATCAACAAATCTCCACCCACCCAGCGTTCCTTCGGGTCTCCTGAAAAAAATGGTACCTCACTTGCCTGGGTCTGCCTAGTGCCTGTGACAGGAAACAGCGCAAAACGCAACGTGGTCGCACCTCAATTTCGCACTGAAATCGTGCCCTTTTTGGGCAAAGAGACTACCTTTTGTTTTTGAACCCTAGCTCCGCCGGCACCTAGGGAAACTTAGCAAACCTATACATTTTTGAAAAGTAGACACCCAGGGAAATTCAGGATGGGGTGACTCGACTGCCTACCACCAGGTTCTGTTACCCAGAAAACCTTGCAAAGCTAAGAACTTGACCAAAAAAACGCATTTTCCTCACATTTCTGTGGTGGAAAGTTCTGGAATCTGCATAGATCAACAAATTTCCACCCACCCAGCGTTCCCCCGGGTCTCCCGAAAAAAATGGTACCTCACTTGCCTGGGTCTGCCTAGTGCCTGCAACAGGAAACAGCGCAAAACGCAAAGTGGTCGCACCTCAATTTCCCAGTGAAATCGTGCCCTTTTTGGGCAAATAGACTACCTTTTGTTTTTGAACCCTAGCTCCGCCGGCACCTAGGGAAACCTAGCAAACCTATACATTTTTGAAAACTAGACACCCATAGGAATTTAGGATGGGGTGTCTCGACTGCCTACCACCAGGTTCTGTTACCCAGAATCCCTTGTAAAACTAAGAAATTGACAAAAAAACACATTTTCCTCACATTTCTGTGGTGGAAAGTTCTGGAATCTGCGTGGATCAACAAATTTCTACCCACCCAGCGTTCCCCCGAAAAAAATGGTACCTCACTTGCCTGGGTCTGCCTTGTGCCTGCGACAGGAAACAGCGCAAAACGCAACATGGTCGCACCTCAATTTCCCAGTTAAATCGTGCCCTTTTTGGGCAAAGAGACTACCTTTTGTTTTTTAACCCTAGCTCTGCCGGCACCTAGGGAAACCTAGCAAACCTGTACATTTTTGAAAACTAGACACCCAGGAGAATTCAGGATATTGTGACTCGACTTCCTACCACCAGGTTCTGTTACCCAGAATCCCTTGCAAAGCTAAGAAATTGACAAACAAAAAACCCATTTTCCTCACATTTCTGTGGTGGAAAGTTCTGTAATCTGCGTGGATCAACAAATTTCCACCCACCCAGCGTTCCCCCGGGTCTCCCAAAAAAAATGGTACCTCACTTGCCTGGGTCTGCCTAGTGCCTGCGACAGGAAACAGCGCAAAACGCAACGTGGTCGCACCTCAATTTCGCACTGAAATCGTGCCCTTTTTGGGCAAAGAGACTACCTTTTGTTGTTGAACCCTAGCTCCACCGGCACCTAGGGAAACCTAGCAAACCTATACATTTTTGAAACATAGACACCCAGGGGAATTCAGGATGGGGTGACTCGACTGCCTACCACCAGGTTCTGTTACCCAGAATCCCTTACAAAGCTAAGAAATTGACAAAAAAATGCATTTTCCTCACATTTCTGTGGTGGAAAGTTCTGGAATCTGCGTGGATCAACAAATCTCCACACACCCAGCGTTCCTTCGGGTCTCCTGAAAAAAATGGTACCTCACTTGCCTGGGTCTGCCTAGTGCCTGCGACAGGAAACAGCGCAAAACGCAACGTGGTCGCACCTCAATTTCGCACTGAAATCATGCCCTTTTTGGGCAAAGAGACTACCTTTTGTTTTTGAACCCTAGCTCCGCCGGCACCTAGGGAAACATAGCAAACCTATACATTTTTGAAAAGTAGACACCCAGGGAAATTCAGGATGGGGTGACTCGACTGCCTACCACCAGGTTCTGTTACCCAGAAAACCTTGCAAAGCTAAGAACTTGACCAAAAAAAAATTGCATTTTCCTCACATTTCTGTGGTGGAAAGTTCTGGAATCTGCATAGATCAACAAATTTCCACCCACCCAGCGTTCCCCCGGGTCTCCCGAAAAAAATGGTACCTCACTTGCCTGGGTCTGCCTAGTGCCTGCGACAGGAAACAGCGCAAAACGCAAAGTGGTCGCACCTCAATTTCCCAGTGAAATCGTGCCCTTTTTGGGCAAAGAGACTACCTTTTGTTTTTGAACCCTAGCTCCGCCGGCACCTAGGGAAACCTAGCAAACCTATACATTTTTGAAAACTAGACACCCATAGGAATTTAGGATGGGGTGTCTCGACTGCCTACCACCAGGTTCTGTTACCCAGAATCCCTTGTAAAACTAAGAAATTGACAAAAAAACACATTTTCCTCACATTTCTGTGGTGGAAAGTTCTGGAATCTGCGTGGATCAACAAATTTCTACCCACCCAGCGTTCCCCCGAAAAAAATGGTACCTCACTTGCCTGGGTCTGCCTAGTGCCTGCGACAGGAAACAGCGCAAAACGCAACATGGTCGCACCTCAATTTCCCAGTGAAATCGTGCCCTTTTTGGGCAAAGAGACTACCTTTTGTTTTTTAACCCTAGCTCTGCCGGCACCTAGGGAAACCTAGCAAACCTGTACATTTTTGAAAACTAGACACCCAGGGGAATTCACGATATTGTGACTCGACTGCCTACCACCAGGTTCTGTTACCCAGAATCCCTTGCAAATCTAAGAAATTGACAAACAAAAAACCCATTTTCCTCACATTTCTGTGGTGGAAAGTTCTGTAATCTGTGTGGATCAACAAATTTCCACCCACCCAGCGTTCCCCCAGGTCTCCCAAAAAAAATGGTACCTCACTTGCCTGGGTCTGCCTAGTGCCTGCAACAGGAAACAGCGCAAAACGCAACATGGTCGCACCTCAATTTCCCAGGGAAATCGTGCCCTTTTTGGTCAAAGAGACTACCTTTAGTTTTTGAACCCTAGCTCCACCGGCACCTAGGGAAACCTAGCAAACCTATACATTTATGAAAACTGGACACCCAGGGGAATTCAGGATGGGGTGACTCGACTGCCTACCACCAGGTTCTGTTACCCAGAATCCCTTGCAAAGCTAAGTAATTGACAAAAAAAATGCATTTTCCTCACATTTCTGTGGTGGAAAGTTCTGTAATCTGCGTGGATCAACAAATTTCCACCCACCCAGCGTTCCCCTGGGTCTCCCAAAAAAAATGGTACCTCACTTGCCTGGGTCTGCCTAGTGCCTGCGACAGGAAACAGCGCAAAACGCAACGTGGTCGCACCTCAATTTCGCACTGAAATCGTGCCCTTTTTGGGCAAAGAGACTACCTTTTGTTTTTGAACCCTAGCTCCACCGGCACCTAGGGAAACCTAGCAAACCTATACATTTTTGAAACGTAGACACCCAGGGGAATTCAGGATGGGGTGACTCGACTGCCTACCACCAGGTTCTGTTACCCAGAATCCCTTACAAAGCTAAGAAATTGACAAAAAAAATGCATTTTCCTCACATTTCTGTGGTGGAAAGTTCTGGAATCTGTGTGGATCAACAAATCTCCACCCACCCAGCGTTCCTTCGGGTCTCCTGAAAAAAATGGTACCTCACTTGCCTGGGTCTGCCTAGTGCCTGCGACAGGAAACAGCGCAAAACGCAACGTGGTCGCACCTCAATTTCGCACTGAAATCGTGCCCTTTTTGGGCAAAGAGACTACCTTTTGTTTTTGAACCCTAGCTCCGCCGGCACCTAGGGAAACTTAGCAAACCTATACATTTTTGAAAAGTAGACACCCAGGGAAATTCAGGATGGGGTGACTCGACTGCCTACCACCAGGTTCTGTTACCCAGAAAACCTTGCAAAGCTAAGAACTTGACCAAAAAAAAAACGCATTTTCCTCACATTTCTGTTGTGGAAAGTTCTGGAATCTGCATAGATCAACAAATTTCCACCCACCCAGCGTTCTCCCGGGTCTCCCGAAAAAAATGGTACCTCACTTGCCTGGATCTGCCTAGTGCCTGCGACAGGAAACAGCGCAAAACGCAAAGTGGTCGCACCTCAATTTCCCAGTGAAATCGTGCCCTTTTTGGGCAAAGAGACTACCTTTTGTTTTTGAACCCTAGCTCCGCGGCACCTAGGGAAACCTAGCAAACCTATAAATTTTTGAAAACTAGACACCCATAGGAATTTAGGATGGGTGTCTCGACTGCCTACCACCAGGTTCTGTTACCCAGAATCCCTTGTAAAACTAAGAAATTGACAAAAAAACACATTTTCCTCACATTTCTGTGGTGGAAAGTTCTGGAATCTGCGTGGATCCACAAATTTCTACCCACCCAGCGTTCCCCAGAAAAAAATGGTACCTCACTTGCCTGGGTCTGCCTAGTGCCTGCGACAGGAAACAGCGCAAAACGCAACATGGTCGCACCTCAATTTCCCAGTGAAATCGTGCCCTTTTTGGGCAAAGAGACTACCTTTTGTTTTTTAACCCTAGCTCTGCCGGCACCTAGGGAAACCTAGCAAACCTGTACATTTTTGAAAATTAGACACCCAGGGGAATTCAGGATATTGTGACTCGACTGCCTACCACCAGGTTCTGTTACCCAGAATCCCTTGCAAATCTAAGAAATTGACAAACAAAAAACCCATTTTCCTCACATTTCTGTGGTGGAAAGTTCTGTAATCTGCGTGGATCAACAAATTTCCACCCACCCAGCGTTCCCCCAGGTCTCCCCAAAAAAATGGTACCTCACTTGCCTGGGTCTGCCTAGTGCCTGCGACAGGAAACAGCGCAAAACGCAACATGGTCGCACCTCAATTTCCCAGGGAAATCGTGCCCTTTTTGGTCAAAGAGACTACCTTTAGTTTTTGAACCCTAGCTCCACCGGCACCTAGGGAAACCTAGCAAACCTATACATTTATGAAAACTGGACACCCAGGGGAATTCAGGATGGGGTGACTCGACTGCCTACCACCAGGTTCTGTTACCCAGAATCCCTTGCAAAGCTAAGTAATTGACAAAAAAAATGCATTTTCCTCACATTTCTGTGGTGGAAAGTTCTGTAATCTGCGTGGATCAACAAATTTCCACCCACCCAGCGTTCCCCCGGGTCTCCCAAAAAAAATGGTACCTCACTTGCCTGGGTCTGCCTAGTGCCTGCGACAGGAAACAGCGCAAAACGCAACGTGGTCGCACCTCAATTTCGCACTGAAATCGTGCCCTTTTTGGGCAAAGAGACTACCTTTTGGTTTTTAACCCTAGCTCCACCGGCACCTAGGGAAACCTAGCAAACCTATACATTTTTGAAACGTAGACACCCAGGGGAATTCAGGATGGGGTGACTCGACTGCCTACCACCAGGTTCTGTTACCCAGAATCCCTTACAAAGCTAAGAAATTGACAAAAAAAATGCATTTTCCTCACATTTCTGTGGTGGAAAGTTCTGGAATCTGCGTGGATCAACAAATCTCCACCCACCCAGCGTTCCTTCGGGTCTCCTGAAAAAAATGGTACCTCACTTGCCTGGGTCTGCCTAGTGCCTGTGACAGGAAACAGCGCAAAACGCAACGTGGTCGCACCTCAATTTCGCACTGAAATCGTGCCCTTTTTGGGCAAAGAGACTACCTTTTGTTTTTGAACCCTAGCTCCGCCGGCACCTAGGGAAACTTAGCAAACCTATACATTTTTGAAAAGTAGACACCCAGGGAAATTCAGGATGGGGTGACTCGACTGCCTACCACCAGGTTCTGTTACCCAGAAAACATTGCAAAGCTAAGAACTTGACCAAAAAAACGCATTTTCCTCACATTTCTGTGGTGGAAAGTTCTGGAATCTGCATAGATCAACAAATTTCCACCCACCCAGCGTTCCCCCGGGTCTCCCGAAAAAAATGGTACCTCACTTGCCTGGGTCTGCCTAGTGCCTGCAACAGGAAACAGCGCAAAACGCAAAGTGGTCGCACCTCAATTTCCCAGTGAAATCGTGCCCTTTTTGGGCAAAGAGACTACCTTTTGTTTTTGAACCCTAGCTCCGCCGGCACCTAGGGAAACCTAGCAAACCTATACATTTTTGAAAACTAGACACCCATAGGAATTTAGGATGGGGTGTCTCGACTGCCTACCACCAGGTTCTGTTACCCAGAATCCCTTGTAAAACTAAGAAATTGACAAAAAAACACATTTTCCTCACATTTCTGTGGTGGAAAGTTCTGGAATCTGCATGGATCAACACATTTCTACCCACCCAGCGTTCCCCCGAAAAAAATGGTACCTCACTTGCCTGGGTCTGCCTAGTGCCTGCGACAGGAAACAGCGCAAAACGCAACATGGTCGCACCTCAATTTCCCAGTGAAATCGTGCCCTTTTTGGGCAAAGAGACTACCTTTTGTTTTTTAACCCTAGCTCCACCGGCACCTAGGGAAACCTAGCAAACCTATACATTTATGAAAACTGGACACCCAGGGGAATTCAGGATGGGGTGACTCGACTGCCTACCACCAGGTTCTGTTACCCAGAATCCCTTGCAAATCTAAGAAATTGACAAACAAAAAACCCATTTTCCTCACATTTCTGTGGTGGAAAGATCTGTAATCTGCGTGGATCAACAAATTTCCACCCACCCAGCGTTCCCCCAGGTCTCCCAAAAAAAATGGTACCTCACTTGCCTGGGTCTGCCTAGTGCCTGCGACAGGAAACAGCGCAAAACGCAACATGGTCGCACCTCAATTTCCCAGGGAAATCGTGCCCTTTTTGGTCAAAGAGACTACCTTTTGTTTTTGAACCCTAGCTCTGCCGGCACCTAAGGAAACCTAGCAAACCTATACATTTTTGAAAACTAGACATCCAGGGGAATTCAGGATGGGGTTACTCAACTGCCTACCACCAGGTTCTGTTACCCCGAATCCCTTGCAAAGCTAATAAATTTACCAAAAGAACGCATTTTCCTCGCATTTCTGTGGTGGGAAGTTCTGGAATCTGCGTGGATCAACAAATTTTCACCCACGCAGCGTTCCCCCGAGTCTCCTGAAAAAAATGGTACCTCACTTGCCTGGGTCTGCCTAGGGCCTGCGACAGGAAATAGCGCAAAACGCAACGTGGTCGCACCTCAATTTCCCAGTGAAATCGTGCCCTTTTTGGGCAAAGAGACTACCTTTTGTTTTTGAAACCTAGCTCTGCCGGCACCTAGGGAAACCTAGCAAACCTCTACATTTTTGAAAACTAGACACCCAGGGGAATTCAGGATGGGGTGACTCGACTGCCTATAACTAGGTACTGTTACCCAGAATCCCTTGCAAACTAAGAAATTGACAAAAAAATGCATTTTCCTCACATTTCTGTGGTGGAAAGTTCTGGAATCTGTGTGGATCAACAAATGTTCACCCACCCAGCGTTCCCCGGGTCTCCTGAAAAAAATGGAACCTCACTTGCCTGGGTCTGCCTAGTGCCTGCGACAGGAAACTGCGCAAAACGCAACGTGGTCGCACCTCAATTTCCCAGTGAAATCATGCACTTTTTGGACAAAGAGACTACCTTTTGTTTTTGAACCCTAGCTCTGCCGGCACCTAGGGAAACCTAGCAAACCTATACATTTTTGAAAACTAGACACCCAGGGAAATTCAGGATGGGGTGACTCGACTGCCTACCACCAGGTTCTGTTACCCAGAATCCCTTGCAAAGCTAAGAAATTGACTATAAAAATGCATTTTCCTCACATTTATGTGGTGGAAAGTTCTGGAATCTGCGTCGATCAACAAATTTCCACCCACCCAGCGTTCCCCCGGGTCTCCCGAAAAAAATGGTACCTCACTTGCGTGGGTAGGCATAGTGGCTGCAACAGGAAAAGGCCATCTAGGGAAACCTACAAAACCCCAATTTTCTGAAAAGTAGACACCCGGGGGCATCCAAGGAGGTATGGCTTGCGTGGATCCTCCAACGTTCCTTTGCCCAGAATCCCTTGCAAATCTCGATTGTAGCTGAAAAAAATCAGATTTTTCACACATTTTTGTGTGGGAAAGCGTGGCATCACTGGGCTCACACAAATTTCCTCCCACCCAGCGTTCCCACAGGTCTCCCGATAAAAATGGTACCTCACTTGCGTGGGTAGGCATAGTGGCTGCAACAGGAAAAGGTCCAAATCGTACGGTGGAGAATTTAAAATACCCTATAGCAATACTACCTTGATTTTGGGGGGGGCACCTGAGTTTTTGGCCCGGGGTTCGGCGGCCATCTTTGGAAACTACCAAACCCAAAAAGTTCTGAAAACTAGACACCCGGGGAAGTCCAGGGAGGTATGGCATGCGTGGGTCCCCCAATGTTTTCCTACCCAGAATTCCTTGCAAACCTTAAAATTAGGTAAAAAAATCACTTTTCCAAACTTCTTTGTGTGGGATCTCCGTGCCGGCAAAAATGTCCTACCACCCAGCGTTCCCCTTGTTCTCCCGAGTAAAATGATACCTCACTTGTGTGGGTGCCCCAAAGCAGAACAGGCTAAAAATGAATTTTTAAAAAATTTAGTATTTAGGTTTGACAAATTAAGCACCCCACCTTAGTCACAGGCCTTTGGCCCACCCACACAAGTGAGGTATCATTTTACTCGGGAGATCAAGGGGAACGCTTAGTGGTAGGACATTTGTGCCGGCAGGGAGATCCCACCCAAAAATGTATGGAAAAGTGTTTTTTTTAACCTAAATTTAAGGTTTGCATGGATTTCTGGGTAGGAAAACATTGGGGGACCTATGCATGCCATACCTACCTGGACTCCCCCGGGTGTCTAGTTTTCAGAACTGTTTGGGTTTGGTAGTTTCCAAAGATGCCTGCCAAGCCCCGGACCAAAAACTCATGGGAACCCCCTTGCAAAACCAAATTGTTTTGAATGAATTAAGTTTTCAATTTGAGAGCGTGCGACTCTTGGGACAATATTGCATGGAAATTGTGATAGACAATTTCAAGTTTGCAGGAGATTGTGGATAAAAAACAACAATAGAATTCACCAGAAAGACATGACCATATACTCCCATAGTTAATAATATCTAAATTTAGTAAGTTATTTATAGCTATAATGTACACCATAACAGAGTTACTCAAAAGTCAAACATTCAAGCACGGCTATCTATTCCTCAAAGACACACACATACAGGTTGGATTTGGCACGAGGGCGAGAGATGGTTCAGTACATAAAATGTTATTAACAAGATATTTCAAAAAAATGAAATGCTCTGTCAATAAATAAATGCATAAAAACCGAACCAGTGACTCGCAACTCGTGAGCTGTAAAGCCACGACAAGGCACCAACCATTTTACAGGCCATTCACGCACCTTTCATACCTGATACAAACCAGACCATTGACACCATCTGGAAGGAAAAGCAACACATTGCAACAATCACAATAAGGGACAAGGTACACCCTACTTCAGAAAGAGAAAAAAGAAAAATATTACTGCACAGCCATCTAATCCGCAGGCACACACACATACTGGTTGGATTTGGCACGAGGGTGAGTGATGATTCAGTACATACAATTGTATTTGCAAGTAATTTCACAAAAATGAAATACACTGCGTATAATTGAAAGTATGATAAACTGAACCACTGACTCACAGCTCGTGGGCTGTAAAGCCACGTCAAGGCACCAACCTCTTTACAGGCCATTGATACACCTTTCATACGTGTGACACATGCAAAACATTCACACCGCCAGCCGCGGACCCATCACATTTCAACACTCACACCAGCAGACAGCGCCATTCAAGGGCCCATCACTTTCACATGCCCACATTTCTGACATTGCAACTACACAAAATGATGGACTGCGTGGAGTGTCACTCAACTAGCAGTGTGTGTAGTGGCCAACAGAAAGTAACTACTCACACACCGCCAGCCAAGCGCCAGTCCACCCACACCACCATCCAAGCACCAGACCATGCATACCGCCAGCCAAACACCACTCAGCGCACACCAACAGCCAAGTACCACTCCACACACACCGCCAGCCAAGCACCACTCCGTGCACAGACAGCCAAGTACCACTCCACGCACACCATCCAGCCAAGCGCCACTCCACACACACTGCCAGCCAAGCGCCACTCCACGCACACCACCATCCAAGCACCAGACCATGCACACCGCCCGCCAAACACCACTCAGCACACACCGACAGCCAAGTACCACTCCACATACACCACCAGCCAACCACCACTCCATGCACAGACAGCCAAGTTCCACTCCACGCACACCATCCAGCAAAGCACCACTCCACGCACACCACCATCTAAGCACCAGACCATGCACACCGCCAGCCAAACACCACTCAGCACACACCGACAGCCAAATATCACTCCACACACACCACCAGCCAAGCATCACTCCACGCACACCCCAAGCCAAGCGCCACTACACACACACCGCCAGCCAAACACCACTCCGTGCACAGACAGCCAAGTACCACTCCACGCACACCACCAGCCAAGCGCCACTCCACACACACCACCAGCCGAGCGCCACTCTACAAACACAACACCAGCCAAGCACCACTCCGTGCACAGACAGACAAGTACCACTCCACGCACACCATCCTGCAAAGCGCCACTCCACACACACAGCCAGCCAAGAACCACTCTGTGCACAGACAGCCAAGTACCACTCCACCCACACCACCAGCCAAGCGCCACTCCACACACACCACCAGCCAAGCGCCACTCCACGCACACCACCAGCCAAGGATAAATCCAAACACAACACCAGGCAAGCGCAAGAGCACGCACACAGCCAACCAAAGACCAGACCACGCACACTGCCAGCCAAGCACGAGTCCACAGACACCGCCAGACAAGCACCAGTCCACAGACACCGGCAGCCAAGCGCCAAACCATGCACACCGTCAGACAATGGACACTACACGCAAACCAACATCATACTTTAGATTTTTTTGAAAATAAAAGAGAAACAAAAACAAATTGCAAATTCATACAAATCTACTAACTCAACAACTAAATCTAAAAAGAGTACACAAATGCCAACTTTGAAACTGAACAATAAGTTTTAAAGAATAAAGACCAACCAGTTCACTTTACCACTCATGGATGCTCCCAAAAATTCTTTTGCGTGTGGTACAATCTAAAACAAGCAGGTACACACAGCCCGGGGTTTGAAGGGCAGTCGGGGCAGTACATACGAACCTCCTTCCGCAAACCTCTTCGCCAACAGACTCTACATCTCCAACTGGGAAAGTTTTTTGAGGTTGTAGGAGGAATTTGATCAGCAAAGTGGCGATCTTTCAATCTGGCAACATCCTCCACCACTCCTACTCTAGGAACACTTGCCTGTTCCACTAAAACAAGGCTGCCTATTACAGACTCCTGAAACTTTACAAAAGTCACCTTTGACTGGGGACAAGATTTCTGGAACACAACAAAAGCATTAAAGGTTGCCAAGTGGAAAAGATGGATAGCCAACTTCTTGTACCAAATGTAAGCGTTACGAAGAGCAGCATACGGTTCCAACCTCTGATCTACTCTGTCAACACCACCCATGTGCCTATTATAGTCCATTATGCACACAGGTTTGCGCACTTCTGCAACCTGACCCCAAACAGTCACCGGTTCAGTGCTTTCATCATGTATTGTAGTCAACATGTAGACATCTCTCCTGTCTGAAAACTTCACAGCTAGAAGCTCCTCACAATGCAATGCACTGCACTGTCCCCGAGCAAGCTTTCGACAAACAAGTTCTTTTGGGAAACCTTTACGGTTTAAGCGGATTGTGCCACAAGCAACAGTGTCCACTTTGGCCAATTCCCTGAACAACCGCACACCAGTGTAGAAGTTATCGACATACAAATGATGGCCTTTGTTAAAAAATCCACGACCAAGTTCCCACACAATTTTCTCAGTCACTCCAAAAGTCGACGGACAACCAGGGGGGTTAATCCTGGATTCCTTACCAGTGTACACCCTGAAATTAGAGACATATCCAGTCTCACTGTCACACAGCATATACAGTTTGATTCCATAGCGTGCCCTCTTACTAGGAATGTATTGCCAAAATACCAAGCGCCCCTTGAACAACAGCAAAGACTCACCCACTGCAATTTCTTTCCCAGGATAAAAGATCTCAGGAAATTGATCAACAAAATGATCAATGACAGGCCGAATCTTGAAAAGACGGTCACAATCAGGGTGATCTTGTGGCAAAGCAAGACTATTGTCAACAAAATGAATCATCCGAAGCAGAAGCAAATACCTATCACGACTCATGACTTCCGGAAATATAGCTGTTGCCATCAAGGGACTAGTAGACCAATATGAAGCCATTGATGGTTTCCTAAGCAAGCCCATCAAAAAAGTTAAAACCCCAAAACTTTTTCATCTCCTCCAAATTTGTGGGAGTCCACCAGGTAGCTCTAGCGTGGGGCTTAAGGCTGGCACTGTTCACCCTCAAAAAACTTTCAGCATACAAATTAGTCTGCTCTACAATCTCTGCCAAAAACACATCATCCATAAACAACTTGAAAAAATCAATAGGCAAAAAGTTTTCAGTGTTCACCCTACACCCTGGAACACCAGTAAATTCAGGCAATGCCGGCTGCACCATGCCTGGTGCAACACAAAGGTCAGAACTTTCAAAGTCAAGTCTTGCAGCCGCAGGCTACCGTCCAGCTGCCTCTTGTCTCACTACACCAACTGGAAGTCTAGCAGCCCCAGGCTGCAGCCCAGATGTCTCTTGCCGCACTATTGGCACAGCAATGTCCTCCGCAACCAAAGGCACAGCAATGTCCTCCGCAACCACAGGCACATCATCCACACCAAAAGTAGCTTCATCAGCACTCAGAGTGTCTTCATCATCAGATGAAGCCATGTGTAGAGAAAACTCACTACCTGAATCTTCACCTCCCACCTCAGGCTCAGAATCAGAGTCAGTCTCTGGACCATGGTCAGAGGAAGAATCAAAAAGCATTCCAACAATTTGCTGAGCAGTAATTCGGTGGCAAGCCATTCCTTACAAATAAAGGAGTCTGCACAAACAACTCAACAACCACAACACTGTGCAAAGTAAGATAAAAAATGTAAGCCTTTATCACAAATATCTATATTTAGAAATAATATATAATTGACTTACAAGAGACTATTACACTCACCAGCACCTACTCTGCAAAGACACAGCAAATAGGCAACGATATCCCACTAGAAAGAAGAAAAAAAAACTTACATCTACAGAAGGACACATCAAAAACAAATGCAAAACATGTTTTACAATCACAAAAAACAGAAACCAAACATACTCGTATTACTACACAGTTTGAAAAATAAACAATTACATTACAATTGAACAAAAAACAGGTCTCTTACCAAACACATGCAACTACAGAAACAGCAGAACAACAGAACCACCAGTAACGGAACCACACACTGCAACAATCTAAAGAGAAAAAAAACATTACACATTAGAAGAAACAAAAACAACACACATTACAACAGGCTATGTCACAGGGTATGTCACAAATGGGGTTTCTGTCCCCAAGGGGGGCAGAATATAAATCATTATAAACGTGGGCCCCCTGGAAGCAACCCTACGGAGGGCAGAGAGGCCTAATAAAGACACGGCAGAACATACTTTTGAAAACAAGTGGGCCCAAGGAAGCAACCCTTGGCCAAGGGGTCGCTCACTATAAAAAAAAAGAAACCTGGAGTCTAGTGGGCTTTTCTATCCCCCCCTGGGTCCAGAAACTGTAAAAAAAAAACAGGCGATCTGCCCCCAGGGGTGGCAGAACAGTCTACAATATTTATAATGCCCCCTGGAAGCGACCCTTGCCCAAGGGGTCGCTTCCTTTATAAATATAATAAAATGCCTGGTGTCTAGTGGGCTTTTCTGCCCCCCCGGGACCAGACGCGGCCCACAAAACGGCTGATCTGCCCGCAGACAAGCCTAAAAAAATTATGGGCCACTAGGAAGCGACCCTTCCCCAAGGTGTCGCTTCCTTTATAATTATAAACAAATCCCTGGTGTCTAGTGGGCTTTTCTGCCCCTTCTGGGTGGGGCCCCAGGGGGGGCAGAAAAGTCTGAAAATTAAATTGGCCCCAAAAGGAAGCGACCCTTGCCCAAGGGGTCGCTTCCTGCACAAATAATTACACACACAAAGAATCCCTGGTGTCTAGTGGGGCATTCCTGGTGCACGATCGCGACGCTGTGCGCGATCGTGCACCAGGAATGCCATGCATTGGGACATCAGGGGAGAGGAAACACAGTTTCCACCCCCCCCCCCGATGCCTCAAGGCACCGAAAAACGGCCCCCCCACCCCACCGGAGCAGCAAACACCAACCTCTGTGCTGGACGCGCTGGAAACAAATGGCTTCCAGCGCGTCCAGCGCTTCCTGATGATGTCGGCGCGCGCTGTGCACGCTGACATCACCAGGAAGCGTGGGGGGGCAGGGGGTGGCAGCGGAAAGTCTTCCACTGCCACCCCTCCTACACTGACCAGGATCGATGCCCCAAGGGGGGAGCGCCAGCGCTCCCCCCCAGGGCTGTACTGATGACGGAACGGTTCCGTCATCAGCACAGCCCAACCGATGCTGATGACGGAACCGTTCCGTCATCAGCATCGAAGGGGTTAAATTCAAAGTAGGGTAGTAAAATATTTTATAAATAAATAATAAATATGCACTATTGTTATAAATGTTTTACCTTTAAATACCCAAGTTACTGGCCTCATCAGGTCTGCCACTTGATAGACTGAGTATAACTACATGTGTATAGCGTTTACTCCTTCAGCCACAGTTCACAGAGCAACACAACTTTATTATCTCTTTCTCCACTAACAATAGGCTGTGGTTGGATACCTCTTCATTTGGGATTTCTGCTTTGGCCCTTATTTTGATTGAGGATCATAAAAGCTAAAATATGGCTGACTATTTAGAAAACTGGTTACGTTTGCATACCTTTACACTAAGAGTGGTATCAAATTTGTGGTTTGAGTTTGCCTTCCTGCAGTAGCCTTCTTAGTTAAGAAAAATCATGCTGCAACTTCGACATCTGTATTGGAAAAAATAGTAAGATACCTGATTTTCATTTATTGTGATGTCAAGCATCGGATGACTTTGATGTTCTTGCCGAGACACCTGGTGATCTATTACTTAAATAGATGCACCTAAATAAAAATTAAAAAATGTCTCCAGCATAGGCACAAACTATATAGTTTGCAACTGTGCTGGAGACAGTGCTGCTGTGAAAGACAGACCAGTGAAATGATTAGTGGGTGGAGGGAGGGTGCAGTGTTTGAGTGCAGCCCCTAGTAGGGTGGCACACTTATGGCCTCTTCTATGGGATGTTGACTTAGGGCAGAGCAGCGGTAATGCACCTTTCTGCACTGCCCTATGCCAAAGTGAAAGGACATGAATACCCCTCATTTAGGCAATATGATGCATTTCTGTTCTTTCCGCCAGCACTGGTGCCATTTCGGCAACCTAACACTAACGTAAATACCCTTGCACCATGGTTTAAGGGTGCCTCTGTTGCATAAATAATAATCTAATCACACAGTTTGCGCTCGCAAAAAAGGTTGATGCATGTGCCTGTAAGCAAGTATCTGTTATCCCTTCAGTTACACAGAAAAGTGCCTTTGGATAAAAAAACTCCACAGCCACACGTTACTTTCCGCAGCACTTCCGTAACCATGGCCCTCGTCACATCTTTTCACCTCTTATTGCACCCTCGGTTGGATGCACACTGTTTTTAAACTGTCTAACAGACAAGACCTCACCTCACTTGAGCATGTAAAACGTTATTTGTTTACAACAATAACATACCATGAATAAAATAATTGGTGAATATACTGCTCTTCAATTAAATTTAATTCAATTAATTGAATATACTGCTATATATAAAATAAAATAAGTTATTGTTTAATATTTCTTTCACGGGACTGTTGTCCTTAACAATAACATGCAAGCATCAATAAAACAATATGTAGAACAGCAGTAACGTTTGATCGAACCTTGCATGGGATAATTTAATGTGATTACTTAAAGGTAAGCATACTAATTAGGGTGCCATTACAAATGTCGCAAATGGGTTTGGCAAAGTCAGATATGAGGTATATTTACAATGATTTTCAGTACATTTTAAGTACAGACTTTTGCCTTGTGATATTGTGATACTTTAATTTATTTTATGCAGCATTAGCCTCCAATTTACTTTTAAAATAATACTCCCAGTTAATTTCTCTGATCAACTGACCCTATTGAAAGGATACAGTTGTCAATTGTAAATCCTTCAACTAAACCCCTTAATCGAAATGGACTCTCTATTTCGAATCATGAATCTTTCAGTCCACAGGTCCTTGCAGAAAATATTAATCCGTCTTGCCATTAATCTGTCAAAGATAATACTTCCCACAAAATTGACTTCCTTAATTTATAATCCTTTCCACGAATGACTAACCTATATATCTGCCCAAAATGAATTGCATTGTCTCGATCTGAAGTACCCAAACTAACTCCTTTGCAAAATCCCAAATCCACGCTTCTTTAGGAAAATATGTCATGTTTTAAAAATCAGGCATCCTTCACATTCATAACCCTCCTAAATTATTTATTTGGGTAATAATTCCCTGTGGACCAAACTGTCAGGGATTTAGTGGACATGTTAAAGGCATGAAGCATTGCTGAAGGCCCTTAACCTAAAAATGGACCTTGACTGACAGTAGGCGATTGCTATTGTAAAACATATTTTATGTTAGATGCCTTTCACGAGCTTTACATTATGTTTATGAAAATTGCTTTCTCAAATATGAATAAGGGTCTTTTCCTCGGAGGAGTATACATATGATACGCAGGGAAAGCCGCATCATGAATATTGGTTTTGTGTGAAAGACTTTCATTTAGCGGTTAACTAGAAAAACAAAATGCTTGAAATAGATTTGAATACATGATCTGTAGAGAGTTTTAAAAAAATCCTTTTAATGGTATTTTCAATTAAAGAAATTCAAAAATGCTGCCATTGCTGTTGTTCTGTACTGTAGGAAAGAACCCTTCGTTATTTCCAATTCCTTTCAAGGAGTTTTGTAAAAATAAAAGTGTACGAATAACGTAGTGATTCTTCAACATAATGCTACATAGCAAATTTGATCAAGCTAAAAAGGTTTTACAAAATTGTTATGCAAACTATGTGTCGGATTTAGAGTCTGGCAGACAGGGTAGTGCTACGGAGCACCCTGTCCGACAAACTCTCGGTCCACCCATCTCCTTAGCTATCTATTGATAGCGCCTTTGGTTGGCTCTTTCCAATGGAAATTTCCTCCGACTGCCCTACAGAGTTTGGGAGTCGACAGATTAAGAACATTACACCCTTTTTCCATCCCAATTAGGCTGGTAGATGTAATGTGCTTTTTTCTGTCCCTCACTACCAGGAGGAACAAAAACATAATGAACCCTTTGGTTCTGTGCAGGAATATTGATTACAATTAAAAAATAAACTCATGTGGCATTGAAACAAGTCAGGCTGCTTAGCACTCAGGATGTATCCTTTAAGGGTTTGACTTTTGAGGGCTCTGGAAATTTTCATTATTTTCATTTTTTATCACCCAGCAAAATGCAATAAATAACGACATTTTTATCATTGATACATGTGTAAGATGTGGCTTTCCGGTTTATCATGAAAGTACTCAAACGTATTTATACTTTTTTAGCTGTGCAAATGAAGATATTTAAAGGGATGCTTAGTATTTTATTGTATTTGCCAGACCCCCAGCAGGAGAAAGGTTTTAAAATCATAAAGCACCCATGAGGTCAGCACCACATGATGTAATCACATCCGTCCACAGACAATAACTGCTTTCTGAAGCAATCATCTTTTTGTCTTCTGGTAGTTCATATCCTCCAAGCACTCAACTGCAAAAATGCTCCAATTACTTACCAGTAATCTTCATTACTCCTAGTCTTACTCTTCCTCATAAGACATCATTACATATTGAGGGGTCTTCCTCCCAGGACAGAAAGAAAACACAGGAGAATTCAAAAGTAATCCCCACCCACCCAGTCCTCCTATATTATACAAGCAACTGTCAAAGGCTAAGTATTGTAAAAACTGTGATATGGACGAGCAGATCGAGGAGTAATAAATATTGCTGGTAAGTAATCAGAGCATTACCTGTACTTCTCTTGTCCTTGTCCCAAACATTACTTCATGAGGTATACCAAATCACATGACTTTGACAATGAAAAAACAAAACAAACGATAGTATGCATACCCAAAATGACACACCACAAACATAACAATCCTGATTAACCCAGTGCTGACTTCAGGACCCCCTACACTAAATGTTGTGCTCCCCTCAAGAACAATATTCAGTCTGTAATGCTTAGTGAAAATAGAATCACAAAATGGAGTAGCAATCAGGCAGATTTCAGTAATAGAGACTCCTTGAAACTCTGCTCAAGAAGCAGCCATGCGCCTTGTCGATTGTCCCTGATCCATGCCACCACCAAAGGATTCCTGATCAGCCTGTAGAATGGTGTATTTTGACCACCTGCTGAGAGTAGACCTAGTTGCTTTTTTACCTCTCCACACTTCAAAAGTCAAAAACAGATGTCTTCCTCCGAGGAAGGGGGAGGATAAAAAGAAGGTAGAATCACCTGTTGAGAAAAGTGAAAGAAGTAATTAATTTTGGGGAGAAAGGAGGGATCTACCCTCAATACCACTCCATTCTCTAACAACTAAAAGACAGGATTACTACGGAGAAGAGCCAAAGGTTCTCCAATCTGTTGAGCGGAAGTGATAGCAACTAGAAAGAGAAGCTTGAACAAAAGTAATTTCAAGCCTACCTTGTCCAAAGGCTTCTAAGGATGAGATTGCAAAGCCTAAAGCACTATAAAACATCCCAAGCAGAGGATGTAGCTCTAGATATAGGGCTAGAGATAGAAATGCTCTAAAAGACCTTGCTGACCATTGACTTAAGATGTTTTTTGAGGCTCTGAAAACTCCCTGAAGGCTTCAATAGCAAACCAGTGAGTCTTGAAAGTTGATATTGAAAGATTAAGATACAAAGTGTCCACCAGAAACTGTAAGGCATCTAAGAAAGGAGCAGATGGAGCAGAAAGATCATATGCTAAACAACAATTTTGAAAAGCTTCCCAGTGCCTAGAATATGTTGTTAAGGTTTAAAGTCTTCTAGAACTTTGAAGAATGTTATCCAGAGAAGGGAAAAAAAACCTTACTCAATTAGGTTGACTGCTCAACCACCAGACCGAGAGATGCAACTTTAGTGGTTGAAGATGAGGCCTCTTGGGAGGAGAAGGAACAGATGAAAGATGCCATGGAGGATAGCAAAATATTCTCTTGAGGTTCAGGAACCAAGCGTGTCTTGGCCTGAGGGCAACCCTTCTCTCCTGAAGCATGGAGCAGAACGTGCAAACCGTTGTGCTACTCCATGAAATGAAGAGATCAATATACAGGGCCCTAAACCTCTAGCATATCTGAGCGAAGACTGTCCTTGATAATTATATTTGAATCAATGAAGGAAATCTCCTTCTCAGGAGATCCACTTGCAATGTGTCCACAATGTTGTGGATTGCTGATAGAAGCAGAAGGTATTTTTCTGCCTAGAGCCAATAGCTATTGCCACCCGGCTCAATGTTTATGACCTGGTGCTGCTCTGATGGCTATAGGCCTTGGATACCATGTTGTCCGTCTTAAGTGAGACATCCCTTGCAAGATATAGGTCCAGAACTCCAGAAGAGCTCTGTATTCAGCTGTCTGCACCCTCCAATTCGATGACTCCCTCTACTCCAAACTCAACCACTTTTGTTGACAAGAATGTTGCAGCAGGGTCACTCCCCAACCTATCTGGCTGGCTTCTGTTGTGATGACTACTGGAGGACCCGAATGCATGCACATTCCCTTCTACAGGTTCTCTGCCACCAGCTGATTTCCTTCTTGACCTGGCCTGATAGACTAAGTAGATGGTCCAACTCGTGAATGATCAAACAATAACAAAGAAGAAGATGCCACAGGAAGGGGTGTATATGCAGTCAAGCTAAAAAAAACTGTGAAAACACATCCTGTCATGTATCCCTGAACCTTTAGGCAATGTTTTGCTGACACTTCTGAGCTGGAGAGTAGACTCTTGATGTAAGATTTAAGATGAAGCATTCTTTCCTGAGGAAAAAAAGTTTCCCTAGATCTCTTCTGAAGACAGCTCAAATAAATCTGATTTATCGTGAAGAAGACAATTAGCATTTTAAAATGTTGAGCAGCAAACCGAAACCACCAAGGACTGAGATTGTGACATCCAGAATCCTGCAAGTCACCTTGAAAGAAGGAGCATGAAGAAGCTAGTCGTTGAGATATGGGTAGACAGGAATCCGTTTTAGATGAAGAAAAGCAAACTGTAGGCATCATTTTTGTGAACAATCTTAGGACAGGTTTTTTCTAAATGGGTGAACCATAAATTGCCAATGCTGATCTACTGCAAATCAGAGTAAATGCAGTCTGTTCTTGCTAAAGGAATATGGAGATAAGCATTCATAAGATCAAGTGCAACCATGGAATTGTTTAATGGGATCAAAGGAGAGATCCTTCGTAGTTTCTCCATCTTGAATCTCACACCCAGAATGAACAGATTCAGGTAGCTCAAATCTATGGCCAGACGATAACCCCCTGAAGTCTTCTTGATTGGAATCACAATATAGTAGACTCCCAGGCCTCTCTACTTGGCTGAGACCAGAGAAAGTGTTCTACTCTTCACCAAAGAGGCAATCTCTGTTATTGATTCCTGCGACTTGGTCGTATTCTTTGGAATAGGATTCCAGATAAGTCCTGATGGAATTGGAAGATTGAGAAACTCTATCTGATAACCTGCCTTGACAATATGATGTACCCAATCGTCTCATGTTATGTTTTGATGTTCTGAGAAGAAATCAAATATCAGACCATTGAACTTTAATGGCAATGATGTGTCAGCATAGACAGGAATTCTACTGTTTTGGACCAGAACCCTGTTTCTGATTCCGGAAAGAACAAAAGGAAGAAGACGTCCGCTGAGAACTGGAATATTGGTTAAAGGGCTTACGTGAAAACTGGCAAAAACCATTTCAACTCTAATACTTGGCTGGTTTTGAAGATTGTCCTCTGAATGAAGAAGAATGCTTCCTCCCTAAAAATTCAATGCAATTTCTCCTACAGTTCGGCATCAAACGCTTTAGACCCATCAAAAGGCATCCTGAGTAAAAACAGAACATTGTGACACATCTGTATTCCATTCATTCAGAAATAGGTTGCGCCTGGCAGCATTCAAGACACTCCCTACAAAAGCCACTGATCAAAATTCAACCTGACGTTCAATAGACTCCAGTAAGGGAAGACAGTCTTCTTGTTCCTGTACTGTCTGGAAAAAAAGCCTTAAAAACCATAATAGGAGATTGTGTTGTCTAGGCACTGAGAGCACCTACTCTGAATGCCACATGGGATCCTGAAAAGATCTTCTTCAGGAAGGCATCCACATTTGTATCCACTGGATCCTTCTCAGCCATAAACAAACTGCCCAGCAGACTGGTGGCAACAAAGCCCACATTAACCAAGCCTGGTAGCTTAGTATTCATCTCCTCCAAAGAATACAACTTTGACATAAATCAAAGCAGAGATTTTTTTTCAGGATCCTTCCACTCACTTTTCACCACATAGAAAACAAACTGATGACATGGAAGTTCTACAGACAAAGGTTTGTAAACTTGCAGAAGTTAAGCGTCTTTCGAAGAAGAAGGTTGCTCAAGTGGAGGAAACTCCATATACTCCTGGGAGGAGTGCTCTAGAGCCCTTAGAGTTAGCAGGTACCATGACCTACCCCAAAATGAAGGAGGACCTATGTCTCAGGTATGGACTCACTCCAGAGCAGTTCAGACTGCAGTTTAGAAGCTCTAAGAAGAAAGAGTCTGAGACTTGGATGGAATGTGTGAATTTGTACTCACATGCACTGGAAGGTTGGATGAAGGGCAGCAAAGTAACTGATTATAAGGGGTTGTTGTATTTAATTAGTTGGGAGTACTTAAGTAGTCTTTGTGTTCCAGAGCTGTGCCAGCAACTTTTAGACAGCAGGCTGACAGTCCCCATTGAGCTTGCTAAGGAGGCGGACCGCTGGACCAGTACCAGGGTCCACAGCGGAATTGTGGGTACCACAGCCAAAGGTCGGCCGGGTCCCCCGCAGAAGAGTGGGGGGACAAGGGTAACCAAAAGGAGTTTTCTCAAGGGCCCCAAAATAGTTGCCAGGGATAGGAGTAAAAACCCCCCAAAACCAAACAGCCAAGGCCCTCTAGGGTCAGAAGGGATAACAGAGGTCCCCCTACCTGCTATCACTGCAATGAGGTGGGACATGTTATCAATAGGTGCCCTAAGAAATCTCCAGCACCCACTGGTGCTCCATCCCCAGGGTTAGCAAGTGTAGCTTTGGGAGGGGATTTGATTTCCAATGGGGAGGAGGGATTAGCAGTCATAGCCCTTGTGTCTCTAGGAAACCAAGAGATGGTCCAGGATACCTATCTGCCCTAAGAAATACGGGCAGAAGGTAACCATCAATGGGAGGGAGGTAGATGCTCTGAGAGACACAGGAGCCAGCGTGACATCCGTGAGGTGTCAGTGGGTGTCTGAAGAGCAGGTCATCCCTAATGTATTCCACTCAGTAGTTGCAGCTGGCAGCTCAGTGTGCCTCTGCAAAGTGGCGCGTGTTCCCTTTGAGTGGAGGGGGGTCTCTGGTCTCTTGGAAGTTGTTGTAAGTGAAGCCTTGCCTGTAAACTGTCTGCTAGGTAATGACCTGGAGAGTTCCCCATGGAAGGATGTAGAACATCAGACTCATCTGGAGATGTTGGGTTTGCCTGCATGGATCTGCGTGACCAAGCGGGCTATGGCAGCTAGTAAGGGTGCTTCAGCAGAACTGGAGCCTGAAACCGTGGCCCAGGGACCTGCCAGGAGAGGAGGAGGCAGGGGGCGTGGGAAACCCGCCTCAGCTGTTCCCATGGCCCAAGAAGGATCAGAACCTGAGGGGAATGCCCTGGAGCCTACTGGGGAGCAAGTGGCCGAACTGGTGGACCTACCGGAGCTGACCCTTTGGAAGCAAGAAGGTGGCACCTCCAGGGAGGAATTCTGCAAGGGGCAGAAAGAGTGCCCTTCCCTCATTGGTGTGCGGCAACAGGCTGCAGACCAAGCAGCAGGTGGAGAGCCAAGGATCATCTCATTTACAGGGAGGATGAGTTGTTGTTGTATAGTTGTTGTTCACTGAGCCCGGTGCAGCCCGTGTGCTGGTGGTACCCGAGCACTTCAGGAACTTCCTAATGGGTCTGGCTCATGACGTGCCTCTCGCAGGACATCTGGGGCAAGACAAGACCTTCCAAAGTCTTGTCGCCCATTTCTTCTTGACCCAGATGAAGAAATACATCGGGACATTTTGTAGATCTTGCCAAACATGTCCAGCCAGTGGCAAAAGCGGAGGGAAGTGCAAGGCACCCCTCCAACCCTTTCCTGTGGTGAGCACCCCTTTTGAGCGGGTGGGCATCGACATTGTGGTGGTACTGGACCACAAGACAGCCATAGGCAACAGGTTCATCCTGGTCTTGGTGGACCATGCCACCCGGTACCCAGAAGTTGTCCCTCTCAGGACAATCACAGCCCCCGTGGTGGGCCGTGCATTGATGGGGATCTTTTCCCTTGTGGGGTTCCCCAGAGAGGTGGTCTCCAACAGGGGTACCAACTTCATCTTGAGGTACATGAAGTCTCTGTGGGCGGAGTGTGGGGTAACTTATAAGTTTACCACTCCTTACCACCCTCAAGGAAATGGGTTGGTTGAGAGGTTCAACCACACCCTGAATGGTATGATTATGGGCCTAGCGGAGCCCATGAGACGGAAGTGGGACGTCTTTCCAAAATGCCTGTTGTTTGCCTACAGGGAGGTGCCTCAGAAGTCCTTAGGGTTCAGTCTCTTTGAACTTCTATATGGCTACCCTGTTAGAGGACCTCTCACACTGGTGAAGGAGGGGTGGGAGAAATCTCGTGGGTAAACCCTCCAGGATGTGTTCAGCTATGTGCTGGCCTTCCGCAACCAGACACAACGCTTCAGGAAGCTTGCTCAGGAGAACCTAGAAGCTAGCCAGGAAGAAATGAAAAGATGGTACGACCAGAATACCACTCTGGTCGAATTTCAACCTGGGCAGAAAGTGTGGGTGATGGCGCCAGTGGAGCCCTGTTCGCTCCAAGACAAGTGGACTGGGCCATATGAGGTGGTGGAGCGCAAGAGCGAAGTAACCTACCTGGTTAACTTGAAGACTCCCAGGCAGCTCCTGAGAGTCTTGTATGTGAACCGCCTTAAAACCCACTTTGAGAGGTCTGAAGTGACAATGCTCCTAGCTACAGATGCTGGAATGGAAGAGGAAAGTGGCCCTCTTCCTGACCTCCTGGCAGCCAAGGAGCAGGACGGGTCAGTGGATGGTGTGGTCCTCTCACCCACCCTGACCCCAGAGCAGCAGAGGTACTGTCGCCAAGTGTTGGGTCAGTTTGCCTCCGTGTTCTTCCAGACCCCAGGTGTCACCTATTAAGCGTCCATGATGTGGACACTGGAGATAGTTTATCTGTGAAACAGAAATTTTACAGGGTAGCTGACAAGGTCAAGGCCAGCATCAAGGAAGAGGTTTCCAAGATGTTGGTGCTAGGGGTAATTGACCTTTCCAGCAGCCCCTGGGCTAGCCCAGTGGTCTTAGTGCCAAAAGCTGCTGCGCCCGGTGCCACTCCAGAACTCTGGTTTTGCGTGGACTACCGTGGGCTCAATACGGTCACCAAGACTAATGCACACCCCATCCCCAGACCTGGTGAGCTCGTGGATCGGTTGGGAGCTGCCCAGGACCCCAGTATGTTTGATTTAACCTCTGGGTACTGTCAGAATGCCTTAACTGAGGGGGCCAAAGAGAGGGCTGAGTTCTCAACACCAGAGGGGCACTTCCAGTTCCGAGTCATGCCGTTTGGGTTGAATATTGCCCCTGCCACATTCCAGAGACTGGTCAACCAGGTACTGACCGGGCTGGAGGAATTCAGCGTTGCATACCTGGATGACATTGCTGTGTTCAGCTCCACTTGGGAGGAGGCGGGCGAGTGGGAAAAAAACAAAGTATTGCCTAAAAAAATAAAGAAATGAAAAAGAAAGAAGGGGGGAAGTAACATATTTTTAGAAGAAACTGAGCGGAGCGATATAGAAACCCGCATATTTTCACATTGTGTCCCGAGACGGATAGTAACGAGCAATCCCCAGAGAAGCAGCTCTTTTTTAGGTATTGTGCATATCCGTGGGAGTCCCCCACGTAAGACCACATCATTTTGTCTGGTGTGCATCCATTGCGATCAACAATGGATTGCAATGGATGTGCACCAGATAAACATGGTGCGGTCTTTATTTTTTTAGTCAATACTTTGGTTTTTTCCAACTAGGATTAATAGGGGATCGCTATGGACATGCACAATACAAATATGGTGCGGTCTTACGAGGGGGACCGCACTCAAATGGTGCTGCTTTGTTGGGAATTGCTCCTTACAATCCGTTTCGGGATATATTGTATAACTATGAGGGTTTCAATATCGTTCCGCTCTGTTTCACTGAATTTAAGTTACCTTCCATACACCCCGTTTTTCTGTTTCTTTTTCGTTCCTTTAAATGCAGTGTTTTCACACATACTATTCTTGATCCTGTGTACCTTGATTTCCCCTTCTTTTTTACGTTTTCTTTATTTGCGGCTTTGACACTGAATATTAGTTGTTTACTATTGTAAAACCCCTTGCTTTTCTTGTAATGCTGGTTGTTTAACATTGCCCGTAGATGCAGGTCGCTGATGATAGCTAGACAAATTGGATATGCATTACATTTCCAACATGGCGCCACACTCGGGCATGTTATATTCGAAAATTCTTCTAGTCTACACACGTGACAGCGCCGTGCATGACGGGATGATGCTGGCTATTTGAGCTACGTAACTGACATGGCGGTTTTCTTCGAGTCCACGGAGACTGCGGTGGCATACTCATCGGCAAAGTAATTGAGAGACTTTTTCTGGTCTCAATGTAGTAGTATGCATGGTATTGTGAGAAGGTGGGGATCTCCAGGGTGAAACTCTAATGTTGTGTCTTTTCGATGTGACAATCGTTTTTTAGCCGGGTGCACATCAATATGCACTTATGATACTTTACATCATAGGATTATCGTAGATGGCATTTCTAATATTATCCAACTCAGGGGTTCGCCGTGTGTGAGTTTTGTGACTTTTTCTGATTATGTGTGCCTTATTCATTGTTACCAACTATATTGTTGGCTTAAATTCTAAGATGAGCCACACGGTATTTTACATAAGATGGTTTGTTGTTTGTTTTTGTCTCCTAATGGGTGGCATTATACCGACTCATAAAACAATATTCCACACGAGCCAACTTGCCATGGGGGGTTTACTTGGGGTGATATGGGTAAAAAAACTTTTATTTCTATGTGAACCAACTCATTACATGTGGAGCCAACATGGGGCGACTTACGCTTTTTGTGTCTTCTCATTGATACCTGCTATATGCACTGTGTATTTTTACCAAGGGTACCGTTTCTCATTACTACTCTTCTCCCCCCGTTTTCTCATTAGAGAGAACAGATGTAGAAGGGCGGGCCCCTGAGTTCTCTTGCCCCGGGGTTATATATGCCCTGTTATACCTTAAGGTAAGAGTATGGATGTGGTATTTGCTATTTTATGGGTTTTTGGGAATACCATATTCCTCCTCATGTTAGATCGATGTTCTTATTTTCATCCACATAGGACAAATGACCGTCATTTCAGTTGTCATCCAGTCTAGTTGAGATAGTGGGTTATATATGTCATAGTAGAATAATAAGGTAAGTGTATCTGTTGCTTTGCCAACAGTTTTGGACAATGCATACTTTGTTTTTTCTCTCTTCTTTGCTAACCTTACGACTACTGATGGGTCTCGCCTTTGTGTATCTGATCTTCACTTTTATATTAGAATTCTTGGGCCCACTATGGACATAATATTCGAATCATTTTGAGGCCCCACCCTGTACATACGGTTACTTCTAATATTGTTCAGAAAAAAGAGGTAGGACGCATTTGATATAGGCTAGCTATACCTATAATTGTATTGACGGGCCAACTTGCGTGGTCTATTGATTTATTTTAATTTCAACATTTTTACTTACATACGTGCCGAGACTGTGTGCCAGTAGAACCCCCTCTGAGCCTGGAGGAATATGGTTGCTAAATCGATGCCCTTATGAAGGTTGTCAGTAAGGTGAGACTATCCTTTATTAGATGTGGCAATTCTTAAAGGGAGACTGCCATCCACTTAATGCGGCGACTGTGTCTATGACTTCACTGGTGTTAGGTTCAGACATACGTAATGGACTAACAAATCTAGTTAGTTGACTGTGTGAGTATCTAGTCCTGTAAATTGTTTAAGGGAACCTGCTACATTTTGGGTCCACTGGCGCAATATCTGATGTGTTAATATTTCTTTTTGACTCCGTTGACCATGATATCTCAATTTAGGTACATGTGCACAAACTTTGGACCATTTGACCGTGATTTGAATTCTGAGAACGTTCCCTCTTGTCCAAATGGGGAAAAAGAAGGATCAATAATATTTTGTTTGATGAGGTGAGATACACCCTTAAGATACTATGTTCTTTTGATTAGGGGCCAACCTGCCTACTTTGAAGGTTTGATATCTCCTCACTTATGGACCTCTGTGCTGGAATTACAAGAGACTATTGAGGTGAGGTTAATGGCAATTTGTCTTTGGCCCTACTGTGTTGGTCCTTAGTCTTAAGGTTTCCTACCATCTCTAGATAGACACACACAGAGGTACCTCTCTGTACCTTCTACTCTCATCAGCGACCACTCTTGAGCTTTCACATAACTTATAACCCCTCATTTGCTATTCCAACTTTGACAAAGGACGAGCATTATATGCTTATCTGTAGATGCTCTTCAGGTTTCGCCTGCATAATCAGCTCACATATTGCTAAGTCTTTCTCTCTACTTCTCTCTCCTTTGCCTGTCTTCTTCATCATGTTTTAATGAAAGATAAAAACCGTGTAGACTTTTCTCCCTATACACATATGTGATAAGTGACATGGTATAAATCTGACTGTAAATATATGTCTTCACTTCATTTTTTCTCTGTTTTATGCACATGGTTATAATGTAGTTAGTTAGGTCTTATGGTGTCTTTATGTGCTTTATACCTCCCTCTCTCTTTTTTTTTCTTCATATATCATTTGCATAGGCATGCATGTCTTTCAAGCAATGCCTGCATACCACTTCTCCACGGTATGATATATATAGTTATATATCTTTAGCGCACTACCATCTCCTCGGACTGAGGTTTTTAAACAATCTGTTGATGTGTCGTATTTTGTTTTGTTACATTTTACATGTTGTGTAAATAGCGTATTTTGTACATATTTTTGTTGTATATATCTATGTAGTATGTATTACATATTTGTGTTGTATGTTTGCATACTTAGTGTGTCTTTTATATTTGTACTCTTTTCAGCCCGAAGGAAGTTACAATGGAACTTCCTACGGGTTGGCTGAGGCTTTTTAGGTTTTGCCTAGCGAAAGCTGCGCTCTGCGCAGCTTTTTCGCGCAGGCGAAATCCTGTTGAGAACTGTAGGGTGCTTTGGGTCGGCCCTCGTCATTGATTGGCTGGCTCCGTAAACGGAGCCTTGCCATTGGACGAGGGGCCTGTCCGTCAATGCCGGACCAGACACGGGGGCGTTCCCGACATTCTTTGCCTTTTGCCGACGTCACGGGACGCCGGGAACGCCCCCGTGTCTGGTCCGGCATTGCCGGCACCTCCCTTGCTCTACTGTCATCACCACAACACTGCGCCCATTTTATCCCAAGCTAAACACTCGGAGAGGCGCAGTGACCGGGTCTTTGAAGGCCGCTCTCCCAATGAAAACAAGTTTTCTCTCCGAGTCAGCACGAGCAGGAAGACGAGCAGCACGCCTCCCGGCTGGCCTCTCGCATCAGCATCCAGAGCTACCCTGCGCGGTGTGTAGCTTCAGTGGAGCTTCAGAGTGCAGAGTGGAGCTTCAGAGTGGAGCTTCAGAGTGGAGCTTCAGAGTGGAGCTTCAGAGTGGAGCTTCAGAGTGGAGCTTCAGAGTGCAGAGTGGAGCTTCAGAGTGGAGCTTCAGAGTGCAGAGTGGAGCTTCAGAGTGGAGCTTCAGAGTGGAGCTTCAGAGTGGAGCTTCAGAGTGGAGCTTCAGAGTGGAGCTTCAGAGTGCAGAGTGGAGCTTCAGAGTGGAGCTTCAGAGTGCAGAGTGGAGCTTCAGAGTGGAGCTTCAGAGTGCAGAGTGGAGCTTCAGAGTGGAGCTTCAGAGTGCAGAGTGGAGCTTCAGAGTGGAGCTTCAGAGTGCAGAGTGGAGCTTCAGAGTGGAGCTTCAGAGTGCAGAGTGGAGCTTCAGAGTGCAGAGTGGAGCTTCAGAGTGCAGAGTGGAGCTTCAGAGTGCAGAGTGGAGCTTCAGAGTGGAGCTTCAGAGTGGAGCTTCAGAGTGGAGCTTCAGAGTGGAGCTTCAGAGTGGAGCTTCAGAGTGCAGAGTGGAGCTTCAGAGTGGAGCTTCAGAGTGCAGAGTGGAGCTTCAGAGTGGAGCTTCAGAGTGGAGCTTCAGAGTGGAGCTTCAGAGTGCAGAGTGGAGCTTCAGAGTGCAGAGTGGAGAGTGGAGCTTCAGAGTGGAGCTTCAGAGTGGAGCTTCAGAGTGGAGCTTCAGAGTGGAGCTTCAGAGTGGAGCTTCAGAGTGGAGCTTCAGAGTGGAGCTTCAGAGTGGAGCTTCAGAGTGGAGCTTCAGAGTGCAGAGTGGAGCTTCAGAGTGCAGAGTGGAGCTTCAGAGTGGAGCTTCAGAGTGGAGCTTCAGAGTGGAGCTTCAGAGTGGAGCTTCAGAGTGGAGCTTCAGAGTGGAGCTTCAGAGTGGAGCTTCAGAGTGCAGAGTGGAGCTTCAGAGTGGAGCTTCAGAGTGCAGAGTGGAGCTTCAGAGTGGAGCTTCAGAGTGCAGAGTGGAGCTTCAGAGTGGAGCTTCAGAGTGCAGAGTGGAGCTTCAGAGTGGAGCTTCAGAGTGGAGCTTCAGAGTGGAGCTTCAGAGTGGAGCTTCAGAGTGGAGCTTCAGAGTGGAGCTTCAGAGTGGAGCTTCAGAGTGCAGAGTGGAGCTTCAGAGTGGAGCTTCAGAGTGCAGAGTGGAGCTTCAGAGTGGAGCTTCAGAGTGCAGAGTGGAGCTTCAGAGTGGAGCTTCAGAGTGCAGAGTGGAGCTTCAGAGTGCAGATTCAGAGTGCAGAGTGGAGCTTCAGAGTGCAGATTCAGAGTGGAGCTTCAGAGTGCAGATTCAGAGTTCAGAGTGGAGCTTCAGAGTGCAGATTCAGAGTGGAGCTTCAGAGTGCAGAGTGGAGCTTCAGAGTGCAGAGTGGAGCTTCAGAGTGCAGATTCAGAGTGGAGCTTCAGAGTGGAGCTTCAGAGTGCAGATTCAGAGTGGAGCTTCAGAGTGCAGAGTGGAGCTTCAGAGTGCAGAGTGGAGCTTCAGAGTGCAGAGTGGAGCTTCAGAGTGCAGAGTGGAGCTTCAGAGTGCAGATTCAGAGTGGAGCTTCAGAGTGCAGATTCAGAGTGGAGCTTCAGAGTGCAGATTCAGAGTGGAGCTTCAGAGTGCAGATTCAGAGTGGAGCTTCAGAGTGCAGATTCAGAGTGGAGCTTCAGAGTGGAGCTTCAGAGTGGAGCTTCAGAGTGGAGCTTCAGAGTGGAGCTTCAGAGTGGAGCTTCAGAGTGGAGCTTCAGAGTGGAGCTTCAGAGTGGAGCTTCAGAGTGCAGATTCAGAGTGCAGAGTGGAGCTTCAGAGTGCAGATTCAGAGTGCAGAGTGGAGCTTCAGAGTGCAGATTCAGAGTGGAGCATCAGAGTGCAGATTCAGAGTGGAGCTTCAGAGTGCAGAGTGGAGCATCAGAGTGCAGATTCAGAGTGGAGCATCAGAGTGCAGATTCAGAGTGGAGCATCAGAGTGCAGATTCAGAGTGGAGCTTCAGAGTGCAGATTCAGAGTGGAGCTTCAGAGTGCAGATTCAGAGTGGAGCTTCAGAGTGCAGAGTGGAGCTTCAGAGTGCAGAGTGGAGCTTCAGAGTGCAGAGTGGAGCTTCAGAGTGCAGAGTGGAGCTTCAGAGTGGAGCTTCAGAGTGCAGAGTGGAGATTCAGAGTGCAGAGTGGAGCTTCAGAGTGGAGCTTCAGAGTGCAGAGTGGAGCTTCAGAGTGGAGCTTCAGAGTGGAGCTTCAGAGTGGAGCTTCAGAGTGGAGCTTCAGAGTGGAGCTTCAGAGTGGAGCATCAGAGTGGAGCATCAGAGTGCAGAGTGGAGCTTCAGAGTGCAGATTCAGAGTGGAGCTTCAGAGTGCAGAGTGGAGCTTCAGAGTGCAGAGTGGAGCTTCAGAGTGCAGAGTGGAGCTTCAGAGTGGAGCTTCAGAGTGGAGCTTCAGAGTGGAGCTTCAGAGTGGAGCTTCAGAGTGGAGCTTCAGAGTGGAGCTTCAGAGTGGAGCTTCAGAGTGGAGCTTCAGAGTGCAGAGTGGAGCTTCAGAGTGGAGCTTCAGAGTGCAGAGTGGAGCTTCAGAGTGGAGCTTCAGAGTGCAGAGTGGAGCTTCAGAGTGGAGCTTCAGAGTGGAGCTTCAGAGTGGAGCTTCAGAGTGGAGCTTCAGAGTGGAGCTTCAGAGTGGAGCTTCAGAGTGGAGCTTCAGAGTGGAGCTTCAGAGTGGAGCTTCAGAGTGCAGAGTGGAGCTTCAGAGTGGAGCTTCAGAGTGCAGAGTGGAGCTTCAGAGTGGAGCTTCAGAGTGCAGAGTGGAGCTTCAGAGTGGAGCTTCAGAGTGCAGAGTGGAGCTTCAGAGTGCAGAGTGGAGCTTCAGAGTGCAGAGTGGAGCTTCAGAGTGCAGAGTGGAGCTTCAGAGTGCAGAGTGGAGCTTCAGAGTGGAGCTTCAGAGTGGAGCTTCAGAGTGGAGCTTCAGAGTGCAGAGTGGAGCTTCAGAGTGGAGCTTCAGAGTGCAGAGTGGAGCTTCAGAGTGCAGAGTGGAGCTTCAGAGTGGAGCTTCAGAGTGGAGCTTCAGAGTGGAGCTTCAGAGTGGAGCTTCAGAGTGGAGCTTCAGAGTGGAGCTTCAGAGTGGAGCTTCAGAGTGCAGAGTGGAGCTTCAGAGTGGAGCTTCAGAGTGCAGAGTGGAGCTTCAGAGTGCAGAGTGGAGCTTCAGAGTGGAGCTTCAGAGTGCAGAGTGGAGCTTCAGAGTGGAGCTTCAGAGTGCAGAGTGGAGCTTCAGAGTGGAGCTTCAGAGTGCAGAGTGGAGCTTCAGAGTGGAGCTTCAGAGTGGAGCTTCAGAGTGGAGCTTCAGAGTGGAGCTTCAGAGTGGAGCTTCAGAGTGCAGATTCAGAGTGCAGATTCAGAGTGCAGATTCAGAGTGCAGATTCAGAGTGCAGATTCAGAGTGGAGCTTCAGAGTGGAGCTTCAGAGTGGAGCTTCAGAGTGGAGCTTCAGAGTGGAGCTTCAGAGTGGAGCTTCAGAGTGGAGCTTCAGAGTGGAGCTTCAGAGTGGAGCTTCAGAGTGGAGAGTGGAGCTTCAGAGTGGAGCTTCAGAGTGGAGAGTGGAGCTTCAGAGTGGAGCTTCAGAGTGGAGCTTCAGAGTGCAGAGTGGAGCTTCAGAGTGGAGCTTCAGAGTGGAGCTTCAGAGTGCAGAGTGGAGCTTCAGAGTGGAGCTTCAGAGTGCAGAGTGGAGCTTCAGAGTGGAGCTTCAGAGTGCAGAGTGGAGCTTCAGAGTGGAGCTTCAGAGTGGAGCTTCAGAGTGGAGCTTCAGAGTGGAGCTTCAGAGTGGAGCTTCAGAGTGGAGCTTCAGAGTGCAGAGTGGAGCTTCAGAGTGGAGCTTCAGAGTGCAGAGTGGAGCTTCAGAGTGGAGCTTCAGAGTGCAGAGTGGAGCTTCAGAGTGCAGATTCAGAGTGGAGCTTCAGAGTGCAGATTCAGAGTGGAGCTTCAGAGTGCAGATTCAGAGTGGAGCTTCAGAGTGCAGATTCAGAGTGGAGCTTCAGAGTGCAGATTCAGAGTGGAGCTTCAGAGTGCAGATTCAGAGTGGAGCTTCAGAGTGCAGAGTGGAGCTTCAGAGTGCAGAGTGGAGCTTCAGAGTGCAGAGTGGAGCTTCAGAGTGCAGATTCAGAGTGGAGCTTCAGAGTGCAGCTTCAGAGTGGAGCTTCAGAGTGGAGCTTCAGAGTGGAGCTTCAGAGTGGAGCTTCAGAGTGGAGCTTCAGAGTGGAGCTTCAGAGTGGAGCTTCAGAGTGGAGCTTCAGAGTGCAGAGTGGAGCTTCAGAGTGCAGATTCAGAGTGCAGAGTGGAGCTTCAGAGTGCAGATTCAGAGTGGAGCTTCAGAGTGCAGAGTGGAGCTTCAGAGTGCAGATTCAGAGTGGAGCTTCAGAGTGCAGCTTCAGAGTGGAGCTTCAGAGTGGAGCTTCAGAGTGGAGCTTCAGAGTGGAGCTTCAGAGTGGAGCTTCAGAGTGGAGCTTCAGAGTGGAGCTTCAGAGTGGAGCTTCAGAGTGCAGATTCAGAGTGCAGATTCAGAGTGCAGATTCAGAGTGCAGATTCAGAGTGCAGAGTGGAGCTTCAGAGTGCAGATTCAGAGTGCAGAGTGGAGCTTCAGAGTGCAGATTCAGAGTGGAGCATCAGAGTGCAGATTCAGAGTGGAGCTTCAGAGTGCAGAGTGGAGCATCAGAGTGCAGATTCAGAGTGGAGCATCAGAGTGCAGATTCAGAGTGGAGCATCAGAGTGCAGATTCAGAGTGGAGCTTCAGAGTGCAGATTCAGAGTGGAGCTTCAGAGTGCAGAGTGGAGCTTCAGAGTGCAGAGTGGAGCTTCAGAGTGCAGAGTGGAGCTTCAGAGTGGAGCTTCAGAGTGCAGAGTGGAGATTCAGAGTGCAGAGTGGAGCTGCAGAGTGGAGCTTCAGAGTGCAGAGTGGAGCTTCAGAGTGGAGCTTCAGAGTGCAGAGTGGAGCTTCAGAGTGGAGCTTCAGAGTGGAGCTTCAGAGTGGAGCTTCAGAGTGGAGCTTCAGAGTGGAGCTTCAGAGTGGAGCTTCAGAGTGGAGCTTCAGAGTGGAGCATCAGAGTGGAGCATCAGAGTGGAGCATCAGAGTGGAGCATCAGAGTGCAGAGTGGAGCTTCAGAGTGCAGATTCAGAGTGGAGCTTCAGAGTGCAGAGTGGAGCTTCAGAGTGCAGAGTGGAGCTTCAGAGTGCAGAGTGGAGCTTCAGAGTGGAGCTTCAGAGTGGAGCTTCAGAGTGGAGCTTCAGAGTGGAGCTTCAGAGTGGAGCTTCAGAGTGGAGCTTCAGAGTGCAGAGTGGAGCTTCAGAGTGGAGCTTCAGAGTGCAGAGTGGAGCTTCAGAGTGGAGCTTCAGAGTGCAGAGTGGAGCTTCAGAGTGGAGCTTCAGAGTGGAGCTTCAGAGTGGAGCTTCAGAGTGGAGCTTCAGAGTGGAGCTTCAGAGTGGAGCTTCAGAGTGGAGCTTCAGAGTGGAGCTTCAGAGTGCAGAGTGGAGCTTCAGAGTGGAGCTTCAGAGTGCAGAGTGGAGCTTCAGAGTGGAGCTTCAGAGTGCAGAGTGGAGCTTCAGAGTGGAGCTTCAGAGTGCAGAGTGGAGCTTCAGAGTGCAGAGTGGAGCTTCAGAGTGCAGAGTGGAGCTTCAGAGTGGAGCTTCAGAGTGGAGTTTCAGAGTGCAGAGTGGAGCTTCAGAGTGGAGCTTCAGAGTGCAGAGTGGAGCTTCAGAGTGGAGCTTCAGAGTGCAGAGTGGAGCTTCAGAGTGGAGCTTCAGAGTTCAGAGTGGAGCTTCAGAGTGGAGCTTCAGAGTGGAGCTTCAGAGTGGAGCTTCAGAGTGGAGCTTCAGAGTGGAGCTTCAGAGTGGAGCTTCAGAGTGGAGCTTCAGAGTGGAGCTTCAGAGTGCAGAGTGGAGCTTCAGAGTGGAGCTTCAGAGTGCAGAGTGGAGCTTCAGAGTGCAGAGTGGAGCTTCAGAGTGGAGCTTCAGAGTGCAGAGTGGAGCTTCAGAGTGGAGCTTCAGAGTGCAGAGTGGAGCTTCAGAGTGGAGCTTCAGAGTGCAGAGTGGAGCTTCAGAGTGGAGCTTCAGAGTGCAGAGTGGAGCTTCAGAGTGGAGCTTCAGAGTGGAGCTTCAGAGTGGAGCTTCAGAGTGCAGCTTCAGAGTGCAGCTTCAGAGTGCAGCTTCAGAGTGCAGCTTCAGAGTGCAGCTTCAGAGTGCAGCTTCAGAGTGCAGCTTCAGAGTGGAGCTTCAGAGTAGAGCTTCAGAGTGGAGCTTCAGAGTGGAGCTTCAGAGTGGAGAGTGGAGCTTCAGAGTGGAGCTTCAGAGTGGAGCTTCAGAGTGGAGCTTCAGAGTGGAGCTTCAGAGTGGAGCTTCAGAGTGGAGCTTCAGAGTGGAGCTTCAGAGTGGAGCTTCAGAGTGGAGCTTCAGAGTGGAGAGTGGAGCTTCAGAGTGGAGAGTGGAGCTTCAGAGTGGAGCTTCAGAGTGGAGCTTCAGAGTGCAGAGTGGAGCTTCAGAGTGGAGCTTCAGAGTGCAGAGTGGAGCTTCAGAGTGGAGCTTCAGAGTGCAGAGTGGAGCTTCAGAGTGGAGCTTCAGAGTGCAGAGTGGAGCTTCAGAGTGGAGCTTCAGAGTGGAGCTTCAGAGTGGAGCTTCAGAGTGCAGAGTGGAGCTTCAGAGTGGAGCTTCAGAGTGGAGCTTCAGAGTGGAGCTTCAGAGTGGAGCTTCAGAGTGGAGCTTCAGAGTGGAGCTTCAGAGTGGAGCTTCAGAGTGCAGAGTGGAGCTGCAGAGTGGAGCTTCAGAGTGCAGAGTGGAGCTGCAGAGTGGAGCTTCAGAGTGCAGAGTGGAGCTGCAGAGTGGAGCTTCAGAGTGCAGAGTGGAGCTGCAGAGTGGAGCTTCAGAGTGGAGCTTCAGAGTGGAGCTTCAGAGTGGAGCTTCAGAGTGGAGCTTCAGAGTGGAGCTTCAGAGTGGAGCTTCAGAGTGGAGCTTCAGAGTGGAGCTTCAGAGTGCAGAGTGGAGCTTCAGAGTGGAGCTTCAGAGTGCAGAGTGGAGCTTCAGAGTGGAGCTTCAGAGTGCAGAGTGGAGCTTCAGAGTGGAGCTTCAGAGTGGAGCTTCAGAGTTCAGAGTGGAGCTTCAGAGTGGAGCTTCAGAGTGGAGCTTCAGAGTGGAGCTTCAGAGTGGAGCTTCAGAGTGGAGCTTCAGAGTGGAGCTTCAGAGTGGAGCTTCAGAGTGGAGCTTCAGAGTGCAGAGTGGAGCTTCAGAGTGGAGCTTCAGAGTGCAGAGTGGAGCTTCAGAGTGGAGCTTCAGAGTGCAGAGTGGAGCTTCAGAGTGGAGCTTCAGAGTGCAGAGTGGAGCTTCAGAGTGCAGAGTGGAGCTTCAGAGTGGAGCTTCAGAGTGGAGCTTCAGAGTGGAGCTTCAGAGTGGAGCTTCAGAGTGGAGCTGCAGAGTGCAGAGTGGAGCTTCAGAGTGGAGCTTCAGAGTGCAGAGTGGAGCTTCAGAGTGGAGCTTCAGAGTGGAGCTTCAGAGTGGAGCTTCAGAGTGGAGCTTCAGAGTGGAGCTTCAGAGTGGAGCTTCAGAGTGGAGCTTCAGAGTGGAGCTTCAGAGTGGAGCTTCAGAGTGCAGAGTGGAGCTTCAGAGTGGAGCTTCAGAGTGCAGAGTGGAGCTTCAGAGTGGAGCTTCAGAGTGCAGAGTGGAGCTTCAGAGTGGAGCTTCAGAGTGCAGAGTGGAGCTTCAGAGTGGAGCTTCAGAGTGCAGAGTGGAGCTTCAGAGTGGAGCTTCAGAGTGCAGAGTGGAGCTTCAGAGTGCAGAGTGGAGCTTCAGAGTGCAGAGTGGAGCTTCAGAGTGGAGCTTCAGAGTGGAGCTTCAGAGTGGAGCTTCAGAGTGGAGCTTCAGAGTGGAGCTTCAGAGTGCAGAGTGGAGCTTCAGAGTGGAGCTTCAGAGTGCAGAGTGGAGCTTCAGAGTGGAGCTTCAGAGTGCAGAGTGGAGCTTCAGAGTGCAGAGTGGAGCTTCAGAGTGGAGCTTCAGAGTGCAGAGTGGAGCTTCAGAGTGGAGCTTCAGAGTGCAGAGTGGAGCTTCAGAGTGGAGCTTCAGAGTGGAGCTTCAGAGTGGAGCTTCAGAGTGGAGCTTCAGAGTGGAGCTTCAGAGTGGAGCTTCAGAGTGGAGCTTCAGAGTGCAGAGTGGAGCTTCAGAGTGGAGCTTCAGAGTGGAGCTTCAGAGTGGAGCTTCAGAGTGGAGCTTCAGAGTGGAGCTTCAGAGTGCAGCTTCAGAGTGCAGCTTCAGAGTGGAGCTTCAGAGTGCAGAGTGGAGCTTCAGAGTGGAGCTTCAGAGTGGAGCTTCAGAGTGGAGCTTCAGAGTGGAGCTTCAGAGTGGAGCTTCAGAGTGGAGCTTCAGAGTGGAGCTTCAGAGTGGAGCTTCAGAGTGGAGCTTCAGAGTGCAGCTTCAGAGTGGAGCTTCAGAGTGGAGCTTCAGAGTGCAGAGTGGAGCTTCAGAGTGGAGCTTCAGAGTGCAGAGTGGAGCTTCAGAGTGGAGCTTCAGAGTGGAGCTTCAGAGTGGAGCTTCAGAGTGGAGCTTCAGAGTGGAGCTTCAGAGTGGAGCTTCAGAGTGGAGCCTCAGAGTGGAGCTTCAGAGTGCAGAGTGGAGCTTCAGAGTGGAGCTTCAGAGTGCAGAGTGGAGCTTCAGAGTGGAGCTTCAGAGTGCAGAGTGGAGCTTCAGAGTGCAGATTCAGAGTGCAGAGTGGAGCTTCAGAGTGCAGATTCAGAGTGCAGAGTGGAGCTTCAGAGTGCAGATTCAGAGTGGAGCTTCAGAGTGCAGATTCAGAGTGGAGCTTCAGAGTGCAGATTCAGAGTGGAGCTTCAGAGTGCAGAGTGGAGCTTCAGAGTGCAGAGTGGAGCTTCAGAGTGCAGAGTGGAGCTTCAGAGTGCAGAGTGGAGCTTCAGAGTGCAGAGTGGAGCTTCAGAGTGGAGCTTCAGAGTGGAGCTTCAGAGTGGAGCTTCAGAGTGGAGCTTCAGAGTGGAGCTTCAGAGTGGAGCTTCAGAGTGGAGCTTCAGAGTGGAGCTTCAGAGTGGAGCTTCAGAGTGGAGCTTCAGAGTGGAGCTTCAGAGTGCAGAGTGGAGCTTCAGAGTGCAGATTCAGAGTGCAGAGTGCAGATTCAGAGTGGAGCATCAGAGTGCAGATTCAGAGTGGAGCTTCAGAGTGCAGAGTGGAGCATCAGAGTGCAGATTCAGAGTGGAGCATCAGAGTGCAGATTCAGAGTGGAGCATCAGAGTGCAGATTCAGAGTGGAGCTTCAGAGTGCAGATTCAGAGTGGAGCTTCAGAGTGCAGAGTGGAGCTTCAGAGTGCAGAGTGGAGCTTCAGAGTGCAGAGTGGAGCTTCAGAGTGCAGAGTGGAGCTTCAGAGTGGAGCTTCAGAGTGCAGAGTGGAGATTCAGAGTGCAGAGTGGAGCTGCAGAGTGGAGCTTCAGAGTGCAGAGTGGAGCTTCAGAGTGGAGCTTCAGAGTGCAGAGTGGAGCTTCAGAGTGGAGCTTCAGAGTGGAGCTTCAGAGTGGAGCTTCAGAGTGGAGCTTCAGAGTGGAGCTTCAGAGTGCAGAGTGGAGCTTCAGAGTGCAGATTCAGAGTGGAGCTTCAGAGTGCAGAGTGGAGCTTCAGAGTGCAGAGTGGAGCTTCAGAGTGCAGAGTGGAGCTTCAGAGTGGAGCTTCAGAGTGGAGCTTCAGAGTGGAGCTTCAGAGTGGAGCTTCAGAGTGGAGCTTCAGAGTGGAGCTTCAGAGTGGAGCTTCAGAGTGGAGCTTCAGAGTGGAGCTTCAGAGTGCAGAGTGGAGCTTCAGAGTGGAGCTTCAGAGTGCAGAGTGGAGCTTCAGAGTGGAGCTTCAGAGTGCAGAGTGGAGCTTCAGAGTGGAGCTTCAGAGTGGAGCTTCAGAGTGGAGCTTCAGAGTGGAGCTTCAGAGTGGAGCTTCAGAGTGGAGCTTCAGAGTGGAGCTTCAGAGTGGAGCTTCAGAGTGCAGAGTGGAGCTTCAGAGTGCAGAGTGGAGCTTCAGAGTGCAGAGTGGAGCTTCAGAGTGGAGCTTCAGAGTGCAGAGTGGAGCTTCAGAGTGGAGCTTCAGAGTGCAGAGTGGAGCTTCAGAGTGCAGAGTGGAGCTTCAGAGTGCAGAGTGGAGCTTCAGAGTGGAGCTTCAGAGTGCAGAGTGGAGCTTCAGAGTGGAGCTTCAGAGTGCAGAGTGGAGCTTCAGAGTGGAGCTTCAGAGTGCAGAGTGGAGCTTCAGAGTGGAGCTTCAGAGTGGAGCTTCAGAGTGGAGCTTCAGAGTGGAGCTTCAGAGTGGAGCTTCAGAGTGCAGAGTGGAGCTTCAGAGTGGAGCTTCAGAGTGCAGAGTGGAGCTTCAGAGTGCAGAGTGGAGCTTCAGAGTGGAGCTTCAGAGTGCAGAGTGGAGCTTCAGAGTGGAGCTTCAGAGTGCAGAGTGGAGCTTCAGAGTGGAGCTTCAGAGTGCAGAGTGGAGCTTCAGAGTGGAGCTTCAGAGTGCAGAGTGGAGCTTCAGAGTGGAGCTTCAGAGTGCAGATTCAGAGTGCAGATTCAGAGTGCAGATTCAGAGTGGAGCTTCAGAGTGGAGCTTCAGAGTGGAGCTTCAGAGTGGAGCTTCAGAGTGGAGCTTCAGAGTGGAGCTTCAGAGTGGAGCTTCAGAGTGGAGCTTCAGAGTGGAGAGTGGAGCTTCAGAGTGGAGCTTCAGAGTGGAGAGTGGAGCTTCAGAGTGGAGCTTCAGAGTGGAGCTTCAGAGTGCAGAGTGGAGCTTCAGAGTGGAGCTTCAGAGTGCAGAGTGGAGCTTCAGAGTGGAGCTTCAGAGTGCAGAGTGGAGCTTCAGAGTGGAGCTTCAGAGTGCAGAGTGGAGCTTCAGAGTGGAGCTTCAGAGTGGAGCTTCAGAGTGGAGCTTCAGAGTGGAGCTTCAGAGTGGAGCTTCAGAGTGGAGCTTCAGAGTGCAGAGTGGAGCTTCAGAGTGGAGCTTCAGAGTGGAGCTGCAGAGTGGAGCTGCAGAGTGGAGCTTCAGAGTGCAGAGTGGAGCTGCAGAGTGGAGCTTCAGAGTGCAGAGTGGAGCTGCAGAGTGCAGAGTGGAGCTGCAGAGTGGAGCTTCAGAGTGGAGCTTCAGAGTGGAGCTTCAGAGTGGAGCTTCAGAGTGGAGCTTCAGAGTGGAGCTTCAGAGTGGAGCTTCAGAGTGGAGCTTCAGAGTGGAGCTTCAGAGTGGAGCTTCAGAGTGGAGCTTCAGAGTGGAGCTTCAGAGTGCAGCTTCAGAGTGGAGCTTCAGAGTGCAGAGTGGAGCTTCAGAGTGGAGCTTCAGAGTGCAGAGTGGAGCTTCAGAGTGGAGCTTCAGAGTGCAGAGTGGAGCTTCAGAGTGCAGAGTGGAGCTTCAGAGTGGAGCTTCAGAGTGGAGCTTCAGAGTGGAGCTTCAGAGTGGAGCTTCAGAGTGGAGCTTCAGAGTGGAGCTTCAGAGTGGAGCTTCAGAGTGGAGCTTCAGAGTGGAGCTTCAGAGTGGAGCTTCAGAGTGGAGCTTCAGAGTGGAGCTTCAGAGTGCAGATTCAGAGTGGAGCTTCAGAGTGGAGCTTCAGAGTGCAGATTCAGAGTGGAGCTTCAGAGTGCAGATTCAGAGTGGAGCTTCAGAGTGCAGATTCAGAGTGGAGATTCAGAGTGCAGATTCAGAGTGGAGCTTCAGAGTGGAGCTTCAGAGTGCAGAGTGGAGCTTCAGAGTGCAGATTCAGAGTGGAGCTTCAGAGTGCAGAGTGGAGCTTCAGAGTGCAGAGTGGAGCTTCAGAGTGCAGATTCAGAGTGGAGCTTCAGAGTGCAGATTCAGAGTGGAGCTTCAGAGTGGAGCTTCAGAGTGGAGCTTCAGAGTGGAGCTTCAGAGTGGAGCTTCAGAGTGGAGCTTCAGAGTGGAGCTTCAGAGTGGAGCTTCAGAGTGGAGCTTCAGAGTGGAGCTTCAGAGTGGAGCTTCAGAGTGGAGCTTCAGAGTGGAGCTTCAGAGTGCAGAGTGGAGCTTCAGAGTGGAGCTTCAGAGTGCAGATTCAGAGTGGAGCTTCAGAGTGGAGCTTCAGAGTGCAGATTCAGAGTGGAGCTTCAGAGTGCAGATTCAGAGTGCAGAGTGGAGCTTCAGAGTGCAGATTCAGAGTGCAGAGTGGAGCTTCAGAGTGCAGATTCAGAGTGGAGCATCAGAGTGCAGATTCAGAGTGGAGCTTCAGAGTGCAGAGTGGAGCATCAGAGTGCAGATTCAGAGTGGAGCATCAGAGTGCAGATTCAGAGTGGAGCATCAGAGTGCAGATTCAGAGTGGAGCATCAGAGTGCAGATTCAGAGTGGAGCTTCAGAGTGCAGAGTGGAGCTTCAGAGTGCAGAGTGGAGCTTCAGAGTGGAGCTTCAGAGTGCAGAGTGGAGATTCAGAGTGCAGAGTGGAGCTGCAGAGTGGAGCTTCAGAGTGCAGAGTGGAGCTTCAGAGTGGAGCTTCAGAGTGCAGAGTGGAGCTTCAGAGTGGAGCTTCAGAGTGGAGCTTCAGAGTGGAGCTTCAGAGTGGAGCTTCAGAGTGGAGCTTCAGAGTGGAGCTTCAGAGTGGAGCTTCAGAGTGGAGCTTCAGAGTGGAGCTTCAGAGTGGAGCTTCAGAGTGCAGAGTGGAGCTTCAGAGTGGAGCTTCAGAGTGCAGATTCAGAGTGGAGCTTCAGAGTGCAGAGTGGAGCTTCAGAGTGCAGAGTGGAGCTTCAGAGTGGAGCTTCAGAGTGGAGCTTCAGAGTGGAGCTTCAGAGTGGAGCTTCAGAGTGGAGCTTCAGAGTGGAGCTTCAGAGTGGAGCTTCAGAGTGGAGCTTCAGAGTGCAGAGTGGAGCTTCAGAGTGGAGCTTCAGAGTGCAGAGTGGAGCTTCAGAGTGGAGCTTCAGAGTGCAGAGTGGAGCTTCAGAGTGGAGCTTCAGAGTGGAGCTTCAGAGTGGAGCTTCAGAGTGGAGCTTCAGAGTGGAGCTTCAGAGTGGAGCTTCAGAGTGGAGCTTCAGAGTGGAGCTTCAGAGTGCAGAGTGGAGCTTCAGAGTGGAGCTTCAGAGTGGAGCTTCAGAGTGCAGAGTGGAGCTTCAGAGTGGAGCTTCAGAGTGGAGCTTCAGAGTGCAGAGTGGAGCTTCAGAGTGGAGCTTCAGAGTGCAGAGTGGAGCTTCAGAGTGGAGCTTCAGAGTGCAGAGTGGAGCTTCAGAGTGGAGCTTCAGAGTGGAGCTTCAGAGTGGAGCTTCAGAGTGGAGCTTCAGAGTGGAGCTTCAGAGTGGAGCTTCAGAGTGGAGCTTCAGAGTGGAGCTTCAGAGTGCAGAGTGGAGCTGCAGAGTGGAGCTTCAGAGTGCAGAGTGGAGCTGCAGAGTGGAGCTTCAGAGTGCAGAGTGGAGCTGCAGAGTGGAGCTTCAGAGTGCAGAGTGGAGCTGCAGAGTGGAGCTTCAGAGTGCAGAGTGGAGCTTCAGAGTGGAGCTTCAGAGTGGAGCTTCAGAGTGGAGCTTCAGAGTGGAGCTTCAGAGTGGAGCTTCAGAGTGCAGCTTCAGAGTGCAGCTTCAGAGTGGAGCTTCAGAGTGCAGAGTGGAGCTTCAGAGTGGAGCTTCAGAGTGCAGAGTGGAGCTTCAGAGTGGAGCTTCAGAGTGCAGAGTGGAGCTTCAGAGTGGAGCTTCAGAGTGCAGAGTGGAGCTTCAGAGTGGAGCTTCAGAGTGCAGAGTGGAGCTTCAGAGTGGAGCTTCAGAGTGCAGAGTGGAGCTTCAGAGTGGAGCTTCAGAGTGCAGAGTGGAGCTTCAGAGTGCAGAGTGGAGCTTCAGAGTGGAGCTTCAGAGTGCAGAGTGGAGCTTCAGAGTGGAGCTTCAGAGTGCAGAGTGGAGCTTCAGAGTGCAGAGTGGAGCTTCAGAGTGGAGCTTCAGAGTGCAGAGTGGAGCTTCAGAGTGGAGCTTCAGAGTGGAGCTTCAGAGTGGAGCTTCAGAGTGGAGCTTCAGAGTGGAGCTTCAGAGTGGAGCTTCAGAGTGCAGAGTGGAGCTTCAGAGTGGAGCTTCAGAGTGCAGAGTGGAGCTTCAGAGTGGAGCTTCAGAGTGCAGAGTGGAGCTTCAGAGTGCAGAGTGGAGCTTCAGAGTGGAGCTTCAGAGTGCAGAGTGGAGCTTCAGAGTGGAGCTTCAGAGTGCAGAGTGGAGCTTCAGAGTGCAGAGTGGAGCTTCAGAGTGCAGAGTGGAGCTTCAGTGGAGCTTCAGAGTGCAGAGTGGAGCTTCAGAGTGCAGAGTGGAGCTTCAGAGTGCAGAGTGGAGCTTCAGAGTGCAGAGTGGAGCTTCAGAGTGGAGCTTCAGAGTGCAGAGTGGAGCTTCAGAGTGGAGCTTCAGAGTGGAGCTTCAGAGTGGAGCTTCAGAGTGCAGATTCAGAGTGCAGATTCAGAGTGCAGAGTGGAGCTTCAGAGTGCAGATTCAGAGTGCAGAGTGGAGCTTCAGAGTGCAGATTCAGAGTGCAGAGTGGAGCTTCAGAGTGCAGATTCAGAGTGCAGAGTGGAGCTTCAGAGTGGAGCTTCAGAGTGCAGAGTGGAGCTTCAGAGTGGAGCTTCAGAGTGGAGCTTCAGAGTGGAGCTTCAGAGTGGAGCTTCAGAGTGGAGCTTCAGAGTGGAGCTTCAGAGTGCAGAGTGGAGCTTCAGAGTGGAGCTTCAGAGTGGAGCTTCAGAGTGGAGCTTCAGAGTGCAGAGTGGAGCTTCAGAGTGCAGAGTGGAGCTTCAGAGTGGAGCTTCAGAGTGGAGCTTCAGAGTGGAGCTTCAGAGTGGAGCTTCAGAGTGGAGCTTCAGAGTGGAGCTTCAGAGTGCAGAGTGGAGCTTCAGAGTGCAGAGTGGAGCTTCAGAGTGCAGAGTGGAGCTTCAGAGTTCAGAGTGGAGCTTCAGAGTGGAGCTTCAGAGTGGAGCTTCAGAGTGGAGCTTCAGAGTGGAGCTTCAGAGTGGAGCTTCAGAGTGGAGCTTCAGAGTGGAGCTTCAGAGTGGAGAGTGGAGCTTCAGAGTGCAGAGTGGAGCTTCAGAGTGGAGCTTCAGAGTGCAGAGTGGAGCTTCAGAGTGGAGCTTCAGAGTGCAGAGTGGAGCTTCAGAGTGGAGCTTCAGAGTGCAGAGTGGAGCTTCAGAGTGCAGAGTGGAGCTTCAGAGTGGAGCTTCAGAGTGCAGAGTGGAGCTTCAGAGTGGAGCTTCAGAGTGCAGAGTGGAGCTTCAGAGTGCAGAGTGGAGCTTCAGAGTGCAGAGTGGAGCTTCAGAGTGCAGAGTGGAGCTTCAGAGTGCAGAGTGGAGCTTCAGAGTGCAGAGTGGAGCTTCAGAGTGCAGAGTGGAGCTTCAGAGTGGAGCTTCAGAGTGGAGCTTCAGAGTGGAGCTTCAGAGTGGAGCTTCAGAGTGGAGCTTCAGAGTGGAGCTTCAGAGTGGAGCTTCAGAGTGGAGCTTCAGAGTGGAGCTTCAGAGTGGAGCTTCAGAGTGGAGCTTCAGAGTGGAGCTTCAGAGTGCAGCTTCAGAGTGCAGCTTCAGAGTGCAGCTTCAGAGTGCAGCTTCAGAGTGCAGAGTGGAGCTTCAGAGTGCAGCTTCAGAGTGCAGAGTGGAGCTTCAGAGTGCAGCTTCAGAGTGCAGCTTCAGAGTGCAGAGTGCAGCTTCAGAGTGCAGAGTGGAGCTTCAGAGTGCAGCTTCAGAGTGCAGAGTGGAGCTTCAGAGTGCAGAGTGGAGCTTCAGAGTGGAGCTTCAGAGTGGAGCTTCAGAGTGTCAAGAGCAATGCCAATAGCTCTAACTTTAACAAAGGCAAAACCATTGCATTGTAAATGCTTGTTAAAATTTGAAAAGAATAAAGGACTTAATTTTGGCAAAATTTGAAGTTTTTATTGAACTTTGTTCCTTGTTGCACCATCCTTGTTTTAAAAAATATGTGGCTTACTTTGTTGACTCTTTCAAATAATGTAGATCTCCCTGTGGAGGAAACAGTATGCACGAATGCACAAAGTAATCAGTGTACATGCACGAGGCCGGCTTTTCCAGAGAACATGTCCAGACTTGTGCACTATTCCACAGTCTCTCAGGATCGGGTAAAACTTCAAATACTGCTGTCACCTTATCGCTAGCAGATGGCAGCTATCATTGAAAACTAGCACCTGCGGTACTCTGCCTGGGCAAAGCCTTGCCTCTAAAACTACAACATGCTTACTACCCACTGAAACAATCAACCTGGGAGAAAGCAAACAGCCTGGATCCAGGCGCCCATCTGCCCCCCCCCCCGGGTTTGTCATTCCAGGAGAGTCAAGGACCTGCAAAGGAGTTTACAACTGCTAGCCCGCATGGTATAACTCTTGGCAATTAAGCTGTTGAAAGTCCCTCGACGGATAAATAAACAGGACCGCCGCACCACTGACAGACCAAACTGCCTGTTGCCTTATCCTTCATCATCCTCCTGGACAGAAAAGAATATCAAACAGGAGGATTCTGGGTAAGCTACCAACTATATGGCACCAAGGTGAGTGGGAGGGGCTTGTAGTGTCCTAGCAGATACTGTCTAGTTGTTATAGATGTAATGATACACCTAACACCCACCCACCACTGATGTCACGGGACCACGTGACACAGCTAATAAAAGAGCAGAGCGCACGTGCTCGTGGCTCACTAACCCACTACACCTCTGGAGTCTGTGTCGCAGTTCTTCCACCATGTGGGCCTAGGGCCCCACAGTATTACAATGGCGACAAGGGAGGGGTTCGAACTCCACGCGACGCAGCCACTGCTAAAAAGGGGGAGATAATCCTGCCCGAGCTAAGGGCACCCCCAGAGGAAGCAGCGCCGGCTGCCGAGTGCCCACGGGGCGTGCACCGTGCCCCGGGCCTAGCCTTTGATAAGGAGGTGATCGGGAGTCGACCTCGCACCTCTCTGGCCCCACCGGGAGCTGTCCTGCTGAGCGAGGCACTCGAGTATACAGCGGACCGTGCGGTGCCCACCCGCCACGGCCACAACCGAAGAAAAGGCCCGTAGGCCGGAGGTGAGCCCGGGGACTGCGAGTGCCCCTGGGGGGTCGCCTATGCCAGGAGCGATCCCCCCTGTGATCGAACATAAGCGGTGCCCACCCGCATGGTCAGGCGCCCCGCCGGGCGTGAAGCAGTCCGAAAATAAACTTTAAATAAAGCAGTGCCAGCGGAGCCCACCCGCGGCCTGCCTGCAGCGTCCCCCGCCGCGCACCGTAGGTGACGAGAGGCTGCGGCGGCAAGGGGGGTGAAGAAATTGTGAAAAGAGAGCGCCCGCAGCGTGTGGTTAGCTGCGGGGCGCCGATTACTAAAAGCGGAGCCCACCCGCGGACAGTCAGAGCAGAAAGCTGAATGCGGGCCACCCGCGGCCGAGCACCCCTCCTGCGCGGCCCGGGAGGAGAAAATGCTGGCTTCAAGGGGCAGGAAAGCTCTACAAATGACCAATTGCCTGCGTGTGTCCCAAGAAGTAGTCGGGACTGAAAGAGCTTCCCGAAGTACAGGAGCGGAGAGCACGCCAGCCTGCTGTGTGGCCTTGAACGGCCGAAATAACTGAGAGGCCCGGAGCGATCAGTGCGGCGCCAACACCTCTCCCTAAGCACTAAACGTGCGTTCTGCCCTCATGCACAGCTGGGTAAAAAAAATTTTTTTTTTTAAATAATAAGAGACTCACTACAAAGGAGAGGGAGTCCTGCCGCATGCCGCCGTCTGAAGAGGTGCCCGCTCAAAGGGTGACGAATGCGAGGCCATGAAGAACTCAGGGGCCAGCCTAAATGAGCCTGGGGCCGGGCCGGCCGAAAATCGAAATTGCACGAGGCCCGTGGCACGATGAAAACTGCCGAAGACAATGAACAGGCGCAGCACTGCCATCTAGTGGCCTTTCTGCAATAGTGCACTCCAGCAAAGGTGAACACAATGGTGAAGGACACTGGTTCACAGCTCAGGAAGGACTGACTGGTGTGACCTGCAGCATAGAGTTCAGCTGCTGTGCCCACAGAAACGGGATAACCAGTGGAGAGCCAACACTGCTGACAAGTAGCTGCCCCAAAAGAAAAAATATAGAGAAACTACTGCCAAAGAAAGTACATAGGGACTTAAGCAGTGTAGAATTCCCCACACAGGAAGAAATGAGAACAGGGTGCGAACACATGCTTTTCCCAACGCAAATACTGCAGGAGGGGATACAACAAGCACAAGACACAACAAGGGAAAGCCGACAGAGGTAAAGCAAGCCTGCAGCGACGCGGCCGAAGACGGAGACCCATCATCACTGCAGAAGTGACGCCTGTGGCCACAGGTGCTCACCGCAGTCGCAGAAGAAGACAACCTCACCCTGGACGAAGAGGGAGAGTCAAGACGTCTACCGCAAGCAGCAAGTTTCACAGGCAACCGACTGGAAGAGCGCAAGTGTACCCCGGACGCGGACAGTACAAGACAGCGCCTGAAAGTAAGGAAGCCACACCCAAAGCACCAGAAGACGTGCAAGGCAAGTACCCAAGTGTGAAGAAGAAAAGTGCGACACGCAAGTGGAAAAGCGACAATGCCAAAGAACCAAATGAACCGCAAGGAACAAAGCTACACTGAAGATGTATCACGACGGTACCAAGTGAAGCAAGAACTTGCCACTACACTGCACACTGACGTGCACCGGAAGAATAACGCAAAATTACCCCGCAGCCAAAAGGAGGCGAAACAACCAAGCAAGGTGAACGCCCCAAGAAGCTAAAGAACCTCACCGGAAGTGAGCACGAGAAGTGCATCCACCGGAGAAGGTCCAGGGAGAGGTAAAGCCAACCATCTGGAAAAGCAGAGCACACGCAGAGCGCAGGAGAAACTGCGCCAACGCAAAAGCACTGCAGCAGAACCAATAGCGATCCCCACGGTCGCGGATAGCAAGAAGACTCACGAAGAGCAAGCTGTCCACCCCATCTGGTAGCAAAGAAGATCGCCCAGGAAAAAGGATGATCCGACAAGCCAGAGGGGCGCCCAAACAAAATCCGATCACCCAAAATGATCACCAGAAATGAAAGAAGAAATTCTGCCAAGTCAGGGTGAATATGTCCTGCCAGAAGACGTCCATAAACCGAGAGATCAGAAGACCCGGAGAGACGGACGCAACACCAAGAGTAACTGGAAGTAATAGGAGACAAGAGAGAAGATCGTAATGACCGGTCCAGTCACCGAAGAGGGGAGAGAAGACAAGTGTCCTAAAGACAGGACAAGACCAGAAGGAAACAGGCGGAGTGCAAGCTGCTTGAAGAAGCCTGGTCAACAAGACAAAGGAAGAAAGGTGACCGCACTGTGTCGTGAAAAGGAGAAGAGTGGCACGATGCCATGAAGAAGAGAACTAAAGTAAGAAGTCATGTGGCACGACGCCATCATCAACAACTTCTGAAAAAGGGGAAGAGAGGTGTAACAAGTCCACACACCTACAAGAGGAAGAAGAGGTGACACACTACAACATCGTGTACAGTGACCCGCACGTCCTGGAGAACACTGACAGCACCAAGAACAGAACAGGCACCTATTCACAAGACCCCGACGACCCGTGGACGGTAGGAGAGCACAGGCCGGACCATTGGCAACACCCACCTTTGGGATTGAGCGGAAGTCTGGAAGCTGAGGGAGCTCAGATGTCCTGAACAAGGAGAACTGACCAATCCACACCAGCCCGTGGAGATCCAAGGGGCAAAGGCCTCAGGGACACCGGTGGCAGAGGGTCCCAACACGAGAGATAAGTCCATCGCTGTCTAACCTGCACGTCCCGGGAAGATGAGGAACTTGTGCGCAAAGGCAAGAGTCAACAACTACCCTTCAGGTGGAGCTACGGACTTTGTGAGGTAGTACCCCATCGACTCCTCCATTCACATGCAGACTGTGGAGTTGGAGCAACGCTGTGGAATAATACCCGGCCCAGTGGAAACCTGGAAAAAGGGCCGCCGGTGATATCTCGTGGCAGGAGAACACCCGCGAGAGGGGCGTCCTAGTGAGAAGAATGTCCTTCGAACACTCCATTCTTTGTAAAGTAAAGCTGCCTACAGTGAAGAAACCGACGGACCAGCTGAAGACAACATCATCCAAGTCTAACATCTGGTCATCCTGTGTGATGTCATCCTCAAAAGCAAGATCTCCGTGGACTGACCACCACACGTCCACGGCGCAAGCAAAGAAGAGCACGCCCACCGAGAACCAGGACGTCGAGCCAAGAAGAAATAAAGTCTCAGCAGCAATTTCCATCACCGTCATTAAGCAAGCAGCTGAAGAGACTCACTGTAAATTTGTAATTACTGTATATTTATATACTTCCTCCCACAGGCTCGGACTTTGTGCCTTTCCTTAATTTTTATTAAAGTTTGGGAGGAATGTAGTGTCCTAGCAGACACTGTCTAGTTGTTATAGATGTAATGATACACCTAACACCCACCCACCACTGATGTCACGGGACCACGTGACACAGCTAATAAAAGAGCCGAGCGCACGTGCTCGTGGCTCACTACCCCACTACACCTCTGGAGTCTGTGTCGCAGTTCTTCCACCATGTGGGCCTAGGGCCCCACAGTATTACAGGGCTTACCTTTGAATTCTCCTGTGCATTCGTTATGTCCTGGAAGGGAGACCCCTCATGACTTATTGACTGTGACAAGAACGAGGTACATAGAAGTAACAGCTCATTAACTTTTATCTCCCCTAATTGCTTTAAATTTTCTTTCATCCAAAGAAACCCTACGGATGGAAATTTCAGAGCTTCCCAGATCCCAAATTCTTAAATGCCTCACTCTTTACTACCAGCTCCCTGTCCTCCACTACACTGCAGGCCTCACCCCATCTCACCTGAAATCCCTCCGCGAAACCTAAGGTAATTTATCGGCAGCCTCTCGCCTGAATTAATAGGTGAAAAACATAACACCATTCTCCTGTGGTGATTCTTCAATTTCCTCTGGAGAAGAAGCCATTTGAGAAACTGATGTCCGTGCTCAGTCATCCTCTTGCTTTTTCTGAAGGGGAAGTCCAATCGGCCAAAGAAAAAAGGAACCGCTAAATAAACTGAATTCTTTTTGTTTCCTAAATTTGTTTTTCTGTGACATTCCGCTTCAGAAAAGCAAGCAGAGAATCCCAGAGAGTTAGGAAACGAGACTGGCTGAGCACCGCATTAGAATGGAGTCGCTTTTTAAATTTGTTACCAAATATTTCAGTTGACAGCCAGCTCTTGCTCATGTGCACTCCCTGTTTTGAATGTGGTGTGTGTGTGTGGGGTGGGGGGGATTGGTGATGATTAGCCTTTTTTCATTACCAGCTTTAGACGGCTGTTAATTGCCTCCCTTTTTGTACACTTTGATCTCTGTCCCTGGTCCATAACGGTCGGGAGGTTACTTAACAGCCCTTATTGTCAGCATGTGTTGGCAATAATGAATGACAAAACAACGAACAAAAGAAAAAACACATGTTAGTATTATGGCAGCACCACTAAGTTGGGGTTCTTTGACACATCTTACTGAAACGCCTACATTTTAAATCAATAAATTAAGATTTGAATAAAGGTTCAGAGGTCAGCACTACTGACGGCATCTTGAATGATGGAAATGAGGGTTAAACGTATGGCGACTGAGAACGTGAAATGAGAAGGCACACATCTGATTTTATCATGAAAGCCTCCGATAATCTCTTTAGGTTAGCAAATTGCCTGTATACTGCCAACACCTTTCATGGTAAACAACACTGTGAACCAATTTCTTTCTCTGCTAAGTTTCGCAGTATTCTAAATATACTGGAAAACGCTGATGGAGTACCCACAAGGTCGGATGAATGTAAGTCTTATAGAAAAATGAGCTTTAATCTGCCCTATACTGAAAATTCATCATGCACAGGTAAGGCTCTAAGTCTCAAAGAAGAAGAGAAACACATAACAGAGCTGTCTCTGGCCCCTCTCAACAGAAAAAAGATTGAATTTAGCCGAGAAGACCGTACTAAGCAATCTCATTGATCTCCTGAACTGTACTGTCAAATAGCCAGCAACTCTGACAAAAGAAATCCCAAGGATAATGAGGAATTAGAAAATTGAGCTCTTAAACATTCCAGAAAAAATATCCACATCCGAAAGAGCCGACTATAATACAGTCAAGCAGAAAAGGAGTTCAAGGTTTGAACAATTATTGAGAAATGACAACATCTTCAATTAGGCAGTGATCAGCAGAAATAGCGGGTTTATACACATTCTTAATCCTATAAAGAAGGCCTTGCCTAAACATAGAGATTGGAAAGTGCGGAATGCCCTTTAGAGAAGTCTTGAAAAGATACACAATCCATTCACTGTCACAACTAATCCATGCTGATATAAATTATCTTTGTACTTTATGCACATTACTCCTCAATGTATGAATGTATGTATGTATGTATGTGTTGGACTCGGTCCTTTCTGCAAAGTCATCCCCAGAATTTTTGCCATCACTCCTTCTATTTTTGTTGAATAAATTTTTGATGGACTTAGGACCCTGCACGCTTTATCAGTGATATCCAGCGCTAATGTGCTTGTGTTGTATGCTTTAAATATGTTACATTTGGCTTATACTCGATTGGCATATTTAAATTACTTGTATGTCCCTAGTAAAGTGGCACTGCATGTATTTTAAATGCTACTTTTTTAGTATTCTGTCCAGATTCAATTGCTCCCATTAGGCCTATTAAAACATTTCGTTCTGCTCCCTCATCACCCTGGTATTCAGATGAACTCCGAAAGTGTAAGTCTGCATGTAAACTCCTGGAGAGACGTTGGAGATTATCATATTCCCTAGACAGCAAACTGCGATACAAACTAGCCCTTAAAAATTATAGGAAAAAAATCATTGATCATAAAAGATTTTACCTAGAGGAAAAAATTAACAGAGCCCAAGGTTCCGCGAAGAGAAATCTTTAATACTGTGAGATCTTTTACTGACCCCTTGGCCTTCAAACGACAGTCCCCGGCATCACAATCCCTCTGCGACCGTCTCTCAGACTTCTTTGAGGAAAAAAATTGCCATTATTTACGATTCCTTTCCTTGCAAAAATAGCACCGACCTCATTGATAACTCCACAGCTCTCCCAAAAGCCTGCTCAGAACCTTCCCAGATCTTTTCAGATTTTGAAGCGATCTCCCTTGATCGGTCTCTGGTAGAACTATCAAAATGTAGATCTGGCTCGCCAACTGACCCCTGGCCGGCCAAACAATATAAAGCTATGGCCCCAATTCTTAATCCAGTTCTGAATAGCATCTGGAATGATTCATTAAGTACGGGCACTTTCCCAGACTCATGGAAACACGCCTGTATTGTCCCCATCCTGAAAAAGGCTAATGCTGACCCGAACGAGCCAGCCAATTACAGGCCCATTTCCCTGTTATCAGCTCCAGCCAAGATTCTTGAAAAATTAGTACAACAGCAGCTGGCAAACTTCTTGGAAGCTCACGGGTCATTCCACAACTCACAACATGGCTTTAGAAGAGGCTACAGCACGGAATCGGCATTGATTGAGATGGCCGACGCTGTTCGATGGAAACTTGACGCAGGATCAAGGGCGGTGTTGGTGCTGCTGGATTTATCGGCAGCTTTCGACACCGTCTCTCATCCTGTTCTCCTCGACCGTCTCCATTCCAAAGGCATTCAAGGCCAGGCCCTGAAATGGGTGTCCTCTTTTTTGTCCAACTGTACACAGGTGGTTTTCACTCCCCCTTTTACCTCAGAAAGCCGATCACTCAAGTGGGAGTCCCTCAGGGCTCCTCCTTGAGCCCCCTTCTTTTTAACGTTTATTTTTCCCCCTTGGCCGAGCTGATAGCTCAATCTGGAATCAAAGCCACCTCGTATGCGGATGACACCCAACTACTTTTTTCTTATGACAGTATCTCTGAGTCTACATTTGACCCATTAAAAGACTATTTGCGCAAAGTCGCATGTTGGATGGATAACAACTGTCTCCGACTTAATGCTGGAAAGACAGAGGTCCTTTTTTTCCACCAATCATCTCCCCTGGACTCCAAACGGTGGTGGCCACATGACTTAAGCATGCCCCCCACCCCTAAAGAATCCGTAAAAAACCTTGGAGTCAGGTGGGATTCCACTCTTTCCTTCCACACCCAAGTTCAAACGGTCTCTGCCGCCTGTTTTTCAAAAATAAGGATGGTCAAAAAACTTATTAATTTCCTACCTAGTAATACTAGGAAAACCATTGTCCAAGCATTGATTAAATCTCACTTGGACTATGCTAACGGACTGCATATCGGACTTGCCGCAGGCCTCTGCCATCGGCTTCAAACAGTACACAACGCGGCAGTCCGACTAGTTTGTGGGATTTCACTCAGAGAACATATCACCCCACATCGTCGCTCGCTTCACTGGTTACCGATACAGAAAAGGGTGGAATTCAAAGCCCTTACACTGGCTCACAGGGCAATCAAGGGGGAGGGCTCTGCTTATCTCGCTTCCTGTTTGCGTCCCTACAAAAACATCAGACCCCTGCGATCTAGTTCTAAAAACTTCCTCACTACCCCGAGATTTAAAAAGATGCGATCAGGAGGAAAAACCTTCCAAACATGTGCCGCATCAAACTGGAATAAACTTCCGCAGGCTATTCGCTCAATCCAGGAAGAACTGCCTTTTCGTAAGGCATTAAAAACATACCTCTTCTGCTAATACTCATGGAGAAAGAGTCATCTCACTCTCTGGAGCGCCGGGACACCCCGTTGGGGTAGCTGCACGCTATATAAGAGACACTAAATAAATAAATAAATAAATAATTTGTTCCTTTTCATTTTGTCGCCCTAAGTGGGAATGGTATGCCCAGATGTGGATCCCATGCTCACTGCCCCACTTGATTCAAGCTAGCCTGGCTGATGAGGGGTGATGCCCTGAAACCAGTCCCAGGATCCTTGTTTCAGGTACAGGGAAGACCTGACTTGGCAGTTCAGGCTGGAATGTTCCCATGAGGAGGAGGGTCAAGACTGATTTGCATATGGCTGGGTCCAAACTGGGGTAGCGTAGTGAACAAAAGAACAATGGATTAAACACAGATCTTTGTGACTGGAGGTGAATGTTTGCATTGTTTAACATTCCGTCAGCCTAAGTGGGCAGGGTATTTCCAGACGTTGGTCACGTGCTCACTGCGCCATGGATTCAAGCTAGCCTGGCTGATAAGGGGTGATGCCCTGAAACCAGTTCCAGTATGCTTTTTCTGGTCCAGGGAGGACCTGGTGTGGCAGTTCGGGCTGGACTGTTCTCATGAGGTACAGGGTCAAGACTGATTTGCATATGGCTCAGTCTAAACTGGGGTGGCATTGTGGGCAAAATAACTATGGATTAAACCCAGATCTTTGTGACTGGGGGTGAATGTTTGCATTGTTTAACATTCCGTCCATTATTTGTTCCTGTTAGATTTGGGGGTCTCTAGTTGGCATAGGTAGGTACCTGTGACAAAAACGGACCCTTGCGTCTAGTCAGGGTAAGGAGGTACACTCCTAAAATAACCCCTGCTCACCCTCTTGGTAGCTTGGCTCAAGCAGACAGGCTTATCTCAGAGGCGGTGTGTGAAGCATTTGTGAACACATACAGTAACCGGGTGACAACACTACAGGTGGACACCACACAGTTGTATATTAAAAATAAATATTCTTTAAATACATTTAACATAAGAACTCAAACGACAAAAATCCACAATACTGTACTTAAAATGGTAGAATTAGCTTAGTTCTCTTTAGATCTTAAAATGCGACACTTTGAGTCAATGTACCTTAAGATGCGACACGCAGGGCAAAGAAAGTGTTGCCGGAAAGGAGATGCGGTAGTCTCTTCCATGCAAGCACAGCAATGCGTTGAAGATCTGGTGCCAAGAAACAAAGATGGCACTTTCTTCTTGATGCGACACGCTTCCCTGTGATGCAGCGGAGTTTGCGGTGATGTCAATCCTCTTCTCCGGCGATGCGAGATGCTTTACACGATGCGAGTCGCGACAGGCCCTGTGACACGCCTCGCAGTGCTGCGGCGGCGTCTGCTGCGACGTCGATCCTCTTCTCCGGCGATGAGCCATGACAGGCCCTGCGAAACACTTCCCAGTGATGCGGGGGCGTGTGCTGTGACATCGATCCCCTTCTCCTGGCAATGCGAGGCACTTTGGTGGACCTGCGATGACTCATTGAGTCTTCTGCAACACGCATCCCAGTGATACGTCGGTGTCTGCTACGACGTCGATCCTCTTCTCCGGCGATGCAAGGTGCTTTGTGTTGTGAAGCTGCAGCGTCAGTTCGGCGACACGCTTCCTGTTCTTGAGTCAGGCTTCCAGCTCCTGGCGACACGCAATTCCTCAAAAAGTCAAGCACAACTGCAGGCACTTCAAAAGAACTCTTGGAGAGCTGGTGGGTGAAGTCGGTTGTCACTGAGACTTCAGCAGGAGGCAAGCTCTTCCTCAGGCCCTTTGAGATCCTTCCACAAGTTGATGAAAGTTCACACAAAGTTCCTCTTTCCTTTCTTTGGCCGTCAGGCTATAGCTAGAGGCCAATCCCCCAAGCAGCACTTCAGCTTAGGGATAGTCTCTCTGGTTCAACTCCTCAGCAAAGGTTTCTTGTTGTCCAAAATTGATCTAATTCTCTGGGGTCTGGGTCCCCTCTTTTATACACAGTTTCTCTTTGTTCTCTGAAGGCCTTTGCCTCGTCCAAACCAGTTCTGGTCAGTCCTGGAGCACTCTGTTTACATGACTCTCTCTTTCCTTTCACAGTGCAGGACAGAGACATCAGACGCACAGCCCTGTTCAGGTCCCAGGTGCAACTCCTCCCTCCCATCTAGATGCAGATCTCTCTATACACCACTGGTCTGACTCACCCTGTCTCCTGGAATCCCCCAGCCCCTGTCACTCAAACTCCAGACAAGGAATACACATCATAGCAGAGGCAGGCTTGGATAGTTTGACAAGAAAATATATACTTTCTAAAAGTGGCATTTTCAAACACAGAATGACAAAACCAGCTCTACTAAAATATGTATTTTATCATTCTGATTACAGGCATACTAAACTCAAATTTCTACAATGTTCCCTGAGTCAGTTAGGATTATAAGATGTAATAATCAAACTGCACATTCTGGCCTATTGGGAATAGGTAGCCTTGCAATAATGAAAAACAAAAATTGCTGTAATTCACTATTAGGACATGCCACACACATCAGGGCTTGTTCTACCTTATAATTACAATGCACATCACCATTGGGCCTACCATAGTGGTGTCTGATATGAAGAAAAGGGAAGGTTTAGGGACTTGCCCAGTCAGCATGGCAGTACCAGACTGCACACAGGCTCTGCAATGGCAGACCTGAGATAAACATTTACAGGCTGCTTCTGTTGGTGGCACAACCAGTGCTGCAAACCCACCAGCAGCATTTGGTTTACAAGCCCTGGGCAAACTCAGTGCACTGTACTACGGTCTGTCAGGTTAACCAAATCCGCCAATCATGGAGTCACTTATCCATACATCAATATACAATAGGGAGAGCATACGCACTTTAGCACTGATCAGCAGTGGTAAAGTGCGCAGAGTCATAAAACTAACAAAAACAGGTCAGACAAAATCCAGGAGCAAGGCAAAAAGTTCAGGGATGACCCTGCAAAAAGGGCCAAGTCCAACACAACCTCCTTTCAGCCAAAACGCAGGGTAGACCAATCACTACCTTGATGGGCTTCCCTGCTCTGGGCGATAGAACATGGACCTGGCCCGCAACAACAGGGGCATATTCCAGTTCTATGACAATCTGAACCTATTTCAATTCCACTGTCCACACACTCAGGGCCCACCCAGCTAAACCATGTGGAACCCTTCTCCTCCTCTGTGGATACCATCTGTGCAGCACCTAACCTTTGTTTGCTCACAGGTGTGTCCCAACAGACAGACAGCAAGCCACAGTGGCCAGTGACAGTAGTCAGTGATGAGACCCAGGCCTTATGCTTCTCAGGGCTCTCAAACCGATGTAACGTCCAAGAGCGGGGGGGGTGTAACCCCAGGTGCTTGGCACCCTTTGTCCACTCTCCCTCCTGTCAGATCAGGTATGACATCCTGACACTGACCCACCAGCCCCAGGCCTGTACCCTGGGGCTGGACCAGAGACTGTGGTGGCCTCTTCCACAACCGGTCCTCCTCCTTGGGGCTCTGTACCCTCCCATCTGGAGCAGTACACCCTGCCAGAATTGTCAGGGTACCTGTAGCAGGTGTCCTGTACAATTCGCCCACCAGTTCAGGGGTTCTATCCTGCAACTGGGCTACCAGGTCAGGGGGGACACCCTGAACCTGGCCCTTCAACCTAGGGTCGGGACACTCTAGTTGAACCGGGGTCAGAGGCGAGGACTCCCTCCCTCTGCACCCCCCTCAAGAGTGCTGTACCCTCCCACCTGGAGGGGTACCCTTAGAAGCTGCATCGGTCAGGACACTGATTACAGTCGCCCCTTCTTCCAGGTTAGACAACACCTGAACCTGGCTTCCCAACCCAGGGGCCAACCCCTGCAGCTGAACACTTGCCCGGCATATCAGGACTTCATTGTGAGCACGTATGCCCTCCCCGAGGGTGACACATAACTCATGTGTCGCGTGACATTCTGCCTGGTGCAGAGCTCCAAATGCCTGTCCATCTGACAGTGCCTGAAGATCCCCAAGGACAGAAGTGGTGTCACCATGGTCATTCACTGGTGACACAGGCCTTCTGGCTGGCCCCTGACCCACTGGTTCTTCCACTGGGGACTCTATCCCTTTCTCACTGCTCAGTCTGGACTTTGTACTCTCCACTTAGGAGCGACACAGCTAGACACTGAAACTAATGGAGGCCTGCTTACAGACACTCCCAGCTCACTAGGGGATCCCCCTCAATGGGTGGCCCATCAGGACAGCCTAGGTTCCCCACCTGGTGTTCCCTTAATGAACCATCCAGGCTCTGAGACTGGGTTTCGGGCACCTTGGGACACGCAGCCCCACACTCACTCCTTCTCCACTGAGACAGGATGTGAGCCCCTTTACCCCTCCCACTACAACATAACCTAGCTGGGGTACTCTGCACCACTTCCACCTTTCTGGGTTGGAAGATACCTGAGCCACTCCCCACAGGGTCACTCCCCAATGCCTCTCCAGACCCTCTGGAATCCACCAAAATGTCTGCCTCCAATGTGAGCTCCCTGGGGTCAGAGAACTCACTTTCCAACAGGTGTTGGCATAGCTCTGGAAAACAGGGACTTACAATAGGCTCTCCCTCAGTTGGATCCCACAGCCCCCTACAAGGGTTAAACAAACTATCATTCACCTCACCATCCAGTGCTTTGCACACATACTCCACACTACTCTCCTGAGATTAGCAAGACAGTATCTGACTGTCTCTGTCATTCAACCCTCTTCTGGGTGGTCTTCACACTCACACACCAGGACTTCAACCATGTGGGAACCCCTCTTCCTGCACCGCTCATCTAGAGTCAGTAGAGTGCCCCTCCCACCACCAGCACTATGAACCCCTGTGCCTGTTCCCCAATCCACCTCAGGGACACTGTACGCCACTGGAGCTACCTCACATCCTAGAACCCCCTGGTGTATGTCGACTCCCTCCTAAAAGTCAGGCGCCACATCTCTGGGTGTGTATACTACTCACTCAGCACTGCATAACCCATTTTTGCTGCCACCATCTGAGCTGAACTCCACCTCCAATTCAGCAAAGCTCACTTCCTGAGCTGCCCAAATTTCTTCTTTGTGGGCTAAGGCCCTCTGAGCCTTCTCAAGCTCTCTCACCTCTTCATCAATCTCTCTCAGCCTCTGCTCATGTGACAGAAGCCAGCTATATTTTTCTGTTACTCCCTCACTTTTAGGGAATTCCTCCTTTTCAGACTCAACTGGTAGTGTTGCCTTCCAGCTCGGTAACTCAAAATGAAATATGGATGCCTCTAGATCCTCCCTGGACCTTCTCTTCACAGGCAGCCCCCTTTCCTTGCAAAACACACATAGTTCCATCATTGTGTAGACAAACATGTGCCAGAAGTCGAGTTCCATTTTGCAACAACTAACCAGACTCAGGTATCAAAAATACCTCCGGGAGATCACCATAAAACAGAAAAACAGTATGTGGTTGCATTTGGTCTGCACTCACTGATAGTGTTCAACAATCACTGTACATGAGTCACAAATGCAAGTCCAGAATCCCACTGCCGCTACCAATGTTAGATATGGGGGTCTCTAGTTAGCTTAGGTAGGTAGCTGTGAGAAATAGGGACCATTGTGTCTAGTCAGGGTAAGGGAGTACACTCCTAAAATAACCCCTGCTCACCCGATTGGTAGCTTGGCATGAGCAGACAGGCTCATCTCAGAAGCAGTGTGTGAAGCATTTGTGAACACATACAGGCACCCAGTGACAACACTACAGATGGAAATCACACAGTTGTATATTAAAAATAAGTATTCTTTATATAGATTTAACACAAGACCACAACATGGTAGATTTAGCTTATTTCTCTTTAGGTCTTAAAATGCGACACTTTGAGTCAATTTACCTTAAGATGCGACACGCATGGAAACAAAAGTGTCGCAGGAAAGGTGATGCGGTAGTCCCTTACATGCAAGGATGGCGATGCGTTGAAGATGTGGTGCAAAGAAACAAAGATGGCCCTTTCTTCTTGATGCAACACGCTTCCCGGTGATGCGGCAGCATCTGCGTCGATGTCAATCCTCTTCTTCGGCGATGTGTGATGCTTTACATGAGGCGAGCCAGGACAGGCCCTGCGACACGCTTCCCAGTGATGCTGCAGCATCTGTTGCGACAGCTATCCTCTCCCCTCGCAATGAGAGTTACTTCCACAACAATGCAAGCCGCAACAGGCCCTGAGACACTCTTCCCGGTGATACAGCGGCATCTGCTGTGACATTGATTCTCTTCTCCGGTGATGAGTCACGACAGGCCCTGCGACACGCTTCTTAGTGATTTGACGACATCTGCTGCAACGTCGATCCTCTTATCCGGCGATGTGAGAAGCTTCATGTTGTGAAGCGGCAGTGGCAGTTTGGTGACACGCTTCCTGTTCCTGAGTCACGCTTCCAGCTCCTTGCGACATGCAAGTCCTCAAAACATCCAGCACAACTGCAGGCACTTCAAAAGAACTCTTGGGGAGCTGGTGGGTGAAGTCTGTTGTGCCTGAGACTTCAGCAGGAGGCAAGCTCTTCCTCAAGCCCTTGGAGATCCTTACACAAGTTGATGAAAGTTCACACAAAGTTCCTCTCTCCTTTCTTTGGCAGTCAGGCAACCACTGCAGGTAAATCCTCCAAGCAGCACTTCAGCTTAGGGATAGTCTCTCTCTGGTTCCACTCCTCAGCAAAGGTTTCTTGTTGTCCAAAATTGATCTAATTCTCTGGGGTCTGGGTCCCCTCTTTTATACACGGTTTCTCTTTGTTCTCTGAATGCAGAGAGGGTATTTGCCTAGTCCAAACCAGTTCTGGTCAGTCCTGGAGCACTCTGTTTACATGACTCCTTCTTTCCTTTCATAGTGCAGGGCAGAGACATCAGGCGCACAGCCCTCTTCAGGTCCCAGGTGCAACTCCTCCCTCCCATCTAGATGCAGATCTCTCTATTCACCACTGGGCTGACTCACCCTGTCTCCTGGAATCCCCCATCCCCTGTCACTCAAACTCCAGACAGGGAATACACATCATAGCAGAGGCAGGCTTGGATAGTTAGACAAGAAAATATCTACCTTTTAAAAGTGGCATTTTCAAACACAGAATGCTAAAACCAACTTCACTAAAATATGTATTTTATCATTCTGAGTTCAGGCATACTAAACTCGAATTTCTACCATATTCCCTGAGTCCGTTAGGATTATAAGATGTAATAATCAAACTGCCCATTCTGGCCTATAGGGAATAGGTAGCCTTGCAATAGTGAAAAACGAAAATGGCTGTAATTCACTATTAGGACATGCCACACACATCAAGGCTTGTCCTACCTTATACTTACAATGCACCCTGCGCTTGGGCCTACCATAGGGGTGTCTGATATGAAGAAAAGGGAAGGTTTAGGGACTGGAAAGTGGGTGCACTTGCTCAGTCAGCATGGCAATACCAGACGGCACACATGCTCTGCAATGGCAGACCTGAAACACACTTTCACCAGCTGCTTCTGTTGGTGGCACAACCAGGACTGCAAGCCCAATAGCAGCATTTGGTTTACACGCCCTGGGCACACTCAGTGCACTGTACTAGGGTGTGACAGGTATACCAAATCAGCTAAATCATTGAGTCACTTATCCATACATCAATTTACAATAGGGAGAGCATATGCACTTACGCACTGATCAGCAGTGGTAAAGTGCCCAGAGTCATAAAACCAACAAAACAGGTCAGACAACTTACAGGAGGAAGGCAAAAGGTTCAGGGATGACCCTGCAAAGAGGGCCAAGTCCAACCATTCCTTTTGCTGCTAGTAGGTCTGCAGCACTGGTTGTTTCACACACTTAAGTAGCACTTTAAACATTTCTCAGGCCTGCCAATGCAGAGCCTGTCTGTACCAGTTCGAACTGCCATTTCAACCTGGCAAAGTAAACCTTTTTCGTGGCCTAAACCTTCCTTTTCAATAGATATAAGTCACTCCACGATTGGGCCCTGAAAAGCCCAGAGGTCAGGGTGCAATGTATTTAAAAGTAGAACATTCACTTTTAAGTTTTACATATCCTGGTAGTGAAACTTTCTTATATTAATTGTTCACTACGGCCAGGCTACCTCTGCCATAGTATAACAATGGAGTTACCTTATTAGATTTCATAAGTGCAAATTTCAAATGGTAATGGGTAACCAGTTCATGTTTAGTGTCTCTCGAATACTAATTTAAAATTCTAATTTATATTGACATTGGATTTTAAATTACAAGTTTAAAAATACCACTTTTAGAAAATTGTCATTTTCCTGCCTTAGCAGATAGTACCTGTAGCTTGTCCCTGGTCAGATGGCTGGGAGTAGCTGACAGTTGAGCTTTGTGTATTCCTCCTAGACAGCCACACACAATGGGGAGTATAGATGTGACTGAATGGGCCTTCACTGGAAAGATGGAAAGGAGGAACTGGGCACAGCTCTACTTAATCATGAATAGGCCCTGTCCTGCCTCCTTGCAAAAGGCTGCATACCCCCAGTAGTTCATCTGGATCAAGGGCAGGGGAAGCATGGCACCTGTATACTTGCCAATGTCACCCCCTACAACAAAGTCAGGCACCAGACCTTTAGGAATGTGGACCCTCTTGTCTCTAGAGGGTACTGTAAGTATAATGCCACCATTACTGCTTGACCCTACCTGCTTCACACTGATGTCGAACTCTTGGAGACATATCTCATGGGCCATTTTCATTTCCTTCATGGCTAGTCTTTTCTCCCCCAAAGGCTCTCTGAGCCTCAGCCTTCTCCCTTGCTGCATCAATGTAAGGTTTCCTTTCCTCAGCCCTAAGTCTGGCCGTCTCCAGTTTGAATTCTCCCTCCTCCCTAAACTGCGATTTCGATCGGGGAAAATAAATATTTAAGTCTTCCTTAATATGTATAATACACATATGTCACCACTAGGGTAGGCATGGATAGTGCAGAGGGCAGGGTGCAGTGCATTTAAAATGTAAGACATTTACTTTTACATTTTATGTTACATTATACAACCTTTATTTCTGTATAATGCCATTAAAGACAGGCAAATAAATTAAAAACATTAATAGTATTCAGTCTGTGTTACAAAAATATCAAAATATAAAATATAATCCTCCTTCTCCACGTTCAGAAAGAAAAACTAAACCATTTAACACTTGTAAAGATTATTGCAGCTTTGAATAAAAATTATCAACGTATGTATTTGATAATATGGGGAAAATTAATCACTAGTAGGCAAATTATAAAGTGCATATCACAATGCATATCCTAATTAGAAGTGAACATGCTGCTTATACTTAACATTTATAACCAAATACATACAGCAGGCTCCTAGTTTGGGTCTAAAAGTGCAAGTATCATTTTTGTACTAGTGATGACATTTGTGGTCCAAAATCTTGTTATCAACTGAAGCATGTCTAATTTACTTCTGCCACATTGCAAACAAATGTTTTGACACTGTGACTAAAATATGTTGGCTTTTGTCAGATTGGAGTATTCTCTTAGCCTCCAGGTGCTGGGCACATCACAGGTTCTTACAAATAGTTATGATCCATTTTGACCTTGCATATCTATACCTGCAGCAAAAGAACATAACATGGGCCACAGTTTCACTTGACCTGCCTGTTCCGCCCCACTATTGGAACATGCTCATTTATGGGTGAAAGCAAGTTTTACATGTTTTAGTAGTGAAAAACTCTTGAATTAATTTGTCACTATTGCAAGGCTGATCTCTCCCATAGTATAACTTTGGAGTTATCTTATTACATGCTGCCACTTACTTTTGGCCGATTGGTTCTTCTTGCCGCACGCTCTTCACGCCCTGGAGGGACAGGAGTCCCATGGGAAACTCTCTTAACGCCAGCCACTCCCGTGAGGGGACCAACAATGCGGAAGGGGACTACAGGTCCCAGAAACCTTTGCTGCTGACAAAGGTGCTGCCGTGACGGGGAGGTGCCCATGACCGCGCTTATAATGCTGCCTCTCCCACCGTGGCGCAGGACGCATGTGGGACACAGCCCTGTCGAAGCCCGGACCAAGGGTGGGCCTGTCAGTACCCTTCCTGGACCGGAGGAGGCCAGGCTGGGCCAGCCCACTGACTTCCAAGTTTGTTTGACAGTGTGACTTGGAGCAGAAACTAGGGGAAACTTTGCAGTGGTGCCTGGTCAAAATGAACGAACGCAAGACTGCAGTGGGTGCGGGGGATGTGGGGACATTGGATGTGTACCTTTGCAGGGCAGAATCAGTGCTAATTCACCAAATACGATTCAGAAAAGGGGGTGGTGATGAACAGAGTGCCTGAATTAAGCAGACCACTCTTACCCAGTCCAAAGATTAGGGCTTGATCCATCACCGTTTTTTAGCTCACTGCACCATCCCAGCTCAGAACTTGGCTATATGCAAATTAGTCTGTTCCTGTCCCAGTGCATGATGGGAACAGGGCAAACCAAACTACCAAGCCAATTCTTGTACTGGGAAGGAAACAAGCTTCCGGGGACCGGTTTCTGCCATTTCAGGCGTCGTCGGCCCGGCTTGCTTGAATCCTGATGGTGCAATGAGCAAGGGACTCACATCTGAGTATACCCTTCCACGCTTATGGTGGACAAAATGATTCAGAAAAGGGGGTGGTGATGAACAGAGTGCCTGAATTAAGCAGACCACTCTTACCCAGTCCAAAGATTAGGGCTTGATCCATCACCGTTTTTTAGCTCACTGCACCATCCCAGCTCAGAACTTGGCTATATGCAAATTAGTCTGTTCCTGTCCCAGTGCATGATGGGAACAGGGCAAACCAAACTACCAAGCCAATTCTTGTACTGGGAAGGAAACAAGCTTCCGGGGACCGGTTTCTGCCATTTCAGGCGTCGTCGGCCCGGCTTGCTTGAATCCTGATGGTGCAATGAGCAAGGGACTCACATCTGAGTATACCCTTCCACGCTTATGGTGGACAAAATGATTCAGAAAAGGGGGTGGTGATGAACAGAGTGCCTGAATTAAGCAGACCACTCTTACCCAGTCCAAAGATTAGGGCTTGATCCATCACCGTTTTTTAGCTCACTGCACCATCCCAGCTCAGAACTTGGCTATATGCAAATTAGTCTGTTCCTGTCCCAGTGCATGATGGGAACAGGGCAAACCAAACTACCAAGCCAATTCTTGTACTGGGAAGGAAACAAGCTTCCGGGGACCGGTTTCTGCCATTTCAGGCATCGTCGGCCCGGCTTGCTTGAATCCTGATGGTGCAATGAGTAAGGGACTCACATCTGAGTATACCCTTCCACGCTTATGGTGGACAAAATGATTCACCCCCTTTTCTGAATCGTTTTTGCCCACTATAGGTGTGGCAGGGTATACTCAGACATGAGTCCCTTTCTCACTGCTCCATCAGGATTCAAGCAAGCCGGGCCGAAGAGGCTGAAATGCCAGAAACCGGTACCCGGTAGCTTGTCTCCTTTCTGGTGAAGAATTGGCTTGGTAGTTTGGTCTGCCCTGTTCCCATGATGCACTGGGCCAGGGACAGACTAATTTGCATATAGCCAGGTTCTGAGCTGGGATGGGGCAGTGAGATAAATAACGGTGATGGATCAAGCCCTGATCTTTGGACTGGGTAAGAGTGGTCTGCTTAATTCAGACACTCTGTTCATCACCACCCCCTTTTCTGAATCGTTTTTGCCCACTATAGGTGTGGCAGGGTATACTCAGACATGAGTCCCTTTCTCACTGCTCCATCAGGATTCAAGCAAGCCGGGCCGAAGAGGCTGAAATGCCAGAAACCGGTCCCCGGTAGCTTGTCTCCTTTCTGGTGAAGAATTGGCTTGGTAGTTTGGTCTGCCCTGTTCCCATGATGCACTGGGCCAGGGACAGACTAATTTGCATATAGCCAGGTTCTGAGCTGGGATGGGGCAGTGAGATAAATAACGGTGATGGATCAAGCCCTGATCTTTGGACTGGGTAAGAGTGGTCTGCTTAATTCAGACACTCTGTTCATCACCACCCCCTTTTCTGAATCGTTTTTGCCCACTATAGGTGTGGCAGGGTATACTCAGACATGAGTCCCTTTCTCACTGCTCCATCAGGATTCAAGCAAGCCGGGCCGAAGAGGCTGAAATGCCAGAAACCGGTCCCCGGTAGCTTGTCTCCTTTCTGGTGAAAAATTGGCTTGGTAGTTTGGTCTGCCCTGTTCCCATGATGCACTGGGCCAGGGACAGACTAATTTGCATATAGCCAGGTTCTGAGCTGGGATGGGGCAGTGAGATAAATAACGGTGATGGATCAAGCCCTGATCTTTGGACTGGGTAAGAGTGGTCTGCTTAATTCAGACACTCTGTTCATCACCACCCCCTTTTCTGAATCGTTTTTGCCCACTATAGGTGTGGCAGGGTATACTCAGACATGAGTCCCTTTCTCACTGCTCCATCAGGATTCAAGCAAGCCGGGCCGAAGAGGCTGAAATGCCAGAAACCGGTCCCCGGTAGCTTGTCTCCTTTCTGGTGAAGAATTGGCTTGGTTGTTTGGTCTGCCCTGTTCCCATGATGCACTGGGCCAGGGACAGACTAATTTGCATATAGCCAGGTTCTGAGCTGGGATGGGGCAGTGAGATAAATAACGGTGATGGATCAAGCCCTGATCTTTGGACTGGGTAAGAGTGGTCTGCTTAATTCAGACACTCTGTTCATCACCACCCCCTTTTCTGAATCGTTTTTGCCCACTATAGGTGTGGCAGGGTATACTCAGACATGAGTCCCTTTCTCACTGCTCCATCAGGATTCAAGCAAGCCGGGCCGAAGAGGCTGAAATGCCACAAACCGGTCCCCGGTAGCTTGTCTCCTTTCTGGTGAAGAATTGGCTTGGTAGTTTGGTCTGCCCTGTTCCCATGATGCACTGGGCCAGGGACAGACTAATTTGCATATAGCCAGGTTCTGAGCTGGGATGGGGCAGTGAGATAAATAACGGTGATGGATCAAGCCCTGATCTTTGGACTGGGTAAGAGTGGTCTGCTTAATTCAGACACTCTGTTCATCACCACCCCCTTTTCTGAATCGTTTTTGCCCACTATAGGTGTGGCAGGGTATACTCAGACATGAGTCCCTTTCTCACTGCTCCATCAGGATTCAAGCAAGCCGGGCCGAAGAGGCTGAAATGCCAGAAACCGGTCCCCGGTAGCTTGTCTCCTTTCTGGTGAAGAATTGGCTTGGTAGTTTGGTCTGCCCTGTTCCCATGATGCACTGGGCCAGGGACAGACTAATTTGCATATAGCCAGGTTCTGAGCTGGGATGGGGCAGTGAGATAAATAACGGTGATGGATCAAGCCCTGATCTTTGGACTGGGTAAGAGTGGTCTGCTTAATTCAGACACTCTGTTCATCACCACCCCCTTTTCTGAATCGTTTTTGCCCACTATAGGTGTGGCAGGGTATACTCAGACATGAGTCCCTTTCTCACTGCTCCATCAGGATTCAAGCAAGCCGGGCCGAAGAGGCTGAAATGCCAGAAACCGGTCCCCGGTAGCTTGTCTCCTTTCTGGTGAAGAATTGGCTTGGTAGTTTGGTCTGCCCTGTTCCCATGATGCACTGGGCCAGGGACAGACTAATTTGCATATAGCCAGGTTCTGAGCTGGGATGGGGCAGTGAGATAAATAACGGTGATGGATCAAGCCCTGATCTTTGGACTGGGTAAGAGTGGTCTGCTTAATTCAGACACTCTGTTCATCACCACCCCCTTTTCTGAATCGTTTTTGCCCACTATAGGTGTGGCAGGGTATACTCAGACATGAGTCCCTTTCTCACTGCTCCATCAGGATTCAAGCAAGCCGGGCCGAAGAGGCTGAAATGCCAGAAACCGGTCCCCGGTAGCTTGTCTCCTTTCTGGTGAAGAATTGGCTTGGTAGTTTGGTCTGCCCTGTTCCCATGATGCACTGGGCCAGGGACAGACTAATTTGCATATAGCCAGGTTCTGAGCTGGGATGGGGCAGTGAGATAAATAACGGTGATGGATCAAGCCCTGATCTTTGGGCTGGGTAAGAGTGGTCTGCTTAATTCAGACACTCTGTTCATCACCACCCCCTTTTCTGAATCGTTTTTGCCCACTATAGGTGTGGCAGGGTATACTCAGACATGAGTCCCTTTCTCACTGCTCCATCAGGATTCAAGCAAGCCGGGCCGAAGAGGCTGAAATGGCAGAAACCGGTCCCCGGTAGCTTGTCTCCTTTCTGGTGAAGAATTGGCTTGGTAGTTTGGTCTGCCCTGTTCCCATGATGCACTGGGCCAGGGACAGACTAATTTGCATATAGCCAGGTTCTGAGCTGGGATGGGGCAGTGAGATAAATAACGGTGATGGATCAAGCCCTGATCTTTGGACTGGGTAAGAGTGGTCTGCTTAATTCAGACACTCTGTTCATCACCACCCCCTTTTCTGAATCGTTTTTGCCCACTATAGGTGTGGCAGGGTATACTCAGACATGAGTCCCTTTCTCACTGCTCCATCAGGATTCAAGCAAGCCGGGCCGAAGAGGCTGAAATGCCAGAAACCGGTCCCCGGTAGCTTGTCTCCTTTCTGGTGAAGAATTGGCTTGGTAGTTTGGTCTGCCCTGTTCCCATGATGCACTGGGCCAGGGACAGACTAATTTGCATATAGCCAGGTTCTGAGCTGGGATGGGGCAGTGAGATAAATAACGGTGATGGATCAAGCCCTGATCTTTGGACTGGGTAAGAGTGGTCTGCTTAATTCAGACACTCTGTTCATCACCACCCCCTTTTCTGAATAATTCACCAAATACAGCTGACCGAGTGGAGCTTGTGGCTCGAACCAGCAGTTCCCTCAAGTACCCCAGGTTTATCCCCACCCCTTCCACGTAGTGAGCCAAACAACACTGAAGTCACCGATCAGCCTAGTGGTTTGCCTCCACCTTACCACTGTGATCAACCAATAGGCATCTCCCCTAGCCAAGGAAACTTGGAAAGTCCCCCTATTACCACCTTGGTCACTACCAGTGGTCCGAAGCCTAGTCACGCCAATACCGCCAAACCAACATCCAAAAAGAAGGAAGCCCGAGGTCCACCAAAAATACTTGATTGCCCCTGAGATCTGGCAAACGCAAAGGTGAGCCTTCTGTGAGCTCTAATAGTAGGATGACTAGTGGGACTCCAACCAACTCCCCACATATAGCAGTTGCATGTGTTACTTCAACCCTGAGCAATGAGGTAGATCTCTCCAACAGGTTGGAATCCAAACTATCGGCAATATTATTTCCCAAAATTAAAAAGATGATGCTGATCGAAGAAAGACTCGACAAGATAGAGCTAGGCATCTCGCACCTCTCCCCAAGGGGATAATAGAGGGTGGAGCCACAACACTACTGAACGGGTGGTCAGCGGTAGTAACCAGGGGTTTAGTCAGCAGTGTGAAATGAAATGAAATGAAATGAAAAGGAGTTTTATTGAGCGCTACTGCTGCCCTGAGGCGTCCAGGTGCTAAAAAAACAGGGAAGGTACCTACTGGCACAGTTAGCAGAGAGAGTTAATCATGTTTGTTAAAAAGAAAAGTTTTAAGCTGCTTACGGAAGGAAGGCAAGTTAGGATTAGATCTAAGATGGAGAGGGAGTGAATACCACAACTTGGCCGCATTGTAGGAAAACGACCTGCCTCCTGCTCTGGATCTCCTAATTCGGGGGACAGTGGCCAGAAAGGCATGGGTGGAGCGGAGCTGTTTATTAGGAAAATAGGGGGTGATCAGTGAGTGGTTGATCATTGGACCAGTTTTCCAATAGGCTTGATGGGAAATGCACATGGATTTAAATTTAATTCTCTCCCTGACAGGGAGCCAATGCAGGCTCCTCAGCCCGGGCCCAGCTGGGATTCTCCAAGGGAGCTGGAGCAGCATGCGTGCAGCGCAATTCTGAATCAGCTGAAGTTTTTGCAGGGAGTATTCAGGCGCCCCTAAATACAAGGCATTGCTAAAGTCAAGGCGAGACTGAATCAGGCCTTGGATAACAATTTGCTTGGCTACCACAGGTAGAAGAGGGAGAATTTTCTTCAGGAGTCTGATGAGGCCAAAACAGGTGGCTGATAACTTGATTGCTGGAGTGTTAAGGGTCAAGGACTTGTCCAGCCAGACCCCAAGACTTTTTATATTGTCTTTGGGTGTGGGCGGCAAGCCCAAGCTCGAGGGCCAAAGTGAGTCGATGGTAGACAAAGCTAAGGGGGCCCAGGAGCATGAGCTCAGTTTTGTCGCCATTGAGCTTGAGACATGATGCGGTCATCCAGCTTTTGACCTCCTCCAAGCAGCTTGTCAAGCTGTCCTGCGCTGGTTGGCAGTTCTTTTGCGTAAAGGAGACCACTAGCTGAGTATCGTCCGCATATGTGTAAGTCGCCCTCCATCCTCGCAAGATTTAGCTACAATGGTATCACAACCTCATAAGTCATCCCAATCCACAAAGCCCCCTCTTCTAGCAACACAGCAGGTAGAGAGAGGTACTATCCAGATGACACATCAGCCCTCAGATTCCCAGTGCTTTGAGTACCCAGACCTTCCTGCATCTACCTCCGGAAGCAACACCTTACACAGTTGTTTTGACTAACGTCCCAGTACTCACCCCAGATGCGCAGGAGCACTGGTCAACACTAAGAAATAAGGCACTACACTTGCTGAGTGTAAGGACAGGTATAAAAGAACCTCTCTTCTGTGAATTTAAGATGGTCCGCAGAGTTCCTTGGGTGGGAAAATCCTACAAGTCCCTTCCAGGTGATTGTGTGGTTCTTAGTTTCAGATCACCAATGATGGACCAGCACGTATTGTAGAGGGTGGGAAATTGTTTTATCTCGGAGGTACACATCAATATTTTCCTGTTGGGATTTTTCTATAAAACAGCAGGTGCAATTGGACGCAGTGGGAGAAGGGGTGAACTAAACACATATGTCCAACCCACATTCCATATTCCTATTAGCAATCAATTTGATGCTTTAACATCAATGGAAGAAACAGTCTGACATAAAGCATCAGGTGGCCCGATTTTAGCAGGAGTTCAACGATTGAAGGGCCCAACCAGGGCAGCCATGAGCTCCTCCAACTCAGTCCTTGCTGGGCCCACTTGGGCATGGGATGTGTTTGTCTCTGCATCTGTCGACCGCATTCCTGTTGACCCAGGGACTGTTCGTGGTATTGGGATGGTTAAAACTCTGGAGGTGGGGCTGAAGGATTTAAATAACTGTTCCTTTGCTAAAACCCAATCCCACCATTGCTCAGTTCGACAACCCTACAGTCCTCTTCACAGGCTAGTATCCACGGGTAATAGCAGCATGGGTGCAAATGACCCAACTAACCCGACCGTTGAGAGGTCTGTACAGCCCTCGATTTCCTTTTATTCTTGGAATATTGCAGGGCTGTCGTCTAAAACTGCCTTAACTGACTGGGCGATTTTTATAGAAAATTATGATATCTGGTCCTTCCAGGAAACCTGGTCATTGATCCCCATCTTTTTTCCAGGATATCTTAACTTCTCATAACTGGTGCGGGGAAGTCAGAAAGGCAAGCCATGTGGCGGACTTACATGTTGGGTTAGGCAGTCAGCTGGATGCCTGGTGCAGGAAGTATTTATTGACAGTGCCGACATAGTGGTATTGCGGTTACGGATGGCTGACACACTAGACATTTTGGTAATTAACGTCTATGCCAGAGGGTTGCCAGGGGACAGAGCATCATCTGTAGTTGCCGACATAGATATGTTTTTAGGAAGCCTGGGAGGCGGCAGTAATATGATAATAGCCGGCAATTTTAACTGCACATTCGAGCCCTCCGAATATGAAGACAGTTATCTTAGCCCGGAAGAGAATGTACAATGGAATATTCTGCAAATAAATTTAAGCGCAATTAAAAAATGGACTGAGGCTGCATTACAATTGAAAGGGCTGTGTTTGGAAAGGAGACTAAGAGCAGCTAACGGGAGGACGTATTCTTACAGTAAGGGCACCCATACTTTTAATAATGGACTGAGAAGTAGTCGTATTGACTATATATTTCTTAATGTAGAAAATTGGCATCTTATGCACATGGTGGTACAGGAGCGTAACGAAAGCGACCACAACCCGCTGATTCTAATCTTAAAGGTTCCTGGCCTATCTCGAAGTGTCCCCAGTGCCACTGACGATAAGTTAGCTGAGACCTTACTCACTAATGATATGAGGCGAGTTAGGTGTGGCTGGGACTGCTGACAACGAGGGGCATGTGTTTAAAATGAAATCCCTGGTTGGTCACTCGCTTTCTATCTTGCATAACTGCTATTCCCAAGAAGCGGTTAACTGCATCATATCCGAAGTTCACAGTGAGTTGTTTAGGAAGCTCAAACATTTTTTTATTAAACCCAACAAACAAACTAGGGCTTCATCCACAAAGGCAGCCTCCTAGTATAATAAAGTGTGTAGAGAGGCTTACAAGTCACTGGCTAGGGCCATCAGATCACATGTTAATGGGGATATAAAGAAGGCCAGAACTAGGTACAAGGCTTTGCAATGGCAAGTGAAGAAGGACTGGGACGAGTCTCACTAGCAAGACCTGTTTTTAGCAAGCAAGGACCAAAACATGATACCTTTCTGGCAGCTTCTCAAATGGGGCAGTGGAGTTATATCCCAAGTACCCACAAATCATGTTAAGTGTCCCATTTTGAGGCTCATTTTACCGCTACTAACTCTGGAGACCCCATTATTCACCTACCTACCCCAGTTACCAGTGCATTTTTTACCTGCCTAGAGGTGGAAAATGTGCTAAAATCGATTCCATGTGGCCGGGCTCCAGGCCCAGACTGAATTCCGGCTGACCTCTTTGTTTCGGATAAAGAGAACTGGGTTCCCTATATAAAATATCTCGCAAATGCCGTTGCTAGCGGCGCCTCCATCCCTGAAACCTGTTACGGTGCCGAAATTGTACCATACATAAGGAGGGCGACCGCTCCCAACCAGGGAATTACAGGCCAATAGGCCTTATTGATTCTATCCAAAAAATAGTCGCGAGGCTTTTCTTAGTCAGAATTCAGGCTTGGATAGACGAGAGGGACATTTTGACCCCCCTACAGGCAGGGTTTCGTCCCCATATAAGCACCATTGACCAGATGTTTAGGTTTGTTCTTGTTTATTGGAAGGTAGATGCCATTGGAGGTGGTACAATATACACAGCATTTGTAGATCTCAAGACCGCTTTTGATCTAGTTCCACGTGCTAAATTGTGGAGTGCCCTTCTGGCCTTGGGGATGCCCCTAGAACTACTGAGTATTTTTGTAAAATTGCCTGACACAAATTATGCCCAGGTTCGCTGGGGAAAGCAGGGGAATGTTACAGAAAGGTTTGCAGTAACCAAGGGAGTCCATTAGGGGAGCGTACTGGCCCCAACCATGTTTTCACTCTTCCCCAACAGGGTGGTTCAATACTTCACATCCCAAACCACCGATGCGCCTACGCTGGCAGGAATGAAGATACCGCTGCTCATGTTCGCGGACGATACACAGTTGCTTTCTAGGACACAGAAAGGGTTGCAGACAACCCTGGAGCATTTCGGGGTCTTTTGTTGCGAGCATGAGCTAGTGTTAAACGTGGCCAAAACAACGTTTATGGTCTTCCACAGGTCCAAGGCGGAGGGTTCACATGAACAATGTCCCTTTGGACATTAGCCAGAAACCGGTCCAGGATGCTTGTTTCCTGACCAGGGAAGAGATGGCTTGGCAGTTCGGGCTGGACTGTACCCATGAGGCACAGGGTCGGACTGAGTTGCGTATGGGCATGTTTGAACTGCGGTGGCTGCATTGATGACTCTTGTCAGGATGGGCGCCCAAAGATCTACCTTGCTGAGAAAGCGATCAGGTGGAATCCCATCGTGACCCGGGGCCTTATTTTGAGTCAAACCTTAAATCCCTGCCTTGATCTCACCCAAAGAAAATCTTATCTCAGTGATGTTCCGTTTCGCCCTGTTACCCTCCGACTGAGTCTTATCTATGCAGTGATTGTAAAGCCAAAAAAAGTGCTCTCGCAATTGCCCTGGCAGGATGTTGTTAGCTATCCTAGGTTTATTTGCCTATTGGAATCAGGGATTGTTTATGACTTTACAAAAGGCAGTTGAATCTTTTAACTCCATCGCCTCCCTCAGGTCCTACCAGGCTTGATGTTATTTTATTTGTGGCCTTTAACGGCTAACTTATAGTTTGCCCTGCAAAGGGTCACCCTACCGTTATCTCTTGGGGTAGATTTTAGAGCAGCTTTCAGCTCTCTCAACGCGCGGGAGCATTGTTTGTCAAACCACCTTGGTTCTTCCAATCTAGCTCTATGTGACCCCTGACCCTGCTTGCAGGACAAGTCGCTCCCCTGCTGCCGCACAGCTCCACCAGTGCACCAGCACCTCCCTCGCTGCCGCTGATCCTCCTGTTGTGTCAGCCCGTTCCCGCCGCTGCTCCCCTGCGGCCCCGCCCCCTCGCCACCCCGCTCCCGCCTCCTAGATGCCCCTCCCTCCCTACCCGCCTTAAATAATGGCCGCTGCGTGACAGCAGGAGTGACACTCGACCCTGCTTGCAGGACAGGTCGCTCCCCTGCTGCCGCACAGCTCCACCGGTGCCCCAGCGCCTCCCCCGCTGCCGCTGATGCTCCTGCTGTGTCAGCCCGTTCCCGCCGCTGCTCCCCTGTGGCCCCGCCCTCTCGCCACCCAGCTCCTGCCTCCCAACTGCCCCACCTTCCCTACCCGCCTTAAATAAAGGCAGCTGCGCGACAGCAGGAGTGACCCCTGACCCTGCTTGCAGGACAGGTCGCTCCCCTGCTGCAGTACAGCTCCACCTGTGCCCCAGTGCCTCCCTCGCTGCCGCTAATCCTCTTGCTGTGTCAGCCCGTTCCCGCCACTGCTAACCTGCGGCTCCGGTCCCTCCCATCCCGCTCCTGGCTCCCAGCTGCCCCTCCCTCCTTCCCCGCCTTAAATGGCAGCCACTGCGTGGCAGCACGCAGAGGCGCGCTGCTGGCGCACCGGAGCCGTGCCAGAGGCAAGCCCGTCTGCGCCTGTCAGCACCTGGCCCGCGCACAGCACCAGAACCCCTGGACACTGCACAGACCACGACGCGAGACTCCGATACGCCAGCACTCTCCACGCACTCAACACCGGCCGTAACAACTGCTGCTTCCAGGCCGCCCCGAAGCACACCCACGGACCTTTCTCTTGCCGCACCTGCAACTTCACCTGCAGCAGAACCACCAAACCTCCAAGTACCGGACCCAACCACCTTCGCTGCATCCTCCTCAACACCCGCTCTGTAAGCAAACTCGCCGTTGAGCTCTGAGACCTGCTCGACACCTCCACCGCAGACATTGCCTTCGTGACCGAGACTTGGTGGAACGACTCCTCGGCACCCAACATCACCATAGCCATCCCAGACAGCTACAAGATCACCCGCAGGGACCGCACCAATGGAACTGGAGAAGGTCTAGCCATCATCCACAAGTCCACCTTCCAGTGCTACACCAACGCAGATGACACCCTCAACACGGCCGAACACCTGCACTTCTGGATCCACATCGACCCCAACACCACCCTCAGAGGAACACTCGTCCACAGACCTCCCGGTCCCCGAGCTCAGTTCTGGGACTCCATTGCCGACCTCACCAGCACCTTCGCACTCACCTCCACAGAATACATCCTCCTCGGGGACCTGAACTTCCACCTCGAAAACAACAACGATGCCAACTCCGCAACTCTCATCGACAACCTCACCAACCTCAGCCTCAAACAACTTGTCATCGCACCCACCCACGCTGCTGGCCACACACTTGACCCCGTCTTCGCCACAAGCACCCAAATCATCTTCAACCACACCACCGAACTCCACTGGACCGACCACTGCTTCATCCATTTCACCTTCCAAAAACCAACCACGCACCACCGCACCCAACAGCTGCGCCGCCGCTGCTGGAGCAAAGTCACCGAAGACCAGCTGACCTCCACACTCGCACAGAACAACCCCACCAATACCACCGACCCAGACGCCGCCGCCAGCAACCTCAGACAGTGGATTGACAACTGCGCCAACTCCCTCGCCCCGCTCAGGAAACCCTCCAACAACCACACCAGCAAGAAAGCCACATGGTTCACAGAGGAGCTCCAGACCTTCAAACGCACATGCCGGAAACTGGGGAAGAAATGGCTCCACGAACACACACCGGACAACCACGCAGCCCACAAGGATGCCACCCGCAGACAACACCACCTCATAAGAATAGCCAAGAGATCCTCCTTCAAAGCCTGCCTGGACAACAACGCACACGACAGCAAAGAGATTCAACATAGTGAATGAACTCTCCAACCCCAGCGCCAACACTACCGACATCCCGCCTTCACAAGATCTGTGCGACTCACTGGCCATCTTCTTCCACCGCAAGATAGCCGACATCCACAACAGCTTCAACACCATGACCACCCGGACAGCGCCAGACTCCAACACCCCTCAACCACCACCAGCACCAACCACCTTAGCTTCTGGTCCAACGTCAACAACGACAAGACACGCAAGGCCATGAACTCCATCCGCTCAGGATCACCATCGAACCCCTACCCACACCACATATTCAACAAAGCGGACACAACCATCGCACCCCAACTACGGAAGGTCATCAACATCTCCTTCAAAACAGCGACATTCTCGGAAAGCTGGAAGCACGCCGAAATCAACGCCCTCCTCAAGAAATACAAGGCAGACACCAAGGACCTCAAGAACTTGCTGCCCATCTCCCTGCTCCCCTTCCCGTCGAAGGTCATCGAGAAAATTTGCAACATAAAACTGACCAGCCACCTCGAGGAGAACAACATCCTAGACCTGTCCCAGTCCAGTTTCAGAAGAAACCACAGCACCGAGGCAGCCCTCATCGCCGCCACGGACGACATGTGGCGCCAACTCGACAACGGCAAGACATCAGCCCTCATCCTCCTGAACCTGTCAGCTGCCTTCGACACGGTCCGCCACCACACACTAAAGACAAGCCTCCAAGAAGCTGGAATCCGAGAAAAAGCCCTGGACTGGACCATGTCCTTCCTCTCCGGCAAAACCCAGGGAGTCCGCCTCCTACCCTTCCGATCTGAAGCCACCAATATCATCTGCAGCGTACCCCAGGGCTCATCCCTCAGCCCGACCTTGTTCAACATCTACATGGAACCCCTCGCACAAGTGGCCAGCCAGCACGACCTCAACATCATCTCCTACGCCGACGACACTCATCTCATCCTCTCCCTCACCAAGGACCCGCACACCGGCAAAACCAACCTCCACGAGGGAATGAAGGCTGTCGCCGAGTGGATGAGGAGCAGCTGTCTGAAACTTAATTCGGACAAGACAGAGATCCTCATCCTCGGCCCCACCCCCTCTGCCTGGGACAACTCCTGGTGGCCGACCACACTGGGAACAGCATCAACAACCGTGGACCACGCACGCAACCTAGGATTCATCCTCGACTCTTCCCTCTCCATGTCGAAGCAGGTCAACGCCATCTCCTCTCCCTGCTACAACACCCTCCGCATGCTCCGCAGGATCTACAAATGGATCCCGACCGAAACAAGAAGGACGGTGACCCAAGCCCTCCTCAGCAGCAGACTGGACTACAGCAATGCTTCTCTACGTAGGAATCCCTGCCGAACACCTACAACGACTACAACACATCCAAAATGTCTCCGTCCGACTGATCGTCAACATCCCTCGCCGAAGCCACATCACCCCCCACCTGAGACACCTGCACTGGCTCCCCGTCAACAAGAGGATCACCTGTAAGCTCCTCACCCACGAACACAAAGCACTCCACAACACCAGATCAGCCTACCTGAACAGCAGACTCAGCTTCTACACCCCAACCCGCCAACTCCGCTCCGCCAGCCTCACCCTCGCAACCGTCCCCCGCATCCAATGAACAACCTCCGGCGGCAGATTCTTCTCCTTCCTCGCCGCCAAGACCTGGAACTCCCTCCCTACCCTCCTGCGACCGACCCAAGATCTACTCACCTTCAGAAAACTCCTTAAGACCCGGCACTTTGAGCAGTAGAAGCACCCCCTCCCCTCAGCGCCTTGAGACCCTCATGGGTAAGTAGTGCGCTTTACAAGTGACCGATTGATTGATTGATTGATTGGTTTATGTGATATAGATATAAGCCGACGGTCAATTAATTGGGCGACGCCCTCAGAGGCCCTGACTAGTTAAACCCCCTCCACATCCGGGTCTAAGCAGCTCGAAATGGCTTAATCACCGCGTTTCAATAGTGCTCTATAAAAAACTTCCCCATTGGCCTGTGACCATATCAACCTCCTACCTTGATCTGTGGCACTTACCGACCCCACCCCCTCCATTTGGTGGTTTCTTCCAGAGATTTAACTCCGCAAGAGTCAGGACAAGAGGGTTATGGTCGCTAAAAATATTCAAACAAATTCTAAAATATAACACCAAATTTTTTAGTGCCTTGGAGACAAAAATAAAATAAATAAATGAAGCGCATCCTCTGTCTTTAAATGTGGGGTGGATCGTTTTATCCTTACCATCTTCAATCAGATCAATGGTGTGTGTGAGGGTATGTGGATTTAATAGTTTACTTAGTGCCTTTCCCTCCATAGTGTGTTCCATATGCGGGCCCTCTTCCAGTGTGCAAGTAGACCAGTTCCCACACTTGACTCTCAGATTTGGGCATAGGTGGCAATTGAAATCGCCAGCTAAAACCAGGTGGGGTGCCATCACCCCTCGCTCTTGTATGTGAGTGAGCCTGCTGTCTAGCTCTTGCAAGCTTATAGGGCCTGACCTGATGGCATTGCATTAAAAAAATATATAAAAATTAACTTTAGACCTTTGTTATAGAACCTAAGCCCCTGCATGATATCAGAATCCCATTCCAGGCCAGTCCATCTGCCCTGTAAGCTGGGATCAACGTATGTGACCATCCCTCCCCTAGCTCTCCCTGATGGTGCCTTGCAAGCCAGTACAAAGTAGGTTTTGCAACCCTCTAGATGGAAGGAGCTATTCTCTACTTCCCATGTTTCCTGTAAGCAGATAATTTGAAATCTCCTTATATAACATACTCAATCTTCATTCTTACCTTTGGAGGATAAACCTGCTATATTCCTGGAAAGTAACTTAAATTCTCTCTCATATTGCCTATCTGTACTGACTAATGTCAGGCTGGTGTGGGGCCCTTGGTCTGCCATATTTAGGTCACTATGCTATTGTAATTGTGCTGTTTTGGGGTTTAGACCGATTTGACTTGCTACTCCCCCAGCAGTGTTCGCCACTTCTGTCATTCCCTGTTATATGATGACAGCTTTGCTTACGTGGGCATAAACACCTTTAACTTCCCCAGACAAGCCCAGTCAATCAATATCATTTAAATCTCTAGCATTACTAAGGGGGGGGGGGCGTAAAAATTGTATGTCGGGACTCTGAAACCTCCCCCATACTCTCCCACCCAATGCCCTGTGTGTTCCTGCTGGTTATTCGAGATCATCCTGTGTCTGTAAAAATAGCCCAGTGGAAGCATTTTGATGCTTAAGCCTCCCTCATCTCGGAAGAGCCCCTCACTCTGGGAGAGCAGCTTACGCACAAGCTCTGGGTACCTTAAAGTCACATTAACGCAGTCCCCTGAGAAAGCTTTCCTGGTACTGCCAATCCAAGACACTCTTCTGGCCATGTGAATGTGTCTATAATCATTGATATTAAACCCTGCGTTCCTACACAACCAATGTGCTGTCTTGTTAATCAGCTTTAAAGTAGATTCTTCTCTATCGTTCGTTCAGGCTGGAACACCTGTCAGAACAAAAGTGTAAGGGCATGAGGCGGGGGATAAATCTCGAACTGGCAGGACTATGGTACATTGTGCACTTTGTATTGACGTCCCCTAAGATGTTGGTGTGGGTTGGCTCTATCCACCGTGTTAATGGTGGCTGTTTGTTGTGCTGAGATTTTGTCTGCAGTCCCCACCTTCAAGTCCTTGTGTCCCCTAGTAGTAGTACTAAACGTATTTCTCTTTTCAGCTGGGGGGACTGGGTTTGGCGCTCTAGTGTCCCCATCTTGTGTTACTGTGGGCTGTTCATTAGCCCCATTTTCCCCTCCCTCGCCTGCTGCTACAGTGGGTGCAACTTGGGGTTTAGGAACTTCCACTACACACTGGCTAGCGTCATTGGTGGGTGCACTAGTCTGGGCCAGGAGTAACTGCAGTTTTTCCTCTAAGGACAGTTATCAATGTTTCCGCTCTTTTCCAATACTCGAGATCAGCCCCGAACTCTATGCTGACACATTCACTACTGTGGGACGTTTGACTGTCATCTAGGCCTGCTGTATCAGAGGGTCTAGTTACTTGAGTCTCTGGCTTAGTTTTTTGTTTCTTATTACTTGTTGGTTTGAGAGACGACCCACCCCTAGTTCGCTTTGCTGGCAGCTCATTGCTTTTTAAGGGCTTAGTACTAGTACTGACACTGCAAAGTTTAGCAACCCTCTTTGAGCGGGTAATAGCCTCCCTCCCGCCTGGGCATAATGCAATTGCATTACTTGTAGGACACAGGGCCAACATTATGGCCCCAGCCCCCTCCCCTGCTGGAGTGTCCAAGTCTGTGTCCCCTGCAGCGTTCTGGGGAAGGCTGATACAAACATTTTGTTCCTCTGTGAGTTCTTGTGATGGGCATACTGACAAAGGAGGCGAGGCGATGAGAATGGCTCTTTCCTTGTTTACGCTACTACCAAGCTTGGCCGAACACTAATGGTCCGTTCCGTTGGAGGGTTTGGTCACTGCAATACTACCTAAGGATGAATATTTTTGGGCCACAAGGGCATCCAGGGAAAGTCTTTTTTCTGTAAGTTTAATCTGGTGGGTCAGCAATGATTCAGCTCTAGTTAGAAAGGCATCCAAACTCCCCGTAACCCCACCACCTATCAGAGAGCCTGTGACCTTGCGCTTACTAATTCTGCGCTCAAATTGATGCATAAGGGTGTCACAAAACAATTCCTTATAAGTCCTCCCTGGGACCAACTCCGTAATTGCCCTGTCGCCCTGATGTCAGGGGGGTGGTCCAGCCCTGCTGGGACCTGTCGCGGACAGGTGCAGACAGGCCCGCCCTTGGCCCGGGCGCGGCCCGGGCTCGCCCATGCAGGTCCCGCGATGCGGGAGCCCTGCCGGCACTTATGCACCTCCTGACACGTGTGGTGACGTTGATGGCAGGAGCGCCGCTCGACTCACTGGGAAATATAGTCCCTCCCCGGTACTTACTCTCGATGTGCTTCACGGGCGGCGGGGTGGCCCTGGGGGTTCAGCGGCAGCACAACTTCCAGCAGGGGACCGGCAACTATAGGTGCAGAGAGTTTTTCCAAACCAGTTGGCAGGTACGTAAGAAAGAAGCTCCCCAGGTCCTGCTAGGTCTGGTTGTTAGACCTAGGGGTTTCCTAGCCAACACGTGGATAGCCTGGCACAGAGGGGAAGACTAATTCCAAAGGCTTAATGTGTTAAGCTTGCGTAATAACCTTTCAGGAACCCAGCGCCCATCCACTCCAAAAACGACACTACACCTTGTTAGAAAAATACGGCTTGTATTTTATAAAATGGATTCTTTGCTCTTCTTATTCTTTTCTGTATTTATCACAGTAGTGCATCATTTTTCAAATTACTGCAATTTCAGCACTTAATACATTTCATAACACGTTTCAGTATCAGTTTACATGACCCTCCTTTTTCCTAGAGAAATCAATACACTACAGTTACACACAGTAAGATTATTGAGTTAGATGATTCCCTAGAGGAAACCAGAGTGTACTTCACCCTCACGCCTGCAGGATCAAAACGCTCCAACATTCACTGTAACACAATACTTCACAATGGTTGGCACGGCTGTATCACTAGGAAAGAATAGGTAGGTTAACATCACATTTCACTTTGCCTCCAGTGACATTTACCCTGCTGTCATAAATACAGCTTGGCAGGATCTTAATACACTGTTTCCTCTGATCATGTGACTGTTTCTACACTTTCCCCTGTGCTAGGGATTCAGCCTTTCTCTCTTTATTTCTTTGATCTAAACCCCCCCCACAAGTTCCACTCTCTCCTCTCAATCTCCTCCCCCTACTCGCTTGGCAGTCCTCGTGTTCATCAGGATTAGTTCTCTTATAGCTTGCTCGTAATGTGGCAGAATAGTTCAGGGAAATTACTCTGGCCGGTTTCTATTTCTTGCGGGAATCACCTGACCTCCTTTTAGGCACCGCTTCTCCTAGAACTGACTCCACCCTTCACCCAATAGATGCCCCAGCTTACTTTTGTCTCCGCTGGTGTCCTTTTGCCTGTGCGAGTCAGTCTCGGGGGCGGCCTCACCTCGGGGGTCGAAAGGCCGGCATGCGACGCTCTTCTACAGCAGCCGGGTATAGAGCGGTACGTCCTCCTGCGGCGATGGCGGGTCGCGTCACAGCCCCTCACGATCTCCTCACCAGTGCTGGCGCTGTTCCTCCCTCTGCGCAGGTTCGCCTTCTCCGCTGACGCTGAGGACGGCTCCGGAAGCTCTTCCTCCGCCCCGCCTTTGCTGGCGTTGGTCTGTCTTCTATTCTGACGGCTCCGCAGAACAGCTGAGACCCAGGTTCACCAATGCCGCCTCAGAGAGCTCCACGCAGATTAGACGACTTTCCTCCCAGCAGTTGCCACGGTCTTCGCTGCTCTCTCCTCACGGTGAGTGTGCTTCGCAGACACTGCGGTTGCGATATTAGCTCACTTTGCTTCTTCACTGGAGTGCCGGGTCCACGGGGTAGTCAAAGGAAATAATAGCAAGAGTGTCCCCGGGGTGTATGAACCCCCGCTAATGTCTAGTTACACCGATAGAATCTCCGGTGCCTTTGAGGTGAAAGACTAGGTTCCAGGTGCATAGGTGGTTTCCAGACCCAGTGGGGTTTGGTCGGTTCCAAGGGGGTCACATCCGAATAGGACACAGCCTGCCACAGGTCGATTGCGCCCCTACTGGTGCAAAGCTCTCCTCTGGTATGCGCCTCTCTCCACACTGGTCAATGCTACCTCTCTGGTCACAGGTTTACACAAAATGGCCACCCCTGTCCTGGCCTTTTATAGGCTGACCTCAGGCTCTCAGAACCAGCCAGGAGGTTCTAGAACCTTCTACATACAACCCAATGGGTCAGCATTGCTAAGCTGACCGTTATGTCAGTTGGTGGACTCCATTTTAGGTTTCTTGGATTTCCCTAAATTTTCATGAGGATGACTAGGCCTCAAGGGGTAGGCGAAAAGTCCTACTCAAGGAACACCTAGCCCCCCAGTCAATGCTGACAACCAAAAATCCGGGTGGACATAAAAAAAAGAATAATAACACTCAGAGGCCAAAGGGGACAAAATAAATCATAATTGTGAGGGGACCCTCAAAAGCAGACAGGTCTAACACGCGTCCCCCCCAGCTGAAAGTGGGGGGAACTACCCAATCCCTTGGGAGTTCTCATCACTAAGGCGGAAATACCTAGAGAGACCGTCTGCATTGGCGTGGTCCTTTCCAGGCTGATGTTCCACCCGGAAGTCCATTCCCTGTAGGGAGATGGACCACCTCAACAACTTGGGATTCTCCCCCTTCATTTGCATCAGCCAACGAAGGGGCCGGTGGTTGGTCTGAACCAGGAAGTGTGAGCCAAATAGGTATGGACGCAACTTCTTCAGAGCCCAAACCACCGCAAAGGCTTCCCGCTCTATAGTACTCCACCTCTGTTCCCTGGGGAGTAGTCTCCTGGACAGGAAGACCACGGATTGATCCAAGCCCTCATCATTTAGTTGCGATAACACTGCCCCAATGCCATGTTCTGCCCCAATGTGTCACTGTGCCAAAGCCCGTTGTGTACTGCGCGTGAGCCTACCTGCACGCCGCCTGGGGTCCCGACCTGATTAAGCCTTGCTTGGGGATTTGAGTGTCTTCACCTTTGCCGACCGGAGTTGCCGCCTGCTTACAACTGTACCAGCTGTCTCCTCCCCCCGCCGCAGCCCTCGAACACCGGGTCTGCCGCAGAGCGAGGGAGTAGAGACTACAGCCCCCAGAAGCCTCCGCGACTGGCCCGGAAGTCGCGTTGAGGCTTAGCGGCCGGAGGCACCGTTAAAGGGGCTGGCCTTGTGGCGGAGCGGGTGTCACTGTGCCAAAGCTTGTTGTGTACTGCGCATGAGCCTACCTGCACGCCGCCTGGGGTCCCGACCTGATTAAGCCTTGCTTGGGGATTTGAGTGTCTTCACCTTTGCCGACCGGAGTTGCCGCCTGCTTACAACTGTACCAGCTGTCTCCTCCCCCGCCGCAGCCCTCGAACACCGGGTCTGCCGCAGAGCGAGGGAGTAGAGACTACAGCCCCCAGAAGCCTCCGCGACTGGCCCAGAAGTCGCGTTGAGGCTTAGCGGCCGGAGGCACCGTTAAAGGGGCTGGCCTTGTGGCGGAGCGGGTGTCACTGTGCCAAAGCCCATTGTGTACTACGCGTGAGACTACCTGCACGCCGCCTGGGGTCCCGACCTGATTAAGCCTTGCTTGGGGATTTGAGTGTCTTCACCTTTGCCGACCGGAGTTGCCGCCTGCTTACAACTGTACCAGCTGTCTCCTTCCCCCGCCGCAGCTCTCGAACACCGGGTCTGCCGCAGAGCGAGGGAGTAGAGACTACAGCCCCCAGAAGCCTCCGCGACTGGCCCGGAAGTCGCGTTGAGGCTTAGCAGCCGGAGGCACCGTTAAAGGGGCTGGCCTTGTGGCGGAGCGGGTGTCACTGTGCCAAAGCCCGTTGTGTACTGCGCATGAGCCTACCTGCACGCCGCCTGGGGTCCCGACCTGATTAAGCCTTGCTTGGGGATTTGAGTGTCTTCACCTTTGCCGACCGGAGTTGCCGCCTGCTTACAACTGTACCAGCTGTCTCCTCCCCCCGCCGCAGCCCTCGAACACCGGGTCTGCCGCAGAGCGAGGGAGTAGAGACTACAGCCCCCAGAAGCCTCCGCGACTGGCCCGGAAGTCGCGTTGAGGCTTAGCGGCCGGAGGCACCGTTAAAGGGGCTGGCCTTGTGGCGGAGCGGGTGTCACTGTGCCAAAGCCCGTTGTGTACTGCGCGTGAGCCTACCTGCACGCCGCCTGGGGTCCCGACCTGATTAAGCCTTGCTTGGGGATTTGAGTGTCTTCACCTTTGCCGACCGGAGTTGCCGCCTGCTTACAACTGTACCAGCTGTCTCCTCCCCCCGCCGCAGCCCTCGAACACCGGGTCTGCCGCAGAGCGAGGGAGTAGAGACTACAGCCCCCAGAAGCCTCCGCGACTGGCCCGGAAGTCGCGTTGAGGCTTAGCGGCCGGAGGCACCGTTAAAGGGGCTGGCCTTACTGCGTCGCGGGACCGCGCGCGGGGCCGTGCCCGGGACTAAGCCCGGGCAAAGGGCGGGCCCTCTGTGGCCCTCAGAGGCCCAAGGAGCCTGGGCTGGGCCACAAATCCTGGTCGATTTTACTACGTCCTAATATTCACTCTTATAACCGACCGAAAACAACTCCCCGTCAACAGCGGGTATGGAGCCTAAACGTAAGGATAAGACTATGGTTAAAAAAACGCCAATTCACACACGCTCGGTTACAAGGAACACTGCTATAGTAAAAACTCCACTACCATCTCTAACTGCAATTGACCGCATGTTACAACAGACAATTGTGGTAGTAGCTAACGCCATTCAAAATACTGAGAGACGTTTATCTTTACCACCCAGTGATTGTGTAATCTTACAGTCATCACAAACTGAAGATCTCACTGTAGATAACACAAATAACATAAATGTAACATCACTCTCAAATGATTCCATATTAATGCAATCTTATACAGGTCTCCCTGGGGCTGAGTTAATTCAAGTGGAAGGCCATCTCACAGACCCTGCGGTGTTTAAAGATAGGGAAAGTCGACTGTCTCTAACTCCTAACTTGATACCCAACGATACTCCGGTTGGGGCTTTGGGGCTGAGTAATGCGCTCAATGCCAGTGCGGTATTGATTCCCTGTGACATCGAAGATTCCACCCCTTTAGCCGACCAACCTAACAACAGTCACGTAGACAGCACGACCGACCATGGCTCTGTCCACTGTAGATCTAGACGCACACGCAATAGGAAATTATTGGCCCCAAGTAGTGTGTATGTGAAACTAAGGGGCAGGAAAAAGAAGGTAACATCACCATTATTAGACCAGGCGAACGGTGGTGAGCCGTCACCACCACCGTCAAGATTAAATGTAGGACCAAGGGATAACTTTAACCCAACTGCTCTTAATGGGGAGTCCTTAATGTGTCACTTTAGGGATGCCATGAATCTCCTTATTGCCCCCTTAACTGACAAATTGGAGTTGATCTGTAAAAAAGTGGAAAACTTGGAGAAATTGGGCCTCGCTAAGTTAGAAATCCTCGAACATCTGGGTACACAAGTTATACCAAGTTCTTTACACGCACCCCCGAGGAACTAGGACAATTCGACCACTAGCAACACAATAAAAATACCAGGTATACCTACTAGAAATGTGGCCTCCGTGGCAGTCACTGGCAAGTTCGGCCACCCTAAAATCAATAGTTCTGATAATGCTAAAAGAGGGCCTAATGGGGCAAGAGGAAGTGAGGCAATGGGCTATGTGTCAGCAAACGGGAACCCTACAGCAAGCAGGTACTATAACAATACTATACCCGCTGTGATCAATCTCCCGCCAGAAAGCAGACCATTTGTGGCAATTCTTGCCAATGTCCCGAAACTTAAACCCTTTCAATTTGAAAATGCCGACACATTAAAAAACAAAGTTTTGTACTGGCTTGCTCACAACTGCGGATTCCCCCTAAGAGGGGCAAGTCAAATCCTCTCAACCCAAAGGGTAGGGTGGGTGGGACCTAGTAAAAAGGAAATAAGTGGGGATTGTGTAATCATAAATTATAAGACCACTGAATGGGCAAGGGACTCTATCTTGAATGCACCGATCCCATCAGATAATGATTATAATACCACCTTGTTCCCCCTGGATTACTTTTATAGGAACCAGGTGGGATTTAAAATTCCTGTGCAGAACTTTAAACATCCCAGAGCAACACAAATGTCTCACCTGCCTATACAGCAGGCACCAGTACAACTAGTTGAGCACCCAAGGATCACTTACGATTATGGCACCCATCATGTACCACAGCAATTACCGAACTTAATCAGAACACCAAACCCTAATTATTTTAACAACCCAAACGTATCTGGGCCAGGAATTGGCGTTTATGACCAATATGCAGTTCCAACAGCTAAGAGGTTCCAGATATTTAACTCTCTTGATGAGAATGATTGACTAGGGGGTACTCATGTTGTTAAGCCACCTGACACTGAGGCCCCCGGGTCGATGGTCACTGCCTTAGCAAACTTAAATGACTCAACCCAGACAGATGTAATTATAATATGCACTGGTGATAACCAACTGGAAATCCCGTTAACACCTTTAACACCTTTAACCACAACTATCACTGACCCATCACATGTAACTTTAGAAGAGAACCTAAGGGCCATTACCTGGAACATAGCAGGGATAGCTTCTAAGGTAACTACTCCCATCTGGGATGATTTTATTAAACAGGGCTTCAACATAATCTGTCTGCAAGAAACCTGGCACACGGATGAAATACATGTCGAAGGATACACCTCTTTTAATGTGAAGGCGGTGGCATCCCAGGCTGGCAGAGCCAAGGGAGGATTAGTGACCTTGGTATCTACCGCATTGACGGAGTTTAGTGTTAGCCATCATGTAGTAGTTGAGGAGCATGCTTCCGTTTTGCGCATGGCCCATAGTAGATGTAGAGATTTAATAGTTGTAAATTTCTACAATAACATTGTGCGGCCTAAACGGGGAACGATTATTTTTGACATAGAGCGGGCCATTGATGTGACTCTATCAAGAACACCCAAATGAGCCGCAATCCTATGGGTAGGAGACTTTAATATTAAAACATGCAATTATGGGGGCCTGTGGCCACAGGGAGGAGTACTCAGGAAGGGATACTAGTGTACATAACCATTTCCCACATAACAACTATGGCAGCACATTAAACAACCTCTTAGCCAAATATGACCTGGATCTCTTAGAATGTAACAAGAACAAAAATAATGCTAGGTGCCCAACATTCCATGGAAGAAACAGTCAATCATTTATTGACCACATTATGATATCTTGTTGCGTAGTTTACTCTAATGTGTGGGTAATCGAACAATCAGTAAGTGATCATAATAGCGTAACTGTGGATCTATTGGGATGGGGGCCCAAAAGGAATGTCTATAGTCAACCAATCCATGACATCGCGGCTGAAAGACCAAATGGGATGAGGGTGAAATGGATAAAAGTTGACCCAACTCATTTTGTAGCCAATGTAATCTGGAAATGTAGCAGTGAGGTTGAGTACTGTCTGTCTTCTAATACATGCCCGCGAACCCTGTTATCCAATTTTCTAAACATTACAAAAATGATTGAGAAATCTTTGTTACACAGTAATAGGAAACCAAGGAAGGCCAAGGCTGTGTGGTTTGATGAACATTGTGCCCAGTCACTAAAAAAGCTAAAAAAATCATTAGATGCCATCCCAAGAGATGCTAGTAAAATCAGGGAAGAGCGGCTCAACTATAAAACTGCACTTTCAACTAGGAAGAAGGAATTGCAGGACGAGGCATGGGCAAAATTAGACTTGGCTGCAGATACAAAAGATCACAAACCTTTTTGGGAGACTGTTAATAGCCCGTTTCTGAAGAACGATAACATTCCAGAACTAACTTCGCACGTCAGTTTCCGGGCCTGGATAGCACATTTTACTGGGATTTTTAACTCTGATTTTACTTTTGATTTTACCTCTGATTTTAACCCTGATGTTTTAACTATAACTACTGATATTGCTATTTGTTTTAAATGGGAGAAAATATTGTTTACTGTGACACTGAGTGAGGTGATTGAGGCGATTGAGAACAGCAAGGGGGGAAAAGCCCCTGGGCCCGATGGGGTTCCCGTGGATTTCTATAAATCTGAGATCACCCTATGGGCCCCCATTCTGACCCGTTATTTTAATGCTGCAATTGAAGATAAATTACCGACCACATGGGGACAATCAATCATAGTGCCACTATTTAAAAAGGGTTCCAGGGCAGAAGCACGAAATTATCGCCCAATTTCACTTTTGGACTCGTCGTTAAAGATTCTGAGTCGCGTTCTCCTGGTGAGATTAGAAACCTGGGTAGAAGACAACAATATCCTCTCACCTATCCAGTATGGGTTTTGAAGGGGCCTAGGAACTATGGAGCAGTGCGTGAACTTGGAACTTATTATCGGCAAGTACACGAAAGCTAAGGAAGGGAATCTGTTTATGTGCTTTGCCGATTTAAGTTCCGCATTCGATCTGGTGGAACACGCGCTGCTCTGGCCAATACTTCTTGCCATGGGTGCACCTGTAGAAATCATTCACCTTCTGGCCAGAATGTATAGTAATCTTTCAAGTAAGGTTAGATTTGGTACAGATGGCGAATGTACCCCCTTTTTTAAAATTGGAAGAGGAATCCGACAAGGGTGTGTGCTAGCCCCACTTTTATTCTCCCTTTTTATTAATCATGTTGATCAATTTTTACGTGAATCTAATGCCGATGCCCCGATAATTAATGGAAAGCAAATACCCGTCCTTTTATACGCGGATGACGCGGTCCTGATTTCTAGGACCGCGAAAGGACTGCAAAAGTTAATTGATAGGTTCTATATTTTTACTCAGGGTAGGTAGCTTAAAATTAACAAAGGTAAGACGATGACTATGACCTGTGGAAAGAAAATGAGGAAAAATAAGGCATTCTTTCTAGATGGGGAAAAACTTGAGGCCGTTCGGAATTTTTGTTATTTAGGCATCACCTTTTCAGGAGATGGGAGATGGGCCAATGAACAATCGTGTGTGGATCTGAAAATGATCAGAAATGTAAATTGCATTTTCAGATTTGCATCAAAACTCGGGGGTCGGAGAATTCGCGAGATGATTTCCATCTACAATTCAAGGTGTATGGCCTCTGCCTTGTATGGAGCAGGGATATGGGGCCATAACCCCCAAATTGCACTGTCCATCCAGAGGGAGGAGAACAAGTACTTAAAACGATTATTATGCCTCCCTGCTGCGGCCTCTAGCGAGATTACACACAGAGAGCTTGGCCTAAACTACGTTACAGATTTGATTGCATTGCGTCCCCCCTCCCTATGGCGATCTATATGGGCCAAGGATGAAACAAGGTTCACAAAGGAAGTAATTGTGGATTGTATTAAACTTGATGGTCACTCCAATATTCCCTGGCTCAAACATATACAATTTAGGTACAAGACCCTCTTTTCCCAGGACATTTTTAAAGATACTCTAACAGAGTCAATTTTAACAAAGCGTGACCTTAAATCCACTTACATGGTCCATGTAAAAGGGACTAGAATGAATAAGTATGCAATGCAAAGTACGTTTAACTTATATATGGAATATAATCTTAGTACAGGTCTATCCTCTTATCTTATATTTGTTAGTATTAATTCCCACCGCTTTGTTCTTGCGCGTCTGAGGCTTGGAATAGTTCACCACTTAGTGGCTTTTCCTATCGCAAAAAAACCTGGGACATGTCCGTGTCCATGTGATGGAAAATCCAAACAGAGCACTTGCCACTTTTTACTATTCTGCAATTTTTATACTGGTTTTAGAAAGTTTTACTTGAAGCAACTGTTTCTTAATTATAATATGTGCAATACAAGAGCCGCGATGCAACTGATGTTTAATCTAGCTTCTCCAGACGTGTGTTATTATGTGGCCACCTACATTTTAAAATGTATGTCATCAAGGAAATCAATTATAATATGATTTTTTATAATATCAATGTGTATTACTTTATGTGTAATTTACCGCCTGAGCTAAACTGTTTACATATGTATTTATTTGCTATGCACTTTATATAGCATATTTGCACCTGCCGAAAGTACCATATGTATACGATAGGATTGGTATTTTGCACTTTACATTAGCATTTTTGCACAAACTTTTCTCCTTTTCTCCTTTACAATAGTTGCTGTTACAATGTTTATAGTGACTATATAGCCTTTTTTTGTACTCAAATGAGATATGTTGTATAACAATATAACGAAAATGGGTTTGGTGTATAGATATTGATATAATTTATCGTTTCATCATTTTTAAACCTACATAAATGTGAATCTGAAATTGTATTTATGTATGTTGCTATATGGTTGTACTTGTACAAATCGAATAAAGCATTTTGAAGCGAAGCCATGTTCTGATGCATCTGTTTGGACAATGAACTCTCTTGAGAAATCAGGGGCCCTGAGTATTGGAGCAGTACACAATGCTTGTTTTAAAGCCATGAAGGCTCGCTGACAAGCCTCCGTCCTGACTACCCGTCGAGGTTGTTTCTTGGAGGTAAGTTCAGTGAGGGGTGCCACAATGGTGCCATACCCCTTCACGAAACGACGGTAGTATCCAGTGAGGCCCAGGAAGGCTCGGACCTCAGTTTGGGTCTTGGGGGGCTCCCAGGCCATGATAGCCTCGATCTTCGCCTGGAGCGGCTGCACCGTCCCTCTGCCCACCAAGTGGCCTAGGTACACCACCGACCCCTGCCCGATCTGACACTTGCTGGCCTTGATTGTCAAGGCAGCCTGTTGCAGGGCCCGGAGAACAGCTTGCAAGTGTTGCAAATGATCCTCCCAGCTACTACTGAAGACAGCAATGTCATCCAGATAAGCAGCAGAAAAAGCTTCCATACCAGAGAGGACCTTGTTCACCAGCCGCTGAAAAGTGGCAGGGGCGTTCTTGAGCCCAAAGGGCATCACACAGAACTGGTAATGACCCTGAGGCATGGAGAAGGCTGACCTTTCCTTTGCTCCATCAGTAAGGGAAATCTGCCAGTACCCGGAAGTAAGGTCAACGGTACTTAAGTATTGGGCAGCTCTCAGCCGGTCAATAAGTTAATCCGCCCTGGGGATCGGATGAGCATCAGTCTTCGCTACTGAATTTAGTCCTCGGTAATCCACACAGAATCTTAATTCAGGAGTGGCGCCCGGTGGGGCAGCTTTTGGTACCAGAACCACCGGACTGGACCAAGGGCTATTGGAAGGTTCAATTACTCCTAGCTCCAGCATCTTGGCTACTTCACCATGGATGCTGGCCTTCACCTTGCCTGACAGCCGGTAGATCTTAGACTTTACAGGTGGGCTGTCTCCTGTGTCCACATCATGGGTACACAGGTGGGTTCTTCCCGGGACAAGGGAGAACAGTGAGGAAAATTGCTCCAGGATCTGGCGGCAATCTCTCTGCTGTTCAGGAGTCAGGGATGGTGAGAGATTCACTCCCTCCACCGACCCATCCTTTTCTTGAGACGAGAAAAGATCAGGGAGACGTTCGCTTTCCTCTTCCTCTGCTCCATCGGTCACCATCATTAAGACAACCTCGGGCCTCTCATGGTGTGGCTTGAGGCGATTGGCATGAAGCACCCGGTGGGGCTGTCTCGGGGTCTTAAGGTCCACCAAGTATGTGGCCTTACCCTTTTTCTCCAATACCTCAAAGGGGCCTGTCCAACGATCCTGGAGGGCATTTAGCTCTCCAGGTTCCATCACCCACACTTTTTGTCCAGGCTCCAGTTCCACTGGGTGAGCATTGTGGTCATACCACTCCTTCATTACTGCTTGGCTGGCTTCCAAGTTGTCAGAAGCTTGCTTCCACAACTTGGCCATTTGGCTCCGGAAGGCCAGCATGTAGCTCACCACGTCCTGGGGAAGCTTCCTGGGAGTCTTTTCCCATCCGTCCTTCACCAGGCTGAGAGGACCCCGTACAGGGTGCCCATACAGAAGTTCGAAGGGGCTGAAGCCCACTCCCTTCTGTGGCACTTCCCTGTAGGAAAACAAGAGACAGGGTAGGAGGACGTCCCATTTCCTCTGCAGGCTCTTAGGCAGACTTCTTATCATGCCTTTCAAGGTCTTATTAAACCTTTCCCCAAGACCATTGGTCTGTGGGTGATAAGGAGTGGTAAACCGGTAGGTAACACCACGCTCCTTCCACATAGCCCGCATGTAAGCTGATAGGAAATTGGTCCCCCTGTCGGACACAACCTCCTTGGGGAAACCCACTCGGGTGAAGATCCCCATCAGGGCCCTTGCCACTGCAGGGGCAGTGATGGTCCTCAGAGGAATTGCCTCTGGGTACCTTGTGGCATGATCCACTAGAACCAGGATGAACCTGTGACCAGCTGAAGTCGGTGGATCTAATGGCCCTACAATGTCGATGCCCACCCTTTCAAAGGGGGTGCTAACGACTGGAAGTGGTTCCAGGGGAGCTTTCAGCTTCACTCCTGTTTTCCCACTGGCTTGGCAAGACACACACGTCCGACAGTAGGTATCAGACGCCACTCTCATCTGAGGCCAGTAAAAGTGGGGGACAAGCCGGGCAAAGGTCTTGTCCTGTCCCAAGTGACCTGCCAAGGGTATCTCGTGAGCCAGTTCTAGAAGAAAGGCTCTAAAACATTGAGGGAATACCAAGGCCCTGGATGAACCATGTCCGGGTGCCTTGGGCTCACTGTAGAGGAGTCCATCCTCCCAGTAAATCTGGTAGCTCCCTACAACGTTCCCTGCTGCCTGGGCTTTGGCCTGTTGCCGCAGCCCCTCAAGAGTAGGACACTCCTTCTGAGCTTTGCAGAATTCCTCCCTGGAAGGACCTCCCTCCACATGCCACTCAGCAGGGATGGGTAGGTTCTCCAAGGAAGTAACATTCTCCTCCGTGGACTCCAGATCCACCTCCGCAGGTGGCCTATCTATCTCATGAGGTAGAGATGTTGAGGCAGGTTCCTCCTGCTTACTGTCCTTCTCTTCTCTGGCAGCGGGCTGGGCCATTGTTCCAGGCTCCAGCGTAAGCGATCTCCCCCTCCGGGTAGTCGCGGACCTTGTGCTGACACAGGCCCAGTCAGGTGTACCCAGCATCTCAGAATGAGTCCGGTATTCCACCTCCCTCCAAGCACTGTGCTCCATGTCATTTCCTAACAGGCAATCAACAGGCACGGCAGGGCTTACGGCAACTCGAAGTAAACCTGCAACCCCTCCCCACTCAAAGGGTACCTCGGCCACGGGATAGTGACCCAATCTGCTGTCAGCCATCACAGCGGGATGGAGTACATTTGGGATGACCTGCTCTGGATACACCAGATGACTTTTCACCATAGTCATACTGGCTCCTGTGTCTCTCAGAGCCTCCCCTCTATGGCCATTGATGGTGACCCACTGCTCATACTTGGTAGTATTTGAGGGCAATTGGGTCTTTGGAACCATCTCCTTATCTCCCAGGGACACTAAAGTGACACCCGCCCGCTCCCCTCCCTTATCCAAAGGCATCTCCTCCCCCGAGCACTACACTAGTTATTCCTGGGGCTTTTCCTCCAGTGGGAGGGGGTGGTCTTTTTGGGCATCTCACGTCTCCTTTATAGTGCCCCACACCACCACACTCGAAGCAATGGACAACCCTTGGCTGCTGGCTTTGGCCAGGATTAGGGTTTCGGGGTGGGTTAGCCTTAGGGATGAATCCTCTGCCCCTTCCTTGAGAAGTATTTTGTGGACCTTTTGAGAACTCCCTCTTGTTATCTCCCCCCTCTTTCTTCTGGGGGGCGCCCTGTCCAGACTTCTGGGAATCCCCTCCAGTCCCCTTCAAGGACACCCAGGTACTAGCCCAGATGTCCGCCTCCTCAGCAAGCTTCCTGGGGCTGGTCAGCTTGCTGTCCACCAGGTGTTGTCGCAGCTCGGGAAAGCATTTCTCGAGTAGGTGTTCCTTGAGTATGAGGTCATATAAACCTTCATAGTCCCCTACCTCGCTGCCTTTCACCCAACCCTCCAAGGCTTTTTTTGCATAATCCAAGAAATCCACCCAATTTTGTGTGCTTAATTTGTGACTCCCCCTAAACTTCTGACGGTATTTTTCCGGGGTTAGCCCAAACTTTTTCAACAGCGCCACTTTCATTGTAGGGTAGTGGGTTTGCTCATCCCGCTCCAGGGCCAACAATGTATCCCTGCCAGCAGGTGGCATGTACTTATACAGCCCACCCCCCCAGTGGGTTTCCAAGATCCCATGGGCCCTTAATGAGACCTCATAGGCAGCTAGCCACTTGGCAATATCATCACCTGGGGTGTAACTAGCAATGACATCCTTGGGCAAATAGGGTCTGGGTTCTCTGGTGATCTCATTGTTTTCGCTGCCACCATTGTTAGGATTGGGGGACCCTAATGTTAAGGCTTTAAGGTCTAGCTCCTTAAGGGAGTTCGTGGGCCAACCTCCTGACCTCCCTTCAAATTTCTAATCTAGCTAACTCCAATCTCAGTCTCCTCTCTTCCCTCCTGTCCTCCAGCTCGGCTTCAGTAAGGCTCCTCACTGAGACACTGCTGCCCTCCCTTGAAAGTGTCCTGGGACCTGTCAGCAGATTCCCCCCTTCAGTTTGGTACAGCAGGTCTGCCCCAAGGACAGTGTCTCTATCACTCTCTTCTGTTTCCCAATCCTCCTCTGTATGAGCTTCCACCCATGACCTCAAGCTTGCCTGCAACTCGCTTTTCTTGGCACCTTTCTTGAAAACACCCCCTGTCGTTGACACCACTCTCTAAGTTGGGCCAGAGTGTAGGTTTCTATCTCTTCAAGGTTCAATTCCATTTTTCAAATATGGTATCAAATGGGCACTCAGGAGAGAACTAAGAAGTGTAATCTGAGGACAACCTCCACCCACCACCAGGAGTAAATTTGGAAAATCAAAATATTATTTTGGGAGACCGCTTGGAGAAAACTCCAGGTGTAGGCCTATGGTGCACCCTGAGTTACTGCAAGGTATATGCAAGCACAAGAAGTATCCCACCACTTAAAACCCCAATATGTTAGACCTAGGGGTTTCCTAGCCAACACGTGGGTAGCCTGGCACAGAGGGCAAGACTAATTCCAAAGGCTTAATGTGTTAAGCTTGCGTAATAACCTTTCAGGAACCCAGCGCCCATCCACTCTAAAAACGACACTACACCTTGTTAGAAAAATACGGCTTGTATTTTATAAAATGGATTCTTTGCTCTTCTTATTCTTTTCTGTATTTATCACATTAGTGCATCATTTTTCAAATTACTGCAATTTCAGCACTTAATACATTTCATAACACGTTTCAGTATCAGTTTACATGACCCTCCTTTTTCCTAGAGAAATCAATACACTACAGTTACACACAGTAAGATTATTGAGTTAGATGATTCCCTAGAGGGAACCAGAGTGTACTTCACCCTCACGCCTGCAGGATCAAAACGCTCCAACATTCACTGTAACACAATACTTCACAATGGTTGGCACGGCTGTATCACTAGGAAAGAATAGGTAGGTTAACATCACATTTCACTTTGCCTCCAGTGACATTTCCCCTGCTGTCATAAATACAGCTTGGCAGGATCTTAATACACTGTTTCCTCTGATCGTGTGACTGTTTCTACACTTTCCCCTGTGCTAGGGATTCAGCCTTTCTCTCTTTATTTCTTTGATCTAAACCCCCCCCACGAGTTCCACTCTCTCCTCTCAATCTCCTCCTCCTACTCGCTTGGCAGTCCTCGTGTTCATCAGGATTAGTTCTCTTATAGCTTGCTCGTATTGTGGCAGAATAGTTCAGGGAAATTACTCTGGCCGGTTTCTATTTCTTGCGGGAATCACCTGACCTCCTTTTAGGCACCGCGTCTCCTAGAACTGACTCCACCCTTCGCCCAATGGATGCCCCAGCTTACTTTTGTCTCCGCTGGTGTCCTTTTGCCTGTGCGAGTCAGTCTCAGGGGGCGGCCTCACCTCGGGGGTCGGAAGGCCGGCATGCGACGCTCTTCTACAGCAGCCCGGTATAGAGCGGTACGTCCTCCTGCGGCGATGGCGGGTCGCGTCACAGCCCCTCACAATCTCCTCACCAGTGCTGGTGCTGTTCCTCCCTATGCGCAGGTTTGCCTTCTCCGCTGACGCTGAGGACGGCTCCGGAAGCTCTTCCTCCGCCCCGCCTTTGCTGGCGTTGGTCTGTCTTCTATTCTGACGGCTCCGCCGAACAGCTGAGACCCAGGTTCACCAATGCCGCCTCAGAGAGCTCCTCGCAGATTAGACGACTTTCCTCCCAGCAGTTGCCACGGTCTTCACTGCTCTCTCCGCACGGTGAGTGTGCTTCGCAGACACTGCGGTTGCGATATTAGCTCACTTTGCTTGTTCACTGGAGTGCCGGGTCCACGGGGTAGTCAAAGGAAATAATAGCAAGAGTGTCCCCGGGGTGTATGAACCCCCGCTAATGTCTAGTTACACCGATAGAATCTCCGGTGGCTTTGAGGTGAAAGACTAGGTTCCAGGTGCATAGGTGGTTTCCAGACCCAGTGGGGTTTGGTCGGTTCCAAGAGGGTCACATCCGAATAGGACACAGCCGGCCACAGGTCGATTGCGCCCCTACTGGTGCAAAGCTCTCCTCTGGTATTCGCCTCTCTCCACACTGGTCAATGCTACCTCTCTGGTCACGGGCTTACACAAAATGGCCACCCCTGTCCTGGCCTTTTATAGGCTGACCTCAGGCTCTCAGAACCAGCCAGGAGGTTCTAGAACCTTCTACATACAACCCAATGGGTCAGCATTGCTAAGCTGACCGTTATGTCAGTTGGTGGACTCCATTTTAGGTTTCTTGGATTTCCCTAAATTTTCATGAGGATGACTAGGCCTCAAGGGGTAGGCGAAACGTCCTACTCAAGGAACACCTAGCCCCCCAGTCAATGCTGACAACCAAAAATCCGGGTGGACATAAAAAAAAGAATAATAACACTCAGAGGCCAAAGGGGACAAAATAAATCATAATTGTGAGGGAACCCTCAAAAGCAGACAGGTCTAGCACTGGTTCTTTCTTGTTATAGACTTCCCGGCCCTGGTACATTTGTTTCTGACCCTTTGATCCTCCTTGATCTGATCTCTGTGGTCCTAGCCCTCCTGTCTTTGATCCTTTTGTCCACTGGTCTCCTGGTACTGTTGCACTTTATTCTATCTACCTCAGTCTGACCCTTGTTGTACTTATCACTCTGGTTCTGGTCTGTGCTCTCAGGCCCTCATACCCCTCTTGTGATTATGATCGAGGGACCTCTCTTCCTTCTACCCCCAGTCCTTCTGTTCCTTCAGGCTCTTGTCCATGGGTCCAGTTCTCTCTGCTCAACATCCTCCTGGCCCTCTTGATCCTTTTCATCCTGGTTCACCTAGTCCTGTTTTCCCTTGTCCTGTTTTATTTCTCTACTTGTTTCAAGTACGCTCTGGCAATGTTAACTCTGGTCCTCATAGATTAGGGGCCAGATGTAGGTGTCCAAATACCGGTCGGAAACGGCAGAAAATACTGATTTTTGGCCGTTTCCGACCGGTATTTGGACATTGGTATGTAGGGGTTAGAAAAACCTACAGATTCTGTAATTTTACCGAATCGGTAATTTTACAGAATCGGTAAAATTACAGAATCGGTAAATTCACTGATTCTGTAAATTTTACCGATTCGGTAAAATTACCGATCGGTAAAAATACTGAATCTGTAATTTGCTATGTAGGTAGCACTGTTAACAGTGCTACAGGCCATTCAGGATTCGGTATTTACCAAGTAATACTTTTACATGGTAAATAACGAATTCCTGTGTACATGCACATCTGTGCATGTACACCTGTGCCATGTGGCACACAGACATGCCCTAAGGGCATGTCTGTGTGTCACATGGCACACAAGCCTGAAACAGGGGTGCAACAGGGTGTCAAAGTGACACCCTGTCCCCCTTGTAAAATCGGTAAATTTACCGATTCGGTAATTACCGATTCGGTATTTGCTATGGAATCCTATGGGCTTCAAGGCCCATAGGATTCCATAGCAAATACCGAATCGGTAATTACCGAATCTGTAATTACCGAATCTTACCGATTCGGTATTTTTACCGAATTTTTTACCTATATAGCAACTACCGAATAGTAAATACTGAATCGGTAAAATTCGGTATTTACCATTCGGTAATTTGCTATTACCCTACATCTGGGCCCTAGTCTTCCTGGGATTGGTTCTTATTGTCCTGGTCCTCGTGGTTCTGGTTGTCCACCTCCTCGCCCTCATTTTCCTACTTGACATCATCCTCTTCTTACTGACCCTACTCCTTCCAACCCCAACCCCTCTTCACAATGACTTCAGTCAGTTACAGGCTGCAAACGTGTCACTATGATTTATTTTTATTTATTTTTCTGAGACAGCACAGTCAAGGACAGAAAAGAGGGCCCACTGTAGACATGTCATTGGCCACTTAAAGCACTGCTTAGCATGTTAAAAGTCAAAATTACCATTCCCAAGATGCATTGTGCAGGTAACTAAACTGTTAGTGCAGCTGAAAGGGCCACTTATGACATGGAATCAATGAGCACATATGCCTTACACCCACTCTGCTAGGTGAATAGATTGATAAAATATGTTTGTTTACAGGCAGCTGAGTGAACTCCTCCCGTGAATTACTTACCTGTCTCCTTCTTTCACTTCCTTATTCCAAAGTAGTCCCTTTATTGTGTCTAGTGCAATTAACCTCCTGTAAGTGTAGCAACACACCAATTGTCTACTGTATGTGTCAGTCCCTGTGGGTCCCAGATACCACCCATCTCTCTGCATTCCGTTGGTTGCTGCTTGTCAATAGTTGCTATGTTGGGAGGTCTAAAATACTAAGCAAGCACAATTCTCCTTAAAAAGAAACCAAAAGATAGCAAAGGCCTTCAATTAAAATTAAAACCCTGAATAGAATCCTTCCCTCAAAAATCATCAAAAGGAGGAGAATGAACTTTACAAAAAATAATGTTTTCTCATGAATGATTAAAAAATGTACGCAACATGCTTTAAAACCATACTCATTATTTTTTTTAAAGGTGTCCAATACTCTTAGATTGCAGCACAAAATATCCATGTGGCTTATCGCAAAGCTCCTGAAACAGAAGTTTGATTCCTACATGTTTTATTTGATATTAAATCAACATGAGGGTTGCTATTTAAAAGTGATTTTACAGTTTTTTCATCTGTAAACAGTTTTGCTTAATTCATGCACTTAGCTTTGTACAAACTATTGTAGATTGACATATGCAGTTTCTTTCAAATGTTGCACACAAGTTGCATCCCCATTAGAAGATGGGCACCATTCTGCCATTGTATGGAGTCCCTTTATTCTTTCTGGCCAGCTAAATAAAGGCCTTCTTTATACTATTTATTCAGTCAGCAATCACATTTCACTTCATCTCTACTATTTAGCCTATGGTTGGCTAAACAGCAGCGATTATTTACTATGTTGCTGACTGCTGGGTAAATAGTAAAGATTGTGTATTTTCTGGTTGGCGGCCGGGTAAATATATGATTCGGAAAATAATACCCCCCACTTCAGTTTCATCACAAGCATAAAGCTGCTCACCCCGCCTAGTAATCCTTCACAAAGAAGTCCCATCCATTTCTCATAAGACTACAGAACTTCTTTTATTCTCCCCTTCACTGAATTGAATTTATAATAATCTTACTGACAGATCATTTGTTCAGAACTATCATGTAGGGACCCTTACATCGCCATAGAATGTGTTGTTATTTTAAACTATAAAACAGACGTTAGACAAAGTCGAGAAAGATGGAAGCCGCTTGTGCAGCGGCCTCTATTATTCCACGCTTTCAAATAACTGCTTGAAACTGCTTTTTCTGATGCAATTAGAAATCTTTATTTAACTTCAGAATATTAGCTTGCGACCTGGTCCTGCGATCCAGGCTGATACTTTCAACATGGCACCCACTGGATGTCTGATAGTACTACCTATTCAGACTACATTTTTACACTCACACCCCACATTTGGCACACTTTTAAATAGCCGCATGCAACTAATCTGGTTGGTGGGAATGAACCACACAAGTAAGGGACTTTTGCCTGCTTCCCAATGCGATATTTCCAATGTTAATTAAAATTTCTTTGGGCAAGTAGCTGAGCATTAATTACAGTACATTTTGATATTCATCAATATTTGGAGGCATGCTTCCTATTTACCACCTGCAGTATGCTTACTTTCAGAGTACTCACAAGTAGTGGGCACTACAATTGTGTTTAGGCATTTATAGGACAAGTCCCTGTTGCCTGTTTGTTTCCAGCACATCATTCTAGACCCTGGAAATAGACTGATGCACATTTTCGCTTTCTCTTCCAGTCTCTTGGAAAGTATGATTTCAACATCTCAGTAATTTATGGATATTCGGTGGCCTTTATCAATTGGACATTCTATATCAACACAATGATTTTTGTATATTCTCTTAATGCGCCCTCTAGTATTCTGCATAGAAATTAGAAAGATGTTGATAAGGTCCTCAGGCGCTCCTACTGACAGGCACCCTTCTGGGTGGATACATCAACATCATGATACTGGCACTGCCCTATGCTACAACACATAAATACGTGAATGATGAAAAAGGGTTCAGGCAGATCAGGTCGTTTTACCCCTTTTCTAGGTTTGCCCGGCGTTAGCCGCTTCTCACCCAACTCACGATTACCAAATAAAGAGGCAGGCGCTGGAGACTGGAAGGCAGGAAACAGGAGTTTATTTCCGACGGAACAGAACACGTCAAATCAGACAACAGGGTATCTTCTCGAGGTGCTCCCACAAGTTTCTCTACGGCTCCGTCTTTTATACACGGGTTTATGATGTACAAACATTCCTTATTGTAATAAAGACACTTTGAAGTACGAAAAGGCATGTTTGAAATCCCAGCTTCAGGCCTATTCCCATACCGGTCGCTCTGATGTTGTTTTCCCCTCCCAAATGTAACATGTGATTGTAATCTGCAGCCGGACGTCCCGACAGGACACGAGGGCAAGAGGGGGTGGTCAGATCTAAGGTTGGGCAGGCGATAAGATCACGTTTCGCTATGCGGGGCCGGAGGGGGTACATCCACGAGACCTAGTTTTATGATATGGGACTGGGTCGAGAGGCCAGGTGTAGCCGGGGGGGGGTCATCAGAAGAGAGGAAGGGTGTTCCTGGGAGGAATGCAGGGGTGTTGGTCAGATCTAGGGGTGTGAAGGCCTTGATTAATCACCGCTCCTCTGATGTGAGGCGAGGTCCTACTGTAGGGAGCAATAAACTGCATCTGTTGGACTAGGTGATGGCCTGGGATCAGGCCGGGCAATCGGGCAGGGAGGAAGAGGTTACCAAAAGGGCCTGTTCTATGGGTAGGATGAAAAGAGCGAGGGGCAGGGGTTCAGCACGGAGACAGGGTCGTGTTTAGTGGTGCGTTTATGGCCCGAACAGTAGAGACCGGGGGCTGTCGGGGCGTGGGGGGGGATACTTGCGAGGCTGGGGGGAGAGAGAGAGAGAGAGAGATGCAGGCTATTGGCAGTGGGCAGAGAGGTCATGACACACAAAATGGCTACTATCTATGTTCGGGATGTGGCCAAAAAAGGGGGCAAGATGGCGGGGCCACTGTTTCGTGACTTTCGCTTTACCTTCAACAGTGGCGAGGGTGAACACAAATGAACGCCGATTATGTACATATACATTGTCATTTTCCACATGAATGCAGTCCAGAAAGATACAAAATGAATCTTTGTCAATTGTATACACATTTCAAAGAGGGCGGTAATGTCTTTTCCTTAATAGGACATGTTTATTCAGACCACAATAGTAGATATTAATTCAACCAATTGAGATTCTGTGCACAAAATAGGGCTTCCATTGTAACTTTTGTGATGCATTGATATGATGCTTCACATCTTTTTGTACAATGTAAATACGGTCAGCATGCTTGCAGCTTCAATATGTAATCTTTTGATCAACTCATGTATGACTGAATCCCATGGAACTATTACTAGCATACCCAGGATCATGTTGGGTATAAGGGTTGCTCTTGTCACTCCTGCTTTTTACTATTTAAAAAGTTATTGAACATTCAGGACGAGAAAAAAGACTCCACATCCACCATAATAGTGGCTAACCTTTCTTCCATGCATCTAGACTACTGTGCTGTTTCTGCATTATTTTCTACGACTAAAGTAGGTTGACATGACCCTCATTGTCAATATGATTGTGCCATACCCATTGAGAGGGGCACTATTTTCTCCTTTGGTCATATTTATACCTCAACTAGGAAAAAGAAGCAGATACCAAAAGCTTATTAGAATGAGTATTAGCAAAACTGTTAAATAGAAAATCTTCATCACCTGCTGGAGCATCTTTGAGTTTTGTACACCATATCGATCAAGGTTTTCCACCTTCTACTATCATAGAGGTTCAAATTAGAATAATATTTGGAATAGATGTAATTTGCCTCTTGGAAAACACATTTTGACATTATTCCATGGATTACGAGACTTTACAAAAATCGATTTACAAGAGACTTATCATCTAGTTAACATAAAGGAAGGTAACACATGGATCCAACTCTCACCAACCCATTTAGTCACTTAATAGAGTTTGTTATGCTCTGAAAAATTCCCCTTTTTGCATGTTCAACCCCATATTTTGCTGCATTGTGTTGCTGTTTTTAGACTGATATACAGTTTCCATTTCGCAGTAAGAGCAGTGCATTTGGTGGACAACATAAACATTGGGATGGTGCTAGACTGATTCTATTCACCTCCTTGGGACATGTTGGCCTATAGACCAGTTGGCTGACAGTGCCACCATAGGTTCCCCTAAACCAAGTGAGGTAACAAATGGTTTGGCCAGTCTCAGAACACCCTCATCTCCCCAGGAATCATGGTAACAGATCTAGAACCTCTTTGGTCAGTCACTAGTGATCTCTCGGAGAGGTATTCAAGAGTTACACAAAGGGACGTTTTCAATGTTTATTGAACTATTGTGATTCTTGTATAAAGTATTTGTGCTCATATATCAATCGGCAGAAGCAGATAAAAGTGATTAGTAATATAAGTGTTGTAAATAGAAGTCATTGAGCCAGGTGTATTATTAAGTTACTTTATTCAGGTTGGGTTGCAGGTCAAGTCATTAAGATGTAGATATGAGAAAGATAGTGAAGACTTATTCAGGTTGGGTTGCAGGTCAAGTCATTAAGATGTAGATATGAGAAAGATAGTGAAGACCCCACCAGGAGTGACCTCCTTGTCACTCAGCCTGCCTGGTGCCAACTTCCAGTTGAGGCCAGGCAAAGCCCCCAACACTTCATGATGTCACCAAACATTCTAGTGGTGACATCATGCGAGTCACAGTGAAATCCCATGGGCAGAAAAGAGACAGGCTAAATATAACAATAAGGATGGTGAAGAGAATGAATAATTCTGCCATTGTGCTGAAACAGTGTATATATGCTGGCATATAAGTAATGGATATAATGTACTCATACTATGCGTTCCCTGACCTAGTTGCCTAGGGTGAGTGTTCTGCCAAGAATATCCCATTGTATGATGTAACTCCCTTTACCTCAAGGCAAGGTATGTACGTCTCAGTCTTGGTCACAGTAACCAGCTGAGCTAAAACGCCAACACAGAGATGACATCACAATGACAGCAGATTGTGTATCTCCTTTGAGCACGAAAACATGTGTGTATTTATATCAATGGCATCTATGCTTCCGTATTAATGCTTTAGCTGTGCTGACATTGTCTATTGCCTTTTTGATAGCAATGTTGCCTCAGGGACGAAATAGTAAATAACATTTGCGCAATGTGTGTGTCGAGACCTTGTATGAAATGTTCAAAGTGTTGTGATAGTGTACTCCCAAGTGGTTTTGTAAGAAATGTAGTTTCAGAGAAACTAATCTTACAGGCAACTTAAGAAACATGTACATGTTAAAATGGTAGTGTTTCTGATCAGGACTAACTGACCCAGGTGACAGGAATCTGAACACTGCATTACAAGTGCTCTGACCTCTAAAAATATAAAAATGGGTTTATACTTGTTTGCCATAATTTGCTGTGCTGTAAATCCATTGTATATGGAGAGGTAACTACATTTGTGGTAGCGTAAAATATTGTGGTACTTATTGTGACACCCATTAGTGTGACAAGTAAGCCTAGCTGCTGCAATTTAAACCTGTACCTCAACCTGTACCACCGTTTGTGACAAGCAAAACACCTTTTTTTCAAAAATAAGAAGTCACCCCCATCTAGGTTTGGTAGCCTACACAGTAGTGAGTGTGGTATTAAAAGTCTACACATTTATTGTTGTCGATTCCCTGCAGTAACAAGCCCCAAAAAGCTATTCTCGCTGTGGACCACTGGCCGTCCTTTTAGGAAAAATAGAGCCAGATTTAAATATAAATTTTGCTAACTTGGGTTTGGTACAAGCTAGATAAAAGATTCTAAAACTATTTGTAATGTTTATTAAAACTCCAGTTCAATTGTGAAATTAGATGTTTTTAAATATTTAGGAAAATTGACTTTTAAAAGATAGCTTTTGACTACCTAAAATTTCTATAGGACAACCAGCATTAGCCTGCCAGTAGCTGCCCTGTCAGGTGTTAAAAATCACCTGGTTTAAGGATGGGCTAGTTGTGGGGCAGGTGATGCATATCAGCTCAGGAGGGGCAACTGTGGAGGCTCTAGGAAATCCATTAACTTGAAAGGGACAGAGGTGAACCATGACAATTTACAGTTTTGTATCAGGAAAGTAAGCATTTGATCTTTAGGCTCTATGTACCAAATTTAGCACGAGTCTAGTGGGAGGGGGAGATGGTCCCAGGACCAGTTTGGTATAGCTTGGGAGGAGGGGATTTCCCATTTCCCTAAACACGCAGCTGACTTGCACACACACTCCCTCTAAGGGCAGAAGGCCTGTGCCTTCCTCAATTATCCTAGAATAGTGCATTATGCACCAGTTTGTAGTAAGACAGAAATAAGACATGCTGCAAAAGTGGGAAGTGCTGCCCTTGGAAAAGATGTTACGATTGGTTAGGGAGTGTTCAGAAATCCCCACCATCTACCAGCTAGGGAAACCTACAAAGCAGTGATCTCACCACAGCTACTCAGGACTCTTTCTGAACCTGTAGAAGAACAGAAGAAGAATTGCATCGGCTATTTGAGATCTGTGAGGAGACCTGAATGGCTGGATCTTCTTCCACATATAATCAGGACAAAGGCATTGACTTTAAAGTACTCAACAAGCTGCAAGAGGCCTTTCTCCTGGTACAGCTTGAAGACAATTAGACCTTGCTAATGGCATTGCTGTTGTGGTCGTGGACGTCTTAGTATGATCCAGAAAAAGTAATATTGAAATCTCTGAAAAATTTTTACTTTTTAAAAATGTGGGACTAATAGACCAGAGCCAATCACAGTTCACCTGACCCTTGTGACAAGCGTATGCAATTTTGTTGTCACCTTCCTGGATCCAGCCTGCTGCTTAGCCTTGCTCAAGGCACCTGAACTCCAAGAGATTGAAGGTAGAATTTTTGATGGGATAAAGGCATCAAAGGTATCCGATCAACAAGGGGTCTTACCTTGGTATGACATTTGGCTTCTCTATCTCTGAGTTTCCCCCGCCAAAAGCCTGCTGCTTTGCCACGCTAGAGGATTTTAACATATACGTTATAAGGCAAAATCTTTGACCGAGATGAAATTGCTTGGCTTATTGACCCACTCACTCGCAGTCAGCCTGAAATAAAGCCTAGGTTACGGTCAGATGCAAACAGTATTCGCACTATTTTTCTGAAATATTTATATCTCAAATTACCATTATTCAGATTTTTGTTCTTTTCTGGTGCCATTTAGTTTTTTTTAGTTTGCTCTAATATAATAAAGTGGAATGGCATTTTTATTTTGTTTGTTTCTTGTTTTTTAACTGTTCATCGAAATGCCTTACATGCTTTCACTATGTTAAGCCTGTCTGCTCTTTGCAATAGGTCGTTGCATGTGATTTAATTTAAATGCGATTTAATGGACTACCATTACAGAGAAACATTTTCATCTAAATGGTGCAATGGAAATGTTTAGGATGAAAGGCATTTACCATTATATAGATATCAACTCATGGAATCTATTGTTTTCTAAGTTGGCCTCTGCATACTTTTTTTTGAAAGTGTAAATTAAATAGTTTTGGGTGTTATGTTTGGAAATGTTTTTGTCTAAGGCATTTATTTTAATCACTTACATCAGGGGACATTTCTTCAGATATATTTATTTTACATTGCCAAACATTTACTTTGGAGGTTTTTAATTAAACAAACCCTCACCACCCCTAAACACCATCCACCTCTGTCCTCCAAAAATGCTTCTTCATGGAGGAGGAGCTACGCTAGCAACCAAGATGGCCGCATAAGCTCCCGGCTCCGCCGACCTCCGCCGGAGGCTCATGAATCCTGACTCCCATCCTGATTTCCCACCGGACTCCCGTGCAGCTGAAGTGCGCCTGACTCTACAGGTGCAATCCCGGAATCTCTAGCTGCTCGGATTGTGAAGATACGTCGTGTGCCATTCTTGGCCTAACTCAGAGTTGAAGCCAGGGCCTCGAGTTCTAACCCGGCCGGGTTGGAGTTGAACAACATCGGCCGCGGGACGTGGGTGGTTCCGGTCTCCTGAAGTGACATCTTTCCTTTTCGTTTCGGATGGTGACCTGGTGGCGGCTTTCTTTTGCAACTACGGCGGCTTTCCATATCGGCTGCTTGGACCGGGGATCCGCCGCCCGGAAGCCCCGTTGAGCTCCCGGGGTTGATGGGCTTGGTTCCTCGTTGACGGCGACGGTGCTGCGATCGTGCTTGGTAGCACCCACAGTTGTCATCTGCATTGCCTCTGCCTTGTGCCCCGGAGAAGTCGACCTCCGGGGCTCTGATACCCGCCCGGTCGCTCACTGAGGGGCGATGGAGCGGGCCGAAATTACACCGTCGCTGCACAATGTAATGGCCGCCATTGGGGAGCTCCGCAAACGAGTCACCGCCACCTTCCAGAGGATGATCGTAACGGTCGATCACATCTGCCGGAGACCGGACTCCGATCCTTTGTTGGTTATGAGCCGGGATGCCTTACCCGCGGCGCAAGCTTCGATTGCTACCGAGGACCCTGGGCGGCTGTCGGACTTGGAAATTTCTCGCGACCCTAAGATGGCGCCGAACGAGCCCGAAAGTACTGGCTGTGTGTTTGGCCCTCTATCGATGCCGCCAGGGATGGATGTGACTTTTTCTATACTTCAGTTTGTCTTCTCCACAGACTATCGGATTTATACCTTGCCTCTTTCAGAGAATGCTCAAAAACGCTGTGCTGACTTATCGTTGTTGGGCAGTGGACCTGGTTTGACTTTTGAACTTTGTCAGCGTTTATCCTGGTATCACTCCTTCTGTGGTGTCTTTGATCCGTTTCTGTCTTTGGATGCTCTTGTTGTGATGGCGGTTCGAATGGTCAGGGCTCGCATGAAGACTCGCAGCGGCCTGATAGTATTTGATGGGGTCTGCGTAATTGATCGTCGGGCCAGGGCTGACTTTCCTATGTTTTCTTTTGGCTCTGACGGGTGGTGTCTGTGGGAGCGAGGGCTAGACGGGATTCTGATTGTCTGAGTATTGTGTAACTGCTATGTTCGACACGGGATTTGCTACCTCTGTGATGCCGGGGGCCGGGTGGGATGGTCCATTTTCTGTTTGTGGCTCCCCTATTGAATGTTATTGCTATAACTTGCTCAATGCTGCGATAGGGGATGTCCGCCTCTGGTGGGGAGATGGGAATCTGGGAGCCCGTATCGTTTTGTGCCTTTCTCCTCCTCCAGCTTTTCCCTTCCTTGGGGTGTAGTTTAGTGGGCGACAGGCACGCTGCTAGTGGGGTTAGGTCGTAGCCATCGGCAGGGGTGTAGGGTGGGGGGTTGTGTTTTATTTATTTTTTTCCTTAATTTTTTTTCTATGACCTTCCTATTCCCTTTTCCTCTCTTCACAAGAACTGTGGCATATTCTCCTGATCTTTTGTTCATCATATCTGAGTGTCATATGTTCAAGTCGTATATCCTGTATTTCTGGTGGGCGGGTGCTGTTGCGATGTACTTGTGGTCATTTGCATCTTACTGTTCTGCTTCAGCTTTAAGCTGGTATTGATCCTTTTTTCGGTGCCTATGATCGTAGTGTATTTCTTCGCATTATTTGCCCGTCCCCAGCTGGAATGTATTTCCCCTAATGACACCTGATGTGTATATTCCTTTCTTGTGTTATACTCAATAAAAATAAATATATAAAAAATGCTTCTTCATGCATAAACTACACCAATCTCTGACCCCTAAACGCCACCCATCCTTGAACCTTAAGAACCCCTCCCCACATCTAAACTCCACCTATCTCTTACCTATAAACTCCACCCATCACTAAACCATTAAAGCCCTTTTTACTCCAAAACTCTACTCATCCCGTAACCTAAAACACCTCACTACTGCTAAACCCAGCCATTCCTGAACCCTAGAAACCCCTTCCTATGCCTAAACCCAACTAGTCTCTGAACCCTCAAAATCCTACAACACCCTTAAACTCTACACATCCCTAAACCCTGAACCCCTCACCAACCCAGAAACAACCCGTTTATGACCCCTAAATCCCTCTACCACCCCTAAGCTCCTACATCCCTGACCTCTAAAACCCTCCTACATATAGACTTTATCTGCCCCTGAACTTTTAAAACCCTACCCACCTTAAACACAACCCATTCCTGAACATAAAATCCCTTCACCACCCAAAACTCTATCCATCAGTGAACCTTAAAAAACTCACAAGCCATAAACTCCACACATCGGTAAAATCTCAAAACCTTTAATATCCATAAATGCCACACATCCCTAAATCTTAAAAATCCCTCACCACCGGTCAGCTCCGCTCATCCGTAAACCCTGAACACCCCTCACCACCTGAAACTCCTCCCATGCCTGATCCCTAAAAAACATTCAACACCCCTAAACTCCACCCATCCCTCAAACCAAAAGCCCTCACTCCCCCATAATCTTCATCCAATGGTTTGATTTTCGATGTTTCCTCAAAAATTATGTTTTCTTTATAATGTATCCTTTAATTTTCAACTTACTTTATTTTCTTAAAATTGTCTTTCCTTAAGATAGTTTTTTCATGATTTGGTTTCCTCCAATCTGGTTTCTCGGTTTTCGCTTTTCCATTAATTTAAATGCATCAAACATCAGAACCATTTTATCAAATAATTGAAGCCTCTGCCTGCATCTGACAGGTTAGTGACATTAATACTTGTGGTCCACAACCATTCACCCCAATTAATATTTCACTTTCTTGAAGATATCATTTGGAGGATGCAATTCAATTCAATTCAATTAAAGGAATTCATCAAGCGCATGCCTACCCAAAGGCTTCCCAGCACCGGGCAGACTACCAGGCTTTATAACTGTCTTCAGCAAATAGATAATTCTTGAGTTGTTTCCTGCAAGCGCCATTAGACTTCCCAGTGATATGTGCACTGAACAAATGCCCCTGATTTTATTTGATTTGATTCCCATAGTCGAGATTGGGAATTAGCAGACCCTAAACCAAAACTCTTTGAAAATATAGTGGTAGCCAGCTGAGCATCTTCCTGAGGGCTCTTAAGAGGCCAAAACAGCTCGATGGCAGATTTTTGGCCTGAGTCCCCTTGGTGAGTTTGATGTCCAGTGTAACACCTAAGCTTTTAACTTCTGACTTAGGAGATGGGTGGTCTTCCAAGGAGGGGGGCCACCTGAGCTGATTCCAGATTGATAGATCATTGCCAACCACCAGAACCTTGGTTTTATCACCTATTAACTTCAGGAAACTATCCAGTCAGCAACTAGCTTTAGACAGGAATTAAGTTGATGTGACATTAGTCCTATGTCAGGAGTGAGGGAGACAATGATCTGTGTATCATTCGTATAAGGCATCATTGTAAGACCTGAGGAGCAAATGATGTCTGACAATGGACAAACATAAAGGTTGAAAAGATTTACAGCCTGATTCATGAAGCCAAATTGCGCCCTCAATGGCTGCGAAAATGCAATTGCGGGTGCAAAACACGGAATCGGCATTCAAGTACAAAATAGCGATTTCGCAAACACAGAATAGCGATTAAAATAGCGATTACGCTATAATAGTCGCAGAGTCCCGGTAGTCGCGCATTAGCGATACGGAAATAGCGACCAACCACGGAATCTGCGAAATGAATAGCGAAACGCAATTTATTCTCAATCGGCATTCATGAAAAATAAACAATAGCGGAAAACCCCAAAATCGCATTTTTGCGCGGCGCAAATTAAGGACAACTCAAAGCAGGTGGTAACCATAAAAGCCATGATTAAGTAAAATTTGAAAAACAGTTGGCCAATCACCAACAGGTCCAGGCCTGACCAATCACACATAAGGACATTCAGCAGCAGCATTAGGCGTTCCACAATGCCAGGAATGTACATGGTGGTGAGGCGGCGAAGGCTACAGCGAGCAGCACGGAGGAGACGCATGAGGCAGGAAAGGATTTACCGGCAGCGGGTCACCTTGCTGGGCCAAACCAGAGAACAGATTTATGCCAAATACAGGCTGAATGGGGAAATGATCACCTGGCTGATACAAGAACTTGACCCCCTCATGCAGCACCCAACAAGGCAAAACAATTCTGTGCCTACACATGTGCAGGTATTGTGCAGCCTGCACCTCCTGGCCTCCGGCAGTTTCCAGGGCATAGTAGCGGCTGCTGGGGGGATATCCCAGCCCACCATGTCACGCTGCCTCCACACTTTTGTTGACGCCATGCTCACCCAGCTCCACCGCCACATCACATTTCCCACGAGCCAACAGGAATTGGACCTGACAAAACTACAATTTTACAATGTAGCCCATTTTCCCCATGTCCTCGGCTGCATCGACTGTACCCACGTCGCCATCTGCCCACCAGCTGGCACGGAGTATATGTACCGCAACCGGAAGTCCTACCACTCCCTCAACATACAGATGGTCTGCAATGCCAAGACCATCATCACTGACATTGTCGCACAGTACCCAGGGAGTACCCATGATTCCTTTATCTTCAGGCACAGTGGACTCCACACACGACTGCTCAGAGGAGAGTTTGGGGAAGGACACCTACTTGGTAAGTACACTTTGTCGACAATGTCACATTGCAATGAAGTCACTGCGCTGCACAGGCAATCAACATCTGCTCCTCTCATTCAGGTGACAGTGGCTACGCCCTACGGGAATACCTCCTGACCCCTTACCTCAACCCTGCCACACCTCAGCAACGGCGCTACAATGTTGCGCACATCCGGACAAGGAACTGTATAGAAAGGACATTTGGCCTGCTCAAGAGCAGGTTCCGTATACTGCACAAGACAGGTGGGGCCATGTATTACAGTCCTGCTGCGTGCTGCCGCATTGTGGCTGTCTGTGCAATGCTCCATAACAATGCAACCAAGCGCCGGATACCTGTTGACATCTCAGGCAGTGAATCTGAAGGGGACGACCGGCCACCAGCACATGTGCACCATGCACGCGGGGAGAACCCAGCTGAAGGCCACAGACGTCGCAACCACATCACAGTGAACAATTTCTAGCCCACCCTCTTCCCCCACCCCACATATCACAATTGCATGCAAAATGTAATGATTACACAAGGCTAATGTGTGCAGCAAAATAAATATATTTGTTTCATTCACAACAAAAAGGTAATCAGTCCAACTATTTACAAATACCAGTATTGCGTCATACTGCAGTGTGCATGTACTTGGCAGGCTAAGCGCCAGCCTGTGCCAGTGTTATGCAGACAGTGTCAATGGCGCTTCCTGCGCGTAATGCCCAAGCGCCTCTGAGGCTCTTCCTCTTCCTGGGCACCTGTACCAGGCGTTGCCCTGGTGCTGCGCCTAGGTGGCGGGACCAGTGTGGCCGATTGGCTGCTCACGCTGGAGGCACCCTCACTGGCATCGTCGCCCCCTACAGTGGCCGGTAGCGCAGGTGTGTGTAGTGCCGTTACCGCGGTGGTTAGGTGCTCCAGGACCCTGGTGATGTCCTCACAGCACTGCACTAGTTGGTGCTGCTGGGTGAGAGAGCGCCGCGACAACTGGGTGGTGGCATTTGCTGCCACATAATTCGACCTGCTATAGGCCGACAGCCGGCTCATCAGCTGGTGGTGGCGCCGGCTCGCTACACTGCGGTGCTTGAGCAGCGCAGCAGTGTTCTCCTCCATGGCTGCAGTCATGCGGCCCATGGCCGCCGTCATGCGGTCCATGCGCTCTCCAACTCCCGCCACATTGCGCCCAATTTTGTGCAGCTGGAGCTGGATGGCACCTTGCTGCTGTGACTGGCGCTGGTGGATACGGAGCATGCGTCTCTCAACGCTCATGCAGGCATAGCGATGTCCATTGCCCCTCCTGCTGATTGCCCGCGGTGTTGCCGCTGTCGCAGGCCCAGATCTATTGGCACCAGCTGCAGGTGGTGTTGCAGCAGGCGTTGCTGGTGCGGCAGGGACTGGGGGCACATTAGTGGGGTGCCTGGCTCTGGCTGCGGGTGGGGCGGCAGATCCAGATGCAGCTACGGTGGGGGGCCTGGCCTTGGCTGCGGGTGGGGCGGCAGATCCAGATGCAGCTACGGTGGGGGCCTGGCCTTGGCTGCGGGTGGGGCGGCAGATCCAGATGCAGCTACGGTGGGGGGCCTGGCCTTGGCTGCGGGTGGGGCGGCAGATCCAGATGCAGCAACGGTGGGGGGCCTGGCTGCTGGTGTTGTTGCAGCGGCAGGGGCTGGTGCCTGGGTTTCTGGTTGTGATTCCTCCTCCTGGGCCTCCTCATCTATCAGCAGCCTCTCGCTGTCACTGCTGTCTGCGCCACCTGTGAGGGTAAGTGGATACTCATTAGTTGCATGTGACTGTCAGACGTGCTGATGTTACATGCATGCTGGGTGACATTCCCAGGATGGCTGTGGATTTGCGTACTTTGGGACCTGTCTGGCTGCATTGGGGTACTACTACATTGTGGACATACTACATCTCCCACAATGCTTCAGGGCATTCCCTGATGCGCAACAAAGGCATGACTAAGGGCCAATAAGTGAGCCTATTTGGTCAGGGACGGTCATAGGGGACAGGGTCGCAGTCGCATGCCACTTACCTTGGGTGTCTTGGGTGGGGCGGGAGGAGTCCAGAGGGGTCACGCCAATGCACGCCTCCCTCTCAAGGGTGTCTTCGACCTGGTCCTCCAAGGGTGTGTTGGGTGGGACTGTCGGTCCGCCACCTCCAGTGCCCGATGCCTCTCCAAGGCGCTCCGCCACCCTCTCCTTGGCACGACCTCGGAGGTCATACCAGCGCTTCTTTAGCTCCTCCAATGACCTATCGGCCACACCCACCGAGTTCACGCTGGCGGCTATACCCAGCCAGATCCTCCGCTTGTCTTGCTCTGGGAGACCTTTCTGGAGTTGGTCCCGAAGAGCCGGTCATGGTTGGCCACCACCCCTTCAATGAGGTTCTCGAGCTCCTGCTCTGAGAACTTGAGCTTTCGCTTTCGTCCTGCGCTGTTGCTGGGGCCAGGGACAGGTTCCTCAGCCATGGCAGCAGATATGTCGCTATTTCAGTCGGTAGAGGAGTCGCTATCGCTGGTTTGGCGTCTGATTACCGACTTGCTCCCTCGGAGGTTTGCCTCGCTGTGGTGTTTGGGGGTGGGAACTGCCTGCTTCCTGGTTGTGATGTCATCACTGTGCTCGGAAAGCGACTTCCCGTTTTCCCGATCGCGCGAGAATGCGAGTCGCATTCCCGATCGCACGGGATTGGGAGTCGCATTCCCGATCGCACGGGATTGCGAGTCGCATTCCCGATCGCACGGGATTGCGAGTCGCTATCCCGACGCAGGTAGCCGGGAATAGCGATTTTTCTGCGTTTTTAGTTGGTCGCTAACGGATTTAGCGCCCGCGTGCGAGTCGCTATTTTTTCCCCGAAAAGTACATGAATGCCGTTTTGCGTTTCCTCAACAGGCTGTTAGACTCATGCAGGAGCCCTGAGGGACACTAAACTTCAGGTGATGGGTGGCAGAAGTAAATGACCCTTGCTCATTTAAAAGCTTCTGTTATTTAAAAAGGAGGAGAGCCATTTTAGCGAACCCTCGTAATCCTGGCCTCTTCTGATCTATGCAGTAGCAATGGATTGGAGAAATGCTGCAAAAAGCAGAATGAGAAAAACTGACCCACCTTTATCGAGGGCCCTTTTCAGTTCCTCAGTGGCTGCAAAGAACGCAATTTCAGTAATGCACATCAGCCGGAAACCAGTTTGCATGGGGTGCAAGATATCATGAGACTCCTGAAATACTTTTTGGTTATTAATCGTTGTTCACAGGATTCCTCTGGTGCTGACTTTGAGTCATTTGAAGATCTGACAGAGCAGGCAGAGAGTGAAGAAGCAGATGGAAGATACTGCATTGATCGGGCTTTTAATGGTGAGCTTTCTATCCAGGATAATGCCATGGTTGCAGGCATGGTCTGTTGGAGTGGGTGAGAGTCCCAGTTTGGAAGGACATCAAGAGTTGTTCCACTGGCAGGTGTTGCTCCCGAAGAATAGCACCTCTGTTTTGTCTGTGATCAGCTTCAGGCAATTGATTTTCATCCAGTTGGGGAAGCTAGTCATGTACCTGCAGAAGTTGAACCTTGTGGTATGTGGGTTTCTGAAAGTGGGAGGATGAGCTGGGTGTCATCTGCATAGGATATGATGTAAAGTCTGTGGGTTTTGATGATATGGGCCAAGGGTGTCTAGTAGGTTTTGAACAGTGTAGGACTGTAGGGTGTTCCTCGAGGGATACCTCAGATGAGGTATTCTTTCTTGAGAAAAATGAGATTTTTTCCTGCAGGCATTCTTACTTAGTCTCATGTACATTAACTTGCCCAGTGAGTCCTTCATCCAATCATTAAATGTTGTATGCAGTGTGGAGACATCGCCGGGCAGGTCAGGGATAGAATTTAGTAAAATATTTTCCAGCTGGCTATGTTAAGTTTGGACCATTGCTGACTAAGCTTTGGCTGCACAGCAATGGTGACTTTATTTCCTATGGCAAGGGAGAAACAGATAATGATATGACCAGTAGACAGAAAGGAGGGATTTCACTGTCATGTAGGTGATGTAAGTAAAAATAGGATCAAAAGGATAACCTTTTTATACATAGATGATGTAACCAATTGGGAGAACTGTATAGCAAAATGGCCATGTATGAGGTTTACAGCACTATCACTGTCTTTGACCTGGAGATGCACATTTGCATTACCCAGCAGGGTGAAATTAGCTTTCTGTAGACTTAGTACAGCCAAAATGTTGTGTAAAAAGTGTAAGAACTGGGCAGCTGGCCCTGGGGAGCGATAGATGAGCAGCTCAGAAAACTTGTAACATGGGAACATTCATTCATAAATGAGAGGCTTTCATATGTGGGGATCATGTTGGGGTGAAATTCGCCTAAACATGATCTTTCAAAATCACAGCAAACCCCCTAGAACCTTTTCAAAATGGTCACTTCTAGCAATAGAATATCCCTGAGGGAGTGACACTGCAAAACCTGGCAAATAATCATCTTTTAACCAAATTTTCGAGAAGGAATAATGCCTCCTGATGGTTGTGCTTGAGAAACGCATAAAACTCTAACTTTTGTTTCGGGAGGAACCTGCAGTTGATTAGGAACATGTACCCAGTCATGGTCACTTTTACTTTGAGCGATTGGAGGATATTTTACTAACTTCATCTCTAGTTACCCTATTGTTTACTTGCATGTCTAAACATTATGGAGAAGCTGATAGGATCGAGTGAGTGGAGGCAGTTCTTACCCAGGTCAATTCAGAAGTTACAGTGTTTTGGAGGAGTAGCTTAACTGCCCAGTGACCAAATGGGCCAGGGTTCTGGCCCCTGGCCCGGACTGGACTTGGATGGGTGGGTGCAGATGGGGTTGCCATTGTCATGCCTATGGTGTGCATTTGGCACGCACTTGGTGCCTTGGTGCACCAGCCCTCATTAAATAATGAGGCCGGACTAACGACTAGAGCCCAAACAATAATGGAACCTCTAGATGGCCTGCTAATGGATGCTGGCACTTGAACACAGCCAGAATAATGACCTAAACATTAAAGTCCCCCAACCTGTTGCCCAGCCTAGCTCAGTTCTATTCAGACAGAAAGGTGCAAATGCAGCAAAAAGGATTGGGTCATTTCCACCCTGCTGCTGCTGCCCCTCCCCCCATCGGTTCCCATGCCCGCCTCCCAGCTGCATGAACTTTGCCCTTCCATATTGAGTGTCGGCTGCTGCGGGGGAGCGCGAGCAAGACATCTGACATCCGGTCTGAGACCTGCTCTCTTCCAGCAGCTCCATTGTCTGTTACAGCCGCTGGCCTGCCTCACCTTCTTCTGGTAGGTTTTCGAGGCCGTGGCTGCCCAGGTCCGTCATTGTGCCCAACTATTCATGCTGTCTGGTCCTGCCTCTGTTTTTCCTGTGTTCACTTGTGTGCCTGCTCCTGGTGTCAGTTTTGCTATTTTTTATCATGTATTGTTAGTCATGCACTGTTTAGTTGATTTTTGTGCCATTTACACCCTGCTGCTGCTGACCCTGTGGCCCCTCCCCCGCTGGTTCCCGCTAGGACCTCCCAGCTGCAAGTCCCTCCCCCTTCCCTATTTAATGGCGGCCACTGCGGTGGAGCGCGAGCATGACCTCTGACCTCTGGTTTGAGACCTGCTCTCTCCCCAGCAGCTCTGCTGTTTTTGTCATTACCGCTGACCTGCCTCACCTCCTCCTGCTGTCTGGTCCTGCCTCTGTTTTTACTGTTTTCACTTCTGTGCCTGCTCCTGTTGTCAGTTTTGCTATTTTGTATTTTGTATTGTTAGTCATGCCCTATTTAGTTGATTTTCCCACCCGCCGCTGTTGCCCCTGTGGCCCCTCCCCCAAAAGTTCCTGCTCCTGTTTCCCAGCTGCACGTTCCTTCCCCTTCCCTATTTAATGGCGGCTGCGCTCAGCGGGCGTGACGTTGGCATGCCACTGGTGTGCTGAAGGAAAGCCCTTCTGTTCTCATCTGCGACCCGTCCGCGACCAGTGCCAAAACCCCTGGATCTCTGACCATGCCCTGCTACGACCTCCTTGCACTCAACCCAGTGAGGAACAACAACTGCCAGTGGTCCATGCCGAATACCACCCACAGCCAATTCTCCTGCTGCCACTGCCGCCTCCATCCATGCCCCAGTTGACACCACCCCTACGACAAACGCCAACACCTCAGGCACCCTAAACTGCATCCTCCTAAATGTACGCTCCTAAACAGACATGCCGTAGAGATCTAGGATCTCCTCAACACCCTCACACCTGACGTCACCTTCTTTACAGAAACCTAGACCAACACCTCCTCCGCCCCGACATCGCCACTGTCGTCCCCGACGGATACAAGATCCAGAGGAAGGACCGTCCCAACCGCTCTGGAGGAGGACTTGCAATCGCACACAAGAGCTCCCTCTGACTCTCCATCTCCACCACAAGCAACCCCTCCCCCACTACCGAACACCTCCACTTCCAGGTCCAGACCAGCCCTAGAGCAATGCACAGCACCACCCTCATCTACAGACTGCCCAGACCCGTGCCCCATTCGACACTGCCATCGCCGACCTCATCGAATCCCACACCATCGCCTCTATGGACGACATTCTCGCTGCAGACCTGAAATTCCACCAAAACAACCCCAACTACCCCAATTCCACTACCCTCCTGGAGAACCTCCCCAATGTCGGACTGATACAGCTCATCACCACACCTACCCACAAGCAGGACATACCCTCGACCCCATCTTTATGAGAGGTAACAACATCCTCTTCAGCCACACCATGCAACCATCACTGCGTACAACCCCAAGCTGCCAAAACCTGCACCACACCCTCCACAAAGGAATTGGAGCAAAGTCACGGAGGAACAGCTCACCCTCAACCATGATGCCCCCACCTCCTCGACAGATGCCAACCTCGCAACCAAACAACTCCACAGGTGGATCTTCAATTGCGCAGACAAGTTTGTACCCCTATGTTACCCCAACTGAGAAATCACTCCAGGAACTCCACCTGGTTCATCGCCGACCTCCAAGAACCCAGATGCATCTGTAGACGCCTCAAGAAGAACTGGAGAAACATCAAAATGACAGAAGACCGCACCACCTACAAGAACGCCATGACGGAATACCACCAATGCACAAGGTCTACCAAAAAGACCTTCATGCAAAACAAGATCCTTGCCAACTCCAGCAACTCCAAGGAACTCTTCAGAGTCATCCTGAAATTCACCAAGCACACCAGCGAAATCAAGAACATCACCCCTTCCCAGGACCTCTTCAACAAGCTTGGATCCTACTTCCATCTGAAAATCAAGAGCCTCTACGACAATTTCAATGGCCAGACTCCCAACTCCAAGACCATTTCCCTCTCCAGCAACACCAGCCAGCCCACAATCTCCTCCTGGACCCCAGTCACCATCAAAGACACCGTCTAGACCATGAAAGGCAACCACTCATGGGCCCCCATGCAACCCTGCCCACCGCATATCTTCCAAAGAGCCATCACCGCCATTGCCCCAGAACTGAAACGCACCATCAATGTCACCTTCACTATCGGCATCTTTCCCGATGACTGGCAATGCGCATAAGTCAGGCCCCTGCTCAAGAAGCCCTCAGCTGATTCCACGGGCCTTAAGAACTACTAGCCCATCTCCCTCGACCCCATTCGTGGCCAAAGTCACAGAGAAAACTGTCAATATCCAACTAGCGAAATTCATTGAAGAAAACTCCTAGCTCAATCCCTCCCAATCCGGATTTTGCAGCAACTACAGCACAGATACTGCTCTACTCGCCGCCACCAATGACATCCACACCCTCCTCAACCAAGGACACACCGCAGACCTAATCCTAATCGACCTCTCAGCAGCATTCAACACCGTCTCCCACAACACTCTCACCGCGAGACTGCACGACGCTGGCATATAAGGCACAGCCCTTGACTGGATTCACTCATTTCTCACCGGCAGAACCCAAAGAAACAGACTACCTGCCTTCCTCTCCGAACCCAAGAATATCAACTGGTTAGTACACCAAGGATCATCGCTCATCCCCACACTCTTCAATATATACATTGCCCCCCTTGCCACCATCATCAGACAGCACGGACTCAGCATAGTAACCTATGCTGATGACACCCAGCTCATCCTCTCCCTCACCAAGGACCCCACCACCACCATACTCAACTTCTAGGAAGGAATGAAGGATGTTGCATCCTGTATGAGCAGCGGCTGCCTGAAGCTAAACTTGGAGAAGACAGAGGTCCTCATCCTCAGACGCTCCAGCTCTTCATGGGACAACACCTGGTGGCACACGGCAGCCCTCCCACCCCCACGATGACACACGGAACCTAGAAATCATACTTTAGTCTTCCATCTCCATGACCTGACAGGTCAACGCCGTCACCTCCAGCTGCTTCAACACCCCTTGCATCCTCCAAAAGATCTTCAAATGGAAACCCCCCAAAGCAAGAAAGATCGTCACCCATGCACTCATACTCGACTACTGAAAGGCCCTCTATGCGTAGATCAACAAGTCTCTGCTCTGCAAGCTCCAATTCATACAGCACACCGCAGCCAGACTCATACTCGGCATCCCTTGACAAGACCTTCGGAACCTCTACTGGCCCTCTGTCAAGAAGAGAGTCACTTTCAAGATACTCACCCATCCCTACAAACGCCTCCAAAACACCGGACCCCAATACCTCAACAAAAGAATCTCCTTCCACCTACCCAAAAGAAACCTCCAATCCGCATGCCTCGTCCTTGCCGAAACCACTTGCATCTGCAGAGCCAGAACAGGTGGAAGAGCCTTCTCCTACATCACGGCGAAGACCTGGAACAAGCTCCTGATCAATATCAGATGCTCCCCCTCCCTGAACATCCTCAAGAAGACACTCAAGACCTGTCTCTTCCACTGAACGGAGCCTCAACCCCCTCCCCCCCCAGCACCTTGAGACCCTCACAGGTGAATAGTGCGCTTACATATCCCCTAATTGATTGATTGATTGAGAATTAAAGACAGATTCAAACAGCAAAATTAAGCATTACTGTGCTAATAAGCAGGGCAAAAATAAGCCTTCTAGACCTGCTTGACCTAGGATGGGCAATGCTCTTGCCATTTGTAAACATTTCAGGGGCTCATAGGTACATGACGAAGGCCCTCCCAAAGGGGCCGACTGTGAGGCAGCTAATGACAACTTAAACAACATCGTCACCAAGGCCCTGGACATCACAGCCCCAAGTCGTACCCTGTCCAATGCCAGGAGACCTAAGAAAACTGCTCCTTGGTATAGCCAAGAACTGCAAGCCATGAAAACGGCGTGTAAGAAACTCGAGAGAGCTTGGCGCCAGAATCTCTGTGCTGATATTAAAACACAATATAAAACAACAGAGAGAGAATATTATAAATCAGTTTGTTTGGCCAAAGCAGAGCATTATCACACCCGCATTATGGAAGCAGGCAATTCCTCCAAGGAACTGTTTCTGATATATAAAGAGATATCCGTAGTGGACGTGACTTCCCCCGCGCACTATGACTCGGTGGAAGTGTGCAACAATATTGCACAATATTTTGCAGGCAAAATACATAAAATCTATTCTAGTTTCTCTAACCAGACAGATTCGGTCACGGATTTTATCGAAAATGACAAACTTGTAAATACACCTGTATGTTTAAACTCTTTTACAGTCCCTTCCTATGAAATCCTGTCCAAAATGTGCAAAAAAATTAAATCAGGATCCCCTAGGGATCCAGCACCCCCGAAAATTTTAGCCGAAGCCTTTCTAGTACTAGAGCCTCATTTCAGGCACTTATTACACGCTTCCTTTACTACCTCCTGCCTCCCGGAGGAGTGGAAACAGGCAATAGTATTACCCATTAAGAAAAAATCAAACATCAGCTTGGACATAATGGACAACCTACGACCCATATCCCTGCTACCTTACGTGGCCAAGTTAGCAGAGAAAATCGCTAACAGTCAACTTATGGAACACCTTGAGAACCATAATGTTTTCCATAAATCTCAGTCGGGTTTCAGAACTGGCTTCTCTACGGAGACAGCTCTCCTGAGGGCCACTGAAACCTTACGTGAAGGAGCAGATAAGGGAAAGACAATGGCCCTCATCATGCTTGATCTCAGTGCCGCTTTTGACACTGTAGCACACTCCATCTTGCTACAGTGTCTAAATAAAGCGGGAGTCACCAACAAGGCACTGGGTTGGCTGAAATCTTTCCTGATTAACAGGACCTTCCAGGTTCAAAGAGGGACTTTCCTCTCCGACAGGGTGATGCTGGAACAGGGGGTTCCTCAGGGCTCTGCCCTGAGTCCTACCCTGTTCAATCTCTACATGGCCCCTCTGGCAGAAGTGGTGCAATCGTTCGGCGTAGAGCTTGTCTCTTACGCCGACGACACGCAACTTCTCATATCCCTGACCCATGCCCCTTCTAAGGAAGCTGATAACTTCAACGCCTGCATGTCCAAACTAGCTATGTGGATGAATGAACACTGTTTGAAATTAAATGGGACAAAAACAGAGGTCCTCATTATGGGAGGAAATGAGGTCAAATGGACGAAAGAGTGGTGGCCCAGCTGTCTGGGTCCCCTGCCCACGCCTGCACAAGAGGCAAAGAACTTAGGTGTATGGGTGGACAATAAACTGTCCTTTGACAGCCACGTAAAGAGGACTGTTGGCAAATGTTTTGGGGTGATGAAAACCCTCAACCGCACCCTCGACCTGTTACCCACTAACTCCAGGCGTACCATGACGCAGGCACTAATAACGTCCCGCATTGATTACGGTAATGTACTACTCATGGGGACTTCAGTGAAAAACATAAACAAACTACAGGTTCTACAAAACTCGGCAGCTCGCCTGGTGCTAAGGCTTCCCCGCCGTGCTCCCTCACGTCCCTCTCTAGCAGCCCTCCACTGGTTACCGATCAGTAAGAGGATTGTTTTTAAAGCAATGCTCTGGTGCCATAAAATAATTCATCACAGAGCGCCGGCATATATGTCTGATTTGGTGTCTGTGTACGAACCGAACAGATCTCTTAGATCCAAAGGAATGGGTCTACTTAAAACTACCTGCCCCAAAAAAGCTAAAATGGGTGGCAGATCATTCCGCACCTTAGCTGCCAGGCAATGGAACCTCCTGCCTCTAGATATCAGGTTGGAGAGTAATGAAATCGTATTCAGGAAGAAGCTGAAAACTTGCCTCTTTGCTGTGTGAACTGGCTCTTTCTTTTTTTTTTTCCTCTGCTGCTGCTTTCTTTCTCTATAGCGCGGGGACACGCCGGGAGGTGTTACCATGCGCTCTACAAACTCCTTTAAACTAAACTAAAACTAAACTATCCCGTGAGGCGGGTACTGAATGCAGGACTACCTGCGCCTGTTCCTTGTTTGCTACACTGCTTCGTGGTTCGGATGAATTATGAGTTGCTGGGGTCCCAGTCTCAACACAGTCAATCTACTCCCTCGAGGCCTTCCTGAGAGTGGAAGGCGTCAAATCGGTTGAAAGTAAGCATGGGTGCAAAATCCGTTCCGCTTGCGGATTTTGCGGATTTTCGGCAAATTCGCGATCCGTGAAATCCCGCGAATTTGCCGAAAATCCGCGAATCCGCGAGCGGAACGGATCCGGGGGGCAAAAGTTCAAGCTTCAAGCTTGTAACTATTTTAGAACGGCGCCGGCAAGCTGCCAGCACCATTCTAAAATAGTTACTAAGTTAGCTTCTACAGGAAGCACTTATAGATAAAATGCAGGTGCTCGAGCACCTACTTTATTTTATCTATTAGTGCTTCCTGATGAAGCTAACTTAGTAACTGTTTTAGAATGGCGCTGGCAGCTTGCCGGCGCCATTCTAAAATAAAAATGGAGTGGGGCAGAGGGCAGAAGGTTACAGAGTGGGGCAGAGGGCAGAAGGGCACAGCTACGAGTGGGGCAGAGGGCAGAAGGGCACAACAACGAGTGGGGCAGAGGGGCAGAAGGGCACAACAACGAGTGGGGCAGAGGGCAGAATGGCACAAAAACAGGGGGGGCAAGGGGCACAAGGGCACAACAACGAGTGGGGCAGAGGGCAGAATGGCACAAAAATGAGTGGGGCAAGGGGCACAAGGGCACAACAACGATTGGGGCAGAGGGCAGAATGGCACAAAAACGAGTGGGGCAAGGGGCACAAGGGCACAACAACGATTGGGGCAGAGGGCAGAATGGCACAAAAACGAGTGGGGCAAGGGGCACAAGGGCACAACAACGAGTGGGGCAGAGGGCAGAATGGCACAAAAAGGAGTGGGGCAAGGGGCACAAGGGCACAACAACGAGTGGGGCAGGGGGCAGAAGTGCACAAAAAAACCGAGAGGGTGGCAGTGATGAACCAGAGGGCGCATCGCGGTCTCGCACAAAAAAAACCCGCGAACACGCCAAGCACCCCGCGAACACGCCAAGAGCCCCACGAACACGCAAAAATTAAAAATCCGCAAATTCGCGAATTTTGCGGATCGCGAATTCGCAAATTCGCAAAATTCGCCCATGCTTAATTGAAAGTAGGTATTCTGTATTGGTTGTCATGAGGATCATAGTACCTACTTCCTTGTGTATAGTCATGGGTGGTGATGGGTAGAAATAACTGAGATCTACTGTTTGAATTCTACTTTCTAAGTCACCTACCCTCCAACCGCTAATATAGTTCACCACACGCCTGTCTTTAAAATTTATGATAATACAATCACCTTCTTGGTCCTTTTTCCTCTGTCCCACCCAGCTTAATCTTCTTACATAGAGTATTTGACCATTTAGAAAAGGGGGGATAGGCCTGTACTTGTTTAGCCAATGGCTAACCTTGTTCTTTAGTACGGAGTAGTTTTCTAACTTTCCCTCTCCTAAAATTGATACTCCTATCATGACCACAGTAAAAGGGTGAGCCTCAGGTGGCAAATCAATGCGTGTGTTCTTGTTGGGTGGTCTTGCTCTATTGGGTTGCTTCTGTTGGTTGTTAATATTCAGACCCTCAGCTACCCTCTTACTCTCATCCCTCCCGTTTGTATTTTCCGGTCCTGCTTCTCTGGACTGTGCGCTAGCGGGAAACTCATCTCTATTCCCACCTGAGTGTACTGGCGGGTCCTTTGATGACTCCTTATGCCCGTTGCCTAATAGTGTCAGAGGCTGCGTGCGTTTGGCGGGTTTGCGTATGCCTTGTACAGCTTCTGTAGTATTCTTATTATTTGGTTGATTTACTGGCCTATCATTCATTTTATTCAGGATCTGTGTTTGGGGGGTTTAATATATTTCGCCAGAATTTCGTTGTTATGCTGTTGCAATTCCTCTATTTTTGCCAATTTCTCCCCTATCACTTTTACCCTTTCGTACATGGGGAGCATGAGCGACTTCATTAGGTGTTCCATTCTTTGCATGAGGGTTTCCACGCAAGTATTATTATCACTTGCCTGATTAGAAAGTTCTATATCGGGGCCTGTACTTCCATGGGTAGCCATTGTCTGTGTTTGATCTACAAGTATTGTAGTTTGTGCAGCCCTATTGGTGACCCTCGGTGCATGGCTCTTATCTTTCCCCTGTCCAAGTCCAGGTTTATGCCTTACATCTTTAGATTTCACCCTGGGTTTGTTTACGGGCCTCACCATTCTACTGTATGCCAGTTTGCTTTTGTGCCCTTTCCCTCTCATAATTTTCTTTTTTGTGGTAGTCACTTTATCTACAGGATTACTGTCATTAATAATACAAACATCCGTCCCCTCTACCCCATCCGAAGCATTACTGAGACTACATTTGTCTGAATATAAGGAGTCAATGACAACCTGCTTTCCCGAGTGAAAAAGTCAGTTGGAGAGGTTTGATATGGTATAGTAGCACAAATATTCTCTTTTTCTTTTTCCGGGAAGCCTGCATATGATTCCATAAGAATGGAGTCCTGTGAATACTCCGTGGTTGTGGAGGTGTTTGCATGCATATTAATTTCCTGAGTGAGCTGAGTGGATAGGCACACACTTGGAGGTAATGAGAGGCGCCTCTCTGTGCTCTCTATAGCAGTGACAACAACTCCTATAGTCTTTTGGAGCATCCTATCTATAGCAGTTAGGGTTGGGAGTGGGGTAGTAATTTGTGCTTTTTTCCTTGAGGTCGAACGAGTTGCCATTGGTGTTCTTTTATTTGTACTCATATCTATATTTGCCTTTCGACAACTGTGAGTATATGTGTAAAATTAATCTACACAATGCAATAAATGCAAGTAACATCAACTTAAAATGTTTTTGATATGAACTGAAATGTTTTTAAAATTCACCTTGATCGCAGTTCCCAAGAGGCGAGATGTGGGATGTAAAGGGGGGTGGCCCAGTCCAGTCTCCGTCAGGCCCTGGACGGCCACAGACGGCCCGCCCTTGTCCCGGGTTCAGCCCGGCGCTGCCCGCGTGCGTCCCGGGACACGGGGGAAGCCGCGGTGTTTAGTGCGCCTCCGGGCGGGTCAAAGGGCGAAGATGGGCGGAGCTAGCCCAGGCAGTGATTGTGGGTCCTGTAGTGCCCCCGCTCGGCGGCCGCGTCAGGTGTAATGAGCGGCGGCGGGGGGGACCAGCAAGTCAAGGCAGCGGCGCTCTCAGTAGCGTGATTCCCGGCAGCAAAGCTCCCTCTGCCCAGCAAAACCGCCAACAGGCGTTAGGTAGGCGATGCGGTCTCCCACTCCTATGTGGAAGCCGCGGTGTTTAGTGCGCCTCCGGGCAGGTCAAATGGCGAAGATGGGCGGAGCTAGCCCAGGTAGTGATTGCGGGTCCTGTAGTCCCCCCGCTCGGCAGCCGCGTCAGGTGTAATGATCGGCGGCGGGGGGGACCAGCAAGTCAAGGCAGCGGCGCTCTCAGTATCGCGATTCCCGGCAGCAAAGCTCCCTCTGCCCAGCAAAACCGGCAACAGTTTTGGCGTCAGGTAGGCGAAATTGTTTTCATGTGTTGCTCTGCACATATGCTACTTTATAAGCACATCACGCTGTTTAAATTGTCTAGAATGATTTATGACAAGGCGCTTGGAAATTTAGAAGAGTGCCCTTTCAATATGCATTAATTGTAGTGCGTTTTTTCATATACTTTACTCAATGACGAAGTGTATCTGTCTTCTAGCTCCGGCATGTTTAAAAATACCTTAAAGTCTGTTCACTATGTCTACACGTCAGGTGAAACCATGTGATACTTATTTAAATGTTCTAAACATTCAAACTCGCATTCATGAACAAGAAGGCAAGTGCCTCGAAACACGTTGAGTTGAAGCGCCATTAAATAAACACGCATGATGGAATTAAGTGGCCTGGACATTGGTTTTGTTCGTGTGACAGAGAAACTGATCCGGTGGATATATATATATTATATATATACGAGGGGGACCGTGATGGGCACCTGCTTCGCCCTAAGCTACGTGAATTTATTCGTGGGCTGGTGGGAGAAGCAGGTGGCCTGGGCGGAGTCCTCTACTGAACATGTAAATTGCACTGTAGCCTGGCATCGATATATCGATGATTTGTTCATCCTATGGAAGGGTCCCAAGTCACAAGCAGAATCATACCTTGACTCACTTAACAATAACTCACTGAACCTCCAATTCAGTGGACATATGAGCCAAACCTCTGTATCTTTTCTGGACCTTCAAGTCTTTATCCAAGACGATAAAATTTGCACTAAGCTGTTTAGAAAATCCACAGCCGGTAACTCCACACGTGAGGCAAGTAGCAGCCATCAGACATCCTTGATAAAAAGCATTCCATATGGGGAGTTACTTCGCATTAAAAGGAATTGTTCTGACGATAAAGACTTTGAACAATCCGCAAATGATGCCATTGATCGCTTTAAGGCCAGAGGATACAAAGAAGGTTTACTGAATCAGACCTTGGAAAAAGTAAAGAAAATCAAACGCAGTAGCCTGTTCAAAGAACGTAGACAACTTACACAAAAAGATACAGAATCTAGTAGATTCATCCCTACATTTTCTGGAGAAGCAGAGAGATTCAGACAGATACTGAACCGGAACTGGCATATCCTTAAGTCAGATCTGGTGATCGGTAAAGATTTACCAGAACATCCTCAAATAACCTTCCGGCGAAATAGATCATTGAAAGACCAATTAGTCAGAAGCCATTACCAGTCTGTTCCCTTTGCTCCACGATTAGACACTATGACAGGCTTTTTTCCATGCTCCAAGTGTAAGGCTTGTAAGAACAGCACCAAGGTAAAAACCTTTCAATTGCCAGGCAAAAAGATAAAGTATTTCTTAACTTGCTCTACACCATTCTGCGTTTATTGCCTGATTTGCCCTTGCTTGAAAATTTATGTTGGCAGTACCAAACATCCTGCCAAAAAAAGAAATTTAGAGCATGCAAGAGCAATTGAAAATAGAGATCCCACTTATCCAGTTGCGAGGCATTTTTCTGAAGTCCACAATAGTGATCACACACAATTAAAGTACTATTGCATAGACCATATCCCACTGAGTGACCGAGGTGGTGATAGACTGCAGAAATTACGCAGGTTGGAATCAAGGTACATTATCGATTTACACACTGTCATCCCATTTGGTCTTAATTCCGAAGAAGAACTTTCTATTCATCTAGGATAATAACACCTTTTCATTCCTAGATATATTTCATGACACAGGTGTGTGTAAATAATGGTTTCTGTGATAACAAATGTAAATTATTCCATGATCTTGATATTTAGGAGTGTTGCACAAATTTAAAATGAATGATTGTGAGAATTATTATCTTTCTTGAGCTGCTTCATTGAATCTGTCACATTGTCTCTATGCCCATACAGGGCTCAATTCTGTGAATTAAGTGTCTTCGCCCATACAGGGCTTAATTGTTAAGCAATTAATTTCTCTCTTTAGATTTTGTTTTCATGATTGACTCAACACACGACTTGTAAATATGGCAGGATAATAACTAATAACTTATGATTGTAATAATGGTTATTTAGGTATTAAGTATCATGTACACCACTCTAAAATGGCCGCCACAGTCGTAATTTAGAAGTTGTCTGTCTTTCATGTCAATGCATTCACATGAAAAAAATGTGTAATTGATTTTGAAATGCAAGTTTAAATGGCGGTAACGCTTGTTGCACAGGTTGACACAGAGGAAAAAAGGCACGTATGCCGAAACGCGTCCTGTTGTTTGTGCAATAAAATAACTTTGAAAACTCCACGCGAGTGCGGCCGCTTCCTTCCCTGGTTGGGGAGGGGGATTTTGGAGCTGAATATATATATATATGTACATATATACATATATATATGTACATATATATTACCTACTGGCGGTCGCCAGTAGGTATATATAGTTAGGATTTTTTCTCTATGGGATTTTTGAAAATTCTATGTCTAATAACTTTGCCGTTTGTGGACGGAATTGGCTGAAATTTTCAGGAAAATGGCACATTTTGTTTCTGAGCAGCCTTTGAAAATTTGGGGGGGGTTCGTCAAGGGGGGGCCGAGAAAAAAGGGGGGTCCCAAAACGCGTTTTTCCCATGTTAATTTCCATAGGGCGGTTGGCCTCACTTTTAGACCGAACGGCTGAATGGATTTGCACGAAACTTGGCAAAATTGTAGGGACTGGTAGCCCGATGTGCCTTTTGTAGGTCTCAATATATGTGCTCCAGTGGATTTTGAGAAATTAACGTTTAAAAAAAGATATATATCTGTAAGCGCGGACCGGGCAGCGGCCTAGGACGCGTACTTTTCGCGCAACGGAGCTTTGTGAAGCGAAGCTGATTGGTTCTCCGGCGTCTGTCAACATTCCAAACAGTCCGTAGTGGCCGCAAACAGTCCGTAGTGGCCGCCATCTTGTCTCTCGGTAGGATCGAGAGACAAGAGGAGGCCAAAGCGAAGGGGTAAATGACCATAAGGGGGAATAGTAGATCCTCGCTGACCCCCTAGGTTTGATGTGGAGGTTTTAAAAGGGCCCCGCGGGGCAAAAAAAAAAAATTATAATAATAATCTTACGGCTGAATGGATTTGCACGAAACTTGGCAAAATTGTAGGGACTGGTAGCCCGATGTGCCTTTGCTAGGTCTCAATATATGTGCTTCAGTGGATTTTGAGAAATTAACGTTCAAAAAAAGATATATATCTGTAACAGCGCACCGCTTCGCGTACTTTTCGCGTTACGGAGCTTTGCGAAGCGAAGCTGATTGGCTCTCCGGTGTCTGTAAACATTCCAAACAGTCCGTAGCGGCCGCCATCTTGTCTCTCGGTAGGATCGAGAGACAAGAGGAGGCCAAAGCGAAGGGGCAAATGACCATAAGGGGGCATAGTAGATCCTCGCTGATCCCCTAGGTTTGATGTGGAGGTTTTAAAAGGGCCCCGCGGGGCAAAAAAAATAAATAATAATAATAATCGAACGGCTGAATGGATTTGCACGAAACTTGGTAAAATATTAGGGACTGGTAGCCCGATGTGCCTTTGCTAGGTCTCAATATATGTGCTTCAGTGCATTTTGAGAAATTAACGTTCAAAAACAAGATATATATCTGTAACAGCGCTCCGCTTCGCGGAGATAAAATTATATCTGTATTACCTAGCTGTTGCTAACACCAGTTAGCGACGGCTAGTAGGAGATAGCGACCATCTTGGGCCCCACTTTGCATGTGAGTGATATTTATCACTAATGACATGCAAAGTGGGCATGCCAAGATGTTAGCGACTGGAAACAGTCGCTAACATCGCTATCTCCTATTATCAACTTTTGGAAATATTCGAGATAAGCGCAAATATCTCCAAAAAGTAACAGCTGCCCTGAGCAGTTCTTAGCCATGTTATCCTATGGGAGGTGGATAACATGGCTAAGAGGATTAGCTCGGTAATGCATGAATATCGCTGAGTTTTCAGCGATATTAATGCATTGCGGTCGGTTTTTATCGTATTTGCGATAAACTTTGATAATAGCAAGGTTTATCTGCGATAATTTCTGACGGTAAAAAAATCTTTGCAATGCATCGTTAGGGATAAATATCGCTTAACTTTGGTAATATGCCCCAACGTCTGTTAACGTTCGATTCGAAGGAAATCAGGAAGTGTTGAAAAACATTGTCTGCGCCATCTTGTCTTTTTTCAAATGCCACACTTTTGTCGTGCACGGCAGCCATTTTAGATGCCTTGACCAGACCCACTCTGTGCACGCTGTCGATCCTTAGCATGGCTCCCCACCCTCGCAAGCATCTCCCCCAGGCAGTGGTCACCCCCGCTCTCTGTCTTATGCATGGGTAATAAACCTCCCCCCATCTGCGCTGCTCTTTCCTGAGAATCACACCCTGTGCCCGCCCGACACCTCCCTTTCGCCCTATTCACTACTGCACCCTCTGACACTCCTTTTCCTCTGTGTCCGATTGTCCAGGCTGGTCCTAGGGTATCAGCTAGCCCTGCAGATGTAGTTTATGGCCACAGCTGTAAAGATTCACCCCTCTTCAAAGGAGTTATAGTAGATCAAGGCCCACACTCGATGAGATCCGTCACAGCAGAAGCGTTGCTATTATCTGAAAACCATCCTGTATTGTGATTGGGGAGGGGACCGAGCGTGAAGCGGAAGATTCCAGGGATGACTCTTTGTACATCAAAGTTTTTACAATTATGTGTCACATTAAAAATATATAGCACTCCGACAAAGTAGTAAGATTATAAAACTTTAATAATTTATAAATATATACAAGAAAACAAAAATAGTAATAACATATAAACATTTTTAGGGAAAAACAACGAAGTAGCGGTCGGCTGTGCGAATAGTCCCAACGCAGCACAACGTCCAGATTTCCGGCGTGGGGCGTCGCGGGGGGCGGGTCATCAGTAGCAAACTGTTGTGCGAATAGTTCCAAGGCAGCAGAACGCGCTGAAATCTAGATGACACGAAAGTGATGTCTAGTAAGTTGCCACCCAGCAAATAACGGCGTGGGGCGTCGCGGGGGGTGGGTCTTCAGTAGCAAACTGTTGTGCGAATAGTTCCAAGGCAGCAGAACGATGGCACCAAGGTGATGTCCAGTAAGTTGCCGCACTGGTTTTGGTATCCTACAATGCTGCTCCGAATAACGGCGTGGGGCGCCCCGGGGGAGGCGGCGTGAACGGGCCTCTCCAGGTGGAGTGTCATCTGTTGTAGTGGGGCGCCCCTTTACCGTTTCAGTTGCCATTCCGTCCGTTTTTGGTCCACTGTGTCAAAAGCCGCAATTCAGCTGAGTTGCGCCCACTCTTGCGGTGCAGCGATAGGCGGCTGTCACAGGACTCTCAAAATGGCGGCAGGCTCTTTCCTTTTTGGGCCTGGTCCACTGAAATGGCCCTGGGACACCTTGGAAATCGGACGCTTGTCTGCTAGGTCTTGGACCCCATTCTCGAAAGCGTCCCCTCCGCCTTGAGAATTCATCAAAAGTTTTGGGGGCCCCGACTCCTGCAGGCTTCTGGTGGGGAGCGGCTGCCATGATTGCTCGCGGAATGACTACGACGGAGCTACGAGATGGTGGTGCTCTCATGCTGACGCCAGCTTCAGTCTGAAACATCCAGAAACAAGGTGGGGCTTTCATCGTTTGGAAAAAAAAAAGTTTTCATCCAATGAAAAGTGTTGTTTTTAGGTCATATGATCAAGCCTTCCATCATTAGGAAACCAAAAGTAAAATGAACCAATGAAAAGTTTTATAAACAAGTTACATGACCTGTTATGTGGCATAGGGTATAAAATGCGGAGAAAATACGTTGGCACGTGAGGCGGCGTCAGTAGCGGACCGATGTGCGAATAGGCCGAAGGCAGCACAACGCGCCAAGATCCGGATGGCACCGAGGTGGTGTCCAGCAAGTTGCAGCACTGGTGTGGCCATCCTACAATGTTGAAAGTCGGCGTGGGGCGCCCCGTTGGCCTGTGAGTTTGCGTCAGTAGCGGACCGATGTGCGAATAGGCCGAAGGCAGCACAACGCGCCAAGATCCGGATGGCACCGAGGTGGTGTCTAGTAAGTTGCCGCACTGGTGTGGCCATCCTACAATGCTGAAAGTCGGCGTGGGGCGCCCTGTTGGCCTGTGAGATTGTGTCAGTAGCGGACTGATGTGCGAATGGGGCCAAAGGCAGCGCAACAATATTTTCTGACGAGAAGACACCACAAGGCGCTGAGATGCCAAGATCCGGATGGCACCGAGGTGATGTCTAAGTTGCGGACTGATGTGCGAATGGGGCCAAAGGTAGCGTAACAATATTTTCTGTATGGAAGATACCACTAGGCGTTGAGATGCCAAGATTCGGATGGCACCGAGGTGATGTCTAGCAAGTTGGTGTGGTCATCCTACAATGCTGAAACTCGGCGTGGGTCGCCCCATTAGCCTGTGAGATGGCGTCAGTAGCGGACCGATGTGTGAATAGGCCGGAACCAGCACAAGGCGCCAAGATCCGGATGGCACCGAGGTGGTGTCATAGTTGAGAGTTCTGAGCAGCGCTTGTAACACTGTCTGAAGCTTATTTGCACCTGCTGCAGCTTCACTATTGCCCTGGTGTGGCCTAAGATCGCCCATGACATAGGCGGCCACCTCCCGGGGTCCGGCGGAACTTTTTTCCTTTTCCTTTCTGCATCTTGTCCCAAATTCGTTTGACCTGAAGACACGACCAGGTCCCTGAATGTGTGCAGGGGGACGCTATTGATTGAATCAAAATGGCGGCTTCACACAAAGCTGACTCAAGCGTTTTCTGGTGGTTTCATAGTTGAGAGGCACTTCATCTGCAGTGGGGCGCCGAGATCCGGATGGCACCGAGGTGATGTCTAGCAAGTTGCTGTGCTTGTGTGGTCATCCTACAATGCTGAAACTCGGCGTGGGTCGCCCCATTAGCCTGTGAGATGGCGTCAGTAGCGGACTGATGTGCGAATAGGCCGAAGGCAGCACAACGCGCCAAGATCCGGATGGCACCGAGGTGGTGTCCAGCAACTTGCCGCACTGGTGTGGCCATCCTACAATGCTGCGCCGAAAGTCGGCGTGGGGCGCCCCGTTGGCCTGTGAGTTCGCGTCAGTCAGTGGGGGCTGTTTGAGGATCTGACTGCATTGGAAAGCAATGTGATGCTGTGCGTCGCCCCCAAGATGGAGGTTCCTCGGCTGCAGTGGGGCGCCCCTTGGTGTTTCACTCGCTATGCAGCTGAGTTGCGTGCGCACTTGTGGCGAATAGGCCGAAGGCAGCACAACGCGCCGAGATCTGGATGGCACCGAGGTGGTGTCCAGCAATTTGCCGCACTGGTGTGGCCATCCTACAATGCTGCGCCGAAAGTCGGCGTGGGGTGCCCCGTTGGCCTGTGAGGTGGCGTCAGTAGCGGACCGATGTGTGAATAGGCCGGAACCAGCACAAGGCGCCAAGATCCGGATGGCACCGAGGTGGTGTCATAGTTGAGAGTTCTGAGCAGCGCTTGTAACACTGTCTGAAGCTTATTTGCACCTGCTGCAGCTTCACTATTGCCCTGGTGTGGCCTAAGATCGCCCATGACATAGGCGGCCACCTCCCGGGGTCCGGCGGAACTTTTTTCCTTTTCCTTTCTGCATCTTGTCCCAAATTCGTTTGACCTGAAGACACGACCAGGTCCCTGAATGTGTGCAGGGGGACGCTATTGATTGAATCAAAATGGCGGCTTCACACAAAGCTGACTCAAGCGTTTTCTGGTGGTTTCATAGTTGAGAGGCACTTCATCTGCAGTGGGGCGCCGAGATCCGGATGGCACCGAGGTGATGTCTAGCAAGTTGCTGTGCTTGTGTGGTCATCCTACAATGCTGAAACTCGGCGTGGGTCGCCCCATTAGCCTGTGAGATAGCTGTTCTTTGGATTTGGGCCTGGTCCACTAAAATGGCCCTGGGACACCTAAGAACTCGAACGCTCGATTTTTTTTTCCTTTCCTGTACATGCAAAAAAAGGTAAATGCCCGGTATGTTACACGCTTCATCTGCCACGATGAACTCTCCAGAGGAAACGAAAAAATATATAGTTGTGGTAACTATACCATGCATCGTCATATGGAGAGGTGGCACCAATTAATTATAGTGCTGCATAAAAGAGAGATTTGGAGGAGAACCCCTGACCTGCTAGTACATTCATCAAAGAAGTGGCACTGAGAGCTTCAGAGGCAAGGGAAACGGTCCCAAATATTTAGAAGAACTTTGGAAAGATTAAAATGACATGTTTAGATTGTGGTAAATTAATTTCATGTGGGCAGATGAGTGTTACTCTAATAAATACAGCATATGAACATCATCATAGTCGATGGTTGGTAGAGACATTTTGACTATATCCTGGACCTGCCCGTCCTCGCCCAAAATGGCGCCGGAATAAATGGGACTCGTAACTCCTTGTTGTGTACTGGTTGCAGAACCTTGAAATCACGAGATACGTATGCAGTTTTGAAGCACATGGCGGGCGGGGACGAGAATTGATTGAATATTTCGACATCCCTATTGATATTAAGTTCTGATGTGTTATTGATTACTGTACTGTTGAAAGTTCGAATTAACGTCACCCATGGTACTTGCCCGCAAATGTATATCTAGATAATTTTATTGTAACTGGCTCTGTCGTATTTTAATTATAAAATGTACGTCCACCGATTCCATAACTGTTAGACACCTTAGTTCTTGCAACCTAATGGCCCGCCCGTTACGTTCCTCTACAGTGTAAATGTCTACTCATCACATACGATTACAGTTTGCTCCGTGGCCGGCCCACGTGGTTATAGGCTCGTATTTGTATAATGAAATTTTCACAATAAAGGTTTTTAAAAGAAAACATGGTAGTAGTATATACATTGGTAAAGTTTGTAATAATAGTCACTGTTTTAGAATCATTAAAAGGCAAGTGAAATAAAGCAGACCAATTACATGAAGGGTAAAAGGTATAATACGAAGGAACGCAGTAAAGATAAATGGTCAAGGGCTGTTGTGTTTTCTATTCCTGCAACATAAAGTGATCGATAAGAATCTCATATTCAGGCGTATCGGCGACTAAGACAGCAGGTCGACCCTCTTTTGCTCAACGGCTCCATCATGGGACGAAGAAACGCTCTTTTTCTCGAAAAAAGAATATATTTTACTTGCAGGACAGTTGTAAAATTTCCGGGAAAGTACATTAGCCTGGAACATTATAACATATATTTAAGAAAAAATAATGTTCGGAAGTAATGAAAAGCGTAATTTTTAGGTCATATGAGCAAGCCTTTCATCATTACAATAAGAAAAGTAAAATGAACCAATGAAAAGTTTTATTAACAAGTCACATGACTTGTTATGCTTACGTTACGCGCTGCGCGCCCCGGATGACTTCCGGATGCGCTAACGCGGCGCGTCATATGACGCATTACGCGACAACGCAGGTCCAGAATATAGTCAAAATGTCTCCACCAACCAGCGGTCGGAACACAACCCCTTTCAGCAGGCTAAATAGTTCTGTTAAATGAGAACAGAAGGGACAGGCAACAAGAACCATCAGTGAAAGAGGGGAGGGCTAGTTCTTCTCTACCGGGTTACATTGGGGCGCTACCGGAACTGATCGAATTGGTAGTCTACAGTGTTTCTGGATGTTTCAGACTGAAGCTGGGGTTAGCATGAGAGCAGCATCATTTCGTAGCTCCGTCGTGGCCATTCCGCAACCAATCATGGCAGCCGCTCTTTATCGTTATTTTGGGCGGGGTGGGTGGCGGAGCCGAGCTGTTTTGCAGCCATCATTGTGTGGAGTTCAGTTCATCTCACTAGTTTTGTATTTGTCATGAGGGGTTGTTCCTAATGTTTCTATTTTAGCGAGGTCAAAAAGAGATCCCATTAGTGGCCTACTGATTTTGCTCGATTCCTTTTCTTTTTTTTTACACGATTTTTCGTTATCTGCAAAGACTAAACAGAGTATTGCGACTCTGTGTTTGTTTGTAAATAGAGAATGAACCAAAGAGAACTAATTCTAAAACAGTAAATACTTGGATAACAATCAATCAAATGGAGAGAGAAGCAGGCACGACGGATTACAACGGGGGCAAAGGCCTGCGTTAACTACCTTTCACTATCTGCAAAGAGAGAGTACTCCTAATAGAAATGAGGGGGGGGGGGCACCATTCAAAGCAGATCAGTGTGCATAAACACGAAAATGTTTTCACTTACCACGTACTTGACATTCGACAGCTTATGATATTTGCTATTAAAAAACCATTGAAATTCACTGAAAAAACCATAGGTTATAGACCATATATAGTTAGGAATTAGCATTTACAAAACCTTGAAAATTCACTGAAAAAACCATAGGTTATAGACCATATATAGTTAGGAATTAGCATTTAAAAAACCTTATTTTACTCACACAAAACCATTGAAATTACATATATAGTTAGTTGCACTAACTATATATCGCGCACCTGCAATCCACTGCTGATGATGTCACATATTACATCATTCATGACATGGTCAGTGACATCACTGATGACATCACTGATGACATCTCAAATGACATCACTGATGACATCACTGATGACAACATCCAGTGACTGTATGTTTCTGTAAAGTTAAAATGTGTCTTACATATTGAAGAATGAGTGGAAGTATAAGTGTCTGGACAAAGGATTTAGTAGGTGCATGACTGAATGCATGAGTGAGTGATTAAATGTGTCTCACTGAGTGCATGGGTTAGTGACTAAAGTGTCTTAATTTGTGCATCATTATGTCTGTTGTTCTGTAAACTGCTGCATGTTTTGATCAGTAGCTATATAATTAACTATATGGGTTACTGATTGATTGTCCAAGTATTTGTATGGGAGACTGAGTGTGTGTGTGGCTGGCTGGGAGGTGTGTGACTCTGTGCAGATCAATGTGTACTTGTATCAATGATTGTATAACAAGGTAAGTATGTGTTAGTATATGTTTGAAAATGTAAGGTGCTCTATGTTTAACTGTATAGACAAGAAAATGGAAGTGTCATTGATTCTTTACAGGACTGACTAGGTGTGTGAGTAACTCCATGGATGAGTGGCAGACTGTGAGTGTCTGTATAGGTGTATGAGTGCATATGATAGTGTTGTAAAGATGAGTGATTGTATGTATGAATGATAGTATGGGTGAATGAGTGAAGGTGTGTGTAGACGTAGGAATCAGTGAGTGCGTATGTAGTAACTAGTATTGGTGTGTCAATGGTTTCAAAAATTATATTCTGTATTTAACACTGGGTGAAACAGAGGTTATATTAAAATGTGAGGAGATGCATTGTATTGTCATATGAATGATATCATCAGTGATGTGGTCATTGATGTCAAATGAGATGTCATCAGTGATGTCATCAGTGATGTCATTTGAGATGTCATCAGTGATGTCATCAGTGATGTCACTGACCATGTCATGAATGATGTAATATGTGACATCATCAGCAGTGGATTGCAGGTGCGCGATATATAGTTAGTGCAACTAACTATATATGTAATTTCAATGGTTTTGTGTGAGTAAAATAAGGTTTTTTAAATGCTAATTCCTAACTATATATGGTCTATAACCTATGGTTTTTTCAGTGAATATATATATATATATATATATATATATATATATATATATATATATATATATATATATATAATGACATCACAAAGGTTAAAGTGAAGTTATACATATGTCTTCTAATACTAAATATATCTGTAACATAGTGCTTTCTTTATTTTCATATTCTTTTAGCAGAGACTCTTGTAATATGTATGTATTTGAAGCAGCTCCATGGTGATAGAACCTGGAAAATTAAACCCGCAAACTCAGATAGTTCTTCCCTACATTCCAATACTTTTCTGAGCCACCTTTGATTTTTTCACTCCATCCATTCTTGAGCAAATAGGCTAGTTCCAATAACTCTTTATCAGAAACACATTCTTCACGCCACCTGCTTTCCTTCAATATCCAACTTTTAAAAACCACAAAAACACAAAGATTTTTCAGTTATACTTACCTGACCTGTGTATAATTTGCACCGCCATAGGTACAGAGCAATTATTGATGTAATACGAGAGGTCCTAAAAAGTGCCTTCTAGAGGTGCATATTATACTTTCCTCTCCCCCTCTGAGGCCAGAGCTTCAGGGCACCACTACACTAGCCTCACATATAATTTATTTTTAATTATTTAAGGGCACTGGGACTGAGTCGCTTTGTTCTGTAATGGCAGCCACAACATTTACCTACATTTTGAGGTCAGACAACCAGAGCAGTGGGAGAGCTGGTTCATGCGGTCTCAAGGCTGCCAACAAGAAAAAAAGCCATTGCAGCTAATCAAAATGCAACATGTTTTCAATTTGAGGTCCTGCAGGACTCCTGCAGTGGCTCCTCAAGACCATGAGAAAATTGCATGGGGAAAAATGTTCTTGCCCCCACCCCCTTCTCTCAGACCCCACTTTATGGATCACCCAAAAACTTTCTAGGAAGGAGATGAGGTGGAAACTCTGATTTAAGAATAACTAAACAGTGAAATATCTATCTATCTAATTATCCATCCATCCATCCATCCATCCATCTATCTATCGATCTGTTTTTTTATCTACCCATCTATCCATCTATCCATCGGTCTGTCTGTCTGTCTATCTATCTATCTACGCAGTCAACTGTCAAAGCAGGTATTTCTTATAAAAATTAATACACGCTTTTTTAGTTGAGCATATTCTAATGCAGTAATGGAATATTAAGGTAACACCCTATTTAATGATTGTTTAGCTTCACAACTCTTCTTTCATTTTATTTTTATTTAAAAATTAACATTAAATATCCTTAGATCAAACAAGCAATGTGATGTAAAGTGATTGCACATTTATATTACTCTAGTGAAATAAAACTAATATATCTGTATCTTCTGTCTAAATACGTTTTTACAAATATATTCCTTTGACAAATGAGAGCATGTCTCGTGTTAGCTTTAAAGTGCTGAAGTTTCCAAACAATAATTTATTTTATTTTGAAAATACCCCAAGAGATGCTTGACCTCATCTAAGTACAAAGTCAGGGAGCATCCATAATGCATGAGATTATTCTTCATGTGAGTGATCTGAATTGCCATCGATATGTGTAATCTCTTGATTGCTTTTGTATCCACTTCTTATTCATTTAATATCAAATATGAGATGGACGTTTCAGCTTAAAGTCTGAGAGTTGTTTTTTATGGTTACTAAAATTAGCATAATATTAATCACCTTTATCTGTCATAAACATTTTTCGCTCAGAAGCTCAAACACTATCATGCTCTTCAAGATTTAATTTCAATAATATGGAAAAAGCAGGGGACAAAATAGGGGAAGGAACTTAGTACAATATCTATTTCCATGTACTGAGTGTCACATGGTTCCTAGATATAGGTTAACATAATTTTGCTTTCAAAAAATATATTTACTTCACAGTTTCATACATTGAAATCTCATAATGCCTACGTGACTTACCAGTAGTAGTAGAAAAAGCTTTATTCGATTTTTGTAAAATAAAAAATCATAAAAGCATCAACATCAATAATCAAACTTGTGTAAAACTGTACGATGCAAAATAAGTAACAGTGTATATAATGACTTTAAGAACATAGTAGGTTTTTCCTTTTTAAAAAGACACTCTTAAAAAAATTAGTCATAGTTGCCACACAAAATTCATCATTTAAGAGCTGGAGATACAACAAGGCAATCCGACAGTGTCACCATGAGCCACATTTTTTCAAAAGTGGTTTAATCCATCGGACTCTTTCATTATGATAAAAACCACAGAAACAGATCACGTGCAGTGTAGATTGAACAGATCTCCCATCGCACGGGCAATTGATAAGTTTTTTTAGACCAATCATTAATTTGAGGGAAGGACACTAAGCGGAAAAAGAAATCAAATCTGAATCTGGTGAGCAGGTACCTATCAAAGCCCCTAGAACACCAGATCAGATAAGACTGCATATTTTCTGAGGTGAGCAAGGAATGGTGACGAAAAACCAAAACTTTGTTCAGTTCTGCCGCAAGCCTCAAAGATTCCAGATGAGCCCAACATTCTTTCTTAAGGGCTACCCTCGTGATCCTGCATAGCCCCCTCGGTTCATTGTAATACTCGGGTTTACCCAAGTCAAGGCAAAACTTTCGGATGTAAGTTAGCCAAGGTATTTTGTGAGAGTTATCGAGGGCCATGACGTCGAGTATGATTTCTCTGTTTAAAACGAACTCGTCTGCAGTCCAAACCCTCTGCCATAGAAGTAATGGCTGCATCGCAATCTGGTCACTAATGTGACGAACCCCCAGCTCAGCGTGGCAATTATACACTGCAGTACTAGGTGGGACAGCTAAAATAAACCTTAAAAAAGCATTTTCTATGGATTGTAATTCTCTAGAATCAAGAATGCCCCAGATGCCTGCCCCATAAATCGCTGTACTTGCACATTTGGCAGAATAAATCTTAAGTAAGATAACTGGAGGTCTTTTTCCCATTTTGCGCGAAAAGGCCATAAGTGCTGCTGTGGCCTTTTTAAAAGAAAGGATTCTACTCTTAAGTGCTGGACCCCAGTGTCCAGCAGCCTCCAGTACTACTCCCAAATATGTGAAGGTTTTAGTGGTCAGCACTTTATCCCTGCCAGCAAACAATTTGCAGGTTTTGGATTTACCTCTGGTGCATACCATCGCAAAAGTTTTCTTTACATTTAGAGACAGTGCCCTGTATTCCATAAAATTAATATATGAATCTAAGGCTAACTGCAAACCCCTCTCAGTTCTAGCCATAATAACGGCGTCGTCCGCATATAGTAGGGACACTACCTGTTTAGAGTTGATTCTAGGAGAATCTATAACTTTAGACGCCAAAACCTCTTCTAGATCGTTCGTTTAAAGATTAAAAAGGAGGGGCGCAAGGACACACCCTTGTCTCACCCCTCGTTTCACAAAAAAAGGTTTGGTACATTCACCGCTGACACCGAATCTCTCCCTTGCCCTGGCCCCGGCATATAGTTGTCTTAAGAATATGATAATGGGCTCGTCTATTTTGAGTTTTTCCAGCACTTCCCATAGTCGATCGTGCCTAACACAATCGAACGCGGCACTAAGATCGACAAATGCCGCATAAAGTATTTCTGCCTTGGCCTGTACATATTTCCCTTGAAGGAGTGTGAAGTTTAAAACCTGCTCGACGGTGCCCATCCCCTCTCGGAAACCATATTGGACCTGGGATAGGACTCCTACGTCTTCAACCCATGATGATAATCGGTTAAGGACGACCCTTCCCACAATCTTCATAAAAGAATCAAGAAGGGAGATGGGTCGATAGCACGAGGGACTCTCTCTGTCTCCCTTCTTGAAAATGGGGATGATGATGGAATCAGACCAGGTTTTGGGAAGGCCCAGCTCGCCACTTGCATCCATAACTCTTTTCAGGATAGGGGACCATAAATCTACCGAATGTTTAAACAGGTCAATAGGTACCCCATCAATTCCCGGGGCCTTACTTCCCTTACTCTGCTCTATGGCGGTGGTCATTTCACCGGTTGAGATTCCCAAATTAACTTGATTGAAGGTCCGAAATGCCTCTTTATCAATGCCCTCTATATCAACTAGTTTTAAGGTCTCCCCTGGGTTATAGACTTCCGAAAAGAAGTCTATCCAGGAAGATTCGCTAATGGCGACCTCAATCCTCGCGCTATTTGTGGTATTAAAAAACGGTGCATTAACTGCGCGCCAGAATTGGGCGCTGTCCTTAGATTGGGCTGCATGAACCAAATTATTCTAGGCCTCCTGTTTGATGTTATTCTTACAGTTACTTCTGGACAATCGATAGTTTTTTCTGCAAATAGCCACCTCTGCCGGGTCCCTAATCTTTATGTGTAGAGCAGCCTTCAGAAGGGAATGTGCCTTAGAGCAGGCCGCATCAAACCATGAATTAGTCGATGTGCTGGGAGAAGAATGTCGCCCACACCGGGACAGACTATCTCTAATGTTGTGAGAGATAATATCAAAAGCTTTCAGCACATCCTCACTAGAAGTCTCTTCATCTAAACACCTCTCGATGTGAGCAAGAGAGCCCCTGACAATCTTGTTGTGCATGGTCTCTGCATCATTACAACTCCATTTAATAGTATACCCGTTAGATCTAGGCATTTCACAAGATTTCAACCATGACAGTCTCTCTATCAGGGAATTATGTTGAGCCTGTGGGCATCTGATAGTAAAGGAAAGGGGAAGATGATCACTAAACCCGACCGGATGGGTGGAAAAATCAAAATACCATGAGGCATAACTTTCAGAGGCGACAATATAATCAATGGTGGTACCGTGGCCTCTCCCCACAAAAGTTGCACTAAAATCAACACAGGGAGTGCATAATCTGTTTACAAAATTTAAATTAAAAGATGCCAACAGTTCATTCAATAAATCCCCCCCGTCCCGATGAGAAAAGTGTGGGGTCGAATCATCTACACCTGCCCCCATAAGTCCACACCCCCCAGCTACTAGGTCACACAAATTGAGGTTAAGATCCCCCCACCAACAATAATACAATCCCTCCCCTTTGGAATAAGAGTCCCCTGTAAAACCTTGCTCAATGAGAGAACCGTATCGGTTAATAAACATTTAATTGGGTTGTTATAGATGTTAATCAAAATAATATCAACCTTAGCAATCAACCGGATTGAGAGAATCTGGAAATAACTTCCCTGGGTAAAGAGCTTAGTTTTCACAGCACCCAGAAGATTAGAGATGTATATACACAGCCCCCCGCTGTTTCTCCCACGTTTGGATGGAAGGGCCGAAACATGAAAAGTGCTATACCCGTTTAGATGAACAGGTTCAGTAGACCAGGTTTCTTGGAAACACAGTATACCAAATGCATTTACAAATTCAATCCAAGAGGAATCCAGAACCCTGTCCTTAATGCCTGCAATGTTCCAAAATAAAACGCTGTAGTTGGGAGCTGATGTACTATTGCAACATGCTATCGAGGGCACACTGGGCTGCCTAACTGCATTAACTGTGGATGCTTCCACACTTGCAGGACCGGAGTTACAAATATTGGCTCCAAAGCCGGTAACGTGTGCTTCTGGAACATCACAATCCAAATCAGTAAGAGGTACAGAGCCAAATTCCATACAAGTCCCTGAAACATTCTGAGTGATTGATTCTTTTCGTTGACCTACTAAGACATCTGGGCCATTATCAAAAAATGAAAACGTTGGAGAATGTCTCGGACAGGTCTGTACAAGAGATTTTCCACTCAGTCAGTCCACTCCCTCCAGGTCACACAAGCTATCATATCGGTTATGGATAGGAATTTGGAACTGGTTAGATGGCCAAGGGACAGGTGGAACATATGAACTGTTAGGGAACAGATTCCAATGATCTGGATAAGGCTGACGGGCAGGGTAAGCAGGAAATACAGACTGTGGTGGAATTAGGGATCTTGGAGCGTTATAAAGACCTTCTGAATGAGGATAACGTGGTCTACTCATATAATTGAATTGTGGATTCCTTGGTGGTCTTATTGGTCTATCCACATTAGCAATCCAAGAACTTGGTTTCCTGACCGGGCTTAACAAATCTCCAGGATAGAAATAGAGCAGATCTCTAGGGATAATCGAGCTGCTAACTGAAGGGGAAGACCAATTCAGAATATAACTAGCCGCCCTTTTGTCCTTAAAGCTGATTATGATGATATTCCCTGAGATATTTTTAGTGCTAGGGCCCAACCACGCAAGACGACGTACCATAAGTATTTTGCCGTTTAAGTGTGGGGGTAGGGGTCGGTTCTGTATTAGCCAGTGAATGGCTTTGTTCTTAAGTTTAAATTGATCTTCTTTCTTTCCCTGTTCTAAGACTGGAACAGCCGTCAGAATCACTACAAATGGGGCAGCCTCTGGGAGAAGGTTTACTCTATGTCTTTTAGGTATATGAATCTTCGCTGGGTCAGGTACAACTAAGGGCTTAGATGTAGCAATTCCTAGGGTCGAACACCCCCTTGTTACACTATCCGACTTATTGGCTACATGTCCAGAAGATAAACCAGCAGATGACACAATATTACTAGGCTGTTTATCCAAAGTCCGAGAAGCAGAAGCCTGGGTGACTTTACTGGATGTAGGGGCAAGGGGTCTCACAGTAGAACACTTAGTGCTCGTTACGGGCCCCTTAATAACTTTCTCTATCTCCTCCAATTGCACAGTTATCCTCTTTAGCCTCTCAACCAGAGGCAAAGTAAAAGATCTAAACATTTTCTCAATACACCCCATAAAGTCTAAACCCTGCTGCTCTAGAACGGAGGAGGTATTCACTGGTGGAGGCGATGGATTTGAATGTAACTGAGCTGACTTCTTAGTACAAAGGGAGGACACCGTTTTTTTCTTGACTTGGCCAGGACCCTTTCTACGCCTTTTATTGGGCGGGGGACCGGGACAACGGTGAGTATTCACATCATCCGGCCAAACGTTAGACTTAAGTGGTGGCTCAGTCACTATTAACAGATCTTCTTTCAAAAGTTCCACCTCGTCATGGATGCTAATTAGCGAGGCGGAAAGATTAATAGTGGGATTTAGGGCGGACAATGATTCCGGGGGGGGTATTCCTAACTTGAAATAGTAGGGGAATACTGGAGTCCAACGGGTGCTCAGGACTCGTAGAGCCGTCGGCTCTATCAAATATCAATGGTGATGTGGGCAAAACAGGGCCCTGTGTGGATCTGTTATTTTTAATATATTCAATCGATCGGCGCCTATTGGCGCATCGCTCTGCTAAAACTAAATCCCTATCGGATGTTAAGGCCGTTCTAAAAACAAAATTATCCAGAGTACCTTGTTTGGCTCCCGCCTCCTCAGATAAAATCGGGGTGGCTAGAGACATTTCCCGGGATAGATTGATCAAGTCAACAGGGGGAACTCAGTAACACACTAACACACTGATAGCCGATAACCTAGCGATCAACAAAATATTGCTAAAAAGGAGGGGAACAAGGAAACGTCAATACACCCCTCATATACGTTAATAACGATCAAAAAAAGCAATAATGGGGTGCCCAGCCTCCTCTGGCCTCGGAGGGCCTCAGAGGGCCCGCCCTTTGCCCGGGCTTAGCCCCGGGCGCTCCCGCGCGCTCCCGCGCAGCGGTATCCACTGTCAGTTATGTAGAGCTAAGGCGGGGGGCGTAACCGGCAGGGAGAGCAGCCTCAGGTGTAACGAGCAGGGACTCCTGGGAAGTTGAGTCCCTGCTGTGCTACTCGCAGCCCTGCCGGTATCTGGAAACACAATTAGCTTCAGTCCCGCAAGCCCCTCAGCCCCACAGTTCCAGGTAACGAAGCGGGACCCGCGAAGCGGGTCCGGCAAGACGTTGAACAAATCCTGGTCTCGAGGGCAATCAGCAACGGTCCGCTATCCGCAGGGCGTTCCTTTTCAGTGGAGTTTCCCGCAGTCAGGTAGGACCAGGAAGATTATAACAGGGCGGGGGGCGTGATCGGCAGGGAGAGAAGCCTCAGGTGTAACGAGCAGGGACTCCTGGGAAGTTGAGTCCCTGCTGTGCTACTCGCAGCCCTTCCGGTATCTGGAAACACAATTAGCTTCAGTCCCGCAAGCCCCTCAGCCCCACAGTTCCAGGTAACGAAGCGGGATCCGCGAAGCGGGTCCGGCAAGATGTTGAACAAATCCTGGCCTCGAGGGCAATCATAAACGGTCCGCTATCCGCAGGGCGTTCCTTTTCAGTGGAGTTTCCCGCAGTTAGGTAGGACCAGGAAGATTATAACAGGGCGGGGGGCGTGACCGGCAGGGAGAGCAGCCTCAGGTGTAACGAGCAGGGACTCCTGGGAAGTTGATTCCCTGCTGTGCTACTCGCAGCCCTGCCGGTATCTGGAAACACAATTAGCTTCAGTCCCGCAAGCCCCTCAGCCCCACAGTTCCAGGTAACGAAGCGGGACCCGCGAAGCGGGTCCGGCAAGACGTTGAACAAATCCTGGTCTCGAGGGCAATCAGCAACGGTCCGCTATCCGCAGGGCGTTCCTTTTCAGTGGAGTTTCCCGCAGTCAGGTAGGACCAGGAAGATTATAACAGGGCGGGGGGCGTGATCGGCAGGGAGAGAAGCCTCAGGTGTAACGAGCAGGGACTCCTGGGAAGTTGAGTCCCTGCTGTGCTACTCGCAGCCCTTCCGGTATCTGGAAACACAATTAGCTTCAGTCCCGCAAGCCCCTCAGCCCCACAGTTCCAGGTAACGAAGCGGGATCCGCGAAGCGGGTCCGGCAAGATGTTGAACAAATCCTGGCCTCGAGGGCAATCATAAACGGTCCGCTATCCGCAGGGCGTTCCTTTTCAGTGGAGTTTCCCGCAGTTAGGTAGGACCAGGAAGATTATAACAGGGCGGGGGGCGTGACCGGCAGGGAGAGCAGCCTCAGGTGTAACGAGCAGGGACTCCTGGGAAGTTGATTCCCTGCTGTGCTACTCGCAGCCCTGCCGGTATCTGGAAACACAATTAGCTTCAGTCCCGCAAGCCCCTCAGCCCCACAGTTCCAGGTAACGAAGCGGGACCCGCGAAGCGGGTCCGGCAAGACGTTGAACAAATCCTGGTCTCGAGGGCAATCAGCAACGGTCCGCTATCCGCAGGGCGTTCCTTTTCAGTGGAGTTTCCAGTAAATCCACTCATCTGATTTTCCCTACCATATTCCAGGCCTACATCATGATTTGGCACTGTCTCATGGACAAGCATTCTGCAGTACCTGAATGTTTTTTTCTACCTTTTCCGATCAGTATACCTCATACAATGGAACACTGATCTATTATCCTGGTACATACATAGATCCTAGACTCATTGGAGAGATGTGACAAAATCGAGTGTGAGGAAATACGGCTTAGGAGTGGGAAATGAAACTCTGGATAATCGGATTACTGGTAAGTAATCTAGAACGTTTCCTTGTCTTTCTCTTCTTCTTTCTCAACAAGGAAGACATACCCTAGCAGGCACAGGCAGCTACTTATTCATCCTACAGAAAAATAGCACTGACATCATACAATAATGCAGTTCTCTCTGCACAGTTTAATGAAATTCATTAATCAGTCACAGTCTTAGACAAGACACTAGCAAAAAAAGACAATTGGTCCTTTCACCTATATCCATTCTGTAGTGGGACACACATGTTGAAGGATTAAATCAGGTAGCAGCTTGAGAATGTCATTAAAGGGGAAAGTCTGGGCCTCCACATAATTGGTGGGTATTCTAACTGTAGGCTAGCTCTTACCCTGACTAGGCAAATCTCTGCCAGCAATCTCATAGACCTTGCAGAGGGCATACATCACCCAAAGACTCAACTTGCCTGAAGGAGGTCAGAGGCCCTGATCAGCTGCCCCAAAAGTCTGAAAAAAGATTGGCACTGAACCACAAAAAATCAGGTTCTGTACAAATAAATGTAAGATGCTCAGAAACAAAATATGATTCAAACCCATGGAACTTATCCCCTCTCAATATATCACATCTGAATGGAAGCCCAAAGATGAACATAGGCTTTGAGGGTGGAAAGATGCATTGAAGCCTTCACTGCACAGAAAACATCAGTAGGAAATCAAAGCTGCTCCAAACCTAGGTATGAAACTGCCAAACCAATAGGTGCATATTTTTGCGAATATCTCAACAAAGAAGCCATGATCACAGATAAGGGCACAGGCAGTACCCAATCTGGTTCTGAATTAATTTCACCAATAGGGAACCTTGATCTGGCACACCATCAATCAGCTGGTCAGAAGCTAGTAAATGTCCAGTCAGTGTTAATAGGCACACAGCAGGCCCCTCCACTAGAGATAGAGCTGCTTCCCCCAGAAACAGTGCAATCCCTTGATATTCACTTTTGAAACCGATATCCTGGCTTTGCAATGATGTGACACCTGATCCCATCAATGGACAATATGATTAGACACTAGCTCCAAATAAAGTTAAAGTCAAGTAATAGGAAACACAATCAAAGGCTGCGGGAAAGAGAATAAATATTAAAAACAAGTGTTCTACAGAGAAGCTATTAGCCTGGTTTGCCCATCCATGCAGAACAGAAAAATCTCCTTGCATTTTTTTCCATCTCTGAGCTGATGCTGATTGTTTTGATATAAGGGGCAAACAAATGTGTACTGCATCCTAGACTTGTAGGGGCACAACTCCCACATTTATCTGGAGCCCATTTTCTATCATTTTGGGTTTGTATCGAACTGGCTTCTGCAAACTTAATTTGAAATCTTGGACTTCAGTTGCTGAGGTACCATGTTTACATCTTCTACTGTCTTGTTTGTAGATGAAGATTGCAATATCCAGCTGTCTGTTGTCTTGCAAGGGAGCCAACTCCTTTGAAGTGGGAGATTGACCTTTGAAGCCACACTGAGATCCATTTTCAGTCTGAAATCAAAGACATGTAACTAGTATTTCAAAGACAGACTTGCAAACCTCATCAATCAATGTGATGAGAACAGATTGGCATCAGAAGGCAATTATCCTTCAGCTTCAAAGCTGCAATGAATTTCTCTATCAGGATTAGGTAAATGATACTCTGCAGGATGTCCATTTTGAAGTGAACTATGCAAACAATCTAATTATCTCCCTTCAGATCAAGGGTCAACTTGAATCTCCGATGATCCAAGATATCAGGAAAAGCTGAGAGTATTGGTCCCTCCCCAGCTTTTCTACAAGTGCACAGTAGATAAAATGCTTGTTCAGCTGAAATTGAATCCCAGGCAGAAAAATACATTAGTTTGTCTAGGACTTATGGCTATGGACCCAGCGCCAAGCCAGAATCTGAAGGCATGGAAGAACATTTGATAAGCTCTCACTGCCGTACAACTTTTAGCACCCAAGTGTGTTCCCTTATCCTCCTATTGTTTGAAAACCTCATGCATGCTGCCACAATAGGTCCAACATTGAGAATATTTTGATAGTCAAGAGTAAAGAAAAAGCATAGATTCTGGATCCCCAGCATTGATTAGAAGTTGGACACTGCTTCTTTTCCCTGAAGCACCTAACACATTTAGCTGTTTTACAGAAGCTACATTATTGAGATGGGTGTAAATGGAAAGTGGTGGGCAGAATTCGCTGAGTTTCACACCATAGATTCCAGGGATTTACCCAAAAACTCAGTGATGTTCGGCGGAATTTCACCAATGGGCAGAAAATATGCAGGTAACGCTGCTTGCACTGAAATTTAGCTGCAGCACACAGCCATTTGAGGTTATTTTGCTGCCTCTCAAGTAGAAAGTGTACTTGAGCAGCCGCAAATCTACTTGAACAGCAACCCTCTGATAGTGACCTCTTGTGAATGCCAGAGACTGACCGTGTTAGAAAATCGAAGTAGGGGACACCAAATCTCACTCAGGCTTGCCAGCTTGCATATTGTGGAGCATGGCAGGAAAAGAATTCTGTTATGCAGTGAGTGGTAAATTTGCCCAGAACCCGACATTAGAGTAACATGGGGTGGCCGATATTTCGCCAATTAAATGGGTGGAATAGAACATTCTGCCTATCCCTAGTAAAGTGCCCAACTAGGAAAGGTTCGAATGCCTCAGTGTTGGTGAATGGATAGAAGGTATCCTACTGAACGATTTGAACAGAAACTTCTTTTGGTGAGCATAAAACATGTCACTTACCAGAAAAAGCAGAGAAAATAACTCTGATTTCTGCAAACCGTCCCTGTTCCAATTACATGCCCGATGTGTCAAAGACTCCCTACCACAAAACTAGAAACAGCAGCTATAGCCATAGCCTGGAGCATATCAAAAGATATGTCAGCCGGAAACTGTGTCTGAAACTCTATCACAGGAAGAAGATCTTTAGAATCAAATCTAGGAGTAGGTGGTAAAGTCTTCTCCACTGGCAGAGGTTGTGTAATTTTGCCACTCCACACTCGACTTGGAACGTGAAGTTTGGCAAAAGAAACTCTGTGAACAGCAGTCGGAGCAGAGTTTACTGATGCGCTCACAAGTCGCTGCTCACTCCTAATCCTTGTGCCTCCTTCTGGACTTGCCCATCTCTGCCTCTGGGTGGGGCCTCACCACCTGCCAGTGCCCCCTAGGAACTTCTCAAGTGGCCTGCACCATTTTAAATCCTTCCTCCTCAGCACAAGTTGCAGCAGCGACCGGAGCAGCGTCTCCCGGGAGAAAACAAAGAGTGAGTGTGGCAGGGCCCGTTCTGTGAGCAGCACGAGTGCGACAGGAGGCATCAAAAGCGTCTTGGGGTGGCACTGTTTGATCCGCTAAGGGATTTTTGTTTAAAATGGTCTGCCTGTAGATGCATTTCTCTTTCTTGAGCTTGATGATATTATTAACAATCCACTGATGAACAACGTTTAGTACTCCAGTAGCCACGTGCATATAAATTCAAACCAACCTCCCCCAAAAAGTAGAAAAAGAAAACATTGCACAACTAAATAAAAATAATCCTTCTTAGTGGAACCAAAAAATCTCAGTTCAAAAGCCTTAATAACCTGATTTTTTGTGGGACAGTTCTTTTGTACAATGGACTTTTAATAAACCCAAAATAAAGTCAATGCAAATCGTTCAAAATGTTTTGACGCATCCTTTTTGATCGTTGTCTTCCTCTTCAAAAGTGTGACAAAAAATATTTGTTACTTTTCATATAGGTATAAAAAGTATTGGTAATGTTATGATTCTTCTTTTTTAAATCACAAAGTTTAGGTATAAAAATCATCTCGATGTGTGCCTATGAACATAACCTGAATGAGGATGTAAAACTTGTTAAAATTATCATTACATACATATAACATTATTTAACATCAGCGTGCCTCCCTCCCTCTCGCATTACAATAAAGTGCCTAAACTATGTATGATTTTGAATATAATCAATCCCACCTGACTGCAGCTTCTCCATGTTTTTGATCTGGACTCCATTGCTCCAATGGCTCTAGCAACAGACACACTACCAAAATGGCAAGCAGAAAAGTAAAATCTCAAAAAGGACAATTTATCTAATTGAAATTGGTGGGAAAGATGTAAGAACAAGTTTTAGTTTTTGAAATGTTTTGTAAATGTTATATTACATGTATATTCATTCTAGTGTATTATATTTAATAAAGGCATATTTTGTATTTGCACTGCTACTTTAATAAACATTGTTTACTTGCCAAAATATTGGTTTGTTGTTTTATTCCAGTTTTAAAATTCTCTGCAAATATGCTTATTGAGATTGTTAACTGTAACATATTTATTAAATGAGTACGTAGTTGTAATTATTTCTAAAATTAGTTGGAATTAAATGTAAATATTTATTAAGATTATTTTAAATATTACTTTGAAGCCCAAATTAATACCCGAGTATTAGAAATGAATGTGTGTGAACATGGTTTCATAATACCCCTACATTCCTTGCATCCCATCACCTAAGCTTATTATTCGACCATATACACAACCCACATGGAGGTGTACTTGGACTTCCACTCCCAGCATGCAAAGTGAACAGGAAAATAGCTGAGAGTAATCACACAGGATTTGGGGATATACTGGGCAGTACTTGCTTGTCCTCCTGCAGTTTGCCTATGAAGAAGGTTCTAAAGCCTGAAACACGTCGGTAGAGAACTGATGGACTGTTTTGTTCTCTTAGCAATTCTGAGCTTTGCCAGTAAAACCTACCTGTGAGAGCATCTCGCCTAGTGGGCACCTCTTCTTTTTCGCAAAAATACCGCGGGTCCGGCCGTGAGATCTCTCTGCTGCAGGATCACAGCGGGCCTGCCGCTGTTTATTTGGGCACCATACAGAGGGACAGGGGGTGCAGTTAGCACGTGATAATGACATTTTGAACATTGTTCACATAAGAACTTTCGTTTTATTTGGCAGTGACGACAGTGACCCACATGGGGGCATATTTGGACTTCCATTCCCAGCATGTGAAGTGAGCAGGAACAGGTCTTACGACTGCAGGGGAGGGAGAGGGAAAGGCATTCCCTGACCTATTCCTCAGGGATACTACTGAAAAAACATTGAGTTATACCAAGTAAATTTAAGCTCCGATGTATGTTTACCTGTTTTTTTAAGTAAATCAGCCTGTTGCATGTATATAACTCAATAGTTATGCTCACCATATGTTCTTTGGTTCAAAATGTAGCTCTCTAAATTCTTTGAGGAAATACATCCCGATACGATAGAAAATACATTTTCAACACTAAAAGACATCAGTGTGTTTTCCTGTTCTTTGTTCAACACCTCACTCATAGTAAATACTAACATCATTAGGTTAAGTGCTGTCCTTCGATTGCATTTTAAGCCACTTTAGCCTTCATGTACTAAATGTAATAGGACTAGCAATTATTTTACTCCATATTTGTGAGTATGTTTGTGGTAAATAAAGGTCAATATATTCTGAATGGTTGACATGTTATTAGATTTAGGCACTGTGGTAATCCTCACTGCCCACATGGCTGCAGGTAGAACTACCCTGTCTGTTGCTGGGACCAAACCAACAGTAATTTATTCACTAAAGCCTAAGCATTTGCAGCTAAAAAGTCTGTAAAAAGACGCTCGCCTTCCAATGTAGTTTCCCTTGCAAAACTCTTACATGTTCTTTCTAATGATTAAGCTCTTAAATGACTCATTTAGATAGTTGTTTGCATTAGAGTTATACAAGTGTCTAGTATAATAATTTTTTCAATAGTTTTGGGTACCTATAGGTGAGACTACAGCTTGGTCATATAGACACAAAAATTATAATTAATGTCTACTAGAGTCTATATCATTTCTCCAATTCCATATCATTTGTCTGCAATCTGTTTGAGTGGAAACTTACATTTTTGTAATCATTTAAGTTACTGTATGAATAATGTCCTCTGTGAGAAAGCCATCCTTTTTGCCCTGATCACCCCCATTTTTGACTGATACTGAGAGTTACTGACTTTGATTATGTCCTGGACTCTGCCAACCATGCCAAGGGCAAGTGCCCTGTTTAAAAGGTGTATGGTAATTATGTGTAATTACAATTGGTACTAATACCCTACCTGCAAGTCCCTAGTAATGGTAGGGCATGTAGGCATAGGGGCCCAGTCTAAGGGTGGGCGTAGTTCGCGAAGTAGCGCTATGCGAAGCTACGCGAAGCTACGCGAAGTGCACTTCGCACTACGCGAACTTCACGTAGCACTACGCGAGCTGCGTAGTAGCATGTTCGCACTGTGCAAGATGCGTTTTCAATGATTGTACAGTGCGGAGAAGCATCTGGCACTGTGCAAGCATTGAAAACGGCATCTTGCACAGTGCGAGCTGTAGTTTTCTGCTGCTCGAGTAGATTATTACTCCAGCGGGAGCTTTCTCAACGCGAACAGGTAATTTCTCATTGAGAGCGGTCGCGAGCATGCGCAACCACTCACAATGAGAAACCTGACCTCCTCGCGTTGAGAATCTCGCCGGGATGTCATTTTGCTTGCTCACAGTCGCGAACATGACGTTCAAGACCGCGAACAAGCAAAAAATTACCGCTGCACTACGCTACACTGCACTACGCATGTTCGCACTGTGCTACGTGCAGCTCGCGTAGTGCGAAGTTGCGAAAATTTCGCAAGCTCCGCGAGCGTAGCGTAGTGCTTCGCCCAGGGTTACCCAGTACTACACATGCACTCATCCATTCACTCAGGCGGTACCCAGGCACTAAGTCATTCACCAAGGCACTACCCATGCACACATCACCCAGGCACTAACTTTGCACCGAACTATTCACCCAGGCAGTGCCCATGCACTCATCCATTCACTCAGGCACTACCCATGCACTCGTCTGTTCACCCAGGTAGTATTAATGGACTCACCCAATCACTCAGTCACTACCCATGCATTCACCCAACCATTCTCCATGCCATCATCGGTTTACTCAGGCACTACCTTTGCACTCATCCAATCACTGAGGCACTACCCATGATCTCATCCATTCACTCAGGCACAACCTATGCCCTCATCCATTCACCCAGTCACTGCGGGTGGACACACCCAAACACCCAGTCATTACCATTCACTCAGGCAGTTCCCAGCACTCATCCAATGACCCAGACACTACTGTTCTACTCATGAATTCATTCAGGCACTACCCAAGCACATATCAAATCACCCAGGCACTACCCATGCACTCATCCACTCACCCAGGCACCAGGCAAGAACTCACTCAATCACTCAAGCACTACCCATGCATTCATCCATCCACGGAGGCACTACCCCTGTACTCATCCAATCACCCAGGTACTACCATTGCACTCGTTCACTCAAAAAACCTGACACGACCCATGCACTCTTAGATTCACTCTGGGACCAATGCTACACTCATTGTAACATCCATGCACCAGTTATGCACTCTTTAAATCATCCAAACACCAGTCATATACTAATTCCAACATACATACAAACGTTATATGTTGTGTAATATTTTTTATTTTGTTGTACTTTTATAATTTTTTCTTTTTCTTTTCTTCTTTATAATAATAATAATGGAAACTGGGACAGAAGGAATTCAAATAACTTACACCGAAAATGTGCAAAAGATATAAAAGTGGAAAACATTTGCATGTATGATTTTTTTCAGCATTCCAAATAGCTGTAAGACACTGCTCACTAGCACTTACAAGAACACTACAATCCATGCAGTGCGTGGCCATTCTTGAAAACTCTGGAGCCATATCTGTTGTAGTAGTCTGCACCTCTGAAGGTACTTTCTGGCCAGCAATTGTGGCTGCTGCGACTGATGTAGATGGTCCTTCTGCTTCCCTCTGCTTAAATGCCAGTTTAAAACAGGTTTTAAGGTGAAATAACATGGAACTAGTCCCACATGAATATTTTTGTTTGTCCCGCTAGAGAGGGTCTTGTCGCAGATTGTTCTAAATCTTCACATCCTCCACATCCTTATCCTGTTGTTGTTGCTGCTGACCCCAATTTCATTCGTGTGTTGCTACTTTTGAAGCAAAAAAAGGCCAAAAACTCTCCATACCAAGATTGATCCACCTGCTCAGAATAATGTTCTATGAAAGAAGATTCAAGAAGGAGTAGTGGGTGTGTACTCCATATTCATTTCGCTGAAAAGTATATTAGACATTGATATTCCTTGATTTCCCAGGCATGTGATATTCGCGGTGACTGTAAATTGGCGGTTACTGCACAGAACCATAAATTCATAATACAAAGTTTAAAGTCTATATGTTTCAGGGTTGTTGAAAAACACGTGGTATCCGTGATTACCAACATCATCGTGACTTTTGATGTCTTTGCAGGAACAAAAAATAGTGTTTGAAGAAGATTTTTCTGAAAACTTACTACAAAAAAAAAGAGTTTCAAAAGTACACTAAGAAAGCTCTACTGTTAAATATACTGTAGAATATGTCTATATATATGTTTTACACTACAAAACACGCTCTCTTAGTAAATGTGACAATATTGTGCCGACTTCAAAACATTGTTAAACATAAAACCAATTATCAATGTCTTTCATACCAAATCAAAAATGAGTTGGTTATGGTAAAAATATAAAATAAAATATAATAGAAAGAAAATATGAAATTCTTAAAGGCTCATTTAAATAAAAATGTATGTTACAGTTAAGAAATAGAATTTAAAAAAAACCTGAGAAATTCACTGACAAAACAAACTTACAGGGATGTTACAGTTAGGAATTAATATTTTAAAAAACCTTTGAAATTCACTCCAGGAGAAGGCTGAGAGCCAAAATGCATAAACCGTATGTATGATTGCACTATGCACTATGGTGTTTAAAAGCAAAAAAATAGAAAGAACAAACCTACCAATGTTTGTGGTGCCGTCAGTTTCTGTTGGTTCAGATTTGTTTAAAATATGGTGCAATTCCTTGTTTGTTTCCATAATGTAACTGCAGAGTCGTGGTTGGAACGAAACTCTATCTTATTTTTTTGTGATATTAAAACATATATAGAGAGAACTGTATGCTTAAGCTAAAGATTACAGTTCTAGTAAGATAGTAAAGAAACTTATATGAATAAGTAAAAGTTATTAAAATGGTTATTTTGTTAATAATTTCAGCAGTCGCAATAAGCTGCGGTACGTCAGCAGCACATATTTCCTGATTTGCGTAGGGGACGCGACTCTAAAGATTATTTTACAATATTAATAAATGTAGATATACATTCAGTTACTTTATTTCAAAGAAGAGGTACAGTTATTGGTAAATCAAATATTATAAGAAACAACCAGATGTAGTTCAAATATAAAATAAAAAGAAGTTGCTGAATCGCGTTGTGTACGTGATGCCACCAAGTAAGAGTTGCACACACCATGTGACACAAAAAAAATATATGATTGGTTAAACATATTATCATCATAAACCAAGATAGATCCCACCCTCTTTTTTCTACATCAGGGTGTGACTGGCAAAAGTCACATTTATTGGAGAAGAAGCTTTATGGAGGAGTTTTTTTGGGGGGAGTTTCTGGAAACAAAGCTGGCAACCTCAGGAGAGATTGAGGATCAGGAAAAGCAGAATTTGCTTGAGAAGGAAGAAGAGCCACAAAAGAAAAGAAAAGAAAGCGTAGTATGGGAGTTTTTTCTATTCCTAAAGGGCAAAAAAATGTTAATGCCCAAAACGTTTGCAAGAAAGTATTACAAGAAAGTATTATCACGTAGGTCAGACAAAAACACTCATGTGAAACATCAACGATGTACAAACATCTAAAAATAATGCATAGTACCTGGCGTGCAAGACCAGAATTTATAGGTTTGAAGGAGCAAGAAGGTAGACAAGCTTCTGAAGATGCACAGCCTGGAACATCTCGAGAAGGCCAAAGACTTCAGAGCATTCCTGTCACATTGCCTGATTGTGTGAAGGCTGGACTGGATGAGTCCATGGGTACTGCCTTTTTGATTGGATGAGTGCTTTTGTTAGTACATGAGTGATTAGATGACTGCAAGGTTAGTGGCTGGGAGATTGGATCAGTGTATGAGTACTGTCTGAGTGATTTGATGAGTGCACTTGCAGTACAAGGATGATTGCAGGAGTGCATGAATAGTGCCTTGGTGATCAAATGAGTCCATGCTTATTAAATGGGCTATTGCATGAGTGCATGAGAAGTGCCTGAGTTAATGGATGAGTGTATAAGTCGTGGTCTGAAGATTAGATGAGTGCATAGGCATTGCATGACTAATTGGATGAGTCCATGGATAGTGCCTTGGTTATTGGATGAGTGCATAGTAGTAATTGCATGTTTCCAGGAGTGCATTGGTAGTGCCTGAGTGAATGGGTGAGTGCATAGGTAGTATGTGAGTGATTTAATGACTGCAACGATAGTGCCTGGGAGATTGGAGGAGTGCATGGGCACTGTCTGAGTGATTTGAAGAGTGCACATGTAGAACAAGGATGAATGCATGAGTGCATGAATAGTGCCTTGGTAATTTGATGAGTACATGTATAGTGAAAGGTGATTGCATGAGTGAATTAGTAGTACTTGAGTGAATGGATGAGTGCATAAGTAGTGCCTGTATGATTTGATGAGTGCATGGGTAGTACCTGAGTGAACACATAACATCACGGGTAATGCTTGGGTGGTTGGGTCAGTGTATAAGTACTGCATGGTTGGTTATATGGGTGCACAAATTTTGCCTGGGTCATTGACTGAGTTCATAGGTACTGCCTGGGTGAAAAGATAAGTGCATGGGTAGTGGTTCAGTGATTGGACGATTGCATGTGTATGACCTGGGTGAATAAATAAATGCATGGGAAATGCCTTGGTGATGGCATGTGTGCATGCATAGTATGTGGATGATTGCATGAGTGACTGAGTAGTGCCTGAGTAAATGGATGAGTGCATGGGTAGTGCCTGAGTGAGTGGATGAGTGCAAGGATAGTGCTTGGGTGTTTATATGTGTGTAAGGTTATTACCTGGGCCATTGGATGAGTGCATGGGTAATGCCTGAAAGAGTAGATTAGTGCAAGGAAAGTGCTTGGGAGATTAGTTGTGTGTAAAGTTATTACCTGGGCCATTGGATGAGCAAATGGGTAGTGCCTGAGTGAGTGGATGAGTCCATAAGTAGTTCTTTGGGGATTGAGTAGTCCATGCATGATTTTATGAGTGCATTGGTAGTGCCTGTGCGATTGGATGAGTGTATGGGTAGTTACTGGGTTATTGGATGTTTGCATGGGTAGTACCAGGACGAATGGATAAGTGCATGTGTAGTGACAAATACAGTAGATCATATAGCTATAGACTATTATGGGCTAGGATAGAGGTAAATACACTAGTCCACATGTTTTTAAACTCACATTCCTATAACAAAACACTTTTCAATAGAAGGTCTAATGAAAAATAAAAGGGCAATTATTATTATACCACATTTATTTGTGTCAGCATTTTCCCGGAAAGTGAGTGTGTTACTGCTTTTCAGGAGTAGGATGACCCTTTTAAGGCAGAATATAAGTAGTAGATTATGTGTGTTAGACACAAAAGACATATTTGTATTTGTTTGAATGATTGTCCAGTTTATCATCAATATTATAGTATATATTATTACCTTTGATGTAATTTAGATACAACATTTAGTAAATCGATTTTTGGAGTAATATACTCTTAAATAGAACTAAAGCACCGTACCTGTTAATTAACAAGAAAAAGAAAAAGTAGTATATTACCAAATTATATTAGAAAAATCATGATATCTTTTTTTCAAACATAGCATTATTTTCCTATTAGAAATCAGTTACAGGTTCCTTTTTTTACTGTTCTCAGATTTCATATAACTTTACCATATACAGTGATTTCAAAATGGCATCATCATTTAACAGTTGGAAAAAAACTATTGAATGGATTGTATAAAAAAAAGAAATACCTGAAACAGCACAGTACATCATTATAAATATGTGTAAGTATGTGTTATGCCAACTATATTTTCCTAATTACTTTTTTCTTCTCAATTAACTCTACTATTTAAAGAAAATGCATTTTAAAAGATTCACTATTACTGTGACACCTCGTACAATGTTAAGAATCAATATATCTACTACTTGTTTTCCAAATTCATATTTCAAAATGTTATGTGTATTAGGCAAAATAATAATCAAAACATTAATTATAAATTCTAATAGAATCCAGTGCTCTTTTGTTTTTTGTTGGCATCACCCCCAATAGGCCGAATGATGTCCTTAGAACTTTGGCTGCAGAAATAACATACATGAATTTGCTAATTGAGAAAGCAAGCTATCTTTGAATTCCAGGTGGGCATCATTGCAATGTATCCATCCATTGGTACACTTTAAATAAACAGTATAGTGTCCAGATGGTGCAGTGGGTACTTCATGAAAATAATAGCCAGTATTGTACAAGTTCTTACTGAAATAGATATTTGACTTCCTTTAAAATGTGTTATTGGTGTTTCCAATTTTGTACCATTTCCCCCACAACGTTGTAACATTAAAATGAGATATTTCCAAAATCTTTCTATATGTAATGTAGACAACATCTCTGATCTACAATGTGAATATGCAATATCCTGATTTGCTTTTTCAATCAATGTTTTAAAAAGCACTGATTTGCAGTCTGGTATTGGTACGTAAATCTCTTCAATCCTGGATCTGTACACTTTTTCAATTTAGCCAGTTGAGATTAGTGTTTCCTCTTGTAAGCATGTTACTTGTTCATCAACATTTACATTCTTATAATAAATATTGTTCTGTATCAGGTATAATGTAGTATTTGAAGTTCATTAATATCTACAAACTCTTGCCATATTTTTTTTTACTCTTTGTTGGTATACACGGATGGATTTCTGCTCACAGCACCGAGAAGAGAACATGTCTGGACGCAGCAAAGGAGGGAAGGGGCTCGGCAAAGGCGGCGCCAAGAGGCACCGCAAGGTGCTCCGGGACAACATCCAGGGCATCACCAAGCTGGCCATTCACCGCCTGGCGTGCTGTGGCGGAGTCAAGCACATCTCAGGGTTTACAGAGACCCTCTTTTCAGGAATTAACCAAGTGGCCGTTTTAAAGAGATAAGCATCGATTTTGAAGATAGCAACCATTCTGAGTGGGCAGCTAAACAAAAGCCCCCATGTGAGTATGTATAATTAGACTAAGAATATGTGTACTTGTGGGAATAATGGATTATTAATAATAATATCCTTCAAAAGAATTGGTTTGTCTAAACTTCACATAGATGCAAGTTTGAAGCACCATCCAATAGTAAATACTCTGATCCTCTAGCGAATCACTGAAAGAGGTTAAACGATTGATATACATACCCAGCTTAATATATGATTTTGGGCTTCGTAAAAATATAAGATGAATGGAACAATAGTGATGAATTACCTGGACCCTAAATATATAAAAAAAATTAAATAAGGACAGTGTAACACCATATAAGATAGCTGGTGTCAATTTTAGACATGCTTGCCTAATTTGAGGTATTTCCATGAAATACTGGTTTTGTAATAATAGATTCAAAGTCCGGTACAACCATTGGAGTAAATATATAGAACCTAGGATAATATTAAATACATATGTAATAATATGAACACACGTGAGAGATATGAGATTAATTGTATGTATTTATTTTTAGATTTATTTTATGAAGATTCAATGTTTTAATTGTTCTGTCCTGAGGAAGGTATTTGCACATAAGAAAGAGACACCAAAATGTGTCGACATAAGTTCCAAGTTTTTATATTGTTGTGATTGTATTTGATTTATCTGAATTGTAATAATTTTGTTATCTAGGAGTTTGTGAAATGAACATTATCTGATGTTTTTTGAAAAATAAGATACAAGCTGTGTTTCACTTATATGAAATGTTTTAATGAACATTTTTTACTTTTGGAATATTATATACATGTTGATGTTTTTAATTGCACCAAGCAAGATATTTTTGACTACATCCGAATCAAATCAAGTTTTTTAAAATAAAATAATGGAAGGAAAAGATTCCACGTGTTGAGACATATATATTTTTATAACTATATTTCCACTGGTTTATTGTATATTGTTGTGATCAATCACACCATAATTGAACAAACATAGAAAGGAAAAAAAAATTGTTTATTACTTTGTATTACCCGGTCCTTTCTGGTTCACCTTAGAAACTCTCTTTTTTTGGAGGACACTTCTTAGTGTCAGCATCTACCTAGGGATCCCAATAAGTATGTCAATGTCTTTTAAGAGAGAAGATAATATATTGAAACAACTGTATGTGTACTAGAGTACCCATGTTTCACTTTGCATGCTTTCTAAATATGTATTAGAATTCACTCACGCAATCACTTTCTGCTCATTACACATGGCAACCAGGTATGAAAGTGTGTTTTCACATGATTTCTTAATCCCAACCTTGGTAAGCGATCTCTGTTTTTACGACTGAATGCTGAAGAAGCTGTGACAAGATTTGTGTAAGGGTATAATAGGCTGTATAGTTTTTAGTTAGTCTCATCAGCTGTCCCACATACGTGAGAGATAGTAACAGTCAGACGATTCAAATTTGTCACAGTATGCTTTCAGAATGTAAATGTAAATGTAAATGTCGGAATTTGTAAAGCGCACAGCTACCTCCACCGGAGGTGTCCCGGCGCTGTCGTATACCGCTTAGGAACCCTTCCTGGCTTTCCTGGGAAATGTCCACCCCTGGGCACCCCCCAGGTGCAGCCAGGCATCCCAGCACTTTTGGGGCCGTTGTGGAGACTAAGCAAGCTATTGCCCAGAGTTGCAGCGTGGGACCCATGATCAGAACAGGCACTGAGGCGAGAATATCCAGTCAGGGGAATTAATGAGCCGGAGACCCGCCGAGGCGGGAATCGAACCCTGGTCCCTGGCCAAAGCTCTGCATCAAGGTCTCCCGTGCTCTAAACATTGAGCCACACTTCTCCACAAAGTATAGTACACACTTTACTATCTATTGCCTACTTGCAGTGTACATCAGCAAAGACTTATATGGACTGGGATAAAGGTTAATACAGCTGCCAACATTTGTTAAACCTCACGTTCATCAACCACTTTCATTACAGCGATAGAGCTCACAATATGACTCCTTATACGCAGATGGCCACTATGCAAGTGAGTGTTTGACTGCTTCTGTGACGCCTGCCTAGCTAACTGATATATGCTTCTAGGACTGAAAGCCTAAGTACCTGCTTACAAGATTTCTGCAGTAGTATGAAACATTACCTAGTTTCGAAGTTAGGTTCATCAGCTGCACCACAAATGACAGTCTACAAGTAGCATCACAGACCTACCTGAGAAATGATAGAAGTCAGACATTCAAACTTGACAGAGTGCAATTTCAGTTTAAAGCACACACCTCGTTATCTACAGCGCAAATGAAGTGTTCCTTTGCAGAGACTTATATCAAGAAGAAGAAAGGTTACTACATCTGCCAAGATCCTTTAAATCTAGCTTTCTTCTATCGGTTTTATTACAGAGTCAGAGCTCGCAATGCCAGACCTGTCATGCAACCTTGTGAGTCTCAGCATCTTTCTAAACACCTTACTAAGGGGCACATTAGGATGGCGGGCGGACTTTGTCAACCCGCCATCCAGACGCAAAAAGGGACCGCCCGCCATAAGGGCAGGGGTCCCGTGGGGGACATTATGAAGCACCCGCCACAGTGGCGGGCGCATCCAGCATTCCTGACATTGTGGCGGGGGTGCACTCAGCACCGCCTGCCACAATGCCAGGAAGGCATGTTGTGCACTTCCATGCACATCATGGCAGGCACCGTGCGGTGCCTGCCATGTTGTGCATGGAACTGCTGGGGGGTACCATAGGTACCCCACATGTGCACCCCCAGAGACTCTGCAACTGGGCGGAAAACCAGCGGTCGGTCTTTACGCCTGCCGTGGTCCCCCCACCATGGTAATATGGCGGGGGAATTAGGGAGCGGACGGTGGTGTTCAGTGGGCAGATCGCCACCACCATACAGGCGGTGGTGATCTACCTGTTATCATAATGGTCCCCTAAGGGTCTACATGCATTTATATGTAAAGAAGCTTATAGGTGAAACACTACCTCAGTTTCGCACCATATGCTTTCTAGATGCCTCTACATAAAGCTGCATGAATCAGTTTCTACTCATTTCAGAAAGCAGCCAGGTATGAAAGTATGTGTTCAACTGATTTTGTGATCCTGCCTAGCTCAGATATCTGTGCTTTTGAGGCTCACAGCTGAAGTAAGTCTCACAACATTTGTATTGGGGCAATGTAGCCTGTACAGTTTTTAATTTGGCCTCATGAGCTGCACCACACGGTGCAGGCATACCTCAGACATGGTACAGGTCAGACATTCAAACTTGAAAGACTAGACTTTCAGTTTAAAGCCCACACCTCAGTATATAATCCCTACTCCAAGTTGACCTATGAAGACACTTATAGGGACTAGGAGAGACATCAATACATCTGGGAACGTTCTTTAAATCTAACAATGTAAGACTGTCTTCTGTCATGCCAATCTTGTGAAACTCAGTTTGTTTCTAGAGACCTCAATGAATTTGTCAGTGATTTTGTAGACACAAGATAATAATTACATACAAGCCTATACGTGCTAGAGTACCCCTTTTTGACACCACATACATTGCAAATATATGTAGAATAACCAGCATAAAACCAATTTCTACTCATTACACAGTCCAATCGGGTACAAACATGTGTATTCAAGTGATTTCATTTTGCCTGGCTAGCTTATAGAATAAAAAAACACTCATATTAATGTCACTATGTTTTTAGACACACCAATGATTGTCTGAATGCCTTTTAGGGGTGAGATAGCACATGGAAAATATGGTAGGCACAAAATACTACCTGTATTTCACACCTTATCCTGTACAAATATGTGTCTAGACGAAATTGCAGGGAACTGTTTTTACTTACTTTACAGACCAGTGAGAGATGTTAAATTGGTTTCAGAAGCCCCATCTCCCTAACTCAGCTTTGCTTGCAAAATACAATTCTAAAGTAGCTCTGACAATATTTCTCTATAGGTATGATAGACTGAATATTTTTTAACTTATGATAAGCACCTCCATCAAATCTGTGAAATAGCACAGAAAACCAACACATCGTACCAGTTAATTATTCAAATTTCATATGTAACGCTTTTAGTTTCAAGTACAGATATTATTATGTACAATATATTTGCAAGTATGATTTCAGTAGAATTATATAAAGTACAGTATAGATTCCTACATTTCATAACATGTTTTAAACCTCACATTTCTCTAATACTCCTCAACTTTAATTAATACTGCATTTCAAGGTTAAAAATGTCATTACACAATCATTGAAGCAGTACTACTTCATTGTAGGAAGGTAGGATCCTTCTGCATGTGTACACCCACTTTTTGCCTAGTGATAATGCTCTTTTTGACTAGTCTGACTATGATCCTGCTACTCAGCATCCCAGTCTAACTGCTTTTTCACTAAACTGTTATGCTATGTACTTAGGTACACCCCAGATTGGATACTGGGATACTCTTGTCAGTCCCTAGTATATGGTACCCATGAACCCAGGGCATAGATACCCCGGAGGACTCCCATAGACTGCAGCATGCATTATGCCACCCATGGGAGACCATTCCAAATGGAACTACAGTCCTGCCATTTGCAACCTGTGCAAGTTGGTGCATGTGCCGCTTGCACCACTTACTCAAGATATAGGTTTAATATATCTAAGGGTCACTGCACTTAAAACCTATATGTCAGCCCTATAGCAGACCCTTACAATCCAGAGGGCAGGGTACTTGGTTTTAATTGAGAGGGGGCCCTTAATGAGCAGGACACCCCTGCAACCTACTGAGTCCGTTCTCCCGGGTTGTCAGTGAATCAGCTGTATACTATATATAGAGGGGCATTATGCGACTGCGTGATGACCATCTCAAAAACAGCTGCAACCAACCCGTTTGTGTCAAACATTTTGGAATCATACCCCCAGACGGGTGTGGGTGGCCTATATGTCAGCCCTATAGCAGACCCTTACAATCCAGAGGGCAGGGTACTTGGTTTTAATTGAGAGGGGGCCCTTAATGAGCAGGACACCCCTGCATCCTACTGAGTCCGTTCTCCCGGGTTGTCAGTGAATCAGTCGTATACTATATATAGAGGGGCATTATGCGACTGCGTGATGACCATCTCAAAAACAGCTACAACCAACCCTTTTGCGTTTTTGTCAAACATTTTGAAATCATACCCCCAGACGGGTGTGGGTGGTATGATTCCATCCACGGGAAGGCCCTGAGACACATTTCTGCCACCCTGATGCTGAGCCAAGCTGGAGCAGGGGAAGGTAGAATAATAGGCATCCAGTCACAGGGAGGTGTGACAACCTCCTAGACAGGATGTAATGTATCAGGGCTGGGTGGGTGCGCTTTCTAGAGCCTGAAAACCAGCAGGAGGGGCACATTTGTTGTCTCTGTGCCTAGTCCAGTTCAAATCAGTCCTAAGAGCCGTTGGCTCCATCTCTGGCGTGGAACTGGACAAAGTACATTGGATTAACCTCCCCCCTGTCCAGACTCTCCCCAGGGAGGGTTCCCTGAATCTTACAACCCTCTCCCATGGCTACTTAATGGCTTACCTGGTTGCAGGAACTTAAATTCATTGTGGACAAGATTCAGAACTGAAACCACTGCACTTCGACCGTCTGGGCACTCTGGACTTCGCTTGACTTCGTTTGGGCTTGACTTAGTCTCCCTCAGTCTGCTGCATCATCTGTGTCTCTGCACCCATACCGTGTAAGACCTGTGGATCATCCAAGACACCTGAAGGTAATCTCCGTTGGAGTGAAGGAGACACTCCCATGCATTCGCAGACACCACAACACTGCTGACCGGTCTGCTGATCCCAAACTCCTCCGTACTCTGAAAGGCTCAGCACACAGGAGGTGGGTTTCTACTTTGTTTGAGGGCTGAGCTGCCTTCTCACCAAGTTTGAGGTCAGAATCCCTTGTGGGGATGCAATACCCAAACCCTTGTGCACCGCATACTTTTGCAAGTTCATGTGCTTGTTGGCAATCCTGTGATAAGTGCATTGGGCTCCAAGTAGCCCCAACCTCTGGCACCATTTTCTACAAATATATTCACCCATCTCACACCGTGTACTCCATGCCTGCTGTTTTGTGAAGCTGCCGAGGACCTCTCTTTACTCCGAAGCCTCCGGCCTGTGGGTCCAATTGAGGGCCATCCTAAATTTCCTTCGGCTCCCCTGTTTGCTCTGGGCTTGCCCTTACTCCCCTGCTTGTGGTGAGTCTTCTGGTCAGAACCGTATACTTCCTTGACTTCCTGCGTGGGTTGCTTTTGCTAAAGGCTTGTTGTGCTCTAGCCAGAGACCCATCCCTCAGAACTCGACATCCTTTAAGGGATAGCTCGCATGCAGCTCCTGGTTTTTATCAACACGTGGGGCCCGCAGCTGCAGAGTCAAGGTCACGTCAACTATTCTGAAGCACCCGACATCGGTTGGCATTCGTCTACCAAGCCCCTGGTCACTCTCAAGTAAACCAGACTCTGTCCCCTCTGCTTTCAGGTACTGCTTGACAAGAATCCACTTTTGGATTCCAATGGACACTTTCTCTTCTTCCAGCAGCGGCCCTTCCTCGAAGTCTTCCATTGGGTTTGATGGTGGTTTCCTATGCCACTTCTAAGCATGGACGCAAAATCCGTTCCGCTTGCGGATTTTGCAAATTTTCGGTAAATTCGCGATCCGCGAACTCCCGCGAATTTACCGCGAATTCGCAAATCCGCGAGCGGCGGATTCCGGGGGCAAAAGTTGAAGCCTTGCTGGCCTGTTGTAACTATTTTACGATGGCGCCGGCAAGCTGCCAGTGCCATCCTAAAATAGTTACTAAGTTAGCTTCAACAGGAAGCTCCAATAGATAAAATAAAGCAGGTGCCCGAGCACCTGCTTTATTTTATCTATTAGAGCTTCCTGTTGAAGCTAATTTAGTAACTATTTTAGGATGGCGCTGGCAGCTTGCCGGCGCCATCGTAAAATACTTATAACATGGCCTTCCTGTGACCAGGAGCTTCTGTCAGGTGTGTCTTCTTCCCAAATCTACCCTCGAAAATCAGCTGTGATGCTGGATAGCGGCCTTTGCATCCTTGACTTTCACTAGCGCAATCCTCGTGCTGTTCCTGTGGCCAGGAAGCTGAAGGGACCCCTGCACCCCTCGGGGAGATTGCATAGTAACACACACATGGTCTCTGAAACTAGTTGAAGCTCAAATGCAGTGACTCATTCATCTGCCCAAAGAAAATCGTGAGCGTCGAGGAGGCAGGTGTGCCTTCTTCCCAAATCTACCCTCGAAAATCAGCTCTGATGCTGGATAGCGGCCTTTGCATCCTTGGCTTTCACAAGCGCAATCCTCGTGCTGTTCCTGTGGCCAGGAAGCTGAAGGGACCCCTGCACCCCTCGGGGAGATTGCATAGTAACACACACATGGTCGCTGAAACTAGTTGAAGCTCAAATGCAGTGACTCATTCATCTGCCCAAAAAAAATCGTGAGCGTCGTCGAGGCAGGTGTGCCTTCTTCCCAAATCTACCCTCGAAAATCAGCTGTGATGCTGAATAGCGGCCTTTGCATCCTTGACTTTCACGAGCGCAATCCTCGTGCTGTTCCTGTGGCCAGGAAGCTGAAGGGACCCCTGCACCCCTCGAGGAGATTGCATAGTAACACACACATGGTCGCTGAAACTAGTTGAAGCTCAAATGCAGTGACTCATTCATCAGCCCACAAAACAATCGGACCTTTTACCCACACAAGAGGCATGTGCACTCGCATGGAAGCCCCGCCCGAAATCCGCGGATCCGCAAATCCGCAAAATCCGCCGATTTTGTGGATCCACGATCCGCAAATCCGCGAATCGTGGATCCGCAAAATCCGCCCATGCCTAGCCACTTCACACCTATGCACCTGGCTTCCCAGGGTTTGATAACTTGGGTACTTCGATATACATGGGTGGGGTGGCTCTCCAACCTTCTGTCTTCCATGGGGTTTCCGCAAAGTTCACTGTAAAGGGTACCAAACTTTAGAAATCCAACCACGACTTGCACATAGACTTGTACAGAGCATGCATTGTGTACTCACATTACACACACTCTCTGTGGTGTTCCTATCTACTCAGCTTGGGTGGTTCCTTGGCGTGCCAGCAATTCCACGCCCTCTCCACATTTTTGTGACTCAGTTTGTGGTTCTTATAACACTTTTTCAGTATATAGTTTGGTCCCCCCATGAGGCCCACTGTGTACTAGTGCAATTTACTGTTATAGTCTTGTGTGATTTGTGTATATCTCCATTTGGGAGATACTGAATTGTACTAGAGAGCATTATATAATAAATATTTTTATAAATACCTTGTGTGGTTCTGTTTCATTTAATCTATACTATAAGATTACATTCTAATAAAACAAACTGCTTTACACTCCTTGATGACTAAGCCTGAAGGCTGCTCTCCACATTTACCACTTGCACAGCTTTCTGAGGTTGTGCAAGACTGCTTAGATCACCATAAGGGTTGTCTGGACTGGTGCAAGGTGGCCACTTACATCAGTGCACAACATATACTAGGCCAGCCTCTCACAACAATATATCACACACCTTACACAGTTGGAACTTACCTCTGAACTCCTGTTGTAGGATATAAAAATATCAAAAACTCTTAAATAATTTTCTTTCCCATACAATAAATGTGAAGCACCACTATCAACAAGAACAAAACAGTAATGGCAAATGTTCCCTCTCATTTTCCACAGAAATCAATGTAAGTAACAAATCAAAAAACTCCCTTCATTTTTTTTAAATCTTACAACACTTTCTATTGGATAGTCATATTAATCTTTTATTACTCTCTTTTAAAAGAGACCAATCTGGTTCTGTAACTTAGTAGAGTTGCGATTCCACTGCGGTGCTGCAGTTCACGTCGAGATGGAATCGCAAACCCTTACCGGAGTTCAAAAACACATTTCTTAATGAACATAACACTACTAAACATTGTAGTGATTTGGGGAAATAAAATTTACAAGCATTTAACATATAAATAGCATTCCATTATATATTTTAAAACCATATTTTACTTGATTCACTTCCCCCATAGTGGTTCATCTTAGTTTCCATAGTAACAGTTTTGGCAACATTTTACTGTACCAGTAGGTCAGAAATTCACCATATTTTTCAATAGATTATACTAGCTTCCAAATCCAAATAACAGGTGTGCTTGACTTTTGCAAAATACTACCTTATCAAGTCTGCAGTCCCCTTCAAACTTTTCTGCATAACCAATCAGAAAGATAATTGTATTCCTAAGTAACATGCAACCTATATTTAAGTAAACAATGCTTATGAACAGCTAATGACTTATGTGCTTTTTGTCAAACAACATTTTATCCACCATTTTAGATATCTCTCATTATACCAACTGACTTACTCAGGTACAGACATCTTTTGATACCTGACAATCATCCCTTCAGAATGCTTACAGTATGGATTGTAGGGCACAGCAACATGTTCTGGTGAGCAGGTACGCTGAGCACAGAGGAATTCACAAGGACCTGGGTTTGCAAAATGTGGATGTTAAATGGTTTGCACAGAGAGGACTAAAGTGGCACCAAGTGCAGCCTTTAGGTAAAACCTTTTTGAATTTCCAATCCTCTAAACTCATGATTGTGCACTGTGATGGCAATTACTTAGGCACACTGACTGGGGTAGGATTTAAATCTTAATGAGGATACCTTTGCACAACTAATGTCACTTTTCTTTCACACTGTCTTTGTTTACTCTAATATATGCCAAAGACAGAAATGGAAGTGGTCAAAACAGGTCTGTCCACAGATTGGCAAAGCCAGAAAGCATGTTAATAAGTAGCTCTGAGAATGAGCAGGAAATCTGTAAAATTGTTAGACTTTATTCATGGTGATATGTATTGGCCAGGATTCAAGAACAGAGTTGCTGATTTACTCAGTAGAATGGCATTACCAACTAAAATGTTGATGAACTGATGTGTGAGGTGAGCAGTTAGCCTAGATTGTGTTATGGTGGAAGGAAGATATGACAAAATGGAAAGAGTGTTGGAGTGAGGATGACAGTTTAAACAGAGTATCTGTGACATAAATGAAGGTTGGCCTGGCAAAACAGATTTAAGGTCAGATGAAAGTATTTTCTCGGAGGTGAGAAATGAACTATATATATGAGATAATATGATGTTCCGATGTGGGAGAGCTGTTTCTAGAGTGTCAATTAGGAAAAAGATGCTAGGTTCATATCATTAAGGGCATCTTGGGGTTTCTAAGACCAAACAAAGTGTTAAAAACTATTTTTGGTGGCACAAACAAAATTAAGAAATAAATCTGAGACATTCAAACCAACCTTTATTGGCCATTGTATGCCCTAATATGTCTTGGGAATGGTTAGGTTTGGATGTTGTGGGTCCGGTGAAGTGTGATGATGGTGAATATAAGTATATTCTTGTTGTAATGGATCCTTTTTCCAAAATTATCGGAGATTGAAACTGTGCCTACAGCAGAATGTGAAAGGATTATCAAGTTTTTAGACCACATTTTCATGAGAGAGGCTTTATCCAAGAGTGTGATTACTGAAAATGGACCTCAATTCATTCCTGACAAATGTAAGATTTGTTTTTTAAAAGGAAATGTATGATTCATAATACTACCTTGTTATATCATACAGAAGGAAATAGTTTGGTGGAATGCTTCAACAGGGTTATCAAAGGTAGTATCCAGTTGGTCAATGGTAGTGGATTGAATTGGGAAAGTGAGTTATTTAAGTTACTTGGAGCTTGCAGAATACGTCCAGGTAGTGTCACTGACAAAACAAGTTCTCCTTGATGATGAGACGAGAACCTATTGGCAAGGTTCTTGGTGATTGTCTTCCGAAAAGCAGGTTGAATGGGTTGAAGACCATGAGAGGAGGAAGAACACTAAGGTCCAACAAGCCGATAAGGAATGGTATGACAAGGAAAGGGGCACGAAGGAGTTTAATGTAAAATGTGGAGATTGGGTTAGAGTAAGGAAAGAGAAAAGTTCGGAAGGGGGAAAGCAGATTTTCAGAGACACACAGAGTGTGTGAAATGTTCCATAACTCTGTAAATTTAAGTGATGGGAAAGTGTGGCATTTGGGTATCAAAGTGCAGAAATGTCCTGCAGAATGAAAGGGAGAATGTCAAGAGTTATGATTGTTTGGAAACCGGTAAAAATGTAATTGGTGAGAAGGCAAATTTGTACAGTAGATCGGTGTGGTGTAATTGCTAGCGTGATTATGAAACACAAATGGAGCAATGTGCCCGGAATTCCCGACCTACAACATCTGGTGCTCATAACATATGTGGCAATGCGAACAAGGACAGCCAAATCAATAGTGGAAGATTTGGCAAGATTATATCCAAACCAGAAAGGTTTGATGATTTTATGTGTGTCAATACAGTTTAATATTACACTAGCAATCTATGTATATTAGCTTATTTAAATTTAACTTGTTGTTCATATCACATGGTTATGCCTTTATAAAAGGTTATGCCTTTATAAAATTTAACATTTGTCAATCGTTGTTAATGTGTAGTAGGATATAGTTATTTTATCCTTTTCTTCTATTCTGTAAACGGGAAGATGTGTTGAAACGTAATAGAGTATTGTAATAGCGTTTGACTAGTTAGCACTGCTGTGCTTTATGATGGAGCCTTACAACCTGTTGAACTAGGAGTTCTATTGGTGGCGGTTGGTGAGTTCAGGAAAGTGTACTGTGCCTGTATGTTGTGGCTGGGGCTGCTAAATAAACGACCTACCTTAAATAACGTAAGTACGGTTACTACACTGGCTATTTTAAAAGCAAACTGAGGTGTTAGTTGAGGCCGAAGCGAGTTTAAAAATTAGCAGATATTTTTATCTTGAGGATTCTTCATACGCAGGTGTATTTACAATTCGATTTAGTGCTGTTGGATGTCATGAAGTATTGTTGTTTCCTTTCTCAAATGCAAAAACAACAGTTGATGGACAGAATGCAGAACAATGTCATACATTCACCCCAGTACAGAGATCTGGGCCTAAATCCATCATTTTTTTGCACTCCACACCACCCCAGTTCAGACATGGCCATATGCAAAGCAGCCTTGACCCTGTGCCTCATGGGAACAGTCCAGCCCGAACTGCCAAGCCATGTCTTCCCTGGACCGGAATCAAGCATCCTAGGACCAGATTCTGGCTATCAGCCGTCATCAGCCAGGATAGCTTGACTCCAGTGGTGTGGAGAGCACGGAACTCACGTCTGAGCATACCCGTCCCTCTCGGGGTGACAAATGCAAAAACAACAGTTGATGGACAGAATGCAGAACAATGTCATACATTCACCCCAGTACAGAGATCTGGGCCTAAATCCATCGTTTTTATGCTCAGACATGGGTCCCTTGCTCACTTTGCAACTGGATTCAAGCTAGCCTGGCAGATGACGGCTGATTAGCTAGAACACAGTCCCAGGATGCTTGTTTCAGGTCCAGGGAAGACATGGCTTGGCAGTTTGGGCTGGACTGTTCCCATGAGTCACAGGGTCAGACTGATTTGCATATGGGCATGTCTGAACTGGGGTGGCTTGGTGAGCAAAATAACGATGGATTAAACTCAGATCTGTGACTTGGGGTGAATGTTTTGCCATTGTGCAACATTCCGTCCTTCATCTTGTGTGTCTTGCTGTTTCCTATCTCAAAGCTGCTTATGAGATAAATCGTTTTAGAAACCTTAATTTAAACCATTTTGCAACTCAAAAATCAAACAAGCATTTACAATGCAACGGTTTCGCCTTTGTAAAAGTTAGAGCACTTTCTCTGCCACATACACACACACGCACACACAAAGAGGGGCACAGAAGCAAGGCGCTCAAACAGCACAACACCAGCATGAACACCCAACATTCACGCAAACACGCACACTCAAAGTACACACACTCAAAAGGACGTGTGAGCCCAAAACACAATTACAGGAATACTTCACCGAAGCACACACATACAGCAATCAAACCATGCACGCCTATAACAATACAAACTCCTGTGCATTCGGGGTAGGCACACAACCACAAAACACAAACAAAAACTTACAAACATATGTAACACAAATCACAGCGATAGAAGCACAACCAATCACTCATACATAATGCATACATTCGACACACACGGAACACTCTTATGTCACATAGACATGCACATATAAAAACGACATGTGCACATACCCAAAACATACATTGAACACAATTATAAACTTTCAAAGGCGCACCAATGCAGTTTAGCATACAAGACACGTATGGCAAAACACCAAATACAAACTAAATACACACACATATCTACCAAAAGTAACGAAAACAGGTAACACAAAACCACTGGCCCAGAGCACACTGCGCCCTTCCAGCTCAAAGACAGCGTATGGCTTTGCAACGGACAGGAACGACTTCCGCAGGTATTAGAGAAGGGGCAGCAGGGTCGGAGATCCGAAAGGACCAGCACAGCAGTATTTATTTATTTTTATTCAGGGCATTTTTATATAGCGCGGACATTACCCAAAGGAACATTAAACAAGGCTTTCCATAAAAGGGATATGTAACTCATTTATAGCCAGTCAGATCTATTCACTGGCCTCATAAACTGTTGTTCTAGAGCTTGTTCACCCCAAAGAAAAATCGCTGGCTGATTTAAGACTGAAAACATACAGTCTGGTAAGATGAACGTTTCTGCAGCTTCAAGTGTGTTTACTACTCCTTACCATGGCTGCTGCTTTGCACAGAGCTGCGTGAGGGGGAAGGAGACCCTGCTTTGAAGGGTGGAGGCACCCCGGGCATTGCTCGTCTGCACACACACGTAGGTGGGCCCTAATGGAAATAGGAAGAGTGTGCCATCGAGTGCACCATCAGCCACTGTGAGTTCAAGAAGCCAGAATCAGAAATGCCACCGCCAACAGGTTTAATGCCTGCAAGCCAGACAACAAAGCGTGTTGTTTAGGCTGATAAAAATCTTTCAGGGAGAACCCCAAACCTATTGTAAAGGTTGGGTCTGGTGATGCTGAGACCAATGTTACTTGCACACGGTGCTTAAAATAAAATTTGACTTCGCTCTGAAGAGCTTGGCTTTGAACACACACCCACGGGGGATGAGTTTGCGGGGGGTGAGCTGCTGGGGGGCATGTAAAACTAGGGGGTCGGAAGGGTGGGGACCTGAAATGGGGTGACCAGCTGCGGTGAATAAAAAAATAATACAGTTTGGGTAGACTTTAAGGACAGTGTTTGGGACAGCGTGACGGAGTGATAGGTGAGAGTTCTGCGAAGGGACAAAGTGTGGGGCAGTAGGATAGCATAGATACAGACCAACATAGAGAGTTTGTAGTGAGGGAGAGGAGAAACTAGAAGAAAGACGGAGAGAGTTTTCTAAGGGGGATAGGTGTTGGGAGCGTGCATTTGAGGAATAGAGTTTGTCGAGCAGAGGCAGATTTTTGGGCTTGAGAAATAATAGAAACTTTAGAAGAGAGAGTCGGGCAGAGTTTTGGGGAGGTCGGACGGACGCTGGGTTTAAAAGGAATACGCATGAGAGAGAGAGTGAGTTTTGGGGACAAACAGTGAGTTTGAAATCTAGTTTATGGGGACAGGGGAGCGTCAGGCGGAGGGGCAGACCTCCGAGGCACAGGCAGAGTATAAAGCAAATGATAATAGGTCACTGTTCCCCCCACCACCCCAGCCCCCCCTTCTGACTTTCATGCCTCCTTTGGAAAACTTTCTGGCTGAACTTGGCACAGATGTGCCAGCCACTCCGGCCCCATCCTTAGGGGCACTGCCCCTTTACTGTGCAAACAATACACAACAACACTTATAATTCACTCAGGGGTTCACAGCTAGCCAGGTAGCGTGACGTGCACAGAGTCCCTAACACCTGTTGGGACAATATCATCCAGATACAAGGATAAACAACAGCGCGAAGGTGATATAAAGAATGCCGTGATTATAAAAACAAGGACTGACCTGCATACTACGTACTACTCCATTTATACAGCCTCTTCTTTTAGAAGCACCCGCTACAGTAAATGTTGTCTGTGAAGGGCTCTGCAACGCGTCAGAACCCTTTACTGGATGAAAATTATATCGTGTGTACCTTTTGTAACTTACTTGGTTCTACTGTAAAAATGCTCTGACACCTTTGGGTAAAGTTTGCGCTATATAAAACTGCATTCAATAAATTAACAAAACGGGCAGATGCCTCGTTGAGCGCTAGGGAGAGGGGGGTTTATAGGGCGATAGTGCACTTGGAGAACATTTGAGCTTTTTGATGAATTCAAAGAGAAATGGACAGTGCTGTGGGCAGTATGCGCTATCAGGGCACCCCGTGTGTGCAGTGACTTACAGCCTGGCATAGCTGCACCAACATTCCGGAATTCGAACACTTCTGGGAAACTTACAAAACACCACAGTTTAAAAAACATGAAAATACTCTGCAACCATGGAAAGTATCCTTTCTCCTTAGAACTCTCAAACTTTATTTGCAATACTGGTCGATAAATACAATACTTTTTTTGCAGTTTTTTTATGTAGCGCGAACTCGACCCGAAGATATCGATGCGCTCTATGCGATCACCAGTTGCGTTGCAGACAGACACATTCATTTTAGGCACGGAGAGATTTGTCCACATTTACAGGATGTTGAGCCTCCCGCCGAGACCGGAACCGGTTCCTTAGCTTCACAGTTGTCCGCTCTAGCCGTTATGCTACCATTAATAGGCTCTGCCAGTGACACTAGAAACTAGTGCGGGAAACTATCCGCAAGTGCTTCGAGCGGACATTCGTCATTAGGAGGAGCTGCATTAGTTGGAAATTGAAACAAGCACAAACAACCAAAATGTGCTGAGAAACGCAAGAAAATATATATCAAAACACCCTAAGTGTAGGAAATACCTCAATGGATGAGGGGAATCTGAAACTGCATAAAACAAAAAAAGACACCATGTCAGTGCACAAATAAAATTGCAAAAAACACAGTTGATGGACAGAATGTAGAACAATGTCATACATTCGCCCCAGTACAAGGATCTGGGCCTAAATCCATCGTTTTTTTGCACTCCACACCACCCTGGGTTAGACACTGGCTATATGCAAATCAGCTCTGACCCTGTGCCTCATGGGAACAGTCCAGTCCGAACTACCAAGCCATGTCTTTCCCAGACCGGAATCAAGCATCCAAGCAGCCTGGATAGCTTGACTCCAGTGGTGTGGAGAGCCTGGGACTCACGTCTGAGCATACCCAGCCCACTCGGGGTGAAAATTGCAGAAAGCACAGTTGATGGACAGAATGTAGAACAATGTCATACATTCACCCCAGTACAAGGAAAGGATCTGGGCCTAAATCCATCGTTTTTTGCACTCCACACCACCCTGGGTTAGACACTGGCTATATGCAAATCAGCTCTGACCCTGTGCCTCATGGGAACAGTCCAGTCCCAACTACCAAGCCATGTCTTTCCCAGACCGGAATCAAGCATCCAAGCAGCCTGGATAGCTTGACTCCAGTGGTGTGGAGAGCCTGGGACTCACGTCTGAGCATACCCAGCCCACTCGGGGTGAAAATTGCAAAAAACACAGTTGATGGACAGAATGTAGAACAATGTCATACATTCACCCCAGTACAAGGATCTGGGCCTAAATCCATCGTTTGTTTGCACTCCACACCACCCTGGGTTAGACACTGGCTATATGCAATTCAGCTCTGACCCTGTGCCTCATGGGAACAGTCCAGTCCGAACTACCAAGCCATGTCTTTCCCAGACCGGAATCAAGCATCCAAGCAGCCTGGATAGCTTGACTCCAGTGGTGTGGAGAGCCTGGGACTCACGTCTGAGCATACCCAGCCCACTCGGGGTGAAAATTGCAAAAAACACAGTTGATGGACAGAATGTAGAACAATGTCATACATTCACCCCAGTACAAGGATCTGGGCCTAAATCCATCGTTTTTTTGCACTCCACACCACCCTGGGTTAGACACTGGCTATATGCAAATCAGCTCTGACCCTGTGCCTCATGGGAACAGTCCAGTCCGAACTACCAAGCCATGTCTTTCCCAGACCGGAATCAAGCATCCAAGCAGCCTGGATAGCTTGACTCCAGTGGTGTGGAGAGCCTGGGACTCACGTCTGAGCATACCCAGCCCACTCGGGGTGAAAATTGCAAAAAACACAGTTGATGGACAGAATGTAGAACAATGTCATACATTCACCCCAGTACAAGGATCTGGGCCGAAATCCATAGTTTTTTTGCACTCCACACCACCCTGGGTTAGACACTGGCTATATGCAAATCAGCTCTGACCCTGTGCCTCATGGGAACAGTCCAGTCCGAACTACCAAGCCATGTCTTTCCCAGACCGGAATCAAGCATCCAAGCAGCCTGGATAGCTTGACTCCAGTGGTGTGGAGAGCCTGGGACTCACGTCTGAGCATACCCAGCCCAGTCGGGGTGAAAATTGCAAAAAACACAGTTGATGGACAGAATGTAGAACAATGTCATACATTCACCCCAGTACAAGGATCTGGGCCTAAATCCATCGTTTTTTTGCACTCCACACCACCCTGGGTTAGACACTGGCTATATGCAAATCAGCTCTGACCCTGTGCCTCATGGGAACAGTCCAGTCCGAACTACCAAGCCATGTCTTTCCCAGACCGGAATCAAGCATCCAAGCAGCCTGGATAGCTTGACTCCAGTGGTGTGGAGAGCCTGGGACTCACGTCTGAGCATACCCAGCCCACTCGGGGTGAAAATTGCAAAAAACACAGTTGATGGACAGAATGTAGAACAATGTCATACATTCACCCCAGTACAAGGATCTGGGCCTAAATCCATCGTTTTTTTGCACTCCACACCACCCTGGGTTAGACACTGGCTATATGCAAATCAGCTCTGACCCTGTGCCTCATGGGAACAGTCCAGTCCGAACTACCAAGCCATGTCTTTCCCAGACCGGAATCAAGCATCCAAGCAGCCTGGATAGCTTGACTCCAGTGGTGTGGAGAGCCTGGGACTCACGTCTGAGCATACCCAGCCCACTCGGGGTGAAAATTGCAGAAAGCACAGTTGATGGACAGAATGTAGAACAATGTCATACATTCACCCCAGTACAAGGAAAGGATCTGGGCCTAAATCCATCGTTTTTTTGCACTCCACACCACCCTGGGTCAGACACTGGCTATATGCAAATCAGCTCTGACCCTGTGCCTCATGGGAACAGTCCAGTCCCAACTACCAAGCCATGTCTTTCCCAGACCGGAATCAAGCATCCAAGCAGCCTGGATAGCTTGACTCCAGTGGTGTGGAGAGCCTGAGACTCACGTCTGAGCATACCCAGCCCACTCGGGGTGAAAATTGCAAAAAACACAGTTGATGGACAGAATGTAGAACAATGTCATACATTCACCCCAGTACAAGGATCTGGGCCTAAATCCATCGTTTGTTTGCACTCCACACCACCCTGGGTTAGACACTGGCTATATGCAAATCAGCTCTGACCCTGTGCCTCATGGGAACAGTCCAGTCCGAACTACCAAGCCATGTCTTTCCCAGACCGGAATCAAGCATCCAAGCAGCCTGGATAGCTTGACTCCAGTGGTGTGGAGAGCCTGGGACTCACGTCTGAGCATACCCAGCCCACTCGGGGTGAAAATTGCAAAAAACACAGTTGATGGACAGAATGTAGAACAATGTCATACATTCACCCCAGTACAAGGATCTGGGCCTAAATCCATCGTTTTTTTGCACTCCACACCACCCTGGGTTAGACACTGGCTATATGCAAATCAGCTCTGCCCCTGTGCCTCATGGGAACAGTCCAGTCCGAACTACCAAGCCATGTCTTTCCCAGACCGGAATCAAGCATCCAAGCAGCCTGGATAGCTTGACTCCAGTGGTGTGGAGAGCCTGGGACTCACGTCTGAGCATACCCAGCCCACTCGGGGTGAAAATTGCAAAAAACACAGTTGATGGACAGAATGTAGAACAATGTCATACATTCACCCCAGTACAAGGATCTGGGCCTAAATCCATAGTTTTTTTGCACTCCACACCACCCTGGGTTAGACACTGGCTATATGCAAATTAGCTCTGACCCTGTGCCTCATGGGAACAGTCCAGTCCGAACTACCAAGCCATGTCTTTCCCAGACCGGAATCAAGCATCCAAGCAGCCTGGATAGCTTGACTCCAGTGGTGTGGAGAGCCTGGGACTCACGTCTGAGCATACCCAGCCCATTCGGGGTGAAAATTGCAAAAAACACAGTTGATGGACAGAATGTAGAACAATGTCATACATTCACCCCAGTACAAGGATCTGGGCCTAAATCCATCGTTTTTTTGCACTCCACACCACCCTGGGTTAGACACTGGCTATATGCAAATCAGCTCTGACCCTGTGCCTCATGGGAACAGTCCAGTCCGAACTACCAAGCCATGTCTTTCCCAGACCGGAATCAAGCATCCAAGCAGCCTGGATAGCTTGACTCCAGTGGTGTGGAGAGCCTGGGACTCACGTCTGAGCATACCCAGCCCACTCGGGGTGAAAATTGCAAAAAACACAGTTGATGGACAGAATGTAGAACAATGTCATACATTCACCCCAGTACAAGGATCTGGGCCTAAATCCATCGTTTTTTTGCACTCCACACCACCCTGGGTTAGACACTGGCTATATGCAAATCAGCTCTGACCCTGTGCCTCATGGGAACAGTCCAGTCCGAACTACCAAGCCATGTCTTTCCCAGACCGGAATCAAGCATCCAAGCAGCCTGGATAGCTTGACTCCAGTGGTGTGGAGAGCCTGGGACTCACGTCTGAGCATACCCAGCCCACTCGGGGTGAAAATTGCAAAAAGCACAGTTGATGGACAGCATGTAGAACAATGTCATACATTCACCCCAGTACAAGGATCTGGGCCTAAATCCATCGTTTTTTTGCACTCCACACCACCCTGGGTTAGACACTGGCTATATGCAAATCAGCTCTGACCCTGTGCCTCATGGGAACAGTCCAGTCCGAACTACCAAGCCATGTCTTTCCCCGACCGGAATCAAGCATCCAAGCAGCCTGGATAGCTTGACTCCAGTGGTGTGGAGAGCCTGGGACTCACGTCTGAGCATACCCAGCCCACTCGGGGTGAAAATTGCAAAAAACACAGTTGATGGACAGAATGTAGAACAATGTCATACATTCACCCCAGTACAAGGATCTGGGCCTAAATCCATCGTTTTTTTGCACTCCACACCACCCTGGGTTAGACACTGGCTATATGCAAATCAGCTCTGACCCTGTGCCTCATGGGAACAGTCCAGTCCGAACTACCAAGCCATGTCTTTCCCAGACCGGAATCAAGCATCCAAGCAGCCTGGATAGCTTGACTCCAGTGGTGTGGAGAGCCTGGGACTCACGTCTGAGCATACCCAGCCCACTCGGGGTGAAAATTGCAAAAAACACAGTTGATGGACAGAATGTAGAACAATGTCATACATTCACCCCTGTACAAGGATCTGGGCCTAAATCCATCGTTTTTTTGCACTCCACACCACCCTGGGTTAGACACTGGCTATATGCAAATCAGCTCTGACCCTGTGCCTCATGGGAACAGTCCAGTCCGAACTACCAAGCCATGTCTTTCCCAGACCGGAATCAAGCATCCAAGCAGCCTGGATAGCTTGACTCCAGTGGTGTGGAGAGCCTGGGACTCACGTCTGAGCATACCCAGCCCACTCGGGGTGAAAATTGCAAAAAACACAGTTTATGGACAGAATGTAGAACAATGTCATACATTCACCCCAGTACAAGGATCTGGGCCTAAATCCATCGTTTTTTTGCACTCCACACCACCCTGGGTTAGACACTGGCTATATGCAAATCAGCTCTGACCCTGCGCCTCATGGGAACAGTCCAGTCCGAACTACCAAGACATGTCTTTCCCAGACCGGAATCAAGCAGCCTGGATAGCTTGACTCCAGTGGTGTGGAGAGCCTGGGACTCACGTCTGAGCATACCCAGCCCACTCGGGATGAAAATTGCAAAAAACACAGTTGATGGACAGAATGTAGAACAATGTCATACATTCACCCCAGTACAAGGATCTGGGCCTAAATCCATCGTTTTTTTGCACTCCACACCACCCTGGGTTAGACACTGGCTATATGCAAATCAGCTCTGACCCTGTGCCTCATGGGAACAATCCAGTCCGAACTACCAAGACATGTCTTTCCCAGACCGGAATCAAGCATCCAAGCAGCCTGGATAGCTTGACTCCAGTGGTGTGGAGAGCCTGGGACTCACGTCTGAGCATACCCAGCCCACTCGGGGTGAAAATTGCAAAAAACACAGTTGATGCACAAATAAAAGCACACACGTAAATAAACACTTCACTATGCATGCGTTTTGAAGCTGTACCCAGAAAGCGTACAGAGTAGTCACTCACCAGCAGCACGAAAGAACTGGTGTTCTGTTAGGCAGAATTGAAGTGAAATACCAGACGGGGGACGGCCAAAAGTGAAAGTACTGAGTAGGCAAAGAAACACGCAATTAATAAGCGAAATGCCGCTACTGCTAAAATACAGGTATTCTCAAAGCAAAAGGGCAGCGGGGGAACTCTAAACACTCACCATGAAACAGATGAAGGAACGACGTGTCTGCTCAACCGGGTTTGGAGAAATGTAATCGACACGGCAAACAACCGCGTAGGTTTAAATCGCGGAAATTCAGCGCTGATTCAAAACCACGTAACATTGTTACGGTGACACTGGCTAAATAATATGTTTCTAGGGCGCCATCTTACTAAAATACAGGTATTCTCAAAGCAAAAGGGCAGCGGGGGAACTCTAAACACTCACCATGAAACAGATGAAGGAACGACGTGTCTGCTCAACCGGGTTTGGAGAAATGTAATCGACACGGCAAACAACCGCGTAGGTTTAAATCGAGGAAATTCAGCGCTGATTCAAAACCACGTAACATTGTTACGGTGACACTGGCTAAATAATATGTTTCTAGGGCGCCATCTTAACCCCTTCCATGCTCATGACGGAACGGTTCCGTCATGAGCGTCGGGTGAGCTGTGCTCATGACGGAACCGTTCCGTCACGACCACACCCGTTTTTAAGAACGTTCAGCACAGCGCGAAAATTCGCGCCGCGCTGAACGGGTTAACGTGGTGCTAAGAGGTAATGATGTTAAATGTTGAACAAACCAGTCTTGCAGCACCAACCATCGCCTTTAAAACAAGTCAGGTCCCGGGCCGGCAGCCAATCACAGCGCGGCCCGGGAAATGACGTCACGGGGGTGTCCCGGGCCGGCAGCCAATCACAGCGCGGCCCGGGACAAAGGGGCGGGATTTAAAAAAAGCCCGAGAAACGCCCCCGAATCGCGTTTTCCCCGAGAAAGCGTGATTGACAGCCTCTATCTCCCAATGGCTAGCCTCCATTTATGGAGCTAGCCAATGAGAGACAGAGGCGGGTCATCGATCACATATACAACTCAATAGTTTTTTTAGCGCATGCGCACTACGTGCGCACTTGCAGGCAAAACCTAAAAATGAAACTCGAGTATTTGGAAAGGTTGACTGTTTATGCACTGAAATCTATAAGCAAAGATCAAGTCTAAATGTTGACGGAAAACATATATTGTACATTACATTGCAACCATTAAGCCTGTTGTTGCATCTCAAATGACTGTTCAGTTTAAAACTAATGCCAGATGTACGCGGCTTTGAATAACAAAGGGCCAGCGTGTAGTAACACTCCAGGAAAAAAGACATTGTTGATATTTCAATCCGTCATCATCTGCTCATTAAGGAACTGTCCTCTTCCGCAATATTCAAAACGAAAAAAAGACTGTCGCTGAGGAAAACAATCCTTGAAACAGTGACAGCACATTTCTTTCCTCCCTCCCCAGTTAATTGCTACAAAATGAAACCTAATTCATCGTAAATTCGTCCCTCTGAGCATTTAGAAAACATAATCTGAGTAATTTAGTGAAAATTGCTGCTCATCACAAACACAATCACTCCGGCTAAAGCTTTCTTAAAATTAAATAGCAACTAATGAATGTAAATTTATTGTTTTCCTAGTTTCATCAACTTTTTTTCTAATTATTTTAAATGTCCATTACTTCAGCAGATTTTGCAGCTAAAATAGAGAGATGTGTGACGGCATTCCGTATCTGTTTAATATATTATCTGAAGTGCTCTTGAAAACTCCTTTTCACAAGAAATAAACGCTAATGTATGAAAAGAAATCACATCACATTTAAGAAGTCTTATCCACGATAGCTCCTAGGTGTCCTTAATCTACCTGTAGGCCAATCTGCACAAGACCCCAGATTAAATGATGCTTTTTCATATATATCTAAACGCACAGAGAACCCTATTAAGAGTACCTTGTTAATTCCAATTAGACCAGTGACAGATGTTGCAATTATGAGCTGCAGAGCTGAAATCTCTGTAAAACAGCAGGGGAAATCGTGAAATCGGCACCCCAATTGCTGTATGTTAGTTACTACCCCAAAACTGTTCAGCACTCGAACCTCTAATGCAGGAACTGTAGTTCTGCGGCCGGGAAATAATGGGGAATATGTAGGAACCTACATTGTAGCAGAACTCATAATCGAGTTCAAAGTTGCAAGACACAATCTGGTTCAAATAACAGATATCATTTACAATGGTGTTGAAATGACAGTCAGATAGTATGCTGCAGCATCAGCTATTCCAAACAATGGGCCTCTTAAATTTGTCATCATTACTTTCTTTGTGGCTCATTTTCAAGGATTATAAGATTTCTATTAGGATTCCTTAAAATGTTCTTAAACTACTGAACAACTGTAGATTACAAGTGCCCACAAAAGCCTCATTATAGCAATAATTCTAAAGTTGATCGCTGTAAGAAATTGCAGTACTAGTTGAGGGGGGTAACTACCCCACTCAAGTAATATTTCCATGTGGCACAGGGTCAAGACTGATTTGCATATGGCTGGGTCCAAACTGGGGTGGCATAGTGGGCAAAAGAACAATGGATTTACCCTGGATCTTTTGACTGGGGAGAATGTTTGCATTGTCAGAATTCCGTTCATCTTTTGTTTGCTGTAACAGCCTACTGATCTGAGCCTCAGGGGCATACAAAGCTCCCCAACCAGCTCCTGTGTGGAACTACAGAGAGTCCCTGATCCCCAAGTAGTACCCCCCAGCACCTGGACCCTTGGTGTGTCTCAGTTCACTTAAATCAAGCTTTTGGGCTCTACCTGACCACGAATGGTCCCGTTCACAGCGAGACCACGCCACACCATCTCTTGCACCTCAGTATAAACCACTCACAGGGGAGGACCAACATCAAGCACCATTCCACCCATCCATTAAGCTTGGCCTACTCTTTGCGCCATGAGGATAACAGTCTGAGATGCTCTCCTTGATCCCTGTGACCCTCTCCAACGCGAACAGGACTCCAGGAGATGTTTCATACAGCCTGTTTGGTCTAGTTGTGGTTTGAAGTTGCTTTAAATGGTGGGGATTATGTTGCTCAAAAATTTAGAGAGATTTTTTCAGAGGTTGCGGGAGGGTTTGATTGAGGTGGAGGCGGCTGCTGATGAGGTGAAATCCGACACAATGAAGAAAATGTCTTTGCTGTTCTTGGTGCTGGCATTAATGTGGTCCACTAGAGCAGCACATTTGGTGGTCGCACCTCAGAGCAAATTTGAATGTCTTACCATCTGCATTGTCCTTGCTCATGCTCCATTTGCACCCCAGTTGCTTTCTGTGGTGTTTCATGAGCCTGAGGTCTATCATGTCCAAACTGGGCTGTGGTCTAGATCAGTTTGTATTGCTGTTTTTGAGGGGAGCTTGAAGCTTGAGCAGGAGGTGAGTAAATGGTTGAAATCCTTGATGGAGGCTGTTGCTGCATTTGGGTCAGTGGCTGTTCAGAATGCTCTACCAGTCCTAGTCAGTGATGCAGTTCCAGTTTTGGTGGGCTGGTCTGGTAGTGGAGTATACACATTGGACAGGGACTGGTATGCTGAAATTGATTAGGGTGTGGTCTTCCTATTATTTAAAGGCAATGTTTTCAAATGTGGTCATTTTTATTTCTTAAGTTTATTAGTTTGTTTTCAAAGTAATTCATATCACTGTAAAGCATTAGACACTTAAATTGTTCTGTTTTCTTTTTACATGGCAAAATATATGGCAGTGGTCATGAAACATCTCCACTACTGTTGTTTGTGTTCTACTTTTTCAAATGTATTGCTCAGCATATGATAGATAACTACATATTGATGGGCACTGAGCATATTTGATGACGCTAGGTGGTCTCAACTTTTGGTTGATTGTTTGCCTCATTTCTTGATGTATTGTAGAGGCCACAGTCTGGATACATATCTCTAAATGAGCCCGAAGTTAGTAGTGCACACTTAAGACTGAATGTATTCAATACCATTGCCGGTCTGTCAGTTACTGTGAATTTAAATTTGCCTGTTACATAAGATATGAATAAACAACAGATGCACACAGGGTCATAAAGCTACATCATTTTAAAGATAATTACCAGCTCCTTTCATGAGCTACATAACCTGTTATTCAAGTCAAGAAGCCACCATAGGCAGGCTAAAATGTAATAAAAATGTTAATTGTTACATCATGTTTGACAAGCTCTTGCTAGACAACGGAAAATCTGTTATTTTACTAATGACGTTACAGCAATTTCAACTTATGTAAAGGTGGTATAAGCAGGGCAAATTCATATTTTCTCTATATTTAAAATGCACTTATTGTCAATATTTAAAGTTAGCAGTTCGATTTACTTGAGCTAACTTAAAGTGCATTTTTAATGTGTCTCTTGTGATGCATTGGACTACCATCTCTGGATTATGTATACTCTTTCATTAGATAAAATTTAAAACACCGTATAAACCTTAATTGCTGAGTTGTGAATTACATCTTGCAACATAGCACCATTATTTAGTTCAAAAAGTTAGTGTTAAGCATAACAAACTGACATTTATTGAATATGTTACTGAGATGTTCGGAATGCCATTTTTTATCTATTGGTGTAATTTAGAGTAAACATTTTAATTAAGCTATTTTAAAATGTATTATATTAAATACATGCGTGGCCCTAAAGTCACTATGACTCAAGCCCTTGGCATGCACAGTGTTGTCATTTATGATGTACATTCAGATGTCTTTAGGGATGTTATCAATGCAGTCATTGTATGTCATGAGTGATTTCTTAATGCAAGGGTAGAACCAGGTGGTGGACGTAAATTATAGTTATTTCAGGGCAAATTTCAGTGTTTTACAGCCGCGGCCCATGGAGGGAGTTCGGTGGGGCAGGGAGGTGGTGTGGGGGAGGGGCAAGGTGGACAGTGGTAAACACCGGAATATGGACAATTGCAGGTAGGTAAACCATTTAAAAAATAAAATAAATTTCGTAGCGCGCGCTGCATCGCATTTTGCGACGCATGGTGCACTACAAAATTTGTTTTATTTATTAAATTGTTTACTTACCTGCAATTATCCATATTCAGTTGTTTACCACTGTCCACCCTTTCCCTCCCCTGCACCGCCTCCCTGCCCCACCGAACTCCCTCCACGGGCCGCGGCTGGTGTTTTGTCTCAGGTTTAAGTGTTCTGTTTTAACCAGCCGCTGCCCGTGGAGGGAGTTCGGTGAGGCAGGGAGGTGGTGCGGGGGAAGGGCAAGGTGGACAGTAGTAAACACCGGAATATGGACAATTGCAGGTAGGTAAACCATTTAAAAAATAAAACGAATTTCGTAGCGCGCGCTGCATCGCATTTTGCGACGCATGGTGCACTACGAAATTCGTTTTATTTATTAAATTGTTTACTTACCTGCAATTATCCATATTCCGTTGTTTACCACTGTCCACCCTGCCCCACCCCTGCACCGCCTCCCTGCCCCACCGAACTCCCTTCACGGGCCGCTGCTGGTTTTAACCAACATTTTCAACTGACAATAACATCCTTTTAACCTTTGTTTTTTTCAGTGAATTTCTAAGGGCTTTTTATGTAAAGGAAGCTATTATTACAATTCCTGTATACAACTTCACTTTAACATTCATTTTTTCAGTGAATTTCAATAGCTATTTTACCATAAAGTAAGACCTCCATTGCTGTCTTAGTGTGAAGTTGGCTGCAGGAACTGCAGTGTGGCCAGGCCCAATCTCCGGCCCCTCATGGGGAACGGAACCCCATTTTTATTTATTGGTGTGGTATGGATCTGTCTACATTCTTCAGGGGTGTCAAACTGTGTCTCAAAATTAGATTCATGGGTCCACATAACACCGGTCCTGGCTCGACATGACAGATCACCCTGAAACTTTCCACGAAGAAGCTCAGGTGGATGAGGATTTTTTTTTTAAAGTTATGTAAAGTTTGATCAAAGGGGCAAAGACATCAGTAAACCAAAACGTTAATTTCCCATGGAAACGTGGTCCCAAATATAACTTCCGCAGTGGCAAAAGTTAATGGGTACGTTTTTAATAGTAAAGATGATGAATGTCCTTCTTCTTGATTACATTGGTGTACAGATGTATCAATTTTCTAGTGCATTGTCCCGTATCTACGTATTGAATTTAGTTATAACTGTAGACATGAATGACGTGAAGTCTGTGGGCAGGTTTTTTTTTGGAGGTTTCAGTTTTTAGAGTGTTTGGAGGTGCATTGGGGTGTTGCTAGTGTGTGTTTTATTTTGAGGAGGTTTGAGAGGCTGTGTCTTGTGCTTGATTCTCTGCTTGTGTTTATGTCGTAAAGTATTCTCAGCATATTCTTTTTTGTCAGCTTTGTACCTGTGTGAGTGACTTGTGAGGTCTCCGCAGAGTATACTTCATTTTATGTTTTTATGCAATTTTTATGCTTTTCCTCGAAAACATTTCCTGGTCCCAATTTTAAAAAGAATGCATTTTAACCAGGTTCGACCCGCACTGATGTATTTGCAATTATTGAAGGAAGACTGTTTACCTTTTATACTGGGTTTTTTAAAAGCTTGTGTTAATTACAGGAACTATATGGATCAATAATGTATGCCTTCCTCTGACCTTTTTTTTAACTATTTATTATCTTTTTCCCTATTGTAATTCTGGTGCTCTTCTATTGATCAAGCACGGATTGTTTTAACTGTTTTATAGTTGTGCAATTTTTATGGTTTTATTATAAAACCGAATAAAGTTTATGAATGAATAAATGGACTTGTGAGGTGCCTGCTTATATTTGTTAAATATTTGTATAGGTTGATTTTAGGTTTGTTTGTGTGGTTGGGGTTAGCTGGGTTTAGTATGTTAGATAGAGGACATATGGTCAATTTTGAGTAGAGGGGGTAAGTACCTTGGTTTGCAATGCCCTGCAATGCTATCTGTTGCTATCTGTTGCAAGAGTGTATGATTCATTGGGAGAGGGTCAGACGTAACCTGAGTTATGGTGTGATGCAACTGAGTAGTGTGCACCAGATCCAACATGGATGAGCAGATGTGCTGTCCTGAGAGACTGACTTGCTGCATGAATATTAATTTGTATTTCCCTTACGAGGTAATTGTTGTTTTTGAAATGTGATTAAGGGCGAGTGTTTGCATTGAGGCACAGGGTCAGACTGATTTGCATATAGCCATGTGTGAACTGGGGTGGCGGAGTGGGCTAAAGAACGGTGATGGATCAAACCCAGATCTTTTGACTGGGTGTGAGTGTTTGATTGGTTCAGATGCTCCGTCCATCACCACTCCCTTTTGTACCGCTTGTAAAAAAAGGGGCAGCGTTAAGCCACATTAAGTGGCTCAATGCTGCCTTTTAAATAAGGTGAAGCACACATCACCACAGAAACATCACTAAAAGAGACATTCCTGTGGTGATAAGGGCTTGTAAATCTGCCCCTTAGTCTTTGTCTCTAATTTATATTGCTTCAAAAAAAGTATTAAATAATTCAGTTAGGTCAAATCTCTCCTTGAGGACAATGCGACTCTGGACAAATGACCTCACATCTGAATGCTTTAGTTAGCCTTATAAAGGGAATCCCTAGAGCTTGAGAGAGCTAGAAAAAATATGGGACTAGAGTCCCATGGTGGCAGCAACTTCCCTAGTGGTAGAGCTAGATCTCATGACCATAAGAATTTAAACAAGATTATCCCTCCCTACCAGAGTGGGGATGACATCCACAAGTGGATTACAGCACTCGAAAGGGCCTGTAAAGTTCAGAAGGTACCCCAGGAGCAGTGGGCAGCCATCTTGTGGCTCTCCTTTGCAGACAAAGGTAGAGACAAGCTCCTCACTGTTAGAGAAGAGGATGCTGATGGTTATACAGTCCTGAAGAGTGCTCTGATTGTGGGGTTTGGCCTAACTACTGAACAATACAGGATAAAGTTCAGACATACCCGAAAGGCTCAGACTCAGGACTGGGTGGACTTTGTGGATTGTGCGACCAAGGCTCTGGAAGGTTGGATACATGGCAGTAAGGTGTGTGATTTCAAAGGATTCTACAACTTAATTATGAGGGAGCAGATCCTTAATAATTTTCCAGGCTTTTACACCAGTACCTGGTGGACTCTGATCTGACCTCTCCCTAGAACTCGGAAAGAAGGCAGACAAATGGGTTAGAACCAGGGTAAGGCCTATGAATCAAGGTGGTGACCAGAAGAAAGATTCTACCAAGTACCAAGAGGAAGGTGGGGATAAATCAAAAGACAAGTCCCCTACAGGGCCCCACAAATCCACTTCCGGGGGTGGGTCCCAAACTCCTTCCTCTTCTGAAAAGAAACCATATTGCCATGTTTGCAAAAAGCCTGGCCACTGGAAAACTGATCCCAGTTGCCCCAGGATTGGCAATAAAGAAAATGTTCCTCCATCTAACACTACCACTCCTCCTGTTACTACTAGTAGGAATCCCCCAGGTGGTGGTGTTGCACCCAAAAAGTTAGGTGTATTTTCATGGGGAACAGAGGTTAGCCCTGAATAAGAGATATCCCCCTCACAGGCCTCCTCAGTCTGTGATGGTGTTATGGGATTTGCCACTTTTATTATGAGTCCCTATACTTTGGGCAAGTACGGACAGCAGCCCTTAATCAAAGGTCAGAAAGCTGTGGCCTTCAGGGACACAGGGGCTAGTGTCACCATGGTGGCAGGGAAACTAGTCCCCCCTCACCAGTTTTTACCTGAGTTTAAGTACCAGGTGACCAACATTGATGGTATCAGAACAGCTCACCCCATGGCCATAATCAATCTCAGCTGGGATGGAGTCACTGGCCCAAAGAGAGTGACTGTCAGGTCTGTCGTGATTGCTCCTCGGGATTGGATTGATGCTGTAAAGGGGGCCCACCTCTAGATCATCCCAAGTCTGGCTATCAATGTCACAGACTATTAAGGAGATCAAGCGGGGGAAAAGATAGGTCCGGAGGGGAACAGCTGGGCTACTGGAACCGAAACCTGCAGATATAGAAAGCAAGGGATGAGTGGAATTATTACCCTCAGCTATAGCTAACATATGCAAGACGTTACTCTTTTCCTCACCTGCAATAACCTACAGGTATGCAGAAACAAAGGGTGTTATAAAGGGCTTCTTCTAAATCCCCTGGTCTTCCTACTTAAAGACACAACAAAAGAAAACATAAGTATACCACTGTTTTTTCCCCTTTCGCCAGATGAATAGAGGAAAGTAAGTACACCTACCCAGATTGGGGATGAAGACACCAGAATGCCCCAGGTTACAAAACAGGTAAATATCACACCTTTCCGGTATTCTTACAGATCGTAAGGTTTCCCCCTCCGAGGATATGTATGCTCTACAAGTTCAAGGGTCAGTGCAGAAGCGAAAAAGTCATCCCCTAAGCAGTTCATACAACCCCTAAAGTGTTCACCCAGTAAGTTCCTGGTACAAACTTAGAAACAGAACATATGCCCAGCGCAAAGCAACAACGCAGCGTTTCTACAGATACTTCTCTGCAGGCGCCAACAGAAACGAAGAAAGCTCCTAGATGAACATGCGGCACCTAAGCCTAGGTGTCCGGCAGGTGTAGGAGAAGCGTGCTCCCGGGAATGCACGCAAACACAAGCACCCCCCGATCAGTGGAAAACCTGCAACAGCGTTCTCCGCACTGGATACGGGCGCTTCCTAAGCCCCTCCACAGTAATCCACAAAACAGGGCTGAGAACACCGGAACTCTGCTCTCGATGCGGGCGCTTCCTAAGCCCCTCCTCAGTAATCCACAGATCAGAGCAACGATACCGTGAGCGTAACTCAGCTCACCACGAACAGGCCAACTAGAAACAGGAAATACAAGCAACCAACTTGCTCGCCAGGAGGAATAATCGGCAGCGTCTCTCTCTGCAAACGCCCTGATATTCCTTCCGGTCGCACAGCGTCATTCCAGAGCGCCGCGCTAAGGATCATGGGGATTGTCGTTTTTTGAGCCCTTTACCGACTCGCATTGCAGACAGTGATTTACCAGCGGCCGGGGAATCCTGACAGTATGCCCCCTCTCACAAAATTCACTGACTGCCACCAGGTTTACCAGGATGAAGCGAATGGAACTGCCGCACCAGTCTAGGAGCATGTATAGCACCCACAGGCTCCCAGGAGTCCTCCTCCGGTCCATAGCCCTTCCATGAAATCAAATACTGGAGTTTACCCCGCACTCTACGGGCATCCAAGATGCGCCGTACTTCATACTCCACATCATGTTGCACTCTCACAGGCTCAGGGGTTTTTGAACGGGGACACTTTGCCGGTTTGAGCAGCGAGATATGGAACACCGGATGTATCCTGAAATGCGCTGGAAGTCTCAATTTCACCGCCACCGATTTGACGTGGCGAATCACTTGGTAAGGGCGAATGAACCTAGGGTTGAACACGCTATACTTGCGGAAACGGATATTTCGAGTGGACAACCACACCCAAACCCCCTTTCTATACTCAGGGCAACACCTGCGATGTTTATCGGCTTGTGTCTTGTATTTCTGTTTCGCTTTCTCTAGATTCCTCCTTGCTTGCAGTACGGTTTTCCGCAACTGCACCAATCTGGACTGTAACTGCGGGATCTGGGCCTCAGCGACAGGTACACTCAAGGGGGCAAATCTAGGGTGAAACCCGTAGGTACAGAAAAACGGGGTGTACGAAGTGGAGGAATGAGCAGCATCGATATATGCAACCTCAGCCGTCCACAGCCAATCAACCCAAGCCTCAGTAGTGGTATCCACAAAGCACCTCAGGTATTGTTTGAGGGTTTGGTTTAACCTTTCGGTTTGCCCGTCCGTTTGAGGATGAAAGCTGGTGGACAGGGAAGAGGCAATGCCCAACCTGTCACACCAGACCTTCCAAAACTTAGCGGTAAATTGGGCTCCTCTGTCCGAAACTATGACCTTGGGAAGTCCATGCAACCTGATTATATGAAGGAGCAGCAAATGGGCAAGCTGGCTAGCTGTGGGAACCCCTTTACTGGCAATGAAGTGACCCATTTTCGTTAAATAATCCACTACTACGACGATAGCCGTCATCCCTTGATCTTTAGGGAGACCCACCACGAAATCCACAGAAAAGCTCTCCCAAGGACTCACAGGAGTGGGCATGGTTTGCAAAAGCCCTTGCGCAGGGCGGTGATCGCTCTTAGCCTGCGAACAGATGTCACACCGTTGAACCCAAGCAAACACATCAGGACGGATGGTGGGCCACCAATAGGTACGTAGCAATTTCTCCAAGGTTTTCTTCCCTCCTGTGTGTCCCGCACACGGCAGATCGTGACTCCATCGGAATGCTTGTTGTCTCAAGGCCAGCGTGGGAAGAAGCAACTGAGACCCTCTTCTTGGCAATCCCTGACGGATTCTCCATTCTGGATGTAGACGAAGCCATGTTTTCCAGGCAAAGGTTTGTATACCTCTCTTGACTTTGTGGAGAAACTCCTCAGTATGTATCACTCCTATCACCTTCTGCGGTTCAATGATGCTAGTCTCTGGTGATGATGCCACCGCTGGGTTGTTTTCCTGACGCGTGAGAGCATCAGCCTTCCGGTTGTCACATCCCGGACGAAAAGTAACCACAAAATTAAATTCAGAAAAAAAAAGCATCCATCGAAGTTGCCTGGGGGTGAGATGGCGTGCTGCTCACATAAACTGCAGGTTACGGTGGTCAGTATACACCGTGATTTGCTGAGAGGCGCCCATCAACCAATGCCTCCATTCAGTGAAGGCGTCCTTAATTGCTAGTAGTTCTTTCTCAGCAATGGTGTAATTACGTTCGGCGGTATTCAATTTGCGAGACATGAACGCGATGGGATGGAGATGCCCTGTACTCACATTCCTTTGCGAGAGAACGGCCCCGACTGCTAGTTCTGAAGCATCTGCTTCCACCACAAAAGGGAGCTTCGGATCAGCATGGATTAACACCGGAGCAGAAGTGAACGCGGTTTTCAATCGGTCAAAGGCGGTTTGTTCGTCGAAGCCCCACACAAAGGGGGTGTTCTTCCGGGTCAATTTGGTGAGTGGGGTTACCATGTCCGAAAAGTGCGAGATGAACCTCCTGTAGAAGTTTGCGAATCCCAGGAGCTTTTGGATGTCTTTGACACTGGCGGGTCTAGGCCACTCCACAATGGCACGTACCTTTCTTTCTGCCATTACTTGCCCGGATGGTGTGAGCATGACTCCTAGGAATTCGACAGTGGTAACGTGGAACTCACACTTTGTTAATTTGCAGTACAACTGGTTTTGTTGTAGGGCCTGCAGTACTTGACCCACATGTCTTTGATGTTCTGGTTCATCATTTGAATAAATCAGGATGTCATCTATGTAGACTACTACAAAGATGTTATGTTATATGGGACTTTTATAGCGCAACGGCTACTCCGAAGGAGTGTCCCGGCGCTTTGTGCTCCAGACCTTGAGAGAGACTGGAAAACATAACAGTAAAAAAACAGAAACCTAAAAGAGGGAGACACACTAACCAGAGAACAGCCAAGTCTTTAGACCCTTCCTAAAGGCAAGTAAGTTAGATGTAGCCCGCAGAGACAGTGGCAGGGAGTTCCATAGCTGGGGGGCAAGGAATCTAAAGGACCGACCGCCCAGTCGGGCCCTCTTTATACGTGGCACCACCACCAGAGCCAATGATTCCGATCTTAAGGATCGTGCAGGCCGGTAAAAATCCAGCCTCTTCTGGAGGTATTTTGCACCATTGGCATGCAGGGCTTTATGGGCCAGGGTCATAGCCTTAAACATTATCCTCTTCCGTATAGGAAGCCAATGGAAGGATAGAAGTAGATTTGAGGCACTAGTACGGCGATGCAGGCCAAAAATGGCTCGTGCTGCAGCGTTCTGGGTCACCTGCATGCGCTGTAAGAGATATTCTGGCAGACCCAGATACAGAACATTTGCATAATCCAATCTGGATCCTATAAGTGCCTGAACAGTTATCCTCCGATGTTCCTCGGAAAGTAGGGGAAAGAACTTTCGAAGCATCCTGAGGATCCCGAAACACGTTCCTGTAAGAGTAGCCACCTGGGATTTGAGCGAAAGCTCATTGTCGATTTTAACTCCCAAGTTCTTAGCCCATTTAGATGACTGAGCTGGGGGGAACATGTCAGCGGGCCACCAACCATGCCAATCCGGTTCCGATGGGCATCCGAAGAAAAGTATCTCGGATTTATCCGAGTTACACTTGAGGCTGTTACATTTAAACCAATTAAAAACAGCCCCAAGGCACTCACGGATACTTTCCCCATCGAAGTCTTCACTATTGTGGCAGGTAAACAGAAGCTGGGTGTCGTCAGCATAAGAGACGATCCGGGCCCCATAGGACTCCGCCAGTGCCGCCAGAGGGGTCATGAGGATGTTAAATAGAGTAGGGCTCAATACTGAGCCCTGAGGAACTCCAACTCCCAATGGCGGCATTTCGGCAGATCCAGATGGGACCCAGATCGTCTGTCGGCGGTTGGCTAGGAAGGAGCAAAACTAATTGAGCACCGTCCCCCCTAGACCGATGTCATGTAGCCTAGTGAGGAGAATGTCTAGGAAGTCTCTCAAGACCTCATTGAGGAAGAATTGGAAAGAGGCAGGTGCGTTGCAGAGCCCAAAGGGCATCACCAGATACTCAAAGAGTCCATACCTTGTTTTAAAAGCGGTCTTCCATTCGTCGCCGCTTCGCATGCGCACTAAATGGTAGGCCCCTCTCAGGTCCAATTTCGTATAGATTTTGGCTGATCGTACCTGCTCCAATAACACCGGTATCAATGGAAGTGGATATTGGTTCTTTATAGTTATGGCATTCAATGCCCTATAATCAATGCAACAGCGTAATTCCCCGTTAGCCTTCGGTATGAAGAAAAGCGGGGAAGCCGCTGGAGACCTGGAGGGTCGGATGAATCCCAAAGCAAGGAGGTTATCTAAGTATTCCCGGAGATGTTCTGTTTCGGGTTGAGATAAAGCATAGATTCTACCACAGGGAACGACAGACCCGGGTGTGAGATCGATACGGCAGTCATATTCCCTGTGAGGAGGGAGCACTTCTGCTTTCACTTTACTGAAAACCTCCCCATATTCCTGGTAACAACTAGGTAATTCCACCTCCTTTTCGGCGGCGGTAGAAACAAGGTGGGTAACGGCCAGCACCCTGGAAGGTCGAGGATTCTCTCTTAGGCAGTGTTCTTGGCAATAAGGGGAGGTAAATTCCAAAGACTGATCCGTCCACTTAATGATGGGTTCATGTTTCTTCAGCCAAGGGAGTCCCAATATCACACCATAAGTAGGGGCCTGAATGAGATTGAATGAAAGACGTTCCATGTGGTAACCCTCATACCACAGCTCGTATTCAGGTGTGTGTTGGTTGATAGGACCGGATTCCAATTCATGACCGTCAACTGCAAACACAGCTTCAGGGACAGATTTAGTGATAGGGGATACCCCCAATTTACGAGCTTCCGCCAAATCCATAAAACAACCTGTTGCTCCTGAGTCTACCATGGCTCGGATGTTCTTGGGGTTGTGGTCTATCCACAATTCCATGTCCAAAAAGAATAAATGGTTTCCCGCTGAGTCTTCTTCTGTTACTGAAGGGATGAAGTGCGTGCTCGAGTTCCTCCCTTCCTTCAAACTCAAGCATTGGAGTTTTCCGACCCCTTGTCAACTGTGGATACCGCTACTGGTCCTGTACGATAGCGCCCTCCCTTAGGTTTCACCGGGCATTCGCGCAGGAAGTGTCCTTTTTTCCCACAGTAAAGGCAGAGCCCAAATTTGCGGCGATGTTCTCTTTCGCTCGAGGTTAGGGATGCTCGTACCACTCCGATTTCCATAGGTTCTGCTTTTCCCTCATGCTTTTCCCCACTTGTTGGTTTGTCACCCAAGAGTAGAGGTCTGTCTTTTCTTCCTTGCTCTCCTTTTCTTTCTCGTAACCTGTGGTCCAGACCAAGGCCAAATCAATAAACGCCGCACATGTTGTAGGCTGGGGTTCAACCTGGGCTATGACATCCTTTAAATTTTCTGTGAGTCCTTGGTAGAACAAAACCATCTGTTTAGCCTCAGGCCAATCAGTTTCCGCAATCAACCTCCTAAAGTGGTTCAGATACGTAACTAAATCGGAATTGCTTGTTTTAGGACAAGCAATTCTTTATCAGCGGAAAAGGTTTCTGCTCTCCTGTCAAATGTCTTTTAAAATTCGGTACGAAACAATTCCCAATCATAAAAGATTGCATCGTTATTCTTGACGATAGGGACCGCCCACTGAGCTGCCTCCCCACCCAAGTAGGAAATGAGAAAAGAAACCCTGGATTGGTTTGTAAGAAAACATTTGGGTTTACAGGTAAAATGTAACATCACCTGAGTCATGAATACCTGCACCTTTTTTCTATCTCCCAGAAATCTTTCAGGGGGGGCTAATGGGACAGGGGAAGGCATTTCTACCACTACTGCGGCTGGTTGAGGAGCGGGATTCCCTGCATCAAAAGGGTTCCGCTGTAAGGCATCCATCCGTGCCTGCAACGCGGCTGTTTCCTGGCGGGAGGTGGCTAGTTCCTCCTGCACTAAAACTAGAGCGGCCAGTACGTCGTCTAAGGTGGCCATCCCTTGGATCAATCCAACCAGGAGGAACAGAACTCTTGGGCCGATTATTCTGTCAGGTCTGTCGTGATTGCTCCTCGGGATTGGATTGATGCTGTAAAGGGGGCCCACCTCTAGATCATCCCAAGTCTGGCTATCAATGTCACAGACTATTAAGGAGATCAAGCGGGGGAAAAGATAGGTCCGGAGGGGAACAGCTGGGCTACTGGAACCGAAACCTGCAGATATAGAAAGCAAGGGATGAGTGGAATTATTACCCTCAGCTATAGCTAACATATGCAAGACGTTACTCTTTTCCTCACCTGCAATAACCTACAGGTATGCAGAAACAAAGGGTGATATAAAGGGCTTCTTCTAAATCCCCTGGTCTTCCTACTTAAAGACACAACAAAAGAAAACATAAGTATACCACTGTTTTTTCCCCTTTCGCCAGATGAATAGAGGAAAGTAAGTACACCTACCCAGATTGGGGATGAAGACACCAGAATGCCCCAGGTTACAAAACAGGTAAATATCACACCTTTCCGGTATTCTTACAGATCGTAAGGTTTCCCCCTCCGAGGATATGTATGCTCCACAAGTTCAAGGGTCAGTGCAGAAGCGAAAAAGTCATCCCCTAAGCAGTTCATACAACCCCTAAAGTGTTCACCCAGTAAGTTCCTGGTACAAACTTAGAAACAGAACATATGCCCAGCGCAAAGCAACAACGCAGCGTTTCTGCAGATACTTCTCTGCAGGCGCCAACAGAAGCGAAGAAAGCTCCTAGATGAACATGCGGCACCTAAGCCTAGGTGTCCGGCAGGTGTAGGAGAAGCGTGCTCCCGGGAATGCACGCAAACACAAGCACCCCCCCGATCAGTGGAAAACCTGCAACAGCGTTCTCCGCACTGGATACGGGCGCTTCCTAAGCCCCTCCACCGTAATCCACAAAACAGGGCTGAGAACACCGGAACTCTGCTCTCGATGCGGGCGCTTCCTAAGCCCCTCCTCAGTAATCCACAGATCAGAGCAACGATACCGTGAGCGTAACTCAGCTCACCACGAACAGGCCAACTAGAAACAGGAAATACAAGCAACCAACTTGCTCGCCAGGAGGAATAATCGGCAGCGTCTCTCTCTGCAAACGCCCTGATATTCCTTCCGGTCGCACAGCGTCATTCCAGAGCACCGCGCTAAGGATCATGGGGATTGTAGTTTTTTGAGCCCTTTACCGACTCGCATTGCAGGCAGTGATTTACCAGCGGCCGGGGAATCCTGACAGTGACAGTGTCCCCAAACGTGCCTGTGGATTGCCTGATTGGCAATTATCTGGAGATTTCAGCCTGGGCTGAAGTTAAATACCAGGCTCATTTAAGAATGCTGGGCCTCCCCGAGAAAGTTAGTGGGGCTGTGAGGGATACAGCCCAACCCCAGGGACATTTTGGAGTGAGGGAGCCTGAAAGAATGGCCCACTCTTTTCCACAAGTGTTGTAGAAAAGTCGTATTCCCCCCAGACTATAGGTGAGGGTCCGCCTCCTCAGGGAACTGATCCTACCCCTTGTGAAGGAACTACCACAGAGGTAGTCAGGCCTGGCCTGACAGCCCCTTTGATGGCAGGGGACCCTTCCAAGGTAGTACTCAGTGTAGAGCAGATAACCTGCCCCTCTCTACCCTACCCTAGCCAGTCCAGGGCTGTAGAGGTCAGGAAGGTCAGTGGACCATACAGGGCCCACTGCCCAGAGAAACCCCCCCATCAGCAGATTCGGGGCACCCAGTCTAGTAGCCCTAGCGAGGTAAAAATTCCTCAACACACTGAGGGATCCCCTTACCATTGGGTAGGGACCTCTCCCAGATGGACTCTGCTGGGCAAAGGCAAACCTGGGACCAAAAGGTGCCAACCCTGCCATGCCCCTCCAGTGTTCCAACTAAAGTGACCCAACTGCCAGCTGGAGGCAGCCCAAGGTTAACCTTTAGAGCAAGATGCAAGTCAGTCATGGAAAATAAGGCCTCCAGGGTGACCATTGGTCTGAGGAAGCTGAGGCCAACTCTATTGGGGCCTCACTTCCCTACTAAGACACCCCTCGCCTTTTACTTTACCAAAATACACCACAGGTAGTAATTCCCCATGGTGGCGACCTTCACATACCCTTAGGGTGAGGGATTGCTGAGTGGACCATAAGACAGGGAGTAACCATGCTAGTTAAGGTTCTTCCTTATATGGCCACTTAGTCAATAAAGGCTGACCTGGACAAGGTTAGCCTCATCTCCTTTTGTTTCATTTGGGGGTATGTAGGAGGGTGGAATCTGACTACATGGTTGCCTTTACTTTTACCTGGTGTTTTGTTGGTTCTTATCTTAGTTTGGCTGGGATCCTGCTAATCAGGGCCCCAGCCTATCTGCTTTCCTCTCTAAATTGATACCAAGTACTTTAGGTACACTCCAGTTTGGTTACTGGGGTATCATTATGAGTCCCTAGTATATGGTACCTTAGGTACCTAGGGCATAGGTACCCCAGAGGCCTACCAGGGGCTGCAGCATGTGTTATGCCAGCCATGGGAAGCCTTCCCAAATGACACCACAGGACTGCTACTGCAGCCTGGGTAAGGGGGTGCATGCAACCCTTACTTAGATATAGGTTACCTCTATATATCTTAAATCACTACACATATATAAACCCATCAGTCACCCCATGGCAGACATTAACAATTCTGAAGGCAGGGTGCTGGCTCTTGTGTGAGAGGGTTCCCTTGCATGAGCAGGGCCCCTTTGCATCCTTCGGAACCTATTCTGTGGGGCTGTTCTGTGAAGCAGCTAAACCATAGACTCTTAAGTGCATTATAACCTTGCAGTAAATGCTAACTTTGGACTGGCTGCATGGAAACATGTTCTGTTTGGTGTCAAAAACTTTGGAATCATACCCCCTCACCAGTCCTGGTGGCGGGAGTAAGATTCCACCCTTCTAGAGGGAGAGACATTTACACACCTGTATGCCCGATACCAGTTTAAAAGAGCCCTGGCATCGCAAAATGGATGCTGCAGCCACAGACACAAGTCTGGCCTCCTGCTGCTGGACGAAACTCTGGCAGGAGAGGCCTGGACAAATGGTTGCCTGTCACAGGGAGGTGTAACTACCACCCAGACAGGCTTTAGTGTATTGGGGCTGGGTGGGTGCACTCCAAGAGTGCTTTGAAGTTTGCAATGGGGGGCACATTTGGTGCCCCTGTGCATAGTCCAGTTCATACCGGATGCAGGGGCTACCAGCCCCTGCTCTGGCATGAAACTGGACAAAGGAAATGGGTGTAGCCACCCTTCTTTCGTGTTCCTCCCATAGGTGGGTTCCCAGAGTATGTCCAACCACTTCCTTGGGTATAAGAAAGGAATCCCTGACTACAGGACTTTAGATTACACCTGGACGAAACTCTGATACTGAATCCTGGAACTTCGACAATCTGCACGACGCTGGATGACTGAAAAATCTCCCTTGGAGTAAAGGACTTACTCCACTGCTTTGCAGGCACCAAAGACACATCTGACCAGTTTGCATCTCCGAAGCTCCCATCGGACCCCGAAGTATTTTCAACACAGGAGCTGGATTTCCAGACTTCCCCGAGTCCGACCTGAGTCCCGAGCAAAGCTGAGATCCGTAGCCTTCGTGGGTAACATGGAACCGGAACCCCTGGACACATGCACATTTGAAGGTGCATTAGCTTCTCGAAGTTCCTTGAGCCGGTGCATTGGGTTACTTGTAGCCCAGACTCCGGGTACCTTTCCCATCGAAGATTGCTGGCCTACACTCCATGAGTTTTCCGTGAGCAGCCCCTTTGTGTTTTCACCTTGACGTACCTTTGCGATCCCTGGTCCATCAACTGGTAGGTCCCTGAGAAGGCAACTTTGACTTTCATTGGATTTCCCTGGTTGCTTCAGATGTTGCCTGACTCTCCACCACTTGGTAAGTCCCTCGGACCTTGCTGTTTCGCACCAAAGCATCTTTTCTCTTTTTGCATGGGCTGCTGATACCAAAGCTTGTTGGGTCCAATCCGGGCACAGACACCGCAGCTCTTGACATCCTTTGTGGGACAGTTTGTATCCAGCTCCTGGTCATCATCGACACCTCCTGGTCCTCGTGGCTGCAGAGTCAAGCTTCACCTCTTCATCCTGAAACACCTGACATAGGTGGGCATTTGTCTATCGTGCCCCTGGTCACTGGCAAGTGACCCAGCCTCTGTCCCCTCTGCTTTCAGGTTCCTCACATCTTCGATCCAGGCTTGGATCAACCCGGACACTTTCCTTCTCGATGGCAGCAGCACTTTGCAGCAGATCGCCATTGAAATCAACGATTCCCGACACCAAAAGACACCTATGTACCCGACTTCCCTGTGTGAGGTAACTCGAGTACTCCTGTGCTCCCGTGGATGTTGGCCCTAGTATCCCTTAAGTCTAAAGGGGTTTGCTCCAAGTCCTCTCCTAAGTGTCCTTAATCTTTAAATTTCCAACCTCGACTTTTCCCAATAGAAGCTAACGGCTTCTCGCAGCCGTGTTCTCACACTGTACACCTCCCCCGCGGGTCTCCTGTGTCACTACCTTGGGTGGGTCCTTGTGGTCGCAGCGATTCTACAGGCTCTAGGCCTTGCGTCTAGGCAAGTTGTTGTTGTTATACCACTTTCTTTACTATTAGGTTTGGTTTACCCCTAGGGCGTAACATATATTGTGCTAATTTACTTTGATATATTAAGTGTAACGTATGTGCTTTGACATCTAGGCTCATAAAGAGACTAGTAGGGTGTGTTTAGAATAAACAGAATTTTATATATATCTATCTATATATATCTGCTGTGGTTCACCTTTCATTTGGTCATTCAAGAGATTGTAGACTGGTAAAACAAGCTGCTTTACATTACTTCAAGACTTAGCCTGAAGGCTGATCTCCATAACTACAACTAGTATAGCTTTCAATAAGGTTGTATTTAACCTATCACCTCTAAGGGGCTGTCTAGACTGGTGCAATGTGCCCACTATAACTAGTTGACAGCATATGCCAGGCCAACTTCTCACACTTGGGTTTTGGCAGAGTGATTGGATAAGGACATGAAACTGGATGGGTAATTGGAGGAGTGCATAGGTAGTAACAGGGAGATTACTAAACTCAATAGGTAGCACTCAAAAGACTATAGAAGTGTGTGAGTTAGTGCCTGGGCTATCGCATGAGTACATGAGTACTGACTGGATGATTAGAGTACTGCAAGGTAAGTGCATTGTGAATTTATAAGTGCTGGGGTTTTGGTGGAATAATTAGATAAGGACATGGGATTGTCTGGGTGATTGGAGGAGTGCACATGGAGTGACAGTGTGATTGCTGGACTGCATGGGTACTACCTGGGCAATTGGAGGAGTGAATCAGTAGAGTGTAGGTGGTTAGAGGACTACATGTGATTGTAGCACTGCATGTGTTAGTGCCTGGGTCATTGCATGAGTACATGGATAGTGACAGGATACTTAGAGTACTGCAAGGAGAGTGCATGGTGAATGTATACGTGCTTGGGTATTGGCAGAGTGATTGGATTGGTACATGGTACTTGGTACTGGCTGGGTGATTGGAGGAGTGCACCGGGAGTGACAGATAATAATCATTATCAACTGATTTCTTCAACCCTTCTGCCTATTGTCAGTTTCCACAGCAACAGATCATGCAACATTCAACTTAACTCAGAGATCATAAGTGCACCACGCATTGTTCAAATGAGAACAGCCGGTGTGGTTGGCGTTGCAAAACATGGCCTTATCCTTTATGCTGTACCTTTCAACTATTCAATATGAAACTTGCTTTTTAAACAAAGTAAAATGCACCCTATTTTTGATTGTTCAATGTTCTTCAACAGCCAATCAAATCTCTACTTTCTTTAAAACAGCATATTTTCTACCATTTTAGATAGCTCTCATTCTACCAACTGATTGCCTCTTTTCATTACCTACAGTCGCCACTTCAAGATGCTTTCAGTGTGGATTGTTGGGCACAGCTATGTTTTCTGGTGCAAAAGGAATGCTGAACGCAGAGGTATTGAAAAATACCTAGCTTTGTAAATTGTAGAAAATAAATTGATTGGAAACCAATTGTTGCCTGTTGTTAAAACATTTTTGCATCTCTAACCCCTGACCTTATGATTGTGCACTCTGGTGGCAATGGCCTAGGCACATTGACTGGGGTAGGTCTGAAAATGCTAATGAAGGACACCTTTGCAGAATTGATGTTGCTTTCCCCCCAAACTGCCTTTGTATACTCTAACATATGCCAAAGACAGAAATGGAAGTGGTCTAATCAATTTTGTCCTCAGCTTGAGAAAGCTAAAAGGAATGTCAATAAAGCTGTTTCTGCTTACCTCAGAGACCATAGAATGAGCTCCAACAATCTACGTTTCCATAAGAAGGGCATCTACAGGAGTGACGGAGTACCCTTCACTGATGAAGGGAACAAAGTGTTTCTCAACAACCTAAAGCTCTGCATCCACACTCCCCATGTGGAAAGCAATCTGCTTTGGATTTTGGAAGCAAGAGCACTGTTTGCACAGAGCCATGCTCCTGCCCTGTCATAGCAAACGGCAGTGTCCCGGGTAGGCACCCTGGAACACTAAAGGAGCCGGACCTGGGAAGGTAGTGCTGCCCAGGGCCATCAAGGGCTCTAGGAGGGGGGCAAAGACCACCCTCCCAATGTGTTTAAAGCCTCGGGGAGGTGGTGGTCCCCGGGGCTCAAGGGTCCATAACAGATCCCCGCATTTACATATTTCCTATAGGAAACTTTGTGCAAGGCTACAGCCGAAACTACTGAACCGATTTACCCCAAATTTGGCACAAAGGTTGTGCGTGGGTCAGTAAGTGAACTTTTATTAAATGGTGTAAATCCGTTCAGTAGTTGCTGAGAAGTTAGAAAAATAAAAGTTTCAGTATCAGGCTTCACTGTGAGTGGCTGCTAGTAGTCCAAACCAAGAAGTGTTGGCAGCCATCTTGTGGCTCGATAGAAGCGAGTCACCCGAAAATGGAAAAATAAAGGTAGAAAATAAAGGAAGCGGGCAGGGTAGAAACACCCTGACACCCTAGGCCTGCTCTCGGAGTCCTAGAAGGACCCCCAGGACCCCAAAAATTATTTTTTTTAGAAAAAAGATCTGAGGAATTTGTGCTGGGGTTGCACGTTTTAATTTAAGGAGACCCTTGTGTTGGCTAGGTTCCGGGGCATTTCTTAAAAAATAATAGCGGGGGCTCACTTGGGTTGCGTTGGCCCACTGGGGTTTGTGCAAGCCATGTTGGGAGGGGGGTTGTGCGACCCCCCTCCTGAAGGCCTGCATGTGTTTATAACTTTGGTGTCGTTTGACGAATCTTTATATATTACCCAAAAAGTTTCTCTGTTTTTTATTAGATCCTATATTGAAAGTTTGGGGTGAATGGTGTCGGAAGGGCTGAGAAAAAAGGGGGTCCCAAAACGTGTTTTCACCATGCAGTTTCGATATGAAACTTTACAAAAGACTACTGGTGAAAGTGCTGAACGGAATTACGGCATATTTGGCAGGGAGAAAGGTGATGGTCCAGAAAGCATACTTTTGTTTAAATGGTGTAAATCTGTTCAGTTGTTTTCAAGAAATACCACATTTTAAAGATATTGATATTTGAGAATTCTGACATTTGATTGGCTGAGGGGTTACAAGCACGAGTGTGCGGCTCATTGGCTGTGAACTGTGAAACCAGGAAGTGTTGGCAGCCATTTTGTGATTTACTCCGTTCGCTCACATGTTTCCGTGTAGAAGTCTTCGGGCTACAATTTTACCTCTGCAAGGCAACACTGGCATCTGCGTAAAATATGCCTGTCCTCATATCACTAGGTCGTGGCTATGGCTTTAGAAACCCGTTCGTCGGCTCCCACCTCTTTACGTTTTCAAGCTAGTACGTTGCTGTGGGGTGCAGGTGTCCCTTTGCAAGACTGGATGCGAACTGTTGATAAGTCACATTATATGAGCATTGAAAAGCCATTTTGTGATTGAGTCAGTCAGCTTGCATATGTCCGAGGCAACTCTGAAAACATACCTGAGCTCTGTCTGTGAGAAATACCCCTTTCACGCTGCTTCTCCCGTCATCAGTAGGTAACGCACCCGGTTCCCATATCACCAGCATACCCCCAACAACCTTATTGGGCCCGCAAGTCTGCCTCTGCAAACTAGTGGTGGGCTTGCAGCTGTTCCGGTGGGAATTCTCTGGGCTGCAGTTGTATCTCTGAAGTCAAGACTGGAAATATACCACAGGTGTCTCACTGCAAGGCACCCTCTTCACGCTCCCTCAGCCCATCATCACCACTTCACAGCTATGCCTTTAGAAGCCAGTGCCTTGGCTCGCAGCTCTCTACCTTTGCGAGCTACTACGCTGCTGTGACACTACCTCTGCAAGCTACCACGCTTCTTTGGGAGCGGACGGCCCTTAGTTCTCCTTCTGCGAGTCAAGCCCACGGGCCGCAGTTGTCCCTCTGCGAGCCTGGGTGCAAACTGTTCATAAGTCACACTACATAAGTATTGAAAAGCCATTTTGTGATTCAGTCCGTCAGCTGGCATCTGTCCGAGGCATTTCTGAAAACATACTGGAGTTCCTTCTCTGAGAGATACCCCTTTTACGCTGCATCTCCCCACATTAGTAGTTAACACACCCTCTTCCCACATCACCAGGATACCTCCAACAACCTTCTTGGACCCGGAAGTGCCCCGGTGCGGTTGGACAAATAATGATCTTAGCCATGTATAGATTTACATATATTTTATTTAAACAAAACAACAACAAATAAAACTATGTACAGCCATGGCTTGTCATCGCTGGTCCATTTGTGAATCACAGCCTGCAAGACAAAAAGAAAGATGGTGCGTCATGCGTCCAGGAAAGGAGATAGAGATAGATAGAGAGAGAAAGAGTGAGAGAGGGAGGGAGAGGAAGAGAGAAAGAGTGACAGAGAGGAAGATAGAGAAAGAGTCTCAGAGAGAAAGAGTAAGATACAAGGAAGAGAGGAAGAGAAACGGTGTGATAGAGAGGAACACAGAGAGAGAATGAGTGATAGAGAAGAAGAGAGAAAGCGTGAGCTACAAGGAAGAGAGAAAAAGTGTGAGAACGAGGAATATAGAAAAAGAAAGACAAAGAGAGAAAGAATGAGATACGAGGAAGAGAGAAAGAGAGAATCAGTGTGAGAGAGAGGAAGAGAGAGAGAAAATGTGAGAGAGAGAAAGAGTGAGAGAGGAAGAGAGAAAGAGAGAGAAAAAGCGAGCCAAAGAGAGAAAGAGTGACACAAAGAGGACGACAATGAGAGAATCAGTATGAGAGACAGGAAGAGAGAGAGATAAAGAGAGAAACAGTGTGAAAGAGAGGAAGAGAGAGAGAGATAAAGAGTGATAGAGGTGAGGAAAGAGACAGAGAAAAAGAGAAAGTGTGAGTGAGAGAAAGGAACAATAGGAGAGGGAGGGTGGAGACTGGACATATCTTTGCAGCTCACCTTCGCGTCACTAGTGTGTCTCCAACCACGTGCTCGGAGATAGTGCAGACCTCAAGTTTAGTGATCTGAAAGATAAAAAGAGAAAGAGTGATAGAGAGAAAGAGTAAGATACAAGGAAGAGAGAAAGAGAAACAGTGTGAGAGAGAGGAAGACAGAGAGAGGAAGAGTGAGAGAGAAGAAGAGAGCAAGAGTGAGCTACAAGGAAGAGAAAAACAGTGTGAAAGAGAATAAGACGGGGAAAGAGAGCGAAAGAGTGAGATACGAGGAAGAGAAAAAGGGAGAATCAGTGTGAGAGAGCAAGATAGAGAAAGAGTGAGAGATAAGAAACGAGAGAGAAAGAGTGAGAGAGACGAAGAGAGAGAGAAAGAGTTAAAGAGAGTAAGAGAGAGAAAGAAAGAGTGAGAGAGGAAGAGAGAAAGTGTGAGAGAGAGGAAGCCAGCCAAAGAGAGAAAGAGTGAGACAGAGAGGAAGACAATGAAACAGTGTGAGAGAGAGGAAGAGAGAGAGATAAAGAGTGAGAGAGAGAGGAGGAGAGAAAGAAAGGAATGAGACAGAGAAAAAGAGAAAGTGTGAGAGAGAGAAAGGAACAGATGGAGAGGGAGTGTTGAGACTGGATAAATCTTTGCAGCTCACCTTTGTGCCACTGATGTGTCTCCAACCACATGCCGGGAGATAGTGCAGACCTCATGTTTAGTGATCTGAAAGATAAAGAGAGAAAGAGTTTGAGAGAGAAAGAGTAAGATACAAGGAAGAGAGAAAGAGAAACAGTGTGAGAGAGAAGACAAAGAGAGAAAGAGTGAGAGAGAGGAAGAGAGGGGGAAAGAGCGAGAGAGAGAATGAGAGAGAGAAAGAGTGAGAGAGAGGAAGAGAGAAAGAGTAAGGGAGAAAGAGTGAGAGGGAAGAAGCCAGACAAAGAGAGAAAGAGTGAGACAGAGAGGAATACAGGGTTTCTGTTCTCACACAGAACTGTGCACAGAGGAGTGGAACCTCGGCGAATTAGGGTGACCCAAAACTCACTTCAGTACCCATCTCACCCATTACCGAGCTAGCTACAGTGTCTCATTGGACATATCAAACTCCCAATGTTTAGACAAACCAGAACATGAACTTACTGTACCTCAGGGTACGTGGAACTCATGAACACTCTTTCGTTATATTATCATTACAAACCAGAACATGGAGTAAAGAAGACACATGTGCATTTGAAATGTTTATTTACTAATGCCGTCTTCTCAGGCGCAGTATCTTAGATAATACAAGTATACTTATTATCAGCAGCAAAATTACCAGCATAGTTACTAAGACATAAAAAGCGAATGGTGACAGCATGTCAACATACTGTAATGAATAAGAGTTAACAACACTTATATCTCACCCGCCCTAACACATATATTATATTATTAGCTAAGAAGGTCTCTTTGGGTTGTTTTAGGGAGGGCCCATACCTTAGTGTCCTAGCATGAAGGAATCACATCAGCATACACCAGCTCTCTCTGCATGTGCACCGCATCAAGTGTGTTCTATGTGCCTCGTGCAAAGCAATATCAATCCCGCCTGAAGCCAGAGTTGGCAAAGGCTGCACTTGTGTTATGACTATGAAGGCGTGGAGATCAGACCTCATAACAATTCCATATCGTGTTGTTCCTGAAACTTCAGCACTCTTCGTGCAGACATAGTTTATTAAGCAAAGCTGATATCAGAGCAATAACATATTATTCTCACATACACCACGGCAAACTACTAGGTTGAAAGCTAAGTCAACAATTAAGTGTCGTGTGCAGAAGTTGCAAGACAGAAAAATGGCGTTTAAACCTCAAATGTACCTATGCTAACTTAACACGATATAAGGATATACAGGAGCTACATGACACCCCCCCATGATCCGAGAACGGACTAAATATGATAACAGAAGTGCCATCACATGAGAGCAGAACTCAACAGTAAACGAGCATGAATCGAAACTAAACATTAAAAAGTAATGCTAAAAAATAGCCCAAAAATATAACGTGGCTCAAGCCAATAGGCACGGAAATAATAAAAAAAAATTTGACAAATAAGTCAATAAAAACAATGAAAGCTATTAATCAGCACGTCAATCCGAGGCAGTGTCTATGATAAAACTGTATATGAAAAGTAAGCAGCAACAGCCTCCAATAGGAAATCACTGTCCTCATCCGAAAACAGTTCAGCCATCCAATTCAAAAGATGAAAAGAACATACGTGTTCTCCCAGCACCGGATCCTCTATAACCATCAGAGGACAGCTCAGTGGGTTTTCAAGAACACTTAAGTACAAGAAATTCTGTGCTGCCGACAATATATCCCAGGGACCCATTAGTCCATGCGCCACTGCTAAGGCCATAATCCTCTCGTCAGAACAAACCAACTTGTGAGCAATGATAGGACTCATCAGCTGATTAAAATCGACGTCAGGAGAAACCGGTCCGCAGAGACACAAATCAATGGCCCAATGGAAATCACAGGTCAGGCAGTGAAATACAGGCTGGACACAGGTGAAGTAGGAGAATCGAAAAGATAATCCATAAGCCGTGCTCAATGTCGCCAACGGCAGTGTGCCATAATATTCAAGCATGCGGTTGCAAAACCGCGTCAGTAGCTGTTGCGCGGGGTCTTGCACAGGAAGGACATCCATATTTAAAGAGACAAAAAACCACTAGTGCGCCAGCTGCTAATGCAAGTAAAAACGGGAACCCTCCAAACAAGGATGAAAAAATAGAATGGAAGAAAGTAGGGATGACTCCAAAAATCTTTTCAAAGGAAGTCACGAGACCACTGCTAACAACTTTGAAAAAATGTGCAAGGCCTTTTGTGGAGGATGCGTTAAAGATAGTTCGAACCATCGCTCCGAAATGCAAAGTCAAATCAGTATTCAAAAGAGCCTGAACCTCTGTACGGGTGTTTGCAATGTGAAGCACGAAAGTTTCACGAGCCGAGCTCAAGGCCACCTCTTTCTGGGACAAAAGAGCCCTTATTCTTGCCATGCCGCTGAATTCTGCTCCCAAGGTTGGTATCTGTGGCCAGATGGAAGACTCCCTATGTTCACGTGTGGGAGTATAAAGCACATTTCTGCAGCAAATAACCCGCTCACTTACTGTTACTATGAAAGCTATACCTTTAATTAACCCACAACAGTTTTCATTATTGAGCATTAAATAACTACCATTCTCTAATAATTTAAACGTGGGGATGATAGCAGGAACTGGCGTGCCATGTAAAACGCAAGCCATATTCGGTCGGTCCTTGTTGCATGAACCGTGTAACTGTATGTGTCTACACATTAAAGAATGATCTGGCGTCTCAGTGCACTCCTTCCCTGTCAGATAAACTTCCTGGTCATCCTTAAAACATCTGTATGTGTATGGGAGTGACCAGACTTCATGAAGGAAACCGCTACCTAAAGGTTCATAACGACCTATGGGTACATATTTCATACAATTTGAAAACTTATATAAAGCAAAAGGCAGCGTTATTAAACCGTGGATAAGCCACGTTGCAGCAGTGGCTTCAGCCACGGAAAAAGGTAAAGATTCTAACCTATCAATATGTAACATAGAAAAGGAAGCATCACGCATTGAAAGTAAGCGTTGTTTGTCAGTCAAATTAAACGGTGCAAATAAAGAAGAAACGTTCATGTACCCCCAGGGAACTTTACCCATTTTTAGAGTTTGAAGGGTCCATGCAAACTGCATGATTGATCGTAATTGATTTTGACCATGGTATAATACTGACACTTCATCATGTACAATATCGACGACTGACGACACAATATTATCCAATGTGTAAATTCTAGAGGAAAGCACATTAATGCTATTGTCAACAACTGCAAGCACTTTCTCAAGATTCGCTTGATCAATAGCCCTAAGGCGTGTAGCAGCCTCAATCTGTGATAGCTTCCAAATTTCATTGTAAACCCCATATAACCACCTTTTCGACCTGCCACTAGCCGGGCCTTTAATGAAATCATTCAAGTCCACGTCTGCATTTAGTTTAGAAAGGTGATCCTTAACCGCAGGTAAAGTTGAATGTTTCAGCCAATTTTGACACAATTTGCCTACAGAATACGAGGTGACAGTATGACCTAAGTTAAATCGGGGATCAGATCTAACAGTTTTAAAACCGTCAGTTAAATTCAAAAATCTATGTTGGCAAGAATCAGCACTACGGTGCCAAAGCAGCCAACCATTAGGATTCATACTGGAAATGTTAAAGGAGGAATTAAGAAGTAGAGTCTGTAATTCTCTAATGGACAACTGAGTAAAATTACTCCAACCATCATATTCCTCCAACTCCGGGAAAGAAGGAGTGTTTAACTTTTTAGAAGTAGCCAATCCAAAGCATGTGGTCTGGGAAATCGTTTCATTTAGAAACAACATATGATTCGGGATGAGACATGCACGGTGCAAAGCCTCAGTGCCTCGTACCTGCCAGGCCCTTGAACCCCAAACCGATTTAAGGTCTATTGTATCCTTCCATAACTCATAGCCTCCAGTAACTAATCGATCAAGGAAGGCCTTCGAATACAACAATTTAGTATCGGTAAGTCTAACCTTGGACATTGGCATTTTTTGAAATTTAAAATAAAAGGACTCGGGATTGGACTGGTTAAAGTCAGTAAAGTAAGTATACTTCTTTAGAAACATTTCAGAACTCCCTTGTTGAGGTGCTGGGCAATGTTCCCACTGAGTAAAGTTAACAGTATCCCTTCTGGATGATGTTTTGTGTAAGAAGTGATTGCCATAATGTTGGTAACAGAATAATTCACCATAATTAGCAGATTCTAAATATAAATCCTCAGCATCAAATGCAGCATAGTACTGCAAATCAGAAAATAAACTTTCTACAGCATTGACATCCCAGTCATCAGAACGAATGTTTTGTTTCACCACATCCCCCATATTCACTCTAAGTACATTAGGGACATTAACGACTTCCGTTGGGCCATGAATCTGAAACCGAACTGCATCCCACACGATACCATCAAGGACAGGCCAAGCTGTGATGTTAACCAAAGTCAAGTCTCTTTTAAATCTATGTGTAGAATGGGACGAAGAAAGCGGGGCCAAAGTTCCATTCAGATGAGTAATGCAAGTTCTTTCCTCCACATAGTGTCCATTCATGATTCGAAAAAAATAAAACACAAAACCAATTGACATAAACAGGTAAATTGAAAAAAGAGCCAGCCAAATGTATGTCCAAGGGGGTATCAAAAAATGTTTTTTAAACAGGCTAGCATAAACTGCAAAACGAGAGGGTTTCTTTGAGGCAAGAGAATCAGAGTCAAAAGAAAATCTTGATTCCGTGGCTAAACGTGCTTGCAGGTCAGGTATGGACAAATCAGTGGGGTAGGCATAGTCTATCTCATCAACGTTAGTTCCGGGTAAATTATTTAATAAAGGACTGGAAAGAGCAGGTAATTCGATGGCCACTTCAGGTTCAATATTAGAAGCAGTGGGCATAACTGAATTTCTCACAATGGAAGGACAGGAAACAGCCGGTGTCATGCTAAGAAGAATCGGCCACTCTGTGTATCTTGACATTGTCAATTGAAATAAACATGTTTTCCTTACGACCAGGAAGTGGTGGTAAAATGACTGTCCTTGTGCCCTTCACTCCAAGGACAGGAACCGGAGCTCGATAGGAAGGACCAAATTCTTTCTTGTTATCGATCTTCTCTCGAACCAGTTCGCCAACTTGGGGTAGCCAGCCAACTACCGGGATCTGCAACGCATCATCCGACGTGGAGGGCAAATGTTCCTTTGCAAGACTGTCTCTGGTCTTTCGTAGATTCTGTAAAACATTGCAATGTTCATCTGCGTCAAAGCAAGTGGCGCGAACCATACAGTCTAGACCGTCAAGGTCAGGGACGTACATCTTGATGCCAAAGAGCATTTCGTATGGGGTCCGCCCACCCAGAGACCTTCTAGGGAGATTATTAAGAGCACGCTGCACGCCATAGAGGTGAGCCAGCCAGTTTCTGCCAGTGCCTATAACTCGGGCTGTCAAAGATTACTTTAAATCACGGTTCATTCGCTCAACTACACTGTTACCCTCAGGTCTGTAGGGAGACGAAAACTTGACTTGGACCCCCAACGAAGTCATGGCATCCTTATACGCCTTAGAGGCGAAAGCCGGACCCTGATCCGAATGGAAGGTACCACAGGCAAAAATCCCTATAAAGATACGCAAATCTCTAATGACAGTCCGTGAATCAGCGCTGCGATGTGGCCATACCCACACAAAGCGTGTGCATGAGTCAACTGCTACTAAGATGTACTTATACGCAGTATCAGATGAAAAAGGACCGCAGTGATCTAAATAAACACAACCTAGCGGTTTATTAGAAATGTACAACTGAGTCTGTGGCGGACGCGTAGCAGTTGAAGGTTTAATCTGCTGGCATATGTCACAAAGAAGGACATAATCACGCGTCTGTTTGTACAGTCCCCGCCACCAGAAACGTTGTTGTAATTGAGTTACAGTGGCCGAGACGCCTGCATGCGCAGACGCCACACCTTCATGTGCCGCTGTAATCAAGTCTGCTCTGCGATCCGAGTTGGGAATCAGCCGTTCCCCAACGTCAGGAATTGTCACAAAAGGAACCTTTTCGGGACTTAAGTGGTATTTGTACTTCGAAGGGAATCCCGCAGGATGTTTACTTCCCTTCTCAGAGGCAGCAACTGCCGCCAAGATGTCGCTATCAATCTTGGTTTTGGATCTAGTAACCGCTGCAACTAAGTATGTAGATACTGCAGATTTCGCTGCCTCATCAGCAAGCGAATTGCCAACAGCGTGAACTCCTACACGCTGATGACCAAGAGTATGAATCACATAAACGAGAGGCAACATAGCCTTAAGCTCTGCCACTCGAACCCAGATCATTTTGTGTTTTATTGTGCTACCCTTGGAATCATGAAAATCATTTTGAATCCAAAAGAACAAGTTTTCATTGTAAGACTGGACACAGTAGTAAGAATCACTTACAATCAAAGTAGTAACACTTGGATCCGCGTACTCCAACGCTAGTAACAGAGCACGAAGCTCAGCTAATTGTGCGGTGCAATCGCCCAGGGGCAATGTGTGCACTTCCCTGGAAATGAACTCATCATTCAACATAGCACCGACCACAATGGCGCATGCGGAAACGTAGGCATGTTTAGAGCCATGCCCAACCTGTGCCGACCCATCAGTGTAAATGATGCAATGGAAGTCCTCCAAAGGTCGCATAGCCAGAGGAGCAGGATGAACAAATTCATACTGCAAGTACTCCTGCGACCGTAAGGAAGCGTCAAAAATAAACGTGACATCCGTGGATGTCAATGACGCAGCCCACTGAATCCACCGAGGGTGCAAAGCTTTAGAATTTGGTACACTGGCTTTTGTGACTGCCTCCAAATGAGGACAGGGTGTTACCACTAACATGCGCTTCCCCTGTGACAGAGCTCGTTCTTTAAGAATCGCCATCTGTACAGCAGTTAAAACTTTCTCCACAGTGGGAAACCGCAATTCAGCCGAAGTGTACAAGTGTGACTTGTAAGCAATTGGTACTGTGTCACCTTCATTAAAAGTCAGGTACGTGAAACCCACCGCCCCTGGAATTATTCTTATCACCAGGTTGGTGTGATTATCACGAGTCAGTAAGTATTTAGAAGCGAGCAGATCAGCCTGCAAAGATTGCAAAATGGCCGAATGCGCAGGCAGCCAGCATGATTTTGAAAAAGTTGGTTGTATCAAAGCATACAAAGGCTTGATACGCTGGGCATATTCCGGAACATAAGTCCTGCCGAAATTCAAGAAGCCCAGCAAAGACTGTAATTTTTTCAGTGTTGTAGGAGCGAGCAACTGTGCGCATTTCTCCAGGAAGTGAGGAGCCAATCCTCGACCTTCATTGTTCAGCTCATAGCCGAGGAACAACACAGTGTGTTCTGCAATGTGCGATTTTGCAAAATTAAACTTGTAACCCATATCTGCAAAATTACAAATTATTGAATTCACTCGACACAGATGCATCCAAATTTCGTCGTCTGTGAGATAAATGTCATCCACATAAGAACATGCATCCGGGTCGATACTCTCCAATAGAGTGACTATTCTTGAGGTGAAGACTCCAGGACTATTTTTGTAGCCCATCGGGAGTCGCCGGAAGCGTTTTTGCACACCAGCGGACGTAAAACTTGTCCATTGGGAGCTAAAGCTATCCAGTCTGTGGGCATAAAAACCGTTGGATATGTCAAGCGTTGTCTTGAAACGCTTACGCACTAGACTATCCACTAGCGCAGAGCCGTGAGTATTCTGTACTGCACAGTTACGGCAATGCGAGTTCAAATGCCGGTAATCCAATACCAAACGATATGATCCGTCAGGCTTGGTCACAGTAAAAAGAGGATTATTCATCGGTGACACACACGTTTCAATAACTCCCTGATATTCCAATTGTTCAAGGATTTCTGCCACGGCAGCTTTAGCTTCACGCCGTATGGGATATTGAGGCTGAGGCTGCGGCTCAGACCGCAAAGGAATTTCGTGGCAAGGAGACAATTTATTCCAACCACATTGGTTGCGGTACAGAGCCGGCGCAAGAGCCCGAGCCCACTCTTCTGCAAAATGCTGCGCATGCTCAGTTGAGACAGTGTGCGCGAAACTGGGAAGGATTACCTCCTCCCCTCGCGGCGCCGCGAGCACAAAAGGTGGGGGCCAGTCAGCTTCAGAAAGCAAAATGTCATACGTAGACGAAAGGTTCTCCCAAAATACCCCTCTGACAGTACGCTGTATGTCACCTTCAATTAACAGGACAATTTCAAAAAGTCTTTCAGGGGGAGCTAGTCTTGTATCGGCTGTTTCTATTACAACGAACACTTCAGTCGCTGTCACCCTCAGTAGTGGACGGAGCGCCTCTCTGACTATGGTTATCTCCGCCGCGCTGTCCAGCAAGGTCAGAGCCCACGTCAGATTCCGAAGCCGCGTTCTCACTATCTGTGGCATATCTATGCGCTCTCAAGGCTGCGACTTTCTTTTTCGCAAACTGCGGTCGCTTAGGCGTAGAATCCTCCTGCTTCACTGCGCCGTCCGTCTGGCGGGACTGACCACGTCCTTGTTGGCCACTACGTCCACGTCCACCCCCTCCTCCACCGGTCTTCGGGGCCGATGTTTCCTGAAAGGAACGAGGAGAGCGTTGATCAGAACCCTGAAATCGATCAGGTGATTTAATCATCGCGCGATCGCGCAAATCATAAACTTTCTCTGTCGGCGCAGGACCTGTAGTGCATGAAAAGAATCCTGAGTCTGCTTATATTGCTTCCCCTGTGTCTGTTTCTTAGGCCAATTCTGTTTTTTGGACTTGGGTTGGACATCTGCAACTGCAGACTGTCCCTGAGGTTGTTTTTTCTCCTTTACTGAAAAATATTTCAGACCTCTACTTGTGCGGCCAATTGTCTTATAAGCGGCCACAACAATCTTTGCTAACTGACGGGGTTTATTGGCATCGGGCAGAGCAGCCAAAGCGTTCGACACCTGAAAGTTCACAGCATCTCCTTTAACATTGGAGAGTATGAGATCACTTACAATCTCAAAAGAACCACACAGGCGCATACCCAATTCAACCGCTGCCTCTGGACCGTGATCATTCTGAACACGTTTAATGATGTCAGGCAGGGCATTCATAGACGGGGTGCCGAAGCACCTCGTATAAACGGCCGCAAATGTTTTCCCCCAGCTTTCACAGTCAACAAGTTCAGGAGTTAAATCCTTCGGTAAAGTAATCGTCAACATTCTATGCTTATCAGCAGGAGTAGAATTCGGAAAAACCGCCTCCAGTTGATCAAACTTCTCTGCTAGCCAGAACGGGAAGTCATTGTTGTCAACTGGACGTGCACCAAAAACCGAATTTACCATCACTGGATTGAGACGCATACCGCCTCGATCCATTGGAACGGCCGCACCCCCCTGGGGACCACCAGGTAGATGGCGACCGATGTATTGCACTAATGCTCGAATCACGGAAATGGAAACAACATGTAGCCTACGAATTTCTGCAAGGGTACAAGCGCCGTGATTCGGGTGCGGGGTAAAACCACCCAACGCAGACCAGTTTGTACCTGGAATTGAGAGTGGACCTAACCTCGCAGCGGACAAAGAGTGGGGGAGGGCGCCATCAAACCAAACTCGATGCTGCCAATGATCAATAGGTATTTCCAGTGCCCTGTACGGTGTATACTCAGCCGGGACAGCTGAGGCGGTGTAGGAGTGGAACAAACCAGAAGTTGCATCCACAGCCGGAAACGTAACATAGAGTAAAACAACTCGAAAGGGAACGCCGGATCTGCACCCACCACTAAAATCACAGCCATCCCATCCACCGGGACTTGGTACGTCTGAAGATGTGTGCGCACCGCTACGCGACTATGCTGCGCAATGGCCACCGCCGCCATGATAACACCGGAAACAAGAAAATACAAAGAATACTTTGTAGCACAACTGGGTAGTAATTCAAAGAAACCGTTTAAGAAAGAATCAAGCTTGAATAAGACCTATTTCAAAAAATAGGTAGGTTTCACCGACACCCCGCTTTCCGGAAACGGAGGTGAAGGGGTTAAGGTATGAACGATATATTACTCGAGTGTCATGATATAAGACCACCGAAACCGTTGGGCGCCATGTCGCAGGGTTTCTGTTCTCACACAGAACTGTGCACAGAGGAGTGGAACCTCGGCGAATTAGGGTGACCCAAAACTCACTTCAGTACCCAACTCACCCCTTACCGAGCTAGCTACAGTGTCTCATTGGACATATCAAACTCCCAATGTTTAGACAAACCAGAACATGAACTTACTGTACCTCAGGGTACGTGGAACTCATGAACACTCTTTCGTTATATTATCATTACAAACCAGAACATGGAGTAAAGAAGACACATGTGCATTTGAAATGTTTATTTACTAATGCCGTCTTCTCAGGCGCAGTATCTTAGATAATACAAGTATACTTATTATCAGTAGCAAAATTACCAGCATAGTTACTAAGACATAAAAAGGGAATGGTGACAGCATGTCAATATACTGTAATGAATAAGAGTTAACAACACTTATATCTCACCCTCCCTAACACATATATTATATTATTAGCTAAGAAGGTCTCTTTGGGTTGTTTTAGGGCGGGCCCATACCTTAGTGTCCTAGCATGAAGGAATCACATCAGCATACACCAGCTCTCTCTGCATGTGCACCGCATCAAGTGTGTTCTATGTGCCTCGTGCAAAGCAATATCAATCCCGCCTGAAGCCAGAGTTGGCAAAGGCTGCACTTGTGTTATGACTATGAAGGCGTGGAGATCAGACCTCATAACAATTCCATATCGTGTTGTTCCTGAAACTTCAGCACTCTTCGTGCAGACATAGTTTATTAAGCAAAGCTGATATCAGAGCAATAACATATTATTCTCACATACACCACGGCAAACTACTAGGTTGAAAGCTAAGTCAACAATTAAGTGTCGTGTGCAGAAGTTGCAAGACAGAAAAATGGCGTTTAAACCTCAAATGTACCTATGCTAACTTAACACGATATAAGGATATACAGGAGCTACAGGACAGAGAGAAACAGTGGGGGAGACAGGAAGAGAGAGATAATGAGAGAAACAGGGTGAGAGAGAGGAAGAGAACGAGATAAAGAGTGAGAGAGAGGAGGAGAGAAAGAATGAGACAGAGAAAAAGAGAAAGTGTGAGAGCGAGAAAGGAAGAGATGGAGAGGGAGTGTTGAGACTGGAGAAAATCTTTGCAGCTCACCTTTGTGCCACGGGTGTGTTTCCAACCACGTGCCGGGAGATAGTGCAGTCCTAAAGTTTAGTAATCTGAAAGATAGTATAGAATTAGTAATTGTAGAGTACATACAACTGCACAGGTGTAATTCTATTTTTCGGTAATGTGCAATATGGGTGGTGCAACCCCATTCATTCCCACTGCTTGGAGATGTTTGTACGCTCTTGTGTGCACAGACTGCTACACACTATCCACTCCCACCGCCCAGAGGGGACTGCCTGCTGCTGTGGAAAGAAGTCTCTCTGCTCACCTTCCACCACCGGAGTGTGTATAAGAGGGTCCACCACAAGCCGAAGCAACCTCCTCAGCCGTTGCGTACATGCCGCCCAGCTGAACTCACAATTCAGATTGGGTGTTAATTGTCAGAATGGCCATGTATCATCGCAGATTTTTTGCGCTTTCAGCTCTGGTGGTGTTGGGGTTTAACGTTGGTTCGTGATTCACAGCCTGTTAGATAAAAAGCAACCTAAGATTGTAAGTCATGTGAACATTGACTATCTTGAGAACTATCTCTAGCTATTTCAGCTGCAATAGTTCTTTCTTGATTAATCTCTTTGTTCAACATTTGGAGATCATTTGGAAAAAGTGTACATTCAATGCTATCTTTACATGCATTGAAAGAATCCTCATAGCAGTCACAATGTCCAAGTAATTCCATCTCAGTCCGCTAAGGTTTGAAGAGTTGCAGAAGATCTAAATAGAAAAACTCTCGTTTTCTCGAGTATCACAACTTAAGTTCCTGTGATTAATCAGATGTCTTTGTCATGCTTTACCAAACATCCTTCAGATCCAATTACAGCATATTTTCCTTCATTTATATTTTCTCTGACATTTTTTTAAAACTATAACGTTGGAGTATTTCATATAGACATATGTTTTCCAGATATGGACTTCTATTTGGACAGTACTAATCCAACATATTTGTTTTCAGAATATCTGTTCTTTCCAGTTTATTCATTGCCAAGTTTTCAAGTTCTTGTACAGATTTTAAAACTTGATTTCATGCTGCAGGAAGACCAAGACTTATCCAGATGATCCCTCTTGACTTTGAATATAAAATTGCAGATGTTAATCGATCCTAACATTCGTAGGATCCAATTTCTCGAAGTGAAAGCACCTTCAAGCTGAAGCAATACAATTGTTTGCTAAGTGTCCTCTCCTGCAAAATTTCTTCCCACATTTCTTTCAATTCTGTCTTTTCAGAGTTGGTAATATATGACGTGACATAGCGAGCAACAGAAATTGAGTTATCTGCAACATATTGTATGTCTATACTTGCATTCCACATCTTCAAAATCACTGGATTGTAATCATTAATGTACTTCAATTCTTCTGTTCTTTTTAAATTATGAGTATTTTGGGGGGATTTTCGAGTGATGGTATGCCTCACTGCTGACATAAAACTGTTCACTCTTCCTTTGGAAATTACTGGACGTGGAAAGCCAAATCGACATTTTGGGTAAAATATATCCTTTGACTTGTATTTCAGTTGGCAATACTTTGAACATCGATGACTTCCATATGCAAATACGCCTCACTAATCAAAGGGAGTCTGGTGATATGGTCGCTGCCATGAAGTTGGGGTCAGTGCCATACAGGACTCAGGACACAGTTCCACATGTGGAATCGCCTTGTGTTTAACAGGGTTAGTGACACCTTGTGTTGTACAGGGTTAGTGGCACCATGTGTCGCCGGCCTTGCATATGGAAATATGTCTCACTGATCAAAGGAAGTCTGGTGCTGTGGTTGCTGCCATGGACTTGGGGTCAGTGCCATTCAGGACTCAGGACACAGTTCCACATGAAGGATCGGCTTGTGTTAAACGGTGTTAGTGGCAATACGTGTCGCCGGCATGTGTTGAACAGGGTTAGTGGCTCCACGTGTCACGGCTTGTGTTGAACAGGGTTAGTGGCACCACGTATCCAAAATTTGAATTGCGAGCTCTGCTGCCCGCAGTGTAGACTTGTATTGAGTGTTTATTTGCACTTGAAGTTGAATTTGGTGATTATACTAAAGCTATAACTGATATAAAAAAGTTCTTGAAGCAAGGCTACTACAAGGATATTATGTAGAGTTTATGACTGTGATAGTTACTTGTCTACTGGACTCTGTAATTAATGAATCAAGACTTAATTTTAATTGTGAGCCCTGATGACCGCAGTGTAGGCCAGAGGTAACGGTCAGCAAGGGCCCATAGCCATGTGGCTTTGAGTTGAGGTGCACAGTTAGTGGCACAAGAAGCATTGAGACTGTATGAGCATGTGGTGATGCTTGTTGCAGATGGGGATCACTGGAGCAATGTCTCTCTTCTACTGGACTGCGTCATCTGCAATTGCGACTTTATCTGAATTGTGAGCTCTACTTACTGCAGTGTAGGCCAGAGGTAGCGATGAGCAAGGACCAACAGTCACATGCATAGGTTGGTGGCCCCACCGGTCTGCGTAGTTCAGGTTTAGTGGCACCACGTGTCGCCGGCCTTCCATATGCAAATACACCTCACTAATCAAAGGGAGTCTGGTGCTATGGTCGCTGCCACGAAGTTGGGGTCACTGCCATTCAGAACTCAGGACACAGTTCCACATGTGGGATTGGCTTGTGCAGGGTTATTGGCACCACGTGTCGCAGGCCTTGCATATGGAAATATGCATCACTGAACGAAGGGAGTCTGGTGTTGTGGTCGCTGGCACGGACTTGGGGTCATTGCTATTCAGGACTCAGGACATAGTTGCACATGTGGGATCTACTGTGCCGATGATGCGTCGTCCGGGTAGGCCGTACTGGTAACAATGTCTGTTGCCTACTGGACTGCATCATCTGCAATCGCGAGTCGCTCTGAATTGTGAGCCCTTCTCACCGCAGTGGAGGCCGGAGGCAGCGGTGAGGAAGGGTCCACAGCCACCTGTTATTGACTTGAGCAATGTCTGTTGCCTACTGGACTGCATCATCTGCAATCGTGATTCAATCTAAATTGTGAGCCTTGTTGTCCGCAGTGAATATCGAAGGCAGTAGTTTGTACAAACATAAGTCCGCGGGGCTGTGCCTCTGGAGGCTGTGTGGCAGAAGACAGCAATTGGCTGAGGAGGCTGGCGGTCACGACGGCGCCCTCGTGGCATGATGTGGGGCACCGCCCTAACAGATTCTTTGGCCTTCCCACAAGTGAACCACGCCCAGAGCTCTGGCCTATTTACTCACACTTCTATGCTGAAGTGGTGTACGTCAGACCAGCCCACACCGGTTACGCTTATACTTACGGGGGGGGCACAGCTACATGACTGAGACCTTCCCTAGTGTTTGACGTAACATGGTTGGGTCCACTGTCCACAACACTACAAGCACCAGCAGTATTTGTGCACATCGAGAGGTGTGTGTTCTGCATACTGAGATGTGTCCAGCACATCACAGCTACACTTTGCATTGAATGCATTGTTACTCATGGGTGAATTACTTCCTTCACATATAGGAGCACATTACGATGGAGGATTTTCCGCATCCTCCGGGCCGGCGGAAGCCACCGCCGGCCCGGAGGATGCAGAAAATCCTCTGCAGACCCACCAAAGACCCACCGCCACATTAGGATGGCGGGTGGGTCCTGGTTTCTGTCTGCCGCTTTTCCACCGCGGTTGGCTTACAACCGCGGCGGAAAAGGCCTAATATGGTGGCGGTGTATCTCAGACACCGCCAGACATATTAGGATGGCTGTGCAAACATGCTTTTCTGCGGCAGATTCTCCGCAGAGGAAAAGCATGTGGATCTTCACCTCGGGGCCCGTAGCAGGCCCCCTGGGTGAAGGGGGGGTGGGGGGTGCACATGGGGGGTACCTATGGTACCCCCCTGCCTTTGCATGCACGAAGTGGCAGGCACCGTGCGGTGCCTGCCGCTTTGTGCATGCAAATGCACTGCTTTCATTTTTTACATTGCGGCGGGTGCTGCTTCAAGCAGCACCCGCCGCAATGTAAAAAATACAGGATGTGACCGCCAGGGTGGCGGTCACATCCTAATTGCCATGGAGTGACTGCCGCTGCCCATGCGGACGGTCCCTCTTACACAGGGTTGGCGGACGGACGCAAGTCCGTCCGCCATCATAATAGGGCCCTTAGTTTGTTCACAACTGTCCCAATTTTCAGCTATTGGGACAGGGCCATGCTGTTTTCGGAAAGTTTGCTGTCTGGTTCTGCGCTGCCTCAGTGGTAGGAGGGTCCTGGGGGTAGTGGTGGGTGTTGTGGCATTCTTGGGTGCAGAGCTGCTTGATCAGTCTGTCTATGACATGTGTTGGTCTTCAGATGTGGCTGGGCTCCCTTTCATACTGTATGTAGTTGTTTAATATTTTTAAAACAAAAAGACATTATATAGTTTAAATAATGAATAATACAAAAGCTATTTAAGGATAATAAAGGTACAAAATTAAAAAAAATATTTAATTACTGAGAAAAACATTGGCTTTTTTAACTTTATAATTAGAAATTAGTATTTAAATAACCTTTGAAATTCACCAAAACATAGGTCTCAGGAACATTAAATTTACAAATTAGTATTTTTAAGAATAAATCCAATTTAATGAAAAAAGATTGCCAAATTTTTCAACATTGAGCTATTATATGGCCGAGGGACCATGCTGTTTTTGGAGGTTTCGCTGTCCTGTTCTGCACTGCCTTGGTGGTAGTAGGGAGAGGGGTGGTATGGGGGGAGGTCCAGAGGGTTGTGGTAGAGGGTACAGTGTCCTTCTTGGGTGTCGGTAAAAACTATATGTTAAATGAAAATTATAATTAGACGTTAGCGTTAAAAAAACATAGAAATTCACTGAAAAAGACATAGGTTTCAGGCACGTTATAGACAGAAATTAGCATTTTAAAAACCTTAGAAATTCACTGAAAAAACCATAGGTTTCAGGCACGTTATAGTTAGAAATTTATGTAATCAGTGATGTCACTGATCATGTCATGAATGATGTAATATGTGAAGTCATCAGCATTGCATTAAAGGGGCACAAGTTATAGTTAGTTGAACTAACTATAACAGGGAAATTTCTATGGTTTTGTGCAAGTGCAATGTCCAACTAACTATAACATGTCTGGCCGCGAGGGGCGTTTGAACGACTGAGGTAACGCTCTGCGAGGAGACGACTTGCAGCTGTGACTGGGTTTCGGAGAAGAAAGGCGCTCCCGCGGATACAGTGTCGCTTGATATCTCTTGCTGATACTTTGGCAGTTTACTACGAGCAGTGGGATAAATCATGGCCCCGAAGGGAAGAGGTACAAAAAAACCCGGCACCAACGCCAACGCCGGCAACGCGGTAAGCTTCAATGCGTCAACTGCGGTTCAAGCCTCGAATCCTCCTGACCCTAAAACCGGTGTATCGTGGAGCAGTGCCGGGGCAGTAATTGGAGCTGCTACGCTTAATAACAAGGCTACTCAAGGTGAGCCAAGCACAAATACAAACATAAACTCAAGCATAATTGAAAGTGGGAAGGGCTCTAAAACCCATGTTGTGCACGCAATTTGTTTTAAAAAAGGCACCCTGGGCAGTGTAAAATCCACAACTGGGACGACAGCAAATGGCAGCGCTGGCAACTCTGTCAATAGTGGAACTGTGAATGGCTTGGCTACTCCCGAGTGCAACACCAGTGTTGGGGATGAAACATATAAAATACAGCAGGCAGCAAATGAGGATAGGGCTGATTCGGAGTCCGCAATTTCAGAGGGCAAGTTTTATTCTATGCCAGATCTTTCTGTTGTTTCTGACGATGAGTGTAACAGTCTGCTAGGCGAATGGGGAGAGGAAGAGGCACTTACAGGGGAAGATGAGGACACGGCGGAGGCTATGGCGGATACGGCGCAGTGACCAATGCAGGGTAGGGGACTGGTCGATTATCAAGATACTGTCAGACGGAACCCCGAGGTTGAAGGTCTCTCACAAGAAATGACTCCCCTTGCACAACCCGCATGGGAAGAGGGGGAGAGTGATCAGCAAGAGCAAGCACAAGATCAGAACCAAGGCTTAATGGTGGAGGAAGTTAACGGGGCCACTTTGGATTTAATTTACAAGAGAATTTTGGCACATAGGGCAGAGACTAAAGCTGAAAGCAGCCGCACTCAGGGAGCAGTCCGGAAGCTGCAGAATACCATGCGATGAATGGTTAAATCTATCAACGACCTCACTACACGAGTGACAGACACTGAGGAACGTATTTCATGCACCGAAGATTCACTCACAAAACAACAAGCGGCAATAGAGACTCTACAGGCGACAAGAGCTGATGTGGAGTGGAAACTGACGGACTTAGAAAACCGCGCAAGACGCAATAATCTTCGAGTTTTATGCATACCGGAATTGAGAGAAGGGAAAGACGCATGTAAATTCATTATCAAGACTTTTTCAGAAGCATTTCCCAAGCTAAGTGACTGGCAATGGGAGAATGAGGTTATTAGGGCACACCAATTCCCGTTCACCCAGCGCAAAACTCATGGAGCCTCAAATTTTGTTGTAGGTTCTAAAGCACACCCACGGGCGATACTGATATGCCTAAATAATTTCATCTTGAGAGAAGCACTGTATGACCTAGCTCGCCCGGATAAGCGTCGCACAAGTAGTGGGTGCGAATTCTTCGTTCGACCGGATTTCTGTTCTACAACCGTGACATTAAGATGGCAATTTCGACAATTATTTGCGCCATTTCAAGCCAAGGCCGCACAGGTATTTCTTTTGAATCCAGCCAAGCTCAAGGTGATTTATAAGGGACAATCTAAATATTTTACATCGGAGTCCCAGGCTCAAGCGTATCTGAAAATCATTGACACTACTACTGGAGCACCTTAACTTGATTGGGTGTTAACAAATATTCTAGCAATTTATCTCACAAGGGTGTGAATCTGGTATTACAAAGAAAGCCGGCGACTTTAGCCTGCATCAGCAGTATAAATTAACGCTGCTATCTGACTTTTTTTCTTTTTTTTTCTTTCGGATCAGATTAATGGGACATTTATAGATCAGAGACATTCAGTTCTGAGTTTTCAATTAAATGGTTTAAAGGGATATAGACGTGTTTCTCTGTTTGATCTATATGGATACTTTTAGTTGACTGATAATTTTTGGCTGGTTAGAGATAATCTGCTCCGCTATGTTTGGGCTAAAAGATAACACGAAAATGTAGTAGAAGAGTGGCAGCCTGGCGGGCTTTCTGTGGAGGTGGACCACGCACACTCGCATCATTAAGGACCATGTCCTTTTGCCCTATAGTGGGTGGTCGGAAAAGAAGGGTGGAAGGGAGGGGGGGTTGGTTTGGGGAGCACTAGGGTGGGGGGGTTAAATATAAAAAGAGATCACAAGTACATTTTTTTCTGAATTATGTATGTGAGGGTTGCTGGGCAGTGGGTGGACTGTCTTTTGGTCATCGGGAGAATACGGAATGGCAGCTAGAATGTTAAGATTAGGTACATTGAATGTCAAGGGTCTTAATGCTATAAATAAGAGACAACGAGTGGCTAGGGAATTGCAGTGGCTCAGCTGCGATATCATTTCTCTTCAAGAGATGCACGTAGCATGGTCTAAGCGAAAACTTTTGAATGAGCTTGGGTATAATGTGTTAGTAGGTACTAAGCAAAACTCTACGACCCGCGGGGTGGCTATACCAGCGAGAAAGCATGTTATGGGTTCTGGACGGACTTTAGAGGATAGCGGTGGTAGGTGGGCAATTACAGAATGTATCATAGGAACCTTTAAGTGCATGGTGTGCTCCATATATGGATCTAACTTCGACGAGACCGCGGTTCTAGAACATCTTAATGCTGAGCTAGCAACATGGCCTACCCCAGTAATAGTTTGCGGGGACTTAAATATCAATCTCCATCCTGGTTCATTAGGTAACGATAAATATGTGTATGTAGGTAGGAAACCTACAGTATATAGAGCATTACAAGCACTCGTTATCTCACATGTGCTGACTGACGCCAGGTCTCATCCCAGAAGTGGCAACCCTGGATATACTTTTTATTCGGCACCTCACCAAAAATTGGTGCACCTCGATTATTTCTTAGCGCCACAAAGCTTACTTCATGATGCACAAATGCAAGTGTATCCCCGAGCCACGTCTGATCATGGCCCTGTAGTCTTGTCTATTCGGATATTCTGTCTTCCTAGTAAGCCCCGCGAATTTACCTTCGACCGCAAGCTGCTGTTGGACATTAAATTTCAAGAGTACATGAGAGAGTGGGTCGCCGGGTTCTTCAATTATAATAGAAGGAGTACCGAGAGGGGGATAGTCTGGGATACGTTCAAAGCGACTTTTAGGGGGGAGGTGCTTAGCTTCGGGTTGTACGCACAAAAACAATTACGTCATAAGCTGCAGGAGCTATATAGTGATTTAGGAAAGGTTGAAGAGCGGCTGGTTCAAGATATATGCTGCAGTAGAGATATTCAAGACTCAGTAGCTGAGGTGGCCCCATGTAAGGCAAAGGTAAATTATCACTGGAGTAAGGAGGCAGCAAAAATTTATGAGACTAACCGCCAGCTGTTGTATGAGTACGGGGAGGCAACTGGCAGGTGCCTGGCCCAGAGAATGAGAACTAGGGAAGTCGCACCGCGAATTAAAAGTATTAAAAACTAAACTGGACAGATTGTAGAAACCGAGATGGGAATCCTGGAAATTTTTAGACAATTTTATGTTTGTTTATATACTAGAGAAGAGTATGACAGTAGTAAAGTTTTATCGTTGCTCGGACAAATATGTGAGCAAAACTTAGATCAGGAAATTGCAGATAAATTGGAGGCTCCAATAGCGATGTCTGAACTTGAAGCAGCAATCAATGCACTTCCAGCAGTTAAGGCAGCGGGCCCTGACAAGCTTCCGTTGGAGATATACAAATCTTTTTTTCATGTTTTGAAACACGACATGTTAGCCACATTCAGGATGGCTCAGATTGGGAACCATCCTAAAACGTGGGATGAGGCCTGTACAGTGGTCTTCAGAAAGAAGGGGAAATGGGGCGGAGCAACCAGCTTCATACCGGCCTATCTCGTTATTAAATACTGACGGGAAAATTTACTCGAAAATACTGGCCACAAGGCTCTCAGAGGTGATATCCCCACTGGTTTCTATATATCAGCATGGGTTCATTCCCAAGCAGGCACAACTGACCATGTTAATCATGGGATCACTTTAATAGATTATGCAAATGGCTTGAGTATCCCATTGAGCCTTATACTGCTGGATGCAGAGAAGGCCTTTGACCAAGTGTTGTGGGCCTTCTTATGGGATTTGATGAAGCTTCAAGGGTTCGGGCCAAAATTTATAAAATCTATCCAGGCGCTGTATCAACAACCCAGTGCACGGATCTATGTAATGGGGCTACAATCAGCAGTGGTGCCAATACAGAGAGGGGCCAGGCAAGGATGCCCATGTTCCCCGCTGTTGTTCGCCCTTTACATAGATCCATTTTTAAAAATGATGGAGAAGAGCCCTCGGATTCCCCCAGTTAGGATACAACATCAACAATATCGGGTATTAGCGTACGCCGATGATGTCACCGTGCTCTCTCCAAGGCCGTCTTTGGCTATGCCTGAGATCGAACATCTAGCGACGATATATGGTTCGGTATCTGGGTATAAACTAAACACTGCTAAGACTCAGATATTGTGTGTCAATATAAAGTCTTTTTTTGATATCCGGGTCCTAACTGAGGTCACATACTTAGGATTGCTAATTAGTGCCTCGGCCTCGGCTACGGTAGATTCTAATTGGCAGAAACTGCTCAGCGGGATCCGTAAACAATTAGATCAATTCGAATGCCTACACTTGACGCTGGTAGGCAGGTGCAATACTTTAAAAATGATGGTATTACCCAAGATTTTATATTTTTATCGCTGTGTACCATTAGAGATTCCTCTTGCATACATTACACAGCTGCAAGCGATCTGTATGAAATTTATATGGGCGCAAGGAAAAGAGCGGCGTGCTAAAAAGTATATGGTACTCCCAAAGGCAGCCGGTGGTTGGTCGGTTCCTGACTTTTTTCTATATTACAATGCGTGTATGCTCCAGCGGATGAATATTTTACTCATTGGGGTAGGACCTGTGGAGCTAGCATTACAACCTTCAATATACGGTTTACTCTTGGGGGCGGAACCAGGAACCGCCTTTTTCTTAATATAGCCTGGAATTACTACAAACGAACCAGATTTAAGGTGGTAACCGCAGCCTATAAAGTTTGGAAGGCAATAAAAGGGTACTACAAAACTGAAAAGACCTCTATCTATACCCCATTGACTGCCCTGATTTTACATCCCAGTATTTGTTGGGATCGCACCATGGTTAGCTGGTGAGCAAGAGGGCTAATCACTGTGGGGGATATGTATACCGGGGACGATTTAAAGTCATTTACTCAGTTCAAGGAGCAATATCAATTACCAACTACACATTTTCATAAATATTAGCAAATGCGTGATTATTTAACAGAAATGACTATAAGCATGATACCTAACCCTCTTATTAAAGCCAACAAGAAAGGCGCCCGAATTGGAGTATTGTATAATTTAATGCTAGAGGCCATGCCCAATGACTTAGAAGTACAATTGAGTAAATGGGAGAATAGGTTAGGGTGTCCTGGAATACCGCTTGAGAGCTCTATTGAGCTTGCTGGACGAATACTCATGTCCGCTAATCTTAAAACACAACATTATAAGACCTTGTTTTATATGTACCGTACTCCTGACAAAATCTCAAAGTGGGGGGGAGACACAGATGGAAAATGTTTCAGATGCAGTGCATTTTTGGTACCTGTTTAAAATTAGTAGAATTGTTTGGGCATGTAAATAAGTTTCTATCTGAGATCTTGGGTACCCCCTTTCAGCTCTCAACCATGCAGATCCAGCTCGGTATAGATACGGGGTGTGTACAAGCCGACCCTAGCAACAATGTTGGCTATTTGATATTTATGGCTACAGCAGTTCTAAGGTTTTGTATAGCCTCATGTTGGTTACAAAGCGAACCTCCTTCATTTGACGTATGGCGAACTCGGTTTTTATTCACCTATATTTCGGAATATAATTTGTACGCTATGAAGGGAAGGCGAAAAATGGCATTGGGGCAGCAAATATGGGGCCCGGTTAGAGCTTATATTGATTCAGAAGACTGAGTAATCCTGATCTTCTATGCACTATTTTTCTGTTTCATTCATTTATAACTGACTGTCAACAGGATAGCTACAAAATATTGTATTATCGGATTCATTTTATAATATATGAAACATTTGATGAAATTGGATTTTGCAGAGGTTTTAAGGTCTGATTTGTTGTAGCTATATATTTTTCATTTCCTCTTCTTTTTTCCCTTTTTTGTGTGAAAATAATGCTCAGCACACTGTTCTCGCACCACACAATTGATCGATGACAAACTGTACGTTATAATTTGTATTCGTGATCTCTACTCAATATAGATATTAAAATAAAAAAATAAAAAAAAACATGTCTGCAACCTATGATTTTTTCAGTGAATTCCTAAGGTTTTTTTGAATGCTAATTTCTAACTATAACATGCATGAAACCTATGTTTTTTTCAGTGAATATATATATATATATATATATAAATATTCACTGAATAAACCATTGGTTTAACACATGTTATAGTTAGCTGGACATTTCACTCATACAAAACAATTGAAATTCCCCCGTTATAGTTAGTTCAGCTAACTATAACTCGCGCGCCCGCAATGCACTGCTGATGACGTCACATATTACATCACTCATGACATGGTCAGTGACATCACTCATGACATCACTCATGACATCTCGAATGACATGACTGATGACATCATCCAGTGAATGTGTGTCTTCTGAAAAATAAATATTTTTTATATATGCATATCTAAAGGTCAATGGAAGAATAAATGGGTAAATAAGTGTCTAAATGGATGTTTCTTTTGTAAAAATGATTGCATAATTGACCTATTAAGTGTATCTTAATGAATACATGTATTAGAGAGTAATGTTTAAATATGTAAATATCTGTATCAGTGTCTCAATTTGTCTATAAGTGGCTGCATGGGTTGGTGAGTAGCTACATGAGTGTCTATACGGGTTATTAGTTGTTTTTTAATTATCAGTATGAGTGTCTGGATGGTTTGGTGGGGGTATAACTTAGGGCATAGATGCATGAATGAATGACTCACTGTTTGTATGTGTTTCGAAGACAGCATGTGTGCAGGACTGTATGGGTGGATGAGTGTGTGTATGGGTTTGTTAGTGAATGAATGACTGTGTCAATAGTATCTTTATGAGTAACTACATATGTTTTAAACTAATATATGTGAGTATTGATGTATATAAGTGAATATATGTGAGAGTGAGAGACTGGAAGAGTTCTTGTTTAAATAAGTATGTGTTTCTATAAGTGATTGTTTAAGAGAGTAAGTATGTGTACGTTTCTGTAGAAGTAAGTGTAGTGGTGTGTGTATAGTTGTATATGGAAGTAAATGGATGTTTGATAGTTTCTTTGCATGTATGTGTGTGAGTAACTATATGGATGAGTGTCTGTGTGTCCCACTTTTACTTTATGCGGACGACGCTGTTCTTTTATCCCGCACACAGATTGGCCTACAGCGCCTAATTGATAGTTTTGTGCGGTTTATCCAAAATAGGAGGCTCTGTGTGAATAAATCCAAGACGTATGTCATGTCATGCGGCCAGGCTGCAAATAAGATGAAGCACTCTTTCTTCCTGGATAAAGATAAAATGACACATGTTAAAACTTTCTGCTATTTGGGAATCACCTATAACAACAGTGGGTCTTGGACATCAGAATTTGATAACATTAGATTGAAAATGCTGCGGACTACTAGCAGCATATTTCGATTTGCCACTAAACTTGGATCGAGAAGCATCCCAGATATGATCAACATATACAATGTTCGTTGTGTCTCTTCTGCACTGTATGGGGCGGGTGTATGGGGCCACAATGAAGGCCCATCCCTTCAAATTGACAAAAATAGGTTTTTTAAGAGACTGTTATGTGTCCCTCCTTCGGCCTCTGTTCAATTGATTCATGATGAGGTAGGGATCGAGTTTATATCTGACTTAGCAGCCGTTCAACCACTCTTATTGTGGCGTTCTATTTGGGCTAAGCCAGAGACTCGATTCACTCAAGAAATTATTCTTGATTGTATAGGTTTGGACCACTCATCACGTATACAGTGGTTGAGATACATTCATTTCTGGTTCAACTTTTTATTCAATATCAATGTGTTACTTGATGCAGAGCAGGCAGCCGCCATCCCTAAAAAAGAGATCAATTCAACGTTCTTAAACTTCAAAAAGGCAGAGCGAGATAAAGCACATGGTAAGCTAGCCACCGTAAAGTTCTATAAGGACTTGAAATTAATCCCGGGGCTCCAATCTTACCTTGCGAACGTGACCCGTCCCTCTCATCAATTTGTATTAACTCGTGTCAGACTGGGTATCGTACACCATCTGGTTGCGTTCCCAAACCAGAAAGCTAGATCTGAGACACCCTGCCCGTGTGACAGCACTTCACGTCAGAGTTGCTGCCACTTTTTACTTTTCTGTAAATTTTTTCATTTCCTTAGGGTAAAATACCTTAAACCCATTTTTATAAAATATAATACCCGATCCACAAAGACCGCATTGATATTACTATCCTCATTGGAGAATGAGGATATTTGTTTCTTTTTGGCTACTTATATTTTGAAATGTACAGCTGCCAGGAAAAGTATATTGCTGTAAACCTTCTTATACTTACCTGTCTGTACTTGTGATGTACAGCTGCCAGGAAATGTATAGTGCTGCTAATATTTTATACACTCCTGTCTGTACATAAATCTTAAAAGTTTTATAACAGCCTTGTAAATAAGGAATAATTTCTTATGTTTTATGTCCACAGTATGTATTGTATGATCCCCTATTACACTCCAAATTTACCCTTTATGCCCATCCGAGTGGTCCGGATTTTTGTTTTGTTTGAAAGTACAGCTGCCAGGAAATTCTACTTGCTAGGACAAATTCATTGATTTCCTGTCTGTACATATATGAACGTTTTGTATATATTCTCGTATTAGTCATTCGTTTTTAAAATTTTTTAACTGCTGCCCACTAGCTTTTCCACGTTTCCTACTCTCCTTTTATTGTATTATTCGTGTGAATATTGTGTATTGTTATCATAAGGCTATGTATTTTAATGTGCTTGTATGATTTGTATGTTCAAATCGAATAAAAGCTTATGAACTTGAACTTGAGTGTCTGTGTGTAACAGGATGTATAAGTGTATGAGTACATATGATGAGTGAGTACATGTATGAGTGACTATATAGAACTGTTGGTGAATGAGGGGATGTGCATGTTGGAACTACTGAATAGGTTGTTGTGACTGGTATTGGTATCTCCATTTTTTTGAAAATGTTTGTTTCTATTTTTGAATGTGTGTATCAAAGGTTATATTACGGTGAGAGGAGGTCTGCCACACTTTCACAAGGATGATGTCATTTGAGATGTCATCAGTGATGTCATGAGTGATGTCACTGACCATCTCATGAGTGATGTAATATGTGACATCATCAGTAGTGCATTGCGGGCGCGCGAGTTATAGTTAGCTGAACTAACTATAACGGGGGAATTTCAATGGTTTTGTATGAGTGAAATGTCCAGCTAACTATAACATGTGTGAAACCTATGGTTTTTTCAGTGAATTTCTAAGGTTTTTTAAATGCTAATTCCTAACCATAATGTGGCTGAAACCTATTGTTTTTTCAGTGAATTTCTAAGGTTTTTTAAATGCTAATTCCTAACCATAATGTGGCTGAAACCTATTGTTTTTTCAGTGAATTTCTAAGGTTTTTTAAATGCTAATTCCTAACTATAACGTGGCTGAAACCTATGTTTTTTTAGTGAATTTCAAAGGATTTGTAAATGATAATTTTCGAATGTATTAATTGTTATATTTTTTCATACTGATTTAATACATTGTTTTAAACTATTTATTTTTAGATATTTTATTTTTTAAATTACATTACATATTTTTAATATAAATTGAAAAATAAATGTGTTTAAAAATATTGAAATTGTTATATATATTTTTTTTTTATTTTATATATTTTTTTAATTTATATATATTTTATATAGCAGTCAATTAAATCCTATGGAAGGAAATTCAAGTTAGTGGTAAGTACGGTTGAAATTACAATTCAGGATCAGAACTGGGCTGAAAGATGCAGCACTGAGGTCTCGCCTGATAACAGGTGAGTAAATCTGAATTTGTAGTTCGGCTAATTTTAGAGGAATTTTTTAAAGTTCCAAAACTCCAAACTTAGAAGACTTTCCAAGTAAAACCAGTCAATGTTAGCCTATGGAAGGAAATTCAAGTTACTGTAAGTATGTTTAGAATTACTTTTCAGGATCAGTAGTGGGCTGAAAGATGCAGCACTGAGGTCCCTCCTGATAACAGGTGAGTAAATCAGAATTCGTAGTTCGGCTGATTTTAGAGGAATTTTTTAAAGTTTCAAAACTCCACACTTAGAAGAATTTCCAAGTGAAACCAGACAATGGATTCCTATGGAAGGAAATTCAAGTTACTGTAAGTACGGTTAGAATTACTTTTCAGGATTAGTAAAGGGCTGAAAGATGCAGCACTGAGGTCACTCCTGATAACAGGTGAGTATATCAGAATTCATTGTTCGGCTGATTTTAGAGGAATATTTGCACAACGCTGAAGGAAGGGGGCGGTGTCTGAGGTGACATGTGTGCAAACACACCCTGTGGCACGTTTTAAGTTGGGGAATTAATTCCTCTTCATTCCTGAGGTCCCCTGTGGGCCAACTACCCCACCATGTACCTCCAGTATGCACCAGGGAGCTGCTTTGCAGAGAGGTGTTCAGAGGCCACGCCCCTTTTTACAACACTCTACAACGCAGCTCCGTGGTACTTACTCAATGTACATGGTGGGATAGGTGGCCCCTAGGGGACCTCTGGATTGAAGAGGAATTAATTTCCCAACTTAGAAAATGCCACAGGGCGTGTTTGCACACACATCACCTCAAGACCCGTTCCCTACCTTCACCACTGTGCAAACGCGCCTGTGGCGCATTCTAAGTTGAGGGATTAAGTCCCCTTGAATACTGGGGGTCCCTGGGGGCCAACTAGCCCACCAGTAACCTCCAGTATGCCCCAGGGGGCTGCATTGCAGAGAGGTGTAAAAAGGGGCTTGGCCTCTTTACACGTCTCTGCAACGCAGCCCCCTGGCATGTTTTCAGAGGGGGAACTAACTCCCCTTGAATACTGGGGGTCCCTGAGAGCCAACTACCCCACCAGGAACCTCCAGTATGCGCCAGGGGGCTGCGTTGCAGAGAGCTGTAATGAGGCCACACCCCTGTTGTACAACACTCTGCAACGCAGCCCCCGTCACGGAACCCCAATTTCAAAATTTAGTGCCCCGGTGAAGTGGCAGTCCCTGGGTTGTGTGGGGGGCCATGAGCCCCCAGCATATATCATGAGGAAGCCCCGGTGGGTGGCAGTCCCTGGGGCTCGGGGTCCTTAGAGGCCCTCCATCATTACACATTTAAGCCCCGGGGGTGCCGGTCCCCGGGGCTGCGGGGGGGCCGTGTGCCCACGCTATTATACTTACTTTGCCCCGGGGGTGGCGGTCCTCGGGGCAATGTGGGGGGGAATTGGGGCCCCGACACTATTTCTCTCTACACGCACACATATACACATATATATATATATTACCTACTGGCGGTCGCCAGTAGGTATATATAGTTAGGATTTTTTCCCTATGGGATTTTTGAAAATTCTATGTCTAATAACTTTGGCGTTTGTGGACGGAATTGGCTGAAATTTTCTGGAAAATGGAACATTTTGTTTCTGAGCAGCCCCTGAAAATTTGGGGGGGGGTTCGTCCAGGGGGGGCCGAGAAAAAAGGGGGGTCCCAAAACGTGTTTTTAACATTGAGTTTTCCATAGGGCGGTTAGCCTCACTTTTAGCCCGAACGGCTGAATGGATTTGCACGAAACTTGGCTAAATTGTAGGGACTGGTAGCCCGATGTGCCTTTTGTAGGTCTCAATATATGTGCTGCAGTGGATTTTGAGAAATAAACGTTCAAAAAAAGATATATATCTGTAAGCGCGGACCGGGCAGCGCCCCGGTTCGCGGACCTTAAGCGTACCAAAACTTCGCGTAGCGAAGCTGATTGGCTCTCCGGTGTCTGTCAACATTCTAAACAGTCCGGAGCGGCCGCCATCTTGTCTCTCGGTAGGATCGAGAGACAAGAGGAGGCCAAAACAAAGGGGGAAATAACCATAAGGGGGCATAGTAGATCCTCGCTGACCCCCTAGGTTTAATGTGGAGGTTTTAAAAGGGCCCCGCGGGGCAAAAAAAAAGAATTTTTTTTTTTTGTTTTTTTGCGTGGGTAGCGCCCGGTACGCGAACCGGGAAGCGTTCTGGGGAGCGTACTACAATGAAAAATTAATGATAGACTTTTCAAATGCTGTATGTTAATTGATTGTTGGATTTGTTGATTATTTTTTATTTTCTTTATCTTCCCAGGGAGCGACCCGGTACGCGATCCGTTGAGCGCCTCGGTTCGCGGACCTTAAGCGTTCCGGGAGTCCACCATTTTGTGTTTCAGTCGAATTAAGATACAAGATGGAGGGCAAATAATGTTCAGAATGGGTAGAAGGGGGCACGGTAGAGTTATCTTGACCCCCTAGGTTTTCTGAGGGTGGCTGAGGAGGCTTATATGTGCGAAAAAAAAACATTTTTTTAAAAAAAATTCGCGAGGTTAGCTCCCGGTACGCGTACCGGGTAGCGCCCCAGGGAGCGTATTTTGTTGAAAATTAGTGAAAATGTTAGAGTTAAATAATAATTGTGAGTGATTAGATGTAGGGTAGCTCTGAGAAGAGCTTTTGGGTTTATGGTACATTTAGGTACTTATAAGTAGGTACCAATGCACATTCTTAAATTCAGAGTGAAAACTCTGTTGCCCTCATCTGAGAAGTGAACTCCATCTCCTCTGTAGATATCTTGCATGTAGTAACGCAAGTTATTGTTGTACAGGGAGCCCATTCCATGGTCTCTCATGTAAGCTGAAACAGATTTGTTTACATGCTTCCTCGACTTCTCAATTTGTGGACAAAATTGGTTTGACCACCTCCATTTCTGTCTTTGGCATATATTTGAATATACCAAGGCAGTCTGAGGAAAAAGTGCCATTAATTGCTCAAAGGTGTCCTTTAAAAGCATTTCTAGACCTACCCCAGTCAAAGTGCCCAAATCATTACCTCCACAGTGCACAATTAACAGGTCAGGTTTTGGCAAATGCATAAAGGTTTTCACCAATGGTATCAATTGGTGACATTTTAATCCTCTGTGGCCAAACCACTTAATTTCCACATCTTGTAAATTGAGGTTAGGTAAATTCCTGCTTTCAACGTACCTTTGAGCCCAGTGAATATAACTATGACCAACAATCCAGACAGAAAACATGGTGAGAGAAGGTTCTCCTGCAGTCAGATGAAGTGTGGCAATGAAATGGCAGTTGAAAAAATGAGAGTGTAAAATGAAAAAAAAAAATGTGGAGTTTCTGTGTTCATGAAGCAGTAACAGTGATTGGTGGATTTTGATTGATGAAAACAGAAAGTTAGGGTGCACAGATGTGTTCTTTGAAAGATGTATTTTGAGTGGTCAATAAAAAATCATTAAATGAAAGAATGCACTGGATATGCAGGTGCACTGAGAGTTCAGAGTTCAATTGCAACATTGTTGTGTGAACTTGCAAACACCAGAGGTATTCCAGGAGGTGGTTGCTATGGAAAATAGGCAGAAAGGGCAGAGGGGGAAGGGTTTTCATTTGAAAAAAAGTGAGGGAAGAGTTTTGATTGGGTGACATGAGAAATATGTGTGAAGAATTACAGCATTTCTGTGCTTTTGATAGCTGCATACTCTGGAGTGCATACCTTTTGCTCTGCTGAAGACAAATTGGTGTGTTTCTGAGACTGTTTTCAAACTCAAAGTATTTGCTAAGGTGAGAAAATATTTCTTTAATTTAGATAGAGAATAGTGTGCTTTAAGGAGAAAATTATGATTTATGTGGCGCAAATTGCTTGTAAATATGCTCTCACATGTGTATGGAAAATTTTGATTTCGAATGTTTGTGTTACATAGCCATGTTAAGAGTGACCCTACCATACAGGAAAGCCAATCAAAAAACGCTTTCATGTGTTTTAATGACATTTTAAGTCATTTTCCCATGTGCAGTGTTTAGAAATTATGATTTGAAAATCGTTTTTGGGGAAAAGGAATTGTTTTTAAATTCATGACAAGGACATAATGGTGTATGCTTCTTTATAAGGCAATTGACTGTCCCTGATGTTATTTTTCTCATTTTAGTGTAAGACCTTTCTCTGTGGCGCAAATTGCTTGTAAATATGCTTCCACATGTGCATGGAAAATTTTGATTTTGAATGTTTGTGTTACATAGCCATGTTAAAAGTGACCCAACCATGCTCGAAAGGCAATCAAAAAACGCTTTCATGTGTTTTAATGACATTTTAAGTCATTTTCTCATGTGCAGTGTTTTGAAATTATGATTTGAAAATCGTTTTTGGGGAAAAGGAATTGTTTTTAAATTCATGACAAGGACATAATGGTGTACGGTTCTTTATAAGGCAATTGACTGTCCCTGATGTTATTTTTCTCATTTTAGTGTAAGACATTTCTCTGTGGCGCAAATTGCTTGTAAATATGCTCCCACATGTGCATGGAAAATTTAGATTTTGAATGTTTGTGTTACATAGCCATGTTAAGAGTGACCCTACCATGCAGGAAAGCCAATCAAAAAACGCTTTTATGTGTCTTAAGGACAATTTAAGTAATTTTCCCATGTGTAGTGTTTTGAAGTTATGATTTGAAAATCGTTGTTGAGGTAAAGGAATGTTGTTAAAATTTATGTGCGCCATATGCCCCCAAATTTCTTTTTTAGGGGTGCAGCAGGGTGTTCTTGAGACACCCCTGCACCTTTGGAATAAATTCCTAATTTGTGATGAGCAAATTGTTAATCGCAAATTGCACCTTCATTTATATGAGCCTCCTAGCCCATGGAAATGAATGGGTAATTTGCAATTAGCAATTTTCTCATCGCAAATTTGGAATGGTAAAGAATCGCTATTTATTCCTTAAAATTCGCTTTTTTGGAAATGCAAAATAGTTATATGATACATATGGCGGTTGATGTCTAACAAGATAAGAAGCTTATGAATTCATTTATGGTGACTGGCGCAATTAAGTAGACATCACTTACTTCATTGGTAGAGCTTTACATGTATTATCTCCTCTGTATTCTTCATCAAGCGTAACTTTAATCTGCAATCCTGAGTAGGCCTCACCTTAAACAAACCTCTGGATAGGACACACTTTATTGTCATCCTGGATTAATCATTTAAAATGCTAGGGACAGATTTATGATAGGTGTATGCCTCTTTTGTGCCACTGTGCGTCACTTTTATGATGCAGCGGTGGTGCAAAAGATTTGCTATGAGGCGACAACATTACAAATTGATGCATTTAGGCAGATATGTCATGGTGTAAAAAAAACGTACCACATAAAACCCAAGCAGCAGTGATGCAAAAGATGCAACATGTCGCAAGACAGGCCTCACTTGGGGCCATATGTATCAAGCTAATTAGCATTTGCAAATATCAAAATTCTACGAATTTCGGCCTTTGCAAATGTTAATTAGACAAATGGTATGTATCAAACAAGTTTGATGCAAAATAAGGAGTAGCAAAATTTGCTATTCCTTATTTTGCAATTGCACTGAAGGATTTGCAAATTTTGTGACTACTTAAATGCAATGTATCAAACAAAAACTATGTAAAAAATGACAATAAGGATTTGGAAACTATTGTGGTAAATTGGTGGTAATTTGTGAATTCTTTTCAAAAAGCTTTCTTTCAAAAAAACAAAAGGTGCCATATGACGCCAACACATGCCCTTAGGGCATGTATGTGTGCCATATGCCCCCAAATTTGTTTTTCAGGGGTGCAGCAGGGTGTTCTTGAGACACCCCTGCACCCTTGGAAAAATTCCTAATTTGTGATGAGCAAATTGCTAATCGCAAATTAAACCTTCATTCCTATGAGCCTCCTAGCCCATGGAAATGAATGGGTAACTTGCAATTAGCAATTTGCTCATCGCAAATTAGGAATGGTAAAGAATCGCTATTTATTCCTTAAAATTCGCTATTTAGAAAATGTAAAATATTTTGATGATACATATGGCAGTTCATCTGTAACAAGATAAGAAGCTTAGGGATAGATTTATGATGACTGGCGCATCACCAGGGATGTGACAGTCATCCTGCGCCGCTGTTCCGCCACCCATGGTGTGCTGCATTTACAATGCGGCGCAGCATGGGGCAAAAACGGCACAGATGCGTGACGCATCTGTGCCGTAAAGGTGGCGCATTGCTGGAGTTGTATCGCAAGTGCGATGCAGCTCCAGCAAGGCTCAGGGGTGCCCCATCTCCACAATGCTGCGTCAAGACCTATGCCAGCTTCAAGCAGGCGCAGGGTTTTGACGCAGCTTTCTCCTATCTGATTGTAAATGCGGCACACCATGGGTGGCAGAGCAGTGGTGCACGTTAACTGGTGCATGCCTGGGGATGTGCCATTTAATATAAATCTGCCCTTTAACATTTAAGTATGTGCAGGGGACACAGAGTCGGTGAGGCTTATCCAAGGTTAAGAAGAGATGAGTCCTGTTCAGTGGAAAATTAGACATAGGCTTCACCTGCTCAGCATTGCTGGACATGGCTAAATAATAGCTGCAAAATGTTAATCTTGTTAAACAATTTTACTATTATAATCTGTGAGATTTGTCTCTTACTCTGCAACATCTCATTGTTGTTATCTTTCTTTAAAGATAAAGACAACCTCAACATGAGCGACAATCTGCAATCAGTTGATTTTGACCTCATCATTGAACTTGTAATTGAAACATCAGTGGATGTTGATCCTTTGGATGATTTAAATCCTGAGGATGAAGAAGAGCGTGATGAGGATGCAGATTTGTCCGAATTATATGATATAGGATGGGAAGCTGACCTGCTTGAGCCTTTGGAAATATAAACATTTATTTTTAAAATTTATAATGAATAAAAAGTAAAAAGGTAAACCGTTTAATTTAAAAATAAAGACACCTTCAAAAACAGGTTATGTGTAGTGTCTTCAATAAAATATTAAAATATGCTCATAAAATTAGATCAGATTCACATATAAAATAGCATAGGTAACATAAATATAAATGTCATTTCTTTTCTGGTATTTCTGTATTGTAAAATTGCCAATGACTAAAAAATCTTCAAATTAAAATGTCAAGTAGTGTGTTAAGTTTTTGATCACTGTTACTGATTTACTGTTTGGTAATAATGTTTAATAACATTTTTTATTATATTTTTCCACAGATTCAACTGCAGATCATTTCAAGATTTCACCATGCCTACAATACAAAGACAGATAAAGGCTGCAAAACGTCAAAGACAGCAGGTGAAAAAAAAAACGCAGCAGTCCTCTAACAAAAAGATTTCTCAAGCCACGAAGAAAGCACCGGGTAAGAGCTCTAAATATTTCATAAGAAATATTTGTATTAAAAAAAATATTACTACAGAAAATGTTTCAGTCCATAAAACGAGAAGGAAATCAAATGGAAAGAAAAGGACAATGAAAAATGTTCCTGCTAGAGCAAGAGATAAATCTGTGCATGATAGTAGAAGGAAACAACAGTTTAGGGAGATTCGTAAACGAATGTTCCGCAACAGGATAATTGGCAATTTGTTAAAAAATATTAAGAAAGGTCAACAGAAACTAGTTTTTTATAAGAGAAAAAAAAAAGTTGAGAAAGTTATTGATCAGGCATTTGAAATTAAACGTAAGTTATTTATTTTGATAATCAATAGAATTAGGAAGCTAAACAAGGCAATTTTTGATTTCAAAAGAAATAGTAGATGGAAGAGAATAGTTAATCGTAGTAATTTTTGTGAAGTTTTTTCTGGAGAATGGATGCATAGTTCAAGCTGTGAGGCATTTTTTAATGAGGAGAGTTATTTCCAGGATAATGATTTGGTGCATGCAGTTGACACCAGTGGTCGTGCTTATGAAGTGAAAGATGGTTGTCCAGTTGAAAAAGAAAAACTTGTGACAACAGAGGCAGAAGAGGTGTTAGGTAATGAGGTTTTAGGAAGACGTGCTAAGGGTCCTGTGTACACCTGGAAGTGTAGTAGTATTTGCAGTGTGCGACAGGATTCCATCAATTTGCTTTGTGATTTTGTACGGTCATTTAACAAAAAAAGTTTGAAGCAGAAAATGATGTTGTTGCAAGAATTAGATCCTTGCAGAGTAAGAGAAGTGACAGGTTTGCATGGTCATTCACTGGCTTGTCTTTCCAGGAGAGTATGCCAGAGTGTTTTTCATCATTTCAGGATGCTAGCAGTGCATCATAACAAAGTGAGGAAATTAGTTAGAATGTTGTATTATGCTAAGAGTCCAGCAATTATGCTGAAACAATTATGCGCTGCTCTTTTGCATGGTTCTGAAATAGATGTGAAGAATATATGTGAAGAAATTGAGTTTTGTTACTTTGGAAGTAAAGAGGAGAATGTTGAAATTGAGCAAGAAGTAGAGGGTCATGTGGAAGATAGTGTACAGGTTTCCAGTACAGATAATTTCCAGAGGGAAATTGCGACGTTTGACGTGAAATCAAGTGAGAGGCCTAATTTCACTTGTGTGTGTTGTCGACGCACTTATTATAAGAATCAGACTAAGTTAGTGGATTTATATGCAAAAAGTGAAAGGGAAAATAATAGTGAATGGAAGGATTTTGCAACATACTTGATGGTAGAAAATTGTTTTGATTTGGGATTGGATCAACGTGTGTGTACTTATTGTTGTAACAAATTAAAACAAAACCAGATGCCTGCTAGAGCAGTTCATAATAATCTGGAATTGGTTGAGATTCCTTCTGAATTGAAGGACTTAAATACTTATGAATCTATTTTGATTCAAAGTATCCATCCCTTTCAGGCTATTGTAAGAATGGAGCCAAAGACAGGGAAATTGCCTCCATCAGATTTACAGAGAGGATTAAAGGGAAGAGTTGTTTATTTGCCTCTAGATTTCAAGAAAAACATTAACACAATTGGAGTAGAAAAAGTGGAAGAGGAACCTCTGGTTATCTTAGTTAATGGGGTTCCGACAAAGAATAAGAAAATATGGCAAGATTTAGTAGATGTTAGGAAAGTTAAAAAGGCAACATTGTATTTGAAAAAAAATAATAAATACTATAAAAATGTATATGTTGCAGAAGAGGAAGTAAGTGAGGAAGAGGATAGCGATTTGTGTGCTGGTCAAATTGAGAAAGTAGAACCCTCTACTAGTGAAGAAATATATGAACATTATAGTGTTCATCCTTTGCATTCCAAGGAAGTCATGGGGAATGCTATTGAGTTGTTTCAAATGAAACAAGCCAAAGGGAGTCCCATTAGTGTTTGGGAGGAAAGTTTGGAAGCTCGGTGTTTCCCACAGCTTTTTCCAACAGGTCAGGGAGGAAGATATGATGAGCGACCTCATCAAATTCCTGCTTCTGAATACCGGACTTTGCGATTGTATGCAGGAGATGCTAGGTTTCGACAATGCATTCCTTATTTGTTTCATCTCCTGTTTGAAAGCGATCTGTCTGGACTGTCATATGCAGTGAACCACATCTTGAAAAGTGGTATACACATGCAAAACATCTCGGCAAGTGATTTTATGGATAAAGTCAATGTCCAAGATAGTATTTTGGATTCTCACCTGATTAATCTCATGGCGTGTCAGCGTGGTACTAATGAGTAAGCATGGGCGTAAAATCCGCTCCGCTCGCGGATTTTTCGGATTTTCGGCAAATCCGCAATCCGCGAACGCTCGCGAATTTGTCGAAAATCCGTGAATCCGCTCGCGGCGGATTTTTTGCTTGGTTGCGGCGCGCGGCGTGGTGCACGGCGTTCACTTTCCGTCATTTTAGCGTTTGCCGAGTTGTTTTTCTTTGCGAGTGACGCGCCATTTTAGATCTTGCTGCGTGTTCCCGCGGGAGTTTGTCGCCCGCGAATACGTACTCGCGGCTTGCCACCTTGCACAGCACACCTCGCGAGAGTTCGCAATTGCGAACATGTAGTTGCGGCGGAAAGGAACAATCTCGCACTTGCGAAATAGAGATTTTGCAATTTCGCACAAGAAAATCACCAGCAAACAGGATAAACCTTCAGAAAATTATGATTTTTATCAGAATCACTCCTCAGGTTGACATTTGCATGGCCTTTTTTTTTGCAAGGAGTCCATTTTGGGGGGGGGGGGAGGAAGGAAGTGCCCCACAGTCTCCAACTTCCTGTTCCTGTCCAGCAGGCTCCTCCCAGTGCTTTGTCCATCTCCTGGTCACTTTCATTTGGATCTGGAGCTGGAAGGATTACTTTTTGTGGGTGCTGCTGGATATTTGGATTTGAGGCCTTTTTGACTGTCTTTGGATCACTTTTGGATTAGAAATCAACTTTCACAAGTAAGTTTGTTTGGGGCATTACAGTTGCTGCAAGTACAATTTTGGAACTTTTTCAGAAAATTAAATAAATTATATTGTGGGTAGCCACAGTATCCAGTAGGACCAGGGTTGGTTATGGGTGCATGATACAACTGTTTTGTTGAATTTAAACACCATTGAGGCCATGGATGGGCTGGGATTGTGCAGATTTTATTGTTTTTTGACGTTTTTTTGGGCCTGCTGGTGTGGCCCTTTGCCCAGGGGTGGTGAGTGTTGCATGGGCCTAGTCTTTCTGTGGGGTGTCTTCTTGAATTTAAACATAATTGAGGCCATGGATGGGCTGGGATTGTGCTTATTTTATTGTTTTTTGTCGTTTTTGGGGGGCTGCTGGTGTGGCCTTTTGCTTGCCCAGGGGTGGTGGTGGTGCATGGACTGAGTGTGCCTGTGGTGTTGTCTCACTCTTTTTGATGTAAACATCATGGATGGCATTGGATTGTGGTGATTTCTGGCAGTTTTTCTGTTTTTTGGGGGTGTACTGTTGATGTGGACTGGCCATGTGGGTGGTGGTGGTGGCCATCTTGAGTGCTGGCTGGTACAGGCAACATGTGCTTGGGGTGTAAGGGGGCCATTTTGAGGAGAGGCAGTGTCTGAGGCCTGCACTTATTTTGCCTACTTTTCATCCCTTATGCCCAGGGGTAGTGAGTGTTGCATGGGCCTAGTGTTTCTGAGGGGTGTCTTCTTGAATTTAAACACCATTGAGGCCATGGATGGGCTGGGATTGTGCAGATTTTATTGTTTTTTGTCGTTTTTTTGGGCCTGCTGGTGTGGCCCTTTGCCCAGGGGTGGTGAGTGTTGCATGGGCCTAGTCTTTCTGTGGGGTGTCTTCTTGAATTTAAACACCATTGAGGCCATGGATGGGCTGGGATTGTGCAGATTTTATTGTTTTTTGTCGTTTTTTTGGGCCTGCTGGTGTGGCCCTTTGCCCAGGGGTGGTGAGTGTTGCATGGGCCTAGTCTTTCTGTGGGGTGTCTTCTTGAATTTAAACATAATTGAGGCCATGGATGGGCTGGGATTGTGCTTATTTTATTGTTTTTTGTCGTTTTTGGGGGGCTGCTGGTGTGGCCTTTTGCTTGCCCAGGGGTGGTGGTGGTGCATGGACTGAGTGTGCCTGTGGTGTTGTCTCACTCTCTTTGATGTAAACATCATGGATGGCATTGGATTGTGGTGATTTCTGGCTGTTTTTCTGTTTTTTGGGGGTGTACTGTTGATGTGGACTGGCCATGTGGGTGGTGGTGGTGGCCATCTTGAGTGCTGGCTGGTACAGGCAACATGTGCTTGGGGTGTAAGGGGGCCATTTTGAGGAGAGGCAGTGTCTGAGGCCTGCACTTATTTTGCCTACTTTTCATCCCTTATGCCCAGGGGTAGTGAGTGTTGCATGGGCCTAGTGTTTCTGAGGGGTGTCTTCTTGAATTTAAACACCATTGAGGCCATGGATGGGCTGGGATTGTGCAGATTTTATTGTTTTTTGTCGTTTTTTTGGGCCTGCTGGTGTGGCCCTTTGCCCAGGGGTGGTGAGTGTTGCATGGGCCTAGTCTTTCTGTGGGGTGTCTTCTTGAATTTAAACACCATTGAGGCCATGGATGGGCTGGGATTGTGCAGATTTTATTGTTTTTTGTCGTTTTTTTGGGCCTGCTGGTGTGGCCCTTTGCCCAGGGGTGGTGAGTGTTGCATGGGCCTAGTCTTTCTGTGGGGTGTCTTCTTGAATTTAAACATAATTGAGGCCATGGATGGGCTGGGATTGTGCTTATTTTATTGTTTTTTGTCGTTTTTGGGGGGCTGCTGGTGTGGCCTTTTGCTTGCCCAGGGGTGGTGGTGGTGCATGGACTGAGTGTGCCTGTGGTGTTGTCTCACTCTTTTTGATGTAAACATCATGGATGGCATTGGATTGTGGTGATTTCTGGCAGTTTTTCAGTTTTTTGGGGGTGTACTGTTGATGTGGACTGGCCATGTGGGTGGTGGTGGTGGCCATCTTGAGTGCTGGCTGGTACAGGCAACATGTGCTTGGGGTGTAAGGGGGCCATTTTGAGGAGAGGCAGTGTCTGAGGCCTGCACTTATTTTGCCTACTTTTCATCCCTTATGCCCAGGGGTAGTGAGTGTTGCATGGGCCTAGTGTTTCTGAGGGGTGTCTTCTTGAATTTAAACACCATTGAGGTCATGGATGGACTGGGAATGTGCAGATTTTATTGGTTTTTGTCGTTTTTTTGGGCCTGCTGGTGTGGCCCTTTGCCCAGGGGTGGTGAGTGTTGCATGGGCCTAGTCTTTCTGTGGGGTGTCTTCTTGAATTTAAACACCATTGAGGCCATGGATGGGCTGGGATTGTGCAGATTTTATTGTTTTTTGTCGTTTTTTTGGGCCTGCTGGTGTGGCCCTTTGCCCAGGGGTGGTGAGTGTTGCATGGGCCTAGTCTTTCTGTGGGGTGTCTTCTTGAATTTAAACATAATTGAGGCCATGGATGGGCTGGGATTGTGCTTATTTTATTGTTTTTTGTCGTTTTTGGGGGGCTGCTGGTGTGGCCTTTTGCTTGCCATGGGGTGGTGGTGGTGCATGGACTGAGTGTGCCTGTGGTGTTGTCTCACTCTCTTTGATGTAAACATCATGGATGGCATTGGATTGTGGTGATTTCTGGCTGTTTTTCTGTTTTTTGGGGGTGTACTGTTGATGTGGACTGGCCATGTGGGTGGTGGTGGTGGCCATCTTGAGTGCTGGCTGGTACAGGCAACATGTGCTTGGGGTGTAAGGGGGCCATTTTGAGGAGAGGCAGTGTCTGAGGCCTGCACTTATTTTGCCTACTTTTCATCCCTTATGCCCAGGGGTAGTGAGTGTTGCATACTTGCATGTCCCTAGTCTTTCTGTGGGGTGTCTTCAATGTAAACATCATGGATGGCATGGGATTGTGCTCATTTTTCTGTGTTTTGTCGATTTTTTGGGGTGTATAACTGAACTGATGTTCCTCTGTCTTCCATTGCTTTTAGGTGCACAAGAAGACTCAATAGAACCACCAGTGCCAGGAAGAAGTCCTGCAGCGGTGTGTGCAGCATAACGTCACGCGACGTCACGTCTGGACACAGAACCCTCTGCAACTCGTGCAACTGCTGCCTGCTGACCTGCTCTGAAGAAGATGGCCCCAAAAAAAGTAACCCGTAGCTCCTCTAGCAAGAAAGGTGCCAGTAAGGAGCAGAAGAAGCAAGTTACCAAGGACACTGGTGTGCCGCCCGCCCCTTTTTTTGTGAGTAAAAAAAAAAGTATGCCTGCAGCAGCTGCAGCGGGATCTGCTGGGGACCAAGCTGGCAGCAGCACCCCCGCTCCATTGGGCTCAGTGCCACCACCACCACCACGCCAACTTAAGTCCAAGCCCTTGAGTGCTGCAGAGGCAGCCAGTATACTTCTTCAATCACCATCGACCAGTGATGTTGGCTCATCGCAAGAAAGCAGCAGCAATGTCCCTCAATCAACACAGGTTGTTGTAGCTCATCTGACGAGTGTTGAACAACCACAGCGGCAACAACAATCACATGTGCAAGTACAAGCCCAAGTACATGTGGAAGGAGAGGCAGCGCAAGGAGATGCGCATGCAGAGGTGCATGGAGGGTCACAACAAGTGCCCACAATAGTTGTTCCTCCCGAAGTAGGGGCACATCAGGAAATCGACAATCAAGGCGAGGTATCATTTGAGGAAGCCACTCCTCCTGATGATCCTTCATTGTCTTCCACAACCCTAGCAAGGAAGAGATCAAGGGTGGTGTCTACATCCTCTTCAAGCACACCTCCTTCTGATGATACGGATCAAACTTGGGAACCAGCACCACAGCCGTCTGAGAGTGAGGCACACCATGATCCAACAAAGGTACTTAAGCGTAAAAGGAAGCTCGTCCAAAGTCTCAGACTTATGGAGTGTGATGAGGCTCAACAAGAAGTGGCGGATACTGCTGCTGATGAAGACTCTGCCAACGACGACCCAGTCATCATAAAGGTCACTGCAGCCCCAGCGGGCATGCAGCAAACAGACATTTTGACCCTAGCCCGAAGAGCTGCTGCGCGTGATGATGATGATGATGATGTTGTCGATGAGGAGGCAGTGGAAACACCACAATCATTGGAGTTAAGTAGTACACCAACTCGTCCCGCTTCCATATTTCTTTCTGGCAAGAAGAGACCTGCGTCAACCTCGACCTTAATTAGTGGCGGTGAAAGTGGAAAACGTACAAAAGTTGGCCAATCCAGATCCTCCACTTCATCTGGCATTAGCTTCATGACCACCACCACCACCAGTATCGCCGCCTCCTCCAGGTCCCACAGACACTTCAAGTCCCCAGTTTGGGACTTCTTTACTGTTTGTCCCAAAAATCCAAGGTTTGCCATTTGTACCCTTTGTAAGCTTGCAGTTAGTCGTGGTAAGCCAGGTAGCAACTATGGTACCGGCGGCCAGAGTGGTCATCTTGACAGAAAGCACGCTGTCCAATGGTTTGCGCACCTAGCTGCGATCAAGAAAGGCCAAAATCAAGGAAACGTTGATGTTTCATCTGATGTTGATGAGCAGGAAGAAGACGTGTCAAACACTTCCCTTACACCCAGTACCCCTCTCAGCAGCACACCCAATGTGAGGCACACTAAGAGTGTTGGAGCGAGTGAGACACCAACGCACAAAAGTTCACCAGCGAGCAAAATTGGGTCAACGAAGTCATTATCAGCCCGTAAATGCTTGGTCCAGGCCAACATTAGAACAATGCTTACTTCAGACGTGCCATATGAACGCAACCACCCACTGACGCGTCTGTATAACACTAAGCTGGCTAAAATGCTAGCTGTGGACCTTCTACCTTTTTCTTTTGTAGAAGCGGTAGGTTTTCTTGAATTAGTTGCAACGCTCTGCCCTAAATGGAAGGTTCCGAGCCGGTTCTATTTTGCCAGAGTTGCGGTTCCAGCACTACATGAAGATGTGCTGCAGGCGATTGGGGCAGCTTTGCAGAAGAGTGCTGTTCACACAATACATCTGACAACAGACATGTGGACCAGTGGCCCAGGCGATGATTACATGTGCATCACTGCACACTGGGTCTCTTTTTCAGGTGTTATAGCAAAGCTAAACGCAGGTGTTGACCCGGACCAAGTTTTCAAAGCTGCTCGGAAACATGCAACACTAGCCATGTTTGCCTTGGAGAAAAGTCACACAGCAGAAAACCTTTTGGAAGAGTTTGACAAAAAGGTGTTGTCAATGCTATCCCCCCTAAAACGCAAGATTGGTTATGTTTCCACGGATAATGGCGCCAATGTAGTTAAGGCCATGTCACAGGGTCACCATGTTAGAGTGCCGTGTTTGGCGCACTGTATCAACCTGGTAGTTCAAAAATTCTTGAGTGATAAAGAGAGTCCAGCGTTCGAGGTAATGGCCACCTGCCGCAAAATGTGCAACCATTTCAGCCATTCTTTTAAGGCCCGGAAGCATCTGCGGAGACTGCTACTTCAACGTGGAATGCCAGTGAAAGCACTCATCCAGGAGGTGGCAACACGTTGGAACTCAACCTTCTACATGCTTGAGCGTCTGCATGAGCAGTATACGGTACTCGATCACTATTTCTTGACAGAGGCTACATCTCAGAAGGAGGACCTGCGGATGAGTAAGGCGCAATGGGCCATAGTTAAAAGCCTGACAGACATGCTTCGTCCTTTTGAGTTCTTCACGCGTGCAGTCAGCCAGGAGGACTGTAATTTGGGAAAAGCTATCCCATTGTTGTGCATACTGGAGCACCAACTGATGGCGGTTTCTTCTGAGTTTGAAAAAGATGAAAAAAAAAAAAACATTTCATTTTGTCTGAGAAATTATTACATCGCCTACGTGGTGATGAACGTCTTAAAAACATCAACTCAGATCAGCATTACATTTGTGCTACTATTCTGGATCCACGCTACAAAAAGGCGCTGGCAGACAACGCATTCTTTCCTTTCGCTGATGCAGATGTTCAAAAGTACAAACATTGGTTAGCCTGGTCAGCCAAGAGGTTTGAAAAAGAACGGCAGGTTATTGAAGGAGAAGCCAGTACATCAGCATCAGCATCAGCAGGCCATCCGCAGTCACAAGAATCCACTTCTGCACCTGTGGCTGGGGCACAAGTGACCTCTCAGCCGTTAAAGACACCGGCAACTGGATCATCTGCACCACACACAATGACAACACTAACAGTGGCTGGGGAGGAGGATTGGCTAAGTTTGATGGGGTATGGTTCTCTAAAAAATGTCACAGGCACAGCAAAAAGTAAGCAAAGTGGAGGAACAGTTGATGACCTTGAGTCGATGGTGCAGGACTATCTGAATGACTCAACAGTGGTCTTTCTTAATGAGGAGCCATTGCAGTATTGGCATGGCAAAAAACAATTGTGGCCACAGCTCTACAACCTGGCTATAAACTATTTGTCTTGCCCACTCGCAAGTGTGTCTTCTGAACGTGTTTTCAGTGCTGCTGGTGGCATTGTAACTGCCAAACGGAGCCGCCTATCGCCCAAAAATGTGGAGCGGCTGACAATGATCAAGATGAATCAGCACCTCATACCACCAGATTACAAAGTGCGAGAAAGCACGCCACATGAAGACGATGAGGACAGCAACGTAGATGAGGGGATTTTTTCTCTGTTCGGTGCCACTGACCTCATCCAGCCTGAATTCGCAGAGTATGATGACGAAATCTTGTTCTTATTCCCTGACACCGAGCCCTGAAAATGAGACAATCAATCAAGAACTTTCTTTTTCGTCCTTATTCACTTTTATTCCTGTGTGCTTTGTGTCTCTCTTTCTTTGTTTTGCACAGTTAATTTAATTCAAACTTTAATCACCTAATCCCAAAAACAAGACCATCATCAGAACTGTCTTCACTTGTTTGCTTATTGATTTGAAGGTGCCGCAGTCTACATTCCTCAGGTTCACAAGTTCTGAAGAACATGCTCCTCTATCCTCCTCCTCCAGACTGCGATTTCCCTCCAAGCAGAGTGCTGGATTACGCACAATGAAGAAAGACTCAGCACTTGTGGGGGTGTTGTACTTCTTTGCGGGTGAGTTGACGGTTTTGGGCCCATTGCTGTGAAGCTCTAATAATGGACAAAAGTGTTTTGGACCAAATATGAGGTGGAAATTTCTTGCCGTTTTTGCTGACTTGCTTGCCTTTGAGGTGCTCTTTGGCGGGGTTCCGGGGGTTTGTGTGTAATTTTTGGTGTCTGTCGAAGCACTGCTGCGACAGTCTAATCTTGATTGCATTTGCTTTTCAGGAAATCCGTGGTGGAAAACAGGAGTTATGATGATTGATGATGACCTAGCTGCACAGCGCGTTACTTTGGACCGAAGGCCGAGAGATATTGTAAGTATGAGATTTAGCTTTTTCGCTGTTTGGGGGTGTTGTCGGGTGTTTTTTTGCGGGTGGGTTGGCGCCGGCGGGTCTTGCCTGGGGCATTCCTGGGAAGGTCTAATACCGGATACAAGTGTTTTGGACAAAATCCATAAGGAACAGCCTTTTTTTTGCCATTTCTTCAGACATCTTGCTCAATGTAGCGTTTTGGGGGGCTTCCTGCTGTTCGTGGGTGGGTTGCGGCCGGGGTCTCTGTCGAAGCACTGCTGCGACAGTCTAATCTTGATTGCATTTGCTTTTCAGGAAATCCGTGGTGGAAAACAGGAGTTATGATGATTGATGATGACCTAGCTGCACAGCGCGTTACTTTGGACCGAAGGCCGAGAGATATTGTAAGTATGAGATTTAGCTTTTTCGCTGTTTGGGGGTGTTGTCGGGTGTTTTTTTGCGGGTGGGTTGGCGCCGGCGGGTCTTGCCTGGGGCATTCCTGGGAAGGTCTAATACCGGATACAAGTGTTTTGGACAAAATCCATAAGGAACAGCCTTTTTTTTGCCATTTCTTCAGACATCTTGCTCAATGTAGCGTTTTGGGGGGCTTCCTGCTGTTCGTGGGTGGGTTGCGGCCGGGGTCTCTGTCGAAGCACTGCTGCGACAGTCTAATCTTGATTGCATTTGCTTTTCAGGAAATCCGTGGTGGAAAACAGGAGTTATGATGATTGATGATGATGACGACCTAGCTGCACAGCGCCGCGTTTGGACCGAAGGCCGAGAGACATTGTAAGTATGAGATTTAGCTTTTTCGCTGTTTGGTGGTGTTGTGTCGCGTGTTTTTTTGCGGGTGGGTTGGCGGGTCTTGCCTGGGGCATTCCTGGGAAGGTCTAATACTGGCTAGAAGTTTGTTGGACAAAATCCATAAGGAAACACCAGTTTTTGCACTTTTTGTAAGTTAGGGTTCGTTAGGGTTAGCCCTAGCAGCAGGATTGCATGTGTTTAGGGGGGTTCTATTGCAACGCGGTTCTGTTGTTGTAGAGCACTGTTGGAGCGATGCTGGCTATGGATACTTTTGCTTGCAGGCAAGTGGTTTGAATACAATCCACGGTCTGTATTTGGGTCTACTGTTACTTTCAAAGTACGTTTTGTAACCATTTTTCTGCTAGGCATCGTTTTTGGAGATATGATTGGGTTCTTCTACATTTTTGCGACTGGCTTTAGTAAGGGTCTTGGTGGGAGCATTGCTGGGAAGGTCAAATTTTGTTCTAAAACACAGTAGTACACCCACCTTGAGGGGAAAGATCCGCTATAATATTTTGGCCATACTTATTGATCCTTAAAAAGGTGACTCAGACAGAGCACGCAATTTCAAAAATATTGTACTGTCTATTAGGGAAATCAAAGTGTGACTTTTTGAACCACACAGCGTACATACCTTTTATTTATTTATCAGTGGTATTGTAATAGCACTTCCTGTTTTCCGTTCAATAATTACAGGCCGGGTTTCAGTCAACATCCGCCAGGCAGGCAGTGGACAGGGTGTCTCTTCTGTCAGTGGTCACCACCACATTGATGGACGAAGCGTCAGCTGGAATGGAGGAGTGCCGCCAATAAGAGGAATTGTTTGCTGCATGCAACTTACTTACCAATTTCAACAGGACAACTCCAACAACATACGCAATACAGATACAGTATCCATTGTTGTCTTTTATTCTATGAGTGTGACTGCATGTGCTTACCTTTACTTTGTAACCAAATATTGTCTGTAAACTCTGTATCTTCAATTATTGTTTGTCCATGCTCTGCTTTTTTTTTCTTCTCTCAACAAAACCTACCCAAAAAGAAACCCCCATTCCCATCCATTTTACAAACCCTAACCCTCTTCCCCCGGGCTGTGTTGTTTTGCTTGATGTCTGACTAAAATGACATCAATAATTCCACACACTTGCTGGGGAGGATAAGGTGATAGCAGCAACAGGCTGGTGAAGGAATACGAGGATATCTTCTAGACTTACTCAGCTTCAGTACTATATCTTCTAGTAGTAGTAGCCAATGTCAAATAAATTCAACGCAAGTACTAGTTATACTTGCAATACTTTACCATTTGTTAGGCTACATTATGGCACTGTTCTAGTGTACTGTCACCTGCTATTTTCTCGATCGTACCGTAACCGTTGTAATGCTACAGTAAGGAGTACAAACAAGGTTTCGTTTTCTTTTTTTCCATAGGCATGCAACTGCCACTGTGTCACACCACTAGTAACACCGCAATGAGGAAATGTCACCCGCCCAGGAATGACAACGTTAATCCCCATTTCACCTGGAGCCAGCCCTGGGCCTAGCCCTAATTTCTAACACAAATTACAGGTAAGATAAGCGTTTGGTGGGAGGTAGTATAATGGAGTATTATTTCGGAGTAGACAAGAGATTGACGGTTGTACTACTAAAGTCCTATGACTGTTCAGGAAAACAAAGTTACTGTTACACCCCCGCCCCCCACCCACCAGACTGAAAAGCAGTAAAAAACAGGTATGGTCAGATAAAGTAGTTGAAAAATATATTTATTTATCCCTAACAAAATAATCTCCCTCACCCACCCTAACCCCAACGATTGTCTCTGAAACGTCCCAAAACGATCCCAACTCCCAAATCCCACCCCCCAAAAGTCTATAAAAAAAGGGCAAGGGACACTCCACTACTGGAGGGTGCTGGTGCTGGTGCATGATGCGGCATGGGCATCATACTCCTTGCGGAGGGTGGCAAGCTCGGAGCGGAGGCCCTTAACCAAGGTCTTATACCTCAGGACCTCCTGCTCCAGGTTGGACATGCGGACTCGTAGGCGGCGTTGGCGTTCCTTGCAGCTCCTGTGGGGGGCAGCTGGTATTTCGGGTGCTTGGCGGTGGCGGTCGGCTTTCTTAGCCCGGCTCGGTCCCGCTGGTTTAGTCACGGAGGAGGATGCAGTGGTCACAGTCGAAGATGTTGCCCCGCTCGACTGCGTGTCCTCCTCCTCCTCCAGGGCCACCAGCCGCCGATACTCGGCGACTGTGGCCTCCAGCCTCCGTTGCCAGGCCAATCTAGCCTGCTCCCTCCTTGTTGTTGATTTGGAAGGAGCAACTATATGAAGAAAGAAAGACATAGTCTGTAACCAATGCTCCTTATTAATAACACAAAGTGATTGAGCCGAAAGTTGGGTCACAGAGTACAAGTAGCAAATTGAAAGCACAGTACATAACTATTGAGGACAGTATCTATGTAACCTCCCACTTCTGCATCCTTGCTCTAACAGTAGTGGTAGTTTAATGAACTAATTCTACGACCACTATGGACTTCCATTACAGTCGACTATGACAGTACACCAGTCTTATTCTTCTTCTTCTCTCTTGTTTAGGGAAATGGGTACGTTATCTTATGCAAGCCGGCAGAATGACATGGACACAGCACAGTGAAGTTGCACCCGAGAAAAAAAGTTGCACACCATGATGATGGAGACAGACTTGCGTTACTGTACCGGTCCAGTACATGCAGGTGGTGAAGCTATTACTTTTCTATTACGGGTGGCACTGAGAATACTCTGTTACAAGGGCTACTGCTTAATTAATTTACCTTTCACCCTACAGTGCAAATGAGTACTAGAAAAGGAAACTGAAGAAGCTAACTAATTTGATTATCTATCACTTCACATGGGACGTATTTAATGACAGATGAGATGACTTTAGGTGCTTTGCTTAATATTGAGTGAACACAGTGATACACCCACACATGAATGACGTACTACAAGTAAACTAAAGTTATTAAGAGAGGTACGGAGTGTCCACCGTAATAACCAGATATATGCTGTGAATGCAAACGCAATACAAAGTACTGCTACTATTCATGGTAGTATTGGACACATTTACAATTTCTTTTCCTTGCCTTCCCTGCACTGGGACGGACGTGCGGGTGCGGTGGTACATGCTCTTCAAGGTAACACTTACTTCACCTGGCGACCATCTACTCTCTCTAGATACACATTTGCTATGTAAGAGTCAGAGAATACCATGCTCCAGGCATCCATTCATTCAAAGTATACGCACACATACAGTTTCTGTTTCACCCACCCAGGCTGCTGTCCTTCCACCCATCCTTGCTTCATCATTGACCCAGCCATGCACCATACCATATTCTTTCCTTCCCAGCCACCTCTGGGTCCAAGCAAACACATATCGTTCTTCTTTGCCAGCCATCATACAAGTTCGCGTCCCACTTACTTACACCCTTCTTTCGCTTTTCGTTCATCCCATCCATCACGTTCGTCTAAGAACTTATTGGGATTCTTCTCACCAAAAACTTCACAGCTAAGTCGAAGTACATTTCGAGGAGGCTACTACCTGGTTGATTTGTAATTGTAATACACCCGTGCAGAAAGCACACTATGCAGTCTTCAATCTCAATAAGTAAGGAATATATAGCTTACCTGTTTCCGCCACCACCGTTTGATCCCCCACAGGAACGGCCACCAGCTCTTCTACCGCCGCATCCTCCCCAGAGGCCTCCGAGTCCAAGTCCAACACATCAGCCACCTCCGCGCTGGCCCCGTCACCAGATGTTACACCTACAAAGTACATTTAAGAAAGTTAGAATACACCACTCACTACTATATAATATTTGGTCTAGGAGAAATGTTAAAAAAACAGAATACAATGTAATAATTTGTGACTGTCTACTCCATAGTAAAAATGTCCCATTTTCCAGGGAAGGCTGTTGTCTTGCTGCACTTTTATGCACAACTGATGAATGCTTGCTTTTGATTTTTAACACGCACCACTTTTTCTCCTAACAGACAGAAGCTTGACTCCTGAGTCCTAAGAACACGACCAGGATCAAGTTCAAAGTAGGTGAGAGTTCGGCTCGACCACAAGAAATGTGTCCAATTAATCGTCAGCACTAACCACTTTTCCGTTTACAGTTAAATAGTTTTATGACAAAGTAGATTTCAATAAATGTGTTTACTTTTAATAAAGCTTTTACACTTAAATAGACTCTGTGGTTTTTGTTCCTCTAGACTAGAGTGGATGAGCTAAAGGTTTTGGAATTTTTGCAAGCATGAGTGCCTCTGACACTTCTTGACTGTGCTGTGACTCCGTACTACTCTCTTGTCCTGCGTACGATAATCTAGAGATCATTGGGGATCTATAATCGGTGACTTCGGGAGCTGAATGACTCTGCCACACTATCTAGTCAGTAAGGAGACAGTGCATAGAGGTATTGCTGAATATAATGGGAGTCCAATGGAATTGCCAAATGTCCAATCTTAGTTAGCTACACAGACAGACTAATAAGAATAGTCTAGTAATACCACAGGGAGTCATATTCGAGGCAGGATAAGAATTTATATCCAGTCTACAAGAAGATCAAAGACGATTTAGAAAAAATCGAATGAGGAACGCTAGGAAAAAATAGGTACTGTTTAGTAAAATGTAAACTTACTGGGGCCAGCAAAGGAGCCCTCGCCTGCCCGATCCTGGCCTGCATCCTCAGCACCCTCCTCCTGTGTCCTCTTGCCCTTGGGGGGAGCTGATGTACAACATGAAAGAAAGAAAAACCATAAAACATGGATGAGATTTTTCAACCAAATCAAACATTTCAAAAGAACAATAACAACATATTTTGGAAAAATAGCAAATAGATAGACAACTATTCCACGGGATCTATCTCATGTGGTATACTACGTTATTCGTATTGCCTGATTTGCGGAACGTTGACTTAGAAAGTTCCTATGTAACTCAATAAACAGACTACTAAAGAGGTTTGCCTAGGCCTGGCACTGCAGGCAGTAGTGCGCAACACGTGACAGACAAAGTCCATCCTGCTTGCAGATCAGTGAATACTCAAACTATCAATCCACCCGCCACCACCGCCACTATTTCTTCTGATAGCCATGTGACTGTCTAAAGGAAGGACACTGGACTTCAGTCTGTTGGGGCTGATTTATAAGTCCCTTGCGGAAGTTGCGGCTGATTTTCCTCCATTGTTGCGTGCCTTTTCTGACGCAGCGGCAGAACAAAAGACTCGCCATGGTGTTGGTGCGGCGTATATATTAAAAAAAAAAACACATATGGGCATATGGGCGATGCATCACGTTGTAAAGCCCTGCGCCATCAGGGGGCGTTCCGGCGCAAGGGAGGGCGTACCTGCGCAGGAACGAATCCTAAAAGTGGCTGAGGGAAATCTACAAGATGTCAATCAGTCATTTTTATGACAATGATGCATGACTCAAACCCTGCGCGCTTGAAGCCGACGTACGGCTTGATGCAGCATTGGGGAGATAGGGTACCCCAGAGCATTGCTGGAGCTGCGCCATCGTTGGCACGCAACTCCAGCAATGCGCTGCCTTTACGGCACAGATGCGTAAGGCTTCTGTGACGTTTTGGGCCAATGGGTGGTGGTGGCATGGCACACAATTACTGCCGCATCCCTGCTACTTTGCAGGGATGCGCCGGTAATTGAAAATATGACCCTTACTGTCTAGCATTACGCAGTTCTTTTCTTTACAGTACACTGATACATAATTTCTCAGGCCAATGAAATGCTTCTGAACACAACATACAAAACAAAGAAGCATAGTAGCAAGCAAGGCTACTGAGAAGGAGAGCAGTGCACCTGAAAATGAAATGCATAGAAGATTTTGAAATATAATTTACCTCAATGTAATCGGCAGCATTATTGCTCTTGGTAAAGAACAAAGATTTGCAAATAACAGAGCAGGATAAAACAGAGTAGTAAATGGACTACTACTACTACTCACCAAGCCTGGGGACCTCTACGCCGAGCGCGTCCAGCAAGTCCCGCTCCCGGTCCATGACATCGGTCCAGCGGTGGGTGGCCTGGTTATATGTGCGCCGGACCCCAGAGATCTTGTACATGGCCCGGCACACCTTCTCCCACCGCTGGCGGCGCTCCCGGATGCCATAGCCGGTCGCGATCTTGCCGCCTCCCAGGATCGTCTTGGGGAGGCGGCGCTGGACATGGAAGATCAGTGCCGCCACTTCCTCCGCGCTGAAGATCTCCCTCGGGACCACTTGCTCCCCCCTTAAACGCCCGCACGGGAGCCGGGCACGGGGTGCGGGACCCTTCCCCTTCTCAGGGTGCTTCCCGGCTCCCTTTACCATGGTCTGGGCAGAAATAAACTTAAATGATAAAGAAGAAATAGAATAGTGAAGAAGAAAAGAAAAGAGTTTAAAAAAGTAGTTTAAAAGTAACTAAAAGCTGCAGAAAACACAAAAATATAGAGCTAGAAAAATAGAGGGTTAGATAATAAGTAAAATTAGATCAAAAAAACTTCAAACAAGCAAAGGATGGCAGAGATTGAGAGAGGATAGAGAAAGCATGCCCAGAACCATAGCAATGAATGAGAAACAAGATGGCCGCGCCCGTTCACGACCGCGTGGGTAAGTTCGCGCGAGATTTTCCTTGCGAGTACGCGCGAACTTGTACTCGCGAGCAGCACACTTTGCGAGATTACACATAGCGGGCGGAAACGGAATTACGTCACGCCAACAAGATGGCCGCGCCCGTGTACGACCGATAGGGTAACTTGGCAAACGAATAGCTAGAAGCGCCTCGCGAACACGCGCAAGATCACGCGAACATACACGTCGCAACAAAAACAATTTTGTATTCGCACGTATTCGCGGCTTCCGAAATCGATCTCGCACGGATTCGCGCCCCAAATAACGCGCGAAATTGCAAAAAAAACGATTTTAGCTAAAATGAAAGCAATGAGCAGGTGCAAAAGTTCAAACTTAACATTAGTAACATTCAAGGTAGTGCTTCCTGATGGGCCCCTCCAGAGTTTGCAACAATTCTATGACCCTGCTATGACCCAAACAGCAGGCTCATAGAATAGCACCATAAAGGTCCTGTAAAAAAAAAATTTCACTGCAACAAAAAGCAAATTACAGATAAGGAAGGAAGCAGGTGCCAGCCAGACTGGAACTTTCAAAATTACTGACACATTAATGAAACACAAATTAATTGATGGCAGTTGAAGAAGGGCAGGTGTGCTAGCTTTTTTCAACCACCATAATCTACAGTAATAAATAAACCTAATAGGTGCCTGTGAGGATGTACTAGAGGGTGGCATGGGTGTCCCAGAGGGTGGCAGTGGTGAAACAGAGGGTGCTGTGAACCTGTGATGATAAACCAGACGTAGAAACAACATAGTCGCGGCCGTTGCAAGCCGAAAAGTAAGTTCGCAATTGCGAACTTGTCCCAAAATCGGCGCGAACACGCGCCAACACAAAAAACGGAAAAATCCGCAAATCCGCTAGAGTTCGCGGATCTTCGCGGATTGCGAATCCGTAAATACGCAAGTTCGCGGATTGCCAATCCGCAAAATCCGCCCATGCTTACTAATGAGTACTGGTACCGTCGTCATGGTGATTTAAAATGTATGCTGAGGAACTTAGGTACTCCCACATGGTTCCTCACTCTGAGCTGTGCCGAGTATGGCTGGGAAGACTTACTCAATTTCTACGAGAGGCAAATGCTAACGTAGATAACATCGAATTCAAGACACCCGGAGAACTGTGCTCTTTGGATCCAGTCAATGTATGTAGGTACTTCAATCATAGATTTGAAGCTATGATGTCTTTCATCATGAATAAGAAGAATCCACCTCTTGGAGAGGTGTTGGATTTCTTCTGGAGAAAGGAGTACCAAGCAAGAGGTGCTCCTCATATACATATGTTGCTGTGGATCAAGGATGCACCTAAATTTGGAACGGATCCAGAAGACTCAGTGATGAGTTTCATCCAACAGTATTCTACGTGTGCTGTTCCAAACGCAAAGGAGAAGAAAAGCCTAAGAGAAAAAGTTCTGCGTTTCCAAAGCCATCGATGTGGAAAGTACTGCCGTCGTAAATTCCGAAACAAAGACAAGTTCTACACTAAATGTCGTTTCGGCTTTCCACGACCGGTGATTTCTAAAGGAAGAGTAAACAGTTTGATGTCTTCGTTGCGACACAATGTCATGAAGAAATCACCTAAAAACACTTACAATTTGAAGAGGAACGAAGAGTCCAAGTACATCAACGACTACAACCCGGTGATTTTGTCCATGTGGAATGCTAACATGGATATACAGTTTGTGGCTGATAACTGTATGGCTGTGGCTCGGTATGTGACGTCTTACATCACCAAAAAAGAGAAGACAGAATTGAAGGATATGTGGGAGGACATTTCCCATGAAAAGAGCCTCAGCAAGAAGTTGTACAGTTTCAGTCTGAAGATGTTGTCGCATCGAGAAATCGGAGCGTACGAATGTTCTGACCGGTTGTCTTCAGCAAGTCTCTATGCCAAGTCCAGGAGTATCGTTTGGGCGAGTCTTGGTCTTGCTGCAACGCGTAATCGAGTTCTCAAACCTGTGCGGGAAATTGAGTATTTGGCGGAAAAGGAGCCAAACAGTACCGACATTTTGAAGACAAACATGTTGGATACATATTATCCAAATCGAAGCAGTCACCTCGAGAATGTTTGTCTGTATGAGGTTCTGCAAAATTACATATTCAAGAGGAACATCAAAGAAGATACTGAGAAAGGAGTGTATGCTGTAATAGGAAGTGAGGGATGTCTGGTCAAGCAAAGAAAATGCCACTTGGTAAACCATCGAAAATTGAGTGGCGAATCTCCTGAAAAAAAGGAGTTTTTCTATTTAGCACTTTTGCAACTTTTCAAGCCTTGGCGTGCAGAAGAGGAACTGCTTGGAGATTTTCTCTGTTACGAAGACTCTTTCAATGCCGCCAAGGAGACCATAGAATGTCCTGCTTTTCCCAAATATGTAGAAATGTTGAATGCGGAAATTGAGCAGGTAGCAAAGATTGCAGCCGAGATTGCCAGAGACAGTTCTCAGGACAGTCAGAGTTCTGCTTCATTGAGTCAGGATCCACTAGGAGGACCTGTTATCGAAAATGAAGCTGCCACTGCTATGAATGAAGTGGAAAGAGCCATGGCACATGCTCAGGAGGATGCGGTTAACTTAGAAGAGTTGGAAAGGCAACTCAACGTTGAGCAGAGGAAAATATATGACGAAGTTACCATGTAAATTGATCATGGATTAAGTCATGATAAGAAAGAGTGCTCATGTACGTCGTTGAAGCCTGTCCGACTGTACGTGAGTGGAGAAGCGGGAACTGGAAAAAGTTTCCTCATTAAAGCAATTTCATGCTATTTGCAGGAAAGGACAGAGTCATCGCTGTCTTGTGTTGTCACTGCTCCAACTGGACTGGCAGCACATAATATTAAAGGGATTACTTTACATCGTTTACTGATGCTGCCAGTGGAGGATGACAACAAATTAGAATATCACAAGCTATCTGGAGATGCTTGTTTTGAAGTTTCAAGAATCTTGAGGAAAATGAAACTTCTTATCATTGACGAAGTAAGCATGGTTTCCAATGTCATGCTTGCCTTTGTGCATTTGAGGATGCAAGAAGTTCTCAAAACAGAGTATGATGTGTTATTTGGTGGCAAACACCTCATTGTTTTCGGAGATCTTCTGCAGCTGACACCAGTGAAAGGGCAACCTGTGTTCAAAATGCTCACGCATGAAGATACCAGGAAGTGCCTAGGCAGCATTGGCAACGTCAATATATGGTTAAACTTCAATTATGCTGAACTGCATGAAAATATGCGTCAGGCGAAGGATGAAGTTTACAAGACTATTCTACAAGATGTTAGAATTGGAAAAGTGACCGAGCATGGCAAAGAAGTTTTACATGCACGATTACTGTCAAATTTATATCCAGAACAAGATGTTGTGCCTGAGAATATTTTTCAGAAAATTACTGAAAAGAAATCTGGAATATGTTTGATGCCAACTCTTGCAGAATGTGCCAAATTTAACAACAAAATGTTGCATTTAGAAAAGCAAGAGATTGTGAAACTGGAAGCTATTGATAGAGTAGAGCATATGGGATCAACAATTATTTTGTCTGAGAATCTGAAAACAAAATTGGATTCATTAGAGAAGAGTATATCTAAAACTGCAGGTTTTGAAAAGACTCTGAATGTTTGCTTGAACTGCCGTATAATTTTAAGAAGGAATTTACATGTTGAAAGAGGTCTGGTAAATGGATCAATGGGTAATGTTGTTGATTTTGTGAAATACAGAAATAGAGATGGAATTGAATTTTTAAAAATTAAATTTGATGGCATTGAGGAAGTACAGCTAATTGCTCGTTGTTCTGCTAGATTTTTGCTTGTAAAAGACTTATATGTTCGCCGTAAGCAGTTTCCTGTTTGCTTGGCATATGCGGTGACAATCCATAAATCGCAAGGTTTAAGTGTAGACAGTGCATTGGTGAATATTGGCAGTTCTGTGTTCAAGGAGGGTATGGCATATGTGGCATTGTCACGAGTTAGAACTTTATCGGGATTGTACTTGATTGAGTGTGATGTCACAAACATTTGTGCAGATCTAGATTGTGTTAAGGAATACAATAGGTTAAGAAGAGAGTATGCGCCACATTTGCCTCAGTTTCCTTTGTTTGAGAAACGTGTGGTAGGCCGGAAACGAAGAAATGAGAACAATACTGGGGAGGTTGTAGCAAAAAGACAAAAAGTCAATGAACCTAAAATTACAAGCAGAAACAAAAAGGATTCTGTTGAAGATGTTGTTGGTTTTCAGTTTGAAAACAGTTCTGGTGTCAACTGCTATGCTAATGTAGTAATTAATGTTTTGTTTTCTCTAAAAAATGTAAAAGAAGAGATTGTGGTCAATTCTGATCAAAGATTTTGCAGTTTGTTAAATTCTGTGTTAGAGAAATGTACCACTGATAGAAGAAACATAGAAAGTGTGTCTGAAATTCGAAATCTGTTAGACAGATGTTCAGGCCAAACACAATTCTCTCAAAATATTCAGCAAGATTGTCAGGAGTTTTTAATGTATATGCTTGATGTATTACATGCTGAAGGTGTAGATGTAGATCAGCTGTTTGGGCTTTCTTATCAATGGCAGCATGACTGCGAGAACTGTATGGTATCAAGTACTACTAGTGTAGACTCAGAAAGATTTATATATTTAACTTTGCCAGACAGTAAATCAGTCTCCTTTAATAAGCTAGTAAAAGCTGCTAATCACAACATGGAGTGTAGCCAATGTAAATCTGAAATGATGTCCACATTATTTATACGAACATATGGCCAGTACGTCATTTTAATGTTCCAACGGTGTAGGCCTGATGGAACAAAATTGACAACTTTAATAAAAAAATTTGTAGCTTCGCAGTTGTCAATATCAGGAAGGACTTTTGTAACTACAGCAATTATATATCATGACGGCCCTTCAATAACATCAGGACATTACACAGCTTATTTAAAGTCTAGAAATGGCTGGTCATTCTGCAATGATTCTGTTTTAATTTTCAAAAAAAAATTGCCGTATGACCTTAAAAACTCTTACCTGGTGTTTTTAAAACCAAAATTTTAGGGATATAATTTCGGGATGTGTTCTGTGGAATTTCAAGAAGTTCTAATGGCTTCTACACTATTTGGCCTTGAGGATAAGTGTAGTTCAGAGACATAAATTCTAACCACAAGACTGGACATCATGGAGAAATAAGTGCACTTTGAATGAGTTCAGAAAAACTGTTTCTTTTTATAAGCTAATTGAAGCAGCCAATCAAAACATGGAGTAGAGGGAATGTAAGTCTGCAATGCTGTCTACTGTTTTACATTGCTTTGTGATTAAAAGTGATGTAGAGAATTAAATAATTGTAGTAGTCATAGAGGTAGTGTAAGTCTGCTTGTAGCAGTGTCATAGGAAAAGTAGAACATGACTGAGCAAGAAGGGGAAGATATTACTATTCCAGGATTGTGAAAATGATCTTCAACATTTTAATTCTGAAAGTTGCGGAAATGTGAAAAGACGGGATTGGCTAACAAGAAATCCAAGAGTTATACATGGCTCTGACAAGATTTGGCCTTGTGGAATCTTGTGGTAGAGAGCAAGAAGTCATTTATTGTATGTAACATGTTTTTAAAAACGATGGAGATTTTCTTTCAGAAAGTGGCGGGCTGAAAGTAATAACAGCACAAAAGAGTGTAAGCTGTTCATAGGACATCCTTGGACGTCATGGAAAGTAAGTTAACTTTAAGGAGTTCTGATTTTTGATTTCTGATGTTGTATGGGTTTTTTAAACACAATCATTTTGATTGTGTTTTTTTTTCCCCGCTGTTACATGATGAATACCTTCAAGTCACTGTTTTTAGTGAATTTTGATACATTCTGAGAACAGCAAAAATAAACCATTTAACATGTATAATTAATTCTGTACTGTTTGCATTTATGATGTATATGTAGAACTGTGTAGGAGGCATGGAGAAGGTGAGGCTTCTGTAAGTGTCAAAGTTGTTGCATGCAGTGCTGCACTTCTGCGTATTCTTTCATATGCTAGACTACATCTGCACAATGAGATACCTAAGCAAAGGAAACACAAGTGATGTGATTGTGAAATGAGCAAAATAAATTGCATGTATTTCAATTACATCACCTGTGTTTCCTATCATTACGAATCACATTGTGCAGATCAAGTTTAGGTCTGTCCAGGGAAACATAGGAGGTTTGGACTTTGTTGAAGATTGCAGTGGACATGACTCACTTCATTGGTAGACCTTCACATGTATTATGTCCTCTATTCTCTTCAACAACTCGAAATTTCATCTGCAACCCTGAGTAGGCCTCACCTGAAACAAAACTCTGGATAGTAGACATCTTATTGGCATCCTGAAGCAATTATTTAAAATGTTAGTGTCTTGCAACACTTTTCTGAAACAACAGCAATGCAAAATATGCACCATGTTTTAATATAGGCCTCACTTCATCTGCATCAAGATAGTGTTAGTTTAAAATGTATATCTTTAGGACTGTGTAGCTTCTGTAAGTGTCAAAGTTGTTGAAAAACTGTTTGTCCTTCAATCTTTGCCCTTGTCTTTTGTAATTTTTTAATACATGTTTTTATATTTTTCTAATGTTTGTTCTCTCTTTCACAGATTGAAAGTATAAAAACAAAAAGTGAGTAATTTAACGACAATTATAAGGTAAATATTTTGTACTCTTTTCGTTACATTTCTATCACATTGAACTACTATTAGTTCCACTGCTTCATTTCTTTAATCCTCAGTTTCCTGCCTTTGCTACTTCCCTCATTCCTTTCTCTATTACATACTTACTCAACTCCTTCCACTCTTTTTCTCAGTCCCTCTCTTCTCATAGTTCCTCACTCTTGTTCACTCACTTCATCTCTATTACTCTTAGTGTCTTTGACTGATCACTGTATCACTATTTGTTCTTAATGCTTTCTCTGTGCAGTTGAAGCACACTAAGTGGCATATTATGAATACAGCCAATAAAATTATTGCTCTTTTTATTGGCAGAAAACTGGTGCAAAAGCGGCTTTAGCGGCAGTTTTCTGCCGCAAAAGCAGCTTTAACGACACATTTCTGCCGATAAAAGCTGCAAAACTTTTATTGCCTATGTTGATAATATGCCCCTATGTTATTTACATTAGGGCTATATTGTCCAGTATAACAATCAAAATTGCTCTCCAAAGACACCAGGCAAAGCAGACGCTCCCTCAAACAGATCACCAAGCGCAATTTACCCTACTTACAGCCTAGCCTGTTCTCTGTCGAGACTTTAGCAATCTTTAGAGCACAAGATAAGATCTTTTCACATGGAAGAGTCAGACATATTGCAATTCTACTTAAGAAACAAGCATTGGCATAGACAATAGGTCTCGCTTTTGGGACCTTATACGTGTTTAGACATGCAACAGTTGATGTTGCTGCACCAAGGATATTATGCTGCATAACTAAATACTTAGAAGGTCCCAAAGGCGAGATCTATTGGCTATGCCAATGCTTGTTTTTCTTTCACTTCGTTATCTATTTTGTTTTTCACAATTATACCCTCTTCTGTCTTTTCTTCGGTAAATAGATCTATTAAACAGTATCTCTTCTTTACTCCCTATAGCTGTCTTTCTTTTAACATCACTCTCTGTTTACTTTCCTTATGCTTACACTTTTTTTTTTTTTTTTTTTGGTTAGCTCCCGGTCCGCGTACCGGGAAGCTAACCCGGGAGCGAACCAAAAGAAATAGAGCTTGCCAGAGTGCTAAACATTGTAGCAATTTTTTTTGAAAGGGAAGGTAGTTCTGAAAAGAACTTTTTTTTTATATTTTTGTTGTTTTATATTTTTTTTGTATTTTTTTTGTATTTTTTGTTTTTTTTGTATTTTTTGAACGATTTTATATTTTTTTTGGTTTTTTTTGGGGGGGGAAACAACAAAAAACAGGCGTTGAAAAGGGCTCAACAGGAGCAAAAAAAAATTACTGGGGGCGGTTAGGGCAATCATGGTGTTCATATGCAAGGTTGAGTGCATTGATGCTCATGTTGCCACAAGCTAATAATGCACGACAGCGCATACATAAATGTATCATATTCCCAAAATTTGGTTGGATATTTGGCACAGTTTCCCGTGCCTCCTCTGGTGTTAAAGAAACCGATGTTGTTGATCTCGCCACAGGAGTTGCTCTAGGATTGTCCATCATATCCCTTAATTCCGCCCGGCTGTAATTTAGGGGATGTTTCCTCGTCATGTGCCTATGCATGGTGTGATTACCATAACTGTATTTTTTGTCCGTCCCTCTGGACAATTGTTCCTTGCATATGAGGCATGTTGCGTACCTGGCATTGACCTTTTTTTGGCCAGGAGGGATGGAAAAAAACTGCCAGATGAAACTGGCTTTCTTTCTTGAAACCCGGGGCAACTCTTCCAGGAATTGTGGTTGTTCTCCCTCCTCATCCATTTCTTCATCTTCCTCCTCAGTGTTGGTAACCACCTGGGGAGGTGGTCCTCTCTTCCCATGAGGAGGTGGAGGTGGTGGTGGGGGTGCACCAGCTGCAGCAATCAATGAAGCCATTTTCACACAACCAAAATAGGTCTTCCAAGAAGCAAAATAGGTCTTCCTCTCACAATAATGAAAGTCAGAGTGAGGAAAGAAGGAGGGGTTTTCATCATTTGGAAAAAACAATACTTCTCAACCAATGAAAAGTGTTATTTTTAGGTCACCTGACCTAGCCTTCCATAATTATGAAACTAAAAGTGAAATGAACCAATGAAAAGTTTTATTAACAAGTCACATGACCTCTAACGCTCATGTTACGCGCTGCGGAACGCTCCCCGGTTAGCTTCCGGTTCGCTGCGCTTCGCGCCTCGGTCCGCGCCCCGGGACACTTCCGGGTGCGCTAACGCCATACGTCACAAGACGCATTTCGCGGCAACGCGATACGTCGCGCTTTCGCGCCGCGGATCGCTTCCGGGGAGTTGCGTTTCGCGCCTCGGTCCGCGCCCCGGGGCACTTCCGGGTGCGCTAACGCAGTACGTCATAAGACGCATTACGCGGCAACGCGATACCGTCACTATGTTGATTTCTTACCGGTTCGCGGACCGGATCGCGGAATCAAATTGAGCTAACGGGAAGCTTCCCGGTTCGCGGACCGGGAGCGAAACAAAAAAAATATTTAAAAAAATTATTAATAAACATATAAAATATATTTTTGGATTTAAAGAAGAATACATTTTACAGCTATAGATATTAGCTTTTAAAAAACCAATGAAATTCATTGAAAAAACCATAGGTTATAGACCATATATAGTTAGGAATTAGCATTTACAAAACCTTGAAAATTCACTGAAAAAACCATAGGTTATAGACCATATATAGTTAGGAATTAGCATTTAAAAAACCTTATTTTACTCACACAAAACCATTGAAATTCCATATATAGTTAGTTGTACTAACTATATATCGCGCACCCGCAATCCACTGCTGATCATGTCACATATTACATCATTCATGACATGGTCAGTGACATCACTGATGACATCACTGATGACATCTCAAATGACATCACTTATGACATCACTGATGACATCTCAAATGACATCACTTATGACATCACTGATGACATCTCAAATGACATCACTGATGACATCACTGATGACATCTCATTTGACATTACTGATCACATCACTGATGACATCATTCATGTGATAATACGATGAACCTCTTCAGACTCTAATATAACCTTAGATACACTCAGTGTAAACAGACACTCATAGACTGTCACTCATCCATGGAGTTACTCAGACACTTAGTCAGTCATGCAAAGAATCAATCACACCTCCATTTCCTCAACTATACAATTATACACACCTTACTTATTCAAACATATACTAAAACATATTTACTCACTTATACAATCCTGGATACAAGTTCACAATGATCCATACAGCCACTCACACATTCACTGGCTCTTATGCACAGTTATTTATATATGTCAACTCTCACATGTACTGTGTTTTACATATGTACTTACTTTGACATGTAGCACTGAGATATCCATTCACTCACCAATACACTCATGCACACAGTCAACCGCCCATACAGCTGTTTCCACATGCACTTTTGAACCCATACATCTAGTCAATCAACTGCTCACACATCTATGCAGAGAGTCATACACCTCCCAGCCACCCACACACACACTCAGTCTCCCATACAAATGCTTGGGCAACCAATCAATAACCCATACAGTTAATCATATAGCTACTGATCAACACATGCAGCAGTTTACAGAACAACAGACATAATGATGCACAAATTAAGACAGTTTAGTCACTAACCCATGCACTCAGTGAGACACATTTAATCAGTCACTCATACAGTCAGCCATGCCCCTACTAAATCCTTCATCAAGACACTTATACATCCATTCATTCTTCATTATGTAAGACATATTTTAACTTTACAGAATTATACAGTCACTGGATGACGTCATCAGTGATGTCATCAGTGATGTCATTTGAGATGTCATCAGTGATGTCATCAGTGATGTCACTGACCATGTCATGAATGATGTAATATGTGACATGATCAGCAGTGGATTGCGGGTGCGCGATATATAGTTAGTACAACTAACTATATATGGAATTTCAATGGTTTTGTGTGAGTAAAATAAGGTTTTTTAAATGCTAATTCCTAACTATATATGGTCTATAACCTATGGTTTTTTCAGTGAATTTTCAAGGTTTTGTAAATGCTAATTCCTAACTATATATGGTCTATAACCTATGTTTTTTTCAATGAATATATATATATATGCATATATATGCATATGCATTTATATATATGTATGTGTATGTATATATATATATATATATATATATATATATATATTCACTGAAAAAACCATAGGTTATAGACCATATATAGTTAGGAATTAGCATTTAAAAAACCTTATTTTACTCACACAAAACCATTGAAATTCCATATATAGTTAGTTGCACTAACTATATATTGCGCACCCGCAATCCACTGCTGATGATGTCACATATTACATCATTCATGACATGGTCAGTGACATCACTGATGACATCACTGATGACATCTCAAATGACATCACTGATGACATCACTGATGACAACATCCAGTGACTATGTTTCTGTAAAGTTAAAATATGTCTTACATATTGAAGAATGAGTGGATGTATAAGTGTCTGGACGAAGGATTTAGTAGGTGCATGACTGAATGTATGAGTGAGTGATTAAATGTGTCTCACTGAGTGCATGGGTTAGTGACTAAACTGTCTTAATTTGTGCATCATTATGTCTGTTGTTCTGTAAACTGCTGCATGTGTTGATCAGTAGCTATATGAGTAACTATATGGGTTATTGATTGATTGCCCAAGTATTTGCATGGGAGACTGAGTGTGTGTGTGGCTGGATGGGAGGTGTGTGACTCTGTACAGATCAATGTGTACTTGTATCAATGATTGTATAAGAGAGTAAGTATGTGTTAGTATATGGTTGAAAACGTAAGGTGCTCTATGTTTAACTGTATAGAGTAGAAAATGGAAGTGTGATTGATTCTTTACAGGACTGACTAGGTGTGTGAGTAACTCCATGGATGAGTGGCAGAGTGTGAGTGTCTGTATAGGTGTATGAGTGCATATGATTGTGTTGTAAACATGAGTGATTGTATGTATGAATGATTGTATGGGTGAATGAGTGAATGTGTGTGTAGACGTAGGAATCAGTGAGTACGTATGTAGTAACTAGTATTGGTGTGTCAATGGTTTCAAAAATTATACTCTGTTTTTAACACTGGGTGAAACAGAGGTTATATTAAAATGTGAGGAGATGCATTGTATTGTCACATGAATGATATCATCAGTGATGTGATCATTGATGTCAAGTGAGATGTCATCAGTGATGTCATTTGAGATGTCATCAGTGATGTCATCAGTGATGTCACTGACCATGTCATGAATGATGTAATATGTGACATCATCAGCAGTGGATTGCGGGTGCGCAATATATAGTTAGTGCAACTAACTATATATGGAATTTCAATGGTTTTGTGTGAGTAAAATAAGGTTTTTTAAATGCTAATTCCTAACTATATATGGTCTATAACCTATGGTTTTTTCAGTGAATTTTCAAGGTTTTGTAAATGCTAATTCCTAACTATATATGGTCTATAACCTATGGTTTTTTCAGTGAATTTCAATGGTTTTTTAATAGCAAATATCATAAGCTGTCGAATGTCAAGTACGTGGTAAGAATTTTTTTTTTCGTGTTTATGCACACTGATCTGCTTTGATTGCTGCCCCCCACCCCTCATTTCTATTAGGAGTACTCTCTCTTTGCAGATAGTGAAGGGTAGTTAACGCAGCCCTTTCCCCCTTTGTAATCCGTCGTGCCTGCTTCTCTCTCCATTTGATTGATTGTTCTCTTTGGTTCATTCTCTATTTACAAACAAGCACAGAGTCGCAATACTCTGTTTAGTCTTTGCAGATAGCGAAAAATCGTGTAAAAAAACAAAAGGAATCGAGCAAAATCAGTAGGCCACTAATGGGATCTCTTTTGACCTCGCTAAAATAGAAACATTAGGAACAACCTGTTGAAAATAGCAATGCGTATGTATATAAGCGGCGTTCATTTGTGTTCACAGTACCCCTTGTTGATTGTTTCAATCGAGCATTGAATTGTTCGAAGTTAATTCTCTTAACGATCTTCTCTACCTGCAAACGAGGAAGAATAGGAATATTCTATCTCCCTTTGCAGATAGTGAAGGGTAGGTAACGCAAGCCTTTAACACGTCGTACCTATTTCATTCCTCATTGATTGATTGATTGTCCGAACATTGACTGTTTGGGAATTAGTTCTTTTTGGAGGTATTCCCTGTTTGCAAATAAACGTAGGAAAATCTTTGCAAGTAGTGAAAGGGTACGTAATGCGGACCGTTCTCCCCCGTTGTAATCTGTCATGCCTATCTACTCCCCACTGATTGATGCACCTTTTTCACCCGGACCATTTACTAGAGATACGTCATCTGGCCCGACCAGAGAGCACCCCTAGTGAAAAGGACATATGCAATAATAACGAAGTGATCACTGTATCCTGTTAACAGAAACTTTACCATGAAACAACCTGGAAAGAAAAAAATAGGAAAACGAAAATCAGTAGGCCACTGATGAACATGAACTTTTATTAAACAACGAACAAAGAAACGATAACATAACGTAATGATAAAACCTATTAATGTCCTAGAAACAAGAAAACGTTAAAATATGCCAGTGGTGAGAGACCAGAAAAACAGTAAGAGAAACCAAATCACCCCTCGCTGTCCCACCGCCTGCCACGCCAAAAAAATCGATAGACTAGGGAAAATGCAAGTCAGTAGAACATCCACCCCCACTCTGGAAACTTCCAAGGTGGGGCAGGGTTCCGGCTACGCCCAGCCGGGAGCAGCCCATATAAGGCAGGTCCTGCTGCCACGCCTCGGCCAGGAGATCCTAACGTAGGGTGTAGCCGGAGGAGAGGCCGAGACCAGCGGGACCCGGCCAGGGGATTGCCTTTACAACGCTGAACAGTTGCAGGGGGGGGGAATGTCTCCTCGACCCTCCCCTCTCTCTCCCAGTCCGGCCGCGGTGGCCCTTGAGAGTTGCAGGTAGTCCCGCCACATGCTCTTCCGGTCCGACCACCAACGGTCGGGGGGCCGAGGCCGACGGGATCCGGCTGCAGTCGATAAACCAAGAAACCCGTTCATGGGGCCAGAGCCAGGGGCGTCCGGCCGACATCCACCGGAAGCCCGGCCCGAAGACGGACGGGACACTTCTTTCTTTTATAATGGCTGCGACAACACTGGAGGGGGATGTCTTGCACATGCCTCCGACCCCCCCCTCGTCCTCATCGCCTGGTCCGGCCATAACAAATCTCAAGCGAGACGCCGTGGGGTGCACTGGGAGGGAGAGACGGTGCGAACAGGCCTCTCCCGCCTCCCCAGGTGGAGGCTTCCCAGCTGCACCCTCAGCGCTCCAGGCGGTGGCATCCTAACAACTACAGTGCTGCACAGTTTCGGAACGACCTAGATAACGGTTCTTCCACTGTGGCCATGCTGCAACGTCTCGCCCGGCAGGGTGGAGCCCGTCCGCTCATGTGACCCCGCGATCGCCGGTAGCTGCCGAACTCTCAAAATGGCGGTCGACCTGGCAAGAGCGGGCCCAACATAAAGAAATGGCCCGGTCACTGGTTGACTCCACCACCGTAGTCCTCCACGACCTTGAAGATTCTAGAGGAGCCGCGGGAGTCTCCGACCCCCGATGGGGAATGACTGCCATGATCGCCCGTGGAGTGACGAAACTGTATCCGCGGGACGTCGGCGCTCCCATGCTGGCGCCAGCCTCACTTTGAATTACTACAATCCTGCAGACCTTACTTCCGGTGAAAGCACAGTGTGACCCGGTAGGAAAAATTATTGCACCCCCTCCCCTTTTTGACTGATAGTTCAAACCACCGATCCTTTCCTTTGCCCTTTTAACGGAACTTTGGACTGCCTCCCCCTCTTTTACATTTTCTAGAGAAAACAAAACATTAACCACTACATTAGCATAGCAGTTGACACCAGAACTGTTTTCAAATTGAAAACCAACAACATCTTCAACAGAATCCTTTTTGTTTCTGCTGTGACCCTGCTACAGCACAGGCATTGTCCCCAGCAGTAATTCTGCAATGCCGGTAAGAATAGCTGTGGTGCCTACTGGACTCACTCACCCCCGCGGCGCCCCACGCCGTTTTTTGCTGGGCGGCAACTTACTAGACATCACTTTCGTGCCATCTAGATTTCAGCGCGTTCTGCTGCCTTGGAACTATTCGCACAACAGACCGCTACTGACAAGAATATTTCATTATTGGTGCTGTCAATTTCAATAAATCTATTGGATAATTAAAAAGAAATTGCCACGGTCTCTTCGTTGTTTAAATGTTTTTACTGTTTTTGTTTTGTTGTATATATTTATATGTTATTAAAGTTTTATATTCCTACTACTTTGTTGGAGTGCTATATATTTTTAATGTGACACATAATTGTAAAAACTTTGATGTACAAAGAGTCATTCCTGGAATCTTCCGCTTCAGGCTCGGTCCCCTCCCCAATCACAATACAGGATGGTTTTCAGATAGTAGGAACGCGTGTGCTGTGACGGATCACATCGGGTGTGGGCCTTGATCTACTATAACTCCTTTGAAGAGGGGTGATTCTTTACAGCTGGGGCCATAAACTACATCTGCAGGGCTAGCTGATAGCCTAGGACCGGCCTGGACATTCGGACACAGAGGAAGAGGAGTGTCAGAGGGTGCGGTAGTGAATAGGGCGAAAGGGAGGTGTCGGGCGGGCACAGAGTGTGATTCTCAGGGAAGAGCAGCGCAGATGGGGGAAGGTTTATTGCCCATGCATAAGACAGAGAGCGGTGGTGACCAGTGCCTGGGGGAGATGCTTACGAGGGTGAGGAGCCATGCTACGAATCGACAGCGTGCAGAGAGTGGGTCTGGTCAAGACATCTAAAATGGCTGCCGTGCACGACAAAAGTGTGGCATTTCAAAAAAGGCAAGATGGCGCAGACAATGTTTTTCAACACTTCCTCATTTCCTTCGAATCGAACGTTAACAGACGTTGGGGCATATTACCAAAGTTAAGCGATATTTATCGCTAACGATGCTTACCAACCAATTTTTTACCACTAAGCATCGTCAGAAATTATCGAAGATAAACCTTACTATTATCAAGGTTTATCGCAAATGCGATAATAAACGGCCGCAATGCATGAATATCGCTAAAAACTCAGCGATATTCATGCATTACCGAGCTAATACTCTTAGCCATGTTATCCACCTCCCATTGGATAACATGGCTAAGAACTGCTCAGGGCAGGTGTTACTTTTTGGAGATATTCGCGCTTAGCGCGAATATCTCCAAAAGTTGGTAATAGGAGATAGATATCTTGCATGTTGTAATGCAAGTTATTGTGGTATATGGAACTCATACCATAATCTCTCAGGAAAGCAGAAACTGATCCTTTTGGGACCGCCTAAAAAGGCCTAGGGGGTGAGGAGTACTCTACTTTGCCCCCTTTTCACGTTCCGAACTATTTTATTTTACTCTCTTCTGTAATTACACAAAATACCAGCGATAAGATGCATCGGAGACACACAGTGAGAGAAAGGAGGCCGGAGATGAAGAAGACATGTCAAATACACATTGGAGATAATATAGTGGCAGAAGGGAAGTAAATATGAGTAAACTTACCATGTAACATAAAAATGTTGCACTCTATACTATAAGTCTCATTTTATACTACAATCACTTCGCTACAACCTCATAAATTAAAAATAAAAATAAATAATGTCTCAAACAATTTTTGATTTCTAAATATAAATTTATTCTTCAGAATTTTCTAAATTTGAAACAACTAGTAACATGTCCTCATCAGTAATTTCCTCTTCAATCATCTCATCTGGAATCTCCTCATTAAAAGTCTGCAATGATGATTCTTGTAACTCTATGGTCTCCAAACACTCGATAAATTCGCCATCAAGAGATTGATCAAAAAAATCATTCAAGTCATCTCCTCCTTCTGACAATATTTCATTATTGGTGCTGTCCATTTCAATCAATGTAGTGGAATCATTCAAGTCATCTCCTCGTGACAATATTTCATTATTGGTGCTCTCAATTTCAATCAATGTAGTGGAATCATTCAAGTCATCTCCTCCTTGTGACAATATTTCATTATTGGTGCTGTCCATTTCAATCAATCTAATGGAATCATACAAGCCATCTCCTCCTTGTGACAATATTTCATTATTGGTGCTCTCAATTTCAATCAATGTAGTGGAATCATTCAAGTCATCTCCTTGTGACAATATTTCATTCTTGGTGCTGTCCATTTCAATCAATCTAATGGAATCATACAAGTCATGTCCTCCTTGTGACAATATTTCATTATTGGTGCTCTCAATTTCAATCAATGTAGTGGACAATTCAAAAGAAATTGCCACGGTCTCTTCATTGTGAGCCATTTTATTTTGAAATTGCTTGCTGTAAATTGCAGAAAAAAATAATCACTTTCATTTATCGTTTTTAGTAATACATAATATAAAACTAACTTCATCAAGTATTTAGTATAACAGAAGGACTGCAAATAAATAACAGAAAACATTTTTCAAATTATCTTCAAGTGTACAACATAGTTCCCCTTACAAATTAACAACTCACCTTTTTAAAAGTAGCAGAAGTGTTAGTACTGTGTAAATCAAACACCAGAAATTCACCACCAAAAATTCCTCACAAATGTACCTCAGACAGTAGTATCACAAAATGGCTGTGGTTTCCTCTCATTTGACATATATACATAACCAATTAACTTTCATCACACACAAATACAAAACCAAAGTAACATTTTAATTGGTTCTAAATTTCAACACTTTCAAATGTGTTTTCCCCATGCAATTTTCCATAGGACATTTACATACGTCTACAGCCTGAATGGCTGAACGGAATTACACCAAACTTGGCAAAATGGTACATCAAACCTAAGAGGTCAGGAAGGATCTACTATGCCCCCTTATGGTCATTTCCCCCTTCGCTTTGGCCTCCTCTTGTCTCTCAATCCTACCGAGGGACAAGATGGCGGCCGCTACGGACTGTTTGGAATGTTGACAGACGCCGGAGAACCAATCAGCTTCGCAAAGCTCCGTAACGCGAAAAGTACGCGAAGCGGAGCGCTGTTACAGATATATATCTTTTTTTCAACGTTAATTTCTCAAAATCCACTGGAGCACATATATTGAGACCTAGCAAAGGCACATCGGGCTACCAGTCCCTAATATTTTGCCAAGTTTCGTGCAAATCCATTCAGCCGTTCGATTATTATTATTTTGTTTTTTTTTTGCCCCGCGGGGCCCTTTTAAAACCTCCACATCAAACCTAGGGGGTCAGCGAGGATCTACTATGCCCCCTTATAGTTATTTCCCCCTTTGTTTTGACCTCCTCTTGTCTCTCGATCCTACCGAGAGACAAGATGGCGGCCGCTACGGACTGTTTGGAATGTTGACAGACGCCGGAGAACCAATCAGCTTCGCTTCACAAAGCTCCGTTGCGCGAAAAGTCCGCGAACCAGAGCGCTAACCGGTCCGCTGTTACAGATATATATCTTTTTTTAAACGTTAATTTCTCAAAATCCACTGGAGCACATATATTGAGACCTACAAAAGGCACATCGGGCTACCAGTCCCTACAATTTTGCCAAGTTTCGTGCAAATCCATTCAGCCGTTCGGGCTAAAAGTGAGGCCAACCGCCCTATGGAAAACTCAATGTTAAAAACACGTTTTGGGACCCCCCTTTTTTCTCGGCCCCCACTGGACGAACCCCCCCCAAATTTTCAAGGGCTGCTCAGAAACAAAATGTGCCATTTTCCTGAAAATTTCAGCCGATTCCGTCCACAAACGCCAAAGTTATTAGACATAGAATTTTCAAAAAACCCATAGAGAAAAAATCCTAACTATATATACCTACTGGCGACCGCCAGTAGGTAATATATATATATATATACATACATATATAAACATATATAATCTGTATATCTATATAAATACAAATATAAATGCATGCATACATATACATATATGCATACAGATGCATGTTATTTACATGAAAGTTTAAAAAACACTAATAAAAGCAAAGGTAAAAAGCCACCTCATTACAAACAGAATGGCTTTAACTTAAACGAGGGCGCAATCTATTGCATTTTCAATGCTTGTTTACTTTGGTTCCATCAAGAAGGCATTCAGATGTGTCACACATTTGCCATAAATTCTGAATGTTAGCACTCTAGTTGCTCATTAGATCACTGTAGTAAAGCTACTGCTCACCAGGGAAGTCTGCTGCTGGTATTCAAAGTGCATGTTTCAGTCTGCATGTCAGAATTTCTTTAATGAAATAGAAGAGGATTTGAGAAGTCACTAAAAATGATCCCTAATTTTTTTTTCTGAAGCACTAATCATACTTTCTATGGCAAAATGAACCCCCTCATTGTGTTCCTTTTTAAATTAAATGTTTTCAGACTTACCACTTCATTCCAATCAAGATGGCTTCTGGTGTGCCATACTTTTGTCATAAGTAAGACTGTTAGCGCTCTAGTTGTTCTTTAGAACACTCTGGGACATTCTGTCATTGGGCTATACTTGGGCTACATCTGGGTGATATTTGGGCTACATTTAGGCTCTTTTGTCTCTGGTGGCCATCTTGGGAGACTGTATGTCAGAATGTTTTCATGAAATTGAAGAGGATTTGAGAAGTCACACAAAATGTGCCCTAATTTTTCTTTCTGCAGCACTAATCATACTTTCTATGACAAAATATACCCCCTCATTTTGTTCCTTTTTAGATTAAATCTTTTAAGAGTTACCACTTTCTTCCAATCAAGATGGCTTCAGGTGTGCCATACCTTTGTAATAAGTAGGACTATTAGCGCTCTAGTTGTTCTTTAGAACACTCTGGGACATTCTGTCATTGGGCTATACTTGTGCTACAACTGGGTGATATTCGGGCTACATTTGGGCTCTTTTGTCTCTGGTGGCCATCTTGGGAGACTGCATGTCAGAATTTTTTTAATGAAATAGAAGAGGATTTGAGAAGTCACTCAAAATGTGCCCTAATTTTTCTTTTTGCAGCACTAATAATACTTTCTATGGCATAATATACCCCCTCATTTTCTTCCTTTTTAAATGAAATGTTTGAAGAGTTACCACTTTATTCCCATCACGATGGCTTCAGGTGTGCTATACTTTTGTAATAAGTAGGACTGTTAGCGCTCTAGTTGTTCTTTAGAACACTCTAGGAGGCTGCAGTAAAACACAAAGGAATCAACTGACAGTCTCTGTCCTTGTTGGATGTACATGTTTTACTGAGAATGTCAGACTTCATTCTCACATGACTGAGAAAGATAATGTGAATTTACAGAAAATATGCTTTCAGTTTAGCTTATAGATCCCCTTCCAAACCACTGTGGGAAAATCATGAGATATTAGTTTTCTTTCAAACATGATTCATGATATCACAGCAGAAGGCTTTTTCACATGGTAAAATCACCTTAGAACACACCACAATTCCTAAAATGAGTATGGTACCATCAACAAATGATTTATAATGTAACTAAAGTCCTAAAACCCGCTAATAACTACAATGCTTTTTAAGGAGGTGCTATCATGTATATTGGTCTCAAGATGGCTGCCAACACTTCTTGGATGAAGTGCTGACAGCCAATCAGATCAGATGTGTGGTTAGGCTCCGCCCAGATATATATATTTTTTTGAACCTAAATTACTCAAAATCCACTGGAGCACATATCTTGAGACATAGCTGTAGGAAGGTGGATATCTGACTATGGTTACCCCCAAACTTTTTGCCTGGTGTTTAGCTGGTTTTTGACATAGTTGGCCTGGGATCCTGCTATTCAGGGCCCCAGGCTAATTGCTCTCTCCTTAAAATGGACTCCATGTACCTTAGGTACATACACAATTGGAATTGGCTCACCTTATTGGCCCCTGTAACAGTGTACCCAGGTACCCAGGGCATAGGTGCTTCCAAGGCCTACCAGGGGCTGCAGCATGTATTATGCCACCCCTGGCCTGGCCTCCATATTTTGACACAACTGGCTGATCACTCAGCTGGGGTAAGTCGGTGTAACCACCCCTTACTTAGGTGTAGTATGCCTATACCTAACCTAAAATGGACACATATGTTCCTATCAGGAACTCCTATGGAAGGCCTCATTAATCCTGGAGGCAGAGTGCTTGGGAATATGTGAGATAGTGCTCTGGCATGAGCTGAGCCTGTCTGCAGCTTTCGGAACCATGTCCTTTAGCTGTTTCATGATACTGCCATACCATATACTCTTAAGTGCATTATGAACCTCGCGGTTAAATGCTATCTTGGGTTTGGCTTTATCAAAACATGTCGAGTAAGGTGTCATACGAATTGGAATACTACCCCCTCGCCAGTTCTGGCGACGGGGGTAGCATTCCACCCTTCTAGAGGGACACGACATGTACCTAGCCTGAACCCCGGTTAAAGTTAAACAGAGCCTCAGCATCACAAAATGGATGCTGCCACCACAGACACAAGTCTGACCTCCTGCTGCTGGGAGTCCTTCCAGCGAGGGCAGCTTGGACAAAGGGTTTCCTGCCTGGGGAGGTGCAAGCACCACTCCAGACAGGATTTTGTGTATTGGGTAGGACAGGGCTGAATAGAATCAGACATGCCTGGGGCACACAAGGTGTCCCTGTGCATAGGCCAGTTCAAACCGGTGCTGGGGCTTTCCAGCCCCAGTCCTGGCGCGAAACTGGACAAAGGAAAGGGGGTGTAACCACCCCCCTTCCTGGTTCCACCCAGAGGAGGGACCTAGTAGGTGATCCGGCCCCCCAGATTCGAATAAGAGTAGGAGCTGTGTCCTGAGACTTCAGATCATCCTGAATCAACTTGAAATACAGAAGAAGACTGGACTTTGACATTCTGCTGCACAGAAGACGGAAGAGAATCTCCCTTGTGGCCAAGGAGTGACCACCCTGTGAACACAGGCACCAACCAGCAACTCGACGTCTGCTTTGCCGCCGCCTCCCGCTGGAGCCCGAGCCCAGAGCCTGACAAGACTCAGACTCCCAGACTTCTCACCGCCCGATCCACAGTCCCTGCAAAGAAGGGACCTGTGGAGGCACCGAGAGACGTGGGACCGGACCTCTTGAAAGACCCCCGAGAAGCTGACTGCGCAGCATCAGAGGCACCCTCGACGCTGTGCTTTGGGGTTTGAGAAGCCCTAATCTCGAGCAGCCCTTGCACCGAAGATCAGCCCCCCAGCATCTCCACAATCTGCGTGGGGCCCTTTTGCACTGTGCCACTCGACACGCCATCCCAGCCATTTGCCACGTGGCTAGCGGCCATCTTGGCGACGAAACCTACAACTTTCACTGCGGGTCTGGTTGCTCCAGATTTGCCCTTGCTCCTGTAAAAAGGAGTACCTGCTCTGACCTTGCTGGTCCGAGTAACAAGCCTTTTTCGATTCCTGTGTGGCTTGCATTAGCCAAGGGCTGTTTGCTTCAATCAAGTTGCCGATACCGCCAACAGCGAGAAGCCTGCGTGGGACAGCTCGTGACCGACTCCTGGATGTCTTCGACCCCTCGTGTCCACGTGGCTGCAGAGAGAAGCTACACAACAACGCCTGTTTGCACCCGACATCGCCTGGTTCCACTCTGGTTCCATGGTAGTCACTGGCTAGTGACTTTGAACATTGTCCCCTCTGCTTTCAGGTCTTCACCTCTTCAGATCCACCCTTGGATCGACCGGAACTCTTCACATCGAGCCGCCTGCAGCATCTTCAGCTCCAAGCACCATCGACCTGCGTGACGAAACCCGACACTACTTTGACCCTGTGCACCCGCTTCCTGTGGGTGAGGTAACTCAGCTCCGCCAGTGTTCCCACACTGGTACACACCTCTAAGGTCTGTGTCTAAAGTTTCATCCTTCTAGGTCACTCGGAAGGTTCCTTTTTAACTAACTTTGTAACTTTTACGCACCATTGACATTGCATTGGTAAAGCGTGCACTTTCCGCACTGCACCCGAGTCCCGCGGGCCTTTCCCGACTTCTTCACTGCTAGTCCCGAACAGCTCCAGCGATTCCCCAGGCCCTAGGCCTCTTCACTTTCCCCATAGTGGTTCTTATACCACTATTTTAGTATATGGTTTAGATGGCCCCTAGGGCTCATCCATAATTGTGCAACTTTTGTGTATTTAAACTGTGTTTTGTTTTAACGCATTTGCTTCTGTGCTCATAAAGAGTATCAGGGATATTTGTAGTAATAAATCTATATATATTTTCAATATATATCTGTGTGGTGTCCTTTCATTTGGTATTCAAGGGATTGTATATGGTAAAACAGCTTGCTTCACATGCCTTTACAGAGTTTTAGCCTAAGACTGCTTAGTCCATGCTACCCCTAGGATAGCTTGTCTATAAGGTTGGCTTTACAACCTGCACCATAAGGGTTGCTTGGCATGGTACAAGGTGATCACTAGAACTAGTGAGCATCATATACCAGGCCAACTTCTCACATTGGTGAGCAGCGGATTGGGATTTGAGCTTGCTGTTGTTTTACCATTACAATCTTTGAAAATATCATTTGAAAGATCATACAGGTACCTGACAGGTACACTAAAACAAGACTAGATATACTTAAGTTCTACTGAACTTAGTTGTTGTAGAGGATAGGGAGTAGCACACCCTGACTACAACTACTAGATAGGTTTTGTAGGAAAACACAAGTGTAGGTAGATTGCAACACATCCACCACACTAGAGCAATGTCTGGAGCAGAGGGATCCACTGGATCCACCTCTGTTGAGAGTGACCCTCCAAGGGCACCATCCAAATTTGCTATCTTTCCATTTAAGGAACTGAGGCAACTGTGTTCCATGAGAGGAATCAAAACAGGTCCTACTCCTACAGCAGGACACCTCAGAGAGCTATTAGACCAGTCTGAAGCTCTAAAGAACTCCAAGCCAGGCCCCTCAGGGACTGGTGAGGGAGTTTCTCCTTCTGAAGATGATAACCCTGATGCCCCTACCCCTGTCATCCAGATAGATGAGGAAGACCAGACCCCTGGGAATTCTCAGCCTGAGGAAGAAGAAGGGGAGGAGGTGGAAGAAAGTGATTCTGATAATGATAGAGATAGCCAGGTGTTAGTCAGCAGGCTTAACCAGTCTAACCTAAGCTTATTTGGGACTGAAGGTGGGTCCAACCCATTCAGACCCCCAAATGGACTTAACCAGGAGCATAGGAGGAGGAGGAATCACTCAGGTGAGTCCAATACTTCCCATGTTTCTAGAGGTTCTCATGGCAACTCCAGAAGGGAGTTGACTAGCCCTCAGAGAAGGGAACATGAGGCCAAAATGAGAGAGGCTGAACTTAGGATCCAGAGGCAAGAGTTAGAGGTTGCCCTGGCCAAAGAGAAACTTGCTAGAGCAAGGCAGCCTAGAGAGAGTGGATTAGAATCCACTGGTGGCAGCACTATCCCTAAGGATAAAGACAGGTCCTATGACAATAGAAACCTGAGTAAGATTGTGCCCCCCTACAAAGTTGGGGATGATATCCACAAATGGATAACTGCACTTGAGAGAGCTTGCAAAGTACAGCAGGTCCCTCAGGAGCAGTGGGCAGCAATCTTGTGGCTCTCCTTTGAAGGTAGAGGCCGAGACAGACTCCTCACAGTTAGTGATGAGGATTCTAGAAACTACCTGGTCCTGAAGAGTGCTCTGATTGATGGGTTAGGCTTAACCACTGAACAGTACAGGTTAATGTTCAGAGACACCCAGAAGACACAGACTCTGGACTGGTCTGAATTTGTTGAATGTGCCACTAAGGCTCTGGAGGGCTGGTTGCTGGGAAGTAAGGTTACTGACTATACAGGTTTGTATAATTTAATTATGAGAGAGCAAATCTTAAGTAATTGTCAAAATCAGCTTCTACATCAGCACCTGGTTGACTCTGATCTGACCTCCCCACAAGAATTGGGAAGGAGGGCAGACAAATGGGTCAGGACCAGGATCAGGCCTAAGAACCAGGGTGGTGACCAAAAGAAAGAGACTACCAAGCCTCAAGAGAAGGGTGGGGATAAAAGTAAGGAAAAGACTTCCCCAGGGCCCCAAAACTCCAAGGATGGGGGTGGGTCCCAGGACACTTCTTCAACCCAGAAAAAGCCTTATTGTCATGTCTGTAAACAGGTTGGGCATTACAAAACAGACAGCTGTTGTCCCAAGAATGGCAATAAAGAGAATATACCTCCAAAGCCAGCTCCAACACCTCCTGTTACTGTCAGCAGTAATCCCCCAGGAAGTGGGAGCACACCCAGGAATCTGGGTGGGTTTACTTTTGGAGGACAGGTGGATTCTGGCCTAACCAGTTCCCCTACCTCAGATACTCTTGTCTATGAGACTGGCATGGGGTTTACCAATTTCACTGCTTGCCCAAACACTTTGAGCAAGTATAGACAGGAGCCCCTCATCAATGGCTTGAAAGTTGAGGCCTTTAGAGACACAGGGGCTAGCATCACCATGTTGGCTGAATGTCTAGTCCCCTCAAGGCAACTTTTACCTGATGCCTCATATCAGGTGACAAACATTGATGGAATAGAAACCAATCACCCCATGGCAGTAGTAAATCTTAGCTGGGGAGGTGTCACTGGCCAAAAGAGAGTGGCAGTGTCATCAAACTTGCCTGTAGATTGTCTACTGGGGAATGATTTAGAAATCTCAGCCTGGGCTGAGGTGGAACAAGAAACCCATTCTAAAATGGTAAATCTCCATGGAAAGGTTAGTGGGGCCGTGATGGCTACAGCCCCAATCCAAGATGTCCTTCCTGAAAAGGTTGGTAGGGCTGAGCAAACCTCAGCCCCATCTTTAGCTAACTTCCCTCCTGAAAAGATTAGCAGGGCTGTGATGGTAACAGCCCATACCCAAACTGAGTCTCCTCCTGAAAAGGTTGGTGGGACTGTGATGGCCACAGCCCAAACTCAAACTGATACATGTGTTGTGAAGCCTGAAAAGATGGATCACTCCACACAAACAGAGAGCATTGAGGAGGAAGAGAAATCTCCCTCCCACCAGACTTTAGGAAAGAATCAGCCTCCTCAGGGAACTGATCTTACTCCTGATGAAGGAACTGTCCCAGAGGTTGTTAGGCCTGGCCTGACAGAGCCTCTGATGACAGTGGACCCTTCTCAGGTGGGACCCAGTCTGGAGCAGGTATCCTGCCCCTCTCTACCTTGCCTTACTCAGCCCAGGGCTGCAGAGGACAAGAAGGACAGTGAGCCCCAAAGGGCCCCCTGTCAAATAAAGCACCCCCATCAACAGATTAGGGGCACCGAAACTAGTAGCCCTAGTGAGGTGAAAACTTTAAAAACTCCTGAGGGAGCCCCCTTAAAAGTAGTTAGGGACCTCCCACAGATTGATTCTGTTGGGCACAGCCAAACCTGGGACCCCAAGGCCCCAAACCTGACCTGTCCCCCCAGTAAGCCAACAAGAGGGACCCAGCCTCCAGCTTTAGGTAGCCAGAGGTTGACCCTGAGAGCACAGTGCAAGTCAGTCAAAGAAAGAAAGGCACACATGGTGGAGAGTGATTGGAGGAAGCTGAGTCCTACAGAGGAATCTCACTTCAGTACTCCATCCCAACACCAGCCTTTAACTTTGCAAAGACACACCACAGGTAGAGATTCCCTATGGTGGAGACCCTCAGATACCCTTAGGGTGAGGGATTGCTTAGTGGACCATGAGACAGGGGGTAACCAAGCCAGAGCTGGTACTTCCTTATATGGCCACTTAGGCAATATAGGCTTACCTGGTCAAGGATAGCCTTATCTCCTTTCGTTTGGGGGGGTTATGTAGGAAGGTGGATATCTGACTATGGTTACCCCCAAACTTTTTGCCTGGTGTTTAGCTGGTTTTTGACATAGTTGGCCTAGGATCCTGCTATTCAGGGCCCCAGGCTAATTGCTCTCTCCTTAAAATGGACTCCATGTACCTTAGGTACATACATAATTGGAATTGGCTCACCTTATTGGCCCCTGTAACAGTGTACCCAGGTACCCAGGGCATAGGTGCTTCCAAGGCCTACCAGGGGCTGCAGCATGTATTATGCCACCCCTGGCCTGGCCTGCATATTTTGACACAACTGGCTGATCACTCAGGTGGGGTAAGTCGGTGTAACCACCCCTTACTTAGGTGTAGTATGCCTATACCTAACCTAAAATGGACACATATGTTCCTATCAGTCACTCCTATGGAAGGCCTTATCAATCCTGGAGGCAGAGTGCTTGGGAATATGTGAGATAGTGCTCTGGCATGAGCTGAGCCTGTCTGCAGCTTTCGGAACCATGTCCTTTAGCTGTTTCATGATACTGCCATACCATATACTCTTAAGTGCATTATGAACCTCGCGGTTAAATGCTATCTTGGGTTTGGCTTTATCAAAACATGTGGAGTAAGGTGTCATACGAATTGGAATACTACCCCCTCGCCAGTTCTGGCGACGGGGGTAGCATTCCACCCTTCTAGAGGGACACGACATGTACCTAGCTTGAACCCCGGTTAAAGTTAAACAGAGCCTCAGCATCACAAAATGGATGATGCCACCACAGACACAAGTCTGACCTCCTGCTGCTGGGAGTCCTTCCAGCGAGGGCAGCTTGGACAAAGGGTTTCCTGCCTGGGGAGGTGCTAGCACCACTCCAGACAGGATTTTGTGTATTGGGTAGGACAGGGCTGAATAGAATCAGACATGCCTGGGGCACACAAGGTGTCCCTGTGCATAGGCCAGTTCAAACCGGTGCTGGGGCTTTCCAGCCCCAGTCCTGGTACGAAACTGGACAAAGGAAAGGGGGTGTAACCACCCCCCTTCCTGGTTCCACCCAGAGGAGGGACCTAGTAGGTGATCCGGCCCCCCAGATTCGAATAAGAGTAGGAGCTGTGTCCTGAGACTTCAGATCATCCTGAATCAACTTGAAATACAGAAGAAGACTGGACTTCGGCATTCTGCTGCACAGAAGACGGAAGAGAATCTCCCTTGTGGCCAAGGAGTGACCACCCTGTGAACACAGGCTCCAACCAGCAACTCGACATCTGCTTTGCTGCCACCTCCCGCCGGAGCACGAGCCCAGAGCCTGACAAGACCCAGACTCCCAGACTTCTCACCGCCCGATCCACAGTCCCTGCAAAGAAGGGACCCGTCGAGGCACCGAGAGACGTGGGACCGGACCTCTTGAAAGACCCCCGAGAAGCTGACTGCGCAGCATCAGAGGCACCCTCGATGCTGTGCTTTGGGGTTTGAGAAGCCCCAATCTCGAGCAGCCCTTGCACCGAAGATCAGCCCCCCAGCATCTCCACGATCTGCATGGGGCCCTTTTGCACTGTGCCACTTGACGCGCCATCCCGGCCACTTGCCACGTGGCTAGCGGCCATCTTGGCGTCGAAACCTACAACATTTACTGCGGGTCTAGTTGCTCCAGACTTGCCCTTGGTCCTGTAAAAAGGAGTACCTGCTCTGACCTTGCTGGTCCGAGTAACACGCCTTTTTTGATTCCTGCGTGGCTTGCAATAGCCAAGGCCTGTTTGCGTCAATCAAGTTGCCGACAAGGCCAACAGCGAGAAGCCTGCGTGGGACAGCTCGTGACCAACTCCTGGACGTCTTCGACCCCTCGTGTCCACGTGGCTGCAGAGAGAAGCTACACGACAACGCCTGTTTGCACCCGACATCGCCTGGTTCCACTCTGGTTCCACGGTAGTCACTGGCTAGTGACTTTGAACATTGTCCCCTCTGCTTTCAGGTCTTCACCTCTTCAGATCCACCCTTGGATCCACCGGAACTCTTCACATCGAGCCGCCTGCAGCATCTTCAGCTCCAAGCACCATCGACCTGCGTGACGAAACCCGACACTACTTCGACCCTGTGCACCCGCTTCCTGTGGGTGAGGTAACTCAGCTCCGCCGGTGTTCCCACACTGGTACACACCTCTAGGGTCTGTGTCTAAAGTTTCATCCTTCTAGGTCACTCGGAAGGTTCCTTTTTAACTAACTTTGTAACTTTTACGCACCATTGACATTGCATTGGTAAAGCGTGCACTTTCCGCACTGCACCCGAGTCCCGCGGGCCTTTCCCGACTTCTTCACTGCTAGTCCCGAACAGCTCCAGCGATTCCCCAGGCCCTAGGCCTCTTCACTTTCCCCATAGTGGTTCTTATACCACTATTTTAGTATATGGTTTAGGTGGCCCCTAGGGCTCATCCATAATTGTGCAACTTTTGTGTATTTAAACTGTGTTTTGTTTTAACACATTTGCTTCTGTGCTCATAAAGAGTATCAGGGATATTTGTAGTAATAAATCTATATATATTTTCAATATATATCTGTGTGGTGTCCTTTCATTTGGTATTCAAGGGATTGTATATGGTAAAACAGCTTGCTTCACATGCCTTTACAGAGTTTTAGCCTGAGACTGCTTAGTCCATGCTACCCCTAGGATAGCTTGTCTTTAAGGTTGACTTTACAACCTGCACCATAAGGGTTGCTTGGCATGGTACAAGGTGATCACTAGAACTAGTGAGCATCATATACCAGGCCAACTTCTCACAATAGCAAAGGCACATCGGGCTACCAGTCCCTACAATTTTGCCAAGTTATGTGGAAATCCATTCAGCCGTTCGGGCTAAAAGTGAGTCCAACCGCCCTATGGAAATTAACATGGGGAAAACACGTTTTGGGACCCCCCTTTTATCTCAGCCCCCGCTTGATGAATCCCCCCAAACTTTCAGGGAAGGAGCAGAGCGGAGCGGGCCATCTTCTTTGAGAAATTTGCAAAGATTCGTCCACCGGCGCCAAGGTTATTCCCAATAGAATGTTGCGGATTTCCTATGGAAATCAATCCTAACTATAACTACCTACTGGCGACCGCCAGTAGGTAATATATATATAAATATATTACCTACCGGCGGTCGCCAGTAGGTAATAAATATATATATATATATTACCTACTGGCGGTCGCCAGTAGGTAGTTATAGTTAGGATTGATTTCCATAGGAAATCCGCAACATTCTATTGGGAATAACTTTGGCGCCAGTAGGTAACATATATATATATATATATATTACCTACTGGCGGTCGCCAGTAGGTAGTTATAGTTAGGATTGATTTCCATAGGAAATCCGCAACATTCTATTGGGAATAACTTTGGCGCCGGTGCTACCTACTGGTGACCGCCAGTAGGTAATATACATATATATATATATATATATATATATTCACTGAAAAAAACATAGGTTATAGACCATATATAGTTAGGAATTAGCATTTATAAAACCTTATTTTACTGACACAAAACCATTGAAATTCGCATATATAGTTAGTTGCACTAACTATATATTTCGCGCACCCGCAATCCACTGCTGATGATGTCACATATTACATCATTCATGACATGGTCAGTGACATCACTGATGACATCACTGATGACATCTCAAATGACATCACTGATGACATCACTGATATCAACATCCAGTGTCTGTATGTTTCTATAAAGTTTAAATATGTCTTACATATTGAAGAATGAGTGGATGTATAAGTGTCTGGATGAAGGATTTAGTAGGTGCATGACTGACTGTATGAGTGAGTTATTAAATGTGTCTCACTGAGTGCATGGGTTAGTGACTAAACTGTCTTAATTTGTGCATCATTATGTCTGTTGTTTTGTAAACTGCTGCATGTGTTGATCAGTAGCTATATGAGTAACTATATGGGTTATTGATTGGTTGCCCAAGTATTTGTATGGGAGACTGAGTGTGTGTGTGGGTGGTTGGGAGGTGTATGACTCTGTGCATAGATGTGTGAGCAGTTGATTCACTAGATGTATGGGTTCAAAAGTGCATGTGGAAACAGCTGTATGGGCGGTTGACTGTGTGCATGAGTGTATTGGTGAGTGATTGGATATCTCAGTGCTATATGTCAAAGTAAGAACATATGTAAAACACAGTATATGTGAGAGTTGACATATATAAATAACTGTGCATAAGATCCAGTGAATGTGTGAGTGGCTGTATGGATCATTCTGAAATTGTATCAGGGATTGTATAAGAGAGTGAATATGTGTTAGTATCTGTTTAAATAAGTAAGGTGTGTATAACTGTATAGTTGAGGAAATGGAGGTGTGATTGATTATTTGCATGACTGACTAGGTGTGTGAGTAACTCCATGGATGAGTGACACTCTGTGAGTGTCTGTTTACACTGAGTGTATATAAGATTATATTAGAGTCTGAAGAAGTTCATCGTATTATCACATGAATGATGTCATCAGTGATGTGATCAGTCATGTCAAATGAGATGTCATCAGTGATGTCATCAGTGATGTCACTGACCATGTCATGAATGATGTAATATGTGACATCATCAGCAGTGGATTGCGGGTGTGCGAAATATATAGTTAGTGCAACTAACTATATATGCGAATTTCAATGGTTTTGTGTCAGTAAAATAAGGTTTTATAAATGCTAATTCCTAACTATGTATGGTCTATAACCTATGGTTTTTTCAGTGAATTTTCAAGGTTTGTAAATGCTAATTCCTAACTATATATGGTCTATAACCTATGTTTTTTTTTAGTTAATTTCAATGGTTTTTTAATAGCAAATATTAAAAGCTGTTAAATGTATTCTTTTTTTAAAGGAAAAATATATTTTATATGTATTTAATATAATTTTTTTATGTATATATATATTTTTTATATTTTTTTTGTTTCGCTACCGTCCGCGCACCGGGTAGCTTCCCGTTAGCTCAATTTAGTGCCGCGACCCGGTCCGCAAACCGGTAAACGTTCCGTTAGCGCAACTGCCGCGTTAGAAAACAACATCGTGACGCGTCGCGTAAGCGCGACGTATCGCGTTGCCGCGTAATGCGTCTTATGACGCGCCGCGTTAGCGCACCCGGAAGTGCTCCGGAGCGCGAACCGAGGCGCGAAGCGCAGCTCCCCGGAAGCGATCCGGGGCGCGTCGCGTAAGCGCGACGTATCGAGTTGCCGCGTAATGCGTCTTATAGCGCGCCGCGTTAGCGCACCCGGAAGTGCTCCGGAGCGCGAACCGAGGCGCGAAGCGCAGCTCCCCGGAAGCGATCAGGGGCGCAGCGCGGAGCGCGTAACGTAAGCGTAACAGGTCACGTGACTTGTTAATAAAACTTTCTATTGGTTCATTTCACTTTTGGTTTCCTAATGATGTAAGGCTAGGTCATGTGACCTAAAAATAACACTTTTCATTGGTTTAGAACATTTTTTTTTCCCAAATGATGAAAGCCCCCACCTTCTTTCCTCACTCTGACTTTCATCTTTGTGAGAGGAAGACCTGTTTTTGCTTATTAAAATAATGGCATCTGTAGTAGCTGCAGCTGGTGGACCCCCACCACCACCACAACCACCTAGGAAGGAAGGACCACCTCCACAGTTCCTTCCCAACCCAGAGGAGGAAGAGGAAGAAGAAGAGGAAGAGGAAGTAGAGCGGAGGCAGTTCTTACGTGAAGAGCCCCGGAAATCCCACCACAAAGACAGTTTTATTTGGCAGTTTTATTCTTTTCCTCAAGGCCAAAAAAAAGTGAATGCCCGACATGTGACATGCCTCATTTGTAAAGATGGTTTATCTAGAGGTACAGACAAAAAGTATAGTTATGGTAACTATACTATGCACCGTCATATGCAGAGGTGGCATCCACTGAATTACAGCGTTGCAGAGATGCGTCACCTCCAAGACAACCAATCAACTCCTGTGGCCAGTACATCGGCACAGTTAACTCTGTCGGGACCAGAGGCGAGGGAAACGGTCCCAAACATCCAACAGAATTTTGTGCACATGAAGATAGTGTGCCTTTATTGTGGTGACCTACTCTCATGTGCAAATATGAGTATCAATTTGATAAACAGAGCATTTGAAAACCACAAGTGCTCAAAACGGCCCAAAAAATAATTTTTTTTTTACTCCTGTTGAGCCCTTTCTAATGCCTGTTTTTTATTGTTCCCCCCCAAAAAAAAACCAAAAACATAAAATTGTTCAAAAAATACAAAAAAATAAAAATGTTCAGAAAAATAAAAAAAATTATAAAACAACCAAAACATAAAAAAAGTTCTTTTCAGAACTACCTCCCATTTTTAAAAAATTTCTAAAATTTTTAGCACTCTTGACTTCATTTTTCTCATGGGTGCGCTTCCCGGTGCGCGCACCGGAGAGCGCCCCGTTAGCGCAATAAAAAAAAAATAAAAAAAAACAAGAGGAGAGCATAAGAGAAAGAGCAAGATAGAGTAATGTTAAGAGACAGACAGCAAGAGAGAGCAACACAGAGGTACTGTGTAATACATAGTAAAACAGTGTAAAAGATATAACAAAGTGTAAGAGAGAAAATTAAAAAAATATAAGGCTGTGAAACAAAGAAAGAGAGAAGAAGAATACTAAAGCAGAGGCACATGAAGAATGTGAGTGTCTGTAAAGACTAAAAGGAAAGAGAAAAAATGATGTACAAATAAAAGGTAATAACAGTACCAGATTTAAATAACACTGGTAAAGGAGAGAGAGAAAAAAGTAGTGTGCATAAATAAAGAGGGATGAAATAAGATGGATAACATCAAATAAAGTTAAAACATGTGGATTGACAGAGAAATGCGCTACCCATAGTATAAGTAAAGAGGGGTGAAAGAGGGAGAAATATTGAATTAGGATAACACATGGTGAGTGACATAGAGAGTGGACATAGAGAGTAAAGGAAACAATACCTGAATGGGCTTGAGTAAAACAGCAAAAAAAGTTAAGTAATGCAATGTGTGTGACTTACAGGGAGTCAGTGGGTGTAGGTAGGAGTTTGGGTGTGTAAGGTGTGTCTGTGGGTTTGGTTGTGTGGACTGTTTTGGTATAGGTAGAAATGAGGGTGTGTGAAATATGTATGAAAAGTGTATGAGTGTGGGGTGTATATGTGTTCGATGTATGTGTGTGTATGGAATGTGTGTGTGTTTTTGAAGAGTGTGTGTGGGAGGTTTTTGTGTGTGTATGAGGTGTGTGTGTGGTGTGTGTGTATGTTACAGGTGTGTGCATGTGTTGGGAGGGGGATGAGCTATATGTGTAGGATTAAGGTAAATAATAAAAAAAAGAGAATGAGTGAAGAAGCAAAGGAAGGGAACAGAGGGTAAGTGAAGTAAAGAATAGGGATCAAAAGAAGTTGAATATGAGAGGGTAAATAGGGAAAGGGGAGTAAACATGGAGAATAAGAATAAGTGAAAGAAGCAGAGTAAAAACACAGGAGTGAGGTAGATTGAGAAAATGTTAGTGACCTTAAAGCAAAGGGTGATAACAAACTACATTTTTTTAGTCATACTTACCATATAATAAATGTAACTTTATTTTTTTTTACTACAGTTGGTATCTGTGAAAGAGAGAAGAAAAAATAAGTTATAATTAGTAAAATATGTATTTTAAATTAAAAGATACAAATGAAGAGCTAAAACATCATAACACTCTATTTAGAAATAAAGTGAGAGTGAAGAACACAGAAAGGGAAATAAACTAAGGTAGAAGGACAAAAAGAGGGAAAAAGAAATAGAAGGAGAGCAAATTACAAAGAGTAAGGCATATAGATTCACTAAGAAAAAGAGAGAGAAGTACAGAGAAATGAACTGAAGGTAAGAAAGATACTAAAACAATGTGAGTTAGCAAAACTAAATCGGGAAACAGAAGTAAGTAAAAAGATAATGACTGAGACAGAAAACAGTCTAATTAAGGATGCATTTAGAAGAATGAGGAATAGAAGATAACTGAGAGTAAGAGAAGAACAGTCATAGAGTAAAAGGATGAAGGGAGACAGAATAATATACAACAATTGAAGGAAATGGACTGAGGAAGTTATAACGTAGACACACTAAGAGAAAAACTGAGTGAGGTGGAGTACAATGAGTGAGAAAAGAAAAAAAGTAAGTCTGCAAAAAAAAGGAAAGAGAGGAGAAGACGACTAAAACAGTGGTACTGAGAGAAAATAATTTGGTGATGAAAGTAAAGAGAAGGACATTGAAAGAAAGGAAATGATGGATAGTAACGGAACCAGAGTAAAAGAAATCAGATGAAGAACGATGAGAGAGGAGCAGTGAAGTTGTTGTAAAAGAAATGATAGAAGGTAGATAAACACAAGTGAAAATAACACAAGTAGAGTGAGGCACTGAGCACAGAGAAGTAGTGAACGAAAAATAGAGAGAAGAGGTCAAAAGTAAGAAGCAAACAAAGATAAGCGAGGGAGAGTGGATGTCAGAGAATGGGAATACAATTTAATTTACACAATCCAAAGTATAGAATAATTTCTACAACATGTTACATAGTTTATTTTTGCTGTTCTCAGAATATATTGAATTTCACTTAAAGCAGTGAGTTCAAATTACTCATCATATGACAGCAGGAAAAAAAAAAACACAATCTAAAAGATTGTGTTTTAAAAAAAAACTTTAATACTGACAAACGACAAATGTACGCTAATCTTTGATTGACTTACTTGTCCTTGAGGCCAAATAGTATATCATGGAGGTCCTTTTCTCGTTACATAGTATTTTGCTGTTCACTTAGAAATCCATTTCATCGACTTTCTACAAGAAAAGCTCCAAGAACATCTGAAATATTTTCAAAATTTTAATATACTCCTTTTTTTCAGTCATGACTCTTTACTCATTCTTGCACCTTTCCATTTGGCCAAATAGTGTCAGATGTATGAGTATATATGAGTACTCCTCCCGTCTTCATAGGCCAATTACCTTTACCTAAATTTTGGCTGTAAAAACACTAGGTATGAATTTATAAAGCCAAAAGGCAAACGTTGTTTGAAAGTCAAATTATTGTCGTTACATTGGGTCCAACCTTTAGAAGTTTTTAAATAGCATGTGTAATGCCCTGATGTTGTAGAAGGACCGTCATGAAAAATAATAGCTACAGTTCCAAAGGTTCTTCCTGATATCGATAACTGAGAAGCCACGAAATTTTTAATAGAAGTTGTCAATTTAGTTCCATCAGGTCTACATGAATGAATGAATGAATGAAATATCATTTGTAATGCGCAACTATGCCCAATGGGCGTCAAGGCGCCTAAGCCAAATAAAAAGCTGTTAGCAGACAGAAACAGAGCCTACTGGTATGCCTTAATAAAGAGCCAAGTTTTCAGTGACTTCCTAAAGAGGTCGAGGGAAGGAAGTAGTTTGATTTCAAGGGGGAGTGAATTCCACATCAGAGGTGCCAGTATGGAGAAAGCTTTGCTCCCCCATCTAGCCTTCTTGGCTCTGGAACATTAAAATAACATAGTGACCATAATTTTGTAGAAATAATGTGGACAGCATTGCAGACTTACATTGAGTACACACCATATTGTGATCCGCTGCTTTAACTAGATTATTGAAAGACACTGATTTGCAGTCTGGTAAAGTTAAATATATAAATCTTTCAGAGTCTATTCTAGTAGTACTTGATGAAGCACAGTTATCACAGTCATGTTGCCATTGATAAGAAAGGCCAAATAGATTTTTTATATCTACTCCTTCATCTTGTAATACATCAAACATATACATTAAAAATTCCAGACAATCCTGCTGAATATTCTGTGAAAATTGATTTTGACCTGAACATATATCTAGAAGATTTCTAATTTCTGAAACACTTTCTATTTTAGCTCTATCACTACTACATTTCTCTAACACAGAATTCAATAAACAGCACAATGTTTGTTCCCGATTTTCAACAATCTGTCTTTGTAAATTTTGATGAAAAAAAACAACATTAACTACTACATTAGCATAGCAGTTGACACCAGAACTGTTTTCAAACTGAAATCCAACAACATCTTCAACAGAATCCGTTTTGTTTCTCTTTACAATTACACTTTTATCTACTTTATGTCTTTTTGCTGATACCTCACTGCAATTACTCTCATTTCTTCTTTTTCAGCCCACCACACGGTTTTCAATCAGAGGATATTGAGGCAAATGTGGAGCATACTCTCTTTTTAACCTATTGTATTCTTTTACACAATCTAAATCTGCACAAATCTTTGTTTCATCACACTCAATCAAGTACAATCCTGCTAAAGTTCTGACTCGTGATAATGCCACACATGCCATACCCTCTTTAAACACAGAACTTCCAATGTTCACCAAAGCGCTATCTACACTTAAACCTTGAGACTTATGAATTGTCACCGTATATGCCAAACAAATAGGAAACTGTTTTCGGCGAACATATAAGTCTTTCACAAGCAAAAATCTAGCTGAACAACGACAAATGTGTTCTATTTCATCAATGTCTTCAAATTTAATTTTAAAAATTTCAATTCCATCTCTATTTTTGTAATTCAGAAAACCAACAACATAACCCATTGCTCCATTTACTAGACCTCTTTCAACATTTAAATTCCTTCTTAAAATGACACGACAATTCAAACACACATTCAGAGTCTTTTCAAAACCAGCAGTTTTAGATATAGTCTTCTCCAATGAATCCAATTTTGATTTCAAATTTTCAGACAAAATAATTGTTGCTCCCATATGATCTATTTTATCAATAGCTTCCAGTTTCACTCTCTCTTCATTTTCTAACTGTAACATTTTGTTGTTGAACATGGAACATTCTTTCAGAGTTGGCAACAAACATATGCCAGATTTCTTCTCGTTAATTTTCTTAAATATGTTCTCTGGAAGAATGTTTTCATTTGGGTACAAATTTGAAATTAATCGTGCATGTAAAGCTTCTTTTCCTTGCTGACTTACTTTTCCAATCCTTACATCTTGTAGAATATTTTTATAATCTTCATCATTTGCCTGCCGCATATTTTGAAGCAGTTCTTCATATTTAAAGTTTAACCATATATTAACGTTTCCGATGCTCCCTAAGCACTTCCTGGTATCTTCATGTGTGAGCATTTTGAACACAGGTTGTCCTTTCACTGGAGTCAACTGCAGAAGATCTCCAAAAACAATAATATGTTTTCCACCAAATAAGACATCATAGTCTGTTCTAAGAATTTCTTGCATTCTCAAATGCACAAAAGCAAGCATGATATTTGACACCATGCTTACTTCATCAATGATAAGAAGTTTCATTTTCTTCAGGACTCTCGAAACTTCAGAACACTCATCTCCTGATAGCTTGTGATACTCCAATTTGTTATCATGCTCCACTGGCAGCATCAGTAAACGATGTAAAGTAATCCCTTTAATGTTATGTGCTGCCAGCCCAGTTGGAGCAGTAACAACACAAGGCAGCGGTGATTCAGTCCTTTTCTGCAGATAAGTTGCAATGGCTTTAATCAGAAAACTTTTTCCAGTTCCCGCTTCTCCACTCATGTACAGTTGGACAGGCTTAAATGATGTACATGAGCATTCTTTTTTCTCATGACTGAATCCATGTTCAATCTGTTCTGTGACTTCGTCATATATCTGTTTCTGCTCAAGGTTTAGTTGTTTCACCAAATCTTCTAAGTTAATTTCATCATCTTGACCTTGTTCCATAACTCTTTCCACCTCATCCATGGCAGTAGCAGCTTCATTTTAGATAATTGGTCCTCCTAGTGGATCCTGACTCAATGAAGCAGAACTCTGACTGCCTTGAGAACTGTCTCTCGCAATCTCTGCAGCAAATGTGGCTTCTTGCTCTATTTCTTCATTCAACATTTGCAGATAATTTGGAAAAACAGGACATTCTATGGTATCCTTCGTTGCATTAAAGGAGTCTTCATAACAGAGAAAATCTCCAAGAAGTTCCTCTTCTTCACGCCATGGTTTAAACAGTTGCAAAAGAGCCAAATAATAAAATTCTCTTTTATCTGGATTATCACAACTCAATTTGCGATGATTAATTAAATGACCTTTTTTCTGTTTCACTAGACATCCTTCACATCCAATGACTCCATATATTCCATTATTAATATCTTCTCTGATGTTCCTCTTATAAATATATCTCTGCAGAACTTCATAGAGACAAGCGTTCTCAAGGTGATGACTTCTATTTGGATAGTATGTATCCAACATGTTTGTCTTCAAAATATTTGTACTTTCTGGTTCTTTCTCCGCCAAATACTCTATCTCTTGTACAGATTTCAAAACTCAATCTCGTGTTGCAGCAAGACCTAGACTCACCCAAATGATGGTTCTAGATTTGGCATAGAGACTTGCTGACGACAATCGATCAGAACATTCATACGCTCCAATTTCTCTATGCGACAACATCTTCAGACTGTAACTGTATAATTTATTGCTTAGACTCTTTTCATGTGAAATATCCTCCCACATTTCCTTTAGTTCTGTCTTTTCTTTTTTTGTGATGTAAGACGTCACATATCGAGCCACAGCAATAGAGTTGTCAGCAACGAATTGAATATCCATGTTAGCATTCCACATGAACAAAATCACTGGGTTGTAGTCGTTGATGTACTTAGACTATCTTTTTAAATTGTATGTATTTTTTGGTGATTTCCTCGTCACAGTATGTCGCAGAGAAGACATCAAATTATTTACTCCTCCTTTAGAAATCACTGGTCGTGGAAAGCTGAAACGACATTTTGTGTAGAACTTGTCCTTGTTTCTGAATTTTCGACGGCAGTACTTTCCACAACGATGGGATTGAAAGCGTCAAACTTGTTGCCTTAAACTGTTTTCTTCTGTAGTTTTCGGAACAGCACATGTTGAATACTCTTCAATGAAACTCATCACTGTGTCATCCGAATCTGTTCCAAATTTGGGTGCATCTTTAATCCACAACAACATATGTATGTGAGGAGTACCTCTCGCTTGTTACTCCTTTCTCCAAAAGAAATCCAAAACCTCTCCAAGGGGAGGATTTTTTTTGTTGGTAATAAAAGACATCATAGCTTCAAATCTATGATTACAATATCTGCATACATTCACTGGATCCAAAGAGCACAGTTCTCCAGGTGTTTTGAATTCTATATTTTGTATATTAGCATTGGCCTCTCGTAGAAATTGAAGTAAGTCCTCCCATGCATACTCGGCACAGCTAAGAGTGAGGAACCATGTAGGAGTTCCTAAGTTTCTTAGCATACATTTCAATTCCCCATGGCGACGGTACCAATACTCATTTGTACCACGCTGACATGCCATGAGATTGATTAGATGAGATTCCAAAATATTATCTTGAAGATTCACTTTCTGCATAAAGTCCCTCGCCGAAACATTTTGTAGATGTGCTCCACTTTTCAGAATATGGTTTACTGCATAAGAAAGCCCAGACAAGTCACTTTCATACAGTAGATGAAACAAATAGGGAATGCATTGACGAAACCTTGCATCTTCAGCATATAATCTTACAGTTCGATATTCAGATGCAGGAATTTGAAGAGGTCGATCGTCATATCGTCCACCTCGACCTGTTGGAAATAGCTGTGGAAAACAACGAGCTTCCAAACTTTCTTCCCATACACTAATGGGACTTCCTTTTGCTGTTTTCATTTGAAACAAGTCAATTGCATTCCCCATTACTTCATTGGAATGTAAAGGATGAACAGTTTAATGTTCATATATTTCTTCACTTCTAGACACATCAACTTTTTCAATTTGGCCAGCTGAACAATCACTGTCTTCATCTGCAGCTGTTTCCTCTGCTGCAACACATACATCTTTGTAGTACTCATTGTTTTTGACTAAATACAACGTTGCCTTTTTGACTTTCCTAACATCCACTAAATCTTGCCAGATTTTTTTACTCTTTGTTGGAACCCCATTAACTAGAATAACTAAAGGTTCCTCTTCTACTTTTTCTATACCAATTGTATCAATATTTTTTTTCAAATCTAGGGGCAAATAAACAACTCTTCCCTTTAATCCTCTCTGCAAATCTGTAGGAGGCAATTTCCCTATCTTAAGCTCCATGCGAACAATTGCCTGAAAAGGATGGACACATTGAATCAAAATAGACTCATATGTATTTAAATCTATCAATTCACGGGGAATGTCTATCAACTCCAGATTATTATGAACAGCTCTAGCAGGCATTCTATTTTGATTTAATTTGTCATAACAATATTTACAAATACGCTGATCAGAACTCAAATCAAAAGAATTCTCCACCCACAAATAAGTTGCTAAATCTTTCCACTCATAATTATCCATCTTTTCACTTTTTGCGTATAAATCAACTAACCTAGTCTGAATCTCATAATGAGTCCGTCGACAACACACACAAGTAAAATTCGGCCTTTCACTTGATTACACCTTAAACCTGGTAATTTCCTTCTCAAACTTTTCTGTATTTAAAATCTGTACATTGTCTTCCACATTACCTTGAATTGCTGTCTCAATTTCTACACTGTCCTCTTGCTCACGAAAATAACAAATCTCAATTTCTTCACAAATCTTCTTCACATCTAATTCTGTTCCATGCAAAAGAGCACTGTTTAATTGTTTAAGCTTAAGTGCTGGACTTTTTGCATAATACAACATTCTCACTAATTTCCTCATTTTGGTATGATGCACTGCTAACATCCTAAAATGATAAAAAACACTCTGACAGACTTTTCTAGAAAGACAAGCCAGTGAATGGCCTTGCAAACCTGTGATTCCTTTCATTCTGCAAGGATCTAAGTCTTGCAACAACTTCATTTTCTGCTTTAGACTTTTCTTACTATATGTACGTAAGAAATTACAAAACAAATCAATTGATTCCTGTCGCACACTACAAATACTACTACACTTCCAAGTATACAGTGGACCCTTAGTACGTCTCCCTAAAACTCCATCAGATAACACCTCTTCTGGTTCTCTAGGCACAAGTTTCTCTTTTTCAATCGGACAACCGTCTTTCACTTCATACGCTCGACCACTGGTGTCAACTGCATGCACTAAATCATTCTCCTGGAAGTAACTCTCCTCATTAAAAAATGGCTCACAACTTGAACTGTGCATCCATTCTCCAGAAAAAACTTTACAAAAATTAGTCTGATTAATTACTCTTTTCCATCTACTGTTTGATTTGAAAACATCAATTGTCTTGTTAAGTGTCCTAATTCTATTGAATATTAAAATAAATAATTTTTTCTTAACTTCAAAAGCATGATCAACAATCTTCTCTACACTTTTCTATTTCTTATAAAAAGCAGCTCTCTGTATACCTTTCCTAATGTTTTTTAACAAATTTAAAACCACCCTATTGCGAAACATTCGTCTACGAATGTCTCTAAACTAATTCTGCCTTCTATTCCTATACATATTATTCTCTCCTGCTCCAGTTTTAGGATTCTTTGAATTTCTCTCCTTCCTTTTCAATTTTACTCTCTCATTTTCTTTTTGTACATGGTGTCCATTATTTTTTCTGGATGTACATATGTTGCGTAAAAAAGACTTAGTTGTCTTACCAGGAGCTTTGTTCCTGTTTTTTGAAGTATCTGTTGTGGAAGAATGCTGTAATTCCGTTGCTATTTTTGATTTTTCCCGGTTGCGTTCTTTCTTTGTCCTTTCTTTTGTGGGCATCTTAGCTTTTTCTTCAAATAACTATTTCAATCTGTGTTAAAGAAAAACAGTACCACATTATAGACCACTATTACCAAACAACAAAGCAATGACAAAAAGCAAACGATCAATACAGGGTTTCAGATCAGGTGAGGATTCTCCAGTGGTGCACAAAAGGTGAGGAGTGTATTGAAAAATATAGTGGAAGACAGCTCTGTCCACACCTACAAAGAAGATCAGACCTATGTCTAACTCCACTGCACTCTTATATACAGGCTTCACCACCTATGCTTCCCAAGAAAATATTGAGTTATATAGTTATATAAAATTGTATTTTATAAAATTGTGAAGCTCCATGAGAAAGCGTTTGCCTCAGTCTTATTCCTGTTGTGAGGCAGGTGCAAGATTTTGCCTCAGTCATATCCCTGCTGTGAGGCAGATGATTGTAAATAGGATCTGTGCTGTGTTTCCTAAATGTGATGTCAAAAACGATTTTGGAGAAAATGATTGGTTTTTACATTTTTGATTATAATGTGGCGCAGAGGTTTAAAAAGTGACACATCTACCTACATGCATCAATTTTTAAATATGCAGCAAAAAGGTACTTGTTTGGCTTTTCCTGGGGAGCGTAGTTGGTGAAGCTTGTGTCTAAGAGTGCAGTGGACTAGGCTTCATGAAGCATATACCTGTCTGCATTCTTAGACGCAAGTGTCAATTTGACTCTTTACAGTGATGTTAGCTGTGTTTTAAATCAGTGTAGGAATCATATTGAGTTTGTTTGCATAGAGGAATTGTATTTTGTAAAATTGTGAAGCTCCATGTGAAAGCGTTTGCCTCAGTCTTATTCCTGTTGTGAGGCAGGTGCAAGATTTTGCTTCTGTCTTATCCCTGTTGTGAGGTAGATGATTGTAAATATGATCTGTGCTGTGTTTCCTAAATTTGATATCAAAAACGATTTTGGGGAAAATAAATGTATTTTACATTTTTGAGTATAATGTGGCACAAAGGTTTAAAAAATTACGCATACATGCGTCACTTTTTAAATATGGGGAACAAAGGTACATGTTTGGGTTTTCCTGGTGAGCCTAGGTGGTGAGGATTGTATCTAAGTGTGCAGTGGACTAGGCTTCATGAAGCATATCCCTGCCTGCATTCTTAGAGACAGGTGTCAATTTGCCTCTTTACAATGATATTACCTGTGTTTTAAATCAGTGTAGAAAGCATATTGAGTTTGTTTACATAGAGGAATTGTATTTTGTAAAATTGTGAAGCTCCATGAGAAAGCGTTTGCCTCACTCTTATTCCTGTTGTGAGACAAGTGCAAGATTTTGCCTCAAAACACCTGTGTCTAAGAATGCAGCAGAGATAGGCTTCATAAAGCCTAATCCACTGCACTCTTATACACAGGCTTCACCACCTATGCTTCCCAAGAAAATATTGAGTTATATAGTTATATAAAATTTTATTTTATAAAATTGTGAAGCTCCATGAGAAAGCGTTTGCCTCAGTCTTATTCCTGTTATGAGGCAGGTGCAAGATTGTGCCTCAGTCTTATCCCTGCTGTGAGTCAGATGATTGTAAATAGGATCTGTGCTGTGTTTCCTAAATGTGATGTCAAAAACGATTTTGGAGAAAATGATTGTTTTTTACATTTTTGATTATAATGTGGCGCAGAGGTTTAAAAAGTGACGCATCTACCTACATGCATCAATTTTTAAATATGCAGCAAAAAGGTACTTGTTTGGGTTTTCCTGGGTAGCGTAGTTGGTGAAGCTTGTGTCTAAGAGTGCAGTGGACTAGGCTTCATGAAGCATATACCTGTCTGCATTCTTAGACGCAGGTGTCAATTTGACTCTTTACAGTGATGTTAGCTGTGTTTTAAATCAGTGTAGGAATCATATTGAGTTTGTTTGCATAGAGGAATTGTATTTTGTAAAATTGTGAAGCTCCATGTGAAAGCGTTTGCCTCAGTCTTATTCCTGTTGTGAGGCAGGTGCAATATTTTGCCTCAGTCTTATCTCTGTTGTGAGGCAGATGATTGTAAATATGATCTGTGCTGTGTTTCCTAAATTTGATATCAAAAACGATTTTGGGGAAAATAAATGTATTTTAAATTTTTGAGTATAATGTGGCACAAAGGTTTATAAAATTAAGCATACATGCGTCACTTTTTAAATATGGGGAAAAAAGGTACATGTTTGGGTTTTCCTGGTGAGCCTAGGTGGTGAGGATTGTATCTAAGTGTGCAGTGGACTAGGCTTCATGAAGCATATCCCTGTCTGCATTCTTAGAGACAGGTGTCAATTTGACTCTTTACAATGATGTTACCTGTGTTTTAAATCAGTGTAGGAAGCATATTGAGTTTGTTTACATAGAGGAATTGTATTTTGTAAAATTGTGAAGCTCCATGAGAAAGCGTTTGCCTCACTCCTATTCCTGTTGTGAGACAAGTGCAAGATTTTGCCTCAAAACACCTTTGTCTAAGAATGCAGCAGAGAGAGGCTTCATAAAGCCTAATCCACTGCACTCTTAGACACAAGCCTCAACACCTATGCTCCCCAGGAAAGCCCAAACAAGTACCTTTTTTTGCCCCACATTTAAAAAATGACACATGTAGGTAGATGCGTCACTTTTTAAAAATCTGTGCCACGTTATATTCAAAAATGTAAAAACCATTTATTTTCCCCAAAATCGTTTTTGACATTACATTTAGGAAACACAGCACAGATCATATTTACAATCATCTGCCTCACAGCAGGGATAAGACTGAGGCAAAATCTTGCACCTGCCTCACAACAGGAATAAGAGTGAGGCAAACAGTTTCTCATGGAGCTTCACAATTTGACAAAATACAATTCCTCTATGCAAACAAACTCAATAAGCTTCCTACACTGTTTTAAAACACAGCTAACATCATTGTAAAGAGTCAAATTGACAACTGTGTCTAAGAATGCAGACAGGGATATGCTTCATGAAGCCTAGTCCACTGCACACTTAGATACAATCCTCACCACCTAGGCTCCCCAGGAAAGCCCAAACATGTACCTTTTTCCCCCATATTTAAAAAGTGACGCATGTATGCGTCATTTTTTAAACCTTTGCGCCACATTATACTCAAAAATGTAAAATCCATTTATTTTCCCCAAAATCGTTTTTGACATCACATTTAGGAAACACAGCACAGATCATATTTACAACCATCTGCCTCACAGCAGGGATAAGACTGAGGCAAAATCTTGCACATGAAGCTTCACAATTTTACAAAATACAATTCCTCTATGCAAACAAACTCAATATGCTTCCTACACTGAGTTAACACAGCTAACATCATTCTAAAGAGTCAAATGTATTTCTATTAAACATGCACACATTCTTTATTACTTTTAAAAAATGTAAACACTATTTTTATGCTTCCCAGGAAAGCCCAAACATGTACTTTTTTGCACCATATTTAAAAAGTGAGACATGTAATTAGATGCGTCACGTCTTAAACCTCTGCGCCACAATATACTCAAATATGTAAAAAAAAATCATTTCCCCAAAATCGTTTTTGACATCACATTTAGGAAACACAGCACAGATCATATTTACAACCATCTGCCTCACAGCAGGGATAAGACTAAGGCAAAAGCTTTCACATGAAGCTTCACAATTTTACAAAATACAATTCCTCTATGCAAACAAACTGAATATGCTTCCTACACTGAGTTAACACATGTAACATCATTGTAAAGAGTCAAATTCACAACTGTGTCTAACAGTGCAGTCAGGGATAGGCTTCATGTAGCCTAGTTCACTGCACTCTTAGACACACGCCTCACCACCTACGCTCCCCAGGAAAGCCCAAACATGTACTTTTTTGCACCATATTTAAAAAGAGACACATGTAATTAGATGCGTCACGTTTTAAACCTCTGCATCACAATATACTGAAATATGTAAAAAAACATTCATTTCCTCAAAATCGATTTTGAAATCACATTTAGGAAACACAGCACAGATCCTATGTACAACCATCTGCCTCACAGCAATGATAAGACTAAGGCAAAAGCTTTCACATGAAGCTTCACAATTTTACAAATTACAATTCCTCTATGCAAACAAACTCAATATGTTTCCTACACTGAGTTAACACAGGTAACATCATTGTAAAGAGTCAAATGTATTTCTATTAAACATGCACACATTTTTTATTTCTTTTAAAAAATGTAAAAACTATTTTTCCCCCCAAAATCGTTTTTTACATCACATTTACAAAACACAGCACAAGTCCTACGTAGAAGCATTCCATGTCACGACTAAAAATTCACAATTTTACAAAATACAATTACTCTATGCAGTAAAAACTTTTTACCAAGCATTATCAAAAAGCATGACACAAAGCAACATGTAAAGACCACAATATTCTTCCAAATCTTCTCCATAGAATATACAAGTCTCTATGTATATTAAATGAATCATAACTCACCTTTACAAATGCTTTAGGACATTCACAACAGTGTCAGATACACACACCAATATTTCTTTAGCAGAGCAAAAGGTATGTTCTCCAACCACTGCAAACCATAAAGGCACAGAAAACCTCTAATTCTACACAGATATCCATTTTTGTTAACCAATTAAAACTCTTCCCTCTCTATATTCAAACCAACACCCTTCCCCCCATCAGCTCTTTCTACCTGTTACCATAGCAACTCCCTCCTCACTGAGCTGCCAGGGTTAAAAGTTTATTCTACAATGTTGCAAATCACCTCTACAAGGATGTTTGACCTGCAAATACACCAGCTTATCTGGTGTAAGGTTTCTTTACACACAACCATGCACCCTAACTTTCAGTTTTCACCTATCTCATTCTACCAATCATTGCTTGTGATTCAAGAGCACTGAAACTCCACAGTTTTTTTTTGCAAACTCCTAATATTCCAACTGCCATTTCTTTTCCACACTTCATCTAACTGCACCAGAATCTCCTCTGACCATGTATTCTGTCTGGATTATTGGACATAGTTATATCCACTGGGCTCAAAGGTATGCTAGTAACAGAAATTTACACAACCTTGATTTATCAAACGTGAACATAAAATGGATTAGCCACAGAGGATTAAAATGTCACCAATTGATTCCATTGGTGAAAACCTTTTTGCATTTGCCACACCCTGACCTGTTAATTCTGCACTGTGGAGGAAATGACTTGGGCACTTTGACTGGTGTAGGTCTGGAAATGCTTTTAAAGGACACCTTTGAGCAATTGATGGCACTTTTTCCACAAACTGCCTTGGTATATTCCAATATATGCCAAAGGCAGAAATGGAAGTGGTCCAACCAATTTTGTCCACAATTTGAAAAAGCACGGAAACATGTAAATAAATCTGTTTCTGCTTACATGAGAGACTATGGAATGGGTTCCATATACAACAACAACTTGCGTTACCACATGCAAGATATTTACAGAGAAGATGGTGTGCACTACTCAGATGAAGGGAATAGAATATTCCTCCTGAATTTAAGACTGTGCATTGGTACCTACTTGTAGGTACCTTAATCAGCCACAGAACCCAAAAGCCCTTTTCAGGGCTACCCTATCTCTGATCACTCCAAATGATTATCTTTTTCTAACTTTTTTCACTATTTTTCACCATAGTACGCTCCCCGGTACGCTTCCCGGTGCGCGTACCGGGCGCTCCCCCGCGAAAATTTAAAAATATAATTTTTTTTTGTCCTATATGGGTCTCCTAAGACCCCCTCAGGAAACCTAGAGGGTCAGGGAGTGCCAACCGTGCCCCCTTATACCCATTCCCAACGTTGTTTGTCTGCCATTTTCTGACTCAAATCTACCGAAACACAAAATGGAGGACTCCCGTACCGCTGCCGGTACGCGTACCGGGGCGCGCACCGGGAAGCGCTCCAAAAAAATAATAAAAGTTAATTTACATAAAAACCACTGGAGACACTTTCACCAAATATAGAATAGGCAATACTACATACCAGTCCCTACCATTTTCCAATTTTGGTGGAATTCCATTCAGCCATTTGGCCTGTTGCCCTGTCTAAATATCCTGAGGTAAATTACATAACAAAAACACATCTGAAGTATTAGAATTGACAACCAATTAAAATTTTACTTTCATTTTCTATTTTTTTTCCTGACATTTGATTGGTTATGTACATAAATATAAATGAAAAATGAGAGGAAAAAACAGCCATTTTGACTACTACTTCCTGAAGTGCATTTGAAAAGGATTTTCACTGAGAACTTCAACTGCTTTCTCAAAGGTAAGTTGTTATTTTGGAAAGTGAAGTATGTTGTGCACTTTAAGGTAATTTGGAAAACATTTTCTGATAGTTATATACTATCCCTCTGTAATAGTTATAGATTGAGATAGGCTTCTCTGTTATAGTTATGGATGGAGTTAGGCTTGTCTTGTATAATTATGAATTTACTTAGGCTTTATCACATACACTTTTTTATATATCTACTTCCAACCTGATACCATACACTGCCCAAACATAACTTCACTGTTAAAAAATCAAAACTACCTGTCTGAACTTAAACCAAACAGTGCCCTATCTCTACTGATATATTTATTTTTTATGCAATTTACAGCAAGAAAATGGAAGGACAACAGAATATTTCTTTAGAAATTGTTCCGGAGAACAACCCTGAAGAAATTATTGATGAGAATGATGACTTTGATTTTATGGATGAGTCACTGGACCATGAATTAGTTCAGTTTGTGGAAGCAATAGAATCACAGAATGAAAATGAGGACATTCCAGACAATATATTGTTAGAAGTTTTATTAAATTTTGAAAAAGAATCAGAAAAATAAATGTATATTTAATAATCAAAAATTGTTCGAGACATTATTCATTATTATATGTAATTCATAAACTATTACCAAATTGATTATAATATAAAGTCAGACTTATAGTATACTGTGCAACGTATTTGTGTTACATAGTAATTTTGCTCATAGTTACTTCCTTTCTCCCACTATATTATCTCCAATGTGTATTTGACATCTCTTTTTCATCTCCTGCCTCCATGTTGTTTCTGCTTCCCTGACAGACTATGGTATAGATTCCATATACATACCACACTAACTTATATAACAACATGCAAATTATCTACAGAGGAAACGGTGTACATTGAATTTAAGACTCTGCATTGGTACCTACATGTTGGTACTTAAATCACCCACACAACACAACAACTCTATTCAGAGATACCCTACCTCTAAGCACTTAAAATTATTATTTTAGTGTTTCACTGAGTTTTCCCCATGTGTGGGGGTGGGGGAGGTGTGTGTAGGGGATGTGCGGGGGGTGTCTGTGAGGTGTGTATGTGTGTGTCTGTGTGTCTAGGGGGGATGAGGTGTATAGGTGTGTGGGGTATATGGATGTGGGTGGGGATATTGGTATGTAAGGTGTGTGTGTGGGTGTGGGTGTGTGGGGTGTTTAAGTGTAGGTGGGAGTGTGGGTGTGTGAGGTGTGTGTGGGGTGTGTGAGGGTGTGGGAGGTATGTGTTTAGGATGTGTATGTATGTATGAGATGTGTGGATGTGTCGGTGAGTTCTCTCTGTGTGTGTTGGGGGGAGATGTGTGTGTGGGATGTGTGTGGTGTGTCTGTGAGATATTTGTGTGTATGTGCATGTGTGTGTGTGTGTGGTGGAAGGGGGGTGAGGTGTATGTTTGAGTGTGGGTGTGGGATGTGGGTGTAGCTGTGGATGTGTAAGGTGTCGATGCGGGGGTGTGTGGTGTTTGACTGTGGGTGGAAGTGTGCATATGTGAAGTGTGTGTGGGGAGTGTGTGGGTGTGTGAGTGTGGGGTTGTGTGCATGTGGGTGTGTGTGGGACACACTTGTAGGTACCTAAAACAGCCACAGAACCCAAAAGCTCTTTTCAGAGCTACCCTACATGTAATCACTCAAAATGATTATTTTACACTATTATTTTCACTATTTTTCACCTAAGTACGCTCCCTGGTACGCTCCCCGGTGCGCGTACCGGGCGCTCCCCCCCGCAAAAATCGAAAAAAACAGGACCCTCTTATGGCCCCCACATCAAACCTAGGGTGTCAGGGGGGGTGTACCCTGCCCCCTTTTGCTCATTTCCCCCTTTGATTTTTGCCACCTCTTGTATCTCAATCCTACCGAGACACAAGATGGCGGCCGCTGCTGGCTGTTTCGAATGTTTACAGACACCCGACAACCAATCAGCTTCCCGTGAGCAAGTCGCGTGGCGCGCCCGGAGCACTGATGACATCACTGATGACATCTCAAATGACATCACTGATGACATCACTGATGACATCTCATTTGACATTACTGATCACATCACTGATGACATCATTCATGTGATGATACAATGAACCTCTTCAGACTCTAATATAACCTTAGATACACTCAGTGTAAACAGACACTCACAGACTGTCACTCATCCATGGAGTTACTCACACACCTAGTCAGTCTTGCAAAGAATCAATCACACCTCGATTTCCTCAACTATATAGTTATACACACCTTACTTATTGGAACATATAATAACACATATTTACTCTGTTATACAATCCCTGATACAAGTTCACAATAATCCATACAGCCACTCACACATTCACTGGCTCTTATGCACAGTTATTTATATATGTCAACTATCACATGTACTGTGTTTTACATATGTACTTACTTTGACATGTAGCACTGAGATATCCATTCACTCACCAATACACTCATGCACACAGTCAACCGCCCATACAGATGTTTCCACATGCACTTTTGAACCCATACATCTAGTGAATCAACTGCTCACACATCTATGCACAGAGTCATACACCTCCCAGACACCCACACACACACTCAGTCTCCCATACAAATACTTGGGCAACTAATCAATAACCCATATAGTTAGTCATATAGCTAATGATCAACACATGCATCAGATTACAAAACAACAGACACAATGATGCACAATTTAAAACAGTTTAGTCACTAACCCATGCACTCAGTGAGACACATTTAATCACTCACTTATACAGTCAGTCATGCACCTACTAAATCCTTCATCCAGACACTTATACATCCACTCATTCTTCAATATGTAAGACATATTTTAACTTTACAGAAGCATACAGTCACTGGATGTTGTCATCAGTGATGTCATCAGTGATGTCATTTGAGATGTCATCAGTGATGTCATCAGTGATGTCACTGACCATGTCATGAATGATGTAATATGTGACATCATCAGCAGTGGATTGCAGGTGCGCGATATATAGTTAGTGCAACTAACTATATATGGAATTTCAATGGTTTTGTGTGAGTAAAATAAGGTTTTCTAAATGCTATTTCCTAACTATATATGGTCTATAACCTATGGTTTTTTCAGTGAATTTTCAAGGTTTTGTAAATGCTAATTCCTAACTATATATGGTCTATAACCTATGGTTTTTTCTGTGAATTTCATTGGTTTTTTAACAGCTAATATCTGTAGCTGTAAAATGTATTCTTCTTTAAATCCAAAAATATATTTTATATGTTTATGAATAATTTTTTTTTAAAATATTTTTTTTTCTTCGTTCCCGCTTCGCGAATCGGGAAGCTTCCCGTTAGCTGACCTTGATGCCGCGAAATAGACCGCGAGCCGGTAAACGTTTCTTTACCGCAAGTGCCGCGTTAGAAAACAACATCGTGACGCCTCCCGTCCGCATGACGTTCCACGTTGTCGCTTGATACGTCATATGACGTGCTACGTTAGCAAACTGGTACGCGAAGCGAGTGCCAAAGCGCAGGTTTCTGGAAGCAAACCGGGAGGCCCTGCAAAGCGCTTAACGTAAACACAGCAAGTCATGTGACTTGGTAATAACACTTTTCATTGGTTCATTTCACTTTTGGTTTCCTAATGATGTAAGACTAGGTCATATAATCTAAAATGAACACTTTTGATTGGTTGAGAACTCTTGTTTTTCCCAAATGATGAAAATCCCTCCTTCTTTCCTCACTCTGACTTTCATCATTGTGAGAGAAAGACCCTTTGTGATCACTGAGCAATGGCTTCTTTAGTAGCTTCAGCTGGTGCTTCCCCACCACCTCCACCACATCCAAGGAAGAGTGGACCACCTGCTCAAGTTGTAATTCAACAAGAAGAAGAAGAAGAGGAACAGGAGGACTAGCACGAAGAGAGGCAGTTTTTGCCTGAGCAGCCCAAGACGTCTCACCGGAAAGAAAACTTCATTTGGCAATTTTTTAAAATTCCCAAAGGTCAGAAAAAAGTAAATGCAAGATACGTAACTTGCCTTATATGTCAAGATAGACTGTCCAGAGGGACCGACAAAAAATACAGTTTCGGAAACTACACAATGCATCGCCATATGACTAGGTGGCATCCTAACAACTACAGTGCTGCACAGTTTCGGAACGACCTAGATAATCTCCCTATTATGGCCAGAAGATCTGTTGTACCGGAAGTAACGGGACCAGAGGGCAGGGAGATGGTGCCAAATATACAAATGAGATTTGGTGAAGTAAAACACACCTGCGTATTTTGCGATGGATTCATTTCCTACGGAGAAAGAAGCATCACTCTGATCAACAGAGCTATTGACTATCATATGCAAGTTTGTCCGAAACGCCCAAAATAATAAATACTTCTTTTTTTTGTTTTGTTGCTCCTGTTGAGCCCTTTACAATGAATCGTTTTCATTGCCCCCTCCAAGAAAAACCCAAAAAAATATAAAACTGTTCCGAAAAATTCAAAAACAGTAAAAAAATGTTCAGAAAAATAAAAAAAAAAGTTCTTTTCAGAACTACCTCCCCGTTATTAAAAAATTGGTACAATATTTGGAACTGTGCCAACCTCTATTTCTCTTAGTTCGCTTCCTAGTTCGCTCGCTGGTACGCGAACTGGAAGCGAACCAAAAACAGTAAGTATAAGGGAAGGAAACACACACTTATGTTAAAAGAAAGACAGCTATAGGGGAGTAAACTAGAGATACTATTACCCATAATCCACTACTGATGATGTCACATATTACATCATTCATGACATGCTCAGTGACATCATCAGCAGAGGATTGCGGGTTTTTTGGCAACATGCCTTATCCACGGTTTAATAACGCTGCCTTTTGCTTTATATAAGTTTTCAAATTGTATGAAATATATACCAATAGGTCTTTATGAACCTTTAGGTAGTGCTTTTGTTCATGAGGTCTGGTCGCTTCCATACACATACAGATGTTTCAAAGATGATCAAGAAGTTTATCTGAATGGAGAGGAATGCACTGAGACGCCAGATCATTCACTAATGTGTAGGCACATACAGTTACACGATTCATGCAACAAACACCGACCAAATATGGCTTGCGTGTTGCAAGGCACGCCAGTTCCTGCTATCATCCCCACGTTCAAGTTGTTGGAAAATGGTAGTTATTTGATGCTCAATAATGAAGATTGTTCTGAGTTAATTAAAAAGTATTCCTTTTATCGTAACAGTAAGTGAACGGGTTATTTGCTGCAGAAATGTTCTATTTCCTCCCACACATGAACATAGGGAGTTTTCAATCTGGCCACAAATACCAACCTTGGGACACGTTTCAACGGCATGACAAGAATAAGAGCTCTTTTGTCTCAGAGAGAGGTGGCCTTGAGTTCGGCCCGTGAAACTTTCGTACTTCACATAGCGAACACCCGTACACAGGTTTGCCTTTCAATTTCAGCAACATGTTTCCGACTATCTTTAACGCATCCTCCACAAAATCCCTGGCACACTTTTTTAAAGTTGTTACCAGTGGTCTCGTGACTTCATTTGAGAAAATCTTTGGAGTCATCCCTGCTCCCTTTCATTCCATTTTCTCCACTCTGGTTCGTGGATTGCATTTTTACTTGCATTACCAGCGGACGCTCTTGTGCTTTTTTACATTTTTAAATATGGATGTCCCTCCTATGCAACCTCCGACCCTGCAGCTGCTGACACTGTTCCGCAATCGCATGCTAGAATATTATGGCACAATGCCGTTGGCGATATTAAGCACGGCATATGGATTATCTTTTCGGTTCTCCTACTTCACCTGTGTCCAGCCTGTATTTCACTGCCTGACCTGTGATTTCGATTGGGCCATTGATTTGTGTCTCTGCGGACCGGTTTCTCCTGACGTCGACTTTAATCAGCTGATGACTCCTATCATTACTCACGAGTTGATTTGTCCTGGCGAAAGGATTATGGCTGTGGCATTGATGCATGGACTACTTGGTCCCTGGAATTTACTGGCGGCAGCACAGTCTTTCTTGGAACACAGCTTTCTTGAAAACCCACCGAGCTGTCCTCTGATGGTGATAGAGGATCCGGTGCTGGGAGAGCACGTATGTTCTTTTCCGCTTTTAAATTGGATGGCTGAACTGTTTTCGGATGAAGACGGTGACTTCCTATTGGAGGCTGTTGCAGCTTATTTTGCATACACAGTTATGTCATAGACCTTTTTCATGTTTGATATGCTGAGTACTAGCATTTCATTGACAATTCATTGACTTATTTGTCAAGTTTTTATTATTTACCTTGCCTATTGGCTTAAGACTCGATAAAGTACTTGGCTGTTTTATTTTTCTTTAGCATTGAATTTTCCTAGTTTTTAATGCTTTACCTTGCGGACCGTCCACATATAAACTTGCAATCTGCTCTCATGAGATGGCACTTCTATTATCTTATTCAGTTCGTTTCCGGATCATGAGGAGGTGTCATCTAGGTCCTGGATATCTTTACACCGTGTTAAGTTAGCATGGGCTCATTACCGGTTTAAACGCCATTTTTCCTTTTTTGCAACTTCTGCACACGACACTTAGTTGTTGCTTTAGCTTTCCACCTAGTAGTTCATCGTGGTTTACATGAGAATAATATGTTATTGGTCTACTATCTGCTTTACTTGTTAAACTATATCTGTACAGCGAGTGCTAAAGTTTCAAGAACAACACGATACAGAATTGTTATGAGGTCTGATCTCCACGACTTCATACTCATAACATAAGTGCAACTTCTGCCAATTCTGGGCATGAGGCGGGTTTTATATTGCTTTGCCGAACACACATACACAACAGTTGATGCGGTTCACATGAAGAGAGAGCTGGTGTATGCTGATGTGATTCCTTCAAATCTAAGACACTAAAGTATGGACACGCCCTAAACCAACACAAAGAGACCTTCTTAGCAAATAATATAATATGTGTATTAGGGAGGGTGAGATATAAGCAGCCGCGGGCCGTGAAGGGAGTTACGATGGGGCAGGGAGGCGGGGAGGGGGAGAAGCAGGGTGGAGCCCTCTCTACCTTGCCCCTCCCCCTCCCCGCCTCCCTGCCCCACCGTAACTCCCTCCACGGCCCGCGGCTGCTTATAAGTGTTGCTAACTCTTATTCATTTACAGCATGTTAACATACTGTCACCATTCGCTTTTTATGTACTAGTAACTATGCTGGTAATTTTGCTACTGATAATATGTGTACTTGTATTCTCCACCCTGCTTCTCCCCCTCCCCGCCTCCCTGCCTCACCGTAACTCCCTCCACGGCCCGCGGCTGCTTATAAGTGTTGCTAACTCTTATTCATTTACAGCATGTTAACATACTATCACCATTCACTTTTTATGTACTAGTAACTATGCTGGTAATTTTGCTACTGATAATATGTGTACTTTTATTATCTAAGGTACTACGCCTGAGAAGACGGCATTAGTAAATAAACATTTCAAATACACATGTGTTCTTCTTAACTCCATGTTCTGGTTTCTAAGAAATATATAACGACCGACTGTTCATGAGTTCCACGTATCCTGAGGTACTATAAGTTCATATTCTGGATTGTCTAAACATTGAGAGTTTGTTATATCCAATGTGACACTGTACCTAGCTTGCTAAATAGTTTTTGATTACTAACGTGAGTTTTGGGACACCCTAATTCGCCGAGGTTCCAATCCTCTGTCCACAGTTCTGTGTGAGAACAGAAACCCTGCGACAGGGGCACCCCCGACCCTTGCTGGAGCTTCATCACACTTGCGATACAACTCCAGCAATGCGCCACCTTTACGGCACAGATACATCACGCATCTGTGCTGTTTTTGCCCCATGATGCGCCGCATTGTAAATGCAGCACACCATAGGTGACGGAACAGCGGCACAGAATGACTAACACATCCCTGGTGATGCGCCAGTCATCATAAATCTATCCCTATGCTTCTTATCTTGTTAGAGATGAACCGCCATATGTATCATAAAAGTTATTTGCATTTCCTAAATAGCGAACTTTAAGGAATAAATAGCGATTCTTTACCATTCCTAGTTTGCGATGAGCTATTTGCTAATTAGCCGAATGTAGCCCAATGAAGCCCAATGTAGCCCAATGTAGCCCAAAGATGGCCGCCAGACACACAAAAAAACAAATGTAGCCCAAATATCAGCCAGATGTAGCCCAACTATAGCCCAGTGACAGAATGACCAATCAGCTTCGCAAACCTCCGTTACGCGAAGCGGAGCGCTGTTACAGATATATATCTTTTTTTGAATCTTAATTTCTCAAAATCCACTGGAGCACATATATTGAGACCTAGCAAAGGCACATCGGGCTACCAGTCCCTAATATTTTGCCAAGTTTCGTGCAAATCCATTCAGCCGTTCGATTATTATTATTATTATTTTTTTTTGCCCCGCGGGGCCCTTTTAAAACCTCCACATCAAACCTAGGGGGTCAGCGAGGATCTACTATGCCCCCTTATAGTTATTTCCCCCTTTGTTTTGACCTCCTCTTGTCTCTCGATCCTACCGAGAGACAAGATGGCGGCCGCTACGGACTGTTTGGAATGTTGACAGACGCCGGAGAACCAATCAGCTTCGCTTCACAAAGCTCCGTTGCGCGAAAAGTCCGCGAACCAGAGCGCTAACCGGTCCGCTGTTACAGATATATATCTTTTTTTAAACGTTAATTTCTCAAAATCCACTGGAGCACATATATTGAGACCTACAAAAGGCACATCGGGCTACCAGTCCCTACAATTTTGCCAAGTTTCGTGCAAATCCATTCAGCCGTTCGGGCTAAAAGTGAGGCCAACCGCCCTATGGAAAACTCAATGTTAAAAACACGTTTTGGGACCCCCCTTTTTTCTCGGCCCCCACTGGACGAACCCCCCCAAATTTTCGAGGGCTGCTCAGAAACAAAATGTGCCATTTTCCTGAAAATTTCAGCCGATTCCGTCCACAAACGCCAAAGTTATTAGACATAGAATTTTCAAAAAACCCATAGAGAAAAAATCCTAACTATATATACCTACTGGCGACCGCCAGTAGGTAATATATATATATATATTCACTGAAAAAACCATAGGTTATACACCATATATAGTTAGGAATTAGCATTTAAAAAACCTTATTTTACTCACACAAAACCAATGAAATTCCATATATAGTTAGTTGTACTAACTATATATCACGCACCCGCAATCCACTGCTGATGATGTCACATATTACATCATTCATGACATGGTCAGTGACATCACTGATGACATCACTGATGACATCTCAAATGACATCACTGATGACATCACTGATGACATCTCAAATGACATCACTGATGACATCACTGATGACAACATCCAGTGACTGTATTTTTCTGTAAAGTTAAAATATGTCTTACATATTTATGAATGAGTCGATGTATAAGTGTCTGGACGAAGGATTTAGTAGGTGCATGACTGAATGTATGAGTGAGTGATTAAATGTGTCTCACTGAGTGCATGGGTTAGTGACTAAACTGTCTTAATTTGTGCATCATTATGTCTGTTGTTCTGTAAACTGCTGCATGTGTTGATCAGTAGCTATATGAGTAACTATATAGGTTATTGATTGGTTGCACAAGCATTTGTATGGGAGACTGAGTGTGTGTGTGGGTGGCTGGGAAGTGTATGACTCTGTGCATAGATGTATGGATTCAAAAGTGCATGTTGGAAACAGCTGTATGGGCGGTTGACTGTGTGCATGACTGTATTGGTGAGTGAATAGATATCTCAGTGCTACATGTCAAATTAAGTACATATGTAAAATACAGTACATGTGAGAGTTGACATATATAAATAACTGTGCATAAGAGCCAGTGAATGTGTGAGTGGCTGTATGGATCATTGTGAACTTGTATCCAGGATTGTATAAGTGAGTAAATATGTTTTAGTATATGTTTGAATAAGTAAGGTGTGTTTAACTGTATAGTTAAGGAAACGGAGGTGTGATTGATTGTTTGCATGACTGTCTAGGTGTGTGTGTAACTTCATGGATGAGTGACAATCTGTGAGTCTGTGTTTACACTGAGTGTATCTAAGGTTATATTACAGTCTGAAGAGGTTCATCGTATTATCACATGAATGATTTCATCAGTGATGTCATCAGTGATGTCATTTGAGATGTCATCAGTGATGTCATCAGTGATGTCATTTGAGATGTCATCAGTGATGTCATCAGTGATGTCACTGACCATGTCATGAATGATGTAATATGTGACATCATCAGCAGTGGATTGCGGGTGCGTGATATATAGTTAGTACAACTAACTATATATGGAATTTCATTGGTTTTGTGTGAGTAAAATAAGGTTTTTTAAATGCTAATTCCTAACTATATATGGTGTATATTTATTTATTTATTTATTTATTTGATTTGTATCGCGCGTTATAGCCACCGGGGCCTCTAAGCGCTGTATAACCTATGGTTTTTTCAGTGAATTTCATTGGTTTTTTAATAGCTAATATCAAAACCTTTACAATGTATTATTCTTTAAAAAGAAAAATATTTTTTACATGTTTTTTATACAATTTTTTTTTTATTTTTTTTTGTTTCGCTCCCAGTACGCGTACCGGTTAGCTTCCCGTTAGCTCAATCCGGAGGCGCGACCCGGTACGCGAACTGGTAAACGTTCCTTTTGCGCACCTCTCGCGTTACAAAACAACATCGCGACGCTTCGCGTCAGCATGACGTTTCGCGTTCTCGCGTAATACGTCATATTACGTGCTACGTTAGCGTACCCGGAAGCGCACCGGTACGCGAACCGGAAGCGATCCGCGGCGCGGCGCCGACCGCGTAATGTAAACATAGCAGGTCATGTGACTCGGTAATAACACTTTTCATTGGTTCATTTCACTTTTGGTTTCCTAATGATGTAATACAAGGTCATGTGATCTAAAATGGACACTTTTCATTGGTTTAGAACTTTTGTTTTTCCCAAATGATGAAAAACCCTCCTTCTTTCATCACTCTGACTTTCATCTTGGTGAGAGAAAGACCCTTTATTGATACTTTGTGATGGCTTCATTAGTAGCTTCAGCTGGTGCTAGCCCACCACCTCCACCAAATCCAAGAAAGAGAGGACCACCTGCAGAAGTAATTTTGCAAGAAGAGGAAGAACAGGAAGAGGAGGAAGAGGAGGAACAGCATGAGTTTTTGCCAGAGGAGCCCAGGAGGTACAATCGGAAGGAGAATTATATCTGGCAATTCTACAGAATTCCTGAGGGGCAAAAGAAAGTCAATGCACGTTACGTGTTTTGCCGCATATGCGGCGATAGATTGTCAAGGGGCACTGATAAAAAATATAGTTATGGCAATCATACTATGCATCGGCATATGAGTAGGTGGCACCCAAATAATTATAGTGCTGCCCAGCTACGTGACAAACAACAAAATCCCCTCCCAATGGCAAGAAGATCGGTGGTTCCAGAGGTGTCGGGACCAGAGGCGAGGGAGACGATTGCAAACATCCAAATGTTGTTTGGGCACGTAAAGCAAGTGTGCGTGGAATGTGGCACTTTCATCTGCTACAGAGAAAGTAGCATCACTTTGATTTTGCGAGCAATTCAAAATCATATTAATGTTTGTACAAGACGCACCAAAAAATAAATTCTTTTTTTTTTTTTTTTGCTCCTGTTGAGCCCTTTATAATGGATCGTTTTTGTTTCCCCCCCCCCCAAAAAAACCAAAAAAATTTTAAAAACGTTCAGAAAATACAAAAAAAGTAAAAAAATGTTCAAAAAATACTAAAATAAATATAAAACAACAAAAACATAAAAAAAAGTTCTTTTCAGAACTAACTCCCCATTATAAAAAAATTGGTAGAATATTTGGAACTCTGCCAACCTCTATTTCTCTTAGTTCGCTCCCGGAGCGCTACCCGGTACGCGTACCGGAAGCTAACCAAAAAAAATATTTTTAAAAAAAAAGAACAGTAAGTATAAGGTAAGCAAACAGACAGTTATGTTAAAAGAAAGACAGCTCTAGGGAGTAAACTAAGGATACTGTTACCTACAATCCACTGCTGATGATGTGACATATTACATCATTCATGACATGGTCAGTAACATCAACAGCAGTGGATTGTGGGTAACAGTATCCTTAGTTTACTCCCTATAGCTGTCTTTCTTTTAACATAACTGTCTGTTTCCTTCCCTTATAGTTACTGTTCTTTTTTAAAAAACATTTTTTTGATCAGTCATAAACAGTGACATTAATAGAAACAGAGAGAGTGAACAAGAGTGAAGAACTATGGTCCTCCTCAGCCACCCTCAGAAAACCAAGGGGGTCAAGATACATCTACCGTGCCCCCTTCTACCCATTCTGAACATTATTTGCCCTCCATCTTGTATCTTGATTCGACCGAAACACAAAATGGTGGACTGCCATAACGCTGCTGGTTTGCGAACCGGGCAACTTCCCGGGAAGCGGTCCAAAAAAAAAAAAAGTTGGGAAAGTAATTCACAGACACTAAGAGTAATAGAGATGGAGTGAGTGAACAAGACTGAGGAACTATGAGAACAGAGGGACTGAGAAAAAGAGTGGAAGGAGTTGAGTAAATAGGTAATAGAGAAAGGAATGAGGAAAGTAGCAAAGGCAGGAAACTGAGGATTAAAGAAGTGAAGCAGTGGATCTAATAGTAGGTGAATGTGATAGAAATGTAACGAAAAGAGTACAACTATTTACCTTGTAATTGCCGTTAAATTAATCACATTTTATTTCTATACTTTCAATCTGTGAAAGAGAGAACCAACATTTGAAAAAAATTAAAATATGTATTTAAAAATTACAAAAGACAAGGGAAAATATTGAAGGACAAATAGTTTTTCAATAACTTTGACACTGACAGAAGCTTCTGCTTCTCCAGGTCCTCTACACAATCCTAAAGATATACATTTTAAACTAACAGTATCTTGATGCAGATGAAGTGAGGCCTATCTTAAAACATGGTGCATCTTTTGCATTGCTCTTGTTTCAGAAAAGTGTCGCTTCAGTATGCCAATAACATGTCTCCTATCCAGAGATTTGTTTGAGGTGAGGCCTACTCAGAGTTCAAGATGAGATTTACACTTGTTGAAGTGTACAGAGGAGATAATATCTGTGAAAGTCTACTAATGAAGTGAGTCATGTCCACTGCACTCTTCAACAAAGTAGAAACCTCCTATGTTTCCCTGGACAGACCTAAACTTGATCTGCACAATGTGATTCGTAATGATAGGAAACACAGGTGATGTAATTGAAATATGTGCAATTTATTTTGCTCATTTCACAATCACATCACTTGTGTTTCCTTTGCTTAGGTATGTCATTGTGCAGATGTAGTCCAGCATATGAAAGAATACGTAGAAGTGCAGCACTGCATACAATAAATTTAACACTTACAGAAAACTCACCTTCTCCATGCCTCCTACACAGTTCTACATATACATCATAAATGCAAACAGTACAGAATTAATTATACATGTTAAATGGTTTATTTTTGCTGTTCTCAGAATGTATCAAAATTCACTAAAAACAGTGACTTGAAGGTATTCATCATGTAACAGCGGGGAAAAAAAAACACAATCAAAATGATTGTGTTTAAAAAACCCATACAACATCAGAAATTAAAATTCAGAACTCCTTAAAGTTAACTTACTTTCCATGACGTCCAAGAATGTCCTATGAACAGCTTACACTCTTTTGTGCTGTTATTACTTTCAGCCCGCCACTTTCTGAAAGAAAACCTCCATCGTTTTTAAAAACACGTTACATGCAATAAATGACTTCTTGCTCTCTACCACTATTTTCCACAAGGCCAAATCTAGTCAGAGATATTTATAACTCTTGGATTTCTTGTAAGCCAATCCCATCATTTGGCATTTCCGCAACTTTCAGAATTAAAATGTTGAAGATCATTTTCACAATCCTGGAATAGTAATATCTTCCCCTTCTTGCTCAGTCATGTTCTACATTTCCTATGACACTGATACTGCTTAATATGAAGCAGACTTACACTACCTCTATGAGTACTACAATTATTTAATTCTCTACATCACTTTTAATCACAAAGCAATGTAAAACAGTAGACAGCATTGCAGACTTACATTCCCTCTACTCCATGTTTTGATTGGCTGCTTCAATTAGCTTATGAAAAGAAACAGTTTTTCTGAACTCATTTAAAGTGCACATACATCTCCATGATGTCCAATCCTATGATTAGAAGTTATGTCTCTGAACTACACTTATCCTCAAGGCCAAATTGTGTAGGAGCCATTAGAACTTCTTGAAATTCCACAGATCATATCCCGAGATTATTTTCCTAAAATTTTGGTTTTAAAAACACCAGGTAAGAGTTTTTAAGGTCATACGGCAATTTTTTTGTGAAAATTAAAACAGAATCATTGCAGAATGACCAGCCATTTCTAGACTTTAAATAAGCTGTGTAATGTCCTGATGATATTGAAGGGCCGTCATGATATATAATTGCTGTAGTTACAAAAGTCCTTCCTGATATTGACAACTGCGAAGCTACAAATTTTTTTATTAAAGTTGTCAATTTTGTTCCATCAGGCCTACATCGTTGGAACATTAAAATGACGTACTGGCCATATGTTCGTATAAATAATGTGGACATCATTTCAGATTTACATTGGCTACACTCCATGTTGTGATTAGCAGCTTTTACTAGCTTATTAAAGGAGACTGATTTACTGTCTGGCAAAGTTAAATATATAAATCTTTCTGAGTCTACACTAGTAGTACTTGATACCATACAGTTCTCGCAGTCATGCTGCCATTGATAAGAAAGCCCAAACAGCTGATCTACATCTACACCTTCACCATGTAATACATCAAGCATATACATTAAAAACTCCTGACAATCTTGCTGAATATTTTGAGAGAATTGTGTTTGGCCTGAACATCTATCTAACAGATTTCTAATTTCAGACACACTTTCTATGTTTCTTCTATCAGTGGTACATTTCTCTAACACAGAATTTAACAAACTGCAAAATCTTTGATCAGAATTGACCACAATCTCTTCTTTTACATTTTTTAGAGAAAACAAAACATTAATTACTACATTAGCATAGCAGTTGACACCAGAACTGTTTTCAAACTGAAAACCAACAACATCTTCAACAGAATCCTCTTTGTTTCTGCTTGTAATTTTAGGTTCATTCACTTTTTGTCTTTTTGCTACAACCTCTCCAGTATCGTTCTCATTTCTTCGTTTCCGGCCTACCAGACGTTTCTCAAACAAAGGAAACTGAGGCAAATGTGGCGCATACTCTCTTCTTAACCTATTGTATTCCTTAACACAATCTAGATCTGCACAAATGTTTCTGACATCACACTCAATCAAGTACAATCCCGATAAAGTTCTAACTCGTGACAATGCCACATATGCCATACCCTCCTTGAACACAGAACTGCCAATATTCACCAATGCAGTGTCTACACTTAAACCTTGCGATTTATGAATTGTCACCGCATATGCCAAGCAAACAGGGAACTGCTTACGGCGAACATATAAGTCTTTTACAAGCAAAAATCTAGCAGAACAACGAGCAATTAGCTGTACTTCCTCAATGCCATCAAATTTAATTTTTAAAAATTCAATTCCATCTCTATTTCTGTATTTCACAAAATCAACAACATTACCCATTGATCCATTTACCAGACCTCTTTCAACATGTAAATTCCTTCTTAAAATTATACGGCAGTTCAAGCACACATTCAGAGTCTTTTCAAAACCTGCAGTTTTAGATATACTCTTCTCTAATGAATCCAATTTTGTTTTCAGATTCTCAGACAAAATAATTGTTGATCCCATATGCTCTACTCTATCAATAGCTTCCACTTTCACAATCTCTTGCTTTTCTAAATGCAACATTTTGTTGTTAAATTTGGCACATTCTGCAAGAGTTGGCATCAAACATATTCCAGATTTCTTATCAGTAATTTTCTGAAAAATATTCTCAGGCACAACATCTTGTTCTGGATATAAATTTGACAGTAATCGTGCATGTAAAGCTTCTTTCCCATGCTCGGTCACTTTTCCAATTCTAACATCTTGTAGAATAGTCTTGTAAACTTCATCCTTTGCCTGACGCATATTTTCATGCAGTTCAGCATAATTGAAGTTTAACCATATATTGACGTTGCCAATGCTGCCTAGGCACTTCCTGGTATCTTCATGCGTGAGCATTTTGAACACAGGTTGCCCTTTCACTGGTGTCAGCTGCAGAAGATCTCCGAAAACAATGATGTGTTTGCCACCAAATAACACATCATACTCTGTTTTGAGAACTTCTTGCATCCTCAAATGCACAAAGGCAAGCATGACATTGGAAACCATGCTTACTTCGTCAATGATAAGAAGTTTCATTTTCCTCAAGATTCTTGAAACTTCAAAACAAGCATCTCCAGATAGCTTGTGATATTCTAATTTGTTGTCATGCTCCACTGGCAGCATCAGTAAACGATGTAAAGTAATCCCTTTAATATTATGTGCTGCCAGTCCAGTTGGAGCAGTGACAACACAAGACAGCGATGACTCTGTCCTTTCTTGCAAATAGCATGAAATTGCTTTAATGAGGAAACTTTTTCCAGTTCCCGCTTCTCCACTCACGTACAGTCGGACAGGCTTCAACGACGTACATGAGCACTCTTTCTTATCATGACTTAATCCATGATCAATTTGCATGGTAACTTCGTCATATATTTTCCTCTGCTCAACGTTGAGTTGCCTTTCCAACTCTTCTAAGTTAACCGCATCCTCTTGAGCATGTGCCATGGCTCTTTCCACCTCATTCATAGCAGTGGCAGCTTCATTTTCAATAAGAGGTCCTCCTAGTGGATCCTGACTCAATGAAGCAGAACTCTGACTGTCCTGAGAACTGTCTCTGGCAATCTCGGCTGCAATCGTTGCTTCCTGCTCAATTTCCGCATTCAACATTTCTACATATTTGGGAAAAGCAGGACATTCTATGGTCTCCTTGGCGGCATTGAAAGAGTCTTCATAACAGAGGAAATCTCCAAGCAGTTCCTCTTCTGCACGCCAAGGCTTGAAAAGTTGCAAAAGTGCTAAATAGAAAAACTCCTTTTTTTCAGGAGATTCGCCACTCAATTTTCGATGGTTTATCAAGTGGCATTTTCTTTGCTTGACCAGACATCCCTCACTTCCTATTACAGCATACACTCCTTTCTCAGTATCTTCTTTGATGTTCCTCTTGAACATGTAATTTTGCAGAACCTCATACAGACAAACATTCTCTAGGTGACTGCTTCGATTTGGATAATATGTATCCAACATGTTTGTCTTCAAAATGTCGGTACTGTTTGGCTCCTTTTCCGCCAAATACTCAATTTCCCGCACAGGTTTGAGAACTCGATTACGCGTTGCAGCAAGACCAAGACTCGCCCAAACGATACTCCTGGACTTGGCATAGAGACTTGCTGAAGACAACCGGTCAGAACATTCGTACGCTCCGATTTCTCGATGCGACAACATCTTCAGACTGAAACTGTACAACTTCTTGCTGAGGCTCTTTTCATGGGAAATGTCCTCCCACATATCCTTCAATTCTGTCTTCTCTTTTTGGTGATGTAAGACGTCACATACCGAGCCACAGCCATACAGTTATCAGCCACAAACTGTATATCCATGTTAGCATTCCACATGGACAAAATCACCGGGTTGTAGTCGTTGATGTACTTGGACTCTTCGTTCCTCTTCAAATTGTAAGTGTTTTTAGGTGATTTCTTCATCACATTATGTCGCAGCGAAGACATCAAACTGTTTACTCTTCCTTTAGAAATCACCGGTCGTGGAAAGCCGAAACGACATTTGGTGTAGAACTTGTCTTTCTTTCGGAATTTACGACGGCAGTACTTTCCACATCGATGGCTTTGGAAACGCAGAACTTTTTCTCTTAGGCTTTTCTTCTCCTTTGCGTTTGGAACAGCACACGTAGAATACTGTTGGATGAAACTCATCACTGAGTCTTCTGGATCCGTTCCAAATTTAGGTGCATCCTTGATCCACAGCAACATATGTATATGAGGAGCACCTCTTGCTTGGTACTCCTTTCTCCAGAAGAAATCCAACACCTCTCCAAGAGGTGGATTCTTCTTATTCATGATGAAAGACATCATAGCTTCAAATCTATGATTGAAGTACCTACATACATTGACTGGATCCAAAGAGCACAGTTCTCCGGGTGTCTTGAATTCGATGTTTTCTACGTTAGCATTTGCCTCTCGTAGAAATTCAAGTAAGTCTTCCCAGCCATACTCGGCACAGCTCAGAGTGAGGAACCATGTGGGAGTACCTAAGTTCCTCAGCATACATTTTAAATCACCATGACGACGGTACCAGTACTCATTAGTACCATGCTGACACGCCATGAGATTAATCAGGTGAGAATCCAAAATACTATCTTGGACATTCACTTTATCCATAAAATCACTTGCCGAGATGTTTTGCATGTGTATACCACTTTTCAAGATGTGGTTCACTGCATATGACAGTCCAGACAGATCGCTTTCAAACAGGAGATGAAACAAATAAGGAATGCATTGTCGAAACCTAGCATCTCCTGCATACAATCGCAAAGTCCGGTATTCAGAAGCAGGAATTTGATGAGGTCGCTCATCATATCTTCCTCCCTGACCTGTTGGAAAAAGCTGTGGGAAACACCGAGCTTCCAAACTTTCCTCCCAAACACTAATGGGACTCCCTTTGGCTTGTTTCATTTGAAACAACTCAATAGCATTCCCCATGACTTCCTTTGAATGCAAAGGATGAACACTATAATGTTCATATATTTCCTCACTAGTAGAGGGTTCTACTTTCTCAATTTGACCAGTACACAAATCGCTATCCTCTTCCTCACTTACTTCCTCTTCTGCAACATATACATTCTTATAGTATTTATTATTTTTTTTCAAATACAATGTTGCCTTTTTAACTTTCCTAACATCTACTAAATCTTGCCATATTTTCTTATTCTTTGTCGGAACCCCATTAACTAAGATAACCAGAGGTTCCTCTTCCACTTTTTCTACTCCAATTGTGTTAATGTTTTTCTTGAAATCTAGAGGCAAATAAACAACTCTTCCCTTTAATCCTCTCTGTAAATCTGATGGAGGCAATTTCCCTGTCTTTGGCTCCATTCTTACAATAGCCTGAAAGGGATGGATACTTTGAATCAAAATAGATTCATAAGTATTTAAGTCCTTCAATTCAGAAGGAATCTCAACCAATTCCAGATTATTATGAACTGCTCTAGCAGGCATCTGGTTTTGTTTTAATTTGTTACAACAATAAGTACACACACGTTGATCCAATCCCAAATCAAAACAATTTTCTACCATCAAGTATGTTGCAAAATCCTTCCATTCACTATTATTTTCCCTTTCACTTTTTGCATATAAATCCACTAACTTAGTCTGATTCTTATAATAAGTGCGTCTACAACACACACAAGTGAAATTAGGCCTCTCACTTGATTTCATGTCAAACGTCGCAATTTCCCTCTGGAAATTATCTGTACTGGAAACCTGTACACTATCTTCCAAATGACCCTCTACTTCTTGCTCAATTTCAACATTCTCCTCTTTACTTCCAAAGTAACAAAACTCAATTTCTTCACATATATTCTTCACATCTATTTCAGAACCATGCAAAAGAGCAGCGCATAATTGTTTCAGCATAATTGCTGGACTCTTAGCATAATACAACAGTCTAACTAACTTCCTCACTTTGTTATGATGCACTGCTAGCATCCTGAAATGATGAAAAACACTCTGGCATACTCTCCTGGAAAGACAAGCCAGTGAATGACCATGCAAACCTGTCACTTCTCTCACTCTGCAAGGATCTAATTCTTGCAACAACCTTATTTTCTGCTTCAAACTTTTCTTGTTAAATGTCCGTACAAAATCACAAAGCAAATTGATGGAATCCTGTCGCACACTGCAAATACTACTACACTTCCAGGAGTACACAGGACCCTTAGCACGTCTTCCTAAAACCTCATTACCTAACAACTCTTCTGCCTCTGTTGTCACAAGTTTTTCTTTTTCAACTGGACAACCATCTTTCACTTCATAAGCACGACCACTGATGTCAACTGCATGCACCAAATCATTATCCTGGAAATAACTCTCTTCATTAAAAAATGCCTCACAGCTTGAACTATGTATCCATTCTCCAGAAAAAACTTCACAAAAATTACTACGATTAACTATTCTCTTCCATCTACTATTTCTTTTGAAATCAAAAATTGCCTTGTTTAGCTTCCTAATTCTATTGATTATCAAAATAAATAACTTACGTTTAATTTCAAAAGCCTGATCAATAACTTTCTCAACTTTTTTTTTTCTCCTATAAAAAACTAATTTCTGTTGACCTTTCTTAATATTTTTTAACAAATTGCCAATTATCCTGTTACGGAACATTCGTTTACGAATCTCCGTAAACTGTTGTTTCCTTCTACTATCATGCACAGATTTATCTCTTGCTCTAGCAGTAACATTTTCATTTGTCCTTTTCTTTCCATTTGATTTACTTGTCATGTTATGGATTGAAACATTTTCTGTACTAATATTTTTTTTATTAGAAATATTTCTTATGAAATATTTAGAGCTCTTACCCGGTGCTTTCTTCATGGCTTGAGAAATCTTTTTGTTAGAGGACTGCTGCATTTTTTTTTTCTCCTGCTGTCTTTGACGTTTTGCAGCCTTCATCTCTCTTATTTTTGTAGGCATATTGCAATCTTGAAATGATCTGCAGTTGAATCTGAGGAAAAATATAATAAAAAATGTTATTAAACATTATTATCAAACAGTAAATCAGTAATAGTGATCAAAAACATAACACACTACTTGTCATTTTAATTTGAAGATTTTTTAGTCATTGCCATTTTTACAATACAGAAATACCAGAAAAGAAATGACATTTATATTTATGTTACCTATGCTATTTTATATGTGAATCTGATCTAATTTTATGAGCATATTTTAATATTTTATTGAAGACACTACACATAACCTGTTTTTAAAGGTGTCTTTATTTTTAAATTAAACGGTTTACCTTTTTACTTTTTATTGATTATAAATTTTAAAAATAAATGTTTATAATTCCAAAGGCTCAAGCAGGTCAGCTTCCCATCCTATATCATATAATTCGGACAAATCTGCATCCTCATCACGCTCTTCTTCATCCTCAGGATTTAAATCATCCAATGGATCAACATCCACTGATGTTTCAATTACAAGTTCAATGATGAGGTCAAAATCAACTGATTGCAGATTGTCGCTCATGTTGAGGTTGTCTTTATCTTTAAATAAAGATAACAACAATGAGATGTTGCAGAGTAAGAGACAAATCTCACAGATTATAATAGTAAAATTATTTAACAAGAGTAACATTTTGCAGCTATTATTTAGCCATGTCCAGCGATGCTGAGCAGGTGAAGCCTATGTCTAATTTTTCACTGAACAGGACTTATCTGTTCTTAACCTTGGATAAGCCTCAACGACTCTGTGTCCCCTGCACATACTCAAATGTTAAAGTGCAGATTTATATTAAATGGCACATCCCCAGGCATGCACCAGTTAATGTGCACCACTGCTTTACCACCCATGGTGTGCCGCATTTACAATCAGATAGGAGAAAGCTGCTTCAAAACCCTGCGCCTGCTTGAAGCTGGCATAGGTCTTGACGCAACATTGTGGAGATGGGGCACCCCTGAGCCTTGCTGGAGCTGCATCGCACTTACGATACAACTCCAGCAATGCGCCACCTTTACGGCACAGATGCGTCACGCATCTGTGCCGTTTTTGCCCCATGCTGCGCCGCATTGTAAATGCAGCACAACATGGGTGGCGGAACAGTGGCGCAGGATGACTGTCACATCCCTGGTGATGCGCCACTCATCATAAATCTATCCCTAAGCTTCTTATCTTGTTACAGATGAACTGCCATATGTATCATCAAAATATTTTACATATTATAAATAGCAAATTTTAAGGAATAAATAGCGATTCTTTACTATTCCTAATTTGCAATGAGCAAATTGCTAATTGCAAATTACCCATTCATTTCCATAGGCTAGGAGGCTCATAGGAATTAATGTTGCAAGTTGTGATTAGCAATTAGCTCATCACAAAATAGGATTTTTTTCAAGCGTGCAGGGGTATCTCAAGAACACCCTGCTGCACCCCTGAAAAAGAAATTTGGGAGCACATGGCACACCTACATGCCCTAATGGCATGTATGGGCGTCATATGGGACCTTTTTTTTTTTTTTTTTAAATGCTTTTTGAAAAGAATTCGCAAATTACCACAAACTAGAAGTTGGTGGTAGTTTCCAAATCCTTAATATCATTTTTTACATATTTGTTTTTTGATACATTGCATTTAAGGAATCACAAATTTTGAATTATTGACATTTTAAGTAATTTCCACATGTGCAGTGTTTTCAAAATATAATTTGAAAATCGTTTTTGGGGAAAAGTAATGGTTTGCAAATTTATGACAAGGACATAATGGTGTATGCTTCTCTATAAGGCATTTCAGTATCTCTAATGTCATTTTTCCCATATTACATTATAAGACCTTTCCCCATGAAGCACATTCCTTGTAAATATACTCCCACCTGTGCATTGCAAATTTAGATTTTGACTGTTTCAGACACATAGCCATGTTGAAAGTGACCCAAAAAAATTGCAAACGTTTTAAAAAAAAACATTCATGTGTCTTAATGACATTTTAAGTCATTTCCCCATGGACAATGTTTTCTAAGTGGCACAAAAGAGGTATACACCTATCATAAATCTGTCCCTAGCATTATAAATGATTAAATCAGGATGACAATAAGATGTGGCCTATCCAGAGGTTTGTTTAAGGTGAGGCCTACTCAGGATTGCAGATTAAAGTTACGCTTGATGAAGAATACAGAGGAGATAATTTATTGTAAAGGCCTACCAATGAAGTAAGTGATTTCTACTTCATTGCACCAGTCATCATAAATGTATCCATAAGCTTCTTATCTTGTTAGACATCAACCGCCATATGTATCATATAACTATTTTGCATTTCCAAAAAAGCGAATTTTAAGGAATAAATAGCGATTCTTTACCATTCCAAATTTGTTTGAGAAAATTGCTAATTGCAAATTACCCATTCATTTCCATGGGCTAGGAGGCTCATATAAATGAAGGTGCAATTTGCGATTAACAATTTGCTCATCACAAATTAGGAATTTATTCCAAAGGTGCAGGGGTGTCTCAAGAACACCCTGCTGCAACCCTGAAAAAGAAATTTTGGGGCATATGGCGAACATAAATTTTAACAACATTCCTTTACCTCAAAAACGATTTTCAAATCATAACTTCAAAACACTACACATGGGAAAATTACTTAAATTGTCCTTAAGACACATAAAAGCGTTTTTTGATTGGCTTTCCTGCATGGTAGGGTCACTTTTAACATGGCTATGTAACATAAACATTCAAAATCAAAATTTTCCATGTACAGGTGGGAGCATATTTACAAGCAATTTGCGCCACAAAGAAAGGTCTGACATTAAAATGGGAAAAATAACATTAGGGACAGTCAATTGCCTTATAAAGAACCATACACCATTATGTCCTTCTCATGAATTTAAAAACAATTCCTTTTTCCCAAAAACGATTTTCAAATCATATTTTCAAAAAACTGCACATGAGAAAATGACTTAAAATGTAATTGAAACACATGAAAGCGTTTTTTGATTGGCTTTCCTGCATGGTTGGTTCTCTTTTATCATGGCTATGTAACACAAACATTTATAATTAAAATTTTCATGCACATGTAAGAGCATATTTACAAGCAATTTGCGCCACAGAGAAAGGTCTTACACTAAAATGAGAAAAATAACATCAGAAACAGTCAATTGCCTTATAAAGAACCATACACCATTATGTCCTTGTCATGATTTTATAAACAATTCCTTTTCCCCAAAAACGATTTTAAAATCATAATTTCTAAACACTGCACATGGGAAAATGACTTAAAATGTCATTAAAACACATGAAAGCGTTTTTTGATTGGCTTTCCTGCATGGTTGATTCACTTTTATCATGGCTATGTAACACAAACATTGATAATTAAATTTTTCATGCACATGTAAGAGCATATTTACAAGCAATTTGCGCCACAGAGAAAGGTCTTACACTAAAATGAGAAAAATAACATCAGGAACAGTCAATTGCCTTATAAAGAACCATACACCATTATATCCTTCTCATGAGTTTAAAAACAATTCCTTTTCCACAAAAACGATTTTCAAATCATAATTTCTAAACACTGCACATCAGAAAATGACTTAAAATGTCATTAAAACACATGAAATCATTTTTTGATTGGCTTTCCAGCATAGTTGCGTCACTTTTAACATGGCTATATAACACTAACATTCAGAATCAAAATTTTCCATGCACATGTGAGAGCATATTTACAAGCAATTTGCGCCACATAAATCATAATTTTCTCCTTAAAGCACACTATTCTCTATCTAAAGTAAAGAAATATTTTCTCACCTTAGCAAATACTTTGAGTTTGAAAACAGTCTAAGAAACACACCAATTTGTCTTCAGCAGAGCAAAAGGTATGCACTCCAGAGTCTGCAGCTATCAAAAGCACAGAAATGGTGTAATTCTTCACACATATTTCTCATGTCACCCAATCAAAACTCTTCCCTCACTTTTTTTCAAATGAAAACCCTTCCCCCTCTGCCCTTTCTGCCTATTTTCCATAGCAACCAGCTCTTGGAGAAACTCTGGTGTTTGCAAATTCACACAACAATGTTGCAATTGAACTCTGAACTCTCAGTGCACCTGCATATCCAGTGCTTTCTTTCATTTAATGATTTTTTATTGACCACTCAAAATACATCTTTCAAACAACACATCTGTACACCCTAACTTTCTGTTTTCATCAATCAAAATCCACCAATCACTGTTACTACTTCATGAACACAGAAACTCCACAGTTTTTTTCATTTCAAACTCACATTTTTTCAACTACCATTTCATTGCCACACTTCATCTGACTGCAGGAGAACCTTCTCTCACCATGTTTTCTGTCTGGATTGTTGGTCATAGTTATATTCACTGGGCTCAAAGGTACGTTGAAAGCAGGAATTTACCTAACCTCAATTTACAAGATGTGGAAATTAAGTGGTTTGGCCACAGAGGATTAAAATGTCACCAATTGATACCATTGGTGAAAACCTTTATGCATTTGCCAAAACCTGACCTGTTAATTGTGCACTGTGGAGGTAATGACTTGGGCACTTTGACTGGTGTAGGTCTGGAAATGCTTTTAAAGGACACCTTTGAGCAATTAATGGCACTTTTTCCTCAGACTGCCTTGGTATATTCAAATATATGCCAAAGACAGAAATGGAGGTGGTCAAACCAATTTTGTCCACAAATTGAGAAGTCGAGGAAGCATGTAAACAAATCTGTTTCAGCTTACATGAGAGACCATGGAATGGGCTCCCTGTACAACAATAACTTGCGTTACTACATGCAAGATATCTACAGAGGAGATGGAGTTCACTTCTCAGATGAGGGCAACAGAATTTTCACTCTGAATTTAAGAATGTGCATTGGTACCTACTTATAAGTACCTAAATGTACCATAAACCCAAAAGCTCTTCTCAGAGCTACCCTACATCTAATCACTCACAATTATTATTTTACTCTAACTTTTTTCACTAATTTTCAACAAAGTACACTCCCTGGGGCGCTACCCGGTACGCGTACCGGGAGCTAACCTCGCGAAATTTTTAAAAAAAATGTTATTTTTTCGCACATATGGGCCTCATCAGCCACCCTCACAAAACCTAGGGGGTCAAGATAAGTCTACCGTGCCCCCTTCTACCTATTCTGAACATTATTTGCCCTCCATCTTGTATCATAATTCGACCGAAACACAAAATGGTGGACTCCCGTTACGCTTAAGGTTCGCGTACCAGGGCGCTCACCGGTTCGCGTACCGGGTCGCTTCCTGGGAAGCGCACCATCAAAAAAGGTGGGAAAGTAGTTCACACAAAAGCCACTTGAGACAATTTCACCAAATATCGATTAGCTCATACTACATACCAATCCCTACCATTTTCACAAATTTGATTGGAATTCCATTTAGCCATTTAGCCTGTAGACCTCTCTAAATACCGTGAGGTAAATTACTTCACAAAACACATCTGAAGTGTTGGAATTGACAACCAATTAAAATGTTACTTTCATTTTCTACTTTTTTTACCTCACATTTGATTGGTTATGTACCCGAATATATATAAAGGAAGAGAAGGAAACACAGCCATTTTGACTACTACTTCCTGGTGTACATTTCAATAGGATTTTCATTAATAACTTCAACTTCTTTTTAAAGGTAAGTTGTTATTTTTAAAACTGAAGTATATTGTGCACTTTAAGTTAATATGGCAAACTTTTTCTGTTAGTTATATACTATCCCTCTGTAGTACTTATAAATTTAGATACACTTTTTTATATTCCTACTTCCACTCTGATACTATACACTGCCCAAAGATAAAATCTCTGTTAAAAACTGCCTATCTAAAATTAATCCCAACAGTGCCCTACCTCTACTAATATATATTTTTTTATGCAAATTTCAGGAAAAATGGAAAGTGAACAAAACATTTCATTTGAAATTGTCCTTCCAGAGTCCAACACAGAAATCATTGATCCAAATGAGATTGAATTTATGGATGAAACTTGGGACCAAGAACTACTGCAATGTGTACAAGCAGTAGATAACCTCCTTGCAAATGAGGACATTTTACAACCTCAGAGACTACAATCTATATTCCATGATTATGAAATTTCTGACAATGAAATGTTAGAAAGTTTAATAAATTATGAAACACAATAAAAAAAGCTTAAAAAAAAAAAATAAATAATCAACAAAACCAACAATCAATTAACATACAGCATTTGAAAAGTCTATCATTCATTTTTCATTGTGATACGCTCCCCAGAACGCTTCCCGGTTCGCGTACCGGGCGCTAACCACGAAAAAAAACAAAAAAATAATTTTATTTTTTTTGCTTAGCGGGGCCCCTTTAAAGCCTCCACATCAAACCTAGGGGGTCAGGGAGGATCTACTATGCCCCCTTATGGTCATTTGCCCCTTCGCTTTTGCCTCCTCTTGTCTCTCGATCCTACCGAGAGACAAGATGGCGGCCGCTCCGGACTGTTTAGAATGTTGACAGACACCGGAGAGCCAATCAACTTCGCTACGCGAAGTTCCGTTACGCGTCAAGTACGCGTACCGGGGCGCTGCCTGGTCCGCGCTTACAGATATATATCTTTTTTTGAACGTTATTTTCTCAAAATCCACTGCAGCACATATATTGAGACCTAGAAAAGGCACATCGGGCTACCAGTCCCTACAATTTTGCCAAGTTTCGTGCAAATCCATTCAGCCGTTCGGGCTAAAAGTGAGGCTAACCGCCCTATGGAAAACTCAATGTTAAAAACACGTTTTGGGACCCCCCTTTTTTCTCGGCCCCCCCTGGACGAACCCCCCCCAAATTTTCAGGGGCTCCTCAGAAACAAAATGTTCCATTTTCCAGAAAATTTGAGCCAATTCCGTCCACAAACGCCAAAGTTATTAGACATAGAATTTTCAAATATCCCATAGGGAAAAAATCCTAACTATATATACCTACTGGCGACCGCCAGTAGGTAATATATATATATATATATATATTACCTACTGGTGGTCGCCAGTAGGTAGTTATAGTTAGGATTGATTTCCATAGGAAATCCGCAACATTCTATTGGGAATAACTTTGGCGCCGGTGGACGAATCTATATATATATATATGTCGAGTTAAAACTCCACAATGCTTGCCAGCACGAAAACGGAGAAACTGACACTTTCCTCAGCTTTTCAGTTGCAGGTTTCTTTTTCTTTTTCTTTTCTCAGGTGAATGGCATGTGCAAACAAAACCAGACGTGTTTCGGCGAACTCGGTCGCCTTGATCACCAGACAAAAGTGCAATGTGCCCAACAAATTTTTAAAACAAACACCATTAACCAATCATGTGTGAGGATGCCATCTGACCAGTAATAAACATGGTAAAAAGACTTTATACATTATTTAAACACTGGTAAAAAGGTTAGCGAACACATTTTACAATAAATACATTTCTAATAACACTATCAATGCTACAGCGATTCATCCTCTATGCTGATGATCTCTGAATCCCATTGTTCATGACGAGCTCAGCTCCTTATGAGCACACAAGCAGTGTACTGCATGACGAGCTGAGCTCGTCATGAGCATCGAAGGGGTTAATGAACAAAGATTTTTTCTTCTTTTTTCCCATTGAAATGTAGATCCAAATTGGCTAAATTATATACATATTATTCACTGAAAAAAACAAACATAGGTTTCAGACATGTTATAGTTAGGAATTAGCATTTAAAAAACCTTGGAAATTTACTGAAAAAACCATAAGTTTTAAGGGGTGTTATAGTTAGCTGGACATTTAACTCATACAAAACCATTGAAATTCCTCTGTTATAGTTAGTTATAGTGCAGAAGACTCCGGGAGAACCCACCATCACCACCGGCAGTACCAAGCACTTCGGGGACATCTCCATCGAACCAACATCTGGACATACGTCCCCAATTTGCTAACGCAAAATACACTGCATTAAGTGTAATAGATTGCTCTGCTATGAAGAGCAGTCTGTGGATTTGGTTTGCCGAGCATTAGACAACCATCGGTGATGGAGCTTTCTTTTTTTCCTCCTTAAGTTCATTGTTTTGTTGCTCCAGTTCTCTTTTTTTCCTTTTGGAAAAAAAAAAATCAAAAAATTGTTCAGAAAAACACAAAAAAATATAAAACAAAATAAACGTATTTTCAGAACTAACTTCTCTGGTTAAAAAAAGAGCTATATTTGTATGATAGTGTGTGAAGGTTTAGTTGAATGTATGCATAGTGTATAATTGGCTGTTTTAGGCTCCATACGAACAATTGCCTAAAACGAGTGCACACATTGAATGAGAATAAACTCATAGGTATTTAAATCTATCAGCTCTGGAGGAATAGCAACCAACTCTAAATTATTATGGACAGCTCTAGAGGGCATTCGTTTCTCATCTAATTTGTTATAACAATATTAACAAATACGCTGATCAGAACCCAAATTAAAACAATGTTTTACCAACAAGTAAGTTGTAAATTCCTTCCACATATTATTATTTCTCTTTCACTTTATAAATACAGATCAACACTCCTAGTCTGATTTTTATAGTGAGTTCGCCGACAACAAATACAAGAAAAACTTGGCCTTGCACCTGAAATCAACTCAAACTTTGTAATTTGATCGTCAACATTTTTTGTAATAGTATGTTCCACATTGTCTTCAATATTTTCTTCTATTAATGTCTCAGTTTCTGCACTCTCTTGTTCAGGACCAAAGTAACAAAACTCAATTTCATCACAAATCTTCTTCACAGCTGATACTGACCCATGCAAAAGAGAATTATTCATTTAAATTTAGTGCTGGAGTTTTTGTATAATACAATCTTCTGACTAACTTCCGCATTTGAGTATGATGTACTGCCAACATCCTGAAATGGTTAAAAACACTTTGACATACTTTCCTAGAAAGACAAGCCAGAGAATGACCTTGCAAACCAGTATTTTTACTTCCTCTGCAAGGGTTTAGTTCTTGCAACATCTTAATCTTTAGTTTAACACTTGTTTTAGTATATGTTTTTAAGAAATTGCGTAAAAGATCAATAGATCCTTGTTGTGCACTACGAATACTACTGCAATCCAAAGTGTACACTGGGGCTTTAGGACGTCTACCTAGAACTTCATCAGCTATCACTTCTTCTACATTTCTGGGAACCATTTTCTCTTTCTTAATCAGACAACCATTTCTAACCTCATAATCTCGACTACTAGTGTCAATTGCATGCAACAAACCATTGGTCTGAAAATAACTCTTTTCATTAAAGAAAGGCTCTGAACTTGAACTGTGTTTCCATTCCGCCCCAAACAAAATCCCAAAAGTTAGTTGTATTAATTACTCTTTTGCTCTTACTTTTGGCCTTCATTAAATGGACTTGTTTATCTAGTGATCGAATTCTGATTAAAACAAAAATAAATATTTCCTCATTACTTCAAAAGCCTTTTCAACAATAGATTCAATATTCTTCTTCTTTTTATAAAATAGTGCTCTATTTTATATTTCTTAATATCTTCAGAAAATGTTGTAGTACTCTATTATAAAATCATTTTTTACGTATTTCTTTATACTGATTTTCTCTTCTTTAAGCATATGTTGTATCCTTTGAGAGTACATTGCCTTTTTTTCCTTTCCTATTTTTTTGACTATTTTTTGTGGTTGGACCATTTTCAGTGGTTTCAACATTCTGAATATTGTTTCTGAGTCTAGTAAGATTTTGAATAAATGTGTTAGTAGTCTTACCAGAACATGTTCTCTTTTTAGTCACATTATCTTGGTCATCCAATAATTGTTGTTGAGTTTTCTTGAAGTACCTGTCCTTTAGCTCTCTTTTTCACTTTCTGAATTTCTCAGGCATGATAACTTTATTTTCATAATGATAAACAATATCTGTAAAAAATAAACAAAAATAAATGTATATTAATAACTTTATAAATTATACTCTTCTATTACTATACAAACACATTCTACATTAATACTGACTGGGGAATTGGAGGCCTGAAACACAAGTGTGAAGGTGGTTACAACACTACATGCATAGTGCATACGAGTTTGAAGCACTCTGTGTCCTAAAGTCTGGCTCACTGCATTAGTACACATATACTTACTGAATGATTACAGTACTATAAGGAGAGACAGTGGACGAAAGCATCATTGATTGAGTTTTACTTTAGTGAAAGGATTATTACATGATACTGAAAGAGTCACTATGGGATTGCAAGAGCACTCACAGAGTGTTTGCCGGAGTGTATGGATACTAACTGGGGAATTGTAGGACTGAAACACAAGTGTGAAGGTGGTAAGACTACTACATGCATAGTGCATAGGAGTTTGAAGCACTCCATGCCCTAAATCCTGGCTCACTGCATGAGTCCATGCATACTGACTGAATGATTACAGTACTATAAGGAGAGACTGCGGGTGAATTAATAATTGAGTTTAATTTAGTGAAAGGATTAATACATGGTACTAAAAGAGTCACTATGTGATTGCAGGAGCACTCACAGGGTGTTAGCTGGAGTGTCTGGATACTAACTGGGGAATTGTAGGCCTGAAAAACAAGTGTGAAGGTAGTTAGACTACTACCTGCATAGTGCATAGGAGTTTGAAGCACTCCGTTCCCTAAATCCTGGCTCACTGCATAGGAACATGCATACTGAGTTAATGATTACAGTACTATAAGGAGAGACAGTGGTTGAATTCATAATAGATTGAGTTTTACTTTAGTGAATGGATTAGTACATGTTACTGAATGTGTCACTTTAGGATTGCAAGAGCAGTCACAGTGCGATTGTTGGAGTGTATGGATACTGACTGGGGAATTGTAGGCCTGAAATAAAAGAGTGAAGTTGGTTAGACTACTACATGCATAGTGCATAGGACTTTGGAGCACTCCATGCCCTAAATCCTGGCTCACTGCATGAGTACATGCATACTGACTGAATGATTACAGTACTATAAGGAGAGACTGTGGGTGAATTCATAATTGATTGAGTTTAATTTAGAGAAAGGATTAATACATGGTACTAAAAGAGTCACTATGTGATTGCAAGAGCACTCATAGGGTATTTGCTGGAGTGTATGGATACTAACTGGGGTGTTGTAGGCCTGAAAAACAAGTGTGAAGGTGGTTAGAGTACTACCTGCAGAGTGCATAGGAGTTTGAAGCACTCCGTGCCCTAAATCCTGACTCACTGCATGAGAACATGCTTACTGACTGAATGATTACAGTACTATAAGGAGAGACAGTTGGTGAATTCATAACTGATTGAGTATTGCTTTAGTGAATGGATTAGTACATGGTACTGAAAGGGTCACTTTAGGATTGCAAGAGCAGTCACAGGGTGTTTGCTGGAGTGTATGGATACTGACTGGGGAATTGTAGGCCTGAAACATAAGTGTGAAGGTGATTACACTACTACATGCATAGTGCATAAGAGTTTGAAGCAGTCCGTGTCCTAAAGCCTGGCTCACTGCATGAGTACATTTATACTGACTGAAAGATTACAGTACTATAAGGAGATATACTGGGTGAATTCATAATTGGTTGAGGTTTTCTTTAGTGAATGGATTAGTACATGATACTGAAAGGGTCACTTTAGGATTGCAAGAGCAGCCACAGGGTATTTGATGGAGTGTATGGATACTGGTTGGGAAATTGTAGGCCTGAAACACAAGTATGAAGGTGGCTAGACTACTATGTGCATAGTACATGGGAGTTTGAAGCGTTCTGCCCTAAATCCTGGCTCACTGCATGAGTACATTCATACTGACTGAATGATTACATAACTATAAGGAGATAAACTGGGAGAATTCGTAATTGATTGAGTTTTACTTTAGTAAAATGATTAGTACATGGTACTGAAAGAGTCCCTATGGGATTACAAGAGCACTCACAGGGTGTTTGCTGGAGTGTATGGATACAAACTGGGGAATTGTTGGCCTTAAACACAAGTGTGAAGGTGGTTAAACTGCTACATGCATAGTGCATAGGAGTTTGAAGCACTCCGTTCCCTAAATCCTGGCTCACTACATGAGTACATGCATACTGACTGAATGATTACAGTATTATAATGTGAGACAGTGGATGAAATTATAATTGATTGAGTTTTACTTTAGTGAATGGATTAGTACATGGTACTGAAAGAGTCACTATGGGATTGCAAGAACACTCACATGGTGTTTGCTGGAGTGTATGGATACTAACTGGGGTATTGTAGGCCTGAAACACAAGTGTGAAGGTGGTTAGACCCCTACATGCACAGTGCATAGGTGTTTGAAGCACTCAGGGGCCCTAAATCCTGGCGCACTGCATGAGTACATGCATACTGACTGAAATATTACAGTACTATAAGGAGAGACAGTGGATGAATGCATAATTGATTGAGTTTTACTTTAGTGAAATGATAAGTACATGGTACTAAAAGAGTCACTATGGGATTGCATGGACACTCACAGGGTGTTTACTGGAGTGTATGGACACTAACTGGGGAATTGTAGGCCTGAAACACAAGTGTGAAGGTGGTTAGACTACTACATGCATAGTGCATAGGAGTTTGAAGCATTCTGTGTGATAAATTCTGGCTCACTGCATGAGTACATGCATACTAACTGAATGATTACAGTCCTATAAGGAGAGACACTGGGTGAATTCATAATTAATTGAGTTTTACTTTAGTGAAAGGATTAGTACAAGGTACTGAAAGAGTCACTATGGGATTGCAGGAGCACTCACAGGGTGTTTGCTGGAGTGTATGGATACTAACTGGGGAATTGTAGGCCTGAAATACAAGTGTGAAGGTGGTTAAACTACTACATGCGTAGTGCATAGGAGTTTGAAGCTCTCCGTGCCCTGAAGCCCGCCTCACTGCATGAATACAGGCATACTGACTGAATGATTACAGTACTCTAAGAATCTGAGAGTCTGTAAGAGGTAAGATGACTGCACATATTCCACATATTTTACAAATGCACTGTACTGTAGAAGCATTACTCATTTTGTAAATACATAAGCAATGACTGCTTTCAAATTCCACCAAAACTTGGCAACAAGATAAGTTTTTAACCAGTTTAATAGTTTAACAGTGTCTAAATGTACACAGACTCACAGTCTGATACTAGACAACCAATACTATTGTGGAAAAGTAAATTTTACCATGTTCTGTGTCCCTCCGTGTCATCCATCATATGTTATATGTGCATGATTAATATGCATATGTTACTCCCCATGTTTGATTAATGACGCAATTATAGTTGTGTCCACCTCTAGTATGCCAGTTTCCAGTTCTCGTGAATACTACGAATATCAGGCCTATGTAAAGTTACGTTGCCACGTTTCTCAGTGTGCACGTTATTTCATTGTAAAGTCCCCGTTTCTATGCCTCAAAAGGGCCCGGACATCAGATTCAGCTCCCGTCTCCTGAAGCCTCGCTGAGGAGCGATACAGCCCCCACCTGTATCCTCAACCCTTCACTTACTTCCTGCCTCGCAGTGCCCGGTTCAGCCTGGCTCTGCCTCTGAGTCTGCCAAGAGTATGTTATGATTCCAGTTATCAGTTCAGTCCTCCTCCTCTGCATTCCAAAAGCTACTGAATCGCATCAATAGTTTCCGTCATTGTCTAGCTTTTACGTCTCCATGTAAGAGAAATACTGCATTTAATGGTCATTTAATATTCTTCATCACGCACTACATGTAGAATAATGCATGCTCCAGTCTTAGAATCAAGTTAGCCTTTCCCCTCCTGACTTCTAGTTTATATCAACATGTTCTCTAAACATCAGATACTAGATACTGTTTAGGTACATGTCGCCCTGACTCTCCAGACTTCAGTCTCTGCTCCTAGCACAGAGTTCATAGCCCCCAGCTTCTCCTAGTGATACGTCATTGCCAGTTTGCGCACACCACCAGGTTAGAGGTCCCGGCTCCTTAGGTAGCCCCCTCCATGGGTTACACCCCATTCATGACATATTCTGTTACGTTTGCATCACATGTCCATGTATACGCCCTGTTACACCTCTTTTCACCCTTATCTTTCGCGACTGCTACGCGTCACGCCTTTTGCTCCACCCACTGCTACGCCTATTGCAATGTAATGCTATGTGTTTGCGTTATGTATATATGTTCATGTACTGTTATTAAAAAGTTATCCATCCATCCTTCCTTAGCGCGCTCATCCCAGATCCAGCCCCAGCAGCTGCTGGGCCCTGCCATCCTATTCCTGTGCAGGTCGTCCTGTTCCTGTCCTTATGCTGTATTAAACCTGCAAAACTCCTACTACCTCGAATCTTGACTCTTATTTATTGAGCTATCTGTTATTCATTTATACATGCAAAAAGAGAGGTATTATTTATTTATTTACCACATAATGGCGCCCGAATAGGGACTTGCCCTTTCCCCACGCGTCGGTGAAGCCACGCCGACCCCCTGACCCTCTGCAGTCGTGACGGAACTCTTCTGCGCACCGGCAGATATTTCTGCTTCAAGTATCCCTCAGGCCCACGGAGGAGACGGAGGAGGCGGTCCAGCATCCAGACGAGATGGTGGAGGAACGCGGCGAGTCCCGACCAGAGCCCAAGCCGAGAGTCCAAGGTCCGAGGTATCCGGAGGTCCACCCGTAACTGAAGTCCGAAGTTCGTCCGTCCGACGTCGAGGCAGTCCAGTCCAGTCTGAGGCCTTCCGTTCTTGCTGCCCGGTGAGTACCGTTACTGGGGTAGTATCTAGACAGGGTCAATCTAATTGACTCTGGTCCGTGGGTTGGTGGTACACAGTCCCACAAACGAAGTGTCCACTTCGGTGGATGCGGGTCCTGACGTGTCTCTGTATGAGACCGGTAAGTTTCGTACTGTTTCAGCAGTGCATCTAGTTCCTGTTCTAGTCAGTTCTGTTCTCGAGAAAATTCATGTATTCTGTGTTCCGTATTCCAGGTAGTATTCTGTTCGAACTATTATTGTAAATGTTCTTCATGTATTTTAATGTCGTGGTATGAATGGGGAATAAGTATCGTGTTTATTGTGTATCGTATTGTGTCCAGATTATAGTTCAGTCATGCCCTTGTTTTCTAAGTTACGTCAGTTAAAAACTAGAAAGGGTCTGCTGGAAGCAGCAGTTCCAGTTCCGCCTAGGGACAGTCCAGGTCATTTTATGTATCAGAAACATGGCATAAGTGCCATACTATATCTAGATTTATGGGTAGAGTATACCAAACAGTTAGAAGAAAAGTATAGATGGCCCGTATCGGGTACATGGGATGCCGAGTGCATCATGAGAGTAGAAGAAGCATTATGGAGAAAGAAAGCCAGACAGTCACAGAAAGATGCCATCGAGTTATGGCGCAAAGAAGCTCATAAAAGAACCGAAAAAGAAATCAGAAAGTCAGAATTAAGTAGAGAATCCTTAGAACGAGCACATGAAAAAGAATTAATCGAGATAGGTGAACAAGTTAAAGCCGAACAGTCAGACAGACAGAGGCATGCTCTTATTAAGGGTATGTATCCTCTCCTTGCCGAGGGCTTGCCAAAAGCGACCCCAGAGGCATCCAGTAATTTCCCGCGACCACTAGTTCCGACCAAGCTACGTCACAAACCGACCGCAGCTGATATTTTTATTTCGTCCTATTTGGACGACACAGTCCCAGAATATGCAAATCCTGTTCGCGCTCCACCAGTCCCTGTAAATCAGGCACTCCCTGCTTCTCCAGACACCGGGGTACCCCTTGCAGTACCTGCTACGGTCCCCCAGGTCCAGCCCGCCATACCAGTCCAGCCCGCATTTCAATTTCCTGCCACACTAGTACGAAGAGGATCAGTCGACGACTCTAGTTTAGGGGCCGCAGGGGGAGGTACTTCTCAAACCCCGCCGCCACACAAGCGTTTAACGACAGCCGAATTACATATGCAAGCGTCACAGCGTACGCCCAGACATCAGTCTGTAGCAGAAATAAGAAAATCCCTTGCCGAATGCGGCTATGATCCAGTCCCAGGCGAGGATAATATGGTTTTATATTCATTCCGCGTAAGAAAGGTGACCGAGTATCTAGTCACCTTACCGAATATGAAAGAAGATCTAGACAGAATATATCGTTTCATCCGTACAGGGGATGATCCAGAAAGCATTGGCGAGGCCATGTCTCAAAGGAAAGCTGAGACCCAGCTCATGATATTAAAGTTTCTGATCAATTGTCTAATAAGAGAACAAGATTACCCGTCTAAAGATCCGGCTGAAATGAAAACCCTGACAAGGTGGAGTGATAATATAGCCGAGGGTAAGCACAAGACCGTCGGTGCTATGGAAAGTATGTACAAGAAAATCCGTAAAGAAATAATAAAGTTACACGAACAGCGTAAAGCAGCACAAGTAAGCGAGAAAGAAAGTAACTCTGATCCTGAAGAGTTAGACGACGAGAATCCCGACAGAATAGCGTATGTAGGAAAATCTAGATTTCCAGATCGCCATTTACGCCTAGAACACAAGTCTATTTTTCATCATCCAGCACCAGAACAAGGTTCTCTAGAACAAGTGTTTCAAGCTACCGATCACATTCTGAAATCACGAATCGGTTACAGTGAGTTAAGTACTATGCATGAACAAGAACTAGTCCGATCAGCAGTCCGATGGATTACTGATTCTACCACTTTTCCGGACGAAATAGTGGCACAAATGTTTCTGAAAATGCCCCCAGCCGAGCAACGACTGGCGGGTATGTATATGATCCAGCACCTCATTACATTGTATGAGGGTCAGCACTCTGATCCAGGCCCGTTACATGATATCCTGAACGAGTTACTCCAGTATAGATGGAAAGGTTTAGGTACCGATTTAATTAGTGTCATTCTAGAACAGCGTCACAAATATAGAACGTTTTTGAATCCGCATTTTGTTCATGTCTCACCCCCAGAAAGTAAACCATTTTACATGGAGAGACAGAATCCGTTACGAGAAGTCCACCCGGTTAGAGGAACGGGTGGCGAACTAGAACGAGTGTTTGTTTACACCCCGATCACAAAGATGGAACTCTTAGAGATGAAAAAATTAATCCCCTGTCATGATAAAGATCCAGCAGGGTTCCATAGAGAATTAAAAGACATGCTCCGTATGGGAGAATACACGTATCCAGATATAATTAAAATGTTAAAGGTTCTGCTGCCCGCAGGGGTGTATGAAAAGCTCAAGGAAAAAGAATGGGAGGTGGGAGAGAAAAAGATCGATTGGGCAGTTCTAGAAGCCGAAGATAAGGCACGAGTACCAGGTACCGGTCTTGGAGCGAAATGTAAAGAATTACCGGAATTATTAATACAAGTTTTGCCTAGGTTATTGACAACTAGAAAAGAAGACTGGGATGCAATCTCAGCCTGTAAACAGAAACAAGACGAAGACATTAGTGATTTTTATTCCAGATTTGAGAAATGTTTTAGTATCAACAGTGGCCTCAAGACAAGTAGTGAGTCATACCCTCATCTTTTTGTTACTAAATTAGTCGAGAATTCAAGTCCACAAATTAAGAATCGAGTTTTGAAAGTCGAAAGTACCTGGCAAGCTAATACCCCGTCCCAGATGTTGCAGATGCTCCAATACCACCAGAATAGGATCAGAGAAGAGCAAGAACACAAGAGAAAACGTATGAAAGACACGAAAATGAAAGTACTAGTTGCACAATCTGTTCCTCAAGACAGTCAGAAGAGGGGTCCGAATCAAGCCAGTCATCCTGCAGCTCCCGTTAAGGGGAACTGCAATTATTGTAAACAGCCAGGTCATTTTATAAACGAGTGTGCAGTTCTGAAACACAACATAGCCACTGGTAAGACTAAAGAAAGACCACGTCCGCCTAGACACGAACAAGTTTCACAGACTCCTCAGCCACAGAATGCACCACAGACAGTTACAGCACCGCAGCCTATTGCTGCAACACAGCACGTTACACAGCAGATGTACCAGTATGCACAGTCTGAGTATCCAGAGTACCAGCCATATTCATGAAACAGCCTAGAGAGGGAGGTAGGCTTGCCTCTCATCGAGATACCTGTAGATCAAGAAGGTCCCTATGTTCACAGTCAAGTATTAGGGAAAGACAGAAAGTTTTTGATCGATACAGGGGCAAGTAGGACCACAATTAGTCACGCCGAAGTTCCAGGGGCTCCACTCTCAGGCTCAAGAAATGTTTCCCTTGGATTTTCAGGAAAACCCATTGTAAATGAAATATCAAAGCCAGTTACTCTAGAAGTAGGTCCATTGTCCCGTACTACTGATCTGTTACTTACTAAGTCATGTCCAGAAAACCTATTAGGCATTAAAACACTGAAAGAGTTAGGTGCAGTTATATGCTGTTCCCCAGAGGGAATACGTCTGTTCCTACGTGACTTTAAGGGTCACTATGTATTACGAGATTTTGATCCCAGATTGTCCAATGTTCCGCAGCATCTATGGGCGCAAGGTCCAACTGATGTTGGTTATATGCAAATCACACCCCATCGTGTGACTCTCAAGCCAGGTGTGGTGTTGCCACGAATCAGACAGTACAGATTGCCACCTGAGGCTGTAGCAGCCTTATCCAAAATTATTGACGAGCTCATGGCTCAAGGAGTGGTTGTAGAAACTGACTCCAATGTATGCAATTCTCCGATCATTCCAGTCATGAAACGTACTGATCCAAATGCACCCCCAGTATATCGATTAGTGATTGACCTACGAGAACTTAATAAATGTATTATTCCTCAGTACCCAGTCATTCCAGATATCTCCTCCCTATTAACAGCCATTGATTCCGAAGCCATGTTCTTTACTGTAATCGACCTCAAGAACGCATTTTTCAGTGTCCCTATTCATCCAGACAGCCAGTTCCTTTTCGGATTTTGTTTAAATGGAAGGAGCTATATGTTCACACGAGCTCCTCAAGGTTTCACAGAAAGTCCTAGTATTTATAGTCAAGCACTTAAGAGACAACTAGACAACATTCACATGCCAACTGACACTGCCCTGCTCCAGTATGTCGATGATCTCCTGATCACAGCCCGTTCTGAACGTGCTTGCGAGCGAGCATCCCTTACTGTCTTGTATTTCCTTGCCGAGATGGGGCACAAGGTGTCCCCTTCGAAGCTTCAATTCTGTGTCCAGCAAGTGGTATACTTAGGACACTTACTGTCCAAGAGGGGTAGGCAGTTGACACCAGACCGTATCCAGTTAATAGCGAGTCTTCCTCAGCCCAAGACCCAGAAGGAGGTACGTGCCTTTATCGGCCTTACTTCTTACTGCAGACAATGGATTCCTCAGTATGCATTTCTAGCCAAGCCACTGATACAGTTAACGACACAGGAGGCAGCCATATCGACTGTCCTCCCTTGGACATCTGAACATACACTTAGTTTCAATGAGTTAAAGAAAGCCCTATGCCAAGCTCCAGTTCTAGCGACACCAAACTACAGTAAGCCTTTTACACTTTTCGTCACTGAACGCGAAGGTACAGCATTATCTGTTCTCACACAAGATCAAGCAGGACAATACAAGCCATGTGCTTATTTTTCGAGCACATTAGATCCTGTAGCCCAGGCTCTGCCTGCGTGCCTCAAGTCAGTTGCAGCCACAGCACTAGCTATCAGACAAAGTGATTCCATAGTCTTAGGACACTCCCTGACAGTACAAGTTCCACACTCCGTGGAAGTTCTTTTAAACCGAACACAGACTCAGCACTTGACAATTGCACGTTTAACAGGTTATGAATTGACACTGTTCCAGCCACACATAGAAATCAGACGCTGCAACGTTCTCAATCCTGCTACACTGTTACCATCAGTTACTTCGAATTCTGCCACACATGACTGCGTGGAAGTAGTTAACATTACGACAAAGCCAAGACAAGATCTGACAGATATTCCGTTACCAGACCCCGACCTGACACTTTATGTGGATGGTTCATGTATGAGAACAAGTACAGGAGAACTAGTCGCCGCGTATGCAGTGACTACCGACACCGAAGTTATTGAGACACATCGTATTGACACCCTGTCCGCTCAAGCAGCAGAGCTAGTTGCTCTGACACAAGCCTGCATACACGCCAAGAACTTGAAAGTTAATGTTTACACAGATTCACGTTACGCATTTGGAGTTGTACACGACTTCGGAGTGCTCTGGCAGGAGAGAGGTTTCATGACTTCTCATGGAACCAAGATTCAGCATGGTCTCCTTATTCAAGCTCTGTTAGATGCCATACATTTACCGACATCCATTGCTATCATGAAGTGCAAAGCACATACGAAAGTTACTGACATTATTTCTCAAGGTAACGATCTAGCAGATCGCACAGCCAAGCTTACAGCACAGACTCCAGACATTCCAGTTAATCCGACACAGACACACACTCCAGATCCGACTACATGCATGACAGTTAAGGACCCTACACAAGATGTCATAGATATCCAGTTACATGCTAATCCTGAAGAAATCAAGAAATGGTCCGAACAAGGAGGGGTCCAGACAGATCAAGGATGGTTAACGAAGGGTAGAGCCACATGGTTTCTCCCCGACTCTATGGTTCAAGTCATTATTAATACCGCACATAGTCCAGCACATTTAGGAGAAAAAGCTATGTTAGACAGTATCCAGAACATTTGGTTCAACAAGCATTTACGAGCTGCAGCCAAGCAGAAAGTCCGTACCTGTATGATATGTTGCCAGTTTAATCCAGGTAAAAGTGTCCCGGTGGAACAAGGTGGATTCCAGCCCCCTGACCACCCTTTTGAAGTCCTCCAGATGGATTATATTCAAATGGAGCGATGTCGAGGTTTCAAGTATGTCCTTGTAGTTGTATGCGCTTTGCCCAGGTGGACAGAAGCATATCCAGTCCCAGATTACACAGCCGCGACCACTGCCAAGCAGTTGGTTCGTGAGTTCTTCCCCCGTTATGGACTCCCTAGAGTCGTATATTCTGACAACGGCCAGCCATTCTCCTCAGAGTTAATGAAGCATGTTTCCCTTTTGTTAGGGTACCAGTGGAAGTTCCATTGTGTACGCCATCCTGAAGCAGCCGGTCTCGTAGAGAGACATAACCAGACTCTGAAAATCCGCATCGCCAAAGTATGTAAAGAGAAAGGTGTGGACTGGCTAGTAGCTCTGCCAGTCGCTTTGTTCTATATGCGCATGGTCGCACATTCCAGATCAGGTCTGTCCCCGTATGAGGTCGTATTCGGCCGCCCCCCTAACATGTGGGGTACTCCTAGACCCCGAAGTATTACCGATGTTTCAAGTAATATGCTGACAGATTACCTAGCTTCCTTGATGTCTGCCCTCAACTCATGTCGTTCACAGGTTGCCGCCGCATTTCCAGACAATACCGAGGTGGCGCCGCATGAAATCGTTCCAGGATCCATGGTGTTGGTGAGAAATTTCGACAGATCAAGTCCGCTGGAGCCCCGCTGGAAGGAGCCCCGACAGGTCCTCCTCGCCACCCGTACAGCCGTGAGGTTGGAGGGTCGCAAAGGCTGGGTGCACCTTTCGCATGTAAAGAAGTTTTATGGACTGAAACCCGTCTCAAAGAACATTTCCCAGGATTTGAAGGATTGCCAAAATATTGTTCTCAAGGACTGTCCCGCAAAAGACATTGCTACAAACCCTCCCCTGTTAGAGAAAACTCCGCAACAGGAGTACAAGTTGAAACTCCGGTCTAGTAAAATAAGTCAGCCAGTTTGATTGTCTAAGTCCTCCCCTAGGTGAAACGGTTAGACTGTTTCTGACATGTATAAAATAGAGCCCCATAGTGAGAGAGTTAGTCAAAACTCAATCCGATGTATCGTTTTTCTATGTTTCATATTATTTCTCAGCATTATGATTTCCTGCACCAGTTATGCATTTTACCTGTATTTCCCAGTTCTTCATGTAAATAAGTCTGCTAATGCTACAGTAGAGCATACGTTTAGTGATCTGCCTCCTCATGAACTCTCTTACCGCCTCGCTATGCGAAATAATTCTTTCATCCGCATGTTACATTATTCACATCAGACCAGCAATGCCACTAATTGTTGGGTGTGTGGTCGACTTCCCCCTTTCCAGACACCGAAGGGAGTTCTGCCACTCTTTCCTTATCCATTTTCACATAATGGTTCGTGTGGAGCATGGTCCACATTAACGTCATCCCCAACAGATATGTCTTTTCTTAACAGTACATGTTTTCCAGACAAGCAAGGTCTCCCCCATAGAACCGGGTTAGATCTAGAAATTGAAGTGTATAATTTAGGTAACTATTCTTCGAATTTCATGGTCCTGAACGTTCAGTCTGATACTACTCCAGACTTACCTGCTATTTCAGTACTACCAGTCAAAGGCGAATTATGTGTCCGAAATAATGGTTCCGTACATGTAGGACATAGTGATTGTACTACTATTGTGACCACCTGGACCTGCTTCCGGACGGTCGCTCCACCAAGCTCCTCCTGTGCCTCAGCTGATATCGTTTTCTGTGCCTCCCTGGTATCGTTCTGCCGCTGCCTATTATTCTAGCGCCTCACTCGCATAGCGCTTTAATTAATTAATTACCTGCCTCTCGCAGCGCGACCTCGCTCAGGCTTTTGGTTTCACTGTTGGCTTGTCTGTGCATGCTTTATCCTGACTACTGCTCCATTTACCATCAGTGTTTGGGTTTGTTTCACCAGCGTTTGTGCTCTGATAGCGCTTGCTGTTAACTCGCTGCATTTTCATTGTCTGTGTTGCCCCTGCCTGCCCTCCCTCGGACCCTCCATTTTGTTGTTGTTGTTCTCCCCTGGACCCTTGACCCGCCCCTCAGCCACACTACCGCCTCCCTGCTGCCCCTCCCACCCACGGTCATCGAGCCTTCCTCTCTCCCAGCCTAACTGTGACCACCTGGACCTGCTTCCGGACGGTCGCTCCACCAAGCTCCTCCTGTGCCTCAGCTGATATCGTTTTCTGTGCCTCCCTGGTATCGTTCTGCCGCTGCCTATTATTCTAGCGCCTCACTCGCATAGCGCTTTAATTAATTAATTACCTGCCTCTCGCAGCGCGACCTCGCTCAGGCTTTTGGTTTCACTGTTGGCTTGTCTGTGCATGCTTTATCCTGACTACTGCTCCATTTACCATCAGTGTTTGGGTTTGTTTCACCAGCGTTTGTGCTCTGATAGCGCTTGCTGTTAACTCGCTGCATTTTCATTGTCTGTGTTGCCCCTGCCTGCCCTCCCTCGGACCCTCCATTTTGTTGTTGTTGTTCTCCCCTGGACCCTTGAACCGCCCCTCAGCCACACTACCGCCTCCCTGCTGCCCCTCCCACGCTCCGCCCCTCCACACTTCATTTATGCCTGATGCCCCCACGCGCAGCGTCCACGCGCTACGTACACGCCGAAGGTGCGCCAAAGGTAAGCCCGTCTACGCCCGTCCGCGCCTGGACCGCGCCCAGCGCCATACCCCCTGGTCCTCGCATTGCCCACCCCTCCCGCATTACTTACGATGCCGCCACTCTCCTAGCCCTTAACCCCGGTCGCGCCCCCAACTGCGTCCAAGCCGCTCCTGGTCACACCCATGGACCTTTCTCTTGCTACTCCTGCAAATTCATCGGCACTGTCAACATCTCCGCTACGCCCACAGCACAGATCCCCGACCCCAATCACCTTCAATGCATCCTTCTCAACACCCGATCCGTCCACAGACATGCCATTGACCTTTGGAATCTACTAGACACCATTTCTCCGGACATCGCCTTCCTGACGGAAACATGGATGAATGCTTCCTCCGCACCTGACATCACCATTGCCATCCCTGAAGACTATAAGATCACTCGCAAAGACCGTACCAGCCACACAGGAGGAGGAATCGCTATCGTCCACAAGAAATCAATCCGCATCTCAACCAGCTCTGACGCCAACCTCGCAAACTCCGAACACCTCCACTTCCAGATCCACATCGACCCCAAAACCACACTCAGAGGCACCCTCCTCTACAGACCACCAGGACCCCGCGCAAAATTCAGTGAAGACATCACGGACTTCATCACTCCACACGCGCTCCCCTCCAAAGACTACATCCTTCTGGGAGACCTCAACTTTCACCTTGAAAAGATCAACGACCCCAACACCAGCACCCTCTTGGACAACCTCGCCTACCTCGGACTTAAACAACTAGTCACTTCCCCCACCCACATCGCAGGTCACACACTCGACCCCATCTTCACCTCCAGCAATCATGTCTCTTTCAGCCACACTACGGATCTCCTCTGGACTGACCACAGCTGCGTTCACTTCACCTACAACAAACCAAAACCCAACATCCACCTCCAACCTACCCTGCAAAGAAACTGGAACAAAATCACCACGGACCAAATCTCCGCATCGCTCCTTCGAAACTCCCCAGCCCTCTCTTCTAACGCTAACGAAGCCGCCGCCAACCTCACCCTATGGTTATCCAACACCGCCGACACCTTAGCTCCACTGAAAAAACGTCAAAGTAAACCTGGCAGCAAGAAGGCCTCATGGTTCAACGATGATCTCAAGAAGTCCAAGAAACTCTGCCGTTCCCTTGAAAAGGCCTGGAAAAAAGACCCAACCACCAGCACCAAGGACGCCTTCAAAAGCGCCACCCGCACTCACCACCAACTGATCCGAAAAGCCAAGAAAACAGCATTCAAGGATCGACTTGACAACAACGCCCACAACAGCAAGGAACTTTTCAACATCGTCAAGGAATTTTCCAATCCCTCGGCCAACTCCAACGACATCACCCCCTCTCAAACCCTCTGCGACTCCCTAGCCTCTTTTTTCCACAACAAGATTGCAGACATCCACAACAGCTTTGACAACCAACCCGGATACCAACCCACCCTACCATCTGCTGACCATCTTCCCCCCGTGAACACCCTTAACGCCTGGAACCCTATCTCCACTGAGGACACCATCCGCCTGATGAATTCCATCCACTCAGGATCCCCCACAGACCCATGTCCTCACCACATCTTCAACAAAGCAGACTCCGTCATAGCACCGCACCTCCGAGACGTCATCAACTGCTCCTTCAACTCCGCCACCTTCCCAGAAGACTGGAAACACGCTGAACTCACCGCCCTTCTGAAAAAACCAACAGCGGACCCCACCGAACTCAAAAATTACCGCCCCATCTCGCTTCTTCCATTCCCGACCAAAGTCATCGAGAAAGCCGTCAACAACCAGCTCGCCGCCTTCCTCGAAGCCAACAAATCCCTCGACCCCTCACAATCTGGCTTCCGAGCAAAACACAGCACTGAGACCGCCCTCATCGCAGCAACAGACGACATTCGAACTCTACTGGACAATGGAGACACAGTCGCCCTCATCCTCCTCGACCTCTCTGCAGCATTCGATACAGTCTGCCACAGCACCCTTCTACAACGCCTCAATAACATCGGAATTCAAGGAAAAGCACTTGAATGGATCACCTCGTTCCTCACCGGAAGAACCCAGAGAGTCCGCCTTCCTCCATTCAAGTCCGAGGCCTCTGAAGTCATCTGCGGCGTACCTCAAGGATCCTCACTCAGTCCCACCCTATTCAACGTATACATGAGCCCCCTCGCGGCCATCGCACGCCAACACAACCTCAACATCATCTCTTACGCGGACGACACTCAACTGATCCTTTCTCTCACCAATGACCCCAGCACCGCCAAAACTAACCTACACGAAGGAATGAAAGAAGTTGCCGAATGGATGAAACAAAGCCGTCTGAAACTGAACTCAGACAAAACAGAAGTCCTCATCTTAGGTACATCCCCCTCTGCTTGGGACGACTCCTGGTGGCCGGAAGCCCTCGGAAAAGCACCCATCCCGACAGACCACGCACGGAACCTTGGCGTCATCCTGGATTCTTCACTCTCAATGAACAGACAAGTCAGCGCCGTATCCTCTTCCTGCTTCAACATTCTTCGCATGCTCAGAAAAACATTTCGCTGGATCCCCACCGAAACAAGGAAAACAGTCACCCACGCTCTGGTCACGAGCCGACTGGACTACGGAAACACCCTCTACGCAGGTACCACCGCTAAACTCCAAAAGAAACTCCAACGAATCCAAAACGCCTCAGCCAGGCTCATATTAGACATCCCACGCAACGAACACATCTCTGGTCACCTTAAAGACCTCCACTGGCTACCCGTCAATAAGAGAATCACTTTCCGACTGCTTACCCACGCACACAAATCACTCTACGACATCGGACCAGATTGCCTCAACTCTCGACTGTCCTTCTACACCCCCTCCCGCCATCTACGTTCTTCCAGCCAAGCCCTCGCCACTGTACCTCGCATCAACAAGACCACCATGGGAGGCAGATCCTTTTCATACCTGGCTGCTAAAACATGGAACTCACTTCCCGCTTACCTTCGCCTCACCCAGAACCACCTAGCGTTCAGAAAGCAGCTTAAAACGTGGATATTTGACAAATAATCCTCCTCCCCTTCCTAAGCGCCTTGAAACCCTCTGGGTATGTAGTGCGCTATACAAATTTTCTGACTTGACTTGACTTGACTATTGTCAAGTATAGTGACAGTGGGAAATCTATTTTCAAAGCTTCACGCCATTCTTATTTTATTTGTGGTCAAACTGCATATGTTCGTCTGTCCCTCGATTGGGAGGGAACCTGTTACATTGCCTTCCTACTGCCACCAGTTTTCCTAGCCCCACCTGATTATCATAGAAACACACATCTAGTACACATTAGACATAGAAGGGAGATCGAGTCCCCCATTGTCGATTATACTGAAACTGCTCTAGAACAATATACAGATTTCAACAGAGGTTTCTTTTTCTTTATAGGACCTATCCAGAATAGTAAGCTAATCCGTAGGTTAACCAGAACCCTCGAAGCTGTAGTAAATGAGACTGCCTCTGCCCTAGGTAACTTAACCGAAGAGCAATCTGCTATGAGATTTGTCGTTTTACAGAATCGTCTCGTCCTTGACGTCATATTGGCCGATAGGGGCGGGGCCTGTAGAGTCATCGGATCTAGTTGCTGCATTTTCATTCCAAATAACGCGCCGTCTGTTTATTCAGCTATAACCAGACTCCATAAAATTGCCCATCTGTTACACCAAGATCCAGGCACCTGGACATGGTCCGGTTGGTTCTGGAATATAATTTCCGCCTGGGGATGGAAAGTATTGTCCTTTCTAGGTATTGCAGTAGCGATCATATTCAGCTGCTGCCTCTGTATACAATGTGGCCCTGCGATTTGCGGCATTTGTGCTACCTCTTGTATTCCTAGTCCCAAGCCCCGTTCTAAAACACGTTCCCAGAAAATTCGAGACGAGCAAATGATACTGTATGAAATGATAGATGGTATCATGAATATTGATGTTTCCTGATGGAAACGTAGTGACAAGGAGGGAATGTGGAAAAGTAAATTTTACCATGTTCTGTGTCCCTACGTGTCATCCATCATATGTTATATGTGCATGATTAATATGCATATGTTACTCCCCATGTTTGACTAATGACGCAATTATAGTTGTGTCCACCTCTAGTATGCCAGTTTCCAGTTCTCGTGAATACTACGAATATCAGGCCTATGTAAAGTTACGTTGCCACGTTTTCTCAGTGTGCACGTTATTTCATTGTAAAGTCCCCGTTTCTAGGCCTCAAAAGGGCCCGGACATCAGATTCAGCTCCCGTCTCCTGAAGCCTCGCTGAGGAGCGATACAGCCCCCACCTGTATCCTCGACCCTTCACTTACTTCCTGCCTCGCAGTGCCCGGTTCAGCCTGGCTCTGCCTCTGAGTCTGCCAAGAGTATGTTATGATTCCAGTTATCAGTTCAGTCCTCCTCCTCTGCATTCCAAAAGCTACTGAATCGCATCAATAGTTTCCGTCATTGTCTAGCTTTTACGTCTCCATGTAAGAGAAATACTGCGTTTAATGGTCATTTAATATTCTTCATCACGCACTACATGTAGAATAATGCATGCTCCAGTCTTAGAATCAAGTTAGCCTTTCCCCTCCTGACTTCTAGTTTATATCAACATGTTCTCTAAACATCAGATACTAGATACTGTTTAGGTACATGTCGCCCTGACTCTCCAGACTTCAGTCTCTGCTCCTAGCACAGAGTTCATAGCCCCCAGCTTCTCCTAGTGATACGTCATTGCCAGTTTGCGCGCACCACCAGGTTAGAGGTCCCGGCTCCTTAGGTAGCCCCCTCCATGGGTTACACCCCATTCATGACATATTCTGTTACGTTTGCATCACATGTCCATGTATACGCCCTGTTACACCTCTTTTCACCCTTATCTTTCGCGACTGCTACGCGTCACGCCTTTTGCTCCACCCACTGCTACGCCTATTGCAATGTAATGCTATGTGTTTGCGTTATGTATATATGTTCATGTACTGTTATTAAAAAGTTATCCATCCATCCTTCCTTAGCGCGCTCATCCCAGATCCAGCCCCAGCAGCTGCTGTGCCCTGCCATCCTATTCCTGTGCAGGTCGTCCTGTTCCTGTCCTTATGCTGTATTAAACCTGCAAAACTCCTACTACCTCGAATCTTGACTCTTATTTATTGAGCTATCTGTTATTCATTTATACATGCAAAAAGAGAGGTATTATTTATTTATTTACCACACTATCCCTTGGACTTCATCAAAGCACATTGACTGATCTACGAAAACTAAGGTGACAGCACACATGCCACATATTTCCTTACCACATTTTAGTGTTAAAGCCTAACTCATTTTCCAAATACATGAGCAATGTATATTTTCTAATTCTACTAAAACTTAACAACAAGAAAGGTTTTTCAGCACTTATTTGTCTGCAAACACATCAAGCAACCAAATGCTTCTCTCACAATTTTTTCAAATGCACACTGACTCACAGTGTGATTCTAGACAAATAGCAGTATCCCTTGCACTTTAGTAAAAAACATTTACTAGTCTGGAACAGATGACATGACTGCACACATTCCACATATTTTAGAAATGCACTATACTGTGGAAGCCTTACTCATTTTGCAAATACATAAGCAATAACTGCTTTCAAATTCTACCAAAACTTGGAAACAGCATAGGTTTTTAACCAGTGATATATCTGCAAGCACATGAAATACCCACAGGCTTCTCGCACAACAGTTCCCATATGTACACAGACTCAAAGTGTGATGCTAGACAACCAAGACTATCCCTTGGACTTCATCAAAACACATTGACTGATGTACAAAAACTAAGGTGACAGCACACATTCCACATATTTCATTACTGCATTTTAGTGTTAAAGCCTGACTCATTTTCCAAATACATGAGCAATGTCTATTTTCTAATTCTACAAAAACATAACAACAAGAAAGGTTTTTCAGCAATTATGTGCCTGCAAACACATTAGGCAACCAAATGATTCTCTCACAATTTCCTCAAATGCACAATGACTCACAGTGTGATTCTAGACAAATAACAGTATCCCTTGCACTTTAGCAAAAAACATTCGCTAGTCCGGAACAGGTGACATGACTGCACACATATCCACATATTTTAGAACACAGTCTCACAATGTGAATCTAGACAAGCAAGACTACTCCCTGGACTTTACCAAGAGCAACACATTATTCATATTAAAAACAAACACACCACATACAGCCTCCCACAAAAGAATAAGTTGCCATTCAAATTGATTTGTAGATTAAGAAGTATGTCAGTCACACACCAGATTTTCTAATATAGATTCTCTGTACTGTGCAGCTCTTAGCTAAACCAAAAAAATGGCAAGCTTTCCCTCTCATGCTGCACACATATACATGTAAATATCAAATCACATTGTTTCCCACATTATTTCAAAAGCTAACACACATTTATATTGGTTACACATTTCAGCCATTTCCAAATGACATGCATTTGAACCCTACCCCCAATCTGCTCACTGCCTGTTACCATAGAAACAGTTCAAGGAACCCTCAACTAAAATCATTGGTCACAAGTTCAGCACACAATGTTGCTAATCCAAACAGCAAGTGTGCTTGACTTTTCAAAATATCAGCTTATCCTATGTAATGTTCCTTTCAAATACTTTTTCTTAACCAATAAGAAAAATGCTTTTAAAAAACAAAAACATGCAACCTACTTTTCAGACTAGAATGATCTCAAACAGCCAATGATTTCTCTTCTTTTTTCAAAACTGCATCTTATCCACCATTTTAGAAAAATCTAACTTCACATATAGAGACCATCTGAGTGCATCAAGAACTCCCTTCAAGATGCTTAGAGTGTGGATTGTGGGACACAGCTATATTTTCTGGAGCCAAAGGTATGCAGAACACAGAGGCATGGACAAAGACCTAGCTCTACCATATGTAGACATTAAATGGATTGGACAGAGAGGGTTAAAGTGGCACCAATTGATGCCATTGGTTAAATCCGTTTTTGCATCTCCAACACTCTGACCTCATAATTGTGCACTGTGGTGGCAATGACCTAGGCACTTTGACTGGGGTAGGTCTGGAAATGCCTATAGAGGTCACCTTTACAGAATTGATGTCACTTTTACCCCAAACTGTCTTTGTCTATTCTAACATATGCCAAAGAAAGAAATGGAAGTGGTCCAATCAATTTTGTCCACAGATTGCGAAAGCTAAGAAAATATGTCAATAAATCTGTTTCTGCTTTTCTCCGCGATTATAAAATGGGGTGCATTTACCACAACAATCTGCATTTCAATATTTATGGCATCTATAGGAGAGATGGTTTACATTTTACAGATCAGGGTACTTAAGTCTTCCTCTTGAATTTTAGACTCTGCATAGGTACTTACTTGTAGGTACCAACATTTCTCAATAAACACATGGGCTCTTTTTAGAGCCACCCAAGAACTAAACACAAAAGCTTGATGTATATGTGAAAAATATTTCTTTTGTTTGCTTGGAGTCGCGCATTCAAAGCGTCAGACTCGTGCACCCAACGCGTTGGAGTCGTGCACCCTACACATTAGGAGTCGTGCATCCAATGAATGCACACCAGGTGCACACATAGTAGAAATAATGATAGGGGCTATTCTTTTTTTAACGGTAAAATTAGGAGTTGCGCACCCAGTGCGGAGTTCAGTGTGGCCACCTGGTGTGCACGCGTTGGATGCACGACTCCTATCGTGTAGGGTGCGCGAGTGCAACACGTTTGGTGCACAACTTCTACGTGTTGGGTGCAGGACTCTGACTAACTAACTAAGTACGGAATTGTGTTTCAGGCCTACAATTCAACAGTCAGTATCCATACACTCCAGCAAACACCCTGTGACTGCTGTCGCAATCCCATAGTGACTCTTTCAGTACCATGTACTAATTCATTCACTAAAGTAAAACTCAACTAATTATGAATTCACCCAGTGTCTCTCCTTATAGTACTGCAATCATTCAGTTAGTATGCATGTACTCATGCAGTGAGCTAGGCTTTAGGGTACGGACTGGTTCAAACTCCTATGCAGTATGCATGTAGTGGTCTAACCACCTTCACACTTGTGTTTCAGGCCTACAATTCCCCAGTCAGTATCCATACACTCCAGCAAACACCCTGTGACTGCCTTTGTAATCCCATAGTGACTCTTTAAGTACCATTGACTAATCCATTCACTAAAGTAAAACTCAACCAATTATGAATTCACCCAGTGTCTCTCCTTATAGTACTGTTATCATTTAGTCAGTATGCATGTACTCATGCAATGAGCCAGGGTTTAGGGCACAGAGTGCTTCAAACTCCTATGTTGAAGGGGCGTTCCATAGGTGTGCATGTTTGCACAGAACACTCATAGAACAAGACACATCACCAGATTTATTAGAAATCATGAATCAGGACATGTTATGTTATGTTATGTTAAAATCACTTTTACCGCGCACGGTCACCAAACGGTTTCATGGCGCTCATAAACAATAACGGGGGGGGGGCAGACAGCATGATTACTCAAAAGCTGATTGAAAAAGATGAGTTTTAAGTAGTTAGCAAAAACAGAAATAATTAGGACAGAGTCAAAGTGAGATAGGAAAGGCGTTCCAGAGTGCAGGAGCAAGAAACGAAAAGCACGAGCCACCATGCTTTTTACGTTTATACCTGGGAACAACTAGGAGGTTGTGGGCAGTAGACCGGAGGTTTCTTAAAGGAATGTGACGCTTGAGGCTGGAGGAAGTGAAAGCCGGGGCGAGAGCAAGAAGGGCCTTGAAGACAGTACAGCCTAACTTAAAAATGCAGCAGGAGGCCACTGGAAGCCAGTGCAATTTCCTCAACAGGGGCGAGACATGTTGATATTTGAGCTGTTGAAAGACCAGTCTCGCCGCCTGATTTTGTACCAGCTGAAGCCGATGAAGATGGTAAGCAGGAATCCCAACATAGAGGGAGTTAGCGTAGTCAATACGGGAGGTGACAAGAGCCATGATGACAAGTATGAGGGCCTCAGCCGTAAGAAACCTACGGATTTTGCAGATCCTGCGTAGATGGAAGAAGCAGGAAGATGTAACTGCATTGATTTGAGGTCTCATAGATAAGTCACTAGATATAATTACACCGAGGCTCTTCACCGAGTTGACAGGGCAGGGCGGAGGGCAAAGAGCGGAGGGACAAAAACTGGAGCTCCAGGGGTTAGCTGTCCCTCCTGTTAATACTAACTCTGTCTTGTTGGGATTAAGCTTCAGCTGGCTAAAGTGCATCCACTCAGAGATGGCAAGCATGGTGGATTGGAAATTGGCACAGGAGGAAGGGGATGAATCAACAGGGAAAATCAACTGTAAATCATCCGCATAGTTGAAGATAGTGACAGGGGTGTGGCGGAGAGAAACTATAAGAGGTTGCATGTAAAGGTTAAATAGAAGAGGTGAAAGAGCAGAACCCTGAGGGACACCACAGGAAAGTGCAGAATAAGGGGCTGAGAAGGTGGGCAGATGAACTGATTGAGAGCGTTGGTGCAAAAAAGACCTGATCCAAGTTAGAGCCATGCCCTGGATGCCCGCATTGTGGACACGGTCGATCAAAATAGCATGATCGACCGTGTCAAAGGCAGCCGACAGATCTAATAAAACAAGAGCATGGGCCAAGTTTTTATCGGCGCCTTGCCTCAGTACATCCATTACGGCCACGATGACAGCTTCAGTGGAGTGAGCCGGTCTAAAACCGGCTTGCTGGTCATCTAAAAAAGAAGAACCCTCAATGAATGCGCTGAGGCAGCGGGTAACATAGGTCTCCAAAATTTTCCCCAGATAGGGGAGAAGGGAGATCAGCCGATAGTTGTGCAAGACAGAAGGATCAGCACCAGGTTTTTTAAGTATTGGAACTACAACCGCCTGTTTGAAAGCATCAGGGACAGAGCCTGTGGCAAGCGAGCTGTTAAGAAGTGCCAACGGGGGATCAGGACATGCCAGAAAGGCGGCTTTCAGGATTTGAGGGGGACAGCAGTCGTTAGGGGAACCAGAGCTTACCGCATGTAGTAAAGAGATAAACTCGGTCAGGGAAATAGGAGGGAACGCATTAAAACAAGAGGGGTTCGGGGGGGTAGAAGAAAAACGTTAGACGAGGAAGGAAGGGGGATATTATTTTTAATAGTGGTGATTTTATCAATAAAAAAGGAGTTAAGGGAATCACAGAGAGCTTGTGTGGGTTGAGGTTGGGCAGTGACACGGTCTGGCAAAGAAAGTTCCTCCACAATTGAAAAAATATCTTTGGTTTTAGAAGCAGAATTGAGAATTTTCTGCGAGAAATAGGAGGTTTTTGCCTGTAAAATGGATTTTTTATAAAGGTTTAATAAATCAACATAAGCAATTTTTAATAATGGGTCATAATTGCGCCTCCAACGATGCTTGTCGGAGAGCCAGTTTGTCCAGTTTCAATTGATCCGTGAACCATCGCTGAGCGTCATGAGGACGTTTGATTTTGATGGTTCTTAACGGGGCTACTACATCGCTCGCATTTCCCAGCCACTGGTCAAGAGCATCAGCCTGGGCAGATGTCGAGGTGATGTCACTGGAGGCTGATGTAGCTAAAATTGAATGGAATTCTGTAAGATTAGCTTGTTTCCAGTTACGTGCGATAAAGTTGGTAGTAGGAGAAGGGTGGCAGGGCAAGATGAGTTTCAAAGAAAAAGAAATAAAAAAGTGATCAGACCAAGAGCAGGAATATACTGAAGGGGGGGAAATGTCAAGATTGACTGTCCAGGCTTGATCGAGGATATGGCCCTTGTTGTGAGTGGCCACTGTAATGTGCTGATTACAGTTCAGACCAAGTAAAAGATCCATAAAATCTTCGGAGAGGCCACTTTCACAGGGGTCTAACGGCCAATAATTAAAGTCGCCAATGATGAAAATTTTTGCGGAATTAATAACTAGCCGGGAGATAATATCACCAAACTGTTGGGAAAAAAGGGGCATGGTGTCAGGGGATCTATAGACAAGGACACAGATAAAGAAAAACCTAGGAGAAATACATTTCAGAGTGAGAATATCAGTTTTAGGAAGAATGATGGTTTCAAGGATGGAAAACTTATATTGGGAGCGGATAATAGCAGCAACCCCCCCCCCCCACCTGCTCTACCGACTGCTCTATTAGTCTGTAAAATATAATAACCAGTAGGACTAGCAGCGATGTTGTCAGGGGTAGAGTCATCAGTTAACCAGGTCTCCCAAAGGAGAAGAATATCGACGTTATTGTCATCCAACATCTGGAATATTTCAAGCTGATGCTTCATCAGCAAACGAGTACTAAGGTAGACTATTGCCAGGGAATGTGGTAAAGATGGCCTAGCAACTAGTGAAGTAGTGGAAGGATCACTACAGTTAATGGGAGACAACAAATCGTGTGTACCTGGACAGGATCCCAAAGAGGTCAAGATGCCACAATCCCGAGCGGCGCCAGTAGCACAGGGTTGGAGTGGACCAGAGTGTGGGAGGGCGATGAGATCCTTAGAGGAATAAGTGATGCGATGGGCATAGTGGGAGGCCGCTGGGCGCGGTCGGCCGCGGACGGCCGTGGACGGGCGCAGACATGTGTGTGAATGCTGCACCATCCTCCAATTGGTGTAACAAGGCACAACAAGGAGAATTATTTTCATTTCTCCTCATTTTTTCTCTTTGAATGCATGCTACAATGCACAGCATACATTGAAGGAAAAAAATGCCTTCACAGATGGTTTTGTGCAGGAAGGTGTGTCTTCCTGCACAAAAACAAATTCTGCATGACACAGATATCCTTGCGCCATGGGGCAAGGGTGCCTGTGTCATCGCATGGCTGCAGTTTAAGCAGCAGTACAGAGCGAAGCATAGACTTGCAGTATATTTATTTACATATGTTGCATCCCTGTGCTTTGGAAGTACCACAGCACACTGCAGCTAAAGAGCTAAAAGTGTCATACTACAGTAGTTCCTTATAGTTTTGCACTAATACATACACCATACAGTACTAATGCATTCTTTCAGTCAATCATGCACTATGCATACATTCAAATTTCTGATTTTGTTATTGTTTTTTTAAAAGAAAAAAGGACAAAAAAAACAGGGAACTTCAGGAACTAACAGCCCAGAAAAAAAGTCTAACAGTGGTTGTTTCATTGTGCTGTACAGACTAAGTCCACAGACTGCTCTAAATAGCACAGAAGTTGAGCACAGAAGTTGGTTGCACCTGATGCAGTGTATTTTTATGTGTGCAAATTTGGAACGTATGTCCGGACGTGCTGGTGAAGAGGAACTGACAGAAGTACTTGGCACTGCAGTTTAAGGGTTGTCTCAAAGTCTCCTGCACTCCTCCTGAGACAGATTTACAAGCTGCAGACTCTTTAGATGTTTGTACATACTTGCAATGCCGCACAAGTACTTTTTATTGGCACTGTCTCTTGAAAGAACGTTACCACAAATTTTACAGGTGACTTTTGTGTCATTCACCTTCTTTTGTCCTTCAGGGTAGGTAAAAAAACGTTCACACCACTGAAGAAGGTCTTTTTGGAGGTGGAGGTTCCACAACAAATTCTTTGTCCAAAAAATGGTCCGATTCTCGTGGTGGCTCTTGTCCTGAAGCCATTTTGTCCTCAAATAGGAAAATATCAGAAAATAAATAATCCAAAATAAGTTCTTTTCAGCTAAGAGATCTTTCTCCCAAGAAGCTCTAAGAAGAATGATTGAAATGGGTAGGGTCCTTCAATAGTTACAATGGGAAAAGAAATGAACCAAGCAAATCTTTTTTTGGTCACATGGGATCGGCGTTGGGTGCACACACGCAGCTCGCACCCAGCGTGACTTTGCGACATTGCATTTAAAAGTAATATAACTTTATTAAAAGTGCCTTAATATTTATAATAAATATATTTTTTTTTGGGACATTAAAGAATTTAGCGGGAGTGGAGCACCCACCGCGTCCAACACATATATGACGTCACTCGGTACTGCGCGACTGTCACGTAGCGTAATACGTACATGTCACATATGCGCCAGAAGTCACGTATCACTCGCATAGCAATCTCGCAGGAAAATTTGTAGGCATCGTACACCCTACGCAGATCCTACACAACAATCCTAAAATTGCCGCTAGGTTCTGCACAGTGATCGAGAAAGGTGCGCTTTTGGTGCGTGACTCCCCAAAATTTTTTTGAAAAAAAACAATAAAGAAAATAATATAAATATATTTGAAAAAATATAAAATAAAAAATATACATTTTTCAATTTTAAAAAAATATACTTTTATTAAATATGTGTAATGTAATTTAAAAAAAATGTAGTAAAACAATATGAAAAGAAAAATATAACAATAAATACATTTAAAAATTATCATTGAAAAAACCTTTGAAATTCACTGAAAAAACCATAGATTTTCGACATGTTACAGTTAGGGATTAGCATTTAAAAAACCTTGGAAATTCAGTGAGAAAAACATAGGTTTTATGGGTGTTATAGTTAGCTGGACATTTCACTTGTACAACACTATTGAAATTCCTCCGTTATAGTTAGTTGTACTGACTATAACTCACACGCCCGCAATCCACTGCTGATGATGTCACATATTACATCATTCATGACATGGTCAGTGACATCACTGATGACATCTTCCACTTGACAATCTGATACATCTCATCCTACTAGTATAACCTTTCAACACTCATTATAAAATATGGAGTATCAAATTTGAAACTATTGAAACACCACCTACCTATACATTCACTCATATATGCTAACAAAGATCAATAGAATACTATTAAATATACTTATACACCTACATCGACATTACACACCAGTACACATCCTATTCAGTTATGCAGTCATCCTACTTACTTATGCAAACATTTAATCATACTTATATTTACTAAGCTACACACTTATACAAACACCACTTTAATTTTTCATATAGGTAGTAACTCATACTATGGGGTCCATTAGGATGTAGGGCGGTGGCACCACCGCTGTGCTGGCGGGGTGGAAAAATGCCTTTTTCCACCCGCGAGCTGCGAGAAACACGTCTGCCATATTAGTATAGTAAAAGTTAGGTCAAATCCCGTCCGCTGCGGAGCGACGCGCACCGCCATCAAAGTGCGCCCGCACCATGGCGGGGGGAGCCAATGGAGACTCACCACCATGCGGAATGACGTCAGCCCCGTTCCACAAATTAGGATGGCCCAAACAGGTAGACGCAGTGGAAACACCGCCCAACCAGAGACGGCGGAAACTCGACAGCAGAGCGCGATAGCAGAGACCCGGTCCACACCACCCGGTCACGACCACCATGGACCCAGCTCTACATGTGTATCCAGTGCTGTACCTGCTACAGCACTATCATCTAATGGGCCACCATGGACGCCGCCACTGGTACGCAACTACACAAATACAACACACGGGCTGACACAGAGTCCTATTCCACAACAGACACCTTGCTGGGGACAACAACACATCTACAAGGGCACCCACACATGTGCATACTACCATATCCACAGGGCAGAACAATCCAAACAACAGGCACACAACTCCTGTGTATCTTTCACTATCCAGGGGCACACATACATCCACACCCCCTACAAAGTCACACCCTTCACACTGCACACCTCCTGACTACCCAAGAGCACACATCTCATGTAGGCCATGGGGCCAGGACTAAGGGCCAACACAAGATGACCAACAACATACATAGCTGGGCACACATAAAGGAATAACACACATACATCATGACATTGCCCAGCCTGCATGCAAACCTGTGCACAGCACCACACCCTGTGCTGGCAGTGTCCCCCAACTTGACATCTGAAAAATGTAGCCAACAATAGCAAACTACTAAAAACAGAAGTGCATGACAGGTAAAATAGCCATCACAGATAACACCAGTATCAGTGTCCGAATGTACTGAACAACCTGTCACCCATGTTTAAAAATGTGATGCGGCCAAAGAGCTTGGCAATGTTTAAGTGACACATAGAGCATGGGGCACAGGCAACCAAATGCACACAACAAAAGAACTTTAATCAGCAACGACACTGACAAAACAGACAACAGGAGTAACTGTCTTTATTCACATATTGCATAGATGTGACGGTAGTACAACAGTAGACAAGAGTAAGGCACAAAATGCTGATCATATGCAAGATAATCTACAAAGGCAAACTCCAAACAGGAAGGCCAGTGTCCATGACACAGGTGAGAGTACAACACAGCAGAGCAACAGGGCCAGTGTCCAGGGCACAGGTGAGAGTACAACACAGCAGAGCAACAGGCCCAGTGTTCGTGGCACAGGTGAGAGTACAACACAGCAGAGCAACAGGGACAGTGTCCATGCCAGGTGGCACAGCAAGTACACGAGAGGCTGCACAGGGGAAACTCCAGCACAGCAGAGCAACAGGGCCAGTGTCCAGGGCACAGGTGTGAGTACAACACAGCAGAGCAACAGGGCCAGTGTCCATGGCTCAGGGGAGAGTTCAACACAGGGGAGCAACAGGGACAGTGTCCATGCCAGGTGGCACAGCAAGTACATGAGAGGCTGCACAGGGGAAACTCCAACACAGCAGAGCAACAGGGCCAGTGTCCATGCCAGGTGGCGCAGCAAGTACATGAGAGGCTGCACAGGGGAGACTCCAACACAGCAAAGCAATAGGGCCAGTGGGCATAGCAAAGTGCAGAGTCAGGACATGAGAAGCTGCACAGTGAGTGTGTTTGACTGTATCCTACCATGGCCAGCAACACACCCAGGTGGTAAACAATGGGCAGGACTACCACACCTGTATGAGAGACAGGTGTATGAGGGGGACTATCACTTACTTTTGGCTATCAGGCAGACTCTGAGCTGACTGTGTGGTGTCCGACAGAAGGACCACTTGACTGGGGAGACAAAGGCCCAGGTGATGTAGGGCTATCAGTGGCTTGGCAAGCTGGAGGGCTGTTTGGACCAGGTGGTGTAGTGGCACGTGAAGGCGGAGTCATGCAGACCTGTGACACACTGTGGGTGTGAGAGGTTTGAAGGGTGCTTTTCCACTTCTTGGGAATTTGAAATGGCTTTCCTGTACTGGGGTTAATGGGAACTGATGTGGACACAACAGGCACACACACCAACAGAGCCACTTCAGGTGCAGACACTGGCACTCACTCTGGTGACGTGTTGGATCCTGCGGAACGCTTTGTCTGGCTACACCTCTGCACAACCTTCCCCTGTTTGCCAGGTGTACCCCCTACAGTGCCCTCCTTTCCCTGTTTTCCAGGTGTCCCCCCTACAGTACCCTCCTTTGTCTGTTTGCCAGGGGTAGCCCCTACAGTGCCCTCCTTCACCTGCTTCACCGGGCTTGGAATTGGAGTTGATGTGGCGGGTGAATGTGGTCCTGAGCCCTTCCTAGGTGTACCCTTGCCATACAACACCTCTTAAGTGAACATAGACACTGCACGCCTAGCTCTGCGTGAAGTCTCAGGGACAGGAGAGTCCTTTGCTGGTGATGCTTCTGAGGCATGTGAGCCTGATGTCTGCTTCATTTCTTTTTCGGCCTTGCTCTTCCCTGACAGGCTCTTGTCTTTGCATTCTGGGGTGGCTCTTCTCTTCTGTGGGGATGGTGTCTGTTGGCGGGCCCGCGTGGGTTGTTTCTGCTGGGTGCTTCTTGTGCTGTATCGTGACTGCGACGCATGGGAACCGTGGTCACTATCATCCGATGTGGCCACTGACCTGGGGGGTGGACAAAGGCACTGGAGCAGGAATTGAAGTATGTGCCTGTTGAAGGGCAGACCTCTCTGTGGACGACAAAGCCTGGACTGTGCGGTGTAGTCCACCAACGTCAAAGTGTATGCCCTCCATGTAGGCAACCACCTGGCCTAATTTTTTGTCATGGTCACTGAAGGCATTGAGCAGGGCTGTCTGGCCCACACACAGCTGGCACAGGAGCTCTACAGACTCAGCACTGAGGGCAGCAGGGGGGACAGGTGCATGCTCAGCGGTGCCAGGTGTGAATCTGACTTGTCCCCTCTTACTGACACGGACACGGGCAGCACCAGAGGAAGTGGATGGTAGGGTGGGCACTGGCCGATGTGTGGTAGTAGATGATGCAGAATCCCCATTCCCCGTGCCTTCCAACATGGATGCATCCCCGCTGGCATCAGATGATGTTGTACTCTGTGTCTCAGGCAGGGATTCCTCCAGCATACTACGGTCCCCTTCAGATGTGCTGGTGAGCTCTGTGTCACTGGGCTCCGGTGCAGCTGTAGTGCTACTCTCGCCACCACTGGTTACCAGCTCCTGTTCCTCCATGTCCACTGGCGGTTCTGCATGAAAGAGAGATGCACGGTTGTGTTAGTGTCATAAGCAGGACAGAGCAATTCAATCAATGCAGTACACACCCTGCAATCACATTGCAGCAACACAATACATAGACCACAACAGTGCCTATAACCCTGAATATCTGCAATGACTGAGCCATATTAAGGCCACACAGCACAACACCCTGCCCATGGATAAAGTCTACCAGACACACAGCTTGCTCTGCCCAAACCTAGGGACATGATGTGGGGACATCACTTATTACCACTGACAGACCTTGAGGGTACAGGAGGGGACAACACACACACCTAACAGTCCACAATGTCAAGTAGCCCATGACAAACACCATGTGGTACTCTGGGGCACATTGTTGTCAGATGTGTGTGCCTCAACGACAATGGTGCATGCAGAGTAGGCATACATGAAGTCACACTCAGATAGTGGACACTGCTGTTCACCCTTAATACATTGCCTACACTATCCCAATCCTGAATGACCATGTAGATACTAACACATCTGGCTATGGGAATAGACAGAAGGTAGGGTTAGCTTTGTAAGGCCAGTTTGGGGCAATGCATGACAATGGCACCCATCTCAGCAGCCACTCACATGACACAGCACTGCTCCACCCCACGAACATCACCTGGGCCAACGCAGCCACAGGCCCTGTACACATGCACCCGCTCCCAGCCAAAGTCACCCTCCCCAAATACTCACCCCTGCCTTGCTGCTGATGCTCCTTCAGACGTGCCTCCAGCTCAGGGTGGTACAAAAGGGGGTGTTGATCTATTGTGCAACATCCCGTCCATCATCTTGTGTGTTTTGCTGTTCACCCTATGTGGGACGAGTATGCCCAGACGTGGGTCCCTTGCTCACTAAGCCACTGGAGCCAAGCTATCATGGCTGAAGACGGCTGATACTGTGATGGATTGAACCCAGATCTGTTGACTGGGTGTGAGTGTTTGATTGGTTCAGATGCTCCGTCCATCACCACCCCCTTTTGTACCGCTTTGTTCGCCATAAGTAGGCAGGGTATGCTCAGACGTGAGTCCCTTGCTCACTTTGCCACTGGATTCAAGCAAGCCTGGCTGAACACGGCTGATAGCCAGAAACCGGTCCTAGGATGCTTGATTCCGGTCCAGGGAAGAAATGGCTTGGCAGTTCGGGCTGGACTGTTCCCATGAGACACAGGGTCAAGACTGATTCGCATATGACCATGTCTGAACTGGGGTGGCTTGGTGAGCAAAGCAACGATGGATTAAACCCACATCTGTGACTGGGGGTGAATGTTTTGCCATTGTGCAACATTCCGTCCATCATCTTGTGTGTTTTGCAGCTCAGGATGAGTCACAGCCAAGATGCGGCCCATCAGTGGTGTCATGCTGCACGGTGCCAAACGCCCAGTGCGTGGTAGCAGCCCCAAGGTCATCTCTGCCACGTTCTTTGCCAGCCGACTGATGTCGTCCCACCTCTTGTGGCAGTGGGTGCATCGTCCGTTAGATACCCCCAGGGCTCGCACCTTAGCTGCAATGGCCCTCCACACAGCCTTACGCTGGCGGCATGGGAGAAAAGAAGGTTAAATGATCAGTGACACAGTGTCATGTACCAACATCCATCAGTATAGATGCAAGACATAGGTTCATTACCAAATGTAATCTCCCTCCATCCCAAACTGAGGTACACTTCATAAGAGCACTCTGCATGGGCCAAGCAGATGTGATTGCATGCATTTATGAGTAGGCGTACAGGGTCCCTGATAATTTCACACACATGCAGGATGACTGTACTGAATCCCCTTTGTGGCTTGCACACATCTCCAGTACCATGCATGTCTGGCCACTACATACATCACATACTGAGCTGTGTCTGTGTGTAGAATGACTGTATCCCTGACTGGGGAGCTTTCAATGTGCATGTCCTGTGTACATATGTTATGTGTGTGGCATCTGGGTATATGGACTCACCAACAAAATATCCATCTACACAAGTGTGGTCGTTTGCAATCATACAGGGCTGAGATGGTGCATAATCCTATTTCAGTGTGAATGAACAAGAGTAATGGCATACTAAGTGCAGGGATGTGATCTCGTCTTGGTGTGCGGGCACTGGGCATAGCCTCTGGGTTCACACTGAGTGGGACAACAAGGGAACACAGACACAATCAGCCGAGCAATTATTGTCCTCGCACCTGTATGTCCAACATCCTGTGGCTCTGTGTGGCTGTCAATGTAACACACTCCACTCAGACATACAACTGCAGGCAGGGAAATCCGTGACATTGGGACAAACCCACTTCTTCGCCCTGGAGACAGCACGTTTGTCAGTATATGACACAACCCCACATCCTCAGGTATATACTGCAGCAGGACAACTACATGTCTCCTCCCCTGCCCTACACCTCCCTTTACAATGACTTACCACAACATTGGGGGTACCATACAGCCTTGGGTACTGTGCGAGCACCTCGTCCACCATGACCTCCAGCTCCTCGCTTGTGAATGGACTGGTATGGATCTTCTCTGTCCTTGCCATCCCTGTGGACATGGAACACCTGTGGTGGAAGTAGGTGGTGAGGGGTCCCAGGCAGCAGGCTCTGTAGGCAGCAGCAGGAGAGGGTCCCAGGCAGCAGGCTCTGTAGGCAGCAGCAGATGGGGGTCTCTGGCAGCAGGCTCTGTAGGCAGCAGCAGGAGAGGGTCCCAGGCAGCAGGCTCTATAGGCAGCAGCACATGAGGGTCTCTGACAGCAGGCTCTGGAGGCAGCAGCAGATGAGGGTCTCTGGTAGCAGGCTCCGTAGCCAGCAGCAGATGAGGGCCTCTGGCAGCAGGCTTTGGAGAAAGCAGCAGGTGAGTATCCCAAGCAGAAGGCTCTGTAGGCAGCAGCAGATGAGGGTCTCTGGCAGCAGGCTCTGGAGGCAGCAGCAGGAGAGAGTCCAAGGCAGCAGGCTCTATGAGCAGTGGAAAAGTGAGGTTCACTCCCACAGATTCATAGCACCCTGGAGTCGTTTCTTAGGTGCCAAGCTATAACAATTGGTTGTCCAGCTCTGCCTATTTCAATGCCCGCCTTCCGCAATTTTCAAAATTGCTTCATGCCACCGCAATCATTGCTCCCATTGGCTGTAGGTAATGCTCCATGGCGGTGATGCACGGCAGGGGTCTGGCATGCGCTACCTCGATGGTGCATTGTTCAAAAGCATCCAATGACCGCCTCCGCGGTGGCGGAGCACGCCTTCCGTGATTTTTAAAACTGCATCATGCCACTGCAATCATCGCTCCCATTGCCTGTAGGCAATGCACCATGGCGGTGATGCACCGCCGGGGCCAGGCAGTAGCTACCGCGAGTTGGGTGGGGGAGCATGCCCATCGCCATCCTCCCATGTCTCCATGCCAATGACCACCGCAGTTGTGTATGGGTTGGTGCTGGTGACCCACCGCCGGGGCCAGGCGGTAGCTAACGTGATTAGGGTGGCGGAGCATTCCCACCGCCATCCACCCATGTCTCCATGCCAATGACCACCACATTTGTGTATGGGGTGGTGCTGGTGACACTGCCGGGGCCAGGCGGTAGCTACCGCGAGTAGGGTGGCAGAGCATGCCCACCGCCATCCTCCCATGTCTCAATGACATCCTCCCATGTCTCCATGCCAATGACCACCGCAGTTGTGTATGTCCTCCCATGTCTCCATGCCAATGACCACCGCAGTTGTGTATGGGTTGGTGCGGTAGCTACTGTGAATAGGGTGGTGGAGCATGCCCACCGCCATTTGGGCATGTCTCCATGCCAATGACTACCGCACTCATGTAAGGGATGGTGATGGTGCCACACCACTGGGGCCAGGCGGTAGCTACCGCGAGTAGGGTGGCGGAGCATGCACACAGCCATTTGGGCATGTCTCCATGCCAATGAGCACGGGGGAATGGTCAGTAGTGTGTCCGCCCGCGCTGAACGCAGCGATCTGCACTCTAACCCATATCTCTGTACAAAAATTGGGCACACTTGTTTTTATTCTCACCACATTTTTAAACCTGCACATTGCCCTTGAACAGCGCACGCATAGCGCACTAGGAATGGTACTTGCACTTTGACCTCAGCCCCGGTCCACCGCAGCAGGAGCCGTTTGAGTGGAGGGCGGGCCAAACTACTTAAAAGGCTGGGAAAGTGGACACGCTGTGGAGAACGGGGAGATGGTCAGACAATCAGTAGTGTTTCCGCCCGCGCTGTATGCAGCGATCCGCACTCTAACCCGCATATCCGAACAAAAACTAGGCACACTTGTTTTTATTCTCGCAGCATTTTTAAACCTGCACATTGCCCCACCCGCCCCCGACCTGCGTCCTTGCACAGCACACGCATAGTGCACTACGCGTGGCACTTGGACTTTGACCTCAGCCCCGAGTGGAGGGTGGGGCTAAACTACTTAAAAGGCAGGGAAAGTGGACGCGCTGCTGAGCATGGGTAGACGGTCAGTAGTGTTTCCGCCCGCGCTGAACGCAGCGATCCACACTCTAACCCGCATCTCTGAACAAAAACTGGGCACAGTTCCCTCCCCGCCCCCCTACCTACGTCCTTGCACAGAGCACGCATAGCGCACTACGCGTGGCACTTGAACTTTGACCTCAGCCCGGTCCACCATGGCAGGAGCTGTTTGAGTGATGGGCGGGGCCAAACTCTCCTTTCTGTCAGTTAGGTTACACGATGGGGGGAGGGAAAGGGGAGGAATTGATACCGAATATCCCCTATATTAAGTACATGGGTCAGAGGATGGGCAGCGGACACGTGCAGCGGGCGCGCCAAAGGCAAGCCCGTCTGCGCCCATTCGCGCCCGGCCCGCGTCCAACGCCAGCCATGCTGCCCAACCACAATCACATCCTAAAGTAGTACTTACCAGAGAACAAATTCTTGCTCTCAGGTCTGAAGGTTGCTCTAACCCCATCCAAAGAGTTCCCGCCGAATGGATCTGCAATCATTGCATTCAGAACCCCTACTATAACAATTGCACCTTTAACCTTAATGATGGCAAAGGCACAAGATGCAAAGCACTGGAAACAATTACTCTCCCTAAATTAGCAACGAACATCAGAGCATGCCTTATAAACTGCGGGTCACTCCTTAAGCATGCCAATGACATATGGCTGCTCTTAGAAACTAAAACATGCAATATGATTTTCCTAACTGAAACATGGCTCAGAGACAGCACTACACCAGCAGTCTACCTGGCCATCCCAGATGACTATAAAATAGTGGCGGAAAACAGAGAAGAGAATAGACTGGGAGGTGGCCTAGCCGTCATTGTCAAAAAGGATTAGGAAATATCACATATAAAACTTGTAACCAAGGATGTGCTGGAAGCTATCTCCTTTAAGGTTATTATCACTACGACACTAAGCATTGCAGGAATACTTATCTATAGACCACCTGGCTCAAAAGACATCGAGCTATAGAAACTATGCGACCTAATAGCTCATCACTCGCTGAAGTACACAAATTATCTGGTCTTAAGGGACTTTAACATTCATATAGACGAGGTACACTGTTCTCTAGCATCACAATTGATCGATTCCCTTAAATATTTAAATCTTAATCAAATGGTTACAGCACCTACACACATAGCTGGACATGTTCTAGATCTTGTTTTTACAAATATCTCTACCCTTGTGGCCGAGAAACCTATCCCGTGACTTGGTCAGACCACTATTTGGTCCCATTTAATCTTAGCTTCACTACCAGCCTAGACAGAAGGGACAATAAACATGAGATTCGAAGAAATTGGCGGAAAATCACCCCAGAAACTATTGGCCCTATATTTCAGAATAATTCTCATATTTTGTCGGGTGAACCTGATTGTGATGCAATAACTTTTAATCATTGGGTCACTATCGCTTTGGATACTATTGCACCCCTGAACGAAATAAAATCATCCAGGCTTAAACCCTCCTCACCCTGGTTTACGCAGGATCTCCAATTAGAAAAAAGCTGTTGCAAAAGACTTGAACGAATATGGCAAAAATCCCACACAATGGATGCAAAAACCATCTATAGGAAGGCAGTGAATCAATTCCATAAACTGAAACATATAGCCATAAAAGATTATTTTTCTAGCCAAATTAAAGCATCCAAAAACTCTATAAAACAAGTGTTTAACATCGTTCAAAGCTTTATGAAGCCAGAGGCCTTGAAAAGCAATATAATTCCATCGGAAACTCTTTGTGAGAATTTACGAAGTTTTTTCCTTGAAACAATGGAAGATATATATGCCTCATTCACTGAGAGTGAGAGTCCAGTTACACCTCGGTCCCCAAACAAAGAAACATGGACGGACTTTGGCCCGTTCAGTATGTAAGACTCTCTTAAATTGCTGCTAAAAAACTAAGCCTGGGTCCCCCTTGGATCCCCTCCCGGACAGATTTTTCAGTACATTAGCATATTTGATTAATCCCTCACTAAATGAACTTTGGAATGCCTCACTTAATACTGGTATCTATCCATCTGTATGGAAAACAGCCCTTATAGAACCCATCCTAAAAAAAGAAAATGCTGATCCGACCATTTTTTTTAGACCTATTTCCCTTTTACCAGCCCCGGCTAAGGTTATTGAGAAGGTTCAAAAACTGCTGTCTAGCTTTCTAGAATCTAACAAATATTACATAACACACAATCCGGATTTCGTGCTTGCTAGAGTACCGAAACAGCTTTACTGGAAGTCACCAAATCCATCCGTGAATCCCTTGACAAAGGTTGCTGTGCAATGTTGGTGCTGCTTGACCTTTCAGCAGCATTTGACTTGGTCTCACACAAGATCCTGCTTGACAGGCTCAGGCATTTAGGGATTTCTGGGACAGTGCTGGCCTGGTTTCAATCCTTCCTTGACGGACGAATCCAGAAAATACGACTACAGCCATTTGTTTCATCACCTCGCCCCCTAATATGTGGAGTCCCTCAGGGCTCGGCCCTTAGCCCTACTCTTTTTAATGTTTATCTCGCACCACTGGCCCCACACATTGAACATTACAATGTTAGTGTCATCTCATCTGCTGATGACACTCTGCTGATGTTTTCCTTCAAGGATCATTCGGAAGCAGCCTTCACTAAATTACGGGACTGTCTAGCTGATATATCCACCTGGATGACCAGAAACAGTCTATGGCTTAATGCAGAAAAAAAGTTCTTTTTTTTAATCAACCATATCCCCCTAGATCAGACCTCTGGTGGCCATTGGTACTCAATCCAGCTCCCTGTCCTGTTCCATCTGGGCTTTAAAATCGATGAGACTCTGTCATGTAAAACCCAGATAGCTCGGGTTTCATCCACGTGCTTTTGGAAACTAAAAGCCTTATGTAAATGTCTTTACCTGCTTCCGGTCAATTGTAGAAAAACGATTGTCCACACATTAGTGACAGCCCAATTGGTCTACGCTAATAGTCTATATCAAGGCCTTCCAGCCTACATGTACAGAAAGCTGCAGACAATACAGAATGCAGCTGCAAAGCTTATTAAAAACATTCCCTTAAGACATTACATCTCACCATATCTGCTTACCCTTCATTGGCTCCCAGTGGTGATGCACCGTTACATCGCAACTTTTACAACGGGAGTCTTTTACAACGGAACTTTTACAACGCAGGATCCATTACATCGGATGCCATTACAACGCATGGCATTACATAGCAGATGCTATTACAACGCATGGCATTACATCGTAAGTATAGGTAAGTATTTAATTTTTTTTAATTTTATTAATATTAATTATAATTAAATATATGTATTTATGTATTTTAATATTATTAATTTATTATTTATTATATTAATTAAAGTAATTTTTAAAATAAGTACAGGTGTACAGGGGTGTTTTTAGGTTTCAGGGTAGGGTATGGGTTTTGGGGTACAGGGGTGTTTTTAGGTTTCAGGGTAGGGTTTGGGTTTTGGGGTACAGGGGTGTTTTTAGGTTTCAGGGCAGGGTTTGGGTTTTGGGGTACAGGGGTGTTTTTAGGTTTCAGGGCAGGGTTTGGGTTTTGGGGTACAGGGGTGTTTTTAGGTTTCAGGGCAGGGTTTGGGTTTTGGGGTACAGGGGTGTTTTTAGGTTTCAGGGTAGGGTTTGGGTTTTGGGGTACAGGGGTGTTTTTAGGTTTCAGGGCAGGGTTTGGGTTTTGGGGTACAGGGGTGTTTTTAGGTTTCAGGGTAGGGTTTGGGTTTTGGGGTACAGGGGTGTTTTTAGGTTTCAGGGTAGGGTTTGGGTTTTGGGGTACAGGGGTGTTTTTAGGTTTCAGGGCAGGGTTTGGGTTTTGGGGTACAGGGGTGTTTTTAGGTTTCAGGGCAGGGTTTGGGTTTTGGGGTACAGGGGTGTTTTTTGGTTTCAGGGTAGGGTTTGGGTTTTGGGGTACAGGGGTGTTTTTTGGTTTCAGGGTAGGGTTTGGGTTTTGGGGTACAGGGGTGTTTTTAGGTTTCAGGGCAGGGTTTGGGTTTTGGGGTACAGGGGTGTTTTTAGGTTAAATTAAATTAATTATATTATATTAATTACATTTCTTAATTAAAATAATTAAATTAAATAAATTATTTTAATTAATTTAATTTAATTACAATTAAAAAAATATTTAAATTAAATTCATTTCATTATATTAATTAAATTAAATTAATTACAATTTTTATTAAGATTAATTTAAATAAATAGATTTAAATGTATTAAATAAAATTAATTACTATTTTAAAATGTATTTTAATTCAGTTAATTAAATTAAATTAATTAAATTAACTTAATAAAATTTTTTATACTTACCTATACTTACGATGTAATGCCATGTGTTGTAATAGCATCTGCTATGTAATGCCATGCGTTGTAATGGCATCCGATGTAATGGATCCTGCGTTGTAAAAATTCCGATGTAACGGAATGCGTTGTAAAAAACCGCGATGTAGTGACACCAATCCGCTCCCAGTAAGAAAATGCACAGAATTCAAGGCACTCATTCTCACTTACAGAGCAATAAAAGGCACTGGCCCGCACTATTTAAGAAAACGTATTCAAAAACTAAGACACACGAGTACCTTAAGGTTAAACTACCACTTTCCAAAGCCAGACTGGGTGGACGATCGCTCTCAGTAAAAGCAGCCTCCCTGTGGAATTCTTTACCGCGACAAATCAATTTGGCCCCATTCCCAATTCTGTAACCCGTAACCCAATTTCCGTAAGTTAATGAAGACGTGGCTCTTCAGTCAACCGTAGTTCTGATGGGTCCCACCATGCTGACCTACATTTCTCCCTTCTCTGCTCAGTGCCGGGACACTCCCATTGGGGGTAGTTGTGCGCTTTATGAGATACATAATAATAATATTAATAATGCCTACCGCACTCGTGTAAGGGGTAGTGCTGGTGACACACCGCTGGCTCCAGGCTGTAGCTACCGCGAATAGGGTGGCGGAGCATGCCCACCGCCATTTGGGCATGTCTCCATGCCAATGACTACTGCACTCATATAAGGGGTGATGCTGGTGACACACCGCTGGGGCCCGGTGGTAGCTACCGCAAAAAGAGTGGCATGCAGTGTGAATGTCCATCAGGAACTGTTGAAAACGAACACAGTGGCAACATGGTGAAGGGCACATCATCGTCCACACAATGCCATTATTCCATTGATTCCACAGGTGCCCGCACGTGCCATGGTTGGGTATGTTTGATGTACATTGGTCTGTAGTCCTTGTCATGTCAATTGTGCATTTGATGGTTGATGGTGCGTGACAGTGTTGAAGTGGACTCAACAATGTGTGCACTAATCAATGTGTTGTGGGTCAGTGATGACCGTGACAGGGCTTGTCTCACTGTATGATGTTGTTACTTACTTGTGCTTTTATATCTGCTCATACACACAATTGATAGTTTGCGGACAAACAGCTGATAGGGTTTTAGAGAAATTTCAGATGATGGCGCTCTACCTGAAGTATACGTTATACTGTGTGGGGAAATGAGTTCAATTGTGTGGTGCGTTAAGGGCGAACGGAATGACCCTAAAACCGTTCTCAGACAATCCAAAGATTACCATACACTGTAAAACAGCAAAGCTCTCGCAACCACAAGACAGTGTGACACATAAAATTACAAGTGATAATAAAGTAGCAGAAAGCAGCAAATCTCTATGTCCAAGTTCTTTTTCAAAAGATGTTTAATTGGATCCACAATCAGCCAACTGTTGTTACTTACTTGTGCTTTTATATCTGCTCATACACACAATTGATAGTTTGCGGACTACTGTGTTCATTGTGTTGTGGATGTGTGCCAAGTTTACATGATGCATTGAGGTGTGACAGCAGATGAGTATGAGACAGTATTGTTCATTTAACACACTTTGGCTGAAAGGTACGCTGCAAAGCGTGCATATGTGAAATGTAGGGTTTTATATGTGTGCATTCACATTGACCTATGTGTTGTTTGAGGCACTTGTGTATGGTAAATGGAGAGGTGTGCCGTCTGTGTGGCTCAAACATCCACCCATGTAACCTGGTGTGGCACGCATTTCTCAGGGCAGTGTTTGTTTTTCCATGACATCCTTAACGGGATGTGCTGTGGCCATCTCATGATGGTTGTCATTGACATGTGTCCATTTTCATCTCAACGAGGAGGAGGCCTCATCTCCTACGTCACTTCACACTGCTGGAGGACATGGAGGATGTTGCGATCATTCGCAAATTCCACCTCGACACACCCACCCTGAAGACCCTTTATGATCCGTTGGAGCCCCACCTGCAGCCTCATCGCCACTACCTAACAGCTTTCACACCAACGTACAAAGTGATGGCAGCCCTCCATTTTTTTGCAACTGGTTCTATCCAGGAGGCCGTGGCCAGCGCTGCAGGGATGTCTCAACCCATGTTAAGCCTGGTGCTGAGGGATGTACTTGCAGCCATGATGATCTATAAGGACAGATACATACATTTCCCCAGGGGAGTAGAACTGGCCATTGTAAAGGGAGACTTCTATCTGCTTGGGAACACCACCCATGTTGTTGGTGTCATTGGTTGCACACATGTCGGTCTGGCGCCACCACAGGCGAGTGAGCACATTTTTCACAATCGAAAACATTATCACTCGATCAATGTGCAGGTGGTGTGCCTGGCAGACATGACCATTTTGCATGTGTGTGCAAGAATCCCCGGCTCGGACCATGACTCATACATTCTGAGGAACAGCATTGTGCCCCGGATGATGGCAAATATGATTCCAGAGCGTGCTGGGATTGTGGGTGAGTATGCCTAATAATGGAATACTAACTAAATATCGAGGGACAAAATATAGACTACCCAAAATATCGATGCCAAAATATCGACAGACAAAATATCGCATTCTTATCTACAAACAGGTAAGTACCAAAATATTGAATCCAAAATATCGTTTACATACATATACTTTGTAAAAATATCGAATTTCTGAAAAATAATGTAAAATTAAAAAAATATAAAAAATAAATAGCTAAAATATATTTAAAAATACTTAAATTACCTTAAAATTATTAAATAATCGATTTAACTTATAAAAAAAAATACAATCATATATGTTAAAACATATATATATATACTAGCAGCCCGTCCCAACGTTGTCCGGGTATGAATTGCTGCCGGCCAGTAGTATATTGTTTTGTAGGATTTCGTTTTGATAGCATTTCTTATCTTTGACAGGCCTGTGAAATGCTCCGATTCACAGTGCACTGCTGATGCACTTAAGAGTGCGCATTCAGTAGTGTGTGAACACGAGTTTCCCTGCTTTATTTTTCCTTGCAATATTATATAGCGCGAACTCGACAACATGGCATGAGCACAATTTACATTACAGAAGAACACATTCATTTGTGCTAGGCACGGGAAGACAAAGTGATTTGCCTGGAATCACAGGATGTTGAGCTGATGCTGAGATTCGAATGTAGCTCCCCAGCTCTAAAGTTCGCAATTCTAGAACTTGTGGCGGGAGGTGTGTCTAAAAGTGTATGTCGGTGCTGGCCATCAATGAGAGAGACCTGTGCATTTTTCAAATCGGTGGTGAAAAAATATGGGTATGTTGCTGGAGATGTGGGCCGCCGTGCCACCAATGTACTTACCGGAGGAGGGTAAACACCCATTATTCCGCAACTTTCTTTCCGCATACCATCACTCTGCATACTTTCATTACGAAAGTGCCATGACTCCGCAATGCCATTATAATGCATGGCATTACATTTTATATGCTTTTACCAAGCATACATTTACAACGAAATTCATTGTAAATGCATGAATGGTAAAAATATGTTTTTTTTAAATGTTTGGATAAGGTAAGTAAGGGTATAGGGGTATATGTTTTGGGGTACTGAGGCATATGTTTTGGGGTGTTTGAGTATTTTAAGGGTTCAGATATAGTTTTGGGTTATGGTGTACAGGGGTAGTTTTAGGGTTTAGGGATAAGTATGGGTTTTGGGGTACAGGGGTATTTTTAGGGTTCAGGGCTAGGTTTGAGTTTTGGGGTATAGGGGTATTTTTAGGGTTCAGGGGTAGGTTGGGGTTTTGGGGTACATGGGTATTTTAAGGGTTCAGGGCTAGGTTTGGGTTTTGGGATACAGGGGTATTTTTAGGGTTCAGGGCTAGGTTTGTGTTTTGGGGTACAGGGGTATTTTAGGGTTCAGGGGTAGGTTTGGGTTTTGGGGTACCGGGTTATTTTCATGGTTCAGGGAAAGATTTGGGTTTTGGGGTACAGGGGTATTTTTAGCATTCAGGGGTAGGTTTGGGTTTTGTGGAACTGGGGTATTTTAAGGGTTCAGGGCTAGGTTTGGGTTTTGGGGTACAGGGATATTTTAGCATTCAGGGGTAGGTTTGGATTTTGGGGTACAGGGGTATTTTTAGGGTTCAGGGCTAGGTTTGGGTTTTGGGGTACAGGAGTATTTTTAGGGTTCAGGGGTAGGTTTGGGTTTTGAGGTACAGGGGTATTTATAGGGTTTAGGGATAGGTTTGAGTTTTGGGGTACTGGGTATATTTATAGGGTTAAGATGGGTTAGTGTTTAAGGGTGTTGGGGTATTTTAAAGAGTATGGGTGGGTTATGATTATGGGGTGCAGGGGTATTTAAAGGGAGCAGGGTGGACACCCAGAGCTGGAATGTACAGAACCTGGGAAGAAAAAACAATGAAATATTTGGCACAACGCTTGTTTTTTTTTCCGTAATCCTGCCCCCGCACATGCCCACACCCCCAGCACACGCCCACAGCACACGATATGAGACATGGCATGAAGGGCGGAACGTACCAAACGCCCCCAGCGTTTGTCACGCCCCCAGCACACGACCACCGCTCAACGCAGACACGCCCACAAGGGACTACTTTTCTGGCACGGTTCTTTTACCTTTTTAATGTATATGGTGGGCGTCTGCATAGCCTATGTCCTTCTGCTGTAACTGCCCTTTCCAACGCTGTATTGGGTGTTGTGATTGGTACTGTGGTTCCTGAGATTATCCGCCTCAAAGGTTTGGGCTCTCTCTTTATTATATTAGCATGGATTAACATAATATTAATAAAAAATACACAATAATATTACCGTAGGATAGCGGGAGTGTAAAAATTACTATTCCTACTCTTGGAAGTGCAACAGTAGGGAAAGCGTTGGATAGCATAGGGGTAAAAATTACTATTCCCACTCCGAAGAGTGCAACAGTAGGGAAAGCGTTGGATAGCGTAGGGGTAAAAATTACTACTCCCACTCCGGAGAGTGCAACAGTAGGGAAAGCGTTGGATAGCGTAGGGGTAAAAATTACTATTCCCACTCCAGGGAGTGCAACAGTAGGGAAAGCGTTTGATAGCGTAGGGGTAAAAATTACTATTCCCACTCCAAAGAGTGCAACAGTAGGGAAAGCGTTGGATAGCGTAGGGGTAAAAATTACTATTCCCACTCTAGAGAGTGCAACAGTAGGAAAAGAGTTGGATAGCGTAGGGGTAAAAATTACTATTCCCACTCCAGAGAGTGCAACAGTAGGGAAAGCGTTGGATAGCCTAGGGGTAAAAATTACTATTCCCACTCCAGAGAGTGCAACAGTAGGGAAAGCGTTGGATAGCGTAGGGGTAAAAATTACTATTCCCACTCCAGTGAGTGCAACAGTAGGGAAGCGTTGGATAGCATAGGGGTAAATTTTACTATTCCCACTCTAGTGAAAATAAATTAATATAATTCACATAATTATCAATTAATCAATTAATAAAAATGTATTACCAATTAAGAATTATTTAATTACCAATTAAAAATTAATTAACAATTTATTCAAAATAAATACCAATAAATACATTAACATATTTAATTAATTATAATTAAATTACGTCCCACCCTATTCCCCTATAAACCCACAACCCGCTACAGAAAATAAACTAAAATTATTCACATAATTATCAATTAATAAAAATGAATTATCAATTAAGAATTAATCAATTGCTAATTAAAAAATAATTAACAATTTATTCAAAATAAATACCAATACAATAATTAACATATTTAATTAATTATAATTAAATTACTTCCCACCCTATTCCCCTATAAACCCACAACCCGCTACAGAAAATAAATTAATATTATTCACATAATTATCAATTAATAAAAAATAATTATCAATTCAGAATTAATGAATTACCAATTAAAAAATAATTAACAATGTATTCAAAATAAATACCAATACATTTTAATTAACATATTTATTAATTATAATTAAATTACTTCCCACTCTATTCCCCTATAAACCCACAACCCGCTACAGAATTAAATTACGCAAAAATGTAATAACATAAAATGAATTACTTAAAATAAATTACAAAAAAATATACACTTTTCACACATATACTAACATACAAAACACTTTAAAAAATTGATATTATTAAAAATTCAATATTTTTAATAATCTATATTATGTACTTCGATATTTTCACTTTCTACATTTTTTAAATCGATATTACATTACTTACCTTAAAAACAATATTTTTGATGTCTATATTCTGTCCATTCGCCGTGAGGGCAACGGCTGCTGCTGCTTGGACCGGGGAAGCGCCGTGAGGGGAACGGCTGTCTCTCACAACGCCTGCAGCCACCAGGGGGTTTGAACTACACCTCCCAGGTGCCCCGGCGGCCGAGTCGCGTCCCTGACGCCACCTTCGCGCCCGGAGGCGCCTGATAAGCGAGGAACACCTCTCGTCCCGCGAGGACCCGCACGGGACGTGCCGTGCTAAGCCCAGGCAAAGGGCGGGCCCTCTGTGGCCCTCAGAGGCCTGAGGAGACCGGGCTGGGCCAGGGAGCCTATATCTTTTTATATGGTACATATTCGTCTACTATCCAAGTGAGACCTTATTTTATTTTATCGGGGTGTATTTCATGTGAGTGAGTGAGCAGCAAATAGTGACCTTTATACGATCTGTTATAAGATGTCTAAACCCAAAAATGATAAATCTGTAATAGGCCCCGGGTCCATTGATAATTATATGGTGAAGAAAGTAAATCAGATTAACAACAATAGACGTGCATCACTAGGGAAGGGGACTCCGACAATGGAACTGCCAGAGTTGTCTCCACAAAGGATGAACTCAGATGTTGAGGCAAATATGAGTGGAGTCGTCATAGCAGATCCGCAGACACCCATTACGGTGACTGCTGAGGTACATCCAGAACAACACGCATTGACAAGCGAGGAAACAGGCGATGTTCCACCGGTAATCAGGCCGATGCGAAACTGCAGGATAACACATCAAAAACGGGGGGGAAAACATAACACTAAAAAAAGGGATGTGGATGGGAAAGATAGTAATAGCCTTGTCTTAAATCCCTTTGTGTTCACAGGAAATAATGATAGTGGTCTTAACTCAAATATCGAACAGTTTGCCTCTCTTATTAAAAATCTAGAGGTTAAATTTGTATCGAGATTAGAGGAGATTATTAAACCACTGACTATTCAGATAGAGACACTGGCCACGGAGGTGGCTAGGTTGGGCGGCCTTGTGTCTGCACACTTGGCTGTACCCACCAGTAATAGAACTGAGGCTGGGGGAAGAGTGCAGAAAGTGGCGAACACTAAAGACCATCAGAACACTCCCAGTACTGTTGCTGTAGTCATTACTGTGAATGATGCATTAAGTACACCCGTCGTCCCAGCAGTACCTCCCTTGCTGACACGACCCACTCTAGCCACACACAGTGGACCAGTTCCATGGCCCCCCAGGAATAACTGATACTTGAACCTACCCCCTGATTGTGCACCGTTTGTGGCGGTATTGACCAATGTTCCAACTTGTGGCACACATCCCGCATCACCATATGATGAATCCCACGCCTCACTGAAAAATAAGACAGTAGCTTGGCTTAATAAAAATTGTGGCTTTCCTACTCACTATTCAGATCAGATAGTGGCAGTAAGGAGGGTGAACTGGGTGGGACCGTCTAAAAAGCCAGAAACTGGGGATTGCATTGTTGTAAATTTTAAACATCCACAACATGTGGCAACTGTCCTCTTAAGAGCATCTTCACTAGAATATAATGAGAACAGTATTTGTGTGCGCCCATTGGGGTACTTTTACGCACATCTGTGTAAACCTACCCCCCAACAAAGGATGACTAGGCGGGTATTTGATCCACAGACCCCAGCCATGGACACAAAATTTATATATAACATCACTAATCCATGTGGGCCTGTAAACATGAATGAAATCCACAATATGACCACTAGCGCGGGACGATACCATCATGGATATAATGTCAACACACAGAATAGGTATGATGCTTAGTCGGGTCTAGAGATGTGTGATTGACGGGAGGTACCTGCGGCTCAGGGCACTGTGGCTTCAGGAGAACCTATACTCGTAGATAATTTACCGGACATAGCATCTGGTTGTTTTGTTGTTTCATGGAACATTGCGGGTTTGGCTGCCAAAATGGCTGATGATAACTGGGTTAACTACATCAAACAATTTAAGGTCATCTGTCTACAAGAAACCTGGCTGGTGCAGGGTGATTATTTCCTGGAAAGGTACAAGGCTTTTTATGTGCCAGCCACTCCATCGGCTACAGGCAGGTCAAAGGGGGGACTTGTGATTTTTGTTTCCATTCTACTCCCTTGTAAAATGCGTAGAATTGAATCTCAGTATACTGGAGTGATGGGCTTGGCCTTATATGGAGAAAACTGTCGGGCTGGTTTGGTGAACTTTTATAATGCTACCAACGTTAGTGCAGGCTCCAATCAAATATCTGTATTAAATGCTTTTATTACTACTTCTATGAAAGATTTTAGTCATAATCCTATGATTATGGGAGATTTTAATGTGCATCCTTGCGGTGATCCTTTGAAGAAATGTTTATCAGACTTATTTTGTGAACGCCTGGGAGGTTTACACATGGAACATACAGTGGATGGGGAACTTTGTAATGACCTAATGAATAACTTTGACCTCTCATCGGTTATGACACTTAGGGACCCGTTAAAATGTTTTGATATTCCTACTTTCAAAGGGCATGGCAGGGGCACTTTCATTGATCATATGCTAGTCTCATTGACGATGCAGACTTTTCTGGATTCGTTCAGTATTGAGCAAAGTGAATATAGTGACCATAATCCTCTTATAATTTGTTTGAAGGGACCCTGGGTCAACAAGGGAAAGCAGAACTACAGCTCAGGTAGGATGTGTACAACAGATGGGAGGCGGTGACTTAAATGGTCAATGGTTACCCCAGATCTTCTCTACAAAAACTTAGTGGAGATATGTACTGAAGATATTAAGAATTGTACACATGAGGGGGGAGACTGTTGTATCTCGTTTTCATGCTTTATTACTTTATGTTTACTGCCCCTTTAATCTGTTCATTCCTTTTGGATCCTTCCCCACTTCGGTGTTCTCTCTTCTTGCCTGGTGTGGCAGTTGCTTGCTAGCCCAGAGAGGGACACCAGCTGATGTCTGTAGCTCATAATAAATATATATCCTTTTTATTATACTCATATATGGTCACTGTGACTTCTTCCATTCAACATTTTTGGCGATGGAAGGCTAGCATTTCGAGAAGAAGCTACTGATAGATGTATTACCAGCTGGTGGAGAGAACCACGTGTGTATCCGGTAACGCAGAGTTACTGACAAGAAAGAATTTGTTTTCCATGCTGAACTACTGTGCTGCGTGACTAAATTGAATTGTGTCGAGACTGTGTTTCATTTACTCCGGATTGAAAATTGGAGAGGCCGGAGCATACAGCTGTTGAGTTAAGGAATCACGGAGTGAGTACTGTTCATTTTTTTATCTCACTCATCCATGCATCGAGGACAACATCTTTGTCTGTGCCAACATTTGGATGTACATTGTCGGGCCTAGTGCATGATTGTATCGAGGCTGTAACGCTTACCTGAGGCCACAGTCACGACTGTGCGACATTTAAAAAAAGGCACCATTGCTTGGCACGAGCCGCGGTTCCTTTGGAGAACGCTGCCATTGAGAACGCTGACATTGTTGTTCCTCTGACGAGAGAGAGTAGCAGCCCCTCCTGGCTCATCACGTTGCGTCCTGATGCATTCATAACGTGACGGCGACCATGTTTTTGCTTCCTTCAACACGAATGGTTGCTAAGTAACGAAAGACGAGCACGAAGGGAGAGACAGCTCCGGGAAATATCGGAGCGAAAGCAGTCCCGTGAGTAATGTTGTATGATTATTGTCTCCAGTAGCTCGCAGGGGGCAGCGTAACTCGTGGTGTAGGAGTCTAAAAAAAAATGTAATATATAAAAAAATATATATATTTTGTAAGTCTCTGTCCCGTCACTATTTTTGGAAACAGTTGAGGCACAGTATAAGCATAACGACGAAAATGGAAAGCAATAGTGTAGTTATGCCACCATTATTTCTACAGCAAAGCGGGGACCCTCCAATAGAATGGGAAGAGTGGATTGAGGTATTCGAGAATTACATCGAGGCGATTGATGGCAAGGACTTCAGTGCTACCAGGAAAAAGGCGCTATTATTAAGCACCTTGGGGAAGGAAGGACAACACGCTTTTAAATTTTTGTCCCTAAGAAATAACGCAGAAGGAAGAGCCATTACAAATGTGTACTTGGAGGCAAAAGCTCGTTTGAAGAAAAGATACTCTAAAGAAGTCAACATAGTTATGGCAAGACACAAATTTTACACGCAGCCTCAGCGTCAAGGGGAGAGTGTGGACCAATTTCTTACTCGCCTACGAGAGTTATCGTTGAAATGCAACTTTGGGAACATCAGAGACGAAATGATTAGGGATCAGCTCATCGTCCAGTGTGGGAACAAGAAGATGCAAGAGAAGCTGTGGGTGGCGAAGAATCCCTCTTTGCAGAATGCAATTGACATTGCTAAGATAGTTATAGAATCTGGTGCATGCATGAAGGAGATGGAACGCAAGGATAGTTCAAAAGAGAATGTGTCGTGTGTAGATATTGTTGAGGAAGTGGGAGCTGTGGGTGGAAAGAAATCCTATGAGAAGAGTGAGAAGTATGTAGGCAAAAAGTTGAATAATACTTATGGTAACGGTGACTCTTATAAGAGTAGAGACAGAATGTGTTCAAGGTGTGGCAGCATGTACCACACTGCTGATTATAAAAAATGCTTTGCCTTAGACAAAGATTGTTTGAAATGCGGAAAGCGGGGACACTTTTCAAGAATGTGCAAGTTTGTTTCAAGAGGAAAGATTGTTGTTGTATAACAAGAACAAACTGATGTCGCTACGGTTGATAGCGTTGAGGGGGTGAATATAATTTTGTGTGTGAGCGATGAAGAGTCAAATATGAATCCTAAGAGGCGGGTGAGACCAAAGGCGATGTTTGAGATTGATGGTGTGCAAGTTGAGTTGATGGTGGATTCAGGGTCGTTCTGGACCATTATTCCCGTGTGCTTATTTTGTGTGAATTGGCCAAAGGTTGAGTTGGAACCGAAATACATCAATCCGGGTGGGTGCCAGGGTGAAAGGATTGAGATTGTGGGGTTTATGTCTGCTAATATTTCATTCAAAGGAAGAACTGTGAAGGGTAAGGTGTACGTTGCCCAGTCTGGTCCAGCCATATTGGGTTGGGGACACCAATACGATCTACATATTGTGTTGAATCCGAGGGCCGATGACCAAGTGATGGTGGTGGATGAAGTACCCACCTTGTCGATTGTTGATGGGATGCCTGAGTTGTTTAAGGAAGAGATTGGTGAGTTGAAAGGCTATGTGCATAGGATCATGTTAAAACCGGATGCCGTTCCTTTGCAACATAAGGTCAGGAAGGTACCTATTGTAGCTAGAGCTGAGGTAAAAAGGATGTTGAGCGAAATGTTGGATCAAGGGGTCATTGAGCAGATAGAAACCTCAAGTTGGATTTCGCCAGTCGTGATTACGACCAAATCTGATGGCAAATACAGATTCTGTGTTGATTTGCGCACACTTATCCTTAATATTATCGTGGATGGGTTCCCTCTTCCTAATATAAATGAGTTGGTGCTGTTGCTGAAAGGTGGTAGATTCTTCACGAAGTTAGACTTGCGGAGTGCCTATCATCAGATCAGACTCCATGAGGAGTCGAAACATCTGACGGCGTTTATCACGTCCGAAGGCATTTTTCAATTTACTAGGATGCCGTTCGGGTTAGCGTCGGCAGCAGGAGTGTTCCAGCGGATGATGGGTTCGGTGTTGAGTGGTGTGGAAAATGTTGTTTATTTTCAAGATGACGTGTTTTTGTTTGGCCGAACAAAAGAGGAGCATGATGTAATCTTGAAGGCGGTGTTAAGTAAGATGGAGTTGGCCGGGTTAACTTTGAGGAAAGATAAATGCAAGTTTGCGGTGGAAGAGGTGGAGTACCTGGGTTATACCTTGTCGGCGGACGGGGTGAGGCTAAAGCGTGACTTGCTGGAATCCATACGGAAGGCACCAGCACCTGTTGATCGAGATCAGTTGAGGTCGTTTCTCGGTCTCATAGAGTATTACGCGAAATTTGTTCGCAATTTTGTGGATAAAACGGAGAAAATAAGACTATTGCTCAGGAAGGGTTGTAAGTTTAGTTGGGGACAAGAACAGGAGAGTGCGTTCGTTGGTATTAAGAAAGAAATATGTGAAGCTGGTATTTTGACACCTTTTAATACCAACATGGAGTCCGTCTTGACTGTTGATGCAAGCGGAGTTGGTTTGGGTGCTGTGCTTGCCCAGGTTCATTCTTCTGGTTTGAAGACGGTAGCGTTTGCATCCAGGTCCCTTACTGTTTCAGAGAGGAACTACTCTATAATAGAGAGAGAAGAACTTGCTGCGGCATGGGGGTGTGCTTATTTCAGGATGTATCTGTGGGGATCTCTTTTCAGATTACAGACTGACCACAAGCCCTTAGTGAGGATATTGTCGCCGGGTGGAGCTGGGAAAGGCTCGGCGAAGTTAGCAAGGTTGGCTGCAAGACTGCAAGAGTATTTGTACAAGGTGGAGTACATTCCCGGTTGGAAGAATAACTTGGCAGATGGTTTGTCGAGACTTCCCCTACCCTGGCAGGAGGTTGATCGGGTTGGTGTTGAGTCATCTTTGTGTGAAGGTTCGGTAGCACCGGTTGGCGATGTAGTTGAGTTTTGTTCCGGTGCAATAGGAAAGGAAAAATGGGATGAGAGCATGGCAAGTGAAGGTGTGTTGCATAAGGTGAAGGAATTGATCGTTAAGGGGACCAGGCGGGAGAGCACTCTTGAGTGTACGGTCAGGCCATTTTTGAAAGTGTTAGATGAACTGTCTATTTTGGACAAAGAGCAGAATATAGTAATGAAGGGTGACAAGTTTATCCCTCCACAAGATTTGAGGTTCACTCTGTTCAAGTTGGCACATGAAGGCCATTTGGGTCAGTCACTCACCAAAAAAAGGTTGAGGGAATATTTTTGGTGGCCATCAATGGATCAACATGTTTCTGATTGGGTTGAGAGGTGTTCTGACTGTTTTGAGAGTGAGAAGAGACTAAAGTTGGGCAGTCAGGTTTCTCATGGCTCTATTGAGGATCCTCTTGCTCCTTGGCATTCTGTTTGTATGGATTTTGTAGGTCCTTTCAATGGCCTTACTGTGGATTTGAGATTTGCCCTTGTGCTGATTGATGTGTATTCTAAGTGGTTAGTTGTAAAGTTTTGCAAGGAAATAACCACTAGGGTGACAATTTAATTGTTAACTGAGATTTTCAGGGAGGAAGGGTTTCCTTTGAAACTTATAACTGATAACGGGACTCAGTTAACCTCTGAGGAAATTAGAAAGTTTCTGTGTGCCTGCGGGATTGTTCATAGTAGGACTTCATTTTACAACCCACAGGGTAACGGAATGGTCGAGAGGGCTAACCGCATGGTCAAAGGTGCAATCCAAATGGCTATGGCTACTAGCGGTTCTGTGAAATGCATGGTGGAGGCGTTGATGTGGGCGTACCGCACGACCGAGAATTATTCTTCTGGTATGGTTCCTTTCACTGTGATGAGGGGTCGTCCAGCTGGCACAAAGTTAATTCCTGCTTGGATGAAGGAGTGTGTGAGTTTGGGAAATCCAAGTGGAGTCAAAAAGGCTGTAAAATCGGTACTGGATTTCCATCACAGAATCAGAGTGAATGACTTGGTCAAAGTGAAACCTGGGCGGATTTCGGGTGGTTTGACTAAGTTTAGGGGCCGTACAAGGTTAAATTGGTTCATGAAAGGTATGTTGTTTTGGACAATGGTGAACACTGGAATCTTAGAAGAGTGGCTCTTTACAAAAGACATACCGATGTGGATGGATGTGGGTGATGTGGTTGCAAGTGGAAAGGTAGTGGTTGATGCTTGTTCTGAAGAGGGTCGCGACTCAACGAGCAGAACCAGGAAACCTCCTTCTTACTTGCAGGATTATTACTGTGATGATCCTTAGTTCTTTTTCCTTCTTTTCTTTCTTTCTTTTCAACCGAAGAAATGAGGATATGTTGTATCTCGTTTTCATGCTTTATTACTTTATGTTTACTGCCCCTTTAATCTGTTCATTCCTTTTGGATCCTTCCCCACTTCGGTGTTCTCTCTTCTTGCCTGGTGTGGCAGTTGCTTGCTAGCCTGGAGAGGGACACCAGCTGATGTCTGTAGCTCATAATAAATATATATCCTTTTTATTTTACTCATATATGGTCACTGTGAATTCTTCCATACAACAGAGACCCTAGGCAGGTACTTACTGCATATCAAAATCTGTCAGAGAAGGTGTCAGAAATGATGACGGCCCCCGCAAAGAACCTGGTGAAAGGGGGTCCCAGGTGGTTTAACCACGATTGCTCTAAAGCTGCACGTAATCTCAGAACTGGCCTGTCAGTTACTCTGAGAAATCAGGAGGGTGTAAAAATGTGTCGGAAAGAATATAAGTCTGTTATTGCTTCCCGTAAGGAGTTTTTAAGAAAAGAGGCCTGGGATGAAATACTTGACCCCTCCACCTTAAATTATAGCACTAAATTCTGGGCGCTAGTTAAAAGACCGTTCCTGGCGGAAGATCCTGGTGATGGAATAGAGTGCTGCATAACAAGGGAGGAGTGGGAATCTCATTTTAAAAGACTGTATTATTCAGCGGACCCTGTAATAGTCGTTGTTTTACCTTATGCTAGGGGAAGTATAATTAAATTTGATAAAAGTGAGGTCACGGATGCCATAGAAGGACTTACAGCTAGGAAGGCCCCGGGACCTGATGGAATTCCACCGGAACTTTATAAATCAGACCCTGGTTTTTGGGCACCCATCTTGGTAGCGGTATTTAATGCAGCTGCTACAGTGGGTTGTCCCTTGTCCTGGGGTTTATCAACAATTGTCCCTGTGTTTAAGAAAGGAGACAAGGGCAGTCCCCTCTGTTATCGCCCGATCTCACTAATAGATTCAATGGTTAAGATCATTGGGAGGATCTTATTGCAACGTATATTAAGTTGGACGTCTGACAATAATATTATGTCCATTTCCCAATCTGGCTTTTGTAGTGGCCGTTCCACCATAACCCAGTGCCTCAATCTCTTACTTATACTGAGCAAATATACTGTCGTGCAGAAGGGAGCTGTTCACCTCGCCTTCATGGATCTGTCATCAGCCTTCGACTGTGTTAACAGGGGTAGACTATGGCAGACCATGCGGGAAAAAGGTGTTGACACAGGGATTGTGGATTTTCTGGTGGACTTGCACAGTAACACCAGTGCAAATGTTAGGTATACAACAAATGGGGAAACCACTGGTAATTTTAACATTAAAAAGGGAGTGCGCCAGGGTTGCATCCTAGCTCCATTTCTTTTTAATTTTTATATTAATGATTTAGATGCTGCACTACAGGAGGTAACATCAGATTGCCCTAGAGTCGGTCGGCGGGGTATTCCTGTACTTTTATACACAGATGATGCGGTTTTAATTTCTAGAACGGAAAAGGGTCTCCAGGCACTTCTGAATGCTTTTAATACTTTTATGATTAATAGAGACATATTGGTCAACAATTCTAAATCATATATAATGCATGTTGGCCGACAACCGAAAAAGAATTTTATTTTTAAATTAGATGATGTTCTGATCCCCATTACTCAAGCATTTTCATATTTAGGTGTCGTATTTGACACAAAGCTCAGCTGGGGCCCTCATTTGGCAAGAAAGAAAGGGGAATTGACAAGAGTAAATGCCTCTATTTTTAATTTTGCCACAAAACTGGGGAAGAAGCCAAATATTGCTATGATGAAACTTTATAAAGCAAAATCAATAGCTACCGCTGTTTATGGCAGTGAGTTATGGGGCTATGTAAGAGGTGATCAGTTACAGGTCACTGAAAATAACTTTTTAAAACGTCTCCTGTGTGTCCCAGCCAGCACATCAAATCTAGCGGTACACGAAGAACTGGGGACACAGTACTTATCTGATATATATGCGATAAGACCACTGACATGTTGGGTAAAACTGTGGTTAAACCAAGATATTCAGCTTACCCACTTGATTGTGAAAGATCTTGTGTCCCAGGATAACTCAATGTGTGTGCCCTAGCTAAAATACTTGAAATCCTCCTTTCTGAGGCTTGGATGTTTGAATCTGTTTGAAAATCCATGCAGGATTGTAAAGGGAGATGTGGCAGGAATTAAGCGGGCTTTTTATAGGGACAGGAAGGCCCAAAGAGAAGGGGAAGAGCTTATGAAACTTAATGTTAGGAAATATGTTATGTTGAAAACCTGTGACACCATGGAACTATACCTAACATGTACCTTCACTTCTCATGAAACATTTTTGCTGACTAGGTTTAGGTTCAATATTTTTCATCATCTTTTAATTAGACCTAAGTCGGATATTTTTAATAAAACTGTTGCTCCCTGTGGGTGCGACGGGAAGTCTCCACAGGATATGCTCCATTTTATATTTATTTATTTTATTTATTTATTTTTACGATTTATACAGCGCAAACAAATGCCCGTGGCCGTCTCGGCCCACGTAGATGTTACCTTGTTGCTCTTTTAAAGAAACTAAATTTTAATCAAATAAGACCAGCACTTATGTATTTACAGCTTTTGCATAGGGACAGTGTTCTTCAAGTAATAGAATTTTTAAAATTAACTGTTAAATTAGGAAATTGCCTGGACCAGTGATTCTACACCTTTGATGGATGTTGAGCTCAAGTACTGAAAGAACTTATAACATGTTGTAACACAGTATTAACTGTATGTTATTGCTGATCTCGCCTACTTACTCATTAATGAATTATGTATATATTGTTTGTCTGTAAATATGATTTTTAAATATGAAATTTTTAATGTATTTTATATGTGCACTTTTGTCGTTTGAAACAAAACCGAAATAAAGTCTCCATTGAATTGAATTGAACTGTCCATTCGATATTTTGTCCATTCTATATTTTGGAGTCGATATTTGTGATACTCGATATTTTGGACTCGATATTTTGACCATATACCCTAATAATATGGCGTGCCGTGTGTGTGGCCTGCTGCCCTCTGCCTGTGCAACATTGCAATGTGTGTTTGTCATTCCTAGGTGACTCTGCATATCCCAGACGTCCATGGCTGCTGAGCCCACTACGTAATCCCAGGACCCCGGCTGATATGAGGTACAATGAGGCCCATGGCAGTACCCGTCGTGTCATTGAGCAGACTTTTGGCCTGCTCAAGTCAAGATTCCGCTGCCTTGACATGACTGGAGGTGCACTGTCATACTCGCCTGGGAAGGTCTGTAAGATAGTTGTGGCATGCTGTATGCTCCACAGCATGGCCATACACAAGGGGATTCCCCTGCTCCTTGATGATGAGAGGACCCAAGGCCCCCGCCTGCCCGAGGACTTGAGTCCAGTGATGAGGACAGTGGAGATGAGGAAGGAGTTGACATGTGTCAACAGCTCATCACCCGCTACTTCACTTGAAGGTGGGTGACGAGGTACAACTTGTACTATGTATGGTGTGATTGGGGTGGTCATGAAGGGCTATGTGCAGATGGTACAGACAGGCACATGTAAAGTCACCTGTGTGTTGAAATGTGGCTGTGACATTTCATCTAGGAACATATACGGGACTCAGTTTGTTGAAACTTGTTGCACATTATGTTGCCTGCCTGTTGACTCATGTAGATGGTTGGTGTAGTGTACTGTCTGTAATGCCACACTAACACCAGTGACTGTTGTTCTGTTGTGTCTCCCTAGGGGCCTTGAAATTATCCATGCCTACATACTGTACATCTTTTAGATACATAATGGACATTTTGAACCCTGTAAATACTGAACTAAAGACAATGCTGAACCAATTGAATTGTGTAAGGGATTTTATTTACATAGTTGACTTGTGAGGGGTGCGGGCAGATTTACATGAAGGTGGGGATGTAGTAGTGAGTTGACAGTCATGGTAAATGAGATGTAAGAGTAGACAACACATCGATGTGATGACCCAGTCCAACAGACAGGTGCCATTCACAAAGCAATGTGGGGAAGGACAGTCCAAACAGTCAATGCAGTGGGGAAGAGGGTTGCAATCAGGGCTGGCTCAGTGACTGTTGTTTGGCTGGTGCTTTGCCTCCAGAGATTCCCAGGCTCTTCTTTGAAGGCCCCCTTGATCGCTTGGGTGGGGGGCCATGCTGCAAGGCCAGCTGCATCTGAGGACTCACCTCTCTCTGTGGCCGCAGGGGAGGATGGTGCACTGTCATCCTGTAGCACAACAGAGGGGGGCGGAGGTGTTGTTTGGGACTCAGGCCTGTCCCTCATTAACACCACTTGCTGGCCCCTGAGGTCCACCATTTGTCCCATGCGTGTGTCGATGGACCTCATCCGCAGGATGAGCTCTCGTAATAGTTCTTCAGACCGGCCACTTTGTCCCTCGACCTGTTTGTAGGCACCGATGACTCTGGTGAAGAGGTCCACGGATGGTGTGCCAAGCTCCTGAGGTCTGGGCGTAACCCTGTCTCTCCCACCTGCCCTGCTGCCACGGACCTGTTGCCTCACCACTTTGTGTCTACGCACACTCTCCCTGTCGTCCACAGTAGTTGGTGTGGGCTAGTCAGCCACTGGTTCAGGGAGGGTGCTGCAGGTGGCACTGGTGGTGGTGGTGGTGGAGGTGGTGGTGGAGGCACACGCGATAACTGCAGGGGTCTGCTGTGCAGTTGTTATTGCAGCAGACATGGTGGTGGGGAGGATGGGGGCCTGGGACCTCGTGCTTCCTGGCACACCAGATGGGCCAGCCTGGAGATCATCGTCCAAAGAAAGCTGGAAGTCTACATCCGAGAGTCCATGGACCAGGGGTGGAGACTGGCTCTGCTGGTCATTGTTGTTGTCCTCAGCAGTGAGTTCTTTGTCACCTATGAATTAGATGGGGAATGGTCAGTGTTGTGCACTGTGCTTAATGTAAATGTAATGTAATGTAAATGTGTTGGACTTGTAAAGCGCACAGCTGCCCGTAAGCGTCCCAGCGCTAAAGACCGCTGGGGAACCCATCCTGGCTTTCCCTGTGAGATGGTCCCTTCTGGGTATCTCCAAGGTGAAACCAGGCATCCCCGGCGTCTGTGGGGGGCCATTGTAGAGATGAGGCAAGCTTAATGCCCAGAGTTGGCGAGTCTGATCCCTGGTTAGAGTAGGCACCGAGGCGAGAATTGTCGAGTCCGCTGACCCTGGTCCACGACCCTGCCGCGTACAGAATTGAACCCTGGTCCCGAGCCGTTCTCTGCTTCCGGGTCTGCCGCCTCTAACCAGTGAGCCACACCACTCCACTCCACTGTTAGCTGTGTGTCATCCACTGTCTGTATACTACACAATCGACAGTTCATCAACATTTTTAGTAAGTGCAATACTGTGCCTCATTACATGATGCAGAGGTACATATATTACTCATACATCTCATGTATCGATGCATTGAATGCAATTGGTGGTGTGTGTAGTGATGCAGGCCTCCCTCCCACCACATACAGGCCTCCCAGAGAGGATGGCTACCTACCTGTAAGGTTAGGGTGAAGAATGCAATGGCTTCTATGTGCTGGTGTGGGGGGAGGGCCCCATCTTGCTGGGTTGTGGGACAGGGGGCATGGTGGGAGTAGTAGTGCAGACTTCCCTTCCATATACCGGCGTCCCAGTTAAGATGGCTACCTACCTGTTAGTTTGTTTGGTGAACATTGCAATGGCTTCACAGTGCTTGTGGGAGGGAGGGCTCCATCTTGCTGGGGTGTGGGACAGGGGGCATGGTAGGAGTAGTAGTGCAGGCCTCCCTCCCACATACAGGCCTCCCAAGTAAGATGGCTATCTACTTGTAAGGTGAGGGTGAAGAATGCAATGGCTTCCATGTGCTCCTGGGTGGTGTGGGGGGAGGGCTCCATCTTGCTGGGGTGTGGGACAGGGGGCATGGTGGGAGTAGTAGCGCAGGCCTCCCACCCACTTACAGGCCTCCCAGAGAGGATGGCTACCTACCTGTAAGGTGAGGGAGAAGAATACAATGGCTTCCATGTGCTCCTGGGTGGTGTGGCGGTAGGGCTCCATCTTGCTGGGGTGTGGGACAGGGGCATGGTGTGTGTAGTAGTGCAGACCTTCCTCCCACATACCGACCTCCCAGAGAATATGGCTACCTATCTGTTAGTTTGTTTGGTGAACAATGCAATGGCTTCGTAGTGCTTTTGGGAGGGAGTGAGGGAAGGAGGGAGGGCTCCATCTTGCTGGGGTGTGAGACAGGGGGCATGGTGGGTATAGTAGAGCAGGCCTCCCTCCCACATTCAGGCCTCCCAGAGAGGATGGCTACCTACCTGTAGGTGAGGGTGAAGAATGCAATGGCTTCCATGGGCTCTGGGTGGTGTGGGGAGAGGGCTCCATCTTGCTGGGGTATGGGACAGGGGGCAGGGTGGGAGTAGTAATGCAGGCTGACTGGTTATATTGCTAGCTACGTCTAGAGTACATGGGAGTAGGTGTCTGTTGGATCTGTGAGACAGGTTTTTGTGGGTATGTGGTGCAGATGGATGTGATTTGTCTGGTGTGGTGTGTGTTTTTGGATGTGCAAAACAGTACATATCAGTGTGTTGGTTGACATTTGCTTGTACTTACCAGCCTCCCCACCCCTGAATACTCCTGTTAGACTATCAGGATGCAGTATGGCAAGCACCTACTCCTCCCATGGTGTGAATGTTTTCAGTGGGATGGGAGGGCCACTGCCAGTCCGGTTAGCCAGCTCCCAGTTTTTGCGTCTCTTCTCTTTGACAACCCTCTTGAGATCATTCCACCGCTTCATGATCTCTTTCTTGGATCGCGGTCTGGACCCTACTGCATTGACCCTTTGTACTATCCTTTTCCACATTTGAGTCCTTGTGGCTAATTGTGTCTGTTGGACCAGGCTACCAAACAATTGTGGTTCCACTCTGACTATCTCATTTACCCTGACTGTCAACTCACTCTCTGTGAATTTCGGCATTTTCTGTGATGCCATGGTGTGTGGTGTTTGAAGTGTTTGTGGGTGCAGGGGTGTGGGTGGTGGGTGTGGTGTTTGTGTGTGAGGTGTGTTATGTGCTGGGGGTTGTTGGTGCTGGTGTGATGGTGGTGGTGGCGGTGGTGGGTGTGCTGTGTTCTCTTGCCTCTCCTGTCAGATCTGGTGTGTGCCCTTCTCTTCTGGAGTGTTGCAAAGGATTGTGGTCAGTGAAGGGGCTAGTTTTATACACAGCTGTGTGGGTGTGTCAACATGGGATTGTGCTGTCAGGTGTTTTATGGGGGTTGTCCTGGGAATTGTAGGTTTCAGTTTGGCATTTTTCCTTTTCCTTTTTTTCTGTTTTGTGTATTTGGAGGGCATGGCTACTTTTGTTTTTGCAATTTCTGGCATTGTGGAGGGGTTTTTGCCTTGGACCGCCATGTTTTTCATATATCATCCACTCCAGTAGCTATGCTGCAGCTCTTCCGCTGTCTCTCACATTTACTCCTGTATGCGACTGCGGCGGTCAGAAACAGTGGATCATACTGCGGAACTATCGGGGATATACTAATTTCCCGTGCTGTGTCTCCGCTATGTTTGCGGTGGGTTGTAGCTTTTCCGCAGCGTTTCCGACCACCGCGATCGTTTTTTGGACGTCACCGCCCTCGTCAGGCGGTTTTGGTTGGCCCGCTACCGCTGCGGTCAGTCTTTTTTGGAAGTTTATCCTAATTTGACTGCCGGTTTCGCCATGGTCCTAGGCATGCGGTTCTTTCCCACCTCAATGTTGGTAGGGGTGGTTTTCTGCCCGTCATCCTAATGGGGCCCTAAATGTGTGATACAATCACTATTATAGGTATACAGTTTTCAATACAGTCACTCATGCAATTACTGAGTCTTATGTATACTTAATTTTATACAACTGTCACATACACTGCCTTGTATATTTCTGGTTTGTTGAGAAATTGAGAAATATATTTACTCATCACCACACCCATAAAGAGATTCACTCACCCAAACAACTGTTTCCACATACAGTCTTAACCTCATATACCTACTAAATCAATTATTTACACATTTGTGGACAGTCACACACCTCCCACCCAACCACACACACATTCACTATCCCATATAAATACTCACTTGACTAATTAATAACTAATATAGACTTTCACATAGCTAGTAATCAACCTATGTCGTAGTTTACACAACAAGAGATAGAGTGATACAGGTATTCACACAGTTTAATCACTATCCCATATATTTAGTGAGACACTTTAAATTAGTCACTTAGACAGTCAATCACAGTGGTACTAAATCCCCCATCCAGACACTGATACATCCACTCAGTCTTCAATGCAGATTGCCATATATATATACTACTTATTTAAATATCAAACCAAACCACATTCACTGGATGATGTCATCAGCGATGTCATCAGTGATGTTATCAGTGATGTCATCAGTGATGTCACTGACCATGTCATGAATGATGTAATATGTGACATCATCAGCAGTGGATTGCGGGCACGTGAGTTATAGTGAGCTCAACTAACTATAACGGAGGAATTTCAATGGTTTTGTACGAGTGAAATGTCCAGCTAACTATAACACCCCTAAAACCTATGTTTTTTCCAGTGAATTTCTAAGGTTTTTTTTAAATGCTAATCCCTAACTATAACATGTCTGAAACCTATGTTTTTTTCTGAAAAAAAAAAAAATATATATATATATATACACACTCACACATACATACATATATACACTGAAACATATATTTATATATTTTATGTAAAGGCACATCTTTTTAAACATTTCAAAATAGTCCTATATTAGCAAAATTAAATAATTAATTAAAATGTATTTCCCTATGCAGTTTTTTTTTTTAAGTTTTATATATTGCAATCTCAACCAGAAGGTATAAGAGCACTTTACATGAGCATTAGTTGCATTACACATGGACACATTCATTTTTAGGCACAGGGAGATTTAATATTTTGCCCAGAATCACGGGATGTTTGAACCTCCTACCAGCCTTGAATCTGGTTCCCCAACTTCAATGTAATCGGCTCTAGACATTAATCCACATCCTCACCCCATATTAGTTAACATATTATTAATATACAACCAAAATTACACGTAAAAATGATTTATCCAAACTAAGAATCTATTGTCATACACTCCAGTTTGAAAGTGAGGATTTCTTGCATGGTGCCAATAAATGTCTAAATCGGGAACTTTTAGGGATACTTATGGCCTTATTACTATTGACGGCAGAACCCGTGGTGGCAATCTGACCACTGCAGCACAGTGGGATCACTCATATTAGGTGGAGGTCAGACCGCCAACATACCGCCAGCACTGCCTGGATCAAGAATCCTACTGGTCTGGAGGTCTGCAACCGGCATTAATATGCTGGCAGTGCCGGTACTGGCACCGCAGAGCATATCACGAGCTGTATTTTTGATGCCCTTTTCATGAGGGTGATCCTGCCATGAAAAGGATGGCAGAAAGGCAACAAAGAGGGCCCCAGATTTCGGCTGAAGGTTGTATGTGGGGAGGCACATGTAGTGCCTCCCTATATTTAGATCCCACTTCCTGCACTGTGTTGCATATATGGCACAATGTGCAGGAAGGTACAGTCAACGGTTAACTGCATCTGTCTGCATTATAGAATCTCATATGAGCCTAGCAAACTGCCGCAGTCAGACCACCGCAACACCGCCTGCCGGATCAGGATTTAACTCCTGATATGTGTTAGGTTTGAAATTTCCATTCCTGCAATGCACTCGTTTCATGCTATATTAGGTTAGCAGTGCATGGCTAAATAGATGCCATTTGTATTCACGCTATGCAACCTACTGAGTTATCCCTGTTGTTAGAACTGGGGGTCTCTATTTGGCAGAGGTAGGTACCACTGTCCAAATAGGGACACTTGCTTCTAGTTAGGGTAAGTAGGACGCACTCTTTAGATGACCCCTGCGCACCCCCTTGGTAGCTTGGCACGAACAGTCACGCTTATCAAAGAAAAAGTGCTACCAACATTCACAGTGAAAACACCATAAACTGACTTCACAACAGATTAGAAAAATTAAGGTATTTATTCTAAACTACACGAGACCAAAACGACAAAAATCCAACATACACATTTCAAGAATATGGTTTCAAATGAGTTCTTAAGGTTGCGTTAAAATAATCCACAGTTGCATCACATTTTACCCAACAGTAGCTTTAGATGCGACAAATGTTCCAAGTGAAAGCTGTAGCAGTGAAAAGCAAGCAATGCGTCACTCCTGAGACCCTGGGGAGGCGATGCAACAACCCCCCTGGACGCAGAGGGCGTGTTGCGGTGACTCCGGTCTGTATGGGGAGGGAAGCGATTCCTTGCTTGGATTCCGGTGCACAGGTTTTGGTGGAAGCGGCTCGCAAAAGGTACGATGCGACGATCTTTAGGGTGGCGATGATCTCCGGTGTGGCGACGATGTGCGGCTCAGCAGCGATCTTCTCCTCTCGCGGCCCCTCGATGCAATGGCTCTGCGACGACTCTCGCAGCGACGTGATGCAGTACGCAAGCAAGCGGTGCGACGACCTCACCCAATGACGACAGGCTCTGCGACGATACTCGCAGCGATGGTAATCTTCCCGCACCGGACTGGTGTGTCCCGCAAACGAAGGATGCGACGACTCAGGCAGCTGCAACAGACGGTGCAACGATCTCGGCCTTCATAGCGGCGGGAATTTCCTCACACTGACGGGGATGCGCTCTGCAAGCGAGCAATGCGTTAAAACTTGCAGAAAGTCTTTAAAATCTTGGTTGCCAGCTTCCCAACACAGGTACAACTTCCAGAGGCACCACAACTGGCCCAAGCACTCTAGGAAGAACAGAACTCTCTCAGCAGATTTCAGGAAAGCTGGGGGTGAAGTCCTTTTGTTCCGGGGCCTTCTTAACAGGGAGCCAGCATTTCTTCAGGCCCTTGGAGATTCCTTCAAGCAAGGGGACACAGCACAAAGCAAAGTCCTTCCCCTCTCCTTGGCAGCAAAGCAACTGCAGGTCATTCTTCCAGCTTTCTCCTTGCAGAGGTTCCTTCTTGATTCCAGGATAATCTAATTTTCTGTAGTCTGGGGTCCTGTACTTATACCCCTAAAAGTCTTTGTTCCCTTTGTGCAGGAGGGTTCTGAGCCCGGTCTGAACCAGTTCTGGCTGTTCCTTGAGCACTTTGTTTTCCTGGCCTCTCCTTTCCTTTCAGAGAGAGGGGCAGGTTCATCAGTCGCCCAGCAGGAGGTGCAGAAGGGGGTGGTGATGGACGGAGCATCTGAACCAATCAAACACTCACACCCATTCAACAGATCTGGGTTTAATCCATCACCGTTCTTTAGCCCAATCTGCCACCCCAGCTCAGACATGGCCATATACAAATCAGTCTGACCCTGTGCCTCATGGGAACAGTCCAGCCCGATCTGCCAAGCCATGCCTTCCCTGGACCAGAAACAAGCTTCCTAGGACCGGTTTCTGGCATTACAGCCATCTTCAGCCAGGCTTGCTTGAATCCAGTGGCGACGTGAGCATGGGACTCACGTCTGAGCATACCCTCCCAACTTAAGGCGAACAAAGCGGTACAAAAGTGGGTGGTGATGGATGGAGCATCTGAACCAATCAAACACTCACACCCAGTCAACAGATCTGGGTTTAATCCATCACCGTTCTTTAGCCCACTCTGCCACCTCAGTTCAGACATGGCCATATGCAAATCAGTCTGACCCTGTGCCTCAAGAGAACAGTCTAGCCCGAACTGCCAAGGCATGCCTTCCCTGCATCATTGTCGAAGGCAGGCACAGCCCTATTCAGGCCCAGGTGCTACCCCCTCCCACAACACTAGATGCAGATGGAGCTATTCAGCCCAGGGATGGAATACTCAGCCTTTCGGAGCCACCCAGCCCCTGCCACTCACAAACCAGACAGTCAATTCACAAACAGGCCAAGGCACACAGAAAGGTCAGACAAGAGAACAGCTACTTTCTAAAAGTGCTGTTCTCAAACACAGGATTTAAAAAACACCTTTCCTAAAAGATGTGTTAATAAATTCTGAGTTCAGGGTACCAGACCTTTATGTCCTATCTTGCTCCTATGGGAAGATATGCAGATAGCCACTGTAGCCAGCATTCCCATGATAGCCTATGGGCAAGATAGCCTTACAATAGTAAAAAACGAAAATGGCTGTAATTTACTACCAGAGCATGTCACCTGCACTAGTACATGCTCTACCTTTCACATACACTGCACCCTCCCCAAGGGGGTACCTTGGGCCTTCCATAGGGGTGACCAATGTGTACAGAAATGGAAGGGTTAGGCCTGATCAGTGGGGACACTGACCAGGTTGAAATGGCAGTTCACAGACTGCACACAGGCACTGCGGTGGCAGCCCGGAGACACCATTTTAGGGCTGCTCATGTGGGTGGCAAAATCAGCGCTCCAGGCCCACTAGTAGCATTTGTACCACCAGCCCTGGCACACTCAGTGCACTTTACTAAAGACGTCTTGGTGATAAAAATATGCCAACCATGGATAACCAATTGCCAAAACAATTTACACAGAGAACATCATCTGTGACCTGGACATTACTTGCATGTACTAGTCAAAGATAGCTTTATTCAATACCATAAAAGGATCATATAAGCACAGCATAAAAAGCATACAAAACATTTTAAGAATACAATTTAATTATAATACAAAAGATGTTTACAATTTTAAGATAATACATTCAAATATTTATGAAAAATATGGGGGCAAGAAATAGGTGCAAGATAAAGCTTTCTCTATCCAAGTTCATTTATCTCAATAATAAGGTATAATACGGTTACAGTCAAAGTGCAAAAGTGCAATGCAGAGTTCATTCAAACCATAGAAGATCTACATCTAATTATGAATCTTAGGAATTTAGATACAGCTCTTATGGTCATTTCATCCTGTAGTAAAACATTTTTAAAAAGTGCCGGTCTGCACTGTCTCAATCCCCAAAGTTTTAACAGTGTGATTAGGTATCTTTTTCGACCCCATTTAAAAAATTTGCAAAAAAGAATACAATGAATTGTGGACTGTACAGAATGATTATGACATGGGCAATTTGGTAAGTTTTTTGACCAATCATTAATTGTTGGGAAGGTGACCATCCTAAAATAAATTCCCATTATCAAACGTGCCAATAGCATTCTATCACAACTGGCCAACTCAGGAGACAGATAAAGCTGCCAGCCAGGATCCTGCATTAGTGAGTGATGATGCAGGACTGAGGTCTTCTTCCCCTCTATTGTCCAGCGTTGATCAGCCAGATAGACAAAACATTGTTCTTTTAACATTTTTCTCGATATGAAGGAGAGAGATGCTGGCATGTTAAAGAATTCCTGATGTCCTATATTTGTTAGGAAATCCTTCACATAAGAAAGCCATTGGATATTTTTGGACCCATCATGTCGCATACAGTCTCTGATAATTTCCCTGTTAAAATCAGTTTCGACAGAGGTCCAAATTTTGTGCAACAGCAACACAGGGCTGGTCTTAATAATATCAGATATGTAAGGCGTTGCCAGTTCCAAATGGCAAACGTAAGTTGAGGTAGATCTGGGGACAGCTAACAAGTATCTAAGGAAATTATTTTCCTTCAACTGGATTTCGTGGCAGTTCGCAATGCCGCAGATACCAGCTCCATAGGTAACAGTCGATACGCATTTAGCTCTATAAATATCGAGCAGAATGCGAGTTGATCTACCTCCCAATTTGTTAGAGAACTTTATGAGTGCCCCAATGGCACGTGAGAAAGATAGGCACCTGGTGGTTTTAGCTGTAACCCAAGTCCCCTTATTATTAAAAACAACCCCAAGATAAGAAAAGGTACTCGTATTTGCTATCTTTGACTGGTTTATAAAGCTATTGCAAGCTACCATTTTTTTGAAGTACAGCACATGGTAAAGGTTTTCCCAATATTAATTTTTAGGCCGCTAGATCCCATAAATTCTGAGAAACTAACTAATGCCTGCTGGAGGCCTAATTGGGTTCTTGCTATAATAGCCGCATCATCTGCGTAAAGCAGAATAGGGACTGTGGCACCTTCAACTTGGGGAAAATCCACAGCCACATTTCTTAGATGGTCAGCTACACTGTTAATATAGAGGTTAAAAAGAAAGGGAGCAAGGATACAACCCTGCCGTACACCCTTCTTGATTAAATTTTTTTTGTGCATTCACCTTTCTTGCCATGGTGCACCCTTGCCCCAGCCCCCCTGTATAATTCCTTGAGAAAGTTACAAATATTTACATCAACTCCCACAGTTTCCATGGTATCCCATACAACTTTGTGGCTCAGACAGTCAAACGCCGAACTGAGATCAATGAACGTTATAAATAAATTTCCCTTTTTGGCCGTCTTGTATTTTTCTATCAACATCGACAAGTTGTGTCCTTGTTCGATGGTACCCAAACCAGGCTTGAAACCATATTGGAATTTAGATAATATACTCTCCTCATTGGCCCATATCTGTAGTCTATTTAAAATAACTCGACCTGCAATTTTCATTAAAGAGTCGAGCAGGGAGATGGGGCGATAACATTTTGGGTCGTTTCGATCTCCCTTTTTGAATATGGGTACTACAATCGCATCCTGCCAAGTGGAAGGAAAACCGCTTTTATTGTAGCTATTTAACACATTGGTCAGCAGCGGTGCCCAAAGAGCAGAGTTTGCCTTAAAAATATCAATAGGAATGCCGTCTGGGCCTGGGGCTTTACAGTTTGAACTATCTGCAACGGCAAACTCTACCTCTTCCAAAGAAAAAACTATATCCAATGGGAAGGAAGATTGGGTGGCAGGTTCAAGAATGTCAAGCTGCTCAATACTAGTACTACCCAGGATGACCAGATCATCCTTCTTGTAGAGCTCTGTGAAATGATTAACCCAGACAGTCTCCTCAATAGCGATCTCAATGGTATCGCATTTCCTCTCTGCAAAGAAAGGGGCATTTACTGCACGCCAAAAGGCGGTATTATCCCTGAAGGAGGATGCCTTGAGCAAGGCTATCCAAGCTGTCTCTTTTAATTCCTTTTTTCGTTTCTGCAGTGCTAATTTATAAGTTGCTCTTGCAGACTAAATGGCTTGGGAATTTCTAGGGACGCTCTTTAGGGTATTCTTTAATTGGGAGTGTGCCCTACTGCATTCGGAGTTAAATCACCCCTCAGCCTTAGGATTACCCCCTCCCCGTAGAGCTCCTGTTAGCTTGCTACTAATATGTAGAGTGATGTTTTGAAAAACTAACGTAATCTCTTTGGGATTTGAGTTTTCCCCGAGACAGATCATAAAGTCTGATTGGTGGTCTGTTAACAGAGTTTCAAGAAACCGTATGGGGTCCACCTTACTCCACTTTATTGAATAGCCGTTTATTCTATTCAAAGCAATCCCATGGCTGTACAGATTATCTATTACATTAGATTGCTGGCCTCGTTTTTCGCCCCAACTAAAAGTTGAGCTAATAGGAAAATGGTCACTAAGAGCGATATCCTCTGTTTTAAACGTTATTACATTGCAGTGATAGCTTGTAGTGATCAAGGTATAATCAATCACTGACTTGGATCCCCTACCATTAAAGGTTGGTTGAAACTTTTCCTGGGGGATACAAAGCTCGTTTACAAAACCTAGGTCTTGTTCAAATATCAAATTATTGAGCAAATTTCCCAACGTGGAGTGCTCAAAGTGGGAACGTGGATCTCCCTTCAGATTAACCATGCCGCATATATTTAGGTTTCCGTGGGGGCAGAGATGGCAGTTAAAATCTCCTGTCACCACAGTACCCCTTTCCTCTTGCACTGTACCAATTTCTCCACGTAATTCTGTGTTTAACTCGTCTAAAACCCGCATACAATCACCTCCAGGGATGTTATTGTATAAATTAATCAGTGTGATAAGCTGTTTCCCACCTACCTTAAGAGTAGGTGCCTGATAATACTGGTTATTACTCTTACTGTGGAACCATTTAGCAGCCATGTTGGCAGTGTTAGATATGAAGGTGCACAAGCCACCTGAAGCCCTGCCCCTGCTAGACTGCTGTGCTGGGGAAAAAAAGGTGCGGTACCCATTTAAGTGGATCTCAGACTTTTCCCAGCATTCCTGGGGACAAATTATATCAAAATTATAAATATAGGCTAGGAAGATTGGATCTTTTACTTTGCTAGACAAACCCGCTATGTTCCAGGAAGTCACGGTCAACCTACCCCTATTTACATCTGGTGGGATATCTACACCCAACGATGGGGTTATGTTCATCAGAGGCGGGATTTCTAAAACGTCTCCTATTATTGTTCCATCGCCCACCATTAGTTCATCAAGGTAATTAGGACTGATTGTAGAAGTTACATCTGTTTCTACAGTAAAATTAGTCGGTGGGTCAGCAAAGATGTTTGACTCTGTCGTTATTGGGCTTATGTTTAGGATAACAGATTTGTCTTTCAACAACTGCGCGTTTTGAGTGTTTAAACAAGCATTTATAAAGCTGGAGGCTGTACTATTTGATTTTGTAGTACGTACACCCTTTCTTGTTGTCTGGCTAATATTTGATGACCGTCAATCGACCATATCCAAACAGCTAAACCTGTTTGTGGTCATAAATCCTTCCCAGTCTTCTCTATGATCTAAATCCCTGTTGGGCCACCTCCCCCTTGCCCTCCAGTCCCCTCCCCGCTCACGCTGCCCTATTCTGTGCCAGTTATCATAGTAATTTTCCTCACGGGTACGGCGATTTCTTGAGGGGTAAAAGGAAGAAAGTCTTTTAGTTTGGATTCCCTCAAGGTTGTTTTGCGTGTTCCAAGAACATATGTGCTCGGCCACATACGGGTCCTCAAAATTGATCAGGACGCAATCGCCCTGAACCATTTTCCTCTCATGACCCACCCAAGGTACCCTACGCACCGTCAGGATCTTACTTGTGCGGTGGGGAGGTAGAGGGCGGTTAGAATTAAGCCAGTATTGTACCTTATTTACTAGAGACCAATTTGGTTCTTCAGCAGGGTCACCCAATTCTGGTACTCCGGTCATGACTACAACATAAGGGTTTGCCTCAGGTGGCAAATTTACAGCTCGTGCCCTGTCCTGCAGCCCTTGATACTTGGCCTCTCTAGATTGTGAGGTATTCGCCCTCGGTGATGTAGTCACCACTCGTGGGGGAAGACCACACACTTTGGGGTTATCTGCAGTTCTCTTCTCGGGGGCTGGTATAGTTTTAGATTTAGTGATGGTTGCTGGGGCTGACAAATTTTTAGCACCGGGTCTACAGGTTTAGTATTGATTTGTTTGGTGCCCCCTGGGTGCTGCCTGGGGTAAAGTATTTTTTGGCAGGATACCCAAGTTGGCTATCAGCTTTTCGATGTTAGATAATCTTGTCTCAAGCGGGGATAAAAGGAGTTTGAAGAGCTCCCCCATCTTTGACAAGAGTAAACTATCAACCTTATCAACATTACCATTAACACTCCTCTCAGCTAAGTTGGTTGATACCACTACCGCTTCAGAGGTGGTGCCCTCTTTTGAGGCAGTGGTGCTTAGGGGATTATTATCTACCTGCAGCGTTTTGACAGTTTCACCCCAATTTCCTTTACGTATATCGCCCCTGCCCTTAGTTTTTCTTGGCTTAGGAATCTTAGGAGTTTTGGGCCTTTTAGGAATGGCCCCCTCCCTCCTCTGCCTCAGCTGCTGGGGCTTTTCTCCTCTTGAGTGAGGTTTAGGTCCAGTGTCGGAGTTTTTTCTAATTCCAAGCTGATTTGGGAGTCCGATAGTATATGGGATGCTGACAGATCAACCGTGTTGGGCAAACTATAACGCACAGCATGAGTGTCAGTCAAATTGGTAACCCAGTGCTGCTCAGCAGTTTTAGCTGCGGTGAGGAGGCCCAAAGAGGATCAAATCCCGAGATACTCTACGCTCTAGACCAACAATTTCTTGGTCTATAAATGTGTTTGCCCTGATTATAAAATTATCCAGTGTGCCCGTTAAAGAGGCTCCCCCTGCCGCCGTTTTACTTCTGCTTCCGCGCGTGCTCATAGTCAAAAAAGCAGAAGATCCACTGTCACTAGTACAAACAATAAATAACTATTAAAAATAACAGTGTGAGTAAACAGAGTTTCTGGCTAAATATGAGAAGGAGCGGGAAGAGGATCAGCTACAACCTATACAGTCCGCACAGAGTGCTGGTCCTCGCAGTCCCGTCCCCTCAACAGCCTAGACATATTGGTTTGGGGACCAGTTTTAACACTGCTACGGTTCCTTGGAGCAACAGGGACACACGAAAGATGCTCCTTAAACGTCAGAGTCATGAGGGGAAAAAGGAAAAAGAAAGGGATTTTACATACAGTTAATTAGTCCGGAGCACTACGATACACTCATGGCTAAGAAAATAAAAACAAAAACCAGGAGGACAAACTTATGTTATTAACTAGACCCCGGTGAATAGTCAGCAAGAATCCTGAAGTTCAATCGAACATCACGAATGGACAATACGGTCCTTACTTATAACGTAGTCCGCTGCAACACAACAAAGAGAAGGTGCCCAGCCCAGCCTTGGCCAGCCCCGGACGGCCACAGACGGCCCGCCCTTTGCCCGGGCTTAGACCGCGCGCGGTCCCGCGACGCGGGAGGGGCAGCTTTCTTTTAAGCGCCTCCGGGAGCGGAAGTGGCTGCTAATAGGCATCGTCCAAATCCGGCAGGCGACGCTGGGTAATGTAGTTTACCGCTCTCCCCACTCGGCAGCCGTGATGACACCAGCGGCGGCGGGGGAGAACAGTGGTATCGGCGTCTATGTCCGCGGGACCTCAGGAGATAGGTAATGGCTGCTGCTTGTCCCAAAAAGAGTTATTGTGACCCCGCTCCACCGGAGGGGCAGCTTTCTTTTAAGCGCCTCCGGGCGCGGAAGTGGCTGCTAATAGGCGTCGTCCAAATCCGGCAAGGGACGCTGGGTAATGTAGTTTACCGCTCTCCCCACTCGGCGGCCGTGATGACACCAGCGGCGGCGGGGGAGAACAGTGGTATCGGCGTCTATGTCCGCGGGACCTCAAGAGATAGGTAATGGCTGCTGCTTGTCCCAAAAAGAGTTATTGTGACCCCGCACCACCGGAGGGGCAGCTTTCTTTTAAGCGCCTCCGGGTGCGGAAGTGGCTGCTAATAGGCGTCGTCCAAATCCGGCAGGGGACGCTGGATAATGTAGTTTACCGCTCTCCCCACTCGGCGGCCGCGATGACACCAGCGGCGGCGGGGGAGAATAGTGGCATCGGTGTCAATGTCCGTGGGACCTCAGGAGATAGGTAATGGCTGCTGCTTGTCCCAAAAAGAGTTATTGTGACCCCGCTCCACCAGAGGGGCAGCTTTCTTTTAAGCGCCTCCGGGCGCGGAAGTGGCTGCTAATAGGCGTCATCCAAATCCGGCATGGGACGCTGGGTAATGTAGTTTACAGCTCTCCCCACTCGGCGGCCGCGATGACACCAGCGGCAGCGGGGGAGAACAGTGGTATCGGCGTCTATGTCCGCGGGACCTCAGAAGATAGGTAATGGCTGCTGCTTGTCCCAAAAAGAGTTATTGTGACCCCCATGTACTAGAGTGTAGTGTACATTTGGATTTGTGTTGGTTCCTGCTGCTCGTTGGATTTTTGGGAACATTTTACCAGTGTCATTTCCTACCTGCCTGCCTGCTGTCCACTGCCTGCCTGTCTTGGAGGAAGTGTGCCCTCCTGCTCCTTGGGACAGTCCCAGAGTAGTGACCTGGTCCTACCTACTTTTTTGCTGTCTCCTTCTTGATTGTCAGTTCTTGCCCACTTGTCTGCTTCCTGCGCCTTGTTCTGCCAGCCTGCTGTCTGCCAGTTCCTGCCTGCCTGCTCGCTACCTGCTGCCCACTGCCTGCTGTCTTGCCTACTGCCTATTATACTGCCTCCCTGTCTTTCTGCCTTGGAGGAGTGTTTGTCTTCATTGTCCTGACCTTCTGTGCCTTTATTTTGTCTTCTGGCTACATCCGTTGGCAGTTAAGGGCTCAGCTATGTGCCTTTACATTTTTGAGTTTTGTCGTGTTTCCCAATCTTGTGCCCTTTGAGCAGCGTTTTGTACTGTGCGGCATCAGCACTGCTCTGATCATATAGGGTTTTGCTGTGGCACTACTTACATTGTGTTTGGCGATTTTCTGTAAAGACTTTGTTGCTGCGCCATTGAAATATAAACCACCGCATTGCAGGTTGAATTACACATCTATCGCTTGCCACTTACCTCAGGTGGTCGCGCAATGTGTGCCCCATTATATTTTTCTCCTTTCCTGTTTGCTTCTGTTGAGAGATGCCCAGCTGCTTCAGCGTGCCGTGAGCCAGCCGGCACGGCGCTGAAAAAGTGCCACCAACTTGTGGCTGGCATCCATCTTTTCCTTTGGCTATTGCTTGATGCACGCTCCCATTCACATCTTGAGGCATTTTCTGATGTCAGCCGACCATCTCCTTACCTCGTAGACATTCAATGATCCAGTTAATTCAAAAGAAGACATTGAAGACGTTCTGACAGTCACGATTTTCTGTTGTTGCTTGATCCTCCTACAAGGTACTGTTTTTCCTGGTTGTGGCTCACATGTTCCAGACTTTAGCTGTTTATTGACAATGGTGACTACCTTCTTTATTTTAGCTTATTGTTTTCTTGGGACAGTGCATTTTTCATAAAGTTGTTGTTTGTGCTCAAATGCTTTTATTGTGTCATTCCTTAAAGTTCAATTTCATGTGTGTTTCTTATATGATGATTGTACCATTCACTGGTACCTGATCCTGTATTTGTATGAGAGGGGGTGAAAGAGTGTAGTGTCCTTGTTTTGTATCTGTATGAATAGAGGGAGAGAGAGTGTATTGTCCCTGGTCATGTTAGTGTACACCTTTGAGTAAGTTTTGGTTATACCCTCTGAATTGGTTGTTACCTCGTGTGAGGTGTTGTTCTGTGCCTTAAGGGTGCGCACATGAGAAGACTACCTTTTGTTTAGCTTCTCTGACTTAGTTGTATTGGATTTACCATGTGAGTGGTTATTACCTCGTGAGAGGTGTTTGGACTGTGCGTTACAGGTGCGCACATGAGAAGACTACTTCCTCTTTAGCTTCTCTAGATATACCCTTAGGGGTTGCATAATTGCCCTCTTTGTGTTTGCCTTCAAGTGTTGGGCATGCAATTTGAAGAACACAACACTTTTGTGTTTCTCTCATCTTTTCTAGATGGGATGGGAAGTGGTGTTTGACGATGCTCTTGAAGATTGATGTTATTCTTGAAGCGTTATGTTATTTTTGAAGCTCGTTGACTTTTTGTATGTTTGTATGTCCACATCCGCACATTTTATTTGTAGCTAGTCTTCCTGCATGCTTGTATTTTTACAATTTTGATGAGGGGGGATAATCTAGTAAGTGATTAATGCATCCTCTCGGTTGTTGCCCTTTGCCTTGCTGCTCAGTCTATGTGATGTCATCAGAATGTTGAGTGTGTTTGAGTGGAAGAAGGAATCAGTTGGATCCTAATATACATCTCTGGACCACGTATTTCTCTTTCAACCGTAACAGGGCCCTCAAAGTATGCCTTGACCTGGTGCTCAAAAATCCTTCTGATGACATTGCTCAGAACAAGAGCAAAATTCATTCTGTCTATCCTAATTTTGAGATGATGCGCAATTTAGATAATTCATTTATACACACACGAACACATGTGTGTGACTTCACCCCTTTCTGTTTAAAAAGAGACATCTGAATCTTCAGGCGATGCAGTTCACACAATCATTTGTTGGCAATATCCGATTAAAAAGATTCAGCTAAAAGGAATCATCCATGTATTTTAGAGGTCTAAGAAGTGCAGCAGTGGTCTTTTACTCATCGTACAGATATAGACATATTTGTAAGTCTATTTTCAGCCTGATTCGGTCCAAAGAAAATATTTCACAAAGTTTGTGAGCTAGAGCTGATATTACAAGACGCATACACCAGAATGCAATGGGTCTGTGTTTCAAGTTCTAACCTTTGTTAAACAGCAAACCAAAGGTATGCTATCTCCTGTTGATTTAAAAGCTCTGTGCTTCATCTGAAGAACAAATTTTCTTCTAATTGAGGAAACGCGTTGCGCATAATTTTCCGGGTTCATTTATGCTTCAGAAAAAAAAATACCTATCTATCATCTTCAGCAAAACTTTTTATCAAGTGAGTTCATGAAAGTAAGATTTGAATGATCAATACACTAGAAAATAGTGATCCAGACTGAATTTCAATTAAGTTATAATTGCATTTTACGTGCATCTTGCTAAAGCACGCAAACGGATCTATATTTAAATATATTGCAAAACTAAAAATGCATATTAGACTTTCTTGTTATTAAAAATGTTACCCTATTCCACATAAGAAGCACACTTGTATATAGTAAAATGTTACAGCTAGCAGTAGAGTGTGATGTGCGTTTTGCCCAAGTTTTACGTTTTCCATATATATAATTAATGAAATGTGAATGTTGACAAACACACCATTCTACTTTATTTATGAAAACAACAAGCAAAGATCGTCGATCAGTGATGCATAAAGCACTCTGAAATGTGTGAACCATATAAAGTTAATATAAAGTACACTACTAGTGCCCTATTAACTTTATGTTGCAATTTTTGGAGATATCACAAAATAAATTGGGCTATTGCAATTCCGTACGTGCATTTACCTTGCAGCCCTACAAGTTAGATTTAGTAAAAAAAATCAATACATATAAAGAGTAAAACTTCCTACAGCATTTCTTTAACAAGTCTTAAAATACCTTTCTATATTTCTAAAGACATAATCCCCCTTTACTTTGCCCCCACTCAAGACAACACGCAGGCGAGATGTCCAAAGAAAGACATGTCCAAAATGACAGTCTTTGATTACGTATGTTTTTTGAAATAGTTCTGTTTGAACTTGAAAGAAAAAAGAACACGGTTTCCCTTTATTCTTTGAAAAACCTACAAAAGCAAGATTCTTCACGTGCCCACTGGTAAATCATTATTATTTCATTTTAGTTCTAGTGACATTGCTACTCAAACAATATATGTTTGGATGAGATTGGAAAGGTACAATAGATTCCACTGTTCATTCTTCGAAGAAGGCAAGCAGCATATTTAACACTTACTAGAACTATATCAAGACAAGTCAATTTCTAAAGCTGTTGCAGACACACATGGTTACCTCAAGCTGTGAGCTTTCATTGAATCAATTTAGTTCGAAGTTTTGTACCTCGGTCATTAAATGTTAGTTTTCCATACACTAATGGAATCTTATTGAAGCAATTGAAATATTCCCTGCAAACATAGTTCCATTTTTTTACAGGCATCTAACGCTTCTTACAGACATTTTGTGAAAACCTGAGCAAGAGCATATACATAGCATGTACACATTTCTGCAGCTTGCTACTCTTTTAATTCAATTTCCTTTGGATATTCATGCACAATCATAGCGAAGATTTACATATTATTCCAAAACTGTCGTGTTATTAGAATTGTGGTTTGCCTGTTCAGACCTGGAAAATGCTAAAATTGCAATTACATTAGTAAAATAATGAATGCCAAATCAATAAAATGAAGTAAACGTTCAATAGGAAATATCCCATACTTCCAGATAACATGTTTGCACCAAAACATAACAAAAGCAGTGACCTAGAACATTTTATGAAAGATGCATTTTAAATGCAGGCAGCAACAGGGGAGTACTCCTAGAAAAATAATTGAACATATTATCCTCAAAAGAAACCTCTATTTCAGCTCGGTTGCAGAAACAATTGCAGGGAGTGAATTAGCAATGAATTTTAGCACAGGAAAGAATGACATTTTGAAAATGACCTCTAATAGAGTGACTTAGATTTGGGAAATGAGTTAATTGTAGGTAATTTAGACAGACTCAGACAATCAGCCTAAAGAAGGGAAACAGTATCTGAAACATACACATAACTGCTTAAAAAAGGCAAAAAATTGAAACAGTGCATGTAAAATCCTGAGGAAGACTGCACTCGATTCACAACACGAAACCTATGAATATACCAAGATCCGTACCCAGGGCCTGTAAATTAAGAGCTACTTGGGATAGCCACACTCTTTGTGTTACCTACCAATGTAGCTTTCAAAACATGTATCAGGCCTGCCACTGCAGCCTGTGTTACAGGTTTGAACTGCCACTTTGACCTGGCAAATAAACCTTTCGACAGACCTTTTAATATTTAAAAGTCACCAATTTGGTAAATCGCAAAGGCTCATTGTGCAGACTACAAGATATATAAAAAGTAGGGCGTGTGCCTGAGGTTTACATGTTCTAGCAGTGAGAGACTCCTGAAGTAATTTTGCAATGTTGTAAGGCTATCTTCTCCATAGAGTAACACTTGGCTACCTTATTACACCTATTAAGTGCTAACTTCAGATTGGGAACAGATAGAGGTATGTTGTTTACATACAAATGAATTGCAATTTTAAATCCTCTTTAACATTTTGAAAATGCACTTTTAGAAAGTTGGCATTTTTCTGCCCAAACCAAAAGTGCCATTGTCCTGGGTCACATGATTGTGAATGGCTGTGCTGTTGTGGGATGTGTATTGCTTCCAGACAGTGATACAAAGGAAACCAAGGTGTGAGGAGAGAGTGTCTCCTTATAGGATGACTTGGGAGGAGCTGTCTCCTGCCATGATTACATTTCAAAGGACCCTGCCTGCATTACACAAAAAGGAACCAGACACCAGGCCTGCTCTTGCCAATGTGTTACTCTAGACAGTTGGGTGCCAGGACCAGGTGATTGGAAGGAGCTGACCAGAATAAGATTTTATGATAAGTCAGGGAATTCTGCACACAAAGGCTGGCACCAGGTATAAAGGTGGTGCCTTAAGAACCACTCATCAGAATATTCCTGGACCTGTGCAAGTGTCAGAACCTAACTGATTGCCCATGGAGAAGTCCGTTCCATTTGCTCACTGTATGGAAAAGGGAAATTACACAGTGGGTGTAATTCATGAGGTTCCCGAATTTTAAGGAAGAGGAGACGATCTAAGATGGCCACCGTGAGTCAGCGGTCTAGTTTTTCAGTGCAGTGAATCAATCAGTTATCTCCAGGTGAAGCGCCCTTTGAAGTGCGCACTTCACCTGAAGACGTTGCGGAAGCGGGTACGACGGACTGGAGAGGCGCAAAGTTTTGTCAGGGACATTCCCCACGCTGACTTTGCCATTTTCACCAGTTTTCTGCAGCTTTGCGCTTGTTCGTGTAAGCGCTGGTAGCACTAGAAGTAAGCCTTTGGTGTCCAGTTTTGCTTAAGGAATTGAGAGCGTTTCCTTCGCTCGTTGGCATTCCAGTTAGTAGACTTAGTTGGCACAGTAGCGTTTTTCCAGGCCTCCCTGCTGGAAACTAAACTTGGCTTTATTTCTCACTTCTCCTAAAGCGTTATTTACGGAGAGTGTTTCGGAAAATCACTAGTTTTCAGTTTACGTGCATTTGAGTGAAACAATGTTGCCACATATGTTTACCTTTATTAAAAGAAAACAAGGTTGAGTTCCTAGATGGTTATTTAACCGCTCACTTATTTTTGTAGGGAGAAGGAAAGGCAAATCCTTGCTCAGTTATACTTCATTATTAGCCTGAGTCCAGTTTTAGGTCTTACTAGAGAAATTACATAATTCCTATTCTTTCAAAAGAAGAAAGAAGAGGGGTGCATGCCACCACAGAATTGGGTAGGTGATTAGAGGCATAGCATTGATCAATGTAAAGTACTGACAGTGATATATGTTATATTAATTGGCAATTATTACAGTTCCACAAAAGATGCATGCGGATAATAGAAAATAGCAGGTTAAAGAAGACCCACGACCAGAACCAGAATTCACAGAGTGGAAGTCTCTTCTCTGTCCCATCCCCTTTCCCCCCTGTGGGTTCCTTAGCAGGGCACGTACAGACAACGTGCTGCTGGGAAGCTATAGAGAGGAGTTGGGAAATTCTCGTCATTCTGCTCCTGTGCATTGGAGGTACAATTACCGTTTCTGACAGAGTAAAGTGCCAACGCTGTAATTGCACCTGAGCAGAATGGCAGAAGAACTAGATTTGAAGAAGTTAGGGGAGATATTGGAGGGAATCTAAAATGAGTTAATAGAAGTTAGAGAGGGAAATCAAGAGTTTAAACAAGATTTGATTACTTCGCGGAGAGAGACTACAGAATTGATCTTTAAGATGAATAGCTTAACATCCAACACTAGTTTTAAGATCCCTTTTTTAGAAGGAGAATATACTAGTAAACCTAATGCCTCTACATCTAAAGTAACGACCCAAGTGATTCATTCTTCATCCCCAGTGGTTCCCTTAGCTCCTCCAGAGTGGTTTAATGGAGACCCTCAGAAGGCGCACATTTTTCTGACCCAATGCACCTTACATTTTATGTGTCGCCTAGCGGTGTTTCCTGACGCACAGTCGCGAGTGGCCTTCGTACTTTCATATCTTAGTGGGGATGCAGCCTCCTGGTCGATGCACTTAGTAACTAGAAATTACCCAATTTTGTATGATCTCATTGAATTCAAAAAGGAGTGCCTCAGAATTTTTGATCAGCAAAAGGCTTCACAGGTGACAGACAATGAACTACTAGAAATCAAGCAGGGAAGTCGAAATTTTGTTGGTTACTTGGCCCAATTTAACAAGCTGGTTGTGGAAACTGAATGGCCAGACAATAAAAGAGCGGCGGTGTTTTACCGAGGATTGAAAGATGAGTTAAAAGATGCTCTAGCTCAAGTGCCAAACCGACCCACAGAGATGTCTGCGCTTATTGATTTGGTACTAGAAATTGATTTTTGCCAAAGTGTACGGACAGGAGAGAAAAAGAGGGATTTTCTTTCAAGCACACCCAGGTTTGATCGAGCAAGAGCAGAGTCTACAAGGATGAGTGAATCACAGCATACTTCGGAACCAATGCAAATTGAAGCAATCCGTGGTCTGCTTTCAAAGGAGGAAAAATAAAGAAGATGTGCGAACAAGCGGTGCTTCTATTGTGGCGGTAGTGGTAATTTTGTGCGCAATTGTACCAAGAAGCCAAAACAGACACATTCGGAAAACACTCAGTACCATCAGTAAATGGAGTTGGACTGATGGCTTCCGATTTGGAAACACCTCCAAAAGATCATTCCCTGACAAATACGCTGCAATCCTCTTCTCCACATCTCATCATGATGGTGACCTTGAAGTTTCGAGAAAACACCTTGAGACAGATTACCGGGATGGTGGATTCTGGGGCCACCGGTAATTTTTGTCATCTAAAATTTGTAGAAAAGATCGGATTAAATGTCATAAGAAAAGAGAAGAGTGAAGCGGTACAGGCTGTGGATGGCACTAACCTATCCTCAGGCCCTATAGTTAGCGACACCGAAGCAGCTGAATAACAAACGGAAGAAGGACATTGTGAAATTTTGCAATTCAATTTGATAGACGCACTGCAATTTCAATTGATCTTGGGACTACCATGTCTTACCAAGCATAACTCAACTATAGATTGCAGTGCACGATCAATCACGTTGAACTGGGAGTTTTGCAAGGAACACTGATATAAGCCTGAGGGACAGAGGAATTTGGAAACTCCAGCCTTTTATCTGTGCGAGAGTGGAGCGACAATCTGTATGATTCAAATGACTGAATTGCCTCTAGAATATGTGGAGTTTCAAGACGTCTGTAGCGCGGTTGAGGCTGAGAAGCTTCCTCCACATAGAGATTTTGATTGTAAGAACGAGCTAGAGCCTGTTTCCAATCGTCCTTGTAGCAGAATATACGCTCTAACGGAAAACGATCAGCATCTTAAGGAGTATTTGCAGAAGTACCTTAAAAATTGATTCATCAGACCTTCACAATCTCCTGTCTCCTCACCACTTTTCTTCATTCCTAAAAAAGATGGATGAAGATCTGAGGCCTCACATAGGTTATAGAGCAATTAATTGCATAACAGTCAAGAATCGCTACCCCTTGCCCTTAATTTCAGTATTATTGGATCAAGTGAAGAATGCACAAATTTACAGTAAGTTAGATCTAACGAGGGCCTACCATCTAGTCTGAATAAAACAGGGAGATGAATGGAAGACCACCTTCTGAACTAAACATGGCCTCTATGAATATCAAGGAAAGCCCTATGGGCTTCGTAATGCCCCAGCTGCATGTCAATACTTTATCGATGATGTGTTGAAAGAATTTATCGATCAAAGTGCCATTGTGTACATTTATGATGTATTGATATACTCAAACTGCGTGGAAGAGCATCAGAAACACGTGAAAGGAGTGTTACACAGATTGCAAGAGAACAGTTTAAAAGTAAAATTGGAGAAATGCGCTTTTAACGTGAATACAGTGGAATTCCTGTGCTTTGTGCTTTCACCCAATGGGATCACCATGGATGAGAAGAAGATTAAGGCTGTGACCAAATGGGAGACTCCGAAATCTGTGAAAGAAGTCCAAAGCTTTATAGGCTTTGCAAATTTCTATAGAAGGTTTATCCAAGACTTTTCTAAAAAATGTATTCCTTTGACTAAATTGTTGAAGAAAGGTGCAAAGTTCAACTGGACCAGTGAATCGGAAGAGGCATTTGATAAGTTAAAGAAGGATTTCACCACTACTCAGATCCTACTGCATTTTATGTGGAAACAGATGCCTCCAATTTAGCAGTGGTCGGAGTCCTGTCTCAAAGACACAAAACCACAGGTTGATTACATCCAGTAGCCTTTCGCTCACAAAAGCTAACTCTCGCAGAAGTGCACTACACCATCACTGAAAAGGAGTTATTGGCCATCATCGATGCGTTCAAGGAATGGAGACATTATTTGATGAGAGCTCGACCCACGGTCACAGTTTTCACAGACCATCGTAATCTGAAGTTTTTAAAGTCTGCTAGAACATTGACTTTGTTGGTCATTGTACTTTGCTGACTACGACTTTGTGATTACATATAGACCAGGAGCGCAAAATGGAAAGGCAGATGCCTTGTCCCGACTAGGCACAGAGAATGTTGAAGAAGAAATTGAAAATCAAAGTATTATTGCTGAAGAAAAAATTATTGGAACTGTGTTACGGGAGGACTTGGAAGTTTCAGCATTAGATTCCCTGGGATCAGGAAATCCAGGAATGGGTCAATCAGGATCCAAGAAGAGAAGTTTATAGGGGTTTGCCCTACCATGATGGGGCCCTCTATTTGCCCACCCACGAGTTTCAACAAAAGGCCGTGAAGGAGTGTCATGATCATATTTTGGCTGGGCTTAAAGGAATTCAGGAAACAGAAGACCTGGTTAAAAGACGCTTTTTGTGGCCCAATATGATCAGAGTTATTCGTCAGTATGTGTCCACTTGCAAAATCTGTGCGAGAGACAAGCTCCAAAAGGCCTATTAAAACCAATGCCCACACCGCCCTACCATTGGCACACTGTGACATTAGACCTGAGAGGCGAATTACCTTCCAGTCAGGGTTATGACACAATCTTGGTTTGTGTAGATGCTTTCATGAAAATGGCCCATTTTGTCCCTTAAAAAGGGGTTCCAACAGCTGGCAAATTAGCACACACTTTTAATCAGACAATAGTGAGGACACATATAATTCCTAAGGTATTGGTGTCTGACAGGGGTTCCCAATTTATGCCGCATTTTCGGAGGGCTTGCACTAAAAAATTAAACATAGAAACCAGGTACACCACTAGTTATCACCCAGAGACTGATGGCCAGACAAAAAGGGCAAAGCAAGAATTAGAACAGTATCTCAGACTATGCTTGCTAGATCAAGAGGGAGATTGGCCAGAATATCTATGGGCAGCAGAGTTCGCTCATTATAATGCGAAAAATGTGTCCACTGAATATCCTCAATTCTATTGAAACTCCGGCAGGCATCCGGATCAGTCAATACATTTCCAGGAAGTAGAGGTTCCCACAATAAAAGATTTGGTGGAACACATGATCCAAGTACATAGTCTAGCAACCAGGAATCTCACTGAGGCTGTCCAGAAGAGAAGGGAAGAACCATATTTCCAAGTTGGAGAAAAGGTTTGGTTAAGTACAAAAATTTTAAACTGAAGGGAAACTGAAAGCTCCAACCTCGGTTTATAGGCACATATTTAGTTGAAAAAAGATTGAGTTCCTTGACGTATCAGTTGAAACTACCTAAATCACTGAAGATACACCCAGTATTCCATGTATCACTATTAAAAAAGACTTCACAAGGGTTAAGAGTAGACGAACCCCCAAGACCAATTTAAACGGAGGGAAGAGTAGAGTTTAAAGTCAAACAGGTTTTAGATGCAAAGAAAACTAAGGGTCAAGTCTACTACTTGTGAGACTGGAAAGTGTATGGTCCTGAAGAACGGTCCTGGGAGTTGAGTTCAGATGTGCATGCTCCTCGGGTGATTAGAAATTTTTACAAGAGGTTTCCAAACAAACCCAAGCAGGAGGAGCCTGCTTTGCGGGGGGGGCGTATGAGCGGTACTGTCAGAACCTCACTGATTACCCATGGACAAGTCCGCTCTATTTGCTCACTGTATGGAAAAGGGAAATTACACAGTGCGTGTAATTCATGAGGTTCCTGATTTTTAAGGAAGAGGAGATGATCTATGATGGCCGCCGTGAGTTAGCGGTCTAGTTTTTCAGTGAAGAGAATCAATCAGTTATCTCCAGGTGAAGTTCCCGTTGAAGTGCGCTCTTCACCTGAAGATGTTGCGGAAGAAGGTTCGACGGACTGGAGCGGTGCGAAGTTTTGTCAGGGACCTTCGTCGCGCTGACTTTGCCGTTTTCCCCTGTTTTCTGCAGCTTGACGCTTGTTCGTGTAAGCGCTGGAGGCACTAGTAGTAAGCATTTGGTGTCCAGTTTTGCTTAACGAATTGAGATCGTTTCCTTTGCTCGTTGGCATTCCAGTTCAGGGCTGGACTGGGGATTCCGGCACCGGGCAATCCCCCGGTAGACTGGATGGGGTGGGGGCCAGTTTTCCCAGAGGGGGCCGGTTTTCTTGGGCCGATGCACAGCTGCCATTATGGGCCTTTACTCCTCATATAGCTCTTGCATCCTCCGGCCATTGGCTGGGTGGGTACCAGAGGGCCTCTGTCACTCACTTTGCATGGCGTCTATCTGCATCACCTTTGATTAGAGTCCGCCCTGTACCTGCGCTCTTGAAAAGTGCAGCGTCGTGTTACCTCGTCAATTCCTTCTAATGTGCATGGTACTCCTCTTTCAAAACACGGTAGGTCTGTGTTCACCTATTGGCTGACAGCTTTCTGCAGCTGCTCACATCTGAAACGTGCAAGGCAGTAGCGATGGTTTTCAGTGGCTGCGCACACTTTTATATTCAGCTAATTTCTCTGCTGTCTTTTCATGTATTTTCCAGCACACATCCTCCTTTTCAAGCACCTCTCCTTTTCACTACCTTTCTAGCTTCCTCTTTGATGGCTGTTTTCCTCAATTATCCATTTTCTACCCTTTTCTTTAGTGTCGTTCTCTCTTCTCTTGTTCCATTTTCTTGACTTTGTTTTCTCCAGTTTGGTTTCAACCTTCTTTCTTCACTTTCTTTATTATAAGGTGATTCCTCTCTCTTTAGGTTTTATCTCCCCCGTTTCTTTGGGTCCTTTTCCTGTCTCCTTTCCTTTTTTGCAAATCTGGCTTATTCCTCTCTGCTTCCTTCCCCTTTCTTAATTGTGTTTATTTCTTCAGGTTTTGTCAACACTCTCTCTTTTTAGCTTCCTTCTCTCATCCCACTTAGCTCCTTTTTATTTGTGATTTTCTCTCTGCCTCATTTTCGCTTTTTCATTTTCTTAATTTGATTCCCTTTTTTCCCTGTTTCAAGCACCCTGTCTTTCTTTTATTTCTGTCTTCTTCATTTCACCTTCATTTCCATTTACTTTGTTCTCGTTGTCTCATATTCCATTCTATTTCTTTAATTTCTTCCCCATTCTCCCTCTTTACTTTCTTTTCACATGCCAATTTCACCTTTTCTTTTTTGCCAAATTTCCCCTTCTTTCTTTACTTTCTTTCACTCTTCCTCCTTTTTCCTTTCCTATTTGTTTTCTTTCTCTCTTTTCTCCACTTTCCTAAATCGTTTCATATCTCTCTGCCCTCATTTCTCTTCATTCTGTTTGCTTCCTTTATGTAGATTCCCTTCCACTTTTCGACTCCCCCACCAGTTCCCTTTCTTTCATGCCACCTTATTTTCTTTGCTTCCTTTTACTCCATATTGCAGCTCTTTCCTATTCATCTGTTCTCTTTGTTCACAGTTCCTTCTTCCCTTATAGTCTCTCTCAGTCCCCTTTCCCTCCAGAGCTCAAAGTTCAGTAGAACTGTTGTCTCCAGGGTGGCGCTGGCAGTGTGTGATGGTGGTTGGGGGAGGGTTTAACTGCCTCTCAAATCGGCTGGAGCACAGGTACAATAATTTACATGAAAGAGCACCAATTACCAGATAAAAATATAGATACATGATTCTATTTCTGAAATAAAATTACGCATTGGTGCAGATTTACCTAAATGCCAAGTTTAAAGGAAATTACATCACAAACCCTTTGACCACTGGTGTCATCACTGAGCGAGAGCTCCACTGCAGGTCTCTCAACAGCCCCTTAATTGCTATGGGAGGGCTAAGGTAAGGGCAGGGAGTGGACATATGGGCACTTTTCCTCTGGTTCAATTACTATTCCTTGCACTGCCTTTATGTCCTCAGAGTGTAGGACAGGGTCACAGTGGGTATCAAAGTATACCCATAGGTAATACCTGGGAGTCACTTGCCTCGCCGAAAGGATGTCCATGCAAGTACAGTGACAGTGATAGGGCCCGGTTCTGCGCTATGGATTATTTGCTCCAGACAGGGCCTGGCTCCAGTTTGTGAGAGCCTTGGAGCGAGGTGGCTTGCACACCGACGCGGGCCGTGGCTGGCAGTGGCTGCAATAAATCGAAAATGTTAATCATGATTATTGTCATTGTGACTGTGACACTCATCATGATTAAAATGTCAGATTTATTGCAGCCACGCATGACGTTGCGAGGCGAGCAGGGCAACTGCAACTGGGAGGGTGCCGCGTCCGGACCACTATTAAAGTAGAAAGAGCCTCAGGCCCTCAGCCGAGGTAAATTAATATAGGCCCCCGGCCCAGGCCCGGTTCTACTTCTGCACTGTGCAGTGGAGATGACGGTGAGTAGATGGTTGCCAGTACCCCACCACCCCCAACCTGACCCCGGGTCTGACTCTGATTCACTTTCAAAGCCGTAAACCATTTGATATTAGGGCGGGTGCTCAATGAGCACCCGCCCTGCTCAGTGAGCACCCAACCTAATATCAAACGGTTTACGGCTTTGAAAGTGAACCAGAGTAGGACCCAGGGGGCAGATTCGGGGGTGGTGGGGTGCTGGCAATCATCTCCTCACTGCTGCAGACATGGTTAGGCAAAGGGGCAGTGGAGACACCGGCAATAATGGCAGGGAAGGAGGAAAAGATGGAAGGGATGAAGAGATGAAGCTGGGAGGAAGGGATATGTAAAGAAGGAGGGAGAGAGAAAGCGAGGAAGGACTTCTAGAAGAGAAAGATAAATAAAGCATGAGAGTAAAGGGAAGGGGTTGTCCGGAGGGATGACAGGAGAATGTATATGGGTACATGTTGGAAATGGGCCTTTTTGCAGGGTTATCCCCAAACTTTTTGCTTCTTTCTCCCTTGTTTGTCTTGACCTGTGGTTGTTGGCAATAGGACTCTGGGCACTTTACCACTGCTGACTAGTGATAAAGTGCATATGCTCTGTTTAAATTCTTATTGTAATTGGTTATCCATGATTGCCATATTTGTATCACCAAGAAGTCCCAAGTAAAGTGCACTGAGTGTGCCAGGGCTGGTGATACAAATGCTCCTAGTGGGCATGCAGCACTGATTGTGCCACCCACATGAGTAGCCCTAGAATGGTGTCTCAGGCCTGCCACCGCAGTGCCTGTGTGCAGTCTGTGAACTTCCATTTCTTCCTGGTCAGTGTCCCCACTGACCAGGCCTAACCCTTCCCTTTCTGTGCATATTGGTCACCCTTGGGCAGGGTGCAATGTATGCGAAAGGTAGAGCATGTACTAGTGCAGGTGACATGCTCTGGTAGTGAATGACAGGCATTTTCATTTTTCACTATTGTAAGGCTACCTTGCTCATAGGCTACCATGGGGAATGCTGGCTACAGTGGCTACCAGCATATCTTCCCATAGGAGCAAGGTAGGACATAAAAGTCTGGTATCCCTGAACTCAGAATTTAATAACACATATTTTAGGAAAGGTGGTTTTTAAATCCTGTGTTTGATAGCAGCACTCTTAGAAAGTGGCTGTTCTCTTGTCTCACCTTTCTGTTTGCCTTGGCCTGTTTGTAAATTGACTGTCTGGTTTGTGAGTGACAGGGCTGGGGGATTTCAGGAGACAGAATGACAGTGTTGAATAGAGAGATCTGCATCTAGATGGAGGGAGGAGTTGCACCTGGGACCTGAATAGGACTTTGCCTGCACCCCACAGTGCTGGCTCAACCCCCTGTGGTGCATCTGATGTCCCTGCCCTGCACTATGAAAGGAGAGAAGGAATCATGTCAACAAAGTGCTCCAGGGCTGTGCTTTCCCTCCACAATGCTGTCTCCACCTCCTGTGGGGCGTCTGATGTGTCTGCTCTGCACTGTGAAAGGAAAGAAGGAGTCATGTAAACAGAGTGCTCCAGAACTGCTTTGTCCTGGGCTCTGAGCCATCCTGCACAAAGGGAACACAGAATTTTAGGGGTATAACTATAGGACCACAGACTACAGAAAATTAGATCATCCTGGAATCAAGAAGGATCCTCTGCCAAGGAGACAGCTGGACTGAAGAAGGAAGACTGTCCTGCTGTTGCTTTGCTGAACTGACCTGCAGTTGCTTTACTGCCAAGGAGGGGAGAAGGATTTTGGTTTGTGCTGTGTCCCCTTGCTTGAAGGAATCTCCAAGGGCCTGAAGAAGAGCTGGCTCCCTGTTAAGAAGTCCCAGGAACAAAAGGACATCACCCCCAGCTTCCCTGAACTCTGCTGACAGAGTTCCGGCCTTCCTAGAGTGTGTGGGCCAGTTGTGATGCCTCTGGAAGTTGTACCTGTGTTGGGAAGCTGGAAACCAAGATGTTAAAGACTTTCTGCAAGTTTTAGCGCATCGCTTGCTTGCGGAGCGCATCCCCGTGAGTGCAAGGAAATTCCCACCGCCGCGAAGGCCGAGATTGTCGCTGCGCCTGTTGCCACTGCCAGAGTTGTCGCACTGCTTGCTTACGGACCACACCGCGTCACTGCGAGAGTCATCGTATTGAGGGGCCGCGAGAGGAGAATATTGACGCTGAGCCACGCATCGTTGCCGCACCAGAGATCGTTGCCGCCCCGAAGATCGTTGCATCGTACCTGTTGCGAGCCGCTTCCACCGAAACCTGTGCACCGGAATCCACGCAAGGTATCGGATCCCTCCCCATACAAACCGGAGTCACCTCAACACGCCCGCTACATTCAGCAGGGTTGTCGCATCACCTCCCCAGGGTCTCAGGAGAGACGCACCACTTGCATTTCAACGCTACAGCTTTCACTGGGAACTTTTGTCGCATCTAAAGGTACGGTTAGCAAAAACGTTACGCAAATGTGGATTATTTCAACGCAACCTTAAGAACCAATTTGAGACCATATTTTCGAACTGTGTATGTTGGATGATTTTTGTTGTTTTGGTCTTGTGTAGTTTAGATTAAATACCTTTATTTTTCTAAACTGTTGTGGAGTCAGTTTGTGGTGTTTTCACTGTGTTACTGTGAATGTTGGTATAAATACTTTGCACATTGTCTTTGATAAGCCTGACTGCTCGTGCCAAGCTACCAAGGGGGTGAGCAGGGGTTATCTGAAGAGTGTATTCTTCTTTACCCTGACTAGAAGCAAGGGTCCCTATTTGGACAGTGGGACCTACCCCTGCCAACTAGAGACCCCTAGTTCTAACAGTACATATGACTGGATGGGTAACCTGTTGCTCTTTAAGGTCATCATTTACTATTTACTGTGCTTTGAAAGTTGATACAATTAAATATGTAATGAAAAATGTGCTGTAAATTGCACCATTTTGTTCCGTATTTTTCCAAAATGTTCTTAAGGGTAGAACCCCCCAAACCCCTCTAGTAGTGGTCGGGCTCGCTCGCTGCTCGCCGGACGGGGGCTGGTCTTGCAAAATTTGCCAGGGATGATTTCAGCTGCCAGTCCGGCCCTGTTCCAGTTAGTAGACTTAGTTGACGCAGTAGCGTTTTTTCCAGGCCTCCCTGCTAGAAAATAATCCTGGGTTAATTTTTCACTTCTCCTAAAGCGTTATTTATGGAAAGTATTTGGGAAAATCACTAGTTTTCAGTTTACGGGCATTTGAGTAAAACAATGTTGCCACACATTATTTTCCTGTTCAAAGAAAAGAAGTTTGAGTTCCTGGATGGTTATTTAACCGCTCACTTATTTTTGTAGGGAGAAGGAAAGGCAAATCCTTGCTCAGTTATATGTAATTATTAACCTTAGTCCAGTTTTAGGTCCTACTTAAGAACATACCTAATTCCTATTCTTTCAAAAGCATTAATATGAAGGAAGTTATATCTGTTAAAAGTAGAAAAACACATAAAGAGTCTTCAGTACACCTTGTAGGTAGGAGTCTGTGAAAAGAGAGAAAGAGTGTGATTAATAATAATAAAAGACATTAAAGTAAATAATAATAATTAACAACAGTTTTTGATTAAGGTTACAGACAAGGGTATATAATACAAGTACTGAAGAAAGAAGACGGGTGCAGACCACCACAGATTTGGGTAGGTGATTAGAGGTATAGCAATTATCAATTGAAGGTACTGACAGTGATGTATGTTATATTAATTGGCAATTATTACAGTTCCACAAAAGATGCCCGTGGAGCAAGAATAGAAAGTAGCAGGAAAACGATGACCCAAGACCGGAACCAGAATTCACAGAGTGGCTGTCTCTTCTCTGTCCCATAGCCTTGCCCCCCTGTGGGTTCCTTAGCAGGGCACGTACAGACAACGTGCTGCTGGGAAGCTATAGAGAGGAGTTGGGAAATTCTTGTTGTTCTGCTCTTGTGCAATGGAAGTACAATTACCATTTCTGAAAGCAAGATTTGGAAGATAGACTACCCTTCTGACATAAGGACTGCCCTGCTGCTTGAAATACTTCCTTTCTATGTGAAAAATAATGTTCTGAACTGCTTGTCCTTATGCAAGGCTACCCAGATTGCCTCCAAGGGTTAATTGACTGACCCACTATGTAAACTGCAGGCACACAACTTACTTCCAGAGCCTTCTTTGCAACTTCCCAGCTGACTAGCACCACTATAAACTGCTTGGACCAACCTGAGCCCTGCTTTGCTTCAGTGAGATCCCCAGGAGATACCCATCAGGTCTGGGACATTTCGCTGACATCAGTTAGAGCTCCTTCACAAGTGAAGGTGAAAATATTGAAGTTTTGTCTCATCGCTAATGCAAAGTCACCTCTTCATGCTGAGAATGGACTACCCATGACAAATTAAAGGCCCAAGCGGGATTTGTTTTTTTGGCTGATGGCAACTGCCTGTGACGACCGGCAAAGCAAGTGCTGCACTTTGTGATAACAGGAATGATTATCCAATGTGAAGCTCAAGTGACAACTGGCTATTGGTGCGCTACAGTAATGACCTTCCGCAATACTTGGGCTGCTCTTTGCGACGAAATCTCCTTCTCCTTTCTCCCTCCAAAACAAATTGAGCTCTTCATACAGGACTTTAGAAGGTACTCCGCAACAAGTCTAATTTGGTCCCTGCATCTGACCCTTACTCTATTGTGGTCAGCCTGAACGCATGAATTTGCCCCGGTTTACATTGACCCGATATATAAGTGGCACTTTCTGCTTCTTGCTGCTATTTCACTAAAAATCTCCAAAAATAATATTTCCTGTTCTCTGAATAAAGTGTGTTTGTTTTCATGTTATTTTATTTTTGAAATATATTCTATTTGTCTACATTGGTTTTGGATTGTTCTTGTGCTGTCTTTTCACTAAAATGCAGTTTGTGTGCCTCATAAATATTTGTACATTGTATCTAAATGAGCCTTATTATTTATGCTAAGCTACCTGAAGGTTAAGAATAGGTTCATTTAGTTACTTGTTTGACTCCCTTGGACAAGGCTTGTGTTTTTTATTTTGTTGGTCCTTCAACCCCTCTCAACAAATAATCAAAATGCCTTACATTGGTGTTCAGTGATGGCATCCAATTCTTGTGCTTGTGCAGTGCCACTCAGTAATTTGTGTAACATTGAACATCCCTAATAATAATTCTACATCAGAATTGACTTCTTTTTTAAGTTCTCCTTGATTGGCCATATTGTTTTCCTTTTACAAAATGTAACTCCTGCCTCACATTTCTGTACTTCTGATTCTTACTTGCGAAGATGGAATTGGAGCCCTACAGCATTGATACCCTCAAGGTGATAGAGTTGAACAAGTTCCAAAAGGAGAGGGGGCTGGCAGTGAGGAAGATGGCAACAAAGGTGCAGACCCTCAGAGACTTTGGAAAAGGTCCACAGGATACACGCTGTGATGGAGGCACAGGAGGGGGATGACTCTTAAGGTAAGGAGGTGGATATTACAGAAGATGATGGGGAAGGAAATAGCCTGTCCATAGCACCAGGAGGAGGAGGAGGAGGAGCAGAACTTGCCCAGAGGCGTGAGACCCCTTGTCAGGCAGGGAGCAGTGTGTCCTACCATATTCTGTACCTTAGGAGACAGAGGACAGGGGAGACGAGAGAAAGCTCAAGCTGCAACTGGTCCACTCAAAACTGGCTGCAGAAGAAAAGGAAGCAGCTTAATTGGAGAAAAGGCTGGTGCCTAGGTATGTGGTGGGGGTGATATCATAAAGTGGTTTGCTGCATCCAATGTGCCCCTTTGCATTCAACGTTCCAAGAATAGGACTGGGAGGACAGTCTCCAGAAGCTTATGCCAAATGTTGGCATAGACAACTTGCTGAGCTTAAAGGAAGGTGATTAGATGTCCTACATTCCCATCAAGAAAGCCTTTGTCACAATGCTTGGTCTCACCACAGAGAAATACAGATTAAAATTGAGGGATAGTCAGAAGCAGCCTAAACAGTATTTAGTGGATTGTTTGGAATACTCCTGGAAAAGCACTGACTGGTTGTGTTAGAGGCAGCAATCTGATTGACGCTGATGCGTTGTTTAATCTGATTTGAGAGAGCACATGCTCAATAATTGGTTTATTGAGTTGTGCCAGCACGTGATAGATACTAATCTCACTGTACTCAAGGAGCTTGCAAAGGAGGCAGACCTTTGAATCACCACTAGAGTGTCCAAGAATTACCTGAGGAGATGACCAAATGGGTGGATAGAGTCCCCAAACAGAAGAAAGAGGGGGGAGACAAGGAGAAGCCAAACAGCTCCATAAAGAGTTTTCAGGGAAACAAATTGACATTCGATGCTGAATGGAAAAAAGGTGGTTTCCATGGGAAAAGCTCTCAGGTACTGTACACCTAAGTGCTATGAGTGCTACAGGTATGAGGACTCTAAGGTAATTTTTTTTCATCGGTTCATAGACGATATCTTGATACTCTGGACAGGCCCACCGACAGCCCATGATGAGTTCTTCGAATGGATAAACACTTTGAACCCGTTCTTGCACTTCACCATGTCCTCTTCCCAGAGAGAAATTGCCTTCCTTGACCTCACCATCAAACTGGAAGGAGGGTCCCTTAAGACAACTATGTACAGGAAGCCCACAGACCGTAATAGTCTACTCCATTTCCTGAGTCATCACCCGAAGGCCCTACGCTCTAATCTCCCGTTCGGACAATTCCTCCGGATTAGACGCAATTGTAGCGAAGTGTCTGATTACAAAAAGGAATCTACTCTCCTATCCAGGAATCTCCTGGACAGAGGGTACCCCAAGAGTGATGTCTATAAAGCCAGAAAACGGGCCCGGAATAATAATCGAGAGGCACTACTTGAGAGACAGGAAAACGCAACGGTTGAGAACCAAATAATCACCTGTGTCACCACCTTCACCCCCCTGTCAAACCAAATAAGAAAGACTATCAAACGTCACTGGGGGATCCTCAATACAGGTGATCTGACTCTAGAACAACCCCGATTTGCGTTCAAGAGATCACAGAACCTTAAGGATATTCTGATCAGTACTAGGCCCAAGACCACCATAAAAGAGATCTAACAAACTCTTTGGCATCTACCACCAGTGACGGGCCATTACCCTTGTGGCTCTTGTGTGGTTTGTAGATTCACCCTGACATTAAAAACCATCAAGCTCTCTGAGACCTTCAACTGGGAGCTGAGGCATCACACGAATTGCAACACAACACATTGTATCTATCTGTTGACCTGCCCTTGCAATTTGCAGTATATTGGGATGACCACTCGCCCAATAAAAACCCGCATCATTGAACATCGCAGGAACTTTCGCTGCAAAAAGACCCATACAAAAATGTGCAAACATTTTGTGGATTCCAACCACAACGCGGACTCCCTGACATGGGTTGTCTTGGAATCAAGTCCGAACTGCCCTAAGAGTGCTCTCTTTAGGAAGGAGCAGAGATGGGTCCATCGTCTTTCCACTGATAACCGAGGGCTTAATGAAGATATCCCCTGGCATTCATTGTAAATCATACTTCAGCCATCCGGATCTGCTTTACATAGCCCCCTATAAACCCAGGATCATACCCCCCGGGTCTAGTCCATTCTGACTCATCTTGGACCCTGCCGCTTGTGTACCTTACACCCACTGTTTGACACATTATAAACCATCTAAGGCACATGCAAGATCACGTTACCTCCTAGACTCTCGTACATTGCCTATGAATCCAGATAGAATATTGTAGGGGTCTTCAGAGTGGCCCATCACAACATTTCCCCTCTTGCCTCGCTCACCTTGCCCACCCATGCATACGGAGGGGCACCCCACCCCTGCGTCATGGTTGGCCCACACCTAGTGGCGCTAAGATACTTGTTCGGTACAACCCCCGTGATATTAGAATCAACAATACCTAACAACACGGTTGATATAATGATAACAATCCCCTACACCTCTCACGTGATTTATACATGAACCTTGGACTTCATTCAACACGGTCTTAGCATACATGACCGAGTTACCTACACTCTGGCATATCTATGTCGATATGACCAAATTGAGTTAAGTATACGGCGAGAAATATGGCATGACACTGCTATTCCTCCTTTAAAGGATGAAATATACACTTATTCCCACACACATCACTTGTATACATGTTCAACACGGCCCACCGGCACCACTCCATCATGGCCGACCGTATCACCGCCTCCGTCACATGACATTGGCGGGAGGCGTGGTCTTGACCGGAACCTCTGAGCCGGACTGCAGTAAATACCAATCACCGCGATCCCTACCCATCTATCCGAGTTCGGCGGAGATGGGTAGGTGATTCAACTCGGACACAGGCTGTTTGAGGTAAGAGGGGGGATGTGGGGGCACGTTCTGAGACCTGACCGCATGGAGGCTGCAACATCGGCTTCCAGATTCCTTTTTACAGCGCTACCGCGCTGTAAGCACACCTGGTTTATCCGGAGGGATTTCTGTAACCTATTGCTATGTATCCATTTTCTAGCTAAGTCTGAAGGCTCAACCCTGTTGCGCCGACCCGCCGACCACTCATGTGGCATGTAGCCCTTAACCATTAGGTGAGTCCGGCGCTGATTTTCTCACTATCTTGTGTGCCACCTAGGTCTGTTAGTCCTAACTGAGTCTCAGTTGTTGACACCCACACCATTAATGTTCGTGCTGCCACCCCGAGCCTATTTGGTGTCTCTGTAGTTGCCTGCTGTTTTTACATATCGTTTTTAATGCTGTACTCCCCCACTTATATAGTTTTAGAGTGTGTGTACACATCACATTGCACGCTGAAACCACCTGGCATGGAGAGGTAGTGACTATTCCCCACACTGCCCCAAGCATGCCTTATTACGTTCACATTCTGGCGCTGACAACCCTTGCTGCTATAATGAGAAATGTACCACTAATGTATATCTCCTTCTTTCTCATGTTCCAGGCATAGGACTTTCCATTGAGGTAAACATTATACCCGCACCACACCATATACATGACACTGGCATGTTATTGAGTTGATTTTCTTTATAGTTTTCACCTTTAAGGTCCTGATGAATCGCTGGATAATATTCCCTTCGCGAGAAACATGTTGACCGCTTTTTGTTTTTCAGAGCTCCACACCGGTCACTCTACCTAACGAGGTGACACTGAGTGGGCTCGCTTGCACGATTTTAACTGCAACAGGGGGACCACCAGAATAAAATAGTTTCCGACACCCCTTGCTGCATTTTAATTAGCACCACAGGCTCAGCTGCCTCCCCGCCCACACACCCACACTTCACCATAGGGCAGTTGGATACAAAAGATCTCCGTCAAAGTGCCCCTCTTTGAGGTGTGCCCGTCGGGGATTGCACCGCCCCCCCGACGAGGAGCAACCGCCGATGATGAAGCATGACATCCTTCGGGGTGTGTGAGGCAAATACATCCAACAAAGGGATGCCCACAGGTGTTACATGTACACCTCTGGTCACGCCAGTTTTTTCGTAACCCCTTCTAGTATTCCTCTAACCTTCCTTGTAGGAACAGTTCAGCCCCCGCTTTGTTGTTTAAGACTCTAAGGTAATCCCATTTCCTGAAAAGATAGCAGTTTCCCATTTGTGGGAAGACAGAGTGGATGGCAAACGTGGTGCTCAGGTAGGAGGTTGTCCCAGTTAGAGAATTCCTAGGTGACCGAGAGATGGTGCCAATCTGCAATAAGCCTAAGAATACTAAAAAGTAAAGACAGTGGGGCCTCATCAATAGGCAGAGAGTGGAGTCTCTGAGGGACACCATAACCAGAGTAAATACTGTTAGGTATCATCTAGTGTCCTCAGAGTAGATAACCCTGATGTATTCCACTATGTTGCGACAGTTGACAACCAAGAGTTTCACAATTCTATGGCTCTGGTTCCTTTTAAAATGGGGGAAGAGGGTTCCCAGGTTTCTTAAGGACAGCTGTGTCTTCAGCCAGGCCTTTGGATTGTCTGCTCGATAATGACATAGAAAACACCATCTGGAAAGAGTCGGGACTCCTATCCCACCTGGAGATGTTAGGGCTACCTGAGTGGATGTGCCTGCCACATGGCCCATGCCAGCCCGAGAGGAAAGTCAAAAGGGCCTGGAGCCTTGAAAAAGGGGCTAGGTTCCAGCAGAAAAGCGGAAGGACATGGGCTGCAGGTCTTGGGAAACCCACCTATGAGATTCCCATGGTCCGGGAGAAGGCTGAGCCATACAGCAATGTCCCAGAGCCTACAGTGGAGGGCATTGCTGCCCTGGAAAACCTAACTACGCTGGCCAGCTGCAACGTGAGGGATGGACAACCAGGGAGAAATTCAGAAAAGGACAGAAGGAGTCCTCTTCTCTTGAGCGCCAAAAGAGGCAGAAGCATAGACAGGTGCAATACCTGTAATGATCACTTGATCGACTGGGAGAATGATTTCCAAAATAGACAGCCAAAGGTTTCTGAACCTTGTGCAACCCATATGTTGGCGGTCCCCCAGTACTACAGGACCTTCTTACTGGTTCTGATCTACCCCTGGCAAAACATCTGGGGCCGTATTACACATGGCTGTGCCGGCACTAGTTGTCGCAGTGTGCCGGGGTAATCCCTGTTCGCATTACAGAGAAACAGTTTGTAATGCTCCGTGATGATGGCGCAGACTTTGAGCTTTGTGTTTATGTGCATTTGCATCTGTGCACATATTGTATTAGTGCACAGATGCAAAAACACTTAAACATAAACATACTGTGGTGCAAAACAAGGCCTTAGCCAGGCTTGTCACCTACTTTACTGGCCCAGGATGATAGTGACCTCAGCTACATTCTGCAGGTCCTGTTCCATCTGCCAGGGCAGTGGAAGTCATAGGGAAAGTGAAAGGCTCCCCTGGTTACCTTACATGTCTTTGGCACCCATTTCTAAAGCGTGGCATCAGTATTAATGGGCCCATGGACCCCAAGACTGCCCTGGGTAACAGGTTCATCCTGGTGTTGGTGGCCCACGTCTTTGGGTACACAGATGTCATATCTCTGAGGGCAGTGACTCCACCTGCATTGTCCAAGGTCCTGATGGGGATTTCTACATGGGTGGGTTCCCCAATGAAATGGTGTCCGTCAGGGGCACCAATGTTAAGTCAGCCTACATGAAGTCCATGAGTGTAGAAAAAGTTGCACGTTCTTCACAACCTATCACCCCCGGACCAATGGGTTTGATGAGAGATTCAACAAGACTCTTCAGTCCCTTTGCACAACTGTATGACTACCCCGTCAGAGGGCCTCTCAGCCTTGTGATGGAGAAGTGGGAATAAGCTCTAATAGAAACGCCAGCACAATGTAGTCAGCTACATGTTGACTGTCAGGACTCATGTGAAGCACTTCGGGAAGAAGGCTACCTGGAATCTAGCTAGGATGTTATGAAGCTCTGGCATGAACAAAAGTCCAACCTACTTAAGTTTAAGCCTGGCAAGAAAGTGTTGTGATGGAGCCATTGTATACCCAAACCCCTAAGCATGTGTGGTCTAAGACCTGTGAGATGAAGGAGCACAGGGTGAGGTTCACTACCTGATAGACTTCAAGACCCCTAGGAACTTTTTAAGGGTTCTGCATACGGGGGCCTGGCCAAGCCGGCGGCAAAAATGGCCGCTTGGTAGCAAAGCTCCAGAGGGAGTACCAGCCCATTTACATTCCCCCCTACAGAAACGGAATGCAACTTTGGCCAAAACCACAGTGATTAGCAGCGGAGACCAAGTTGAGCTTAGAACCGGCAGGAAAACAGCATGGATTGCAGAGATAGGGCCCGAGGCATAGGAGCTGGGTGGAGCCTGTGGCTGCCTGGCTTGAAGATTTACTTGAGCAGCGGGTTGGGAGGACATAACGTATTGCTGGCATGAAGGAGGCTGCCCTCTCTGGTGCGGTGAGTTGCAGGTGACCATGCCATGGCGGGAGCCCTGACCCCCACCCCTCTCTTCTCCCAGCTCCATCCTGGTCTCCACCGACTGTGCTCCGGTCATCCACCCGCCCCACTAAGAGTACGCAATGTCGGCGGGGACAGGGCCCACTAGCTGCCGCCACTCGGGGTGTGTGAGCCGGAGGGACTCTGTCCTGCCAGGGGAACCTAACGGCACAACTCATGTGAGCAGCTTGGCACTTGCTGCGGATTTGGCTTGAGCTTGAGAGACAGCATGGCCAGCACGGCTCCTTGACCAGGTGTGCACCTTTTTGAGCCCTGCAGTCCCACGCCGGGACGGGGCGTGCTGACATGGCATCCTGTGCACTGACGTTTGCACAAACAGACATGTGTGCACTGCACCAGTGCCCGATGATTGGGGATTAAATGAAGGTCTCGAAAAACACTGTGGGCCTCCGCCAGCGCTATTGGAAATGCACATTGTCAAAATCCATGGCATGATACCTATGCTACAGATTGGGTTAAACCACTATTGGCCCTGGGGAGAACACAGTGACACGGCTTGCTTGGTGGGTGACACAACTGCCATTTTTGCCTGAGGCAAGCCGATTTCCACTCCAATAAGTTGTGCAGCTCGGGCCCTCGAACTCATCACCGGGTCGCCGCTTTGAGCACAGCCCTAACGATACATTGGCCCCTGGAGCCCCTCCAGGACAGCATGGCCCACAAAGACCCTAAACAGAAAACCCTCCAATTTGAGAAAGTAACCAACAAAACGCAACTAGACTCTACGGAAATGGCAGATAACACGCAAATCCCGGACCACTCCACGACTGCGGAGATGGCCTCCATCACCATGCTGCAGGAAATGAGGGCAGGATGTAAAGCTCTGCACTCTTGCTTTAACCTACTGGACAAGAACATGGCAGGATTGGGGGCTAAAATCCAGGTCCACGATCGACGGCTGGATGTCGCGGAGGCTCAAATTTCCGACATTGAGGATGGCACAGCACAATCTCCCAAACGACTCAAGTGGGTGCAACGCATACTCAAGGAAGTCGCCATTAAAAGAGGATTTGGAAGCCGCAGTCACCGCAATAACATTCGTAATATGGGAGTTTCCGAGACGACAGCCACCGGACGCATGGACATTTTTGTGGAAAATCTACTCACTGACCTTTTTGGCAAGGAGGCATTCACTGCAGGATTCGTAGTGGAGAGGGACCATAGGTCACTGGGCCCCAGACCCAACACTGGTGTCCCCCCCAGGCCCATAATAGCTCACCTCATGAACATCAGAGGCCGCAACACAACATTGAGGCTGGCCAGGGACTGTTGAGACATAGACTGGCAGGGGTCAAAATTGTCCTTCTATCTAGACTTTGATTTGATCGTTCAAGATGCCCATCGCAAATTCAATGGAGTAAAGTCTATGCTGTGAAATCTAGGTCTCAAATACGGCATGCTATACCCACCAAGACTGAGGGTGGATGTGGGGGGTAGGGCCCGCATATTTGACACCCCGGCTGAAGCTCAGGAATGTTGTCGTACATACAAACAACGAAACAACCCGCCATCATCGGGAGCGAGCCATACTTCCCCACTGCATAGTGACTCGGATGCTAGCACAGAACTCTTTTCTAATTCGGGCACTGGTTGACACATTGGGTTAGTTTCTGCATTCTAATGAATACAGTTGGGAAAATGTTATTCATTATACATTGTTAGGTCATTTGGCTGGTACACACCCCGGCGTTGCCACCCCCAATGATATATCCATTGAACTGGTTCTTATTCACACTGGGGTACTGTGCTTGGGCCACATCATTCACATCCAACTTAGATTTGTACTTCTTCTTTGAATATTCGCAGAGGGTTTGCCGCCTTTGAGTTGAAAGGTGGCTGGGTGGGGAGTTGTTTGGATTGAGAGCATCAATTTTTACAGTTTGCACCATTGTCCACTATCGCGGAAAATGTTAGACACGCATCACAGGTTTGTCATGTTGGATTGTACACCCGTTTCTGATGACACGCCTGGGTAAAATAGATGTCTCTGCCTCACAATGATTTTGTGGCATGTCAGAGGGCTGAGAGATAACCGCAAACTACCACAGGTGATCCATTACCTGGTTCGACACAAGGCGGACATAGCCTATTTGGAGGAAACACATCTCCCCCCCACTGATGCGGCACATTTCGGGGCTAGCTGGGGAACGCACAGATTCCTTGCCAACTACAGCAGTTATCCTAGGGGCATCACCATTCTAATAAACAAAAGAGTCCCCTTTAGTCTCAGTGAAGTGGTTTGTGACCCAGAGGGCAGATACATTCTTGTCACTGGTTCCCTAAGTGGCCACAGCGTCCCGCTTGTTTATATATATACCCTGAACACAGACTCCCCTGAGTTTTTCCTCACACTCAGTTTCCAGTTGTCGAAACTAGAGCCTCACAAGTTATTAGTGGGGGGGGGACCTTAACTTACCGATTGACCCCGGACTCGACAGCACTTCACGTGCACCTGACACTAAGCTGAGGAAAGGCGAGCACTGAGAGACCTCTGTGAACAGCACACTCTTACAGATATATGGCGGAAGCAAAATCCTATCCGGACTGAATACACTCACTACTCTGGCTAACAGAATACTTGGACCTGAATAGATTATTGGTTGCTCTCCCCTGAATTCACAAACTGGTTTGCCTCACTAAAGACGCTTCCCAGGACGTATTCTGACCACTCTCCGATAGTGATACAATTAAAACTACCAGGACCTGAGGGATATAAACGCCAATGGCGTTTCCCTGATTGAGCCTTACATGATGAACTATTTAAAGCCGAAGTACGTGAAGCCATCGAAGACTACTTTGAGATTAACACAGGTTCTGTGAGCTCCTGGGTGACACTATGGGAGGGTTTCAAAGTGGGTATTAGGGGAGTTTGTATCTCTAAACATGCAGGGGTACTCAGAGACCCGCGCAGCACGATGACACGCATTGAACGCAACATCTCCACACTTGACGCTAATCCTGTATCGACCCTGGACCCCCTAGAACAGGCCCAGCGATTGGCCCTTCTGACGGAATACAGAGATATTGCGGATCGGGAGATATTGTACCTGGGGAAATACCACACAGCCAGGCACTATGGGGAGGGAGAGAGGCCAGGGAGAGTGTTAGCACAAATGTTAAGGCGGACATACAGCAAATCATACATCACTGAACTCCACACCTATACTGGGCGAACACTCACCAATACCTCCGATATTCGTGACAAGTTTTTAGATTATTACACCACACTGTACACCACAAGGGTGGGTTCAGATAGCGCAGCCCAAGACAAATATCTGTCCAAAATCGCACTGGTTTACCTGGAAAAGACCATGCAGGACGTCATGGCGGAGCCATCTTGGAGGCTGACGTCTTACTCGCCATCGACACAATCTGAGGCTCCACAGCACCAGGGTTAGATGGTTTCATGGGGTATTTTTACAAAGAATATAAAGACCTTCTTGTCCCGCAGCTAATTGAGGTATAAGCGGAAACATTGGAGTAACAAGAACTTCCTCCCACATTACGCGAGGCCGTCATTGTACTCCTCCCCAAGCCAGGCAAAGACCCTATGCTCTGTGGATCATATCGCCTACTTTCCTTATTAAACTTAGATTATAAAATACTAGCCAAAGTCCTTGTGAACCGGTTATCTCAATTAATGGAATATATTATCTCCCCAGTGCAATCTGGCTTTGTTCCACACTGTTCCACCTCCTTGAATCTTCGGAAGCTGATATCAGTCCTTCATAGAATTAATCCAGACACCCCGTGGCCGCAGTACTATTGGATGCGGAGAAGGCTTTCGATTCTCTGGAATGGCCATTCATTTATGCTATAATGAAACAAATGGGTATGCCGTTCGGATTCATTGCCACTACGGCACTGATATGCTTGAACGGCACCCTTTCCAGACCATTGGCATTTTCCCGTGGGACTAGGCAGGGCTGTCCGCTTTCACCACTTTTGTTCATATTAGCAATGGACCCGTTGATTCGTCATTTCCAAGAATGCCACCTGCACCGGGGATTGCAGTTTAACACCGGCCCCCTTCTTGCCACCCTTTACACAGATGACACTATCTTGTATGTTCGAGACCCCCAAACCAACTTATCACCACTCATTAGGGAAATTCTCTGATTCAGAAGATACTCCGGATTGGGCGTAAATTGGCATAAATTGGCATAAATCCATTATTTTTCCATTTTCCATTGACTATGGGCACTACTCCGTGGGAATGCGAGTATCCCCTTGAGTGGTGGTCAGATTCGGTCAACTATCTCGGGGTACACATTCACTTAGACACCACACAAATTATACGGTTAAATTACGGACAGGCAGTACACACTTTGGAAACACAGGTAGAGCATTGGCTGAAGCTACCATTATCTCTGGCGGGGCGGGTGGCAATTCTAAAGATGGTTGTACTTCCCAAATTTTTATATCTCTTCAATAATATTCCCATACCTCTCACTGATTGTTTTTTTTTAACGCTACGATCACACTTATCACGATTGGTTTGGGGGGTAAGCACCCACGTATCTGCCGGTCGATCCTACACTACTATACATGCGTGGAGGGTTTGGCGTACCGGACTTGCAATTATATTATCTAGTGGCTCAATGTCGCTATACATACACATGGTATCTCCCGGACGCGAGAGTACCGTTTATACAGCCAGAGTCAGACCTAGTTCTTCCTGACAGGTTGTCTACAACCCTTTCTAGAGGCTACTCCAGCGACCCTCACGACATACAAACGGTATCCACCACCAGCTGGGCATGGGGGAAACTGAGAAAGCTTGCAGGTGCCACAGCCCTGTACTCATCTGCCCTTCCACTACCTAATGCCAAATGGTTCCCAATCACTTGGGAAGGCCTAGTACAGCACACACTAACTGCATTAGGCGTAGACAAAATAGGTGATTTGTATTCGGATGGACCGGTATTCCCGCTGGACGAGGATGAGCGGTATAGCGGCAGCAGTTTCATCAATAGATTTGTTATGACTCGCGTGAGGTCAGCTCTAAGGGCGACACTCCCCACATTTCCAATTGACTAATTTCCCCCGCTCACACTAGTAATAGAGAGCCCAGATAGAGCGCGTCTTTTTTCTAAAATGTACAAAGCAAGTTCTGCCATGAGACCAGTATCTAAAGACAAGCTCTGACAGGACTGGGAGGCGGACCAATTACAGACGACCAATGGTTCAAATGCTGCGAGGTAACCAAAACATCTCTCTTAACAGTAAACACAAGCACTTTAAATCTCTACGCTGTGCTTACTTCACACCTGCCAGGGCGCATAGTATAGATGCCTCCAAACCACATACATGTTTGAAATGCGTGGCACCTCATGCCGACTTCATGACATGGACTTGCCCCCGCTTTCAGAATTACTGGGTGGACATTGACACTACACTTGGGAAGATGATCGTCTTGCCTCTCGAGCCTATTCCAGAGATTGCATTATTGGGGTACACAGTGAACTTTCCTAAGGGAGAATCCCAAACTGTTGAGGTGGTCCATTACCTTACAAGGAATGGACTTTATGCTGAAACACCATCCTAGGGATGACCACTTCAATGCAGATGGTCCTTCCAGGCTCTTCTGAGGGTGGGTAGTTCTCCTCACTTTCAACAGGAGGGGTACTGTTTGACCTGACATCCTTAGTGTGGAATTCCCCCAAACATTTTGTGTTCTCCTATCCTATTTTATGAATTTATTTTTGTTGGCATTAGAACTTTCTCCATTTTACTACTACTAACCAGCGCTAAAGGGCTTGTGCACTCTCTTCCTAAAACATTGTAAAATTTGCCTACGCCTGTTTGGCACACATAATTGAATTATAAGTCCCTAGTATAGGGTGCTACATGTACCAGGACATGTAAATTAAATACTACTAGTGGGCCTGCGGCACTTATTGTGCCACCCACTAATCTAGGCACTTTAAACCCTGCCCCAGGCCTGTTATTGCAACCTGATGTGCAGTTTTAAACTGTCAATATGACCTATCAAAAATAGGACATGTGGGATTAAGTTTTACATGTCCTGGTAGTAAAAATCTCCGGAAACAGTTTTTTACTACTGTAAGGCCTATCTTTCACATTGGATAACACTGGGTTTCTTTATCACATGCTAATTATGCATTGGAGCAAATAGGGATATCAAGTTTAGACTCAAGTGAATTGCACTTTGAAATCCTCCTTAATGGTAAAGTCGGAATTTAAGTTAATAATTTGAATCTGCAAGTTTCAGAAAGCTGACATTTATTTGTCCTAACCATTTGTCCCTTCTGTTGGTGTCCTGAATCACATGACTATGAATAGCTCTCCCACTGGGCTTGATGTATTCCTCCCAGACTGTGAGACAAAAGGGGACTAGGTGTTGGCAGGATGGGCCCTCCTGCCAGGATGGCTGGGGGGAAGTGGTTCCCTGAACACCACCAGCACACTCAAAGGAACCTGACATTAGCCTCTTGGCACCCCGATGTCTGGGGTGGGAAGGGAAGAACTTTCCAGAATCAGTTATGGGGTAGTATAGGGAATCCTTACCCTTCAAAGGCAGATACTAGGTACACATATCTGACCCTCAATACACCTCTTTAGTCTACTCCTGGACCTGTAGAAGACATCAGAAGGACTACCTTACCCCTCAAGGACTGCCCTGCTCCTACCCGAAGACTGCCCTGCTGCTTAAGGACTGGCTTTCTGCTTAAGGACAACTGAGCCATCTCCTTGCACCTAGGCCAACCTGATGTGACTCCAAGGGCTAATAAGATGGTTGGCCTCCTTTGTGACCTACAGGAGTATAACAAGTACCTGAAGCCTAGAACCCTGCATCTAGGCTCTGCTGAATGTGTCCTAACTCCCCAATTGGTGTTCCTCAGGTCCTGGAACCTTGGAAGTTGTGTTAGAGGTGCTGGTCCTGCCTAATCCTAAAACTTTAAAAATGTTTTACCTGACAAGTCCATAGAGAACGGACAGAAGGCTGGGACCTACCTGCCATCAGATCTGGAGCCAAGAGATATGCCAAATGGAGTTACCTAAGTTAAGAGAAAAACGTGTTGCTTTGTAGCCACCTCCAGATTCTTGTATGACGTGTGGCATAACCTGAAGGTGGTTATCATTTGAATCAATGGCCTGGGCATAGAAATCTGTCAGAAATATGGAATTTTCCTGGGACTGAAGAACCTTTGCATAGGAAGCCCAAAAAAAGAAATGACCAGGTGAGTCCCAGAGAGGGTTTAGTGGAAAGAATAGTTAAAGAAATAGAAACAACTACTCAACATACCTATAGTGAGGATTCTGATGTGATAGAATTAGACTACTAGTAATGTAGAAATCTTTATGAGCAGGATAGAGATTATCAAGCGAATAATGGAAGTGGCAGTAGGATGAGGCCTACAGTGGTAGGTTGAAAGACATTTTAGTGATTGGATTGATTGTACATTGTGTATAAATGCAGGTAGCTATAAAGATGGCAATAAATGGCCTCTATATCAAAGAGTACTCAACTACTATCTCAGTGTTCTGAGCAGATGAAGAGGATGCAGCCTGTTCTCCCTCCAATGTCCTTTTTATTGATATATACAGCATTCCTTTAAGGGTACCCCCTTCTTAATCTGAGCCTTCATGCCACTGGCAACTGCCTTAAACTGCTACTGTGCATCCATTCTGGCTAAACCTCACCCTCTTTCACAAACCTATGAACCACAAAAAGGATCTCTTATTGGCAGATGGTCATCCACTGAGTGAGGGGAGACCATGGCCTCTTCTAACCAGATGGGTCACAGTTCACCCTCCATGACCTAAAACTACTCCATGTATTCTTCTTTTTAAGTGCCTGGTTCCTATTCTTATTCTTGTTCCTATTCTTATTCTTATGTATACTATTGCTGCTTTTATTACTAATACTAACAGTACCATTAACAATGATGATGTTACTAGTACAATAATACCACTAACAATAATATTAACAACAGTAATAAAAATTATAACACACTTGCTTATTATAATTATACTTAATTTAATTATTATATTTGCCTGGAAGCCCTTCAATCACACTGCTTCATCGCCACTGTCGGGCTACAATTTTTCAATTCAAGTTATTTATTAAGACTAGGATTTCTTATGAGGTCCACATAAAAATCTAAACACAATCATTACACAATGACATGTGTTGAAATTCAAAAGTAAATGAAGACACCACTGCAGGTAAGGAAGTGCTTCTTTATTCCAATTATCCACTCTCCTCAACTGTCATTGTCATTATCAACCTTCTAATGCCAACTCTCTGTGGATTGTTCGAAGTGGGAGCAGAGGGGAAGGGGAGAGGGAATAACCCAAATAGGAAGAGAGAAAACTAGGTGATTACAACACATGTCCCTTCCTAGGGAAGAGATGGGAAACAGCTTAAGTCGCTGAGGTTTACAACACATCTCCCTGAAGGGAGGATGGAAAGAACTAAGCAAAGTCAACCAGCCTATCACCACTCCAAGTCTGTCCATTTTCTAGGCGGACCACATTCTTGCTAGTCTTTATCACTCGCTGGCAAGGTAGGTATTTGCTCAGCCCTGGTTGTACATGTGTGGGTTTCTTTATTACTACACGTGTATTGACTTTGAAGTGATGATCTTTAACTCTGTGTTTCTGGTCATACCACATCTTGTATTTCCATTGGTGTTGTTGGATTTTCTCTTGGTTTATCTTATGGTCGGGGATAACCTTCTTATCACCTTCCAACCACTGGGGATTCATCTTTGTGCTGTGTTCCATCCCTCTTAGCATTACAAAAAGGTGAGACCCCTGTGATACGTTTGGGTGTAGTATGGTATGCCCAGAGGCATTCTTTCAAGGATTCTTCAAACTTGTGTCCATTGGTGATGGCCAATTGGATGTGATCATTGACCATGCGGGTAGCTCTTTCTACCAGCCCGTTGGCTTTCGGGCAATAGAGTGCAATTTTTTCATGTTTTATGTTTAACCTTTCTAGAAATTCTCTCATCATCTCAGAGGTGAACTGCACCCCGTTGTCCGTAACCAAAGTCGCTGGTATGCCTTCAAAGAAGAATATATTCTTCCAAAAAGAAATTAGATTGTTCGTGTTGGTGGTCGGTGTAAATTTGAAGTTGATCCAATCAGAGGTGTAGTCTATGAGGACAAACATGAACTTCTTTTGGAGCCCCAAAACTTCCATGGGCCCAATAATGTCAATGGCTAACTTGGTCCACAATACCTCCGGAACTTCAACAGGAGATAGGGTAACTTTACGTAGCACTTTACTTTTTTAACTTTTAGCACAGCTGGTGCATTCTTTTACTTTCATTTCTACCAAAGAGTCCATCTTTGGAAACCAAAAACAACTCCTGACTTTGTGTTTAGTGAGGCTCCTGCCTAAGTGGCCTTCAGGGGCAAGGTCATTTATTTTATTCTAGGGGTCCTTGGGTGGAACAATCTTTCTGCTGCGGTATATTCTATGTGCCATGAGGAATTATTTTGTATCTTACTTTCCAAAAGTTTTTAATGGTGTCAAAGACTTCAGACCGACTCTCAGGCCAGCCACTGATGATCAAATCTTTGAGAACACTTATGTCACTGTCATTCCTCACACTCTCTTCCCATTCTTCTTCAGTTAGGGATGGAAGATGTATTGCCAATATAGGAACGTCTAATTGGTCCTCACAATGGCTGATGTTGAAGAGGGACCTCGACAATAGTTTGCAACTACATTCTCAGGTCTAGGTAAGTATTCCACTCTGAAGCAAAAGTCCTCTAACCCAGCACCCATTTTGTAATGCGAGGAGATTCGTTGTTGGTTTGGACAAGAACATGAATGTTAATGGCTTGTGGTCCATGCGTATAATACATTTTGTACCCTACAGGAAGAATTTGAAACTATTCACCGCCCAAAAGCATGCTAACGCTTCCCTCTCGATGACCGAATAGTTGCGTTTTGAGGGACTGAGGGATCAGGAGGCAAACGCTAATATTGTTTCACTTTTCTCACCTCTTTGAGATAGCGTTGCCCAAAGCCTTTTATTGGATGCTTCAGTGGTTAGCATTGCCTTTTTTTTGTGATCAATAGGCCCTAAGGCTGGTGAATCCAGTACTTGTTTTTTCACTGTGTCATTCATTTTGTTATGTTTCTCCTCCAATGTAAATTCCTTACCCTTTTTTAAGAGGTCACATGAGCCATCACACAACCTTGCAAAATTCTTAACAAACTGTATTCGGCCAGGCCTAAAAAGGATTTTAGATCTTCTTGTTGGTGGGGTCTGAGGCGTCCTTGACTGCTTGAATCAAACTGTATTTAGGTCTGAAGCCTTCTTGGGAAACAGTGTGCCCCAGGTAGTCTACTGAACTCACCTTGTTCTTACACTTGTCTAGTTTCACTGTCAACCCTGCATCTGTGAGTCTTTGGCACACTAAGTTAAGGACGCTATCATTTTCTTCCATGGTTGACCCATACATTCGTATGTCGTCCTGGAAGCATAGGGTATTCTTGATGCCACTAAGGATTTGTTGCATTATCTTTTGGAAAATTGCTGCCGCAGAGGCCAGACCGAACAGCATCCTGATGAACATATCGGCTCCAAATGGAGAGGTAAATGCCGTCAATGGTCTAGACTCCGAGTGCAACTACACTTGATGATAAGCCAACGAGAGATCAATGACTGAAAAGAACTTCGCCCTCCCTATGGTGCTTAACGTCTCGTTTATATTGCGTAGGGGAAACCTCTCCAACCATATATTTTTGTTGAGGCTGCGCAGGTCCACGCAAACGCGGATACCTTGCCCATTGGCTCTGGACGCTAAGACTAAGGGCACCAACCACTCTGAGGAATCTATGGGTTGAATGACTCCCATCTCACACAATTTTTCTAATTCTGCTTTGAGGGTCTCTCTCAAAAGGAGATGTACTGGACAGGTTTTGTGAATGACAAGTTTAGCACCTTGTCAAACCTTATTCTTATGTTGAAAGTCCTTCAACTTCCCTAACGTGTCACTAAACAGCTCCGGAAAACATGGAGTAAGGAACTGTTGCTATTGAGAGCTTCCACCAGGATGACTTGGCCTTTCCTGCCCCTAGCTCTTTCTGGTGTTGCCAGCCCAGGAGATTAGCCTTGCTCTCGACTACACATACATACTGTGGATCTCCCTGTTCAATGTGGGCTCTCACCATGCCAACCAAAAGAATGGGGTCTTTGGTGTTACCTTCAAGTGAAATATCAGGTGGACTTAACTCTAACTTAATGCCGCAAAGAGATTTCTCGAAGTCCGTAATACTGATTAGGGTAAAAGAGAACAGGAGTCTGCATACATTTCTATAGGCTTATTGTCAATATGTACAGTAAATTTGGGATAATTTTATTTGGCGGATTCATCACAGTCTTTTAACTGTAATACAAATTATTGCAGGTGGTTCCTTTTTCCCACTGACAATTTTTACTGTATTATTTTCCCCATCTCTACAAACCCTGACGAGATGGCCTCGTCTGTCACATGTTTTACATGTGACACCCCTCGCTGAACAGAAAGGCCATGGACTCCTAAATTATGTAATAGGATGTGCTGTTTGCGCATTGCAGAGAATTGTTCTCCCCCATGGCAATAAGGTAAGGCTCAAATTATTTTGTACAGACCTTCCAATTGATTTTGGGGTCTCCACAATCATTTAGAAATGATGGTGGTTGGCCTATACCAGGGGTACCCATGGTGAGAGGCAGCAGCAGAGGTGACGTGAGTTCAATGTGAGTTCTCAGGAGCAAGTATAGTAAGGACAAAGGTGTGTGTGTTTCACCGCTGAAGAGGTTGACACACAGAAGATTTGTAATGGAGGAAGATGAGTGTGTCAACGCAAAGCACAAACTGAAGGCCACACTAATTTAAAGGCTAAAGAAGGCACAGTGAATGATGACGCAGGTGTGTGTGTCACCGCTGGAGAGGTTGACACACAGTAAAAATTGCAGTGTTTTGAGTGTGCCACAACAAGGCACGGACTTCGCAGCAGCCAGAATGAGGTGAAAAGTATACAAAAGGAAAATTTTTACTTGAGACTTGACAAACCCAGCGGTGAACTAGGAAATAATTGGCAGATCCACAACTGCAGGAATGAATCAGCTATGAGAGGTGAAATGACCACTGGGGCACAGTAGCAATGACAGGAACTGAGCGGACGTCGAGTTCCCTGATGTGGATATGGAGAGCTGACAGAAACTAGATGTGCTGGGGCAGCTGCAATCAGGGTCGCCACAGAAATTCCTCAGTGCCGACAGGACTCAAAATGCCGGTCCTCCGCTGCCGGTAGAAACACCATGAAGTGATAGTGGGGACACTCTGAAGAAATGGAGGAGCAAAGGAGCTGTGCTGGGCACTCCACAACACCGCAGCAATGTCCACTGAGAGGAAACTAGGTGGCCTGGATCTCAGCTGCAGTCAGTGTCGCTGCAGAGTTTCCAGAGCACCGACAGTTCTCAGAAGTGCCGGTCCTCCGCGGCCGGTAGAAACCCCAAGAAGTCTCTCATAGCCGGGAAACTCGGCAGAAACAGGTGCCACACTGAAGAGGTGGAGGAGTGTGGGGCAGCCCCCGCACGAAAGCTTACAACAGTCCACTTCCCAGAAGTCTTTCATAGAATACACCCGGCCAACACCACTCCACTTGGCACGAGTAACCTGGTGTGATTTGCTTGAAGAAGCACTAGCAAGTGTGGTCAGTGTTGCTCCAGACTTCACCGGGACACCGAACTCGAGGCAATGGAGATTCGGTGGCGAAGTCTTGGCACTATAGCTTCGAAGCACTGAAGCCAAAATGAAGAGTGGAAACTAATTAGAGAGAAGATTACGTCGGAGAGAATACTGAAATGGGAGATGATCGGCTGGCCCCTGATCAGGATCGCCGCCAGTGTTGAAATTCAAATGTAAATGAAGACTCAACTGCTGGTACGGAAGTGCTCTTTATTCCAATCATCCACTCTCCTCAACTGCCATTGTCATTGTTACACATTCTAATGGCAACTCTCTTTGAAATGTTCTAAGTAGGAGCAGATGGGAGGGGGAGAGGGAATAAACCAAATAGGAAGAGAGAAAACTAGGTGATTACAACAACATGTTACATTTGCATGCTCGGTTCTTTACCACAGTATATAAGATAAAATACATAAGCAATTTGTCATTATAGAACGTCAATAAAATCACTTCTTTCAAGTTACGAGTTTGTTATAAAACTAAAAATCATAACTATATAGCAGCAGCGGTTTATATACCAATTAATCTATAAAAGGAGATATCGAAATCCTTCATGACCAATTCTAGGTTCTCCCTAAAGCAGCAAAGAGGTAGGTGCAAAAGTAAATTGAAGCAGGAAAAAGGCACAGAATAAACAGAATATAGATAACAATAATCATCATTATAATGGAATAGACAAAATTACAATTACATAATTAAATCCTTTTGTTATGTGGGAATCTAGGACCCTAGTTTAATTTTCACCGATTAATGCCCATATATAGGTATAATTCATCCAATCCTTATATAGGCATAAAGAATCATTGCCTTATTTAGTTATAGCCTGTGCAGCCCTAATATGGCATGGCTACTTCCACTAAACTCCGAGAATCCACATTGATTTCGTGGTAAAACCAGCCTTCAGCAGTCAGGAACTTCCCCCTGCTTGAATACTAATTTATCCAAGAAATCCGGGAGTTTTCAAGGAACTGAGGCACTAGTGATGATATTATGTCCAATATTACGTCAAATTCGGCACCTTCAGGGGTATAAATATGCCTACATTTGCTCAGTTAAACACACGGTGGTTCAGGAGCAGATCGACTAACTACTTGCCCAACGCCATGCTGCTGCAAGTGCTGAAGGAAGCCGACCCTCCAACCAGACCCCCCAGGATATAGCGGCATGAACTAGTAAATTTAGCGGCACAAATCAGGAAATTTAGCGGCACAAATCTGGGAATTTAGCGGCATTTAGCGGCATTTTATTTTGGGGTTTTTTCGACAACAAACACAGATATCTTACTGTTTGAGTTAATTTACAACAGCAGGCCCCCACAGTACATGTGCACACACAAAGAGGGGTGTAGAGTACACAACAAAAGCCACAAGTGCAGTTAATGGCCCCCACAGTACATGCACACTCAATAAATTAGGCCCCCCAGGGGCCGCAGCATGCCCGTGTGTGCAGCAGGCCCCCACAGTGCATTTGCATTCAATAAATTAGGCCCCCCAGGGCCCGCAGCGTGCCCCTGTGCGCAGCAGGCCCCCACAGTACATGCACACTCAAATAATTAGGGCCCCGGGGCCCGCCGCGTGCCCCATTTGCAGCGGGCCCCCACAGCAAAACATTAAAAAAAAGATTTATGGCCCCCGGGGCCCGCCGGGTGCCCCGTGTGCGGCGGGCCCCCACAGGAATACACAAAAATAGATTTATGGCCCCCGGGGCCCGCCGCGTGCCCCGTGTGCGGCGGGCCCCCACAGCAAAACATAAATAAAAGATTTATGGCCCCCGGGGCCCGCCGCGTGCCCCGTGTGCGGCGGGCCCCCACAGCAAAACATTAAAAAAATGATTTATGGCCCCCGGGGCCCGCCGCGTGCCCCGTGTGCGGCGGGCCCCCACAGGAATACACAAAAAAAGATTTATGGCCCCCGGGGCCCGCCGCGTGCCCCGTGTGCGGCGGGCCCCCACAGCAAAACATAAATAAAAGATTTATGGCCCCCGGGGCCCGCCGCGTGCCCCGTGTGCGGCGGGCCCCCACAGCAAAACATTAAAAAAAAGATTTATGGCCCCCGGGGCCCGCCGGGTGCCCCATGTGCGGCGGGCCCCCACAGTGTGAAGGACTGTACCTGACCTGTTGCCGGCTGTCTCCTGCTTGCCGGTGCCGCTCCCTCCCCTGGTCTCTGAGTCGTCGCGCTGCCGTGTTCCTTCCCGGGCTGGGCTGGGAGCTTGAGAAGAGGCGTTCGTCGTGTCCGCTGGCTTCTCTCTCCCCCTGGCTGGTCTCCTTGGTCTTCCTGCTGGGTGTCCGCTGCTCCGCTGCCGCTTCTCTTCTCCTGCTCTCCCGCGATCCTGGAATGGCTGGCAAAACGGCGGATTTCGCGGGCGTTTAAGCAAATATCGCGGGATTTGCGGCGTTTGGCCAATTTCGCGATTTTTTTGCAAATCGCGAAATCGCGATAAGCTGGAGGGTCTGTCCAACTGACGCACTGAGAGACTCTGTCATTTCTCCTGCCGAGAAATCCAGCTCCGGTGTTTCCAGGCTACCCTTGTGGGTTGCTGGGAGATCGAGTCCTGAGAGAGAGATACAAGACCTCTATCATCCTAAAACCAAGGTACGGAGATGATTAGATACCTACAGAATTCTTGAACAGATTCTTGGCAGAGAAATACTAAAACTTAAACTACTCCTCACTACTCCTCACTTACTTCTTCCCTCGTACTAGACTTAGGTTAGGTACACCGGGGTAGGCGTATGTTAGAAGCACCAGTTGAGTACTTTTAGCCACTATTTTATCACTGTATGTATTTTATGCATTTTATGTATTCTATGTTTATGGCTTAGAAACCATATCATGCTCTTACAATAGTATTTTATAATACTATTTGTATTACATGCATTGTACTTCTTAACTAGCATTTCAATTGTAGCAGTTATTATTTATTATTATTTTTTATTATAAAGTTTTGTATAGCGCAAACAAGACCCGAGGGTATCAGAGCGCTTCACATAAAGAGCAGGTTACACGTTAACAGTGTAATCACAATAATAAGCAACACACTGATATGAGGTAGAAAGTTATAAGCTTTGGGTGCATATAGATCTATATCCATTCCAAATGTCCAATATGCATTAAGAGGTAGGTTAAGGCTAAACTTATATCATATTCCATTACGCTAATATATAAAAGGTAAGGATTATCTGGTTTTACCCAGTGTGATAAAATATATAGTGATGTGGATATAAACGATCGCCTTTACTTGAGGTAGCATTTTGTTTACAGCTTAGTCTCGGTGGAGTCACCAGTCTCATATCGTCTCAAAAAGTTCAGTAATCGGACTGCAGTTAGTTGTGATCGAACGAGCCTTTGTGGAGAATTTCTTCATCATGAAGCTCTTCACTTCCCATTTAAAAGTTGCAGTATTTTGGATCTTCCTAATTCTTGGAGGGAGTGAGTTCCAGATTCTGGGGGCAGCTCCTGAGAACGCTCTGTCATAGGTTTTTTTTTCTTTTGGAAGAAGGCTGGCCTCAACAGCAGCTCCTTAGCACTCCTAGATGGTCTGTTACCTCCTGATAGCTCAATTTTCTTAGCTAGGTATCTTGGCGTGTTGTAGTGGAGCGCTTTATGGGTGATACATGCTATCTTTAGGTGAATTCTGGCTTCAAAGGGTAGCCAGTTTAATGCTTTCAGGTGCGGGGATATATGGTCGAATTTTCTCGATCCCGTGATGAGTCTTGCCGCTGCGTTCAGGCAAGCTTTTAGTGGTGCTGTCGACGTGTTTGGTAATCCGGCTAAGGTGGTGCAGCCATATTCTATCCGAGAGATGACTAGGGATTGGATAGCCATTTTAAGATTGGCCTCTGAGATGAATGGTTTAAATTTTCTTAGGTAGTTCAGATGGAAGCGGGCACTTTTAGCCATTGAGTTAATATGAGTTTTCATGTCAAGGTTTGTGTCTAAGGTGATTCCTAGCGATTTAGCTGAGTTGACTAGGGTGGGGGTGCAGTTTATCGCCGTCACCAGCTTGATCCATTCCTTTATTTCTGCCTGGCTCCTTGTTGGTGAGATTAATAGGAACTCTGTTTTATTGGCATTAAGTTTCAGATGATTGGCCTTTAACCAATCCAATGCCATATTTAAGGTCTCGTTCATTAGCTCAATGTCTTCAAGGGAGGCGATCTTTATGTATATCTGCGTGTCATCCGCATACATGTGATAGGATATCTGTGAGTTTCGGAGAATTTCTGTAAGGGGTTCGACATATAGGTTAAACAGGTCAGGTGATAGTGAGGATCCTTGTGGAACTCCAATTGAGTTAGGGCATATAGGTGAAATTGATTGGTTGACCAGGAATCGTTGTGTTCTGTTTTGTAAGAAAGACTCAAACCATTTCAGAACATTTCCCTCCAGTCCCATCCTGTTCCGCAGCCTGGTCAGTAATGCTTCGTGATTTACTGTGTCAAATGCCGAGGATAGGTCCAGGAGAATTAGTAGGCAAGCTTGATTTTGGTCGAGGGCCTGTAGCGCATCATCAACAATATGGAGGATCGCTGTTTCCGTACTATGCCCTGATCTGAATCCTGATTGGCATTCATCTAGTAGGGAGAACTTGTTGATGTGATTGCTCAGTTGGCACTGCACACATTTCTCAATGAGTTTGGCCAGTAAAGGGATGTTTGTCACTGGGCGGAAGTTGTTCGGATCTGTTGCATCCGCTGTAGGTTTTTTGATTATGGGAACAACTTGCCCTGTTTTTCGGCAGTCAGGGAGGATCCCTTGTGATAATGATGCATTTATTATTTTAGTCCAAATTGGGACCACGATGTAGTTGATTTCTCTTACGCACTTCGCAGGTAGAGGGTCATGATAATGGTTGTTAGTCTTGATTTCCGAGAGCGTTTTGGCGATCTTCTCCTGGTCATATAGTTCGAATGTATCCCAGTATGCTTTGTTTTTTGATTCGCTACACTCTATAGTCATGTCGGACTTGTTCGTAGACAATGGTTGGATTGGCAAGGTAGCTGCTGCGCTTGTGAGCTCCAATTCCAGTGCTTTGGCCTTCTCCGTGAAAAATGTCGAGAAATCCTAGCAACTTAGAGGAGTTTTTGAATTCTCCTGAGCGGTTTTGGCTAACTTATTTGATTGTTGCTTTAGGATCTCAAAGAGTTTCCGTGGTCTGTTTTTGGCAATGTCCAGTTCGGATCTTATGTATTCCCTTTTGGAGTTGATGATCTTTTTGTTATATTGGTTTCTGATTTTTCGGAGTGCTGTCAGCTCCGGGGATGATGGGTGTTGTCTCCATTTTCTTTCGCCCATTCTCAATTTGCGCCTATCTTCATTCAGTGATACATTAAACCATGGATTTTTTTCCTTTTCGGTGACTCTTTTCAGTTTTAGTGGCATGGCGTCATTGACGATGTTCCCGATTGTGGTTATGTAGTGATCTGTCATCTCATTTACATTCTGCAGATTGCTAGGTACCTTTAGGTCTCTCTCACACCTTTCTGCGAGTAGTTCCATATTAGCCTCTTTTGTGGCTCGACTCCATTTTCTGAGTTTGAAGGGTTGAACGGTCTTACCCTTTTTCACTACCGGTATCAGGAAAGATATGGCATGGTGATCTGACCAATCACACGGGTCTATGGAGAGGATTGATGTGTCTTTGGCTGCTGAAATAATTCAGTCTAGCGTTGCTCCTTTCAAGTGAGTAGGTTGCGTGCATACTTGATTGAGGTTTAGTTCGACGAGGAAATCCTTAAGCGTGTTGACTAGTTTGTCATTAGAGTCCTCCCAATGTAGGTTGAAGTCGCCTAGGTATATATTATTGGAATCAGTGTTGGAGTTGGCCGTTATGATCTCCATTAACTGTTCTGTGAACTTTGTGTTCTCTCCCGGTGGGTGATAAAACGCATGCAAGTTGCATCTTTGATCGATTGCTGATCTTATATTGAGACCTAAGTATTCACAGGATTCAAGTGGGTCAGATTGTATTAGGTTGACCTCTATATCTGATCGATGAATGCAGGCTATCCCTCGTCCGGTCTTTTTCAGTCTATCTCGTCTCACAATGTGATATTGGGGAGGTACTAATAGATCCAGGGTTGGCGATGATTCATTCTTATACTTAAGAAATAAGACTGTTCAATAAATACTTTTATTGAAAACGCCGGTCTCTCTATTTCTAAGCAACTCTGGTGAAACGAAGCATGCACATCTGACAGTGAAATAGCCGTCTATTGTTTCCGCGACTCTAGAGATATGTTTAATTCTGGGGAAACAAAGTTGTCATGTTACATGGTTGTCAGAAGCTAATCCCTTCTTGTTTATTCGAGAAAGTTTCTAGTGACCTCTGAGCTAGCTGGCACTCACAATTAAGTCTAATATATATTCGGCAGAGACCTAGTCAACTTAAGTCCTACGTCTAAACTGCAGGATATATTATTCCAATGCGCAGAGCCTATTGGGAATATAGGAACTACACTACACTTTACCGCAACAAATATATTGAGTTAAGTACATATGCAATTTGTTAATGTTAAATTTCCATACAATAGCAACTTCATAACTAATCCAATTTTATACAGAGAGCTTCATGTAGCAGCCCACATTCCTATCAAAAATTTCAATTCCCCGTAACAGCAATGGTTAAAAGGCAAAAATATCTCCCAATTTTGTGCAAAAGACAACTAAGGAGCAGCGACAGCCAAGTGCAAAATTTACTCCAGAGAGTGTAAAACTCCATTAGGCTTAATAACATCTACAAAAAGCCCAGAACCTAGGAGCCTAGTCATGAGAGGTGCCATGTATCCCATGGGATACCAAGCCTTATCATGAAAGCAGCCAAATATCCCAAGAGATAACAGGAGTAAAATGATGTTCTCATAACTCATGTTGCTAGTTTCTTCTTTGTCCAAAATACTAAAAATAAAGTATGTACTACTGAGGGAAGGACCTATAGGCTATAGTAAGTAAAATATATTCAGAACTCATGAAAAAATGAATCGTTTTGTACACACTATTTCCTTCTTGGGATACAGAAGAAACTTGCGGGCTGATGGTACGCTTTTGAGGTTTTTCTGTATAAACATTGGTCAAAGCCACCGAAAGGGATATGGTATCATGACTGGGCAAACAAACAGAATATGATTAGGATTCTGAATTCCCAAGTTACAAATGCTACACTTTTTTCCTATTTTCATAGAGGGGGACCAATTTTCTGTTAGATCATTTAATGGTAAAATATTCATGCAGAATATAGATAGCCAACGGCATATATCATGGTGTAAAATCCAAGATAAATATTTCGGAGCAACTCTCAGGGTACTTGAAGTGGCTATTATCTCCATTCTTTACTTTAATCTACAGTACTTGACATCTCTCTGGAAACTAACCGTACGACTTGTGTTTTAATAAGTTCTAAAAGTAGGATCGAGATCACTGACTCCTCCTGTGCATTGAAATAATTCAGTGCCATGGTGAAGTCACAGAAGAAGTAATATTTATATATTTTTCCTCCAAACCTTTCTTGACATAGGAAACCCCTTAAGGTATACAGCTCACTATTCTTTAACTGATATCCCCACCATATTACCCTGGCTAAGCCTTGAACAAATGAACTTATCAGACCAAATTCCAATCTTATAGTAGGTGTCAGGACCAGTGTGTTAAAATTGCATAATTTATGTAAACTCTGGCCTTCTATCTTATCAAGGAAATTCAAGTCTTCTACTGGAACAGATTCAATAGTGTATAACAAAGTAGGAGGGATTTTTGTTTTAAAAACTGATAGAAAGTCCATGAAGTGTCTCTGACCCATTACGCTATAAAATGTACATAAGTCATATGCATGTAATGCAGCTTTGCAGGAGCTGTGTTCAATGTGTGGCTTTTTATTTGTACCGCCTACTATTACTTTCCCCAAGTAGAGATACAAATTTACAATCTCAAGATTTTCAGAACCGGTTCTCCATTTAAATTTATGACATTTTATGCCCCTACTACAATTCAAGATCAGAACTTTACTTTTAGAGACATATCACCCATAAGGGTCTCAAGGCGTTAGGGGTGGGGGGCGGCTCTGGATCAGTCAAAGAGTCAGGTCTTGAGGTCCTTTCTGAATGTGTGCAGGGTCGGGGAGCATCTGATGTTCACAGGCACAGGGAACTTGTTCCAGGTCTTGGCTACGATGTAGGAGAAGGCTCTCCCACCCGTTTTGCTTCTGCGGATGCGGGAGACCTCTGCCAGGGTGAGGTCGGCAGAGCAGAGATTCCTCCTGGGTACATGGAAAGATACTCTCTCGTTGAGGTATTTGGGTCCGATGTTGTAGAGGGATTTGTAGGTGTGGGTGAGGAGCTTGAAGGTGACCCTCTTCTTGAAGGGGAGCCAGTGGAGGCCTCGTAGGTGTTCGTCATGTGTTGATGACTCGGGGTCCCGAGGACGAGTCTGGCTGCGGCGTTCTGTATGGTTTGGAGTTTGTGTAGAAGATTCTTGTTGATTCCTGCATAGAGGGCGTTGCCGTAGTCCAGTCTGCTGGTTGTGAGCGCGTGGGTGACAGTCCTTCTGCTGTCGGGGGGGATCCATTTGTAGGCCTTGCGAAGGATGCCCAGGCAGTTGAAGTTAGTGGAGGCCACAGCGTTGATCTGGCGGTTCATGAGGAGAGAGGAGTCAAGGATGATGCCGAGGTTTTTTGCATGGTCAGTAGGGGTGGGTCGGTTCTTGAGGGCGGGGGGCCGCCAGGTATTGATCCAGGTAGAGGTGCAGGGTCCGAGGATGAAGACCTCGGTCTTCTCTGAGTTGAGCTTCAAACAGCTGTCTTTCGTCCATGCTGCCACATTCTTCATTCCTTCCTGGAAGCAGAGTCTGGTGTCTTCGGGGTTTTTCATGAGTGAGAGGATGAGCTGGGTGTCCTCGGCATAGAATACAATGCTGAGCCCGTGCTGTCTGACGATGTCGGCGAGGGGGGCCACGTAGATGTTGAAGCATGTGGGGTTGAGTGATGATCCTTGGGGTACTTTGAAGTTGATATCGGTAGGTTTGGAGAGGAAGGGAGGGAGTCTGATCCGCTGAGTTCTCCCGGTGAGGAAGGATTGGATCCAGTTGAGGGTGGTTCCTTGTATCCTTGCTTCATGAACTCTGTCTGCGAGTGTGCGATGTGAGACAGTGTCGAAGGCTGCGGAGAGCTGTCTGGAAGGATGAGGGCCACGGTGTGTCCCTGGTCGAGTAGAAAGTGGATGTGGTCAGTGGCGGTGAGGAGGGCAGTCTTAGTGCTATAGTTGTTGCAGAATCCAGATTGCGAAGTGTCTAGGATGGAGTTCTCTTCAATGAAGGCAGTCAGCTGGGCATTTACGAGTCTCTCAGTTACTTTCTTCGCGAACGGGAGGAGAGAAATGGGCCGGTAGTTCTTCACGTCTGTAGGGTCGGCTGTTGGTTTCTTGACTAGGGGTTCCTCTGCCCGCTTCCAGTCATCAGGGCAGATTCCGGATCTGAAGGAGGCATTGATGGCCAGTACAAGTTTGGGTGCGATAGCGGCGAAGGCTCAGTGGAATATGTGTGGTGGGCAGGGGTCTGTTGGGGCTCCTGAGTGGATTTTCTTCATGGTCGCAGTGATGTGTTCGACAGTGGTGGGGTCCCAGTTCATGATGGTAGGCTTATCGGCAGCGGTGGGTGGGGAGGTGGTGTCCGGCGCTGGTTCACTGGAGTTGTCGTAGAGGGCCTTGATCTTCAGATGGAAGTAGGAGCTGAGTTTGTCACAAACCTTCTGGGAAGATGCAATGTCCATGGCTTCGCTAGCGGGCTTTACGAACTGCTGTATGATGTTAAACAGTTCCTTGGCGTTGGTTGCGTTGGTCTGGGCTTTGTCTCTTATGAAGGGCCATTTTTTGTCTCTAATGCGTTAGTGGTATTCCTTCAGGGTGCTCCTGTGGTTGTTCTTTTCTTTTGTGGTTTTCTGGTTTTGCAGGTTTTCTCTAGGCATCTGCTGTTGGGTCTGGCTTCTTGTAGTTCTGTGGTAAACCAGGCGGCCTATAGCTGGTGGCATCTGGGAGGGGTTTGGAGGTGTGTGGTGTTGAGGAGTTCCTCTGTGACCTTGCTCCAGTTCCGTCGTGGTGGGCTTGGGTGCGGTGGTGGTGTTGAAGGTGAAATAGATGCAGTGATGGTCCGTCCCCAGGGGTTCGGTGGTCTTGCTGAAGCGGATGTTTGTTCCTCCCGCGAAGATGGGGTCGAAAGTGTGTCCAGCTCTGTGGGTGGGCGTGTTGGCCAGCTGTTTCAGTCCGAGGTTGGCGAGGTTGTTGTGGAGAGTGGTGGAGTCTTTGTCATTGCTGTTATCGAGGTGGAAGTTCAGGTCCCCAAGTAGAACTTAGTCCATGGAGGTGATGGCGTGGGGTGTGACGAGCTCAGTGATGGTAGTTGCAGGCTGGGTGTGAGGTCCTGGTGATTTGTAGATGAGGGTGCCACGTTGCATGGTCCTGAGGCTGGTCCGGATCTGGAAATGGAGGTGTTCTGTGTTGGAGTGGAGGTCACTTGTGCTGGATGTAGAGAATAGGAGGGGGGTCTTGTGTGTGATAGCGAGTGCTCCTCCTAGGCGGTGGGGGCAGTCCTTTCTCTGGATCTTGTCTGGGCCCAAAGAGGTGTTGGTCCAGGTTTCCGTGATGTAGGCGACGTTGGGTGAGAGAGTGTCAATCAGGTCCCAGATTTCTATGACATGTTGATGCAGGGAGCGCACGTTGAGGGGATGCAAGTCAGGGTTTCTGCAGAGTGAGCATCAGACGGGCCATCAGCGTTTTTGGGATTTTTGACGCTGGTGAACGATCTGTGGCAGTGTCTGCATGAGAACTGTCCATGGGTGGTGTTCATTGAGGATATTGCGCAGTCGGCTTGTCTTCGGGGGTTGAGTGTGTGGTGGGTGAATAAATCATATAGGTGGGGTCTGGGAGAACCAGTGTTCCTGGCGCTGGTCGCGGTTGGGTCACGGACGGGCGCAGACGGGTTGCCTTAGGTGCGCCAGAGGCGTGACTGCGCAGCAGTCGCCATAAGTAGGGTCGTGGGCGGGATCCGAGATGGGAAGATGGAGCGGAGGCTGTGATGGAGTGGGAGCAGTCGCAGGGGCAGCAACAGTAGGAAAACCGGGCTGAGGAACTGGCAAAGTAAAATAACAAGAGGGAGGAAAAAATGCACAACAGGAGAACTAATCAGGGTGCAGGCACAGTAAACTGAAAAATACGAGAGAATGGTTAAATGAAAAATATGAGAGAAGTCAAATACGAGACTGGCGGGTAACAGCCACGAACCCTGCGCAGCTTTGGACTCAAGGCTGCGGGGGTGAGGCGGAGCTGCCTGGGAGAGAGTTTAACTGCACTGGAGGTCTAAGAATCCCCCTTTAAACAGAGGAGTAAGATATGAAGCCCACAACAAAGGCTCTTTTTTAACTATTGTCATGGAATTTAATCAGGGCCCATTGCTGACTGCTCCTGAAGCTCTAATTTGTGTAATGAGTCCTACAGCTTCACTCCATGAGGGTGCATAGGTAGATTCAGGGATATTAGGGGAATTAGTTTAAATGGAGGCAGAGCAAGATGAATTAGAGTTCACAGAATAAAGTTTGACGAGATGTAATTTCCATTCTTCTTCTTTTGTAAGAACTCTTGTGCCACACCAATCTGCGATTATTTCCCAATACCTTTTGACGTCGTTTTTTGAGGCAGCCTCTTTTAACTGGACTTATTTGTGTTCTTCCTTTTGTTGCCTTACGGAGTGTTTTTTTCTCAACCTTTTCCTCTTCAATAGGTTTATCAATTTACTTTGTTTAAGGGAAACGTTCAAGAATTGGGCCCTCACTAAATTATTTATTTTTATATTTATTTGAAGTAGCAGATTAGAGCACAGTCGCTGTTTGATTGGTAAATGATTAGTTGTACATGAAGTAACCAGGGTACTTATACTGCGACCATAAGATCCCAAACAGATCAGACTAGGGAGAGTGTAGATCTCGCACTACTGTATGCTGCTGGTCTCCTATTAAAACTGTTGGGGTTGTGTGGAGTTATCTTAATAAGGATGAAATGTAGAATTTGTTGCTAGGGTGGAATGTTGGGGCTGAGAAGGAGGAAGGAAGAGCTGGAGGTACCTGCAATTATATTTTACTCAATAAAAGATAATAATCTTCATATCCTGAGTTGGAATGGATCTTTACAGGTCTCTTTTAGCTTTGAAGCAGCTTTGGTATTCCAATAAATTCTGCATTTTTTTTTTTTAAATCTACAGATTTATCCTTAAAATTCCATGAGCCTGCTTCGGCACAGGTCATCTCGATTTTACAGGAGATCATAATGTGGTCACTATACGAATTTTCCAGTACTTAATATAAGAGAGCTTACTGAAGAAATCTGCCAAAACAATTAAATAATCAAAATTAGTTCCACCAGTGAACACTTTATATCATTTTCTAATCTCCCATTGGCAATTATTGGTTCTAAATTTCTCAAGCCTTCAAGTAAGATTGCACTTCTTTTATCAACTAGACTGTTATTCGGAAAAAAGGCAGGAGGGATTTTTAGGGCTTCGTCTTTTAAGGCGTTAGCAAATAACCTGATACTGTTAGTAGAAACTTTGGCGTTCAAATCGCCAACCAGCATTAAATGCCTACAATCTTCTCTTTCAATGGTAATAGAGATAAAAACAACCAGTTATTTTAGTAAATAAGTATTAGATAAGTCAGGGGAGATATAAGCACTAACAATAAACAAAGTACCTAAACTTTCATGTTCTTCCTTAAAATCTAGCTTGACCACCTACATTAGGTTAATGACATGGGGGATATCTTTATAAATCCACTTAGAACTTGTTCTTTGCAGAATGGCAAGACCTGCTTTCACATGTCCTCTTTTCTCTGGGAGCGTAGGACGGCTTAGCACAATATATTCTTCATTGGACCAGTTCTTTATAATCGAAGACTCATTTATGCATATTATGTCAGCTTTCTGTTCTTTCACGAATGACAATTTTTTTTATTAGTGCATAAGCAGTCTGCGTTCCAAGAGATCAGTTTGAGACCCTTGCTAGAAAGAGTTGGGTCTCAGACCTAAAGAGCTATTTGTGTTTAGAGCCCCTGCCACCAAACTCCATTTCCTACTTTCCTCATCTACGGTCAATATTTGATTATTCTTTTTCACAGCAAGCAGGGAAATTCTCCTTCCACCTTTTCCGAGGGAGACCCGCATTGTACTTTCTCTCTCTAAGTGAGGGATATCTAGTGGAGAGAGATCTGATTGGGCAATGGACAGTCTGTTATAAGTAGCTTTTTTTTAAAAAAACTTTCTCCTCTTGGGGAACAAGAACATCAGTGCCACAGCATCACAATTTATCACTATTTAGGATTATTAAATTGGAGATCACCTAGAACCAAACTTCACTCTGTCCCCCCACCCGTAATTACAGCGTTTTTAAACTTGAACGAGGACAAGATCACTGCTCTGAATCATTTGTAGGTCAGGGATTTCCGCAGAAGAGCCTAATAGGAGAGACCAATTTATATACAGCTCATGATCAAAAAGAAAAGAAAAGTCTAAAGAGAGAGGTGCTGATGACTGATCACCAGCCTACTTTTCCCACAGGCGCATTATCAGTAGGACTGTAAATGACATTACTGCCTGAAGATTGTGCAGTGTCACCAATGCAGAGCCTACATCTGAGGGGTAATCTTCTTGTGTTTTCGGAGTTGAATCACATGAGTTCCTGAATGGCTTTTCCTCTGCTACAGATTGTTCAACTTTATACCCTTTCTTTTTAAGGAAATGTGAAAAACGTTTTGCTCCATGTTTGTTTGTTTCCTTTCTGAACACTGAGATGCCAGAGGTGTTGGTAAAAGTACACGGTCCTCAGGTTAGAAGAACTTCTGCAACAAGAGGGGCTGATTTTCTTCAAATAAGTCTGCAATTTCTTTGTCCTTGTTTTGCCAACTTCCAAAGGGCGTGCCTGCCTGAGTGCAAAAGTCCTGACAATTATATTGGGAAATACTGCACGTTTGAGTGGATTTGGTTTGATTACAGTGATGGCAAAGGAAAAGGGGAGAAGAGTCCCAGTTGAAACTATTAATCTTATATGAGGGAAGGGGGGTAGCTTTACCACTTGGAGATCTTTGGTCAGAGATGACAGATTTGGTCAAGGACAGAAAAAAATCCAAGATGTGATCAGTGTTATTTACAGATGTTTCCATTAAGGCCAGAATGGAGGACAGGACTTTTTCCTGGCAGAGCAAAGATTTAGACATCAGTATTTTCTTCTCAGGGTTGCTATTTAGGAGATGAGGACTCAGGGAAAAGTCATGGGTGATGGACCCTCTTGAATTTATTATAGATGTTCCACTGGGTGTACTACAAAAAATCTGCATCTTATTAGTAGGACCGGAGGGAAAGTCCTGTCTACTGTCTTGTGAGTTTGAAAGAGATGGAATATTAATGTATAGCTTAGAATTATAAAGGACCTTTGGAATAGGATTCAGATTGATATTATTATCACGGAGAGTAAAGTCTTTCAACGGAAGGTCTTCCTCTGAGTTCAGGGCTTAATTCACTCTATTTCCAGGTGAAAAGATGATAGAATTTATCAAAAGCAAATTTTCTGTTTACGCCTCGACCTTTCTGTCGAGAGATTCAGGCTTATTCTCCATAATCGCCACTTCATTTAACCCTGTCACTCATTTACAAAAAAGGTAGAAATGGGGTTCAATTATTTTAGCATGTTTATCTCTATTCATGTGTTCCTTCTGGGATTGGCTTTGTTTTTTTTTACAAGCACTTATGTAAACCAATGTTCCTGAATGTAGTTTTTTTGCAGTCATAACTCCACCCGGGTCTCAGTCTTGTTCTTAAGTGAAGGTAGGTGAGCCTAAAATGGAAACTCACCAGACCAACCACAAGCCGCACCCAGACCTAGCTGGGCTGCTTCTGCGACAGGCCTGGTCTCTCTCTTAGCAGTGGCAACTACTGACACCTCACTCAGGACACCCTTTACCTCTTGTGTACTTCCTGAACACTGATAAACAGGACCTCCTGGTCACAAAAAATCAGAGAAAAAAACCCCACCTCCTTTCCTCACTCCTTGAATCTTGTTCCAGAGAGAACCAGGGGGACATGTTACGGCAACTTTCCCTGTCCGTTTGTGCCACTGCTTTAACCAAGTCTTATTGCCGCTGCGCTTGCTCCGAGCAACAGAATTTACTAAGCTTCGGGGCTCGTGCAGGGCACACCTGACTACACCCGCAAGCCGCACCCAGCCCAAGTCGAGCCGCTTCTGTGGGGGAGTGGGGCATGCACTTGCAGCAGCCGACTATGAATGTAGACAGGGATGTTTGAAATTGGAGGCCTGCAGATGCTTATAGAGGCTTCACTAGAGGCAGGGTTGTCTTAGAATCTCCTGGTGCAGCGAGAATGAAGAGCAGAGAGAGCAGTGGTAGCAATGGCAGAGATTTTGCAGGTGGGGCGTGATTTATTCAAATTTTCGATCTTCTGAACTGCCAACATTGATTCTTTGCAGGTGCAGGTGCTTTGATGGTGCTTAGCTGTTTTAGGAGCTGTCTTCCAACAGGAAAATAGTAATAATAGTAATGACAAATTAAAATATGTAGGATAATCAGGCCGCTTTCAGGGATAGTGCAGAGGAAGCTCTTAGTACCTGCTTATTGCCTGCTAAGTTACTGATATTTCTTAAAGGAGGGCACTTCACACTTGGCCCGGTATGAGTTAAATCAGGTGGGAGGCCTGAGACCAAAAAACTAACTTTTGTAATCATTAGGCCCATCACTCATCCAGTAATACTCAAGCGTTAGCTCTGAGTGCCGATGTAACTAGATCCAGGCAAAGGGCACCAGGCACCAGCCGTGGTGCTCTCCTGTTCGCTCTGCGCTACTCTCCACAGGAAGTGCAGTGTGTAACAAGGGCGAGTGGGGCTCACCAGGTAGTGCTGCAAGCTCGTAGCCGGGTCGCCTCCGTGTACCACCCAAGGAACCCTCTCCGCGGCAGCTGGCTATGGCCGCTGTACTTGTGATTATGTTGGACTGGCCTGGGGGTACGGAGACTGCAAATGGCCCCCTGGAAAGAGCCTGCAGCTGTGGATCGGGAGCTCTGGGCTCGGACGTGGCTCAGATGAGGTTCGTCGGCTCATCAGCACTTTCACCATCAAGTGACGCCCTCGCTCGCTCCATCGTTTTCTAATCCAGGTTGCAGTTCGGAAACATACAAGACCTTGTTGAGCTACACTCTTTAGTGTGGGATAGCAACAATGAGTTGCAAGGTAAAGCATAGTGTTCTTTGGATGGAATAGAGAAGAAAATGTCTCTAATGCCAAGGAACAATGCTCCCAGTGTGCCATGGATATTTAATTGTATTCTCCAGAATGAAACTTTTCCTTTGGGATTACATTCTTCAGAAAATGAAAGACAAATGGAGATCTTTATGGTCGCCCACTTGGCAACCGAGATAGAGAAGGTAGTTCTACACCAGAACGGTGGAGGCCAATGTCTCTGCTGGTCTGGCAGGTGGCAGACCATCCATCAGGTGAGCCAGTAAGGGATTCCTAAACAGATTGACCAGAGGAGCTCACTGGACAATATATCATATCAAGCATGTAGATGATTGGCCATACTTCTCAGAGATCAGACACAGGATAGGTCATAAATATCCCTGACAATAGCTATTATTTTTAAATCTTGACCTGAAACGTTCATTGACTGGGATATTTCAGTGGAACAAACTCTTGATACAGGCCTTGAGTCGGCAAATTCTCTGTGATAAGCATGCTACTTCTTTTTAATTTGTCCCTCCCTGCCCCACATACCTTTTTTACTGTTGTGTCTACCATCCTGTGAACTGTTCCATTGTGTTCAGGAAAGGACAGCTCCTTCTGTGAGGTCCATGGGTGAGGGTCAAGAACTGGAGCTGCAATTGACTTTCGGACCCCACATTTAACAATTTTGTATTTTTTATTGTATGTGCGTAACCCCATGCTGCTGATTTTGCTGTCCCTTATCACATTATTTTGCTCTCCTTTCTTTTTTTTGCATTTCTTCCCCATAAATCACATAACATAGTTTGTGATTGTGCAGTGCAGTGCAGACAGGGGAATGTGTGATGGTGGAGAAATATGGAAGCAGAGGATGCCCACTTCATCAGTTCTGCTAGACCCTAACCCCAACACCAAAAAACATAGATCCCAACTATAACTTATAGTGTTAGCAGAACTGAAAAGATTCTTGTTCTAGCCACATATACTCAGAAGGGTACTAATCTGCAGTTCACAAAAGGTAATTCAGCACCCAATGGGGACATAGTCAACCAACTAGATTGTGTGCTGGTTTATCTAGGCATTTAAGTGATATACAGCCTACCTTAAAATGTATTCACTTGTAAATGAATAGCTAATGAAGCGCTTTCAGCACACTTAAGACAGGATTTCTTCTGCCTCCAATGGTAATGACTCTCACCGCGGCATTCTGGGCTTTTTGAAGCAGTTTTAGCAAGGTTATAAGAGGCCACAATACATAACATTAATCAAGATGGAAATAAAATTGATGCACACCCCAATAGGGAATGCATTTTCTCATTGAGCAACAGACTGTATTGACTCAATGTATTAGCTGACTCAGGGGCATATGTACAGTCCCTCAGTGTCACTGGAGCATCACTTTTTTGCTGCTCCTGAGGCGGTATGCACTGCACCATTTGCACAAAGCCACTTTTTCTGGCATAACACTACCCTCTCACGCTGGTATCTGCATGAAATGGCCATGCAATGGGTGTTGCTGTGGGCACTCCACTGTAACACCCATAGCTTTTTGACCCTGCCCCAGATTAACAAGGAGGTGCAAATCTGAGGCAGTGCTAAAAAATAATGCCATACAGGAACAGGCGTTAAAATCAGCAAACAATGAGAAATATTTTAATTTCTCCTCATTTTTGCTTTTTCTATGTGCACAAATAGAAAGAGCAAAATGCCATTAAGAATTGTTTATGTGCAGAAAGATGTCCCTTAACGATCATTAAATAATGACTATTTGCTACTTATATGTGTGCTGCAGAATGCAGCACAAAAAGGAAGTAACATTTTGCCATTCTGGATTGTTTATGTGCAGGAAGGGGCACCTTCCTGCACACAAACAATTATTCCCTGTAACGCAGGTATCCTTGCATTATAGTGCAAGGGTGCCTGTGGTGGCACTAGGCAGTGATTTTAGCACCAGTGTTAGGGGAAACACAGGGGTGCCCCGTATTGTTATAAATATGGCACATTCCTGCATTTTGGAAATGATGGAGGGAGGCGCTGCCAAATTTGGCGCAGATCCACACTCTGACATTTCCTTAGAAATATCCCCCTCAATGACGAGGCAAACAACGTTGGACCTTTTAGGAGAAGAAGTAGATGATTTGCCTCTGGAGACAAAGACAATGACCTATTAAGGCAGTTATAAATCATCCAGCTCCTGCATCCTTTAAGGCAAAAACGTTCAAGGTCACTTGCTGGGGTAGTAACTAAAGGCAGTATTTGCAAAGTTTTTTTGGAGGTCACAAACAGCCTGAATCACAGAATCAAGGGACCTCCTTCACTTTGAGAATGTAAAACAATTATTTTTTAAGAGCTGCCAGTGGCCCCACGGACAACTGCCTACTCTTAAAAAATTTAACTTGAAGGTTTAAGGAAAACTTTAAGGAAAGCATGCTTGTAGCAATAGCAATACACAGTAGAGTTTTAAAGCTGATTTATTGCCAAAGAAATTCCCTGGTACAAGTGCGGTCAGAGTAGCTACCACACTGACCATTTCTACAGATATCCCCTGCTTACATTCCATTTTGCATCGCAACATTATGATATAGGTTTGCGACCAGATCCCAATGGATACAATAATAAATAATACATACATTTCAATAGATATGTATAAAAAGAACATAGTCACAATGTTGCTTTATTTGGCATCAATACTGTTTATTATTATTATTCTCACAACGCAAGTGCATTCAAACACAGCAAGTCGCCTATAACCCATCCGGGCCAGCTAATTTCTAGCTCCAGTACAGATCAACTGCCTACAAACCTGAGGCCGGCTGCGTAGCTAGGCTCAGTTTTAATTAAAAAAAGGGTATAGGAAAACAAAAAAGGTTGTTGCTTTATTTAAAAGCAATCACAGACCTGGTGGTCTGCTGACCCCAGCAGGCGACCATCCCTGGGTTGGCAACGATTCTTTGTGGTTTGCGAATTGAGACCTACCTCATTAATTGTCAAGAAGTAGGTCCATGTGCAACACCACTAGGATTCACTATTTGCAGGATAAGTCTTCAGTACATTAGAAATCACAACACCTAATTTTAGTATTCAGCCCTGAGTGTCATCAGCATTGGGTTGGACGACATGTTAACCGTAAAACAGCTGCAGCAGCGGACTATGAAATATGTTAAATATGTCAAGGGACAGTGACACCCTCAGTGACGTTGCAGCCATAGTGCTGATTTAAGCACAGTGATTTAACCTGCCTCATGCACCATTTGAGAAGAGATTGGGGCCATTTCATTGTGAGATTCAAGGCTATAAACAATATGCTTGCCCGTGAGACTACTTTATTTTTTTGTTTACCCTGGTTTTCTGAAATGGATAAAACCTAAAAAGTACATAATTCAGGTTTAGAATAAGAACAACAATCATCAACAAGGTAAGAACCTCCTTGATGTTTACATATATTATCATATATTGGCAGTCCTCATTATTAAATGCATTCTGGCCCGCACAATTCTTCTTAATCCAATGCTTTATTTGATCTGGTGGTTGCCGGTGGGGGCCAACAACAATCATTTTTGGGGACCGGCACATATTATTCCTCGTCAGACACTTCCCCAGACCAAGAAAGGCAAAACGTTCAAAGGAAAATAAGGAATCGAATGTCAGACTACGACACCAAGGGAGAAAGCAGATAGCTGCAAGAGTAAGATGGGGTAAGGAGTGTATGGCAGTGAATTAAAGAGGCCTGAGGAGGCTTTGGTTTACTCAACCTGAGTGTTTGGTGTGCTGACATTTATTAGCGCAGTCCACAGGCTTTTGAGTAGCACTTCAGGCACAATACTGAGGGGCATATTCCCAAGGAGCTGTTGCTGAATTAACTGCATTTTATCTCAGCCAAAGTTGTGATAAATTTACCCCACCATTCACAAGCAGGTGCCTACAGCCCACAGCAACACTTTTCCCGCGATAGCAGCCACAAAAAACATCGCCACAGAGGACCCCTGCAACTATCGCTAATGAGATGCAGAGTAGGCGTTCCCATGCACCAAGCCGCGACAACACAACACCTCAACATTCACAATGACCAGACAGATTGGCGATAAGAACACAAAACTTGCAATAAGGCGCGTTAGCAGCAGGAATTTTACTCCTGCTCTGACCTGGTGTAAAGTCGGACGGCAGCCTGGAGTCTAGTGGACAATGGACACAACCATGTCACCCCAGCCCGTGTGGGTCCTTGCGGAAATGTTGCCTGTTACGCCCCACCGGTAAGCGGAGCAGAGTGGGATGCGTGGGCGTATGCCAGGCCAGCATAGGGGTGTGAATAAAAAGCATGTAGCACTGGGCGTAGTCCTCTTCCAGAAAGTCCTGTAGTGTAGTTCCTATTATCCCAATAGGCTCTGCATATTGGAATAATATCTTCAATAGTATAGACGTAGGACAGAGGTTAACTAGGTCTTCTACTGACGATATTAGACTTACGTTTTGTGTGCCAGCTAGCTCAGAGTCCACTAGAAACTTTCTCGAATAGGCGAGGAGGAGTTTAACCTCCCTGAATAGACAAGAAGGGATTTAGTTTCTGACAACCATAGAACATGACAACTTTGCTCTCCCTAATCAAGAGTATATCTCCAGAGTCGTGTGAAAACAAAAGACAACTATTTTACTCAGTCAGTACGTGCATATTTAGTTCCACCAGATTGTAGAGAAAGAAGAGATGGGCGTGTTCAATAAAAGGTGTTATTTATTGATCAGTCTCTTTTTCTCATACAAGAGAAATGAATCGCTACAGTAGCAATACTTAAGTTTAAGTGAAGTGCATACAGTAAAAGCAGGATTATAAAATAAAACTGTAAAAGCATTGATATGGTTTCTTAGCCATATGATACTTTAAAATGGATAAAAGACATACATACATATATACATTGACTAATCGTACTCAACTGGTGCTTCTAACTACGCCTACCCCGGTGTACCTGACCTAAGCCTAATACGTGGGAGGGAGTAAGTAAGTAGCAGTTTAAGTTAAGTTTATTTTGCCAAGAATCTGACTCAAGAATTCTCTGTAAGGGGTTAGTCAGTTCAATACCTGGGATTTAGAAGGTAGGAGGGCTGGTATCTCTGTCTCAGGACTCGGTATCCCAATCACCTGCAAGGGCAAGTTGGAAACGCTGGAAGCTGGATTTCTCGGCAGGAGAAAAGGCAGCGTCTCTCTCAGCGCGTCAAGAGGGAGGGGCAGCGTCCGTGGGCTTCCTGCATCAGCTGGGCTCTCCGGCAAGTAGTCACTGCTCCAAGCTCATCACCACCGTGTTCTTGCTTAGGGCAGGGTCGGTATATTTATACCTGAAAGGTGCCGGGTTTGACGTAAGGATGGACATAAGACGTCAATAAAAGATGTCATTAAGAACTGGTCGTTCTTACATTCTTTACAGGAGTTCTCGAACGAAATCAAAACAATAGCAGCGGGGATTTCCCAGGTTTGCTGGAGGCTTGGTTTGTTTAGAGAACTCGGTGTGCTTTCTAGGGGGCTGGAGGAATAGTGCTTGCTCAATGTGACAGCATGCGCTATGACTTAATTTGAAAACGGGTTTCTGTGCCGTTGTATGGACATTAGTGAATAATAATCGGACAGGGGTCAGAAAATAGGAGTATCGATACAGGTCCCTAGATAAATATACTACAGTCCAATGTCTCTGCCAGGGTGCTGTCTTCCACCCCACCATGAGGCTGATGCCGTCCTTGTTAGTGGAGTTGCCTGAGATCCTGTGCGCCTGCCATACCCCGACCCTGTGGACCACAAACCTGTCGGGGCCGACCATACGCAGCCAGGCCACACTGATCAACATTCGACACCGGTGTGTGTCATGGAGGGCCCACCACGTGCCAGTGTAAGCTCCAAGCATGAGGCCCGCAACTCGGCCAACCTTTCAGACCACCGCTGTCCCCCCGAAGCTGGCCTACATTACTCCTTTCTCGTTTACAAATTCTACCGGTAACCTCTGCGGCCTGTTGGGTCCCATATGTGAGACTTTGTCCTGGCTCCTAAATGGCAGTGACCCCAAATCAGGGACTGCAGCCACAGCACCATACTCCCTTCAATTAGTGAAGCTTGGTTCCATATGCGCATCTTGCGACACATCCTGACACAAACTTTGTCCAATGCCATCTGGCGAGCCGTGCTGCCACAAACCCTGTCCAAGGCCATTTGGCAAGCCGTGCTGCCACAAACACTGTCCAACACCATACGGTGAGCCATGCTGCCACAATCCCTGTCCAACGCCATACGGCGAACCGTGGATAAGGGACCAGGACAACCTTGCGGACCAGTAGGTCTCACATCCAGCACCTAGTCACGAATCATGAATGGCTGAGTCCCCACCAGTAGACGCATGGAGAGGAGTAAGAGGATAATGCAGCTCAGTCCGGACGAAAGCCAGGCCACAGTCACGGAGGTGACCGAACACGTGGTGAAACTGAACCTGAACTACGCAGGCTGGTGGGGCCACCAACCTATGCCGGCGACACTCGGTGAATGACCAGTGCTGTCCGCTGCCTCCGGCCTACACTGCTCTCGGCCTACGCTGTGCTCAGGTAGGTCACAGATTTAGAACTAAACATTGAGTATGCAAAGGCAGATTACACATTATTGCATGCAAGGAGAGGCCTAAGAGGATGTTGCCTTGCAGCTTGGCGGAAAGAAAAGGATCATCGTTACGGAAGTGTTCGTACACTACCAACAACTGCCCTGGTGTCACTAGCGCTGAGCATCACAAGCCAAAGAAACGTGGCTGTGGGCCACTGCTGACTGCTGCCTACTGCCTACACTGAGGTCCAGTAGGTCTCAGTGTCATGACTCAACAATAGCAGAGTCCATATCAGTGTACCGGCATCATCGCAGTCTGCATCCCCACTCAGCCCCGGTGCCACTAGGTCTGTTCCCCGACATTCGTGGACATTCTCTGGTCAGACGGTGGTGGCGTTTGAGCCTATGGACAAGGGGGCAGTTTTCACCCCCATGTAGCTTATACGTAATTGGTGGTGGCAACGGGCTGTCGCATTACACACCTCCATTTGCAGCTTAATGATAAAATCAAACCTTTTGGCGTCTTGCCCTGGAGGACACCTTCCACTGTTCCACAAAACACTCCACAACACACACCTCGGAAAATGATGGTTACCAGCTCAGATTGCATGGCCCATCTGACTGCACGACTGTGCTACCACCAATGTGTGAAAGCATCCCTGCCATGGGCACACCGTAGGTTCTTTATAAAAAGACTCCATCAAAGTTTCTTATGAGTTTCAAAAGTTTCAAAAGTTTCTTTATTTTTCAAGACTGATATTTCAATTCATATCAAGCTTAATGTCTATTTCATCATGATACATCATTCAAAGTCGTTGTTTATAATATGCATTATTCAATACTCCAATGCATTTCGGGCATCTTGGCCCTTTATCAAGGAGACCTAAAACATAAGGATATAGCAATCAGCAAGCTTATAACGATCAGATTGACACATGAACACATATAGCATCTTACATTGAATATTTAAACAAATTAAAAAGTAGCGTGATGTTTACTAAACAAAACTAATTGTGCTCGGTAAAAAACTATGAGATATGATGTGCAACGACAAACTGTACTCACTACACCAATGTGGGACTATGAGTTAAGTTCGATAATACGACATCAATCGAAAACGAAAAGATATACTCAAAAGAATATGGGTGGAACTCGACTTAGACAATAACGAGTGACATCGCCTCTACGAGTCGTGTGGGCAAACATTAACAGTGACAATCACCCGTGTATATTAATCAAAAGGGCCAAAACTTACTTCAGGTTCCAGGTGAGTAGTCTCGAATATGTACGAGTGTTTGGGGAGTGTCATTACCGGTTAAGAAATAGCGCGAATCGGCTGCTTCAATCACGTGAGACAGGCGTAACGTGTAAAAATAAACAAAGGACAGTGTATACTGTGAACGAGTGTGGCGGCCATGATTAAGGGTGTCAATATATCAACATAAATAGAAATAGTAGATGTAATATGCAATGTAAACCACACAGTAAGGAAATATAACATCAGAAAACCACCAAAGTGGGCGGCTAAATTAAACAACTGAATTCCAGCCGGTCATTAAGTCCAAACTGCTTCATTGATTGTAATTTATAAATCCATGCAATCTCACGTTGTAACAAGTGTTTATTATTGTCTATGCCTTCTCGTTTTTTGATGATTTCGAGAACCATAAATTTCAATTGAGAGATGATGTGTTTAAATTCCATGAAATGTGCAGCAATATTTGATTTTTCATTATTGGTTCTTATATTGGATTTATGCTCATTGATACGCACTTTTATTTTCCTTTCGGTTTTGCCAATATAAATTTTGCCACATGGACATTTCACTAAGTAAATTAGGTTGGCAGAATCACAAGTTTCTTGATATCATGCCCCTTCATGGGGTGTGTAACCACATTACCTTTAATTACATTATTGCAGTTGCTGCAATTCAAACATGCTCGAGTACCTTTGTTTACCATAACATCACATGGTTCTTTGTTAAGAATTTCCTGAATATTCACATGTCTGGTGTATGCAAACACGGGAGGTGTCTCAAATATGCCTTGAAAATCGGGCACTGCAGGTCATTGTCCTTAATGTTAATGTTAGGTGGTGTTTTATATAGCGCTCAGCTACTCCGGGGAGTGTCCCGGCACTTTATGACCTACAACAGAAACAAAGGGGCAGGCGAGAAAGGGACATGGCCTACTGAATAAATAGCCAGGATTTCAGGTCTTTTCTGAAAGCAAACAGATTGGAGTTCCGGCGAAGAACAATTGGCAGGGTATTCCAGAGCTGAGGTGCCAGGCGCTTAAAAGACCGGCCCCCAGTCTGTGCTCTTCTTATGACTGGGACCACAGCAAGAGACTGCGACGCTGACCTCAACAATCTGACAGGAAAATAGAGAGCCAGCCGTTTTTGAATATATTTGGCCCCGGAGACATGAAAGGCCTTGTGGGCCAGAGTAAGTGCCTTGAAGACTATCCGTTTACGGATAGGCAGCCAATGTAGAGACTGCAAGAGGTCAGATGCTTTGGCTTGGCTATGTAGGCCAAAGATGGCCCCGCAGCCGAGTTCTGGACCACCTGCAGATGTTGAAGAAGGTACTCTGGCAGGCCCAAGTACAGGACATTGGCATAGTCAAGCCGCGACCCAATGAGGGCCTGCACTGTGATTTTCCTATGCGCCAACGGGAGCAGAGGAAGAAACTTACGGAGCATCTTAAGGAGTCCGAAACATGTTCCTGCTAAGCCAAGAATCTGGGACTTCAGCGTCAAGCCGTTATCACTTTTAAAACCGAGGTTCTTGGCTATCGTAGATGCAGCCGAAGAAGGAAACATATCTACAGGCCACCAATCCTGCCAGCTCGGATCAGACCGACAGCCAAAGAAGAGCACCTCAGATTTATCTGAGTTGCACTTGAGGCTGTTTAGCTAGAACCATTTAAAACAGCCCCAAGGCACCCTCGGATGCTCTCTCCGTCAAACTCCGACCCCTTTCCACAAGTGAAGAGGAGCTGGGTATCGTCGGCATATGATACGATCTGGGCCCCATATGACTCCGCCAGTGTCGCCAGAGGGGTCATAAAGATGTTGAAGAGAGTAGGGCTCAAAACAGAGCCCTGGGGAACTCCGACCTCCAATGGCGGCATTACAGCGGAACAAGGAGGGGCCCAGACCGTTTGGCAGCGGCCCACTAGAAAAGATCTAAACCAGCTGAGCACCATCCCTCTCAGACTAACTTCACTGAGTCTGGTGAGGAGACCCTCATGGGGGATGGTGTCAAAGGCCGCCGACAAGTCGAGCATCACCAACATGGCCTTGCCTTCTACATCCAATACCTCCTTGATTGCTCCATCACTTCCAATAGCGCCGTCTCGGTGCATAAGTTGGTATGGAAGCCGGATTGAGTAGAATAGAATGTAACAGGTTGTGGGTTTCAAGGAAATTGGAGAGGGATGTGTGAGAGCTGATTGTGTTTGTGCTGTGGAGCGGTTGCCCAGGTATGTCACCTCAAACAGTGTGGGGGCCCTGAGACGTTGGAGGTGAAGATGGTGCAGGTCTGACACACCCCACTGCATCTGCATCAGGAATATATCGAAGGGACACAATCTAAGACTTCTTCTGCACATGAGCACGCTCATCTCTAGTGTCCACAGCCCTGTCCACTGCGACTCACAGACACTTCTGTTTGCATGTTGGCTGTCCACTGGACTTTATCCAGTTCACCCCCTGTTGCTCATCAGTTGACTCTGTATTGCATGTGTTTTCTGTTTGCGATGCACTGGTGTCCAATGTCCAAGTGGTGGCCAACATCAGATATTCCGTGCGAGTTGGCTTACACTCACCCCACACTCATCCAGCACAGGTGTGACTGTACATGTGGCCCTGCCAGTAAAGGGGCCAGGCGCATGTGCCCTCGTAGCCAATTCAACATGGTCTCTGCGTGTGTCCCTGTGGTCTTGTAGTACGCATGTGGTCCCTGGGACCTACGACTTTACAATGTGCGGTGTACCATGGATGCAGACATGTCACCGGCAGCAGCAGGTTGGGGCTTGGACATGTAGTTTTGTTGTCACCCACTCCATTAGTGAGGGGATTGGCAAGGGCTGTCGCACGCACAGCCAACTTGGGTGCTTAAATGCCAGCAACAGTTTATCAAAAAAGATCAAGTTTTTTTAATACATAGATTTTTTTGTCAATTATTTTTTGGCAACAAAAACTACCAGTCATTTCAAAGAATATTGTGTGGTAGGATAAAGAACACCTTTCGCATTATAGATGGATTTTTTAATAGCCATGTTCAGATGGTTATTGCACAAACTCAATCGGTCTACAAAACCAAATTAAATGATTTGAGCAAAAACGGTGTTCATACGTCGACGTTTCGGTCCCTGGTGGTCGCACGGATCCTTGGGACCATCTTCAGGACAAATAGTTGCACAATAACATCTAATACATAAAAAATACATAAAAACAACAATACTCAATGTCAGTGCTAAAAGTCAAAAACCTGTCAAAAACCTGTGACACAAAGAAAGACTGTACAGTGTGCTCACACTAGAAGGACAACAATGACCTAAACAAGACTAAACAAACCATCAGTGTACAGACAATAACCAACATATAATCAATAAAAAATAACAAAAGGTACCAATAAACCTATATTAGTATACTTACATATTTCAGTTGTCAACTAAATCACACTATACAAGATGGACCAACCAATCAGCCATCTATGGGACAAGGTGCAAAAAAACACCATAAATACACAGTCGGAATCTATACAACTAATCTCTACCATCACCAACACCACATGTGAGATATAACTGCCTGATATTCACTCACGTGTATTGGTTAGAGATGTGACCTGCAAAATGAAAGCAAATGCCATATTTAAAATATGCGCCACCTAAAATGCGACCAAATATTACCAGCCAGCTTTTCAGCTAATCTCTACCTTCACAAACACCACGTGTAAGATATAACTGTCTGATGATCACTCACGTGTATTGGTCTGAAATGTGACCTGCAACATGAAAGTAAATGCCAATTTAAAATAAGCTCCACCTGAAATACGACCAAGTATTGCCAGTGAGCTTTACATGTAATGAGCAAACGGAATAAATATCCGAAGTCAGAGTGCATTACATCTACAACCAATAATGTCTACAACCAGTAGTGTCAGTGGGAGGTCATTACCCTATCGCTTCCGTAGATACGATATAAACTAACTAAGTACGGCCGACACCACGTTACAGAAAACTTACAAAAAGTTACAGAAAAGTTAGCACGAGCACAACTCCGTAATTACGATACAGCTAAGCGAACCTCAACCAGTGAGTTCACGCTTACCTGACAAACGGGAGCGGTAGGACTCGTCACATGACTTTGGGGTGCCATGTGTGGGTGAATATAGTGTATTCAGCCAGCTGTGGCTGCTTCCTGCTGTGTGGTCTGTTGCAGGCTCGGTGTTCTCCTCTGAGTAGCTTGGCTGTCCATGTCCTGGGGCTGTTGCGTGGGATATCCATGGGCTGTTGTGTGGCGTAGGTGTCGATGGTGTGGTGGCCCTCCCCGGCATCCCGGATGCATTGTGTTATGTGCTCTGCTTCAGGTGTTGTGTGCCCCTCTGCAATGTGATGGGGAGGTGCGTGTTGCCTTTTTTTTTTTTTGTAGAGTTTTATATAGCGCGAACTAGACCCGAACCGAATCAGGTATCAGAGCGCTTTACATAGCACAAGTTACGTTTTTTGGGGTTTTTTTTCACATGAGGACACGCACTTTCATTTTTAGGCACGGGGAGATTAAGTGATTTGCCCAGAATCACAGGAGGTTTTTGGCGTCGTTACCGAGACTCGAACCCAGATCCCCAGGTCCGAGGTCGAGCGCCTTAGCCGTTAGGCTAACTCCTCTCCCCCTCTCGCCTTTGTGATGGCATATATGTTGCCGCATTGTGCTAGTTTGCATGCAGACTGTATGGCAATGTACATTGTGACTGGGGGGTTCTAGATTCCTCTGCTAGTGGGTCAGTTGCTGGTAGAGTTCTGTCACCTCCGTGACGCAGGTCTTGTTTTCCTGTGGTCTGCACCCGGTCTTCCTCTCCCGTTTCTCCTTGGCCTTCCCCGACCCCGTTGTTCCTTGCTGGTGGTCTTTGGGGTTTATGGGGTTCGAGTAGGCCTCTGCGCTGGGTCAGGTTGCCTTCATGTTGCTACGTGCTTTGGCTTGTTTCTGGTGTATTTTCCACAGGGTTTTTATGGTGCATTGTCCCACCAGACACATGGGATTAGCAGGTCTGTGGTTGGTTTTCGCTACTTTTTGTCCTGCGGTTGGCCTCATCACATGTTTTTTGCGTTTGCGTAACGCATTTTTGTGGCGTGGCATTCCTTCTTATGTAGACATTTTCCACATTTTCTGGTGTCTGCCGCATGCTACTGCCTTGTTGTGAATTCCACATTGACACAGAGTTATTTTCCAGCGATGAGCTGCGATGTTGAAAGTTGCGTTACGCTACTCTTGCAGTAGTTATCACACATGCTTGTGAATATACCCCTGATTATTTTACAAATTTGACGCTGTCTAAATTGAAATGTTTTATCCTGTTTGATGTTAGTTAACGGAATGCTTTAAATACTTGATTATTTAATGAAGGTGGATATATGCTGTTTAAGTGCACTATGTGTGTAATATTGTCAACCGAGTTAGAGAAACACATTCACTTTGTAAGAGGGTGCTTTTCGTGCGGGAAAACTAATAGTCAACTAAGCATAGATTTCCCATTATCGATCTAATAAAGGAACAATACAAATAGCGAAATTAATGCTACATTTCCATGCACAGCCTCACTATGATCTGGACCTAAATATTACTCATCAAGAAACTTCACCAACTAGAAATTATTTTTGCACGTGATATGCCAGCAGATTAATATCGCCTTTAAAAGTTGCCCTTAGATTCTACTTATCTCTGGGCGCCCAAACATTACAGCAGCAGGTTATTTTTTTCGGAGCAGTCACATAATTAAGTCTAATTTCTTTTTTTTAACCACAGGACTGTGAGGTTATAATCTCCCAATCAATTATGGATATAGACCATTTAATTAAGTATAATTTTATGAGAGCTTCTTTCTAAGCTTTGATACATGGCATTTCAATTATTATCCCATCTGCATTGCGGTATTACATATTTATATCATTCCGTAATTATGAGTAATCCTTTCCTGATCCAAAATAGTATTTTATTTTAAGAGCTAAAAAACAGTGTGCGGAATCATCTTGGAGATGCCTTAAAAATACGGACAAATTTCCACTCCATAAAAAAGTAAACAATAAATGAATCCCATTAGAAACACATGGAGCGGTTGTTAGTTTAGCCACATATTTGGACCATTATCGCAGTGGGATCCACTCACCCTACACTCATGGTTTCACTATGTGTGAGACTAATTGAAAGGAAGTAAAGACGTCACCTTTCTGCAGTCAGGTTACACATGGACTTTGACCTTTGCATTTTCCAGCTCATTATTTGTCTCGTTAGACTAGCACTATGAGAGACAGTAAGAAAGAGAGGAAAAGTAGGACATAGTTGGCATGAATCTCCAGCTGGAGTGATGTACAGAGCTATTTTTTTCAGAACAGATTGTGGCTGTTCTGGCTGATTCTTACAGCTGAGGGCTGATTAAAAGGCGACACACAACGGCTTGCTGGTAGAACAGGTGTTACAAATAAAAACAACTGAAATTGAATGAAACTGAATGAAAATAAAAATAAGGGCTCTAAATTACGGCATGGATTAAGAGGGGTCTGATATGCAATCTATTTTATACATATTTGAAGTAAAATGTGATGGAATTCAATATGCACATTTGTCAAAAAGTGCTTAAAGTTTTTGGAGGTTATCTCGTTTCTCTTAGGCAGTTCTTCTTGGTATGGTCCAACCTAAAATGTAATGCCAAACCTATCTGGAGATATTTATTTATTTATTTATTTATTTATTTAATTTGTATGGCGCGTTATAACCACAGGGGTCTCTAAGCGCTGTCTGTCCAGATTTACATGAAAGATGTTACGTAATGAGATGTTACATTCACTTGAAACCAGCTGTGCACCTAAGAGCTACTCCATGCTTGCTTGTACAACACAGTTTTTAGTTTTTTTCTGAAGGGAAGTAAATTACTTTCCTTCCTGAGATCTGAATCCAATTTATTCCACAAAGCTGGAAGCACGTTGGAGAACGCACGGCCCCCCACCGTGGTCAGTTTGAAACGGGATTGGGACAGAAAAGTGGCGTCCGACGAGCGCAAAGTCCTACCCGGTGTGTAGGGGGATATTCGGGATTTCAAATATTTGGGTGCTTTGCCGTGCAGAGCCTTGTGAGCAATACACAATCCCTTGAATACAATTCGCTGACGTATTGGGAGCCAATGCAGCTCCTGCATCAGGGGAGAGGCGTGGGCAGTCCTGGGTTTTTTTAATATGAGCCTAGCTGCATCATTCATAACTCCCTGAAGCTTGTCCAGCAGCCGCTGAGGCAGGCCTAGGTATAGGGAGTTCCCGTAGTCCAGCCTAGCCAGAATTGTGGCTGAGACCACGTGTCTCAAAGTAGGGAATGAAAGCAATGCAGAGATCTTCCTTAGTTGTTTTAGGAGGCCTATACAGGTGCCCACTACAGTGGAAACCTGTTTTTCCATGGATAATTTGTTATCCACATATAGGCCTAAGCTTTTGACTGCGGCTGCCGGTTTTGGTGGTGTACCCAACTCTTTAGGCCAGAATTTATCGCTCCAGGGGTTGCCCGAGATGGAAATGGGCAACACTTCCGTCTTGTCTGGATTAACCTTCAGGGAGTTCTCAGACATCCAATTAACTGTGGTTTTCAGTATGTCCTGTAGCCTAGTGGATGCTCCTGGGCCATCATCCAGCCGGATGATGATCTGGGTGTCATCGGCATAGTTATACACTAGGCAATCCATCCTGTTCAGGAGAGCAATTAATGGCTGCAGGTAGATGTTAAAAAGTAGGGGTGACAAAGCAGAGCCCTGTGGGACCCCGCAGGTGATCGGCGCGGGGGTGGAGAGTAAATCGCCCAGCTGCACTCGTTGTGTCCTACCCTGCAGGAATGATGCAAGCCATGCATGTGCTGTGCCCATGACACCAAAGGATCTCAACCGCGACAGGAGCTGTTTGTGACACACGGTGTCAAACGCCGCGGAGAGGTCCAATAGTATCAGGGCACTTGAGGTTTTTACATCAGCCCGGGTTCTTAGCTCATCTAGAATAGATAGCATAACTAGTTCCGTGCTATGATTAGCACGGAACCCTGCCTGATTGGTCTCCAGCAGGTTGTTACTCTCTAGATGGGCCGAGAGAAGGGCTAACACATGCTGCTCAATCACTTTGGCCAAGAAAGGCAACTGAGAGATGGGCCGGAAGTTTTCCAGACATTTTGTGTCTGCACCGGGTTTCTTCAGTAAGGGGATTAGGCGAGCCTCTTTGAAGGCTAGAGGGATCTGTCCTGTGCAAAGAGAGGTGTTCAATAAGTGCAGGACCTCTTCCTCTATTCCTGGCATTGCCACCTTAAATATGTCAGGAGGGCAGGGGTCTACCAAGGAACCCGATTTAACTCGGCCTAGGATGTTAAGTAATTCTAGTTTGGACATAGGGGCGAACTCAACTAATGATGGGATGTTTATTGGGGTGATAAGGTCCGGTAGGCAAGGGCAATCGAGGGGTACAGTTTCCTCAATTTCGTGTAAAATGTCAGATATCTTCTTTACAAAGAAATCCTGAAACCTCTGACAGTCCGCCTGAGTAAACTCAGGACTTTGCTCTTTGTTGACCCTGAGCTCTGCCAAAACACGAAAGATTTCTTTTTGTGGGTTTTTTGCAGCCACTATTCTCTCCTCGAAAAAAATAGCCTTCCTAGATTGTATGGCTAGTTTATACTGGGCTAAGGATGAGACATATTCTTGTTTGGAGATGGCGTCATATTTTTTACGCCATGCCCGTTCTTTCTTCCTCACCCCACGTTTCATCTCCCTTAGGGAATCGTTGTACCAAGGTGCCCCAGCTCCTCTTGCCACCTTCTTTATCCTGCAAAGAGGTGCTACCACATCAATGACACTCCTCAGTTTGTGCTGGAGGTGACCACATAGAGCGTTAACGTTGGCATCCTGCTCTTTTTTTGGAGGGCAGTGTTCTAAAAGGTGGACCAATCTCTCTCCATCTAGATTTCTCCATTTGCGGGCCATTTTCCAACCCTCCCCAGATTTAAGCGGAGGGCCCTTCAGTATAAGTCTGCCCTTTATTAAAGAATGATCGGACCAAGCACAGGGTAGAATTTCCGTGCTGCCCTGGACTGGCATATTGGTCCAGACTAAGTCGAGTACATGACCTTTGTCATGTGTTGGTTCCTTGACCTGTTGAATAAGACCTAGTGAGAAGGCCGCCTCCTCGATCTGTAGCGCTTGTCCTTCCTTGGGGGATTTTTCCCAATGATAGTTGAAGTCCCCAACGATCACCAGTTTATCATATCTTGTGCATAGGTCCTGGACCAATTTTACAAAGAGCGTGGGGAAATCTGGCGACGCCCAAGGTGGCCGATAAACCACCAAAAACACCACACAGACCGCTCCCCTCCTAAGCTTAACCCCCATGACCTCGGCTCCTCCAAGGGTTTCAGAGAGGAACCTATCCGCATGGAGGCATGACTGATATAAGAGGGCTACTCCTCCTCCTCTCTTGGCCCCCGCCCTGTTGAGATGAATGGCTAGATAGTTATCTGGAAGGGCCGCCACTAAATCTGGCGCTGAGCAATCCTCCAGCCATGTCTCGGTGAGCGCAAGGACATCTAACTCCCCGTCTTCCAAGAGTGTGAAGACCTCCAACCTATGGCTCTGCAGAGAGCGAGTATTCAGTAAGCCGTAGCTCAGGGTGTGGGTGTTAGACGAGCGCTGCCGCCCTCTAATATTCCTGGGTGAGATTAACAAGCCCTCACAAGCCAGCCGATGTATAGTATCTGGCTCAAGATGAGACTTGCCCAAGTTGAGCTGCAGTAAGTCATCCCTAGAATATAACACGTTTTGGGCAGGGGTTCTGGCCCCAGGCCCCGGATGGTCACGGATGGGCAAAGATGGGCTCACCTCTGGCGAACCTCCGGCGCACCAATGGCGCGCCCACTGCGCGTCACCGCTGCGCGTTTGCTCCATGTGAGCTTTAAATAGGAGGCTGCTGACGGTCCTAGTACAACCACTAGACCGTCAGCTCTCCAAGATGGCCCCCGGAAGTGAGGGTGGAGGGCTCTGTACCGCGTTGGACACTCCCTCCACAACAAACAGCACAAGCTGCGGTGGAACGGGGAGGTAAGCGGTAGTATCTAGCAAGGTAACTTCGTTAATGCGCCCACATCAATTAAAAATGTACCGTGCAAATAATAATCAAATTCAGCACAAAAGCGGTGATTTTAAAATAATGCTATTAGCAAGTATGCAGCAAAGCGGCGATTTTAAAATAATGCAGTTTCAAGTGCAAACAGATGCGTGCTAGCGTGGTCAGCAGCGCAACTGAGAACAGCGTTTCAGTATCGGTAAATTCTAGATTCTATCGCGGCAGGAAGTGCTCGCCCTAAATAGGAGGCTGCTGACGGTCCTAGTACAACCACTAGACCGTCAGCTCTCCAAATTGGCCCCCGGAAGTGAGGGTGGAGGGCTCTGTACCGCGTTGGACACTCCCTCCACAACAAACAGCACAAGCTGCGGTGGAACGGGGAGGTAAGCGGTAGTATCTAGCAAGGTAACTTCGTTAATGCGCCCACATCAATAAAAAATGTACCGTGCAAATAATAATCAAATTCAGCACAAAAGCGGTGATTTTAAAATAATGCTATTAGCAAGTATGCAGCAAAGCGGCGATTTTAAAATAATGCAGTTTCAAGTGCAAACAGATGCGTGCTAGCGTGGTCAGCAGCGCGACTGAGAACAGCGTTTCAGTATCGGTAAATTCTAGATTCTATCGCGGCAGGTAGTGCTCGCCCTAAATAGGAGGCTGCTGACGGTCCTAGTACAACCACTAGACCGTCAGCTCTCCAAGATGGCCCCCGGAAGTGAGGGTGGAGGGCTCTGTACCGCGTTGGACACTCCCTCCACAACAAACAGCACAAGCTGCGGTGGAACGGGGAGGTAAGCGGTAGTATCTAGCAAGGTAACTTCGTTAATGCACCCACATCAATTAAAAATGTACCGTGCAAATAATAATCAAATTCAGCACAAAAGCGGTGATTTTAAAATAATGCTATTAGCAAGTATGCAGCAAAGCGGCGATTTTAAAATAATGCAGTTTCAAGTGCAAACAGATGCGTGCTAGCGTGGTCAGCAGCGCGACTGAGAACAGCGTTTCAGTATCGGTAAATTCTAGATTCTATCGCGGCAGGAAGTGCTCGCCCTAAATAGGAGGCTGCTGACGGTCCTAGTACAACCACTAGACCGTCAGCTCTCCAAGATGGCCCCCGGAAGTGAGGGTGGAGGGCTCTGTACCGCGTTGGACACTCCCTCCACAACAAACAGCACAAGCTGCGGTGGAACGGGGAGGTAAGCGGTAGTATCTAGCAAGGTAACTTCGTTAATGCGCCCACATCAATTAAAAATGTACCGTGCAAATAATAATCAAATTCAGCACAAAAGCGGTGATTTTAAAATAATGCTATTAGCAAGTATGCAGCAAAGCGGCGATTTTAAAATAATGCAGTTTCAAGTGCAAACAGATGCGTGCTAGCGTGGTCAGCAGCGCGACTGAGAACAGCGTTTCAGTATCGGTAAATTCTAGATATGCGTCCTCCTTCCCTCCATCACCCAGTAATTACCACCTCAATCAAGATATCTATTAATGACTAATGTCCCAGATGGGTTCCACTCATTTAATGCTCCAGGATTTTAGCTTTTGGCTATACTGTTTGGGACTTTTACTGTGAGTGAAACTCTCCAACTAAGTATCAGTGACTGTAAATTCTGTGAACATGGACTAGGAGTGCTAACTGTCGGTGTCTGTCTTTTAAGATAACTGCTGCACACCTAGGGTAAGAGGCTCTTATTTATTTATTTATTTAAAAGGTTTAATTTAGCGCTGGCTGGACCCTAGGGTATCAGAGCGCTTTACATGGAAACATCAATAAAAGCATAACATAACAGTGTTACTAGATGAATCCAGGCGAGTTGAGGAAACATTTATGTACACGGTATTCTATAATGACCATAACGATAGTGTAAAACAACGAAGTGTACGAGAGCCAAGGACTAAAGATAACAAAATTACAGGGTAGTATGGTTCAGATAGAAAGGGCAGGAAGAGTGATAGCAGAGACAAAATAAGGGAGGGGGGGAACTTGAGGGAGGAGGACTAAAATGGGGAGGATGAAGATGCACAGGGATCGTGTGGAAAAGAATAATGAGCAACAGGGGGAATTTGGATGGGTGAGATGAGAGGGAAGAGATGACTGGTGTGGGCGTCGAGTGAGGGGGTTGAGGGAAGTTTACAGTAGAATAGCGGGGAGAGGCCAGGACAGAGAGAAAAGGTCCAGAGATCTTAACACTTCTAAATGAAAAAAAAGAGGGTAAGGAAGTAGGATAGGGGAGAATTAAGAGGGAGCAGGGGGGAAGCAGAAAGAAGGGAGGGTGAAAAAGACAAATTGAGAGAAGCAGAGTAAATATGGACAAGTCTCTAGCACACGTGTGCAAGCTGAGCATGGAAGGCTGCCGTCCGCCTCAGGCAGGTATCTGCATTCAGGTTACAGGTTGTACATAAGCTCTGGAGTGCAGGGGCTTCTTTTGGTTGGTCCTAAAGCTGCAGTGGCAGCAAAGTAAAAGTATAAGAGAGACTTCTGCACACATTTTTATTGAAAGTATATATCACCGTGTTTACAATTATGTTATTTACAATGAAAGATTAAATGTCTTAATGAATGTTATTGAAAGATGGTACCATTCTACTTTGATTTCAATTGTGTTATATTGGTTGGTGATAACATGTTTGTTATTTATCAATGCAGGGATACCCTGGACAAGCTTTTAGGCCTGTCTTTTTGACCACAAGTATCCTTTATATTGTACCTAGTATAGGTGGAGGCATTGAGATTATTGGGTTCTGGGCTTGCTGAGGTTGTGAACTGTTTTGAACGTGTCACCAAAAGTAATTCCATCTGCCTAATTGTAGATATTTGTAACTTAATGCATATTATTTAACAGCGTGGGCATAATACAATACCGTGTTAGTAATAAAAGCGCTAATTGTACCATAATATATTCAGTCTTGATATTGTGTACCAGCAAGTTGGGTTACTTACCCACACAACTGCCCTTGAATATGCCTCAGACAGCTCTACTTGACTACCCTGAAACAGTCTAATGCTACATTGGGGAACTTGGTTCCCAGAATGGAAAATGTTGTAGATTTACTACCTGTGAAGGACTCACATATTTCACAAATAATAATCCATTTGTTTACAACTGCTAAAGCCTTAAATCAAAATGCCATAAAGCTACAAACTCCTGAAGACTAGAACGAGGAAGATATAGTCAGAGTAGTTAGACCATATTAATAAACAAATCATTAGCTCTTGATTAGTCTTTACTGAAGGGAATATCGTGCACATAATTAGCCTATGCTAAACACAATGCACAAGGATACAATAAATAGTGAGTAGTGACTGAGTTCATATACAAATTTGAACACTCACAAAAGCTGCAATACTGTCAAAATGCCATTTGGGTTAACAAACACTACATAAATGCATTCGCTAATAATGTAAACTCATAACCATACAACACAATGATATTGCCCCCCTCTGGTAGAAAGTTTCCGTAGAGATCCTCACATGTGATTAGAGTGCTGTAAAAACACTGATAACATAACATAATGCTGTTAGAAATGTGGTCTCTAGTTTGCAGAGGTATGCACCCTGTACAAGTAGGGAACGCCATCCTTGTCAGGGTATTTCACTGCACCATCCTAAATGATCCTTTGCTCACTTTCTGGTAGCTTGGCACAGAGCTGGCAGGCTTAACTTAGAAGGCAATGTGTAAAGTATTTTTGCAATAACCCATACAATTAAACAGTGAAAAAAACACAGAAAGACTCCACAGCAGTTAAGAAGAATAGAGAACATTTATCTGAATAAAATAAGACCAACACAACAAAATTCCAATTTGTAAAAGTTGAGATATTGAATTGTGAAGAATTAAATGCAATAAAGCGTTTAAAAGCAGGTCGCACTAAAAAGGTTACTTTAAGACCCGTTGGACCAGGGCAAAGTCACAATTTGGGTAGACCTCATGGAAGCGCATGCTGGCTTCTAGCCCCAAACAGGCCCCAGTGAACAAAGTACCTTTCCTGCTTGCAATCAATGAAAAACATTGATCTTCTCCAGAAGGACAATGCATCAATTCCGACTAAATCACATGGGTTGATGCATTGCAGTCGAGGCTCCCAGTTGTGACCTAAGATTCATGCTGCGTCATTGTCGAACCTGGCAGTCAGTTTGATGGGCCGAAGTCAAGCATTGCAGTTAGATCCTGCATCGTTGTCGAGCTGTGCAGAGTTCACTTATACCCAAAAGTGTTTCTGAAGTGGAGGGGACATCAATGGCTGACCTCTGAAGTGCCTTTCTGCCTAGTCTGCCTGACAGGCTAACCTTGGAGGGGTAAATCAATGCTTTGTGTGTGGACAAGACATTACCTATTGAAATGTAAGTTCCAGCCCCTTCCATTCCTCCCTGTCCAGGAAGGACTATCAAAATGCAGATGAGTGCTCAGAACATAGATGAGCCTCACCTTCCTTCGTTTGTGGCTGTCCAGAGGAAATGCACAAAATGTAGCAGTCACCCAACCCAGACGAGTATTGGAGACAGGCTGTAATCCAGAAAAGTGCTAAGAGAAGAGAAATATCTACTTTCTAAAAATGGAATTTCTACAACAGAAATGTTAAATCCAACTTCCCCAGTGAAGAATATTTATCAAGACCATTCTAAACATACGAAACATGAAAAAGCTACTCCTCTTTGATCAGGAATTACATCTTAAAGGTTGATTAGGAATTTCCCAATGCTAAATTAGGTTAGGAGTGGGCCTCACAGTAATGAATAATGAAATAGATTGATAGTAACTAACAGGTCATGTAAACCATGAACGTACATGGCCTGCCTTTTACTTACATGGCACCCTGCCCTTTGGGTTACCAAGGGCATTTCTTTAGGGTGACCCATATATAATAAAAGGGGAGTTTAAGGCTTGGCTAGTAGTTTTAGGTGCATAGTCAAATTGGCGGTAAACTCCACACAGGTCCTGCAATGGCATGCCTTTGACAGGATTGAACGTTGCTTGTGTGGGAGGCACAATCAGTGCTGTTGGTCAACTAGTAGCATTTAATTTACAGGCCCTGGGTAGATAGCCCTTCAAAGAATCCTCTTGAGTCTCTAACTTACAATGACCACTCTCTCTGCACTTCTTCACTTAGCATCCATCATAAGATGGAGGATGAGCAACATTGATTTCCTTCAATTTTCATCTGTCAAAGTAGGGTTTGAAGTTATGATTGTCTACTAGCTCAATCCAGAATCAATAAACCTGATGTTACTGTGATATTTCTTGTATTCGTTTAGGATGTGGCACCCCTTAAATCTATATAGATGATCTAGAGAAATATATTCCTTAGCATTGAATCCCACACATCCATTCCTGTCTGCAAATGTACCAAGCATAACTCATTAACACAGTAGCATTTATACCATTATCTAATAGACATAATGTAATAATTACTTCATGTGTTTAGTACAACTTAATAAAGAACTATGCCTCAGTTAAGAAGGGCTTTTTCTTTACAAGAAACATATTTTAGGATTGCAACATAAAGGGTTCAGACAGGACACCTTTTTTTGTTGTCAATATGTTATTGAAACATTGATGCCAACACTGTTTTGATAGCCACTGCAAATGGCTAGACAACATAGTCTCCAGTTTAAAAGAAGTGGCTGGATTAATTGATAATGTATTAAATGTATATTTTAAAAGGAGGTCTGTTGCTGTGCAGCTGGGATAAGAGAATTTGAGCTGGCTTAAATTCACTGTGTGCACACAAGCATGTTCTCATGTGCAGATTGAGTTAGTTACAATAATGTCTAAATTAACCCGGAGTTTGTGCAAATGTTACTATGATGCATATGGGACTGTTACTGTTAACCCCATGGATGCTCAGCATATTCCCCTGCTGTGCTGAGAAATCGGAAATCCCACCCATCATGACGAGCTGGGCTCGTCATGAGCGTGCGAGGAGGCTACTTCATGACGAGCCCAGCTCGTCATGAGCGTGGAAGGGGTTAATACAGTGGTATGGCATATTCAGGCCTTATAATGTAATTGGTCCTTCAAAACAAAATATTGTCATTTATTTTTTACTATTGTGTTAGTCTGTAGTGCTTTACTGTATTTACACTGTAGGCACAAATGTCATCAAAGTAACACATTTGTATTCGCCGGTGAAGAGCTTATCAACTCTTTCTATTGGTAAATAAAATTCTTTGCAAATATAACATTATTTCAGGCATATTACCTCTCATTCCTTTGAGTTTGGTCTAAATTCATCTGAGTCTGTCTTAAATTAGATTTAGGCTTTGAACTACCCTGCTGGAAGAAGCTAATTACTCTGCTAGTCAGCAGGTATAAGACACATTTCCCACAAAACAGGAAGTTAGGCCCATCTGTTGGTTGGAGAGTCCTCTTCATTAAAAAAGAATATTGTGGGGCAGAATCTAAATAAGTTAGTCACGTTAATTCTAATGTTTGAAACAGTGCATTCCATTTCTCTGTGATATATAGCACGATATCGCTTTTTAGTTGTTGTATTTAAGTATCCCTTTTCCAGTATTCGTTATTCTATAATAGTGAATTATAGTGTAAGCAATCATTCTTCTATAGTAATGAATTTTAATGTCAGTATCAATATTGATACATATATCATGGTAACAGTTATATCGTTATGAAGCAATTGGATATCCCTCCTCAGTATTCGTTGTACAGAGTTATAATATTGGTAGATATCAGTATCGTCAGCCTTATCCTATTATTCTATTTTCGCAATAGTTATTTGTTATGTTATCAGATTGATATCATAGTACTATTTAAATAAAGAGTTTAGCGATATCGATATCATTGGTCATATCATTAAGCTTGGTTACCTGCAATTAAAGTCTTGTCACCATTCTTGTAATTATTAATAGTAGTCTTGATCCGTAATTCTAAAAAGCAAATGTAAACGGACTTAGTATTTATCCGATGCTGTATTTAAATCCTACTATAGTCCCTCTATCGGTTGCCCATTACACTCACCGTATATCGTGGAATCGCCTCGGTAGTTTCTCGCGTGCTACGTCGGCACCATCTTGTAGTGGCTTTTTATAGTCCCAATATGCGGGCGCCAACTTAGCCTAGAGTTGCTAGTTACGCTAATTTAGTTTTAACTGACTCTCTTCAATTATTTTACACTTTGGTGACTTTAGTTTCATGCTTGGCTTTGGGGTCTATAAGTGATGTCTTTTCTATACCCCACAGTTACTCGGTGGTCATCTATAAGACGAGAATAGTTTATTAATGTACAATTATTAATTGTATCTAAGTTTAAATTATTGTAATTGTTTACAGCCCTGAAGAAGTCTTAATGTCTAAGACTGACTAAGACGAAACACGTGTTGGCTGTTTTGTTGAACTGTACTTTGGATGAAGAAGAGTTACAGAATAAAGAAACAAGAAAAATTGAAGAAGGACAATAATTTGTGGACCGAAATAATTATTTGAGTGCTCGGTGGATCATTTGTATTTGGTCGGATCACCAAGGTGGTTTTTCTTGGAGTCAAGACAACAGGCTCATATCTACCTGGAGCACCAACTTACTTTTGTGAATTACTTTTCCTAAACTTGCTGTGCGCTCCCAGAAACTGTTGTCAAAACTTGTAGTCCTCATTAGCTTGTATAGGGCATTCGCTTAGGCTAGGTGTAGTCTCTACAAGCTCCTGAGACCAATCCTCCATAGGTAGCCTACTCCAGGGGTGCTCTAATGTCCAGGATGTTTGTGTCATGCATCTGGGTGTCAATGGTGACCATAGCAGGCTTACCAAGGAGTGATCTGTCCAGGGTAGGGGGATGGGGTCATTACCCTTAAGGTCGATCAGGTTGGAAAACACTTGGTCGAGTAGATGACCACCAGTGTGCGTGGGTGTATTGACTTTTTGAAAAAGATTGAGGGCGAGAAGGTCACTAGTGAGTTCACCTGCATGTGGGGCGAGAGGCTCGTCGAAATGGAGATTGAAGTCTCCCAAGATCGTAAAATTACTCGATGTACAAGCTAGGTTAATAGTGGCCTCCAGCAAGGAATTATTGAATAGCCCTAACGGATCAAGCGGGCGATACATCAGGATTCCTGTAAGGACAAGATGTGGGGAGAATGCTATAGAGAAGTGGGCATTTTCACAGTCTTCAAGGGGGGAACCAAGAAGGCTGCAAGTGAACTTATCCTTGTAGGCAATGGCGATTTCCCCCCCCCCCCAGCCCTTGGGTCGGTCTACTCTTTGTTACAAGTAGCCCGGGGGGGGGCTTGCACAATGTCTGGGTCCAAACAAGAGAGCGCCAGGTTTCCGTAAGGAAGAGCACATTGGGGTCTTGGTCTCGGATTTGCATCCAGATTTCTGCCGTATCTTTAGGCAGAGATCTGCAGTTAAGAAGTAGGAGGCTGCATTCCACCTTAGCCGAGGTAGGGAGGGGATCTTGCAGTAATAGATTGTGTCTGCAGGTGGGGAATTCGTTTGGGAGCTTATCAGGATGAAAATGTTCCCCACAATGCGTTTTAGGAAGGTTATTCAGATTCCTAAGGTAAGTGCTACTGTATGTGTAGCGATCTGGGCCAAGTGGAGCAGGGGTACTTGCCCCTGGTCCTGGCAGGGCGCGTACGGGCGCATACGGGCTTGCCTTTGGCGCGCCAGCAGCACATCTGCTGCACGGTCACGTGTGGGTGCACATTTAAATGATTGCCACTACCTGAGTTCAGCCCCTAGAGCGCTGACCCGGTGATGGCAGAGCGGAAGTGAGTCAAAAGCCCCGATCCCCTAGAGCACTGAACACGGCTCTCTTTCCCCGAAGCACAACACAATGTAAGTAAAAATTCAAGCAATGTTAAAAACTTTAGCGCAATTACAGAATAAAAGTATTAGGGCAATTCGGGTTTCCTTAAATCAGGACCGCACTGACCTGCAGCCTCACCCGCACGCGAGTGTACTGCTTCCGGCCTGTGTCGGTGCAAGGCGATCGCGCAAAGTGCGCGTTTAAGTACTTGCCACTACCCGAGTTCAGCCCCTAGAGCGCTGACCCGGTGATGGCAGAGCAGAAGTGAGTCAAAAGCCCCGATTCCCTAGAGCTCTGAACACGACTCTCTTTTCCCGAAGAACAACACAAGGTAAGTAAAAATTCAAGCAATGTTAAAAACTTTAGCGCAATTACAGAATAAAAGAATTAGGGCAATTCGGGTTTCCTTAAATCAGGACCGCACTGACCTGCAGCCTCACCCACACGTGAGTGTACTGCTTCCGGCCTGTGTGTTAAGAGCAATAGAAAGCTGCTGAGCTTATGTGAGGACTGGTCTCTCCTGTAATCTTGCCCTCCAGGAGGACTGTAGGTGTTCGCCATGGAATATACATTTCTGGTATTGACATGCAGGGTCATTCCCTCTGTAGGCTTATAGATGTGGCCTGTGTTGCTTTGTATTTAAATTTTGGTGACAAGCATTCTCATTTCGTTGATGAGGGTAGAACGTTGGAGAGCTTGTGCAGTGTCTTTTTTGTTTGTAAGTTGACTATTCAAAAGATGATAAATGTTTGTTATTGACTCAAAGCACATTCGTAATATTGTTGTAGATGGGTGTTGCATGCCTTTAGGAAGAACCTTAGTTAACTACACCTTCGTTGCGGAAGACATAGATCAAAAGCTGTGGGAGACATTTAAGGCAGCATACACAGTAACAACAGTGATAAAGTGGTTATTCTGGAACTTGACAGTGGCCCGTTAGCAATTGCGACAAGATACATAAGCAATAACAGTGGAATGGTGGCGTAGCAGAGGCCAGGTGGTAACTAAGCCAGTTAAAACATGCAGGGGGCCAAAGGGATTAAAGCTTCTAGTTCAGGGGATTGTTTATCAGTAGAGCTTTCACTTCCATTTTGAAGGCAAAGGGTTGAGGGAATTAGTCTTGTTTCACCAGGTAAGGAGTTACATATTCTCGGGGCAACGCCAGAGAAGTACATTTATAGGTTGAAACAGGGTCCCAAATTACCATATAAATGCCATAAATACATTCCAGCCCTACACTTGTAGGATGAAACCCTCGTATAGGCCCCACCAGCTAGAATATAGGAATATGTTCATTCTATCTCAAGCATTCACTAGACAGCATAGGCTACATGCCCACCTAGGAGCATACAGGCCCCCCACAAAGAAAGTAGAGGCCTCAGCTCACTGTTATCTTGTCATACAAAGTTACCAAGCCCATTGGTCTCAAATGTGAATTTCGGGCGTACACAGCACAGTGAGCTAGCTGAGACGCGAAAACATCCCCGAACTACAAGAACAACTTTAGGCAATATGTGGGCGGAGGCTAGCTGGTACATTTCATTGCTTCTTATCTGATGTTTGACGTCTTTCTGCTTGGTTTTGGAACCACAACGGGTCCCTGGCATGAGACAACGGCCAGTGACCTTTGCGACAGTTCTGCTTTTCTATGGAATTTCCGAGAAGTAATGCAAACTATTTGTGTTAAATGTCTAAAAATGATTCATGATCTACGGTCAAGCATCAGTGACCCTCTGTTAACACCTTCTGCACCATAATGCCACTTCTGCATATTTGATATTGTGACACGGTAACTAAAGGCTTGCGGTCAATTTTTGATTTTGTAGTTATTGGATCTGCAATATACAGGTTTAAAAGGATGTGCTCCACTGCTCAGCCTTTGAACCACCCTTCCGCAGCATCTTGAAGGCGTTGGTGTGTTCCTGGTCGACCAAAAGATCTATCTTGAGTCCTGGTCCTTTTGAGGTGGTAGTACTTTATTGCAGATTGAAAATCTTTGCCTTTCTCAGTCTCTCTCTCGCTCTCTCTCTCTCTCTCTCTCTCTCTCTCTCTCTCTCTCTCTCTCTCTCTCTCTTCTCTCCCTCACTCCTTGAAGGAAATATAGATCAAAAAGCTTACTATTTTAGCATGATGCAGCTTATCATTTGAGTTGTATCTCTCAGAGTGTCATTCTGACACCAGAGCTTTTATTGAAATCTAAATAAGAATGTTTGCTGAAATGTGATTATGCCTTTGTGCCTTTGATACCTTTTTTTGTTTAAGAAGCCTTAAAATAAAAGTGCCACTTCAACTACAGTGCCTACGGTTCACACAAAGTGTCTTTTTTATTTGGAGGTAGCAGCCCCCCTGGTCAAATTAAGCTGGGTAAGAAAAAAACACCCTCTAACAAGGTTGTCAGGTTTTTGAATTTCTTTGGCTTGAGGAGCAGAGTACAGGTGCTCCTTGAGGGCCTGGTGCTACCAGATAGCTGAAGCTTATTTTTCAGGTAGATAGGGGTATTGAAGTGTAGTGCTCTATGTGTCATACAAGCAATTTTTAACTGGAACCTTGCCTCAAATGGGAGCCAGTTGAGTGCTTTCAGGTTTGGGGAGATTAGGTTGGATTTTCTGGAACCAGTGACAAGTCTATTCGCCGCATTGAGAGATGCTCTGAATGGGGGTAAACTGAGTTTCTGGAGACAGCATAGAGGAGCACTGCCGTATTCAAGCCTTGAGATGACTAGTGCTTGCACTGCTGATTTGAAGTCTTTTTGTGGGAGGTAAGGTTTAAGATTTCTAAGGATGCTCAATTGGAAGTTCGCTCCTTTGGACGATGCTCTGATGTGATCTTGCATGTTCAGGTTCTTGTCTCATACAATTACAAGTGACACACATCAACAGCTGCAATAAGACATTCTTGATCTTCTTGCTCATCCTCAGGCTTGCCTTCCATAGACCCAGCAGGTGATCTTGACAGGTTGTCCACTTATATTTTTCCCACCAGGGATATACTCACTACCAATGTTTTATTGAAGTAGTTTTTCACTTAATCTGGGAATTCTTCTTGTCAAATCTCAGATAATATCTCTCCTCAAAATACTAACCAGCAGTTTATGATATATCAATATCTTAAAATTTCCCCCACAGACAAAGCACTTGAATCGCTCTACGGCCCAACAACAGGCAAGCAATCCTTTTTAGATTCCAGATTTTTTTTCTCATTGTCACGAAGAGCCCTGGAAGCAAATTCTACTGTTCTTTCAGCTTGTCTGACTACTTAGGAAAGAGTTGCCCCCAATCCACTGTTACTTGCATGAATAGGGATAAGGTTTAGACTGGAAGGATCATATGGTATGAACATTTTCTCTGAACTTATCTCATCCTTCAACTGGAAAAAATCCTCCTGACACCTCTCGGACGACTTAAAAACAATATTCTTAATATATTCAAATAATGCTTTATTTGATCACTAGTATCATAAAAGCAATATGCAACAAATGTACAAAAACATTAAAAATCTATGGTAGTTCACATCAAGTTAAAACATGATTAAACTGAGTTTTCAAGCTACTAAATTTATAAAAGGTTATATTATAAGGGAGGATACTAGTAACAAAAAGAGACCCTGAGTAATGATTTTTCCTTTTTTTTAAATGATAAAAACAAGAATGAATAAAACATTAGAAAGAGAGACATTATAACACCACTAGACAATAATATGTGCGATGTAAGTATGTACTAACTATAGAGGAACTCTCACAAACAAGGGGAATGTATCTCAAAATTGAACACTCTGTTTTTTTGAAAACGCGTACATTAAACCCAAAGGTTCAAAATTTAGGGGGTTCCTCAACATATTATGATAGATCTGGAATGGGGGAGGAGCTGCCATTATCACTTTTCACTCAGCATGTCGAAGCCCTTCAAAGCTTTGTCTCCGATAATCCAGGCACGACTCAAGAACTTAGACACCCCACTGGTAAAAAACGTACTAGAGTCATATTCTTTTTGAGAGAATTTCTCAACCTATCAGTCTTTCAGGCAAATTATTTGGATGAACTTTGCATAGAATTTGCAACCCCCCAAAAATGATGGCACCTGTTCTTTACTGCTGGGTGCAGGGGCTTTCACAATGGCTTCAACTAAGCCTGGGCATGGTTGTACCCCTTGACGTGAAAATACATGCCCAAATATTCAATCCTGGACTTGGCAAACTCATCCTTCTTAACATTGGCAACCACCCCAGCCCATTACAACTTTTCCAAAAACTATGCATAATCTTGTGGTGTCCTTGAAAGCTACAAGTTTGCCATCTTGGAACACCACTACACCATTGATGGCCTTGGGCAGAGACTCCATGGCACATTGGAAGACTGACAATCCAAAGAGATCCTTTTCAATTGAAAGGTACCCACTGCAGAAAAAAACTCTTTGAGATGGCTGCAGGGTTTTCCATCTGATGATAGGCAGAGGCCAAATCAATTTTGCAAAAATCAGATGCACCATCAAAACTAGATATAATGTCATCAATTCATCGTAGAGGATGCAAATCTACCCAGATGATTCTATTCAGACTGCACAGGTCAATACAACCTCTCAATTTCCCTGTTTTCTTCCTGGCGATAACCAACAGAGATGGGGGTGCTGGAGGGCGCACACGCAAGATGGACGCACGATCGTGATGCTTCTGCGGCCCAGGAGCGATAATCTGCCATTATCCTGTTTTAACAGAGGCGCTGGCGTTGAACATCTACAGAACTGGAAGTCGGAAGGCACCGGGAATAAGATACTTTGGTGCAGCGCAACAGTCTGCCTGAGAACTCAAGGAATCAGCAAGTGTTTGTCTGGACTGAGCTGGTAAGGCCTGTTGAGGTACGAGCGAGAGTAACCAGCGCGGAACAGGCATGCGGAGCCTGAGTGCGTGGCCGCCTGTTTTTGTGTCGGAGCCAACACCGGGAACCACGACGGTGGATGACGGGTGCGGCCAGGTCCTCCTGCACTGGCGGGGACGCACACTCAGGAATCGAGACGCGATGGGCCAAACAAATGCAATCTTGAGACCACAGCCTAGAGGCCTGTGTCGGGGAGTGCGCATCCATCGGCCCCTTGCACAAAGAAGCAAAATTCACTGACCACAGCGAGTATGCAGGACCTGCAAGTGCCCCCCATGAAGTCAAGTCTACACTCAGCTGCAACTGCCCAAGATAACTCCTAACACCACCCGGAAGGTGAGAAGTGCATGCGGAAGAGACAACCAACAACAAGGAGAAGCAAATTGCGATCCTACAGCAGAGCTGTTTCAATTTCAGGCTGGCGGTTGCCCACCTGGTGGAAAGGCCATGCATAAGCACCTGCCAGTGCGATAAGGCTGGCTACAGAGCTTGCTGACATTGCCGCGGCAGCTTGTACCGGGCGCAAGAGCAATTATGCACCCCTCATAGTATGGAAACGGCGGGCGAGTTGGTGCTGCAGATAATACGTTCCTGAACTCGGCAACGCTGGGAGACCTAGGCAACTCAAACTTTTACAAAGCAGGTCAGTGACAGGCGTTCTGCTGGCCTGCTGCCACCAACCCTCGCTGCTGCTTTTGGATTAAAATGCTGCGGCCCACAACAGGGCAATCATGACTTGGGGATAATTGCCCAACCTCTCCACATTAACTTGCAAAGCTGCTACGCGGGCTAATACCAACGACTGTCTAAGTGGGACACCAGACGCAGGCATAGCAGCAAGGCAATATGGGCAGAACTGAGGCCAAGCAGGCACTGTTGACATTTTAACCTTGAAAGACATCTCAAAGTCAGAGTGACAGTGAGCAACACACCACTGGCCCACGAAATGACTCCGCGCAGCACATGGAAAACAACTTGAAAACACGCCTCACCACTATGCAGCATAATCTCACCTTAATAGAGGCCAAGATGGACACAATGTGCAATCGAATTGACTTAATGGCCAAAAGTTGGAGAAACTCGATGCACGTATTGGGGAAGCAGAGCAGTGCATCTCTGATCTAGAGGATGCAGAAGTGGCAAAGAGAATGGTACTAACACAGATGGGCCGATTTTTAAAAGTTATTGCAACTAAAAATGAGTACCTTGAAGCGCCCTCGAGGTGTAATAACATACGCATTCTAGGTGTACCAAAGTTGCCAACAACAGCAAAATGGAGGAGTATGTTGAACATATGCTCTGCGGTGCCTTTGGTCTTCTCCGCCCAGCTTGTGGTGAAGAGGGCACATCGTTTCTGGGCCCCACACGACCCCCGGGGGCACTGCCAAGGCTCATTATCGCCAAGTTACAGAGACCGGGACATTGCATTGTGGTTGGCAAGAGCAAAGAAGCAGGTTGTATTTGACAGCCACAATATTGCCTTATACCCCAATTTCACAGTCGCAGTCCAGGAGGCCAGGAAGAAATGTGTGCTGGTCAAGAAGAAATTGCTCTGTTTGCAAATAGATTATGCAATGATGTACCCAGTACAACTCAGAGTCACCCACCAGGGGAAGCAGCAGTTTTTCACCAATCCCCAACAGGTGGAAGATTTCCTTAAGAGATTAAAAAGGCAACAGATGAATCGGGAGGGAGAAAACCCGGACGACCTCTCTACATCGCAGCTGTCAGAAAATGACTGAGGAGACCTGTGTAGGACTGATTGTGAGTATGCACAACTAAGACTTACCTTTGATAATATTGGGAGCCAGCACCATAAACTGTTGCCTTTGATTGTTTAGTTGTGCTGGCGAGACTCTGTGAGCACCTACCTTTGTTTCCCAGGCAACCCCTCTCTCCCCCGTTTCTCTTTAAGCAATGTTCCGGGTAATTTCACTTTTCATAAATGCCCTTTCTAGTTTCCCCTTTTCGTCTCTGATTTGTAGGATATAGTAGTTCTGTTTGCAGCAGCAATGCCGACCATTTATGATGAGCAATAATAAACTGCAGTCCTAGTTAGGACAGTTGTTAGTTAAGATTTGGGGCTGCGTGGGTGGGTATAATGACTGCAACAAGTTTGGGCTGTCATTGTGGGTAGTGGATGGGGGGGAAGGAGGATTTGATTCATGATGCATTGCATAACGCGCAGAAACGTGTACCGCATACCTTAGAGAATAGTCAGGGCATTACCATGAGCTTAGCACACTGCCTAACAGGCCACAGAAAAACACTGTTTACTGTATGTACCTAGAAACAAACTAGAGATACGCCTCATAACCAGAACATAAGAGGGCTAGGGAATCTACGAAAATATTGCCAAGTATTAGAATACCTAGATAGACATCATATACAAACAGCGATGCTGCACAAAACGCATCTTTTACCTAGATGACCCCAGACATTCGCCGCCAAGTGGGCAGAGCAAAGATGCTTCATGCCCTTCTCTACCTACTCTCGGGGCACAGCGATCCCAGTAAAAAACAACACACTGTACGTACACGTGGGATCACTTCAGGACCCTCAGGGATGGTTCTGCATTATGTTAGGCAAAATGGCTTCTCACTCTGTGACTTTAGTCAACTGTTATGGACCCAATATCGATGATCTGCTGTTTTTCGCCACCTTATGGGGGAAGATAACGGCCATTGGCTCCAGCCAAGTCATCTGGGGAGGAGACTTTAATATAATGCTTGAGCCGGCATTGGACAGATCACAACCACAACCAGATCACTATACCAAAGCCCGTTGGCAAATACAGGACATTCTCACCGAGTACTGCTTGATTGATACATGGTGCTATCTGCACCCAGAACGAAGGGAAGGTACATGTTATACAGCGGCACATGCCGCATGGTCGAGACAGGACTACTGGGTGGTCTCCAGGGGGCTGGGTACATGGCTATCACACGTGGAACACCTTACACCCACTTATTCTGACTACTCTTCTATGGTGCTGAGCCTCAACCCGCCGGTGGACTTTGCCCCATATGTGGCATGGCATTTAAACCCCAATATGTTATTAGATTCGGTATTCCACACTGAAACCGGCCAGGAAATTCACAACTATTTCAACGTAACCTGGGTACTGTTGAGCGAATGACTACGGTCTGGGAGGCGCTCAAAGCCACCATTAGAGGGATATGCATTGCTAAAGGAGGTGGGGTTTTGAAGGACATAAGGTCACTGATGGTTCGTCTGGAGAAAGAGTTAAAGCATTTGGAGCACGAAATGAAACAATCGCCATCCGCAATGACATGAACAGTGCTCTGAAATAAGGTAACTGAATACAGAAACACAGCAGGTAGGGAGTGCCTATTCTGGGGTAAATATTTTAAAGCACGATGATATGGAGAGGGAGAGAGACCTGGTAAAGCACTGGCCGAGTAGAGCGGTAAACCCCGGTTTTCGAGCTACATATTAGAAATCCAGTCACCTGGAGGAGAGGTGGTTATTGATACTCCAGAAATCCTCCACGTATTCCATACATTTTATGCCTAACTTTATACTACCAAGAGGCAACACCCACTTGTACTACAGCCCTACTTGGAGCAAATCGCTCTTGGCTGGCTGGGAGACACGCAGAGAGAGTTACTCTATGCAGAGATTGAGAAAGACAAAATTTGCACCACCATCATGCAATTTAGTACAATACTTAAATAAGTATACAAAGTGGCCTTGGAAGAAGGGTCCCTCCCTCCTTCGATGCGCAAAGCATCGATTATATCCATGCTCAATCCCGGTAAGCGAGCAGCAATTGCAAATCTTACAGTCCCCTTTCAATGATAAACTGCGATGTGAAAATATTAGTCCTTTCCAATAGGCTAAGCCTCCTCCTGGGTTCTCTAGTGCTGCCTTATCAGGCTGGTTTTGTGCCTGGTCTGGCCACCTCCCACAATCTCTGAACTCTATTCACGATCATACAACACAATGATCCTGAATTTGTGGCAGCTGCGGTGTTCCTATAAGCATCCAAGGCATTTGATTCAGTGGAATGGAATTACTTCTTTGAAATACTCCAAAGGATGGAAATGTCAGAGAGTGTTTTGGCCTGGTTACGACTTTTATATCAGCAACTACGGACTAGTGTGTTGCTGAATGGAGTCTGGAAGGCCCCCTTCTCCATCTCAAGCGGAATTAGACAGGGGTGCCCACTCTCTCCTCTTCTATTCGCTCTGGCCATTGAGCCACTGGTGGCCAGGATCAGGCAGCACCACCAGGAGTGGGCCCTCCGATATCCCACAAGACAGATTTCTATTTCCTTATATGCCGATGATATCACACTCCATATATGGGAACCCCAGACTAGTCTCAATCCTACATTGATGTAATTTATTACCTCTGGGGAGCTTTCCAGGGTTAAAATCAACTGTGAGAAAGCCCAGATCTTCCTATTTACTAACGTGACACACCCTTACTCCCTGGACTACCCCTTTGCATGGTGTTCTGATGAGTTGAAGTAGCTAGAGATACCTGTCTCTAGAGATAGAGGAGAACTGCTCCAGGCCAACTATGGAAGAGCGATAAAAGGTTTAACAGAATCAGTTACTAGGTGGATTGCCCTGCCACTCTCCATTGCAGGGGGAATACCTCTGATGAAAGTGGCTATCCTACCTATATTGCTGTACTTATTCATCAATATTCTTTTCACTCCACGCCAACCCTTTTTTAAGACTTTGAGAACTCAAATGATCAGGCTTGCTGGGGAGGTAAGCTACCTCAACTAAAATGGAAAAGCACACATGGGGGGGTTGAGGCTCAAGACTTTGAACTATATTATCTTAGCGCGTAAGCTCATTATGCAACATATTGGTTCACTCCCCCATTTATGCCACACCTTGCGGATGAACAAGGCTACATGGCACCAACCCCCTCATTGGGGTTCATAGACACACATACCCAAACAAGAGACACTAACCCCACAACAGTAGCATGCCCTGTGACAGTATGGCAAAGAATTGTGAAAAGACTGGGTATAGGGAAGTTATACTCACCTCTGCTTCCAGTGGTTCAGTACACCGAACTTGAGGTGACCCAGGAAGTGCAATGCCATCAACTACTAGACAAAGTCCGCATATCAACAACATTTTCCACACCAGAGAGCAGTTTTTCTCAAATGTAGATCCCACCGCAATAGATCTGTTTATGTCTGTTTGGCTGAGACAGAGTGTGAAGGTAGCCACCCCAGCATTCCCTAATGAACCGTCCACACTAGCTCCACTCCATCGTTTACTACAGAGCACAAATCCTACACACGTAGTATCTCTCATATACCACAGTACACAAATTGCTACACAGGGAAACGAGGTGACCTCCCGGACACAATGGGAAGAAGAACTGGGTGGACCCCTTAGTGACAAGTAGTGGAACCAATGCTGTCAACAAACTGGACAGGTATCTACGAGCAGCCGCTAATGCATTATCAACTTCAAATACCCTCTCACACTCTATTATGCACCTGTTAAATTGCTCAAATTCCAGCTGCGTGACAATGATGCCTGTAATAGATGTGGACAGCTACCGGCAGGTTTTTTGGATGTCGCATGTGAATCCGAGCCTATTCAACACTGCTGGAATCAGGTATTTGAGTCCCTGGGACAAATAATACTAACCCCATTGAATTTGACGCCCTAGGATCCTAGGATACACAGAAGATATACCTGCAGCATATAAGCGGTATGTAGCTCTAGGATTACCACTTGCAAAGCGTGAGGTGGCATGCAGGTGGGGTAGAGGGCAGGTACCCAAATTTAAGTAATGAATACACAGATTACTCTTATGGCAGGAACAAACATTAACCTACGTGGAGCTACTCCCAATATCCCCCAGGACTTGAGATGCCTGGGACCCTCTGCGTACTTTCTATTAACAAACCCAGATGCACTAGACAGATAACTTACTACATCCAGAGGACTAAATGACAGAAGCACCCTTGATCACTGAGGATACCGGTACACTGGGAGACTGCGCCATCAACATAGTATACCTCAGGCCATACAGGATTGAAGTCCAGATAACAGACATGAATCATGAACAAATTAGAAATGTGTATTTCATTATCTCCTTATCGAAACCCAGGTACTGCGGTCTACAATTGTTTATGACAGACATGGTGATGTTATGCGACCTGATTTTTACATGATGTAAGAATATTGATGTAAGGCACATGTTATCGTACCAGTGTATTGTTTGAAAATGATAATAAATAAATGAATTTTAAAAAAAGGAAGGATAAAAAACAACAGAGATAACCAAAGCGAGGATTCATTGGCTCAATAACCCCCTGCATGCACATTATCATAAGGATGTCTGCCAGCACTTCTCTAATGCTAAAAGGGACCATTCTCAATTTGTGTTTGATAGGTACAACATTTTCCTGAACCTTAATTTTGTGTTTGAACTCACAAATATTTCCTAATCTCTCCTCAAATACCTTGAGAAACTTTTCTTACCAAAGATTGTTTGTGTCTCTATAGATCTCACAGACTAATGATACTTGTACATCCTTTCCATGTCTTAATGTCAAACCAAACAACCCTTGGTTTTACCACGCTAATAAATTAAGTCTCTTCTTAGCAATGTATACTTTTCCATAAATATTTTATTTTTTTGTTTTATAGAGCGCAAACTTGACTTGTTAGGGTATCAGAGGACTTTACAGAGTCATAGAGTTGTATAAAAGGCATGAAATAATAATAGTATACCATCAATAGGTAGAGGGCGGGGTGCTGGGTACATAAGGGGTGGAGGGATAACATGGACAGTTTACATTACAGTTACTCAAGACAAGGTCCCAAGTTACACAGTGGGGTGAGTAGGTCATCAGAGGGAGGCAAAAGCTGTGAGTTGATCAGGGTCTCTGTGGTGGTTTAAGGAATTTACCCATGAGAAAGGATTTGGCCTCCTTTTTGAAGCGTGCAAGAGAGGGGATGCTATTGATGGTGGGTGGGAGAGAGTTCCATATTCTTGGTGCACCCCCCGCAAAAGCCCTATTGTATGTTTTTTTTTTTTAAAGTGTGCCGGCTAGAGTAGTATGTCTCTGGCGGACTGTGAGTTTCTAATTCCTCTGGATATCACAAGTTTCTGTGCAAGATATGCAGGGGAGTTTGAGTGTAAAGCCTTATGTGTGATGCATGCCAGTTTAAGCTCTATTCTGGCCTGGAGAGGAAGCCAGTTCAGCGTTTTAAGGTGTGGAGAAATGTGGACGAATTTCCTTGTGCCGGTAAGTAGTCTAGCGGCCACGGTGAGGCAGGCTTTTAAGGGTGCCAGGGAGATCTTGGGTAAACCCGAGAGGGTAGAACAGCCATATTCCAGGCTAGAGATGACTAGTGCTTGGACTGCCATTTTTACGTTGGAAGAGTCAAGGAAGTGTTTCAGTTTCCATAGGTAGCTCAGGTGGAATCTGGCTGATTTGGCCATCGAGTTGATGTGGTTCCGCATGTTCAAATTGCTGTCCAGGGTTATTCCCAGTGATTTGGCCGAGACCACGATGGTCGGTGGGCAATTTAAGGCTGCGATGGCCTTAATCCATTTCTGAATCTCAGTTTTGGTTTTAGGAGGGGAAATTAGAAGAATTTCTGTTTTCTTTGCGTTGAGTTTGAGTTGATTGGAGGCGAGCCATTGGACGGTCAGCTTCAGGGTCTCATTCAGGGAGAGAATCTACTCGAGGAATGAGATTTTGATATAGATCTGAGTGTCGTCAGCGTACATATGGTAGGAGATATTTGCAGTGTGTAGGACTTTGGCAAGCGGTTCTAAGAAAAGATTGAAGAGGGTGTGGTACAGCGTTGATCCTTTAGGGACTCCAACCATGACCGGAGAGGGAGTGGACAGGTCGGCGTTAATTAGGAATCTCTGAGAACGGTTTTAGAGGAAGGATCTAAACCATTCTAGGACAGAGCCATCTAATCTCATCCTTAGTTTGAAGCGCTCGAGTAACTTTCCATGGTTGACCGTGTCGAAGGCCGAAGATATATCTAGGAGAATTGGGAGACATGTTTTGCCTTGGTCAAGGCCTTGGAGGACATCATCAACAATGTGGAGCATGGTGGTTTCAGTGATGTTTCCCAATCTGAATCCAGATTGAAAGTCATCGAGAAGGTGGAATTTGTTGATGTGTTGACGTAGCTGCAGTAGTACACACTTCTCCAACACTTTAGCTAAGAGAGGGATGTTGGAAATAGGTCTGAAGTTGTCTGGGGGGGCTGGATCCAGCTACGTCTTTTTCAATATGGGGAGGACTTGGCCGGCTTTCAAAGAGTCAAGAATCGATCCCTGCCAAAGAGAGGCATTGATTATTGTAGTCCAGCTAGGAATAATGGTTTGGGTGGTGGCAGCTAGGCAGTTGGAGGGGAGCGGGTCGTTGAAGTGGTTGTTTGGGTATATTTAAAAGTGGTCTAAGAAATAACCCACCACCTCAATTGTTTTCCATCATATGAAACAGGACATCTCTCTGGGGCCAACATATTTTTGTCGTTCCATGTGTTCTTGAGCAACTCTTCTGTAATAATAGTAATCTTTGCTCCAGAATCTATAAGCAATTTGAACAACTTTCCATCCACACAAACATCAGTGTATGGGTCCCTACATCCATACTTGTCTTCAGTGTGTATAACTAATACTAAATCTCTTGTCTTATCCACAAGATCAAAAGTATCATCCCCTGAATCACAATCAAAAACAGCATTCACTCTGTTTTTCTTCGATTGATAAATTGGCATAATACCCCACTTTCCCACAGTTTTCACATGTGGCACTTCTTGCAGGACAAGGACGTCCCGTGGGTGAATGCTGAGGAAAAACATACCTAAAACAGCATTTTTTTGTTGTTAAAAAAATGTATTCTTATCATGTCAATTTAAATGTTCTCTTCTGAAACGAAGATTTTGCATTACTCTTCCTTATGGAACTACTATCTGCCAAAAGCCCAACACTGTCTTTGTTAATCCGTTCTCCAGTGGCTTTATGAGAAAGTTCAATGCTTTTTACAATGTCAATTGTCTCATTTAAAGATGGATTCTTATACATGAGATGTTTCTCCTGTACTTTTTTATCACAATATCTGACCACAGTATGATCCCTGAATAACTGTTGTTTTAAATCTTTAAATTTGCATTCAGCGGCTGTAATAGAAAAAGCTGCAACGTGTGAGTCTATCGGCTCTGCCTAGTGCTGCTCTCTGTTAATAAATGTATACCTGTTAACAATCAGACTTGGTTGCACATCAAATTGTTTCTCCAATTTCTGAACTTTCTCTTGAAAGATCCAGCTCCTCATCATCATCTGATGTGGGTTGAATCAGGTGAAGATGTTTAAAAATGGTTTGCCCTTCAAAACCCAGATTATGCTGAAGGAGAAACCTTTTCCTCGCAGGACAGTAGCAATTCCCTCCTAAATACGTTGTGAATACTCTATACCAGGTATTCTACTTAATAGGTGGTTCACCTGGGGATCCTAAAAAACGAGGGGGTGGATTCACTGAATGTCTGGTGGAACTCTGAGCTACAATGAACTTACCTAAATGAATATACAAATGAGAGTTTGCTAAAAGCATGTGAACTAACTAAAACCAGTTCAAGTGCAAAACCGTAATGGTTTCGTTATCACCCTTTTTTCTTTAATATTGGGATGGCCAGTCTCTGACTGACTAGGTAAATAAGGACCTCTTTCGGTTTTTCTTGAGAATCATTTGGCGTGTTCACCTTCACCATCCTACTCAAATTCCACGACTCATGTCCTTTTATCATGATAGCATTACCTTTAATTGTGTCTACAAGTACATGTTCTCTGAACATAGATGAACCCTTAAGTAGATAACTGTGATCTTGAATGCGTACTCAATCTCCCAGGCGGATTTTATGTTCAGCTGGTATTGCTTTGACACCATGCCTGTCATCAAAATATTCTTTAATTTTCTTCTGAGACCCCTCCACCTTCAGACGGATCTCCATATCTGTGGAACGTTAATGCTCAGAACGAGATCTGTACCCAGTCAGCCATTATGGACTCATCACACATGCTGGCATTTGCCCTCACGTTACCTCAAATCCTGTCTTGTCAATTACTCTGTTAGGACTTGTGCTATGGGAGAATAACATGCTGTCAACCACTTTACCTGCATCCATCTTGTTACTAAAAGCCCACTGAATACATTCCACTACCGTACAGATCTACTAAACTGTTGGTTTGAGGATGATGTATTGCCACCCTATTGTGCACAATACTACATATCACAAACAATCTCCCCATTGTTAGATACTAACTCTTTCGGCAAACATTTTGGGAAATAAGATAACAGCCTTGGTGTTCAGTTCATGAACAAATTCTACCTCCCACCATTTGCTGTAATAATCGACAACCACCAAAGTGAACCTCAAATTGTGAGGTAGACCATAATTAGACAAATTAAGTCCATGGCACGTTCCACTAGTAAAGGTAGTGTTTGGGTCTTGAGAGATTTGTCACTAGCTGAACATATGACACAGTCCCTAACAGCATGTCCATATCCATACTTGGGCACCAAAATGTTGACCACATTTTCCTCTTAGTAATAGTTTGACCCAATGACCCTCATGACAAGGATGTTTGCATCTAGCTTCACACATTCAGATCACTCATTCTTATCAAATCTACGTTGAATACGCTACCACTACATACAACAATAGTGAATATAAGGCATTCCTCATTTTCCTCATCTTCTCCAAATATATATGACACACCAAAGAGAAATAATCCACCCTAATGTTCTTCTCCCTGGGAATGTGCTGAAAATCACAATTGTACGGTAGTAATTTGAAACTTAACCTAGAAATTCTAGGGGTATGTTCTTGATCACATTTCCACTCAGAATACGGGTTATGGTCAATAAGCATTGGAAACCTTCTTCACCAAACAACATTTTTAAATCATTCAACTGCCCGAAATCAATCCAACAACTCCTTCTCAATGATTGAGTACATTTTGTCATTTTCGCTTAATGCTCTAGAAACAAACCCAATTGTTCTTTCTTGTTAGAAAAGGGGGTCTCTAGTGACAATGGTTTGCAGCATTGTTCACGTAGGGACCCTTCTCCCTAGTCAGGGTAAGGGGGATACACTTCTAAAAGAACCCCTGCTCACCCCCCTTGGTAGCTTGGGAGGAGCAGACAGGCTTATCTCAGAGGCAGTGTGTAAAGCATTTGTGAACACATACAGTAATACAGTGAATAAACTACAAATGGACACCACACCATTTAGAAAAATAAGTAATATTTATTTAAAACACTACAAGACCAGAAAATCCACAATACAGTACTAAAAATATAATTCGTGAAAGGTAGAAACAGTTCTGCTACAGGAAAATATGCGATACAACACTTTTACACAAAGTACCTTGGATGCATCAAAAAAGGCAAGCAACCAGGGGCTCAGGTAAGGTGATGTGTGGGTTCCTTACACTAAGGGAAGGTGAGGCGTTGGTTATTTGCTCCAGTGGAGGTGAAGCGTCAGTTCCTTATTGCGGCGCAGGGGCGGTTATGCATGGAATCCTTACCGGAAAGGAAGTGATGCATCCGTTTCTTACTGCGTGTGGAGGTGATGTATTGGTATCTTACTACGTCCCCCAACGATACGACAAACGTGATGCTTCAATGCGTGTATGACGATCTGATACGATGCGATGCGTGAAGACATGGGATGCACTGCGATGATTACAGCCACATCCCCTCAATGCGTTGGTTCTTGCCCAACAGGGCCTACATCAGAATCGGTACGTTGATCTCAGATGTCCGAGATCGGGGCACAGCAGACATTACACCTGCAATCAAGGGCTGCGTTGATTCTCCTGCAGCAGTGGCAATGCGTCAAACATTTTTCTCACAATGCTATGATGTGTCAGAAACAGGGGATGTGGCGATTTTTACAGTTCTTGCAGTTACCAGTCTCAAATCAACCTCCAGAGGACCAGAACACTAGCAGGCACCTCTCAGCAGGTCAGAACGTCCAGCAAGAAGATCAGGGGAACTGTGGGTGAAGTCTTTGTGTCCCTGAGACTCCAGAACAGGATGCAAGCTCTATTTCAAGCCCTTGGAGATCTTACTCAAGCAGGGGACAAAGCAACACCCTTGTCCTTTCCTTGGCAGAAACAGCCACTGCAGGCCAACCCCACAGAGCAAACAGCAAGGGAGCAGTACTACTCCTCAGTTTCTCCAGCTCTTCTCCTTGGCAGAGGCTCCTCTTGATTCCCAGAAGTGATCTAAAAATCTGGGGTCTGGGCCCCTCTTTTTATAATAAAAAATCCTTTGTTCGCTGTTGCAGCAAAGCTCTTTGCCCAGCCAAAACCAGTTCTGTCCTCTCTGGTGCAGCTTCCTGGCAGGAGATGACGACATCATTGTCTTAAGCAGACCAAGCCCGTTCAGGTGTGAAATAAATCTCCTCTGTCTAATCTGAATGCAGCCCAGGTCCATTCAGCCCAACCCTGACTAACCCTGGGAAGGCAGGACACACCTAACCCCCAAGTGGCTGTCTGAACAGAATATACATCCTAAGCCCCTGTCACTCCAAAGCAAGGCAGTCAATAAACGACCTAGCAGAGGCACACTGGATGGTTAAGCAAGAAAATACCTACTTTCTATAAGTTGTATTTTCAAACACAGAATGTAAAAATCATCCTCATCAAATGATGCATCTTCATATTCTGAGTTCAGGCATACTAAACTTTACTTTCCTATCTTGTCCCAAGGGTAAGTTATATTTATAAGAAGTTATAAATAAACTCCCATTCTATCCAATGGGACAGATAGCCTTTCAATAGTGAAAACACAGAACTGGCAGTATTTCACTATCAGGACAAGCCACACACATCAGTGAATGTCCTACCAATCACATACACTATACCCTGCCCACAGGGGTACCTTGGGCCTACCTTACGGTAGACTCACATGTAGGAAAAGGGAAGGTTAGGGCCTGGGAATTGGGTGCACTTGCAAAGTTGGCACAGCAGTATCAAACAGCGCACCGACACTGCAGTGGCAGGTCTGAGTCACATGCACAGGCTGCCTATGTGGGTGGCACAATCAGTGCGGCAGACCCACTAGCGGCATTTGGTTTACAGGTCCTGGGCACACACCGTGCACTGTACTAGGGACCTAACAGTAAACCAAATCAGCCAATTGTGGAAACACCAATCCGTAATAACAGTTTACAGAGGGAGCACTTGCACTTTGGCACTGAACAGCAGTGGCAAAGTGCCCAAAGCATCTAGACCAGAAAAAACGAAGTCCAGTCGACAGCACGAGAACAGAAGGCAAAGGCAAAAATACTGGGGAAACCCACACCAAGGATGCCAGGTCTAACATTTCTCATTTCCCAACGTGCTGAGAAAGTGTTGCCCTTAATCCACTGTTGTGGGCATTGACAAAAATCAAACAATGGCGAATCAGAGTTGAATGGCGCAAATCCTTTAGCAGATACAATTTCCATCCTCAGTGTTTCAAATTCTACTTTACACTTATCATCTCACACAAAAGCCTTGTTTTTTATTTTTTAGTAAACCCCGCAAATGTTCTGTTTTGCTTGGAAAATCTTTGATGAACTTAGCATAGAACACACACTCACCAAGAAAAGAAATAAAGGAACCTGCTCCTTGTTGTCAGGCATGGGTGCATTCTAAATTACATCAACCAAACCTGGACATGGTTCAAATCCCTTGTCAAATATTACATGACCTACATTTTCCATGCACAACTTGGCAAAACCCATTTCTTAATGTTAGCAGCAATTCCTGCTGGCTCCAACATCTTCAATACAAACTGCAAAATCTCATTGTGCTCCTGTAAGTCTTTTGCCGCAATGAAAATGTCATCTTAAAATGTAACTACTCCTCTGATACCACTCAAAACTGATTCCATTATACATTAACAAACTGAAGCTGCTGAAGCCAGCCCAATTGGAATCCTTCTAAACTGGAATGTACCTACAGGTGACACAAATGCAGTGAGATGTCTGTATGACTGGTCTAATTCAACTTGGTGGTACATGGACGGCAAGTCAATTTTACCAAATATCCTTGTTCCAGCAAAGTCAAGCAAATGTCATTGATGCGTGGGTGGGAATACAACCAAATGACTTTCATCTAGTATTGAGGCCCTCCCCTCCATAGCAGGTAGACAGTCTGGCAGTCTGCTTATAAGGATTAAAACTTCCTTAGATTGCTCAATTAAGGTTATCGATTTTGATTCCTCCAGCCGCCTCACAATTAAACTTTCCCCTAAGCCGGGTACTCCCTTCGACTTAGTGACTGTGTACAACAGGTCTTCCCCTTTTAATAAGTTGTTACAAACTATGACTATCCAATCATTAACACAACAGTAGAAGACTGTGGGTCAGAAATTCACAAAGTTTTTACAGGTGATTTTACCTGCTGCCGTCAGCCATATCAGCCCCAGTTAGATTTGTTTAGTTAGAAGATGAAAGTTAGGGGGTTCCCACCAATTCTGAAGGCAAAAAGAGTGCCATGAAGAGTGCAACTGCCATCCAGAATTTCAGACATTACCGCCACCCGTGCCTAATAGCGTGTAATGGGCGTACCACTCTGTATCTTACTGCCAAGCCAACCTATATAGGGGAGACTACTCTTCGGACATTAATTACATATTACTCAAACTTATGATATAGTATAAGATGGTTGATGTGGAGATCATTGGTCGCATGAAGAGCAACCATTTTCTTCTTTCCCTTCTACTAAAAGGGGCCCCCATCAAGGACAAAGTGTGTGTGGAGTTAACATCCCTTAACACCATGGCCCTGAGCAACAATAGGCACAAAGTAATGCGGGTGGATATGCAATCAATGAGGCTTCATTGAAAGAGATGTATGGTGCTGTCTATAGTGCTCTAACTAAATGTATAGAGCAGGACTTCACTCCTCTTCAGATGCCGCTAAAACACATAAATGGTTGGACACAAAAATGCAGGGCAGCTAAAACAGCCCTGGCGGAAGCCGTAAAAAGCAATATAAGGCCAGATATTTTACCAGCCAGATGGAATTATGCCCAAGAAATCAAATCCAGTAAGTGCCAGTGGGAAGTCAACATTTGGGAGGATCTGTTGTAAGCAGCTAAGGGGAGGGGCGCTAGGTTGTTCTGGCATTTGGTGACACATAATGGCATCAAAGAGGTGCTTCCCCTGAATGCCACATCCCCAAGGCCGACTTGGTGGAGCACTTCATGACCCTCTATGGAGAGCCACTCTCCAGAACACCCCCAAAAAAGCCCTGATACCCAGTGTACCAGAAGGGCCAAAATGTATGAGATAGTGCATTTTGTCATCAACGAATCCTTCAATGCATTGAAGGACCAGAGATTGGGGAAAGCTCCTGGCATTGATGGGATACCTTCTGACTTATTCTGTGCCACTCCCTATATTAATAACCTGACTAATGCAATTGCAGTGGATGTCCCTATCCCTAACTCATAGACAGGGGCCAAAATAATGCCTATTAATAAAAAGGGCTCAAGGCAAGAACCTGGAAATTATCGCCCAATATCCCTGATCCATAACATCCCAAAAATATACAGCAAACAACTACTTGCAAGAATATAGGATTAGATTAGATCCAATCAGGCCATATCTCACCTTCAAGGTGGCTTCCAGGAGGGTGCTCTTTGTCGCCTTCGTTGATCTTCGTGTGGCATTTGACCTTGTCCCATGGGCAAAACTTTTGGAGGTCCTCATGAAAATTGTGGTTCCGCAGACCTACTTATGTTGATTTAGAATCCATCCATACACTGATAAGCCACAGAGACTATCCAATAAGGTGTGGTGTTCGACAAGCGTGCGTCCTTGCTCCCACATTATTTTTATTATTTAGTAATGCTGCCATGTACCATGTTGTGCATGGCACACAGTGCTTGTACGACCGTGCAGGCATAGGGGGGCAAAACATGTGCCCCCAGCCACACTTTCCAATGGCCTACAACACCCGGGAGGCATGTTTGGGACCCCCTCCTTGCCTTTCCACCAGCCTTTTCATGGCAGGTTTCCCATCATGAAAAGACTGCCAGAAAGGTCATTTGTAATCTGGACGGCGGAGCCGGGATTGGCACTAACTCCATTATTTGCCGCCTTACACACCACAGCAGGGTCAAGGAGCCTGACTGTGGTGGCAGTGTTGTATTGGGCTGATTGGTGTGTGACCGCTTCACTCATAATGCGGTGGTCGGACCAATGAGGTCGCTGCAGTCAGGCCATCACCGCGCGTTTGGTGGTCCCAAGACTGCCAAACTCGTAATCAGTGCCTTAGTAAGAAAACTAAAAGTAATGTGGCTCTAAATGGAGCCAACTTGGATAGGGTGACAGAATATGACTATCCAGGGGTGAGGTTGTCTGACTACACTACTTGGTCAGGGCTGATATGAAAAAGCTCTCTGTTCCTTAACCACAAAGCCGGGTTTATCAGCAAATTTGCAAATAAATCCTCCTCCTATCTAATTTCCCTGCCACTGGAAATACATTTGGCCCAAGCATGCAGTGCTGCTCTATATGGTTCAGATTTGTGGGGATATTGCAATCTTGATGTTTTTGACAAATGTGAAAATTCCTTCTTAAGACCTCTACTTAAGCTGCCAAAAGGCAGACCACTACTTCCCTTAGGGTTTGACCTTAATGTTAGGAAAATTTCAGACACAGCTCATCTTAAGCTTAATTTATGTTGGGCAAGGATATGGGCATCCCAGCAACCTGTGTCATATGGAGAGTGCCTCACGGAAATCTTAGCTCACTAACTGGCCCTTAGGATCCCATGGATAGCCCGAATTTAAACTGGGGATTTTACCAACTGCTTCTTTTACCTCCTCTTGGAGGAGTAATGTTAACTCCCCCAATCCTTCAGTGGAGAACGATGAGCACCTACTGTTCTCCTGTGGTGCATACACCAAACAGCATGCACGCTGGATTATCCTTTTACGCCACCTCCTTGGACCTAATGATAGGCACTATGCCTTGAGATTATGAAGGGCAGATACTAGGAGCTGTGTTTTTTACTCAGTTGCCAGGTACTTAAACTCTACATAACATCTCAGAAAAAGCGATATATATAACCTAATGCACAATAAACTTTTGTGACTTTTATGCTTTTGTACATGAACAACTGCTAGATAATAGGATTTTCTTGAAAGGCCCTATTAAGAGCCTTATTACAAGTTTGGCAGTTCTCCTGTTAGCCTGCCATGCCAACAAGAAGACTGCCAAGCTCATAGTGAGCCCACCCATTGGATTATGGATTACGGGTGTAATTCATGGCAGGCAGGTGATACTCATAAAAAGGCCCAAAGTTTCTTATAAGTAGGAAACAAAATTTTCTTTTAATGCTGTCTGCTGAATTGAATTGTGTATACACCTTCATGCTTTTAAACCAATGCTGCTATATGTACTTTTATGTTTTTATAACCATAATAAAGTCAAATGATTATGATGATAACTTTATTTAGACTTTTTAGATCAACACAGATCCGTACATTGCCATTTCATTTTTTTGACCAATTGAGAGAGCCATAAAAATGACTCCAATGTTCCATTGCACCATCCAGTGACATTTTACTTAATATTACTTCCAATTCCTCTCCAACACTGAATGGCACACCTCTCCTTTTGTGCTTAACCATAACTACTCAATCTTGTACATGGATCCCATGCTTAAAATCCCTGATCTTTCTTAAACCTCCACTGAACACTTTTAAAAAACAGTTATGACCATTTCTTAAGCATAGGATTTTCCCCTGGTGAAACACATGTGAACCATTACAACCCTGTGAACCACACTGATTATCTTTACTTACCAGTGACACCTGTACCTCTGTCATTGGTCTGAGACTCATCCCACATAGACTCTAATGGTACCATCCTAAAATATTCAATCCTCTTTTAGCCACATATACTTTTTCTAAAATGGTATTTCCTTCGAATTGTAAACTAGTTTCAAAATATCCCACCAAACTGATTTTTTCCTTCATAGGATACAAGTTACCTATCTGGTGGTAGGAGTTCTTTCTTAACCTCATTTTTTGTAAACAGTTCTTCAGTAATCATTAGCATTTTGGAACCTGAATCAACATGCAGATTTGGACCCTTCTCGTCAGCCCCAATCTCAAGTAAGGATCCACACATTCTTGTTCAGCCTCTTCAGCAACCACAAGAACTACATCGCTTGATCTTTCAACAATTTCAAACCATTCCTCATCATTAACACTCTCAACTATTACAGTTACCCTAACTTTGAAATTTTTTTGAAGAATTACCAATTTTACTGCATCTAATGTATATCTTGTTTTTAGCTCAACAAGGTCAACGAACAGAGGTTCACTGACGACAAAATATCAAAACTACAAATATCGTGGGACATAAATATTGTGTCAAAAATATCGAGCACAAAAATATTGTTATCCAATACTTTTACTGTAAATAAAAAAAAAATTAAAAACATTTCGTTATGCACTAAGATCAAACACAAAAATATCTTGCTTTAATATAAACATAGTAAACATTAAATATATTAACATTAAACAGTAACACATTGTAAACTAAATATATTTAAATAATTATATAAACATGTTATGCCTAATAAAAAAGCGTATCTATATGTATGCTTAATTAACATTTATAATTTAAAACTATCAATAAAATAATAGTTATAATTTACGTACAATTAATAATTTTTTTGAAACTTAAAAAAATTGCAAAAACATATATATACATGGGTGTTGGTATATAGATAGATTCCCACTCCAGTTTGTGCAACAGTAGGGAAAGCGTTGGAATCTGGAGGGGTACTGTAACGGGGTCTACCGGAGGCCTGCTGGGTGTGACATGTCCCCACAGAGACAAGGGACCTTATACCCCCAAGGCGGAGGGCGGACCGAGGGGAAGCCTGACATTATACTTGTGCCCCCCCCCTCTCTCTCTTCCATCATCACAGGACCTGGGAGCCAGCGGGACGGATCAGGAATTCGAGGAGTGGCCCTTTAAATCATGGGACGAATCAGAGTGGGAGGAGCCGGCCTATCACAGTTTCCCGTCAAAAGGTGAGCAAACCGAGGAACAGGTGTGCTTGTTCACCCGGAGGTCGGAAGGGAGGAGTGTGCGGTGTGAGGAGTTGCGAGAGGAGAAGTCGGAGGCAGGACGAACAGAGGACGAGAGGAGAAGAACATCGGAGGCAGGACGAGAGGAGGACGAGAGGAGCGGAACATCGGAGGAAGGAGGTCGGCGAGAGCCATCCAGCGCCATTGGAATCGAGAGACCCAGTTACCTGACCGGAGCAGACTCGGCGCCTGCATCGGACGGAGGAAAGCCAGGAGACCACCGTTCCTGTGAGCCGCCCAGCCACTCACCCAGGGGAGGTGCGTGGCTCAGTCAGGTGCGTGACCGGATTAGGGGTTGGGTAGAAAACAGAAGTACACTAAGTACAAACCCACGGGACGTCTGACTACCCGGGACCCTTTCCCTGTGCACATATCCCCCCTCACTTTAGTGCACTGTGTTAAAAGAGCACCGGTGTAAACTCCCCTCACTCCCTTCCCTTTATTGGTTGTGTCGGGACGGAAGACTCACACAGTTCTTGTCTTCTCTTTTGCTTTTGGGCTGGAGAGCCACTCCCCACGCCGTGACGGACTCCGAGGAGGAAGAACCCCCCCCTAGAGGACCGGAAGGGATCCGCAAAACAGAGAAGGTCCGTCATAGGAGGAGAAGCAGAAGCCGGTCCCCTAGGAGGCCCCCACCTTCGAGAAAGAGCTGTACCGACCAGTTGTTTGCCTCAATAAAACCACACTTACCTAGAACACGACTATTGCCTATAACTGCTGCGCCGCAACCCGCTCCTAGCGCTACAGTGGTGGAGAATGCAGACACAGTAGCTCCCGATACAGAGATGGAGACGCTCATCCAGGAGCTTATCAAGGGACAGGAGAAACTAGGATGGGTGGCCGAACAACAATTAACTTCAGCCCAGGCAGATCGCGAGATTTTGAAGAAAGCCTTAGCCGCAAGAGAGGAAACCCCGCAGTTATGGGTTGACCCTGGGCCTACCAGCGGGGTGCGGGAAGAGAGACCCATTCCCCATGGCACTTCCGCTATATCCCTACAAAAATACCACCCCGGGGATGACCCTGACTCGTTTATGTTGAACTTCGCAAGGGCCTGCGGATGGCCCATGAGTAAATGGCCCTTCTTTCTGGCCCCCCTACTGTCGGGCGAGGCCCAGGCCGCCTACCAGGTGGCCAACCCAAATGGAGACACCCCCTATCCCGATGTTAAGAAGATCATACTGGACTATTTAGGCCTTGATCAGGAGGCTTACAGGATTCGATTCCGAAAAGAACGAGGGGCTCCGGGGGAGAACCCCAAGACGTTGTTTGTGAGGCTCAAGATGGCCGCGGACAAGTGGCTAACCCCTTCCACCAGCTCCAAGGCTGAGATCATGGATCGCATCTATCTTGAACAGTATCTAGAGGCTCTCCCGTATGCCACCCAACGGTGGCTTAGACAGCATCACAATCTGACCACGGCAGAAGCCGTGGACATGGCCACCACCTTCTCACGAGCCCAACCCCGCTCATCAGCCTGGGAACCCGAACGGACACACAAACCTCCCGTAAAATCAGAGAGACACCCCCCCCCTCGCCCTGTAGATCTTCCAAAACCCCGAGTCTGGAAGCCGGAGATCCCTACCTCCTCGGGACCACAGTGCTTTGACTGTGGCAACTGGGGGCATATAGCCAGGTTTTGCCCCACCAAGAGGCCTCCAGAAGAACCCATGGAGGTCGGATATTTGCCTCGGGCCGTCCTATACTCTGCCGAAATGGGGAGCTCCTACAGAGTAAGTGTACAGGTGAACGGGTCCTCCATCCAAGCCCTTCTAGACTCCGGATGTCGACAGTCCGTTATCCAATCCATGCATGTGGTCCCTTCCCAATATCTACTCCGACAATCGGTAGCCATACGCTCTGTACACGGGGATGTTAAAACGTATCCACTGGCTCAGATACCCATATCTCCCGGGGGGGGTCTACCGCAGATGGTAAGAGTAGGGGTACTCACAACCCTCCCTGAACCCTTGATCATAGGGACGGACAACCCCTGGTTTCTACAGTGGTTCCGACAGAGTATAGGAAAGAGGGAAACCAGCTATATACACCCAAAACCCGCCCTTTTGACGCCCGAGCCCTGGGTAATGGACCGGAGCTTCAAGTTTGCTCAGAGTAACGACCCGACCCTATATAATGCATGGGAACAGGCTCACCGGGACTCAGATAATCCACAAACCAGGTACCCCCGTTTTATAATCATCAATGATTTACTGTACAGACAGGCGAAAGAAGAAGAGGAGACACAACTTCTGGTCCCTGTCCCCTTCAGAGACCAGATACTGTTTTTCGCACACAGCCATCTAGTAGCCGGACACATCGGAACAGAAAAGACCACGCAGAATATACTACGGGATTTTTACTGGCCCGGCATCTATAAAGATGCCAACAGACATTGTCAGGAGTGCGGTGTGTGCCAGACGAAAAACATGACTCGCCCGCCAGCCGTGCCTCTACAGCCTCTTCCCATCATTGGCAAGCCATTTGAGAGAGTTGGAATGGACATTATAGGCCCGCTACCCAAGACAAGAAAAGGTTACCAATATGTGCTGGTCATTGTGGATTATGCCACGCGGTTCCCGGAGGCCTTTCCCCTAACGGCCACTACCACCAAGCAGGTGGCCGATAAAATGATTGAATTGTTCAGCAGAGTGGGGTTCCCTAAAGAGCTCCTAACAGATCAGGGAACCCCCTTTGTATCCTGGCTGATGAAGGAAGTGTGTAAATGCCTGGACGTGCACCAAATCAGAACCTCGGTGTACCACCCCCAGACGGACGGGTTGGTGGAGCGGTATAACCGCACTCTGAAGTCCACCCTGAGAAAGATGATGGAAGTCAATGGGACTGAGTGGGATCAGATGCTACCCCTAGCCCTCTATGTGATCCGGGGCCAACAACAAAGCAGCCTGGGAGTCTCATCCTTTGAACTATTGTACGGACGACAGCCTAGATCCCTAATGGAGATGACAAAAGAAGCGTGGGAAAACGAGATACCGGAAGAAACCTCCTCCACCCTGGACTACGCCCACAACCTCAAATCCAAACTCGGGAAGTTGAGAGACTTAGCCTACACCAACATGGAGGTCAGCCAACAAAGGCAAAAACAGGCCTACGATAAGGGAAAAAAATGGAGACAGATGAAGGAAGGAGAGTGGGCTCTCGTTTTATTACCCTCATCCACCCAGAAATTCCGGGCCACCTGGACTGGCCCATACAAAGTGGTGGGAACCATAGGAAAAACCACTTACACCTTACAAACTGGACCCAAGAAAACCCAGGCCTACCATATTAACATGCTAAAAAAAATGGTTAGGACCCCCTCCCATAGACGTACAAGTGGCAAAGATGAACAGTAAATCCGATTCCACCAGGGATCAATTGATTATCAATGATGAGTTAACCCAAACCCAAACCGACGACTTACAACGGACACTTCAACAACACGAGGAGTTGTTTTCAGATCTGCCCGGCCGAACCACCTTGACGGAACATTGCATCAACACGACCCCGGGGAAGGTAGTACAGATCAAACCATATAGGGTGCCTGAAGCCAGGAGGGCCGCCATCCAGAAAGAGGTACAGGATATGTTGGGCCTCAGAGTCATAAGACCTTACACGAGCCAGTGGTCAAGTCCCATCGTAATGATACCCAAACCCGACGGTAGCCGGCGCTTCTGTATGGATTTCAGAGCGCTCATAGACATCTCCGAATTCGATGCCTATCCAATACCCCGAGTCGACGAAATGATAGAAAACCTGGGGGAAGCCAGGTACATCACGACCCTCGACCTTACAAAAGGGTATTGGCAGGTGCCCTTGTGGGAGGAGGACAAAAAGAAGACAGCCTTCAGTACTAACGAAGGCCATTATGAATGTACCGTCCTTCCGTTCGGGTTACATGGGGCACCTGCCACATTCCAGCGCCTCATGAATACCGTTCTGGCCCCCGTCTCCTCCATGGCTTCAGCATATCTGGACGACATCGTCATCCACAGCAAAACCTGGAAAGAACACCTGCTACATATTCATCACGTTTTTTTGGTATTGGAGAACGCTGGCCTGCGCGTCAACGCAAAGAAATCTCGGTGGCCTTCCAAAAGGTGAAGTACCTCGGATATGTGTTGGGTCACGGTATGATAGAACCACAGATAGAGAAAGTAAGGGCAATTGCGGACACTCCCTTCCCCACCACCAGAAAAGAGATGAGGGCCTTCCTAGGTTTGGTAGGATATTATAGAAGATTCATTCCCCTGTTTGCCGACATACCAGCCCCCCTTACGGATGCCTTACGCCTTCCAGGGAAATCCAATGCTCCTATCCATCCTACTGAAAACATGACCCATGCATTCCTACATCTAAAGCGCATCATCACCTCAACCCCAGTCCTCACTTCCCCGGACTTTTCGGTTCCCTTTATCCTACACACCGATGCATCCGACTATGGCATAGGTGCTGTCTTGTCTCAGAAAGGGGACGATGGGCATGAACATCCCGTAGTGTATGTCAGCCGAAAGCTGTTTCCCCGCGAGTTGAAATACGCCACCATAGAAAAAGAGTGCTTGGCAGTACGTTGGGCAGTAGAGAAGCTGGCGTACTATTTGGAGGGACGCCCGTTCGACCTGTACACTGACCATGCTCCCCTCTTGTGGATGTCCCGTAATAAATCAAATAACGCCAGAGTGATGCGATGGTTCCTGGCCCTGCAACCCTATTCCTTCACAGTGCACCACCGTAAAGGGACAGAGAGTCTTAACGCGGACTATCTCTCGCGTCATCCGCTCCCCGATCGGGAGCATCCTAGGGGGGAGGTGTGTAACGGGGTCTACCAGAGGCCTGATGGGTGTGACACGTCCCCACAGAGACAAGGAACCTTATACCCCCAAGGCGGAGGGCGGACCGAGGGGAAGCCTGACTTAATACTTGTGCCCCCCCCCCTCTCTCTCTTCCATCATCACAGGACCTGGGAGCCAGCGGGACGGATCAGGAATTCGAGGAGTGGCCCTTTAAATCATGGAACGAATCGGAGTGGGAGGAGCCGGCCTAACACAGTTTCCCGTCAAAAGGTGAGCAAACCGAGAAACAGGTGTGCTTGTTCACCCGGAGGTCGGAAGGGAGGAGTGTGCGGTGTGAGGAGTTGCGAGAGGAGAAGTCGGAGGCAGGATGAACAGAGGACGAGAGGAGAAGAACATCGGAGGCAGGACGAGAGGAGGACGAGAGGAGCGGAACAACGGAGGAAGGAGGTCGGCGAGAGCTATCCAGCGCCATTGGAATCGAGAGACCCAGTTACCTGACCGGAGCAGACTCGGCGCCTGCATCGGACGGAGGAAAGCCAGGAGGCCGCCATTCCTGTGAGCCGCCCAGCCACTCACCCAGGGGAGGTGCGTGGCTCAGTCAGGTGCGTGACCGGATTAGGGTTTGGATAGAAAACAGAAGTACACTAAGTACAAACCCACGGGACGTCTGACTACCCGGGACCCTTTCCCTGTGCACATATCCACCCTCACTTTAGTGCACTGTGTTAAAAGAGCACCGGTGTAAACTCCCCTCACTCCCTTCCCTTTATTGGTTGTGTCGGGACGGAAGACTCACACAGTTCTTGTCTTCTCTTTTGCTTTTGGGCTGGAGAGCCACTCCCCACGCTGTGACGGACTCCGAGGAGGAAGAACCCCCCCCTAGAGGACCGGAAGGGATCCGCAAAACAGAGAAGGTCCGTCATAGGAGGAGAAGCAGAAGCCGGTCCCCCAGGAGGCCCCCACCTTCGAGAAAGAGCTGTACCGACCAGTTGTTTGCCTCAATAAAACCACACTTACCTAGAACACGACTATTGCCTATAACTGCTGCGCCGCAACCCGCTCCTAGCGCTACAGGTACAAATAACTATTCTTACTCCAGTCACTGCAAAAGTAGGGAAAGTGTTGGATTCCGGAGGGGTAACATTTACTATTCACACTCCAGTCAGAGCAACAGTGGGGAAAGACTTGAACTCAGGAGGGGTACAATTTACTATTCTGACTCTAGTTGGTGCAACAGTAGGGAAAAGGTTGGACTCAGGAAGGGTAACAATTTACTATCCGGTATAAATCTAGTATTTGGAGAGCGCAAACTACTCACCCCTACGGGTCTCAAGGCGCTGGAGGCCTTTGTGGAAACTAAGTGAGCTAGTGCCCAGAGTCACATGGTGCTGAGCTCAGATGCAGCCGGAGCTGGGGATCGAACCATGAGCCCTGTGCTCCGAATTCAGCAGCCCTGGCCCACTCCTCTACACCCACTCCCACTCCCACTCCCACTCCACTCAGTGCAACAGAAGGGAAAGTGTTGGTTTGCGGTGGGGTAAAATGCACTATTCCCACTCCAATCTATGAAACAGTATGGAAAGCTTTGAACTCAGGATGGGTAAAATGTACTATTCCCACTCCAGTCTTATTCAACAGTAGGGAAAGTGTGACATTGCTGAGAGGTAAAATTAACTATACCTACTCTACTCTATGCAAGAGAAAGGAAAGGATTGGACTGCAGAGGGATACAATGTACTATTCCCACACCACTCTGTGCAACAGTAGAGAGAGAGTAGCCAACGTTAAACCAATCAAATATTTTAACAACTACACTTAATACCAACAAATGTAAATATTTAAATCTCAAATATATTTTTTAATGAAATAAACTTCATATTTATTACAATGTTCAATGATTATGTTAAAAATTAAAACAAATAATAATATAACTAAAATAACACACTATATTTTCACTTCCATCAAATGATATTTACAATATAAAAGCATAACCCAATCGACTGTTGAAAAAGCCTTGCACCAGCACTTTATATGGATTTCTGCACGCAGCTGACCAGGGGAAGCAGAGGAGAGCGAGTGGACGCCGTGCGGGTGAACTACAACACCCAAGATCCCTAGTGGCGTTGCGCGCCACCCACGCAGAGACCAGAGTGCCAGGAGCCGAAAAAAAAAACGGGGCCAGGGCTCCTGCAGCGCGGGACGCACGCTGTCATGACCAGGCCGCACTTGGGCCAAGGGCGGGCCTATCCATGCCCGTCAGAGACCGACAGAGGCCGGGCTGGGCCACGGCTCTGAAATCCATGTTTTATAGGTACTGTGATTGTGACTTCAATATTTAACTGCCAAAAGGTGCAACCATCTCTAATGAAAGGACCACTTTAGCTACTGGGCACAATCTTGTTTGGACATTAGACTCCTGTCCCTTCGATATTTTTAATTAAGGGTGTTGCTTGAAGGGCTTACAGTTTGCCACGCTCATTGGCGAATTGCTTTTATTTGGGCCGTTGTTTATTTTGTTCTTTGCAATTTCTGTGCAACATACTTAACGTGGGGAGGCGAAAAACAATGTCTGCCCAGAAGAAAAAGTCAGCTAACGTAGGAGAGCATTCCCGTCAGTCCTTATTAAACTACCTTACTGGTGCTGTAGGCACCATAGAAAGGCAGATCAACACAGTTGAAGAGGTCTAGAAGCCTGGGGCAGATGAGAGTACTTTACCAAAAGTTAGTCCTAAAACAGTTGGAGATCATAGAGGTAAAACAGGCACAAATGGCTGTGTGGTGAATATCTCTGATCATCTGACAGATAGTGAGCAGGAATTTGATGCACTGCACCAGCCACCGAATAAGCGAGCTAGAAATCTGAGTAACTGCCATAGCATCGGCCCAAGTTCCACTGGGGGGGGAAGTAATAGATCCCAATGCAGCAGAGAGCTCTTCCCCTAAAACCTGTAAAAGGACCTAGAAAAGAAACAAGTCTGCAAATTAGAAAATTGGGAAAAGCAATAATTAGCTCAAATATGCGAACGCAGATGGAGGTAGAAGAATTAAATGTAAAATTGGAGGCCCTAGACAATTCGCTAAGAGATAGCCTTGGCAGCTTGCTAACTAGAATTGGTGCTATTGAGACATCGCTATCCAAATGTTCAGATATTGTCCAGCTTACTTCAACAGGTAGAACAAGTTTGGTTGACCATACCTTTAAAAATGACCAGTTAGCTCCTAGCCCACATATAAGACGCATGGGTTCTGCCATCACCAGTACTAAAGTTCCCCTAGCAGCACCCCCTCTAACAGTCCAAAACATGCTAGTTGAAAATGTACCGGTCCACCAAGCATTGTTGAAGACAGCTCCAACTTTCCTGTTAGAAAATCCTAGCACCGTGTACCAGACTCCTGGGACACAACATGTTACACACTTAGATTTACCTCCAGCAGCCACACTGTAGCTAGTGGTCTTAGTTAATGTTCCTGCATTGACTGATGTGGGGGAAGAAACATGGGTGAATCTAAGTAATAAGTCTTTACAATGGTTGGGTTGTAGAACAGGACTAACTGGTAAACTATTTGACGAATTTAAGATGGTAAGGAGGGTGAGCTGGTTGGGGGAGAGGATCAGGAAATCTTAAAGGGGACTGCGTTGTATTGACATTTAAAACACCAAACCTCGTGAAATTGATTCTAAACGGAGTTTGGAATAATTTTACAGGTAACACACAGATTAGCGCTATTCCCCAGGGAAACCAAATTGGGCAGATTCTACGATGTCCTACAGAAATCAGCTTAATATCTCCACCCATAATCGTTTTGATAGACTTCATGGGCTTCAAGAAGTAGACTGACCGAGATTGGGGGATCTCACTGATGCTGTTATTACTAGTCCACTTGTTGAAGTACGGCAGAAGGGATCATTAACAGACAGCCTAAACTGCATCAGTATAGCAAATCTAACACAAGAGATATCAACCAACATAGTCGCCAATTGAGAAGAGAAGCGGGATGATTCTGCGCTTAATTCCATCTCCCATGATGAAATTATCCCCACTAATGGTAGGGGCTATGGTTGTTATATAGGCAGTAATGTTAAGGATACTAAATGTCAGATCATGTTTTGGAACGTGGCTGGACTAAAAACAAAGGTGACCAATAAAGTGTGGGTGGATTATGTAAACAATTTTAAGATATTAAGTTTACAAGAAACTTGGGCTGAAGAACCTATCCACTTGTTTGGCTTTAAAACGTTGCATATCCCAGCTATTAGCTTGACATATGGCAGAGCAAAAGGGGGCCTTTGTACCTATATTTCCAATTATTTAAAATTCCGGAAAGTAGAGATGGTCAATAATACCAGCTATTATCACATTGTTAGGATATCTGTGGACAAGGCATTATGTGTGATTATTGTGAATTTTTATAATAATGCCCCCTCCGAGATGGTTGAGGAAATATTGGGAAACCTATGTAGGATTGTAAAAAATCTACTTGGTCGGATTACCAAAGATGTTTTTGTAATCTAGAGAGGGTATTTTAACTGTTTCCTATGCCACAATGGGGCAAGGGGGACGTGTGGGATCAAACTTGGTAAAGGCACTAGTCTTCCGCACTTTTCACATACAGTTTGTGGGGATCTCATGAATGACATCATGTTCTCCTGTGATATGGAGTTCGTTAATAGTCTGTGCCCACCGGAGGTCCCTTTCAGTCCAATTTTTAATGGTAGAAGCGTTTTCTCAACTATTGATTACATTTTGATATCCTGTAGACACTCTGCATGTGTTAGGAATTTTAGTACACATGATATTGCTTTAAGTGATCACTTCCTGTTAAGTGTTGATATCCTGGTATTTAATCAAGAGCTCAATAGGAAAAATATATCTAGGCAGTTTTTAAATAATATTGCTTTGAGCAGACAAAATTGATACGCTTTGAAGTGGACGAAAGTGATCCCAGAGGATTTTCTCTACAATTTATTGACAAAATGTAACACTAGTTTTCGTGCTTGTTTGGATGAAAATTCCCCTGATTTTGTATTTATAGAGAATTTTACAGTTATTTTGGCCCAAATTAAAAAATTTCTCTGGGTAGATGCCAAAGGCGTAGTGCTAAAACTGAGGGGTGGTTTGACTCTGGCTGTACTAAGGCCTACTCTAGGCTCAAACATGTCTTAAAAGTGAGAGTCAAGGATCAGGACTTAATAAGGGAAGCCAGAAGGAGCTATAAGAAGGCACTTATAAAAAGGAAGGACAAAATGAAAAAGGAAGCATGGAATACCCTGTATGAGGCTTCTATGAATTGTGATATTGCCGCTTTTTGGAAGGCGGTTAAAGCGCCTTTCTTTAATGATAACTCTAGAGCAACTATAGAGATTGCTATTTTGGAGTAAGAGTGGGTATCACATTATGCTAAACTCTATAAATACCAACTTTCAGCTGACCAGGCATCGGCAGGGCTAGAACCTGACCTGAAGCTCTTACCCACTTTTCAGAAACTGGACATGGACTTTACTCTGAAAGAGGATAACATGGCTATTAAAGCCAGTATGGGCGGTAACGCTGCGGGCCCGGATGGTGTCCCGGTTGATTTGTTTAAAAATAATATGGTGCTATGGGGACCCTTGCTCATGCAACTCTTTAATGCATGTTGCTCTATGGGGTTGCTAACGACATGGTATGAATACACAATTGTTCCTATATTCAAAAAGGGCAATAGAGCAAGCCCAGCCTGTTATCACCTAATATCACTATTAGATTCCAATCGGGCGTGTGGTCTTAGATAGACTACAAACATGGGCAGGCATGCAATCAATCATCAGCGATCTCCAAACCGGTTTTCGAAAGGGCCCAGGCACTATTGACCAGGGTCTAAATCTTCATATTCTTTTAGATAAATATACGAAAGCCAAGGGAGGGAAGCTGTTTTTATCTTTTGTTGATTTAACATCGGCATTTAATTGCGTCATTCATGCACAGCTGTGGGTAATTCTGCAAAGGCTGGGGGTGGATGACCACATAGTTTCCTTTCTTAGGCAACTATACTCAGGGGCAAGGGCAAAGGCCCGATTTGGAAAGGATGGGAATTGTACCAGGGTGTTTCATATTTCAAGAGGGGTGTGGCAGGGCTGTGTCCTTGCCCCATTCTTGTTCACTTTATACATCAACGATTTAGAAAGCACTCTGCTTAGGGAGTGCAGGGATCTGCCTATGGCAGTGGCCCGACCTATCATGCACTCCTCTACGCAGATGATTTGCAAGGGGCCGTAACGTCCTTCTCGCAATTCATGACAAACATGGGCCTTACAATTAATTTCTCTCAAACTTTTTCGATGAACTGTGGGCCTGGGGCAAATAAAAAGAAAAAATCAATTTGCATCAACTCGAAGGCACTAGATAATACAACCACATTTCCATATTTAGGGATTCTGTTCGGTTAGACTGGTTCCTGGTGCAATGCAATTAAAACTAGAAGGCTTCTATTTTGTAAGTCATTAATGGCACTAACAAATTTTAGCAGGAAAATGGGCAGGCGGTCGCCAGGGGAATTGTTGTGTATCTACAAGGCTAAATGTGTAGTGATTGCTACTTATGGTGCAGGCATTTGGGGGTGCACTAACGTTACCACTCTACAGGTGGCAGAAAACACTTTTCTCAGTTACCTTTTGGCAGTTCCGGACAGTGCCTCTACACTAATCTGTCAAACAGAACTTGGTCTGCCATACCTTGAAGATGTAATTAAAATTCAACCTGTCCTCCTGTGGCATAGGGTTTGGACCACCAAAGAGTCTGCATTTAATTGCCTTATTTTAAAAGACGTAATGAGTATCGACGGGGCTAATAAGATAAGATGGCTACATTACGTTAAGATGTTTTTATCTCAAATAGGCCATAAGGAATATTTTAGTGATCCTTTATCAATGTGTCAGGTTCCTAGAAAGGTTCTTAAAAATCTCTGCATGACATATTTGAGTGATCTTAGAATAATTAGTGAAATGACCAAATCTACGGTGGTGGCACACCATCTCACCTTGGTTACTGTCAATATTCAGCCTGCCATTTTGCTACCTATCAAGGATTTTGACAGGTTTTTGTTAACGCGCCTCAAACTTAACATCTTGCACGGATCCCTAGGTTTTCGTGTAGTGAACGATTGGTCAAGATCACTTTGTAAATGCCCATGTGATGATACGTCGGCTCACTCGTCTAAACATGTCTTGCTCTTTTGCACATTTTGCATGATACCCAGAAAAAGATGGATTGTTTCAGTGTTAAAGAGAATGGAACTAAGACAATGCCGCCCAGCATTCCTGGCAATTCAGAAATTGGATAATATATTCACTGTTGCTTCCGTTATTGCTTTTTTAAAGACCATTTTAAAATTTCGGAAATCAATTGTAATATGAATTTTAACATATAAGCTTTTAACTATATGTATTGTTTTATATTTTTAAATATGGACTTTGATTGTGATTTATCAATTGTACTTTTATGGTTATTTTTATCTGTATAATAACCGAATAAAGTTCTTTGAATTGAATTGCATAACACATGATAAAATAAATAGCACATTTTTTAAACAATAAAGTACTTTTTATGTTTATTATTTCATAAATAACTTCTTACCCTATACCTCGACAAAGTAAACAAAAAACACCAAAATTAGATTTTAAAATTATCATAATTATAAATGTTACCTAATTAATTATCAATAAAACTGTTATTACTTATTCATTGTTTTCATACATTTCCTGCACAACTTTGCCCCTAATAAAACCACAAAATACACCAAAATATGAATACAAATTACATTAATTAAACAATTTACATACTAATCAATGATATATTGTAGTAATAATTAAAAAGTAATTAATAATAATTATGATTAAATTCCTACCCTATACCCCTAAAACCGGAAAACACACACCTAAAACTTAGCATAAAGAAATCAATTGATTAAACAATTATCATGATTAGTTATCAATTGAATCATTAATAGTAATTCTTAATTACTTATTAATTATAAATGATTTACTTCCCACCCTTTACCCTATGAACCCTTCAACCCGCTATGGCACTAGAAATACAAACAAACTCTAAAGTTAAATGTAAAAATAACAACAATAAAAATTCAAACTATATTAAAAAACATTAACAATCTTTATACAAACAAATTATAACATACACAATTAAAGTATATACTGAAATACATAAAACTTTTTTTAAAACAAATTATTAACAACTATATTTCTGATTCCGAATGTACTCCCCCATGTTCTTTTTTCACCAATTGTTTTGATTCTCTGTGAGAAATGTCTATACTTTTAATTAGGTCAATGTAAGTAGTTTCTCTTGGACCTTCTAGACCCAACACCTGACCACAAGTTGGCCTGTGATTATTAATTGTGTAATAAATTCTTCAAATTCACAATCAGCAACTAACAAGTGCAACGCTGCAACATATGCATTGAGTGTTTCTTCCTGGTGCTTTCCACGTATAAAAAATCTGTTTACTATCAAACTTGGCGGAATGTTAAACTGTTTCTGCAGTTTTCTTACTGTCTCTTGGTACTCATCCAACTCCTCATCATATGCATCAACAACCTCCTGTAGTCACTGCAAATGTGCTTAGATGGCCTGCCCCTCAAAGCCTAAATTGTGCTCTAACACAAACCTTTTACATTCTGCACACCGCCTGTTGCATCCTATGGAATCCAAATATTTTGTGAATGCTCGAAATCAGGTTTTCCAATCAATAGGAGGATCACCAAACTTTTAAAAAAAATGGGGGAGGTGCATTTACACTTTGCATATTTACCACATAATATTGTTGCTACAACATTCTGACTATACAGTGATGTTTGATGTTTGACAATAGAAATCTTGTTTATTTTTTTCTACCAGACAATAAATGTCGTATACTCAAACTTTTGACCAAAACAAATAAAATAAACAATTTCTGAATGAAGGTAAACAGTGTGTAAGTCATTGTAATTCCTCAATCATTTTTGAGGAAAATGCTTGTGGTAACACACTTATATTTATAATGTGTGTGTCTCACTAGACAATCTATGTTGGAAATGACGAGTTGGCAATCTGAACAGTGCATGTGATGCTGTGAAGAAGAGTGCTTGTCACTGCATCAACCTCCGGTCGAAATGACACCTTGGTATTTCAAATGTTTTCGTGTCACTGTCAGTACCCCAAAGTTACAAATTAGCCATTAACATTTTAAAAGCGTGCTTGTCACTAAACAAACCTCCGTTTGTGGAGACACTTGCTTGTAATCTTGAAAGTGTGCATGTCTCTGTGAAATATAACATATTCATGCCCAAATTGTGGTGGTCGACTGACACAGCGCCCCCCCCCCCCCCACTAATACAATAGATACTGTTAAAAACCTGGGGGTCAGATTTCAAACTTCTTTGTCCTTCCATCAGCAAGCGCTCTCGGTGGCAGGCGCCTGCTTCCATTGGATAAAAACTCTTTTAAAAAATTCGGATCACTTCCAGCCGCTGCTCGCAAAACAGTGGCAGTGGCCTTCATCCTATCGCGCCTTGACTACTGTAACAGTCTTTACGCAGGAGTAAAGAAAATCACTCTGAAAAAGCTTCAGACTGTTCAGAACGCAGCGGCCCTGCTAGAACTGAAACTGCCAAAGGGGTCCTCAGCCTTGGAGGCACTCCATACCCTTCATTGGCTGCAAATACCCAAAAGGAATCTCTTTAGGATCCTAGTAATAACTTTGAGAATGGTCAGGCAAACTGGACCCAAATACCTCAAGATGAGAATTGCGATTCTCCTATTAACATGACCAGAGAATCTGGATTTCATTAAAGACACGGAGGCTAACATTATGCATTAATCCTTTTAATGCAGCTCACAAACACAGCCGCTTACATCACAAAGGTAAGAACAAGAATTAGGTGACATCATAGTATCCATAAAGGCCAGGTGCCAAGGGAGAGCCGCCTCTTTTAAATGCCTCAAGTGACAGGTGAAGTTGAAACGGGGGAACAAAACTTGAACTTGAATGAAGAACTGGAGACCATCTTGAATTCCAAGTAGATTCATCAATTAGAATTGTCTGAAATAGAAAGACGAGGTAAATCAAGGAGAAGGAAAGAAAGGGTCTTCATGAGAAGCATGAACAAAACATCAGAGTAAGAGAGCATGAAAATATTGTAAAACAGATTAAATAATTGTAAACCAGATTAAATAACAATTCACAATTACCCTCAGGGAGGGACGGGAGGGATAATGTTAGCCTCCATGTCTTTAATGAAATCCATATTCTCTGGTCATGTTAATAGGAGAATCACAATTTCATTACAAGACAGGAGGCTACATTATGCATGTTGGTAGCCTTGAATAACTGCATCAGAAACATGTTCAATTGGTTTACAATAATGATGTGCAAAAGTATAGGCATTAGACCAATCGGCGGATTTAAGGATAGCATCCAACTTACCACCAGACCAGAATGACTTGCTGGCCATAGCACTCCTGAGAGAGTGAGCCTGGAACTTAGATAGGTCAATACCAGCAAGGTTCATAGCAATTTTAACCCACCTAGCGATAGAGCAGGATGAGATGGGTTTAAAGGGACTAACGTAAGAAACTAAAAGTTGATTTGCACCAGAAGGACGAAGGTTAGACATTCTGGAATCGTATTTCTTCATGCAATCAACAACATATAGTTTTGGATGAGAATCAAAACGAGGGTAAAAGATAGAATCAGACATGGTTTTAGTTCTTCTAAATATTTCGAATTTAACACCAAACATGTCATAACATCTATTAGAGATGTCAAGAGCTTTGACATCAGAAACTCTGCGACAAGAAACAAGACATAAAAGAGAGGCAAGCTTAATTGAGAGACATTTCCTGTTAAGGAGAGAATTGTTAGGCCATGAACAAAAAAGATCAAGCAAAAGTTTGACATCCCAAACGGATTGATATCTAGGACGAGGGGGTCTCTTAAGACGAATGCTTTTAAGAACTCTACAGATAATAACGTTTTTACCTACCGTTTTACCATTGACAAGAGCATGGCCGGCTGAAATTGCAGATCTAAAACAATTAATTGATATATAGGAGAGACCATTATCATAGATTTCAACAAGGAAATTAACAATAGAGACTATAGGAGCCTCCACGGGATCCAAGTTCCTTTACAAGCACCAACTAGACCATTTCTTCCAGATGTTATTGTATCTGTAATGGGTTCCAGGTGCCCATGACTCTCCGAGGAGAGTGAGAGCAGACGACGAAAGTCCAGACAATTGCTGATATTGCCTGACACTTTCCAGGCAAGAAGGTTCAAACTCCCTGAAACAACCAGGTGATGATCCTCTCCGTCTGCGTTTAGGAGGAGGCCCTGAATTGCGGGAATCAAGAAGGGAACGTCGCAAGAAAGTTCCAGAGCTGTGGGGAACCAGGCTTGAGACGGCCAGAAAGCGGTTATCAGGACAAGGGAGCATTGTTCCTGTCTCACTTTCTGAAGAACCCTCTGAATCATTGCAAAAGGGGGAAAGGCGTAAGGGCGAAGGGGAGCCCAAGGCTGGAGGAAAGCGTTCACAGCTAGAGCACCCGGGTCTGGCATCCAGCTGAAATACTGGGGGAGTTGGAAGGTCAACCTGCTTGCGAAAAGGTCCACGTCGAAGGGACCCCAAAGAGTGTTCAGGGAATTGAAGATCGTCGCATCGAGTTTCCAGTCGCTGAAATCTTGAAGGAACCTCGAGTTCCAATCCGCTGAGATATTGGATTTCCCTGGAAGGTATTCTGCTCTCAATGAGATTTTGTGTTCTAGACAGAACATCCATAATTTCTTGGCCAGATCCGATAGGTCTGCGGACCTCGTGCCACCGAGACGGTTGATGTAAGAGACCGCAGAAACGTTGTCCATTTTCAGAAGGACAGATCTGCCTTGAAGTGAGTGTCTGAAACTCATCAAGGCATAAAGCCCAGCGGTCAGCTCTAAAATATTTATGTGGTGGGAGGACTCCGAAAGGGTCCAAACTCCACCGGTGTCTTGGTCGAGGAGGCGAGCGCCTCAGCCATGAAGACTGGCGTCTGACTCCAAGACAAAGTCTGGGGTGGAACCGAAGATAGCCCTTCCATTCCATGCATCCAAATTGTCCAGCCACCAAGAGAGTTCCAGTCTCGCTGGTTGGTCCAGAGAGATCCTGTCCCCATACCAGAGACCGGACCGAAGGGCTTGGGCTTTCACCCTCTGGAGAGCACGGTAGTTTAGAGGACCCGGGAAGATAGCTTGGATCGAAGAAGAAAGAAGACCCAAGAGTCTGGCTAATTCTCGTAGAGAGAGAGATTGATGTTTCAGGACAAACCTGATTTCTTTTCGAATTTTCCCAATCTTCTTTTTTGGCAATGAGAGAAGACAGTTTGAGGTGTTCACGGTGAAACCTAGAAACTCGAGGGATTTTGAGGGCGTCAGGATGGACTTTTCTCTGTTTATAATGAAGCCAAGATCCTCTATCAATTCCATGGAGACCCTGAGGTCTTCTAGAATTTGTTCCTGAGTTTAAGACGTGATGAGGATGTCGTCTAAGTAGATAATTAGGCGAACCCCTCTTGCCCTGAGAATCGAAACAATGGCTCTCATGACCTTGGTGAAACACCAGGGGGCGGATGAGAGACCGAAGGGGAGAGCTTGAAATTGGTAGAGGTGTTCGTCCCAAATAAATTGGAGGAATGATTGATGTTCCTTGGCCATGGGGATAGTAAAGTAGGCATCCTTTAGGTCTAGCTTGACTAGCCAATCTCCTTGAAGGAGAAGGTCCCTGAGAAGGTGAATGCCCTCCATCGTGAAGTGGCGATAAACCAGGTATTTGTTTACTTCCCGTAAATGTATCACTGGCCTCCAGCCTTTGTCCTTTTTCTCTACCAAGAAGAGGGTACTTACAAAATTCTTCTGTGACCAAGGAACCTCGATAATCGCTCCCTATTTCAGCATAGAGGAGACCTCCTCCTTGGCGATAGCTAGATGTTCCGGGGGGAGGTCCAAGGGTCTTGGAGTCATGGATTGGTAAGGAATGTCCACGAAATCTATCATGAACCCACGGACAGTTTGTAGGACCCACGGGTCCTGAGTATAACTTTCCCAAACATCGTAAAACAATTTGAGCCTTCCCCCGACCTTTGGAGGGGAAGGAGAAAGGAGGGCACTTACTTGGGGTGTTGGTATTAGGTGCTCCACGGGAGGAGAAGCCTCTGCCTCGGGAACCACGACCTCCTCGTTGGGGGTAAAACTGTTTGTTTGAGGGGTAGTATCCCCTTCCTGCACCACCTCTTCCTCTGCCGGAGTTATAGGGCCGGAAGTTGGCACGGCCGGAAGAACGGCCCCTTCTTCCGGCCTGACCAAAAACATTAGATGGGAAGACTTTTTTCAGGTTGCTTTGAGCCCTATCAAGCGCCGTAAAGGTCGCAACATATCTGCCAATTGACTTAATCATGTCTTGCCCAAAAAGTAGGCCTTGAGGTTCGGAAGAAGGCTCCTTGTCGGCAAGGTCCCCAAGTTTGGGGTTAATTCTGTTTAGGACAGTTTTTCTCCTTTCCATGTTCAGGCTTGAATTGGCGTTCCCTAGGAGAACGATAGCTCTCTGGCTCCAACCCCTAATGAGCGCAGTGTCGAGGGGAGTATCTGAAATATAGGACTCCTCAGCAAGATCAAGGATTTTGGTGAGAGGGCCTAGAATGTCTAGAAGACGGTCCTGGCAGTATTTAAATGCTCTTTCGAGCCCTTTTCTTGGGTCCTTTCCCAGTTTGAAGAGAAATTTTATAAGGTCTGAGTCAAGGTTGGGGGTCTGGCAGACCTTATCCCCGATCCATGGTCTCGGGCACTCAGCTCGCATAATGTTCCTTGTATCAGTTTCCAAGGAGTTTCTTAACCATTTGGTTATAAACTTGCCCACATGTTCCTGGGGGGACCACTTAGAGCTGTTAGGGCGTGAGATATTAACAGGAGAAAACATCTCTCCCCCTAGGGGGTCAAGGATGGTATCCTTGGAGGAGGGAGGAGGGTCTAACTCGGAAAAGTAGTTGGGGTCAGAGTCATTGGAAAAGTAATCATTAGGGTCGAAAACGAACTCGTCGTAGGGTTCCTCGAAAGTCTCCTCCACGTCAGAGTAGGTATCAGAATGAGCACTAGCACCATCACCGCTCGTGCCGCTTAGGACACCTTCCAGAGTTGTACCGCCAAGGGTACCCAACCTAGTTGTGCCGCAAGGGGCACCAATGCCTCTTGGAGCGCTAAGGCTTCCCGAATCCAGAGAGGTGCTTGGACCTCCAAGGTTCCCCGCACAACTATCCATAGTGTGCTTGGTTTTCCTAGGTGCTTTGAGCTTTGTAGGGTTGTTAGGGTATTGTCCAGGATCACTGAGGGTCCTCTTACGAGACATTACCTCATTAAAAGTATCGAGCATGCATGCTCTCATTTCTTTTTTTTAAAAGTTTTTAAAAGCGTCACTATTGTGAGAGGGAGAGGAAGCTGTAGCGTCTTCACTCTCCATATTTGACATGAGGGTAAAGCCGTTTTTTAGTGATAATATAGAAACAGAAGCTTATCTTTCCTCTTTCCCTCTTTTTTTTTTATTTTTTTTATTTATATGGGACTCGAAGTAAAAATAAAGTGAAGCCAATTATGCCTCCGTTTGCCCTAGAAATGCCTTTGGGCAAAGTTATGGGTGAAACCGATTGAAAAGAGCTGATCAACGGTGAAAGAGGAGCTTCTCGCAGCAACAGGCGTGCTTGAGGCAGGGAAACCACGAAGGAAAGAGGAACGACCCTTAGTAGGCAGGGTCACTTGAGGCATTTAAAAGAGGCTGATCTCCCTTGGCACCTGGCCTTTATGGATACTATGATGTCACCTAATTCTTGTTCTTACCTTTGTGATGTAAGCGGCTGTGTTTGTGAGCTGCATTAAAAGGATTCATGCATAATGTAGCCTCCTGTCTTGTAATGAAATTAAACTTCATGTTACTCAACGTCCTCTGAGATCCTTCAATGAAAACTTGCTTGTACTTCCCTGTTTTCACCTGATGTCCAGAGGAGGAAAGTCAATGGCTGTTCTTGGAACAAATGCCTGGAACTACCTGCCCACCAAACTGAGACTCACGCAGCCAGAACCCATCTTTAAGAAAATATTGAAAACCTGGATTTTTGCAACCCCATATAGCCAGGTGGGTCTATCTCTCATCTGATAGCTGCACTGCCTGAAACCACTCTTCTCGAGACTCCTACCACAAGCCACTCAGCGCAAAGACACTGCGCTCTATAAATGACCTCATTCATTCGTTCATCTGCAAAGATGTTACTAACTCCCCTTTTTGCTAAACGCAGATGTCGTACTCAAAAGTGAGAGCTCTAGCAACTTTTCATTATGGCGTCTGCGTGGTGAACTGTTGAACACGATGACCTGATGCTTTAAAGCATCAATTTTCAGCTCGAGGGAAAGCAAATCGGGAGGCTTGCGCACACCTACAATAGTTAAATCCTTACCGGGACCCACCAGGTGAGGCGCGAGTTTACAGATGCATGGGGCTGGGTTCGCGGTCATTAATGTGCAACTAGTTTGAAAAGGGCATGGCTGGTTTTAATTGTTTTCCACTAGGCTGATGCTTAACTAATGCGCTGTTTGTCCATGCTTGTGGGTTTAATGCCCAAAACGTGTCTCTGAACCATTTGCTCTCAGAGGCCATTCTAACCAATATTTATTCCAAAACTTGACTGTTGGACATCACAAACAGGCCACAAATGCCAAAATACAGTCACGTACCTCAGTGCACTGCATGGTGCACACTTATGTTATCCATAGCACATCTCCATATTCAAAGTTGTCTCAACCATTTTCCTGATTTCTTATTGAAATAAATCTTGCAGTAAGTGTTAGAAAACAATGAAGAGAGAGGCTGTAGGATCCATTAAAGATTGTCGTTAAATTGTAGAGGTGGCGAACCAATAATCTCAAGAGATCAGATATATTGGATGCAGAGTTGCTTTATTCATGTATCTCACAGCACCAGAAAGGAACTGCCAATGCAAAGCAAACCTCCACATTCCACTAAGAATGTATAACCCCATTACTCAAAGCATTCTATAGATATACATTATATTCATTATAGATAATAACAGAGTGAGTGTCCATCATCACCTTCAAGCAAATCGCCCCTAAAATGTATAAATGAATGGTGAATATTCCTAAAGATGTTCTGTCCCAGCTCCATATAGTTTGAGAAGTATCTCTGCAGTGGTTTCAACCAGGGTCCATGCAGGTAACAGCTGTAGGGCAACGTGGGAGGGGGATTTCGAGGAATGATGTCGAGGGAACATCATCTCTCAAATCCCCCCCCCCCTTCCGGCCTGACTGCCCCCCACTGCTGTTACCTGCATGGACCGTGGCTGCGTAGTTTTGCCTTTAATTAAGATTGTGCACACATTTGCAGTACGCATTGTATATTGAATTGACATAATTTGGCCATTCACAAGTGTTCTAGTGCACTCTATTGCAGGTTAGAAGCTCAAAGGTTCTCACACTGACTTTCTGAAAATGCCTTACAAGGGTCTCATATGCAGGTGCCAAGAGTCTCCAAGCCACACTAATTCCCATAGTCTTTTGGGGGTTTGCTCATGGCTGTGAGATATTTGAAAGGATGTTGGTGATAGGGATTTTCTGTATTGAGTCATGTAGGTAGAGTGGAGCGAACATACACCTCCCATTATGACGGCACAACAACTGAAGGTCGCATTTTCTAGCATATTACATTTCACAAGCTGTGAAAATAGTAGGCTAAACAGGTCTAAGGAAGCTGGAACTAGGCTTTAACTAGGCAACAATGTACTTTTCTGAAAAGGAGCCCTCTCCCTTCAACTTACTGATATTGAAAAGGAGGTTGACACACTTTAATTGAGATCTAAGGTTATATATAGAATGCCTAACATGATACCATTAGCTTTGGGGATACATTTTAAGTGTGTTTCTCCTCTCTGTAGGGTGGGCTTTCCAGCCTCATATGGATGATAATCCTTGTTATATGCACAACTGCAGTCATGACGTTTGTCCCCATTAGCCTCCTTACATTAAATACGTTTTAGCAGCACAAGTCTAAAAGTCTTTGCCTAAAAGTTTGATTTTGTAAGTGCGTCCACTCGTTGAAACCCTAAACATGCATAGTTTTGTGAGTAACTGTTTTCATTGAGCAAATTTCTACGAGATATCGAACAGAATCTTTTTTCAGGATAATTGTAGCTCTTTGTGCAATGGCTATCCTTAGCTGTTTATGGGGGGCAAACTCTATTGTTATATGGGAGGTTTCACTCATCTTCTCTTTCTGGAAACGAATATCTCCAGTAAGGTAGGTATGGTGGTCCTATTCTAAACTCATTAAATATGTTTCTCAATTCTTCCTACATGAATACTTAGCTCCAAGTCTGCTTCCAGCTCATTTTCTATAGACCCCTGTGTAATTATCTAGCATAATTATGTCAGTTATGGGCTTTAAGTCATATTAAATCAACATTGGTCCTTCAAAGTGCTAGTGTGTGGCGATGATCACGAAGTTTAACATTCAATACCGTATGGGAATTTTCTTAATTGTATACGACCAACATTAGTTCTTCTAAGTACATTTGCATGAAGATAGCTAAGGATTTCAACATCCCATAAAGTGTTAAGATTGGAGTACAAGTGCTCCTCGATAAACAGGTGTGCGTGATGTCTGCTTCTACAGAAGCAATGTTAATTGCATATGATTCAGAGCCCCCAAGAAGTCCTTGTGGGACGAAATGCATTGGCTACTAAGGCTACTATTTGTTGGCGTGGTTAAAAAAAAAAAAGAAAACAAATAAAGGTTCATTGAACAAAGAAACTCCTCTGTTACGTATGTTACATGCATGCTTTTCAATTGTTATGAATACTTGTATTGTGTAAAGGACAAGGATATATATCCAAATATACATTTGTTGTATTTGACATAATTACGAAATTTTTAGTGCTGCACCACTAATAATGTATGTTGCTTGGAAATTCTTTCCTTCAGAAGTATAGAGGGGTTGTACTTCGGGTTCATTGCACCACCGGTAATATATTACACTTTGCCCAAAATCTCTTTTTTTGCAAGTGCCGTTCTCTATTGCCTCGTCCCCTCTTTGTTTGTATGTGACCCTGTGTAAGTTAAGTATGCTTACATTGCCATTACCATGATGGAAATTGAACTTCCATAAATATTGTCTGTGCAAACTAAATTTTGGAAAGTTTGTTATATGGGTGAATTTCCTAGTATTAGTGCTGATGATTCATCAGTGTACTAACATAATGCATTCCGTGTAAGTATTGAAATCGTTTTACACTTAAAGTACTTACTTGAATGTCGGTAAGATTTATTAAAAGTCAACGAATTGTAGATATACTTTCTGGTCTTATATTGCATTTAAGTAGAAAAACATAGTAATGTAATTCACCTTTAAAATCCCGCGCGGCTGACATTTACAATGACTAGTCCTGAGACATCTTTTTTCCATACAATAGATCAGGACAATCGCGTGTTTCATTGTGATGTTTTAAACTGCAGAATGATAAAGAACAGAAAATGTGTGACGGAAGACTGTGCATTACTAAAATGGATAATACAATTCAAAAAGGCTTTAACATTTTTAAGAACAATGAGCGACGGGTGCCATATTAAGCAAGAATTCGAATTTTCTTGAAATATTTGAGCCAAGCAACTGATATTAGAGGGACTTTTTCCAATGTTGTAGCTGAGCTCAGATATGACAGCTTAGTTATGACTGTAGGATGTGTACTGGGAAAGAGAGTGAGATAGCACATTGCGTTACTGATGTGGACAAGCTGTCATTGGAATTCCTTATCTTTTACTTATGGCACGCTGTGTTAGTATTCAGAGGATACCATTTCCACTGCGTTGGTATTTTCATTCACACAGCTGGGCATCTCCCAACAATGAAAAGCCTGACAAGTGGAAGTTAGAATTGGAATAAAATGAAAAGTGATACATTCGAATCACAAGTTATTCGCAACATCTTGATGTATTTTCCTCCTCAAAAAACAGGACCGGTTTCATGACTACACATAATTCATGGCAAGGATTGGGCTTCTACTACACATTCGGTCCCTCATTCTCTACGGATACCAGTACCGTGTTTAAAATGAAATGATGTGCTGCTTGTCTCTTCATCCTGGCACTGAATGACACAATAGTTTACAGTTGAATGTTTACCTGGTTTGGCGTTTGAGATGCTCTGAGACAGTCGTAAGAAAGTCATTAAAGACAAATAAATGTGCACTTTTTTTGTAATTTCTTTTATTTACAACAGAAAATACAGTGATCGACAATTAGCATGGGAGCTCACAGGGTGGCATTAGCACATACAGAGGATTAACGAGATACACATCTTGTAATTTAGCAATCATATTCTATATGCAGATCTTCCGGTTGTATATATGACTCACTGTCATAAGGAGAGAATTGGAAGGCGGAAAGGTACGGGAGCAGGGAGAGGAGGACGAAAGAGGAAACAAAAGTTGAACAATGTGAGAGTTCTATGGTCCATGGAGATTGTAAATTGAGGCCCACGGTCTCGCATGTCCACATGTCCCCTCAGCAGGGGGGACAGTCCTATGTGAGTGTTGTTACCTATTGGAAACAGGAAAGCAGATGCAGTGGTCACTAGCCATGCCATGAGTGAAGGAGTGGAGGGCAAATTGTGTACCAAGAGGATAACTGTGGAGGATGGTAGTCGCAAGTTTTGGGAGAATTGTGCAGGGGGGTGCATGGGCGTATTGCAGGGGTGTAGTGGCCTGGGTACAGGAGAGAGTGACTCGCGATTAGCAGGGTGCTGTCCATTAATGTTACTCTAGGGGGGTGCTCGGTGTCTGAGTGTTCATGTGGTTGTCAACTTTAATCAAGAACATCTCCCAATCCTCGCTTTCCGTGAGGGAATCGCCCTTCATGCACAGCAATCTGAGAGCGTGTGCCTCAGCTCTGGTCCATGTCAGCAATACCAGAAGCCAGCCGTGTATCTCCGAGCGGCGGGGCATTTCCATGCCAGGGGTAGGTTCCATTTAAACAGAACGAAGGCCAGGTCGATGAAGCACTGCTACTGTTTGTCCCACTTCGTGTGGGGGCACACTTCCAGTAAGCAGGATTCGGGGGAGGAGGTGAAGGGTTGTGTGGACAGTTTTGCCACTAATGAAGTTACTTCTGCCCACATCTGTGATAATGGTGAGCAAGTCCATATCATATGCAAGAAATATCTAGTTTGCAATGGGGTCGTTCCAGGGATGTTTTTGGGAATATGTGTTGAATGCAGTCTGGTGAAGGATAAGTGTGGTGTATGTAGTTAATTTGGGTGAAACAAAACCTTGGATTGCGGGAAATGTCCTTGGTTAATCATAGGACGTGGGCTCATGCTGTATCAGTAAGAGGCTGGTGGAGCATTGCATCCTATCTTGTGAGCCCACGTGGCATGGGTGGGTGGGATACTGTTAAGAGCGTAGTACAGAAATGCGATAACATTATGGGCAGAGCTTGGGACAGTGGTGGTTCGCCCTGCCCAGCACTTCACGTTTCAAGGGCCACCTCTCGTAGAATACAATATGATAGGAATTGACCAGCATGCAGTCCGTATGTCTCGATCATATCCGGTAATGTCATGAGCATTCCCTCATTATCGAGATCCCCGCCCGTGTAATTGCAGCATCAATCCATGAGCGTGAGTTAACATGATTGGGTGTCCGGCACAGTAAAGGCAAGTCCTAGATGGGGATTGAGGGAGTGTAAGGTTGGGCAGGACCTTTGTAGGTACCTATGCCTACAATTGCAGGCTACCGTCATTTGACGGAATTCGAATGTGGGACGATAATGAAATCAGATAGCCAAGTCAAAGTAGTTGTTAGCTGCAGAACCATGTGGATAAGCAATGATTCAGGGCTTGTCGGGGTGCCCAGAATGGAGATGGGCCGCTGTGGTTGTAATGCTGTGTAGTATATTTCAAAGTTGGGCACCCCTAGTTCGCCTTCCGTGAGTGGGTGCTGCAGTCTAGACAGAGCCACCGGATGGAGGCCCAAGCTCCAAATTAACTGCAGCAACAGTCCATTCAAGTTGTGTAAAAGGCCCCTGGGAAGCACAATGGGGAGAGCCCCAAATTAATAAAAACAGTTGGGGCAGTATGATTATTTTTGAGATTGAGACCCTGCCCAAAGCGGACAATGGAAGTGAAAACCAGAAGGGAAGTGATCAGAAGATGGGCCTGATGGCCGTGTCTAGATAACCCTCCATGAGTTCACAGTCTGAATGATATATCTGTAAACCCAAATATTTGAACGTGTTGTAACACCACCGCAGGTGAGACTACGGGTGTTCTAGATGTTTGTTGATCAATGTGGGGTCAGAGGGAAAACACAGGATTGGGACCAGTCTACCCATAAACCGGAGAGTGGACCAAAGTCCTCCAGAATACGCATTAGGTCCAGGAGAAATGATTCCACATTGCGTATGAAAATCTCGGCATTGTCAGCGTATAACGAAATTATGTTGTGCATGTCATATTCTCGTATACCCTAATCTACTGCTCACTGGTGGAGCTGACAGTCCAAATGTTCCATAGAAAGGGAAAAGATAAAGGGAGATAGGGAACAGCCGTGTCTCATGCCCCTATGAATAAGGAACTTATCAGAAATCACATGCCCGTTGTAACACGCTCCTCTGGATCAGCATGAGGGTCCGTACCCAGACCCCATGTTGGTGAGGGATGAGAATAAATATTCCCAGGCCAATGTTTCAAATGCCTTCTTGATGTCAAACTACATTGACACTTAGCCACGAACATCCATTGGGGCATTATGCAGGAGACATAAGAGACAGCCTATATTTAGAAATGCGCTGTGGCCCAGAATGAACCCAGATTGATCTGAGGGGATGAGCGATTCTACAATCAATCAATCAATCAATAGGGGTTTATAAAGTGCGCTACTCACCCATGAGGGTCTCAAGGCGCTGGGGGGGGGGGGAGGGTTTGCAGCTCCGGATCAGTAGAAGAGCGAGGTCTTGAGGTGTGAAGAGTGGCGGAGCGTCTGATGTTGACTGGGAGCTCATTCCATTTCTTTGCTGTGATGTAGGAGAAGGCTCTTCCACCTGCTCTGCTCCTGCGGATGCGTGGGGTCTCTGCCAAGGTCGGCAGAGCGGAGATTCCTTTTGGGTACGTGGCAGGAGACTCCTTCATTGAGGTATTTAGGTCAGATGTTGTGGAGGGATTTTTAGGCATGGGTGAGTAGCTTGAAGGTTACTATCTTCTCGATGGGGAGCCAGTGGAGGTCTCGTAGGTGCTGGGTCATGTGCTTCTGTCGTTGGGTTCTGAGGACGAGTCTGGCTGTGGTGTTCTGCATGGTTTGGAGCTTGTGTAGCAGGGTTTTGTTGATTCCGGGATAGAGGGTGTTACCATAGTTCAGTCTACTGGTTATGAGTGCGTGGGTGACGGTCTTTCTGCATTCAGGGAGGATCCACTTGAAAGTCTTGCAGAGGATGCGGAGTGCATTGAAGCAGGTGGAGGTGACAGCATTGATCTGGCGAGTCATGGTGAGGGTGGAGTCTAGAAGGATGCAGAGGCTTCGGGCGTGGTCTGATGGAGTGGATGGGTTTCTGAGGTACGAGGGGAAGAAGATGATTGGCAGGATCTTACTTAGTATCTTACAATCTACAATCAGGAGGGAGAATGGATGATATGAACCCACGTCAAGGCGACCCCTACCTGGTTTGGGAAGCACCACTATGTGATCCTCACGTAGTGTGACAGGCAAGTGACCATGCTCCCTGGACTCATTAAAGACATCCAGGAGGCGATGTGTGGTCTGGGTGAGGAATGTGGCATAATACTCATAGGCCATAAGACCAGGGGTCTTACCATGGGCAATCTGGGACACACCAGTATGCACCTCATATAAATGCACGGGTAATTCAGCTCTCCGTAGCATATTGGAGTTTTCATGGGCCCTTGTGTGCTCTTGAACAACGAATCACAGCTGAGGCTACGGGGGCAGAGCTGTCTGTGTGTTGCGAGTGAGCCTCAGCGGCTGTTTTGCACTTTTCTTGTACCCGCTAGTTCCGGGTTTGGATTGACTGCCTCCCTGCTGTGACTACCGCTGTGATTTCTGCTCTGACTCCCGCACTCCTGCTTTCCTGGCTTGCCGGCCAAGAGAGATACAACGGCAGCAGTGTGGAGGTGAGGCCAGGAAGCTCTGAATTGGGACTAGCAGGGTAGGACAAGTGGCTTGTCGATAGCTCCCGGTGGAAGCAGCCCAGCTGGGTGAGGCTTGCGGCTCGGATTTGCCTGGAGTTGCTGAGGTGGGGGTGTTACGGGGATTTGGCTGAGGTTCTGCTGAACTGCAGGAGGAGCCTACGGTGTTTGCTGAGGTGGAGGACGGCAGGGAGAGGTTAGTGTGAGCAGCGGAAGGTAGTCTCAGTGCTCCTGTTACCTCTCACCCTCCCCCCTCCCCCTGCCCTTGCCTCCCCTCTGCTTGTCACAGCCCGCACGGGAGGTTGCAAGGCTGTGCTGTTTCGCCTCTCCCCCTCCTCCCTGCCCTTGCCTCCCCCCTGCCTGTCACAGCACGCACAGGAGGTTGCATGGCAGCCAACAAAGGGTCACAGAGGAGCCAGAGCACAGCTCCCAGGGGAGCACAGCAAAGACAGTCCACCCTACACCTGCCCTTGCCGTTTTGCCCCCATCATTGCTTCCGATCAGCAGCTCGTACCACCCGGCCAGGTAGGCAACAACAGCAAACACACCCCCTGGCCCTCCAGGATATCTCCTCTGCAAGGCACAACATGCCGCAACAATCATCACTAAGTACCCTACTACTACGTTTGACGGCTCCCCCTTCCTGTTGTGTACCTCAGCTCCTGAACACTGGTGACCATACCCTCGGACGGAAGGATGGAAGTCAATCAAGAGACTTCAATGCTGCAAGTGGCAGGGAGAGTGAGCGAGGAGGTGCCAAGGAGAATGCCAGATTGTTACCCTGAGGGACTCCACCGCATACTCCACCGCCTGCTGAAAGCTGAGTGAATAGCTGGTATTAAACCCCTAGGGTGGTGCTGAGGTTAGCGTTGGTGTGACTCACAGGGGGAGCATCCAGGAGAAAACAACAGCCCAAAGACTATTCAGCCACCCTGCCAGGACCTAGGGCATACTCAGCTGCCTTGCTCAAACCCTAAAGCCCAAGGAGAAAGTTCAGTCTACTGTGGCATTATATAGCCTCTGATAACCGGGCACCCCCATAGAAGGATGGCAATAAAAAGAGAAAAAGCCTCTCAGCGCCAAGAAAACGTCTACGTAAAGTCAATCCCCCAATTCAAGTATCACCTAGAATCCTAAGGAGTGCACAAAACGCAGTACCGGACAAAAAGTCCTTTTTGAAGTCTCCAGCAGCAGGGCTCATAACTCAATTTTTATATGAAGGTCCCTGTAAGGACGAGAGCCCCCCCTGCCCTGACAGACCTTTCAGAAAGGACCAAAGCCAGTAACGGAATAAGCCAACGGAGAGGGAGCTTAAGCAACAACAAGTTCCTGGCAATACAAGTACAAACTACAAATAACGGAAACATAAACATCGAAAGACGTTGGTCTCATTTATGCGCCTGGCCGTGTCACACCGTAGGAATAAAACACAGACATGCAAGGGATCCACCTGTCGATGCTACTGCTCTAACCCGAGGTAACCACGTGCAGGTAGTGAGAGTCCATATACATCACCAGTATCAACTCACTTCGCAGTCTCCTGTTCAGCCACATCCCCTTGTACTCATAGGTCCTGGACCAACTAAGACTGATGAACAAGAGCGTCAATAAAACCTTGGGTACTTATCACCATTATTTCTTCAAAACTTGGAATCAAGGATACAAAGTACACTAGAGCTTACCCCAAAGCTTTTCAGAACGTCCAATGTAACCCGGTTTTCCCCATCCCCTACACAAAGCTCCCAAAGCTATAGTCTCCATGATGGCAGTTCCATTAACGATCCAGGACCAACCACTCCAGGTGAAATAGTCCATTCAATGGCCAGGGCATTACTCTGGCAATCGAACAAAATGGAGTTGTAAATCGACCTCCTATCCACCATGGCTCAACGGCTAGTGGCACTGAGTAACAGGGTGAACTTCATAGAGAACAAGCTCAGTGTCAATCAGAATAATTGGCCTTGCACCTGTTCGTGTGCAAACCTCATGGATAAATGGGCAACACTTCGAAACATGTTAAAAGATCTGGTAGTCTCACAAAAAGCTCAAACTGGATGCAGCACGGGCCCGATGAACAATAGTAGTACTGCACCAACCTCAACCCTCGCCAACCTTTATGGCAACTCAGCCATAAACAATTTGGGCAACTCCTCAACAAAGCCAGACACCCAAGGTCTCTTTGTACTAAACTCTCCATCAGTTCACCCAGTCTTAAATCTAGCACCTGAATCTTAAATCCAGGGAAGAACTATGAGGGCAACGCCTCCATTCAGACAAGGAAAGAAGAACCCCTCTATAAGAGGGCCAAGAAAAAATTTAAAAAACAAGAGAAAAAGTTCAAGGCATCAAAAAAAGTTGCCCTCCTATTGCCAACCCATACTCAAAATTCACAAACTGACGAAGACAAAACACGGTTCTATTCAATCTTCACTAAAAAGCACGGCTCAAGCAATTCAACACCCACAGTACTAACACCTTTGGACGCCAAACAAGAGTCTGATGCGCCATTACAGCCAATTCCCAATACGGGGGACTTGCATAGCCCATCAGGCCCGTCTATAACAACTCAACCACCTCACTCACCAAACATCAAGAAATTAGAGCAGAGAAGTTTACCATGCACAACCAAGGAACAAGGACCCAATACCAGGGACAATATATCTCAGGGCCCCTTACTTTTGGACTTCCAAATGCCTCGTGATCAAACCGTGCAGCCATTCCAAAACCCCGTCTACCGGCCAGAGCTATGCCAACAGGACCCATACCCAAGCTCTAATTTAAGCATCATATAGACGGGTCCTAGTATTCAGCCTAAAGCAATCCAAGACAGCAAAACCACTAATGAGGTAATCCTCACTCCGAGATACTTCCTTAAAGGCCAACATGACATTCTAAATAGGGGCAACTTACTCAGACTTTTTAAGCATATCCCGTCCGTCTCAGAAACACACTCAAATGATCTAGCCTGGGTTATATTCCTGTGTCTCTCCAGTGACTCTCACGGGGAGTCAACCTCGATTGGGCTGAGACATTACTCCCAGGTGGGGCTAACATCAGATGAAATAGCCCAAATGGCTGAAAGGGGTATTGACATTGCTTTCCCCATACCCGAGAAATATCCACACGTACTAGCAGTATCACCACCAAGGAAGGAAGTCCATTCTGTCCTAAGGGGGAAAAGCTCTGCTGCAGAGTCAAGACTTTACAACACCTACAGGATAACAAGTAGGCTTGACCATAGGACAGTCCACATTAGTGGGTCAAAGCATACCTTCACGTATAGCACTCGTACTGATCCAGAAGGACCACACCCCCAACAGCACCTTTAACACCATGAATGCTGTTCGTCATCAGATCATGACCGGAACACCAGGGAACAACATATAGCTGTCCATCATATCCTGGAACGTTGCTGGGCTAAAGAAATTGCTGGCTGCAATTCAGTAGACAATTACCTTAGCAAAAATGACATCTTGTGCTTCCAAGAGACATGGGCCACCGAACATCTAATTCTCCCCGGCTTTTACGAACTTTACTGTGCAGCCATAAAATGTAGCATCTTCAAGAGAGCATCAGACGGGCTCTCAATTTTTATTAACCAAGCCCGCAGAATAGAGGCTACTTTATTAACAACGAACACCGCCAATCTGCAAGCGGTACTGATTTGCGGATTAAAAAGTAACAACAGCCCAATTAATTCTCTTTTTAATTAACTGCAAAGTCAACCCTGCCTCCCAGCAAAAAAGCAAGTACTAAAAATATTGTCAACAAAAATGGACCACCTCATAAATAAATATGTGTCACACTTTCCAATTATTGTCGGGGGCATAAACAATCAGGAGTTGGGGCACTCAAAAATTGATGCCCCTACCCAGACCGAATTGGCCACAGACCACTAAGGGCATTTCTTCAGCTAAATGGGAAACCCGCAAAACAACTGGAAACACTGGGGGTTCCAACCGGAGTAGATCTGGGCAGAATAAAATTGTCCACAAATTTAGGTCCAAAACTTCTGGCCCCAAGAGAGTCCCCGCAGCAGTGTTTAGAGCCTCTAGTGGATTCTGGGTAGAACAGTTAGCATCACTTTTTAAGCATGTATTTGCCATTTTTAACACTCCTCTGTCGTTGAAAGGCTCAATACTTTTTCCCATTCATAAAAAAGGGGACCGAATGAAACCTGTAAACTACCGGCTCGTCGCCCTATTAGACACAGAAGCAAAAGCATATGCCAGAATTCTTTTGAAAGAACTAGAAACCTGGGCAAATGATCATAACATACTCCCCTTCTTTCAATCCGGTTACAGTCCCCAAAGCTCTACCATAGATAACATCTTAGCACTGGGACACCTGTCACTCCGTGCGACCTAGCCATCACAACTACCCCTGCTTTGCTGCTTTGTTGACTACAGTGCAGCCTTCGACCGAGTTCACCACGGGAAGTTTTGGGAAAAAACTGGACTCCTGGGAAGTTCCTCAAAAGTTGTTAAGGGCAGTAATTGCCCTTCACGAGAGGACCTGGGTTTGTATCAAAATCAATCAATCATCTGTAACAACTAAGTTTCCAGCTAATAACGGCCTTAAACAAGGATGTGCTCTCGCCCCTCTACTTTTTAATCTCTACACAGGTGACCTGAGCAAAGCCCTGGAGGGGGCACATCTACTAACACCAAGGCTGGGGAATGAGCGACTCTAAATTCTCCAATACTCTGATGACATAATGGATCATACTAGGAGAAGCCTACAGAAAGCGTTAGAAGCTCTGTATAGGTTTAGCCAAAGAAAAACCTCTTGGTGAACCAGGAGAAGACCAGGAGAATTATTTTGGTACCACCGAAAGAAGACAGCACATTGGCACCTAGGTGACCTGCAAATTAGAACATGCAGAAGTTATAACTATTTGGGTCTCAGGTTATCGGATGGGGCCAAACCCACAGCCCCTCTGAAACATCTAAGGAGCACGGGGGCCGGCATCATATACAGCTTGAGAAATATCAATCGACATCTACAGAGTCCGACTGCCGAACCCATCTTGAAAGTCTTAAAAGCAAAACTAGTGCCCTCTCTTAACTACGGCCAACTAGCCTTCCCCGGAATCTTCACTAAGTTCCTCATAAAGCACCAAATTTCTACCTATAAGAAGGTTCTAGAACTTCCACGACAGGCCAGGAAAGCAAGAGTAAGGTTGGAGCTAGGTCTCACCCGTCCTGTCATTATCTGCTTAGGGGATATTCTAAAATATGATATTAGCACCTTTTGTATTCAGTAACCTCCCTGAAAATGCAAATTAAAACAATGTTTAAAGAAGGAGGATCTCCATGGCAGGTTTAGCTGGCAGTAGCCATAGAATCGCTAGAAATAGACGCTCAAAACTTGCACAATTCAAATACTCCAGTAACTGCATGGAAAAGAACAGTGAATACACTGGTTAAGAAAATATCCTATGAAAGAGATTTGGAAAGTTTACACCATCAACCCAATCTCTCATCACTGGACACTTCCTACATAGTGGGAAAACAACAGCCTTACTTTGAGCAAGCACTGACAATCCCGGCCCGGAAACAAATCACCTATATGAGACTTCTTGCATTGCCTATCATGGATTTTAACCACGACTGGGCCTGGAAGGATAATTCAGCAGCATTTCGACTTTGTAGTTACCATTGTGAATCCTGCCTCCATCTGCTGTATTGCTGCCCATAGCTAGCAAGCGAGCGGCACCGACTGGCTCTTCCCATTTGCAGGTCTCACGGCCTCGTGCGATGCAGAGAAGGCTCAGACCTGTGTTTCTCTGCCAAAACAGCTCAATCAGTTGCGCGGTTAGGGAAGCTCACAGAATCAATCCGGGCAGCACTGTCACAGAAAATTGAGTTAAAAAAACGAAACCAGCCGGCTAGCAAGTAAGAGAGACTTTGACAAAACTCCACACTAAGTTTTATGAACTTGCACTTTATTGCCAGTTTGGATAAACTGTTTTTAATGTTTTAAAGTTTGCAGCAATTTGTGCTGGATTTTAACTCTTTTCCTCTTATAGATTATTTTAATGATAGTATATCGTAACGATTTTAAGTAATTGAACAATAAAGCTTAATACCATTCCTGGTAGCATACTGTAGCTAATAAAGACACGGCAAATGTAAAAGAAATCATGCAGGTAGCCAGTTTGCACAGCAGCCAGAGCGGAAGAAAGCTTGTTGGAATAATCACAGAAGGGCCCTTTGACCTCTAATTATGTGGAAAACAACGGACCATCTCCCGCTCCTATAGTGGCTATAGAGGCATGATTTGATTTGAATAAAATTTGTATCGCGCAAACAATAACCCGAAGGGATCAAGGCGCCTAACAAAGCATATCATAGACATCAGCACGACACCATTACATATAAGCCTGCACAAAGAGATGCGTCTTCAGAGCACTTCTGAATGCCTGAAGAGTGGGTAGGGATCTTAGTTCCAGTGAAAGGGCATTCCACCACTTGGGCGCCAAGGTGGAATGCTGCTGGTCTTCACAAATTAGCCATGCCAACAATTTCCCGTCATTGTCTCCTTCGTCATGCTGCAAGGCCAATCGCTGCTTATAATCATGCTTGCTCAAAGTTTGTTTTGCTTCAAAACTGTTGGAGCTGTTCAGTGGTAGCCGCCTGATTGGTCAGTTTCATCTCTAGCAAGCAAAGGTCACATTCGATAGTCAGAAGGTCCTCAGTCACTCTCCTGCATATCCCTCACATAGTTGAGAGGCTGTGGTCTTGTATCACCTACTGCTGGGCATTCCATTCAACAGCACAGGACAGTGCAGTGCCATTGGCAAGCATGTAGTAGCATTCTATACATTGGGCAAGGCCTGCCCGAAAGGGTGGATTGGACCAAGCCTCTGCCTGAAGATGCCATATGGGTTTGAGGGGGCGGTAGCACCCCATTGAACAGCTAGCATCAGAGGAGATTGGTGGGATAGAGTTTGCACCAGCCACTTGAGAGACGAAGTAGGGTGTACAATGTAACAGATCAATTCTAATGTGATCATTGTGTATGGGGTGAATAGAAAGAGTATTCACAATCTATTAGGTGAATGAGGCACCAGGCATCATGCAGACGCAGGTGGGTCACCCACTGACAGAGATAGCAAGTAGCGGGTTTCGAGAGTGTCACTAAGAGCGGGTACATAGAGTGATCCAAAGTCACCTCCGGGACACAACTAAAGTCATTGCCCTAAAATTCGGTGGAGGATGCAGAGGAGTGCCAGGGTCAAAGTGTCAAGGGACTCCTACTGGTGAGTATTGGGGGCGTATATCGCAGCAAGGGCCAAGGGGGAACCATCCGATTAATGCTCCAGCACCACATATCTGAACTCCATTTCCAATTTCTGAGTAGCCACAACATATGGTACTCCCAGTACTATCTAAATGAGAACCCCATGAGCAATGGAAGAGGTAGTGGTGCCATGTACCTATCCATGCCAACGCGCTTGGAGCTCGTGTACGTCAGTGGTGATGAAATGTGTTTCTTGAAACATTGCTATGTCGACATGTCGTCTCTTTAGGTAGGCATGTATACAATGGTGTTTCATTGGCGTAGACATGCCTTGTTTGTTCTAAGTCATGATATGATATTGGGGAACATATATGTTCATCTGTGGGTTAGTGATGTGGAATATGTCATATACCAAGGAGGAAGAGACTCGCAGTAGGTAGCCCACCCAGAAATAGCGGAGCTGTATAGGGTAAGGTCAGGTCATGTTGGGAAATGTTGAGGATCACAGAACACTAGTAGAGCATCTTGTGAGTATATAAAAATATTGTGAAAACATAATTCCCCCAGGACAATTGCTTTGCAGGCCTCGTCCAGTTAAATATCTCTAAGCCAGGTAACAAAGACAACAAGAATTGTGAAAACAAAAACAATATAGCATCGAAACATAAAGTCCACGTGGGAGCTTTCAGGAGGTGTGGTTTCAGAATAGTGAGGTATAGGCGGCAGTAGTGCCATAACAGTAATGTCTAGTGGAGCAATAGTGTGGTCCCAGTTAGTGTAACCATGTCAACCCCGTGCCCATGGTGTGTTGCTTACAGGTGAGCAGAAAGCGATACAAGAGTGCTAGCCAGCTCCAGGTATTTGTCTTATCTTCATAATGATACCTACAGATTATCTGCTAATCTGGGAGTCACCTTAGGTCCACGGTGAACCCTGCCCGATGAGGAGTGAGATCTACCCGAGTCCAATCCCAATTCCAAAGGGTGTACACTTAGAAGAATTTTACTTTGACTAATATCTTCTAGTAGAATCACGGGCATGCAGAAATGAGCATGGCCAATCTCTGTACCTGGATTTGCAAAACAGACCTCTTGGTCATTTTCAACTAAACCAATATTGTCTAGTTTATCTTTTTGATGGGTACTTATATTTGATTTATTGACTCAAGTGTCAGGGGCTTATACATAATTCAGCTGAGTAAGGATCTTTCATGATCAGTGATAACAAAGCAGTGTTGCAGTAAGTTTTCAAAAATCCATCACATTCTCTGATGTGAGAATGAAATAAGCATTCACTCGTTCCATTGATTCATCTTTCTCAAAGATAGCAGCCAAAGAGCAATTCACCATTCTTTCTTTTTTCCTTTTACACTTTAATTGCCACAAAGCCACCATTAAAACTGTGTGCAGCTAGTACTGCTTTTAAACGTGTTCACATTGAAGACCCTTTGCTTATTTGTGTCTAAAAATGTTTGACCTATACACTAGAATATGATGTCTGATTTTATTTATAACACAGATACGTTGTTCACACCAGTATCTTTATGTTTGATGAATACAAGCTATCGATGTTTCTGTGAATAGAATTAATGATTAGTTGGCAATGTTGCCCAATAGGTGTGTATTTCCTACTACATAATATGCAAATAATGAGACATATGTAGAATGTATTTCTTATTCTTTTCACGTTGTTAAAGTTACTACTAACCAGCCGTCTGGACTACGGGAACGCCCTCTACGCTGGGACCACCGCCAAACTACAGAAAAGACTCCAGCGCATCCAGAACGCCTCAGAACGACTCGTCTTGGACATCCCCTGACACAGCCACATCTCCGCCCACCTGAGGTACCTGCACTGGCTCCCCGTCAGCAAGAGGATCACGTTCAGACTCCTCACCCACGCACACAAGGCTCTCCACGACTTGGGCCCCGAATACCTCAACAACCGCCTCACGTTCTAAACGCCAACCGGCCAGCTCTGCTCCGCCAGCCTCATCCTCGCCACCGTCCCACGGATCCGCAGAACCACCACCAGGGGAAGATCCTTCACCTACCTGCCGGCCAAGACCTGGAACACCCTCCCCACCCACCTACGACTCACCCAGGACCATCTCTCCTTCAGGAAGCAACTCAAGACCGGGCTTTTTGAGCAGTAGCAGCCCCCCGCCCCAGTGCCTTGAGACCCTAGCGGGTAAGTAGCGCGCTTTACAAATACTCTTGATTGATTGATTGATCGATTGATATGTTATTCTTCTAATGAGCAAAGAGGAGCATCTTGACCCAGGTAGTTAGGTTGTGAATGACAACATCATTATCATCAGCAAGGAGCTCAGTAGAGGTGGCCTGCTCTAAGAAGAGCTGTTTTCAGCCAAGGACAGGAATGGGTGTGTTAATATGCATGCTATAAATATAATACCTTTTGGTTATTCATCCTATAATGTTTTTTTTAATTTTTCCCATTGCCAATATAAATAGGATTTCTGCTATTGTATTCCATTATAACACCCAATAAAGAGTTAGTTGTTCATTACATTGTCTTTGCATGCTAATTTGAGAGGCTAGCTGTGGAGAACACACTTACAATGCTAGTCTCTAGCAGGTCTGAACATTTCCTCCACTCTACTTGGCCCCTAAAATGTATTCATCTGCTGTGGCCACTAAGAGAATTCTACTGGGTGTGACCAAAGTTTTTGCATGAATCAATTTCCTTAAATACTATATATCCATGTGGCTTCACATCAATGTCCGTTTATTTTATTTTTTTCAATCTTTTAATTTATTTTATACCAAGTCTCCAAAAAAAGTGCAATTGTCTAGTACAGAAGAGAGGCGTATCACTTAGCAAAAATTGGTATGCAGTTGGTACCCTCTAGGAGTTCAGAGCCATAGAGATCAATATACAAACATAGTCCCAGGCATCTTCCTAGGGCAGTTAATGCATCCACCCCTGTCACGTGTGTCTGGAGCCCACAATGCCAGCAATATTCATTGCAGCTTCCCTACACCTTATCCCATTTTGGGACACCCCCTACTCTGGTAGACCACGTTCTCTGGCAGCTGGCACCAGTCCATGTTGCTCTCCCAACTATTGGAGGCATAGGGGATCCCCAAGTCTGTGCCACAATCTGCTTCGCTACACTCACTCCCACCGTCGACCACAACCTCTGGTATTTGGGCCAATCTAGGTCCTTGTGTATGTGAGGTATGTGAAGGAGGAACCCTTTGTCACCTGCAAGGACCTCCTACCAATATGTCTGTATAAAAGGGCAGCTTCATATAGAATTAAGAAAGGAGCCCTCCTGCCCACAGCCTCTCAAATAAAGAGGGGAACTTCCACTCCCAATCCTGTGTAGCAATATCCTAGGTTCTTAACCCAGTGTGTATTGCAATCATTTGCAGTCGATGCAAATCCTCTGTCCACTAATCATCATCTAGATCCCCTAGATCTGTACTCCACTTGTCGCACAACCCACCTAGAGTATCAGGAGGATTGTTTCGAATATTTTTGTAGGTAATGGAGACTGCTGTCTGCTGCATCAGATCTAGGAAGAGTCTATCCTCCAGAGATGCCAAATCTGCCACTTCCTCTTCTTCTGATAGATGTACCCTGAGTGGTGCTTCTGTCACCTGCAGATATCGATAGCACTCCATATTTGCCAGGCTGTACTTACTTTGTGTTGCCTTGAATATCAAGAGTGTGGAGCTGCTTATTAAGTTTCCAAGATGGTCTATGCCCCGGCAATTCCACCTATAGAATCCCATCAGGGGCCCAACTTCTTTAAGTAGGTCGCTGTCCCACAGGAGTTTCTGTTCCTTTAATTTCCCTACCCATCTTAGATGTTTTGTTGCCTGTTTTCTATCCGTCTCTGTCAACCTTTATTGCTGGTTCCTGTTGGTCTACATAAATCGAGTCATTTATCACAATTAATGGGTCAGCCAATAGTATTTGAGGAGCTCTGTGATGACCAGAACAACGTTGTACAGCCCGTTTTGGAACTTATGGTGAGCTATTTGGTACCCACCACCAATCCAAATAGGCAGGTGGACTTTTTATCTATGCTGCAGAAGAAGCAGCGAGGTATCAGTTATGGTGTGTTCTGAAGAATGTATAGAACTATCACCAGTGCCATCTTTTATAGAGGGCATCCTTGCCCCTCAAAGACAGAGGCAGAGGCCTCCAATGGATAATATCAAAGTGAAATCAGGCTAGGAGTTCTAAGAGATTCCTTTTAAAGGAGCAGAATCTTGGTCTGGACATTGAACAAGGAGAAGGGACTGTATGATGTGCAGTCTATTGGAGTCTTAGGGCCAGATGTAGGTAATCCAGATTTACCGATTCTAAACTACCGAATTTTACCGATTCGATATTTTAAAATCGGTAAATGGGATGTAGGCATTCATTCAGGAAGTATTCGGTAATTCCCATTCATTCCTTTCGGCCTGGAGGCCCATAGGAATAAATGGGAATTACCGAATCGGTAAATACCGATTCGGTAAAAGGGGGAACACATTGAAGGGTGGCAGGGTGTCACTTTGACACTCTGTTGCACCCCTAAATCATGTATGGGTGCAAATGTGGCAGACATACATGCCCTAACGGCATGTATGTCTGCCACATGGCACTGTAATAATTAGCAAAAAATTGCTTCTTTTGGGGTTTTCGATATTTACCACCAACTTGTAGTTGGTGGTAAATAACGAATCCTAAAATGGGAAAAGCACTCATTTGAGTGCTCCCTACATTAAGGATTCGGTAATTTACCAAATCGGTATTTAAGAATTTGGTAATTTACCAATTCCTTAAATTACCGATTCAGTAAATTACTGATTCCTTAAATTAGGCCCCTACATCTGAAAAGTCTAATACCGGTCGGTAACGGCCAAAATTCGGTGATTTCGGCCATTGCCGACCGGTATAAGGCTTCCTACATCTGGCCCAAGTTCTTCTTCGGAATCACTAATATGGTTGCCATGCATTGATCTAACAGTAACTCGCCCTCCTCCCAGGCTTCTTCGAACATCAGAGAATTTGCACTTCAAGACTCTCATCCATGGACGCAATCTGGAAGTGTTCATTTCTCATTAAAGTCACCTCTAGTAGTCATTATTCCCACCACCTCTAGCATACACATAAAAAAGCTAATAACGGTCCATTATTATATACACTTTGTGCAGCATTCTGTTTCATCCCAGCTATGTTCACATTATGTAAGAACTCACACATACAAAAAAGCAGCTTCCGGATGGGGCAAGATGGCCGCTGTAGAGTTGTGCTGAGCAGTCGCATTATTTTCCTCTCCTGCTCCATACTGAATTAATGGGATAGGATGCTGTGTTTCCCCTGATGGCCTACGAGTTTTGGTGGCAAGGTGGAGTGAAGGAGTACTGACGAATTAGGAACCAGTTTCGTGGGGACAGCTTGACCTGAAACTGGTTAAAGCGGAAAGTTTTCAGGCTGCTGAGAGCGATAAGCGGCAAAGAGAACCTGGTGATCGAGATGCCCCCCGACCGCCGCGGCAGGACAGGCTGAAAGAGGTGGCGGATTCAGAGCAAAAGGAGCGGCAACTGGGGAGGCAGGTGCGGGGAAAGCTCTCGGAGCGATTCGCAAGGTGCCTGCACTGCCGGTGAAAAAGAAGACAGAGCTCCACGGAAAAACTGCTGTGCCCCCCCCCTAAAAATGCTTCTGACAGTCGCACAGCATCACGGAGTTTCAACACGGCGGATCTAACGCCAAAAGGAGGTGATGCGGATAAAAGTAAAAGTAAAGATACAGGGATGCGGCAGCCCAACTTAACGGAGGTTTTCTCCACGAGGGGTCCCGGACAGCCTGACGTTGTAGCGAAGACGCTGGAGCCGGGAAAGAGCATTCTCGTGGATGCTGCAGGAGCAGTGGATGCCGCAGAGAATCTAGTTGCCAGGCAACTGAGTCAGAGTGCAGAAGCAGCAGAGGCAGCTGAGACTAATGTGGCGGCGTCAGCAGGAGCAGCTCTCATGCCGGTGCAAGTGACGGTAGGCAGAGGCAAGGAGAGGCATTCAGATACTCCCCTGGGAAATGCTGATATGGTGAGGGTTCTGATGCTAATGGGGGCTGAAATGAATGCAGGAATAAATGCCCAAAGCCAACCAATAAGTACCTGGGGCAGCATGGAAAGCCTGGCAGATAAGGGTACGCGGGGAAGGAGCAAGACCAAGCACAACACGGAAAAGGTAGACGGTGGCTCAATTGAAGGGGAGTGCTTTTTTTCATTGAATGAGGACTCAGAGTCAGTAATGTCGTCTGAAGGTAGTCTAGAAGAAGATGAAGATGAGGAGGATACAGACTCTAGCACCTCCGGCAAAGAGTCAACGCAAAGGAAAAGACCTTCAAGATCAAGGAGGTGCACCTCGGGGTCTCCCCCCCATCATGATAGGCGATTACTATGGGACTACTCGGCTACCTCTCAGTTCTACCAGGACAATGGCAATAATGGGGGTCCTACTCCTGAGACCTTACCCCGACGAGACTCATTTGAAATACTATTCAGCACTCTCAAGCAGATGCAAGCAGACGCGAGAGCAGAAAGTCGCAGAGCAAGGCAGGCCTCAAAGAAGATCCAGGGCTCGCTGAGGAAAGTAAACAAGTTGTATAAGGAAGTTGAGGTCAGAGTAACAGAAGTAGAGGAGCGCACAGGTAAACTGGAGGACGACGTGGGGAACTGGCAGGCATTCAAGCCAGAGCAAGAGAAACTGGCAGAGGAAATGAGCTGGAAGATGGAGGACTTCGAAAACAGGCAGAGACGGAACAATGTTAGACTTTTGGGTGTGGCAGAAGGGGCAGAAGGGCAAGATATCAGACAGTTTGTAGTAAACCTGCTTTGGGGGACCTTTCCAGAATCTCAGTGGCAGTGGGATACAGAGGTACAGAGGGTGCATCGGTTTCCTTTTACACTAAAGAAAGGTCAAGGTCAAGGTGCGGGTGGCTCACTTCCTAGGACAATTCTCGTTAATATAGGGAATTTCTTGCTGAGACAAGAGATCATGGACAAGGCAAGGCCAGATAGTAGGCGTACGTTTGAAGGTACAACGTTCTTCGCTAGGCCTGGCTTTTGTCACGTCACTGTTGAGCGTAGATGGAAACTCACGCAGATGATAGCACCCTTTCAGGTTTTCGGATCTGAAGCTTATCTCCTCTTTCCTGCTAGGCACAAGGTAGTAGTAAAAGGAAAAGTGTGGATGTTTTCCTCAGAAATTAAAGCCCAGCAATTTTTGGAAGAAATGAAGAAACAGAAGGGTGGGTAAGGAGCTGGATTCTGAGGTTGATTTGCTGACTTGGTAAAACATCACGATCTTTCAGGGTGTAAGAATCGGGGGGTGCACAGGGCAGCAGGGTGGAAGGCGGGGGAGGGAAGCGACTTGCATAATTCAAGGCGACCACACATAGGTCTCACGACCTATTTGCCTGTAAGGGGGTGGGGGGAGGAGTGAAGTCAGGAGGGGGGGTTGGGGGAGGTATAAGGGGGGAAGAGGGAGGAAACGGTACACAAAGACATGGTGAATGGTTGGCGGCACAGCACACCTGGGTAAGGAGAAAGGTACATGGTTTACAATACATAAAAGATAATTCATGGTATCAACTGGTGTGGTTTATTCTTAATGAGCTAGCAGTACTATTTGTCGGATACAGGATGTATTTCGATGACATGTAGAATAGCCTCGATAAACGTCTGTGGGCTTAATGAGATAAATAAAAGACTCAGGGGCATATTATCAAGGAAGGGCGATACATTATCGCCGCTTTTATCGGCAGGAAACTGCCGATAAAGCGGCGATAATGGGCTTGATAATATGCTCTATGAATTCCTATCGAAGCCCATGTTAAATGTGAAGACATCTAACATGGGCTTCGATAGGAATTCATAGAGCATATTATCAAGCCCATTATTGCCGCTTTATCGGCAGTCCTTGATAATATGCCACTCAGAGTGGCTGCACTTCTTAAATCATTACAACTGGACTTGGTTTGCTTACAGGAAACCCATATTGAGGGCTTCAAATCATATCTGCTGGAGCAGATGGGGTATGCGGTGTTAGCAAAATCTAACCAGGGGACCAAAACTAGAGGGGTGGCAGTGCTCGGTAGGAGTAGGGATACACTGGTAAGAAGGAAAAAAGAAGATCAATGGGGGAGATGGATCTTGCTGGAAATAGTGTTTAAAGGGGAGATTATTGAAATTGAAATTGAAATTGATTTATATTTATATAGCGCGATTGCTGCCCAATGGGCGTCCAAGCGCTGAGCATGTAGACAGAGCTGGGCAGTGCGAGAGATTAGGACTCAGTAGACCTTGCGAACAGAAGCGTTTTAAGTTGTTTGCGGAAGGAGAGCAAATTCGAGTTGGACCGGATATGTAAAGGAAGTGCGTTCCACAGTTTCGAGGCGTTTAGAGAGAACATCCTACCTCCGGTCCTAGCTCTCCTTACTTTGGGAGTCACAGCCAAGAAAGCATCCGTTGATCGAAGATTTCTGGTTGGGTGGTAGTGGGTGACTAAGTTATTACAGATTGCTGGGCCTGTCTTCCAGAAGGCCCGGTGAGCAATACATAGTGCCTTAAATGCCACTCTTTGTTTCACTGGTAGCCAGTGCAAGCTTTCCAGTCCGGTTCTGGCTGACTGGGTGCGTGGGATCTGTAGCAAGGTACGGGCTGCACTGTTTTGTACCACTTGCAGCTTTCGTAGAGTCATCTCAGGGGCTCCTACGTATAAGGCGTTGTTCGAGTCTAACCGCGACTGAATCAGGCCCTGTACTGCCACCTTTTTTGCCTCCATTGGCAGGAGAGGAAGGACTTTCTTCGGAGTTCTGAGTAATCCAAAACATGTGGCGGATAACTTAGTGGCCTGAGTGGAGAAGGAGAGATTTTTGTCAAGCCATACTCCTAGGCTTTTTACACTCTCCTTTGTGGTAGGGGGAGTTCCCAAGCAGGCAGGCCATAGGGAGGTGAATGGCACTGGGGGGGCTGGGCCCATGAGCATGAGCTCCGTTTTATCTCCATTAAGTTTTAAGAAGGAGGATGTCATCCAGGCCTTGACATCTTCTAGGCATTTCATCAGGCCTTCCGATGTTTGCCTGTTACCCTCCTGAGCCAGGGAGACCACTAGCTGGGTGTCGTCGGCATACGATATAGTTGTAATACCGTATGGTTCGACGACCCCAGCAAGTGGTTTCATATATATATTAAACAGCGCAGGGCTCAAAGACGAGCCCTGCGGCACCCCACAGCTCAGTGGTTTCCTGGCTGACGCCATTTCCCCGTCAAAGATCTGAAAAGATCTGTTGGTCAGGAAGGAGTCGAACCACCTTAGTGCGTCGCCTGATACTCCGATGTTACATAAACGGTTCAGCAAGATGGGATAGCTGACCGTATCGAAGGCCGCACTTAGGTCAAGGAGGATCACTGCCACTGATCCTCCTTGATCTAGTATCCTGCGGGCTTCCTCAGTGACCGCTAATAAGGCGGTTTCAGTGCCATGTTTAGGTCTGAAGCCCGTTTGGGTTGAATCCAATAGCGAGTTGCTTTCAAGAAATTGTACCAACTGGGTATTTATATATTTCTCCAGGACCTTGTTTGCCCAGGGGAGTAGTGAAATGGGGCGGTAACTGGCGTGGTCTTCTGGGTCAAGGTTGTTTTTTTTTAACAGTGCTCGTACCATAGCTCTCTTCCAAATGGAGGGCACTGTGCAAGAGGAGATGGAGGAGTTTAATAGGTCCAGTATCACAGGCAAGGTGGCTTGACTTGCCTGAAGCAGAAACTCTGGTAGAGCTGGGTCGCAGGGGGAGCCTGATTTGACTTGGCGAGCTAATTGGTAAAGGGTATCAAGATCTAAAGGGGGGAAGTGTTCTAATTTTGGCAAATCTGGGGGGGTGAGGTGTCCCGGAGATGTTTTGTCGGATATTCCTGGGTTAGTGGCTGCCATCGGAAAAGAGGAGTAGATCTGGGTGACTTTATTATGAAAGTAGTCCGCTAACTCATTGCATTGTTTTTGAGTTTTTGCTAAGGGAGGGGCTGTGTTCACTATAGTACATTTTTTTACTAAGTGAAAAATTTCCCTGGGCTTGGATTTGGCTTCCATGATTTTCTCTGCGAAGTAGGTGGCCTGGGCCGCCCTGACCCCCTCTCTATAGGCCTTTATTGCCTCTTTATATTTGGCCTTTTTTTCGGGTAGGAAGTCTAATCGCCACGCTCTCTCTTGTTTCCTACAGAGGCGTTTTTGTTCTCTTAGGGTGTTTGAGAACCAGGGTGATGATTTGTGCAGTTTCTTTGAGGTAGATCTCTGAAAGGGTAGAATCGTATCCAGTGAGTCCCTGATCCAGTCCTCGTAGTTCTTGTTTGCTATGTTGGGATCTGGGCAGGGGGGGGGGGGGGCGAGTGGAGTCTAAGTTGTTAATCCAGGACTCCATAGGCAGTTTTGCCCAGTTCCTCTTCATTGAGACCTGGGGGGTAGGCAGGTGGGTCTTACCGGTGAGCCAGGTAAATGGGACCAAAAAATGATCCGACCAAGGAAGGTGGATGGGTTGGCCCACCATCAGCTCGGTACAGTTGCTAAAAATTGGGTCGAGTAGGTTGCCCTTTTCATGAGTGGGGGCTAGGACCAGCTGAGTTAGTTGTAAGGCTGCTAGATCATCTGTTAGTTCCATGGCAGTATGATCTGTGGGGGAGTTAAAATGGTAATTAAGGTCTCCTAGAATCGTGTAATTAGCGGAGGTCATGATTCGTTTGGCTATGATGTCTGGAAGAGATCTATAAAACAACTTAGCCGGCTCTGGGGGGCGATATATCAGCGTGCCGGAAAAGGAGCTGTTCGCAGTGAAGTCTATGCTGAATGCTAGGCTCTCGCACTCAGGAATAGTTTCGGTTGTGGTGCGACAGCGATACTGGTCTTTTAATATGATAGCCAGGCCTCCTCCTCTCCCTACAGTTCGATCTAGCCTGTAGATTTGGAAACCGGGGGGTAAGGCTGAGATTATGTCTGGCTCCGAGTGGGATGTAAGCCATGTTTCTGTTAGAAAAATAGCGTCCGGCTTGCGCTCTTCAAGAAGTAGGTTGATTTGTGTGCTGTGCCTCGGTAGTGACCGACAGTTTAGCACATACATATGGTATTCCTGCGTCGCGGTGGATGGCGTAGTGTTACGAAAGTGATGGTTACATCCATGGCAACGAGAGGGGAAGTCACCTGGTGAATAAATGTGGGTACAATATGTGGCCGCTGCAGTTCCTATGTTGTGAATCTCTGCAGCGCTATACGTCCTGACCTTTGTTGCGTGGGAACCAGGGGTTATGGCCCCTGGTCCCGTAAGGTCGCGGACGGGTGCAGACGGGCTTGCCTTTGGCGCGCCTTCGGCGCACCGCCGGCGCGCCCGCTGCGCCCGTCCGCTGCGCCTCCTGGAGCAACACATTGTTATATGTCAGGGGGAGGGGGGTGTGGCCTGGGTCAGTGGGCGGTGCCCGGAGGTCACGGTGACTTCCCTGCGACCCGCTGCAGCGCCTGACTCGGCTGCGCTGGGAGGAGAATTACGGAGGAGGCAGGAGGTCTAGTGGTTTTAAAAAACACAAATTATCACAGTCACAATTTCTAAAAAGTAATCTTTTAAAAAACGGAATTCTGCACTCGAGTAGTTTTAAAACACACAGGTTATCACAATCACAATTTTTTTTAAAGTAATCTTTAAAAAGTCTTCTGCTCTCGGCTACACATTGGTTTCATTTTATGGGTCCACAGACGATGATCCGGATGTATTCCAATACTTGGATGCGGAACTGGCACAATGGCCGGAACCAATCATTTGTTGTGGTCATTTTAACCTGCATGACCCTGATAGTTCCTTTTTGTATTCCGGGAGACAGTATTTAGGAAGGAAAAAGAAAACTTATAGAGCTCTTTCGAGTATGGCGTCTCATAACTCCTTGGAAGAGCTATGGGTGAAGTGGCATCCGAATCTAGATGGAAGTACTTTTTTTTTCAGCCCCCCACCAGGTATTGGTTAGACTCGATTATTTTTTTATTTCAAGAAGCTTGCTTGATAGGTCAAAAATTGAAAGACAACCCTGTATTATCTCGGACCACAGTCCATTAATATTGACACTAAGAGTGGGGCAAGATCAGTGAAAAAATATACATTGGACTTTTGAAAGAGCATTGCTGCAGGATTAGGAATACCGGGTACACATGATGAAGTGGATTAAGGACTTCTGGGACATAAATATAGGGACAGCACCACCAGGGATTCAAGGCTGGGGTTAGAGAGGAGACATTGAGTTTTGTACTGTCCACTCAAAAAAAGGAGAAGTTGAAGGCAGAAGAGCGACGAAAAAATCTTATGAAAGCGGAAGAAGAATTAGCTATAGCTATCCGGCAGCATTCTCCGCTTGAACAGTGTATGTTTAAAGTTATTGCACTTAAAGCAGATGCCCTGGAAGGCATGGCCAAAAAAACAGTATAGAAGTACCTGGCCAAGAAGGAGAATGCTTATGAGCTGAGCGAAAGAGTGGGTCATATTTTAGCCATCCGGACTAGGCAAAGAGGAGCGACGTCTGATATTAAGGAAATCGTGGATGCTCAGGGTAATGCGGTTACAGAAACAGATCAGGTGAGGGAAGTGTTTAGACAATTCCACTCGGATCTTTATTCAGCTGATAACTCTGGAGATGAGGTGGAAATAGATAGATACCTAAGGGAGGTGATGCCCTCAGATCTTTTATTGGAAGATAAGGTGGGGTTAGAAGCTATATTCCAGCTAGAAGAATTGGTCTTGGCCCTTGGCAGTCTACCGTCAGGAAAGGCAGCAGGCCCGGATCAGATTCCGGTGGAATTTTTTTAAGTATTTCAAACAGTGCTTGTAGAAGACATGTTTAATACTATGCTGCTGGCGCAGAAGGGGGAGTCGATTCCAGAGTCCTGGGGAGGGGCGGATATCATTGTAATAGCAAAGAAAGGTAAACCTCTAACCACTCCAGCCTCATACCGCCCGATTACATTGATGAATGCTGATGTTAAGGTGTACTCCAAAATGCTTGCTAAAAGATTATCACGGGTGGTTGAATCTTTGGTCAGCCCTCCCAGCATGGGTTTATCCCAGGTAAAGGGACAACACAACATATCAGGCAGGTGATCACGATGTTTGATGCAGTAGGTACCCTGGGAGACCCTATGACAGCACTGTTTCTTGATGCGGAAAAGGCATTTGATAGGGTCTCCTGGGGCTATCTATGGTCAGTTTTGAGGTGGAGCGGCATAGGGGAGGGTTTTATAAAGTCCATACAGACTTTATATAAAAACCCAACAGCTAAGATCAGGGTTAACAGAGGACATTCGACAGCAGTTAAGATCAGTAGAGGGACCAGACAGAGGTGCCCATCATCTCCCCTGTTAGTTGCGCTGTATCTTGACCCGTATTTACGAAGGTTAGAAAGAAACCGGGAGATTCCAGCAATGAATATAAATGGCTGTTTGATAAAAACGCTAGCATACGCAGATGATGTGGCCATTTTGACACCCAACCCCATAGTCGCTATTAGGGCAACCGAAGCAGAGGCTTATCGTTTCGGACAGGTTTCAGGGTATAGTCTGAATAACTCCAAGACGCAGATCGTGGAAAATGCCTACTCCAGATGTAATGATGTTAGAGTTGTGGGGTCGGCGATATACCTGGGAGTGGCCATATCAGCAAGTTTGGATACGGTGGTAGGAAATAATATGGCCCCTTTAATGTCACGAGTAAAAGCAGATCTAGAGAGGATGAACAATTTACATCTGTCACTAGTGGGCTGCAATAATGTTATTAAAATGGTGATCCTCCCCAAGTTTCTTTATTTATTTAGGTCCATCCCTTTGTTTTTTGAAGCCAGTTAGTTTAACGCGCTGGAGACAATGTGCAATAGGTTCATTTGGGCGCAGGGTAAGACCCGCCGGGCCTATAGGTTTATCTCACTCCCAAGAGAGAAGGGTGGATGGGGAGCCCCGGATTTCAGACTCTATTATATGGCAGCAGCTTTGCAATATATGCAGGGGTTGATAGGAGGGACCGACCTTGATGAAAGGGTTAACAATTTTTCTACAGACGTTTATGTTGCTGTACTTGGGGCAAATGTTGGCAATTGTTTTTTAAACTGCATTGATTTTGGTTATTTTAAGAGAACATGGTTCAAGACAATTACGGCTGCTGTAAAAATTTGGAATGCTTTTTTAAAGAAGTCTAAGCTGGGGAGATATAACAGATATGTCAGGTTGTATAATAACAGATCATTCCCTCCTGCAATATGTTCAGATCAAACAATGTTAGAATGGGCGGCAAAGGGGATTCGACAAATTGGTGACCTACTCAACTCTGAGGGGATGGTACAGATTGTAGATTTAAGTAATGCATATGGTATCAATAATAGAGGTTTTTTTTAAGTACCTTCAGATTAGAAGCTTTTTAAATAACAAAGTGGGAGGGCCAGCGGGTTTTGATAAGAATGAGATTTTGGAGAAAATAAGACTCCTAGGGGATCGCACAATCCGGTCCTTTTACGCAAGTTTGGTAAAAGAAAAATCTGATGACATGGAAAAACATAGTAACAAGTGGGCGGAGAAACTAGGTGGGGAAATTGTTTGGTTTCACGAATCATTGGACCTAGGACGAACAATTCTGTGTTCATCCCCCTTGCAGTCTCAACATTACAAAACATTATATTCGCTCTATTTTACCCCTGCTAGGATATCAAAGTGGGGTGGCACTGCAGGGATTACCTGTCCCCATTGCAACTCCATTGAGGCCGATAGTGTGCACATATTTGCTACGTGTCCCCAACTGCACACATTGCTTAGGGACATAGAGGGTTTTCTCACAAGGTCATTGGGGATCCAAGTTATACTTACTCCATCTTGGATTCTTTTAGGGGTGGGCCCAGACGAGAATGAGCGGCAGCGGGAATTCGTGTTTGTTGCAATGGCAGTCTACAGACTGACCATCGCCAGGGCTTGGTTGGACAAAAATCCGCCGGTAATGCAAATCTGGTTGTCTAACCTGCTGGCTGCATATAATATGGAGAAGAATATTTATGCACGAAAAGGTAGGAGAGGGAGGATCCTAGGTTTTAGAATATGGGAGCCCATAAACAGATAGAAGGAGGGATTGGGGATACACCATAGTTGTTAAAAGGATTTATGAACTTATGTCTTCAATGGAATGGTAATTGAGGAGGCTGGATTATCTATGGAAATGTATTGTATGTATATAAAAGATATGAAGTAAAGAATTATGAAGTTATAAATGTATAATGTATAAAGTGTGCTAAATGTTAAAAAAAGAAAATAAATATATTTTAAAAAAATTAAAAAAAGCAGCTTCCAATTTGTTTCTAGGTACTTGGAAGCCTTCCTCATGTATGAGGTAACTTGGAGATAAAGTATGGCTCACAGCCATAGAGTCAAGTGAGGGCATTCTGGTATTAGAGCCCCAGTCTTCTCTCAAACGACTTAGGAGACCTTTATTACGGTACTCAAACAAGATTTTTAAAGAAGTAACACCCATTCCTTACTTTCTGCCCAGCACTGTATTAAATCAAAGGGGTGCATTCAGACAATTACATGAGGTTTGTGATCCTATTGAATATTTCAAGGTTGACTACTGTTTTGGTATTAAAAAAGCATTTACCTGAAATATTTCCATGCAAGATTGCACAATTATATGTCTATTGTCAAGAACAATGCTTTCATGACAACACATTTGTCAGAAAGTGGATTATTAGAGAACAGTGGAAGATGGTAGTTGTCTTGTAGCAATAATGGCACTATGTAGATCCAGTTACGTCTCAATAATTCAAACCTGAACTCAAACCTTGGTAGCTGTTTGAAAGAGGAGAGAGGCTTAACTCAGAAAATATGAAAAGCATTATCAGTAGCACAACAGTTAAAAAGTATAAAACACCACATCATAAAGGTCCCAATTTAATTTATAAAAATAGAGAACATTTTAACTGACAAAAATCTGATGAAGGGAACCGAGATATGATGTTACAAAGTTGTAGATGTTTCTGATGTCAATAAGCAGAAAGTGCCAACCATGGGTATCTTGAGATGCTAGGACAACTCAAAGTCAAATGTTAAGGCAAACCAGTATGGAGCACCGGTCAGATACAGGGACCCATTTCTTCCTGGTAGAAAGTTTACCCTCTGACGTAGTTGTTTTTTCTGGAGAAAAGTCCTCATCAATGAGTTCACCAGTGGGTCAGGGGACAGGCTGCACCTGAATCTCCCATACTGTTCTCCAATCCTTCCACTAATGCAGGACATGGGCTTTTATCCCATTTAATTGAAATTCAGTCAAGAACATTATTATTTTGGCACAGGATATGTTAACACCAGAGCTCGAACCTTATAGATCATACCTCAGAGAGATTTTAAAATCAGCTGGACATCTGAGAATGAGAAAAATGTTTCAGTATCTAAACCTTGAAAATCTTTGGGACTTCCCAGATGACTCACATTCAACACCAAGGTAATTGATAAAAGATCAGTGCATAGAACATTTCAGGGGTGAAACAGTAAAAGACTCTAAATCAGGGACCTTGCAGATCAATTTTTGGACCACAATATTGTTCCACTCTATGAACATACGTTAGATGTCATCCAAGGTTCCCTCCGCAGACAGTTAAACTTAAAATGTAGGTATGAGACTATGCCTATGCTTGAGTTCACAGCGAGATGGGCAAAAACCAAGAACTACAACATTGTTTGCCCCACTTATGACAATGCTCCCAAATCATTAGTATATCTTGTATTTTTCTGTGAGGCCTATACATTACCAATAAGGACATGGATTATTCTATGATGTCAATTGTTAGGCATAAGGTCTCTATATTCAGCTTTGAGAATATTTCAAACAGATACATGGGAGGGGAGTGTTGTCAGCCTAGCTACATTTTTGCATGCTGCAAGGATAATTCGTAGTCGGTGGAATGAATGTCATTTGAAAATGTATTTGTTTATTATTTGGATAGTTTATCAAAAATTATTTGGTATTTTAAAAGAATTATGCTGGATCAGTATACTTAAAATAGAGATGCAGCCACCTCAAAAGAGTACTTCTTCCTGGGTTTTAGTCTCATGAAGTGCAATAACAAGTCAGAAAGGACCTACTAATGTTATATTTTATTAGACTTTATCCATAACTGCATGGAATCATTTTCTGTGGCAACTCAAAATATTAATTATACTGTGTAGCTAGTCTGTGGTATAACTAATTTTATTAGAGTGTGGTGGCTGACTCTATGAGAATGTATATGTTTTTCCTTTCTTTTAACTATTGCAATCACAATAACTGGGCTTATTGTGTGGGTGTTTTAAGGATTGTTAATTAAAAAAAAAATACAACAGGCTGCATTCGAGGCATGCTAATCAATGGTGACCAACCGAAGCACAGGACTTCGATTGGAGCCTCTGCTCCATTGGGAATTTAGGAGCTTATGATGGGCTGAAAACTCCACAAAGGCGATGTTTAAAGTCCAGGACCAGTAATCAGTCACAGCACAATACAGAAGGGCATCCTGTCAGAGGGGAAAAACTCTCCCGACACTTATGCCTTTTGTCCACAGTGAGAGCAATACACGTCTCACCACAGGAGAGTTATTAACATTAAGATGACACTGAACACTAGCAGAAAGGCACCATCGGTTTAGGCAGGACAATTCTTAAAGTGGCATTTTCAAAATAGTAATTAAAATTCTAACTCGGTCATTACAATGAATTTTTAAATTACTGTTAATTTGAGTTTTGAATCATGGTTCTAGCAATTACCAAACTGAAGTTAGGTATTATAAGGTAGTATAATGTAACCCCGTATTTTTCTATGGGAGAGCTGTCCCTGCCAAAGTAAAAAGCTACTTTGGAGATTTTGTCACTGCCAGGACATGACCAACTTAAGAACTCATGCCCTCCTTTTTAAATACCATGCACCCCGTCCTATGGGCATTCCGGGCCTACCTTAGGGCTTTAGAATTTGTTTGCATTGTCACTTTTGTGCTGATACAATGGGTGTTTCAGTCTACTAGTTACATTTAGCTTACAGGGCCTGAGTACACTGGGTACCATATAACTAGGGGCTTACAAAGTCCACAAACCAACAACATTAGTTAGATAAAGATGGGGGTGATCAGGTAAAAAGAGGTATTTTCTTACAGCACTCAAAGAAAGACACTAACAACTAATATACAAGACAAGATACTAGTCTGTATTGGGAAATATAATCACGCTCAACATAATCACGCCCATCAACGAAAAAATAAGCCATGCCACCTCAAGGCCTTCCAATTTCTATGTGTGCTTACAGTTTTGTTTCAAATTCAGGACTAAGGTTGCCATGAAATAAAGTAACACACATGATCCGGAGAGCTGGACTTCAATTCCCATAAACCAGCATTCTGGGTTTTCACACCATCAACATAAGCCAGGTCATTTTAATAGCACTTTTTTTTAAGTATGTTCCCTGTTTTGTGTTGGGTCACTTAAAGGGTGTTTTATATACACAAGAAAAAATTCTCGTGGTCCAGACAACCCGGATGTACTACCCCTTTAAATACTAGAGGTACACGGGGATCGAATACAACCTCCGAAATTATTTTGTATGACGCACATAAAGAAGACGCGAGTCTTGGTAAAGGTGGGTCTCAAGAAAGCTTGTTGTATTTCTTTTATTAGAGTTCACTCCACCCAGCAGACTGCGTACCGCTGTCTGCTGTATGTGGTAGATAGAAAGGTGACTCACCGCTAGCCAGGTAGGACCCTGCAAGTCCAGTGAGTGCCATTAACACAGGCCGGACATAGGACGAGGAGGTCAACTGAGTGTTCCTTTCAACAAAATACAGCCAAACAACAGATTCCTGTCACTCAATCTAGAAAACTTTATTGACAATCATTGGCATATTTAGGCAATTCGAGCTAGTGCAGTCAAACACGGGCTTGCAACAGACAAAGGGGTGAATAATTATTGTTCCAAAATAAAAGAGTCTTGCAAAATAATGGATTCCTGTCGCCAAATCCGACGGCACATTCAAACTTAAAATCTTTATTGTCAAACAATTGAGACAAGCTGGGTGATCAACAGCATCACAGACAATAGGACACTTTAGAAAGAAAAGTATACTGTCTGTTGGGATGACCTTTTCATCCAGATTCAAGCACACTAAGTAATGAGAGACAATACAGTCAAGCTACGCTCACATTGGAATGAGGAGTGTCTTGTGTTCCATGTCATGTACAGTGTCTGTATGTGGTGTAACTTATATGTGGTGTGTCCCTGTGTTATGTAAATTTTTTTAAATAATCATGAAAAAATTAAACATTTGGAGCAAAAACTTAAAATCAAAGAAAAAACGGAAAATAAAACTTTTCTGAAAATGTTGCGCCATATGTATCATTCTAAATTGCGATCGCAAATGCCAAAATTTGCAGAATTTCGGCATTTGCGATCGCAATCGAGCTCAGTGGTATGTATGAAAGAAAAACTGCCTTGCAAAATAAGGAATTACAAAATTTGCGATTCCCTATTTTGCGATTGCATTTAAGGAATCGCAAATGGCGATTCCTTAAATGCAATGTAACAATGTAACAAGCACAGAAAAAGTTTAATTTGGCCTTAAGGAATTGCAAATTACCCCCAACTTCAAGTTGGTGGTAATTTGCGATTTCTCTGATAAATGCCCTATTTTACATTTTTCAAAGTGCCATGTGGCGCATGTATGTGCGCCACATGTGCACACATGCACATTTCAGGGGTGCAACAGGGTGTCCTTTTGACACCCTGACAGCCTTGAAATTGCATTCTCAATTTACGATTCTCTTATTGAGAATCGCAAACTGAGAATGTCTTCCCATTCATTCCAATGGGCCTCTAGGCCCCTATGAATGAATGGGGAGGTATTCCTTAATTGCGAATCGTAATTTGCAATTCGCAATTAAGGAATATATAGGATTCGTAAAATGATTTTCAAATCCTACATACATAGCGTTTTGCGATTCTCAAATAGTGATTTGCAAAAAATCGCGATTTGAGAATCGCAGAATCAGAGTTTGATACTTATGGCCCTAAATTATGTAATGACCATAACAATTGAGAGGTGTGATCATCTAGTTTGAACGAGGATGTGAATGACTATCAATATTGGCAAGTTGCTGTGTTGGTGAGATTAATAGAGGCCTATCCTTCCTGATTAAGGGCCGAACCCTATATTGTTTGGGAGTTTTATGTGTCAGGGTACCAAAGAGCGAGTGAAACTCCGGAGACACATAGGGACAGAATTTTTGAGGCTTTGTACCACTGTAACTACATGCTAATTGGAGCAAACTCTTTGTATGGTATATATTTTCCAGTGCAAAACATATTTTGAACTGGAAGTTGCACTTACTGCAGCACAAATAGTGCTTTGCTCTACAGTACATTCAGGAGCCATACCACGGTTGGAACTTGAGGATTCCAATGCAATCACCCATGGGTTTTAATGCAAAAACTAGATCAATAAATATTGTTAGACCTAAATGTTTGTAAAAAAAAATAGCTTCTCCTTGGGGGGGACGCAAAGTCAGAGAAATGCTTTAATGTCCCCTAACATTTCAAACATTCGAGGTATGCTGCACTGTACAGAACACATACAATTTGTACCATTTGGACTGGAGGGGTAAACAAAAACCATGCTACAAAGCATACACTCACCTTTGCACTATGGTGAGTGCCAACGCAGGGAAAGAGAGTCTCCCTAACGCATCTCAGACCAGCTTGGAAGCTTTGGTTGCTGTGTTGCCCTGCTCTAACTTTTGTAAATCTAGTCTCTGTCAACTAGTGTAAAATTTTCTACAGTTTCATCTGTTGTGATCCACAGTTTCTGAACTTTAATCCTATTGAGGCCATCTTCTGTACAGAATTTGAAAACAGCAAAGGTGTGATATGAAGCGCTATATTATCACCATATTATTAATATAATTAATAATAATGCATTATTGTCATAATGAGACACCAAAAAGAAGTAAAGTATGATACCTAGAGCAGCAGGGACCACTAGACTTAAACAAAAGAAGGAAGAAACTCAGCATTAGCCAAGTTCAAAACTGCTGACAGTTTCATGGGACATATATATGTATACACAATGCATTTGACTGTACATAATGTGGTTGAAAACGTAAATGTTGAACTTTGCGAATTTTTGTCGTCTACATTTTCTTCAAATGACACCACCCCATCTCAACCCTTTATACCATTATCCCCTTTGGCTACCTTACATCCCGACTCCAATCCCAAACCCTCTCTCATATTCAAGCTTTTGTCCACCCCTTCATCTGTTAGGCCAAAATCTACTGTTGAATTAGCATCCCTTTCAATAAACTCATGGAACAAATTATGGTAAAAAAATGTCACTACTTCAAAAGCTGCAAACATTACTCAATCATTATTTTTTCTTTACAACAGAGCTGTTTGCACTCCTATTCATATTCATGAGATAAACCCCTCTTCTTCCTCCCTTTGTTGGTTGTTTCTCCTCGGACGGCACATTATTACATCTAATAATTTACTGTCCTAATGTTTTTAAATTTTGGGATTTCATTCGGTCAATATCTTCTAAGATGTTTCAATGTAACATAACATTATCAATTCAAAATGTATTTCTTGGATCTATGTCTACTGACTTTCCTGACAGAACACCAAATCTGACCTTTTTATTTCCACTGCATTTAAAGTGATTCTAACATGTTGGAAAGATAATTCCAAAGTCTGTACATTAATGTTGTGGAACCTTATCTGTAATGAACATAGAATTTCTACTGTCTCATCATCATCATCCTTATCTCAGAAAATCAAATCTGATTTTCTTTGGATTCCCTTTACTTTTTATTTATCCTCTCACCCTTCCATACCTTAATCCCTTATCTCATTTTCCCCCTTCCTTTTCTTTTCTTTTCCTCCCCTCTTTTTTGTCTTTTCTTCTCTTTCCTCTTTTTATTCTTCCCCTGTCCTTCCCATTATCTTCAAAACTTTTTTCAAGCTTCAATTTGTTTTAATATGTACCCTTATCCTTCTTATTCTTTTCTTAATCATAAGATGATCTCCTTTCTCTTTTTCTCATTATCGCAGCTTAAGATTGCTCTTCAGCATAATATTTGTTTATGTTATATTCTATTGTTCCATCGTATGTTCCTTTGTAACTTCGGCACTTTTATTATTACATTAATACAAAATATTTTAAAAAAAATAATAATTTGGTTGAAAACGTGAATGTTGAACTTGGCAATGCACGTTACTGCTCCCTTCGAACATCCACTTTGACCTTGAATGAAGGTTAGTCTCTCGTGTCGAATTTTGATTGAAGTAGGTACATTAGAGGTTCTTCGGGAAGCTGGGATTTTATGCATTGATATCTGACTAGCTCCATGACTTGGCTACTCTCTGGTCCTTCAGCAAAAGAAAACTCCATTTCTGTTTCCGAAATGCATTACAATGCACGTCGTCTTTTCCCTAAAGTTTCTTCTTTCGTGTATTGATTTCAGAATCATACCCATTCTCCCTTTGAAAGCTGAGCGACAAACTCATGATTTATGCAAGGCAGGTTCTATTTCAGTCGTTCACACTTCCAAGCCATGAGCGCGCTAATGTGCTGATGCTGCATTGTGCTAAGTGTTCCTGTTACTTTACCTCTAACATTGATCTCATGATGAAAGCAGGTGCTTTCTCTTTGCATAGCCTAATGTTTACACACGCACATTGACACACTGCCTCAGGAGCTCAGAGCTACTGTAAAGTGAATTATCCCTCCATCCGATTTCCTCGCTTTTACTAAATGACTTCACACATTCCATATTTATTTCACTCATTCAAATATAAAAGTTAAAAAAAATTGATCTCACCTATGCATTGAAATATCAGGAATATTCATGTATGGTTCTCCTTTTTCTAAGGATGGCGCAGAGTGTCATATTCCAGACAAGCGGATGGCATTTGGTTGGGGATACAATTTAGTAATTTCTTTTTACTTTCCAAAAAGGCTTTATTGAGCTCTGAAACAAAATGCATTAACACATAATTCATTAATAGAGTAGAGAATATCAGCAAAGTCCTGAAAAACAAAGTGAAATATGAGTCAAAAATAGTAAAACGTTGCTTAAATGTTAAAAAAAGCTTTATTTTCGAAATTATTTTGAAATAGCAAAATATGGAAAAGGAAGGTGGGGGAGGGAGTGGATGGAAGAAAGAAGTGGTAGGAAAACCAAGGATTCAAAACCAGAGAAGTACATACGTATGCACGATAGTTCTAAACACCATTAATTTAAGATCATACTAAACCATATGAGTGAGCATTGTACAAAACATTTACAATTAGGATCTGAATGCAAATAGGGATATACGGAATAAGCTGTGGGGCATATTTATGTAGCTTTCATGCAGCGCAGCTGGCCACCTTGCTGCCCTGTGCTGCATGAAAAAGAATGGTCAGGAATGCACCATATTTAACATAATATGACTCATTCCTGTCCTTTCCTTTCACGCATTCGGCTGCCTATCGCCAATGAGGGCATCCTTGCACCATGGTGTAAAGTACATGCGTTGTAAGCAAGATTGTTTTTGTGCATGAAGTGGCACCTTCCTTGCACAGTGGCGTAACGAACCTTAAGGGGGCTCCCCTGCAGGGTACATGAAGGGGCCCTCTCCGGACTCAATCTAGAGCTCCCCAGCAGAAGTGCGGTGCTGACAGGGCCCCCTGGAGGGTGAGGGCCCCCGCAACGCAGGGGCTGCAGGGGCGTGTGTTACGCCCCTGATCCTGTACAAAAGAACCCTGTAAGGCATTTTCCTCCTTCAACGTGTGCGGCAAAATGCAGCACACATAGAAAGCGGCGGTAATTAGGAGAAATACAAATATTTCTCTTCATCACTCCTTTCCTGGGGTGGTGTAGCATTTTGACCCATTCCCAGGTGTTTGTAAATCTGGAACTGCACCAAAATCCAAGGGTGGATGCGTGGAAAAACAATGTTATACATTCAACCCAGTACAGAGATCTAGGCCTAAATGCATCATTTGTTCCTCTACATGCCAATCCAGTTTGAACCAAGCCATATGCAAATAAGTCTTGACCCTGCACCCAATGGGAACAGTCCAGCTCGAACTTCCAGGCCAGGTCCTTGCTGGACTAGAAAAATCCATCCTAGGATCAATTTTGGGGTTTCACCCTTCGTCAGATAAGACAGCTTGACCCCAGTGGCATGGAGAGCAGAGGACTCACATCTGCGCTTACCCGTCCCACTCTGGGTGACTAATGCAAAACAATTGATGGACAGAATGCAGAACAATGGCATACATTCACCCCAGTACAGAGATCTGGGCATAAATCCATTGTAGTTTTGCTCCCCATGCCATTCCAGTTTGAACCCAGCCATATGCCAATCAGTCTTAACCCTGTGCCCAATGGGAACAGTCCAGCCGAACTACCAGGCCAGGTCCTCCCTGGACGGGAACAAGCATCCTTGGACCAGTTTAGGTGATTCTCCCCTCATCAGCCAAGATAGCTTGACTCCAGTGACATGGAGAGCACTGCACACATGTCTGGGCATACACATCCCACTCTGTGTGACAAATGCAAAAAGCAACAATTGTTGGACAGAATTCCTAACAATGTCATACATTCACCCCAGTACAGAGATCTGGGCCTAAATCCATGTTTTTGTTGCTCTCCATGCCATTCCAGAGTGAACCCAGCCATATGCAAATCAGTCTTGCCCCTGCGCCTAATGGGAACAGTCCAGTACGAACTGCCAGGCTAGTTCCTCCCTTGACTAGATACAGGTATCCTAGGCCCAGTTTCGGGGTTTCATCCCTCATTAGACAGAATATCTTTACTCCAGTGGCATGGAGAGCACGGAACCCATGTCTGCGTATACCCATACAACTCTGGGTGACAAATGCAGAAAGAACAATTGATTTACAGAATGCAAAATAATGTCATACATTCACCACCGTACAGAGATCTGGGCCTAAATCGATAGTTTTGTTCCTCCCCATGCCATTCCGTTTGAACCCGGCCATATGCAAATCAGTCCTGACCCTGCGCCCTATGGGAACAGTCTAGCCCGAACTGCCAGGCCAGGACGTCCCTGAACTGGAAACATGCATCCTAGGACCGGTTTCGGTATTTCCCCCTTGATAAGCCAAGACAGATTGTCTCCAGTGGCATGGAGAGCATGGTACAAACGATTGCGCTTACCCGTTCCACTCTGGGTGACAAATGCAATACAACAATTTATGGACAGAATGCAGAACAATGTTAGACATTCACCCCAGTACAGAGAGGTAGGCCTAAATCCATCATTTTTAGCTCCACATGCCAATCTAGTTTGAACCCAGCCATATTCAAATACATCCTGACCCTGTACCCAATGGGAACAGTCCAGTCCGTACTGCCAGGCCAGGTCCTCGCTGGACTAGAAAAAAGTATCATAGGATCAGTTTTGGGGTTTCACCCTTCATCAGCCAAGACAGCTTGACCCCAGTGGCATGGAGAGCAGGGGACCCACAGCTGCGCTTACCCGTCCCACTCTGGGTGACTAATGCAAAACAATTGATGGGCAGAATGCAGAACAATGGCATACATTCACCCCAGTACAAAGATCTGGGCCTAAATGCATTGTTTTTTTGCTCCCCATGCTATTCCAGTATAAACCCAGCCATATGCCAATCAGTCTTCACCCTGCGCCCAATGGGAAAAGTCCAGCACGAATTACCAGTCCAGGTCCTCCCTGGACTGGAAACAAGCATCCCAGGATCGGTTTTGGGGTTTCACCCCTCATCAGCCAGGATAGCTTGACTCCAGTGGCATGGAGAGCATGTAACCCACATCTGGGCATACATGTCCCGTTCTCGGGTACATATGCAAAAACAACAATTGCTATAGCAACATCACAGGGCTCAGTGTCCTTATTTGAGTGTCGGAGAATTGCAGGTGCTGCAGCCTATCGAAATACTGTTCTAGATCGAGTTATATATCCAATTCAGCTTCTTCATAAATGGATCTGTAATGATTAAAAAACACCCCGGTTTTTTCTATATTTTCGGTTATGATTGCCCCAGTAACAGGATTTCTAATTGTAATAATTGTTTGTGTTTTATTCAGGGTCATGGCTGCCCAAGCCAGAAATGTCCTATCTGTTGGCTCTCCTCATAGAGCTTCTGTTGGTAGGCTCTTCTGCCTGCTATCTCCTCTAACACAAAACAATCCCTCTCTTCTTGTTCTACCCTTGAAAGCTGGTCCTGTAGAGGCGGACTAGTTACTGTGTGGACTGAGCCTCCCAGCACTCCCATACTTTGGCTATGGGCATTATCTACTACTATCTGTAAATCCTGGATCCTACCTTCCCAGGCCCTGGTTAATTTAGCTTTGTGCAATATCATCAGCTCCCTAAAAAGTGCCTTAAAAGCTTTCCCGACTATAAAAAACAGTAGCCACACCAGCTTTGTTTAAAAAAAATCAGTAGTATCACTGGCTCAGGTTTGATCTGCAAGTAAGGGCATGTTAAATAGCCATCTTAGCCTTTTCCTCTGAGTTGTTTCTAACATTATGACCATGGAAACTATTGAGTGATCTCTAATGGGATTAGCCCTTATCTCAACAGTACTTTTCTGCAATAAATGTGCCATGAGGAAAGAATCTAGGCGCACAGACTAAAATGAGGAAGAATAGGTATATTGAAAGAACTTGTGGTAGTCTAACTGCCAAGGGTCTACCAAGGCTTCATCTTACTATGGAGCTTGGCGGTTCTTGGCTTCATCTGCCTCCTATCTCCATTGGAGGTATCTGAGCAGGTCCTGTATGAAGTAAAAATACTCCCTCATTACTAATGATCCCTCTGGCTGTATAATGCAGTGTTATAAATCTTTTTGAGAACCTCCGTGTCATCCAATATGGGGCCACAGAAATTAAAAACGTTCAACACATTATCTGCAACGCTCACATTAACCCAAATCCACCTGCCCTTACTATCCCTTGAGACCGCCTTAATTTGCAAGGCTATGGAGCTGGCAAACACTATAGCTAACACATGCATTGCCATTACTGTTTGGGTATAAAACACCAAAGAATATCTCCCAGGAAAATATAGTATGGGCGTGTTGCTTTTAAGATGGTTTGTCTGGAGGAAAATCACCTCTGGATTAAAAGAGGTTAGCCACTTCATCAAGGAACCACGCTTCTGATTGTTCAACAACCCTTTCACATTGCAGGTAGTAACTGTAATTTGTGGATCCATTATTAATCCATTCAAATAAAAATTGCATTCCCCTAAGCAGGACTAGCAACTTTCTCCTTTAATGCATTACAACTCTTACTTTTAAATGCCGCATTTCTGCAACCTGTTGCTTGCTATTCATGATTAAACTTGAGCATTATAACCACTCATGCATCCTGTTAGTTTTCACTGCACACCAGACTCCCTATAGCCAATTCCTCCTTGTTCTTGTATACCACCACCCCAACATCCAATCACCCCTGTGCCTACAAGCTGCCTCCCCTCAGACCCCACAGGCCGCCAGACCCTCTGACCCCTAAGAGAGGGAAGTGCTCACACTACCCCTCTTGCTATGGCCCCAACCGCCACCGCGGGGTGCCATGGAGCTGCACTCTACTGGACAAGCGACCCTCCCTCTCCAATGTTCTGAACTCCCATCAAAGTCGATAGACCCACATGGGATCTTGATCTCATTACACTGAGCAACCCCTGGCAACAAAGTCAACAACATAAGCCTCGCCCAGCACCTCAGTATAGCAGCGTATATGTAAATCATGCTTCAAATCACTTAGACATCTTCTGTAGGAGCTCCTGAGCCTCTGATAAGTTGGTAAACATGTGGAACTTCACTGAGACCTTATCATTTGATTGTTGTGCGACAGTAGTTTGCGCACTCTGCTCCTTGAACAAATATAGCATTTTGACAAACTCCTTTCGACAAAAGCCTGCAGACATGTCTGCAAATATAGCAAATTAGGTATTTCTGGTGTTGAAAACAGTTTTTCTCAATATCCTTGGTTAAAATACACTCTTTAACCCAGTAGCCAGTGAAATTCACCAAAATACTAAGCGGCAGTTTCGAATTTGGAAACGGTTGTTCTGGGACCCGATGGGCTTGTGTGACTGTCAAGTTATCTGAATGTTATGGCAGGACATGAGTCTTAATGAAAGATTCACCCACTGGAGGGCCTGAGGGACCTCACAGCCCCATAGGAACCCACGTATCTATAGGTTAAAGCACCTTGAGTGGTTTTCTAACTTTTCAATTGTATATTCTAGAGAGGATTTGTGCTTCCTAAACTGGCTGACGTCTTCCTTCATCGAGGTGACTTGATCCTCTAGTTGCAATATTCTAGATTCAGCTTCCTGCAGCCCTACTGGGATTTGTGTCATAGTTGCCGCAATTTTTGAAGCAAGGCTGTGATTCCATGCGCAAGAGGACTTAAGATCTCGGATTTCATCCATGATAATATTTAGCTTTTTTTTTAATCTCTCATTGTGCAGGTACCGTTGCGTCCTCTGTACATTCTGCTGCAGCACCCCCTGGGACCAAGATGACGCTGCTGTTTGATCTGCAGTTGTGCATTTGACTCAGGATTAGCATCAGATCTGGCAGACTGAGATAACTCGTAATCATTATCCTCAAATTGATATGACTCTGGTGTCAGTCCCAATTATTCAGGTTAAATTACGGCTCAACTCTCATCAAAATGAGGAAACTGCTGGAAAGATGAACTCTGTTGCCTCTTTGTCTGGTTGACAGAGTTGTGTTGGTTAAAACATCTATTCTACCTCTGTTTCTATTCATTTTTCTGAAACTTCCCCTAACAATATCTAGCTTATATTTTAAATAAGTTGATATTATAATTAGTTAATCAAGACGGAGGGAAGAGGAATTATGGTCCATTCGGTTCCCCTGATTCAATACTGAGGTAATCAAATTGGAAAGGACACTGGTATCTACCATAACCATTGGTTATTGTTTGACAACCCTCATAAACGCTTAGAATGTAACGTTGTGGTATATCTTTTTATCCGCCCCTTCTTTTGCGTTATGGCATAGTCATTGGGTTGTCAAAGGACGTGTTGTATGCCTGCCTCACCAGAGGCAACCTCTGGTAAGAGTAGAAGTGTCCAGGGATTTTAGGACAGCGGCTAAGCAAAAGGTAACTAGAGCAGTTACGAGGGGTATTTAAAACACAGTGTCTTACCAAACCAAATCTTTATTCTAAAAAGGTAGACACTAGTGACTAAAACTTATCAGTATATTTTTTATAATCGAGTTACTAGATTATAAATATGATCAAAATGTGGTCGACATGTTTCAGCTCACCTGGGCCCAGCCGGGTCTATGGAGCTTTCGTCAGGACAAAACAGGGGGATATATATAGTACTCACACGACTTGTGTAGTATTCAGAAAAATTTATTTGTGGAACTCTCAAGGGGTTTTCCTGCATGTAGGAAAGAGAAATAAGCATCGAGAGACATACTGTGCATTTTCAAACAGTAAACAATAATTGGCATATAGCACGTATCAAGACAGAATTCTTAGTTTATCTATCTATTCAAGCAATCAATAGGATCAGAGAGTACTTGTAAGGGGTGCGTCACTAATCGCACATAGGAACAAACATACAAACAGGGAGTTGGAGAACAAGCAGTTAAAATCTTAACTTCGAGTGAACATCGGACTGAAATGGCAGACGGCATTCTGGTGTATGACGATGCCCCGATAGTTAATTGGGAATCTATCGTTCTATGTAATAGATGGCATGTGCTCTCGCCATTGCGAGAGTGGGTCTGGCAAGAAATATGGTGTCAGATCGTATGTGGCCTCACCCCCTGACTAAATAGGAATTAAAGGCACACATTCAAAAAGAAGTTGTGGTCGCAAAAAATTAAAAGAAAACAAATACCTTAGTTATATTAGAGGTTCTCTTCCTCAGGGCGCAAAGAGTCGCATGAGGATTCTGATTCTATATAGAACGAGAGGTTATGTTAAATACCTGTTTGCTGACGAGTGATAGAAAACGACATCTTCGGCATCTAAAAACGCCGGTCTTACCCTCGTGTGCAAGTTAGAAGCTTCTTGTGCTGACTCTGCCCCCAGGTAATGGAAGACCTACGTCCTGCCTCGGTATAACCTCCTCAGTAAAAATAAAGAGAGGGTTCAGGATGTTATAAGAGTTACTTGCAAGATGGCGGTTTTTTGCAAGTAGTGTTATGAAAAAACTTACGCCCATCTGGTTTTTGACGATGCCCCGGTAATAAGTAGGGAATCTATCGTTCTATGTATTAAATGGCATGTGGTTTCGCCTTTGCGAGGGTGTGTCTGGAAAAAATTGTTGTCAGATCGTATATGGCCTCACCCCCTGACTGAATAGGAATTAAAGGCATAAATTCTAAGAGCAGTTGTAGTCTCAAAACAGTGAAAGAAAACAAAACAAGTACCTTAGTTAGGTTAGAGGTTCTCTTCCTCAGGGCGCATAGAGTCGCATGAGGAGTCTGTTTCTGTACAGAACGAGAGGTTATGTTAAATACCTGTTAGCTGACGAGTGATAGAAAACGACATCTCGGCATCTTGAAACGCCGGTCTTACCCTCGTGTGCAAGTTAGAAGCTTATTGTGCTGACTCTGCCCCCGGTAATGGAAGGCATACTTCCTGCCTCGATATAACCACAAAAGTAGAAATAAAGAGAGGGTTCAGGATGTTGTAAGAGTTACTCACAAGATGGCGGTTTTTCACAAGTGGTTTTGTGAAAAAACTTTTTATGAAAAAACTTTTGCCCATCTAAATCTCAGGAATTGTGTTCGCCATGTTTTTACAGTATTCAATGAATTTACAGAAACAATCAGTAAAACTGGTGCCAAGGAATATTTTCATTCATCCCTATTATGTGTGTTTTAAGACGCTCGACCCATCTTTGTTCTTTCTCGAATAGTCGTTGTTCAGCATTGTTGTCTTTAGCCTGCAGCATTTCTAAGACAGTCCATCTCAGATCATCACAAGTATGGCCTGTATCCACAAAATGTGCGCAGAGTTTCGTTGTCTTTTTCTTCAATCGCACATTACTCCGATGTTCACCGATCCGGATTTTAATCCTTCTACATGTCATACCCACGTATTGTTTTTTGCAGGGGCATGTCACTAGGTATATTACGTGGGTAGAATTACAGTTTGTATGTTGTCTTTGGGACCAGACAAAATCATTCGTTAGTTGTAATGTTTTTTTTTTTTTTGTGTATTTACACACTCCACAGGTACCACATGGATAGTGACCTGTGACTGGGGTCATGGTTGCATCCCTGATGGTGGATATTGTTGGTCTTATTTTTGGTTGTGTATGAACAAGTGTGTCCCGAAGATTCTTGGTCCTTCTATTGGCGAACCTGGGTTTAGGCCAATTTAGGCTACCTGATGTAATAATCTTCCAGTTTTTTCTTATTAGTTTTTGTACTTCATAGGAGGCTGGGCAGAAAGTGGTGACACAGGTGACTAAATCCTTGATCGGTTCTTTTCGATGGATTTGTAGGAGACAGTCTCGTGGTTGATTAGACGCTCTCTTTTTGCATTTGGAAATTACCCGAGAAGTGTAATCTCTGGCTTGCAATTTTTTGCAGAGGATTGTCGCGTGAATCTTGTAGTCAGTATTCTTGCTGCAATTGCGTTTGTGTCGTAGGAACTGACTATAAGGAAGATTGTCTCTTAATGGTCGAGGGTGGTAGCTCGAATATGATAGGAGACTATTCTTGGCTGTAGGCTTTGTGTACGTTTTTGGGACACCAGCAAGAACCTTATGACATTTCTGGAATGGCTAAACACCCGAGATCAATGGCTGAAATTCACTTGCACTGCCAGCAACCGATGTATTGATTTTTTAGATCTGACCATTTTTTGTGAAAATGGTAAACTGGAGACAAAAACGTACACAAAGCGATAGATTCCCTACTTATTACCTGGGCATCGTCAAAAACCAGATGGGCGTAAGTTTTTTCATAACACTACTTGCAAAAAACCGCCATCTTGCAAGTAACTCTTATAACATCCTGAACCCTCTCTTTATTTTTACTGAGGAGGTTATACCGAGGCAGGACGTAGGTCTTCCATTACCTGGGGGCATAGTCAGCACAAGAAGCTTCTAACTTGCACACGAGGGTAAGACCGGCGTTTTTAGATGCCGAAGATGTCGTTTTCTATCACTCGTCAGCAAACAGGTATTTAACATAACCTCTCGATCATATTTATAATCTAGTAACTCGATTATAAAAAATATACTGATAAGTTTTAGTCACTAGTGTCTACCTTTTTAGAATAAAGATTTGGTTTGGTAAGACACTGTGTTTTAAATACCCCTCGTAACTGCTCTAGTTACCTTTTGCTTAGCCGCTGTCCTAAAATCCCTGGACACTTCTACTCTTACCAGAGGTTGCCTCTGGTGAGGCAGGCATACAACACGTCCTTTGACAACCCAATGACTATGCCATAACGCAAAAGAAGGGGCGGATAAAAAGATATACCGCAACGTTACATTCTAAGCGTTTATGAGGGTTGTCAAACAATAACCAATGGTTATGGTAGATACCAGTGTCCTTTCCAATTTGATTACCTCGATATTATAATTAGAACTTCTGCCTGATCCAAGAAAAAACCTTGGGGTAAAATGTCTGTTCGGCAACTCAACACAATGCAGGGAGATCTTGCTTTGCCGCATTTTATGACATTCTATCAGGCTGCTCTAATTGATACCATGGTTCAACTAACAGCAGATACCAAGGTTTATGGTAACTTTTGTTAGATCACATGACAGGGAAAAGTCAAATACATTTGCCTGTTTTAGATTCGAACTGCCAAACTTCCCAAGAAAAGCTGGTACAAGGTTCTAGACCCCTTAGTATCATGTATCCATACTTTTTTGAAATCCTGGGTAATTCCAGTATGTTATGCTTACACTTCGTTTCAGGATTGTGAGGTCTGGGGGTGGAATTTTGGCATACAGTTAGGTTTTGAGAAACTGGAGAATTTTTATGACAGTTCAAATTTGATTAATTGGGATTTATAAATTCAACAATTTGGCAACCAGAATAGGTTTTCATAGGTCGGTTCTACCCGGATAACTAGCTTTTTAAAAAACTATCTATGTGGTAATGAAGGAAGAGATTCGTCAAACTGTTTATCGCCTAAATGAAAGCAAGCTGTTGGGACTGGGAAATTAGTACCACATGCTACGGCAACAGGTCAGTCAGACTGTATTACCCCGCTGTCAAATGTATTTCAGGCAACCAATTGTAGGTATTACATTAAAGAATTGTATTTCGTTCCCTGGGTAGGTCAAAGATTGCTTAGAGCCGCAAACATTAAGAGAATGGTATTTCTATTCCGATGGACAGCTTTTTATATGCCTGATAAGTTACGCAGAATGTTTTCATGTCACACAGACCAGTGATTTACATACATGGCAATTGACGGGGAATGGCGGGTCCACACTTTTCTTGATTGTATAATACTCCAACAATTTTGGAATTGAGTTTTTCACGTTATTAGTCAAACCCTACATACCTTCTGCAATGCTCGAGGTATGCCATTGACATAAACACCAACAATATGTTATATCAATATCTATTGCTGTGGCACCTTCATTGATTCTCCAAAATTGGAAAACAGATGCGGTCCCAACATATCCTCAGTGGCACAAAAACATTATAAGTACTTGATCCTTTAAAGAGGCCCATGATAAACAGGTAGGGGTCCTCCAGAGGTTCAGTACAACATGGGATGCCCTTATGTTACTGTAGCACTTCTTAATGGTTTGTTGGTTATATTAGGCCTAATTGTCTACATGTTTAGTATCTAACAACTGCGTTTCCATGAATTGATGCTTGTATTTGCTAAGATGTATCCTTGTTTCCCCCAAGCACAATATCCTGTAACAGATTTTGAGTGTCATGCATTGTATTATAATTATCTATCTATCATGCATTCCGTTTATATATTAGGAAACTCTTTTGCACTGACCAATTTTTTCCCATATTATTATATATTGTTGCACTTCAACATCTGCTGCTATGTATGTTTAATAAGGACTTCGACTGGACAAATTTACAATACACTGTCAAACCTGTACGATAAGCACCAGTGTAAGCACCAGTGTACCTGTAGGGTGATAGTGCGCTATACAAATGCTGATAACAATAACAATAACAATGGTTGACACTGCTGCTATGTTATACTATTTTAAGGTGAACACACCAAATATATTGTATAAAGTGTATATCATATGAAGTCAGTCTTTTAATGTATCTTGCTCAATACTAATTTACAAAAAGGAAGAGGACAGCAACCCATCAAAATAGTATACCTTTTTTCCAAACAAAACACCCAAAGGGAGAGTTTATTTTTTTTTTATGTAAAACTAATGTTCCCCACAACATGTGAACACTAATTTAGGTTTGTTGACAGATCACTAACAGCGAAGCAGCCAGAGATGGTTCAGTTGTTGCCATACTTTGTGTCCGTCCTCCGTCTGGACCCTGTCCATTGCGGTCGCTCCTACACGCTTCCTGCTTCCAGACCCCGAGCGTGAGCCTCCTTCCAGCGCTGTTGGGAACTGCTGTGTGGTATTGTTTGGCTTGTAATTGCTGGCGCTTTCTACCATAACTAGCGCCGAGTCTCGCCCTCTGATTTGCGCATGCGCGAGCTATTGCAATTTAATTCGTGTTATTTTTGTTGAACACAAGGTGCTGCTTGGTACTGCTGCTTTCAATTGCATTATCGCTATTTGTTTATTGTTTCTGGAACTTCTGTGCCCTCTGCCCCGTCTCACGTTCCACTCCCATTCCTCCATTCCATTTGGTGTGCACTCCCCTGGCAGAAACGGTCGCTCACCTCAGCTCCTCACCTCCGGTATCGTGCTCATTGCGCCTGCCTGCCTCATTACTGCTTATTTAGATTGTCTGCCGCATTTGTGTATCTGAGCTATCTGCTTTAAACTTTGTGTAGCGCTTGGAAGCGCTCGCCATTGCTGGGCATTACTCTGCATTGGGAATATTTAAATTGTATGTTTAACTGTGCCTGCCTGCTGCCGAGCGCTTAGCGCCTCTCCACTGCTGCATTGTGATTCATTTTCCACATAGCGCTCCTCGGCCAACATTATTTCTTCACCCTCGCAGTATTTGTTGTTGTTACTGCCATTTGGTTTAGCTTGTTGACCCGTCCAGACCCTCCCTCCACCTCGCTCCCGCCTCCCAGCTGACCCTCCCACCCACAGAGACTAGGAGCTGCCCTCGCCCTCGTGGAAGCTGTGACCATCCTGTTTTCAACAGAAACGGTCGCTCACCTCAGCTCCTCACCTCCGGTATCGTGCTCATTGCGCCTGCCTGCCTGCCTCATTACTGCTTATTTAGATTGTCTGCCGCATTTGTGTATCTGAGCTATCTGCTTTAAACTTTGTGTAGCGCTTGGAAGCGCTCGCCATTGCTGGGCATTATTCTGCATTGGAAATATTTAAATTGTATGTTTAACTGTGCCTGTCTGCTGCCGAGCGCTTAGCGCCTCTCCACTGCTGCATTGTGATTCATTTTCCACATAGCGCTCCTCGGCCAACATTATTTCTTCACCCTCGCAGTATTTGTTGTTGTTACTGCCATTTTGTTTAGCTTGTTGACCCGTCCCAGACCCTCCCTCCACCTCGCTCCCGCCTCCCAGCTGACCCTCCCATTTGCTCCGCCCCCCTCTACCCTCCATTTATGACAGATGGAACTACGCGCAGCGATCGCGCCCCATGCGCGCCGAAGGTGCGCCAAAGGTAAGCCCGTCTACGCCCGTCCGCTACGCCCGTCCGCGCCCAGCGCCAGACCCCCTGGTCCTCGCAAAACCCACCCCGTCCGCATAACGTTTGACGCCGCCACCCTCACTGCCCTCAACCCCGGCCAGCCACCAAACTGCCACCAAGCCACACCGGGACACACCCATGGACCCTTCACATGCTACTCCTGCAAGTTTGACTGCACCAAGAGCCACACCAAACCGACAAACACCAAACGGACATCCGACACTAACCACCTAAAATGCATCCTGCTCAACACCCGCTCGGTCCACAGACACGCCATCGACCTTTGGAATCTACTAGACACCATTTCTCCGGATGTCGCCTTCCTAACAGAAACATGGATGAACGCCTCATCTGCTCCAGACATCACCATAGCCATCCCGGACGGCTACAAGATCATCCGAAAAGACCGCCCCATCCAAACAGGAGGAGGCATCGCCATCGTCCATAAGAACTCCATCCGCATCTCAACCAACTCCGACGCCAACTTCACTATCGCCGAACACCTTCACTTCCAGATCCACACCGACCCCAACACAACGCTCAGAGGCACCCTCCTCTACAGGCCTCCAGGACCCCGTACACAATTCAGTGAAGACATCACTGACTCCATCACCCCACACGCCCTCCCCTCCGAGGACTACATTCTACTGGGAGACTTCAATTTTCACCTGGAAAAGAGCAACGACAGCAACACCACCACCCTTCTGGACAATCTAGCCAACCTCGGACTCAAACAACTAGTAAACGCCCCCACCCACTACGCAGGACACACACTCGACCCTATCTTCACCTCCAGCAAGCACATCTCCTTCAATCACACCACAGCCCTCCACTGGACGGACCACAGCTGCGTTCACTTTAACTACAAAAAGACCACAATCCACATCCACCCTCAACCTACTCTGCGAAGAAATTGGAACAAAATCTCCATCGACCAGATCTCCACATCGCTTCTCCAAAACACCCCTGCCTATTCGTCGAACCCTAACCAAGCAGCCAGTAACCTCACTCAATGGCTAACCCACAGTGCCGACAACCTAGCTCCCCTGAAAAAACGTCAAATCAAGATAGGCAGTAAAAACGCCCCCTGGTTCAACGATGACCTCAAGAGCTCCAAGAAACTCTGTCGCTCCTTGGAAAAAGCCTGGAAAAAAGACTCTAACTCCATCACCAGAGACGCCTTCAAAAAAGCCACCCGCAGACACCACCAATTGATCCGGACAGCCAAGAAATCCGCACTCAAAGACCGACTAGACAACAACGCCCACAACAGCAAGGAACTATTCAACATCGTCAAAGAGTTTACCAACCCCACCGCCAACTCCAACGACATCACTCCCTCTCAAATCCTTTGCGACTCCCTAGCTTCATTCTTCCACGACAAAATCGCCGACATCCATAACAGCTTCAACAACCATCCCGAAGACCAACCCTCCCAACCTACCCCCAAAGGCAAACCCCCCTCGAACACCCTTTCTGACTGGAACCCAATCTCCACTGAGGACACCATTCGCCTGATGAACTCCATCCACTCAGGATCCCCCACAGATCCATGTCCCCACCACATCTTCAACAAAGCAGACTCCATCATCGCACCTCACCTCCGAGACGTCATCAACTGCTCCCTCAACTCCGCCACCTTCCCGGAAAGCTGGAATCACGCCGAACTCAGCGCACTTCTGAAAAAACCCACAGCAGACCCCACCGAACTCAAAAACTACCGCCCCATCTCGCTCCTACCATTCCCGGCCAAAGTCATCGAGAAAGCCGTCAACAACCAGCTTGCCGCCTTCCTCGAAACAAACAAATCCCTCGACTCCTCACAGTCCGGCTTCCGAGCCAAACACAGCACCGAAACCGCTCTCATCGCAGCAACAGATGACATTCGAACACTACTGGACAACGGAGACACAGTCGCCCTCATCCTCCTTGACCTCTCTGCAGCCTTCGACACAGTCTGTCACAGCACCCTTATACAATGCCTCAACAACGTCGGAATACAAGGAAAAACACTGGACTGGATCACCTCGTTCCTTGCCGGAAGAACTCAGAGAGTCCGCCTCCCACCGTTTAAGTCAAAAGCCACCAAAGTCATCTGCGGCGTACCACAAGGATCTTCACTCAGCCCCACCCTCTTCAACGTATACATGAGTCCCCTCGCGAGCATCGCACGCCAACACAACCTCAACATCATCTCCTACGCTGATGACACTCAACTAATCCTCTCACTCACCAAAGACCCGAACACCGCCAAAACCAACCTACACGAAGGAATGAAAGAAGTAGCCGAGTGGATGAAGCACAGCCGTCTTAAACTGAACTCAGACAAAACAGAAGTCCTCATCTTAGGTACTTCCCCTTCCGCATGGGACGACTCCTGGTGGCCAACGGCCCTAGGAAAAGCACCCATCCCAACAGACCACGCACGGAACCTGGGCGTCATCCTGGACTCCTCACTCTCGATGACCAGACAAGTCAACGCCGTTTCATCTTCTTGCTTCCACATTCTCCGCATGCTCAAAAAAACATTTCGCTGGATCCCCTCCGAAACCAGAAAAACGGTCACCCACGCACTGGTCACCAGCCGCCTGGACTACGGAAACACCCTTTACGCCGGTACCACCGCAAAACTTCAGAAAAAACTCCAACGCATCCAAAACGCCTCAGCCAGACTCATACTAGACATCCCGCGTAGAGACCACATTTCCGGTCACCTGAAAGACCTCCACTGGCTCCCCGTCAATCAGAGGATAACGTTCCGCCTCCTCACCCACGCACACAAAGCACTCTACGAACTTGGACCCGAGTGCCTCAACACGCGACTATCCTTCTACACCCCCTCCCGCCAATTACGCTCTTCCAACCAGGCACTCGCTGCTGTTCCACGCATCAACAAAACCACCATGGGAGGAAGATCCTTCTCCTATTTAGCGGCTAAAACCTGGAACTCCCTTCCCATTCACCTCCGCCTTACTCAAAACCACCTAGCCTTCAGAAAGCAACTTAAAACCTGGTTATTCGACAAGTAATTTCCCACCCTTCCTCAAGCGCCTTGAGACCCTCTGGGTATGTAGTGCGCTATATAAATTTATTGACTTGACTTGACTTGACCAATAAATCAGGCAGGAGGACCATGAGTTGGGACGAGAAGGCGCTCTGTCACCGTTGTGATGGTGTCATACATGCCAACCCTCCTGATTCAAACGGGAAACTACCGATTTCAAGGCTAATCTGCTGCCTCCAATTCCTGCATGCAGAAACTCAAATCAAAGTTTTGTAAAACAGCTAAAAAATAAAATGGCGCTACCTGTCACTCCCGCCCCTATCGTCCCCTACAAGAATTACCTCCGATATCAAAGGCTTTGTCCTTAGGTCTTGGAAGGGAGATTAGAGCATGTGACAGGCCTAGACATTTTATTTTTGGCAGATTTACATAGCACAAACAAATACAAATAGATTTTAGAGCTCTGTTTTTGTTTGCCAGAATTTAGAACTCTGTTTTCCTTTAGGCTATATTTTTAAACTGACAAAAATGAAATTCTGATTGTCTTTCATCATATATACCAATAGACCCGATTCAGACAATTGTTTTAAAATCTCCCACCTGCCTACTCTAAAATGTTGGCATGTATGTGGTGTACTATCCCGCAAAACTCTAAATCAGCCCATAAGTGTCTTTACTTTCGATAGACAGTATTCTGAATCTGATTACTGTGAACTGTACAATAGTACCCATTATGTAAGCATGAACAGCTGAGCCTTGCTGCACCCCATAAAAACGGTCACTAGTGAATGCTTACTAGCAGTGAATTACTTCATAAATACAAGGTGAAGATTGCTGACCGAAAGAAACTGACAGTGAAAATGTTTGAAACCATTTCATTTCCATTGCTTTTAATCTGTTCGATTTTAGCTACTCTACAAACATATATCAGGTTATGATTACTCTGCCAGCCCCTATTCCGCTCAAGGTTTTTCTTCAGCATGCGAGTTTACTGACTATTAAAATTAATGTACTCACACTTCCGGTTGCAGAACACTGGTAACTCCCGGTATAATAAATCTAGCCCGAAGAAGACGTTTTGCTCTAATATTCGCAAACCCGCTACTTAATGCACTGCTGCACTGAGTTAATTTTCAGGAGGCCCCAGTGTACTACCAGGGAGTATCTCAGTAGCAGCAGCTAAGAGCAGAAAGCCCGGTAGTGCATTAAATGCTATTTCTGTCTCTGGACAGACTATCATTCAGTGAAAGCTAATTTGCTCAATTATGATGAGTGGGTCGCTTGAAATGCTGATTTAGGAAATTACCGAGAATACTAAAAGCATAATAGCAAAGACTGTGCTTTCGCTTTATCAACACTATCAACTTTTCACATCTTGGAATTCTCAATTAGCAAAAAACCAAAAGAAGCTTTTAAGAAGCATCCACATCAAAATGGACGCTTTTCATGCACACTCGTTTATGGCTTCGTTCTTTGTCTCTAATGCAGCTAGAATGATTTACTTAAGTTAATGCGGCTATGGTTCAATACTGCATCCATTTAATTTACAATACCTCAGGTAATGGCTGAAAACAAATTAACTTTCGGCTGAATATTATTGCAAAAAGGTTTTCGGCGCACTACAGTGGGCTCCATTCGTTTTGATTGTTTTGGATTTGAAACATATAATTGAATGTTAGCACCAAACAATTACCTATGATAATACAAAAGCTTGTAATGGACTAGAAGCATATATCCACAGATTGCAAAGCCGTTTTGTCATGGCACGGCTAGTATTTCGTTGCACAAGTATGATTTATGTTTTTGCTCCCGACATTGGAACCCATTTGTTTTTCCTCATGCATGTTCATGCATGCCAAGAGGTGCAAACGGAGCATAGGCAAGCGATGTTATTTGCAGGAAGGGATTATGGTAACTCGTGTATTTTTTAAATTATTTTGAAAAAAAACCCAACATTTTCTCCATCATTGAAAAATATTTTATATGAGCTAAGTGTCATAAATAGAGCTCAATTTGTAGAAAAAAAATATTTATTTCAAGACCATTAGCAGGAGGTTCTCGATAATCTGCCATTAGCTTAGCTGTCACCATTATCTGGTGTATAAACTGCTGCAGAATCTTCTAGAAATTATCATCTTGTCACACCGATAGCATTAAGTCAGACCCTTAGATTCATTACTGCATATTATTGCATGGTGTCAGCTGTCGATACTGCGGCTAATGGCTTCTAAGTTGCCGCTACTGCCTAGGTGAGCATGGTTGATTACAGGGTGCTGAGCACTGTACTGAGAGGTTGCTAGTAAGTCAAGTGACAAGACTTGGCAAATCAGAGCTGTGCTAAGGCATGACTACCGGATGAAAGGATCTAGCAGGTGCTGCTGTGTTATGCGTCATTAGCAGTACATGGGACTTTTCAGTGTATCACACTCTTAAAAATAGATGCAGTGTTAGTTTTTATTCTTGATAAAGTCCTTGACCTATTTTTTTTTTTTTACCAAAATACTGTTGACAACATGAATTTGTACAGCAGTAAATCATTGGCAATGAAATTGCAGCCATACTAAAGATTACATTGCCCCGGCAGGGCAGTGGCGTAACGAAAGTTGAAGGGGACCCCCCCTACAAGGTACAAAGAGGCCCCCCGCTCCGGAAGTTATCTGGAGCTCTCAGACCTGAGTACTGTGCTGAGGGGTGCCCCCTGAAGTTCGGGGCCCCCCGCACGGCGGGGCTGCGGGGGCCTTTGTTCAGCTCCTATGAGGCAGGGAGCCTGGATGTGGAGTGAGTGAGTGAGGGAGGCAGGGAGCCTGGATGTGGAGTGAGTGAGTGAGCGAGGTAGAGAACCTGGATGTGGAGTGAGTGAGCGAGGCAGAGAGCCTGGATGTGGAGTGAGTGAGTGAGCGAGGTAGAGAACCTGGATGTGGAGTGAGTGAGCGAGGCAGAGAGCCTGGATGTGGAGTGAGTGAGTGAGGTAGGGAACTTGGATGTGGAGTGAGTGAGCGAGGCAGGGAGTGGTTCAGGGAATTGGTGAGGAAGTGAGGTGGCATGTATTGTGAAACCCTATAAATCTATTGCCTCTCTGATGTAAGTCAAGTAGAAGTAAATCATGAACCCTCCGCCTTGTGTTACCTCACTGATGCTTTTCCAGCACCTCTTCCTCACTTCGGTTGTATTCATTGCTCTAAATTAAAACATCTCAGTTGAATGACTACTGGAGAAGTTAAGCAGAAAACATAAACAATTGCAGATCACTTGGTTTTGGGTAGCGTTGCAGGTAGAATTAATTACGTTTTCAAATGTTCTTAGATCTGAAAGCATGCTAATTACAGCTAGAGGCGGATGTTCCATACATTTGCCATGCAATGCAATGTGCTACCCATTTTAGTGCACCCAGCAGCACATGCGTCACAGTACATATCCAACACTCTGCTTAGAAGCATGCAGATGCATGGCTGGCCATTTTGGAATGGTTTTTGTAACAAAGAGCATTCCATGATGGCTGCTGATGCATGCACAACATGCACAAACATTGGGATGCACTGGCAAGTTTTTTGCTATTTTGAAAACTTTAATTTTCTATTCCATGGCAGCTAACTTCCATTTAAAATGGCGAATTAAAAAAAAAGGTACACATACAATGCTGCATAAAGAAAAAAAAGAAAAACCTCCCAGTGACAGTGCTGTTGTGGAACCCTAACCAAAACAATATTCTTTTTTTTTTTAAATGAGGTGTATGGGAAGGGGCGAGGTGGGGTAACAGGAGTTGGGGGAACGGGAAGTCCCTAAAGAGAGTGAGGGCACAAGGATGTGAGGAAAAGAAGCGGATGGGAGAGTGAGTGCAAAGAAAGACACTGTACTAACAAAAAATAACTGTGGGTCTAGAGGAACTACTATCTCTGTGTTCAAATGTATGTATTCTGCAACAAATTTAACCATACTGGACTAGTGAGCTGCATAGGGACTGATCACCGTGTGATTTTGTTCCCATCAGTTACACGTTCTGAACCACCCTGGTCATCATTTGGGCCATTACACAGAGTGGTGTGTCCACCCTGCAAGTACAAGTGTTCAGGATAGTGATAACTGAAAAGCAGTGCTTAACATACCTGTCATGGGCTAATGTGTATTGATAGAGCTCATGTGATAGATAACCTTCTGAAGTAATATGTTATCTTACTCTCTCTGTGTTCTTTGTTTCTTCTTCTTTTTCAAATGGGGCGTATGGATTTGGCCTTATCACAAACAGAGATGCGAGGACCGTATCAGGTGAAATCTTTTTTGTTTCCTTATGCACCCACCCGTTTACAAAGCAGTAGCAAGGTAGATTATTGGTCCTGAAGAAGCAGCAGATACCGCTAGGGTCTATAAACTGCAGAAACATGTCGACCTACTACACATGCAGTAGATATTTGTTTTTGAACTACTGTTACTTTGCACTTGATATTTTTAACATTGGAAGGGGTTTGCCATAAAAATAAATAAATAAGATTCTTTCAAATCCACTCTCCAATTTTAACAGTTAGCACTTTCACTCACCATTTTTGTTTAGCACTGCTTTTCAGTTATCACTATCCTGAACACTTGTACTTGCAGGGTGGACACACCACTCTGTGTAATGGCCCAAATGATGACCAGGGCGGTTCAGAACGTGTAACTGATGGGAACAAAATCACACGGTGATCAGCCCCAATGCAACTCACTAGTCCAGTATGGTTAAATTTGTTGCAGAATAGATACATTTGAACACAGAGATAGTAGTTCCTCTAGACCCACAGTTATTTTTTGTTAGTACAGTGTCTTATACAGGGGGCTGTAACTGTGTCTTGGTCTCTAAAAAATTCCCCTGGACCCTACCCTCTCCGTATGTTGTTATTGCAAAGAAAGACAGACACCTCCATGGAGTGCTGAAACACAAATGAAAATGTAAGCGGTAGAAAAATAGATCTCATTCAGTCAGTAAGAAACACAGTAAAGATGAAATGATCCAGGGAAGGGACAAATGAAAGACCTGGGTGAAAATCCACAGATTAAGAGTCAGGGAAGTGCAAAATACAAGAACGTCATCTGGTTATAAGCAAGGTGCTGACCCACAGTCTACTCCATGTATTTTGTTAGTTGTATACAACCCCTAGACAACAAACAGCTAAAGCTTACTGTAAGCAAGACCTAAAGAACACTTTGCCACAGAGTGCATTACATCTTTGGCATCACCTTATAAAACCACTTCTGAAAATGTGCCTTCAGGTGCATTGACGATGAACACTGGCATTGTATTTCAATTTATTGTTGGATTCAAAGCTAGCAAGGCACAGACTACTTGAAGGGCTCACTTTGTGAATATGTCTTTCTCTTTCTGTTTAAGTTAGTAATTCCATCATGCTGAGCATACACATGGCTGAAGGAGATGCATTCTGGAAACCCTGATAACAGTTTATTCATCATATAGTCTGACAAGTAAAAGCTACCGCACCCTAACCAAATATTACTTGCACTTAAAGGTGTAGTCGTAGGAGGCATGAAGCAAACTATGCTAACTTCAGAAGCACAGGGGTCGTTCTGATCACATTCAAAATATATACATTTGACGCTGCTCGCAGGCTTGTCGCTCCTCACACTGCTGCACGGCTTTACCTGCATTGTTTTTGCCTAATCTTGTATTTTTCCCCTGTGCCGATCTTGCTTTCTTGCCCAGACTTATTTTTTCCCCTATGTAAGCAAAAGGTATCAAAAATAATGACCTGATTGTGGTCTTGCTGTTGCGCAAAAGATATGCCCCATGAGCTGGCACTCGGTAGGTATTCACCGCGGCGTCATTGACCGCTTAATCATTAAGCCTTACTTCTACCACGAGGTGCCGCTCCGAGGACCTTTTGCTTACAGAGGGCCAGCTCATGCCCTGAAGCAGAAACTAGCAGTGGATTTTTACTGCTAGTTTTTAGGACGACAGGCTTATTACATTTAGCAACTGAGCTCTGTTCTAGTAGGGACCATTAGAAGGTCCTGATGAGTAGGCAGTAGGGGACTGCCTACGAAACATGTAGACCAGGTTGTAGCGAATCGCTCTACCTCAAAACCCCCTTCTTAACGTCCCCAGCTAGGGAAGTGAATACATTGTTTTTTTCTACTAGCCAGAGGATTTTTAACCTTTTTTATTCCCACACATTATTAGGTCCCTACACTTCACTGACATCACCCACTTTTGCACTGTCACATAGTCCTGTCACTATACTAGTGCTCCCGCGTAGTCGGTCAGGTCGTAGCACGCCCCGCCCCGTAGAGGGACGGGAAGACCCCAATGATGAAGCATGACACTATTGGATTTTTTTAGTGTGTGAGGGGTATTTTAAAAAGCACACTGTGCTCTCATCTTTACCACCCGAAGAGAGAGCTCATTTATTAGTTTTTAACACCCACAGAAATAAATAAAAATAATAAAAATCACTACACTTTGATAGAATCTCTTTGTTTATACGTATCAGATTGGAGGGTGATTCTATCAACACCTCTTCACTTCCTCTATTGTTTTGGACTTAAAAATATTGCCTTAGCGCATTTGGTGATAAAAAATGGAGCGTTGGTGGCAGACAAAAGTCACATGACTAGTTTGTTGTTCACAAAAGGTATCTGCTTCACATACCCCACGCCCACCTTTTATTATCCCAGATCTCACCCCACTGGCATAAGTGTGGCCCTCGGGCATGTCACAACTGTACTTTGTGGCCCCAAGGAAATGTTTGAGCACCCATGCCTTAGCGGAACTGTAAAATATGCAGCCCTCATTTTGCTCAGTGCTAGCCAATGCTGCCTAGTTGTGCCCTTCTCTGACATGTAAAGCCTCACACTCACGGCTGCCATTGTAGATGCAAATATTCCAATAGTTTGCTCAGGTCAGTTTTTAAATGTCATTTTCTGCACCTGCACAGCTCTTTTGTTTTTATTATTTCACATGATCGCCTTTGAAGCCCTGCAAATGGAAACTTATAAATCTGCCTTCTGCGCTTGCATGCTTTACCTTTTATGCTCACAGGGTGCTAACAGATCCCTTGCCGCCCAGCTCTATGATTTGAAGACCATTTCTTTGTTAATCAGCATGCAAGGGGTTAAATCACTTCCATTCAACAATATTTTGGGCTGTATTGAAATTATTAGACCTTGTCTAATTATTTCTTCATTTCTTGACTGATTAGTATGTATGCTACATGCACACATCAATGTTCGATCACACGCTACACCTAGGATGGCACCCAGAATGCGACCTTCCTGTGCAGAACTGGTGTCCCAGTTCTCAGCCGCTCCACCCCGGATGCCCGATATAGGCTAATGCACACAGTGGAAATTGTTGCTTCTGTACTGGCAGAACTAGAAGTAGGTCGGCAACCCAATGTGAGTACCGACTACTGGGAGTATATTCATGGTAACCCAACTCCTCCTTTCTACTTCTAGATGACCGCTCAACCCACAACCCACAGTGGAGCCCGGCAACTGTCATTTGCCCTGCTGGTTCACTGAATCCCTCTCATTTTTAATTTCAGGACCGTCAGTACGCTAACAAGCCTACACTCTGGGCGGTCCGATTGGGGTCACTTATCCTCTGTGATCGTGTAAGTTTTGTGCATTGTGTCATCTGGAATTGCATTAATCTGTTTTGTACACTGGAAGGGAAGTTTGCACATATACTATGAATGATTGACAACAAAGTTTTATTCGCTGATGCTTTTATGGAAACGATTATCTGCATATCCACACTGTCGGCCTTTTCTGGGGTCCTCACTGTTTAGTTGAATGGCACAAGCATGTATTGATATGGATTGCGATCTGCATCACCATGCTGTTAAGTGATTCTTTTGAGATGATAATGTTTTTAACGTTTCCACTGCCCCCCCATTATTTTCTTTCCCTATGTCGGTCCCCAGAAGGTATACTAGATATCCATGTGATGCATGTAGGGTACGGTATTGTGTACACACACCAGTTCGCCTGCCCTAGATGAGTAGAAAAGGATTATTGGTCCTGACGGAATGCCATGATCCTTTGGACAATAATAGGCATGAAACATGTTGACCCTTGACTTACACTAACTATAGCTGGAGTGGACCATTATATCTACCTCTCGCTCAACCCACGGTTTTAACCATGACAAAGGAAATCAGTGATTAAATTAGTCTTTGCACTTTAGTAAATTTTAATTGCACATTCCTTCTCCATTCTTCTCACATCAAGTCACCCACCACACTTCACTCTCCACATCAGCAAAAATAAAAGAACTCTGGCAAAGAGCCCCCCTGAGGGCCCCACTGGGCATTGCAGCACCGGCCCAATGAGTTGCTGCCCAATGGTGAAGCATGACACTCCCAGGGGTAGGTGAGGGCCCTTGCTCCTAAAAGGAGCACTCCCCTTGACCCTACCTAAGGGTCGATCTAGACTCCCTCACAAGAACTGCATACTTGTTTTCTTTAAAGTATATTGGAGAGGCACTTATGCTGGCCCTGAGATAATGACTGATGTAGAACGCAGATTTTATCAAATTAAGTATGGCCAATCAAACTTCAAGTGAACCTAGATATTGCCCTTCCATGTACTTTCTCACATTAACCTGATGCAGAAGAAGCACCAGAAAGCGATGTCTTGGCTCCTGGTACAGGTGGCAAGACAAGAATAAGTGGGTAATACTTTGAATCCAGCTATTATCACAGCTGCAAAAGGGTACTTCTTCAGCCCAGGCACCTCTTGTGGGAGAGAAGAATTTAAAGTGCTGAGTATGTAATCTGATTTTTTTTGCAGTGCTCCAGATACACTTTTGTTACGCATGGCTTGAGAACTACAGGACTCTCTGTCTCTTTATCTCACTCTTGCATGTTCCTGCTATCTCCATTGTTGACATTTTTTCTTCATTCTTTCTCTCACTCAGGGGCATATTATCAAGACTGGGCGATAAAGTTATCGGCGCTTTATCGGCAGCAAACTGCCGCTAAGGTGGCGATAATGGGCTTGATAATATGCCCTTGTGAATTCCTATAGAAGCCCAGGTTTACACCAGAACCTGGGCTGCTATGGGAATTCACAAGGACATATTATCAAGGCCATTATCGCCAGTTTCCTGCAGATAAAGTGCCGATAATTTTATCACCCAGTCTTGATAATATGCCCACAGACTTTCCCATATGTGTGTTTTTACCTCTCTTGCTCTCAGGAAATGTCTGAGGCCGGTCTACAAAAAAAAAAGTTGCAATGGCTCCCACCGGCAACCACCGGCTCATAATAATCACTGATATGCACTGTTTTTTGTTATTGCTGCTGTATTCACTTACTACCGGCCTCTCATCACAAAATGAGCATATATAGATAGTGTAAATGGCACAACTTGAAAATCAAGTGGGCACACTATAAGAGTTGTAGTATGAATTTGAAAACTGATGGCATACATTCACTCTACTGGTAGTATAGTCTTGCCTTGGCCAAGCATTAGAGTTTCAGAATTGGACAATATATAAAAGTACTATGAATCAAATGAATAATTATCTCAATTGCAAACATGAAAGGCCAGATTCATAAACTGCAGTTTTGTAGTAACGTGCACTTATTTTGGTCTATCGTTTTATTTGTGGAGTTCTCCGCCCCAATGCTGCAGTCTTAAAATCCTATTAACTCTTAGTATGTGAATAGCAAAAAATGTGTACATTTGCAAAAAGGTGTACGTTTACCTTAATGAAACAGGCTCATAGCCTATAAAGACTGATTCTGGCTAAAACAGCTTTGATCTACTGTTATTGGGCACACGACACAATAAATAGCAAAAAGGGGAGATGGCAGTACTTGGAATCACTAATACAAGGGTTAATATATTATGGACTATTGCAGATATACAATGTAGGAGGGCAGTTAATCAGATTCAAGTAGCACAAACGATAACAAATATTTGAGGGCTTTATCAGCCCAATAATGATGTCATGACGGCACTGATCGGCGAGAGGGAGAAGTAGTTTTATTAGGTGCTTTCATCTGTTATGCAATGCAAAAAAAAATACTGCACAAATCAGTACACCTCAGCAAATGATTATTGCCAAAGAAATAATTAAAATGATCTGTGTAATATTCGGCATGGTAGACATTTGGAAACATGTAATGTACATCCAAATGATCTGGATATTACATATAACGGTCATGTACATAAGAAATATTTGTTGATAGATATAAGACTTATTGTAATCAACAAAATGAGCTGGCATGTACTGTTTAGCAATATTTTCTCATTCAGATGAAAATCCTCACCCACCAACAGGTGGCATGCTTCATCAACGGGGTGCCTCTTCACACCGCAAAAAAGTGGTGGTGTGCGCTACAACTCCTAAAATTAGGAGGAGCTCTTTGGATGTTTTTAAATTTTCCATAGGTGAGTAAGATGTATCGGTGAGTGTAACAAAGTGCTCAGAGTGAAGATAGAACCATCACATAAACAGACAATAGCCTTTGTTGCTGTCTGTTAGGGACAAAATTAAAACATCCAAAAGCGAGTGATCAGAGAAAAATCTATGTCTCCCTAAATATATTAAGGTCAACATGTTTCTGACTTCAAAATACCCTAAGATAAGGTGTAGAGCCATGTGTCAGACTTCTAGAAATACACTCTGCTATGCAGTGTCAATGTGAAAAAGAAATTAAAAGAAAAAAGTGTGATACAAAAAGTGGTCAGTAGAACTTTCTGGAAATCCACCTCGCAAGGACCAGCAAAAGTCGGACCCCAATGTCTCTTCTCAAGGTGCCCCTGGGAAGAAACTCCAAGTGAACGCCATTATCCCCACAAGCAAGGCTGTGGCTCACCAAGTCGAACCTGGTATTTCATTGCGCTTGTTAATATATGGTGTGGCAGAGACTACACGCTGGTTCTAAAATCTCCCCAGGTCTCCTTTTTGAGATTAGATCTGATATTCACCATTCCTAGAATGCTAACTAATGTCTTAATGAAATTGGGCATGATAATGCTTTATGATAATAATTTATTATTAAATAAGGTTAGACTTCATCATTCAAATCGTTCATCAGACCTTTACATTGTCATTTAAAAGGTCACTTTTGACAGATCTTGTGTACCAAGAGTTCACGACTCACCTCATAATAGTCGTTTAGGATAATTATAAAGGCACTGCTACTCTAAATATAGTTTGGGGCATCCTAAAGGCATACCTTAGAAATTGCACTATCCAATTTGTTACTATACAATACAGCAGGAAATACAGAAGGAAAAAGAAACATTGTATAGAATATACAATCTAGATAAGGTACAGGCTAATGTGATTCAAAAATCTACAGATAACAAGGAAATTACCTATAAACAGTCTTATGAGGAGGAGAACTGTGAAGGGAGATTTGGAAAAAGGCAGCAGCTCTATTACAAAAATGAAATGATCTAGAACACGGGGAGTCTACGGGCCAACTTCTTGCACATGAAATAAGCATAAAAAAATAGTCAAGCATGATACTGGAAATAAAGGATAAATAGGTAAATATGAATAAAGAACCTTGTAAGACACGCGCAATGTAAGATAGTCTATGAGAAAGTATAAACAAGCATTTGCAATGCAACAGGTCTTGCATTTACGCATGTTTGAGCTATTGGCATGATAAATGACAATGCCTTTTATTTATGTTTTGCTTTTTGAAACATAAATAAAACGCATTGTCATTTACATTGTCAATAGCTTAAACTCGCGTAAATGCAAGACCTATTGCATTGCAAATGCTTGTTCTTGTCTCATGCCTATTTTATTTAGAACTAATCTTGAGGATAATACAAACAGGGATGGATGCAGTTCAGATACAGAAATATTCCTACATTTGAGTATAATCTCTAAGTCACTTTTCGAGCACGTAAAGTACGTACTCATGTGCCCTTGAGAGCTGGGCTCCAAACATTTAAAACTGGAGTAAAATGGGAGCATTAAGGGAACATTCATATACAACTAGTACAAACAGGAAGGTGTATGCCTATTTGCTATTTTACTAATAGGACATAGAGGGTTTGGGCTAATTCACAAAGACAAGGTACATAAATGACTACTCCAGGGGTACTACATCAAGTACTCAAATGCTTATGTGCCTCATCACCTCTGTCTTTTCTAACTCAGTCCCTAAAAAGAGGCATGGATTGGCAGAAAGTCTGAAAAATGCAGATGGTGTTAAAATCACATGGCTAATACTGGAAGATGGTGGCCGCTGAATCATGCCACCAGCGCATCACTTTTTCAGCGTAGTGTTGGTTTTCTTCAAATGTGCAGTTGCATAGCAACGAAAGAGAAGCCTACGACTGGAAAACTGTAGTGTCAAGAAGGGCCAAAAGAAGGCTGAGGTAGCAGCATTCAGCAGCCTCTACTAGTTACAATGTTGACACCAGATTCAACTGCACACCGGAAGTGAATACAAGTCAGGGGGACGTGCTGTCACTGCTGCTCTACAGTATCAATCCGTGTTCATTTCACACCATGCTGTAACGTCTCTGTGTTCTAAAACTTCACGAGCCCAGCATCACAGCAATTATGAAGCATAAGCGAGTCGTATGGTGTTGCACAGCCGGTTTAAATCAGAGAAAATGTACACACACTGAGAAGACTTTTATACCTTAGGTCATTTGAACATGCACTTCACAGAAACAGCACCATGTCAGCCAATGGGAGATTTAAAAAAATCCTCTCGATAGGAGAAATGTAATGTATGGAAACATATATATTAACCACCTTTGGTGTTGCACGTTACATGTTTACAAATTTCTATCAAGTCACATGGGAGACCCCACGAACACTGGTGTAGCTGCTTCTCGAGTTCCTGGAAGTTGCCCGGCCATGTTGTTTACAAGTAAGGCATGTGGTGTAATAGGTTGTTAGCAAAGGGAGCAACCATGGGTAAACCTTTCATGTGGGGTTTACATATGTTTCAAAAGTTCATTAGCGAAGTTATATGTGCAGACTGTGACATGGTGGAAGTTCAAATTTATCGTGTGGGATGAGAGGGGAGAGATATAAATTCTGAATACATTCATAAAAGGGTGTTCTATAGTAGAAAGGGTAATAATTAGGCAGTAGTGGAGATGAAAAGGATTTGAAAGTAGAATGCAAAGGGTGTTGACGGACTAACTATAAGCTTCACATTGGATGTACTATTATTAAAACGAGACCTACAGTAATGTAACACATGCGTTTTGAAGACAGGGAAGGTGTGTACATAAATAAAGTGTGTTTGGTTACTGTCAGGAAGGGCGACGCATCATGTTGAAGATTGAGTGAAAACGAATGTTTGGAAATGCCTTGTGAAGTCTATCCGGCACTTACTGAGACTGGCACAGGTGCAGTTGTGAATATGCAAACAGAAACAGGCCTTGTTGGTGTCCCGACGCGGTTCCAGCCCTGCGCTCATCATTCCTTACCACAAGCTGCCTCTCTGCTTTGGCGTGTGCTGTTTGTCACCTGGTTAAATGATAGCGGTCTGTCTTGGTGTGCTCTGTGCAGCTGCTGCTGGTTGGGGAGGGAGTGTGTGCACGAACTCAGACTCCGCCGCTGCTGGTTCGCTCTGTGCTGTAGACCGAAGCTCACCTGGCTGGATCGCGCTCTGCAGAACATTACAGTGTAGCGGCATGACACCGCGGGCCTAGGCGCCCCCACTCGATAGATAGCCCCATGTGACCCACGGCAGCGGCTCCTGCACTATCAACATGGCGGCCTCGCTGTATGGGGGACCCACAAACCAGTTCGATCTGCTCATCCGCGCCGGTAAGCAGGGTACATGCATGGAACGGGAGAGTGTCGCGGGGCTGGGGCGTGCAGCCTGGGCCTCCTGCAGCCAGCTCAATGCACGCCCCAATGCATGAGTCGAATCAGGAAGTGTTTTTGAAGGAGCAGGCTTAGCCGCTATTCCTGATGTGACACAGGAAAGAACGGGGAAGTCTTATAGTATGTCACCTCTGGGAGCCGGGGCTTTTCACTATGCACTGAACTTAGAGCCCCGGCCCGTGCAAGAGAACTCCAGCCGTATGAGGCTTTGCAACTAGGAAGTGCTCGTGTGTTCAAGCACCACGCTAATAAAAACAACTGCGCACGCCTCACGCTGAAAGGAGGCAGCAGGGAGAGGGGATAGAGGAGGGGGCCTCCACTGGTTTTCTTTGGGAGCGAGCACAGATGTTTCAAAGCTTGCTCCCGCAAGGCAATATCCAAACATGCACACGTTGCTTTCCAAACCAATGCAACGCGTGCACGTTTTTGCCTGAAAAGCTGAATCGATTGCAAAAGGTCTTTTTTCCTCTGCAGCACATGCGCGCTGCATAGGCGAGACCTAAAAAAGGACTCGCAATGTTGACAGAATATCCTTGATATATACATTTGAGAGAGCCAATTACCAACGTTACATAGGCACATGTAGACTAAATTGGATAATGAGCTAATCATTGATGACAATCTGCATGCAATAAAGTCACTACCTTCTGGAAAAACTGCTGGGGAAGATGGGTTACACAGTGAATTGTATAAAACTTTTTCACATAATAAATCCCCCTAATTGTAAAGATTGCTTTTTTTGATAAATGATGGCAATGGTATACCATCTTGATGGAGTCTTGTTAACAAAGCCTTTTTTTTAATGAACAACATGCTGCGAAATAAATGTGGCTTTTGATCTTTGTCAATGCAGATGCAAAAATATATTCAAAACTATTAGCTGGGTGAATATCTAAAGTTATAACTGAAATTGTGAATCATGTGGTTTAATTCCTGGGCAGGACACCGCAGAGCATATCAACATGCCAATAGCCATGTGTGACCTTGACCTTTTACTATCTTGCTGCCATGATTTTATTACCTGCTGAGAAAGCATGTGATCCTGTTTCTTGAAAATGTACATGGACTGCCCAGGATTAAATACAATGCCACAAAAATTATATAGCACATACAGGTATTATAATTGGGGCTAGAATAATATCGATGAGCATGGTCATACATAAAAATATTACTCGAAATACTCAGCAGAGATGCCCAATTTCTCAGCTTCTATTTGCTATTTATTTGTAGCCAAATACAAGATGGATAAACAGCAATCCAATTCTCGAACCTGTGTGTACTAAAAGGGGTGCAGTTTAAGATTTGTTCTAACAGGGATGATATGGCAATATTTACCCAAAATCAGAACAATTTGGCTATGCACCTGGTTTCAGTTTTGGTCACTTCTGTTACTGGTTCCCAAACCTAGAATATGTAATTAGTGAATGCATATTAAATTATCAGAAAACATGCAAATCAATCAGATTTTTTAAACTAAACAAGACTGAGCGGGATGGGCTCCCCCAACTTCAAATCGTATTACTGGGAAGTTATGCAGAACAAAATATACTTCCTAATATTGGAGAATGATGATACCTGAAAATGTACTAGATGAGTTTTGGATTAACTGTTGGTGGTGCATCGCTTAAATATTTTTATCCTAGCTATATCAATAGAGTCAGGTTTAGTGTTGCTAAGACAGCACAATCGATATGAAATTTCTCCTAGACATTAATCTCAGATTCCCTGCCTCAACAAACATACCCCCTTTGGAGTGTTTAATCATTCCTTGAAATCTATAATCTTTCTTATTGAGATATATATGAACTCATCAATGCATACTGCTGCTCGGTCATATAGTTGATAACTGCATCATACAGTCTTTATTTGATTTGCTGAAGAAGTTCTCAATTTGGAAACATTTGTTTTTTAGGATGCATGCAAATAGAGATTATTTTATAAAAAATTGGAATCCAAATACAAAGTTGATGAAATTAATAGAATTATTAGGTGAACAAGTCAGGAAGTTGACATTAAGAAGAATTTATCTTGGGGGCAAGATGGTGTCTGTATCAGATGCGTGAGTGAGGAGCTCCTGGGACGTTCCCTCAACCAAACAACCGTGACCGAGTGGACGAGATGAGGTGGCAATGAACGAAAATATTTGTAAAAAATACAGCTCTGAGTGAGAACGCGGTATACGAGACAACGACAGCAAGACAGAAAGAACTTACTGGAGCTTGGCTACGCGCTTTCCTGGAGGGCTCTGCAGTCTGTTACGAGCATCACGTAACGGGAGCCGGGAGTGGGCTATCAATGACAGCAGCAAATGGGAGAAGTTTGGAGTGGCGTGAGCTTGGTGGACGGGTTCACTGAAGGAGTCTGGCGTGCAGTGAGCTCACAGCCGGAGACAGGCGATTGGCGGCTTGATGGCTTGGCGGTTCGGCGGTCCCGCAGCTGTGCAACTCTCAGCGGGGCAGTCTCGAGTGCAGACTGATACAGTGTAGGGAGAGCAGCGGCAGCTGTGAATTAGGAAGAGGCGGTGAACGCGCAGCTATTGACGGCTGTAGCCGCTTAGAATTACATTCTCGGAACTGCCTGAACTCTGGGAAAGAACGAGGCACATTGAATGAGGTTGCAGGTATTTATTTATTTGAAGGTTTTTGAGAAACTGTGGAGGAGAGACTGCTATATCATTATAGCGATATATTGACACACTGTATACTGCTACACTGTACCTCTGTGATCATCTGTGCTTTGGCTACAGTGTATCTTTCCCAAGGTCAGTTCTTTACTATTTTTTTGAAGAAGCAGCAAAATCATGCATGGGCTGCGGCGTTCCCTCCGAGCAGATTAGGATGTGACCGCCAGGGTGGCGGTCACATCCTCTATTTCTAACATTGCCACTAGGTTAAAAATGCATGCATCGGATTTGCATGCACAAAGTGGCAGGCACTGCGCAGTGCCTGGTGCTTTGTGCACGCAAATGTGCACCCCCCACCCTCCCTTCACCCAGGGGGCCCGCAACGAGCCCCCGAAGTGAAAGTCCGTATGCCTTTCCACGGCTGAAATGCCGCCGTGGAAAGGCATAGGAACACCAACATCCTAATATGCCTGGCGGTGTCTGATAGACACCGCCAGACATGTCAGAGCTTTTCCGCCGCGGTCTTCCTGACCCCCCAGCCATCCAAATCTGGCGGGGGGGTCTTTGAAGGCTCCGCATCGGTTTTTCCGCATTCTCCGGGCCGGAGGACACTTCTGCCGGCCCAGAGGATGTGGAAAAAATGCAATCCTAATCGGCCCCTAAGCTGGCGGATTTGGAAAATCGCATCCGAAGGAATAATCTACGGATTATAGGTGTCCCGGAGGGAATTGAGGGACAAGTTTGTGGCCGAACTGTTCATGGAGGCTTTTCCTGAACTTACGGACTGGAACTGGTCTAACGAAGTACTGAGGGCTAACAGGTTCCCATTTAAACAAAGGTCTTTGAAATCTGGGGAAAAGGATGTTAGACCAAGGGCAATTTTGATTTGTTTGAATCAGGCGATATTTGATCTCTCACGACCGGATAAAAAGCGCTCTGCAAAAGACACACAATTTTTTGTTAGTCCTGATTTATGTCATCAGACTCTAGAGAAGAGGTGGCAGCTATGTCAATTAATAACTCCCCTTCAAGCGAAAGGGGCACAAGTATTTCTGTTGAATCCTGCCACTCTTAAAGTGATTCTAAAGGGTCAAACACCGTTTTTTACGTAGGAAGTGGCGGCTAAAGAATACTTAGCTTCCATATAATGTCAGTATGGTCTTTTATATGTACTAGCGGATATCAAAGTGTTTTCTTTGGGTATCACTGAGAAGGTATTCGCTTTCCAATGTCACTTGGGGGTTGAATCATGTCGAGGGTATTTTGATAGGATTTCTTTTTTTTTTTTAGTGTATGTTAATGAATTAATTAACTACCCTTGTAAAGTGTATAATTTAGTTGTAGGCAGCTAGACAGGGGGTTGAAAGGATGGGGGAACACAGGGGGGGACCCACTCAGCATCTCAAGGCCATGGGCCTAATTGGCCGAAATTAAGGGAGAGGGTGTGGGGAGGGGGGTAGTAGGGTGGGCTAAGGGTTTGGGTGCACGGGGGGCTGTCGGTAAGGTGCTGTGGTGTTTTGGGGGATACAATTTTCAAAATTCAATCCATGTGCAGGTATTATTGTTTTATTTTAATACGATTAATGGGTATGGGATAATGATCAGGAATGAGTCCGGCAAGGGTGGGATTTACTGCGGCAATGGCAGCTAATGGAATCCATATTTGTTAATTTAGCGTCTGTGGCCTCAATAATAGGAATAAAAGGCTCAGGATTGTAGCAGAATAACGTATTATGAAACCTAATATTTTGTATATCCAGGAAACACACATACCTTGGGCTAAACGGAAGTGGATTGAAGAGCTCGGATACACACTTCTTGCTGCAACTCGGCAGTCTAGCACTAATAGGGGTATTGCTATCTTGGTACACAGTGCATTCGGGGGATGGGGAGGGTAAAAGTGGATAATTATGGTAGATGGGCGATTGTAGAAGGTCTTATTGGAACAACTAAGTTCACTATTTGCTCAGTCTATGGGTCAAATGTAGATGATACATTAAATGTAGATTTGGCACAATGTCTTCCCCCGCTGATCCTATGCGGAGATTTTAATATCCATTTAGAGGGACAAATTCTGAGTCCGAAATATAAGTATGTGGGTAGTAAACCCAAAGTCTTTTAAGCTTTATTTCAAATGCTGCGAGATCATGGGTTAGTGGACACCTGGACGACAATAAATGAACACGTTTTTTTCATACCCGTCAAAAACGGGTACGATTCGATTATATCTTTATGTCCAGGGTATTCATGGTTGACGCAAAAATGCAGGTTTGGCCACGGATTTCGGCTGATAATGGCCTCCTGTTGTTAGATGTGATTGTGTTAAGACAGAGGAAGGTCGGAAGGTCAGTCACGTTTAATAGAAAATTATTAAATGACAAGGTATTTAGTGATTATATGCTTGGGTGGGCTGGGAGTTTTCTAGAGATAAAAAGGGGATCAGCATCTAGCCCTATTTTATGGGATACCCTCAAGGCAGAAATACGAGGCGAGGTGGTAAGTTTTGGGCAAGTCAAGCAAAAACTGAGCCAAGCAGTAATGCAACAATTATTGGAGGAGCTTCGTGGGGCAGAAGTGGAACTGTTAAATACTCTTAGACAAGCATTAGACTGTAACACCATACACGGTAAGATATCACGTGTTAAAGCTAAAATAAACTCGATTTGGTGCAATGCAATTTCCATTCAATATAAGACATTTAAACAAAATAGATATGAATATGGAGAGTCAACAGGGCGATGTCTGGCACAAAGACTTAGAGTTAGACAAGCCTCTCAGATAATCTTGGCCATGACTGATGCTGGGGGCAAAATGGTTGAAACAGAAAAAGATATCTTTGGGGTTTTCTATGAGTACTATCAGGAGTTGTATAAGCAACAGGATCTGGATGAACTAGACATAAAGAATTTTCTACAAAAAATTGACATGAATAAAATTAGTGTGAAGGATCAAAAACTATTAGACGAGTCAATAACAATGGAAGAACTAGAGGAAGCACTAGATCAGCTAGCATGTGGGAAAGCTGCTGGATCAGATACATTACTATTAGAGATTTATCAGCTTCTTTTCCCGGTGGTGAAAACTGACATGTTAAGTATCTTCCAGGAAACTCAGGGAAAAGTGGCCCTATCTTGGGAGGAGGCAAACATTGTTGTGTTTAAAAAAATTGTAAACCTCCTTGTATACCCACGTCATATATACCAAAATCTTAAATGAATGCCGATGGGAACATTTATTCTTAGATTTTGGCTAATAGGCTTGTGCGAGTTATCACGCCCTTGGTCTTTAGGTCCCAACATGGATTTATTCCAGGCAGACGTACCATCAATCATATTCATAGAGACATCACTCTTATTGATTACTCTAATGTGCACCATAAAATGATTGGTTTAATATTTTTAGATGCCGAGAAGGCGTTTGATCACGTATCCTGGGCTTTTATGTGGGAGGTCATGTGGGGGATGGGGTTCGGGCTAGGTTTTATGCAATTCAGAGTATGTACCAATCACCACGTGCCAGAATTTGTGTTATGGGCAGGGAATCCCAGCAAGAATCTATTCATAGGGGAACTAGACAGGTATGTCTCTGCTCTCCACTATTGTTTGCGCTATATATTTCCCCATTTGTACATATGCTTGAGCATACTGATAGGATAAGATCAATTGAATGTGGCGATCATTTGGTACATGTTCTAACATATGCAGATGATATTGTTATAGCCTCTGCGGACCCAGCACAGGCTATACATGAGATAGAAGCGATGGCTGAAGAATTTGGGCATGCTTCTGGATACAAGCACAATGCAGCTAAAACCCAAATAATATGTACGGTTCAGGCATGTCCAGGGGAGAGCCCTGTAATGGATGAAGTATGATATATAGGTATACAAATTTGAATGTCTTTACAAGAACTTGTTGAGGTTAATTGGAGCTATATAGTCTCAGGGGTTAAACAGCTGGATCGGCTTGAGTGTCTGCATTTGACGTTAGTGGGGAGACGAAATGTTTTAAAAATGATTGTCCTTCCTAAAGTGCTTTATTATTTCAGGGCAGTACCGCTGGAGTTAACTAAAAAGCAGCTCCAAGGGATTCAATCTATATGTGATAAATTCATGTGGAGGCAGCGGAAAGCGAGAAGAGCCTGTAGTTTTATGATGTTACTGCTCGGTAGGGGAGGATGGTCTGTTCTGAACTTTTGCTTTTATTATTATGTCTGTTTACTTCAAAATATGTGTAGTTTGTTGACAGGTTAAGTTGTGATGGAGGCAGAAGCTCCTTCGATATATCAACTATTGCTAAGGGAGGAAGTGAGAAATGTGCTAGTAAAATTCTCTGAGCCTAGTTACTATTAAAAAAACAAGGTTTAAGGTTATGATCAAGGCTGGTGAGATTTGGAGAAGGATGTGTAAATATTTTCAATTTCACAATTTAATTTTTACACCCCACTGGACACTGCCGCTAGGTTCCCAGAAATATTCTGGGACTACAAGATGTTGTGCTGGAGGATGAAGGGGATTAGATATCTGGGTAACTTGTTTCAGGATGAGGTTTTATGTTCATTCATGGAACTTGCTGAAAGCCATGAACTCAAACATCAGGATTTTTTTAAGTATTTACATTTACAAGACTATTTGGTTAGGCGCCAGCTACAGGAGGGTAGCATTAAGGTATTACCAATAGTGGAGGCAATTAGGAAAAGGGCTAAGATAGCAGTTTTATATTCCATGTTAGTTGAGTCTCAGGATGATGATTTGGCTGTTCAGGATCGAAAATGGTCTGCACGATTAGGGTATGAAGGAGAGTTGATGCAGACTTCCATCGATATGGCAGGGAAAATATTGCTGTATTCAAATCTGCAAACAAAACATCATAAAACTATTTTTGATCTCCACCATACACCAGTGCGTATGATGAAGTGGGGTGGGGATCATGATGGAAAATGTTTTAGGTGTAGCGCCGATAGAGCTGATGCTGTACATATCTTTGCTGACTGTACAGCATTGAAACAATTCGTACAGCAAATAGAGATGATTTTCACAAGGTTACAGGTATTTTCATACCAATCATGAAGGAAATGATGTTGTTAAGGGTATGGCATCAAGTCTCAAGTGAACAGCCAATATATCAATTTAGATATATTACATCTATTGCCTCAGCAGTGGAGCGGTTATGCATAGCCTCATGCTGGCTTCAAAAAAAGGCTCCTATATTTGAGATGTGGAGCGCTAAATTTTACAATGTTTTCAATATGGAGCATAGTTTATATTCTTTAAAGTCACCCAGACGGCAAAAACTGGGGCTGCAGATTTGGGACGCAATGATACAATATATGAAATAATTATTTGATTTTGGGCCCATAATGATACTAAGGATTAAATATGTTTTGTTATTGTCTCTTGACCATGTTTGGCTTTTCCTTTCTATTGGCTGCATTCCTATGAAAATACTTTATACGCACTGACCATGAAATGTATGATTTGTGTCTGTGTCCTGGATTGATCTAATATAAATAAAAATAAAAATGAAAGAATGTATCTTTTTTCTGGAAAATTTTGAGGATGTGCTGGACAAAAGTGCAGAACAGTGGACAAATACATTGGGATGCTCATAAATATGGAGGATATGCAGATGGAACATTCCATATTTAAATGTTCTAATATGTAATTCCAGCAATATGAGGGAGCTAAAAGGCTGTATCATACACCTGATAAGTTGTTTGAACGAAAAATACTTGACCATTCTAGATGTTCATGGTGGAGTTTGAAACCCATTCATGGTTTACATAGGTATTTGGAATGCCCATGCGTATTGGACTATTGGACCGAAATGAAAAGTAAACTGTCAAGAATGTTGCAATTCAATATACAGCTGACAAGTTGATGTGCTATGTGTGCCACAGATACTAGCAACCCAAAAAACATGGAATTTATTTGTATTGCAATTGCATATCCAGTGGCATTATTATTAGTTAGAGGTTGCTATTAATGATCAGAAGAGTAAAAAGGCAAGGAAAAGATTTCATGAAATTTAGGGTCCTGTTCATATTTGTTTTCTTTATTACCTACTAGAAAGTTAAATGAAACAAAATTTTTTTTTCTTTTATAATTTGTTGTTTTTGAACATTTAGGGGCTTATTACGATGTTGGCCGGAGTTGCCTCCGAATGACACTGCCTCGGTCTCAGGACCGACCGACCTCTGGCCGGTGATTCTGAACGTCTGAATACAATGCGACTGAACACTTTTCGTTCGAATACTCTTTTTTCTCTATGGGAGCTTGTGTAACAGCCGCAACCAGGTGTAATACAGGCTCCTATAGAGAAAAGGGTGTGTATGTAAAACCTTGCTCCCTGTGGCAGGCACACTATGGTGCCTGCCACACAGTGTAGTGTTTTAGAGGGGGTACCATAGGTACCTCCTCGACCACCAACCGTAGGCCAGAGAGGCAAAGGGCCCTGCTAGGGGCTTGCATAGTCGCTTTCCAACATCCTTTCCATGTCAGAAAGGCCGGCACGTAAAGGCTGTTGCAAAACGACATTGTAATACCGACGGCAGAAACGCCATCCATAGGGTATTACAGTGTGTTTTTGAATGGCGGGAACACTCCGATAGCCGGTCCCAACCACGTCGGAATACCCAGCCGGTTTATCTTCCGACCAACGACTTCATAATCGGGCAGTGAGACAGGCTTGTACAGCAGATTTTATGTTGCGGCACTCAGGCTACACAGGGTAGGCCTTCAGCCATGTTTTCCCACCACTGTAGTAGATGTCACAATCAGTGTTGCAGTCCAAAAGTGAGGTTTAACTTTCCATGCCATAGGTGCATTTCTGAAACATTAACTATGGCTTTAAAAGAAAGTGAAGTATGCCAATGAGAGTTAAGACAATTTCCACATGGCAAAGGAGAGGCACAGCCATTTTAATCATGGTTAGCAGAAGTATAGCTCACAAAGTTTGAAATACAGAAAAATAGATAGGTGCATAATTTATTTAATAAATGATAGTTGGGCCAGCCCATCCTGGCATCAGGTCATAATTCCCACAGCTAAAACCCTAATAGGACTTTTTCTGCCCATTGAGGGAGTGGATTGGGAGCAATGTGGGGAATTCGGAAAATTTGCGATTACCTAATATTGAGCTGTGAATGCCTTAAATATATATATGGAAAGGCAATTTTGCATTTGCAAGCCGTCTAGTTCAGTGATCTGCAACGTTTGCAAATGCAAATTTGGTTAATACATATGGCCATAAATACCCATAAGGCAAGGTGAATGGTATTTCATATTTTACATTACTCCCAGCCAGAAGACAAAGTTACTGCCTTGGGTGTGGGGAGGGAGATTTCTACCTTTACAGGATGGACCGGGGGTCTATGGCCTGCAACTTTCTGAGCTTTAAAGGATGACTATCCTATCAATAAAGTTTAAAGAAAAGTAATGGAATGCTTGAATTATTAGTAGCCACTGGTGATCACTTGGGCCACCCCAGTTTGGATCCAGCCATATGCAAATCAGTCTTGGCACTGCTCTAATGGGAAATGTCCAGCCCAAACTGCCCAGCCAGGTCCTCCCTGAACCGGAACACAAGCAACCCAAGATCAGTTTTGCCCCTGTTATGAGCTCATTAGCCAGGTATAGCCTGGTCCCAGTGACACAGTGTGCACGGGACCCATCTCTGGGCAAACCCATCCCACTTAGGGTGACACCTTAAAGTATACAAGAAAGTGATGGATGGAATGCTTGAATTATTCACACTAAATTGTATGTTATAGTGTGTCACCCTGTGACACTAAATTGAATGCTCTAGTGTGTCCCCTGTCACTGGCAGGTGAAGCTTACACAGAGGGCTACATCCCTTATATCTTTCTAGTCAGGCTGGGTCCACACTCAGTTAGAGGAAATAGCTGCCTCAAACTGGTTTTGAGGATGAACAAAGGTTACAACAACAGTTAACCAGTCCACAGTGGCCCTCACCTGATCCCTCCTGGGGGCCTCTCTGGGAATGAGTCTTGACTCCCAAGTATTGTCCCCAAGGTTCCGGACCTTTCGCTGTGGTCAGAGTGTATTCGTCCCCCTAATTGGAAGGTCTAGGGGGACTGACAACAAGCATTGGCGATGAGCAGAATCCGATTTAACGACCTAATAAGCTCGATGCTGAGCAGCACTCTATTGATAGTTTCCTCAGAGTCAATGCTGAGTCGCACCTGGTCAACACTGAAACCTTTGCCAACAGACTTACCGGACCCAACGCCAAGCAGCCTCCAATTGACTCCGAAACCTTGTGTCACAGCTCTCCATTGACATTGATCTCTTCCTCAGATCCACTAAGCTACCTGATGCCTCTGAAGACTTTCATACTCCCTAACAGTCTCGAAGTCAGAAGGTATAATGGTCAATCATGTTCGGTGTACTATTTTGACATTGACCTTCTCTAGTGCTACATGATACCTGAAGTTGGCGCTTTGCACATTTTGGGCCATATGTAGGAGAGGCAATACCGGTCGGTAACGGTGAAATTCAGTAAATTTCACCGTTACCAACCGGTATTTTGGGATGTGAGATGTAGGAGGCAGGTTTCAGGATTCGGTAATTTAAGGAATCGGTAAATTACCCAATTCAGGAGGCTCAAAGGAATTTATGGGAATTACTGAATCGGTATTTACCAAATCGCTAATACCGAATATTACCGATTCGGTAAATTTTACCGAACTATTACCTACATACTATTTACCGAGTTTCAAATACTGAATCAGTAAAATTCGGTATTTAAAAATCGGTAAATAGTAATTACCTACATATGGCCTTTTGTCTTTATTTTGAACTCAAACTCTAAAAATCCATTTCTCCAGATATCCATGGATTTTTTTTGTTTTGGTGTCATTTAAATATATATATATTTTGCATTTGTTTACATTAGTTTGGGATTCTCCTTTTATTGTGTTTTCACTATATTGCTGGTTGAGTACTGCATTAATAGTTTACACATTGCCTCTAAGGTAAGACTGACTTCTCTGTGCCTGGCTACCAGGTATTGAACTCAGTTTTATTTAGGGACATTAGTGCTTCCCCCGAAAAAGGATAGTGATTATTATTTGAATAAAGTTTTCACCACCATCAGCCAATACTCCAATATAGTCCCTCACAATGTACCTTAATTAGAAATGTTTTTGTTTGTTTGTTTGTTACAATTATGTATTTAATGATTTCTTTGCAATAGGCACAGCTCTTTCATCACTAAATACGCTTACCTAATTGGCATGGTTAACGAAAGGCATAGATCATATCCTCATTGGAATATGACTAGAGTGGTTCTTCTTAGAATATGTTGTTGCTATGGTTGATAAATAATAGTGAATCAGGCAACTAATTTATATACAGGGTCCCAGTGTGGCTCTAAGAGGGCCGGATCCAAGCCATATTTTCAGCACATCGAACCATGGATCTAAATGGGTCTCATTTACATAGTCAGTGGTTATCCTGCTAATGAGGCATGGGTTTTACCTATTCAGGAAACTCCTTCCTAAGAATACAATGAGTTCAGATAATAATGTTAATTGACTGAATGTATGAAGCACCACTCATGAAAAGGTGATGATGATAATGTTGATGATGATGAAAAAGAAGGGCTTCATAACCAAATGTTTCATGGTGATAAGTGGTGTGAATTGCTCTTCATGAATATCAGATTGTCAGTATAAATGGGAGCGTCATCAGGTAGCTCACCATCAATTAAATTATTCAGTCCCAGGCATATATGTAGAAAACAACAAATCCATCACGGTAGTTGCAGTGCTCAGTGCCACTGATAAAAACCAATGGTTCACAAAACTGCAGTGATTAGTAAAAGGAAAGCACATCGCTGGATCTTTATATTTTTTGCTGTTAAACTTAAAAATAAAGCAGTTTGACCCTTGTAAATATAGGCTTGTAAATAAGATGTGAATACTGATATTATTCTTAATTCCTTCACCTCTTACTGTGAGTGACAAACCCAAGTACAATTCCATCCACATAGTTATAACAAGAGGGCTTGAATAAAGAGATTAATTACAGATAAGAACAGGGAAGGAATAATCTTAAATGTCCTACTAATGAAGCATCTACGAAGGGGCATTTAACAATGGTAAACCAGATAACAGTGCTGCGAAGGTGCAGACACACAGATGGAAGGCATGCATTCAAAATGTGCTTACTTCAGTCATGAAATATTTTCCTATGTGCAGGACTGCCAAAGTCGTAATCAGGCACTTAGTAATTTGCCAATGATTTTCTCTCAATCCTTAACTGCTCGATGAAGGCTGAATGTTTTAATCTTTTTTATCTCAGCATATGAAAATATGCACATGCGATTGAATAACATTGACATCATGATCTATATTATCTCATTTGACATCATATGTAAACATGAATCTTAGGAAGAAGAATTAATTATAAAAAGTTTGTGGCATTGTTTCCACTCCTGCATTGTACATATTTAGGTGTGCGGTGAGAGAATTGTCCATTTATGTGTCCATCTGTCTAAATTGCATGATCTTCGAGCATAGATAGTGGTGCATATTCCCCTGTAATTTGTGGTACATCCATTTGGACTTCCTAGCCAATTGATTATGGATATAGCCATTTCACTGTGCAGAAACAAAAAAGACAGGCATCACCAGTCCCTCAATGCAAGGCTATATACTTTAGTAGAATAGACAACTGAAGACATCAGACCTGCCAGAGTGCTTATAAGGTTTAGGAGGGAAGTAGGAAGCTGGCTCTGCATATACTCTACCAAAGTAAGGTATAGTGTGCACAGAGTCCAGTGGTTCCACAGAGGTATATCAGAGGCTAAATTAGTTCATCACTAATAGCTCTATTTGTGGTAGTGAGGTCAAGCAGTTAGGCGTATCAGGAGGGTGTGTTAAGCATGTATTGTATTAATTCAATCAAGGCTGATGTCACACGCTCAGAGACAGAATCCAGACCAATTAGGTATAAATAAAAAAAGGTATACTTATGGTTTATTTATAGAACAAAGAAGGACTTGGTACAGGTAGGTAATAGGTACTTTCAAATGCACAACTGTTCAAGGAAATGTAGTTGTTTTTGTAATTGTAACAGTTACAGATTGATATAACTTATTAGAATACTTGGCATTACACAGTAAATTCTCTCTGATTACTTTCATATTATGTTACAATTGTGCTCACTTTTCCCCATACATCATCAGTTCTACATAGAACATAGAACATGTTGTAGACCCAAAATCTCATACTATGAGCCCCTGTGGGAGGAAAAATGGTTATAGATCTCAGCAGTAAGTATTTGACTTATGAGGTTGAGGTTTCGGGGTTAGGACCAAGGTTCCCCATGGTGCAAGCGGACACTCTGGTTACACCGCCAGTGGCACTGGGGCGGCCGGGTGCAGAGTGAAGGGGCCCTACATTAGCCAACAGGCGAAGGGAGCCATTGGGATTGGTCTGCTGGCAAGCAAGCCACTTGAGTGTGGGAGCAAAGCTTCTAATTGTATTGTATTGTATTGTATTTTGGTATTCATTAAGCGCATATATCACCGGTAGGTCTCATAACACTAACTAATATTCAGACGCGGAAAGCAAACAAAACGACGAAACGGGAGGAACTGTGCTAGAATAGCCAGGTTTTGAGGGATCTACGAACTTTCTTGTGGTCGGTTTCCAAACGGAGGGGTAGAGGCAGTTTGTTCCAGGTTTTGGGAGCTATTCTGGAAGAGGATCTGCCACCATTTCTGATAATGCGGACCTTGGGCATTGTTAGGAGGAGTTTGCTAGTGGACCTAAGGGTTCTTACAGGTCGGTGTACTGTTAGTTTTTTGGTTAGGTATTGAGGTCCTTTGTTATTGAGAGTCTTATGTACCAGACAGCAGAGTTTGAAATGTATCCTTGTTTTGACTGGGAGCCAGTGTAGAGTCCTTAGACTGGATGCTGAGGGTGATCGTGGGGGCAGGTTTAAAACCAGTCTGGCCGTCGTGTTCTGAATGACCTGGAGTTTAGCAAGATGCTCTTTGTTAACAGAGGCAAGTAGTGAGTTTCCATAGTCCAAGCGACTAATAATTAGTCCCTGTGCTAGGGGCATGAGGGAGGAAAATGGAATCCACTTAAATATTTTCCTAAGACTGCACATGAGACCGTAGCTGGTGCGGACCAGGTTGTTAATGTGGTCTGACTTGGAGAGTTTGGAATCTAATATTACACCGAGTTTGCGAGCAGCTGTCTTGGGTGGAGGGCAGGGTCCCAGGGAAGAGGGCCACCAGTCGTTGGTCCATAGTTTAGATGCGTCCCCAAAGAGCAGAATCTCTGTTTTGCTGGCATTGAGAAGCAGATGGTTGTTAGTCATTCAGTCGTTTCTGGCTGTCATGCAGTGTTTGAACACTTTTTTGGTATCGGGGACATCCGGTCCCAAGGTGATTAATAGCTGTGTGTCATCAGCGTATGACACTGTTTGGAAACCAAAGGCTTTGATAAGCTTGGCTAGTTGGGACACGAACAAGTTAAAAATTGTTGGGCTCAAGATGGAACCTTGTGGTACACCGGTGTCAATTGGCTGGCTTTTAGAGGAAAAGTCTCCTATTTGGACTTTGGAGGAGCGGTCCGTCAGATAGCTCTTGAGCCAGTTCAGTGCGGTGCCCTCAACACCAGATTCGCATAGGCAGTCCAAAAGGATGCCGTGGCAGATGGTGTTGAAGGCCGCCGACCAGTCAAGTAGGACAAGTATGGCCGATTGTCTAGCATTCAGGGATAGTCTGATGTTATCGACAATCTCTAGTAGGGCCGTTTCGGTGCTGTGAAATGCCCGGAATCCTGACTGGGAAGTATCCAGCAGTTTATTGTTTTCCAGGTGGTTAGTAAGTTGGTTGTTTACGATAGACTCCAGGATTTTGCCGTATAAGCGTCGAAGAGATATTGGTTGGTAATTGGCTAGCTGCTTGGGGTCAGCTGTTGGTTTTTTCATGATTGGTCTCATGATGGCCTCTTTCCAGAGAGTGGGTACCGTGGATTGCGACAGTGAGTGGCTGAATAATGTGGTCAGGTTGGAGAGGAGGACAGGGTCGATTTTGGATAGCACTTGGCCGGAGGCGGGGTCGGTCGGTGATCCTGATTTAGTCCAGTCAAGTGTGGACAGTACTTCCTCTTCTGAGACTGCGCGGAACTCTGTGAGGGGGACTATGTGTTGAAGTAGGGAGTCCATGTGGCTCACTATCGGTATTGTGTCGGTCGGTTGAGGGAAGAGCTTATGGATGTCATTGATCTTTTATACAAAGAAGGTGGAGAGGGAGTTCACCCAGTCCTGGGACACGATGTGCAGTTTTTGACAGGAGGGGATTGGTGAATTCCTTCATGATTTTGTATAGTTATTTCTGTGAATTAGTTGCATGGGAGATTTTGTTTTCTATATATTCTTTTTTGGCTGAGGCTATATGGTTCATATAGAGCCAATGTGTTGTTTTGTAGTGCTGTTTGTCATTACTATCTTTAGTATGCCTCCATTAACGTTCTGCCTTCCTGACAGCGAGTTTGTCAATTTTAAGCTTAGGGGAGAACCAGGAAGAGAGTTTATTGGGGCATTTGGTTTATTTCTTGAGAGCGATGAGATCTAGAGTGGTGCAAATAGAGTGATCAAGACCTCTTGGCCAGTTCAGACAGGGAGATGGGGGTGAAATTTGCATCAAAGGACTATATATTGATCTTGTTCCAGGGTCTACTTAATTTGGTTTTATTTGTGGAGAGAGGTACGGTTGATGTACCCTGCAAGTGGAACCTTATCACACAGTGATCCGGCCACAGGACGGGGAATGGTTTGTCAGTTTTTAATAGGGGGAGCCGAATGGGTGGGGCCCACCACCAGTTGTTTGAGTCCTAAAGTATGAGATCACTTGAGTGAGGGTCGGATAGACGCTCTGCATGATAGGTAAAGTCCCCTAATAGGAGGAAGTTGTCTGCGGCCAGGACATGAGGGGCTATAGCCTCTGTTAGGTTGCTGGAGAAATGGGCCCTGTTCCCGGGGGGTTGATAGATAAGAGCACCTCTCCAGGATTTGTAGCTGGTGCTTTCTATTGTGAAAATACAAATCTTGCCCCATTCAGCCTGTAAGGTCTCTAAGGTCTGGATTTTAATGTTAGCCCTAAAAGTGATGGCAATCCCTCCTCCCCTTTTGTCCTTTCTGTCCAATCTGGTCAGTTGATACTCCTGTGGGATGGCTATGGCGATAGCGGGTTGCGAAGTTTTGTGTAGCCATGTCTCTGAGATGAACATGAAATCGTGTTTCTCTGAGTCCAGTAGGGACCAGATTTCCAAGGCGTGCTTTGGGAGGGAATGGGTGTTGTAGTATCGCCCTGTCAGATGTTTGTGGTTAGATGCTACCGAGTTTATTTGAGTGGGTTTTGTAACAACACTGGCTGACAGGGTTTTTCCGCTGAGGGGAGGTTTTGTGGAGGGGGTGACACCACTGGTCAGTGGGAGGAAGTCGACCACCTTGCCATGATCGAATGCATTGTTGAGTGAGTGAAGCTCCTGACTTGTGTTTTGTAGAATAGCCATGAGGGTGGATAAGTCCACCGACGAGCAGAGTGGCTGGCGGCTGGCAGTGGTCAGGCGCAGACGGGTGCACACAGGATTGCCTTTGGCGCGCATTCGGCAGGCCGCTGTGTGTGTCCGCTCGATGCACTTCTTTTTGTGAGGCAGGAAGTGGGCGGGACTGTGGCAGCAAGTGTAGCACTGACCTTATGTGTCTGCGGTTAAGGAGGTGGGCTGAAGATGGTAGTGCTTGATTCCCTCTGCTCAAACGGCACATGACGCCGTGGACAAGGGAAGCACACTACTGAGAGGGTGAGCGGCGCAAATAAAACAGGTAGGCAGGCGAAACTGCAGGGGCTAACTGACACAAGCACTGCACCGCCAGTGGCATCAAGGCAGTCGGGTGCAGGAGGTAAGATAGACATTGTGTCCCTGACCGACTCGGTGGAGACAGTCAGTTTAGGAATGTTACCGGCTCGGTTGGGAGGACTTCTTGAAGCCGACCAACCACTGGGAATGTGACAGGGAATCTGGGAGGATGCTTGAAAGCAGTTGGACAGGCCATCTAAGGCAAAGAAGGTGTTGGACAGATGCGGTCGGATTTCCTGGATCGCTCCGGTCAAGGGAGCAGTTATCTTACTGCCTTTGGTTGTACCCTTCAAGTAAAGGCTGCCAGTTTAGTTTTGAAGCTTGTGGGAGGTCATGGGTCACCAGATCAAAACTTAGGATCGCAAATCCGGTGCTTACACGAGTTGACATTGATCTCTTCCTCAGATCCACTAAGCTACCTGATGCCTCTGAAGACTTTCATACTCCCTAACAGCCTCGAAGTCAGAAGGTATAATGGTCAATCATGTTCGGTGTACTATTTTGACATTGACCTTCTCTAGTGCTACATGATACCTGAAGTTGGCGCTTTGCACATTTTGGGCCATATGTAGGAGAGGCAATACCAGTCGGTAACGGTGAAATTCAGTACATTTCACCATTACCGACCGGTATTTAGGGATGTGAGATGTAGGAGGCAGGTTTCAGGATTCGGTACTTTAAGGAATCGGTAAATTACCCAATTCATAAAATACCGATTCGGTAAATTACTGAATCCTGAAACCTATGTAGGAGGCTCAAAGGAATGAATGGGAATTACTGAATCGGTATTTACCGAATCGCTAATACCGAACATTACCGATTCGGTAACTTTTACCGAACTATTACCTACATACTATTTACCGAGTTTCAAATACCGAATCGGTAAAATTCGGTATTTAAAAATCGGTAAATAGTAATTACCTACATATGGCCCTTTGTCTTTATTTTGAACTCAAACTCTAAAAATTCATTTCTCCAGATATACATACTGGATTTTTTTTGTTTTGGTGTCATTTAAAAATATATATATTTTGCATTTGTATACATTAGTTTGCGATTCTCCTTTTATTGTGTTTTCACTATATTGCTGGTTGAGTACTGCATTAATAGTTTACACATTGCCTCTAAGGTAAGACTGACTTCTCTGTGCCTAGCTACCAGGTGTTGAACTCAGTTTTATTTAGGGACATTAGTGCTTCCTCCGAAAAAGGATAGTGATTATTATTTGAATAAAGTTTTCACCACCATCAGCTAATACTCCAATATAGTCCCTCACAATGTACCTTAATTAGAATTTTTTTTATTTGTTACAATTATGTATTTAATAATTTTCTTTGCAATAGGCACAGCTCTTTCATCACTAAATACGCTTACCTAATTGGCATGGTTAACGAAAGGCATAGATCATATCCTCATTCGAATATGACTAGAGTGGTTCTTCTTAGAATATGTTGTTGCTATGGTTGATAAATAATAGTGAATCAGGCAACTAATTTATATACAGGGTCCCAGTGTGGCTCTAAGAGGGTCGGATCCAAGCCATATTTTCAGCACATCGAACCATGGATCTAAATGGGTCTCATTTACATAGTCAGTGGTTATCCTGCTAATGAGGCATGGGTTTTACCTATTCAGGAAACTCCTTCCTAAGAATACAATGAGTTCAGATAATAATGTTAATTGACTGAATGTATGAAGCACCCCTCATGAAAAGGTGATGATGATAATGTTGATGATGATGAAGAAGAAGGGCTTCATAACCAAATGTTTCATGGTGATAAGTGGTGTGAATTGCTCTTCATGAATATCAGATTGTCAGTATAAATGGGAGCGTCATCAGGTAGCTCACCATCAATTAAATTATTCAGTCCCAGGCATATATGTAGAAAACAACAAATCCATCACGGTAGTTGCAGTGCTCAGTGCCACTGATAAAAACCAATGGTTCACAAAACTGCAGTGATTAGTAAAAGGAAAGCTCATCGCTGGATCTTTATATTTTTTGCTGTTAAACTTAAAAATAAAGCAGTTTGACCCTTGTAAATATAGGCTTGTAAATAAGATGTGAATACTGATATTATTCTTAATTCCTTCACCTCTTACTGTGAGTGACAAACCCAAGTACAATTCCATCCACATAGTTATAACGAGAGGGCTTGAATAAAGAGATTAATTACAGATAAGAACAGGGAAGGAATAATCTTAAATGTCCTACTAATGAAGCATCTATGAAGGGGCATTTAACAATGGTAAACCAGATAACAGTGCTGCGAAGGTGCAGACACACAGATGGAAGGCATGCATTCAAAATGTGCTTACTTCAGTCATGAAATATTTTCCTATGTGCAGGACTGCCAAAGTCGTAATCAGGCACTTAGTAATTTGCCAATGATTTTCTCTCAATCCTTAACTGCTCGATGAAGGCTGAATGTTTTAATCTTTTTTATCTCAGCATATGAAAATATGCACATGCGATTGAATAACATTGACATCATGATCTATATTATCTCATTTGACATCATATGTAAACATGAATCTTAGGAAGAAGAATTAATTATAAAAAGTTTGTGGCATTGTTTCCACTCCTGCATTGCACATATTTAGGTGTGCGGTGAGAGAATTGTCCATTTATGTGTCCATCTGTCTAAATTGCATGATCTTCGAGCATAGACAGTGGTGCATATTCCCCTGTAATTTGTGGTACATCCATTTGGACTTCCTAGCCAATTGATTATGGATATAGCCATTTCACTGTGCAGAAACAAAAAAGACAGGCATCACCAGTCCCTCAATGCAAGGCTATGTACTTTAGTAGAATAGACAACTGAAGACATCAGACCTGCCAGAGTGCTTATAAGGTTTAGGAGGGAAGTAGGAAGCTGGCTCTGCATATACTATACCAAAGTAAGGTATAGTGTGCACAGAGTCCAGTGGTTCCACAGAGGTATATCAGAGGCTAAATTAGTTCATCACTAATAGCTCTATTTGTGGTAGTGAGGTCAAGCAGTTAGGCGTATCAGGAGGGTGTGTTAAGCATGTATTGTATTAATTCAATCAAGGCTGATGTCACACGCTCAGAGACAGAATCCAGACCAATTAGGTATAAATAAAAAAAGGTATACTTATGGTTTATTTATAGAACAAAGAAGGACTTGGTACAGGTAGGTAATAGGTACTTTCAAATGCACAACTGTTCAAGGAAATGTAGTTGTTTTTGTAATTGTAACAGTTACAGATTGATATAACTTATTAGAATACTTGGCATTACACAGTAAATTCTCTCTGATTACTTTCATATTATGTTACAATTGTGCTCACTTTTCCCCATACATCATCAGTTCTACATAGAACATAGAACATGTTGTAGACCCAAAATCTCATACTATGAGCCCCTGTGGGAGGAAATATGGTTATAGATCTCAGCAGTAAGTATTTGACTTATGAGGTTGAGGTTTCGGGGTTAGGACCAAGGTTCCCCGTGGTGCAAGCGGACACTCTGATTACACCGCCAGTGGCACTGGGGCGGCCGGGTGCAGAGTGAAGGGGCCCTACATTAGCCAACAGGCGAAGGGAGCCATTGGGATTGGTCTGCTGGCAAGCAAGCCACTTGAGTGTGGGAGCAAAGCTTCTAATTGTATTGTATTGTATTGTATTTTGGTATTCATTAAGTGCATATATCACCGGTAGGTCTCATAACACTAACTAATATTCAGACGCGGAAAGCAAACAAAACGACGAAACGGGAGGAACTGTGCTAGAATAGCCAGGTTTTGAGGGATCTACGAACTTTCTTGTGGTCGGTTTCCAAACGGAGGGGTAGAGGCAGTTTGTTCCAGGTTTTGGGAGCTATTCTGGAAGAGGATCTGCCACCATTTCTGATAATGCGGACCTTGGGCATTGTTAGGAGGAGTTTGCTAGTGGACCTAAGGGTTCTTACAGGTCGGTGTACTGTTAGTTTTTTGGTTAGGTATTGTGGTCCTTTGTTATTGAGACTCTTATGTACCAGACAGCAGAGTTTGAAATGTATCCTTGTTTTGACTGGGAGCCAGTGTAGAGTCCTTAGACTGGATGCTGAGGGTGATCGTGGGGGCAGGTTTAAAACCAGTCTGGCCGCCGTGTTCTGAATGACCTGGAGTATAGCAAGATGCTCTTTGTTAACAGAGGCAAGTAGTGAGTTTCCATAGTCCTAGAGACTAATAATTAGTCCCTGTGCTAGGGGCATGAGGGAGGAAAATGGAATCCACTTAAATATTTTCCTAAGACTGCACATGAGACCGTAGCTGGTGCGGACCAGGTTGTTAATGTGGTCTGACTTGGAGAGTTTGGAATCTAATATTACACCGAGTTTGCGAGCAGCTGTCTTGGGTGGAGGGCAGGGTCCCAGGGAAGCGGGCCACCAGTCATTGGTCCATAGTTTAGATGCGTCCCCAAAGAGCAGAATCTCTGTTTTGCTGGCATAGTGAAGCAGATGGTTGTTAGTCATTCAGTCGTTTCTGGCTGTCATGCAGTGTTTGAACACTTTTTTGGTATCGGGGACATCCGGTCCCAAGGTGATTAATAGCTGTGTGTCATCAGCGTATGACACTGTTTGGAAACCAAAGGCTTTGATAAGCTTAGCTAGTTGGGACACGAACAAGTTAAAAATTGTTGGGCTCAAGATGGAACCTTGTGGGACACCGGTGTCAATTGGCTGGCTTTTAGAGGAAAAGTCTCCTATTTGGACTTTGGAGGAGCGGTCCGTCAGATAGCTCTTGAGCCAGTTCAGTGCGGTGCCCTCAACACCAGATTCGCATAGGCAGTCCAAAAGGATGCCGTGCCAGATGGTGTTGAAGGCCGCCGACCAGTCAAGTATGGCCGATTGTCTAGCATTCAGGGATAGTCTGATGTTATCGACAATCTCTAGTAGGGCCGTTTCGGTGCTGTGAAATGCCCGGAATCCTGACTGGGAAGTATCCAGCAGTTTATTGTTTTCCAGGTGGTTAGTAAGTTGGTTGTTTACCATAGACTCCAGGATTTTGCCGTATAAGCGTCGAAGAGATATTGGTTGGTAATTGGCTAGCTGCTTGGGGTCAGCTGTTGGTTTTTTCATGATTGGTCTCATGATGGCCTCTTTCCAGAGAGTGGGTACCGTGGATTGCGACAGTGAGTGGCTGAATAATGTGGTCAGGTTGGAGAGGAGGACAGGGTCGATTTTGGATAGCACTTGGCCGGAGGCGGGGTCGGTCGGTGATCCAGATTTAGTCCAGTCAAGTGTGGACAGTACTTCCTCTTCTGAGACTGCGCGGAACTCTGTGAGGGGGACTATGTGTTGAAGTAGGGAGTCCATGTGGCTCACTATCGGTATTGTGTCGGTCGGTTGAGGGAAGAGCTTATGGATGTCATTGATCTTTTATACAAAGAAGGTGGAGAGGGAGTTCACCCAGTCCTGGGACACGATGTGCAGTTTTTGACAGGAGAGGATTGGTGAATTCCTTCATGATTTTGTATAGTTATTTCTGTGAATTAGTTGCATGGGAGATTTTGTTTCCTATATATTCTTTTTTGGCTGAGGCTATATGGTTCATATAGAGCCAATGTGTTGTTTTGTAGTGCTGTTTGTCATTACTATCTTTAGTATGCCTCCATTAACGTTCTACCTTCCTGACAGCGAGTTTGTCAATTTTAAGCTTAGGGGAGAACCAGGAAGAGAGTTTATTGGGGCATTTGGTTTATTTCTTGAGAGCGATGAGATCTAGAGTGGTGCAAATAGAGTGATCAAGACCTCTTGGCCAGTTCAGACAGGGAGATGGGGGTGAAATTTGCATCAAAGGACTATATATTGATCTTGTTCCAGGGTCTACTTAATTTGGTTTTATTTGTGGAGAGAGGTACGGTTGATGTACCCTGCAAGTGGAACCTTATCACACAGTGATCCGACCACAGGACGGGGAATGGTTTGTCAGTTTCTAATAGGGGGAGCCGAATGGGTGGGGCCCACCACCAGTTGTTTGAGTCCTAAAGTATGAGATCACTTGAGTGAGGGTCGGATAGATGCTCTGCATGATAGGTAAAGTCCCCTAATAGGAGGAAGTTGTCTGCGGCCAGGACATGAGGGGCTATAGCCTCTGTTAGGTTGCTGGAGAAATGGGCCCTGTTCCCGGGGGGTTGATAGATAAGAGCACCTCTCCAGGATTTGTAGCTGGTGCTTTCTATTGTGAAAATACAAATCTTGCCCCATTCAGCCTGTAAGGTCTCTAAGGTCTGGATTTTAATGTTAGCCCTAAAAGTGATGGCAATCCCTCCTCCCCTTTTGTCCTTTCTGTCCAATCTGGTCAGTTGATACTCCTGTGGGATGGCTATGGCGATAGCGGGTTGCGAAGTTTTGTGTAGCCATGTCTCTGAGATGAACATGAAATCGTGTTTCTCTGAGTCCAGTAGGGACCAGATTTCCAAGGCGTGCTTTGGGAGGGAATGGGTGTTGTAGTATCGCCCTGTCAGATGTTTGTGGTTAGATGCTACCGAGTTTATTTGAGTGGGTTTTGTAACAACACTGGCTGACAGGGTTTTTCTGCTGAGGGGAGGTTTTGTGGAGGGGGTGACACCACTGGTCAGTGGGAGGAAGTCGACCACCTTGCCATGATCGAATGCATTGTTGAGTGAGTGAAGCTCCTGACTTGTGTTTTGTAGAATAGCCATGAGGGTGGATAAGTCCACCGACGAGCAGAGTGGCTGGCGGCTGGCAGTGGTCAGGCGCAGACGGGTGCACACAGGATTGCCTTTGGCGCGCATTCGGCAGGCCGCTGTGTGTGTCCGCTCGATGCACTTCTTTTTGTGAGGCAGGAAGTGGGCGGGACTGTGGCAGCAAGTGTAGCACTGACCTCATGTGTCTGCGGTTAAGGAGGTGGGCTGAAAATGGTAGTGCTTGATTCCCTCCGCTCAAACGGCACATGACGCCGTGGACAAGGGAAGCACACTACTGAGAGGGTGAGCGGCGCAAATAAAACAGGTAGGCAGGCGAAACTGCAGGGGCTAACTGACACAAGCACTGCACCGCCAGTGGCATCAAGGCAGTCGGGTGCAGGAGGTAAGGTAGACATTGTGTCCCTGACCGACTCGGTGGAGACAGTCAGTTTAGGAATGTTACCGGCTCGGTTGGGAGGACTTCTTGAAGGCGACCAACCACTGGGAATGTGACAGGGAATCTGGGAGGATGCTTGGAAGCAGTTGGACAGGCCATCTAAGGCAAAGAAGGTGTTGGACAGATGCGGTCGGATTTCGTGGATCGCTCCGGTCAAGGGAGCAGTTATCTTACTGCTTTTGGTTGCACCCTTCAAGTAAAGGCTGCCAGTTTAGTTTTGAAGCTTGTGGGAGGTCATGGGTCACCAGATCAAAACTTAGGATCGCAAATCCGGTGCTTACACGAGATAGTTGAGTTCATGGCAGGTCCTCTGGGCTCTGGGGGTTTGCTGTTGTGGGACACACTGTTTTTTTTGCTGTAGGCTGGTTGCAGTTGGGACAGGCCGGTAGGGCTGGAGGCAAGTCAGTTGATGTCCTCTGTATCTTCCTGGGTCAGCACAGTTGTTTGGTCCTTTTTCTTTCTTCCTCAAATCTGGGGAGGCAAGGTACATTTAGCGGTGGTAAATGGGTGTGTAGATTGGGACAAATGGGCCCCTTCTTGGGCGGGGTACACCCCATGTTATGTTATGTTAATTGATTTGTAAAGCACAATGCTACCCCAGCAACGGAGCATCCCAAGGCTAGATCCAGATTGCAGAGGGGAGATAGGACTGGGGCTTAGGCCGGAAAGAGCAAGGTCTTCACAGTCTTTCTAAAGGACCAGTGATTCTGAATGTTCCTGAGGGTCACCAGGAGGGCTTTCCAAAGGCCCGGCGCCATTGTTTGGAATGAGCACCCTCCTGCTCTTCTGAGTAGGGGAACACAAGCCAGGTGAAGGTCCCCAGAGTGCAACTCATGGCGTGGGACATACATAGATAGTAAATGGGATAGGATAGGGGCGCTTAGAAGGTAAGGATTCAGTGAGCAATGCACAACATCTTAAAATGGATTCTCTTGTCCACAAGGAGCCACTGTAATTTGAGAATGAGTTTTGAAACCGAGCATGCTTTGGGGAGTGCAAAAAGAGCTCACTTTACACCATTTTGTACCCTCTTTAATCGTTGAATTCCAGATTTGTTAACACCCAGATACATAGAGTTACAAGAATCCAGTCTCGAAGTATAGAGGACTGGATAATGGTCTGGCATGTTTGTGGGTCGAAGAACCCTAGCAGAGGCTTAAGCCTTCGTAGAAGTCCAAAGCAGACACCTGCACCTGCTTTCATCTGCTCTTCACATGACAGTACACTGTCTACCCAGACACCATGATTTTTTACAGCCTCCTTGGGCAGGCAGGTTGATCGAAGTGTGGCGGGCCACCACTGATGGCCCCATATATGAGTATCTCTTCCTAGAAGAAGAATCTCAGATTTGTAGGCATTAAGGTGCAGACAGTTAGCCAACATCCAGTCTGCAATGGCCACCATATCATTGTGAAATTTGGTCGGAATCCGGTTAGAGTTGTTGGAAAAGGAAATCACAAGCTGAGTGTCATCAGCATAGGATACCAAAGACTTCCCTCTGTCCTTCGCTACCACCGCAAGGGGTTGTATATAAATATTAAAAAGTGTGGGGCTCAGAGTTGATCCTTGGGGTATTCCATGATGTACGGTGTTCTCCTGGGAGCAGTTTGGGGAGCATTAGCCTAAAATTATCTGTTTAGGAAGTTAGGATCCCTTTGCATGGTTACCCCCACATATTGCCTGGTGCTAAGCTGTATTTGACTAGTCTGACTGGGAACCTACTAATCAGGACCCCAGTCTATCTGCTTTCTCCCTAAATTGTGTTGTTCGATACTTAGGTACACCCCAGATTGGATACTGGTGTACCCTTATAAATCCCTAGTATATGGTACCCATGTACCCAGGGGAGAGGTATCCCAGAGGTCTCCCATGGGCTGAAGCACGTATTATGCCAGCCATGAGAGACCATTCAAAATGGAACTACAGTCCTGCTATTGCAGCCTGTGTAAATTGGTGCTAGCACCACTTACTAAAGATATAGGTTTCCTATATCTAAGGTCACTGTACTTAAAACCTATGTAACCTCTCTGTAGGCCTTTGCAATCCTGAAGACAGGGTGCTTGGTTCTAAGTGAGAGGGTGCCCCTGCATGAGCAGGACACCCCTGCAGCTTATGGAGTCCATTCTCCCGGGTTGTCAGTGAAGCAGACATATACTGTGTAGAGGGGCACCACGTAATTTCGCAATGATCATCTTGAAACTGGCTGAAACAAATCCTATCATGTTTGGTATCAAACATGTTGAAATCATACCCCAACACCATAAACCGTGTGGGAGGTAGGATTCCAAGCACTGAAGGAGCCATCCGTTAGGCTCTCACTGTTCCCGGTACCAGCCTTCTTTACCCGGACAGCACAAAATGGTTGCTACCGACCAGAGACACGATTTTGCCCTCCTGCTGCTCAGCCAAGCATGAGCAGGGAAAGGCAGAACAATAGGCATCCTGTCACAGGGAGGCGTGATGACCTCCAAGACAGGATTCAGTGTATTTGGATGGGGTTGGGGCGCTTGCCAGGGCCACTCAGTCTGCATGTGGGGCACATTTGGTGTCCCTGTGCATAGTCCAGTTCATACCTGTCCTGCGAGCCATTGGATCCCGCTCTCGGGTGAAAATAGACAACGGACATGGGTGTAACCTCCCTCTGTCCAAACCTTCCCCTCGGAAGGGTCCCCTGAATCGTCCCAACGCTTTCCATATGGTACTTAAGGACTTACCTGGCTGTAGGTCCCTAGATTTGTCATGGGATGAGGTTCAAATCAGACACCACTTCTACTTCTACCGTCTGGGCACTCTGGACTTCACTGGTCTTCGTTTGGGCCTGACTTTTTCTACCTTCTAGGCTGCTGCAACGTCTATGCCTGGGCATCACACAGGAACCTTCCAAGGCTTGTGAAGCATCAAAGACACTTGAAGGAATCTCCCTTGGAGTGAAAGAGTCACTCCCCTGCATTCGCAGGCACCACAACTTAGTCGACCGGTCTGCTGATCCTGAGCTCCTCTGAACTCCAAAGGCTCTGCAACACAGGTGGGGGATTTCCACAGCTCCTAAGGCCTGCCCTGCCCCCTCATTAAATTTAAGGTCAGTATCCCCTGTGGGGTTTACAATACCCAAACCCCTGTGCACAGCGTCAACTTGTAGTTGCAAAGGCTTGTTGACTTCTTTCCAAGGAGATCTTTGGGCTCCAAGTAGCGCCAACTCTGAGTACTTTCAGTGACCAGAATCCACTTGAGGTTCACACTTTTTTATTTTGAGCTCCTCTGACTGCTTGGGGCCTGCCCTGACTCCCCTTCTCTTGGTGAGTCCCCTGGACCTTGCTGGTCCTGACGATGCTCCTTCTTCGATTCCTGCATTGGGTGCATTTGACATGGCTTGTTGGTGCTCCCGCCAGACACTGACCAATCAGCACTCAACATCCTTCGTGGGACAGCTCCTGCGTGGCTCTGGGTCCTTCTCAGTGTCACCTGGTCCACACAGCTGCAGAGTTAAGGTCATCGTCGACCATCCTGCACGGTGCCAATACCCAACGCCTCCTAGAGGTGTTACTGTTAGATGACCTCAGCAATACCAGTGGGTCAGATGAACAGGAGAAAATGGTTGGGCATGGGAATGAAGATAGGCCAGGAGGGACCCCTTCTTTGACCTTGAATCAAACCCTGACCAGGAGGAGAAAATGACTCCCATCTGGATAACATAGATCTACCAGAGGATACTGCAAGTGGCCTTAAGGAGGCCCCTTTGTTCCTCCTGGGAGAGTGTAGAGTAGACCAAGGAGGTCTAGATCCTCCTCTGCAGAATCTAATGGCTCAGAACAGTCAGTAAGGACCATAACTAGAAAGAGGGAGAACTCTTTGGATAGGGAATAGCAAATACTTGAACTTGAGAAAGCTAGGCTTAGGCTCGGGTAAGATCAGTTGGCCCTTGACAAGGAGTCACTAGAAATCCAAAAAGCTAGAAATAAAAGTCCAATGGTGGCAGCAACAAGGTCCCTAGAGTTAGAGAAACTTCTTTTGACCATAGGAACCTGAACAAGATAATTCCTCCCTACCATGTTGGGGATGACATCCACAAATGGATAACTGCTTTATAAAGGGCCTGCAAAGTACAGAGGGCCCCTCAAAAGCAGTGAGCAGTTATCTTGGAGCTCTCCTTTGCTAACAACGGTAGAGACAATCTCCTCACTGTTAGAGAAGAGGATGGTGACAATTACTCAGTTCTGAAGAGTGCACTCATAGATCGGTTTGGCTTAACCACTGAACAGTACAGGATTAGGTTCAGAGACACCCAAAAGGCACACACCCAGGACAGGGTAGATTTCATGGACAGTGCTATTAAGGCTCTGGAAGGCTGGCTTCATGGAAGCAGCAAGGTACAGGACTACCAAGAATTGTACAATTTGATTATGAGGGAGCAGATCCTTAATAGTTGTCAGAACCAGCTTTGCACCAGTACCTGCTGGACTCAGATCTGACCTCTCCCAAATAATTGGGAGAGAAGGCAGATATATGGGTCAGAACCAGAGTTACACAAAGAATCAGGATGGTAGCGGTGACCAGAATAAAGATACTTCCAAAACCCAAGAGAAAAGTGGGGATAAATCTTAAGAGAAGTCCTCTGAAGGTCCCCAAAAATCTTCCACTGGGGGTGGGTATCAAACTCCTTTCTCCCCTGGAAAGAAACCTTATAGCTTTGTTTGTAAAAAGCAGGGCCACAAGAAATGTGAGTCTGAGTTTCCCAAGGCCAGCACTGAGGAAAATGTTCCTCCTGCTAATACAACTCATCCTAGTACTCCAAGAAGCAATCCCCCAGGGAGTAGTAGCACCCCTACAAGTTTAGTTGGGTTCTCATGGGGTACTAAGGTGGATACTGGCCTAGTTAGATCCCCCACACAGGCCACCTTAGTCTGTGACGATGGCCTGGGTTTTGTCACTTTTACTGTAAGTCCCAATACCTTGGGCAAGTACAGACAGGAGCCTCTGATAAATGGTCAGAAAGCTATAGCCTGTAGAGATACAGTAGCTAGTGTCACCATGGTGACAGGAAAACTAGTGTCCCCCCTTCAGTTTCTACCTGAGTACCAGTACTAGGTAACCAACATTGATGATGTTAGAACTGATCACCCTATGGTCATAGTCAATGTCAGCCGGGGAGGGGTCACTTGCCCTAAAAGGGTTACAGTGTCCCAAATCTTGCCTGTAGATTACCTCTTGGGAAATGATCTAGAAACTTCAACTTGGGCTGAAGTAGAGCTAGAGAGCCCATCTAGAAAATGACAGACCTCTCTGAGAAGGTTTGTGAGACCCTGAGGGCCCCAGACCACCACATAGAAATTCAGAAGCAATGGAGTCTGAAAGAATGCCCCACTCTGCTCCACCAGAGAGCACATGGGAGGACGGAAAGTCTCCTCCCCCCCCAGACTTTAGGTGAGGGTCAGCCTCCTCAGGGAACTGATCCTACCCCTTGTGAAGAAACTGACACATTGGAGGTCAGACTAATCATGTTAGAGCCACTGGGGGCAGGGGAATCTTCCAAGGAGGTACCCAGTGTGGAGCATGTATCCTGCCCCTCTCTACCCAGCCTTGGCCAGCCTGGGCTGCATAGGTCAGGGATGTCAGTGGGCCTCATTGGGCCCACTGCCAAGAGGAACCCCCTCATCCACAAAGTAGGGATCCCCAACCGAGTAGTACTTGCAAGGGGTTGACCCCTAGGGATCGATACAGGACAGTCATGCAGAAAAATGCCTTAATGGTGGCCTGTGCTCTGAGGGAAATGAGACCAACTCTGTTAGGGCCTCGCTTCCCTGATCAGACACCACACCAGCCTCTTTCTTGCTTCCAACAGATGGCAGATAGACACCCCAAACCTTTGAGAGGAACCAAGACCCTACACGGGAAGGAATTCTCAGTGGACCATAGGATAGGGTGTATCCATGCAAGTGCAGGACCTTCCTTATATGGCGACTTAGGAAGTAAAATCTCAACTGGGCATGGTTAGCCTTATCTCCTTTTGCTTGGCAGGGTTATGTAGGAAGGATGGATCCTTCTGCATGGTTACCCCCACTTTTTGCATGGTGCCAAGCTGTATTTTACTAGTCTGACTGGAATCCTACTAATCAGGACCCCAGTCTATCTGGCTTCTCTCTAAATGTTGTTGTTCACTACTCAGGTACACCCCAGATTGGATATAAGTCCCTTGTATATTGTATCCATGTGCCCACCAGAGCATAGGTACACCAGAGATCCCCCATGAGCTGAAGCATATATTATGCCACCAATGAGAGACCATCCAAAATTGAACTACAGGCCTGCCATTGCAGCCTGTGAAAGTTGGTGCTAGCACCACTTACTAAAGATATAGGTTTCCTTTATCTTGGTTCACTGCACTTAAAACCTATGAGCCACCCCTCTAGCAGGTCTTTGCAATCCTGAAGGCAGTGTGCTTGGTTTTAAGTGAGAGGGTGCCCCTGCATGAGCAGGATACCCCTACAGCCTATGGAGTCCATTCACCAGGGTTGTTAGTGAAGCAGCCATGTACTATATAGAGGGGCATCGAGTAATTACGTGATGACCACCTCGAAAGTGGCTGCAACGATACCTATCATGTTTGGTATTAAACATTGGAATCATACCCCACACCGTAAACGGTGAGGGAGGTATGATTCTAAGCACTTTAAGACCCATCCGTTAGGCTCTCAGTGTTCCCGGTAACTGCCTTCTTGACCTGGACAGCACAAAATGGTTTCTGCCGACCAGAGGCATGATGCTGCCCTCCTGCTGCTGAGCCAAGCTCGAGCAGGGGAAGGCTGAACAATAGGCATTCTGGGACAGGATTTAGTGTATTGGGATGAGGTGGATCAATCAATCAATCAGGGGTTTGTTAAAACGCGACTACTAACCCGTAAGGGTCTCATGGCGCTAGGCGTGGGGGGGTGCAGGTTCCATTCCATCAAGGAGGGGGTCTGTCGAAGAGCCAGGTTTTGAGGTTTCTTGCGAAGATGGGGAGCGATGTTGTCTGTCTGAGGTGGAGCGGAAGGGCGTTCCATGCTTTGGCAGCGAGGAAGGAGAAGGAGCGGCCTCCCGATCTGGTCTTTCTGGTGCGGGGGACCACGGCGTAGGAGAGCTGGGCTGATCGTAGGGTCCTTTGGGGTGCGTGGAATTTGAGTCGGCTGTTCAGGTATGCTGGTCCGGTGGCGTGGAGGGCCTTGTGTGCGTGGGTGAGTATCTTAAAGGTGATTCTCGCCTCGAAGGGGAGCCAGTGGAGTGTGCGCAGGTGCTGGGAGATGTGGCAGTGTTTTGGCAGGTTGAGGACCAGTCTTGCAGCGGGGTTCTGGTTGTTCTGTAGCTTTCGGATGAGGTTTTTGTTTATTCCGGCGTAGAGTGCGTTGCTGTAGTCGAGTCTGCTGGTGACCAGGGCGTGAGTGACTGTCTTTCGGTGTTCGAGGGGGATCCATTTGAAGGTCTTACGAAGGAGGCGGAGGGTGTGGAAGCAGGAAGATGAGTTGATCTGGTGGTCCATTTTGAGCTCGGAGTTCAGGATGATTCCCAGGTTGCGTGCGTGGTCTGTGGGGGTTGGCGGGTTTCCGAGGGCGGTGGGCCACCAGGTGTCGCTCCAGGCATCGGGGTTTGGGCCCATGATAAGTAGTTCTGTTTTGTTGGTGTTTAGTTGTAGGCAGCTGTTTTTCATCCATTTGGCGACGGCTTCCATGCCTTCTCGAAAGTTGCGTCTGGCGGTGTTGGGCTCGTTGGATAGGGAGAGGATGAGCTGGGTGTCGTCTGCGTATGAAACGATGTTGAGTCCGTAGGTTCTGACGATGCGGGCAAGTGGAGCATGTAGACGTTGAAGAGCGTCGGGCTGACGGAGGAGCCCTGGGGGACTCCGCAGGTGGTAGGTGTAGGGTCCGAGAGGAAAGGGGGGAGTCTGACCCGCTGCGTCCTGCCGGAGAGAAAGGAGCAGATCCAGTCGAGGGCCTTGTCCTGGATTCCTGCGTCATAGAGTCTGCGTATTAGGGTGCGGTGGGAGACTGTGTCGAACGCCGCTGATAGGTCGAGGAGGATGAGGGCTACAGTTTCTCCTTTGTCCAGTAGGGTGCGGATGTCGTCTGTTGCGGCGAGGAGGGCGGTTTCCGTACTGTGGTTTTTTCTGAAGCCGGATTGGGAGGAATCGAGGATGTTGTGCTCTTCAATGAATGTGGCGAGTTGGCTGTTGATGGCTTTCTCGATGACTTTCGCTGGGAACGGGAGCAGGGAGATGGGTCTGTAGTTTATGAGGTCGGTGGGGTCCGCTGAGCATTTCTTTAGGAGGGGGTTCACCTCGGCGTGTTTCCAGTCGTCGGGGAACGAGGCAGTCGCCAGGGAGCGGTTGATGGTGTGGCGGAGCATGGGTGCGATGGTGTCGGCGGCTCTGTTGAAGATGTGGTGGGGCTGGGGTCCGTGGGGGCCCCTGAGTGGATTGACTTCATTGTCTTCAGTGTGTCTTCAGTGGTGAGGGCTGTCCAGTCATCAATCGCTGGTTTCCGGGTGTCGGGGGTGGTTGGTGAGGGTTCAGTGTGTTGGTTGTCTTCGTCGAAGTTGTCGTAGATGCTCTTGATTTTGTGGTGGAAAAAGGTGCTGAGTTTGTCGCAGAGGTCTTATGAGGGAGGGATGTCGGTATACTCGCTGGTGGGTTGGGCAAACTCCTTGATGATGCTGAAGAGTTCCTTACTGTTGTGTGCGTGGGTGGAGATTCTGTCTTCAATCACTTTTTTCCTCGTTTCTCTGATGAGTAGATGGTGGGCGTTGGTGGCGGCTCTGAAGTTGTTGTGGGCTTCTGTGGATTTGGTGTTTCTCCAGGCCTTTTCGAGGCGGCGGCATGTGCGCCTGGATTCTCGAAGTTCGGTGGTAAACCATCTGGCTTTCTTGGCACGGGTATTGTTGTTTTTCTTGAGCGGGGCTATGGTGTTGGTGCTGTCCGAGATCCATCTATGCAGGGTTCGGGCTGCGGTGTTGGGGTCGTCGTTTTCCGCGATGGTTGGGGTGGAGTTGTTGAGTGAGGAGGTGAGCTGGTCGTCTGTGATTTTGGTCCAGTTTCTTTGTGGAAGCAGCTGCTGGTGTCTGTGGATGGTGGGTGTTCTGAAGGTGAAGTGGACGCAACGATGGTCGTTCCATGGGAGTTCGAGGGTGTGGCTGAAGGTGATGGAGTTTCCTGTAGTGAAGAGGGGGTCGAGGGTGTGTCCTGCTGAGTGCGTGGGCTCGGTCACGATCTGGTGGAGTCCAATGTTGTGGAGGTTGTCCAGGAGGCATGTGGTGTTGGGGTCCAGTTGATTGTCGAGGTGGAAGTTGAGGTCTCCCAGCAGGGTGTAATTGGTGGATGCGATGGCCTGCGGGGAGATAATGTCCGTGATGGAGTTGGCGAAGGGTCCGCAGGGTCCAGGGGGTCGGTAGATGAGGGTTCCTCGGAGGGCGGCGGTGGGGCTGGCCAGTATCTTAAAGAGAAGGTGTTCCATCAGTTCTGTGGACTCGTCAGGGAGTGTGCTCAGGCGGAGGCTGGATTTGTGGACGATGGCGCTTCCTCCTCCTGGGTGGGTGGGACGGTCCTTCCTGGAGATCGTGTATCCTTGGGGGATGGCGATGGCGATGTCCGGTCCTGAGGTGGTGTTGGTCCAGGTTTCGGTGAAGAATGCTACGTCCGGGGTGGCGCTGTCAAGTAGGTCCCAGATTTCTGTGGCGTGTTTGTGGCGGGATCGGACGTTAAGGAGGATGCATTGCAGAGTCTTCGGTTCGGTTGTGTTCTTGTGGGCGGGTTGTGCTGGATCCGTGTTCTTGGCGGTGCTGCAGGTGTGCCGGCAGCGGTGACAGCTGAAGGGTCCATGGGTGTCGGCTGGTGATGCTAGCTTGCAGTTGTTGTTGCAGCCTGGGTTGAGTGCGTGGAGTGCTGCTGGGTCGTAGCGTTGGCGGGGCGGAGGTCCAGGGTTCCTGGTGCGGGTCACGGACGGGTCGCAGACGGGCGCAGACGTGCTTGCCTTTGACGCGCCTTTGGTGCACTAGCGGCGCGCCCGCATCCCGTGGCCGCCATTAAGTAGGGGTCGGGGAGGGCTGGACAGCTGGGAGGCGGGAGCGGGAGCGGGGAGGTGAGCTGGATTGGGCCGGTCGCGTGGGGGGGAGGGGCCGCGGGGGCAGTAGCGGTGGGGAAAGGTAAAGGGAGGAAAGAAGGGATAAAGAAAAAGGGAAAATAAGCAGAAATAAGGCACAAAAGAGCAGAGATGCAGAAAAGAGCAGAAAGGTGAAAGATAGAAAGTTTAGAAAAACGAGTGAAGGAGCAGAGGGAGAGAAAGGGAAAATGGGCAGAAATAAGGCACAAAAGAGCAGAGGTGCAGAAAGGTGAAAGATAGAAAGGGTAGAAAAACGAGAGAAAACGAGTGAAGGAGCAGAGGGAGAGAAAGGGAAAATGGGCAGAGATGCAGAAAGGTGCAGAAAGGTGAAAGATAGAAAGAGTAGAAAACCGAGTGAAGGAGCAGAGTGAGAGAAAGGAGACAGAGGTCCACTGGACCACCAGGAATGAGGCGCAGGGAAACCTGCGGGTGGAGGAGGGCCTCGATCACCAACACTCAAGAGTGCAGGGGCAGGAGCACCTCACTTAATGGTGGAGCTGCGAGGGCGGGAGAGCAATTTCACTGACATTGAGTCAGTGGTCTTGCTTGCCAGTGCCACTCATCCTGCATGAGGGGCACATTTGTTGTCCCTGTGCATAGTCCAGTTCAAACCAGTCCTGGGAGCCATTGGCTCCCACTCTGGCAAAAAACTAGACAAACACATGGTAGTAACCTACCCCCTGTCCAGACCTTACCCTTGGTGGGTCCCCTGAATCTTTCAAACCCTTTCCCTAGGGTCCTTAAGGGCTTACCTGGGTGTAGGTCCCTAGATTCGTCATGGGATAGTAATCAGATCAGACTCCACTTCTACTTCTACAGTCTGGACATTCTGAACTTGGCTGGACTTCGTTTGGGCCTGACTTCATCTCCCTCACTCTCTGCTGCATTGTCTGGGCCTGTGCATCATACATGAACCTTCCAAGGTCTGTGAAGCATCAAAGACACTTGAAGGAATCTCCCTTGGAGTGAAGGAGTCACTCTCTTGAATTCCAGACACCACAACTAAGTTGAACGGTCTGCTGATCCTGAGCTACTCCAGGCTCCAAAGGCTCTGCACACAGGGGGTGGTTTTCCCCAGCACCCAAGGCTTGCCCTGCCCTCTCACTAAGTTTGAGGTCAGTATCCCTCATGGGCGTCGCAATAACTGAACCCCCGTGCACAGGGTCAACTTGCAGTTGCAAAGGCTTGTTGACTTATTTCTGAAGAGATCTTCGGGCTCCAAGTAGCTCCAACCTCGAGCAACTTTAGTGACCAGAATCTTCAGCCACACTGCATCGTGTGCATTGTGGCCTGCATCTTTTGGTGAGCTGCTTGAGGTCCTCTCGCGACTCCAGTGCCTACGGCATATGGGTCCACTTATGGGTCACACTTGTTTCCTTTGGGCTCCCCTATTTGCTCTGGGCCTGCCCTGTCTCTCCTGCTTTTGGTGAGTCCCCTGTACTTTGAGAGTTGTACGGAGCACGCTGTTGTGTTCCCACACTGCACACGCTCTTTTTGGGGTCCCTATCTACTTACCTTAGGTGGTTCCTTGAAGTCCCAGTACGTCTATGCCTTCTCGACCTTGTCTTGACCCCAATATTGGTTTCCTACCATGTTTTCCTAGTATATAGTTTGATCCCCCCTGGGGCCCACTGTGTAATCTGTGGTATTTACTGTGCTTCTTTGCTAAAGTATTGTGTGCATTGTGCATATCTCCAGGTATGAGATATTTCTATGTGTTAGAGAGTATTATATAATGAATATATATTTTATAAATACATTTTGTGGTTCTTTTTCACTTAATCTGTACTATAAGATTGCATTCCAGTAAAAACAAGCTGGGTTACACTCCTTCTGGACTAAGCTTGAAGGCTGTTCTCCACATCTATGAATTACAGAGCTTTCTAAGGTTGTCCAATACCTCTTAAATAACCATAAGGGTTGTCGGGACTGGTGCAAGGTGCCCACTTACAGTAGTGGACATCATATGCCATGCGAGCTTCTCACAATCTGCCAGCAAGAAATAGCGAGAACCAGGCTAATGTGCTTAGGTTGAGTATGATCAGGGCTGAGGTGCTTCCCTCATCTAGGGAGCCCAGCAAATATTCAGTAACCACCAACAGGGCAGATTTGGTCCTGTGGTGCACTCCATTTGGTCAGAGTGGAATTTACATAAGATTCTGTAGCTTTAGCCAAGAAAAGGAGCAGGGAAATGGGATGAAAGTTTTCTGGCTTAGATATACCCAAAAGAGTTTTTTTCAGCAGCGTAATTACTTTGGCAAGCTTTCACTTATTTATCAGTTTTTCTTCATCTAAGAATAATGCAGAATTACCAACATTACTCCAATTACTCTTGCATAAGTGAAATAGAAACCCTGATGGCCCGTGCTTTATATTTTGATGCCCTGCCTTGTGGAGTTGGAAGGCACACTTAGTGGTAAATTATTAATATATAAAAATAGAATTTTACTGCATGGTAAAGGTACTTTTATCAGCGTTGTGTCATTGCAGTGCATGTAAACTGCATCCCATCCTAAGCACAGTGGTACTCCTGGCAGACATTTGCTTTTGTCATATATGTGAATATTGTACATACACACTGTAGTATACACATATGACATTAAACTTCCACACTATGGGTCAATTTTTTGCTCCATCTACAGTGGCCTTACATGACACTTAAATAGACCAATTATGTGAAATCAATTGTACAGACAACATTTTACAATCAGAAAACAGTCACTGATTTGCAAGGGGACTGAGAACTGAGTTATAATTACAGCCAAGAGTGGGATCCTGAAAAAGGGGAACAATCTGGGGTTACCATGCAGACAAAACACATTTTCTACAATGTGCTTAAATGGTAATTATCAAAATTAGATTGTGTGGCTATTTTCCACTGTACATTCAATTCATGAAGGTGTGGAATTCTCAATTGAGGTAGACTCTCAGTTCATAATGATTGTATGATAATCTACAGAATACAGCACAGCCAATGACTTGCACCGTAATAGCAACTATAGTATACATGTACATGGGAATGATTTGAGACCAGTACTGAAACTAATGGCATTGATAAAAGAATGCTGTGAATGTTTTTAATGTCATGTAATGCAACCTGAAATAGCTGTTGTATGAGTTTAATCGAGTAGACATTTGCAACATTATTGTGATCATTTTTATGTCAGTGAAATATTTTATTTAAGTAGAGAACAATTGAGATTGAATAAATCATGGGATATCACATTTAGAATCCCAATGTAAATAATGGTGCTCAATTCTAATGTATGTATTTGATTTACCTAGTGGATAGGCACAATAACAGAACATGTTTTTATGTATATTAATATTATGTCTCAAAATCCACAATGGTCTGAGACTAGATGCCTTAGGAAGGTATTCATGAAGTCAAAATCTATGGACATGATACACATACAACTCAAGTCACATCATAAGTGTACCCCAGTAAAAGAGGGTTGCTCCAGGGGGAGTGTGGAAAAAGGTTTGAGCTTGTGAGAATAGAACAGATGTATAGGGAGGGAAATCAGAACGTAGTTAAAACAATTCAGTAAACTGGTTGTGGTTTACAGTAGCACCAGTTTTACAATGGGGCCTGTCTCTCATGCTTTTGAAAGTACTTTCTGGTTTTTGATGTTGTACCGAGTATAATCTTCTATAAAGAGGTAGGGATGGGGTGAAGTAGGGTATAGGCCCACTAGGGAAAAGTGTTGACGTTCCGACTCTTGTGCATAGAGGGTGGTTTGTATCCTCTGCAGGCGGGTATTCCTCAGGACGGGGATGGGGGGGGCACAACCTATATCAAGGCGAAGTCAGGGTAACAGCCCCTCAAGTGGTAGTCCGCATAATTGTAGAAGTGAATTAGAAAAGGTATTGAAATACAATGTGCAGTTTTCAGGACAGCAGTGTTCATTGAATCCTAAGACTGGTGGATTAAGTCATTTTAGTAAGCCTCCATTGCGCAGACCCGGTCAGATGCTGGAGGAGTACAGCGCTGATCACCGGGACTGCGCTACGTGGAAGACCTGCTGCAGAGGATACAGAAGATTATACTCTGTACAACATCAAGAACCAGAAAAGTACTTTCGAATCCATGAAAGACGGGCCCCATTGTAAAGTGGTGCTACTGTAAACCACAACCAGATTACTAAGGTCATTACTATGTGTAATTGATTGTTTTAGCTACTCTCTGATTTCCCTCCCCATACATCTGTTCAATCACAATCCTTTTTCCACACTCCCCCTGGAGCAACCCTATTTTCTGTTTTGAAACGTTCCCTACAGTGATCTGTTATAATAACTGTGAGATTAAACAGTCACTATTGAATCTATGTATGTCTTTTTGAGGATATACTTAATTGAACTGAGAAACTACTGGGGTACACTTATGATGTAACTTGAGTTCTATGTGTATCATGTTCATAGATTTTGATCTAATGAATACCGTCCTAAGGCAATTAGTCTAGGACCATTGTTTTCGATACCGAGCATTACCCAGGTCCATGGACTAGTATGGGTCAACCCATTATTTTGTAATGGTTCAAAATACACAATAACCTCCTGAAGAAAACACATTGAAACAGAAGCAACATCAACATCTACGTTTAATCTATATATATAAAAACGTATGTATGTCTGTCTGTCTGTCTGTTTGTCCTTTATGCATTACTGCACCATTCATCTGATCGCCATGAAACTTTGGGAAGTTGTTGAGTACACTCCCGCAAAGGTTTCTGGCATAACGTTTTGTTAAATATAGACCCCCAGGGCCCTCATAATCTTTCGAATATCGCGTGGAATTACAAAAATCATCAGTGGCTCAGTGCACGGGCTATATTAGCAGCTACGAACAACGATGTAAATGCCATCAATTTCAGCATTCAAAACGGAATACCAGGCAAAGCGACAACGTATTAGTCCATCGATACTGTGATGAATCAAGAAGAAGTTGTCAATTACCCAACAGAATTCTTGAATTCACTGGATTTGCCCGATAGGCCACCGCACAATTTGACATTGAAAATTGGCGTGCCTATCATTCTTTTTCGAAACATCAGTCCACCACGACTTTGCAACGTTACAAGACTTTCGGTGAAAAAGATGATTAACAATGTCATCGAAGCTACAATTTTGAATGGGAAATTTAAGGGGGAAGATGTACTGTTGCCACGTATTCCAATGATCCCAACAGATATGCCATTTGCATTCAAACGTTTACAGTTTCCGGTGCGACTCGCTTTTGCAATGACCATCAACAAAGCACAAGGACAATCGCTGCAAGTGTGTGGACTCCATTTGGAGAATCCGTGCTTCTCACATGGACAACTCTATGTGGCCAGCTCACGCATCAGAAAACCTTCTGATTTATTTGTGTACGCACCAGACGGAAAAACAAAAAATATCGTGTATCCACAAGCACTCGAATAAATAATTAGAATTAAAACGGCACTTTGAAATGTATTCAATATTAAAATGAATACGTTTCAATAAAAATGACACAATGTAAATTGAATGTTATGATAACAAGTTTCCTTGAATTTCCTTTCTGCTGAGGTCGCAGCAACACGCAACGCGTAAACTAGTAGAATATAAAATGAATATTTTGCATTTCATTTAGTCACTTGTTTAATGAATGCTAACAAAACCTCCAGCATGATTGTATCATAAGGTAATACAAGATACAGAACTATAACAGAATAATTACAGAAGGTTAGGATTGTTTCTCTCACAACCATGCATATTAAAGATGGCTACACTTCTTCTGCACAATAAGATGACTGATTACATTTATTCTGTCGCCAAATGGTCTTAAAATAATGTTATCTCCTGTCTGATTCAACAGGGAGAATACAAAGCTAAAGATACACCCAAAATAGTCTCTGGCTATTGCTTATTAATTATTATACCCATGTAATCATTTTTTCTGTAACAAAGCACTTCCTGACTAACAAAGGCCCTCACATTTTTTGCTTTGGACTTCCAATCCGACTAAACTCCTCCTAAATGGATCAGGAGTATTGCATTTTGTAGGGGCCAATACTACTATGCCTCTTGCCCTAAGGCAACTATAACCTGCACTTCTACAATGTATACTCTAGTCATCAATGGCGTTATATCAGATGTTCCAGTGATATTATGAAGGATGTCATAGAACATGAGTGATATAATATGTGAGGCAATTTGCAGTGACATTTTCACCTAACTATACGATCTCTTTAACCTTTGTTTTCTAATTGAATTGGATTTGCAGTGAATTACCATAATTTGGTAACGCAGGTCTAGTACCTAACTCTTTGTGGCATTTATCCTCCCTCACAGTCTGCACAGCCTTTGCCGTATTTGGGGTAGGATTGTGCACAGGAAATCTACATCTCTAATTCACACACTGCAAAGTTTAACCCACACTCCCTTCCCAGTGCATTTAAATCTGGCAGCTCAGAAAGAACATCCAGAGTGTTCTTGGTTTTCATTCTGTCATGACGATCAGTGCACAGTGCATCCTGACATAATTACAGTACAGTGAAAGTAAAATGAGCCATGGGCTTGTTTTACTTTCACGTAATCAGTGCTTGGGGGCATATCTCAGCCTCCACAGAACTGATTCAATTCTGTGCTTCAGGAGAGGTATTGTTGGAAAGAGGAGAATCCTCCCTTTCCAGGAATCTCTCTCCAGCAAATCCCTGCTTGGAGATCACCACAGGAGAAAAATGCCAAAGAAGGGGTCCACCCACTAGGCCCTAGAGACATTGCGGAGGGGCCACTTAGGAAAGGGCCAGTGGTCTCCAAACCAGTTAAAGACATTTTATTCGCTCTGTCCTACCTGGCGGTGGGGGTACTTACCTTGATCAGCCTCCAAGGGGTTAGAAAGCCCCCTAGACACCAGAGAATATAAACATAAAATAGAAGTGAGGACTGCGCATCAAGGGCATGGGTATGACCCACCCCAAATAAATATGTTGCTAGTCTTTCAGCCCCCACTGGGTGGAGTATGGGGGCGATTACCCCTGATCTGCATCCCAATGTGAAATGAAAAAAATAGGTGTGCCGGCTGACCACTATGTGCAAAAAGAACAATTGATGGACAGAATGTGCCCAATGGGAACAGTCCAGCCGAACTTTCAGGCCAGGTCCTTCCTGGACTGGAAACAAGCATCTTCGGACTGGTTTTGGGGTTTCACCCCTCATCAGCCAAAATAGCTTGACTCCAGTGGCATGGAGAGCATGGGACCTGCATCTGGGCATACCCGTCCCACTTGGAGAGACAAATGCAAAAAGAACAATTGATGGATAGAATGCAGAACAATGTCATACATTGACCCGAGAACTGAGATCTGGGCCTAAATCCATCGTTTGCTTTGTTCACCATGCCATTCCAGTTTGGTCTCAGCCATATGAAAATCAGTCTTGACCCTGCACCCAATGGGAACATGGCTGCCCACCATGGGCATGGCCATTGCTCACCCCCACAAAGGAGGCATACAGTCTTCTTTCCCCTCCTGGGGTCAGATGGGGTTTATTACCCCCAATTTGCCCCCAGCACCAGGGAAATGTAAAAAGAAATACAGGGGTGGCGCTACCCACCATGGCAGATGGAAGAGTGTTCCCCCCAATGTGCACAGCAGAGGGGGAGGAAATCCCACTAGACAGCACGGAAATGTAACAAAAAGATATAGGGGTGGTGCTGCCCACCATGCTATGGCCATGCCCACCACTCCAACAAGAAGGGAGGCAGTCTTTCTGCCCCCTTGAGGACCTCAGGGGTGATTACCCCCAATGTGTTTCCCGGGGTTCACAATGCCCACTAGACATGAAGGAAATGTAAAAAGGGATGGGGGCTTCCCACAATGGACATGGACATGGGCATGCGTCCACCCCGACAACGGGGCAAACAATATTTCTACCCCCTCCACGGCGATCAGCCAAATTTAAGCCCACTAAACACCAGTAAAATACAAAAAATAAAACTAGGGTGGGGGCCGCCCACCATGGCTACAGCCAAGTCACCACTCCAACAAGAGGACAGGCCACTCTGAGAACTTCTGGAGGTAATTACCCTCAGTCTGCTCTGGGAGAGAGATCCCACTTGACACCAGGTAAATATAAAACAATAAATATATTGAGGTTGGGGCTGCCTACCAAGGGCATGGCCAGGCTTTAGACATTGCTTATGCTCCCCTAAGGGGCAGATGTGGGTGTGTACCCCCAATCAGCACTTGAAGGCATTCAGAAAGCCTACTAGGCACCAGGGAAAGGTACAACAATATATAGGGGTCGGCAATGCCCACTATAGCCATGCCCCTACCCTAACAAGAATGCAGACAAAATGGCATAGACAGTCTTTCTTACACCCGGGTCGGCAGAATAGGTTGATTTGCCTCAATCTGCCTCCGGGGAACTAAAATGCCACTTGACACTAGGGTAAATGGAAATAAAAAAAGTGGTGGGGCTTCCCACCATGGACATGCCCTCAGCCCAGAAAGGCACAGATACTCTTTCCACCCTCTCATGGGGGCAGAAGAGGGTGATTACCTCCAACATGCCCTCAAGGCCAGCAGAAAGTCCACTGGGCACAAGGAGGAAAAGCACAATGGAAAAAACATAGGCATGGGGACTGCCCACTAATGGATTGGCCATGTCTCATGCCAAAAAAGGGCTCTATAATCTTTCTGCCTCTCCCTTGGGAGGCCAATGCCGCCAACTATCCCAAAAGCCCACTGGACACCGACAACTGCATCTATATAGTATTTGTTTTGGTGGGTAGTCCCCTGGGCATGGCTCCATGCTCTTCCCCATCCTGGGGTTTAATAAACTCTTGGATAGTAGTATTCACCTTCTGAGGGGCATAAAGCCCACTTAAAATAGCAGCAAAACAAACCCTGGCATCAAGCCATACCACATCTGAAGAAGGGGCAACATTGTCTTTCTACCACCCAGGGGCTGATAGAAAGTTTGTCCCAATTGGAGTGGTTGCCCCAAATCCATCACTGGGGCTGTAGACAGTAGGGGTGGGTAGAATTTGCATAGTCGTCTCACGCAAATCTCTGTGAAATTGTAAAAAATCTCTGTGAGCACGTAGAAATTCCGCGAAGATGTGAAATTGCTTGTCCTGCCTGTTCGCGATGTGTTTTTGCATGCTCGTGGGGAAATATATCACTAACTTGCCCATGCGGTCGCTAATGGGTGCTGCCATCTTGTTTTTCACTTGTCCCGCCCGCTCGCGATGCTTATTTCCTGTCCTGTTACAGGTCGCGAATTGTATGCACCCGTCTGTTAGCGATGAGTATTTCCTGTTCGGGAACGCGTATTACGTGTTTGCGACGCTTTCTGTGTGCTCGCAGGGGAAATATTGCGCAAACTTCCCCATGCTGTCGTAATGGGCTCGGCCATCTTGTTTTTTACTCTATTGCTATGGTTCTGAGCCTGCTTTCCTATCCTCACTCTATCTTTGCAATCCTTTGTTTCTGTACACTTTTTTAAAATCTTTTTTATTTATTATCTATCTCTCTATTTTCCTGAATCTATATTTTGAGTTTTTTCCTACTTTTTGTGACTTTTTCTAGTACTTTTTCACTCTTTTTCTATAACTTGCTTTTTTCATTTCTTTTTATTACTTTTCTAATTCCTCCCTTTTTTTCCGCCCCCACACCCCCGTCGAGTCCCAGAACCACGGCCAAGGGCAAGGTTGCTCGCAGCCGCGACCGTCTTCCCTGCGGAAGGCGGCGCCCACATGGGGGGCAGCCACGGGCCTTATTTTAGTGAGGTGGAGGCGGACGCATTTGTTTTTTTGTCCAGCGCCACCTCCATTTAACCCTGTCAGCAGGAGGCAGGCTTGGGTCTGTGTATGGGCTCCAGGAGCGTCAGCAGTGGTGGGGAAAGGTGCACCGGGCAGTGTGTCGCTGCTCTGGTGTCCGGCGCACCAATAACCAGCTGATGCACTGGTGGTCGGATATCCTGGATCGGGAGCAGGACCTGCTGAACTTGCTAGGAGTGGAGGTCCCGGGGCTTGGTGAGTAGCTATTTAATATTACTACTTTGTGTTCTTCTGCTCTGTGTTATAAATTGCTAATATATTTTTTTCCAAACATCAAGAACGCTGCTGCTTACATTGCAGCTAAATAACATTTAAAAATCTTCTGTGATTGTTATGACACTGGTGCTCGGCGCTACTAATCTTACTTGTTTGCAACTTTGTTCGTCGCTTGGCCTGATTATGTAAGAGTTTATTTTAGAGAACTTAAGTTAGGTAATGCTAGAGAGACTCTAGTCCTTCCTTTGTCCTCCTGCCACTAAGAAGAGATAGTGGTGGATTGATAGGTTTAGTTACTTATTAGTATTAGTTGGTAATTTCTAAGTGGTCTGGAACGCATGACACATCCTCTGTCACGTCACATGCGGCTGAGTGCTGCTTACCCCAGCCCTTAGTAGAACCTTTTGTAGTTTATATAGTGAGTGTTAATAGGCTTATCATCACTAGCAGAACATCAGCAGCAACCAATTAACAATTTGGTGTATGCAAACATTTATGCATGTGTCCTCCATCTATGCATTTTTTAGGACTAAAATGATTGGAAATGCATACTTAGTGAACAATTTGCCTGTCTGGAATAGGTGGGCTCGGTCAGGTGGTACTTAGGCTTACTAGACGGTCCGTGAATCTCGCAATACTACTAGTTGATCAGATTGGATAGGGCCATTTTATTGCAATTGTTGTTCCCAAAAATGTTTTTTTTAGCGTTTTTAAAAATAGTTTATTTGTTTCACAACAATCATTAATGTTGTCTCCTTCTTTATTACATCTTACATGATCAGCACCCAGGGGCAAGAAGGTGGGGTCCGAGTTGGTGGGACAACAACAACATGTCTCCCAGGGACAGCACCACTCCTCTACCGAGGGCTCTGATGCTGGCCCCAGAAAGTGCTCCAGTGGTTAATATTAATAATTATATTTCCCTAACATTTACTGCACCTTATTTTTTCCGAACTAGTATTTTGGTTTCTGAATTCTATTTGTTACAAAATCTTCTTCGATCTAGACTATCTGTTTCTAAATTCTTGTTATCCCTGCCTCTGCTATGGCTCTCTGAACTACTACTATTAGTCTGTCTGTAGCTAGACTTACCACGTTGGACACTCTTTATTTAAAAGGTTTTAAATAAAACTCAAATTCACTAATAGCTCTAGCCACTGAGTCGAGTCCTTTGGCCTGTCTTTTTCTACTACTTCTAGTCGTCTTAATCTTGAGGCTTTTCGACAATTCCCACCAACAAAATGCCCAACAAGATTTTACTATTTTTTATAGGATAGGATATACTACCACAGTTGTATGGATTCTGCACATACAGAACTTTGCACAAGAAAATAGGGCGTTGGTGATGAGAGGTTGGACCCACCACAATCCTCTGTTCGACTGTTATAGTGTCTCATTAGCTCCCCGAACCCTGCAAGATACCCAATTAGTAGACAACCTAGAACATAACACTCCCGACCTCTCAGTCGTGGAAGTCGCACACCCATTCGTTCTCTCACTTGTGTAATTCCACACCTAATACCAAAGAGTCTATGTAAGTTCTAAAGGTTTATTTTCAACTGACAAGCTCTGTAGGTTGTTACATAATGCAGTATACGAGCCACCATCAACAGCAAAATGCCTAAGATTAAAACAATAAACATTGTTACACTTAGTTACACTTACACCTACAAGTCCTTAGAAGACAAAAGGCGAAATCATGATAACTGAACAGTGGTGGAAGAACCACCCTCCCCTTGGTAGGAATATAGTTTATATAAAATTATAAATGAAGATCTCTGAGCAAATTCTGAGAACCCCTCACCTTAGAAAAATCCAGTAGTGGTTACATCATAAGTTCTGCAAAGTTCTGGTTCGTAGAAGGGAATCTTCCATCTGTTATGAGAAAAATGGTACGCATTAGTATATTGCAAGCATTTCTCAGTTATGCCAAAACGTGCAGCATTTTTATGGATAAGCAATACGGACTAACACCAGAACTCCATAACAAAGTGGCTTGTTTTTCGACCTTATACGCAGCACTCAGACAGTAGCAGTATGAGCTCATGTGGGCTCAAAGGCGTCTTATACAACAAGCTCCGAGGTAACATGCCCAGAACTAACTTAGCAAAGACTAGAATGACCCTGGGGACTACTAGTGTCTACTCTACTACCGGATTTGTACTATTGATGTATGTTGTATATGTATGTATTGACTTTTTTTTCAATCTTGCTAGTGAAAAAGAATAAATAGGGGGAGGTGTATATGGCATCTAAAGAATGTGTAATGTGTTTTCTAGGCGCACTACCGACCACCAGTGCCGGGGCCAGCAGCGATGGTGACGCGGCCGCTGAGGGTGCAGGAGGAGATGCAGCAGTTGCAGAAGAAGCTGCAGGGGTTGAGCCAGCAGCAGTGGCGGGAGGTGGTAAGGTATATTTCTAATCTGTACTAACACTCGCTGCAAGGGTGCACACTGTACTGTTGAGACTTAGTAAGTAAGAAATTCGTGTGACTGATTGAAGAAGAAACCCTTTACTTAGCATTAGCGGGAGTGTTGAGTAATCAATGGCCTCTTCTATATGACTTCAACTCAGCTGTGAACATTTTATGGAGAAGACTAAAAGTCAGATCAGATGGCCTTGATGCATGGGTTGTACAAAAAGGGAAAGAAGGGTGGAAAGAGGAAGGACAGGCAAGATGTAATATTTATGACTTGCAGAGAAGGATATGTCGGGTGCATGGTGGAGGAGGAGGGGGAGGAGACACCTTCAAATGCAGCCTCCTCCAATGCCCCAGGCCTCAGCCAGCCCTTTCCAGTGTTACGGCGCCACCATCTGGCAGCCGCCCACTGCCACACTTCATTTACAAGCACTGCTGCCCCTCCTGAATATGCAATTGTAGCGCATTGAAGTGCTGCGTGGCCTGCCTAGCGGAGCGTAATATTGTCCTGGAGAGGCAAGGCCGCCGATGAACAACTGAGACCCTGTTTGATTGCCGCATTTTTATTGCTTCTTTTGTTGTGTGGGAATTGGGCATTGGGATTTTCACTTTATTTATGGACATGGACAATTGGACATTCAATTTGTTGGACTTTTTCATTTCGGACATTGGTTGGGGTTAGGGAGAGGGGTGGTTCAGGCGTTGTTGTGGGATTTTTTTACATAGTTTATTTTTGTTAGGGGATTAAAATATATATTTATATATTACATACAATGTTGTTAATGTTTTGTGAGTGGGGTTACTCTTTTACGTCACACTGTTTTCTTGCTGCTGCAGGGCCACAGCCAGTGTTTGATTTAAATAATTGGCTGGCTTTGTAAGACACAAACAGATAGATGCGGTACCCCTCTCTGAGTGACTTGTCCTACTAGCAATGACAGTCTCTTCACCTAGTCTCTACATTCTGCAACTGGACTCAAGTGGTGTGTGAAATTGAATTAATGAAAATATTTCCATTATTAATTATGCCTTCCCCAAACAACTTTTTATACCTGTGCTTGATGGGTTACTTAGGCACAGTGATGGTTCCATGGTGATGATGGTTTGGTTTCCCAACATGCCATGGTTGTGGTGGTAGTAGTAGTAGACACTGGCAGTAGCATTTGCAAAAAAAGAAAATGAAACAGTCAGTCACATGAGATTTCAACATCACTGCTGGTTAGCAGACTGGCTACCTTAGACACACTCAGGGGCTTGGGCCTAGGTTGGTGGCGTGGGCCCGCTGAGGCAGAGATGCTGCTGCCAGCTTGGTCCCCGCAGTACACCGCTGCTGCAGGCGTAAGTTTTTCTTTCCCAAAAAACCAACTTGGGCGGCACACCAGTCTTGGCAAGTGCCACTTACTTTTCTGTTCTTTCTTCTTTTCACCGGCAACTTTCTTAGTACTGGAGGACCTGGTACTTTTCTTTGGGGCCATCTTCGTCAGATATCAGCAGGACGCAGGTGCAAAAGTTACAGAGATGTTTGTGGTCACACGTGGACATGACATGGTGCGCAGCAGGACTTCTGTCTGGCAGTACAACGGGTGATGATGGCACCTCCCCCTCTGTCATTTTGTGCGCCTAAAAGCAAGGAAGCCAGGAGAAGCACATCAGTGAAATGTTGCATTTATTGTTGTGGTTCAATTACTCATAGTACAAACAAACAAATAAAATATATAACTTAGAGGCCGATTAGGATCGCGGACGGAAACGTGTCCCGTCCGCCAAGGAAGCGGGCAAGATACTCCGGACCGCTCCGCGGATAAACCGCCGTAGCGATTAGGATTATACTGGTACGAACCCCCGACCGCGGCGGACGGAGAACACCAAAGTCCTTCCGCGGCGGACGGAGTACACCAGAGCCCGCCGCAAGCGGACGGAACCGACCAAACCCCGTCCGCCGAGGACGCACATGAATGCGGGAACAGCCACCTCCACCGCCATACCTGCGAAGGCTCCGTGTCCGTGATTAGGATAACGCCGCCTGTACCCCGGTACGCACCTCCATCCACGTCCGCGGCGGAAAGAATGCAACGAGAAACAGTGCATCACAGCGGAAGCCCAACACGAACAACATCCCTACCGTCAAACCAATGTCAAAAAGTGTGACGGAAGTAAATTGCAAACACACGAAAAAGGACTACCCCCCACCTGAAACACCAACACCAATCACAAGCCACAATGACTCCCCCCCAAGTACCCAATAATGCACACTAGTCAACACAACCACCTACCACCTGACTGCCAACAACCATTGAGACACGACTTTAAAATGACACACACCCACTACCACAATCCTTTGCATCACAGCATAGCTGCTAGCAAGAGGCCCAATACGAGCGACAGCATACACCAATGCGTCAGGGACCGTGCCAAGGACAAAGCATGAGATACAGAGGCGGTGGCATGACCTGAAAACCAGGGTGAAAGGCATCAGTGCCAAACCATGTGAGAGCTAATCACACTGGTGGCGGCACACCCCCGGAGCCCATACCCTACACAGATTGGGAGGAAAAGGTGCTGGGCATACTGCACCCAGAGAGCCTGGAAGGACTTGAGGAAGGAGAAGAGGCTGGTAAGTACTAACCAAGCACCACGATCAGAACGACATGGTCAGCCTCACACAACTGAGAAGACACATCTCCCAGGCCCCAACCCATGCACGTGGGCCACATACTCACCAAAATGTAAATGGCTACCAACAGGCCCCCATGTCCACAGGGAGGGCGGTGGTGGTATGTGGGGTGTGTGAGAGGTCACCAGTACAACTCCCAACAGGCCCCCATGTCCACAGGGTGTGTGTGAGAGGTGGGTGGGGTGTGAGAGACCAGCACTACAACTCCCAACAGGCCCCCATGTCCACAGGGAGGGTGGTGGTGGGTCGGGTGTGTGTGAGAAGTGGGTGGGGTGTGTGAGAGACCAGCACTACAACTCCCAACAGGCCCCCATGTCCACAGGGAGGGTGGTGGTGGGTCGGGTGTGTTTGAGAGGTGGGTGGGGTGTGTGAGAGACCAGCACTACAACTCCCAACAGGCCCCCATGTCCACAGGGAGGGCGGTGGTGGTGTGTGGGGTGTGTGAGAGGTCACCACTACAACTCCCAACAGGCCCCCATGTCCACAGGGTGTGTGTGAGAGGTGGGTGGGGTGTGTGAGAGACCAGCACTACAACTCCCAACAGGCCCCCATGTCCACAGGGAGGGTGGTGGTGGGTCGGGTGTGTGTGAGAGGTGGGTGGGGTGTGTGAGAGGTCACCACTACAACTCCCAACAGGCTCCCATGTCCACAGGGAGGGTGGTGGTGGGTCGGGTGTGTGTGAGAGGTGGGTGGGGTGTGTGAGAGACCAGCACTACAACTCCCAACAGGCCCCCATGTCCACAGGGAGGGCGGTGGTGGTGTGTGGGGTGTGTGAGAGGTCACCACTACAACTCCCAACAGGCCCCCATGTCCACAGGGTGTGTGTGAGAGGTGGGTGGGGTGTGTGAGAGACCAGCACTACAACTCCCAACAGGCCCCCATGTCCACAAGGAGGGTGGTGGTGGGTCGAGTGTGTGTGAGAGGTGGGTGGGGTGTGTGAGAGACCAGCACTACAACTCCCAACAGGCCCCCATGTCCACAGGGAGGGCGGTGGTGGTGTGTGGGGTGTGTGAGAGGTCACCACTACAACTCCCAACAGGCCCCCATGTCCACAGGGTGTGTGTGAGAGGTGGGTGGGGTGTGTGAGAGACCAGCACTACAACTCCCAACAGGCCCCCATGTACACAGGGAGGGTGGTGGTGGGTCGGGTGTGTGTGAGCGGTGGGTGGGGTGTGTGAGAGGTCACCACTACAACTCCCAACAGGCCCCCATGTCCACAGGGAGGGTGGTGGTGGGTCGGGTGTGTTTGAGAGGTGGGTGGGGTGTGTGAGAGACCAGCACTACAACTCCCAACAGGCCCCCATGTCCACAGGGAGGGCGGTGGTGGTGTGTGGGGTGTGTGAGAGGTCACCACTACAACTCCCAACAGGCCCCCATGTCCACAGCGTGTGTGTGAGAGGTGGGTGGGGTGTGTGAGAGACCAGCACTACAACTCCCAACAGGCCCCCATGTCCAAAGGGAGGGTGGTGGTGGGTCGGGTGTGTGTGAGAGGTGGGTGGGGTGTGTGAGAGGTCACCACTACAACTCCCAACAGGCTCCCATGTCCACAGGGAGGGTGGTGTTGGGTTGGGTGTGTGTTAGAGGTGGGTGGGGTGTGTGAGAGACCAGCACTACAACTCCCAACAGGCCCCCATGTCCACAGGGAGGGCGGTGGTGGTGTGTGGGGTGTGTGAGATGTCACCACTACAACTCCCAACAGGCCCCCATGTCCACAGGGTGTGTGTGAGAGGTGGGTGGGGTGTGTGGAAGACCAGCACTACAACTCCCAACAGGCCCCCATATACACAGGGAGGGTGGTGGTGGGTCGGGTGTGTGTGAGAGGTGGGTGGGGTGTGTGAGAGGTCACCACTACAACTCCCAACAGGCCCCCATGTCCACAGGGAGGGTGGTGGTGGGTCGGGTGTGTGTGAGAGGTGGGTGGGGTGTGTGAGAGACCAGCACTACAACTCCCAACAGGGCCCCATGTCCACAGGGAGGGTGGTGGTGAGTCGGGTGTGTTTGAGAGGTGTGTGGGGTGTGTGAGAGGTCACCACTACAAATCCCAACAGGCCCCCATGTCCACAGGGTGTGTGTGAGAGGTGGGTGGGGTGTGTGAGAGACCAGCACTACAACTCCCAACAGGCCCCCATGTCCACAGGGAGGGCGGTGGTGGTGTGTGGGGTGTGTGAGAGGTCACCAGTACAACTCCCAACAGGCCCCCATGTCCACAGGGAGGGTGGTGGTGGGTCGGGTGTGTGTGAGAGGTTGGTGGTGTGTGTGAGAGACCAGCACTACAACTTCCAACAGGCCCCCATGTCCACAGGGAGGGTGGTGGTGGGTCTAGTGTGTGTGAGAGGTGGGTGGGGTGTGTGAGAGGTCACCACTACAACTCCCAACAGGCTCCCATGTCCACAGGGAGGGGGTGGTGGTGGGTGGGGTGTGTGCGACAGGACACTGAAATGTAATCAAATTGATATGAACATGTAATGTCCACAGTACTGATCAGCACAATCTTGTCCCTCAGGTGATCATAATCTGACTGGTGAAACCAGCAACCGGCCGCAAGACTCGCCTCACACCCCTACCAGACTCTCTGGGGAAGATGCCACAGCCAGCTCCGGTGCGGAGGATGGTGCGGGCCCAAGCAGACTGCCAGGGCCATCTGGCTCACAGGAAATCCCGACCCCGACAACCGTCGCCTGTGTAACTCCTGCAACACCGGCCACAGTGAGCTGCAGACTCACCACCACCACCACCACCAGTACCACCACTCCTGCCTGTGCCACCCTGCCTAACCCACCGCACGACGCAGGGCCATCGACCTCCCACCCAAGCAGGGAGAGTGGGCCAGACAGGAGAGAGGCGAGGCCACATCAGCCAATCAGGAGATCCACACTCTGTCGCGCTGAGGAAGGCCACCCACCCCATCCTGTGGCAGAGTCACTTGAAGCCCTAGCCAGGTGCCAGGCTTCCTACGACCGTAGCCAGGAACAGGCAGATCGTGCCCACCAGGACTCGGTGGACAACACTAAAATGTTGCGGGACATTGAGGGCCGCCTTGGCCAGATAGTGGACATCATGGGCCAGCAGACAACAATGTGGAGGGAATGGATAGCCCGCAACAACCCCACCCCCCCTCAACCAAGTGTCCAGACGCCACGGCCAGCAACACCACCGCCACCGCCACCGCCACCTGTGCCCCTGGTGACGGATGTGGCCCCTAGCAACCTGCCCCGCCAGCTGACTCCGTTCCACCTCAAAGACGGAGGGGCCGTCCGAGGCTGGAAGTGGGTGAGAGCAGTGGGGGGGCTCCATCCACACGCTTCAAGAGGGGCCGACAATGACTCTGACACTGCCTGAGCCAGCCATTCACCCTGACAACTATCCTGTCCCACATAGCCAATCATTGGCACAGGTCTGCTGGACTAGCCTGACATCACCCAATGTGGTGTCAGCACGGACATTTCATCTGCCATTACCTTCAACTCACACTCCCCCACCCCACACTTACTTGTAAATATTCACCAGCACCAATGCACAACCTGTAAATAAATGCCACTTACACACTCAATGATGTGTTGCCTCCATGTTTAATCACATGATTGCCTCAGAAACAGACGTAACCAGGTGCAGGGATCCAAGTCGTACATAATCATGCCGCTGCGGGAGTGACCTAGGGAAATTCAGAGACAGCAAACACACGTCAGGAAACATATTCACACCCATCACAACACACAGCACAGCAACATTCCACAAACCACACTCAACACAAAATCATTGGATGAGAGGACACACATCATGGAGACTTGCATGTCCAAATAAATGAACACACACCTATGCAACCATCACATAGCAGAACACCCAGCTGATGCACACCACATCCACACAACACCAGCAAACATACATAAGGCATTGTCAACCGGCACAAGAGGTAGTTACTCACATTCAAGGGAAGTAGCGATCAATGAGCTGGTGCCTCTGGTCCACACCTTCCTCCTCACCACTATCCTCATCAGTCGACATGGGTGGGATGGGAGGCCGAGGAACTTGTTGGTCTTCAGGGTCCAAGAGCAGTTCAATGCCATTGCGCACGGCCAGGTTGTGGAGCATGCAGCAGGCAATCACGATCCTGCATACTTTGCCTGGTGAGTAAGGCAGGGCCCCTCCGGTCTTATCCAGGCACCGAAACCTAGACTTTAGCAGTCCAAAAGTACGTTCCACCACTCTACGTGTCCTTCCATGTGCATCATTGTAGCGCATTTCACCCGCTGTAGTAGGATTACGTATGGGACTCAGGAGCCAGGGCCGGTTTGGGTACGCCAAGTCGCCTATGTAGGGGGATGACAGACACAAATATCACAACCAGAATTGGTGGGTACCCCATGCCACACAGAAATCACAAAAGTCCCCACAGCATACTCACCAACAAGCCACGCATGACCGGGAAGCAGATTTGCCATCAGTTGGGGGACAATACTGCTCTGCACGATGTGGGCGTCATGTGCGGAGCCTGGAAATCTTGCACACACATGGGAGATGATGTTGTCGGCCAGGCACACCACCTGCAGGTTCAGCGAATGGAAGTGCTTCCGATTCCTATAAACCTGCTCACGTGCCCGTGGTGGAATGAGAGCGATATGTGTGCCATCAATGGAACCCACTACGTGTGGTATCTGGCCCAGTGCATAGTAGTCTGCTTTGACTGCTGGCAACACTGCCGGCCGTGGGAAATGGATGTAGTCATCCTTGTACAGCATCATAGCTTGTAGAACATCCCGAAGTACCATGCTGAACATGGACTGTGACATCCCCCCGGCATGTCCAACTGTGTACTGAAAGGTGCCAGTAGCAAAAAAGTGTAGTGCCGCCATCACCTTTGCTGTGGGTGTAATGGAACCAGGATACGTCCTTCGTGGCTGCAGATGAGGAGACAATTGGGCAACAAGCTCCATCAATCTACGTCGATCTAGCCGGAATTTCCTGATCACCTCCTCGTCAACCATATCCTCCAGCACAGTGTATGGCCGATGCACATTTGGAGCCCTCCTGTGTGGGAGAGAGATGTAACTTGAGTCAACTTACAAACAACGCATAGGTGTGCAACTCCATCACATGTAAGCCAACATTAGCAAGAAGATAAATGTTGTGGACAATGGTCATATGTGTGACATCTCGGATAGTAACTACAATACGGAGTGCCCCATTAACAATGTGCAGCCACTAGCAACAGGAAGTGTGTCAACACGTACAACGCAAAGTCACATGTCAACATTACTGACAAGACGTGTGTCATGACCCTAATGTGTAGAAGCCACATCACAGACACACATGCAAGTGCATGCACACAAACGATAATGATACGCACACACCATGTCATCATGCAGCAATGCCAACACCAATAATGGTGAGCATACGGACATTACATGCATGGTGACACAACAGGCAACACACATACTCTGAATGCATGTGTACCTCCACCATTGTAGTGACCTCACATGAACGACACACACTGACAACAGATTCAGAATGTGTCGATACAGCCGTGATGTACTGTGTTGATGTGAAGAAGTAAAAACGTCTGTAGGGTCACACCCGACGTCAACACGTCGACATGCACATGTGTTGCACATTTTGTGCACACCGATGGGCATAGTATGGACACACATGGAATAGTGCATGACAAATGAAGTTTCCCTATCACGCTCACAACCCTCATGATGCAACTGCAGACAATACACCACGGTGCAGCGTCTGAAAATATACAATCATTGGCGCCGCCATGGCGGTGCACTGCTTCCGCTATTTTCGAATGGGCATACGCGGCCCGCGTTCCCTCTCCCCATTGTCTGCATGTGCACGGACCGTCACGGTCACACATCGGCAACCGCATGTGCAAGCTTCCGGGACGGATGCTTCTTTTGCAACAATGTTCTATCACTGGCGCCACCATGGCGGTGCACGTATTCGGCGGGGGAGGTGCAGGCCAACACACCCTGTAGATGTAGTCAATGGACATGGCAGTTCATGACCCCCCTTACAGTCACATTGCATCATCCACCGTATACCGGCCCGGCCTAGGACCACCGTGCCGGCCATGTCCACAACCGCCGTGCCAGGCTCGGCCTAGGACCGCCGTGGCGGCCATGTCCACAACCGCCGTGCCAGGCCCGGCCTAGGACCGCCGTGCCGGCCATGTCCACAACCGCCGTGCCAGGCCCGGCCTATGACCGCCGTGCCGGCCATGTCTACAACCGCCGTGCCAGGCCCGGCATAGGACCGCCGTGCCGGCTATGTCAACCACCGCCGTGCCAGGCGAGTGAACACCTGTCGGTGGCTGACATGGCCGGCACGGCGGTCCTAGGCCGGGCCTGGCACGGCGGTTGTGGACATGGCCGGAACGGCGGTCCTAGGCCGGGCCAGCCCGGCCGGTATACGGTGGATGATGCAATGTGACTGTAAGGGGGGTCATGAACTGCCATGTCCATTGACTACATCTAAAGGGTGTGTTGGCCTGCACCTCCCCCGCCGAATACGTGCACCGCCATGGTGGCGCCAGTGATAGAACATTGTTACAAAAGAAGCATCCGTCCCGGAAGCTTGCACATGCGGTTGCTGATGTGTGACCGTGACGGTCAGTGCACATGCAGCCAATGGGAAGAGGGAACGCTGGCCGCGTATGGCCAATCGAAAGTAGCGGAAGCAGTGCACCGCAACACCAGGGCCAGTCATTGGCCCTTTTACAAACACGCATCCAGGGCTGACCAATTGCTGGCGACGTATACCACTGACATGTGCTCAGGGCCCTATATATGTGTGATTTCAAAAAGCACACATCCTACCCTGGGAACCAGTGCTGGCTGTTCACCTCGACCTGCTGCTGCTGAGCTGACCACAGACTGCTGCCTGTGACCATCACCTCGACCTGCTGCTGCTGAGCTGACCACCGACTGCTGCCTGTGACCATCACCTCGACCTGCTGCTGCTGAGCTGACCACCGACTGCTGCCTGTGACCATCACCTCGACCTGCTGCTGCTGAGCTGACCACCGACTGCTGCCTGTGACCATCACCTCGACCTGCTGCTGCTGAGCTGACCACTGACTGCTGCCTGTGACCATCACCTCGACCTGCTGCTGCTGAGCTGACCACCGACTGCTGCTCTAGTGCCATACTCCGTGATCTTGCCATGTCGAGAGTCAAAGAGATCCGGTCTCGTCCCTTCACCGCCGCGGAGCTTGATGTCCTCGTGGACGGTGTGCTCCGCAACTTTGGATGGCTCTACGGCACACCCGGACAGGTGGTAAGTGCAGTGTGGGACATGTTGGTGTGCATGAGGTGGTCAATGACTCCTGGCTTCTGCAATCTTAGCTGTGTACGGTGGGCCCGACATATTTGTCGGAATGTGCATGGCTGCTGACAGATACGTGTTGCCCCTATCTGTGTGACAGGCAAACTGTCCACTGACTTGCACCCTTTTGTCTCCCATCATGGTAGGTCAAGCTGCACCTTCGCAAGGACTTTTGGAGGAGCATAGCACCTGATGTACGGGCATTGGGGATGTGCAATAGACGATATACACACTGCCACAAACGCTGGGACGACATTTCCAGGCTGAGCAAGAATGTAGCGGAAGTGACACTGGGGACGATTCCAAGGACGCCACGTCTGGCCCGACGCTCCATGACCCCTCTCATGCACCGTATCATTGCAGTGACGCATCCTGACCTGTCCGAACGGCTGAGTGTGGATCAACAGCAAACTAGCGGTGAGCAGACTGTCTGTGTATGTTACTTGGGAGTGCAATGCATGTATTGGTGCCCAGACACAGTAGTGACTTCCGTGGTGCGTATGTATCGCTGCAATGCCATGTTGGTGCCATTGGGTGAGTGTAATTTGACATCCAGGTCCGGCATGTTGACACGCCACTTGCTTAGTAGTTGAGTGTTGGAGCACATGCCGTAGTGGTCCGTGGCCCCATGGCAAGACATGTGTGCAGATGTACATGCTCCTGCCCTGTCCGCATGCTGTACATGTGTCACGGACAACAACGCTGATGTCATGTGAGGATGACTGGTAGAGGTGGGCCGTGTGCAGGATGGGGGCTGGAAGAACTTTGTCAGCAATGGAATTAGGGATTCCTTGTCCTTCAGTACGTGAGTGTGCCCATGACTTACACCTCTTTTCTGTGCATTTCAGCTTTGGCAGAGGGCACTCAGCCACAGACGGCGGAGATGAGTGGAGGCAATGCATCCGGATCAGACTTCGCGCACATGCAGACTGACACAGAGGAGCGTCGGAGAGGAGGACAGGACCATCCCTGAGGACTCGCATGTGGAGACACCATCGTCCTCATCTACCGAGAGTGTTGGTGAGCCAGCACTGTTGTCACAGACTGGGAGTGGGCAATCAACACCTTCGTTTGGGACACAGCACACAGGGCCCACACTGCCGCCAACTGCACCATGTACTGTTCGTGCACGCAGGAGTAGGGGGAGCAGAGTGGCGTTCGGTGCAGGCACCGCTGCCCCTGCTACGGTGACCCAAAATGCACTTTGTGCTGAGGCTGTTGATCTGCTGCGACAGCTGTGTGTGGGGCAGACCAATATGACAAATGCATTCGAAGACCATGATAGGAAGTTGGGGCAGGTGGTGGCATTCATGGAAGGGATGCATGGCGATCTTGCTGGTCTACACAGGACAGTTCAGTCATTGGCAAGCAGTGTGTCGTCTGCCATTGTACAGTCGCATGGACAGGGTGCTACTTCTGTTTCCCCATCTACACCACTGGATGTCTCGGGGGGAGTGAATATACTGACCAGGACTCTAATACAGGTTATTGCACTAGAAGCAGCGTCAGACAGCACGTCAGGGCACGGAGGGCACAGACACCATCCCCTAGGTCAGCAAAATCTGTTCACAAAGACAACGTCAGATACACTGGAGTACACACACAGGATCCACAAGTGGTGTTGGGGGACATGCCTTCACATGCTACACAGGCATTCCACACAAAAGGTACTCCCAAGGCAAGGGATACTCCCAAGTCCATGGACACTCCCTTGGACAAGGACAGTCAGAGGACAAAGGCACCTCAACGGAGCAGGGACACTCCCAAGGACAAGGACGATACTAAGGAAGGGGCCACTCCCAAGGACAGGGACAAGGACAGTCAAAAGACAAAGGCACCTCAAAAGAGCAGGGACACTCCCAAGGGCAGGCACACAACAGAGGAAGGGCCATCTCCCAAGGGCAGGGACAAGGACAGTCAAAAGACAAAGGCACCTCAAAAGAGCAGGGACACTCCCAAGGGCAGGCACACAACAGAGGAAGGGCAATCTCCCAAGGGCAGGGACAAGGACAGTCAATAGACAATGGCACCTCCAAAGATCAGGGAGAGTCCCAAGGGCAGGCACACAACAGAGGAAGGGCCATCTCCCAAGGGCAGGGACAAGGACAGTCAAAAGACAATGGCACCTCCAAAGAGCAGGGAGAGTCCCAAGGGCAGGCACACAACAGAGCAAGGGCCATCTCCCAAGGGCTGGGACACACACAGGGAGAAGGTGTCTTCTGTAGACAGGTACACCACAGACGACAAGTCTGCTGCCAGGAACAGGGCACCGTCCAGGGCACAGGGAAAGTCCAGAGCCAACACTCCTCCTACGGATAAGGCACATCCTAGGGACAAGGCTTCTCCCATGGACACTGGCGCAATCAAGGACAGGCATACATCACCCCTGGCTGCACTGAGGCTAATGTTGTCGAAGGAACGGAAAACAGATATCTCCGCGGCGGAGTCCCCCCGTACCTCCACTCCCATCCAGGCCCGTCAGAAGCAGAGGAGGGAGTCCCCTGTTGTTGCATTCCCCATTACACATGATTCTGAGTCCAGGCGGCAGGCACACAGCAAACGACAAGCAGGCTCCAGCACGGCCCCAGAAAGCCGACCCCCGGCAGCAGATGCTCCACCTATGGTGGGTAATAATTCTTTAGAGTCCCCACCACTTGCCAGTCCTGTCCTGTCCAGGGTGCACTCACATATCCCTAAGAAACGCAGACACACACCATTGACACCTGCCCACCCCGATGTCGCTCAAGTACAGCTATCCCCAGCTCCCAGGGCCACCCTGCCTCCTGGCCCATACTGCCCTGTGGCTCATCATTTCTGTGGTCCCAGTGGCGCTGGTGCAGTAGACTCTCATGTATCAGATAGTGGCACTGTGTCTGTTGTTTGCTGTCATGCATCATGTAGTAGCACAGTCTCAGTTGTGCCCTCTCCTGTTTCAGGTGCTGGCAGTGTATCTGGGTCTATGGCTCATGAGTCAGTCAGTAGATCTGTGGCTGTGTCTCACACTACTGTTTCTGGTGCTGGCAGTGTGTCTGGGTCTGTGGCTCACGTGTCAGTCACTACATCTGTGGCTGTGTCTCACATTCCTGTTTCAGGTGCTGGCAGTGTATCTGGGTCTGTGGCCTATGTGTCTGTCACTCGGGCTGTGGCTGTGTCTCACATTCCTGTTTCTGGTGCTGGCAGTGTGTCTGGGTCTGTGGCCCATGTGTCAGTCACTCGGGCTGTGGCTGTGTCTCACACTCCTGTTTTTGGTGCTGGCAGTGTGTCTGGGTCTGTGGCCCATGTGTCTGACACTCGGGCTGTGGCTGTGTCTCACATTCCCGTTTCTGGTGCTGGCAGTGTGTCTGGGTCTGTGGCCCATGTGTCAGTCACTCGGGCTGTGGCTGTGTCTCACACTCCTGTTTCTGGTGCTGGCAGTGTGTCCGAGGCAGGTAGTTCACGCAGTCCACCTGATTCTGTGATGTGAGGTGCTGTTCACTTCACTCACATGTTATTGCACATGGTGTGTACATTGTCCATTGAGAACAGCCTTGCACTGTTGTGGTCCGTGGGACGGGTTGCTTGGAACACGTACTTGTGCTGCCTCTGATGGACATGTTCAGTGCAATGGACTGTTGATGCACTTAGCCCCTCTCACGTGCTGCCTCTGATGTACCTGCTCTGTTGGGCACATTGCCCTCTTGATGCTCTGATACTGCATTCTGCCCTCTCGTTTACTGCCTCTGATGTACCTGCTCTGTTGGGCACATTGCCCTGTTGATGCTCTGATACTGCATTCTGCCCTCTCGTTTACTGCCTCTGATGTACCTGCTCTGTTGGGCACATTGCCCTGTTGATGCTCTGATACTGCATTCTGCCCTCTGATGTGCTGACTCTGATGTACCTGCTCTGTTGTCCACAATGCCCTGTTGCTGTTCTGATACTGCATTCTGCCCTCTCGTTTACTGCCTTTGATGTACCTGCTCTGTTGGGCACAATGCCCTGTTGATGCTCTGATACTGCATTCTGCCTTCTGATGTGCTGACTCTGATGTACCTGCTCTGTTGTCCACAATGCCCTGTTGCTGTTCTGATACTGCATTCTGCCCTCTCGTTTACTGCCTCTGATGTACCTGCTCTGTTGGGCACAATGCCCTGTTGATGCTCTGATACTGCATTCTGCCCTCTGATGTGCTGACTCTGATGTACCTGCTCTGTTGTCCACAATGCCCTGTTGCTGTTCTGATACTGCATTCTGCCCTCTCGTTTACTGCCTCTGATGTACCTGCTCTGTTGGGCACAATGCCCTGTTGATGCTCTGATACTGCATTCTGCCCTCTGATGTGCTGACTCTGATGTACCTGCTCTGTTGTCCACAATGCCCTGTTGATGCTCTGATACTGCATTCTGCCCTCTGATGTGCTGACTCTGATGTACCTGCTCTGTTGTCCACAATGCCCTGTTGCTGTTCTGATACTGCATTCTGCCCTCTCACGTGCTGCCTCTGATGGACCTGTCCAGTGCAATGGACTGTTGATGCACTTAGCCCCTCTCACGTGCTGTCTCTGATGGACCTGTCCAGTGCAATGGACTGTTGATGCACTTAGCCCCTCTCACGTGCTGCCTCTGATGGACCTGTCCAGTGCAATGGACTGTTGATGCACTAAGCCCCTCTCACGTGCTGCCTCTGATGGACATGTTCAGTGCAATGGACTGTTGATGCACTTAGCCCCTCTCACGTGCTGCCTCTGATGGACCTGTCCAGTGCAATGGACTGTTGATGCACTTAGCCCCTCTCACGTGCTGCCTCTGATGGACATGTTCAGTGCAATGGACTGTTGCTGCACTTAGCCCCTCTCACGTGCTGACTCTGATGTACCTGCTCTGTTGTCCACAATGCCCTGTTGCTGTTCTGATACTGCATTCTGGCCTCTGACGTGCTGCCAATGATGTACCTGCTCTGTTGGGCACAATGCCCTGTTGATGCTCTGATACTACATTCTGCCCTCTGATGTGCTGCCAATGATGTACCTGCTCTGTTGGGCACAATGCCCTGTTGATGCTCTGATACTGCATTCTGCCCTCTGATGTGCTGACTCTGATGTACCTGCTCTGTTGGGCACAATGCCCTGTTGATGTTCTGATACTGCATTCTGCCCTCTGATGTGCTGCCAATGATGTACCTGCTCTGTTGGGCACAATGCCCTGTTGATGCTCTGATACTGCATTCTGCCCTCTGATGTGCTGACTCTGATGTACCTGCTCTGTTGGGCACAATGCCCTGTTGATGCTCTGATACTGCATTCTGCCCTCTGATGTGCTGCCAATGATGTACCTGCTCTGTTGGGCACAATGCCCTGTTGATACTCTGATACTGCATTCTGCCCTCTGATTTGCTGACTCTGATGGACCTGCTCTGTTGTCCACAATGCCCTGTTGCTGTTCTGATACTGCATTCTGCCCTCTCACGTGCTGCCTCTGATGGACCTGTCCAGTGCAATGGACTGTTGATGCACTTAGCCCCTCTCACGTGCTGCCTCTGATGGACATGTTCAGTGCAATGGACTGTTGATGCACTTAGCCCCTCTCACGTGCTGACTCTGATGTACCTGCTCTGTTGTCCACAATGCCCTGTTGCTGTTCGGATACTGCATTCTGCCTTCTCGTTTACTGCCTCTGATGTACCTTCTCTGTTGGGCACAACGCCCTGTTGATGCTCTGATACTGCATTCTGCCCTGTGATGTGCTGCCTCTGATGTTCATGCTCTGGTGCCCACTTTGCCCATGCTCACGCATACACTGTGATTATACCCCTATTATGTGTAATAAAGGTAGTCAATCATGTGTCGTGGTTTGTCGTAGTCATTCCTGCTTGCGTACTACAATTGTGTATTTGTATTTGCTTGTGATCAGTGGTTTCTGTAACATGACACTCCCCCTCCCAACGTCACGACCCTTGCAGGTATTCCCCTCCAGACAGCGATTGGTTTGTGCCTTACCTGCGTCGTCGTCGATAGTGGGCCAAGACTTGGACGTGGTGGATCGCGAAGAGCATCGGGAAAGCGTGTAGCGCTGGGTCCATGGTGGCGAGCAGCTTGCGGTGGGTATCTCTGCTATGTATGGTATCTTCGCTGTGGGGAATCCGCCGTGTTCAGACAGGTTGTTTTTCCGCATCGGTTTTATGTGTATTTTCCGCCATCTTGATTTGGGGGACGGTCGTAGACGTCAGTCCGTACGGCGGAGTCTCTGGATTGGTTACGTCCGCCGCGTGGTCGGGTGTAGTTGGGCGGCGGTGCGTGCTCTTCCGTCGCGGACGGAATTTTGACACTCTTTCCTATCCTGATATGGCGGACGGAGTGTCCGCGGCAGGCGGACACGGAAAAGGCATTTTCCGCTTACTCCAGGGCTGCGGTCGCACTTCCGTCCGCCATCCTAATGAGCCCCTTAGTGTGGCCATTCGTGAGACTTTGTCAAAAAGGGCTCTGGCCTCAGAGAGACCCGAATAGCATACAGTTTCTGTTCTCTTGTACTGGCCCGTGCTTACTTTCGAAGATAGCAAAGAAAATTTTAAATTAGCTGTAGGGATGAATTATAAGCAGAGAGCAAACATATTAATAACAACAACACACAGTAGTAATGATTGAAGACAAAAAATTAATCCAAATATTTAAAAGATGATGAAAGTTGATACTGTATCTGTATGTTATCCTGATCAAAATGGGGAGTTGCATCTTGGCAGTCCTCTTGGCCCTCCCTTCCATGGACGCTCTGGCCATCAATCTTAGGTGACGCCACTGCCTGCCTGGCAGATGTAGATTCATTGGTAAGGGAAGTGTGAGTTGTTTTTCCCAGTATAGCACAGGGTAAGGACCGGCCCGTAATTGAAAAATCAAGTAGAAAAAAATGCAGAAATTATGGTGGAGTGCAACAAGAACACTTTCAGAGGCGGCATGGATACATCAGGTGCACAAGTTACAGAGATGTCTGTGGTCACACGTGGACGTGACGTGGTGCGCAGCAGGACTTTTGTCTGGCAGTACAACGGGTGATGATGACACCTCCCCTTCTGTCATTTTGTGCGCCTAAAAGCAAAAAAGCCAGGAGAAGCACATCAGAGAAATGTTGCATATATTGTTGTTGTTCAATTACTGATAGTACAAACAAACAAATAAAATATATAACTTAGTATGGCCATTTGTGAGACTTTGTCAAAAAGGGCTCTGACGAAGGATGGGAAAGAAGAGGAACAACAAAAAAAATACAAATGTAATGGAAGTGGACCCTGTTTGGCATTAAGTTATTTGCTCATCACATCATTTAGGGAGCTGCAGCTGGCAAAGGGGATGGATGGAAGCAGTAAGCCAAGAGTTAAACTATGCAGGCCTATATGGCAAAAACAGCACACTTATAACTCCACCAGGAATGGCCACCAGCCACATGGACACTCACAAATCACAATCAACAAGCAGGAGGCCTGGAAAACAATGTACTGAAAACAGGCCATAATAGAAAGGCAAAGGCGGCATGCTAAACCACACTGCTTTGCCTGTAATGCAATAAAATGCAACAATGAAAATCCACAGGGCTAAACAAGGTCTGCAAGGTACACAACACGCCACACACAACACAGGCATTTATTTAACACACACCCAAAAACTGAAATACATCCAAAAATACACATTTTGCAATTCAATCCAATACCATCTATTCCTTAAATGATGTTTAAATTCAACAGAACACACAGAAACAGTTATTTCATACACCCATGGCTACCTCTGAGCCTACTGGATTAAAGGCCTGTTGGCAGACTAGGCCACAAGCTTTCAGGCCTATTGATAAAAGCACACTACCGGGCTTCAAAATGGCCATCCAGGCCCACAACAAGAAACTGAAGACAGACAATGCAGACCCATGGCAAAAAGCACACTTCCTGGCCTCCATGCCATCTATGCCCTAAATGATGTTTAAATTCAACAGAACACACAGAAACAGTTATTTCATACACCCATGGCTACCTCTGAGCCTACTGGATGAAAGGCCTGTTGGCAGACTAGGCCACAAGCTTTCAGGCCTATTGATAAAAGCACAGTACCGGGCTTCAAAATGGCCACCCAGGCCCACAACAAGAAACTGAAGACAGACAATGCAGACCTATGGCAAAAAGCACACTTCCTGGCCTCAAAATGGCTGCCAGTCTTATGGCCAGGCCCACGACAACAAGAAGCCTAGGCCACAAAGGAAACACATGCAGGAATATATGGCAAAAGTAGCACACTTATAACTCCCACCAGAAATGGCCACCAGCCACATGGACACTCACAAATCACAAGCAACAAGCACAAGGCCAGGAAAACAATGTACTGAAAACAGGCCATAATAGCCAGGCAAAGGCTGCATGCTAAACCACACTGCTTTGCCTGTAATGCAATAAAATGCAAAAATGAAAATCCACAGGGCTAAACAAGGTCTGCAAGGTACACAACACAGCACATAAAACAAAGGCATTTATTTAACACACACCCACAAACTGAAATACACCCAAAAATATACATTTTGCAATTCAATCCAATGCCATCCATGCCCTAAATTATGTTTAAATTCAACAGAACACACAGAAACAGTTGTTTCATGCACTCCTGACTACATCTGTGCCTCCTGGATGACAGGCCTGTTGGCAGACTAGGCCACAAGCTTGCAAGCCTCTGGATAAAAGCACACTACTGGGCTTCAAAATGGCCACCAGCCACATGGCCAGGCCCACAACAACAAGAAACTGAAGACAGACAATGCAGGCCTATGGCAAAAAGCACACTGCCTTGTTTCAAAATTGCTTCCAGCCTCATGGCCAGGCCCACAACAACAAGAAACTGAAGACAGACAATGCAGGCCTATGGCAAAAAGCACACTGCCTTGCTTCAAAATGGCCACCAGCCTCATGGCCAGGCCCACGACAACAAGAAATTGAAGACAGACAATGCAGGCCTATTATAGTGTCGCTCTCTTTTCGACATACACACAGACACCGTTGTGTGTGAACAGAAGCTTCTTTATTATAGGAGAGGTAAATGAGTCCAATCTCAGCTGTAGTTCCTCCTACACTGGCACGTCACAGTGCACTCTCCCGTCAGGCACCACTCAGGGTCACGTGGGTGCCTGACTACTAGATTGCAATACCACATATCTCCCCCTTACTAACAACAGAATGTAAAGAACATAACAGTGCAACCGTTTCATAAAAGTTCTGCCCGCTGGGCAATGGGTGAGGGCTATATCATGTGGAGTTTCAACCATGGGGTAGAGGAGAGAGAGAGAGAGAGAGAGCAAGAGAAAGAAAGAGAGAGAGAGAGAGAGAGAGAGAGAGAGAGGCTGTCCCATGGTTAGGCGGGTGTACACAGGGACAAGGTTAAATTTCAATTTCACTGTATTTGGTGGGACGCACCACTAACCTTCCTGTGCGGGTGCGTGTGCCGGAAGCCTGCTCCCCTTCTGTCCCCGCTGCCCGAGATGTGGTCTGTGTTGTGCTCTCTGCTTGATTCTTGTTGTGTGCACTTGGTGCCCCCTGTTCCATGCCCGAGTTGCTTATGCCATTGGCCTGCTGGGGTGCTGTGTGCTGTGTGGTATCTCTGCTGTTACTTGGCTCAGTGTGACCACCTGTCCCTCACCCTGTGCCAAAACAGTTGGAGTTCCATGGTGGAAGGACAGCGTTGGCCTCACCCACTTCACCGTCATACCCAGCTCCATCAGCATTGCTGTCTGTGGCCCACTGGAGGACCTTGTTACACTTCCCATGCGGCTGTGTGACCAAACTTTCCATCTCTCAGGAGAGCTGAACATGAATAGAGTTCTTTGATTTGTAGTGGCTTGCTGTACTTGCTGTCGCCTTTCTTGCAGAGATGGCCCAGCTTCACTCTGACCCAGGCTCTTACCGCCAACACGACTTCCAGCACTCTGTGTCTCCGGTCATAGTGTTCCTTGTAGATTTTCTGAGCTTTGGCAATGTTGTCTCTGACCACCGCCCGGGACCACTTGCTTTGGAGTGTCATTTTCATCCAAACGAGATTGTCTCTATAAAAGGGTTCTCTTCCCCGTAGGATCTTGACTGGGTTGTAACCCGTCAGTGTGGGCGTTATGCGGTACGCCCATATCGTGTTTTTGAGTACTGTTTCCCAAATCTTGCCATGTTGATTGCAGCTTGGACTGAGAGCCCTTGATGACTCGGTTGAAGCGTTCGGCCAGGCCGTTGCCCGCTGGGTGATACACTGGGTGTGCTGCGTTTTGATCGCGTTCCTCTGAGTGAAGGTCTTCCATTTGTCCGAGCTAAACTGGGGTCCTTTATCGCAGGTGATGACTCTTGGCATGCCTTCCCTCAAGAAAGCGTTAGTGAGAAACACGATGATGCTGTCCGTGTCTGCCTTCAAGCAGATCTCCACTTCTGGCCATTTAGAGTACCTGTTGATAAAGACAATAACATATTTGGGCACACCCCAGGAATCCAGGATGGGACCCAAGATGTCAACTGACAACTCTTCCCAGGGGTTGGCAGGAGTAGTGAATTCACCCATCGGGGGTCGTGGCAGAGTAAGGGATTTGTCCGCACTGGATCAGTGCTGACACTCCCTCGCATATTTTTCCATGGAGAAATCAATGGCTGGCCACCAATACGACTGCTTTATCCTTCTTTTGGACTTTACGATCCCTAAGTGGCCTTCATGCACTATGCTGAGGACGCGGCCCCGTAGTGACTACCTTGTCCCCTTGGAGTAGAAAGACAGTGTTGTCACTGAGGGATAATTCGTCCCATACTTCCCATTACTTCATGGTATCCTCTGCTACGTGCTTCTTCTCAGGCCACCCCATCGTGACAAAGGTTTTAACCTTTGACAATGTCGGATCGGTGTTGTAGGCAGATGTCCATTCTTGGGCAATGATGCTATTCTCATGGTTTTCCGTGAATGCTACTTGGTATTCATCCCACTCACTGGGTACCGGTGGTGCTTCCATGGCGGCAGAGCAGCTGAGGAAATCCGCAACCTTGTTCTTATGGCCGGGTTAGGACTCCACATCATACACGTAGTCAAGGAGTTTGAGGGATATTTTTGCGATGCGCGGGGTGGCTGTGGTGTGACCGCTGGATGTCAGGACCTTTATCAGTGGTTTGTGGTCCGTGCGCAGGCTAAAACGGGAACCCCAGAGGTATTGTCAACATTTTTTCATGGTCCAGGTGTTGGCTAGCATCTCCTTTCCAATCACACTTAATTTTTCTTCATTGGGAGCGAGCGATCGTGATGCAAAGCCTATTGTGGTTTCTGTGCCGTCAGTCGACCATTGCAGACAATGCAGGCCTATGGCAAAATGCACACTGCAGTGGAATTTGACACCCAGTCCTAGTAGAAAGCCCACTAGACACCAGGTATTTTGCATTTGTGGCAAAAGAAAGAGATGTGGGCATTGCACTCTGTCATTGTCCACACTCCCACCCCAAAAAGGGACAAACCAGTCTTTCTGCCCCCACAGGAGCATAAAGGGGGGTTGTGCCAATTTGTCCCTGTTAGAAGCAGAAAGCCCACCAGACCACAGGGAATTTAAAATGGTACCAAAAGAACAGGCGACCTAGCCTGGAATCGAGAGATAGCCCCTCCAGAATGGGCAATAGTGTCTTTCTGTCCTACCAAGGACAGATAAGAAGTTTATCGTGATTGCAGAGGCTGCCCCAAATCTGCCCCCGGGGTTATAAATCTCACTAAACACCAGGCATGTTGCATTTGGGGCAAAATAAAGGGGAACATGCATTATATTCTGACATTGCCCAAACCCCCACACTAAAAGGGGCAGAGCAGTCTTCCTACCCGCACCGGTGCATACTGGGAGTTTGCTACAATTTGCCCCATGGAAGGGCAGGCAGACCAATAGAAATTGAAGATAGTATCTTTTTGCTCAAAATAGCACCTAAAAGATCCAAGCGCCAACTGTGGCTATCTGTTCATGCTAGACCTGGGCAATGTCAAATGTTAGGGCCACTTGTGATGAAGTGCAGGTCCGATACTCAAGATGCATTGAGTGAGGTCTTGGTTTACCTGTGGAATTAAACATTTTTGTTTTTGAAGAAATGTTCCTGCGAAGGTGGAGATCAGTAGGGCAAGGCACCGGATAGTGTCAGAGGAGAAGGCGCTGTCATCAGAGAGTTGCTCAGCATAATCACAGTGAAGATTTTTCCCTTCAGACTTAGTCCTTTTTGGGGCACTCGAAAATCTCCATTGGGACAAAGCTGTAGACTGTAGATTACAAGGGCTCCACAAGGCTGGAAACCTTCACTAAGAGGTCCAGCTGAACAGGATTCATGGAGAAGAACATAGTATGAGCTACCGCAAAGTCAATCCAACCGACTATGAACCATGGGGCGGTTTGGCTGGCAGGTAGGTCCCGGTCTTCTGTCTGTTCAAAGGGCAATTTTCGGTGAAAAAAGCAGCAGTGGGAATGATTACAGGAGTCTTTTACTCCCAGGACATGTAAAATTTAAACACACATGGCTTTTACGTTCCCTATGAGCCTTCAGGGCATATCCTAGGGCTGAATTCTAGATATTAAAAAGGAACGTTCAGGCCTGGCAAAAGATTTGTTTTTTCAGGTCAAAATGCTAGTTTAAAATTTCACTACAGGATGCAGTGGCAGGCCTGAGACATGTTTTCAAAGGCTACTATAGTAGGTGACACAATGAGTGCTGCTGCTCACTAATATCATATAATTCAAATGTCCTGGGTACACGTAGTATCATATACGATGAACTTACAAGTAAGTTAAATGTACTGATTAGGTGAAGGCAAATTTGACCATGTTTTCAAGGGAGAGTGCAAGTACTTTTCCACTGGTTAGCAGGAGTGCACAAGGTCATAAAAGCCCCAAAAATGGGTCCAGCAAAGGAATGTAGAGGAAGGCAGAAATCTGGGGTCATCCTGCAGAAAAGGAAAGGTCCAACAAATGTGATGACAATCTGCATGAAGGAGACTATTACTCACAGTTACTTTGTGAAATAATCTAATCACTAATTGGTTTTTAATTACCTGGACCATGATATGTAGACAATCCGTCTCTGTTCTGCCTATATCACATGTAAATCTCAAATTTGAATCACTGCTTTTTAGTGAGTAATGAAGATTTTAGGCTGTTCAATGTCTCCCTCACAGAAGGAAGCTAAATCATCAATATATAGGGCCCACAGTAGGACGTGACTAGTAAAGCTTTCATTATCTGCAGCCCATACCTCCTGTTTATTCCACCCGCACATGACATTTTCAGGACTTCTGTGGGCAAAGCAGGTGCCCACAGCAGTGCCAGAGAACTGTCTAAAATAGATGCCTTTAAATAAAAGAAAAACTGTTATGTAGACAGAAACGTATCATCTTCTTTAACATGGCTTTATGATCTTACTGATTTATTGTGAACCCCTGAAAAAATGGCTATAGTCTCACAAGCACAGTCATGTTGGAACAATGTGTATGGGAACTATAAATAAGGTGCTCGTACAATAGGATGACTCCCATAGAGTCCATGTACATAGAGAAGAAGAAAAAAGGAGATATTCATCAATCCTTCCTCACAGCTAATAACATGCCACATATCAGGATTGGTAAAAGGCATATACATTTTGACCTTCTCAGAGATCCCCATTCTTTTGAAGGAAAGTAGCCATTCACGGCTAACATATGTAAGTTTATGGGTGGAGCTTGACTGTATGTTGACAGCTTGTGATATCATAATCATTTCTAATTAAAAGAAGATGGAAACTGTCTAGGGCAACCAACTATTTGGATTTAGCCCCAGGTTAATTTGACAGGTTCAAAAAGATAACATATTAGATAGCCCTGTGGTATAATTATCCTACCACCATCATAATAATTTTTGTTTTGCTTTCGAGGATTATAAAAGTACAAACATTTACATAATAACATCATGCCAATGAAAACATTATGTCAATGATCACCGCCAAGAATTAAAGGTCAGTAACACATAAATAAGGAGTTCATTATCATATAAATACAGGGTACACAGAAACTTAACAGTTAAAAACAAGATGGCATTATTATTAAGTGCAAATCTAAGGATAGAAGTGCAGCTTAGGACCAAAAAAGTGCAAGTGATTGAAAGATTGATTATCATAGAACAGATAATAACACCACAGAGCTATCTAATACGTTATATTTGTAAACCTGTCAAAAGAAGTCTGAACTAAATCCAAATAGCTAGGATTCCTACCTTTACTACTACTAAATGCATTTTGTGAATACCAAAAGTCATAAAGTTAGGATTTTGTCTCAGTTTAGTAGTAGTAAAGTTAGGCGTTCTTACTTTACTACTACAGAGCGATCTCTGACCCTGCTCGCAGGCAGGTCGCTCCCCGCGCTGCTGCACGGCTCTGCCTGCATTGTTTTTGCTTTCTTGCCCAGACTTGTTTTTATTCCCCTGTGCCTGTCCTTGTTTTCTTGCCCAGACTTGTTTTTATTCCCCTGTGCCTCTTCTTGCTTTCTTGCCCAGACTTGTTTTTATTCCCCTGTGCCTGTGCTTGTTTCTTGCCTAAACTTGTTTTTCCTTCTTGTGCCCAGTTCTCCTGCGGCCCCTACGCGTTTTTCCTGCCGCTGCGTCCCTGCAGCCTGCCCCCTGCAATACCATTTGCCGCCCTGCTCAGGCCTCCCAGCTGCTCCTCCCTCCCACATCCCCTCATATGGAGGCGGAGCAGCGGCCGCGCCGCTGGCGTGCCAAAGGCACACCCGTCTGAGCACGTCCGCGCCTGAACCGTGCCCGGCGCCAGGACCCCTGGACCCCTGGACCCCACGAACGCCACAACGCCCGACACCGCTACGATGCCAGAACCCTCCAGGCACTCAACACCGGACGATCACATACCTGCTTCCTGGCCCCCCCAAAGCGCACCCACGAAGCTTTCACCTGCCGGAACTGCAGCTTCCCAAGCATCCGCACCACCATGCTGCCGACCAGGAAATAACACAACCACCTCAGATACATCCTTCTCACCACCTGCCCTGCCTGCCCGCAAACACGCCGTTGAACTCTGAGACCTACTCGACTCAACCTCCCCAGACGTCGCCTTCCTGACGGAGACCCGGCTGAACCCCACCTCAGCACCCGACATAACCATAGCCGTCGCGGAAGGCTACAAGATCACCCGCAGGGACCGCATGAACAGAGCAGGAGGAGGAATCGCCATCATCCACAGGAACACTCTCAGAGTCTCGACCAACACCGACGACACCCTCAGCACCGCCGAACACCTGCACTTCCAGATCCACACCGACTCTAACACTACCCTCAGAGGAACCCTCCTCTACCGACCCCCCCGGACCCCGACCACAGTTCAGCGACTCCATCGCCAACTTCGTCAGCACACACGCCCTCACCTCCATGGACTACATCCTCATCGGGGACCTGAACTTCAACTTCGAGAACAACAACAACACCAACTCCACCACCTTGATCGACAACCTAGCCAACCTCGGACTCAGACAACTCGTCACAAAACCCACCCATTCTGCTGGTCACATGCTTGATCCCATCTTCTCCGCAACCCCCCACGTCTCCTTCAACCACACCACCAAACTCCACTGGACCGACCATCTCTGCATCCACTTCACCTTCAAGAAACCCACCACGCACCACCACACCCAACAGATGCCACGCCGCTGCTGGAGCAATGTCACAGTAGATCAGATAACCACCACCCTCACCCAGAGCCCACCCGCTGACTCCACAGACCCCGACACCACCGCCCACAACCGCAGACAGTGGATCAACGACTACGCCAACACCCTCGCCCGATCAAGAAACCCTCCAACAGTCACACCAACAAGAAAGCCAGCTGGGTCACTGAAGACCTCCGGGCCTCCAAGCAAACCTTCCGAAAGGTGTAGAAGATCTGGCTCCGTGAACGAACACCGGACAGCCATACAGCCCACAAGAACGCCACCCGCAGACACCATCACCTCATCAGATCTGCAAAAGGGCCTCCTTTAAAAAACGCAACAACAATGCGCACAACAGCAAGGAGCCCTTCAACATCGTGAAGGAACTCTCCTACCCCAGCTCCAACACCCACGACATCCCACCCTCGTAAGACCTGTGTGACTCGCTGGCCACCTTCTTCCACCGCAAGATCACAGACATCCATGACAGCTTCAACGCCACGACCACCCTGACAACCACTGAGACCTCCTCCCCCACGACCACCATCCGCACCAACTGCCTGCTCTCCTGCACCAACATCAATGACGATGACACCATCAAGATCATGAGCACCATCCACTCTGCATCTCCGTCAGATGCATGCCCACACCACATCTTCAACAAAGCCAGCACATCCATCGCACCCCATCTCCAGAAAGTCATCAACACCTACTTCGAGACAGCAACCTTCCGGGAGAACTTCGGGCCCATCTCCCTGCTCCCGTTCCGAACAACTGACCGGCTACCTCGGGGAGAACAACATCCTGGACCCTTCCCAGTCCGGGTTCCACAGCAGCAATTGCAACAAGACTGCCCTCATCACCACTACCAATGACATCAAGTCCCTGCTGGACAACAGAGAAACGGCAGCCCTCATCCCCCTGGACCTGTAAGCTGACTTCGACACGGTCTGCCACCACACACTATGAACACGCCTCCAGAACGCCGGGATCCAAGAGAAGGCCCTGGACTGGACCACCTCCTTCCTCTCTGGCAGAACACAGAGTGTCCGCCTTCCCCCTTTCCGCTCCGAAGCCACCGAGATCATCTGCGGCGAACACCAGGGCTCAACCCTCAGCCCAACTCTGTTTAACATCTACATGGCACCGCTCGTCCACGTCGCCCGTCAGCATGACCTCTACATCATTTCCTACATCGATGACACCCAGCTGATCCTCTCCCTCACCAAGGACCCCCACACCACCAAAACCAACCTTCACGAAGGAATGAAGGCCATCGTGAATGGATGAGGAACTGCCGACTGAAGCTGAACTAGGACAAGACTTAGGTCCTCATCCTCGGATCCACCCCTTTGGCCTGGGATGATTCCTGGAGGCCGACCACACTGGGAACTGCTCCAACACCCACCGACCACGCACGCAACCTAGGGGTCATCCTCGACTCCACCCTCTCCATGACTAAACAGGTCAACACCATCTCCTCCTGCTTCAACACCCCCGCATGCTCCACAGGATCTACAAGTGGATCCCCACTGAAATGAGAAGAACGGGCACCCAGGCCCTCGTCAGGAGCAGGTTGGACTACGGAAACGCCCTCTACTCAGGAACCTCGGCCAAACTCCTGAGACGGCTCCAACGCATCCAGAACGCCTATGCACACCAGATCCTCGTCATCCCTCACCGCAGCCACATCGCACCCCTCCTGAGAGACCTGCACTGGCTCCTGGTCAACAAGAAGATAACCTTTAAGCTCCTCACCCACAACCACAAGGCACTCCACAACACCTGACCAATGTACCTCAACAGACGACTCAGCTTCTACACCCCCACCCGCCAGCTCTGCTCCGCCGACCTCGCCCTCGCCACAGTCCCCCGCTTCCAAAGAGTGACCTCTGTTGGCATATCATTCTACCACCTTGCTACCAAGACCTGGAACACCCTCCCCATCCACCTAGCGGTGTGACCGCTCAGCCCTCCACAGGGCTTGGTCGCCCCACTCACTGCTGCCGCTCCTGCCTGCCTTGTCGCCTCCTGCCTGCAGATTCCTTCGCTCGCTGCCCGCTGCTCCTGGGACTTTCCCGCTGCCCGCTGCTTCCTGAATTTCCCGCCGCTGCCTCCCTGCGGCCCCGCCCCCCTGTGATTCCATTCGCCGCCCCGCTCCCGCCACCCAGCTGCTCCTCCCTCCCGGCTCCTTACTTAAGGGGACCACAGAGTGTGACCGCTCAGCCCTCCACAGGGCTTGGTCGCCCCACTCACTGCTGCCGCTCCTGCCTGCCTTGTCGCCTCCTGCCTGCAGATTCCTTCGCTCGCTGCCCGCTGCTCCTGGGACTTTCCCGCTGCCCGCTGCTTCCTGGATTTCCCGCCGCTGCCTGCCTGCGGCCCGCCCCCCGTGATTCCATTCGCCGCCCCGCTCCCGCCACCCAGCTGCTCAGCCCTCCCGGCTCCTTACTTATGACGCCCCCTGAGCAACCGCGCAGCGGACGCGCGCAGCGGGAGCACCGACGGAGTGCCGAAGGTGCGCCAAAGGTAAGCCAGTCTGGACCGCGCCCAGTGCCAGGACCCCAGGCTCCCGACGATGCCAGCCCACACGACGGATCTACGACGCCGCCACCCTCGTCGCACTCAAACCCGACCGAACAAGAGCCTGCTACCGAGCCACCCCGAGACGAACCCACGGACCCTTCACCTGTCAAGCCTGCAAGTTCACCTGCCTCCGAACCTGCACCACAGCTACCAAGCCGAGAACCCACAACAGCCACCTCAAGTGCATCCTGCTCAACACCCGCTCCATCCAAAGACACGCCATCGAACTCTGGAACCTGCTCGACACAACCTCACCAGACGTCACCTTCCTCACAGAAACCTGGATGAACGCCTCCTCAGCACCCGACATCGCCATCGCCATCCCAGACGGATACAAGATCATCCGGAGAGACCGCGTCAACCAGACCGGAGGAGGCATCGCCATCGTACACAAGAACACCATCCGCATCACGACCGACTCCAACGACACCTTCACCGCCGCCGAGTTTCTCCACTTCCAGATACACACCGACCCAAAGACGACCCTCAGAGGCACCCTCGTCTACAGACCCCCCGGGACCACGTACACAATTCAATGAAGCCATCACGGACTTCATCAGCCCGCACGCCCTCCGCTCCGCTGACTACATCCTCCTAGGGGACCACAACTTACACCTGGAGAACAACAAGGACCGCAACACCGCCGCCCTGCTGGACAACCTCGCCAACATCGGACTCAAGCAACTGGTCTGTTTAACATCTACATGGCACCGCTCGTCCACGTCGCCCGTCAGCATGACCTCTACATCATTTCCTACATCGATGACACCCAGCTGATCCTCTCCCTCACCAAGGACCCCCACACCACCAAAACCAACCTTCACGAAGGAATGAAGGCCATCGTGAATGGATGAGGAACTGCCGACTGAAGCTGAACTAGGACAAGACTTAGGTCCTCATCCTCGGATCCACCCCTTTGGCCTGGGATGATTCCTGGAGGCCGACCACACTGGGAACTGCTCCAACACCCACCGACCACGCACGCAACCTAGGGGTCATCCTCGACTCCACCCTCTCCATGACTAAACAGGTCAACACCGTCTCCTCCTGCTTCAACACCCCCGCATGCTCCACAGGATCTACAAGTGGATCCCCACTGAAATGAGAAGAACGGTCACCCAGGCCCTCGTCAGGAGCAGGTTGGACTACGGAAACGCCCTCTACTCAGGAACCTCGGCCAAACTCCTGAGACGGCTCCAACGCATCCAGAACGCCTATGCACACCAGATCCTCGTCATCCCTCGCCGCAGCCACATCGCACCCCTCCTGAGAGACCTGCACTGGCTCCTGGTCAACAAGAAGATAACCTTTAAGCTCCTCACCCACAACCACAAGGCACTCCACAACACCTGACCAATGTACCTCAACAGACGACTCAGCTTCTACACCCCCACCCGCCAGCTCTGCTCCGCCGACCTCGCCCTCGCCACAGTCCCCCGCTTCCAAAGAGTGACCTCTGTTGGCATATCATTCTACCACCTTGCCACCAAGACCTGGAACACCCTCCCCATCCACCTAGCGGTGTGACCGCTCAGCCCTCCACAGGGCTTGGTCGCCCCATTCACTGCTGCCGCTCCTGCCTGCCTTGTCGCCTCCTACCTGCAGATTCCTTCGCTCGCTGCCCGCTGCTCCTGGGACTTTCCCGCTGCCCGCTGCTTCCTGAATTTCCCGCCGCTGCCTCCCTGCGGCCCCGCCCCCCGTGATTCCATTCGCCGCCCCGCTCCCGCCACCCAGCTGCTCCTCCCTCCCGGCTCCTTACTTAAGGGGACCACAGAGTGTGACCGCTCAGCCCTCCACAGGGCTTGGTCGCCCCACTCACTGCTGCCGCTCCTGCCTGCCTTGTCGCCTCCTGCCTGCAGATTCCTTCGCTCGTTGCCCGCTGCTCCTGGGACTTTCCCGCTGCCCGCTGCTTCCTGGATTTCCCGCCGCTGCCTCCCTGCGGCCCGCCCCCGTGATTCCATTCGCCGCCCCGCTCCGGCCACCCAGCTGCTCCTCCCTCCCGGCTCCTTACTTATGACGCCCCCTGAGCAACCGCGCAGCGGACGCGCGCAGCGGGAGCACCGACGGAGTGCCGAAGGTGCGCCAAAGGTAAGCCAGTCTGGACCGCGCCCAGTGCCAGGACCCCAGGCTCCCGACGATGCCAGCCCACACGACGGATCTACGACGCCGCCACCCTCATCGCACTCAAACCCGACCGAACAAGAGCCTGCCACCGAGCCACCCCGAGACTAACCCACGGACCCTTCACCTGTCAAGCCTGCAAGTTCACCTGCCTCCGAACCTGCACCACAGCTACCAAGCCGAGAACCCACAACAGCCACCTCAAGTGCATCCTGCTCAACACCCGCTCCATCCACAGACACGCCATCGAACTCTGGAACCTGCTCGACACAACCTCACCAGACGTCGCCTTCCTCACAGAACCCTGGATGAACGCCTCCTCAGCACCTGACATCGCCATCCCAGACGGATACAAGATCATCTGGAGAGACCGCGTCAACCAGACCGGAGGAGGCATCGCCATCGTACACAAGAACACCATCCGCATCACGACCGACTCCAACGACACCTTCACCGCCGCCGAGTTTCTCCACTTCCAGATACACACCGACCCAAAGACGACCCTCAGAGGCACCCTCGTCTACAGACCCCCGGGACCACGTACACAATTCAATGAAGCCATCACGGACTTCATCAGCCCGCACGCCCTCCGCTCCGCTGACTACATCCTCCTAGGGGACCACAACTTACACCTGGAGAACAACAAGGACCGCAACACCGCCGCCCTGCTGGACAACCTCGCCAACATCGGACTCAAGCAACTGGTCAACACCCCCACCCACTACGCTGGCCACACGCTTGATCCCGTCTTCTCATCCAGCAAGCACATCACCTTCAGCCACTCCACCGGACTTCACTGGACCGACCACAGCTGCGTCCACTTCAGCTTCAGAAGAACCACGACCCACCACCACCCGCAACAGGTTCCTCGCAGGAACTGGAGCAAGATCACGGCCGAGCAGCTCACTACCTCCCTCAGCCAGAACCCACCCGCCAGCACAGCAAACCCCAACGAAGCAGCTCGCAACCTCACGCAGTGGCTGACCGCCTGCGCCGACGACCTCGCACCACTAAAGAACCCGCCCAGCAGACCCAGAAGCAAGAAAGCCTCCTGGTTCACCGACGAACTCAAGGACTCCAAGAAGAACTGCCATACCCTCGAGAAAGCCTGGCTCCTCGACCAGACCACAGACAACATGACCGCCCTCAAAGACGCCACCCGCAAGCACCACCTGCTCATCCGCACCACCAAGAAGAAATCACTGAAGGAACGACTGGACAACAATGCCCACGACAGCAAGGAACTCTTCAGCATCGTCAAGGAGTTATCCAACCCCAGCACCGGCAACAAGGACATCACTCCTTCACAAGATCTCTGCGACTCTCTCGCCTCGTACTTCCACCGCAAGATCGCCGACATCCACAACAGCTTCGGCGCACCCTCCACGCAACCGACCGTCGAACCAACGCCCCCCACCGCCACCCTCCGCACCTGGACCACGGTGACCACCGAAGACACAGCCCGCACGATGAACACCATCCACTCCGGATCTCCGACCGACCCCTGCCCCCACCACGTTTTTAACAAGGCCGACTCCATCATCGCACCGCAACTCCGGGACGTCATCAACTCCTCCTTCAACACCGCCACCTTCCCGGAGAGCTGGAAGCACGCCGAACTCAACGCCCTACTGAAGAAACCAACAGCGGACCCCACCAACCTCAAGAACTTCCGCCCCATCTCGCTCCTCCCTTTTCCTGCCAAAGTCATCGAGAAGACCGTCAACAGACAGCTTGCAGCCTTCCTCGAGAAGAACGGATCCCTCGACCCTTCGCAGTCCGGTTTCCGAGCCAACCATAGCACCGAGACCGCCCTCATCGCAGCCACTGACGACATCCGAGCCCTGCTCGACAACGGGGAAACAGCGGCCCTCATCCTCCTGGACCTCTCTGCAGCGTTCGACACTGTCTGCCACCGCACCCTAGTTCAACGCCTCAGCAACATTGGTATCCAAGAAAAGGCACTGGAGTGGATCATCTCGTTCCTCGTCGGAAGAACAGAAAGAGTCTGCCTCCCCCCGATCCGATCCGAGGCCACCAAAGTCATCTGCGGCGTACCGCAAGGATCATCGCTCAGCCCAACCCTCTTCAACATCTACATGAGCCCCCTCGCAGCCATCGCACGCCAACACAACCTCAACATCATCTCCTACGCCGACGACACCCAGCTGATCCTCTCCCTCACCAATGACCCCGCCACTGCCAGAACAAGCCTACACGAAGGGATGAAAGACGTCGCCGAGTGGATGAAGAACAGCCGCTTGAGACTGAACTCAGACAAGACGGAAGTCCTCATCCTGGGACCATCGCCCTCCGCCTGGGATGACTCCTGGTGGCCTCCCGCCCTGGGCATCGCTCCCAAGCCAACAGACCACGCACGCAACCTGGGCTTCATCCTGGACTCCTCCCTCTCGATGACCAGACAAGTCAACACCGTCTCCTCGTCGTGCTTCAACACCCTGCGCATGCTCCGAAAGATCTTCCGCTGGATCCCGACCGAAACCAGGAAGACGGTAACCCAGGCACTCGTCACCAGCCGACTGGACTACGGGAACACGCTCTACGCGGGAACCACAGCCAAACTACAGAAAAGACTCCAGCGCATACAAAACGCCTCCGCCCAACTCATCTTGGACATCCCCCGACGCAGCCACTTCTCCGGCCACCTGAGGGACCTGCACTGGCTCCCCGTCAGCAAAAGGATCACGTTCAGGCTCCTTACCCATGCACACAAGTCTCTCCACGACCTGGGCCCCAAGTACCTCAATGACCGCCTGACCTCCTACACACCCACCCGCCAGCTACCCTCTACAGGCCTCGCCCTCGCCGCCGTACCACGCATCCGAAGAGCCACCGCCGGAGGAAGATCCTTCTCCTACCTGGCAGCCAAGACATGGAACTCCCTCCCCATCCACCTCCGGCTGACACAGGACCATCTCGCCTTCAGGAAACAACTCAAGACCTGGCTGTTTGAGCAGTAGCGGACCCCCTCCCCCAAGCACCTTGAGACCCTTCCGGGTGAGTAGAACGCTATACAAATGCTATGATTGATTGATTGATTGACCTACGGCAGACCCAAGACCTGCTGACCTTCAGAAAACTCCTCAAGACCTAGCTTTTCGAGCAGTAGCAGCATTCCCCACCCCAGCGCCTTGAGACCCTCACGGGTAAGTAGTGCGCTTTACAAATGATATGATTGATTGATTGATTGATACTACTTAATGCCTTCTGTGAATACCAAAAGTAGTAAGTTTAGGATTTTATCTCAGATTAGTTCTGTGAATCGGCCCCTATGTGTTTTGTCTAATATATGGAAAATATGCTTCGTATTAGTCCCACATGTGCTGCCTGGCACAAATCCCGATTAATCCGGGTCCAGGAGACCGGGAAGATGTTGCCCCAGCCTGTGCACCAATATTCATGCAAAATGTTTATCATCAACGTTAAGTAGTGAAATAGGGGGATATGACGTACAGGACTGGGGATCCTTCCCCGGCTTTGGTATAACCATTATTATTTCAGTACGCATGAGCTCCGTAAGTGCTGAAGGAGTTATCTAGTCAAACTAGTACAGGGGACAATAGAGACGCATATTACTTATAAAAGGCTCCTATGTATTCATCTCGCCCACCCTAACCAGATTCAAACTCCTGATCACTTCAAGGACTTTGTGTTCTGTTATATCTATTTCTATGGGGCTGCTATGTTTTCTGCGAGGGTGGTCAGTGGTCATTGTGCTTATTGGGCGTATGCAGTGCCGTCTTTGATGAGCAGCTTGTCTCTCCCATATAAATGGGCAAAGAATTGGCCAAATTCAGCAGCTATATCCTCATCCTGGGTTTTCAGAGTCTGGTTGTGGCCTATCAAGCTGTGTATACGACGGGAGTGGGTTTGGGTCGCAACCTAATGGACAGTAGTTCACCAGCTTTGTTCCCCCCTGTGTAGTGCATCTGTAGTGTATGGAGCAGAACGTGTTCAGCTGCATCCATGTCATGGGCCTTAAGCTTTTAAGGGCAATAGCCAGTTGTCATCTAATGCAGTGTGAACCCGTTGTTCTATGTGTTGTCTACAGATCCCTCACTGCCATTTCCAGTTCCGCTCGCTTCACCATGCGTTCCTTATTAAGTTGTGATGGTATGGTCATATATGTTCCGTGTACTACTTCCTTGAGGTTTCCCCATAATGTCTCTATTTTTACGTGTTTATGCAGTTTGGGGTTAAGGCACTACATTTTACATCTCGGTTTGCGCGAAGGTGAATAGGGGCATGATCTGAGATAAAAGCTATATTAATCTCAGTATGTGTCACCAATGAGAGTAATAAGACTGAAACTAGGAGATAACAAATTCTGGCATATGATTAGTGCGCAGCCGAGAAGAAGGAGTATGACTGTGTGGTGTGGTGCAGCTTCCTCCAGGCGTCTACCAGTCCTGCGTCTGCTATCCAACTAGCACCCTGCAGAGAGAAGGCTCCAGTGAACCCAGTTCATTGCGGTGATCTATCCAATGAGGCGTCAGGTACAAGATTAAAATCACCCCATCTCTATTATGGGGTCAGGCATCGTTGGGGCATAGAGGCATGCTACTGTGAACATGTATGAATTAAAGGAAAGGCGCAGTGAGAGGATAAGGCCTGTGATCTCAGAATGAGTGTGTAGAACCTGGCCCTGGAAGTGTATAGCAATTAATATAGTGACTCACGCTTTTTTCCCCTGGGCCTACTGATCAGTACTGTTGATTGAGCCATTTAGATTGCATCCTACCCCTGTCTTTTTTAAGGAGGTGGATCTCTTGTGGGAGGCATATATCACAGCACGCTGACCGTAACTGGGACAGTAATGCTATACTTTTGGTTGGTGAGTTCAGTCCCCTCACAATTAGACTAAATATTCGCACCATGAACTATCAGTATTGATAATCGCTACTTGGGTCCCCAGTGTAGTAAGTTGTAGTTGTGTACTTGATTAATATGGTGGAACATGACAAGTGACAAATTATAGTGCAGGAAACATACAATACATGTGGCAAACATTAAAACAAAACAAACTTCAGCACTGAGTGGTGCAAAACCTACGATTTCATAGTAGGGGGTCCATGTCATCAGCCACTCATGCCAGTGTCCCTAATTGTACCAAAGGTGCGGAAGTCTCTACAGCTGCCAGATATCTCAATTATTTAGGTGGGGACCTGGGGGGACTTCCCCCTCCACACCAATCCAGCAGCTCCTCTGGGCAGCATCTTCTCTATCTGCAATCTTCCCAAGTCTGTGTAGGCCCTCCGGCTGAAGCTGGCATCCATTGATCATTTTTTCGAGTCTGTGTTCTTCATTCATCTGTGCATTCTGAGGGCTGCTTCTGATCCATGAGTTGCTGTACGAGTGCTGAGCATTTCTTGAAGCTTTCTGTTTTAGTCGGTTTGCTTACTTGCTGTTGCAACCTATTCCTTGGGTTGCGTCTCCAGTGCGACTACTTCAGAGCCACACAGGAGCAAGCCCGCTGCAACAAGGTCTCCCATTCCAGCTCGAATCCCAGGATCTCCGCCGTTTCAGGAAGTGTGTGTACTCTGTGTGTCTGCTCATTTCAAGAGAAAACCAGTCTGAAGGGGTGTCCCCATTTATACCTCACCCCTTTGTCTCTCAGTGTGTCTGTTATAGGTCAAACAAAAGAAGGTTTCTGTTTCCAGATACCTAAGAGCCTTGCTAGAAAACAGCCAGCACACACTGGGGTTGACTGTGAGAACTATGTTTGAAATGTAAAAAAAGGTGCCTGAATGCAGGAGGTAACCGTAGGTATCACTGGGCAGGTATTTTTAACCCATATCACATAGTCCACTCCCCACAAATACACATGCACCACACATAGTCCTTAAAGTGCTCCTACGTAACTTCGCAAGTCGTAGCACGCCCCGGCCCGTAGAGGACTGGGATGGCCCCAATGATGAAGCATGTCACCGAGGGGCAACCCCGGTGAGTGAGGGGACACCTAAAAAAGGAACAATTTTTCCTTTTTTTACATTTCAAACATAGTTCTCACAGTCAACCCCAGTGTGTGCTGGCTGTTTTCTAGCAAGGCTCTTAGGTATCTGGAAACAGAAACCTTCTTTTGTTTGACCTATATCTTGGAGGGCGAGCTTAGCTAATAATCCTCTAACCCCTTCCTTATTTATTGTCTGTTATAGGTCTCATTTAGCGTCTTCGTTGTGATGATGGACAAAACTTGAAAGAGCTGAATTTTATTCCCTTCGAAGGAAATGTAGGGTTGATCACGTGTTGCAGACATTATGAGTTATTTTTGTTTATAATGTGGAGGCATGTAAGAATGTCCTGTGGGAGCAAGGAGCCGATGTGGGTCTGCCAGCTCCATGTGTGCAGTCTAGTGGATGTCTTTGTCTTTTAGCCCCGGGACGATATGGAGAAATAGTCGTACAAAGTAGTCCTCCAGATGGCCAGCATTGACCTGCGATGGAATGATCTCACTCCGCAGCGTCCTCGGTGAAGGCTTCGCTCCACCTTTCAGCATGCATAAGGACTGGAGAATGCAGTGAACGAGGTGCCAGTCTGGAATCTGTGTGTCGCCTTTGGGCAAACTCTCCCCCACGGCCGTTGTCTCCGCAGCTTCAGAGGCTTTGGCATGGTTACTCCGTCTTCTTGATCCCAGAGGTGCCACCGCCATTGGTGGCACCTCGGACAGATGTCTCTCGATGGGCGCCAGTGTAGCTGTCAGGCATAATTTTGGCTCAGGTCGAGGCCATTGGGTCGATAGATGCTTCATATGCCGATTTCTGGCACCTTGAGATGGACAGTCCCCCGGTATCCACTTGTTACAAAATGCGCAGCGGAGCTCTGCAGAGAAGCTACTGCTTGGGCACCATCTTGGACATGCCCCCCATGTTGTAACATATTTTAACATTTTAGAAAGCATCACACATGCAGAATCTATATTACAGTATAATGCATTGGAGATTTCAATCCCTGTACAGTCAAGTTGTGACATCTGTAGTCACTTGTAATGAGAAAATAGCATAGCTGTCAACTGTAATAAATTGTTCATAAGATCAATTGTTGAATAGTCCAATGCTACTAAGCAATCCTGCACAAGACAAGGATTCGCGGGTAACCGGGGTTTATTCAAAAATATAAACATTACAGATATCAAAAAGTAATTAGTAATTGGCAGCATCAATAATAGTCAAAGCAATATTCTGAGAAAGGACTAATATCAGGTCAGCCTCTGAAGGAAGCCCAAAGGAAGAAATACATATGAATCAAATACACAGTCTATCAGAGTCTGCTCTGTTAAATAGCAAGGTAAGCTCTAACTCATCTCCAAAATTTCACAATGCTTATACGGATCTAGAATAGTTTCTACACATGACTTCCTTGACAGAACACCAATATTAAAATACAGATTCTCGAATAGGAGCTTCTTCTTCGATGCTTTTCTGGAATGGAAAAGCGCACATCGTACAGAGAGAGAGAGACAGCGCGAAAGAGAGAAGACTTGCTCCCATAAAATAAACATGCATTATTATCCTGCTAATTTAAATAACTGCAAATGCACATTGTTGGAGGATTAGTTATACCATAGACAACGCCTGAATAACCTCACAGGTGGTAAGCTGCACTATATAAAGCTACAAACTTCAACTCTAACTGTAGCTGAACCATGTCTAACCCATTTTTTCTAATTAGTAAAAACTTCCCTTTACTGCCGTATTCTAAAAGAATTGCAAGTAATCTTAAAGGTCTATACCCTTCAAAAGGAACTAGCCCACAGCCTCCTTCCTCAACATGATCTCAGAACTCCTCATTGAGTAGGAATATCCTTATAATGTACTTCAGGAGGTATTTTATACAATATAGCTAAAATTCAAATGTTCATTACGTCCATTAACTTTCTCAATGAACTAGTTTTCATGTATTTTTTTGTAAAATGCCTTATGAAAATGTGTGCAGCAGGAAATACATTTTTTTTTTACAAAAATGTCTCTCATAAGTCTGAATGTACTTCAAATTAAATATTTCTGACTCTATTGCATGTATAGCATTTCCCGAAGGGCCCTCCTCATGACATCTTGCTTCTTAAGGTATTCAGTAACACCACAATTGGTATTAATTTGTGTTGGAAACATGATGTGAAATGCAAACTGACCACACTATCTCTGAACTGGAACGATTTCCCCCAGGTGGAATATAGACAGACATGAAAGGGAGCAGACAGGTATGAATGACAGAGCTGACTGTAGGCACTTTTAGCTGCCATGGGAATGAGTGCACAGGGGGACATTTTAGACACTCATTTAACATATCCTCAGGATATAATCTGAAAGTGTATCAGTTAGAGTTTAGCGCTGTATTATGAAGGAGCACTAGAGTCTTTTCACTCACAGCAAAGAATATAAGTATAGTACTATCACGATTCACATCTGAGATATTATTAGCTGATTTTCCAAATTAGTGTAACAAGACATAACATATACATAAACGTATTTTCAAGTAATGGCTTAAAAAACCGAAATGCATCATTAAACATAAACAACAATGATTAATTGAATGATATCCACGCCGCTTGAAGCTATTGATTTAGTGGAGAAATTACTTAATCCATTATCATCGCATTATTCTAATTAATGATAGCATTCTGTAGAGCAGCCAGAAAACCAACACACATCAGAAGACTCGTGCATGAAGTAGCTGAGCAGACTATAGAATGGAAACAGATGCCATTACAACCAATTGCTGGTGGAACCAAAGGACAAAACATGTATTTTCTTGAAATTCAGTATTATAAAACTCATATACACACGGGCCTTTCCTTGTGAAATTTAATCCCTTCATGTCTCTTTCCAAATATACCTGTTATGTGTTTTAAACCTGAATTAGTCAATGTTCAAATTAGGTACAATACAAACAAATAAGTGAACCAATCTCCATTTAAAAAAAAATAATAATAAATAATCTAACCATGGCAAACATAGAGTTATAATTCCGATGTTCCTCTATGCCCTCTTTGCAAATGACATGCGGCCTCTAACAGCAATTATCCCTGTGATAACGTTCATAATATATTTCCTAATATATCTTCCTAAAGTAGTTACTTACCTTTACTTGCACAGAATCTTCTGTAGTATTATCCAACCAGGCAGGCTTAATCTGGGGCAGCCCAAATACTCTCCTGTAGCATAGGGGAACGTTTGGTCTCAGGGACTCTAAGATCTCTCTTTGGGCCAGATGTACCAACGCTTTTTGAGATCGCAAACGGGCCGATTCAGCAAATTGGCCCGTTTGAGATTGAAAAAATGCGTTTGGCAATGTATCAGACATTTTTAATTCACAATATCGGTAATCACGGTTATTTGCAATTACGTAAATTGTGAATGCCGCAAGTAACTACATATGTAAAAGGCAGTGTATGTGAAAGTTGAAGTATATAAATGACTATACTTGAGAGTCCGTGATTGTGAGAGTGGCTGTATGGATGAGTGTGTACTTGTATCAGTGATTGTATAAGAGAGTAAGTGTGCATTTGTTTCTGTTTGAATAAGTGATCTGGTGTGTGTGTATAACTGTATAGGTCAGTAAATGGAAGTGTGATTGATTCTTCGCATGACTTACTAGGTGTGTGAGTAATTCTGGATAAGTGGCAGTATGTGAGTGTCTGTATAGGTGTATGAGTGCTTATGATAGTATTGCATTGATGAGTGACTGCATGTATGAGTGATTGTATGGGTGAATGAGTGGATGTGTGTGTAGATCTAGGAATCAGTGCGTGCGTATGTAGTAACTGGCATTGGTGTGTCGATGGTTTTGAAAATGGTAGTCTGTATTTTACAGCAGGTGTATCAAAGGTTATATTAGAGTGTGAGCAGGTGGATCAGATTTTCATGTGGATGATGTCACCAGTGATGTAATTTGAGATGTCATCAGTGATGTCATCAGTGATGTCACTAACCATGTCATTAATGATTTAATACGTGACGTCATCAGCAGTGCATTGCGGGGGCGCAAGTTATAGTTAGCTGAACTAACTATAACAGGGGATTTCTATGGGTTGTACTAGAGAAATGTCCAACTAACTATAATGTCCCTGAAACCGATGATTTTTTCAGTGAATTTTTAAGGTTTTTTAGATGCTAATTTCTAACTATAACTTGACTGAAACCTATGGTTTTTTCAGTGAATTTCAAAGGTTTTTTAAATGCTAATTTCGAATTATAATGTTCATTACACCTATATTTTTTTCAGTAATTTGGAGAAAAAAAGTGTGATATTTTGTAACTTTAATATCCTAAAAATAGTTTTTGTATTTTTTTTTGTTTGTTAAAAAAATAATATGTCTTCTGTTTTCTTAAATATTAATATATATATATATATATATTTTTTTTTTGGGAGAAAAAAGTGGAGTTACGCACCCTTTTTGTACCTATCTCGGGGGTGAGCGAATTCATACCACCATATTGGTTAAGTTGTGAAGTATGCACGTTTAAGCCAGCCCACTCCGCTTACACTTAAAGGGAGGGAACTACAACTCTACATGTCCAAGGTCCTCCCTGTAGTGATCTGCTGAACACAGGTCTAGTTAGCATTGGCTTTGTGCACATAGAGACATATATTGATTTCGCAGGGATTAGGGTGCAATCGTTGTTTTTATCAGTTGTATTCAAGGTGTTGAATACGGGAGCACTGATATCACTTTTAGAGTTTCTTGGAGGGTGGGGTGAGGGAATCACAAGAGAGGAGTGAACACAGGTGGGAAGGAAATACCTAGTTTAAAAACAGGTATGTAGGTAGATTGAGTGGTTTCAACATGGCGTTTGAACTTGGTGGTTAGACCAATCGAGATAACAGCACAATTATTGCAGGTACAAAATGGGAAGTTGGGGAATGAGTTAGATAGGCCGTACTCCTGAGGGGTTAAATGCTTATGGTAGTTAGAGTTAGACCTGGAGCGGCATTAGAGAAGCATTTTGTTTTTAGCACGGGGTGGGTTACTGAGGTTGTAAATAACAGGAACTGTTTGTGGTTCGGTGAATACATGGGGCACACAGTAATTGATGGGAATTATTTATCTGTTTAAGACGGATAGATTATTAATTTTTGGGGTGCAGGAAAAACATGTGTTCGTGATTAATCATTGTTGTATGCAAACTATGTGAGGCTGACGTATATTTTTGAATTATTGCAGATACCCCTGAAGAAGGTCGAAGAATGACCGAAATGCATTGAGTGATTTAATGTACTGTAGGAATGAAGTTTCTTTATGTGCCTGTGAATAAGCCAGGATGGGCAATTCTAGTGCATTTAAAATGGTGAAAAATTGGAACTTTGTTTCTATGACGTGACGGACAAGTATGAATAAACTATGGAAATAAAATCGATGAACTTTGATTACACCACTGATTACGTGTTTATATGTTTTACAAATGAGTATCAGGCTGTGCAACTTTTCTGCCACACATAAACGGCGTGTCACAATTTCGTGATGAATTGTCATAATTGTGCACTTAGGAGCGGAGTGCATAAAGAGTGTATGCACGCCAGACTAGAGAAAATAATTATAAACTTTAATTCATGGAAAAAAACTGGTGTGCTTCAGACCTATTTAAATGAATCATATTAATGCTGTTCTGATACTGCCAGCACCCCATGAGAATGAATATGAAGAATACGAAAAGCAAGCACTGTCACGTCAAAGACTCAATGGGAAAAATTGGAATTTTATTTCTTTGACGTGACAGATAAGTGTGGATAATCTATGGAAATAAACTGGATGAACTTTAATTACACCACTGATTGTGCGTTTATATGTTTCACATATGTGTATCAGGCTGTGCAACTCTTCTGCGACACGTAAACGGCTTGTCACAATTTCGTGATGAATTGTCATAATTCTGCATTTAGGAACGGGAATGCATAAAGAATGTATGCACGCCAAACTAGAGCAAAGAATGATGAACTTTAATTCATGTAAAAATGCGGGTGTCTTTTTTAATGAATCTAGTTGTCAGCATGCCACAGCAACTCCCTCATGGCTGGTTTACAACCACACCACACCCATGCAGCACAGGCGTCACAGGACATGTGACCCTGCCAATAAAAAGGGCCGGGCACATGTACTCAATGCCATTTCCACTCTCTGTGTGGGTGTATCCCTGTGGTTATTATGTTGGTGGCAGTCGAGGCACTTTGGCTGACACGGGCCTCCCGCAACATGGCGGTGACTTGAGCTGCACTGAGCTAGTGCCACCAGAGCTGAGTGGGTGTGCAGCTGCATTGATGCGTAGGCCTCGATCCACCATCCTGGCAATCAAGACCCAATTTAAATTGTTAGCTCGGCTGGACCGCAGGATGCGCTTGGGGCCTGTGCCGTGGAATCCCGCGATGACTGAGGAGATTGCTCCGGGACGTGGTGGGCCCTCTTAGAGACACGCCGGTGGCGGCAGGTGAGCATTGAGGTCTGGGTTCGCAGGGTAGGGATGTCATCGGTGGGCAGCGGACTGGTCTGGGGACCAGGGCTGGGATGCTTGCGAAAGATGTAGGAATCATGCACACTGCCTTTGAAGTTTAAGACGACATTAGTGTACAGGCTCCGGTGGTCCAGTTTTGCCTGCACATTGTTGGAATCTGTGTGGTTTCTGTTGCGGTGATTGTATGCAGTGTCGTCATGGGGCACAAGTAGTACATGTATGCAATCAATTGCCCCCAACACATGCAGGAAGCCTGCTAAGTTGTGGTTCCCTTGCTTGGTCTCCAGCAGTTCCTGCGTGGTGTGGGTGAAGTGAACATGCAGGTATATCAGGCTGAAATGAACTGTGATGTTTACAGGTATGATAAATCCTCCATAATTCGACCGTAACAGACGTTTGTGTGGTTGTAATGTTTCTTTTCTTTCCTACGAATGTTACAACCACAAGAACTTCTGTTACGGTCATTTTATGCAGGATTGTGACCATACTAACGCTTGACCATTGTATTCATTTATATAACAGGTTTCTGAATACAGAGTTTAGGGATTTCCAGCATGATCTACAGTTATTTTGATCCATAAGTTGATTTTCCCCAGTTGGGAATGTCACTCGTTGTTTGATGTTTTTGTGTTGGTAATTTATGTTTTTCTAATAAAGTACTGTTTTTTAATTAATGTTCACTACTAGACTTCATGACCTGGAGCACCCCCATTTCAGTGACTACAATCTTGGATCTGGAGCACAGAGGTGTCAAGCAACCGCTGGGGTGTGGGGTTGGTTGTACAGGAATACTACGAATTGGGATGAGCGGGTGGTCTGCATTCAGGGGCCCTTCCTTGCATTTGTGACAAGCATCCAAGCCGAGAAAGGAAGTTTAATAGGGCTGGCTGTGAGACTCCTCCGACTCTCGCAGTTGTTAGCTGGAAGGTACCAGAGGCCAGCTGGTGCAGAACAGCCAGCACCCAGCAGCTTTGTCTGCGGAAGGATGTTGATTGCCCGCTGTGTTGGGACCGTCAGCCTGTGGGCAATGTGGCAGTGTGCAACAAGGGGCGATAATTCTTTCGCCACTTTGACTGCGCGAAAGTGCCGATAACTAGGCGATATGTCCCCACAGTTGGGTTACAGGGTGACTCTAAAATGATCTCTTGAGTTTATTAGGTCTTTGTTGTTGCTACATGCGAATCACAAGAAAAAAGATGAACAACAAGAAAAGTGGGCAGGGTACAAACACTCTGAGCCCGTAGGCCTGCTCAGGGGATCCCACAAACCCCACCAGGGCAAAAAATGTATTAACATATATATTTTTTAAAGCGGCTGGGTGCACAGATCCGGACGGAAAAAAACATGAAAATGATGGGGCGTATTCTCAAGGACTTATCGCTGAATTATCAGCACTTTAGTGCAGCAAAAGTGGCAAAAGAATTATCATCCTATTCTCAACCTGATGAAGACTGCTGATATCCCCAGTTTTCCAGCGTAAAAATCATCTCTGCGAATAAGAGCGACAACTAACGCTAATAATATGCAAAGTCAGTGTTCCCGCGCCAACAAACATGATACCCCACTTCCCGATATGACCAGCCAAATCTGCGATGCGATCCAAAAACAGGAGATAAGCCGCGTTAGCAGTAAGAATTCAACATCTGCCTTTTACTGATGTAAAACAGGACGACTACCTACAGTATGAAAGGGAGCCCAGTCCAGAGCCACATCTGAAGACCAACACATGTCATAGAGCTTCTGATCATGCAGCTCCGACACCCAAGAAGGCAACAACACCCACCGCCACCACCCCCAGGACCTCTCCCCTGGACCACCCCCCCTACTACCACCGAGGCAGCGCAGAACAGGACAGCGGACCTTCCCAAAACTACATGGCCCCTCTGCCACACAATAGCTGACTGTTGGGCAAGGTGGAAACCAAGTATGTGTGAAAGAGGCAAGTCACCCATCAATACCAATGTACACAATGCCAAGTGTAGCGGTGATATGCTGGACAGACCTCACTATGCGGAGCACAGACCTCTCCATGTGTACATATACTGCTGATGCTTGTAGTGTTGTGGACAGTGAACACAACCATGTTACCTAAGGCAGTGGGGAAGATCCCGGTCATGTAGCTATGTCCCCCCCCCTGTAAGCAGAAGCAGAGTGGGCTGGTCCAACGTAGGCCACTCCAACGTAGCAGTATGAATAAATAGGGTCCAAGTTTGCCCTGTAAAAAAATTTACTTTTTCAGAATTCACATGGACCCACTGAAGGGTGAAATAGGGCATGAAACGGACTACAGATCCCAATGTGCATTGTAACATTAACCCATGAGGGAGACACACCGGAGGCCTAATAAATGATTAGCAACACGAATGATTGGGGTCAGACAGCATCTGCCTGTGAATTCTGAATGCCTATGAAGAAGGAGCGCAACGCTCCAAAACGCAGCAGCGAAAGGCGACATTGATTTGGAATAAAACACAAGTTCTTGTTGAAATAAATGATTTTGCCAGTGACCTGCTGTGGAGTGCGTCTTCAATTATAGGGCTAACTTAGAATATATATATATATATATATATATGTCCGCAACGAACTCCTCTTGTCATCAGAAACATAGGCGACAGACCAGAGGACCAGATGTTCGATTTCTCGTTTATTCGCTCAAGTTAGTGAAAGAGTGCATTACGCGTTTCGGGCTACCAGAGCTCTTGTTCACATGCAACATTTGTTTGTACTTTTTTTGTTTTTATAGTGCCCATTTCTCCCAAACATAGCCATATATATATATATAAATATATTCAAATGCACTTTTTTTGCACATTTGCATGGCACTAGGCACTTTTCCAATATGAAGGTTTACAAAACAATGAATGAAATTCATTAGTATACAATTAAGCTTTGCAACACCAGCAAATCCACATATGCCAAACTTAAATTTATAGGATGCTCAACGGGTATTTGTACCGGGATGTTTCACAGGACTGTGACACGAACATTGATAACATTGCACTGGTTAATAGGTTTTTAAACTCGTTTATGAAATTGAAATTTTATTTAGTAATCTCTAGCTGGTAATTGTTATCGAGTATGATGACCCATTAATATATGTACGATAAGGAGGTTGGGCCCGATTCACAGAATGAATTTAAGACTAAATCCTAAACTTACTACTATTTGGTATTCACAGAATGCACTTACTACTTTCGGGATTCACAGAGTGAACTTACTACTTTCGGGATTCACAGAATAAACTTACTACTTTCGGTATTCACAGAATAGATCTAAGTCCGAAATCGGGGAGTAAATTCCGGCCCGGAGGCGGAGCTTCAGGCCCGGAGTCGGAGCTTGCGGCCCAGAGTTGGAGATTTCAGCATGGCAAAAATCCCCACCTCCGAGCCGGAAGCTCCGCCTCCAAGCCGCAAGCTCCGCCTCTGGGCTGTAAGCTCCGCCTCCGGGCAGGAAGCTTCGCCTCCGGGCAGGAAGCTCCGCCTCCGGGCCGGAATTTACTCCCCGATTTCGGACCTAGAGTTAGTAGTCTTAAATCTATTCTGTGAATACCGAAAGTAGTAAGTTTATTCTGTGAATCCCGAAAGTAGTAAGTTCACTCTGTGAATCCCGAAAGTAGTAAGTGCATTCTGTGAATACCAAATAGTAGTAAGTTTAGGATTTAGTCTTAAGTTCATTCTGTGAATCGGGCCCGTTGTTTTTTTATCTGTTATTTTAATGGAGTGACACAAACTAACCTTAACAGGGTATTTATCCCAATATTTAGTGTTTTATTGTTAGCCAACAGCCGTCCTTAATGTCATTGTCAATCACCGTTGAAAGTCTGTTATTTATTGTTATTTATTTCCATGGTAAACCTTGCACTTTTTATGCACTGGTAACTTTCAGCATTCAAAAAATGGTTGGTAAAAAAATGGTATAAAAAGCACCTCTCCCTTGATGTGCGCTTCATGTGATCACAACACCGAGAGTGTCCAAACGCGCCATGGCTGCTGAGGTTTCTGCAAGAGTAAAATAAAAGTTTGAAACAGCTACATCTGGGTCAGAGCTTCACTTTTCTGACAACTCGGCGAGTTTATATATATTTTATAAAGCGCTTGGTTACACCAGCAGGTGTGTCCCCGCGCTGGTTGCTGCCGTTGTTTCCTTTAGCGTTTGGTCTGACTGTCACAGAAGGTCCTACTTCGAGCCCTGCGGTTTGGGGAACAGGATAGTTTTGAACTCTCTCCGGAACGTTAGCTCTGAGGTTTCCAAGCGCAGCTTGAAGGTGGAGTGTGACGCATAGTATCAGCCGGTTCTGACTCCTCTGGTTGAACATGGACCCCCTCTGGAATACTTGGTGCTTGCTGCCGTCAAAGGAGCCACTGCTTGGGATCAAGCATTATCGCCAATCCGGGAGGAATATTGGTGGCGAGCCCCCCAGCAGAGTGATTCACACTCAGCCGCAGCCGGTAATAGGTGTAACTGCAGGGCAGTGATGTGGGGAGGGGGAGGGGCAGGGTGGGGGTAGTAATGTATAGATTACTGACTTTAACAGGTAAGTAAACATATAAATAAATACAACAAATTTCGTTGTGTGCACTGCATCACCAAATGCGATGCAGTGCGCGCAACGAAATTCGTTTTATTTATTTATATGTTTACTTACCTGTTAAAGTCCGTAATCCATACATTACTACCCCCACCCTGCCCCTCCCCCTCCCCACGTCACCACCCTGCAGTTACACCTACTACCGGCCGTGTCTGTTCACAACAGAGACACCCCATAGCCACAAGCAGGGATGCGAACACGGATCGAAGGGCGCGGCGTACGCCGGTTCCAACAAGTGGAATGTGAGGGGGAGGCTAACGTAATTAAAAAGCTGGGTCAAGAGGTTAGCATGAATACGAGGCATGAAGCCTGCACAAGCTTGGTTACTTCACCGAAGTATTCAACAGTTCAAAAGTAATTGGCTCTTACTAAAATGCAATATCAGCTGAGAATGGGAGAAGGCAGCAGCAAACATTTTTGACAACAATAAAGCTCCTGCAATGGACTGCATTTCCCACTATGCCTCACAAGGGGCTCGCAATCCAAGCTGAAGAGAACATTTTAAACAATTGGAGAAAGCTATGCGAAGTGAACAAAATAAATGGTGGGAGGCAAAATCTTTGTGGTTATCTCGATGTGGTGCGAATACCCAGAGGGTTGAGAATTTTAATCGCCCCGAGTTACGAGACCCCTGACAGAGACATGATGAAGGAAGGGGCAGAAACCAACCTTGAATCATCATGAAGAATGCTGATTATACTACTAAAATATTCCAAAAAGGATAGGTTGAAATGGCAGGAACAGATAGAGAAAATTAATGGAGAAATCAATGCATTGACTTAAACAGATGAAGCCAGCAGATTACGAGAGGAAATTAATAGACGACTAAAGAGGGAAGAAGACAAAATCAGGGAAAGGAAAGCAATACAGCAGAGAAACGGTTTTAGTTACAAGAAATGCCTCCACACTGTTTGTCCCTACTAATTCTTCAAAGACAATGCTCACTCTTTTGGGTCAACCGAAAACACCCAAACTTTTTCCTTCAAATCCACAATTAAGAGGAGCACTATATATATCTGCGGAAGGTTTAGTTCTTTGAGTACTGCTTTTTCAAAGGTCAGTAGCTCTGTTGGGACCATTGTATCGTAAGGGGTAAACGTCGAAGGATTTCCCAAGCCTGAGTCATCCTGTTCAGTAGGAGGAGTGTCCTTAAAAAATGCTTTCAATCTTATGGTTCGAAACCAATTGTGTATCTCACAATGTGTTCTGAAGTTATCTGGTTGAGGTGTAGGGACAAATTCCAAACCTTTCTGTAGTACTGTCTTCTCACACTCAGATAAAGTACGATGTGAGTGGTTAACTACTAGGTCTTCCTGCCTTGAGTCTTGCTCCTGGTATCCATCCCGCTGGAGGTTTGGTCTTGCCACTGCACCTGTTTCTTTATTCCTCTTCTGTTGCGCCCTCTTCCTCTGCCCCAACCTCTACCTAAAAAAGGTGGGTTACCACTGTTGTAATACTGGGGACCTTGTTGGTATTCCTGTTTTGTTTAGCATGCCTACTTTGTCTGTCCATATAGACATCCTAGAGTTTATTGTTTTCCAGGCTTCCTGCTTGTTGTGACTGAGAGTAACCATGTGGCTGGTGGCCATTTTGTGGTGGTAGTTTAGTAGTGTTCTCCTTTTGCCATATAGGCCTGCATGTCTTTCCTTTGTTCCTCTTGGCTTACTTCTTCCATCCCCTTTGCCAGCTGCAGCCCACTGAATTACGTGAATGTGATGAGCAAACTAATGCCAAACAGGTTCCACTTCCATTACATTTGTATTTTTTTTTTGTTTTGCTTCTTTCCTATCCTCCCTGAGTGTACACAGTATACCATGAACGCCCTTGTTGTCAAGGTCTCACAAATGGCTACACTGTTATGTTTTTTTATTAACTTAAAGTGAGTTAATAAAATGTAATAATATAAAACTAACAAGTGTCACCGCCACACACTAATTTATCTATACTACTATTATAAAGAGAGAACTTTGAACCTTTGAGGCGGGTAAACTCAGGAACCACAGCACCAATCCAATCACCCGATACATCGATGTAATTGCCAGGGTCTACAGATGGACATAGGCTATATAAAAAAATAGAATATACGTTCTTTAAAATATTTAAGATTTAAAAAAAAGTAGTCCCTTGGAAGTGGCGCCGGCCGCAGATTGCTCTGAAAGCTGTCAAGGAGCGAGCAGTGAAATGGATGCAAATAAACATGCTGATCTGAACTTCGTGTGGCTTTGCTTTAATTTGGGGCTTCCTGTTTAGACTATATGGATATCGGCTGTTTGCCCAGTCGAGAAGCGAGGCCCACCTTACGAAGGGTTCGTGCAGGCTCTGAGAAGGGGCTTGCAAAGACGGAACGAAGACAAGAGCAGCTCCAATGCAGGTGGTGCTGCCTTGAGCACGAATTCACTGCTGCAAAGCGCAATCTGAGGGCTTACAGCGCTTTACTTTACTCCACTTGGTGAATACTTGGTTCAAATTGCAAGGACTGTTGAGTGGCCCCACTGTTGGAAGAGGGCCAGCGTACTACAAGGCACAGAAGGCTTTGCGATTTAGCCACGCCCACTGTGGCAGGTGCCAGTGATTATATGAGCAGACGCGGCCAAAAACTGCTCTTCCAAACCTTCGTGAACAATGCCTCTGAAGAAAGGATTATTTCCTGAAACGCGTCAGGCTTTACATGTTCAAAGATTGCTCTGAAAGCTGTCAAGGAGCGAGCAGTGAAATGGATGCAAATAAACGTGCTGATCTGAACTTTGTGTGGCTTTGCTTTAATTTGGGGCTTCCTGTTTAGACTTTATATATATATATATAGATATATATATATATATATATATTCACTGAAAAAACCATAGGTTATAGACCATATATAGTTAGGAATTAGCATTTACAAAACCTTGAAAATTCACTGAAAAAACCATAGGTTATAGACCATATATAGTTAGGAATTAGCATTTAAAAAACCTTATTTTACTCACACAAAACCATTGAAATTCCATATATAGTTAGTTGCACTAACTATATATCGCGCACCCGCAATCCACTGCTGATGATGTCACATATTACATCATTCATGACATGGTCAGTGACATCACTGATGACATCACTGATGACATCTCAAATGACATCACTGATGACATCACTGATGACATCATCCAGTGACTGTGTGTTTCTGTAAAGTTTAAATATGTTTTACATATTGAAGAATGAGTAGATGTAGAAGTGTCTGGATGAAGGATTTAGTAGGTGCGTGACTGACTGTATGAGTGAGTGATTAAATGTGTCTCACTGAGTGCATGGGTTAGTGACTAAACTGTCTTAATTTGTGCATCATTATGTCTGTTGTTCTGTAAACTGCTGCATGTGTTGATCAGTAGCTATATGAGTAACTATATGGGTTATTGATTGATTGCCCAAGTATTTGTATGGGAGACTGAGTGTGTGTGTGGCTGGCTGGGAGGTGTGTGACTCTGTGCAGATCAATGTGTACTTGTATCAATGATTGTATAAGAGAGTAATTATGTGTTAGTATATGTTTCAAAATGTAAGGTGCTCTATGTTTAACTGTATAGATTACAAAATGGAAGTGTGATTGATTCTTTACAGGACTGACTAGGTGTGTGAGTAACTCCATGGATGAGTGACAGAGTGTGAGAGTCTGTATAGGTGTATGAGTGCATATGATAGTGTTGTAAAGATGAGTGATTGTATGTATGAATGATTGTATGGGTAAATGAGTGAATGTGTGTGTAAACATAGGAAACACTGAGTGCGTATGTAGTAACTAGTATTGGTGTGTCAATGGTTTCAAAAATTATACTCTGTATTTAACACTGGGTGTAACAGAGGTTATATTAAAGTGTGAGGAGATGCATTGTATTGTCACATGAATGATATCATCAGTGATGTGGTCATTGATGTCAAATGAGATGTCATCAGTGATGTCATCAGTGATGTCATTTGAGATGTCATCAGTGATGTCATCAGTGATGTCACTGACCATGTCATGAATGATGTAATATGTGACATCATCAGCAGTGGATTGCGGGTGCGCGATATATAGTTAGTGCAACTAACTATATATGGAATTTCAATGGTTTTGTGTGAGTAAAATAAGGTTTTTTAAATGCTAATTCCTAACTATATATGGTCTATAACCTATGGTTTTTTCAGTGAATTTTCAAGGTTTTGTAAATGCTAATTCCTAACTATATATGGTCTATAACCTATGGTTTTTTCAGTGAATTTCAATGGTTTTTTAATAGCAAATATCATAAGCTGTCGAATGTCAAGTACGTGGTAAGTAAAAACATTTTCGTGTTTATGCACACTGATCTGCTTTGATTGCTGCCCCCCACCCCTCATTTCTATTAGGAGTACTCTCTCTTTGCAGATAGTGAAGGGTAGTTAACGCAGCCCTTTGCCCCCTTTGTAATCCGTCGTGCCTGCTTCTCTCTCCATTTGATTGATTGTTCTCTTTGGTTCATTCTCTATTTACAAACAAGCACAGAGTCGCAATACTCTGTTTAGTCTTTGCAGATAGCGAAAAATCGTGTAAAAAAACAAAAGGAATCGAGCAAAATCAGTAGGCCACTAATGGGATCTCTTTTGACCTCGCTAAAATAGAAACATTAGGAACAACCTGTTGAAAATAGCAATGCGTATGTATATAAGCGGCGTTCATTTGTGTTCACAGTACCCCTTGTTGATTGTTTCAATCGAGCATTGAATTGTTCGAAGTTAATTCTCTTAAGGATATTCTCTACCTGCAAACGAGGAAGAATAGGAATATTCTATCTCCCTTTGCAGATAGTGAAGGGTAGGTAACGCAAGCCTTTAACACGTCGTACCTATTTCATTCCTCATTGATTGATTGATTGTCCGAACATTGACTGTTTGGGAATTAGTTCTTTTTGGAGGTATTCCCTGTTTGCAAATAAACGTAGGAAAATCTTTGCAAGTAGTGAAAGGGTACGTAATGCGGACCGTTCTCCCCCGTTGTAATCTGTCATGCCTATCTACTCCCCACTGATTGATGCACCTTTTTCACCCGGACCATTTACTAGAGATACGTCATCTGGCCCGACCAGAGAGCACCCCTAGTGAAAAGGACATATGCAATAATAACGAAGTGATCACTGTATCCTGTTAACAGAAACTTTACCATGAAACAACCTGGAAAGAAAAAAATAGGAAAACGAAAATCAGTAGGCCACTGATGAACATGAACTTTTATTAAACAACGAACAAAGAAACGATAACATAACGTAATGATAAAACCTATTAATGTCCTAGAAACAAGAAAACGTTAAAATATGCCAGTGGTGAGAGACCAGAAAAACAGTAAGAGAAACCAAATCACCCCTCGCTGTCCCACCGCCTGCCACGCCAAAAAAATCGATAGACTAGGGAAAATGCAAGTCAGTAGAACATCCACCCCCACTCTGGAAACTTCCAAGGTGGGGCAGGGTTCCGGCTACGCCCAGCCGGGAGCAGCCCATATAAGGCAGGTCCTGCTGCCACGCCTCGGCCAGGAGATCCTAACGTAGGGTGTAGCCGAAGGAGAGGCCGAGGCCAGCGGGACCCGGCCAGGGGATTGCCTTTACAACGCTGAACAGTTGCAGGGGGGGGAATGTCTCCTCGACCCTCCCCTCTCTCTCCCAGTCCGGCCGCGGTCGCCCTTGAGAGTTGCAGGTAGTCCCGCCACATGCTCTTCCGGTCCGACCACCAACGGTCGGGGGGCCGAGGCCGACGGGATCCGGCTGCAGCCGATAAACCAAGAAACCCGTTCATGGGGCCAGAGCCAGGGGCGTCCGGCCGACATCCACCGGAAGCCCGGCCCGAAGACGGACGGGACACTTCTTTCTTTTATAATGGCTGCGACAACACTGGGGGGGGATGTCTTGCACATGCCTCCGACCCCCCCCTCGTCCTCATCGCCTGGTCCGGCCATAACAAATCTCAAGCGAGACGCCGTGGGGTGCACTGGGAGGGAGAGACGGTGCGAACAGGCCTCTCCCGCCTCCCCAGGTGGAGACTTCCCAGCTGCACCCTCAGCGCTCCAGGCGCCCGGAAAACGGTTCTTCCACTGTGGCCATGCTGCAACGTCTCGCCCGGCAGGGTGGAGCCCGTCCGCTCATGTGACCCCGCGATCGCCGGTAGCTGCCGAACTCTCAAAATGGCGGTCGACCTGGCAAGAGCGGGCCCAGCATAAAGAAATGGCCCGGTCACTGGTTGACTCCACCACCGTAGTCCTCCACGACCTTGAAGATTCTAGAGGAGCCGCGGGAGTCTCCGACCCCCGATGGGGAATGACTGCCATGATTGCCCGTGGAGTGACGAAACTGTATCCGCGGGACGTCGGCGCTCCCATGCTGGCGCCAGCCTCACTTTGAATTACTAGAATCCTGCAGACCTCACTTCCGGTGAAAGCACAGTGTGACCCGGTAGGAAAAATTATTGCACCCCCTCCCCTTTTTGACTGATAGTTCAAACCACCGATCCTTTCCTTTGCCCTTTTAACGGAACTTTGGACTGCCTCCCCCTCTTTTACATTTTCTAGAGAAAACAAAACATTAACCACTACATTAGCATAGCAGTTGACACCAGAACTGTTTTCAAATTGAAAACCAACAACATCTTCAACAGAATCCTTTTTGTTTCTGCTGTGACCCTGCTACAGCACAGGCATTGTCCCCAGCAGTAATTCTGCAATGCCGGTAAGAATAGCTGTGGTGCCTACTGGACTCACTCACCCCCGCGGCGCCCCACGCCGTTTTTTGCTGGGCGGCAACTTACTAGACATCACTTTCGTGCCATCTAGATTTCAGCGCGTTCTGCTGCCTTGGAACTATTCGCACAACAGACCGCTACTGACAAGAATATTTCATTATTGGTGCTGTCAATTTCAATAAATCTATTGGATAATTAAAAAGAAATTGCCACGGTCTCTTCGTTGTTTAAATGTTTTTACTGTTTTTGTTTTGTTGTATATATTTATATGTTATTAAAGTTTTATATTCCTACTACTTTGTTGGAGTGCTATATATTTTTAATGTGACACATAATTGTAAAAACTTTGATGTACAAAGAGTCATTCCTGGAATCTTCCGCTTCAGGCTCGGTCCCCTCCCCAATCACAATACAGGATGGTTTTCAGATAGTAGGAACACGTGTGGTGTGACGGATCTCATCGAGTGTGGGCCTTGATCTACTATAACTCCTTTGAAGAGGGGTGATTCTTTACAGCTGGGGCCATAAACTACATCTGCAGGGCTAGCTGATAGCCTGGACAATCGGACACAGAGAAAGAGGAGTGTCAGAGGGTGCGGTAGTGAATAGGGCGAAAGGGAGGTGTCGGGCGGGCACAGAGTGTGATTCTCAGGGAAGAGCAGCGCAGATGGGGGGAGGTTTATTGCCCATGCATAAGACAGAGAGTGGTGGTGACCAGTGCCTAGGGAAGATGCTTGCGTGGGTGAGGAGCCATGCTACGAATCGACAGCGTGCAGAGAGTGGGTCTGGTCAAGACACCTAAAATGGCTGCCGTGCACGACAAAAGTGTGGCATTTCAAAAAAGGCAAGATGGCGCAGACAATGTTTTTCAACACTTCCTCATTTCCTTCGAATCGAACGTTAACAGACGTTGGGGCATATTACCAAAGTTAAGCGATATTTATCGCTAACGATGCTTACCAACCAATTTTTTACCACTAAGCATCGTCAGAAATTATCGAAGATAAACCTTACTATTATCAAGGTTTATCGCAAATGCGATAATAAACGGCCGCAATGCATGAATATCGCTAAAAACTCAGCGATATTCATGCATTACCGAGCTAATGCTCTTAGCCATGTTATCCACCTCCCATTGGATAACATGGCTAAGAACTGCTCAGGGCAGGTGTTACTTTTTGGAGATATTCGCGCTTAGCGCGAATATCTCCAAAAGTTGGTAATAGGAGATAGATATCTTGCATGTTGTAATGCAAGTTATTGTGGTATATGGAACTCATACCATAATCTCTCAGGAAAGCAGAAACTGATCCTTTTGGGACCGCCTAAAAAGGCCTAGGGGGTGAGGAGTACTCTACTTTGCCCCCTTTTCACGTTCCGAACTATTTTATTTTACTCTCTTCTGTAATTACACAAAATACCAGCGATAAGATGCATCGGAGACACACCGTGAGAGAAAGGAGGCCGGAGATGAAGAAGACATGTCAAATACACATTGGAGATAATATAGTGGCAGAAGGGAAGTAAATATGAGTAAACTTACCATGTAACATAAAAATGTTGCACTCTATACTATAAGTCTCATTTTATACTACAATCACTTCGCTACAACCTCATAAATTAAAAATAAAAATGAATAATGTCTCAAACAATTTTTGATTTCTAAATATAAATTTATTCTTCAGAATTTTCTAAATTTGAAAGAACTAGTAACATGTCCTCATCAGCAATGTCCTCATTAAAAGTCTCCAATGATGATTCTTGTAACTCTATGGTCTCCAAACACTCGATAAATTCGCCATCAAGAGATTGATCAAAAAAATCATTCAAGTCATCTCCTCCTTGTGACAATATTTCATTATTGGTGCTGTCAATTTCAATCAATGTAGTGGAATCATTCAAGTCATCTACTCGTGACAATATTTCATTATTGGTGCTCTCAATTTCAATCAATGTAGTGGAATCATTCAAGTCATCTCCTCCTTGTGACAATATTTCATTATTGGTGCTGTCCATTTCAATCAATCTAATGGAATCATACAAGCCATCTCCTCCTTGTGACAATATTTCATTATTGGTGCTCTCAATTTCAATCAATGTAGTGGAATCATTCAAGTCATCTCCTTGTGACAATATTTCATTCTTGGTGCTGTCCATTTCAATCAATCTAATGGAATCATACAAGTCATGTCCTCCTTGTGACAATATTTCATTATTGGTGCTCTCAATTTCAATCAATGTGTTGGACAATTCAAAAGAAATTGCCACGGTCTCTTCATTGTGAGCCATTTTATTTTGAAATTGCTTGCTGTAAATTGTAGAAAAAAATAATCACTTTCATTTATCGTTTTTAGTAATACATAATATAAAACTAACTTTATCAAGTATTTAGTATAACAGAAGGACTGCAAATAAATAACAGAAAACATTTTTCAAATTATCTTCAAGTGTACAACATAGTTCCCCTTACAAATTAACAACTCACCTTTTTAAAAGTAGCAGAAGTGTTAGTACTGTGTAAATCAAACACCAGAAATTCACCACCAAAAATTCCTCACAAATGTACCTCAGACAGTAGTATCACAAAATGGCTGTGGTTTCCTCTCATTTGACATATATACATAACCAATTAACTTTCATCACACACAAATACAAAACCAAAGTAATATTTTAATTGGTTCTAAATTTCAACACTTTCAAATGTGTTTTCCCCATGCAATTTTCCATAGGACATTTACATACGTCTACAGCCTGAATGGCTGAACGGAATTACACCAAACTTGGCAAAATGGTACATCAAACCTAAGAGGTCAGGAAGGATCTACTATGCCCCCTTATGGTCATTTCCCCCTTCGCTTTGGCCTCCTCTTGTCTCTCAATCCTACCGAGGGACAAGATGGCGGCCGCTACGGACTGTTTGAAATGTTGACAGACGCCGGAGAACCAATCAGCTTCGCAAAGCTCCGTAACGCGAAAAGTACGCGAAGCGGAGCGCTGTTACAGATATATATCTTTTTTTGAACGTTAATTTCTCAAAATCCACTGGAGCACATATATTGAGACCTAGCAAAGGCACATCGGGCTACCAGTCCCTAATATTTTGCCAAGTTTCGTGCAAATCCATTCAGCCGTTCGATTATTATTATTTTGTTTTTTTTTTGCCCCGCGGGGCCCTTTTAAAACCTCCACATCAAACCTAGGGGGTCAGCGAGGATCTACTATGCCCCCTTATAGTTATTTCCCCCTTTGTTTTGACCTCCTCTTGTCTCTCGATCCTACCGAGAGACAAGATGGCGGCCGCTACGGACTGTTTGGAATGTTGACAGACGCCGGAGAACCAATCAGCTTCGCTTCACAAAGCTCCGTTGCGCGAAAAGTCCGCGAACCAGTGCGCTGCCCGGTCCGCTGTTACAGATATATATCTTTTTTTAAACGTTAATTTCTCAAAATCCACTGGAGCACATATATTGAGACCTACAAAAGGCACATCGGGCTACCAGTCCCTACAATTTTGCCAAGTTTCGTGCAAATCCATTCAGCCGTTCGGGCTAAAAGTGAGGCCAACCGCCCTATGGAAAACTCAATGTTAAAAACACGTTTTGGGACCCCCCTTTTTTCTCGGCCCCCCCTTGACGAACCCCCCCAAATTTTCAAGGGCTGCTCAGAAACAAAATGTGCCATTTTCCTGAAAATTTCAGCCAATTCCGTCCACAAACGCCAAAGTTATTAGACATAGAATTTTCAAAAAACCCATAGAGAAAAAATCCTAACTATATATACCTACTGGCGACCGCCAGTAGGTAATATCTATCTATATATATATATATATATATATATATATATATATATATATATCAATATCTATACTACTATTATAAAGAGAGAACTTTGAACCTTTGAGGCGGGTAAACTCAGGGACCACAGCACCAATCCAAACACCCGATACATCGTTGTAATTGTCAGGGTCTGCAGATGGACATAGGCTATATAAAAAAATAAAATATATGTTCTTTAAAACCAAGCTGGGAGCAGCACCTCCGTATCAATGGGCCCACCCCACCAACCTAGGCCCAAGCTCATGAGTGTTGCAGAGGTAGCCAGTCTACTTTCGCAAATGCCAATGAGCAGTGATGTTGAAATGTCATTATCGCAAATTAGTACTCAATCAATGCAGGCAGAAACTCAGCAGATAGGTGAGCAACAACAGCCTGAACAACAGCCGGAACAATAGCCACAACTACAGCCACAACAACAGCCGCAACAACCGCCGCAACAACAGCTGCAACAACAGCCCACAATAGTAGATGTTCCTTCCGAAGTAGGCGCAGTTCAGGAAATTGAGCTTCCTGCAGACGAAGAAGAACAAGCCACTCTTTCAGAAGATCCATTGTCTTCCAGATCCCCAGCAAGAAAAAGGAGGGTTAGTCCATCAACTTCTTCTTCAAATCCACCCTTCTGGAGATTTAGATGCCACTTGGAAGCCACCAGCTCAGTCTGAGAGTGAGGCATGCCACAAGACAAGGCTAGGGAAAAGGAAGGTTCCAGAAAACCTTAGAGTTATGGAGGATTATGTAGAAGAGGGGGATGATGAGAGCCAGTCATCATGAACATCAATCCCCGCTCAGTGGAGATGGAGACCAACATTATTACACTATCCAAAATTGCTGTGAGGGATGTGGCATGGATACCACCAAGACAGGTGACACCAACACCACCTCCAGCTTCCATATTTGCATTTGCAAAGGCCTGGCAGGGACCTACATCCCGCACAACCATCACCTCAGTAGGTAGTAGTGGTACTGCACAGAGTCAAATTCCAGGCACACCCTGCAGTTCATCCGGCATTGCAAGTGGCACCTCCAGAAGAGCACCTCGCCAGTTAGGAACTTCTTTTCGATTAGCAGTAAGGAGGAGAATGTTGCTATATGCTCAATTTGTCGACATCGTGTTAGTCGGAGTAAGCTTTGTACAAATTATGGTGCCGGAGGCCGAACAACCCATCTGAAAAAACACCACTTTATCCAGTGGGAGGAATACCTTAAAGGCCTAAGAAAAACTGCACCCATTGTTGTTGGTGTCAATGAAGAAGAAGAAGAAGAAGAGATGATTGCGGTGAAAGGTGAACAAGAGGGAGACATTTTCTCTGGTACACAAAGTAGCCTCTGTCCCCAGCAGTGCAGTTGTACCGTCCACATCCTCAGCCACATCTCAGTGGCACCGTAGTAAGAGTCAGGCTGAAACACCAAGGCAACAGAGAACTGCAATGTAAAAAAGTGCATTGTTGAGCCTAACTGGGTTCAAGAAGTCACCTGGATCAGCTATACCAGAAAGGAAAGTAATCAAGCCTACCTGTTTAGGTTGAACGGCAGTACGAACGCAACCACTCAAAGGTAAATTTGTACAATGCAAAGCTGGCTAAAATGTTAGTGCTGGACCTTCTCCCTTTTTTCGGTAGAAGGGGTGGGTTTCCTTGAATTTGTGACAGCCATCTGCCCAAAAATAGAAGGTTCCCAGCAGGTCCTATTTCACCAGAGTTGAAGTTCCAGCATTACATCATGATGTGCTGGAATTGCTTGGACAAGCTTTGCAGCAGAGTGTTGTACAGAATATCCACCTGCCGACAGACATGTGGATCAGTTGACAAGCCTGCACATTGGATCTCTTTTGTGGGGGTTAGAGAAAAAATATCTGAAGCAGGTGTTGTTTTTGACACTGCTGAGATTTTTAATGCTACTCAAAAACCTGCAACTGTAGCCCCGTTCGCTATGGAGAAATCGTATACTGCTGCAAACATTTTGAAAGAGTTTAACAGCAAGCGGGCTTAACATTGGTTTTGTTGCCACAGATAATGGCAGTAATATAGTTAAGACCATGGTGGATGGTGGCTATTTCAGGGTCCTGTGTTTGGCACACTGCATTAACATTATTGCTTCAGACTTTCTGAAAAAAGAAGTCAAGTCAGCAACTTACTGACCACCTGCAGAAAAATATGCACACATTTCAGCCTTTTAAAGCCCAGAAGCAGCTGAGGATAATTCAACGTGAGTATAGAAGGCCAGTCAAAGCACTCATCCAGGAGGTGCCAACACATTGGAACTTAACTTATTACATGCTTGAACATCTGTTTGAGCAGTATAGACCAATCAATGAATATGTCATGCAAAGAGGGGATGCTACTGTGAACGGCTTGACTGTACAGATGGACCATTGGGGCCTAGTAAATGCCTGACAGAGATGATACTTCCTTTTGAGCTCTTCAGACATTAAGTCAGCAAGAAGGACTGTACTCTGGGCCAAGCTATCCCATAGTTGCACATGCTCGAGCAATAGCTGAAGGAGGTGTCTGAAATGTACACAGATGTGGAGGAAACAAATGAAGCATATAAGTTGGTAGAGAGTTTATCCCATTGCTTAGCTGAAAATACAAGGGTGCAAACGTGCATTGTTTCAGAAAAACATAACACTTGTGCCACAATTCTGGATCCATGCTACAAATTGGAACTGAACAGTAAGACATTAATTCCTTTTTCAGAATTGGATGTTGCCCCATTCAAAACTTGGATAGCTGAGTCAGCCAGTAAATTGGAAAATGAATGGCTGGTATTTAAAGGCCCGCTACTCAAACCCACAACAAGTACTGCAACAGGGCATCCGGCATCAAGTTCAACTTCAGAGCCTGAGATCAGTGCATTTGGCTCAGAGCTGTCACCAACACTATCGACAACAGCAAGAACCGGATCATCAGCCCCAGTAAAATCGGCAAAAGGATTTGTATTTACAGCAAGAGATTCCTAGGTCCAGTGCTGATACAAAGACAAAAGCGGCCCAGCAAAGTGGAGCACCCCTGAACATTGAGCAGATGGTCCAGGCCCATCTGGATGACCCAACAGAGGTCTACATTGATCAAAACCCATTGCTGTATTGGTATGGGAAAAGGGGCCAATGGCCAGTGCTCAGCAGGCTGACGATAAACTATCTGGCTTGCCCTGTCGCAAGTGTCTCTTCTGAGCGTGTTTTCAGTGCTGCTGGTGCCATTGTAACAGTGAAAAGGACCAGTCTCTCACCCTAAAACGTGGCGAGGTTAACCATGATCAAAACTATTTAGCACTTTATACCACTGAATTACAAATTACAAAGGCCGTGAATCAACACAGGAATATGACAAGAACGACTTAGGTGACGGAAGTAGTGTCTTAGATGATTACCTACTTCTGGTTGAACCACCGTAGTTTGAGGACAAGCTATACTTCCCGGACAACTAGGCTTTGAACTTCTTACTTTCTTTCTTCCTTATTTTACTTTTATTTGTGTGTGTCACTGTCTTTCTGGTTCGAAACTTCAAATCACAACAAATGCATCACCACCGTCTTCTAGTCTTTTTATTGCCGTATTGGAGTTGCAGCTCTGTGCATTTAACTTACGTTGACTCTTCTGAGTCCTGCTCCATCCTCCTGACTCGCCCTAAATCCATTTCCCTCAAGCCAGATGATGACTGGGTGGAGCATACAGTACAAGAAAATGTTGCTTTGTCAAGTCCCTCCAAAAGAAGTGGAACATGGTGACTACTATCTATCCTCCTTTCCGAGCAGAGAGAGACTGCCCCTTAACTTAAGATGAGAACAAGAAACAGGTAATGATGGCATGCATTGGACGCTGACTCTGAGTGATTGGTGTTTGTGTTGTTGTCATTTGTTGTGCATGAAGTGAATTCATTGTGCCCTATTATTTAATCTACACACTAAAAGTGACTCAAGTCAATGTGACCCTTGTTGTTTGACAACAAAATTATACTTCTACTGCAGGAGGATCCATTGCATTTTTGAATATGGAATCTGGACTCACTCTGTACACTTCAGTCGGAGCTGGACAACACCATAATGATGACCACAGTGACATAATATCTTCGTAGTCAGTCAGTAGGATCGGAAATCATTGATGGAATAACTCAGGGTGTTTCATGAGTGGCATAAAAGGTGAACAAATCAACAACAACTACAGCATACCTACATGTCTGTTTAGTGGTGGAGTCGAGTCACAAGTGTAGTAGTGGTGGTATGACTGACAACTGTTCATGCCATTGACTTAGTTACTTACTTTAGAAAATGCTTTGTTACTGTATATGTGACATGTTTTCTCTGTCTGGCTCAGTCAAAATCTAAGCTAAGTGCAGGTTGGGTGGGCCCCGTGGGTCTGCTCTGTCCTGCTGCTTTTATAGGTTAATGCTGGAAACAGACAACAGAGTAGACATGATTTAGCCATGCACTCTTCTGTAATTTATGCCTTTTTTTCTCCTTGATTTTTAAATATCCCTTTTGTTTTTACATCTACACTTACAGGCCGGCCTTTACCCTGTGCTAAACAGTGAAACACATCTCACTCTCACCTACCAATCCGCATCCACCAGGCAGGCAGTGGCACACAAGATTGACGGATGCAGCGTCCATGGAAGGGAGTACCAAGAGGAATGCTGAGATGCAACTCCCCAATTTGACCAGGATAACATCGAGTAACACTTTAGTATCAACATTCATCATCTTTTAAATAATTGTATTAATTTTTTCTCTTCGATCGTTATGGCTGTGTGTTGTGGTTGTTTATACTCTCATTATAATTGATCCCTACAGCTATGTTTTTAATTTTCATTGCTAGCTTTAAAAAGTAAGCCCGGTACAACAGAAGTAAAAATGCATGTAATTTGTGTCTCTCGAGGGCAGACAGGCATGGCAAATTGCATAATAATTAATAATATACTGCTGACCTGTACTGTCTACTAGTCTAGTTAATAAGTAATACTTAATATCATTAATCATCAAGCCATCATCATCATCATGCATGTATTTCCTTTTTCTCCCTAAACAGATTTATGGATATGATGGTCGTCTGCCAAGATTGTGTTTTGTTGTTTGTCTATGAGTAGTTTTTTTCTTTGTCAAACCTTTCCCCTAAACCCCCTTCCCAACCCTTTATCAAACCCTAACCCTCTTCCCCCTGGTTGTGTGATTTATATTGAGGTGTGATTAAACTAAATGTACACCAATAATTGATCACATGCTTGCCGGGGCGGATGTGGTGAAAGCAACACTGAATCAGTTTCAAGTCAGGGCGAGGTTCTTCTTCTGCTTGCCCACCCATGCTCAGTATATTTGCAAGTCCAATTTTGAACAAAGGAACCTAATCCATCATAATTAATTGCTGGCATCGATTGGATTCACCATCCTCCTTTTACAGCACTAAAGGTTACGGTTGTGTCGGGTGACTTGACACAACTACAGTTTGTAACTTGCTGTTGTACTAGGCTATCGCCGCCACCATTATGTTTTATTTTACTTCAGCAATGTTAATCAACTTTGTTATGGTTTATTGTTTCTTGTGTACTCTACTGTACTTCGTTCTACTACTCCTTCCAGGGTCTCTTTCAGGCAACTGACTGTCTCATTTTCTTTTTCTGCATACTCTACTGCCAGTGTATACTACAACCACCACAACCATGGCATCTTGGGAAATCAAACCATCATCACCCTGCAGCCATTGCTGTGTCTAAGTTTAAACATCAATCACCGGTAAGAGAAGACGTTTTAGGAGGCCTATTTAATAATGGAAATAAATTCATTCATTCATTTACACACCCACACCCTTGAGTCCATTTGCAGAATTCATAGACTAGCAGGAGAGACTGACAGTACTAGTAGGACAAGTCACTCAGTAAGGGTACAGCATCTATCTGTTCGTATGTTCCAAAAAATCAGCAGAATATTTAAATCAAACACTGGCTGCGGGCCTACAGCCTTGCAGCAGCTAAGGAAACTGTGTGACGTAAAAGAGTAACCCACCCACGAAACATTTACATCATATGTAAAGTTTAAGTATAAATATAATTTAATATCCTAACAAAGTTAATAATGTAAAAATATAATCCCACAACACCTAACCCACCCCTCTCCCTAACCCCAACCAATGTCCAAAAAGAATAGTCCAACCAATGTCCCTTCAAAAATAAAATTGTCAACATAAGTTATAACCACAACTTTTCCCCAACATGCGCCCAATGCCCACCCATCAAAAAAAGGAATAACTGGCTTGCTGTCGCCGGTTAATCGCCAGGATCTCCTGCTTCAGTTCCTTTACCTGCTCCTCTAGGCGCGCTGTTTAGAGGAGCATGCAGCGCTAAAAAGATCAGAAATTGCATTCACAAGGGGGCAGCAGTGCTGAATGTAGTGTGGCGGGCAACTGCCAGACCGTGGTGCTGTACAACTCAAGGGGCCTGGCTGGGGCCCGGGGCATAGGAGGAGGCTGCAGCTGCCACCAGAGCCACCAGCCGCCGATATTCATTTAGGATGGCTTCCAGCTTTCAGAAACAGGCCATGGCTGCCAACTCCTTCCTGTCCAGATTAGATTTTGTTTGCTCTGAATGAGTAGCTATATCAAGACAAAAAATAATATTGTTGTAATCAATATACTCTTACAAAACAGTAAGACAAATGAATTCTAAACATAGTGGCACAATAGCACAGCATGCACAGTACATAACATTTGTGGTATCGATCCTCACACTTCCTCGGCCTCCATCATTTGTGGGAGTTTCAAGCATTATACTAACACTATGGAATCACTCAAGTAGTACATCAGTCTACTTCTTCTCTCTTGTTTAGCTAAATAAGTAACCTTGTTGGAGCCGGCATGCCAGCTCAGTCAGCTTGTGCACAAGACACATAATTGTCTAGTGACGCAGACTAACGTTAGTTTTATTTACTACTGTCTGCGTGTGGGGAAGCTGACTATTACTACGCAATCATCTTATTTTTCTATTATGGGTTGCACTTGCCATACATCAAGTGCAACTGCTCAATTTCACTTTCACCTTGCCCTGACTACTATACTACAACAAGGCAGATGATATCTGATCCAAATTATCATTGCTTATAAATGGGACTACATGAGGTACTTTGTTTTAAATTGATTGATTGTGTAACCATGCAGCCGATAGCCCACCCATGTCAGGCTTTGGAGTCAGAGGGAGGTGCTTGATAACAACATACATACACAATATATATACTGTGCTTGCAAACTTCTGTGAGTCAAAGGACTATTCTGAAAATACAACTTCTATTCTCCTTGGCTTTGCTACTCTACTCGTTTCTTTTTCATTTACTTCTAAGACCCTTCATCAATGGACAGTCTCCACCTATGCTATTTATGATGAATACCACACAGGCATCCATCCATTCAAAGTAAACATGTCTATCATTCTTCTTAATCTAATTTAAACCACCACCCATGCATCTTTCCTTCTTTGGTTTCCTTTGAGTTTGACCCATGAAACACCCCGAAGGATTCTTGCTATCCACCCAAACAGTTTCACCCACCCAGGCAAGCCTCTTTTCTTTCACCTTCAGTTCCACCCATCCTTCAACCACCCATGCATCTGATCCCTATCAGCCACCTATGCATGCATCCCACGCATCCTTATCTGGCAGTCATATATATTACATCTTGCCTATCCTTCCTCCTTCCATCCTTTTTTCCCTTTTTATTCAACCCATCCATCAAGGTCATCTGATCTCTTAGTCTTCTCCGTAAAACTTTCACAGCAAAGTTGAAGTCAGAGAGAAGAGGCCATTAGTTACTCAACTACTCCCGCTGCTAGTGCTATTGATCTAATGCTTAGTAAAGGGTGTCTTCTTAAACTGTTGTTCACAACAACTTATTCTCTCTCAACTTACACAACGCCCTTTGAGCGAGTGTGTAACTATTGTCAATAAGTAAGGAATATAAGTATTACTTACCACCGCCTGCCACTGCCGCTGGGTCACCCACCCCTGTGGCAGCTGCCGCATCCACTGCTCCATCCTAGCTGCATCGCCTGCCCGCTGCTAGCCCCAGCACTGGTGGTCATAGGCGGTAAGCCTAGAAAAAACAATACACATTTCTTAGATGCCATATACACCTCCCCCTATTTTTCACTAGCAAGATTGAAAAAAAAGTAAAAATACATACATATACCACATACATCACTACAAATCGGGTACTAGAGTAGAGTAGAGTAGACACTACCAGTAGCAGTATGTCATATCCTATCAAAAATAGTAAAATATCTGGGTGGGCATTTTGTTGGTGGTATTGTCGAACAGCCTCCCAAGATTAAGGAGACCAGAATAGGCCAACCCAAAGGACTGGACTTAGTGGCTAAAGCTATTGGTGAATCTGAGTTTTAATAAAGCCTTTCAGATAAAGAGTGGCCAACTGGGTAAGCTTAGCTACAGACAGACTAATAAGAGTAGTTTTAAAGAGTGTTATAGCAGAGGCAGTTAGAAGCAGGTGATAGAGCGTGCAGGTCACCCGACTATAAATTTGCCACTCTCACCTGGGCCCATAATCATTTACACATTTCTAAAATCAGGCAACCTAACTACCAGATTATTTTACCTATTAGGTCCTATACCATTGACTTACCAATCCTTGTCACTGGTACCTGTAACCTATTGGATGAGGGAGTTAGAATAATGGGTAGCAATGCACTCATATAATAAACACAGACTCGGGAATGTTTTAAATAAATTTCATCATAAGTCATGATCCAAAGATTAACAGCAATAAGACTATCAATAACCAAGATTAGAAACAGTGTATAACTATGCAGAAGGTATATTATGCCAACCATATAGAAATATAAAGGGAAGGTAAAAACAAGGAACATGCTATTTAAATTCCAAAACAGACTTGCACAGTTTGTCTAAGGGTAGGTAAAGAAAGGGAACATACTAAATAACACAGCTTTAAGCAATTATCAAAGGATGGGTAAAAAGAGGGAACATAATATGCAAACACGAAAATAATTTGAACATATAACTATAGGTAAGGTAGGAAAATGGAACACACTATTAAATCAAATGACGATTTGATCATTAAAAGCGAAGGCTAAGAAAAAGGAACTTATGCAATCAAAGCTTTTATCGATTTAGGGAAGGTAAAGAAAAAGGACACACCGAAAATAACTATAATGACGATACCCACACAGATTTATATTTACCTAGAATGGTGTAAAGACCAACCCTGGACACGGGTCAGTTAAGGACAGAAACCCCGAAAGTTGCAGTCGCCAGTAGGCTTGCAGGTGCAGATCAGAATCAGGACAGGATAGACCAGATTTGGATCAGGACTGGACCACCAAAGGTTAAGACCAGCACCCGCAGTTCAGTTGCAACGCCTGCGCTACTCCCTCTCTGCAGCTAATAGTCAGAACCCCGATTGGGTTATCGATTTCACTGACAAAGTGATTCGCCAGCACTTCAGCTTCCCGAACCCCGATTGGGTCAGCGAATCTTCTGACAGAGTGCTCCACAGCCCTCTGCTCTTAATCACCTATTGAGTGCGTTGGGTCACTGACAGGTCAGCTATTCGGGCAAGTCGGACAATTTCTCTAGCTAAACCTACGCTAGTTATACAATTTTCCAGGTCAGTGTACCACCCCCCAATGTTGCAAGTTTAAGGATCCCCAATTTCAATTGGACTAAGGAGGAGGAGAGGTCGTCACACCACACCAAATTTTGATACTTCAGTGTTGAATATTAATTTTATGTTCCCGCCCATTAATTTATTTTCTCAGGGCATCTTTATTCCACCCAACAATGGAGAATTTAACATTGAATACATTGTAATACAACGGGTACAGTTTAGCTTCTTCTAGCAAGGTGAGGGTTCAGCTTTCCAGGCACATCTTGGCTGTGACTGTCTTTGGCTTGGTTTCAATGACAAATGACCTCGGCTTTTCTCTGGAGTGTGTCATGCGCAGAAGAACTTTTCAAAATGGAGTATCAACGTCCCCCAGGCCCAAAGATTACGATATATGAAAAGTAGAAAGAAACATTATTAGAACAGAGAATAAATGAATACACTGTATACCATGTATTTCTACTCTATACCCATTATCTTAATTTTAACTATAGCATTAGCATTAGGCAGAACGAACAGCTTGGCGAAAGCAACAGTGCAAGCTTCTCGCATGTGAGAACATAGAGCAGCCATATTAGCCCTAGTGCGCAGAAGCGGCAGATTCGCTCCAAATGATGAATACGTCATGTCACGTGGGTATGACAGACGCATGCCCAATAGAAACCCTGGCGTAGCAGCAGACATATTAGATGCAAGCATATTAGGATTAGTAAACACATAGGCAGGCTTCACTCGGACACCTAATATTGATGTAAAATATGCAAAATTAGTAAAACAAACATGTTGGTTACTTTATTAACGTAATTCGAGGATCATAAGTACATGCAAGTCGCTTCATGTGCGAATCCTTGCTCCATCACAGGCATAACAAGAATTTAGAAACAGATAGTCTAGATCGAAGAAGATGTGGTAAAAAATAGAATTAGGAAATGGAAATGGTAGTCTGGAAAAAATCAGGTGCAGTAAAAGTTAGGGAAATATAATTATTAATATTAATAATAGGAAGACTTCATGGGGCCAGCAGCAGAGCCCTCTGTAGAGTAGCGCTCCTGGTCTTGGTTTTCTCCAGCTGCTCCAACCCACTCTGACCCTGTCTTCTTGCCCCTGGGTGCTGATCATGTAAGATATAGGAGACAAACATTGACGATTGTTGTGAAAATAATAAAATATTTTTAAAAATGCTCCCAAAAACATTTTTGGAAACAGCAATTCCAATAAAATTGACCTATCTAATCTGATCGACTGGAAGTATTGCGGAATTCGCGGACTGTCTACTGATTATATTTCGAACACTAATCCAGTGTTCCGTTCTGATTCCAGAATACTACGCCTAAGTACCACCTGACCTAGCCCACCTATTCAGACAGGCCAATTGTTCACTAAGTCAGCATTTCCATTTATTTTTGTCCTCAGAAATACATTGATGGAGGACACATGCATACATTTTTGCATACACCAAATTGTTGGTTGGTTGCTTGCTGCTGATGTTCTGCTAAGCCTATTACTCCCACACTAAACAACCTGAAAAAAGGTTCTACGAAAGACTGGAGTAAGCAGAACTCAACAGCACATGACGTGACAGAAGTTGCAAACCGCTTAAAAATCACCATCTAATACTAAGTATCTAAACTACCTATCCACCACTTTCTTAGTGACAGGAGGACAAAGGAAGGACTAGAGTCTCTCTAGCATTACCTAACTTAAGTTCTCTAAAGTAAACTCTAACATAATAAGCCCGAGCGAGTGCTAAGTTGCAAACAAGTAAGATTAGTAGTGCCAAGCACCTGTGTCTTGAAGAATAACAATCACTTAAGATTTTTAAACATAAGTAGGCATTGAGTCAATGTCAGGATGTGGTGCATAGGTCACTAATATCGGCCATGTTGCTCCTGGTCTTCCTAATGGACCGAGTCTTGCACTTTTTCTGGAGTGGGGTAGGGCGCCAATAAACTACAGAATATGTTCCTGGTAGGTAAGCGGAATTTCAGTCTCCTCAAACAGAGTATAGACGGCTGGGACTTCTTCATGTATATAATAATAAAATGTTTTTGTTACAGCATTTGATGCTTGGAATGTAACCCATGAGTAGAACACCTCTGTTTTGAAATCTATGTGTGCCTGTATCACAAATATTACTATACCTTCTCTGGCTAGTAAACCATGTTTGAGGAGTTTAAGTGTGAGTGTGTGTCTTACATTGGGTGCAATATGTATTGCATTGGCATGTTCCTCCTCATCTGACTGAGGAAGTGCTTGTGTTGGTGGGTCTAATTCTCAGTCTAAGTTTACCTGCAATGTAAGTAGCAGCATTCATGCTTTTCAGAAAAAAAATATATTTGCAATTACAGTAACACAGTCTACAGAACACACAATAGTATTAAGTTACTCACCAAGCTCCACGACCTCGATACCTAGCAGGTCCAGCAGGTCCGGCTCCTGGTCCAAGATGTCTGACCACCGGCGGGCTAGCTGTTTATGGATGCGGCAGACTTCAGAGCAGCGAAACACTGCCCAATGCACCCTTGCCGACCGGCGGTGACGCGCCTGGGTAGCATACCCAGAGCCAGGCCTGCCGCCTGCTGGCAAGGTCATGGGGAGGTGGCGCTGCACAAAAAAAACAAGGGTGGCCACCTTCGCCTTGCTGAATGGGGAACGGGCATGCACCCCTGCAGGGCGCAGTCTGCCGCAAGGCAAGCGGCTCTTGGGTGCAGGCGCCTTGCCCTTGGAGATGGTTCTCTTCCCCTTAGCCATTTTGGAGGCTGGAACTGTGCAAACTTTTCTAAAAAAATTGCTGCTAGAATTTTCCCTTTAGTTGACAGCTCATATCCCAAAAATAGGACATTAATGTGGGCTATTTTTGATTTTTTAAAGTAAAATTTGTAGCCCGCAGTAGCAAATCCCATAATAATGATGCTTATCCTGGTCAAGTGCCTCTCTAAGTCATCGTCCATTAGATAAATATCATCCACGTAAGACAACGCTTCTTCATCAAATTCTTGAAGTTAATCTGTTACCCTTCCTGAAAATTCCCCGGGGCTATTGCTATACCCTTGGGGCAGTCAACAAAATTGATGCTGAGACCCTAACGCTGAGAATGCAGTCAGAAACCTGCCTTCAGGTGCTATATTTTGGCAAAAAAATCCATTTGAGATATCAAGTGTTATTTTGTATTTTTTCCGCACAATGTTGTTCAATAATGTGGCACTATGTTCATTTTGGACAGCAAATGTCTTTGTGCATGAGTTTAAATGTCTGTAATCTAAAACTAGACGATATGTATTGTCGGATTTAGAGACGGGAAACAAAGGATTGTTCATTGGAGAGGTACATTTTTCAATGACCCCCCTGGTATTCAAGTTGGTCTAAGATCTCCCTGACCTGTTGTTTAGCTTCTTGCTTAATTGGGTATTGCCTCTGAGCATTAGCTGACATATTTAATGGGATCAGGTGGGATCATATTTAATGGGATTAGGTTGAGTCCTCAAATCACCCAGCATGATTTTTGTACAATGCTGGAGCTAGGGCTACTGCCTACTCCTGTGCATATGTCTCTTTAAGGTGAACAGGAACATGGTCGGAAAATGCAGAAAAATTACACTTTCTCCCCTGGGGCACGACATAACAAATGCTGGTGGCTAATCTTGTTCGGCTAACAGGATGTCATAACCAGATGATAAGTTCTTCCTTAAGAGACCTTTTACTTTCCTGGGCTTGTCTCTCTAACTTATGTGGGATGCTGACCCTTTTATCTGGTGTTTCCAACGTGATGAAATCATTCAAGTCCACTGTCACCGGAAATTCCTTCGGGTTCTGGCGAGCTATTGTTACTTCTGCCACACTGTCTAGCATCGTCGGAGCCCATTCTCTGTTCAGAAGTTGTCTCCTCAGAATTCTGGGCATGTCTGATTTTGAGACCAGCAATTTTCTTTTCTTAAATTGAGGTTTTGATTTTGGTTTTTCTTCTATTTTTGAAGTAAAGTCTTGAGTGTGCTGCTTGTCTCTGGACTGTGTGTGCTCCTCTCTGTGTTCTGACCCTCCTTCTCTCTCTGAGTTTTTCTTTGAGCCCTGAAAGGAACAAGAGGAATGTGTATCAGTATTCTGATACCTGTCAGGTTTCCTAAAATTATCCCTACTCCTAAGGTTATACCTCTTTTCAGAGGGCTCCTGTGAAGGAGACCTACCTTGGGGCTGAGATCTGTTGTCTTTAAACTTTTGTTGTTTTTTTTATTATCCCACTTCTTTTTAAAAGGAGTTGGTGTCTGCTTAGAAGTGTCCTTTTCAGGACTGCCCATTAATTGAGGTTTTACAGCTTTCCCCCTGAACTATCCCTACCTAACTCTGCATACGTAGTTTCAATTATTTTGGGTAGTTTATTCTCCTGAATTAATGGAGAGAGCTCCCATAGGCGTTGGCGGATTGCTACTGATGCTGCTTCCTCTTTAATGTTAGCTAGTATTATGGCTGATACCTGGCCGTAGTTATTTAATAACTTTAATACTAAGTTCAGAGCAGTCTCTGCTCCGTACTTATTTTGTATTTGTCTTAATGCATCTGGTATCACTGCTAATGAAGGCATACCATGAGTACTGGTATATATGGCAGCAAAGACTGTACCCCAAGAGGTACAATCCTCTAAATGAGGTGTAATCCCCATGGGCAAGCAGATTGTTAACATGCTGTGTTTTTCAAATGGTGTGGGATTTGGGAATACTGCTTCTACAGGGTTATTTTCTGAGCTACCCAGAAAGGAATTTGTTCACATTTTGTGGGCAATTTACCCATTACCGTGTGTAATGTTTGTGGAGAAATATTAGTAGCTGTGCTCTGTGTAGGAGCAGCATTTGGTGTAATTACTGTTTGTTGGACTGCAAGTTTGCTCATGACGAATGTTTCTGTAAAGTTTTATCAACTCTTTGTGTTGAAAAAGCAATTCATTATTTGGCATTGAGTCAATGTCAGGATGTGGTGCATAGGTCACTTATATCGGCCATGTTGCTCCTGGTCTTCCTAATGGACCGAGTCTTGCACTTTTTCTGGAGTGGGGTAGGGCGCCAATAAACTAGAAAATATGTTCCTGGTAGGTAAGCGGAATTTCAGTCTCCTCAAACAGAGTGTAGACGGCTGGGACTTCTTCATGTATATAATAATAAAATGTTTTTGTTACAGCATTTGATGCTTGGAATGTAACCCATGAGTAGAACACCTCTGTTTTGAAATCTATGTGTGCCTGTATCACAAATATTACTATACCTTCTCTGGCTAGTAAACCATGTTTGAGGAGTTTAAGTGTGAGTGTGTGTCTTACATTGGGTGCAATATGTATTGCATTGGCATGTTCCTCCTCATCTGACTGAGGAAGTGCTTGTGTTGGTGGGTCTAATTCTCAGTTTTGGTTAGTCGTTGTGTTAAGAACACGGAATTAAGATGAGGTGTTTTTGCACAATTTTGGGAACTAAACGTCCCTCAAGCATGATTGACCATCAGCAAATAGATAGGATATCTCGCCTACTCAGCTGTGGTGGAGTTTCTGCCCACCCACTCCAGACGTCTCTGTTTTTTGTGAGTAGGGGTCTCTAAGAATAAACACGACTGAACTACTCAGATTCTACTGTTAAACAAGTACCAAACCAATGTTGGTGGCCCCATGTAGGGTAATTCCTATAGTACCCCTGCAGGATCTGCGCTTTTAAATAACATACACTGTGGGCCTGGTGGCAGTCTGTTTCTGAGCACCCCCAACATGTATGTTAGCCTGTTTGCATTAGCTAGCCCACACTGCCACTAGAATCTCCTTTTTATCAGAGAGATTAGTTTTGGCAACCTCAGAACATGACAGCCCTGATTCCTCAGACTCGTGGAAGCAATGTACTACTTTTCGCTCAGTCACTCATGCTTGCTCATTTGGTCTCAGATAGTTATACAGAAGAAACAGTTGAGCGTGTTTACAATAAGAATTTATTGTACAGTTGTTCTTCTAGTGTACAATATATGTGCTGCAACAACTGTTAAACAGTAGCAGATATATATGATCAGCATTACAGTGAATAAAAAGGGATAGTACAGTTCTACCATTTGGTATTAGCCATGAACATATACATGAATATAAAATGCATTTATAAAATAAAGTGCAAACTCCTGCGATGCACTTTACAAAACTTAACAAATAGCGACCTGCATGATGAGCGAACGTTAGTTGTAACATGGCGGAAAAGTTAGAAGGGGGAACAAGTATATTGCATCTTAGTTAGAGTTACAATCACAGGGCCTCGTGGCAGTAGTAGGCATTTCTAACTCACTTTACCAACACTTGACAAATGGTAACCTGCATTTAAAGTGAACATCAGTTGAAATACGGCAGACAAGTGAGAAGGGGCAAAAAGACTATTGCATCTTGGTTAGAGTTACAGTCACAGGGCTTCATGGTAGTTGCAGCCATTTCTAACTCAATTTACCAACACGTGGCAAATGGTAACCTGCATGTAAGGCGAACATCAGTTGTAACATGGTAGAAAAGTGAAAAGGGGCAAAAAGACTATTGCATCCCAGTTAGAGTTAGAGTCACAGGGCCTCATGGTAGTTGTAGTCATTTCTAACTCAACGTACCTACACTTGACATATGATTAGTGTAACATACCTGTTGGCAACATGTATTTGGGATCAACCATACATTTTCATTTCACACATATCATGGGTCCAAGGATGGTATTTTTCTGATTATACACTTACAGACAGCATTGCAACATGTTGTATGTAATGACGATGTATACATTTGATTGTCTATACAATACACATTAACACTGATAAACCAACATCTCTGATAGTTGGAGGATTGCATGTTAGGAAAGTAGATAGACAATACAATAGCAAACACAGAGTTGGGAGCAAACAGGACATTGAGGTATTGTGACAGTTCAATCAATCAATAAGGGGCTTGTAAAGGACGGCTACTCACTCGAGAGGGTATCAAGGTGCTGGGGTTTGGGGGCTGCTGTTCAAACTGGGTGGAGGATCATTCGAAGAGCCAGGTCTTGAGTCCTTCCTGTATTGGATCAGTGACGCTGATTGCCTGAGGTGCTGGGGCAGGGTGTTCCATGTCTTGGTGGCAAGGTCGGAGAATGATCTTTCTTCGTTTCTGGTTTTGTGAATCCTGTGGATGGAGTCGAGTGCGAGTTGGGAGTATCAGAGTTATCTGGTGGGTCCACTGAATATTAGGTGGTGGTTCAGGTACGCTGGCCCTTTGTTGTGTGGGTCTTTGTAGGCATGAGTGAGGAGCTTGAAAGTGACTGTCTTGTTGACTAGGAGCCAGTGGAGTAGTCAGAGGTGTTGTGTGATGTGGCTAAAGCCGGGAATGTCAAGGGCCAGTCTGGCAGAAGCATTTTGGATGTTAAGTCGTTTATTGAGCTGTTTCCGGGTGACTCCGGCATAGAGTGTGTTGATGTAGTGGAGTCTGCTGGTGATGAGTGTGTGGGTGACCGCCCTTCTGGATTCAGTGGGGATCCATCTGAAAGACTTTCTGAGCAGGTGGAGCATGTGGAGCAGGCTAAGGAAACTGCATTGATTTGGGGGTCCATCATGAGTGAAGAGTCCAGTATGATGCCAATGTTGCAGGCGTGGTCCATCAGGGTGGGGTGAAAACCCAGAGTGGCTCGCCAATTGGAGACTGACAGGGTGGGTCCCAGGATGAAACCTTTGGCCTTGTCCAAGTTGAGCTTGAGGCAGCTGTCTTTCCTCCATTTCGCAAAGTTTAACTTACCAGAATCCACTTCCCCAGGTATTCCAGTCATGCCCTCAATATGCAGGATGGCCAATAACTTCTCCTCCCAGGGAAAGATTGTAATGGGCCACTGGGAGGGTCACTGCCAGCCTTCGGAGCCTCCAGGTGGTGCTTGGAGGCCAGGGTACTCACTTTTCTAATTTCCAGCTGGGTGTGCAGGATGGTACCAGCAGCATTCACTCTGTCAACTATTCTGTTCCACAATTCAGATGTCCTGCTGAGAGAAACATGTTGGACTTGGGCTCCAAAAAAATACAATTTTGTCCTTCATCTAATGATTTCATCCACCGCGACTGACAACTCAGCCTCTGTGAAACGAGAATTGTTGGTGCGATTCATGACTAATAAATTAAGTGAGTCACAAATTGACAACATAAACATGGGATATTAGTGAATGGGCTACAACAATAAAAAGGGTGTGGAGAATGCTAAATGGCAGGATGAAAAAAGGGCTGCCTTAACTGGGAATGCACAAACAGAGGTGCCTTTCATGAGGGCTGCAGTGGAAAAGCAAAGGATCCTAGTCAGGGCTGGGGTGTGTTTTATAGTATGATTTGCAGGCATGTCCACTTGGCCAAAGGACATCATCTCTGTAGTTTTTTAATACATTTAATAGGCACTGTTGTTGTGCTTTGCTGCGAGAATACTGTAGTGGTCAGTTAGGAACTGCTGCTAGGGGACCCCCAGTACAACTGTGTTGTCATAAAAGGTTTGGCAGGAAGCCGCAGCCCTGGCGGTGTTAGAGTATGTTTGCCAACATTGCAGACTGCCCTTGTCCGGGGGGGGGGAGAACTGTGCTGTCAATGCAATCTGCTTTTCAGGCTGCGTGACTCGTGAGGTGAGGGACCCCTGGTGCAGCGGTCTTCTAGGGACCACAAACATGGCGGTTGCGCGGTCGGAACACCAAAATTCATAATCGTGCCCTTATTCTTTGTTCAGCTTCTGAAATTTCTGAAATCTTTTTCTCCAGTGAGGACCACTTTCCATCTAGAGCTTATAAACACCTATTTTTTTCATCAACAATAGGGCAAGGAGATCCTATTTCCTCTAATAGGATCTCCATGGAAAGAGTTGAAGAGGAAGCAGGTGGAGATGGCGGGTCCTGTTTCAATATTTTTATAGTTGGTGAATGATTAGAAGGTTTTGCAGAAGAAAATTGGTTTAGGAATTGCAGAAGGCATACACTCAGGTTTGGATGTGTGAGACCTTACCTCCATTGTATTATAGAATTCCAGAGTAATGTCCTTTTCCTATAGCTTAAGAGCAGCAGAAGGAGTTAAGAAAGCTCCAATTAAGTGTAGGTAATAAGCAAACAGTATGCCAGTATACCAGATTATGCCAGCGTGCCAGAAGACAGAAAACAAAATATCATTTCTATAACCAAAATATAAATGAAATTAAAAAATCATCTAATATGTCATTAGTGATTACAGGAAGGATCAAAACTTTGTACACAAGCTACTTGCCTTGAGGACGATGTATCTGAAGAGTGCCTCTGAAGTGAAAAGCCATGTGGCCTCCATGAAACAAGATGCCCCCCTGCCTCCCAATGCAGATGATGAGAAGAACGCTGGCTTCAGAAAAACTGCAAAACAAACAAGAAGGGGCTGAGACCACTCCATAGAAGCCTCACATCAGCAGCCAGCCATCCATGTTGTGAAACAGAGATGGCTGCATAGCAGCTGCCACTGGAAAATCAGTTTGGGAACACTACCCACTCCTCAGTTAAGCTGCCATCTTCAGTGGCATCGAAGCCACGCCCCTTGGACCTTTCTTTTCTAAAATACTGAACCGGCTTACCTTGTCAATTCCCCTTTATTGTGTTTGCATGATGTAGTTGTATAACATTGGCTCGTCATAATCATCTCTCTTCTGTCCTCAAACTGCTTAATTTATCCATAATTTTCGGAACCATTGATCACCATTCCAATATTGACTCCTCTAATAGTTTTCCTGTTGACTCAGAAGAATCTCCAGCACAGCTCTCTAATGGTCTTCCTGTGACCTAATTGACAACTGTTTGTTGGTAGCATGGGATACAACGCTGTTGGTGGCCCTATAGTCTCATCCCTGACCTCACTCATCTTCAATCTACATCACCTTCCCCTTTGGCATCAACTCCTTCTTGGGTTTCTCTCACCATTCGTATGTTGATGACACAAACCTATTTTTTAAATTAATGAGCCTATATTCCCTCCACTACTAATGCATAGCAATCTGCGGCACTACTGTACACCACTGAATAGCTTTACACTCCAGGATCTACTCATCTAATACTGAGGTACTGTAATTTAATTTCTCAGCTCTACCTTTGGCTTTATCCATGTCTATCCACTTTTCTTCTAACACGCTGATTTTTGCCTCCTTTGCCATAACCCTTAGTTATGAGTTTACCACCTTGATGTGTTTGAAATCTCTCATCACCACCACAGCCAGTCCAATGCGCTATCAAGTTCCAAATATGAAAGAACACCACATCCCTTTCACTGGTCACAACCACAGCTCGCATTCATTCATTAGTTCTCTGTAAGCTGGACTGCAATAGTTTACCTGTAATACCCGTTATTCACTCTGGACCACATATTCATCTTTATCAATACAACCTTTTACAACTTGCCAAAACATTCCTACCTAACATTATTATCCCTAAGCTGGATAGCTCCCCACTAAAAAAAGAGCCTTCTATAAACTAATAACACTTGTAGTTAAGGCTCTCCATACTGTATTTCAAGATTATCTTTCTAACAGTGAATTATGTTCCCACACATAACCTCAGACCTATTGAGCGCCTAAATCTCTAAGCGCTGCTTGTACCTTTGCTACTGTCTGTGTTTGTTATTAGACTGAGGTATGTGTGTCAAATATCTGTGTGCATTTACCCAAACTACAGGCTAAATAGTACAAACAAAAGGAAAAATAAGGCAGCTGGACTATTCGACCTCTGCACTTAGGATCTGGATAAATATCTCTGTATCTATCAGGACTTCCCTAATGCTCCTCTATTTCAGGAATGAGTTGAATATGCACCTCTCGTGAGAACACTACATCACAATCCATTGACCGTCCACAAACCAGATAACTCTCCTATCTCTCTCTGGCTTTATGCTGTACTTTGACCATGTAAAGCCCTCTGCTGCCTTTCCCTTAGGTTGAGCAAGGGAAATATGACTTACATACATACATTGAATAATACCAAACACAAAAGTGCCTTTGAAACGCAATATCACACCATTCACCTTTATTTATTGTACTGTCTTTTTGTATTGCGTTTCTGATCAAAATCCTTTGACTGACTATAGATAAATATCTATAATAATATATGCAACTTCATACGCCTCGACTATATTACTTTGAATAGAGGAAACAGCCCATTGTTTATACAAGATGGATACAAAATAAAAACTATGGTTATATATTAAAGTAGTGGAGCAGGCAATAAACGCAAGTTAATGAAAAAATAGTACTTGGTTTGTTCTTTTTAAAAACATATTTTCAAAAATATTTTGTCTATATTCTTGTTATGCCATAATGATCATCTCCTTCAATTAGACCTTTTTAGGACTGCATCTCCCTTGTGCCACTCATGGGGATGCAATAGCAACGCAACACCAGCTAGCTTGGCCCTGCACGGCTTGATAAATCTGGGGTAACGTAAGGCAGCGCAAATTGCTACCTTGCACTGCTCTTCCCCAGAGAGGCATTCCTTGAGTTAAGCATGGGGTTTCCCATGCATCCTCTTTAATTCTTTTATTATATGACTGTTTATTACGATATATCCTTCTTCCACTAGGTATCCTATTATTCATCATGTGCTTTTAATTTATTTGTCAAACTTTTCAATTTTAATTCTTCAATTTGTTTTTGATGATATCTCCCTCTTTCTCTTTGCATTCTGTCTTATTAGTATTATATATTATGTAGTTACCTGCTCCTCCCCATTCATGGTTCCTCTACTCTGCTTTCTTTATTAAATAACTATATTCTTTCTACTTACTCCCCTTCTCTTTCTTTCTTTTTAATCCGCATTTTAGTTATTTTACTCCTCTTTTATTTCATTTTATTTTACATTTACCGCTTCCCTCAGTAATATCATTCATCCCATTGACTCTCTATTCTAGACTACCTTCTAATCCATACCCCCCTCTTTACCAATTATTATTTGCACTTTATTTTGTATCGTTTGGATATGTTATTCTATTGTGGCGCTTTTTAACCTATTTCAACGTTAATTCGTGTATTCCTTGTCTGTTCACTAAGGTATATTCTCTTTTTGTTATGTATTTTGTTAAATTGTATATTTTGATGTTCCTCTGTTTAGACCACCCTCATTTCCTATCAGTGTAATTTATTTCAAGTTATTGTTCAGATTGCCCTCTATGTTATATCCTTTTGTCACTATGCTTTTGTTTTCAATGTGTATCCTGATGTTACTATGTGTAGTTCACCATTATGTCCTATCTTTATAATTTTTTCAGGATATATTTAATTCCTTCCCCCGCTTTATAGCCTTATCTTCTTAATTCTCTTGGCTGCCCTTCCTTACATCGTGAAATGTAATTTGTATGATTACGTCGCCTCCTTACCTATTGTGCTTATGTTTACATCTTTACATCGTGAAATTGTATATCCTATGATTACGTTGCCCCATCACCTATTGTGCATAATTGAAACCCCACCCACACTTCTCACCGTCTGAGTCTGCTTTGGATTCACTTAATCGACCCCCGCTTCCCCCATCACAACCTTCTATCTTCACTTCGAGGACCAGTGCGTTCTAATCTACTGTGCTTCCTCTTTCTCCCCCTTTTTTTCTCCTAATCATCCCTCCACTCACTCTTCCACCATCAATCTCAACCCCACACATCTCTAAACTCGGCCCTAACTCTTGGACCATCCTCTACCCACCCAATCTCTCTAAACATGGTAAAAAAAATTCAAACACAAACTTTTCTGTCTCCACTCTGAAACATTATTTGCTGACCACCATAACAGCCTTAACTCCCCAATTATCACCAACTTCATCTTCTTCACCAAACGACCATCTAAATGGAAAAGCTTATTTCTACGTCACCTCCTGATCTCCAATTCACGCAACATCCCATACGGTCTAAAACTCTCCACTACACCATCTTCTTCCTTTCCAGGCAAAATAGATATCTCCATCTTCAAATCTGGAACTATACTCATCCAAGCATCTGAAAAACACCTTGTCATCTTTTTTTTTTCAGTTTAAGAAATTTTTATTTCGTTTTAAGAACATACAAGATAAGTATAACAAGTCATATAAATCAGTCAAATAAAGCAATAAAGATGATATAGAATGACTATGAATATTAAATCAATTAGGAGTGAGGGGGGGAGGGGAGAGAGGAAGTTAGAAAAGAAAGCTAGAAAAGAAAGATAGAAGTAGGAAGATAGGAGAAGGAAAAGGGAGAAATAAAGAGAAGAAGAGAAGAGGATACAATAATTAAACGGAGGAAAGAAAAGATAAATAGTTAGATAGGGGGAGCCAGAGCAGATCAGATTTAATTTTCAAGGGTACAGAAGAAGAGGAGGCAATGGCAATTCGATGTTCATCACACATGAAATTCCACCAAGTGTGAACAGACAGTTTGGAGTTATCTTTCCAACAAGACAGAATAACTTTGAGAGCAAGAGCAATGAACAAGTCAAGTAATTTTGCACTTGATGGAACAATGTCAAGGTCATCAGAGTCAGAACCTAAAAATACAGTAGCAAACGATAATGGAACAGAAAAATGAAACATGCGCATGCAAATATTCCAAACAGATTTCCAAAAATGTAAAACTGAGGGGCAATCAAACAGTTGATATTTGAGTGTACCAGGTTGCAAAGCACAGGACCAACAAAGATCACTGGATGATGGAGAAAACTTAGCAATACTCACAGGAGTAAGAACAACTCTATGGTAGATAAAAAATAACGATTGTGTAATACGAGCAGCAACTGAAATCTTAAACAATTTACTCCATAAACGGTCCCATACAGCAACAGGTAGAGAAATAGCTAAATCAAGTTCCCAAGCACTTTCAGTAATAGATTTAGGTCTAACCTGAGCATTCGACAATAATAATTTATAAACTAGGGCAGCTTTAGGTTGTTGCAAGGAAAACAATGGATATAAAGGGGAGGAAGGAGATAAAGAAGGGAGAGTATCAAATGCAGGAAGGGTTAACAAATGAGAAGATAAAGCAGTAGTAATGATATTGTATTCTTTGATATAAGCGGCAGGCAGGTTGAACAAAACTTGCATTTCAGAGAAAGGGATAATGGAGTTATTAGAGAAAAATTGGTGAACAAATACAACAGTCTTTTCTTTCCAGTGCTTGTAGTAGAAAGATTTGCCCTTGTACTTAAGATGTTTATTATACCATATGCTAGATAACAAAAAACTTTGGAGAGAGGACAAGTCTTTGGCAAAGGTATTATGTAAGAGTATTTGGGAGTATTTTAATACAGGGTGTGTAGTCAGGAATGAACAATTGGACATAAAAACTGTTTGTTGAAAAGAAAAATCCTTCAGTAATGAGCGCTCAAATGTAATCCATTTAGGGACAGGGGTATCAGAAAAATCAAAAGCTAAGGAAAAGGATTGTTTAATAAGGAATGCAGTGTGGTAAGTTTTGAAATCCGGGAATCGAACCCCACCTTCATTCTTAGGGCGTATCAATTTGTGTAGTGCTATGCGGGGGTGCTTATTGTTCCATAAAAACTTTGAACATATGGAATTCAACCTAATAAAATATGAGTTCGGAATTTTCATGGGGAGCATGGAGACAGTGTAGAGTACATGAGGCGTGATCATCATTTTAATGGTGTCTAACCTGCCCCACCAAGATAAAAATAACGGGGACCAAGTCTGAAGAAGAGAGTCAATTTTCTTAGTAAGAGAGGCAAAAGTGAGTTTAAGGGTATCGACAAGCGATGGGGAAAACCATATACCTAGATATTTGAGTTTGGAAGGACACCAAGCGAAATCAGTGGTTGCAAACATGTATTGGAAACATGAGGAGTTTAAGGGTAAGACCTCTGTTTTGGATAAATTAAGCTTATACCCAGAAACAGCAGAGTATAAACTAACTTCATTCAAAAATGGTGGGAGAGAAGATTCTGGATTAGCCATATAGACCAAGATGTCATCCGCATAGGCAGAGATCTTCATCTCAATGGCTAAGGATTTAAAACCAGCTATTAGAGGATTGGAACGAATTCTTTCCAAGAAGGGCTCAAGACAAAGAATAAAAAGTAAGGGGGAGAGAGGACAACCTTGTCTTGTTCCCCTGGATAAGGGAAAAAATTTAGAAAAGTGGTTATTTACAAAAATGCTAGCCCGGGGAGCTGAATAAAGAAGTTTAACCAGGGAAATAAAAGAGGGGCCAAACCCAAACCATTTTAAGGAACGGAACATGAATTGCCAATTAATACGATCGAAGGCTTTCTCCGCATCCAAGGATAAGGCTGCAAGAGGGGAACCATAATGTTTGCCATGAGAAATAACATTTGCAAACATGCGAGCATTATCCGCAGCAAGCCTTCCCTTTACAAATCCTACTTGGTCAGTTTTAATCAATAGGGGGATGATGGATTCTAGTCGGGAAGCAAGGATTTTGGCGAAAATCTTACAATCATAGTTTATCAGGGAAATGGGACGGAAATTCTTACAAAAGGAATGGTCCTTGTCAGGTTTGGGGATTATAATGATGAGGGCATCTAGAAATGAACCTGAGGCCTTCGCATTTGCTATGAAAGAGTTAAAGAAGTGGAGGAGATGGGGTACAAAAATGGAATGAAAGGTGGAATAAAATTCGATAGGTAATCCATCAGGACCAGGGGCCTCGGATTTTTTCAGGGAGTTGATAGCTCTAAGGATCTCTTGAGAGGAGATGTCAACCTCTAGTTGAGCAAATTCAGCCGGGAGTGAGGGAGGAGGAGGGAGGTTACCAAAAAAAGAGGATAAATCATGTTCAGTAGGGTGAGTGTCATCTGTGTACAGGGATTGGTAATAATGATGGAAAACATCAGCAATGTCTTCATCAGACGAGACAAGTTTGTTAGAGGACTCATTAAGGATGGGACCAACAGATTTGCGTTCAGACTTGATTTTAAGATAATTCGCTAACATTTTGCCAGCCTTGTTCTGACCCCCATGAAATTTAGATTTAATTTTCAACAGGGTATTGCAGGCCTCGACAGTTGCAATTTTATTCAATTCGGATTTCGCTTTAATCAGATTAATAAGGGCATTAGGGTCTTTAGAGGAAAAATAGGAGTGTTCTAAAGTTTTGATTTTGGTAAGTTGAGCAGCGTATTTAAGTCTATTGGTTTTCTTTTTCTTAGAGACATAAGAAATTGTGAAGGCCCGTAGAGCCGCTTTAAAAGCATCCCAGTTGTTAGATTGAGAAGTATCTGTCGGGACATTAAAAGTAAAAAAACTCAGCTATAAACTTTTTAACTTCATCAACAAAAACAGCATCAGACAAAAGGAAAGTATTGAATTTCCAACGGCTGAAGGTAGAGGAGGTAAGGGCAAGAACAAGAGTGGCATAGACGGGAGCATGATCTGAGATAAAAATAGATCCAATGTCAGACTTCTGGAGTGTAGGGAGAAGAGATTTACTAACAAGAACATAGTCAATCCTAGAGCTGGTATGATGGACATTAGAATAAAAGGTATATTCAAGGGAATCAGGATTACAAGTTTTCCAGGCATCAAATAGAGGTCTGGAAGACATAGCCGATTGGAAACATTTATGCGTCTTATCAGGATGAAATTTGCTCGTAGAGAGTCTGTCAGAGAAGGGGTCCATCCATTGATTAAAATCACCAGCTATGACAATATTAGGGCAATCAATGGATGAAAGGAGAATTTTAATAGAGTTCCAAAATTGGGGATCAGGGCGGACCGGGCCATAAACATTCAATAAAACCATAGTTTTGTTTTGTATAACAACTTTAGCCATAACCCATCTACCTTCAGCATGTGACTGTGAGGAGAGAATTTGGACATATAAACCTTTATGAAATAAAATGGCGACACCACCTTTTTTGTCAATAGCAGGGGAAAAAACCACTTGTCCCACCCATTGCCTTTTTAGTTTAGAAGACTCAGCATCTGAACAGTGAGTTTCTTGAAGAAATACAACTTGAGAATTTAGCTTGGATAAATGAGACAATACCTTTTGACGCTTGACGGGTTGACCGAGACCACGAACATTCCACGTTACAAAGTTACACATGATGAGAGGATCGGGGAAGGGAAGACATCTGGAACCACCACACTGCAGGAGGACATCTACAAGGGGGGGTAATGCAAATAAGAAGACTACAGATGAAACAAATGCCCAATAATTGGAAACCAACATGAAAAAACAAATGTGAGCATAGCAAAAACAGCATGCCAAAAAACACAGAAAAAGAAATAGAACAAGAACACGTAAAAGAAACTTGCGCAAAGATACGAAAGGAAGAGTCGAAAAAAAGAGAATAGAGCCAGACAAAACCAATGAAGAAGAGGAGAGGAAAGGAAGGGAAGAAAGGAAGAGAACAAAGAGACAGATCAAAGCAAGAAAGCCAGATCTGAGAGGAGAAGAAACACCAAGACATCGAGGACGAGGATACGCCGAAGGGAATACAAACCCCCACGGAGCAACAGGAGAGCAAGAGGGCAGAAAAAGAAGATGAAAAACATAACCTCATGGAGAAATTGAAAACAGATACAAAACATCAAGAAGCGAAAACAATCGCAAGAAACGCATCAAGTGACAACAAGACTAGGATGTAGAGAACAGGATCAATCATTCGTGTCCATAGTAGGAGAAGAGACACTTTGAAGATATTCTCGTAGCTTCTGAGGATCATCGAAGGAACGGGTACGGCCATTATGAGTGATTTTACACAAACAAGGATGGAGTATGCCGTATTGGATGTGCATGACCCGCATATGAGAACGAAGGTTCAAGAATTCCTTGCGACGAGCATTCGTTGCACTGGACAGGTCTTGAGAAATATAGATATTATGGCCTGACCATGTGAGGCGGCGTCTAAGTCTCGCAGCTTTAAGAACAGACATTAGCTCAGTAAATTCAAGGAAGAGAAGAATGATCCCACGAGGTTTGGATGGATTGGAGGTGGGACGGCCAAGTCGATGAGCTCTTTGTATATTAAGAGGGTATGACGCAGGTTGGAGCTCAAGAAGGTCCTGAAGAAACTTGCGAATAAAAGAGATCATGTCCTGCCCCTCAAGATTCTCCGGAATTCCATAAACGCGTAGGTTATTCCTCCTGTTACGATTTTCAAGGTCCTCTGCGTGTATCTTCAGCTGTTGGATTTCCTTTTCCAGAAGGGGGAGCTTGGTGAATAAGTCTTGAATGTCGCTGACGCGCTGCTCCAAGTTCGTAACCTTTTCCTCCATGACGACCCATCTGTCTTCAATTTGTTTGAGTTTTGCATTGGTAGCAGACATGAAGGGTTGAAGCCCACGAACCTCCTCCAAGATGGAGTCCAACACAGGGTTTGCCGAGGTATTAATTGGAGAAGGAGGGTCGTTTTTGAGACGTTTCGGTTTCGTACCTGTATGAGAGGATTTTAGGTGACCTGCATCATGAGCCATGGTGATGGTATATGTGCAAACCAGGGATAGAAGAAGAATCCAGGTACTAAGTATAGCAAAATGCGACCCTGTGGGCAATTAGCGAGGAGCCAACAAGAGGAGAAATGACGAAAAGCCACTTTGTAGTAGAAGGAACGCACAGGCATTCAAAACAGGGCAAATAGTGACTATCGCTAGACTTGACCAAGCTCCCCACAAGAGAATATGGAGGAAATGTAAAACAAGCGTAATGGAAAAAGTCCAAAAATTGGAAACCAGTTATCAGGTAAAACACAGCAAAAGAAAAAAAAAACACGGAGGAATATCCAAAATGCCGCAGAAAGCAACCGTAGGACTCCCAAGACACTTCCACAAATCTAAAATGGCCGTCCCATCTGAGGGGAAGAAGCAGGCTGAGCAAGAAAGTCACATGGCAGTGAAAATAGTCCCAGCGCAGGAAAGTAAAAGTACATTCATGGCATACCTGAGCTTCAAAGCGCTGTAAAATATATCTGGAGGCAGTCTCCACATGGGGCCCCGGGCAGCTTCGTAATGGTGAGGAACGCGAGCACGGCAGCACAAAATGGCGGCCGCTCGCGTCCCGATGGAGAGATGACACGCAGAAGCCGGAGCACCCTCGGAGCTGCCTCAGCCCTTTGCAAAACAGCCGGAAAAGAAGCGGACCATGTTCCGCTACATCAGGGCGGCGAATTCCGGCATCAAAGTCGGGATTGAGGAGGTTAGTACGGAGTCCGAGCCCAGTGCTCACCGGAGCTCACACGGGAGCCGCCATTCCCTGACGGCGTGCAAGCCACGCCCCCCCCACCTCGTCATCTTTGAAATACACTTTAGCGCTATATCCCAAACTCTCACAATATCTTTGAATCCTGCCCTCTCACCCCCTCTACTCCTAGACTCATCACCCCCCTCTTATCCCCGATACCATTACCTTGTCTCTCTGACCTACCCCAACTTGTATTGCCTTCTTCTCCCTCCCCTCTATCGCCTCTTCCTGATTTCCCCCCTCCCTCTCCTACTCCCAATGAACAACACTTTAGCATTTTATCCCAAACCCTCGCACAATCCCCGAACCCTGACCTCTCACCCCCTCTACCCCTTGATTCATCACCCCCCATATCATCCCCGTCCCTCTTACCTCGTCTCTCTGACCTTCCCCAATTCTTATTGTCTTGATCTCCCTTCACTTCTCCCTCCTCCCTATGGCCTCTTCCTAATCGAATATGCTCTGGTACACGCGCCTCTACTTTCAACCTCCTCTCCAACATACCCCCTCCTTGCACCACATCCTACATCCACACAACGATACCATCTGCATCCCCCAATTACCATATGATCTCCCCCGATTCCAAAAACACACTCTACTCAACGCTCCTCCCCCCACTCAACTCCCTTTTCGCTTCTCCCTCTGCCTCTTACCTCCTGGGACCCCCATGTCCCAATAATACACTCTCTTCTATGCCCCTCCCTCCCCTTGACTCCCACATCCCTTACCCGTCTGCCACTTATCCCCAGATTCCCCCTGTTCGAATAATACACTCCCTTATATACTCCTCCCTCCCCCTGACTCCCTTATCAATGCTCCCTCTGCCACTTACCCCATAGTACCTCCCCTTTACAACTACACACTCTCTTCTATGCTCCTCCCTCCCCTTGACTCCCTTACCACATCTATCTCTGACTCAGTTCCCCACTCCCCCTTAACTGCCCCCACATATCCCCCACAATCACCCTCCAACACCTCCATGCTTTCTTCAACAACTCACAATCCAACAAATACAACACCACCTCCTACTTCCTCTATGCCACTTTCACCGAACTGTCTGTCCGAAATGAATACTTTTCCTACACCCTCCTCCTGTTCACCTCCGCTCTCCAAAAATGATCCTCCCCCTCATTATAATCTCACCCCCCCTCCAGACTTTCCTCCTCATCATCCACAATTTATTCCCCCCTAAACCACCCTAACTTGACCGACAGCCCAATAAATATGGATCCACAGCACTCAACAACACACACACTGGCTTCCCCTACCATTGAACTTGTCCTTATGTCCCTCATCTTAGAACTCTCCTCACTCAAAAGCGATATCTCATTCCTTACAAAAACCATCTCCTCGCACAACGACACTCTCCTCAACACACCCACATATTGTCCGTCAAACTCTATCCCCAACAAACACTCCTCCTTCTAGCTACTCCTTCTAGCTACTACAAAACCACCCACCTTACCCACTCAACCTTCCTCAATCGTCCCTCCCTACAATACTAACATACCCACACCACCACAACTTGGTACTCACCCAATAACCTCTGAAGCTAACAGTTCCACTAACTTAACTTCTAGCAACTACACAACCAGCACCTTACCCACTCAACCTTCCTTAATCGTTCCGCCCCACACTACCAACATATCCTCACTGCCACAACTTGGTATTCGCCCGATAACCTCTGAAGCTAACTGTTAGGATGTACATAAGTTACATTGAGTTGTCACGAGCGCTATGTGTATATAGCTCGTGACAAGCTCATGTTCTTGGGGGTTGCTATGTAGGGTTGTTATGTGATGTTTCAAAAGATTAGAATGTAGGGAGTTAAGTAATTGAAGTACTGTTAGGCATTACTAGGTTGTGACTCCAGACGAGAGGATGTCAATAAAACTCGTCCAACTATAAATCATCGAATTGTGCTTCTTTATGGTTCCTGAGTCATCCTACACTGGCGACGAGGATGGGATTCGTGACCTGCGATCTAAGAAAAATCCGAACATACTACAAGTTCGTAGGATTTAAAAGAATTTCCAAGAACTGCCCTATTCTAATGAGAAATTGGGAGAGATACTTCGTTACGCTGCAAAAATAGAAAAGGAACCAGCACTTTGAATTTCATTAAAACAGAACCAGCGTCGGCGTCACTCAAAGATTAGAAACGGAACCAGCGTCGACGTCCCTCAAAGATTAGAAAGGTACTGTACCAACGCTGAACATTAAACAGTGTTAAAATCGAAGGGTCGCAAGTATTCCTTAATAAGAAGGATCGACCTCACTTACTTTGAATGGCATTTTTTAAAGCTATTACTATCGCGTGAGTGTTCCGCTCTGCAAGGGAGCCGATATCTGGAGCTCGCGCCGAGTGGATTGTGACGTTCATTCCCTCGCGTCATCACGCTCTAAACATCAATAACACTGTATCACGTCATTGCGCTGCCTACACGCAAGAGCAGTAGAGAATTAAAGAGACAGTTTGGAATTTCTCTCAATTATCTGCGCAACCTGAAAACCACCACATGAACTAAAACTTCGGTAATTTTACGTTCTACTTGGAAAGATAACACGTTCCCCACGTGTTTAACATTTGGATAATATTAATAATAATTATACTTTTAAATATAATCTGCCTTCTTATTACATATACATTTTAATCTGTTTTATTGTATATATTCAAAGTTACAGTATAAGTTAAAATATAATTACTCCACATGGCTGGCATTGTTCCTCCACCATCATTTCTGTCATCCCCTGGTGAACCACCCTTAGCATGGGAAATTTGGGAACCTGTATTTTTGGCATATGTGGATGTGTTAGAGGAAGGAGAATGTGAGCCAGAAAGGAAATTATCACTCCTGAAACATTGCTTAGGAGGTATAGCCTTAAAAGAATTTAAAACCTTACCAACTTTAGTAAACCCAGGGAACATTAATGTTTATGAGTATGCTTCGCAACAACTAAGTTTAAGATATGGAAAGAAAAAGAATATAGTTATGGAGAGATTTATATTTTACTCACGTAAACAACGTACAGATGAACCTGTGGAAGACTTTGTTTCTGCATTAAGATCCTTAGCAGTTACATGTGATTTTGAACATATAACCTATGAACAAGTTTTGAGAGATCAGATTCTCATGAGAACTAACAACAAAAAAGTACAAGAACGACTTTGGACAACATCAGATATGTCTCTTAACAATGCAATAGACATTGCAAAGTCAATAGAACACTCGGAGAAATTTGTCAAGGAGATTAGAGGAAATGACAAAAGTGATGTTTTTAGCATATCTAAAGACCATGAGAAGTCAAAGAAATACGTTTCATCCAGAAATGAAAATCCGCCTAAGAATGAATATTCATATCGAAATGAAAATAAGTTCAAGAATCAAAAACCTGAAAGGAGAGATCCCAAATTACTATGTTTTAGGTGTGGAAGCGATGGACACTTAGCCAACAATAAAAATTGTCCAGCTATAGGAAAAACTTGTGCTAAATGCAACAAGAAAGGACATTTTACAAGATATTGCAAATCATCACATGGGAAGATGAATTGTGTACATGAATACCATGGAAATTACTCTTCTGATGACGAAGAGACCTTTCAAGTGAATACAGTCATCAATGTATGTGAAGATGGAGAATGTACAAAATTTCCATCTTGTGTAATTACTGTTGATGGCATCAAGCTGAAAATTTTTGTAGACTCTTGTGCATGGTATACCATAATCTCTCTAAGTGTTTTTGAGGAAAAATTTCACAACAAAAAATTGATCGTATCAGATGTGTCTCCTGGTGGTTACACAGGACATAGAATTGATTTAGTAGGATATTTCATTGCCAACATACAATTTGCTGACCAACATATGACTGGGAAAATCTATGTATCAAGATCTGGATTATCGCTATTAAGTTGGCCACACCAACACCAATTAGGTATGAAAATAGATCCTAGAGCTGACCCTCCTGTGTATGTCGTACAACCTTTGACTGAATCAAGTACCCATGATGGAAAATCATTGCTAATAGAAAATTTACGTAAAACATATCCCAGTGTTTTTAATGACAAGTTAGGGTGTTACAAGGGTTTTGAACATTTCATCAAATTAAATGAGAATACTACTCCTGTAAGACATAGAGTAAGAAATGTTCCTCTATCTTATAGGGCAAAACTTAAAGAAATGTTGAAAGACCTATGTGATAAAAATATCATTGAACCAATAGAATCTTCACCCTGGGTTTCACCCATTGTAATTTCGGTTAAGTCATCTGGGGAACTGAGGCTGTGCATTGACCTCCGCAGTGTAAACAGTGCTATCTGGGTAGATTCACATCCGTTACCAAACCTTCACGAAATGGTTTCAACATTGGCCGGCGCACAAGTTTTTTCATGTATTGATCTAGCCAGTGCGTACCATCAAGTTGTACTTTCTGATGAATCCAAAAACATTACCGCATTCATTACCCCAGAAGGGTTATATAGATTTTGTCGTATGCCTTTTGGATTAGCGAGTGCTGCCTCAGTGTTCCAGAGACTTATGAGAGATACATTGGAAGGGTTGAGTGGTGCTGTAGCGTTTCAAGACGACATTTTAGTATACGGAAAAGATGATTCTGAACATGATAATAATTTAGAGCGAGTGATAGCTGCATTATCAGAAAAAGGGCTTACTCTTCGTTTGGACAAATGCAGGTTTAGGCAAAAAGAAGTGGAGTACCTAGGTCACACTATTAGTGGAATGGGTATCAAACCAAAGAGAAACAATGTAGAAAATATTATAAATGCTCCAGTTCCTACATCAAAAGAACAATTAGTAGCCTTTTTAGGTCTTATAGAGTTCTATGCTAAGTTTATCCCAAACTTCTCTGCAAAAGTTGACCCTCTTAGATGTTTATTAAAAAGAAATGCCAAGTTTATTTGGACTGAGGATATGACAGAAGCTTTTAAATCATTAAAATCGTATATTGTGAATGCTCCATGTCTTAAACCTTTCGTTGTGGGTGTGCAATGTATTATTATGGTAGACGCAAGTTCTTCCGGTTTGGGTGGAGTGCTTTTACAGAAAGATAATGGAAGAGAGTGGGTAGTTGCTTATGCATCAAGAGCATTAAGAGACGCTGAAAAGAATTATTCTGTCATAGAAAGAGAGTTGTTGGCTTGTGTTTGGGGAGCTGAGCATTTTAGACCTTTCCTATGGGGCACAAAATTTTTAATAAAAACTGACCATAAACCTTTGGTGTATCTTATGGCTCCGGGTGGAGGCAGATCCATGTCGGCGCGCCTTGCAAGGTTAGCCTCAAGATTGCAATCCTTTCAATGCAAAGTTGAGTATGTTCAGGGTAAAGCGAATGTACATGCTGATTGCATGTCAAGATTGATTTCTGACATGAGTGGCACTGAAATTGTTGTTGAAGATGAGTGCGAAGTTGCCTTTACATTCCATGATATCAATTTAGTCTGCGGTGAACAGTTCTCTTTGCAGGAGAATGTTTGGTTAGAAGCAATGAAGAATGATTTGGAATTATCTAATGTCAAAAACTTCATTGTACATGGTTGGCCGGAACAAAGGAAGTTGTCTGGAGATATAATGGGATATTTTAAAGTGCAAGAAGAACTTGCTATAGAGAGTAACTTACTTCTTCGTGGAGACAAGATTGTGCCACCCTTTTCTATTAGGAAAACTCTCCTTGAAATTGCTCACGAAGGACATTTAGGGATATCATTCACCAGGAGACGCCTAAAAGAGTCCTTTTGGTGGCCAGGAGTTGATTCTTGTGTGGATCAATTTGTACGTACATGCTCATATTGTTCGAACAGTGATAAAACAGCAGTTGCATTACGTCCTGAACCTTGTCCAGTTGTTTTACCTTCCGGTCCTTGGCGAAAATTGGGGTTGGACATCATTGGTCCGTTTAGTTGTTTACCTAAACAGGAAGCTTTTGGGATAGTTCTCATCGATTACTACTCAAAATGGCCAGAAATCAAAATGGTTAAGGAAGTTACTTCTCATCAAGTAATAGAATTTTTAGATGAGATCTTCTGTAGAGAAGGAATTCCTCAGGAAATCGTTACAGACAATGGCCCACAGTTTGTAAGCAAGGAAATGGAACTATTTTTAACTAAATGTGGCATTATTCATAGGAAAATTGCAGTCTTCCATCCTGAAGCAAATGGCCAGGTTGAACGCTTCAACCGTGTAATTAAAGAGGCCATTCAGCTTTCCATCAAGGGTAAGTTGAATTGGAGAGTAGCGTTACAATCTATGTTGTTAGCCTACAGGACATCACCTAATTCGGTGACTTTAGTTACCCCTTTTGAACTATTAAGAGGTCGGAAACCCAGTACAAAATTAGTTCCTTGGTGGTTAAAAAAGAATTTGGTTGGGTTTGAGAATTGTATGAAAGTAGATTTTGAAGCAGTTCAACAAAGGGTGCAATTGTACAAAGACAAGATGAAACATGATTTAATAAGGAGACTAGGTTCAACATCTAGTCGTACTATTAACGTGGGTGATATTGTTCGTATCAAGAAGAAAGAAGGTGTGAATAAAGGTTTTCCTGTATGGTCAGCTCCCAAGAAAGTGATTGAAGTATTTAAGAATGCTGTGCGTATTGATGGTGGTTCAGTGTGGAATTTGAACAGAGTTTCAGTATTCAATGGTCCTTACCAGTCAGAGGAAGAATGTGATAGCAATGTTTTTTTTGATGTTGAAGGAAAAAGTGATAAAGGAAATTGTACACATGATGAACACAATTCAATAAACACTAGAACTGCACGCTCTCACCGTATGCCTATTAGATACAATGATTTTATAATGCATTAGAATCTTAAATTGTTTTTTTTTTTTTTTTTTGTTGTTTTCAATTCAAAGGGGGAAGGTGTGTTAGGATGTACATAAGTTACATTGAGTTGTCACGAGCGCTATGTGTATATAGCTCGTGACAAGCTCATGTTCTTGGGGGTTGCTATGTAGGGTTGTTATGTGATGTTTCAAAAGATTAGAATGTAGGGAGTTAAGTAATTGAAGTACTGTTAGGCATTACTAGGTTGTGACTCCAGACGAGAGGATGTCAATAAAACTCGTCCAACTATAAATCATCGAATTGTGCTTCTTTATGGTTCCTGAGTCATCCTACACTAACAGTTCCACTAACTTAACTACCTCTCCCTCACCACCCTCGTCCACTATCCCCCCTACTCAACTGTCTACCATCCCAGTTCTCTTAGGAACTAGCAGACTCACCCTTCCTCTGACTTCCCCCAGACCACCCCAACAACTTAGACCTATCCCCCCTTGTCCCCCCACTACTCATCCAAAAACCTCTGAAGCTAACAGTTCCACTAACTTAACTTCTAGCAACTACACAACCAGCACCTTACCCACTCAACCCTCCTTAATCGTCACTCCCTACAATACCAACATACCCACACCGCCACAACTTGGTACTCGCCCAAAAACCTCTGAAGCTAACAGTTCCACTAACTTAACTACCTCTCCCTCACCACCTTCATCCACTATCCCCCCTACCCAATTGTCTACCATCCCAATTTTCTTAGGATTAAGCAGACTCCCCCTTCCTCCGACTTCCCCTAGACCTCTCCAACAACTTAGACCTATCCCCCCTTGTCCCCCCTCCAAATCGCTCAACCCCATTCCCCTTTGTTGCATGCTGATTAATTGCAGATCCGCCTCCTGCCACGCTACTGAGATTGCTGAAACCATTCTTAGTAAAAATATTGACATTGCATTCCTAACTGAAACCTGGCTCACCTCCCACTCCACTCCCATCCTCGACTTGCTTATACCCCCTGGTTACTCTATCATTAAAAAAGATAGAATCGAACAAACAGGAGGAGGACTCGCCATAATTTTCAAAATTGAACTTAACCTCTCGCTCGTTCATCTGCAAGACCCTTCATCCTTCAAATACCTTTGCGCTGATCTCATTATGCCTGACTCCCCCACCACCCGGTTGCACACTATCTATCATCCCCCTGGAAATAACATCCCCTTTATGGAAGAGTTGACTGATCTTATCATACAATCATCGCTCTCACATTCTAAAAATCTCTTCCTCAGTGACTACAACATCCATTTGAACAAAAGTGATGATCCTACTGTCATCCTATTTAATGATACCATGGACATTACCAATATGACCCAACTCTGCCATTCTCCCACCCATAACAAAGGTGCCACCCTCGATGCTATTATGACTGACAACGACCTGGCCTCCCTCTCAAATATACTTCCAGTAGACTGGTCTGACCACTACCTTATCCTCTTCACCATGAATAGATCCATGACTCACCCCGCCCCCATCAGCTCTTTACCTAAGAAATCCACACGCAACCTTCACCTTATTCCTCCTGGCGAATTGGAAGCCACAATTAAGGCCCACTTACTTCTCCCCCCTCTCTCTGACAGCACCACCGACCTAACTAACCATTATAACAATTCTATTCTTGATGCCCTCAAACAAATTGCTCCAATCAAACTCAAACAACAAAAAAGCAACCTTCCGAAGTCTTGGTTCAATTCCGAACTTAACAACGAAAAACGGACCCTTAGACATTCTGAACGGGTTTGGAGGAATCATCCAACCGTTGACAATATGGCTCTCCTTAGAACTGCTAGAGCCCAAAACAAAAAACATATCTTTAATGAGAAAGCCTCCTTTTTACGATCACAAATTGATCAAGCCAGAAACCGCCCTAGAGAACTCTTTAACATTGTTAAAAAACAAACCTCCACTGGCCCTCCTAAAATATTAGCCTCTATTGACAGATGTGAAGAAATTGCTAGTTTCTTTACGAACAAAATCAACAAGATCGAACTATCCTTCTCTTCCCTCCCACTCTCACTACAACCTACCCCCACCCTATACACCCTCCCCAACACTCCTAACTCTCCTCCGTCCACTTTTTCCACACCTCTCGATCCCTCTCATCCGCTCCCTGCTCTCCCCCAACAAGATAATTTTCCGAAAATAAGCCCCCCTGCTAAAAACAATGCCTCATGGAGTGATTTTAGTCAAGTCTCAGAATCTATGCTCACTAATATCATTTCCAAACTAAAACCCTCCTCCCACTCCAAAGATCCTCTTCCCGCCCTTTTGGTTCAAGAACATAAATTTACCACTGCCCCTATATGGACCAAAATCATCAACTCCTCTCTTTCCACTGGCTGTGTCCCCACCTCCCTTCAGCTTGGTCAAATCTCATCCATTCTCAAAAACACCACTGCTGACCCCAATGACCTTAACAACCTTCGCCCTATCTCTAACCTTCCATTCCTCTCTAAAGCCCTCGAAAAATGTGTCCTATTGCAATTAGAGAAACATATCGCCTCCTTCAACCTCCTTGATGTTTTTCAATCCGGCTTTAGAAAGGGATGCAGTACAGAAACTGCTATGCTAAATATCACTGACGACATTCATCGCTCCTTAGACAAAGGGGAATCCTCATTACTAATCCTCCTTGACTTCTCAGCTGCATTTGATACCGTCCACCACCCCACCCTTCTCAACACTCTCAAAGACCGGTTCGGATTAGATGGCAATGTATTCAAATGGTTCTCCTCATTCCTTCAAAGCAGATCACAGCAAATCAAGCTCAGCCACTTTCTCTCTAAACCTCAATCTGTCTCACTCGGCGTCCCTCAAGGATCCATCCTCGCCCCAACCCTATTCAATCTGTTCATGGAACGACTCACCCTCATCCTCAAACAAGCTAATATCAATTACCACCTCTATGCCGATGACACCCAATTATATTACAAGATCAAATCCCACAAAGACATTCTCCACCTCAATGAGACCTTGACCAGAATTCAAACCTGGTTCCATCGGAACCATCTCAAACTGAACCCACATAAAACTGAAATCATCCTTTTCTCCCCCAAAAACAACTCCCTTCCCATTCAACTCTGGATAAAGGACATCAAAGCTCTTAACTGCCCACTCTCCACCTCTAATTCTGTCAAATCCCTGGACATCTGTATCGACCAGAATCTAAATCTCATCCCCCACATTAAAAATGCATCCAAAAGTGCGCTTTTCACCCTTCTCCACCTCAGGAAACTTAAACCATTTATTCCAGCAGACGATTTCAAACTTGTTGTCCAATCGCTTGTCCTTTCCTGGATTGACTATGGCAACGCCACTTTGGCTGGCACCCCTAAAATCCATTTTGCACCGATTAAATCTGTCCTCAATCTAGCTGCGAGACTCGTCTCTGATTGTAAAAGATTTGATCCCATCTCCCCTGTCCTCAAAAATCTCAATTGGCTCCCAATAGAAGGAAGATCCACCTACAAGATTGCCTGCATCACTCACAAAGCTCTTCACCAAAACACCCCTTCTTACCTTACAACAAAACTACACAAAGCTGGTTGCGCCAGGTCCCTCAGGAGCACAAACTCCCTTGTCTTGATCCCACCCAGACTCAAACGTCAAAAGACCCAATCCTGTGCGTTCTCTGGTAATGCTCCAACAATTTGGAACTCTCTCCCCAAGGATCTTCGCTGCAACCCCTCTTACCCTCTCTTCAAAAAGGAACTCAAAGTACTTCTTCTCAACAAATACTGGGGTATCTAATCTTACTGACTCTGACCATGTTCACTCCTTTCTCTTCCCTTGTCCGCTCCTCTTCCCACCCCCTCTCAATCCCTTCATTTTCTCACTCCCTCTCTCTTCACCCCCCTCTCTCTCCTAACTTTTAATATTCACTTTCCACGTAATTTTATCTCTCGGTTTCTTTACCCCCTTAGCCCTGTTGAATGCATTATCATACTGTAACTCTTTTTCGCTTAATTGTTAATTTTATCTCATTATGTTTACCATCCTTGTAAAGCGCTCTGATACTCTTGGGTCCAGTAGCGCTATATAAAACCTTTGAAAATAAAAAAAATTAAAATAACCATGGATTTTGGGTGCATTCCTAGATTTACCATTAGTGGTAGCCCCCTGGGGTGGCGCAACGAGGAGCAATATCTTGATGTCTCCTAGTTTTTGGTGGAGAAGTGTGGCTCAGGGGTTAGAGGAGACAGACCCGGAATCTGAGATCGGTCCTGGACCAGGGTTCAATTCCCCGCCCCGGCGGGTCTTGGGCTAAAAATTCCACAGACTCGACAATTCTCACCCCGGTGCCTCCTCGACTCACGGGTTCACACTCTGCAACTCTGGGCAACAGCTTGCTTAATCTCCACAACGGCCCCTTGTGGCGGGATGCCTGACTTTCACCTTGTGGATACCCTGCTATCTCACAGGGGAATATCAGGAAGGGTTCCCTAAGCAAGCGCCGGGACACCTGCTTTGCGGGTAGCTGTGCGCTATATAAGCTCAACTACATTTACATTTTTTCCTCTTTCTATGTGTGCTGCTTTTTTCAGCACATATAGAAAGAGGAAATTGCCTCTCAGGATTGCTTTTGTTCATGAAGCTCTCCCTTCTTGCATAAAACAGTCCTGCTTACAATGCAGGCACCCTTGCACCATGATGTAAAGGTGCTTGCATTGATGCAAGGCAGCCAAAAGTGCGCTAACGCAATTAATGCACAGTCCGCTTAATACGGCACATTCCTGCCCTTTCTTTTTCTCGCAGCGCAGCAAATACATATGCCCTAAAGTTCCTAACTATAGTTTAGCTACCTGCTATTATCTCCCAGCATCTCTCTGCCTCATATGAACTATTTTTTAATTGTGGCAAGAACGCTGTTCTGCATTCAAACTCAAGAGAAAATTACTCTAGCAGAGGCATTCTCTGCTTTTTCATAGTTATACTTTTAACCTAAAGGCAAAAAAAAAATCTAGCTTCTGTTTATTATCTATGCTTCCGGTAATGTTCAATTAGTTGTAGTACAGTCTGATATTTAATAAATTGGCAATTAAAATGTCATTAAGGAAAGGAAATAAATTACATGACAACTAAACGATGTAATTTAGGAACAGTTGGAACAAACCTAACGAGCTCTTGTATGCATTATTGAACGTCAGTACATCTATTCATAGCATTGATGAAATGATTGGGAAGAACCTGTTTTTTTTGGAGAAAAAGCCAAATAAATAAAAAGAAAAAAGAAATGAAATGGTGATTGTGTGTGAGGCTTCGTACCAGAAGTGAACCTTATACCTGCATCCTCATCTGCCTATTCTTTACAAGTGTCTGAATCTTGCAGAGTAAGGGAAACACGGTATTGTCCACGGTAGAAAGCTTGCGTGGTGCTTGATCCGCTCTTATGCTCCGGACCTGCTGCGGGTTCTGCATTCGGTGGTTAAGGTCGATCTTGTGGGGGCAGTGGGTGGGCACTGGAACACTGTCAACGTCAATTGATTTATGCTGATGTTCCACTACAAGAAGAATACAAAATCATTATATGAGAGACTAATGTTACTATTAGGTGAGATTGTCTTTATCTCCCCATGCGTCACCAATACTGTAGAGCATTAGTCTGTTGAAAAGAACTGAACTTTCTAGACAGTCATAAAGAAGTTAAAATGGCATCCATCTTACCTCTTTTATTTTGGAAGAGCTGCGAGGAGCAGATATTCTCTCCAATTTTGCCGTCCACCATTAAATATGTGCGATATTTCCCAACAAAAGCTGGTACACTAGGCGATAATCACCCCTGTCACACTTTTCCTCAGTTGTCGACCCGATTTCAGGCTCAAATCATACTTAAAAATACATGAAGTGTTGAAAAGCAAAAAGACAGGAATAATATTATTATCTGTGTCTTTAATGGAATTACGATTTTCTACCTATTACACTATGGAAACCCTGCATTATTTAGTAATGCACAGAAGTTGACATTAAAGGGCCGATTCACAAAGTGCCTCACACTCGTGGAGGAGATCCAGCATTAATGGCGGGGTCCCACACTCGAGGTCCATTGTCGATCGGGCCCTATCTGGGGGCCTCTTTTATGAGAAATGACGCATCGCTGCGTGAAAGCAGCGATGCGTCACTTCTCAGTGTGCACTCCTTGCGACATACCTGATGGGTCATATTTAATGTATGACACATCATGTCGCAAGGAGTTACATATACGTCAGTATTTCTGACGTATCTGTAAGCGCAAAAGTGACGCAACTCCAGCAATGCGTCCTTTCACATGGGGCAAGCCCCATGTGAAAGGACCTGCATCAGTCTTACGCCTTCTGTGAGGCAGGCGCAAGATTTTGATGCAACGGCTTCCTAGAAGTGACGCAATGAAATCTCATAGATTTCACTGCGTCACTTCCAAGAGGCCTTTTGCGGGGGAACGCCCCCCCGCATACATTATACCTGATGCAGGTATAATGTAGCGCAGGGGGTTACAAAGTGACGCATCTGCTTAGATGCGTTACTTTGTAAATAGTGCGCAACAGGAGGCATGTTTTACACCGCCGATGCGTCACAAAAAGTGACGCATCGGAAGCGCTAAACTGACGCAAAGCCTCATCAATGAGGCCCTGGGGTTTTTAGAGCATCCTATAAGAATTTCCACAGCACTCTTTAATGGTAAAAAGAAGAACTTATTGTTATGTTATGTTATATAATACTTGTATAGCGTGGCTTTCACTCCAGGGAGCAATATGGTGCTATGGGGAGCACTAATAAACACACACAACCATAACTGAAAGAAAAGATAAGTGATCTATATAGAGCATCAGGAGCGGTAAAGATCCAGGGGGCAGATTTAGAATAACTGGCGCATCTCTGCATATCAGCAGGGATGCGCCAGTTATTTTGCGTCACGGGAGAAACCCCTTGCGCCACCATGGATGCGCCACATTTACAATGCGGCGCACCATGGCGCAAGAATGGACAGATGCGTGATGCATCTGATGCCGTAAAGGTGACGCAGTGCTGGAGTTGTGTCGCAATCGCGACGCAACTCCAGCACTGCTCGGGGGAGCCCTATACTTGCTATGCTGAGTCACGCCTTACGCCTGCTACAAGCAGGCGTAAGGTTTCTGACGCAGCGGGGATGTAAAAGTGACTCAGTGAAAACTTGTGATCCTCAAACAGAAAGCTCTCTCAAAATTGGTAAATCTCCTTCCTTATCCAGCTCAACAGTCTGGTCTGGGAGGCAAAGACACAGGTCTATGTGAATCTCTAAATGAAATCAATGATTGTTTAACACCAATGCCTCTCATATCTCTGGCTTCCTCTCCTACTCATTCCAACAATTATTTGTCACTTGGGTGTGGGAATTCCTATGCAGTGACCTTCTTGGAGCTGCACATCCCAGACTCTCTCCTGCACCACCTGATATACTCAGCTCTGGGTCAGCGGTGGAGCTGAATTCTTAACCTTTCTTCTAACTCCCCAGCTTATCTTCTTTCTTGAGTGTGTGGAGGAAGAAGTGAGACAGTACAGTTGCTGTGGGTCCTAGGGTGCCCCCTTGCACCGGTTGACCACGGCCTTATCTTCAAGCTTTTCAACCAAGTCCTTCCGTCTACATGAGAAAGATGGTTTGGTGTTAAAAGGGCAATGGAGGTGCAGACTACCAAGAGCTCTCTTGGTCCAGATGATTTCTGTGAACTCTTCAGTTTTGCATTGCTTCCAAGAAGCCAAAAGCTTAAGTAAGCATTCATGTTGAAACCCACATGTTTCTATTGCTGTTTATTCAAACATGGCCCTGCCATTGCCACGGCCAGAGTTTTTTTACTTAAATTAGGAAGTCACTCAGTACCGACAGTGCAGTACATGGTTGTCACTGTCCTAATTGACAGTACTTGAATCTGTCTGTAACAAGAACGTAACCTAGGGCTATATTGGCAGGATTTGGTTGTTAAAATCAATAAGACCAAGGTAATATTCTTATGGTGAAAGCTCCATAAACCAGGTGATTGGTCAAGTAGTATAATAGCGAATATCTGGGATGTCTACCCCGTTATTTTGTGGTATTCTCTGTTCAGGAAAATAACAACCGGTAGGTTTGAATCTAAATCTGCTAATGAGGATTATATGCACTTTTCCATAAAAATAGCCAAAGCCCATCCTGGGCTCATATGGCAATTTCTTGAGGCAAAACATTTATCTAATCCGGAGTGTAGAACATGTCTGCAACCTTTTTTTAAAAAAAACATGGTTTTGGAAAGTGGTTTTATTAGTAGTGATAAGTAGTGACTTACCACTAGTAATAAGTCCACAAACAAAATAAAAGGTTCACTTAGGATATTCATAAATTAATCACTTGCTCAACTCTTGGTAGCTGGCAATGAGCAGGCAGGATTAATTAGGAGAAAGGTGTGTAAAGCATTTAAAAACACACATTTATAAAAAATAGATTATACTGTTATGAACAAATGGAAATCCAAACATCAAAAATCCAATGTAGGGAACCAGAATATGAATTTTCAAAGATCAAAAGTAAAACAAGCCAAGGGAAGCTAATTGCGCTCAAAGGGATAAAAAAGATCATGCAGGGACAATTCCACAATGCACCTGGCCACATCCTTAAAAGTCCTCTGGACGCATACCAGGATGGGGACGTCTTGGTGGTGATGATGCAGGTGAGCTCAGTTAACCTGCAGCTTTCAAGGGGTCCACTCCTAAATCCTTCTTGAAGCCAGCAGAGCCCTTACGCTGAAGTTCCAAGTGTGGAAAAATAACAATTGATGGACAGAATGCAGAACAATGTCTTACATTCACCCAAGTACAGAGATCTGGGCCTAAATCTATCATTTTTTTGCTCACCATACCATTCCAGTTTGGACCCAGACATATGCAAATCAGTCTTGACCCTGCGCCCAATGGGAACAGTCCAGCCCGACCTGCCAGGCCAGGTCCTCCCTGGACTGAAAACAAGCATCCTAGGACTGGTTTTGGGGGTTCATCCCTCTTCAGCCAGGAAAGCTTGAGTCCGGTGGCATGAAGAGCACAGGACACGTCTGGGCATACCCGTCCCACTCGGGGTGACAAATGCATAAACAATACTTATTATTTATCTAACAGTGGCACATTGTTATTATATTTATCTTAACTATTAATAGACACCTCAAAGTATATGTTAGGTGGCTCCTGTCAATATGTATGCTTAAATACAATATTTCAGTGTTAGCCTATGAAGCTCATTATCTGCAATCGGGAAAAACTAAATTGTCATTTTTTTCCTTAGCAGGGCTTAAAAAACATATTTTATAATGTCTCAGCTCATGGTAACAAGGCATCCTACCCCTGGGGCACCTAGAGAAGAGACCTTACAGGTGACATATAGGAAAAGATATGATAGATCACTACTTTGGAAGAACCTACAATTTCAGAATCAAATTTGCATATAATTACAATTTAAAAAGAGACTGCCAGGCAGTGCTGGTTTTTAAAAGGACAGCAGGCAACACAGTAATGCATAGTCTAGTGCAGGAAATGTACTGGGCCTTTAAACCTCCCTGCTCTTTTAAATATGAAGGACGTATAGGTAGGTTGAATCCCCCTTGCCTTATTATATACTAGGGACTTAGAGGGGTCTGTCATTGTTAATTATAATTATACCTAACCATGTACTTTTAATCAGAGCACAGGCTCAGAGTCTGTTTAGCAGAGCCCAGGACACAATCAGAGTCAGAAAGCCAGCACCTACCAGTCAAAATGGGGGCACAAAGTGGGGAGACACTGCAACTATGCCCTTATTTCTCACACGTGGTTTACATTTGTGTCAATTCACTATTTTATATCGTGTGCTGTGTGTGAGCACTCAGTAGGTCAGCAGATACTTTATGTATATGGATATTGCAATTACATTTTTGTGGCTTCCAAAATTAATATTTAATATTGCTTCCAGTTGTTGACCTCTATGTTTAAGAATATTAATTTGGCTCCCACTGTGATTAATAGATTTTTTGTTTCAGTGAAAAAATAACTGCTTAACAGTCAATTCAATTGTTTGTAATTTTTTTATTTTTAGATACGTTTTCTATGGTTTTAACTGATTCAAATTTAGAGGGTAATTATCAGCTATGGCCAGCCGCGGACCCAGATGGCCAGCTGCATTGAAGGTCCGCCAGCCTTTCCAACATAATCACTATTTTCCCCCATTGACACGGGGCAAATCGACATGAGCTTACCTCCGTGAGTCTGCGGAAGGCTTCCTGAGCCCAGCGACCCTTGCTGCATGCGGATCAGAGCTGTGGGGACCAAGCTCAACGATGTGAGCGACGGAGAGGGCGATACACAAAATGGCAGCAGCACTGGCCAGAGGCTCCCAAGACCCGGGATCGGAGCACGCACTCTGAAACTCCATCGTGCTACAGCGACGGGACAGAGGGGAGGTGAGTGAGCTGGGCTGACTTTTCCCTCTGTCTGTACTGCTTTGATCTGTGGCCGTAATGCACAGCGGTCCGTTCGACTGCTTATGTGCCTGATCAAATTAGCTCAGCCTCCCACTGAACCTCACGTGGCCAGGGCCCGTGGGATTCATTATGGTGACGGCCCCAGGGCCACCATGGGCACAGGCACCATATCTGCAAGGCTCTGACACAGCCCGTGTCCGGTTGCCCCCCCTCCCCCTGGTGTGATCGCATCCTTTGGCTCACGGGACCAACTTAGCGGGACCTGTTGAAAATGGCAATGTATGTGTACATAAGCGGCGTTCATTTGTGTTCACTGTACCCCTTGTTGTAAGCAGAACAAATAATTACGAAACACTGACTGTGTTATCCCGCCAGCATAAGACCCATGCACACATGTACACGACAGCTATTTTAGGCACCGTGGCCTCTCTGACCGTTTGCTAAACCCCCGACACCCCTCCCCGCGCGCACTGCTCATGCATCGACCACAAGACCCTCTCCCTCTGCGTGACCCTTCTCTAAAAGTAGCACTCCTGCTTGACCCACACCCACCATTTCCTCCCAAAGAACACCCTTCCCCTCAGCTGACAAACCCCCCCCCGGCTGCACTTGACCTATCGACCCGGTCCCAAGTCCTAAGACCAAGCCTCGTGGATATACATCCCTCTTTTCCCTGCCCAGCATAACAAAACCCGTGATACACCAACCGAAGTGTCCGACCTTACCACCTGACCAACCTTTGACCTGATCATCCCCTCCTGCCCTCGTGTCCTGTAGGAATGTCCAGCTGAGAGATCACAATCTCTTGTTACATTCAGGAGGGGAGGATGACATCTGAGCGATTGGTATGGGAATAGGCCTGAAGCGGGGATTCCAAGCATGTTTCTCCTACTTCAAAGCGTCTTTATTATAATAAGGAATGTTCGTGAATCGTAAACCTGTGTATAAAAGACGAAGCCTCAGAGAAACTTGTTAGAGCAACTCCTGAAGACACTATGCGAGTGTCCGAAATGACAGGCTCTCCTCATGAGAAATAAAACTCTATTCTTGTATTCCTGCTTCCAGCGCCCGTCTCTTTATTTGGTAATCGTTCAAGATGGGAACTAAGAGGCGTCCTGCGCCAGCAGCCTGGGCATCAGGTGTGATATGGGCTGACTTTTCCACAATTGGCGTCCCAACGCGGGGTCCATCAGCGACATAAGGTCCGGTAAGAGAGGTCCAGACGATGGGGTGAACATCTAAATGATTGGAGTATACCTGCCTTGAGAGGGCCCTCGTCCGGCTGCCGATTGAATGAACTTCACCGATTCTGAACGGACCTCTCTCAAGTGACCTACTGTCCTGACTGGAATCCCACAGGAATGCTGCGATAAAAACATAGAGAAAAGAGGCGCTGGAGGAAGGAAGGCGAAGAATTGCCCACATGGTCCGGTCCGGGTAAGGTTAAGTAGGACGTCTTTACGTCTGATTGGTAGGATGGCTTTGTCCATCTGATTGATTAATTGATTGTTGATATTGGAAACGGTATTTAGATACTGGTATTGTTCATTGATTGGTTCATTTAGCATCGGTTGCTACTTGAAGTATTGGTTCTCTTGGAGACATTCTCTGTTTGCAAACAGCGACGAATAGGAACGTTCCTCTCTCTTTGCAAATAGTGAAGGATAGGTAATGCGGACTTTTGTCCCCCGTTGTAATCCGTCATGCCTATTTTTCTCCCCACTGATTGATTGGTTGCTCTGTTGCTCTTTGAGACATTCACTGTCTGCAAACGGGGAAGAATAGGAATATTCTGTCTCCCTTTGCAGGTAGTGAAGGGTAGGTAATGCAGACTTTTGTCCCCGTTGTAATCCGTCATGCCTATCTTTCTCCGCATTTGATTGTTTGTTATCGATTTTTATCGATTATTGCTCTTTGAGATATTCCCTGTCTACAAACGGGGAAGAATAGGAATATTCTGCCTCCCTTTGCAGATAGTGAAGGATAGGTAATGCAGACTTTTGTCCCCGTTTTTAATCCGTCATGCCTGTTTTTTTCTCCCCACTGATTGATTGATTGTCTGAACATTTATTGTTCAAGGAATAGTTCTTTTGAGGCATTCTCTGTTTGCAAATAACGTGGAATAGAAATGTTCTGTCTAGTCTTTGCAAATAAGGAAGGGTAGGTAATGCGGACCTTTGTCCCCCGTTGTAATCTGTCATGCCTATCTACTCCCCACTGATTGGTAAACCAGTTCCACCCGGACCATTTATTGGAGGTATGTCATCTGGCTCGACCAGGAGGGTACCCCTAATACAAAAGGACAAATATAAAAATGCGGATTAGCCGCTGTATCATGCTAGCAAATAAAAGAGAAAAATATATATATAAAAATCGTTAGGGAAAAGAAAAGGAATAGAGTGAAATCAGTAGGCCGCTGATGAGATCTCTTTTCAACCTCGCTGAAATGGAAACATAGGGAACAACCCCTCAGGAAATATGAAACTGGTGAGGTAAGCCGAACTTAACGCTATGACTTCGAGACAGCTTGGCTCCACCACCCACCCCGCCCAATTAACAACAAACCTTAGGCGAATAATAGAAAATATACAACACCATAGCGAAGTAACAGGTGAACACGTTTTATTTTTTTTTAACAAACAAAAAAAAAACATTTAAGCAACTATTTGCAGGACAAACGGCTGCAACGGCAAACGAAAACCCACAATGCATTTCGCCGTCTGCCTGACGCCGTTCCAGTCCTTCCTTCCCCAAAGTAGCAATGTTGGGCTACTTTGGGCTACTTTCTAGTAGTTTTTGGGCATTTTAAAGTCTACAAAAACCGTCAGGGGCGGTGGGGTGGAAGGACCACTACGCGAATAGCCCGAAGGCGGCACCACACGCTAAGGCCTGTCCCCCGGATGAACCAAGGGACCCGTTCCTGGGGCCGTGGCGAAAAGCGTCCGGCCGCCATCAACCGGAGGCCCGGCCCGAAACGTACTAGGCGCCACTTCTTCAATAATGGCTGCGACAACACTGGGGGGGGGATGTCTTGCACATGCCTCCGACCCCCCCCCCTCGTCCTCATCACCTGGTCCGGCCATAACAAATGTCAAGCGAGACGCCGTGGGGTGCACCGGGAGGGAGAGGCGGCGCGAACGAGCCTCTCCCACCTCCCCAGGTGAAGGCTCCCCAGCTGCACCCCCAACGCTCCTCGCACCCGGCAAAGGGTTTGTCCACTCTTACGGTGCAGCGACGCTCCACGCACCCGGCAAAGGGTTCGTCCACTGTGGCGATGCTGCGACGCCTCGCCCGACAGATTGGAGCCCGTCTGCTCACTTGACCCCGCGATTGCCGGTAGCTGCCGAACTCTCAAAATGGCGGTCGACCTTGTAAGAGCGGGCCCAGCATGAAGGAATGGCCCGGTTGCTTGTTGATTCCACCATCATAAAAGTTCTCCTCGACCTTGAAGATTCTAGAGGAGCCGCGGGAGTCCCCGACCCCCGCAGATACCCCCGATGGGGAATGACTGCCATAACTGCCCGCGGAACGATGAAAGTGTAGCCGCAGGACGTCGGTGCTCCCATGCTGACGCCAGCCTCAATTTTAATGACTAAAATCCTGCAGACTACAGTTCGGAACAGTTCCGGTGAAAAACCCAGTATGACCCGGTAGGGAAAATTGTTGCCTCCCTCCCCCTTTTGACTGATGGTTCATACTGCCGATCCCTTTCTGTTGCCCTTTAACGGAACTTTTTGGACTGCCGAAAGAGGTTCTGGGCCAACCACGAGTTGGTGGAGGTTTTTGACTGTGCCTGGATCGGCCTGGCCGCACCCAAAATGGCGCTGGTACAAATGAAACTTTCAACTCCTTGTTGTACCCCGATTGCTCAACTTTGGTGTCAATGAAATATGCATACAGTTTTTAAAAAAAACATTGAATTGATATGGGATGGGTACTGATTATGTGTTCGGACAATGAATTGAAGTGAGATGGGTGCTGATTGAACATTCGGACAATGAATTGTTGTTAAGTTTGGCGCATCATGATTATTGAAAGTTTGAATTTCAACACTTATGATACTCGCTCACACTGAAATTTCGATATGATTTTATTGCACTTGTCGCACTTTCATTATGAAATCAACGATCACCGACTCCATTAGGTTTTCCACTAATAAGTATCCCCACATGTACAGTTCTGGCCGGCCCACTGGGTTGTAGGCCCGTATTTATGCACCGACATTTTTTATTAAAGATTTTTGGAAAAAACGTACGTAGTTGTCACGTGTAAATTGGTACGTTTCGAATAAATGATCACTGTTTCCGATATAACTGAATTACAGGTGAAATGGCTCAGCACGATTAGTTAAGGGTTAAAAAGTATAATATGCAGAAATACTGCAAATATGAATGGTCTAGGTTTTTGTTGTATGTACTTTGCACATTTTTGTACGACCTAAAGCAACCGCTAAAAGACCCTGGAATCCAGTCTATACTTTATATGCTACCTGTATCAGGAAAATTGTGCTAAAATGTCCCTAAGTCGCCCCGAAGGAGTGCCACCTGGCCTCCCTACATACGGTCCGTAATACCACACTTGGGTGACCTATGCTATCCACCGGCTTCCGATAATCATCTCTCCCACCCTAAAAGGATCATCTGGGCTTAAATGCCGAGTTGGCAAGAACTAAACTAAATAGTTCTTGCCAACTAAATAACTAAATAGGGAAAGGTTTAAAGAATATTCTGAGGTGAGGTTTAAACTCTAGTACACTCCGCTTGGAGGACTAGGAATGTTATCAGTATAGAAATTACTGCGTCCTTTCCACACCCTCATGGACCGGAAACTCAGAGCTGCCCTATTGTTCTCCCAACTGACACCAACTGTTGTCTCAGCCTGGAAACACATTTACTAAAATGACTCGAAAATACCACCGTGAGCATTAGCCCGACCAAGTTAGTTCATGACCAATTGCCAAAGGCGTAAGTGTGTAAAACAGCAAAGACCAGTAAAGGCAGCCGACAATAAAAGGAAAGAAAGGGGTAAAAAGAGCTTAGGAGGCTAAAGATACGCAGCATACAGGAAGAGATCATTATGGCCAATAACGGTTATATGTCTTGTCTTGGATTTTTGTATATAATACATGTACTGTCTCCCTCACCTGAGTATGTATGTACGTAATGTGTGGATCTACGTCATCCCTCTGCCTGTGTTTCCGTAGTACTTAATCCCTGTTGTTCTGTGTTGTGCGTGCGCTGAATGACCCATTATTGTACACGTCTCTCTCTCTCTCCCTCTCTCACTCTCTTTCTCTCTCCATGTCATACGTGTACCGAATGGACCATTAAGAGTGCGCTCTCTCTCTCTCTCTCTCTCTCTCTCTCTCTCTCTCTCTCTCTCTCTCTCTCTCTCTCCAAAAGCCCCCTGTTCCCTCTTTCCTTGTATGGTGACGTTGTGCCCCCCCGGCACAAACTTAATTGGGTCTCCTCGAACACAAAGGTGTTCGGCAAAATTGACAGGAACTAAAACAATTGTGACTTGCCATATTACTACCTCTCCTTTCTGCAAAACGATAGAACCCGAGTTGGTAATGAAGGAAAGGACAGGTAAGACGACGGATGTCCCCTAATCTGGCCTTTTATAAGGGGACTATAACGTCAATGGCCTTCTGTTTTTCGGTTCGCCAAAAATGCAATTCCCAATGCACAGATTACTTCGCTCCTCTGCACTTAAGTGCGGATGTCCAGAGTACCCCACTTCTCCCGATCGACCCCAGCTCCCTGTCCAAAGCGTCCCCGTTTCCCCCTATCAACCCCAGCTTCATGTCAGCTACCCTCGAAGCGTAATTGATGACCTTGATTAACGGTCGCTCCCCAAGGAAAGCATGTTTAACATCTGCCCCCTCCCCCTTCTTCATGACGATAACGCCCCTGCTTACAAGAGTTAGCCGACCCCGGAGGGAAATGTAAGATTGTCGATACTTGGGTTAAAGGGAAGGACGAGTCTCTACATAAAGACTCGATTTTGAGTTTTGATATAATGCACTGTGTATAAAGGTCCAATTTCTCTCCACATACGTCACGAATGAACGCCAAACAGGTTTTATGAATTCAATGGTAATGCCCTCCTACATACTCCATAAATAATGACTTCTGACTGTGACCGATGAACTTATCCCCCACCTATATAGGATTGGGGACGGAATTGAGATGTATAAATGTCTTCTCCTGCCAGTCTTTCTAAAACTTGTTTTTACCCATTCAAAGATACAATCACCGGAGGAGAGGAGCTGGACGTGACGCACAGCCTGGCCACAGATCATGAAGCACGTGTGACCGCGACCAAAGGTGGAGCCACCGAGCAACGAGACGCGGGACGAGGCACCACTCTCAAACTCGGCAGATTAAGGAATAAAGGGCTGCCTTGAAGCCCTCGATTTGCTGCCCCACTCGTGCCTGAAGTCCCCGTCCTTTTTGAGCCCGACCGATGGGCCTGCCTGCTCGATTATCCTTCGCTCCTTTTGGTCCCTTGATGTGCTCAAAGATCTGATCCCACTACGCCCTCTCTTCCCTTGATTATTCAACAACATCACCCTTTCGAATAAACTTTTGACTATGGAATGAGGTTTTACCACGGAAAAAGAAAGACACGCAGGTGCCCAGCATGAGGCACCCCTAAGAAAATGAGTTAAGAAACAGGACTGTGATCTAACAGCAGAGGACTGATCGCACCCTGCAACGTGTAAGGATGAATCCGAGCTGGACCTATAGCTCCACCGCCGGTGCTCAACAGCGCCAACAAAAGAAGACGGACTCCGTTAAAAAGACATTGTGATGAAAACCCCCTTCCTGAACTTTCTACTCACCCCCTTGAACAAATTGCTTGTATCAACTCGAACTCCTCCCTCAGCCATTTTTTGTATTGTTTTCTAAAATGTTTCATCGGTCACCCATGTATCTAGTTTTCCAAAGCACTGATAAGGCCCGAAGGTATCAGATTACTCTTACTGTATGTTGATGTCACCGAAGAGAAAGTCTGAACTTGATTCTATAATGTTTCGAAACCTCTTTTCTTGATTGACTCCGACTAAGTATTATGCCGATCTCTACACTTGTATGAAGAACCCAACAAATGTAAATTAACATGTATTGCATTCTGCCTATCGCATCGACTATGTAGAAATTGAACTTGCTTATGTAAAAAAGCGGCGACTGTTGAAAATGGCAATGTATGTGTACATAAGCGGCGTTCATTTGTGTTCACTGTACCCCTTGTTGTAAGCAGAACAAATAATTACGAAACACTGACTGTGTTATCCCGCCAGCATAAGACCCATGCACACATGTACACGACAGCTATTTTAGGCACCGTGGCCTCTCTGACCGTTTGCTAAACCCCCGACACCACTCCCCGCGCGCACTGCTCATGCATCGACCACAAGACCCTCTCCCTCTGCGTGACCCTTCTCTAAAAGTAGCACTCCTGCTTGACCCACACCCCCCATTTCCTCCCAAAGAACACCCTTCCCCTCAGCTGACAAACCCCCCCCCCCCTGGCTGCACTTGACCTATCGACCCGGTCCCAAGATCTAAGACCAAGCCTCGTGGATATACATCCCTCTTTTCCCTGCCCAGCATAACAAAACCCGTGATACACCAACCGAAGTGTCCGACCTTACCACCTGACCAACCTTTGACCTGATCATCCCCTCCTGCCCTCGTGTCCTGTAGGAATGTCCAGCTGAGAGATCACAATCTCTTGTTACATTCAGGAGGGGAGGATGACATCTGAGCGATTGGTATGGGAATAGGCCTGAAGCGGTGATTCCAAGCATGTTTCTCCTACTTCAAAGCATCTTTATTATAATAAGGAATGTTTGTGAATCGTAAACCTGTGTATAAAAGACGAAGCCTCAGAGAAACTTGTTAGAGCACCTCCTGAAGACACTATGCGAGTGTCCGAAATGACAGGCTCTCCTCATGAGAAATAAAACTCTATTCTTGTATTCCTGCTTCCAGCGCCTGTCTCTTTATTTGGTAATCGTTCAAGATGGGAACTAAGAGGCGTCCTGCGCCAGCAGCCTGGGCATCAGGTGTGATATGGGCTGACTTTTCCACAGACCCGCTGGGTGCCCTCAACTCCACCACCATGCTGACACTCCATTGATGCCCTGCTACTTGCACTAAATGAACCACGCAGTGCTGCCCTCTGCTATCAGACCCGGCCATGCCACGACTGCACACGCGACCACCTCCACTGGCCCTGCTGCGATTTCATGACTCCTATGCAGGCTGACACTAAATTGCGGCAACACTACACGTCTTCAGTGAGTCACACAGTTGCCTTGGGTGGGTGGTCCTGGCCGTGCCGCAAGTGCTGCCTCCTCGACAATCACAATTGCTTTAAGTGCCTCTCCTTGACCTCATTTAAACGGGCTCTGCACATTGGCGCCTGTTCCTGCTGGCCTGCCAGGCTATTATTGGCCACACTGTTTTGCTGTGCCCACGCCAATCTCCACAGTTACTGGACTTCCATTCCCCCCAGACGAGACATAATGCTTCCCACATCTGTGGTCACTGATCCACTCTGCTGGGTAAGGATTCTGGCCCCTTCCTCACAACCCTAGCTACATCCTCTTGTCACCTACCGCTTGTACTGGGGTGAGGCATGGGCCGCAAGGACCTGAAGCAGAGGACTCTTCCTTTTGAGAAAATTGCAGAGACGGCGCCTGAGAACAGTTCTGATGTGGCAGATGGCAGACAGGAAGTGATGCATCTCGATGACCCCATAGGACAGGTTGACTCACTACTACAGGAGATGAGAGCGGGGTTTAAGGCATTCAATGGTAGATTTGACATATTAGACAAAAACTTTGCAGATCTCGGCGCTAAAATCCAGGTGCATGACAGGCGCCTTGATGTTGCAGAAGCCCGCATATCCAACATCAAAGACGGCATGGGGCAATCCATTAAATGGCTTGAAAGGGTGGAACGTATACTTAAAGACGTGGCAATAAAGAATGAAGACCTTAAGGCATGCAGTCGAGGGAACAACATTCTCATTTTGGGAGTACCTGAGTCGGCCGCCATAAGCCGTATGGTCGTCATTGTTGAGACACTCCTGTCTGATATGTTAGGGAAAGACTCCTTCAACTGGGGCTTCGTGGTCAAGCGTGCACACCGTACGCTGGGTCCCTGTCCTAACCCTGGATCCCCTTTGAGACCAATCATTGCACCAGGACACTACACTATGCCTTGCCCCCGAACGTGGAGACACCCTCTGGCATGGCTCCAAATTGTCACCCTGACTTCCCCATCATGGTCCAAGAGGCCAGCCGCAAAATCAATGGTGTCATACGTGCGCTGAGGAACCTTGGCCTAAAGTAGGGCATGCTATATCCAACTCGACTGCGCATGGAGGTCAATGTCAGGGACCCCATTTTTGACAACTCCACTGAAGTCCAGGAATTTTGTCACACAGACAAAAACAACAGCAAAACAGTCGCAGATGGCGCTGAACCTCCACCTTCACAAAGTGAATCGGAAGCCAGCATGGAAATTTTCTCTGGAGCTGTCCTTGGCTGATCTCACTCTAGCTCTACTCTGACCTCACCGTCCTGGTCTTAGACTCTCGCTGTGAGTACGACTATGTTATAAGACGCTTGGAGGCCTTGGCCGGAGTTGCAACATACTCCATACTGCTTGTAGATCAATGACTGGGCCCTCATTGTTCAAAACTCCATAGAGGTACAGGTAATTTGCTATCCCCACAGCAAAATGTTCTGCAGTTTGGAAAAGGCAACAGACCCCCACTACAGCAAAGCAGCTTTGTTGACAGCTTTGAACTTTTCTCCACGACAGGCTCTAGTTGCAGTCGCTCAGAGACCGTACATGTCATATGCCATTTAAAGTTCCTCAAAACGAAACATAGCGAGTTTATGCAGCGCGAACCAGCATCGAATATGGCTTGCGAGATTAAAGATCAAGACCACAGTCAAAATTAGCATAATAACGCGATCACGAACGTTGGACCGCGGGACATCAAGCAGTTTAAATAAACATTAGTGACCGAATATGCCATCAGATGTTATCGTATCGCACTAAATACAATTCTCATAAGGATACCCTTTCATTTTAGGTTTAGGCATTAGAAATCATTGGGGCGTAATTTCTCCACATATAATCTAAATCGAAAGCGTTCGGCTATGCTCTATTAAACCTGCTATGAAACGAGGGAACAGCAAAATAGGGTATCTAGTACTTACAAATCGCACGGTCAGTTTGGTCTCGGCATTGAAAGAAACCTTTTTACATCTATGAATTGGGTCTTCTTCACCGATTAATGGAGTTGATGAGATGTTGTGAATTGACCTGTTAATTTATATGTACACCTCTTCATAACTTTTTACATTTTGATTAATTTCCGTATATCCCCATGATTTTTTCAAATACAAGTTTTTTTCATATATAATTAGTTTGCTGTGTGCTCTTTCCATTTCTCCTCTCTTTGTCTTTCATTGAATGCATTATTTGAACAACGTTAGAATGTATTAGTTATCCTATGGATACAATCGGGTTTAATTGGTTTATGAACCCCAGAAGTGATATTTACTAAATCACATGTACTTAGTTTAAAAACAAAGTCCCTTGTAGACATTTTTTACTTCACTCATCCATTGTGCCCAAGCCTACAAGGGTTTATTGGGTTTCCCCAAATCTACAAACACGGTTGATATGATGGCAGTACTTTGGGGGGGATTCAAAGCGTACAAACAGAGCGTTCGTATGGCTACGCATGCTGGCGCCCCTCACGATTTGTGTACCATTTAGTCCCGATTAGAATGCAAACTCACAGATTTAGATATCTCATTGAGACAAACGTGTGATCCAGACACTGAACTAAAGCGTGTGTCCCTATTGGCAGAATATAGAGATACTGCAGAACAGTAGATCCTCTTCATGGGGAAATACCAGCAAGCTAGACAGTACGGAGAAGGTGAGCGACCAGGGAGGGTCTAGCGCAGATGCTCAGACCTCCATACTGCAAGGCATAAGTTCCGGATTTCCAGTCTTCTACAAGCCAGCGGCTCACCGACACAACAGAGCCCATCTCTGAACCCTATTGCCACTATTAATGTTCTTCGGTCGTCCTCTGCCCCAAGCCTGGATGGGTTCACAGGCGACTTCTACAAGACATACAAGGACTTACCAGCACCGCAACTTATCGAAGTCTATGCGGAGGCTCTAGAGAGACAAATACTTTCCCCTAGCCTTCGCCAAGCAGTCATAATTATTCTTCCAAAATCTGGCAAAAATCCACATCTCTGTGGCTCATACAGACCCCTCTCATTATTAAATTTAGACTATAACAGTTTGGCCAAGATAGTCTCTGGACAGGTGTCCCAATTAATGGAATACATCATCTCACCTGCCCAGTCCGGCTTGTCCCCCACCGTTCCACATCATTTAATTTAAGAACGCTATTTTCTACCCTACACAGAATCAATCCAGAAGTACTGCTTGACACTGAAAATGTATTTGATTCCCTGGATTGGCCCTTTTTCCTGTCAATCATGCGCCGCATGTGGATGCCTATGGGATTTGTGGCAACCACGTCACTGCTATATCGCCTCCCAATGGCTCGACTGAGATTAAACAGCACACTGTCCAAGCCCTTCATGGTATCACGGGGCACAGGACAAGGTTGTCCGCTGTCGCCTGCATTATTTATACTCGCTACGGATCCCCTAATTTGCCACTTCCAAGAAAAGTACCTGCACAGAGGCCTGCAATTTAACACTGGCCCCCTCCATGTCTCCTCGCATGGGGATGATACTATCCTTTATGTTTGGGACCCGCAGACAAATTTAGACCCTCTCGTACGTGAAATACTCTGTTTTGGAGTGCATTCGGGCCTGGGCATCAATTGGCACAAGTCCGTGATCTTCCCTCCCAGCACAAAGGTTTGGAGACTCGAGTTCCCACTAGAATGGTGTGCAGACTCTGTCAAGTGTCTGAGCATACAGATTCATTTAGAGGTGGAGCAGATCGTCCGTATTAATTATGGGCAGGCAGTCGACACCCTTGAGGCTCCAATTGACAAATGGCTGCATTTGCCATTGTCTATTGCTGGCCGAAAGGGGGAATCATTAAGAGGGTTGTCCTCCCTAAGTTTTTATATCTCTTCAACAACATTCCCATACCCCTCCTGAATAGCTTCTTTTTGAAGCTCCGTTCACACCTAATACCATCAACTCATCAGAACCGCCAAGAGGGCCTCCTTCAAAAACCACCTGGATAACAACACACACAACAGCAAAGAGCTCTTCAACATTGTGAAGGAACTCTCCAACCCTAGCTCCAACACCAACAACATACCGACTTCGCAAGACCTGTGCGATTCCCTGGCCACATTCTTCCACTGCAAGATTATCGACATCCACGACAGCTACAATGCCACGATCACCCCGACAATCACCGCTCCCACGACCACCACCTGCACCAACCGCCTGCTCTCCTGGACCAGTGCCAATGACGAGGAAACCAGCAAGACCATGAACACCATCCGCCCCGGATCACCACTGGACCCATGCCCCCTCCACATCTTCAACAAAGCCAGCAGAGCCATCACACTCCATCTTCGGAAAACAATCCACACCTCCTTCAAGACAGCAACCTTCCCAGAAAGCTGGAAGCATGCCGAGATCAACGCCTCACTCAAGAAACCCAAGGCGGACCTCAAGGACTTCAAGAACTTTCGACCCATCTCCCTGCTCCCATTCCCAGCCAAGGTCACAGAGAAAATCGTCAACAAACAACTGACCCGCTTCCTTGAGGATAACCACATCCTGGACCCGTCCCAGTCCGGGTTCCGCAGCAACCACAGCACCGATACCGCCCTCATCGGCGTCACGGACTACATCAGGACCCTGCTTGACAACGGAGAAACAGCAGCCCTCTTCCTCCTGGACCTATCAGCCGCCTTCGACACGGTCTGCCACCACACACTACGCACATGCCTACATGACACCGGGATCCAAGAGAAGCCCTGGACTGGACAATATCCTTCCTGTCCGGCAGAACTCAGAGCATCTGCCTCGCCCCCTTCCGATCCAAGGCTACCAAAAGCATCTGCGGCGTACCGCAGGGCTCCTCCCTCAGCCCGACACTGTTCAAAATCTACATGGCACCCCTCGCCCACGTTGCCCGACAGCATGACTGTAGTATTCTCTCCATATCTATTATATGAATGTACTTTGGAACCTAGAATGTTTAGATGAGGAATATTCCTCAAGTTGTCAGTTGGCTGCCTGCTAGCTGATGGTTAGGGTGTTAAGAAATAAACTCAGCTTTATCTTCATTCTACTTTGGTATTTATGACATCTTTTCATTGGCGACGAGGACGGGATGCATGGAAAGAAAGAAGAACACCTTAACATCAAGCTAAGTGATTTGACACCAGTGTTAGTCTATTTGTAGACACTTTTGGAAAATTAGCTTGAAGATTAACAATTTTTAAAAATTGTGTTGTGGTGTTGAGGTTTATATTAAAAATTATCGCTATCAATTTTGACTTTGAACTTCCCCAGCGGCTGAAATTTTGAATGGGAGGTTAATGTTCTTCCCCAGCGGCAGTTAGTAGTAATTGAGGAAGTTCAAAAGATTCAAGAAGGAAGTTTACGATACATTTTTGTATATTTTAGCACATTTAATATCATTCCTTCTCCAGCGGCTGATAGGTACAAAGAGAAGCATCAAATAAAATAAAATCGTAAAGGTGACTTCTCCCGCCGCAGTTTGTGAGAAAGTATTGGGAAGGAATGAAAGGAAAACTATAATATTGTGGCATAAACAAGAAGAAGAAACTTTTGAGGAGTAAAAGTGAATATAACGTGATCTTCTCACCATTTACTTTTTGTTTTTGAACTGCCGTTGAATGTGATGCGAGCTCTTCCTTGTTCGGCGGCTCTTCAGTAATGATGACGTAGTGGAACACGAAACGGGATTTGGCGAAAGGCATGCACGAGACAACGTGAGATTCAGAGCGTCTCCTTCTAATCGAGCATACAAAGAAACGTCACAGCTGAACTGCCTGAACATATCGTTTGTTTATGGGTATGAGATTAACATTTGTGAGGCAGCTACAGTCACTATTGCGAAAGTGAAGGAAAATTCTTGAAGAGAATAACGAAGGAAGAAATTGGTGTAGCGCTTCAAGTATAAGATAATTATATCGTTTTTTTTATTTAAACTAGATTTATTTTTAGGAGAAGGTTGGATATGTAATGTGAATTAGAAGATAAAATCCACATTATACAAACGAAAATTACAAATTTTATTTAAGATATAGGTATTCTGTGACTAGAAGTTAGTGAATATTTTGTGCTATACAATTTTAATTTAAGAATTAGGATGCAGAATGTAACAACCCCACCATTTTTTTTAAGTGAACCAGGAGAACCTAAGGTAAAATGGAGTAAATGGAAAAAGATTTTTGCACATTATGCAAGAGTTTGTGGCGCAAATTTAGAAAATATTCTTTGTTAATGCATTGTCTTGGTGGGGAAGGGCAAGAAGTTCTTGAAAATTTGCCAGCTTTGACTCATCAGGAACAGAGAGGATTAGATGAATATGAGGTATGTTTGTTACAACTTGACAAACATTATTTACCTCGTGTAAGTACCATAATGGAAAGATATAATTTTGGCAGAAGGGAACAAGGTAAAGATGAGTCAGTTGAGGAGTATTTAACTGCGTTAAGAAAATTATCATCTACTTGCAAATTTGGTCCTGCTAATGAAGAACGTTTAAGAGATCAGTTTGTTTTGAAATCTAGAGAAGATAAAATTAGAGAAGAGTTGTGGCTCTAAGATGAACCACTTTTAGAAGAAGTTATAGGTATAGCCAAGAGGGTTGAACACATGATGAAATGTGTTAATGAATTAAAGAATGATAAAGGGAAGACTGAGGAAAAGGTAGAAAAGATAGAAGTGAAGGAAGATGTTTCTCAGATTAAGGATGTGAAAGATATTAAGACCTCAGTAAATGATAAAAATAAAGAGGAGACTACCTTGTCTGCTGTGACATGCTTTAGATGTGGAAAATCTGGTCATAAAGCGAATTCAAAATTTTGTCCAGCAATGAGTTTTCTCTGTCATGGGTGTGGGAAAAAAGGTCATTTTGTAAAATTTTGCAAATCTAAGGAAAAACAATTAGTTAATAAAAAAATTAAAGACGTTATATGTCAAGTGAAGGATAAAAATGATAAGGATTATCCTACTGGAAAAGTTAAGATTGAAGGAGAAGAACTTGAAATGAAATTTGACTCGTATGCACGTATTACTATTATTTCGAAAGAGTTTCATGAGAAATGTTTAAAGGAGAAGAATAAACTTTTAAAAATGGATGTAAGTCCAGGAGGATATGGTGGTGCTCCTATAAGTATGATGGGTTATGTCAATGCTTGTATTGAATTTAAGAATAAGATTATAGTTGGAAAAGTGTATGTCTCCAAAGTGGGTGATTGTTTAATTGGGTGGCCTCATCAACGTTTGCTGGGGGTTATACTGAATCCAAATTCAAATCCACAAATTCAAGTTCAGGAGATTGAATCAAAAGTTTACTCTTTTATGGAAGAGTTTCCCAAACTTTTTCAATCAGATCTTGGTTGTATCAGAGGTTATAAACATTGTATAAAATTAAGAAAAAATGCTGTACCTGTAGTTGCAAAAGTTAGAAGGATTCCAATAGCAATTCAGGAAAAGGTAGAACAAGATTTGAGGAAATTACAAGAACAAGATATAATAACTTCTGTGGAGGCAACTGAATGGTTGGCTCCAATTGTTGTCGCTAACAAACCTAATGGCGATATAAGATTATGTTGTGATTTAAGGTCACTCAATAAAGAAGTCATAGTGGACAAGTTCCCTTTGCCTAATATAGATAAATTATTATCATCTTTAGGTGATTCTAGGATATTTACAACACTCGATCTTACTCAAGCATATCATCAAATTGAGTTGACGCAGGAATCACAAGACCTAACAGCTTTTATCACTCCGATGGGTGCATTCAAGTATAAGAGAATGCCGTTTGGTCTTGTGTCTGCTGCGTCGGTTTTTCAACGGGTTATGGCATCCATTTTGAAAGGTATAAAATCTGTGAAATGTTATCAGGATGATTTGTTGATTTATGGTGTGAATCAAGCAGACCATGATAGAATTTTGAGGACTGTTCTAAAAAGATTAGAAAATGCTGGTTTGACTTTAAAATATGAGAAATGTAGATTTCCTGTCACTGAAGTGAATTATTTAGGTCATTGTATATCAGCAGTTGGTATTTCACCTAAAAAAGATTTGGTTGATACCATAAAAAATCTGGTCTCTCCAAAAAATAAGGAGGAGGTTGTTTCTTTTCTTGGAATGGTGGAATATTATGGAAAGTTCATCAAAAATCTAGCAAGCAAATCTTGTGGTTTAAGAGATCTTTTGGGAAAGAATAAAGAATTTAGGTGGTCATATGAATGTCAAAAGGAGTTTGAGAATATCAGGAAAGATCTTGTTGTTGCTCCAGATTGCAGGCTTTTGTACCTTTTGAAGAGACTTATGTAATTACGGATGCAAGCTCGAAGGGATTGGGTGCGATTTTGAAACAAAGAAGGAATGGACAAGAGAAGCTTATTGCCTGTGCTTCAAGGAGTTTGAGAGGTGAAGAACTATTCGGTCATTGAGATAGAAGCCTTGGCTATATTTTGGGCTTTAAGGAAGTTCAGAAATTTTCTATGGGGTTTAAAATTTAAAGTTTGTACAGATCATAAACCTCTAAGAGAAATTTTCATGGTAAAAGGTTTAGATAATGTTTCTTCGAGAATCAGAAAATGGGTTATTGGTCTCCAGGATTTCAGTTTTGGAATAGACTATATACCAGGTGTGGAGAATGTATCTGCAGATTGTCTTTCACGTCTTGTTGATGATTCTCAAGGTGTTGTTGTTGAGGTAGATGACTGTGAAAATGAGGTAAATATATGTGAAATTACCTCGGGTGTCATTCTTGAAGAGGAATGGTTGGAAGAGAGTAGTAAAGATTTGTCGTGTATTTCTATAGGTTCTGAATCAGTCCCCCTATTCCTGACCCTATTCTGGTTAAACTAACTATCAAGTTAACTAACAGTCAGCCCATGAGGCAAGAAAACCCCCATGATGCAGATACCGTTATCTGACGCAGTCACACTACGGCACAGGAACGTGTTATCTGATTAGGTCATAACGCTTGAGATCTAATTAGACAAGCGACATTCCTCCAGCCCCTGATAAGGCATACGACGTTCTCATAACAAATCAAACCTTTGACAACCTGGATAATCCGTGCGGCCATTGTTTTGATTTCACAGAGAACTTTAGTAAAGAATGTGCTAACGAGCAAGTCGTATGACATCTTTATTGACGTACCTATGTCCATCCTTACGTCAATCTCGGCACCTTTAAGGTATAAATATTGCCGACCTTGCCCTATGCAAACACACGCGTGGTGACAAGACGGAGCAGCTATACTTGCCGAAGCCGAGAGCAGAAGCAGACCCCGCTGGCAGCAGCCCCGCCTTCCTGACGCGCTGAGAGACGCGCTGCTATCTCAAGCCGAGAGACCCAGCACCGGCGCTTCTGGGCAGCCCTCGCAGGCAGCCTGGAATATCGAGAGCAGAGAAAGATATACCATTCCTCATCCATCCTAAACTTCCAGGTACAGAACTGAATAACCCCTCACAGAGAATTCTTTAGTTATTCACTTGGCAAAAACAAACTTAACTTAAACTGTAACTTTCTATTCCCGCCCACGCATTAGACTTAGGTCAGGTACACGGGGTAGGCGTATTTAGAAACACCAGTTGAGTACGTTTAGTCAAATGTATATGTGTATGTAAATATATTTTAATCATTTTTAAACATCATATGGCTCAGAAACCATATCAATGTTTTTACAGTATTATTTTATACTATTGCTTTTAATGTATGCACTTTACTTAACTATAAGTATTGCAATAATATCGATCCATTTCTCTTGTACGAGAAAAGAGACTGATCAATAAATAACATCTTTTATTGAACACGCCCGTCTCTTCCTTTTCTCTACATTCTGATGAGACTAAGAATGCACGTACTGACTGAGTAAAATAATTGCCTTGTGCTCACACGACTCTTGAGATTGACTCTTGATTAGGGGAGAGCAAAGTTGTCATGTTCTATGGTTGTCAGAAACTAAATCCCTTCTTGTCTAATCAGGGGAGTTAATTCCTTCCTTGAACATTCGAGAAAGTTTCTAGCGAACTCTGAGCTTAGCTGGCAAACCCAAAAATTAAGTCTAGTATCGACAGTAGTAGACCTAGTTAACGTCTGGCCTAGGCCTTTACTGCTGTAGGTACTATTCCAATGCGCAGAGCCTATTGGGAAAATAGGAGCTACACTACATGGCGCCCAACGCGTTTGGAAAGGGCGATAAAACGAACGTAAGACATTTAGAGTAACTCAGTCGTGCTTTCTCACTCAGACCCCTTTTCCCAAATACTCCAAAGACGTCTGGAGTGGGTGAAAGGTTATATCCTCCAAAACCTCGCAGGAGGGAACTCCTATGTATGGTTCTTGGTCTAGTCAACGTTGAAGGATAAAAACAGTTCCAAAATATTGTGCATCTAATCTCTGTTTCCATAAAGAAACCTGATCTGCAAACAAACAAAATAACCTTATTGACAGTAAAATGTCTGACAATGAGGATGAAAGAGAGGCAGTTAGATTAGCAACTGAACTCGCAGATGCTGATGCTACCATGCAAGCAGCAGACGCGGAAATAATACTCATTCCGGTCATCAAAAGGAGATCTATAACTCTAAAACTTATAGAAAATGGACTGACACCTAGAGGTGGCACAGTCATATTCGTAATCGAGGCACACGAATATCGGCAGACAGAGGTATACTATTCATGGATACATTTTCCAGCAGCAAATGCTGTAACAAAGTACTTCCACTATTACAAAGTAGAGGAACCTCCTGAAACGTACACTCCTTTCGAGGAGGTGGAAGTACCACTCAAATTCCAAGAGCATTTGCTCTTATTTGATGGCGCCCTAAAACATAATAATCACATTACAAGGCTCGGTCCTTTAGGTAGACCAGGAGCAACGTGGCCGGTCTTGGCCGGATAAACACCACACCCAGACATCGAAGGAATGTCTACAGCAGAGCTGTTAATACAGCTAAAACAACTACTAAAAATTCATAGACAATTAGTTCAGTATGTAATGCGGACTTCAACAATTCAGCCAGCGATTAAACTTCCACAGCTGACCCCTCACCAGGGGAACACAAATAAAATTACACCACAGAACATCCAATCCTGCCTAGGTAAAGTTCCAGCTAAACGGGAACAAATACCATTCTGGTTGGCACAGAAAATCACCCAAATAGAGGCGGTGTTTCCTGACACCACCCCATTAGAAAAACACAGGATTCTGACTATATGTCTCCCAATGGGAATCGCACCACACATTGAGGACTGTGACACTTGGGGTACAGTCTTTGCTTCCATCTACACAAAAACGCACGGTGTTCCATCCATTTCGGTAATACCAGATGTGCTAAAACAAATTCAAGATGAATACGGTCCAGAACCTGCTTTAACTCTTGGTATGAAATTACTGAAAGACTTCAAGCAGGTCTCGGCTATATTATTAGCCAACATAAAAGGTGAAGCAGCAAACGTGGCGATCCGCCAGAGGTTAAAAGAGACAGATATAGCAGACCAACCAGCTGAAATTGCCAGAATCATAGAAAAATCCTATGAAGAACTAGGCAGAGATAGTCTAGGTGGAATACCAGTAAAACCGCAACTGACTACAAGTCCAGAAAAAATATTTTTTAATAATAATAATTCACCAAAAAAGAACTGGGATGGAAATAAACAATCCAATCCTAAAGAAAAGAAATTCCAGTCCCGAGGGAGGTCTCCCAGGCGAAGAGAGAAATCTCCAAACCAAAGACAGAGGTCACCGCAGAGTGACCCCTCTGGGAATAGATATAACCTTAGAAATAGGGATAATATTAAAAAACCTGATAGATATCAAGACATTGATACACGTCCCTCTCAATCTTTTCAGACTTCCTCGCAGAAATCGGAAAGAAGAGGACGATCAGAAGAGCACGCCAAGTCCAAAGACAAGGAACCTGCTCAGCTAAAAAAGAAATTACAATTTCCAAAAAAGAAGGTAGCCAGTATCAAGGTAGTTAAAAATGCCGAGAATACTGAGGACACAACTGAAAAACGGAGAATGGGCTCAGACAATGCTAGACAGCGCAGCAGAGGTGAGCATAGCTCGCAAAGTCCTTATGAATCATCTGGAGACAGTGGACACGAATGAATACCTTCAAGTGGAAACTGCAGACACCAGAGTTAGCAAGCCCCACAAGATATACGAAATAACATTACGTATAGAGGGAGATAAGACTAGGAAAATTAGGGGACTATTTTGGGATAACCTCTCAAAGGGTTATGACATCCTTCTAGCTGAAAAAGACTGGCCACCAGAGTTTGTCAGGGAGTGCCCTCATGGCGAAGAAGTAATTATGCCTGCCTTCTCGAATCAAATCCCGATTCATAAAAAATACACACTTGCTAGAAAGTGGGCAGTGGCCTTAGCACCTGCTTTATATAAAAATCATGTAGGATGGGATGAGGATTCTCCTCCTCACAAAATCCAGTTAAAATCACAACCTACTGCACAAAGGCAGTACCCAATTAAGCAAGAAGCTAAAAAACAAGTAAATGAAATACTAGATCAGCTAGAATACCAGGGGGTGATTGAAACTTGCACCTCACAAATGAACAATCCTTTGTTTCCGGTCTCCAAACCAGACAATTCATATCGTCTAGTTTTGGATTACCGACACCTTAACACATGTTGCAAAACCTTTGCAGTGCAAAACTCACACAGTGCTGCACTAATGAATAACATAGTGCGCAAAAAATACAAAACAACCTTGGACATCTCCAATGGATTCTTTTGTCAAAACATAGCACCAGAGAGCAGATATTTAACTGCATTCTCAGTAAATGGCACTCAAAAACAATTCTGTCGGTTATCCCAGGGGTACAAGAACAGCCCGGGGGTATTCTCAGCGAGAGTAACAGAATTACTACAACTATATGATGATGAAGCATTATCTTATGTAGATGACATTTACTTAACAGATGATGACTTGGAGACTCACTTGAAAAGAGTGAACACCATAATACTTGGGTTCGCTGCAGAGGGTTACAAATTCAACTTTAAAAAATCCAGAATTGCCCATCTGACGGTCCTATTCTTAGGATATGAGTTATCAAGTGAAGGCAAAAGCCTGGCAGACAATTTCCTAGAGAAATGTGCCGTAATCCAAGCCCCTAAAACACTAAAAAACCTACAGTCAATTCTAGGCTTCCTAAATTTCGGAAGAACATACATTGCAAATTACGCAGAAAGGGTCAAACCCCTTTATGATCTAATTAAACCAGACTTTAAAAGATCCAATTGGACTCAAACACACACAGAAATTTTGAGATCCTTACAAACAGACATGCTAATTAAAACAAAATTAGAAACACGTGATAACACACGCAACCTTGTGATCCGAGTCATCCCAGGGAGATGCGGATTCATGTACCTGACCTCTAATGAGGGAGAAAAGGTACCAATTGCATTCAAATCACACTTGTACACTAAGGCTGAAATGAAATTTAGCCCAACGGAAAAAATTCTTACAGCAACACAGACAGCTATAGCAAAAGAACGAGCCCTGGCACAAGGTAAACAAATAGTAATCGTGACACCAATACCAGCCTTAGAGGCGGTAACAAAGGCAAGCATTCCAAATGCTAAAGCACTCCATCCGAGATGGATACAATGGGCTAACTCTCTTGCTGCAACAGACGTGGTGTACGAATTTGATCCTTATTTAAAAACACAAGAATTTCTCCAATATGAATTTGAATGTCCTCCGCCAACCGAAATTCTGCCTCTAGATCACTACGGCTGTATAATATATACAGACGGATCAGCACAACCCGCAGTAGGGGGTAAACAAGCTTACAGTGCTGCGTGCGCGATTGTTAAAGGTCGTTGGCACGAAGGGAAATTTAAACCAACCCTCACTAAAACACAATCCCTAGGAGATTGTACAGCTCAGCGAGCTGAACTACTAGCATTCAAGATGGCGCTTGAAAATACCGATCGAGAATTCCCCACACTCATAGTGTGCGATTCGTATTATTGCGTTCAGTCTTATAATGAATACTTGCAGATCTGGCTTCAGAACGGTTTCAAGGATGCGAAAGGTGGCACAATCAAGCATAAAATGCTCTGGGAACAAGTAGCTCTTTTACAAAAAGAACTACCAAAGACTCACGTGATACATACACTGAGTCATCAACGTGATGGCGTTCACGTTGCAGGGAATTCATTGGCCGATGAGGCCGCGAAGGCAGCTGTGCAAACGGCTTCCGTAGCTGCCGTCACCCGGTCAAAAACAAAAATAGACAGCGAAATATTACAAGCTGTCAGCGCTTCAGAAAAGGATTCGATAGAACCACTCCCTAAAGGCTTTCCAGTAAAATACTCATACATAACTGATGCAAACAATGTTCCTTTTGCTCGAATCCCTGGAGTGGGGGATAGGGCAATTCCAAACATGGAACATAGGTTAGGACTAATAATAGCGGCACACGAAGGGCTTGCTTCTATTCATGCTGGCGTCTCAGCCACAGTATCATTATTAAAACAGAGATACTGGTGGCCACAAATGAGAAGACAAACAAGGAACTATGTTCTAGCATGTGAAATATGTCAAAAAATGAAAGTATCAACGGTGAGACGTCCAGCACAGACGCCCCTTCTAATCTCGGATAAACCATTAGCCTGTGTTTATCTAGACCACTGCGGTCCCTTACAAAGGGATGGTAACTATAAATATATCTTGGTCGCAGTGGATTCATGCACGAGATTCATATGGATGTGGCCCCAGCGAACGGCTGACGCCAGAACTGTTATAAAAGATTTGCGAGTCTTTATCGGCACATACGCAATTGGCATGCTGCATTCGGACAATGGTCCTGCTTTTAGCTCTAGGGCTTATAAGGAGGCCATGGTCAGCATGGGCGTGCAATTGCGGTACTCTTGTCCATTTCACCCTGAGGGGAACGGAATTGTTGAAAGAAAAAACCGTGACATAAAGCAATCTATAACGGCAAAGGTATTAGGTTCGGGAGCTGGGTGGGTCAAACATCTAATAAGTGTCCAACGTAGTCTAAATAACTTGCCAAGAAATTCTCTGAAGGGATTCAGTCCGTACGAATTATTATTCGGAACTAGGATGTTGATCTCTGACCTTGATAGTCAGACTTCAGTGGTAATAGAAAAAACCTTTGATGTCAAAGACCGTTTGGCTATTTTACAGGACTTAAACAAAACACGAAAAGACCTGAGCAACATACAGTTGAAACAACAGCCAACAACCACTGAAGAATCACCACCTGTCCCAGCAAGACCTGTCTGGATTCCAAAAGTCGGGGATCTAGTCAGGGAGAAGAACGCGGTAAAGAAGGAATTTGGGCCTTCTTACAGAAAAGCAGTTCCTGTCTTGTCTGTCAACGGGACAAGATCAGTTGTACTACCGCCCCTTGCTGGAAAAAAGGAGAACAGAGTTGTATCCATCGACCTGGTAAAACCACAACATGTGGCCGATAACAAACAGTAGGCCAAGTGGACTCCCAATAAGTAGCAGAACACCAAGGTTTGCTACCAGTACAGAGGTCCTAACAAAGAGGCTCATCACATTCGAAACGCCTACAGAAGAACAACAAGGACTATGCAACAATGCAATAGAACTAAGACCTCTGAAAACCCAAATAAAAACATTTAGCAGAGACACACCAATCTACAATGAAGTACCAAGTGACAATGCAAGAAACAAAAATCCTGAAGCAATTGGAACAATTGACAGAACTGCATCCGGGTACTTCATCAACTTCGATGATTCCTCTGAAAGCCTCAGTGAATCAAAGACACAGCCATCATCAAAATCCTTTAAAGACAAAGCGAAGGAACTTTTGAAACAACTGAAAGAAACATATCAGGTTTCTCCATGGATTGAATTTTGGGTGGGTTTTGGTGCATTTATCCTCATACTTTGGCTCATCATGGTATTTACTTTGGGACGCTTCATTGAGGGAAAATATGCTAAAATGGACACAGCAAGTCAGAACATCAACTTGATCCTCAAACCACACACATCTTCACACGTCGAGAAAAGAGAAGTCTCTTCAGAACTTTCTTCAGCCAACTTCACAGCCAATCCTATACCTGGTGGGGTAGCCTGGGACAACACTGACTATGAAATTTATGGTCCGGTCGAGATCCTGAAATATCCACACCAAATCAAGATCTCCTTGAGTGATTTTGCAAAACCAAACTCATTTGCTGATGATTGGGACTTCGAAAGCATCAACAATATGATGTCGGACTTAGTAATGTCTGCTAAATTTACAAAACATGATTATTTGCAAGGTTCTACAAATTATGATAGTATGTATTGCTATAACCATTATGGTAACCATTTTTTGCATAAATCTGCACAACCTAGAAATGTTTTAAATTATAATCAATGGGAACATTGTGCTACACCTCCAAAAGGGAGCTCTAGAACCGTGTATGACAAATATTCATATTTTTCAGGTTTTAACATAAGTAATGCTGAAACATTTTATTTTAAATTGTCAAACAAGACAGGGATGAAAACCATGATAACCAACACAAAATTGATATATTCAGATTCTTTCTTCGAAAAAATGAATACATTTGGATTTGATTATTGGGACAAAAATGTTGATTTGAAAAGTGTTTGGGGTACAAAAGAATGGCAAGTACAGGGTATAGAAGCTTTGTTTAGAGCCTGCATGATCCCAGAACAAATGATATTTTTAAATGACACTGTTCAACAAACCACCTGTCTTGGCTTAGCCAAAATCAAAGATTTAATTAAACCGTCTATTCCAAAGCCAACAATGTTCAGCAATAGCTCTGATACAGATGAAGAGATAGACGTAAACCATATACTAAACCAAAACAGAACACATCCTGATTGGAAACAATGGTTGATCTGGCCCACAGATACAAATTACTGTCAAGATAGATTCCTGAATAAAACACAGGGTTTCAAAATGACCAGGCCAGACCCTAGATATCCCCAAAGACATCACCCAGGGATAATAACAACCTACAGTGTGGGCAAATTATGCCTTCAATGGCTACAGACTTCCACACTGCTTGAAATTAAGCAACACCTAACTTTACTTACTGATGGTGCTGACTTGCGTGATTTCATAATGGGACCACGCAAACAGCGTCAAAAGCGTTTCATAGCACCCTCTGTATATGCAGCATACAATGAGGCCTGGAAGGTTACTCAAATTGAGAAAGCAGAAAGAATACGGGAAATTGACCGTATTAATTTGGAAAAATCACTTTCTGTAGTGGACAATGGGTTAATGACTCTGTCCTCCAGAATTTTTTCATTGGACAGCATTGTGTCTTCAGCAATCGATATACTATCGCAAGACTTACTGTTATTACAACATGGTCAGTCACAATTGCGTTCCATTGTACAGCTTGGCTGGACGTTACAAAATCTGCGTTCAGGCTATGTGCCGTGGCGTTTAATCAACACAACGTCACTATTCCAAATCTTTAACCTTACTGATAGACAAATCGGTATGGCGCAAAAGGGTGCTGATTACACAATCTTGAGCATTGAAAAACTAGAAAGATTACCAATGACAATGTCAGAACGACCTGTCAGTGAATGGATAATACACGGAATCATAAATATTCCAATCTCAACCTTCAGGTTTCAATACTGCCAAAAATATATACAGGCTGGCATGTACGAGAAATTGGGAAAGGGGTACCTTAAAACAACTTGGAACCTGCCCTATTCACATGCATGTGTCAGTAATAAAGGACAGAAAGTGTTTCTTAGTGGCAACAATTGTGCTATGTCACTAAGCGGCACGCTTCTGTGTAACGGTATTAGTTTGCACGGAGCCTGTGAAGGGAATTCGTACAACCTTTCATGTCACCAGCAAGGCGCACCTGCAACTGAAATAGAACCATTCTTTCAAAGACTCTATAATGGGAGTTACATTCTTATTGTAGACCGCAGATGTTGTAGTCTTATGCCTGGGACTCCTTATCTAGTCACTACGACGGCGAAGGTCAAGTGCTGTGGACGTTCTTTATTCCCCAGCTCTTTTCCAGACAGGGAGGCAAGGGCATGGCCCAGTTTGAAAATTACTTCTATTCGAATAGACACTTTAAGCAGAATGAAAACAGTGCTTCTTCAGACGCCTACAAGGCTCACGTCATCAAAAGAAACGTATGATCTACAAGTCGCAAGGACGACTGCAGAGATACATACATTATTATCAACTAATTCCCCCGTACATTTCGCGGAAATCCTAAGCGAAATCTTAAATATTTCTGATACCACTGGGGTCTCAAAAGTATTTAAGACAGTATTTTCGATGGCATTAACACCATTCAAAGCCATACTGGGTATTTTTCCAGATTTCGTCCATTCGATTTTTGGCGGACTTCCCCTGATCCTGGGACTAATTGCAGGAATCCTATTCCTAGTCCTTATTTTTCGTTATGGCAACCCATGTCACAGATCAAACTCTCGCGACAATGGAAGACACGATCCTAGCCATTGGATACCGGGACCGGATATCAAAAATCCTGGGACTCTCCCGGCTTAGAGACCTAAACATGACTTGGTTTCTATCATTTCGACCAATGTGGCAAAGGTGTGTTTTACCTGTACTAAGGTGTCTGCTATGCGGAGAAGAATGCGTGTTAGACACCTGTCTGACGCTACAATCGGATGCGCCAGTGGATGCAGATACACTGTTGGTTCCTACCAAGGTTCACGCTTTGTGCTGCCCTCAAAGGCTGCCAATCCTGATGACGGCATTCCTGGAATCTTCACCACTACGATTGAAGAGTAGTGAAGTTCAAGATGAAAGCAACATCGAACAGGTACGACCTTCTGTCAGCAATACAAATCAGAATGTCAATGGAGACAATCATGCGCACGAATGCATGGTTACCCCTATTTCCGACTTAGTGGAACTTTCCCATGAAGCTGTTGACAGTTTTTTCGAAAGCCTGAATGATATGATGTTCTCTCCGGAACAGAAATAGAGACTTTTGAGTAAACTCGCACACGGCGTTCCCTGAATTCGGCCTTCAACTTTAAAAATAAAGTCACATGAACAATTTCACTCCAGTTCACGGACAGCAATTTTTTTCAGCAAGCCCCTTAAAATATTTTTCTACATATTTTTTCCCGGGACACTGATCTTCTGCTTAAAGTAAGAAACTATTCCTAGAGAACTAAAATTTCTATTTTTAGATACTTTATAGACTTTAGCTGCCCGCTGGGATGTTCACAAATATTTTATTATGTGATGAAATGGTCTCGAACTTCCTTTCTGTATAGCAATATTAAGAGCCATTTCATGTGTATTTCTCATATACCAATAAGCAATAATGCATAAAAATGCGTGTTTACTTTTGCATTTAATTCATAGCTTATGTGCATACAATATATATGACTGCAATTTTTCAGTATATTTGAAAATTTCGAAATGCATTTATGTATTTTGGGGTGGTAAGGTATACACTATACTCTATAGTATGTTGTACTATGTTATACTATGCATAGATTAGTAGATATGACCATAGTTAGCGTGGAGTGGGTGTCGTGTATTTCTATAGGTTCTGAATCAGTCCCCCTATTCCTGACCCTATTCTGGTTAAACTAACTATCAAGTTAACTAACAGTCAGCCCATGAGGCAAGAAAACCCCCATGATGCAGATACCGTTATCTGACGCAGTCACACTACGGCACAGGAACGTGTTATCTGATTAGGTCATAACGCTTGAGATCTAATTAGACAAGCGACATTCCTCCAGCCCCTGATAAGGCATACGACGTTCTCATAACAAATCAAACCTTTGACAACCTGGATAATCCGTGCGGCCATTGTTTTGATTTCACAGAGAACTTTAGTAAAGAATGTGCTAACGAGCAAGTCGTATGACATCTTTATTGACGTACCTATGTCCATCCTTACGTCAATCTCGGCACCTTTAAGGTATAAATATTGCCGACCTTGCCCTATGCAAACACACGCGTGGTGACAAGACGGAGCAGCCATACTTGCCGAAGCCGAGAGCAGAAGCAGACCCCGCTGGCAGCAGCCCCGCCTTCCTGACGCGCTGAGAGACGCGCTGCTATCTCAAGCCGAGAGACCCAGCACCGGCGCTTCTGGGCAGCCCTCGCAGGCAGCCTGGAATATCGAGAGCAGAGAAAGAGATACCATTCCTCATCCATCCTAAACTTCCAGGTACAGAACTGAATAACCCCTCACAGAGAATTCTTTAGTTATTCACTTGGCAAAAACAAACTTAACTTAAACTGTAACTTTCTATTCCCGCCCACGCATTAGACTTAGGTCAGGTACACGGGGTAGGCGTATTTAGAAACACCAGTTGAGTACGTTTAGTCAAATGTATATGTGTATGTAAATATATTTTAATCATTTTTAAACATCATATGGCTCAGAAACCATATCAATGTTTTTACAGTATTATTTTATACTATTGCTTTTAATGTATGCACTTTACTTAACTATAAGTATTGCAATAATATCGATCCATTTCTCTTGTACGAGAAAAGAGACTGATCAATAAATAACATCTTTTATTGAACACGCCCGTCTCTTCCTTTTCTCTACATTCTGATGAGACTAAGAATGCACGTACTGACTGAGTAAAATAATTGCCTTGTGCTCACACGACTCTTGAGATTGACTCTTGATTAGGGGAGAGCAAAGTTGTCATGTTCTATGGTTGTCAGAAACTAAATCCCTTCTTGTCTAATCAGGGGAGTTAATTCCTTCCTTGAACATTCGAGAAAGTTTCTAGCGAACTCTGAGCTTAGCTGGCAAACCCAAAAATTAAGTCTAGTATCGACAGTAGTAGACCTAGTTAACGTCTGGCCTAGGCCTTTACTGCTGTAGGTACTATTCCAATGCGCAGAGCCTATTGGGAAAATAGGAGCTACACTACAGATTGTGAGATTAAAAGTAAGTTCTTCGATTACATGCAATTTTGATTTTGACAAGGATTTGTCAAAAGTGTGGCATTTGATTAAAAATGAATTGTCTGTACAGAATGGTATTCTTTTAAGAGGTTCTAAGTTGATTCCTCCTAGCTCTTTGAGAAAGAGGTTGATTGAAGAGGCACATCAAGGTCACATGGGAATTGTAAAAACTAAGGAAAGGATTCGTTTTTCTTTTTGGTGGCCAGGGATGGATTCGGAAATTGAAAGAGAAGTGAGAGAATGTTTACAATGTAAAATAAGTGATAACATTTTAGTTTCTCGCACTGCTCCCATGATTTGTCGTAATCTTCCAAATGTACCTTGGGAAGACATTGCAATAGATATTGTGGGTCCCCTTACAGGTGAACATCGAACTCCTTATCTGATAGTTGTTATTGATCTTCATTCAAGATGGGTTGAGATTTCTTCCGTTTCAGAAGTAACATCTTCATGTGTTATTGACTTTTTAAAAGAAATTTTTAAAAGAGAAGGTTATTCGAAAACTTTGTTGTCAGATAATGGTCCCCAGTTTTGCTCAGGAATGATGTCAGATTTTTTGTTATCATGTGGTATTCAACATAAAAGATCATCAGTTTATCACCCAGAGACCAATGGAACCGTGGAAAGGTTTAATAGGGTGATAAAAGAGAATATTCAACTTTCTAGAGTTAATGCATTAAATTGGAAAGAAGAATTACAAAAGTGTATTCTGGCTCATAGGTTTTCACCCCAGATGTCAACTATGAAAACTCCTTTTGAATTATTTAAAGGAAGAACTCCTAATACAAGCTTAAGTCCAGCATGGATGTTCTGGGACAAAGGGATAAAGGATAATAGTGTTGGTGATTGGAGACTTAGAGAGTTAAAACTGTGTCTAAAAAACAAATTGTGTTTTGATGAAAGAAAAAGAGTAAAAGAAGGAGAAGTTGTAGTTGGAGATGAAGTTAAAGTCAGATCACCTATAGGTTCTTTGTCCTGGTCAAAATACTCTTCTCCCATGAAGGTTATCAAATGTTTTAGTAATTCAGTGAAATTAGAAAATGGTAAGATTTGGAATTTAAATCGTGTTGCTATTGTTAAAAAATGCCATTCTGCTATGAATTCTAGCGTAAACCATTCTGTTTCTTCTAATAGCTCAGTTGTATCTCAAAATAGAACTAGCAATCGTATAAGGAAAACTCCAACTTATCTCAAAGACTATACTACTTGATAGTACCTTAACATGTCCTTGTTATATATTCTTTACACTGCATACTTTATTTATTCTGTCATAAGAATGCTTATTTGAGAAGTTGTTTTCATTTAGATTATATTTGTAAAGTTCTATTTTGTTATAAGAAAGAAGATGTGTAGTATTCTCTCCATATCTATTATATGAATGTACTTTGGAACCTAGAATGTTTAGATGAGGAATATTCCTCAAGTTGTCAGTTGACTGCCTGCTAGCTGATGGTTAGGGTGTTAATGAATAAACTCAGCTTTATCTTCATTCTACTTTGGTATTTATTACATCTTTTCAATGACCTCAACATCGTCTCCTACGCTGACGACACCCAGCTGATCATATCCCTTACCAAAGACCCTCAAACCGCCAAGACCAACTTCCATGAAGGAATGAAGGCCGTCACCAAATGGATGAGGAACAGCAGACTGAAGCTGAACTTGGACAAGACGGAGGTCCTCATCCTCGGCCCCACCCCCTCAGCCTGGGATGACTAGCCTGCAACCCTAGGAACAGCCCCAACACCCACCGACCACGCACGCAACCTAGGGGTCATCCTCGACTCCACCCTCTCCATGACCAAACATGTCAACGCCGTCTCCTCATCCTGCTTCAACACCCTCCGAATGCTCCTTCAAGTGGATCCCCACCAAGACAAGAAGATCAGACACCCAGAACCAGCGAGTCTGAATCGCGACCAGAGAGGAGAGGAGAGGAGAGGAGAGGAGAGGAGCAGGAGTCGGGAGTCGGGAGGCTTGCGGACTGTCTGGAAAAGCCAAACCGAGCCGCCCGCCACCGAGCTGAGCCGCCAGCAAAGATCCACACTGCTGCGGCAGCCCGCAGCCCTCAGCCCGCCGAGATCTGGGCACCAGCGCTGAGCTGCTCTGGGCACCATTCCGAGCCGCTCACAAAATCCGGCGGCTTCGTCACTCAGTGCAGCGCGGCGCGGCCTGCCGGCAGATATCCCGGCGAGCAGCAAGCCAAGTCGCCGAGCAGCCCCCCGACCCCTCGAGCATCTGTGCCCCATTCCTCAGAGCCGCCCAAGGGAACCAGTAAGACGGCGGCCGAGACAGAGGCCCCCGAGACAGAGACAGAGGCAGAGGCAGAGGCTACCCAAGGCTGCCTAAGGATATCAAAGGGTCCACACTCAGCGAGGCATTATCCCAACAGCCTGTCGATCCAGCCCCAGCCATAGGCCACTGCCCAAGGCGCCAGAGGAAGTCCGAGGAGCCAGTCGATCCAGAAGCTGGAAACGTACACCGTATATTGGGACCTTCAGCAGCAGGACGGTGAGAGTGGCACTGGGGGTCACGGGGGAGGGGACAGGAGAGAACTAGAGTGACTGCGATCCCCTCACGAATAATCTCCCAGAACCCCTCCCCTAGTGCATTACCCCCGCTAACTGACCACCGCTACTGACTCTGCGTCGCAGTGACTGTGACTGTGATTGCGATTCGAAATCTGATCGCCAATAGCCAACATTTCTAAGGTGCTACGAGTGTACAATTAAGGTGCGGTATAACTCGAGGTGGGTCGGCCCGAGCGCGACTATTAAGGACCAACTAAATCAAAGAAGGAGCAGTGGAAGTAAGTGGGGTGCAGGTGTTTGCGCGGAGTTTAGCACTGCAAGAATAACGCCGCTGCAATACCACAAAACACACGGCCGCAACTGAAAACCATCGCAACAGGCAGTGGCGGGAGCTACCCTAACGTGGTAGGCACCAACCAGAGTCTAGAGAGCAGAGGCCAGAGGCCAGAGGAAGGTAGACAAACAAATCCTTTGCTCGGTGTAAAATCCAAGTATTACCCGACCATCGGAAAATATACTACTAATAGTTCCGGTGCAGGGAAATGGCCTTCAAGAAACTGAGATCACGAACCATCTTTATGAAAAGAATGGGAACAGAAGAGGCAATCAGAAAGACCTCTAATAAAGCGGTGAAAAATGGACGGATAACAGGAACCCCTGAAATAAGAAAGTATTTTACAACATTAACCATGGATGGACAAATAGCAAAAAATCAGTCAAACTCAGTTATAGTAGCTGTTATAAAGGAGGAGGGGGAAGATAAACTGGGAACTATACAAGACCACCCCAAAGAACACACACTAAAAACTCCCGCGGCTGATCAAAAAACCACTCTAACGGAGCTGGTGGACTCACCTTTGGAAATAGAATCAACTGGCCAAATAGAATTGGGATTATCAAATATTCAATACAGCCCAGACTATAACCCCATATGGCCAGAAACCATCACCAAGGACAGAGATAAAGATCTCGGGCCACAAATAGAGCCTGATGACATATACAATAGCACGCTACTAAAATCCTCGGATCGTGAAGGCCTCCTGGAATATTCACCAGATCTCTTTTTGTTTAAGACTGCCAGCTGAACGAACAATTATACTCCAGTGTCTAAATCTCTTTTCACATTGCAAAAAATCCTGGACTCGGTCCTCGCCCATTTAGGCAATATTTTGGAGAATTCGGATCAAACACTCGATGTGCAAATAGGAATTTTAAAGTTCCTAGTAGAAGAAAAGAGGAAAAAAGAACAAACTGAGTCAATGAAAACAAAAGGAACATCTGCTAACAATCAAGAAGCAACAAGTGATATCAAAATCACCAGTACCCATCTAGTTCCGGGTAAAAGAGAATTTGGAACACAAACAGGGATTAAATCATGCAAGGGAACTATGAGCAACCAGTGTGAAACTATTGTATATTCCCTAAGGAAACTCTTTAAAGAAGAAAACAACAGAGAGCCTAACCAATATCCTATATTTAGGAATATCAAAAACAAACATATTACGATCAGTCCTGCCGGGGATCAAGAAATTAAGGATAGCATTGACTTAAATAGTGAGGACGCGCAGGATTTACAAAATAGAAAAAATATAAAAAAGAAACAAGTGGAGGTAAAGGAAAAAAGGGGAAAGCCGCTAAGAAGATTTAAAAAGAAGAAAGCGCAAAAACTCAAATTCCAGAAGTCAACTGCTTCCCTTGATATCCAGTTCGATAATGAAGAAAGTACAAAATGGCCTACGCCATCAAAGATAAAAAATCGAAACTCGACGGTAAAATCTAAAAATAAAAACCCACAACAAAGCTCCGCGTTAAACCCAAGGGCAAAAGACTTCCTTTACGACCCGGCAAGCCCAGCATTAAAAGTCCACTTCAAAGGACCCGAAGATCATCAAAATAAATACTCACCGCAGGAGGAGATAATATCAGCACACCTACAAATAACAGAGCTCTTTCCCACAGATGATGCCCCTCTCAATCGAGGCCGAATCATTAATCTCCTGCAACGTATTTTGCCGCTACAAACCTTAACACAAAAAGAAATTAACTTAGTTACCTTCCCGGATAAAGAAAACATGAAAACCGCCATGGTAGAATTTTGGTCACCTGTGCTGCCTGGAATTATCTTGAAGGAACAAGAGACTCTCCACAAATGTGGCTACGATTTGACCTCAGTACAGAAAACTACAGACTGTAACTCGAGAAATCGGCATAGGGGATCATTACGAAAAATTCCTCATCAGTCAAATAAAATGACCAATGACATAGAAGATTCAGCAGAAAATCTATTTATTTCCGTAATGGACGGAGAAAGGGAAATTTGGAGCCAAAGTACCAAAAAAAAGGATGCAGCAAGTGTCGATCAGTCATGGTTATGGATCGCAGAGACTCTGAACAACAAAAAACAAGTCCTGAACAAGAATCACTCTGTTTAACATTGGTCTATCGATATCATCCTGGAATATAGCAGGGAAAACAAAAGAAAAAATTATTGAGCTCGCAAAAAATCAACCCGCTATAATTGCGCTACAAGAAACCTGGTCAACAAAAAGTTTTCATCAAGATGGGTATTTCACCTATGATATTCCTGCGCAGGAAGTTGACTGAGGTCATGCGAAGGGAGGGATAGCTATCCTACTAAGCGAAGAGTATAATTGGGCCCAAGAAATCATCACTACAAAATCTAAACATTTTCAATGTATTGAGATCAGGCTGGGGACAGACCCCATAGATCAGCAAAAAACGTTTTACTTTTTAACGTACATATTCCACCTGGACAAAAAAATGATGGGCTATTGGTGGAAATCCTGGACGGTATCCAGCAAATAATAGAAGCCCTAGCCTATTTGCCATATATGATCATGGGCGACCTTAATGGAAAACTATCAAATACTGAAATATAAAAATGGGCAAACTGGTACAAAGAACAAACTCTGGAAATTTCAGTCCCGTTGTTTCCGAGTAGAAACAAGGTTGATAAAAGGGGGAAAATATTATTAGCATCACTCCCACTATTAAACGGAACTATTCTAAACGGGAACGTGGAAGGTGACATTCCTGCATCTTACACGAGACGGGGAACTAATACTTTATCAATTCTGGACTACATGATCTGCAGCTTGGATATATTTGGGTCTGCCACACATCTTTGAATTCACTCTGTCCAGGGAAGCGACCATGCTATTCTGTCATTACTTACGCAATGGAAAACAATAACATGTCCAACTAGCCATATCATGTTTAAGTACAGTACAGTTATGGTAAAGACAAATCAAAGGCGGATCTATTGGAATTTGTTAGACCTGTCTGTTTTTTTTGCGTAGTCCTTCCAATCTATTATTTATTTTGTCCCCTTTTTGCCCCTCATACCCTTGATAATTTTTGTCCACTAACTTTTTATAGGTGTTGGTCAAGGGGATAGGTGTTCTTTTCCCCCCTCATAGTTTTTCACCTCAGGCCCAGAGGCCTGTTCTGATAGGAAAAGTTGGAACCACACAAAATGGTGGCTACCAACTGCCTTAACTGCCAAACCCAGAACTTGCCCATAGACCAGTATAGGGCGTTCCAGAACCTTCTGGTCCATTCTGGACCACTGAGGGTCAGCCTATATAAGGCGGAATGCGGGGCAGCCATTTTGTCTACCTGAGAGAGTCAGCTGGAGGACAGGCTATCTTGGAAGGTGGGGAGAGGCTAGTGAAAGGGTTGATCTCCTGGACTGGGAAGCATCCTAATTAATCCACTTCTCTACTCCTCCTTTGGGATCCTTGTCTTGTCCCCGCTGTGGTTGTTTAAGGGAGACCCTGGGCGCCTGTCTAATCTCTGAAAGAATAGGGAGGTGGACAGGAGAAGGAGACTACAGCACTGTGGGGTGCAGTCCTCTGCCCAGTGAAAAGGACTTCTGCTGTGATTCCCTCAAACGGAGGAGGGCTAATCCTTGTGCCCCCCCCCAGCCTTTTATTCAGTCCTCCATAAAAACCTGCCCTGGTTACAGCGACTGTCCCCTAGCTCAATCACCCCACATAGTGTCATCTCTCACCTGCTGTGGAGTGAAGCCAACTGTGAGGAGCAGCGGGCGCTGAGGGAGCATTGGCCAGGAGAGATCGGGCTGTTCTGCCCCTGTGACAGCGAGGGGGATCAGCGCCGAGTTGTGGCTGAAGAGGCGATCTGAAGGTGAGGGGTGCCGGATTCCATGGAGCGGCGCTGATATCGCCGTCTGCAGGACCCCGGGGGCACCGGCCACGTCATTGTGTTTAAGCCCAAGGTTTGAAGTCAGTAAGCGCTACCGCGCATGCCCCAGGCGTTCCCACTCCCTTTGGGCAGGAGGGGCCTAGGACCGAGCAGGCCCGGAAGGAGCAGCGTCTTGCCAGCGGAGCCAGCGCGGAGGAAGGCGGGAGCGGAGGCAGGTCTGGAAGCGAGGCGGTGTAGTGTGAACACTTCGCACATACCCAGAAGTGTGCGCATCCCAGCCCCGAGCGAAGAAGAGCGTCGGGATCCCTTCGGCGGTTGGACGCGTGTGTAGAGACACCTCTTCCCTGCTCGAGCGCCTCCTGAGAGAGCTGGCGTGAGCGGGAAGGGCGGATGAGCTGAGGAGCTGAGGAGTCTTGCCAGCGCTGGACTCCCAGGAACTGCCGAGTGACTTTCCCTGTGTCTGGTGCTGATAAGCTTCACCGGACGAGTCATCTATAAGTAAGGAGATAAACTGAAGGGGGAAGGTGGCGCTTGAGCCTGCCAGTTGTGGAATTACACTTTGGTGATTTCTCCGTCCACTGTGGTGAATGAGGAGGGGGAGTAGACTTAAAAATCAACCTATCAAGAGTGTGCTGGAAATACTAAAGTTACAAGGAAAGTTACAAGTTCCTCTTAGAGCTTACTGGTGACAGCGTAGAGCTTGGGGCATTTTCTTTGTTCTTCACTGTGTATGCCTCACTTTGTGGAAGAGGGACAGATAAGGGAGGTAAAGGTTTAGGCATTAAGGTAAAAACAAAACCAGTGATGTTGGAAACGTATGTAATGAAAGATACTATTGATGTTGAGTTCTAATGCCAGTTGACACTGCTAAAAAGATTGCTATTAATTCCATGACATCTGCATTTGCTTATACTGAGTCGTAGTTTTCTCTCCCAAGACTTAAGCGGATTGTTATTTCACCTGATTGATTGTAAAGTACTGAACTGTGGAATCTAAAGTATAAGAGAACAGAGTATATTATTTTTATAAACAGGTACTTATTTTCATAACAAACTGGTGTAGTGTCCTTTTTAAGTGTTATTGCGTGGATTTACTGCTGGGTGGTCTGCAACCTTCACACTTGTGCCTCTAGAATTGCATGTCTTACCCCTAGGCCAGGCTACCCTAGGTGACCTGACATCCCAGGTTCCAACAGAATTCATCTAAGCTCAATAAAATAGCCACCTAAAAAAAACACTAATCAACTTCTTCTGATAAAGCACTCCCCCAATCCAATAACAAACTTTGAGTTAATTCTTGAGATACTAAAACAAATGCTTCAATGCAAATTGCAACAAACAGTACCAGCAAAGCACGGAAATAAAACCATTAAGTCATCCACAACCGCACAAATGCTAAACAAACTGATAAGAGCACAATTCCTGGAACTCTCAATGTCAAGACAGGCAGAAATCAACAAAATGAAGAATCAACTCAAGAGGGAGAAACAATGAATAAAAAGTACAGCAGAAGATAAAAACTGGGTCGACCTGCGGATAGCAGCAAAGCAGTACAACCAACGCACTTACTGGTCCTTAATTGCAAAAGAGACAGGCACAAAAAAAGCCCTGCAAGCTATCCCAGTCCCCCCTAAAGAATGGGAGTTATATATAACCAATCTGTATAAATTAAATACAACCTATGAAATGTCTAGTAACCCCACAAGTAATTGCGAAGGAAACCCCTCGCCCATTGGAACTGCTTCCCCCTTCTCTACGGAAATGCATATAAGGAAGGCAAGATCAACAGGAGCCACCGGCCCAGATCAAATTCCAATCCTGGTCCTTCAGGCTGACCCTAAGGGATGGAGTACGGTGCTTTCTCCCCTCTTTAATTTTATTCTAAAGACAGGGTAAATGCCAAAATCTTGGAAGGGGAGCATCGTAGTTCCAATACACAAAAAGGGACCGAGACACCAACCTGCCAATTATAGACAAATAGCGCTATTGGACGCCACGGGAAAGATCTTTGCTGCTGAGGTCCTAGACCAACTTATAAAGTGGGCATTCTCACTGGGACTGATTCCGCTCTACCAAGCAGGCTTCAGGCCAAAGCACTCAGACAATATCGCGATGCTACAAACTATCCTTGACAAATATGTGGTAGTTAAATTCCAGCCTGTGTGTGCAGCATTTATTGACTTTACAACAGCGTTTGACTGAGTGGACAGAGCGTTGCTATTGAATAAATTGAGGAAATTAGGAATCCCAGAACAGCTACTACGAATTATATATAAAAATTTTATTTCCTAATTTAACCACAACAAAAATAGTCTCTTTTTCATGGAGGAAAAAAAGTAGCAAATACTGTTGGAGACTGGGCGACGAAAAAGTCGAAGAGGTTGAGGAGTATACCTACCTGGGCAGGATTTTTACTAAGTCTCTAAAAAACAATCAACAGCTTCTAAACTTGTCCAGGAAATCCGAGGTACATGCAGGAGCTCTGCAAAGGTTATACGCGGCCTCTGGAAATAGACACTTCTCCTCCCTGCTAAAAGTCTACAGTGTGAAGATACCTTCAGTTCTATCATATGCCTTGGAATATATTCCAATCAAACAGTGGTCATTCCTGGACCTAAAAGAAGGAAAAATACTAAGGAGAATGTTAAAGGTATCGCAATCTATCCCAGTACAAGCTCTCTGCCTTGAACTTTCACTCACGAGCTCTTACTCTAAAGGTATCGCCAACATGATTAGGTGGGCATACAACCTGCTACCTGCGAAGGATGGGACCCTTCGTTCCCTGCTCAAAACAGAGACCTTTGACTGTGACTCATCGAAACATATATTCTTCAAAAACATGTCTATTGCTTTTAAACTGGCGGATATTAATGTCAATCTGCTGCTAACTTGGACACCATCTCAATTGAAACTTTTTCTGAAATGCTATACCCCAAGACTTAGCTTTGAACTTGACTCCTCGCATTGCGCCAAATTTACTTTATACAAAAATATTACGGAAACAGTAGTACTCAAGAAAACACAGAAATATATAGATTTTAATCTTACGCATGGCGCTAGGAGATCAATCATCCTGCTCCGGCTGGGCATTTTACCTGTCCAAACTATAACAGCGAAATGGCATCCAAACGAAACCACAGTATGCAGCCTATGTAATGGCGGGGAGCAAGACTTAGAGCATCTACTGTTTACATGCCCCAATCCAAAAGTAGTAGCGGCAAGGGCAGAACATCTGTACCCCATATATGTCAGATGCCGTATTACCACCGTAAAGGAACTGATTATCGTATGCAAATCTCCCCCGAATGAACTAGTATGTTATAAATTTTATAAATTTTTAAAGCCTTTTTTAGCTTTGTACTAATATGTGAAGTTTTAAATGTTGTAGTAACTGAATCTTATCTGTATAATATTTGTGGTCCTCAGTGGAGTACCAAAGCAAATAAAAAATAAACTTGAAACTTGACACCCAGGCCCTCGTCACCAGCATGCTGGACTACAGAAACGCCCTCTACGCAGGAACGTCGGCCAAGCTCCTGAGGTGATTGCAACGCATCCAGAACGCGTCAGTACGTCTGATCCTCGACATCCCCGCCACAGCCACATCACACCAGACCTGAGAGACCTGCACTGGCTCCCCGTCAACAAGAGGATAACCTTCAAGCTCCTCATTCACGCACACAAAGCTCTCCACAAGACCGGCCCAGAATACCTCAATTCTCGACTCAACTTCTACACCCCCACCCGCCAGCTCCGCTCCGCCAGCCTCGCCCTCGCCACAGTCCCCCGCATCCGAAGAGTGACCACCAGCGACAGATCCTTCTCCCACCTCGCCGCCAAGACCCGGAACACCCTCCCCACCAACCTACGACAGACCCAATACCTACTGGCATTCAGGAGACTCCTCAAGACCTGGCTCTTCAATCACTAGCAGGACCCTCCCCAAACCCCCAGTGCCTTGAGACCCTCACAGGTGTGTAGTGCGCTTTACAAGTGTTATGATTGATTGATTGATTGATTGGTATGGGGTAATAAACGTGTCCGAGTTCGCTGGCAGATCATGACTCTTCCCTATAATTGAGGGGGATACTGGGTTCCCGATTTACAGGTATATTATTTAGTTGCCCAGTGCAGCTACGCACATGCTTGGAATCACCTACCTGATAAATTAGCTGCTGTCCTCCCCAAGGGTCTCCCCTGCCACCCACACAATATCCAAACGGTCTCAACGACTAGTTGGGCTTGGGAAAAACTTTGACCGGTCACCAATGCGTCCATCCTGTACTCCTCCGCTTTACCACTCCCAAACACCCGATGGCTTCCGATTTCGGGTGAGCGAGTGATACAACGCACCTTAGCCAAATTTGCCATTACAAAAATTGGAGACTTGTTCCCTGACGGACACTCCTTTGAGATGGGTGATGCAACGCACTTCCCAAATGCTACCTTTATGGACAGGTTTGTGCTGAGGCGTCTTCACTGGATGTATGACGTTACAGAGCATACATTTGTGTTGGAGAGTGCAGGACTTAGTAGTAGTATAATTTACTATTCCAACTCCAGTCTATGTACAGTAGGGAAGGTGTTGGATAGTAAATTATACTATTCCTTGTCCTAGAGCGCCATCCAGCGCAAGTCGTTGTAAAAAACGCGATGTAATGGTATCGCGATGTAATCCCTGCGTTGTAAACGATGTTTCCCGTCTTCCCTCTGCTATACGTTCACATTACCTGGCTTCCCCATCAAACTTGAGTCCTTCATCCCCCTATCACTCATCATCGAGAGTGACCGGGGTGTTCATCTTATCTGCAAACTATACAAATCTTGTGCTAACCTTGTCCCAATCAATGATGATAAGATTTGCAGGGACTGGAGGGATGATCTGGGCAACTCTATAACAGACGACCAGTGGGCAGCCTGTTGCACAGTCATGAAAAATGTTTTCCTTAATAGCAGTCACAAGTTAATTCACTTAAAATTTTTACACAGAATGTATATTACCCCAGCCAAAGTCCACAGAATAGACCCGACCAGGCCCCATAAGTGCCGTAAATGTAATGCCCCCCCATGCAGACTTAGCTCACCATTCACTGGGGCGGCAGGATGGCACCTACAGTACAAGGCTGGTTGAGCAGCTTGGTGTCATGTAACACTAGGAGTGAGGTGCATGCCACTACAAGGCCATCTTCATCAGGGCCCAGGGACATATGGGACCTTATCTCGCATCCCAGCAGCGCGACTCAGCCCCCCAGCTGACACAAGGCATAGTCCCCACTGGAGTTGGTTAGTGGTTCCCGCTCACGCACTCCACATACCAAAATATATGGATGCCTGTAATGACTTGCTGCATCATTTACCGAATGCCCAGAATTACTACACTCTGTTTAGGACGTGAGGATTTTGCAAATACACTAAGATGACACACAACTCTTAGGACATGAACAGTTAAACAATAAGTATTGCAAAGATATGATATTGGGCTGTTTTGTTTTTTATTTCTTTTCTTCTTTGTAATGGATATCTAATCCAAACTAATCTATGTATGCAGAAACCTTTACTCTGGCTAACGTAATTGACTGTGATTACCAGTACACTCCTGTTAACTATGCGCCAAACTGATAAATACATTTTAAAAAAAGAAATAAAAATGATCAGCTTGACAGATGTGATAGTTGGCAAAAATTTGGCATATTACTCTTCTACCTTAATCAGAGTGTTTACCGTGGCATACACTCTAATTAGTGCTCCGGGACATCAGCCAATTATGGAAGTGTATTAGTATCCTGCAAACTCTAAATTACCTCCTACAGTTGTGTTTGATTGTTGCCAATACCCACGCATCAGGATGTATCGAGTATGCAATTCCAGAAAAATCTTTAAAAATATGCAATGTGTCCTACAAATTCCTCATTACAATGTAGAGACATTCTAGTCCCTCCATAACAGGCTTTTAGGACCTTTTCATAAAGGATACTATACAGAACAGGGAAATAAACTATTTGAGGCCTTTTTACCAACTGCCTTTCATGGCTAGAACCTATTGAAAGCCAGTTCATATTCATTTACAGGACTGTGTGAAATAATAAATAGAAGCTGGTTTGTTATATTGCCCAGGAGAGAGGACATTAGCATTGTTATTGACAAGGGAGCTTGTTGGAACTATCAGTGTATTATTCAGATCCTCTGACCTTATAAATACAGTCAATAGCTGCTTGAGATTGCCGTCTCCATTTAGCAATATATCTTTAATGTTACCTTAATAATCCTGCTGTGATGCGAGTACATATCAGTAACTCAGGAACAACCTTAGATGCCCAAATAGAAACCTGGGTATATACAACTAAAATAGAAGCAATGGTTTACTAGAGACTCATTTTAAACGAAAATCAATAATTTGTGTATTATTGATTAAACAGTTGAATGCCAAGCAGTGGCTATTAACAAGAACTAGCTTCTCAATTGTTATTTTTAATACCAATCTAGTGGTTATGGCAAAATAAAAACGTTTTTGCACATGTACATATGCACATAAAATAAGGTAAAATCTGCTCATCGTCCTCTGTGTATGCACAAGACAGATACAATTGCAAGTGTGCCAATGAAAGTGTATAAACAAAACACAAATGGCCAAGACACCTAGAATATTAATGGGCTGCATGTCCTGTTGTATCTACTATTGCAGCAATATTAGTACTAGAATTAAGGAAATCTGTTTACATTGATATTGTTTCAATCTTGTACATTAATTATAAAGTCATCTTTAAGACCTGGAAGTCTCCAACAACAATGAGTGGAGCTGAAGAGAGAAGGAAGGGAAAATGGGGTACCTTCCACTCACAATAAATCAAAGCCCCTACTGCCCCAGTCTCCAACACCCCATGAAAAAATTAAGTTTGTTGTAAGGCTTGTGTAAAAGTTCCTTGGAAGATTTCAAACTGTAAGGCACTAACCTACTATATGTAGGAGAAACGTCACTAGGAGTATGTGTATGGAGTGGGATGGTAAGTACATTACCAAACTCTAGGGGTCAAAGAAGGTTAGCAAACAAAGTACCTCAAGTGACCAACAACCAAGAGCCTATCTCAGTTTATCAGCACGTTCCTATTGAGATGGGAGATCCTAAACAACCTGAGTCTGCCTGTAGCGAGGAAATGTAGAGTAATTGCACTGCAGGACTTCTACACTACCATCCTGCTGCTGTATGTGGTGAGGTCTCCTCCCCCCAAAAAAGGGGAGTTTGTGCCTCAGCTTTAAAAATGAGTCCACTGGGCCATCAATGACTTTTTAATGTGTAAGCTCTTGGAGATGATTAAATGAAAATGACATGCTCAGACTGTAGTGTAACAAGAGGCCAACATGTTTGATTGCCCGGAAGAATTTTTGACAAATTCATCAGGGCTAAGGGACACAACTGTCAACCAACAGTACACCATACTACATCGCCACCAAGGCATACCACTGGTCAATGGGTTTACTTGCTGGACCTAAACTGCAGAGTTGAAGTTCCTGCTGTGCCAGCAGCTCCCTCCTAGGAGTATACACAACCTGGATATCTGTCAAATGACCCTTGAAGCCCACTCCTTTTTCCTGTGTAAAGGTAGAAGTAGGTCCAACCCTTCATGTCTTTTTACAGGTATTTAACAGCAGGTGCTGCCCTTCTTCTGTTCTTCTAAGGGTCAAGTAGTGTTCTGAAGAAAATGTTTTGGGGTGCCACATTTATGCCTAGCACTAGCTTCTGGGTAAGGGTGACTCCTGGCCCCTCCATTACCACTGGGGTAAACATGTCCTTAGCCATTTAGCTACAGTTCTTTGTACCCGTATGCAAACCATTCGAGAGTGCTCCTCCCTGACTAACATCAAGTTGGAAAAACCCTTCTCTTTGTGTGCAGAGCCTATGTGTCCACCCAGAGATGTTACTGAGGTAATAAGCAGTCCACTCTATGCCTATTTTGGGAGCTGCTTTTCCCACTCTTGGGAGGACAAACATGCAAGTGTCATCTGACATCTGCATGTGATAAGGGAGGGCCCTGTTTAGTAAATTAAGTCCCTGGGTACTGCCGAACTGGTCTTCATGCAAGAGCAATAAAACACTTCCCCACCCCCAGGTCCTTGTCACACTTAATGTAGTCAGCGGGAGCGCTACATAGTAAGCAAGCATCCCGTTACGAAGCTGGAGCAGCCGGGACATGTTGTCGTGGGGCACAGATTGTGCAGCCATTTTTGAGAAAGCAAATCAACAGCAGCATACCAGCAGCCAAGGCGAGAATTAATGGTAATCCGCCGAAAAGGCTGGAAAAAATAGAATGAAAAAATGCCGGTATTACACCAAAGATAGTTTGGAATGAAGTCACAAGGCCAGAACTTACAATTTTAAAAAAGTGTGCCATGCCTGTGGTCAATGAGGCAATAGAGATTGTGTGAATAAAAGCCCTGAAATGCAGGGGGAGATCAGTATTTAAAAGAGCATGTATCTCGGTGCGAGTGTTTGCCACGTGAAGAACGAATCTTTCACGCAAAGATGTAAGGGCGAATTCTTTTTGAGACTAAAGAGCCCTTATTCGACTCATCTTGTGGAACTCTGCTTTCAAGGTCAGAATGGAAGGCCATATGGATACCTTGAACTTCCCATGTAGAGGAGGAAATAGCACATTTTTGCAGCAGACTACACGTTGGGAAACAGTCATAATTACAAGAGCCGTGCAATTGGATATTGCTGCAGACTAATGAGTGATCAGGTGTGGAAGTGCAATCTTCACCTTTCAAATAAACTTCTTTACCCTCCCTCAGGCACCTATAGGTAAATGGCAGAGAGCAATCTTCATGGAGATAAGCGCTATCCAAATGTTCATATCTGCCTATGGCATAGTACTTCATACATGAATCAAATTTAAATAGCGGAAAAGGCCATGTTATTAACCCATGAATGGGCCATACAGCTGAATTAGATTCAGCAACAGAAAAAGACAATGGTTCTAACTTTTCAATATGCAAAAAGTGAATATGCTGCATCCTTCATTGACCTTGAAGGATGCGTCCGCCACCTTCCCAGAGAGCTGGAAGCATGCAGAGATCAACGCCCTATTGAAGAAACCCACAGCGGAGCCCTAAGACCTCAAAAACTTCCGCCCCATCTCTCTTCTTCCCTTCCCGGAGAAAGTGATCGAGAAGATAGACAATAAGCAGCTGACCGCATTCCTCAAAGCCAATGGGTCCCTCGACCCATCCCAGTCCAGATTCTGAGCCAACCACAGCAACGAGACCACCCTCATCGCAGCCACCGACAACATCACGACCTTACTCGACAACGGAGAAACCACCGCCCTCATTCTCCTAGACCTCTCAGCTGCCTTTGATACAGTCTGCCATCGCACCCTAATAACCCGCCTCCACAATGCCGGGATCCAATGCAAAGCCCTGGACTGGATCTCCTCTTTCCTCTCCAGCAGAACCCCACGAGTCCGCCTCACTCCCGCTCCGCGGCCACCAAGATCATCTGCGGCGTACCCCAAAGCTCATCGCTCAGCACAACCCTCTTGAATATCTACATGAGCCCCCTCGCCACAATCGCATGCAAACACAACCTCAACATCATCTCATACGCCGACGACACCCAGCTGATACTCTCTCTCACCAAAGACCCAGCCACCGCCAAACTCAACCTCCAGGAAGAAATGAAAAACGTCGCGGAATGGATGAAACTCAGCCGTCTGAAACTGAACTCAGACAAGACGGAGGCTCTCATCCTCGGACCATCCCCATCCGCCGGGACGACTCCTGGTGGCCCGCAGAACTAGGGACCGCACCGACACCCACTGACCACGCACGCAACTGGGATTCATCCTGGACTCCTCTCTTACGATGACCAAGCAAGTCAACACCATCTCATCTTCATGCTTCAACACCCTGCGCATGCTCCATAAGATCTTCCGGAGGATCCCTACCGAAACTAGAAAGACGGTCACCCAGGCCATCGTCACCAGCCGACTTGACTACGGGAACGCCCTCTACGCAGGAACCACAATCAAACTTCAGAAAAGACTCCAACGCATACAGAACGCAACCGCACGACTCATTCTCGACATCCCCCGCCACAGCCACATAACAGCCCACCTGAGAGACCTGCACTGGCTCCCCGTCAGCAAAAGGATCACGTTCAGGCTCCTTACCAACGCACAAAGCGCTCCACGACATAGGCCCCGAATACCTCAACAACCGCCTCACGTTCTACACTCCAACACACAAACTCTGCTCCCCCAGCCTTGCCCTCGCCACCGTCCCACGGATCCGCAGAACCACCGCCAGAGGAAGATCATTCTCCTACCTGGCGGCCAAGACTTGGAACTTTCTCCCCACCCACCTACGTCTGACCCAGAACCACCTCACATTCAGGAAACACCTCAAGACCTGGCTCTTCGAGCAGTAGCGGCACCTCCTCCCCCCTCCCAGCACCTTGAGACTCTCACGGGTGAGTAGCGCGCTTTACAAGTGTACTGATTGATTGATGGAATGATGAATTGTTGCTTTACAGTCAAAATAAATGGTAAAAATAAAGAAGTATTCATGTAGTCCCAAGGCACTTTACCAGCCTTCAACGTTTGTAATGTCCGACCACACTGCAAAATGGAACGAAACTGATTTTGACCATGATACAAAACAGAAACTTCATCCTAGACAATATCAACAACAGAAATAACCATATTGTCCAATGTGTAAATTCGGGAAGAAAGTGTGTTAATGCTGTTATCAACAACTGCAAGCATTTTTTCTACATTCGCTTGGTCTATTTCACGCAATCTAGAAGCCGTTTCAATTTGAGACAGTTTCCAAACCTCGTTGTAAACAGCATATACCCATTGTTTCGTTCTGCCTCCCACTGGGAGCTTGGCAAAGTCTTTCAGAACAACATTTTCAGTTAATTTGAATAGATGGACTTTGACTGACTCTAAAGTGGAATGTTTAAGCCAGTTATGACATAACTTGCCTACCAAATAGGTTGTAACAGAATGATCACTTTGAAAACGGGGATCTATCTCACCTGTGTATAGCCAGGGGTCAGACCCAGAAAACAATGTTGGCATAAATCAGAACTTTTTTGCCATAATAACCAACCTCGTGAATCGAGACTGGAAATGGTAAAAGATTAATTCAGCAACAGAGACTGTAAGTCACAAAGGGACAAATCTATATGATTGTACCATGTCGGGTATTCTCCTAAATCAGGAAGATAGGGAGCAATACATTTTTTAGAGGTAGCCAATCCAAAGCAGGTTGCCTGTGAAATTGTTGAATTCAAAAACAACATATGGTTCGGGATGAGACATGCACGATGCAGAGCCTCAGTGCCTTTTACCTGCCAGTCTTTAGATTTAAGATCGATAGTATCTTTCCACAGTTCATAGCCCCCAATTGACAATTGGTCAAGAAATGACTTAGAATATAATAATTTAGTGTGGGTAAGTCTAAATTTGGAAGAGGACTCACCAGTCATCTTAAAATAAAATGTGACAGGATTTGATTGATTAAAATCAGTAAAATATGTACATTTTTTCAAAAGAGTTTTTGAGCTGCCCTCAACGGGAGCGGGTCAATGCTCTCATTGCGTATAATTAACCACATTCCTAAATGTGTTAGCTTTGTGCAGAAAATGGTCGCCATAGTGATGGTAACAAAATAAACCAGCTTAATTTGCTGAGTCCAAATACAAATCTTCAGCATCAAAAGCAGCATAATATTTCAAATAAAAAAACAGAGCCTCTATGGCCTGTACATCCCAATCATCAGGCCTGTACATCCAAAGATCTGACAGCATCCCATACAATCCCATCTAAAATGGGCCAAGCAGTGATATTAACAAAAGTCTGGTCCCTCTTCATGATGTGAGATGAGGAGTGGGGTGCCAAAGTTCCATCAATTAACCAAATTGAAGTTCTTTCTTTAACATAGTGTCCATTTACAAAACGGAAAAAATACACCACACATATATTCGATATGAACAAAAAAACTGAAAAAAGTACTAGTAAAATGTAAGTCCAAGGGGTATCAAAAAGTGTTTCTTAAACAAAACAGCAAAAATTGAAATTTTTGATGGGGACTTTGATGTCAGTGCCGGTTAACTGCAGATGCAAATCAGGCATCGACAAGTCTGTAGGGTAGGTATACTCTGTCTCATTAAGGGGATCACCAGCCGGTGTATTCAATAAAGGATCAGTAACTATAGGCATCTTGATGGCCATGTCAGGCCTGGTGGTACTCGCCGGAGCCAAAAAAGAATTTCTCAGCATCGCTGGACAAGAGACCGCTGGAGCCATACTAAGAAGAATCGGCCACTCACTGTAATTTTACATGGTCAATGGAGATGTACCTATTTTCCTTGCGACCAGGAAGTGGTGGTAAAATGACTGTTCTTGTACCCTGCACGCCAAGCACAGGAACGGGTGCACAATATGAGGAGCCAAACTTATTCTTGTTCTCCACCTTCTCTCGTACCAAATCACCAACTCGGGCTAGCCAGCCAACTACCGAAATCTGAAGACAGCATCAGATGTGGAGGACAAATGTTCCTTTGCAAGACTGTCTCTGGTCTTTTGTTGGTCCTGTAACACAGTGCAATGTTCATCTATGTCAAAGGATGTGGCAGATGCCGCCATGTCTAGACTGTCAAGGTCCGGAACAAACATTTTGAGCATTTCGTATGGGGTCCACCCACCCAGAGACCTTCGAGGGAGATTATTAAGTGCACGATGCACGATAGAGAGATGGGCTAGCCAGTTCCGGCCTGTACCTAAAACCTTAGCTGTCAGGGATTGCTTTGAGTCACAGTTCATTCTCACTACAACCAAATTTTCCTCAGGCCTGTATGGAGACAAAAATTTGACTTGAACCCCCAATGAACGCATGGCATCCTTGTATACCTTAGAGGCGAACACTGGACCCTGGTCCGAGTGAAAGGTACCACATGCAAAAATTCCCACAAAGACATGCAAATCCCTGTTGACAGTGCGAGCATCAGTACTCCTTTGTGGCCACACCCACACAAAGCATGTGCACGAATCATCTGCAACTAAGATGTACTTATACGCAGTATCAGAGGAGAAAGAACCGCAGTGATCTAAATAAATACACCCAAGCGGTCTATTAGATATGTACAACTGTGTCTGGGGCAGGCGCGCAGCAGTTGAAGGTTTAATCTGCTGGTATATGTCACAATGAACGACATAATCATGATTATGCTTGTACAATCCACGCCACCAGTAACGCTGTTGTAACAGAGATACAGTAGCTGACACGCCGGCGTGAGCCGAGGCCATACCCTCGTGAGTTGCTGTTATCAAAGGTTGCCTGCAGTCCGCGTTGGGAATCAACCTGTCACCAACGTCATTAATTCTCACATAGGGAACTTTATCAGGACTTAAAAGATAAAAGTATTTAGAAGGGAAACCTCTAGGGTAATTACCTCTCTACTCTGTTGCGGCAATAGCTGCCAAGATGTCATCATCAATCTTACTTTTGGAACGTGTAACTGCTGCTACTAAGTATGTTGCAACTGCGGTCTTCACTGCTTCATCAGCAAGACAGTTACCAACAGTGTGTACCCCTATGCGTTGATGACCAAGAGTATGAAATACAAATACGAGTGGGAGCTTTTCTTTAAGCTCAGCCACTCTAACCCAAAGCATTTTGTGTTTAATCGTGCTACCTTTGGGATCGCGATAGTCCAAAAGAATAGATTGTCATTGTAAGACTGAACACAGTAGTAAGAGGCACTCACAATAAGAGTAGTCACACAAGGGTCTGCGTACTCTAGTGCAGGCTACAGAGCACGTAGCTCTGCCAATTGGGCAGTACAGTCCCCTAATATCTGTGTATGCATGACATCGGACTTGAATTCTCCATTCACCATAGTACCAACCACTATTGTGCAGGCCACAGAATAAGCATGTTTTGAAGCTGTCGCCGGCTGCGCCGATCCGTCAGTGCATATGATACAATGGAAGTCCTCCAGCGGGCGCATGGTCAGAGGAGCAGGATGAACGAATTCATACTGCAAGTAAACTTGCAAAGAGGAGTCAAAGATGAACATGATATCCGGACACCTTAAGGAAGTGGCCCATTGTATCCACCTCAGGTGCAAAGTTTTTGAATTGGGTACACTGGCTTTCGTCACTACCTCCAAGGCAGGATACGGTGTAACAACCAACATGCGTTTCCCCTGCGACAGTGCCTTTTCTTTCAGAATCACCATCTGCACTGCAGTCAAAACTTTTTCCACAGTAGAAAACCGCATTTCAGCCGAAGTGTACAAGTGTGACTTGTAGGCTATAGGGACTTTGTCACCCTCATTAAAAGTCAGGTACCTGAAACCAACTGCACCTGGCATGATTCCTATCCCCAGGTTTCTATGGTTGTCATGAGTCAGTAAGAATTTAGATAAAAAAAGATCAGACTCCAAGGATCGCAAAATTGCAGAATGTTGAGGCAGCCAGCAAGATTTGGTAAAAGTAGGTTCTACCAAGGCATAAAGCGGCTTGATACGCTGGGCATATTCGGGAATGTATGTATGCCCAAAATTTAAAAAAAACCAGCAAAGATTGTAGTTTTTTCAGAGTTGTCGGAGCGCAGCAGAAGCGCGCATTTCTCCAGGAAGTGAGGTGCTAAACCTCGACCTTCATTGTTGAGCTCATAGCCCAGGAACAACACTGTGTACTCTGCAACATGCGATTTTGCAAAGTGAAATTTGTAACCGAAGTCCGCAAACATGCAGATGATGCGGTCAACGCGACACAGATGCGGCCATAATTCGTCGTCTGTGAGATAAATGTCATCAACATACGAACATGCATCAGGGCAGAGTCTCTCCAAAAGAGAGACAATATGGGCGGCAAAGACGCCTGGACTGTTCTTATAGCCCATAGCTAATCTTCTGAACTGTTTTTGTTTACTGTCACAGGTGAACGCTGTCCATTGACTACTATGAGAGGACAGGTTATGGCTAAAAAAGCCATTGGATATGTCAAGTGTGGTTTTAAAACGCTTACGCACAAAACTATCCACAAGGGCAGAAATGTGAGTATTTTGTACCGCGCAGGTCCGACTATGAGAGTTCAAGTGCCAGTAATCCAAAACCAAACGGTACCAGCCATCAGGCTTAGTCACAGTAAAAAGAGGATTATTCATCGGAGACACACAAGTTTCAATCAAACCCTGATACTCCAATTGTTCAAGGATTTCTGCCACGGGAGCTTTCGCTTCACATCGCATGGGATATTGAGGTTGAGGCTGTGGCATAGACAGCAATGGTTTCTCATGTGTGAGGGAAAATTTGTCCCATCCACACTGAATACAGTACAACGCCGGTGCAAGCACCTTAGCCCACTCTTCTGCAAAATTCAGGGCCTGCTCCTTCGCCACTGTGTGCGCGAAAGCAGGGAAGATTACCTCTTCCCCTTGCGGAGCGGACAGAACGAAGGGTGGGGGACAATCAGCCTCCACTAACAAAATGTCATAGGTAGTAGTGAGATTTTCCCAAAATGCCCCTTAGATAGTACATTGTTTGTCACCTTCAATTAAAAGGACTATTTCATAAAGTCTTTCAGGGGGAGCCACTCTAGTGTCAACTGTCTCAACAGTAGCGAATGTGTCAGTTGCTGTCACCTTCACAAATGAACGCAATGCTTCCCGCACTACTGTAATTTCCGCAGCGCTGTCTAACAGCGTCAGTGCCCATGTCAGGTTCTGAATCTGTGTTCTCACTATCCGTGGCATACTTCGCTGTTAAAGTGGCAACTTTCTTCTTCTGAATGTGGGGTCTTTGACGCGTTGTCTCGCTTGCCTTTACTGTTGGTCCTGCGGGGATGCTCTCTGCTTAGCTGGGTACCCCGACCTTTGCCGTGGTCTCCTCCACTGGTGGGTGAGACCAATGTATCCTGCAAAGAGCGAGGAGAACGTTGATCAGGAACCTGAAAATGATCAGGTGACTTAATACTAGCGCGGTCGCACAAATCATATGTGCACTCAGTAGACCCAGGTATTGGCGAAGCAGGACGTGACCCCTGTTTCTGTTGCTTTTTTCCCTGTCTTTTATTCTAATTCCAAATCTGCTTTGGAAAAGAGGGGCGCTCATCTTTATCAGAAGATGCCACCTTAGTTTGCTTCTGCACTGCTGTTTTAGCAAAAGGCTTGCGGCCAATGGTTTTATTAGCATCAGCAATGATTTACGGTAACTGCAGGGGCTTATCAGCATTGGGCACTGTGCGTAAAGCATTAGGCACTTGGAAGCTCACAGCATCCCCCTTAACATTAGCAAGGACGAGATCACAAACATCCTCAAACGCTCCAAAGAGTCTCATCCCAAATTCAACAGCCGCCTCCGCCCTGCGTTCATCCTGAACATGCTTAATGACGAGGGCAGGACAGCCAGAGACAGAGTGCCGAAGCTCTTAGTATAGACTGTCGCAAATATCTTACCCCAGGTCTCACAATCATCAACCTATTAGGAAATACTGCTTCCAGCTGGTCAAATTTCTCAGCAAGCCACAAAGGTAAATCTTCCTTTTCCTGTGTCCGCTTGCCCATAACCGAATTAACCATGACGGGATTAATCTTCATCCTGGCCGGTCCACCTGGTTGCCATGCAGCGACAGGCGGCCCTGCCTGGACGTGGCGGGAGATGTATTGCACTAAAGCCCTAATGTCCCCTACAGCCAAGGTATAAAGGACCCTTAGTTCTCCAACAGGAACTGTCAAGTAACGCGGATGCGGAGTAAATCCGGCTAAGACAGGCCAAGTAGCTACAGGAATGGACAAAGGACCTAATCTAACCGCCGTTACTGAGTGGGGAAGGGCGCCATTAAACCAAACTTAATGCTGCCAAGCGGAAATCGGAATCTTGTTTTGATAACCTTGGAGGCTTCAGCACTCACTGTGCAGACTAAGGTCAAGCTGTAATTCTAGGGACGTTGAAAACAAGCCATTCTCATGTGAAGCAAATCATGCAGCCTAACTTACAACAACAGTTACATATAGTGTTGTATGCAAAAGCAGCAAAAAGGCAAAATGGCGTTTAAACTTGTAATAAGCCTATGCTAACATAGCCATGTGTAGCCCAGCCCTCACTACAATATCTGGGTTGAATCCATTAATCTATTGCTCACCATTTCACCCAAGTTTAACCCTAGCCATATGCAAATAAGTCGTGACCCTGCTCCTCATGGGAACAGTCCAGCCACAACTGCCAAGCCAAGTCGTCCCTGGACCAGAAACAAGAATCCTCGGATTATTAATGTCTACAACCAACTTCTTCCTGCAGCAATTCATGAGCAATAAATGAAGCCTACTTCCTTCCAATGTGGGTACCACATCTCTGTGATGGTGTTGTCTATGACTGAGCGTGTATTTCATTTTTCAAAATTTAAATCCTCTGGTTGTCACTACTGACAATCGCATGAAATTGGAAGGAAGTAGGTTCCATTTATTGTTCATGGTTTGCTGCAGAAAGCAGTTGACTGTAAGCATTATTAATCGCCTTTAAATTATGACATGATTCGGGTTGGAATGTTGTTTGCAATATGCATATAGCTAACAGTGTGATACTTGTCTATTGGATTTGACAGATTATTTGTTGCTTGTCCGTTTTGTATTGGGGTCGCTGAATGTTGCCCCAATAAAATTGGGTGAGGTGGCAACTCCATTGAAACTGGGTGTATAGCGCTGGGATTGCGCGTTATTAGGAACCAGGTAAAAATCTAATGATGGTCATTGGGTAATTCAGAGCGTTTTTTAAATACTGCATTGGGTCTATATTTATACCTTTACCACTTATATGGTATTGAACATCGCTCTCTAACCTGGAAATAAACATGTTTTATTTTGGCCGCCATTCTTTTCACAGATGATGGTTGGTGGTTCTATCCCTATTTTGAAGTACTGTGTGAGGTCTACAGCGTCTATTTTCTAAGTCCTAGGACTAACTTTAGGACATTATTTCAACAAGGGTTTGCAGAAACAGGGTGATTTTTATTATAAGATGCCTTGCATAGTTGGTACATAATGGGTTATGACTTCTAGAAGGACTATTCCCCCAATGCGGGGATTAGATATTTAGGTTTCCTTGCTCCTTAGGATTCTAACCTTGGGTCACCAATATGTTATGGAACAATACTTCTTAACTTGACTGAACATGTTCTAATATGGCAGCGGCTCTTTCTCCTGATATCACCTGATATTATTTGTTGATGCATCCTCAGGCATGACGTCTTGGGATGCTTTCTATAAGATGAAAAGTTGCCGGTTTTTATTTTTTTCAAACCGGACGGCGCAGCATGTACATTTGTACATGGTGAGTGAATTGGAACAGGATGACGAGAATTACGGTAGTGCCTTAAAATAAACAGTACCTACCATTTAAGTGGATAGTACTGATGTCATTTAGACAAAGGGATTATCTTTGTGGGACAGGGGCATATGTTTACAGGCCTCGGCATCCTGCATTTCAATGTCATAATGTGTTGTTATCATTGTTTTTTTCGTTTAAAGAGTTTGATTAATTTGGGATGATTAGTGATTGATTTATATGGTGATTCCCTCACTATGAAGTGGGTATAATTATATAAATTAATTTTGGAAGGTGGGGAGTCTGGAATAATTTTTATTCATGGTGACATTTCATTGATTCTATGATCTTAACGGAGACTGCTGATACTCAAGGCCAACGGCGCGTCTGAAGTGTTAATTTTGTATTTCTCTTTTGTATAGGTACCAAGTACGGGGCCTGATAATGCCCATTGTAACTTGTGGTAGTCCTTTTACTGGCAGATTATTACTCAAAACGATGGATGTTGTATCCATGTTACTAAGGACGCAATAGCACCATATCATTTATTATAGATAAGATAAGGTCCTACTTCCATGATAAGAATTCTCTTCATAGAAATTGGTACATGATGACTTCCATTGTATACAATTTATTGAGTGGTCCACTTTTTTTTATGTCCGTGTATGTTATGTCATTGTGTTGTATGTACTATACATGTTTATATTTGTGGTATTTTGTATGTGATTGTTTTCAGGCCTGTTCCTGTTTGTTTGGAATGAAAAGCGTTGGCTGGATTTTAACTTTTATATTGATTTATGCTAATAAAGAAGATGATTTGATATTCATACACGATATGGCCTTTTTCCTGGTGCACCTTCCTATAGGTAAAAAGTTTCTGATCTGGAAAACAGTGGCAAGTAACAGAGGCAAGTGCCGGAAGACTTGTGCACAGGACACTTTACTTCCTGAGATTGGAGACTGAGGTGCAGCACAAACAGTCTGCAGCGGGAGTGTTTTTTTTCTATATTCAGTGAGAGAGATGATTAGTTGAGTGTCATATGCATAGGAAATTCTTTTGAGGCAGTGGGATCTGACAATGTCTGTGAGGGTTATGGATGACCCTTGGGGTATGATGCGTATGATATCCTTGGGTTCAGAGGTGAAGGGGGCAGCTGGCTGCTCTTCGTGAGTTCTGTAAGGAAAGAGGCAATCCACTTGAGGGTGTTTTGCTGTAAGCTAATACAACAATGAATCTAAATGCATGCTGGTTGTGCTTAGTAGGACAAAAATGTACAATAACGGAATTGAAGAACCATCCTTGGAAGAACAGGACTATTTAATATGTTTGACTGAAGTTGTCCTATTCGGGTGACCTAATGGAAGAATAAACTAAATATAAAACATAATGCTTAGCAAACGAAGCATTTATGGAAGGCTATAAAATGTTTCTGTGCTTAAATTACTTTCAAAGTAATGTTGATTCTGACAAATATTAAAATATAGAATAAATTAGTAGGACTTGGGCTTAAATACATGACTAAAAGTGTGGGCCATAAAAAAAACATTTTCAGATGCAGACAGTTTAAGGAGCATGTCCTTTTCCTATTAATATCAGAACATAGAATCAACTAGTAGGACTTGGAGTAAAATATATGACTTAAAGGGTAGACCAGGTGCATTTTCAGATGCAGACAATTTAAGGTGCATGCCCTTTCCTTGTTAATATCAGAAGATAGGATATATTAGTAGGACTTAGGTATAAATACACAACTAAAAGGGTAGGCCAGATAAAACATTTCCAGACACAGACAGTTTAAGAAGCATGCCCTGTACTTGTGAAGTTGTTGGCTCAAAGATTAACTAGATAAACTAGATGTTTCCAATGTTGTCTTTCTCAGTTGAGAAACAGAGAAAGAAAAATAACATTCCAAAACCATTAATAAGGAAGTATGGTTTAGTGACTGTAGTAATGTATTGTCCAATTTATTATAGGCACTGCAGAGATGCCCATCACACTGCCATTACATTTTTTTTAATGTATTTGTATAACTAAGACATTGCACAAATAGCTGACAGAGAATACAGAAATAAAATACCTTCCCAGCCCACTTTAACATAAACACTTCTCAAACAGCAAAATAAAACTTTCAGCTGTTACAAGTATTTCAAAAGTATTTCAAATTATTTCAATACATCCACAAAAGCTTCATTCATTCATAAACATGTGAATATGAGAAAAACAAGATCCTTAAAGAATGTCTGATCAGTTACCTATAGAACAAATACTCAAATACATAGATACAATAATTAATCGATGATATGAGATTTGAAAAACGTTATCTAGGAGGAAACAGTGTACATGGAGGTCATAGTGATAGTATTCGGAATAAATAATTCAATGGTTCTTATCAACAAGCCACAAGATTAGGGAGTTTGAGTTTGTAGAAAAATATTATTTGGAAAGGATATAGTTTCATATCATTCAAAGAATGCCAGGACAATGGACCCCAATTGGAATGGAGATATTAAAAATAGGAAGGCCTAAATTGCATGAATCTAAAGAAAGGAAGAGCTGTGCAAACTGCTGTTGTGTACTGCCAGTTGGTCCTTTTCCTGTTCCAGAGGGTGTATCTTAGCTATTTATTATACGTTGATACTCAATGTCTTCCTGCTGCCATAAGCCAAACCATAGTCTTCCTGTAGGTCAGTAATTAACAAGTCAGCCAATTATTAAAATGTATTTTCATCAGTGAAATAGATTTGAGAAACAAAGTGGAAAATTAAGTTGTAAATGCCACTCTAAGATTTTTTCAAAACCTGGAAAATGCAGGTTTTCCTACATAGTGAAAATAGCTTTCTATAATTCTTCACTATGAGGGCAAGCTTTTCCCAATGTCTAAAATGCCACATTTGTATTTACTAAGCCGCTGATTTTGTGGTTTTTCTCTGCACACTTCAGGGGGCACAGCTAACAATTAAATAGCTTTTTTTCTGTGTGGCAAATGAAGATTTCCTTTCCATGTGACACTGATATGCTCTTATACTGCAGCCTATATAGAGCACATAATTTCGCTCTAGAGCCATACACATTATTCAGCCGATTGGTTACACTATGAGATCCTTTCTGGCATCATCCAGAATGGCCTTGCTGAAAAGCTCCACTGGTGCCAGTCAAGCAGCGTATAACTCTCCTCTTCGGAGTATAGGTCTGCATTCTAGATCTCATTCTCCTATTTTAATCCCCTGTGTCAAATTATTTTGTATGGGCTCTCGCTGTTTGCTCTTTCATGAGCCCAAATTGTGGAGCACTCTTCCTAATTATCTAAGAATGATTTCAGCATATCTGCCTTTCAGGAAAACTGTTAAAATGACCAATTTGTTGGAGACGAGTGAGTGCGCATCCAAGATGGCTGCCGCCTTGTGAGCTTTGCTTGTTTTTGGGAGACGCGTGAGCGCGCATTCAAGATGGGCGCCGCCTTGTGAGCTCTGTTCGTTGTTGTCTGTTTCTGCTTCAAAAATGACGACATTTCAGTCAGAATACCATATAAAATGAGGTTGCTGGGATTTTGAAGCTATTATCTGCTGCTGTATGGTGTTTCCAGGTCTTTTTTTCGATGGAGGTGGTGTTTTCCTTCCTTCCTGTTCCTGCTCCTAGTTCTTCCTCAAGGTACTGCCCAGCTTGTCTGTCAGGGGGGGGAGTAAGTTCTCAAGAGAGGGCCTGGCTTTGGCCTAACCACTCCCACAGTCTGTTTAAGCTGCTACACCACTTGTTTTTCAAGCTTTTTCTCAGCAATAAGTGCATTTTTTTACTTTTGTTTTTTTCTCTACAAGTTTAATTCTTATAACAAAAGAATGGAACATAAAAATGTGCAAACACCTAATAATAAAAGGAAGCAACAGGTCTCTCTGCCTCCAGTTAAATCTAATCTATGTCACTAATTCTTGATGAAATTCAGGAACTTTATGCTAACACGGATACAATTACATCAGAGATTAAAAATTTGCGCAAAGACATGGCTAGTATGGTAATGAAAATTTCTGGTAACTCAATTAAAATACATGACAATAAAGTTAAAATTGATGCCTTTACTCCACTTGTGTCGAAAATCTCTCCTATGTCTGCCCTCCTTTTGGATATGGAAATGGAATGTATGCATTTTCAACTTACCAGAAGATGTTGAAGGTTCCAATGCAGATTATATTTTAGAAAATCTGATTTCTGGCATTCTAAGCATCAAGTATCCAGAACATACGATTCCCTCCAATCGTAATCCTCATCATAGAAATGATTTTTAAAGTTGTTCGCCACCATCATTTGGTTCTGATAAGAAAAGCAGCATGAGAAATTCCTTCCTTGATGGTCAATGGAAAGGAAAATATTATACAACAAGACTTTGCTAAAGATACTGTCTCAATGCGAAAGGAATTTTCTGCTTTTCATCCTCAACTCAGAAGTCTTGGTTTTAAATATGGTCTTTTTGACCCATCAACAATGCGCATTTAGAAAGACAACTTTTCTAAATCCTTCCATGGATCTGAAGATTTAAGTCTATTCTTGGATCACCATTCGCAGCATTGAATGGATACTCACGACTCTGCTACTAGTTTACGTATTTCTGACAAATTTTCTTTTTTGGTTAATATTCACACAGGGTTCCAATGGCTTACGTCATGCTTGTAAAGTATGTGTGGTTTCATTCCCGTTCTTAATATTAAATGTTTATTGTCTTTTCATGTTTTGTTTGTTTTCTCTTTTATCTACTTTTGACTTTTCTGCTGATCTCGAGCTACTATTTTTCATACTTTTTCTTTATTTTTATTCTTCTCTTCTTGATTTCTTTATCTTTTTTTTCTACTATGGTTCTGTTCATAATATCAAAATAGTCTCTTTAAATGTCAAGGGGTTACGTCATCCATTTAAATGTACGAACATTTTAGATTATTAAGGTAGCTGCAAAGCAGATATTTGTCTTATACAGGAAATACATATTGAGGACAAAATATTTGATTGTATGAAAAAAAAGTGGGTTGATAATATTGTCTCTTCTCCTGCACTTGGCAAAAAAATGGTGTTGCTATCCTTTATGCAAAAAGACTACATTGCCAAATTATGAGTACATTTTTTGGATACCAATGTAAGATTTCTCATAGTTAAAATTTAAATATCATGATTTGGTCCTACTGCTGATGACCCTACTTTCTGGTCTACTCAATTAACTGAAGTTCTCAAGTTGGGTAAAGTTCCTCTTATAGTTGGAGGAGAATTTAATATTATATCTGATCCCTGATTAGATAGATTATTTCTTACTAAATTACATCCCCCTAATGTGTTTTTTTGCTTTCAAATAATTTCTTCAAACCACAAAGCTAGTCGATATTTGGCAATGACACTTTCCTACAGACAAAAGTTTTTTGGACCTTGGTCAGCGGACTCGATAATTCTCGCTTCGGTGCTTACTCTAATCAGGGGTTCCACTCGGCAACTCTGGGCATTAGCTTGCCTAATCTCCACAACTGCCCCACCAATTCCGGGGATGCCTGGCTCCACCTTGGGGACTCCCAGCAAGGGACCATCCCACAGGGAAAGCCAGGACGGGTTCCCCAGAGTTATACAGCGCCGGGACGCCCCGTTGCTGGGGCAGCTGTGCGCTTTACAAGTATACTACATTTACATTCACATTTACATTACATTTACACAATTCTCACTCTAGGCTTGATGATCTATTAATTTCTATACAACTAATTAAGTCTGTGGTCACTCCTATTATTGGTAACATTGACATTTCGGATCATGCTTTAATTTCTTTTGTTTAGAAATTAAATTCACATTTTACAATGCAATCCAGATGGAGAATGAATACTAGTATTGTTCTTAATGAACAAAATAAACCAAACCTTTTAAATTATATTCATGATTAATTCCTTCTTATCCCTGAAGGTTCTACTTCCATTGTGAACAGGTGGGATGCGTTTAAAGCTTATATTAGAGGTGTTACTATTTCTTTTATGGCCCATGAAAATAAAACTTTTAATGCAAATATTGAAAATGTGGATAAACAAATTGCAAAATATGTGAGAAGTTTTATTACGTCTGATGATCCTCAATACAAATTCAAATTGCAAAAACGGAGATATGAATTTAATTTACTCCTTAGCAAAAGAGCAGGCATCCAACTTTCAAATTCTAAAGCCAAATTTGGTTTTAATGCTAACAGATACGGAAGACTTTTAGTTGATGATTTACGCATTAAAAAAGAAAAAGCACAAATAAATTCAATTCATGGGCTTAATCTCAAAATGATAATGTTAATTAATTTTTAGGTTTTTATACTATCCTTTATGAGAAACCTAATTTTGATGGTGCCTCTTTAATTAATTATTTTCTATCTGAATGTGGATTACCCAAGATTTCTCAATCAGATACAATTTGATTTGATTTACCTATTACTGAAGATGAAATGTTATGAGCCATAAAATATCTTAAAAACAATAGGTCACCTGGACCCAATGGTATTCCCGCTGAGTTTTTTAAAGAACTACAGCGTGCTCCTCATTTATTACAACTTTTTACCTTTTTTGGTTCTACGGAAATTACTACGGGTTCTTTTACTGAGGCTTTGTTTATTGTCCTACTCAAACCTGATAAAGACCCCACACTTGTGTCAAATTATCGTACTATCTCTTTAATAAACCAAGATTGTACATTTTATGCCAAAATACTTGCTACTAGATTATCCTCTGTGATAGAATCTATTATTCATCCAGATCAATCTGGTTTTATGAAGAATAGGTATTCTACCAATATTACAAGAACTTTGTTACATGTCATTTAACAAGGGTCCACGCTGTCTCTACCATCAGGAATTCTCACATTAGATGCTGAAAAAGCTTTTAATAAAATTCAATGGCAATTTTTATATAATACTTTATTATCATTTAATTTTGGTGACATATTTATCTGAATGATTTCTGCTCTATATTCTACTCCTACTGCTCATTTATTTATTAATGGCCACATTTCTAACCAATTTTCTCTCTTCATAGGTACAAGCAAGGATGTCCCTTTTGCCTGCTTTTATTTCTTCTCAGTATTGAACCCCTCCTTGTTGCCATAAAAAAGTGTGATACAATTAAAACAATCAATATTAAAATAATTATTATTAAAACTTTAGCTTATTCTGATGATCTACTTTTATTTATCTATGATCGTTTCTCCTCATTGCCTACCTTATTGGAGAATATTTCGTTCTATTCCACAGTTTCTTGTTATAAGTTAAACACTAATAAAATGGAGCTCTTTCCATTAAATAATTACTGTACTCCAAAGAAATCATTGGACAAAAAGATAAATTGAAATACCTTGGTATTTCATCTATGAAAACAACAATATTGCTTAACTGTGACTTTACCTTAAATTATATTAAAGATAAAACATCAAAATGGTCTTCACTTCACGTTTCATGGAGGGGTAGAATGGTCTGGAGTTAAATGACAATTGCACCAATTTTTTTTTACCCTTACCATGATTCCTACTCAATTTCCTTTAAAGTTTTATAAAGATGTAGATAAACTCTTCTCTAAATTTCTTTGGAATAACAAGTCTTCTCGTATCAGTTATAAAAAAATTAAAAATGCCCAAATGTAATGTTTTTTTGGATTGACAGACTTTTTTCATTATCACTAAGCTTTTATTTTAAAACTATGGTTTAACCATTCTTTATTGTGTAATCCACCTGCTTGGCTTCTTAATGAAACAATGTTAGTTGAAACTTTCCCATTACCCACTTTACTAACTATATATAATAAATCAATTTTTTTTCAAACATCGGTTGTTTTAAAATTTACTTAACCAATTTCAAATGATTTAGATTCAATTTTTCAATCACCCATATCCACCACAGAAGATATGTCATTGTGGTACAATCCAGTCATGAAAGTTAATAGAAATGTTAGATTTTGGTATTCATGGATTAAAGCTGGTATTTTTTACCTTAAATATGTTTATCACAATAATGCTTTGATATATTTTGAAGCTTTACGAACAAAATGTATTTTACCTCCTTCTGATTTTCCCAAATATGAACTTGTATGTAATTTTATTTTAGATTCATTTCCTCACAATGTTCCTTCTAATTTTAAATTAGATTTATCAATTTATATACAAACTATTTCCACTTTATCTCATGGTGTTTCAATATTATATAAAAATCTGTCCATCTCTCAAGGAACCAACATTAATGTGATTTCAACGTTTTGGAATAATGAACTTTCCACCTCTTTTTCTACTGATACATGGAAATATAGTTGGCTTAATAGTATTTCTGGTTGGTTACCTGTTTCACTTTATCAAACTAACTCATACATTTTATATAACTGTTTGTGGACTCCATTATGGTTATTCCAAGCTAAACGTCTTCCGTCTTCAACTTGTTGGCACTGTAATTTACATATATGTTCTTTACAACATATGCTTTTCCATTGTCCTTTTGTTTTCAAATTTTGGACTGAAGTTTTGGATATTATAAAAAAGATATTTAATATTCATGATGATGTTTCTTTCAAACTGTTATTATGCAAATCTTTTGTTCGCTTGCAAAAAGTAAATGACTGAGAAGGCAAACTTTTTAACAGCAGCTTTACAATCCCTCACATCCTGTTGGAGAGATGTTTCTTTATTATCTATTCACGTTTGGTGGTCATGGGTTATTTTTACCAGAAGAGGAGCTCAATTGTCTTCGAATGGTATTATTCATAATTCTAATTCATATCATTCTTTTTGGAAACCTGTTGATATATATTTAACTTCTTAAATACATATTTATTTTGTATTTAGTTATTGATATTATAATAGTCAAGTTTTCACATTATAGTAGCTCTATTTTATCATTATTATATAATATTTACAGGTGTTTCCTTTCATTCCTGTTAGACCTGGCATCTTTGGCGTGGTTTCCCCCTATCTTTTTGCCTCTACCTCCTGTATTTTTGATGCTGTGCTGGATTTCGTTTTTGCTGGTTTAGATGCTTTGGACACTCTGCCACTGCTGATCAGTGCCAGAGTGTAAATGCTCCCTATGTAAAGTGTTATTCTGATTGGATATACATGTTTGGCATATTTGTATCACCATGAAGTCCCTAGTAAAGTGCACTGGGTGTGCCAGGGCTGGTGATGACAAGTGCTACTAGTGGGCCTGCAGCACTGATGTGCCACCCACAGGAGTAGCCCTAAAATGATGTCTCAGGCCTGACACTGCAGTGCCTGTGTGCAGTTTAGAAACAGCCATGTCTTCCTGATCAGTGTCCCCACTGACCAGGCCTAACCCTTCCCTTTTTGTGCACATCAGTCACCCCTATGGAAGGCCCAAGGTACCCCCCTGGGCAGGTTACCGTGTATGTAAAAGGTAGAGCCTGTACTAGTGCAGGTAACATGCTCTGATAGTGTGACCACTGCGCCTCTTGGCCTGGTCACCCCCATGCTCCTGTGCCTGCCTGCTCAGCCCCAGCCACCGAGGGCCGCCGAGCACTCCAGCCTCCAGCCACCCGAGGGCCACCGAGCCCACCAGCCTCCCGCCACCCGAGGCCCGCCGAGGCCGCGCCAGATTTTCCCGCCACCCCAGCCACCCGAGGCCCGCCGAGGCCGCGCCAGATTTTCCCGCCGCCCTAGCCCGCGGCCCCGCCCCCCCGCCAGCCGATTGGCTCCCGCTCCCACCCTCCCGCAGACCCTCCCGACCAGCTCCCTTTTTATGACGCCCCCAGAGCGACCGCGCAGCGGACGCGCGCAGCGGGAGCACCGTCTGCGCCCGTCTGCGCCTGGCCCGCGCCCAGCGCCAGGACCCCTGGCCCCCGCCGGACGTACGACGCCGCCACCCTCAACGCACTCAACACCGGCCGAATCCCGGGATGCTACCGAGCCACCCGAGACGAACCCACGGACCCTTCAGCTGCCACGCCTGCAAGTTCACCTGCATCCGGACCTGCCCCGCACCAGCGCCCGCCAAGCCGAACACCAGCAGCAACCACCTCAAATGCATCCTACTCAACACCCGCTCCGTCCACAGACACGCCATCGAACTCTGGAACCTCCTCGACACCACAGCTCCTGACGTTGCCTTCCTCACGGAAACCTGGATGAACGACTCCTCAGCGCCCAACATCGCCATCGCCATCCCAGAGGGCTACAAGATCACCCGAAGAGACCGCGGCAACCAGACTGGAGGAGGCATTGCCATCATCTACAGAGACACCATCCGCATCGCGACCAACACCGACGACACCCTGACAACCGCCGAACACCTGCACTTCCAGATCCACACGGACCCCAAAACCACCCTCAGAGGCACCCTCATCTACCGACCCCCGGGACCACGCACACAATTCAGCGAAGACATCGCCGACTTCATCAGCCCGCACGCCCTCCCCTCTGCTGACTTCATCCTCCTGGGGGACATCAACTTCCACCTGGAGAACAACAACGACCGCAACACCACCACCCTGCTTGACAACCTCGCCATCCTCGGACTCAAGCAGCTGGTGACCACCCCCACCCACCTCGCCGGACACACACTCGACGCTGTCTTCTCTTCCAGCAAGGACATCGTCTTCAGCCACGCCACCGGACTCCACTGGACGGACCACAGCTGCGTCCACTTCACCTTCAGAAGATCCACGATCCACCACCACCAGCAACAGGTTGCTCGAAGAAACTGGAACAAGATCACAGCAAACCAGCTCGCCACTTCCTTGAGCCAACACCCTCCCGCCAGCTCAGCGAACCCCAGCCAGGCCGCCGACAACCTCACGAAGTGGATCAGCAACTGCGCAGACGACCTCGCCCCACTGAGGACCCCGCCTAGCAGACCCGGCAGCAAGAAGGCCCCATGGTTCACCGACGAACTCAAGAGCTCCAAGAAGAACTGCCGAGCCCTCGAGAAAACCTGGAGAAGGGAGCCAACACCGGACAACATGACCACCCTCAAGCTCGCCACCCGGAAGCACCATCAACTGATCCACGCCACCAAGAAATCAGCATTCAAGGACCGGCTGGATAACAATGCACACAACTGCAAGGAACTCTTCAACATCGTGAAAGAGCGCTCCAACCCCAACGCCGGAATCAACGACATCACCCCGTCGCAAGACCTCTGCAACTCCCTCGCCTCCTACTTCCACAACAAGATCGCTGACATACACAACAGCTTCAGCCCTCAAACAACGCTCCCCACGACCGCACCAACGCCCCCCACCACCACCCTCAGCGCCTTGACCCAGATCAACACAGAAGACACCATCTGCACGATGAACTCTATCCACTCCGGATCTCCGACAGACCCCTGCCCTCACCACGTCTTCAACAAGGCCGACGCTGTCATCGCACCCCACCTGCGGGACATCATCAACACCTCCTTCGACACCGCCACCTTCCCTGAGAGCTGGAAGCACGCCGAAATCAGCACTCTACTAAAGAAACCAACAGCGGACCCCACCAAACTCAAGAATTACCGCTCCATCTCGCTCCTCCCGTTTCCAGCCAAAGTCATCGAGAAGACTGTCAACAAGCAGCTGGCTGCCTTCCTCGAGACGAATGGATCCCTCGACCCCTCACAGTCTGGCTTCCGAGCCAACCCCAGCACCGAGACCGCCCTCATCGCTGCCACCGATGACATCCGAGCCCTGCTGGACAACGGCGAAACAGCAGCCCTCATCCTCCTAGACCCCTCCGCGGCGTTCGACACTGTTTGCCACCGCACCCTAGTGCAGCGCCTCAGCAACATCGGAATCCAGGAAAAGGCTCTGGAGTGGATCATCTCCTTCCTCGCTGGAAGGACACAGAGAGTACGCCTGCCACCCTTCAGATCTGCAGCCACGGAAGTCATCTGCAGCGTTCCTCAGGGCTCCTCGCTCAGCCCCACCCTCTTCAACGTCTACATGAGCCCCCTTGCGGCCATCGCACGCCAACACAACCTCAACATCATCTCCTACGCCGATGAAACCCAGCTGATCCTCTCCCTGACCAACGACCCCGCCGCCACCAGAACCAACCTCCACGAAGGGATGAAAGACGTAGCCGAGTGGATGACGACCAGCCGCCTGAAACTGAACTCAGACAAGACGGAAGTCCTCATCCTAGGCTCCTCGCCCTCCGCCTGGGACGACTCCTGGTGGCCCCCCGCCCTGGGCACCGCACCCAAACCGACAGACCACGCACGCAACCTGGGCTTCATCCTGGACTCCTCCCTCTCCATGACCAGACAAGTCAACGCCGTCTCCGCGTCCTGTTTCAACATCCTGCGCATTCTACGGAAGATCTTCCGGTGGATCCCCACCGAGACCAGGAAGACGGTCACCCAGGCCCTCGTCACCAGCCGACTGGACTACGGCAACGCCCTCTACGCCGGAACCACCGCCAAGCTCCAGAAGAGACTCCAGCGGATCCAGAACGCCTCAGCCAGACTCATCCTCGACATCCCCCGACGCAGCCACATCTCCGGACATCTGAGAGACCTGCACTGGCTCCCCGTCAACAAGAGAATCACCTTCCCTCTCCTCACCCACGCACACAAAGCCCTACACGACCATGGCCCGAGCTACCTCAACAACCGCCTCAACTTCTACGCTCCCAAACGCCACCTCCGATCGACCAACCACGCCCTCGCCGCCGTCCCCCGCATCCGAAGAGCGACAACAGGAGGAAGGTCCTTCTCCTACCTGGCCGCCAAGACCTGGAACACCCTCCCGACCGACCTTCGCCTGACCCAAGACCAACTCTCCTTCAGGAAGAAGCTCAAGACCTGGCTGTTCGAGCAGTAGCCGCACCCCACCCCCCCCCCCCCCCCAAGCGCCTTGAGACCCTCCGGGTGAGTAGTGCGCTCTATAAATGCCTTGATTGATTGATTGATTGATAGTGAATGGCAGCCATTTTCGTTTTCACTATTGTAAGGCTATCTTGCTCCATAGATTAACATGGGGATGCTGGCTACAGTGGTTAACAGCATTTCTTCTCATAGGAACAAGATAGGACATAAGTATCTAGTATCCCTGAACTCAGAATTTAATAACACATCTTTTAGGAAAGGTTGTTTTTAAATCCTGTGTTTGAGAACAGCACTTTTAGAAAGTTGCTGTTCTCTTGTCGGACCTTTCTGTGTGCCTTGGCCTGTTGGTGGATTGACTGTCTGGTTTGAGAGTGACAGAGGCTGGGGATGCCCATGGAGGCTGGCTGAGTCAGCCCTAGGCTGAATGACTGCATTTGCAACTGGAGTGGTGGGTGGAGTTAGCACCTGGGCCTGAATAGGGCTGTGCCTGCCTTCCACAATGCTGTCTCCACCTCCTGCTGGGCGACCCTGCCCCTCACTCTGAAAGGAAAGGAGAAGCCAGCAAAACAAAGTATTCAGGAGACACCCAGAACTGGTTCAGACCGGGCTCAGGGCCCACATGCACAAAGAGAACAAAGACTTTTAGGGGTATAAGTACAGGACCACTGACAACAGAAAATTAGATTATCCTGGAATCAAGAAGGAACCTCTGCCAAGGAGAAAGCTGACTCTGAAGAAGGAAGACTGTCTTGCTGTTGCTCTGCTGGACTGACCTGCTGTTGCTTTGCTACCAAGGAGAGGGGAAGGACTTTGCTAGTGTGCTGTGTCCCCTGTCTTGAAGGAATCTCCAAGGGACTGAGAAGAGTTGGCTCCCTGTTCTGAAGTCCCAGGAACAAAAGTACTTCATACCCAGATTCCCTGAACTCTGCTGAGAGAATTCTGTCCTTCCTAGAGTGCTTGATCCAGTTGTGGGGCCTCTCGAAGTTGTACCTGTGCCTTGAAGCTTGAAACTAAGCTTGAGAGACTTTTGCAATTGAAAAGTGTCGTATCGCTCGCATGTGTAGCGCAACCCCGACAGTGAGAGAAGTTTCCTGCTCCTATGAAGGTTGAGATCTTCGCAGCGCCTGACGCCGCTGCCAGAGCTGTGGCATCCTTCGTTTGCGGGACGCACCAGACCGGTGCGGGAAAGTCGAACATCGCTGCGAGCGTCGTCGCAGAGCCTGTCGTCGCTGGGTGAGATCGCCGCACCGCTTGCTTGCGGACCGCATCACGTCGCTGCGAGCATCATCGCAGAACCATCGCATCGAGGAGCTGCGAGAGAGAGGATCACCGCTGGACCGCGCATCGTCACCCCGGAGATCGTCGCAGCCCCTACGAGATCGTCGCATCGTGCCTTTGCGAGAACAAACTTCCTACGGAACCTACGCACCGAAATCCATACAAGTGGCCTTCCTCCCCATACAGACCGGATTCGCCGCAACACGCCCGCTGCTGCAGCGGGGTTGTCGCATCGCCTCCCTAGGGTCTCAGGAGCAACGCATCGCTTGTTTTCCACCGCACCAGCTTCTGCTTTTGGAACTTTGTTGCAACTAAAAGGTATCTGTGGATTATTCTATCTCAACCTAAAGAATTTTAACGCAACCTTAAGAACTCTTTTGAAACCATATTCTTGAACTGTGTATGTTGGATTTTTGTCGTTTTGGTCTTGTGTAGTTTAGATTAAATACCTTTATTTTTCTAAACTGTTGTGGAGTCAGTTTGTGGTCTTTTCACTGTGTTACTGTGAGTGTTGGTACAAATACTTTACACATTGCCTCTGGTTAGCCTATACTGCTCGTGCCAAGCTACCTAGAGGGTAAGCAGGGGTTATTTAAGAGGGTTTCCTCCTTACCCTGACTAGAAGCAAGGGTCCCTATTTGGACAGTTGTACCTACCCCTGCCAACTAGAGACCCCCAGTTCTAACACCTCCCTTTTGTTTTCTCCAGGACTACTATATATAATGTTTTTTACCTATTGTAATTTAATTGCTGTTCTTAATATATCTCCATTGTAATTGGGTATTTTTTTCGGGTCTATTTTATGTATTGTCTCTTGTTTATTGCTTATTATGAAAACTCAATAAATATTTTGAACACAAAAAATGACCCATTTCTTTATTCCTTAGCACCGAGAAGCATGGTTTTGGTTATAAATGTGCTCTACAAGTATTTCAATGAATGAATGAATCTATCAATCAATTAATCAAATCAATTCAGGCAGTAGGGACTTTTTCACTTTGGGTGCAATTGACCAATCCACTAGTGTCTCTCATTAGAGGGATTTGATGGAAATCAAGGTTATTATAGCATCTTTCAATTTGAAGATAAATATATTCTTCAAATTCAAAGTAATTTTTAAACTTGGGAAGTGAAGTTTCTGTACTATGAATTTCTTATTAAGGACTACAGGCATTGATTTCCTAACGTGGCTGCCAAATGGTCGCTATGGTTATTAATGCCCTATTGATGTGAAAAGACTTTCTCAAGCACTTATGTTTTCCATTTCATTTTAATACAAGCTCTGACTAAATCTCAAAAAAGATTTTCACTTAACTCAGGCAAGTTCAGTAAATTGGTGCCAGAGAAACGCAAGGGGAATGTCCCAAACATGCCTTTCCTTTGACTAAGCATGTCATTTGTTTGCCATGTATCAAGCTTGGACTGATTTAGGACCAGGATTTTTAAAACACTTAGGACCTTCTTTCATGTGCCCGCAGTAATTCATATGGGGCTGGAAAGGGGAGTTAAAAGCCACAGCTATATTTTAAATTGCTGTGTTTCACATGGAGATTTCAATTGATAAAAATAGTAAATATTTCTATGTGAATGACCAGGCACAATCTTGTGATAAACATTAAAGAAATTCCCCAGCCCTGAAAATACAGCAATCCTTGGTAATAGTACTATAGATGTGGGGAAATAATAATGATTTTTTAGGGCACCTTTAATTAAGCCTGATAGTCTATGCTATGCTATGATAATACTCATGAATCACTAATTTTTAGGGAGTAACCAATGGAAGCAATATTGTTCTATGGCTCAAAGATGTGGTTGTTGCTCGTTGCATTTTAGAGAATTTAGCTTTGCGAGGCGTAATATGTCTTGAGAAATACTTAGAGAGTATTATGCAATTTTAAGAGTACAACACCAATACAGGCCCTAAAATTGACAACGGCTCACATGGTCGATGGGTGGCGAGAGGAGAATTTGTTTGGAGATTATTTACTTGTACATATAATGGAAAGAGTGACAAATTAATTTCACACTTCGCATAGTTTTTGCATCACTTTGTCTTCAAACATGTGACACTAAATACTGAAAAAGCAAACGAAAATAGAGTAAATGATCAGTGCTCATTTCATTGCAGCAGCAGTAGCATACACATCTTTTGACTCAAACACTGGAATATGAATCTGTGTGTCCATCTTCTGCAGCATGGCCCTATAACTACGGCACATCAATTATCATATAGAGATCTGGCACAGCATCCCTTTGGCACTATTTTTCAGTTTGTTTGCTTTTTGTTTGTTTATTTGTTTATACATGATTTATAAGTACTATATGCAGGTGTCTGGTTGGTTAGTGGAAGGTCATTCGTTTGTTGATGTATGCTGATCCTTCGTCATGCGGGGCTTTGAATGAATGGGTGGGCATCTTGAACTGGCATCTTTCCCGGATCGAGAGCCAGTGTAGCGTCTTGAGGTGCAGGGTTATGTGAATCCATCTGGGGAGGGGAAGCATGAGTCTTTCCACTGCATTTTGTATAGTGTAAAGTATTCTCAGGAGGCTTACAGTTATTCCTGTGTAATTCCTTTCACAACCAGAATTGTGTGGAAAATTAGAAATGTCCTTACAATCAAAAGAGGGGTCCAAAAGTCAAGAACAGTAAGGGAGAGGAAAATGGGAGAATGAGAACAATAAAGACATATGGCACTAAACAATGATCTGGGAAGCTCATATAATACATTCTCATTGAAGAACAAGCGTTAAATGATGGTTGTCAGTTCTTTTCCTAAATGTGAAGTGGTACTGCTGATGCCTTAAATCAGGTTGAATATTGTTCAATTTAAATATATTGATTAAATATTTATTTCAAAATTAGGTTAATTGAGCTGTAGCATTTTTAAAATGTTATTCTACGTTTGAAATAAATACATATGATTAATGTATCCACTTACATTAATATTTCACATCAAAATCCATTTTTATTTTTCCCTATACTTTACCATGCACTGAGTCTACCTATGGTCTCACACGTCGAAACTGTTCTCATGCAACAAGCCTTGGTGCCCTCTTAGATCTTAGAACAGCTATTTCTGAACTGCAACCTGCTTGTTCCAATTGCTCACTTGATAAAATTTAAGGCTGATGTTTAAACATAAAAAGGCTCGTTTGAGTTCTTAATAAATACTTATTACAAGCTCATCATGTTTTATCCACAGATGTTCTGTAGTCATTGCTTTATTTACTTATGATTTAGAAATATGATAAAGCTTGCAAATATATTCAAACTTGTCAGGTGAAATGAAGGTATAGTCTCACAATAAGAAAACTTATAAAGGCATACTCTCTGCCACCATAACTTATAGATGATTACTTAAAGTTGAAAAAGCACAGGTAAGTCATGCCCTTGACAAAAACTCTGTCATTTTGTTATGTTCATCATTCAGATTCTACTTCATGTTAACAAGTCTTTCCTTTAAAAAACGTTTTGTGGGTAAGGGTTTGAATATTGTTGGTTAGACCTTAATTGAAGTAGAAATACAAGTGATAAAGTATAATGGTTACATTTTACAGGGCTTGGGAGAGGGATGAAGCCAGGTAGGATTCCCACCCAACTCTCAAAATGACTGCAGCAGGTAGCCCTTTTCAGGTCTTGCCTACGCATCCCGCATGCGCTGCATAGACAAAAAAGACCTTTAGCTATCGGTACGGTTTTTCAGACAAAAACTTGCACGTGTTCCATTACCTTCAATGGCAATGCGTGCAAATGTGGTGATTCACTTGCAGGAGCGAGCAGCTGGCGCCATATGATATCAATTGTTGTGGCGCCAGCCGCTGTCTCCCCCCACTGCCACGCGTGGCACGCGCTTGTGCTTGTTGTTTATATATGCAGACATCTGCACGGCACAGGTTTGAACCCAGGCAGGGATGATTCCGACTTTCATCCTTCCGTGACCCTGATATTTTTCAGCCAGACACATGCATGTTTGTGGGAGCATAATATTAGGTGCGTCTGTGTGTGTGCAATTGTGTCCCGACCCGTCTGTGGTTTTCAAACTTTGCGTTTTGACAGTCTCCCAAGGACTAGAAGGCCTGTGAAACTTACACTGACCCTTAGGACGCTCCATCTTAACAGACCCTCAGGTCTGTACATCTTAACAGACCCTCTCTTTCAAAATACCAAATCCTTGACTAAACTACAAATCTCTGAGCTGCGAGTCCCCTGGGGTCTAAGATTGCATTATCTGGTGGACGTGAGCCCCCCCCCCGGCTGGACACAGACACCCCTGGGCAGACAGGCAGGCAGTCATTACCTCGGTGCAAATATGCGAGTATTAACATTGTCTCTGAGAGCATTTTCTGAAAACCAAGGGCTGGACGCCTCCGATGACCCCGCAACCCCGGAAGTTGAACAAAGGGTAAATAGCACAACTCTGCCAGCAGCCAGGGGCGCTCGGCTGCATCCCCAGAGACAATTCCTCAGTCTCCAAGGAAGGACCCCTTGTATCCAGTAGCATCTATGGGGCGGGGCCACTACAAGCCCGCTTCCATTTCTAACACCTGAAAGCACACAGAAGGAGGCTAGGGAGGGACAGCGGAGGCGTCAGCCTTTTGTTTGCAGACAGGGGACTTCAAGAACAAGCATTGGCATAGCCAATAGGACTCGCTTTTGGGACCTTATAAGTATTTAGTTATGCAGCACAATATCCTTGCTGCAACAACATCAACTGTTGCATGGCTAAACACTTATAAGGTCCTAAAGGCGAGACCTATTGGCTATGCCAATGCTTGTTATAGCGTGGTTTTGCTGAATCATATATACTATGGTCATATTTGTGCAACATTACACAACTACAGCCAAGCCTCTCACCCTCATTTATTCATTGGTGCAATCACTCCCACCATCTTGACTAGTGCTATCTGCCTACATGCTTTTTGGTTTGTGTAATCTGTGTGTCCTAAAACTTAACTTCAGCAGAGCGCATGTTCTGACTGCGTGTTACTTGATTTGTTACTTGATTTGTACAATCTGACTATATCTATCTGATTATGTGTCTATTTCTATAACCTCCATGCCACTGGAGTCAAGCTATCCTGGCTGATGAGGGGTGAAACTGGTCATAGGATGCTTGTTTCAAGACCAGGGAGTACCTGGACTGGCAATTTGGAATGGACTGGTCCCATTAGGCGCAGGGTCAAGACTGATTTGCACACTGCAGGGTTCAAACTTGAATGGCATGGGGAGCAAATAAAATGATGGATTTAGGCCCAGATATCCATACTGGAGTGAATGTATGACCTTGTTCTGTATTCTGTCCATCAAGTGTTCTTTTTGCATTTGTCACCCCGAGTGGGACGGGTATGCCCAGGCGTGGGTCCCGTGCTCTCCATGCCACTGTCGTCAAGCTATCGTGGCTGATGAGGGATGAAATCACAAAACTGGTCCTTGGATGATTGTTTCCAATCCAGGGAGCACCTGGCCTGGAGCTTTGGGTTGGACTGTTCCCATTGGACGCAGGGTCAAGACGGATTTGCATATGGCTGGGTTCAAACTGGAATGGCATGGGGAGCAAGAAAACAATGGATTTAGGCCCTGATCTATGTACTGGGGTGAATATATGACATTGTTCTGAATTCTGTCCATTAATTGTTCTTTTTTGCATTTCTACAACTTTAGCATAAAGAGAACACATAATCTTGCTCTTGTTTCAATGTATTTTGATCATCCCTGTGTCTTATCTTTCCCTACTAAATTGACCTGAAAGGTAATTGGTTTACTTCCATCATTCCCCTGGGACCACCTCTTTGCACAATCATTCTCTGGATGGATGGTCAATACTGGTGTATTTGATGTACCAAGGACTTCATTTGTTTATTTTCTTAATTTCTAGCAGCCATCAGTATGTATCCAAGGTGGCAGCTGTTCTCTCTCTGAGCTCATCCACCGTGATTTATTAACTTGAAGCATTGGGCACATACTGCTGACTAACCATATATGATCCTGTATTGCTAAAGGAGAGGCTTTTTAGTGACATTTTCTCTGGGTCCTCAATGTCTGTACTGAAACTTTCTATACTAACATTCCCCCATTTAGTTGATTCTTTAACTATCTCAGAGTTTGTCCTGTCTTTGTTCAACTTGGATGTAAGGCTTGTAAACTGCCTGTTAACAAACATTCCCTTTCCCAATTAATTGGAAGATACAACACATAACAAGCAGCACCACTATTATTCGAAGTAAAGATTTATATAGTCCAGATACCGAATTTGGAAGCCAACTAAACCAGTTCGGGAACCATTCATCTGGGGGACCTTCTTCTTCATGCATAGTCTGCTGTAAGTTATGTAAAGTCTTTATGGCTTAGGTTAGAGAACTATTTTTGGAATCATTTCCAGGTATAAATGTACAGCATGCAGCTCCTACTTTAGCACAAACTCCACCGTTGATAGCTGTGAGTAAATCCTACACATATCTGTTTTGTGTTACCATCATCCCCATGGTTCTTACTTCTTCTTTGTTTTATTTAAAGCCATCGTTAGTATCGGTGATCATTTTTAAAATGTCCTACCTTATGATCTACAACCACCTTGCATTGTGTTTAGTTACATGGTAAAGAAGTGTATGGACCATTCTGCATTCACTAGGCTTTCACTGAAAAGTTGGAAGTCTTGTGGGATATATTTATATATGTCCATCTGAAATACTCTGTTTCTCTTCTTGTTCTTTTCTGGTGAAGAAGGGTAATCTTTGTGCTCATTGGTTGTTTGTGCAATGCTGAAAGCTCCTCCTCTGGGATTATTAGGACCAGGGTATTCAGAGTTTCTAGGGAACAGACACTGTGTCATCCAGGTGGCAGTTGGTCATGCCAGTAATAATCCATTAGTCAGGAGGTGCCTTCTTTGTTAACATCTGAACATTTTTAGTGGTGCTGCAGTTATGGTTAATCCCCACTGGAACTGTACCATTGCCCTTAAAACATGAAGAAAAATGTGTTACTTTAATCACTTTATATATTTAGGAGTAGGGCTAACAGTGATGTAACTAGAGGCATAAGTGTTCCAAATGGGCTTACACACTTTTGCGTGTGTGGCGTTTAGCTTCTCCTCCCAAAGAGATATCTCTTGGCAAGAAATTATCAGATTGGGACTCCACCCCTCCTGTGTGTAAATGCATCCATTTATTAGTAGTTTTGGCTTCATTTCACACCCATCTTGGGGAGTCTCATTAATGTCTGTGTAATTATTATATCTATGATAGGAATCATATACTGTTAGCTTTACCAGCTGTATCATATATTCTTTCAGGGATTCATGTATTTTATAACTTCCTAAAACCTGTCCTCTTCTTCCAATATCTTCTAGTGCTTCACGTATCATGGATTGGTCTGTTACGATTTTGTTTAAAAAGTTACTTGTTTAATAGGCAGAGGCATTTGTGAATCTGTATGTTGCTTCGGAATAAATAGGGCTGTATTTGACCTCACTCCACAGGCAAGCAAATGTACCAAGCAGAGGGTGATGTTCGGGTCTACCTTTTTTTTAAGTATAAAATTTGGGGCAGACACTATTTGTTTCTCTAGTTTCCCTAGGTGTATGCTTGTTTATTCTATATTTGTCACTGTTGCTATTAATAACCCTATCATTATTGCTCATTAACTCTTTAGGTGCATTAATATGATCTATATCCATACATAACCCAGCTTGCATAACATAAAAAGTGACAAAATACATGTCTCATATTTCTTTGTTGTGAAGTCCAAATGCCATGTTGAAGGGGAGGATGTCTCTGCTTGCATCTCCTTTCTTTGGCCTCCCCCTTTTATTTCTTTAACACCTCCTTGTATTAAACATTGTTTGTCCATTGTATATGACTTAGGTGATTCCATGGTGTTCTGTCTTTCACTTTCAGCGCTTCGAATTTGGGGTATTTCTACTTCCTGATGTCCTTCTTGATGTGCACTTTGTCTCCTAATTGTAGGACCTGGTCTGCCTCGGCAGGATTGTTGGAGCTCTTTTGTTAGTACCATAAAACCTGTTTAGAAAACAAGTCTACAACCTTTGTTAGTAGAGACAAATAGTCATGCATTTCTTTTCCACGTACCTCACTACTTGTTTCAGGATCTGTTTTTCTTCTGGATAGAGGATGCTGCATTTTAATAGTGGGGTGTGAGGTGGTGAATAATGCAATGGGAAGGCAGTGTAACCATTTTTTGTTGAAAGGTGCTGATATTTAGCAAATGTCGTTTTTTAGACTGCCTTTAAGGTGTTACTTTGTGGATGGTAAGTTGAAATAAGTTTATGCTTTATTCCTGACATTTCAGTAATATGCTTAAAGAAATATCTGATCGTATTGCTTCTGCGACTCTCCATCTCTGTAAAGCCTCTCTTATTAGGAAGTTAGCAACTGATTTTGCATCACAATGCACAAATGGACCTCCCTTTATCCATGTTCAAAATGGACAGACTACAACTAATAGATACTTGTAGTTGTTGCATTTATCTAACATATCTACAAAGGAAATGTGCAGAGCTTGGAAAGGACCCTGTGGGCATTGTATTGTTGATGTGATCACTTTTAGTGTCAGTTTTGGGGAATATTTACGACAGTTTTGGCACTCACTTAAGTACATATTCACCATTTCATATAAATTTGGTATAAACCATTCCAATTGCAACTCATTTCATATAGGAGTAATTGGTGTATCTGCAGGGTGATGTTTTTATCTTAAGCAACGATCAATAGCTGTTGGGGCATCACTGGTTTGCCTGTAGTGCTTTTTCTGAACATCCAGTCAGTACTAGATTGTTGACATCCTCTGTGTTTCCAGAGATCTTTCTCAAACTCAGGTGCTGCCTTGCAGTTCTCTGAGATGTAGCTGGGAAGTCTCATCGTATGATGGTGTTCTGGATATGTGTATCTCATCTGTCTTCTTCTCTTAATGTGCTGGTTGTGTGCCTATAACTGATTCTTTTGCTGCTTGACCTACTAACTCATTTCCTCTGGACACAAAGTCCTTCACTCCTGTGTGTACTAAGCATTTCCTTACAGTGACTCTAGTTAGTTATTCTAGTGCTTCAATGAAGAGTTCTAAATATCTCTCTGTGCTACTGGTATACCATCACTTTTGAGGAATCTCTTTCTTTTTCACCTAGAGATACTAGAATGCATTGTGGTGGTAACATAAGCTGAATATGAATACACTGTATTATAATCTCCCTTCCCATGTTCCAGAGCAGCCAACAGAGCTATGTGTTCTGCTGCCTGTGCCGAATAATCGGAAGAGCAGTGTTTTTTGCTCTGTTATCAGAAACATATCACTGTGTATTTTACCTTCCACTACTGCTGCACCGGTATGTTGTGTTCCTCTTTCTTGGTCAATTGTGGATGAGCCATCAACAAAGTGTATGTAATATTGTACTGTCAGGTATTGGTTCTTCATCTGCCTTCATACCCTGACAAGGGGTAAATGTAGAGCAGTTATGCACTTCATCTCCTTCCTGCACTGGGTGTGCTATGAATGTGGTGGGATTTCCAGTGTGACTTCTCACTATTTTCAAAGACGGTAAAGATAATATTATTTCATAACCTGAGACTCGTTGTGTGGTTAGGGTGCCTTTTGCTTACTGTATTCGGGCAAAAACTGCATGTTCCACATACAGAGTAACAGAATAGTGCATCACAATAGGTGTGCTTTTTCCAACACCAAAAGCAGAGTTTGCAAGTGCTTGTTTGCTTGGAAAGTGTCCTTTCATTATTGGATCTAATAATGCACAATAGAAAGTGATTGGTTTATGGCCCAAAGGATATTTTTGTGTTAGTACTGCTGTCATGGTTGTACCATTACTATGGCAGAACAGGTAGAAGTAATTTCTATTATCCGGTGTACCAATCGCAGGGGCGATACTTATCTCTTCTTTTAGTACTGCTGTCATTTCCTCTCTCCAGTGTATTTTTTCATTTTTTTTTTTTTTGCTCCTTTCATCCCCTGCAATAATGGTGCTATCAGTGAGCTGTAATCAAACTGCTACTGTCTGACATATTGACATAGGCCTAAGTATTGTTGCATTTCTTTCAGTGTTTTACGCTTTTTCCTGATACACTCTGCTCTTTCTTTTGTAACTCTTCGCCCTGAGGCAGATATTATCTGGGCCAAATAATGCACTTCAAGAACTGCATATTGTACTTTATCTTTTTCTACTCTGTACCCTCTTTGGGCTAAGACTGTTATCAAATTGGTGATATCATTTCTGCAGTCCTCTTCTGACCTGCTAACTTTTAGGATGTCATCCACATATTGCAGCAGCACACTGTCACACTGTAGGTTTGAAAAGTCTTTTTGATTATCTTTCAAATATACTAGGGAACTCAAAGTACCCCTGTGGCACATGAGTATACAAATACTGTGTTCCTCTATATCTAAATGTTGTCAGATATTCACTTTTGGGGTGCAGGGGGACACTATAGAAAGCATTTTTCAAATCAATCACTGAAAAATGTGTTGCATCAGCTGGGATGTTTGCCAATATTAATGCCTGATTCGGGACTACTGGGAACTCGGGTAGCACTATATTATTGAGTGGGCTAAATTCCTGAACCATCCCCTGAGTACCCCCCTTTGATTTTGTTATAGGGTATATAGAAGTATAGCAAGGTAAAACTCCTGGATATAGTACTCCCTGCTGCACTAAGGCTGTAATACAAGGTGCTATCCCCTCATCTCATTCTTTTGACAAAGGATACTGTTTAACCCTAGGTAAAAGTGCTCCTGCCTTTATGGACATTTTTACTGGTGTTGCTGTCTGTATCAAACCTACATCATATGGTCCTGTTGTTCAGAACTTTGGTGGTACTTTTGCTAAATCTTGGTCTTTCATAGAGTTGAGACTTGGCTTGGGTGTGGATGTTCCGCTCTCTAATACTACCGGAATCTTAACTGTATTATTTTCAAACACCACTGTCGAAGTTGTTGGCTTACTGTCTCCAAACAGTTGTTCATCGAGTGGGTCTTGTAATCTTAGTCCAAGGTTCATGAATATAGCACATGCCCCTGTTGTTTGGTGCTTGACAGTGGCCAATAGTCCACCATGTGTGGGAGTTATTTCAATTTGATCTATGGCTAGCAAGAGGAGTGTGTCCTGCAACTGTTGTTATTGGAGTGTTCCTTAGCATCCGAACAGGAATTCCTTTGGCATCTCTACTTATCTTCCCTTCAGTTGGGGTGCATTTGGCTTTTGTGGCATATAATGCGCCTAGAAACCCTTTTTCATCAGTGGGCCTGGCTCTGTACTATTTATTGATCTCTGCTCTCATAAGTAACATTTTTGCTCTTTTTTTCTGAAACCCCAGGAGTTGTGCAGACAATTGTGCCATCTGTGCCAAAATGTATTGTCATATTTAATTTGGACATCAAATCCCTTCCTAAAAGATTAGCTGGAGGTGATGGTGAGTATAACAACTTTCCATCTACTAAAGCTCTTCCTATTTCCAGCTCAACTGTTTCTGTAAATGGAACCCTATTTACTACCCCAGAGAATCATTGTGTGTCCATAACTGTATTTGATAATGAGATTTTTCCCTCTTTGATGCATGATTGTGTTGCCCCTGTATCTACTGGGAAGGTATGTAGAATTTTGTTTATGGCAACTGTCACAGTGGATTCCTCATCCGATCTGTGCATCACCGATAATACTGGACACATTTGAATGCTCTGTGGGCCCCTACATTGTATGTACTGTTGTTGCTGACCATTGTCCCACATATTCCCATTGAATGGATTTGTTCCTGCCATCACTACCATTCCTCCTTGTCTTTGCAGTCATAAGGGGTTGCTTTCCTGCTGCTAGATTTGTGAATTCTGATTCTGATAACCTAGGAAGTTATTTTGCTGGGATGGACTCTGAATTCGTTGTTCTTTTATCAAGTTATTTTGTCATATTAATTTTGAAACTTGATTTTCCTCCGGTGTGGCTCTTTTCAGACAGTTCTTCCCCTATGATATACTGTATCCTTGTTCAGACTCTTACACTGCCTAGAATTTGAACAGCATAAATGTGCAATTTGACCCTAGAAAGAAGTTCTTGCAGAAAAAAGGACGACTCCCACTGGAATGGAAAAAATGGAAAAGATAATTCCCCACATATCTAACAGTAATAGATGCCTCTTGAAACGAGGAAATGCATACCATTACATTTAATAGGATCTGAAAGACAAGATGTATTCAGATCCTTCCCCAAAATTGAAACATCTCGGGACCAAGAAGACTTAAATTAGTTTGAGGAAGCCTTAGCAAGATGGGAAACACGTGTTAAACCCACAATAAGCAAAACTATAGAAATATTTCATGTTTACACTAGCCGTCAAAAGGAAAAGGAAAGTGTTGATGACTACTTACAAGTTTATCATGATTGTGCAAATTTGGACCCACCACAGATGAAATGATCAGAATCCAATTCATGGTCAACTGTAATTGCAGACAAGTTTAAGAACACTTTTGGGTCAACGGAGATCCTACATTTAGAAGAAGTGAAAAAAACAGTTAAAGCATGGAACAGTCAATGTCTTGAATCAAACAGGTAAATGAAGATAGACATAAAAACAACTTGAGTAGATTTTCTTTGCTAGTGGAAGATCTTTCAAAGAAAGGTTGAGCAATCAAAGTAAGAATGAAGTAAAATATGCATGTTATAGGTAAGGAACTGAGATACGCATGACCAACTATCGAGGATGCCCTGGTTAAAAAGAGAATGCTCCATATGTGAACATCAACAACATTTTTCTAGACTGTGCTAAGAAAAAATAAGAATGAAAAACTAAAAGTGGCTCAAGGTATTCTGGAAGAAGAGAGCAAATCATCTACAACAGAGAACAGTGACACAGAAGATAAAATGATGGTATTGATGATACAAGAAGAGAGAATGTGGGAGAGAATGTGCCCTAATGGCTAGGGCGGTCGACCTCAAAGCTGAGGAACCGGGTTCAAGTCTCGGCAGGGAGGCTCAACATTTTATGATTCTGGGCAAAACACCTAATCTCCCCATGCCTAACAAAAATTAATGTGTCCGTCCATACTGTAACTGGTGCTCATGTAAATTGCTCTGATACCTTCGGGTCTAGTTCGCACGATACAAAACTCCCCAAAAAAGACGTTGATCACACTCAATCAAGTCTTACTAACCACCAAGGTGTATCTTAAATGTTCTAGGAAAGGATTTAAACTTTTTAGTGGATTCCGGGTTTCCATTTACTTTTATATGCAAAGACATTTGTGCTAAATACTTAAAGTATATCTGCTTTGTCAGTGCTAAATGTCAGAGAAGTAAAGTTTAATGGCAATAACATCCTCCTTAATTGGTACTTCAGGTCTACAGTGAAGTTTAAAACCAGATTAGCTAGAATTAAAATGTATGTGGCAAATAAAGGAGTATGTATACCTGGATGGAGTTTCCAGAGATTATTCAAGATTAAACTTGATCCTTATAACACTGACTCTGCGTTACTAGTCACAGAATTAAATTTCAGTGATCAGATAAAAGAAAACTTTCCTGAAGTATTCAATGAAAAAATGGAAAAATTAATGAGTTTCACTCACCCCATAAAGGTAAAGAAAACACATTGCCTCTAAAACATAAACTACAGCCTATATTCCCCTCGTTGGGCTTGCATTGGTGTCCTTGGTATTGCACAACATTTTTAAAGATATGGAAGCCCATGTTGGATGCTTCCAAGATGATGTGTTAATATTTTCCAGACACATAAGGGATGCTTAGTCATTTTGGAAGACGTTTGCACAAGATTCGGGAGATAAGGCTTCCTAATTTGCCCCAACTAATTTAATTGGTTCAAAAATTAAGTTGATTACAATTTTGCCTTAGGAGTCTCTTGTTGATGCCATAAGGAAGGCACCTGCTCCAGATGAGAAAGAGTTAGGATCCTTCTATGTGGTTTGTCAATATTACAAACAAATTGTTAGAAACTTTGCAAAATGTATGGAACATCTCAGGAGAGGCACAGAGTATGTGGGGCTAAAGAACAGAACATGGTTTTGAAAATGTGGAAAAATAAATAGTCAGTGACCCTACACTTCAATCATATGACCATAATTGTGTAATCTCAGTTGATGCAGGTGCCTATGGGCGAGGAGATGTTCTTGTTCAATAGAATGGAAGAAACAGATGGACAATGGGTAATGCTGCAAGACCTTGAATGTATTCAGTTATTGAACATGAGCTACTGCTTTTGTTTGGGTAGGGAATAATTTCTGACATTTTATATGGGGAGTAGAATCACTTTGTTCACTGCCCATAAACTACTAACACAGATTTTGTCACCAGGGGAGAAACGTGTAACAGCTTGGATGGCTAGGTTATGTTCTAAGTTCTGAGAGGACTGACTTCCTGCCCATACTTCCATATGATAATCCTGAAAAGTCAGAACGTGAGAATGGGAAAGTTTTTGTGGTTGCACACATTTTTGATGTATGTGTCATAAGCTAGGAACGTGCAAATGAAGAAAAATGGATGAGTGACCAGGAGAAGGACAAAGTACTCGCTCAGGTATATACATTTGTGAATGAAGGTTGCTGGCTCTAAGATCTAGGATAGTGAATTATTTGAGTGTTCATGAGAATTAGGTTTACTGTGTTGATGTGTTCCCCCTGAAGGAATGAGAGGTGTTATTCTTAAGGAGTGCCACAAGGGTCACGTGGTAATGTCATTCTTGAATAATGTTATAAGAAATTACTATTGATGGACTAGCAAGGACATTGAGGCAAAAAGATTTTTGGGGAAAATGGGTGACATGTTCTTAAGCTGACAAGTCCTGTAAAAGTAATTTTACACCCATGCATAATGTACTTTGGCCCAATTCCCATGGCAGAAAGTGGGGCTAGATATTTCTGGAACTCTACAAATAATTACTACACCACATGAGGTATGCCGTAGCGCTTATTGATTCCCATTCTAAGTCTCTCAAAATAATGTTCACCTATAATGTTTCCACTGCCACTGTTCCTGAATTTCTTAAGGAAGTTTTCAGCAGAAAAGGGTACAAACGGTACCCTGAGCAAATTGTCATGGACAATGAGGGGCAATTCACCTCTGCGGAGACACCTGGTAATGTAATATTTGAATAATTTTATAATAAATTATTTTTTCTGGTCTAGCACGGACATTGAGGCAGAAATTAGAAAGGATACCCTGAGCAAATTGTCACAGACGTACTGCTCTGTATGACCCACACTGTAATGGTCTGGTAAAGCACATCAATAGATTTCTCAAAAACAGTGTATGCTGAGCCCTAGTTGAGGGCACTCCATTTGCTGCTGCCATCAGAAAGAGACTATAGACATGCAGACATTTCTCCCCAATTCTGTCACTGTGAAGTCCCCGGTCAGGTTATTAAGAAGAAGAGGACCCTGTCTCATCTGTTTGTTCATGGTGGCTTGAATCTAGATTTCCTCCTCACTTTGAAGAGAATTTCTGTTACACTATGACCAAGAGTAAAAAAGTCCAACATTATCATAAGAGATCCAGTGAATATTTCAATAGAATCCATAAAACAAAGGTGCCTGAGTTATGTGTAGGAGATATTGTCTGTGTGTGCATTCCCAGAATAGTGGGAAAAGGTAGTTCCACATTTTATAAACTCATGAGGCTAGCAAAGATCAATAAGGGTAGCAAAATTTGCTCAAGATGACAAATGTTAGAGTTCAAGAGACTGTCCGAATTTAAGGGCAATTTCACCTCATTCAGTATAGGTTGCCTGACAGAGAACCCTTCAGTTAGATATCTGACTGTCATACTGACAAATATCGTCCAGTTCCCTTCCCCGAAAATGGGAGGTCAATGACTCCCAACAATGAAAGTTGTGATGAGTATGTTATGGACAGTGGCAGTTTTTCAGAGATAGACAATGCAAGTTGTGGGAGAAGCTGTAGTGCAGAGTGTGTGAAGTTTTCATTTTGTGTGAGGTTACCTTCATGGAAAAATACCCAGAACTATTAATTCTCTTATTGATGAGTGATGTGTAGTATTTTGTCTTTAGTAAATGTAACGTTATTACTCCACCTTCCATTGCAATATGGTAAACAATTGGGTTCCTTGTTTTTCCCCTTTCCCCTTCCCCTTTGCGACTTTCAGGGCAAATCTCCATTTTCTTTAAAAATCTATTTTTGATTAGGGTTACCAATAAAACAAATCAACAATAGTGTCACTCTTGGTGTATTACATGGTATCCATGACAATTATCGTAACTGACAGTGAGAGGGTCATATGCTTTCAAACCTCTTTAAACTCATTAAAAAGGAACAATGGGTATGGCTTTCAGTACATGGCAGTAGATGACGTTGGGGGAGTGACATGAGCTGAGTACAGCAAAGGAGGCCCAGAAACAAAGAGGGAAGGTAAGGAAAGCTACAACTTGGAGTTAAGCATGTGAAGTAAGGGTGGGGGACATTGGTTGTAGTAGGTGTATGGGAGCCATGTTGTAGATCAATGGTATAGCCTCAGATGTTGTGAGTGGTTGTTTTAGAATGTTGGTGTTTTTGATTCAATACTGATCTCTGTGAGGAATTTATTTTTCTCGTTTCTTCTGAAAACGTGATTCATTATGACTACACCAGACTACAAAATGAATAGCCAAAGCAACAGTGTAGACTTTTAAAAACTTCAGATAACCTTCTAATATATTATTAACCCATTCTTACCAATATAAGACTGCCAGCTTGACTCTATAAGGACCACTGATTCACCATTTACAAACTGTGCTTATTGAGACTGAGGCAGACAAGAATGAGCTCATGTGGCACAGATGCATCCTTTTTGTGCAGTTGTAACTTACGTGTGGGCTAGTCTGTGGAGCTTTCTTCTCTCATCAATATGCCAGGCTACCTACTTTGTGAGGTTAAATGACAAGACAGGATTGAAGTCTGCTGGAAAGTTCTGGAAAGGGAGGCAGTGAGATGATATTCAAGAAATAAGGCACCACTAAGGTGCAGTGCACCTTTACTAAGAGGAAGTTGAATTAAAGATCCACAACCACTACAGTTGGACACAAGTATATAAAATCAAATTTGTGTCATCTCATCTCTAAAGTACCTTTGGCAATCACTAAGAAACAAAGTCAATGTTCAGAAGTTCAGGAAACACTTATGTTTAAATTTAATGTAAAACAAAACAACCACTCCTTCACTTTATTGTTTGTGACACGATCTGGAAAGTCAATTGGCAATATTGACATCAGCTCTCTCACGCCCTATTTTGAAGGATTTGTGTTGAAATCAGGACCTGTTTGCCATGTCCTCTCACTTTTTGCCCCAACTTTTGACTATATTATGCTAATTTTCTGATTGTGCCCTCGGTGCTTCTAACAGGACCCAGGGCCTGTGCTCTGACCTTTAACTAGGTATAATTAAAATTGGTACTGACAACCTACCTAGTATATGGAAGGACACGTAGGTCGAGAGTCCCAGTAGACTTACTGTACTTAAGTGTGCATTACTGTGGTGCCTGGTGTTATTTTAAAAGCCAACCCTGTCGTGCAGGCTTTTTTTAAAATAGAATGATATGCAAATTCTACTTTGGAATTTAAGATGCTTCCAAATAATTAAATTACCTTATTTATACATATAAGTCACCTCTACAGTGTCCCCTACGTGCTCCAGGGGTAGGGTACCTTCTAACTCTAAGCAGTGACATCATAACATATTTTCTATATGCCCTGGTGAGGGCAAAGTTGTTAATTTATCTTTTCAATAATTGTAATGCATTGGCTCCATAGGCTAATAAATACATACTTTAATAAAGTATAACTATTGATAGAAAAGAAGTTATAGGTCTTTCTTCTCAGTAAGCCAAATTCCAGCCTTCCAGAAGCCCTTATCTGATTGGCCAGACTCTGCCAGGCTGAGTCAAGCTGTCTTATTAAGGTGTGAAGCAGCCTGCTTGAGAAACAAAGAATTTCCTGTGTGACTAGAACTGAAACTGTGGAAACAGAAGGCAGGATGAGGGTGGAGTAGCCAAACTAGTCTTCAAAGATGGAATGACACTTTTGGACAGCATAGGCACAACCTTACATCCTACACCACCTGCCAAACAGGTGACCTGAAATTAGATAAGTGAAGGGTCTGGAAGGCGAGTGTTGGAGATTCTCAGCCACTCCAGTATGTTGGCTTAGCCACATCTAACTCTTCAGGACAGACTTTATCTATTTTGGATTTTAGAATCAGAGTTCTTTCTGGGACAAAAATATGCCACACTTTGGAGGAAGTGGTCATACCTGAATATGGCACTCTGCATCCTATTGGCCAGTGGTGCCCCCTGCTTGAATCTCAGGAACATTAAATAAATATGGACTGTTGCCAAGTAACTTGGATATGCTGCCTGAAAGACCAAGGAGAAGAAGGACTGCCCTGCTAGAACCACGATCTGCACCCGGAGGATTGCACTGTGAAAGACTGCACCTGCTGCACAATCTTGTAATACAGCCCTAAAGACTTTGTGAATGCTACCCGCTAACAGAGCCCACCTGCATCATCTCCACCAAGAAGTCCCAATTGTGGTGAAAGTCCAGTGGACTGTTGAGGATTTGCTCAGGTGGGAACAGTAGTCCCTGCATCCGAAGGACCACCGCAGAGTTTCTATAGCCTTGGATTGTTGTTTTGTACACGTTGAACCCACAAGAAGAACATCAGGAAAAAGTTCCAGAAGTTTGAGGAAGTTTAGAGCAAATTTTGTAAAAAGCTCCATAAGCTGACCTGCTGTATTGTGGGAGTGGTAGTCCCAGACCTCAAGAGTTAAACCAGATCATCTGAACTCTTGGCTGGTGCTGTGGACCACTTTCCTGCATCAGGAAACACTTCTGGAAGTAAGTGTAAAAGTGGTGGTCTGAGCTCTGGACTTTGTCCCAATCCAGTGCAACCTTTTTTAACCCTTTGAGCGCTAGCTTTTTTTTAATCCTTAAAAATGCATATCTCTGGTCCCTACATTGGATTGTTGTCAAATTGGTGTCATTATAATCGTATGAATATTACCTAGATTAATACATTTGTTTTAAATTTGTATTGTGTCAATCATATTTAATGTTTTGGTGTTATTAAATGCTTTACACACCTGTCTCCTAAGATAACCCTGCTGTTCGTTGCCAGCTACCAAGGCGTGATGTTGGGCCTCAGGCCAACATCATACAAATGATTGACACTGACATCATGAGGGATAGTGTAATAACTGGCCACGAGCACGTGCACCCGGGCCCTTTTATTGGCGGGCCCACGTCACTTGTGACACCCGTGATGAATGGGTGAGGGGGTGCAAGTGTGTCCAGCCCTCCAGGGAGTTATTAAATGCTTTACACACCTGTCTCCTAAGATAACCCTGCTGTTCGTTGCCAGCTACCAAGGCGTGATGTTGGGCCTCAGGCCAACATCATACAAATGATTGACACTGACATCATGAGGGATAGTGTAATAACTGGCCACGAGCACGTGCACCCGGGCCCTTTTATTGGCGGGCCCACGTCACTTGTGACACCCGTGATGAATGGGTGAGGGGGTGCAAGTGTGTCCAGCCCTCCAGGGAGTGGCTGGGGATATAACTTCTTGCAGAGCACTAGAATGTGTCCTGCAGGACACTACATTCCTCCCCAACTTTATTGAGGAACAAACAAAGCTCTAGTCCAGCCAGTGGGGACAAAACAAACAGTCAATTAAACACCACAGGGTTTATCAGTCTTCTGAGTCAGGTGGCAGGACGACGTCAGGCATGAGCTGGTAACTTTGCTTGCAGCAGGACCTTCCCGGCGGGCACCCGTAGTTTAACCTGAGGGGTTCAGGACATGACTGCTGGCTTGGGGACGTCCGCTGCACACCGTCAGTTCACTGATGATTACATGTCTTGCGGTCTTGCATGGCTTCCACCTTGCTGACATCGGTGATTGTCTGTGGTGAGTTCTAGCAGTTCCTTATAGTGGGTTGTGTCATGGACATGGATGGAGTCCCAGGTGAGAGTTCACAGAAGTGCTGCCTGATCAAATGCCTCGGTTGAACCGCTTGACTGTAACAGGTAACCTATTGGTGGGGCAATGTCTCTTCTCCCTCTCCTGCCTGGGGAGGCCCGTTGTCAGGGTTGCTGCGGGACTGCAGGAGGGCTGCGCTGGGGCTGCTGGTGTGCCGACTGGGGCAACTGCAGGACCAAAACAACAAAAAGGGAACTACCGGTCTACAAACGTTGAGACACAAGAGATTGAGTAGGAAATCGTGATGCTTGGAATGATACAAATACAGCCTCATTGAATTGAAATACGTCCCATCAGCCCACCACAATGGCGGAGCATTATCATCTGGGAATGGTTATTCATTGTATGAATTGGTGAAGCCCACACCTATCCAGGGAGGGACAAAACTGTACTTGATTCATAACCAGTGATCGATCCGACCAAATTTAATTTTAATCAGTGGTACTGATAAATTGCAGTGCAAGAAAAAGTGAAAAATGGTGAAAAGAAATATATAAGAAAGTTAAAATTGACTACTAAAACACAAAAACTTTAATAGGCGCTATCTTAGTGTAAAGATTAAAAACAGATGCTGATAGTCTGAAAGAATAACTATCTATAGCAATAGGGGGGCCTGTTTCAGCCATGTAGGTCTCAGTTTCTAAGTAACCGTTGAAACTGCCCTACAGGCAGGTTTTCACATAGGGCCTTTGGGTGGTGGCTCCCAAAGGTCAGCAGAGATTTTTTTGCCATAGGTTTCCTGTATAGCTCACACCCTAGCTTCCCATCTGATGGAAAAATTAGGATGTCCAAGAATGGTAATTGTGTTTTGCTATACTCTACTGTAAATTTAAGAAACCTATTCTTGCTGTTTAGTCACGCATGGAAATCCAAAATCTCTGTAGTAGATCCTCGCCACACCACCAAGATGTCGTCTGTGTATCTGGTACTCCAGTGTATTTCATCATCGAGTGTGCGCGATTGGTCATGATGGAGAATTTTTTTAGATTTGAAGATATGATCTTTTTACAGATCTCCCGGACATCAATGGGCAGCATTTTTGCGCCAATCTTAGCCAATCTCTATGTTCACCTGTGTGTTAGGGAATCATACTAATCACTTTAATATTTATCTTTTAGGAAAGAAATTGCTCCTCGTGTGAAAATCGAAAATGTACTTTATTCTTGAATCGCAGGCTCTGGTAGGGTGTATTGTACCAATTATTCTGTTGGTTTTTCATTTTTTGCTCAAAATTTTCATAGAAATTTGCAGTAGCACGATTACCAACCGGTCCTGATGAAAGACTGGTTAGTGAGACCTACATGACTGAAACATGTCAACCTATTCCCTATTGCTATAGATAGTTATTCTTTCAGACTATCAGCATCTGTTTTTAATCTTGACACTAAGATAACGCCTATTAAAGTTTTTTTGTCTTAGTAGTCAATTGGAACTTTCTTATATATTTCTTTTAATAATTTTTCACTTTTTCTTGCACTGCAAATTATCAGCACCACTGATTGAAATTTAACTTTGGTCAGATCGATCACTGGTTATGAATCAAGTGTAGTTTTGTCCCCCCATGAATAGGTGTGGGCTGTACCATTTCATACAATGAATAACTATTCCCAGATGACGATGCTCCACCATTGTGGTGGGCTGATGGGATTTATTTCAATTCAGTGAGGCTGTGTTTGTATCGTTCCAAGCATGATGATTTTCTACTCAATATCTTGTGTCTCAACGTTTGTAGACGGTAGTTCCCTTTTTGTTGTTTCAGTTGTAGTTTGGGGATAGGATACTACCTGGTCGTTAAATATTGTTTCCCTAGGACCCTTTTTCTTAAAATTTTTATTTGTGCAGCTGCAGGACTGCCAAGGAGCTGTAACTAAGTCGCACACACAACCCTCGTGGGTGGATGAGTCTTTTCCAAGACTTGCTCTTGCTGCCGCGGTTCCGGTGTAGGACTCCAGTCCATTGGTACTCTGGTAGTGGTGATTGATGCATGTACTGAAGGCTAGCATGATGGCAGTTGTGGGCCATGTGGTGAGTCGGGATGACAGGTGGTGGTGACTTGCTGGGAGAATTAGATCAGAGGAGGGACGTGGCAGCCCTGTGCCTCCGCCTTGCTGAGATTGAGTTTCAGTGGTGGCGTGACACGTAGAGTGCCTGGCTTGGAGCCACTGCCGACTCCATCTTGAGGCGGGGTGAGGAAAGACACTCAGTGCTGATCTTCACCCTTGGCATCTGCAGTCAGGAGCAGGGATGTTGTTTGACTTACACTGCTAACACTCTGGGTGGGCGGTCGCCTGGGGAAGCGTTGGGATGATACTCAGTTTGCGCTTGCTGCGGCTTGTGTTTGGTTCACCCTGAGGCTGTATCCAGGGACATCCGTCCACCTTGGCGGCTGTCTGGTGTATCAGGGTGTGCTCTTGGCTTGCTGTGTGAGTTGTCAGTATTTTCCCTTTGTTGGTCTGTTCAGTCCACCTGTGTTCATCCAGTTTTCAGATTGACAGTGATGTCACTCTCTTCTTTATACGATGGTGTTGCGCTTGGACCTCGAGGTGATGCTGTCGTGGGCCGGCTTTTGCCTTCGCTTCGGCACGCTTGTCCGGACTGGTCACTTTGTGTGACGTGCTCCTTGCTTGCTGGGCGACGTGTCCTCCAGTCACGTGTCTGTGGTTGTTGGAGGGCATGTTGCTGTGGCAGTCTGCCACGTGAAGTGTGCGACTCCTCTCTTGCCTGTCGTAGGTCACTGCCGACTATGTCCTGAGGCGGTGCGAGGGAGGACACTCTTTGTTGCCTTTGGCCCACTGTGAGGCTTTAATGGACGGTGGAGACATGGATACTGTCCTACCTGCATTCAGCAGAGCTTCTTTGTGAAGATTTCTCTGTCTCCTGGGTGCTTCTTGTTTTGTCGCTGAGGGGGTTACCAAAACGGGCGCTACGCACTTCGGGCAGCTAGCGGTCTCCCACTAACATGCAGCTCTCTCTCATCAATTTATCATGTGCTCAGGGTGGTGGCCCCTAACAGTCGTACCTCCAGCTGCTGGCCTTGGAGGTGGATGAACACACCAGTGCAGGGTCCTCACTGGCAGGGTGCGTACCGATCTGGTGGCTGGTAGCCTTCTCACTCCTGCGCTTACTGGAAGTGCCGGGTGCCGCTTTATATCTGTGTGGTCGGCAGCTTGTCTAACCATTGCAGGTGAGAGGCCTGGGACTTTGGGGGAGCTGGTGGCTGCCAGTAGCGTTGGTGTAAGACTCATTCACCAGCAGGTAGGGGTGCGGCCGGATTTGATGGCTGCATTGTGACTCTCTTGCTGGGGCCGGTTGGCGGTGAGGTTTTTCTGCTGCATTGTGGCAGGGTCGCAAGCTATTTAGCCGCTGCGGGCCATGTGCTGTGCTCGCATGGGACTTGGCTGCTGGAGCGTCGTGGTGTTCTGGCTTGCTACCTTGCTCTTTTCACGTTGGGCGGCCTCGCCGGATTCTCGGCCTTCAGGTCTTTAACAGTACTTTTCCCCTGGTTCGTTGACCTGCTGGGACAGTTCGTCACTGCCGGGTAGCCTCTGGCTGTATGGGGAGGGGACGGGGTGAAGTTGAGAGGTTCACGCTTACCCCAGGACTGCCCGTTCACTCCCTTCCCCTTCTGGCATCAGGGGGATTGAGGCACAGCTGGACTCCAATTGTCGCTCCATGGGCTGCCAAGAGAGGCGTCGTGCCAGCTCACCACTTCCGGTGTTGGTGGCCGTGGATATCGCTGTGGGGGCGCCGTCTCTCAGGCATATTTCCTTTTCCGTTTCCACAAGCATGTGGCCATTTATTGGCGGGGCCACGTCACTCGTGACACCTGTGATGGATGGGTGTGGGGTGCGATTGCGTCCAGCACTCCAGGGAGTGGCTTGGGATATAACTTGCTGCAGAGCACTAGAACGTGTCCTGCAGGACACTACACAAAGGTTGAGCAAGGGAATAATTTATTAAGGCCTTGACTGGACCTTTTATTGTGATTATGCCCTTATTACTAGTGGTATGTACCTACTTATCCCTCCTGATAAACCACTTACTAACATTTTCCCTTATTCTCATGGGTACTAATGATCCTAATATTTCTTGCTGGGGCATAACCAGGACTGGATTTTAAAATTCATTTCAGATTTTCTGTGCAACTAAGCGGGAAGTACTTGTGCAAGTATTGTCAATTGTGGTTCTGACCAACAGTTTGTGAAATGGAAGAGCGCTCTCATTGCAGGCCATGTTTTTAAGTTATGTGCAATGATTAGAAAATTATTATTTCACTGCTTATTTTTTCTAACTAGCATGCACATGAAAATATACACGGTTTGCAGTTAAATGTACGCAACTCTAAAACTAACTATATTGGCCATTTCCTTTATGGCTTAGGGTAAGAAGCTAACTGCAGTTTTTTAAATGTTTCTTTTTATGTGATGTTAAAATGCCTATGATGCATCTTTTTCTCATCTCAGTCAAAAGATGGATGTGAAATGAACGAAAATAATAACCTCATAAATCAACTTGATCTTAAGCATGCGATGTTAATAGCAAATGGAGTCTGCCATGACCAGCATGATCTGTCAAACCGATAGTGTTGTGTCATTAGTGGGCAAGGAAGAAGAAACACGACTCATGCATCTTTTCCTAAATCCTACAGATTTCCGTCTGACAAGGGCATACGCCTGAATGTAACTCTTTCACTAAAGGCAACTAAGGCACTCTTCTTTGCATGCCAATATAGCTAACTTGCTTTCTCCTTGTTGTAAAGCATACAGATTTCTCCATAAACCCTCAATATATGTGTATTTGTGTATTTTAAATGAACATTTGAAAACTCTAACACAATTTTAACCCTTTTTTCACATACTTGAATGTCATGTTTTTCAAGGAAATGTGTTTTTTCTTTTTAATGGATCAACACAATTCAAAAGTTTAAAAAAATGTGCAAACATAAATATAAACTGGAATATGGTTGCCTCAAGTTAATATATTAAAATAGTTTCACGGCCACACATATATTTTTTTACTTACGTCTGTGACTTATTATTTTTCCTAATGAAACACATTTTATTTCAGAACCAGAAGCAGTAAAAAGAAGATGTCACTTTCTTGATTGTCACCTTTTACCTCTTCTGAGTGCAGCACTGGAAGTTGTAAGTGGCCTTTCTACAGTCACATTTTTGAGTCAGGTGCTAAGAGAGATAGGCCATATGAAAGAGGTCTGCCTCTGCTAATATTTATAATTCTTGCCTGGGTATCGTGAGAAGAGGATTAAAAATCCTTTATGCATTAACTAATCCTCTCCTACATATTTTGGTCCACCAATTGCTTATATTCTTCTCAATTATAAATCTATCACTTGTGTAGAGCATCATCTTGGTTAAAACTGTATTCCAGAATTATTAGAACCTGCAGAATGAAAAACACATAATTCTGTCAAGCTTTAAGTTAAGAAAAACCTACGTTTCCTCTGAATTCGAGACTTACTTCTAATATCAACATTTATTAGAAAGGATCACCACACAGTTGCACTGTGAAATGTATAACAAAGTAAAGTTCTATTTTAGTTTGTTAATTTAATAATCAAGAACGTGTGTTTCTTACAGTATTTTGGGAAAAGCAGAACAAGCACATTTCCTTCTAGCTAAATTAGAAACAGTCCTCCGCATCTTAATTGGTTTGCATAAACCTTTGACCTTGAATGAGGTTATACTTGAATTATGCATTTGATATCACAAAATATCATCCTACAGATCTTCAACATTTTGGAAAAGAAGCACAAGAATGCATTACTAGTGACACCAAATCATACCCTTGTCTGTGTTAGTTTTCTAACGTTTACCCTAATACAACTCTTATTAGTTATCACAAAAGTAGAAACAATCAGTATGTAAGACATTGTATTGAATATTTGATATAGGCAACTTGCCAAATCTAGTAATTCTCACAAATCTTGCTACTGCTTACATCTAGGAATGATGGAAACTCTTCTCAGAGTGAACTATTGGAAGTAGTAGTAGTAATATTCGTTCATTAGTCATTAAAAATCATAAATATTGCTAAAATATACAATTAACAATGCAAATAAATAAGTAAAATACGGGGGAGGACAGCCAATCATAAGACATCAACGTGCCCAAAAAGTCATCTAGCAAATAACAGATAATATAGGTGCGTGTAAAATAGTGTATAAAGTGCAACAGTTCTGTCACGGTTAACCACTACCAATCTAATATGTAGGCCGATGAGCCCTGATGCTGCCTGGCATCCCACAGTGGTCATGTGCAGAATTAACAAAACCCTATTCTGTGTGCAAAATTATGCGGAAAGTGCATCAGTGTTGGTCTTTGTCATGGGGGATATTCGGATAGCTGGGGCAGATATCCAACCTGATGGGATAGAGAACCAATGAGCACAGATGTCCCTAGCAGCCTTCTATTATGTGTAATAGACTCCAAACATTCTTGGCAAGGCATTTCTTAACCATCCGCCTTGCCCCCACCTAAGTCTGAGAGTTAACTTTCACAAGGGTTTTAAAAATGACCTAATCCCTAATGCATTACATTCCTTTTTCAACATGATTATTCAATGGTAGCCTAGAGCGGGGCAAATACAGATAACATGCTGAAGTGTTTCATCTTTCTGGTGACATAAACTGCATTTCTGATCCCGCCTTTGACTTTCTTTCTTCCACTTTGGATATAAAGTCTAGAGTTAGAAGATCACCTCAGTGAGTCTCATTGATAATAGTTCCTGCTTGAGTTTCAGAGAGTAGATGGCTTCCAGCAGGAGTACCTCTTTTTGGTCATCATAAGATTACAACACCATGTGGCCGCTTCTTCTTTGCCTTTCAGCCAGCCTTGCAGCTTAAGGGATTGGTTTACTACTCTTCTAAATACTTAGCCATATGTATTTAAGTTCCATTAACTGCCCAATTTTAGCTCTTCTTTACTTCTTTCAAGGTACTTTTTATATTCACCGGTCCCCCTATAGCCTGCTTAATAGAATTGTACGCACTGGCATGGAACGTTCAGAGCAGCAAACAGGTTAAATGTTAAATGTTAGTTTCAGACCAAGCTAGGTTAGCGAATGCGGTGACTGATCGCAGTTTGTGGCAGAATTTAATGAACTGGAGTTTGGAGAAAGAGGAAATTCCGCTTGCAAGTGGAGGTGTGCACATTTATGCATAGACCTGTGTGGTCTTTAACCCATTCTCATCCTTTCGATAATAAATCCATACCAAATTTTACCTTGATTTCAAATGAAAATTTATTCTATCTTTTCAATCTTCAAAATTGTCAATTCATGATCAATGGCAATTTTCAACTTATACATTCAACATCTACCCGATGCATTTCGGGTCTAGAGCGACCCTTCCTCGGGGGTCTGTGTGGAGAAAACAAGGAATTTAGTGAGCTACTCAGCTTCTATTCACCATCTATCTTAACAATAACTATGTTCACATCACAGCGTTAGTCCATACTATTCAAAAGATTTAATCTACACTACCCTACTCAGTAACAAAAGGTTACGTTCTTATGTACAGTTCCCATATGGCATTTGCAAAACATCTTAGTTAAACACTCACTGTTTACATGATTTGTGTGGCATTAACTCGTACTCGAGTTTTAACTAATACTTCAAACGAAAATAACTACAAAAAGCAAAGCAAATTACATCCGGTATCCAAATACGCATAACTTCGAGTATGCAAATCTTACTAGCACCAGATTAACCCCATTTAGTATTTCACAGAGATAACATACCAAACAATCAAACATTTATCGTGCGAACTTACAGCAAAATGTAAAGTCTTTCGCGCCTCGATGTTCCCGCCAATCAGAGTGTCGCTGATATTCTGAGGCTGGCTTATATGGATTATAAGCGATTTCATTGGCTGAACACGCGATCACATGACTGTTATTGTTTACCTCTCAAGTAATATTATGTTACTTCAAATATTGATCTCACTGAGCATGTATAAATACTATCAAAGAATCGTACACCATATCTAATTGATTTACGCTCGCGTACGGGCAAATATTAGTGAGTACGGCATCGTTTTTATGCATTTGTCTGGACACAGTAAGGAGCATAAGAAATAAAAAATAATAATAAAACAAAACATAACAGGTCCCGAAACTTAAACTGCAATAATGGTTGAAGAGCTTTATATAAAAACTCTAAGCTAAGAAGTTTGTCGCCATTTTGGATTGGGGTCATTCTGTGTAACAAATGTTAGGAAAGAAACCAATAAATGCTTTCCTAAGTCATGTTCATAAAAAGCAGGATAGTTCTATCCTGTCATTTAAACCTTGTGGTTGCAGGCTCCCCATTCTATGAATCCAAAGGTAGTCAGATCTCAGTCTCTGTTTATGTGTGTCAATGTCTGGTAGTGGTTTTATCACTTCTAGTATGGTGAAACGACTTGAGCTATGTTATGACCTGCTTCAGCCCAGTGTGCTGCTACTGTGGATTTTTGATTCTTCTGCCGAATATTACTTTTATGTTCAGTGATTCATATCTTGATCTTGCGTTCAGTTTGTCCAATGTATAGCTTACCACTTGGGCATTTAATGCCATAAATCACACCTTTCGTGTCACAAGTACTGGAATGTAATAATGGAATCTTTTTGCCAGTCATCGGATGTGTAAAAATTCTGCCTGTTATAACATTATTGCAATGCATGCAATTTTCACATCTTTGCATGCCTTTGTATTTTGTTTCATCTTGCTTGGTAATTTGTCTTTTAAGCAACTCTTTTAAATTCTTGGATCGATTATAAGCGAATGTAATTTGATTTGCAAAGAGTGGTTGAAGATCTGGTTCCTGCGTGATAAGTGACCAATGTTTTCTCATAATGTTATACATTCTTGTAGTCTGTGTAGAATATTTCAATACGCACACTGTGAGTTTGGACTCTGTTTTTTCTTTTTTCTGAAGTAAGGAATCTCTGTTCATTGCCAGAACTTTCCCTTTGGATTCTTCAAGTAAGGTTCTTGGGAAGGTTCTTGGGTAACCACGTTTAAGATATTTTTGGATCTGATTGTTGAAAGTGGTAGATAAATTGTTGGTGCAATGCTGTCACATCAATTGAACACAACCATATTTCTTCATTTATTGGAATCTTTAGTGTTGCGAGCATATTTAAAAAGGACGTGGTATCCTTTATATGAGTACTCCAAAAAACAGAGTCCAAACTCACAGTGTGAACCTAAGATCAAGATACGAATCACTGAAAATCAAAAAATCCACAGTAGCAGCACACTGGGCTGAAGCAGGTCATAACATAGCTCAAGTTCGTTTCACCATACTAGAAGTGATAAAACCACTACCAGACATTGACACACATAAACAGAGACTGAGATCTGAATACTTTTGGATTCATAGAATGGGGAGCCTGCAACCACAAGGTTTAAATGACAGGATAGAACTATCCTGCTTTTTATGAACATGACTTAGGAAAGCATTTATTGGTTTTTTGCCTAACATTTGTGACACAGAATGACCCCAATCCAAAATGGCCGACGAACTTCTTAGCTTAGAGTTTTTATATAAAGCTCTTCAACCATTATTGCAGTTTAAGTTTCGGGACCTGTTATGTTTTGTTTTATTATTATTTTTTATTTCTTATGCTCCTTACTGTGTCCAGACAAATGCATAAAAACGATGCAGTACTCACTAATATTTGCCCGTACGCGAGCGTAAATCAATTAGATATGGTGTACGATTGTTTGATAGTATTTATACATGCTCACTGAGATCAATATTTGAAGTAACATAATATTACTTGAGAGGTAAACAATAATGGTCATGTGATCGCGTGTTCAGCCAATGAAATCACTTATAAGCCATATAAGCCAGCCTCAGAATGTCAGCGACACTCTGATTGGCGGGAACATCGAGGCGCGAAAGACTTTACATTTTGCTGTAAGTTCACACGATAAATTTTTGATTGTTTGGTATGTTATCTCTGTGAAATACTAAATGGGGTTAATCTGGTGCTAGTAAGATTTGCATACTCGAAGTTATGCGTATTTGGATACCGGATGTAATTTGCTTTGCTTTTTGTAGTTATTTTCGTTTGAAGTATTAGTTAAAACTCGAGTACGAGTTAATGCCACACAAATCATGTAAACAGTGAGTGTTTAACTAAGATGTTTTGCAAATGCCATATGGGAACTGTACATAAGAACGTAACCTTTTGTTACTGAGTAGGGTAGTGTAGATTAAATCTTTTGAATAGTATGGACTAACGCTGTGATGTGAACATAGTTATTGTTAAGATAGATGGTGAATAGAAGCTGAGTAGCTCACTAAATTCCTTGTTTTCTCCACACAGACCCCCGAGGAAGGGTCGCTCTAGACCCGAAATGCATCGGGTAGATGTTGAATGTATAAGTTGAAAATCGCCATCGATCATGCATTGACAATTTTGAAGATTGAAAAGATAGAATACATTTTCATTTGAAATCAAGGTAAAACTTGGTATGGATTCATTATCGAAAGGATGAGAATGGGTTAAAGACCACACAGGTCTATGCATAAATGTGCACACCTCCACTTGCAAGCGGAATTTCCTCTTTCTCCAAACTCCAGTTCGTTATAGTGTTCTTTGACAAAACACTTTGGAGGGAGTCGCACAACAAGAAAAGATTGAACATAAGTATTTGAATAAAAAATAAAACATAAGGAGTGCTAGATGGACACTTATCTGATTTACTCAAGAATTTAATGAACGCCAGGACTGGCAAGGGACTGCTTATCAGTTACTGAAGCCTCACTTCACTGGACAACACAGATATTGGTAGCTAGATAGCTTGTTTATATGACCGTATCACGATTTTGTCTAAGAGGCTGCCCTTTGCACCTATCTTGATTTCTGCTCCTTATGTGAGTGCAGGTATCAATTTCGCCTTCATCACTGAAACTAATAGCAGGAGATTGTTCCCCAGATGGATTTTACTAACATTGCAAATACGCAGTTGAGGGCTTGCACTTTTGCCTTAATTGCCTTCCTTTGGGAAGCAAACTAAGCCCAGGAGTCTGTCTTGACACTGAAGTATGCGAATGAACGGGTCGTATCAACTGTAGCTCCGCTAAGATACTATTTGCACAGGTTTAACAAGCGGCAATTAAGCAAGATTACTTTCTTCTTCATACAGTTAATTTCCATCTCATTTGTTCTCTGCGTATGCCCCTAGTCAGTCCAGTAATCTCTGCAAATCCATTCTGGTGTTACTAAGCAGAAGCAAGTCATCTGCATATATGATGTTTGCCCGGCAAGGGTCAAGGCATAGATGCCTGTCCTTCTATTGCCAAGGAAAGATCTCCAATATATAGGTTAGGAAAAGGAGTGCTAAAACACAATCTTGTTTTATTACGGTTGACGTTTTGACTTCCCTTGACAGATCGGGGCAATCCCTGGTTTTGATCTTGACCCAAGTGTCCAAAAATAACAGCCTAATAGCTCTCATATGTGGGCGGGAATCTCCATGGTTGGAATTTAGGCCTTTTTTAGGGTTTTTGCTGCCTTAAAGTTAATGAAGCACGTATAAAGCCAAGTGCCATGACCGTTGCTGTGCTGAGGATGAGACCTACAGCCATAAGGTTGGATTAGAGGTCCTTGGCTCTTCGTGAAACCTGTCTGGTTTGGTAGAATTCTGCTAATTTCTGATGCCCATAATTCTAGGTCTTGTAGAAAAGAGTGGAAAAATGCCAGAGATCTTCATTCTGCAGAGTGATCGGGTGATAGTTGCTTGGCAAAGATGCAGCACCTCCCTTGAAAATGGGGTGGATGATCGAATCTTTCCAGCTTCCTGGGATAACTTGTTTGAGAGGATGGTGTTAAACATCCTGGCCAAGAAGCTGGGCCACCGCAAGTAGGAGTGCCTAAAAAGTGCATGTGGAATTCCATTTGGACCTGGGGCACAGTGAGACAGATAGTTTTTGATAAATTAGGTTATCTATGCGGATGTATAGTTGTACCAAAGAGTTGGTGGTCCAGTTTTCCCCCTAGAGTCACTACAGGCTGGGTACGTTGTGGATACTTTCTTTGAAGTGGGACTTCAGGGCCCAACCAACCATCCTTACTTATATTTTCATTGTAGGCTGCCCTTGGGCTATTTATCAGTTTACAATGTTTTTTTAATCATTTGACTTTTTTAAAGCATACAGCAGTTGGACCCACAGAGCGTCTTGTTTCTGATCTTTTAAAAGCCCATATCTCCCTTTTCAGTAGTTTCCTCTCCCTGTGCAGAGCCTGTAATAGGTCTCTGTCCTCAGTCAATTTCCTGAGCATTCAGCCTACTTTAGCTCTTCTCAGGTGGGCAGAACTCAACAGGACTATAATATTATGGCACCCAAGTTGTGCTTCCTTATTCGCACCACTGGCAGGATATCAATTTGTCAGCCACCCAGACTGTTATCAGGTTGGAATCCTCTACAGCAATGGACTCAGGGGTGACCACCGCTTCCTCTGCCTGGTCCTTAACTGAGCTGTATCTCCACTTCAGATGTTTGAGACTGTCGCTACCATCGTCTCCTGCATAAATAAAGTCCCAGTGGAAGAGTAGTGCCCGCAGCTCAAAGAGTCTCAGAAGGCAGGCCCTGTGTGCCCCCTCCTTTTTTATGAAATCACCTGGCCTTTAAAAATAAACAAAGGAGCCTGTGATTGTTTTGCTTTTTCAAAAATACTGCGATTTTGCACAAATGTAAAAACAAAATGTTTGCCCTGCTGGGAAGACCAAGGTCTGAGGGTCAGGGAATTACTACCCTGCCTCGTTTTTGTTTTTTTCCCACTTTTCTTTAGGAGTCAACTGAAGCTGAGTCCCAACATTGCTGCCATAGTTTCTAGTTGAAGTGTTGGTAGCCAATCAGAGCTCTGCATTTCCCTACATAGGCTCAACATTGTTTGTTATTATTCGTGAAGGACCCAAGGCCACAGATATCCAAATTTTGATTTCCTTTAATTTCTCAAAAACTACTGATTAACACCCAATAACATAAAGATATGTTTAACCAAATCTACCTTTCATCCACATTTTGTGTGATACCATCCAGTAGTTCAGGTGGAGGAGTGTTCAAATGTCCTATGGAAGTGAACATTGGAAAACTCCCTTTTTTTACCCCTGCTTTTTCTCAGCCCCCGCTTCACGGATCCACCCAAAGCTTTCCATGTACAACATTAACTATGACACTTCTTATGGAATATTGTGTAAAGATTTCTCATTTGGCACCCAATATATAGGCAAGTCAAAAATAAATTTCCTATGGAAACATGATGCATAGGACTAACTAAAACTACTACTAAGTCGCCAGTACGTAGTTATAGTTAGGACCTATTTTCCATAGGAAGAGCGTTTTTTGCGAATCCTCAGGACACTTTCAAAACTAGTATGATGTACCCTTCAGCTGCTGTCTTGAAAGTTTTGAGGTTATCTGTCAAATAGGGCCCAGAAGAAGACATTGCTAAAGCCTGAACTGCTGAACCTATTACACCAAATTTAGCTGAAAGATAGTAGTTAATCCAGTAAGCTAACTTTTTTTGAATTGCCATAAATTTGTTCAGTAGTTTTGGAAATATTAAGGAACCTTTACATTTGTATATACAGGGAAGTGGATCCACTGAGGATCCCATAGTCCTTGCATTCAAATCTGATTGGCTGCCTACACCTCAAACCAGTAAGTGTTGGCAGCCATCTTGGGAAACATTTATTTGTTTAAAAAACTTGGAACGAGCCGTAGAACCTGTCTAAGAAAATAAAAGAAAAAAAGGTGTGGCTGTCTAAGCTTCTTTTCTAATAGGCCCATATTGGGCCAGGTCCTGGGGGCATGGGGAAAATCAAGGATGGGGGACATCAACCCCCCTCCTGGGCCTCATAAATGCCCCGGGGACCACCACCTCCCTTGGGCTTATGTGAAAATAAAGAAGTGGGCTGCTAGTACACCCCCTGGCTACTGGGGACCACCACCTCGCCAGGGCCACATGGCAAACATAAATTGGGGGGCGCACATGGACCTCCTCAGCCGATTGGAACACCATCTGATCAGGGCTAAATTAAATGTAATGGAGGTGTCATGTGGAACCCCCGGGGACTACCAATGCCTCAGGGCCAAAGCAAAATTAAAGGTGGGTGAGGGGCCATGCAGACTGTTCTCCAGGCCTGGGGACTGCACCCTCACCACTGGTCGGAAGATGAAGTCCATGTGGTCGCTAAAGTTCATGGGGACAAGAACTCCTCCTGTTACCTCCAGTAGATCCCACACAGCAGAATTGCTGAGAGCTCATGGGAGGCACAACCCTCTTTCTCCACCACTCTGCAAATGAACCTCCTGGCATACTATTGGTTGGGGCAGAGATCCCTTTGGATGCTGAGGGTCCATCGGGGCCAACAACCCCTTCTGTAACCTCCAGTAAGTCCCACATAGTTGTATTGCCAAGAGCTGGTCTGAGGCCCTGCCCCCTTTCTGCACCACTTTGCAAGCACACCTCCTGCCAAACTACTGTTTGGACAATGAAGTCTGCTTGGATGCTGGGGGTCATTTTGGGGGGGGTCAAGAACCCCTCAAGTTAACCCAGTAACCTGTCAAAGTGCTTCAGCCCGATGGAACAGGAGGTTTCATCTCTTTCCCTGCCTGCAGACATGTGGGGCGGAAATAAGAGATTCATATTTTGCTCTTGCACAGAGGGAGCTGCATTTGCAGCAGCTCCTGTATGCAGTAGCAACGCTGGCTCCTGCAGGAAGCAGGGAGTCAGCTTGGTCCACGGGGCCATTAGGCTCCCCCGCAGTCCCCATGCTGAACACTGGGTGTCCCAGCCCCAGGGGATGATCTTTCATCATGTTCAGCAATGATAATGCCAAAATTGAGGGACACCTGGGTTCTCTTTAGTTCCAGAACAGATGAGAAAAGAAAAATAAGGCTTTAATCATATTAACTAACAGAAAAAGGCACATTTTAGCTTAGTTGTCATACTGGATAATACTCACATGTCAGTATTGTTAAAAAATATTATAAACACATTATGATAACTTAATTCATTATTGTCAGATCATCTTCTCAGTCTTTCTGTGTTTTTGGGCATGTGCTTCCATCACAAAGTTTCACCGGTTACAATGCAGGGCAAATGAAACAGGACAGTAAATGAATGTGGTAGTGACAGTGATGGTATTCCAAAATCTAGGCTTAGATTGTTTTTAATGAACATCTTATATTTTGCATAGGGTGCCTTCTGCTCAAGGCCATGCCATTCCTGATCCTCCTAGGTTTCCTGGGCCACCCATTTACAAAAGAGATTCCAAGAGGGAAGACTTTTCTTCCACAAACCCAGCTGCTGGGTGATAGCTGCAGCATGTAGAAACCTCCTCTGACTATACCCACGAAACAAATGTTTATATATAGAAAAAGGCATCCTTGTCTTTGGCTGAAATTGTGATCAGGCTGCCATTGTTTGTGTTCTAAAGATAGCTGTATCTCCTCATCGCCATTTATAACAAGCACATTTGTACAACGTACCTGTAAAGCTTGTACACAATGCCAAGGCAATATGATAGTGTTTTTGCAAAGGTTATTCGTGTAAACAAGGTCAGTGTTTCCAGGAAAGAAACCCAAAGTTTCACTAAGTCAAATGTGTGTCAAAAGTCCATGTCGAAAGTGAAGTCAACTTTAGGGAAGATTCATGTAAATGTAAAAATTACAAAGCTTCCTACTAGGTCTAACTGGGATACATGACACCCCATAGAATCTCTCATACACCTACTCCCATTCCCACATAACCTCACACATACCCATCTACAGACCTATACCAGTACTCACACAACGAATCACTCATCCATAGTGCAAATCACACATCTATTCAGTTATACTGTCACACACACACCCACTAACTCACCCATGCAGCCACTCTTGTACCCACTCACTCACAACACAGCCACTCACAAATCAGTAATACAGATATACATACATTCACACACCTACTCATACACACTTACAGCTACTAACACACACACTCAATCACCCATATAGAAACCAACACAGCCACTCATTCATCTATGCAGGTAATCAGACACCCACATATTCACCCATACAGCCGTTCATACTACCACTCTCTCACCAATACAGCTACTCACACACCAACTCACTTACTCATACAGCCACTGACACATACTCACTCACCCATAAAGACACGTACACACCGACTCGAACACTGACAGAACCACTTACATACCCATTCACACATCGATGCAGCCTCTCATACAGACATTCACTCTCCAATACAGCCACTCATACCCACTCACTTACCTATACAGACACTCAAATAGCTACTCAATCATCCATACAATTACTCACACACTCATTCACTCACCCATACAGCCACTGACACAGATACTCACTCACCCATAAAGTCACTCACACACCCACTCAAACACTGACAGAACCACTTACATACCCATTCACACATTGATGCAGCCTCTCACACAAACACTCACTCTCTAATATAGCCACTCGTACCCACTCACCTATAGACACCCAAATAGCTACTCACTCATCCATACAACTACTCACACACCCATTCACTCACCCATACAGCCACTCTCACAGCCAGTCAGTCAACCATACAGCCACTCACACACCTACTCACACACCTATGCATCCACTCACACAGCCAGTAACTCACCCATTCAGTCACTCATGCACCTAATAACTCTCCAATATAGCCTCTGGCTCACCCGTTCAAATTACATAGATATATATTCACTGAAAAAAACAAAGCTTAATGTGATGTTATAGTTAGGTAAAATATTCAGTTACAACGTTATGTTTCAAACTCTAAAAACCATAGAAATTCGCCCGCTAAAGTTATCTGATGTAACTATAATCATGCCCTAAGGTAACTATAACTCGCGCCCCCACCATGCACAGTGTTTCTCATGAATAATTTCTTTGCAAATGTTGCACGGATATTATCAGTGATGAAATTGAAGACCTCATGAGTGATATAATATGTCGGATAATTATTGTATGGCAAGGACACAAGTTTTAGTTGCTATGGGCAACAATTATAGTTACTTGGGATAACTACAATTCTGATTGTTGAATGTACATGCTTTTTTAGAGTTTAAAACATTAAACAGACAACCTCAAGCTGTGCAGAGCCGTAGGTCAATCATGGTGGGTTTGGCCATTGGCCCTGGCCTGTGGCATAGTTGCGCCCAACCCCCGCTTGAAAGCAACCCTTGCTGTGCACAGCCTTCCTCAATGTTGAAGGATGGTTGAGCCTTTGCCATGGGGCATATTATTGACCTTTTGGGCCCGAGGACACAACCCAAGGCTTAATCCAATTAAACAGGGGAGGGATGGCATGCAGCCGCTTTCCCAAGACGTCTTTGGGCCCTGGGGACCCCATACCCAGGGATAAATATAAAAAATTGGAGAGGACCATGCAGCCCTAACCCACCCCTTATTAGGCTACGGGGACCCGATACCCATGACTCTATGTATTCTAAAGGGTAGGGGGCCATGTGCCACTGAGCCTTATTAGGACATGGGGACCCCATTCCCCAGGGCCTTTTTTGAAAGGAGAGGGGGCCACTGTTTTTCATATGTTTGACAATTACAGTGGAGCACCATTACATTTGTCAGGCTGTTAGAATACCATTAGTATTTTCTGACTAACAGGTATAATATTACATAAGCTGTCCAAACTGGCATACATGCTTTAAACGTTGTCACTTGTTCTTACTTCTAATGACAGAGTACTGAATTGTGGTGTAGATGCTAGCTATGCATTCTAAATCATCCCCAGGAAAGATTACGGGGCATATTTACAAGCCCTGTGTGCCCCCCCGGAACAACACTTTTTGTGATGTTTTAGAGACACACAGGGCTTAGCCATTTCTACAAGGCCACGTAAAACGACAGTGCATGGCTTTTCATGGCCTTTTAAATAAGGAGTCACTGCCTTGCATTACACTGCATGAAAGCCTTATTCCATGGGTGTTGCAGTGGGTCTTCCCACCATAAACTAACGCTGGGCGGAGACCTCCACTCCGCCCGTGGAGTGTTCAGAGATTTGACAGAATGCAGAGAAGGCAAATCTCTGCACACTCCGCAGCTGAGCAGAGCTGGCCAGCCCTCATCTCCGCCCCTTATATTAACAAGTAAATCTACTTTTATTACTAGTAAATTAAAACTACTTACCTGGCAGTCAGCATCCCCGGGGTGCCCTCCTCCTCTTCCTTGCCATATCGGTAATCCTTGAGAAAACTGTGCATGCGCACGTGCCCAAGCATGCACATTTCTCACAAGGAATGCGCAGGCGTGCACACATGATCAGTTTTCTCGAGGATCACCCAGACGGCGAGGAAGAGGAGGATGGCAGCCTTGAGACGCCGCATGCCAGGTAAGTGGGTTTAATTTACAAGTAAGTAATGTAGATTTACTTGTTAATATGGGGGGTGGAGGCGAGTGGCGTAGCAGAGCGGAGTTTGTTCGCAACTCCATGGACCTCCACGTAGCCCTGCTATGCTTACTACGCCCAAGGTTAGCCCATGGAATTTGACACTGCCCCAGATTTACAAAAGCAGGTTAATCTGGGGCAGGAACAAAACCTTGCGCCTCCCTAGAACAGGCATAATGAGTAGAGATGTTTACACTTCTCCCTGTTTCGTCCTCTTTCTACATGTGCCGCCTCTTGTGATTGTTTTTGTGCAGGAAGATGCCCCTTCCAGCACAAAGGCAATTGTGCCAACAACCCAGACACCATGCTGCAAAGTTTCCTGAGTTGGTGCACAGCTGCTAATTGTGTGGCTGCTGAAAGGACAGGAATGCAGTGTGGAAGGAGAGCTGGAGAGGACCATGGCATGTGTACCGGGATCCTAGGTCCCTGCATGCAGACATTTCATATTAGGGTTGCACACCAGACAACAGCCCATGCCTAGTAGGTACTGCAAGCAGTAGAAAAGTACAATAGATACAAGGCTTGTCTATTGGATGCAAAACAAACCTTCTGCATAAAAGCAATTGAAAATATCTTGAGTATCGACATTTCAAATAAAGCTATGGTCATGATTTGAAACATACCATCTACTAAAACTGTCTTTGTAGTATGAGTTTCTCATAAATATCTTCTTTCGCATGACCTGCCGATTACAACACTATAAACAAGATTTTAAAAAAAAAACAGCATGAGCTCCACTCAAAATTAAGATTTAGGGGCACATGCATCATTGGTTTTTGCATTCGCAAACAGTGCGAATCACAAAATTCGTCCGTTTGCGTATGCAAATCCAATTTTTGAGATGCATCAAGTTATTTTTTCTCGCAATTTAAGAAATCGCAATTTTTTTGCGATTTCTTAAATTGCTGTTGTATTTAAGAAATCGCAATTTTGCAATTTCTTAAATGCAATGCATCATCAAAAAAAAATTGCGAATTCGCAAATTAGAAGTGGTAAATTACCATGAAGTCAACCTTCATGGGAGAATGTGAAAAGTTTCAAAAATGCACAAAAGTGCATTTTTGAAACTTTCATTTTACACACACACATACCCTTGGGGCATGTATGTCTGAGAAATGGACTTTAAGTTAGATTTCAGGGGTGCAGTGGGGGGTCCTTTGGACCCCCCCTGCACCCTTGAAATTGCATTCTCATTTTGCGATTCCTTAATTGCGAATCGCAAAATGAGAATGCCTTCCCATTGATTCCTATGAGCCTCTAATACCAAAAATGATGCATGTGGCCCTGTATTACAAGCCTGTAATGGCAACTTTACAAATATGGTTAAATATTGTCATTAAACAAATCCCGATTTATAAAACGGCTTCTGGACATTTTTTCCATGGAGTGTGCATGGAAAGCCACGCCCTTATTCTTACTGCTCGGAGGTACATTAATTTCTAGGCACTTGTTAACTAGTCCTAACAGGCTAACAACAGTATTGCCAGTTGGGCAACAGTTTGTTTTTGAGGTATAATGGAGAGAAAGCACTTTAAGAGATTTGTTTTTCACATTGATAAGTAAAAGCATGATTAAAGTTGTGTTTCCCAATATCAGAGTCTTGACATATTTCAGCCTTCAGTAAGCAAGATTTAGCATTTATGAACATCGATCTGTTTGTAGCATGAGATGCCAAGTCTTCATGATAGTCACTGATTTGAAAAAGGATCAATTTTGTAATAAAATGTTTGTTTACTCTGTTCTTTAACTTGATAATCTAATTGAAGATTTGCTCAATGTTTTCAACGCCAGGTGAAAATAATTTAAAACTGAATATGGTTTCTTCTGTAATATGCAGTGAGAAAACAGCTGTTGTGGTTTCATAGAAGTGTTTGAATTGTCTGTCGGGTACACAAAACGACATAATTGTTCTACAAAACCTACAATTTTGAAATGTTAATGTACTGAGGGAAAGACTGGAGCTGAACACAAAAATATAGCCAATGCAAACAAGAATTTGGTGCCCTATAATCGTTACGAACCATTTATGAACATGTATCTTTACTTCATTTGTTGGTACATTTATACCATGTTTTAAAGGTGATAAGCTATCATAATTTAATGTGTTCAATTGTTCGGGACCATGTCCCAATCATTTTGATAAAAATGTCTAAATTTTCCTATTGGTGCATTCTTGAGTACATTTGAAAAACTAGAAATATAGCCTTTTTTTATAGAAATTTAAAACAGCCTAACATTTTTTATCAGCTTGAACACTCAAACATGTGTTTGCTTATTGAGATTGGAGAGCTAGATGAATCCAAACTAAACATGTACAGACATTTAGGACCAGATTTTTAAAGATTTTGCATCACCTTTTTGACGGGACACAAAATCCTTTGCAGATTTATAAAGCAAGCCAAATGTTAGTTGCATTGCTTTGTTAAAAAAATATTGCAATACTTTGAATCAGGTAGGTGTTCCATGGGAGGTTCATGGGCATTATTCTTCATCCAAACCCATATCTACAAAGATTTGTAAACATGGGACTGTATCAAAATAGAGGACTTGCATAAGGCTGGCATAAAACGTAGAAATATCCTTGCTATTTATTCATTTCATTTCACGGAGGGTTCTGGTCACTGGCATTGGTCTTGTCCACTCCCTTGGCCTCTCCCCGTTCTGTCAGAGCTCAAGTTTTACGGGGGCGTGGCTTGCACCCGCTGTAGATGGTGGCGTCTCTGTGACTCTCCCGAGTTGACGGAGAGAGGGCGGCTCACCGCGACCTTTCTTCTTCACGCACAGACCTCAAACTCAAGGATGAGGTGTGCGAACATCGTCGGAACATAATTGGATAATTACTCAGCCTTCGTCATCCCCACAGCGGCACATATTCATCGTGTGAGTAGTGGCGCAGTTAGAGAGACGCTGCACCCACCATTTTGTGGAGCCGCTGACGGAGCTTGCTCCTATGCGGCTTCCCAATCGGCGTGCTTGCCGCTTCTTCACGGACTATTTGAAAGTGTATAAGGGGCATTTAATCTGTATTTTCCAGCATCTCTTCAGACAATGCTGCCCTATCTTTTTTATACACTACATATTGGCCCCATTTAAACTGTTGCTTAAATTTTCCCTGTATGTACATTGTACCACTGACAGAGCTCATCTCCTACGTGGTCATTTTCATAGTAACTCCTTTATGCTTCTAACTGGCATTTGGTGCCCATTTATATTGACATTTGCTGTGGCATTTCTTCAATATTGATCTCAGTGGCTGTAACTGTATCATCTACTGTGACGCAGATACTTATTATGTGATGCTGGTGTCTTCAATTACTCTGTTTGCCTCATGATTTTTCTGCGCAAACTCTAAGACTATTACAGACATTATTTATTGCAGTACTCCTAAGTCGGGTAGCATCTACAACTTCAACCTTCTAACAACGGCTTTACCTTTGTGAGGAGACTCTTTCAGCCATTTTACCTGTTGGCCCTCATGCAATATTGACAGGGATTTCTCCTCCTATAGCATTTATGTCCCTTTCATGACACACGCATGCAACATGTACCTGTTGTTGATGCATTCACTGCTTTTTGTGTTATATATTTACCTGCTTACTCAGAATTTGTAACTCTTTTGAATCCCTGAATTTACCACATCGCAATGTTTGCAATTTTTCTGTAAGTGATATTCTATTGCTTCTTTCTGGTTAATTGACGTTCTGACCTGGAAGGAATCTATCTATCTAAATGTTGGGTGCTTTTTATTCAGGTAGTGCATATTTCACATTTCTATGTATACCACATAAATTTATTTCTGGAAATGCTCTTTTCTCGCTTGCCTGATATACATTGTTGTACACTAATGTGTTCTCCTAAATACAGATATATATAATTTTAGCGTTAAGTGTCACCAGACGCCTGCTGTTGTTGATCCTTTTCCTTTTTAGGTCTTTATTTCTCTTTCCATATGGGAAGACAGTTAAAAGTTTTACCTCAACCCAAGCCTGTGCATTGTAAGTTCTCACTTCAAACTAGTACACGTTACCAGTGCATAGCTATGGATGATTCAGCCAGTAATTCATCTAAAACCTCAGTGGCTTCAATAGCTACTGTTTCCACCAACATAGTGAAGACATCCACTAAGAGGTTGAAGAAAGATCCTCCCTCTCCTCCGAAAGAAACTTCTTCGGTCACTATGGATTTATTGTTAGAGGAGATTCGAGCACTACATCCATTTATTGAAGAGACTAACTCAGCGCGTCAGGTTCTCACTGACAAATGGTCCAATATGGAGGAGCGTGTCACCACGTTGGAACAAAATGTCGATTCCTTGTCCTCTTCCACCTCCAAAGTGGAGTCCTTGTCTTCTCAGGTATTACTGCTGCATAAGCAAATGGAAAATTTGGATACCAGAAACAGAGGGAATAACCTTCCTATTTATGGACTGCCTGAGGAAACGGAAAGTTCGGACTCAATTACTTTTTTTATATAATTTCTTCGACAGGTCCTTAAACTTCCGGAAAGCACCAATTTGAATATTCAAAGAGCCCATCGGTTAGGCTCAAGGTCACATATATCATCATCCTCTTCAGTTAAGAAACCGAGAGGGGTGATCATATACTTTCTGGAATACACCGATTTGTTGTAGGTCTTGTCTGCAGCTAGAGCACTAAATAGAATTACTTGGTCTGGTACTTCCTTATTTTTTGCGCAAGATTATGCTAAACCAACAGCAGACCGTCGTAAGGAATTCCTATCACTACAACCCCAGCTGCGCTCGTTTTGGCCTTTTTCATCCCTGCCTTTTTAAGGTGACCATAAATAACAAGACCAGTACCTATGAGGACCCGCTACAACTAAAAAGTTTCCTTTACTCATATCAGACTCATCCGATGGGAATTGCTTCTTCATCACATTCCAAATAGATGTTGGCATTTGATTCAGTATATCTTTCTTCTCCACAAGCTTCCATTATAGTCATGTTTTATTCATAGCTTATTAAGGTTTGAGCTGCATAGCAACTTATTGTCTTCTTATTGTCTTTTGTATCTATTTGATATATATATTTTTTCTTTCCCTTTTTCATCGGCAGATGGTTCCAGCGTTTTTTGTTTTTTCCCCTATGTTTCTACAGTTCACTGGTTGTGTGTTCTCCTCTCCGTCCTCCCTCATGGGTCTCGAGAACGTCATTATCCATTGTGGCTTTCCATCCCTCCACCCTCCGTATGTTTTGGACTTGTTGTAAGTCTTTTGTCTTTATATTTTTTCTCTCATTCTATACTATACTCTTCTTCCCTCTTCCTGCTTTCCTCCTTCCTTGGTCTTTCTATCTACTTATCATGGCATTTTCTCTTACTTCCATTATTCCTTTACCTTTCACTTCTTGTTTATCCAGCACTGTTCTTTTGCTTTTCCTCTCTTCTCCTACTTATCTCCATTACCTTCTTTTATAATTTGTGGGTTCAATGGTCAATACGGTTCTATTTGTTTGAAATTTTGCTTCCTTTTGCATGCATCATTTTGTTACAGTTTTAATATATGCCTTTAAAAATTGTTTCATGAAATGTCAGGGGTTTATACTCACCTATTAAAAGACAGAGGGTTTTAACTCACTTGGCTAAACTGGATACAGATATTGCGTGCATACAAAAGTCTCATTTATCAGCTGAAGAATCTGTAAAATTGAAGAGAGGTTGGGTAAATTAAGTGTTATTTTCTCCAGCGGATGGCAAGCGTAAGGGTGTCCTTATTCTCTTTCGCAAATCCCTTCCCATTAAGGTACTTTCTCATTGCTCTGACCCAGCAGGCAGATGGTTATTTGTTAAATTTCTGATAGATAATGTCCCACTTTCCTTATTGAACATATATGCGCCTACAGCAGGCGATCCCTCATTTTGGAAATCTGTAGCATCACATATAACACAGTGTTATGATGAGAACTTCATTCTTGCAGGTGACTTCAATGAAATCTTTGACCCCCTTATTGACCGCAAATCTGTGTCTTCTTTCATTCCCCACAAATCTCACAAACTATTTACACAAATAGTAAAACAACACAAACACACTTGTGAAGGTAGATTTTGGTTCCATTTTAATATCTGACCACACACCTGTTACTATGCTTCTTGATGTTCTAGGCAAACCTAAATTAACTCGTAAATGGCGTTTTGACAACTCCCTGCTTCTAGATTCAGCTTTCACATCATCTTTTACTTCTTTCTTTAACGAGTATTTTTTCTTTAATCAAACAGATAGTACACCTATTCATGTAGTTTGGGACGCATTTAAAGCTTAGCTAGAGAATTCATTATTAGGTATGCTGCTGACAAGCATCAAAAAGCATGTCGCACCACTAATGCACTATTAACCAAAATTAAAGCATTAGAACACTCCTACTATTCCTCCAAATCTTAGGATTGTCTATCTGATCTTCTTAAAGCCAAATTTCAATTCAATCAAGATATGACCAACAATGCTTCCAATTATTTGTTAAGATCCAGCACCAAATATTATGGAGGCCAGAATAAAGCTGGTAAATTATTACCTAATTATTTAAAGGTCAAGCAAAATAAGCTTAGTATTGAATCTATTCTTGGTCGCGACACTCAATTGAAATTTAAAGATGGAGATTTTTTGGATGAATTTCTTCATTTTTATAAATCACTTTTTACGTCTGAAACTTCATCCTTTGACCATGATATATCTCAATTTTTATCTCATTTACAGAATACCCTTCCCATTAATTCGGATCTCTCGATTTTAGAAACTGATTTATCACGGAAGGAACTTCTAGATGCCTTGAAAACGCTCAAGAAGGACAAAGCTCCTGGTCCAGATGGGTTCACGGTAGAGTTGTTCACTCTCTTTTCACATCTACTTCTCCCTAAATTATGTACCCTTATTTCTGCCTTTTTGCAGTCAGGTCAATCTTCTGGCTCCTTTGCAGACGCTCTCATCTGTCTTATACTGAAGGAGGGTAAAGATCTGCAATGCTATAAAAATTAGCACACTATCTCTTTAGTCAATATTTATTATAAAATATTCTCAAAAGATTTAGCTTTATGGTTACAATCTAATTTACCTGATTTGTTAGGCGCAGAACAATCCGGTTTTGTTAAAGGTCGCGTCAGCACGGACAACACCCGTTTATTTTTTGATATTCTGTCTAAGGCCTTACACCTCTCTGATTCTCTGCCCACCATAGCGTTGGACAGTGAAAAAGCATTTGACAGAGTTGAATGGCCTTATCTTTTTCAGGTCCTTCAATTGATAGGTTTTGGCCCAAAGATTATTACTTTAATATCTCTTCTATATTCCAGTCCTAAGGCAGCAGTATCAGCAAATGGTGACGTCTCTTCTTATTTTCATCTACACAGAGGTGTCAGGCAAGGATGCCCACTTTCTCCTTTTCTTTTTAACCTTGCCTTGGAACCTTTTTTATTACGAATCCGTCAAAATGCTGATATCCATGGTTTCACTTTTAAGGACACCACTGTAAAGATGGCACCATATGCTGATGACGTTCTCCTATTCTTATCTTGTCCTCAGACTTCTCTTCCTGCTTTTTTAGCAGAAGTTCAATCCTTTGCATCTGTCTCTGCTTATAAGTTAAATAAGGATAAATGTGAGATTCTACCTCTTACCAAATATACTCTCAGTGCTGATTTTGTCTCCTCAGGTTTTACTTGGACCCCTCAATATATTAAGTACTTAGGCTTACACTTTTCCCCGACCATTTCAGAGACAATCTCCCGTTGTATGGAAAATTGCATCCAAAAGCTATTGTCTTTAATGCCGAAGTGGCACCCTCTTTACTTATCGTGGTGGGGTCGCCCATAGTCTTGTATACAATTTCTAATATCCCATTATGCATTCCCTCCAAATATTTCAAGAAACTTACTTTCATGTTATCCTCCTTTTTATGGAGCACCAAAAAATCACGTATGTCTATTTCAAAACTGATTTTCTTCCAAATCAGAGGGTGCGGTGAATTTTCCTGACCTTCCTGTTTACCACAAATCCTTTTGTTTGCATGAAGCACCAAATGGCTCTCTGATTCCTCTACATATCTCCCTAAATAGGCTATACTCAAAAAATCCTTCCTTTCACCTTTCTCATTTCAGGATTACCTCTCCTTTACACGTATACTGCAATCCATCTCTACCCCTGTACTCAATTATACTTCCAAGATAATACTGCCTGCCATTTTGCCCTCATTTCTTACCTCGTCCATCTGGCGTAATAAAAATATTTTGATCAATAATAAACCTTTTTTTCTGGAATTCCTGGAGACAGTGTGACATAATGTGGGCTCATCAACTTTATGACGGAGACCATATTATGTCTTTTGAGAGGGCTAGCTCTTTGTTCAACTTACCTTCTTCCTTTAATTCTAAATATTCTCTCTTATCGGAAGCTATTCAAAATGCTCACTCACAATTTACGTTGCACAAGCCAACTGATTTTCATGAACTTATGCATGCAGATACGCTTAGAACTCTTGTTCTTAATGCCTCCAAGGAATCCTCTATTTACATGTTCTTACATACTTAATTTCGTCCAAGAGGTAAAACTAAGACAGAATTGGCGTGGGAAACCGATTTGGAAGTTTCTTGGCCGACAGACTTTTGGGGCAAAATTTGGCTTAAAAATTCGCAAATCCTCTAGGGCGGCTAATACCACACAAACACTCTTTTTTATTTATACCAGACTCTCACTTTCTCCACTTATACTTCATGCAAAACATTCTCATATCCTGGATCTCTGTTGGTCCTGTTCGTCTCTAAATGCTGGCCTATTTCACATGCTCTTTACATGTAATTTAGTCCAGAATTTTTGGAAAAAAGTATGGGTTCAAATAAACTCCATCTTCTCATCCTTTTAACCCTGAACATATCTTTTTAGGTAGTTTGCCCCCCATTTGGGATAATTACGAGTCTAATGTTAAGATCATAGACTTAATGCTGGCGGTGGCCTTTCAGCACATCACCAAGAACTGGAAGGACTTTACTAAGCTATCTTTTCAGGCATGGTGGTATGCGGTTTGTTATAATCACAGGCTGGACACATCTTATGTGTATCCATTAAACATGGCACCAAAGCGTTTAGATCTATGATCGCCTGTTACACTTTTCATTGACACAAGTGCAAAACCCTCTTCACGTCCGACTCCTTCACAACAGGAAGTTGCTAAACCCCCCTGACATTTTCCTGTTTAATATTGTACGCTTACTTCATTTAGAATTTTGTTTTCTCATTTGTACATGCATACTTCTTACATGATGCAAAATTGCTTGTATATTGATATTTGTTTCTTCATATATGATGTATTCTAGTATCCCTAACTTGAACCGTACTTGTTTAATGGTTATATAATTGATATAATGTATGTAACTTTTCTATTATACATTATCCTTATTCTAGTTGTATGGCTAACATATTTATCTTAATAAACTTTCTTCTGAACATAAAAGAGCTTAAGTTTGACATCGGTTGGATGCATACAACAGAGTTTGAGTATCAAACCTGCGCTTCAGCCACAGACTTGGACTTCAGTCACAACCAGTACCCACTACAGTGTACACATTTATGTACACATGCTGTAACCTTACCTGAACAAAATGGAGCTATATAAATGGTCACTCACAATGATCACAGAATAAAGCTGGACTGTTACTTTGTCATGATGAAGTGCTCTTTAAATAAGTGTGTCTTCAGCATTATAAATTCCTCAGGTTAGTCGGCGATCTATGTTTCACAAGATTTGGAAGTATTATTGAGTGTTTTGTATATATAAAGGGTTGTCATTTTTTGATTCTCAGATTGTTTTTATTTCTCCCACGATCTAGAGTTGCAGTCTTGTTTCTGCCATTGAGTAAGTTTTGTGTGATCAAGACGGACAAAGCACCAGTATGAATAGGGAGAGGTGACATTTAATCTCATACACCCGTTAAACTCACGTATTTCAAAATATACAAGGTGTGAGATATGAGGAGTAATAAGGGATATACAATTCAATCCCAATAAGACCACTTGATATTACCATCACCATAATGCATGACATCTAATGGCTTTAAAGCACTAGAGCAGAAGGGATTTGTTTAAAAAAAGATAACGAGCTCCTCACCCTGCATATTGTCATTTTCATTTTTAATGTTGCAGATCCGGCTCCTGATGAAGGGACACATATCTTGAAATGCATTGGGCATGGAAGAAAGAACATCTTTATACTTAAAAGTTTAAATGCAAAATTCTGTGATGTGAATAGAACAGACAGACGTATTAATGTATCTGTTAAAGTGAAATAATGTTGTATTTAAATACAAATCATATTGTGAAAAGAGCAAAGATTGTAAGCATTTGTTTTTGCAATAGTGCACATTGGTACAAAAACCAGTACTTGAATATATAATTTAGAAGTTTTTAGGGCATGTTAGACATCATGCCTTCCAATGTAGTATACAAGAGTTAAAAGGATTAGAGTTCATAATTAGAAGAAAGAGGAGTGCTCCACTACCACTTGTCACATTTATTGTTCTGTTGAATTAAAACATCATTTATGGCATTGGATTAAAATATAAAATGTGTTTTTGTGCTATTTCATGTTTTAATTTTCCTGCAAACAGTATATAGGTGGGGTAATGCCTTTGGAGGATGCATTTTGTTGTAAACATTTTTAGCCCCCTTAATTTTCGTTTTTGGCTTTGCCAAATTAATGCTGTGTTCTCTCTGTTACCATTCCTCTTTTGTTTGACTAGTGTGTAAGTGTGTTTGCCATAGGCCACCTTTTGTCTTTGTTCCCGATGCCTTTTGGCCAGGAGCCATTTTGTATGGTCAGTGTCCATAGGCCTGCATGTGTTCTTTGTTTTCCAGGCATCCTGCTTGTTGTGTCCATGTGGCTGACACCCATTTAATGAGGCCAGCCAGTATGCTTTTGCCATAGGGCTGCACGTCTTGTTGATGTGACCATGTGGCTGGAAGCCATTTTGTGTAAGCACTGACAGCCAGTGTGAATTTGCCATAGGCCTGTATGTGTTCCTTGTTATGGACTTGCCTACGTGTTGGTTGTTGTTTTTTTTTTGCATGTAGTGTTCTTCTTTTATAAAGAAAAAGTGCTGTACAGGTTACTACATTGGCTCCATGTTTTAATACATTTGCAATATTGATTTAAATCACTGTTTGGCCAGGTCTGCCAATGGGCCTTCCAGCCAGTAGACCCAGTAGCTGAGCTGAGAGCAGCACTCCTGTATCAACAAAACCACCCCCAACCGAAGTCCAAGACAATGTCTGTCAGCGAGGCAGCCAGTGCAATCATGTCGCTGCCTATGAGTAGTGATGTTGAATTGGATTTGTCCCTTTCGCAAAGCTGTACATAATTGCTTCAGGAAACAGGACAAAGCGGACAGCAGCTGCAGCCAGTCATAGTACATTTGCCTGAAGTTGGAGCAGAACTAGAGGTATAGCTTCCTTCTGAGCAAGAAGTTGAACCTCCTCTTTTAGAATCATTGGCTACCAGATCTCGAGCAAGGAAAAGGAAGGGTAGTACTGCACCACCATCTCCAAGCACCACTTCTGATGCTTATAATTTGGACATGGAGTGGAACCCGGTAGAGCCCAGGAGACAATAAGAGAGGTAAGGAAAAAGAAACATTCCCAAAAGACTTAGACTTATGGAAGGGGTTGATGAGGAGAATGATGAGAATGAGGTAGTCATGGTGGAAGGTGACACAGAGGAGTCTGGCATTGCTATTCAACCTACTCCGAGGGATGTGGCACAGGTAGCACCTCCACCAGCTCCAATATTTGCACAGGCCCTACTGAAACCTGCACCAACCCCGACCACACAAGATGCTGGGAGGCAATTGACAAAATGCCCACCTACCTCCAGTTGTTCTTCAGGAATTGGCAGTGGCACAGTAAAAAAGTATTCCTCCCCAGTTTAGGACTTTTGTACTGTTAGCAAAAAGGGAGGAGTGTGCATTGCAGTATGCAGCATTTGCAGCACAAGTGTTCATGGAGGTAAGCCTGGTACACATTATGGTACTTGAGGCAAACGACCCAACTGAAAAAACACCACACAATCCAGTGAGTGGATCACCTTAAAAAAATTGCTGAATAAGGTCATGGTGGAGAGAAGAGCTGGGAAACATCAGCTACAGGTCCAATTACAGTGGAAGGTGAGGATGAGGATGAAGAGGGTGACAACTTTATACAAAGTTGCCCTGTCCCCAGCAGTGCGCCAGCAGATTCACCCACCTCTGAGACTTCACAATGGCACAAGATTCAGAGTAAGATGGCGACACCACAGCATATTGCCCCACCACGAGGCACATTGAATCTACCACTACTATCTACTTATCAAAAATACGCTAGATTCAGTGCCCCAAGAAAATAAGAAAATGAATGCTACTATTACGGGCATGTTTAGGCAGGTAGGAGGGGCCCTAAGGGCGGAACCACCCAACCACACGCTTGTACAATGGGAAGCTGGCAAAAATGTTAGCTCCAGACCTCCTGCCATTTTCTTTTACGGAAGGAGTAGGATTCTAAAAATGTGTGGCAGCCATCTGTCCACAATGGAAGGTACAGAGTAATCCCCATTTTGCCAGAGTTGCTGTTCCATCTATGCATTACTATGTGCTGCACTTTGTTTGGACAAGCTTTGCAGCATAGTGTTGTTCCACCATCTACCTGATGACAGACATTTGGACCAGTAATCTTAATTCTAATTCATTAAGAAGCAGCCCTGCGTGTGATGCGTTACTTTGAGCTGGCCACCATGCCTTTCTCTGTTTAACAAGACCGAGTACGAAAAAACCAGTAATACAGGCCGAGGCAGATTATAGACAGGGATTACTGAACCTGCATAATTTACAACTTTGTGAGTTCCATCACGATATAAAGAACGTAGCGTATTTTGCCGCATTTAAGAAATATTACCAAGGTGTATTGGCTGTTGATTATCATTCACTATTTGAGCCCTGAAGAAGTCTCAATGTGTGAGACGAAACGCGTCGGCTAAGAAGAGAATCCTTATGTGATCTTGGATTTTTCCTGACCTGTATTTTCACAATAAAGAACTTTAGAAAAAGCAAATTATTTTTACAAGACTATATACTTGAATATTCATTGTTGGACCTTTGGAAATTATCTTAAATAACACTTTTTGGATGGGTGCTGATTCCTTATTGTTCATCACTTACTAAGGTCTAGTCCCAAACTTTAATCTCAGACGTTTATTATTGTGCAAAGAAAGGTAGTATAGTTAATGACCTTATGTTTTTTTTTACACCAGAAAAAGAGCTTGTTGGCGTAAAGTCCTCTACTCTATGCTCCGAATATCATGCACCAGGAAAACACCCCATGGTCTCAAACTGACTATAGCTTCTCCGCCCTCACTCAACGCCACCATCGCCCTCTATAACAATGGGATCATCTTTATACAAGCGTCTAATGCCAGTCTGATCAAGATAGCCACCATCTTCCCGTCACTCAAGCACTCAAGCACGGGGTCTCTGCGAAGTCCAATGACAACCACCCGCATTCTTCCAGCATTCAGGTCATCACCAGTCCCCCCCCACCTCACAGCCTTGACCTTCGCTACCTTTGAATTACTCCTCGCTGCCTGATGTTCACAGTGGGGACCGTCCCAGGTGGAGTTGCCCCAACCTTCTAGTCCCTCGACCCAACAGGTGAGAAACATCTCAGGACATCTTATAGCACAACAAGTCAGTCCAGGTCTTTCTGTGCCTCACACAGATAGCTCACTCAGTTCCCTATTTTCATTGCCCCAGCAAGTGAGGGATGTAGGAGAGTAGGGTCTGCTATCCTATGGTCACCCCAAATTTTTGCTTTTTGCTTCACTGGTTTATGACTTAATGTGGCTGTAGGCCTGATAATCAGACCCACAGCCTGCTGTTCTCTCTCTAAATTGTTACCCATGTACTTTAGGTGCATAACTAAATTGGAACTGGTTCACCTTATTGGCCCCTGTAACAGTGTACCCAGGTACCCAGGGCATAGGTGCTTCCAAGGCCTACCAGGGGCTGCAACATGTATTGTGCCACCCCTGGCCTGGCCTCCATATTTGACACAACTGGCTGATCACTCAGCTGGGGTAAGTCGGTGTAACCACCCCTTACTTAGGTGTAGTATGCCTATACCTAACCTAAAATGGACACATATGTTCCTATCAGTCACTCCTATGGAAGGCCTCATCAATCCTGGAGGCAGAGTGCTTGGAAATATGTGAGATGGTGCTCTGGCATGAGCTGAGCCTGTCTGCAGCTTTCGGAACCATGTCCTTTAGCTGTTTCATGATATTGCCATACCATATACTCTTAAGTGCATTATGAACCTCGCGGTTAAATGCTATCTTGGGTTTGGCTTTATCAAAATATGTCGAGTAAGGTGTCATACGAATTGGAATACTACCCCCTCGCCAGTTCTGGCGACGGGGGTAGCATTCCACCCTTCTAGAGGGACACGACATGTACCTAGCCTGAACCCCGGTTAAAGTTAAACAGAGCCTTAGCATCACAAAATGGATGCTGCCACCACAGACACAAGTCTGACCTCCTGCTGCTGGGAGTCCTTCCGGCGAGGGCAGCTTGGACAAAGGGTTTCCTGCCTGGGGAGGTGCTAGCACCACTCCAGACAGGATTTTGTGTATTGGGTAGGAGAGGGCTGAATAGAATCAGACATGCCTGGGGCACACAAGGTGTCCCTGTACATAGGCCAGTTCAAACCGGTGCTGGGGCTTTCCAGCCCCAGTCCTGGCGCAAAACTGGACAAAGGAAAGGGGGTGTAACCACCCCCCTTCCTGGTTCCACCCAGAGGAGGGACCTAGTAGGTGATCCGGCCCCCCAGATTCGAATAAGAGTGGGAGCTGTGTCCTGAGACTTCAGATCATCCTGAATCAACTTGAAATACAGAAGGAGACTGGACTTCGACATTCTGCTGCACAGAAGACGGAAGAGAATCTCCCTTGTGGCCAAGGAGTGACCACCCTGTGAACACAGGCACCAACCAGCAACTCGACATCTGCTTTGCCACCGCCTCCCGCCAGAGCCCGAGCCCAGAGCCTGACAAGACCCAGACTCACAGACTTCTCACAGCCCGATCCACAGTCCCTGCAAAGAAGCGACCCGTGGAGGCACTGAGAGACGTGGGACCGGACCTCTTGGAAGACCCCCAAAACGCTGACTGCGCAGCATCAGAGGCACCCTCGACCCTGTGCTTTGGAGTTTGAGAAGCCCGAACCTCGAGCAGCCCTTGCACCGAAGATCAGCCGCCCAGCATCTCCGTGATCTGCGTGGAGCCCTTTTGCACTGTGCCACTCGACGCGCCATCCTGTCCACTTGCCACATGGCTAGCGGCCATCTTGGCGACGAAACCTTCAACTTACACTGCGATCTGGTTGATCCAGACTTGCCCTCGCTCCTGTAAAAAGGAGCACCTGCTCTGACCTTGCTGGTTCGAGTAACAAGCCTTTTTCGATTCCTGAGTGGCTTGCATTAGCCAAGGCCTGTTTGCTCCAATCAAGTTGCGGTCACCGCCAACAGCGAGAAGCCTGCATGGGACAGCTCGTGACCGACTCCTGGACGTCTTCAACCCCTCGTGTCCACGTGGCTGCACAGAGAAGCTACACCTTGACGCCTGTTTGCACCTGACATTGCCTGGTTCCAGTCTGGTTCCACGGTAGTCACTGGCTAGTGACTTTGAACATTGTCCCCTTTGCTTTCAGGTCTTCACCTCTTCAGATCCACCCTTGGATCCACCGGAACTCTTCACATCGAGTCGCCTGCAGCATCTTCGGCTCCAAGCACCATCGACCTGCGTGACGAAACCCGACACTACTTCGACCCTATGCACCCGCTTCCTGTGGGTGAGGTAACTCAGCTCTGCCGGTGTTCTCACACTGGTACACACCTCTAGTGTCTGTGTCTAAAGTTTCATCCTTCTAGGTCACTCGGAAGGTTCCTTTTTAACTAACTTTGTAACTTTTATGCACCATTGACATTGCATTGGTAAAGTGTGCACTTTCCGCACTGCACCCGAGTCCCGCGGGCCATTCCCGACTTCTTTACTGCTAGTACCGAACAGCTCCAGCGATTCCCCAGGCCCTAGGCCTCTTCACTTTCCCCATAGTGGTTCTTATACCACTATTTTAGTATATGGTTTAGGTGGCCCCTAGGGCTCATCTAAAATTGTGCAACTTTTGTGTATTTAAACTGTGTTTTGTTTTAACGCATTTGCTTCTGTGCTCATAAAGAGTATCAGGGATATTTGTAGAAATAAATCTATATATATTTTCAATATATATCTGTGTGGTGTCCTTTCATTTGGTATTCAAGGGATTGTGTATGGTAAAACAGCTTGCTTCACATGCCTTTACAGAGTTTAGCCTAAGACTGCTTAGTCCATGCTACCCCTAGGATAGCTTGTCTATAAGGTTGACTTTACAACCTGCACCATAAGGGTTGCTTGGCATGGTACAAGGTGATCACTAGAACTAGTGAGCATCATATACCAGGCCAACTTCTCACATTGGTGAGCAGCGGATTGGGATTTGAGCTTGCTGTTGTTTTACCATTACAATCTTCGAAAATATCATTTGAAAGATCATACAGGTACCTGATAGGTACACTAAAACAAGACTAGATATACTTAAGTTCTACTGAACTTAGTTGTTGTAGAGGATAGGGAGTAGCACACCCTGACTACAACTACTAGATAGGTGTTGTAGGAAAACACAAGTGTAGGTAGATTGCAACACATCCACCACACTAGAGCAATGTCTGGAGCAGAGGGATCCACTGGAACCACCTCTGTTGAGAGTGACCCTCCAAGGGCTCCATCCAAATTTGCTATCTTTCCATTTAAGGAACTGAGGCAACTGTGTTCCATGAGAGGAATCAAAACAGGTCCTACTCCTACAGCAGGACACCTCAGAGAGCTGTTAGACCAGTCTGAAGCTCTAAAGAACTCCAAACCAGGCCCCTCAGGGACTGGAGATGGAGGATCTCCCATTGAAGATTATAACCCTGATGCCCCTGCCCCTGTCATCCAGATAGATGAGGAAGACCAGACCCCTGGGAATTCTCAGCCTGAGGAAGAAGAAGGGGGGAGGAGGTAGAAGAAAGTGATTCTGATGATGATAGAGATAGCCAGGTGTTAGTCAGCAGGCTTAACCAGGCTAACCTAAGCTTATTTGGGACTGAAGGTGGGTCCAACCCATTCAGACCCCCAAATGGACTTAACCAGGAGCATAGGAGGAGGAGGAATCACTCAGGTGAGTCCAATACTTCCCATGTTTCTAGAGGTTCTCATGGCAACTCCAGAAGGGAGTTCACTAGCCCTCAGAGAAGGGATCATGAGGCCATAATGAGAGAGGCTGAACTTAGGATCCAGAGACAAGAATTAGAAGTTGCCCTGGCCAAAGAGAAACTTGCTAGAGCAAGGCAGCCTAGAGAGAGTGGATTAGAATCCACTGGTGGCAGCACTATCCCTAAGGATAAAGACAGGTCCTATGACAATAGAAACCTGAGTAAGATTGTGCCCCCCTACAAAGTTGGGGATGATATCCACAAGTGGATGACTGCACTTGAGAGAGCTTGCAAAGTACAGCAGGTCCCTCAGGAGCAGTGGTCGGCAATCTTGTGGCTCTCCTTTGAAGGTAGAGGCCGAGACAGACTCCTCACAGTTAGTGATGGGGAGTCTAGAAACTACCTAGTCCTGAAGGGTGCTCTGATTGATGGGTTAGGCTTAACCACTGAACAGTACAGGTTAATGTTCAGAGACACCCAGAAGGCACAGACTCAGGACTGGTCTGAATTTGTTGAATGTGCCACTAAGGCTCTGGAGGGCTGGTTGCTGGGAAGTAAGGTTACAGAATATGAAGGATTGTACAATTTGCTTATGAGAGAACAGATTTTAAATAACTGTCAGAACCAGCAGTTGCATCAACATTTGGTTGACTCAGATCTAACCTCTCCCCAAGAATTGGGAAAGAGGGCAGACAAATGGGTTAGAACCAGAGTTAAGCAAAAGAACCAGAACCAGAACCAGGGTGGTGACCAAAAGAAAACAGACCAGAAGGGTGGGGAGCAGAAAGCTAAAGACCAGAAGTCTTCAACAGGGCCCCAAACTAATACTGAGGGTGGGTCCCAAACTTCCAAGAAGAAGAAGAAAGAATGTCAAAGAAAACCATGGTGTAGCTTTTGCAAAAACACCACTCACTGGATAAGTGATTGTAAAAAGGGTGGAGCCCCCAACACTGCAGCCCCTAAGGCACCTGCACCCACTAGTACAGTTGGCAGTGTTGGTCCACAGACTAAGGGGGTAGTGGGTATCACCTTGGAAACTGATGGAGATTCTGACCTAGTCAGAGTCCCCACACAGGCTGTTCTGATTTGTGATGGGGAGATTGATTTTTCCCCTACTGTCAGTCCCAATAATTTGGGCAAGTACAGACAGACACCTTTAATTAATGAAAAAGTGGCTCAAGCATACAGGGACACATGTGCCAGTGTCACTATGGTGACGCCTAGCTTTGTGGACCCTGGACAGTACATACCAGGTGATAATTACCTGGTGACCAATGCCAGCAATGTCACTACTACACATAGTGTGGCAATTGTTAACTTTTCCTGGGGAGGGGTAACTGGCCTAAAAAGAGTTGTGGTTAGTGCTGATCTCCCAGTAGAATGTTTGTTGGGCAATGACCTGGAGAGCTCTCTATGGTCAGAAGTTGAGTACAGGACTCATGCAGAGATGTTAGGGATATCATCACATGTCCTTGCTGTGACCAGGTCACAGGCCAAAAAGTGCCTCTCTGAACCTCAGGTCTTGGATCCTGGAACAATGGACCAAGTACCTTCCAAGACAAGGAACAGGAGGGCAAAGGCTGTGCCTTCCCAAATGCCTACAAGCGAGGATCAGCCTTCACAGGAAGATGATTCTGAGACCCCTGAAGGAACTGTCCCTATAGAGCTTGAACCTGATCAGGTTGAGTTTCTGGGGACAGGGGGACCTTCTAGGGCAGACTTGGGGCAGGCTCAGTTATTCTGTCCTTCTCTTGTACCCCTCAGACAGCAGGCTGCTGCTGAGGCTGCTGGGAATGCTCAAGGTACCCATAAGGTTTATTGGGATGATGGGCTCCTTTATTCAGAGGGTAGAGACCCCAAGCCTGGTACAACCAGGAGGTTGGTCATACCTCTGCAATTTAGGGGCTTCCTTCTTACCTTGGCACACAATATTCCCTTAGCAGGACACCTAGGCCAGAACAAAACATGGGACAGACTTGTCTGTCACTTTCACTGGCCTCACATGTCAGAAGATACAAAGGAGTTTTGTCGCTCCTGTGTAACCTGCCAAGCAAGTGGCAAAGCAGGTGGTACCACAAAGGCCCCCCTAATACCATTACCTGTGGTGGGGGTGCCCTTTGAAAGGGTAGGGATTGACATTGTTGGACCAATGGATCCCCCTACAGCATCTGGGCACAGATTCATACTGGTGGTGGTGGACCATGCCACCAGGTACCCAGAGGCAATTCCACTTAGGACCACAACAGCTCCTGTTGTGGCCAGGGCCATACTTGGAGTTTTCTCCAGAGTGGGGTTTCCTAAAGAGGTAGTATCTGATAGAGGTGCAAACTTCATGTCAGGATACTTGACAGCTATGTGGAAGGAATGTGGTGTTAACTATAAGTTCACCACTCCCTATCATCCACAATGCAATGGGCTTGTTGAGAGATTCAACAAGACCCTAAAGGGCATGATCAAAGGATTACCTGAGAAGCTCAGGCGAAGATGGGATATCCTTCTGCCCTGCCTTCTGTTTGCTTACAGAGAGGTCCCACAAAAAGGAGTTGGCTTCAGCCCCTTTGAATTGTTGTTTGGACATCCTGTAAGAGGACCCCTATGTCTGGTGAGGGAAGGATGGGAGTTACCTCTCAAAAAGCCCAAGCAAGACATAGTGGACTATGTACTTGGTCTCCGCTCCAGGATGGCTGAGTATATGGAGAAGGCATCCAAAAACCTTGAGGCTAGCCAGGCCTTACAGAAAGCCTGGTATGACCAAAAGGCTGTCCTGACTGAGTACCAGCCTGGACAGAAGGTATGGGTGTTGGAGCCAGTGGCCCCAGCAGCACTCCAAGACAGATGGTCTTGACCCCATACAATCATTGAGAAAAAGGGAGAGGTTACCTACTTGGTGGACCTTGGAACTCCCAGGAGCCCCCACAGGGTGCTCCATGTTAACAGGCTGAAAGCATATGTTGACAGGAGAGACATGGGCTTGCTCATGGCTACAGATGAGGGGCAGGAGGAAGAGAGTGGCCCTCTCCCAGACCTGCTGACTCAGAATCCTGAGGATGGCTCAGTTGATGGTGTGGCCTTAGATGGCAGCCTCACTGAACATCAGCAACATGACTGTAGACAGGTTTTGCAGTCATATCGACATATGTTCTCCCTGACACCCAGTCAGACTAACTGGTGTACCCATGTGGTGGACACTGGTGATAGTCTTCCTGTAAAGAACAAAATTTACAGGCAGCCTGACCATGTCAGAGACTGTATCAAGGCTGAGGTGCAAAAGATGCTGGAGTTAGGTGTCATTGAGCCTTCAGAGAGCCCCTGGGCTAGCCCAGTGGTTCTGGTCCCCAAATCTCACACCAAAGATGGAAAGAGAGAGATGAGGTTCTGCGTGGATTACAGAGGACTCAATGCTGTCACCAGGACAGATGCACACCCAATTCCAAGGGCAGATGAGCTCATAGACAAATTGGCTTCTGCCAAGTATTTGAGCACATTTGACTTGACAGCTGGCTACTGGCAAATCAGGTTAGCTGAGGAGTCTAAAGCCAAGACAGCATTTTCTACCCCCAGTGGGCATTACCAGTTTGTGGTGATGCCCTTTGGTTTGAAAAATGCACCTGCCACCTTCCAAAGGTTGGTGAATCAAGTCCTTACTGGGTTGGATGACTTTTGTGCAGCATATCTGGACGATATTGCTGTCTTTAGCTCCACCTGGGAGGATCACCTGGTCCACCTGAAGGAAGTGCTAGAGGCTCTGCAAAAGGCAGGCCTCACTATCAAGGCAACCAAGTGCCAGATAGGGCAGAGTAAGGTTGTGTACTTGGGCCACCTTGTGGGTAGAGGCCAAGTTCAACCACTGGAGAGTAGGATTCAGACCATAAAGGACTGGACTCCTCCAACTACCCAGACTCAGGTCAGAGCTCTCTTGGGCCTAACTGGGTACTACAGGAAGTTTGTTAAGAACTATGTGTCCATTGTGACTCCTCTTAATGATCTGACATCCAAGAAGATGCCCAAAAAGGTTCAGTGGACAGAATACTGTCAAAAGGCATTTGATGACCTGAAGAAGGCCATGTGCTCTGCACCTATCCTGAAGAGTCCTGACTACTCAAGAGAGTTTATTGTCCAAACAGATGCTTCTGAGTTGGGAGTGGGAGCTGTGCTTTCACAACTTAATGTAGATGGTCAAGACCAGCCCATTGCTTTCATTAGCAGAAGGCAGACCCCCAGAAAGAAACGTTGGTCAGCCATTGAGAGGGAGGCCTTTGCTGTGGTGTGGGCCCTGAAGAAGTTGAGACCATACTTGTTTGGCACTCACTTCAAGATTCAGACCGACCATAAGCCCCTCTTATGGCTTAATCAGATGAAGGGTGAAAACCCCAAACTGCTCAGGTGGTCCATTTCCCTACAGGGGATGGACTTTACAGTGGAGCACCGCCCAGGGACTGACCATGGTAATGCAGATGGTCTCTCCAGGTACTTCCACTTAGAACATGAAGACACAACTGGTCAAGGTTAGTCTAATGTCCCTGCGTTTGGGGGGGGTTGTGTAGGAGAGTAGGGTCTGCTATCCTATGGTCACCCCAAATTTTTGCTTTTTGCTTCACTGGTTTATGACTTAATGTGGCTGTGGGCCTGCTAATCAGACCCACAGCCTGCTGTTCTCTCTCTAAATTGTTACCCATGTACTTTAGGTGCATAACGAAATTGGAACTGGTTCACCTTATTGGCCCTTGTAACAGTGTACCCAGGTACCCAGGGCATAGGTGCTTCCAAGGCCTACCAGGGGCTGCAACATGTATTGTGCCACCCCTGGCCTGGCCTCCATATTTGACACAACTGGCTGATCACTCAGCTGGGGTAAGTCGGTGTAACCACCCCTTACTTAGGTGTAGTATGCCTATACCTAACCTAAAATGGACACATATGTTCCTATCAGTCACTCCTATGGAAGGCCTCATCAATCCTGGAGGCAGAGTGCTTGGAAATATGTGAGATGGTGCTCTGGCATGAGCTGAGCCTGTCTGCAGCTTTCGGAACCATGTCCTTTAGCTGTTTCATGATATTGCCATACCATATACTCTTAAGTGCATTATGAACCTCGCGGTTAAATGCTATCTTGGGTTTGGCTTTATCAAAACATGTCGAGTAAGGTGTCATACGAATTGGAATACTACCCCCTCACCAGTTCTGGCGACGGGGGTAGCATTCCACCCTTCTAGAGGGACACGACATGTACCTAGCCTGAACCCCGGTTAAAGTTAAACAGAGCCTTAGCATCACAAAATGGATGCTGCCACCACAGACACAAGTCTGACCTCCTGCTGCTGGGAGTCCTTCCAGCGAGGGCAGCTTGGACAAAGGGTTTCCTGCCTGGGGAGGTGCTAGCACCACTCCAGACAGGATTTTGTGTATTGGGTAGGACAGGGCTGAATAGAATCAGACATGCCTGGGGCACACAAGGTGTCCCTGCGCATAGGCCAGTTCAAACCGGTGCTGGGGCTTTACAGCCCCAGTCCTGGCGCGAAACTGGACAAAGGAAAGGGGGTGCAACCACCCCCCTTCCTGGTTCTACCCAGAGGAGGGACCTAGTAGGTGATCCGGCCCCCCAGATTCGAATAAGAGTGGGAGCTGTGTCCTGAGACTTCAGATCATCCTGAATCAACTTGAAATACAGAAGGAGACTGGACTTCGACATTCTGCTGCACAGAAGATGGAAGAGAATCTCCCTTGTGGCCAAGGAGTGACCACCCTGTGAACACAGGCACCAACCAGCAACTCGATGTCTGCTTTGCCGCCGCCTCCCGCCGGAGCCCGAGCCCAGAGCCTGACAAGACCCAGACTCCCAGACTTCTCACAGCCCGATCCACAGTCCCTGCAAAGAAGGGACCCGTGGAGGCACCGAGAGACGTGGGACCGGACCTTTTGGAAGACCCCCGAAACGCTGACTGCGCAGCATCAGAGGCACCCTCGACGCTGTGCTTTGGGGTTTGAGAAGCCCAACCTCGATCAGCCCTTGCACCGAAGATCAGCCCCCCAGCATCTCCACGATCTGCGTGGGGCCCTTTTGCACTGTGCCACTCGACACGCCATCCCGTCCACTTGCCACGTGGCTAGCGGCCATCTTGGTGACGAAACCTTCAACTTACACTGCGGGTCTGGTTGCTCCAGACTTGCCCTCGCTCCCGAAAAAGGAGCACCTGCTCTGACCTTGCTGGTCCGAGTAACAAGTCTTTTTCGATTCCTGCGTGGCTTGCATTAGCCAAGGACTGTTTGCTCCAATCAAGTTGCCGACACCGCCAACAGCGAGAAGCCTGCGTGGGACAGCTCGTGACCGACTCCTGGACGTCTTCGACCCCTCGTGTCCACGTGGCTGCAGAGAGAAGCTACACCTCGACGCCTGTTTGCACCCGACATTGCCTGGTTCCAGTCTGGTTCCATGGTAGTCACTGGCTAGTGACTTTGAACATTGTCCCCTCTGCTTTCAGGTCTTCACCTCTACAGATCCACCCTTGGATCCACCGGAACTCTTCACATCGAGTCGCCTGCAGCATCTTCAGCTCCAAGCACCATCGACCTGCGTGACGAAACCCGACATTACTTCGACCCTATGCACTCGCTTCCTGTGGGTGAGGTAACTCAGCTCCGCCGGTGTTCCCACACTGGTACACACCTCTAGTGTCTGTGTCTAAAGTTTCATCCTTCTAGGTCACTCGGAAGGTTCCTTTTTAACTAACTTTGTAACTTTTACGCACCATTGACATTGCATTGGTAAAGCGTGCACTTTCCGCACTGCACCCGAGTCCCGCGGGCCTTTCCCGACTTCTTCACTGCTAGTCCCGAACAGCTCCAGCGATTCCCCAGGCCCTAGGCCTCTTCACTTTCCCCATAGTGGTTCTTATACCACTATTTTAGTATATGGTTTAGGTGGCCCCTAGGGCTCATCCAAAATTGTGCAACTTTTGTGTATTTAAACTGTGTTTTGTTTTAACGCATTTGCTTCTGTGCTCATAAAGAGTATCAGGGATATTTGTAGAAATAAATCTATATATATTTTCAATATATATCTGTGTGGTGTCCTTTCATTTGGTATTCAAGGGATTGTGTATGGTAAAACAGCTTGCTTCACATGCCTTTACAGAGTTTAGCCTAAGACTGCTTAGTCCATGCTACCCCTAGGATAGCTTGTCTATAAGGTTGACTTTACAACCTGCACCATAAGGGTTGCTTGGCATGGTACAAGGTGATCACTAGAACTAGTGAGCATCATATACCAGGCCAACTTCTCACAAGGGACATCTTCAGTTCTTTCGGATTACAGTCAGCTAGTCCGACCCCTTCTACTCCGCGCACTGAGAAATCCCCAGGTGACCTTGTATCTTTGCCTGCATCAATTGATAAACTCTTCCCTCATCCCTCCCCTACACCACATACCACGCGGGTGAATGGACAAATGCCCTACTCTGACCATGATTTGCATACCCTCGATCTCCGGTAGGACTTGCTCAGGACCCCCAGAGATATGGTCTGTCCACTGTCGCTAAAGCTACATCTCTGGCTCCCAACCATGATTTATCATACCCTCGATCTCCAGTAGGACTTGCTCAGGACCCTCAGAGATATGGTCTGTCCACTGTCGCTAAAGCTACATCTCTGGCTCCCAACCATGATTTAATATACCCTCGATCTCCGGTAGGAATTGCTCAGGACCCTCAGAGATATGTTCAGACCACTGTCGCTAATGCTACATCTTTGATTCCCAAGGTTCACGATACACCCCTAGTTCCACACGCTCAACTCCCTCCGCAGGAACAACTATCCACCACCTTAGTGCATGCAGGCTTACACGGAGACTCCCCCTCTCTCTCAACTCTACCTTTACCCCTTTCAGACTTTGGTGCACACCTTGATGATATATATCTCCAGCTGCACCTTCTCACTACCAAACAACATGACCTAAAATCCTTTCAAAGGATTTTTTCCCAATGATCAGTTCCATTCTCACACCTGCAAATCGCCCTAGAACCTCCCCTAGTGATAGTGATTGCTTGGGCCTCCGTCTCGCAAACCAGTCCCTTAGTCAATCCGCCCTAATGGCCCAGATTAGCTGAGACCTTGACGTTCAATGATCTCATTGACCTTCACAACTCCTACTCGACTAGGTCCAATCCCAACTTGACCCCGCTGAAGCACATACAAACCATCTATTCTAACCTGCACAGAGAATCTCCTCATAAACTTAGAATCGTCAATAAAGACAATCTCACGCAAGTGAATGTCACCCAGACTCCTTCAGCCACAATTCCTCTACGTTTGAAATGTGTACTACTCAATTGCAGGTGAGCCAGCAAACATGCCTCTGAAATATTCGACCAAATTCAACACAATGATCTTGAAATCATCATTCTTACTGAATCCTGGCTAAATCCAGCATTCACTCCTATTGTTGACCTCCTTGTACCTCCTACTCAGGACATAATTAGGCTAGACAGAGTTAGGAAGCTTGGAGGTGGCCTAGCCTGCATTCATAGGAACACGCTCTCGATTTCCCACATAGAGTCCTCTCCGCCCTCTGCCTGTGAATATCGTTGTCTCAACATCGCAAGTAACAACCGGCCAGTCTGCAAACTTCAAATCCTTTATCACCCTCCTTGAGACAACCTCTACTTCATTGAACAACTATTGGAGATCATCTCGAGTAATGTCGACTCAGCCATTTCCCAAATCTTTCCTGGCGATTTCAATCTCCACTGGTCTAATCCTAATGACCAAGCGGTTATTTGCCTTAAAGACTTTTTGAAGGATCATGATCTTAAGCAGCACTGTGACCAACCAACACACAACAAAGGTGAAACTTTAGACCTCTTTATCTCGAAAGGGCTGTCCATCACTCTGGATTCCATTACCCCTTGCGATTGGTCAGACCACCACTGCATTCTCTTCTATATCAACATGGAGGTGAAGTTGAGGAAGGCTCATCCAACAAAATCTAAGATCTGGAAAAGGGATTTTAGATCAATAAACCCTGTTGAATTAGCTGCCCACTGTAAAACTGGCATCTCCTCCCAAGTCGACTTGATTGAGGTTCAGTTACTCACCAACGCTTACAACTCGGCCATCTCTAACATCTTGGATGCCATTGCACCACTTCAACTAAAAAATACCTCAACAACAAAATCCAAACCATGGTACAACGACAATCCAAACATGGAAAAAAGAAACCTTAGGGCAGCTGAACGAGCCTGGAAGTCAAATCCCTCCCTGGAACACCTAAAATTCCTTAGAGATGGCAGGAGTATTTACAACAAGCAAATCAATTGCGCTAAGGCAGATTATTTCAGACTACAACTTGAGCAAGCCGCTAATCGCCCCAAGAAACTCTTTGAACTAGTCAAACAACAATCAACTGGGGATACAAAGCACTCTGTATCCAGTGTCAGCTCACCGTCTGGCGATGAATTTTTGGCTTTCTTCATTGAGAAATCAAGACTCATCTCCAGTGAACTTGCCTCCAAGAAGGCTCTATTGCCAATTTCTTGGTCGGCATCACCTCTTGTCATAGAAAAGCCCTATCTCATAAGCCTGATCATCAAGAATAAGGCCTCATGGAGCACCTTCATCCCAGTCAGTGAAAAAGAGATCACAGGATACTTCAGAACATCAATCCATCCAACCACTTCAATGACCCATTGCCCCCGACCATTTTCAAAGAGATCAAGAATGCTCTCATCCCCACTTGGACAAGGATAGTAAACGCTTCTCTATCCGAAGGCACAATCCCAGACGGTCTAAAAGCAGTGCAGGTATCACCCATACTAATAAAAAACAACTGCAGATAAATTTGACCTCAATAATTTCTGCCCCATTTCTAACATCCCCACTCTAGCTAAACTACTTGAAAATGAGTACAATCCGAACTTTGTGCTCACATGGAGAACTTTCAACTCTTTAACCAACATCAATTAGGCTTTCGGATGGGGCACAGCACAGAATCCGCACTCAAGCACGTTATGGACGACATAATAAACATACTCGATCAAAATGACTCCAGCCTCCTGATCCTCCTTGATCTTTCCTCCGCATTCGACACGGTTAATCGTGACAAACTCCTTTCCACTCTGAAGAACAGAATGAGATTCTCGGGTCTGGTGCTACAATGGTTCTCAACCTTCCTCCACCACAGAACACAAAGAGTTAAGGCAAATCACTCCCTCTCCCAGCCCTCTCCAGTACTCATGGGTGTCCCCCAAAGGTCCGCCCTCTCTCCTATCCTTTTCAACCTATTTTTGGAACCTCTTACTAATTCTCTAAATTACATGAACATTCCCTTCCATATGTATGCTGACGACACACAACTATACCTGAAAATCACATCCCTGCATAACATCATTTCACTCAACTCTACCTTAACGTCTAATCAAAATTGGTTAACTGAGAACCACCTCCTGCTCAACACCGCCAAAACTGAATTCCTTCTCATCTCTCCTCCGAACCACCCCTTCAAGCTAGACCTTTGTTTGACTCACCTCACTGCCTTCAATTGCACCCCTCTCATCATAGTCTCTGCCAAATTCCTTGGAATCATCTTGGAGAAGCACCTGAACATGAAAGATCATATCAGCAACATATGTAAGAGAGCTAATCACTTGATGAGGACACTCAGAAATATCAAGCCCTCCCTTCCACAGAATGACTTCAAACAACCAGTCCAAGCATTGGTCTTACCGAGGCTAGATTATGGCAGCGCTACACTCTATGGCCTTCCCAAGTACACCCTGGCTCCACTGAGGTCAGCACTGAACATTGCGGCCAGACTAGTTACTGGTACCAAACGCAATAAGCACATTTCCCCAGTCCTAAACTCTCTTAAATGGTTTCCCTACGAAGCACGAATCCAGTTAAAGATTATCGTTCTGGCACACAAAGCCCTGCACAACAACACCCCCAGGTACCTAGCACAAAAGCTTTAATTATCATGTGGCGAGAGAGCTTCAAGAAGCACTAACAACTTCCTCCTGAAACCACGTTTCACAAATAAAAAGAGAACACAGCCCCAAGTTCTGCTCAGTCCATCACCATCTCCTCTTAGTGCATCCGAGAGACCAGCCGATGGAAATACTTAGAGGGCCCCCCAGTTTCAGGACTGTCCCGCTGCGTGTTCTAGCAGTCTGGAGAAGCCTCTTGCAGGTTACAATGCCACTGTCCGCCCCCAGAGTCCCCCGCCGCACCCCAGCTGTAGCACAACGTGTTGGCCCCTGCGTGCATCGAAAACTCACCAAGTTGGCGCAAAGTCACTACAAATGATGCGCCCCTTCATTGTATTGGCACTGGATACTTCACTTTTGGTGAGGAGAGTGTCTTCCTTGGGCAGTGACCGCCTCTTCCACCACCAGTGAACAACACAGCAGCTCCCAGGTCACCCTTAATATTACTCCCCAGCACACAGGTCTCGTCTTTTTCTTTTTTTTGTGTGTGTTTGGGCTGTAGCTGTACCAGTGCCCTCCATTCACCACAGCCACGCGATGCTCCTCATCACGTCGGGGCGGGCGTTGCTTCCCCGATTGCAATTTTCCGCCGCCCCGCCCACACAGACTTCAGGCTCTCCCCCGCTGCTGCACGTCACGCAACGTAGCTCGGCCTCGCGAGCTACTAGGGGCCAGCTCGCTGCAACGTCTCCGGGCCCCCTCCGGTGCCACAGGAGCTATATATTGGGAAGAAACTCACCTCAGCTATAGTATTATTGTCTGGATCTCGTGGCGGCCCGACGGAGCTCCGGGTTTAAGTGGCCACCGCGCTCCCGAGCAAGCTCCGCCCCATCCCTATTATAAATTTCCTTAACAAAATTGGAACTAATGCATTTTAGTGAATGATTTTTGATCCCATTCCCATTTCTCAACCCACATGATGGACCAACTCAGTGTTCCGTTTTTGCAATGCAAAGAAGCATACTACATATCACTGATTCACTAGAGACAGGCGTACAGTCTACAATAGCTTCCTAATTAATCAAATGGATACACTCCAGAAAGGGGACTCTTAATGGAGCTGATGCAGGAGAACTCTGTTAACCTGTAGCTTGCAGGGAGCATACTCTTTATTTCTCCTGAAACCAGGTACATCCAAAAAGCTGTAGTTTCAGATAATGCAGCAGGCGCAGTCAGTCAGAATGCAGGGACTGATGGTGCAAATCAAGTTCCCAACTTGAGAATCCTTCTTCTTCTCTCAGTTTCAAGCAGCATGGCTGAGAGGCTCTGCTCCTCTCAGATACTTATTAAGGGCACTGTCCAATGAGGTGCCGGACAACACCCCAGAGCATTAACATTTCCTCCAAAGTGTGGCACCATGATCTCCCTGAAAACACTATTTCTCTGAAATTCAATATGGCTGAACTCCATATTCTCTTTTCCATCTTCCTTAAGCCTGCCATCTGGCGGGGTTCAAGGAAGAGGGTTGTAAAAGAAACTGGTTTCTTCTGCCTGCCTCCTCCTTTTATTGAAGATCATTTTTTACGACTTCTCCTGAGGCTGCAGCATTCCCATGAAACAGAAACCTCTCCTCCCAGAAAGGCTCTTTAACGCCAGGGCTACTGATCACCTCCTCAAAGCAGCCTGGCTAATCCACTTAACTCTGGCCAATCAGTACAGATCACTGGAAAGCTGAATGTCTTGTAACTCCTTGTCTGTACACTTTAGGATAAATTCAACAATAGCATATTGTTGGATGTATCAATACCATTCTTGTAAGTCCTTGAATTATATTTTGTATGATTCGCTTTGCGGTAATTATTAGTTAATAACTTCTTGCCATGTTAACCTATGTGGCTGGGCATCTGTAATGGAGACAATTAACCAAGCTATTTCTCCAACACCAGGGCTCATAAAACATCTCTTATAAGGATGATGTGTTTATCTACAGGACCCCTCATCCGTAGAACACGTAGGGGTCTGAATATGTAAAGATATTGCACATCCTGACTCCAGAAGTGCTCCTAGCACAAATGTTGATTCTGGGAATCACTTTACTACGATGGAGGGAGTGAAATGTGTCATTTCACTAAACCCAAGGCACATAAAACATATTTTATAAGCGTCCCCCTTATAACTTCCTGAAACCCATCACTCGGAAGCCTAGTGGGTGCCCTGGGAAACCTAATATGCCACAACATTGTAGTTTATTGATTTTTAAGTGCCTCAAACAACAAGGGTGAGTATGAGCACAATTTGTATTTTAAAAGCAGTCCTGCAAAACAGGGCTACTTTTAAACTGACCTCAGGCCTCAGCAGTGTACACATGCAAGTGCAGAAGGGGCTGCTGGCCTCCAAACTGTCATGCCCTATTATATACTAGGGACTTAAAGGTATTTTTGATCCCCCTGCTCTATTATGTACGAGGGCATATCACTGCCACACTGCCAAGTGTGGCGCTGATGTGCTAGACAGACTTCAGTATGCAGAGCACAGACATGTCCATATGGACATATACTGCTGGTGTTCGTAGTGTTGTGGACAGTGGACGCAATCATGTTACCTCAGGCAGTGGGGAATACCTTGGTCATGTAGCTTTATTGTCCCCCCTGCAAGCCTTAGTGGAGTGGGCTGGTCCGGCGTACACCAGTCCAGTGTAAGAGTGTGAATAAATAGGCTGGAGCTCTGAGCATGGTTCACTTCCAGGATGGCCAAAGCGTATACCGGGCGGCGCCCCTCACCCTCCCACAAGTCCGCTGCCTAGACTGCCAGCCTCCTCAGTCGATCGCTGGCTTCCGCGACACAGTACCCCAGCACGCCCAGCAGCACAGCACCGTGGAGTCATGCGTATGCTGACTACTGCCTTCGGCCTACACTGCGGTCATTAGGTCCCCCAATTCAAATTGAGTCTTCCTTTGTTGATGGCCCAGTCCAGTAGGCACCAGACATTGCTTCCAGTGTGACCCACCTAGACGACACTTCATAGCCGGCTACGCACCCGCTGAGCGCCTCAGGTGCCACTAACTCTGTGCAGGTAAAGTTAATGCCACATGGCTGTGGGCTTTGCGGACCACTGCCTCCGGCCTACACTGTGGTCAGCAGGGCTAACACAAATCAAATCCAATCCTGCCCTGCAAGGACACGCCATCATTGCTGGCTGTGCACCCGCTCAGCTCTTCAGGTGCCACTAACTCTGTGAACCATAACTTATGGACCCTTTATGATTGAGTTTTGTGCTGTGGACAGTGGATGCAACAGCAATGTCACCTCAGGCAGTGGGGAAGACCTCGGACGATGATGATGAAGATGTGGTAGTTGTACCACACCCCACTGCAGCTGCAGCAGGAATATCCTGAAGGGACACATGAGCACGCTCAGCTCTGGTGCCCCTATCTCAGTGCAACTCAAGTCATGGACCCTTTATGATTGAATCTTTTGTTTGTGATTTCAGCTCTGGTGCTCCTGCCTCAGTGCAGCTCAAGTTATGGACCCTTTATGATTGAATCTTTTATGTGTGATTTTAGATCTGGTGCCCCTACTTCAGTGCACCACAAGTCATGGCCCTTTATTATTGAATCTTTGGGTGTGAATCGATGATCACTGTTCTAATTGTTTCCAGCACCAACAACTCTCTGAGGGCTGGCGTACACTCACCCCACACACATCCAGCACAGGTGGCACTGGACATTTAACCCTGGTAATAAAAAGTGGCTGGGCACTCGTGCCCGTAGCCAATTCCCTTATCTATCTGACTAGGTCCGTGTGGTCATTATGTATGCATGGCCCTACCACATTACATTGTGCTGTGGACAGCGGACGCAACCATGTCACCTCAGGCAGTGGCTAAGACCTAGGACATGTAGCTTTGTCATCCCCCCGTGTAAGCGTAAGCCAGTCCAGCGTGCGGTTGTGAAGAATTTGCCCGGGGCTCTGGGCATAGTTCAGTTCCGGCCTGAACAAAGTAGTAACTAATGCGTGTATCTCTATTGTAGTGTTGGCGCCACCTGGCCCGCACTCGACAATGTTGTAATGTAGCATGCACCCAGATGGCGGGCTTGCACGAACGGAGAAATGAAGGAGCGCAAGACCGCTCTGGGTCCTGGCTGATACATGCCAAGTGCTGTGTGTATCTGTATTGCCGCAGCATGAGCTAAATGCCTAGCCCTTCTAACTGCGGGAGTTCAGCCAGCCATGAGCTCTACATCTGTGTCTGCCCTAGTCTTACTATTGGCCTACACTCATATGGCCGCCCGCCTTCAACAGCCAACATCACTGTGTTGTTGTCAGGCTTGTGGACACGCGCAGACAGGCATGACAATGATGTAAATGTAAATGTAAATGTATTGCGATTTATATAGCGCACGTATCACCCGAAGGCATCAAGGCGCTTGCCTTGGGAACCCGTCCTGGTATTCCCCTGTGAGATAACCCCAGCAGGGTATCCACACGGTGAAAGCCAGGCATCCCGCCGCGAGGGGCCGTAGTGGAGATTAAACAAGCTATTGCCCAGAGTCGCAGAGTGTGAACCCGTGAGTTGTGTAGGCACCGGAACGAGATTTATCGAGTCCGTGGGATTTTTGAGCCCAAGACCCGCCGCGGCGGGGAATTGAACCCTGGTCCAGGACTGATCTCCGCTTCCGGGTCTGCCGCCTCTAACCCCTGAGCCACACTTCTCCACTCCATGTGCCATAGGAATGCAAGTCAATCAATCAGTCAGGGGGATTTGTAAAGCGCGCTACTTACCCGTGCGGGTCTCAAGGCACTGGGGGGGGGGGCGACGCTACTGTTCGAAGAGCCAAGTCTTGAGGAGTTTTCTGAAGGCGAGTAGGTCTTTGGTCTGATGTAGGTGGGTAGGAAGGGTGTTCCAGGTCTTGGCGGCGAGGTAGGAGAAGGATCTGCCGCCGGAGGTAGTTTGTTGGATGCGGGGGACGGTGGCGAGGGCGAGGCTGGCAGAGCGGAGCTGGCGGGTGTGGGTCTGGAAGTTGTGTATGCGTGGGTGAGGAGTTTGAAGGTGATCATCTTGTCGACGGGGAGCCAGTGTAGGTTCCTCATATGGGGGTGATGTGGCAGCGGCGGGGTGCATTGACGATCAGTCGGGCGGAGGCATTTTGGATGCGCTGGAGTCGTCGTTGGTGTTTGGCTGGGATTCCGGCATAGAGTGCGTTGCCATAGTCCAGCCTGCTGCTGACGAGGGCCTGTGTCACCGTTCTTCTTGTTTTGGCCGGGATCCATTTGTAGATCCTGCAAAGGGTGCGGAGGGTGTTGTAGCAGGAGGAGGAGACGGCATTGACCTGTTTGGACATGGAGAGGGTGGAGTCGAGGATGAATCCCAGGTTGCGTGCGTGGACGGTGGGTGTCCGTGCTGTCCCCAGAGTGGTAGGCCACCAGGAGTCATCCCAGGCTGAGGGGTTGGGCCCGAGGATGAGGACCTCCGTCTTGTCATTCGGTCGGCGATGGCCTTCATTTCGTCGTGGATGTTGGTTTTGGCGATGCGTGGGTCTTTGGTGAGGGAGATGATGAGCTGAGTATCATTGGCGTAGGAGATGATGTTGAGGTTGTGGTGGCGGGCCACTTGTGCGAGGGGGGCCATGTAGATGTTGAATAGCGTTAGGCTGAGGGAGGAGCCCTGGGGGACGCCGCAGATGATGTCAGTGGCTTTGGATCGGAAAGGCGGGTGGCGGACGCTCTGGGATCTGCCGGAGAGGAACGACATGGTGCTGTCGAAGGCCTTCTCTTGGATACCGGCTTCATGGAGGCGAGTCTTTAGTGTGTGATGGCAGACCGTGTCGAAAGCGGCAGATAGGTCCAGGAGGATGAGGGCTGATGTTTCGCCGTTGTCTAATTGGCGCCTGATGTCGTCAGTGGCGGCGATGAGGGCTGTCTCGGTGCTGTGGTTTCGTCTGAACCCGGATTGGGACGGGTCCAGGATGTTGTTGTCTTCTAGGTGGCAGGTCAGTTGCATGTTGACGACTTTCTCGATGACCTTCACCGGAACGGGAGCAGGGAGATGGGCCGGACGTTTTTGAGGTCCTTGGGGTCCGCCTTGGGCTTCTTGAGGAGGGCGGTGATTTCGGCGTGCTTCCAGCTTTCCTGGAAAGTCGCGGTTTAGAAAGAGATGTTGATGACCTTCCGTAGATGGGGTGCGATGGCTGCGCCTGCCTTGTTGAATATGTGGTGCGGGCACGGGTCCGTCGGAGATCCTGAGTGGATGGAGTTCATGACCTTGCGTGTCTCGTCATCGCAGACGTTGGACCAGGAGGTCAGGAGGTTGGTGCTGATGGTGTTCGCAGGAGGGGTGGGGTCTGGTGCGGTCGGGTCGATCGTGGCATTGAAGCTGTCGTGGATGTCAGTGATCTTTCGGTGGAAGAAGTTGACGAGGGAGTCGCACAGTTTCTGTGAGGGCGGGATGTCGTTGGCGTTGGCACTGGGGTTGGAGAGTTCTTTTACGATGCGGACGAGCTCTTTGCTGTTGTGTGCGTTGTTGTCCAGTCAGTCTTTGAAGGAGGACCTCTTGGCTGATCTGATGAGGTGGTGGTGTCTGCGGGTGGCGTCCTTGTGGGCTGCGTGGTTGTCCGGTGTGCGGGAGTGGAGCCATCTCTTCTCCAGTTTCCGGCACGCGCGCCTGGAGGCCAGGAGCTCGTCGGTGGACCAGGAGGCTCTCTTGCTGGCGTGGTTGTTGGGGGGTTTCTTCAGTGGGGCGAGGGTGTTGGCACAGTCTTCGATCCACTGTCTGAGTTTAAGGGGTGCGGCGTCTGGGTTGGTGGGCTCGGTGGGTTGGATCAGGGAGAGGGTGGTGGTCATCCGATCTTCGGTGATTTTGCTCCAGCAGCGGCGAGGCAGCTGTTGGGTGCGGTGGTGCGTGGCAGGTTTTTTGAAGGTGAAGTGAATGCAGTGGTGGTCTGTCCAGTGGGGTTCGGTGGAGACGTGGGTGCTTGTGGTGAAGACGGCGTCCAGCGTGTGGCCGGCAGCGTGGGTGGGTGTGTTGACGAGTTGTCTGAGGCCTAGGTTGGCGAGGTTGTCGATCAGTGTGGCGGAGTTGGCGTCGTTGTTGTTCTTGAGGTGGAAGTTCAGATCCACGAGGAGGATGTAGTCCGTGGAGGCGAGAGCGCGGGTGCTGGTGAGGTCGGCGATGGAGTCGCTGAACTGGGCCCAGGGTCCGGGGGTCTGTAGATGAGCGTCCCTCTTAGGGTGGTGTTGGGGTCGGTGTGGATCTGGAAGTGCAGGTGTTCGGCAGTGTTGAGGGTGTCGTCTGGGTGGGTGGTGACCTTGAGGGTGGATTTGTGGACGATGGCAATTCCTCCTCCGATGCCGTTGGCGCGGTCCCTGCGGGTGATCTTGTAGCCGTCTGGGATGGCAATGGCGATGTCTGGAGCCGAGGAGTCATTCCACTACGTCTCAGTCAGGAAGGCTACGGCCGGGGTGGTGTTGTCGAGTAGGTCCCAGAGTTCGACGGCGTGTTTGCGTGCGGAGCGGGTGTTAAGGAGTATGCAGCGGAGGTGATTGGGTCTGGTCCTTGATGGTTTGGTGGTTCTGTTGCAGGTGAAGCTGCATTTGCGGCAGGAGAAGGGTCCGTGGGTGCGTTTCGGGGCGGCCTGGATGCATTATTGGTCTCGGCCGGTGTTGAGAGCATGAAGTGAGTCGGCGTCACAGCTGTGTTTGGGTCCAGTGTTGTGGGGTGCGTGGGGGCCAGGGGTTCTGGTGCTGGGCATGGTCCAGGAGCAGACGGGCGCAGACGGGCTTGCCTCTGGCGCGTCACTGGCGCGCTAGCAGCGCGCCTGCTGCGCGCGGCCACGCTGCGGCCTGCATTAAGAAGGGTGGAGGGAGGTAGGAGCAGCTGGGAGGCAGGTAACTAGAGGCGAATGGGAGAGGATGGGGGCTGGGCCGCAGGGGACGCAGCGGCGGGAAATGGATGCGGGGGGCGGGTGGTGGGAGAAAAAGGCAGGCAGAGACGGGCACTAGAAAACAAACAGGCAGTGAGAAAAACAAGGCAAAGAGAAACACAAAGCAAAGACTAAAGGCAGAATACAGCTACAGTACAGGCAGAAAAGCAGGTGGCAAGATACAAAAGGAAATCAAGGAGAAAGAAAACAGACGGAGGAAAAAGGTCAGACTAAATACTTACCGCCCACCACTGGGCCACCAGGGATGAGGCGCAGGCGGGAGCCTGCTGGTGGAGGAGGGCCTCGAACTTCCAGCAGCGGCAAGGGGCAGCAGGCGGAGGGTACAGCACTAGCAGGGAGCGCTGGAGCGGAGGGGGAGGGACCTGGCCTGAGAACAGGCAAGTGATGCAACCGTGCAGCGCACATAAGTAAATAGGGGAAGGGAGGAGCATCTGTGAGGCAACGTAACATAAAGTGATGCCGCACATTTGACACACACAGATTCCTTTCATCTTTTATTTTTGTTATACCACTTCTGAATGGTCACTATTTTTTAACCCTTTCCATCTTTCCATGTTTCCAGAGAACTTCAATGTGTTTTTTGTGGATCTGCAGATCTCAGCGCGACCCCCTCCCCCTTTGTGAATCCATGATGGATCTGTGGATCAACAAAAAAGCCTTTAAATGCATTCAAAAATCTGCTGTTAATGCTTTGCATTTATATTTTATTTGGTAAAATATTGTCAATTACAAGTCATACAATTCCTACTGCGCAATCTTTTTACACCAGTCTACTATTCAGTTTTATACTGCAGTCTTGTTTGTCCCCTCTCATAGTCTTTTAGCTCCTTTTCCATAGTAATCATGTTTTCAATAGTCTATGCCTACCAGTAGGTCAGAAGTTCACAAGACTTTCTCAGAACACCATACTAGCTTCACTTTAACTCAAGCAGGTGTGGTTGATTGTTTGCAATTTTAAGTATATTCCAAAACAACATAACTTTTTAAATTTGTCCATATCCAATCACAGAGTTAGGTCCTATTTTGTTAAAATCACTACCTAATTTTAGTTCCCTGCACATCTCCACCATAAATCAAATATCTTCTTTTATATTTGACATACTATCCTCCATTGTAACTGCTTATTGTCCTCAAAAAAGCCTCATTCTGCTGAAGCCTTTTTCTGTGTGCTACCCCTGCTTGTCTCGAAAATGGTCAGAGTCTGAATCATGGTCCATAGGTTTGTGTTTTGGGCCAGAGCAAGTGCTAGAAAGAGTGGCATTGACAGAGACCTAGGTTTACCTAATGTAGACATTACTTGGGTTGGCAATAGAGGGTAAAAGTACATCAAATGCTGCCTTTGAATGAAAGCCAACATCCAGACCTCATGATTGTGCACTGTGGTGACAATGACCTAGACACAATTGCTGGGGTACTCTGGAAATCCTAATGAAGGATACCTTGGTAAATTAATGTCACTTTCCCCACATGCTGCCTTGGTGTTCTCTAAGATTTGACAAATACAGGCAATAGTCAAACCAATTTTGTCAGCAGATATAGAAAGCAAGTCATGTCAATAAATATGTTCTCACATTTCTCTGCGACTACAACATGGGCTCTATATACCATAACAACTTACATCTCCACATGCACAGAATATATTGAAAAGACGAAGTCCATGACACAGGCAACAGGTTGTTCCTTAACAACTTATATGACTGCATCCTGTTCTAAGTGTAAACATCATCTACACACCATAAACACAAAGGGTCTGTTCAGAGCCAACCCTTTCCCAAACGCTGGTTCCTTTTGTATTCAAATCATTTTTTCAAATGTCTCACTTAGTTAAGCTGTGGATTGTAGGTGAAATAAGGGGTCTACTGATTATGGTGCAGGGAAGGTCTATGGCAGAAGTGTGTGCGGTGGGTATGTGAGTGGGTGTGTGAGTTGCTCTGTGGGTCTGTGATCAGATGTGTGTCTAATTGTATGGGTGCGTGCGTATGTAAGTGTGCCTGTGAGTGTGTGGTGGGTATATGAGTGGGTGTGTAAGGGGCTGGTTGGGTCTGTGAGTGGGTGTGTGACTAGTTGTGTAAGGTGTATGTGGGTGTGTGAGTGGGTATATGGATGTATGAGTAGATGTGTGAGTGGTATTGTATGTGTAAGAGAATATGTGAGTGGTTGTATATATTTTTTTTAATTCGGGTTTGGATCAACGGATCTGCCATAGATTCACCTGGAGAGCCACGCTCAGCACTGCGGTGTATCCACGAATCCTGGTGCATGAAAAGTAGACAGTTTTTGATAATTTCTTGCCCATGAGGGGTCTTTCACAGACACCTCCATCTGTCTCATGGGGTCAGGACACCTCTATTTTGACCCCTTATAGCCTATTTTTGCTTTACTTCTGCCAAGGAACCATGTCCTGATTCACAAAATGTTGTGGCGATTGGATCCGATTCCCTAGATCTACATAAACCTTTTTCATTATTAACTCTAAACTACTGAAAGGATTACACCAAATTACAATTTTCTGGATCAATATCTAGCTTTCTGTCAAAGTTGGTGTAATCCCGTTCAGCCGTTCGGGCTGTAGTTATGTTTAAAATCCTTTTGGGAAATTGCGTGCGGAACACGTAATTTGGCCCTCCCCTTTTTCTCTGCCCCTGCTTGATGAATCACCCTTCCACTTTCCAGACTGTGGCTGAGGTGAGTAGTGAAGTAGTTTTGAAAATTCTGTGTAAATTCGTCAATCGGCACCAAAGTTATTAGCAAAACAAAAAACTTCCTGTCGAAACTAGGTCCTAACTATAACTACCTAATGGTGACTGTCATAGGTAATTTTACATGCTTAGTAATAAACATAGACATTTATTTCTACAAAAGAAAGGTCAAGATACATTTTATTAATATTGTAGAGTCACTTATTTTAAAACTCCTAGATCATCATGCTCTTAGCAGTGCATTGTTCACAGAATTGGTATATGCAGTGCTCTATTTGTTCCCAAATACATTTATCATTAATGCACATAAAAGCATTGCACAAACTATGCATGCAGACAAACAAAGAAAAACTTATCATTTATCACTGTTGTGGAGGGATGTGAAATTCACGTTAACCCACTTGAGACCTCTTGTGAGCAACTCCACAATTGTAATAACAGTTTAACAGTCCACAACTTTAGTAAACATGCTCAAGCAAATACATAGAGTGTCATGGGAAACCAACGTTCAGAAATATGCACTATGCTGAAAATGATATAACTGAAGTAATTTGCAACCAGTGATTTATATATTTTTAGACAACTTTTGAGTCCAGATGGTGATGCACTAATTATTAAATATATTGGGTTTAGATTGGTGAATATATTACCAATGTATGTTTCATGATGGATGTATTCCAAATAAATCAAGATGTTTTTCAGCATGGTAAGTTTCTGTTAAGCGGACTAATCACAGAAACCTGCTGCTCTCAACTTTCAATATTCACAGCATGCAAGTGGATCAAGATGTTCAGGATTAGGTTGTTTATTTAATTTTCAGTCTGTAAAATTTCAACATGGTCAAACACCAGATTAAATATTATTTCTGGTTTGATGGTATAGTTTGAACACACTATGAATGTTGTAGCCAAATTGCAATTCCAATTTAAATTACACATGAAAAGGATTGTAAACGTAGAGGGGTATGTCTTAAAGACAAGTTAGTTCTCTTACATACACACTTTTAATTTCAATGTGTTTGCCAGTCAGCCTAAATCTTGAGTAGCATAAATGATGATTTATTTTGAATGAGTTCATATTTTATTCACCCTATTGGTAGAAGAAGCTACGTGATAAATGGGACCTAAAAATTATTAAAGATTTTAAGTTTTGATCTCCATTAGATTTCTACCTTCCCCTCTAGGATCAGATCTTTCGTGGATGGTACTAATTAGTAGGTATTCATGATGTAAAGTGAGGTATATGGATACAGTAAAGTCTAATTAGGCTTTTGCAAAGAGATCTAAATTTCTTTGTCCAAATGTGCATGATATGGCCTTCCACTAGGTGCCTTTGATTTTGGACATATATAGGCTGGGCACATGACTCTTATCTGTACAACTGATATTAGTATGAAAGCACTATCTCTTCATTTCCCAATTCTCCATAGCTGAAGAAGATGTAAAAGAAAGGAAGGAGGGAGACAGAGGTTAACCTATGCTTACCCGTTGAGGATGCAACTTCAAAGAATATATTACCTTGCTTCCCCCTCTCTGCGATAGGAAATGTCAAGAGCAGGTAGGTCTATTTGGCACCACAGTTAAAGGTTTCATTGCATGAAGATAAAGCTTCCCATAATCCACATTTATCATTCAGTTCAGACTGAATATTGGAACAGCAGTAGGTAAAGAATAAGTCTGTAGAAAAACTATAGAATGGAAAAAACCTATGAAGATGCAAGCTAAAAAAAAAGGAGGAATTAGGCTTTCTGACTAAGGATCCAGTTAAAGAAGTAAAAAGGAATTAGAGCTCTGAAAACAAGTGACCAAGATGTATACCAATATTGTACTCTCAATTAGCACTCACGGTCAGTTTAAAATTCTGGGCCTGAAACCAAGAAGCCCCGGAACCCTGGAGTTGGATTTCAGCCATAATAGATTGGGAATTAATATTTTGGATGTAAGACTGAAACGCACATGCCATTACCATGCATGCCTTTACAATGCATTTTTACAACACATCTACCATGCACGTCTTTGCCATGCATGTCACTAACAGGAGCATACATAGAGGCACATTATTAGTACCATTACCATGCATACCACTTAAACTCTAACATCTACAACACATGTTTTTATATATAGAAATTGTTAGTCATGTAGTAAAAAACAATATTACTTGGAAACGACACAAAACACCAGAAAACAAGGGAACACTGTAACCTTTTAGTACACATATTCTAAAATAAAGAAAAAATATATAAAAAAATATATGTAAAAATACATAGAGCAAACAGCTTAAGAAACACTTTTCACTTGTACACAGTAGTCTTTCCTTTATTTCAACAATATATATGTCGTTTTACTACAAACCAATATGGCTGTTGTAAAATGTGAAGAAGGTCAGAAGCATGTTTTTACAACAAACACATAAATTATATATTTAGTTAGAATATAAGCCACATTAAAGAATACATTCCAAAACATATTTTACTGAGCGTTATCAAATACCCCCCCAAAAAATATAATATCAGCCATCCACCATTTTGTGTTCAGTGGTACACTGATTTTTGTCATGACCACACACACCATTGAGAACAGGATCTAGAGAGCCAGAAACAGGTCCAAACACTGCCATCTAGCTAGAGAAGTAAGTAGAAACTTGACTACTAACATTCTCTAACTATAATAACAATGGGGCTGATTCACAGAACTAAGCTGAGATAAACTTATTACTTTTGGTATTCACAGAAGGCATTTAGTAGTAGTAAAGTTAGGATTCCGGATTCCTAACTTTACTACTACTAAACTGAGACAAAATGCTAACTTTTCGACGTTCTGTATTCACAAAAGGCATTTAGTAGTAGTGAAGTTAGCAGTCCTAACTTTACTACACTAAATGCCTTCTGTGAAAACCAAAATTAGTAAGTATAGGATTTTATCTCAGTTTAGTAGTAGTAAAGTTAGTAGTCATAACTTTACTACTACTAAACGCCTTCTGTGAATACTAAAACTAGTACTTTAGGATTTCATCTCAGTTTAGTAATAGTAAAGTAAGGAGTCCCAACTTTACTATTGGTAAATGCCTTCTGTGAATACCAAAAGTAGTGATACAAACAAGTTGCCCAGTAACCAAATAGAAGGACTAAATCGTTGTTTTTATGAGGTGAGATTAAGGTCAAATTTGCAACAATATAAATATAATGATTTATCCCTGCGATAACAAATATTAGGCATTTATCGCTGGCACTTTCATATGTATATTTTGTAGACTCTGTGGATTAATGGCTAAGAGTATGCCCAAAAAGTCCAGTGAACTAAGGTTTCAGTGACATGAAATAAGGTAAAAACTTTTTCTGTCCCAATCTATTTCTAATCTAAACTAATTGTTTTCTGTGCCAATAAAGAGAGACGTATAGTTGTCTTGATAAAGATGAAATATTAAATAGAACCATTGAAATTTGTCAACGCTGAACTCCAATCCGTGGGAATAGCTTATCCTACAGATAAGAAAAATAGATTGTATCTAGGATTAGCAATTAAATTGTTGAACCCGGATGTATTATTAAATGACAAAATGTACTGTCTGTATTTGTCTCTCTGTTAAATGTTTGCTGGTACACAACATTGAGGTATATGGTTTTTCTCTTAAATAGTATTGGAATCAGGTACAAATGTTCTTATAATCACCCCTTCAGCTAAACATGTTTTTTTCATGTGTATATAAAATATATGATTTTAAGGTGTATGACTTTGACTTCAGTGTGATTGCTTTTTAATTGCAACAATTGTCGATTTTTAATAAAAATATTTTTCAATATATACTTCACATTTGGTATGGTTATATTTAGTACTGTGTATGATCTGACACATGGGCTATAACTTCTTTTGCTGGGAACCCTGAGACACAGTATTTATACAACTTTCCACCAAGGGAATTCTACTTCTACCTGGAAGTATAATAGTGGGCACATTCCCTGGTGGGCTCCGTGACTCTCTTGCGATACGGAATCCTTGCATTTTTACTAGAATAGGAGGGTGCTGTAGAGCCCCAGTACCCCAGAAGAATCTAGTTACATCCACCTCATAAGGTGACAATGATTTTCCTGCCGGTGAAGATGCCCGGGTGGGGGACAGGTGAGTCGAAGAGGCAGAAAACTAAGCCAGGGGGTACGTTCCCCAACACCCAAGATCCCTCCCCGCAGAACAGTGGCCAGGGATCTGGGGACACAGCTGACAAAGACCTCTCATTACACCTCCACCTAGACAAGATCTTGAAGGCCAACTCTGACAGCAGGGCAGTGCTACAGCAGGAAATTGGAGCAGTGTCAGTGGGGCTGGGGCTCCTGCAGTCTGAGCATCATAAATTGGCAGACAGCTAAAGATACTGAGGACACACTAACAGAACTGGTGACAGAACATAAGCAGAGGGAGCAAAACTTGAGGACCTCGCTTCTAGGGTGATGGAATTGGAATGAGGAGCAGAAGATGCCGAAGGTAGAAACTGCATCAATAATATTAGATTTGGGGGGATTCCGAAGGCAACGGAAGGGGCAGATGTTAGTGTTTCTTTTCAAATGTAGCTTTTTGACGTCATTCAAGATGATACATTGTCCAGTTTCTTTGCTTTGGAGAGAGCTTATAGAGTCCCGGGTAGACCTCCAGTTCCCGGGCGAGCATCCCAGAGCGGAGGTTGCCAAGCTACTCCACTATAGGGACAGGGATGCTATCTTACAACAGTCCAGATCTCATGGCACCTACACTATGAATAACAGTAATATCTCCATGTATCCGGACTTTACCGCTAAGGTACAAGCACAAAGGGCCTCCTCTGTGGCAGGGAAAAAAACACTACATGAAGCGGGACTGCAATACTCCTTAATGTTCATGGCAAAGCTAAGAATCATCTTGGACAGAGCCACACACTTCTGCGCCACTCCGGATGAAGCATGGACATGGCTGGAGGCATAAGGGAAATTGGCTCCTTTGCCCACATCTAAGCTGGGCCCCAGAGGTAGGCAACGCAGTGCTAGGGCATGGTCCCGGTGCCCCAAGAACCAAAATCCCTGCAGAGACCAACATTTTCCCAGACGCAGCAGGAACAGGAAGCCGCTTTCAAAGCAGTTGCACAGCTGATGTCACCTGAAGTTCCAGTGCATCATTTGTCTAATTCGTGGAACATTCAGGGAATGACACAGGCTTGCCAAAACTTACCCCACGTACTGCTAATGACATTGCCTAGTGTAATGGGGACAGAGTTACTCACAGCAAGATGCATAGGGACTTTGGGCTGGTGGCAAACAACAAACAAGAAGACAGAAGGGGAAAAAAAACAGCAAACTAAAGAAAGAACAAACAACTGTGGATCGTAAGGAAGCAAATTGGGGGGAACCCTTGTATTATTGATGGGTCCAGGTGGCTAGCACGCCATTTCTAGCACATTTGATTTTCCTTCCACCCCCCACAAGAGTGCACCGCCACAGCTGAGGACGGCGTACTGATTAAATGAAGTTCTCAGACGGTTGTCAGTCCACTCATGGGTTGGGAAGTTTTGCTGTTGGGGTTGATATTTTCCACCATGGGCCCTACAAAGTTTGTTTGAGAGGGTGCGGGGTGTACTGGGTGGGGTGTTTATGCTGAGGGATGGCTGGTGACTCTAACTCTGCTGAGGAGTTTAAACTCATGACTTGGAATGTTCGGGAATGGGCTCTCCCTCTAAATGCTACAGTATCCTAAACTAAATAGGCGTAGGGGGGGGCCCACATAGTGATGCTGCAGGAGACCCATCTTACGGAGGTGGAGGTGGAGGTGACCAGACTCCGATGTAGATGGCGGGGGCAATTATTTGCAACAGCATATTAGGCTTGTGCATGGGGGTGCTAGTGTGGATTAGATAGGGGTCCCCTTCCAGGTGTCTTGGGGAATAATTGATACAGAAGGGAGTTTCACCTGCCTCCGAACCTCCCCCGCACCCGCCAAGCCAAGCACCAGCAGCAACCACCTCAAGTGCATCCTGCTCAACACCCGCTTCGTCCACAGACACGCCGTGGAACTCTGGAACCTCCTCGACGCCACATCACCGGACGTCGCCTTCCTCGCGGAAACCTGGATGAACGCCTCCTCTGCACTCGACATCGCCATCGCCATCCCGGACGGGTACAAGACCATCAGGAGGGACCGCGTCAACCAGACCGGAGGAGGCATCGCCATCGTCCACAAGGACACCAACCGCATCACGACCGACGCCAACGACTCATTCGCCGCAGCCGAACATCTCCACTTCCAGATTCACACCGACCCAAAGACGACCCTCAGAGGCACCCTCGTCTACAGACCCCCGGGACCGCGCACACAATTCAGCGAAGACATCACAGACTTCATCAGCCCGCACGCCCTCCCCTCCGCTGACTACATCCTCCTTGGAGACCTCAACTTTCACCTGGAGAACAACAAGGACCGCAACACCACTGCCCTGCTGGAAAACCTCGCCAACCTCGGACTCAAGCAACTGGTCAACACCCCCACCCACTACGCCGGCCACACGCTTGATCCCGTCTTCTCATCCAGCAAGCACATCACCTTCAGCCACTCCACCGGACTCCACTGGACCGACCACAGCTGCGTCCACTTCAGCTTCAGAAGAACCACGACCCACCACCACCCGCTTCAGATTCCCCACAGAAGCTGGAGTAAGATCACCACCGAGCAGCTCACCACCTCCCTCAGCCAGAACCCACCCGCCAGCGCAACAGACCCCAACGAAGCAGCCCGGAACTTCACGCAGTGGCTAACCGCCTGCGCCGACGACCTCGCACCACTGAAGAACCCTCCCAGCAGACCCAGAAGCAAGAAGGCATCCTGGTTCACCGACGAACTCAAGGACTCCAAGAAGACCTGCCGCACCCTCGAGAAAGCCTGGCTCCTCGACCGGACCACCGACAACATGACCGCCCTCAAACACGCCACCCGCGAGCACCACCAGCTCATCCGCACCACCAAGAAGAAATCCCTGAAGGAACGACTGGACAACAATACCCACGACAGCAAGGAACTCTTCAGCATCGTCAAGGAGTTCTCCAACCCCAGCGCTGGCACCAACGACATCACTCCGTCACAAGACCTCTGCGACTCCCTCGCCTCGTTCTTCCACCGCAAGATCGCCGACATCCACAACAGCTTCGGCGCACCACCCACGCACCCAACCGTCGAACCAACGCCCCCCACCGCCACCCTTCGCACCTGGACCACGGTGACCACCGAAGACACAGCCCGCACGATGAACACCATCCACTCCGGATCACCAACCGACCCCTGCCCACACCACGTCTTCAACAAGGCCGACTCCACCATCGCACCCCAACTCCGGAACATCATCAACACCTCCTTCAACACCGCCACCATCCCGGAGAGCTGGAAGCACGCCGAGCTCAGCGCCCTCCTGAAGAAACCTACAGCGGACCCCACCGACCTCAAAAACTTCCGCCCCATCTCGCTCCTCCCTTTTTCTGCTAAAGTCATCGAGAAGATCGTCAACAGACAGCTGACCGCCTTCCTCAAGACGAATGGATCCCTCGAGCCCTCGCAGTCCGGCTTCAGAGCCAATCACAGCACCGAGACCGCCCTCATCGCATCCACCGACGACATCCGGACCCTGCTCGACAAGGGGGAAACAGTGGCCCTCATCCTCCTGGACCTCTCCGCTGCGTTCGACACTGTCTGCCACCGCACCCTAGTCCAGCGCATCAGCAACATCGGTATCCAAGAGAAGGCACTGGAGTGGATCATCTCGTTCCTCGCCGAAGAACACAAAGAGTCCGCCTCCCCCCATTTCGCTCCGAGGCCACCAAAGTCATCTGCGGCGTCCCGCAAGGATCCTCACTCAGCCCCACCCTCTTCAACATCTACATGAGACCTCTTGCAGCCATCGCACGCCAGCACAACCTCAACATCATCTCTTACGCCGACGACACCCAGCTGATCCTCTCCCTCACCAGAGACCCCGACACCGCCAGAACCTGCCAACACGAAGGGATGAAAGACATCGCCGAGTGGATGAAGGACAGCCGCCTGAAACTGAACTCGGACAAGACGGAAGTCCTCATCCTGGGATCTTCGCCCTCCGCCTGGGACGACTCCTGGTGGCCCCCAGCCCTGGGCACCACACCCAAGCCAACTGACCACGCACGCAACCTGGGCTTCATCCTGGACTCCTCCCTCTCGAGCACCAGACAAGTCAACGCCGTCTCCTCATTGTGCTTCAACACCCTGCGTATGCTTCGCAAGATCTTCCGCTGGATCCCGACCGAGACCAGGAAGACTGTCACCCAAGCACTCGTCACCAGCCGACTGGACTACGGAAACGCCCTCTACACCGGAACCACAGCCAAGCTACAGAAAAGACTCCAGCACATCCAGAACGCCTCCGCCCGACTCATCTTGGATGTCCCCCGACGCAGCCACATCTCCAGCCACCTGAGGAACCTGCACTGGCTCCCCGTCGACAAGAGGATCACGTTCTGGCTCCTCACCCACGCACACAAGTCTCTCCACGACCTGGGCCCCAAGTACCTCAACGACCGCCTGACCTTCTACACACCCACCCGCCAGCTACGGTCCACCAGCCTCGCCCTCGCAGCCGTACCACGCATCCGAAGAGCCACCGCCGGAGGAAGATCCTTCTCTTACCTGGCTGCCAAGACATGGAACTCCCTCCCCATCCACCTTCGGCTGACCCAGGACCATCTCGCCTTCAGGAAACAACTCTAGACCTGGCTGTTCGAGCAGTAGCATACCCCTTCCCCAAGCGCCTTGAGACCCTCCCGGGTGAGTAGTGCGCTATACAAATGGCATGATTGATTGATTGATTGAGTTTTGTAGTGATTACAGGAAAGTTGACGGGCATGGAAATAACACTGGGAAATGTTTATGTGCCAAATCGTAATCAAATTTCCTTCCTAAAGCAGGTCTCGGGGAAGCTTTCGGAGATAGTAACAGAGGATCTGATTTTGGGAGGTGATTTTAACTGTATCTGTGACTTAGGCTGGGACAGATCTATACCTCCTTTGAGGGGAAAGATAGCCACCACTCTGGCCAAGGGACTTAGGAGTTGGATTGCTGCATGGGAACTAATAGATGTTTGGTGAGTACAGAACACACAGAAAAGAGAATATTCCAATTACTCATCTCTCTATGACCTACACACCAGACTAGATATGTTCCTCTGTTCGAGTAGATTGGCTCTGCTGTTCTCTCATGCCGAATACCTGGGGAGACCCATCTCTGATCACAGTCCCTTGCTAATATGATTTGCCCCTACTCCAGAGAGGGCTCCCATCTCATTATGGCGCTAGAGCCCTCTGTATTGAATGTCTCCTAATGCCTTGTTAACACGGAAATATATCACAATATTAATCTCTACATATTTTGTTTTTCCTAGGTATCTACTTACTGTGACAAAAAGCATTTGAATGTAGATACCACACTTCCACCAATAACAATGTTCTTCATTTCACAACATGTCAATCTGGCACAGCACCTGACCAGAAAAACACACAATATGATGGACGGAATGTTGCACAATGGCAAAACATTCACCCCCAGTCACAGATCTGGGTTTAATCCATCGTTATTTTGCTCACCAAGCCAACCCAGTTCACACATGGGCATATGCAAATCAGTCTTGACCCTGTGCCTCATGGGAACAGTCCAGCCCGAACTGCCAAACCATGTCTTCCTGGACTGGAATCAAGCATCCTAGTATCGGTTTCTGGCTATCAGCCGTCTTCAGCCAGGATAGCTTGACTCCAGTGGCGTAGTGAGCACGGGACCCACGTCTGGACATACCCTTCCCACATAGGGTGAATAGCAAATACACAAGATTTGGCATTTCAGGGTCACCACCAGGTGGGTCGTCATGGCCTGCATTCTCTGCAATGTAGGCTACATTCTGTTGTAGGGCAATGTTGTGGAGTATGCAGCAGGCCATGGTGATCTTACACACCCTCCCTGGTGAGAGGAGGTGGGCTCCCCTAGTCTTATTCAGGCATCTGAATATGGCTTTCAGGAGCCCAAAAGCCAGCTCCACTAGTTGCTGTGTTCTTCCATGGGCCTCATTGAGGCACACTTCCCTGCCTGGCATTGGAGGATTGCTCAGCGGTGCCAACACCCATGGCTGGTTGTGATACACTGTGTCTCCTAGATGAGAGATAGACAGAAGTGTAACATTTAGTTACACACTTTCAGATCATACTACCTGACATCACCCATCCAAAGTTAGGACAGATCACCCTTACCTACAATCCGGGCCCTCTCTGGTAACAGTTGTGATATCAGCTTGGGTAAGGTGCTGACCCGCAGTGTGATGGAATCATGTGCAGATCCTGGAAACCAGGCACAAACGTTTGAGATGTATAAATCTGGTAAGCAGACAACTTGCAAGTTGATAGAATGGGGGTGCTTCCTGTTGCAGTTCACTTGCTTTCTGACTTGTGGTGGTACTAAGGCAATATGGGTGCCATCAATGGATCCAATTACATGTGGGATGTGACCAAATCCATAGAAATCTGCCTTCACAGTGGCTAAATCCTCAAGTCTGGGGAACTGGATGTAGCTGATCACGTGTCTTAAAAGTGCTTCTAGCACCTTTGTGAGTACCTGACCGAACAAAGGTTGGGACATGCCACCTGTAATAACGACAATTAATTGAAATGAACCGATGGCCAAAAAATTCAAAACAGGCATGCATTTAACAAGTGATGGTATTGATGTAGAATTTTGATGTGAGGTTTGTAAGGCTCCAACTGATTACATAAATCCAGTACTGTTTTACAATTCAAACTGAGTTTCTGAATAATATGTTGCTCATTCATAGTGTGTAGGTCTGAAAATGGGAATTACACTGGAGACTGACACCTACCCCCCACTCCCAGGGTACACTTTACAACATCAGTGTCAAATGTTAATCATCCACCAGTCATCCCCAAGGTAGCCTTCACAAGTCTGCAACAGAATTGTGCACATCATCAATTCAGAAAAATGAAATTGGCATTATGTTGAGGGTAGCATACTTTTTCCTGTGAAATACCACCAACCATGGTGTACAATGCACCGCACACGTTTTACCTATGTTTACAGTATTGCACTACATAGATAAAGTTTTGTACTGGACAGGACATGGCAATGGAGTTTTTCAAATGTAATTTTTTCCCCTCATTTGTAATGGTGCTGACGCACTTAACTCTCATCAATAATGTATTCCCAATTGCTAACATGGCGGGTGCATGATCTCGCTAATAGAAAATGTTGAACACACACCACAGCGGTAGTCTACTGCGCGGTGTCATGCATGGTGGTCACAGCCATAGGCTAACTTCGAGGATAGTGGCAGCTGCTGCTCAATAGCTGTGTGCACCAACATTGATGAATGCGTCTTTAGCGTGCATGTATGCGGCAGTTGGAAAAAAACTCTTGGTTGCCTCCTGACACTGCTGCTATCAACACCTTCTCCATTTTAGCTGCTGTTTGCCACCTAGCGCAGCAGTCATGACATGCACTACAGGGAATAGTGCAACTCCCTTCACTCCAGAGGAGCTGGATGCCCTAGTGGATAAGGTCCTTCCCCTGTGTGCCAAGCTCAATTGGCGTACTAGATGAACAGCTAAGTATCTCAAAAACATATTGACCTCCTTGTCAATGCTTCCTTTCTATTCCCATAGGCTACAAAGTGCCCGGAGTATCAGAATGTAAGCATTATATTAATTGCATTCATTGTGTGGCCCTTATATAGGGCTCAAATGGAATGGATTATGGGGCAATGTACTTTGTGGAGAGAAGATCGCTATTGGAACGTGTGATAGTGATGATTTCTACTTGTATTACATGAATATCTCTATGCAGGGGTCAAGTTCCTAGTTGCTACAGTTAATTCTCAAATGACATCATGGCATATGTTTATTGTTATGTATAGGCTTCACACCATGAGCAATTTCTGTACACTGTTATAAGCATTTGAGGATGATGTTAGCCAAATGTACCATCCTACAGATCACTTCGCCCACATCAGACTTGGTAAAACAGTTCAAGGAGGTAGCTATACCTCACAGATCTCTTCAGAGTGCCATACGACCATATGTTCACATATCCAATGGGCAAACCTTTCACCTTTCCTGTATTGAATTGCTGGGAATGTGAGGTTCATGTGGGATAAGTAGTCTCAGGCTGCAGAGAGTAATGTCTGTGTAGACCTACTGTTCCATGGATGTTCACAGAAAGAGTTATCTGCACCCCAGCTGTAGCTCTGATAGCTGTTACATGGATAATATGAAACATGGTGACTGAGGTGATCCCCTGACCTGACCAACTGTAGCCCTGATATGTGTTACATGGATAATATGAAGCATGGTGACTGAGATGATCCCCTGACCTGATACTTCTTTCCATTGACCTACAGTTTCAATGTGTGTCATTTTCTAATGATAGTCAGCTTACTCAAAAAGGTCTGTTGACTAATAGTGCTGCTTCCACTACACAGGCCTATTGCACATCTAAGACATGAACAGTATAGATAGTAGGTTACCTTTGATTAGATTTAGAAATGTGAATCATCTGCATTGCTAGAATATTCCCTATGCCACTGAAAATACAATGGTATGTTGTTTGTCACCCCTGTTACCGAGCCACATATGGCAAAAAGGGTGTCATGTGATGGCAGTACAAACAAAACAAACATATTGTTACTTACTAGGATATTCAAATAAGTAGCAGCCAGAGAGGTATACTATGGTTTTCACCTCTATGTACCATATGCATCAATGCACTGGGCCTGGTGGTAAAGTTGTCTGGACAGTCATGCGCAGGTAGTCTACCCGTCAGAAGTAAAATATGGTGTGTTGTGTGTCACTGTACCTCACATCACATTACACATAGAATGCCCCTGGACACTTTTTGCCTGATATCTGATGTAATTGTGAACTGTAAGTGAACTGCGCCCCTGCTAACCAGGTCCCCAGTGCCAGGTCTTTTTTCCCAAAACTGTACTACAATTGGCACAATTCCAGTGGCCCCTGTAAGTCCCTAATAAACACTTCCCATGGTACCCAGGGCCTAGGTACTGAGGAGAGTCATCTGGGGCTGCAGCACTGGTTGTGCCAACCCAGGTACCCCTCACCAAGGCTATGCACTCTGCCATTGCAGGCTGCATGTGTTGATGCAGAACATTTGGATTAGTCAACATGGGACACAACCCTGTGTAAGTCAACCCTACTGCAGGCATTTAGCGCTAAGGCAAGGTGCACTATATCTTCTGTGTGGGTATATAAGCATGAACAGATATGCCCCTACAATGTTCAGTCGAGTCTGTGATGTTGTAAGTGCACATGGAAGCCATAAAGAGTACATGGGCTACATACTTGTCAATACAAGTTTCCTGGCTCCATGATGGCTTCACTGATTTCTGAGATGTTTGGTACCAAACATCTTGTCTTAATAAATCCTCACTGATGCCAGTGATGGATGTATTAATAAATTCACAAAAGAGACCCTTTTGAAGGGTCCCCTGTAAACCTACCACTGGTGTGGTTCCTGACTTGTTTCCGCCAGCCTGCCACTACCAGACATGTTTATGACCTCATAGCGTGAGAGCCAACCTTCCCAGAGGAGGGAGACAAAGCCTGCTCTTGGTGGAGGAGCTTGACACATCTCCCAGGACAGGATGGCCGTCCTGGGCAGGACGCTTCAAAGGAAAGGCCTCCTTTGAAATCCAACCTAGGAACCTCCAGATAGTGGATGAGGCAAATCCCCCTTTCCTGTTCTACTTTTGGTAGGAAGAAAGGCTTAAAAATATGGTAGATGAGGTGGAGGTTGTCCCCACTTAGCCTACCCCACCCTTAGGGTGTGGCAGGCAAAGTAAACCCCTCTCCTGAAATTCACCATCTTAGAATGTTGGAAAAACCTCTAATCAGGGCGAAGGTACCACCTCTACAGGAAATGGTCACTACAGGGTGTAGACACCCTAAAGGCAAGTAGCCCACTCACTATTACATTCCTTCCCTTGAGAATTCAGTATTTAGATGGCACCCCAAGACCTGAACATCAGATTCAGCAGACAAGAGTATACCACAACACAGAAGACCTGCTGCTCAAGAACTGAAGCCCTGCTGCAGAAGACAAAGATGTCAACAACTTTCTGCTGCTCCCAGGACTCGTCAATCACTGCTGCTGTGTCATCCTGAAACCTAAAAGGACTCTAAGAACCCTGGATCACCTCCACCCTTCCATAAATCAGAGTGAAGCTCCCTTGGAGGGAAGGTATCACTCCCCTGCACACCACACCCTGTGTAGTCCAGTTTCTCGACGTGCTGCTCCCCAATTGGCTTGACGAAGCACCAAAACAAGAAGAGGTGCAACAGCTCTGGAGGGTCAGATCTGCATTCCCTCCAAGGTTGGAGGCACCAGGACATACTGGAGCAGCTGTGTACCCAGGGAACTGGACTCCCAACGGTAAAAACCAAGAAGAAGAGTCAATACCGGACTCCCAAAACACCAGAAACAAGCATCTGTTGAGACATCCAAGACCACACTTCATGAGTGGCCCAGCTGTCCCAAGATCACCTCTTCACATTGCCTTCTCCTGACCCCAGGGACCTCGAGATGCACAACAACTGGGTGACCTGTTTGCTTTGCACTTGGCCCCACCAGCTCCGGCATTGGCCAACTAGACCTGCTCCCAAGGTCCCCAGGTGCTTGAAATCTGCTTCCTCTAAGGAGACCCACCCTTACCTGTAAGTCCCTATGTGCAGTGTTTTTCCAAGTGGCCCCCTTTGTCTTTGGGGACCAGCTTCCAATATCTCAGAACCTCTGCTCCTGGACGATCCAGGACGCTCCCTAACGTCTCCTGCTGGAACTTTGGACCTTGTCCCAACATCGACCAAAAACAAGAAGGTGTACTTCGTGAAATCATTGCCTGCATTTTTGTGCTTTTCCCTCAGTTTTTCTAATGGTGCATAATTGCCCACAGAATTGATATATTTTCTAAACTTTTAACAATTGGTACTCCAAAAGACCTTACCTAAGAACTGTGGTTATGGTCTTAAAAATTATATCAAAATCGTTATTCTTACAAATTGGTCTCAGAGTTATTTTTGAGGGCATGTCCTAGGTTTATGCTGTCCTCTCCTACCAATCCTTTCATAGTGTATCTGTCAAAATCAAACCACCCCAAGGGCAGAAAGACCACTGGTGCCAGTTCCATCTAACACAGTGCCCAGCCATCTCTTCTTGTAGCTAAGTGATACCAGGAAATCTGTCTTCATCATATGTGCATCATGAAGCAAGGCAAGCTCAAGAGATGGTTTGACATTTAGTCTGTACGGGTCTTTTACATTCAAACAGTTCTGAAGAATCAGATAACGCCACAATATGTGCTCCAAATCTCCTCCTTCTCTTTGATTACATCTCAAACATCTATTGTCCGGAATTAACATTTCTTTGTTCAGTTTATATTCAAAGAATTGCCACTCATGAATTATTTTAAAATAGCTGAACGTCAAAAGGACCACCCCAAGACTATGATCTTGATTGGCCTGTAGAGTAGTTCTCTCTATGTTGGTGAAGATGTTTTGGACGGGTGGCTTCTATTTGAGATGGAAATAGTCTGCATTGGGTTTAGAGTATGCTTCCTCAATTAATATTTCACAGGGACATAACATTACCTTTTATCACACTAGATACAGTTAAATCACTAGTTTATTTAGTTTGGCATTCAGACAATTCATAAGTTGCAAATAATTCACAAAAGGAGTAAATTCAAATTGAAATTCGATACATAGATCTTGACAGTATTTTAACCTACTATTTGAAATTGCATGTTTGATAGTCAGAATGCCCTTAATCTAAATGTGGGGCAATTGAGTATTTTACCAGTAATATACATCTTCCAGTAGGATGCCTGTAGATTTAGAAACCCTGTCTGCTGCAGTGTTTTATGCCAAGCTGTCCTCTTTTTTTGGTTCACCTTGTCATTGATTTGTTTCTATTGTCAACTGTAGGATGCCATGTATTAATCACTTGTGAGTCTGCCATTATGCCATGTGGAGAATATCCCAATTTGACTCAGTCTGGGGTTTCCAAAACAGAGGCATAATAAAATGCTAGGTGTGACAGATTCTGGGTAGTATTATACAGTTCTATTTTCAGAAGTACGAGATGAGGTTGTTGCAGAAAGTTGTTTAGCCATTTCCACCAATGACAAATCGCTCTGCCTCAAATAGCCAAAATTTGTATTTAGTTCATCAGAGCTGGGTATGAGAAACTTTCATTGGCAGCATACCAAAAAACATAATTGAAGTACGGGGTTACCGCCATCTATATTGTTTGTATTCAGCCGCATATTGAGAGCTGTAGTTTATTCAATTTCACTCACGAAATCCCATTTGCATTTGTGCAGTAAGCACATTTATTTTGTTTCTGACCATCCATTGACTGTTATCACTGATTCAGATTTTGAAGTATTTAATCTTGTGCTGTACCCATTTGCAATATCTGACTATGAAGAGAATACGATATTGTACGAAGTGTCTTTGGCATTTCATCATATTTCATTTCATCATATTTAGTCTAATTAATCTTACATCCAGAAAACTGAGCGAAAGTCTGAGTTAAATAAATCAAAGCCACAATCAATGATTCCATGCAACAGGTTGTCATCATCCTACATCATTTGTTTTAGAGCGTCAACTGGGGGGATCAATGCCTGTAACATCCCTAGTGGAATGGATTGCATCAGCTCTAAAAAGAAAAAGTAATGTTAATAATAATCTTGTCTGGTAAGAAGCCATTACAATTTACCATAGCCATTTGGATATTGTATACCTATTTAATCATACTATATTTTCAGTACAGGCCTATCCTGGTCATGATGCAAAATAGGTAGCCCACTCGACCTGATCAAAGCTTTTTCAGCATCGCGGGCAAGGTCTACCTGTTCAACTTCACTGTGTCTGGTGCACTACAGCAAATGTAAAAGAGTGTGTAAATAAAAAACCCAACTTGATTCTATCACTATCCATCTATAACATCTTCCAGTTTTGGCCACTAGGACCTTGGCAAGAAGGTTAATGTCATTGGTTATTACAGAAAATAGTTCTGTAGTTTCCTGGCTTAGGAATGAAGAAGATCTGCATTTACACCATTTGACTTTTAGCTTCTCTGAATATTTTCCCTAAAAGAGAATATGAATATTTGGCTAATATTTTATCAAATGCCACTGGGAGGCCATCCTCTCCATCGGCCTTCACTGATGGTATCATTGTGATCACTTCTGTAATTTCTTCACATTTGATTGTCATTAATTTCCTCCTCCTGATCAGTTAAATGTGCAATTGGTAATTTGTCCATAAAACGGTTGCCACCTCTCCTTTTGACATTGTCCAATAGGGTTTCCAAAGCCAACAGGATAAAACACAAAAAAGAGCAAATTCCTTAGTGATGGCACTGGGTAGGTAAGGAATTAATGATCTATTTCATACACTACCAGGATAGTTGACTTTTCATCTCTCTGCCTCAGTTTAAAGGCAAGAAGCCTACTGAACTTTTCACTGTGTCATAATATCACCCTTTCATGTGGAGTGCAGACGTTTTGCCTTACAACAGAAGGCTATTGTTGAATTTATATTTGTTCAGTGTAAGAGCCGATAGGTGAGCTTCTGTCTGGCCTTGAATCATGAGTTTAGTAAGCACACAGTGCCCCACATGGTCGCACCACTTTTTTTAAGATGCTGTAAATTCTGAGACAAATTCCATTGAGAGGCCAAAGAGAGAGCGAGAGAGGGCTTTAGTTCTGTATATGTCCATTCTGTAAGCAGTCATACATCAAAGACCAAGTTGGCAGTATGGGTCCCCCTAAGTATTAGCTGAGATTTATACTGAATATCAGCATATTGATGAGTTCTCTAACAATATAGACTCCTAGTTTTGGTTGGTAGTTGAAGAGGTTTTTTGTATAGCGCTACTGCTTACCTGTGAGGGTCTCAGGGTGCTGAGGGGGAGGGTCTGTGGTTCAGTCAAAGAGCCAGGTCTTGAGGTCCTTCATGATTTGCTGCAACAATGGTGATTGCCTGAGGTGCAGAGGCAGAGGCAGAGGGAGTGCCAGGTCTTCGCAGCGAGGTAGGCAAAGGATCTTCCTCCAGCCGTGGTCTTGCGGATCCATGGGATGGTGGCAAGTGTCAATTGGGAGGAGCAAAGATGTCTGGTGGGAGTGTAGAAGGAGAGGTGGTGGTTGAGGTATGCAGGTCTGGCATTGAACATAATTCTTTTGTACCCAGTGAAGGTCTCTCAGGTGGTGGATGATATGCCTGAAGGTGGAATGTTCAGGATAAGTCTGGACTCAGTGAGGATCCACTTCAAGATCTTATATAGCAGGCACAGCGTGTGGCAGCAGGAGGATGAAACAGCATTGATTTGGTGGTTCAATGAGAGCAAGGAGTCCAGGATGATGCAGAGGTCTCGTGCGTGGACTTTGACTGTGGAGGTTTCCAAGCACTACCCCAGGTGTTGTCCCAGGTGGAGGGGGTGAAGCTCAGGATGAGGATTTCAGTCTTGTTGGAGTTAGGCTTGAGGCAGCTATCCTTCATCCAGGTGGCCACTGCCTGCATTCCGTTATGGAAGTTTCTCTTGACGGTTGTGGGTTTGTCTGTGAGGGAGAGAATCAGCTGGGTGTCGTTGGCGTAGAAGATGATGTTGAGTCTAAGGCTTCTGATGATGGCTGCAAGCACTGGCAATGTAGATGTTGAAAAGGGTGGGGCTCAAGGAGATGCCTTAGGCACTCTGTAGCTCATCTCTCTGGGTTCTGAGTTGAACCGTAGGAGTCAAACTCTTTGTGCATAGCCTGAACGGAAGGAGCGGATCCATTCTTTGCTTTGTCATGGATGGCAGCATCGTGGACTCTTGTGCAGAGGGTGTGATGGGAGACGGTGTTGAAGGCGGCTGAGATGTCCACGAGAAAGAGTGTAGCAGTTTTACCACAGGTCTGGGAGAGTGCAGATGTCATGGGTAGTGACAAGGAGAGCTGTCCTGGTTCTTTTTTGCTTCTGCAGCACGTTTGTTTTGATGAACTTGGAGAGTTGGGCATTGATAGCTTTCTCAATGATTTTGGCTGGAAAGTGGAGCATATAGTTGCTTATGAAAATGAAAGGTGCTATAAACCAAGTGCATCTACCTTTTTAAGGATCAGCTATCCTTCAAGTGTCCTACTGGCCACTTAGCCACTCTGCTGCATTTGACCTGTCTTCAACTTTCTATGTTAATAAAGCACTACAAAAATGGTAACTTAGCAATGCAGAATACGAAGTATCTTGCCACGTCTTAATAATTCAAAGTTTAGGATAATGTCATTGAATCCATCATGACTTAAGAGGAGATCTGGCCATATCTCTGTCCCTTAAGGGTGTATCATCATTGTATTTATCTTTTACAGAATTCCTATTTCTCACATACAAAGAAGGAGATTCCACCAGAATATTACGAGGCATATCTGAATAATTATTAACACGGTCTGCTTCTCCATCATGAGGTGTCAATGCTACCTCCACCAAAGTTTGTTTCAGAGACTCCAGAAAATGTTCAAGGCCCTGGGATTATAACATTCCCTTGATCTGCCTTCAAATGTAACCAACATCATCAAATGGTCTATGACGCCTTCCTAAAGCCTCTCTGTTTCAGGAGGGGGCGTAAAATAAAAACTTTTTTTTCCAGAGCATATTGGTCATATGGAAGACATCAGCTGCAATTGTACCACATTAATATTGCTCTGGGTTCATACCTATATTCATAAGGGTATGTGAGGCCATTCCTGAAGCCACTCTGTTTCAGAAGGGTACGTAAAGCTAAGAATTTCTTCCTGGGCAAATTGGTCTTATAGAAGAAGTCAACTGCAAATGTGAGGCATTATTATCTAACTCGGCCTATGCTTGCTGGTGTTTCTTCTTTGTTTCAATCAGTGCACTCTCTGAAATGTAATGAATCTTCTAATGTTGACACTGTTTTAGAATAAAAATTGCTATGAAGCCATGGGTGTCATAGCCTGCCTCTGATTCTGGCAGCCCATAGACATGAACACAATCTCTTCTGCTTTTATCTTAAAAATCAATTACCATATTCTCCAAGTTTCTTACCTGTGCTACCCAGTCGGGTGCTTCTAGTAGTTTTTGCTCCAGAGCCTCAAGTCTCTTCTCCAAACTATCAAGCTTGGCTTTGAATAAGAACATTTGTGTATGACGAAGGTGTAGGCACTCAGCGGCAGCAGCTCTCTCTTAGCTGCGGCGGCCCACTGGACAAATCACGATGATTCAAAGTTTGGCCCAGGTGTGTGCACTCAGCGGCAGCTGCTCTCTTAACTGCGGCGGCCCACGGGACAAAGGATGATCTCAACCAGGATGGCACAATGGTGGGCACTCAGCGGCTACAGCTCTCTCTTAGCTGTGGCGGCCCACACAGATTCAGCGGAGGTTCCAAAGGTTCAAATTAAGGCAGGCTCTCATTGACGGCAACTCTCTCTTAGCTGCAGTGACCCACACACTGATTCAGCGAAGGTTCCGAAGGTTCAAATTAAGGCAGGCTCTCAGTGGAGGCAACTCTCTCTTAGCTGCAGCGGCTCACACACAGATTCAGTGAAGGTTCTGAAGGTTCAAACTAAGATGGGCTCTCAGCGGTGGCAACTCTCTCTTAGCTGTAGCAGCCCACACAGATTCAGTGAAGGTTCCGACGGTTCAGTTTCAAGTGAGCTCGATGCGGCGGCAACTCTCTCTTAGCTGCAGCGGCCCACACAGATTCGGTGAAAGTTCCAAAGGTTCAAATTCAGGCGGGCTCTCAGCGTCGGCAACTCTCTCTTAGCTGCAGCAGCCCGCACCGATTCAGTGAACAAGGGATACCAGTCCACCCTCCTCACAGTAGAGCTAGAGGCTCCGGATTACTCAACGGAGGCCTCATTAGCAAGTAGAATTCCTCACACAGGAATTCTGATGGCTGACGGGGTGAAGTCTAATGTACCTGAGCCTTCAGCAGGAGGGGCTCTTGATTCAGGCCCTTGGGTAGTTTCTTCAGCAAGCTTGGTGAACATTTCAAAGTCCTTTCCTCTGTTCACTCTGACAGAGTTTCGTCTTGACATCCAGAAGGAACACACTTGAACAAGGTTCCAGCACAGCGTGTTATACCTAAAATGTCTTTGTTCTCTAAAGTCACAAATCACTCAGTCAAGCCAGAACCAGTTTTGTGGGGTCAGGGAGCACTTGGTTTACAAGGTGGCATCCTGCCCTTTCAAAATGAGGGGGTCTGCAGTCAGATGCTTAGTGGGAGGTGGAGTCATCATTCACCTTGCCAGGCACGGCCCTTCTCAGATCAAAGAGTCACCCCTCCCAATTTGCTGAATGCCGATCTCTCTCTCCCCAGCCAGGTCTGACCCAGCTGGCCCTGCTGCTCCAAAACCAGACGGCCAATACACACACTAACAAAGCCTACAGGAAAGAATAGGCTAGAAAATACCGCATTTCTATAAGAGGCATTTTTGAACATGGGATGTATAAAGAGTCCTTACTAAAAGGTGTAGCTCAATGTCCAGAGCTTAAACATATCAAATCCGAATTTCCAATCAGGTTCCTGGGGTCAGATAGGGTTATGGAAGGTAATCCTCAGACTTCCTATTGTGGCCTATGAGAACGTATAACTTCACCATAGTAAACAGTGAAATGGAGGGTAACTCGCTTTTAAAACATGCTACACAGACCTAGGCATTATGTTTATCCCAATTCATACAGTCGTCTTTACACAGGGAGCATTCACGCTGTGTCACTGATTAGCAGTGGCACAGCGCCAAGAGCATCTGAATCCAGCCAACATGACAGATAGGAAGCAAACAGAGGAAGGGAGTCCCACGCCAATGATGTCAGGTCCAACAAAATGCTTGGTATTTTTTGACTCCCTTGCCTTGGCTCCAAGTTGGCTGCAGGAACAATGCAGTGGTGGCTAGCCCTTTGTCTGACGGCAGGGCACAGCCTATTAAGGGTCAAGTGGGTCTGTGCCATGTCACTCCCACCCATCTCTCTATTGAGTGACTGTCTGGGAAGAATTCATAAAGTCTAACAGCCAGTTAAAACCAGTCATGTGACTTAGAACCGGCTGCAGGCAACACATGTCGGATGGCAGGAAAATGCCAACTTCCTCAAAGTGGCATTCTCAAAATTGTAATTTAAAATCAGGCTTGACCATTAACGAGGTACGAAACATGAAATGCTTATCTGTTCCCATACAAAAGTTAGCCCTTATTAAATGTGAAAATGAACCCAGTATTATTCAATGGGACATGTGATCCTCACAGAAGTGAAAATCAAAAGTAGGAGTTTTTCACTACCATGACATATAAAGTACTTGTCCAACCTTTTAATCATAATGCATCCTGCCCAGTAGGCTAACTTGGGCCTACCTTAGGGATGATTTATGTGTAATAAAGGGGATTTTGATGCTTGGCAAAGGGGTTATTTTGCTAAGTCAAGTTGGCAGCTTAAAACTGCATTCAGGTTGCAGTGGCGGACCTGGGGCATGCTATAAAGAGCTACCTTAGTGGGTGGCACACTAAGTGCTGAAGGCCCACTAGAAACATTTAAGGTAAAGGCTCTGGGAATATTGTATACCATTCTAGAAAGGACCTCTAAGTAAATGTAATATGCCAATCAAGTGAAAATTTTTTAAACATGTTAGGGGAGTGAGCACAAGCACTTTACAACTGATAACTAGTGCTAAAGTGCACAGAATCTTAAAACCAACTAAAGCGTATTTTAGACATGAATGGAGGGAAGCAAACAAATCATTTGGGGGGAAGCTCACCCTATGGCTGACAGGTCTAACAATTGCTACTCCAATATATCAATGAGTGAGTCTCATAAAAGTTGTGTTTTCATACAGCATGTCAAGATATTTACAAACGATCAATGGCACCCTCTCAACAAATGTGACCTGTCCCCTGGACCCACATACATGAAGGTACTCAAGAGGTACTCCTAGACTGCCACCTGATTTAACCATAATAGTTATCAACGACATCAGCAAAAAGAAAGCAGCAGTTATGGTTGTCAGACGACTTGCAGACAGAAGTGTAACAAGACTGTAAGAACATTTATCGCAAAGGTTCATCTACTCACAAGCTACCTTAAATGACTCAAGAAATACTCCTTTTCTCCTATTCATGAAATACTGACACGTACAAGAAAATCAAATCTTCTTTCACATTAACAAGTGGTTTGGCCGACCTTTGATTACAATTATTCTTAACTCAGTAATCATAATAAGTATTCACTCTGAGTGAAATAGTAATTGAGATGAAGTATTGTTGTTAATGTACCAGCGTTGAATAACAATAATTGTCTATCTGGAGCAGGCATGTAAAGAAACTCCCCAGAGGATTCCTTTCTCCATAAGTTAAGATCTGTACACAAAGCAAACATATCATTATCATCAGCAGAAAGACAATTTCTTCTCATGTAGTTTTATCAAAATAACAATAATTTGGATGCACAGGTTTGAATCAGAGAACTATAAGTGGCAGTGGGGTTTGGTACCACACAACTATAAACCTATAGATCTTTGACTTGATTTTTCAAAAAGGTAAAACAAACGGTTTGGAGGATTCAACAAAAAAATCCAAAAAGTGATAATAGTGTTTGACTAAAAAGCCAAATTTATGTTATAAAAATGCTAAATTAATGGTAAGTAATGTGCAGAATCTAAGCTTCTTTTAAGTTTAAGTTAACAAAAGATCTCACAAGCGTCAGTGCATACACTGTCTTAGACAAGATTTTACACTGGGAAATCAGACAAATATAGACATAGGACTACAATTGTGCATCGACTAGGACCTATAATGAACAAAAAGTACATTCAGTGAACTGAAGTATTTGCCTAGGATCACACACTCTGATCAAACAGGGAAGCTGTGTTTGGTCCTAGGTTTTCTAGATTCACACTGTGTAATTAGCTACTAGTTAGGTATCTATTTCTGACATGAAAGGTTAATGCTTTGTCCATATTACTTAGGGGATGAGATTAGTGCATGGCATGACAGGCAGGACCACATTTTATTTTGAATAGTTTTACATAGCACAAATCTTGCTCAAGGACATAAGAGTTATTCACAAGAGCTGACTGCAAAACACAGTTTCTTCGGGCAGAGTGAGATTATCCAGGGTTGACAGAATGTGGAGCCCAGGCCGATATTCAAACCCTCTTCCTCATGTTACATGGTCAGCAGGTGTAGCCATGAGGTCACCTCTGGCAAAAGCTTAGCTTGTTCTGGGTCGAAGGTTCTAATAGGTCCTGAAACTGAGCCAGGAATCTGGCTGGAGCCGGACTCAAGCTTTTAGTGGCTCACTCACATCTACAGTTTGGTTGCATTCGAGACTTGTAGTTTTGCATTGTGTAAAAGTAAAAGGAGAACTGAAAGTTCCTGGAAGCAAATTAGATAAGTAGGAATAAATAAGTATAAATATGTGCCTCCAAGGCAGAAGGGAAGGTGGTGGATAGCGGCACAAGGATTCATAAAAAAATTGACTTTTCTACACTATAAAAGTATAAAAATGACACGCATAGCATTTTTTTAAACTTGATAGAAGACCAAAGTTTTTCCAAAATCTGGTTAAACATTTCTTTTGAAGCATAGTAGAAATCGTGAGGGAAGTCAGTAGAGCGTCTTCTTCTCCACAGCTTCAAGTGAAATGAAAAAAAGTGTGAGGTCTCTAAAAGATTGTGGCCTATATAATTAAGGGCGTGGCTTAAACAAGTAAACACTGGTCCAGATTTACCAAAGTGTTGCATTGCCCTGGCATCATGCAAGGTAACATAAGGGAAATAAAACACTAAACTCACAATGCCACCTTGCAAAGCCCTGCTGTGTTTGGTAAATCTGCTGTGATACCTGGCAGTGCAAGTTGGTGCCTTGCTTTACCCTGCCAGAGGGAGGCATTCCATGTGTGGAGCATGGGTGTTCCCACGCATCCACCAATGGATTTTGGCGCTTTCACAGCTTTACCATGAGTGGTAGATTTGGGACTGTGTCAACATTTTATGCCTTCTATGGGGAGGTGTAACAAATTAATATATCTTCATTTTTCCCATTTTTCCCATTTGTTCCTCTTTCTGCATGTGCTGCATTCTGCTGCACAGGTAGAAAGAGCAAAACGCTTCAGAGGATTGTTTTTGTGCAGGAAACAATCCTGCATACACCATGACACAAGGGTGCCTGTGTTGGCGCTAGCAGCCAAAAGTGGGCCAGCACAAGGAGAGTACACGGATGCTCCATATAATGCAAGATCTGGCACATTCATGCCCTCTCTCTTTCAAGAAACACATTGTAGCAATGTGTCTTGCTGTGTTGCATTGCGAGAAATATTGACAAATCTCCCCCTAAATTTCTGTAATTCTCATAGTATTCCACTGTTGAAAAATCATCTTGTGCCCTGGGCACCCCCAACTTTTTGCTGACTGGTACTGGTGGTAACTGACTCTGACTGACCCAGACTTACCCTGGGCGCTGCCTAACCTAGCCCAGGGCCGTGCTATGCTGAAAGAGACTCTTAGAATACAGTGAAAATACCTACATACACTAGGGAACACTATGGGTTGGGGTACCCATGTGATTGGCATGACCTACCCTATACATCATATTATAGGGTACATAAAAGGGCAGGGGGGATGAACCTATCTCTAAGGCCCTAGTATATAATAGGGCATGGCAGTTTAGAGGCCCGCAGCCCTTTCTGCATGTGTGCACTGCTGACGCCTGAGGTCAGTTTAAAAATAGCTCTCTGGTGCAGGACTGCTTTTTTATTTTGAGTTTAAAAAGCTTTATTGAAGCAAGTAAAGGCGAAGGTACAACATTATACAAAAATGTGCATGACAGAAGAGCAAAATGATAGCAAAACAGAAGGTAAATGATGAAGCAATAAACATTACAAGATATCTACCAATAATACATATCCCAAAATATGAAAGCAATAGTGAAAGGTTGCACCTTAAAATGCAGTAGCATTTTACATTTTTCAAAGAAGGGAAAGACAGGAGAAGGGAGGAAAAGTAAGAGAAGAAAAAAAATAAGACGAAAGAAAGAAAAAGAAAAAGAATTAAGAAAAAAGGGGGAGAAAGAAGAGAAAAAAGAAAGACAGAAAGAAGAGATGAGAGATTACCTCATCGAATACCATGTAAAGACTACCAAAATACATTATCATATCATTTACATGAAACATACCCAACCATGACTAATAAGGGCTGCAAAAGATAATTAAAGGAAACATTCATGGTGGTTGGTAAACAAAAGAAGAGTCATTACTACGAAGTGCAGACAAGGATAAATAATTGGTGAGTGGATACCACAAGGCTTCTTTTCGAATCATTGCTGAGATGAGCTGACAGAAGCTCTATCCAGTCTGTGGGGGTAACAGAGGAGATTCCACCACGCAAAATAGGAAACCTTAGAGGCATCTTTCCAATTAGAAGTTATTACCTGAAAAGCAATATTAATTAGCATATCCACAAAGATACCAACCTTGCAAGAACCAATCCATATTACAGAGTTACTTCCAAGGAATATAGAATATATGTCAAAAGGAAAACTTGTAGAACAGATGGAAGATATAGTTTCACATTTTGTCCAGAACCGGGAAATATTGGGAAAGTGAAAAAAGGAGTGCATCAACGAGCCAGGGTTGTGTTGACATGACCAACAGTTCAGGGATAATTCTACGTTGTATTTGGAAAGGGATAAAGGAGTAAAGAACAATCTTTGATAAAAAATAATAAAGGGTCTGCGTGGTGCTAGCATTGCAGGAGGTATGGTGTATGCAAGCCCATATAGAATTCCATGTGTGAATTGAAAGGGTACTTTGCATGCCAGATTCCCATAAAAGTTCAACTTTAGTCTTGGGACAAATAGGAGAGGAGAAATGGAGATATTTATTGATGTGTGAGACTTCAATAGAAGGAGAAGTAGATAGAGGTTCAAATATGGAGTCTGAGGAATATAAGGAATAGACTCCAGTTGCGTGCTGGCTGCACCACTAGCGCGAACCAGGAAGTGTAGGGATTGGAAGACTACAATCCCTGTCATGCAGAGTGAGTCACGCCCCACGTGACCAGAAGACGACCTCGGAGGCAGAGTAATTGGCAGCGGTCGAACAGAGATGCTGCTGATTATCCTGATTGCTTTCGGTGTAGCAGACCTCCTACGGACCTCAAGTTTAAGGTGGTAAGAGTGCTGTTGCACAGTCTTGACACCACATTTCTCCAGAGCAAGAGGCAAAGGGTTTGTGCCTCATGGCTTTCCCCGGCGCTCCTCCTCTGTGGGAGGAGTCCACCTTAAGGGGCTCTTGCAGAGGAGGCTACCAGTGTCAGGTACTGCCATTTTGGCTATCGCTGTTGTCAGTTGGTTGGGACCAGCAACGGTCCCTTGCAGATGAACGCTTGCTGTCTTGGGGCAATATTTGGCCAACTCTATTTACGGCTGGCAGAAACCAGTCCTGTTTCAGCCAGGAAAGTACGTTCATTGGTTTTCCCTGTATGTGACCACGAGGGGCACCCTGTTAAGGATCCTATCTACACATTTGTTTGACTAAGTATTTATTAACCTCATTAGGTGGAACTACATTCACACATCACCCTTCGCTAGTGTATGAAGTAGCACACTGAACAGAAGGAGCATGGTCTTTTTATACCCACACAGGGGACCAGAAGAAGGCAGTACAAGTACAGAAGAGAAGGTTTACAAATATAAAAGGTCATACAGAAATGCACAGTCAACAGTAGGGCGGAGGTTAGCAGTTTGCTAATTGCTAAATATAGTCTGTCCATAAGCAGAGTACAAGAGTAAACAACAGCAGGGAAGGACAGAGTACATGGTGAGCACATTGCAGACAAGATGGCTGCCAAAAACAAGATGGCTTCAGCTAAATGCTAACCCCGATCGCTGCCTAATGACAACAATGCTTACTCCTTCCGGACAGATCATGACGGAAAGGAAGATCCGGGCAATCATAGAATGGTCACGTCTTACTACTGCAAAAGAAATACAAAGCCTGTTGGGTTTCACCAACTTCTATAGCAGGTTTATCCAGCACTTTTCAGACCTGGTGGCGCCCTTGACCCGTTTAACCCGAAAGAAGACGCCTTTTATTTGGACCAAAGAAACACAAAATGCATTTGATCTTTTGAAGGAGGCTTTCACGTCTGCTCCAGTTCACATGCATGCAAATCCAAAGTTGCCTTTCATCGTGGAAGCAGAAGCCTCTGACATAGCTCTGGGAGCAGTGTTATCCCAAAGACATGAAACAACCGGTTACCTGCATCCCATTGCGTTCATGCCCCAAAAACTGTATTCTGGCTGAACAAAACTATACGATTGCAGAAAAGGAACTCCTGGCTATAAGAGATGCATTTCAGGAATGAAGACATTGGATGATGGGGGCGGTCCACCAGGTGACGGTCTATTCAGACCATCCCAACCTTCAGTTTATGCGAGCAGCACGCTCTCTCACTCCACACCAGCTCTGTTGACATTGTTTTTTGCTGAATATCACTTCATTGTTACCATCCGGCCGGGCGCAGACAATAGGAAGGCCGACGCTTTGCCAAGGCAAGAAAACCCTACTCAACAGTCCTCCATTCTTGACAAGGCAAGAAAACCCTACTCAACAGTCCTCCATTCTTGAACACAGCTATCGTAGTAGTTGTGGATTATCTAAAAAAAAGTGACACTTTGTTGCTTGCAAACAAGCACCTTGTTAACATATATCGTCAGGCTATTTGCCTTCCCAAAGTCATAGTCTCAGATAGAGGGGCCCTATTCACTGCTCTTTTCTGGAAGACCTGGTGTTCTGAGTTACAAATCGGCTCCTCCCTTTCCACAAGCTACCACCCTCAGACAGACGGTCAGACAGAGAGGCTTAACCAGACCCTCAAACAATACCTCAGATGTTATGTTGACAACAATACTAAAGCATGGGTGGAATGGTTATGGGTGGCAGAAATAGCATACAACAGCGCCAAACACTCTTCCACACAACACACTCCTTTTCTCAGCAACTATGGCTTTCACCCTCGGTTTCACCCTTTGGTTCTTCCCAGCAAGAACAACAAATTTCGTGAAAAAGGTGTGAGACTATCGCATATTCGCAAAACCTTGCTTGCAACACTTACCAACCTTCTCCAGTCAAAAATGACATATAAAACACAGGCAGACAAACTTCGAAGACCAGGTCCTGAGAATAAAAAGGGAGCAAGGGTGTGGCTGTCAACAAAATATATTCGATTCAGGAAACACAGTGTATTTAATCCCAAGTTCATCGGTCCCTATCGGGTGGTCAAGCAAGTCAATCCTGTGCAAGTAAAGCTACAGTTGCTGGCCCATTTCCAAATACACCCAGTTTTCCATGTTTCGCTACTGAAGCTTTCCCATTGCCCATTATGAAAAAGGCATGATCCCATATGGGTGCGTCAGGAGCAGGAGTATGAGGTAAAGGAGATCTTGGACACCAAGAGGGTACGTGGGAAAATCTAGTATTTACTCACATGGAAGGGATATGGGCTGGAGGAGAACACATGGGAACCTGTTGGGGCAGTGCATGCACCTCGGTTGGTGGCCCGGTTCCATTGCTTACACTCGGACAAAGCAACGGTCAGCCAGCGTTCTCTGGAAGGGGGATGTTCTGTCAGGAATAGACACTGGTTGCGTGCAAGCTGCACCACTAATGCGAACCAGGAAGTGTAGGAAATGGAAGACTACAATTCCTGGCATGCAGAGCGAGTCACGCCCCACGTGACCACAAGACGAAGTTGGAGGCGGGGTAATTGGTGGCGGTCGAACAGAGACGCTGCTGATTATCCTGATTGCTTCGGGTGTAGCAGACTTCTCCTACGGATGTCAGTTTCAAGGCGCTAAGAGTGCTGTTGCACCGTCTTGACACCACATTTCTCCAGAGCAAGAGGCAAAGGGTTTGTGCCTCATGGCTTTCCCCGGCGCTCCTCCTCTGTGGGAGGAGTCCACCTTAAGGGGCTCTTGCAGAGGAGGCTACCAGTGTCAGGTACTGTCATTTTGGCTATCGCTGTTGTCAGTTGGTTGGGACCAGCAACGGTCCCTTGCAGATGAACGCTTGCTGTCTTGGGGCAATATTTGGCCAACTCTATTTACGGCTGGCAGAAACCAGTCCTGTTTCAGCCAGGAAAGTACGTTCATTGGTTTTCCCTGTATGTGACCACGAGGGGCACCCTGTTAAGGATCCTATCTACACATTTGTTTGACTAAGTATTTATTAACCTCATTAGGTGGAACTACATTCACACATCACCCTTCGCTAGTGTATGAAGTAGCACACTGAACAGAAGGAGCATGGTCTTTTTATACCCACACAGGGGACCAGAAGAAGGCAGTACAAGTACAGAAGAGAAGGTTTACAAATATAAAAGGTCATACAGAAATGCACAGTCAACAGTAGGGCGGAGGTTAGCAGTTTGCTAATTGCTAAATATAGTCTGTCCATAAGCAGAGTACAAGAGTAAACAACAGCAGGGAAGGACAGAGTACATGGTGAGCACATTGCAGACAAGATGGCTGCCAAAAACAAGATGGCTTCAGCTAAATGCTAACCCCGATCGCTGCCTAATGACAACAATGCTTACTCCTTCCGGACAGATCATGACGGAAAGGAAGATCCGGGCAATCATAGAATGGTCACGTCTTACTACTGCAAAAGAAATACAAAGCCTGTTGGGTTTCACCAACTTCTATAGCAGGTTTATCCAGCACTTTTCAGACCTGGTGGCGCCCTTGACCCGTTTAACCCGAAAGAAGACGCCTTTTATTTGGACCAAAGAAACACAAAATGCATTTGATCTTTTGAAGGAGGCTTTCACGTCTGCTCCAGTTCACATGCATGCAAATCCAAAGTTGCCTTTCATCGTGGAAGCAGAAGCCTCTGACATAGCTCTGGGAGCAGTGTTATCCCAAAGACATGAAACAACCGGTTACCTGCATCCCATTGCGTTCATGCCCCAAAAACTGTATTCTGGCTGAACAAAACTATACGATTGCAGAAAAGGAACTCCTGGCTATAAGAGATGCATTTCAGGAATGAAGACATTGGATGATGGGGGCGGTCCACCAGGTGACGGTCTATTCAGACCATCCCAACCTTCAGTTTATGCGAGCAGCACGCTCTCTCACTCCACACCAGCTCTGTTGACATTGTTTTTTGCTGAATATCACTTCATTGTTACCATCCGGCCGGGCGCAGACAATAGGAAGGCCGACGCTTTGCCAAGGCAAGAAAACCCTACTCAACAGTCCTCCATTCTTGACAAGGCAAGAAAACCCTACTCAACAGTCCTCCATTCTTGAACACAGCTATCGTAGTAGTTGTGGATTATCTAAAAAAAAGTGACACTTTGTTGCTTGCAAACAAGCACCTTGTTAACATATATCGTCAGGCTATTTGCCTTCCCAAAGTCATAGTCTCAGATAGAGGGGCCCTATTCACTGCTCTTTTCTGGAAGACCTGGTGTTCTGAGTTACAAATCGGCTCCTCCCTTTCCACAAGCTACCACCCTCAGACAGACGGTCAGACAGAGAGGCTTAACCAGACCCTCAAACAATACCTCAGATGTTATGTTGACAACAATACTAAAGCATGGGTGGAATGGTTATGGGTGGCAGAAATAGCATACAACAGCGCCAAACACTCTTCCACACAACACACTCCTTTTCTCAGCAACTATGGCTTTCACCCTCGGTTTCACCCTTTGGTTCTTCCCAGCAAGAACAACAAATTTCGTGAAAAAGGTGTGAGACTATCGCATATTCGCAAAACCTTGCTTGCAACACGTACCAACCTTCTCCAGTCAAAAATGACATATAAAACACAGGCAGACAAACTTCGAAGACCAGGTCCTGAGAATAAAAAGGGAGCAAGGGTGTGGCTGTCAACAAAATATATTCGATTCAGGAAACACAGTGTATTTAATCCCAAGTTCATCGGTCCCTATCGGGTGGTCAAGCAAGTCAATCCTGTGCAAGTAAAGCTACAGTTGCTGGCCCATTTCCAAATACACCCAGTTTTCCATGTTTCGCTACTGAAGCTTTCCCATTGCCCATTATGAAAAAGGCATGATCCCATATGGGTGCGTCAGGAGCAGGAGTATGAGGTAAAGGAGATCTTGGACACCAAGAGGGTACGTGGGAAAATCTAGTATTTACTCACATGGAAGGGATATGGGCTGGAGGAGAACACATGGGAACCTGTTGGGGCAGTGCATGCACCTCGGTTGGTGGCCCGGTTCCATTGCTTACACTCGGACAAAGCAACGGTCAGCCAGCGTTCTCTGGAAGGGGGATGTTCTGTCAGGAATAGACACTGGTTGCGTGCAAGCTGCACCACTAATGCGAACCAGGAAGTGTAGGAAATGGAAGACTACAATTCCTGGCATGCAGAGCGAGTCACGCCCCACGTGACCACAAGACGAAGTTGGAGGCGGGGTAATTGGTGGCGGTCGAACAGAGACGCTGCTGATTATCCTGATTGCTTCGGGTGTAGCAGACTTCTCCTACGGATGTCAGTTTCAAGGCGCTAAGAGTGCTGTTGCACCGTCTTGATACCAATTTACTCCAGAGCAAGAGGCAGGGGGTTCGTGCTTCGTTGCTTTCCCCAGTGCTCCTCCTCTGTTGGATGAGTCCGGGTTGAGGGGTTCTTGCAGAGAAGGCTACCGGTGTCAGGGACTGTCATTTTGGATAGCGCTGTTCTCTGTTGACTGGGACCGGTTAGCAATGGTCCCTTGCAGAGGAACTCTTGTTGTCTTGGGGCAATATTTAGCCAACTCTATTTACGGCTGGCAGAAACCAGTTCGGTTTCAGCCAGGAAAAGTATGTTCATTGGTTTTCCCTGTATGTGACCATAAGGAGCAGAACACCTTGTTAAAGATCCTATCTAGACATGTGTTTGACTATTGATTTTTCCTAATGGTAGGGTCACACGTGTATTTTGTGTTTCATTTTCTTAATGCCAAGAGTATTGTGAAGTATCAACATACCTGGGCTTACTTCTTTTTTTTGGACACCATGCAAGACTGTGATTGAGCTTGATTCCACCTTTTACCTTGCAATTTGGTTGTTCCTTGTTTTCTTATTCTTCCATAAGAGAGTGCTACAAAGAGGGATGAGGTTCTCAGTGTTCACATTCGGCCAAAATGTTGTGTAACCTGTGGTAGGTGATAGGAGGGTTTCTTTAAAGCATAACTAAACAAGGTATCGATTGAGATAGGAAGTGTTTACATTGCATTCTCTTTCTTTTCACTCCAATAGTTCAGGTTGAGCAACGTGCAAACACCCGCTCTCTTTTGGCACCATTCTCTCACTTCTTTGTTATTTCAGGTAGGGTGTGAGAGCTGCACTATAAGTGGAGTATGGAATTGTACCTGTTTAATACTGAGTAGGACTGTTGAAGTATATCTCCTTATCGTGTTTCCTGTGTCATCCTCAGGTCTCCCTCCGAGCTGTTCCTACCCTTTCCTTCCCCCGCATGATGACTATAACAGTCTGTGAGTATTCCAGTCCAGACTTGGGGTAATTGAGAGGTGGGCCCCCATAGAGCATCAATACCACTCTGAGGATTCTGGAAGGAGGAGCCTGACAGGGGATATCCAGAAAGGAGAGAGAATCGATCAATTAAAATCATTCTCAAAGATTCATATCTAAGTAATGAGGAGACTGGTACCTGAAACTTAAACTGTACATCTTGAGGAGTGAGGAAAAGAGAATCTTTAAGTAAATGTTTAACAATGAATATCTCAGGAACTGCCCATTGTTTCCAAAAAATGGTACGATTTGATAGTTTAATGAGTTTGTTATGCCACAGAGGTGAGTCTAAAAATACTTGAAGAGGCGACTGGGATTTGCATTTAACTGGGTGAAAGGTAGAAATAAAGTGTGAAATTGTCCTGTGGTTAAAAGAACGAGGAGGATTAGCAAAATAAGCCAAGATGGAAAAAGGAAAAGGATGAATTAACGAGTCCTCCAAACTGTGCCAAACAGAATTGACGGTCCCTTCAGAGGAAGATAAATATGGTAGTACCTGACAAATTAAAAAAGAAGAATGATATTGTCAAGAGTTAGGGAAGTGTACACTACCCCGTTCTTTAGGAGCAGATAAGAGGGCTAAAGAAATTCGGGCCTTCCGTCCAATCCAGAGAAATTTACTCAGAGTCCCATTCAGGGTCCTGAAAAACTTTAAAGGAAGTCTAACCGGTAATATTAACAAATAGAAATTAATGACGAGAATCATCATCATTTTGATGGTGTCGAGTTTAACCTACCATGATAGGAAAAGGGGAGACCATTTACTTGTCATATTATTAACGTTTAAGAGCACCTCATTCAAATTAAGTTGGATCGTTTTTGCAACGGAAGATGAGTGTTTAATCCCCAAGCAGGTTTTTTGCAATTTGTTAGGGACATACCTACAATAAATGGATCAAGAACCTGATTACAATCACCCCCCACAACAAGATTAGAGTCAGAGCATGCATGAAGTGTGAGCTACATGGATTGCCAGAATTGGGGGTCGATGCCTGTGGGACCGTAAATGTTAAGGAGAGAAATATGTGAACTATTGATGAGGTTGTGTAGAAGGATCCAGCGACCATCAGTCTCCTTCTCCTCACTCTCCACAGGAAGGGAAAGGGACTTATGAAATAAAATCCCCACACCATTCTTCCTATCCCTAGAGGGGGAACAGTAAACTTTTTAGACCCATTGATTTTTAAGGGAATTTATTATATCATTGTCAGTAAGGTGCGTCTCTTGCAACATAGCAATTTTTCATTGTAGTTTTGAAAGATGAGTAAGTATAAGTTGTTTCGTAATTGGATTACGAAACCCTTTACATTCCATGAAATAATTTGGGCAGTATTTGTCATATCAATGGAAAAAAACAATAATCAATAGCATTATTACAGTAAGGGTTGTCAGTAACATTAACAGTATGAAATGCAAAAGGATTTTAATGAAAATAAAATGTCAATCAAAAATGACAAGGTTTTAAATTTGAGCGGAATAAAGATAGTAATAAAGAAAGATACAGAAAAAATGATGAGCAAGGGTTACAGAAGGAAGGAAGAGAAAAAGAAATAGGGGAAATCTAAAAACAAGAGGAAATGCATGGACTGAGGTCAAAAGAGAGAAAATAGATAAAGGGAAAAGAAAACAGAGAAAAAAAATAAAAGAAGTAAGGAATAGAAGAGGAAGCAAATGATAGACCAGGAAAGGTTGACAGGAAGTCTAGAGACTTCAGTCAAGAAAAATGAGATATGTATCCAGACGGAAAAAAATAACATAGGAGGCGGGAAAACATGAAAAGAGAACAGAAGGCAGGGCCAGGAAGGGAAACCGGAAACAAACGGAACCGATAAAAGTAAACATAAAGGAGATAGAGAACCAATTATAAAATTATACATCACCACAGGGGAGAACAACAATATACTTAGAAGCAATTCATAGACAAAATGCAGGCAAAACAACTACAACAGAAGGTATATTGTATGTTTCTCAACCACTTACCAGACATGAGAATGAATCAGGAACACTGGGAATGAGATGAAAGGAATTAAGTGGAAAACGTCAGGGGAGTGGGATCATACAGGAGGAGACAACATCTGTAGAAAAAGACAAAGGGAAAAAGTAATAGGTTTGCGAAAAGGCAGTCTTTAGGCAGCTGGTCAATTTTGTAGAGACCTCAGGATCATTACACCTCACTCAGTCAGGGTTCAAAGCTACTTAAGCACGGAAACGGCGCTTGTGGAAATAGCAGAAGCCATTAGCGAATGCTTGGATGAGGGCGGAAGAGCTGCTCCAATTTTATTAAACCTCTCTGCCATCTTCAACATGGTGCCACACCCACTGCTATTGGCGCGCCTTGTGAACATTGGTATAAACGGCCCTGCATGGGACTGGATTAAATCATTCTTGGCTGACAGATCACAGAAAGTGTGGCTACCTCCATTTCATCAAACCTATAAAAAGTGACCACCGGAGTACCTCAGGGCTCTACCCTGAGCCCCCTCCTTTTTAATGTATATGTATCCCCTTTGATCTATCTGGCAGAGGAGCTGGGAACAAAAATCATTTCATATGCAGATGACCCCCAGCTCCTCTTCACTTGGAAGGACTCCGATATTTCCCCAATGAAAGCTAAAAACTGTCTGTCAGCCGTCTTCAAATGGCTCGCAGCCGCCCAGTTAAAGTGCAATGAAGACAAGTCCATAATTTTCTTATTCAGATCCTTTCCCCCACTGTTCAGGGAAGCACTTTGGCTACCAGAATATCCATTCCCCAGCACCTCGGGACAGGCAGTGAAGAACCTGGGTGTCTGGCTTGAGGAAAACCTCAGGTTCTCCACACATGTAACAAAACTGGGCAGTCAATGTGTTGGCACATTGAAGTCTCTCAGGAAGTTTCTGCCTCTACAACCCAGGCCCGTCAGGGAGATTGTCATGAGCGCCCTGATTCTCAGTCGCCTTGACTATGCCAATTCACTTTATATTGGCCTACCAGGATACCAGCTTAAAAAACTCCAGGTCATCCAGTAAACTGCGGCCCGAGCTCTGATGGGAATTTTGGGCAGGTCCAGCGTCAATCATTATCTGTTGGATCTGCACTGGCTACTAGTGGCCCAAAGAGTGAAATTTAAGGCCCTTGCGATGGCCCACTCAGCCCTCTTTGGCCAAGGGCCCCTCTATTTATGGAAGCGGTTTAGTTTCTATACTCAACAAAGTCATCGGCATTCTGCCTCACAGTGCCTAGCTTTGATCCCTTGCTTTCGGCGGACAAGGATTGGGTGCAGCTCTCTATCCTTCAAAGCAGCTGAAGCGTGGAATTCTCTCCCCCTTGATCTACGCAGCATCGACAACCTCTCCATGTTCAAGAAAAGACTTAAAGCCCTGCTGTTCACCTAATGACAATCTCCCCAGTTCCATTCCGTTTCTTTTACTGTTTTTTTGCGCCGGGACACTCATGAGTTGCTTTGCGCGCTATAAATCACTGTAACATAGCATAACATAATATATAATGACCTCAAGGAGAATAAAGACCCACATTGAACTAGAGATAAACTGCAACAACAGACTATGACCCACAATCCAAAAAGAAGATAAAACTTTTCCAAGAGATGGAATGAAACATATAAACTTAGAAAGCACAATTCAATGTAATGACAACACTATTATTCATGGCCCTCCAAATTCCATGACATCTCCCTTGTGATGAGAAATGAATTGTCTTAGATCTTCCGGGCAGTCAAAAAAGTAGGACCTCTCTTTGTATGTAACCTCAAAAAAGCAGGGGTGGACTAGACCATATCTGGCATTCATGGAACAAAGAGCTGGGCGAAGAGAAAGAAACTCTTTGCAACGAGCAGCAGTGGCACAGGCCAGAACTTTTTGACCAGACCATAGCATTTGCTTTCTAGACTTTGCCGCTGAGAGGACCATCAGTAACTCAGTGTACTTCAGAAATAAAACAATTATCCCTCTAGGACAAGTGACTGTAGAGGAAGAAGACGAAGCACCAGTTTTAAGACTAATGCGATGAGCACGTTGCACATTGAGAGTGGTGCCATTCTTGAGGCCAACAATTTTAGGAACGTGCATCTTTAAGAAATTAAGCTTGTCAGATACTTCCTCCCCCTCAGGGATGCCGTAAAGTTGAAGATTATTGTGCCTGTTGCGATTTTCTAAATCTTTTGTTTGCATCTTGAGGAGAGCAATTTCTTCAGACATATCATCAACCTGAGGATGCAAATCTTGAGCATTACTAATCCGTTGTTCCACCTTTGACAATCTGGATTATAAATTGGACCATTTCTCATCCAGCTTCTGAAGAGTAGCATTGGTTTCTACCACAAAAGGTTTAAGCAACCTTATCTCTTCCATGAGGACCTCCATTGTTATAGGTACTGTAGACTTGGTAGGAGAGCTTGGTTCCTTCTTGTGATGTTTTGGAGGTTGGAATCTTTGCGAAGAGAAGACATACCAACAGAAGCAGCTTTCTGTCCAAGTGAAGAAGAAACCTCCATGTAGGTGAGTACTTGATATATTTTAATTTTCAGAAGATAAGCGCTCACAGACAATTGGTAGGATATTTATAGAAGGTTGCTAAAAACAAAGGTGAAAAAGCACCGCTGTTCCTTTATGAACTACCTTTAAATAGATAAGTCTAATTCAATAGGCGACTGCACTTGAAACTTGTTTAACAAATGATAATGGACTTGGCAGCAATCGCCTAAGGTCTGCTCATTGAAGAAACAGCATCAAAAAACATAGCAGCCAGCACAGTCTAATCTGAGGAGGCCTTCCAGCTACTAGATAGAGAAGACGTTAACTACAGCATTGGCTAGAAAGCATTCTGAAGCGAGCTCAAACAAACATCTCCAAAAGGGGTGAAGAAAAATGGTGATAAGGGATAGTGTGAGGAGCAAGCCATACAGTAATGTTCCAAAATATAAGATTCCAGTCAAATGAAGAGACAACGTCAAACATAAGTATCCCCTGACATGGAATTGGAGATTTATGTGGTGACATCCATTAGGAAAGCAGTGAAAAGGCTTCAAAAGTCCTCCAAAAGAAAACACCGTCATATAACATAGCAATGTTACCAGTATTCTACAACCAAACCCATTTTAGGAAGTATTCCATACACTGAAGGCAGCTGGGCGTGTAGAACTCCATTTAAGCCTCAGCAGCATTTAACAAGCGGCAGAATGAGCTGCTCTGACTGCCAGATGAAAAAGAGCAGCATCTAGCAATGCCTAAAATACCAGACACCACTTCAGGCGTCTGAGAGAAAAGAGCAGCGTGGGGGAAACAGGTCTAAAAAATGAATTAAACTGAAAAAAAGACCTCTACCGTGCCCCCCGCTCGCTCCATAGATTTCTTCACAGCGTGGCTGCCGCTAAAGGAAACACAGCTCAAACGGTGCAATTGAAGTTCCGTTCGCTCCCGGAGCCTCAAACTGACATGGCCATCTTGTGGTGTTTCAAGCCACGCCCCCTGCAGGACTGCTTTTAAAAAGTTAATTGTATCCAAATTCAACTTTTGTGTTTGGGGCAATTATACATGGATAACCTACAGAGTTTGGGCATAGTATGTACCCCCAGGAACTCCCCGAGGTGTCCCTGGGGTGGGAGCCAGGTATTTATAAGGAGGACCTTTATAAAATGAGTTTTATATGCCCTGGGTTAAGTGAAGGCGTACATTTCACTCCCCACATTGTGATAAAGTGCTGCAAAAACTCGACTTTGTTGGTAGAAGCACTGTGGAGAGAGGATCTGCAATATGTCTACAGATTTAGAACCACTAAAGTCTCCCTGTGGGAGGGCAGGTTTGATATACAGGTGAGGAGGCTGTATGTATTTGCTAAAAGATAGATTTTTATTATCAGAAGTAAGAATGGTCTGTGATTCAAGATGTGTTTCTTCCCATTCTTCTTCTGATGGGATCCTGGTTGAGCTGTATGGGGCTGCAGAGGAGGATGTTTCTGGCTCCTCATCTTCCAGGTCAAGGTTGTCACCCCGGAGGCTCCTAAGAGAGGAAAAGAAGGAGCCGTCAGACATGGGTTTTTAAAGTCACTTGTGTATTGTAGACCCGTCACCACACCTGAAAGTGCTCAAGGAATTCCTTTTTTCTGTGCAGTTTTGGAAGGGGAATCTTTTAATTAGTGCCTATGGGACCTATCCGTGTGCTGGTTGGGGAGGGGAATCTTTAAACAATGCGTGGTTTATTATGGAGCTTGTAACACAAAAAAATGCAATATTGAAACAAAAATACTCGTATATGCCTCACTGTTGAAGTTATTTACAGAGACCAGAACTGCGGCACGTTATCCGTTACACTGGGTCATGGAATGTCATGCCACTGATTCAGGCAACCACTCCACCTGTGCTTACAAATCACGGGTAATTGCACAACGGAACCCCTAGTTCCCTACCCGTAGCCCTTCCCAGTTTGCCACCTGCTTCCCTAGTACCACCCACCTCCCTTGTACCATCCCCCAGTTCCCTTGAGACACTACCACTCACCGGCGGCTGCTCTCCAGCATCTTCAGGCAGACACCACCACTCCTCACACCGCCCCTCATCCGGTTCCGCGTCTTCTTCCTCCAAGGCGTCTGCACTCCTTGTGTCTCCTTTTGTTGTCCGCTTGCAGGGTCCGTCTTCTTCCTTCTGTTCTCCCGACTCTGTTCCTGCTGTTTTCGCGCCACCGGTCTGACCAACCTCCTGTTCGTTTCCTCCTTCTTTCATTGGGCCATGACATGGACTTCCTACACACGCCCAATTCCGGGGTCACGTCGACGTCTCGCTGTAGTGGGATGAATTTTGTATTTCCCCGTGATCCTGCAAGTCTCGAAAGTAGATGGGAATACAGCCTTTAAAGGGAAGATTCACCCATGGCGGCACACCGGTGAGTCCCTTCTGTATTTCCTCACACTCCCATAGGTGTTCCAAGGGTGAGGGTCCTATAGATGTAGGCACAGTACTTATAAAATATGTTTTTGTAAGCCCTGGATCTGGAAAAATGGCACAAGTCATTTTCCCTTTGAAAATCCTCTGCCACATAGATTAACATGGCAAGAAGTTATTCCCTAATAGATTCTGCTAGGAGAATGATAAAAATAATATTTGAAGTCTCCCCAGAATGGGATTAGTAAATCCAGCAATAGAATATTGTTGAATTTCTACTAAAATGTACAGACAAGAAGCTATGAGACTTTCTTGTCTGTATGCCCAGATTCAACCTTCCAGTGGTCTGTCCTGATTGGTCAGAGTTAAGAAGATTAGCCAGGATAATTTAAAGAGGTGATAAAGAGTCCCTGGGGGTAATCAGCTCTGCTAGGAGGGCAGTGTTCTGTTACACAGAAATGCCAAAGCAGGGGAAGGAGTCATACACATTGGACTTCAAGGGAAGGGGAAGGCACCAGTGTCATTTACAACTCTACTGTTTTGAACCCAGCCAGATGCTAGGCTTAATGAAGGAATGAGCAGATGCAAGGGGGAGAGACTGTGGAGATCCTAAGGGTGTGTTTAGCTGGCACGTCTCTCCCTGCTGGAAAATCAGCCATGATTAATTTGGGAGAATTAGTGCACTCTGGGACAAAATGTTGCCACACTTTGCATAACTTTGGGTGGTACCCTGCCCCCCAGTGGACAGGAGTGCCTTCCTGCTTGACCCAGAGAACTTGGAATAAGTATCTGAGAGGGGCAGAGCCTCTTAGATCTGCTGCTTGAAACATAAGAGAGCAAGAAGGGTCATGCTGAGAAGTTTGATGTGCAATCACTAATGCCTACACTCTGAAAATTGCGCCTTCTGCACCATCTGGAACTACAGCCCTGTGGACTACTTCCTGTAAAAGGGCTAAAGAGTGGACTCCCTCAACTGTCAGTCAACCTGGATTCTTGGTTCGTTCCGCTGGAACGCTCCGGTGGTCGGACCTCCTTTAGTTTGACTGGGAGCTCATTGAAAGGCAATCCGGCGAACCATCACCGAATCCGGATTGGCTGAGATCTTCGAGAGACCCCGGGAAGAAAAGCTTCAGAAACGTTTCTAAGTCAGGAGGTAAAAAACTTTGACCGAGATCTACCGCAAGGGGTAGCCACGCAGGGCTCTATCACGGTCAGCCTGAAATTTTGACTTTAACCCGGTCTATTTGAACCATATGTCCCAATAGGCGCTATAGGTTTCTATGTGCTATATAATGCTCCATTGGATTTTTGTCATTTTGGTGTCATTTTAAAGATACAAATAGTTCCTATTTTTATAAATTAGCATTGGACTAAGATCAGCCAGGACTAATGGCTTTGTCAATGGCTGTTAGCTCTTTAAGATAACTGAGTAAAAACAATGCTTGTGTTTTATATAATTGATAATGAAAGTGTTTCAGTTCTGAAATTTTGAGAATGTGAATTAAACATTCCTGAGGCCTGTGGACGGGGTAGTTGTGTACAGTCTGTCACAATCACTCGGGTTAGGTTCACTTTATGTTAGACATGTATACCCTTTGACCATCCATCTGCATATCATACACCTCATCTGACTTCTTTTGTACCCTCTTTTCCTTCTCTTGAATGCACTTGCTTGCATCTCTTTCACTTCACCACACTAAACACACAAGGCACTCACTCACATGTAAGCTCTGCAATTGTGACCATTATTCACCCACATTTTACCGAATCACAGTTGCAACTGAAATATGTCTATTTCTCTATTCGTTCTGCAGAGATGCCAAGAATTGATGTCCATGTATTTGTAACACCCTTGTGACCCACTGGTGGGCATAATGAGAAACTCAAGCTGCCTTTAGTCTAAACTCCAGAGCGCTCAGTCTTGGCACATTATTCTTACACAAAGGTAACTTGGTGCAATTCAAACTCAAAATAACTTTATTCGCATTTGATAAATGCATAAAAGTTCACATAAGGAACAACAAAAGGACAGTATACTGGTAAACAAGCACAGAACATTAAAAGAGAAAAACAAAACGCCTACACGATCGTTGTATGTTATCAGCAAGATAAACACCAAAGAAAAATTCATTTTCCACAAGTTAAAAATAATAAAACAGTTTTAAAAAAAAAAGAAAACAATTCAAAACTGCACCATTCTAAAATAAGCTCCCCATAACCCCCCCAGTGAACTTGGGGTATTGTAAACACATCCTACAGAAAATTGATAAGTGATAAACACGAACTTATTAAAACAAATCCATTAGGGCAACCCCCCTTGCTTATGCTGCTTTCCTGAAACACAAAAACTGAATATAGAAAGTTCACAATCATATAGCAAACCTAGGGCGTTTCCAGTGTGTTGATAACAGTAAGAGCAGAGGCAAGAGAAGATAAACTCAAATTTCTTATCAATGAATACATTATGTTTTTCCTTTCTGTTTTATAAAAACGAGAAAAAAATAAAATGAGTGACATGGTTTGCATTGATTTATTGTCACAAGGGCATTGTGATAATTGGTTTAGCGAATATGTTTTTGCTAGATAGCCTACCATTGAGGGCAAAAAATTCAGTCTCATTCTAGTTAATACATAACGGTGTAAATTGTTTGAGACGAAAGAAAGGTAAGTTTCATTGCCAGTAATGGCACCAGGCAGGTTCTGGTAAAATAAAACCATGTTTTTGCTTTGATTGCGATGCCAGTGATCTAAATAACACCTATTTATAAAAGCCTCTCTTAACTTAGTCTTAGGGAAAGACAAACAGTTACAGGGTGATGTATGCAGAAAAGCTAAAGTCTAAATTAAATGAAAAAGACTTGTTCCTTCCTGAGCCTGCAGTCATAACCAATGTTTTGGATTCATTAACTGACAGGCCCAAATCCAACATATATTTTGAATGAATACCATCGAACACTGAAGGGCCTGAGGAGTTCTTGCCATGAAAACCCCATTGTCTGCGTAGAGAAGAGCTGGCAGCAATAAGCTTCCTGCAGAAGGAACATCCCTACACTGTACTGTCAAAACTTCATTTAGGTTATTGGTATACAGGGAAAAAAGTAAGTGGGAGAGTACACACCCCTGTCTAACCCCCTTTTCGATTTTAAACAGTTTTGTACAGTCTCCCTCTTTACCAAACCTTATGTCCAACCCTGCCTCTTAATACATTTCTTTCATAAAAAGAATTATGGAATTGTCCGCGCCCATCAACTTCAGGAGCACTCACAATTTGGAGTGGCTCACGCAGTCGAAGGACATGGACAAGTCCATAAAAACCATATATAACGTACCCTCTTTGGCATAAACATATTTTGCTGCAAGCAAAGCTAAATTAAGACCTTGATCGATCGTGCTCCTCCCTTTACTAAACCCACATTGAACTTCTACTAAAACATTATTTTCAGTAGCCCACCCCTCCAATCTGTTTAAAAGCAATCTCCCCATTAACTTGGCCGTGCTGTCCAACAAGAAAATTGGGCAATAATTTGCGAGATTTGAGGGATTTCCTTCTTGTATATGGGAATGATCACAGACTGTTTCCAGGATGACAAGTGACCCACTTTAGAAACAGCATTAAAAACTTGTGTCAGAAGTGGGAACCTCAAACTGGATTCCTTTCTAGACATACCCCCTGTTTTACCTCATAGATCTTTTCTTTCTTGTTGCCCTTCCTCGTTTCTCCCCTCCCCCCTCTTTCTCTTTCTCATCTTACTCCTTTTCCATTTCCCTCATCACAAACACCCTTAAAAAGATTTTTCCCTTGGTACAGCATTTATAGCCCTTTTGAGATTGCATTTATACTGTTATTTTTTTTATAGCATTTTTCTTATATCTTTGTCATATGTTTTGCATTGATGTTCTACATTGCCTATTGTTTTTCAATAAAGCTTTCTAAACTCAAAAAAGAAGTGGGAACCACAGATTTTTATGTCAACAGAAAATATCCAATGCGACCCCATCCGGTCCCGGTGCCTTTAAGGCAGGTCTCTGAAGGAATGTGAGCTCTAATTCCTCCAAGTAAAAGTTCAGCCCTGATTGGGCCACCATCAAAATCTCTAGAACTTTTGTAATATAACTCTCACCCTGATAAATACTTTGAAAATAAACAGCCAAGTAAATTCACAAAAATGGAGGTCAATAGGGGGACCACCCTATTCCTGCAAAAATGGGGCGCTAACCACCTTCCAGAACTCCTTACTGTCCTTGTTCCAAGAAGAGTCACATAGATTTGCAAATTCTTCTTCCCACAACTGGTTTATCCTCATCACCCTAGCTTTCTTGTAGTAAGCTCATAGATTCCTTATCCAATCTTGATCCCTAAGGGGTATCTTAAGTGCAGAACATAGTTATTTGGATGTCCTTGAACATTCACCCTCAAACCATTGTGTCACTGGTGGAGTATGTCTTATGGCTGGGTGCAAGAGAGATCTTATAGATGCTAAGATACTACTAAATATTGTTACTACTTAGTGATTGTCCGAATTAATATCTAGACAAAATTGAATCTCAGGTAGGACCTATTATATCAACTGTGGGAGAAAACAATTGAATTTATTTTCTACTACTTGAGTGTTTATCCATTTTTTTACTCAGGATAGGTTAAGGGCCAGTGAAAAACTAGGCGAAATAGAGAGAGGTGACGTGAAACAAAGAAGAAGGAAGGCATGATCACTAAATTCTGTCAACTCCACCATTGAAGACGTAATACAGCTCCTAAAATTTGCTTGAATGATTATATAATGATTATATAATCAATTGTAGAAGCAGCCCCTGTTCTTTGAAAAAGTGGCAAGAAAGTCGCCTGTAGTTGGGTGACAAGGGTTTTTTATGACTAACCCCCTGGAGCGGCAACGGAGAAAAGGCAAAGATGGGCTCCTTCGCTGCGAGAGCCCTGAGCTGGATTAATGCGCCTCCTGGCACGCTGACAACATCGGCAAAGCTGGCTGGGGGCTGAAGACCTGCTCCCACTGCAGCGGCATGGCTGAAATGGCAAAGACAGGCTTCCATGTTAAGGGAGCCCCGATCTGGATTAATGCACCTCATGGGCGCTGAGAACATCGTCAGTGACGTGAATGCTGCACAGCTGGCTGGGGCCTGGAGTCCTGCTCCCCCCTAGAGTGGCAAGGCAGAACTGGCAAGAACTGGCTTCAGCGCTGTGGAAGACCCGAGCTGGGTTAATGTGCCACCTGGCTTGCTGAGAAAGTCGGCAGAAGCATGAATGTCACAGAGCTGGCTGGGGGCTGGAGTCCTGCTCCCCCTGGAGTGCCAAGGCAGAAACAGCAAAGATGGGCGCGGTTGAAAATATACTTTATATTCATTTAAAATGCTAACTAGAAACATAACATCCTGCAAGGAGGTAACACATTTGGGGAATGCAATATTAAATAAAACTTGAAATATAAAAAAAAACAATTGCTTCAAAAAACGAACATTGTTTTTGCCATTAAGGCAAACTACACGAATACAGGGGTCTGAAAGGGATTCCTTTCAATGTCCTTCCTTTATTACTTCCGGCTCTGAGACCAGACGAAACGGGTCCACTTAAGCTCCTGGTATTTTCAGATGCTGATTTGCTTCACTTTTAAATACTGCTGTGCTGCTGTTATACTGAGACACTGCAGCACAACAACAGAAACTATAAAACAATAGGAAAAACAGTGGCAGCTTTTGGCATTCATTAGTGGTATGGCAGAGAGGGAATTCAAACAAAATGGAACATAATTTAAAAAATCAAATTTGCACTTACCTGCCTCTCTGATGGATGTCGCCTCGTACCTCTCTGACAATTGTTTGCTCCAGCTGCACAATGTGTAGGATTCCAGATGCCAATCCCAGCACTCTCATGCTGGGAATAATATTTCCAGCATGAGAGACTCACTGGGATTGGTCTGAGTAGCCTGCTTTGCAGCTAAGACAGAAACTGGGAGTCTGAGGCATTTCTTCAACCCGGTTTGCCAACAGAGCTAGGTTGGATAAACCTAAATGCGCATTACAGTTTGGATGGCCTAAGACAGCCGGCCAAGCCATCATGCGCACTTAAAAGTGCCCACCACCACTCCCCTTGCTGTGCCTGTCACAGGGGCTTTCCTGGCCTCGCCAAGCTGAAGACTCCCGCTGGTGGCGATTAGGCGGGCAAAAATAAATGAAATTAAAATGGTTTTATTATCATTTTATTTGTCGTTTTTAGCAGGGGGTGGTGCTCTTCCACCATTGTGGAGGTGCTGCCCTTGAGAAAATCAAGCATTTTCTGTCCCCTCTTTGATATGAGAGGAGAGTGACAGAGGAATTGGCCCTGCTCAAGGTGCTCTGGTGATTTATTTATCCCCCTCGTCCCCCCACCTTGTCCCACGGTGAAGCCTTTTTTCCAAATGTAGGATATATGCCCCACATCCCCCACACTTCCTACCTGCATGGTTTAATCCAAATACTTTAAAATTGAACCATTTTTTAGGATTGCAGTAAAACTTGGAAATTGTAGAATGATATTGATTATCATACCTGTAGGAAAGTGGGTTTCTGTTGTAGTAACCCCCTCCCCCACTTTTTGCCAGACTACTGATGCACTTTTCCTTGGTGTGCCATGGGTCCCTGCCAATCAGGTTCCCAGGGCCTGTGTTCTACCATGAAAAGCTAACACAATTGGCATTTCTGGCCACAGGTAAGCCCCTGGTAAATAGTACCACAGGTACCCAGGGCACTGTGACTAGAGAAGGCCCCTAAGGGCTGCAGCACCCTTAGAGGCCGTGTACCCTGACACACACACACTGCCTTTGCAGGCTGCTTGTCTTGGTGCAGAACAAAGTAAAGATTCGACATGGCACACATCCCTGTGAGCCATGCCCACAAACCACTGCCCTGGCATCCATAAGTCATCCCTCTAGCTGGGTGCCCTATGCCAGTGGTGAGGGTACAGGTGCATGAGCCCTGTATCCCTACAGTACCCATGTCCATTCCTGGGCACTGTAAGTGCAGTGCTGCCATTGAGAGTATATGTTGCTGGGAGTGTGTCATCACAAACTCCACAGCACCAAAATGGCTACACTGAAGACTGAAAACGTTGGTATCAAACTTCTCAGCACATTAAACCCACACTGATGCCAGTGTGGGATTTAATGTAAAATGCATGACAGAGGGCATCTTAGAGATGCCCCCTGAAACTCGACCAACTCCCAGTGACCTGACTGAGTGGCTGCCGAGGCTGCCACCCCTAGATATGTTTCTGGACCCCTGGGTCAAGAGCTTGCCACTCTCAGGGGCCTAAAACAATGCACATCCTGGGATGAGATGCCAAGCCTCCTCCCCCAGGACGGGCAGAGTTCAAGAAGGAGAAGCTTCAAAGGCATACCGCCTTTGTGAGCCTCTCCAGACCACTTGCTGTACTCAGCAACTTGTCCCCACTGGTTCTACCCCCCCTTTGGGTGGGAGACCCAGCAGGAAAAATAAAGTGAGGAAGAGAGGTGTGCCCACCTCTGCCAACTCCACCCCTAAGGTGGGGGAGGCAATGTGAAGCACAACCTCGAGTACCCACCATCTTGCGGATGGGGGGACCCAGCCAACTAGGGACAGGCTCCTGCCCCCCTCCCACTGGAGAGTGGCAGAATAGGGATTGTACCCACCCCAGGGAAGGGACCCTTTGGTTGCTTCCCTTTACCTATCTGTAACACCCCTAAATGTAGTATTTAGGGGCACCCTGCACCTTCCTTCCTTAGATCCAGCAACCTCAAGAAAAGAAGAAGGAGAAGAAGGACGAAAAGCTGTGCAGAGCTAACAAGAGGACAACGTCCACTGACTTGGCCCCAGCCCTATTGGCCTGTCTCCCCACGAACCTGCTCCTGGAAAACCCTGGTGTTTCCAGCGGCCAGCAACCTCAAAAACCCCGGAGGACCTGCCTGCATTCACTTTCCAAGCTGTTTCTCCCGTGAACACCATATGTGTTTGAACTGCAGCTCCTGATGCCAGCCTGGAACTGCGAATCCAGCCCACTCTGCACCCGCTGAACCCAGCCCGAGCTAGAGTGGGGAAACACCATGAGGAGGCCCCCCTGGTGGTCCTGACCTGAGATCCGGTGACCCCTGACCCGCCTCATGCCTCCAGATGACTCCTGCAGCCTCAATCCAGAGGACCCCCCTACCGCGACAAGAGCGGGTAAGAAAATCTGACGTCCAAAGGAACACCTGCACCCGAAGCTCCACAGCCTTGTGTGCCCAACCCAGCAGTGCTTAACCATCCCTCTACATCCCAACTCACCCTTCGAAGTGGTGGTCACTCTTCGAAGATCCCTGTCCCCGAGCCTGCAGTGTTTCTTTGTCCCGGAGAATCTCAATTGAAATCAACAGGGGACCCAACCTCAAAACAGCACCCTGCACCCGGCTGCCCTAGTGCCGCTGAGGGTGCCCCTTTTGTGCTAACTTGCTTCCCAACTTGCCCTGAGCTCAACCCTTAGAGCTTTGCTCCCACAACCCCGTGGCCTGCTTGCCACCAGCCACCAACCGGAGTCCCCCTATCCTCCATAGGATAACATTGGGCCTCAACACTCTGCACTCAGCCGCCCTAGTGCCGCTGAGGGTGCAACAACAGTGCATCACTGACCCAAGGAGACCCCTGATTCTAACTACAGAACCCTAACTCAAAAGACCGATTACTTAACTCTAAACCGATAACTCATTTTTCCTCAGAGGAAAACATAGACACTTTTTCTTCCAAAAAGTTTCTGTTGACTTTTGAAAACTACAAATATTCCTTAAAAATCAGCCAAATAACAAAAAAGCATTTTCTCAACTGTTTTCAGGAAATGTCCCAGTGCTGAATCTAGGATCCAGCACTGAGTAAGAAAAAGTATCAATAACATAACTTCCCTGCTAAGTGATTTCACTCCCGTAGGATGACATTGGTGGTTCTATGTGAAAACGTTTCAGTGTCAACTTTTGAAATGCAATAATATTCTTTAAAAATCGTACTTCTAACCAAAACGCATTTACTCACCTGCTTTCAGGAAATGTCCCAGGGCTGAATCTAAGATCCAGTCCTGTGTTAGCAAAAGTAATCTGAAAAGTAATTAACTGCATTTTACTTAAAAAGCCCATTCAATTGAATGCACTATACCTGCAATGTGTTGCAAACTGCTTACTTAAAACTATAACCAAAACCAGTACAAGTTACACTGCAATTTTGAACTCTGTTCATACAACTAATTAACTACTGAAAAGTATGTCTATGCTTACCTGTACCAGGCTAGAAATAAAGCAACAGTATATGTTTTTTATACAAAACAATTGGCCTAGAGTTCAGTTCTTGAGTGTGTGGATTCGTTTGTTGACTGAGTGTGTACATCAAATGCTGTACATTGTCCTCTTATACTGCCTTACTGTTTGACCAAGCTACCACTTTAGAGAGTAAGGTTCTATCTAACTTTAACCTCTGCCAAACCTCTAGAGACCCTTGGACTCTATACACACTGTACCTCAGGTGCAGTATATATAGAGCCAGTTTCTCACAATACCATGGTTTGAAATGTAATTGTGCTCCTCTGAAATTCTTCCTTGAATTCACAGTGGAACATATTTCACACGTAAAGGACTGTTTGCGGCATTCAGCTTCATATATGAAAAGCTTGATGCTTTTTTAAAGTCATCATTCCTTAATTAAATAAAAGTTTTGCATGTGAATAGTTGCTTTTGTTAAGAATTGTAAAATATTTAAATATGCATTTGTTTGTGACGATTTTTTCATACCTATTGGTTTCCTTAAAGAGTACACACATAGAAGAAATCACTGAACATGCATTGTTATCTAGCTATGCCTTAGGGTAACAGTTACATCCTGCGGGAAAAATAAGGTGTCATCATTAAAGGAAAACTGACTAATGAATTCATGCCTTTTTTTTATAATTATGGCTCTCATGATAAACTACATGGGGTCTCTGAGGATTGTCTGCTAGTGAAGGCCGTTGGAGCCAGTGGTGGTGACCTATTGACTGATTTTCAGCATGAAGACAACATTTTCTTACCTCAAAACAAAGGATGATGATGGATTTAACCCAGACCTGTGACTAGGGGTGAGTGTCTGAAAAGTTTCAGCACTCCGTCCATCATCTCCTTGTGTTTGCTTTGTTCGCCCTAAGTTGGCAGGGTATACCCAGACGTGGTTCCCTGGCTCACTTTGCTACTGGACTGTAGCTAGCCTGGCTGATTAAGGGTGTTACCCAGAAACCGGTCCAAGGGTGCTTGATTTTGGTTCAGGAAAGACCTGGCTTGGCAGTTCAGGCTGGACTGTTCCCATGAGGCATAAGGTCAAGACTGATTTGCATATAGTTGGGTCTGAACTGAGGTAGCGAAGTAAGCTTAAAGAATGATGATGGATTCAACCCAGACCTGTGACTGGGAGTGAGTGTCTGAAATGTTTCAGTACTCCGTCCATCCTCCTCTTGTGTTTGCTTTATTCGCCCTAAGTTGGCAGGGTATGCCCAGATGTTGGTCCCTTGCTCACTTTGCCACTGGACTCAAGCTAGCCTGGCTGATGAAGGGTGTTACCCAGAAACTGGTCCCAGGATGCTTGGTTTTGGTTCTGAAATGTTTCAGCACTCTGTCCATCATCTCCTTGTGTTTGCTTTGTTCATATATTGAATGACTTAGATGACTTATGAGCAGTTTTTAAATTTGCTTTTACGTGGAGTGCTGCACTCAGTACAGCCCCCACAATGATGGAGGTGCACCTGCTACTCCATGGGACATGATGAGAGAACAAAAAAGGAGAGTCTTTGTAGGGAATTATGGAGAGATGCTCGTGAAAAGCCTTAATAGAAGATTAGCAGGTCTGCCTGTGTTATTTTCCAGCATGTGGCCTAGTACTGCAGGTTTCTTTTGATTTACTTTTCTTTCTTTTTTTCCTTCTGAGGTGTCCATGCCCACCGGACACCCGGGTGCTGCCAAAGATGGGGGCAATGCTGGGTGGCTACTCCCAGCTGCCTCAGTGAGGTCTCCAACTGGCTGGAACATCTGGTTTCGGGCACAGGAACTGCCATTTTCAATCCGCCTCTCTGATTCCAAGTGGGAAGGGTGTGGAAGCTGAAGTGTGCTACTCGGACACTGGCAGGGGGAGCGGGAGCATCACATCACCATGGGGGCCATGACAGCACTCATTGCACTTTACATCAGGGACCCATTAAAAACAATGTCAATCCTCTGTGTCCTTGTTGCATTGTTTTTTCTGGGCTCCAGGTATGGGTACCAGGGCCCAATAGTAAAGCACCAGCCCAATGGTACTTCTTCTTTGTGCTGCCCCCTGGGAACCCTTGGGGGATAAGAATTCAGAGGAGGCGGCCTCGGGAAAGCCTGTATCCCTTCCTGGGAAATAAATATTAAAAAGTGTGCATATTTCTCGGCACAAGCCTAATCCTGGGGGTAAATTCTTAAGTTCCACTCGAGCGGCACTTGCTAATTTTCTTTCTGGGGTTCATAGGTCAAATTAATATTTGATTCTCTGTTTTGCCAACAATCATGGGCTCGTTTTACTCCTGGTGTTAAGCACTAACCACTAGGAGCATTTCCGGCAGGGCTCCTGGGTTCACATGGACACCCCTTGTGGGGAGCTAATTACACTGGTTCCTTGCCTCTGCCTTCTCATCTGCTTTGCCCTCTGCAACAGCCTTGACCTCCTGGCTGTCTGCAAGTATATCTTGAGGAAGTGGAGTCCAAATAGTTTCTCAACTGCTCCTCAGGGGTCTAAGGTAGCAAGTGCCTCCGGCCCAGTTGAGAAGAAACTAGTCCTAGGGGTCAGCAGCGTCCATGAGTGGCATAAGGTTGCTTCTCCTTCCAGCTGTCCATGATGATTCTGGCGTTGTTGCTACCCAGGGTCTTGGTCATCTTGGTCACTCCCTCTCCCTAGTATAGGGGTGTTTGAAATGGCCCTTTTTGCAGGGTTATCCGCAAACATTTTGTTTCTCCCTCCTTTATTTTTCCTGACCTGTGATAGAGCGCAAACTCACCTGCTCAACATACTCACCTGGGCCCATCAAACGAAGTATATATTTAAACAGGTAAACTTGCACTCAATCAATTTTTAAATGTTACCCGTCGGAATCTTTACCATTTGACTTACCACCGATACCTAAAGTCGTAGAGGATCAAGGGAGTTAGCAAGAAAATAGGTAGTAAAATAACATTTAGCATTTTATAAATACCCACAAACTCGGGAAGGGTTTAAGTTCTTTTATCTAAGTAAAACTTTAAATGTTTGAAACCATGAAATCAATATTTTCTTGTCTATTAAGAATAATGAAGTTTAAAACAACATCTGCAAGAATTTGGAAAGAAATATCGTTAAGCATTAGACAAAGGGTGGGCAGAGAAGGGAAAACAGTGTAATGACAAACCCACACTTTATAGCTACCTAGAATGGTGTGAAGACCAACCCTGGCCACGGGCTGAGACAAAGGATAAGAATCCCAAGGTGCAGGTGCCAGCAAGGAAGAACAGGTACAGATCAGAATCAGGACAGGTTACGGACCATATTGGATCAGGACAGGACCACCACAGGCTAGGACCAGCACCCACAGCTATAGTGCAACGCCAGTGTCACACCCCTCTGTGCAGCTAACAGTCGAACCCCGATTGAGTTATTGAACTCCTTCCCAGAACCCCGATTGGGTTTTCGAACAATCTGACAGAGTGCTCCAACAGCACCTCTGCTCTCGATCACCTATTGAGTGCGTTGGATCAGTGACAGGTCAGCTATTCGGACAAGTCAGACAATCTAACTAACTAAGCCTACCCTAGTTAAACTATTCTCCAGGTCAGTGTACCATCCCCCAATGTTGCAAATGTGTGATTCCCACAAATTTATTTGTCAAAAGACGAGGAGAGGTCATCACACCATATTAATATGAGGTAACTGTCAATCATGTATTACAATTACGTTTATCATCCCAAATACTTTGTATTCCACCCGGAAGTGAATGTAACAATAACATACAATGCTTTAACAAATTAATCAATTCAGCTTCCTCTGGCAAGGTGAGGAGGTCACTTTTCTCATAGTTTCTCAGTCCATGTCTGATTCTCGCACTGGTTCAATGCCATGGCTTCAGTGGCTTGAGTTTCTTTGCGCAGACGCAGTACCTCCAAAGATGGAGTTCAGAAATACATTTCAGGCCCAAATGCAATACATGCAAAAATAGTTTTAGAGACACAGAATAAATGAATGCACTGTATACCACTTACCACTTATCCCTGTTCTATTCCCATTATTTTATTTTAACTATTGCATTAAAGGTTAAGCAGAACGAACAGCTTAGCAAAAGCAGCGATGCAAGCTTCTTGCACGTTAGGACACAAAACAGCCATCTTAGTTCTAGTTCGCAGATGCAAACGTTTCCCACCAAGCAAAATAACACGCCATGTCACGTGAGTGTGACAGACGCATGCGCAGTAGAACATCCAGAGTAGCAGCAGCCATTTTAATGCAAGCAGATTATGGTTAGTAAAAGCACATTATCGCGCTTCCCCTAGATACTAGAAATGTCGTGTAATGCAATATTAATACAACGAAACATGTTAGCTAGTACATTAATATTATTTTCGAGAGGGCTGAATACAAGCAAGTCACTTTACGTGTGCAACCTTGCTCCATCACCTGTGGTTGTTGGCTATAGGACCCGGGGCACTTTACCACTGCTGATCAGTGCTAAAGGGCAAATGGTCTCCCTGTACATTGTTATTGCGAGTTGGCTATCCATGATTTTTTTTATTTTTAAAGTAGTCCAAACTCCATCTGCTACGAGATCCCGAGAGACAGATATGGAAATTTCAAACTGTACCGCCCATGGAATAGATCTCCATCTTTCGCATTCAGCCTCTGACCCTTTCTCACCACCCTCAAGGAGAGGGAGCATAGAGAGATACTTGTAGAGGCATCAAGGCTTATTCTTTGGACTCCCTTAGCGTTGTCATCCTTTCCTTATTAAGCACTGATCTTTCATTTTTCACACCAGTCAAGTATCGGAAGCCAAAAATCACGCTTACTTGGACCCATCCTATCTAGGGAGGCTATGTGTTTAACAGAGAAGACCCACTTTTCGAATCTTGGGGTAGTAGTGGACACCCATAACTTCTCTCTGTGTGCCAGTAATATACTATACAAGACCAGCATAGCCTTCTCCAATGGATCAAGCTGCCCAAAAATAACAAGCATAACGCTTACCTCAATGTTGAATATCATGCATTCAGAGAGTGCCTTACTCACGTTTCTCCAAAAGACCTGAAGTTCTGAGCATGTCACAAACATATGTACATTGTCCTCTTTCTTACTACCACATTTTGGACATGCTACATCACCTCTTCTCCCAAACTTCACCAGTCTCTTGGGGGACCAATAGGCTCTGTGAATTGAAAAAAGGTGATTCATTCTTAGGTATGCCGGCTTGACTGTTTTAAATCACATAATCAAGATACTTGCCATGGATTTTCTAAATGGCAAGTATCTTCCCCATAATTCTGTTGGCAATTTAAAAACTCCTTCTTCTGAATCAATCAACAGCCAGTAGAAAGCCGCCAGTTCTTTCTTTGGTGTAATCTGCGACATAAAGCAGGTTTCTAGCTCGTTTTTTTCACCTATATTCGTCCTCTCAGTTTGGTATCAACTTCTCATTTGCAGGTATTTAAATCTGGACAGTTGGTGATCTGTCTGCTGGGTACAAAGCTCCCAACAAATGAACTCCCCTTCAGTAATTATATGTTCCCAACGAACAAATCCTACCTTTAGAAGTAGTCTTGCTAAGGCATCCTTTGTCCATTCTGGGGAACCTGGGGAATCCCAGATAGATGCAAGCAAACTATAGTAGGGAATGTTTGCAATTTTCCTGATCTTGAACCAAATTTCAGCAAGACCTTTAAGCGTCTTCAACCTTACTTTTTTAAAGTATTTGGGGTCCGCATATTTGAACAGAATACCTTGATTACCTTCTGGCTCTGAATTCGCCATCATGGCCCACATGCCTCCCATCTTAGTTGTACTTGGGTAGCCAAACAGACTTTTTCAATTCTTTAAGAGGAAAGCCCAGGAGCAGTAGAGAATGTCCGGCAGAGCCAATCCTCTCTTCACCACCCTCCATCTTAGATTTTTTCACAATTTTCTGGGACCTTTATTTGACCAAATAAAGGAACTGATTTAGCTTTGCATGCTCTTTAGCCATTCCTTTTTAAAAGGTAGTGGTATGGTGTTGAAAAAAAGGTAAATTTTGGGAGGATTATCATCTTAATTAGGTTCACCCATCCTAAAAGAGATAATTGAAGTTGGGACCGGATGTATGACGTTACAACGCAGGCTATTACAACGCCTGCCTTTACAACGCGGTTTTTACATCGCAATCCATTACAACGCATAGTGCTTTTGGGTGTTGGATAGTGAATAGTTTAATTTACTATTCCAACTCCAGTCCCCGTGGACACTAGGGAAGGATATTGGATAGTAAATTAACCTATTGCCTATCCTAGAGCGCCCCCCAGCGCAATGCGTTGTAATGGTTTGCGTTGTAATGACCGCCTTGTAATGGTAGTGCGTTGTAAAAGTTTTGTTGTAAAGGTTGTTTACCGATGGGACCATATCTTTAAAAGTCTGCAAGCTTCCTTTTTCACCTTCTTGAAGTTAACCTTGGTGATCTTATTTATATCCTGTGTTATAATGACTCTGAAATATCTCATGTCTTCTTTCTTGGCCACTCATTCCACCTCTAGATTTCAGGTCATGATCTCCATTTTATCCCTATTGATCTCCTAACCGGAGACCTTCCCGAAGTCGGTTGTCAGAGTCATGATCGTCTCTAGGGTATCTGCCAAATCTGTGTAGGTGAGGATATAGTCAGCATAAATACCTAGTTTTTTGCTCCAGTCTTCATACTTAAAAGATGAAATGGCCTGATCCTCCCTAATCTTCCTGGCTAGTGGCTCTATGTAGAGATTAAAAAGGAGGGGTGACAACAGGCACCCTTGTCTCTGGAAATGCGCACTGGATCAGTTAAAGAGCCATTAACTAAGACACTGGCTCATGGAGATTCATATACGCCCGCCAAAGCCCTATAGAAATCAATCCCAGGTTTGCAAGCTTTACCACTGCTTTTAAATACGTCCCATTGACCCATTTAAATGAGCTGGAAAACGTAACTGCACTGTGGCACCCAAACTCTTAAGTGTGTCCATTCTTTTGCCCAGTACCCATTGCCTATTTGAAGTTGTATTCGAAATGTCAGATCTGAACTCATATATATTTTTTTTTTCGGAGTTTTATATAGCGCGAACTAGAACCGAACCGAATCAGTTATCAGAGTGCTTTACATAGCACCAGTTACGTTACATGAGGACACACTTTCATTTTTTTTTTTTAGGCACGGGGAGATTAAGTGATTTGCCCAGAATCACAGGGGGTTTTTTGGCGTGGTTACCGAGACTCGAACCCAGATCCCCAGGTCCGAGGTCGAGCGCCTTAGCCGTCAGGCCAACCCCTCTCCCGTTTTATTTGATTCCCTCAACTACTATCCTTTTTAAGCTCAAGGCTTTTGACAGTATCTTTTCATTCAGGGAATAGGTTAGGAAATTAAGCAACATTTTTCTGGGTTTTGTCCTGTTGGTATTTAACCTGAAAGGATCTCTATGCACCCTTTGCAAAACTTTAGCTATGTCCTCCTCTGATTCTTCCATCTGAAATTCCTTTTCAATCAGCTTCACCAAAAAGGATTTTACATCTTCACCTTCTTTTCCTTCCGGTACTTTCAGGATCTTTATATTGTTTCTTCTTTGGAAATTCTCCATCCTTTCTATTCAATCCTGTTGCAGCTTTTCTTCTGATTTTAACCTTATTAATTCGGAGCAGTTTGCTTGTAGTTTTTCTTTTAATTATTTTGCCTCCCCCTCTAGCGTTGTTGTCCTGCACCCTAGATCATCTGTCTTTTTCTCAAGAGATTCGCAAACTTGTTTAATTTCCTTCTGATTTTCTTCAGAAGTTTCAAATCTATTCTTGATCTCAGCAGTTAGTGCCATAAGGAGAGTTCTGATAGCTGGCTCCTCATTCTCCACATGGTTTAACCTCTGCTTAGGAGCTCCATCCGGAGTGGTACTTGTTTGTCCCATTTGGGTTGTTAAATCCTGCCTCCTTTCCACTACAGATTGTTTTTCAGGTTGATTTTCAGAGGCTCTTCCTTCTAGAGACAGTGAGGCTGAAACCTGATATCTATTAGGTTGTATGTCCTGACTCCAGTCCTCACCTCCTGCCAATTCCCTCTCTTTAGACACTACAACTTGCTCTATGCTCGTCTTTCCCTGCAAATTCCTTTGCGTAGCTGTTTCTTTGTTAGCCAAGTTTGCTGCTTTGGGTAAAATTCTGAAATAGGCTTGTGTTTCCTTATGTTTCTTTTCTTTGCATTGTCCTTAACTTTAATCTTCACTGCTAAGGGCCCCTGGGCTGTGGCAGTAACTAAAGAGTGTTCTGGTTTTATATTATCAAAATGTTGAATTTTTCCAGAAAAGGTTTCTAACTTATCCTTCCCCCTCAGGCTCCACAGTGCATAGCGGGATGGCACCTCCCGCTGGGTTACCCCACTCTCCCCTTTTCTCCTGCTTCCAGGCTCACCCGGTCGAGGGCAGTCTGGGGTTTCTACGTCCTCCCCTGCCGCTCCTTCAGAAGGTGGGGACAAAACCGGCTCTCTTGACAGCCTGCTCCTCTCCCGCAGAAATGTTTTTCCTCCTTTGTCGACTCCCCCTACCGTGTACTCGGTGCCGCTGTTCCTGCGACCAACTTCCCTTTCCCCCAGAAGGGAATCCTCAAAGCCGCTCCTCTTCCCCTCCGATACTCCAGGGCCGCAGTGGACCAAGGTCTTCCGATCTCTGAAGCGAATGCCACGCCAAACGCTTTCTTTGCGCTGCTCACTCGATCCGCAACCTTCGCCTAGCAGACTAACTTTAGCTTGCAAGAGATATGCTTTCAAGCATCTTATGCATTTTGGAATTCTTTTGATGACACGCACTGCACCATCTCACACACCATCGCACGATGAAGTATTTCCACTCTGAGGTTTCTCCTGCGACCCACTACCTGCAGGCCACCATGTTTTCCCAACAAATCCCGGATGTCTATAACTAGAGTGTTGTCTCGGTTGATCTTTATACACCAAGGTGCGGTCACTTTCTCCTCTACTCTTAGGCATTGGTACCCCTAGGTCCTCCACCATATTGTCCCCTGGGGAGTACCAAGCCACCAGATATGTTCCCCTACCTATCGCCTGCCTTTAGCTTGTATCAAAGCTGTCTAACAGTAACTGATCCCCCTTTTTTGTTTTTATGTTCATGTATGGTGACCTTTCAGGTGTGGGGTGGCCGGAACTTGGTGGAGCAAGCTGCCCAGACAGTGTTGTCATGCTCATAGGTGTGCATCCTGGCTTTATTTACATATTGTGCTGGGTCAGTAGCATGCCCTTCATTATGGTACAACCTATGTACTTTCCCACTGGAATTAAATTGTATTTTGTCTTTTCCTCCGCATGTATTGACAAATGTGTGCTGACATTCATTATTTTCACACACATTGTCAACATTTGTTTTCTTCATATTCTTTCATATTGTTTTCTCCTTCCCCCCATAACCTCCAGCTCTCTTACACCATCTAGCATTGATGAGTTGGATGGTGGAATTTGATACAGCATTTCAGTATTGTTTATGACTGTCTCTGGTACATCAAGGAAGGGAATGGCGATGTGGCCAGTAGCAAATAGTATCACCACTATTGTGATGAAAATACCAGAAATGGTGGTTCATACTGCAGTCAGCAGCCAGGGCCACTTCTTGTCTTTCTTTAGCATCATGTGTGGCATTGTTCCAGGTGTTGGTATGTGTGGGGTGTGAAACGGATTAAAGAATTCAATAACAAGGAATTCACAAAGATCCAAAATACCCTTTGTGGGGCTTGAGAGGTTACTGGCACTTCGGCCACTTAGGTTCTTTTAGTAGTACAAATATTGTCACAGTGTCCTGCTGGTTCTATCACAGGTAGAGGGGCCAGGGTGTGGGGCTCTTACTGTGGTTCTGATGCTTTCTTGGTGTGGGAGCCGTGGGTCCAGAAAGTAAGCCCCACACACTTGACAGCTGTTGCAATTGTCAGGAGGGCCTAGAATGGCTCTTTCCACCAAGGCTGGAGGCAGTTCTATCTGGTGTGGGCCTTGACCCAGACCCAGTCACCAAGCTGGAGCTGGTGGGCTGGTAGTGTGTCTGCTTCAGGGAGGCGATGAAGATAACACAATGTGTCTGTTAGCCTTTTACAGTAGTGCAATAGCAAATCATTCAATACTGACGGAGGAACAATAGATGTGTCCTGAGATGTGCATAGGATGGCCACACAGAATCTCATGTGGGCTCAGTTTTGTGACTCTATTAGGAGTGCTTCTCATGGACAACAAAGCTAATGGCAGTGCATTAATCAAGAATAGTTCAGTGGATGCACAGATCTCTTTTTAGTTTTTCAACACACCATTTCTTCTGTCTACAACCCCTGCTGCTGGTGGCTGATATGCACAATTTCGTTTCTGTGTGGCTCCTAGCTCTCTGCATACTCCTCCAATAACATGGGAGATGGACATTGGTCCATTGCTAGAATTCAGGAGCACGGGGACCCCAGACCGTTGGATAAGTTTCTTCAAAAGGCATTTAGCAACAGTTTGTACATCCAAAGTACTTATAGTAAAGATGTAGGAATAGTTCTAAATAAACAGTCTTCCAAAACATCAAAATCCTATGTCGTTCTATAGAATAATTAATCAATATACACAATTCGTTTGACAGGGATAAATAAACGGGGTTGACGCGTTTCGAACCAGATTATTATTTGTCCCTGTCAAATGAATTGTGTATATTGATTAATTATTCTATAGAACGACATAGGATTTTGATGTTTTGGAAAACTGTTTATTTAAAACTATTCCTACATCTTTACTATAAGTACTTTGGATTCACTGTTTGGCATAGGCATTAGAGTATTTGTGTCACCAGCTCAATTAGTACTGGTGTGTTGTGTGGATGTCATGAGTGAGAGTGAGTTGTGTCTGTGAAAGATTGTTGGATGTCGTGGTTGATAGAGAATTTAGACAGTTTGTGGGTGTTATCAATGAAGTATTTTGTACATAAGATGTTGTCGTTTCTGTCAGATTTAATGGTTTTGTGACACATGTATATAAAGTGTTTTTGATAAAATATGGTTTAAATGGTTTTGAAATAAAAAACAATAACAGATGGATTAATCTCCAAGTGCATCTATATGTTTTTTTCATATAGGCAAAAGAGAAAATAATGTTTTTGATTGTAGCTCAGTATTGGCAATTGTTTAGTTGTGACGTTATACGGATTCAGACTTACTGAGGTGAGTCAAGGCCCTTTGGTGTTTTCTTCCTGTGTCTTTGTAGTTGTCACAGTGTGCCCACCCCATGTGGAACATGTGAAACCAAGGTGTGTGCCAGTACTGCATTCCCTCATTGTTCTCCTGCCTGGGCTGCTGCTACCACTGCCCTCAGTCAAGCCAGGAGAGCTGTGGCTACGGGGTCTAGAGTGGACGAGTAGTAAACCACTGGGCGGAAGTAGAATCCATGCTGTTGTGCCAAGGCCCCAGTAAGCAACCTTCCTTCTCATGAGAGCTGATGGAATTCCTTGATGTAATCTGGGAGACCCAGGGCTTGTGCCACACTCAACTTATATTTAGGGTATACAATGCATTGTCGCAATCATGGGACCATGGTACAAGGTCTGGGACAGCCTTGTGAGTTAAAGCTTGCAGTGGGCAGGCAATTAAAGGAAAGATTGGTATCCAGTGCCTGCAGTAACTCACCACCCCTAGGAAAGCCCCTACCTCTTTCTTTGTATGTGGTCGGAGAAAATGTGTTATGGTGGATATTCTGTTGGGCAGTAATTTTCAAGTCCCTTTGGACAATTCATTGCCCAAGTACCGTACTGTTCTAATGCACAACTGCAGCATCTATGATTGGCATATTTTTCTTACCAGTAAGTCCCTAGTAAAGTGCACTGAGTGTGCCAGGGCTGGTAACTCAAATGCTACTAGTGGGTTTGCAGAACGGATTGTGCCACCCACATGAGTAGCACTGAAATGAGGTCTCAGGCCTGCCACTGCAGTGTCTATGGGCAGTTTGCCAACTGCCATGTCTACCTGGCCAGTGTACCCACTTGACAGGCCTTACCCTTCCCTTTTCTTACCCCTAGGACACCCTTATGGTAGGCCCAAGGTACACCCCTGGGCAGGGTGGAGTGTATGTAAAAGGTAGGACATGTACTAGTGTGTGTAACATGTACTGATAGTGAAATACTGCCAATTGCGTTTTTCATTATTGAAAAGCTATCTTGCCCATAAGACAGAATGGGGAATGCTGTGTAACAGGTTTACCTGCATATCTTCCCATAGAAGTGAGATAGAAATGGAGTCTGGTATCCCTGAACTCAGAATTTAATAGTGCGTCTTTTAGGAAGGATGGTTTTTAAATTCTGTGTTAGAAAGTTGCAGTTTTAGAAAGTGGTTATTTTCTTGTTCAATCTTTCTGTGTGCCTCTGCCTGTTTGTGGATTGGCTGTCTGGTTTGAGAGTGACAGGGGCTGCAGTGGCTCCTGGAGTCTGGGTGAGTCAGCACTAGGCTGAATAGACCTATCAGAATTTGGAGTGGTGGTGGGAGTAGCATCTGGGCCTGAATGGGGCTGTGCTTGACTTCCACAATGCTGGCTCCACCTCCTGTGGTGTGTCTGATGACACTGACAAAGGAAGAAGTTGTGCACTGGCAGAGTGCGCCCAGAACTTTTTGGGACTGGATCCAGGACCCCTCATACATAGATAACAAAAACCTTTGGGGTATAAATATGAGAGCTGAAAATCCTGAATTTTAGACTACTTTTGAACCAAGGAGGAATCTTTGCTGAGGAGAAAAGCTTAAGAGCTGAAAGAGAAGTACTGTGCTTGCTGTGTGTCTGGGGTTGGCCTGCAGTTGCTTTTTCTGCCAAAGGAAGGACAAAGGACTTTGCTGTGTACTGTGTCCCCCTGCTTGACAAGGACTTTGCTGTGTGCTGTGTCCTGAAAAGAAAGTCTCCAAGGGCCTGAGAAGAGCTGGCCTCCTGTTGTGGAAACACAGGGATATTAAAAGTTTCAAAGACTACTTTGGAACCAAGGAGGAACCTTTGCTGAGGAGAAAAGCTGAAGAGCTGAAGGAGAAGTACTGCCCTTGCTGTGTGTCTGGGGTTGACCTGCAGTTGCTATTTCTGCCAACGGAAGGACAAGGGTCTTTTCTGTGTGCTGTGTCCCCTGCTTGACAAGGACTTTGCTGTGTGCTCTGTCCTGTAAAGAAAGTCTCTAAGGGCCTGAGAATAGCAGGCCTTCTGGTGTGGAAACACAGGGATATAAAAGTTTCTAAGACTATTTTATGATCAAGAGGAACCTGTTGCCAAAGAGGACAGCTGAAGATACTGAGGAAAAGTACTGCCCTTGCTGTGTGTCTTGGGCTGGCCTGCAGTTTGCTGGTTCTGCTGAGGAGTGAAACAAGGGACTTTGCTGTGTGCTGTGTCCACTGCTTGAAGAAGGATGTTGCTGTGTGTTATGTCCATCTGAAGAAAAGTCTCAAAGGGCCTGAGAAGAGCTGGCCTCCTGTTTCTGAAGGCCCAGGCACAAAAGGACTCCACCCCCAGATTCCCTGACTTCCCTACTGGAAGTTCTGACCTGCACTGAGGTGCCTGTAACTGTGTGCGAGGCCCTTGCTGCTGGAAACTGGAAGCGTGCCACAATGAGTAAGAAGCGTGATGCCGCCACAGCAGACGCAGTCGCATTGCCAAGGAAGCGTGTCACCACTACCGTTGTTTACCGTCGCATCACCGGAGAAGCATGCCACTGGACAGTCGCATCGCTAAGGAAGTGTTTCGCTGCTGCCGCCGATCGCCATCGCATCACCAGAGAAGAGTGTTGCAGGGCCTGTTGCGGCTCAAGAAACCACTGATTTCGCCGCACGGCCACCGGGCGTGCACACATCGCATCCATGTTGTTGCATCGCATCAGAGACGCCATTTTATCGCATCGCACCGGATCATCGCAACGCATCGAGGCACCATATCCTCGCATTGCCAACAGCGGGCAGGAAAAGTCGATGCATTGTCTTCTTTTTGACCCTTTTGTTTGTTCTGCGTTTCGCATCTAAGGTACTTTGAGAGAAAAGTGTTGCATTTAGTATCTACATGTTTATTTTTGCAACAACCCTTTTTAAATACATTCTACTGAGTATCTGTATGTTGGATTTTTGTTGTTTTGGTCTTGTTTAGTTTACATAAATATAGTTGAATTTTCCAAACTGGTGTGGTGTCCATTTGTGGTGTTTTCACTGTATTACTGTGAGTGTTGTTAGAAATACTTGACCTTGCCCCTCTGTTTTTTAATCTCAATACAGCCAACCTGGGAATAGCCTTGGAAGGGGCAAGTTTATTAACACCATGGCTGGGGAAAGTACGGCTCCAAATCCTTCAGTACGCTGATGACATTGTAATAATGAATCATCCGCGGACAGGTCTACAGAAAGCCCTAAATGCCCTATACAGTTATAATCAAAAGAACTATCTATTGGGGAACCATGAGAAGACCAGGATACTCATTTGTGGGAAGAACTAACGAAAGAAAACAGCACAATGGCGGCTAGGTGAACTGCAACTTAAAATATGCACAAGCTGTAACTATTTAGTCATCAGGCTATCGGAAGGGGCAAAGCCAACAGTCCATCTGAAACATCTAATAAGTAAGGGGACCAGCATTAATTACAGTCTGAGACGTCTAAACAAGCGTCTTCACAGTCTGACAGCAGAACCTATTCTGAAAGTTCTAGAGCTAAACTTGTTCCATCTTTAAACTATGGTCACCTGGTTTTTCCTGGTGCCTATGATAAGCTCCTCATGAACTTCTAAATTTCAGCGTACAAGAAGGTTCTGGCTCTCCCACGACAGGCCAGGAGAGCCAGAGTAAGGCTGGAGCTGAGACTCACTCATCCTCACCGAAAGCACAAATTAAAACAATCTTGGAAGAAGGAGGCTCTCCCTGGAAGGTCCAGTTGGCAACAGCTATAAGTCTACTCTAAATAGAATCCCAAAACGTGCACAATCAGGAAATCCCGGTAACAGCCTGGAAAAGACAGTGAACACACAGGTTAAGAGAATATCCTTAGAAAGGGATCTAGAAAGTCTACACCATCAACCCAACCTCTTCACATTGGATGCCTAATTTATATCAGGAAAACCACAGCCCTACTTTGAGCAAGCTCAGTCAATTCCGGACCGTGAAAGAATCACTTACATGAGACTACTAGCAGTGCCCATCGTGGACTTTAATCCTTCTTGGACAATTTAGTCACCTGTCATCTCTGCAGTTATTATCGAGAATCTTGGCTTCATCTGATGTGTTGCCGCCCAAAATTAGCCAGTGAGTGGCACCACCTAGTACTTTCAATTTGCTGGTCTCATGGCCTTGGTCAATGCAAAGAAGCATGAGACTTGTGTTTCTCTGCTAACACAGTGCAAACCATGGCCCGACTAGGTAAAATCAGTGATGTACTTCGGACCGCACTGACACAAAACATTAAAGACACAAGAAGTTATTAGTCGGCCATTAAACAAGAGAATTATAGAATTATAGAATTCCAATAGAAGCCCAGGTTAGATGTCCTGCACATCTAACCTGGGCTTCTATTGGAATTCTATAACGCATATTAGCAAGCTCATTATTGCCGTTTTAGCTGCAGTTTCCTGCCACTAAAACGGCAATAATTTTAACTAGCTTCCTGCTAATATGGCCCGAGTTTTATAATTCACTCAGATGTTGATTAGTTAATGTCCTGTAGTCTTAACATTTTTAAAAACACAATATATAGCCAAACTAATCTTACATGGATCAAAACTCTTTCCTCTGGTCGATGGACCATTAGTTGGGTTAGTTGATGGTGATATTAACATTTTCCTAACTAATTCTTACACCTTAGTGAAATAACCACAGACTCTGGGTAAGATTCATAAGTTTTACCTAAATTTCAGACATATAGGTGAACGCTCTTTCAATACAAATTCACAGTGCAAACGCCATCATTTTCACATGGGAGAGATAAATCATGTAACAGATACAGCCAATGACACAAACTCATTCAATAAATCAATGCAAAAAGAGTGGATAGATGAAGCGACAAAAGAGTTCAGAGGCAAAAATACATTTGCAAAGATATATGCATATTTTGAGTCAGAAAAATATTTACTTATTTAAAATACTGAAAGCCACCCTTCAAGGCAAAAGGAATGGTGGGGGTCCCCTGAGTTAGAATCAGGAGTCAAAGACTATAGGACAGAACCAGGACTGGACAGATACTTACTAGACTTCTCTATAAACCTGACGTACCATGGCGCATCCCTCTCATACACTCTCTCCCTCCTCGATGTTCTTCCGGAATCTTCTAATCTAATCAGACTGTCATTTGGATGTAAATCTTCCCAGACTGCTCTCTCCTCACTTTTTTTTATCTTGCTTGACCCAGCTTCTCTCTCTCTTGACCAAACAGCAACAAGCTTAACTTGGCTTCTCTTGGCTTGGCAATCACATCTCCAACTTACTTCCTAACAATCTAAAGTCACTCTAGTTATAGAATTCATTTCTACATCTTCCAACCTCCATAGTTGCAAATATTAATAAAATACTGCATATGATTGGACAGGGCTAGGGGAGTTTTCATCACACTATGCTAAAATATCAATTTTTATTAAGGTACATTGTTTTGCAAACCTTGCCCATTTAGCTCAATCATGCTTCATATCACATTCATATATTGTTGCAACTTTTAATAACAATTTCAATGCAGGCTTCCATATACGAGGCATGCACATCTTCACTTTCCCACACCTTCTGTCCTTGACATTTAGCAGCAGTTCACATCTCCGGTCATTCGGTCATATTCTGAATGTGCTGAGCATGCGCAATCTCACCGTCATTCGACTCAATTTTGTCTCCCTGTCATATGTGAAACAGACCCAAATGCACACTATTGATGAAAGAATCATAAACAGATGTTATTTTCTCAAATAATTAATTCTCACTGTTCACCACCCACATTTACTCTATCTCATTTTATTATTTTTATTCAGGGCAAAAGTGTTAACATAAGAAGCTTTCTTTTTAGTTCAGGCAAGCAGATGCTGGGCATGTGGTTCTGCAAGAACACATGTCAGTCCTTCTTGCGCCTGTGCAAAGATTTTTCCTCCAAAAGCGTGTAAATCAAATTATCTCTACGTAATTCCAGCTTGCACATGCACAAAGCGTTTTTACAAATGAAAGCAGTTTAAGTCGCGTTGACCTTTCTTCCACATTAATCAGGAATGCGTAAAGCTTTCTTCCCACGTGTCGGTGTTTGGTGTATATTAGTTTCATCTCATCTACAACTTTTAACAGTTATTAAAAGTTAATAAAGGATTTGTTTCTAGCAAGTTCCGTTTTCTTGAATCCTTGCTTCATCAGTATGAAATCTAGTTACCAGTAGCAGATTTTCCTCCCCATCCCATTCTTCTCAGGAACTGATTCAAGCACTGATAGTTGCTCCTTTTGTGTAGGGACATCTTTGTTCCTTCTGCTGCGTTTAGAGTAATTAACCTGAACCAGCAGGTGAACAAAAGGCCTGGAATCTGTTGCTGAGATTAGCAAGACACATATGACAATTCTGAATGACTCATAATATGTACATGTATCCTAATGGGACCTGCATATATTTCTCCAGTTTCACAGTTTGCAGGACTATTTAGGCCTAAGTAAAGTGAAACTACACTCTATGACAGATTTCTCCTATGTGTAAAATACAGTGACACTATAAATAATCCAGTTAACCATACTGACCCATCTATGAATGCCCACTTATATTATAAACCCTACCCAAGGGCAGCACCAAACCTGGTAGGATCCCTTCTCCGCCAGCCACTCACTCATTTGCAGCCCATACACTTGCGCACATTTGTGTGCATAGATTTCCACATACAATCAGCCCAGTTCTCAGCTGTGCATGCAGCGGTCTTATATCAAAAATCAATACTGGCTCTAAACATGCTTAGTCTAATTACTGGGAAATAAGTGTGTATAGGACTTAGACAGGGAGACTCACCCATAGCAAAGGTGCATAAATAGGGTGATCAATAAACAAAAAAATCTTGTTTGACTAAACGGGAGGTCCTCTATGATGTTGATCATGTCCATTGTGTCTTTTATGTAGCATGTGGTTAAAGCTACAAATGGTTTTATAAAGAAATCGATGTAATGCCCAAGGGGTGCAAGTACCGAGCCACATCCAGAGACAATTGGACGTCCTGGAGGAGATTCAGAGTTTTTGTGTATTTTGGGCAGACAGTAAATTACCGGTATGCGTGGTGACTAGCATAGAAACGTCGCCGACACTCAAAACACCATATGCAATATGATTTTATAATATTGTAATGATCAATGGTGTGTAACTGGTTATCTAAGTCTGTCATAAGTGATTACAAACATACAGACGCATTTTATACCCTGCCTTTGGCCATTCTGTTTTTCGTTGGTTTGTCTTGTGTTCTGTGGGTCACGGCTGTGCCCACTTGTTATTTAATGTTTTGAATCACAATTAATTGAACCTATATGAAAATAAATTCTTGTCCGGCTGGACAAAAGACATATGATACATTTAAGCATATGATTATTGTGTTTCTCTATTTTTCCTTCCAAAATAGGGACCATTGTTCTTTAAAAAACATTACTGCCCAAGGTCCCTATGGCATACCTTCTGGGTTTCCCTTGTTTTGTAAAATAGTCCTGATATTTAAAGCAACTTCCCAATGAGTCTTAGACTTTAGAGGGATGCCGTTTGGAGGCTTTATAATACTAATAAATAAAAGACACGCACATTAATAAAATAATGAAATTGATGATGCATACATGTTTGTTTAGTTAACACTAATGCACACATAATAAACATTTGATATCATCTTTTACTTGGGACCTTGCAACTAGTCAATTACCCAATTACCATAATGCCATAAACTTATGTGCAGGATCCAACGGAAGGGATACGCTTCACTGTCTCTGACAACCAGTCACCACATATACAGAAATATGATGGCCAGTAGCAACGATGGGGAAGGGGATTTCGAATTACAGAGCAAAGAGAGACACTGGCCTCCACCACTGCTGTCTTGCAACTCAGCTGTTTGACAAGGTCTCCAAAATGCAGTGACACCCTAAAGGACAACAAGATCTCTTAAGTGTCTTGACACTCAGATAACTGAGCATAATTTCAAGTGTGAATGGATATAGAAGAGCACTAACTCTGTGTAAACAACTCTGAAAGCTAAGCATACAAAAACACGAATATCTTAAACATACATACGCCTTAGTACTAGAGTAAATTACCAGCTGCTGAGATTAATCCAAGCATTTCATTGACTAAATGTCATATTCTTTATTGTGACTCCCTAATTGCGACAGGTAAGCTGTTTGTTTTGGCAGGAAAATATCAGGGTGAGAAGAGTTAAATGTCATGTCCAAAGAAGTCCTTACATTGTTTGGATATTCTTTGTTGCATCGCCTGGGTAAAATTTATATTAGCAGACTTTGTCTTTTTTCGGTGGTCCAAATCCTAGAGGGGGAAAAGGGCTACTGTCTGTATCTGACAATCATTTTCAAAGGGCCGTACACCTTCTCGGGGAAGGCCTGCTGAACGATTGCTGCTGTGGAGAAGCTCAAAGTGGGGAATCCTGTTTTGTTATCACAGAGAAGTTGCTCCTTATCCAGATGAACTCGGCTGGTTGTTCCCAGTCCTCCGGAACCTGAAGTTCCAACTTTTTAGAGAGTGTAAGAGAAGCTTCCAACAGGATTTAGTCCAAATCCAGTTGGAACTGGTCAGGTGCTCACTTCAGGGAGAATTCCTCTTGTAGATTGTTGTGTCCCCGTAAACACACAGGAGGTCAGCCAACTGACCCTTCAAGTTCACATCCTTGTCCTGTGTATAATTTGGGTCAGGTCCAGCCCTTTTCTCTTCACAGGTCTCAAACATCAGGTGCAGACCTTCTTCTATTCTTCCATAGTTGCAGAAAGTGTTGTTTCTAAGGTAGCAATGCAACATTTAAAAAGAGAAAATTCTGTATGCTGATATGATGGAATGGATGTCTCTAGGCAGATGGAGGACAACCTAAATCCATCAATCAATTATTAAGTAAACCTAATATGCCAGATGGGGATTGCAATGCAATGACAAAGTTGTCCACCATCCAGAGGACCAAGCAGGTCCACAACTGAGGCGCAAACTTAAATCCTGGCAAAACAGAGGACAAGAAATCTATTTCTAATGCTCACTCAAGTTATCTGCTATGATGTGTCTATCAGACTTTGTTGCCTTGTCCTCCATGAGTCCATGCATCTTCTACAATACCTGTTTATTATAGTGGCTATTACATGGTGGATGATGGACGAGAAAACAATCACAACAGATGTGAACCTTCATGACGGAAGCAGATAATGTAGAACAAATTACATCATCAAAACATTTGTCATCCATTAGCATAGTTGATATGTTAATCTACATAGTCTATTCGCCTGAAATTAGCAAATAATTAAGCATGGGCGTAAAATCCGTTCCGCTCGCGGATTTTGCGGTTTTTCGGCAAATTCGCAATCCGCGAACTCTCGCGAACTTGCCGAAAATTCATAAAATCCGTGCGAAGCAGATTTTTTGCTTGGTCGCACTTGCCAACTAGAATACTATACAATTTCCCGGGAGTAAACACTTGCGAACACGTAGATGCGGCGGGCAGCGACAATCTCGCAATTGCGAGATAGCAAAATTTGCAATTTCGCACAAGAAATCCACCAGCAGGCAGCATAAACCTTGAAAATTATGATTTTTAGCAGAATAACTCCTCAGGTTGACATTTGCCTGCACTTTTTCTTTGCAAGAAGCCCATTTCGGGGGGGGGTGGGAGGAAGGAAGTGCCCCACAGTCTCCAACTTCCTGTTCCTGTCCAGCAGGCTCCTCCCAGTGCTTTCTTCATGTGCTGGTCACTTTGATTTGGATCTTGACCTGGAAGGGTTACTTTTTGTGGATGCTGCTGGATATTTGGATTTTTGCAAAACTGAAAGCACTCAGCAGGTGCAAAAGTTCAATCTTATCATTAGTAACCTTTCCCTGTAGTGCTTCCTGAGGGGCCCCTTCAGAGTTCATTTGCCTACTTGCAGCTATTCTATGACCCTGCTCTGACCCTCACAGCAGGCTCAGAGAATAGATACAAGTATACAACAAAGGTCCTGTTAAAAAAATTACACTGCAACAGAAAGCAATTACAGACAAAACTGAAAGCACTCAGCAGGTGCAAAAGTTAAATCTTATCATTAGTAACCATTCCCTCCCAGAAAGCAAATTACAGATAAGGAAGCAGGTGCCAGCCAGACTGGAAGTTTAAATTCAGTGACACATTAATCAACCCCAAATTAATTCATGTCAGTTGAAGCAGGGCAGGTGTGCTTGCTTTTTTTCACCCCCATAATCTACAGTGATAAACCAACCAGAGGGTGGCAGTGATGTACCAGAGGGTGGCATGGGTGTACCAGAGGGTGGCAGTGGTGAAACAGAGGGTGCGGTGAACCTGTGATGATGAACCAGACGTAGAAACAACATAGTCGCGGCCGTTGAGAGCCGACAAGTAAGTTTGCAATTGCGAACTGGTACACAACCCTCGCGAACTGGCAGAAACCCTTGCGAACACAAAAAAAAAATCAGCAAATTCGCGAGAGTTCGCGGATTTTGCGGATTGCGAATCCGTAAATACGCAGGTTCGCGGATTGCCAATTCGCAAAATCCGCCCATGCTTACAAATAATCAAAATTTTAAAAAATGGTCCTCACAAAATTGCATTATGTAATTGTTGTGTCATTACAAATAGGAATATTTTAATGTAATTAAATTATATTATTTTGTTGATTTTCAATCAAATGACATCAATTATGTTTAAAAATATATTAGTAATGCATCTGTATATATATATAAATATATTATATGTATATATATATATATAAGAAATACCGAGATGAAATGTTAATACTCTTGCAGCGTGAAAAAGAGGTATTGAAAAAACAAAAGGCGTTCAGGTTCCAGCGTGACAAGCTGGACTATGAAAACGGCCAAGTGTTCACCTTTGCTAAGAAATTTGATACTATTAAAGCATCTATGAAGGTGGCACCCCGTCCCTTCAGCAGCAGCTGATGTCAGCACAAGCGGACTTGTACCTACATCAGCCTCTGACCTGAGCTCTGCTCCAGGCAGTGAATCTCACAACGAGCAAATGAGAACACAGAGGTTGGGGTTTACCAAATGCTCCCTGGCACATGAAGTCGATTGCCTGCACCAGGACAGGAGGCAGACATTGCGCACACGTGCACAAGGTGTAAACATCAACAAGATCGCAACAGGACGCGGGGAGAGAGACGACGATGCAGCAAACAGCGCAAAACAAACCAACAAAAAACGTACAAAGAAATGGAATTGCAAGTAGCAATGCAAGACAATGGAAGTGATGCACTCACTGTTATCAATCTGTCTACAATGAATCTTACCGACGATGAACACAAGATCTTGTCTCTTGGATTATCATATAGTCCAAAAAGTAACTTAAATTACCCACAAACACCTATTGACATGTTCAGATTCATGTGCAACCTTAAATTACGTAAGTACTACGTGATGCAGGGTGTATCCAAGCAAAAACAAAAGGAAATACCTACTGGTGATATACCCAGACCCTTCATATTAACAGCAGGTGATGCAGATGTGATGCAGGATCTAGTTTGTCTACAGCAAGGCACCGATTGTACAGATCTCAGAATCAGTCAGAAAATGCCAGCGTATACTGGGGCATTAAATGCACTTTAAACGTAAGTCCAAGTTTTGTCCAATCATGCTAAGAGACAACATTGATGTGTTTAATGATGAAGTGACACACAAACTGAAATCTCTTTACCAAAAACAAGCAAGAGCAACCAAGCATTATACCTAGCAGGACAATGCATATTTCCAACTAATGAAAAAATTGCAGTCTAATGATGACCTAATCATCCGTCACTCCAACAAAGGAGGGAACGTGGTGTTGTGGCTGTGCAATCTCTTCATGGAAGAGGCGTTGAAACATCTTAACGACCGGGATTGCTACAGGCGCAGCACTATGTTAATTGTCAGGTCATCCTGGAACAATTTCTATTCAAGTCTCACAGCTTGGAAAAGTGCAGGATTGTTGAATGCTGATGAATTCAAAATCCTAAGAAAAGACCATCCCGTTATGCATGTGGTATATTTTATACCACAAATACATGAAGATGTGAACAAACCACCTGGAAGGCCTATAATATTTGCCTGCAACAGCATAATGGAAAATGCGTCCAAGTATGTAGATTATCATTTGCAAAAAAATGTGAAGAATCTTCCTTCCTTTGTGCAAAATACCAGCGATATGTTAAGAAAATTGACTAGCATCAAGTGGCAACCTGAATACCTTTTGATTTCGCTTGATGTTTCGTCTCTTTATACGAGCATCAAACATAGAGATGGAATGAAGGGATCACTGAAATAATATCGACTACCAAAATATCGACTACCCAAAATATCGACGAGAAAATATCTACAACCAAAATATCGAGTTTGTATGTACAAACAGGTAAGTACAAAAATATCGAGTACAAAATATCGTTAACAAAAATATAGTTGTAAAAAATATCGACTTTAATAAAAACAATGTTTAATTACATTAATATAAAAAATTAATTACTAAAATATAATTAACAATACTTAAAATAACTTTTAATAATTAAATAATTAATGAAAGTAAAAAAATTATATTTTTTTAATCATATTTCTTAAAACATATATATATATAGTAACAAAATTTAATTAAATAATAGCCAATATTATTAACGTACAAATACAAAAGAGTAAAAATTACTATTCCCACTGCAAAGAGTGCAACAGTGGATATATGACGTTACAACGCAACTTTTACAACGCACTACCATTACAACGTAAGTATTGGTAAGTATATAATATTTTTTTTTAATTTAAATTATTTAAAATTATTTAAATATAATTTAATTTAATTTAATTTCATTAAATTAAATGAATGTAAATTTAATTTTACTTTATTTTTACACTGTACCCCTGTACCCCTGTACCCCAAAACTGACCCTGAACCCTAAAAAAACCCTTTACCCAAAAACCCAAAACTGACCCTGAACCCTAAAAATACCCCTTTACCCAAAAACTAAAAACTGACTCTGAACCCTAAAAATACCCCTTTACCCAAAAACTAAAAACTGACCCTGAACCCTAAAAATACCCCTTTACCCAAAAACTAAAAACTGACCCTGAACCCTAAAAATACCCCTTTACCCAAAAACCCAAATCTGACCCTGAACCCTAAAAATACCCCTTTACCCAAAAACTAAAAACTGACCCTGAACCCTAAAAATACCCCTTTACCCAAAAACTAAAAACTGACCCTGAACCCTAAAAATACCCCTTTACCCAAAAACTAAAAACTGAACCTGAACCCTAAAAATACCCCTTTACCCAAAAACTAAAAACTGACCCTGAACCCTAAAAATACCCCTTTACCCAAAAACTAAAAACTTACCCTGAACCCTTAAAATACCCCTTTACCCAAAAACTAAAAACTGACCCTGAACCCTAAAAATACCCCTTTACTAAGCATGGGCGTAAAATCCGTTCCGCTCGCGGATTTTGCGGATTTTTGGTAAATTCGCAATCCGCGAACTCTTGCGAACTTACCAAAAATTCGTAAATCCGTGCGAAGCGGATTTTTTTGCTTGGTCGCACTTGCCAACTAGAATACTATACAATTTCGCGGGAGTAAACACTTGCGAAAACGTAGATGCGGCGGGCAGCGACAATCTCGCAATTGCGAGATTGCAAAATTTGCAATTTCGCACAAGAAATCCACCAGCAGGCAGCATAAACCTTGAAAATTATGATTTTTATCAGAATAACTCCTCAGGTTGACATTTGCCTGCACTTTTTTTGCAAGGAGTCCATTTTGGGGGGGGGGGCGTGGGAGGAAGGAAGTGCCCCACAGTCTCCAACTTCCTGTTCCTGTCCAGCAGGCTCCTCTCAGTGCTTTCTTCATGTGCTGGTCACTTTGATTTGGATCTTGACCTGGAAGCACTCAGCAGGTGCAAAAGTTCAATCTTATCATTAGTAACCATTCCCTGTAGTGCCTGGAAGGATTACTTTTGTGGATGCTGCTGGATATTTGGATTTTTGCAAAACTGAAAGCACTCAGCAGGTGCAAAAGTTCAATCTTAACATTAGTAACAATTCCCTCTAGTGCTTCCTGAGGGGCCCCTTCAGAGTTCAGTTGCCGACTTGCAACTATTCTATGACCCTGCTATGACCCAAACAGCAGGCTCAGAGAAAGCAATTACAGATAAGGAAGCAGGTTCCAGCCAGGAAGTTCAAATTCAGTAACACATTAATCAGCCCCTAATTCATTTATGTCAGTTGAGGCAGGGCAGGTGTGCTTTTCCACCCATAATCTACAGTGATGAACTAGAGGGTGGCATGGGTGAGCCAGAGGGTGGCATGGGTGAGCCAGAGGGTGGCAGTGGTGAAACAGAGGGTGGCAGTGGTGAAACAGAGGGTGCTGTGATGAACCAGATGTAGAAACAACATGTTCGCGACCGTTGCTACCCGAAAAGTAAGTTCACGTTTGCGAACTGGTACAAAATCCTCGCGAACTGGCAGAAATTCTTGCAAACACCAAAACATTTTTTAAATCCGCAAATTCGCGAGAGTTTGCGGATTTTGCGGATTGCGAATCCGTAAATACGCAATTTCGCGGATTGCCAATTCGCAAAATCCGCCCATGCTTACCCTTTACCCAAAAACTAAAAACTGACCCTGAACCCTAAAAATACCCATTTAATTTAACATAATTAGCAATTAATCAATTAAATTAAATTAATTACCAATTACATTTTAATTAATTAACAAATATTATTTAATTACCAATTAATTAAATATTACTACCAATTAATACATTTACATATTTAATAAATTATAATTAAATTACTTCCCACCCTATTCCCCTATAAACCCACAACCCGCTACAGGAAATACATTATTTTAATTTACATAATTAGCAATTAATAAATTAAATTAAATTAATTACCAAATAAATTTTAAATAATTAACATATAATATTTAATTACCAATTAATTAATTATTACTACCAATTAATAAATTTACATATTTAATTAATTATAATTAAATTACTTCCCACCCTATTCCCCTATAAACCCACAACCCGCTACAGAATAAAATTACACAATAATTTAAAAAAAATCATTAATTAAAAATAATTATAACATAAAATGACACTTTTCACACATATTATAACATAAAAACACTATAAATAATTACATATTATATAAAAACGATATTTTTTACTTTCGATATTATTTACAGTCGATATTACTTCACTTACCTTAAAAACAATATTATAATTATAATTTCAATATTTATAAAAACAAAGTTATGCTGTCCATACAGTTTACTTATTACATGCCAACTACTTTGAAAATAGAAAATAGAACCACGTCGAAACAATGATTCATAGTGTTCGTGTCCTTGCTCTGTAAAAACAAAATGCGCTCAAGCAGGTTTCTTCAGTATTAAAGATGTGCTTCTCACGTGCATTTTCCAGTCCATTGGAATCTGTTTATCCATTATTTTTCTTGTGCCTTTCTTTAGTGGGTGCTACGTGCAGGTCGGGCCGAAAATTCCACAATTCTAACAAAGGTTGCCGTGCACACCTATTTTTAATTTTGTTTAACCATTATGCTACTTATCTCACAATTTCAACCTGTTTGCGTGCTCCCTGGATGACGTGGTCCGCCCTTTGCCACGTAGGAATTAACAGTACAAAAAATATAGGGCGCCACTGCACCCCAAATCCAGACGCACAGCTGTGTTCGTGAATTTTGCACATGTCTACATTACTTGTTCTCATTTTTCTCCGTTCTTTAGAATAATAAATCCATTTTACTCCATGTTTTGAATCGTATTGCTTCTTTATTTCCAATGTACTGTCCACACATGATTGGCTGATGTTTTTAACACTTCTCATACCACGGAGAAAAATGAGAACAAGTAATGTAGAAGTACAATATTCACGAATACAGCTGTGCGTCTGGATTTGGGGTGCAGTGGCGCCCCATATTTTTTGTACAAAACACTGTTGCATACCTGGATTCACCATTCGGCACATCTAGTCCGTAGCTTCCCTTACGGTGAGATGCTGCAAATTTGAAGAATTTGCAGCACTGATTCTGAATGTGAAATTGCACAACATGACAGCTGCAAGATATTCTTGGCTAGGGGTTACTCTGGAGGCTAAATCAACAAAGCCATAGAAAAAAACTAGAAAAATGAAAAGATATCAGGCCCTGATGTCCATAGCTGATATCAATACAGAACAGCCCACATTATCAGAACAACCATCAACACTGATCCTGACTTATTTTACCCAACACAAGGCTATACGTAGGATAGTCAATAAAAATTGGATCTTGGTAAAAAATTATCCGGTATTGGGAGCCAATCTCGCCAAATCGCCCAATATAACATTCAGGAAGGCAAGGTCCATAATAATGGTTGTTAAATCACAAGGGAAACTGTTCCATGTAGAGGGTGTGAGGTGACACCCAGTCAAAAAAGAAGACAAATATAGGGTAGGAAAGATTTAGAAGAGGAGAGTGAAAAAGAGAGAGGCAGAGGTTCATCCCTGGTATCAAGGATCCAATCCCGAAGGGGAGGGCCAAATCTTGCCTCTTAGTTGCCCTCACACACCCCAAAGGATGTCATGCTTCATCATCGTGCTTTTGCTTCTCGTCGGGGTGATGGGCCCCTAAAGTGTCACTTTAACAGAGGATTTTTAAGAGAAAAGCCGTTTGGTGAGTGCGGGTGTGTGGGGTGGATCCAGTGAAAAAAATGGTGAGGTGCGTGCAGGGTTGGATAAAATTACTTGGAGTATCCACTGGTTGACGTTTTAATAGTGTGGTGCCCCTGGTAGATTAAAAAACCATTAGGTTGGTGAGTCACAATGAGGCCTAATGTGCCCGTAAATATCCCTATAATGAGGTCTGTAATCTTGATTCGTAGATATTCCTATCTGAACATCTCTTGCTTCTTTCTGCACCTCTCTTGCCTCTTTCCACACAGATCTTTGTTCTTTCTGCACTGCTCTTTCCTGTTTCTGTACCCCTCTTGCCACTTTCTGCACCTCTTTTGGTCCTTTCTGTAACTTTCTTGCCTCTTTCTGCATCCCTCTTCCCTCTTTCTGCAATTCTATTGCCTCTGTCTGCATCCCTGTCTCTCTTTCTGTGCCTCCTTTGTCTGTTTCTATAACTCTCTTGCCTCTCTGTGCAGTTCTCTTGCCCCCTTCTGAACCTCTGTTGCCTCTTTCTGTATCTCTTCTACCTCTTTCTGCACACTTCATGCCTCCAGTTGCATCTCTGTTGGTTCTTTCTGCACTGCTCTTGCTTCTTTCTGTACCTCTTTTGAAAATGTGTGCATCCCTCTTGCCTCTTTATGCATCCTCTTCCCTCTTTCTGCAATTCTCTTGCCTCTGTCTGTACCCCTGTTCCCTCTTTCTGCACTTGTTTTGTCTGATTCTGCAACTCTTGTGCCTCTTTCTGCAGTTATCTTGACTCCTTTTGCACCTCTGTTGCCTCTTTCTGCACCTTTTCTACCTCTTTCTGAACCCCTCTTGCCTCTTTTGCAGCTCTGTTGGTTCTTTCTGTATTGCTCATGCTTCTTTCTGAACCTCTTTCGAAAATGTCTACATCCCTCTTGCCTCTTTCTGCACCCTCTTCCCAATTTCTCCACCTCTTACTTCTTTTTGCACTTCTGTTGCTTCTTCTGCACTGCTCTTGCTTCTTTCCGTACCTGTCTTGTAAGTTTCTGTATCCTTCTTACCTCTTTCTGCACCCCTGTTCCCTATTTCTGCACCTTTTTTTCATCTTTCCCCACCTCTGTTGCTTCTTTCTGCACTTTTATTGCTTCTTTCTGCAGCCCTCCTGCCTCTTGATGTACCCCTTTTGCCTCTTTGTGCACCTCTGTTGCTTATTTCTGCACTTCTCTTGCTTTTTTCTGCACCCCCTCTTGACTCTTTCTGTATCCCTTTTGCCTCTTTGTGCACCTCTCCTGCCTCTTTCTGTACCACTCTTGCTCTTTCGGCACCTCTTCTGCTTCTTTCTGCACTTTTCTTGCCTCTTTCTGTACCCTTGTTGCCTCTTTCTGCACCTCTGTTGCATCTGTCTGCACTACTCTTGCCTCTTTCTCAACCCTTCTTCCCTCTTTCTGCACCTCACTTGTCTCTTTCTGCACTTCTCTTGCTTCTTTCTGAACGCTTCTTCCCTTTTCCTGCATGGCTCTTCGTTCTTCCTGCACTGCTCCTTCCTCTTTCTGTACCCCTTTCTGTTTCTTTCTGCATCCCTCTTGCCACTTTCTGCACCTCTTTTTCTTCTTTCTGCACTTCTCTTGCTTCTTTCTGCATCCCTCTTGCGTCTTTCTGCACCTCTGTTCGCTCTTTCTGCACTGCTCCTACTTCTTTATGCACCTATCCTGCTTCTTTCTACACCTCTCCTGCTTCTTTCTACACTTCTCTTGCTTTTTTCTGCACCTCTATTGCCTATTTCTGAATACACAGGGATACTTTTAAACTGACCTCAGCCAGTGCTGAAAAGATCGGCTGGCCGCTAAACTGCCATGCCCTATTATATGCTAAGGACTTAGACGAAGTTTTAATTCCCCTGCCCTATTATGTACTTGGGCCTTACAGGTGAGGTCATGCCAATCATAGGGGTACCCTAAATCATAGTGTACCCTAGTGTGTGTAGGTGTTTTCAGTGTATTCTAATTGTCGTTCAGCATATCACTGGTTCCAGGTCTGGTTAGGTAGACTGCAGGGTCAGTCAGAGTCAGTTACCATCAGTACCAATTAGCAAGAAGTTGGGGGTGCCCAGGCAAAGGATAACTTTGCAACAAGGCCTCTTTCTCCACCTCTGTTGGTTCTTTATGCACATCTCATGCTTCTTTCTGTGCCTGTCTTCCTCTTTCTGCACTGTCCTACCTATGTAGGCATAGTTAGAAATTACGTTTAAAATACCTTAGAAATTCACTGGAAAAAACATAGGTTTCAGAGACATTATAGTTAGAAATGAGCATTTAAATTCGTGTTTAAAGGTTTGAATATAGTATTACTGTTTGTTAATTATTGATATTTGAATTAAATGGATGTCTCTTGTTTTTTATTAAAAAAAGTGTGTGCATAAAAAATATTTTGTTGTGTGTTGTTTTCATCTAAATAGCTTGGTGTCCTAATTGTGCTCTATGTGACATATATATATATATATATATATATATATATATATATATATATATATATATATATATATATATATATATATATATATATATATATATATATATATATATATATATTGACATTTTAAATTGTGATGTAACTTTATTGTAAGGACACTTGTCAAGACATAACTTTATTGAAACGGGGTACTGGAGCTTTAATAATACCACATGGTTTAAAGTGAACACATGTATATAAAAGTGATTATGGCATGCCCTTCAGTTGATAAAGGCTTAAGGTTGACCGCGAAACCCATCCTGCTGAATGCTGCTGGTTTGCCAATAAAAACAACAGAAATATCCCTGCATTGTAGGGCAGACATTTCTCTTTTATTGCGGTGGATTCAGTGTGAAATATATATACATATATAGAAACTTGTAACATCCTACCACGTCTACTGTCCATGTCCTGATTGAAAAGGTAGGACACTTAATTGGAAAATACATATTGAACTACAACACACTAACACAATATTATCACATGGATACATTTTATAAGCGACCCTTGTGGCTGATTAATGTACATACATTGCTATCACACCACTTGATGATAGTATGGTAGTGCAACTTGTTCACTACAAGATACCGCTGCACTTTGCTCTCACTCTCACACTGTTCCTGTAATTGATGCTTGTGAATATTCAGGAGTATGCATATTTCGTGTGCATGAGACAATAATCCGCAACATTAAGATATATGTCTGTGCTTAGGTAGGCATACCTTATTGGCCGGTGCCATCAATGGGACTCACATCATCTGTGTATGCCACAACCATAAGCACTTTCACTCAATTAGTTTGCATATTGTTTGTGCTGCAGACTACTTCATTACCAGTGTTAATGCAAGATTCCATGGTTCCATCAATGACTTGATCCATGGCTATAGCAATGGAGGCAGAAGATTGCCATCGGTAAGTCACTGGATATTAATGTATTTTTTGACTGTCAAGCTTTTTAAAACATCCAGACATTTGATATTGAACTGCTTCACTTTTCAAGTGATTCTGCCAATCTCAGTATATTATGGCTTCACATACCATGACGGAGTCCATCACTAAGAGCATAGACTTGTTATAAACAAGCACGTCTGTACTAGGTGACCTGGCAGTGAACCTTTGCTTTCATTAAACAGGTGGTACCTTAATATTATCGCAGGGCTGGATCAGACAAATTGTAGCACTATCCTGGATGGTACACAAAATTCCTACAGAAAAACATCCCACTCATACTAGATTATGCCTACCAGGCACATATTGTTATATGAAATTCTTTTTATTATGACATTTAATGTAGAAAAGTGTCAAATAGTTGTTCTTCTTTTGCCACTTTTGCCATCACCATTAGATGAAAACATGTTATAGTCTTTTTTTAAGTTCGAGCTTATTGAAATCATAGAAAGTAGAATTGTAATGTAATAAAACAGTTTAAGGCATTGTTAACAATAAAGTTCATATTAAGGGATAAAAGGTGTGATGGTTACAATAAAAAAAATTCCAAGAATAAGAAAGGAAAAAGGGGAGGGGGTAAGGGGGGGAAACAATATAACTAGCATGTAATTAAATATCCAATAAATATATAATCATGTATTCATGTAGAAGTAAGATATAATAACAACATTACATTTTTAGGAACAAAGACACAATCATGGCGGTTTCCGGACATCGTCCGATGTGCTTACAATACTAGTAGAAGAAGTAGTTGAAGCAGCGAATTTAGATAAGTATTTAGTGAGGGGAACCCATAATACATCTCTTTTAATTGCTAAAGAAATAGGGGTGACATAATTGGTATTGAGTCTATGATGAAAGCACCAGGCTTTGTAAGTGACTTTATCTGCTTGTTTCCAATTGGAGGAGATTAAGTGTATAGCAATAGCTAATAATAAATCTAATAGCTTAAAATATGATGAGGATTGGGGCCAAGAAGGGGATAAGGAACCTGGAAAAATATTTGATAAGGAAAAGGGAACCTTAGTTTTAAAAATGTTGTTAATTTGGGATCAAACTGATTTCCAAAATGTTTCGATATTAGGGCAGTCAAATACCATGTGTTTTAAGTCAGCATTTGCACAAGGGCAGGACCAGCAAGTAGATGGAGTAGTAGGGGAGAAGGAAGCTAATGTCGCTGGAGAATAATATAATCATTGATAAACAAAATAAAGAGTCTGGGTGTCGTGTTTTGGCAGCTCCTGAGTTAGCGTTTAGCACAGCTACACGGTCTTTTCTGTTAACTTGACCAAAACGAACGGGGGCCATTTTGAATCCCTCTGACTTCCGTTTCCTATGAACACGCTGCCTCGTGGTCAGTGTGCCCTTTCGTCCTTTCTCGATACCCATGGTCACTATTCTGCTCGGCAACAGGCTATTTTTAGTACTGGTCAAGCGCACATGCGCACTATGCATCAACTGGTCACTCTTTAGGAATGTTAGCACTAACTGACCAGTGCCGTTGAACTCCTCCCACGTGCTGGCTGTGTTCCAAAAATGACCTTATATGTACCTAAAATGTGTAACTTGTAACCGCCTATCTTTTTATTGCTATTAAACTGTATAAAAGAGGTCGCACACCAATGTTCGGTGTGCTACTTCTTACATTGCCGAAGGGTGCTGTAGGAATGTATCACCACCCCATGGGGTCTTAATAAACTTGTCTTTTACCTTTTCCAGTGTCCGTGCCAACTTCTATACTAAGGCGTTCGAGAGTTTAGCAGAGTATGTAGGCCTGATTTGAACCACAACACCACAATTGGCGACCACGAAGGGACTCATCGGCGACTCGGATGCCCGAAGGAGAGGTCGTGACGAAGGTCAGGAAACTCGCCATGGACGCGTACGCTGCCACTGAGTGACCCGAGTCTTGGCACCCACGGTGTGTTTTCCCTTCCTTCCGATCTGACCTTCCAGGTGGCGCCGGTCCTCGACTGAGATTCTGATCTTGGATTGTCGTGATGTGCCGTTTTGGCTGATTTGACCACAGAACTTGGCAGTTGGACTTTGGACGTTTGAAAATATTTGGTAAGCTTTTGAGCGGTGAGGTAGTCTACTGACACTTACTGTGGCTTTTTGAAACTTTGAATTTGAATTTGAATTTGTTAGCTAACGTTTTGAATCTTTGAATTTGAATTTGAATATGTGAAGTGCACCTCACATAGGCAGGCATGTAGGGATATTTCTCTGATTTATTTGATTTGAACGGTACACCGCGTTAGGTGACATTTTTGTGGTATCACATTTTCGTGGTACTTTTTGAAACATGCCTGTTTTTAGCACACTCCGTAGGATGTGCTGTTCTGAAAATGGTACCAATTATCGATTAAGTGAAAAGCAGCCGGCTCCCCCAGAGGGGACTCCAAATCGTGAAATGTATGTCAAATTCGGTATTCCACCTATAATGTATAGTACATTATGGCATAAGTATACTAAGACTGATCGTGAATTACAGTGGCCGCTATATGGGTCGTTTGACCTTCGAAAGGTACAGTATGTAGAGCAGTGTTTGTTTCAGCGAAGGTCTAGACAAGATATGTTTGATTGTGTGCGTATGTGGGAGAAAGAGGTGCGTGAACGAGCGAAGCGTGAGGAAGCCTTGGTGGAGAAAGTGCAGCGGAAGGCTGCACATGACAAAGCTTTACAGCTACAGGAGAAGGAATTACAGGAAAAGAAAGTGAGGGAGAGACGAGAACGCAATTTACAGGTTAATGGTCAATTCCCTATCAGGCGTCCTCTTTATCCAGTCCTTACTAATGAAACAGATGATTTTTCATTACTAGATCGTTGGCCGCCTCCGTACGTCGTACCTACGGCTCCGAACGAGGACTCGGACGAGGATAGTGATCGAACACAGCGTACCAGGTTACATGCGGAACGAGCTGCGGAATTACGTTCATTTGCACGAAAACTAAATATTAATACTGTTACTGTTTCTGACGTTACTGAACAAATGGAACAGTGGCCTGATAAGGAACGACTGTATTTTTTAGATCATTTTGGAGATGAAGTTGTTGAGCGGTATAGAAAATATTCTCTCGAGTTAGAACCAAAGGAGATATCCAAGGGTCGTGAGAATTTTCGTAAAGGTCTTTTTGTTCTTTCAGATGCGGACGACTTCTTCAAGCGTTTGATTGAACTGCGTAATGAGGCGACACGACTACGGGAGTTGGAAAAGTCAAAGAATTCGTCTACGTCCGGAGCGACGGGGATATCCAAAGAATGCCCTATCTTTGAAACAGATAAGATCGCTGCGATTAATGTTAGACCTATGCGAGAAGCTGCGCCTTTATATGTCCCTCATAAAGGGGATGGCACAGATGATGATAAAAGATCCAAAGACGCGAAAGGGTATTTTGTATATAATTGGGTTTATACGCCTTGGAATAGAGCAGATGTCATGGCGCTTAAGAATGCTTTACCTGATCCCCGTAAAAACCCTGCGGCTTTTTATGAAAATGTTGAAAGTGCAATTTCTTCATGTATCATGACGTTAGTTGATATTGATCTATTTTTCGGGTTGATATTGCCCCCTGATATGTGGAGAGCGATTCGTAGGTTTGATGACCTCACGACTCTCGGGGCCACTTGGAAAGATCTTGTTCAGGCTGATTTAGATAGAGAACCAGCATGTAAGCCGTGTCAATTAATATTAGACCTTCCAGGGGCCATACTAACGAAACTAAAGACTCTTGCTCCCGCTAAAAAGATTGATTGGACTATATTAGCCTCTTGTAAGCAGAAAGCGGATGAATCAGTTTCCGATTTTTTCTCTCGCTTCGAGGAAGCGTTCCATGATTACAGTGGTCAATTATTGACAGAAGATACTGGCAGGCATTTATTCGTTGATAAGTATGTGGCTAATCTCCTACCGGAGATTGCGAAACGATTGAAAGCGAGTGAAAGTTCATGGACCACAGCAACACCTGCTTCTTTATTGACTATGGCTCAATATTATGAAAGACAGGAATTAGAGGCAAAAGAAAGTAGTGAAAAGAAAGCAAAGGATTTGAAGACGAAGGTAATGTTAGCCCAGGTTCAGGCTACGAGAGGAAATGACAGAGGAGGACGAGGATCATACAGTAATGCTCCTCCCCCTCGTTCTGACATTTCTGTGAATCAATGTGCATACTGCAAACAGTTTGGGCATTGGATTGCAGACTGTCCGGTGTTTCGAGAGCAGCGTAATTTGAGGGGACGAGGAAGTGGAAGGTCTAGGAATTATTATGGAGGGTCAAGAGGAGGTTATGGCACGAATGATCGAGGAGGCTATGGTACGAATGATCGTGGAGGATATGGAGCAAGGGGTCGTGGTCAGTCTGATTATAATACGTTTGATAACCGCAATCAATATCAGATAAATGAGGGTGGTCCTGCTGAACCACGGGATGAGCATTATGCATAGGATTGCGTAGGATGGGGTGTGGAATCGGTTGAGGTACCAGTTGATCAAAGGGGTCCATACATAGAAGCACATGTTCTGGGTTCCACTGATCAATTTCTGGTCGATACAGGAGCTACTCGTAGCGCTTTGTCCAAATACTTGGTTCCAAGGGCTCCCCTGTCTGGCGAGGTAATTACAGCAATAGGGTTCGATGGAACACCTACTTCTAGCCCATTGTCTCAACCAGTTGCATTTCATGTTGATAAATTTGCTGCCCCATGTCCCTTTTTGTTGTCTCCAAATACACCAGATAATATTATTGGACTCGATATGTTAAAACACTTTCGAGCTACTATTCGCTGTGCCCCAGAAGGAGTGCGAGTTGTGTTGAATGAGAATTACCCAGACTTTGAGCGAGTGTGTTTTCTCCATGAATCTGAAGTATTGGCCTCCTTACCAAACACGTTGTGGGCCACTTCTGACACGGATGTGGGGCAGATGTTAATCCCTCCAGTACGTATTACTGTAAAGGAGGGAGTATCTCTACCACGTGTCCCACAATATAAGATTTCCAGAGAAGGAGAACTTGCTTTGATGCACATTGTGAACGATTTGATTTTGGCAGGAGTAGTTGAGGAAGTCCCCTACAATGTTTGCAATAGCCCAATTTTACCGATCCTTAAAAGAGATACAGATGCTAAGGTTTACCGTTTCATTATTGATTTGAGGGAAATAAACAAGATAGTAGTGCCTCAGTACCCGGTGGTGTCTGACATCACCACGTTGCTTACGTTGGTTCCATCGACGGCAACTACTTTTACAGTCATCGATTTGAAGAATGCCTTCTTTTCGATCCCTGTACATCCTGACAGTCGATATCTATTCGGCTTTACATTAAATAATAAATCGTACAGATTCTGTCGAATTCCTCAAGGCTATACTGAAAGTCCTAGCATTTATAGTCAGGCATTAAAAAGACAGCTTGATTCCTTTGACTTACAAGAGGGAGTGGTTCTCATTCAATATGTAGACGATATCTTACTTGCTGCAGACACGCCAGAACAATGTGAGAAGAGTACCTTTTCTTTGCTTTCCTTCCTGGCCAAGCATAATCATAAAGTTTCGAAGAAAAAGCTACAATATTGTAGACCAAAGGTGACCTACCTCGGTCATCTTTTGTCTAAGGAGGGCCGTGCATTGACACCAGATCGAATTCAAGCAATCCTAGATACTCCAGTCCCTCACACTCAGAAGGATGTTCGCGCCTTTATAGGTTTGACGTCTTTTTGTAGGCAATGGATATTGGGTTTTTCACATATCGTTAAACCATTGTTGGCATTGTTGTCTAAAGATACACCGATTCCCATTGAATGGACGGATGAATGTCAGAACGCTTTTGAACAATTGAGACAAGCTCTTTGTTCTGCACCAGTGTTAGGTACACCTGATTACACGAAGATCTTTACATTATATGTACACGAGAAGGATGGGTGTGCATTGTCAATGTTAGTGCAGACACACGGAGACAAACAGAGGCCTTGTGCATACTTCTCGGCGGTACTCGACCCTGTGGCTCGAGGATTGCCTGGATGTTTTCGAGCAGTTGCAGCAACAGCAGTTGCGATACGACAAAGTGAGGGAATAGTTTTGTCACACAAATTGTTGGTGCTAGTTCCCCATGCGGTAGATGCGTTACTGAATCAAACAAAAACGCAGCATCTAACCAGTGCCCGTTTGACAGGATATGAGCTAACATTGTTGGCGCCGCACATCACACTAAAGCGATGTGCGACACTAAATCCTGCTACTTTACTGCCGGATCCTGTTGCTGAGACCCAGAAGGAAGAACAACATGATTGTGTTTTTCTGACTGAGGAACAGACAAAGGGTCGTATCGATTTACAGGATACGCCATTTCCAGATGTAGATGGGGAACTGTGGGTTGATGGATCGTGTGTGAGGTTACCAGATGGTACGACTTCCGCAGCTTATGCGATCACGACACTTAAGACCGTGGTAGAAGCAGCACGAATACCCCAGAAATCGGCTCAAGCAGCTGAATTGATAGCCTTAACGAAAGCATGTGAGTTAAGTGCTGAGCTATGTGTGAACATTTACACGGATAGTCGTTACGCTTTTGGAGTAGTGCATGATTTTGGCCTACTTTGGAAGGAACGAGGATTCCTGACTTCACACGGAGTACACATCATGCATGGAGAATTGGTACGCGATCTCCTGAATGCACTGTTATGCCCAAAGAAAGTTGCAATAGTCAAGTGTAGTGCACACAAAAAGGTGACGGACAAAATAGGGCAAGGCAATGCTTTCGCAGACCGCATTGCGAGAGAGACCGCTATGCTGCAAAATAATTTCCCCATGTATGTGGCGAAGTCACAAGCTGAGCGGTGGCATGATGCTAGAGAAGAAATACTAGATATACAGAAGTCAGCATCTGAGGCAGAACTTATGAAATGGGCCACTGAAGGAGTATTGGATGATGAGGGTTGCTGGCGTAGTAAAGATATGGAGAGATGGAAACTACCCATGGCCTATTTACAAACAATGGTGCAAATGACACACGGGCTGGCACACATTGGAGCTCTCGCAATTACTAAATTGCTTACACGAGTTTGGGAAAATGCTGACATTGCTAGCACGGCTAAGAGAGTAGTGCAGACCTGTCTGATATGTTTGCAGCACAATCCTGGACAAGGGACTCATACTCCTAAAGGAGGGTTTGTTCCACCTACTGCACCATTCGAAGTACTACAAATGGATTACATCCAGCTGGAGCGCTGTAATAATCTCAAGTATGTCCTAGTAGTGGTGTGTGCCTTCAGCAAATGGATTGAGGCTTACCCTACGAAAGACAATACAGCATTGACAACAGCTAAGGTGTTACTCAAGGAGTACTTCCCGCGCTACGGTGTTTGTAAACTTATGTGGAGTGATAATGGCCCTCATTTCATTGGAAAAGTAGTGGAATACGTCCTGAAAGGATTGGGAATCAAGCAACGATTCCATGCTGTCTTTCATCCGCAATCAGCAGGTTTAGTAGAACGATACAATGCAACTCTGAAGCTGAAGCTAGCAAAGATAGTGGCATCTACATCTCTGAAATGGCCGGACGCTTTGCCTCTGGCATTGCTGTCCATTCGATCAGTGCCACATTCTCGATCTGGCCTCACACCCTACGAAGTGGTGTTTGGAAGGCCTATGAATATTTGGGGAGTTCCAAAACCTCGTTTGATACATGATATGCCTTGTATAATGATGAACGATTATCTGGCACGATTAACAAATGATTTGCTTTCTATCCATCAACAGGTTCGAGAGGCGCTCTCTGATAACTCCACTGGTGAGGCTCACGATCTCCGCCCTGGGGACCACGTGATGGTCAAAGTATTTGAACGATCCAGCAGTTTGGAACCGAGATGGCATGGCCCTGAGCAAGTGCTGCTGGCTACGCGAACTGCTGTGAGAGTCACTAACAAGAAGCGGTGGATACATTCAACGCACTGCCGACGTGTCTCTCCGGATCTGGTGAGCCCTGTGGTGCTATCCGACTACAGAAAGATTTTGGATACAGAAAAGAGCCCAGCTGTCACGCCTGATGAATTGGAGGGAGCCTTCCCGGACCACGTTGTTTCTGATAAAGTGAAGTACAATCTACGCCCCAGGAAATAAGATTCCTTTTGTGTTTTTGAAACTGGTTGGTAACCGCTCTGAGGTTTGTGAAACAGAAGCCGGGAATATCAAGGGGGGGGGATCAGTTCTGCCCAGTGTAGCGACTCCCGTCTTGAATCCCGGAGAACAAATCAACGGCAGCCTCGGTTCAGAACCATCGTTTTTATTTTTCCCGCTTAGTGTTTTTTTTTTTTTTGAAGAATATTGTTTTGTGAACTATGGCATCTCCTTCGACACGAAGAGGGAGAATTCTTGGTGTTGTTTTGTTTGTCTTGACCGTAGTGGTGATTGCAGTATTAGCTTGGACTATAGAACTGTTGTTTCCTGTACGAGAACATTTGCTGCCCACCACTCCAAGTCCATCTGAACATTTTCATTTCACTCTGCCTTTTCACGAAGAAAGACATAGGCAGACTTATTTGAATAACAGCTTTATTAAGATTTTGCATCATACTCATAACATGACCAACACGTCCAATTGTTGGGTATGTGGAATGTTGCCCGGACATCAGAAGAAGGGAGGAACACCACTCATTCCTCTCCCGTTTTCTCATAATGGTTCTTGTCATGCTTGGTACACTCTTCTTTTTACTCTGCGATGGCCAACGAAAGGTGGACTACTTTTTCGGTTGAATAAAATATGTTATAACGACAAAGACGGCTATCCACACGCTGAAGGAACTAAGTTTGAATGGGAAGAGTACCGTCCGGACAATGTTTCTACACCTCGTGTATATACGAATCAAAGACTTATAAATGTGACGAGCTCGCATATGATAACAGTCATTGATACAAAAGCAGATTTGTGTATTAGAAATAAAGGTACAATCCCTGTAGGCCGCAGTGAATGTAATATTACACTTACCTTTGATACACCAATTGGAATTGCATTTGTAGCTTCACATAACACATATTTCATTTGTGGAAATAAGGGATACCATCGTCTACCATTGGGATGGTTGGGAACGTGTTATATAGCTTTTGTATTACCACCTGTATTTATTGCTCCTCCCATGTACCACAATGATTACGTTCTGTACCATGATTTCATACTAAACAGGGTCAAACGAACAGTAGATCTTGATGAAATAGACCAGACTGATACCACTTTACAACAATATGTAGATTTCAATTTGGGGTTATTCTCATTCGTAGGAGCTGCACTGAATAGCAGGAAGATAAGGCGGCTTACGCGTGTGGTGGAAGCAGTCGCTAACGAAACTGCCTCCGCTTTAGGGAATATTACTGAGGAATTGCAAATTACCAGAATTGTGGCGCTCCAGAATCAAATGGTTCTAGATGTGATACTAGCTGATAGAGGTGGAGCATGCCGCGTCATCGGAAGTAGTTGTTGCGTGTACGTACCAGATAACTCACCTTCTGTATATGATTCGATTACAAAATTACATAAGATAGCTGCTGAGATCCACCCAGAAAATGGAACATGGACCTTTTCTGGTTGGTTCTGGACCCTGCTTAGTACTTGGGGTTGGAAATTATTAACGATCCTCTGTGCTTTTATTGGAGTACTATTTTTCCTTTGTCTATGTATTCAATGTGGCCCTACATTATGTTCTGTATGTATCACAGCCTGTATTCCGTCCAAACGAGCTATTGTTAAGCAAGAGAAACTGATTAATGATGAAGTATTGAAAATAATGGCTATTAACATTGAGGATGAACATTCTGACTACGTCCACTATGAGGTAGCTTTTGCTAAACGCTAAAAGGGCCGTCTGTCGTGTTTTGGCAGCTCCTGAGTTAGCGTTTAGCACAGCTACACGGTCTTTTCTGTTAACTTGACCAAAACGAACGGGGGCCATTTTGAATCCCTCTGACTTCCGTTTCCTATGAACACGCTGCCTCGTGGTCAGTGTGCCCTTTCGTCCTTTCTCGATACCCATGGTCACTATTCTGCTCGGCAACAGGCTATTTTTAGTACTGGTCAAGCGCACATGCGCACTATGCATCAACTGGTCACTCTTTAGGAATGTTAGCACTAACTGACCAGTGCCGTTGAACTCCTCCCACGTGCTGGCTGTGTTCCAAAAATGACCTTATATGTACCTAAAATGTGTAACTTGTAACCGCCTATCTTTTTATTGCTATTAAACTGTATAAAAGAGGTCGCACACCAATGTTCGGTGTGCTACTTCTTACATTGCCGAAGGGTGCTGTAGGAATGTATCACCACCCCATGGGGTCTTAATAAACTTGTCTTTTACCTTTTCCAGTGTCCGTGCCAACTTCTATACTAAGGCGTTCGAGAGTTTAGCAGAGTATGTAGGCCTGATTTGAACCACAACACCACATGGGTGGTGCAGGCCGCCGTTGAAGTTTATTGAATCTTTAACCATAATTTATCTCACATAGAGACAGTCAAACATTGGGATAAATCCCTCTCCCATGACAATTCAGACTCTGATGTAAGCCTCTCTGGAGGTGATACAAAGCATTTGATATCTTATAGTCTTATGTTTACTTTTAAACTTAAATAAATACTTCAACATATGACTCATCTAGGAAATATTGTTTTACAGATAATTATTATAGTTGTTTCATATGAGATCAGAATAGGTTTGATTCCATCAAAAGTTGAAAATGTATACTCAATTAATATATTGCAGTTCCTTTATAGACCATACCATCCTGCTATTTACTGGGCCACTTATAAGAAGTGTGGATTCCTTGAACCTTCCACACCCAAATGTCCAATAGTTAAAGAAACTCTCAACACACACGTGATTACAAAAAGAGCAATTGAAATGTAAAAAAATCCTTAAAATAAAAAGTGCAACATGATCAAGACCAAAAAAACCTGTCTACAGAAATTTGTACAAAGAGATTACAACTATGGTTTAAGTGTCAATTTTACAAATCCTAAGCACTTGTCCTCCTTTCCATCAAATTTAGGGAACGATAGAGGGATCAATCCATCTGCTTCTAGATTTGATATGCAAAGGAGAAAAGAATAACAGATGTTCCTCATTTTCTTCGGGAGAATGGCAAACAAAACAGTGACAGATCCCACATATAGCAGCCTCCTAGTATGAGATAAATGTTGCGACAGGAAGGGTCCCCAATATGAACTGTAAGAAAAATATATGTGCACAGGCTCAACAAACATGTTGAGGATGTGGCCTTACGGGCAGAGCTGTCAGCTTTGGAGTTGGGGAACCAGGTTCGAACCTCGGTGTTGGCTCAGTGTTCTTCGATTCTGGGTAAAATCACTTCATCTCCCTGTGTCTAAAATGAATGTGTCCTTGTGTAATGTAATTGGTGCTCATGTAAAGCACTCAAATACCTTCGGGTCAAGTTTGTGATATATAAAAAATCTGCAAAAAATATTTACATATATAATCTAGAAATTCTTAGGGTTTTCTAGTAGATTTATATAATAAGAACTATGTAGTAAGACTACCCATGTGTTTTGTGGTTCCTTACATGCAGCAACATTCTTGTGGAATCACTTTTTCACGATGTGTGCAGAATCAACTTGAATAGAGCAGAATTCTTTCCCAAAATGAATCAAGGTCAGGTCACGCTAACCTTTTTTTTACTAAACCCAACCATTTTATTTTTGCAGACAAATGCATTCTTAAAATCTCTGTTATCTCCTCTCTGTCATGATGCAGTTCACTGGTAATTCAAATACTAATTACTTACCCAGTATAATAATGGCCTCAATGCAGCAAATTATTTTATTTCAATAGTTCGTTGATCCATTGCGTGCCCCTCCCATAAACCTGTGAGGAATTAAAGTTATTTGTAGTGGCACTCAACATGCTCATATTACAATGACCCCAGAGCTCAGCTTCAAATAAAGCTGCCCTCCTTGCTTGAGACTTGTACATTTCCAAAGCAGGAAGAATTAGAATCTATGTGGCCCTTTTAGTAAATCTACATATAGTCCCCTGCTCTATGTATAATCATTTCAAAAAGGGGGTGGTGAAGGACAGAGTATCTGAGTTAATCAGAATACTCCTACCCAGTCAACAGATCAGGGCTTGATCCATCACCGTTTTTTAGCTCACTGCACCATCCCAGTTCAGAACCTGGCTATATGCAAATTAGTCTGTCCCTGGCCCAGTGCATCATGGGAACAGGGCAGACCAAACTACCAAGCCAATTCTTCACTGGAAAGGAAACAAGCTTCCGGGGACCGGTTTCTGGCATTACAGCCGTCTTCGGCCCGGCTTGCTTGAATCCTGATGGTGCAATGAGCAAGGGACTCACATCTGAGCATACCCTTCCACACTCATGGTGGCCAAAATAATTTCAAAAAGGGGGTGGTGATGGACAGAGTATCTGAGTTAATCAGAACACTCTTACCCAGTCAACAGATCAGGGCTTGATCCATCACCGTTTTTTAGCTCACTGCACCATCCCAGTTCAGAACCTGGCTATATGCAAATTAGTCTGTCCCTGGCCCAGTGCATCATGGGAACAGGGCAGACCAAACTACCAAGCCAATTCTTCACTGGAAAGGAAACAAGCTTCCGGGGACCGGTTTCTGGCATTACAGCCGTCTTCGGCCCGGCTTGCTTGAATCCTGATGGTGCAATGAGCAAGGGACTCACATCTGAGCATACCCTTCCACACTCATGGTGGCCAAAATAATTTCAAAAAGGGGGTGGTGATGGACAGAGTATCTGAGTTAATCAGAACACTCCTACCCAGTCACCAGATCAGGGCTTGATCCATCACCGTTTTTTAGCTCACTGCACCATCCCAGTTCAGAACCTGGCTATATGCAAATTAGTCTGTCCCTGGCCCAGTGCATCATGGGAACAGGGCAGACCAAACTACCAAGCCAATTCTTCACTGGAAAGGAAACAAGCTTCCGGGGACCGGTTTCTGGCATTACAGCCGTCTTCGGCCCGGCTTGCTTGAATCCTGATGGTGCAATGAGCAAGGGACTCACATCTGAGCATACCCTTCCACACTCATGGTGGCCAAAATAATTTAAAAAAGGGGGTGGTGATGGACAGAGTATCTGAGTTAATCAGAACACTCCTACCCAGTCAACAGATCAGGGCTTGATCCATCACCGTTTTTTAGCTCACTGCACCATCCCAGTTCAGAACCTGGCTATATGCAAATTAGTCTGTCCCGGGCCCAGTGCATCATGGGAACAGGGCAGACCAAACTACCAAGCCAATTCTTCACTGGAAAGGAAACAAGCTTCCGGGAACCAGTTTCTGGCATTACAGCCGTCTTCGGCCCGGCTTGCTTGAATCCTGATGGTGCAATGAGCAAGGGACTCCCATCTGAGCATACCCTTCCACACTCATGGTGGCCAAAATAATTTCAAAAAGGGGGTGGTGATGGACAGAGTATCTGAGTTAATCAGAACACTCCTACCCAGTCAACAGATCAGGGCTTGATCCATCACCGTTTTTTAGCTCACTGCACCATCCCAGTTCAGAACCTGGCTATATGCAAATTAGTCTGTCCCTGGCCCAGTGCATCATGGGAACAGGGCAGACCAAACTACCAAGCCAATTCTTCACTGGAAAGGAAACAAGCTTCCGGGGACCGGTTTCTGGCATTACAGCCGTCTTCGGCCCGGCTTGCTTGAATCCTGATGGTGCAATGAGCAAGGGACTCACATCTGAGCATACCCTTCCACACTCATGGTGGCCAAAATAATTTCAAAAAGGGGGTGGTGATGGACAGAGTATCTGAGTAAATCAGAACACTCCTACCCAGTCAACAGATCAGGGCTTGATCCATCACCGTTTTTTAGCTCACTGCACCATCCCAGTTCAGAACCTGGCTATATGCAAATTAGTCTGTCCCTGGCCCAGTGCATCATGGGAACAGGGCAGACCAAACTACCAAGCCAATTCTTCACTGGAAAGGAAACAAGCTTCCGGGGACCGGTTTCTGGCATTACAGCCGTCTTCGGCCCGGCTTGCTTGAATCCTGATGGTGCAATGAGCAAGGGACTCACATCTGAGCATACCCTTCCACACTCATGGTGGCCAAAATAATTTCAAAAAGGGGGTGGTGATGGACAGAGTATCTGAGTTAATCAGAACACTCCTACCCAGTCAACAGATCAGGGCTTGATCCATCACCGTTTTTTAGCTCACTGCACCATCCCAGTTCAGAACCTGGCTATATGCAAATTAGTCTGTCCCGGGCCCAGTGCATCATGGGAACAGGGCAGACCAAACTACCAAGCCAATTCTTCACTGGAAAGGAAACAAGCTTCCGGGGAGCAGTTTCTGGCATTACAGCCGTCTTCGGCCCGGCTTGCTTGAATCCTGATGGTGCAATGAGCAAGGGACTCCCTTTCTGAGCATACCCTTCCACACTCATGGTGGCCAAAATAATTTCAAAAAGGGGGTGGTGATGGACAGAGTATCTGAGTTAATCAGAACACTCCTACCCAGTCAACAGATCAGGGCTTGATCCATCACCGTTTTTTAGCTCACTGCACCATCCCAGTTCAGAACCTGGCTATATGCAAATTAGTCTGTCCCTGGCCCAGTGCATCATGGGAACAGGGCAGACCAAACTACCAAGCCAATTCTTCACTGGAAAGGAAACAAGCTTCCGGGGAACGGTTTCTGGCATTACAGCCGTCTTCGGCCCGGCTTGCTTGAATCCTGATGGTGCAATGAGCAAGGGACTCACATCTGAGCATACCCTTCCACACTCATGGTGGCCAAAATAATTTCAAAAAGGGGGTGGTGATGGACAGAGTATCTGAGTTAATCAGAACACTCCTACCCAGTCAACAGATCAGGGCTTGATCCATCACCGTTTTTTAGCTCACTGCACCATCCCAGTTCAGAACCTGGCTATATGCAAATTAGTCTGTCCCTGGCCCAGTGCATCATGGGAACAGGGCAGACCAAACTACCAAGCCAATTCTTCACTGGAAAGGAAACAAGCTTCCGGGGACCGGTTTCTGGCATTACAGCCGTCTTCGGCCCGGCTTGCTTGAATCCTGATGGTGCAATGAGCAAGGGACTCACATCTGAGCATACCCTTCCACACTCATGGTGGCCAAAATAATTTCAAAAAGGGGGTGGTGATGGACAGAGTATCTGAGTTAATCAGAACACTCCTACCCAGTCAACAGATCAGGGTTTGATCCATCACCGTTTTTTAGCTCACTGCACCATCCCAGTTCAGAACCTGGCTATATGCAAATTAGTCTGTCCCTGGCCCAGTGCATCATGGGAACAGGGCAGACCAAACTACCAAGCCAATTCTTCACTGGAAAGGAAACAAGCTTCCGGGGACCGGTTTCTGGCATTACAGCCGTCTTCGGCCTGGCTTGCTTGAATCCTGATGGTGCAATGAGCAAGGGACTCACATCTAAGCATACCCTTCCACACTCATGGTGGCCAAAATAATTTCAAAAAGGGGGTGGTGATGGACAGAGTATCTGAGTTAATCAGAACACTCCTACCCAGTCAACAGATCAGGGTTTGATCCATCACCGTTTTTTAGCTCACTGCACCATCCCAGTTCAGAACCTGGCTATATGCACATTAGTCTGTCCCTGGCCCAGTGCATCATGGGAACAGGGCAGACCAAACTACCAAGCCAATTCTTCACTGGAAAGGAAACAAGCTTCCGGGGACCGGTTTCTGGCATTACAGCCAACGGTGATGGATCAAGCCCTGATATGTTGACTGGGTAGGAGTGTTCTGATTAACTCAGATACTCTGTCCATCACCACCCCCTTTTTGAAATTACTATGTATAATCATGGCAGTGCTTTTTAGTATCTGGGATTCCCCGGATTCCTAGACATTCAAACTCCGTGACCATTTCCAATACTTCCTTTCTTATACTCATAAAACCCCTCAATCATCTTCTCCTTGATTAGGCCATTAGCTTAGTTGTAGAAATGTTACTTTTGAGACCATACTCCAAGCAGAAAATAATAAAACTGTTGCTCAAGTTTTGGAGATCCCTCATGGCTTTGGCCAAAAGAAGGGTGCCAGTATCAAAGAAAAGTGTGGGATTTTATGTCCTGGAGGCAAACATAAACGGAGCACAAAGGTCAATGAAATGCCACAGAATTATGTCCCCCTCCTATGTCCTAGGTTTTCTGTTTAACCGTAAAAAACCTGAAAAACTGGTCATTAGCACTAGTTTTGGATCTAAAACCTGCTTGCAAGTTTGAAAGAGTTTGATTTTCGTTGCATCAGTCCAAAAGTTTCTCCAGCACCTGTTAGCAAAAAGTCTTTTGAAGGTTATTTAGAAGGCTGCTTGGGTGATAATTCGAGGGGATGCTGGAATTCTATTCCCTGAAAACTGGCACAATCTCGGCACCCTTTTATGATAAAGCAATAGCCCCAATCTGTCATAATTGCATTGGAAACAATATTAATATAGGGATTCCATACAGAAATATCTGATTTAAAAAAACCGTAAGAAATCTTATCAAACCCTAGTGCCTTCGCTTGTTTTAAAGATGCTACTGAATGAGCAGTTTCCTCCATAGTAAAAACTAGCGGTCAAATAGGGGTTGTACATTTAGCTGACTTCCGAGAAAGAATAAGCCATATTTGCTTCATGATTAAAAGAATTAAACAAATTCCATAATGGGCAACCCGTTCACAAGGCACAATTGATGATTCTGCTGGTGTCACCAACTTTACAACAGCTTAGAGTGACTAAATGGCAGTATTTCTTCTCATCATTGTTGGCTGAGGCTTCTAGGAGATCAGTCCAGATTTCAATTTCTCATACTACATTAGCCGTTTTAAAGTGACCCGATATAAAAATCTACTTTCCCTAAGATCCTGACCAGCTCCCTTTTTAATGGCTTCTAACTGATGATACCAGTGATGTGGTTGTGGCCTTCCTGGCCCAGTCTAGTGACAAGTTGGAGTTCAGTCTTGGGGAGGTGGCCAGTGCAATAGATAGGCTGGCGATGGGGAAAGCACCGGGACTTGACAAGCTGCCTGGTGACCTTTTTAGGTCCCACCCTGAAATCTGGGCCCCGTACCTCCACATTCTTTTCAATTCTATTGCAGGTGGCATGGAGATCCCCTGTACTTGGCTGGGGGCGGAGATAGTACCTATTTTTAAAAAGGGCTGTCCCCTTCTCCCAGTCAATTACAGGCCGATCAGCCTTATAGACGTGCCTCAAAAGCTCTTTTCCCGCCTCATATTGGACCATCTCCTGGACTGGATGGAGGATAGAGATATTCTAAGTCCCCTTCAGGCCGGCTTCAGGAAAAAAACATCCACCATGGACCAGATCTTCCGCCTTGTTCTCCTCTATTGGAAAACTGTGAGGATTGAGGGCGGGAGGCTGTACATGGTGTTCGTAGACCTGAGGTCAGCATTCGACCTAGTCCCCCGAAAAAAACTCTGGGAGGTCTTAAATGAGATGGGAGTTCCGGCGCATCTCTTACAGGCCATAATCAGACTTCATGAGGGTAATTTTGCCCAGGTCTGGTGTGGGAGGGGTGGACTTTTGTCAAATAAATTTCCTGTCCTTAGAGGGGTAAGGCAGGGTTGCGTCTTGGCGCCAACCCTGTTTTGCCTATATGTTAATAACGTCCTATCCCATCTTAGTAATGTTAAGGACAATGATGCCCCCTTTTTGGCAGGCAGGAGGGTGCCGGCTATCATGTTTGCCGACGACACCCTCCTGCTTTCCAAATCTCCGATGGGGATCCAGCGGACTCTGGATGGATTTGGTCTTTTTTGTAGACAGTATGGTCTTGAGATCAATACAGGGAAGACCAAATTCATGATTTTCAACCCTTCCCCCAAGACAAGATCAAATCCTTCATTAAGTTCTGTAAGCCTGGAAAGGGTAAAAACGTTTCAATACTTAGGGGTGACCTTGCATGAGAACCTAGCCTGGGAACAACAGATAGCAAGCTCTCGGATTAGGTTGTCTCAACTGTCCGGGGCGATTTTGAAGGTTACGAACACCTCCACCTTCTAACTAATCGCCCCGGCAATTGAAATGTACAAAACGCAAGCTAAGGCGGCTGCAGTATACGGCAGCGAGCTGTGGGGGCATAAGGCTGGGAAAGCGCTGACGAGCGCAGAAAATAACTTTATGAGACGACTTCTGGGCCTCCCCCGTGGCACACCCCTGACTCCTCTAAGATTAGATATGGGACTCTCACCTATAGGGGAAGACCTAGAACTAAAGCCACTAAGATTTTGGCACAGGCTCTGGACCACCAATGAGCTTAAACATTACAGGCAAGATCTTATCCATGTACTGAATTTAAATCAATGTAGCAAAATTCCATGGTTAGCCTTTGTAAAAAAAGAATTGTATCGCCTGAGTCTCCATGAGCTCTGGGAGGCTCCCGAGATAGGTTGCCATAAAGTTTCTCGCAAAAGACTCATAGAAATCTATAAAGAAAGCAGTCTTGCTTCCATTGTGCTTGCACCCCACAATGGGATTTTAACCCAACGTTTCCTGGAGTCCAAAAATTCTTATTGTTTTGAAAATTTTATGGACATCATTTTTCCATTATTGGCTAGAAAGTTATTTATTCAATGGAGGCTTGGTACTTTGCCACTTAAATCCTTTACGTGTAAATGGGCCAAGGTGGAAGATAAAACATGTCCCGGTTGTGATCTTTGTGACGAGGAGGAAATTCATGTTCTGTTCTTCTGCCCAGCCTACAACAGGCCCAGGAAACATTGGCTAGCGCCTCTGTGTAGGAACTTGGGCATAAGGAGCCATGTAATTTCATACAGAATATTGAAAACCAATACTTCCCCTCACATAGTATTTGCGATTGCAAAATTTCTAATGGCCATGTGGCATACCAGGAGGAAATTAGTAAAAAACTGATCAATTAAGGATGGTTCTGTTATATATACAGTGTTGTCAATGTATCTCTGGCATAACATCTGGGAATTGATTGCCGTTCTTAGTTATTTATTTCTTATAAGTATGTTTTTTTCTAATGTTTTACTAATATGTATTCTTGTAATGAATGATCATATGTATCTTTTATGGCCTAAATGGCCGAAATAAAGAATTTTTGGATTGGATTGGATTGGAATGGCTTCTAACTTGTTGTCATATTCCTCAGGCTCTGGGAGGAACACAAGTGGTGGTCACTGCTTAATTTTGAGTGCCAAAGGGTTATGGTCACTCTACTCATGCTACAACACCATGAGATCACCCATTTGGCTCAAGAGTCTCACACCCAAGAGGATGTAGTCAATGCAACTACAATACGACACACTTCTAAAAGTGGGAGCAAGAGTTTTATCAGAAATGATTGGCCACTGCAGCCTCAGTGGTCAGGTCTTAGAGTAAGTTCCACAACTTGTAAGGCAGCTCTTTGAGGATTTCTCTTCACCAGTGTAATACGTTCAGAATGCCCCATGTTAAATCTTCAGCACTGGATAGATCTCGGATTATACCACTAGATTAAAAGGTAAGTTTAAAATCTTCAGCCACAAGAATCTAGGGGGACTCTGAATGGATGTTAAAACAGGAGATGCTTGGTCTTCGAGCAACAAAAAATTAGCCCTTAGATATCTGGAGAGAACCCGACTGGAGTTCATAACAGGGCAGGATAGAGAGGTGAAAATGCAATGCAAATGAAGGGTGCCAGGCAGAAGATTTCATAGCAGGAACACTATAGCTTTTGATTTCACTTCAATACAGCCACTCAACCGCTCAAGTTTCCTGAAATAAACAAGTTCCATAGCTATCAATGAACATGCCCCAGTCAGGATCACTAAGTTTGCTCCTAATGCCAGTATATTTCAGCTCAGTATGGATAGCTTGAGGTACTAGATGGTAAACCATTGGCATTTACTGCATCTAGCAGTCGCATGTTCAATTTATTTAATTAAAGGCGATTCTCCCCTTAACATTTGAGAATCAGGTGTACATTCATTGTCAGATAAGAGTCTAATCTCACAATTAAGGGCTAGCAGGGTTAGTATGTTTTGGAGTTTACTTTTGGGTGAATGATCTAGAGAAGCTAGCTCAGTTCGACAGGGTACAATGCTTCGAGAGACTACAGGATTTGCATTAGGTTGATGTCAGTCCACCTGGTTGAGGAGAGAGCGAAATCCCACCACGGCAGGGGGATTTAGACAAGAACCAGTATTACCACTAGGTCCCAGTGGTCGCAATTGAAATAGTAAAGGCACAGGTGCAAACCCATACCACAAATTATGATAAAAGAAGCCCAGTAGTAGGAGAAAGATGCTAGGCCCCGGCCCACCTGCTTGAGGACAATTAGCCAATAGGTTTTGAACAATGTTAAGAAACCTAAAGCTCATGATAGCACAGTCACCTTCAAATATCTTTTACTAAGGGACAGATCCAACCCACCCTTCAAGTTATCAAAATATTGGGCGCATCTGAGTAAGACAGACCAGAAAAAGTGTACAACCAGTGTAAAACCTTGTTCTACAGTTAGGTAAACAACTCATCAGATCCAACCGCTAAACAAGGCACATTAGGCAACACAATAATATATGGGCAGGCTTCAGGGGGCAAATGTATTGATATTGATTTTAACTCATTGGCTCAGACAGCATCACAGATCCACCTGTTTCGTTTTCTCTTCCCCTTATCTCATCCAATGATGTTGTATCCATGCTCACCTGCTCACATGGGGCCACACTAGATAGATTTACAAACATGTTATTTAAAGACTGAACTCCTGCTGGATAAATGGCAATGGACTCTGGTAAAGTGGGTATGGCACTAGAAATAGCGCCTGCAGAATGGGAAACAGGAGATGGCTTTGGCACCGACTGTTGGGAAGCAGGAAGTGAGTTCTTCTTACATAGCTCTGTTGAATTTCCCACACGCTTTCATTGATTGATTCAAGTTTACTCACCAGAGTCTCGAAAAGTTTAGTGCATTTTTCCTTCATTTTTTAGACCATCTTTATTAGTATTTTAAGCATGCACACTGCAGTGGGTTTGCCAGCACATGCTGGCTGGATAGACATGACAAAATAAGTAATACTGCCAACACAAAATATCAGCCTCCATATAATGCTATTTCTACACACTCAGCAGTTACGTTCCTCCAAGATAAAAAAAACAAGGAACAATGCAAACAGTAAGCCAAATATGCACTTGTTGTGTTCCATACATCTCCAGATGGTGGGAGAGTCTCACCCCTCCCATGATTCATAAGTCCCATGCATGCACCTCCACAGTACAATAGTATCTGTTACTTCTTGGATTCAAGCATACATCCTACATTCCCGTTATATTCTCTCAATCTCTCTATGTATGAGGCAGTCCATTATGGGGAAGGGTATACCCAGTAGCTTGGTCAGTACTCTCATTCTCATATATCTTGTCCACTGTGGTTGCCTGCAGTTCATCCAATGGCCCTTGCCAATCTACTGCAATAGGTTTCTTGTGCAGTCTATTTGCATTTTCCTGTATCAGTTTCAACACCTCTGCTCTTTCCTACTTGAGCATCTCCGCGGTCCAGATTCCCACCCCAGGTGGCCCCCGCTTCCAATAAATGGCAATCAATCTGTGAACTATCATCATTGAAAAGTCTATAAAGTGTGTAGTGGCACCCCCAGCTCGCCTCCGCCTATGTAGTCAAAGGGTACAACTGGCCATAGTGTGTCGATCGGTGGGTCTTGTGAGGTCGGCAAGTTTGTCTGTAACCGCTAGCTATAGGTCACTAGCCACTTGGCAGCTACAGAACATGTGTGCTATGTCTGATTTTGGCCCTGTGCATTGTCGACAATTCAGCAACGATACAGGAAAGATCCTGGGGGGGCCTTGCAGGTGTGAGATGACCCCAATGAAAATATTGTGTTGAATATACTGGAATCTGGATTTACGGGAGAATTTCTATGGGTAGGGAACTGTTATAATTCATTCTTTCTGCATTAGCTCTTACCTATATCATCCTGCCAGGTGCCTTAAAGTGTTAGTAGGGGGTCTTGTGAAAGATGTGGGAGGGCTTGCGCCAGCACATTATCAATCAGTGCCACACAGTGTGTATGGCGTGTACGAGCGGGTATTGGTCAGGTTCTGTGTCAGTCCATAAGCCCACCATAGGCCTGGATGTGTCCTGGGTGGAGATCCCCGTTGTTCATTACTGCTCAAATGGGATCAAGGCACCCTCCTGAAACAGGTCCCCCAATTTGCTCACTCTGGCCTTCTCTACCAACGTCATTCCATCATCCTAATCAGTTTCTAAATAGTGGAATATATCCTAAGCGCATCTTGGGTGCATATTGGGGCATGTCTGTCATGAGGTGAAAGCTCCTCCAACCGCTATTGTAGGCCACATGCAGTATGCTATTAGACTGCAGGGAAGGAAAGCTTTGCCCACCACCAGCCACCATGCCTGGGACCACAAGAGACAGTTCCAGCTCTTCCAGGTATCTGCCCATCTTTGAGCGGTCATGCCACTGTAGTTGTGCTGCCAGGTAATAATGCTCACAGTCTGAAGCACCCAAGCCTCCTCTTTCCACTTGGAGCTGGATTTTGGATAGTGCTATTCGCTGTCTACCTTGTTTCCATAGGAAACCTCCCATAATTGTATGCAAGGTGCAAGAGGTGCTACAGGGGTGGTCAACAGTTAGGTTCTGGAAATAGTATAAAAGTCGAGGTAGTGCCGCCCTTTGTGACAGTGCTACCTTTCCCTCAACCAATAATGTGAACATACAACAGAACATGATCTGTGGGCGGAGGGTGAAATGGCCTTGGGAAGTTTGCCATCCAGGAGGCCGCGAGTGGCATGATAGATGTTAATGCCCGGATATCAAAATGTGTGCAATTCCCATTGGAGGGGGCACTCAGCAACCACAAAGTGCTGTTGCAGACAGTCTGGAAAGATCGGAAAGAATCAGTCCTTAGACCAATTTTCCCAAGTCAGTATGAAACTTTTCAAATGTGGTCACAGTAGCGTCAATTCCTTCCTGTATGTGGAGCACATAGATTAGCACGTCATCTGCATATATTGAGACCTCGTGCATGTTCCTTTCGAATGCCATTCGCCAGGCCTGCCCCTCCTGTCAAAGAAACTGTACTAGTAGCTCTATAGCTAAAATGAACAATAATGGAGATAATGGGCATCCTTGGCGTGTGTCTCTCCTAACACGAAAGGAGGTCGAGAGGCATCTCACTAACTTGGATGTATGTCGTTAGCACGCATGCTTTTACAACGCATGCCTTTACCACGCAACTTTTACAACGCAAGTCATTACAATGACTTGCGTTGGAGGGGGCTGGATAGTGAATAGTTTAATTTACTATTCCAACTCCAGTCCCCGTGGATAGTAGGGAAGGTGTTGGATAGTAAATTAAACTATTCCCTATCTTAGAGCGCCCCCCAACGCAAGACGTTGTAACAACTTGCGTTGTAAAAGTTGCGTGGTAAAGGTAGTTTGTTGTAAAAGTTGCGTTGTAAACGCTGCTCACTCACTAACTTCACCCTTGCTGTAGGTTCCAAATAAAGAAGTCCGATAAGCCTCTGAAGTTTCACCTTTATGCCCATGGTGGTCAGGGTTGCAAACATGTAATCCCAGTGAACATATTGAATGCTTTCTCTAGGTCCAGCACCACACATGCTGCATAAGTCAACCGAGCACTCGATAATATACACATTGAGGGTAGTGGACAAACATGTGTAATCTGTACCCAACTTTGAAAGGGATTGGTAAGACATCACCTCCAAGGGATCTCTCCCCTACTTGGGAAGTGAGATCAGTAGTGCCTCCCTTAGTGTCAGAGGCAGCTGCCCTGCTGCGGGAGCAGTATTATACAACCCTCGGGGCTTACATGTTGCGGCTTACCATATGGTGCCCTGGATCTCTTGATCTGTCATGAGCACACTGAGTTTCTCTCTGCCTATCTGTTCAATGACAGGCAGGGTGACTGCAGTGAGAAAAATGTGTATCAGATCCCGACAATTAACAGGAGGGGTATTGTAGAGAGATTGTTAATGGGCAGTGAATGCTGAATGTTGTCAACTTGGTTAGTGACCAGTTGTGTCAGGGACTCTCACATGGCGATAATAAAAGTGGTCGCCATGTCGCTTCTAAATAACCATGCCAAAAGGCAGCCTAGTTAAAACACTCTTCATGCATTCTGGCTTGGCACGTCTTATAGTCGAGGCATTGCAACCAATTGATAAGGGTGACATGATGGTATGACTTAACAACTACTGCCTAAACCACGACTTCTGGAACAGCGAAGGCTAAACCACGACTATTACTTAACCACTACGTTTTAAACCACTACTCCCTAAACCACGAAAAAATTAGATTTAATGCCATTTTGTGGGGGGAAACCCTCCACACCCCCGATCTACCCTCAATCACCTTGTAAAAGCATGCGTCCTATTTCTTGTTGAGTTGTACCCTGGTTGCGTTAGAACGTGGCACTAGCAATACATTTAGTCTGTTTGACGTGCAACTCCGGTGTTCTAAAAGTCGTGGTTCCATCCTACGTTGTTCCGTCGTTCGTGGATGTTACCTTCGTGGTTCAGCCCTCTTCGTTGTTCACTCTTCATTGTTCCGGTAAGTCGTTGTTTATACATCGTGGTTAAGGATATTTCCCGGGTGGCATGTTGCTCTCTTGCCTCAGCTAGGGCAGGCTTCTAGGCAGGATTATCTCACTCAGTGTTCTCAGGGGCTCCTAGCGAGGCCTCCAACTTAAGCAGTTGGCGAGGTAAGGATGTGATAGAGCGCACAGGACCACTAGCTCATTTTACCATACTCACCTGGGCCCATGTACATTCACACTTTGAACTAGCAGTCCTGCTTTTATTACTGACAGCTCATCAGTACTTTGAGTCCTTTTAGGACTTATACATGTAAACCATGACTTACCAATCCTTGTCATCTATGTTATAAGTCCTAGGGATCGAAAAAGGTGTTAGAATAATGGGCAGTTAGTCTAACAAATTTACCTCTACCTTTACCTATCCTGAAAAGAACCACAGATTCAAGGTAAGTTTTAATCACTTTATCTATGCAAGGTTTTCTGAGTCAAAAAGGCCACAGTACAGTGACCATACATTTTATAATCAAGAATATAATCAATAGGACATAAAGTTTGCAAGAAATCATAGTAACACCTTTAGACATTGGTACCTGGGAAGGGTGAGAAAGGGAAATAGCACAAGGACATACCAAATGGATTATATTCACCTAGAATGGTGCAGGAACCAATCCTGATCATGAACTGGGGCAAAGACAGGGGCTCCTGACTAATCAGGTACCCACGGGACAGGACAGATGCAGATCAGGACAGGTGTCCTCAGCTAAGTGCAAAGCCAGCGTCACACCCCTCTCTAGCAAATTTGGGTACCCTGACTGGGTAAGATATATTTTCCCTTAGCAACACCTCGATTCTTCTGACAGAGTGCTCCGCCTGCACCTCTGCTCTCGATCTTCTATAGCATGCATTGGGTCAGTGACAGGTCAGCTACTCGGACAAGTCGGACAATTTCTCTATCTAAGCCTAACTTAGTTATTCCATTTCCAGGGCAATGTACCACTCCAAAATGTTGCAAACCTATGTGTTCCCCTTCAGTGATTGGTCAGAAAGATGAGGACAGGTCATCAGACAATACTAAGATGAGATCATTCTTCATTTACTTGTATTTGATCAAGTTCCCACCCATAATTTATGTTCTCATGATTTTATTCCACCCAGCAATATTATTTCAATTTTCGTATACATTGTTTAACAAATTTGCAGGTAGTCTTCCTTTTCCCAGGTCATGGGGTGAGGTTCCCAGGCGCATCGCAGGTAAGACAGGTTTTGGCCAGGTTTTGGCCAGGTTTCAATGCCACAGTTTGAGGTCCTTCAATGCTCCCGGCACATGCGCAATTTTGGTTTTCAATAGGGAAATTCATGTCACCCTGGGCCAAATACGAGCTAGTAACAAAGTCAAAGAAAGACACTTTAGAATACAAAAATAAATGAATGCACTGTATACCACTTATCTCTACTCTAACCCCATTACTTTTTTTTATGCTACAGCATTAATGCTTAAGCAGAATGATCAAAGTTTACTACAAGCAGCAGCATATGCATTAGTATGAGTAAGCATGAAGCAGCCATCTTGGCACTAGTGCGCAGAAGCAAGAAGTTCCCACCAAAAGCACAGATACGTCACACCATGTAGATGTGGCACACACATGCGCAAAAGAGTTCCCGCATTTTCTGTGGCCATTTAAGACACTCGGGTTACTGTCAGTAAAAGCACATAGACAAGCTTCCCCAGCTTAGTAAATATGTTATGTAATGCAAATATTAATAGACAGAACATGTTGATTAATTAGTTACAAGTTATTTCGAGAGGTTTGAGTCCAAGCAAGTCTCTGTACGTACTGTACGTACGAAACCTTGCTCCATCAGAGGCACATGCACCTATCCCCATGTAAATACAGTAGCCATGCATAATCAATTTCATGGCCTCCCATTCAGTAAATCTGGTGACAACTGTGCCCCATTTGTCCATGAAATAATTCAAGAGTGCTGTGTTAGTTGGACAATACAGTCAGTCGCATGTGGAGGTCATGTGGTGAAGAGTAATAAGATTATTTCTTGGTGTGTGGGTACATTGTGTGCCAACTATCTACTTGGGACCAAAGTTAGCCATTGGGTCAAGTGTGTTGCTGCTGTTACAGCAGGGGAGGTAGGCAGGGGACCGTACAAGCGGTCCAACCGTGGAATTACACAGATAAAGACTCCTCCTATTTGCATGGTTGGAGCACCCGTCTGGTCAGTATGGTACAGAGGCATGCCCAGAAAGATTGCTGCACCCATTCATAGCATACATGCACCCCAGCAGCAGGGGGCTACCTATCCAAATGTCCCTCCACGAAGACATATTTCCCTTCCGGTCTATCTCAGTCGCTCTGTCCTGAAAGGACATCGTTGGTCTCACCCATATGAGAGCCCAAAAGCAAACCTCAAATACAATGGGCTGTAACAGTGACGTTGCCACCCATTCTGTAAGCGTACATCTTTTCCTTTGGACATGTCTGTTTCTTGAATAAATGCAGTCTGGGAATCCCTTCTTTTGACGTATTGTTGCACTGCATGCTGATTACATGCAGTGCCCATACCCGTGACATTCAAGGTGACAAAGCCCGGTCTGATCATCTTAACTGTGCTCTGCAGTTGGGTATACGAGGTTGAGGAGCCAAGGGTGCACACACAGGGCATGGTAGAACATAGGGGTGTCTACATCTCCAACGGTAAACATACTGCAAAGCTTGATTACATCAAAAAATGGAATACCCAAATCCCTTTCTCAGGGTGGCAGAGCAACACCTGGCCACCCAAACAAAGAAAAAGCAGTCCAATTTGGAGAGCCCTCCAGTCTGTGTGCCATGGCACATAACAACTCACCTCGAGAGTGAAGGGGTAGCCAGCCCACCGTATCTAGCTTGCATACAGCCGGTGGGCATCCGGCCCCTAAATGCAGGCAGTAAAGAAAGAGAAGAAGGGGTGAAACATGACCATTTTAAATGCTATTCCTACAAGGATGATGGAAGCCATTAAGGCCGGAACACACCTCTGGGGAGAGTTTGTGGTGTAATGGCGAGAGCTACCGACTGATTCTGTGCAAATCAAGTAATTTTCCCATAAATGCATGTGTCCTTAACTGGTGCTCATGAAAAGCACCAGTTTTGATGATTAAGTGCCAGTGCTGAGCACCAGAAACCACTGGCTCAAATTAAGCACTGCTGGTGAGTGACACTTATCATGCAACCATGTTTCAAAGAATGCCACTGTGTCTGAATCGTCTGCGTCCTCCGAGAGCCTAAAATGCAGATGTTATTGCAGCATTGTCTCCCTTCTGAGGGTTCCGCTATGCATTCTAACTTTTGAACCTTAGCCTCAAGGTCCTTTATCTCGCCCTCTGGGTCTTTCACCATTGGTTGGAGTACAACAAGTGCACCCTTGGTCTGTGTGACCCATCAGCCAAGCTTCCTCTGGTCCTCTTGAAGCAGGCTAAGCTCCACTGTGACAGCATCTACCCTGCCTCTCAGGTCCTGTCTGGTTTCAAGATTGCTGCCAGGATTTGGTCCAGTTTAGCATCTGCAGGACCCTTAATGGTGTCAGTCTGCAAATGAACTGTGCTGTCTAGATCTTGGCTTCCAGTAACCGGACCTTTTGCTGGAAAAGTGTTCCTCATTGCCCCATATTGAACATATATGCTGCTCTTGCAAGCACCTAGGAATGTTTTAAGCATCAGGGGGGAGAATCCCTCTCACACTGGCGTTCCTCACCACAGCACATCTGTGTGTATGAGTCCCTCTTGCCTCTGGGCGTATTGCTGTGACCCTTCAGCAGGGCAGCAAAAGCAGTCCAAGTAGCTGAGAGGCAGTGGGAGGGCGCAGCATCTCAAGTATTTGCTAGTTCTCATTCGGCCTGTGCCAAATGCCAGTCCCGGATCTCTTACCGGGTCATTAAGGTGTCATCCATTTGCCCCGGGGGTGGTACTGGCAATCAGGCTGCACTCTGATCTACAATTTCATCCCACATTGGGCCACAAAAGCTAGTAGGCAATTGCTTGTATGTTCCAATGGACCCACTGTCAGGAACATTTCCGTATCACTGTGTGCCCACCATCGTGTCTTCCCCTAGTGGACCCACCTCACCCCTCACTCCACTGAGTATCCAGCGCTAGTGTGCGAGGAGGCCACAAGCACTCGCTTAGTTAGGAGGGTCCTCTCTCAGGTCCCAGTAGTCAACATTTCACATGAGAAGGCCCATTATTGCCACTATGCAGTTCCAATTGGGTGCTTTGTAGGGTCGGTGAGGGACTGAACAGAGCCAGGGCACCCCTGCTGCACTCCTCAGGCAGTATCCGCTCCTTCCTCTTGCTCCTGCACTCCCATGTCTCCCATCAGGGTGAGTCCCAGGTTTAAGGCTACCTCTGGCCCGGCTCAGCATCGTAAATGCTCTTCTATGGTGGGGTCACTTTGCCTCACTCCCAGTAGCAGTGATTGTGGTATTAACATTGGGCCACATGACCCATTTTCTGCTGCAAGACAAAAATCTTGCTGCTGGTAGGCCCAGTCTCACCCATCATCATGACCTACCACTGGAGGTCTGACACACTCACTCATTTGGCTGCCCAATCAGGCCGACTGGGAGGATTTCATATCTCCCCATATGGCTGGCGACAGTCAGTCCTCCTCACCAGCCAGAGTAGGTGGGACCTTTTCAAAACTCATGCAGGTGCCAGTCTCGTTCGGGACCCACACTTTTTGCTGCAGCGGCTCATTCAACAACACGGGCTAGGCATCTCTCAGCCGCTCCCGCCACCCCCAGACAGGGACTGGAGCTATTGCACATATCGGGCTCCCTCCTCACAGCACAGAACCATCATTAGGATTCAGCGGTATGAAATTGAAGGCATTACAACATTGATTCTATGGACCATGTTTAATACGTATTTTTGCATGGATCCCAAGAACTAGCTTTTGGGTTTTAATTCAAAATATTTCTAAAGATAGGTGAGTGCACTAAGATGTTTTTAGTGTAAAACAATTCCCTTCGGGCCAACAATATGCGTCTGGAGGTGAGTGTGTCTCATTGACTTGTATCTTGTCCTTTATTATTCCCCCCTCCTTTTTCCTTTTTCCTTTAGGTGTTTCTGAAAGAACAGAGGGACAGGTAGGGTTCTATTGTTTACCTGCTTGCTTGGTCTGAATGTACACTATTGCCTTATAGTTTATTACCCTGAAGAAGACCCTAGACCATTTTAGGCTTGTACAGTGGTTGAAATATGTTGGGGCTGATTATGATGACAGTGAACCCGACACTGACAGGCTGTCTGTGGGGGGCTCACCGCTATCGTGAGGCCATTTACCGCCCACCATATTATAATGGTGGGCGGGTCTGTGGTGGTTGAAAACTCTAACCACCACGCATCTGATGGTCTCCTTGTACCTCCCGGTGCTGCGGGGGGGCCTCACAATCCCAAACATGGAGGCAGTGCCGACCAGGCACCGCTATTTGGATTATGATGATCCATCCCCGCCAGCCTTTCCATGGCAGTTCACCCACCATTGAAAGGCAGGCACGGATGGACTTTGGGGGCCCGTGGCAGGCAACCCATTATCACGGGCACTTTTGTTTGGGGTTTGGGGGGCATCTATGGTGCCCCCCTACATTTCCCTGCACCAAGTGGCTGGTACCGCAAAGCATCTACCACGTATTGCAGAGAAATGTAAACAGTGCCTTTTTTGCTTTGCGGTGGGTGCTGCAGTTAGCAGCACCCACCACAATGCAAAGTATGGCGAGTGCGACTGCCAAGGTGGCAGTAGCATCCTAATACTACCTGGGGAACCGCCGCCTTGTAGACGGGTGAACCCACTCCCCGAGACGACGGAGGATGGACTGAAGTCCGTCCGCCATCATAATGGGCGCCTTGGTAACAAAAAGATCTCAGGTCAGGTGATTCATTGTATTTCCCTATATGACCACCTTTTTTTGTGTTTTAAACATTTCAGAGAAACTCGCCAAACAAAGAATACTTTGAGTATACCTCTAGGTATAATTTATATTCTCTCTTGCCCACAAAAAAACAGAACCCAGATTTTAGTCCTGAGCATAGATTTGTAAGAACTCCCAGGGTTAGATTAGCTTCGCTTGGTGTGGTCCGCCGGGGTGGCATTGTTCCTACCCTGGTGTCAAATGATGAAGCATGCCTCCATAATTTTAGGGTGAGACGACCTCTCAAAAATCTTTTGATGACCCACAGCTTAGAGATGCCAAAATAACCTAATTGGTCAATGTTTTGCTTCAATACCCTCAAGTGCTCCTTTTTTGGGTTGTGTAGAAAACAAAAGATCTCACAAGAGACAGTACTTGAGCAGCCTTAAGTGAGACTTAAAATGAGTGTTAACAATGTTACAGAGAGTAAAAACAAAACTACTAGATGTAAATGTGGGATACTTGTAAAGCACACTGTTACTCTACCCGAGTGTCCTGGCGCTGTAGACCGCTGGGGAACCCGTCCTGGTTTTCCCTGTGAGATGGTCCCTTTCTGGGTATCTCCAGGGTGCAACCAGGCATCCCCGGGGGGCCGTTGTAGAGATGAGGCAAGCTGAATGCCCAGAGTTACCAAGTGTGTTCCCTGGTTAGAGTAGGCACTGAGGCGAGAATTATCGAGTCCGTTGACCCTGGTCCAAGACCCTGCCGCGTCGGGAATTGAACCCTGGTCCCAGGCCATTCTCTGCTTACAGGTCTGCCGCCTCTAACCAGTGAGCCACACCTCTCCACACCAGTGAGCCACACCTCTCCACACCTAGAGGCACCAGTGAGACACACCTCTCCACACCTAGAGGCATCCAATCCATTACAAATAGGTACTATAAGCAGGCACCCTCTGTGCCATCCGGAGACTGGTGTGAACAGACCGCTTCATTATTAACACTGGGCTATCTGAACCTAATACTTGCACCACTGCAAAAAAGCCACACAATATCAATTTTTAAGGCTACAAAATGTGCTAGTCTATTCTGCAATATCCTGGGAGATCTTCATTTTTAAATTCAATGTCCCCTGCCTTGTGAGCCTTTAGGGCCTACCATGCAGATGACCTCTATGAACTATAAAGGAAGGTTTAAGCCTGGCAAAGAGTTTATTGTATGAAGACAATAGAAAGTATGAGAAATTGGATTATTGGTTGACTGGTGTGTGAGCAGTGGACAAGCAACAACCACAATCCCTTGCAGGGTGAGCCCAAAAAATTCACTAAATCAGCCTGTACTTAATCCTGAGTGGCTTGCCACAAAAAACAGAAAGGGTTAACTTGAACACAATGCTTAAATTATTTATGCAGCACACAGACAACAATAAAAGAAAAAACACAACACGAGAATAATCCAAAACCAATTTATACAATTTGAGTACCTTTTAATAAATTATTCGACACCAAAGTGACAAAAATCTAATCAGTAGAACCTGAGTTATGAATTGGTAAAGTTGTAAGCGAAATCTAGTGCCTAAATTATCAAAACTCCAACAGCCAACATATAGTCACACAAGACTGGGTCAAAGTCGATGAACCGCAGGATACGCGCGCTATAGTTTGAAGTGAGTGGCGGTTAAGGTAGAACGGCGGCAAGTTCAGACTGTGTACTTCGTGATTTGGAGCCGTAAATGGGGTTCTATGCAGGCAGTTGAGGCTGTGCTCAGAGTGACTGCCACTCGCTTTCAACTATAGTGCGCATATCCTTCTCAGCTGTAGAGCTCCACTCTTGAGCCCCAGCACACACCGTAGACGGAGTGCACTATCACCCTTTTAATTCTACCGAGATACTGCGCCTCCTGCGGTTCTTCCGTAGTCAATAATGCAATGTTATACAGGCATGAATCTAATGTCCTGAGGATGATCCCTTTATTTTTAAACAGGGATTGAAACGCTGTTGACACTGTACACATTATATGCATATGATTGTAAAATAGAACATGTTGCAATAGTGTGCTTTTGTTTTATCAGTCTGCAAAAAGGAATATTGTATGCAGACCTCACGTTGCCCTTGCCTGAACCCCTCCCTTTGTATGTCAAACAGTTCTATGTGTGGTAGTAGGACTCAGGCTGTGTCCCACTTGAATCTGTATAAATATCTGACTACAAACCTATATACTATATATTATATATTAAAATTCTGTCTGGCTGGACAAAGACTATAGAAACTATTTACTCCAGGCCAAGCTACAGGCACAAAGGGGCTAAGAGCAGGAACAAGACTACTTTTTAAAAGTGGCATTTTCAAAATTGTATTGAAAAATCTGACTTTACCGGTAAAGAGGGTTTATCATTAGAATTTCATAGGTAGCAAGCATGACATATCTACCTGCTCTCGGACAAGAATCACAGCTTATTAAATGTAATAAAGAATCCACAATACTATCCTATTGGAGAGGTAGGCTTCAAAGTAGTGCAAAACGAATTTGGGAGCTTTTCACTAACAGGACATGTTCAACTTGAAAGTACGTCTGACATTTTAATTACACAGCTCTCTGTCCCACAGACTACCATGGGCCTAACTTAGTGGTGGGTTACATGCATTAAAAGGGAGTTTAAGACTTTGAAAAGGGGGTTTAAATGCCAAGTCAACATGTCAGTGTGACCCTGCCATCAGGCTGCAATCGCAGGTCTGGAACATGTTTTGGACGGCTATGTAAGTTGGTGGCACAATAAGTGCTGCAAATCCACTGATAGCATTTAATTTAAAGGCCATGGGTGAATAGTATACCCCTCTACAAGGGACTTATAAATATATTAAATATGCCAATTACATATATGTCAATCTAACAATATTTAGGAGATTGAGCACAAGCAGTTTAGCACGGGATAGCATTGGTAAAAAGCAGAGTCCTAAGGCCCAAAAAATAAATCCACTAAGCATTGGAGGTAAGGAGGCAAAAGGTTTGGGGGAAGAACACTCTAAGGATGACAGGTCGAACAGAGAGTTAGAGGTATTACCCTAGTATGACCTGTGTTTCGAAGCATTCATAATACCTCTAGTGTTAGGGGTTAGAAGGAGAGTCTACTGTTAGACACCTTCCAATTATCTACAGGTATCCAAAGATATTGGTATAGGCTACCTCACACACTTATGTTGTGGGATACTTCACCATCGGTGACAGATCCACACCATAGTCGGTAAAATACCACTGAGTGGACTCAACCATATTTGGATTCCTCATAATGTGGTATTGAATAAAGACAAGGGTCCTGATCTAAGACTACTATTCTAATTCCATCAGAAATAATTCCTTTATTGGTTGGGCAACCTAGGTATGACTAAAATTCAAATCAACTGTGGATATCAAGATGATAGACAATGTGTAACTTACCCACTTACCCACTTCTATATCATGCTTTTCATTGTATATATGTAGGTAACTTGTTTTGGCCTTAGCCTTGCCCATAAGGCAAGGATAAAGCCCATATAGGCCAAATGAAGTTCATCAGAGCTTTTATGTATGCTCCCTGTCTAAATGTATTTGAAAACAACAAGGGCACCCAATCAAGTCAGCAAGGGACCTTGGGAATAGATTCTTTTTAAACAACAGTGGTCCCTTACAAGCAAAGGAATAAAATTATATAAATATAGACAGAGTCGTTTCTATATTGGTGTGACATGTCCAGCCGGACAGAGGTCTGATATTTACTTTAGAATAGTAGCGACAATTCCATCAACAATTTACAAGGTGGGGCACAAGCCTGTACCCTACTTAAACAAACACAAAAAGTAAGGTTGGAGAGCGTGAAACACAAAGGGCTTTTAGACAAAAGCTTATGTTTCTGTAAAAATCACAATTTCAAAAGTAAAACAAAAAATTTCAAACACCTTTAAATGTTAAATGACACAAGGTACATAATGATATAAGGTGCGCAATTGAGGTCGACGGCGTTTCGATCCTACTACATTGTTATGGGGATCATCATCAGGACTTTTGTAAAAAGTATGAGTCCCCTTTAATTCCTTCAACTTTAACGAACCCACTTAGTTATATTTTCATTCTCCATAACTAATTTCTGGTTAAGTCAGAATCCTCGCATGCTTTTATTAAGTTGATCTACACTGCTATTTTCAAATTACAATACTACTCTTGCAACGCATAAACAGTTTTCCGATGAGTGCTAACATGTCACGTGCATTGAACATTTAAACCTAACCATAACAACAAACTTTATACATTTCAGATGCCTAAAGTACATCATTTTAGAAGTTGAGGATTATCCATTAGTTGTAGTGGCAGAATGCTACTTAACATGTGGTATGTGTGTTTGTTTAGGAGAGAGGGGTGGGTGAGTTATAAATTAATTCCAATATGTTTGCCTTATCTGTTCCAAATGTGTTATTTTGCCAATACACAGTGGCTCCCCTTTTCAGCTCCCAGTTGCCCTATGTCCAGCACCATGTAGAACTGATTCCCCCTCAACCTTTGATTCCTACATGATCTTGCCTGTTCAGTGTTGTAGTTCTGGTTGGTCGTTTCCTGTCTCAATTCTCATTCCATAACAATGTTGTCGGGTGGCTCTGTATACCCCTTTTCTCCTTGCAATAGTTTCACTATTATGACATTATGCAACTTCACTATTCCATCTAGTTTCGGGGGAACCCTATGGTACTTTGATGTCACTGCCTTTTCACTCTTCGCCAATAGTTGGGCTAAGAACAGTCATAGTCTATTTTCCACCATCTTCGGTTTCGGACCATGAGAAAAGGGCCAACATGCACCCAACAGGTGCAGATATATTAGTTCTCCTGAAGATCTCTACTAAGAGGTCAGTGGCCTCCTTTCCAAAATGATGGAGCCCAAGGCATTCCAGCTTCCTATTGAGCACACCGGAGACAGCTAGGGGAGTCAACACGCGGATGTTGTTGATCCTCTTTGGAGTCAAGTACGCTTTATGAAATTAGCTGAATATTATGTCCTTAAAGTGAGCCTTTCAGCATGCAACTCCTGTTTGTATATTTTACCATGCATGATGATGGTTGTTTCAGATCCAGAATGGATCAATATATTCAGATAATGCCCCTCGTATTATTCCATAACGGGATCTTTAAATTCCCATCACACATTTGCATTCATGCATTCAGTATATTGCAGTCAGTGTCGTCTCCCTCCTGTTTTTTTGTCATTTACCTTGACCTTTTACTACATTCATCCTTCGTTGAAATGCCTCCTTATACTGAAGTTAATGCAAACTCCCTGAAGGGGAGGACGATATTTAAATGGTGTTGTGTTTCACTAAACCACACCATTAAGCAAACATTGCTCACAACCATATATACAACATTTTTCACAAAAACGATGTATTATTCCTCTAATGCTCATGATATGAATAGAATGGACTGTGCCATGTTACATGTCGGACTATCGATAACAAACATATGAATTGACAGAAATATCATGACCTATAAATCATTTACAAAAATAGCACTCCTTTGGAAGTAGATTTTTCTAATATTAATTCCAATCGAGCAACATGTTCATAAAGAATATTTAGGGCAAAATATTTCTGTAAGGCAGTATTTAGGCCAAGCAATTCTGGTAGCATCTGCGTCACCACCAGAAACTGTTAAATTATTTGACTTTCAGCAGTTTGCTTTCCACACCTCCTTTCACGGTTGGGCTCTAGTAGTTAAGCAGTATTTCTTGTATCTTTCTCTTTTGATCTCTGCCATGAATAGTTTAGATTACGTTTTCCTGTCTCGTTGTGTTCAACTTTTGTATTCGTCTCTTGGTGGCATCCACACTGAAAGATGCTCAAAGTTCCTGTGACCTCCCTTACTGAGGCAAAGTTTAAATATGCATCTTTTGTCCTGGTCAAAATCAAAAAACGTCTATTACACAAAATTCGCTTTAAAGGCTGAAGTCTAAACCATTCATGTCAGCACACTGGTAGTTGAAGTATAAAAACAAATGACAGCATGCTGAGATTCCACAGCAAGAGTAATCACGGGAGAAATTGACATGACCTGCCTGTCAACAGCGCAACCCATTGGGCACTGTTGACGGGGGATGTCACATCAACTACTTAAGGCTGGAAATTTCTAAGGCCAGGCACAGAAACTGACTGTGCTCACATAGTTTGCAGAATTCAGGAACTCCCCAATCCGCTTGGAACACGGAGCTCCTGTGATAAATACAATTCTACATTCCCCACGGAGGGGATTTTTTCCACCCACATTCAGTAAGTCGGTCCCGACCCTTGCGTTAACGTTTCACTGTGCTGGGTAAATCCCTTCTGACGCATAATGGCGACAAACACTGTCCCACCGAGCTGACTGAGACTCAACCCTGAGGCATGTCAGGTATTCGCGTTATGGAGGCAGCCATGTCAGAGTCAGGACTCGGGAGTAGGGCCCTGTGCAATCCTCGAGTCGAGTTTGATGACGTGCTTGCCCTCTGGATGTGGATGTGGATGTTGATGGTTCGGCTTCTGCAGCTTCGAGTCCTCCTCCGATCCCGGTGCTTTGGTTGGCCTGCTGTGAAGTTTGCAATGCACCATGCTAGTGCTACTGCCGCTGGCAGCGCGACACGAAGGGGAGCATGGGCGGGACAGCGCCTTAGTACCACACGACGGGCGAGTGGAGCCTGCAGCGCGCCAACCCACCTGAGCCGCCCTCTTTGCCAACGGCCAATAGGGAGGGCTCTCCTGGGGATGGGGGCGTTCCTGGGTGTATATAGCAGGCCCAACAACTGTGCTCGGCCTCTCTTTCCCGCATCTGTTCCCTAGGCTGCTCTGCGCTGTTCCCACCCTGAACCCTGACCCAGCTGCAGAGCGGCGGGCGAAAGTTGTGAATCTTTAATGGTCATGTTTTGTGTTGCAGGCGGAGTCACAGGGCGATCTGGAAGCAGATGGACAGTAGGGGTACCTCTGCGGCAGAAGGATACAGTCTAAATACCTCTGCCTGGCACAGTAAGGGTGCCTGAGCCAAGAACCTGGAGCCGAGGGGGTTCCAGGAAACAGCGTTGGCGCCCCGTTAGTCCTTCGGGCGGTCGGGGGGCCTGAACCGACCGGGGGTGTGCCTCATCACTCCGCCCTGACAGGGGGGGCGGAGTATAACGAAATAAAATGGTAATTTACTGCACAGTCAGAGCATCGACTCGCCGTGCAAGATGGCTCCTTAGGCATGCGGGTCAGCGAGGGGCTGCCGCATTGGATCGCCTGTAAGATGACCCACCTTATCAGCTACCTGTTGTACGAAATAAACCTGCACCACTGCTTTCCCACAAATATGTCTCTTGAGTTTCCTTGGTATATAAGTGTTAACGTGCGCAGTGCGGAGCGAGCGCTGGCGGTGTGGGCACTATGGTGCCTGTCCTGGCTTGGCTGGCTTTGGGTGGCCGGTGCAGTTCTCAGCCCCCAACCGACCCTTATTATTGGCTTGAGGATTCCGGCTTCAGGATTCGGGAATCTGTTCGCCACCAGCGGGATGGGCTTCAGTCGTGTTCACTTCATGGCCGGGGCTGCCTCTTCTTCTATGTCGAAAAGTGCGTTAGCTGAAGAGTGCCTCCAAGAAGTGGGTTGGGCAGGGGAGCCCGGAAGCCACATTGTTCATGCCAAGCAGCTCGAGCCCTGCAGAGAGAGCCACCAGACAGTTCCCAAAGAAAGGTGAGTGTATGTTATGTTATGTTCTGTTATGTCATGGTGACTTGTAGAGTGCACGGCTGCCCCAGGAAAGGGGCGTCCCTGTGCTAAAACAGAAAACTGCACAGCTTCTAGCAAACAAGGCCGCTTATAACGGAGGGAAGAGGATTTTTTTCACAGCTTTGCGGAAAGGCAGATAGGACTTTATACTGCGGATGGACATGTAGGTGGCACTATAATCTGCTTGCCTGGGAAAGGGGGGTGAATTGAAATATTCCAGGGGGTGCTGTGGTGCAACTTGCAGTGCTGTAGAATACATGCAAAGGGTGCTATAGCATATGGTGTTACAACAAGTATTGCACTCCACCCGCTTGCAGAAGTCCATGGAGTGAAACTCCGCGAACTCCGCACAGGCCTAGAAATTGAATGTATGACGTTACTTAGCATGCTTTACTTAGCATGCCTTTACTACGAAGTTTTTACTTCGCAAATGTCTTTACTTAGCAGTTTTTTATTACGCATGCCTTTACTTCGCAAAATCATTTAAAACGATTAAATTGCCATTATTTAGCAGTACATTACTTTGCAGGATATTTCTACGCATGAAGATTCTTTTTTTCATTTTTTTCCCTACACACCAACACTACCCTCCACGCCCCCAACACTTCCCAAAACCCTAAAACACTACCCTACAAAACACTTACACTACATCACTACCCTACAACCAGAAAACATTTCCCCTACACTACACACACACTACAACACTACCCTAAACCTTAAAACACTACCCCCTACACTACACATACACTACAACACTATCCTAAACCATAAAACACTACCCCTACACTACACATACACTAAAACACTACCCTAAATGCTAAAACACTACCCTACACTACACATACACTACAACACTACCCTAAACCCTAAAACACTACCCCCTACACTACACATACACTACAACACTACCCTAAACACTAAAACACTACCCTGCACTACACATACACTACAACACTACCCTAAACCCTAAACACTACCCTACACTACACATACACTACAACACTACCCTAAACACTAAAACACTACCACCTACACTACACATACACTACAACACTACCCTAAACCCTAAAACACTACCCCTACAATACACATACACTACAACACTACCCTAAACCCTAAAACACTACCCCCTACACTACACATACACTACAACACTACCCTAACCCTAAAACACTACCCCCTACACTACACATACACTACAACCCTACCCTAAACCCTAAATCACTACACATACACTACAACACTACCCTAACTACACTGCCCCGCTTACCTCTCTCTGTCCATGGTCCCTCTCTTCACCTTGAACCATGGATCCACTCTTCTCCTGCGAAGTAACGGCATATGCGAAATAATGGCATATGCGAAGTCAAGTAAAGGAATAATGAAGTAAAAGATGCGAAGTAATGGTTGTTTCCCCTAGAAATTTCCCTCTGAAGCTCCTACCTAAGGTGTCAAGGACAAATCTTTCCATGCAGCCTGACACGTCACTGATGGATGACCATCAGCGTCCCATGCGCAATGATATCATCAACTGTAAAACTAAAACCAGTAGGAGCTTGCAGCTATATGTTGCTTTTAGTTTGATTGATATTCAGGAGCACAGCTCAGTCCTCTGAGCACTGATCAGAATTGAGGAGGCTCTGCTGGAAACCGCAGATTATCCCTGTTTCATTAGTGCATGTCCCTAGTACTTGTGGATTGGTGCCAGAGTATGGTTCCTTAGCAGGTTTAAACCCCCCTAGACCATCAGGGTCGTTTTCATGAAGCGAAAAACTCCTGGGCACAGACTTATGCTCACCCCTTCACTGATGACCTTAACAGCCTTTTTGGTTCCCAATGAACACAAGGGCAAAAACTACGCTCATGTAGATCCCAATTCTAATAATTTGTTTATGTGTGTGTAGCTCTTTGTGAATCACACTTAAATTAGGCACACCTGTGTTGCAAGTTTTTCCAGGTGCCAGCTATGCTTTTTCCAGGTGTAGTATTTGTGTCTAGGACCCTAAGAAATCAATGGTTAAGCAGTGCATACTGTGCTGCAACACATACACAAAAATCACGACAGAATTGACAGATTTTCTTGCAATTTACTATTTACTCCTACACATATATCTTGGGCTAAGGTGATTTTAACCAACTTTTATTTAACTTAAATCACAAGGTTGTAGTATTTTAGTAGCTATTTTAATATACAGGCCGGCATACGTATCAATAGTTCAGGCAAAGCTGGACAGAAAGCAAAGTTGCTGTGCTACGTTGCGTGAACAAGAGAGAGAAGAAAAGTGTCATGCCTACTAAGGTATGTTGCTCTTCATCTCCCTCCTCACACTGGCTCACTTGTGGCTGCCTGGAGCCAACACAGACACCCTTGCTCCATGCTGCGAGGTTGCCTGCATTCGGGTAACTTCCTGCACATAAACAATCTTGTGAGGCATTTCCTCTTTTTGTGAGGGATGAAGAATGCATCACGCATAGAAAGAAGTGACAATGAAAAATAAAGATATTTCTACTTAGTACGCCCGACTGGGGAAGGTGTAGCATTAGTAAATCTAGGAAAATGCCAAAATCCATGGGTGGATACTTGGGAACACTCATGAATCACCTCCTGGATGCAGTGTAACGCAACACATCTCAAGTGGCTGCATTGCATTGCAATTTCTTTACCAAGCCACGCTCGGTGACGCAATACAACTCTTACATGGCTTAGTAAATACCAACTAACCTTTTGCATCATGGCTCCCATGGCTCACCAAAAAAGTAGTGCAACCACAGCGCAAAATGGTTAGTATATTTGGGTCAAAGCCGGTAACATTTGCTGCTTTCTGCTGCATTCATCTTCCTGAAAGTCAATTCATGGGTTAAGGAATTTTGCAAATTAGGTTTTAGAAAGTGTAAGTACAGAAAGCTGGGTTAAATTGTTCGTCTGACACTGAGGCAACTCAATTTACCACCAATACTTACATAAATGGGTTTGTGCAAAACAACGTTCGCATTGATCAATGATTATTGGTGCTAAAATATATTACATACAATTTATTTTCTCCAATGTTTCCTTTTCACAAGATGGCTCGTGAAAATTTACACTATACTTTTAAAAAAAAAGTTTTTGGTAATATCTGCTATTTGTTACATCCTTTATTCAACTCAACTTGTAACCTATTCACAAAGCTGTTTCTCTAAGTGTGACTTGCAGACAGAAATAGCCCTTGTGCAAGTGGAAAACTAAGATTTGGATTTGGATTTGGATTTGGATTTGTGTTCTGGGCTAGTAAAATGATTTATTTGTATGAAGATATTCATATGAATTAAATCTACTCTCAGGTGGGGAGGTGGCTGGTGTGAACATTCCAACCCGGACGTTTTTGCTCAACCACAAATGTACAACTTGTGTTTATACATAACCTCTTCGCTGGCCCTCTACCACCCTGAAAAAGGTTGGAATTGTACTCCTGAGATGGGGCCACATAGGGTACAGAATAAAAGGTATCTCATTTGGGTGGGGAGGGGATATTTCTCATTTGGGGAAAAAAAAAAGTTAGCAATTACGGTTTCATTTTCTCGGCAAATTCTTTGCATGCACAGACATACACATTTAATTTGTTAAGTGAAAATAGAACTCCCAAAAGCTTTCAAGGAGCGTGTCTAGAAACCTCCAGCTGTTCCAGGCTAATAGGCTAATGGGCGTACTTCTGGGAACTTGCGGGTGCAGATGTATGGCTTTTTTTCAGAAACATGTTTTTTCCCTGCAACATCTGCACGATGTCCAAGAAAAGAACCCTGTTAAAAAGAGTGCATCCATAACACATAAGATTACATATTATGACCAATAGATACATATTTGATAGGTAACTCTCGCACACTGCCTATTATCCTCTCTTATTGTATGCTGTTAAACGATATTAAATAGATTTTATTTCAAGCTACGGACTGTAGTTAATACTTTGGTGGAGTGTAATCCAATATACCGTAGTCTAACTCCATATACAGGGTACCACCATGAGTTAATGCAAAATCAGTTCAAAATGTGTTCTCTACCTTTAGTTGTTTCTATGTTAAATAATGTATATGAAACATGCAGTAACTCCCTGTAGCATTGAAGGCCCTGGAGAATGGCGAATGGTAACTGGAGCAGTTATTAGTTGTTATTTTTGTCCCGAATACTGCATTTCTAGCTGGTCTGCTGTATTGGGGTCATGAATTATAATGCCGTCTTTTATCATAAAATAAAGCGCTCAGCTAATTCATCTAAACCAATGAAACTATTAAAGTTAAACCTAATGTATCCTGAAAATTAATATGTTGTACTCGTTAGTAAGCCCAATTATCATTTAGAGTACTGACCATGTAGCAATGCATTTCTTATAGAATTCAAAGTTACTGCTGTGTGAAATTTCTCGGTTCGCCTTTGCAGTTTCACTTAATACATTCATTCATCATGTAATAATAATGACTATATAGTCATTTATAATTCAAATCACATCGTTGCATTTGTGCCTTTGGTAATTATTAACAGTTAATTAATCATTAACAGCTTGTTTCCAATATACTTAAAAAGGTGCATGGAAATGTTTGCAATTGTATGCGCAAGAGAGAGCGTGCCGAGCTTTTTTAAGTTTATTATGAAATTCACATCGTTTTATGCAAATATAACTTATAGGCACACATAGAAAGTAGACAATATCCATTAGACCTGACATGAACAGTGATTTCTTCCAACAAAGTACTAATATCTACGTGATATTCGCTCAGTTACATTTGTCACACTTCAAAATTTCACATCTCATGCTAACGTTTTCTTTTTACTTTTTTCCAACACAGCACCCCAATGGGATAGCCACGCTTTTGTCTGAGGCATGACATTTTTGACTAACACATGAAGCCGACGACTCTATCCAACGACTCTGGCAGTAAATCATGCAATATGAGTTGCTGCAAGCTATAATATTAAAAGTTTCAGTGCTGACCTACTGTACAAAATACTAGGGGTGGGTGGAATGTTTCATTCGCCTGCAGAATTGGCACCATTTTGGGTACTCCATGTTATTCTTTAACGCAGAGATCTGACCAATCGTCCCATGAGGCTCCAGAAAATGCGAGTTGGCGAGCAGGATTTGGCATCCCGTAGCATGAGTTTCCAACGATGGCAGTCACGAGCGGTCAGAGAGCTGCCACTTGCGTAGATTTTCCGCCACTTGAGTAGATTTGCTGCCGCTTGAGTAGCAACGAAATAAACGCAAATATCCGCATGATTTTGCGAAACGCATGGTAGTGATTTTTTAGCACTTCTTGTGCTACCAGTGCTAAATTGCAGCACAAGCTGCATATTTTCTACCCCTTGGCAGAACTCCATGGAATCTTGCTGAGTTTTTATGTGAAATTCTCATGAGTTACGCAGACCCCTAGATAAAACAAAACCAAGCATTCTTTTCTTAATAGGTAGAGCGTTCTTGTCCTTTTCTCGTGGAATGTTATCAATTCTTTTGCAAGGGTTTTTGCTTTAAACATACACAATGTATCTCTGCAGCCAGGAATGTTACCTGCAAGCACACATTGAATACATTTCATTCAGAATGTAATAGTTGAGATAAAATTGTACACACCCAGGTTAGACTCTTTATGAATTGAATGCATTACTTTGTTTTAGACCATATTTCTTGACAACTCTGAAGTACTATTTTTTGTACTAGTCTATGTATATACGCTGACATGTGGATTGTCAACATATATGACATACTTACATTTATACCTTTTTACCAAAGAATAAATACGGTATGCAAATGGAAATATGTGTTAAATAGATTTGAGTGAGTTGTCAAAAGAAGTAACATTAGTTCCAGTACCTTTAGTAAATACACAATTACATCATTCATTAGAAGTTTTCTGTAAGTGGGGGGTCGCTTATTCCCAACCTATTTCTGACTTGCAATTGAATTTTCAAGGGCACCTAGTATCTGCTCATGGAGTTTACGTTAGGGTATTTTTTTCAAATACGCTTGAGACATCAATCGATCATTCAATCAATATATTTCTATCACGAAGAAAACCAAAACATGGCGGCTGACCCCTATGCATTCCATTCTTGGTGGGACACAATTGGTAATAATTATTTTGGTGGGATTCTTAGAAGCCTCGGCGTTTTTGACGGTTCTCCGTTTCTCTGATGTATCATGAAAGTGGGAAAACGCAATTTTTGAAAATACCCAACTTTCCGCATTTTCTTTTCATTCTTAGGAGAGATCAGCAGTCCTTTCTCTGATGCATCTTAGAAGTCTAACTGGATTGTACAAAACAAAGAATTATATAGTTGGGGAACTTGCTTAGCAATGGGTTTTACATGCGAGTTCGGCTTTTGGATTTTTTTAGTGGAATCAAATGGAAATAAGAGAGAATGGTAGGAGTACTCTGTTTAAAGAGGCCACATACTGCTCTAAACGCTGCATTTAAATGTCCTTATGTTTATTTTATATTGGACATGTATATAATGGCTAACTCAGAGTCACCAAATTCTAGTTTGTCGTTGTCATAGTTCTTGCTAATGTTGCTCTGTCTGTCTTCAACAACTCTCATCGACTTCCTAAACTAATAATTGTCCATTGCCGTTTAGGTGCAGCATATCCTGCAGAGTTTTAGATTTACTGATAACTGATTTCAGACTTCCTACCCGGCAATGATTAATATTTTTCCTTTAGGCAATTGTATGTGTCGGCAAACATATATTCGGTCTTATCTGCATTGAAATTGAAATGTGTTCTCAGTCATCCATTTATGTATTTTAGCAAACACCTCTGCCCCTTGACCATAATCTTCTTTCAGGACCTGTGGACGAGAAAACGAATCTTGACGTTTACCTGCAACGTCTGTAAGGAATGTTGAAGAGGTTGGTAGTAGAGGTTGAATAAAATTGGGGACATCCAGGGAACATGGTGTACCAGGTACTCTAATATCGGAGACCTAACTCTATGGCCCTTCTATTTAGATGAGAATATTGCAGCCAATAGCAGTCGGAGGCCAACACCCCAGTACATCAATTGACGTATTCAAGCGTCAAGTAACCAAAGAAGATTAAACACTGATGATAGATCCTGCAACATTGGTAATATTAAAAGCATACGACTGCACTAAACTTTGGTAAAAGGGTTTAGGGAACTATTTGAGGTTCATAAGAGATCTTTGAGAAGTTACTGTGTCCTGGGTTTTTAGAGTGAAGGCAATCCTTTCTGTAAAAATTTTTATATCTTGCAATATAATTTCATACAATCATATTCTTTAATGTTGCGAAGGTACTTTCACCAGGATCTCTAAGCCTTCATAACCTTAGTCCTTCTGCTTTTTAAGTTGGGTAGTTGGTCTTCGTTTCCCTTTCACAATGTTTGATTCCAATGACTGTACTCTCAATAAAGTCTTCTGCATGGCTTTATACCATCCCACTATGTAATTAATGTCCTGGTCTCTGGGTCATTTATGCTTCTCTTAAGAAGGGCTGCTAATCCATCCGTAGTTAACGCTTTGAAATGCTTATATTTTCCCTTGTGGGTGTGAGTTTTAGTACTGCTGTTATGATATGTGATTGGATTAAAAAGGAACAAATCGTCATCTGTTTAATAGCCCTATCTCAATTAATCAACAGGAGAGAAAGGGTCAACAAGTCACTCTTATACCCCTTTAGATAATCAATGAAAACCAACAAAAGAGCGACATAAACATAAATGAAAAACTAAGAGCATTGTTGTTTTTTTGTACTGGACTTCCTGGTTTGAATTAACATGACCAAATGTATGTCCGCTTCACTAATGTTTTTAATGGAGTTAGAACTACCCCTCTATTAAAATAATTTTCTGATCTTGGGAGTAGTCCACACTCCTTTTAGAATCACTTCTTCAAGCACCTGTGGTTACCATATCACTTTTCTATGCAAGAACCCAATGAAGACAACTGGCATCCGACTTCTAGTTGGTGCCTGAGGGTTCTTTTTTATCACCTTTAACTGCACTACTTTCTGTTTTCTTTTCTCCTACTTATTCCTCCTTTTATTTAGGTGGCAGAAATTACTTGACTGCTCTTAGTTTTTCATTTATGTTTATGTCGCTCTTTTGTTGGTTTTCATTAATAGCCCTATCTCACCAGAAAATCTTTTATGTCTATTCTGAGAAACGAACACAAGAGACACCCTTTTATATAGATTGGGTTTAATTAAATATTTAAGATAGAAAAATGCCCTTAATGGTTTGCCAGATATCGTTGCTTAATTTATTCTGGGAATACTGAAAGTCTGAATAAAATTTCCCAATATTTTGTTAGTTACATGTCCAGCAATTTATTCTAGAATTCTACAGACCTGTTAGGCGAGCCTTCTCAGAACCAAAATGACATTTTCAATAGACTGAACTTCAGTTTTGATTTGTGAGATTCTGGTATTTATAGCAGCGTTTTGCTACTATTAGGACAGGGTTTTGCTACTATTGTTTGGGATTTCCCACACACTTCTGTACGTGGACTTGCATGGATTAGCTCTCCTGCTCTTATTGGCAACAGCAAAAAAAGCACTAAAGTTAACAAACAAGTGATCTCAGCCACTGGTAAGTATGCGGGGTTTCCTAGTCCATCGGATATTTTGCATACCAATCCACCTCAGTTTGGACCCTGTAGTATGCAAATCAGTCTTGTCCTTGCTCCAACTGGAACAGTCCAGCCCAAATTGCCAGGCCAGGTCCTGCCGTACCCAGAACATAAGCAACCCAGGAATTGGTTTTGCCCTCGTTAGTGCTTGTCAACCAGGTACAGCTCCAGTGACACAGCATGCGCCGGAACACTCTTGTGATCCCACCTAGGGTGACAGATTAAGGTATAAAAAACAACTGACTGAAAACAGATTCCTAGTATAGCTATTAATAGTGTCTTGCATCAGGGCAAGTGGCACTTCCATGATGTCATCCTAACTTATTGAGAGTATGCTAGAGTTTTGCTTTCTGAGGGGTCATGAATCAGGATCATGGCAACAAAGATCACTGCAGATATGAATGCCTTTAGAATGAATGTCTTCTCATGAAACATTGCGCCTAATACTGCTGTTAGGTTTCCATCTTGATGGTCTGAAAAGCATGCCTATAGGAGTCATATTTCTTCAATCAGTGTTTTTTTAAAATAATTTAGACTTTTGCCAAAGATCATCATAAAAATGCTTTAAAAAATGCTCTGTATGACAAAAACAAACCCTTTGTCCAGTGAGTATCCAGATTCATCACAAGTTACATACCAGCTTTTAATGTTAAAAAAAGCTTCATTCAAATTAATTCAAAATGGCGAAGTCCCAGGCACAGTCACACAACTAGAATACAATATTAAAAAATATTAAATGTAGATTCAGAAATATAACCAAATGATATTTAATTGACAGCTGCTGTAAAATTGAGCAAAAAATTGAAACCTCCTTAATTCAAGAATAAAATACAATTTATTTGAAGCTACATTTTTTCTAAGAATTAAAAAAGGGTAAAGAGGGCAGAGAAATAAGAGAAGAACGAAAAATACAAAGAGCTGAGAAAATGAAAATAAATCTAATCATTGCATATGGGTACAGCAATAAAAGTGTAATATACCGTAATTCAAAATTAGGCTGACACACACACACACACACATATAGATATATATATTACCTACTGGCGGTCGCCAGTAGGTATATATAGTTAGGACCTAGTTTCCATAGGAAATCCGCAACATTCTATTGGGAATAACTTTGGCGCCGGTTAATGAATGTATGCGATTTTCTCAAAGATGATGGCCCGTTATGCTCCGCTCTTTCCCTGAAAGTTTCGGGGGAATTCGTGAAGCGGGGGACGAGAAAAAAGGGGGTCCCAAAACGTGCTTTCCCCATGTTATTTTCCATAGGACGATTAGACACGGCTTCAGCCTGAACAGCTGAACGGAATTACACCAAACTTGGCAAAATTGTAGGGACTGGTACGCAGTACGATCTTTTGTTTAACCCCTTCAGCGCTAATGACAAGGGTAACTCGTCATGGACTTTCCATTGATTTCAATGGAAAGTCAATGGAAGCTCATCAGGTGCCTTAGCAGCCAAGTGGTTAAATGGTGTAAATCCCTCCAGTAGTTTTTGAGAAAATTGTATTTGAAAAAACATATATATCTATAGGCATTGCACCGTAAGCTTTCTGTAATCTGTACCTTCCCGAGTACGAGCTGCATGCTGATTGGCTGCCACTGTCTGTCAACACTCCAAAACAGAAATTGTTGGCAGCCATCTTGTGCCTCGGTAGACTGAGGCACAGGAAAGCAGAAAAACAAACGTGTAGAACTCAAAAAGGGGGCAGGGTAGAAGTACCCTGACCCCCCTAGGCCTGCTCAGGGGGTCCCACAAGGACCCCCCAGGACCCCCCACATTTTTTTTGTTTTGAAAAATCACGGGGTGCCCGTGATTTTTGAAAAATCTTTTTTTTTTTTTTTTTTTTGCTTTGCCTGAGCAGGCCTAGGTGGGCAGGGTGCTTCTACCCTGCCTCCTTTGCGTGTTTTGCACCTTTGTTTCACTGCTTTCTTGTGCCTTGGTTCTACCGAGGCACAAAATGGCTGCCAACAATTCCTGGTTTGGAGTGTTGACAGACAGTGGCAGCCAATCAGCATGCCTTTCACAGGAAAGCAGCATGCTCATTGGCTGTCAACACTTCTAACCAGGAAGTGTTGGCATAAATCTTGTGCTAGGTAGACCGATGCACAAGAAATCAGAAAAACAAACACGTCAAAAAAAAAGGGGGGCAGGGTAGAAGCACCGTGACCCCCTAGGCCTGCTCAGGGGTTCCCACAAGGACCCCCAAGACAAAAAATGTTTTTTGAAAAAAACCTGGTATGTTTATTTAAAAATTACCCCCAAGGGGGACCAAATCGCGGGGGCATAGTGATAAAGAGGTGTGGTGGGTGCCCAATCCCCCCACACTGCCCCGGGGACCGCCGCCCTCCGGGGCAAAGCAAAGCAGCCCCCTAGTGCATACTGGAGGCTCCTGGTGGGTTAGTTGCCCCCCAGGGACCCTCAGTATGCAAGGGGAATTAGTTCCCCCTCTGCAAACATGCCCGGGGCTACTTTGCAGAGAGGTGTAAAAAAGGGTGTGGCCTCATTACACCTCTCTGCAATGCAGCCCACTGGCTTATACTGGAGGCTCCTGGTAGGCTAGTTGCCCCCCAGGAACCCCCAGTATGCAAGGGAAATTAGTTCCTCCTCTGCAAACGCGTGCCCTCTGAACACCTGCCTGCAAAAATGTAGTAAATCAGTATAAAAAAATAACAATTAATATATTTAAAAATTGTCATTTAAAAAACCTTTGAAATTGAATGAAAAAACCATAGGTTTCAGGCCTGATATAGTTAGGAATTAGCATTTAAAAAACCATTGAAGAGAGGAGGAGCTTCGCGCGCAACCAAGATGGCCACGTGAGCTTAGGGCTCCCGAGACCCTCGCCACCTCCCGCAATTATCCTGTCTTATAACCCGCTTCTCACTGCTGTATTCGTGAAGACGAACCACGCGTGAGGCAACATCTGCAATCGGATTCTAAATTGGACCTCGGGATCCGGAGTTATGGCGCCTTGAAGATTGCGGCCTATCCCTCCATGATGCCCGGCTATGGAGTTGCCATGCTGCCCGATCTGTAATTGAATAACAGCGGCCTACAGTTGACGGGTGTGACCGGTCTGATTGGTTTCACTTTTGGTTTTGATTCCAAAGTGACTGGTGACTGTGAATAAGCTACCCCTGTGTTCGCAGGGAACGATTGGGCCACCTGCAACTGTTATACCCCCTGTTCTCACCAGATACGGAGAACTTTTGGCCTGTGCCCACAGTCCTGGGTTGTTATCGCCCGACGGGACCGGGGGTCGCCATTTTCCTGTTCGGCTCCGTAGAGCCACGGTGACCCGTCTCCACCAATGGCAGGGAAACCTGACGGGGACAAGCTGAAGTCTAAGACCACTCGTCGAGGTGGCTCCATGCAATCTAACAATATGGACCGCTATACCCAGGTGAAGGGTTCTCCCGGGGGAGCCGGCACGAAGGAGAAGCCTACATCGTCGACCGAACCGACTCTACAAGACGTCATGGCCGCCATAGACGGCATCAAATCCTCATTGGGACACCAAATTGAGGCCCTTGCCCATAAGCTCGATACCGTGGCGATTGATGTGAATCTGATCCGTGAGGACTTGGGCAAAACCAATGAAAAAGTCAAATCTTTGGACATTAAGACGTCCAGTCTAACGAGTGATGTTACTGCACTGCAAACAAACGTCAATCGCTTGAAGAACAGCAGCAATCTCATTGTACGCCGTCTCGAAGACTATGAAGGGAGGGCTCGCCGGAATAACGCCCGCATCATAGGGGTCCTGGAAAAAGCGGAGGATCCGGCTGCAGACCTCTTCGTGGAGGATTTAATCATTCGCCATCTTGCGCCTAAGGGACTGAGTAAATTCTTTACTATTGAATGTGCCCACAGGGTCCCGGGTGGCCGTCCAAAGCAGGGAGCTCCTCCACGTCCCATAATAGCTAGAATCCTCAACTTTCGAGACAGGGACGCTGTGCTGCAGGCTTCACGGACTAATGGCCCTACGCGGTTTGAAAATACCACAATCAGTTTTTATCCGGACTTCACTCAATCAGTCCAGAGACAAAGACTTGGCTTCATGGGTGTGAAAAGACGATTGCGAGACATGGGTCTCAAGTACGCCATGTTATTTCCAGCCAAGTTAAGAATTGAGCATGCAGAGCGGACTTATTTTTTCGACCGTCCAGATGTTGTGGCTGACTGGCTTGATACTTTACAGAATCAGTCTTCTCCGGAGAGCCAGCCTGGTGGAGCGGAGGGAGGACAGACAGAACAAGAATAGGTGCCGGCGGATGGTGTCCTGAGGTCTCTTGCTGACCTCGAACTGTGGTTCGATAATTTTGACAATTGACTTGATTTTTATATATCGGGGGTTGCGGGGTCAGTAGCGGGTCTTTTCCTCCTCTGTGTTTCTTCTTGTAGTTTAGTTAGATGGAGGGGCGACAGGCACACTGCAAGTTTGTGTGGTTTTCTGGTGTTACGCAGGGGTGCAGGGTGGGGGGTACTGTAACGGGTTGTTGCTGGGGGGTTGGGGGGTTTTGTTGGGGACAGTTTGTTTCTTTTTGCAAGGCAATGTTTATCTATCCTTTTTGAATGAAGTGCTGTATTCTACCAGGGCTTGGATCTTCTTTCCTTTCCGGGATGGGGGATAGGGAGCTGAAATTGATGAGTTGGAATGTAAATGGTTTGGGGGATCGAATAAAAAGTCGTGTTGTGTTACAACTGTTGAAACGGGTCTCTCCAGATATAGTTCTCCTTCGGGAGACACACCTGATTGGTAACACCTGTCGTGCTATGAATAGGAGGGGATACCGTCTGGTTGCACATGCTGGGTTCTCCTCTGGCTCCAGGGGGGTGGGTATCCTGATTAAGACTTCTCTCCCACTTGAAATTGACGCCACTGTACTTGATGACAGAGGGCGTTATGCAGCCCTCACGGGTAGGTGGGAGGGCCGGACCATTTCCCTGGTCTCTGTATATGTTCCGCCTGGCCTACAATCAACTACTTTTGCAGACCTGTGGACGGTTCTTCTGGCTCTTCCTGAGGGATCATTGCTTATAGGTGGTGATTTCAATGCGGTTCTCTATGGTCTTGTAGATCGGCACCCACCCAGGGACCTTGGGGGTACGCAAAATTGGCTGTTTGATTTCCTAGACACCCTGGGTTTGGTCGATTGTTGGAGATTGTTACACCCAACGCAGCGCCAATATACATTCCTCTCTGGCGCACACGGCAGCCTCTCCAGGATTGTTTATTTCTTGGTACCGGCAGGACAGGTCCTCTCTGTCGCTGAGGTTAAGCATTTGGCCCGTGGTATGTCAGATCACTCTCCGGTATGGCTTAGGAAGGAGCTGGGCTCTGAGACGTAGGGTTGTGTGGCTCCGATTAACCCCTGGTACTTTCGGAACCCCAAAACTCGCACAGCTTTGGTGAAATCTATGGATCAGTACTTCTTGGAGAATGAGGGTTTGGTTTCCTCGGCTGTATCTCTCAGGGGCCAGGCCCTGTCATTGATAGCGAGTGTTAAGAAACAGAGAGATGAGGAGGTGGTTAAAATTGAGACGGAGATTTCTGATTTGGAACTTGAGCTTGAGCGTGGGGTCACCGGTGCTGTTACACATGTACTGTGGTTAAAACAGCTTGAATATAAGACATTGGTCACTGACGCAGTTAAAGACATGAGTAGAGAGCAGCAGAGACGCCTATATGATGTCGGCGATAAGGCCGGTAAATTAATCGCGTGGCTGGACAGGAGAGATAGGGCCAGTAGAGTGGTACCCGAGATTGAGACGGCTGGTGGTACACGGGTTTCAGACCCTATGGAGATAGTTCGACAGTTTGCAGATCATTTCAAGATGGTATACTCCTCCGTGTCTGATAGGCCGGAGGAGGATTCGCATATCTTGCTACGGGATATCTCTTTGCCGCGTCTTTCTGACGAGTATAGAGAGCTGATTGACACTGCACTAACGTCTGACGAGGTGGCTCCTGCGATTCGTTCGCTGCATTAGGGGAAGGCAATGGGTCCCAATGGTCTACCTATTGAACTCTACAATTTGAAGCCTGATAGAGTTGCTCCCTATCTGCGTGATATGTTTATGGAGTCCCGAGAGTGTGGCTCTCTCCCTCGTGATCAGCGTCTAGCGACCATTGTGGTGATTCACAAGGAGGGAAAGCCCAGAGACAAGTGTGCGTCGTACCGTCCCATATCCCTCTTGAACGCTGAACCTAAGATCCTGGCAAAGATCCTGGCGAACAGATTGATCACTGTTATCGGAGACTTGATCCATCCGGATCAGTCCGGTTTCATTCCGCACAGGAACACCGCTCTCAATCTTCGGCATTTACATGGTGTTCTCGCGAGAGCATCGACGTTGCGTGAGCCGGCCATCTTGGCGTCTCTGGATGGCCTTCGATACTGTTGAATGGCCTTACTTGTGGGCCGCGTTGGCTAAGTTTGGATTCGGACCCGGTTTTATTGGTTGGGTTAGGCTGCTCTACGAGGACCCCCTTGCGCAAACTGTCGTCTATGGCCGTGTATCGGCTCCTTTTTCTCTTGAGAGGGGGACTCGTCAGGGTTGTCCGTTATCGCCACTCCTGTCCGCCCTGGCCCTCGAGCCCCTTGCCGCATGGATTAGATGGGAGCCTTCGATGAAGGGTATTCGGTGGTCTTCTACCTTTGAGGATTGTATCTCGCTTCACGCGGACGATATTTTATTGTACTTGACCTCGCCGCGGAAATCTCTGATGGTACTGTGTGATGTCCTGGCCTCGTTCGGTAGGAACTAGGGCCTCGTTATCAATTGGACAAAATACTATTTGTATGTCCTATCCGGCGATGCGCCCTCTCTCTCGCGTAACTGTCCCATTCAGACAGCTCACACAGGGTTCAAATACCTGGGTATTTATATTTCCCTGGACCCGGCAATTCGTTATCAGCAAAATCTTCTTCCACCCTTGTCGCGATTAAAACAAGATGTTGCGGGCTGGCGAAGGCTTCCACTTTCACCTCTAGGTCGTGCTGCACTTTTTAAAATGATGTCTTTGCCCCGTTTTCTCTACGCTCTTCAGAACGCCTATGATATCATCCCCGCCAGCTATTTTCGAGCGATCGAGGACCTTCAAAGAAAGCTGATCTGGGACGGTAGACCGCGTATCTCTCTTGCTAAGCTGATGCTTCCATGGTACGATGGGGGTATAGCCCTCCCAGATATAAAGCGCTACTGCTGGGCGTCCCATCTGGGCACTATAAACCATGGCAAATATGGTCCCGCACCGCACCCCGCTTTCGCAATGGATAGATGGCTGCCGCCTGGTGGCGATTATTATAGGGCGCTGTATTCCAAGTCTGTCACTGGGGTTCTGTCCGGCCCCACGAAGATAGCGGTACGCTTGTGACGAGATGTGACCAATGCAACGGGGTGGACTGATCGTCTGACTCAGGCGACCCCGCTTTTTTGTTCTGATAAGCTTGGTAAACTCTGGAATACCAAAGGGTTCGATAAGTGGGACCTCATCGGTATTAGCAAAGTGGGTGACCTCTGGGTAAAGGGGCAGGTAAAATTCTTTGAGTCGCTACAGGAGGAGTTCGAATTGCATAGCACTGAATATTTCCATTATGTACAGGTTCGACATGCCTTGCGCTCGGTCTTCCAGGTTGGGGAGGTGGTTCCGGAGTCATCTCCGCTCGAGGACAGGTTGTTGGATGGTTATGTGCCTGATAGTACCATCTCCCTAGTTTATAAAAAACTGATTAATGATAGAACAGACCTCCTCACATATCTCCGGGAGCAGTGGACCCGTGACGGCCTTGAACTGGATGACGAAGACTGGCAATCTGCGATCTCCTCCCCAAAGGGGGTCGCGATCCCAGCTCGACTCCGGTTGGTCCAGCTTAAGATTCTGCATAAGATTTACGTCACGGGCCTCGTCTGATTCATATGGGTTTCTCTGAAGATGGTCTGTGTAAACATGGTTGCGGGCAGGTAGGGACGTTTCTTCACATTATTTGGGAATGTTGTGAAGTCTCTGCCTACTGGAGTGAGGTACATGATGTGATGGATGAGGTCACGGGGATCGCCCTTCGACCGGAGGCCAGGCGTTGTTTACTGAATATACGGGAACCAACTGATCATAATGTAACCCAGACGCTATGGGTAACCTTGGGGGCCACAATTGCTAAGAGGGACAATGCCCACTTGTGGGGCTCCCCGAGGGCGCCCACGATTGCGGCATGGAAGGAAAACATGGACTGGTGCATGTTTAGGGAATAGACGGTATACTTGGCTCGAGGTAAACCCCAAAAATGGAGTAGAGAGTGGGGACCCCGGAATGAGTACCGCGGCAATATATGTACCCCACCTGTATTGGATGTTCCAGATGTTCTGCTATCTCCCTGAGCCTACATTCCACTATTGTTTTACATGTGTTCTGCCCTAGGTTTCTCCCTTCTCCCCCCCTTTTTTTCCTCACCTACATTGATTATTGACTGTAATGTGTTGTTTTTCCTTCCCCGTCTTGGAATCAGTACTGTAAATGATGTCTCCTCTTGCCTTGCTGTTTTGTATGAAAATTTTCAATAAAAAATAAATATAAAAAAAACATTGAAATTCACAAAAAAAAACATATGTTTCAGGCCTTATATAGTTAGGAATTAGCATTAAAAAAACTTTGAAATTCAGTGAAAAAACCATAGGTTTCAGGCCTTATATAGTTAGGAATTAGCATTTAAAAAACCTTGCTAATTTACTGAAAAAACCATAGGTTTCAGGCCTTATATAGTTAGGAATTAGCATTTAAAAAACCTTTGAAATTAACTAAAAAAACTATAAGTTTTGGGGGTGTTATAGTTAGCTGGACATTTCACTCATACAAAACCATTGAAATTGCTCCTATATAGTTAGTTGTACTAACTATATTTCGCGCATCCGCAATCCACTGCTGATGATGTCACATATTAGATCATTCATGACATGGTCAGTGATGAAAATAGAAATCAAGGAGGCTATATCATGTACAATCAAAGCAATATTCAGGCTACATTTATCTGATGTTTATATTTTTGTAGAGGACGATTGACCTTCACTCCTTATAAAGGATGCACATCATGGTGAGGAGGCAATAATGGCAGCATTTCCTCCTTAAGAAATCAGGAAAAAAATTCAAATTGAATGGGTTTAAAACAATTTCCAGCCTTTTATAGAAACCAATCAGGGGTGGAATACAAATGTAATTCCTCACATCATTTCCTTAAGGAGCAAGCCCCAGGTACAGGTTCATTGGGCTTTGAAGCCAGATGCCAAGATGCCAAGCAAGATATAAAAGCTATTTTAGATCAGCTTCAATATAGAGCTATCATTTCACCTTGTAGTTCCACAATGAACACCCCTCTTTTTCCAGTTCTAAAATCTGACAGATCATGTAAAATAGTTTTAAACTATAGAAATATATACTATAGAACTCCCACACTCAGACTTATCTTATGCTGCACAAAATAGTCATAGCATATGACTCATGACAGATATATAATGGAAAAAAATGTCTAGAAAATGCTAGGCATTTCCAATGGGTTTTTAGTCAAAATATAGCCCCTCGAAGCAAATATCTAACCACTTTCTCATTCAATTAAATCAGTATTGCTATAAAAGATTGACCATAGTTTAAAGAATAGTCCTGGTCTATACGCAGCAAGTAATAAGGACATCTTCCACTAATATTGAGATACAGAGGACCTAAATTACAATGATGGCATATACATTACAGATGATGGCTTGACTGAACCGATGATTAGGGCACACAGGAAAGTTACATTACTAACCAGACATGGTTACAAAATGTACTTTAGAAAATACAGAATTACTTACCTAAATGTGATTTTATGGATATGAATTATCCTGTGAGGGTGAAGGTTTGGCACAATACTTCCTGCAGATGTTGGCTATCTTACAGTCTGTAAATATGTTTAAAAAATGTCAAACCCTAATGGGATTTCTTTTACTTTGGGAGAGATAACGTGCCACATTATGCTAAGCAAGTGAAGAATTTGTATGATTTGATTTCTCCTTCATTTGTATGGGATCCTCCACAAAGAGGGCTTTGCATTAATCCCAGGTGGAGTGGAGACAGGTAAGTACAAGCACAGTATATTACACACCAAATGCTATATTTTTCTTTGCAGTATTCTAGTTTTAATTGTCTTGTAATTCCAGAAAATGTGTCCTTAAGCCATATACTTGTCATAAAGGTATTGCAAATCCTTTGATAACTGCTTGATGAGCCCACCTTTCTTATTCGTATTGAACTATAATGTCTCAACATCAAAGCAGCTATAGATATAATATATATGTATTACCTACTGGCAGTCGCCAATAGTTAGTTATGGTTAGGACCTCATTTGTACAGGAAAAGTGGTTTTTCTTTTGCAAATATCTTGGCGTTGTGTGACTAATATTAGCGAAATTTTCAAAAACTAATATGCCACTCACTTCAGCTGTTGTGATGCAAGTTTTGGGGTGATCCGTCAAGAGGGGGCCAAGAAAAAGGGGGTCCCAAAATGCTTTTTTATGTTATTTTCCATAGGGAACTTTAGACATTGCTACAGCCCAAACTGCTGAATGGATTGACACCAAATTTGGCTCTTGATTCAGAAAGCACTCTTTTTGTTAAATGGTGTAAATCCGTTCTGTAGTTTCTGAAAAATGTAAAGATTGCTCAGATATACAACTGTGGCCGCAGTGGATCCGTGAACCCTCCCAATCTTGTGCCTGAGATCGGATTGGCTGCCAACACTTCAAACCAAAGTGTTGGCAGCCAACTTGTGACTCAGTTGAACTGAGTCACAAGACAAAATGTTGAAAAACAAGATTAGGGGGCATGGTAGAAACAACCTGACTCCCTAGGCCTTTTTAGGGCTCAGGGTAAAAATAAAAGCATAAAAAAATAGAGCTCAGCGGGATTCACAGTCGACCCATGAATCTGTGCAAATTTAAAAAAAAAAGAATTGTGGGCTCCTGCCACTGGGACCCCTACCTTCCCAGAGCCACCCCATGCAGACCCAGGGACCGCCACCTCCCTGGGGCTATATTTAAAAATAATGTGTGGGGGGCTCCAGCCCTTCCACACAGCCTCAAGTACCACAGCCAGTGTGCTTCTTTGAACAAGCAAGAACTCTTTGCTCTTGCTTTTTCAACGCAAGTATACTATGCTTTTTTCCCCTAAGGAGCTGCATCTTAGCAGCTCCCTAGGGGGAGTCCCAGCAGTATGGGGATGGGGTCCCAGGGGCCAAAAATGGGCCAGTAAGGTGGCCGCTTGACCCTCCTCCCTTTTTTGTATTAAAAACAAATGGCTGGGCCTGGGGGATGGGGTCCCAAGGACCAAAAATGGCATGGGGGCCACTCGGCCTCACCTTAAAAATAAATTGCCGGTCCTTAGGGGATGGCGCCCCCACCCTTTTTATTTGAATTAAATAAAAACAAATGGGTCAGGCCCTGGGGGATGGGGTCCATGGGGCCCACAAGGGTGAACGGGATGGGGGGCCACACAGCCCCCTTCCTAAAATATAAAAACAATTAAGCCAGCAACTCAACGGAGCCCCACCCTCTTTCTCCACTACTCTGCAAATGCTCCTCCTGGCGCACTTTTGGTTGGGGAATGAAATCCACTTTACTGCTGAGGGTCCTTAGGGGCCAACTACCCTACCTGTTACCTCCGGTATGCTCCACATTGTAGGATTGCTGAGAAGCGGTCGGAGGCCACGCCCCGTTGTCACCACTCTGGAAATGCGCCTATTCGTGCATTGCTGGTGGGGTTATGAGGGCCCCTTGTGACCTGAGGACCTCAGGACTAAAGTGGACTTCATCCCGAAAGCAGCAGTGCACCAGGAGGCACGTTAGGAGAGTGGCAGAGAAAGGGGACCTGGCCTTTGACCCATCACTCATGCATGCATTTTGGGGAATGTGTCACGTGTGGAATTTTGCGGAACCACGCAGATTCCAGAACTTTCCACCACAGCAATGTGAGGAAAATGTGTTTTTTTTTTACAGAGTTTGAGGGTTTCATGGGTTTCTGGGTCACAGAACCTGGTGAGAGCCAGATAAGTCCCCCCATCCTGGATTCCCCTGGGTGTCTACTTTTTAAAAATGTATAGGTTTGCTAGGTTTCCCTAGGTGACAGCAGAGCTAGGGTTCAAAATCTACAGATAGGCTCTTAGCAATAAAAGGGTCAATTTCAGGGCCGGACTGGCTACCGGGCAGTTGTGTGTGCTGCCGTGCTGGGGGCTAATTTCGTTGATGGGGCCATGAGTGTGCAAAACGAAATTCGTTTAGCTTTTTTTATTTTAAATCGCACGCAGGTCCCCATCAACGAAATACGCCCCCACCACAGAGAAATTAGCCCCTAGCTCGGCAGCACACACAACTGCCCGGTAGCCAGTCCGGCCCTGGTCAATTTTCACTGTGAAAATGTGGTGTGTCCACATTGCATTTTGGGCTATTTCCTGTTGCGGCCACGAGGCCTACCCACAAAAGTAAGGAATCATTTTTCTTGGAAGACTTTGGGGAATGCAGGGTGAGTGGAATTGTATGGATCCACGCAGATTCCAGAACATTCCACCACAAAAATGGGGGAAAATGTGTTTTTTTGACATAGTTTGAGATTTGCAAGGGATTCTTGGTAACAGACCTGGTAAGAAGCAAACAAGTCATCGCATCCTAGATTCCCATATGTGTCTAGTGTTGAAAAATGTATAGGTTTGGTAGGTTTCCAAAGGTGCCGGCAGAGCTAGGTTTCAAAACCTACCTCTAGGCATTTTGCAAAAAAAGGGTAATTTTTCACTGTGAAAATGTGGTGTGTACACATTGTGTTTTTGGCCATTTCCTGTCACAGCCACAAGGCCTACCCACACAACTGAGGTACAATTTTTCACTAAAGACTTTGGGAAATGCGGGGTGGGTGGAATTTTGTGGATTCACGCAGATTCCAGAACTTGTGAGGAAAACGTGTTTTATTTTACAAAGTTTGAGGTTTGCAAGGCATTCTGGGTAACAAAACCTGGGGGGAGCCAGTCAAGTCACACCATCCTGGATTCCCCTGGGTGTGTAGTTTTCAAAAATGTATATGTTTGCTAGGTTTTCCTTGGTGCCGGCAGAGCTAGGGTTCAAAATCTGCAGCTAGGCACTTTGCAAAAAAAGGGTCAGTTTTCACTGTAAAAATAAAGTGTATCCACGTTGTATTTTGGGCTGTTTCCTGTAGCGGGTACTAGGCATACCCACACAAGTGAGGTACCATTTTTATTAGGAGACTTAGGGTAACACAGAATTGTAGAGCAACTGTTATTACCTATTGACTTTTGTTGCATTTCTCCCTTCCAAATGAAAGACAAAGTGCAAAAAAGAAGTCACTTTGAAAAATGTCCTATAATTCTCATGCTAGTATGGGTACTCACAATTTCGTGAATGTGCAAATATCTACTGTTTCGAAACTCTATATTTTATTCCATTTCCAAAAATACGTAGGTGTCTTTCATCCCGATTTCTCACTGTATATATTTTCCCAAATTAATTGCTACATACACAGTATATAATAAAAAACCATTGCATGACTCTGCTCACTTATTGGCTCTGGGTTCGTCGGGTTGTTGGTGAACTTACAAGTCATATATATCCCCACAAACAGAAATGGCAAGCAGATGTTACAGTATATTGCTTTCAAACATCTGTCATAATTAGAAGAGGTTACAGGTGAAAACATTGGCACAAATGGCTGATTTTTGCAACTCATTTTCAATTTTTTCTATTTTCAACTGTTCGCTTCTATGAAGAAACCTTGAAGGATGTACACATATGACCCCTTGCTAAAGTCAGAATTCTGTCTACTTTTCTAAAATGTATAGCTGTCCAGGATCCAGTATTGCTTTCAGAGCTATTTCTACTATTAACTGGAAGAAGGTTGAAAGCACAAGAAATAGCAAAATTAGGCTTTGTCCCAGTAACATGCTAATCTGTGTAAGAAAAGTTGGTTTTCTGACAAAAGTCTGTCAGTCCCTGAAATCTAGGAAAAGGGTGATTTCAGCCCCACAAACCCTTTGTTGATACCATTTGCAGGGAAAAAACTGACACTTTCATTTGAAGCACCTTTTTTCCAATTCCCCCCCCCCCAAAAATGCTGCTGTATTTTGGACAATTTCTCGGTCCCCTCCAGGGGAATACACAAACCCTGGGTACCTTTAGAATCCCCGTGATGTTGGAGGAAAAGGACCCACATTTGGCATGGATACCTTATGTGGTCCAAAATTTACAGGGGCCTAAGCGCAAATTACCCCAAATAGCTGAAATAAAAGCGTTAGCACAGAGGAAGAAAGGCCTAGCAGCAAAGGGGTTAAATGACTAATACTTCAGTAGTTACCACAACTAGTCTAGTAAAGACACAAGTGACATCAGAACACATGCCCTGCCTACTTTGATTTTTTTTTCCTGGACATCACAGCACCCTGTTTATATCCTCTATACAGCGTGCAGATTTCACCCTGCCGCCATTGAAGAAATGTTCCTGGACATGTAAGTATCAATGTGATCTTGCAAATAAGTAAGTGTAAGGCAAATGAGTGTTGCAAATTATTTCATAATTGGATTGCATGGGTAAAGGAACTATGTCCCTAAAATAAGGCATGCATGTTGAAAGAACAGGGGGAGGTGAGGGGTTAAATATGTTTGTGCTCCCCTTTAGAGAGAGGAATGGAAACAATAATTAGTGCAATCTAAAAAATATTGTGGGAACCCATGACATACATGTGTATATTAGCTATTGTTATGTTACGACTGGATAGTAGATTATAAACTTTAAAATTAGGAGTACATGACACACGCTCAAAAGGGTGCAGAGCAGGAATTTGACGTATAAATATTGAGGGACATAAATATCCCCGGAAAAATATTGTGGCAAAGAAATATTGACAACAAAAATATCGTGGACAAGAATATTGACTGACAGGTAAGTAATATTGATTTCAAAAACATTGACATCTTAAATTTTGTTTACAAAAATATAGTTGACAAAAATATCGAATTATTAATAATGTTATGTATTTTAGTGTTTTTAATGAGAATTGTTTGCCATTTCATTATATGTTTTAAAATTGTACTAGTTATTAATTTATTTTAAGTTCAGTTTTGTGTTTTTAGTTCCATAGCGGGTTGCGGGTTTATAGAGGAATATGGTGGGAAGTAATTTAATTATATCGATTTAAATATTAATTGATAGTAGTTAAATTTTATTTTTTTAATTTTGCGTTTTTAGTTCCGTAGCTGGTTGTTGGTTTTTAGGGTAATCGGGTGGGAAGTAATTTAATTATATAACATTTATTGAATAATGAATGCGTAAATGGTTAATTAATAATAGTTTAATAATTAGTTGATAATTAATTTCAATTACTCAATTGATAATAAGATTAATTGTTTAATTTATTTTAGATGTGTGTTGTGGTGTTTATATGTGTAAATGGTGTGAAGAGTGGTAAACAATTAATTTTTTATTGATTATTACATATTTTTAAATTAATTTCCATTGATTAATTAGTAATTATTCATTGTAATTATGTAATTAATTGTAGGTGTGTGCTGCGTTTATATGTGTAAATGCTGTCAAAGGTGGTAAGTAATTGATTTGTTATTGATTAATTAATACATATTTATAAATTAATTTCCATTAATTAATTAATAATGATTAATTTTAATTGTGTAATTATTGTTAGGTGTGTGTTGTGGATATTATACGATTAATTAATGTGCAATTAATGATTTTTTATTATCTTTGTTAATAATAATACATTTACATTTATATAATAATTAAGTTAAGATTGGAAATTAAATTTAATAAAAATGTTGATGGTTTTGTTTTTTATTGTTGTGGGATCCAGCGCTACTGTTGCACTCACTGGAGTGGGAATAGTAATTTTGAACCCTCCGCTATCCAGCACTTTCCCTACTGTTGCACTCACTGGAGTGGGAAAAGTCATTTATATACCTCCGCTATCCAACGCTTTCCCTACTGTTGCACTAACTGGAGAGGGAATAGTAATTTTTACCCCTACATTATCCAACGTTTTCCCTACTGTTGCACTCACTGGAGTGGGAATAGTCATTTTACCCCTATGATATTGAACGCTTTCCCTACTGTTGCACTCACTGAGGTGGTAATAGTAATTTTAGCCCCTACGCTATCCAGCGCTTTCCCTACTGTTGCATTCACTGGAGTGGGAATAGTAGTTTTTACCCCTCCACTATCCAGCGCTTTCCCTACTGTTGCCCTCACTGGAGTGGGAAAAGTAATTTTGACCACTCCGCTAACCAGCGCTTTCTCTACTGTTGCACTCACTGGAGTGGGAAAAGTCATTTATACACCTCCGCTATCCAACACTTACCCTACTGTTGCACTCACTGGAGTGGGCATAGTAATTCTTACCCCTACCCTATCCAATGCTTTTCCTACTGTTGCACTCACTGGAGTAATAGTCATTTTTACCCCTATGCTATCCAGCGCTTTCCCTACTGTTTCACTCACTGGAGTGGGAATGGTAATTTTTTCCCCTCTGCTATCTAGTGCTTTCCCTACTGTTGCACTCACTGGAGTGGGAATAGTAATTTTTTACCCCTACACTATCCAGCGCTTTCCCTACTGTTGCACTCACTGGAGTGGGAATACAAATTGTTACCCCTACGCTATGCAATGCTTTCCCTACTGTTGCACTCACTGGAGTAGGAATAGTAATTTTTACCCCCCCGCTATCCAACGTTTTCACTACTATTGTGTTTGTTTTGTTATTAAATGCACGTTGTATTCTTTTTTTTAATAGTTGAATGTGTTAATTAAATATAGAATATTTTATTTAATTTTAAATTATTTATATATGTGTATATTTCAATTGTATATAATGTTAAAAGCTTATAAATGAAATAAAGATAATAGTTAATAAAATGTATTTAAGTAAATATATGGATTTGTGTTTATATTTATTAAATCGGGTCTATTAGTAATAATGATTTCAAATATATATTAAATTTAATTAATGTTAATAATTTTAATATAATTACATTAATTATATTTAAGTTATGTACTTTTTTTAAGTCAATATTTTTTTACTTCTATATTTTTTACATTGAAATTTTTCTGTTGATATTATTGTACTTACCTGTGTATGTAGAGTAAGGTGATATTTTTTATTATTGATATTTTCACATCAATATTTTTCTCATCGATATTTTTACTATCAATATTTTAACATAGATCTTCTTAAACGTAGACCCAGATGCTGGAGCTAATTTGCTTAAAATAATTTTTTTGATAGTAATAAAAAATGGACACCAAGATTAGTTAATTTGTATGTGCTTCTGTTATGATGATGGACGATGACACTACAAACTCAATATGACGTACATTTTATGTTTTAAAAATGTATCTGACCATATGTAAACTTTATTTAAGTAACATTAATGTTCAACATGACACATCTATTTGCTGTGTAGTGATCACAATATAAACTTAATGTGAAAGTATGGTCACATACATTTAAGTGCACATACCTACTATTACGGTGTCAATGGTATGGCTCATCGTTCATATTAAAAAGCAGGTATGCATCATGTTGCAACATCAGGTTAATTGTGATTGGTCAAGTAGTAAAGGTTGTTGAAGATAGCTCAACCCCTTTGCTAGGGATGATGGCCGTTCACGCTCCTTTGATGATCCAGAGAAATTTAGACTTTTCCTTCACAATTTATCCTCTGCTGGAATGGATACTAATATCTGATTTCTATTACCTTTCAGTCATGTTCTTTTGAAGTGAATATACTCCTCTCTCTTTTGTTTAGTCAAGTTTCTCTTTCTTGCTTTGCCTATTTCTCCTCTCTAGTTCATCTACCTATGAGGCTCTCTCTCTATTTTCTCTCTTATCTTTATTTCTGAGATCCGCTATCCTCTGCGTCAGCATGCTCCCACCTCTTTTTCTTCCTCTTTTCTTAGAGGTCTGGCTGTTTTGGTTTGATCTGTTTATTTGTTGTACTCTTTCCCCTCCTTTCTGTTTTCTGTTTTTTTCTCGTCTCCTTTCTTTCTTTCCCTCCCTTTCTCTTTTTCATTTTTCTCTTCTACTTTCCTATTACATTTTCTTGGATTCTTTACTCTTTCTTTTTCTCTTTTTCTTTCTCTTCTTTTCCCTTTCTTATTCACTCTTCTATTAATCCTCTCTTTTGGCTGTGTGTACTTTTTTCCTATCTTCCTCTAAACTCATCGATTTTTCTTCAATTTACCAATATTAACCGTTTGTTGTCTGTATACAATTGTATTGTATGTCACTTTTTTGCATTATTCCTATTATACGTAAGTCCTGGGTGCTGTTTCCTTTTTTATAGCTGTGTTCCTGATGTGTCTCGACTCCTTATGTATTATAACTTCCTAACCCTCCATTATGTGTAAGTTTATTACATGGAACGTTTGTGGTCTTGGACACCCAGTCAAGCATCAGAAGGTACTATCTCATTTATCTAAACTTGAATCTCAAGTTTCTTTTCTTCAAGAAACTCACTGTACTGATGCTGAATCGCTTAAGTTGAAGACGAATTGGGTGGGAGAAGTTGTCTACTCTCCTGCATTAAATGAAAAAGGGGGTGTTGCCATTTTTTTTCATAAATCTTTATCTGCACAAATTCTATCTACACAATGTGATGATGCTGGACGATGGGTGATGGCTAATGTTGTTATACACATCAAAACCCTAGTTCTCTTGAGCATTTATGGTCCTGTTAAACCAGACCCTAAATTTTGGGATGAAATTAAAATTTTGATTTCTTCTATTGACTGTCCTGATATTTTTGTTGCTAGTGATTTAAATCAGTGGATTTACCCCTTTTCAGATAGATTATCTAACTGCAAGATTAACCCAGATAAATCTCATAAAGCATTTCAATCGGCCATCACCTCTCGTCCGTTTTATGGTGTTTGGAAGACATGGAATCCTAATGTGCTTGAATATACTTTTTTCTCTAATGTTCACCATACTCGTTCTAGGATTGATTATGTTCTAGTCATCAAATCCCAACTCCCTTCTCTTCAATCTTCAGAAATTGGTTCCATTTTTATTTCTGACCACGCCCCCATACACGCTGTTCTTGACATTTCACTTACTTCCCCTCAATTCAGTCGATGGAAACTCAATGGTTTTTTATTATCTGACACAACTTATATTACAGAAGCCACCACATTTATTAAAGAATGTTTTTATTTTAATACCTGTTTCTAATAATTGGGATGCTTTTAAGGCCACTGTTCGTGCTTTCACTATATCCTACGTCTCCACCAAAAAGAAGGTCATGCGAAAAAAATATACTGACCAATTACATCATCTTAAATTACTGGAACACACATATTATACCTCCAAATCCCCTTCCACTCTACATGAATTAATTAAGGCCAAATCAGAACTCAATAAACTAGCTACTATTGAAGCTTGTAATATTCTTCGCAAAATTAAATCCAAATACCACGGTGGCCAAAATAAAGCGGGTAAAATGCTTGCCAATTTCCTGCAAGTTAAATCTGAACGTAAAAATATTTTCCCTTTCTTTAACGATTCTACAAAAAAAATTGTATCATCAGATGAAGATATTGCAGAAGTCTTTCATAAATTTTATAAATCCCTTTATTCTGATGATTCCTTTCCCTCTAATGAAAATGTACATCCTTTTTTCACGTCTTCCTTCTCCCCCATCTATCCTTGACAAATTTAATGAATTAGAGAAGGAGATTACTTCTCAGGAAATATTTAATGCCATTAACTCTTTAAAAAAAAACAAAGACCCTGGTCCTGATGGACTATCTGTTGAATTTTATGCAACCTTTGCCTCCATTTTTGTTCCGAACCTTTTAGCACTTTTTAATTCCTTTATTAACAATGCCAAGGCATCAGGTTCTTTTATGGATGCCCTAATTGTTATTATCCCTAAGCCAGACAAAGATCATACTTAGTGCAAACATTTTCGGCCTATATCTCTAATAAATTATGATTGTCAAAGTGTTGCCAAGATTCTTGCGTCACGACTTGAAATGATCATTCCTTTATTAGTTAAAACTGATCAAGTCGGATTTGTCAAGGGTCGATTGGCATCAGATAATGCACGAATGTTCACGAATATTATCTCTTATGCTAAAAAACATAAATCTCCTCTTGCAGCATTATCCTTAGATGGCGAAAAGGCATTTGATCGGATCAATTGGCAATTTATGTTTAAAACTCTTTAATGGTTTGGTTTTGGCCCTACTTTTATATCTTATGTTAAATTATTATATTCCTGCCCTCGAGCTAGTATTTTTGTAAATAACCATTTTTCAAAATGTTTCGCTTTGTCCAGTGGTACAAGACAGGGGTGTGCCCTTTCACCGTTACTTTTCATTTTATGTCTTGAACCTTTCCTGGAGCATATTCGTATTAATTCATGTATCTATGGCTATATTCATAATTCTATTGAGACCAAAATATCTGCTTATGAAGATGATATCTTAATTTACATGCCTAACCTTACTGACTCACTCCCGCCATTTATGGAAGAGATCCACTTATATTCTAGTATTTCTAGGTATAAATTAAATCTCTCAAAGACAGAAGTTTTACCGTTAAATTCCATTTGTTATCAATTTATGTTTAATGATACTACTTTTACTTGGTGTCCTTCTAAAATTAAATACCTTGGTATTTGGTTTTCCTCCTCTTTGAACACTATTCTTAAATACACGTTTAATTCATTACTTACAAAAATTTAGTCACTTCTTCACACTTGGTCTCCTTTATTTCTTTCCTGGTGGGGTAGGTTGGATACTATAAAAATGATGAATGTCCCTCATGTCCTTTATACTTTATCTATGCTAACCATTCGAATTCCCCTTTCCTTTTTTTCTCAAATTAATTCTGCGTGTATAAAATGTTTGTTGAACAAGAAACACCCACGTATTTCTCTTACCAGGCTTAGTTCTCCTAAAGCTGAAGGTGGTGTCAGTTTCCCTTACTTCAGAGTATATCATTCAGCTTTTTTAATCAAACAAGCCTTTGCTTTATCTTATGACTTTGCTGATATCCTTATTCCTAGATGGATTGTTTATGAACGCTCCTTATTAAAGGATTTTTCTTTTCCAAATGTACTTTTTATGTCCAATAGCACTTTCCTGTCACATAACCCTATTTAAAACTATTCCCAGAGTTTACTATATAATATATTTTCTAATGACTTCACCCCTTTCCAATGCTTCTTATCCTCCACAATTTGGTATAATAAATATCTCAGATACAAGGGTAAATCATTCTACTACAAATTTTGGAAGTTAAGGGTATAATTTATGTTCATCAATTGGTTTCCCAAAACTCTGTTCTCCCCTTTTCCACTCTGCAGCTACAGTATCATTTACCTGATTCATCTACTCAAGAATATAATATAATTTCATATGCCTTACAATCACAGTTACATACGTTTGTTTTACCAGATTTTACACCTTCCTTTACTCCAACCTCTTCTTTATATCTCTTACTTTCAACACACAGACCTAAAGCTGCTCTTGTATATAAGTTATTGTTATCTCGTGCTTCTGAGAGACCGAAGTCTCCTGTTGAAACTGCTTGGGAAAATGATTGGTCTGTTTCTTTTTCTGTCTAAATTGTTTAAAGTTTCTGCTTCTGCTCGTATTACCCAATCTTTTTATTTCATCTATAATAGAGCTATTATGACCCCAGTTGGGATCTCTAAGTTTTCTCCCTCCTGTTCTCCTTTGTGTTGGTCTTGCTCTACTGATATTGGCACATTGAGACACCAACTTTATGAATGTTCTAATGTGTTTAACTTTTGGAAATCTGTTTGGTTCACATGCATGAACATTTTTTAATGTAGCCTTACATTGACTTTACAAATGTATTTCTAGGTTCCTCATCACCTGACATTGATTACTCATCTCCAGTTTCCTTGTTATTTGATCTTTTTATTGCTCTAGCTTTTAAAGTTACCTTGTTATCCTGGAAAGATAATTCTGCGTTATCATCTGTTACTTGGTGGAATTTTGTCTGTGATGAGCATAGAATTGCTAATGTTTCCTCTCTCTCTGTCTCTCAAAAAATAAAAACTGATCTCCTTTGGCTTCCTTTCTCATCTTATCTATCTACTCGCAATCCTGTAAATTAGTCGGTCCCCTTGTGTCTATCCACCTTTCTCCCTTTCTTTTCTATCTTTCCTCTCTTTCTCTCTTTCCTTCTCTTTCTATTATTTTCCTCTGATTATGATTATGCTTATATTAATCCATTACGCTTTATCGTTTTACCTTATTTTATATATAATATGCTGTAAGTTTTATGACTCTTTGTTTTATTGCTTTTATTTCTATTTGTACTTCTTGTACTTGAAATCTCAATAAAAATGTCTTAAAAAAAAAAAAAAGTTTTACCAATACATAAGTACCACTGCTTTCTAGAGACTGCGGTTGCAACAGAATAAAAATGCGCTGTGTCATAAGTTGCAGTGCGGGAAATGTTTTATGATGGTGATTTCAAACCATTGCATACAAACACTAAACCTTTCGTGATTCTGCAGCACAGTTACTTGAGCTCACCTGTCATTTCCCAGACTAACAGTGTCAAAGGTTATAATGATAAATTGGCCCATTGATAGCTGAATGAATTTTAAAACTCTTAAGGGAAATCATTAAAAAAAAGCGCCCTGGCAAATGGTTCCTGTCCATACAAGTGAAGGAATTCACACTGACTGCCCCACCTTTAAGGCAGCGGTGGTAACTCAATCTCAATGTAAGATCAACTCAGATAGCATGGCAGCGTTTTAAACACCATTATAAGAACAGAAGCTTTTTCTTCATGATGGCTTTCCTTCTAAATACTCCTACACCCTCACTCAATATAACACAAGGATGGTACCCTTACCAGGACTGGTGGATAGCCATATTCCTCATGAACAAATTGATTAGACTTAATTAAGGCCATTCAAATCCTCCTAAACAAACTAAAACTCATATATGGCGATGTCACTTCTACCAGCAAATAAAGTGCTCTACTTCACTTACTATCTCCGCTCCCCCATTTGGAATCCTTTTCTTTGGACATTTTGGGCTAATCACAGAAGCAATTCTCTGTAAATGTATATTGAATACTGTTGACTTATGCTCTAGATCCTTGTGAGTTTGACCACAAAGAAATGCTGATTCTTGAGCGGTCATAAAAGACTTGCAATGCCTTGAAGCAATGAGAGCAGGTAATACATTTTATTTAGAACATGGTCTTGTATTCACTGATAATAAGCTGCTCTACGTTTGCTATAACTGCTCAAGGGGTACAACTGCTATACTCCCAGCCATTTGACAAGTTTGTAGAGGACATTAAAGGGATGCTTAAACTAGCCTTGACCACTAGGGTATTAAGTACATGATTGAGGTGGCTACATATTCTGCATGGCGTTTTGAGAATGTTACATTACTTGCTTAGAGGAGTACAAGTTGGTCTTACTCCATACAAGATGCTCTTCATAAAATCAACATATGTGCATTTATCTTCCTCGAAAGGTGATTGGAGAAAGAATGTTTGACATTAACACATTATTTAATGTTTTGCAGAACACGTAAGAGGTCAGAACCAAGTTACCTACTATGAGGCATTCCAAATTAGCTTCGGAAGAAGATAAACTTTTTTAAGCTGGTGACAGGTGGCTTCCCAACTTTGGAGAGCTTGTTCAAGAAAAGGCTCCTGACACACAAATTTCCATTCTATATCACAGACCACCCATTGCAGTCTTTGAGGCAGAAAGCATAAGAATAGTTACCTTGCCGCGACTACCTGGTCCAAAGAATATCAGCAAGATACATTGGAATATGTTGGAAATGACCACCTGTTTTGTGGTGCATCCAAGAGTTCTGTGGTAAAGTTTTATGTTGACTGTAAAAATCTAAACTTTATCACTTCTAACTTGCCGTTAAGTACAAATGCCCCTCTTTTAAAGAGGATGAAATTGGCCTACCCCTAAATAGCATATTTAACTTACCTATAACTCCTGTGTGACATTGGGTTATTGCTTGGGAGGGGGTGAATCCCTGTTAGTGTGAACCACAACAGTCACAGAATTAACCAGTGCTTAACCCTCTTGTAGCTTGGCACATAGCAGTCAGGTTAATTTAGAGAGAATGTGTAAAATAGTTATGCAGTACTTCAACAGAAATAAGGTGAAAAAACACCACAAGCAAAATCACACACCAATTTCGATAAATACAGTAAATTTGAATATATTGTTTGACATTAAAACATCACAAGTTCAATCAATAGAACCACAATTATGAATTTTTAAAGTGTAAAATGAAAACTAGTGCAGAAAAGATCAAAGGGCCAACCACAAACATCTAGGCGAGTGAGGCCCGGGCAAAGTCAAAGGTTATGGTTGACTGCGATGAAGCACCGGTTGGAAAAACGAGGTGGATTGGGCCCAGTCTGATCAGCAGGGCAAGGCAGCGGGGAGTATCCAAGGAGGAGAGGAGCTGCTGGGCGAACAGACTTAGGGGCCGATTATGATCGTGGTTTTCCTGCATTCTCTGGGCCGGCAGAAGCCACTGCCGGCCCGGAGGATGCGGGAAAACCGCTGCGGAGCCTCCAAAGACCCACCGCCAAATTAGGATGGCTGGTGGGTCTTGAATTCCGTCCGCAGCTTTTCTGCCGCGGTCGCCTTCTGACCGCAGCGGAAAAGCACTAACATGGCTGGCGGTGTCTATCAGACACCGCCAGCCATATTAGGATGGAGGGAATCACATGCTTTTCCGCGGCGGCTTTTCCGCCATGGAAAAGCATACGGACATTCACTTTGAGGGCCCGTTGCCGGCCCCCTTGGTGAAGGGGGGTTGGGGGTGCACATGGTACCCCCCTGCCTTTGCATGCACGAAGCGACAGACACCGCGCGGTGCCTGCCGCTTTGTGCATGCAAATGCACTGCTTTCATTCTTTACATTGCGGTGGGTGCTGCTTTAAGCAGCACACGCCGCAATGTAAAAAATACAGGATGTGTCCGCCAGGGTGGCGGTCACATCCTAATTGCCATGGAGGGACCGCCGCTGCCCATGCGGCCGGTCCCTCTTACTCAGGGGTGGCGGACGGATGCAAGTCCGTCCGCCATCATAATAGGGCCCTTAGTCTGTTTTATGGAAGTTGATAATCTCTAGCTGGATATGTCATATGTTCCGTGCAGGCCAGTTGTCGTTTTCCCTATGATAGCATCAGCATGTTTCAGACTGCCCTCTTCTTTGCACACATTACTTACAGACATAATTTTCTTTGTGCTACACTGTACTGTCAGAGAGATCACACTCTTGTATTTCAATTCTGTTCTTTCCTGGGATTTAGTCTGAACATGTAGAGAAGGTCAAACAACAATGCCCCTTGTTATTCTGTTCTGGTCAGGCCCTAGCACCTAGACAAAACACGCAAATGCAGCTGTTGTTTGGGCTAATGTACTTTTGTCATATAGGTATGCACAGATAGGTAGCACACACTTGGAGAGGGACCTTTCCAGGGAAAAGATTGTGACAGCATCTGAGATGTAGAACTTTCATCTGTGTATACTAAGGTACAGGGTCCTTTTAACACCTAAAAATATTCTCATATATAATTGTTTTGTTTCTGTAGTAGAGAAGGGAGGTTAGACTACACTATTGTTAATAATACTCACTCCATTTATCATTTACGGTCTGCTTGCTATGCGAACCGTATTTCTGTTAGGCATTTCCCTACATATTTTGGCACGTATACTGCAAACAAGAGCACATTAGTTAAAATAAACATTTTAAGCTTTTCTCGTGTCTCCATCAAAACTTATTGTGGGCTGGTACGAGTGTGAGAGCAAAAGGGTTTGGTCTGAAACTGCGAAGGGCAGAAGTGTTGTGTTTTGGTGTGTCTAATCACTTATTCCTAATCACTTATTCCTCTGTGAGTGAGTAGGAGAGCAAGTGAGATACGATGGCTAGTCGGTCCCTGGCTCATGGGTACTAAGGTGTTAGTATGACTCAGTCCCTGCCTACTACGTTCCTATGATCCCAAGCATAGTTCTATGACTCCGCAGAAACCCTGCAACATGGCGCTGTGAACATTTGGTGTGGTACTTCAACACAGGACCCCTGAGTAGAACTTGCTGGTCAGGCTTGTTCGTCAACACGTTTTGGTGGTGCCTGACATTGGTCAATAAAGTGAGTTTCTGTTTATTGTTGCTGATATTTATACATCCTTAGGATGCAATAACTCGGTGGTTTGACCTTCTACTCAGTCTCAAGGTAAGTCCCCTCCTCTAAAATAGGGACGTCCAGTCTTTCCTCAGAAGACATGGGACACAGAAGCCTAGGTCTTGTGGTGGTTCGCCACCACCATTCGCTTCTGAATGTAGATATGATTTACGTGATCGCTCTAGGACTAAAACTCCAGAGAGGTTTCAGGTTTGTGATCCTCATTCTCCTCGTTCCTTTCAGGAATCGTCTGATCAACAGTACTACTGAGGTGGAAGGCAAGATGGCAGACAAGGCAAGTCCACACAACCCAAGCGGGACCCGCACCAATCTTTTGACGTGAAAGTCAAGAGAGCGGTACCACCTCCGCATATAGCCCCTTTCCAGAAGAAAAAAGTTGTGGCATTGACAGCAAAATATGCCCCTCCTGGACAGGATTTGTGCGGGGACTCTCCTCAACATTGCGGCAGAAGTTACCATAGAATGCCAGACACTTCACCCGTTTCTGGAGGCAAAAGCAACTGATACCTCTGTAATTGTTGAAACTGCGGACACCCGCATAGCTCCTCTGATTGACTTTATTATGTAGACATTCAGGTTGAATGTGACATTAAGCGCACTAATAATGCTATTTTTTGGGTCAAAATGACATCTTCATATGACATTTTATTGGCCGAGGTCGATTTCCCTCCCCCATTTGTTCATGTCCTTTGGGTGAAGATGAGATAATTCCTTCCTTACCATAATATGTCCCTGATGAGACTAAAAATGCCTATGCTTTGGAGTGGGCTCTTGCCTTAGCTCCTCCCTTATACCCCAATCAGTCCGCTGTACTCCTCAGCCACAGCCTCAATATTCAATTAAGTGTGAAGCAAAGGCGTCCAATAAAGGGATTCTGATTACATTGGGGTATAAAGGGGTAACTGAACCCTGTGTCTCTGGGATAATTAACCCTCTCTTTCCAGTTTAGAAACCTGATGGTTCAAATCACATAGTTTTGGATTATAGACATTTAAATAGTCATAACCGTACTTATGCAGTGCAAAACACGCATATTACAGAGTTGATCAATACCATTGTGCGTAAAAACTACTTTGGATATTTCAAATAGCTTTTGTACTCATAACCTGTCTCCTGAGAGCCTGAACGTGCCCTCGGCTCCCAGAGGAGCTATGCAAGATTGCCTATGGGGTATTAGAATAGCCCCAGTGTTTTTGCAGCACGTATTGTGTCCCAATTGAATGAAATTGTTCCTGATGCCTTTTTCTATGTCTAAGACATATACCTGATGGACAATTAATCAAATCCCCATCTTGCGTGAGTGGATCGCATTATTACAAGAATTGCAGCACTAGGATACAAATTCAATTTTGCGAAATCCCATATTGTGTTTCTGGCTGCTTTCTTTCTTGGGTATGAGCTGATAAATGAGGGTAGTGGTCTGGCCCCCATTTTTGGGAAAAGTGTGCTCAATTTCAACCTCCACCTACCCTCAAAAAATTGCAGTCGCTGCTAGGTTTTCTGAATTTCAGCAGGAATTACATTCCTGACTATGCTCAGCATATCAAATCTCTTTATGCTTTGATACACCCATCATGTTGTGCTTCCTCTTGGCTTCTGGAACACACAGGAGTGCTGCACACTTTGCAGTCTGTCTTACTTGCAATGCAGTATTTACAAATTAGATTGAATACTACAAACTTGGTCTTCCAGATTCTGCCCGTAGCTATCGGTATCACTTAGGTAACTTTTAATGAGCGTGACACAGTCCCAATCTCTTATAGATTACATTTGTATACTCCTGCAGAATTACATTTTTTTCTACTGAAAAAATTGTCACCGCTGTACAGATGGCTGTTCTATAAGAATGCCCTCTGGCACAAGGTAAACTCCTTGGGGCCGATTCACAGAACTAATCTGAGATAAAATCCTAAATGTACTACTTTTAGTATTCACAGAAGGAATTTAGTAGTAGTAAAGTTAGGACTCCTAACTTTACTACTACTAAACTGAGTCAAAACCCTAACTTTACAACTTTTGGTATTCACAAAAGGCATTTAGTAGTAGTAAAGTTAGGAGTCCTAACTTTAGCACTACTAAATGCCTTCTGTGATTTCCAAAAGCAGTAAGTTTGGGATTTTATCTCAGTTTAGTAGTAAAAAAGTTAGGAGTCCTAAATTTACTACTACTAAATGCCTTCTGTGAATACCAAAAGTAGTACGTTTAGGATTTTATCTCAGATTAGTTCTGTGGTTCAGCACCCTTATTGCCATTTCTCCCAAGCCAGCCCTAGAGGCGGTCACGAAAACCAGTGCCACTAATTCTAAACCTATTCATCCATGTTGGATTTATTGGGTTATGTCATTGACATCGGCTGATGTCAGTTTTATTTTTTGACCCTTCTTTGCAAACACAATAATTTCTATAGTATGAACATGTTCACCCTCTCCATTATTCCGTTCTTTTTCTGGATGAGTACAAATGTCTTATTTACACTGATGGTCCAGCTCAACCACCCATTGGTTCTAAGCAGGCTTATTCAGCGGTTTGCGCTATTGTTGTGGGTAAAATAAAAGATGGAGTTTTTACATCTACCTTAGTACACATGCAGTCTTGTGGGTTCTCTGTTCCTGACTAGAAGAGGGGGGCCTGCTGCTGCTGGGCACCAGGAGGATACCGCCACTGGGGACTGCCTCCCTGCCTGGAGGGTCCTGTGAGCTGTATCCTGGGCCCAGCCTTGCCCCCCTGCCTACCTTCCTAAAGAACTTTGCTGGACCTTGACTGGGACTCTGCCTCTAAAAAGCGCCAGGGAAGCGCTATTTCCTGAGAGCGGGGGCGGGGACCAGGCAGGTCGCTCCCTCTGCCACCGCGCAGACCCCCTGTGTGCCACTGCTGCCTCTCCCTGCTCCGTGTTGTCTGCTGCCTCCCTGCAGGCAGATGGGTCTGTTCCCTTGTTTACTATCTTTTTCCCTGTTTGACTGTTTTTTGGCTCTTTCCCTCCCGCTCCATTGTAGCCAAACACAAACAATGAAGTACACTTATTTTACTGGTTATAATCTTTCGTATCCGATATCATATTTTTTTTAATTGGCTCCCAATGTTTCAAAAAATACATGCTTACTCTGACATTTTAATTTATGCATCTTGTTTTATTGATAACTTAGCCCTGAAAGGGTACGATAATTGGAAAGACAATACTGATTTGAAATCAGTTTGGGGATACTAAGTCCTGGCAGGTCCAAGGTATTGAATCATTATTCCGTGCATGTCTGTCACTTGCTCAAATAATTTTTCTTAATGACACGTTCCAACAGACTACTTGTCTGTGGTTGGCTTGGATTAAAGAATTGAATACCCCAGCTATTCTGTCCTTGGCCCTGTTTGATAATTGGCAATCTTATACCAATTACACTACAGACCAACTAAATAGTATGATACAAAATGGTACATTCAGTTTGACTGTGATATCTCCAACTGGATGGTCATTTTGGCCTCTAAACACGAATGTTTGTCATTCTTGTTTTGTGAACACTGCTTCAGGTTTACATTAAACAGACCTGATCCACGTTACCCACATTCCAACACTAATACCACTTATTCCGTAGGTAAATTATGTCAACAATGGTTAGGATATTCCACATTGTCTGCCGTGAAACAACTTCTTTCACTTCTATCGGAAGACATAAACCTTTCTGATTTCCTTCTGAGTCCAAAATCCCCTCATTCAAAATGACTTGTTTATGCTGTATGTAATGAATTTTTGGAATTGTAACAAATGGAATCTGCGGTGCGTTTACACCAAATTGATCAGGACAATTTAGACAAAGTGCTTGCTGTTGTCAGCATTAATACTTTAGAATCTCATATGTATACCTAAGATAAGATTGTGTCTTCTGTTATTGATATTGTACAGACTGAAGTGTCTACTTTGTATCATGGCCTACATCAATTTAGATGGGTTATGCAATTTGATTGGACACGGAAAACACTAACAAAAATGGGTGCGTAGCCTTGGCATTACCTGAATTGTAGCTGTTAGATATGGGGTTTCTGGTTGGCTAGGGAATGCACCTAAGTCAGGCAGAACCCACCACTCTAGTCAGGGTAAGGGATTTACACACCCAAAATCTCCCTTGCTCACCCACTAGTTAGCTTGGCAGAGCAGTCAGACGTATCCCAAAGGCAATGTGTAAAGCGTGTGTGCAACATACACACACACTAGTGACCCACTAGGCACACCACAAAAAGGGAGTCTCTACACAAGGGTATATACAAATATATATCCTTTGTATTGTACACCAAAACATATTAGCCCACATAAATTAATCCTTGCTCTGCACATACATTACTTTGTAAAGAAATTAACGATGTTTCTTAGGCAACCACATCACTTGTTCTGCACATAAATCACTTTGCAGAGAAATTAATATTAGTTCTGCAACCTTATCACTCTGCAGAGAAATAATAAATACTAATTAGGTAACCATATCTCATTTGCAGATAAATTAACAATATTAATTATGGAGCCATATCCCTTTGCAGGGAAATGAACAAAATTAAATAGAAAAGTATATCGTTTGCCGTGTACCTCTTTACCTGGGGCTATCCGGCCAGGCCCTGAAGCAGGGCCTTTCAATCCAACTAGGCCAGGAGCAACTCAGTTTGTTCTGGGGTTAAATAGTGCACTACCACCAGCTGTGTTGTTTCTGCTCATGCTCCCTTACGTAAATCACCACAGCCTCAGCTTGCATTCTGGCGGCACCGCTAATGCTTGGTGATACTAGGAAGGATGTTCTCCCAGTACCCTGGCTGGGAACAGTGGATTCCTGGAGTTGGTGTCATTCTAGCACCGAGCAAGAGGCACAAGAGCTTTCTCTGCACAGCAGGTTGGTGACAAAGCTCCTGCCAAAGTGCATCCTTGCTGCTCAGGGTCTCGACGCAGCATCCTGCTGAGTGGGGCTACGGCGTACCTCGGCTTTCTTTATCCGGCTTCTTGAAGGTTGCTAGGCAATGCCGACTGCCCCAGTAGCGCTTAGAGTGGCCACACAGCAACTTATTGGCTTGTGTTTTTTTTTTTCCTGTACAGCGGGAGGGTGTCGGCTCGGACTCAGGCCCAAGGTGGTGTATGGGGCAGCGCCCCCGGAAGTCTGCTTCCTCCCATGCAAGCACCTAGGAGAGCCCTCTAAAACTCTTGGGCAGGGAGACACACAGCGCGGTGGGAGAACAGTGCCCACAGCTCTTGGCAAAAGTAAAAACACAAGGAGTACAAGGGAAGAGGGCTTGGTGTACAGAACATGCTGAGCTTGGAGAAAGTGGTGCCCACAGAGCCCAAACTCATGGAGCTTTCCGAAAGTGTAGCACACAGGGCACTTGTGGAGCAGAGCGCACAGAGCTCTGTGAAAGTAAAGCACACATAGCAATAATAGGGCAAAGTACCTGGAAACTTTGATATCCCTGAGTTTCCCAGAACAGGAGGCTAACGCACACAGGCCCTTGGAGATTTCGTGTCTTGTAGGATACCGCTTCAGGACAAAAAGAGTCTGTCCTTTACCTTCCCCACAAACAGAAGCAGCAAGTGCAGGCCCACCTACATCTCACACAGAAACAGCAGCACTCCTCACACAGTCCTTCTCTTCTTCTTTTTGGTAGGGTCCTCTTCTTCCTTGAAGTAATCTAAAGTCCTAGGGTTTAGGTATAATACTTATACCCCAAATTGTCATTGTTCTTTTTGCTGTAAGGGCCTCTGACCCCAGTCCAAACCAGTCCTTTCCTCCTTGGTGCAGCATGGTCACAGGGGGTGGAGATAGCATTTTGAAAAAGGAGACACAGCCTATTCAGGTGCAAGCAAAACTCCTCCCACCAATCTAAATACAGACCAGGTCTATTCAGCCCTGCGATGAGTCACCCAGGCAAGGCGGGACACACCTCAACCCCCTATTGACTGTCTAGAGTGAATGCACATCGCAGATCCTGTCACTCGAACACCAGATGCTGACTACATAAACAACCAGAGGCACACAGAATGGTAAAGTAAGAAAATGCCCAGTTCCAAAAGTGCCATTTTCAAACGCAGAATTTAAAAACCACCTTTACAAAAAGGTGTATTAATAAATTCTGTTACAGTGGAACCCCAATGATAAGCTTTTGGGACAGATAGCCTTTCAATAGTGAAAAACGAATTACACAGTATCTCACTATCAGGATATGTCACACACACCAGTGCATGTCTTACGTTTAACATACACAGCACCCTGCCCATGGAGGTGCCTTGAACAGCCACGGCCTGTGCAGGGAGTTGCAGTGGGGCGGAAAGGCGGGGCGGGGAAGGGGCAGGGTGAGAGGTGCTAAAAACCGGAATATGGATAATTGGAGGTAAGTAAACAATTTAATAAATAAAAACAAATTTCGTAGCGCGCCCTTAACAAGGCTTAAACTTGGTACATTACATTATATAATTGCATTCTCTAATAAGGAAAAGCGGTCTTACAATTTACCCAACTGCCCGTGCAATGGAAATACCCCCCAGTCTACGTTGCACTTTTTACTATTTTGTACCTTTTATAGTGACATTCGGAAAACTGTTTTAAAACCACTTTTTATAACTAATAGGCTTTTTGGCTATAAACATGCTTTAAAATGTTTATGTAGCCTGGATAATATGAAAACGGTGTACTCCATCATTCGTTTCATAGTAAGGGCAGTCAGGAAAAGAAAGGATATGTCACACCTAAATGCATTACTATATGAGAAACTTGATGAGAGTAACTGGCTGTGTTTGTCTATGAATTAGTTTAATATGCGATTCTGCACATTATGTATATGTTTGTACATGGGATATATTGTACTATATTCTATTGTATTGTCGTGTATTTTATAATACCATATAGTATCTTTAAAATAATTGTATGTCAGTAGGAATTTTTTACATTGTATTGAACACCCTGATCAAATTGGTATGTTTTCTTTCCAGTAGTGAATCATTGGTATTTTACAAAAAATGCATGTATATCAATTAACATTTTTTTAACATGCACATTGCCTTTCTTGATTTCTATGTTTTTGTTTAAGAATGGTTGTCTTTAGTATGCTTTTATGGTTGTACATTCTACACCGAATAAAGCTGATTGGACTTGACTTGACTTTCTAATATATTTATTAAAAACCCAATTGATTGGTAAAGTCGAATTTGTAATTAACATTTTGAATGGGCACTTATAAAAGGTTGCATGTTACCTGCCTAAAGAAACCCAGTTGCCTTGGATGTGGGGGTTGTGTGTTTCTCTGACAGGCTGACCATCTAGTGTAAGCCCGGAAACGTAATTAACTTCAAAGAGGCCTACCATGCCACTGGCAGATATAGCTAACACCTGGGCCTGCTCCCTTCCTTTTCCCCCCCAGCCAGTCAGGCATCAGCCCAGTAGGATAGGAGATTCCCCCCAGAACTGGCTTTTACTGAATACAGTAATTAGACCTCTAGGGTCGACACAGGAGCTCTGCATAGGAGAAAAAAGATTATTTCATACTGGTTTTCGATCTCTTCGTATGGAGTGCCATTTCCTCTTGTTTCTTTGAAGAGATTTATGCTACACCAAGACAAATGGCCACTCTGAGGACAATACTGTTCTTCAACGCCATGCTTTCGAATCCTCAATCACACCTAAACCCCTCGGCAATCTCTATAGTAGTCCACAGCAGTCTGTATTCCAAAGCAAGAGATAAAAATTGGTTAACACATCACCATGGAGTCCAAACAATAGTGCTGCAGAATGAATACAAAAAATATACAACTCCCCTTCCTCAGTAAATTTGGCATGGCAGGCGTAGAAAGGGGTTCGTATAATTATATATAAAATATATCAATATATACAATGAAAAACAGATTGGATACCATACTCCTTAAATGGGTTAGCCATGTGTTGAATCAACAATACAGCGGATGCACATTGACCTCAATCAGCACGCCAAACCAAAGCTCCATAACTATAGCTTTGGGGTCCTTCTAATGTGTAGCACCAAAGTGACAAAAACGTGGGGTTTATGAGGCTAAAGTGTGTGCCTACAACAGCATGCAGGCTCACCAACAGCACCGATGCAAGAAAGAGAGAGTAACCCCTCAAAACCAAGGAGACAACGTGCAAAAGATAGGAAAAATCACACCTCCTTTAGGTGAATTTAACTAAATGCATCAATTCATATAGACCATGTGCACACAGTGCAAAAACTCAAATCTACAAAAATAAACATGACTGCATCCTTTAGTATAATACAACAAGAGACTACACATCAATATTACATCCCTATCAAAAATATCAATATTATGAAACAAAACTTAAACAATAGGAAGAGTACATAAAAACATGCATTTGTGCAAGTATATAACTCTTCCTTAAAGCTAATTGTGTGATACTAAATAAATAATTATTAGATTTCAGACAAAAAGAGACATAAAGTCAGAAATAAGTGATTAGCATTCATCAACTCCTTTCTGTGGGTCCAATTTAGTCAAACCCCCCTCCTCATACCAACAACGACTGGATGTTCCACATAAATCAGTTACAGTAAAAACATCAATGAGCATAATACATGTCCCAAATACTCAGAAACAGGAATATTCGTCAATCTGAGAGGGTCAGCGCAGAGAACCAAGAGACTCACTTCAATGGCTCTTATTGATTATGCTGGATGAGTTGAGTATTAATTTTATTTTCTTGTTAAAGGTATTAAGAACTGGTCCAAAAACTTCAAAACCTTTCTTTGGTAATCTCCACACTACACATGTAGCAAAATTCCTTTTAGATTGCCTGTTTGAGAAAAAAGTCACCCTTCCCGGATAATCTGAATAGTATACAATAGCACCAACAACAAACACAATAGCAATCAGTCCTTTATACTTTCATATGAGGGACTGGGGAGCATGGATTTCACTAAAGATCTTCTAGGCTCTCCACTAGGCCACCCATAAGACTCCAAGCTGCTGTCTCAGGTACAGGCCTGTTTTAACAGTGGGGGCAAATGGGGGCTCTGATATGATGGAAATAGCCATCCTTACATGGATGCCTCAAACCACACCCTCTGCTGCCTCAACGGCCAGACTTTACAGATCATCACCTCACCATAATGAACTGCTCTGCCATTGCTACATCTCCCCAGCTCCACGAGTGTTGCAGGCAGTGGCGAGCAACTACAGGAGACCATCACTGAGATGAATGCAGAGCAAAAGGCTGTAATAGATAGCTCAAATGACAAACATGTGCCCATCTGGTGAGGCACAGCAAGCCACTTCCTAGACCAACCAGTGTAAATCTGTGCCAGTCATATGACTAGCTGAAATAGGAGTATCATTCTTTGAGGTTGAGTATTGCTTGCAGAATTGTTTTAATTTTCACTCACTCTACCTGCTTTTGTTGTATTGAGATTCGATCCTTGAACCTTCTGCACATCAGGGAATACATTTTTATGAATGTGAATCTCTGTGACAATTTGGTATTAAATACCCCCGGGATATCTGTACTGTTTATTTTTTCAAACACTTCTGTATGTCACTTAAGCTATTCAATTTCCATTTCTATCTTTGTAATTTTCTGTGTATTTTCTACATTGCAAATACTTTTTCAACTTCTGAAATACTCTTCTTCTATCCAGATATAATTACTTTCTATTTTCTGAGTTCTTGGTCTAATTTCATCCAATTGAATTTATATGGAAAATAAGGTGAAGATTTCGATGGAGAAATAAGCTTATTTTTTGGCATGAATTACAGACATTCATTACATTATTGTTATGCACAATTTATGTAAAATTGAAATGCTTAAAGTTGAGGCTCTAGAAGAGTAAACATTAGGTTCATTCTGGTTTAATGGCTTAATGGTTCCAAAGATTTAGATTTCCTATGGGCAACATCTACCTTAAAAACCCCTTTCAATCTTTCCATTCTACCCATGGAGTACAGTATAAGAAGCTATTACTTTTCGAGCTGTCTTCCAAGAATGCAGTAGCATTTCAATCATAATACAACGTTGGATTCAGAACAGGCGAGTCATTAGGAATCATACCAACAGCCTCAAATATAGTGACTGTAAAAACATTGGGAAGGAATAAACCTTTGTTAAAAGAGGTATGCTTCCAAATATAAACAATTCTTAGAGGAAGTGTATCTGTATGATGTAGTGTAACCAAATAATACAGAAATCTCCAAAACGTCAAGAGGAAGGCCGACAGTACATCAGCTGCATTAAGAACCAGTTCCTAGTAAAGAAGCATCTGGATTTACTTAAACACAAAAGATGCTTAACAACATGACCATGAAAAGGACAGCCACATTGAAGGATGAATGTGTGTCTCGATCAGATAACACAATCATCACAGAAACCCTTAAACTAAACAGGAAAAAGCATGCACTACCCCCAAAAATTAACCTTGCAGCTGCTGTTTATAAAGGTCTTGGCCACCTAACACTTTGTTGCATGGATTCTGCCCTAAAATGAACTATGTGCAGGATTGTAGGACCCTGGTATATAGGGACGGAGTCATCCTACCACCTTAATACCCATGAGCCCAGGAACGACTAGCTATAGTGTCTCACTTGCTATCCTACTCACTCACAGGCAAAAAGTTATTAGACACCCCAGAACACAGCACTCCCAGATCACTCAGGAATCACAGTAACAAGACACACCCTTTCGCTTGCAGTCTTGTTCTTGTCCACAATAAGATCTGACAGAGACATAAAACAGTTTAAAATATTTATTTCAACTAACATGCCGTATAAGTGCCACAACAAGAAGGAAAATGCATAGTACAAATACAGTCAGCATAGCAGTTAGTCTATAAATCATAAAGGGGATATGTCATCATGAAAAGACAATAGAGGCTAACCTCCCTCCCCTTGCTAAGAAGCAGTATTATTATATATTAGATGATCTCTGGGCTTTGTCAGCAGAACCCATACCTTAGCCTATAGATGGTAGATCTACATCATAGGAGCTGCCTCGCTCTTCTCTTTGGAAAGGTCCCTCTCTAAGTGTCTGCTACTTATTTGTGTATTCCAATTATACCAAAGTACATTTTCCAAACAACAGCTGCATTAGTATGTTTTCGCTAATGACTAAGGTATGGTCAGAAAAAAAATAACAAGGGGCTGGTGTAGAACCCATAAAAGTTTTAAAAGAAATTGTCATTAAATGCGAGCCTGAGATCTGTTAATGCCTTAATGAGGATGGTAACCCCCCTTTGTTATTAGCTAAGTTCCGAAAAATTAATGCAATAATTAAGGGGATATTGACTACATCTTCTTGGGGAAATAGTATTCAAACTAGAGTTTGGTTTTTCCGTAACTCTACCCAGGCCTTAAACCAACTTAAACAAGCCCTGGGTAGTAGACCTAGAAATGCTGAGACCATCAAAAACTTGCGCTATAATTATAAAATGGTTCTTAAGGCTAGAAAAAATGAGCTCCAAGAGTTTGCTTGGGATAAGTTAACCATGGTAGCAGAAACAGTTAACAGTAAGTTATTTTGAGAAACAGTCAACTCACCGTTCCTAAAGAATGACTCATTCCCTGAATTAATCTCGCACTTAAATTGTGAGGCGTAGGTGGAAAATGTTTCTAGTATTTGGAATCCATATGATCGCGATGTATTTAATTTGCAAAGTTTATTAGGAAGCCAGTGGCCGGTGTTGCCATTAAATATCACTATTGAGGAAGTCCAAGATGGATTGACTGGCAGCAAGGGAGGTAAAGCACCAGGCCCAGATGGGGTTCCCATTGACGTTAATAAAAGTAAAATAGCTCTATGGAGCTCCATTTTAACTAGAGTTTTTAACTTAGCAGCAACAGAATCCATTCCGCTGTCATGGGTTAATCTGTGATAATTCCTATTTTTAAAAAAGGTATGAAAACTGAAGCAAAAAACTATTGTCCCATTTCACTTTTGGATTCCTCAGTCAAAGTAATGAGCAGAATGCTTCTGGTAAGACTTGAAGAATGGGTATGGAAAAAGAGATTCTCTCCCCAGTCCAATATGGTTTTAGAAAAGGGCTGGGAACCCAGGAGCAATGTATTAACCTTGAACTCCTGATAGGCAAATATACACAGGCTAAAAAAGGTAGATTATATCTGTGCTTCGCAGATCTTAGCAGTGCGTTTGACCTTGTTGACCACTCTATTTTATGGCCAACCTAGGTGCCCCTAAAGAAATAATTTTTTTCTTAGCAAGGTTGTATGAGAAACTCTCAAGCAAGGTGCGAAGTGGACAGCAGGGAGAGTGTACACCATATTTTGAGGTCAAAAGAGGCATCCGCCAAGGCTGTGTTTTGGCACCGTTGCTTTTTTCTCTATTTATAAACGAAGTTGACATAGTCCTTAGTTCGATAAAGGTAGATGCACCACAAATACCTGGAAAACCCATGCTTATCTTACTTTACGCAGACGATGCAGTGTTGCTCTCCAGAACCCCCTTTGACCTACAGCGACTAATGGATACTTTTAGCCTTTTTATTAAGAATAGGAAATTGGTAATAAATACGACTAAAACCTTTATTATGGTTTGTGGCCAGAAATCCAAGACAAGTACATCTTTTTACAGATAGTTCCCCAGTCAAATCGGTTAATACTTTCTGCTACTTGTGTGTACCTTACTCAGGAAATGGGAATTGGATTAATGAACTTATGAATGTACGCTCCAAGATGGTTAAGAGTGCTCATGGGATTATTAGATTTGCAGCTAAGCTAGGTACCGGCGGTATCAAGGACATGGTTGACATATACAAGGCCAGATGTGTCGCCATAGCCCTCTACAGCTCAAGAGTTTGGGGACACAATCATGTACAGGCACTCCAGCTTGAAGAAAACTATTTTTTACAATGCCTTTTGTGCTTACCCTCATCAGCATCCACCGAAATTATACACTGTGAAGTAGACATTAATTATTTATCGGATCTTATGCTCTTGCGACAATTACTTTAATGGAGATCCATTTGGGCTAAAGAGGAGACAAAATGTACTCAATCTATTATTAATGACTGTCTATCCCTGGATCAAAGTCACAAGATCCCCTGGTTGAAGAATATTCGGGACTGGTGTAATAACTTATTCAATCTTTCTATCCAGGATGACCCTGGTTGTATTACACTAGTATCTAAACAGGAGATTAAAAATACCTTTTTAGCCCATCAAAATAAAGTGTGGAGGAGAGTGATTGGGAAGCAACCCACTTTTGTATTTTATCAACAGCTGGAGGTTAGAAGAGGCTTCCAATATTACCTGTTGGTAGTAACCAGGCAATCTCATCGTTTTTTTTTGATTCATTTGAGATTAGGCATAGTACACCATCCAGTTGCTTTTCCCACCACAATAAATGTGCCTGCAGACTCTATGTACATGTGATGGGATATCTAAACAAAGAACCATCCATTTTTTACTATTTTCTAAGTTCTATTCCTTTTTAAAACAATTTTTTCTGAAACCTATATTCTCAAAATTTAATGTGAGAACAACCCACACTGCTATGAATTTATTGGTTATGCTTAATGACCCGGGCTATGTTTCTATGTTGTTTCTTATATTCTAAAATCAAATGCTGCTATGAAATCTATTATACTTGTTAATTAACTGGATTGTTTTATGCATCGGATACTGTTACTAACAAATTGCTGCTAGAAAATGTATTATGCACTAGTATTTGTTGGACCATTATATGTATTGAATGTTTTTATATGTGGTTTTTTTTTATGGTTGTTGCACAAACCGAATAAAGCCCTTTGAATTGAATTGAACAAGGGGCATTGTTGTTCAACCTTGCTCATAATGTTTAGTCAAAATCCCAAGAACCTGCAGAGTGTGAACACAGTGATGAGTTCTCATGTGAAAACAGCCATAGAAATTATTGAAAAAAAAAGTTGTGTTGTAACATGCGCAAAGCAGTGGGTACACTGCAGCGTGCTCATGCTAACTAAAAGAAGATGGCAATGTCCCCTTGGTCCATGTGACAAGTTTACAATTCAGAAAAAAGCTATTCCCCTAGGAACCCAAGCCATCTGTCTTCTGCGAGGCAGCTTTTGAATGAAAAATATGTGAAGTTCATCCAAACAACAATTTTTCTACGTGTGCTTTGAACTTATTTATGTACTAAGAAATTACACAGCAATAGGCGTAGATCAATATTACATATGTTTAGCTCTCTGGTACCCCTTCAGCGGCTCACACACTTTGTGATTATTAAAACATATTGATGACACAGGAAATAATTCCTGGGAGTGAGAATATCCATAATGCAGAGAATATCCATCTGCAAATATCTATTGCAGTTGAGGAGATAAAAATGACTAGGTTTGGGCTTTGCCAAATTACTGTTAGAACATAATCTCTCATAAATGAGGTGGTGCCAACAAAGGGATTAGCAGGTTGTTGTATTGCATACTAAGGGGCCATATCAAACATTGAGAAGCTTTATACATTTTGGGCCATGTTCACCCACGACATGCTGTACTAACTTTAGTGGTGCTACACTATTGTTGCTCCCAGTCTACAAATTGCTATTGACTAACCTACATGTGGAGGTATCCTTTTCCACCACTTCAATCTTTTATATGCAGAGTTCTCTGCCCGAATTGTGAAGGAGTTTTAATAGTAAATACAGAAGTGTCAGGGGAAGTGGCTAGAAAATGGGAAATGCTTATTACAAAATGGGAGGATTTAGGCAGGGTTGAAAGGTTAAGTAAAGGGTACGAGAGTTTTACACAGGACAAACACCCACCCACCCATAAAAAGGCTAAGCCCTTGCTATTCACAAATTACACTACAAAAAGTTTTCAATATACTGCGGCTCATCCTTGAAGTAAGTCCAGCAATACAAATGGCCAACAAATGAAAATAATGGAGCCACCAAATAACTATAGAAATAGATTTGAAATAAAAAACTTTTTTTAAGATTCAATAATTGTTTAACTTTTGAAGAAATCCTGTGGAACACCTCCGCCTGGGACCACAGCCGATGGCCGGAAGAATTCGTACCCACACTGACTGACCACGCTTGCAAGCTTGGCATAATCCTGGCCAGCCAACTGACCATGAAACAATAAGTAAATGCAGTTGCCTCTTCCTGCTTACACACCCTCTGCATGCGCTGCAAACGTTTCAGATGGCCCCCAGTAAACACCAGAAAGATTTTTGCACAAGCCCTTATCACCAGCCGCCTTGACTTTGGCAACATGCTCTACACTGCTATCTCCACCCAGCTCCTCAAAAGACTCCAGACAATACAGAACACAGCAGGCAGCCTGAACCTGGACCTCCCCAAACATACCCACATCTTTCCTCATCTCAGAAACCTCCACTGGATCCCTGTCCAAAAAATATACCTGTTCAACATGCTCCTAAACTCCTACAAAGCCCTCCACAAACAAGGATCTTCCAACATCAACCACCAGCCGAACTTCCATTTTACCTCAAGAACCAGCGCTCCACTTCACTCCCCCATCACATGTACCCCCCAACAACTTTGAATCGCACCCTTCCTGGCAGTCTTCAGAAAGCAACTAAAGAGCAGGCTTTTCAACACAGACACAGCAGCCTCAGCATCCAGCTGTGCTTTAGAAATGATTAATGGATTGCTTGATTGATAGGATGAATTAGGAAAATTATTAATTGAATTTTGGAATTTTTATCAAAAGAGGGGAGTAATGCTTTAAACTCAATAATTTGTTTGTAATGTAAGATGTAAGTTTTACTGTCCAGGTGGTCTGATGCTCCCAAAATTGGAAACCTTTGGATTTTGGCCATAGACTTCAAGACATTTCTTTGCATTATTTAAAAATTTGAGAATTCTGGCATCCTCTAAATCCCCTTGTCTGTTTATCTGATATTCCATTGAAGAGGCAAGTTGAGGTCTGGGAACCCTCCCCAGACGTCAGAAGAATAGCATTCAACATGAATGCAGTACAAGAAAGAGGAGTAAAGGTCAACAATGAAGGAAAAAATCCTTAAGACAACAGGTCCTAGGAGGAAACAGGTAAACTTGGAAACACGAAAAAGCAACACATCAAATGTGTAGAGGACAGCAAACAATAAATTAACTATGGGTTATGAAGAACCCCGCAACCACTGTACTTATGATGCAACTTCTTTTGTTCTGCTGATGCTATTCAAGCTAATCTGGAAATGCATTGCCTGCTCTTACTATTTGTCTATTGATCTTCCACCTACTTGTGGGTCTAGAAGTCCCTTCTCCTGCTCTGCCTGGTCATTTTCCGTATGCCAGGGCATCAACTTCTCCTTTTAGTCAAAGCGTACCTGTGCTGTCTATTTACTCTCTGCTCATTAAATAGATATACAAAATTTCTCTTGACTCCCTACATTTGCACAGCCTTTTGTCTTAAATTCCTGACACGTGCAGTGGGAGTTGACTATCTGCAAAATGTTTGGTTGCCGAGAGTGGCAGTGGAAGAGCACAGCAGAATTTCATTACACAGGAGATTTAGAAGCAGGGGCAGATGTTAAGGAGAGGGGTGTGCTCATAAAATGGAGGTGAGGCTCAAGGGACAGTTAGATGTGGTAGGTGATCAAACAAACTCAGAAGTTCATTGAAACAAAGGGTAATGGGAAGTTTTTGTTTGATTTGTGTATAAGACATTAACATATTTTGAAAAAATGTAGGGGCTGATTACGATTTTGGCACTCCTACGCTGGCTCTCCGGCAGTGCCAAAGGCATGCAAAGACCGCCTGCCTGATTACGAATGTTCCCACGGCGGTGCCCTGTAAAAGGCTACTGCTATGGTAATGGTAAAAATGTTTGTGCTGGAACTGGCAGTGCAGAACTCTCGTCTCAACTTGCTAGACGGACGCGCTGACTCACCCAGCGCCCTCCGAACTTGGCTGACTAATGTGGCCGGATATAACGCGAAGGCGTCCTAACTTTGCCGCTTCCAACACGACTGGCACTGAGGCGGGAATACAAAGATCAGCCAGCATTCGCCAGCCTCTCCCTGTGACCCGATTCCTCGATGGTCCCTGGCTCATCTAATTGAACCCCGGTTGGTTACAAGGACTCCAAATTACATGGATTCCACAAGCACTATTCAAATCTGACAACCAGTCCTGATGATGATCCGAAATCGTCCGGATCGAAACGCCGTTGACCCAACAGCCTAATTAATAGGCGCACTACTTCCCAGTGGCTCCAAATCTAATCAATCAACTGTGCTCCTTGTGATATCACTAAGTCACACGTGCCGCCTTTAGCCACTCACTGTATATAATTTGCACGTCTCTACAGTGCGCCGACCACGCTGTTTTTTGCTCTCCTTCACTTGCGTCGCCACTTGCACTATTTATTCACGTTTGCTGCACCAAGTCTCATGTGGTTGTCCCTACATTCTATACAGTGCTGTTTTCAACTGTATACTTCCAACCATGAAATGAATGTTATAATATAAAGATGAATAACTATTTTTCTATTCAAAAATTGAGTAATCTCCTTCCTGTCCAACCAAGTAATGCTATATGCATGCTATTTATAACTGCCTACTAACCTTTACCTTTCAGGACACTGTGTGCTAATTTTATCTTAACTACCCAGTCCTGGCTTGGTCTATGGGTTGTACTCCTGTTTTCCTTACAGGAACTGGCAGTGCAAGCAGACATGTGGGCACATGTTGTGCCCCCCAGAATGCATACCCATGGTGGCTAGGGGATGGGGGCACTGTAGGTCCACCTATGTTTCCCAGTCACCAGCCATTTCAGGCCATGAAAAGGCTCACGGGGGAAACTCATAATATCTATGCTCAGCAAAACCATGACAGTCCGCCCATGCATATAATATATGCCCCCTGCGCTGCCAGGGATCATCGGTTCCCTGGCACAGCCAGCGCAGCAGTGGCTGGTCCTAAAAGCTTCCTTATAATGAGGCGGACAAGAGTGCTAGACTCAAAGTTGGGCCCTTTGACATTGAAAAAAAACACAGTTAATGGTACTTGTAATATACAAAGCATGGAAATCCCTGACATATGCTAGTTATTGTTGGCTAAACTGAAAATACCCGTGCCCCTGTCATGAAATGCTTATGACCTCATATATGACATAACTGGTGTTATGTTAACTGGCATTACTGATGACAACATTCAATAGTTCTCCCTTGGACAATAAGTTTAGGCTCAATGATGAATTTAGATGTTAGATCATATGAGTAAAACTTATTATTCTCAATTAGTTATGTCTGATCTACTGTTTTTACCACAATATTTCTGAAAGTACAGAAATACATTTCTCTGGCTATGCTATGTTATTTTGCAACATAATAACGACTTCTTTCTTGTTTTCCAGTAGTTTCACAGTCTGTACATTTAGAATAGGTATAGGTTGCACTGTGCATGACCAGAATGTAAGGTGCTGTATGGGGTTGAGATGCTACTTTTGTGGTTTGTATCCTGATGTACAGGTTAATGTATGCTACATGATGATATAGTGTATTAAGGTGCATCTTTTGATGCCTGTCCTAGAATGACTATAGGCTTTTCTTAGCATTTAACAGTAGGTGTGTAGTCAAATAATACTGTGGAATATTTAACTTACTCAGAAGTAAAATCATGAAAAGAGTGTTGCAGTACAATATTGAGTATTTATGTTTTTACCACTGTTCATTGGTAAATTATGGTGATTATTTCATGATGTGATGGTGCACCTGTGGAAGACATACTGCAGGTGTCTGTCTATGGGAGAGCAGATATAGATGTTTAGTCATTTATGTCATATAAATTTTAAAGAGATAAAAATAGGTAATAAGAGATGTATCTTAACCTATGTCCAGCATCCTGTTCCACTGACTCATTGTCAGTGAAACTGCTCTCCCCCCTTGCAGCTCCACTATCAAGTGAGGCCTTCTCCCGAGCCCCTGCACTCTCGATTGCTGGTGTTCGAGGCCCTCCTCCACCCGCAGGTTTTACCTGCACCTCATCCCTGGTGGTCTAGTGGACCTCTGTCTCCTTTCTCTCGCTCTGCTCTCTCTCTCTGTTTTCACTTGCTTTTCACTGATTTCAATCTCCCCCTTTTACTCTCTTTCTGTGTCTTTCCTCCATTTTCTCTAGCTTTTTACTGATTTCAATCTCTCCCTTTCACTCTCCCTCTGTGTCTTTCCTCCATTTTCACGTGTTTTTCACTGATTTATTTTTCCCCTCCCACTCTCCTTCTGTGTCTTTCCCCCACTTTTCTTGCACCTTTCACTGCCTCATTTCCACTCTTTCCTCTCTTTTTGCCTTTTCTGCCCGTTCTTCCGTGCCGCTGCTGCCCCCGCAGCGCCTCTCCCCCAGCATGACCAACGCGACTGGCCCAATCCAGCTCTCCTCCTCCCTCCTGCCTCCTTGCTGTCCAGCCCTCACTGACTGCTACTTAATGGCAGCCGTAATGCAGGTGCGCGAAGGCGCGCCAAACGCAAGCCTGTCTGTCCCCATCCGCGACCCGACTGCGACCAGCGCCAGGAACCCTGGACCTCCTCAACGCCAACACTACAACCCAGCGGCACTCCACTCTCTTAACCCAGGATGCAACAAAAACTGCAAGCTAGCATCACCAGCCAACACCCATGGACCCTTCAGCTGTCACCGCTGCTGACACACCTGCAGCACTGCCAAGACAACGGACCCGGTGCAACCCACCCGCAAGACCACAACCCAACCGAAGACTCTGCAATGCATTCACATCCATCCACAAACACGCCACCGAAATCTGGGACTTCCTCGACAGCACCACCCTGGACGTAGCGTTCTTCACTGAAACATGGACCAACACCACCTCAGGACCGTACATTGCCATTGCCATTCCCCAAGGATAGAAGATCTCCAGGAAGGAACGACCAACCTGCCCAGGAGGAGGAATCCTTATCATCTAAAAATCCAACCCCACCTGAGCACACTCCCCACAGACCTGATGGAACACCTTTACTTCAAGATACTGGCCAGTCTACCTCCACCCTCCAAGGAACCCTCATCTACCGACCCCTGGACCGCACATGGACATCATCACCCTGCATGCAATCACGTCCACCAACTACACCCTACTGGGAGACCTCAACTTCCACCTCGACAACCAACTAGACCCCAGCAACACATCTCTCCTGGACAACCTCCACAACATTGGACTCTGCCATAGCCCCCCTCAAGAAAAACAACAACACCCACACCAAGAAAGCCAGATGGTTTACAACCATCCTTCGAGAGTCCAGAAGCACTTGCCACTGCCTCTAGAAGGCCTGGAGGAACACCAAATCCACAGAAGCCTACAACTACTTCAGATCCGCCACCAATGCCAACCACCAACTCATCAGAAAAAAGAGGAAAAAAGTGATTGAAGAAAGAATCTCCACTCTCGCACACAACAGCAAAAAACTCTTACACATCATCAAGGAGTTCGCCCAACCCACCAGCAAGTCCACCGACATCCCTCCCTCTGCGAAAAGCTCAGCACCTTTTTCCACCACAAAATCAAGAGCATCTATGATAACTTCGACAAAGACAACTAACACCCTGAACCCTCACCAACCGTCCTGACACCCTGAAGCCAGTGATCGACAACTGGACAGCCCTCACCAACGAAGACACGCTGAAGACTATGAAGTCAATCCACTCCAGGGCCCCCATGGACCCCTGCACTACCACATTTTCAACGGAGCCGCTGACACCATCGCACCCATGCTCTGCCACACCATCAACCGCTCCCTGGCAACAGCCTCTTTTCCTGATGACTGGAAACCCCCTCCTGAAGAAACCCCACCGACCTCAAAAACTACAGACCCATCTCCCTGCTCCCGTTCCCAGCAAAAGTCATTGAGAAAGCCATCAACAGCCAACTCGCCAAATTCATCGAAGAGCACAACATCCACAATCCGGCTTCAGAAAAAAACCTCAGTACGGATCTTCCCCCCTCGCTGCAACAGATAACATCTGCACCCTATTGGATAAAGGAGAAACAGCAGCCCTCATCCTCCTTGACCTCTCAGCGACTTTCGACACAGTCTCTCACCGCACCCTAATACGCAGACTCCGAGATGCAGGATTCCAAGACAAGGCCCTAAAATGGATCTGCTCCTTCCTCTCCGGCTGAGCATAGTGGGTCAGACTACCCCCTTTCCTCTCAGATCTTACACCTACCACCTGCGGAGACCCCCGGGGTTCCTCCCTCAGCCCTACACTCTTCAACATCTACATGGCTCTGCATGCCCCCATCGTCAGAACTTATGGACTCAACATTGTGTCATATTCAGACGACATCCAACTCATCCTCTCACTATCCACAAACCCAATACCGCCAGACACAATTTTCAAGAAGACATGGAAGCCATCACCAAATGGATGAAAAACAGCTGCCTACAACTAAACACCAGCAAAACAGAGCTACTCATCATGGGCCCAAATCCTGACACATGGAACAACACCTGGTGGCCCCCTGCCGTCAGAAGTCCGCCTACCCCCACGGACCACACACGCAACCTGGGAATCATCCTGGACTCCGAGCTCAAAATGGACCACCAGATCAACTCCGTCTCATCCTCCTGCTTCCACACCCTCCGACTCCTACGTATGACCTCAAATGGATCCCCCTCGAACACAGAAAGACCGTCACTCACGCCCTGGTTACCAGCAGACTCAACTACGGCAACGCAGTCTACGCTGGAATAAACGAAACCCTCACCCGCAAGCTACACAACATCCAGAACGTCACCGCGAAACTGGTCCTCAACTGCCAAGACACTGCCATATCTCCCAACACCTGCGCACACTCCACTGGCTCCCCATTGAAGCTAGAGTCACCTTCAAGATGCTCACCCACGCCCATACGGCCCTCCACGCCACCATACCAGCATACCTGAACAGCCGACTCAAATTCCATGCACCCCAGAGAACCCTACGATCTGCCCAGCTCTCCTACACTGTGGTCCCCCGCACCAGAAAGACCATATCGGGAGGCTGCTCCTTCTCCTTCCTCGCGGCCCATGGCTGGAATGCCCTGCCACTCCACCTCAGACAACATCCCTCCCCATCTTTGCAAGAAACCTCAAAACCTGGCTCTTCGACAGGCCCCACCCTTGATGTACTGGAGCCTGCTAAACCCCCCGCCCCAGCGCCTTGAGACCCTTACGGGTGAGTAGTCGCGCTTAACACACGCCTGGTTGATTGATTGATTGCTCCCACATCTGTTTTGTAATGATGACTCCTCAAGACAGATATCTGAAGAAATGGGTTTATTGATAGAAGTACGACTGTTCAATAAGGGGACCCTGGAGCAACTGACTGATTACGGAATGTCAGGGAGAGAACACCTTCTCCTGCTCCATGAGCTCACCACATTCTAAGCTGCAGGCTTAGTAGGTACACATTACCACACATCTCCCTTTTTATGAAAATAAAAGATGAAACCAAAAGAACCAATAAAATAGGTGTATGCAGAATATTCCATAGAACTTTCTGTAAAATAACTAGAGCAAAAGTATTACAACTGTTGAAACAAGTTAAACAGAAATGCAATAAATAAAACATTAGAATTACAGCACAATGAATCAATATTCAAAGTTGAAACACAGGGTATCACCTTCTCACTCTCTCTTTTTTAAACATGAAACAAAATCATTCAATTTGTTTGGTCTCATGGAAACACAGTTAATCCTTCTAAGTAGACATCGTTTGTTTTTAGAATAGTTTTCAACTTTCTTAAAAGCTGGACAATTGCGAGGAACTAAAGCTACACGAGTAATACCTCACCAGTTCCCATCAGAAAGTTTCACAGAATTTTTTAAGTGAATAAATATTTTCACATGAGGAAAAGTAGTCATCCGCGATTTGCTTATTAGCTCTCCGGCCCCTTCAAATATTAATACAATGTCCATTTAAAAAGTATCCCATCCTCGTCGCCAGTTTTGTAATGATGACTACTCAAGATAGAACTGTACAGTAAGGGGCTCCTGGAACAACTGAGCGATTACAGAATGTCAGGGAGAGAACACTCTTCTCCTGCTCCATGAGCTCACCACATTCTAAGCTGCAGGCTTAGTAGGTACACATTGCCACAATCTGTTTCCTCAAACTACCCAGATTATGTTTCATTTAATACCTCTTTAATTTAAAAGAATTATATTTCTGTATATGTAAAAGTTCTTTTGATCTTCCATTTAAAGGAGCGGCATAGATTTTTAGAGGTGAAGAAAGCTTTCTACAGACAGATCTGATATTGAAAATGAATACATTTGTGTTCCTTGGGACAGCGAGTCTCTATAAAATGAGTTGCTGTTTTGAGATGTATTTTTTCAATTTTGTTTATGTCACTACTGTTGATTAGTAATTGCATCTCTCTGCATCAGTATCAATTGCTTACAAACCATTTTTTAGGCTTGAATATCATATAAGGAAATGATAAAACACATATAAAATATGTTTATTGTCTGAAATATTGCTTCACCGTATAGACTGTCTATGTTCAAAGGTACTTAATTAAAACATATTTTCAAATAAATAGCATTTAATTCAGTTAGTCCTTTGAGGCTTCTTTTTTTTACAACATAGTCAAAACTGAGATGAACTTCACCAAACTTGTAACACTTTAAAAATATAATGTGAGTTGAAATTAAGGATTTTGAGGGCATATTCAGTCTTCTGCACAGAAAAGTGAGTGATTTTAAAGCTGCCTTGTACAGCAGTGGGTCTCCCAAAAGAGGCACATTCTGTGAGTGAGGTGAACATTCTAGATCTATTATTGTTTCTGACAGCTGTTATGGGAAGAAAGCAAAGTGATATGTAGGTGTAATGAGGCTTGTCACTGGTACTAGCTAGGAATCTCCTATGTAGATATCGATCAGCCAGAAGCCAATCAAAATGCTGAATATACAGTAGAGTACAGTTGACTCATTCATAATTTTGAATAGAACATCAATTGCTCAAATCCTACACAAAGCACACTTGAATATTACACTAGATAGGGAAACAACTGCTGTTCAATGGAGAAAGGTTTTACATGATTTCTCATGAGTCGCACAGTAAAACAGTTATAGATTGGTACCTATACTCTGCTAAATTGAATAACTTACACAGTCCAGTGATTTGTGCTAGTGGGAGTATGATCTGACCTTCAACATATATGGTGGGATTGCCCACATATCAAACCCTATTTGGAAAGAGATTCTGACTGCAATGAGGGAATTTTAGGCTATCCTTACTCGCTACTATTGATTTTGTTCTGCTAGGCCTGGTACCTGTCACTCATAATCTGATCTGCTTTTTTGTTGGAACTTGTTGGGAGCAGTAAGGTCCACTCTCTGTACCTTCTCGAAATAAACAAACCCACCCATCAATAGCTTTCTGGTATTTCAGATTGTAAAATATTTTAGAAATGGAAAGACTCTCAGACATTCTGATGATATTTATCGTTTGTGGGAACATGGGGCCCACAATTATTATTCTTAACGAGAGCCCTTCTCTCACTGGCATGCCCCAGGAGACTGAAGGCCATTAATCGTTTTAACTATTCAATGTGTGTGCTGCTCACCTTTATTATTATGCATACCTCCAACGGACTTTTATTTCAAATATGTTCTTTCTGTTCTATGCAAACGTACACCTTGATTCACTCAAAAAATAATCTACTTTGCATTTTGGCCCAAGTTGCAATTTAATAGTATTTGTGTGCAAGGAAATGGGATGTGGGTATGGAGAGGTGTTCTGTTAAAGAACGGGCGACAGTCCCCACTGGAAGTTGTAGTCTTTTTTTGCAATATCAAGGTGAACAGTGCAAAAGAGAGGGTGACCAGGTACTTGCAGTTCTTGTTAAAAACTCGAACAAAAAGTATTTTGTTAAAAAATATACTGATGAATCAATAAACTCCTCATCACTTCCCAAGCATTGACTCAGTATGCGACATCAAAGTAAGAACTATGAAAGATAAACAGCGTCTGCCAAAGTTGACTTTATATAACACAATAATGCCTAAACTAGACATAAAATGTGTACAGCCTTTTTTCAAGCTGAAGACTTCTGTACAGTAGCTAGAAATACACGATGCAGCTATTTATGGTAGCAGCCGAAAATAATTTGGTTATGACATTAACTTTCAAATGACTGATCGACCTTTGGACAATTGTAGGAATTGTCCCCTTAAAGTGTAAAATAAATAATCGATATAAATAAAAGAACAAATCATACCTTGACCTCTGGTGTTGTATGAAGTCATCTCTAAATTGTGTGGAGTTTTTCTCCGATGTTGTTTTGTTCAATTTAACAACGTTTTAATTGTACACATTTATTTCCATCAGGGAAAGCTAGTTTGCTATTTCTAGTAACTCTGAGTGCACTGATAAGTAAACTGTTTCAATCAATACTTGAAGTACTAGCACAGTGTGGAATCAGAGGAATTCATCGGTGCAAAGAGGATTAAATCAATGAGAATGGGGTCATTAGTTAAGATGTAATTGAAATTTTCCATTAAACTTGACATTTCATTTTCAGCATGCATAGGCATACTGCATGCAGCTTGACATTTTCGAAGTTTTCGAAGTCTTTGTTTTAAATTGTGATAATAATAAACTCCATAAACATGTTGTTGTAGACATTGATTTGATTCAAAGTGGGAGAACATAAACTTTGGTATGTGGAGTTCAGATTTAATCAAACTCTGCAACAAAGCGACTTCACAGGAAATTCATCAGTGGACCAGGAATGATAATACCAAGAAAAGGAATACATGGAAAATAGACATTATCCTTGAAATGATTATCTATTTTCTGGTCATTACGTGAACTTCAAAAGCAAAAAACAAGTCATTACCATGAGGAGATTCTTTCAGAATTCACAAAGGTGAACACATTGATGACAAATGATAACTGAAATGTGATTGAAATGAATGAAAACCTATATATTCCTCCTTAGTAAGAAAATACGTTGTTTTCTGTTTCATTTTGGCTATCTTGTTTGGCTAACTTTATTATGGATGGAGTTTTCCCACAAATCCCTAGCCAAATCTGTTATATGAGACAATGTATTTTTTCTCCCAAGACCTTCTAAGCTAGTGTGGTACTGGCCTGATTTTCTGTCATGGCAGGTCAAGCAGCCATTGGAGGATATTAACATTTCAATAAAAGTCCATTGACTTGCAACAACGGCAGATCAGGTCACTCTAACTGTTGCTCATCAGTCACTTATGGAGTCCGGTGAGATGGATGTTTTAATCGGAGATCAAAGTGTGATAGACAACTTACAAATGTGCCCTTTAGACTATTGTGCTGTGTAAATCCATTCCCACAAGGATACATAACCTTCAGAGATTTTTCAAGCTGGAACTCAAATATTGCGGCACACCTTTTTCAAATGATTTTCTTATAGGTAATTTGCCTTAAAAAAATAGAATGTGGAATCAGTTTTTAGTTACTTACCTAAGGTTTGGTATTTGATAAACACTATTGCGGGTCTGCCATCTGTTAAGAAATACAGGATGTTTTAAATATTGCGACTGAAGAACCTCATACCTGTTTATACTTATTCATAACTACCTTAACCGTTCACTAATCGGGTTTGCAGCTAGCAATACACACAATAGTGAATGAGAGGAGAGTAGATGACCTTTGGCTGGATGCCATGACATTTGCAAATGCTTGCTCTGTCCTCAACATAATCTTTTCAAATAAGTGTCTATTCGAGAATGTATGGCCCTAATTACAAGCTGCTTGGTATATTCCGACCCCTGGTTAATCCCCTGTTGATGCAAGAGTCAGAATTAGGAGTTGTAGGTATTTAACGCATCGCATCGGATAATTGAAGTGGAAAAGCTTATGATTTTAAACACCAAAATCTGCATGCTCCCCCACAAACTAATAATAGGTGTTGTTTATCACACCCAATAAATAACTTACCCCATGGTTTAATTATTTATCAGGTGTGTTAAATAACGGCTAAACTGGAAATCAGGCCAAAAGTCTACTTTGCTCTTTTCGAACATCCCAAGAAATTGTCAGCAAAAATTGATTGAGTACTGCTGGGCTAAGCTAGTTAATGGTGGGTGGAGCTGGAGGGTGGAAGAAACTGCTTAGTAATACGTCTGACAGTTGCCTTCTTGGAGTTTAACCTGCAAAAGACTTTTGGGAGCATATGTGTGACACAAGGAACTGAAGCAAAACTGTAACTACAACCAACAGTGGTTAATTGGAAGTATGGGATGTGGAAACACGTCATGATTGGATAAGATTATTCTGCGAATGTGCATTTCAGTTCGCCTATCAAAAACACATCAGGCTCATCAGTACTGGAGAATCAGCATGAAAGGAGTGGGGGAATGTAATCATTGCAGGAGTCACATAATTTGCACCTAAAGGATGTTATATCCACTCTACAACAAAAGTAATTCCACGGGGAACAGCCATTACAACGCGGGTTTTACCACGCGTTGCTTTTACATTGCATGCGTTACAACGCATGCGATGTTACAACGCGTGGTAAAACCACGCATACCATTACATCGCATGCACTTTTACAACGCATGCGATGAAATGTGTAATGGCGGCGGCGAATATTCACGTTGTTGTGAGGAAACGTAGGCTATTTCCTCACAACGACGTGAAGCAAGCAGGGAGGAGGAAGCAGGATCCGACGGCGATGCTGGATAGGAGAGAGGTAAGGGGGATTGTGTATGGGGTGGGGGTTACTTTTGTAGGGTTTAGGGTAGTTTAAAAGTAGTGTGGTAATGTTTGTGAGTTTTTAAAAAACTTTTTAGTGTGTGTTGTTGTCGTGTTTGTTTAGTGTAGTGTATTGGGAAGGGTAGTGTAGTGTTTATGTAGTGTAGTGATTTGGGTTTTAGGGTAGTGTATTGTATTGTATTGGAGGTTTTATAGCGTGCTCAATTACTCACGAGTATCCTGGCACGTAGAGATGCAGAGGAGGCAGAGATATCTGGAAGTTACAATAGTAGTTTAAAAAGGTGAGTTTTAAGTGCGTTTTTAAAAAATATTAAAATCCTGGATGGTGCAAAACGACAGAGGGAGAGTATTCCAGGCAGTGGCTGCCTTAACAGGAATGGACTTGCCACCAAGGCGGGAATGCTTAAAACGGGGAACCATCAGCAGGTGTTGGGTGGTGGACCGTAATGGGCGACTTGGCAAATACCACGCAAAGCGAGTCCTCAGGTATGCAGGTCCTTGATTGTGAATGGCTCTATGCGCAAGGGTGAGAGATTTAAACACAACCCTTTGTTTAACAGGGAGCCAATGTAGACTGCGCAGGTGTTGACGGACAATAGACTGCCTTGAGATATTAAAAAGAAGTTTGGCTGCTGCATTTTGTATGACTTGAAGACGATTGGTGAGATAGGCAGGAATACCAGAGAAGAGGGCATTAGAATAGTCAAGGCGAGAGAGTATAAGAGCCCTTGCCACTGTCTCTTTGGCCGTCCTTGGCAGCAGGGGAAAAAACCTACGGAGGGCTTTCAGAGTGCAGAAGCACCCACGGGTGAGCTTTTTAATGTGCTCCTCAAATTTGAGGTCTTCCCCAAAACAAACTCCTAGTTTCTTAGCTGATTTGCCAGTCGCAGTCGGGAAGAGGACATCAGGTGGCCATAAAGATTCTCTAAAATTGGGCGGGGGGAGTGCCCATATAGAAGTGTTTCTGACTTATTTTCATTACATTTTACCTGGGCCAGAGCAAGCCAGGAAAAAACTGAGGAGAGGCGTCGCTGGACCGCAGAGGTATCCAGAACCCCGCCAGGCCAGGTAAACAGCAGTTGTGTGTCGTCGGCATAAGCTATTATTTTTGCCCCAAGTTTCTCGGCCAAGAAGATCAGGGGGGTTAAATAGATGTGAAACAGCAGTGGGCTTAATGTAGACCCCTGTGGTACGCTGGTGGAAAGCAGCATGGCCGCAGAAACAAAGGGGGGCATCCACACCTGCTGAGTTCGGTTGGTCAGGAATGAAGTCAGCCATTCTAATGCAGAACCAGCAATGCCAATGAATGCCAGCCGGGAGATCAGCTGCTGATGGGGCACCGTGTCGAAAGCGGCAGAGAGGTCTAACATGATCAGAGCCGCTCTGCCGCCTCTGTCCAGGCACTCCCTTATAGCCTCAGAGATTTCTACCAAAGCAGACTCAGTGCTATAGGTGGCACGAAACCCAGACTGAGCAGGATGGAGTGCATGAGAATCTTCCACAAAGGCATCGAGCTGGCGAAATGCTATTTTTTCAGTGACTTTAGCCAATGCTAGTAACAAAGAGATGGGGCGGTAGTTGGCTAGAATATGTCAAGTCAAGTCAGTCAAGTCATAACATTTATATAGCGCACTACATACCCAGAGGGTTTCAAGGCGCTTAGGAAGGGGAGGAGGATTATTTGTCAAATATCCACGTTTTAAGCTGCTTTCTGAACGCTAGGTGATTCTGGGTGAGGCGAAGGTAAGCGGGGAGTGAGTTCCATGTTTTGGCAGCCAGGTATGAGAAGGATCTGCCTCCCATGGTGGACTTGTTGATGCGAGGTACAGTGGCGAAGGCTAGGCTGGAAGAGCGAAGTTCTCGGGAGGGGGTGTAAAAGGACAGTCGAGAGTTGAGGCAATCTGGTCCGATGTCGTAGAGTGATTTGTGTGCGTGGGTAAGCAGTCGGAAAGTAATCCTCTTATTGACGGGTAGCCAGTGGAGGTCTTTAAGGTGACCAGAGATGTGTTCGTTGCGTGGGATGTCTAATATGAGCCTGGCTGAGGCGTTTTGGATTCGTTGTAGTTTCTTCTGGAGTTTAGCGGTGGTACCTGCGTAGAGGGTGTTTCCGTAGTCCAGTCGGCTCGTGACTAGAGCGTGGGTGACTGTTTTCCTTGTTTCGGAGGGGATCCAGCGAAATGTTTTTCTGAGCATGCGAAGAATGTTAAAGCAGGAAGAGGATACGGCGCTGACTTGTTTGTTCATTGAGAGTGAAGAATCCAGGATGACGCCAAGGTTCCGTGCGTGGTCTGTCGGGATGGGTGCATTTCCAAGGGCTTCCGGCCACCAGGAGTCGTCCCATGCAGAGGGGGATTTACCTAAGATGAGGACTTCTGTTTTATCTGAGTTCAGTTTCAGACGGCTTTGTTTCATCCATTCGGCGACTTCTTTCATTCCTTCGTGTAGGTTAGTTTTGGCGGTGCTGGGGTCCTTGGTGAGAGATAGGATCAGTTGAGTGTCATCCGCGTAAGAGATGATGTTGAGGTTGTGTTGGCGGGCGATGGCCGCGAGGGGGCTCATGTATACGTTGAAGAGGGTGGGACTGAGTGAGGATCCTTGTGGTACGCCGCAGATGACTTCGGTGGCCTCGGACTTGAAAGGTGGGAGGCGGACTCTCTGGGTTCTTCCGGTGAGGAACAAAGTGATCCATTCCAGTGCCTTTCCTTGGATTCCGATGTTTCTGAGGCGTTGTAAAAGGGTGCTGTGGCAGACTGTGTCGAAGGCTGCAGAGAGGTCGAGGAGGATGAGGGCGACTGTGTCTCCATTGTCCAGCAGAGTTCGAATGTCGTCTGTTGCTGCGATGAGGGCGGTCTCAGTGCTGTGTTTTGCTCGGAAGCCAGATTGTGAGGGGTCGAGGGATTTGTTGGCTTCGAGGAAGGCGGCGAGTTGGTTGTTGACGGCTTTCTCGATGACTTTGGCCGGGAATGGAAGAAGCGAGATGGGGCGGTAGTTTTTGAGTTCGGTGGGGTCTGCTGTTGGTTTTTTCAGAAGGGCGGTGAGTTCAGCGTGTTTCCAGTCTTCTGGGAAGGTAGCGGAGTTGAAGGAGCAGTTGATGACGTCTCGGAGGTGCGGAGCTATGACGGAGTCTGCTTTGTTGAAGATGTGGTGAGGGCATGGGTCTGTGGGGGATCCAGAGTGGATGGAGTTCATCAGGTGGATGGTGTCTTCAGTGGAGATTGGCTTCCAGGCGTTAAGGGTGTTAACGGGGGGAAGATGGTCAGCTGATGGTAGGGTGGGTTGGCTTCCGGGTTGGTTGTCAAAGCTGTTGTGGATGTCAGCAATCTTGTTGTGGAAAAAAGAGGCTAGGGAATCGCAGAGGGTTTGAGAGGGGGTGATGTCGTTGGAGTTGGCCGAGGGGTTGGAAAATTCCTTGACGATGTTGAAAAGTTCCTTGCTTTTGTGGGCGTTGTTGTCAAGTCGATCTTTGAATGCTGTTTTCTTGGCTTTTCGGATCAGTTGGTGGTGAGTACGGATGGCGCTTTTGAAGGCGTCCTTGTTGCTGGTGGATGGGTCTTTTTTCTAGGCCTTTTCAAGGGAGCGGCATAGTTTCTTGGACTTCTTGAGGTCGTCGTTGAACCATGCGGCCTTCTTGATGCCAAGTTTGTGTTGACGTTTTTTCAGTGGTGCTAAGGTGTCGGCGGTGTTGGATAACCAAAGGGTGAGGTTGGAGGCGGCTTCGTTGGCGTTAGAAGAGAGGGCTGGGGAGGTTTGAAGGAGCGATGTGGAGATCTGTTCTGTGGTGATTTTGTTCCAGTTTCTTTGTAGAGTTGGTTGGAGGTGGATGATGGGTTTCGGCTTGTTGTAGGTGAAGTGAACGCAGCTGTGGTCAGTCCAGAGGAGATCCGTAGTGTGGCTGAAGGAGACATGGTTGCTGGAGGTGAAGATGGGGTCGAGAGTGTGACCTGCGATGTGGGTGGGGGAAGTGACCAGTTGTTTAAGTCCGAGGTTGTCGAGGTTGTCTAAGAGGGTGGCGGTGTTGCGGTCGTTGATCTTTTCAAGGTGAAAGTTGAGGTCTCCCAGAAGGATGTAGTCTTTGGAGGGGAGCGCGTGTGGGGTGATGAAGTCCGTGATGTCTTCACTGAATTTTGCGCGTGGTCCTGGTGGTCTGTAGAGGAGGGTGCCTCTGAGTGTGGTCTTGGGGTCGATGTGGATTTGGAAGTGAAGGTGTTCGGAGTTGGCGAGGTTGGCGTCAGAGCTGGTTGAGATGCGGATTGTTTTCTTATGGATGATAGCGATTCCACCTCCTGTATGGTCGGTGCGGTCCTTGCGTGTGATCTTATAGTCATCAGGGATGGCGATGGCGATGTCAGGGGCGGAGGAAGCGTTCATCCATGTTTCCGTTAGGAAGGCGACGTCAGGAGAGATGGTGTCTAGTAGGTTCCAAAGGTCAATGGCGTGCCTGTGGACCGAGCGGGTGTTGAGAAGGATGCATTCTAGGTGGTTGGGGTCGGGAATCTGTGTTGTGGTCGTAGCGGAGTTGGTGACGGTGCTGCTGAATATGCAGGAGTAGCAGGAGAAAGGTCCATGGGTGCGTCCAGGAGCGGCTTGGACGCAGGTGGGGGCGCGGCCGGGGTTAAGGGCTAGGAGGGAGGCGGCATCGTAGGTAATGCGGGAGGACTGGGCAGCGCGAGGGGCAGGGGGTATGGCGCTGGGCGCGGTCCAGGCGCGGACGGGCGTAGACGGGCTTACCTTTGGCGCACCTTCGGCGCGGGTTGGGCGCGGACGCTGCGCGTAGACGCTGCGCGTTGGGTCATAGGTCATAAATGGAAAGTGGAAAGGGGAGGGGCGAGGGCGTCTCAGCTGGGAGGCGGGGCGGGTTTACGAGGACAACAACAATCAACAAAATGGCAGCGGAGGGGAGGGCAGAGCACAGCGCCGGGGGTAAACTCGCTCTAATTGTAAATTAAAAATTAATGCAGTGGAAGCGATGCAAAGCGCTAGAGAAACAATAACAGAAGCAAGCAACACGAGGCGAAGCGCTACAATGCGATAAAGAATGCAGGCAACACACGATAAAGCAATTTTCAATGAAGGCAGCACACGATACCAGGTCTCTCAAGGGAGAGTAGGGGAGCGACCTCTCAGCGAGCAGCAGTGAGGGGATCACAGCGCTTCCAGGTACGGGAGCGCTGTATATGCTTAGTGGGAGGGCGTCTCAGCTGGGAGGCGGGGCGGGCTTACGAGGACAACAACAATCAACAAAATGGCAGCGGAGGGGAGGGCAGAGCACAGCGCCGGGGGTAAACTCGCTCTAATTGTAAATTAAAAATTAATGCAGTGGAAGCGATGCAAAGCGCTAGAGAAACAATAACAGAAGCAAGCAACACGAGGCGAAGCGCTACAATGCGATAAAGAATGCAGGCAACACACGATAAAGCAATTTTCAATGAAGGCAGCACACGATACCAGGTCTCTCAAGGGAGAGTAGGGGAGCGACCTCTCAGCGAGCAGCAGTGAGGGGATCACAGCGCTTCCAGGTACGGGAGCGCTGTATATGCTTAGTGGGAGGGCGTCTCAGCTGGGAGGCGGGGCGGGCTTACGAGGACAACAACAATCAACAAAATGGCAGCGGAGGGGAGGGCAGAGCACAGCGCCGGGGGTAAACTCGCTCTAATTGTAAATTAAAAATTAATGCAGTGGAAGCGATGAAAAGCGCTAGAGAAACAATAACAGAAGCAAGCAACACGAGGCGAAGCGCTACAATGCGATAAAGAATGCAGGCAACACACGATAAAGCAATTTTCAATGAAGGCAGCACACGATACCAGGTCTCTCAAGGGAGAGTAGGGGAGCGACCTCTCAGCGAGCAGCAGTGAGGGGATCAGAATTTAATCCAGATTTTTTGAGAAGCGGCAGGAGTTTGGCCTGTTTCCAGCTGTCGGGGACACTAGCCGTCCTAAACGAAAGGCTAATAATCTCTACGACCTCAGAGCAGATCACCTCCGCCACACCCCCTAAGATACGGGCCGGACAGGTGTCAGTGGGGGAGCCAGAGTTCATAGATTTGAGGACAGCTTGAGTGGTTGCCTCAGTGGGAGGAGAAAAAGCATTAAAAACAGGGGGAATAGGGGTCAGGGGTCAGATGGATAAATATCCTGGTTACTCCGATCCTGGCAAATGGCGCGCAGGCTGTCCTGCATCCCCACAATTTTATCACTAAAAAAAGCCACCATTGGGCGGAGGAAGGAACCAAAGGTTGTTCAGCATGGGGGGAAAGAAAACTTTTTACAATCTAGAAGATTTCCTTGCTGTTATTATTTGCCCTAGAAATCCTGCCTGCATAGAATTCCCCCTTTGCTGTCTTTATGGCATCATAATAAACCCTCTGAGTGGCACGTAGAGCCCCCTTAGCAGAGGGGCAGTAAGCACCTCTCCAACATCTCTCCAGCTTTTTACATTCGAGCTTCAGTGCTTTCAGAGCATGTGAAAACCAGGGCTTGGAAGGTGTGGTGGCTTGTTAGAGCCAAAGCCCTGTTTGACAGAGGCCTGTACCCCCGAGCTAATCCAGCTGTCATATTGCTGCACCGCAGCTGTAAGCCCAGGGCCGAGCACTGGATGGCTCTGCTGAAGAGCGTTGGACAGGGCTAACACATTAACCTTCTGATGGTAAGTAATGTGCAGGGTCGAAGAAGAGGATTTAATTAAAGGCCAGGAAAACCTAATGAGCTTATGGTCCGACCACGGAAGAATTTGGGGGTCGGAAGAGGTCAAAGCAAAATTAGAACAAATCAGGTCCAAAAGATGGCCACCCGAGTGTGTAACTGGACCAAACTAAGAGATTCTAACAGGCTTAATGAATCAGGTGACTCCTTCGTATCAACATGAATGTTGAAGTCGCCCAGGAGCAGAAACTTGGTGAACCTCCGAGCCCGGGGTACAATCAACTCTTCCAATGCCTTAAGGAAAAAACCACAAGGACCTGGAGGGCGATAAATCAGTGTGCCGCCCAGTGTGAAATGAGGTGAAAGAACAAGGGAGAAGTGAAGAAACTCCCCATCTCCCAGTTCACTAGAGGACTCACTAAGAAAGGACCAGGAGTCTCTAAAAACGACCACCACCCCTCCGCCTCTCCCAGCGACACGGTCAACTCTCATAATTCTATAGCCCAGTGGAATAGCAAATTCAACCACAGGGGCGCAGGAGCTATTAAACCACGTCTCTGTGATGAAGAAAATGTCAAGACTGCCCTCCGACAACAGCTCAAATATGTCCGCTGCATGTTTCACCACAGAGCGAGCGTTGATTAGTGAGGCCGATATCGTATCTTTGGTATTAATACTGGAGACTGGCGTAGTTGGAATTGGAGGTAGGGTAAAGTTACCGAGGGGACATATTTTATGGGCGCAGTCAGAGACCGCCCAAGGTTGTGTGCCTTTGCAAACAGTATGGTTAAGAGCCATGAGATCCCTCTGGGAATACCTCTTTAGACCACCCACGGAAGGGGACGAAAGAAGGGCAGCAGGGCCGGCGCTAGGCACGCCCGAGGCGCGGACGGGCGCAGACGGGCTAACCTTTGGCTTACCTTCGCGTGTACGAGAAAGCATGTGTAATTTATATGTGGACCTCCCTCCCCCAGCTAGAGCGCTGCCACGAGCCCGGCCGGGGTCCGGAACTACACCCAAGATGGCCGCCCGCCCAAAAAGATCGATGCCAGGAGCAATTTAAAAGGTAACAGTCACATTAAAGCATACTTGAAACAAAAGTGCCTCAGAAAGAAGATTGCCTCTGCAGGTCTGAGCGGGACCGAGTAGGAGCTGCCACCAACCTACTCTAACCGTGTAGTGATGTAGTGTTTGTTTATTGTAGCGTATTAGGGGTTAGGGTAGTGTAAGGGTGGGAGTAGTGTGGGTTGTGTAGTAGTGTAGTAGTGTAGTAGTGTTATAGGGTATAGGGTAGTGTAGTGGTGGGAGTAGTGTGGGTAGTGTAGTAGTGTTTTAGGGTTTAGGGTAGTGTAGGGGTGGGAGTAGTGTGGGTAGCGTGGTAGTGTTTTAGGGTTTAGGGTAGTGTAAGGGTGGGAGTAGTGTAGGTAGCTTAGTAGTGTTTTGGTGTTTAGGGTAGTATAGTGGTGGGAATAGTGTGGGTAGCGTAGTAGTGTTTTAGGGTGTAGGGTAGTGTAGGGGTTATGAGTAGTGTGGGTAGTGTGGGTAGCATAGTAGTGTTTTAGGGTTTAGGGTAGTGTAGGGGTGGGAGTAGTGTAGGGGTGGGAGTAGTGTGGGTAGTGTTGTAGTGCAGTAGTGTTTTAGGGTTTAGAGTAGTGTAAGGGTGGGAGTAGTGTAGGGGTGGGAGTAGTGTGGGTAGTGTTGTAGTGCAGTTGTGTTTTAGGGTTTAGGGTAGTGTAAGGGTAGGAGTAGTGTGGGTAGTGTTCTAGTGTAGTAGTGCTTTAGGGTTCAGGGTAGTGTAAGGGTAGGAGTAGGGTGGGTAGCGTAGTAGTGTTTTAGGGTTTAGGGTAGTGTAAGGGTGGGAGTAGTGTGGGTAGCATAGTAGTGTTTTAGGGTTTAGGGCAGTGTAGGGGTGGGAGTAGTGTGGGTAGCGTAGTAGTGTATTAGGGTTTAGGGTAGTGTAAGGGTGGGAGTAGTGTGGGTAGCGTAGTAGTGTTTTAGGGTTTAGGGTAGTGTAGGGGTGGGAGTAGTGTGGGTAGCGTAGTAGTATTTTAGGGTAGTGTAGGGGTGGGAGTAGTGTGGGTAGCATAGTAGTGTTTTAGGGTTTAGGCTAGTGTAAGGGTGGGAGTAGTGTGGGTAGTGTAATAGTGGTTTAGGGTAGTGTATGGGTGGGAGCAGTGTGGGTAGTGTAGTGGTGTGGCAGTGTTTTTGGGTTGGGGCAGTGTAGGTGTGGGAGTAGTCTGTTGAGTAGGTGTAGGGATAGGGATGTTACTTACCTTGCATACTTTTACCACAAGTATAGCTTTACCACGCATGCCTTTGCGTTGTAATGGCATGCGTGGTAAAAGCATACTCGTGGTAAAAGTATGCGATGTTATGGCATGCGATGTCATTGACATTGCGTACTAATACCCGCGTTGTAATGGCATGCGTGGTATTAGTATGCGATGTAATGACATACATTTATTTCCACTGTTCAAGAGGGCCAGCCGACAGCTGGCTGGATCCACACTTTTCACGTTTAAGATTTTTCAGGATGCATGCTATGTCTTCTATTCAACTATGCATATGCACCTTCATTTACAAAAATAGTATGCGTAAAGAAATCTATTCAGATGATAAAATAGTATGATAGACTACTTGCAGGCAACCTAGAGTCAAACGTTTTCAAACACAGAGCTGCTTGCATTTCTGCCTTCAACGTGACAAAATCACATTCACATTCCAGACACCGCTCAAACCTGCCATCCTTATTTATAAATCTATGCATCTGGTTAGTTTTATCTGCAAGGTTCGGTATTGTTGGCACTTTTCAGCATTACAAGTGCAGAATAATGGATTGGGGTTGTGTGAGTGATGAAAGCCCTACAATTGTCCAAGAGTTTACCCAGAGCCAAATGAAATAGAGTCAGAAAACACACAAGAGACACACTTCTAAAATAAAAACCATTAAGGTATATTACCAATTAATACTACAGAAGGCAAATGCATTAGTCAATCAGTCAAAATATGCAAAAATGCAAATAAATGTAAAATATCATTGTCAGCAGAAATTAAGCCCTAATCTACTCAATTGCCAGAACCGAATATGGTCTTGCACATAATCAATAGAGAATTTAAAGAACATTTTTAATAAGGACCGCTCAACAGACAGACTAGAAGAACGTGGATAATAATGATATATGGGCCAACATGAGGTCTTTCAAGGAAATATCATAAACAAAATGGAATCCACTGGGTGGACGGCGGTTGTTACCACAATGGTGGGGAGCAACCAGTGTTGTTAAAATACCCCTCACACACCAACAGGCCCCTTGGTGTCATGCTTCATCATCGGGGTCTTCGCAAACCTCTACGGAATGCGGCGTGCTACGACTTCACGACTACGCAGGAGCACTTTATGAGTGAACTATGTGTTTGGTGTGTGTGAGTACAAAAATGTGAGTGGGGGATGAAAGTGAAGAATTAAAAAATACCTGGCACGTGAGTACTGAAAAATTTTTTTATTAAGTCTCCGGCTGGTATTGTTAAACGGAGTGCTAGAGTGGTTGTGGTTTACTGACTAGGGTAACCCAACCAAGTTAGTGCGTCGACATGTTTCGGAGTTTTGGAACTCCTTCTTCAGGACGGGAATATGCACTACTTATCCCCACCTTACTCACATGTGTGTAGATTTTAAAGTGTGCTCTACAAAAATAAGATATGGTGAATAATGTACCTATCTATGTTGAATGTAAGGTCCGTTGCGCCCAATTGGCGATTCAGGATACCTGTAAACAGAAAAGTCATGTAAAACACGATGACACATAGAAGGGTAACAAGGAACAAAAGTGAAGGTCCAGGAACCCTAAAAATTACTAAACAGGATAATACATGTTCTCGTATTAATACTGTGTAAATACACAGAAGGGTAACATGGAACAAAAGTGAAGGTCCAGGAACCCTAAAAAAACAGGAAAAAACGAACAACATATAGACTGAGACACATAAACATTCAAAGTATCAGATAGGTCTTAGAGGGTATGGTTTCTGACCCAGATGTGTAGCTTACTTATTAAGAGAGGTCCAATGGCCTCATGAGCCACAGCGTGATGGGGGGTCCGTTCTACCCGGTATGGCAACCTGTGAGGTATTTAAGGGAATGGATCAAAAGGTTGTAATCCCTCGAAATTGAAAGATCACACACCAATTAGCATGTTCATACATCCATACACACTCACGGTTACACCCAGGACTGTCTGGCTTGCTCCCCCTTCACGCGGCTCCGACGAGTAAAATTGTGAGGTGAGGGGCGAGTTTATATAGTCTCAGAAGACTTCAATTAGCCCCTAATTGAAAGCGGAAAAAGCCCATAACTGGTCCGGACCCCTAGTTTGCATTCCGCATCTGCGCGCATCGGGTAGGGCGTTCCCGTGCGAATGCGCATGTGCGGAAGAGCAGTGTGAAAGAGGTGCGCATGCGCCCCAGCTCTACTTGTCAGTAACCACACTGACTTAGTGTCGCTTCGCGCATGCGCGAAACCGGTGACGGCCTGGATTCAGTGTCTGCCGCCTCGCGCATGCGCGGAGATGGTGATAGGTGATATATTTACCTATGTTCGAATAAGTTTGCCACAGAAACCCAGAAATTTCATGAGTTACAAGGAAAACGAGCTAGGAAGGCTTTGGTGAAAGTTAAAGGCGCCATGTATAAGCCGCCTGCACAAAAGGGATAGTAATAATCCAATAATATTTAACCCTGGGCATTCGGGGAGATGTTACAAATATTTAAAGCCCGGAGAAAGCCAGTTGAGAAGTAAAAATTAATAAATAAAATACATCTATCTTGAGGGGTCACTGAATCCCTATGAGCCGTGGGTACAGTAGGGTTTTATGGCATAGATGTTAGCGAGGATGTTCTCCAGTGGAGTGAGTTTGGCGACTTGAGAGGTTGGGTTGAAAGGGTGGTCTTTCAGTAATTGAAGGACGGCTTTTGTATCCTTAAGATACGTATCAGTGGCCTGTACCAAAGGTCTCAGGAAAGCATCTGCGAACTTGGAAAGGGGTTCCAAAATGGAAGCGATGCCAGACACGATGGGGCGACCAGGGGGAAAAGAGTATGTAGGAATGACCACACGTGCAGTCAAGACCAGAATTAATGAACACAAGAGCAATGTGAGATGCAAGAAACAGACAACGAAAATGGCATCCCATTTCCTAGAGGCACAGCACTGTGTAAATGATATACATTGGACTGTTATTGAGCAATTGAAATCTGAAAGAGGCTTGTTTGAGAAGGAACAAAGATGGGTGTTCCGTCTGGGCTCAGATGTGACTGGGTTGAACGACTCCATTCCATGGAGCCAATTGCGCTAAATAACCCCCACCTTTGCCAAGTACGCTGAGATCTGTTAACCACCCTTCTCCAGTAACTGGTAACTCTTATATTCAATTTCTTGAGTTCCCTGTCGCCAAACTCACTCCACTGGAGAACATCCTCGCTAACATCTATGCCATAAAACCCTACTGTACCCACGGCTCATAGGGATTCAGTGACCCCTCAAGATAGATGTATTTTATTTATTAATTTTTACTTCTCAACTGGCTTTCTCCGGGCTTTAAATATTTGTAACATCTCCCCGAATGCCCAGGGTTAAATATTATTGGATTATTACTATCCCTTTTGTGCAGGCGGCTTATACATGGCGCCTTTAACTTTCACCAAAGCCTTCCTAGCTCGTTTTCCTTGTAACTCATGAAATTTCTGGGTTTCTGTGGCAAACTTATTCGAACATAGGTAAATATATCACCTATCACCATCTCCGCGCATGCGCGAGGCGGCAGACACTGAATCCAGGCCGTCACCGGTTTCGCGCATGCGCGAAGCGACACTAAGTCAGTGTGGTTACTGACAAGTAGAGCTGGGGCGCATGCGCACCTCTTTCACACTGCTCTTCCGCACATGCGCATTCGCACGGGAACGCCCTACCCGATGCGCGCAGATGCGGAATGCAAACTAGGGGTCCGGACCAGTTATGGGCTTTTTCCGCTTTCAATTAGGGGCTAATTGAAGTCTTCTGAGACTATATAAACTCGCCCCTCACCTCACAATTTTACTCGTCGGAGCCGCGTGAAGGGGGAGCAAGCCAGACAGTCCTGGGTGTAACCGTGAGTGTGTATGGATGTATGAACATGCTAATTGGTGTGTGATCTTTCAATTTCGAGGGATTACAACCTTTTGATCCATTCCCTTAAATACCTCACAGGTTGCCATACCGGGTAGAACGGACCCCCCATCACGCTGTGGCTCATGAGGCCATTGGACCTCTCTTAATAAGTAAGCTACACATCTGGGTCAGAAACCATACCCTCTAAGACCTATCTGATACTTTGAATGTTTATGTGTCTCAGTCTATATGTTGTTCGTTTTTTCCTGTTTTTTTAGGGTTCCTGGACCTTCACTTTTGTTCCTTGTTACCCTTCTGTGTATTTACACAGTATTAATACGAGAACATGTATTATCCTGTTTAGTAATTTTTAGGGTTCCTGGACCTTCACTTTTGTTCCTTGTTACCCTTCTATGTGTCATCGTGTTTTACATGACTTTTCTGTTTACAGGTATCCTGAATCGCCAATTGGGCGCAACGGACCTTACATTCAACATAGATAGGTACATTATTCACCATATCTTATTTTTGTAGAGCACACTTTAAAATCTACACACATGTGAGTAAGGTGGGGATAAGTAGTGCATATTCCCGTCCTGAAGAAGGAGTTCCAAAACTCCGAAACATGTCGACGCACTAACTTGGTTGGGTTACCCTAATCAGTAAACCACAACCACTCTAGCACTCCTTTTAACAATACCAGCCGGAGACTTAATAAAATTTTTTTCAGTACTCACGTGCCAGGTATTTTTTAATTCTTCACTTTCATCCCCCACTCACATTTTTGTACTCACACACACCAAACACATAGTTCACTCATAAAGTGCTCCTGCGTAGTCGTGAAGTCGTAGCACGCCGCATTCCGTAGAGGTTTGCGAAGACCCCGATGATGAAGCATGACACCAAGGGGCCTGTTGGTGTGTGAGGGGTATTTTAACAACACTGGTTGCTCCCCACCATTGTGGTAACAACCGCCGTCCACCCAGTGGATTCCATTTTGTTTATGATAGTTGCTAGGGGAGACAGAATCCACTATTCCCTCTCCATCCCTCTTTTGTTAACGATTATTGTCTTTCAAGGAAAACCATGGCTTGTTTCCAAAATGGTGAGACTTTATATATTTCTAGACAATGAAACTGTGCAGACACTGTGGTGTGACAAAGAAATCACATATCACGACCAATAGGTAAATCGAAAACACATCACATGGTAACATTGACACTTGCTCTAATTCTAATGAATATGCAGAAAACAATACTGCATGCAAAAAAATAACATCTCCATCTGGCTAAGGCGTAGGAGCAGTGCCTTGCTGCTTTTTAGCAGTGAAATAAAGGGACAATAATATGACAATAACTGTTACCATTTTATTTTCTCCTACTTTTGCAGCTTTGCATGAGGGGGAAGAAGAGGAATGGTAGCACCCTCCTAAGTGCGCAATGCCTGTTTGGCCAAACAGTCTTGCGCACTTTGCATGTTCTCCCTGCAGGCTGCATTACAGGCTGCATTACTTCCAGCGCGGAGATTATGCCTAGGCTCTTAGTCAGCAACTGAGCGCCGAAACATGGCGCTCAGACCAATCACAATGCTGCTAAGGCAACGCTGTGATTGACTGACTGAAAGCCTGGGTGTGTTTGCTGTTCAGGCCAGTGAGGGAGGAGTATGGAGGAGAGGCGCAGCGAGGAAGCAGAAAGGAGGTACGTTTTTTATTTTAAATTTGAGCACTTGCATCCCCCTACCACCGAACCATGCTGGTCGCCACTGGAAAAGATGTCCTTCATTAGTATTCAACTGTAAATCTGACCGCTCCTAGGAATACCAGGAACAGAAAGCATTACATTTTATAAATGTTACAAAGCAAGCACGACCATAGAAAAGTGGATTTAGTACTAATAAACAACCACATCACATCTCAGCTCTGTGGTGCACACTCAGCGACAGGGAAGGAAAGCTTGTGTCATACACTGAAAATTACACGGATTGAAAATATGGGATCCTGAAAACACAAGTCAGTCTAGGCGCGCTAATGTCAAGATATAAAATTCTTGAATAGAGGGCAGAATGTTCTTACTTGCAAAACAAAGGCCTCACGGAACCCTAGGGGATTGAAATTCCCTCGGGCTTATAATGCCTTGTGTTCACACCAACAGCTATTAACAAACATTGGAATGTTGGAGCTCCAGGCTTTTACTTTCCATTAGCCCTGAGCACTGCATTTTTTCAATGGTGCTCCCAACATTCCAATTGTTTTAATTTGGGTTAAGTAATGCTCCCCCCAGCTTTTTATGGCTTGAATCTCTGCAGATATAATGAACATTGATATCATCGTTAATCTGGATGACCTTTTGATATTTGTCCAAAACTTTAGTAGATTGATATTGAAATGTTATTGAAGTAGTAGGATAGTTAAGAGTGAATCAGTTATGCTGTAAATCAGAGAAACACTAGTTTAAAAAAAAAGCTGTGATTGACAATTTGGAGGTTTAGATCACATTTCACTGGACTGACAATATACCCTGAAAAGATTTCTGCAGTACAGACTTCCCCATTGTCAGTGAAGAAGAATCAATTCAATTTAGAATTTTCAAAATGTTTTAGGCAATTTATAAAGATTTTCTCATACTACACCAGCTTTGTATCATGATTTTTGTAAAAGGAACATTGTTAACATGTATTGCTGTAGGCTAAGGAGGCTGAAACTGCCTTTGAAGAACTGAAGAGGGCTTTCATTTATGCACCTATTCTCAAATCCCAGAAACAATGGTGGCTGGAATGGATCAGGGGTGGCGGGTCATGGAGGGTTGTGGAGGGGGAGAGGGGAGATGAAAAAAAACATACCTCCTCACCGAGTCTCTCCTCCGTTGTCGCCGTGTCTCTCCTCCATATTCTTGCCACCTCTCTGCCAGTCAGGAACAGGAAGCACACCCAGGCTCTCCTGATCAATCACAATGCAGAAATTCAGCGTTGTGATTGGTCTGCGCGCCATGGAATTGCAGCCTAGGCATGTTCTCCACCAAGACCATAACGCAACCTGGGTAGAGAACATGCAAGCTACGCATGATTGTTTGGTTGGCCCAAGATGGCCGGCCAATCAGTCATTGTGCACTTACATCATGCCCACCACTCCTACTCCCTGCTTTGAGTGCAGAGCAGCCCGACCCGCAAAGATGCCGCAGCAGGAACAAATAAAATGCTAATGACAACAAGTAATCATAATGATATTTTTCCTTTATTTCCCCTGCTGAAAGCAGTGGTGCTACGCTCCTCCGCCTTAGCAGAGGAGCCGCCAATGCCCCCAAAATACATTTATTGTACTCGCAAATGCCGTACAAAATGCCATGAGAGCTGCATTGCTTCTGTTCCAAGAAAATTATAAATTTGAACACCCTGATGTTTACTACTCTCAAACTTCAACCGCCAAATAATAGAGCTATTCAAATACAAATTCAAATTGGAAACCTAGCTATTCTGTTATAAAGCACGGATTGTTAGCATGAAAGTGGTGACATTTGCTTTTAGCCGCTCAACATCCTTTTGAAATGAGAGCAGATCATGGAAACATCAAAGTGTTGCAGAAATTCCAATGTTAGAACAGTTGCTAAGACTGTTGGTCATTACCTTTTACACATTTTGTCTTTACTGTATGTGGCATCCTAAGATACTGTCGTCTTAGGCCTCCACTCCTGTTGCCAGGTGCTTTAGAATGTGACGATGTGTATTCAGCTGCTCATGACTAGAACTGTGAGTGGACAGTTGAAGCCTGCTGTTACTCCTGACAAGAGGTCTTATGTGGATGGGATCCATTTGAAGAATAGACATCTTTATTAATTTACCATGGCTCCTTCTCACCTCCATTCTTATAATTGGCGACAAGGATGGGACACTTACACCCATTGTTAAAGTATACCTTAGTTGAGTCACTATCTAGCCACCCCATAGGAATTTCAATGTACAGTTCTCAGTACATCTTGCCTCCTGAATAGCTATTATTCCTAAACTCAAGTTTTGTTGACGCAGTTTGAAAGGCAACTCAACTGAATAGCAGTGAACCTTGAGCCAGATGTAGGAAGCACTTTAGTGATCAGTGCGGTAGTTTACAAACTGACCTATGCAATAATAAGTCAGTTCACAGAATTGCCTATTGTACTGGGATGCACTTTGACCTACCTCTTGAAAAATAATGATTTAAATAGCAATCATAGACAAGGTGGCCTCCTGCACCCCCTTTTCTTAAAGAAAGAGGGACTGCTTTTAAAACGGAAAAGACTCTTGTTTTTATTTGTTTTTTTAAGCGGAAGTTACCACCCCAACTTGGGGGGTGAGTGACCGGTTTTGAGCCCAAAAAATTGATAAATCTGACATTGATTCAATATTTGGAATGGGTGCCTAAAACACATCCTTGCAGATGCTGAATAGGTATCCATTCCTAAACACATTTAGCGATCTGAACAAAACATGCGTAATCACTAAATACATTTAGCACGTAAGCAAAAGTGTTTTAGCATTTGTAAATGCTCAGAATTTCCAAATCGGAGTCTTTGTGAATACTAAAGCCCTGTGTGTATCTGACCCATTGTACGAAACATGAACTTGAAAGAAGAGTTCAGCTTTACTTCCCTACTTCCCGAAGAAATTCTTATTCGTTCTTAATCTATTCTTGCAAAAGACTTCCCTCAACCTATGTCATGACTCATTGAGTGCTGAACATTGTGATAAACAGAAAACCCTTTTCCCCATCTTTCGCTTCATTTGGTGGACAACATTGACTCATGGTGTGGATGGACAGATGGCCTCATGTTTATTTTGCGCACTACCTAAATCATCTAATTTAAAGCCAAGTGTTTAGACCGACATTTATCTGTAGTTATGGGTTGCTGCTGCAAAATGTAAATGGATTTTTGGGGAAACTGTCTGAGGTTCTTCAACCATCATGATCCCAACACTTTCTCCAAAATGTCACACGTTTCTGTATTTAAAAAAGAATATCTTAAGCAATTTATGTGGTCGTGTGTTTTATCAAGGATATATAATTTTGTGTTGTTTAGCATCTGTTATTATCTCCAACACAAGCCCACAGTATATCTCCCATTGCCAAAAAAGCTGTTTTTTCCGCAATATGTATTCCAAGGGCTGTGTCTTCTGGTTTGCATTAAAAAACAAATGGATTTACAGAATGTACTGCTTAAACTTTGAAAAAATGTTTGTGCTTCATTAATGCTACCTGTAAAAACTGGCTTTCTTTGCCTTCTTTTGAAGCATTTGTAATTAACCATAGAGCACATCACTGGCGTAACGAAAAGTGAGGGGGCCTCCCTGCACGGTACTTAGAGGGGCCCCCTCCGGGCTCTTTCAGGAGCTCTCGAGCCAGAGTGCAGTGCCAAGGGGGCCCCCTGGAGCTTGGAGCCCCCCCGCACCGCATGGGCTGCGGGGGCCTGTGTTACGCCCCTGGTGCACATAGTGCAATAAAGACACCTCAATGTTTTCTGTTTACAGGATTTCACCCGTCATGGCTTTCCACATGTGCTTACTGCCACGCCCAGCCACCTCTGATCCTGGAAATTATTTGTCACCCCTTCCGCCCCTTACTCATTGTATTGCAACTCAGGATGTTGTCTATGCTAGTGTGAGTCATGCCGCTCAGGATTGTGGTGTGGCTCCCACATGTGTGCTTCCAGTTTTGTTCTTGGACCCTAGAAGATAGGCAACTTTCCAAAAGGTTGAAAGAAGGTTTTGCTCTAGTACATGTCCTCCTAGACCCACAACTTGCACTTCCATATCTGGAGGAGACTTTGATAGGAGGAGCGTTATCCCATGACTAGACAGTGAATCTTGCTATGCCACAACATATTGGCTAGGACTAAAAAATGACAAAGCTGATACTTTGTTCAGGTCGGGGGCTCAGATGATGAACCACAAAACAGCACTCCATTGATAAATGCGATTCTCCTATTAACATGACCAGAGAATCTGGATTTCATTCAAGACACGGAGGCTAACATTATGCATTAATCCTTTAATGCCAACTCACAACAGCCGCTTACATCATAAAGGAACAATATAGAACTAGATGACATCACGCTATCAATATAAGCCATGAGCAGGAGTAGAGCTGCCTCTTTTAAATGCGGCTCACAACAGATAAGTTGTCTCTCTACTCTTGTTATCGATATTGTTGCTAGTTTTTGAATTATTGAGTTTTCTCATATGTTCTATTATTTAATGAGTTACTAGCATTGTTTTTTCATGCTCTTAATTACTAGCATTGTCTTTCATGCTCTTTAAATTACTAGCATTGTTTTCCATGCTCTTAATGTGTGAGTAGGATCATCTACATGCTCTTATGTGACATAATAGAGCTGCCTCTTTTAAATGCGAAACGAACAATGAGAAGTCTAATCAAGCTGGAACTTGGTCCAAGGATGGGTAAGAGGTTGAAATCCATGGAAGGAAGTGAAGCAAAAACCGTGAAGATCCATTAATTTTAATTATCTGAAAATAAAATGAAGAACATAAAAAATTTGAATCGTTAACATACGATGAGAATTCAGAAAGTTAGCGATAACATTCGATGTAAGCAAACTTTAATTTGAAAATTGAATACACATCTAAAACATTAAATGTTATTAATGTTTAATTGAACCAAATATCCAAAATATACTCCATCCAAGGGAGGGAAGGGGGGGATAATGTTAACCTCCGTGTCTTTAATGAAATCCAGATTCTCTGGTCATGTTAATAGGAGAATCGCAATTTCATTACAAGACAAGGAGGCTACATTATGCATGTTGGTAGCCCTGAATAACAGCATCAGAAACATGTTCAATAGGTTTGCAGTAATGATGCGCAAAGGTAGAAGCATTAGACCAGTCTGCAGACTTAAGGATAACATCCAACTTACCACCAGACTAAAAATATTTGCTTGACCTAGCACTTCTTAGAGAGTGAGCTTGAAATTTAGAAAGATCAATACCAGCAAGGTTCATAGCCAACTTAACCCACCTAGCAATAGAGCAGGATGAAATGGGTTTAAAGGGTTTGACATAGGAGACAAGAAGTTGATTTGCATCAGGTGGACGAAGGTCTTTCATTCTTGAGTCATATTCCTTCATGCAATCAACTACACAAAGTTTTTTGCAAAAATCAAAACGAGGATAGAAAATGAAATCAGACATGGTCTTATTTCTTCTATAGTTTTCAAATGTAACACCAAACATGTTATAACATCTATAAGAGATATCTAAATCTTTGACGTCGGATACCCTGTGACAAGAAATCAGGCATAAGAGAGAGGCAAGTTTAATTGAAAGACATTTTCTGTTAAGAAGGGAGTTATCAGGCCTCGAGCAAAAAAGGTCAAGCAAGAGTTTAACATCCCAAACAGATTGATATTTAGGCCTAGGGGGCCTTTTAAGCCTGATACTTTTAAGAACTCTACAAATGATAATGTTCTTACCTACCGTTGACAAGAGAATGTCCTGCGGAAATTGCGGATCTAAAAAAGTTAATAGATCCATAAGAAAGACCACTGTCGAAAAGTTCCACCAGGAAATTCACTATATTGACGATAGGAGCCTCCACGGGATCCAAGTCCCTTTCCAGGCACCACCTAGACCATTTTTTCCAGATGTTATTATATCTGTAGTGTGTTCCAGGTGTCCAATATTCCCCAAGGAGAGTTAGAGCAGATGATGAAAGTCCAACCAATTGGTTAGATTGCCTGACACTTTCCAGGCAAGAAGGTTCAGATTCCCTGAGAGAACCAGGTGGTGATCTTCTCCGTTTGTGTTTAGAAGGAGTCCTTGAGTAGCCGGAATCAGGAAGGGAACGTCGCAAGAAAGTTTCAGAGCTGTGGGGAACCACGCTTGAGACGGCCAGAAAGGGGTTGTCAGGACCAGAGAGCACAGTTCTTGTCTCACGTTCTGCAGAACCCTTTGGATCATAGCAAATGGCGGAAAGGCGTAGGGGTGGAGAGGAGCCCAAGGTTGGAGGAAAGCGATCACAGCTAGGGCATCCGGGTCTGGCATCCAGCTGAAATACTGAGGGAGTTGGAAAGTCAAACGGCTTGCGAAAAGGTCCACATCGAAAGGACCCCAGAAGTGAAACAGGGAATTGAAAACGGACGTATCGAGTTTCCAATCACTGAAATCTAGAAGGAATCTCGAGTTCCAATCCGCTGACAGATTGGATTTCCCCGGGAGGTATTCTGCCCTCAGTGAGATCTTGTGTTCCAAACAGAACATCCAGAGTTTCTTGGCCAGGTCTGATAGGTCGGCAGACCTCCTACCACCGAGACGGTTGATATAGAAGACTGCGGAAACGTTGTCCATCTTCAGGAGAACGGACCTGCCCTGAAGAGAGTGTCTGAAACTCATCAAGGCATAGAGACCGGCCGTCAACTCCAGGAAATTTATATGGTGAGATAACTCTGAAGGGGTCCATACGGCACCAGTGTCCTGGTCGAGGAGACGTGCTCCCCAGCAGTGAATGGCTGACTCTAAAACGAAGTCCGGATTTGAACCGAAGATAGCCCTTCCGTTCCAAGCGTCCAAATTGTCCAGCCACCAAGAGAGTTCCAGTCTGGCTTGTTCGTCCAGGGAAACGTGGTCACCGTACCAAAGGCCGGATCTGAGAGCATTGGCTTTCACTCTCTGAAGAGCACGGTAGTTCAGCGGAAGTTAGCTTGGATCGAGGAAGAAAGGAGACCGAGATGTCTGGCTAATTCTCGGAGGGAGAGAGACTGTTGCCTTAGGGCAAACCTGATCTCTTTGCGAATGTTGGCAATTTTCTTTTTTTGGGAGTAAGAGGAGACAGCTGGAGATGTCCACTGTGAAGCCTAGGAACTCCAGAGATTTGGAGGGTGAAAGAATGGACTTTTCCCTGTTTATAATGAATCCGAGATCCTCTATGAGGTTCATGGAGGTTTCGAGGTCTTCTAATTTCTGTGCATGAGATTGAGACATGATAAGGATGTCGTCTAAGTAGATGATGAGACGTATACCTCTGGCTCTTAGGATAGGATGGATACGATCGTTCTCATGGCCTTGGTGAAACACCAAGGGGCGGATGAAAGGCCGAAAGGAAGGGCCTGAAATTGAAAGAGGCAATTGTCCCAATAAATTGGAGGAAGGGTTGATGTTCTATAGCCATGGGTATGGTGAAATAGGCATCTTTTAAGTCCAATTTGACCAACCAATCTCCTTGGAGGAGAAGGTCCCTGAGCAGATGGATGCCCTCCATCTTGAAATGTCGATAAATGAGGTATTTGTTTACCTCCCGAAGGTTTATTACCGGACGTCAACCCTTGTCCTTCTTCTCGACTAAGAAGAGGGTGCTTACAACGTTTTTTTGAGACCAGGGTACCTCGATTATAGCGCCCTTCTTCAACATAGAAGAAACACCTTCTTTGACGATTTCTAGGTGTTCTAAAGGAAGAACCAGAGGTTTGGGAGTAACAGATTGATACGGGATCTCTAAGAAATCTATTTTGAAAACCTGGACTGTCTCGAGAACCCAGAGGTCTTGTGTCAAGGACTCCCAAACGTGAAAGAAATGTTTGAGCCTGCCCCCGACCCTTGGAGGGAAAGAAGAAAGAGAAGCACTTACTTTGAGTATTGTTGGAAGCACCACGGGCGGGAAGGCCTCTTCCACGTGAACCTCTTTCTCTCTGAGGATAGTATTGTCTGTTGTTGGAGGGGTAGAAGCCTCTACCAGAAGAACCTCTTCCTCTTCCTGATGGGAAGGGCCGGAAATTTCCGCGGCCGGAAGAACGGCCCCTTCTTCCGGCCTGACCAAAAAGGTTTGTAGGAAAAACTCGCCTCATGTTATTTTGAGCCTTGTCCAAAGCGGTAAAGGTTGCAGTATATTTACCGATTGTTTTCATCATATCCTCTCCAAAGAGGAGGCCATTGGGCGTACTCGAAGGTTCTTTCTCAGCAAGATCCCTGGGTTTCGGGTTGATTCTATTAAGAACAGTCTTCCTTCTCTCGATGTTAAGTGAGGAATTAGCGTTACCAAGAAGAACTATTGCTCTTTGGCTCCATCCCCTTATTAGATTGGTATCAAGGGGTGAGTTAGAAGTGTGGGATTCCTCAGCCAAGTCGAGGATTCTAGTAAGGGGGCCCAATACGTCAAGAAGGCGATCTTGACAGGCTTTAAGAGCCCTTTCGAGGCCCTTCCTTGGATCCTTGCCCAATTTGAATAAGAACTTTATGAGGTTGTGGTCTATGTTAGGTGTTTGGCAAATTTTACCCTCTATATATGGTCTAGGACACTCAGACCTCATAGTGTTGCGTTATTCTCTCTCAAGAGAGTTCCTGAGCCATTTAGTCACAAACTTAGCGACGTGGTGGTGTGGATACCACCTTGAACTGTTAGGGTGGGAGATATTGTTCGGGGAGAACATTTCTCCACCAAGAGGGTCAAGGATCACGTCCTTTGAAGAGGGTGAGGAATCTGCCTCTGAAAAGGTGTTAAGATCCAAGTTATCTATGTCTCCCTCATCGAGGTCGAGGACAAATTCATCGTCTGGGTCATTGAAGTACTCGTCTTCGTCAGAGCTAGGATCAACACATGCATTGTGGATACATGTGCCACTGAGGGCACCCGCCAAATTTGTGCCGCTAGGGACACCCAACCTGAATGTGCCGCGAGGGGCATCCTTACCTTTCGAGGCGCTAGGGCCTCCCATACCTTGTGAGGTGCTTGGACCTCCCATGTCATGTGAGGTATCGCGACCTTCATCAGTGCTTAGGCAGTGTTTGCTTTTTTCTGGGGCTTAGAGTATTCGGGATCACGAGGAACGTCATCGAGTAAAAGGGATCTTTTATTGGACATGACCTCCTTCAAGGTATCCAACATACAAGTCCTCATTTCCCTTTGTAAGAAGGATTTAATTGCATCGCTATTGTGATTAGGCGAGCTAGCGACTGCATCGTCTGATTCTATGTCAGACATAGCAGGTAAGTAGGCTGGTTAAAGTAAGGTGTAACAGAAGTACTAGATAAAGTTAATACAAAAGTGATTAGATAAATAGACTATATTCCTTAAAATTAATATTATGAAAGGGGATTCTTTTTTTTTTTTAATGTTTTTTTAAGGTAGAAAGTTAGAGAAAGAGGATCTTTTTTTTTATATATATTTGCGAGTGAGAGGTATAATTAGACCCTGAAGGAGTTGGACAAGGTATTGAAGGCGTGTACGACGCCAAACGAGGGTGAACAGCTGGTTGAGGAGAGAAGAGCGATCGGTAAAAGCCACGAAGGCAACCGACGAGCTCGAGCCAGCTGAGTCATGAGAGTGGAGGAAAGGACCTTAGCAGGCATGGGGCACAGCGTCGCCATTGCCGAGGTCCATTCCTCCGGTGTGAAGAGGTGAGCTTGCGCTGGCAAGGATCATCGGAGACCGACGAAGAAAGGGGCCAAAATGCCTTTTGGGATAAAATTAATATAGGGACAGTGTGAATTGGTGTCGCAAAGGCACCAGATCGCCACACAAGAAAGTCGCACGAACTCCCAACGGTGAGGGGAGGGGAGGGGGGCGGGGGGTCAGGAAGGGGAGACAACCATAGATTGGAAGTCGAGGGGTATGAAGGGTTGAAGGACAGGGTGAAAGCTGTCACATAAGAGCATGTAGATGATCCTACTCACACATTAAGAGCATGGAAAACAATGCAAGTAATTTAAAGAGCATGAAAGACAATGCTAGTAATTAAGAGCATGAAAAAACAATGCTAGTACCTCATTAAATAATAGAACATATGAGAAAACTCAATAATTCAAAAACTAGCAACAATATCGATAACAAGAGTAGAGAGACAACTTATCTGTTGTGAGCCGCATTTAAAAGAGGCAGCTCTACTCCTGCTCATGGCTTATAGTGATAGCGTGATGTCATCTAGTTCTATATTGTTCCTTTATGATGTAAGCGGCTGTTGTGAGTTGGCATTAAAGGATTAATGCATAATGTAGCCTCCTTGTCTTGTAATGAAATCCTCCTAGAAGGGAATATAATATGTGCAGTACACTGGGACACATTTGTTGAAGAGATCCACTCTGATTCTGTTCATATAGATCTATTTCAGTGGTTGCAAGATCCAGAAAGTGTCATTTGAGATGGTCTATACTTGAATGAAACAGGTGTCAGAGAAATCCTAGGAATTTTAGTAGGTCCTATAACGAGAGAGTAGGTAAAGGAAGCCATAAAACATATTGCCAACAGTAAATCCTCAGGAACAGATGGACTCCTGCCTGACATTTTCCAGCTATACTATCATACTTACAAATTAGCAGGCCAAGATGTGTACAATGACACTGGGGTTTATAAGACATCCAACAATCACTAGGGATGAGCTTCTAGTATCCTTACCATAAAACCCAGAGGAATCATATGATACATCCTCATACAGGCCACTGCCCAAGCTAAATTGTGAATACAAATGTTAAGCTAAGTACTTTCAAGTCGGTTACAGCCCCTTACTACTGGCACTGATACATTTATTTATTTATTTATTTTGGGTTTTTATAGAGCGCATAGTCACCCATGAGTATCCCAGCGCTAACCTCATTAGTCCTGAAGGATGAAAGTGCAGGGGTGAAGGTGGTTTAAGGGAAGAGAAGGGCTTTGAGAGATTTCCTGAAGCGCAGGAGGTTAGGTTCTGATCTAAGTTTCAAGGGGAGCGCGTTCCATTGTTTCGATGTGTGGACTGAAAAGCGGCGGCCTCCTCCGCGGGCCTTTTTCACCCTGGAAACCACAATTAAATTTTCATGGTCCGAAGGAAGCGCTCTAGTTGGTTTGTAGGGTGTGATCCAGTTGCTGAGGATAGGTGGACATGCGTTATGCAGTACTTTGTGAGCCAGACATAGGGCCTTGAATCTCACTCTTTCCCTGATCGGAAGCCAGTGTAATTTTTTCAGTGCGGGTTTGGCTGATGTTCTGGCTGGGGTATTCGTGAGCAGCCGGGCCGCGGCATTCTGGGTTTTCTGTAGTATTTGGAGAGTGGTTTCCAGAGCTCCTAAGTAAATGGCGTTGTTGTAGTCCAGCCTGGAGACAATTAGGCCTTGGATCAGTAGTAGTCGGGACTGGAAAGGGAGTAGGGAGAGCACCTTTCTGCATGATCTTAGTAGACCGTAACAGATGCCGGCCGTTTTCCTTGCCTGCATTCTGAAGGTGAGATCTTTCTCTAGCCATACTCCCAAACTCTTAACTTCCCTCTTAGGGGCAGGGGGTTCACCCATACAGACGGGCCAGATGTTTGGGGGTAGGTTCTGTGTTTTATGCCCTAGGAGAAGAATCTCCGTTTTTGACCCATTTAATTTCAGGTCGGAGTCGCTCATCCATTGATGGGTATTGGAGAGGCAGTCATGGAGATTGGACGGCTCTAGCTTGGGGTGAGAGAGAGTTACCACCAGCTGAGTATCGTCGGCATAACTGACGATGGTGACTCCAAATGGAGAGACCAGCTCCTCCAGTGGGGCCATGTACACGTTAAATAGCGTGGGGCTTAGTGATGAGCCCTGTGGCACACCACACCGGAGGGGGATGGAAGAGGAGCGGCTTTCACATTCCCAGACTTGGAATGAGCGTTGGTAAAGAAAGGACGCGAGCCATTTCAGCGCTGTATCTTTCACTCCGATGTTTTCTAGACGTTGGGTCAAGACCTGGTGGCTGACAGTGTTGAAGGCTGCGCTCAGATCCAGGAGGACCACTGCCACTGATCCTCCTGTATCGAGAATTTCTCTGGTCTTCTCCACTGCCGCGAGGAGAGCGGTGTCAGTGCCCTGACCTGGTCGAAAACCCGTCTGAGAGTTTTTAAGTAACCGGTTGGTTTCCAGGAATTGAGACAGCTTTTTATTTACAAGTTTCTCTGCGACCTTACCTATCCAGGGGAGGAGAGAGATTGGTCTATAATTAGAAAGATCCTCAGGGTCTAGTGATGGTTTCTTAAGAAGCCCTTTTACGACCGCTTCCTTCCAACTCGAAGGGACTTCACCTTGGGCTAAAGAGGTGTTGATTAGGGCGGTCAGCGGGGGCACTATAATGTGGGTGATATCTTTAAGACGTCTTATGGGTACTGGGTCACTGGGGGCGCCACTCTTAATTGACGCAAATGTTGCTGTAACTTCCTCTATAGTAACCGGGCCGAAGAGCGCCAGATGGGGTGTGTCAGGTTTCGCGGAGGAGTTCCTCTGTAAGGGTGATAGGTCCTTAATTTCCCCGGTGGTGTCAGGTTTAGCAGCGGGAAGAGAGGCAAGGATTTTTTTAATTTTTTCGTCAAAAAAGGTAGCAAGACTGACGCATTTTTCTTCTGCTGCTTTGGGGTCCGTAGATTTTTGTGGAGGGGCAGGGACATGGAGGAGCTCTTTTAGGATAAGGAAGGTTTCCTTGGCTGAACAGGAGGAATTCTTTATTTTATCCTCGTAAAATGCACTTTTGGCGTTACGAAGTGCTAGTTTATACGCTTTCATGGATAACTGATAGACGTCTTTCTCCTTCACAGACTTGTCTTTCCTCCAGATACGTTCTGTCTTTTTGTACTCTTTCCTTAGTGCGTTCAGTGAGGGTGTGTACCATGGAGCTGGGTTGACCCTTTTGATGTGTTTAAGGGTGCTGGTTAGTGGGACAAGGCTGTCTAGGGAGTGGGTGAGCCAGCCGTTAAATTCTCTATCCGCCGTGTTGGGATCCGAGGAAAGAGGTGCGGTGGATTCTATTAACTTCGCTTCCCATTCCTCTGGTATCAGCTTGTGCCACCGTCTCCCGAGTGTCCTGGTTTTCTGTTTTAAAGCCGGGTTGGTTTGGAGGTTCCAGTACATGGGGACCAATAAGTGGTCTGTCCATGGGAGGGGAGTGGGATCGTGAGTTTTGAGGTTCCTGATATTTGTAAAGATCGGGTCCAAAAGCTGGCCTTTCTCGTGGGTAGCTTTTGAGTTCAGAAGATGAAGGTCAACTGATGCAAGATCTGCTAGTAGGTTTGCTGCGGTATTATCCGCAGGGTCCAAGAAATGCAGATTAAGATCCCCTAGAAGGAGGAAGTTGGAGGCAGTAATTGTTTTTAGTATGACGTGCTCCATCAAGGTGCCGGCGAATTCCCCTAGCGCGCCTGGCGGTCGGTACACTAGTAGTCCCGACAGTGAGATTGTTGGCGAGATCTGGAAAGTGAAATTGCAATTTTCACATTCTTGGACATTTCCACTTTCGATTCTGCAGGTGATATGGTCTTTGTGGAGTATGGCTACCCCGCCGCCTCTCCCGATCAGTCTGTTCAGGGAGCAAATTTGGTAACCTGGTGGGACTGCATTAACCATGTCAGAGTCACTGTTTGGTGTCATCCATGTCTCTGTCAGAAACAGTACGTCCAGCATAGAATTCTGGACGAGAATGTTTATTTCATGAGCATGTTTTACAAGAGACCTGCAGTTCAGAAGGCCGAGTCGTAGTGCTTGGCCGCGTTCCGTTTCCTCTGTAGGATTACAGAGGGAGCAGCCCGTGAAAGGGGTGTCTTCCTTAAGGATGTACTTACACTGAGGGTGTTTATTCGTGTGCCAAGCTCGAAGCGTATCTTGGGTGTAAGTTATGCGCCTATGAGGATCGGGCATAGTGTCTAGGCCTAAGGCCGTCTGGGCCCGGATGGGCCCAGACGGGCTTGCCTTTGGCGCGCCTTCGGCGCGCTGACGGCGCGCCCGCTGCGCCCGTCCGCTGCGCGTCCGGTGGTTGCACATCTTTGAGGGTTGGAAGTGGGGCGTGTGGGCGTGGCCTAAGGGTAGGCGTTGCCTCGTCCCTCGCCGTCAATGGCGGCTGGGTTTGTTTGTATTTTGGTTTGTTCGCTACAGCGATAAATCCGCTGTGTGGGCGATTCTAGGTCTATCTCTGGTGCAGCCAGGAGGGTAAGTGCAATTTCAAACAATATTCAGGTATTGCGTGACACAGAGAAATAACAATTTTAAAAAGAAGTAATCTCAATTTAAAACAATATTCAGGTATTGCGTGACACAGAGAAATAACAAATTTAAAAGAAGTAAGCTCCCGGCTTCCGCCTCAGGAGTGTGCGAGGTTCTGGTGCAATATGCTTTCAGTCAGCGTATTTATAGTCAGGTGGGCGTGGCCTAAGGGTAGGCGTTGCCTCGTCCCTCGCCGTCAATGGCGGCTGGGTTTGTTTGTATTTTGGTTTGTTCGCTACAGCGATAAATCCGCTGTGTGGGCGATTCTAGGTCTATCTCTGGTGCAGCCAGGAGGGTAAGTGCAATTTCAAACAATATTCAGGTATTGCGTGACACAGAGAAATAACAATTTTAAAAAGAAGTAATCTCAATTTAAAACAATATTCAGGTATTGCGTGACACAGAGAAATAACAAATTTAAAAGAAGTAAGCTCCCAGCTTCCGCCTCAGGAGTGTGCGAGGTTCTGGTGCAATATGCTTTCAGTCAGCGTATTTATAGTCAGGTGGGCGTGGCCTAAGGGTAGGCGTTGCCTCGTCCCTCGCCGTCAATGGCGGCTGGGTTTGTTTGTATTTTGGTTTGTTCGCTACAGCGATAAATCCGCTGTGTGGGCGATTCTAGGTCTATCTCTGGTGCAGCCAGGAGGGTAAGTGCAATTTCAAACAATATTCAGGTATTGCGTGACACAGAGTAGTAACAATTTTAAAAAGAAGTAATCTCAATTTAAAACAATATTCAGGTATTGCGTGACACAGAGAAATAACAAATTTAAAAGAAGTAAGCTCCCGGCTTCCGCCTCAGGAGTGTGCGAGGTTCTGGTGCAATATGCTTTCAGTCAGCGTATTTATAGTCAGGTGGGCGTGGCCTAAGGGTAGGCGTTGCCTCGTCCCTCGCCGTCAATGGCGGCTGGGTTTGTTTGTATTTTGGTTTGTTCGCTACAGCGATAAATCCGCTGTGTGGGCGATTCTAGGTCTATCTCTGGTGCAGCCAGGAGGGTAAGTGCAATTTCAAACAATATTCAGGTATTGCGTGACACAGAGAAATAACAATTTTAAAAAGAAGTAATCTCAATTTAAAACAATATTCAGGTATTGCGTGACACAGAGAAATAACAAATTTAAAAGAAGTAAGCTCCCGGCTTCCGCCTCAGGAGTGTGCGAGGTTCTGGTGCAATATGCTTTCAGTCAGCGTATTTATAGTCAGGTGGGCGTGGCCTAAGGGTAGGCGTTGCCTCGTCCCTCGCCGTCAATGGCGGCTGGGTTTGTTTGTATTTTGGTTTGTTCGCTACAGCGATAAATCCGCTGTGTGAGCGATTCTAGGTCTATCTCTGGTGCAGCCAGGAGGGTAAGTGCAATTTCAAACAATATTCAGGTATTGAATGACACAGAGAAATAACAATTTTAAAAAGAAGTAATCTCAATTTAAAACAATATTCAGGTATTGCGTGACACAGAGAAATAACAAATTTAAAAGAAGTAAGCTCCCGGCTTCCGCCTCAGGAGTGTGCGAGGTTCTGACAGCCATTGCTTTATCCCCATTCAAAATGCATCTCTCAACATCAGGAGGCTGTTTAAGGGGCTAGAGGATACACCCCATGATTTCTACAAATGCTCCTGTGACATCATTGGATCTGGAAGAAGCATTTGCCACCTTGAATTAGGGGTATCTGATAGCTATTTTGGACTGATCACTGATGGGAGAAGAATGGATCAAATGGATCACAATGCCTTCATGAGGACTAATGGCGAGAATACACATTGGTAATCATGTAGCCACCCTCTATCTCCCATTCTCTTTGCTCTCGCCATAGAGTCATTAGCCGAGATCATACAAGTGGAGAGTGAAGCTAAAGACATACTGCTGAGGGATGGGTTACATTTAATTTTGCTGTCAGCAGATGTAAGAAATTGGGTTATTAGTTGTGCTCAATTGTGCTTTTACTGGGACCCAAGTACCCCTCATAGCACATGACTCTCAGGGTAGTGAAGCTGAACAGTCCAAGGCATACTCAGGGGAGGTGGTCTAGGTTAGTAATCTCTGTTTTCTGGCATACTAAAAGAACACATGTTTGCTTATAAAAGGTTATAAAAAAGAAACAATGGTTATTACAAACACTACTAAATATATTGCATCACATTACAAACATATATATCAAGCAGATGGAAACACACTTGGTGACTCCCTCATATCACATTTTGCCCCTGATATGTGCTTAACCCCATAGTTATAATTCCACCCCAAATAGCAAATGCAAACATCGCAACATAAAAGGGTGTCATTATATACAAAGCAAGACTACTGGACTTATCAATAGGGCTTCACATTATTAAAAATATACACTTGTTATACTTTAGCAATATACCACCATGATTTCACCACTAAAACCACTAGAACTAATAATCATAATAATATGCAACAATTATAAGCTTAGGCACTGCAGCCTTCATCTAGACGATTAAACATCCCTCAGGCCACACACATTAGGCCAGATAATTGTCTGTTGGCCCTGTGTCAGTCTTCCTCAATACAGCTGAGTCCCAGAGCTGGATACCAGGCCCTGTTCAATACTATATCTGTCCACAACGAGATTGGGACACTCAGAGTCAGTAGAAGGTGTTGGAAGGTGGCTTCACCTATGACTCCTTTCCAAACGTACAGACAGCCAGGCTCTGGCCCACCCACTGGGTAATTTAAAGCATTACATTAGTGCATTCTACACTTGTGTTTCTTCTCACATGGTGATAAACGGTAAAGAAAGTTAACAAAAAAACATAATGGTGTTCAAACACGCTGTGGGAATTGTGTGCTTGGATGAATAGACGATTCAAAAAGGGGGTGGTGATGGACAGAGTATCTGAATTAAGCAGAACACTCCTACCCAGTCAAAAGATATGGGCTTGATCCATCACCGTTTTTTAGCTCACTGCACCATCCCAGTTCAGAACCTGGCTACATGCAAATTAGTCTGACCCTGGCCCAGTGCATCATGGGAACAGGGCAGACCAAACTACCAAGCCAATTCTTTACTGGAAAGGAAACAAGCTTCCGGGGACCGGTTTCTGGCATTGCAGCCGTCTTCGTCCCGGCTTGCTTGAATCCTGATGGTGCAGTGAGCAAGGGACTCATGTCTGAGCATACCCTGCCACTCCTATAGTGGCCAAAAATGATTCAGAAAAGGGGGTGGTGATGGACAGAGCATCTGAAAACGGTGATGGATCAAGCCCTGATCTTTTGACTGGGTAGGAGTGTTCTGCTTAATTCAGATACTCTGTCCATCACCACCCCCTTTTTGAATCGTTTTGGCCACCACAAGTGTGGAAGGGTATGCTCAGATGTGAGTCCCTTGCTCACTGCACCATCAGGATTCAAGCAAGCCGGGCCGAAGACGGCTGTAATGCCAGAAACCGGTCCCCGGAAGCTTGTTTCCTTTCCAGTAAAGAATTGGCTTGGTAGTTTGGTCTGCCCTGTTCCCATGATGCACTGGGCCAGGGACAGACTAATTTGCATGTAGCCAGGTTCTGAACTGGGATGGTGCAGTGAGCTAAAAAACGGTGATGGATCAAGCCCTGATCTTTTGACTGGGTATGAGTGTTCTGTTTAATTCAGATGCTCTGTCCATCACCACCCCCTTTTCTGAATCGTTTTTGGCCACTATAGGAGTGGCAGGGTATGCTCAGACATGAGTCCCTTGCTCACTGCACCATCAGGATTCAAGCAAGCCGGACCGAAGACGGCTGCAATGCCAGAAACCGGTCCCCGGAAGCTTGTTTCCTTTCCAGTAAAGAATTGGCTTGGTAGTTTGGTCTGCCCTGTTCCCATGATGCACTGGGCCAGGGACAGACTAATTTGCATGTAGCCAGGTTCTGAACTGGGATGGCGCAGTGAGCTAAAAAACGGTGATGGATCAAGCCCTGATCTTTTGACTGGGTATGAGTGTTCTGTTTAATTCAGATGCTCTGTCCATCACCACCCCCTTTTCTGAATCGTGGATGAATAGACAGCATTCTGGTTGAATGTGAAGAGATCCCTACCCCACCAGCCGCCAACCAGCGCCACAGCCCTAGATGCTCCCCAGTAAGCGCAGGCTTCACCAAGCAAAAATGCAGTCCACAGATGTTTAGGAAATATGTCACTCAGGCACAGTCACTTGGTACTCCCCCATTAGTTACTTCAAAAGAGGCGCAGCCTGGTGCCTTGCGAAACACGGTAATCATAATCAAGTTTTTACATGTAGCAACCATTATCTACCCCTCCAAAGCAGAGATGTTGTTTCTTCGGATACTGAGGGGTGGGTAGAAGGTGGGGATTCTTCAACATTGGCAAATAGTTCCTTCCCCTCCAACTAGATACACATGCATACATTAGTAGTCTAAAAGCAGAAACTAATGCCCTTTGGTCCCTGCTTATTGACCTTGTTAAATAGCAATTAATAGGATGAGAGGGGTCTGGCTTGCTTACTAATAAAGTGCCCATCCTGTCTGGGAAACCCAGTGTCCAAACCCCAGATCCACATCCAACTATTGCAACTGCAAATACTCTCTCTGCTCCCCCCAGATCATCGTATGATAGAGTGGCCAGAAGACTTGCTACCATTGTTTCTGGTTGCGGGCATTTAGGAACTTATAATGAGCCCATTCAAGATGATTCAAGACACTCTTTTCTCAGAGCAACTTGTTATCACGACGTCTTCAGGGAACTGTCCGTAGTGCAAGAGTCTAGAGCTCCTTTTACCCCTCAAAAGAGGGGAGGATTCCCTTAGGAATAAAGTGACCCATTGGATCAGTCATGTAAGAGGTTGCTAGTTTGTAATAAGGGAAGATATCATGAGGCCACGAAGATACCTGTCCCCTAACAGTTCCACCTACAGTATTGAAATACTTATGGCGTATGGGGGCCTGACTGAAAGTATGGTGGTGTTGAATGTCAGGACCAGTCCTCCAGCAGCGTCTAACATTCAATGTATGTGCCAACTGGTAACAAGTGCATTGTTCTTCACCTCATACCCCTCATATTATCATCAAGGTGAAGACTCTTTAATGGTCTACATTGGTTGACTTCGGAGCTAGAGTGTTATGATTGTTGGTGACCTTCCCATCATAGATCCTCATTTTATTATCCCTCTTGCTTCAATCGAGGACCTAACCTCTGTTAGTATGCCCATTGGGGCAAGTGTGCTGGGGAGTAGCCATCATGCCCCTTTGGGCAATCTGGACCCTCTGGGGTTGTGGTATTATGCCTATCACAGACGTGTTGGTCCACTTGCCCAATGCTGGCTCCCTAGCAGCCGAAATCCAAATAGATAGATATTGCCCCCACACTTATTCCTGCGGCACCACCCATGATTTTGGTAACTCCTGGAATCTGGCTGGAGTGAAGTCCAAATTGTCGCTGCCACACTTGAACAACCTCATACTAACCTTCAATATCTGCATATTGCAGGAAACCAGGAGTGTCGATACAGTGCATATGTATGGGTATTTAAGCTTTCATCTCCCTGCTACAAGCAATAAACAATCGTGTCCCGCAGGAGACTTGTTGACTTACTGTCAGGATTGCTTTTCATCATTCAGAAACCCAGCTGAATAATGACAGCCGAGATGTTTTGGGAACTAAAGTTAAGGGCACACAGGCGCTACTTTCGGCATTTACAATGTCTATGCATAGGAACTTGAGGCGACAGGCACTCTGATAGCCTGCAAAAACCTGAGGAGCTTTTGGACGAAAGAGACCCCAACCCTTTTTAGCTGAAGACTTTAAAGTCACCTTCGAACCTTTGGATTGGGACGATGTGTGCGAAGTAGTGGAAGAAGATGAATCAATCAATCAATCAGGTGTTTGTTAAGCCTGACTACTCACCCGTAAGGGTCTCAAGGTGCTGGGGGATAGGGGGGTCGTAGGTTCCAGTCCATCAAGGAGGGGTTGTGTCGAAGAGCCAGGTTTTGAGGTTTCTTGCGAAGATGGGGAGCTATGTTGTCTGTCTGAGGTCGTTCCAGCCTCTGGCCACATGGAAGGAGAAGAAGCGGTCTCCCGATCTGGTCTTTCTGGTTTGGGGGACCACGGGGTAGGAGAGCTGGGCTATTAGTAGAGTCCTTTGGGGTACGTGGAATTTGAGTCAGTTGTTCAGGTATGCTGGTCTGGTGTTGTGGAGGGCCCTGTGAGCATGGGTTAGCATCTTGAAGGTGACTCTGGCTTCGATGGGGAGCCAGCGGAGTGTGAGAAGGTTCTGGGAGATGTGGCAGTATCTTGGCAGGTTGAGGACCAGTCTTGCGGTGGCGTTTTTGATGTTCTGTAGCTTCCGGGTGAGGTTTTTGTTTATTCCGGCATAGAGTGCATTGCCGTAGTCGAGCCTGCTGGTGACCACGGCGTGAGTGATCGTCTTTCTGGGTTCGAGGGGGATCCATTTGAAGGTCTTACATAGGAGGCAGAGGGTGTGGAAGCAGGAGGATGAGACGGAGTTGATCTGGCGGTCCATTTTTGAGCTCTGAGTCGAGGATGATTCCCACATTGCGTGTGTGGTCAATGGGACTGGGTGGGCTCCTGAGGGCGGGGCGCAACCCGGTGTCGTTCCATGCATCGGGTTTGGGCCCATGATGAGTACTTCCGTTTTGTTGGTGTTTAGTTGTAGGCAGCTGTTTTTCATCCAGTTCGCGAAGGCTTCCATGACTTCTCGAAATCTGTGTCTGGGGTGTTGGGTTCGTTGGATAGGAAGAGGATGAGTTGGGTGTCATCTGCGTATGACACAATGTTGAGTCCGTAGGTAATGACTAATCATGGGCAATCCCCTGTCTGAACCTACCCCCATCAAAAAATTGAAATGGTCTCATGTAGCACTTCAACTTAATGCCCTGACTCTAGAATTCAGGTTGAGGGCCACAAACAGTAGAACTCAATAATTCAGAAAAGGAGCATGGTGTGTCCAGAGTATACCAGTCAACCCGGGGCGATAAGCACCACCTTAAGTGGTTTTTAAACCGCTTTCAAACTGCTTTTTAACTAAGAAAAGCTCCAGTCCAATAACCAGGCACTGCTTGCATGCTTGTTAGAGATTGCTACCTTGCCCACAGAGCCTGGTGGGTTGTATACAGATCCAGATGCACACTTACACGTTTTTGAACAGCTGGCTACTCAACTCACTGTGTCAGTGTCCAAGCCCAACCATACACCCACTAAAAAGGAATACAACTCCTGGTTCAATCGGGTGTGCAGACAGCTAAGAATTCAATTATCCTTGGCTATAAAACATAGAGATATGGCACTCATAAGAACTCATGGGAGCTCTTACAAGCACGCCCAGGTAAAGGCAAAATGAAATGGGACAATTCTAGGTGGCAGCTTATCAAGGAAGCTTGTGACTGCAAAGTTCCAAAACCTTTGGTCCATTTTTGTGTGGGGTGATTGTTTCCTGGTGACTCCTCAGGAAAACCATGTTTCTGATTTTGATTTGTACCATCACTTTTTTGTTTTAAACCTGTTTTTTGAATATATGACAGACAAAGAAAATCAAACAGGTTGAATACATACATTCCTGTCAAAATACATAAGGTTAAGACCAAGATCTATTTTTGATAGCAACTTCAGTAAACACTTGTAAAACAGAGCCAGTACCTTTCAACACAAACCCAAATCTACAAATGAAAGAAAAACTGACATGAGAAGAGGAGCAATGTGTTACAAACCTTGTAAAACCTATCTTGGTACACTTCTCTAATTAAGAAAAGCTTAGTGAATTATCCAGTGTTACAAGAGTTGTATGGGGATCTGTCCTTGTCAAAGAGATTGAATGGTAAGTGACCTGCTATGTTCATGTGATTCTATTCACATGTAATTTCCTCTACATGTTCTATTATTCTGGACCGGAGAGCAACAGGGGTATATGACTAACTTTGAATAGATAAGGGGAAAACAAGCTCTCATCGGGAAGGGGGGACGGGAAGATGCTTTGAAAATACCTTGGTGTTGGGGGTCCTTGAAAGGGAGGAAGAGGCAAAGCCTCTTCTACTAAGTCGAAAGTGTTTGGAATTCCAACTACTGACCCCTAAAGTAAGGTTCAAGAGGTTTGTCGAATAGTTGCATAGCCCATAGTTGATGGGGAACCAGTCGAGATTGTTCAATCCTGGAAAAAATGCATATTAGTGGCTGCCAGATGCGGATGAACTTAGCATCCATGTGGTTGATACAGGCAGTAAGTAGTTCGAGGGCTAAAACATGCCATAAGCGGAGAAACCATGTGGCTACAGGGGGAGGGGGAGGTTTCTTCCAGCATAAGGCTATGGACTGCCAGGCAGTTCCTAACCTTTGTAAATTCAGACGCTAGTCCGTGAATGTCATGGCAGTCAATGTCGAGGGTCTAATGCCTAGTAGAGTAACAGTCAGAGAGGAAGGAATAGGGAACCCCACTGTATCTTTAATTTGAATAAGAATCTCTTGCCAAAATACCGTGAGGCCCGGGCAAGACCACCAGATATGAATAAAGTCACCTCTGTCACCCTGACATCTCCAACACGTCGGGGGAAAGTTTGGTAACAACTGTTGTAAACGAGTTGGGGTAAAGTACCATTGTGTCATGAGTTTATATGCCAATTTGCGTTGCGGAGTGCTATGATATACTTTTGGGATGTCCTGCCACAGTCAGTCCCAGCTCTCTGCGGGGATTTCTTCACCTAAGTCCAAGTTCAATTGCGTTTGATACGTATGGGATGAGGGCCATTGCGAATGCTGTAAAACTGAGTAAGTGTGGAAAATCAGGCCCTTCAACCCCTCGAATTTATGGACTAAGGATTCAAAGGCAGTGAGTTGTCTAGTTGCACCTTGGGTGTAGGCAAGTGACATATCTGATAATATTGCATCCAAGCCCCCTCTGTAAGGTGAAAAGCTTGTTTGCGTTGATCAAAGGTGAGGAGTTTGTCACCCTGAAAAAGATCTTGAATGACACGACATATGCCGCCAGACCCTGCACTAAATGCTCAAGGTTTCAGTGCAGGAGGGAACATGGGATTGTGAACTATATGTGTGTTTGGGGAAGGAAATGTAATCAGTCCACGGAAGACCGCCAATGTATCTCATATCTCTAGGACCATTTTTGTGGGGGTGGCTATGTATGCACTATGGGGACAGGCCCCGCGAGAGTTTCAAGCCAGGTCCCCCAAGGGTGTGCGGAAAACCACCCGGTCTTGTGAACTACCCATTCCGATATGTACCAGAGATGACAGTACGCCAAGAGATTAGGGCACACAAGTCCACCCCGGTCCCACTGTAGAATCAGTATCTTATTAGAGAAGAGTGGATGGGACTTTCCCGATATAAAATTGGTAAAATGAATCCCGTTGAAGAGAGGAGGTCAGTTTGCGGTGTAGGAGTGGGAAGGGATTAAAATAAATATAATATCTTTGGAAGAAGCAACATTTTCATAGTGTTAATATGTCCTAACCATGCAAGAGGAAGGCCTCTTCACCTACGCAACTCTTCCTGAATGGCGCCTCTATACCGAGGCCAGTTGGCTAAAGTCGATTGTGAAAGCGAGGGAGTCAAATCTAAACCCAGATTTTGTATTGATTTGTCGGACCACTTGAACCAGATCAGATTGTGCAACTCCTGGACTTCTGAGGCTGGAAGTGTAAAATTAAGGGCATGAGATTTACCAAGATTGATCCGAAATCCCGACGCTCCCTGAAAAGACCGCAAAAACGTAGCTAACGCTGGGAGGGAAGTGGGCGGGGAGGAGAGAGAGAGAAGGAGGTCATCTTCAAAGAGGGAGGTTTTATGGTCGTAACCCCCAAATTAATGCCCTGAATTGCAGGATTGAGTCATATGGCGATGGCCAGAGGCTCCAGTACTAAGGCACATAACAGAGGAGAGAGTGGGCATCCCTGCCTGTTGCTGCGATAAATCAGTATGGTAACAGTGAGAAATCCATTAAGGCAAATGCAAGTACTGGGCTGCGTATGGGAAGCCATCAATCTAGAAACCAACACGGGTCCCAACCCCACCCTCCGTAGGACCTCCCTGAGAAAGCGCCATTCCACACCATCAAAGGCTTTCTCAGTGTCAAGGGACACCAAGCAGGCAGGTATACCTCTATACTGTGCTTTTTGCACAAGATCGGTGATCCAACGCATGTTGTCCATCACTTGGCGATGGTGAATAAACCCAACCTGATCAGGATCAATAAGGCCCAGAAGATGGATTTCCAGGTGGTTTGCTAGGATCTTAGTAAAGATCTTAGCATCAGTATTTAAAAGAGCGATAGGGCGGTACAATGTAGGCAGAGAATGATCCTTTTCTGGTTTTGGGACGAGGAGTATCTCCACTTCAGACATGGTTGGCGGAAGGCCCGAAACCTCTGTGAAACTATTACAAAATTGCAGCAAGTGATCTTGAAGCTGCGGATAAAAAAACAATAGAAAGCTACCGGGAGACCATCAAGACCCGGTGTCTTCCCCATTGGGAGCTGTTTCAGAGCCTTCACTATTTCTTTGTGTGAGATGGGTTCCTCCATCAGTCTCCTATGATGAGAACCAATAGAGTCCCAAGGACAAGAATCGAGGAAGTCTGTAACTGCCTCGTGATAGCAAGGTGTATCTGCATAAAGTTCCCTGTAAAAAGTCGACAGAGTCAAGCACTTATTGGGCTCCGAAATAGCCCATGTACCATCCAGACATTTAATTTTGGCAACGTGTGCTCTCGTGATCGAAGCCTGAAGGCGTTGTGCCAAGCATGCTCCAACCTTGTTCCCCGTGTCGAATTTCTGTTTAAGGGCAAGCAGGAGTCTCTCTGAGTTATTAGTGTGGTGCAAACGTAATTAACCCCGTAGCTCAGCAAGTAGTCATTTATTGTGAAGAGGTGGTTATAGGTGATCTTTTCGTTCTGGAGTTTTAATGTCCATGGAGAGGGAGGTCTCTAGTAAACAGGATTCACAGATTCTAGCTATCAATATAGATGTAATAACACCACGGATGGTGGCCTTAAAGGCGTCCCACTGGACCGCTTTATCAGAAAGGTCATTTACTACAAAAAAAGGCCTCAATCTCTTTTCGGTTATCCTCCACATCAACAGGATCCCGGAGTACCTGGGGTAATAATCTCCATCTAGGTTGAGTATCTGTATGAGGTTTGGGAGGTGGTAAAAATATTAGGACGTGCACCTGATCTGAAAAACAAAATATCAGATATATCTGCGAAGACTAGAGCATGTAGCAAAAGTAAAGGAAGAAAATAGTAGGCAATCCGATAGTATGATCGGTGTGTGTGATAAAAGAATGAGAAGTCCTTGGGGTCAGGGTACAAGCGTCTCCATGTGTCAACTAATCCTAAGTCCGTAATGACATTTTTTAGAGTTGCGGACATGGCCCCAGTGCTTTGATACGCTTGTGCTGTGCGAGCCCATTCCGGGTATCATACCAAATTAAACTTCCCCCAAGAATAATCGGGGTTGTAACTGAATATAAGAGATCGTTAAGGTGTAAGCATAAAAATGCATAATGATTTTGATTAGGAGCCTACCCCAGGGCAATTGGATTTTTAAGAACCTCCTGTCTTTATCTTTTGTAGCTTTAGAAGACGTCACAGTCCAGCCAGGTTTAAGGAGAATGGCCACCCCTCCAGTTTTAGAAGAGGAGCAGTCCCAGTTTTGAGTAGTATATTTGGGGTGGGACATAAGGCAAGTGTCAGAGGAAAGCAAATGAGTCTCTTGAAGAAAAATTATGTCAGGGTCCTGTCGGATGAGGTATCACCAAACTTGATGTCTCTTATTGGGAGAGTTGAGCCCCTCAATGTTTAGCGAAATAAATGTAATGGGGTTTGTCATATTAAGCCTTAAAAGATGATTCGCCCACGGTGACCATTAAACCAACATTCTGGGTGCACATCCTCCCATCCCAGGACCTCATAACAAAGCAGCATGACAGGAAGCTCATCTGAGACTATTAAATGAGCAAAGTACCTCCCAGCAATTCCCCAAGATCCTAGGCTGTATCCACCCAGGCCCCATCACCCCAGCAGCGGCGCATAATAAAAGGGGGAGAAAGGGATAGAAAAGAAAGAAAGGCAAAAAAATCAACAATAGGTGGCCAACTGGGCCAAGCAATGTCAGAGTCTACCAGGAACAGCCCAACGTTCATAGGACAGGCCATTCTGGAGAAGTCACTCTCCAAAGGGACCCTGAAAAAGAGGGGGGTGTGATGCACAAGAAATTTTGAGGGTCCCCACATCCAGCAGCCTGTGGCAGTACAAAATGAGGAAAATATTCCTCCTCCACTGGGTCATCACCGAAGGAGCGAGAGCCAAATCTAGCAATAGCAGTATCCAAACGCTCACCCCCATAGTGATTGAGTTCTTGGGTATGTATATGTGCTCTCGCAGGGGATCAGCCCTTGTCTAGACAAAAGAGAATCAGGAACAATTGTGTAGTAATATTATGTCAGATTGTCCTAATGCCTGATTGCAAAGTTAATTGTGAAAAGAATAAGAGATTGGATGCACCAATGCTGAATTCGTCCTTATGATCTGGTGACTGAGTTTAAAGAGAGCAGTCACTCAAGGACCGGATGTTACTGATGATCTCCTGTTTGGCCTGTGAGATTCCCGCTTCTAGAGGTGTTGCTTGTACTTAGGGGGCATAACAGTAGACCATTCTGGGTGTAAGGGTCCTCCCGGGCACCCTTGAGGAGAAGGCAGTTCATCACCCTCAGAGTCCAGTGGGTGCTGCAAGACCTGTTTGGCTTCTTTCAATGAACAAAATGCATGTCACTTACCCTCCCAGGTAAACATTAGGCCAAAGGGGTGGCCCCACTGTTATTTAAAATTGAGGTCTTGGAGCTTATCTGTGACTGGTTTTAAGTATTTTCTCCTTCGGAGCGTGACCGGTGCTAAGTCTTGGAAGATCTGGATCGAAAGACCATTATGGGAAAGAACTTTGACCCCTTGAATCTTTTTCAGAATAGCTTCTTTTTCAGCAAAGAAGTGAACCTGTGTGCACATGTCCGGGACGAAGTTTCTTTCGCCTACTGCGATTTTACTGGTCCTCCTGCTTCAGCTGTAGGCTAATGTTTTGATCCTCCAGTTCCACCATACTTCTCCACAGGCTCTCTTGGTCCTCTGACCTAGCATCCATGGTGTGTTCGAGGCCATCCACCCTTCAACTAATGTCTGTGACCTCCCGCCGAATGTCCTGTAACCCAGCTTTTAAATCTTGCTTAAGGGATCCAATTTCATACTTAATCTCTTGTAGGAATGATGCCAGGAAGGCCTGAGTGATCGGCGTTTCCGACCCGACCTTTTCTGGTGCAGAGACTAAAGGAAAAGAGTCGTCCTGTGTCTGTGAATTGGAGTTGGACCATAGAGACATTACTGAGTTGTCTCGGGACGAGGCAGAGTCTGAGTCTTTGTTGTCTTTATCTATAGGAGGCATGGCTAAATGGCAAATTGTATCAGCATCCCAGGTAATCAAAATATGGCTACCCTCAGTTTTTGGAGAAATCACAGTGGGTAGCAAAACAAGATCAACTGTAACTCAAGTTACAAATTTCAGCCCCAATCGTAACCATGAAGAATGACAGGGGGTATGATGCGACCACCAAACCAGCTGTCCCCGACCAGGCCTCGCTTCAGGGGAGTCCCACTATCCCTGGCAATGTAAGCACTTTGCAATGCCTCAGGATGTTTAATCTTAGACCATTCAATCCCCCGGCAGCACGGTCGCAGCACCAGCTCCCTCCGTTTTCCCACAATATCTGCAGCTTGCTTAGTGGAGCTGTTGATACCAGATGAGGCTGATTAGAGAGTGGTCCTTTGCTTCACTCTGCTCTCAACACATTTCCTGGCTAAGTTCTATTGGGGGGCAGTCTCTAAATGTAGCTCTCAGCAAGTAGAACCAACAGCAACAGACAGCGTAGGAATATCCTGCCTCCTCCACCCCTCACAGCAAGTCTCAGGGTCCCAAGGAGCAGTAGGAGCCCCCTCTGTCAGCGGAGCTCCCTCTGATCTACTCCGATCCATACAAGGCCCCCAGCTCTGGCCAGGACACGACGGTAGGTCTCAGCAACCAAATAGCAGGAAGGATAGCCGGCTCAAACCCAAGCCTAATGGGAAGCAGCTCCAGGGCATTAAGAGGCAGCAGTGTTGTGCCATAGAAGTCATTGGGGTTCAGACCCTTTGAGGTCCTGTGTGGGTACCCCGGTCAGAGAAAGATTGAGTTTGGGGAAGGAGGGCTGGGAGAACGCTCCTACTAAACACCGACAGGATGTATACATGCTAGTCTTCAGGCATTTCAGGCAGCTCGCTCAGGCAAACTTGGAAGCCAGCCAGGAGGATATGAAACATTGGTACGACCAGAATGCCACTCTGGTTGAGTTTCAACCTGGTCAGAAAATGTGGGTGATGGCACCAGTGGAGCCGTGTGTGCTCCGGGACAAGTGGACTGGGCCTTATGAGGTGGTGGAGCGCAGGAGCGAAGTGACCTACCTGGTGGACTTACAGTCTCCTAGGAACCCCTTGCTGTTCCTCCATGTGAACAGCATCAAACCACACTTTGAGAGGTCTGATGTGACCATGTTCTTGGCCACAGATGACGGTGTGGAAGAGGAGAGTGAATCTCTTCCTTACCTCCTGTCAGCCAAGGAGAAGGATGGGTCAGTGGATGGGGTGTACCTCTGGCCTACCCTGACCCCGGAACAGTGGAGGGACTGTCGCCAGGTATTGGGTCAGTTTGCCTCCCTGTTCTCCCTGACCCCCAGGAGACACCCATTGGTGCGTCTATGATGTGGACACTGGAGACAGCCTACCTGTGAAACCAATTTTTTTTAAAGGGTAGCTGATAAGGGCAGGGCAAGCATCGAAGACAAGGTTTCCAAAATACTGGCGTTAGGGGTGATTGAGCCAGCCAGCATCCCCTGGGCCAGCCCTTGTGGTCCTTGTACCAAAAGCTGCTGCACTGGAGGCCACTCCCAAACTTCGGTTCTGTGTGGACTACCGTGGGCTCAATGTGATCATGAAGACTAACGCTCAACCAATCCCCAGAGCAGATGAGTTTGTGGATCAGCTAAGAGCTGCCGTTTACCTCAGTACCTTTAATTTAATATCTGGGTACTGGCAGATTGCCTTGACTGAGGGGGACAAGGAGAGGTCAGCGTTCTCATCACCAGAGGGCACTACCAGTTCAGGGTTATGCCGTTTTGGTTGAAGGACGCCCCTACCACCTTACAAGACTGGTTAACAAGGTGCTGAGCGGGCTAGAGGAATTCAGCGCTGCTTATCTGGACAAAACTGCAGTGTTGAGCTCCAGGTGGGGGGAACATTTGCAACACCTCAGTGAAGTATTGAAGGCCTTGCTGAGGGCGGGCCTAACTATCAAGGCAAGTAAGTGCCCGATATGGCAGGGGTCGATGGTGTACTTGGGACACCTGGTGGGGAGTGGCCAGGTGGAGCCCCTACAGGCAAAGATTGATACCATCCTGGCTTGGGAAACCCCAAGACCCAGACAGGAGTGAGGGCCTTTCTAGGACTCACTGGGTATTACAGACAGTTCATGACAGGGTATGGCACCCTCGGTGCCCACTTGCCCCCTTGCCAAAACTGATGTCCAAGAAACAGCCCTAGAATGTGGACTGGTCTGGACCGATGACTGCCAGACCGCCTTTGATCCCCTGAAGACTGCCATGTGCACCGCACCCGTATTACGGGTGCCAGATTTCTCCAGAGAGATTATAGTGCAGACAGATGCCTCAGAGCATGGGGTGGGAGCAGTGCTCTCACAATTGAACAACGAGGGCTTGCACCAACCCGTAGCTTTCATTAGCAGAAGGCTATTTCCCAGGGAACAGAGGTGGAGTGCAATTGAAAGGGAAGCTTTTGCTGTGGTCTGGGCACTGAAGAAGCTCAGGTCCTACTTGTTTGGGACCAACATCTTGGTTCAGATCAACCACAGGCCCCTCAGATGGTTGATGCAGATGAGGGGTGAGAATCCAAAGCTGTTGAGGTTGTCCATCTCCCTTTAGGGGATGGACTTCACGGTGAACACCATCCAGAAACAGAACACGCCAATGCTGATGGTCTAGCCAGAGGGTGGGTAGTTCCCCCCACTTTTTTATTGGAGGTTACGCTTGTTAGACCTAGCATATCTTGGCGTGATTAGCCCATATTTTTTGCCTCTGCCTTCCTTGCTTTTAGATGCTTGGGGTACTTTGCCACTGCTGATCAGTGTCAAAGTACAAGTGTTCTCTATGTCAATTTGTAATGGTGATTGGTTGGCCATGATTGGTATGTTTGTCTTACAAGTAAAGCCCCTAGTGATGTGCAATCTGTGTGCCAGTGTTAGTAATGCAAAGGCGCATGGAGAAGGGTACTCAGGCCTGCAGTGTAGGACCTGTGCGCAGTTTGCTAAGTTAGCATGTTTTCTGACAAGTATAACCACTTGTCAGGCCTGACATTTCCTTTTACATAAACATTGGGCAGCCCTGTGGCAAGTCCTGGGTAATCCCTGGGCAGGTTGCAGTGTAGGTAAAAGGCAGGAAATAATCTAAGGTGTGTATTATGTCATGACAGTGAAAAACACTCCATTTCATTTTTCACTCCTGAAAGGCCATACTGCCCATAGGACAGAATGGGGGAGGCTGGGTCTTGTGTTTGTTAGCCTAGTTTCCTCTCAGTTTATAATGGAGAGGTGAAGTTTAGTATCTATAGACTCACAGTGTCATAACACATCTTTCTGTGAAGGTGCTTTTTTCACTGTTTGTTCAGACACCACTCTTTTAGAAAGTGGCTGAGTTTTTTGCTCCAAGCATTTCTGTGTATCTCTGCTGAAATGTGGATTGTCTGTCTGGATCTTAAAGGTGAGAGGAGCTGGGAGAGGTCTTGACCCAGGGAGGGGCGGAGATGGCACCAGGCTGCCCTGCATCTGGAGAGTAGGGGGAGGAGAAGCCCAGGAGGTAAAAAGACCTGGGTGGGTTCTATAAACTAATTGACCCATCTCCTGCTGAGTGATTAAGGATCCAGACCCCCAGTATCAAAGGGAGAGAAGTGACACTGGGAGGAAGACACTCAGAACTGATTTAGAGTGGGGTCAGGGACCCCTGAGCACAAACGATCTTCAAAGACATTAAGGAGAATAACTATGAGAGCTGAGACCCGTGAACGTTGGAATGAAACAGAAATGGATTGAGACTGAAAAGGATTGGACAATTCTGTGGTCAAGAGGAATATCTGCTAAAGAAGGAGCATCTGAAGCAACTGCTGTGGATAGACCAACTCTTGCTTCTTGATCTGGGGCTGGTCTGCAGTTTGCTGTTCTAACCAAAGGAGAGGCTGTTGGAACTGTGCTTTGAGGTGGTGGGTCCCCCTACTTGAAAAAGACTGTGCTTTGTGCTGTGTCTTGTAATCCCAAGGGTCCGAGGTAAGCTGGCTCCCTGTTTGGAAATACAGGATTTGGATTGTGGGGCGGGACTTCTTTCGGTGCACACAATGTCCAGGCGCTCTTCTCTAAAGCCCTGGCTGCACCACAACACGCACTCTGTGCGTCCTAGTCTCACTCATCTCCTGGTGCACAACATGTCCAGGCATTCCTCACCAATGCCCTGGCTGCACCTCGACACGCACACTGTGCGTTCGGGACTTGCCTCTTCTCTTGTGCTCACAATGACCTGGCACTCTTCATTCGCGCCTCTGCTTGCACCTTGACACGCACTCTGCGCGTCAGAGTTTCTCCTCTTGTCCCAGTGCACACAATGTCCAGGCACTCCTCATCAACACCCTGGCTGCACCAGGACACACTCTCTGCACGTCCGAGTCTCAATTGTCTCCCAGTGCACAAGACATCCAGGCATTCCTCACCAACACCATGGCTGCACCACGTCACCACTCTGCGTATCTGAGACTCACTCTTCTCCCAATGTACTCGATGACCAGGCGCTCTTCACCAATGCCCTGGCCTGAACCACGACACGCACCCAGCACGTCCCGCCTCTCCAACCTAGACAAGTATTTACCGTGGCGTCACCAATCTATAGCCCCAACGATCCAGTGCTTTGCAGGTGTTACCAATGCTGTGAGTCTCTTATTAAAGGGCAATATCTAGAGCTTGTCTCTTGAGATATTAGAGTACCCCCCCACGCTTATGTTTGTATCCCAGACTGTTGAGTTTCCATGTAAGTATGTGGAGTGTTCTATGAACATTACGGTCTGTCATGGTGCATGTCGATATGTTGGGACACCGTCTACCCCTGTCTCAGGTGTAAGTGGCAAATTTTGATACATCGAAACTGTGAGCCCTGAGTATATTTGAGTGGATAGTTTGTTTCTCACCATCGGCATCACACAAAAACAACAATAAAAGCAAATTAAACAAAACCCCGATCCCCTAAACATCCCACTCCCTCCCCCCACCCTTCCTCCCTGCGCAAAGGTCACTGAACCACCCGCCTCCCCAAACTTGCAGAGGGCCCACACTTAAAATAGTAAGGAACGTGATCCAAACCCACTCCCCAGGGCATCAATTTGGTTTAGCGCATTTACCACGACATCACAACCATGTACATTGGATTAAGGCCTGAGAGTCAGCAAGATTAGGAAAATAATGACACTCCTCAACAGGAAGCAAGTGTGTCCTGAAAATTGCAGGCAGCAACACCAAGTCACATAGTAGTACCAATATTAGTCAAGTTCACTACAAGAAAGCTCAGGACTGTAGGAACATAGTAGCGTAGGCCATTGGTAATATGAAACCGTCATTACACAACCTCAATCAGCTAATCTCTGTTCCGCCGAACCCTCCATCCTAGATTCGCTGCTCGACGAAGACCCGGGCAGGTGGCTCAATCTTTTCTTGCTTCCGGTGGCCCTGTTTGAGGTACGGTTCCGTTTGATGACCATGCGCCAGCAATCAAGCCAGTCCCAGGCGTCTTCAGGCCTAGTAAAAAAAACACACCTTCCCTTAGGATTCAATAAGCAGCTTTCCCGGGAACAGCATTGCATATTTAACTTCATGGTCGTTCCGAGCTCTCTTTACTTCCAGGAAACTCGCGACGTAGTTTCTGCACTTGCAACATGAAGTCTGGCAAGAATGTGATTTTGCTATTGTCTATAGTAATTGGTAGGGCTGCTCTTGCTGTTTGGAGTATGGCGTCCCTGTCAGGAAAGTTGAACACATGTGCCAAAAGAGGCCTAGGCGGTGCACCAGGTTTGGTTCAGCTGCCAGGTACTCGATGCACCCTTTCGATAGAAAAGTACTGGGACAGCCCTTTTGGCTGGAGGTGCTGCAATACTAGCCCCTCAACAAATACGTCTGCAGCTTGCCTTTCAGCCCATTCTGGCACACCTACAATGCCAATGTTGTTGTGTCGCATTCGGCCTTCGTAGTCATCAAGTTGCCGTTCGAGCACATCCTGATTCGATTGAAGCTCAATTTCTTAGCCCTGGAGGAGGTCAGTATCGGCTGTTAGGCCCTTGGTTACGACGTCATTGACTCATTCAGCCAGTTAACGCATATCAGCTCTGATCAGGGATACCTCTGAGGCGACAGTGTCAATGCGGCCTTCCAGAGAGGTGTGTACCGTTGTTATTGCAGTTAAGATGTCTTGCAACGTGGGGTCTGGGGGATTCCCTCTAGGCTTGGGGTTAGTTTGTGTCTCCTCCTGGCCCTTCTGCCAGGCAACTATTTTTTGTCCACCCTAAGCGTGGAAGGGTATACTCAGATGTGAGTCCCTTGCTCATTGCACCATCAGGATTCAAGCAAGCCGGGCCGAAGACGGCTGAAATGCCAGAAACCGGTCCCCGGAAGCTTGTTTCCTTCCCAGTGTAAGAATTGGCTTTTGTAGTCTGGTCTGCCCTGTTCCCATGATGCACTGGGCCAGGGACAGACTAATTTGCATACAGCCAGGTTCTGAAACTGGGATGGTGCAATGAGCTAAAAAACGGTGTTGGATCTAGCCCTGATCTCTTGACTGGGTGAGAGTATTCTGCTTAATTCAGAGACTCTGTCCATCACCACCCCTTGATGTAAATATTTTTTGTCCACCCTAAGCGTGGAAGGGTATACTCAGATGTGAGTCCCTTGCTCATTGCACCATCAGGATTCAAGCAAGCCGGGCCGAAGACGGCTGAAATGCCAGAAACCGGTCCCCGGAAGCTTGTTTCCTTCCCAGTGTAAGAATTGGCTTTTGTAGTCTGGTCTGCCCTGTTCCCATGATGCACTGGGCCAGGGACAGACTAATTTGCATACAGCCAGGTTCTGAAACTGGGATGGTGCAATGAGCTAAAAAACGGTGTTGGATCTAGCCCTGATCTCTTGACTGGGTGAGAGTATTCTGCTTAATTGAGAGACTCTGTCCATCACCACCCCTTGTTGTAAATATTTTTTGTCCACCCTAAGCGTGGAAGGGTATACTCAGATGTGAGTCCCTTGCTCATTGCACCATCAGGATTCAAGCAAGCCGGGCCGAAGACGGCTGAAATGCCAGAAACCGGTCCCCGGAAGCTTGTTTCCTTCCCAGTGTAAGAATTGGCTTTTGTAGTCTGGTCTGCCCTGTTCCCATGATGCACTGGGCCAGGGACAGACTAATTTGCATACAGCCAGGTTCTGAAACTGGGATGGTGCAATGAGCTAAAAAACGGTGTTGGATCTAGCCCTGATCTCTTGACTGGGTGAGAGTATTCTGCTTAATTCAGAGACTCTGTCCATCACCACCCCTTGTTGTAAATATTTTTTGTCCACCCTAAGCGTGGAAGGGTATACTCAGATGTGAGTCCCTTGCTCATTGCACCATCAGGATTCAAGCAAGCCGGGCCGAAGACGGCTGAAATGCCAGAAACCGGTCCCCGGAAGCTTGTTTCCTTCCCAGTGTAAGAATTGGCTTTTGTAGTCTGGTCTGCCCTGTTCCCATGATGCACTGGGCCAGGGACAGACTAATTTGCATACAGCCAGGTTCTGAAACTGGGATGGTGCAATGAGCTAAAAAACGGTGTTGGATCTAGCCCTGATCTCTTGACTGGGTGAGAGTATTCTGCTTAATTCAGAGACTCTGTCCATCACCACCCCTTGTTGTAAATATTTTTTGTCCACCCTAAGCGTGGAAGGGTATACTCAGATGTGAGTCCCTTGCTCATTGCACCATCAGGATTCAAGCAAGCCGGGCCGAAGACGGCTGAAATGCCAGAAACCGGTCCCCGGAAGCTTGTTTCCTTCCCAGTGTAAGAATTGGCTTTTGTAGTCTGGTCTGCCCTGTTCCCATGATGCACTGGGCCAGGGACAGACTAATTTGCATACAGCCAGGTTCTGAAACTGGGATGGTGCAATGAGCTAAAAAACGGTGTTGGATCTAGCCCTGATCTCTTGACTGGGTGAGAGTATTCTGCTTAATTCAGAGACTCTGTCCATCACCACCCCTTGTTGTAAATATTTTTTGTCCACCCTAAGCGTGGAAGGGTATACTCAGATGTGAGTCCCTTGCTCATTGCACCATCAGGATTCAAGCAAGCCGGGCCAAAGACGGCTGAAATGCCAGAAACCGGTCCCCGGAAGCTTGTTTCCTTCCCAGTGTAAGAATTGGCTTTTGTAGTCTGGTCTGCCCTGTTCCCATGATGCACTGGGCCAGGGACAGACTAATTTGCATACAGCCAGGTTCTGAAACTGGGATGGTGCAATGAGCTAAAAAACGGTGTTGGATCTAGCCCTGATCTCTTGACTGGGTGAGAGTATTCTGCTTAATTCAGAGACTCTGTCCATCACCACCCCTTGTTGTAAATATTTTTTGTCCACCCTAAGCGTGGAAGGGTATACTCAGATGTGAGTCCCTTGCTCATTGCACCATCAGGATTCAAGCAAGCCGGGCCGAAGACGGCTGAAATGCCAGAAACCGGTCCCCGGAAGCTTGTTTCCTTTCCAGTGTAAGAATTGGCTTTTGTAGTCTGGTCTGCCCTGTTCCCATGATGCACTGGGCCAGGGACAGACTAATTTGCATACAGCCAGGTTCTGAAACTGGGATGGTGCAATGAGCTAAAAAACGGTGTTGGATCTAGCCCTGATCTCTTGACTGGGTGAGAGTATTCTGCTTAATTCAGAGACTCTGTCCATCACCACCCCTTGTTGTAAATATTTTTTGTCCACCCTAAGCGTGGAAGGGTATACTCAGATGTGAGTCCCTTGCTCATTGCACCATCAGGATTCAAGCAAGCCGGGCCGAAGACGGCTGAAATGCCAGAAACCGGTCCCCGGAAGCTTGTTTCCTTCCCAGTGTAAGAATTGGCTTTTGTAGTCTGGTCTGCCCTGTTCCCATGATGCACTGGGCCAGGGACAGACTAATTTGCATACAGCCAGGTTCTGAAACTGGGATGGTGCAATGAGCTAAAAAACGGTGTTGGATCTAGCCCTGATCTCTTGACTGGGTGAGAGTATTCTGCTTAATTCAGAGACTCTGTCCATCACCACCCCTTGTTGTAAATATTTTTTGGCCACCCTAAGCGTGGAAGGGTATACTCAGATATGAGTCCCTTGCTCATTGCACCATCAGGATTCAAGCAAGCCGGGCCGAAGACGGCTGAAATGCCAGAAACCGGTCCCCGGAAGCTTGTTTCCTTCCCAGTGTAAGAATTGGCTTTTGTAGTCTGGTCTGCCCTGTTCCCATGATGCACTGGGCCAGGGACAGACTAATTTGCATACAGCCAGGTTCTGAAACTGGGATGGTGCAATGAGCTAAAAAACGGTGTTGGATCTAGCCCTGATCTCTTGACTGGGTGAGAGTATTCTGCTTAATTCAGAGACTCTGTCCATCACCACCCCTTGTTGTAAATATTTTTTGTCCACCCTAAGCGTGGAAGGGTATACTCAGATGTGAGTCCCTTGCTCATTGCACCATCAGGATTCAAGCAAGCCGGGCCGAAGACGGCTGAAATGCCAGAAACCGGTCCCCGGAAGCTTGTTTCCTTCCCAGTGTAAGAATTGGCTTTTGTAGTCTGGTCTGCCCTGTTCCCATGATGCACTGGGCCAGGGACAGACTAATTTGCATACAGCCAGGTTCTGAAACTGGGATGGTGCAATGAGCTAAAAAACGGTGTTGGATCTAGCCCTGATCTCTTGACTGGGTGAGAGTATTCTGCTTAATTCAGAGACTCTGTCCATCACCACCCCTTGTTGTAAATATTTTTTGTCCACCCTAAGCGTGGAAGGGTATACTCAGATGTGAGTCCCTTGCTCATTGCACCATCAGGATTCAAGCAAGCCGGGCCGAAGACGGCTGAAATGCCAGAAACCGGTCCCCGGAAGCTTGTTTCCTTCCCAGTGTAAGAATTGGCTTTTGTAGTCTGGTCTGCCCTGTTCCCATGATGCACTGGGCCAGGGACAGACTAATTTGCATACAGCCAGGTTCTGAAACTGGGATGGTGCAATGAGCTAAAAAACGGTGTTGGATCTAGCCCTGATCTCTTGACTGGGTGAGAGTATTCTGCTTAATTCAGAGACTCTGTCCATCACCACCCCTTGTTGTAAATATTTTTTGTCCACCCTAAGCGTGGAAGGGTATACTCAGATGTGAGTCCCTTGCTCATTGCACCATCAGGATTCAAGCAAGCCGGGCCGAAGACGGCTGAAATGCCAGAAACCGGTCCCCGGAAGCTTGTTTCCTTCCCAGTGTAAGAATTGGCTTTTGTAGTCTGGTCTGCCCTGTTCCCATGATGCACTGGGCCAGGGACAGACTAATTTGCATACAGCCAGGTTCTGAAACTGGGATGGTGCAATGAGCTAAAAAACGGTGTTGGATCTAGCCCTGATCTCTTGACTGGGTGAGAGTATTCTGCTTAATTCAGAGACTCTGTCCATCACCACCCCTTGTTGTAAATATTTTTTGTCCACCCTAAGCGTGGAAGGGTATACTCAGATGTGAGTCCCTTGCTCATTGCACCATCAGGATTCAAGCAAGCCGGGCCGAAGACGGCTGAAATGCCAGAAACCGGTCCCCGGAAGCTTGTTTCCTTCCCAGTGTAAGAATTGGCTTTTGTAGTCTGGTCTGCCCTGTTCCCATGATGCACTGGGCCAGGGACAGACTAATTTGCATACAGCCAGGTTCTGAAACTGGGATGGTGCAATGAGCTAAAAAACGGTGTTGGATCTAGCCCTGATCTCTTGACTGGGTGAGAGTATTCTGCTTAATTCAGAGACTCTGTCCATCACCACCCCTTGTTGTAAATATTTTTTGTCCACCCTAAGCGTGGAAGGGTATACTCAGATGTGAGTCCCTTGCTCATTGCACCATCAGGATTCAAGCAAGCCGGGCCGAAGACGGCTGAAATGCCAGAAACCGGTCCCCGGAAGCTTGTTTCCTTCCCAGTGTAAGAATTGGCTTTTGTAGTCTGGTCTGCCCTGTTCCCATGATGCACTGGGCCAGGGACAGACTCATTTGCATACAGCCAGGTTCTGAAACTGGGATGGTGCAATGAGCTAAAAAACGGTGTTGGATCTAGCCCTGATCTCTTGACTGGGTGAGAGTATTCTGCTTAATTCAGAGACTCTGTCCATCACCACCCCTTGTTGTAAATATTTTTTGTCCACCCTAAGCGTGGAAGGGTATACTCAGATGTGAGTCCCTTGCTCATTGCACCATCAGGATTCAAGCAAGCCGGGCCGAAGACGGCTGAAATGCCAGAAACCGGTCCCCGGAAGCTTGTTTCCTTCCCAGTGTAAGAATTGGCTTTTGTAGTCTGGTCTGCCCTGTTCCCATGATGCACTGGGCCAGGGACAGACTAATTTGCATACAGCCAGGTTCTGAAACTGGGATGGTGCAATGAGCTAAAAAACGGTGTTGGATCTAGCCCTGATCTCTTGACTGGGTGAGAGTATTCTGCTTAATTCAGAGACTCTGTCCATCAGCACCCCTTGTTGTAAATATTTTTTTCCACCCTAAGCGTGGAAGGGTATACTCAGATGTGAGTCCCTTGCTCATTGCACCATCAGGATTCAAGCAAGCCGGGCCGAAGACGGCTGAAATGCCAGAAACCGGTCCCCGGAAGCTTGTTTCCTTCCCAGTGTAAGAATTGGCTTTTGTAGTCTGGTCTGCCCTGTTCCCATGATGCACTGGGCCAGGGACAGACTAATTTGCATACAGCCAGGTTCTGAAACTGGGATGGTGCAATGAGCTAAAAAACGGTGTTGGATCTAGCCCTGATCTCTTGACTGGGTGAGAGTATTCTGCTTAATTCAGAGACTCTGTCCATCACCACCCCTTGTTGTAAATATTTTTTGTCCACCCTAAGCGTGGAAGGGTATACTCAGATGTGAGTCCCTTGCTCATTGCACCATCAGGATTCAAGCAAGCCGGGCCGAAGACGGCTGAAATGCCAGAAACCGGTCCCCGGAAGCTTGTTTCCTTCCCAGTGTAAGAATTGGCTTTTGTAGTCTGGTCTGCCCTGTTCCCATGATGCACTGGGCCAGGGACAGACTAATTTGCATACAGCCAGGTTCTGAAACTGGGATGGTGCAATGAGCTAAAAAACGGTGTTGGATCTAGCCCTGATCTCTTGACTGGGTGAGAGTATTCTGCTTAATTCAGAGACTCTGTCCATCACCACCCCTTGTTGTAAATATTTTTTGTCCACCCTAAGCGTGGAAGGGTATACTCAGATGTGAGTCCCTTGCTCATTGCACCATCAGGATTCAAGCAAGCCGGGCCGAAGACGGCTGAAATGCCAGAAACCTGTCCCCGGAAGCTTGTTTCCTTCCCAGTGTAAGAATTGGCTTTTGTAGTCTGGTCTGCCCTGTTCCCATGATGCACTGGGCCAGGGACAGACTAATTTGCATACAGCCAGGTTCTGAAACTGGGATGGTGCAATGAGCTAAAAAACGGTGTTGGATCTAGCCCTGATCTCTTGACTGGGTGAGAGTATTCTGCTTAATTCAGAGACTCTGTCCATCACCACCCCTTGTTGTAAATATTTTTTGTCCACCCTAAGCGTGGAAGGGTATACTCAGATGTGAGTCCCTTGCTCATTGCACCATCAGGATTCAAGCAAGCCGGGCCGAAGACGGCTGAAATGCCAGAAACCGGTCCCCGGAAGCTTGTTTCCTTCCCAGTGTAAGAATTGGCTTTTGTAGTCTGGTCTGCCCTGTTCCCATGATGCACTGGGCCAGGGACAGACTAATTTGCATACAGCCAGGTTCTGAAACTGGGATGGTGCAATGAGCTAAAAAACGGTGTTGGATCTAGCCCATATCTCTTGACTGGGTGAGAGTATTCTGCTTAATTCAGAGACTCTGTCCATCACCACCCCTTGTTGTAAATATTTTTTGTCCACCCTAAGCGTGGAAGGGTATACTCAGATGTGAGTCCCTTGCTCATTGCACCATCAGGATTCAAGCAAGCCGGGCTGAAGACGGCTGAAATGCCAGAAACCGGTCCCCGGAAGCTTGTTTCCTTCCCAGTGTAAGAATTGGCTTTTGTAGTCTGGTCTGCCCTGTTCCCATGATGCACTGGGCCAGGGACAGACTAATTTGCATACAGCCAGGTTCTGAAACTGGGATGGTGCAATGAGCTAAAAAACGGTGTTGGATCTAGCCCTGATCTCTTGACTGGGTGAGAGTATTCTGCTTAATTCAGAGACTCTGTCCATCACCACCCCTTGTTGTAGGCATATTTATCCAGCATTGCTTGGTTCGTATTCTGGCTGCTGCAGACCCTCGCCATTTTGTAGTTTATGTGCGTGGCACTGAAAATGAGGGACCCGGATGAACCAGCTTCTCAACGCCGCCTGCTCAAGGGATAAAGCCCTCACCGGCCTGTAGGGTTTTGCCAGGTAGACCCAGACCAAGAAGCAAAACACTTCAGGAAGATGCGCACATCGAGGGGGGGAGCACCAATGTATCATAGATATCTCCGCTGGCTAGTCAATAAGCCACATGAGGGTGAGCCGTTATTATGTAGATAGACGTTTTTCTGCCTAGTGCAATCTGGGGTGTAAAATGCAGCTCTGCCCCCAAACAGTCGATCAGGTTTGCTACCCACTCAGAGGCGTACCATGAATCAAGTGGGTCGTAGTGTGTCTTGCGCCCCCACCGCCAGGAAGAACAAAGAGTCTGTTGTTTAGCAGGGGTTTTCTCCTCACAAAAGGCACCGAACCAGTGCCACAGCGTCCTACCGCAGAGTGTTAGGCCTGCACAGTCTCTACAGTTGATGGCAGGTGGGCCCTCTCCTTAAGCCCTGGCCCTTACCCTGGTACAGGAGTATACCCTTGATGCGCATGGTAATCATCGCTGGCGCGGTTAGCTGGTCGTTTTTGGGCCGAGGGCCCGCAGGGTACACTATGCGGAGGGGGAAAGGCCCCACCAGACAGGCAGAGTCAGGCGCTGTGCTGTTGGTCCTTTCAAAGCGGCCCTTGAGATCTGGGCCTCACTAGCCACCGTGGTTGCTAATGCGGGTGCCCGCCAGCCCACTGGATGTGTCTGGGTTCCGGGTTGTACGCTGCGGGGATGGTGGGAGTAGAGGACTCACTAGAGAGGTCACTGCAGGCTATGCGGCTCAGCGTGGCCCCCTCTAGAAGGATATTGTCCCACGATGCATACCGCAGCCACGGTGTCAATTACTAGGGTGCAGCCGGGGACCTGTGCACTACACCTCGTGTCTCCCATCCCAGCCTCCCAGAGCCAACAGTATATCGTTGCCGGATCACCACTGATCAAGGCAGCCTTCCATCGGCAGCAGGACACGCTTCGGGGGCAGGCGAGCTCCTTGTCCGTCCTTGCAGCTCGGGGCAAATCAGTTTGTTGAAAGGAGTGGTGCAACGGACTAAGCTACTGTGCGGCCACTTTCCTCTGCAGATGGCCACGCCCCCCTTTGCAAATGTTTTTGAACTACCCCTTGGCAGTAAAGGGCAATGTTCCCAATATATAAAGTTGAATACTTCATGAGGTGTGCTATCCTTGTGTAGAAAATGATGACCATAACGTGAAAACAGATCATCTCATCAAAATTAGCTCTACCATCATAAAACTCATCAGAAGAAATCACAGTTGAATGCTTCAGATCTTCCAGCATTTCATATACTGTCTTAATATGACAAGCATCAGAAATATTACTGGGGGTTATAATATACTTCACATTTTTTCTTAATGAATGTGGAATTTGCTAGAGTTCAGTGGAACTATACTAATCAAACAATACCCTGTCTCATAAAATCACATCTGGAACTGGAACAGCTGAAATGTTCAAGGTTAAGAGACAAGAGTTCTCCCAATATGATTTGAGGTCCGAGGGGGGAGATGAAAAAGCAACAGCAGAAAAGTACCTCTGACAGAACTATATATATTTATACAGTGAGAATCTTTACCTGTCTTTTGAAAACTATGTTTATAAAATGAAAAAGTGAATAACCATAGGACTTCTCTCTCGTAGTAAAGCCATAGGGGTCTGCTAAAAACAAATTCCCTGTTTTGTCACATGTCTTTTGGTAATTATGTCTATTCTTGTTTTTTATAGTATGAAATGAGAGTAGTAGTATGAATGAAGGAATGAATGTAATGAGGATAAGATATGCAGCTTGGGTTTCTTTTTCTTTTCCATATGTTTAATCAAATATTGCTCAGACTGTTAAAATTGAACATGTCACTTCCTTTGTATATGTAAAGAATTTGTTAAATATTTATTATGAACTGAATAGAATGACTGAACAAAAGAAAAAATAATAAAAAAATATTTTTTGAATAAATATAATGTCTTTTCCATATATTTAGCATCCTTTTTTTAAAATGTTTGTGAAGATTATCACTGTATAAATATATATAGGTCTGTCAGAGGTACTTTTCTGCTACAGCTGAAATGTTCACCAGGGACAAGTTTTTTTGTTCACAATGTGAAGATGCATGTGGTTTCAGGACCAAACTCACAGTGTGTACTACAGAGCATTCTGGGACGAAGTGTCCATTTAGAAGAACACAGTCACAAATCCGATCCAAAGCACTAGGAAAAGTAATGCAATTGCAATCCAAAGGTGTAGCCATGCAAATGTTCTTTTCTGCCAATGATAGAAGACATGCAGCTTCATTCTACAAGGTAGGGGTGGTGGGAGCGGTGGGAGAAGTCATCAAAGTTGATGAAGTATCTAGTCAATTTTGGGCAACTCCGCAGGCTGGTTCGAATTAGATAAAGACTTGATCTGTGATGCATAGAAGTAGACAGTGCTCTTCTCAGGATTAAAAATCGTAATCTGTGTATCTGTACCTGTAGAATGCACAGTTAAATTTGTTTTTGAAACAGATAGACGGCATACTTCATTGTTGTTCATTGACATTTCTTGCTGAAGAGAACAGGCTTCATTTGTAACTAATTCTTCCCTCTGAACCTTCTGTATGGCAGTGAGAGGAGATTGTCAGCTAGTCTGGAGATCACCTGTCTTACTTTTGATAATCTGCCGCATAATGTGGTTTGATAGAGTCAAACCGTTTGCCGTGGAGTCTGCCAGAGGTAGGAGAAGAACAGTATGTGTACCTTTAACAGCCAGGACAGGCACAGGCGCTCTGTAGGATGCTATTATTGAATCAAAGGAGAGAGTGAAGACTAGGTAAGCTAGTCCGGATCCCCACTTTTATATGTCAAAATCAAAGAGGACTAGCTAAGTTACATAAGAGGGGACTCAATGGAGTACGTGTGTCAAGCAAACCAGTAGGTTTTTTAGAAAGAAAGCCCTCACCCACCAACCTAGTTGGTGGCATGCTTCATCATCGGGCCCACCACAGTGACACCTAACGTGCCCCGGGTGTGCTTCGACGCCAGATTACTGCGGAGCTGGTATACTTGCTGAGTGTGCAGTGTAGTGCGTGTGAAGGTGAAAATTAAAAAACCATACAGATGGTCCCAGTACCCGAGGGTAAAACAATATTTTAATTTACTGGGCCTCTGTTGGTATATTAAAAGGCAGACGGACGCGTTGGAGTATGGATTATGACCTCCAGTGTCCTGTGTGGTCTACATGTTTCAGCCTGGCCTTTCTTAATTTAAAACAGGCTTTCCTCAGGACCAAGTGAGTATGTGTAAAAGGTGAATTAAATAAATAGACTAAATTATAGTGAGTGTGTTTATTTTGCTATGTGTAGCACTCCCTAAGGTGCTATATGGGTGAGAGGGGGGATCCCTCTCGACTTGACAGTATTTTTCTGTACAAAGCCTCCTTGGGTCGCCTGGCAGAGAAAAAGACCGAAATTGTCGGCCTGGTTCCTCCTTGGACCTGTCGTCCTTCTGCGGCGCCCGGTTGTGTAGGGAGTGCTACACATAGCAAAATAAACACACTAACTATAATTTAGTCTATTTATTTAATTCACCTTTTACACATACTCACTTGGTCCTGAGGAAAGCCTGTTTTAAATTAAGAAAGGCCAGGCTGAAACATGTAGACCACACAGGACACTGGAGGTCATAATCCATACTCTAACGCGTCCGTCTGCCTTTTAATATACCAACAGAGGCCCAGTAAATTAAAATATTGTTTTACCCTCGGGTACTGGGACCATCTGTATGGTTTTTTAATTTTCACCTTCACACGCACTACACTGCACACTCAGCAAGTATACCAGCTCCGCAGTAATCTGGCGTCGAAGCACACCCGGGGCACGTTAGGTGTCACTGTGGTGGGCCCGATGATGAAGCATGCCACCAACTAGGTTGGTGGGTGAGGGCTTTCTTTCTAAAAAACCTACTGGTTTGCTTGACACACGTACTCCATTGAGTCCCCTCTTATGCTCTGTAAGATGCCCCAAACTATTTCTTGTCCGCTGTCTTTACTCGGACCGGATCCCCTAACTTTGGAGTAAAGACGGTTCTTGCTGGAACAACCTTCACTTTTCCAGTTGCAGTGCATTTTAGTTAAACGTTACTTTGTTTGTCACGGAAATTGCTCAATTCCTGTAAAACATCCAAATGTTCATTGATGTCAAACAGTGTTTCTGCTGCCACTGTTCTGGCATTATTGATGTCTGGGAACCACATCCTAACCCCAAACAGAATCTCTTAAGGAGTTTGACCACCCAGGGACTTTCTTGGCATTTTATTCAAAGCCCTCTGGTCCCCATATAGGGGATGGGCCCAACTGCGATCAAAGCCTCATTCCCTTGCTGCTTTAAGTCCCAGTCTTTCCTCTCGAAGACCGCATTCCACTTGGTATGGCATAGAGAAGAGAAATGCAGAGTCACACCTAAACTTTCCATGGCCTCTTTCGTATTTATAAGTATTAGAGCTAAATGCCGGACCCTGATTGGAATGTCATTTGCCACCTGTGTATGTTCCAATAAAGACTTGGAGATCCTTTATAAAAATATGAATTGCTGTGGTCACACCCACAGGAATCGAGAGCAGAAATCCACTGCCACCCTGATGGATTTGAAAGCCCATCATAGGATAGGGGGCCGCAGTGGTCCAAATACACTCAAGCCAGAGGCATGTTTGAAATCAAAAGAGGTGTCTGGGGTGGACACGCCACAGTGGAACTCTTTATCTATTGACAGATGTCACATATCTGGACAAAGTCCTTTCACGGTTTGTAAAGTCCTTGCCAACAATAGCGTGCTGCAATAGAGAAATCAACAACCACCTTTGCATGTACATAAGGCAGAAACTCATGTGCAACCAGATTTAATCCCAGTTTGCTATCACTGTTTTGTAATACTCTGTCCCCCACTCCTGGAAGCTGAGCATAAAGTGTGTTTTGTGCATCTAGCTTGTAGGAGTACTTGAGTGGAAAGCCTTTCATCAGGCATTGCAGGTGTAGGAGTTAATAGAACAATGTCACATATATTAGAGAAGCATACGGTGTCAGAATGCAGTTTAGGAATTCTTGTTCTCCCCATAAAGTAAAGTGAAGAGACTTACGTTCACCAGAGAAAGAGTTCCTATAGTAAGATGAGGAGAAGTTCCAAGAACATTTCCAAGAAAGCCTATGGATTGTCTTGGTCTTCCGTAGGGATAGGGCACAGCACTTGAAGAAAACCAAAGAGAGTCCATAATTTAGATGAAGAACTGCAGCTAATTCCCACACAAAAAAGGGCAGCATTCCAACTGTTGGATGAAGAGACTCCCTCAAAGTAATGAAGAGGAAAAGAAAATGAATTAATGTGGTTGCCATCCCATCATGACCTGACTGAGGTAACATGGCATGTCTACATAAAAGGGGCACAGTACCTTAGAGTGTGCTGAAAAGTGCTTAGTAGATGCAGGCGGACATAAGGTAAGGCATTGAAGGCAATACATCTGACAGCAAGCAGTCTGACCCACTAGAAACATGAACCTCATCCACTTGCACACAGGAACACCAGAATTAGGTGGCCATCTTGTGTGACAGCTTAGCCACGACCCCACTAGGTGGGAATTAATCTTGTAGTACTACTAGCTTACTCCTGGAAATCATTACTAAGTAGTAGTAGAAGAGCATTCAATCATAGCTGCTCACAACAAAAACATTTTGAATCAAGCTCAAAATGTTTACAACTTTCTCATTATGAGAACAGTCCCTTCAACAGAGAACAGGTAATTTTAGTTATGGTTATATGTCAGTTGGTTGTATTTAGAAATATCTTATGACATGAATATTGTGTTCCAATTATTATTTAGAAGAATGTCATCATATGAGGTGTAGATGTTCAGTTATTTAGGACACAATATTTACAATACTTGTAAATATTTGGACAGCAATATTCTTGTACGCACCCTATAAAAGAGTTAAGGGACCCACACAGTAGATAACAGTCAGCTGCCTCATACAATCATCTGACCCCATGTCCAGAAACTGGTTAATGTGGATGAGATGATATGCCCAACTAATAAATATGTGTAAAATGAGCCAGTAGCATCTATTGTGCCAGATGAATTGCCCAGTTCTGGAACAATGCTCCAAGTTCAGGGTGTAAAGTACAGCCAATGGCAGAACAACAACAAACATGACAGCATTAGACTGATTCTATAAAACTTTGTGATACTCACCAAGTATACAGCACTTTAAAGCCTATGCCTTAATAAAGTCAGTCGACTAGGACATTGGTCCGACCGTTCCATTGCAATGCAAGGCGGTCGGATTACTAACCCTACAATGGTGGTGGTGCCTGTGCAGGTATCTCCGCAAGGGATTATGATATTCCTTTCCGACAGCCTCTTCATGGAGGTCCAACTGCCATGAAAAAACGGATAGAAAACAGCCTCAAGCAGGGCCCTCATCTCCCCTATACCACTGCCTAGTGGCCCTGGGACACATGTAGTGCCCCACCCTCACATCCATGCACTGTGGCACAAAGTTCCTTTTTTATCTGCAGCTTGTGCTGCTGCCCTTTTCCTGGGCTGCACCACAGGCCACAGAAGAAAAGAGAACTTTACGACAGCCTGCACGGCAATCCTATTGTATTGGGGCAGGTGAGACCTCCATTGTAATGAGGCCCTAAGTGTTAAATCTTGTGAATATTGTATTAAATCTAAATGACATAAACTCCTATTTGCTAATTTATTGCATTTGAATAATTGAACTTTCACTTTCATTATATCAACATTATACAAGAGCAGCAATTTTTCTCCATAGTGAATAATATCACAATACATTTTGCCAGTTATAGCACATTTGCATTATATACAGCAAAATACATTTACTGTCACTGACATACATATTAAAATTCAAGTCTTATAAAATCATGATAACATAACATTCAACATGCCTCTATAGCACACCGACAGTGATGTCTAAAAGTTATTTGATTTTAGTTTTCTTCTTTTAGCTACATCCCTATTCTTCTACCATTTGCATTAGAAAGAGGCTCTCCATTCCAGGCCGTGCAAAGCTCCCTTTGTATTTAAAGTAACGTTTGCTTTAATACATTGACTTCGCAGTGTTGAAATATTAAAATATTTAGATGCAGTAATAAATAAAAGGGTTTGTATAATCCATGTGGTACAGCCTGACTTATAATACCATCATAGACTTCGATATTTGAAAGTGAAACATATTTTCAAACAATCTTCTGTTAAAAACTACAGCACTTCTCCAAAAGCACAATGAAGGTGATGCATAGATTGGCCCCTGGCAACCTTCAAAGACAGTCAATTTCCATTTACATTTACAAAGGCTACTTTATTAAGTGTGATAAATGACTCAAAAAGAGATTTGAGTTTTAGAGTCAGAAGCATGCAAAAAATTGGTAGTGGGATCTATGTGGAGTATTTTTGTGCTAAACAGTAAGACAACAGGAAAGTCTTAGTTTATTCAAGTCCCCAGGGTTGTCTCAAGGAAGTTGCTTGCTCATTGTGAAGAACGTCAAATTGAAATTCTTTAGAAACAAGCAACAAGGTATCTGTACAAATAAAAATCTTCAGAAAATTATGTGTGTGTTATTTATTTTGTACTCTGATGGGAGTTTGAGGAGTGCCATCTTTTCTTGATCCTGATGTCACATAGTTGGAGAAAAACACTAATCCACCCAGCTGATTGGGCCAAATGGCGCCTTGTAGAACTGGCCATATAGTGGGAGGAAAGAATGAGTTCCATCTTCCACCAGTGATAATGAGTGTTAGAAATGGGATTTCCGGTTGGCTGAGACTTGCACCAAAGCCAGGCAGAAACCACCAGTCTAGTCAGGGTAAGGGGGAAACACACACTGATGATAACCCCTGCTCACCCCCTTGGTAGCTTGGAACGAGCAGAAAGGCTTATCCCCAAGGCAATGTGTAAAGTATTTTCACTAACACGCACATTAACACAGTGAAACACCACAAATGTACACCACACAGGTTGTTTATAAAAATATCACTATCTTTATATAGTTTAGGGCAGATCAAAACGCCCAAAAATACACTTGCATATAAATAAAGTTACTTCCAAATTCACTGGCTCTCTCTTGTGATGTTATATGACTCATTCACAGTTCTCTTGGCCAAAAACCACCTTTGTATGCTTTTTGTTTGAATGGTCCTTGTCAAGTTCTCATAAAAATAAACTCCCAGCTTTCTGCATTCTTTGATAAGAATATAAAATTGTAGGTTTCTGTATTACTTTTCTTTACCCAGGCTCACTAGGGCAAGACAATTCCAAATTAGAAGCCCAACTGGGGTATTGCCCCCATCCTCACGTCGGCACCGACCGAGGCTGCCCTGAGCCCTTCACGACTGTCCCACGACTCTGCGACCAGCGCCGGTGAAACTATGCCCCCCAAAGCGTGAAAGTGGCAGAAGTTCAACAACCAGCCGGCCCAATACCACAGCTCTCCCGATGAGCTGGTGCGGGATGTGCTGACCTCTCGTTTAGTGTGGGAGTCTCAGGCAAATGGAATTCAGTCCCCGATGGTTCCTAACCCGCTCTTAGCAACATGCAGCCTTGCGGCGGGGATCAGTTACCTGAGGCCGGTCTTGCACTGATTCTGGCTCCTCCGGTCTCAGCTCTCCAAGGTTACCAGGGCCTCTTGGAACGCCGCGTCAGCCAGGCCGGGACTTCCTTCTTCCGATGAATCTTTTCTCATTCGGCGGGCTCCTCGGCTCATAGCGTTGACATAGGCTCAGGAGTCACCGTTACCTAGGCGACTCCCATGCAAACCCAATCCTGGGCGTTGACTCGGGCAGAAGCTTCCTTGAGTTGCCTGGTAACCGCTACGGCTGGGCCAATCCCAGCGTGGCGGCTGATTCAGGGATTCCCTGCCTTCCCGGGCTGGCGGAGGTGATCGGTAAAGGAGACAGCGCACAGGAGAGACAGGGGCCAGACCTTAAGCTCCCACGTTTCACAGGCCAATGGCAGTGATTGCACACAAGAAGAAACCCAGGGCAAAGCAGATGCCTCGTAGACCCTTGTTAATCTGCCCAAACCAGATAAATCACGATCCTTGGCAGATCACGCCTGAGGCAGCGCAGTCCTCATGACAGGCCCCCAACTGTCTGCCAACACGCACACCGAGTCCCAGAGTCGATCCAAGGGGGGAATCCCGCACAGTCCCAGCAAGCTTCACGAAGGGCACAGGCTGTGCGCAGGGACAAGCACACAGCATATTAAAAACAATGTTGTTGTGGAAACAGTTATGACCCTGTGTTTCCAATAACAGGAGGCCAGCTCTCCTCAGGCCCTTGGAAATTAGGTTCTTCTCTTAGGACACAGCACACAGCAAAGTCCTTGTTGCAAGATGGGGACACAGCACACAGCAAAGTCCCTTGTCCTGCCCCTTTTGTAGATCAGCAAACTGCAGGTCAGCCCCAGAACACACAGCAAGGGCAGTCCTTCTCAGTCTCTTCAGCTGATCTTCTCAGGCAGGGATTCCTCTTGATTGCAGGAGTAGTCTAATTTTACTGGGGTCTTAGGACTTACTTTTATACCCCAAAAGTCTTTGTTCTTCATGTGTGTAGGGTCTAGGATCCAGTCCCAACCAGTTCTCGGTGCCCTCTGCCACGGCAAGTCTTCCTCCTTTGTGAGAGTGGGCAAGGGCTATTAGACGCGCAGCAGGAGGTGGAGCCAGCATTGTGGAAGGCAGGCATAGTCCTATTCAGACCCAGGTGCAACTCCTCCCACCAATATAAGTGCAAATAGGTCTATTGAGCCTAGGGCTGACCCCACAGCCTCCTGCAGCCACCTCCGCCCCTGTCACTCACAAACCAGACAGTCAATACACAAACAGGCAGAGGCGCAGAGAAAGGTTGAACAGGAAATATAGCCACTTTCTAAAAGTGCTATTTCCAAACACAGAATTTAAAAACCATCTTTCCTAAAAGATGCGTTATCAAATTCTGAGTTCAGGGATACCAGACCACAGATTCCCATCTTGCTCCTTTGGGGAGATATGCAGGTACACATGGGACACAGCATTCCCCATTCTATCCTATGGGCAAGATGTTCATTAGTAAAAAACAAAACTGGCAGTATTTCACTATCAGAACATGTCATCCACACTAGTACATGTCCTACCTTTTACATACACTCCACCCTGCCCAGGGGGTACCTTGGGCCTATCATAGGGGTGTCCAATGTTGAAAGAAAATGGAAGGGTCAGGCATGGTCAGTGTGTACACTGTCCAGGACAACATGGCAGTTCACAGACTGCGCACAGGTGCTGTGGTGCAGGCCTGAGACACCATTTTAGGGCTACTCATGTGGGTGGCAGAATCAGTGCTGCAGGCCCACTAGTAGCATTTACATTATCAGCCCTGGAACACTCAGGGCCCTTTACTAGGGACTTTACAGGTTAAACAAATATGCCAATCATGGATAACCAATCACAGTAATAATTTACAGGGATAGCATATGCACTTTAGCACTTATCAGCAGTGGTAAAGTGCTCAGAGTCCTATTGCCAACTACCACAGGTCAGGAAAAACAAGGGAGGAAGAAGCACAAAGTTTGGGGATAAACCTGCAAACAGGGCCATTTCCAACAATGAGGTACTGGTGAAACACAGGAACTCGGAACCCTCAATCCACCCTCTTGACAGGAGGAGCAGGCAGAGACACCACAAGAGAACCTGGGCCATGAAAGTACTAACCTGTCATGGTGCAAAACCCAGTGCAGTACAAGGAGGGTCTTCTTCCATAGTCCCCTATGACACAGACAATAGTGGTGTGCTGTGAGGCAATATGGGGGAAATAATCACCAATATGCGGGATGCTCACGCCGACTTGGGGGCTGAAGCCCTTGTAGGGGACAGAGAGCAAAATATAGAGAAGAGCAGATAGGCCCCAGATGAGGAGGGCACGTACTGGGCAGAAATCCTTCCAGCAGTCCAATCACCTCAGCATATGACTAACTGGGGAGTGCTAGGGTGGTAGGCTTTCCATCCAGGCCCTCCACTCTCATATAGTGCATCCAGATGTGGATCAAAGCTGACTTCTGTCTTGGTAGATACCCAAGCCATTTTCAATGTGCACAGTCTCTCTCTTCCTCCTCCATCTCCCGTCTTGGGCTCCGGAGCAGCAATTTTGGTGCCAGACTAGCCTATAATATAGAGGTAATGAAAGAAAAGAAAGACCAACACCATCAGACAAAAAGTAAAACACAGAGAAAGAGGACTGCATTTTATAGAGGGATAAAAAATTAGAGGCACAAGCATAGAAAGTGGACTTTGGTTATCTATAAATGTTGTCTCTTGAATGATAAGGAAGGATGCCCACTCCCAGAAAAAGATAAAATAACAAAAGAAAATCCTCTCCATAAGGAAGAAATGTACCAAGACTCAATCCACCCTACCACCTGAAAACCCATCTACAGCTTATCTACCTCACTCAACTGTACAGGAGCTGTAGGCTAGAAGAGTCAGGGTAAATGGCCAACAATTGGGTAAAGGGGTAAGCAAATGAAACATAGGACCAAAATAAACACCCAGGAATAACATTGAGCAACCAAGGAACCTAAGACCAGTGTCTGCTGTCCTTTATAACAAAAAGAAAGAGAGCACTAACCTATAGGGACTGCAAAGACCAAGAAGATAAATAATCCAAAATAGAATAGCCAAAGGTTACCAAGAACAACAAACACCCAAACCATTCCAAACTAGCCTAACACTAGTCAATCAACTGACAAGCAGACAAACTTGAAAAATAAATTGGGTGTGCCGACAAATGGACACCTCACTACACACAGTCATCAGGTTTTTACACCCCTGCCCACTGCCCTTTAAACCCTCCTCCTTAGGTAAACACTCAAAGTGAATACATTTATTAGAAGACACCAAATCTTTTGGAATCCCATATGGTACTAAGTTCACTATCTCACCCTCTAAGAGCTACAAAGGAGAAGTCATCATATCTATGTACAGAAATGGCAATATCTTGAACCAAGCAGCTGAAAAGAACCTTGACCTTCACTTCTGTACACTCCAACACGCCCCAAATAGACCTAACCAGACACATAACCCACACAACTCCCAACCCCGACGCACTTAAGATGAAAAAACAGAATACATCAATCCCCACACAAATCAACACCTCCACAATACAGTTAACCCCTACCCAAATTCAGCAAAACCATCACACAATATACAACAAACTTAAATTAACCAAACTCCATGGTTAAATCACCGACAGAAATTCAGTCTTCTAGACAACATAGTATTCCTCCCTTTTATGCATCTCTTCTTAAAGCAACAGTGATGAAACTTGCTCTATCACAGAAAATGCACCGCACTCAGATGAATCACATCATATAACGAATCACAGAATTTAAACAACATACTAAAATCACTCTCACTATGCTACACACTCTGCAGAACATGCCAAACTACAGCATACACCCAAACCACCATAGATAAACAAGTGTACCCTAAACAACCTTTACCTGCCCACACACATTTCCTTCATTAGCTTATACTGTGACACTTGTGTTCTTTTTAACACTCACTCACCCCATATGATCATAATCACAACAATACAACTCTACCCCAAACGTAAATGCCCATCCTTTCCCTTAAACACATAATAATACACAGCGAAGAGAGTCAATGATCGACACACAAACCTCACATGATCACCCCTTTCTGAATTGATGCAACAAAACACAACCTTTCTAAACTGCACTTGGTGCTCATTACCCTAAAAGACATTTCTAATTCTTCCCCTAATCAAACAGATCACAAAATACACGCTTACCTTGTGTTTCTTGCATCACACAATGAAATATCTTCGGCTACTATTTGCACAAACAGAGCAATAGACATCAACCATTTCCAACACCCTACCAATACACACCGCCCCTACCTTCCATATATATCACATGACTAGCATGAACATGATACTGGTACATCCTCTATTCAAGACCATGTTGACCTAGGATCACCTCTAATGACACCACATACAACACCCCTCCTGCAAGAGGTTACCAATCCCCTAAATACCATGCACAATCATGAGCATCTAACATTTACCTGTCTTCCATGGGCCAGACAGTCAACAAGTTTAACTCTTCCCAAGAGCTCAGAGTCCAGGGGCTCTAGATCAAATCACCACTCTCAATAGTTGAAAGCACCCCTAGACAACCATAGCCCTAAGACAAACAGGATGAATCCTGTAGTGCTGCAGCTATAAAGGCCTGCAACAAGAGCGATGTGCAATACCTGGGCACATGAGTAACTAGAGTTAATGTTTAATCCAAAAATCTACAAGAACACTGAATCAAATCATCTCCATTGTGAGAAGTTGGCCTGGCAAATGCTGTCCACTATTCTAGTGGGCACCTTGTACCAGTCCTACTGACCCTTATTGATGGTAGGTTTAAAGACAACCTATATAGAAAGCTATCCTAGTGGTAGCTGTGGAGAGTAGCCTTCAGGCTAAGTCTTGAAGGAATGTAAAGCAGCTTGTTTTACCAGTCTATAATCTCAGGAATGACCAAATGAAAGGAGAACTACACCAGATATATATATATATAACAAAAATTTAAGTATTTATTCTAAACACATCCCTCTAGTCTCTTTATGAGGCTAGAGGCAAAGGTACATTCAGTTAACTTATTTAGCACACAGTAAATTAGCACAATAAATGTTGAGCCCTAGGGGCGTACCAAACCATTTATTAAGAAAGTGGTATAGGAACCACGACCGACTTAGATACAAGGCCTAGAGCCTTTAGAACTGCTGAGGCCAGCAAGAACCATCCAAGGTAGTGACACAGGGGACCCATGGGGACGCATGCAATGTCTAATCACAGTCGCGAATCACCATTAACTTATACGGGGAAAGTCACGGTTGGCAAATTACAGATTAAGGACACTTAGAAGAGGACTTGGAGCAAACCCTTTTAGAACTGGGAGGTTCTAGAGTCAACACCCACGGGAGCACCAGAGTACTCGAGTTACCTCACCCAGGGAAGCCGGGTACATAGGTGTCTTTTTGTGTCTGGTTTCGTCGACGATTTCAATAGCGAGTGGCTGAAAAATGCTGCAGGCGACCAAGTGGAAAGTGTCCTGGTGGATACAAGGGTGGATCGGAGATCTGAAGAACCTAAAAGCAGAGAGGACAGAGTCTGGGTCACTTGCCAATGACCAGGAAGGCGATGAGAAGATGCCAACTGATGTCGGGGGATTTAAGGTAATGACGGTGAACTTGACTCCTCAGCCATGAGGACCAGGAGGCGTCAACAACAACCAGGAGCTGGATTCAAGCTGTCCCACAAAGGATGTTGAGTGCTGCGGTGTCATTTTCCGGACTGGACCCAACAAGCCTTGGAAACAGCAACCCACGCAGGAAGCAGAGCTTGACTTTGGTGCAGACTAGCAAGGTCTGAGGGATTCACCCTTTTGAGGAGAGTCTGGACATGTCTGGAGCAACCAGGGAATCCCAAGAAACAGAAGAGTTACCTTCTTGGGGCCCCACCAGTTGATGGACCAGAGATCGCAAAGAGGCCTCGAGCAGAAATGCTAGAAGCAGGCTCAGGAGACACAGTGTAGGCCCATAATCTTCGGTGTAGATGGTGTTCGGGGCTTGGACTACAAGTAGTCCAATGCACAACTTCGGGAAAGCTCGGTAAGCTGATGCACTAGCAAATGTGCACAGCGTCCAGGATTTCCGGTCCCATGTCACTCGTAAGGGCTGCGGATCTCAGCTTTGCTGGGATCTCGCGTGCGCCTCTGAGAAGTCTGGAAGTTTGTATCCTGAGTCACAAATCCATCGGAATCCGGTGGGAGCCTTGGAAATGCAGACCAGCAAGATGCTTCTATGGTGCCTGTTTGAACAGGGGAGTCACTCCTTGACCCCAAAAGGAGATTCTTCCGTCTTCTACTCGTTGTAGAATGTCAAAGTTCCAGGATATATGTTACAGCATTTTGTCAAAGTGTAATCTGAAGTCCTAAAGACTGGAGTCCCATACTTATACTAAGTTAAGAGGTTGGACATACTCTGGGGACCCACCTATGGGAGGATCTAGGGAGGGGGCTACCTACACCCCTTTCCCTTTGCCCAGTTTCTCACCAGAGCAGGGGCTGCGTGCCCCTGTAGCCGGTTTGAACTGGGTTATGCACAGGGACACCAAATGTGCCCCAAGCACTGTCTGAAAAGCATTCTATGAATGAACCCACCCAGCTCCAATACACTACAGTCTGTCTGGGAGGTGGTTACACCTCCTTGTGACAGGAAACCTTTTGTCCAGGCCTCCCCTGCCGGAGTTTTGTCCAGCAGCAGTTGGTCAGACTCGTGTCTGGGGCTGCAGCATCAATTTTGTGATGCTGGGGCTCTTTTAAACTATTGCTGGTGGGTTGGGATTCCAAACTGTTTGACACCAAACAAGACATGTTTCCATGCAGCCATTCCAAAGTTAACATTTACCGTGAGGTTATAATGCACTTAAGAGTATATGGTCTGGCTGCATCACAGAACAGCTACAGAGAATAGATTCAGAAAGCTGCAGAGGGGTCCTGCTCATGCATGGGCACCCTCTCACACAAAACCAAGCACTCTGCCTTCAGGATTGATAAGGCCTGCCATAGGAGATGGCTTATAGGTTCATATGTGTCAGTGATTAAAGTTAGATATATGTAACCTATATCTTAGTAAGGGTTGCATGTACCACCTTACCCAGGCTGCAGTAGCAGTCCTGTGGTGTCATTTTGAAAGGCTTTCCTGGGGTGGCATAATACATGTTTCAGCCCCTGGTAGGCCTCTGGGGTGCCTATGCCCTTAGTACCTAAGGTACCATATACTAGGAACTCACAAAGTTAACCCAGTAACCAATCTGGAGTGTACCTAAAGCACATGCAATGTGTTTTAGAGAGGAAGCAGCTAGGCTGGAGTCCTGGTTAGCAGGGCCCCAGCCAGACTAAAGTTGAAAAACAGTGAAACACCACCAAAAAGTGGGGGTAACCATAGTAAGCATATTCTACTCTCCTACACCCCCCTCCCAAATGCAGGGACATTAAACCACCCTTGACCAGTTGAGTCGTCATGTTCTAAGTGGAAATACCTGGAGAGTCCATCTGCATTGGCTTGGTTCCACTATATATTCCACCCCCTGTAGGGAAGTGGACCACCTCAAAAGTTTGGGGTTTTCACCCTTCATCTGTTTTAGCCATACGAGGGGCTTATGGTCAGTCTGAACAGTGAAGTGAGTGCCAAACAAGTATGGCCTCAGCTTCTTCAGAGCCCAAATCACAGCAAAGGCCTCCCTCGCAATAGCTGGCCAACGTTTCTCTCTAGCGGTCAACTTTCTGCTAATAAAAGCTACTGGCTGGTCCTGACCTTCATCATTCAATTGTAATAGCACAGCCCCTACCCCCAACTCAAATGCATCTGTTTGGACAATGAATTCTTTGGAGTAGTTAGGACTTTGGAGAATTGGTACAGTACACATGGCCTGCTTTAGGTCATCAAATGCCATTTGTCAGCTAACTGTCCACTGACCTTTCTTTGACATTCTTTTAGAAGTTAAGTCATTCAGGGGTGTCACAATGGAACCATACCCCTTGAAAAATCTTCTGTAGTACCCAGTCAGGCCCAAGAAAGCTCTTACCTGAGTCTGGGTAGTTGGATCAACCCAGTCCATGATGGTCTGGATTTTGCTCTCCAATGGTTGAACTTGACCTCCACCTTCAAGGTGGCCCAGGTACACAACCTGACTCTGCCCTATCTGGCACTTAGAAGCCTTGATAGTTAGGCCTGCCTTCTTCAGGGCCTCCAAAACATTTCTCAGGTGGACCAGGTGATCCTCCCAGGTGGAGCTAAAGACAGCAATATCATCTAAATAGGATGCACAGTAGTTTTCCAGGCCTGTTAGGACTTTGTTCATCAACCTTTGAAAAGTAGCACATTCATTCTTCAGACCAAAGGGCATTGCCACAAATTGATAGTGCCCACTAGGGGTTCAAAATGCTGTCTTTGGCTTTGCATCATGAGCTAGTCTGATCTGCCAGTAGCCAGCTGTAAGATCAAATGTGCTCAGAATCTTGGCTGAGGCCAAATTATCTATAAGCTCATCTGTTCTTGGGATTGGATGGACATCAGTCCTCGTGACTGCATTGAAACCTCTGTAGTCAACACAAAACCTCATCTCGCTTGTAACACCCTGTGTGTGAGGCTTTGGTACTAAGACCACTGGACTAGCCCAAGGGCTATCTGAGAGTTCAATAACTCCCAAATCCAACATTTTCTCGACTTCTGTCCTGATACAGTCCCTGTCATGATCAGGTTGACTGTAAATCTTATGTTTAACAGGCAGACTGTACCGAATATCCACTTCATGAGTGCACCAGGTGGTCTGACTTGGAGTCAGAGAGAACATATATATGAACTGACTGAGCACTTGTCTGCAATTAGTCTGCTGCTGAGCAGTGAGGCTGCCTGCCAAGGTTACACCATCCACTGATCAATCATCAGGGTTCTGTGAGATCAGGGATAGGGTCACTCTCCTCTTCCTGTCCCTCATTAGTAGCCATGAACAAGCCCATATCTGCCCTGTCAACATATTGTTTCAGTCTGTTGACATAAGGCACCCTATGGGGGCTCCTCAGAGTTCCTAGGTCCACGAAATAGGTAACCTCTCCCTTCTGTTCACCAATAGTGTGGGGTCCACTCCACTTGTCTAGGAGAGCTGATGGGGCCACAGGCTCCATCACCCACATTTTCTGTCCTGGCTGGTAAACAGTAGGTACAGCCTTTTGGTTATGCCAGGCTTTCTGTAATTCCTGGCTAGCCTCAAGGTTTTTAGTTGCCTTTTTCATATACTCAGCCATCCTGGACAGGAGACCAAATACATAGTCCACTATGTCCTGTTTAGGGGGTTTGAGAGGTAACTCGCATCCCTCCTTCACTAGACACAATGGGCCTCTTACAAAATGCCCAAACAGAAGTTCAAAAGGGCTGTAGCCAACCCCCTTCCGAAGAACCTCAATGTATGCAAATGAAAAGCAGGGTAGTACGATGTCCCATGCCCGCCCAAGCATTTCTGGGAAACCTTTGATCATACCCTTTAAGGTTTTGTTGAATCTTTCAACTAAACCATTGCATTGTGGGTGATAGGGTGTGGTGAATTTGTAATTCACTCCACACTCCTTCTACATCGCAGTTAAGTAGCAAGACATAAAGTTTGCAACTCTGTCAGATACTACCTCCTTAGGGAAACCCAATCTTGAGAACACTCCCAAGAGAGCTCTTGCCACAACAGGTGCTCTAGTGGTCCCAAGGGGAATTGCCTCTGGGTACCCAGTGGCATGGCCCACCACCAATAGGATAAACCTGTGCCCAGATAGTGTCTGAGGATCCAATGGTCCAACAATGTCAATCCCCACCCTCGCCAATGGAACCCCCACCACAGGTAGTGGTATCAGGGGGGCCTTTGTGGTGCCACCTGCCTTACCACTGGCTTGACAGGTGACACAGGAACGACAAAACTCTTTTTTTTTTTATTGAAAAAGCCGTAGGAAAAACATTGATACATTAAATTCTTCATAATTAGACAAAAATTTCCAAACAATATAAAAGAGACAACCCTAGACTATACAATACCACAGCGAAAGTTCAAAAACTGCAATAGCGTACGACTAAGCGTACCGATATTAAAGTGCTAGTACAAGAGAAACAACTGATATTATACATCGAAATTTCTACTATAATTCATACAAACCTATATAGATATAGTGCAACGAAGATATCCAAAGATATTATTGCCATTCTTAAAGTACTAGTACAAAGACGTGCAAAGTTGGCTAATATAAAAACAGCTGGTAAAAAACATCAAGATTACTATACGGTTCATAAAGTGCTAGTGCTAAAAGGTGCGAGAGCCGCCGATTTAAAGCAGCAAAAATATTATTGCAATTCTTAAAGTGCTAATGCAGTAACGTGCAAAATTGGCTTATATAAAGTGGCTAGTGCAATAAAGTGCTGAAACCGCCGATATATAGCAGCAAAAATATTATTACAATTCTTAAAGTGCAAATGCAGTAGGAACTACAAAACTCCTTTGTGTCTCCAGACATGTGGGGCTAATGAAAGTGAGGGACAATTCTGTCCGAATTCTTGTTTTGGCCCAGGTGTCCTGCTAAGGGAATATCATGGTCTAGTGTCAAAAGGAAGCCCCTGAACTTCAAAGGTATGACCAACCTCCTGGCTGCACTGGGCTTGGGGTCTCTACTGTCTTAATACAGGAGTTTATTATCCCAAAAAATCCTATGGGTGCCACTAGAAATCCCAGCAGCCTCAGCATCAGTTTGGTCTCTGATGGTTTCAATAGAAGGGCAGCTCAGCTGCTCCTGACTCAGATCTGCCCTGGAAGGGCCCTCTGTCCCCAAGAACTCAACCTGATCAGGCTCAAGCTCCGATGGGACAGTTCCTTCATCAGGAGACAATAATCTCCCTTAAGAGACTGATCATCACTCTGAGTCAGGGGGGGGGAGGGGCACTGCCTTAACCCTACTGCTCCTTTTCTTAGAAATTACCTGCTCCATTATTCCAAAAACCAAGGCCTGTTCAGTTTTAGACATTTTGGCCTGTGACCTAAGGGCCGATGTAGGTAGGCAAATACCGGTCGGAAACGGCCGAAAATACCGATTTTTTGCCGTTTCCGACCGGTATTTGAATATTGAGATATAGGGGCATGTCAAATTACAGAATCGGTAATTTTACCGAATCTGTAATTTTTCCGATTCTGTAAAATACCGAATCGGTAAAATTATGATTCTGTAATTTAGCATGTAGGTAGCACTGTAATCAGTGCTACAAGGGTTTAAGAATTCGTTATTTACCACCAACTAGAAGTTGGTGGTAAATAATGAAAACCCTTTAAAAAGCATTTTTTTTCATTAAAATGTGCCATGTTGCAGACATACATGCCCTGAGGGCATGTATGTCAGCAACATGTGCACCCATGCATAATTGAGGGGTGCAACAGGGTGTCAAAGTGACACCCTGTCCCCCTTGCAAATTCGGTAATTTTACCGTGGCATTGATTCCTATGGGTCTAAAGGCCCATAGGAATCAGTGGCAATTACCGAATCGGTAAATACAGATTCGGTAATTACCGAATCTTACCGATTCGGTAATTTCAAAATAGAAATCACCTACATCCCATTTACCTACTCTTAAATACCGAATCGGTATGATTCGGTATTTAAGAGTAGGTAAATCGAGATTACCTACTCGGGCCCCTAGTCACAGCAAACACATGTGCAGAGATTCCTAACATTTCTGCATGGGTACTTAACTCCACTTCAGACAAGGCAGAAGTCTTTAGATCATTGCCAGGCAAACATTCTACAGGGAGGTCTGCTCTTACCACAACTTTTTTAAGGCCATTCACCCCTCCCCAAGAGAAATTAACAACTGCCAGGGCATGGTTGGTCCTGACATTCCTAGCATTGGTCATTTGGTAAAGGTCAGCAAGTATGATCTGTCCAGGGTCTGCCTTCTTTCCCAATTATTGGGGAGAGGTCAGATCTGAGTCTACAAGGTGCTGATGCAACAGCTGATTTTGACAGTTATTAAGGATCTGCTCCCTCATGATCAAGTTAAACAATCCTGTATATTCACACACGTTACTGCCCAGTAACCAGCCCTCCGGAGCCTTAGTGCATAATCTACAAAGTCAACCCAGTCCTGAGTCTGTGTTTTTTGGGTATCTCTGAACTATGTTCTTTACTGCTCAGTGGTTAGGCCAACCCCATCCATTAGAGCACTCTTCAGGACTTTGAAAGTATTAGCATCCTCTTCTCTGACCATGAGGAGCTTGTCTCTACCTTTGTCTGCAAAGGAGAGCCACAAGATTGCTGCCCACTGCTCCTGGGGTACCTTCTATACTTTGCAGGCCCTCTCCAGTGCAGTTATCAATTTGTGGATGTCACCCCCACTCTTGTAGGGAGGGATAATCTAGCTCAAGTTTTTTATGGGTTTAAGACCTATCCCTACCACGAGAGACATTTCTGCCACCATGGGACTCAAGTCCCATATTTTGTCTTGCTCTTTCAAGCTCTAGGTACTCCCTTTCTAAGGCTACTCTATGTTTCCTTATCTCCAGTTGGGCTTCTTCAAACCTCAGCTGTTTCTCTCTCTTCTCCTGGGAGGTGTCCCTCCTATGAAAAGAGACAGAGGTCCCTACAGATGTGTCAGAATGATTAGATTCCCCTGAAGGAGTACTTGGCCTTCTACTATAAAGACGCTCCCTTGTGACATATATGTTCAATTCAATTTAAACTTTATTGCGACTAGTTATAGCCATAAAAGCACATTCAAAACAATACAAATGAAGTTACCAATCCAAGGTCACAATACGCCATTCAGGTAACACATAGTGGTAAGGTAGGATAAATAAAATTCAGTCTTAATAAAAGGTCATAATTTTAAAATACAGTATAAAAATAATATTTACATCATACATTTAAAATATAAAGACTGTTAAAAACTTCTCCACTAGTCCTCCCTGTCACTCTATTCCCTAGCTGTAGCCCAGCAAAAACTCCCTCTTTGGCTATAAATAAGTAAATATATATGCTGCAGATGCAAAATAGGATATTCTATGTAACAGTCGATAACCCACTAGTCGTTAGCCTTAGATAGTTTAGATTTTAACAAATGTCTGCGAGTCAGCCACATAGAGAACAAGAATTTTGATACTGCGACCACATAAAGTGGGTCAGTATCAGTCCTTAAGATCCTAAAGAAATCAAGCCAACTTCTAATCCCAAGATTCCTGCAAAGCTGGATAATCCATTTACTCCTTGGGTGTTTATAAGCTTCACAGAATACCGTGACATGGATTAGAGATTCTTACTCAGTCTGGCACCCGGGACAAAGAGAAGAACGACCTCCTTCCCACTTGTTGGTAATCGCAAATAGAGGGAGAGTTCCATATCTGAACTGCAAAAACAGCTTCTTAGCTAAGGTCGGTTGAATGGCATCCAAAGCCATTTCAAAATCATAATTACTCTTAAAATCTAAAAATCTATATGTTAAGCTAGAGGGGTTTGCTGACTGGTATAACTGTATCAATTTATGCTCCTTTAGCACCTTCGTGAGAGATTTCTGAGATATGGCAGGGCAAGATGTTTCAGGATTGGTCCATACATTTTCCATACCAATGGTCGTAAAGGAAGATTTTATATAAGAGAGCCATGGTAGATTACACGCCCCCAAAATTGACAGGACCGTTTTAAGCTCCTCTTTGTAACTGGCCAACTCGGGAGAACTCAACAAACGCCGCCAGTATAAAAGTGGACGGTTGGAGATAATATCCGCAACAGGAATAATATTTAAGTCCAACCTTAATGGAACAAGTGGAGTATTTTTAGGCAGAGTCAAAAGCTGCCTTAGGAAATTATTTTCAGTGTCGGTAAGGTCCTTGTGTAGCTTATGCCCCCACAATTCTGCCCCATAAAGAGAGGATGATCTTGCTTGGGCCCTATATATTTCAAATGGGGGCTAATGTTTTTTAAAACACAACTCTTTTGAACTTTTAAAATACCCCCAACTGACTGGGTAAGTCTAAGATTGGCCGTAACCATCTGAGGGTCCCAACCCGATTTTTTTGTCAATGTAAGGCCAAGATAATCAAAAGTCGCAACCCTTTCAAGGACTCCCTCATCTAGCAAGGGTTGTGGACAATTGATGGATCTACCATTAAAAATCATGTATTTAGTTTTTTTTAATGTTGATCACGAGATTCCGTTTCTGGCTGAACTGTGTGATTTGTTTAAGAACACGCTGCATTCGCCGCGCAGACTTTGACAACAACAGAGTGTCGTCGGAAAACATCAAAGCGGGAAAGCGGGTTTGGGACAGTTTGGGGGAGTGTATATCCTTGATCGCTAGTAGGTCATCTATCAGACCGTTTAAAAACAAGGAGAACAGGGTGGGCGCCAGCACACATCCCTGCCTCACCTCCTTTTCCACAGAGAACGGATCTGACAGTTGGCCATTCCTACCGTATCTAACTTTGGCAAAGGTACCTTCGTGAAGTTGTTTAAGTAAATAGCATAAATATGGTGGGACCCCCATAGCCAGCAGGATGGTCCACAGCTGGCTGCGGTCCACCGTATCAAATGCCGATTTTAAATCAACGAAGGTTAAATATAGGCTCCCACCTTCCAACACAATGTGCTTCCAGTAAATTAACTGGAGCCGAAAGAGTTGGTCTATCGTAGAAGTTTTGGCCCTAAAACCCGCTTGCAAGGGAGTAAGAATTTCATGATCGCTAATCCAATCCAACAAACGCTGCAGAAGTACCCTGGCGTAGAGTTTTTGGCAAACATCAATGAGGCTAATTGGCCTATAGTTTGCTGGGTCCATAGGCGAGCCTTTTTTAAAAATGGGAATAATCTCTGCCCCGAACCAGGTACTAGGTATTTCGAGTCCCAGGAAAACTGCATTAAAAAGGGAGTAGAGATATGGAACCCACACTCCTAGTTCACTTTTGTACAGGTCGCCTGGGATCCCATCAAGGCCTGGTGCTTTATTCAGTTGGAGCTTACTCAGTGCCAACTTTACCTCATCCGCTGTACAAGGAGGGATCATCCAAGTAGGGTCGGGTGATGAAAGTATTACAGGCGGCACGTCCTTCTCATTTTGGGATACAGTATAAAGATCTTTAAAATAAAGGCGCCAGTATTCCTCCAAGATATTCGGTTCCACACCAATCTTGCCTTCCATATTCACTGTCTGAACCAAATTCCAGAAGGCCCTGGGATTTTTTTCGTCAAGCGCTATTTTAATATCTAACAATCTATGTGCTTCCCATTCCGATTTAGCAATGGTAATGACTTTTTTAAAATCAGCCCTAGCTGCCTTAATGGTTACGGGGTTTCCGCCCCTCAAAGAAACTAAGAGTGATTGCTTAGCAACCCTACAGCCCTTGTTGAACCATGGATTTTTGTCGCCTCTTGGTTTCAGGTTGTTTGATTGGGGGCGATAAAAAAAATCGGCAAGAGTTGCTACCATCTCTCGATGGATACTACCCAAATCGTGGCTAACCATATTATCATTAATAGGCTGTTGGACAAGGGACACCTTTTCGAGGAGGGAGATAATGGCGTTATACATATTTGCCACTGAGTCTGGAGATTGGACAATTTTTGCCCAGCGGACACGCCTCCCTCCATTGGCTATTCTTAGGTCAGGCCTGGGCGAAATAAAAGGACCTTGGTCAGGTTTACCTAGTTGAAAGTCCAGCATAATAGTTAATGGATTGTGATCGCTTTCCAAGAGTTCCAACACCTTGAAATTCATTACTCTATGCCAAATTTTCAAACTAATTAAAAAATATTCAATTACAGTCGGTTGGTTTAATCTTTTAAAAGTTGAAAACCCTGGGTTATCATTCTTAAAACGCCCATTACACGCCCTTACAGAGGAGGATAATGTAAGGGAGGTCAATTGGAGCACTAATGGAGTACATCTCTTTACCACATAGTTATTAGGAGGTGGGATTCCCCAGATTTCATCTTCTTCTGCGGTAATAGGTTTCAAAAGTCCATGGAATGGTTCGTAGTGGCAATTAAAATACCCACCAATGGCATAGGGCATATCTCCAGGTAGTGATTTAATGAGAGTGTCTAATTTAGCCAAAGTCGGGGATGTGCCACTATACTGGACAGGTCTAGAATATATATTGATTAAAGCCAATTTTTGGCGGCTTTTAAAAGTCAGAAGAATACAAATAATATCTGGTGAAAAAGTATTAGTTCTTTTTACCTCGCATTCAAGGTGGATTCCCACCCAGATGCACATACCCCCTGAAGGTCTACCTTTAGGGTCCTTAGTGGAAGCTTCAAAATAGGTCATAAAGCCCACCTGATGGATAGGGCTAGGTGCCCAAGTTTCTTGGAAGAGGCAGATCCCAAAAGAATCTATAAGAGCTCCCCAGTCGGGCGAATCTAATTTAGTCATTAAGCCTGCGATGTTCCATGACAGTAAACTAAGACTCCCAACTTTCCTAACCATCCCCCTATTTATCACTACAGTGGCGGGGGTCAGATCTACCTGTAGATCTGAATTCACCAGACCCTGGTCATGTGTTTTATTTTTCGCTTTCTGGTCAACTTGTAATGGGATCGGAGATAAACAGGTTTGTGACAGTCAATCCACCTGGTCAAGTGAGTTAAACCTGTTACTAACTGGAAAACCCCATAAAGATTGTTTCCCACCCCTATTTTCCACAGAGTCCAATGGTACATATTGGTCTACCCATCCCCAGTAATGGTCATTTGTACTAATTGTAGGAGGGGGATAAAAAAAGTTTAGACTCAGAGGGCGGATTTTAGAGGGGGCCGATGTAACTGGGCACATACATATGTGTTCCACCACCCTTCTATCTTTAAAATTGATGACAATACAATCCCCCTCTATTTCTTTGGCTCTACTTCCGACCCATCCCACTCTCCTAGCAAATAAAATCTGGCAATGCACATTCCTAGGTAGAGGTCTAAAAGTGTTCAACCAATAAGTACATTTGTTTTTTAACTCAGGGTAGGTTTCAGACCCTTTTGCAGCCAATTGAGGAACTCCAGTCAGGACGACGACATAAGGCACACTTTCCGGATGGAGATCGATAAAGGGTCCGCTGCAGTGTGAGCCATCGGCTGTCATTTTCTTTGATGACGGACCACTAGCAGCTTTCTGGACTTCTCCTCCCAACTGTTTATAATCATTTACATTTCGGGTAGCAGCTGCTGTTCTTGAGGAATCCTTAGTTAGATTAGTGTCAGATATAACAAGGGGCCTTCTTTCAAGGGGGGGGGAGAATTGATTGATGGTAAATTAGAGCTTAACAAAGTTCCTTCTCCCGAATCATTAACTCTAGATAGAACAGTTTGGTCCTTATTGGCCTTCAAGACCTCAATACTCCCTTCGATTTTTGACAGCCTCTGCTCAATCTGTAATAGTCTTCCCTCCAGAGGCTGCAGGGACTTTTCCAGGAGTACACCCAGTTTCGTTAACAATTGGGCGTAAAACCTGAAAGTTTGTTGGCTCGATACAATCTGATACTGCTGCTTGCGTAGGTTGGCCACTTATTTGAGTGTTCAGAGCCGGCATATTAGCGATAGTGGTTTCAGTCAATTTAGGGAGCTTGGACTTCTTCCCACGACTTGATCCGCCACCACACTTTCTTTTGGGGACTGCTCCTTCCCGGCGCCCACGTGAATGTCTAGAGATCTGTGCTTCTGCACCAGGAGCCATACTAATAGAATCATGTAGTGACACTGAATCATCACTCTTATCATTACTCCTAACTTCCTGGGGCGGGTGCTCCCTCATTGGGGGTAATTTCCCTCCTCCCTCGACAGTCTGCCGACACTGGGCATTCATATTCCCTTCAAAGATGGAAATTTGTGGGGTAGATAGAGTGTGCTCAGGGGTGCGAGCACTAGCCAAATCCCCCAGAGACGATCTTTTGCCAAATGCAGTATCCAAAGAAAGCCGTCGCTCCGTAAGAATAATTTCTTTTTCCAAGATGCTCGTGGCCCTAGTAATAAACTTGTCCAATGTCCCGGCCTCATAGCCCCCTGCAATAGATTTCTTACTTCGCATTTCACGTCCCGCCATTATCCCACACAATTTGAGTAGACAGTAGGTACTCACGAAATTAGATGATGGACTTCGTAATGCCTGGTTGAAGCTTTTAAGGGGGTAGCCCGGTCCGGTCTCCTCCAGGCTACAACGGGCTTAAACGGGCCCGCCCTTGGCCCGGGCTTTGCCCGGCTCGTTCCGCACACGTCCAGTGACGCGGAGGGCTGACCTGTTTAAATGCGCCTCCTGGCGCGGTATTGCGGCGTCTCTGGCTCTGTGAGCGGCAGTGGTGGCAAGGTAGGTCCCCGCTCCTTTCTGTCTGCCCGTGTTGACTCTTGGTGGTGGCGGCAATGTCTCCGTGACCTATATGTACTTTCCTAAGATTCAAACATGAATTCTACCATGGGCTATTTATAGAACAAACCTAAATACATTTGATAAACATGTACACCTTGCTTTTTAGTTTAACTTTGTTTTATTTTACTACTTTTCATCAATATTCTTATTTTATCATCATTATTTTAAGGATTTGAACATATCAAAAGTACATATTCACAATATGCTCAAATATCTATACAATCACAATATACTCAAATATCTATATAATATCAAATTATTTTTTCATATAACAATATATTCACACCCAGGTAGAGAACAGACACAAGCATAACAATCACTCATACATTCAGGTCTTTTATACTACATACATATCCCATTCACAACCATATCTATCTGAAGAAGCTGACACGTAATGTTGGTTTTAGTCTCTGTGACCCTTTTCAGGACAACTGCATATAGCAGGATTTAAATGGCCTTGGTCCTGTCTCTCTCTCTTCTCCTGGGAGGTGTCCCTCCTATGAAAAGAGACAGAGGTCCCTACAGATGGGTCAGAATGGTTAGATTCCCCTGAAGGACATCTTGGCCTTCTAGGCACACCCCCAACTCTTCCTGGGGGGACAAAGACAGGGCCATTTTGGTCTTCTCCGTCTCCAGTTGGAGCTGGGTCTTCCAGGTCTAGGTTACTGTCACCTGATTGGTCAACATCAGAATATGAGCCCAGGGGGTTTGTACCACTAGCCTCTTCCCCTTCTGTTGCTTCCACCCCACTGCCTACCATTTCAGGCCCTGAAGACTTTCTCTGGTCATCAAGCATTAACACATCTCTGAGATGTTGGGTGGTGGCATTTGTGTCTGTCTTCAGTTTCCTCATAGTACACAGACCCCTTAATTCCAAAAAAGGAATGTGTCATACTTGGATGTCTGTAACATACTGACATATGGCAGGGGCACACTGGTTCCTGGCCCTAAATACATAAATAGTGAGGTGTGGTGTATGCACTACCCACTCTAGTTGTTTACCTTCTAAACTCTCTTGAGTTGTTGAAAGGGTGTGCTTAAGCCCTTGACACACAATTCTAAGTTCAGTAGAACCTACTGTATTTAAGCTTGTACTAAGTGTACCTCTGGTACCTTTAGTGGTTTTCAAATGATCAATTACTTGAGATTATCTGGTAAAACAATGGCAAGCTGGAATCCCACACTGCACACCAATTTGAAAAGTTGGCCTGGCATATGCTGTCCACTTTTCTAGTGGGCTCCTTGTACCAGTCCAAACGACCCTTATTGACGGTAGGTTTAAAGACAACCTATATAGAAGGCTATCCTAGTGGGAGCTGTGGAGAGCAGCCTTCAGGCTAAGTCTTGAAGGAATGTAAAGCAGCTTGTTTTACCAGTCTGTAATCTCATGAATGACCAAATGAAAGGAGAACCACACCAGGTATATATATAAAAAAATATGTATTTATTCTAACCACATCCCTCTAGTCTCTTTATGAGGCTAGAGGCAAAAGTACATTCAGTAAACTTATTAAGCACACAGTAAATTAGCACAATATATGTTGCGCCCTAGGGGCGTACCAAACCATATATTAAGAAAGTGTCATAAGAACCACGACTGACATAGATACAAGTCCTAGAGCCTTTAGAACTGCTGGGGCCACCAGGAACCACCCAAGATAGTGACAAAGGGGACCAACTGGGGACGGGTGCAGTGTCTAAAAACAGCCGCAAATCACCATTAACTTCTTTGGGGAAAGTCGCGGTTGGAAAATTACAAATTAAGGACACTTAGAAGAGGACTTGGAGGAAACCCCTTCAGAACTAGGAGGTTCTACAGTCAACACCCACCAGAGCACCGGAGTACTCGAGTTACCTCACCCAGGGAAGCCGGGTGCATAGGTTTATTTTCGTTTCAGGTTTCGTCGTCGATTTCAATGGTGAGCTGCTGAAAAATGCTGCAGGTGACCAAGTGGAAAGTGTCCTGGTGGATCCAAGGGTGGATCGTAGATCTGAAGAACCAGAAAGCAGAAGGGACAGAGTCTGGGTCACTTGCCAGTGACTAGGAAGGTGATGAGAAGATGCCAAACGATGTTGGGTGATTTCAGGTGAAGAATGTGAAGCTTGACTCTTCAGCCACGAGGACCAGGAGGCGTTGACTACAACCAGGAGCTGGGTTCGAGCTGTGCCATATAGGATGTCAAGTGCTGCGGTGTTGGTTTCCAGATTGGACCTAACCAGCCTTGGTAAAAGCAACCCACGCAGGAAGCAGAGATTGGTTTTGATGCAGACCAGCAAGGTCTGAGGGATTCACCCTTTGCAGGGGAGTCAGGGCACATCTGGAGCAACCAGGTAAGCCCAAGAAACAGAAGAGTTAAATTTGTGGGGACCCACCAGGTGACGGACCAGGGATCGGAAAGGGGCCTTGAGCAGATGTTGCTAGAAGCGGATTCACGGAACACTCATGGAGTGTAGGCCCACAATCTTCAGTGCAGATGGTGTCTGGGCAAGGACTACGCGGAGCCCAATGCACAACTTCATGAAAGCTCAGGAAGTTGATACACTAGGAGTTCCAGTCCCACGTCACTCTTGAGGGCGGCGGGTCTCAGCTTTGCTGGGATCTTGCGTCGGCCTCTGAGAAGTCTGGAAGTGCATGTCCTGAGTCACAAATCCATCAGGATCCGGCGGGAGCCTTGGAAACGCAGACCTGCAAGATGCTTCTTTGGTGCCTATTTGAACAGGGGAGTCACTTCTTGACCCCAAAAGGAGATTCTTCTGTATTCTATTTGATGTAGAATGTCAAAGTTCCAGGATATATGTTGCAGAGTTTCGTCCAGGTGTAATCTGAAGTCCTAAAGACTGGATTCCCATACTTATACTAAGTTAAGGGGTTGGATATACTCTGGGGACCCACCTATGGGACGATTTAGGGAGGAAGCTGGCTGCACCCCTTTCCCTTTGTTCAGTTTTGCACCAGAGCAGGGGGTGAGTGCCCCTGCAGCCGGTTTGAACAGGGATATGTACAGGGACACCAAATGTGCCCCTAGCACTGTCTGAAAATCATTCTATGAATGAACCCACCCAGCTCCAATACACTACAGTCTGTTTGGGAGGTGGTTACACCTCCCTGTGACAGGAAACCTATAGTCCAAACAAAATACTCGACAAAATACTCATATGTTGTTTATAGAGAGTCTATATGTGTCTTTTATGAATTATTGTTGTTTTATGTATTTTATTATATAAAGTAATTTGTTTCACAATTGTCTTAATTTCTGCCCCCTTTGCATGGTTACATGCTATTTAACTCTATAACTGTAATTATGTTTCGTTGCCTTATGTTTAATAAAAATTGCCTTTAACTGGAAGTGAGTTGTTCATGTCCTACCACTATTACGTGGGCAAGTTTCTTTCTACTGCCTAGGTTGATACTTTCACAGGAAACCTATAGTCCAGGCCTCCCCTGCTGGAGTTTTGTCCAGTAGCAGGAGGTCAAACTTGTGTCCGTGGCTGCAGCATCCATTTTGTGATGCTGGGGCTCTTTTAAACTATTACCGGTTAGGTCAGTGTGCACATGTTACTCCCTCTAGATGGGTGGAATTCTACCCCTGCCGCCAGAACTGGCGTTTTAGGATTTCAAACTGTTTGACACCAAACACAACATGTTTCCATGCAGCCATTCCAAAGTTAGCATTTACCGTGAGGTTATAATGCACTTAAGAGTATATGGTCTGGCTGCATCACAGAACAGCTACAGAGAATAGATTCCGAAAGCTGCAGTGGGGTCCTGCTCATGCATGGGCACCCTCTCACACAGAACCAAGCACTCTGCCTCAGGATTGCTAAGGCCTGCCATAGGAGTGGCTTATAGGTTTATATCTGTCAGTGATTAGAGGTAGATATAGCTAACCTATATCTTAGTAAGGGGTGCATGCACCACCTTACCCAGGCTGCAGTAGCAGTCCTGTTGTGTCATTTTGGAAGGCTTCCCAGGGGTGGCATAATACATGCTTCAGCCCCTGGTAGGCCTCTGGGGTACCAATGCCCTTAGGGCCTCATTTATGAAAGCCTTGCGCCACCGGTGAGTCACTTTTTCCTATGTTAAAAGTGATGCACCGGTGGCGCAAGGCCTTCATAAATAAGGCCCGTAGAACCTAAGGTACCATAAACTAGGGACTCACAAGGGTAACCCAGTAACCATCCTGGAGTGTACCTAAACTACATGCAATCATTTTAGAGAGGAAGCAGCTAGGCTGGGGTCCTGGATAGCAGTCCCCAGCCAGACTAAAGTCGAAAAACAGTGAAACACCAGCAAAAAGTAGGGCAAACCATAGTAAGCAGATCTTACTCTCCTACATCCATATTAACACTTCAAGACAAATACATGAAGCTCAATAAATCAAGTATCAAACATATGCTTCACAATTGAAGGTTGGCAATCAAACAAGCAACAGAAATAGTTGAAATGATCATAACAAAGGAACATCCAAATCCCTTTCCGGACAGCAAACATTTTAGAATGTCTTTGCTTCAACAGTGTTAGACCTTCTTGCCCCCTCAAACATCTCCATAATACTAGGGGTACTCGGCCGATGGAGTTTGCGCAGTTTTGACCACTTTGTTTGGTATGAAGAGCTCAGCAAAACTGCCAACCACCACGTAGCAGAGTTTTTCTTACACATGGCTCACCAACCTTAAGTTGTGAGCAAGACAAAAAGAGTGCTACAACGCCACACAGCGAGATTTCTCAACAGGGGCGGTCGGAGCAGGTTACTAATGCTCCCGTTGAGAAAGTTGTCTTTCGCATTGCAAAAGCTGCTGATCGAATAGAAAATCTACTCGAGCAGCAGAAAGAAGCGGCACCCTTTGGAACTTCATGTGGTGCCCTACATGCTGATTGTACAGCACGTGACACACTCCTGGTAATAAAAATAAGTGGTGGCAGCTTGATGAACTAGAATTCTGCCACATGCAGAGCTCTTTGGAATCTCACAGAGTTTTTAGGAACTCCAACTATGCAGAATTCCACTGAGCAAAACATCATGAGTTCCACCCACCCCTAAATAATATGCAGTGATTGGGAGGATTGGAAGGTAGCTGGAGTACCTGTCATACAAAGAATTAACACTTTCAAAACTGATAACTACTCTTCCTTCAAATGCATAGGAGTGGAACTGTCTGAAACAAACTCTAGTAGTATCAGATTTTGCATCACCTATCATCCTCCAGAAGATAAACAACAATTTTATGAACAAATGACAGACCTCCTAACACAACAGTCCCTCCTTGAAATCAAAAACGTATTTCATGGGGACTTCAATATACATTAGCCTAACACCAACAACACCCTAATAGCAGACAGCAATGCTTTCTAAGATAACAATGACCCAAAACACCACTGTAATAATACAACCCATGTTAAGTGGGCCATTGTAGAATTAATCATAGCCAAAGCAGATGCTTTGACACTCAAGCCCACTCTACCAGTAGGCTGGTCTGAGTATCATATCGTTCTTTTTCATCTTACTTCACCTCTACATAGACCCAAAGGGCGGATTCACAGACCAAAAAACTGGGTAAGGGACATCAAACAAATAGACTCTAACAAGCTAACAGAGAATTTAAGTGCTAACGTAATACAAGCAAAGGACAAACATACAAACGAAGAGCAAAATGCACACTACATTGAGACACTATCAGACAAACTCAAGTAGCACCTCTTAAACTAAAAAGACTTGGGAGTAATCCATCATGCACTTGGTTCAATAAAGAAATCAATATGGAAAGAAGACATTTCTTAAAAGCAGGGAGAAGATGAAGCAAAATCCCTCAACATCATACGTCACACACCTACACAACAAAAGAAAGGAATAAATAAAAAATCTTATCTTCAGAACAAAAGCGTATCTCTTCTGCTCACAATGGCACAAGGCCAGGAACTGCCCTAACCAACTGCACAGCAATGTCAAACAACACACACACTTGATGAATATACAGGGCTAATTGGCCACAATAAAGCAATGGGAATACTTTGAAAGGTTCTTCCTAGACAAGATGGAGAGGATTGCACTATATCTCAATCACCACAGTTGCAACAACACCTCTACACCAGACATAGTCCAACATTTGGCCATGGAAAATGAGGTCCTCAAAATCCTCGACCCCTAACCTATGAAGAACAATGCATCATGGCAACAATTTCCAAACCCTCATAGAAAATTATCCCATTAATTCATTTCAGATTTGAATCCTGCATCCCACATTGCTGACCTACAACCCTCAACAACTAGACACATCCTTGCACCAGTTTGAACCACAATAATCAACACTTTATGCCTGAAACGAGTTAAGGTCCCACTACATCTCAAGAAACCAGGAGCAAACTCCAAACCGTGAACTATTTTTGACCTGTAACAAATCTCCCACTCCTCTAAAAAATGTGTATGGGCATAGCTCAAGCAACTCAAAAAACCATGATCTACTTCAATCAAAAAATCAGAGAATTGTAAGGGCGCTACTCACCTGTGAGGGACTCAAGGCGCTGGGGGGCGGAGTATGCCACTCCGTTCAGTCGAAGAGCCATGTCTTGAGGGTCTTCCTGACAGTATTCGGTGAGGGGGTGCATCTGATATCTGCTGGTAGCTTGTTCGAAGTCTTGCCTGTGATGTCTCTCACAGATTACTTTTTCAAGATGATAGATATAGAGAATACTTGCCTGCTCAAACGGCAGGACTGATCATCAGCATTCGACAGTCAACCATTAAACACTTCTAAACACACTAAGATTATGCATGGGTATAGGAGATACAATCTTTAAATGGTTCACTGCTTACCTCAACAACAGGACACAACCAACAAAACTTCAGGGTGTCCCCCAAGGTAAAGTTTCATATTTCATTCTATTCAATCTCTACATGGAGCACCTGACCACAATTCTACTTTATTGCCACCTGTAGACTACAGACACACAACTCTACATGAAAATCTCTTCAGTCAATGACATTTTCCATTTGATCGAAACAATAAAGGAATTGCTAGCCACAAACCACTTAAAACTGAACCCACTGAAGACAGAATTCCTTTTACTCTTTCCCTCAGGGAATTCCCCCAATCCAAGAAGGGATCACTCACTTAGATTCCCTAAACTTCAGTCCCAGCATAATCAACTCTACCAAATCTCTAGGAATTACACTTAACAAAAGCTTGAACCTGCTGAATCACATACATTACACAGCAAGCAGTACAATGTACTCCATCAAAATGTTAAAAAAGGTTAAAATGACCTCAAAACTGTGATGCAATCTCTAGTGCTCTCAAAACTAAACTATGACAATTCAACTCTTACAGGTACACCAAAAACACACCTGGCACCTATGAGGGCCACCCTCAGTTAAAAAGCAAACATTAAAAGAGGACACTACAACATGACAACATAACCGCCCCACTGACAAAACCAGACTCGCTCCCGATCAAGATGTATTTGCAAAGCAGCGTGTATTATACATGGAACTCCACTAAGTGCAAATTAAACTCTGCTGGGCTCCGCGGAGCTCCGCAAGCAGTGTAGTGTATTAGATAAATGCTGTTCGCAGTGATTTTAAGTGCCAGGGGCTTGTTCACACTGTGAAATCATTACAAACGCCACCACGCACACTGCTTTCTTTCTGCTGCTCGAGTAGATTTTTACTCGAGCAGCAGCGCTCTCAACGCAAACAGACAGTTTCTCAATGCCAGTGCGACCTCTCACAATGAAAAATCTGACCTCCGGTGTTGAGAAATCTTGCCAGGAGTTTGATTTTCCACGCTCGCTAACTTGATGTTGACAATCGCGAATGCGGAAAAATCTCACCGGAAGGTGAATTTTCATCACTCTCCAACTTGATGTTGACGAACGTGAGCGAGAAAAAAAACACTGCAGAGTTCACCACCCAGACTTACACAAAATTTGTTGCATGAGAATACCAAAATACCTATCAAAAACCTACAAAGGTCAGGAAAATTGTACATCCTTTGATGAACTGACTCACTACTACTGGCCTCACACCAGTTCAAGAAGAAAAAGGGCCCATGGATGCCCCTTCACCCCAGGAAAGCACCCTGAATCTAGAACTCCCTTACTCCAGAGTTAATTACCAACCTGTCTCTAACCAACTTCAAGAAAAAGGAGACAGCAATGCTGCTCAATTGATACCTTGGCACGAATGAGTTTTGAGCAATCCTACAACACAACCAACAAATATAATCACAAATACCCTCCTCGAAATATCAGACTTCTATCAGACAATCCATTGTTCTCAAAGAAGCTTTCCAAGTCTACCTCAGAGAGAGGACCATTATGAGGGAACACATGCTTAATGGAATATGAATAAAGTAATTCTATGTAAACTCTACTGTGAGCAATATCTCTCTATATTGTATATGAAACATATATTTAACTAAGCATGAATCTATGTAACCACTTAAACAGGTGGAAATGTTCTCTATTGTTTAGTGCTTTGATACCTTTGGGTTATGCATGCACCATAAATAACTCTCAAAATAAAACATAAATGATCTAAAATAAATTAAATCCATGACCCCAGGTCTACTTCCCATATTTTTAAAGAACTCCGAGTCGGAGCTGTATGCTCTTCAGCAACAGTGCAGGGCACCCTTTTGGTGTTTTCTATCGCTGTACTTTCTGACCTGAAAGATGTTAAAATATAGATTTAAAGACATGTTTAATTTAAAATAATGTTTCGATGGGCGCATTTAAGATGGCTCCAGAGTGTAAGGGTCCTCTTGTATCTGCATCAGGGCAGATGCCATCTTCCCTGGAGTCCCCTTCTGCCTGAAGCCAACTAGCAGCCGACTCCGAACTATGCCCTGAGGTGTGAGGGGACCAATACCTTTGGTGTTTCCTACTACAGCGTCCTCTGCCCGGTGCAACTTAGGTAACCATACAGACAAGACCTGGATCCTAAGCAGGGCTGGGTGAAGTTCACTGAGTTTTGCTACGCAGTACTATGCGAAGTGACAAAAAACTTTGTGGAGTTCCGCAAGTGGCGGAGTGCAGTGCGAACTTCTGTTTGCACTGGTTTTCCTGCTGCTCGGGTAGAAAATCTACCCGAGTGGGAGGCCGCCCTCACAAACTTAACGTGCGATAGCAGGGAACAAAGTCAGATGCACTACGCAAAGCGGAGTTTTCTGCACTCCGCGAGCTCCGAGGAGCATGAAGTGCAGAAAACTCTGCAAACTCCACAAAATGAGTGGAGTTCACTGCCCAGGCCTAAACCTAAGTGATCCATTCGCTGTAAGTCAGAGCCATGTCACTTCTCATTATTCCCAAAGCCTATATCAATTGGAGCCCCCTGACGGGGATAGTGCTCCTCAGTGTTACTTGGCAGGTTTTCCTGCAGTCACTGCTACCCCCTGACTGTCTGCCCTTGCTGACCTGAGCCCCTCACCTGACCAGGTGCCTCTGGAGGTATGCAATGCTGAAGCAGGGATGGTAGTCTACTACAACTGCTTGTCTGAAGCTCCACACTGCTTCCTGGGCAACACCTCCCTGTAACCCCTGGAATATGACCAGCCTGGAATATCTGGTACCTGGCTGGGGAGGCCTGGACAGAGCCCCATAGGAGACATTGCCACAGCATTGGCGAGCTGGGCATAAAGGCCTGCTAAGAGTACCCTGGCTGCCGGAGCGCTCCCCAGCATGCTGCCTTCGTGCTGGGGGTCATTCCTACCCAGTGTCTCTCCAAACACATAAGAGCACTGGTGGTTGCTGCCCTGTGAGTGGGGGAAGTGTATGAAGGGACCGGTTGCACCTGGATCTGCTTGGATAAATGCTCAGGTACAGAGGTGGGGCCCTGGGCCATTCTGGGGATTCGGATTCATTTCCCTGTGATCCACTAGCCTGTTTGGGAGTCCCCTGCCTCAGAGTGCACTGCAGCTCTGTGATAACTGGGGCACCTCTGACCCCGGGCAAAAGTGCCTTAATGCCTGCACTCGACCATCAGCCCTGACCTTCGGTAGCCAACTTGTTTACATTGGTCCACCACATAGGAACCAGGCCATTATGCAGGGGCCCCCTCATTTTAAGCCCAGAAGTTACTAACCCAGACAGAGTGTTATGAAGTGGGGTACCCCATTTGCACCTGCAGTGCTGCTCGCAGCTCTCCATCATCAGCACCCCCTCCTGATGTATAACCTTCTGGAGGGCACTGGACAGCGATTGTTCTGTCCAAAACTCTGAACCTGGCGGATGTCCTTCTCATCTCAGCACTTCTCTTTCCTGTTGGGACGGGAACCACTATACATGCTACTCTGATCTCCTAACACATTGCAAAAAAGACACCACCATTAAGGACATGTTCATGAGGAGACTGCAGGGGGTGCTTCTGGGTATGATGCCCCACTGATAAGGTCATTCCTGGACCAACTTTTTTGGATCCTCCTGGAGGACTTTGCAACCCTTAAGTGGGGCATACCATCAGAAGTAAAAGACCTAAGTGGGCCCTGGGTGCCTGGGGTCAATGGATTATTTGGAAAAAAACAATGACTCCCGTGAGGAAGAACTGGATGGTCACTGCTGTGAACTCTTTGAATTACGAGACAAGAGCAAGGAGCTTCACTATCAATTAGAGGACCTCGAAAACAGATCTTGTAGCTCCAATATCAGCATCAAAGGTGTTCCCTTGCATGCACTACCTGGGAAGCTGAAGTACTCGTCTTTTTTGCCATGTAACCTTATGACTTGCGGAGTATGAAATTGTCTTAATCACACCCACAGAGCGGGCCACCCAGCTTGTCCCCAAGGAAAAGCGAAGGACAGTCTCACATGCTTACACTACTGCATACAAAAGAGACCATATTCACTGAGGTATAAGATAAGCCTACTATTGACGTTTGAGGGGATAAAAAAGGGCTTTATCAAGATCTCCCCCAATTACATTGCAATGCCATACAACCATTCACCCCCTTAAAGACTTTCTAGGAGGAAAAGGAATCAGGTACAAGTGGGGGAATTTGTATGCAACAACAAAACACAAAGTATTCAAACCTTGGATGAGGCACATTCGCTGCTGTATATGAAGTTGCTTCCTTGAGACCCTTCATTCCCGTCACCTTTGTGGCCCCAGATTCCCCTTCAGCAGGTCTGTGTCACTCAAATCGTCTGAGAAAAAAAAGCTTTGTAAGACCTCAGAAACTGAGAGTCGCAGAGAACGGGCTGCCCTACTACATCAATTACAGCATCATGAAAGTGCCTCTGAAGTGGAAGACCGATCACTGATGACCTTCTAGGCCAAACGCTGTTCCACTGTTGACCTGCTGATGGAAGTCAGCCCTCCTCTTGGGGATCACACTCTCCTCTAGCTGTCAGGTTCCACAGCTAGGGAGTGGCTCCACCCCCTCTGCTGATGTTTGCTGGCAACTTAACTCCATTGCCAAATTGAGTTGGAAATGGAGAGACTTTTTGCCAAAGAAAAAAGAAAAGGACCCTCAAATTTTAGTTCATTGTGTTCCGGGGCAGGGGAGTCACTTGTTCACATGTTATTTGTGTTCCCTCCTCTGATAACCTATGCATGCTCCTCCACATCTCTGACACGAAGTATCACTAATGCTTACAGAGGATATAGGTTTCACTCTGGGCATAGTTGGCCTATTCTGGATACTAAGTCCCGCCTCACACCAATCGTTAATATAATCAGCCTCAATATCAGGGACCTCAAAGCTCCATTGAAGCAATTAGCGCTTCTTCCTTTTCGCAGGGATGCCAAATGCAATGTCTGTATCATACAAGAAACCCACCTCCTCAAAGTCAACTGGAAACGGCTAAGATCTCAGTGGTTTGACCGCAAGTAATTTCTTCAGGCCCTATGAAAAATACATAGTGGCTATCTTATTAGCAACTCACTTTAATGGGAGGCTGACACAAACACACACAAATGCCTGGGAGACTTTTATCTCTAAACATCAACCGGAAAGGCCATAGGTTTACACTAGCGAACCATTGTGCCCCTAATAACCGCCAGGAAGCCTTCCTTAATGATGTAATAGGCCGCGTTCTCACCTCCCCTGACATAGATATCATTATTTGATAAAATCTTTACATTTAATGGAGCCATATCTGAGAATAGAGACTAAGCCTTTCCATCGCTGACTCCTGATGAGGTTTTGCTTCAATTTCATTAATTTCTCGCTCTGTAACCTGACGGGGTGGTGTAAACCAGAGGCTATAGCCCCGTGTCAGTGCAATAACTTCTCACCACAGGAACCGCTGCATTTTATGATGTTTTGTGAGTATTAAAATGAAATTCGTAGGCGGTTTTTAGTCCCTCTATTGAGGGGTAAGGGCTTCTTACAGGTTAGCCCAGCATTACTTTATCTTCAAATGCTTAATAATACATAGGACATTTTTACTATTGCTAGTTTTCTAGTCGCTGCTCTTCGCCTTAGGAAAAAAAGATATCCTCTGTTAAATCATGTATGAAATCCCATATTTTATATCTCTATGAAATTCTATATTATCTGCTTTTTCTTTTAGCTTTGATGAATTATATGATTGTTGCTGATGTTTTTATTCTTTTTTAACATCGCTCATATGTATCTATTGATAACATGATTTGGTTTATTGTATATTGTGTACTATACTTTTATGATTTTAATTAATCAAATAAAGTGGTTTGTCTGTCTGTCTGCCAGATATCATTATAGGAGGCAATTTTAGCATAGTCTTAGTCCCCCAGCTGGATAGTTCAATCCAATAAACGGGGAAGACTTATAAAGTTATAGAGAATGGCTGGTGGACACAGGACATATGATGGTACACCGATCTGGCATCTAAGGATTACACTTTTTTACTGCAGCAAACCTAATTTATGCCTGCATTGATTTTTTTCTCTCATCCCCACGTACTAATAGTGCCATATTGGCTGTGACCATTGATATAGCTGCCCTTTTAGAACACCCCCCTGTGGTTACACCTTCCAGCCCTATACTGCATCCCACACTTGGTGTCTCAAGATTAAGCTACTCACCTATGAGTAAACGCCCAATGAGAATACAGCCACTATCAATTCCTTCTTAGTTATCCATTATACACCTACCATGCCCATCACACTCCTGTGGGACACATTGAAAGCTGAAATACATGGTCAATTTATCTCAATATTGACATGGTTCAATAAAGACAGGCGCAGTTTGAAAGCCCAGTTAGAGACTACGGTCAGGAACCTGGATGACTCGCATAAGACGACCAGTTTGCTTGAGCCTCAACATCAACTTTCGGTGGCCCGCAAACAGTTAAGGGCCCTGAACATAGACCAGACAGAATACACCCTGATATGTTTCAAACAGACATATTATGCTGGATGACACAAAGCAGGGTGTCTATTAGCTCACTGCCTTCGCTCCCAAGTTGTGCTACAAATGAAAGCTGAACTGGTGGGTTTGCATGGCACCCTGAAACATCAAGAAGAGTTTAGGATTATGAGCTTTTTTATGCCTCTCATTATTCGGCTGACGGTCTTGATTGTGAGAGCAATAATACCTATCTACATGGGTCCCTTTAGCTAGCATCACTCAGACAGATTCAGGCATGCTAGATAAGAACATTACTTCCAATGAAGTCCTTATGGCAATACAACACCTACAAACTGGCAAGGCCACCTATCACAATGGGTACAGGGTAGACTTTTATAAAGCATTGGCACTTTACTGTCCCCTGTACTAGAGAGGCTCTACAATACATTTAGCACCTCCAGCCTACCTCTCTATCAACGCAGAGGAAGCATTTGACATTGGCCATATCTCCCTAGAGTTCTTGGTACGGTTTGGCCTTGGACTGTGGTTCTAGCGACTGATTCACTGTAGCTATACATAGCCTTAGGCAATGGTGAGATTTAATGACCTTTTGTCTCAGCCCATCCCGGTCTTTTAAGGCACTCGACAGGGCTGCCTCCTGCGGCCTCTTTTATTTGCTTTATATATTGAATGCTTTGCCGAACAGATATGTAATAACCCTCACATTATAGGTATTTTTACAGAGGACAAGATATTAACTTTATCGAATCTTCACAACTCTCTGCTGGCGGTGAGAACTGGCGGCCTTTGGAGGAGCATCTGGCTTCCAAACCAACCTTCCAAAATCCTGCTTTTTGAACCTCACTATTCCAGAGGATGCTTGAGCTCAGCTTGAGGTCATGTTCCTGTTCACCAGGGTCCCTCAGTGGTTCTGGTACCTGGGCTTCGGGATTCATCTCACACATGGCAAAATTGCAGACCATAATTATGCGATACTCCTGACAAACACCTGATCAGATCGGTACAAATGGACAGGTTATGCCCCCTCTTGGATGTGCTACTTGGCAGCTGTCAAGAAAGATGACACTCTTACCAAATATTTTATACTTTATGCAGACTCTGCCATTCCAACCTGACACACGGGCGCTAATCAAAATGCAGGGCCTTATCTTGGGCAAAGTCACAGGCATTTCTACCCCTATCAGCTAGAAGACATAGAGTCTCCAACCTAGTCTGATATTATCAAGTGGCACAGCTGCCTTATAAGGTGGAATGGTCCTGACCGAGGACTGTAAAAACTGGTATTTCAATGACCAGGCAGTGGTGGGCATCCACATATGGAAGATCCTGTGGCTGCCATAACTGAAGTGGCTGGCAAGAGTATATATTTCACCATTGCTCCAAGCTGCTGTGGTAGTTTGGAACAGGGAGCAATGTCAAAAGGGGTTATCTAACCCCATATCCCCCAGATGCCAATTATAAGAATAGGTTACTTGTTTGATGTTGATGGCCTTATGGATTTCCCTCAGGTTCAATCGGCCTATGGTTTCTCATTCAAGGCACATTGGCTTTAGGTGGCCATTCAACACTGGCTGTCATAACATATACCCACCCCATTTGATAAATGGCTTCTCACTCACTACAATAACAAGCAGCTCGGTTCTGACATATACACCTCATTCACCACACAACAGGCACCATCAAAAACACTTGCACAGTTACTGCGAACTGAGAATGCACCTTTACTGATAAAGAATGGCACAATATTCTCTACCATGCCCAAGCTTCCGCCCGCAGTACCCAAAGCAAAGAAATATTAATCAAAATATCAGACTGTGGTATTTCATTCTGGCTAGGGTGCCCAGTGGAAAACAAATGGGTACAATGTGTGTTGGCGTGCTGCGGACAGACTGGTAACCTCAATCTTAAACGCTGGTAATACTCCAAGATAAGTTCGTTCTGGCAGGTGCATTAAGCCAAAGGATATATTCCTTCAGGGAGTCAATATTTCCTTTCCAAATAAAGAAAATGTCGTTAATGAAACGTCTCCACGTCACGACATTGTCATAAAATGGAGCCATCTCATTGAAGACATTTTTTCGTTCCCACTCTCCCATATAAATATTTGCGATACTGGGAGCACAGGAAGCTCCCATGCTAGTGCCTTTTATTTGTTGGTATAGCTCCCCATTAAATTCGAAAAAGTTGTTCATAAGAATTATTTCCAAACATTCTAACAGGAATTCGAGTGGTCTGTCTCCTGGAGTCCTCTGTAAAAGGGCAGCCACTGCCTGTAACGCTTGACATTGAGGAATGTTGGTGTTCAAAGCCTCAATTTATTTATTTATTCATTTATTTATTTAGTGTGTTTTATATAGCGCTCGGCTACCCCAACGGGGTGTCCCGGCGCTCCTGAGAGTGTAAATGGGTCTTACTCCTGAGGGAATCAGCAAAAGAGGAAAGTTTTTAATGCCTTACAAAAAGGGATCTCGTCCTGGATCATCCGGATGGCAAGAGGGAGTTTGTTCCAATGGGATGCAGCACAGGCCTGGAAGGTTTTCCCCCAGAACGTGCTTTAATAAATCTAGGGGTGGTAAGAAGATTTTTGGAACTGGAGCGAAGAGATCTAACATTCTTGTAGGGGCGCAGACAGGAGGAAAGGTAAGCAGAGCCTTTTCCCTTAATTGCCTTGTGAGCCAGTGTGAGGGCTTTAAATTAAGCCCTCTTCTGTATTGGAAGCCAATGAAGCGAGCGCCGATGTGGAGAGATGTGCTCTCTGAGGGAAATTCCACATACTAGTCGGACTCCTGCGTTTTGAACTGTCTGTAGTCGATGGCAGAGCCCTGCGGCCAAACCAATATACAGACCATTGGCATAGTCCAGGTGAGATGTAATCAGTGCTTGGACTATGGTTCTCCTGGTGTTATTAGGGAGAAAGTTGATACATTTTTTAACCATCCTAATTTTGGAGAAGCAGGCCGCTGACACTGTCTGTACTTGGTTGTGAAAGGAAAGGTTGGAGTCCCATCTGACTGCAAGGTTCTTTACGGATTCCTTAGGTGATGGAGGAGGGCTCAGATCGAGTGACCACCAGAGGTTGGGGTCCAAGGGGGACGGCTGATGGAAAAAAAGGACCTCAGTTTTCCCGGCGTTAATTCGGAGGCGGTTGTTGTCCATCCAGCATGCAATTTTACGCAGACAGTCTTTTAAAGGATCAAAGGTGGATTGAGAGAGTCTATCATACAAGAACAGGAGTTGGCTATTGTCCGCGTATGAGGTGGCTTTAATTCCAGACTGAGAAATCAATTCAGCAAGCGGGGAGAAATAAACGTTAAAAAGAAGGGGGCTTAAAGAGGAGCCCTGAGGGACTCCCCACTTTAGTGGCCAGCTGTTGGAAGTATACGGGGGGTAAAGACCGCCTGAGTTCTGTTGGACAAAAAAGAGGACAGCCACTTCAAGGCCTGACCTTGAATGCCCTTGGAGTGGAGACGATCAAGGAGGACGGAGTGAGAGACGGTGTCGAATGCTGCCGACAAGTCCAGCAGCACCAACACCGACCTTGATCCGCTATCGAGTTTCCAACGCACAGCATCGGCCATCTCTATCAGGGCTGATTCCGTAATGTAACCTTGTCTAAACCCTTGTTGAGAGTCATGGAATGACCCGTGGGTTTCCAAGAAGTTTGCAAGTTGTTTTTGCACTAGTTTTTCCAATACCTTAGCTGGAGCCGGTAACAGGGAGATGGGTCTATAGTTAGCCGGCTCATTGGGGTCAGCGTTAGTCTTTTTAAGGATAGGAAAAAGTTGTGTGTGCTTCCACGCGTCTGGAAAGGTACCGGTCCGGAGAGAGTCATTCCAGATGTTGTTCAAGATAGGGTTAAGAAGAGGGGCCAAGGCTTTATATTGTTTAGCCGGCCATGGGTCGGTCGGCGAGCCAGATCTACATTTAGATAGTTCTGCTAAAGAGAGATCAAGAGAAATCTCTTCAAAGTTGGATAGGATCTGGGGTGGTTCTGGGTCGGGAGATGTATTCGCTGAAAAATTGTGGGTGAGGTCGGAGCAATTTTTTTTAGGAAAGGAGTCATAGATGGTGGCAATTTTATCCTCAAAGTAATCAGATAAACGATTGCAGAGGGATTGAGAGACAGGGGGCTGGCGTTTGAGGGCCAAAGGGTCGGTAAATGATCTCGCAGTATTAAAAATCTCCCTTGCGGAGCCGTGGGCAATATTACTTTTTTCCTCTAGGTAGATTCTTTTGTGATCTATGATCTTTTTCCTATATCTTTTGAGGGCTGATTTATATTCCGTTTTACTATCAGGGGAGTATGAAAGTCTCCAGCGTCTTTCCAAGAGTTTACAGGCAGACTTGCATTTGCATAGTTCTTCTGAGAACCAAGGTGAGGAGGGGGCAGAACGAAATGTTTTAATTGGCCTGATGGGAGCGATTGAATCAATAGCAGAGGAAATCCAACTATTAAAGTTGTTCAGCCTGGAGTCGAGATCGATGGCATCCCTCGGGCAGTGGAGCCCAAGTGAGCTCCAAGACTATCTGGGGAGATATTGCTCCAGTTACGCCCGAAAGTTTTGGCCTGAACACAAGGTCTTTCTTGGTGAGATAAACAGATGGAGAACGGAATAAAGAAGTGGTCAGACCAAATCACTGGATAAGGGTCACTAGTAACCAGGTCAGGCAAGTTGGAGCATATCAGGTCAAGAGTATGTCCGGCCTTGTGAGTGGGACTACGGATCCATTGCTTTAGGCCACCGTCGGAGAGCGTGGAAAGGAAATTGGAGCTTATGGGATCAGAGGCGTCCTCCACATGGAGGTTAAAGTCTCAGAGTAGGGTGAAATTTGCGTAGCGCGAGCTGACCTGAAGGACATAGTCTAAAAAGTCCGGCAGGGAGGAGGTCTTGGATTTAGGGGGTCGGTAGACTAGAAGGCCTGAGAGGGTAATGTTTGCTGGGAAATGGATGCAAAATGGAAGTGCCTCAATGGAGTCTATTTGAGTATAAGGAAAAGAGGAAATAGTCCATGCTGATCTATAGATTATAGCAATGCCTCCGCCGTGATTGCGACTTTGTCTATTCGCACAATGAATATTATACCCTAAAGGGATGGCCAGGGATAGGGCGGGGTTGGTTTCCTCCCCTAGCCAGGTTTCCGTCAAGAAAAGAATATCCCAGTTATTGTCTGATAGGGATAACGCTATATCAAGCAAGTGTTTTACTAGGGAGCGACAATTAATGAGGCCTGCTTTAATCCTGACATTTTTATTGGTGGGTGAAGGACGCTTCGGGTTCAGGCTGAGGGGGCAGGAGATACAGAAATGCTATCTGCCTGATCGAAGTTACAAGGCATACAAGGGAAGGTGGGGTTTGTAATATCGGGGGAAGGGAATACGCAAAGGTACAGTGGGATGGTCTGAGGTTAAGTAATGTCTTTCTGTCACACCTATAAGTGGAAGGTGCAGCATGGTCTCTGGCATTGGCCACGTCCTGGTCCCGGACGGGTGTAGACGGGCAGGACTCTGGCACGACTCCGGCGCAGGACCGGCGCATCCGATGTAGGCATCCGCTGCGCGGAGTCATGCCTTTCCCTTTTTATACTCTCCGCTATAGTGCGAGAGTAGGCTTCCCCAAACAAAGATGGCCGAAATAAAATTCAGCCCGTCCGGGACACCGCTGACTCAGCCCTCAATCGGCTGAAGTAGGTCCGGGTGTTGGGATGATGCACTGTCTCTTTAATGCTGTTTCACGAGCGCGCTCGTGATGTATGTGATGCTGGTGTATGTGGAACTCCTGGGACGGCAGTTGCTGCCGGGAGAGCTGGTGTCTGGACGTGAATAAAGGAAGTCCACTCAACTCTGTGTGGCTTGTCTTCCTTTCACTGGCGACGAGGATGGGATCACAGGGGGGTGCGGGGGAGGGTCGGTAGGCCCACCGTGCTTCTTCAAATCAAGCAGTTGGCAGCTGGAGTGTCAAGCGTTACCAAAATCTCTGTGCTCGGATTGAATTGCATACCTTCCAATCTAGTTATCATGTCCCCGGTGTCCCGGACATAGGAAGTATACATTTTTGTTAAAGGGCACAGGTATGTATCAACATATTTAGATAGTGGCTCTGTACTTGAACCTATAGTGGATATGATAGGCCGCATCAGTGGATCTACCATATCTTTGTGTGTCTTTGGGAGACCATAGAGAGCAGGAGTTCTTGGATATGATTTATTTAAAAAATCATACTCCTGTTGCCATATATCACCACGCTCAAAAGCTTTAGAATTTATATCTTCTATAACACTTTTCAAATTTCTTAACTCCCTAGGGTGAGCTTTTTTTGTAGTGATGGGGTACAGCTAACATTTCTTTGATCTTATCATCATAATCTGTTCTACTCATCACCACAATACCCTACCTTATCACAAGGTTTTATAACAAGTTCTTTGTTAGATTTAATGGTATCCAGGGCCTCATTTTCTTTGAATGATAAGTTTTTCCGTATTTTTATAGGATATTTGAGTATGCGAGAGACTACTTTTAGAAAATTATTTTCAAAAATTTGAACTTCCGGACCTACCATCTCCAAGGTAGGTGTATGTTGGGATGGCGGTTTGCATCTAGATTGATTTGTCTCTTCATTTTCTATGGGTCTATCTAGAAAGTATTTCTTAAATCTTACCTTCCTAAAGAAGGAAAAAAGGTCCTCATGTAATTTAAACAGATTGGGTCGAGTACTGGGGACAAAAGAAAATCCCCGACTTAGAATGTAACATTCTTCATGGTTTAAATCCATTGAGGAAAGGTTAAACATAGGTAAGGTGTCAGCCATTTCTAATCCTTGTTTTGCTTGGACATCTAATACCAGTACTGCTGGTTCCTGGTTTTTACATATGGTTGTTGATGTGGAGGGGCCATCTGGGGCGCCTCCCCTTGGTCTGGTGCCCATCTCCTGCCCCTCCCTTGGTATTGGCCCCTCGGTATAAAATGTGGGTGACCTCGAAAGGATTGTTGTCTTCTGGATCTACCTCTGTAGGGGCGATTATCATACTGGCCCTCACTTGTATCTTGGGTAATATCATTATCAGAGTCCGATGAGTACGTATCAGAGAAGTTTAATACTCTTCTTCGATAATTATTTGGATTGCCTTGATAGCCCTGATTGTAAGTTGATTCCTGATAGTAAGTAGGATTAAGATAAGGATATGCCTTCTCCTGAGAGTACCATCTGATATTTTTTTTCAGCTTTTCTGTCTTCTTGTTTGTAAGATAAATATCAAAATCCTTCATATCTAGATTAATTCTGTCTAATCTTGCCTTTGCCTCTTAGAGGGCTGTAGAGGTGTTCAATTTTTCCTCTATGGTCATAATCTCTTTATTCAAAGCTTCCATCATATTTTTACAGAGTACAAGATATTAACTTTATCGAATCTTCACAACTCTCTGCTGTCGGTGAGAACTAGCAGCCTTTGGAGGAGCATCTGGCTTCCAAACCAACCTCCCAAAATCCTCTATTTTGAACCTCACTATTCCAGAGGATGCTCGAGCTCTGCTTGAGGTCAGGTTCCTTTTCACCAGGGTCCCTCAGTGGTTCTGGTACCTGGGCTTGGGGATTCATCCCACAAATGGCAAAATTGCAGACCATAATTATGCGATACTCCTGACAAACACAGGATCAGACCGGTACAAGTGGACAGGTTATGGCCCCTGTTGGATGTGCTTCTTGGCAGCTGTCAAGAAAGATGACACTCTTACCAAAGATTTTATACTTTATGCAGACTCTGCCATTCCAACCTGACACACGGGCACTAATCAAAATGCAGGGCCTTATCTTGGGCAAAGTCACAGGCATTTCTACCCCTATCAGCTAGAAGACATAGAGTCTCCAACCTAGTCTGATATTATCAAGTGGCACAGCTGCGTTTTAAGGTGGAATGGTCTTGACTGAGCACTGTAAAAACTGGTATTTCAATGACCAGGCAGTGGTGGGCATCCACATCTGGAAGATCCTGTGGCTGCCATAACTGAAGTGGCTGGCAAGAGTATATATTTCACCATTACTCAAAGCTGCTGTAGGAGTTTGGAACAGGGAGCCATGTCAAAAGGGGTTATCCAACCCCATATCCCTCAGATGCCAATTATAAGAATAGGTTACTTGTCTGATGTTGATGGCCTTATGGATTTCCCTCAGGTTCAATCGGCCTATGGTTTCTCATTCAAGGCACATTGGCATTAGGTGGCCATTCACCACTGGCTGTCATTACCTATACCCACCCTATTTGATAAATGGCTTCTCACTCACTACAATAACAAGCAGGTTCTGACATATACACCTCATCCACCACACAACAGACACCATCAAAAACAATTGCACAGTTACTGCGTACTGAGAACGCACCTTTACTGATAAAGAATGGCATAATATTCACTACCATGCCCAAGCTTCAGCCCGCAGTACCCAAAGCAAAGAAATATTAATCAAAATATCAAACTGTGGTATTTCACTCTGGCTAGGGTGCCCATTGGAAAACAAATGGGTACAATGTGTGTTGGCGTGCTGCAGACAGACTGGTACCCTCACTCTTAAACGCTGGTAATACCCCAAGATAAGTTTGTTCTGGCAGGTGGTGCTGGCAGCGATAGACAAAATATATGACACAGACATACCTAGTTTTCAATGATACGTCATGTTAGGACTCCCAAATCCCTTGATTTATCCTCTAAAATCTGGTGCTAAGAGCCATCAACCACCTTTTACTTTCCCGATGGGGCACCAATGTGATCCCAACCCACTCAGATTGGCTCCACAAATGATGGGAACTACTGGGACTTGAGAAGTTAAGAGTAGTAGTGATATGCATGTTACCCTTGTTTGACATGAGATGGGGGCCCTGCATCTGATATCTATCAAACAAATCTCAAGAACTAATATCCCTGATATATCTGCAAGCCCTCCGTTTCACCCACCCTGACTATAATTCCACCTAAACGAGTAGAAGGAGAAATGTAAGCGGACTACTCACCCGTGAGGGTCTCAAGGCGCTGAGGGGGAACGGGGCACGGAGGTCCATTCAGCCGAAGAGCCAGGTCTTGAGGGTCTTCCTGAAAGTGTTCAGGGAGGGGGCGCGTCTGATGTCAGTCGATAGCTCGTTCCAGGTTTTGGCAGCATTGTGAGAGAATGATCTTCCGCCTGCTCTGGCTCTATGGATGCGAGGGGTTTCAGCTAGTGCGAGGTTGGCAGATCAGAAGTTTTTTTTGGGTACATGGAAGAATATTCTGAGGTATTTGGGTCTGTTGTTTTGTAGGCATTTGTAGGCATGGGTGAGGATTTTGATGGTGACTCTTCTCCACGGGGTGCTGGCTGATGTGTTCTTGCCAGGGGGATACCGGGAACGAGTCTGGCGGCGGTGTTCTGTATTGTCTGGAGTTTGTGGAGTAGGGATTTGTTGATGCCGGCATAGAGAGCATTTCCATAGTCTAGTTTGCTGGTGATGAGTGTGTGGGTGACTGTCTTCCATGACTCATGGGGATCCATTTGAAGGTCTTGCGAAGGATGCCCTACTCGCCGCCACAGATGACATCCGCATCCTCCTGGACCAAGGCCACTCCACAGCCAGCGGTCTCGGTGCTGTGGTTGCTTTGGAATCTGGTTTGGGAAGGGTCGAGGATGGCGTTCTCTTCAATGAATCGTGGCAGTTACCTATTGACTGTTTCCTCTGACACCTTGGTTGTGAAGGAGAGGAGCGACATGGGCCGGTAGTTCTTGAGGTCGGAGGGGTTGGCCGTGGGGTTCTTGAGCAGGGGCCTGACTTCTGCGTGCTTCCAGATGCCTTTCATGGTTGTGGCAGTGTCCTCGGTCATGATTTGCGTCCAGTTTGAGATGGCAGGCTGGCTGGTGCCTCGGCCAGGTGATGGGCCCGATGTGGCCTATTGATGGTAGTCGGTGAAGTTGTCAAAAGTGTCCTGATCTTGATGTGGAAGTAGATTCCGAGCTTGTCGCAGAAGTCTTGGACGAGGTGATGTCTGTGGCTTTGCTGCGAGGTGTGGTGAAATCCTGAATGACACTGAAGAGTTCCTTGGAGTTGGCAGAGTTGGCAAGCATTTTCTTGTGGAGGAAGTTCCTTTTGGTTGTGGTAGTCCGGCATGGCGTCCTTGTATTTGGAGTAGTTATCGTTTGTCTTGGTGTTCCTCCAGATCTTCTCAAGATGTTTGCAGCTGCGCCTGTTTTTTTGGAGATCGGTGGTGAACCAGGCGGCTTTCCTGGGGCTCTGTAGCCGACGAGCTTGTCCGCGTAGTTGGCGATCCAGGTGTGGAGTCCTGCGGATGCGATATTTGCATTGGATGCCCAGGTGGGTTGTCTCGGGTGAGGGTGGAGTTCAGATGTTTTGGTGCCTTGGGTTTGTCGACTGTGAAGTGAATGCAGTGGTGGAAGGTCCATGGTGGTTGCATTGTGTGGCTGAAATGAACGCTGTTGCCTGCAGAGAAGATGGGGTCGAGGGTGTGTCCTGCCCTGTGTGTGGGTGCGGTGTGGTGACAAAGATGGTGGAGTTGGGGCTGCTGGGGTTGTCGAGGTGGAAGTTTTGGTCTCCAATGAGTATGTAGTTCATTGATGCGATGGCGTGGGATACAATGAAGTCTGTGATGGTGGGGGCGAAGGGTGTCTGGGGGCCGGGGGATCTGTAGACGAGGGTTCCTTGGGGTGTTCTGTTAGGGTTGGTCTGGATCTGGAAGTGCAGGTGTTCAGCAGAGGGGAAGACTTTGCTGTAGGTGGTGAGGTGGAGAGAGCTCTTGTGTGCAATGGCGAGGCCCCCTCCCAGGTGGATCTAGTATCCATCTGTTATGGTGGTGTTGACGTCGGGCGGAGCTGGTGTTGGTCTATGTCTCTGTGAAGAAGATGATGTTGGGCGAAAGAGAGTTGAGTAGGTTCCAGGTTTCTATGGTGTGTTTGTGTACAAACAGCACATTGAGGAGGATGTATCTTAAGGTGTGGTCGGTGTAGGTGTATGCGGTGCCGGAGGTCGGGGTGGAGGTGAAGGTCTGATGGCAGTGGATGCAGGAGAACTGGCTGTGGGTCGAGTTCAGCTAGGCCAGTTGGCAGACTCTGAGTCTTCCAGGGTTGAGTGCGGGGAGGGTGGCGGAGTCGTTGTGGTGGGAGGACGTGGATCCAGGGTTCCTGGTGCTGGTCGCAGTTGGATTGCTGACAAGTGGGGGCGGCACTCCCGTTGTGAGCGTCTGCAGCGTGTGACCACGCAGCGGCTGCCATTAAGTAGGGGGGGACTAGAGGTAGAAAGGCGGGAGCAAGGGCTTTGTCGGGGGAGCCACAGGGGCAGCAGCAGCGGAAAAAACTAAATTACACAAAAAAAATACAATATTAATACAATAATCAGGAGGAATCAAGATAATTAAAGAGTAAACAGCGGGCAACAAGAAAAAAAACAGATAAGCAGAGGGTAAGGGGACACCAGGCGGGCTGGACGGGATCACCTCTGAGGCTGGGACGGGCTGCTGGGGCCAACCATGCTCACAGGAGGACTATGCACTGAGGGGATGCGGCGGAGAAACAGAGGGAGAGTGCTGGCCTGGACAGGAGGTACCCCCAGCTACTCTTTTCATATGCCTGGTGTGTCACTCTTTCCTAGGTTGTCAACACACACACCCCACCTTCCCATATCCTATCTGACTGTTTTCTCCCTGATTCCACCCATCCCAACTTCCTTCTCTTGTTATGTTACTTATTGCTACCCTTCCAGCCACTGGATGTAAGTGTGTTGATTGTTGTACCTTATTTACTAGAAAATTAATACCAAGACAGGAGATTGCAAACCTAACATAATGCTTTATTGAAAATATTTTGTGAAAATCACTATAATGATACATTGTAATGTGTGAATGTATTAAATATACATTTGCTTATAGATGTTTGTGACATTTTAACAAAGCCAATAGCTCTGCTTCATATTTGTTGATGTTCTGACCCCTAGATAAAGCCAAGGAGATAACGAACACCAGCAATAGTTGCGGATTTCAGGAAAACTGTGCTTAAAGCCCCGTAATTATCCGGCGGCGCAAGGGGATAATGGAGCCTGAGGTCTAGCGTAGAACAGGCCTATCTCCGAGAACGAAGGCATTTGTGATCGAGCTGCAAGCTGGATTCTGACATAGGCCCTGCGGAACTTGAGGAGGTGAGCGGAGCGACATTGCCAAGGTCACTCCTTCCGGCTGTATTATGTACCCAGTGATATGCCTTCCCACAGAGGCAATTCTCAAACTCAAGTAAAGGCTGGGGATGCCAGAAAGTATTGCTGCTGTTGCCGAGGAAGGTCACCTGAAAGGCTAAGAGGACGAGAGGTCTGATGGGGTTAGGCAGCAGGTGGGGGCTTGCAGAGTGCCTTGCACACATTGAGATCCCACCTCTTCCCGCATCTCGTAGGCAAGCAGCAACTTCAAAGGGTGAGCAACAGTCTATGACGGAGCCCAAGCTTGAGCACCACGTAGAAGACTTCCTGCAACTGAACAGTTGGGAGGCTTAAAACTTAACCCTGGCACTGGCGACCTGGGATATTGCAACCGTTGCCCAAATTCAGAGGCGGAGGGGTCAGGAGTGTGCTGGGCATTATCTCCTCGTTAGTCTTCCTCGCCACATGACTAACAAAGTGAACTTCAGCTCCACACCAAAGCAAAAACTCAGCCTCCCATGCCTCCCATCCCTTCCCAAGATGGCCGACCCATTACCACCTGACCTCTAGAAGAGGCGGGTCGGCCCAACCCATCAGCTTGTTTTTATAGTTCTGCGCTGCGGATTCTCCAGAGCGTCTGTTCAGGTAAGTTGGGCTGAGGTCCTGCTCCAGCAGGTCCTGATGCCCTGGTGGGAAGGCCCTGCTCCAGCGGGCTTGTTCTCTGGTTCCCCCGCCTTCTAACCCTCACACTGACCAATTGGGTTCACAGCTCTGCTCTAGCTGGTTCCTAGTGTTTGCGGGCTTTTGGGAGTTCTGCCCTGCGCCCCTCCATTTTTTTGCTTTCTGCCCTGCTTTAGCGGGCTTTATTGTTTAGGTCCTGCTCCAGGTGGGATGTCTGGCGGGGTGTGCTCATCTCCAGGTCTTCTCTGGGTGGGCGTTTGTTGACTTTTAGGCCCTGTGGATAGCCTTCCCTGCATTTCATGTCTCTCCAGCTTCTATTATTCCCCTCGGCCCATCTCAATTACCTGTGTGGTGGGCCGGGGTGCTGCCTGCTGGGCTTGGTGCCCAGCAGCCGGTTCCCTGTGTGCGCCTGTTGGCGGCGGAGCTCCTCCATTTTTGATACCGCTGCCCCCTGTCCCTGTCTCCTCATCTTACCTCCGGGGTCTGCTTGGGTGTTTTCAAGGGGGTCTGCGGCACGGCGGGTGCCGTTTCCCGATGTCTCCGTGAGATGGGGTCGGGCTGTTAGCTTCTCCTCCTGGGTTTGGCCATTGGCTGCGGGCCTTACTGGTCGGCCTCCGGGGCGGGGTCTAGCTCCCCCTGGCTTCGAGTTTGCTCGCTGTTCCTTCTGGTGCGGCGGCTCTGGCAGTCCGGACTGCCTTCTTTACTGCTGCACAGAGGCCCCACGTTTACATTGTTTTTGGGTCATAGTGGCCCTGTGCTGGATGGCGGGATCACTTCCTTTGTTGAGTGTTCTGTGTTCGTTCCTCCATTTAGTTCCTTCCCGCTGGTGCGGTTTGTTTCCTTCGGGTCTGGTTCGCGCTGTTGGGGCTGGTGGTCGGGTGTGGTTTGCTACACTCGTTTACAGTGGCTACTCCTGCCAATGCAGTGACCGTGTCCCCGGGTGGTTATTTTTCGAACAATGTAATTGTTTCAATATTTTCGCATTTTAAACTATTACGTATTTTACGTTTCTTTTTATAATGTCTGCGTTGGGCGTCCTTGTCGCTGAGTGACTGGTTTCAATTCCCGGTTCCAGCACTCGTTTACAGTGGCAGTGCCTCACTCATTTGAAGGAGCTGTAGCTCAATGGGTAGTGTATTTCCTTTTGTGGCGCCAGCTCTCACAGGCCAGGGTTTGAGTCCTGCCTATGCTGTGCCGTGTCCCCGGGTGGATATTTTTCAAACGATGTATTTATTTCGATATTTACACATATTGAACTGATACATAATTTACGTTTATTTTTATTATGTCTGCGTTGGGCGTCCTTGTCGCTGAGTGACTGGTTTCCATTCCCGGTTCTAGCACTCATTTACAGTGGCAGTGCCTTGCTCATTTGAAAGAGCTGTAGCTCAACCCGAAGTGTTTTTCCTTTGGTGGCACCAGCTCTCACAGGCCAGTGTTCAAGTCCGGCCTATGCTGTGACTGTGTCCACGGGTGGTTATTTTTCAAACTATGTATTAATTAAAAAAATGACACATATTGAACTGATACATAATTTACGTTTCTTTTTATTTTGTCTGCGTTCGGCATCCTTGTCGCTGAGTGACTGGGTGTCCATTCCCGGTTCCAGCACTCGACATTCCGTGTCTCTGTGCACTTCTTTTTTTTTCTCCCAGTGCGCCGCTGTGGGGGCTTGTGTTTTGGGTCTCAGGTTTTTCTCTTGGCACCACTCAGCGTTTTTTCTTTGGTCTGTCCACCCCTCAAAGGTCAGGGGTCCGTTCCTGCCGATTAGGTGTTGATTTGGGGTCTTTTGGTTGCTGTGTTCTTCGGTGCCCAGTTTCCTTCTGGTTGTCCTTTCTCACTGTGTGCACCTATTCTCTTCTGTTCTCAGTCGTTAGGCATGGTCAGGGCTAGTGCCTGGATGGGACTCCGCCTGGGATTGCCTGGTGCTGTCGACATGATGGTTCTCAGTTCCTCTTGTGGGGCTGTGTTTTTTGCCATTCATGTGCCCTCCACGGTTGTTCCTGGTCGGTCCTGCTTGATGCGGCCATAGGGGTTTCCGGGGGCTGTGGGCGCCTGCATGTCTGTTGTGGGTGGTCCTCGGTTTGCTCCTGTTCTTCCTTCTAGGGCTGCTTCTGTGGTCTCCGGGTTGGCTTTTGGCTTCTGCTCCTGTTGTTGCAGTCTGGCTTTTCTTTCAGGGGCCTTGGCGGTGATTTCCCCTGCTCCTCCTCCTGCTCCATTGCTTGCCGGGCGTCCCTTGTGCCCTCTTCCTCGTGTGTGGTTGACTTGCTCAGCGAGTGCTCATGGGGCAGGTTCGATTCAGCTGCCTCCTGAGGGCTCTGGGGTTGCCAGTTTGCCAGTGGTGTGCGATGTGGTATTCCCCACATGCTCCCATGCACATGTTGTGGCTGGTGTTCCCTGGTGGTGTTTTGCTGGTCCTCGCTGGAATGGCATGGTGTGCATATGTGTACGGTGGATTTAGACCCAATTCTCTCTTGTCGTGGGTGAATGCATGACGTTGTTCTGCTTTCTGTCCGTCTTCTGTGCTCTCCTTGCTACTGGTTCCCGGCGTTCCTGGCTGAATGGGTCTGATCCTTTGCTGCGGGCGGTTCTCTGCGGGGGCCTCGGGCTGTGTGCCTGGCTCCTCCTTGCGATCTTAACTTGGTACTGCGGGCTCTGCAGGTTCTGCCTTTGGGCCTCTTCGGTAGATGGATCCGTCATTCCTCACCTTCAAGGTGGTTTTCTTGGTCGCCATGGTCTCCGATGGCCGCATGGGCGAGCTGGGGTCCTTTCTTCGGTCTCCTCCCTTCTTGAGGATGATCTCCTGCCTTGGGTGGCTGTCCCCCTTCAACTGGTTTTGTGTGGCCCCCTGGCTATTCTTGTCTGGGTTGTCCACCCTGGTTTCCGTAGGGTGGGTTTTAGGCTCCTTGTTCCTGGGTGACTGGCTGTACTTGCTCGGTCTGTCCGTTGGGGGTCCCCCACGTCTGGTTGGTCCCGGTGCTCTGTGGCTCCCCTTCCCCGGTGTTGGCGACCTCTCTGCCTATGGGGCGTGCTTGGGTTTGTGCTGGGTCGGTTGGTGGTTTCTCGTCTGCCTTCTGTTGGCCGCTTCCTGGCTTGTTTTTGCCCCTGCCTCGCGGGGCTTCTTGTTGCTCCCCTGGTATGTTTGTGCTCTGCCTCGTTCCTTGTGGGGTTTGCGTGCTTGCCTCGGTCACTATCTTCCTGTTTGTGTCCTCAGTGCTGTTTTTTTGGCCTTCTTGTCCGAGCTTCGCGCCTGGGCTTGTGGGTCTGGCCAGGTTGTTTGTCCTGTGGTGGGTCTCGCCTGGGTTCTTCCCGTTTCTGCTCCTGCGGACCTTGACTCAGGGTTTGCTCCATGGTCCATGTTGGACCTCTGTGGGCTCTGGCTCCCTAGGTTCTGGGGTTTCGTGTCCTGCCTCTGTATTTTATTACCCCTTGGGGCGTTCGGTTCACGCTGTGCTTGTGATTGTCCAGGGCTGCTGGTTTTCCCAGTTCTCTTCCCCGGTCAGGCCCAACGCTCCTTGTGCTGTTTGGATCCTGTTCTTCTTTTTTCTGGTGGGGGTACTGGGTCCTTCCGGCTCGGGTTTTCTCCCTGGAGGTGTTGACTTTCTCGGGCTTGTTCCACCCGGTATTTCTGTCTTTCTCACCTTTGGTGGGTTGCTGCCTGTGGCCTTGCCCATGTGTTCCCTCTGGTTCCTGTCGGATCACCAATTTCGGCTGGGTCGGTCCTGGGTGTGGGTTTGTGTCACTGTGACCTGGTGTTTTGGTTGGCGGGCTCTTCCGCCTACGGTCTTGGGTTCTTGTCCCGAGGTGTGTTGGTTTTTGCTTCCTGGGTGCTTGCCCCGGCGGCTCCTTTGTTGCATGTGGAATGTTGCGGGCGGTTTTGCTTGTCCCCTGCGCTGGGCTGCCTCGCTCGTTCGTTCTGCATTCCCCTTCCTTCCGGGTTCGTTATGCTTTCTTGTGCATGGGTCTCCTGGTGGGTGTTCGCCTTCCTGTTTGGGGCTTGGGCTTGGTCCTGGTCCTCTTCGGTGCCCTTGCTGTCGGGTTCACTTTGTTGTGGTTTCCTGCGACCTCCAGGTCTGTTTTGCTTTGCACCTGCCTGGGCTCTCTCATTGCTGTCTGGCTTCAGTCCTGGGATCCTTTGGGCGGCTGTGTTCCATGTCCCGCCTGCCTCTCTTTGCTGGTGGGGCTTGGGTGCCTTTCTTTTTTTGTTGTTCGGGTGGGGTGCTGGTTTCTGCACCTCCGTCCATTCTTGCGGCTCCTGCCGGTCTGTGTTCCCTCTGGTTCCTTTTGCTTCTACCCCTGTTTGCCGCCGGATCTGGTGGTTTTTGTTTTCTTCTCCCATCCGGTTTTTGGTTTGGGGGTGGTTCGGCTCTCTCAGTGTTGAGCGTCCACCGTGCGTGTGGGTGTGGGCTTCAGTCGCCCTGTGGCCTTTTTGTTGGGTCACTGTGGTGGGGTTGCCATCTGTTTCTTCGGTTCCTGTGGTGCCCCGGTGGCTCATGGTCTGTTTGGGTTTTTGCACCCCTCTCGCTTTAGGCTGTCCTTTGTGTGGTCTTGGCGTGTTTGGTCCTGTTTGCTGCTTTTTGTTTATGGTCCTTAGCTTAAAGAATACAAATAGTAGAATTGCAAACATAGACTTAAATAAGTACCATGGCGTAGTTTTCCAATGTCCAGCTGGACAAGGAACTGTTTATTTATAGTATTATAGAAGAATTTCTAGATACGTGAACCAAGAATCAAACAAACTGGGCACAAGCCTGTACCAAGTTGAAAGGGACAAACAATCAAAAAATGACTAATCACCCAAGGTCCTTTGCTACCTAACACGGGTTCCCTTGTTCAATATACCGCTTTTTGTTTATGGGCCTATTTGCAGGTTGTTTTTTGGCTCCGTGTGGTCCGGTGCCGTGCCTTCTCTGTCCTCCTTTGTTCTTTGGTTGGAGCACGTTTGCTGTGGGCACTTCGTGTCTTTGTGGTCCTGTCTTTCGGCCCTCCTGGCGTTTTTCTGTCCCGGGCTGGTCTTCCTGCTTGTGGTTGCCTCTCTCTGGGGTGGTTCTTCCACTCGCTGACCTGTTGGAGTTTGCCCTCTTCCGTGGAGGACCCGTCCTGGTCCGTTGGTTTCTTGTGGGTTTCCATGAAGCCGCTTGGCTTTGGTATGTGCTCACTTTGTTAGTCATGTGGCGAAGAAGACGAACGAGGAGGTAATGCCCCGGTTACTTACCGGTAATCTTCGTTACTCCGAGTATAGTCTTCCTTGCCACATGAGTTCCCATCCCTCCCTCCCTGTCTGGCTATCGGCTTCATGTTTGTGCTTGGTAGTTTCAGGCTGATGGGTTGGGCCGACACGCCTCCTATAGAGGTCACGTGGTAATGAGTCGGCCATCTCGGGAAGGGATGGGAGGCATGGGAGGCTGAGTTGTTGCTTTGGAGGGTTGTGGTGGGAGCTGGAGCTCACTTTGTTAGTCAAGTGGCGAGGAAGACTATACTCGGAGTAATGAAGATTACCGGTAAGTAACCGGAGTATCTCCCTTGGGCAAGAATACTGATGTGGCACCTTTCAATAGAGACCTCGATAGTCTAATGAAACTGAAGTGGACAAACAACAAACGATCTTTCTGAGGTGATGGAAAGACTGCTGAGAACTTTTCTTTACTCCCTCCCCCCTCAGGTTGCCTTCCCCCCTCCCCACCTATTCTTTTACTCATTTTTCTGTCCCCATTCCCTTCTCTGCCTCCTATGATTTTCATTTACTTCGAAATTTCAGTGAAAAATGTTTAATTTTATTATTCATGTAACTCGCTATTGTTCCTATTGTAAAGCACTCTGATACCTCCGGGTCAATCAATCAATCAATCACGACATTTTTAGAGCGCACTACTCACCCGTAGGGTCTCAAGGCGCTGGGGGGGGGTGCCGTTACTGCTCGAACAGCCAGGTCTTGAGCTTCTTCCTGAAGGCGAGGTGGTCTTGGGTCAGGCGCAGGTCAGTCGGGAGGGAGTTCCAGGTCTTGGCGGCCAGGTGGGAGAAGGACCTTCCTCCTGTTGTCGCTCTTCGGATGCGGGGGACGGCGGCGAGGGCGAGGCTGGTTGATCTGAGGTGGCGCTTGGGAGCGTAGAAGTTGATTCGGTTGTTGAGGTAGCTCGGGCCTTGGTCGTGTAGGGCTTTGTGTGCGTGGGTGAGGAGACGGAATGTGATTCTTTTCTTGACGGGGAGCCAGTGCAGGTCTCTCAGATGTCCGGAGATGTGGCTGTTTCGTGGGAGGTCGAGGATGAGTCTGGCTGAGGCGTTCTGGACCCGCTGGAGTCTCTTCTGGAGCTTGGCGGTGGTTCCGGCGTAGAGAGCGTTGCCGTAGTCCAGTCGGCTGGTGACGAGGGCCTGGGTGACGGTCTTCCTGGTCTCGGTGGGGATCCACCAGAAGATCTTCCGTAGCATGCGTAGGATGTTGAAGCATGATGAGGAGACGGCGTTGACTTGTCTGGTCATGGAGAGGGAGGAGTCCAGGATGAAGCCCAGGTTACGTGCGTGGTCAGTCGGTTTGGGTGCGGTGCCCAGGGCGGGGGGCCACCAGGAGTCGTCCCAGGCGGAGGGCGAGGAGCCCAGGATGAGGACCTCCGTCTTGTCCGAGTTCAGTTTCAGGCGGCTGGTCGTCATCCACTCGGCTACGTCTCTCATCCCTTCGTGCAGGTTGGTTCTGGCGGCGGCGGGGTTGTTGGTCAGGGAGAGGATCAGCTGGGTGTCGTCGGCGTAGGAGATTATGCTGAGGTTGTGTTTGCGTGCGATGGTCGCGAGGGGGCTCATGTAGACGTTGAAGAGGGTGGGACTCAGCGAGGATCCTTGGGGGACGCCGCAGATGACTTCGGTGGCCTCTGACTTGTACGGTGGTAGGCGGACTCTCTGTGTTCTTCCGTCGAGGAAGGAGGTGATCCATTCCAGTGCCTTCTCCTGGATTCCGATGTTGCCGAGGCGCTGTATTAGGGTGCGGTGGCAGACAGTGTTGAACGCCGCGGAGAGGTCAAGGAGGATGAGGGCCGCTGTTTCTCCGTTGTCCATCAGGGTTCGGATGTCGTCGGTGGCAGCGATGAGGGTGGTCTCGGTGCTGTGGTTGGCTCGGAAGCCAGACTGTGAGGGGTCGAGGAATCCATTTGTCTCGAGGAAGGCGGCCAGCTGTTTGTTGACGGTCTTTTCGATGACTTTGGCCGGGAATGGGAGGAGCGAGATGGGACGGTAATTCTTGAGTTCGGTGGGGTCCGCTGTGGGTTTCTTGAGTAGAGCGCTGAGTTCTGCGTGCTTCCAGCTCTCCGGGAAGGTGGCGGTGTCGAAGGAGGTGTTGATAATGTCCCGCAGGTGGGGTGCGATGACCGCGTCGGCCTTATTGAAGACGTGGTGAGGGCAGGGGTCGGTTGGAGATCCGGAGTGGATGGAGTTCATTGTGCGGATGGTGTCTTCGGTGCTGATCGGAGTCCAGGCGCGGAGAGTGGTGGTGGGTGGCGTTGCTGTGGTCGTGGCGTGCGTTGGTTGGGTGCTGAAGCTGTTGTGTATGTCCGCGATCTTGTTGTGGAAGAAGGAGGCGAGGGAGTTGCAGAGGTCTTGCGACGGGGTGATGTCGTTGTTTCCGGCTTTGGGGTTGGAGAGCTCTTTTACGATGCTGAAGAGTTCCTTGCAGTTGTGTGCATTGTTGTCAAGCCGGTCCTTGTATGCATTTTTCTTGGTGGCGCGGATCAGTTGGTGGTGTTTCCGGGTGGCGAGCTTGAGGGTAGCCATGTTGTCCCTTGTTTGTTCCCTTCTCCACACTTTCTCGAGGGCTCGGCAGTTCTTCTTGGAGCTCTTGAGTTCGTCGGTGAACCATGGGGCTTTTCTGCTGCCGGGTCTGCTGGGCGGGGTCCTCAGAGGGGCGAGTTTGTCCGCGCAGTTGCTGATCCACTTCGTGAGGTTGTCGGCGGCCTGGCTGGGGTTCGTTGAGCCGGCGGGAGGGTGCTGGCTCAGGGAGGCGGTGAGCTGGTCGGCTGTGATCTTGTTCCAGCTTCTTCGGGCAACCTGTTGCTGGTGGTGGTGGATCGTCGTTCTTTTGAAGGTGAAGTGGACGCAGCTGTGGTCCGTCCAGTGGAGTCCTGTTGCGTGGCTGAAGGCGATGTCTTTGCTGGATGAGAAGACGGCGTCGAGTGTGTGTCCGGCGAGGTGGGTGGGGGTGGTCACCAGTTGCTTGAGTCCGAGGTTAGCGAGGTTGTCGAGCAGGGTGATGGTGTTGCGGTCGCTGTTGTTCTCCAGGTGGAAGTTGAGGTCCCCCAGGAGGATGTAGTCGGCGGAGGGGAGGGCATGCGGGCTGATGAAGTCGGCGATGTCCTCGCTGAATCGTGTGCGTGGTCCCGAGGGTCGGTAGATCAGGGTGCCTCTGAGGGTGGTCCTCGGGTCGGTGTGGATCTGGAAGTGCAGGTGTTCGGCGGTGGTTAGGGTGTCGTCGGTGTTGGTCATGATGCGGATGGTGTTTCTGTGGATGATGGCGATGCCTCCTCCCGTCTGGTTGGCGGTGCGGTCCCTCCGTGTGATCTTGTAGCCTTCTGGGATGGCGATGGCGATGTCGGGCGCTGAGGAGGCGTTCATCCAGGTCTCTGTGAGGAAGGCGACGTCAGGGGCTGTGGTGTCGAGGAGGTTCCAGAGTTCGATGGCGTGTCTGTGGATGGAGCGGTGTTCTATACAGCACTGGTCTAGCCAGTGCTGTATAAAACACAATAAATACATAAATACTATTCGTTTTGTGCCAAATTCTAAATATCATAGATTTGCGCTGGGGTAATGGAGCCCCTGAACAAATGTTCAGGGTCTCCATTGCCCACTAAGAAAACATTTTTCCTCAAAGAGCAAACCCTTCTCCTACACCCAAAGCAAATCCTGTAGTTCTCCATTCCCCTTCCCATTCTGGAAGGCTACTCAGGCCCTTAGCTGGTGTAACTTCAAAATCATTTATGTGGAAGGAAGAGGAGGATCACAGCTTGTTAATGTCACCAAATATACAAGGGGAACCGTACTTCGTAATACACACTTCCCCTCCTTGTTTGGATTTCTTTACATTTGTAGTGAGGAAATCTCGGGTAGTTAATATATTTAGGCCTGCTTGGTGTCTTGTTTTGAATTTCGATGAGTTATATTGAGGTATTTTTATAAAAAGAGCCTATGACCCCTCCACTGGTGTCTTAGCTGCAAAAACTTAGAACTCTGTCCAAGAGATACAGCCCGCCAGGGTAAATTATCATCTCTACCTTTTACTCCTGAAATGGTGGTGGACCAACCACCAATTCTAGGATGACTGCACGCATCACCATTTCTTACAAGTTAACTCCATGAAAGTCCTTCAATCAAATAATAGTGGTCTTTCACTGAAAGGTAAATGTTTGGTTGCTTTGGTATTAGTGCTATTTATCTTCCTAGCATGTTATCGAGACTGATATTTGCTCCTTAAAGAAATACATTCACTCAGTTGGTATATTACCAGCATCCACAGTAGCTGTTGCACATCACACCATTCACCACTGGCATTGGTGGAATATCTGGCAGTCACCTTACTATAGACCTTCCAGTGCAGCATATTTTCCAATGCCAGGATAGCAGAGAATGAAGGTCTATCATACTGACAGACCAAAATTCTACTTGCTAAGCTCTGGGGGACCAATTCACAAACAGCATTTTACAATAAATTTTGTAGTACTACAATAGTAGTCCAAATGTTCTAAAAATGCTATTCCCAAACCTAAGTGTGAAGTGAATGACTCCCCTTCTACTATCTTTTTGTGTGGAGTTCTCCTATCCAGCTGCAAACTATACATTTTAGTAGTAAATATGGGAGGGGGACAGGGGAAATGGGAAATATTTACTACTAAAGGGGAGGGCTTTAGAGAGAAGTAAGAATGAGTTAAGGGATGGTCACGAAAGAGGTTTTTCGAAGGACATGCACCCAACCACAAGAGTAAGCCCATTGTAATTTACAAACTGCCTTTCTAAAGTTGCTACAGCCCAAAAGGTTCCTAAAATAGCAGAATATTAAATATGTTGCAGAAGATGCTCATTTACCATTCACTTTTAGTATTTACTGCTCCATGCACGGATCACTCAATGAGGGCATAGGGATCTTTACAATAATGATTGTTATTACTGGTGGGTCACCACCAACCATTTTTTATGCTGTGGGTGGCTGCCGGGAGTGCGGCAACCCCCTAGCAACATTAAAATAATAGACAGTAAGATTCCTGGGTCATCAACTGTATCACCCCAGCAGAGCTTAGCATACTTTTTTAAATAACTCTGAGCTGGAACTGTATACTCTTCAGATGGAGTGCAGGATCCCCTTGTGGTTCATTCTATGGCTGCACTTTCGGGCTTGAAAAATGTTAATAAAGATTCAAAGATAAGTTTATTTTTTTAAACAATGGTTTATTATAATAATATGAGTCAATCACTATTATCATTGCGTTGTGTGAATTTATAAAATATGTATCTCTATAATTTTTGGTCACTTTTTGTCAAAACCAATATATATTGTTACTTTTTCTATATTTATGTGTTGACCCCTTGATAAGCCAATAGTTCCACTGCTATGTATATTTCATATTTTGGCATTTTAGCCCTTTGACAAAGCCACTAGGTCTGCATTACTTAAAATACCGTTCTTTACATTGTTACATGATATAATCAGCAGTGCGTAGCAGTGGGGTGTTGGAAGGCTGGTCTGGTGTCTTGGTGGACTAATGTGTCCAATGTAGGTGTCAAATGGTCACAGGTTCAAATCCCAGTGGGTCAACTCAGCCTTTCATCATTCTGAGGTTGATAATATGAGTACCAGTGAGTTGGGTAATAATAAATATCTGTTATTCAGTGGCAAGATACCCTTGGGTGAATGTGCACCTTACAAATACACATTATGTTATGGACTTGCTCAGTGAGGAGTTGAGTGCCTCACTCCACACATGGTGATGAACATATTACTTTTTATTTAAAAAACAGAGAAATTCACACATTAAAAAGAAGCTTAGAAATTCAATGAAAATAGAAGGGTTAAAGGGACGTTATAGTTAGGTGATATTGTCAGTTAAAACATATTATATTAAACAGAAATAAAAATGCTCACATCGACCAGTCATAGTTATCTCAAGTTACTATACCTCATGCCGTGAAATAACTATCACTCTCGCCCTTGCATACACTGCTAAATACCTCATATATTGCATCGTTTATAGCATGTTTTATGACATCATTGATAGCATCAATGCAACATCTGAAATTGCATAATTAATGGCAACACTCTGCATAGTAGGGGTGTTAGTTCATTGTAGATAAGACCTAGTTACCAAAGGAGAAGCGTTTTTTGGTTTGCTAAAACATTTGTTGCCTTTTGATGAATCTTCCCAAAACATTTTTTTAAGAAAAGGTCATCTACCTCTGCTCATTTCTTGAGTGTTTTGGGGTAATGCATCAAGCAGCAGATTTAAAAATGTTAACCCCTAACCATTATTTTTCAATACAAGTTCCATAGGGGATTTTGAGCAGCGCTACAGCCCAGACTGCTGAACTGAATGACAACAGATTTGTCAGAAAGTTAGATCTATACCCAGAAAGTGTTGTTTTGTGATTTTGTGTAAATCCATTCAGTGGTTTAAGAAAAATTAAAGTTCAAAATGTATATACATCTGAACAGAGGGGGTTGCAGGACTTTCAAGAGATTCCAGCAATCACACAATTTTAAATAATACAGCATTCTCATTGGCTTAGAGGCTCTCTTTTTCTGTTGCCCATCTCGTTCTTGTGAGTCCTGTGGGAGCTCGTGCTCTGATTGACTGGCTGCAACATGAGGAGAAATGTATGTATGGTGTGTGTGTGAGTTGAAGTTACATGAAATAAGTATAACTGGTGAATTCACATTTTTCATATCACTTTAACCGTTTGATTTTCAAGAGAGTTTTTGAGGTTTTGGTTTATGGAAAATAAGTTATTATCACCATACGTAATTATAATGTCACTCAACCTTTGTTCTTTGCTGTGAATTTCTAAAGTGAAGTAATAGAATATTACCATGCATTATGCCAAACAGCACCTCATACAGGCTTAGTAAACCAGCTGGGGTTTCATCCTAAAAGCCCACCATGGAGGAGGGATCCGTAAATAAAAAAACAGAGAGGACCCCTAGTTGCCATACATCAAGAGCAATTTTAATGAAGCACAATTAAGGAAATGAATCCTGTGTTCCCAAAATCCTTTTGAGATTATTTCTGTCTTGTTTGATGATATTTCAATTTAGCACTGACTATGAAGAGGACAAACAATTTGACAACAAATTCAATAAACTCAAACAAATAAACAATCACGTGCACCATAAATATGCAACAGACCTATTAGTGATACTTCATACAAATCAAATACACAGACAAGTAAACAATTCAAGCAGTCATTTTGCAAAAATGCACAAATGGTACCGATATTATTAGTCACAAAGAAGACAGCAACACAAACCATTCTCCGTGTGTGCTTTACATGATTCATAAAGTCCCATATGAGGAGAGGGAGAATAATATTGTTCTTAGTCCTATTCATAATGTAAGGAGAATTTTCCCTGATCAATTGTTCATTTTCCACCACAAAGATTCTTTAGCGATATAACAAAGGTAGAATTGGCTATTCACATTAGTTCCTTTTGGATTGTGCGGATGTGTTTTGACCTTAAGACAAATGGGACACAAACAAATATACTTTTAAATGAGGTCACCATCAGTGCAAGACTCCTTCATAAAGTCTGGACACTAAAATGAAGAAAACGCCACATAAATACCCTTGAGATAAGAGCAACTGAGAAACTATTTACTTGGTGCCTGTTCCTAAAGAGGTACATAAAAACATGCCTACATTCGCATACTTTCATTTGTCCCAAATGCTTGTGTTACCAACATTTGTGGCCTATGAAATAAAAAGACATGAATGGAAGTGGAAATATGATCCCAAGCTGATCTCCAAAACCTGCGAAGAAAAAATACTCACAGCCCACCATAAATGGATACAAATACGAGCCTAAAAACAAAAAAGTGAATAATGTCCTTGTTTTGTATATTGGGCCCCAAAACTAACACAATATGGGTGCCATAAAGGGTATGCTCTAACTTGGTGAGATCAAATTGTTCTTGTAAGTGTTCGTAAAAGCGTCATTGCGAGAGCTTCTGGCTGCGGGACCCCCGAGTGGCTTAACCTCTTCCATGCTCATGACGGCTCCCGGATGTCATGAGTCACGGTGGGCAGTGCTGATGACGGCCGGGAGCCGTCATGACCACGCCCGCGATAGGAATGTCCAGCACTGCGGCGGAATTCGCGCCGTAGCAATGAGGTTAAGATTGATGTTGCTGCTACGCTGCACTCATAACGTGAAGGACGTCGGCTTTGGCGCTCAATTCTCACATATGGGTGCTGCAGCTTTTGCTATGTGGGGCTTATAAACTTAAGAGTATGTTACAGCAGGATGCTAGGCAAGATTGCGTCCGCCGGGTTGGACGTGTGAGCTGGCTGCTACCGGGTGCTCAAAGCCCCACTCTATGATTGCTTTGCACTGATTACCTGTGAGAGACGAGACAAGGGAAGACCGGCAAAGTATGCTGATTGTCATGGCTGCAGCAATCTTGGCAAGGTTCCGCCGCCTGCATTATCGCTGCTGGTGGAGTTACGCCCAGAGTTGGAGTCAGCGTTTTCCCCCGGCGTCTGTACCCTACGGTGGCTGCAGAGGGTCAGATAGGGCCGCGTCAGCAATGCCTCCCAAGGCAGCGAGAGGGAGGACTCACCCTCTGGTGGACAACACTGGTACTGGGCTAAAGAATACATCAAATACAGTAAGTGGCTCTAAATCGCCAAACGTAGGAAAAGGAGGAAAATTGACGGAGAATGCGGGTAAGCGCACTATACCACTACTATTTTCTGCTGGTAAGCTCAAAGATAAGGGGGAAGCTCTCCAATCTCCCGCCGTGGCAGCAGGATGCAGGAGTACTATGGACCATACCTTAGAACTGGAAGGGAGAGAAAAAGACTGCAATTATAGTGATGCTGACAATCCCAACATGGGGCCATCTTATATACATGGGGATGCCCACGTCGGAGAAATGGCTGAGGATGCAACCAGGGAAGGAAGTTTACCTATTAATCAATGCAGGCACCCTACCCTGGTACCTTTGGTTGGTGATCCCAATATCAACTTAATGGGTGCCAACGATTCCGGCGTGGCTTTAAATGGGGATACAAAAGGTGATGCTACAAGTCTTCAATCTACAATGCAGGACATAGACACTGGGGACTATTATTTTTCACTATCTGACCAGTCAAACTCTTTAAATGATGACCTCGAGTCTATCCTTGGGCCTCAGCCAGGCCTGGTGTGCAGGATGATGGAGGAAGCGATTGTAGTAATCTACACTTAGAGGACTCAGGTGATATTTCAGATGGTAGTCCGCGAACAGTTTGTAAAAAATTAGATTTGAAAGGTGGTGCCAAACCAACGAACGGTGGCAATTGAAGTAATGCTCTACAGTGGGACTATTCCTGCTCAACCGATTTAAGCAATGAGAATGGGCTTATCCCGGGGACTGCTACAGAATTGCCAACCAAGGCTTCCGAGGACATATCACTAACTATGATTTATCAAACCACGGTCACTCATAGAGAGGAGGCACAAGTAGAGAACCAGAGAGTCCAGGGTTCATGTCGTAAATTACAGGATTCTGTGTGGCGCATAGCTAAGACCTGTACAGAGTTCAGAATGAGATTTAATGAAGCAGAAGCAAGAATCTCCTGTCTGGAAGATGAACTGGAGGGCTTTGACTGACTCTTTACGGTCTCTAAAAGACAATATGCAATGTGAACTAGCTGACATCGAAAACCGCTCTCACAGGAACAATCTTGCAAATTCCAGAGGGGGACCCTCGCAAATTCAACATTGATCTATTTACGGAAGACTTTCCGGATTTGGGTAAATGGGATTGGGCGAGAGAAGTGGAGAGAGAGCATTTTTTCCCATTCAATCCCCGCCCAAGACCCTGTCAATCTTTGGACACACCCAGAGTGATTTTAATAACTCATAACAATTGTTTGGCTAGGGAAGATGTGTATTCTTTGGCACGCCCTGATAAAAAATGGGTAGGGAAAGGGCTAGAATTTTTTGTAAGGTCTGACTTTTGTCATCTAACAGTGGAAAGGCGTTGGCACTTACGCCAGCTTATAGCATTATTTCAGGCAAAAGGGGTTCTAGTTTTTTTGCTAAACCCAGCCAAACTCAAAGTTATCTTTAAAGATCAAACCCAGTTCTTTACCTCTGAGGGACTAGCAAAAGAGTTTTTACAATCTTTGTAAAACATGTTTAACCTGGGGTTTGCAGTTAGAATCAGTTAGAATCAAGGTCAGGGAATGCATTAAGATGTAGATTCGTAGCTATGTCTGCTTTCAATTTTCATTCTTGGCCTGTTTCTCCCTTTTGTTTTTCCCTCTCTCTTGTGTGTTATCTCACCCTAGGTGAATTTAGGTGATTTAAATAGAAAATTTGGCATCGGCGACATGTATATGGTCTAAGAATGCTTTGAATTCAGCATGTTCTGTATGTTTCCATGTTTCGTTCATAAGTTGATGGGTGCAGTGTGGGGGTGATCACCTGGGTGGCAGGAGCTTGTCATCACAGGGACTATTGGTCCCAAAGCCTTGTGGAAGGGAAGGGGTGGGTGGGTGGCCAGGGATTGGGGTATCAGGGGGATGGGCCGTTGGGGTGGGGTAAAATAGAGAAAATAATCCACAGTATTGATAACATTTTGAGTTTAACAGATCTAATGTTCGTTTTAGAGAATTGATTATTGGATTGACCCCCTATGTTCCTAATGGCTAGACCTGGACTTCGAATATGTCCATTAAATGTATGTGGCCTAAATAGTTATAATAAGAGACAAACAGTGGCCGCTGAACTTTGGGTGATTCAACCTGATGTGGTCTGTTTACAAGAAACCCATATACCTTGGGGTAAGTGGAAAATATTATCAGAAATGGGTTTGTGCTTTTAGCAGCCTCTAAACAATCTGCAATGACCCCCGTCATATGAGGACTGGTTAAATTCCGTAATTAGGATATGTAGGTTGGATGGAAAAGGGAATAGTACAAAAATAATACAGTATTGGGAGATATGGATACATTTTTTTGCTCCTAAGTGACTGTTGAGACCTTCTTTCCTGTGTTTTGGTCAGTTGTGTTTTTTTATTTATTTATTTATTTATTTTTTTGTCTACCAATGATTAAAGCGGAGACAATAATTTCCAGGCAGGACTGGATTTCTGCCGAGTAGCTCTAGGGCTAGCTCATTTCAGAACGTTGGAATTATTGTGTTGGATAAAGGTAAAGAGGAAAATGTTGACAGGTCTTGAGAAATAGCTGGGAAACTCCCCCCAGGATTTCAAACAGAACTCCGGGGCAGTGAAGGTATACAACTTGAACAGACCATCAATTTCCCCCGAACACCTTATTATTCACATTCTTCTCGCAATATGAGGTTAAAAAAAAGGAAAAAAAAAAAAAATGTGCAATGACTCGGGGGTGGAGGTGTTAGCCAAACCTGTCATACAAACCTCAGGACGGGTATTAGCTGATCAGATGGGGTGATGGCTTAGTGTGGAATGTATGATAGGGGAGAAAAAATGTACGCTCAGAACTGTTTACAGTTCCAATCTTGATGAAACCATGGTTTTGGAACAATTAAATGTGGAGCTCGCTCTCTGGCCCACTCCCCTAGTGCTGTGTGGGGATTTTAATAATAATTCGATTAATAAGGAACTTCAATCGGGCATACAAAATTAAAAAGGTAGGAAACCTAGGGTTTTAAGGCGCTATTTCACTTACTGATTGATCATGGTTTGGTCGATGTATGGGATTGTCTCTATGTGCATTATCCTGGCCTTACATTTTATTCCCATCCCCATCAAAAGCCGGTGCAACTCGATTATTTTTTTGTATCACATGTATTATTTACAGAAGCCAAAATCCGAATTTTCCCAAGAATTACATCTGATCACGCACCAGTAGTCCTGGACATAACCGCATTCGGTTATTGTATAAATCCACAAACTTTTCCCTTTAATAGGAAATTGCTTCCTGAAAATACTTTTATACTTCATATCAAGAGCTTGATCAAGATCTTCCTTCAAGATAACAGGCACTCAACATCCGTTGGGGTTCTGTGGGATGCTTTTAAGGCCTGCCTTAGAGGGGAGGTCCTGAGCTATGGATTGTACCAGCAAAAGAAAGCTAAGCTTGCAATTCAGGAATTGTATAATAAAGTTAAGACTGCAGAAGAAAATCTGACACAGGGGATCTTGGCCAAGAACAACATTGCTGAATTACAAACTAAGGTTTCTAGATCTAAGGCTAACATCAATCTATCCTGGAGTAAGGAAATCGCAGCTAAATACTTGGTATACAAAAAGGAATGTTATGAGTATGGAGAGGCGGTAGGGCATTGCCTGGTCCATAGTCTACGCTCTAACGAAGCTGCTCATAGAATAGCCGGCATGAAGAATCAGTCAGGTGATATGGTTTATGATCCCCAAGTAATTCTTCAGATTTGTAATGAATTTTATAATAATTTATATCTGGGAAAAGAGACAGGGTTGCATATTGGGGACTCTGGAATATAACAGTTGGTAGAACAAAATGATCAGGAGGAGGCAGAGATCTTGGAGAGCCCTATTACCATGTTAGAACTAGCCATAAATAGTATGGCGATTGGTAAGGCAGCGGGCACTGATAGGCTCCATTCAGAGGTGCATAGGGCCTTTTTTCAGGATATTAAAACAGATTTGTTGGCCGTCTTCCAAGCAGCCCAAATGGCTAGGGCACCACAATCCTGGGATGAGGCCAATATAGTTATCTTTAAGAAGAAAGTTAGGCCACCGGACCTTCCAGGGTCATATCGCCCGATCTCTCTTGTCAACTGTGATGGGAAGATCTCTGCCAAAATTTTGGCGAACAGGTTAGCAAAGGTAATTTATCCCCTGGTCTCCCCAAAACAACATGGATTTATTCCTGGTAGGGGGACTGTGAATCATATTAGTAGAATTGTGACACTTTTAGATATTGCTCAGGTTGAAGCTAGGGACTTAGGGATGATCTTACTTGATGCCGAGAAGGCGTTCAATCGTGTAGCCTGAGATTTTCTCTGGGGAGTTATGCAGCGGACGGGGTTCAGTAAGGGGTTCACCCAGGCTGTAAAAGTGTAATATCGATCGCCCTCAGCTGGGATCTGTTCTATGGGTCTTATATCAGACCCTATAAACATTTAAAGAGGCACACAGTAGGGCTGCCCCTGCTCTCCCCTGCTGTTTGCCCTATATATTAATCCCTTTTTAATAATGTTAGAGAGAAGCACCCAGATTAAACCTTTTTGCGTTTTGGAAGATCAATTCCGTGTTTTTGCATATGCTGATGACATTGCCATCACAACATTGGATCCTGTCACGGCTATACCTGAAGTAGAACTCCTAACATGAAAGTTCAGCACAGTTTCGGGCTATAAAATGAACACATGTAAAACCCAGATTCTGTGTGCAAAACAGATTATGCCAGCGATCCTAGAGTGGTTAAGGAAGTCACATATCTGGGAATTAAGATCCGAGAAAGTTTGAAATAGTTGGTCGACATTATTAAAAGAGATATCACTACCAAGGTAAAGCAATCGTTAGAAAGCTGGGACTGCTTCCATTTGTCCTTGGTGGGTAGAGCTAACATCCTCAAAATGAATATACTCCCTAAGGTGGTGTATTTTTTTAGATCAGTACCTTTGGAGGTATCTCACACCCAGCTACAACATCTGCATGCATTTTGTGCTAAATTTCTGTGGGCTCCAGGGAAAGTTCAAGTTCAAGTTCAGAAATTTGTATAGCGCACTACTCACCCAGAGGGTCTCAAGGCGCTTGAGGGAGGGGGGGTGCTTTATTTATCGAATATCCAAGTTTTAAGTTGCTTTCTGAAGGAGAGGTGGTTTTGTGTAAGGCGGAGGTGGGTGGGTAGATAATTCCAGGTTTTGGCCGCTAAGTAGGAGAAGGATCTACCCCCCATGGTGGATTTATGGATGCGTGGAATATCGGCAAGGGCTTGATTGGACGATCGTAGATGGCGGGTAGAGGTGTAGAAGGACAGTCGCGTGTTGAGGCATTCGGGTCCTAGGTCGTAGAGGGCTTTGTGTGCGTGGGTGAGGAGACGGAACGTTATTCTCTAGTTGACGGGGAGCCAGTGGAGGTCTTTCAGGTGACCGGAAATGTGAGCTTGACGGGGGATGTCCAGTATGAGTCTGGCTGAGGCGTTTTGGATGTGTTGGAGTTTTTTCTGTAGTTTGGCTGTGGTTCCGGCGTAAAGGGTATTTCCGTAGTCCAGGCGGCTTGTGACCAGTGCGTGGGTGACCGTCTTTCTTGTTTCGGTGGGGATCCAGCGAAAGATTTTTTTGAGCATGAGTAGGATGTTGAAACATGATGATGAGACGGCGTTGACTTGTCTGGTCATCGAGAGGGAGGAGTCCAGGATGAAGCCCAGGTTACGTGCGTGATCCATAGGTATGGGTGCGGTTCCCAGGGCCGGTGGCCACCATGAGTCGTCCCAGGTCGAGGGGGATGAACCTAGGATGAGGACTTCCGTCTTGTCTGAGTTTAGTTTTAAACGGCTGTTCTTCATCCACTCGACAACTTCTTTCATTCCTTCGTGTAAGTTGGTTTTGGCGGTGTTTGGGTCTTTGGTGAGTGAGAGGATAAGCTGGGTGTCGTCTGCGTAGGAGATGATGTTGAGGTTGTGTTGGCGCGCGATGGATGCGAGGGGACTCATGTATACGTTGAAGAGGGTGGGACTGAGTGATGATCCTTGTGGTACGCCGCAGATGACTTCAGTGGCCTCTGATTTGAAAGGGGGGAGGCGGACTCTTTGTGTTCTTCCGGCGAGGAACGAGATGATCCAGTCTAATGCTTTTCCTTGTATTCCGACGTTGTTGAGGCGTTGTATGAGGGTGCTATGACAGACTGTGTCAAAGGCTGCGGAGAGGTCAAGTAGGATGAGGGCGGCAGTTTCTCCGTTGTCCAGTAGAGTCCGAATGTCGTCTGTTGCTGCGATGAGGGTGGTTTCAGTGCTGTGTTTGGCTCGGAAGCTGGACTGTGAGGGGTCGAGGGATTTGTTGGATTCAAGGAAGGCGGAGAGCTGATTATTGACGGCTTTCTCAATGACTTTGGCAGGAAATGGGAGGAGCGAGATGGGGCTGTAGTTCTTAAGTTCAGTGGGGTCTGCTGTGGGTTTCTTCAGAAGGGTGCTGAGTTCGGCATGTTTCCAGCTTTCCGGGAAGGTGGCGGAGTTGAAGGAGCAGTTGATGACGTCTCGGAGATGGGGTGCGATAATGGAGTCTGCTTTGTTGAAAATGTGGTGGGGACATGGGTCAGTTGGCGATCCTGAATGGATGGAGTTCATCAGGCGGATGGTGTCTTCAGTGGTGATTGGTTTCCAGGCGCTAAGGTTGTTAGAGTGAGGTTTTGGTTCGGAGGTGAGTGGGGTGGGCTGGTCTTTGGACTGGTTTTGAAAGCTGTTATGTATGTCGACGATTTTGTTGTAGAAGAATGAGGATAGAGAGTTTCAGAGGTGTTGGGAGGGAGTGATGTAGTTGGTGCCGGCAGTGGAGTTGGTGAATTCTTTGACGATGTTGAATAGTTCCTTGCTGTTTTGGGCGTTGTTGTCAAGTCGATCCTTGAATGCTGATTTCTTGGTGGATCGGATCAGTTGGTGGTGTTTGCGGGTGGCGTTCTTGAAGATGGTCATGTTGTCCGTGGTTGGGTTTTTTGTCCAGGCTTTCTCGAGGGTACAGCAGAACTTCTTGGATTTCTTAAGATCATCGTTGAACCAGGGGGCTTTTTTGCTACCTTGCTTGGTTTGATGGTTTTTCAAGGGTGCGAGTTCGTCGGCGCTGAGGGTGATCCATTGTGTGAGGTTGGTGGCTGCTTGGTTTGGATCCGATGATTTGGCAGGAGGGTTTTGGTGAAGCGATGTGAAGAGGTGGTCGGTGGTAATTTTGTTCCAGTTTCTTCGGGGAATATGTTGTGGGATGTTGTGGGTCGTGGTTTTTTTGTAGTTGAAGTGAACGCAGTTGTGGTCCGTCCAATGGAGAGCTGTGGTGTGATCGAAGGAGATGTGCTTGCTGGAGGTGAAGATTGGGTCGAGCGTGTGTCCGGCATAGTGGGTGGGGGTATTGACAAGTTGTTCGAGTCCGAGGTTGGCCAAGTTGTCCAGAAGGGTGGTGGAGTTGCTGTCGTTTTTCTTTTCCAGGTGGAAGTTGAGGTCTCCCAGTAGAATGTAGTTCTCTGAGGGGAGGGCGTGTGGGCTGATGAATTCAGCGATGTCTTCGCTGAATTGTGTGCGGGGTCCTGGTGGTCTGTAGATGAGGGTGCCTCTAAGTGTGGTCTTGGGGTCGGTGTGGAAACCCCGGAGGGCTATGCATTTCATGACTCTTCCCAGAGAGAGGGGCGGTGGTCAGTTCCTTACTTTACACTCTATTATTATTCCTGTTTCTTATTAAATATGCGGATAATGTTGACTGGAGAAGATGTGAGCAATACTGCCGAGGCTCCCTCAATTTACCAGGTAAAGAGGTTAAGAACTGCCTGTTCAAGAAATTGGATAGGAGCTACTAAAAAAGAACACGTTTCAAAATTTTGGGGGCAGCTTTTAAAGTTTGGAATGTGGGTTGAAAAAATTTACAAATTCAGAGATTTACTTTTTATACTCCTACCACTGCCGTAGGTAGATTACCATCAATATTTCATGACCAAGTCGCAATTAGCTGGAGGCGGAATGGGATTTCTTAAATCGGGGACATTTATGAGGCTGGTGTGCTCTATGCATCTTTCACAGACTTAGCAGATACATTTCCTCTCCACAAGAATCAGTTTTTAACATTTTTACAAATACGTGATTTCTTGAGTAAACAGCCCACAGTGATGGTACCACTTAAATTAGTTGAAGCTATTAGGGGCCAGTAAAGGAAAGAGGTCCTCTATAAAATCCTTCTAGCCTCAATGAGGGATGATTTGGAAAAACAAAACGGTAAGTGGGCAGTAAAAGTGGGAGAGCCAGGGGTTTCTATAGGGAAGGCAACTGCTATTGTCAGGGAAATTTGTCTGTCGGCGAATCTCAAAGATCAGTTTTATAAAACCATATTTAATCTCTATCATACTCCTGCTAAGATGATGAAATGGGGGAGGGGCAATGATGGTAAATGTTTCCGATGTGGTATGGATAACGCTGAATGAATTCCGATTTGTAGAGCGCACATAGCTGCCCTGAGGCGTCCAAGCGCTAAGCATACCGTCTGAGGTTTGGGTTAGAGGAGGCAGGTTCAGCTCCATCATTAAGTAGTGAATAGGAGCGTTTTCAGGTGTTTACGAAAGGAGAGAATATTGGAATTAGATCTGAGATGCTGGGGCAGAGCGTTCCACCTCTTAGCTACATTGTAGGAGAAGGAGCGGCCTCCTGACCTTGATTTCTTTATTGGCGGCACAATGGCTAGATTTGCAGAGGTGGAGCGCAACTGTCTTGTGGGGAGGTAGGGTGTAATGAGAGGGATATTGATTGCCGGTCCTGTAGACCAGAAGGGTTGGTGGGCAATACAGAGTGCTTTGAAGTTTACTCTTTCCTTTATAGGGAGCCAGTGCAGTGTCCTCCGTCCGGGTTTTGCTGATGATCTGCGGGGGAGTTGTAAGAGTGTTCTAGCTGCGCAATTCTGTATTAATTGCAGTTTGCGCAGGGTGAAGTCAGGGGCTCCGAGATACAAGGCATTTCCGTAGTCCAGTCGCGACTGAATTAGGCCCAGAACCACGGTCTTTCTTGCTTCAAAGGGGAGAAGAGGAAGGATCTTCCTGATAACTCTCAGGATGCCGAAGCAAGTGGCAGAAAGTTTTGTTGCCTGTTGATCGAACGACAGGGATCTGTCAAGCCAGACACCCAAACTCTTGATGGCGTCTTTGGGAATAGGGGCAGGGCCCAAGCTGGGAGGCCAGAGAGTGTCTATGGTAGATGGTACGGTATGACCCAGGAGCATGAGCTCAGTCTTGTCTCCGTTAAGTTTGAGACAAGACTTGGTCATCCAGCTCTTGACCATCTCCATGCAGCCAGCGAGATCTACATTGGCTGAGGGTCCGCCTGACTGTGCTAAGGAGACCACCAGCTGGGTATCGTCCGCATAGGTAACGATCTTAATACCAAATGGGCGGACGATCTCAGCCAGTGGCCTCATGTAGACGTTAAATAACGTCGGGCTTAACGATGATCCCTGCGGGACTCCACACTTCAGAGGCTTGCTGGAGGAGGTGACATTCCCTTCATACACCTGGCTGACAGTCTCCATATTTTTTATGTCTGTGCTAAACTAGTGCCATATATACAGCAAAAAGAGAAGTTTCTGAAGGAGATCTCCGGGGTTAGCGTTAAAATATCGGCTTCCATGATGTTGTTGGGGATTGGTGAGTTTCTCAAGCAAGGGAGACCCATGTATAAATTCCGATATTTGCTCTTTATTGCCACGGTGGTAGCTCGGTTAAGTCTAGCTTCCTCTTGGCTTCAGCCAGAAGCACCGTCTTTTGAAATGTGGCAAGCCCAGTTTTATAATATATATAATTTGGAGTATAGTCTGCATTCTGTGAAAGGATCAAGGAACGCAAATTAGGTATTTATATATGGGCAAAATGATTGATCATATGAATTGCTGAAGGGGAAAGATAATTTAACTTAATTTAATTATTTTTTGTGGTATAATTGCATGAAATGAATTGCTTTTATGCCTTGTTATCAGATTTGTATGTATTTATTGATATTTTGATACTGTGGATAATAAAAAATAAAATAAAATGAGTATGTTCCTGCAGGAAGTCCATTGGCCACATAGCCGGGTATCCTGTGGAGTGTCGTTTTTGGAAAAATATACTTCCTGATGGTTGTACAAAATAGTAATTCGACCTCAGAGATAATAGGCAAACGTTTTTTATCATTCCTATTACTGAATAACATAATGAATATTATTAGGAGCAGTTTTTAATTTCTTAATAGAACATTTGGAAAAAGACACCCCCAAATATATTTGTGGAGTGTCTATCATTCCTAACAGTCAGTGCTGTTACTATGGGGATGCTAGAAGTCGTAGATTCTTAAAATAGGACTCTTGGCCATGCAGGGGTCTGTTTAAAGGTACAGGTGGTGCTGGGGTGGTTACCTAATATATTTAATAAATAAGAGTTCTATTAAGGAATATCCCAATATGTCTGAAAAAAAGCCATATGTCTTAAATATTCTTCACAAATATAGCCAATCTCTGTCAATTTACAATGTAAATTATGCAGCACGAATATCACAAATTGGGAACCCAATGGACTGAAGCAATTTAAAGTCCTCCAGGAAAAATGTAATCTCTCAAATTCACAGCGAGCCCTGGCATTATAGGAAAGACATGCTTAAATGAGAAAAAACATTTCAGAATCAGTGAACAACTTGATATATTGGACTATTAATTAGCGGTGGGCAGTAAACTACATCCCACAGTTAAGTTCATTGAGTTGTGCTACTCCTCGGTCTGCTTGGAGTGCGGAGTTCAGAAAAAAAATACTGCATTTACTGGCGCCCACCCCTAATTTTGATCTCAACCAGAACATAAAATCAGCTACATGCATCACCCCCAAAATGTACAGCTCAAATACGACAAGTATTGACAATACCACACGCTCTAGCCTTTGCAGTGTGACAAGGTGTTCTTAAGCAACTTTGCAAGACACAGCAAACACACATGGACAGCAAAACAGAATGCATCCCTCAAACACTGAGCATGTTAAGGAAGACACTAACCATTCAAAATGAGCGGTTGACCCTAGAAAGATGTAATGATTCTCCATTATAATAGGTGGAGTCACTCATTGCCTGTCAGTGACTTCAGGGGGCACCATGTAGTGAGGTTAACTCATACCTGAGGCCAAGAGCTCAGGCAAGAGGCATGTTATGCCCACATCTAAGATGCTCAGTGGAAACACTAATTACCAGTGAAGGGGGCAATCAAAGTGCAGTGAATCAGTGCACCTTGACACTCTAAGAAATGTGGGAGTCAAGACACAAGATGGTAGAGACAGTACCATAGCCAGTCTGTCATGGACCCTGCAACAAAGAAGGGGATAGGATCCTGGTTGGTTTAGGAATTATACAATACAGCAGTATTCAGGGTTTAGTGGGCCACTCTGGGCTGCAATGCTACTTCACCTGCTGCACCAATTGAAAACAAATTCCTCTCTGACTTATGTGCACATTCAGCAACACATGATGCAGGCCGCAAATCTGGATGGCTGAGCATCTTCTTCAGAAGCATTTCCTCACAACTGAGATGGTCAGTTAGTGGTGGAAGTCTGTTTTTTCTTGGGCAGAGAAAAGCCTAGCAAGTAAAGACTGTGCTGGGAGGAATGTCAAAGCAAATAACTTAAGAACAGTAGGTGAGATTTCTCAGTGGGTTAAGCACGCACTCCTGCCTTCATGGAAGAACGTGAAGAAGTAGGCAGGTTTGAATCCAAGCAGGCATTTCACTCCTCTATACTCACAAGCCTGAAAATATGTGTACTATTGAATTGGCCAGTTGTAAGATCTTTTATTTGCAGAGCTGCAAAACTGTGGGATGTTTAGAGGGCAAGCTTTTAAAATCATTTCGGCTGAGAGAGGTGTATGCCTTATTTGTTTTCCTGCCCATGGATAACGTCAGATTGAGAAAGCAGTGCAATTTTCATGACAAGGTATTACGCAATTACACAAAGCTAATCACCTTATGAAGCTCCCTTCTTTTTTCCATTCAATGCTAATGGCTTTACCCACACCTAAAACGGGATACCGCACCAAAAACATGTAAATAGAAACAGCACATCTCCAGTGTTTCAAAATGTCGGGTGTGCAGGTAGAGTGGACTATGACGGTGCTCCCAGAGTAGCAGCAAGTGGTTGTGTCTGTGGCAGCCACTACTGCTGCAGCCGGGACTGCGGGGCAGCAGTGCCTCCCCCATTACCATCTACTTTTGTCAGCGAGTGCTGTCTTTGAGCCTGATATGAAGCCAGAGGCCATAGGCGGGGAAGATACTGGCCCGTGGGATGCGTAGAGATTGCTGGAGTGAGGGACAAGCCATCTCCCGACAATGTAACTCCCCTGGTTGCAGAACACCCGTACCCATAAACCCTGTGCACTGTGCTGGAGTTTCTCAAGACGAGAAACCTGCGAGATGTCACTGCAATGCTACGCAAATTGACCTTTCCGGAAAGTTCACCAAGCTCTATTTTGCAAGCTCTATTTTGGCAAGGAGGGTGGGACCCCTGAGCCAACACCACCCTTTGTCAAAGGTGAATATGTTATTTATCTAAGGAGTAAGACGTCAAGCATTTTTAGTTGAGCAGCAGTGGACAAAATTCAGCAGGCTGGCCAAAGTTTGGTGTGTCTCCAGGGGAAACGTTGATTTTGGAAGCATAATCTTTGTCTTTTTTTGACGACTGTCCTTCTCAGCTTGCTTGCGGAACTCTGTGGCATTTTGCGGATAATTTAGTGAAACTCCAGGAGCTATGATTAGGCATGCTATAAATCGCCCATTGATAAAAGCATCAATTAACTAACCTAATAACAATAATTAACAAAAGTGTTTCACCTACCAAACCTGGCCTCCACACACATTTAAGAACGTACTTGAAGCTATCTCTGCAGCAATGATGGCCAGAATAAGAATGCATGAATCACTACCATCTAGAAAATTCCCCAGCATCTTTAAACATCTCAGATCACACCAATCCCATAGAGGTACGTACTAGGCCCCAAAGACGCAACCAATCATAGACCTATATTTAAACAGTGCATTTGTTTGTAACTGATTTCAGGTTTCCTGGAAGGAAAAATAATCACCAACAAACAGATTTGCGATCTGGTGGAAGCACAAAATAAACATTCGATGACTTCAAGAACACTAGAGACTCGAGCAAAGGGGCAGCACTCACCTTTCTGGACCTTGAGCAGTTTTGACACTGTGTACTCACACCCTGGCTTAAAAAATGAAGGAAAAGAGGAATACAAAATACATCCCTAAAATGGTTTCAGTCCTGCCTCAAAGACATAATTCAAATTATTTCTGCAACACACAAAGAATAGGAAAGGTGTCTCTTCCCAAAAACAATCATGCATGCAATGGAGGTACCCTTATACCAAGGTGCTTCTTTCTGCTTGTTTTTTACCTTTATTTTGACTCTTTCTGTTCGTTTCTGATCTTTTCTGCATTTGCTGACCTTAATTTTGCCTCTTTCTACTCATTTCTGATCTATACTTTGCCTCTTTCTGCTCGGTGCTGACCTTTAGTTTGTCCCTTTCTGCTCGTTTGTGACCTATATTCGGCCTCTTTCTTCTCGTTTCTTACCTTTGTTTTGCTTACCTCTACTCATTTCACACATTTATCTTGCCTCTTTATGCTTGTTTCTGGCCTTTATTCTGCACTTTCCGCTCGTTTCAGGGCTTTGTTTTGCTTCTTTCTTTTCTGCCCTACTGTGGGAGGCGACATTGCTGCTGCATGGGGGGAGCTGCTTGAAAGGCAGCTCCCTCTGTGCAGGAGCAAATTGTTTAATCTCATTCCATGCCTGACTTTTATGGCAGGGAAAAGAATGAAACCTCTGCTTCCAGCGGCTGGACCACTTTGACAACTCAAGCCCTCTGGAACCAGAGTGTTTGCTTTTCCTTAGTGGGTGCCAGTAAGTAGTTATAGTTAGGCCCATGTTTCTATAGGACTTGTCTGTATCTTTGGCACAATTTTACGAATTTCCACAAAATATTCCCATAACAAGTTTTACAGTAAGTCGTGTTTTGCATGGAGAGTCACATGGTGATCCGTCAAGTGGGGGCGGAAAAAAAAGGGGGAAAAAATGTTAACTTCTATAGGTAATTTTGAACATGACTACAGCCTGCACTGAATTAGACCGAATTACACTTGGCAGAAAGCTAGCTCTTGGTGCACAAATAGTGCTGTTATTTGGTGTAAATCTGTTCAATATTTTTTGAGATAATAAATGAAATCCAGGACATGGACCATCCGCGACTCCACGTGGCAGGAGCCATTGTTCTGATTGGCTGATCACAACATGTCTAAAAAGCTGTGGCTGCAATTTCATGATGGTCCTGGGGAATGGAAACAAATATTAACTAGATTGTAACAGGTCATAATAGGGGCACCCTGTGAGTTTGTGTGAGAGACCCCTTATGAGTTTAGAATTTAACATACCGATGTTTCCCCTGTACTGATGCAGCCTTCCATGTAACATTGCGGTGGAGTAGCGGACATTAATGAATAGAAAAAAATATATATAAATATATATATGAACGAAGCCAGTATAGGTTCTCCTGGGATCAGTCCCAAAGTCAGGTGATCCGCCCCGGAGAAACCCAAAGCCAGGTATTCAATCCAAAGTTCAAAAAATAATTAGACGCACTCTCAGAAGTCAAGTTTGCTACACCAAGAGTTTATTCTTGTTAACCGCTACGTGTTTCGACACCGCACCTCCAAGTATGTTGACTACTTCCTCAGAGACTATGTAGTCCACCTTTCATCCTATATTAAGGATACTAAAGATTTCCCTAATAGAATTGATAATATCAAATGGGATGGTAGTTTTACAATGATACTCATGGACGTACATTCATTATATACTATCATCAACCATGAACAGGGGATCGCAGTCTGTCTACACTTCCTTGAAGACAGAGACATGGGTTTTTTGGAACATACACGCATGTTGGTAGAGATGATATGGATATGTCTCTCTAACAACATTTTTTTGTATAATGGTGACCTCTTCAGACAGGTGCGGGGAAACCACAATAGGCTTGTGATTTGCGCTGAGCTTCGCGAACCCTATCCTGGGTAAGTGGGAGGAGGAAATCCAAAAGGAGGACATACTACAAGCTGACCTCAAACAGGTTGTAGTATGGATGAGATATATTGACGACTTGTTTGTTGTGTGGGGAGGTACTGAAAGTCAAGCTACCAATTTTATTGACAAACTTAACAACAACCCTTACAACATCAGATTGACATACAACATGAGTAAGACTAGAGCATAATTCCTTGATACTCTCATCACTGTACAGGAAGGTACCCTTACCCCTGGCTTGTATCGCAAGGAAACAGCAGGGAATAGTCTCCTTCATGCCCTCATTGCTCATCCTGACACACTTAAATGGAGCATTCTGTATCAGGAGTTACTGAGGGCACAAAGGAACTGCAGTACAGATGAAACATTCAATCTAGAGCAGGAGTAGATGCTTGCCAGATTTAGAGAACAAGGCTATCCTGAGTGGGTACTGACTAAAGCCACAGATAAGATAAAAGGGATCATGAGGTCTGAAAGTTTAGAGTACAAAGAACAAGGAAAGAAGGATGAGACCATGTCAAGGGTAATAACTACCTTTTCTCAAGGTTCAAAAAAGGTCCACACAGTTTTTGTGGATAACTGGAAGATTTTGTAATCTGACAACATCATAGGACAAACCATCAGTGATAGACCCCGGGTCACATACAGGAAGGGGAAAATCCTAAGGGGCATGCTTATGAAGGGGGATATCACATCAAATCGGAATAAAAACCTGCATAGTCTGAAAGGGTTTTACCCATGTGGGCACTGTAGACCATGTAAATCCAGTCACATGGTTAAGGAGTTTGAAATACCAGGCAGGAAGAATAGAACCATCTCTTAATTCCTCACCTGTGGCTCCGACTATGTTATATATGCTCTGGAGTGTCCATGTAGACTCAAGTACATTGGAAGCACTATCTGCATGGTCAAAAAACGTGTCCAGGAGCATTTAAGAGCAATCACTAATGTAGATCTGCACTATCCCATCACCCGCCATTTTCAAGAGAAACACCAATCAAACAACTCACTCATTAGATTTCTTGCTATTGAACAAGTGAATCTGGGAAGAAGAGGGGGAAATAGGGTACTCGAACTAAGGAAAAAAGAGTCAAAATGGATCATTGAACTCAAGACTAGAGCCCCGGGAGGCCTTAACTTGGATGAGGAACTGGCCACACATTTGCATGATGATTAAAATATGTTTTTCCGCAGATTTTAACATTGCTGATATACTGTATAGAACTGCACAAAGAATCATGTATATCATATATTTGTTTTAATGTCTAATTTCTTTTTTTCTTATCTTATTTTTTATGTAGAAGGAAAGGAAGGGACCCATCAAGTTTCATGACACTTCACGGTCTCCCTACCCTTTTATTCACTAGGATGGTTCTGCACATCTTCAAGATAAGAGACTTTTTAAATTGCACATGAGCACTTTATATTAATATTTGGGTAGTTTTGGGTTTTGAATACTTACTGTTTTATGGAGTATTACAGGCACAATCTCTTGAGCCACTGGGAAATCCAATTTTAGGATGCATTGCATAGCCAGCGGATTGAGGGGCAGTGGAGGTGGTGGACATAAGTGCACTAGTCTGAACCAAAATCTGATATGCAGAACGGATAATGCAATCCACTTGCGCTTATACCAAGACAAGAGAGAATTGTCTTTTTATTGTGCCTGGTTTAGTGTACACGTGTGTTCCTATCCCATTCATCACTACTGCGCTATTGGGCCACTGTTCGAATAGGTGTAGGTAGTATCACGGACATTTGTATACATTATTTGGGTCGACTCGGGGGAGTGATCAAGTATTTCCAAGCACACCCTAGACCCAGGGAAAATAGACTGCTTAGGCACTAGACCAGGAGGAATCCAAGAGCATGGTAATTGCAGTTCTACCCAATTAAACTCCTAGAATGGAAGTATATATATTTTATTTTATTTTATTTTTATTTGAGACGGGTACCAAAAGGAGTATAAGTTATCAATCATGGCACATTTCCGGTAGTTGTTGTATATTATACTTCATAACGTGAAGCATACATCTGTAGAATATATATGTATTGTGCCCGATACCTGTCCCTGTATAAAAAATGGAAATGCTTTATGTATGAAAAACAATACATTTGCTATGTAAAATCCACCTCTCAAAAATGGGCGCCATGAGAACACTATGGGCAAATGTAATGCTGAGTGCCTTCTTCTATGTTTAATTATTATTTATGCACTTTCTTGTGAAACTGAAGTATCGTCTGATCAAGACACATTGCGGTGTCAAAATGCGTAGCGGTTGACAAGAATAAACTCTTGGTGTCGCAGACTTGACCTCTGAGAGTGCGTCTAATTATAAATATATATTTATATAAATATATTCATTTAAAACACCATAGGTTTCAGGCACAATATAGATAGTAATGAGCATTTAAAAAACCTTAGAAATTCACTAAAAAAAACATAGGTTTCAAGGGCGTTATAGTTAGATGGACACTTCACTCGTACAAAACCATTGAAATTCACCCGTTATAGTTAGTTCAGCTAACTATAACTTGCGCGCCCGAAATGCACTTCTGATGACGTCACATAGTACATCACTCATGACATGGTCAGTGACATCACTGATGACAACTCAAATGACATCACTGATTTTCAGCTAACATTCTGCTGCCCATGTGGAAAAGCAATCGTCTTTGGTATTTGGAAGAGAGAGCAGATTTCCTGCTCTCTCTTCCAAATACCAAAGCAGTTTGCTATGGCAGGGTTGGAGCCGCGAGGCTCCCGCCCTGCCATAGCAAACTACAGTTTCCCAGCGGGGGGCACCCCGGGACACTGCAGGAGCCGGCCCTGGGGAGTGGTGGTCCCCAGGGCCATCAAGGGTGCCAGGAGGGGGGCCATGCGGCCCCTCCCACCATTTCCAAAGCCCCAGGGAGGTGAAGGTCCCCGGGGCTGGGGGGGTCCATCACGGACCCCCCTATTTTGAATATTAGAGCCCCGAGGATGTGGAGGTCACTGAGGCATGTGGGGGCACAAGCCCCCATACACAGGTTATTATTATTTTTTTAATAATGATGAAAACAAGCCCCAGGGGGTGGCAGTCCCCGGGGCTGCGGGGGGGGGGGGTGAGCCCCCGCCATTATCATGACAAAGCCCCGGGGGTGGCGGACCCCAGGGCTTGGGGGGCCCTGAGCCCCCCACCCATTACTTTTCAAACCCCCGGGGATGTCAGTCCCCGGGTCAGGGTGGGCTATGAGCCCCCGCACATTTTCGGATAAAATCCCCGGGGGTGGCAGTCCCCGGGGCTTGGGGTCCCCTTTGGGCCCCCCAACCAATTCTTTCATTGCCCCCGGGATTTGGCCCACCCGGGGGCTGAATATTAACGAACTGCAGGAGCCCATGCATTGTTTTTTTTTTTTTATTGGCAGGATCTGCGCACCCTGCACGGATTTTGCCAATTTTATTTTTTAAATAATGTTGTTTTGGCCCTGGGGGTCCTTGTGGGACCCTCTAAGCAGGCCAAGGGGGTCAGGGTATTGCGACCCTGCCCCCCCATTTTGCGTTTTGCGCATTTTTTTCTTAGCTTTCTTGTGCCTCGGTCTACCGAGGCACAAGATGGCTGCCAACACTTCCTGGTTTGGAGTGTTGACAGCCAATTAGCATACAGCTTGTCATCGGGAGGGTGCGCGGATCCTGCGCGGCCACAGATATGTATATGGTTTTACTTTTGATTTTCTCAGCAGCTACTAAACAGTTTAACACCATTTAACAAAAAGGCATGAGTCCAAGGGCTACTTCTTTGCCAAATTTGGTGTCATTCCATTCAGCAGTTCGGGCTGTAGCTGCTACTAAAAGTTCCTATGGAAAATTGCATGAGGAAAAGATGTTTTGGGACCCCCCTATGTTCTTGGCCCCCGCTTGACGAATCACCCCGAGACTTTTAGGATAGGAGCAGAACGGAGCTGGCCAAAAGTTTTGAAAATTTCGCGAAGATTTGTAATTCGGTGCCAAAGTCATTGGGAATAGAATGTTGTGGATTTCGCCAGTATGTAAATGTAAATGTAAATGTTTGTATTTTATATAGCGCACTTCTACCCGGAGGCCTCGTAGCGCTGTATTCATACCGCTGCGGAACCCTTCCTGGCTTTCCTGTGAAATGTCCACTCCTGGGCACCCCCAAGGTGAAGCCAGGCATCCACAGCGCTGCTGGGGCCGTTGTGGAGATTAAGCAAGCTATTGCCCAGAGTCACAGAGTGGGACCCATGATTAGACTAGGCACCGAGGCGAGAATTATCAGGTCCGGGGAAATTGAGCCCAAGACCCGCCGAGGCGGGAATCGAACCCTGGTCCCGGGCCAGACCTCTGCATCAGGGTCTGCCGCTCTAACCATTGAGCCACACTTCTCCAGTATGTAATATATATATATATATATATATATGTAATATATATATATATATATATATATATTGCGACAGCAATAAAATAATACTTCATCCGGAATCGTGGCCCGTGCCTGGTTCCTGTTCGTGGCTGAATGCGAAAAGGCAGCGCGGGGTAAACGGAGGTCTTTGCATATATATGTATATATTAATGAATGTGGACATTTGAATGACACAGCACCCACTGGAGGGTATTAACCTGCTCGTAAAAGAATTACAAGTTCCAGCATGCACCTGAAATAAAATCAGGAGAGAAGCACACTGGAGGCGGATGAAATTAAAAGCATGCAGGGAAGTCCGTTTTTTGCCTATGAGAAAGGGGAAAGACACCTCGAAACGCGTCAGGCTGCAGATTGAAAACAAATAAAGAAAATATCAAATTACTGCTTTGTGAGTGTGTCCTTCCTTCGAATGCGAGGGAGTTGAAGCGATATTTTCCGGCTTGGTCCCGCCGATGGATGCACCGCCCGAGAAAGAGCGCCATAATGCTCCGAAGTGGACCAAGTTTGAGAGTGGGTCGAGAGACAATAAGGAGCATGGGTTGCCACCTCGAACCATCGAGGTAGTTTTCCTGATTAGCCTGGAAGGGGGGCTATGTTGGAACAAACCGGAATCAAAATAATGATAGCACAGACAGCAACAAATGAAAACGTTTCTTTAATGAATGTGGACATTTGAATGACACAACACCCACTGGAGGGGATTAACCAGCTCGTAAAAGAATTACATGTTCCAGCATGCACCTGAAAGAAAATCAGGAGTGAAGCACACTGGAGGCGGATGAAATTAAAAGCATGCAGGGAACGCTGGGAGAAAACATTGCCGTGATGTCTATTTTTTCCTTATGAGGAAGGGGAAAGACACCCCGAAACGCGTCAGGCTGCAGAGTTGAAAATAAAGAAAGAAAATATCAAATTACCGGTTTGTGAGTGTGTCCTTCCTTCGAATGCGAGGGAGTTGAAGCAATATTTTCCGGCTTGGTCCTGCCGATGGATGCACCGCCCGAGAAAGAGCGCCATAATGCCCCGAAGTGGACCAAGTTTGGAAGTGGGTCGAGAGACAATAAAGAGCATGGGTTGCCACCTCGAACCATCGAGGTAGTTTTCCTGATTAGCCTGGAAGGGGGGCTATATTGGAACAAACCGGAATCAAAATAATGATAACACGGACAGCAACAAATGAAAACGTTTCTTTAATGAATGTGGACATTTGAATGACACAGCACCCACTGGAGGGGATTAACCAGCTCGTAAAAGAATTACACGTTCCAGCATGCACCTGAAAGAAAATCAGGAGTGAAGCACACTGGAGGCGGATGAAATTAAAAGCATGCAGGGAACGCTGGGAGCAAGCATTGCCGTGATGTCCATTTTTTGCCTATGAGGAAGGGGAAAGACACCCCAAAACGCGTCAGGCTGCAGAATGAAAATAAAAAAAGAAAATATCAAATTACCGGTTTGTGAATGCGTCCTTCCTTCGAATGCGAGGGAGTTGAAGCAATATTTTCCGGCTTGGTCCCGCCGATGGATGCACCGCCCGAGAAAGAGCGCCATAATGCCCCGAAGTGGACCAAGTTTGGAAGTGGGTCGAGAGACATTAAGGAGCATGGGTTGCCGCCTCGAACCATCGAAGTAGTTTTCCTGATTAGCCTGGAAGGGGGGCTATGTTGGAACAAACCGGAATCAAAATAATGATAACACGGACAGCAACAAATGAAAACGTTTCTTTAATGAATGTGGACATTTGAATGACACAGCACCCACTGGAGGGGATTAACCAGCTCGTAAAAGAATTACACGTTCCAGCATGCACCTGAAAGAAAATCAGGATTGAAGCACACTGGAGGCGGATGAAATTAAAATCATGCAGGGAATGCTGGGAGCAAACATTGCCGTGATGTCCATTTTTTGCCTATGAGGAAGGGGAAAGACACCCCGAAACGCGTCAGGCTGCAGAATTGAAAATAAAGAAAGAAAATATCAAATTACCGGTTTGTGAGTGTGTCCTTCCTTCGAATGCGAGGGAGTTGAAGCAATATTTTCCGGCTTGGTCCTGCCGATGGATGCACCGCCCGAGAAAGAGCGCCATAATGCCCCGAAGTGGACCAAGTTTGGAAGTGGGTCGAGAGACAATAAGGAGCATGGGTTGCCGCCTCGAACCATCGAGGTAGTTTTCCTGATTAGCCTGGAAGGGGGGCTATATTGGAACAAACCGGAATCAAAATAATGATAACACGGACAGCAACAAATCAAAACCTTTCTTTAATGAATGTGGACATTTGAATGACACCGCACCCACTGGAGGGGATTAACCAGCTCGTAAAAGAATTACACGTTCCAGCATGCACCTGAAAGAAAATCAGGAGTGAAGCACACTGGAGGCGGATGAAATTAAAAGCATGCAGGGAACGCTGGGAGCAAGCATTGCCGTGATGTCCATTTTTTGCCTATGAGGAAGGGGAAAGACACCCTGAAACGCGTCAGGCTGCAGATTGAAAATAAAGAAAGAAAATATCAAATTACCGGTTTGTGAGTGCGTCCTTCCTTTGAATGCGAGGAAGATGAAGCAATATTTTCCGGCTTGGTCCCGCCGATGGATGCACGGCCCGAGAAAAAGCGCCATAATGCCCCGAAGTGGATCAAGTTTGGAAGTGGGTCAAGAGACAATAAGGAGCATGGGTTGCCGCCTCGAACCATCGAGGTAGTTTTCCTGATTAGCCTGGAAGGGGGGCTATGTTGGAACAAACCGGAATCAAAATAATGATAACACGGACAGCAACAAATGAAAACGTTTCTTTAATGAATGTGGACATTTGAATGACACAGCACCCACTGGAGGGGATTAACCAGCTCGTAAAAGAATTACACATTCCAGCATGCACCTGAAAGAAAATCAGGAGTGAAGCACACTGGAGGCGGATGAAATTAAAAGCATGCAGGGAAGTCCGTTTTTTGCCTATGAGGAAGGGGAAAGACACCTCGAAACGCGTCAGGCTGCAGATTGAAAATAAATAAAGAAAATATCAAATTACTGGTTTGTGAGTATGTCCTTCCTTCGAATGCGAGGGAGTTGAAGCAATATTTTCCGGCTTGGTCCCGCCGATGGATGCACCGCCCGAGAAAGAGCGCCATAATTCTCCGAAGTGGACCAAGTTTGGAAGTGGGTCGAGAGACAATAAGGAGCATGGGTTGCCACCTCGAACCATCGAGGTAGTTTTCCTGATTAGCCTGGAAGGGGGGCTATGTTGGAACAAACCGGAATCAAAATAATGATAGCACGGACAGCAACAAATGAAAACGTTTCTTTAATGAATGTGGACATTTGAATGACACAACACCCACTGGAGGGGATTAACCAGCTCGTAAAAGAATTACACGTTCCAGCATGCACCTGAAAGAAAATCAGGAGTGAAGCACACTGGAGGCGGATGAAATTAAAAGTATGCAGGGAACGCTGGGAGCAAGCATTGCCGTGATGTCCATTTTTTGCCTATGAGGAAGGGGAAAGACACCCTGAAATGCGTCAGGCTGCAGATTGAAAATAAAGAAAGAAAATACCAAATTACCGGTTTGTGAGTGCGTCCTTCCTTCGAATGCGAGGAAGGTGAAGCAATATTTTCCGGCTTGGTCCCGCCGATGGATGCACGGCCCGAGAAAAAGCGCCATAATGCCCCGAAGTGGATCAAGTTTCGAAGTGGGTCAAGAGACAATAAGGAGCATGGGTTGCCGCCTCGAACCATCGAGGTAGTTTTCCTGATTAGCCTGGAAGGGGGGCTATGTTGGAACAAACCGGAATCAAAATAATGATAACACGGACAGCAACAAATGAAAACGTTTCTTTAATGAATGTGGACATTTGAATGACACAGCACCCACAGCAGGGGATTAACCAGCTCCTAAAAGAATTACACGTTCCAGCATGCACCTGAAAGAAAATCAGGAGTGAAGCACACTGGAGGCGGATGAAATTAAAAGCATGCAGGGAACGCTGGGAGAAAACTTTGCCGTGATGTCCATTTTTTGCCTATGAGGAAGGGGAAAGACACCCCGAAACGCGTCAGGCTGCAGAATGAAAATAAAAAAAGAAAATATCAAATTACCGGTTTGTGAGTGCGTCCTTCCTTCGAATGCGAGAGAGTTGAAGCAATATTTTCCGGCTTGGTCCCGCCGATGGATGCACCGCCCGAGAAAGAGCGCCATAATGCCCCGAAGTGGACCAAGTTTGGAAGTGGGTCAAGAGACATTAAGGAGCATGGGTTGCCGCCTCGAACCATCGAGGTAGTTTTCCTGATTAGCCTGGAAGGGGGGCTATGTTGGAACAAACCGGAATCAAAATAATGATAACACGGACAGCAACAAATGAAAACGTTTCTTTAATGAATGTGGACATTTGAATGACACAGCACCCACTGGAGGGGATTAACCAGCTCGTAAAAGAATTACACGTTCCAGCATGCACCTGAAAGAAAATCAGGAGTGAAGCACACTGGAGGCAGATGAAATTAAAAGCATGCAGGGAATGCTGGGAGGAAACATTGCCGTGATGTCCATTTTTTGCCTATGAGGAAGGGGAAAGACACCCCGAAACGCGTCAGGCTGCAGATTGAAAATTAAGAAAGAAAATGTCAAATTACCTGTTTGTGAGTGCGTCCTTCCTTCGAATGCGAGGGAGTTGAAGCAATATATATATATATATTATATATATATATATATAGATATATACACACTGATTCGCACACTAATGCATTCACTCGCAAACCCCCTGAGAAACTCACACACCCAGTCACTGACCCACTCATACACTCATTCATCCACTCACAGACCCACTCAGATAGTCATACGCCCACACACTCACTCACCCACTCAGATGGTCGTGCGCCTTTTGACAGAGCTAGTCAGAAAGTCATGCAGTGACCTACAGACCCACTAAGAGACTTACACACCCACTCACAGACTCACTTAAATATGCTTCTAACCACCTCCAGACTCACTCCGACATTGACACACCTGTTGAGAGAGCTCTAACAAGCTAACAGACCCACTCAGACACTCACACCTCGACTCACAGACTTAGTTAGAAAGTCATGCATCCAGTCATAGGCCTACTCAAGCACTCACACACCCACTCATAGACCCACTCAGAGATGTATTCTGCTGCTCACAGACCCACTCGGGGACTTATGCATCTACTCACAGATCTACTCAGTCACTAATGTACTCAATCACAGACCCACTCAGAGATGCATGCACCCACTCACAAACCCACTTAAAGGGTTCATGCACCAACTCACATGACCAATCAGACATTGGTTCACCTGCTCAGAGACACTCTCAGACAGTCACACACCCACTCAGAGATGTACTTAGATACATTTGCACCCCTTCACTGACCTATTCACAGACTCACACATACATTCACACACTCACTCAGAGACTCATGCACCCATTTACAGACCTACTCAGAAACTTATGCACCCACTCACAGACCCACTGAGATTTATGCACTCACTCAGAAACCTACTCAGACACTCATGCACCAACTCACAGTCCCAATCAGAAACATATGCACTCGATATAAGTTTGGTGCACCTATTCAAACAGTTATGCATTCACACATTGATGTAGAGAGACACCGATGCAGCTACTGTTACACCCATTGAGACAGTGTTTGTCTACTAAAAGTGTTAGTCTGAGACTGATATATGTACTCATAGTCCCACTCAGAGTTATGTTCCATTTTGCACAGATACTTGTAGTCACAAACTTATAGATGTATAGAGTTCAATTTATAGGTATATATATTAGAGGTGTTGTTGTGCATTGAATTCCTGATTTAGCTTTCAAAATGAAGTAATATTTACTATTGGGCAATAGGGTAGCTCTTTCATTGTGTGTGTGTGACCATTGTGTATAAGACCAGATGCAGACTTTCAATTTACTGGGAAACACCCTATTGTCTTTATCTGTAAAGTGAACTCTATCACTTCAATGAATTCCATGCATGTTGTTGTAACTAGACGCCATGGTATGGTCTCTAAGGAATGCAGAAATAGCTTTATTAACATGGCTTTGTCAATCTGTGGAGAGAATTGATTTGACCACTTCAATTTCTTCCTTTGGCCTATGCTGCAGTACACCAAGACAGTATGAGGGAAAATTTCCATTATTTGCCCAAGGGTATTCTTCATTGCAATTTCCAAACCAACCCCAGATAGAGATCCTAGGTCATTGCCACCACAGTGCTCAATTAAGAAGTCTAGATGGTGGGAATCTGTAATACTCTTAACCAAAGGCTGTGGATACATTTTACACAAGTTATGCTATTGTGGATAAGCTTATGGTTTCAAACATTCAACCACACCTGCTATGGTTGGAGTTGACCCTGGTATGGTCTGGTTAAGAAAGTGTATGGCCTTTTGACTTACTGGTACAGTGGAGTATTTGGAAAGAGGTTTTTATGGCAACTAATGGAAAGCAGCATTGGGGAAAGGTTCCATTAACAGTGCACGTTGAATGGACTAAGTGCAGAACTTTAGAGCGTGTATATATTTGGAAGTATCATTTCTCTAAGTATTGCTATTGCATCTGAAATGCAGATGAAATATGGTAGTTTTATTATTGCAAATAGTTTTACATGCAAATCACCCAAAATACATACAAACTCAGAAGAACAGATGCTCTAAGTATATCAATGACTCTAACCGTGTCATTCTGAAAATGTGGAACTTAAATATGGATCTTCAATTATAGCAGACAACTCCCTAGCTGTTTCTCAATATGTAACTTGATATATAACAAAAGCAGAGATGACAGAGACAAAATAGATGCGATAAGAGATTTCTCCAGAAAAGAGTCTAACCACGAACTTATACAGATTCAGTGTAAAAATGCTTTCCCACAGAGAAATAGGTTCTTATAAATGTTCCAACAGGTAGAAATCAAATAGTTTCTTCACCAAGTCAAGATGAGTTTTATGGGTAAGCCTAGGGCTTGCAAGCAGTAAAACTAGAGTACTAAAGTCTTTCCCAGGAATACAGTATCTCTCAGAACTTGAAGCAGAAAGTAGAGACATCCAGAAAACTAACATGCTGCATACATACTACCCAAGAAGGAGGCCTTATCTTCAAAAAATATGTCTCTATGAAGTATTTCAGCACTTACCATACAGGAGTAATCTACCTGCAAACATAAAGGAAGGAGGATATGCAGTTATTGGATGTGACAGCTGTTTAGTAAGACATGAGCTAGGAATCTAAGCAACAACCAAAAGCTTAGTAGTCAAAACCCCAGAGAAAAGAGAGTTTTTCTACTAGGCACTTTTGAAAATGTTAATCAGAATTCATTTGACAGTAGGACTGTTACAAAGACTTATTCAATGCTGTTAAATATCATATTGAGTACTCAGTCTTTCCAACATACCTGCAAATGTTAAAATATGAGATTCAACATGACGAAACCATTGCTGCTGAGATAGCCAAGGAGAGGTCACAAAGCAGTCAAAGTTTGGCACCCACGAGTCAAGAGCCACTTGGAGAACCAAATATTCAAACTGAAGCAGCTATAGCTATAAATGAGGTAGAGATTGCAACGCGCAAGCAAGACAGGAAACTGTGGATTTTGAACTTTTAGGGGCCGATTACAATGTCGTTCTTGACCTTAATGGAGATCTTAAAAAATTTGTGATGCAAAACAGAATGTGAATGTTAGTTAAAAGCTGTAATTACAAAAGGGCTACACGAATATTCCTAAATCTCAATTCCTTTAAAGGCCCTTTAAGTAACAATTGTCTAGGGTATTTAAAATATTTACATAGAAAAATGAAGTGTAGGGTGTGCTGTGGAGACCTCTATGTTCTATTTGAGAAATAAAACCAGAAGGGGAAGCTAACAAATGTGGAGCTGGTTCAGTCTAAAGGGGGTGATTAAGAAACTATTGTGTGCTCTTGTCAAGATCCATAACCAAGGCTCCGTACACACCACAGACTTTAGTAGAATGTGTGCTCTAAACATGGGAGTTTCCTAAGCTCCTTATCCTCTCGATGAACCATGGCAAATTTAAAAAACAAATCTTTAATAATGTTGTTAACCTATGGCTTCATGTTATCATGTCTAAAGAACATATATGCTCTGGCTAGGGCGGTGAAGGTATCCTTAATGTATTTTAGCCGCAGGATTTTTAAAGCGTGGTCATGTGATAGGCAGTCCTGAATTACTAAGCGGTTAAAACCTGCCTCCTCATTAGACCAAATCTTCACCCAACATAGCAGTGGTTTAACTGCCACAGAGTTCATAATGTACTTGGAACCTAATTCTTCATGCACCAAGTACAAAGGAGTACCTTGAGATACTTTTGGAAATTCTGAAGGAATGATATAGTTTTAAAAGGATCCCCGGTGACCATGAACAAGTCCATGGGCTTACTTTTCGATTGCTCCCATTGTACTCTTCATGTCTAAAAGCTTCCCATCCTGTAAGTATTTGAAATTAGGTTTCTCATCAAATAAGATACACAAATAAGAGAAGACTGGGACCTTCGCTATGCTGTGTGTGCCTAGTTTGTAGGTGTTATGTCTACTGGTGTTTTTCCCAATTTCCATGATGTATGATTTGGATAGGTTCTGTAACAGGTCCATCTCATTCAAGAAAGACACAAACCCATCAAGTAGGACCTGCAAGCCCGTCGGCTTGCGTCGTCTGCATACAGCAAGATGGGAATGAATGTTTGTCGTTTCTACGAGTGCTATTACCATGCGGTAGGTTACAACGCGGGCATTACGTTGCCCGCGTTGTTACCACGCATGGTTTTACATCGCAAGTTGTTTCTAAAACTTGCACTAGATGGCACACTGGACTTAGGAATAGTATAAATTACTATTCCTACTCTAGTTAGTTCAACAGCAAGGAATGTGTTGGATTTAAAATCCAAAACATTCCCTGGTGTTGCGTGCCATCTAGCGCAAGTCGTAACAAGTCGAAACAACTTGCGATGTAAAGCCATGCATGGTAACAACGCAGACGATGTAACGTCCACGTTGGAACCTACCCACATGGTATTACAAGCGTTGTAGTTATATAATATTAGGATAATATTTAAATCCTGGGTATTTCTGACTACAGCAGTGGTGTTGAAATGTGAGGTCAATAGTACCTTGGTGATCACCGGCTCAGCACAAGGGCCCAGAGCAAGTTTTACAGTTTGCTGCGGTTCACCCGGTCAAAGGCTGTGGTGAGGTCCATAAAGCCCAACTATCAGGCTCCAGGTTTAGCTACTCTATATTTTGCAATTAGGAGATAGAGTTTAAGGCAAAGGTCTGTAGTTGACTTCCCTATGGAAAATCCAAATTGCACCTTGAGATTATCCGGTTGGTATCCACCCAATTAGAAAGCTTATTTATCAGTACCTGATCAAGGACTTTCACAGTGGCAACTACGAGAGATATGGGGCGATAGCAATGAGGATTGTCCCTTTCTCCCTTCTTAAATATTGGGACAACGGTGGCAGTGGACCACGCTAACGGCATTACGGTTGATACTGCAGCATTTAATGCCCTTGTGAGAGCTGGTGCCGAGACCTTTGAATTATTGCAAAAAAGGCCTGTGGGAATCCTATCAGCTCCTGGAGCCTTATTCCGGGATAATCCCTCAATTGCCAGCCTAACCTAATCAAGATAAAGGTAAAATGTTTAGCTCTACAAAGAGGAATTGGGTCATGTGTGGGTGTCCCACAATGGCCGTTGTTATAGACTGCCTCAAAGTGAGCCTTCCATAGCTCTCGGATAATATTATGGCTAAGCCCCGGTTTGTTTTTGCAACAAGCCCTTCCAGCCCTTGGTAGTCCACTTATAATTGCTACTGCAGAATGCCACCCAGGGTCTTTCACATGGTGTCCGTTTCAATGCCCTCTTGAGTTGCTATAATGCCTATGACCACTCACTATTGAACGATCTCAAGGAGTCACAAGGTGTGACTACTGGGGCTGTTAGTAAACCTGCAACTGATTGTGCAATAATAATAAAACCCTGAATAGTTTAGTCCCCAGGGGCTTGTGGGTCAAGGCAAGTCAAAATCTCCTGCTGGTTCTTTCTAAATAAGGCTTAATTAAATGCAGTAACATCCAGCTGTGACCACCGTAGGCGCCTTCCGTTTATCAGATGAAGAGATAGAACTCACATTTAACCTACAGGGGTAATCTGTTTTGTTGCACCTTGTGCGCCAAGGTCAGAGTTTTGTGGTCATTGAAATGGCTGTGTTGGATGTTGAAAGAGGACATCAACAGCCTCAGAGAAAAAGAAATGAAAATAAAATCAATAAATATTGCGCACCCCTTACGTTTATATGTTAGGGGCACTAGGGAGTCAGGGGATTTAGTAAGTAGGTCCATTGTATGTGTTAAGCCATAAGTGTTAAGGAGGAAATTCAGTGCCCACCCTCCGGAGTATGGTCCATATACAGGCCCTCACTGATCATACAAGTGTACCAGTCTCGCCTGGTTGCTACTAAGTCAGGACATAAGTGACAGGTAAACTCCACCACTAAGACTAGTTGTGCCTATGACAGACCTTCTCCCTGTATTTGCTCAAATCGCCCACTTAATTCTGTAACACTTGAAGACCCCTTGCTCTTCCATTTCACTCAACAAACATTGATTCATGTGAACCAATGTGATTTGCTCATTAATGTAAGGCCTTTAGAATCCCACGTCAAGGACTTCACTGTGCAGTGAATTCTACGATCAATGAAAATATTTAAACCACCTCTTCCCATTCTTGAGCCCTCGGCCGGGCAAAAAAACATTTTATACCTTCAAGAAAAAGAGTGTTTCAGTATCCCAGTTTGCGATCGCAATTTGGGCAGTGTGCTGTGTTGCACACAAAAAGCCACACCCAAAAAAAGGAAATGTAGGAAGCACCCAAGTTGTGTGATTTTGGCTTAAGGAATTGCAAATTACCACCAACTTCAGGTTGGTAATTTGCGATTTCTTAGAAAAATGCACTTTTTTGCATTTTTATAGTGGCGCACATACATGCCCTTAGCGCCACATGTGCACACATGTGCATTTTAGGGGTGCGAAAAGGTGTCCTATTGACACCCTTGCAACCTTGAAACTGCATTCTCAATTTGCGATTCTCTAATTGCGATTCGCAAATTAGGATTTTCTTCCCATTCATTCCTATGAGCCTTCTAACTCATAGGAATGAATGGGAAGGTATTCCTTATTTGCGAATCTCAATTTGCTGTTCGCAAATAAGGAATATGTGGGATTCGCAAAATATTTTGCTAATCCTACCTACATTGCGTTTTGCGATTCTCAAATTGCGATTCCCAAAAAATCGCAATTTGAGGTTTGCAAAACACGTTTTACCTACAAATGGCCCATAATGAATCGAATCCACATCCTATCAGCGAATTTTACAGGTAATCCTGCCACATTCCAAGAGATAATATTTAGATTATCCACCCTCTCCTGGCTCTGATTTAGTAGGGAAACTTTAGGGGTCATCCATGAGCTTCCGACCCCAGCGATACTTAGGCACCTACAACAGAGGCCTACATTTTCACCAGAATTTGTCTCACTGTTTGCCAGCCTCTCAGCAGGTGTATCACTAACTTTGCTTATGGCCCTACACTCTTGTTGTCAATCTAATTCATTAAGGTCCCACAGGGGAGCAAAGGGGTTAGATGTTATAGGTATTGCCCCACGGAAAAAAAGGCCCCCCCTCTAGAATTGAGGGTAAGTGAGCAGGTATGACATTGTGGGGGGGCCTGTAAAAGAAATCCAGTGGCAGTATCTTTATTGCAGAATCAGAAGGGAGGGTCTGAGAGGTCTGACACAAAGTTTTATGAGCTAATCCTGGGAATACAAATGGGACCATCACGCTATCACCCTCAGAGGTTTTCCTGGACGGGCCAAACCATGAAACCCTCCTTGCCATCAGAAAATGTCTGTGATGGACGGGCCAAACCATGAAACCCTCCTTGCCATCAGAAAATGTCTGTGATCCGCCACATTAAAACTGGCATTTTTCCTTAGCCAGTGTGCTACTTTATTAATCAATTGATCCGTGGGCTCGTCCCTCAAAGTGCTAAGACCTGGCACCCCTACAACGACCCCAGTTTCAGGGCAACTAGCTGGCGGGAGGTCAATTACTGGTAAACAGGAACTGTTGGGGGCAGATAGTCTACCATTCATTACTTCCCATGGCTGCTTCAGTTGGTCCCGTGGCAAGACCAAAGGGGATGATGGACGGAGTGTTAAACATTGCAAGCATTCACCCCCAGTCAACTGATCTGGGTTTAATCCATCATCATTCTTTAGCTCACTTCGCCACCCCAGTTCAGACATGGCCATATGCAAATAAGCCTGACCCTGTGCCTCATGGGAACAGTCCAGCCGGAACTGCCAAGCCGTGTCTTCCCTGGACCGGAAACAAGCATCCTGGGACCGGTTTCTGGGTTGAGGTTGAGTCACCGGAGGATCAGAACCACATGTCAAAGCCCCAGGTTCCCTGGAGGTAGCAAAAAGGGTCTGGCCAGGGGTTAAGGACCCTACAGGGGGGAAATTCAGATTGGGTCGCCTGTTGCTGTGGGATATCCATCTGGGTTGCTTAGCTAAGGGAGGCCACCACTTTTTCGACTATACCAGTGTGTCTCTAGATTTAAAAACAACCTTGGTTATTTCATTACAAAAGTTGATCATTAGGCCAGTCATCAATACCACAATTTTTCCTTTAATGGGACCCATAGCTCTTTAACAGCTCTCAAATCTATGATCACAATACCCTCCCCTCTCTTAACAATCTCTGGGTTCTCATTAACTCGCCGTAACCTCTTGGATGCAGGGAGATTGCCCAAATATGTACCTTCATTAAGGGTGATCGATGCCCTAATACGATTTTTGTGTCCAGGGGTGGGTACTGGGGCTGATGCTGAGAACATCTGGGACCACCTGTACTGGGCACACTGCTTTATCTGGTGTGTTTTGGGTAGTTGCAATTAAAACTCATCCATCAAGGGAAGTGAGGGACTACCCAGATCCAAAGAAAGATGCCTTTCTTTCCTGTCTATCTCTTTTGAAATGACCTCCACAGCTTAAACAAAAGTGTCAATGGTAGTATTTTCTGAGTCAGACGGGGATTTCACGGCAGGTGCCTTCATCTTCCCCATTGTCCCCCAATTCCGAAAAGCCTCCCACGCTCAAAAGACATAATAAGGTCTGTGTCGCCTGGTACTCACAATTGAAGCTTCTGCCGTACTTAGCAAAATGTCCCGGCCAGTGTTCAGGTCCTTCAAACCAAGAATATGAGTACCTAGGTCCGTCAACTGCAACCCGCAACCAGCATCCAATAAACCAAGAGAGTAGGCCCAGCCCATCCAGGATCGACCGCGGATGGGCGGAGATGGGCCCACCCTTGGCCTCGGCTTTGCCCGGGAACACCCTGCATGCCTGCGTGCGTCTCGTGTTGCTGGATCCCTGTGGAGCAGATAAAGCACCTCCGGACGCAAGAATGACGAGACCTCAGCGGCGACAGCCGTAAATGCTGCTGGAGCTTGAAGGCTTCTCTGTTCCCTCTCTCTGCAAAGTTAAAATTGGGCTTCCTGCACTGCAGGAGCCCTGTGGAGCAGATGAAGTGCCTCCGGGCACAAGAATTATGAGACCTCTGCGTGGACAGCCGTATATGTTGCTGGGGCTTGTAGGCTCCTCTGTTCCCTCTATCCAAAATGTCAAAATCAGTCTTCCTGGGTGTGTGAGTTGCGCTATGGGTTGGATACTGGGTGTGGGAGTGGCTGTATGGAACTGTGAGTAGGGTCTGTGAATGGGTGTGAGTGGCTCAAAAGATCTGTAGATGTGTGAATGGCTGTATGGATATTGAAATGGGTGTGGGAGTGACTGTATGGGAGTATGAGTGGGTATGTCAGCGATTCTGTGGGTGTGTCCATGGATGTGTGAGTGGCAGCATGGGCCTTTGCGAAGATGTGTTAGTGGTTTTGTCGGTGTGTAAGTGGCTGTATGGGCATGTGAGTAACTGTGTGGATCTGTGTTTGTCTGTGAGAGTGTCTGAATGGTTGTGTGGGTGGGGATGTGTGTAGGTATGTCAGTAGCTGTGTGAATGACTAAGCTAAAACAGATCCTCACCTGCCCCTTTATCCAACAAGACTTCACAGTTTTGCACAAAATGTTTACCAAATCAGAGTACTTTCTACAGCTTAATTAGTAAGTACTACCTCATTGGGTAATAACTAGTACATATTCTATACTACAGCTGAGTAATGGACCACAAGGAAATGTCTACAGTGAGCTTGTGGCAATGTTTTTGGGGAATTTGCATATTCAAGGCAATTAAATCGGAGAACCATGGACTCTGATCTCAAGACAAGAAATAAGTCACTCGTCACAGTCACTACAGATCAGATCACGCTCCAAAAGATCAACATACACATACATTAAGGATTTCAGATTGTTTTTCAACTTGGAAAAAGAAGAAACACACATGCTTTGCCTTCGCCAAGCCCTAGAAGGTAGGATCACTTATGCTTTACAGAAGTGGAGCTTCAACTGGGGCACCTGCTGTGTTTATATTTGTAAGTTATTCCCACTGAGGTTTATTTTCTGTTAAATGAACATCGGGCCAGAATTGAACTTCATTTTGTCCAAGAAGAGATAACAGTTTTGTCAAAAATGTCTACCCAACTGTAGCCATTTATACTGGTTAATTAGTAAGTGCTACCTCATTGGGTAAATGTCTAGTGCATAGTCTACACTACACCTGCATAAAGGACCACAAGGTAATGTATCTAGTGACCTTGTGTGGATGTAATTTCGATAATGTGATTACTCCTGCAGTGTCTTCATCCACAAATTTGTGATAACGTAAATCCTCATCAAGAGAAGAACGACAAAAGCACAAAGAGGTGAATTTCCACCAAACAGACGTACTTTCTCTTAATTATATAAAGTAAATGCTTGCTTGTTTGGTAGAGATGTCCTCGCATTTTTATGTATCAAGAACATGTCAGCAAACTCAGTAGGAAAGGCACTTGGGGGCCTTTTGGTAAACTGTTCATCAATGTAGGACAAGGTGGGAAGTCTTCAGTCTGGGACATGATGAGATGGGGACATGATGTGGAGACGATGTAGCCTTACGGCTAGAGGGATTGACCTCGAAGCTGGGGAACTGGGTTTGAGTCTTAGCAACAGCGCTCAACATCCTGTGATTCTGGGCAAATCACTTAATCTCCCTGTGCCTAACAATGAACGTGGCCTTGTGTAATGAAACTGGTGCTCATGTAAAGTGCTCTGATATCCAATATCTTCGGGTCTAGGTCACGCTATCTAAAACTCTACAAAAAAAGTATGGCTTGCAGTGATTTTCACATGTTGGCATGGCAGTTGGGTTATAAGTTTGCCGCTCCATTTGTCTACGCCTGTAGCTGAGACAGCTTGTTTTCCAGCACCTACTTAATTGGTGCAGTCTTGAAAAAGCACACCAAGACAGTAGCATGTGTGCTGGGTGTTCCAGACAAAGAGGAACTGTCTTCAAATAAAAATTATCAAGAGCAGCAATTGTAAATCTTTCCCATGTAAAGTGACTTGGTAGTAGTATGTTGTCAGATTCACAAGATTTTACAGCATGAGCTTCTAACAAGTTATTGCTACGTACTATTTCATTATAACTTGTTGATACACCAATCCTGTTCATTGAAGTGATTAGCTCTTTACGTTTGCACTTGTCATAGATTGTGTGTGTAGTCATCATGTGTAGCAGGGTTCTCTTTTTGCTGTGATATAATTCATAAATCATTGTTTGGAAAAGACAATACATTTTCATAGCATAAGCCTGTCAGTTCATGGGATAATCTTACATTTCTTCACTTATATCTTCAGAAATATCATCAATGTTGTTGGCTTCTGTTACGAACTAAAGAATTTTAGTTTGTGACAGTTTTGCTTTGATGATATTAGACAATGATGTAAATAAATGTAAAGACAACATTAGGTATTCTTGTTGACACTCATGATCTGCAGAGCTCTGGGGCAACACAAAATTTGCATTAAGACCAAAATATAAATCTTTCAGGACCTTTCTTAAAATGGTTCTTGCTGATTTTACTTCATCCTGTGATCCTATCTTAGCAGCAAGAACTTCAGGAGTCAAATCAGCTGAGAACTCCATAAGTGGTTCATTGTTTTTAATATACTGATAAAAATGAATTCTGTCATTGTACATTCTCTCTAGAAAAATCATAATTTCATTATTATGGATCAATACAGTTTCATCAATATTGACCATTATTTCTCTTATCTCACTGAGTGTGTACCTGTAGCCACCACTCAAGATTGGCTTTAAAACTCAATTTGCTTTTTCAAAGTCTGCACATTTAACTTACGTTGCTGCTGGGAGCTAATTATACATTAATATGTTGTAATGTGTGCCTGTTTATAGTTTGGGTGGATCCATTGCAAATACATTCACCTCACTGCATATAAATACATGTTTCTCCTTTGACACTTACATACTCTGAACTTTGTTCTTTCTCCAATCCTTTTGGCCCTTATTCTGGCTAAACAACAGATCAGTTGTTAGAGGTAGATGAGGAGTAGCAATCTGTCTTTTAAATGGATGGACACTAGGTTTGGTTGTCATAGCATTCTCAGAAGTCTCATATTCTTGTTGTGATTCAATGGTTTCTGCTATCTTTTGACAAATTGTGTTCAGGCGCTTTTTCCATTGTATATGACTTTTAGCACTTGTTGTTACAATGAAAACATATACTCCTAATGTTCGCTGATGATACTCTTATTCTATCCAAAACGCGTCAGGGGCTTCAACGTGCCCTGAATAGATTTGAAGAGTTTTGTGTAGATCATGACTTGGCTGTTAACATTGATAAAACAAAGTTTATGATTCTCCAGAACTCTATCAAACATATCGGTGAGGTTAGAATGCAGGAAGGTGCTTTAGAGCAAACTAAGATTCTTTTTCATATTTAGGAGTAACTCTAGATATGGATGTCACATCACGCCTGGACTTTGGCAACCTACTGTATCTGGGAGCTACCTGTAAGGCAATAAATCGACTTCAGGTGCTACAGAATGCTGCAGCACGCCTCATATTAAAACTCCCTAAGAGATCGGACTCTAAAGCGGCCCTTCAGTCCCTCCACTGGCTACCAGTTAGGAGCAGAGTTGAATTTAAATCCCTCTGCACCTGCCATCGTATCCTTTCTAAGAAGGCGCCAGCACCACTTCTGAACCTAGTCACCAGGTATGCACCATCTCGCGCTCTGCGCTCCTCGCAGGGAGGCCTACTTAAGGTCCCGAGGGGGAAAAGGGCTCGCATGGGAGGTAGATCCTTCCGATACATGGTGGCTAAGAGCTGGAATGCTCTACCTCTTAATCTCCGTCTGGATCCTTCTGAATTCAGTTTCAGGAGGAAACTGAAAACACACCTATTTTCAAAATAGCTGGGCTCCTTCCCCTACTGCTACTCCTGAGTGCTTCAGTTTAGCGCGGGGACACGCTTTTAGCGTAACCATGCGCTCTACTAATCTCCCTTAATAATAATAATAATAATTTGGGGTGCCACTCCATCCGGGATATTGCCCGTTATAGATTAGTATTATACTGGAGAAGACTCTGGGTGACTCCCGAACTAGCCAATTACGCATTGGCCGTGCTAGAAATTCGAGATATGGATGTGAATAACAAAATTGAGTGGTTTAGGAGTGTTAAAAACTTTCTCTGTGAGTTGGGTTACAATCAGTTGTGGACTTCCCCAGAGGGTAGTCTTTTCCCCAGCAAAACAGAGCTTAAGGCAGCATACTGGCATTTGATCTATTCCCAGCAGTTTGCATCTTCCAGCAGTCCAACTCTGTCTAGCACCTTCCTACAAATCAAATCTGAACCTAATTATGAATTGTATTGGGATTTAATTACTTCACCTCGTGATAAAAAACTCTTCCACCAATTCAGAGAAGGAACATTACCCACCAAGGATTTCACCTCCAAGTGGTCTAACTTGTGTGCACATTGCAGCAATTGTCCTCCCTGCCCGGACAGGGTTGAAACTTTGGCCCAAATGTTATTTGCTTGTTTAGCGTACCATAATCCGAGGAGATGCCGACTGAAACCTGTGTGTTTATCTATGGGGACCAGGGACCACAGTGAGGCATATAGATTATTTAAAACCGCAGTGGATGGCCCCCTTGTGATTGCTATAGCCAAGTTCTTGGGCTGGGTGTGGGTGATTCGCTGGTCTGCAGGGAGGAATAGGTAAACGTCCTCCACTTTTTAAATAACTATTTATTGTTTTTTGCATATGAATTCTTTTTTATGATTGGTTGATGCTTTTTTTTAAAGGAAACTGCTCTTTGGCCCGCCATTCGGGCGTGTTTTTATAGTTGTACTAAATTATTTATTGTTTTAACTATGTGTACCTGAGATATACTCACAATCATGTGTGTCGAGATAAGGTAATGTTGCTGATCCATTTAGTCCCTGTGTTTGTACTGTGATGACTTTTGTGATTTTTTCTTAAAATCGAAATAAAGTTTATAAACTGGAAAACATATTTTCTCCTCTTCACCCATCAGTTTCAATCTTTTCTGAACTTCCTCATGTTTTATTTGTGCAGCATCTCAAACTCTTTTCCACCCAGCCATATTTAGTTAGCTTTATTTCCAGATTAGTTTGGCATATAACACATTTTTCTTTCTTGAAAGAGTCCTCAGATTTTTTTGTAAGCAATAGTCTTTCGTGAGGTAAAGATCCTCCACTACCACCTGCTTCGCTCATGTTTACAAATTTGAATCAGTGGAAAACCTGAAACAAAAACAATACTAAAACAAATTACCAAAATGATGGTTAATACTCATGATTATAGAGGCGCCATTTTGGAAAATGGCAGAAGGAAGGCTTTGAGGAGTTATTTTCTGTCTCTGTAAGATTAATTGGCCTCCAAAATGTATGTTTTGGCACAAAAATGAAGTATATATGTTTTATGGTTCTTGATATATTACATCATAACTGCAACACATCTGCCATTTAAAAAACCATTCAGAAAAATTTGGCACGGATTAGCAATGTCTACCCAGGCTAAATCAATTCTTTAAGGATACAAAAACACAAATCAAAAATGAAAATCTCTGGACCTCAATTTTTTGTACGGAGGTATATCAAGAGGCAACGACTAATATGAGTCACCTACTAAGCTCTTGGTTTTCACTGTGACTCCCTACATTTCAACATTCCATAGGCCTCCAATTACTACTGCACATACCCATCTACAAACTAATCAATGCATGGCTCAATACCATTATAACCTGTTCAATACCTTACTCAGCAAAAAAGGGCTCTCTGTCATTTTAATCAAAAAGTTCGAATCCGAAGAAATGGGTTTTTATCTGTTTCATTTCAAATCCTGAAATATAAAGTGCTGCAGTATAAACTTCAAATGCATCAATTGATTCTTAACACACAACTCTCCTATATTAAAGTGCCTATTACATTCAATTGGAAATATTAATGCATGAAATAATTATTTATTTTAATGGATTATAATCCCAAAGTGCTCTAACCAAGAGTCTAATCTAATATACTAGTTGCTAATATGACGGGGATTCCCTTTAAAATGTATTCAATTAAAGTTCACTTATTTGAAACTCCTATCAAGAAAGGTGCTAATAGTCCCATGGTAGCCATATGTAATGGTACCTGATTTATTGCACTATAAACTTCAAAGGTCAAAGTGTTTCAAAGGTAAATGCAAACATAAAGAAAACATGGACAAAACAATCATTAACGTACGGCCCTCCTAATTCTTAAACACACAGTACCCTTAATGTGTGATGGGGGAACCCTTTTGATATGCTCAAATGTAAAATGTTTTAACGGAAAAAATACAAATTATAGAAGCTATTTCCCTAATTGACACCACTAATAATCCCATGAGGTAAAACCTAATTTATTGTCTTTTTAATTTTTAAAGTGTAACTGCTATAGTACAAAATACAAACATAAAAAGACCATGTATAGAATAATCCTACATTTACAACACTCCTAATACTAAAGTGCGCAGTGCCTTAAATTTAGGGAAATTCATAACAGGGGGTGGTGATGGACAGAGTATCTGAATTAAGCAGAACACTCCTACCCAGTCAAAAGATCAGGGCTTGATCCATCACCGTTTTTTAGCTCACTGCACCATCCCAGTTCAGAACCTGGCTATATGCAAATTAGTCTGGCCCTGGCCCAGTGCATCATGGGAACAGGGCAGACCAAACTACCAAGCCAATTCTTCACTGGAAAGGAAACAAGCTTCCGGGGACCGGTTTCTGGCATTGCAGCCATCTTCGGCCCGGCTTGCTTGAATCCTGATGGTGCAGTGAGCAAGGGACTCACATCTGAGTATACCCTTCCACACTTGTGGTGGCCAAAACGATTCATAACAGGGGGTGGTGATGGACAGAGTATCTGAATTAAGCAGAACACTCCTACCCAGTCAAAAGATCAGGGCTTGATCCATCACCGTTTTTTAGCTCACTGCACCATCCCAGTTCAAAACCTGGCTATATGCAAATTAGTCTGGCCCTGGCCCAGTGCATCATGGGAACAGGGCAGACCAAACTACCAAGCCAATTCTTCACTGGAAAGGAAACAAGCTTCCGGGGACCGGTTTCTGGCATTGCAGCCATCTTCGGCCGGCTTCCTTGAATCCTGATGGTGCAGTCAGATGTGAGTCCCTTGCTCACTGGTGCAGTGAGCTAAAAAACGGTGATGGATCAAGCCCTGATCTGTTGACTGGGTAGGAGTGTTCTGATTAACTCAGATACTCTGTCCATCACCACCCCCTTTTTGAAATTATTTTGGCCACCATGAGTGTGGAAGAATATGCTCAGACATGAGTCCCTTGCTCACTGCACCATCAGGAATCAAGCAAGCCGGGCCGAAGACGGCTGTAATGCCAGAAACCGGTCCCCGGAAGCTTGTTTCCTTTCCAGTGAAGAATTGGCTTGGTAGTTTGGTCTGCCCTGTTCCCATGATGCACTGGGCCAGGGACAGACTAATTTGCATATAGCCAGGTTCTGAACTGGGATGGATCAAGCCCTGATCTGTTGACTGGGTAGGAGTGTTCTGATTAACTCAGATACTCTGTCCATCACCACCCCCTTTTTGAAATTATTTTGGCCACCATGAGTGTGGAAGGATATGCTCAGACATGAGTCCCTTGCTCACTGCACCATCAGGATTCAAGCAAGCCGGGCCGAAGACGGCTGTAATGCCAGAAACCGGTCCCCGGAAGCTTGTTTCCTTTCCAGTGAAGAATTGGCTTGGTAGTTTGGTCTGCCCTGTTCCCATGATGCACTGGGCCAGGGACAGTCTAATTTGCATATAGCCAGGTTCTGAACTGGGATGGTGCAGTGAGCTAAAAAACGGTGAAGGATCAAGCCCTGATCTGTTGACTGGGTAGGAGTGTTCTGATTAACTCAGATACTCTGTCCATCACCACCCCCTTTTTGAAATTAAATTTAGTGCAGGCAAAATGCAAAGAAAAATTTCGTAACTACCCACGCTCATAATTATAAAGTGCTGCCTATTTTTAATATACAAGGGTGGAACGTTTGTACTGAAAGACCTCAAACACTGCCCTCACAAATATCTAGGATTAAAGATGGTTTTCTACTAAAGTGATACTATAGAACTCACAATTGGCCTGCGGGGTGGTCTCTTGGCATTCTTATGTATCTGCAGGGGAAAATAGATGGCAGCCATATGTGCATGAGATGTGCGGAGATTGATATTCTTCTAATTCTAGGTGGTCGCCATTTAACCATTTATCCAATAATTTGTGATACTCATTTTCCATTTGTTTCTTGGGGTTTTTATCAAACGCTGGTACCGTATTATCCAACTGTCAGTGTGCCTCAGCTAAATTCATTGTTTTCTTCATTAGAATGATGTCACCCCCTTTATCAGATGCCTTTATAATTAGCTATTTTTTTAAAGCAGTAATTTCATTCCAATTCTTTGATGTGAAATGTCTTCTTTTCCTTAATTTTTTCCAGTTTCTCATGTCATTTATGTCCTCCACCACCCTCTCATGAAATAGTTCTATCTTCTTGCCAGCTGGACAATGTGGACAAAATGTGCTCTTCAATTTACATCCACTGGGTATTACCATGCTAGTAATAAAACCCATCTGATCTGTATAATAAAGTTTAATGGATGGGGTACTCTTTCACAAATCTGACGGATTTCCTAATTTGGTGTATTACAAGTGTTTTACATCCGATGTTTTAGATCCGATGGCACTTGTAATACAGCGAACAGGATACCTGTCATATTTGTGATGGTGTATCTCATCCTCAACCCTCTAACACAGACCCGGAGTTTGTTGTACTTGGATTCACAATTAGTTAGACAAATTATATACATGAATGGTTGGTGTAAAGGCAAATGCATAGACAGTTTATGTGTTCATTCGATGCTAACTTGAGGTATGATTGAGTGCCATCAATATATTGATAAAGGTTGGTGTTATGATAGTAGACACGTACTCCTATAGGCTGCAAATTTAAGTGTTGGCGCGAGACACAGTGAGGCCAATGCCATGGAGGATAATATTTAGACAGGAAGATGCTGGCAGAGGAAACATTAATTAGGATAGGATATAGCCAGCGTTTCTCATCCTGGCTTTTCGAGTTCTGAGCCCTGTTTCTTGTTTAAAAGCAGATGGCTTGTTAAGGAGGCAAAGATCCCTTTTTGTCTGAGGTCATTTATTACCCGGTGTTAGATTTGTTTCTACTTCCGGGTCAGAACCTCTATTATCGGGCCGGCAGTAGTTGGATACCTTCTGTTCTCTGTTCCTTAGTAATCTTGGTGATCTGGACTGCAAGAGATGTGCTCCTTCAGAGGGATTCATTGACTATGGACAAAAGGAAAGTCAGTGCTGCAAGTGGATTGTTAGTGGGTTAAGGAAAGATGATATATAACATATAATGTTCATAGGATGCAAAGTAATAGACTGTCTATCTAACAATGTCTAAACTGTTGATATTTCTTGTATTGTTTGTGTGCACTATATCATGTTATAATTGTAAACCATATTTTCTCTCTCAAAAATAGTATAATAATAATCATTCAGTTACATGAATTGTTTAACCTGCTATCTTGAATAGACATTTGTGCATTTTGATGTGTTTCTTTCAAGTTTCTTTACTTTTTTTTGCAACTTAACTTATCTAAAAAACGAAGTATAAAATGTTTGTAATGCCTTTTGCTTTCTCCAACTAAATGATCTTATTTTGGAGCATTATGCACGTGCACGTCATCATAATTCTCTCTGCCTTCTTGCATTACCTAGTTCCTTTTCATTAATGAATCAAAGAAGTATTCCTATGTGACATGCCGTTGAAAGCAATAATTTGTAAGATGTATGGATAAGTAATTAACTGTTGAGAATTACTGCTGCGTGGTATAAAGTACCTTCTGTTCAAATGTGTAGTTGTTTAATAGCAGGGTGTCGCCATATGGCTGCAATATATATTATTGCAGGAGTTTACGAAACATGGATAATGTTTGCTTGACCTATATTGACAGTTGGGGAATTTATAGCTTCAGTGTCTCAAATATTATATTTTTTATTTTATTTATTTATTTATTATTGCATTTATTACGCGCGACAGCTACCCACAAAGGGTTTCTGTTTGCTTTATCTCCATGCTACATCTTTTTGTTGTGATATTGTTGTTACTGATATTCTGAAAAACGGGGGCAGATTTATCATCATTTGACTCAGTGCAACAATGCAAACCAACTTGGTGTTGCGCACTCTGTCAAACGTAGAGGGCAAAAATGCTCCATAGCTATCAACATATGGTGGATTCCTGCTCTCTAACTGTGCTGGTGAACTAATTCTGCCTAAGGTCAATGCTGGAAGGTCTTCCTTCCCCAAAACAACCCTTAGTGGCGTTTTCCTTTTTCTAAGTGTGCTGCAGTGTGCTAAGTGTTCTCATTTAGAAAGAGGAACATGTGAGGAGAAATGAAGATATTTCTACTTGTTGCACCTCTATTGGGATGGCGTACAGCTTTGATGCAGTCCCAGGTTTACCAGTCTTGCTAAATCTGGAAATACAGTAAAATACATGAGTGAATGTGTGGGAACCCCCATACTTCACACATGTATGCCTTCCTGGTGCAGAGTAGCGCAAGGCATCGTCTTGCACTGCCTTGCATTACTCTGGATTTACAAAGCCATGCAAGGCTTGGTAAATCTGATTTAAGGACTGTGTTACCCTTACGTCATCTTGCATGACAAATGGGCAATGTAATCCTATGATAAAACCGCCCACAATATTGTGCATGGCCAAGGTAGACAGCCACTAAATGTATGAAAAACTTGCACCAAGTAAACAAAAAATGACAAAATTACTATAATAAAAGATAACCAAACTTAACATTCGAGAAGATCATCATACTCTAAATAATGATATAATGTTTCTAACTGTGGTCGGGAACAGCATTTACAAAGTAAATTAATGCCTAGAAATGAATACCGTGTGTCTGTATCCTCACATAACCAACGCACTAACAAAACACCGCTTATGAGAATTGATTTACCAGTAAAACACTCCCTAGCACACGTAGTAATTAAGTACAGGTCATATGAACCAGTGTTTCCACCATTTGTCAAAAATACAATAGTAATGATCTCTTTTCTTTGTTGTTCAAGTTTATTCTTGTGCGGTTTGTTCTGGAAATTCTCACACAGCAGACACGTGTTTCGTCGTATTGGGAATGTATAAGGCAACAGCCTGATTTAAAGAAGAATTGTGGTTCTCTTTACCCTTTGGCACCGTCTAAGAAGGATTGCACTTAATAATATTGTGTGAATTTCTAAGTGGCGCCGCTCAACCTATACAAAACCACTACCAAGCTGATCTAAGAATTGATTTACCCCCGGAATCCATCCAGCCCATACGTAGTGGTCCTAGCTGGAGTACCTGAGTTGAGGAATGATAGTGAGGAATCATACCTGACATTAAAGAACAAGGTTATGGACTGGCTCAACAAAAAACAGACCTCTTCCACCACACGTAACCAGTGAAATCAGGTTTGTTCATGAGTGTTATTGGTGGGTTATAGAGAAAAGGACAGAAAGGGAGATTGTATCCTGATAAACTTTAGAGATACACGGATGGAGAATTATATCTGTGAGTGGGGTCAGTCCAGGCCCGTGTCAGTTATTCAGTCCCATCCCCTGGCACATTTTTACCCCTCCGGTTCACTGTGTACTAGTCCAGGTACTGAACGAGTTTGGAATGCTGCAGGAAGTTTGGCAGCAGGGGACCACAGTCAGGGCAGGTTCACAGAACCTTTATTCCCTCTGGCCATTCACCTGCAAAACAGATATAGCTGCCTGGATTTGGTGAATTGACTGAATCCTCGGAACTAGCAGCCCACTCTTGTGGATAAAAATAGGGCAGACTGTGAGATAGTGTGGGGGGAGGAGGATGTTGGCATTACAAAAATGTATAGCTCTGTAGGGGGCGGGAGTGTTTTAAGAAGCAAGGTGGGTACTTTGATCCTAGCTATCCCAAGCGGAGGTCCACCCCCTATTGACAGATCTAAGGAGTCTGCAGTAGATCTAGTTCCTGAAGGCCACCCATTGCCCCCCTTATTAACCAGTGTGGGTCTAACTGGGGAGACACACTATGAGGCATCTATGAGTCTGGATGAGGGTGCAAGGGTGGAGAAACTCAGAATTCTATCTTGGAATTTGGCAGGCTTGACTAATAAGTTGACTTGTCCTGAATGGCGTTCTTTTGTGGATCAATGCGATGTGTGCCTCTTTCAAGAGACCTGGGCCCGGACGGAGCAACATCGGGTAGGATTCGCTTTGTTCTTTGTCCCGGCAGTATGGGATGGGCGAGTTCGTCCCTCAGGGGGACTCACTATTTGGATTGGCTCCCAAATGGGTTGCACGGTTAAGTTACTAAATACCTGTTCTAAAGACATTCAATGTGTAGTTCTTGCTCTGCTGAATGCTTTTAAGTTAGCATTGATTAATGTTTGGACGGGACTTATATTGTCAGGCCGGGGGGCAAGATGGCGGACGCAAGGGCGTCTGAGTGAGCAGCAGCGGTAGCGGTCTCGCCGTTCACTATTTTCCATCGGGCTCTACAGGATTAGAGCGGACCCTGGCATGTTTTCTCTTAGTGGATAATGCAGAGGGGGAAAATCCATCCATCAGGATTCAAGCAAGCCGGGCCGAAGAGGCTGAAATGCCAGAAACCGGTCCCCGGTAGCTTGTCTCCTTTCTGGTGAAGAATTGGCTTGGTAGTTTGGTCTGCCCTGTTCCCATGATGCACTGGGCCAGGGACAGACTAATTTGCATATAGCCAGGTTCTGAGCTGGGATGGGGCAGTGAGATAAATAACGGTGATGGATCAAGCCCTGATCTTTGGACTGGGTAAGAGTGGTCTGCTTAATTCAGACACTCTGTTCATCACCACCCCCTTTTCTGAATCGTTTTTGGCCACTATAGGTGTGGCAGGGTATACTCAGACATGAGTCCCTTTCTCACTGCTCCATCAGGATTCAAGCAAGCCGGGCCGAAGAGGCTGAAATGCCAGAAACCGGTCCCCGGTAGCTTGTCTCCTTTCTGGTGAAGAATTGGCTTGGTAGTTTGGTCTGCCCTGTTCCCATGATGCACTGGGCCAGGGACAGACTAATTTGCATATAGCCAGGTTCTGAGCTGGGATGGGGCAGTGAGATAAATAACGGTGATGGATCAAGCCCTGATCTTTGGACTGGGTAAGAGTGGTCTGCTTAATTCAGACACTCTGTTCATCACCACCCCCTTTTCTGAATCGTTTTTGGCCACTATAGGTGTGGCAGGGTATACTCAGACATGAGTCCCTTTCTCACTGCTCCATCAGGATTCAAGCAAGCCGGGCCGAAGAGGCTGAAATGCCAGAAACCGGTCCCCGGTAGCTTGTCTCCTTTCTGGTGAAGAATTGGCTTGGTAGTTTGGTCTGCCATGTTCCCATGATGCACTGGGCCAGGGACAGACTAATTTGCATATAGCCAGGTTCTGAGCTGGGATGGGGCAGTGAGATAAATAACGGTGATGGATCAAGCCCTGATCTTTGGACTGGGTAAGAGTGGTCTGCTTAATTCAGACACTCTGTTCATCACCACCCCCTTTTCTGAATCGTTTTTGGCCACTATAGGTGTGGCAGGGTATACTCAGACATGAGTCCCTTTCTCACTGCTCCATCAGGATTCAAGCAAGCCGGGCCGAAGAGGCTGAAATGCCAGAAACCGGTCCCCGGTAGCTTGTCTCCTTTCTGGTGAAGAATTGGCTTGGTAGTTTGGTCTGCCCTGTTCCCATGATGCACTGGGCCAGGGACAGACTAATTTGCATATAGCCAGGTTCTGAGCTGGGATGGGGCAGTGAGATAAATAACGGTGATGGATCAAGCCCTGATCTTTGGACTGGGTAAGAGTGGTCTGCTTAATTCAGACACTCTGTTCATCACCACCCCCTTTTCTGAATCGTTTTTGGCCACTATAGGTGTGGCAGGGTATACTCAGACATGAGTCCCTTTCTCACTGCTCCATCAGGATTCAAGCAAGCCGGGCCGAAGAGGCTGAAATGCCAGAAACCGGTCCCCGGTAGCTTGTCTCCTTTCTGGTGAAGAATTGGCTTGGTAGTTTGGTCTGCCCTGTTCCCATGATGCACTGGGCCAGGGACAGACTAATTTGCATATAGCCAGGTTCTGAGCTGGGATGGGGCAGTGAGATAAATAACGGTGATGGATCAAGCCCTGATCTTTGGACTGGGTAAGAGTGGTCTGCTTAATTCAGACACTCTGTTCATCACCACCCCCTTTTCTGAATCGTTTTTGGCCACTATAGGTGTGGCAGGGTATACTCAGACATGAGTCCCTTTCTCACTGCTCCATCAGGATTCAAGCAAGCCGGGCCGAAGAGGCTGAAATGCCAGAAACCGGTCCCCGGTAGCTTGTCTCCTTTCTGGTGAAGAATTGGCTTGGTAGTTTGGTCTGCCCTGTTCCCATGATGCACTGGGCCAGGGACAGACTAATTTGCATATAGCCAGGTTCTGAGCTGGGATGGGGCAGTGAGATAAATAACGGTGATGGATCAAGCCCTGATCTTTGGACAGGGTAAGAGTGGTCTGCTTAATTCAGACACTCTGTTCATCACCACCCCCTTTTCTGAATCGTTTTTGGCCACTATAGGTGTGGCAGGGTATACTCAGACATGAGTCCCTTTCTCACTGCTCCATCAGGATTCAAGCAAGCCGGGCCGAAGAGGCTGAAATGCCAGAAACCGGTCCCCGGTAGCTTGTCTCCTTTCTGGTGAAGAATTGGCTTGGTAGTTTGGTCTGCCCTGTTCCCATGATGCACTGGGCCAGGGACAGACTAATTTGCATATAGCCAGGTTCTGAGCTGGGATGGGGCAGTGAGATAAATAACGGTGATGGATCAAGCCCTGATCTTTGGACTGGGTAAGAGTGGTCTGCTTAATTCAGACACTCTGTTCATCACCACCCCCTTTTCTGAATCGTTTTTGGCCACTATAGGTGTGGCAGGGTATACTCAGACATGAGTCCCTTTCTCACTGCTCCATCAGGATTCAAGCAAGCCGGGCCGAAGAGGCTGAAATGCCAGAAACCGGTCCCCGGTAGCTTGTCTCCTTTCTGGTGAAGAATTGGCTTGGTAGTTTGGTCTGCCCTGTTCCCATGATGCACTGGGCCAGGGACAGACTAATTTGCATATAGCCAGGTTCTGAGCTGGGATGGGGCAGTGAGATAAATAACGGTGATGGATCAAGCCCTGATCTTTGGACTGGGTAAGAGTGGTCTGCTTAATTCAGACACTCTGTTCATCACCACCCCCCTTTTCTGAATCGAGGGGGAAAATCCGGCATATTCAAATCTGAATCGGCTGTACCTGGCGCATGTTCACGGGATGCGGCGCGATTTCTCGGGCTGCTTTCAGCGTTTTCTCCAGGTAGCGTGGCGGTGGTCAGCTGGTGTGGGAGGTGTCCTTGAACGCTACGGGATTCTGGGACAGTGCGGATACTGGGAGAGCTTTCACGGAACATAGGCGAGCAGACTCACGGCATGTCGGCTCCCCAGCTCACTGCAGGATCGTCGGCATTACGGTTTATAGCGGAATCATCGGATCAGTCAAGTTAGGATGGCTCCTAAGAATCAAAAGCCGAAGACCCGAGCAGTAACTGCGGCGGCACAAGAATTGGGACAGTCTGGTAGCAGTGCTACATCGACGGTAAGCCAAGCTAGAAAATTAGCTGCCCAAAGCAAATCTCTTGCCATAGATGGGATAGGGAACTCTATAGTGGAATCCTCTGTACTTGGTTCGGAGCAGGCAGCACCAGCAATACCGGCATCACCAGTGTCACAGGCATCACAGGTGCATTTTGGGACTCGTAGTGCTGGAACTGGTATTGGCGGTAATCCCAAGATTCATGAAATGTTTATGAAAAAGACCACTAATGCTGGCAATGATAAAGCCAGTAATGCAGAGCAATTTCAAACTCAACAACAACAACCAGTGATTCAGTCGGGTAAAGACTCAGTATTAGCTGATAGCCCTATCCCATCTAACGACGACACCTGTATTAGTTTGTCTGTCTCCTCTGTTGTTCTGAGTAATATCGAGACTGGAAAAGAGCACCATTTGACGGTGCAAGTAACTAATGAGAGTATTGGAGCAGAGTTACATTCACAGATTGAGTCGGATGTATCAAGCAATAATGTTACATCTATGGCTGAGCATGTCCCATCTCCGGGTAATCATATACAGGGAGCACCAGAGCCGCTGAATTTGCATGAGGATGTTGACTCAACTGATTCTGCATGTTAATTCTACTCAATGTCGGACTTATCCATTGCTTTGGCAAACGGTAGCTTTGATGGTGATGCTGAAGGAGGGGGAGAATGGGGGGATGAGGGGAGCGGCAAGAGTGTACACAGCTCCTAACATGACTCAGAGAGTGATCTAGATGAGTCACCGGACAGACCAGACTAGGGCGCTGATGAGCATACGGTACTCACGGTTCAGGGTGCCACTGGTGAATCTTCTTCTTTATCTCCTTCCCCTAATGCTTTTGCGGACTCTTTGATTCCTGAAGTGACTCTAAACACATTATATCAGTTAATGCTCCAGCATAGGGAGGAGACCAGGACGGAGAACATGCGCACCCAGGGGGCGGTTCGTCGCCTACAAAATAATCTACGACGGGTTGGCAAAACTTGTAATGAGGTTTCTTCCAGAATGGTGGAAGCGGAAGCACGGATTTCGACAATTGAAGACTCAATGACACAGCAGAAAACTCAGCTATCTTCGCTAGAGGGGTTAAAAGAGGAGATCAACTGGAAACTGGTGGACCTCGAAAATAGATCACGTAGGAACAATCTACGAATTCTAGGCATTCCTGAAGGAAGTGAAGGGGGGAACATTAGATCATTTGTTATTGATCTTTTCACTGAGGCTTTTCCAGAGCACACCCAATGGAAATGGGATATGGAACTCCAAAGGGCTCATAGATTTCCATTCCAAAAGAATATCAGAACTGACTCAAATGCTAAGCTCAGGGTCATATTGATTTGTCTGAATAATTTCTTGGCTAGGGAGGCTCTTTATGATTTAGCTAGACCTGATAGGAATCGCAGGGGGAAAGGCCTGGACTTTTTTGTTCGACCCGACTATTGCCATGCTACTGTACAACAGCGCTGGCAATTTCGTCAGTTAATCCCATCTTTCCAGGCGAAGGGCACCCAGGCCTTTCTCCTTAACCCCTCTAAACTCAAAATTATATTTAAAGAAAGATCATACTTTTTAACGTCTGAGGGGGCTGCGAAAGAACTATTAAGTACATTATGATCTAGTTGGATATAAGGCTCTTTTGTCAATGTGATTGTGGAGGTATTCATGTATTCTATGATTAGGTTATCAACCTCTGGTATCTTTGAATCATAAGTTATGTGCTCTAGGTAGACTTGTGTTGTTTTGGCTATTTGCTATCCTTTTTTTTTGTCTCTTGATATCTCCACAATTTATTGGGTGCTGAATATTTTGTCTAGCTGGGTAATTTATAGGAGATTGTATGGCGAGACACAAGTTGCATCTCACGTCATCAATCTGAGGGACTTTTTAGTCCCTTTCCCCTTTAGTGGGAGGGGGAGGGGGGATGGGGGTGCGGGGGTGGCAGGAGGGGGGGCAGGGTGGTGGGAATGGGGCAAGCAAGGTCAGGTGGAAAAAATTTGGAGTCATTTGAATATGAAGTTGAATATCAAATGGATGGTGTGTCTAACAATGATTTATGTAACACTAAGGTTGGGATCTTTACAAAGAACATGTTGCACAAAAGTTATGCGGGGTTCAGCTTGTGTATACTCGAATAAATTACTATGGTGGGTAAATTAAGGATCTGCTCGTGGAATATGTGTGGACTCAATAATAAAAAAAAGGGGGGTGTGCGCACAAATGATTCGGAGTATGCGTATAGACATACTCTGTCTGCAAGAAACGGATCTCACCTGGAATGACAGGCATCTTTTAAATGATATGGGAATGTATGTGTTGGGATGTACCCGTCAAGGTACGACAACGAAAGGGGTGGCAATTCTCATTAAGGGAGGGCTAGGGCGTCTTAAGCGTATCAAGGTCGACCAATATGGCAGATGGGTTATATCTGAGATTATTATTGATAATAAAACATGGACTATCTGTTCAATCTATGCTCCTGATGTAGATGATCCAGAAATTTTGAATTTTTTAAGCCTAGAGTTAGCTCAATGGCCATCCCCGTTAATATTCTGCGGTGACTTTAATATACACTTACAAGGTGGATTGGATATTTATAGCAATGCTCCATATGCTGGCGTAAAGAGACAGACTTATAAGGCATTTAAAGGCATAGTTATGGAGCTAGGACTGACTGATGTTGGATACACTAAAAATCCCACCTCACCTGGCTATACATTTTTCTCCGCCCCACATCAGAAGATGGTGCGGTTGGATTCTTTTTTTATAAATTCCGCACTCCTAACTAATACTGCACTGGAGATATTTCCGCGAGTAATCTCGGATCACAATCCAATATTGATTGAGCTTAAAAGTGAGGCTGGTGCTGCTGTTAGTTTCATATTGTGGTCTTTTGACAGGAAACTATTGGTGGATCCAACATATTTAGAATATATGGGTAAATGGATAACGGAATTTCTCGAATTTAATAGAGGAAGTGCATCCTCTCAAATAGTGTGGGACGCTTTTAAAGCGGGGGTGAGAGGGGAGTCCTTAGCATACTTGATTAAAAAGCAGAAAATTATGCGGGACAAAATAGATCATCACTTCAAAGTAGTACGGGAGTGGGAAGAGAAGTTAGCATCAGCTATTACATCTAATCAGGACACTGAAGGCAATCAAACAACCTTAGCCATTTATAAAGCAAAGCTTTATGAAGTCTTTGCATCTAAATTGGCCGAACAGGCAGCAGTAATGCGGACACAGATTTATGAAATGGGGGAGCACTCTGGGAAAATCTTGGCAAAAAAGATTAGGCAAAGAGAGGCATCAAATTTTATCGGCACAATCAAGGATGAGGCAGGTCAGACTCATACTGAAGCAGAAGAGATCCTAGAGGTTTTTCAGCAATTTTATAGTAAGCTTTATGAACAGGACACCTTAGACTATTCTAATGAGTTATTTTTGAACTTTATGTCATCTGACAATATTTCAAAACTATCATCTGCGCAGGCCCAGATCTTAGATGCAGACATTACATGGGAAGAAATAGACTCAGCATTACTATCTCCATGGGACCTGACGGGATTCCCTTAGAATTCTATGGAATGTTTAGAAATGTGTTAAAACAAGATCTATTAACCACTTTTCTGGAGGCACAGAAAGGGGCTGCCCCCCCTTCGTGGGGGCAATCAATCATAATGGCATTTATTAAAAAGGACAAATCCCCACTTAACCCGGCCTCTTATAGGCCAATTTCACTCATTAATGTGGACAGCAAGGTTGTGGAAAACGACAATGTATATATACATAAGCGGCGTTCATTTGTGTTCACCCTCGCCACTGTTGAAGGTAAAGCGAAAGTCACGAAACAGTGGCCCCACCATCTTGTCCCCTTTTAGGCCCCATCATGAACATAGATAGTAGCCATTTTGTGTGCCATGACCTCTCTGCCCACTGCCAATAACCTGCGTCTCTCTCTCTCTCCCCCCCTCCCCAGCCTCGCTCTTTCCCCCGCGCCTCAACAGACCCGGTCTCTCTTGCTCGGGCCATAAACGCACCTCTAAACACGACCCTGTTTCCGTGCTGAACCCCTGCCCCCTCGCTCTTTCATCCTACCCATAGAACAGGCCCTTTTGGTAACCTCTTCCTCCCTGCCCGATTGCCCGGCCTGATCCCAGGCCATCACCTAGTCCAACAGATGCAGTTTATTGCTCCCTACAGTAGGACCTCGCCTCACATCAGAGGAGCGGTGATTAATCAAAGCCTTCACACCCCTAGATCTGACCGACACCCCTGCATTCCTCCCAGGAACACCCTTCCTCTCTTCTGATGACCCCCCCCCGGTTACACCTGGCCTCTCGACCCAGTCCCATGTCATAAACCTAGGTCTCATGGATGTACCCCCCCGGCCCCGCATAGCGAAACGTGATCTTATCGCCTGCCCAACCTTAGATCTGACCACCCCCTCTTGCCCTCGTGTCCGGTTGGAATGTCCGGCTGCAGATTCCAATCACATGTTACAATTGGGAGGGGAAAACAACATCAGAGCAACCGGTATGGGAATAGGCCTGAAGCTGGGATTCCAACCATGCCTTTTCATACTTCAAAGTGTCTTTATTGCAATAAGGAATGTTTGTGCATCATAAACCTGTGTATAAAAGACGGAGCCGTAGAGAAACTTGTTAGAGCACCTCAAGAAGATACCCTGTTGTCTGATTTGACGTGTTCTGTTCCGTCGGAAATAAACTCCTGTTTCCTGCCTTCCAGTCTCCAGCGCCTGCCTCTTCATTTGGTAATCGTGAGTTGGGTGAGAAGCGGCTAGCGCCGGGCTAATATGGGAAAGGGGTAATCGACCTGACCTGCCTGAACCCTTAATTCCACAAGGTCTTCTCTAAAATATTAGCTATCCGCTTATCATCTGTAATTTCTAGCTTAGTCTCTTGCTGGCAACACGGGTTTATCCCTAACCGCGACACCTCGGATCATGTCCGGAGAGTAATTGCTTTGCTGGATTGGGCCGAGTGTACAAATACACCCATAGGGGTCACCCTGTTAGATGCCGAGAAGGCATTTGACAGGGTGGCCTGGCAGTACCTCTGGGATATTCTGTCTTTTAAGGGGTTCGGACCAGGTATAATCAGGGCTGTGAAAACTCTGTATCTAGCACCAACATCCTGTATTCAAAATTGGGTCAAATAAATCTACTCCGTTTCCCCTCTACCGAGGAACAAGACAAGGGTGTCCGGCCTCCCCGCTATTGTTTGTAATATATATTGACGTTCTTCTTAATGAACTAAATCATGAGGAGGAGATAACACCAGTGCTGGTGGCAGGTACACCATATAGGGCATTGGCCTATGCAGATGACGTGGTGGTCATCACCACGGATATCGTAAAAGCTATCCAAAAGATAGTGGAACTGGCTACTCAGTTTGGTGCCTTCTCTGGCTACAAGCTGAACCTGTCAAAGACACAAATCCTGTTCACTGGTCAGACGCCCCCGGGACTGCCTAACATAGTTTCTACAGCGACTTATCTGGGGGTTAAGATCACATCTCCAATATCACATATCCCAGAATTAAATATCAACCCTATTATTAAAATGTCTAATGCTACACTCGAATGTATTAACCATTTACATTTGTCACTCTATGGGAGAAATAACGTGTTAAAAATGCTTATTTTGCCGAAATGTTTATATCTATTCCGATGTATTCCTTTAGAGTTTACTCTTTCAAACAATTAGAGAGAATGACAGGGAGATTTGTATGGGGATATAAGCGTCATTGTAGAGCCTACCAGAAAATGATACTTCCAAAGGCTAGGGGGGGATGGGGCCTCCCACATTTCTTATTTTATTATCTTGCTTCCGTGTTGCAATTCATCACTCCCTTAATAATTGGAGATAAGACGCCGATCTCAGATGCGCATGCACTGTCTATCTATGAGCTGGCCCTAGGGGTGGAGGCTAGGGGATGGTTGTTAAACATGGTCGAGCCCAGCTACCACAAAAAAACTAAATTTAAGATCTTAAAAGCAGCATTTAGGGCTTGGAAACTTATTAGGCGTATCACTGATATTCTTAAAATCACGCGATACACCCCCTTGGCGTCTCAACATATTTTCTCATCTGCTGGTAGGAATAGCAATTTGAGAAGATGGCGTAATCATGGTATTATATACTTGCGTGACCTCTGGAAGAATGATCATATGGTATCTTTTCAGGATTTACAAACCAAATTTGAGCTCACGAATGCCGATTATTTTGAATATTTTCAGTGGCATAGTCTGCTCAATTCGTTAAGCTCTCAGGAACGCGCAGGATTGCAGCGGATCCCTTTGATTGATTCTCTGTATAATAAAAGGAAGATTGTTTTTTTCTACAATTTATTGTTATCTTTCTCCCCAGATGATTTAGCGGTTAGGCAACAGAGTTGGGCTGAGAAAATGGGAGTAGATCATATTAAGATCGAGGAGTCTATTAAGCTGGCTAATTCCATTCTATTATCGGGAAGAAGCCGGACACAACATTATATGGTGTTGTTTGACCTGTACTACACCCCAGTTAAAATATCCAAATGGGTAACTTCTGTCGGCACCTCATGCAGCAGATGCGGCTTGCATGCTGCGGACACCATGCATATGTTTTTTCTTTGTCCGCATCTATCCCTAATATTATCTGAAATCCAAACTTTTCTCTCCATGTTACTTGGTACCCCAGTAGCTCTGACTTCGGAGCTTGTATTGATTGGAGTTACCTCGGCAACTTTTGTTGAGGACCATAGGAAGCTAATATTTATTGCTATAGGAATCTTACGCTCATGTGTTACTCAAGACTGGATTAGCTCAGACCCGCCATCTTTTTTTTCATGGAGGGCACGCCTGCTGGCTATGTTTACTTTAGAGCAGGCTATCTATGGAATGAAAGGGCGCAAAAAAAGAGCATTAGGTTTAAAATTATGGGCGCCGATTGAGCGTTGGATTGAGGGCGAATTGGGGTAGAGATATATTGATTGTACTGTATTTTGGTGGGAACCTTCATGGAATGCAATGTATCAACTGTAATTGCTTTTTTTTCTGTATTTGTTTGGAAATGTTGGTAACCTGATCTGCTTGCAAGAAAAAATCAAATAAAAAATCAAATAAAAAAAAAAGCATTGATTAATGTTTATTCCCGCCCTGTCAGTATAACAAAAGAGTCCAATACTATCCAGTACTTGTCCCTTTTCATCTCAACAATCTCAAGCAGTACTTATTTTCTGGTGGGGGCGATCCGAATTGCCAATACGAGCCCCTTGTGGGTCTGAGTGAAGCTGTCTTAGCGGCAGAGGACGATCATTGGTCTATTCCTCTGATCCAGGCTTCACCGGCTAGGGCATGGACACCGTTAGCTATACAGATCATGGCACTAACTCTAACTCACTCCCTGCGAGCATGTAAGGGTCGCACTGCTTCTGATACTCCAGCTAAATCTACATTTAACAAACTTGGACAAACGTGCCACCTTGATTATATTCTGGTTGAGACAATGCTATGGTCGAAGGTAATAGATTTTAACGTTTTCACAAGAGTTGATAGCGACCATAATGCCCTAATTCTGGAACTGGGTCTGCCTAATACCACTAAGAGTGGCGCACCACTTTCCGGGGATAATGCTGGTGATCTTACCCTATCAAATGACAGGCGTAGAGTAAGATGGCACAAATCCTGGAGCACCCGGAACAAATTGAAAAACTTTACAGCTTGGCGATTCCATCTTTTACGGAGTTTGCAGTCCAATCTAATCCACCTGTGCCCCCCGATTACTTTAATAAGATGGAGGCTCTATATGAGGGACTAGTAATTAAATTGGCAGAAGTACTCAACACCCAGGTTCCTAAGAAGAGAAATAGGGCCCCCCATTGTTCCTGGTACAATACTACCTGCAGGAAGGCCAAAACGGAACTAATGCAGGCTGTAGAAGAAAACAACAAAACTGCAATTAAAGACAGGAGGGCACACTATAAAAGGATAACCAAGTGTGCGAAGGAAGAATGGGATTATGATAAGTGGTCCAGTCTAACACTTGCGCTAGCTGCTAAAGACTTTCATAAATTTTGGTCCATTATAAATACTGGTAGCAGCGAGCTGAAAGTAGCCACTGAACCTAATATAGCGGCTGAAGTCTGGGAGCGTCACTATTGGGCCTAGTACTCTACTGAGGGTGTCTTTGACGACCCTAGTTTATTATCAACTCAATCTGTACTTAATATGCAGTCAGAGGTGATTGAGTTCACGGTGGTGGAAGTTTGTAATGCAATTACTAAACTCGCTCCAGATAAAGCACCAGGCCTGGATAAACTCCCGGGTGATCTTTTCAAGCACGAGCCAAAAATCTGGGGTCCTTATCTTCAGATTCTCTTTAATGCTGTCTTGAGAGGCATGACGGCTCCTTCTACTTGGCTGGGAGCAGAGATTGTCCCTATACGCAAAAAAGGGCTCTCCTCTCCTCCCATCCAACTACAGACCCATAAGCCTCATTGATGTCCCCCAGAAAATCTTTGCGAGACTTATTTTGGATTGCTTACAAGATTGGATAGGGGAGTTTGCAATTCTAAGTCCCTATCAGGCAGGGTTTAGGAAGAATACCTCCACCGTGGACCAATTTTTTCGTTCACTACTCTTGCATTGGAAAACGGTGAGAATAGAGGGTGGCAGCCTCTATTTGGTATTCGTGGATCTCCGTTCAGCATTCGACCTTGTTCCCAGGGGGAAGCTCTGGAGTGTACTTCTTGAGCTAACTATCCCTACTCACCTTTTATCTGTTCTGATGAGGTTGCATGAGGCTAATTTTGCCCAGGTCAGATGTGGGAAAAGCGGCGCCCTGACGTCCCGATTCCCTGTTGGCAGGGGGTAAGGCAGAGCTGTGTGCTTGCACCGACCCTGTTCTGCCTCTTTGTCAATGGGATAATCGCGCAACTTAATGGAGTACAGGACAACAATGCTCCTAAGTTAGCTGGCAATAGGGTGCCTGCCATTATGTTTGCTGATGACACCCTTTTACTTTCTAAGTCTCCGATGGGTATACAGCGAACATTGGATGGCTTTGAATAATTCTGCACCGCTAGGGGACTGGAGATCTATTCCCTGAAAACCAAATTCATGATCTTTAATCCCCCTAGAACAACTCGACCGAACCTAATTCTAGGGATGACGAAACTCGAAAGGGTAGATACCTTTGACTATCTGGGGGTTACCATTAACGAGAACTTGTTGTGGAGTCCCCAGCAAACCAAATCGCAACTCAAATTGGCTCAACTATCTGGAGGAATTCTCAAACTATCCAATAAGTCCACCAATAAACCTGTTGGAAGTTTATAAATCGCAAGCTAGGGGTGCCATTTTGTATGGGGGAGAACTCTGGGGACACTGCAACAGGTCTGAAATAACCAGGATAGAGAACACATTTTTAAGACAGCTTTTAGGACTCTCACCTAGTACCCCGCTCCTTCCTCTAAGGCTGGACCTGGGGATCAGATCAATTGACGAAGAGCTAGCACTAAAACCTCTTAGGTTTTGGCGTAGGCTCTGGGTGACACCAGAGCTGCTAAATTATAGCCAGGAACTTAAAGAAATATTGACCTATCCTAGTGCTCTGAAAATTCCTTGGCTTACTTTCATCAAGAACGATTTTATGAGGCTAGGTGTTCCTGCTCTATGGGTTTACCCAGAGAGGGAATGTAAAGCCATTCACGATCTATGCTTGCGACTATTTACAGTTCTGATAAACTTAATGCAGCACTGTGTAATCCTCAAATCGGCTCTGTTACTGCTTCCTTTTTGCATGTGAAAGACCATTATTCTTTCGAGCCTTTTCTAGATCTCATATACCCAATATTAGCTAAAAAATTGTATGTTCAATTGAGGCATGGTGTTCTACCCCTTCGAGTTTTCACTAGCAAATGGTCACCCTTCGCTCTGAAGAATTGCCCAGCCTGCAACTGTGAGACTGAAACTGAGCTCCATGTCTCCTTCTTCTGCCCGGCGTACGACAAACCGAGGAGGTATTGGCTCGTACCCCTGTGCAAACATCTGGGCTTTCGTCATTGTACGCAAGCACTTGGGGCCAGATGTAGGTGTCTAAATACCGGTCGGAAACGGCCGAAAATACCGATTTTCGGCCGTTTCCGACCGGTATTTGGACATTGGTATGTAGGGCTTTGAAAAACATACAGATTCGGTAATTTTACCAAATCGGTAATTTTACAGATTCGGTAAAATTACCAATCGGTAAAATTACCGAATCTGTATTTTCTAATGTAGGTAGCACTTTAAACAGTGCTACAGGGCCTTTAGAATTCGTTATTTACCATGGAATACTATTCCATGGTAAATAACGAATTCCAGTGTACATGCACATCTGTGCATGTACACCTGTGCCATGTGGCACACAGACATGCCCTAAGGGCATGTATGTGTGCACAAGCCAGTTACAGGGGGTGCAACAGGGTGTCAAAGTGACACCCTGTCCCCCTTGCAAATTCGGTAATTTTACCGATTCTGTAATTACAGAATCGGTATTTCCCATTGATTCCTATGGGCTTCAAAGCCCATACAGATTACAGATTCAGTATTTACAGATTCTGAAATACCTACATCTCCCCCTTCATATTTACCACTTCTTAAATACCGAATCGGTAAAATTCGGTATTTATGAAGTGGTAAATAAGAATTACCTACATCGGGCCCTTAGAGTGTTAAAGTCTGACACTGAATTTATTGTATTTGCCGTTTCGCAATACCTGGCAGCTAGGGTATACACATATATTCCTGTGTAATGCCCCTGTGGCATCTGACTGGAATGCCAGCCAAAGGCTTTTTACTGTACTCTTTTTATAATTCTTTCTATACATATTATTTTAACCGGGTTTACACATGTATGAATTATGCTCAATTGTGCCCATTTGGAAAATGTTCTAGAAATTATTTCTGTATTAACTAATTTATATTGTCATCTATGTGTACTGTTTTTATATGTTTTTAGTATACTTTTTATGGTATTTTTACCGAAATAAAGTTTTCTTGATGATGATGATAATGTAAAATATATGTATAGCTCAATGACATTGGCTGAGGGACACTATAATTCATGTAACTTGTCTTAAACTTTTATGGTTAACAGCCTTTTAATGTTGATTTCTTCATTGAAGAAATATTTATGTACACCTCTCTACACCAGAACCAGCACAAATATAGCAAGCATGTTTGACGAATGAAATAAGTGGGATTGATTTCATGCTATCATCTTCTGCATCACAGTTACTGTGTCTTAATCAATACCATATTTTTTCTGCTTAGGCTGAGGAATGCATGGTCAATGAAGAGTTCATCACTTCAAGTGCAGGAACAAAATCTGATTTTCCATTCTGCTTTCTCCGGCTCGTTTCTCTTTTAAGCAGTTGACTATTCTGATTAACAGTAGTGATGGCTTTCACTTTGTTTCTTTCAAGTTATCACACATATCATAGGTCACTGTTTTTTTTTAAATCTCTGTCGAGGTTGTGCCAGAAAGCAAAGCCCATATGATATACATATACAGGTGATAGGTATCCGCTGGGAATACTCTAGAGAATCACACTCAAAAAGGACTAGCTTGCTCCTCATGTCCGAGACAGACATTGTGAATCAAGAGAATCAGATACTGAATTAGGTATTACAATTTTCTAGAGGATGCACCAAGAATGTAGTTTCTGTTTTTCATGTAGCTGCTTTAAAAAACCAGTTAGTTTTCCTATCATCAATCTGGGTTATGTGTTCTTCCAAGGCAGGTGGGCCCTCAAAAGAAGACATTTTTTAAACCTGACGCCTTCTTCTTTTATATATGGTTATCCACTGAGCTACAGCCTGGGACTATGGTATCATATTCTCAGTTGGCCACACTGACAAACACTACAGCAGTGCCACAGAAGATACTGGTAGCGTCTCTAGTGTTTTCAAAGTTGTATTTTCCAGAAATAGATCTAAATTTGATTTGGAATTCCCATAAAGCATTGGCAACTACACTTATTGTCTACCTCATACATGTACAAACAGTCCAAGTAGCCATTGACAAGCTGCAACATGATACACATTAATGGGAGACAGAGATGAAACGTTGTAAAATTCCAAGACTTTTAAAGACAAAATGAAAACCTATTCTCCGCAGGTAATTGGTAATGAGCAGTGTAACATAAGTCAAGGTAACCATAATTACCTCTCTTAACTGGTATTCTTCATTTTGTAGGAATGGAAGCCCATAAGCACCGGAAAAAAGGAAGCTTACATCTTTTATAGTAGATCAGAAGAGGCGTTACAGGACCTATTGCAACATTATAAATATCTTAAAATTAATTTAAAACTAATATAATAATACATATAATTATTTTAAACATACTTAAAATAATTAAATAAACTTAAAATTAATAAATAATTAATGTAACTTAAAAAAAATGTAAAACATAAATATATATATATATAAATATATATATATATATATATATATATATAAAACAAAACAAAACCCTTTCAGGCATAGAGTGACGCATAAATTATGCAAAAAAGAAGGAGAGAACTCTGGGTAGGTCTCAGTTTAGGTGGAAAGCAGCTCCTGTAAGAGCACTCTCAACACCAGCGACACTCTAGATCTGCTCACCTCAAATGTCTGTTTTTCTATCAAAGTTTTTAAGCATAGGATTAGACAGTGCTATCCATGCCGAGATAGAAAATGACAAAGTCTTTCGCCATTTAAACAGCAAAGTCTTTAAGCATAGGACTAGTACAGTGCAGTCCTTGCCGAGCTGTCAAATAACAAAAGCCATTTATCACTCCAGGCACAATATTACAGCTTTGAATTAGTAAAATACCAACTCAAGCCAACCTGAAATGATTAAAAGCAACCCCTGACACAGTGTTTCGCTCTAATTAGAGCTCTTCAGAGAGGTATAGCTTTGTCCAGACACAAGGGAGCACCCAGTATTAAGTCAAAACAAAACCCTTTCAGGCATAGAGTGACGCATAAATTATGCAAAAAAGAAGGAGAGAACTCTGGGTAGGTCTCAGTTTAGGTGGAAAGCAGCTATATATATATATATACATATGATTAACAAAACATATACAATATTTTTTCCGTAGGATAGCGAGAGGGTTAAATTTACTATTCCCACTCCAGAGAGTGCAACAGTAGGGAAAGCGTTGCATAGCGTAGGAGTAAAAATTACTATTCCCACTCCAGAGAGCGCAACAGCAGGGCAAGCGTTGGATAGTGGGAGGGTAAAAATTACTATTCCCACTCCAGTGACTGCAACAGTAGAGAAAGCGTTGGATAGCGTAGGGGTAAAAATTACTATTTCAACTCCAGAGAGTGCAACAGTAGGGCAAACGTTGGATAGTGGGAGGGTAAAAATCACTATTACCACTCCAGAGAGAGCAACAGTAGGGAAAGCGTTGGATAGCGTAGGGGTGAAATGTACTATTCCCACTCCAGAGAGCGCAACAGTAGGGAAAGCATTGGATAGCTTTGGGGTAAAAATAACTATTCCCACTCCAGTGAGTGCAACAGTAGGGAAAGCGTTGGATAGCGTAGGGATACAAATTACTATTCCTACTCCAGAGAGTGCAACACTAGGGAAAGAGTTGGATAGCGTAGGGATACAAATTACTATTCCCACTCCAGTGAGTGCAATAGTAGGGAAAGCGTTGGATAGCGTAGGGGTAAAAATTACTATTCCAACTCCAGAGAGTGCAACAGTAGGGAAAGCGTTGGATAGCGTAGGAATATAAATTACTATTCCTACTCCAGAGAGTGCAACAGTAGGGAAAGCGTTGGATAGCGTAGGGATAAAAATTACTATTCCCACTCCACTGAGTGCAACAGTAGGGAAAGCGTTGGATAGCGTAGGGGTAAAAATTACTATTTCAACTCCAGAGAGTGCAACAGTAGGGCAAACGTTGGATAGTGGGAGGGTAAAAATCACTATTATCACTCCAGAGAGAGCAACAGTAGGAAAAGCGTTGGTTAGCGTAGGGGTGAAATGTACTATTCCCACTCCAGAGAGCACAACAGTAGGGAAGGCATTGGATAGCGTTGGGGTAAAAATAACTATTCCCACTCCAGTGAGTACAACAGTAGGGAAAGCGTTGGATAGCGTAGGGATAAAAATTACTATTCCTACTCCAGAGAGTGCAACAGTAGGGAAAGAGTTGGATAGCGTAGGGATACAAATTACTATTCCCACTCCAGTGAGTGCAATAGTAGGGAAAGCGTTAATTAGCGTAGGGGTAAAAATTACTATTCCAACTCCAGAGAGCGCAACAGTAGGGAAAGCGTTGGATAGCGTAGGGATAAAAATTACTATTCTAACTCCAGAGAGTGCAACAGTAGAGAAAGTGTTGGATAGCGTAGGGGTAAAAATAACTATTCCCACTCCTGAGAGTGCAACAGTAGAGAAAGAGTGGATAGCGTAGGGGTAAAAATTACTATTCCCACTCCACTGAATGCAACAGTAGGGAAAGCGTTGGATAGCGTAGGAATATAAATTACTATTCCTACTCCAGAGAGTGCAACAGTAGGGAAAGCGTTGGATAGCGTAGGGGTAAAAATTACTATTCCAACTCCAGAGAGCGCAACAGTAGGGAAAGAGTTGGATAACATAGGGGTAAAAATTACTATTCCCACTCCAGTGATTGCGACAGTAGGGAAAGCGTTTGATAGTGTAGGGGCAAAAATTGCTATTCCTACTCCAGAGAGTGCAACAGTAGGGAAAGCGTTGGATAGCGTAGGGTTAAAAATTACTATTCCCACTCCAGTGAGTGCAATAGTAGGGAAAGTAAATACATCATATATAAATAACATAAATATTAATACCAAGTACAAATTTATTAAAACAAATTTTATAAAATATATTAATTAATCAATTAAAATTACAAATACAAACTAACTAATAATAAAAATTACCTACTAATACTAAATATTACCAATTACCAATAAATTAATTTACAATATAAAAATAATTAAAAATTAGACACAAATAAAAATATTAAAAAAATTTAATTACTTACAATTAAATTACTTCCCAAGCTATTCCCCCATAAACACACAACAAACTACAGAAAATAAATTACTAAAATTAACATATTTATCAATTAATCAATTAAAATAATTTCCAATTATATTTTAATTAATTACCAATTATTAATTAATTGTCAATTAATTTTAAATGAATACCAATAAATAAAATACCATATTTAATTAATTATAATTAAATTACTTACCACCCTATTCCCCTATAAACCCACAACCCGCTACAGAAAATAAATTACTAAAATTACCATATTTATCTATTAATCAATTAAAATTAATTACCAATTATATTTTAATTAATTACCAATTCATAATTATTTGACAATTAATTTTAAATAAATACCAATAAATAAAATAACATATTTAATTAATTATAAATAAATCACTTCCCACCCTATTCCCCTGTAAACCCACAACCCGCTACAGAAAACAAATTACCAAAATTAACATATTCATCAATTAATCAATTAAAATGAATTACCAATTATATTTTGATTAATTACCAATTATTAATTAATTAATAATACATTTTAAATAAATACCAATAAATAAAATAACATATTTAATTAATTATAATTAAATTACTTCCCACCCTATTCCCCTAAAAACCCACAACCCGCTACAGAATTATATTACACAAATATTAAAATTTGTTATTAACTTACCCTAAATTCAATATTTTTGTATTCTATATTCTGTCTAGTCGATATTATGTCCATTCTATATTTTTGATTCGATATTATGTCCATTCTATATTTTTGATTCGATATTATGTCTATTCTATATTTTTTACGCAATATTATGTCTAGTCGATAATAAAAACTCGATATTTAGACTCTATACCATTTTATAGGGTAGGAAGTCAAAGTTGGTGAAAGTAGGTTGGAACGCACTGCTTGCATGTAACAGCACCATTACCCCATAGCATCTTGGTAGTTTTCAGTCAGTCATTAAAACTTTATTCGGGTTATTACAACCATAAAAGTATACACTATACATTTATAAAACTTTATAAAAACACAAAATTAAGAATTTATAAAATTACGATTCATCTTTTCCCGGAGGATAACCCCGACGACATTGTTTCTAACAGTATCCTCCTGAGATGTTAAAAGCACATGAAAAAACATATCTCACTAGGCCCTCCAAACACAATACATACATTAAAGTACAATCTCGATAACATACGCCTATACCTCTGTATTCTGGAGAAACCCCCTAACTCGAATCATATATTTCCCCAAAGCGCAGGCTATATCCAGGTTTCCCATCCCCACCAGGAGCTCTGCAGCTTGGTTCCTATTCGTAATCCTGTATTTTTTGAATAACGGGCCTAAGATCTCCTTGCGTATATCAAGGGTCCTCCTACAGTCTAATGAAACATGAGTAATGTCACAGGTGGAACCTAACGTACATGTGCAGTTGCCATTACTATTAATCATGAGGTTTTTAACCCTGGTATTTACATAACAGGGGTTTACACCCATTCTCAGTTTTAAAACCTCTCTTCTTAGTTGCTAAGTATGGGTAGGGATGATCTTCTGAAATCCATACTTGGATCATATGGAACACTGATATTTTTTGCCGAAGGTACTCGTGATCACAGGTACGGACACATCCGCTCCCAATGACCGTAGTTCTTTTTTGCCTATATTGCTGTGTCCTAACTGGGCATCTAGTTCTATTCCTAACTTCCCATAAGCTTCCTTTAATGAGAGTCTGGCTTCCTTAGCCCAGGATAACTCACTGGAGGCAATTTCCTCTCTACACCGATGTGATATTTTTCTGGGCGCCTCCCCTGTCTCCAGACGCTGCCAAACCGTATTAGTGCCATCCTAGTTGTAATTGCCCAGGAAGTGACTCCCATCTCCAATCTTGCTGCCTGTACCATAGCTGATTTAGGTAACGAGAATAAGCTTTTCAGGATCATACCCTCCTCTTTATCCCAACCTTTTTTCCCACTGAGGAGGAGAACCTCTGATCCATATAGGAATTGCACGTGGTAGTTGCAGTTCAGTTTTCACAAAAAGTATATATTATTTTTCATCTAATGCTATCTATCGAAATCGTACCTCTAGACACAAGTGTTTTAGTATTCCACCCTCATCAATAGAGAATATTTAAGGGTCGCTGGACATGCTGCTAATTTTCTTAGGTATAATCCCACTCATAGCGTGAAGGGGTTCCAAAGCTCGTCAGCTTAGGGGTGGCTCACGAGAGCCTTTTATCACTGAAAGTGGGTAGGAACGCACTGCTTGCATGTGAAAGTGCCATTTACCCATAGCGTCTTGGTAGTTGTAGTTCAGTTTTCACACAAAGTCCATATTATTTTTCAGCTAATGCCGTCTTTCGAAATCGTTTCTCTGGCAACCAGTGTTTCAGGATTCCTCCCTCATCAGTGAAGAATATTTACAGGTTGCTGGATATGTTGCCAATTTTCTCAGATTTAATCCCACTCAGCGTGCAGGTGTTCAAAAGCTTGTCAGCTTAGGGGCGGCTCACAAGAGGATTTTGTCAGTGAAAGTGGGTAAGAACGCACTGCTTGTATATAAGTAATGTTATACACTAATTCGCTGAATGTCATGGGGAAATTGCAAAATATGAACATAGTGATACAAAGGGAGAAATCATGCTCCCTTAGGTGCAAAATCAGTTAACTTGAGCAGATCTGTGGAATTTGTGGATACTTCTGTTAGAAAGGATACAGAAGGGGGACACAAAATCAGTCTGTGCTTTGCTGCAAGTACAGGTATTCCATGTAGGAATGTTCAGTAAATCTAAAAGAAGTGATTGAGTGTCTGCCTTGCAGACACTTCGTGATTAACCCTATTGCTCAGAAGACGGTTAGATTTTTGCATCATCCAAGCTTTCTATCACATGCATCAAGCAATAACATCTATCAAATAAACTTGTCAGAGCATTTGTAAGCAGAAATATTTTTAAAGGATATTTCTCTGTAACTGATTTAACGTAGTCTGGAACTACTGTACAGCCAAAATGCTTAGCAATGCAGTATTAGCCAAACCAAAGACCTGCAGTTCATGTCAACCTTTGGATGACTTGGGTTAGTTAAGCAGAATCCTGTAATTGATTAGGTAGTGCATGCCATTGTTTTGCCTTAGGGTCAGTGCATCATGGTTTTTTTAAGCATTCCTTTTATACAAAATGGAAATGTGGCTCAACTGGAGCACCAAAGACAACAGAGGTACTCCTAAGAGAAGTCGTAGCTCTTTCTTTATAGTCAATAAACCAATTCATTTGAAAAAGGAAGTGACAATACCTTGCCCTCATACAGTAAATTCAAGTGTTCCATGATTTATAGGTTACCATATAGAACACCAATCCACCCGTATGTTAGAAACCTACCCTGCGCCTGTCCCCCATGGGCCGTCTGCATCTTCCAAAGTGAGGGTTCTTTGCATCTCTAGAAGACACTTTTTCTCAAAAGTGTTTCTACAAGCATGGTAGGATCTCTATTTGGAAAGTTTTTGTAAGAAAATGGATTGTTAGTTGGAAAAGATGTGAGTCCTACCAAAGGAAGAGGTCCCAAAATCATGGCAGGTAAACACAGTTTCAATGATTTAATTCTGGGCTCAATTAATGGTAGTTATGACTGAGAACAGGCAGGCATAGCTTCAAAAAATGTGCAAAGTATTTAGCAACACCAAAGTAGTCAGGAAGTCTGAACAACAGTCAATAAAATTCAATAAGCATTTTCTAAAAATTTAAAAAATAATTCGAAATGACCAAACTCCAATGAGGTGAACCACAAATATGAATTTTTAATAGTTTAAGACAAAAAAACTCCAAGAAAAAGTTGAACCACCAACCAGAAATCACTGTTTGTGGTGGACGGCATCCTGAGCACAGATTCTAGACACCACAATAGTGTGGAGTTCAGATATAACATGCATGTTGTCATGATCAAAGTTTTTACCTTCTCAAGTGCCTGATTCATAAAGGTACATTTACATGTTTGTGTAAGCTTACTCTTTCTCAGTATTCACTAAGCTGCATTTTAATAGTATATTTACAACTGTGGAACCTTCATAGTTAGAGTGGAGAACTCCGCATATAAAAAGATAGGACAAGCCCATTTGTTTATGTTCGGAGTTCTCAGCCCGAAACAAAAATTCGGCACATTCGTAAACTAACTGTTAAATGTTGTTTTGTGAACACTAAAAAAGAGTAAACTTACACAAGCGTATACCATTATCCTTACTAATCAGGCCTTTCAAATGTTTTATGGCAGTCAAAATCCTTCCGCAAGCAGAAGGCTTCTTAAAGCTTATTATTTTCCATACTATGTCTTTCTGAGGCTGGTGTTTCTGAAGGGAAACGCTTGTTGAGATGATTTTGGTATCTTCACCCAGCCAAGAGTTTTACTTTTGGACTGCTATAGATTCTGACAGACAGGGCACCCTGTTGCAAACTTTATGAAGTACACTGTCAGCCAAGCTCTCAGTCTACCCTCTTCAGGCAGCGAGACCATGAGCTTTCAGTATGATGGATCTCTCATTGGTTCCGTTGAGGCAAAGCAAATTATGGTGGATGGTGTGGTGTCCTCTTTTTCTGAACATCAATGCAAGGAAGACAGGTATTATCATGGAATTGTTTTATTATGTCTGTATTGGAGCTCTACCATAATATCAATGTTTAAATATCACACTGCAGCTAAGTAGACTCAATATGCCATTATTGTGAGTAAATTTAAAGTGAAGAGTAGTAAAATTATACTTCAATTTGTATGCTTAATTTGATAGCATGTTGGTAGTTGATATTGTTGAGTTGATCTATGTGCTGATCGATATTCTTGACCTTGATATTTTATGCTAAACCTGTAATATCATCTTTTTTATGAAGGGGTTTTGTCCCTATTAGGCCTAGTCTAGCAATTATCTTACATATGATATTATTGCTATGTGATATGGATTATATTTACTAGAATGGCCATGTCTTACAGCATCTCATCTTATTTGTTTATTACAGGTGGACAAGATTGAGTTAGAGATAGGTCTGTCAATTTGCTGACTGCAGTCATGGGTGAAATCAATGATTCAGACATGCAGTTTTCCAGTAAAAGAGAATTGTCCCAGCAGACCAACAGCAACAAGAGCCTTCTACATGTGATTCTCGTCATGTAAAGTAGGATATTATACTTTCTGTACGGTAGATGTTGTATCTGCTAATTTGACATATACATAACCTTCATAATATCATTCCTCCAAGAAAATGAAGGCACACTCCCTCACATTCCCCAAGCCCCCTTTAGATGACATGAAGCAGGCCCTAGAACCCTGCCATAGATATAATGGCAGTAGGAACGTTTCAGAATGCGCAGGGGGCAGATATGATGAAGAACTAGTCATTGTTAATGTCAACATGCTACAAATATGGACTGCATGTCTCTCCCTGTTCAGCAATGAGTGTCTTTATTTACAAGAGTTGGATCATCAAAAAACTATATGAAGCTGAAGATGAAAGACTGTGTCGTCTACGGCAAAGTGCTTATTACATCATTAAACTCTGCCGAATAAAGTGGCAGCTCAAGTATCATATCACAAAAATAGCATGTCTCTTATGAAAAATCACCATTCCAAGTCGCAGCTTTCCTAAAAATAAAAAATGTAACACCATCATCACTAGACATACCCACTGTTCAGAGTTGGTCTTTAGGGGCCCACATTCTAAAAGAAAGAATACCAACATTACTGTAACTTCCCACTGTACTTGGTTGGTGTTTATGGCCTTATTCACAAAGGTATCTTACAATTGTGAGTATGTTTCCACTTTTCCAGTAAGTTTAATACTTTTTGCATTCACAAACTCTGTGTGTAAGTTACTACTAAATAGAAAAAGTAGAAAGTTCAGCACTAGACATGGCCAACCACTGGTACTTCAACACCCCCACATAGAAAATAGTGGAGGTTGCAGTACCAGTGGTTAGCTGTGTGCAGAGCTGGACGTACTACAAAAGTGTAAGTTATTGATTTTGAATACCAAATAGTAGTAAACTTATTCAAAAGTGGAAACCTATGTAAAGTACCATTTGTAAATCAGGTCCCTCAAGTTTGAGGACGTGTGTGAGGTGTACAGATGTAGTAAGCTCAAGAGGAGGAAATATCAACTCTGACGGTATAGAAGATGATACAGAAGAATTTGGATGCACAATCAAAGGTCTCAGTAAATTAAGAGCCAATTATATATTGGCAAGGGAAAATGAAACAGTGGCCATGCATTATGACCTGTAGCCTCTGAGTGGATCAATCTGGCTGTGGAAATTGTCACATTGAAAAAGATCAGTTTGTCATTTGGAGAGACAGCAAAAGATCAACAGGAACAAGCATTTCATCTGAAAAAGTGAATCATAGTCTAGAAGGCACAACACTGAAAGAGGAAAAAATTGCTCATACTGAGGAAGAGATTCCTCAGTATGAGCATTATGACTGATCCTTCAGACAAAGCCACTCAATATGAAGAGGAACTCTACATGCTGGACTAACATGTAAAGTCAAAAAAACTGATTCCAACATCAGGTCCATAAAAGACATTTCAAAGAGCAACTGCCTCTCCAATTGTTTGTGTCATTTCATGAGAGAAATAGATGCATCCTATCCCTAAACCTTAACTTCTATACTCGGTTGTTATAGAAGATTGAGAGGACTGTAGTTCTTTTTTTGTGCAGCTTCCATGGAAAAATATTGCCATAGATATCATTCAGTATTGCAAATATGGGATTTGAAGTAATTAACGAATGCTGACTGATTAATTTGGTGTATGTGAAGGGCTAATCTAAATGTGCTTAGGTTATGTTTTGGTGGTCATTCGAGGCACATGCTTCTGTATTTCTCTGGCAATTACATTTACAAGCCCTTTAGCTAACTGCAAGGAAATGAAGATTCATCAGTCATCCTTTGATTCATCTGAGACTTCTGAGTTTAATTTGATAGGTCAGACTCTCTTTGGGAGAAACAAAAGTGTGCATGTACTGTCCAAAACAATAAGAGGAGGACCCCTTTTTTGGCAAACTACATTGATAGGAAAAAAAAGCAAAGCCTTCTGGATTGGAAACAAATAGTTTATTTGGAATATTAGTATCTAGTGCCTTGAGTAGCAAATGCACAGTGAGTAATTGACTTGGGAATATTAGAGTAAGCAGTCACTCAGAGTACATGTTGGTACTTGTCTGGAAATGCATGTTGGTAACTGTCTGGGAATGGCACTAGATTAACACTGTGTTATCAGTACTTACAGCAGCATACTCTCCTCCGTCTGTCATTCCTTTGGTCCGTCTGACCCCTTGCTGTTTCCTTTTACCTTTACTCTCAAATATTGTCATTTGCATTTCTGATTCAACATATTGGGGTCGATTATGATGGCGGACGGACCTGCGTACGCCATCATAATCATTGTACCATCCATATTGCGACACCACTGACAGTAGGTTGGAACTGTATGCGCTCCCCAGTGCCTTGCAATGTTACGTTTGGCCTACATCATACCTAACATCGCCCAGTCTTGATCCATGTGGTTGAGATCTGTTGGTTGAGGAGACATCTCCTGGGTTCCGGTGTGAAACTGGCTGTGAAATGGAGTGCATAACCGCTCCCCAGTATAGTGCGATCTCTAGGCATTCCCACAATGTATGGTAGAAAGCATTGGTGTTTAAAGTTTTAAATAATTGTTAAATTTATGTAAAATTTTAGTAGTGGGATGTTGGGTTTTTAGGGGATGAAGGTGGAAAGTAATTTAAGAATGTTGGTTAAAAATACATTTTAATAAAAACATGATTGAAAAATAAAATGTGAAATTTAAAATGCAATATTTATATTTTTTATTTTGTGAGGTGTATCTTAAATTTGTAATAATATATTTCTTAAATATTGTATTTCATAATAAAACACATTTCTATTTTTTTTATTGTTTTGGACACATCTGTAAAATGTTTGTGTGAAATTTTTAACTTTAATAAAAAATTTACGAAGTCCAGACTTGGTCCGGATAGATAGGGCAAGGGTTTCCGATGGGGGGAGGGGGGTTAGAGAAGGGCACGGGGTAGGTGGGTGGGCACTGTCAAGTATAAAACATAAAAATGTCCTAATTTTCCTCCCTGTATTATTTGTTTTTTGATGGTGCGGCTTTTGTGAAGATGGCATCTGTGTGCGAGGTTAAATCCATTTTTTCACATTTACTGCTCTACTCAGGTCCGATTATTTTTGAAGGCGATTTTAATTTTGTGTTAGATCCTCTCTTGGATAAATCACCCAATAGTCGTGCGCAATCAGCCTCTAAAACTAGGTCTTTTCTATTAGAAAGCATGAGACAGTATAGTTTCTGGACATATGGAGAGTTAGGTCAGGTCAGCAGTTAGGTGTTTCCTTTCACAACCACAAATATCACCACAAATCAAGGATTGATTTCATCTTGGTTACTCAGTCTTTGTAGTAAAATCAATTAAATACTTGCCTATGCACTTATCAGATCATTCCGCAGTCTCTTTAAGATTGGAAGGTTTGTCTAAGGTCTCTCCTAGGACATGGTCATTTGACCGCTCCCTCTTGTTGGAACTTGAAGAGATTGCATTCCTAGTAAATGAATCAGAACCCTTCATGAAGGTGAACCTAGGCTCAGCTTCACTAGGCTCTGTCTGGGATGCTTATAAAGCTTTTCTGCGGGGACAACTAACCAGTAGGGGCAAGTATAAGAAGAAAATATATAGAGAAGAGCTTGCCGCTAAAGAAGTGGAAATTGAAAGAATACGAAGGGAGTAGACCTACATTTGGACGCTCCCGCTAACATCTGACAGGACCTACAACATGAGTTGTTGAGAGCGAAAGGGCACATGGACTCAGTATTGAACACTCAAAATATGCTCAGGTGGGAGGCCAGTAAAATTGCCCACTTTGAGTATGGCGAAGGGGCAGGCAAACTCCTAGCCTGGAAATCGAAGTCTGATCAAGTTCGGAACAACATCAGTTCGATTATCCAGGATAATGTGGAATATACATCTGATGAGGATATCCGGAGGCTTTTTAGAATGTTCTTCCAAGAATTCCATAGGGAGAGCAAAGTCATAGAGCCGAATCTTATTGATGGCTGGTTGAGCGATATTCAACTTCCCTCATTAACCTTGGATCAGCGGGACTGGTTAGATCGTATTATCACACAAAAAGAGGTGAGAATAGCTATTAAGGTTATTAAGAAGGGGAAAGCGTCAGGCCCGGGCGGCCTGCCTGCCGAGATTTACAAGTCCTTAGAATTGGTCCATGTCCCTAGTGTAACCACATTATTAACCAAGAATCTCCAAGATGGCATGTCACCTCCAGCCTCATGGGATAAAGCCTCGATAACGCTGATACTAAAGCCAGATAAACCGGCATAAAATTGTGGGTCATATAGACTAATTTCAATATTAAATATCTCTACGATGGCTAATAGATTGGGGGCAGTGGTGGGAGACATCCTTCATCAGGACAAAAGGGGGTTTGTTAAGGGTAGGCAACTGTTTGAACTAACGTATGATCTGAACGGGGCTATTGATGTAGCATCCAAATGTTCCATTCCTTTGGCTGTTTTCACACTTGATGCTACTAAGGCCTTCGACAGGGTAAATTGGTCATACCTGTCGGGGGTCTTAGATAAATTCAACAGGTTTCGGCGCATGGTAAGTCTGCTCTATCAAAACCCATTGGCGTGTCTTTTGGTTAATGGAGCTGTGTCTGACCCGTTTAATATCACGCGGGGAACGCGTCAGGGATGTCCACTCTCCCCTCTCCTTTTTGATTTATATATTGAACGCTTTGCGCAAAAACTCAGAGATGAGATTAACATCAAGTCGTTCAAACATGGAGAGTGGGAAAAAAAAGTAGCCCTGTACGCCGACGAGATCATTATCTTTTCGTCAGAGCTGGCTTTGGCCCTCCCCTCGGTGATTAAACTCGCTCATGACTTTGGAGAAATACGAGATTAATGCTTCGAAAACTGAGATTATGGCCTGGAACTATGGGGACGGGGGTGTGCAGACCAGCCCTAAAATGCGATACCTGAGGATCACCATAGTACAGGATATCAATAAAGTCGTGGAATCAAATTTCCTAACAGTAGCTAGGGACTGTAGGAAATTAATGAGAACATGGTCTTCCTTACCTCTGTCCATGCTGGGGAAAATTAACCTTGTTAAGATGTCCATTTTGCCAAAGGTCACCTTTTTATTTAACACTATTCCCTTATATTTTGAACCCTCACTTTTATCAAAGCTGCAGAGCGACATCAATTCATTTATTTGGGCACAACACACACCCAGGATTGCCTGGAAAAAACTGAGGCCGCGTAGGGAAAAGGGAGGCTTAGCAGCACCTGATCTTCAACTGTATGCATGGGCATTTCAACTTACTCATTCCCGCAAGCTTTTGAAGAAGCCTACCAGTAGTGGGATAGGCTGCATGTTTAGAGCTATGCTGAGTGGAGCGAGACTCTCTTTGGAAGGTTTTTTGTTTAAATTTAGGGACCCCAAATTCTTTAAGAAAATAAAACTAAAAGTCCTACAAGGGGTGGCTAAAACTTGGCTTAATTTTCGTAGTTCGGTCTCACTGGGCTATTTTTCTAGTAAAGCACCTCTTTGGGATTCACCAGGATCCCCGGCTTGGCTGAAGGATAGCTTTGCTTTACCTTTGAGGGAGGCAGAGCTTAGAGAATGGGGCGATCTGTTTTGTGAAGGATATCTTTTATCTTGGAATTCTTTTGGGGATAGGACTGGATTAGATCTTTCAAAGTTTAAATACCTGCAGACGATTAGCTGAGGTCAGGCACAGACCGTAACTAATAGTACGTCCCTAGTAGGTGATGGAAACCAGCTTGAGTTCCAGCTACTAGATAAAAGCCCCTTTAAGAAGGAGGTCTCCTTCTGGTACCATACAATGTTGGAGGAGATGGACGGCAAATGCCAACTGGCCGATAAACTTTGTGGAAGTTCCTTCTTAGCCCAAGAAGTTACCAATCTTTGGTTAGATTATTTTAAAACACTGTGGAATATTGTAAAACCAGCTTGGTTACGTCGCAACCATCTCTTTACATTGCATAGGGCATATTATTCACCGCAGAGGCTCTCTAAATTCTCTCAAGGCTCACCGGTATCCTGTTTGAGATGCAGAGAAATTGCGGCTTCGGATCTGCACATGTTTTTTGATTGTCCAACTTTCTCACCTTTTTGGGGATCGGTTAGCCGCTTTTTGTCAACTTCTCTTGATCGACCAATTATGTTAAATTCAACACATATAATCTTTGGATTAGTAAATGGAGTCTTAGGTCCAGCTAAAAATCTTCTGTTTTACTCTATTTTGCTGGCTAGAAGAGAAATTTGCAGAAAGTGTAAAGACTCTTTGCCACCAACTGTGCAGGAATGGCAAGCATCGCTACTACAAGTTGCCAAATTAGATCTAGCAAGGCCGGGAAACCAGAATAAGAGCGCCTTCTGGCATCTCTTGAATTGGGGTTAAATCAGAGAGTCTCTGCGGGTATTTTTTTCCCCCCGGTCCGATGATTACGCTGCCTTGGCCCGTGTTTTAGTTTTAACAGGTGGCGTCCTGTATGTGGGCTAAACATCATGCTCAGCAGCTTACCCTGTTTTGGTTATTGCACGTATGTCGTTTGGGGTTCAGCGACACAACTACCGGCATTGCCTTGTTTGATCTAGAGCCTTGTCACCCAGATGTCTGAGATCGTGGGTCCCGCCCTGGTAGACGTTAACTGCTTAACCTGGGTAGTAAATGAGGACAACAAAAAAAAAATGACATTGTTATATAAAAACATGTTTTCATAACTTTTAATTTTTTTTATATTTTGATATATGTATCATGCTTTAATTGTTTAGCAGTTTCCCTTATTTCTTTTTTGTTTTGGAGGTAGGAATAGTAATTTTTGGGGGGTTTATTATCCAGCACTCTCCCTGAGTTTAGTTGGTTTTGGAGTTGGAATAACAATTATTTGGGGTTTGGTATCCAGCACTTTCCCAGAGTTTAGTTGGTTTTGGATTTGGGATAGGAAATATTTTGGTTTATTATCCAGCATTTTCCCTGAGTTTAGTTGGTTTTGGAGTTGGAATAGTATTTTCTTTTTTTAGAGGTTATATGTATATTGCAATAAAAAGGGAGATCTGTGTTAGTTTTTTTTTTTTTTAAATAATCTTTATAAATGTTGTTTGACCTGGCACCTTTGCGTGGGTCTCCCTTCCACTTTTTGTTACTGTGCCTCATATGGTTTGCTGGTGTTAGCTGCTCAGAGCACTGTACCACTGCCAATCAGTGCCACAGTGCATGTGCTCCCTGTATACAATGTATGTATTGATTGGATTCCATGATTGGCTTATTTGGTTTACTGTCAGACCCAGTACAGTTCAGCAGGAGTGCCCAGGGCTTGTAAATCCAAATGCTGCTAGTGGGCTTGCAGCACTGGTTGTGCCACCCACAGAAGCAGCCTTGTGAAATGTGTCTAAGGTCTGCCATTGCAGGGCCTGCGTGCAGTCTGGTACTGTCATGCTGACTAGGCAAGTGGACCCACTTGCCAGTCCCTAAACCTTCCCTTATTTTCATGTTAGTCACCCCTATGGTAGGCCCAAGGGCAGGGTGCATTGGAAGTATAAGGTAGGACAAGCCCTGATGTGTGTGGCATGTCCTAATAGTGAATTACAGCCATTTTCGTTTTTCACTATTGCAAGGCTACCTGTTCTCATAGGCCAGAATGGGCTGTTAGAATTGTTACATTCTATAATCCTAACAGACTCAGGGAACATGGTAGAAATTCGCGTTTAGTATGCCTGAACTCAGAATAATAAAATACATCTTTTAGTAAAGTTTATTTTAATATTCTGTGTTTGCAAATACCACTTTTAGAAAGTAGGTATTTGCTTGCCTAACCATTTCAGTCCTCCTCTGCTAGGATGTGCATCTGCTGTCTAGGTTCTGTGACTGACAGGGCCGGGTAATTCCATAGGGCAGGGTTAGGTAGTCTGGTGGTGAATAGAGAGATTTTCATCCAGATGGGTGGGAGTAGTGCGCCTGGACTCTGAATAGGACTGTGCCTTTCCACCACAATGCTGGCTCCACCTCCTGTGGAGTGTCTGATGTCTCTAGCCTGCTCCCTGAATGAAAAGTCAGAGTCATGTCAACAAAGTGCTCAAGAACTGGTTTTGGCTGGACAGAGGCCCCTCTACCCCAGAGGAACAAAGGATTTAGGGGTATAAATATTGGGACCCTGCTCCCAAGAAATCAGATCCAGATTTTGACAAGAATAAACCTCTGCCTGAGGAGAATGAACTGGGAAAGCTGTAGGAGGAATACTGTCCCTAACTCGGGGGATTGGCCTGTAGGGGTTGCCTTGCTGCTGAAGGAGAGGAGAAAAACTTCAAAGACTTTACTTTCAACTTGTGCTTAAAGAGCTCCAAGTGGTTGTGAGTGAGCTTGCCCCCTGAACATAGTCCCAGGCCCAAGGTACGGCTCGTACGCCGCCTCAGAGATAGATCGCACCGCACAAGGCACCGTCCCCTCAATCCACGCAACTCTGAAGTACACGATCCGCACCGAGGACGTCTACGAGCCGTAGCTCGCACCGAGACAGGAGGACATCGCCGCATGCAACACTTTGTTTTGTTCGTTGCCCCGTCCGTGCCGGACGCAACGAACTAAGGTACTGTGTACGACTCGCACTCTGTGTTTGAGCGCATTGGACCGAAGCGCCCCCTGCGCGTGTTAGACTCTTTGGGTTCATTTCATCACCGTAAGGACCAACGAAGGAATACGAATCACACAGAACTTTAAGAATATGAATTTAAACAAGAACTCTTTATCCCTGACAGTATTGTGGGCATTTTTGTTGATATTTGGTCTTTTCCTAAGTCTTCACATAAAAGATAACTATTTTTGATATAATATCAGTGTGGTGTCCTTTTGTGGTGTTGTCACTAAGTTACTGTATGTGGTCACAAATGCTAACCTTCAAACGTCTCTAAAATAAGCCGTGATTGCTCGTGCCAAGCTATCTAGAGGGATAGCAGGGGTTGTTTTGGCAGATTACCTACTTATCCTGACTAGAGGAGAGGGTCCCTACTTGTCACAAGTACCTACCTGTGCCATCCTCTCACGTAAAACCAAGCACCCTGCCTTCAGGATTGATAAGGCCTGCCGTAGGGTTGACTGATAGGTTTCTATGTGCAGTGATTTAAGGTCGATATAGGTAACCTATATCTTAGTAAGGGGTGCATGCACCACCCTACCCAGGCTGCAGTAGCAGTCCTCTGGTGTCTTTTTGGAAGGCTTCCCAAGGGTGGAATAATACATGCTGCAGCCCCTGGTAGGCCTCTGGGGTACCCAAGCCCTAGGTAACTAAGGTACAATATACTAGGGACTTATAAGGTTACCCCAGTAACCAAACTAGAGTGTACCTATTGTACATGGAATCAATTTACAGGGGAAAGCAAATAGGCTGGGGCCCAGCCAAACTAAGTCAAAAACCATCAAAACACCCGTAAAAAAATGGGGGCAATCATGTAGTCAGATTCCACCTCCTTACACATAATATGGTACCTCTCCATTTGCATTGTTGTGCACAGTAGGTGGGGGGGTGAATCACCATATCCAACATACAGGTAGTCAATATTGACAATAATTCACTACAGTGGCTGTCAATAAATGCTGCTGTACAAAGCTGAGAACAAACATGATATAAACATAAAATAAACATGATACCACCTAACTAGTGAGCCTGTCCTATATTTGTCATATACATATTGCAGTTAAATAAGTTGTTTATGTGGAGTGCGGGTAGCCGGGGTCTAGCTATGGTGAGTGCTTTAATAGGGCTAGAATGTTGGGGAAGTCATGCAGCGAACATGCCGATTTATGTGTGAGTGCGGTCGGTCCCAGACGAAAGTGTGAAACAGTTATGTCTATTCACCACCCCCGCTTATGTATTGCCCAGCACCTCGCACGTGTGTGTGTCTTAGTGTGGTTGCTCATAGTGTCTGAGGTTGGGTACCAGTTGCAATGTCCATGGCCAGAGCAAAAAGTATTGGTGAGAGTGGGCAACCCTCTCTGGTGCTGCGCTCGATGCCGAAGGATGGTGATATAACGTGAACTGTTTTCACTTTGGTTCATGGGATAGTGTATAATATTTTCACCCAGCGTAAAAACTTGGGATCTATGCTGAATCGAACCAGCATCATTAGTAAGTAGTCCCATGCCAATGTATCAAAGTCCTTTTCTATATCTAGCGCTGCTATCCCATGTTGCTTGGGTGTTGTTTGGGCCAATTCGAGGAGTTTAAACAAGCGTGGAAGGTTCAGCCCTGTGCTCCTGCCTGGTACAAACCCATTTGGGTCCGTGTGGACCAGTAGGGGAACAGCCTCCATCAGTCTGATGGCCAACAACTTTCCCAGAATGTTATAATCTGAGGAAAGCAATGACAACGAATGATACAATCTCATAAGGAGGGGGTCCAGACCAGATTTTGTGAGGACGACTAGCACCGCTTCAGAAAGAGAAGAAGGTAGTACGCCTCTGTCAAAAGACTCTTTAAATATGGTGAGCAGCCTCTCAGCTAGCTGGGTTGAATATGCCACGTAAAATTCCGTGGACCAGCCGTCCATTTCAGGAGTTTTTCCTCTGGCTAGGTGTTCTTGATGTCCGAGATTTTGGACTCTGTGAGTGAGGCCTCTAGGTCTGTATATTGGTCGTGCGTTACTTGTGTGAGATTCTCCTGTTCTAGAAATTGTTACATTGACTGTGGGGTACCCAGTTCTGGTGCCTTGTATAATGTTGTGTCCTATTTATAAAAGGTTTAATTGATTTGCTCATGCATAATAACTATATTTACCTTCCAGAGTGTATATTGCCGTGATGGATAGTTGCGTAAGGTTGCTTTTCAACAACCATGCAAGCGGCTTGCCTGCCTTGTCACCCTCTGCGTGACGTCTAGCCATGTACTGTTTGTAATCTAGGGTGCATAATTTGTCCAATACTTCCTTATGCTTTAATCTGGCTTTGAAAAGTGCTTGCTGTGTGGGTGGTTCCATGGGGGCCTTATGTTCCTGCTATAGTATTTCATCCTCTAGCCCCTGTATCTCTTTGGTTAATGTCATACGAGTTCTATATACTGCCTGTATAACCTGCCTGCACAGAACAACCCTTAGGGCGTCCCAGTCTATGCCGGCATGTGTGGCCATCCCCTTGTTGATTGAAAATATGAGGTTATGGACTGCTATATGGTTGCACTCAGAACAGGGTCATAGAGTGCCTTTAAAGGGCGGGGCCAAGTCGGTTTGCTGGGTCTGGACACACCCCAAATCAAACGAATTTGCAGGGAACTGTGGTCCGATATTGTGCAGGCTAAGTATTCGGCGTGGGGCCACATCTTCCAGTGCGGTTTCTGTAGAATAGATGGCCTCTAGTAATGTGTACAAGTCATGGAGAGTAGAATAATGTGAATGTACCTGATCTGTAGAGTGTTTAGCTTGCCATCAGTCTAGCAATTGCATCTGTGTAGCCCAGGTAGACATACTATGTGCAAGCCTAATACCCAGCGCACTGGGGAGGGGAGGGCGGGAGCGATCAAGAGTTAAGTCAGGTAGACCATTATAATCACCCCCCCCAGTACGTGGGTACTGAAGGGTCTATGAGGAGTGCTGGGGATAATGTCTAAAGGAATGTGGATTTCCCAGAGTTAGGGGCTGAGGTACTGGGTTTTTCAGAACCGGTACTGAACCGGTAACCCAGCGGTGCCAGGGACAACACCCAAAGACCTCGAGTACTTTCCTGATTCAGACACAGAAACTCAGAGTCTTCTAGGTGAAGTCAAAGATCACATTTATTGGCTGCAACCAAGTAACAGGCGTCCTAGAAGTACAACACGTGTATATTCTCAGGAGACTGCTCAACCTTACAAAGCCAGGCTTCTCTTTTTATACAAAATATTAAGCTTTAGGCAAACATTCTTTACATTTCATTAGACCATTCACATGTTTTCACTACAAAGAAAAAGCAGAGTCATGATGACAAGCCCCCATTTCAATTCGTCCAGCCCACAACAAATTACCGGCAAGGCCCAACTTTTTCATCAGATATCGGTGGACCCCCAATAAAAACGGCACCTCCTCCTCGTAAAGCAAGTCGTAGAGAAAGAAACAGGGACAGGTGTGAGCAAGATTAGGCAGGGTGTGTGTGCGATGAAAAGGTTTATGGTAGGTTGTGCCTTGATGCTATCTCGCTCGGCGATTGGGAAAAGAACTGGCCGGGCAGGTTCGGCCTGGGGTGATGGTTCCAGCTTGCCCAGGTCAAACAGGAGTCAACCAAGGTGTACGTGTCCTTTGGAATCATGTTTGGTTTTAATCATTGGCCTATGTGAGGGCAACTCACAAAATGGCTGCCGTACACAAAATGGAAGCTGAGGGTTCAGGACGCAAATGGCGATTTCGAGGTGAAATCGTTACTCGAACATGACGAAAATGCTTGTGCATAGTGTGCTAGCCATTTTCGGTCTTTTGATACCAAAATCGTCATACTACGACGAATTTTATGACACGAGTCCAGAATTTTCAGAACCACAGGGCATAGAGTGAAACCATGGATAATGGCCGACCATCTAACGAGCCTTCTAGTATCGCATAGCAGCCCTAAGGGTCGACTCACGTATTCATTATTTGAAATAGGGTGCCTGGTGCCACCCAGATCAGGACCCCTCTGGCATAGCCCAAATAAGATATGCCTATTACCGTGCCCCTACATCATTTACTGAGGAACTGCAGTGTTTGTTATGTTAAATGTGTCTCTTTTAGTACAGCTACTGCGATTTTGTGTCTGCGTAGGTATTGATAAACTTTGGGTCGCTTGACACAACCAGCCAGGCCTCGCACATTCCAACATCAGCAATAAATAATTATTTCCATGCATTTATAACAATAAGAGAAAGAACCAGTGAATATACATTCCTCACAATCGGCAAAAGGTTACTTAGCACATCTAGGTCAATTCCATCCTCCAGTGTCACTTGTGTACATTTGTTATGGACTGGCATTTTGTGGTACACTATAAACCAACCCCACCACCCCAGAATTATATGCCAATGGGCAAGAGGCCATATGCACTTATATGCAAATATAGTACATTAACAAAAAGCAATACCCCAATAAATCTCAAAACTCAAAAGAAGTCAATAACAGACACTTATTGTGTGTGGGGCGCATATTCAATCATGTCTTGACCTCTTCAGCACCGTTTTATAGGGTTCTTAGGTAGGCCGATCAGGGGATGAAAAAATCCTTTTGTCAAACAGTCCCCTCCTGCTTAAATGTAGTGTTCCACGAGGATGAGTTACACAGTTCCGGTGAGTCCCACTGTCATGAGTGGTTAACCCAGTTCATCTGAAGTTTGCGCTGTCACAGACGGGTCTTCGCCACGCATCAGCTGCTGTGAGTCCGATAATGAATATACCTGGTCCGGGAAGACCTCCATTTCAGAGTCTGAGCAGAGTGGGGAAGGGGTGGCTCCATGCTGTATGGCATGTTTGAGAGCTTGTTCCCTTTCCTGTGCTACTTGTGCCTTGGTGGGGAATTGTCCTTGGGGCAGGCCGCAGCATCTGCAATTTGTGACTTTCTTCCACTGCTGGCGTGAGTCCCCCGTGGATTTCAGAGCAGATGCCACTCAGTTCTGTTTCACCCATTTCCAGGCGTCATCAGAGGAGTGGCAGAAGACCGTGGATCCATTGTGTTTTATTTGCAATGAGACTGGCTATTGTAGCGCGTATTTCTTCTCATTTTCTCAAAGGCAGTGTTTATCGTCCATAAATGATGCCCTACGGCGCTGTACTGATAATGTGTAGTCCGGATATATGTGCACCTCTGCATTCTCAATCACTCATGGGTCGCGGGACCTTGTAACTTGCAGGATATGGTCCCCTATCATGGTAACTGAAAAGACATGCCACGCCCGGCCTGGGGGGAGCACCCGGTTATGGTGGACCCCCTGGGAATCTGTGAGCTTGCCCCACAGAAAAGAACTAGGATTGCTTGCATTGTAGGATGGCGTCTGAGAACCAGGTCTCGAGATATAGGTCGATACTCTGTCCCTCGACACGTTCCAGCAGACCCACCAGGTGCACGTTATTTTGACGTGACCTCCCTTCTTGGTCTTCAACACGATCTGTAACGTAGTTCACCTCTTCTTGCAGTGTCTTAATTTGGCTCACCGTTGCGGGCACCGTGGGCTTCACAGTTGCAATTGTGGACTCCACATCTTTAACTCTGTCTCTTAATTTGTTAGGGTCTTCTCGCAGGAGACTGAGCTCTGCACAAGGCGTGTCTATTTTAGGAACCAGGGTGGATTTAATGTGCATCACTGCCACCATTACCTCGTCTAGGCAATGTGAAATGTCAGCTTGAGGCATACGTTTTCCCATTGTTGATTGATCAGCACTCGCTGCGCCAGGTGATGGGCCCTGCGGGTCAGTGGACAGCGGTTGTTGCCTTTCAGATTTTGTCTTGTCCATTTTGCTGATGATGGCACTTTGTTAGGTCCAAGGAGGGGTGGGAAAATAGGCTTGCTGGTTCCGGCGCCTGCCACTTCCTGCTGAATGGACTCCAGTGAAGAGGGAGAAATCACCGGACCTTGTTCCCAGCGTGGGCCTAGCATCCAGACCAAGGCGTTGAGTAGTGGTATCAGCTGTAGTGTGTGGCAGGGCAAAGCAAAAAAAAGTGTCAGTGCCCAAACTGAGATTTCCAGGGTAAGGCCAATTGCAAGGCAGTGGAGAGGTGCAGTGCCACATCCAGGTTCTTGGAGCCGGTTGCCTCTTATACAGGCACTATCGATTATCACGTGTGTTGGGGGATATAGCCCGCTAGTTGAGGATTTGCTGTGTGCCCCCTTCCTCCTCTACCTCACTTACGTACCTTTAAGTGAGGGGGAGGCCTCTCCTGCCTAATAATGTGAGTGAGGAGTTTTAGTGTGGCGGAGGGCCCCTAAGCACCAGCGCCCTGCAGAGTATCCCCGTTGCCCAGGTTAGATGTTTCCCTTCAACCCGGAGGAGTCCTACAAATCTGCAGCCAGCAAGGGCCACGATCAAGTTAGCAAGACGTGAGGGTCACAGGACCTCGACCACTGCTACCTTGCGGCAGGTCCAGTGAGTGCTAAGGTGTGGTCAGGCCTCAGTGAGCGAGCACGATACGCAATTCAATTAACAATTGCCCTTTCCTCAGTGGGGCAGTCCCATTAATTTGGTGGGGCTGCCCACTTTTGCAGTTCCAGCGCCCAGGTGTCTTTGCCAGTGAGAGGCACCGGTTTCTTCTCAGGGAGTGCTAGACATAGCTGGCCTACCTACATCCGTGGCCATACTCGTCCCTGTTGTGATGTACCGGTGCCCTCATGGCGTCAGAAGCAAAGCTTGTTTTTTTTTTTTTGTTATACTATTTTTGAGAAATATTGAAAACATGATTCAGAAATGCCATTCAGAATTTGATTATAAAGTTTGATATATTTTTTACATATATTTTTAATGTACATTTGCATAATTAAAAATATATTTTTACATGCATATTTTTTTAACAGTTTTTAAAATGGTACATTTTTCTGTAGTATAATCATGTAATAGTGAAGTAAATATATTTTCTGTTCTTTCTTTATAAACATTTTGATTTTCATTATTAAATAATTTTTTAATGAAAAAAGTAAACATTTTTGTACATTTTATTGTACATTTTTTTTTATAAATGTTGTATAATTTTAATTTTGCTATGAAATTATATTATTGATTTTTACAAAGCTATATTTTTAGATTTTGTTTTTACTTAGTATAAGAAATATTATTATTAAAACAATTATTTAATAAATTAAATGCATGTACTATTTTTTTACATATATATTTTTGTATCATTTTTAAAAAAAATTGTTATATGTTTTGCACATTTACAATAGTCTTACTGTAATTTTATATGTTGAAGGTGAGAACATCAAATAAAAATACATTTTAATGTATATTAAATATTATATATTTTTTTGATAATGTAATATTTTACAATTTTATGAACGTTTGGTGAACATTTCTTATTTTTGTTTACAATAAATAAAAATATACATCTAATTTTGGGGATTTGTTATTATTTCTCTATTCTTGTCTATGGGAAGTCAGTCTTTTTTCATTTTTATGATGTGGTCATTTTTATTTTCTTGTTCTCACTTTTCTGTCTGTCTGTTTTACTTTTAGGTCATTTTGTGATACAGAACGGTTGGGAAATGTGTTTCGTTGGTTAAGGTTAGTTCGATTTAATTCACTTTTAAGGTAGTTTTAGGGTAGGGGCGAGGTAATAGTTGTGTAGAGTAGATTTGTTAGTGCAATAATGGTTCATTTTTGGTGTAGTTAGGTGTTGTTTTGGTAGTTTAGTGTTTTATGTATTTGACGTGGTGTTGAAGAGAAGTCAAATGTTTTTTAGTGTTAGTTATGTGTTGCTTAGTTATGTTATATTGCATTTAATGTTGATAATAATGTGTGTGGGTTTGTACGTTTTATTGTTGGAGGGTATTCTTTTTTTTGGTCTCTCCAGGTTTCCCGTTTCATAAGAATGCATTTCTTTTTTAAAAGAGGAAAATGTACTTTGTTTCTTTGAAACAAGTTACTTTTTTTTCATTTCCTTTTATATTTTGGGTTTTTTGGAGCGGTTATTTTTTTAAAGCTAATTTTCAGGTTTTTGAGTGTTTCGTTATTGAGAGGATTGCATCGTTGGAGCCTATTTTCTACAGTTGTATTTATGATTTTTTTGGGGGTATCATTTTGAATGAATTCGTTTTTCGAATGATCTATTATGGATTTGTTAATTTTCAAAGACCATCTACTGCTACAAGTAATTTTTCATTATTATGGGGGGTAATGTTTTTGGTCACATTTGGTTTGTTTGTTTCTTTTATATTTTAATATTTATATTATGTCATATATTTATATCTACGCTTTTAATTTTAAATGACATCATTATAATTATTAATTTAGGAAAGAGTAGAATTATGTTGTTTATATGTTTTGTGATTTTAAAATACCTTTGATGTTTACCATTTTTTTTTGTTTAAAGTATTGATTTAGCAACCAATCATATTCTAGCCCTTTGGGTGAGTTTGCTTACTGAGTTTAAGGCCTTCTTTTGTTACGATTGTTCTAGCCTTAGCTATTCATAGCTCTGTTTTTTTGGATGGCTTCTATTAGTTTGTGTGAGGATGGTTGTCCTCTTCCTATTGTGTCTTGGAAGGCATTGTGCCATACTTCCACGGCGTTATTAGTTTTAGCTTTTTGAGCGAGGGAGTTATCATAGACGTTCCACCAGGGAATTTGGAACTTTGATTGCCTACGGGGCCCTGACCTATGTAGCCTTCTCACCCAAGTGTTTTCAAAGTAGTCTAGGAAGGGAGTTACTTGTCTTTTGTTTGTGGAGAAGTGTGGCTCAATGGTTAGAGCGGCAGACCCTGATGCAGAGGTCTAGCCCGGGACCAGGGTTCAATTCCCCGCCTCGGCGGGTCTTGAGCTAAAAAATTCCACGCACCTGGTAATTCTCGTCTCGGTGCCTATTCCAATCATGGAGTCCCACTCTGCAACTCTGGGCAATAGCTTGCTTAATCTCCACAATGGCCCCCACAACGCTAAGGATGCCTGGCCTCCACCTTGGGGGTGCCCAGGAGTGGACACCTCACAGGGAAAGCCAGGATGGGTTCCACAGCGGTATTCGTACAAGCGCCTTGAGACCCTTGCGGGTGAGTAGTGCGCTATACAAGTATCAATTTACATTTACATTACATTTGCTTGGTAGAAAAGGCTTTCAAAAATATGTTTTAGTAATTGGCTATTTCAGTTGTTGCTACATAGGCCAGGGCTATACATGTTTTGATTTGATAGGCAAAGTTGCTATTGATAGCATAATCTATACTTAAAAAGATTTTTCGAGGTGTCTCCAGATACTTTGGTTGAAGTGATCTTAGCAACCCTGTATTACAGTGTATAGGTATATTTTTAAAATTGACTGAACCATTGCTTGTTCAAAGTCAATGATTATTTTTTGTGAGAAGTAGTTTTCAGTATTTATTATTGTAAGGAGCTCTATGTTGGTGGTATTTTGCTTATTGGGGAGTAGTGCATATATGAAGGGGATGTTAATATTTTCATATTCACCATGGATGGTATAGAGTTGATAAAAAGGCTTGGGGCACACTTTGAATGTACCATCCATCATCCACGTTTCTCAGTTTTTAAACTTTTTGTATGTTGTTGGTGGCAAAGATCATAATTCATTTTCAAGATTGTTCTTGTCATGAAGAATGATTTTTTCATCTCTGTGGGTGACAGTGTATTACGGTAAGATTTCTATTTCTGCAAAACTTTGGGAGGTGGGTGGTGTTTGAGCAGTAGCTCTTTTAGTTCTGACTATTCTTTTTAGAGTGGGAATGGATGATAGATGGCTTGTGACATGTTCAGGTACTCTGGTTAATAAATTATTTTGTATTTGGGTACTGGTCTGTTGGGAGCTGGTGCTTGCTTCTTTGAGTATTTCTAGAGCATCTCTGACCTCGATTTCTGTGACATTGGGGAGAGCATTGTGTTCCTGACATTAACTGCATTTGTTTATACAGTTGTGGCTCTCCCATTTCAAGAATTGGAGTAGTATTTACTTAATTTCCAATGGGTTTTGTTTTCTGTAACATTTATATGCGTATAAGTATAGCCCATGTAGCACAGAAAAAGATTTCCGTTACTGTGACATGATGAATTTTGCTCCTTCTGCTATTTTTATGTCTAACTGTAAATATATATGTTACCTACTGGCGGTCGCCAGTAGGTATATATAGTTAGGATTTTTTCTCTATGGGATTTTTGAAAATTCTATGTCTAATAACTTTGGCGTTTGTGGACGGAATTGGCTGAAATTTTCAGGAAAATGGAACATTTTGTTTCCGAGTAGCCCCTAAAAATTTGGGGGGGTTTCGTCAAGGGGGGGCCGAGAAAAAAGGGGGGTCCCAAAACATGTTTTTAACATTGAGTTTTCCATAGGGCGGTTGGCCTCACTTTTAGCCCGAACGGCTGAATGGATTTGCACGAAACTTGGCAAAATTGTAGGGACTGGTAGCCCGATGTGCCTTTGCTAGGTCTCAATATATGTGCTCCAGTGGATTTTGAGAAATTAACGTTCAAAAAAAGATATATATCTGTAACAGCGGACCGGGCAGCGCTCCAGTTCGCGTACTTTTCGCGTTACGGAGCTTTGTGAAGCGAAGCTGATTGGTTCTCCGGCGTCTGTAAACATTCCAAACAGTCCGTAGCAGCCGCCATCTTGTCTCTCGGTAGGATCGAGAGACAAGAGGAGGCCAAAGCGAAGGGGAAAATGACCATAAGGGGGCATAGTAGATCCTCCCTGACCCCCTAGGTTTGATGTGGAGGTTTTAAAAGGGCCCCGCGGGGCAAAAAAAAAAAAAAATAATAATAATCGAACGGCTGAATGGATTTGCACGAAACCTGGCAAAATTGTAGGGACTGGTAGCCCGATGTGCCTTTGCTAGGTCTCAATATATGTGCTCCAGTGGATTTTGAGAAATTAACGTTCAAAAAAAGATATATATCTGTAACAGCGGACCGGGCAGCGCTCCAGTTCGCGTACTTTTCGCGTTACGGAGCTTTGTGAAGCGAAGCTGATTGGTTCTCCGGCGTCTGTAAACATTCCAAACAGTCCGTAGCAGCCGCCATCTTGTCTCTCGGTAGGATCGAGAGACAAGAGGAGGCCAAAGCGAAGGGGAAAATGACCATAAGGGGGCATAGTAGATCCTCCCTGACCCCCTAGGTTTGATGTGGAGGTTTTAAAAGGGCCCCGCGGGGCAAAAAAAAAAAAAAATAATAATAATCGAACGGCTGAATGGATTTGCACGAAACCTGGCAAAATTGTAGGGACTGGTAGCCCGATGTGCCTTTGCTAGGTCTCAATATATGTGCTCCAGTGGATTTTGAGAAATTAACGTTCAAAAAAAGATATATATCTGTAACAGTGGAACGGGCAGCGCTCCAGTTCGCGTACTTTTCGCGTTACGGAGCTTTGTGAAGCGAAGCTGATTGGTTCTCCGGCGTCTGTAAACATTCCAAACAGTCCGTAGCGGCCGCCATCTTGTCTCTCGGTAGGATCGAGAGACAAGAGGAGGCCAAAGCGAAGGGGCAAATGACCATAAGGGGGCATAGTAGATCCTCCCTGACCCCATAGGTTTGATGTGGAGGCTTTAAAAGGGCTTCGCGGGGCAAAAAAAAATCGTTTTTTTGGTGGGGTGCGCCCGGTTAGCGTAACGGGAAGCGGACTGGGGAGCGTAGTACAAGGAATGAAGAATGATTGACTTTTAACTTATTGTATGTTTATAGACTTTTTTTTAACTTTTTTTTCTGCTGAGTGACGTCTCGGCCTATCTTCACGGGATGCAGTCCCTACCATCTCGGCGTTTAAGCCCAGGGGGACCGGTAGTGTGGGAGAGATAACGGGGCATATTATCAAGGGGGTTTATATCCGCTTTTTTGGCTTTAAAAGCCAAGAAAGCGGAGATAAAATTATCTCCGTATTACCTAGCTGTCGCTAACACCAGTTAGCGACCGCTAGTAGGAGATAGCGACCATCTTGGGCCCCACTTTGCATGTCAGTGATATTTATCACTAATGACATGCAAAGTGGGCATGCCAAGATGTTAGCGACTGGAAACAGTCGCTAACATCGCTATCTCCTATTACAAACTTTTGGAGATATTCGCGCTAAGCGCGAATATCTCCAAAAAGTAACACCTGCCCTGAGCAGTTCTTAGCCATGTTATCCAATGGGAGGTGGATAACATGGCTAAGAGCATTAGCTCGGTAATGCATGAATATCGCTGACTTTTCAGCGATATTAATGCATTGCGGCCGTTTTTTATCGCATTTGCGATAAACCCTGATAATAGCAAGGTTTATCTGCGATAATTTCTGACGATGCTTAGCGGTAAAAAATTTGTTGCTAAGCATCGTTAGGGATAAATATCGCTTAACTTTGGTAATATGCCCCAACGTCTGTTAACGTTCGATTCGAAGGAAATCAGGAAGTGTTGAAAAACATTGTCTGCGCCATCTTGCCTTTTTTCAAATGCCACACTTTTGTCTTGCACGGCAGCCATTTTAGATGACTTGACCAGACCCACTCTCTGCACGCTGTCGATCCTTAGCATGGCTCCCCACCCTCGCAAGCATCTCCCCCAGGCACTGGTCACCCCCGCTCTCTGTCTTATGCATGGGCAATAAACCTCCCCCCATCTGCGCTGCTCTTCCCTGAGAATCTAACCCTGGGCCCGCCCGACACCTCCCTTTCGCCCTATTCACTACCGCACCCTCTGACACTCCTCTTCCTCTGTGTCCGATTGTCCAGGCCGGTCCCAGGCTATCAGCTAGCCCTGCAGATGTAGTTTATGGCCCCAGCTGTAAAGAATTACCCCTCTTCAAAGGATCAAGGCCCACACCCGATGAGATCCGTCACACCACACGCGTTCCTACTATCTGAAAACCATCCTGTATTGTGATTGGGGAGGGGACCGAGCCTGAAGCGGAAGATTCCAGGGATGACTCTTTGTACATCAAAGTTTTTACAATTATGTGTCACATTAAAAATATATAGCACTCCAACAAAGTAGTAGGATTATAAAACTTTAATAACTTATAAATATATACAACAAAACAAAAACAGTAAAAACATTTAAACATTTTTAGGGAAAAAGAAGGAAGTAGCGGTCGGTTGTGCGAATAGTCCCAAGGCAGCACAACGTCCAGATTTCTGGACGGCACCCAGGTGATGTTGCCTGGGTGCCGCACTGATTTCGGTATCCGGCGTGGGGCGTCGCGGGGGGTGGGTCATCAGTAGCGGTCTGTTGTGCGAATAGTTCCAAGGCAGCAGAACGATGGCACCAAGGTGATGTCCAGTAAGTTGCCGCCCTCCGAATAACGGCGTGGGGCGCCCCGGGGGGGGGGGGAGGCGGCGTGAACGGGCCTCCCCAGGTGGAGCCTCGTCTGCTGTAGTGGGGCGCCCCTTTACCGTTTCAGTTGCCATTCCGTCCGCTTTTGGTCCACTGTGTCAAAATCCGCAATTCAGCTGAGTTGCCGCCCTCCGAATAACGGCGTGGGGCGCCCCGGGGGGGGGGGAGGAGGCGGCGTGAACGGGCCTCCCCAGGTGGAGCCTCGTCTGTTGTAGTGGGGCACCCCTTTACCGTTTCAGTTGCCATTCCGTCCGCTTTTGGTCCACTGTGTCAAAATCCGCAATTCAGCTGAGTTGCGCCCACTCTTGCGGTGCAGCGATAGGCGGCTGTCACAGGACTCTCAAAATGGCGGCAGGCTCTTTCCTTTTTGGGCCTGGTCCACTGAAATGGCCCTGGGACACCTTGGAAATCGGACGCTTGTCTGCTAGGTCTTGGACCCCATTCTCGAAAGCGTCCCCTCCGCCTTGAGGATTCTACAAAAGTCTTGGGGGCCCCCGACTCCTGTAGGCTTCCGGTGGGGAGCGGCTGCCATGATTGCTCGCGGAATGACCACGACGAAGCCACGAGATGGTGGTGCTTTCATGCTGACGCCAGCTTCAGTCTGAAACATCCAGAAACAAGGTGGGGCTTTCATCGTTTGGGAAAAAAAAATAGTTTTCATCCAATGAAAAGTGTTATTTTTAGGTCATATGATCAAGCCTTCCATCATTAGGAAACCAAAAGTAAAATGAACCAATGAAAAGTTTTATAAACAAGTCACATGACCTGTTATGCGGCATAGGGTATAAAAAGCGTAGAAAATCCGTTGGCACGTGAGGCGGCGTCAGTAGCGGACCGATGTGCGAATAGGCCGAAGGCAGCACAACGCGCCAAGATCCGGATGGCACCGAGGTGGTGTCTAGTAAGTTGCACTGGTGTGGCCATCCTACAATGCTGAAAGTCGGCGTGGGGCGCCCCGTTGGCCTGTGAGATGGCGTCAGTAGCGGACCGATGTGCGAATAGGCCGAAGGCAGCACAACGCGCCAAGATCCGGATGGCACCGAGGTGGTGTCTAGTAAGTTGCACTGGTGTGGCCATCTTAAATGCTGAAAGTCGGCGTGGGGCGCCCCGTTGGCCTGTGAGATGGCGTCAGTAGCGGACCGATGTGCGAATAGGCCGAAGGCAGCCCAATGCGCCAAGATCCGGATGGCACCGAGGTGGTGTCTAGTAAGTTGCACTGGTGTGGCCATCCTACAATGCTGAAAGTCGGCGTGGGGCACCCCGTTGGCCTGTGAGATGGCGTCAGTAGCGGACCGATGTGCGAATAGGCCGAAGGCAGCACAACGCGCCAAGATCCGGATGGCACCGAGGTGGTGTCCAGCAAGTTGTCGCACTGGTGTGGCCATCCTACAATGCTGAAAGTCGGCGTGGGGCGCCCCGTTGGCCTGTGAGATGGCGGCAGTAGCGGACCGATGTGCGAATGGGGCCAAAGGCAGCGCAACAATATTTTCTGAATAGAAGACACCACAAGGCGCTGAGATGCCAAGATCCGGATGGCACCGAGGTGGTGTCTAGTAAGTTGCACTGGTGTGGCCATCCTACAATGCTGAAAGTCGGCGTGGGGCGCCCCGTTGGCCTGTGAGATGGCGTCAGTAGCGGACCGATGTGCGAATGGGGCCAAAGGCAGCGCAACAATATTTTCTGAATAGAAGACACCACAAGGCGCTGAGATGCCAAGATCCGGATGGCACCGAGGTGGTGTCTAGTAAGTTGTCGCACTGGTGTGGCCATCCTACAATGCTGAAAGTCGGCGTGGGGCGCCCCGTTGGCCTGTGAGATGGCGTCAGTAGCGGACCGATGTGCGAATGGGGCCAAAGGCAGCGCAACAATATTTTCGGAATAGAAGACACCACAAGGCGCTGAGATTCGGTTAGCACCGAGGTGGTGTCTAGCAAGCTATGCAGCTGAGTTGCGTGCGCACTTGCGGCGAATAGGTCGAAGGCAGCACAACAATGTTTTCTGAATAGAAGACACCACAAGGCGCTGAGATTCGGTAGGCACCGAGGTGGTGTCTAGCAAGTTGCCATACTGGTGTGGCCATCCTACAATCCTGCTCCGAATAACGGCGTGGGGTGCCCGAAGGGGGGGGGGGGAAGGCGGCGTGAACGGGCCTTCCTAGGTGGAGGCTCGTCTGCTGTAGTGGGGCGCCCCTTTACCGTTTCAGTTGCCATTCAGCTGAGTTTCGGCCGCTCTTGATGCTACAGCGACAGGCGGCTGCAAGAGGACTCTCAAAATGGCGGCCTGTTCTTTGGATTTGGGCCTGGTCCACTAAAATGGCCCTGGGACACCTTAGAACTCGGACGCTCGAATTTTTTTTCCTTTCCTCTACATGCAAAAAAAGGTAAATGCCCGGTACGTTACACGCTTCATCTGCCACGATGTACTCTCCAGAGGAACCGAAAAAAATATATAGTTATGGTAACTATACCATGCATCGTCATATGGAGAGGTGGCACCGATTAATTATAGTGCTGCATAAAAGAGAGATTTGGAGGAGAACCCCCGACCTGCCAGTACATTCATCAAAGAAGTGGCACTGACAGCATCAGAGGCAAGGGAAACGGTCCCAAATATTTAGAAGAACTTTGGAAAGATTAAAATGACATGTTTAGATTGTGGCAAATTAATTTCATGTGGACAGATGAGTGTTACTCTAATAAATACAGCATATGAACATCATCATAGTCGATGGTTGGTAGAGACATTTTGACTATATCCTGGACCTGCCCGTCCTCGCCCAAAATGGCGCCGGAATAAATGGGACTCGTAACTCCTTGTTGTGTACTGGTTGCACAACCTTGATATCACGAGATACGTATGCAGTTTTGAAGCACATGGCGGGCAGGGACGAGAATAGATTGAATATTTCGATATCCCTATTGATATTAAGTTCTGATGTGTTATTGATTACTGTACTATTGAAAGTTCGAATTAACGTCACCCATGGTACTTGCCCGCAAATGTATATCTAGATAATTTTATTGTAAGTGGCCCTGTCGTATTTTAATTATAAAATGTACGTCCACCGATTCCGCAACTGTTAGACACTTTAGTTCTTGCAACCTAATGGCCCGCCCGTTACGTTCCTCTACAGTGTAAATGTCTACTCATCATATACGATTACAGTTTGCTCCGTGGCCGGCCCACGTGGTTATAGGCCCGTATTTGTATAATGACATTTTCACAATAAAGGTTTTTAAAAGAAAACATGGTAGTAGTATATACATTGGTAAAGTTTTTAATAATAGTCACTGTTTTCGAATCAGTAAAAGGCAAGTGAAATAAAGCAGTCCAATTACATGAAGGGTAAACGGTATAATACGCAGGAACGCAGTAAAGATAAATGGTCAAGGGCTGTTGTGTTTTCTACTCCTGCAACATAAAGTGATCGATAAGAATCTGATATTCAGGCGTATCGGCGACTAAGACAGCAGGCCGACCCTCTTTTGCTCAACGGCTCCGTCATGGGACGAAGAAACGCCCTTTTTCTCGAAGAAGGAATATATTTTACTTGCAGGACAGTTGTAAATTTTCCGGGAAAGTACATTAGCCTGGAACATTATAACATATATTTAAGAAAAAATAATGTTCGAAAGCATCATTAGAATAAGAAAAGTAAAATGAACCAATGAAAAGTTTTATTAACAAGTCATATGACCTGTTATGCTTACATTACGCGCTGGGCGTCGCGCCCCGGATCACTTCCGGATGCGCTAACGCGGCGCGTCATATGACGCATTACGCGACAACGCAGGTCTAGAATATAGTCAAAATGTCTCCACCAACCAGCGGTCGGAACACAACCCCTTGCAGCAGGCTAAATAGTTCTGTTAAATGACAACAGAAGGGACAGGCAACAAGAACCATCAGTGAAAGAGGGGAGGGCTAGTTCTTCTCTACCGGGTCACGTTGGGGCGCTACCGGAACTGATCGAATTGGTAGTCTACAGTGTTTCTGGATGTTTCAGACTGAAGCTGGCGTTAGCATGAGAGCACCACCATTTCGTAGCTCCGTCGTGGCCATTCGACGAGCAATAATGCTAGCCGCTCTCCACCAGAAGCCTGCGGGAGTCGGGGGCCCCCAAGACTTTTGTAGAATCTTCAAGGCTGAGGGGACGCTTTCGAGAATGGAGCCCAATCTCTAGCAACAAGCGTCCGAGTTCCAAGGTGTCGCAGGGCAATTTTAGTGGACCACGCCCAAATCTGAAGAGCCGGCCGCCATTTTGAGAGTACTGTGGCAGCCGGCTATCGCTGCACCGCAAGAGCGGGAGCAACTCAACTACATGGTGAGCGAGACGCTGTAGTCAAAAGAGCGGGCGGTAAACAGCTGAATAGCGGAAGAGGCACAGTGTAGCAAAAGCGGGCGGAATGGCAACTGAAATGGTAAAGGGGCGCCCCACTACAGCGTGTCTTTAGGTGAAACGGATTGTGGGACAAGGTCAAGAATGGAAGAGTTACCAAAAGGCAAAAAGTTCCGCTTGATCCCGGGAGCCGGCCACCTATGTCGGGGGCGATCTCAGGCTACACCAGGAGAACACGACTTGGGGAGGGAGCCGGAGCCAAGCGCCCCCTCCGAGTCCGCGCCATCACACCGTCCCTCGGGGGCCTCCGTCAAGCGGTTCAGGGTGGCACCGCATTACATTGTTCACAAATGCAGTCACGTCCTCAAACAGTCCCTACTTTACTTTGACAATAGTGAAGCTGAAGCAAGTGCAAATAGGCTTCAGACAGTGTTACAAGCACTCCTCAAAACTTTGAACCATCAGAGTGCATGATTTTCATGCTCGATCGATTGAGCTAGCCGGATCGGGCATCAAAAAGTATAAAATAGTTATGTAAATAGTTGTTTAATAAAATGTTTTACCCTGTTACTTTGCTGGTGTGTTGTATATATTTGTAATATTTGCATAGAGTTTATCGTTATTTTGGGCGGGGTGGGTGGCGGAGCCGAGCTGTATTGCAGCCATCATGGTGTGGAGTTCAGTTCATCTCAATAGTTTTGTGTTTGTCATGAGGGGTTGTTCCTAATGTTTCTATTTTAGCGAGGTCAAAAAGAGATCCCATTAGAGGCCTACTGATTTTGCTCGATTCCTTTTGTTTTTTTACACGATTTTTCGCTATCTGCAAAGACTAAACAGAGTATTGCGACTCTGTGCTTGTTTGTAAATAGAGAATGAACCAAAGAGAACCAATTCTAAAACAGTAAATGCTTGGATAACAATCAATCAAATGGAGAGAGAAGCAGGCACGACGGATTACAACGGGGGCAAAGGCCTGCGTTAACTACCCTTCACTATCTGCAAAGAGAGAGTACTCCTAATAGAAATGAGGGGGAGGGGGGGGCAGCATTCAAAGCAGATCAGTGTGCATAAACACGAAAATGTTTTTACTTACCACGTACTTGACATTCGACAGCTTATGATATTTGCTATTAAAAAACCATTGAAATTCACTGAAAAAACCATAGGTTAGAGACCATATATAGTTAGGAATTAGCATTTAAAAAACCTTGAAAATTCACTGAAAAAACCATAGGTTAGAGACCATATATAGTTAGGAATTAGCATTTAAAAAACCTTGAAAATTCACTGAAAAAACCATAGGTTATAGACCATATATAGTTAGGGCTTAGCATTTAAGAAACCTTATTTTACTCACACAAAACCATTGAAATTCCATATATAGTTAGTTGCACTAACTATATATCGCGCACCCGCAATCCACTGCTGATGATGTCACATATTACATCATTCATGACATGGTCAGTGACATCACTGATGACATCACTGATGACATCTCAAATGACATCACTGATGACATCACTGATGACATCTCATTTGACATCAATGATCACATCACTTATGATATCATTCATGTGACAATAAAATGCATCTCCTCACACTTTAATATAACCTCTGTTACACCCAGTGTTAAATATGAGTATAATTTTTGAAACCATTGACACACCAATACTAGTTACTACATACGCACTCACTGATTCCTACTTCTACACACACATTCACTCATTCACCCATACAATCATTCATACATACAATGACTCATCTTTACAACACTATCATATGCACTCATACACCTATACAGACAATCACACTCTGCCACTCACCCATGGAGTTACTTACACACCTAGTCAGTCCTGTAAAGAATCAATCACACTTCCATTTTCTAATCTATACAGTTAAACATAGAGCACATAACATTTTCAAACATATACTAACACATACTTACTCTCTTATACAATCATTGATACAAGTACACATTGATCTGCACAAAGTCACACACCTCCCAGCCAGCCACACACACACTCAGTCTCCCATACAAATAATTGGGCAACCAATCAATAACCCATGTAGTTACTCATAACGCTACTGATCAACACATGCAGCAGTTTACAGAACAATACAAATAATGATGCACAAATTAAGACAGTTTAGTCACTAACCCATGCACTCAGTGAGACACATTTAATCACTCACTCATACAGTCAGTCATGCACCTACTGAATCCTTCATCCAGACACTTATTCATCCACTCATTCTTCAATATGTAAGACATATTTAAAGTTTACAGAAACATACAGACACTGGATGTTGTCATCAGTGATGTCATCAGTGATGTCATTTGAGATGTCATCAGTGATGTCATCAGTGATGTCACTGACCATGTCATGAATGATGTAATATGTGACATCATCAGCAGTGGATTGCGGGTGCGCGATATATAGTTAGTGCAACTAACTATATATGGAATTTCAATGGTTTTGTGTGAGTAAAATAAGGTTTTTTAAATGCTAAGCCCTAACTATATATGGTCTATAACCTATGGTTTTTTCAGTGAATATACATACACATATACATATACATATATATATTACCTACTGGCAGTCGCCAGTAGGTAGTTATAGTTAGGACCTAGTTTCAATAGGAAATCCACAACATTCTATTTGGAATAACTTTGGAAAATGGCCTGCTCCGCTACGCTCCTTCCCTGAAAGTTTGGGGGTGATTCGTCAAGTGGGGGCCGAGAAAAAAGGGGGTCCAAAAACGTGTTTTTTTCGCATGCAATTTCCATAGGACCTTTAGCCAGGGCTACAGCCCGAACGGCTGAACGGAATTACACCAAATTTGGCAAAAAGTTAGAGTACGGTTCGCAGATTGTGATATCTAGAGACAAAGTACTGTACGCGTACAGTAAGTGTACCTAAAACCATACAATTACGAACACGAGCTGCATGCTGATTGGCTGTCAACTTTCTGTCAACACTCCAAACCAGGAAGTGTTGGCAGACATCTTGTGCCTCGGTATAACTTAGGCAAAAGAAAACAGAAAAAGAAACACAAAAAACATGAAAAGGGGGCAGGGTAGAAACACCCTGACCCCCTAAGCCTGCGTATGGGGTCCCACAAGGATCCCCAGGTCAACAAAAAGCATTACAAAAAAAAATCCTGGGATAAGTGTAGTGTACGCGCACCCTGCGGATCCCAAAAAAGAAAAATTAAGGCACCACTGGTAGCCCTCCAGGAACCTCCAGTATGCGACAGAGGGCTGCCTTGCAGAGATGTGTAAAGAGGCCACGCCCCTTTTTACACCTATCTGCAACACAGCCCCCTGGCGCATACTGGAGGTTCCTGGTGGGCTAGTTGGCCCCCAGGGATCCCCAGTATTCAAGAGGAATTAGTTCCCCCTCTGCAATCCCGCCAGAGGGTTGCGTTGCGGAGAGGTGTAATGAGACCACGCCCCTTCTTACACCTCTCTGCAACGCAGCTCCCTGGTGCATACTGGAGGTTCTTGGTGGGCTAGTTGGCCCCCAGGGACCGCCAGTATGAAAGGGGACTTAATCCCCCAACTTAGAACGCGCTACGGGTGCGTTTAGACAGTAGTGACGGTAGGGGGCGGGGCTTGAGGTGCTATGTGTGCTAAAATTATGCGTTTTGAGTTGGGCAATTAATTCCTCTTCAATCCAGAAGTCCCATAGGGGCCAACTAGTCCAACAGGTACCTCCAGTAAGCGCAACAGAGCTGCGTTGCAGAGTGTTGTAAAAAGGGTGCGTGCCCTCTGAACACCTCTCTGCAACGCAGCTCCCTGGCGCATACTGGAGGTACCTTGTGGGCTAGTTGGCTCACAGGGGACCTCAGGATTGAAGAGGAATTAATTCCTCAACCGAAAACCCGCCACAGGGCGTGTTTGCACACATGTCACCTCAGGCCCCGCCCCCTTCCTTTACTATTGTGCACAATATTCCTCTAAAATCAGCGGAACTATGAATTCCGATTTACTCACCTGTTATCACGAGAGACGTCAGTGCTGCATCTTTGAGCCCAGTACAGACCCTGAAAAGTAAATCTAAGCGTACTTACCAGTAACTTGTATTTCCTTTCATAGGAATCTCTTGTGTGGTTTTCACCAGAAAAGTTTCTAAGTGTCTATTTTTGAAACGTACAAATATTCCTGTAAAATCAGCCGAACTACGAATTCCGATTTACTCACCTGTTATCAGGAGAGACCTCAGTGCTGCATCTTTCAGCCCACTACTGATCCTGAAAAGTAATTCTAACCATACTTACAGTAACTTGAATTTCCTTCCATAGGCTAACATTGACTGGTTTCACTTGGAAATTCTTCTAAGTGTGGAATTTTAGAACTTTAAAAAAAATCCTATAAAATCAGCTGAACTATGAATTCCAATTTACTCACCTGTTATCAGGTAATACCTCAGTGATGCACCTTTCAGCTCACTACTGATCCTGAAAAGTAATTCTAACCATACTTACAGTAACTTGAATTTCCTTCCATGGGCTAACATTGACTGGTTTCACTGGGAAATACTTCTAAGGGTGGAGTTTTGGAACTTTAAAAAATTCCTTCAAAATCAGTCGAACTACGAATTCCGATGTATTCACCTGTTACCAGGAGAGACCTAGGTGCTGTATCTTTCAGCTCACTACTGTACCTGAAAAGTAATTTTAACCGTACTTACCAGTAACTTGAATTTCCTTCCAAAGGATATCATTGCCTGCTATATAAAATATATTTAAATTAAAAAATATATATATATTACAATTTCAATATTTTTTCAATTTATATTAAAAATATATAATGTAATTTAAAAAATAAAATATCTAAAAATAAATACTTCAAAACAATGTAGTAAATCAGTATAAATAAATATAACAATTAATACATTTAAAAATTATCATTTACAAAACCTTTGAAATTCACTGGAAAAACCATAGGTTTCAGCCACGTTATAGTTAGGAATTAGCATTTTCAAAACCTTAGAAATTCACTGAAAAAACCATAGGTTTTACACATTACATTTCATTCATATAAAACCATTGAAATTCCCCCGTTATAGTTAGTTCAGCTAACTATTACTCGCGTGTTCGCAATGCACTGCTGATGATGTCACATATTACATCACTGATGACATCTCAAATGACATTACTGATGACATCACTGATGGCATCATCCAGTGAATGTGTGTCTTTCTGAAAAACAATGATTGATTGAACCCTACCTTGCACAGGAGGTAGCCTGGTGCTGGACATTGTCAGTAGTAGGCTGAAACTAGTTAGTGTAGCCAAAATCTACTGATTTGCATGAAGGTGTAACAATGATGAATTCTTTGTTCCCCCAGTGTTATAGCTCATAAAATGTATTTCTATTGAATAGTTACACTGCTATTCCATTTGGAAAACATAGATTGCTTAGTTTCAGTTTTCTCCTATGCCTTAGTTTGAAATAATGTGATGATTTATGCTGGCTTTATCTTGCTTCAGTAGGGACAGATGCTCCAGCTACCCTCACTTCCTCATCAGTGGTGACAGCTCTGGTGGTCCATAGCCATTGCTGGTTGAGACCCCTGGGCGTGATCAGAACTGCTTATGGTTGTGTTGCCTCCTCCTAGTACAGCTACCAAGCTGGTTGAAGGCCACTGGATTGTCCATAGCCCCCATTCTTTGGCTCACTCCTAGCAAATCTGGTACTTCCAGGCTTCAACCTTTGGGTCCCCAATGAGAGTAGCAGCTGCAGTGCTCCAAATGGCAGAAGAAAAAATAAATGGAATCATAGAATGCACTACAAGCACATTGGCTTGTTTAGTCACACAACACTGTCCGTTCTTCTAACCAGGGCCCCTGAAATTATGTTACTCTGTATGCATTTTTTTGTGCATAATTACCATTTATTGTAGTTTGTTAGACTTGCCATCTTTGGCATGGTTTCCCCTTACTTTTTGCCTCTACCCCCTGTGTTTTTGATGCTTTGCTGGATTTTTGTTTTTGCTGGCTTATATGCTTTGGCCACTTTGCCCCTGCTGGTCAGTGCCAAAGTGCAAAGTGCCCCCTGTGTAAATTGTGATTACAATTGGTTCTCCCTGATTGGCATATTTGATTTACTGGGGAGTCCCGAGTAAAGTGCACTGAGTGTGCCAAGTCATGTAAATCAAATGCTACTAGTAGGCCTGCAGCGCTGATTGTGTCACCCACATAAGTAGCCATTAAAAGGTATTTCAGACCTGTCATGCAGTGTCTGCATGCAGTTTAAACTGCTATGTTGACCTGCCAAGTGCACCCGCTTTCCAGGCCCTAAACCTTCGCTTTTCTTACATGTAAGGAACCCCTATAGTAGGACCAAGGTACCCCCAAAGGGAGGATGCAGTGTATGTGGAAGGTAGGACATGTACTGGTGTGCGTGACAGTCCTGATAGTAAAAACACTGCCAATTTCATTTTTCACTATTGAAAAGGATATCTGCCCTATAGGACAGTTTGGGAGATACTTTATAACATTTTACAAGTATAACTTACCTTTGAGGCAAGATAGAAAAATAAAGTTTAGATTCTCTGAACTCAAAATCTAAAAAAAACATCTTTTAGCAAAGATGGTTTTGAATTGTGTGTTTGAAAGGCAACTTTTACAAAGTAGGTATTTTCTTGTTTAACCATTCTGTGTGCCTCCGATTGTTTGTGGATTGACTGTCTAGTTGTGTAGTGACAAGGGCTGGGGATGTGCAATAACTGTATACAGCCACTGGGGTGGAGGTGTGCCTTGCTTTTCCTAGATACCTCAGAACTGAGGTGAATGGGGCCTGTCTCACTTGAACAATGCTGTCTCAACCCCCTGTGTTCATACTGGACCAGTGGGGACAGAACTGGTTTGGACTAGGCTCAGATACCCTTGCACAAAAATTACAAAGACAAAATTGGGTATATGTAGCAGTCCTTAATCCCCTAAATTGTAGATCACTTCTAGATTCAAGATGAACGTTTGCCAAGGAGAAGAGCTGAAGAGCTGTAAGGAGGAGTACTGCCCCTTTGCTGTGTGCTGTGTGTGGGGTTGGCCTGTAGTTGCTGTTTCTGCCAAGGTAAGGACAAAGACTGGAACTTTGCTGTGAACCTGCATGAAGAAGAATCTCCAAGGGCCTGTGTGTGCTGGCCTCCTGAAGTATCAGGGTCACAAAGACTTCACCCCAGCTCCCCTGAACTCTATTGCTGTGAGGCCTCTGGAGGTTGTTCCAGCTGTTGGGTGCTGGAAGAAACCAATAAGAAGTAAAAAAAAACTGTGCCTGACACCCTAAGCGACACCGCTATAATGTCGCAACCTGCACCGAGACCCGGGGCACCACTTGTGAAGTGAACGACGCACTGCCCGGCCTGCACCACAGTTCTGATGGCCTTTGATGCCTGGAGACACCTGCAGTTATCAGCATTTCCAGACACCAGCGATCCCACCAGCTCCATCATTGCCAGTGCCTGCATTTTGTTATTGCAGTGGCGCTAGCCACTGAGGGTGACTTAATGACCTCAACGACTTTGTATTATCACCCGAACTGACGCCTCACAACCAACGCAACTGATTTCCCTGTCCTGGACACGACATGTTGCCTCCTCGCAGACACGATGCCTCACTTCCCACATGGCAGCCAGGGAGTCAACCTCTGCACTGACGCCTCAACTTCATGACACTGTGCATCATCATAGGCTAAGTTTCCAAGATACTGTTTATTTGGGGGTCCGTGTGACTCCGTGCCACACTCCGCACACCCCACGGTCGTCTCCGTACTTTGGATTTATTGCTGTCATGACGTCGCAACAGTCCCAGTTGGAGCTATTCGTTTTCCCCAAAAATGTTTGCAATAACTGTTCCAAAAGTCCTATCGTATGCTGGATTTTTGTTGTGTAGTCTTGTTGAGTTTAGATGCATATATTGCATTTTTCGAAACTGGTGTGGTGTCCATTTGAGGTGTTGTTACTGTATTACTGTTTTGTATCGACCACAAATCCTTTACACATTGCCCTTGGGATAAGCCTGTCTGCTCGTGCCAAGCAACCCAGGCGTTGAACAAGGGTTATCTATAAGCATGGGCGGATTTTGCGGATTGGCAATCCGCGGATCTGCGTATTTGCGTATTTGCGGATTGCGACAATACGCAAAATCCGCGGATCCTAGCGTATTTTTTTTTTGCGTGTTCGCACGGGTTTCTGCAAGTTCGCGAGGGTTTTATTGTACAAAACGCTCGCGAACGTGCAGAAACCCGTGCGAACACAATGTGCCTACTCATGGCCAAATGGACGGGGCTTCCATGCGAGTGCACATGCCTCTTGTGTGTATAAAAGGTCAGAGACCGATCAGAGCAGCAGATCAAGAGACATAAGCTCCTGGTCACAGGAACAGCTCGAGGATTGCTTGCTGGTGAAAGTCAAGGATGCATAGGCCTCTATCCAGCATCACAGCTGATTTTCGACGGTAGATTTGGGAAGAAGGCACCCTGCCTCCACGACGCTCACGATTGTTTCTGGGCTGATGAATGAGTCACTGAATTTAAGCTTCAACTAGGGCACATGCTTTATTGATATCTGTAAGTGCTTCCTCGTTGGGTAAATGTATAGTGCTTTTACTACACTACAGCTGCCTAAAGTGCCAGAGAGTTGTCTACAGCGATCATGTGTGTGTTACTATACAATCGCGCCGAAGGGCGCAGGGGTCACTATTTACAATGGCGCCAGCAAGCTGCCAGCGCCGCTGTAAAATAGTTACAAAGTTAGCTTGCACAGGAAGCACTTAGATAAAATAAAGCAGCACCTGCTTCGTTTTATCTAGTGGTTCCTGTGCAAGCTAACTTTGTAACTATTTTACAATGGCGCTGGCAGCTTGCTGGCGCCATTACATGCGTGGGTGGGGGTTGAACTTTTGAATCCGTTACATCCGCGTTTTTTTTCGGATTTTTGGGAAAATACGTAAAATACACGGATTGCGTATTCACCAAAAATCCGAAAAATCCGCGGGCGTAACGGGTAACGGATTTGCCGCCCATGCTTAGTTATCTAGAGTGTTTATCCCCCTTACCCTGACAAGAAGCAGGGGTACCTACTTGGACAACGGTACCTAACTCTGCCAACTAGAGACCCCGATTTCTAACATACTTGCCATAAAGTACTCCACTACATCCTGGAAAATTGAAAGAAAATGTTTCCAGCACAAATAATTAAAAAAAATAAAATATGTCATATCTTAGTGATGCCCAGTGCCAGATGTTTGAAAGGGGAAAACAAATGATCACCTTTCAGTTTCTGCTGTATTGAGATCATTTTCTGATGGGACCAAATGATTTGGTGGAAAATTTGCCCAGATAGCTTCAAAGAGTGGTAACATTATCAAACTGCACCTTTATACTGCTACAGGAAAATTGGGCCATTCTTTTTTGGCATACCATTTATTTCGATTTTTATATGTTAAATTTATTTTGTTGCAAAAATTTGAACAACTATTGCTGTATAATAATACCTGTGGTCATACCATTTCTCTGTCAAGCTCTTGAGTCCTGACTAGCAAACGTCTCCAAATGTAATAGCCTAAAATAGTTATTGGAATATAGTTACTGGGTATGGAAGTGAGGGAAAAAAAGTAAGGCTGACTTTATGGCTTGTGAAAGGTTTGGTTAGGAATGGATTAGGTTAAAGGAAGGTGAAAAAGGGACTCGTGTAAAGCATGGTATAATAGTGAAGTTAGTTAGAAGGCATGAGAAAAGTGATTCATATGCAGTGACGGGATGCAGAACAGACTTGCAATCAAACTCTCCCCCAGGGCCGGACTGGCTACCGGGCAGTTGTGTGTGCTGCCGAGCTGGGGGATAATTTCTCTGTGGTGTGGGCTTATTTCGTCGATGGGGACCTGCGTGCGCTTTGAAATAAAAAAAGCAAAACGAATTTCGTTTTGCACACACAGGTCCCCATCAACGAAATCATCCCCCTGCTCGGCAGGACACACAACTGCCCAGTAGCCAGACCGGCCCTGCCCTCCCCACTCATAAAACGAGAGGAAATGCACAGACATATTAAGGTTGTTAGAAAGGTTGCAAAATTAGGGTTAATGAAGGAAAATTGAACTTAGGTTAACGAATGTTAACAGTTGTATTTAGGAAAGGCTTACTTCTTGAAACTGCAGCCACTTACTCCATTCTCTTCAATTCCTCCTCTTGTGTACCCCTGAGAAAAAGGTATTGATTTATTTGTGTTACAGTCAACTGCAGTAATTGCATATGTAAAATAAACATTAGTGATTCCAAAAAAAACTCAAACTCGTAATGCACAAACAGTGTGTACTGAGTAGCAGACTCCAAAGGAGGTCTCCCTTCCTGCACATAAACAATTTTTAAATGGCATTTGGACACTTCTATGTGTGCTGCTTAATGCAACACACATAGACGTTACAAAATATAATCTTTTTCCAAAGAATTTTTATGTGCGGGAAGGGTCACTGGGATTTTGTTGTATCTATGTGTTATCTACAACGCAGTACACATAGAAACAGCAAAAACGAGGCGGAATAAAGCATTTCTCCTTGTTTCTCCTGTTTAAGACCAGGTTTTGCCAGGTCTTCATTTTCGTGCTGCCTCCTGTTTACGCTGCCCTTGTAAAATAGGAGGCAGCATCAAAATCAGTGTGTGTTGTGGTGGAACGCCCACTGCAACACCCCTTGCCCTCCCCTTTCACGCCAAGTATAGCATGAAATAGTGCCTTATTTAAAAGACAGTGGTAATCGATGTTAAGTGGCTCGACGCTGTCTTGTAAATAAGTCAAAGTACATATCGCCACAGGAACATTACTAAAAGTGACATTCCTGTGGCGATAGGTGCTTGTAAATATGACCCCAGGACTTTTCATGAAATTTTGCAGAAAAATATTAAGCATTTTTGCACACTCCGTCCATGTCTCATGTGTTGGCCTGAAACCCATACTCAACAGAGAGCTACAGAACAGCATGTCCGTCATCTGCACCACTTCCATATGGCCCCCAAATAGCATAAGAGGGAGAAGATGCCACAGAAGAAGACAAAAGACAAGGAGTAAAGTATTCTGGTTGCATGCCCCAGACCTAGCAGTGAGCCCAGGAGAAGATCTGTACTTTCCTCCACATAAGTATATTATTCAAGTATTAATATTACGTTCATGATCTTCTATTCAAATTCCAGTTTGAGTATGTGAGAAGCAAATATACTGTAGTGAGGATCATTTCCCCTACTCTTGAGAGCACATGATTGAATTGACACAATTTATCTTTATGCTACTACCTGTGTTTATTTTTAACCTATTTATGAATTGATACTTAAACACATCTCATACCATACTAAGGGGCCGATTATGATGGCGGACGGACTTGAGTCCGTCCGCCACCATAGAGTAGGAGGGACCATCCGCAGGGGCAGCGGCGGTCCCTCCATACAGATTAGGATGTGACCGCCAGGGTGGCGGTCACATCCTCTATTTTTAACATTGCGGCGGGTGGAGCTTCAAGCTGCACCCGCCGCAATGTTAAAAACTAATGCACAGCATTTGCGTGCACAAAGCGGAAGGCACCGCGCGGTGCCTGCCGCTTTGTTCACGCAAATGCAGGGGGGTACCATGGGTACCCCCCATGTGCACCCCCAACCCCCCTTCACCCAGGGGGCCCGCAACGGGCCCCCGAAGTGAAGGTCCGTATGCTTTTCCACAGCGGAAAAGCCGCCGTGGAAAAGCATACTTTTTACTCCATCCTAATATGGCTGGCGGTGTCTGATAGACACCGCCAGCCATGTTAAAGCTTATCCGCCGCGGTTGTGAGTCAACCGTGGCGGAAAAGCGGCGGACTGAAACCAGGACCCACCAGCCATCCTAATGTGGCGGTGGGTCTTTGGTGGGTCCGCTGAGGATTTTCCGCATCCTCCGGGCCGGCACTGGCTTCCGCCGGCCCGGAGGATGCGGAAAATCCTCCATCATAATGAGTCCCTAAATGTATTCTTTAAGGTTGCCCCTTTACTTTTTGTCAATGTGATCATTTTGGGAGTTTTTTTCCAGGGTGGGGCAAAACCTTATGTTGTATGAAATAATGTGGAAAAAAATCAAGAGGCAATCATTGGTTTATTTTCAGGGATTTCTTCATAAAATTACTGGTCAGTGTGTGTTAAAGGACAATTGCAAGTGAGACGGGTCGACTTGGACCCCCAGGTAGTCTAAAATGCCATTGTTTCAAGGAGGAAGGTTCTACACTTTCAGCGCTACAGAAGGTTTATACCCATCTCTGTTTCAATTGAACATTGACACCAATAACACCTATATAGTGAACAAGGCTCGTGTTTTGCACACTCGTGGACTAAGAGGGATTTTCTTTTGTAATCCTCCTCCTTCTTCACAAGCAAATAGGTAGAAACGTCCTCCCTATCAGTAAAGGGAGGGGGATTACACTGCTTGGAAAACCACATGGGAAAAATTCACAGAGGCATCCCACAAGCACACAGACCACCAAGGGTAAGCAAGTGAGCACCCCAACAGAAGGCAAAACCACAGCAAAAAGCACAAGGAGCTACCTAAAGAAAGAAAAAAGGGTGGGCAGACAGGCTAAGCCTAAAGGAAGTGATCCAAAAAATAACAGGTGTGCCCCCAACCAAGAATAGCCTACGCTCCAAAGGAGGTGAAAATACCGAAGTGCATAACACTAATCGCAAAACGATCCTTACCCAGACAATAGACATGGCCTGTGGGGCAGCCCACCTATAATCTCTGTATATGAAAGAGGCATGCAGGAAGAAGCACAGGATGAAACAAACATACAGATACTAACATAAAACTGTCATTAAAAAAATTCACATGACAGGCAATGGCCATGAAAAATTACACTGACAATAGTTAAACAAGAGCACAACCTTCATCTGAATGGAGAGTTGAACGTACAGCAGAAGTAACTAGGCGGCATATTACCAAGTAATAATAGCGATAATTATCGCTATTGCTTGGTTAGAGACAAAATGTTACCGCTGAGCTGCGGCGATTTTTACCGCAGATAAACCTTGGTATTACCAAGGTTTATCGCAAATGCGATAAAAAACGGCCGCAATGCATGAATATCGCTGAAAAGTCCACGATATTCATGCATTACCGAGCTAATGCTCTTAGCCATGTTATCCACCTCCCATTGGATAACATGGCTAAGAACTGCTCAGGGCAGGTGTTAGCTTTTGGAGATATTCGCGCTTAGCACGAATATCTCCAAAAGTTGGTAATAGGAGATAGCGATGTTAGCGACTGTTTCCAGTCGCTAACATGTTGGCACGCCCACTTTGCATGTCATTAGTGATAAATATCACTGACATGCAAAGTGGGGCCCAAGATGGTCGCTATCTCCTACTAGCTGTCACTAACTGGTGTTAACGACAGCTAGGTAATATGGAGATAATTTTATCTCCGCTTTCTTGGCTTTTAAAGCCAAAAAAGCGGAGATAAACCCCCTTGATAATATGCCCCCTAGGAGAGTTCTTCCTCCACCATCCTTGATTGGGGCACCAAGTGACTTTCACACATCACACTCTATAAAATGTCCCCAGCAGGTTGGCACTCCTCTGATCAGCTCTGTACCCTGCTCAAACTTTAATTATTACGGATGGACTAATCAACCAAAGGTTTTTATAGGTCATACAAGTTACCTTTTGAGGTATAGTTGCCACCAAGTTGTCTAGCAGACTATTGCCAAAAAACGGGGTTTGAGCAGATGAATACTGGTGCAGGCAGTCGTGGTTGCTGCTTCTGGGGAAGAGGACAAAAGAGGGTTTCTTGGGCATGGTTGGTTTTTAAACCTCTTACGCTTCCCGAGGGATGATGAACCCTTCATAGGCACTACTTACCCTTCCTGTGAAGTGACCGGCAGATGAGGGGTTTTGTGTGAGATGGAAGCCAAGAGCACCCTAGCCTATGGTCACGCTTTCCTTCTTGAAGCGGCAGACATTTGCAATATAAAAACTGCAGAGCATGGTTTGCAACGTGGGCACAGAGTAGCACATCTTGGCAAAGCACATAATGTTGGCATAAAAAAATGCTCGGCTTCAGTTTTTTTATCATCTCCCTGGGGCAGGGCCAACGGCTAAGAAAAATTGCACGTTAAATAATCAAGAACATTACCTGCAGGTGAATAGAGAATTGTGTTTCCAGTGACACTATCCAGAGAACAGATTCCTGCATCTCAAGAAAAAAAAACTCACAAAACAGGAGTATGTATCTCAAAGACAAAAAAGACTAAAGACACCCACATCCTGGTAGTTTTCTGTGCACTGAGCAACATTTATAATTCCCAAAATTGACACCATCATGCCACTTTTCAGAATTACATGCTGTTGTGGGTAAAATGTACAGCAAATGAGTAATTCACAGTCAAAATGTACTATGAACGAAAGGGAACAATAGAACTCCAGTGGCCGATGTTCCTGGTCGTTTTACTTTTTACATTTGTTTAGGAATAAACGTGTTCTTGCAACAAAGATTGACGTAGGAACTAATGTTGCTATAAAATACGGCAGTAAATTGTGGATTTGCATTACAATGACATTTCTGTCCATGATAGCCATGGACTCTGTGGTTTCTAATGAAGCGTCCAGCAGTAAATCCTCCCAATTAGATTGTGGTTCAGTGCCTGGCCTCAATCAGTTCATTTTTAGATCATAGAGAACTGGCTGAGTGGCTAAAGCCTTTCTATTCCGAGGTAAAGTCCCTTATCTGTGGGGTACCAAAGGCCCACTTGCTGTCCTGATCAAATCCTTTAGTATCCAACTTGTCTCATACCAGAATGACACTCAGCTTTTTCGGGCCTATGTAGATAACTCTTCAGAAGCCATGATGAAATTCTCAGCATGCATTGCAACGGGGATGGGGAGACTCAGAACCAACTGCCTTCAATGTAACCAGATCCTGCTCTTAGGTTCTAACCTCGTCCAGGTTGGTTGGGTTCCTGGCCAAGCAGCTGTTCACTGCCTCCCAACCTGACTGAGGTAGAAAAGAACTTAGGGTGCATTTTGAGGTCCACCTCTCTGTTGTTGTACCTCCTGTTGGATACTTAGAATGCTTAGAAAATATCCTGATTACCTCGCCTCGAAAAGCATAAGAGAAAAAAACTCAGGCCACATGGGGATTAGTAATAAAGATTAGAAGAACCCCACTGTCTTGCTAAGCCATGCTGCCCTTCCCGTATGGCACTGACCTGTCTTGGCTGTTGGTCATTTTCTACAGCCAGGTGTGACTGGTGCTCCTGGGGAAAAGAATAAACAATGGATGCCTGGAAGGGTAGCATTGCTATTTAAATTCTTTACCCCACCCCTTGCTGAACAGTTTACCTCCTGGGATGTGCAAGAGTGAATTTCGTATGCAAACAAAAAAGGTGTTTTATTATAAATGTGTAAAAGCTTCAATAAAATAGCGCGTTTACTAAATGCAAACTTGTTAGATCTTGGGGTCTCTAATTGGCAATGGTATTCACCTTTGTCCAAATAGGGACCCTTACTTCTAAGTCAGGATGGTGAACACGCTAAATATCGATTCCAAAATATCAAATGGACAGAATATCAATTCAAAAATATAGAATTGACAGAATACCGAATTATCAAAATATAGATAGGACAGAATATGGAAATTGGGGTAGGAAATATCGAATTCCACAATATCGAACTTTATAATAAAGATTCCCTCAATATTGATTTTTTTTATTATACATTCCCAAAATATCTAATTTTTGTGTGTTATGTATGGTAGTATATGTGTTAAAATTATGTATTTTTTTAATGTATGCTTAAGTTTTTTTAAGTGATGAATGGTATGTAATTTAAATTTTGTGTATTTTAATTCAGTAGCGGGTTGTGGGTTTATAGGGGAATAGGGTGGGAAGTAATGTAATTATATTACATTAAATATTAGTTTTAATTTATATGCATTGATAATTAATTAATTGATAATTAATAAATATTTTGTAATTACATTTTATTAATTGGTAATTAATTTTGTATTAATTGATAATTCTGTTAATTGTATTTTTTATTATTAGGAGTGGGTTGTGGGTTTATAGGGGAAATGGGTGGGAAGTAATTTAATTATAGTCAATTAAATATTACATTGTGTTTATATGTATTGATAATTAATTAATTGGTAATTAATTATCAATTAGTAAATAATGTTTATTAATTGGTAATTCATTTTTAATAATTATGTTAATTTTATTTTTTATTATTAGGAGTGTGTTGTGGGTTTATAGGGGAATTGGGTGGGAAGTAATTTAATTGTAATAAAGTTAATATTTATTTTTATTTATATGTATTGATAATTAATTGATAATGAATTATGTATTGGTAATTCATTTATAATTTGGTAATGTTTTTATTAATTGGTAATGAATTGTTATTAATTGGTCATTATTTGTAATTAATTTTTTATTGATATTGATAATTAATTTAATCTTATTTTAATAGTAAATCATTTCTTTCCCTACTGTTGCACTCTCTAGAGTGGGAATAGTAATTTTTACACCTACGTGATACAACATTTTCCCTACTGTTGCCCTCTCTGGAGTGGGAATTATAATTTTTACCTCTACGCTATCCAACGCTTTCCCTACTGTTGCACTCTCTGGAGTGCGAATAGTAATTTTTACACCTACGTGATACAACATTTTCCCTACTGTTGCCCTCTCTGGAGTGGGAATTATAATTTTTACCTCTACGCTATCCAACGCTTTCCCTACTGTTGCACTCTCTGGAGTGCGAATAGTAATTTTTACCCCCCCTGCTATCCGACGCTTTCCCTACTGTTGCACTCTCTGGAGTGGGAATAGTAATGTTTACCCCTACGCTATCCAACGCTTTCCCTACTGTTGCACTCTCTGGAATGGGAATAGTAATGTTTACCCCAACGCTGTCCAACGCTTTCCCTACTGTTGCACTCTCTGGAGTGGGAATAGTAATTTTTGACCTTACGCTATCCAACGCTTTCCATACTGTTGCACTCACTGGAGTGGGAATAGAAATGTTTACCCCTATGCTATCCAAAGCTTTCCCTACTGTTGCACTCACTGGAGTGGGAATAGTAATTTTTACCCCTACGGTATCCAACGCTTTCCCTACTGTTTCTCTCTCTGGAGTGGGAATAGTAATTTTTACCCTCCCGCTATCCAACGCTTTCCCTACTGTTGCACTCTCTGGAGTGGGAATAGTAATTTTTACCCCTACGCTATCCAACGCTTTCCCTACTGTTGTACTCTCTGGAGTGGGAACAGTATATTTTACCCTCCCCCTATCCAACGCTTTCCCTACTGTTGCAGTCTCTGGAGTGGGAATAGTAATTTTTACCCCTGCGGTATCCAACGTTTTCACTACTGTTGCACTCATTATTAATTAACCATCTCAAAAATGTGTGTCTGGAGAACGTAGCACTCACCTAAGGAAATCTAACCTCAGTACTACGTAAAAATACGCTGCCTGAGTATGGAACTGCTTTCTTCAGGACCATAATCGCGACTGCTCAAAAAAAGTGTAAAAAAAAAGGAAAACTATCACCTGGGTATTTCAGTAGATCTTCATTCTCCTCTCATTCAGAGGAGAGTAACGCTCCACCCCACCTGGCCACAGCGCAGGTACATGGAGCCCCGCACTTCCGGTTGATACTCCGGACGTCCTTCTGGGCTGTCTCGGGGAGGTCCTGAAGAAAGCAGCAGGATACCTTTAGGCTCCAATTAAGTCTGCAGAAACATGTCAACCACACATTACTACTATTGGATATTTGTTGAAACCACTACCATCGCACGCATTTTAATGATTTGGGAGTAATAAGGTGTTAATAAAGTTCCTACACTTTCTTCTATCCAATTTTATCCATTCATTTCACAGCTCACTTTCTTTTCACTTCTCACTTGCACTGCTCTACAGTTGTCCATTCACACCCTGATACTAGTTGATATCTACAGGGTTCCACTGTAATGACAACGGCTTTGTCCCCAGTGGTTATAAAAAACCTATCTTCCTGGTATGGAAGAACCCAGATGATGAACAGGGCATCAAGGATCGGCAACTGATGGGTATTTTTCCACACAAGAAAGATACTCCATACTCAGACAGCGTATTTTTACATTGTACTGAGGTTAGATTTCCTTAGGTGAGTGCTACGTTCTCCAGAGACACATTTTTGAGATGGTTAGTTCATGACCCACTGCTACTCTGTGTTTGTTTACTGTTAAATTAAGGGGTTGTAGCAGTGTTGGGTCTTCAAACATCCCCTTGGGCCCTCCTCTCCCTTGTTGTTTATATCTCATTATTAATTACCATAAATTGTTTTATTTTAATTATTTTAATTATATTTTATTTATATTTATATTTATATAATATGTTTATTTATATATTTATATCAATTTATTTTTTATTAATGTTGAACATATTTTATAATTAAGATTAATAATTATTTTATAATATTATTAAGTAAAATTCTGCCTGCATAGTTTCAACAGCGTTCGAGCAGGAGCTCCGCTGTACTCTCCTGTTTTCCCTTGAGGAAAAGACGCCAACCCCTGCCCAGCTGCCGCCGGCCCTGCCCTGCCTGTAGTCCCCCCGCCGCCACCAGCAGCATCGAGTGGCTGCTGTGAGGGGACTACACTTTCCACCAGGCATAGCGCCGGGCAAGCCAGGGACGCGCCAGGAGGCGCTTTAAAGCAGCGTCACCGCCGGCAGAGCGGGTGTTCTGCCTGCATAGTTTCAACAGCGTTCGAGCAGGAGCTCCGCTGTACGCTCCTGTTTTCCCTTGAGGAAAAGACTCCAACCCCTGCCCAGCTGCCGCCGGCCCTGCCCTGCCTGTAGTCCCCCCGCCGCCACCAGCAGCATCGAGTGGCCGCTGTGAGGGGACTACACTTTCCACCAGGCATAGCGCCGGGCAAGCCAGGGACGCGCCAGGAGGCGCTTTAAAGCAGCGTCACCGCTGGCAGAGCGGGTGTTCTGCCTGCATAGTTTCAACAGCGTTCGAGCAGGAGCTCCGCTGTACTCTCCTGTTTTCCCTTGAGGAAAAGACTCCAACCCCTGCCCAGCTGCCGCCGGCCCTGCCCTGCCTGTAGTCCCCCCGCCGCCACCAGCAGCATCGAGTGGCCGCTGTGAGGGGACTACACTTTCCACCAGGCATAGCGCCGGGCAAGCCAGGGACGCGCCAGGAGGCGCTTTAAAGCAGCGTCACCGCCGGCAGAACGGGTGTTCTGCCTGCATAGTTTCAACAGCGTTCGAGCAGGAGCTCCGCTGTACTCTCCTGTTTTCCCTTGAGGAAAAGACTCCAACCCCTGCCCAGCTGCCGCCGGCCCTGCCCTGCCTGTAGTCCCCCCGCCGCCACCAGCAGCATCGAGTGGCCGCTGTGAGGGGACTACACTTTCCACCAGGCATAGCGCCGGGCAAGCCAGGGACGCGCCAGGAGGCGCTTTAAAGCAGCGTCACCACCGGCAGAGCGGGTGTTCTGCCTGCATAGTTTCAACAGCGTTCGAGCAGGAGCTCCGCTGTACTCTCCTGTTTTCCCTTGAGGAAAAGACTCCAACCCCTGCCCAGATGCCGCCGGCCCTGCCCTGCCTGTAGTCCCCCCGCCGCCACCAGCAGCATCGAGTGGCCGCTGTGAGGGGACTACACTTTCCACCAGGCATAGCGCCGGGCAAGCCAGGGATGCGCCAGGAGGCGCTTTAAAGCAGCGTCACCGCCCGTGTCGCGGGAGCGCGCGGGAGCGCCCGGGCGAAGCCCGGGCCAAGGGCGGGCCCGTTGTTGCCCGTTAGTGACCGTGAGGGACCGGACCGGGCAACCCCCCCTTACTCTTCAACGACCTGAGTGAGTACTGTATTTCAATCATTTTCTGTTACCTATATACCATCCTAAAATGACACGAGGTACCCGGAAAAACGCCAAGACTGTCCAACCTGTCACCCATTTGACCGGGCCGATAGACCAATTTATTGCACGCACCAACGATGTCATTAACCAGAGCATTTCCATCCTGGAACGCAGAGTATCTCTAGATCTCGCAAATGCCAAGCTCTCTTCTTTGGGCCTTTTGGCTACTGCGCCCTCTCCCAACCAGCAAGGCTCTATTCTACCTATTCTACCTAGTTCGACGACCCCAACTATCGTTTCAGCCGATATCCACATGCTTCCTTCTACAGTGGACCTCTCGGCCACCCAATCCATATCTGACTCCCTCTCCTCAGATGACTTGGAGGCTACTCCTAATCTGGTACTTTGTCAAACTCTGGACACGTCAATAGATAATCATCTTCGTGGGATCAGAGAGGGCGCTGTACCAAAGAGGGGAAATGGCATACAACATTGCAACTCAAATAGTTCTGCAGTTCTACCCGAGTTAGAGGGGGATCAGTTATCTCTGCCTGCTCATTTCAGCCCTACTATACCAGCTGCACCTATATCCCTATTAACTAGTACCATCACTGAGAACACGCCTGTTAATCCCAATAGACCCTCTCAGCCTGAAATCTTTTGTCCAGCTTGTAATGCCACCCCTTTCCTACTATCCACTATTAGGGAACTCCTCAACGAGCAATTAAAACCTGTGCATCTAGGTTTGAGGAATCTAGAAAAACATATGGCATTATTATCCTCTAAAATACCCACTCAGTCCTCCAGAGAAGAGACAAATCAAGGGATAGGGAAACCCAAATCCCTAGTACAAACTCCACAAGTGTCCCTATCAGGTCCTGTTAGTATGATGGCAGCACTGTCAGTGGCTAACTCATCAAATATTTCATCAAATATTTCATCTACACACCGAGTCCCCATAGCACCCCTCGTGTCAAACCCCCCTGTGGCTGTGCCTCTGGCGGGACCAAGTACGGTCCAGAACCCGGTCGCACAAGGTTTGGGGAACAAAATGAATAAACTCGCCGATAAAAAACAGTTACCTGTACATCCTAAAACATTGGTAACAAACCCCCCTGAGCAACCAAAAAGGGGAATGCGCCCAAGGCGTCCAGCGCATCTCCCTCCCGAGGCGTCTCCATATACGGTCGTCCTCACCGGAGTTCCCGAACTGACTGAAGGCACAAATGAATCCTTTTGGTCACTTAAAAATAAAGTTTTACAGTGGCTAAGCTTAAATAGACCATTACAGCGGCACCATAACAGCAGGATAACTACAGTACGTAGAGTAACCTGGGTAGGTGAGGCACAAAAATCAATTCAGGGTGACTGCATTATAGTCAATTGTGCTGATCCTAACACGGTTAACCACATCTGCTCATGGCCATTCCTGGAAAAAAAGGGGGGTATTGACGCCTACCGTCTTTCCTTTTTTTACCCTCCTGAGAATATTCAAAACTATTTCCCCACAGGTAACTGGCAACAACCCCCTGATGGGCAATGGAACCAGGTGCCTTATCCGAAAAGGAATAGTAACAGAGACTGGCAGCCACAGGACTGGCACTCGCAGCCATGGCACCCAAGAAGACCTCAGCTCCAGATGGAGGGGTGGCAGGGCTTTCCAACTAGAAATCGTTATGATTGTCTAGATATGGTAGATTGACCGTCAATCAACATAGTACAAAAGATCCAGGCCTCAATCTCCCCTGTTGTCCCCTCCAGCCCTGGCCAAAAACTAAGTCCGATTATCAATCAACTCTCGACGCTACTGAAAAGACCTACTCCAATTATTAGCGAGGTTGGTTATTCGGTTGACTCTTCACAAGCTGACGCAAGTAGAAGGTTGTGTGTGTCACCGGAGGCCTGTATTGGAGCAAATACCATAAATCATCATCAGCTCCAAAATACTGATACAAACGCATCAGGTGTAATCTCGGCAGAACATCTGAGTATTCCAATCGTGTATTGGAATGTCGCTGGCCTACGGGCCAAGACGGCGCTCCAATCATGGTTGGATTCACTGTCTATCTATAAGATACTTTGCCTTCAGGAAACCTGGGCAACGATACCACAGCATCTACTTGGATATAAAACGTTCCATAATCCAGCTATCCAAGGAGTTATGGGCAGACCAAAGGGTGGTTTGGCAGTTTATGTCGCTAACACTCTGTCCCCCTAACTATTTGTATGCTTAAAGAAGACCCAAGCTATCAAATATTACAATTAAATTTTAATAAAAACAGTACCTTTATTCTGATCAATTACTATAACAATTGCGAAGCAAAGGACTGTATAATACTACTAAGTGAAGTTACCACTTTTTTAGAATCCCTCCAAAATGACTTACATTCAACCACCGTATACATAATTTGGGGTGGAGATTTTAATACTGCATTATGCCCAAACTACAACAATGGGAACTGTGGCCTGGTGGATGACCATGGTCACCCACTGACGCATTTTGTACATTCCACTAGTGGGAACAAACTTAATGAGTGCCTTTTCTCCTTGGAACTTGAGTATGCAAACAATTTAGTAGAGCCCCCAAAAGATTTTTCCCCAACGTTTCATGGTAGAGGGGCATCAACCACAATAGATTATATCTTGATTTCACAGACCTTGAAAGGACAATTGAGCAACTTTCTTACTGGAACAGATGTGAGTAGCGATCACTATCCAATTAGTGTAATATTTTCACCAAAAAATGTTAAGATCCATAAAGCTATTACCAGTCACCTAACGCAAAGCTCCTTAGCCATGAACAAGGTGAATGGCTTTTCAGTCAAGTGGGCCAAGGTTGACCCAGCAAAAATCACGGAACGAGTTCTCGATAAAACCACTCCCTGGGTTCACGACTGCCTATCTGCTGATACTTCGCCCATAACAACCGTGACAAGTTTTCAAAAAATTCTAGAGGTTATTGGGGAGGAGTTTATCCGTAAATCTAGGACTAAAAAATCCAACTCCGAAAGATGGTTCAATGCAAACTGTCGTAAGGCTCTTTCAAACCTAAAGGCCGCCCTCTGTAGTCCTTTGAGGGACACTGCAGAAATTTCCAGATTACGGAAACTCTATAATACAGCCAGAGTGGATCGCAGGAAAGAAATTAAGAACAATTTGTGGGCACAGCTCCATCTTAGTTGCCTTAATAAAGACAGCGCTCTTTTCTGGCAAGTCCTCAGATCTCCATTTCTGGCTGATTCCTCGAAGGCCCAACATCGGGACGTGGCTATCACTGCTGATGAATGGGTCTCCCATTTCTCGAAAATCTTTGGAACTTCTGAAGCAGTCCTCATGGAAGATGAACAGAGAAATGCCAACGTGCCAGGGAGGATTACCTATCCGTTTAATCTAACCTTCACTCACGGAGAGGTTAAAAAAGCTCTAAAGGCCTCCAAACCGGGCAAGGCCCCAGGACCCGACGGTGTGCCCTTAGATTTCTTTTTACACAACCTTGAACTCTGGTCACCCCTCCTCACCCAGGTCCTCTGTGCTGTAACATCTACCGGGCTTCTAAAGTCTTGGTCAACATCAATCCTCCTGCCTATTTTTAAAAAGGGTGATCGCAACAACCCAGTCTGTTACAGACCTATTTCCCTCCTGGACTCCATAGGCAAAGTTGCAGGCCGGGTGATACTGGACCGACTACAATCTTGGGCCCAGTCAAATAACATCATGACCGACCTGCAATACGGTTTCCAGAAGGGTCTTGGAACCGTGGAGCAGGCCCTGAACCTTGTCCTCCTGACAGGGAAATACGCAGCAGCAAAAGGGGGCAACATCTTCCTAGTCTATGTTGACCTCAGTGCAGCTTTTGACTGTGTGCAGCACTCCAAACTGTGGGCCATCTTAAGCGAGCTCAAAGTGGAACCAGCCCTTATAGCCTTTTTACGAGAACTCTATGGGGATGCAACGGCGTCTGTCAGATTTGGAGTAAATGGTGAGTTGTCTCCACCCTTTTCCATCAAAAAAGGGGTAAGGCAGGGCTGCGTACTGGCTCCCTTCCTGTTTAACCTTTATACCAACGGCCTCGAGCAGGCCATGCTTGAAGGGAGCCAGGATTTACCCCAGATCAAACATCGTTCTATACCAACGCTGCTCTACGCAGATGACTCCGTCATTTTTGCAAGGTCACTCAATCAATTACAAAAGCAGCTTGATAAATACTCTTCCTTCATGGGTTCCCTGGGTCTCAAAATGAACATTAAAAAGACATTTACTATGCATATCGGCCCCAAGGTAAAGAAACCAAGAGTGATTGTTGTGGAAAACTCAAGACTTGAAAAGAAGTCTGCCTACCCATACTTGGGGATACTGGTGGACGACTCTCTAAACTGGCGGCAGGCCACTGCCAGCAGAAAACTTCTTTTCCAGCGAGCGACCAAGGCCCTGATCTCCTTCTCCAGGAAACTAGGCAAACCTGCTCCCCAAGAACTTTTAAAAATCTTCTACGCTAAATGTCATTGCGTGGCCACTTACGGCGCAGGCGTTTGGGGCTATGGTCCAATTGACTCGATCCAAGTGGTAGAAAATGGATTTGCTAAATATTTGCTGGCCCTTCCACAAAGTGCGCCAAATTATGCTACCCACAACGAGCTTGGAATGGACTACATCTCGGACTACATACGTGTCCAACCAATCCTTCTATGGCAACGCATATGGTCAAAACCAGAATGTCACCTGACCCGCTCGCTGATCGAGGACTGCACGGCCTTAACAAACTGGCGGAGGATCCCCTGGCTCGCATACGTGGAGAACTTCTTTAAAGACATAGGCCGGAGTTCGTATTTTGATGACCCACCGAGTGTGGAGGATATATCCCGGAAAGATCTAAAGAAAATTGGCATGGACCACTTAAGAGAACTACGGAGTACAACTGAGATTCAAAAACACTCTAATCTACAAATCCAAGCAATTCAACCAGTCAACTTTATACAACCGTATTTAACATATTATTTGTCTAATTTTGAAAAATATCTTTTGACAAGGTTTCGTTTTAATACATTCTTTCGACTGGTTTCTTTCCCCCGTTTACAGTATTGGTCGAAAGACATTATGAACTGTCCGTGTGATGGAGTATCGACCCAATCAACCCTTCATATTATTTTTTTCTGCTCATATTATAAGATTCCACGCAGAACTTGGATATTACCACTTCTCCGAACAGCTGGTCATAGGTCCTGTCACACAGCTTACCTCTCTTTACAACTTTTGAACTCAACTCATTCTGCTAAATGTATAGCCACATTCCTAAAAACTACTATCAAAATAAGAGAAACTTTTGTTTGATCTAAGCGTTTTCGTGCAAATGCATATATGTTTTTACTTCTTTGCTATGTAAAATAATTTTTATTTTCTGATAAGTTTTTATCTGTACTTTTTATGGTTGCAAATAAGTGGTAACCGAATAAAAGGAATAAAACAAACAGTAAATTTATATTAAAAATTATTTGTTTACATTTCATTTATTATTTTTACATTTTAAGCTTTTTTACATCATGTTCATTATTTAATTACATTACTCATATTTTTAATACATTTAAAAAATTCGATATTTTAGTTAACTATATTTTAACATTCTATATTTTGGAATCGATATTTTTGTACTTACATTTTTGTAGATAGGCATTCTATATTCTGTCCCTCGATATTTTGGCGTCGATAGTTTGATAATTCGATATTTTGTCCCTCGATATTTCAATACTGATCCGTCAGAATAAGGGGATTACACTCCTTAATAACCCCTGCTCACCCCCTTGGTAGCTTGGCATGAGCAGACAGGCTTATCTCAGAGGCAGTTTGTTAAGCATTTGTGAATATACACAGTAATAAATTGAAAACACTACAGATGGACAAAACTCAGGTTTGATAAAAATAAGTATTCTTTATATAGACTTAAACACAAGACCACAAACAACAAAAATACACAACACTACACTTAAGATTACTTAAAAGATGGTTAAAGTTGCTTAGTTCAAGTTGTTGGTAAATGCGATAGAGTTCTCAATGAAGTACCTGGATGCGTAACGCAAAGCAAAGAAAAGGCTCACAAAAGGATAGATGCGTCGGTTCCGTGATCCGGGGAGATAATGCGTCGTGCCTCAATGCTTGCACAGAGTAGGGGATGCGTTGTATTTTTTACCGGCACGGAGGTGATGCGTAGATTCTCGGCCTGCGGGCACATCGGGGTGCGCAAGATGGCGCCCTGATGCGATGCGATGATCCGTTTGCGATGCGAGAAGATGGCACCCGTGGTGCGGCAATGCGATGACGATGTGATGTCGCCCTGGCAGCCTTGTGACGACTCTGTACTTTGGAGTCGCGACAGGCCAGGCGACGCGCTTCTCCAGTGTTGCGATGGCGACTCTCACGATGGCGTCATGCTTCTCCGGTGATGCAACAGCAGGCAGCTTCGATGAACACATGCTTCCAAGGAGATGCGGCGAAGGCTCGCTTCTCCGGTGATGCAACGATTTTAGCTGCGGCAGCGACACACTTCTTCTCGATGCGTCGCATTTCCAGATCCCTGCGGCACGCAAGTGTCTGGAGTCAGAATTCCCAGCAACGGAAATTCAGTGGGGAGCTGGAGGTGAAGTCTTTTTGTCACTGAGACTTCAGCAGGAGGCCAGCTCAGTTCCAGCCCCTATAGAATATTCTGTAGATAAAAGTCCTGACAAAGTTCCTTCTCCATTCCTTGGCAATGAAGCAACCACTGCAGGGCAACCCAGCAAACAGCACACTGGCAGAGGAGCAGTACAACTCCTGCAGCTTCCTTGGTTCTTCTCCTTGGCAGAAAGGTTTCTTGTCCAGAAGTGATCTATTTCTTGGGATCAGGGTCCCAATATTTATACCCCAAAATCCTTCGTTCTCTGAAGGCAGAGAGGCCTCTGCCTAGTCCAAACCAGTTCCTGAGCACTTTGTTTACATGCCTTTCTTCTTCCTTTCACTGTGCAGGGCAGTGACATCAGCGGCCCCACAGGAGGTGGAGCCAGCACAGGGGAGGGAAGATACAGCTCTGGAGAAATCTGTTGACATGATTCCTCCTCTCCTTTCACAGTGCAAGGCAGAGACATCAGACAAGCCACAGGAGTTGGAGGCAGCATTGTAGAGGGAAGATCCAGCCCTATTCAGGTCCCAGGTGCAAATCCTCCCTCCCATCTAGATGCAGAACTCTCTATTCACCACCGGGCTGCCCCAGTCTGTCTCCTGGAATCCCCCAGCCCTGTCACTCAAAAACCCAGACGAGGAATACACAACCCAGCAGAGGCTGGCCTGGACCGTTAGGCAAGAAAATACCTACTTTTTAAAAGTGGTATTTTTCAAACATAGAATATTAAAACCAACTTTACTAAAAGATGTATTTTATTATTCTGAGTTCAGGCATACTAAATTTGAATTTCAACCATGTTCCCTGAGTCAGTTAGGATTATAAGAATGTAATAATCTAACTGCCCATTCTAACCTATGGAGAACAGGTAGCCTTCAATAGTGAAAAACGAAAATGGCTGTAATTCACTATTAGAACACGCTACACACATCAGAGCATGTCCTACCTTATACTTACAATGCACCCTGCCCTTGGGCCTACGATAGGGGTGTCTAATATGAAGCAAAGGGAAGGTTTAGGGACTGGCAAGTGGGTACACTTGGCCAATTCGACATGACAGTGCTGGACAGCACATAGGCCTTGCAATGGTAGTCCTGAGACACACTTTACAAGCTGCTTCTGTGGGTGGCACAACCAGTGCTGCAAGCCCAGTAGCAGCATTTGATTTTCAAGCCCTGGGCACAAATGGTGCACTGTACTAGGGGCTGACAGATAAATAAAAAAAACCAATGAGGGAATAACCAATTAGTACATAAATTTAACATAGGGAGCACTTGCACTGTTGCCCTGATTAGCAGTGGCACAGTGCCCAAAGCATAAAACCAGCAAAAGCATATCAAAACAGAGGAGGCAATCCGTTAAAATGGAAGGGAGACTCACGCCAATGATGCCAGGTCTAACAAAACTTTTGTAGTAGATCATTATATTTAACTATTATAGGTAAGTGAACTAAATAAGAGCTGACTTATGTTAGCGTAACTGTCGATTCCATGTTAATTGAATATAATGCATTAACATTCAAAGGCCTGTTTTTTCCACTGAATCTTAGTTTCCACAATATGTTGTTATTCACTTTTGCTGTAAATGTTGTAACTTCCAGAAGCCTCCTGCTAGTTTGAAAACAGGCCTTTATTTTATTAGACAACTGATAGCGTCTTACTGGGAGGCGAGGAGGCAGAGAAAGTATTATTCAGGAGAAGAACAGTCTGCACCACAGAATGTGACTGATGTATCTTGTCAAGGTCTAACTTCTATGAATAATTGTGCAAGCTAGAGAAAATGAGCAGTTTGCTTATTTCCAGGAGTTTACTGAAACCCTACTGGAGTATGAATAAGACAAAAAAACGTGGTGCCGCTTAGAATATTGTGTACTTATATTAGTACATGTTCCTAGAGTGGAAGCATATTTGCCTTCCCGGGCTTTCTGACAGGAGACATCTTTGAGTCTCTTATATCGCTCTCAATGGGAGTTTGTTTAGTTTATTTCTCTGGTGTCTTCTGATTTATAACTGAGAAAATTTTCCAGCTGAACATGCAAGGCTTTATGCTTATAAACTGATTTTCTCATCAGAACTCTTTATTTAGTATCCAAACTGACACCATATTCTACATTATTTCATTTAATTTAAGAATAGGAAGATTCCTTCATGGAACACATTTGCTGTATTACTACAATTTTTATTTTGACTAATATTCTATTTTACCTTTGTGAGAAATGGAGTTTACTAGTTGGCAACGGTTTGCACCTTTGTCCATTTAGGGACCCTTCTTCCTAGTCAGGGTAAGGGAGCTCATCCTCCTTAGTAGCTTGGAATGAGCAGTTAGGCTTATCTCAGAAACAGTGTGTAAAGCATTTGCCCATAACCAACAGTAATACAATGTAAACACTACAAAAGGAACCATACCAATTAAAAAAATACAACATTTTTATATAAGCAAAACAATAAGAATTCAACATACAGTACTTAAAAATATATGCTTTGCAAGATATCCTTTAAAATTGCAGAAATATCTCAAAAACATAGTTCTTCTGAATCGGTAATCTGAAAACAACAGAATCCAACAATTCCGTCTGACCGTGTCGGTCGGAGGTGTCGGCAGACTCGTAAACAGTACCTTTTGCGTTGCAGCTGACACATTGGTGTGAGCTGGTCGTGGAAACCATTACAGTTGTGATGTGATGTGAAGTGGTGCAGGGTACAGTACCCTCAAGGTGCAGTGCAGGCAGCGGGCAGCGGCTCGGTGACGGTCAGCCAGCGGCATTGGTGTGACCATGGCTATGATGAGGAGTGAGGCAGTGCTCATTGTGGTGCTGGCAGGTCACTGTGTAAGTATCAGAGCCCGTAAGAGGGAGACTGCGGTGTTGGACCTGCCGGTGCATTGAGAAACTTACAAGTGGTGCTCCCAACCACGATGCCGTCATGGGTGTCGAAGTCAGCAGGCATTGACGGAGTCAGTGAGACCAGGGTGGTGAAGTAAAGCGAGGCAGTGCAGAGTGAAGAGCCCACAGATCACAGTGCAAGCAGCGTCTCAGTGGTGGCGGCAGCCATCATCCTTCGTCGGTGAGAGCAGGGTTGTGGTGTGAGATCCGGGTGGTGCCCTCTGTGGTGCCTTCAGGACACGGAGCCAGTGACTGACTTGGTTGGTTTTCCCTTCTCTGTGGCTACTGAAACAACGATTCCAGAAGCGTTACCCAGAGGTTGGTGAAATCTTTGGAGTCCCTGACACATCAGAACAGGAGGCAATCTCAACTTTAGACCCTTGGAGATACTCATCACCAGTAAGGAAAGTTCAGTCTAGCCCTTTTAATGCCAACGCAGAAGCAGTACCTGCAGGCCAACACAACAAAGTAGCAGTTTTCCTCCTGGCAGCTCTTCCAGCTCTTCTTCCTGGCAGGTTCCTTGATTCCAGCGAAATCTCTAAAAACTTTTTATCTCCCTTATACTTCCAACATGAGGCAAGCTCAACTTCAAGCCCTTGGAGTAAACTCTAACAGCAGGATGATGAAAGTACAATCCAGTCCTTTCCTTGATCAAGACCGAAGCAGCAAACAGCAGGCCAATACAGCAGAGCACGCAGTCAAAATGGCAGTTCCTCCTGATAGCTTTTTCAAGCTCTTCTTCCTGGCGGTTTCCTTTGTTCAACATTAATCCAAAGTTCTGGGGTCTGGCCCCAATATGTATACTCAAAATTCAATTGTTCTCTCAGGCAGAGAGTGTCTGTGCTTAGTCTAAACCAGTTTGTCCATCTGTGGCACAGCTTCCCAGCAGGTGGTGGAGACAGCATTGTCTAAAGCAGACCAAGCCTATTCAGGTGCAAGCAATTCTCCTTCCACCAGTCTATATGCAGCCCAGATCAGTTGGGCCCAGACACACCTCGACGCTGTCACTCCAAAGTCAGACAGTCAATCAACAAACCCAGCATAGGCACACAGGATGGCTAAGCAAAAAAAGACCTACTTTCTAAAAGTAGTATATTCAAACACAGAACATAAAAATCACCTTAACAAAAAGGTGCATTTTTAAAGTCTAAGTCCAGGCATACTAAGCTCCATTTTCCTATTTGACTAGATACAACTAGGGAGTTATTCCTATAAGACGTTATAAGTAAAACTTCCATTCTATCCTATGGGACAGATACCCTTTCAATAGTGAAAAACTAAATAGAGTGTCTTTCACTATCAGGACATGTCACACAACTCAGTACATGTCCTACCTTTCACATACACTGCATCCTGCCCATGAGGCGATGATGGGCCTACATTATGGGTGTCTTACCTGTCAGAAAAAGGGAAGGTTAGGGCCTGGTCAATGTGGCAGTACTAAACTGCGCACAGACATTTCAGTGGCCGGTCTGAGTTACATATAGAGGCTGATCATGTGGGTAGTACAATCAGTGCTGCCGGTCCACTAGGAGCATTTGATTTACAGGCCCTAGGCATACACAGTTCATTGTACTAGGGACGTACCAGTAAATCAAATATGCCAGTCATGTAATCACCAATTCACAACCACATCTTACAGGTAGAGCGTATGCACTTTATCACTTAATAGTAGTGATAAAGTGCCCGGAGTCCTAAAACCAACAAAAAACAGAGTGAAAAACAGGAGGCCAAAAGGCAAAAAGTCTGAGGGTAAACCCACTGAAAAAGCCAAGTCCAACAACCTTATATTGAAATATTAAATATTTGATTATGTTCATTATTAATGGTGATGTTTAAGAGACTAATCCTTACTGAATAAATAATTAAATATCAAACAAGTTTAACTCACACAAATTCTCTTTCTTGACTGTACTAAAAGCCCTTAATGATTTAACATGTGTTAAAAACTGAGTTACTGGTTGATTGGGGTGTGAGCCGTGGTCAAGCATCAACCACAATCCGTGTTCGGGTAAAGTACAGGAATACCTTAAGATAGTTTGTGCTCATCCTCTGGTATTTTGGCACAGAGCAGGCAGTCTTAACTGAGAGGCAATGTGTAAAGTATTTGTTTAAAACTTCAAACACTAAAACTGTGAAAACACAACACAAAAAGATCTCACACCAGGTTAGAAAAATAGCTCTAATTTTAATAAATGAAATAGGATCAAAATGACAAAATATGAGCTATTGAATTTCAACGTTTTTGAGTAAAACAGTGCTAAAAAGCATAATGCGCCTACTGTGGATATTTGGTTGAACCTGACTGTGATAAAGTCAAAAGTTAATTTCAAAAAGGGGGTGGTGATGGACAGAGTATCTGAGTTAATGAGAACACTCCTACCCAGTCAACAGATCAGGGCTTGATCCATCACAGTTTTTTAGCTCACTGCACCATCCCAGTTCAGAACCTGGCTATATGCAAATTAGTCTGTCCCTGGCCCAGTGCATCATGGGAACAGGGCAGACCAAACTACGAAGCCAATTCTTCACTGGAAAGGAAACAAGCTTCCGGGGACCGGTTTCTGGCATTACAGCCGTCTTCGGCCCGGCTTGCTTGAATCCTGATGGTGCAGTGAGCAAGGGACTCATGTCTGAGCATACCCTTCCACACTCATGGTGGCCAAAATAATTTCAAAAAGGGGGTGGTGATGGACAGAGTATCTGAGTTAATCAGAACACTCCTACCCAGTCAACAGATCAGGGCTTGATCCATCACCGTTTTTTAGCTCACTGCACCATCCCAGTTCAGAACCTGGCTATATGCAAATTAGTCTGTCCCTGGCCCCTTGCTCATTGCACCATCAGGATTCAAGCAAGCCGGGCCGACGACGGCTGAAATGCCAGAAACCGGTCCCCGGAAGCTTGTTTCCTTCCCAGTGTAAGAATTGGCTTGGTAGTTTGGTTTGCCCTGTTCCCATCATGCACTGGGACAGGAACAGACTAATTTGCATATAGCCAGGTTCTGAACTGGGATGGTGCAGTGAGCTAAAAAACGGTGTTGGATCTAGCCCTGATCTCTTGACTGGGTGAGAGTATTCTGCTTAATTCAGAAACTCTGTCCATCACCACCCCTTGTTGTTAAATAAAGTCAAAAGTTAGGCTGCACGTAATAGAGCACAAACCAGCTATAGGGGACTAGTTAGGCCAGCTGAACCAAAGTATCTTCAATCTTAAGTTGTGGAGTGTTCCAAGGATCTCTGTTGAAGATGCGTTGTGAAACAGAGGCAATGTGCCAGTTCCGAGGTGCAGTGAGGCTGCAGTGGGAGGTCCAGCCACATCAACATCAAACATTCTGTCAACAGGGCTTGAAATGTGAAGTCTGGTGTCGATGATGTGAAGCGCAGCAGGAGAGGTGATGCATTGATTCAGATGAGCAGTGAAACTGCAATGCAGAGTTTCGAAGTCATCGCTAAGGCTGCGGTTGGCAAGGAATGCAAGGAGCTTGGCTGGCAAAAATGTTGCACAATCGTGTTTCCGAATGCTATGGGTTGGTCCGAAGATGGGGAATGCAGCATTAATGTGAGTCATTGCGATGGGTCCAATCCTCACAGCAGTGTCAAAGTGTTGGTTCTGCTCAGGCTTGCCCAGCACAACAGGGGATGGATTAGTTCCCTCTAATCTACTGAAGGAAATGCACTTTGGGTCCCCTTCAAAGGGTCCAGGACTGGGGTGACACCACTTGGCCTGGTAGACTCACTGATGGAAGAGTCTAGGAGCAAGGTTGTTGGAAGTCTGTTATGTCTCTGAGACTTAATGTCAGGAAGCCAGCCAACTAGATCTTGAAGTCACTTTGGGTTTTGGGTTCAAAGAGATGTAGGTCTAGTCCTTCTGACATAGGCAAGAGGGCAGCAGGCAGTGGGTCAGCACAGCAAGCAGGAGTTCAGCAGAGTGGCAGTCTTTCAGCAGCACATCAGTCCTCCTTCTGGCAAAATGTCCACAGCTCCAGAAGAGTACTGAAGTGGTGGTGTCTGAAGTGCCTTTAACGTGGGGGATATTTCACAGAGATGCTTCTGAAGTGCATATATGTTCTCTCTTCCTGCACTAGCTCCAGGCTCACTATAGTGGGGTATGCATCTCTTTGTGTGTGGACAGGACGCAGCCTATACAGGTGTAACTGAAGCTGTGCCAGCTTCTCTCTCCCATCCTGTCAGAGAAGGCCCATTGAGAAACACCTAAGTTCACATTGTGTGTGTGGCTGTCTATGAGGAATACACAAAGTCCAACTGCCAACTACACCCAGACATGTGATCAGAGACAGGCTAAAGGCACCAAATTGCTATAGCAACGAAATTCCAACTTTCTAAAAGTGTCATTTTCAAAATAGTAATTTAAAATCTGACTTCACAATCGGTTTGTATCTTGTATTGTGATTCCAGAGACACCAGACTTGAAGGGTTCACCTCTCCCCAATTCGATTTTTTTTTAAATAAAATATAATAAGGTAATCCAAATGAGGAAACATCCATAACAATGCGGGCAGTACCCCGCACTGCCATTACAACGCTTCTATTACAATGCAAGTCGTTAAAACGACTTGCGCTGGAGGGCGTTGTAGGATAGGGAATAGTTTAATTTTCTATCCAACACCTTCCCTACTGTCAACGTGGACTGGAGTTGGAATAGAAAATTAAACTATTCCACTATCTAGCGCCCCCCAACGCATGTCGTTGTAACGACTTGCGTTGTAAAAACAGCGTTGTAATGGCATGTGGGGTAAAAGCCCGCGTTGTAATGCCGTACAACCTCCAAATGTAATACCGTGGGAGAGATGGGCCTTGCGGTAGTAAAAAACTAATTTGAAAGATTTTCATTACCAGGACATGCTAAACTTAAAAAGTACATGTCCTGACTTTTAAATACATTGCACCCTGTCCGGTGGGTGTCCAGGGCCTATCTTAAGGATAACTTATATGTATAAAAAGGGAAGTTTTTAGCCTGACAAAAGGTTTATTTTGCCAGGTTGACATGGCTGTGCAAACTGCACACACATGCCCTGTAGTTGCAGGCCTGAGACATGGATAAAGGGTCCCCGAAGTGGGTGTCACATTTAGTGTTACAATCCCACTTGTAATAGGCCCTTGGTACATGTGTTACCACTCTACTAGGGACGTATAACTAATTAAGATATGCCAATTGGGGATGAACCAATATTACAATGTTTTGGGGAGAGAGCACAAGTACTTTAGCACTGGTTAGGGGTGGTAAAGTCTGCAGAGTCCCAATACCAGCAAACATGAGGCTAGTAAATTGGAGGAGTAGGAAGGCAAAAAGTTGGGGGAAAGACAACTCTAAGGCTGTCAGGTCTAACAATATGTTATTGAATTGATATAGATATTTGCTCTTTCTTATTTCTCCTTGTCAATGAACAAAGTTCTATACGACTAGCGACGGGGGTTCTTTAATTATTAAGATATCAAATCCCCGCTCTCTCGGAGGCAACTTGTAAAGATGTTTGAGATGGAAACCAAGGGCCTTATGGTCGCATTTTCCTCCACGAAGAACAACTTGTGGCACCCATTTGCGACAATAAAAATAAAATGTTACTCCGACTCAAAAATATATTCGATCTGTCTCTACTCTCTGAAGGTCACTGCGCACTTTGAGGAGCACTCTGAAATTAAGTGGCAGATTTACAAGCCCTGTGCTCCACTTTTGCGTCACTTTTCCCTTGTTAAAAGTGACGCGAAAGTGGCGCAAAGGGCTTGTAAATCTGCCCCAAAGTGTGTTACTTCAGTCGTGCAACTCATAAAGATATTTAATTCAGAATGACAATAATAATAATGATAAACAGAGCATGGAAAGGGGTCATATTTGCCTACATATACATGTATAAGTCTTAAGTAACAGAATATCAGGACAATGTCAATCTGGCAAATATTACTTTAAATCCAATAGCGTTAGAGTTATAGTAAACGGCAAACGATCCGTATCTTCTTCTGTGATGTGCAAAGTTGCCATGAATCTCAAGATTTTGTCCTTTATCTGTTGATACTTTCTTTCAAGGAGTACGTGCAAGGACATTTTAACAAGGCGCATTCTTATCAAACAGTCACACTTAAAGCGCATCAATGAATCGCAAGTGCGGTTTGGGATCGTGACACCCTACTTTGCTGAACACAAAGGCGCGAGCGCACGTGTGTGTTCTTCTGAATAACATGACATTCCTTTCAGCAAGCGATCCAGACTAAAAAGGCACAAGAGGTGACCGTTGCATAGAATATAATTCTATTATTATTGTTTCTACAAACATGTAAAACTTCAGATGTTGAAATTAAGGCGCATTGTCGGATTTGAATATCTAACAAAACCCAGGTCTAGTCACGTCGAAAGAAGCGACGGTACGCCTGGATCGTTTATTAGATGCAGAGGTCATTTGGAGAACAGCGCCGAGCCTCGCGCCTTTCTTTCTTGCTTATTCAAGCCTTTTCTATATATAGTGATCTTTCAAATAAAGAAGAGAGCCCAGGAGGCAAAACCGAAAAAAACGCACTCTCCTTCAGCAAAATATATTAGCCATGTTCTTGTCCTTACCCTAGTTAGGAAGGATATGTATCTGTGTGTCAAAGTGAGTAACAAACCTGCGTGTGCCTGAGTATGTATTTCTGAAAAGCGATGTAGGACAGATCGAGCGAACTATGTTCATATGGCTGGTGGGAATTAATCAAATGCAAAAAGTTAGTTAGACAAATAGATTGATGCATTTCCAGTGTGTGGTTAACGGATGCACCGAATTCATTTACAATCAGATATTTCAGTCACAGCAGGCTAAAGGTTTCAAAATTTAAAATGCAGGTATGTTTGGACACCCTCTAGGATTTTCACTGGACCAGTTACAGTGGTTTAACCCCCTTCGCTGCGGCGGCAATTCCGCCGCAGCGCTATGAGGGTGGGGGGGCGGCGCGGTGCTCCTATGCTCGTGACGGAACTGCTCCGTCACGAGCCTTGGGTGCGCTGTGCCCTGCCCGCTCATCAGAACGTCCAGCGAATCAGCACCGCGCAGGCGCACCGAGCAGGCCGTGACGGAACCGCTCCGTCATCAGCCTAGCGCGTCCGTGGCTGGTGACGGAGAGGTTCCGTCACCAGCATGGGAGGGGTTAAGGTGGATGTAGCTATGGGCTGTTGGTTTATAGAAATCGTTATTTTTATATAGGTGTGGTGCAGTGGCCAGGTGGCTGACTCCGGAGCATGGGGCACATGGTTCAGCCCTCGGCGCAGGCAGCAGTTCAGCTCAGCACCCTGTTGCTCTGGGCAGCTCACATAATCTCCTCGATGGCCCCCAGCACCTTGAAACCCCTAGTAGTGACCAGTTTGTGCTTCACAAAATACCAGATATATAGGGAGTACGAAGTTATGTACATGAATGAAAGGCAATCACAACATAATAACTAGTGATGTTTTAACCCCTTGGCTGCCATGTCATGAGGCGTGTAATATGTGATGTCATCAGCAGTGCATTGTGGGGGAGTGAGTCATAGTTAGCACAGCTAACTATAACAGCCACATTTCTCTGGTTTAATATGAATTAAATGTAAGCCTAAATATAAAGTCCCTGAAACCTGTGTTTTTTTCAGTGAATTTCTAAGGTTTTTTAATTGCTAATTCCTAACTTTAACGTCCCTAAAGCCTCTGGGTTTTTTCAGTGAATTTCTAAGGTTTTTTAACTGTTAATTACTAACTATACCTGGTTCCTCCATGAGAAGGACTTTAAGAAATCTTTAGGGGAAGACCTCAAGCAATACTTTTTCACTATTCAAGACTCTGTCTCCTCCCCGGGCATTCTGTGGGAAGCAGGCAAGCCACCATTCGCGGTTTTGCCAAAGGCCAGCTTAAGCACAAACGGCTAGCAAAGAACTCTCAGATCACTTTCCTGGAGGCCCAGGCAACTCTTCTTGAAAGCCGAATGCCAAAACAGAGGGATGACTCACAAGACAGATGACTGGCATTCCTACCGGATGAGACTAGGCCCATCTCTATGGAGGCTGCCAGGCTACTGTGGAGATCCTCTGTAGCTAGAGTATATGGGTGGGGTGACAAAAACGGAAAGATTCTGCACCGACTACCCACATACCCCATGGCTAACCACATAATCCCAGAGATTAAAGACCCAGACGGTATTGTCCATCGCTCACCCGTGATGATGGCCCAGAGTTTTGCAGCTTACTATTCTAGGCTTTACTCTAGGCAGCGCCCTAGTCTCCCCCTCCCTGAGTTGCTCCGCCAAGTGTGCATCTCTCTCCCTCGTCACATGGCAGTAGAAAGAGCTGATCTGGACCTTCCCATTTCTCTAGAGGAGATAAGCCACACCCTATCCCATACCGCAACTAGCAAAACAGGGCTCCCAGAGAAGTTCTATGCAACCTGTTGGGATATACTTATTCCTTGCCTTCTGGAGGTACATGCTGAAGCGCACAAGGGTGGCTCATTCCGGCTAGAAACAGACGTCTCCACCATAGTGGTGATCCCTAAATCCCAGCCCCCTGATTGCTATGCTCCGACTACCATCCCATTTCTCTCATTAACGCGGAGGTTAAAATATTTGCATCCGTACTTGCTTATCGGTTGAGGCCCTATCTTGCCAAATTGGTCCACCCTGACACATTTGGGTTTATGGCGTCTCCAAGCACTAGACATTGCCTAAAGCGCCTCAGCTTAACTCTAGCACACTGCCAGTCACTGACCCCCTACTTAGCACTTCACCTATCTACTTTGAGAAAGCTTTTGATTCTGTTGACTGGCGGTACCCAGAAGAGGTACTGCTCGAGATGGGTATGGAGCAATACTTGCGTGCTTTAATTAAAATACTGTACTCCAGACCATAGGCGTGTGTCCTTGTTAACAGGGCTTTGTCAGAGCTGTTTCCTGCTAGAAGGGGAATGAGGCAGGGATGTCCCCTCTCACCGCTCCTATTCACATTAGCAATGGAACCCTTGGCGTACCTCATTGGATCTGAAGGTCAAATTAGGGGTTGGAAATGGCCAGGCTTAGAGGAAGACAAAATTGCTCTCTATGTGGACGATGTCCTGCTCTTTTTGGCTGAACCGGCCCAGTCTGGACACCGTTGTCTTCAGGCATTGCACCTCTTTGGTCATGCCTCTGGACTCCATTTAAACCCCACCAAGTCCATTCTGGTGCCCCTCCTTGTCTCGAGAGACTGCTTAGATTGGCAGTCCACAACACCCATTAGGAGGCAATCCTTTAAATACCTCGGAATCTCGGTTGCCCTGCTTCCTGACCTTGTGTGGTCGCATAAAGTGACCCCATTGATGAAGAGAGCCCAAGCTGACTTCCACAGCTGGCAGACATTACAGCTGAACCCTCTTCAAAATGATGATACTGCCCAGATTTCTATACATAATTCAAAACACACCCTTTTGTTTCCCCAGAAGTTGGTTTAAGTATAGCCTGGTAGCCTGGTCACCAAATTCAGGGCTCTAACAAGCTGGCGCTACACTGAGAAGACCTTGTTTGGATCGCGCTGCATTTCAGCAGTTTTTTAAATATCCCGTTTTGTCTGCTTAATTGCATTTTTCTTTTTCTTTGATTTTATATTTATACCCTGTTTTTAAAAGACGTTATAACTGGCCTACAACTTACTGCACTCTGCCCCGCTCACTGCATATAAATTGGACATCAAGCAGCGTGCTTTGCGGGTCCCTGCCCACGTCTCGGATTAGTGGTCATCTTAGGTGGGGCTGACGACCCCAGGCGTTCTGCGCGGTCTAGTCTCTGAGGCTGGACGCACATTTAAGCGAGCCATGCTGACGCGCAGCGTCATCGCGCAGCGGGATCTCCGGACTTCCGCCGGAGTTACGCCTGAGTTCAGCCCGTCTGCGCCCGTCCGCGCTGAGGACGGGCTGCAGGACGGGCTGCCTTCTGTTAACATGTTCTCAGGTATGCTAACTCGGGATGACCGCGTACATTACACCTCTATGGCACTACATTCACTGCGATCCCCCACCCCCACCACTTGTACCTTATGTACTCTGCCCTCTCATTACTTTATATGTGCTGGTTGTGGTTTTTCCACCGGCAAAATGCAGCTTTCTAAGACGCAATTAAACATAAAGCATTACCGGGGGAAAAGGAAGCATACCAAGGGCTGTACCTCATCTTTTTCTCCTCTCCATTTTTGGAGCTTAAACTGTAGATCGCTTCCTAAGAACAAATTAAACATCTATGATTTCATAAGTGATGAATCTCCTGATGCACTGTTCCTGCCCGAGACCTGGCTACATGCTGGCTCGGGTCCGGATATTGCTACAGCCATCCCTCCCAACTATGTTGCGTTGCATCAGGATAGACCCTCCGGTAAAGGTGGTGGAGGAATCGCAATCATTTTTAAATCTATTTATCAATGTAAACTGGAACATTTACATCTTCCAGGTAGTGAGGCAGCATTATTTAAACTAAGGATTAACCCTCGATCGACGCTTTCCGGTCTGCTAATTTATCGGCCGCCCGGGAACGCAGCTTCGTGGATTCCCTCACTTGTTGATTGCCTTTCAGCAACACTATTGAAATCGAATAATTTCACTATTCTTGGTGATTTAAACATCCACTTAGAAGATGTTACTAACCCCCTGAATAAATCTTTTTTATCTGATCTTGAGGTTTTTAATCTCAAACTTTGTAATTCAGGGGCTACCCATATCGCAGGCCACCTTTTGGACCCTATTATTTCTACTCTTTCGTTTGATTGTACTCAATCAGCGCGTCCGCTACATTGGTCTGATCGCTATGCGATACACTTTATGCTACCACCTGGTCTTTTTTCGGCCAGTGTTCATGTGGAGGAAATTAAATCGTCCTATCGATGGGACAGGCTCAACATGGTTGCTTTTAATCAGCGTTTGACTGAGTCAATTCCGGCTTCTATTAAGACAGACCAGGATCTGAACATTCCCATTTCTTGCTGGCTGACAGATGCCGTGACTGCTCTTACCCCTCGCTCTAGTAGCAAATACAGATCCCTACGCCCCACTGCACCTTGGTTTTCTGATGAGTTTAAAATCCAACGTGCTAAATGCAAAGCCCTGGAGAGGAAGTGGAGGATTTCATATTCCGCCCCTTGCAAGGTGACTTACAAAGATGAGTTGAAAGTCTACCATGCAAATTGCAAATGTGCCAAGGCCACCTACATTGCTTCTACTATTACCCAAGCACAAAATTGTCCTGGGACTCTTTTCGCCACTGTAAAGAAACTCACAGGAGCAGATACTATCCCCTCCTTGCCGGCTTTGAATGGCACACAATGTAATGCCATTGCGGATTTCTTCATATCCAAGGTTGAGGGTATCTATCAATCTCTGGCCTCCCTTTCACTGCCAATTGATTCCCCCCAACCTGGCTCCTCTTGCAGTGTTTTTTTCTCTCCTACTGTATTTATCCATAACTGGTTACCATTTGATGACTCCTCTTTCCTGTCCTGTCTAAATAGTATCAGGTCTGGTTCCCCTAGGGACCCAGTTCCTATGAAGATACTAAAACAACTAGACCTTGAACCACGGAGATTCTTAATGAGGCTACTAAACATCTCTCTTATTGAATCTCGGGTGGCACAGGATTGGAAACATGCCATGGTTGTTCCTTTGCTCAAAAAATCTGGTGCTGACATTACAAACCTTGCCAACTTCAGGCCTATATCCCTGCTGCCAGCCTGCTCCAAAATATTGGAACGCCATGTTAACACCCAGGTTAACGAGTTTGTTAAAAACGTGGGATATTCCCATCCATCCCAATCAGGCTTTCGCGCTAATTACTCCACCGAATCCGCACTCCTTGGGGTGACTGAGCGACTCCGACACGGTATCGATAGCGGTGAGACCTTTGCGCTTATTCTTCTTGATTTAAGCGCTGCATTCGATACTGTGTCCCATTCCATTCTTTTGGAGTCCCTCCGCTCCCTTGGTGTTGATGGATCTGCGCTTGCCTGGGTGGCCTCATTTCTTAATGAGCGCACCTTTCAGGTTTTCTCAAACAAGGCTGAATCTGCGATTCATTCTTCAGCTTACGGCGTCCCTCAAGGGTCTATATTAAGCCCATTGTTGTTTAATATTTACATCAGACCTCTTGCCTCCATCGTAGAGGACGCCGGTCTGTCCATATATTCATATGCTGACGACACGCAGATTGTGTTTTCTCTTTCTAGCAGCAGGGTTCAGGAAGTCTCTGCCCTTAAAGTTGGCCTATCTCGCGTTGCAGCTCGGATGCAAGACCATCTGCTGAAGCTAAACGGCGAGAAGACGGAGGTTATTATATTAGGCAAGCATAAAGATCTGTGGGGCTCTAGACACTGGCATGTGACATGGGTCCTCTGCCTATCCCTGTGCCTGTTGCTCGTAACCTCGGAATCCTGCTTGATGACAAACTTTCGATGAGGCAGCAGGTGACCAAGGTCGCTGCAGTCTGTTTTAACACCTTACGATGGCTGCAGAAGATCCTATGGATGCTGCCTGAGTCCACCCGAAGAACTGTCGTACAAGCCCTTGTGATGTCTCGCATTGACTATGGCAATGTGCTTTATCTTGGAGCAGATAAAGCAACAATCTATAAACTCCAAGTGGTACAGAATTCAGCTGCTCGCCTCTTGCGTAATGTTCCACGGAGAACGTCCGCAATGCAAGCCTTGCGTGACCTGCACTGGCTGAGAATTTCAGATCGTGTGACTTTCAAAACACTGTGTTTTTTGTTCAAGATCCGTCAGGGTTCTGCCCCTACCTACCTGCACAACCTTGCCCAGCCTTATTTACCTGGCCGTTCTTTAAGGTCATCTAATAATGGCAATTTTTTGATTCCAAGAATCCGACTGGCAAAAATGGGAGGCCGTTCTTTCGCATATCTTGGGCCAAAGATGTGGAATGCTCTCCCGCTGGCGTTAAAAACAGAAACTAATCTTCTGGCCTTTCGTAAAAAGTTGAAGACTTTTCTGTTTTGATTTCTTTCCTTTCGTGATCTCTTTTTTGCACCTGCTTGATTTCTTTCTTCAGTCTGTCCCTGGCGCCGGGAAACCCATTGCGGGTAGCTGAGCGCAATACAAATTCAATAAAAAAAATAAAATAAAATGTAGAGTGGTCGGAGACATCGTTTGGCACTATCCCAATGCCGGATCCCATCCTTTGATGGAGGAATGGGCATGACTAACCTATACCTATACTACTTGGCGACCCGTCTACTTACGATACACGATTGCTTTAATGGAGGCTGGTCAGATCCGGCATACAGGGTGGAACTTGGTATCCTGGGCTTACCCAAAATCCAGGAGATGATGTATCGGGGGCCTGTCTTTAGATCTTTGCCTGTGGTGACACAGGGGTTCTCCTGACTTGGTGCGCCTCCCTGAGCCATACCCAATACACAACACTCTAGCAGGGTTCCTGGCTCCAGGAGGTCAGCGGCCTAGAAGGATTCAGGGCATGGGACCTCATTGGCAACTCGGAGACTTATGGGGAGGTGACTACATGCACACTTTTCAAGACCTACAAACTCCTACATACTCTTTGCAATCCTCTCAGTTTTACAGATATCTGCAGTTACACCACCCCCTCCACACCCACATTACAGACAGCACCTCAGTCCACCCAAGGGGCAGACTATGACAGACAAGTTGGGGAAGGGAGGTATCTCCCATATCTTCCGGTCCTTAACAAATAACACCTCCAACACACTGGACCGACTTGGGGATCAATGGGTGGGATGGATAGGGCCTCTGGAGGAAGAAGACTGGAGAGAAACACTGATGGCACCCAAAACAGTCACCAATTCTGCCAGGCTCCGTCTGGTCCAGCATCACTACTTACACACTGCATACCTAACACCAAAACACCTCCACAGCGCAGGGCCCAGACCCAATGCATCATGTTCGCACTACAACCAAGACCAAGCAGATTTTTTTCACATGGTATGGAGTTTCCCCATCATCACACAATACTGGGACTCTATAGAGAAGGAGCTCACAGAGGTCCTGGGATGGGAGGTCATGCATAGGCCAGTAACTATGCTCTTGGGAATCACTGACAGGCTGGATGGGTCTAGAGCAGACAAACAGTTTTTAAACACAGCCATGATGGTGGCCAAGAGATACATTGAGGCCAACTGGCTATATTCTGCCTCACCTACTACAGCAAAATGGCGCAGAGGGGTGGACTGGTGTGTAGCACAGGAAAGACCTATGTATAAAGCGAGAGGGTCCCTGGGGCAAATGGCTGGGCCCACTAGAACAATAACACCTCAGTCGCGGAACTGTGGGGTATGTACGAGGCTCTATTTTGTTTTCCTTCTGGTAGTCGTGTTCCTCACGGGCCTTCTCTGTATGGGTATCATGACGGAGCCTTATAACTGCTGTGAAATGCTGTATTTGATGTCTGCTATTTTTTTCCCTTTTCCTTTTTCAGGTTTTTAAAACCAAAAAAGTTGACTATCAAAAAATATTTACTAACTATACCGTCCCAGAAATCTGAGGTATTTGCAGTGAATGTCTAAGGTTTTTTTAAATGCTAATTTCTAACTATACCTACATAGGTAGAACATGTACAGAAATAGGAAGAAAGGAACAGAAGGAAGCAAGAGAAGTGCAGAAAGAGGGAGGAGAGGTACAGAAAGAGGAAGAAAGGTGCAGAAAGAAGCAAGAAAAATGCAGAAAGAGGCAACAGAAGTCCAGAAAGAGTAAGAAGTGGAGAAAAAAGCAAGCGAAGTCTAGAAAGAAGCAAAAGAGGTGCAGAAAAAAGTCTACTTTGATTTCACCTTTCCACAGACTCATACAAAGGCTAAGAACTAATTCTTCTCCCAAGATGTTTTAAATCTCACTTTTCTCGTTAAGGTTCACTATGCTTCAACTGCTCAGAATGCTAGGCTTACCTAATTTAAAATAGCAATCCTAACCATATCACTGTTGTAAGTCTCACCAAGTTTGTCAAGGTATGCATGCGTCTGTGTCTGCTTTTACCTAGTGACATGTTAAATAAAAATAAACATACCAATACTTGAATACCTATGTTTCAAACAGCATATGTTGTAACTTAGTGTACAAAAAAAGTATGCATTTCTTTCTGCTCACAATGCAGGGTACATGGGTATTCCATGGTATATTTGAGGGGCTCTATAACACCTATATACATAATACATGTATGCCTGTGCTACTGAATGGCAGAGCAGAACTGAGAAGATTTGACCTATACGAGAAGTTACCCACTTTTTAAGCTACCATCTTCAGATGCATAACACATGTAAGAATACATGCAGGCAGACTACTAAACTTCAGAGCTTGCACTTCCCATTTGAATACAGAAAGGTGAGAGAGGTACAGAAAAAGGCAAGAAAAGTGCAGAAAAATCAAGATGGTGCAGAAAGAGTAAGAAATGTGCGGAAAGAGGCAATAGAAGTACAGAAGGAAGAAATAAATGAGCAGAAAGACACAAGAGAAGTACACAAAGAGCGACAGAAGTGCCAGAAGAACCAAGAAAGGTAAAGAAAGAAGCTAGGGAGGTGGAGAAAGAGAAAGAAAGGTAAAGAAATAGAGAATAGAGGTGCAGAAAGAGGAAGAAAGGTAAAGAAAGAAGCAAGAGAATCCCAGAAAGAGGCAAAAATAGTGCATAAAGTGGAAGAAATATGCGGAAACAAGCAAGAGAAAAACAAAAAGAAGCAACAAAGGTGCAGAATGAGGCAAGGGAAGTGCATAACGAGGCAAGAGAGTTGCAGAAACAGGCAAAAGAGGTACAAAAAAAAGCAAGAGCAGTGCAGAAAGAACCAACAGAGGTGCAGAAGGAGGCAAGAGGGGTGCAGAAGGAGGCAAAAGGGGTGCAAACAGTTGCAAAAGAGGTCCAGAAAGAAGCAAGATCTGTGCATAAGGTATCGCCAGACAAGTGGGGTGCAGTAATAGACAAAAGAAGTGCAGAAAGAAGCAATAGTGGTGCAGAAGAAGGCAAGAGGGGTGCAGAAGGAGGCAAAATAGGTGCAGCAATTTGCAAAAGAGTTCCAGAAAGAAGCAAGAGCCATGCGGAAAGAACCAACAAAGGTGCAGAAACAGACATGAGAAGTGCAGAAAGAAAGAAGAGAAGTGCAGAAAAAAGCAACAGTGGTCCAGAAAGAAGCGAGAGCTGTGGAGGAAGAACCAACAGGGGTGCACAAAAATACAAGAGGGGTGCAGAAAGAGGCAAGAGCAGTGCAGAAAGAGGCAACAGAATTGAAGAAGGAGGCAAGAGAACTGTAGAAAGAGGTAAGAGAGTTGCGAAACAGGCAAAAGAGGGAAGAGGATTGGAGAAAGAGGAAAGGGGTGCAGAAAGAAGCAAGCAAGCTGCAGAAAGAAACAGAAGAAGTACTGAAAGAAGGAACAGAGATGCAGAAAGAGGCAAGAGGGGTGCAGAAAGAGGCAAAAGAGGTACATAATGAAGCGAGAGATGCATAAAGAAACATAAGAAATACAGAAAGAAGGAACAGAGGTGCTGAAGGAGGGAAGTGGTGTGGGAAAGAGGCACGAAGGATGTAGAAAAAAGTAAGGGAGGTAAAGAAAAAAGCATCAGAGGTGCGGAAAGAGGAAAAAGGAGTGGAGAACGAGACAATAGAAGTGTAGAAAGAAGCAACAGAGAAGCAGAAAGCGGTAAGAGGGGTAGAGAAAGAAAGATAAGGGATGCAGAAAAAAGCAAGAGAGTTGCCGAAAGAAACAAAAGAATGGCAGAAAGAAGGAACAGAGGTGCAGAGAGAGGCAAGAGTGGTACAGAAGGAGGGAACAGGGTTGCAGAAAGACGCATGAGGGGTGTAGAAAGAAAGCAAGAGAAGTGTAGAAGGAAGCAACAGAGGTTCAGAAAGATGGAAAAGGGGTGCAGAAAGAGGCAGGAGAACTGCAGAAAGAGGCAGAAGTGTTTCAGAAAAGCAAAATAGTTGCAGATAGAGGCAAGAATGTTACAGAAACAGGAATAATAGGTGCAGAAAGAGGCAACAGGGGTGCAGACTGAATCAAGAAAGCTACAGAAAGAGGCAAGAGAGGTGCATATAGAAGCAAGAAAGGTGCAAAAGAAAGCAAGCAAAATGGCGAAGGAACCAATGGAGGTTCCGAAAGAGGCAAGAGGGGTACAGAAAGAGGCAAGAGCAGTGCAGAAAGAGGCAAAAGGGTTGCAGAAATTTGCAAGAGATATGCAGAAATAGGCAACAGAAGTACAGAAAGAAGCAAAAAAGGTGCAGAAAGAGGCAAGAGAACTGCAGAAAGAGGCAAGAAAGGTCACAAAGAGACAAGAGAGGTACACAAAGAGGGAAGAAAGGTACACAAAGAGGCAGAGAGGTGCAAAAACAAGCTAGAGAAGTGTAAAAAGAAGCAACAGAGGTGTAGAAAGTAGCAAGCGGGGTACAGAAAGAGGTAAGAGTAGCACGGAAAAAGCAACAAAGGTACAGAAAGATTCAAGAGTAGTGCAGAAAGTGGCAACAGAGGTGCGGAAACAGAGAGCAGGGGTGCTGAAAGAGAGGTACAGAAATAGGGAACAGAGGTGCAGATAAAGGCAAGAGAAGTTCACAAAGATACAAGAAAGGGGCAAAAAGCTGAAAAAGGCAAGACAGGTGCAGAAAAAAGTAAGAGAAGTACAGAAAAAAGCAAGAGAAGTGCAGAAAGAGGCAAGAGAGGAGAAGAAGGAGGCAAAAGAACTGCAGAAAGAGGTAATACAGTTGCAGAAATAGGCAAAAGAGGTGCAGAAAGAGTTAACAGGGGGTGCAGACAGAGGCAAGGTATGTGCAGAAAGAGAGAAGAGAGGTGCAGAAAGAGGCAAGAATGGTGCTAAAAGAAGCACTAGAGTTGCAAAAAGAAGCAAGAGAAGTACAGAAAGAAGCAACAAAGGTACAGAAAGAGGGAACAGCAGAGGTACAGAACGAGGGAACAGGGGGTAGAAAGAGGCAAAAGAGGTGCATAAATAGGGAACAGGGTTGCAGAAAGAGACACAAGAAGTACAGAAAGAGGCAAGAGAGGTAAAGAAAGAGGTAAGAAAAAGTGCAGAAAAAGGCAACAGAGGTGCAGAAAGAGGGAACGGGATGCAGAAAGCTGCACAAGAAGTGCAGAGAGAGGCAAGAGAGGTATAGAAAAAGGAAAGAGGGGTGCAGAAAGAAGAAAGAGGGTTGCAGAAAGAACTAATTGAGGCACAGAAAGAAGCAAAAGACATACAGAATGAAGCAATAGGGGTGCAGAAAGAGGCAACAGAGGTGCAGAAAGAAGCAACAGAGGTGAAGAAGGAGGCTAGAGAACTGCAGAAATAGGTAAGAGAGTTACAAAAACAGGCAAAAGACATGCAGAAAGAGTGAACAGGGGTGCAGACAGAGGCACGAGATGTGCAGAAAGAGGGAAGAGAGGTGCAGAAAGAGGCAAGAGGAGTACAGAAAGAAGCAATAGAGGTGCAAAAGGAGCAAGAGAAGCATAGAAAGTAGCAAGAGTGGTGCAGAAAGAGGTAAGAAAAGTTAATAAAGGAGCAACAAGTGTGCATAAAGATTCAAGAGAGGTACAAAAAGAGGCAAGAGAGGTTCAGAAAGAGGGAAGAGGGATATAGAAAGAAGCAAGAGGGATGCAGAAAGAGGCACGAGTAGTGCAGAAAGAGGCACAAGAAGTGCAGTAAGAGGCAATGGAGGTGCAGAAAGAGGGAACTGGGGTACAGAAAGAGGCACACGAGGGGCAGACATAGGGAACCAGGGTGCAGAAAGAGGTAAGAGGAGTACAGAATGATTCAAGAGGGGTGCAAAAAAGGCAAGAGAGGTTCAGAAAGAGGGAAGAGGGATGCAGAAAGAAGCAAGAGGGGTGCAGAAAGAGGCACGAGAGGTACAGTTAAAGGCAAGAGAGGTGAACAAATAGGCAAGAAAAAGAGCAGAAACAGGCAACAGAGCTGCAGAAAGGAGGAACTGGGGAGCAGAAAGAGGTAAAAGAGGTACAGAAATAGGGAACATGGGTGCAGAAAGATGCACAAGAAGTGCAGGAAGAATCAAGAGAGGTGCAGAGAGAGGCAAGAGAGGTTCAGAAAGAGGGAAGAGGGGTACAGAAAGAAGCAAGAAGGATGCAGAAATACGTAACAGAGGCACAGAAAGAAGCAAGAGACATACAGAATGATAGGGATGCAGACAGAGGCAAGAGAGGTGCAGAAAGAAGCAACAGAGGTGAAGAAGGAGGCTTGAGAACTGCAGAAATTGATAGGAGAGTTACAGAAACAGGCAAAAGAGTGAACAGGGGTGCAGATAGAGGCAAGCGAGGTGCAGAAAGAGGGAAGAGAGGTGCAGAAAGAGGCAAGAGGTGTACAGAAAGAAGCAATATAGGTGCAAAAATGAGCAAGAGAAGCATAGAAAATAGCAAGAGTGGTGCAGAAAGTGGTAAGAGAAGTTCATAAATAAGCAACAGAGGTACAGAAGGAGGCAAGAGAAGTGCATAAAGAGGCAACAGAGGTGCAGAAAGAGGGAACAGGGGTACAGAAAGAGGCACAAGAGGGGCAGACATACTGAACTAGGGTGAATGTGAATGTGAATGTGGGATACTTGTAAAGCGCACTGTTACTCTACCCGAGTGTCCTGGCGCTGTAGACCGCTGGGGAACCCATCCTGGTTTTCCCTGTGAGATGCTCCCTTTCTGGGTATCTCCAGGGTGAAACCAGGCATCCCTGGCGTCTGTGGGGGGCCGTTGTAGAGATGAGGCAAGCTTAATGCCCAGAGTTACCGAGTGTGTTCCCTGGTTAGAGTAGGCACTGAGGTGAGAATTATCGAGTCCGTTGACCCTGGTCCAAGACCCTGCCGCATCGGGAATTGAACCCTGGTCCCGGGTCGTTCTCTGCTTACAGGTCTGCTGCCTCTAACCAGTGAGCCACACCTCTCAATCAGGGTGCAAAAAGAGGTAAGAGAAGTACGGAAAGATTCAAGAGAGGTGCAACAAGAGGCAAGAGAGGTGCAGAATGAAGCAAGAGAGGTGCAGAAAAAAGCAAGCGAAGTGCAGAAAGAACCAACGGAGTTGCAGAAAGAGGCAAGATGGGTCCCAAAGGAGGCAGGAGCAGTGCAGAAAGAGACAAGAGGGGTGCAGTCATTTGCAAGAGATGTGCAGAAAGAACCAACAGAGGTGCAATAAGATGCAAGAGGGGTGCAGAAAGACGCAACAGAAGTTTCGAAAGAGGCAACAGAAGTGCAGAAAGAAGCAAATGATGTGCTTAAAGAGGTAAGAGAACTGCATAAAGAGCCAAGGGATGTGCAGAAAGAGGCAAGGTAGGTGTACAAAGAGGGAAAAAGGGTGCAGAACCAAGAGAGGTGCAAAAAGAAACAAGAGAAGCACAGAAAGAAGCAACAGAGGGGCAGAAAGTAGCAAGAGGGGTGCAGAAAGAGGCAAGAGAAGTATAGAAAGAAGAAACATAGGTGCAGAAAGAGGGAACAGGGGTGTAGCAAGAGGCAAATGAGGTACATAAATAGGGAACTGGAGTGCAGAAAGAGGAACGAGAAGAGCAGCAAGAGGCAAGAGAGGTACAGAAAGAGGCAAGAGAGGTACATAAAGAGGGAAGAGGGGTGCAGAAAGAAGAAAGAGGGGTACAAAAAGACGCAAGCTAGGTGAGGAAAAAAGCAAGAGAAGCGCAGAAAGAAACAACCAAGGTGTTGAAAGAGGCAACAGGAATGCAGAAAGAGGCAAGAGCAGTGCAGAAAGAGGCAAGAGGCAAGAGAGGTGCGGAAAGAGGGAAGTGGGGTGCAGAAAGAGGCAAGATGGGTGCAGAAAGAGGCAAGAGAGGTACAGAAAGAAGCAACAGAGATGCAGAAAGCGGTAAGACAACTGCAGAAAGAGGAAAGAGAGGTGGAGAAAGAGGCAAGAAAGGTGCAAAAAGAGGGAAGAAGGGTACAGAAAGAGGAAAAAGGGGTACAGAAAGAAGTAAGAGACGAGCAGAAAGAAGAAAAAGAAGTGCAGAAAGAAGTAACAGAGGTGCATAAAGAGGCAAGAGAAGTGCAGAAAGAGGCAATGAGGTACAGAAACAGGCATTAGAGGTTCAGAAATAGGGAACAGGTTGCAGAAAGAGGCAAAAGAGGTACAGAAAGATTAAAGAGGGTTGCAGGAAGAGGCAAGAGGGGTGCAGAAAAACATAAGAAAGGTGGAGAAAGAGGCAAGAGAAGTGCAAAAACAGGCAACAGAAGTGCAGAAACGGGAGTGAGAATTGCTGAAAGAAGCAACAGAGGTGTATAAAGAAGCAAGGGAAGTGGAGAAAGAGGCAAGTGAGGTGCAGAAAGCGGCAAGTGCAGAAAGAAGCAACCAAGGCGGGAGATTCACAGACAGAGGGAACAGGGTTGCAGAAAGAGGCAACAGAGGTGCAGAAAGAGGCACGCGGTGCAGAAAGAAGCAAGAGAGGTACAGAAAGGAACAAAAGAAGTGAAGAAATAAATAACAGAGGTGCACAAAGAGGCAAGGAGGGTGCTGAAAGAGGAAAGATGGATACAGAAAGAGGCAAGAGAGTTGAACAGGGTAAGAAGGTTGCAAGAGGGGTACAGAAAGAAGTAAGAGTGGTGCAGAAAGAAGCAACAGGGGTGCGGAAGGGGTCAAGAGAAGTACAGAAAGAGGCACAAGAGTTACAGAAATAAGCAACAGGGGTGTAGAAAGAGGCAAGAGAAGTGCAGAAAGGGGCTGGAGAGATGTGGAAACAGGCAGGAGAGGTGTGGAAAGAGGCAACAGGTGTGGAAAGTGGCAAGAGAGGTACAGATAGTGGAAGAGATGTACAGAAAGAGGTAAGAGAAGTGCAGTAAAAGAAAGAAAGGTACAAAAGAAGCAACCAAAATGCAGTAAAAGGCAAAGAGGCCCAAAAAGAAGCAAGAGTGGTTTGCACACTTAGTACCAATTTAACACCCACATTTAGCAATAAGTAACATGTGACCATTCAAGGTTTGCCAGTGTCTTTCACCATGCTGTATCAATTGTCGCTGCATTTTTGGTAAGGTTTGAGACGATTGAGCTATAAACAAGGTTTTTTTGTTCAAATCTGCAGATTAGGGAGCAGATGATGAGTTATGTGGCTAATGTAAAAAAAAATTAATTGTGCGAAATTCAGTGCAGCCAAACAGTCACATAATTCCATTGGCTCTGCTCATACCTCAGACTAGGTCCACAAGTGCTCCTCAGTGATTCTTTCTTTTTTTGTCTCACTGAGTTCATAGTTTAGCTTCTATGGAAATGAGTAACCCTAAACCTGAGGTTACCACTTCACAACACAGACTACCATACCACATAATTACTCTCCATAACACATACTTCCACTCTACATAATTCCTATACACTAAATACCACATACTTTCAATCCACATAATTTCACTGCCCAACATACTACATGATTCCACTACACATAACCTACATCTACTCCACTCCAAAAAACATTAGTAAAAAACTTTTTATATTTACAACACAAATAGCTCCATCTTTTGCAATTGCAATACCTATTACATTACAAATGCTTCTTGAAATGGTAGTCGCGTTTGAAAAGGGGTGGAGCAAGGGGGCTGGTCCTCCAACCAGCACTCAGGAAGTCTGCTGCGTAGCACTTACAGGAGGTATCAGGTGTTCTTCTTAGCCACCAAAGTCCCTCAGGAGTAAAGTGGACTTCATCCCCCAATACGTAGTGTACCAGGAGGCTTGTTTACTGAGCGGTAGAGAATGGGGGGCATGATCTCCAAAGACCTCTTAGCTATCCGACTTTGTGGTACTTACTGGAGGTAACAGGAGGAGTAGTTGGTCCCCAAGGACACCCTTAGGGGCCAACTACCCCTCCTATTACCACCAGTAAGTCTCACACAGCAGCATTGGTAAGTTCTCACAGCAGGCCACGCCCCCTATGACCACCAGTTTGCAAACGCACTCCCTGGCACACTCTTCGATGGGGATTAAAGTCCTCTTCACTGCTAGGGGTATTTAGGGGCCAACTAGCCTACCTAATACCTTCAGTAAGCCCCAGATAGTGGGATTGCTGAGCTGTGGCACAGGCCACGCCCTTTCTCCACCACTCTGCAAACGCACCTCCTGATGTGCTCTTGCTTAGGAGATAAAGTCCCCTTGCCTCCTCAGGGTTCCTGGGGGCCACCTAGCCCTCCTGTTATCTCTAGTAAGCCCTGCACAACTGTATGCTGAGAGTGGTCTGATGCCAAGCCCCCTTTTAACACCACTTTGCAAATGCTCCTCTTCGCGCACTGCTGCTCGGGGGATGAAGTCCATTTTAGTTCTGAGGTTCTCAGGACACATGAGGAACTCATGGCCCCACCAGCAGTGCGCCAAGAGGCCACCAGTGTGCCAATAGGTGGCCATGCCCATCCCTGGGGCATGGCCACCTATTTTTTATTATTATTTTTTAAATTTTAAAGGAGGGGGGCATGTGGCCCTACTCCTGAGGCCACATTTGGAAAATAAGGATCCCATCTTCCAGGGCCTGGCCTCACATTGAGGACCGCAGGAGAGCCCCAATGCCCCCGCTGTGCCAGCTAGCTCCCCGCCTCCTATGGGAGTTGGCAGTTCTTTTGGACAAGGGGAGCTCCCCTTGTGCAGAAGAAATTCTGCTTCACTTTACGGAAGGGAAAGCAGATTTCCTGCTCTTACTTCAATGAGGGGAAGCAGTGTTTTCAATGTCAGGGCGGGAGCCAACTGCAATGTCCCAGCTGTGGGCACCCCAGGACATTGCTGGAGGCGGCCCTGCATGTGGCAGTTACCAGGGCCAAGCAAGTCTCCTGGAGGGGGCCGCAAGCCCCCTTGCAACTTGTATTTAGCTCAGGGGAAATGGTGGTTCCCAGGGAATGGGTCCACAACAGACCCCTGCACTTCATTGATCTAGGCCCCAGGAGGTGGTGCTCCCTGGGGCAGTGTGGGGGGGCTCAAGCTCCCCACACACAGTTTTTAAAAGTAGCCCAGGGGAAGTGAAGGTCCTATGCGGTCTCCAGATATATAATTTATGTAAATATGAATATTACAGGAACCAACGAACGGATTAGGGGCCAGATGTAGGTAGGACTCAGTTACCGATTTTTAATTACCGAATTTTACCGATTCGGTAATTAAAAATCGGTAAATAAGAATGGGGACATGTAGGAACATCCAGATGTTCCTTTTACCGAATCGGTAAAAATCTGTATTTACCGATTCGGTAAATACCGACCGGTAATGCCCATTCATTCCTATGGGCTTTGCAGCCCATAGGAATGAATGGGCATTACCGATTCGGTATTTACCGAATCGGTAAATACCGAATTCCACAAGGGTGCAGGGGTTGTCACTTTGACACCCCCTGGCACCCCCAAAAGAGGCTCGGGTGCCATGTGGCAGGCATACCTGCCCTAAGGGCAGGTCTGCCTGTCATATGGCACAGGTGTGCATGCACACCGGAATCGGTATTTTACCATCAAATATATTTGATGGTAAAATTCAGATTCGGTAAGGGTTGTGGGACTCAGAAGAGTCCCACCTACATATCAAATTTATCGATTAGGTAAAAATACCGATTCGGTATTTTACAGATTCGGTAAATTTACCGATCGGTAAATTTACCGAATCTGTAAAATATGTGGCCCTACATACCATTTCTGTAATACCGGTCGGTAACGGGCGAAAATACCGATTTTCGGCCGTTACCGACTGACCTACATCGGGCCCTTAGACCATTTAACAAAAGAACACTTTCTGCATCAAGATCGACCTTTTTGCCAAATGTGGTGTAATTCCGTTCAGCAGTGCAGGCTGTATCATAGTCTAAAGTTTCCTATGGGAATTAACATGGAGAAAATTAGTTTTGTGACCCCCTTTTTTCTCCACCCCCACTTGGCAAATCACCCCAAAACTTTCAAGACAGGAGCTGACCAGAGTGCCCCATTAGTTTTGAAAATTTTGTGAAGATTTGTCAAATTGCGCCAAAGATATTGGCAAAAAAAACACTTTTTGAATAGAAACAAGGTCCTAACTATAACTACATACTGGCGACCGCCAGTAGGTAAAGTGTGTATATAGCTATATATATATATATATATATATATATATATATATATATATATATATATATATATATATATATATATATATATTTGTTCGCTACGGTGATTAGGAGCCTGTTGGTTCAAAACGCGTAGGTGGAAGAAGGAAACAGGTCAAAATAAACTGAAACAACAACTTCAAGAAGAGTGCGGTGTCTTTTGTTGAAAGAAAATTGCTGTTGCAAGATTTTGCGAGTTTGTCCTGACTCGCCTCCGGCACCAGCTTCAAGACGCTCCCCCAGTAAAGGACGCTTTGCACAGAGCATATATATATATATATAGCTATATACATATATATATATCGAAAGAAACACCTCCGCTTTGGTAGGGGCTAGGGGCCGCCGGTCCTGCAGGGCGGACTCAAACCAGGAACGGAGATCCTGGAGAAACTTCGGGTTCAGCCACAAACACAAGAAAAGAGTCCCACAGTGACTGATGATGCAACTGACTTTATTCGTCAAATCATGTGCAACCTATGCTCATAGTCCTTACGCGTTTCGACTTCCCTGACGTCTTGTTCACAGGTGAGCAATAATGAAAGCCCAGTGGTCACGTGCCTGTTCTGAATACTTCAGGCCCCAGAATGCACCAGCAAAGTCATTGGGGACAAACAAGTTGGTTCAATTAGTGCTTAATAGAGTTATTTCCATTTTGTGCTAAAGTCCCATGTTGATGCCGTTCTTGTTGTTATTGCTTAGTGCCAGTAGTTGCCCCACGATGGTAAAATGAATGTCGCATCAGCACTGTTCCAAAGAGAGGTATCGCCCTCTCTTTTCACCCTTTCTCACCCGTCTTTGCCTCATTGATGCGGAAGACCATTTCAGCTGGCAAACAAATGAGGAGCGGTCCATGCCCCCTAACTGAATATCGAAAGAAACACCTCCCCTTTGCTGGGGGCCGCCAGTCCTGCAGGCCGGACTCAAACCAGGAATGGAGATCCTGGAGAAAGTGCGGGTTCAGCCACAAACACAAGAAAAGAGTCCCACAGTGACTGATGATGCAACTGACTTTATTAGTCAAATCGTGTGCAACCTCTGCTCATAGTCCTTACGCGTTTCGACTTCCCTGACGTCTTGTTCACAGGTGAGCAATAATGAAAGCCCAGTGGTCATGTGCCTTTTCTGAATACTTCAGGCCCCAGAATGCACCAGAAAAGTCTTTGGGGACAAACAAGTTGGTTCAATTAGTGCTTAATAGCGTTATTTCCATTTTGTGGTAAAGTCCCATGGTGGTGCCGTTCTTGTTGTTATTGCTTAGTGCCAGTAGTTGCCCCACGATGGTAAAATGAATGTCGCATCAGCACTGTTCCAAAGAGAGGTATCCCCTCTCTTTTCACCCTTTCTCACTTGTCTTTGCCTCATTGCTTCGGAAGTCCATTTGAGCTGGCTAACAAACGAGGAGCGGTCCATGCCCCCTCACTGAATATCGAAAGAAACACCTCCGCTTTGCTGGGGGGCGCCGGTCCTGCAGGGCGGACTCAAACCAGGAATGGAGATCCTGGAGAAACTGTGGGTTAAGCCACAAACACAAGAAAAGAGTCCCACAGTGACTGATGATGCAACTGACTTTATTCGTCAAATCGTGTGCAACCTATACTCATAGTCCTTACGCGTTTCGACGTCCCTGACGTCTTGTTCACAGGTGAGCAATAATGAAAACCCAGTGGTCACGGGCCTGTTCTGAATACTTCATGCCCCAGAATGCACCAGCAAAGTCATTGGGGACAAACAAGTTGGTTCAATTAGTGCCTAATAGAGTTATTTGCATTTTGTGCTAAAGTCCCATGTTGGTGCCGTTCTTGTTGTTATTGCTTAGTGCCAGTAGTTGCCCCACAATGGTAAAATGAATGTCGCATCAGCACTGTTCCAAAGAGAGGTATCGCCCTCTCTTTTCACCCTCTCTCACTCCTCTTTGCCTCATTGCTGCGGAAGTCCATTTGAGCTGGCAAACAAACGAGGAGCGGTCTATGCCCCCTCACTGAATATCGAAAGAAACACCTCCGCTTTGCTGGGGGCCGCCGGTCCTGCAGGGCGGACTCAAACCAGGAACGGAGATCCTGGAGAAACTGTGGGTTCAGCCACAAACACAAGAAAAGAGTCCCACAGTGACTGATGATGCAACTGACTTTATTCGTCAAATCGTGTGCAACCTATGCTCATAGTCCTTACGCGTTTCGACGTCCCTGACATCTTGTTCACAGGTGAGCAATAATTAAAACCCAGTGGTCACGGGCCTGTTCTGAATACTTCATGCCACAGAATGCACCAGCAAAGTCATTGGGGACAAAGAAGTTGGTTCAATTAGTGCTTAATAGCGTTATTTCCATTTTGTGGTAAAGTCCCATGTTGATGCCGTTCTTGTTGTTATTGCTTAGTGCCAGTAGTTGCCCCACGATGGTAAAATGAATGTCACATCAGAACTGTTCCAAAGAGAGGTATCGCCCTCTCTTTTCACCCTTTCTCACTCTTCTTTGCCTCATTGCTGTGGAAGTCCATTTGAGCTGGCAAACAAACGATGAGCGGTCTATGCCCCCTCACTGAATATCGAAAGAAACCCCTCCGCTTTGCTGGGGGCCACCGGTCCTGCAGGGCGGACTCAAACCAGGAACGGAGATCCTTGAGAAACTGTGGGTTCAGCCACAAACACAAGAAAAGAGTCCCACAGTGACTGATGATGCAACTGACTTTATTCGTCAAATCGTGTGCAACCTATGCTAATAGTCCTTACGCGTTTCGACGTCCTTGACGTCTTGTTCACAGGTGAGCAATAATTAAAACCCAGTTGCCACGTGCCTGTTCTGAATACTTCAGGCCCCAGAATGCACCAGCAAAGTCATTGGGGACAAACAAGTTGGTTCAATTAGTTCTTAATAGCGTTATTTCCATTTTGTGGTAAAGTCCCATGTTGGTACCGTTCTTGTTGTTATTGCTTAGTGCCAGTAGTTGCCCCACAATGGTAAAATGAATGTCGCATCAGCAATGTTCCAAAGAGAGGTATCGCCCTCTCTTTTCACCCTTTCTCACTCGTCTTTGCCTCATTGCTGTGGAAGTCCATTTGATCTGGCAAACAAACGAGGAGCGGTCCATGTCCCCTCACTGAATATCGAAATAAACACCTCCGCTTTGCTGGGGGCCGCCGGTCCTGCAGGGCAGACTCAAACCAGGAACGGAGATCCTGGAGAAACTGCGGGTTCAGCCACAAACACAAGAAAAGAGTCCCACAGTGACTGAAGATGCAACTGACTTTATTCGTCAAATCGTGTGCAACCTATGCTCATAGTCCTTACGCGTTTCGACGTCCCTTATGTCTTGTTCACAGGTGAGCAATAATTAAAACCCAATGGTCACGTGCCTGTTCTGAATACTTCAGGCCCCAGAATGCACCAGCAAAGTCATTGGGGACAAACAAGTTGGTTCAATTAGTGCTTAATAGCGTTATTTCCATTTTGTGGTAAAGTCCCATGTTGGTGCCGTTCTTGTTGTTATTGCTTAGTGCCAGTAGTTCCCCCACGATGGTAAAATGAATGTCGCATCAGCACTGTTCCAAAGAGAGGTATCGCCCTCTCTTTTCACCCTTTCTCACTCTTCTTTGCCTCATTGCTGCAGAAGTCCATTTGAGCTGGCAAACAAACGAGGAGCGGTCCATGTCCCCTCACTGAATATTGAAAGATACACCTCCGCTTTGCTGGGGGCCGCCGGTCCTGCAGGGCGGACTCATACCAGGAACGGAGATCCTGGAGAAACTGCGGGTTCAGCCACAAACACAAGAAAAGAGTCCCACCTATGCTCATAGTCCTTACGCGTTTCGACGTCCCTTATGTCTTGTTCACAGGTGAGCAATAATTAAAACCCAATGGTCACGTGCCTGTTGTGAATACTTCAGGCCCCAGAATACCAGCAAAGTCATTGGGGACAAACAAGTTTGTTCAATTAGTGCTCAATAGCGTTATTTCCATTTTGTGGTAAAGTCCCACGTTGGTGCAGTTCTTGTTGTTATTGCTTAGTGCCAGTAGTTGCCCCACGATGGTAAAATGAATGTCGCATCAGCACTGTTCCAAAGAGAGGTATCGCCCTCTCTTTTCATCCTTTCTCACTCGTCTTTGCCTCATTGCTGCGGAAGTCCGTTTGAGCTAGCAAAACAAACGAGGAGCGGTCCATGCCCCCTCACTGAATATTGAAAGATACACCTCCGCTTTGCTGGGGGCCGCCGGTCCTGCAGGGCGGACTCATACCAGGAACGGAGATCCTCTAGAAACTGCGGGTTCAGCCAGAAACACAAGAAAAGAGTCCCACAGTGACTGATGATGCAACTGACTTTATTCATCAAATCGTGTGCAACCTATGCTCATAGTCCTTACGCGTTTCGACGTCCCTGACGTCTTGTTCACAGGTGAGCAATAATTAAAACCCAGTGGTCACGTGCCTGTTCTGAATACTTCAGGCCCCAAAATGCACCAGCAAAGTCATTGGGGACAAACAAGTTGGTTCAATTAGTGCTTAATAGCGTTATTTTCATTTTGTGGTAAAGTCCCATGTTACTGCCGTTCTTGTTGTTATTGCTTAGTGCCAGTAGTTGCCCCGCGATGGTAAAATGAATGTCGCATCAGCACTGTTCCAAAGAGAGGTATCGCCCTCTCTTTTCACCCTTTCTCAATCGTCTTTGCCTCATTGCTGCGGAAGTCCATTTGAGCTGGCAAACAAACGAGGAGCGGTCCATGCCCCCTCACTGAATATCGAAAGAAACACCTCCGCTTTGCTTGGGGCCGCCGGTCCTGCAGGGCGGACTCAAACCAGGAACGGAGATCCTGGAGAAACTGCGGGTCCAGCCACAAACACAAGAAAAGGGTCCCACAGTGACTGATGATGCAACTGACTTTATTTTTCAAATCGTGTGCAACCTATGCTCATAGTACTTATGCGTTTCGATGTCCCTGACGTCTTGTTCACAGGTGAGCAATAATTAAAACCCAGTGGTCACGTGCCTGTTCTGAATACTTCAGGCCCCAGAATGCACCAGCAAAGTCATTGGGGACAAACAAGTTGGTTCAATTAGAGCTTAATAACGTTATTTCCATTTTGTGGTAAAGTCCCATGTTGGTGCCGTTCTTGTTGTTATTGCTTAGTGCCAGTAGTTGCCCCACGATGGTAAAATGAATGTCGCATCAGCACTGTTACAAAGAGAGGTATCGCCCTCTCTTTTCACCCTTTCTCACTCGTCTTTGCCTCATTGCTGCGGAAGTCCATTTGAGCTGGCAAACAAACGAGGAGCGGTCCATGCCCCCTCACTGAATATCAAAAGAAACACCTCCGCTTTGCTGGGGGCCGCCGGTCCTGCAGGGCGGACTCAAACCAGGAACGGAGATCCTGGAGAAACTGCGGGTTCAGCCATAAACACAAGAACATACATATATATATATATATATTTATATATATAAATAATTTCCTTACGTCTTTCCATCCAGGGTTAAACTTGGATTTGGGCTTTAAATCATTCCTGGACCTGTGGTCTGTTACAATGTCCATACTAGCCAAAGGTTCACGATCAGTCACCCAGTCCCTCGTGCCCAATTCCATCTCTCTAAGTGTGGCAAGTGACTCAATGTCAGAAATGGTAAATGGATCTACTGTAGGGTCCACAGAGTATGTGGTTGAGTCTCAGGGGAAGCAGCCCTGCTCTGTTTCAGAGTATGAACGTTGATGAGCTTAAGCTTCCTAATAAAAAGAAAAATGTCAATGCGAGCTCTGGGAAAATGAAAATTAGCAGTGTGTTTGAAGGACACACCTAGTTCCTAGACTGAGCGTTCCTCTGGTGTAATGTTATGAGCTGAAATGTTGAAAATAGAAAAGTTTGGTTACTCAACCATTACTTGTTGTGCTTGGACCGCTGTGTGCCTCTCCCATGGGGTGTCTCGTCTTTAGTTTTCACCTCCTCTCCTGGTCTTTCTTTCTCTGGATCGTTGCTTCCTCTTCTGCCTCTTCCCCGAGGTGTTTTTTTCTTCCACGCAAGGCTTTGCTGTGAAAAACTGTAGGCTTTGAGTGTCGTAAATGGTCCCCAATCTGACACGGCCTCGCCCTGACGTTCATCCTGGTCTCAAAGTGCATCAGAGCTGGACTAAGAGGTCTCAGACTCCTGTATAAGCACTGTTTCGTCCTTAGAAAATCCTTTCTAGCTGAATCGTACTTACAGCCGAAGGTGAGGATCCGGCCCTGCGCATAGTCATTTCTATCCCTGAGAAATTTCCAATATTTTTTGGACTTGATACCATATTTGTATTTCAGCAGTCTTTCATCCATGTCTTTTAAAAAGTTTGTCACCTTATCCTGAGACGCATGCGTATCCATGGTCTCACGTAGCATTTTAATTTCCTCTCCTACCTGTTTTATTTCAAGTGCTGCATACTTGGATAAAACCCCCAAAATCTGTTTACACGTGGCCGCCATTAATGATGACCATTCCTTTAAGAGCTTAGGGCTTGGATTTTGGTAGGTCGGTGTTATTAGAATCCGGAGCCCTCTTGGGATGCGTCCAACCTCAATGTAATTATTGAGGGAAATAACTTCCCAGCTCCAGTTGATTTCTTTTTTATACAGCTTTTACAGCCTGTATAAGTCCTGTTTCAGAGATCTGCCCCCAAGCCTTCTGTCATGCTTCCTCCTGTCACATTTTGACTGACGTCACTGATTTGGCTACATCCAGCCTTTTACGAATCGCCTTGCACATGGCTGTCACTTCACTGTTGCTTGTGCTGCCGTTGTGCTGGAAAACCACACACCTTATTTCAAATTTCCTTCACAATCCTCCTCTGCTCTCACGTCCGAACACAGCTGTGTCGGTTAGAGATTAGAGCACCCCTGCTGTTCCTGGTTATGATGCGGGACTCGCTGGTTGTTATAAATTTTGTTCTAAGAGGGTAGCCAGCAGCCACCATCCCCACAAGGAGCTCGCTCTTCCCAGTCGTCCTAGAATCACGCTCCTGACGTTACCAGGCAACTTGTCCCAATCCCATGGGTTGGCTCGAAATTCCTTTAAACAGCGGTGGGAGTCGGGAAAGTAAACCTCAGCATGAACTCCCAGCTTTTCCTCCAACTACTTCCATCAGGTGGGGTTGGTGCCGACAAGCAGTAGCTGGACCTGCTATTGTATTACCATTTCCTTACGTCTTTCCATTCATAAGGTAGAGTCGCACTCAGGTTTTTAAGAAAATGAAAGTTTTATTTGACTGACGCATTTCAACCTTACAGTTTTTGTCAAAGTCACGCCGTGACGAGGAACATTTCATATACAATTTAGAATTAACTCAAAAGCGCAATTCAATTATTATGAGATTGAAATGAAACATAATACAACAACAATGCATATTGTATGTCATGTGCGAGGGATTTACCTCGTAAATACCAAGTGGTATGCGAGCCGGCCTCGTGCTGTCAACACAAGTATACTAATTAGCACAACATGCGCCGTTCCCTGCTGCTGTAATCCACACGTCGCGCTGCTACCGCATGTAGGGAATATTAGGAGCTGGAGCTGCTTGAAATCTGCCTTAATATCCAGCACATCATAGAAGATAAAGCAAGGATGGGTAGTTGCTATCTAATAGGATAGGAGACGAGTGCCCATATCTCTCAAGTGTGCCTCGTATACTCTTCTAAAATAAAGTGACATGCCTAGTGGCAGTTTAAACTTGTGATATGTATAATGCCACTCAAGTCACTTCTGAGATGTGGTGTAGCTATGGTATAAAGCTTGATGCTTTGTACTTAAAAGGTGAGACATTTGTTTTTAGTTCAATCAGTTACTTGCGCACTTGCAGGCCCACATGCCAAGTACTACATAGAGTACACCACATCTAAAGCAACTAACATACATGTTCAGAAAAGCATTGAGCCAATGTCTCACCTACTCAAATAGCTTTGGAAGCACTTATACATCCAGTCACTTACCAGAAATTAATGGACCTGGTAGTATACCCAGTGAGAGACTAATGCATACAGGGACACATTGAAAAACATAGAGACATATACATGAAAATTAATGTTAGCTATATTACAATAAGAGAACTGTTAATGCTGGAAGTCAACTACTTAAATGTGTAATGTGATAGTAGATGATGAAAAGGTAAATGTAGGTTTTATTTTGTTTTAGACACATATTTCTAAGTAAATACAGAGTTTCAGTGCCATCAAAAAGTGAGACAAAAAAGAAACAGAGCCAAGGATACTAGATCCTCTCAACTGAGAAACAAGCACTTACCAGAAACTACTTATACATGCAGAACGCTAAAAGAAAGTTGCAATCACACCTACACCTACACCTACCTAAAATAGACATTCACAAACTGACACATTTACCTAAACATGTCATGACATTGCTGCAAGTGTACTTGCAATCCCACTGTGTGGAACTTACTGGAAGTAAAATAAGGGGTTGTTGGCACCCAAGAACCCTCAGCAGCCAAGGGAACATCCTCTCCTAACCAGTTGCAGAGAGGGTGAGAAAGGGGGCATACACTCTGATGAGTTTCCTCAGAGTTGGCATTTAAAAATTTTTATTATTAGAGGAGGGGGCTGCTCCACCCTCCTATCTGGGCTGATTTCAGCCCCAAGGACCCCATTCCCCTGGGCCAAGACTTTTTTCAAATGTATTTTTATTAGAGGAGCTGGGCAGCGTTCCCCCCTTTCAAGGATGATTTGGGCCCGGGGGATCCCATCCCCTGCGGAGTGGCACTTAAAAAAAGAAAGAAATATTGGGGTGGGGGCACACAGCTCACCCACCAGGCTGATTACTGCCCTGAAAACCCCATCCTCTCAGGCCCAGCCATTTTGGACTTGAGGGGGGGAGACCAAATAGCCCCCCTCCAAGGCCCAGGGGGACCTCATCCCCCTGGGCCCAGCCTTTTAATTTTTTTTATTTATATTATTGAAGAGGGGCTCCGGCCATTTGGAAATAGGTAGGGGGGCTGAATAGCATCCCTACCTGGGCCAATTTCGGCCGCAGGGAGCCCACCCCACAGGGTCTAGTCTTTTGTCCTGGCTACCCCCAGGGCACCCAGTCTGCATTGGAACCACCGTAGTAGCCCCAAGGCCCCGGCGGTCCTTGCCATCTCCCGGAATCCTGGAGGAGCCGGCATTGCTTTCACACAAAGGGAGCTGTCTAACCATGAAGCTCCCTCTGTCTGAAAAAATGTGTCTGTGTCCCTGCTCGATTAACAGCGGGCAGAGAAACAGAGGAATGCTTTTCTTCCAGCCAGCAAGAGCATTTTCACTGCTCTCGCTTGCTTTAAGTGTTGTGTTTGCCGTGGCTTGGCAGGAGCACTTAAACCTCCAGCCAAGCCACAGCAAACAGCTGTGTCCTGGGGCTGGGCATCCTAGGACAAAATAGGAGCTGTTCCTCTGGGATGGGGAACCCCAGGCGCATTATTGGCTCCCGGAGGGGGTGTGTGCAGCCTCCTTTCTTTGAAGTAGCAGAGCTGGCCCTGGGTAGGTGGTCCCCGATGCTGTTTATGGCCCAGAAGGGGGGACGCACAGCCCCTCTCCCAGTTTTAATGTTAAATTGACCCTGGGGAGGTGGTGATCACCGAGGTCTACAGGGTCCACCTTGCCCCCATTAACTTTAATTTACCTTTGATTTAGCCCCGGAGATGTATTTAAAAAAAACTTTATTTATGGTTTTCAAGAATAGTGAGCAAATAGTACAGAATTTGAGAATAATGGTTACAGACAAAAGTAAAGCAGCATTGGTTACATATTACTCCCCATTATATACGTTTGCCAAGCACTGACTGAAGTCTGGTATATGGGGCTGCTGTATCCCTCCAAATTTGTTCACCATCAGCATTATCACATGGCACTGCGGGCAACTCTAGCACCCCTTGAGCGGATCTTTCTCTACTAGTATGCATATCTTTCACCTATCATACTCTGAGGTAACATAGAATGATATGTAGAAGCGAGCTCATGAAACACAGAACAGTGTGATCTTGAGACCCTTCTTGTCACATGTCATCTGGGGTTAACCTGCCGGAGGAGGAGAGCTGGGGGTATCAGCGATGCCAGGTTCATCCGAGGAAGGCTCCACAGTTTGTGTCAACAGATATTGTGTAAGGGGGCCTCAGATATCCCCAGGCCTAGATGTGCGGGGAAGTGTCTCAGCGTTTATAGAAAGTTGTTCTTGACAGTATACCAGGTCATCCAGCCACTCCTTAAATTTAGGGGCACGTCCTCTACCCCATCTACAGGCTACTCTGCGCTTTGCTAACAGTAATGAGATAGTGACATATCGGCGGTATGGCTTAGGGACCTGCTCGGTGTATCCCAGTAGTGCGGTCAGGGGAGAGTATTCTAGTGCTAGGGACGTCATACATGTTAGAGCCTTAAATATTTGCGTCCAGTATTACATCACGCATGGGCATTCCCAGGACAAGTGTATGAACCCGCCACCAGGACTGCTGCATCTGTTACAATGGTCGGGGTATAGTATGATTGTTGGAGAAACTTATAGCAGCTAGCAGAAATGTGTGCAGTTTGGGAGCAGCAATATTTCCACTGTGCGTCTCTTATTTCTTTGCCAAGATCCTCAGTCCAGTGTGCACGTGCAGCGCTAGGAAGTTCTGTACGCTGCGTGCGAACATTCCGATTCAAGGTTGACACTAGGTGTATCGGGCTTGCAGCCACCAACAATTGGTGAAGAGACTCAAACTTTGCAGGCTCCTGGGGTAAGTTCGGAATAATAGAATGCATGCCCTGTCTCTGCCGCACATATAAATAGAGGTCTAGAGGGGTGGGTTGTGCTCTGTGGAAAAACTGGTCTGATGTGCAAAAGGAACCATTGCGAAATAGATCCCCCATTTAGTGATGTGCAAGCGGTCGCATAGTTTACAAAAGCCTTTCTCTTGTAGCAGAGATAGATGTGGGTGATGGGGCAGGGCTGAAGAATAGAGTACCGGTGGGTTGAAGAGGCCCAGAATGTAATGTCACCCATCTACCGTACCCGTGATAGTGGTTGGTGCAGCGTCACAAGTGGGAGGGGGTGCTTGTATCATCCCATCCAGTGGAATAGGGTCCGCTAACCAGTGTTCTGCCTCAACCTGTGGCATGTATGCCGGCGGGTGGACCCAAAAGTATGCATAATGGGCCTGGGCGTACGCACAGTATAGCTCAAAGTCCGAAATATCGAATCCTCCCTGTGCATAGGGTCCAGTAAGTGTCGCCCATTGTATCCGCGGTTGTCTGCCACCCCAGAATAAACGGATGAGTTCTGTGCAGAGTGTTTTAAAAAAGTGCCACCCAGGAATATAGGGAATATTCATAAAGAGGTATAGGAATTGTGGGAGTACCACTATTTTTTATCAATGAAGCTCTTGCGGCCATGGAGAGGGGGAGCGATATCCAGCGTGTGACATTGTTTGTGAGCCGTTCTATTGCAGTTCCATAGTTAAGTCAGAGCATTTCGTCTCTGTCCCCTGAAACCAGGATCCCAAGTATCGCAGGTCCGCATCACACCATTCGAGTGTGCAGTCTAAGGGGAATTTAGTAACCACTGGTGTTAAGGTAAACAGTTGCAAATTCCCCCAGTTAATGTCAGAGAGTGCACCCCCACCAAGACACTCCACAGCAGTCCCCCCGGGACACCAACTTGGCAGAACATAACAACAAAAGCACAGACGATAAAGAGCTCAGAAAAGAACAAAACACTGGCACTTGGACTTTGCTACTAAGTACAATCCAACTAGAATTTGAAGCATTGCAATACCAATCAGAAAAGATGGAGATACAACTAACAGTTTTGAACACACTGGCAGTTTTTACTGCAGGTATTGAGGAAAAACTGGGAAACCTGAATGGCCTGATAACAAGAGCACAAACAAACACCAATATGAGCTGTAACTGCAACCAGGCTGTCGACAAATTATCCACACTGCTCTCAATGCTAACTGGTCTTAAAAGCAATATTAAATACTTAACAGCAGAAAACGCAACAAAAGACCTTGGCACCTCGGACAGCACTGAGGGAACAACCAAAATAAAAAAACTTGGCAATGTGCTAAAAGGTAACCCTAAGGTGCTCACTGAGAAGACGGTCTGGTCTGGAGACGGAGAGCTAAAAACACTCAATGCCAAACAACGTCGTCAACAAAAAAGGAAAGGGCTCAATCAAAAGCCACAAACAAACAAAACAAAATACTTCTCCATTTTTTCAGGACCTCAGAGTAGACATGAAACCAACTACAAAGATGCAGAGTTAATATATCGGGCACAACTGCCCCCTCCCATTGTCGAACACTCCCTGGTGCAGGGCACAACCCCAAAACAGCCAATCGCAAGCAGGACAAATATGGAACCTGAAGAAACAAAGTGACAAGGATCGCCACCTAAGGGATAAAACAGAAAAAAAGAACCAAAACAAGAAAAAGGAAAGATGCAACCGCCATTAAAAACTGACAGTGGCGAAAACCAACAGTCTATAAATAGTCAAGATCTAAGGGGAGAAACAAATCTCTCATCCAAAGAACCTGTACTTGCAGAGCAGGCACATGGACAGATGTGCAACTCAGCGGCAATAATCTTGTTCTGAAAGTAAGCAAAAAAACACCAACTCAAGCGTAAACACAGGGGCCAGAAGAGAAATGTATGGGACAATAACTAGGCCAAATCAAGAATTACCATCTAGAGGGATAGAAATAACTATCACACCAACCACAATCAGCCTTAGGTGGAAGACATCGAAAAAAAGGGTACAGGACAGGGAGCAAGAACCAAAGCAAACATCTCTAAAGCATATAACATCAAAACTAAAAACAAAGAACCTCATGGCAGAAGGAGCAAGCAACCAACCAGAAACACAGCTTGAAAAACCAAACAACGAATTAACAGCCATAATACATCTACAACAAGGGCCACAACAATTATCAGAAAGTAGTCAGCAGGAAACAGAGGTCTTGGTCTTCTATCCTCAATACACCTCAAAGGGACAACAGAACTTGCTAAATCGAGGAAATATTCTCAGACTAATGAACTCCATCCCGAATCTGGCTGGCATAAGCACAAAGGATCTACTTTCTGTAGAGTTCTTCCCGCTGTTAATCCCCATAGCACAGAGGCAACAAAGACAACTTGGTCCTCAAGTAAAATTGCAGACTCAATCTTAGCTGAGCTGGGGATTTTCAAAAACTGGGGCATCAATATTGCCCCCTTTGACAATACAGAGCACGGCAAGCTCAGTAATAATAAAACACCAGGCACACCCAACCAGCATACTCAGAGGTGTGCGGGGTAAATCGACAAAAGGAACACCAGTAGCCAATGGGATCGACCAAATCTGTGGTCAAAGGCAGTCACTCATTTAAATCAAGGCCCAATAAGGGAAGTACTGTCTCGTACAATCACTTTACCCTCCGAGGAGGATTGACGCTATCCACAAAATAGAGATTACAGCAGGGCAAAGGAACCTGCACTAAGCCTCTGCTCGTGGAACGTTAATGGTTTAGCCACAAAAATAGAAGATCCTGAGTTTCTGAACTACGTCACCCTCTTTGACATAATAATGCTGCAAGAAACTTGGCTCAAGGACCTACAGCACATCGAGGGTCATAAATGTTTCGCCACACCAGCTACCAGGGCCAGCAGGTTTGGCCATCACTCAGGAGGACTGGCTACCTATGTCTCCACAACTACCACAGCCTTAGCAACTCTCATGGACTCAATGAGAAGTTCAACACTAGCAGCCAAAATTAGCATCATCCTGGATGTAAAAGAAATGGAGGTCTGTATAAATAATTCAAATGTACATCCGAAAAACAAAGCGAAAGACTCAACCAAAATTACCAACCAATTGGCTGAGTACGCTACTGAGATGGGAAATTAATTATTCATCCTGACAGGGGACCTAATTGGCTCAGCAGAAGGGGAGGAGGTACTGGCTCTAGAATCTACAACATACCTACACAAAGTGTCCCACTAGACAGGATAAAAAAATGTTGCAACAGTCGCTTCCTTGATGACTTAGAACATCGAAACCTTCAACACATTAAACTGAAGATTTCCGGCAGACTCTCCTCCAGACAATTCTTTTTACTCCACGACAAAAGCTCCATACTGGATTACACCTTTCCAAGCCTCGCAATGTTCCCAAATATTCTTGCGTCCAGAAAGGGGGACATGGGTGATAGTGATCAATGCCCCCAGGAATTTCATAGAACAGCAACTGTGCCAAGCCTAATCAGGCCAGAGACATCTATGGGGCCTATTCACACCTTGAATCAAAAAAGGATCAAATGCATGACCGTCAATTCTAACCTTGAGGCCGAAGCTGCAATACAACTCTTCAATTTGCAAGCCTCGTCCATAGATGGCCATATCACTTACTGGGTTCATTTTATTGCCTCACTTCTTAAAAAGCTTGAAGTCACTCCCCCCTCAAAAGACAACCTTCAAAAAGAGGGCAGTAACAACAAATTAAAGAAAGAGCAGAGAAAACAGCTGAAAAACTCAAAAGATCAATAAATTCGACTATGCGCAAGTTGAGAGGATCCCCAGGGAACACTAGTGCACAGGTATCACTGAAACATAAAAGGGCAGCACTTAAAAGATTAAAATGGAACATCAAGAGAGATGGCGAGAATAAAGTCTGAGCAAAACTCTTATACGACATAAATAGTAACAACAGTGCCCGCTTCTGTAAAACAGTTAACATGATCATGCGTCCACAACACAAAGGTATATGGTCTCACATTTCCGAAGTGATTTGGATGAAATATCTCTCCAGCCATTTCAACAACCATACAGAAAATGCAGGAGTCCAAATGGTCAACAGTTGGATTCCAGAGAGAAAACCGGAATCAAGCGCTTCAGAGAAAAGGAGCAGATCTATCCAGACACAGAAAAAAAACCTTCGGCAACATCGAGGTGCCAGTTGTCAGACTGAATTAAAAAATAGATCAGGAAAGCAGGTGCCCCGGGACCGAATGGCATTTCACCAGCCCTCTATAAAGCAAAGAGCAAACACTGGGCGGACATCCTGCAACCTCTATTCCTGGAAATCAGGCTTCTAGACAGAATACCAGAATCCTGGAGGGGCTCGACAATAGTCCCAATCTACAAAAAAGGAGATAAGGCCGAGCCAAACAACTACCGCCTAGTAGCTCTTATTGACAACGGAGCTAAATATTTTGCAGGCATCATACTAGAGGAGCTTACACTTTGGGCTGAGTCAAACCAGATAATACAGCTGAACTAGACTGGCTTCCATAAAACGACTGGAACACCAACAAATATCCTCGCAATGTCACTAATAATTTAGGCAGCAAAATCATCTAAGATTCCTCGGCATTTGTGTCACATTGACTTCAGCGCTGCTTTCGACAATATAGAGAGAGGCAGACTGTGGGGAAACTGGCATGATGGGGCATACCAAAGACTATTTTAAACATGCTGATGCTCTTACACACGGATACTTGGGTGCAGGTGAAACTAGGTGGTGGTACCCACCTGTCCTCAAAAGTGCCTTCTACATTGATTGAAACAGGGTTATGTGCTTGCGCCAACCTTGTTCAATCTTTTCATGGCGGATCTCCCAAAAGTGCTCGACTCCTGCAACTCCCACTCTCCAAGGGAAGGTGGGAAAACTCTAACTAATCTTATGTATGCAGATGACGTAGTGCTGCTCAGCCACACTCATATTGTCCTTCAACGACTACTGACTGAAATGCAGAAATACGCCACAGAATACAAACTAAAAATAAATCTTAGCAAGACACGGTAAATGTCAATAAATAACAAAAAGAACCCACAGAAGAACTGGTTCATCAGAGGCACAAAAATTGACCCAGCTTGTAAGTATAAATATCTGGAAGTAACATTCGACAGGAAAAGGTCTTTTGTGCGCCAGAAACAGGAAATAATATGGAGAGACCTACTGATTGCCATGACAATGAAAAATCTTGCAAATCAACTGATGGGCCCGACTTTGACCCCGCTACTGAAGGTAGTTCAGGCCAAACTGCTCCCCTCGATCACCTATGGTACTGAGGCAATGCGGGGAAGAGAAGCTAAAGACCTGGACAGAATGCAGGTTAAAGCTTATAGAATCATCTTTTCTCTCCCGCTTTATACATCACCAGCTCAAATAAGGCTGGAGATTGGCCTGAAAAAACAAGTTTTAGCCAGGTATGGGGCATACATCATCTGTTGGCACAAGATAAGAAGCGCCACTACAAACAGGCTAAACTATCTGCTTTGGTGCGACATAGAACACAGGGATTTCTCTGAGACTAAAAACCACCTTTGCCTGTCCTTGGAAGACACTAAACTCTCTGATCTTTGGGATGTACAACTTGGTCACCCCAACTTCAATAAATGTAAAATCACTCTCCTTACTGGAGGATAAGGCGATTTTCTCATGCATGGATAACCCTCAACTCCTACAAATCACTAACTCCACAAACATACTTTAATCAGGGCTATCCCAAAGTCATAAAAATGAACTTCTTAAGGCACAGACTGGGGATTCTTCATGCGCCGAGCACCTACCAGCATTGCTGAGGACAAATGGACAAGATAATTGCAGGCTGTGCACTCCAACAATGGTGGACATCCTTTACGTAATCTGCCTATGTGAAGAGCTGCACCAAGCACGGCAACAGTTCTTTAAAGATCCATTTAAGAAGAAAGGCATCCGCACCAGAAGGCAAGCGATGCTGGCCTGCTTAAACCCGTCAAATACCAAACTAAACTGCAGATTTGTAAAATTTATGATGGTGGTTAAACGGAGAATGCCAAAAATACTGAAAAATGCTCTACAAAACCAGCCTACCAGTACATGGACAAAAGGATTTAGCGGAACCTTACCGAGGATGTCCTTCAGTAGCAGAGGGACAAATTGCGCAACAAGCAGAGTCCATGTGGAAAACACGACAAACGGTTAAGCTAGGCAAGAGCAAGTGAAAACTAAGATATGAACTTTCCAGCATCCAGTGAATAAATGTTTGTCTCCAATCAGCACCACTGAACTATCATTTTTAATTGTGATGTATTTTTCACTCTTTGAATTTTTATTGGTTTTAAACATGGATGTTTTATCAATTTTGGAATATTATATTGCAATGGTTTTAATTGACCATGCAAAATAAAAATAAACTCAAACTTAAGCCCAGTTAATGTGGATGACAGAGAGTTTCCCAAAGATGATGAATTCTCGTTGTAAGGGATTTCAGATTAGTTTTGGGGTCACGTACATAGAGTGTCAAATCATCTGCGTATAGGGAAATCAAGATTTGGCGCAAGTTGCATCGCAAGGGGCTCAATGGCGAGGGGAAATAAAAGGGGGGAGATCGGGCATCCTTGTTTGGTGCCCCTGAAGATTGGAAACGATGACGATAAGTGACCATTTATAAGTACCTTGACAGTGGACTTGTGATACAAAAACTGTATTCAGGATACGAATAGAGGTGGGAAACCCATACGGAGCAATATACAAAATAGATAATCCCACTCAACTGAATCAAATGCCTTAGTGGCATCTAAGAAAATAGCAGCCAAGGGGAGTTCGGGTGCCACTTTCCGCAAAACAGAGAATAGTGTGCGGATATTATTAGTGGTGGTGTGTCCAGGGACAAAACCTGCCTGATCCGGAAGCACTAATTTCTCGATCAGGAGGAATACTCGATTCGCTTTGACCTTAGCAAAAATGTTTGTGTCACAATTTAGGAACGATAGCAGTATGTATGAATCTCAGGAGAGGGGTGCTTTGCCTGGTTTCAGAAGGGATGTGATCAAAGCTTCTCGCATTGAGGGTGGGAGTGGGCCGCATTCTAAGGATTCCTTGTACAGCTCCCTCAGTATGGAAGCCAGTATATCTATATAGGTTTTATGAAATTCGGTGGGAATGCCATCCAAGCCCGGAGCCTTGCCAGATTTTTGCTGCGTTATTGCTTTGCGAATTTCGTCCAATTCAAATGGAGCGCAGAGGAACTCCAGCCAGCCCAATGCTACGTCCCCAAGGAAATTATCAAGTTCGAAGTGGTCCCTACGTTGCGATGTATATAGTGTGGAGTAGTGCGTGGTGAATATTGTCAGTATATCTGCCTATCCGTATCTGTGTGTCTCCCCGCCAGGGTCTGCAGACATGTACTTTATATTGTTTTTTTTGTTTATTGTTTTCCTTTCTTTCTTTTTGGCCCAATTGCAATCATCTTATTTAATTGTGCAATATAAATTAACTCATCTTATCTTATAGCCCCGGGGAGCTGGTGGTCCCCGAGGTCAGGGGGAACCATGCGGCCCCCAATTAATTTTTTCGATGTGGTCCCTAGGCCCTGGAGGAGGAGGGGGTCAGAGCACCCTCCTTTATTAACCATAAGCCCCAGGAAGGTGATGACCCCAGGGGCTTTTTGAAGCCCCAGGAGAGGAGCACCTGCATTCTCATCCTTTCATTTCTGCATGTCCCGGGGATCTGGCCAACTAAGGAGCCCATTAGTAATGAAGCCCAGTCTTTTCTTTATTTGTGGGAGCTCACCCCATCCCTGTTTTTCTCGGCACACGCTTGACGGCGTGCCCCAAATCTTTCCATGCTGAACAAGATCACAGGGGCCATTTGGGGGAACACATAGTTCACACAGAATACATAGATTTGTTTGTAAGCATGTGTTTATGTATGATATATATGTATTTATATTAGTCTCCAAAGTCCAGGTTCAAGATGCAACTAGGACGTGAAACAAAATTCACTCCCTATGGCTTGAGGATGATCCAAAACCATATGTTAGTAACTAACTCCAGTATATACTGTTTGTAAATACCCGACTGAAAGTTCCAGGCATGAGACATACGGCTTAACACATTTGACACAGGTTGACCTCCTAATTACCTGTTCGATTGCTAGGTAGTCTCTGTCAGTCCCGTTAGCAATTACCTGGCACTGCACAGAAATACACAATAGTTACAGAGATTGTTGTAAACTTTCATTAGCAGTCTTGCAAGAAAGACCTAGACTATTATAAGAACGGTATCCACGCTGTCTTCTGTTGTCTGCAATTAAAGTGTTAACATACAATGATAGCGGAGTGTGTACAACTTTGTATTACTTTTGTCCCCACTGTCTTTAGTCTTATTATTTACACCTGTAAGCCCACAAGTAGAGATGCACGTGTGTGGGTATAATGTAGAAATATAAACTGTGAATTCCAATGATCTCAACTTTGGTTTTTTTCAGCTATTCCTTATGCAGTATTTATGTCTATGTGGAGTATTCATTTTCATCACATATCTGCATCTATTTTTCTTATCTGACACCCAGGCATGGTTTTGGTGGCCAAAGTAAGGAATAGAAATATTAATATTATTAATTTAAAAATCTTCACTTTTGAGCGCTAAATAGCGCCTGTCACAACGTTGTTTTAGCAGATGTATTGGTTCAGTTATAAACAATTTATTTTACAGAATATAAGACACACTCACTCAACTGCATCTTAAAGACAGGAATCACCCTACGCTTATACCAGGTATACAATTTTTTAAAGGACAGCATTTTCACAGTAAGCACACACGTGTTTCAAGTTTCCCAACTAAATCATGGATACACGCACATAAAGGAACAGGGAGCCTTCTTCTTCGAGAGCTTTATCAGGGCATTTAACAGAAATGAAAACCTTGACCTCCTTATGCCATCAAAGGTACAACTGGAAGATCAAAGAACTGAGGCTTTCCACTTCCACAATTGCACAGAAATGACTCTGGCGTCTTCAGACATTCCTCCCAATTACTAACACGGAGGCTCCTCTAAACATGCAGCCGCACAGATCACTGGGTCAAGCCCAAGCCCTTTATCATCGAAAGCCCACACTGGATTAGACCAAGCACACAATGGGCAGGCTTTTATCTGATGTGATTTTACCATTCGTTTTTTTCTTGAAATATCTTTCAAAAACCTACGTTCATTGAAGCCTACATGCTTCAGCCCAACTCGTCAAAGAAGCTAAGCAATCTCTTCATATCACCCGTATTTTGAGAGAACTTCCCTGCCTCCACCCCACGGAATCCACTTGAAGGTGGTGTCTATCAGATAGATTGCACTTATGGGTGCTTCGTGATTTGAAAGAAACACTTCTCCTGACTAACGGGTAGAGAAATACCAGGAATAAATAGTGATTGCTTCTAAATATACTAATAGTAAAATGAAAATCAACCATATTAAACCAAGCATTTAAATGGCAAGCACCGAGACGTTGTTATTCCTGAGAAGATCAGACTGAATCCGAACCTCTTTTTGTTCATGAAAAAGCTGAATATGCACTTCTTTCAATCATGTCTGAAAAACTAACTCGATCACACTCCACATTATTTGGCTTTTACTGAGGTCCTTTTTTGTCTCTCCAAATGTTAGTTAATCTACTTCCTGTTTCATGTAAAAATTCCCGTTGCTCACGTGCCTATATTCACACAATGCAAATATAGCTAATAAATGAATAAAGACATGCCATCTTCTGAATATCCAATTATTTGATCTTTTTAACTGTTTAGACGAGACTGGATAGATGGGAGTAATCAAATCCATAGAAAAACTGCGGCGGTTGAGGAGGAAAGACATTTTAGTTAACTTGGAATACAATGTCCGAATACATAGGAGAACAAGGGAGCCATTAATGTTGCCCTTCAAATTTCATGGGCCTATGTAGGTGTCAACAATCTCTTTAATGTGAAAGTGGAAGCAGCACCAGGGATGAAGTCACAAACCAATCACTTTGATTCAAAAAGTTCTTTCATTTTCTTCATAAAAGCAATTCGACAACAGCCAACGCATTTCGTTCCTGTGAAAGGAACTTCCTCAGGGTAAAAAACACATATTATGAAGGGATTTATCTCCGCTTTTTTGGGTTTAAAAGCCAAGAAAGCGGAGATAAAATGATCTCCCTATTACCTAGCTGTCGCTAACACCAGTTAGCGACAGCTAGTAGGAGATAGCGACCATCTTGGGCCCCACTTTGCATGTCAGACATATTTATCACTAATGACATGCAAAGTGGGCGTGCCAAGATGTTAGCGACTGGAAACAGTCGCTAACATCGCTATCTCCTATTACCAACTTTTGGAGATATTTGCGCTAAGCGCGAATATCTCCAAAAGCTAACACCTGCCCTGAGCAGTACTTAGCCATGTTATCCAATGGGAGGTGGATAACATGGCTAAGAGCATTAGCTCGGTAATGCATGAATATCGCTGACTTAACAGCGATATTCATGCATGTCGGCCGATTTTTATCGCTTAGGAGATAAACCTTGATAATATCAAGGCTCCTAAGCGATAAATTTATTGCCGCTAAGCCAACATAGCAATAATTATCGCTAGTTGTTGGTAATATGCCCCACAGTGTATGATTATATTCGTAGAGTGGACCCAGAATACCGGCCTTGGACGTTGAAGTCCCAAATTCCTTTTTATTATTTCTTCTTTGTTTCCTTTTTTTCAAAAACCCATATCATGAAAAATTATTTTCTTAAACCCTATACAGAGGCGTGTACTCCAGGATTACGATATGTCGGACAATGACACCGTGACTCTGCGCCGTATACCGATTGCATGACTCTGAGATTGAATATGATCTTCTGTAGTCTTTGACGTCAGGTCCCACAGTACGGAGTTCTTACATGATGTGGCCTGCTGTAACATAATTATCTGAACTTTTTGAATCAAAGTGATCGGTTCGTGACTTCATCCCTGGTGATGCCTCCACGCTCACATTGAACTTTGTGTCTGAATTTCCAGTGGGGCTGAACTGCAGCAGGTCCCGCTGGTGGGCTGGCACAGGAATTGACTTAATAAGGGACCTCATGATTGATGTGCTCAGCGTAGAGTCAGCTGCAGGTTCATTTTGTTGTAACAATCTCTTAACCAGGTCGAAAGCTCTTCTTATCCATTATGTTTATGCCCTTGCCAATGCTACCTCGGAGATAAATTTCAAACATAGATCAATGGTGAAAAATGCATTTACGGATATATTTGCATGCAGTAGGAACATTGAAAGGGAACGCTTTTTGGGAACCTAAGGAAGAGCCGTATTTATTTATTAGTTTTTTTCTTTTTAGTTTTATATAGCGCTAGCTAGACCCAAGGTTATCAGAGCACTTTGCATGTTATGTGATTAAATTTACAAGATGTACATGAGAGGATTCATATGAGTCGAAGAAAAAAGAAATACGTCATTAGGTGGTTATAAAGTCACAACACTATTAGAAAAGGACGTACTGAGGAATGGCATCCGGGACAATTTAGGAGACTGAAAAATTCAGGTAGCCCTTTTAAAGGAGCCAGTCAAAGAGGGAAACGTAGAGCAGTTTGTGTGCATGTTGAAGTAGTTGCTGAGAAGTAGAAGTTTATGGTCCATTTTGACCTGGAAGAAAAATAGGGGTTGCAGCAGAGATCCTTGAGGAGTGAGTTCCAGGTTTTGGGATGATTTGTACTTTAGGTTAGGAGGGATGAGAAGAAGAGCGTTGGGAATTCTCAATGCCCACACTACTCCTGCTCTCAAAATTGGTTTCTACCTATTTGTTTTTTTTAATGAAGAGCTTTGTGGGTGATACAGGATCTTTACAAGATGCATATTCCTTTGATGGGAAGCCAGTCAGAACTCTTCAGGGTATGAGAGATGTGTTGAAATCTTTTGATCCCTGTGAGGAGTCTGGCAGCCGTCTTGAGATCTGTTGTAAGGGGCACAAGGTGACATTTAGGAGCTCCTGTAAGGAGGGCATTGCTGTAGACCAGTTTTGAGATGTTAAGAGATTGCACTACCACCCTAAGATTGTCTGGGGGGACAAATGGTTTTATTGTTTTGAGGTATTTGAGTGTGCAGAGTGCTCCTTTAGCTGAGTTGCTAATGTACTAATTCATCGGCATGTTGTTCAGGGTGATACCCAGGGACTTATCGGAGTTAGAAAGAGAAAGAGAGCAGTTAAGGATGTCAATATTCTTGATCCATTCTTGGATAGGTAAGGGATTTTTTCTGGGGGAGAAGTGTATTAGTTCTGTTTTTTTAGGGATCAGTTTAAGGTGGTTGGTTTTTAGCCATTCTTGTATCTTAACTAGTGTGCTGTTCAGATGTTGGATGTCACAAGGTGATTTTATTTTGTAGTTGAATTGTGTGTCATCAGCATATAGATGATAATTAACCTCTACTTGTTTCAAAGTGACAGGGAGGGATTCCATAAAGATGTTACAATCGCTGGAGGATTGAGCCTTGCGTTATGCCATGTATAACTGGAGAAGGTTTGCAGAGACAGCTATTGATTTTGCAGACAGTGATGTTGCAGATAGGATGTGAACCATCTCAGAACTGTTCTATTCACACCCACACAGTTTTTGAATGTTTGAAGTAAATCTAGATGATTTACTGTATTGAATGCCACAGACAAGTCAAGTAGGATTAGGAGGCATCCAAGGATCAGTGGATTTTATTGGAGATATTGAGCATGGCGGTTTCGGTGCTACATCCTTCCCCGAGTCCTGATTGGAAAGTATTGTGGAGTATGGTGGAGATTGAATTCCTCTATGTGTCAGCTGAGTTGAAGGAGGACACACTTCTCCAGTGTTTTGGTTAGGAATATAAGGTTGATAATAGATATGAGGTTGTTCAGGCCATTGGGGACTGCTCCTGGTTTTTGAGAGTGGGGGTGACCTGGCTAGTTGGAGGGATTTAGTAACACAGCCAGATGAAAGAGAGGCTTTGAAGATTTTGGTCCAAAAGGAGGAGATGATGTGGTTGAGGTTCTTTACTAGGTTGGAGGACAGTGGATTGGAAGTGTGGGATGTGGGCTTAAAGTTTGCTTTCAATCATGAGTTTGAAGTCTGTCCACAGAGCATTGTTTTTTGATTGAAGGCGATCTTGAATGATTTTTTGTTCATTTGGGTCATAATGGTCTTTGGTTAAGCCTTTTATTTTGTATTTTTATTAATTTATATAGTTTTATATAATGCAACCTAGACCCTGGAAGGGTATCAGAGTGCTATACAAATGTTACATCAAAAAATATCATGAAAAACGATGTACATATATATGAGTAGATAACAGGAAAACCTAAATGTTGTCAGTGTTCGTTGTAGATCCAGGAGATATTCAAGAGTGCCGTTAGCCATTCGCACTTAGAGTCAAGCCCAGATCTTGGTTGGTGAGATGTCTCTGATTTTGTAAGGTACACGTATTCGCACAGCCATTTTAAGTGTCTTAATCTTGGTGAATGTGTGGCTCATAAACTACAGCTGGAACAATCCCCCTTAAAATCCCTAAGTTGCAATATCTGTGGCTGGGTAGGCCTAAATCCAACTCTTAATGCTCAGACATCTGATTTCAACAACAAGAACTCTCGAAATATTAGGTATATTTTACTTAATACCAGGTCAATGTTCAAGTACAAACTTCACTTAGAGTGCCTAATCCAAATAGAGAACCAGGACCTCGTTTTTCTCACAGAAACCTGGGCAAATGAAAATAATGTTTCAGATTGGAACATGGCAATCCCAGTCGGCTATTTTGTCACTAACCTTGATAGAATGAAGACAAGGGGTGGGGGTATAGCAATGATCTCTTGCTCTCAGTATACGGTGAAAATCACTCCAGAACCTACCCCAGACACTTAAGCTATAACTTTTAGTATAAAATCCAATGATATAGAGCTGTTTCCAGGTCTCTTGATCTATAGACCTCCAGGTCCTAGATCATTTTTTACGACATCTCTCCAAACATATATGGAATCATACATAGACACTGTTTCGTTTATGATATTAGGTGATTTTAACATTCATTTGGAAGCCCACAATAATCCTGACACACTCTCCTTATTAGACAAACTGTCTAGCTTTGGTTTGAACCAGATTGTTTGCGAGTCAACACACCATGCGGGACACACACTAGATGGCATTTTCACCAATAATTCACTCATAAAAGTCAAGACTGTCTGTCCCTTACCCTGGTCTGACCACTTAGCGGTACATGTTACCATCATGCCAGCAACCTCAAACAGTGGTCGTAGGAACAGACCCTTGGCCGTCAAATATTGCGCCTGGAAGTCAGTTAGTAAAAAGCATTTAACATCAGCACTAGGTGAAATGCCCGTAAATCCTCCTGACTCCAACCAAGCCGCGACAGGTTTTCATAACTGGCTCAATAGAGCAGCCAATATTGTGGCACCAGAAGTTACTAAGCATTCTTGAAAGAAATTAACTTTGTCCCCTTGGTATTCTGCAGAACTTAAACAAGCTAAAATTAAATGCAGGCAAAAGAAACGCTGTTGGAGATCGGAATATAGTAGCGTACAAAGGAAAGTTTATTGTCTAGCCTTACAAGAATATAAAACTGCGAATACACTAGCTAAAACAGCCTACTTTACCACCAAAATCCAGGAGGCCTCAAATTCCCCAAAATAAGTATTTCAAACAGTCTGGTGCTGATGAAGTGTCCGCAGGATGCAATGTTCTCACCTGACCAAAAATGACAAGCTGGCAGGTTTCTTTCAAAACAAGGTTCAGTCTGTATATAACGACCATCAAAAATCAGCCAAGGATGTAGGGCACCTGAGAACAATGTCTCTCACAGTGGCTTGGCACAATTTCCACTATTGGGAGAGGAGTTGTTGAAGATCAAATCAGGCTCCCCTTTAGATCCCTGTCCACCGCATATATTGCATTTGGTTTCAGGTGAGGTAAGTATACCACTGTCTTCCTTACTAAACCAAATTATAGTCTATGGGGTCTTTTCTACCATCTGGAAAAAAAGCCTGTATACGCCCTCTTCTAAAAAAAACCTAAACTGGATCCTGCAAGTGAGAAAAATGACCGTCCCATCTCCTGCTTGCCATTACCTGCTAAGGTTCTTGAGAAGGGTATGAACTCAGAATTAACAACATATTTAGAGACCAATGATATTCTGGACTCTACTCAACATGGTTTTAGATCATTACACTCTACTGAGTCAGCCCTAATTATGGCAGCTAAGGGAAATACGTAAGGTGATGGATGACAGAGGAAGGGCTGGACTGGTCCTGCTTGATTTACCAGCAGCCTTCAACACTGTGAATCATACTGTACTAGTTCGAAGGCTACAGGAGATAGGTATCAGTGGTACAGCTTTCACCCTCCTCACCTCTTTCCTTTCATCTAGGGAACAAATGATTCTTTGGGGTGGCTATCAATCTGAGGAATTCAAACTCCCTGGTGGAGTGCCACAGAGGTCGGCCTTGTCCCTTTTGCTGTTCAATATATATGTAGCCCCCTTGACCAGATTGATAAAAAGTTTCGGCTTTACGCTGGTGTCATATGCTGATGACATGCAGCTTTTAGTGTCTGTAACACAGTCAGTGGATGATACAGCAACCACATTTTGCAGCTGCATCTCTGCCTTGATGACCTGAATGAGTTTCAACCTTTTGAAACTCAATGCAGATAAAACCAAGATGGTAGAGTTTGGACAGAAAATCTCGACTTGGAGCCAAATATGGTGGCCCACTGCGGCTGGCATCTGTCCATCTCTGGTCAACAAAGCTAGGAAACCTTGGTCTTATGTTTGATAAGGACCTCACTTGTGCTCCTCAGATCAACCAAGTCTCACCAGCCTGCTTTTTCATGTTAAAGGGCTTGCAGAAGATTCTTACATTTATCCCTCTCTCTATGAGAAAAACTGTGGTAGGAGCCATGGTCCTAGCTAGAATTGACTACTGCAATGCCCTTTATCTGGGAGCGGTGCAGCTCAACTCTCTAAACTCCATTCAATTCAAAACGCGCAGCATGAGTCCTGCTTAAACTACCTAAACATCATGCTACATCAACCAGTATAAAACAGCTTCACTGGCTTCCAGTGGGATGATGTATTGATTTTAGAACACCCTGTCACGTGCATAAAGCCCTGTTTGGTGGTGGAGTGAATGATGTGCCATCCTTGTTTGCTAGATCTGTACCATCACAATCTTTAAGATCGTCTTCCCTGGGCCTGGTATAACTTGCAAGGATAAAGAAAGCAAGGTGTGGGGGGAAACGTTTTTCCCCCCTAGCATTCAAATTATGAAACTCACTGACCACAAATTTGAGACTACAACCTAGCAGATCTGTGTTTAGAAAGGAAATTAAAACATGGCTCTTTTCCCAACCTTGAACATGTTGGTTATTGTCCCTGCACTTTCACTAAGCGCCAAGACACCTCGGCAATAGTGCGCTCTCTAAATATGTTCAGTCAGTCAGTCATTAGTACCCACCTAGTACCCAACTAGAATGGTGATCAGGGAAGAATTTTGTTAAACAAAAGTAATTTGATTTCTTTTTAGAAGGAAGTGCTTGATTTGCTGATTTCTGGGGCAGGACATTCCAGATCCTATTTGCTAGTCCAGAGAAGGTATGGTTGTAAGTTTCCTTTTTCCAAAATGTTTGAGGTTTCAAAAGCATGGTGCTGGTGCTTCTCGAATTACTGCCACCACCTGATAGTTCCAGTTATTGGCTAGATACTTTGGTGTGTTGAAGTGCAGGACTTTGTGTGCCATGCAAGCAATTTGTAGCTGTGCCTTGCAACATAAGGGAGCCAGTTCAGTGCCTTTAGATCAAGGGTGATGTGGTTGTTCTTTTAGGAGCTGGTGACAAGTCTTGTAGCAATGTTGAGGGAGGCTTTGAGTGGAGCTAGTATGGAATCTGAATCTCGGTAAACCACATAAGGTTGTATTCTCATAGCCTATTCTGGGTATCACTAGAGCTTGAACTCTTGATTTTAGGTTGATGACGGTTAGGAAGGGTTTTAGTTTTCTAAGAATGTTCACATGAAAGTTTGCTCCTCTGGTGGCTGTGCTGATGTGTTCCTGCATGATGAGATACTTGTTGAGTGCTATTCCTAGTGATCATGTGGAAACTATGATGTGTGGTGTGCAGTTGAAGGTTGTTAAGTGTTTCATCCAATTTTCAATATTGCTGTGTCCTTGAGGTGGAAAAATTAGGAGAACATCAGTTTTGAGCTTGTTAAGTTTGAGGTGGTTTTTTGTCAGCTGGTTGTGGGTCTTGGGGCAGAATTTAGTGGTGACTGATGGATCAATGATGCAGGTGGGCAGAGATGACAGACAAGTATCATGGAAAAGAGTTTGTTCAATTTTCACAACTTTCTCAGTGAAGTAGTTAGCTACTTCTCTGCAGCATTCAACTGTGACTTTTGTATCAGGGTTGGAGATGGTGATGGTGGGGTTTTATGTTTAATTATGTTAAAGTAGTACCTAGGTTTGTTCTTTGCTTGATCCAGTTGATTGCAAAAAAATGTGGCTTTTTCTCTAAAGATGAGTTTTCAGTAGGTTAGCCATTCAGATCTATGGAGCGCTAGGTGAGCTAGTGAGGGGTTATGTCTCCAGAGCCTCTCCGTTTGTCTAAGTTGACTCATCTCAGAGTTCAGGTCAGAGTTGAAACCAGTTCGGAATATTTTAATAGAGTCCTTAAGTTTAAGCGGTGCAATTTGGTGGAGCACTTCAGTAATAGCAAGGTTATAGTGGGCGTTAAGGTTGTCAAAGGTGTGAAGGAGAGGTTGTGAGTGTAGTTGGGTGCTGATCATGGATTCCAGTTCCATTAAGGGGATGTGTTTGATGTTCCTTGCCCAGTGCCTGGGTTTATTAGTGGCAGCAGGATGAAGTATGGGATGGGCATTGAGATTGAACAGTATGATATGGTGGTCGGACCAGTCAGTTGGCTTGATCGATCGGAGGGAGACATCCTAATTTCTGTCAATTATGGCATCAAGAGTAGAGCCTTTCCTGCGGGTCGATTTGTTGCAAAATTGCTTGAGGTTGTTGATATCACGAAGGTTGGTTAAGTTACAGACTAGGGCATCTTCAGCATCCTTCAAGTACAGATTGATGTCACCTAGAAAAATTTTATTGGTGTCTGTTAGGGTGTGCTATGTAATAAGAACAGTTAGTACTTCAGTGAACAAAAACAAAACTTGGACAGGAGACCCGAATAAGGCACCAATCAAAAACAATTATGCCCATGAAATCAAAGAATTGCATATTAACCTGTGTGAAAGCTCCTGAAAGTACCTCTTTAAGTAGAAAAAGTTGACATGCAGGACTTCTTCTGGGCATTCAAGAATTGCATCTCGCGAAAGTAGGTTGATAGTAACCTTATGAAGTTATCTGCATGCAATATTGACGGCAATCTCATTTGTATTTAGGAGTGTTCATCCATAATTTAAGTCACGTCATAAGTACATCACAATTCAAATAAAAGTAGGATGGTGGTAACATCTGTTGAGAACCGTGATATGATCATCACGATGATGTGAACCAAGTGCTGGCACATTAATAGCAAAACAACAGTTGATGGACAGAATGCAGAACAATGTCATACATTCACCCCAGTACAGAGATCTGGGCCTAAATCCATTGTGTTTTTGCACTCCAAACCACCCCAGTTCAGACATGGCCATATGCAAATCAGCCTTGACCCTGTGCCTCATGGGAACAGTCCAGCCCGAACTGCCAAGCCATGTCTGTCCTGGACCCGAATCAAGCATCCTAGGACCAGTTTCTGGCCCTCGGCCGTCTTCAGCCAGGATAGCTTGACTCCAGTGGTGTGGAGAGCATGAGACTCACGTCTGAGCATACCCATCCCACTCGGGGTGACAAATGCAAAACAACAGTTGATGGACAGAATGCAGAACAATGTTATACATTCACCCCAGTACAGAGATCAGGGCCTAAATCCATTTTTTTTGCACTCCAAACCACCCCAGTTCAGACATAGCCATATGCAAATCAGCCTTGACCCTGTGCCTCATGGGAACAGTCCAGCCCGAACTGCCAAGCCGTGTCTTTCCTGGACCGGAATCAAGCATCATAGGACCGATTTCTGGCTATCAGCCGTCTTCAGCCAGGATAGCTTGACTCCAGTGGTGTGGAGAGCATGGGACTCACGTCTGAGCATACCCATCCCACTCGGGGTGACAAATGCAAAACAACTGGGGTGGCGGAGTGAGCTAAAGAACGGTGATGGATTAAACTAATATCAGTTGACTGGGGGTGAGTGTTTGTATTGTCAACGCTCCGTCCATCATCACCTTTGGTTTTTCTTTGTTCGCCCTAAGTTGGCAGGGTATGCTCAGACGTGAGTCCCTTGCTCACTTTGCCACTGGAGTCAAGCAAGCCCGGCTGAAGACGGCTGTAATGCCAGAAACCGGTCCTGAGAAGCTTGATTTCGGTCCAGGGAAGACATGGCTTGGCAGTTTGGGCTGGATTGTTCCCATGAGGCACAGGGTCAGACTGATTTGCATATGGCCATGTCTGAACTGGGGTGGCGGAGTGAGCTAAAGAACGGTGATGAATTAAACCCAGATCAGTTGACTGGGGGTGAGTGTTTGTATTGTCAACGCTCCGTCCATCATCACCTTTGGTTTTTCTTTGTTCGCCCTAAGTTGGCAGGATATGCTCAGACGTGAGCCCCTTGCTCACTTTGCCACTGGAGTCAAGCAACCCCGGCTGAAGACGGCTGTAATGCCAGAAACCGGTCCTGGGATGCTTGATTCCGGTCCAGGGAAGACATGGCTTGGCAGTTCGGGCTGGACTGTTCCCATGAGGCTCAGGGTCAGACTGATTTGCAAATGGCCATGTCTGAACTGGGGTTGCGGAGTGAGCTAAAGAACGGTGATTGATTAAACCCAGATCAGTTGACTGGGGGTGAGTGTTTGTATTGTCCACGCTCCGTCCATCATCACCTTTGGTTTTTCTTTGTTCGCCCTAAGTTGGCAGGGTATGCTCAGACGTGAGTCCCTTGCTCACTTTGCCACTGGAGTCAAGCAAGCCCGGCTGAAGACAGCTGTAATGCCGGAAACCGGTCCTGGGAAGCTTGATTCCGGTCCAGGGAAGACATGGCTTGGCAGTTCGGGCTGGACTGTTCCCATAAGGCACAGGGTCAGACTGATTTGCATATGGCCATGTCTGAACTGGGGTGGCGGACTGAGCTAAAGAACGGTGATGGATTAAACCCAGATCAGTTGACTGGGGGTGAGTGTTTGTATTGTTAACGCTCCGTCCATCATCACCTTTGGTTTTTCTTTGTTCGCCCTAAGTTGGCAGGTTATGCTCAGACGTGAGTCCCTTGCTCACTTTGCCACTGGAGTCAAGCAAGCCCAGCTGAAGACGGCTGTAATGCCTGAAACCTGTCCTGGGAAGCTTGATTGCGGTCCAGGGAAGACATGGCTTGGCAGTTCGGGCCGGACTGTTCCCATGAGGCACAGGGTCAGATTGATTTGCATATGGCCATGTCTGAACTGGGGTGGCGGAGTGAGCTAAAGAACGGTGATGGATTAAACCCAGATCAGTTGACTGGGGGTGAGTGTTTGTACTGTCAACGCTCCATCCATCATCACCTTTGGTTTTTCTTTGTTCGCCCTAAGTTGGCAGGGTATGCTCAGACGTGAGTCCCTTGCTCACTTTGCCACTGGATTCAAGCAAGCCCGGCTGAAGACGGCTGTAATGCCAGAAACCGGTCTTGGGAAGCTTGATTCCGGTCCAGGGAAGACATGGCTTGGCAGTTCAGGCTGGACTGTTCCCATGAGGCACAGGGTCAGACTGATTTGCATATGGCCATGTCTAACTGGGGTGGCAGAGTGAGCTAAAGAACGGTGATGGATTAAACCCAGATGAGTTGACTGGGGGTGAGTGTTTGTATTGTCAACGCTCCGTCCATCATCACCTTTGGTTTTTCTTTGTTCGCCCTAAGTTGACAGGGTATGCTCAGACGTGAGTCCCTTGCTCACTTTGCCACTGGAGTCAAGCAAGCCCGGCTGAAGACGGCTGTAATGCCAGAAACCGGTCCTGGGAAGCTTGATTCCGGTCCAGGGAAAACATGGCTTGGCAGTTCGGGCTGGACTGTTCCCATGAGGCACAGGGACAGACTGATTTGCATATGGCCATGTCTGAACTGGGGTAGCGGAGTGAGCTAAAGAACGGTGATGGATTAAACCCAGATCAGTTGACTGGGGATGAGTGTTTGTATTGTCAACGCTCCGTCCATCATCACCTTTGGTTGCACTTGGCACATTAATAGCAGCACATATTATACCTTGTATCGCCTATCCAGCCTGGTGTAATCTAAATCAGCCTGCTCCCGCCTGTGGTTTACACAACTATGGCATCTTCAGCATCGTTCCAGTAGAGATTGATGTAACCTAGAAAAATTTCATTGGTGTCTGTTAGGGTGTGCTATGTAATAAGAACAGTTAGTACTTCAGTGAAGATTGTGCGATGATGAGGGGGGTGGTAGATAATACAGAGTTTGATGGGAGTGCTGGCTTTGGCCTTGAGTTAGACTTCATAATCTAGAAATACATAAATTCTACTGTGTTAAGCTAAATATCTTCTTTGCGGATGATTGCTAGTCCTCCCCCTGTTTGTCCTGGTCTATCCCATCTGATGATAGAATAGCCAGGAAGAGTGAGAAAGTCTAGAAATGGGTTATAGTGCTTGTTGAGCCAGGTTTCGGTTAGAAATGCAATGTTGATTCCTTCTTCAAGCATAGTTGCAGTTAGATAGTTGGCATGTCTAACTGTTGATCTACATTAAAAGAGCATACAGGGTAGTGAGTTAAGACTATTATTAATGGACTGTATTGACTCAGTGGTGATGTATTGTGAGGGTGATCTAGGTGACGTGAGGGCTCGAGGGAATCAATTTGTGCCCAGGATTCTGGAGAGAGGTTTAGGATCAGGAAGTGGTGTTTTGTGCTGTAGGGGTTGCTAAGTGATTTGGTTTCCATTGGGGAAAGGGGGTTGAGAGTCCGGGGTCTGTGGAAACATCGGCTCAAGGCGATGGAGGTTAAGAAGGGGTTAGCCTTCGTTAATTGATACAATGATATGACTTTGCACATGACACACACACACACACACACATTGCACAAGTAAAAAACTTACACTGAAATGATGTCTATATGATTACAAGATGGTGAATGTGTGCGAAATTTATGTTGGAAGTATGTATGAATGATGGTCCATGTGTTGGCCTTTGTTGGTGAGGTGTGTGGGAAGAAGGTAGTAGGATTGTGGGGTTTTGATGGCTTGGTGGTTAAATACTGGTTAGTGTGTGTATACTGCTGTATATGCAAACATATAATGTTTGCTGTTTGGTTATATATGGTGTCTTGAAAAATGACTTTTAAGCGATGTTAAATGCTTGAGGATGATGGGTGTGTTAGCATATGAAGTAATTGACAATGTGCATTGTGTATTGTAGTGCAAGCTCGAGGTGGGAGTCAAAGTTGATCTAATATATTGAAAGCATATCCACAGTTAGCAAATTAGTCAACTCCAACTCCATCAACATTTCTGCAATGTATGTACCATCGCAAGTGTGTGTTGTAAGTTGATGAGCTCAGCTTATGAATGTAAAAATGTAACTGGCATAGTGATTAACCTCTCCTTCAGAGGGTGTCAATGCTGTAGTTGGGGTAATATTACTGGTAGCCTTAAAATGACTTTTAAGCAATGGTAAATGCTTGAGGATGATGGGTGTGTTAGCATATGAAGTAATTGACAATGTGCATTGTGTATTGTAGTGCAAGCTGGAGGCGGGAGTCAAAGTTGATCTAATATAGCGGGATGAATGCAGCACCTTGAATTATCGATTTCCTCATTTTTTCTATTGAAAGCACATCCGCAATTACCAAATTAGTCAACTACAACTCCATCAACATTTCTGCAATGTATGTACCATCGCAAGTGTGTGTTGTAAGTTGATGAGCTCAGCCTATAAATGTAAAAATTTAACCGGCATAGTGATTAACCTCTACTTCACAGGGTGTCAATGCTGTAGTTGGGGTAATATTACTGGTAGCCTTAATATGATGCCTGTGTATAATACTCATAAACACGATAAGTCGGAGGATATATCTAAGAAACAACCATTTTTTGAGGCTCTACTTTTAAATTGTTGTTCTTTAAACTAACATGCTTTTCACATTTATGACATTGAGTCTACACCTGACTTAGTGTTTCTGACTGAAACATGGCTGTCGGATTCATCCAATCCTTCCATAGCTTCAGCCAATCCCCCCGGCTACTCCATTATGAGGAAAGATCGGGTTGGCTGCAAGGGAGGCGGAATTGCTATTATTACCAAAACTGAGATTGCCACCACTTGCATTCCCTTGGAGGATTTAGAAGGGGTGGAATGCTTATGTTTTCAGGCTACCCTGTCCCCCCATCAGTGCCTTGCGGGAGTTCTCTTGTACAGACCCCCGGGGCAGACTGGAGCATTTCTGAAGTCCATTGGTGATGTAATTGCTCCGGTGGCCTCCAGATTTAAAATCTTTCTCGTCCTGGGGGATTTTAACATACACATGGACCAACAGGACACCTCAGAGACCATCTCCTTGTTAGAATCCCTGGGTTCGCTTAGCATGGTTCCCTGAGTATTCGCCACTATGCATGAGAAAAAGCACACTCTTGCTCAGATGTTTGCGAACTGCCTAATTAAGACAGAATTGCCTGTACCTATGCTCTGGTCAGACCACTCTTTGGTCAGTTTTAGTCTACCAAAACTGTCCAAACAGTCATGGTTTCAGGTAAGGCGGCCGTCGGCTATTTCTAGACCTCTGTACAAATCACCCCGGATGCTCTGAAACACGTGCTAGATTTACACCCTCCTATGCTGACTGATGGTATAGAGCAGGATGCAGAGGCTCTAGTTGAGGGGATTGCACAGGGTGCTCTGACCTTTGCTCCCCCCATCTTGCGCCCCTCAAGAGCAATTAGAATGTCAGCCCCTTGGTATAACAACACCCTACATCAATGCAGGAAGAACTGCAAACGTCAGGAAAGAGCTTGGAGGAAGGACTTCAAGGTGGAAAATAAAAAGAACTACAAAGAGACCTTAAAAGACTACCATAAAAAGATACAGGCAGCTAAGAAGAGCTTTTATGCCTCAAAAATTGAATTGGCTGGGAATAAAAGCAGGGGAATTTTCAACATTTTTATAAGCTTCTCTTCACCGAAGGCGGAGGCTAGGTTGGCTCCCCTCTCTGATGAGTGGATTGGTAATCTAGCTATTTTTTTCTAATCAAAAATTGTTACCATACAATCCGCTGTGACAGATGTGCCATCCTCTCTACAGATCCCCTCAAAGGGACAGGTAGTTAGGGCCTCCCTGTCTATTTTCTCACCTATGCCGTTAACAACTTCACTGGCAATAATGAAGGGCTTGAAATCTGTCTCTCCGGTGGACCCTTGCCCAGCCAAATTTCTGGCATCCATTGCCGAGGTTTTGAATTCCACCATAAACTGCATACTAAATGCTTACCTCTCTAAGGTATAGGTTCCAGCAGGCTGGAAGAGTGCGAAGATAATTCCTTTACTAAAAAAAACCACGGCTGATCCTATAGTCTTAACTAACTATAGGCCTATTTCTCTTCTACCGTTTTTTTGCTAAAACAGTCGAGAAATATGTTCATACTGTGATCAGCAACTTCACAGAAGCAAATAATTTGTTTCACTCTAGCCAGTCAGGCTTTAGGCAGAATCTTTAGGCAGAGTGTTTTTTATTTTTTTTATTTTTAAATCCATAGTTTTTACACTTCATACTTTGAGTGTTGCAATGTGGTACTCAAATAGGACAATGTCCAGAATTGTATCAAGAGATTTGTCTTTTTGATATCTATGGAGGCGATATATAAATGTATACTTGTGGTCTAATATTTAAGTAATGTTTGTACATGGCATTCAAGATGTTCTTGTAGTTATACTGTTAGTATATTTATGTTATGATAACTAGTTAAATATTATGTATAGCTGTCAATAAGGAGAACGATGGTAAAAAGAGTGAACACTTTGACAATATTATTGTATTTTTATATATTCTTTTTTTGTATATTCTTTTAAAATTTCTACAGGTTTTCGTGGTAATTTCCTGATGAAGGAGTTTGATACGCCGAAACGTGCGTCGATAATTACTACTGTGATAATTATTATTGTTTTATATTAAGTGTTTTTTAATGAAATTGAAATGTATTGTTTTGTATAATTGACCATATGACATGCATTGATTGTTCTGCACTGACTATAGTGATGCTCTATTTTGAACAAAAAAACAATTTTTAAATAATATGAATGTAAAGAATATTGAAGAAAATACATATAGTTTTTTAGACCTTATTGTTTTTCTGTCTCTGTATAGTCCTCCACATATTGCTGCTAATATTTAATTGCCTAGGATTTGTTTATCACACACAAGGCCAAGCAAGATCCCAGTCATCACAATCACTACATATTACGCTCTAATAGATCAACAATGCATTCGGCCTTTACCAATGATTTAAGATCATTTTTCAATATGGAATTGCTGAGAAAACACACTTGCTCTGCCGTCTCTAAGCCCAGGAAGTTAGGATCATTCATCCTTTATAGAAGTGGAGCTTCAACTGGGGCAATTGTTTTGTTTATATTTGTTAGTGCTTCCTGTTGAGGTTTAATTCCTCTGAAATAAGATTCAGGGCCAGAAAGGATCTTCAACCACTCATGTATCCAACAAAGATCCACAGTGTTGCACAAAAAGTCTACCCAACCGGGGTACTTTCTACTGGTTAACTTATAAGTGCTACCTCGTTGGGTAAATGTCTCCAGTGTATTCTACACCACAGCCTCATAATGGACATCAAGGAAATGTCTCCAGGGACCATGTATGTTTGTCAGCAATGTGTTTGTTCCTTGTGCATATTTATCCTGCAATTTATGATTCAGGAATCCTCCTATAGAGAAAAAGACTAGAAAGAGGTAAATCCCCAACACACAAGGGCACTACGTCCTTAATGAATGAAGGAAGTGGTTCTTTGTTTAGTGGAGATGTCCTCATATTCTTCGTCATCAAGAACAAGTCTCTAAAATTGGTGGGAATCATACTGGGGTTCCCTTTGGTAAGATGTCCATTATCATGGCAAAAGGCGGGAAGACAATTGCTTACCACTAAGGTCAGAGGGATGGGGCCAAATGGTTGGAGATGGAAGAGATTTTGCACACTTGAATACCTGTAGTCATTTAAAGAGAGGCTGCATGGCCCCAGCCCTAGGCCGATTTCAGCTCCAAGCACACATCCCATTGGGCCTAAACTAAAGTTAAGGGGGTAGGGGCTCCCAAGGACCCTATCACGCAGAGCACAGCAAATTAAATATGGATGCCCTGATGCCCACCCAGAGCACCCAGTTAGCACTGTTGGGGCTGCAGGAACACCACAATGCCCTCAGGGTCCCTGCCAGCTCCTCACCTCCAGCAGGAGCCAGCATTGCTCCTGCATATAGGGAGCAGACAGAAATACTTATCCCTGCATACATGCAGGAGCAATTCATTCATCTGTTTTCTTGCCCGCTTCAGAGCGAGCATAAAACAGATGAAAACTTCACTCCAGGCAGTATTCCTGCTTCCACCAGCTGGTTGCAGAGCTACTGTTTACAATTACTTGGCAGGAGCTGTCCAAGTTCCTGCCAAGCAAAAGCAAACAGCTATTAGGAGGGCATATAGGACATAGGGACCAGGCCCTGAATCGGCAGTCCCCGGGGTCATTAATTTTTTCAATTTCACAAGACCATCCCAGGGAGGTGGTGGTTCCCGGTGCCGAATATGGCCCTGGAGGGGGGATGCAAGGCCACCCTTAAAATTAATGTTGTGCCCCAAGTTATTAGCGGTCCCCGGGGTAATTTTAAACATTTGAAAATAGCCATGGACCCCAGCTCCAAGGCTAGGAGGTCATGGTTATTCTTGCCCTGCCCATTTTTTGTAATTGTTTCATTTTCTGGGGGGACTCAGCAGAAGCAGAGTCCCAAAATAACTTCCAGCACTTCCTGGTTGAAGTGTTGGCAGCAAATTAGATCTGTGCATGAGATCGTCACTATTTGCGAAGGCTTTGCACACCTAGATATACAAATTTGGATTTTCTTTAATATCTCAAATACTCCTGAACAGATTTGCACTAAGAGCTACCTTTCTGCCAAAGCTGGTGTAATTCCTTCCAGTGGTTCGAGCTGTAGTCATGTAACCTGTCTTTTTGCTTCTGACTGCCTGTTTTTGACTGTCTGCTGCATCTCGTTTTTGCTGGTTTTAGGACTCTGGGCACTTTACTACTGCTGACTAGTGCTTAAGTGCGGTGCACAGACATAATATCGACTCCACAATATCGAATGGACAAAATATCGAGTAAAAAATATCGAACATAATAAAATATCGAGAACAAAAATATCGTTGTTAAAAATATCGATTACAATAATGATAATAAAATATCGAGTCCAAAAATATCGACTCAAAAATATCGACATGACAAAATATCGATTAATAGTCAAAGTAAAAAATATCGATATTATGTTGAAAAAAGGTAAAAAATATAAATAAATTGTAATAGTAATATAAATTGTAGTTAATGTTTAGGAGCGGGATGTTGGGTTAATAGGGGATAAGGGTGGGGAGTAATTTAAAATAATTAATTAATTTATATATGTTTGTAAATATTTTTATATTTTAATTAATTGGGAAATAATTATTATTAATTAGTTAATTAATTTATATAAATTTCTATAAAATTTTTATTAGTAATTAATTGGTAATTAAATAATATTAATTAGTTAATTGGAAAATAAATCATATTAATTAGTTAATTAATTAATATAATTGGTAATAAAAATTTTATGTAGTAATTAATTGGTAATTAATTATTATTAATTAGTTAATTGTAAATTGAATAATATTATTTATTTTATTAATATAATTGGTAATAAAATTTTATGTAGTAATTAATTGGTAATTAATTATTATTAATTAGTTAATAGGAAAATAAATCATATAAATTAGTTAATTAATTAATATAATTGGTAATAAAATGTTATATAGTAATTAATTGGTAATTAATTATTATTAATTAGTTAATTGTAAATTGAATAATATTATTTATTTAATTAATATAATTGGTAATAAAATTGTATGTAGTAATTAATTGGTAATTAATTATTATTAATTAGTTAATTGGAAAATAAATAATATAAATTAGTTAATTAATTAATCTAATTTGGTATAAATTTTGTATTAGTAAATAATTGGTAAATATTTAATATTAATTGATTAATTACATTATTTAGAGTAATTGTTATATATATATAATATTTTGTTATAGTTCATTAAATAATTGTGGAAAAATTTATTAATAATTACATGAAAATAATTACAGCTAATGTGCTAAAATATTTTCATCTTTGTTATTGGTATAAATTGTAGTTAATGTTTAGGAGCGGGATTTTGGGTTAATAGGGGATAAGGGTGGGGAGTAATTAAAAAGAAATAATTAATTATGATATGTTTGTGATTAATTTAAATTATGAATTAATTGGTAAAGAATAAATATTAATTTGTTAATTCATATAATTTGGTACATATTTATCATTAGTAAATAAATAGTAATTAATTAATATTAATTAGTTGATTTAATTATTAATAAATACTTTTCTTTTCATATTTTGTTATTATTAAATATTTGTTTGGGGATAAATATTATAAATAATTATATTTAATTAATTACAGCTATTTTGCTAATATATTAACCTATTAATTATAGTTAATTAATCATTAATAGTTAATTAAATATTATTAATTACATTTGGGTACAGGAGGAATTTTAGTGTTCAGGGTCAGTTTTCTCTCTTTAGGTAAAGGGGTATTTTAATGTTTCAAGGTCAGTTTTCAGTTTTAGGGTAAAGGGGTATTTTTAGAATTCAGGGTCAGTTTTCAGTTTGTGGGTAAAGGGGTATATTTAAGGTTCAGGGTCAGTTTTCAGTTTTTGGGTAAAGGGGTATATTTAGGGTTCAGGGTCAGTTTTTAGTTTGTGGGTAAAGGGGTATATTTAAGGTTCAGGGTCACTTTTCAGTTTTTGGGTAAAGGGGTATATTTAAGGTTCAGGGTCACTTTTCAGTTTTTGGGGAAAGGGGTATAATTAATGTTCAGGGTCAGTTTTCAGTTTTTGGGTAAAGGGATATTTTTAGGGTTCAGGGTCAGTTTTCAGTTTTTGGGTAAAGGGGTATTTTTAGGGTTCAGGGTCAGTTTTCAGTTTGTGGGTAAAGGGGTATATTTAAGGTTCAGTGTCAGTTTTCAGTTTTTGGGTAAAGGGGTTTATTTAAGCTTCTGGGTCAGTTTTAAGTTTGTGGGTAAAGGAGTATATTTTTAGGTTCAGGGTCAGTTTTAAGTTTTTGGGTAAAGGGGTATATTTAATGGGTCAGGGTCAGTTTTCAGTTTTTGGGTAAAGGGGTATATTTTTGGGTTCAGGGTCAGTTTTCAGTTCTTGGGTAAAGGGGTATTTTTTGGGTTCAGGGTCAGTTTTTAGTTTTTGGGTAAAGGGGAATTTTTAGGGTTCAGGGTCAGCTTTGGGTTTTTGGATAAAGGGGTATTTTTTAGGGTTCAGGGTCAGTTTTCAATTTTTGGGTAAAGGAGAATTTTTTGGGTTCAGGGTCAGTTTTCAGTTTTTGGGTAAAGGGGTATGTTTTAGGGCTCAGGGTCAGTTTTCAGTTTTTTGGTAAAGGAGAATTTTTTGGGTTCAGGGTCAGTTTTCAGTTTTTGGGTAAAGGGGTATTTTTAGGGCTCAGGGTCAGTTTTCAGTTTTTGGGTAAAGGAGAATTTTTTGGGTTCAGGGTCAGTTTTCAGTTTTTGGGTAAAGGGGTATTTTTAGGGTTCAGGGTCAGTTTCCAGTTCTTGGGTAAAGGAGTATATTTTTGAGTTCATGGACAATTTTCAGTTTTAGGGTAAAGGGGTATTTTTAGGGTTCAGGGTCTGTTTTGTGTATATAAAGTGTGAGATTTTTTTTATAAATAATACAAATAATTGAAAATTATTTGTGAAAAATAGTTGCTCATTTTTATGCTAATAATATTTTTTTGAACTACTCAGCAAAAAATATACTACTAATATATGTTAATAATATTTATAAAATATATATAAATATTTGACAAATTTTACACTATAACATTATACTAAAGTAGCTATTCTAATTTATACATGGTCAGTCTTCAGCACATTTCCAGATATTACTTTCACTTGAGTAGGAATAGTAAATAATAATTGGTAAGTGTCCAGCAACTTCTCTGATAATACTTTGACTGGAGTAGGAATAGCAATTATTAATTGGTCAGTGTCCAGCACATTTGCATATAATTTTACATTAGTGTGTTATTATATTACAAGACAATGCAAAATGGATGTTTTCACAAAACTTTATTACAATTTTCCAATTTTTTCATGTGTAATACAATACAATCACTATCAAATATAACATAAACATTTTTGGAAATGTTGTATTTGCAGAATAACACATTATCATTTATGTACATGTTTTAATTTGTCACACAAAATTTTTTCACAACATTTTTTATTTCAAAACAAAATATTATTATCAATCACTTTCTGTAACAAGTATTTATATTGAAATAAATAAAAATCAAGTTATTTTTCTGTTTCTTCCATTTATATTTAATAATGTTAATATTATATATTAATATTATTAAATATTTAATTTTAATATATAATTTTTTATAAAGTAACATGACAATTATTATATTTGCTCAAGATATGGAAATACTAATTAAGAATTTTTTTTTAACATATTTCTGACAATGTTGTTTTTAAATTATACATATAAATATATTATGTTGTTAACTTTATAACTGTAAAGGGGAATAATATGTTTAATAATAATATCTGGTATTGGTAAAAGATTATTTATGCAATTATATACTTTTATAATACTTAGACATTATTATAAAAAAAAATTCATTAATAAAAATAATAACAAATATATTTATTATTATTATTATTAATTAATAAACTTAAACATTTATCTTTTCTTTTCAGAAATACATACATTCAGAGAAATAAAAATACATTATTTAAGGGCATTATTTATATAGTAAATGGTTATAATTTTTATATTAATAATAATAAATAATTTATATTATTTATTATTATTAATTATTTACAAAACAATTAATAATTTTTTGTTATAAACAAACACAAACTTATTCCTATAAATGTACACAAAAATAAATTTTTTACATATATTATTTCAAGTGTTACATACTTATTTAATATTATTAATATATATTAATTACTATATATTAATTAATATTAAAGAAATTTAATATTTTTTACAGTTTAAATTATAATGAGTCTACTGTATTAATTTGTTACAATAACAATGTGTATGTATTATATTTTTATACTATAACATTGTATTTTCTATGATACCTTTTCAAAATTGGTTTAAGGGGACTACTTTTTTACCGCGTAAGGTTATTGCGCTTCATTCAAGACTGGAGAAGCTCGCGGTTGGGAGTTGCTTCGTGTGGAGAGAGGTAAGGTAAATTTTATATACCATTTATGACTGAGTGGTAATGTTTGAGGGTATATTCGAACTGTGTAGTGTTTTTGTGTGTATGTATGATTTGTTAATGTAGCGTTTGGGTGTAATGTCGTCGTTATAGATGCGTCGTGTATGTTTTAGTTCTAGTGTTATTTGAATTGTTAGGAAATGTCTTCTTACATGGTTAATGTTAATTGTGAGTGTATTTACAAATTTTATGGGCTATTTGTGGGTGGGTTTCGTTATGTATGTTTTTTTACAGGTTCCTGTTCCTCGCATGAAAACTACATGGAAGGAAGCGTGTTTTTTTTCGGAGATACTAATGTATGACTTATTATGGTTATATTTTTACGTGTATCTCCTGTTTTTCGTGTTTGCCAGGAGCGGATTTTTATAATTTTAACCTTTATTCTGGATTTTTGAGGGTTTCGTATTGGATTGATACATTGGTATGCGTCACCGTTTTTTTAAAAGTTGTGTGTATATCACTTTAAATACTAAAGTGTCCACACTACTGTTTTCGGGATTTCTTGGAGCGTTTATTTTATTTTTACATATTTTTCGGGTTTTTGATGGTTTCCCATATTGGATTTTTCTTACTTTGTAATGGATTGTATGGATTGTATTTTGCTTCATTACGTCTCTTTCATCTACAGAAATTGTAAGTATTTTTATATTTCTATTTATTGGGTGGGAAATGTCGATTTTTATGTAATGTGTATGTGTGATGTAATTATAAATATTGCATATTTGTTCAGAAATAATGTGCAAAATTTTGATAAGTTTGTAAAACAAATATGTCTTATTTATAATTGTTTAGAAATGTTTATGATTGTTATATGTATCATTATTGTAAGAAGATATTAGTATATTTTGTCGACATTTTTATAGTAGGGTTTTAGCTATTATTGACAGATATTCTAATCCTCTAGTTGTAGGGTATAGTGTGACTTGACTTTGCAGTAGTCGGAACATTTGTTTAGTTTGTTTACTTAGTTTTGGACCAATTTGGGTCACAGATTGTTCCATTCTTAGTTCTTGATAGCTTTGTTCTTTTATCAAAGCTTCTAGTAGGTTATGGAATGTGGGTCTTGTTCTGCTTGTGGTAGCTTGGAAAGCATTATGCCACCCTTCTACAGTGTTGTTGGTTTTAGACTCTTGGTTTAAAGTACTAAGATAGACATTCCACCAAGGGATTTGGAATTTGGGTTGGCGTCGATGTCCAGATCTGTGCAACCTTCCCACCCAAGTATCTTCGAAATAATCCAGTAATGGGGTTAGTTTATCTTCATTCCTCTTGTAATATGTGCTGTCAATTAATAAATTATAGTGTTCCGCTACATCGGTAACAGGAACGTAGGCCAGTGCTATACATTTTTTAATTTGATAGGCAAAGGTGCTATCTGTTGAGTACAAAATACTTAAAGTTGATTTTTGGAGATGTCTCCATATGCTCTGATTGAAATGATAGTAGCAACCCTGGATTGCTGTGTGGGGAAATATTTTCAAAATGCTATTAATCATAGCTAATTCGAAATCAATAATTATTTTTTCTGGAAAATAATTATTGATTTCATTTTTGAGAACATTTAATATTTCTGTGTAAGTGTTTTGCTGTTTGTTTGGTAGCAAACAGTAAATGAAAGGGATGTTATAGTTATGGTATAACCCGTGGATGGAATATAGTTGATAAAAAGGTTTTGGGCATGGTTTAAATGTTCCATCCATCATCCATTGGGGACACTGTTGGATTTTTCTTAAATTACTTGCAGTTGCAAACATTATGATTCTGTTTGTACTGCTTTCATTGTCAAAAAGGATAAATTTGTCTTTATTGTGTGTGATGGACATTTCTGGTGAAATAATAATTTCCTCAAAAGTAGTAGGGTTGGTTGGGGTAGTGGAAGTGTGTCTTTTAGTGTATGCAATTGTGCGTTTTAGGGAGTCAATAGAGGGTAGTTGACCTGAAGCATGGGCTGGGACTTTTAACAGTTCCTCTTTAAGGATTTGTGTTGTTGGTCTATCACTTTGTGTGCTAGCAGTCTTTATACTTTCTAAAGCATCTCTTATTTCAATTTCTGTGACATTGGGGGGATGATTGTGTTCCCTGGTAAATAGCACATTAGTTTCCTCTGTAGTAGCCCTTCCATAACATTTGTTTGAGTAATATTTTGTACATTTCCCAAAAACTTTTCTACCACTTTGTCTTTCCTGGCTACAAACATAACCCATATAACATAACAGTAATTTATTTTTCTGTGACATAACAAATTCTGCACCTTCTGTCATTTTGTTTTACTTCTTCTAGGAAAGAGTAGAAAGAAACAAAATCAAATAACATATATTTCACTTAGTGGTGCTAACATAATTAATGTTGTATTTATACTTACGTTTACTAAAAGTAGTAATCACAAATGCAGAACTGTATTTTGAAGGACTTTCTTGTATGTATTTCTTTATTTACTGTTGGTATGAAAATATAGAAATGCTAAGTTAATGTTTATACATAACAAACGTTTTTCCTAGGAAAAAGCAGTTTTTTAATTTGCTTAGTACTACATTTGATGTGAACATTACATATACTTACTTGTTTAAATAGTTGAGTTGTAGTATTTGGTGGAGTACATCAAGGTAGTAAAGTGTAGATCTGTAGAGAAGATAGAATAAATACATGTCACATATGATAAAAATTATTTTGAAGCGTTGGGAAATTGGAAATATTTAAAAGTATACTAACTTCTAAATATGTACTTTTCTTTGCTGTAGGTAGAATAGATGTATGATGTATTCACAATATCTGTAGAGGAAATATAAAATACATAACATGGTGTTAAGAACATAGTTCTTGTTTTTATCGGAAGTTTTAGACAAATTGAAGTATACTTACATTTTTTACAAGGGTAGTCTTGTCTTTTGGTATAGTTGATGTAGGATGTTTTTATTGGATCTGTAGGGAAGATGTAATATGCAAGATATGTTGTTTAGAAAATAGCATTTTAAATATTGGTTGTTTACTAACAAAAACATATATACTTACATGTTTAATTAGTGTAGTTCTATACATTTGTAGTGTTGAAATCGGAAAATCGCTGAATATCTGTGAATAAAATGTTTTAAATTAAGTATGAATCTTGTGAAATAATGTTTAAAAACAGCTGTTGTTGTATAACAGACCATTAATATATACTTACTATCTTATTTTGCAGGGGAAGAAATAGGAGCATGTATTAGGAATTTTTTTGTAGTAGTTTCTATCAGAAAAGTAGGAGGAGATAAAAATTAAATAAGTGGAAGAGTTAGGAGATATAAGTAAAATAATAGACTACTAATTTAGATTTTTAAATAATGGAATGTAACTTACTTGAATGATTAGCTACTGAGCTGGATCTTTAAAGATGTTTGTTCTGGAACAAAATCTTCAGAGTGTTGGCATCTTCTTTCTATGGAGTTAGCAGCAGCAAATGGTAGAATGCATTTATCCCTTTTATAGTATGTGTATTTTGTGTGCTTGGATTTGATTGGTTGTAGGATGAAAGGAAGGATTGTATAGGCTAGTTTGAATTTTTTTTATGTTAATTGGTGTGTTTGTTGATGTGAGAATGGTGGTATGTGGTGCTTTCCGCATTAAAGCAGGTTAGTTGTTAAATGAAATACATGTGAAAGTGTAAAAATATTATGAAAATGTTAGTTACATGTAAAGATTCTTTTTCAAATGATAGAACGCATTTAATATAATGTATAGCAAATGATGATAAATAGTAATGTTATAAAAGTAACAGGTATTATATGTAAAATGTTTTTTGTATAGAGCAATGACTTTTATAGACCATTAATATGGTATTTTAGACATGAAAGGGTCCAAAAAATAACTCGATATTTGTTTAGAAACGATATTTTTGTACTCTATATTTTAGTAGTCGATATTTTTGTAGTGTTAGGTGTAATTTCATGAACAACGATATATTAGTAGTTGATATTTAATAAGACAATATTTATGTACTCGATATTCTAAATACTCGATATTTTTTAGTCGATATATTTGTATTTTGTGTAATAAGTATACAAAGTCGATATTTTTGTAGTCGATAATTATTCAACGATATTATTGCTAGTCGATAATGTGACCGTTGATAATATTTCAGTGATCCCTTAAGTGCAAGTGCTCCCTGTCTAAATTGAATTGCTCATTAGTATACCCATGGTTGGCATATTTGATTTACTAGTACGTCCCTAGTAAAGTGCACAAGTGTTGCCCAGGACTTTTAAATCAAATGCTAGTAGTGGGCCTGCAGCACTGACTGTGCGGCACACATTAGTAGCTCTGAAAATATGTCTCAGACCTGCCACTGCAGTGTCTGTATGTGCAGTTTTAAAGTATGATTTCGGCCTGGCAAATGCACCCACTTGCCAGGCTCAAACCTTCCCTTTAATTACATGTAAGGCACCTCAAAGTTAGGCCCAAGACAGCCCCATGGGCAGGGTATAGTGTATTTAAAAAGTAGGACATGTACTGGTGTGTTTTACATGTCCAGATAGTGAAATACTGCTTAATTAATTTTTCACTATTGCAAGTTATCTCTCCTATGAGATAACATAGGGATTACCTTGTAATATCCTTTAGGTGTAATTTTCCATTGGGAGCAGATAGAGATATGGAGTTTGGAGTCTAAGAAGCCACAAATTAAAAATACATATTTTGGTGACGTTTTTTAAATTGCGTGTTCAAAAAATGCCAATTTTAGAAAGTGGCATTTTCTTGCTGACATACTCACAGAAGAAGAGTCTGACATGAGCATTATTCTACCCAAATAAACAAACTACCCAAATAAACATACTGCACACACGATGTACTTAGGTGGAAGAAAATAGCACAAGTAGAGAAAGAAAAAAAAGGGAGCTCTTTGTTAGGACAAGAACTCTCATTCACCCAAAGGTAACATACTTCATCATGGGCTTCCCTCCTCACACTGGGACCACAAGGCACTCAGTGTGGGCTTCTACTTCCCGGGGGGAGGAGCAGAGGTGTTCTGGAAAATGATGAGCACTAAAGATGTAGGGAGAGAGGGGCAGAATGTAAGTGTAGATAGGGATAATGTGAATAAAACTATTTCCTGGCGGGCAAAAACATTTATTCTTGTGCCCCCAGAGGATATTTATTTATTCAAAGTTTTATATAGCGCGGACATGACTCGAGTGGGTATCAGAGCGCTTTACATAAGTACAGAAGTACGAATAGTGTTGCAAGTAAAAAACAAAAAACAAATAATAATAATGATAAGCAAGGAATGGAGCAATAAAATATGCCCAGGCAAGAGGAGATAGTATAGCAAATAAGTTCACCAGACAAATTGAGGGGTAAACCACCTACCAGCATCACAGACATAGTCAAAAGCATCGGCCCCATCCTGACAATTGGTGACATTAAACAAGGTCTTTCATCCATAGGGCTTTCAGTTCTTTTTTGAATGAAGACATAGAGGGAATCAGTCTGATATGCAGAGGCAAGGAGATCCAGATTCCCGGGGAAATCCCTGAGAACACCCAACTGAAAGTTTTATTTTTCTGGAATTTTTGAGGTTTCAGCAGGAGGGTGCTTTAACTTTTAAAATATCTGCTCCCACCAGAGATCTCCAGTTTTCGGGCTAACTACAGAGGGGTGTCAAAGTGGAGGGTCTTGTGCGTCGTGCACGCAATCTTGAGATGAATCCTAGCCTCCAAGGGCACCCAGTTTAAGGATTTCAGTACTGGCGTGAAGTGGCTATTTCTTCTGGAACCTGTGATGAGCCTTGCCGCTGAGTTCAGAGAAGCCCTGAGCAGAGCCAACTTGTATCTGGGTAGCCCACAGAATGTTGCGCAGCCATAGACTAGCCTGGGCTACTAGCGCTTGAACCGCAGACTTGAAATCGTCTGGGGGGAGGAAGGGTTTTATCTTGCTTAGAATAATCAAGTGGAAGTTAGCCCTGTTGGTGGCTGAGCTAATCTGTTCGTGCATGCTCAATGACAAGTATAATTTCCGCAGACCTAGCAGAGTCAATATTGTGTGGGGTACAGTTGACAGCTGTTAGGTGGTTCAGGTACTCAGCGATGAGTGCTATCAGGAGGAATTCTAATTTGGTGATGTTGAGCTTAAGATTTTGGGAAGTCAGCCAGTGTTGAGATTTGAGAAGGGTAGAGTTGAGTGATATGAGTTGTCAGGGGAGGAGATTTTCAGGAAAAGTTGGGTGTCATATGCAAACATGGGATAGTGAATGTCGGATTAATTGAGTATATCCGTAAGAGGCTCCATGAACAAGTTGAAGAGCGTGGGAGAAAGTGCAGATACCCGAGGGACCCCAAGAGTGGATGGCAAGGAGTTAGAGAAGGAACAATTGACTTTAAATCTTTAGTACAGGGCCAGAGAGACCCATCCTCCGTTCCAATAAGTCCAGGAGGTTATCATGCTTGACCGTATCAAACGCTTAAGATAAGTCAAGGAGGATTAGCAGGCAAGCTTCATTCCGATCCAGCATTTTTAGGGCTTCTTCGACTATGTGAGTAATAACTCTTTCAGTTTTGTGTCCCTGGCAAATATCCAATTGGAATTGATCTAAAAGCTGGAATCGGTCAATGTGGTTACAAACTTGGACAAGAACACTTTTCTCAAGGAGCTTTGCAAGAGTTGGAATGCTAGTGATAGGACAAAAGGTATTAAGATCCTCTTGGTCCGCCATGGGTATTTTCAGTATAGACGTGACCTGCCCTGCCTTCAGACAGTCAGAAATCACACCTTGACGAAGGGAGGCATTTTCTATTTTGGTCCAGAGCAGGACTAAGGTCCCTATCATGTCATTGAAGAGACTAGCAGGCAGAGGGTCACTGAAATGGTTAGAGGGTTTCAGAGAAAACAGCAAGTTGAGAATAGAGAATTCATCATAGAGAGTAAATTGGCTCCAGCAAGTGTTATTATTGGATGAGAGGCCTAAGTCAGGTAGAGGCTGAGAAGGAGTGAGTTGGTGTCAGCAGGAGATATTTTTGAGTGTGAGGACAATAGCAGGCAGGGGATGAGGTAGAGACAGGGAAGTCGGATTAGTCGGGCATAGGAGAGTTGGTTCCTGTTTGTCTTGTAGAGCTTGTAGCTCATTTTCAATTTTAATAGTATTTCCACGGAAGAACGAGGCAAACACTTCACATGTTGGCAGCATAGGTGCCTAAGATGGTGGAAGGTTGGGAAGATAGTTGGATTAGAGTTTTATCAGTTAAAAAAAAAAATGTGGACTGTTTATGGCATTATCTAGTTGGCTTCTGAAGACGTTCCATTTTGCCCTTCTGATATGTTTACTGTAGGAGCTTCTTCTAGATCTGAGGAGCAGGAAGTGTTCCGGAGATGGGGCTCCTCTCCAGGATCATTTAGCCAGTCTAAGATTGCGTCTCCCAGAATTTATGCTCTCATCGAACCAAGGTTTTGAATTCTTTTGAGGACTTTCTTTTAGGTTGTAAGGGAACAACAGAGTCTAGAATACTCAGTAAAGCGCTGTTGTAATGTTCCGTGAGGTCCTGTACCTCAGACATGTCAGTATGAGGTAACAAGTAGTTCTTGCTAAGGGAGATCAGGTCAGTCAAGTTTGAGTTTCGGAAGGATCGTTTCCAAAGCCTGGGATTCTTGTGTTGTGATCTTTTCTTGGAACAGGATTCGATGACGTGGAAGGAGATATACTGGTGATCAGACCAGGTACACAGGAGTATCGATACCAATTGAATCGCAGTGGGTTTAGCAATAAAAAGGTCCAGGATCGAGCCAAGAGTGTGTGTTGGGCTTTCACATATTTGAACTAGGTTGAAGTCTGCCAGGAAGGTTTTGAGGGTGGTCACTACCGGATCTTTCAAGTTATTCCAGTGCAAGTTGAAGTCTTCGAGGAAGATTTGTGGAGAATGATGCCCCACATTAGAAGAAATGATTTCCATGATATCTTCAACAAAGCTTGTCACTATGCGAATGGTAGAGAATGTGCAATTTGCATAGTGACCTGAGGTTGCTGGTTATGTCAATGCAGAGGTATTCGCAGGAGGAGACAGCATTTATGTGGTATTGTTCAATAGAGAGACTATTATGGTATATACAAGCGATCCCACCCCCAAGTCTGTCCAGCCTGATGATGTTGTGTTTCTGGGGGACTAATATGTCAAGGATTGGACTTGAGGAGTCCTTTAGCCAGGTTTCCTTAAGTATGAGTATGTCCAGATCCTGAGCCAAGATGAGTTCAGCAATGTCTGTGGCATGTTTCACAGCTGATCTACAATTGATAAGCATGCACTTCAGCTGTGGAGTGATGACAGAGGAAGGGGGCTGAAACATGGGAACTGGCATGACGTTAGAGAAATTTATAGCATTAGTGTTATTACTGGGTTTTCTGAGAGTGCTCGGAGGGATGGCTAGGATGTGTTCTTGATTATCTGACTTGTCCTTGAGAGAGGGATTATAGGAGTGCAAGAGGATGTCGATATCATTCCCTCTGAAGGAGTTCATGGTTCTAGAGGGTCTAGAGTGAATGGTATGGTTCTCCGACAAGTGAATGCATACGATTGAGAACAATCAGTGGTAGAAGGGGGAAAGCGAGCCTGGAGTAAGGGGAAGTATGAGGAGTAAGATTGTGTCTGTAGCTCCTTGAAGACCTCTCTGTCCATCTATCATTGACCAGTTTAGTAGAGATGCGTATGAGCTTTTATAAGTCAGCCTTAAGTTGTTGGACATCAAGCGAGATAATGTCCAAAGCGGAAGAGGGCACATAGAGTAGATGAGACTCCAGAGAGTGTGTCAGGGAACCCATACGCTGAGCAGGAATACTGATGGAGCGATTGTGGATTGAATTCTCGTGAGCTCCAGGTAGGGTTTGGTTAACACAGAAGGGTAATTAAGGTGGCAGGGGTCTGGGGAGAACTGTAAAGCTGATCATCTAGATTCTCGAGGGACGCCATGGTGTTGGGGTAGATCATAGGAGGAGAATTTGGCTTCAGGAAAGACCTCTCTCTGGCCAATGGAAGGGGGTTAGACCGCAGGTCAGAAAGGCCAGTGCTAACGCAGGGTGATTGGAGGTAGGGTGTGGTGAGGAGGGAGCAGTGTTCTGTAAGACCTCATTCCGGGTGATACAACTCACCTGTCGAAGACCCGCAACCCACCGCCATGAAAGCGAGATGGGCAAAGGAGGGGGGCTGGAAGCATTAGAGGAGGATAGGGGGAGAGCGACTGGGGGGGTGAGCTTACCAGTGGAGGTCGAATGGAGAGACAAAGATGAAGGTGGGTCACAGAGCACATACGTAGAAGTTTCAGGAACCTGGTTAGAGATGGCGTTTTTGAGAATGTGAAAAATTACCTCAAGAGACCCTCAATGGCATTCTGCAGCTTGGATGAGGAATATTCCATTATTAACGATTAAGGGTGGGCGTAAAATCCGTTTCGCGGGCGAATTTGCGGATTTTCCGCGACTTCGCGATCCGCGAATCTCGTGAAATCGCGGTAAAATCCGCGAATCAGCGGGGACGAATTTTCAGCCAAGCAAGGGTTACAGCAGCAGGTGCAAAAGTTGAACCTAATTTCTTTGTAACCTTTTACAAAAGGGTTACAAAGAAATTAACTTCAACTTGGGCACCTGCTGCTAAGTGCTTCCTGGCGCCTCGTTGCCTACTTGCAACTATTCTCTGACCCTTGAAGCAGGGTTAGAAAATAGTTACAAGTAGGCAACGAGGCACCTGTCCCAGGAATTAAACCTCATCAGGAAGCACTTACAGATATAAAAAAACAGGAAGAAGGGAAAGGATGGCAAATACACCCATTTTGAGTTGTCAGGAGGGGTTAAACTAAAAGAGACTTTAACAGCACAATTTTCATATGCATTTTGCTAAAAATAAAAAGCTGTATGTTCTGTAGGGACAACTCAGGAATCTGGCCCTCTCTTTCTTTCTCTCGTTCTCTCTCTCTCCCTCTCTTTCTCTCTCTTTCTCTCTATCTATCTCTCTCTTCCTCTCCTTTCTTGCTATATTTATCTCTGTCTCTCTCTCTCAAGTTCTTCCTCTTTCTCTGCTTATCTCTTTCTTTCTCCGTTGTTCTCTCTCTCTTCCTCTCTATCTCCCTCTCTTTCTTTCTCTTTCTCACATCCTCTCTTTCCCACTCTCTCTTTCTTTCTCTCTCACTCTCTCTCTTTCTCTCTCTCTTTCTCTTTCTCTCTCTCTCCCTCTCTGTGTGTCTTTCTCTCTTTCTCTATCTCTTTCCATGTCTCCCTCTCTCTTTCTCTCTCTCTTTTACTTTCTTGCTCTTTCTCTGTCTCTTTCTTTTTTCTCTCTCGTTCTCTCTTTCTCTCTCCCTCTCTTTCTCTCTCTCGATCCCTCTCTCCTCTTCTCTCTCCCTCTCTTTCTCTCCCTTTCTCCCTCTCTTTCTCTCTTTCACTTTCTTGCTCTTTCGCTGTCTCTCTCTTTCTTTCTCTCTCATTCTCTCTCTCCCTGTTTCTTTCTTTCTTTCTTTCTTTCTTCCTTTCTTTCTTTCTTTCTCTCCCCTCTCTCTCTTACTCTCTCTTTCTCTTTCTCTCCCTCTCTTTCCCTTTCTCTCCCTTTCACTTTCACTTTCACTTTCTTGCTCTTTCTCTGTCTGTCTGTCTCTTTCTTTCTTTCTCTCTCTCTTTCTTTCTTTCTTTCTTTTCTCTTTCTTTCTTTCTTTCGTTCTCTTTCTTTCTTTCACTCTCTCTCTACCTCCCTCTCTCTCTCTCTCTATCTCTCTCTCTTTCTCTCTTTTGAAACATTGCAAAGATCTCGTAGATTACAAAGTACAAACAAGCATTTGCAATGCAATAGGTCTTGCATGTTTTGTATTTACGTGACTTAGCTGTATTGATATTACAAATTACAATGGCTTTTAATTTTTTTATATAATTAATACTTAAATAAAAGTGATTTTAATGTATAATGGCAATAGCTTAAACTTTTGTAAATAACTTTTGTGAAAATTATGTTCAGTGTATTTTATTGTGACGAAAATCCAAGAACAGATATGAAATATTAACATCTTTTTGTGACATTTGTAATAAAGTTTGAAACATTGAGAGAACATATTTGAACCAGTTGTTGTTGAATGGTTGCGCAGATTGATGCTGAGGTGGCGCTGAGTGCTGCTGTGGTGGTGCTGAGTGGTGCTGTGGTGGTGCTGAGTGATGCTGTGGTAGTGCTGAGTGATGCTGTGGTGGTGCTGAGTGGTGCTGTGGTGGTGCAGAGTGATAATGTGGTGGCACTGAGTGATGCTGTGGTGGCGCTGAGTGATGCTGTGGTGGCGCTGAGTGGTGCTGTGGTGGTGCTGAGTGGTGCTGTGGTGGTGCTGAGTGATGCTGTGGTGGTGCTGAGTGGTGCTGTGGTGGTGCTGAGTGATGCTGTGGTGGTGCTAAGTGATGATGTGGTGGTGCTGAGTGATAATGTGGTGGTGCTGAGTGATGCTGTGGTGGTGCCAAGTGGTGCTGTGGTGGTGCTGAGTGATGCTGTGGTGGGGCTGAGTGATGCTGTGGTGGTGCTGAGTGATGCTGTGGTGGTGCTGAGTGGTGCTGTGGTGGTGCTGAGTGTTAATGTGGTGGTGCTGAGTGATAATGTGGTGGAGCTGAGTGATGCTGGGGTAGCGCTGAGTGATGATGTGGTGATGCAGAGGGCAGAAAGGCACAAAAAGCAGTCTAACAAAGGGCAGAAGGGCAGAAAAACAAGTGGAAAATGAGTCTAACAGAGGGCAGAAGGGCACAAAAAACCAGTCTAACGGGACAGAAAGGCACAAAAACGAGTCTAACAGAGGGCAGAAGGGCACAAAAACAAGGGAATAACAGAGGGCAGAATGGCACAAAAAACGAGTATAACAGAGGGCAGAAGGGCAGAAAAACAAGGGAAAAAAGAGTCTAACAGAGGGCACAAGGGCACACAAAACGAGTCTAACAGGGGCAGAAGGGCAGAAAAACAAGTCTAACAGAGGGCAGAAGGGCAGAAAAACAAGGGAAAAACGAGTCTAACAGAGGGCAGAAGGGCACAAAAAACGAGTCTAACAGGGGGCAGAATGAATTCCGCCCTGCATGTTTGTCCACGAAGATGCCACTTTTTTGTGCAATAGCTCTACTCAACTGGAGTACTTTCTAGTGTCTATTCAGTAAGTGCTCCCTCGTTGGCTAAATGTATAGGGGCAGATTTACAATAACTGGCGCATCCCCAGGGATGCAGCAGTTATTGTGCGCCGCAGCTCCGCCACCCATGGTACGCCGCGGCGCACCATGAGGCAAAAATGGCACAGATGCGTCACGCATCTGTGCTGTAAAAGCAGCGCATTGCTGGAGCTGCGTCGCGCTTGCGACGCAGCTCCAGCAAAGCTCTGGGGGGGCCCTATCGCCTCAATGCTGCATCAAGCCTTGCGCCTGCTTCAAGCAGGCGCAGGGTTTTGACGCAGCATTGGCCTAAAAGTCTTGTAGATTTCACTCAGCCACTTTTAGGAGGCTGAGTCAGAACGCCTCCTGATGGCGCAGGGCTTTACAACGTGACACATCTCACAGAGAGATGCGTCACGTTGTTAATACCCATGCCGCTGCTTCACAAAAGGTCTCGGTAGAGGGTGGCAGTGGTGAACCAGAGGGTGCCAGTGATGAACCAGAGGGTGACTGTGATGAACCAGAGGGTGGCAGGGGTAAACCAGAGGGTGACAGTGCTGAACCAGAGGGTGGCAGTGCTGAACCAGAGGGTGGCAGTGCTGAACCAGAGGGTGGCAGTGCTGAACCAGAGGGTGGCAGTGCTGAACCAGAGGGTGGCAGGGGTGAACCAGAGGGTGACAGTGCTGATCCAGAGGGTGGCAGTGCTGAACCAGAGGGTGGCAGGGGTGAACTAGAGGGTGGCAGGGGTGAACCAGAGGGTGGCAGTGATGAACCAGATGGTGGCAGTGATGAACCAGATGGTGGCAGAGGTGAACCAGAGGATGGCAGTGGGGAACCAGAGGGTGGCATGGGTGAACCAGAGGGTGGCAGTGGTGTTCCAGAGAGTTGCAGTGGTGAACCAGAGCGTGGCAATGCTGAACCAGAGGGTGACAGTGGTTAACCTGAGGGTGGCAGTGGTGAACCAGAGGTGCTGTGATGAACCAGAGGGTGGCAGTCGTGAACCAGAGGGTGACAGTGGTGAACCAGAGGGTGACAGTGCTGAACCAAAGGGTGGCAGGGGTGAACCAGAGGGTGCTGTGATGAACCAGAGGGTGATGTGATGAACCAAAGGGTGGCAGGGGTGAACCAGAGGGTGCTGTGATGAACCAGAGGGTGATGTGATGAACCAGAGTGTGGCAGTGGGGAACCAGAGGGTGGCAGGGGTGAACCAGAGGGTGGCAGTGGTGAACCAGAGGGTGGCAGTGCTGAACCAGAGGGTGACAGTGGTTAAACAGAGGGTGGCAGTAGTGAACCAGAGGTGCTGTGATGAACCCAGAGGGTGGCAGTCGTGAACCAGAGGGTGGCAGTGGTGAACCAGAGGGTGACAGTGCTGAACCAGAGGGTGGCAGGGGTGAACCAGAGGGTGGCAGTGGTGAACAAGAGGGTGGCAGTGGTGAACCAGAGGGTGGCAGGGGTGTACCAGAGGGTGGCAGTGGTGAACCAGAGGGTGGCAGTTGTGAACCAGAGGGTGGCAGGGGTGAACCAGAGGGTGGCAGGGGTGCACCAGAGGGTGGCATGGATGAACCAGAGGGTGGCAGGGGTGAACCAGAGGGTGGCAGGGGTGAACCAGAGGGTGGCATGGGTGAACCAGAGGGTGGTAGTGGTGAACCAGAGAATGGCAGTGGTGAACCAGAGGGTGGCAGTGCTGAACCAGAGCGTGGCAGTGATGAACCAGAGGGTGACAGTGCTGAATCAGAGGGTGGCAGGGTTGAACCAGAGGGGGCTGTGATGAACCAGAGGGTGGCAGTTGTGAACCAGAGGGTGGCAGGGGTGAACCAGAGGGTGGCAGGGGTGAACCAGAGGGTGGCAGTGGTGAACCAGAGGGTGGTAGTGCTGAACCAGAGGGTGACAGTGGTTAACCAGAGGGTGGCATTGGTGAACCAGAGGTGCTGTGATGAACCAGAGGGTGGCAGTGGTGAACCAGAGGGTGGCAGGGGTGAACCAGAGAGTGACAGTGCTGAACCAGAGGGTGGCAGTGGTGAACCAGAGAGTGGTAGTGATGAACCAGAGGGTGGCAGTGGTGAACCAGAGGGTGGCAGGGGTGAACCAGAGGGTGGCAGGGGTGAACCAGAGGGTGGCAGTGGTGAACCAGAGGGTGGCAGTGATGAACCATAGGGTAGCAGTGGTGAACCAGAGGGTGCTGTGCCCATACACGACTGCATGGGTAACTTCGCCATGCAAGCGGCCCGCGAACACGCAAAAAGCCCCACGAACACGCAAAAAAGCCCACGAACACGCAAAAAGCCCGCGAACACGCAAAAAAACAAAAATCTGCAAATTCGCACCAATTTGTGGATTTTGCGGATTGCGAATTCGATTTCGCGCGAATTCGCGGAACGCGAATTCGCAAATTTCGCCTATACCTATTCACGATGGAGATAGTAGCATCCACTTTGAAAGTGGTTGAAGGGGCTACCACTATCCTAGTTCCATCAGCAAATTTTTTCGAAGAGGTGATCAGGCAAAAGGAACAGATAGCATTCCTCCATTTGGCTCTTCTTTCTGAGGAGAAGATGAGCTTGCAAGACTTAGATCCCTTAATTAAGGAGCGGTAAGGGTCAGAGATTAGCGTTTCGGGGTGAGCTTTGAAAATTCAATGTTTAAGGCATTTCAATGCATTTTTAGATAGGCTAGGAGGGTATTCAATAGTAAATGTGTTGATGCACAGTGGAATTAGCTTAAACTTTGAATAAGGATCCATGCTCTTGAATGGTGGACGTACAGAGTAGATCTGTGGAGGTGGAGAAGATGGAGTAGGTGAACGTAAGGTCACACAACAAAGAGAGACCTAGCTAGAACAGACAAGCAAATGAATATAATGCCAACATATGGGATGCAAGTGTCTCCCATAGGAGCAGGCACAACCCAGATGCCCGAAGGGAGCCTCTTACAGCTCAGGGAGGCCTAACAAATCTAGCAGAGACCAAGGAGCGTCTAGGTCCAAGCAGAACAGGGGCAAAAAGGAGGTTCTATTGGCCACGAGAAGTAAACCAGGGAATAGGCCTAGAAGAAAAAAGACCAAGATTAGTGGCAATCCAGAACCAATCCAAGATGGCCTCCGCAATTGTTCAGCCAATGCGAAGTCTCATGGGAGGCCTTACAAGTCTAGCAGAAACCAAGGAGCCTAGACCTAGAGGTCCCAGTAGTTCAGGAGCAAAACGGAGGCTCTATAGGCCACCAGAAGTGAATCTGCGGACAAGCAAATCAGAGAAGTCCAAAACCAATGGTAATCCAGTACCGTTCCAAGATGGCCACCGTATTTGCTTAACCAGTGTGGAGGACCATGGAAGTCCTTTCTTTATTTCAAAGGTAGAACAGGAGAGACCATTTTGAAGAAAAAATCCTAACGAGGCCAAGGGGGGAAGGCACTAATAAGAAGGAGGGCCATTAACAGTGATCACTAACTGGAGACATGAAAGGGATCAACAGGCTTCAGAACAAAGACCCCATGTTGTGCCTCCAGAGAGTGAAGGAACATGCACAGGCTAGAGGAAGGGGCACTCTACAGTATCACAAGGCCCCCCCGGGACTAATGTACGAGACCAGCTGGCCTGTGGTCTCATGGAGAAGGAAAGAGGCAACAGGCATACCACACACATTACTGGGGGCCATTGGGACTCTGCCGCCGATCCCCTGCACCACATATGGACCCTCACCTCAGGACTCCTGCAGGGTTCCAGCCAGCACCCCCGTGAAGCTCAGGCAGATAACAAGCCTCAAGACATGGTGCAATGCGCAGCAAACTCTGGCAGCTCCTGATGCACAGGGGAAGAATGCGATGCGAGAAAGAGCCAAGCCGCAGCCTCGAACCAGGAGTACCAGCAAAACGATATCGGAGCCCCAGACACTCTAACCTGACACTGGCTCGGGAAGCCAATCGGGGTCCAGATGAGATCCAGCATTCCTCGCCCAAGAAGTAGCAGTGGATCAGTGGAGGAAGAGGTAAGTCACTTCAGAAACACCACAGCAGCCTCCAGGTAGTGGTTCAGTTGCGTAGATCATTTGCTGATGCAGGGATATTCCCCAAATTGGGATCCCAAGCTCAGAGCTGGCGAGAAGCAGCACCTACTTTGGCAGCCATCCTTATGGTGATTGGATAGGATAGGATCAAAAAGCTAAGCAAATAGCGATTATGAATATTACCCTATATTCTATGGTCAACATGTTTCTGCCATTGGGGACAATCCTCAGGATCAAAAGTTATATTTGTCACTCTGCTAGTGCAAAAAAAAATATAAGAAAACAAAAGAGCCATACAATCAGCTCAATGGCTATTCTGGTGGCCACATAATCATGCTGAGAAAATGAATAAACAAATGCAGTTACTCAACGTAGCATTCAAATTAAATTGCACCATTGTCCATCACCATCACTGCAAGCAACCTGCATGAGGAGAATCCATGCTCCCACTGAGTAGGCAAAGAAACCTGATCCTAAGCATTTATATAGTGATCAGCTTAACCATCATGAGTCTCTTCACAAAGTGCAGGGATAAATGTATATGCAGAACAAACACAAGGCAAAATTAAAAATGTATTGATATACCCACAAACCCCTGTATTGTAGATTGTGTTGTTTGTGTAACGTGGGGGGTATTTACACTATCACAAAATATCTGAAGTAATGTATCCACAGGCCATAAGGAACCTCCATCTAGGCTTAAGTTAGGTGTATTAACTCTCATTACATTTAATCAGTATTGTAATGCAAGCCTGTATTATGTAACAGGCATGTCGCAGATCTACGTCACAACCCGGGTCGCACTAAAACTAATACCTGTGGAACTGACAAACTACAAGGGGTGCATATATGTGCAGTCCCGGGCAACATATCTTATCATCAGAAGGACAAACGAGAACCTCACACACAATATTAAAAACACACACAAGCCTTGTTCGCCTCTATGCACCTCGCAATTGGAAAGTTGGCGAGATGGAGAAATAAATAAACTCTAGTTCATTTAACTCTGTGTAACATTCACAGCAGAAGTTAGGCGCAAGTGCTCATGGGAAATGTAGTTTGCCTCGGTGAGGAGGACCGATGGACTCTTGTTCACTTAATCTAGACAGGCCCACACAGGGACCTGAGGTGTGCCATGCATATCCTAATCGGCCAGCACCAGGCTGATGGGCCTTCCTAAGCTGGAGTGGTGAAAGGAATTGTCACAGACAACTGAATATGGCTGTGCATGTCCTCACACAAAGCTGTCTCCACCCCCTGTAGTGTGTCTGGAGTCAGGTCAGGAAAAGGGAGTGATGTGGGCACTAGAAACATTTTTCTTTGAAGTTTGCCTTCTTCAAAGGCAGAAACTGGTATAATACTGGAGCTGTGACACCATAACTTCAGAACACTTCTAAACTAAATTACATTCTGCCAGGAATATGACCTGGATGCTGTAGGAGAGACTGACACTCTGCATATTGCTTTGTTGTGCAGGCTTGCTGCTTACTGATTCTTTCCTGGGAGTGAAATGACTGAACTTTGCTTTCTTCATCCTGCTTCCAAGGTTCTCCAAGAGCTTGTGTGTACATGCCTCTTGTTAAGAAAACTCAGGGCCATCAACAAACTTCAACCACCAGTGCCTGGTCTCTTCTGCTGAGAGCCTTGACTTGCCCGGTGGAGCCAAATCCAGGGCCCTTGGAAGTAGAATCTGGTGAACTGAAGGAGATAATCTACACATCGACTCACAGCAGATGTTTTCTGACGCGGCACGGCCATGTGGCTAAAAATTCAATGCATCAACGTTGTGTGGCCGAAGAATCAACTCAGCACAAGCAGTGTGGCTGGATAATCACCGCATCCCAAGCCTGAAGTCCAATGATGTCTTTGGCACCTCCTCCAACTTTGACACAGCCCCTGTTTTGGAGCTGAAGAACTGCATCTTAGCTGTGAAATCGATGCAGCCGATCCGCATTCCGGCGCATCATCACTGGGCGCCGATCCTCCATCAACATTACAGCGCAGTAAGGAACTGAGGCTGCATGTCCGGACTCTGATGCAACACCTCCCTTACCAGTAAGGAATCAACGCATCACCGTCCCTGTCAGTGAGGAATCGATGCAGCACCTCCTCTCTCAGCAAGGAATCAAGGCAACACCTCCCCTGCCTAGCAGTAAGAAACCAACGCATCACCTCCTCTGCCAGGAAGGAACTTGTGCATTGCCTCCTCTGCCATAAAGGAATCAACGCATCACCTCCTCTGTCTAGTAAGGAAACAATGAATCGCTGAGTTTTCCAGCACCTCACCTCCCCTGTGGCCCCCATCCATTGATTTCTATGAATTAAGACTTTTTGAACCTTTTGAAAAGTGATATCTTTACTTGTGTACATTGGATTTTTGTTGTTGCTGTTGTCTTGTTTTATTCTGATACATATTTGTTATATTTCTAATGTGTTGTGGACTCACTTTGTAATGTTTTCACTATGTTACTGTGTGTATATGTACAAATAGTTTACACATTGCCTCTGAAATAATCCTGACTGCTCGCGCCAAGCTACCAAAGGGGTGCGCAGGGGTTATCATAGCTGTGTGACTCCTTTACCCTGATTAGCGTGAGGGTCCCTACTTGGATACGGTGCATACAGACTGCAAACTAGGGACCCCATTCCTAACATTGGTGGTCAGTGGTGAGGATAGGACTTGTGTTTGTACTTTGCATACAGTGATTGGTGTACACTACTGCCTCATCCCAGACCATTACACAACCAAATACTGTTTTTCCATTTTGTTTTTTTTTACTTCTTGAGTTTGGATATTTTTTGAGCTTTCTACTACAAAATGTCTCAATATACAGCATCTTCAATTGCATCAGCAGATTTTTTATTTGAGGAGGATAGGTTCGAAACATACAAGGTGTCTCTACTAAAGTCAATCTGCAAGGAGTTCAAAGTCATCCAATCCAAGGGCCTGGGTAGCACCCAGAAATGCAAATGAGTGTTTTAAGGAGCATGTTAAGGATATAGAAGGAGAAAACCTGCTTGGTGATCAAGTGTTGATTCAGGATCTGCCTGTGTGGAGGGCAGCCTCCAGGGAAGGCAGCACTGTTTCTTCCAAAGGTCTGTCCCAAGAGGAGCTGGAGGACAGGCGTGAAGCCAGGAGACATGAGATGGAGCTAGACATACTCAAAGTGAATCATGAGGAGAAGCTATGGAACTAGCTAAACACAAGAGAGAGGAGTGGAAAGATAAATGGGCCAAGGGGGATAGAAAGATGCTTTTAGCTCAGAAGGTGTGCTTGGAGGAGTTGGATTTGAAGGCCAAGACAGCACAGATGGTGGCAGCATGTCTTCAGTACACTCAGAAGGAAAGTTACATATGCTCAAGGAATAGTAAAGGATTATGTTGTGGGGGATGACACTAACCAGTGGCTTAGAGGCTAGAAGGAGCTAAGGGCACACAGGGTCCCCAAGAGAGTTTAGGGAGCAGGTCTGTGGAAATGCTTTTCTGTTGAGGAGCGGGACTTCTTGTTGGCCTTAGCTATAGACGATCAGATGAGGTACCCCACTACGAAGGAAGCCCTGGTCAGGAGGTATAGTCTCATTCCAGTACGTTGCAGGTTAGAATTTAGGGAGAATACTTAATTTGGTTCACAAACCTGGGTAGAGTATGTTGGTTTCTACTGCAGATCACTGAATGGGTGGGCAAATGCCAATGAGGTAACAGACTATCAGGAGCAGTGCAATTTGATTGCAGGGGAGCACTTGTTTAGTTGTTTTCCAGAGCTGTACCAGCACTTGATTGACAGCAAGCTTAGTGACCCCAGGAGACCTGCTAGGGAGGCAGACCACTGGTCCAGCATCAGGGTCCAAAAGAAGTTGTATGTGGGAGGGTAGGCAGGGGTCCCAGAAGAAGAAAGAAGGGGGACAATGGTAGGAAGAAGGAGTTCTCTAAAGGTCCCCAATCTAGTTCCCTGCATAAGGATATCCAACCCCACAAGATAAGAAACAATGGTTCTCTTCAGGTAAACATGCAGTGATGGAACCTGGAAAAGTTTTGCTTGTGATCAAGAGGGTCACATGAAAGGGGATCCAAAGTGTCCAAAGCTGTTACAGTCTCCCACCGGTAGGAAGTAACAGGGGACTGTGAGTATAGCATTGGAGATGGTGTTGGTCCCAGGTGGCTGTGGGGAACTAGCTGAGATGACCATTGTCTCACTCTGGAACAGTGAGATGATCCAGAGAACCCTTATGCCTGATAACACTAAGAAATACAGGAAGTTTGTTACTATCAATGGACAGATGCTAGAGGCTTTGAGACACACAAGAGCCAGTGTGACTACTGTCAGGTGAAACCTGGTGTCTGAAGAGCAAGTGGCCCCTGGAGTGCTTTAACAAGTAGTTGCAGGAAACAACACTGAACAATTTGTAAAGTGACTCAGGTTTCCTTTGGGTGGGACGGGTCTTAGGTCCTTTAAGGATAGCTGTATGCCCATCCATGCCTGTGGATTGTGTGCTGGGAACAACCTGGAACACACCGCCTGAAGGGAGGTGGAATACGTGTCCCACTTGGAGATGTTGGGATTACCTGCATCAGTGTCCATGACCACACAGTCCATGGAAGCCCAGGGTGATCAAAAGGACCTAGAGTCAGAAACATTGGCTCAGGTGTCTGCCAAAAATAATAGGGGAAAGGGGCATGGGAAACCCACTCAAGAAATTCCCGCAGTCCGGGAGGAGGCACAACCTAAGGGAGATGCCCCAGAACCTACAAGGTAAGAAGGAGCTGAACTGGGGGACCTTCCTGGGCTGACCCATTGGCAGAAGGAGGGGGGTCCTACCAGGGAGGAATTCTGCACAGGAAGAGTTTGCTACTCTTTTGGGTCATCAACAGCAGGCTGAGGACCAGGCAGCTGGCAAATAGCTTACGTCTCACCTGATCTATTGGAGAATGGTCTCCTCTGTAGTGAGATCAAGTTGCGGAGACTCAGGCAGCCTATGTGCTGGTGGTGCTTTAGAACCTTCCTACTGAGTCTGGCTCATGATGTGCCTTTGCCAGGACATTTTGTCCAGAGCAAGAACTTTGGCAGGCTTGTCACCCACCTTTACTGTCCTCAAATGAGAAAACACTCAGATACATTCTGTAGATCCTGCCAGATATGCCAAGCCAGTGGCAAGAGTGGTGGGATATATGTAAGGCTCCCCTACATCTATTTCCTGTCATGAGCATCCCTTTCGAGCAGTGGGCATTGAGGTTGTGGGGCCTGTGGATCCCAAGACAGCCATGGACAACAGGTTCATCCTGGTCTCTGTGGACCATGCTGCCCGGTACCTGGAAGCTATCCCTCGGAGGACAGTGGCAGTGCCTGTTGTGGTCCATCCACTGATGGGGAAATTAACCCATATGGGTTTCCCAAAGAGGTGGTATCTGACTGGGTTATCAACTTCATGTAACTGTACATGAAGGCCATGTGGAGGCAGTATGGTATGAACTACAAATTCACCATCCTTAAGGTTGGTTGATAATTTCAACTGAACCCTCAAGGGCATGATTAGAATCCATGAGGCATAAGTAGGACATACGCTTTCCATGTCTTTTCTTTGCTTACAGGGAGGTACGGCAGAAGGGGGGATGGCTTCAGCCATTTGCAACTTCTGTACAGGCACCCTCTGAGAGGACTTCTCAGTTTGGTCAAGGAGGGCTGTGAGCAAGCTTCTAGGAAGGTACCCTAGGATATATTCAGTTACATGCTGGTCCTCTGAAACCAAACAGCACACTTCAGGAAACTCGCCCAAGAGAACCTAGAAGCTAGCTAGGAGGACGTGAAATGCTGGTATGACCAGAATAGCACTCTGGTTGAGTTTCAGCCATATCAAAAGGTGTGGGTGGATGGAGTCAGAAGAACCTTGTGATCTACACTGCAAGTGGTCAAGTCCCTATGAGTTAAAGGAGTGAAAGAGTGACATCACCGGCCTCGTGGACTTGCAGACTTTTAGGAACTTGGGTCCTGCATTTTATCCGCATCATACCACACTTCGAGAGGTCTGAGTTGACCATGCTCTTAGCTACTGATGATGGGGCAGAAGATGAGGGAACCTCTTCCCAACCTCCTATCTGCTCAAGGGCAGGATGCGCCATGGGAGGGTGTGATCCTCTCCCTTACACTGATCCTAGAACAGCAGAGTGACTGTCGCCAAATGGTGGGACAGCTTGCCACTATATTTTCACTCACCCCAGGAGTCACTATCGGTGCACTCATGACATCAATACAGGGGATAGTTCACCTGTGATTCACAGGATTTACAGGCTGACTGCCAGAGCAAATGCTCGTATTAAGGAAAAGGTTTTTAAGAAGCCGGCCCTTGGAGAGATTAAGCCCTCAAGCAGTCCTTGGTCCAGCCCATTGGTCTTGGTTGTGGAGGACTAGCATCGGCTCAATGGAGTCACTAAGACTGACATGTACCCCATCTCCCTAGCTGATGAGCTTATTGATCAGCTGGGAGCTGCCAAGTTCCTCAGTATGTTTGATTTAGCAACTGGGTACTTGGAGCTTTCCTTTACTGAGAGGCACAAGAGAGGTCAGCATTCTCAACACCAGAATGGCCCTACCAGTTCTGGGTCATGCCTTCTGAGTTAAAGAATGCTCCTGCCACATTCCAGAGGCTCGACAACCATGTCCTGCCTGGATTGGAGAACTTCAGTGCTGCACACTTAGATGACACTGGGAGGACCACTTGTACCATCTCAAGGAGGTGTAGAAAGCTCTGCATAGTGCAGACCTCACTATGAAGGCCAGTAAGTGCCAGAAAGGGCATGGGTCTGTGGTGTACTTGGGGAACCAGGTAGGATGTAGTCTGGTGGAGCCCCTACAAAACAAGACTAACACCACTCTGGCTTTGGCTACCCCAAGACCCAGAAAGAGGTGAGAGCCTTTTTAGGCCTCACCAGGTACTATTTCAGATTTGTTAAGGGGTACCATTGTTGCCCTGATCACAGAGCTGACTTCAAGGAAGCAGCAATGTCAGGTGATCTAGACAGAGTAATGCCACACCGCTTCTGAGACCCTGAAGTAGGCCATGTGCATGGAGCATCTGGTCAAGGATCTTGACTTCACCAATGAGTTTGTGGTGCAGACTGATTCCTAAGCAAATGGTGTGGGAGCTGTGCTTTCCCAGCTGAATTAAGAGGCCCCAGATCAACCGAAGCCTTCATTAGTAGAAGGTTGCTTTCCCGGGAACAGAGGTGGAGTGCCACTGAAAGGCATGCTTTTGCTGTGTGTATGAGCACTGAAGAAGCTAAGACCCTACTTGTTTGGAACTCTCTCCTGGGTTCAGACAGACCACAGGACCCTCAGATGGTTGATGCAAATGAGGAATGAGAACTCAAAACTATTGAGGTGGTCAATCTCCCTACAGTGTATGGACTTTACGTTGGAATATCACCCTGGCACAGAACATACCAACGCTGATGTTCTGTCCAGGTTCTTCCGCCTTAGTGAAGAGAACTCCAAGGAGTTTGGAAAGTTCTCCCCACTTTCAGCTGAGAGGACATGTGTTAGACCTGGCATCTTTTGGTGTGATTGCCCCAGTTTTTCTGCTTCTGACGTCCTGTTTTTGACTGCCTGCAGTATCTCGTTTTTGCTGGTTATAGGATTGTGGGAACTTTAACACTGCTGAGTACCACTTATGTGCAAGTGCTTCCTCTCTAAATTGTATTGGTCACTGGGTTATCCATGTTTGTCATTTTTGATTTAGTAGTTAGGCCCTAGTAAAGAGAACATGTGTGCCCAGTGCCTAAAAAGAGTTAGGGTCCCTACTTGGACCGAGTGCATACTGACTGCCAACTAGGTACTGCATTTCTAACATATACATATTCACTGAAAAAAACACAGGTTTCAGGGACGTTATAGTTAGTTGGAAATTTCACTCGTAGAAAACGAGAGAAATTCAACTGTTATAGTTAGTTGAGCTAACTATAACTCGCAACCCCACAATGCACTGCTGATGACGTAACATATTACATCATTCATGACATGGTCGATGTAGTAACTGGTATTGGTGTGTCTATGGTTTCGAAAAAGGAAGCCTGCATTTTAGAGTGGGTGTATCAAAGGATATATTAGGGTGTAATGAGGTGCATCAGATTATCACTTGGATGATGTCATCGGTGATGTCATCAGTGATGTCATTTGATATGTCATCAGTGATATCACCAATGATGGTGATATCACTGATGACATCTCAAATGACATCACTGATGACATCACCGATGACATCATCCAAGTGATAATCTGATGCACCTCATTACACCCTAATATATCCTTTGATACACCCACTCTAAAATGCAGACTTCCATTTTTGAAACCATAGACACACCAATACCAGTTACTACATACCCACTCACTGATTCCTAGGTGTACACACACATCCACTCATTCACCCATACAGTCACTCATATATGCAGTCATCCTGTGCCCCCAACATTTTGCTGACTGGTACTGGTGGTAACTGACTCTGACAAAACACGTACATACACGAGGGTACATTATGGGTTGGGGTATCCCTGTTATTTGCATGACCTCCCCTGTAAGGCCCTAGTACATAATATGGCAGGGGGATTAAAACTACCTCTAACTCAGAGGTGCAGAAAAAGGCAAGAGAAGTGGAGAAAGAAGCAACAGAGGTGCTGAAAGAGGCAACAGAGGTGCAGTAAGAAGCAGGTGAAGTACAGAAAGAGGCAAGAGAGGTGCAGAAAGAAGCAACAGAAGTGTAGAAAGAAGCAAGAGAAGTTCAGAAAGAGGCAAGTGAGGTGCAGAAAGAACCAAGAGCACTGCAGGAAGAACCAACAGAGGTACAAAAAGAGGCAAGAGGGGTGCAGAAATAGATAGGAGAGGTGCACAAAGAGGCAAGAGAGGTACATAAAGAGGTAGGAGGATTGCAGAAAGTAGGAACAGAAGTGCAAAAATAAGGCAAGAGTATTGCTGAAAGAAGCAACAGATGTATAGAAAGCAGCAAGTAAGGTGCAGAAAGAAGCAAGATCAGTGCAGAAAGAACCAACAGAGGTATAAAAAGAGGCAAGCGGGGTGCAGAAAAGTGTAGGAGGGGTACACAAAGAGGCTAGAGAGGTACAGAGAGAGGCAGGAGGGGTGCAGAAAGAAGGAAGAGAAGTGCAGAATGAAGTAACAGAGGTGCTGAAAGAGGTGCAGAGAAAAGTGGGGGACCCCATCCCGCAGGGCATGACCCTTTTTTTGTTGCATTTTTTGGAGGGGTGCTGCCTTGCCCACTCCTTAGGCGATTTATGGCCCCTGGGATCCCATCCCCCGGGTCAGGCCTTTGTTTATTTTATTTTTTAATATTTTTTTAATTTGAGGAGGGGGCCATGTGGCCCCCTCCCGGGCCACTAATAACCCCAGGGACCCCATCTCCCAGGGCTGGCCCTCCCCGTTGGGAACCTTGGGGGTCCCCAATCCCACTACGGTCCCACCGGCTCCCCACCTCCTGCGGGAGCCAGCATAGCTTTTCCACATGGGGAGCGGCTAAGATGCAGGGTTTCCTGCTCTCTATTTTAAAATTCAAACAAAGTTTGCTATGGCAGGGCTGGAGCCGAGAGGCTCCCGCCCGGCCACAGCAAACTCCAGTGCTCCAGGTGTGGGCACCCCTGGACACTGCAGGAGCTGGCCCTGGGGGGTGGCGGTCCCCAGGGCCCTTGAGGGCTGCAGATGGGTGGCCACGTACCCCCTTGCCACTTAATTCTAAGCCCCTGGGGTGGTGGTCCCCGGGGCTTGGGGGTCCATTATGGACCCCCAATTTTGAATATGTAGTGCCGGTGGAGGTGGCGGTCCCTGGGGTGTGTGGGGGGGGCTCAATCCCCCCACACAGGCTATTTCTTTTTTTTTCTAAACTCAAGCCCCGGGGCTGCTGGGGGCCATGAGCCCCCCGCAAATATTTTTGCAAAGACCTAGGGGTGGTGGTCCCCGGGGCTGGGGGGCTGTGAGCCCCTATTCCATCACACTATTGCCCCCGTGACTTGGCCCTCCCCGGGGCTAAATAGCAACGAAGCGTGGGAGCCCGTGCTTCATTTTTTGTAATTTCCGGCAGGATCCATGCACCCTATGCGGATTTTGCAGATATTTTAAAAATAAATCTTCTTTTTTGGCCCTGGGGTACCTTGTGGGACCCCATAAGCATGCCTATGGGGTGAGGGTGTTTCTACCCAGCCCCCTTTTCGTGTTTTTCACATTTTTTTCTATGCTTTTTTTGTGCCTCGGTTCTACCAACGTGAAACCAAAAAGAGGGTTCGGGCTCCATGTCTATGTCATCAGTGATATCACCAATGATGGTGATATCACTGATGACATCTCAAATGACATCACTGATGACATCACCGATGACATCATCCAAGTGATAATCTGATGCACCTCATTACACCCTAATATATCCTTTGATACACCCACTCTAAAATGCAGACTTCCATTTTCGAAACCATAGACACACCAATACCAGTTACTACATACCCACTCACTGATTCCTAGGTGTACACACACATCCACTCATTCACCCATACAGTCACTCATATATGCAGTCATCCTGTGCCCCCAACATTTTGCTGACTGGTACTGGTGGTAACTGACTCTGACAAAACACTTACATACACGAGGGTACATTATGGGTTGGGGTATCCCTGTTATTTGCATGACCTCCCCTGTAAGGCCCTAGTACATAATATGGCAGGGGGATTAAAACTACCTCTAACTCAGAGGTGCAGAAAAAGGCAAGAGAAGTGGAGAAAGAAGCAACAGAGGTGCTGAAAGAGGCAACAGAGGTGCAGTAAGAAGCAGGTGAAGTACAGAAAGAGGCAAGAGAGGTGCAGAAAGAAGCAACAGAAGTGTAGAAAGAAGCAAGAGAAGTTCAGAAAGAGGCAAGTGAGGTGCAGAAAGAACCAAGAGCACTGCAGGAAGAAGCAACAGAGGTACAAAAAGAGGCAAGAGGGGTGCAGAAATAGATAGGAGAGGTGCACAAAGAGGCAAGAGAGGTACATAAAGAGGTAGGAGGATTACAGAAAGTAGGAACAGAAGTGCAAAAATAAGGCAAGAGTATTGCTGAAAGAAGCAACAGATGTATAGAAAGCAGCAAGTAAGGTGCAGAAAGAAGCAAGATCAGTGCAGAAAGAACCAACAGAGGTATAAAAAGAGGCAAGCGGGGTGCAGAAAAGTGTAGGAGGGGTACACAAAGAGGCTAGAGAGGTACAGAGAGAGGCAGGAGGGGTGCAGAAAGAAGGAAGAGAAGTGCAGAATGAAGTAACAGAGGTGCTGAAAGAGGTGCAGAGAAAAGTGGGGGACCCCATCCCGCAGGGCATGACCCTTTTTTTGTTGCATTTTTTGGAGGGGTGCTGCCTTGCCCACTCCTTAGGCGATTTATGGCCCCTGGGATCCCATCCCCCGGGTCAGGCCTTTGTTTATTTTATTTTTTAATATTTTTTTAATTTGAGGAGGGGGCCATGTGGCCCCCTCCCGGGCCACTAATAACCCCAGGGACCCCATCTCCCAGGGCTGGCCCTCCCCGTTGGGAACCTTGGGGGTCCCCAATCCCACTACGGTCCCACCGGCTCCCCACCTCCTGCGGGAGCCAGCATAGCTTTTCCACATGGGGAGCGGCTAAGATGCAGGGTTTCCTGCTCTCTATTTTAAAATTCAAACAAAGTTTGCTATGGCAGGGCTGGAGCCGAGAGGCTCCCGCCCGGCCACAGCAAACTCCAGTGCTCCAGGTGTGGGCACCCCTGGACACTGCAGGAGCTGGCCCTGGGGGGTGGCGGTCCCCAGGGCCCTTGAGGGCTGCAGATGGGTGGCCATGTACCCCCCTGCCACTTAATTCTAAGCCCCTGGGGTGGTGGTCCCCGGGGCTTGGGGGTCCATTATGGACCCCCAATTTTGAATATGTAGTGCCGGTGGAGGTGGCGGTCCCTGGGGTGTGTGGGGGGGCTCAATCCCCCCACACAGGCTATTTCTTTTTTTTCTAAACTCAAGCCCCGGGGCTGCTGGGGGCCATGAGCCCCCCGCAAATATTTTTGCAAAGACCTAGGGGTGGTGGTCCCCGGGGCTGGGGGGCTGTGAGCCCCTATTCCATCACACTATTGCCCCCGTGACTTGGCCCTCCCCGGGGCTAAATAGCAACGAAGCGTGGGAGCCCGTGCTTCATTTTTTGTAATTTCCGGCAGGATCCATGCACCCTGTGCGGATTTTGCAGATATTTTAAAAATAAATCTTCTTTTTTGGCCCTGGGGTACCTTGTGGGACCCCATAAGCATGCCTATGGGGTGAGGGTGTTTCTACCCAGCCCCCTTTTCGTGTTTTTCACATTTTTTTCTATGCTTTTTTTGTGCCTCGGTTCTACCAACGTGAAACCAAAAAGAGGGTTCGGGCTCCATGCAGTAAGGTCAAGCCTCACTTAGCTGAATAGCAAAACAACAACACCAGTACTGCAAAATTACTCTAATTTGAATGAACTTAATATAGTGAATCAAAACACCATATAGACAAGACTACTTTTTCTGTCTGAATTGAATCTTTTTTTATATAAACATTTTTTTCAAAAAAAACAAATTTTTCATTTTTTAGCACCTTGGCACATAGGACACAAAATACAATTAAATTTTTTATATCACATGTATATTACACAAAATTACAAATGTACAATCGTCATTCCCAATCACACCATCCAAACTCACATTCACCCAGACTCACTAAAGCAATTCATACTAATTATTTACACATTATACATTTCACAACTAATATCACAATGTCAGTAAGTCGAAATCAAGAAGCAACCTTGGAGTAGATTTCACTTCATTATATTCATTTGATATTTCAAATAACCTAAGGTCGCACTAACAGGTCTACGTATTTCGAACACCCTTACTGGGGGGTGCTTTCGTCAGGACCACATATCTGAAAAACATAAGGAGGTGTTTTTAGGGTCAATGCTAGGGGCACCTTCCTAAATTGGCAAGAGCAGCCTGTGCTAAATTCTTACCTCTGCCTTGTGGTGGCACGGGGTGAGAAAAGATTTCTGCAAATAATCAAATAGAATATTCAATACCAAAAAATAATTGTCAAGAGGCAAGACCGTCGCTTTAACCAACTTCTCATCCATACTTACATTCTGAAGGTCTTATGTGCTGCCTTGATGAAGATATGTATTTTTTTTTAAAGGTTTTATTCCTGTGGGGTGAAGATTGGGGAGGTGCATTAGTTACGACTATTCTCTTGCTATCAGTGCAACCAAGCGGGTGGTTTGCTAGGGACTTACTTGTGTGCAGTGCACCGGCGTGTTATTGTCTAATGGCCAGGTGATTCTTCGTTCTGTAAAAAAGCGGAGATCGCGAGGAATGTTAAAGACTTGGACGCATCTTGTGA